>NC_066579.1:98262786-103452786 GCF_024323335.1 Lathyrus oleraceus | reverse complement strand
CAGCGTGACAACCTCGTGATTTAAGAAAATAAAAAAATAAAAAAATTCAATAGTGCCACATAACAGATTTTTCTGATCAGATATATTAAAGGATCAAAATCGAGAAACGGCAATGAGGGACAAAATAGAGAAATCTGAAAAGGACAAGGAGGAAATCTGTGTCTTTTTACATGTTTTTTTCTTCCAATTCGCTTTATATGATAGAGGAACATAGATATTAACGGAATAAACAAAGAATTCAAATGTATGTTTTTAGTAATTGTCGCAGTTTTTTTTATGATGTTTTTTTAATTTGACACTGTTACATCAATAATCTAAAAGTTTTTGTTTTTTTATTTGTTTCAAATGTTTTTATCCGATGTTTATGATTGTTTTCTTTATTCTCTATCATCACATAATAATCTTATATCAAATTGTTATTTTTTCTCCGTTTGATGATGTTATTTGTATAATAATCTTTGACATAATAACTTCTAAAATATAGATATAACTTCTAATTAAATGGTCATGTGAAAATATCATTGTATCAACACAATTTAAGCTGTCAAAACCATTTTTATGAACAACTAAAATAAGAGAATTAAAACGAGAGAAACCTATTTGCATCTTTACATTTTGTTTTTTTTTCAAAATTTTATTTATTATAAAGGAAAAGGTCAAAGTTAAAAAAAAAGAAATTACATAGACATCAGTTTAGGGATGGTTATCCCCATAACAACCTCTTCTAACAAAATTATTTTAATCTGATAAAAAATAACATCAAAGAAAATATTGATAAGCTCTTATGAACATGCAACCGTGGTTAAAGCATCAATGTATTTATTAGCTTCTCTGTATGTATAAACCACCTTCATCTTCTTAAGCAGCTCCATTAATCGTGGGATATTTTTTATCAAAGATTTCTCGACTATACTATTCAAAACTCAATATTTAACACCATCATAACTGCAATAAAACCAATATTAAGCTCTACTTTTTTGGAATAAACGGATTTTTGCACTGTACACGTGTCGAAAAAGTCATATAAATATCAAAAAAATAAAATCTGTCATCTTATCTCGACACTTTTTAAAATGAATTCAGACATCTGTATGATATTCATATAATATATATCGGACAATTTAAACAAATATATTTAGATTTTTTTTTTCTTAACAGACTATATTTTAAACAATTCCCATACACTACTTTAAAAGAATTAAAAATATTAATTTCTATTAAAAAACATTATTTTATTAAAGAAATTGTTTTTTTTCTTAACACACCCTATCAATGAATTTCTTTTGTTCTCACAGCAGATGCACATGTATTAGAGAAATTTCAACCATAGTTGGAGAGTGGCAAGTGAAACCAATATTGGATGCTATATAGGAGTCCCTTCCCAGTTTTTCAGACTAAGAAAGCTTTTTCCTATTTCAATATTAATGATTAAGTACTATTTTGGCTACTTAGAAGTGTGTTTGTTTGTTTATGTAGTAATAAATCTTCAAGAGATATGCTTATTGTTTTTATATTTACTTTTGTTTTATGAAATGATTATGAAAATATTAAATGAAATGACATATTGTTCCACAGCCTATACATATAATCATTGTCTCTTTTAAGGAAAAACCCATTAATTGAATAAAGCCACAAAGGTTTTTTCAACTTTTACATTTGGGTTTGCTAAACGTAACCCAATCCCCCTTTAATATCTTAAAAATTTCATCCTATACTCCACACTTATCCCTCTATTCTAACAATTTTGTAAATATTTCAATTTTTTTATTTTTTATTTTAATTGAATCTTTAAATTTTTATCATTTATATGAGTCTTTTGAAATTGATTATTGTATTCCAATTTATCCGAATCGAATAATTTGACTTAAAGACATTAGGTATATTGAGTTATTAAATCAGAGAACTTAATATTATGATTTTCGATTTATATATTACATAACGAATAACACGTTGCGTAGTTATCCGGTTCACAAAAGCCAACTAGGTAATTTTTTCATATGTTTTTTGATTATGTTTTTCTACTAATCGGAAAAGTAGCATCTAAATTTTTCAATGATATTTTTTTACTAACTGGATTGCTTGCTTCTAAGTATTCTTATACACATTTTTTTTACTTAAAAATGTTTTGTTAATTTATTTATTTTAATATTTATATTTAACATGTATGGATATTCCATTGATGATATGTGATAAAAATTAGATGTGTGTAGATATCACTGATATATTCTCAAAATATACAAAAATTTGATACACGAGAAGAGGAGACAATGTGAATTAGGGAGGTTGGACTCATGAATAAAGTGACAATTAAAATAACCCGTTCAGATACCAAAATAGGCAAGAAAGGAAGAAGTAACAAAATAATATTTGATTGTGATAAATGTGAAAAATACAAAGAAGGAGATAATGTAACACAAAGTGCTATTAAGAAATGTGGTTGTCCATTCAAAATTAGGTCAACACCGTCAAAAGATGGTTATGGATGGAAGATTGATGTAAAATACAACCATGATTTACTTGATAGATTTGAAGGTCATTTGTTTGTAGGTCGACTAAATGCAGATGAACAACAACATATTGTTGATTTGGAAAAATGTGATGTTCCACCAAGACACATACTATTGTCATTGCAAGAACGAGATATGAAGAATGTCACTCGAATAACGCAAATATATAAACATAAGAGTAAGTTAGAGAAATACATTAAGGGTCCTAGAACGGGAATGCGGAATTTGTTTAAGCTGATACATGATTCAAATTATGTTTACTGGAGTAGAAAAAAAGAGGAGTTAGAAGTTGTGAGAGATATCTTCTGGACCCACCAAGAATCAGTGAGGTTGTTGAATATCTTTCCTATTCTGTTGTTTATGGACAACACGTACAAGACAAACAAGTATAGGCAACCTCTGTTTGAAGTAGTTGGTATGACATCAACTGAGTTTTGCTTTTACATTTGCCTATATGGAATATGAGCAGAAAGATGATTTTTGTTGGGTATTGGAGAAGTTGAAACATATGTTTACTAAGCAAGAGTTATGGCCACAAGTGATTTTGACTGATAGAGATCTTGCTTTGATAAAAACAATTGAAACAATAATTCCAAGGATAACTAATTTGCTTTGTCGATTTCACATCAACAAAATTATGAAATCAAAGTGCAAGGAATATATTATGAATGATATGCGAGAGCCGACAGAGAAGCTATAGTAGGAACTTGTAAGGGATAATGATAGGGTGGAGTACCAACAACATTTGAAACAACTTGAGCTCGCACGTGTTGATTTTAGATCGTTTTTTTGATTATGTGAAAGACACATGGTTGACTCCTTCATAGGCATAATTGTTTTGCAGCATGGGTCAATCAAGTGTTGCATTTGGGTAACACCACGACTAATAGGTAATGTCTGATTTTAGTCATAGTTTGTTTATCTTAATCTTTTGGATACTGATTTGTTTTTTTATTTTCGTGTTTAGGTCTGGGCATTGGAAACTAAAGCAGATGTTAGATAACAACTTAGGTGATATGTGCAAATGTTGGGAGGCTATGAATGACAATCTCAAGGTACAATTAGGCAATATTAGAGCTTCATTTTAGAAGAGTTTTTATGAAATTGAGCACACGCACACTAGTCTATTTAATGGGAATTTGCGTGGATTTGTATCAAGAGAAACTTTGAGACACATTGAAGAAAAGTGGTTGGATGTTGAAATTGTGGGTACAAACACCCAATTATGCGGGTGTACTCATAAAAAAGTATATGAGATACCTTGCGCTTGTGAGTTAGGGAGATACACATTGAGTGGTGATCCGATACCAATTGATGTTATTCATATTCATTGGAGAAAGATAAGCATGAAAGGTGAACAAGAGGTAGATGCAAAGGATGGATAAGAGGTGGACATGACCAATGTAATGGATGCAATATGGGAAAAGTACAAGTCACTAGGTGTTGTAGGAAAAAGAGCACTAAAAAGTAGGGTGTGTGAAATTGCTTACCCCATTACAACAAGGATGTGTCCACCGCCTAAAAAAAGAAAAACTGAAATTCTAGAAATAGACTTTCGATGTCACACTGGATGTTATGACATCCAATTCTGCGCAGACAAGAATGATGCAGAACGTAAATGTAAAGGACAGTAAATAACACAGACAATTGTTTACCCAGTTCGGTGACAAACACACCTACGTCTGGGGGCTACCAAGCCAGGGAGGAAATCCACTATAAGTAGTATTAATTCAGGACTTAAACCAACTGTTTAATCCTATCACTTAAGACCTACCCAATGCAATTTCAATCTTAAACTAAGACCAGAGTTCCCACTCACTCCCCCTCAATCACCACAGTGATTACAACCTTTAATAAGTTTAAAGTCAATGGCGAAGTTATACTTCAAACAACTCTTGATTGTGCTTAACAACTTTAATCAAGAAACACAACACTCACACTGAAAAGCTTAGAGTGACACAACACTTACAACTCAATGAACACCCTAGTCCAATGCAATCATCTAGGTGATAATTGCTTGGCTCACAAGTACAACCTAATACAAGACACAGTTAAAATACAGCTATGAAATACAATGATGTATTTAATGCTTCACACTTCGAAATCCCTGAATTGCTGAAAGTAGGATTGCCATCCTTTTATAATGCAGCACTTGGGCCTTGTACTTGTATTTCCTAAAATTAAGGTTAAGCAAGTTAACCTAATTTCCACATATTAGGGTGCTAACAAATAGGCTATTTGTTAGGTCTATTAATTGTAGCTCAGTTGTTAGTTTCTTGGATTTTAGCTCAGCTGTTAGATTCCTAAAAAATAGCCTGAGAAAAATACTGAAACAGAAAAACTAACTAGCCTACACTTTAGCATATGCTGTCAGGAATGAATGTCATAACATTCAGTTTGACGTCCAGAACATAATCCATATGCTAGGTATGTTATTCTCCTGAAAAACAGACTGAAATAAATACTGAACTATAACAGAAAGACCAACCAGTCTATAATTCAGTATCTGCTGTCAGAGATAAATGTCATAATATTCAGTTTGACATTTAGACAATAGGCCATATGCCAGGTCTGTTATTCTCCTGAAAAACAAACTGAAATAATACTGAGCTATAACAGAAAAACCAACTATTCTATAGTTCAGTATCTGCTGTCATGGATGAATGTCATAACATCCAGTTTGACATTCAGTAAATCCTGTATTAGCTAATCCTGCAGCATACTACTCAAGCATGTCATGACATCAGTCAAGACATCAGAGTACAGTTAGTATTTTAACACAAAATACAGCCAATCAAAAACATCTACAAAAACCAAAGGATGGGTGAATACGAAAAGGAAGAAACTTATGGAATATGATGTTTATCATAGCCCTTCGTAGCAGATAGGCATATCCGTCGAGTTTCTTGCACGTAAAGAAGGAAGCATGTCCTAAATATTTGTAGAGTGTTACAAGTGCAACTATCCCCAGCTATATTTACCACATCTAGCCAAGTCCCTTAATAGTGACAAATAGTTATTCTACAAGAGTAATAATGATAAGAAGAAGTCGAAGAAGAAACACAAGTTGCTGATGAAGATAAGAAGACTGATAATGACTACCTGCTGGAAAGAGACAGGTCGAGAAGAGTCATCAAGCCACCTTAGAGACTTTGCTATGTAGATCTCATAACTTTTTCTTTAATATCTGCAAGTGAGGTTTTTGATGAAGAGCCTAGAGATTACAAGGAAGCTGTAAGGAGTCAAAACAAGACTGAATGTATGAAAGCCATGGATGATGAGATGGAATCTCTTCATGATAATAACACCAGAGAGCTGATCGAGAAACCTGCAAGGGCTAAGTTAGTCAGTCGTAAGTGAAGTTTCAAGGTTAAGAAAGGAATCGAAGGAGTGATGTCAAAGTGATTTAAGGCAAGGTTGGTTGCTAGGGCGTTCACTCAGAAAGAAGGAGTCGACTTCAATGATGTGTTATCACCTGTTGTAAAACACAAATCCATTCGAATGTTGTTGGCCCTAGTGGAAAAGTTTGACTTAGAACTTGAACAAATGGATGTAAAAGGCAACTTTCTTGTATGGTGATCTAGATGGAACAATCGTGATGAGGCACCCTGAAGGGTATGCAGAAAGAGGAAAGGAAGATTATGTGCAAGCTGAATAGGTCATTATATGGCCTTAAACAATCTGATCGATAATATAATTTAAGATTTGGTAAGTTTATGTCGCACATTGGTCACTAGGAGCAAGTTCGACCAATACGTTTACTTCAGATTTCGACCTGGAAGTTCTCTTGTTATCTTGTTGCTTTAGATGTATGACATCCTCATAGAAATAAACAATGTCGATGATTTAATAAAGGTGAAGGATGAACTCGATAAGGAGTTCGATATGAAGGATCTGGGAGCTTCCCCTAGGATTCTTGGGATTGACATCTGGAGAGATTGAAATAAATCGATATTATGCTTATCTCAAGACACATACCTGAAGAAGATTCTCGACAAATTTGGTATGTCAAATTCAAAACATGTTGTAACACCGATAAATCCCCAATTCGAGTTAAGTACGATCAAAATCCTAGTACTTAAGTCAAAATAGCCTATATGAATAACATTATGTATGCTAGTATAATAGGTTCTTTGATGTATTCTATGGTTTGTACGAGGGCATACATAACATATAGAGTGAGCCTTGTAAGCAAGTATATGGTCAATTCTGAGAAGGCACACTAGGAAGCTTTAAAGTGGATACTGAGATACATAAAAGGATCCTTGAGTAGGGTCCTATTTTATGGTAGAGCCATGAGTGATGACGAAGCGGAAGTCGAAGGATTTGTTGACTCTGACTATGTAGGATGTATGAATACCAGAATATCTCTTTATGGACATGTTTTAAATGTTTTGTACAACAATCAGTTGGAAAGCTTCTCTTTAGAATGTTGTTGTCTTATCAACCACTGGAGATGAATATATTGCCCTCACTAAAGTTGTGAAATAAGCATTGTGGCTTGAAGGATTTGTTAAGGAACTAAAACTTCAAGGTCGAGTTATCACAATTAAATATGATAGTCAAAGTGTCATACATCTGTCGAAGAATTCAACCTATCACGAGAGAACCAAACATATCAATGTTAGGCTGCATTTTGTTAGGGAGAAAGTCGAGAAAGGAGAAGTGGACGTGGTAAAGGTTTCCACTGATCATAATGTTGCAAATATGATCACTAAGTCATTGCGAAGTAACAAGTTCTTTCATTGTATGCAGCTGATAAAGTTGCATGATGAAAGCTAGTTTGTTCCATTTGATGTTATAGAGTTTGTTCCAAGGTGGAGATTTGTGGTATTTTGCGTCGAACTCTAGTATTGACAAGGACAACTTCATATTTCGATAAAGTTGTGCATATTATAGTCGAAGTTTATTCAATCATGCAGTTTTCTAAGTTAGCTTGTTGGTTAAGTTAGCTTAGTTCTTAAGTTAACTTAGTAGTCTATAAATAAGTTGCTCTCTCAGGTTGTTGAGTGAGGGTTAAATGTTGGTTTTTGTTATTCACTTGCAACATTTTGCCCTAGTTGAAAAAGTGAATAGAACAACGATTTTAACAAATTTTGTTATTTTTCTTCCCTCGTCTCTCTCTTTCGTAAAACTGAAGGGTTTATTGTGTTTGTTCAAGAAATCTAATAATTTTCATAATTTAGTTTATTCTTGACGGCGATTGTTACAACAGTCTCTTTACTTTTCTTTTTTGTTTATTATTTTTATTAGATATATAATTAATGTATTTTAAGAAGAAAAAAAATATTATTTCTTATGTTTTATATATTAAAAGAATATATATTCAATCTAAAAGCGTTTGATTTAGATGATTGAGATCTTTTTTAGTTTAATAAAAGATTTTGAGTTTAAACTCAATTTTGAACATGCAGTACGAATCTTTTAAGGGGAATTTTTGTCATCTATAAAATTAAATATTCAATCAATAAGTTTTTATTATAAAAAGTATTTTCTTTTTTAAAAAAATTGTTTTAATTTATTTCTCTTATTTTAGTATCGCATTAAATAAATTAATTCCTAATAAAACCGGTCAATAACACAAGCAAATTGTTTGTAACATATGTGCATCTCGACTTACAATCATTTTTTTTCATCACAAAGCATTTATCAAGGATACAAACCACAAATCAATAAAATCACTAAATTATTTATGGTCTTGCTAACTTGTGCCATAAAGTCAAAAGTTAAGGATACTGCAATTAAATGCACGCATTCCAAGAAAACATTTCTACAAATAAGTCATTAACTTGTGCCCTTGTGACAATGTTAGCATTAGTCAATTATTTATTGATGGAGATTTGAATTTTGAAAATATTCTTTTCTTGAAATTTTAAATTTAAATTATGTTAAAATATTAACAATTCTTATGGTATGATTTTAAACGAGATCCCATTAATAGATAATAAGATTGACCATTTTAAATTAATCGATCGCTATATCAAAATTTTAAAAAAAAAAAATCACTATTTTGGTTTCCAAAATTGTTACTACCCTATAACTAAATATAAGTTAAAATTGAACGTGAACTAAGTTAATGTACCTCAAAAAATAGTTTTAACTTGTAAGTAAACTGATTACATCTGAGTTTGAGTTTAAGTGAATTCATTTTCAAGTGTCTGAAAACTCATTTCACAGCTTAAACTTTCTTTAAACAAAATTATTAGGTACAAACATTGTTCTTTTCTAGTTGTTAAGGATGAGACATCATATTAAATCCAAGATAGGTTTTTAGGTAAACATACACACACTAAAACAATGAAATTGTTTGTTGGTGTATCATTTTAAAGATTCCCTATCATGGAATTGGTGAATCGTCCATTTCTTATAAGATAGTATCTTCTTCTTTATAGGCCTTGTTTATTTCTTTGAAAACACAACTAGTTTAAATAAAATATTAAACAAAAAAAGTAGCTAAAGATTCCTATCAAGTCTTTTCATTATCTTTAGTAAACTTCAAATAACATTATCATATTTAATTTATAAATCTTATCTGTCTACTTAATTAATTAAATTTACATTAATTATTAGCTTCTTACCTACTTTTTAGTCTAATATCTGGTGGAGGGTTTACACCGTCACACATACAAATTATACTATAATTAAATAATAATAAATAATAATAATAATAATAATAATAATGTCAATTTAAATTGTTTTCTGGTCCAGATCACAAATTTATTGTTTCCTCAACTGGACTCAAGATGATTTGATTTGTCTTGATTTGGTTCCTTTGACTGTTTTCATTGAATTTTGTTAGAGAACAAAAGAAGACTCTACATGGAATAATTTTTGTCGTCTTTCTATAGCTAATTAACTTATTAAAATAATAAATTGATTAAATTGACATTTTATAATTGACACAATAGACTAATATTCAGAATCGTCATTGTGAAAAGTGGCTTACAGCATATTTCATATTTAGTTTATAGTAAAATAAAGTCTATTAATTTTTTTTTATAATTTAACTTAACCTAACTTCAACTTCTTATAATTTAGAAGTTGATACGACTGGTATGTTTGGTTTTGAGAAGGAATAAGAGAAAGCATGCATTATGTTTTGAGTTTTATCTAATTTAACTTTATAAAATTCATTTGTAAATTTAATGATATCTTTTGAAAAAATCTGAACTAATTTAATATAATTTGGTTTTAAGTTTAATGACATCTCCTTGAAAAAAAAGTCAAATTTTATTTTAATTTATAGTTAAATATGTTTTTATCCTTATAAATATCCAACATTCAATTTCAGTCTCCATAAATATTTTTTTTAAACAATGATCATCGCAAACTTTTCTGTCTCTAATATTGATATTTCTCATTAGTTTCCACTAACGGAGACCTACGTGTCATGTCAAATGTGTATTTTTGTTTGCTGACGTGTGAATGGTAATTGCTAATTCGCTATAGTGGAATAGTTGATAACGTTATCTTGTTAGGTAACAAGTGAGATAATGATTCATAAGTTTCAGTTCACATTTTGATCTCTAGAACAAAATTTCATTTGCGTTGAAAAAAAGCTTCTTTATGGTCAAGGAGCAAGTCTTCGTTGCAGTGGTCCCAACTACAACTTTATTATCTTCGTTGTAGTCGTCCCAAGAACTACTTTGTTATCTTCGTTGCAGTGGTCACAAATAATTCACTTTGTCGTTGCTTTGTTCTCTCGTTTGATTTGGTTTGTCATCTTCGTTGCTTTGTGATACTTAGTCGCATTCAGTGGTCCCAGTTATATTTGTATAAAAGTGAAAAATTTTGTTAAATTTTGTTTGACATAATTTTGTTAAATTTGTTTGAACTAATTTTGATAAATTTGTTTACGTAATGCCTGGTAAATTTTAAACATAAGCTAAATTTTTGAACAGGAAATGAATAAATTTAAGGTTGTGTTTTACTCAAAGGGCCGTTTTGTAAAAGACCCTAACATAAGATACGATGGTGGGAAAGTATATGCTTTTACTGGTCAAGATCTTGACTACTGGTCTTTTTTTAAAGCCAGTGACTTAGTTAAAGTGATTGACCCATAGTTTGATTTGAGTTGTGTTAAGATGTGGTGGAAACATGATGAAGGATCTTTTGAAGAAGATTTAAAATCATTTAGGGATGATGGAGATGCTTGTCAGTTAGCTATGTATGTTGTTGGAAATAATTGTGAAGTTGAGATATTCTATGAGCCAAAACCAGTTATTGGTGAGGCCACCTTTATGGATAGGGTTAAAGATAAAGGGAAGGGGAAGAAATATGATGAAAATGATGACAAATTAAGTGAAAGTAGTGGTGATTCTAGTGATGAATCTGTGAGGGGTGTACACTTTGATGATAGTGATGAAGAAAGAATGAAAGGGTTTAATGAAGGGTTTGATGAGGGGCTTGATGAAGGGCTTAATGCAGGTGTTAATGGAGAACCTATAATTGAACCTGTTGCTAATAATGAGGCCCTAAGTAAACCAGACAAGAAGATGTTTATCACAAAAGAGACGGGTAAAGAACATGTCATTGAAGATTCATACATGATTGATGAACCAGATAGTGGAGGTGATGATGACATTTGTGATGAAATGCCATGTGTAACTAGGTTAAATGTAGAAGATTCTCTAACTAAGGATTTTGTTTTCAAGGTTGGAATGGAGTTTTCTTCATTGAAGCGGTTCAAAGATGTTATACTAGAGCATAATATTTTGAATGGTAGGGATGTTAGGTTTGAGAAAAATGATGCTAACAGATGTAGGGTGGTATGTAAGGATAAGGCAAAATGTAACTATACTATCTTGTGCATTAGAGTTTTCACTTCCACAATATCTAGGATAAAAACATTGTTTGCAAAGCACAAGTATGGAAGAAAATTCTTTAACAAAAGTGCTAAAGCATAGTGGGTTACCAATGTCATTGTTGATGGATTGAAGAATAATACAAAGATGAAGTTAAGTGAGGTGGTAGAAGATGTTAGACTCAGGTATGCCACAGAAATCCCAGGATGTAAAGCTTTCAAAGCAAGACAAATTGCTAGACACATAGTTGAAGGAGACTCTAGCAAACAGTTTAGCTTACTATGGTCTTATGGTGCTGAGTTGACAAGGGCTTCAACATGTAATACTTTCAAACTCGACACTAGTGTTCCAGCTCTAGGTTTAAAACCTAGATTTGAGAGGTGATATATGTGCTTTAATGGGACCAAGAAAGCTTTGAAAAAAACATGTAGACCATTCACTGGCTTAGATGGATGTCATTTGAAGCACAAGTATGGTGGTATTTTACTGATTATTGTAGGAAGAGATTCTAATGACCAATATTTGCCTATTGCTTTTGTTGTGGTTGAGATGAATCAAAAGATTCATGGAGTTGGTTTATGAAATTGCTTCTTGAAGACTTGGAGATAGCAAATGGTGTTTCATATATGACCAACAAAAGCTAATTTTGAATATCACTAAATATGTAACTTATGTTTGTGTTAGTTTTTAATAATGCACACTTTTTGTACTAATGCACTTGTTATTTTGTTGGAAAAGGGTCTAGTTCAGGTGTTTGAAGATGAGTACCCAGGCTTTGAACACAAATTATGTCTAAGGCACTTGCATGCTAACTTCAAAAAGAATTTTGAAGGAGGAACATTGTTTAGGGATCTTATGATGGTTACTGCAAAGTCTACTTATTTTGAGGCACATGAATCAAAGATGCTTATGATCAAGGAGGTCAGTTTAGAGGCATATGAATGACTAGAGGAAATTCCCAAAATTAAGCGGTGTAAGCATGCTTTTCCTTTTTTCTCAAAGTGTGATGTGTTAATGAACAACCTAAGTGAGTCTTTTAATGCAACAATCCTTTTTCAAAGAGACAAACCAATAATAATCATGTTTTAGTGGATTAGGAATTATCTATTGGGATGGTTTGAAACCGTTAGAGAAAAGGTAGATGGTTATAAGGGGACGATAATGACAAAATCACTAAGGAGATTAGATAGAGAAATTGAAAAGGTGCTAGTTGGCCATCAACTTATGCTGATAGATTAACCTTTCAAGTTATACATGTCTTGTTTACTGATAACTTTATAGTGGACTTGGAAAACATACATTCTCATGCAATTATTGGGAACTTGTTGGAATACCATGTAGACATGGTGTGGTTGCAATACATAGGAGATTAGACGACCCCATCAAATATGTGCATAAATGCTATCACATAAGCACATATGAAAAATGTTACAGTGAAGTGATCACCCTATTAAATGGCCATAAAAATGGCCTAGAACATCTAATCCTATTATGTTGCCCCCTTTGTTCAAACGTGGCCCAGGAAGGCCCAATAAACTACGAAGGTGAGAGCCTAATAAGGTGAACCAAACAAAATATAAAGAAACAAACACAAGCCATAGGTGCAAAACATGTTTTGAACGTGGCCACAACAAAAATGACTAGCAATAAAAATAAGCAAATTATGCTTGTTCCATTTGGAAATACTGCACATGCCAGTCAGGAGATGCCTACACAGGCTAGTCAGACTAGGCCACAACAAAAGGACTTGGTACAAAAAAAGGTAAAGTATTACCTTAGTATTGTTGTAGGGGAGACCTAAGGGGTATGCCAACAATGGTACAAGTAAGACTGGAACAAAGTTAAAAAATCCCAAGCCAAAGAAGACAAAAGTCAATGAGGGACCTAGTGTCAATGTGTCATCTGTCACTAAGCCAACTGTTTGCATTTTTATGTCAAAATTATAGATCCCATTGTGTGAAAATTATATATATCACATTATGTCAAAGTTAATTATAAGTCAAAATGAACCAAATTATAGATCAAATTCTGTCAAAATTATAGGTCATACCAAGTCAAATTTATAGGTCACATTATGTCAAAATTGTAGTACAATGCATAACTGAACCAAATTATAAGTCATTCCAAATTACAAAGTGAAACTTACAAAATCATGTACACCAAATTATAGGTCATGCCAAGTGAACATTACAAAATCAATTACACCAAATTATAGTTCTTACCAAGTGAACATTACAAAATCAATTAAACATTACAAACTTAGAAGAATAATAGTAGATCATTTCAATATTTACCTTTCATTAACAAGTACATGTTGACCAAAAACAAAAACACAACATAAATCGCTTCAGCTTCCCCAAAATGCCTCTGACTTAATCTTGATCTGCAACCTCTTGTTCTTCTTCATTGAAGATTCATACAGCTCCTTCAAAGTTTCAACAACTTGCATCTCCCTTACCTTGCTCTCATATTTGCTCCATTCTTCATATACACATTTATAATCATCATTTCCTTGTGCAATATCATCATCCCAAATGAATAAATTATAAATTTCCTCATTTTTCCAAAACGGACATCTCCAGAACATTCTCCCTTTATTTCGTCCATTCTTGCACATGTATGACATCATATGACCATTACACCCACACCTTCTCATTGGACGGTTGCACACACTTGTCGAATGATACGATATTGATTTGCTTCGCCTTGATGAAAATGACATAATAACGTCAGTGAAGAAGAAGACGACTGTAAGCGAAGATGATGAAGTCAGTCAGCGAAGAAGATGAAGTCAGTCAGCGAGAAGATGAAGTCAGTCAGTGAAGAAGAAGAAGATGGAGATATGAAAAACACGAAGTGGAGAAAAGGAATTAAGACTTTTGCGTTTTGATTAACTATAATTAAAAATATATAATTTAATGAAAATATGACATGTCAATTAAAAAATACACAGTTGGCATGCCACGTAAGCCTCCATTAGTGGAAACTAACGGGAGATACCAATTTTAGGGACGGAAAAGTTTGCGAGGACCATTGTTTAAAGAGAATTTTTATAGGGACTAAAATTAAATGTTCAAATATTTATGAGGACCCCTGCATATTTAACCCTTTAATTTACATAAAATTTAACGCGTGTTTAGTTCTATGTTCATAAAATTAATATTAAATATATATTTTTTGTAAAATTAATGTTAATTAAAAGTGAATTATATGTAAAATATTGTATATTTGAATATACTTAAATATGAGTTGAACATTAAATTTCATATAAAAATTAAATTTTAAATTATAACTTTAAATTAAAATCAATTATGCAGGAAAATTTAATTTTACTAAAAATAATCAATCATGATAAAACCACTTTTACATAAGCAACTCTAAGTATTTTAAATATAAACATAGTTTTTTTAATACACTCATTTGCATCAATTATTTTTGGATTTTGATGTGTAGAATAAACACTAGGTATCACAATCGATTAATATTTTTTAAAATGTTGATGTTATTTTTGTTTTTTATCAATTTATAATTTTATTTTATTTTAAAAACGATTATGTCAAAGGATATGAATAAAAAAGAAAGAAGATGGAGATGAAGAGAGATAAAGGAAAATAAACTAATCAAGAAACATAAAAAGATAAAAGTTAGAGAAGTGCATCAAAGATTTATATAAGTTTGGTCTAATCACTTTGGCTACTCATGTTTTCAAGAGTTTTCTTTTGAGAGTTTCCACTAAATATGACTTGAGCTTTTTACATGATATGCTCGCGACCTTCTTACAACAAATATAACTTTTTCACGTAATAAATTCAAAACCAAATAGAGCTTTTACACAAGTTAAACTCAAAATCAAATAGAGCTTTTATGCAGGCTAATCTCAAAATCATGCAGAGATTTTATACATGCTAAAATGAAAACCAAACAAAGATATTACTCAAAACAATCACACTCTCAAATAAAAATAATTTTTCCATAACACCAATACAACACAACTCTCATAAGAATTTTTCACTCTCTTGAAACTAAGACAACTTTATTGAAAAATGGTAAAGAGAGGAGAAGAAATTTAAAAGAATGGTAGAAAGATTTTCATTCAAAATGCCAATGTAAAATGGAATGATGAGAAACCTCTTTTATATAGGAAAAAATTGGCTCAAAAAAGAAACGACTCAAGGGCCATTTTCATGATTTAATCGATTAGCATCGACTAGTAATCGATTAGTCAATCCAAATATACAAAGCTTTTAAATTATGTCGTCATTAGTCGATTATGAGTGCGTTTAGTCGATTTGGAGATGTTATAAATGAATTAATTGACTAACCCTAATTTGATAATTGATTAACCAATGTAAAAATCTTTATAATTGATTAATCAATTTAATATGTGCATAAAAATATTTTGGCTTAAATGTATTTTTGGTCCCCCTAGTTTGAGCGTTTTAAATAATTGATCATCCTATTACAAAATCAGCGATTCTGGTCCCTTAATTTTGATGGTCTTTGAATTTTTATGGTCCCCCTCCACTTTTGCATACATGGCGGTGATGATTGAGATGAAAAAAATAATTTTTAATGATATGTCATTGATGACTATGATAATTTATTAATTAATATTTTTTATAGAATAAATTAATAATGAATTGTTTTAATTAAGATTTTTAGAAATTAATTATTTAAATTAATTTTGAAAAAAATTACTGGGCTTAAACCCAATTCATAACAACATCCATTTCATTTAGCATTTGTCCAACACCCAAGATGACAACAACCCATGTGTGACTAAGTTTTATAAACACTTATTTTATTTGCAAACAAAATAATGTGGGAATTGTTTATAAGTAAAATAACTCAGTCACCACCTATTCCATCACCACACACATCAACACCAATGATGAGCGCATGATTATGCGAGTTTTCACACTTTCTCTCTTTCACAACTTCAGATCTTCAAGTTCCTTGTTTGATTTATCATTGACTAGCACTTCAATTAGAACTTGAAATATCTGACTAATCAGGCTTGAGATATCTTCCTCTTGATATATGACATCATTAGAAACCACCAGAGGTTTCAAGCAAATCCCCCATTTTCAATTGTCACCGATGACTTCTTGTATCAACACCACATGTCATTTGACTTTATGAAGTTGTCAACATTTGCTTCATCTGATACTTGAACCGACCAGACAAATGTAACTTTAACTTAACAATTACCATCATTTTTTGATAGTTGTCATTATCGAAATAAATTGAGATTACATACAATTATGCCTTCACAGAACATATATCCACACTTTTCCTTTTATTTTTTCATTTCTTCCTATGCATATATCATCTTTAATATATTTAATATATCGCATTATTATCAATTTTATTTTTTAAGTGCATATTTTATTTTATGCATATATCGTTATGTTTGCCATAGATGAGAATGACAAAAAGTCAATTTGCCTCATCATTAACCCTTCACAGTTTTTAAAAAATATATCAATTAAAATATTAACAAAAATAACATAAAAATAATCTAAAAACTTATAATAACTCAATAATGTAATATAAAAAATGATTAAATTTGTTTGGGATCCTCCTAAATATTTCATATTTCATATTTATTTTCTCAAAAAAAATCTTTCAAAGAATAGTCCTCCTAAAAATTTTCTTCCATAGTTTTGGTCTCTCATGCCAAAATCATCATTAATTCACTCACTCAATCGCTAAAAACGTTGCTAATTTTGTCGTTAAGTTATAAAAATTATTGTTAAGTTGCAAGAGCGTCCAAAAGTATGGATAAAAAATATTTTAGACGGATCATTCTTTAAAGAATTTTTTAAAGAAATTTAAAATGAAATATGAGATATTTAGGAGGATCGCTAATATATTTAACCCTATAAAAAATTCATGAGTTCACAAATTGACAAATAATGAGAAAGTTGAATCTAACCTTATAAACTAAAGTGGTTATATTTATTGACTTTTCCTTTACTCATGAGAAAATGTTTAAAAAATGAATTGTAATTTATAAATAAATAACACACTAGAAAGAGTTTTGTTAAAATTTTATTTTTATTCAACTTGTCAACTCACCTCGGCATAAATTCATCTATTTAGCGAGTTAGGGGGCCAAGCCAATTAATGATAGCGAGTTCAAAATCTCAATTTGTCCCGCAAAAAATAAAAGGGTAAACAAGTTAATCCAACATATCCAATCTATTTTGTCTTCCCTAGTCACAAATCACATACTATACTCGCAACTTCAAAATCCATTATTAATTGAGAAAGTATGAGTTGTTCGAATGTTTTGTTTTAATTCATTTTAAAAATTAAAATTTATTTCAATATTGAGTTTTGATCATTTTTAAAAACCAATTTCATTTTTTTAAAATAAAATAATTTCAAAAATAACCATAAAAAATAAATATCACAAAAGTATAATATATTTATTTAATAGTAATTTTAATACAGTACTACGAATACTATATTTTATGACAATGATCTCACCTCGCGTATCAAAAAATTGAGGTATAATTCTTGGACGTGCCGTGTATTTTTTATTAAAAATATAAAATATATTCAATCGATTATTTTGAAAATTGAGGGGTAAATTTTTTCAGTGTACATGCTTCGAATCCTATCAACTTCGGTTTATATTTTTATCTCATTAAAAGTGGTGCATTCTTGAATATTTTATTTTTAATATAAAAAATGCCATTCTTCACCTCTTATTTCTTTCCAACCGAGGTGAATATATATATATATATATATATATATATATATATATATATATATATATATATATATATATATATATATATATATATATATATATATATATATATATATATATATATATATATATATATATATATATATATATATATATATATATATATATATATATATATATATATATATATATATATAACTTGTAGCGTTCAGTTTCACTAGTCTTATAACACAAACAGAACCGTAACGAAGAGTCCTTAACAAAATATCCCTAAACAACGAGAGACATAAACACGTATCATCTTTAATACAAATATGTTATATGTTTAGTGCTCTTGTTTCTTCTTCAGATATCCAAATCATTTTCTTATACTTCTTCTTTAGAGATATGGTATGCCAAACATCATTACTCATATTGTTGTCATATTGTTGTTGTTGTTGAGATCCGAAACCCTAAATATTTTATTGTTGTTTTTGATGTTGTTATTGATGTTGTTTTTGCCGATGTTGTTGTTCTTGTTGTTGAGACCCTAAACCCTAGAGAATGTTTATTGACGTTGTTGTTGTTGTTGATGTTGTTATTGATTTTTTTTTTGTTTTTTTTTTGTTGTTTAATGTAAGTTGTTGTTTTTTAGTTGAGTTTATTAAATCTATATGTTTTATTTTAGTTGTTGTTATTGTGTTTGAGTTTGATATTGATATTGATATTGATATTGATATTGATATTGATATTGAAATTATATTTTTTGTGATTCTTTGTGCAACTCTCATATTGTTCTATCGAGTTGAGTTTATTATATCTAATGTTAATTGTTTGTTTCATTAACCCCTCTTTGAACATATAACCTATTAAATTGATTTTGGAAATAATCATATGAAAAATGAAGTTGTATCTGAAATTTATGTTACATTGAATAATGATTTTTCTGCAACTCATCATTTATCTCATATTGTTTTATAGTTAAAATATCTCAAATACTTCTAATTTTCTTCAAGTTTCTGTCATATTTGTTCATTTTTCATAACATCAAACTTTATGCTTTCAAGAATGAGTTAGTAGAAAAGGAAGTGTTAGAATAAAAAACTTGAAACATTGAAGAGATTTTAATCATAAAAGAACGTGAGATGAATGACGAGTTACGCGATGCTTCAAAAATCACTAATCAATGTAAGTTGTTCTTCGAAAATAATACAATTGTTCTTATAATCATTTTTCTAACCAATATTGAGAAGTTATATGTTTAGTATATGGTTTATTGAAATAAGCAATTCAGATTAGATTTAATAAACTCAAAATTATTTTATCCGTCGGGTTTATGTGATAATCGAGGTGAAAATGTGGTATATCCGTCGGTGAAATATCAAAACCGAAGGTACATGTGTGTTCACCATTTCAGTATTTTAAAGAGGTCTCCCTGGAGATCGAATCCATGACCTTTACACATACTCGTCGAGATTTTTAAAACCAAAAGATAAAGTGTGTACTTTTCATGATGCCCTTCGTTACTGTAACACCCCGATTAAAATAAGAGAATTATTTAATTGAGTTAATATTATTTTATTAATTTAATTAAATAAAGTTGAATTATTGGATTATTTTTATTATTATTATAGATGTTATTTATTTAATAATAATTAAATAAATAAAATAAATGGAATATGAAGAGTGGAAGGGTAAAAGTGGAAATTGGATAAAAGAGGCCAAAGTGAGGACTCAGGTTGTTTTCACGTGTTTTGCCTCAGAGTCAGAGAAAGGGGGGAGAAACGCTGAAGAGAAAGAGAAGGAAGAGGAAAAGGCCAAAGATTGCTCAGAGCTTCCTTCAATCCAAAGAGGTAAGGGGTCTGAACCTTATTAAACAATAATATGCTGAAAATGGTGAAATATTGGATGAACGAAATTGGGATTTTAATCGAAGGAATTCGTAGAAATTATATGCAATGATGTTAGGATTTGTGAAATCGAATAGGGGACTATTTGTATTAGATGATATGAGTGATTTTGTGTGAAATTTGGACTGTGGAAGGATAAATTTGGATAGATCTCGTAGCAGAGAAAGCCATTGCAGATTTGGAATTCTGGTTTCTGGTCATACGCGTATGGCACTAGGCAATACGCGTATGAGATTACTGGTACGCGTATGGCACTAGGCAATACGCGTATGGATGAGGAAGATGATGTTTTGAACGTGTTTTGGTCTCTGTTGGTACGCGTATGGGAATGTGATACGCGTAGCATACGCGTATGGACATGGGCAATACGCGTATGGAGTGGTCAGGCGTGGGTAATACGCGTATGGGCATAGGCAATACGCGTATGGGCAGACTTGTGGTCTTTCCTGGGCTGTTGTTGTGCAGTTTTGGTTGTTTAGGCTGAGCGAGGTAACTTAGCTGATGCATGGTATATGAGGGATCATTTCCCGTTGCTTTGAGTGGTATAGATATTAGTAGGGTGTGATAATACTGTGTTTGATTATGTGGCATGATGTGATATGCTTTTGTGATAGAATGTGTTAATGATGATGATAACATGACTATATGATGCTGTTGTTGCTATGTTGATTATGATGCATGCTTGGTGTGCATGCATTCATGAAAGGCCGATGCCTAGTGATGAACGGACTGAGTTCCAATGATGTTGTTGACTCCGGGCTGTTGAGAGGCTTGGTTCCTTGCGGGGAACTCGGATTCTATGGTGATGAATCTGGGAGTGGTGATCCTGTAGTTGGTCACAAAATGGGTATACCGAGTCGTGTTGAGTCATGCATGGGTGTGTGCATTGCATTTGATATGTTGTTTTGTTGATGTTCGTGAATATGTTGATTATGATGATTATGATGAACTGTGTTGGCATATGTGAAATATATTTATGTTTATATTTCTGTCGTTATATTATTATTTAATAATGTAATTCTCACCCCTTCTGCATGTGTTTATGTTCATCTATGATGAGCAATGTGCAGATAAAGAGGAGTAGCTATTGTTGAGGTTTGAAGAATAAGTGTAGAGTTATTCTACAGAGTCGAGTCAAATGCTCTGGTCATGTGACACCGGGGTTATGGGATTCGATAGATAATTGATTATTATTTACGTTGTTTATGATGACTAACATGTTGAGATGTTTTGTTGAGATAATGTTGAACCATTATTATGAATTGTTATATGATGAATGATAATATTAATGTTGTTGTCCGCTGCGAAGTTTTAATAAAATAAATAATATGTTTTATGTTGTGATGCGATAATTGTTATGTTGTAAGAAATGTAAACTCTTCTACATGTTGTACTCTGATAATCTATTTAAATATGTCGTTTGGGTAGAAGGGTGTTACATTAGTGGTATCAGAGCCTGGTTAGTCCAGTCGAGTCATAATGTGATGTTTTCCCTGTTGGTCGATTAGTGTAAATGACACTGTCGATATTTAAGGTTGTAGTTGTGTCGTGCAGAGTATGGCTGGAGAAAATGACCGTGCGATTGCTGAGGCTTTGGCTGCTATGGCGCAGGCTATGCAGGCGCAGCAGAATCCGCCGGTCGACGAGTTTAGGAATTTGGGAAGGTTTCTGAAGAATAACCCTCATACATTCAAGGGGCGCTATGATCCAGATGGTGCTCAGATTTGGCTGAAGGAAATTGAGAAGATTTTCCGGGTGATGACGTGTACTGAAGCACAGAAGGTGCAGTTTGGTACGCATATGTTATCTGAAGAGGCTGAAAACTGGTGGGATAACACTCGACAGAGGATTGAAGTACCAGGTGCTGAGATGACTTGGGAAAGGTTCAAGACGGCCTTTCTGGAGAAATATTTTCCTGCTGATGTGCGATGTAAGAAGGAGATGGAATTTCTGGGACTGAAGCAGGGTAACATGTCTGTTGCTGATTACGCTTCGAAGTTTGAGGAGCTGGTACAGTATTGTCCTCATTATAATAATGCTGATGCTGAGGAATCCAAGTGTGTCAAGTTTGAGAACGGGTTGCGTCCCGAGATCAAACAAGGCATTGGTTACCAGGAGATTCGTAGGTTTCCTACACTGGTTAACAAGTGCAGGATATTTGATGAAGATAGCAAGGCTAGGACTGCTCACTACAAGAGTCTTAGTGAGAAGAAGAATAAGGATCGTGGTAGTCCTTATGCATCTCCGAATGGTAAAGGTAAGCAGAAAGTGGTAGATGCGAAGAAGCCAAGTGGGGGAGGATCTCCCGTAGCTGGTAAATGTTTCAAGTGTGGCGAGCCAGGCCACCGTGCTGATAACTGTACCAAGAAAGTGCTGAGATGTTTCCGATGCGGTCAGGCTGGTCATAGAGTTACGGAATGTAAGGATGCTGGTCCGACATGTTTTAATTGTGGCGAGAAAGGCCATATCAGTTTGCAGTGCTCGAAACCGAAGAAGGCGGCTACTGCAGCTCATGCTACTGGTAGGGTGTTTGCTCTGAGTGGGGCTGAAGCTCCTAAAGAAGATAATCTGATTAAAGGTACTTGCTTGATTAATAATGTTGAATTGCTTGCTATTGTTGACACTGGTGCTACTCATTCGTTTATTTCGTATGAGTGTGCGACCAGGATTGGTGTGATTATGTCGTCCCTAGGCGGAAGTATGGTGATAGATACTCCTGCTAATGGTTCTGTGAAGACTTCTGTGGTCTGTCGAGGTTGTCATTTGACGATCTTTGAGAGAGAGTTCGTGGTTGATTTGGTGTGCTTACCCTTGCACCAAATTGATATTATTCTGGGAATGAATTGGCTAGAATTCTATGGCGTGTTTATCAACTGCTATAGTAAGACGGTGCGGTTTTCTGAAGTTGGTGAGAATGATGAGGCAAGATTTCTATCTGCTAGACAGGTGGGGGAATTTGTGAAAGATGAAGCTCAGATATTCGCTTTATTTGCGTCTCTGCAAGCGAATAAGAAAGTGGTGAGTATAGATTTGCCTGTTGTCTGTGAATTTCAGGATGTGTTTCCGGAGGATGTAAGTGAATTACCTCCAGAACGTGAAGTCGAATTTGCCATTGACTTAGTACCAGGTACGAGTCCAGTGTCGATGTCTCCTTATAGAATGTCGGCAACTGAATTAGTTGAATTGAAGAAGCAACTTGAAGAATTGCTTGAGAAGAAGTTTGTGCGTCCAAGTGTTTCTCCTTGGGGTGCACCAGTATTGTTAGTGAAGAAGAAAGAAGGTACGATGAGGTTGTGTGTCGATTATCGGCAGTTGAATAAGGTGACTATCAAGAATCGGTATCCATTGCCGAGGATTGATGATTTGATGGACCAGTTGGTTGGAGCTCATGTTTTCAGTAAGATTGATTTGCGGTCGGGTTATCATCAGATCCGAGTGAAGTCAGATGATATTGCGAAGACTGCTTTCCGTACGAGGTATGGTCATTATGAATACACTGTGATGCCGTTCGGTGTGTCTAATGCTCCAGGTGTGTTTATGGAATATATGAATCGTATATTTCATCCGTACCTTGATAATTTTGTTGTGGTGTTCATAGATGATATACTGATATATTCTAAGACGGAAGAAGAGCATGCAGGACATTTGAGAATTGCTTTGCAGGTGTTAAGAGAAAAGAAATTATATGCAAAGTTATCTAAATGTGAGTTCTGGTTGAAGGAAGTGAGTTTCCTTGGCCATGTGATTTCGAGTGGTGGGATTTCTGTTGATCCTGCTAAAGTTGTTGCCGTATTACAGTGGGAGACTCCGAAGTCTGCTACTGAGATACGCAGTTTTCTGGGGTTAGCTGGTTATTATCGCAGATTTATTGAGGGCTTCTCTAAGTTGGCATTGCCATTGACGCAGTTGACTAAGAAGGGTCAAGTGTATGTGTGGGATACAGCTTGTGAAGCGAGTTTTGTGGAGTTGAAGAGGCGGTTGACCAGTGCTCCAGTGTTGATCTTGCCTAATCCTGGTGAGTCCTTCGTTGTCTATTGTGATGCTTCTTTGATGGGTCTTGGTGGTGTTTTGATGCAGAATGGTAAAGTTGTAGCTTATGCTTCTAGACAGTTGAAAGTTCATGAGAGGAATTATCCTACGCATGATCTAGAACTTGCAGCTGTTGTATTTGTGTTGAAAATGTGGAGGCATTATCTGTATGGTTCCAGATTCGAAGTGTTCAGTGATCACAAGAGTCTGAAGTATCTGTTTGATCAGAAGGAGTTAAATATGAGGCAGAGAAGGTGGTTAGAATTACTGAAGGATTTTGACTTTGAATTGAGTTATCATCCCGGTAAGGCTAATGTAGTTGCAGATGCGCTGAGTAGAAAGTCTCTACATATGTCTATGATGATGGTTCGGGAGCTTGAGTTAATTGAACAGTTCCGTGATATGAGTTTGGGTTGTGAAGTTTCCGCTGATAGTGTAAAGTTGGGTATGCTGAAGTTGACTAGTGGAATTCTGGAAGATATTCGGAATGGTCAGCAAGTTGATGTCGCTCTAGTTGATCATATTACTATGGTTAACCAGGGTAATGGTGGTAATTTTGAGATTGATGAGAATGACATCCTGCGATTTAAAGGTAGAGTTTGTGTTCCTGAGGTGTCTGAATTGAAAAAGAGTATTCTTGAAGAGGGCCACAGGAGTGGATTGAGTATCCATCCAGGTGCAACTAAAATGTATCAAGATTTGAAGAAGTTGTTTTGGTGGGCTGGTATGAAAAGAGATGTTGCTAAGTTTGTGTATGCCTGTTTGACTTGTCAGAAGTCAAAGATTGAACATCAGAAACCGGCAGGTATGATGCAACCTTTGAAGATTCCTGAATGGAAGTGGGATAGCATTTCCATGGATTTTGTGACGGGATTGCCGAGGACGGTGAAAGGTAATGATTCTATTTGGGTGATTGTGGATCGGTTGACTAAGTCGGCGCATTTCTTGCCGATGAAGATTAATCACTCTTTAGAGAAGTTGGCAGAGTTGTATATCGAGGAGATAGTGAGGCTGCATGGTATTCCATCCAGTATTGTGTCTGATAGAGATCCCAGATTTACTTCTAGATTTTGGGAAAGTTTGCAGAAAGCGTTGGGAACTAAGTTGAGGTTGAGTTCAGCTTATCATCCTCAGACTGATGGTCAGACTGAAAGAACTATCCAATCCTTGGAGGATTTGTTGAGAGCTTATGTGTTGGAGCAGAGTGGTTCTTGGGATAGTTATTTGCCGTTGGTGGAGTTTACTTATAATAATAGTTTTCATGCTAGTATCGGTATGGCTCCATATGAAGCATTGTATGGTAGGAGGTGTAGAACTCCATTGTGTTGGTATGAATCAGGTGAGAGTGTTGTACTCGGACCTGAGATTGTGCAGCAGACGACTGAAAGGGTTAAGATGATTCAGGAGAAAATGAAGATTTCTCAGAGTCGTCAGAAGAGTTATCATGATAATAGGAGAAAGGCACTTGAGTTCCAAGAGGGAGATCATGTGTTCTTGAGAGTTACTCCGACGACAGGTGTGGGTAGAGCTTTAAAGTCTAAAAAGCTTACTCCGAGGTTTGTGGGTCCGTATCAGATTTTGAAGAGGGTTGGGGAAGTGGCGTATCGGATAGCTTTACCGCCGTCGCTTTCTAATCTGCATGATATGTTTCATGTATCTCAGTTGAGAAAATATATTGCGGATCCTTCGCATGTTGTTCAGTTGGATGATATCCAGGTGAGGGATAATTTGACCGTTGAGGTGTTGCCAATTCGGATAGATGACCGAGAAGAGAAGACCCTGAGAGGTAAGAAGATTGCTCTAGTGAAAGTTGTTTGGGGAGGTCCAGCTGGTGAGAGCTTGACTTGGGAGCGTGAAGATCAGATGAAGGAGTCGTATCCGGCTCTATTTACTTGAGGTATGTTTTCGAGGACGAAAACTCTTTTAGTGGGGGAGAGTTGTAACACCCCGATTAAAATAAGAGAATTATTTAATTGAGTTAATATTATTTTATTAATTTAATTAAATAAAGTTGAATTATTGGATTATTTTTATTATTATTATAGATGTTATTTATTTAATAATAATTAAATAAATAAAATAAATGGAATATGAAGAGTGGAAGGGTAAAAGTGGAAATTGGATAAAAGAGGCCAAAGTGAGGACTCAGGTTGTTTTCACGTGTTTTGCCTCAGAGTCAGAGAAAGGGGGGAGAAACGCTGAAGAGAAAGAGAAGGAAGAGGAAAAGGCCAAAGATTGCTCAGAGCTTCCTTCAATCCAAAGAGGTAAGGGGTCTGAACCTTATTAAACAATAATCTGCTGAAAATGGTGAAATATTGGATGAACGAAATTGGGATTTTAATCGAAGGAATTCGTAGAAATTATATGCAATGATGTTAGGATTTGTGAAATCGAATAGGGGACTATTTGTATTAGATGATATGAGTGATTTTGTGTGAAATTTGGACTGTGGAAGGATAAATTTGGATAGATCTCGTAGCAGAGAAAGCCATTGCAGATCTGGAATTCTGGTTTCTGGTCATACGCGTATGGCACTAGGCAATACGCGTATGAGATTGCTGGTACGCGTATGGCACTAGGCAATACGCGTATGGATGAGGAAGATGATGTTTTGAACGTGTTTTGGTCTCTGTTGGTACGCGTATGGGAATGTGATACGCGTAGCATACGCGTATGGACATGGGCAATACGCGTATGGAGTGGTCAGGCGTGGGTAATACGCGTATGGGCATAGGCAATACGCGTATGGGCAGACTTGTGGTCTTTCCTGGGCTGTTGTTGTGCAGTTTTGGTTGTTTAGGCTGAGCGAGGTAACTTAGCTGATGCATGGTATATGAGGGATCATTTCCCGTTGCTTTGAGTGGTATAGATATTAGTAGGGTGTGATAATACTGTGTTTGATTATGTGGCATGATGTGATATGCTTTTGTGATAGAATGTGTTAATGATGATGATAACATGACTATATGATGCTGTTGTTGCTATGTTGATTATGATGCATGCTTGGTGTGCATGCATTCATGAAAGGCCGATGCCTAGTGATGAACGGACTGAGTTCCAATGATGTTGTTGACTCCGGGCTGTTGAGAGGCTTGGTTCCTTGCGGGGAACTCGGATTCTATGGTGATGAATCTGGGAGTGGTGATCCTGTAGTTGGTCACAAAATGGGTATACCGAGTCGTGTTGAGTCATGCATGGGTGTGTGCATTGCATTTGATATGTTGTTTTGTTGATGTTCGTGAATATGTTGATTATGATGATTATGATGAACTGTGTTGGCATATGTGAAATATATTTATGTTTATATTTCTGTCGTTATATTATTATTTAATAATGTAATTCTCACCCCTTCTGCATGTGTTTATGTTCATCTATGATGAGCAATGTGCAGATAAAGAGGAGTAGCTATTGTTGAGGTTTGAAGAATAAGTGTAGAGTTATTCTACAGAGTCGAGTCAAATGCTCTGGTCATGTGACACCGGGGTTATGGGATTCGATAGATAATTGATTATTATTTACGTTGTTTATGATGACTAACATGTTGAGATGTTTTGTTGAGATAATGTTGAACCATTATTATGAATTGTTATATGATGAATGATAATATTAATGTTGTTGTCCGCTGCGAAGTTTTAATAAAATAAATAATATGTTTTATGTTGTGATGCGATAATTGTTATGTTGTAAGAAATGTAAACTCTTCTACATGTTATACTCTGATAATCTATTTAAATATGTCGTTTGGGTAGAAGGGTGTTACAGTTACCTCGTCTGTGAAACTGGGATATGACTTCTTTTTCAATCAGGTAAAATGAGTTTTTTAGTGATAATAATAGTTGAAGTGATGATTATTGATCGATACTTGATGTAATGATTAAATATTTATACTATTCATACTATTCATAATTTATACTTTATATTTGAGTTTATTTTTGTAGTGATAATATTTATGATTTATGCTATTTATTTGTATTACATAAAATTTAAAAATATGTTTGATGAATAATCTATAAATATTTTTGTAAACCGTCTTTAGATTTTGAGATTTGTCATAATTCTATTGAACATGAAATCTAACTCATCTAAATTTTGAATAAATGAAAGGATAAAAAAACTTAAACTCTACACTTAAAATCACTAATAGGAATAAAGTTTAGTAAAATTTTTAGAATTGAAGTGGAAGAAAATTTAATACTTTCTCCGTTTCTTTTTAAGTGTTATTTTTTAATTTTTTACACATACCATAAAAGCAAATCATTATGGTTACTTTTCAAACAATAATTCTTCTTTTACCTATAATACCGTTAATTATTTATTATATTTATTTTACTTTTTCTCTCTCTATAATAATTATGTAGGGGTAATTTTGGCAAAAATGCAATTAATATTATCTTAAACTTTATAAGTGACAATTAAAAAGAAACAAATTATTTTAAAAAAAGTGACACTCAACAAAGGAACGGAGGGGGTATAATCAATATTTTTCTTAAAATATTAATAATTTTATAAATCCATTAAAAAGCGGTTAAAATTTTCATAACCAAATTTGATGGTTTAATGTGTATACCATCAAGTAATTGACGTACCTCAATCAAACCCAATCTCATAACTATATAGCTTCACCCTTTCCAAAATTCTCCCCTTAATATTCTTTCCCCCACTTATCTTCATTTGCATATAATTCACCATCATTATATTCGTACTTATAGGGAATACGTATCTTTAAGAAAGTGGGCCCCTGTAGGCCCACATCAATGCCTTGTTATAACGGGTCCATCATGTCTGCTAACCCGTTACCAGCTGGATATGGCCCACTTTCTTCCATCTATTCTAACCAATCATTGCTATCACCGCTTACCACGTGGCAACTTTTTACTCCAACTTTCACCTTCTCAAATCACACGCCCCGGTCATCTTAACATTCTTCTATAGTCTTTTCGCGTCCAAAAGCCGTTATTCCCGCCACCTTACGCTTCTTACGTTTCAACTGCAACTTTGAGGTTAAATCAATTTTCATTATATTACTTATTTAATTTTCACTTTTTTTTTGTTGATAATATTCTAGAATTATTTAATTACTTATTTTCAGACAAAAAAAAATTGAACTAAATATAAGAAAGAGCCAAAATTGTAACTTTAGAAAATTAATTATTATTTTTCTTTAAAAAAATGATCAATTTAAGAAAAGGAAAGGAGTGGGAGAAAGGTCACCTTCCTATGTTTTGCTTCAAAATTCCACATTCACACATGCATGTTTATCTACAAATTCTCAATAAATCCATTTTAAATTCCCATTATACCCTCATCATTTCACCTATATTCCATTACCTACCACAAACAAGTCTTGTTCCACACCTCACATGTACATGTGTGTATATATACAAATGATGCATATATGCATTGACTCATATTTTTCTTCATGGAAATTCTCAACATAACATAAACAACCTTTTAAATATTGGTTTTTGTTCTTCCCAGAATACTAAAGGTAATAACATCTCATTTCATTTAATGTCTTGTTTTTGTTATTAATATTATGTTTTGGTTTCAGTTTCAGTCACACCCTTATGTGTTTGTTGAATGTTCTCAATGAGTTTCTTTTCTTACTCATGCATTTTTTATTCAATCAAATTCTGTCTTCATTGTTTTTTTTTCTTTCAACGAGTTTGATCATTGTTTTAAATTGTGGTTGGTAGTATAAACGATGTTAAAGTCTATGCAAGATATGATAATTGCAATTTCGACCGTGTCGGTTGCAGTCTTCTGCAGTATAATTGTTAGCAGCAATCCCGGCCATGATTTAAAACTATGAGTTTGATCACTGACTACAGTTGAATGTCAGAAGAAAAGTTTTTGTGTTATGTTGTTTTATTGATGTGTTGTAAGAGGAAAGAGAATCTATGAAGAAGCAATGCTAAGCAATCAAACCAGGTGGAATATTTTTAGTTGCTTTTTTTTTTTGGTTGCTGTGATGAGTTATAAAGTTTGATTCATTTCTCTTTTACTTTTTGTTATCTTTTATGTTTCTTCTTATAGAATTTTAAGCTTTTTTATTTTTATTTTTATTGAATTGAAATTAAATTTTCATAACACCATTAAAGTTATGAATGGTTTGACTTTGGTGTTTGAGGCCTGTTTTTGTAGAGTGAAAAATTGGCTCTTGATTTTGTTATTGGAAATTGAGACCCCAAAAAAATATTGATAGACTGTTTGAGAGAGTTTATGAAAACAACTCATAATATGTCCATAAGCCACTTTCAGCTTATTTCAATAAGTTCTTCAAGGTATAGCTTATGAATCAAACTTATAGTTTATAAGAAAATAGTTTAATTTTATTGAATATTTTTTTATAGAAATAGTTTATACATAAACGCTTATGTTGTAAGTATTTAATTAATTTTTTTTATATAAACAGGTCTTAAATGTATAGAGTATTCTGATTCTTTTCTTCTATGTTTGGTACTTGGTTTCCACTTTAGAAGAATTTCTTTGTGAAAATTGGCTCTGGATATTGTTACTGAAAGTTGAGACCTTAATCAAACATTAAATGTCTAGTGTATTATGATTTTTTTTTTCTGTTCTTGCCATTTCAATTGACTTTTTGAACTTATCTACTGAAATAAGAAATTGCAAAACTGTTTCAGAGAGCTTATAGAAACAGGTTATGATCACATTCATAAGTTGTTTTTGACACATTCTCATTAAGTCTCCAAGATAACTTACTTCTAGAATATATGAAAATTTGTTATAGAAATTCCAAACAAGGCCTTGGATGAATTTCAAACTTGTTTTTCTGATTATTTCTTTGATAAATTTTAGGTGATTATAGTGTTGTACTCAATACCTGCAACGGCTATTGAAGATATAAACATGAATAATGCAACAGAAGAAGCTAGTGAAAGTTACACACCTCATAAGGATACCTATACTCAACAAGCATCACCAAGGAGTACACTAAGTCCAAGAAGTACTCAAAGCGATTCAATTGATTTAGCTATTGATGGTGTTGTGGATACTTCAATTGAACAATTGTATACCAATGTTTACGAAATGAGAAGCTCTGATCAATCACCTTCAAGGGCTAGTTTTTACTCATATGGCGAAGAGTCGAGGATTGATTCCGAGTTGGGTCATCTTGTCGGAGATGCTGTTGACTTGGAGATTACGAAAGAGGTTGTAACAGAAAACAAAGAGGATTCCCTTTCCAATGTCAATGCTATTGAGAAAGTTATTGTTTCATCAAGCACAGGGATCGGTGAAGGATCGGCTAAGGCATCTGCGAAAAGTCGAAGTTTGCATAATAGGAATGAGAAGGGGACTAGAAAAGGAAATGGATTTTACAATATGATGAGGAAGCATAGGAGGCTTGGTTTGAAAGACGGTGTTGTTGACGAGTTAGATAATCCAGATCTCGGACCGTTCTTATTGAAGATAACGAGAGATATGATATCTTCGGGTGAGAATCCAAACAAGGCTCTTGGTTTTGCTCATAGAGCTCTGAAATCATTTGAGATATGTAATTCAGATGGTAAACCAAGTTTGGAAATGGTGATGTGTCTTCATGTTTTGGCAACAATTTATTGTAATTTAGGACAATACAACGAGGCTATACCGATTCTCGAGCGTTCGATTGATGTTCCTGTTTTAGAGGATGGTCAAGATCATGCACTTGCTAAATTTGCAGGGTGTATGCAGTTAGGTGATACTTATGCAATGATGGGAAATATTGAGAATTCTCTACTGTTTTATACAGCAGGACTTGAAATTCAAGGGCAGGTCCTAGGGGAAACCGATCCTCGATTCGGTGAGACGTGTCGGTATGTAGCTGAAGCACATGTTCAAGCACTGCAATTTGATGAGGCTAGGAAGCTATGTCAAATGGCTCTTGATATTCACAAGGGAAACGGTTTGCCTGCTTCGTTTGAAGAAGCAGCCGATCGGAGACTAATGGGACTAATCTGTGACTCAAAAGGTGATTATGAAAGTGCTCTAGAGCATTATGTTTTGGCAAGTATGGTCATGGCGGAAAATCGCCAGGAACTAGATGTTGCGTCTGTTGATTGCAGCATAGGCGATGCTTATTTGTCATTGGCACGATATGATGAAGCGGTTTTTTCTTATCAGAAAGCGCTAACTGTTTTCAAATCAACCAAAGGAGAGAATCACCCAACAGTTGCCTCTGTTTTTGTAAGGTTAGCGGATTTATACAACAAAATAGGAAAGTTCAAGGAATCTAAAACTTATTGCGAAAACGCACTTCGAATTTTCGGGAAGAAAAATCCAGGAATTCCTCTAGAAGAGATTGCTAATGGTTTGATAGATGTTGCTGCAATTTATCAATCTATGAATGATTTGGAAAAAGGATTGAAGTTACTCAAAAAAGCATTGAAAATATATAACAATGTTCCTGGTCAACAAAGTACTACTGCTGGAATTGAGGCACAAATGGGAGTTATGTATTACATGTTAGGGAATTATTCTGATTCTTATAACATTTTTAAAAGTTCGGTTACGAAATTTCGCGCAAGCGGGGAGAAAAAATCTGCATTGTTTGGAATTGCATTGAATCAAATGGGTCTTGCTTGTGTCCAAAGGTATGCTATAAATGAAGCTGCAGATTTGTTTGAAGAGGCTAGAACTATATTGGAAAAAGAGTATGGCCCTTATCATCAAGATACATTAGGAGTCTATAGCAATCTTGCAGGCACCTATGATGCAATGGGAAGGTAACATGTTCATTGACCCTTAAACATTCAGGTTTATGAAGTACTATAATTTTTAGGTTTTAGTTGCTAATATTTCTTGTTAACTTTAATGATTTGCAGAGTGGATGATGCCATTGAAATGCTGGAATATGTAGTTGGCATGAGAGAAGAGAAGCTTGGAACAGCAAACCCTGATGTCGACGATGAGAAACGTAGGTTGGCCGAGTTGTTAAAAGAAGCAGGAAGAGCAAGAAACCGAAGGTCGAAAAGATCACTGGAAACACTTCTTGATTCAAACTCTCAGGTTATGAAAAACAATGGCATTAAGGTCCTATGAAGTTGAGGCTGTATATAAAAAAAACAATAACAAAGTGTGAATTGTTTCCACTTTCAATAATTTTTCCTTGTTTAAGATTGTTCACAAAAGTTACTTTCTATGTCTATTTACTCTATAGTGTACATGAAATTTCTATATATATATATATATTCATACTATTCTTTGTATAATTGAATGTATAAAAAATGGTTGAAATACATTTACAATTTTCTAAGTAAATATATGAATGTTATAACATCACTTTCTCTGCTAGTGCTTAGAAAATTCAGTTGCTTCTAACTACATTTGAGATGTAAGCATTTTGTTATATAGTTAGGGATGTTATAAACATGACAAGCATGAATATGACACTTAATCTCTTTCTCTTTCTATGCTTACATTGTAATGCAAGATTAAAAGTGAAAAGTTATTAAGAAGTACTAATCACCAAAACATAGATATATCCTTTTCCTTATCCATGTCTTCTACTTTTTTCCTTTTCCATGCAAACTAGTACATCTAGTAGTTGTATTGTAGAAAAAGAGGATCCAATGTTGAGGAAGATCAAAGCACTTCAATAAAAAGGGGGCACCCCCTCCAACCATTCTGATCATCTCATTCACCTTGCCTTATGGAAAAAAAAAACTTTGCTTTACCATTTGGTTATTACTATTCTTTTAATTGCTATTTTACTTTTATTCTTCTGTAAATTTTCAGAAGCTAATAAGTTGTGAATTTGGTGAGGTTTACAAGGTAAGAAGTTTACATAGAAATTATACCAATTGTTGTATATTATTTCTATATTCATATTCTTCTTTGAATAATTGAATATATAAATGGTTGAAATACAATTTTCTAAGTAAATAAAGATATGTTGAAACTTCACTTTCTCTGTTTGGTGCTTGGAAAGTTCTGTTGATTCTAAACACTTTGAGATGTAACCATTTGTTTATGAAGATGACAAGCAAGAATATGACAATTAATAACTCTCCTTTTTTTATGCTTACATTGTATGGCTAAATAAAAAGTAAACATCTTGCGAACAAATCAAGGAGTTTTTTTAAATTTTTATTTATTTATTATAGTACGCATCTTGACTAGCCTTTGGATTTAGATAATTATGATTATGATATCATTATCAAATTAAAGTTAAATGTTAGGAGTATAACAGAACACATATGAATTTAATTTTCGGCATCAACTAGCTCCCTCGGGAAAAGGAGTTTATGGTATAGTTTTAAATTATAGATGTAATTATAATCGTTAGAAGTTGTAATTCATTATTGCCTAGAAAGTGTAGAAAGTTATTATTCAATTCTGTCGAAATAGTTAGTCGAAATAGTAGAAATTAGTTGTATTTTAAATAGTCGAATGCATCACATAGTTGTTGTGTCAGCTAAAATATAACTTTGTATATTTTGGGTTTAGGTTGTATGTCTTAGGCCTTGGTTGTCTATATATAGGCATATCTTTGTAGTTTTCATATAAGAACTTCATTTCGTAAACATTTATGTTTTACTTAATAATATTCTCTCTTTTTTCTCTTCTTCTCCTTCTTCTTAAACCTTAATTGTTCCATCAGTTCCAACAAAGTGGTATCAACGAGTTCGGTTGCGATTCAGAGAGACTCTGTAATGACAAACAGAAACACAACATCAACACAATTTCCAGCGAATCTACCAGTTTTCAAAGGGGAGAACTACGAGAGGTGGGTTGCGCAGATGAAAGCCATCTTCAGATTTCAAGATATGGCTAAAATCGTGAAAGATGGAGTACCTAAATAACGAAGAAAGAAAGATGGAAACGCTATGTTATTAATCCATCAATGTGTGGATCCTAATGTGTTTGAGAAGATCATTGAAGAAGAAACATCAAAATGAGTGTGGGAGAAGTTAAAGAACTTGTACGGTGGAGATGAAAAGTTGAAGAGGGGAAGTTACAAACGCTAAGAAAGCAATTTGAAATGACTCAAATGAAAGAAGATGAGTCAGTTTCAGAATTATTTACGTGTATAGTATTGACAATAAACCAGATGAAGGCGAATGGTGAACAAATCAGTGATTTGTAAAAGATTGAAAAAGTGTTGAGATCTCTGACTGAAAACTTTGATTACATTATCGTGTCCATTGAAGAGTGCAAGAACCTAGCTGAGATGAAACTGGAAGAATTTCAAGCTTCATTGGAGGCTCATAAGATGAGTCTGAAGTAGAGGAACTAAGAGAGGGAGAAAATGGATGAACAGACAATGCAAGCAAGGTTCACCAAGAAATCTAGAAAGAAAAGGCAAAGCCGAGAAAGAATCTTGCTAATGATGAGAAGTCGAGCAAGAACTCAAAGAATCACTCTGATTCAATCAAGAAAGTCATGGACAACAAGTATTGGGGGAGAAAGTTGACATGAAGGAGGTGCAGTGTTACAACTGTTAAGGATTTTGTCATTATGCTCGAGATTGTAGAAGAAAGAAAGAATTTAGAGCAAAAGACGATGACAAAGTGCAATATGCACATGCTGGAGAAAACAACTTTGATGATATGCTACTCATGGCAAATACTCAGTCAAATAATGAACAAACCAGTATGTGGTATTTGGATTTCAGATACATTAACCACATGACTGGAAATAAAAACTGGTTTACCAAGTTAGATGAATCAGTCAAGAAGGTGATCAATTTTGTAGATAGAAGGCATGTTACACCAGAGTGAAAAGGAAACATAGATGTGATGAGAAGGAATGGTCGAAGAGCCAACATTAATGATGTATTGTATTTACCTTTAATGACAAGTAACTTGGTAAGTATATGTCAATTACTTGACAAAGGATATAACATGAAGTTGGAAGAAAATCTGATGAAGGTGTACAATGGTGAATGAAGGATGATCCTGAAGGCACCATTGGCAGATAACAAAACATTCAAGATTAAGATCAACATGGTTGATCATCAGTGTCTTGCTTCAACTATTGTCAAAGGCAAGAACTGACTATGGCATCACATGTATGTACACCTAAACTTCAGAGGTCTAGGTATGCTTAACCAGAAGAAGATGGTGTACGGCTTACCTCAAGGGAAAAAACCAAGTTAAGTACGTGACAAATGCTGCAAAGCAAAGCATGCTAGGAAGGAATTCAAGCATGACTTGCCTATGAAGTTGAGAGAAAAGCTAGAGCTTGTTCACTCTAACGTGTGTGAGCCTTTTGATGTAAGGTCGAATGGAGGTAACTATTATTTCCTAACCTTCATAGATGAATTCACTAGATATATATGAATTTACTTTATTGAAAGAAATAATGGGATATTCACACAGTTCAAGAAGTTAAGTTTCATGCCGAGAAACAAAGTAGATGCAAGTTAAAGAATCTGAGAACTGATGGCTGTGGTGAATACACCTCTAGAGAGTTTGCAAGATTTTGCATTGATAGAGGTATAAAGCATGAGGTCATTGCACCATATACACCTCAACATAATGGTATAGCTGAGAGAAGAAATAGAAGTATACTAAACATGACTATCAGCATGTTGAAAGCTAAATAAGTGCCAAAGAGATTTTAGGGTGAAGTAGCTTTGACAACAGTAAACATTCTAAACAAATGTAGAACAAGAAGATAGTAGAGAAGACACTTTATGAGGCTTGGACAAGACAAAATCCAAATGTTAGTCATCTTAGAGTCTTTAGATCAATATGCTTCAAGCATGTACCTGAACAATTGAGGAAGAAACTAAGTTATCAAAGTCAGGCTATGGTACTCATAGGTTATCATTTGACTGGTGCATACAAAGTATATTCACCAAATGATGATAAACTAGTGATTAGTCAAGATGTTCTAGTGGATGAAAGAAAATGGTGAGATTGAAGTCAAGGGTCGGTTCGACAGGAGCAAGAAACAGTCACAATTATGCTTGATAAAGACCAATAGACTGAAGTCACAACCAATCGAAACGAAGAACCACCTGAGCAGAATGTTAAGAGATCGACTAGAGAAAGAAATGAGTCGACAAGGCTAACTGGATATGAGAGATTTCGAGATCAAGCAGTCAATGCAGATGGTAACTTAATAGAAGAAGTAATGATGATGGTTGAATCAGAACCAATCAATTTGGACCAAGTCATGAATGATTTGAATTGGTTAGCATCCATGCAATAAGAACTCGGGGCAATCGAGAATAACAAAACATGAGAAATTGTTGAAAAAGCAATCAAGAAGCCAATTTATGTGAGTGAGTATAAGGCCAAAGGGTGAGATTGCTAAGCACAAAGCAAGAATGGTGGCAAAAGGCTTTCTACAAAAACCTGGTATTGATTTCGATAAAGTTTATGCACCTATGGCAAGTATGGAAACCTATAAGAATTATTGTGTCAACTACATCATACAAAGGATGGAAGTTGCATTAACTAAATGTAAATTCAGTATTTTTGAATGGACCTTTGGAAGAAGAAGTCTATGTTAGTCAACCACCAGATGCCGTGGCGTAAAAAATACTCGAGCGTAACAAACGCCTGAAATAAAAATACAGTCACCATCAAAGTTTATTTATTCCAAAAGGAAATGAAAATTATTAATAAAACCCTAAAAAAAAAGAAAATGGTCGTCGCAACCAAATTCGGGTTCGGGAGTCGGTTATGCGAGGGGAAGCTATTAACACCTCTCACATATGTTGTACTCAACATTAACCACTTAGTTAGTTTTGAGAATAAGTATTAGCGTATGTTATTTTTTTTTCTAGTTATTAAAAGTTTGAGAGGAAAAAGAAAAAGACTAAAAATAATTTTTTTATTAGGGTGCTTGACAATATTGTGAGTCTTGCTCCTACGTATCCTCAGGGGCGATGAGAAATTCAAAGCTACATAGTTTTTTACAAGAAAAATATATTTTTGGATTTTTTATTATAGTGTTTGACGAGACGTTGAATCTCGCTCCTACATATCCTCTGGTGCGATGAGGAATTCAAAGTTACATAGTTCTTGGCAAGAAAAGATTGTTCATTAGTTGATTTTAATGAACTATGTTTAGGTCATATTCTAGCGGTTAAACATTGCTTGTATGCTCGCGTATATGAGGCTTAAGCATTTATTTGTATCGTGGTAGAATGGGTCATGTTTGATCACATTTTAGTGGTTAAAAGTTGCTTGTATGCTCGTGCACGAGAGACTTAGGCATTTTTTTATATTGCGTTAGAATGGATAAAACATAGTTCGTTTGTGAAAGGTTTGCAGGTTGCGCTAGGGCGGAAAATATAAGTTTGATTGGTTGCATTATTTTTAGGTGGAAGACAAATACTTGAGCGGGAAAGCTAATTACGGCTTGTACCCAAGTATTTGAGACTAGGATTGGATATTACGTCCAACTAATCCTTTTTAATCCATTTTTGATTGTGAAAGGTTTGAAACACGTTCAATGGATTTTAAGCGGAAAAGAGATACTCGAGCGGGCAAGCTATTACGGCTTGTATCCAAGTATTTGAGACTATGATTGAATATTACGTCCAATTAATCCTTTTTAACCCAAGTTAATTGCAAAAAAGACTTAAAGCGCTTTTGATTAAGTTTAAGCGGAAGACAAATACTCGAGCGGACAAGCTATTATGACTTGTACCCAAATATTCGAGACTAGGATTGAATATTACGTTCAACTAGTCCTTTTTAATTCATTTTATTATGAAAAATATTTGAAGTTAATTAAGTTAAAAATGGTTTTTGTTCGACTGAAAAGGACATGGAGTTGATCAAATGTTTGATTTGGGTTGGTTTGAAATTAATTTGATTATGAAATGGTTTTGAATATGATGAAGGAGCGATGAAATGTTTTTTGATTTAATTGTGAAAGGATTTCGAAAATTAACATGATGTTGATCAAGTGTTTTAGATTTTGAAAGATTGATTTTATTGGCCTTTTATTTTTACTTTGATTTTTGGCAAACTAAATAATTAATAAAAATGAAAATAAATAAAATAAATAAATAAATAACAAAGAAAAATATAAGGGGTGCATGTTGAAATGAGGGAGTTCGTAAAAAAACAAACACATCGGTTTAAGGCCCATGGACTAAAAATAATAAAAGAAAAAAATGCAAGTAAGGGGGTATAAGCAACTAAAGCGTGGTGTATAAAAAAGTAGAATGGGTTGAAGGTCAAAAAAGAAAAATCAGAGGAGGGGTGTGTGATGGAAGCCAATGTGATAAGTGGAAAGGGCCCGACCCAAGTTTTTCACTAAAATAAAACCATAAATGGAAACAAGAGATGAGGGGAGAGGCGCCGATTTTGAAGATTCTTCTCCCCTCTCATTTTCGTCTTCCATGTTTCTCCTAACCATGGTCATTCCTCTCTTTCTTCAATCCCCTACAACAAACTAAATCTACACATCCTATCTCCCTCATTCTCAGTTTGACCCTCATAACAACAACATACATCCCAAATCTCTCTCAGTTCTAAGTTTTCAAACCAAAAACAAAAATGATTCAATTCAGAGTATGTTTGCCTAAGGATTAAATTAGCTTTCTCAAATTCTTTGTTTCTTCCCACATCAAGTGAAGCTTTTTGAACAACTTAGGAACACATAAAAAAACCCTAAAAACTAACGTGATATTGTTTGAGTGAATTGGAATAAATTAGTCAATATAAATATGGGGAAACATCATAGTCACGTGCAGAAGAGTAAGTCGAGTGAGAAAATCATGAAAAGCGGCAAGAAATGTACCAAAATGAAATCTGGAATTTCCAGATTCCGGTAAGTTTCCGATAGGTGTATGAACTTTCCGGCAGACACAACAACTTTCCAGCGACGTCAAGCCTATGGTTTGAAGGGTTAGATTGCTACATATCTCTTATATTTATACATTTTCAAAGTAAGATATATTACACTATCTCAATTAACATTCTAATTAAGGGCAGACGTACCCATATCAAGGTCGACTAGGGAATTGCCTAAACAAATCCTTGTGTATGTGAGTCCATCTTCTGTTAAATTCTGTTATGAGTGTTTTGTATGATGTCAAAACTAGGATTATTTAGCATTTATGTACATTGGATGATATTATCATATTCTCTATGTGCATTTCAACATTAGGAAGCATACAAGTCTTTGGAAACATCTTTGAAAAGGTCTCATGCATTAAACATGCATGAAAAATCAAGTTTCATAAAAATATTGCAGGACAGGTCGACACATACCAAGACAGTTCGACCTATAGTGAAAGTTTTCAGACTATAGGTCGACGCATCTGTGCCATAGGTCGGCACATATATTGCAGTATTAAAGCTTGTAGCTTCTGTTTCATGTGTTGACTCCACAGGTCGACACGTAGGAGGCACATGACATTGATAGGTCGACACATGAACTTCAACAAGTTGACCTATGCCTTGTACAAGCCATCACATAACTTCAACAAGTCGACCTATACAATGATTCTTTTACATATTTTCATATTTTCTCAAAGTTCATTGCATTCCTTTTTGCTCTTATTCACCCATGCATATATATACTTCATACATGCATCCTTCTCTAGCAAGATTTCTAGAGTGAGTAAAACCTACATGAAACCAGGATTTCAAAGCATATCATCATTGTCAATTCAATATATGCATACACACAATTAAACTACACATAATCAATTTTTGATTGGGTGTCATCTAAATTAGGATTAATAACATCCAATTAGGTCTACTGTACCGAGAATATTGGGTTGAGATCTTTGAAGGATTCAAATCAGAAAACTGAGGTGGGGTTTTCCTTCAATATCTTTATGGTTTGAAGGTTTTGTACAAGATTGTGAAATTCGGATCCGGTTGAGTGAACGCCTTGGGACTAGGTGTGTCGTGCAAGGGACTAACGTGAAACGGTGGATCGTGTTGACAAATCTTGGGTTCAACAAGTGTGCGCTAGATATTAATTCAGTCGGGTGAAAGCCTTGAGACATAAAGGTCATGCAAGGAAGTAGCAACAACAGGTGAATTGAAGCGGCATTGTTGGTGTCTTGATCAATCTTTGATCAAGGTTTTTGGAGGTGTTAGACTCAAGAACAAACTTAGGGCTTGTGGAATTTTTAGGACAGACGTACCCATAGCGAAGTCGATTGGGTAACTACCTAAACAAATCCTTGTGTGCTCTCTCTCTCTCTCTCTCTCTCTCTCTTTCTCTCTCTCTCTAAAATTCTGGTGTAGTCAGAATTCAGATGTTCTACTCCACGTCATGACATCTGATCTAACATTGTAACTAATACAGCAAGATAGTTATTAACCACTGTACTAATATGCACAAGTTCACAGATGTCACAACATCTCATTCTATGTCACCCTAGAATGTATGAACAACTGGTTCTGTGCATCAGGAAGAAAGACTCAAACAGAAATCAAACCTAGCACTCACTTCTGTTGTTTTCTTCCACAGTTACCAGCATGATGTCTTACTGTTGTTTGAGGACATCATCTGTTACATTGTTCCAGTGTGTATATCTTTTACTTGTATTTCCTGAATTAAAGGTTGAACACGGTAATCTAATTTCCACTTATTAGATTGCTAACAACTAGGCTATTTGTTAGGTTCATTAATTGTAGGTTGGTAGTTGGTTTCCTGGTTTTTCTCTAAGCTATTGAATCCCTGAAGAATAGCCTGAGAAAAATACTGAACCAGAAAAACCAATCATCCTACACTTTAGCACCTGCTGTTGGGAGTGAATGTCACAACATTCAGTTCGACATCCAGAACATATGCTGAGTCTGTTATGTTCCTGGACACGTGTTGTGCTAAGTTTGCAATACTGTAAAAGACCAACTAGTCTCTACTTCAGTGTCAGCCTTCAGTATCAACTGTCAGAACATCCAGTTTGACAGTTTCACTAGGATCCTTCAGCCAGGTCTGTTATCCTTAAAGAGAACATACTTAAATAAATACTGAACTAAAGTTAACTTACTTATCATTCAGTATGCACTGTCCCTGATGAATGTTACAGCTTTCTGATTGACATTCAAACAGAAGGCTATATGCCAGGTCAGTTATCATCTTGATAAGCTGACTGGAATACCTGCTGAGTTATGGCAGTAATAAACACATGCAGAAGGAAAACAAACACAGGAAATTGTTAACCCAGTTCAGTCCAACATGACCTACATCTGGGGGCTACCAAGCCAGGAAGAAGATCCACTATTAGCAGTATTAATTCAGAGTTAAACTCACCCGTTTACAACTTTTCACTTAATCCCTACCCAATGCAATCTATACCTAGGAACTCCTAGATAGAAACCTCCAGTTTCCATTCCTATCACTACAAGTACAATGTAATGTTAACACACCTTGAATTTGCTTCACAGCTTCATTCAAGAAATAAATCACTCTAGCCTACAGGCTTTGAGTTACAAAACTCTCAGCTTTTACCACTGAGAAACATATGGTAACCTTCCCACAGATTGGGAGGTTTACTTCACACACACCCCTAAATTTTCATTCTAGGAGGCTTACAAATACTAGGTTACAATCAGCTATTTATAACCTAATCACCCAACTGGATTTGGGCCTTGAGAAATCGCAGCAGACTTGTTCTTTGCTGTTACAACTTCAGCAGAAAAATTCTGCTACAAACAAGGTCTTCAATCCTAGAATCTCTCCATATATATCTCCATATTTTGAGCCTATATATCTTCTGATTGAGTCTTCAAGACCTCCACATGGGAGTTAGGATATTCACCAGATATCCTTGCTGATCCCAGAATATATACTGAATTAATTAATTCAGTTTTCTACACATGTGCGATGTCACAGACCTAATGTCGTGACATCGTACATGACATGTTGGTCCAGATGTTGAATTTCTTCAACCCAACATATTAAAACAACATAGATGATTACATTATTTGTTTTCTAAAATTAATGCCAATCCTAAGGAATCAACACTCTCTCTCTCTCTCTCTCTCTCTCTCTCTCTCTCTCTCTCTCTCTCTCTCTCTCTCTCTCTCTCTCTCTCTATATATATATATATATATATATATATATATATATATATATATATATATATATATATATATATATATATATATATATATATATATATATATATATACATATTTGTTTTTTTGATTCGCAAATTATCGATTGCTTTGATCACCCGATCAACATAGTTTAGATCATAATTTTGATTATATTTTGAATCTTGTGTTTGTTGTATTGATCACTAACCATTTTTTTCTTATTGGATTTCTTAGAACAACAAACACCATATAAAATTCAAAACTTTGTTTTTCGCACACCAAGTGTTCGACAAATTGTTTGACTTAGTTTTTTGTGTGTGGATATATTGGAGATAGACTTTTTACTATTGTAGAGTATTCAATTAGTTGTGCTTAATTATTGTTGATTGACTTGTGGATTATTATCATAACATTGACATCTTTATGCATATTTGAGATATTCAATAGTAGGTTCGGTTAGACGATTTTTGATCCGGGAAATATTTGAAACTTGCTTCCTTGCCATAAATTTTTCTAAGTCAAATTTTTGGATAAATTTATAACTTTGGATATATCCCCCCAGTTAGATCTAGGCCTATCGCCTAAAAAGTGGTATCACGAGCTCCGGTTGTTTTCGGTCTTAATAGTTGCTTATTAGATAATTGCTATCGAACCTAAATGAGTGTATGATAGAGCACCTATTTTTACCGGGAAAATTATGGCTATTGGAAAGATTGTATGCGTATCCATGTCAACCCTGTTGACAAAGGTGTATGGGATGCAATCATTAATGGTCCAAATTAAATTACTATGACCAATGATGAAGGTGTCACCATATCAAAACCGAAAAGTCAATGGAATGATAATGATAGGAAGTTGTGGTATCATGATTGGAAAACACAAAATATTCCCATATCCGCATTAGGTGTTGATGAGTATTATCATGTTTCTCATTATGAAACCGCCAAAGCTACGTGGGACGCATTAGAAGTTGCCAATGGGGGAACTAATGAGGTCAAACAAGCTAGAATCAACACATTAAACCAAGAGTTTGAACTCTTTCGTATGAAGCACGGTGAAACCATTTCCGACATGCAAAAGAGATTTACACATATTATTAATAGATCGAATGCTCTAGGTAATCTTGTATCCAATGTTATTGCTACTAACAAGGTCTTAAGATGTCTTAATAGGGAATGACAACCAAAGGTCACCGTGATTAAAAAGGTAAATGATCTTAAAGCACTTGATCTCACTACCTTGTTTTGAAAATTGGAAGAACATGAGCAAAAACTAACTTGTTTGGAGAAACATGAAGAAAGAGAAAGGTAAAGCCAAGGAAGAGGTGAAAAATTCCATTTCTCTAAAGACTTCTAGTTTCAAGTCCTCAAAGAATGAGCCTAGTGAGTGTGAAGAAATGGATGACAAGAACTTTGATGATGATGTTGGGCTATTTGTCAATAGATACCAAAGGTATATTCGGAAGAATAAAGTCAAACACTCTGAAGGAAACTTAGCCAAATTTAGAAGGGATTCCAAGTCCTCAGAAGATGGTGAAAATAGAAAAGTTAAATTTAGAAGCTCTTGTTATAATTGTGGTGAAATAAAGTTGGAAGCAATTAAGCTATCCATGCTAGATGTTCAAAAGGACAATATTGAGGATGAAAAGTTTTTCCTAGAATAGGTTGTGATTCTTGTCATTATTGGCAAGAAGAAATAAATGCTCTTCGAGTCAAATTAGACAATACTTTACAACCTAATAGTGCATTTGCTATTGATCCTTCTAAGTATTAAAGGTCTTTGAATCATTCATACAAAAATCATAAAATCTCAAAAAGTATTTGAATGGTAAAAGCATATATCATCGTAATCTATCTTGTCATTATTGTTGCAAAAAGGGCCATACAATTGAAAAGTGTAAATTTAGGAGGATGATAGTTCCTAAATGAGTCTCTCAATGGTTGCCTAAATGCAACCTTGATTTCACTCACTTCCAAGGACCCAATTAATATTGGGTACCTATTTCCTTTGTTTAATTCTACAGGTTGAATGTCTTCAATCTACCAAAAAGATGTGGTATCTTGATAGTGGATGTTCAAGGCATATGATGGGTGACATATCACTTTTCATTGACTTCGTGCCAAAGAAAAAGGGTTTCGTAACTTATGGAGATAACAACATAAGAGATATTCTTGGGAAAGATAGTGTAGGTAATTCCTCATCTACTACTGTCTCTGATGTAATGCTTGTTGATGGCCTTAAACACAACCTTCTTAGCATTAGCCAACTTTTGACAAAGGTTTTAAAGTCACTTTCACTAATACTTGTTGTTTATTTGAGCATAATGAGAAAAAGGAATGTTCGCTTAAGGGATTGAGATTCAATAATACTTATATGCTAAATTTAGATGATGTATCCTTAGTTGGTACTAAGTACCTTGCTACCATGAGTGAAAACTCTTGGTTGTGGCATAGGTGCTTAGCTCATATTAACTTTGACTTACTAAAAAAATTAACCTCAAAGGATCTAGTAATTGGTCTTCCTAAAATGAAGTTCACAAAAGACCACCTATGTGAATCATGTCAAATGGGGAAGCAAACGAAAGCCTCTTTTAAATTGAAAAATGTAGTTTCAACATCTAGACCTTTTGAACTTCTTCATATGGACCTTTTTGGTCTTTCTAGAACCAAAAGCTTAGGTGGAAACTATTATGGCTTTGTTATAGTTGATGATTAATCTAGATTTTTTTGGGTTATGTTTTTGTCTAGTAAGAATGAGACCTACTCGACTTTCAAACAATTTGCTAGATTGTTCCAAAATAAAATGAACTTAAAAATTGTTTCCATCCGAAGTGATCACGAAAGAGAGTTTGAAAATCTACTCTTTGAAAAGTATTATGAAAACATGGTATTGAGCATAACTTCTCAGCTCTTAGAACTTCACCACAAAATGGGGTTGTGGAGCGTAAAAATTGAGTTTTAGAGGAGTTAGCAAGGGCGATGCTTAATGAAGGTAATTTACAAAAGTACTTCTAGGCCGATGCTATTGGAATGACGTGTTATGTTTTGAATAGGATTTTGATATGTCCCATTCTAAACAAAACCCCCTATGAATTACTTAGAGGTATAAAAACTAATGTCTTTCACCTTCATGTCTTTGGATGTAAATGCTTTATTTTAAACAATGGAAAGGACAATCTAGGTAAATTTGATGCTAAAGCCGATGAGGGTGTCTTTCTCGAATAGTCACAATATAGTAAGGCATATATGGTCTATAACAAGAGGCTACTTATTGTTGAGGAGTCCGTTCATGTATCTTTTGATGATTCTTTTCCAAAAAAAGTTGGGAAAGGTATGTATTTTCATGATATAGGTGTGTCTCTGCACAACATTCTCAAGAAAGCCGAAAAGGGATTGATCAACCTCAAACGGATAAAAATGAGAAAGTAGAAGATGATGATCAAGAGGAAATGGAGGAGAGTCTGACTGCAGTGGATAACCTTCCTTTGACTTGGAGAACATCCAAAGATCACCCAATTGATAATATTCTTGGAGATATCACGAGAGGCATGACAACACGCTCTAAGATAAGTAACTTTTGTTATCACTTTACTTTTGTGTCACAGGTTGAGCCTAAAAATGCTAAAGATGCATTACTTGATGAGCATTGGCTCATGGAAATGCAAGATGAGCTAAATCAATTTAAAAGGAATGATGTTTGGGACCTTGTACCGCGTCCAAAACATCACCAAGTAATAGGAACAAGATGCATTTTTAGAAACAAGCTTGACGAAGATGGAGTGATAATTCGAAATAAGGCCCGAGTTTTCTAATATTATGTAGGGAGAGTTTGAAATGAGCCTCATGGGAGAGTTAAATTACTTCCTAGGTCTTCAAATCAAACAACTTAATAAAGGCACATTTGTTTTTCAAACCAAGTATTGCAAGGACTTGCTAAAGATATTTGGCATGGTTGATGCAAAGTCAATTGACACTCCGATCTCTACAAACGGTAACTTGGAAAGAAACGAAAATGGTAACGATGTGGAAGTAAAGAAATATAGAGGTATGATCGATTCTCCTCTATATCTCATTGCATCCAGGTCAGATATAATGTTTAGTGTCTGTGTGTGTGTGTCTGATATCAATCGGCTCATAAGGAATCCCATCTACAAGCCTTGAAACGTATTTTTAGGTACCTTCGTGGTACTTCAAATTATGGGCTCTGGTATTCCAAGGGAAGTGATTTTTGATTGGTTGGTTACACCAATTCCAATTTTACCGGTTGCAAATTGGATAGGAAAAGTACTAGTGGAACTTGTCACATATTCTCAAATCCCTTAGTTAGTTGGCATAACAAGAAACATGTTTTGGCTGCGTTGTCAGCCGCCAAGGCGGAATATGTAGCGACCGGTAGTTGTTGTTCTCCAATTTTGTGGCTTAAACAACAATTACTTAATTTTTATATAAAAATAAGTCGTATTCCAATTATGTATGAAAACACTAGTGCCATTAACCTAACTAAGAACGAAGTGCTACATTCTCGTACTAAGCATGTTGAGATTCTTCATCATTTCCTACACGGTCATGTTGAGAAAGGTGACGCCATTTTTAAGCATGTTGATAGTAAAAATCAACTTCCTGATATTTTTACAAAACCACTTGCGATGGACCTTTCTTTAACATTCGACGGGAATTAGGTATTATTGACATCTCAACACTTGCCTAAATGTTATGTTAATGTACTTTGAATATACCTTGTCCATCTTACCTTCCTTAAAAGGCATACTTCATAAGAGTGCATTCCTCATAATTTCACAAGCAAGGTACTATCATTTCATTTTCCATTTTTTTTATGTAAGATTTTCCTTTCGCATGTTATTTATGGTCCATATAATTATGTTCTTGACGTATTAGATACTTCATGTATGTTCACTTCCAAAATTTCCAATTGATGCATGTCAATTTATATGCATATAGTGACTTTAGACTATCTTCATTTTCCGTAAAATAAAGTGACTGGTGCGTTGGTTTGTTATCTATTTCTCTCATGAATTGTGATTAAATATGTTAGATCTTTAGCAATATTCTTGATTGTGTGTCATTGTTATGTTTTTGTCCCTATTTTTGGTTCGTGTGGTGGTACTTTGTTTATCGCCTTGCTTGAGCACATGCATGTGCAACATTTCAGGAGTACCAAAGGCACATGTCACGTAATCGTGTCGCTTTTGTAGCATGTCAAGTATTTTGTGATCACTTTCTATCCTTCATTATTCATGCTTGTGTTTTGTTTATTTTTAAGCACTTGATGTAGCAATTATATTCTATTCTTGCCTTCTTTGCTTTTATTTATGTTTAGGCATTCTTATTCAATATGAAAATCATTCTCTATGAATGCTATCATATTGTTTCTCTTATCTTTGCATTTATCCTCTGTGTGTTTTATATTCGTTTATGCGTGCTTTAACATTTGCTTCATTTCTTTTTGATGTTGTCAAAAGGGGAGAAGAAGCAAGATGAAGTTTAGTAATGCATATATTAAGGGTGAGAAGTTATTCATTACTTACGCGTCGTCTCAAGTTTTTCCATCATCAAAAATGGGGAATATGTGAATGCATCTTCCGTTAAGTTCTGTTAGGAGTGTTTTGTATGATGTCAAAACTAGGATTCTTTAGCGTTTATATATATTGGACGATATTCTCCTATTCTCTATGTGCATTTCAGCATTAGAAAACATACAAGTCTTTGGAAACATATTTGAAAAGGTCCCATGCATTAAACATGCATGAAAAATATTGCAGGATAGGTCGACAATTCCAAGACAGGTCGATCTATAGTGAAAGTTTTCAGACTATAGATCCACACGTTCGTGCCATAGGTCGGCACATATACTGCAGTATTAAAGCTTGTAGCTTCTGTTTCATGTGCTGATTTCACATGTCGACACATAGAAGGCACATGACATTGATAGGTCGACACATGACCTTCAACAGGTTGACCTATGCCTCGTTCAGGTTGACACATCACTTCAACAGGTTGATATACAATGATGCTTTGCATATTTTCATATTTTCTCAAAGTTCATTGCATTCCTTTTTCTCTCATTCACCCATGTGTATATATACTTCATACATGCATCATTCTCTAGCAAGGTTTCTAGAGTGAGTAAAACCTACATGAATCCAAGATTTCAAAGCATCTCATCATATTCAATTCAATCTATGCATACACACAATCAAACTACACATAATCATTTTTTGATTGGGTGCCATCTAGATTAGGATTGATAACATCCAATTAGGTTTATTGTACCGAGAATATTGGGTTGAGATCTTTTTGGGATTCAAGTCAAAAAATTGAAGTGGGGTTTTCCTTCAAGATATTTAGGGTTTGAAGGTTTTCGACAAGATTGTGAAATTTGGATTCGATTGAGTGAAAACCTTGGGACTAGGCGTGTCGTTCAAGGGAGTAACGTGAAATGGTGGATCATGTTGACAAATCTTGGGTTCAACAAGTGTGCACTTGGGATTAATTCAGCCGGGTGAAAGCCTTGAGACAAGGAGGTCGTGCAAGGAAGTAGCAACAAACAAATCTTGGGTTCAACAAGTGTGTGCTTGAGATTAATTCAGCCGGGTGAAAGCCTTAAGACAAGGAGGTTGTGCAAGGAAGTAGCAACAACAGGTGAATTGAAGCGACATTGTTGGTGTCTTGATCAATCTTTGATCAAGGATTTTGGAGGTGTTAGAGTCAAGAAAAAACTTAGGGTTTGTGAGATTTGATCTCTCATCTCTTGTATACATACATTTACAAAGTAAGATTTATTATAATAATATCTCAATTTGAATTCGAATTGAGGGCAAACGTACCCATAACAAGGTCGATTGGGAAGCTGCCTAAACAAATCCTTATGTACTCTCTCTATCTCTTTTATTTTTTTCGATTCTCAAATTGTTGATTGCTTTGATCATTGAATCAACATAGTTTGGATCATAATTTTGATTACATTTTGAATCTTGTGTTTATTATATTGATCACTAACCATTTGGTTGTGATTGGATTTCTTAGAACAACAAACACCATATAAAATTCCAATCTTTATTTTTCACACACCAAATGTTCGACAAAGTGTTTGACTTAGTTTTGTGTGTGTGGATATCATTGGAGATAGACTTTTACTATTGTAGAGTATTCAATTAGTTGTGCTTAATTGTTGTTGATTGACTCGTGGATTATTGTCATAACATTGACACCTTTATGCATATCCGGACTATTCAATAGTAGGTTCGGTTAGACGATTTTTGATCCGGGAAATATTTGAAACTTGCTTTCGCGCCATAAACAACACAAGGGAATTATTAACTCAGTTCAGTGCAACATCACCTGCATCTAGGGGCTTCCAACCCAAGAAAGGAAATCTATACTCAATAGTATTAGTACAATTAGTCTTAAATGAACAAATCTTGTTCAATACCTATTTCCTAATACTACATATGTCTTTCTATTTAGGACTCCCCTTAAATATTAAAATCCCTCTCACTTTCTTTCAATCACTACCCTAGTGATTAATGCTTTCAAAACATTACAGAAGTTAAATTACAACCCAACTAAATAATCCACCTCTATGATATTCAATTTAGGCTTCTTTAGAGGTTTACAACAAATAACAATAAAAAGACTCAAAGAGAAATAACCCTAGCACACTAGATCTTCAATGCTTGTGTTAAATATATTCAAAGGTAATGATGAGTCTCTTTAAATAGCAATCCATCTTCTGGGATTTTTCCAATGAGCATTAGATTTGAGAACAACCAAATTTGATTTTCTTTAAAAGCATCCCCCAAAAGATTTGATTTGATCTTAGTTCAATATTAAATCTTCATTTAAATTGATTTTGTCTTAATAAATATTTTAGTGAATCTTACTAAATAACATATTTCTAAAAGATACAACACATAGATGAAAAATGTCCTTGGAACCAAATTAAAAACACGCTGGCAAATTTACTCACTGAATTTGTCTTCTAGGCTGAGGACAAATGTTGCACACATGTTGGAACATCTTGTATTACATGTTGCACCTTCACCAAAAATACATCTTGCACTACCCACTTGTTTACCAAATGCAGACAATCACAAGGAACAACAAGGTATGGATGAATTATTTCATGTTTCTAATTTTAAGACAGCAAAAGAAATTTGGGATACTTTGGAAGTGACTCATGAAGGAACGATAGAAGTAAAGGGATCTAAAAATAAACACTTTATCACAAGAATACGATATGTTTAGAACGCACACCAGAGAATAATTTTTTATTTTCAAAAGAGATTTTCACATTTGACAAATTATTTGATGACTCTTGGAAAAACATTTAGGAATGTTGACTTGAATCTCAACGTCCTTAGACCATTGACAAGGGAAATGGAAACCAAAGGTGACAATAATGTTTGAAAAAGAAAAGTATCTCCAAAATATCTTTTGCAGCTTTGTTCAATAAACTTCAAGAATATGAAATACAACTTGAAAGTCTAGAAAAACATGAAATCTAGAAAAGAAACCCAAAAGTCTTGCATTAAAAACTAGAGTAAAAGACCATGATATTGAACAAGAGAATGAATCTCAATCCATTAGTGATGAAGATGATGCATTAATCAAGAAATTAGAGAGAGAAAAATTGAGAAAGGAAATTAGTCAAAGAGAATCACCATTTTCAAAAATAAAGGTCACTTGTTTTAAATATGGAATAAGAGGACATATCAAAAGTGAATTCTCTACACTTCTAAAGAAGAGCAAAGTCAATAGAAATAAGGACAAAAAGGCAAAGAAAACATATATGGCATGGGATGAAAATGTGATAAGTTCATCTTCAAATGAAGAATAAGAAAACATGAAACTAATTGCTTCACACCATTATGATGATAGAGAATGAGGTTGGTGATTCCGAAATTAATGATATGTCTTCATACGATTAATTACAAAATGCTTTCCATGAATTAAATGAGGAAGGTTTTAATATTTCTAGAAAATGTTCAAAGAAAAATAAAATCATTTTATCTCTAGAAATTAAGGCTATTGACTTGAAAGTTGAATTAGACCAAGTCAGAACTTCAACATATAATAAATGTCAAGAAGATGAATCCATAATTGTTTAACTAAACCAAGTTATAAACAAATATGAAAAAGGTCAAATTGGTTTAGAATATGTGCTAAGTAGTCAAATATATATAAATGATAATTATGGTCTTGGCCTTTCTAATTTTAATAAACCAAACATAAGTAAAACCATATGCTAATATTGTCAAATTAAGATTGATTTTTTCAAGATACAAGACCATGTGGTATGGTAGGATTAAAGTTTCATTTAATTAAAGATGATTTGAAGAACATCAACATTGATATCAAATCATTATTAAGAAGATAATTACTTTTATATATGTTATATCATAATCTTATATTATCTTTCTTTGGATTTTACTCTTTTTTCTTTTTGATAATGTCAAAAAGGGGGAGAAGAGATAGTTGTTTTTGTTACTTTTTAGGATACCCAAGATAAAATATAAATTGAAAAATAAAGGGGGAGATATACAAGATAGGTGGAACAATCAAGTGTCAAGCAAAAATTTCCCGTTAATATATTTTGTCATAATAAAAAAGGGGGAGATTTTGAAAAAAATGTTCGTCATTCATCTTCGCTTAGTTTTTATAAAGATAAAATCTTAACAAGTAATAAAAATCAAAGAAGAAAAAAGAATCAAGAATGCACAATCTTAGAATATTTGGAAGTAAATGAAATTGATCTTGATGCTAAGGTACTTAATTATAATTTATTATGTATAAACTTTAGATGCTCAGAAAAAGTCTCATCCATTCATCTAAAAAGTTTATAAAAATCACCATGCATCAAAATGCTCAAGCTTTACCCTTAAAAGGTTGATTTTTCCATTTTTTTTGTTCATTATGTTTTATGTAAGTTATGGCATCCGAAAATCGCCATAATCACACTTTTCTTAACCACTGTAATTTACTTTTTATAGAACAAGCTTTAAAAAACTTAATTTTTTTACCATAGTTTTGTGGCAGTCGATTACCACATATTGGTAATCAATTAACAACTTTCAATGTTCACAAATTAGATTTGTTGGATATTGGTAATCGATTACCCCTTTTGCTAATCGATTGCCATGTGCAAATCTTCATATGTTTCATCTAGCAATGATACCTTTTAAGATGGGAAAGCTTCATGGAACATATCCATTCTTATATATCTATTCGTAGGGATTTCATAATATGTATTTAAGGTTTTCTACATTAGAAGTCAAATTAACCTCTTTCATTAATAATTTTCACATCAATTAAAATAATTTCAAGTGTTTGGACAAATTATAACAATAAAACTTTATGCAGAACTTTTATATCATTCAAAGATTTTTATTTAAATATTTTGAGAAATTAAGGTCTATATGATTGATTGTAGTATATAGACAGAGAAGATCAACTTTCATTTTGGAATTACTTCAAGAATTATTCTTATTCAATTTGTTCAAAGTGTATTGCTATTTAATCACCAAGGTGTGTGGTGATAAGTTTGTGTAAATAGAAAGTGGTATACTTTTTATTTGTGTTGTGAAAAGGTCCTTTGATATGGATTAATTCAAAGTGTGTGTGTGTGTTATAAGATTATAGGAGGATCTTGGTGTGAGGTTGTACAAAGATCTAACATAGTGAAATCCTTCACGGGGTGTGAAGGGACTAGTCGTACCCTTGGTTGATAAGGGGAACTAGTATAATTTCTTTTATCTATTTTAATTTTTGCACTTTCATTTTTCTGCATTATTATTCTAATTTCTTCATCATAATTCCAGAAAAATAAAAGAATAAGAACATTTTCAAAATAATGAGAAAAATCCATAAAACCTAATTCACATGCTCCTCTTTTGTTGCTCTCTGTACTTATATGTTCTTCATGCTCATAAACATTCAAAACTGCGCACATAGCCAGGCGATATGCCCTTTCAAGAATTACAAGTAGTGTAACTATAATAATATTTAAAACGAATATAGTTCAAAGCAATGGGCATGAGTTGTCCATATAAATCTTGCAACTTGTATTCTCCGTGTGGAAGCTTCTGGATTACGAGGTATGATCCCTCTCAGTTGGGTTGTAACTTTCCCTATTGTGCATGCAGAACCACTTGTCTTTCAACCAGTTCTCTTTCTCGCATTTATCTCATCAAGACCTTGTAATTGTATATTTTAGTGTCTTTATTCTTGGAGGAGAATTGTCGGATGTGGGTGACATCTCTCAACCGATCGATCATATTTGTGATGCACTTTAGTCCTGCTTTTTTCAGCTCCTGGATTAACTATGAGTGCCTCCATGAGGTCTGTCAATCTCACGGGTAGCATAATATATTCCCCATATACCATGTTGAAGGGAGTCTCCTTGGTAGTTGAGTGGGGTGTGGTATGATTTAACCAAGGTATCTCATGGAGTAATTAGGCCCACAAACCTTTGGTGTCATCAAGCTTCTTCTTGAGTCCCCTCAGGATCACCTTATTCACTGACTCTTCTTGTCCATTGGCCATCAGGTGGACAACAGAGACAAATTTCTTTTGAACTCCCAACTCACGAAAAAAGTCAGTAACAATAGTTCTAGTGAATTGGGTCCTATTATCGGATATGATGACGTCGCGAAACCCGAATCCACATATGATCTTCTCCCAATAGAAATGATGAACCTTTTCTACTATGATTTTGGCTACAACTTTTGTCTCTATCCATTTTTTGAAGTAATCGACACCTATAATTAGGAACTTTAGTCGCCCATGTGCCAAGGGGAATGGCCTAGGATGTCCACCACCCATTGGTAAAAAGGCCAGTAAAATGTCATGGAATGAAGAATTTCAACTAAAGTGTGATAAAGGTCAGTGTGTCTCTAACATTGATTGCACCTCTTGACAAAGGACACATTATCCTTTAGCAAGGTAGGCTAATACTATATCACCCTAAGTAGCTTGTGGGTGAGGCCTCTACCACCAATATTACAACCACATGACCCTTTATGGACCTCGACATGGAATATAGAAGTTTCATGTTCCCTTAGACATTGTACCATTGGGGAGGCTCTTCCCATCTTATACAGTTTTCCATCAAGAAGGGTGTATTTTATGGTTTGCTTCCAAACCCTTTTTTCTTCCCCTCCATATTGTAGTAGTTCATTCTCTATGATAACATAATATACATGACATTCAACTAGACCCTGGGGTGACTTCTAAGGAGTAGATTTTTCTTGCCTCAACGCTAGGGGCGACGGGAGTATCTTAAATTACTTTCCGAGTAAACCCTGCCATCTTCGAACTGGAGAGCTTAGACATGAGATCTTTTCTAAAGTTATGCTCCATAAGAATGTGTTATACTTTAAAAGATGTAAGTCGTATTAATAAGCTTTGTACCTTATGGAGACATTTTATCAATTGTGGTTCTTCGGTATGGTACTTTCCTGTGACATGGTTGCCGACTAACTGTGAGTCACTTTTGTCCATCAACCTAGAGACACCCATCTCTAAGGAAAGAACCATGTCGACGATGAGAATTTCATACTTCACCTTATTGTTTTTGACTTTGAATTCAAATGTCAGTACTTGCTCAATTAGTATGTCAGCATGCCCTTCTAAGACTGTTCCATTGTTGCTCCCTTTCATGTTCGAGGCACCATCGACCATTAGCGTCCACTATGAGGGTGTCTCCCCGTCCACTAGCGAGCTAAATTCTACCAAAACGTCTGCCAAATCTTGGGACTTGATGCTTCCTCTCGGGATATATTGGATATCATATTCTAAGAGTTCCACCACCTAATACACAATTCTTTCCTCCAGATCATGTTTCTACAGGACTTGTCGGACAAGATTGCTGGTTTTTACAAGGACCTTATGACCCTGAAAATAGGGCCAAAGCTTTCTCGTTGCTACAATGATGACCAACATTATCTTCTCAAAATTCTGATAAGGTATTGCAGCACCTTTGAACACTTTTCTTACGAAATACATAAGACTTTTTGCCTTATCTGTCTCTTGGACGAGTGGTGATCCTTCTCTCGGGCAAGTGAAAATGAGCGGAGGATTGAAAAAGGTTTTTATTTTCAAGACAACCTCCTTGCATTCTCTGGTCCATTCAAACCTCTCCTTCTTATTCAGGTGGGTGAAGAATAGGAAAGCCTTGTCGCTCACACAAGAAAGGAAGCGGGGTAGGACGACAAGGTGACCTATAAGCTGTTGCACTTCCTTGATGTTGGGATGACGTCTAATGTTGATGAAATCCTGACATTTGTTTAGATTTGCTTTAATGCCTCTATTTGTCAGCATGAACCCAAGGAACTTTATACCGTGTATCTCGAAAGAGCACTTGGCGGGATTCAAGTGCATGTTATACTTCTTGAATGATTGCAATATATCCTCCAAGTTCGTCCCATGGCTACACCCTTCAGTGTTTTTCATGATCATTTCTTCAACATACACCTCTAGGTTCCACTATATCTGGTGTGAGAACACAATGTCCATGATTCACTGGTAGGTGGCGCCAACATTCATGAGGTAGAAGGCCATGTTATTGTAGTAGTAATTCCCATGATACGACATGAACACCACCTTGGGAGAATCCAGGTGATACATTCTGATATAGTTGTACCTCGATTAGGAATCCATAAATTAGGCGATAAATATCAAGTAGGGATATGGCTACTTAGGGAAGGCTATATTATGGTCGGTGAAGTCCACGCACATGTGCCACATGTTTGATGCTTTCCTTATCTCCGTGATGAACCACACACTTGATAGCATGCCTACTTCTTCGTTAATGTCGAGTATCTTCTCCCTTCCAACTTTCCACTTCCTTTGCACCACTAGCTTGAAATAAGGGTTGATAGTGTGATAATGACACACCACTCTAGTGGATATTCCTTGCATGTCAGTAGGAGCCTAGGATAACATGTTGACATTTCTAGTGAGTTGGTCGACTAGCTCACATTCTTCTTCCTTGGTAAGCGAGGTGCTTGACTTCATCACCTAGTGGGTAGAAGGGACTATCCTGACTTCTTTTAGGTCCTCCGTGGGAGTGAGCTTCTCATTGTCCATGCACATCCTAGGATCCCAACTATCAACGTCTGCATCTGGCGTCTCGAGGAAGAGGGTGCCCCAAGGTCGAGCTCTTCCATTCCCATTGTCATACTTCTCTAGTAACATTCTTTGATGCTTTATTGGTCTCATCGAACTGTCCTGACTTGCCCTCTAGGTAGCAGGTATTTGAGAACCAGGTACTGGGAAGAAATGATCGCCCTTACTAAATTGATGGTGGGTCTTCCCAAGATGATGTTATTGGGAGAAAAGGCGTCCACTAAGTAGTAGTTAAGTTCAATATCCTTGGAGTCTGATCCCAGGTTGCAAGTTGTATTTAGGGTTATGTGGACCCTCACTTAGACATGCTTTCCTAATAATCCTATCAATGAACCCTAGAACACTTTGACAATGCAAGGATCAAGCTGGAGTTTCTGGAAAGTGATCTAGAATATGACGTCAGATGAGGTTATGGGATCTATCAAGACTTGCTTAATATCCTAGCTTCATTGTTGTAAAATGGTGACCATATGGTCGTCGTCAGGGAGGATTCATATAAAATCAATGTTACAAAAGGCGATGTTGGCCCCTATATCTCCCTGATCGACTTTGAGGAATCTAGGGGATATTACATTTGCGGTCAACACAAGCCTGTCATATTTCCTGCGGGTGGAGTTGCAACTTCCTCCGCTAGTAAAACCTCTAGCTATGGTGTTAACCACAAAGTATGGAGCTTTAGTGGACATCTTCAGGTGAATGTGGTGAGAATGACGATGATGAAGGTGCAACATAAGTTATTTTACCAATACCCCACGGTGCCCGCCACTCTACTTGTCAAAAAGTAAAGGATGTGTGGTATGTCTATATGGGTATGGGATAACAAGATGCCTTAATATTTTCTGGTGGTTTAAGGCCTGATCACAGTGGTGAATAATCATGTTAGGTGCGTTTATATGTTATGTTGTGTATGTTATGATATTTCCTCATAGGCCATATGGTTGAGGTATTTGTCGAGTCTTATTGTCCTAGGGTTTCCTTGGGAATGATAACCGCCCACTCGGTCAGTGGTGGACGTTGAATCTCTTGTTGACCCTAACTTCTCTTTAACTGAGGAACATCTTTTTCTCATATTTCCCATGGTTGGACGAGTAGGGAGCACTTATAGAGAGATAGTCCCTAAGAGCAGGCGATATACAATCGTCACCCCTCCTGTGGGCTACAATGTCTCATGCCCTTAGGAATAGTAAACTTCCTTCTATGACAACATATATTGGAGTTGTTGAATATCTAAATCCAGATTTAACTAAACTGTAAGAAAGGAATAGTAAACTTAGTAACAAATTATATAAACATAAGTTGTTGGAATATTAATATTTTTTTTAATTAGTATTTGAATTTTAGTCAGTTAATAAAATTCCTATTCAAAAGGAGTATCTAGATTAAGTCTTATTCTTTAGCATAGAGGGCTGAAAAATAGCATTTTCAGTTTTATGTAAGGCTACTTATACAACCTCAATTTTATGTTTTTCTCATCGAGTAAAGTTTGCAATATCAATAATGTTTGAGTTTATTGTATTCTTAACTTGATCAACCGTTGGTATCAGAGCCTCATCAAAGAGGCCTGATCAGAGAAAGATAGAGAGTTCAGAGAAAATCTTGAGAATGTCAGATAGTAGTAGTAGCAACAAATTTGTGCAACCAATAATTCCCAAATTTGACGGCTTCTATGAGCATTGAACGAAGCTGATGGATAACTTCCTACGATCTAAAGAGATGTGGAACTTGGTCGAGGATGGAGTGGTTGTTGATCCACAAAATCGAGATCCAACTGATGAAGAGGCAAAAAGAATTGCAGAGCAGAAGCTGAAGGACAAAAAGGTGAAGAATTATCTCTATCAAGCCATTAATAAAGAAATCTTGGAGCCAATACTAAATGATGACACCTCAAAGCAGATATGGGACTCAATGAAGTAAAAGTTCAAAGGTTCAACTAGAGTGAAGAGAGTTCAACTCCAAAGTTTGAAGACTGAGTTCGAGATACTGAAGATGAAAGAGGGAGAATCTGTCAATGCATACTTTGGACGAGCTCTTTCCATAGCAAAGCGGATGAAAGCCTGCGGAGAGACTGTGAAAGAAAATGATATTACGAAAAAAATTATGAGGTCTCTTCTGATAAAATTCAACTACATTGTATGCTCTATTGAGGAGTCTAACAATGTAGAAATTGTAACAGTTGATGAACTCCAAAGCAGTCTCCTTATCCATGAGCGAAGAATGAAGGGTTCAAATGAGGAGGACCAGGCACTGAAGGTGACACATGAGGAGCGCTATGAAAGAGGCAGATCCAGAGGCATAATAGGAGGTCGAGGAAGAGGTAGAGGAAGACCATTTACGAGTAGGGCTGCTATGGAATGCTACAAATGTCAAAATTTGGGACACTATCAGTATGAGTGCCAAACATGGGAGAAAAGAGCAAATTATGCTGAGTTTAACGAAGAAGAAGATATGTTGTTGATGGCACAAGTAGATTCTCATCTAAACAAGAAAGAGGGAGTATGGTTTCTTGATTCTGGATGCTCAAATCATATGTCCAGAAACAAGGAATGGTTCATACAGCTGGATGAAAGCCCTAGGCACTCAATCAAGCTTGGAAATAACTCAAAGCTAGAAGTAATAGGAAAAGGAAATATCAGATTGGAGTTCAGAGGAAGCACTCAAACTGTAAGCGACATATTTTTTATTCCTGAATTATTCAATAACTTACTGAGTATTGGGCAACTCCAAAATCAAGGCATCACAATTGTAATTAAGCATGAAGTTTGCAAGCTATATCATACGAACCGAGGTTGCATAATGGAAAGCATAATGACCATCAACGGAATGTTCCTTGTGATAACAAACATTCTTATATCAATGCCTACATGCTTCAAAGCAAGTGTTGATAACCTTGGTGAAATATGGCATAAAAGGTTTGGTCACTTGAGCTATAAGAATTTGGCGTTGTTGCATAACAAGAATTTGATTCGAGGGCTTCCAAAATTGAATGCTTCGTCAAAAATTTGTATAAGTTGCATGGTCGGAAAACAACACATAGAAACCATTCCTAAGAAAAGAATATGGAGAGCCAAACAATAACTGCAACTTATTCACTCGGATATATGTAGTCCAATCTCTACTGAATCACACGGAAACAAAAGGTACATATTGACATTCATTGATGATTTCAGTCGAAAACTTTGGGTTTAATTTCTAAATGAGAAATATGAAGCCTTCACTATTTTAAATGAATTTAAAACCATGGCAGAGAAGGAAACTAGTTTGGCATTGTGTTGTTTAAGAACATATAGAGGAGGAGAATTCAATTCAAATGAATTTTCAAACTTCTGTAAAGCTCAAGGAATTAAGTGACAACTGACAACAACTTATACACCTCAACAAAACGGAGTAGCTAAGCGCAAGAATTACACAATTATGAATATGGTACGCTGCATATTGAAAGAGAGGAAATTGCACAAGATGTTTTGGCTAGAAGCCGCAAAACGGGTCTGCCATGTGCTCAACAGAAGCCCCACATTTGTTGTAAAAGACAAGACGCCAGAAGAGTTTGGAGTGGTTTCAAGCCTAGTGTCGAACACTTTAAAGTGTTCAGATGTGTAGGAAATGTTCATGTACCAGAAGGTAGAAAACTCAAACTTGATGCTAGAAGCCATAAGCAGGTATTCATTGGATACAACGAGAAATCAAAAGGATATAAAATGATAAATCCTTTAACTATGAAGGTAACAATCAGTCAAGATGTAATATTTGAGGAAGATGGTTGCTGGAATTAGGGGAGGACAAATGCAAAATCAAAAAATGATGTATTGGATTGGGGCGAAGCCTGTGTGGAAGTACTTGAGGAATTAGATGAACATGAAGATGAAAATACCATGAGTGAATCCGAAGAAGAAAACTTAGAAACTGAGGATTCCTCTTGAAATGAAGCAGTAACTCCACCAACCTTAGCGAAAAGAATAAGAAAAACTCCAATCTACCTTCAAGACTATACAAGTGGAGGAGAATTATCAGAAGATGAGGTACAAAATTTTCTTATGTTTTGATCCAATTTATTATGAAGAATCAGTGAAAGAGAAAAATTGGAGAGATTCCATAGACATGGAAATAGCAGCAATAAGAAAGAACCAAACCTGGGATCTAGTTCAAGCTCCACCAGAAGCAAAAATAATAGGTGTAAAATGGATCTATAGAACAAAGTTGAATGAAAACGGTGAAGCTACCAAGTGCAAAGCTTGCTTGGTGTCCAAGGGTTATGCACAGGATAAATGAGTAGACTACGATGAGGTTTTTGCCCCAGTTGCAAGATGGCATACCATCCGAATGGTGATAGCTCTAGCAGCAAGAAATGGGTGGAAACTCTATCAATTGGATGTCAAAAGTTCATTTTTGCATAGAGAGTTGTATGAGAATGTATATGTATCACAACCACAAGGATATGAAGTAAAAGGGGGAAAGCAAAGTTTACAAACTGGAAAGAGCACTTTATGGGTTGAAGCAGGCTCCAAGAGCATGGTTCAGCAAGATCGAAAGCTACTTCATCAATGAAGGTTTCGAAAGGAGCTGTTATGAACACACTTTATTTATAAAAAGGGAGAAAGAGAAAATATTAATTGTAAATATTTATGTTGATGATCTTATTTTTTTTGGTAATGATTTGATCTTGATGCAAGGGTTCAAAATTCTATGAAAAGAGAATCCGAGATGACTGATCTAGGTGAAATGAAGTACTTTCTAGGAGTTGAAGTGCGTCAAAATGCAAGAGGAATACACATAAGCCAGAAGAAATATGCAAAATAAGTTATCGAGAAATTTGACATGGGAAACTGTAATGGAGTAAAAAATCCCATAGCCCCTGGAAGTATTAAGCTGTCAAAAGAAGAGGAAGGAAAACAAGTTGACATAGCTCTTTTCAAGCAGATGGTGGGGAGTCTAATGTATATGACAGTAACCAGACCTGACTTTAATGTATTGTGTGTGTCTTATTAGCCATTCATGTCAAATCCAAAGGAAGTACATATGCTTGCAGCGAAAAGAGTCTTAAGGTATATTAAGTCAACAATTGATCCTGACATCTTCTACTGGAAAAGGGTGCAAGGACGAGTTAATAGCTTACACAGACATCGATTATGCTGGTGATATAGATGGCCGAAAAAGTACCTTAAGTTATGTATTCATGTTAAGTGATGGAGTTGTTGCATAGGTATCCAAGAAGCAGCTGGTGGTTACTCTTTCTACAACTGAGGCCGAATACGTAGCAGCTGCATCCTGTGTTTGCCAGTGTATTTGGATGCAACACATTCTAAAACAAATTAAAGGTACTAAATCTGATTGTGTTACAATGTTCTGCGACAATTCTTCTACCATTAAGTTTGCCAAGAATCCAGTTTTTCATGGGAGAAGTAAACACATAGACGTGAGATTTCATTTTATGAGAAATCTAACTAAGGATGGAGCTGCTGATATGGAGTACTGTGGAACAAATGATCAGCTTGCATATATCATGACCAAGCCATTGAAGTTGGACCAATTTTAGAAAATTCGGAAGCAATTTAGGGTACGAGCAGCAGAAGATTAAACTAAAATGCAGTATCCATGCTTAGTTTAGAGGAGGAATTGTTGGAATATTAATATTTGCTTTAATTAGCATTTGAATTTTAGTCGGTTAATAAAATTCCTAGTTAAAATGAGTATCTAGATTAAGTCTATGCTTTAGCATAGAGGGCTGAAAAATAGCAATTTCAATTTTATGCAAGTTTTATGTAAGACTACTTTTACCGCCTCAATTTTTTAGTTTTTTCATCGAATAAAGTTTGTAATATCAATGAAGTTTTAGTTTATTGTATTCGATTTATATGTTTTGTATACTCCTCTTGGATTACTAAAATAATGAAACCATCGTATTCATGTACTTCCTTTTCAAGTGCATGCATCTTCACTTTATCACTTGTTCCGCCAATGATAAACTAAAAATAAGTTAATCAAAACTGAATCAGAAATTAACCGGTATGTTTGAGGGTTCAAGGTAGGTTTAAAGATTAAACCGGCGTTCCATTAGAGTTGGATTGGAAATCCCTCTCTCTCTATATCTATCTATCTATCTATCTCTCTATCTAGATTTAATTTCACATCATTAAAGATTTAAATCCTAATGAAAATGATATGCCAACATATATAAAATTAAATATCATCAAAAAAAAAGTAATCTAAAAAATATACTCCCTCCTTTTCTTTTTAAGTGTCATTTTTTGACATTTTACACATACCAAGAAATCTAATGATTATTGTTACTTTTTAAACAATAATTATTCTTTTACCTATAATGTCCTTAATTATTTATTAGATTCATTTTACTTTTTTTCTCTCTATATAATAATTACTTTATGTGTAATTTTGACAAAGTTGTAATTAATATTATCTTGAACTTTGTTGAACTTTGTAAGTGACAATTAAAAAGAAACAATTTTTTTTAAGAAAGTAACACTTAAAAAGAAACGGAAAAAATATATAATAAAAAATGTTTCATTATATATAAATATATTTGAACAAATTGTTCATACTTATAAGATTAGCTTTATGATATCAAAAATAGCCTAATTCCAAGGTTTTATTATCACTAGTTATTTCTTTACATTTAATCATTTGGATGGTATCTCAAATTAGTTAGAAACCTATAACTGTGTTTACTTTTGATCAATTCATATAAACAAGTTAACAGTCTCATGAATAACGGATTTGCAGCTTATGGTAGAAACGTAATATTGCAGCCTATAGAAGATGGCGCACAATGGATCATGTTTTAATTAATGCTGCCAGATAAAAAGAAAAGCTTTATCTCAAAGAAACATTGATAAAGAAAAAATTGTGCAAGAAACATCTCTACTTCAGAAGAAACAATCCTTCCCAATTGGAACGGGTGGGTCAGAGAACGATCCATCCATGATTTTTTCTGAAACCAACTTGTTCGCTCTTTCCAAATAGTGTATGCCATCCCATATGATATGCTTAGAAGAATTCTTACACAAATTATCGTTCGAAACTCCATTTATCATTTCTTTAGCCCCGCAAGTTATGTGGTAACTGCCCGGATAACTACCGCAACAGAATTCCCTTACACTCACAAATCCTGCCCAAAGTTCAAACACACATTAATTGCTATATGCATTTAATATATATGAAAAGAAAATGAGTGATTCATTGATGTATCTATCACCTTGGCTCGTTGCATTGTTGATTATTTCATATTTTGCTTTAAAAATATCAACATAAGTAAATTTTCCTAGTGGAAGTTTACTCCTTAGTTCAAATACTTGAAGGGCAAACATCCGATTGGACCTGTGTTGTGTATCCAGAATACTCTTGCACCTTGAGCGTATAGTTTCTAAAATATAACATCACAAGCATTAGTTTTGTTAGAATTGCGGGAATAGTACCTAACACAACATTATTCTTTTTTTACCTTCACTGCTTGGGAGAGTTTGGTCAAGATCTCAGGAATTGACCTTTGAACTTGTTTCTCTGAAGTTTGTTGAAAACCATAGGCAAGATCATTTTGTCCAATATCAATTGTGTAAATTGCATTGGAAAAATCTTCGTGCAGGCCACTTTTGATGCGAGATTTGAATAGTACAAACTGAGAGACTTGAAGACTTAGGTGAAATGGGGTATAACCTTGTCCGGGACGAATCGATGCGCCTCCGACCGCAAAGTTTGCACCATGACTATAATTTGACCCAATTGAGTTCAAATATGAACTCAGGTATGGTAAATTCAATTCTTCACCTGCATACATTAAACATAAAGAATAAGGTCAGAACATTTCCAATAAAAATGAGTGAAAGACATATTTCATTGATAAAAACGATTTCTCCTTACTAATGAAATCAACGATGACACGCCCATCGGAAAATCTTCCCGGAATGTTTTTGAATAACTTCATGCCGTTAGGAGGGTTTGCAGCGTAAAATGCTGCATATCCAGCTCCCGTATCGGAATTTGAGTCGCCGAAATTGTAAATTGCAGGATACACACATTTCTTTGAGCTATAATTATTGTTGCCAAAGACTTGAAACAATGAACACCCCAGAAACAGAATAAAACACAAAAATACATGAATTAGACTCTTATGATTCATGATTAGAACCATATAAAATTTACAAACACACAGTTTTTCAAAGAGGGAGAGGAAGTTCATGCAATACCACACTCTTTTATTCAAAACACTTGGATATAAAATGATAATAAACATACCTTTATATAGGCTAATGTTTATGTTTCAATGCAAGCAAACTACTATACAACATTAACATGTTGTTTCCTTATTTTCCATCTATAATCAATGAAAGCAAACTACTATAACACGTTTTTTCCTTATTTTCCATCTATAACAATGAAAACAACTGCTATATCAAACAAATTCTGAATTCGTATAATGTTTCAATGCAAGCAAATTACATCTATAATCAATGAAAGCAAACTACAATACAATATTAACACGTGAAATTTCTCTTAAGTTGCACCCATATACTTCTAGAGAAATATATGTTTTTGCCTTTGTTTCCATTTTTAGATTACTTTTGACAACTTTCTTTTTGCAACGCGTTTTAAAATGTAGCAAGTCAAGTCTATTCACACGTTGCTTTCATGGCTATTAATTTTTCAATCACAATTTGTACATAGGTGAAGCTTCATTGAATCGATCTTTTCCATCTAAGTAACTTTTATTTCCAATGCATTCATTTTTAATTTATTTATAACTATTATTACACATTAATTCATGAAGGCCCTTGTGAGTCTTCCACATGCTTAACATTAAAGAATATTTCATTGATCTGAACTTGAATATCTTCAGTTAAGCTCTCTGTATGCTTGGTTCTAACTAGTAGCCTAGTCACATCCATCTTCGTTTTTTATCTCTTATTGTCATCCGCGCAAAGATACTCACCCTATGAGAAACTAAAGCTTCAAAAAAATTAGGGTTCTAAGCTTGGCAAGAACTGCCATAACATCAAATCCAAGTGACCCTAACATCATCCACATCATTTGGATTTCTATTAGAAGTAATTCATTTTCAGGATTAGTATTTTTTGTTTGTTAAGGTTAACCTATATAGTGTAGGTTAACATGTTACCTAAATGACATTATTATTTGTGTATATATATTAATGTAGTTGTCAACAGTAGTGTGAGTGTAGCGTATGTGCAACCATTTTGATGTAATTGTTTTAGTAGAGTAGTAGAAGTTTGTTATTCTCCTTTCTCTCTCTTCTTTATCTTCATCTTCTTCATTGAGAAGGACAATGAGAAGCTACCTGACTACATCTCTGTAGTGATTCTGATCACAAATGAGATGAAGTTGTATGGAGAAAATCTCTCTGAAGAAAGTATCATTGAGAAGGTACTTAGCTCTCTTACTCCTCAGTTTGATTACATTGTTATAGCAATTTAACATTCTAAGGATCTTAGTACCATGAGAATAGAAGAGCTACAAAGAAGTCTAGAGGCACAATTGTTATGTCTAACTGAGAGAAATTCTGAAATGAAGGTAGAGCACCAGGCTCTGAAAGCAGCTTCTGGTAAGTATCAGAAGCAGTCTTTGTCAGAAGCCAAATAGAGATTTGGTGGTGTTCAGAAGTCAGAAACCTCAACTTCTGAAAGGCAGAAAAATACTCAAAAGGGGAAGGAGAAGTATGACAAGAGAAAGATCCAATGCTACTACTGTAAGAAGTTTGGTCACTTCGCTGTTGATTGTTAATCAGACAAGGAAAGGAAGTTAGAAGAAGCAAACATAGCCAGAATAGATTTTGATGATGAATATATGTTATTGATGGCTTATGAATCTGATGATGCATATTTAGTAGACTAGTGGTATATGGACATTGGTTGCTCAAATCATCTTCCTGAAAATAAGAAATGGGTGGTTGACTTTGACTCTAGAAAGAGGACAAAGATCAGCTGTGCTGATGATAAATACCTCAATGATGAAGATATGGGAAATGTCAGAGTAGTTCTGAATAATGGTAAAACAACATTGATTCAGAATTTATGGTATGTTCCTAGCATGAAAAACAATCTGATGAATGTAAGTCAATTAATTGAGAAAGGTTTTTCAGTTATCATGAAAGACAATCTTTTAAAGTTGTATGACTGTAATTAGAAGTTGATTATGAAGTCAGAACATGGAAGGAATAGAACACTCAAAGTGAATGTTAAAATTGTAGACTCTTAATGCCTTAGTGCAACAAGTGTTGTGAAGGAAAGTGAGTTGTGGCACAAAATATTTGATCATCTGAACTTCAGAAGCTTAGGGCATCTGAATTCAAAGAAGTTGGCACATGGATTTCCTGCAATTAAGAAGCCAGAGAAGTTATGCAAGGTGTTCATGAGAGGGAAGCAACCAAGACTGTCATTTACATCTGAAATACCTCCAAGAGCAAAGCATGCTCAGGGTGTGGTGCATTCTGATGTGTGTGGACCATTTCCAGTACCTTCACTTGAAGGGAATAAATATTTTGTTTCATTTGTTGATGAGTTCATAAGGATGACATGGATATCCCTTATAAAGTTCAAACATAAGGTGTTTGCTGAATTTAAGAAATTCATAATTAAGGTTGAGAATCAGAGTGCTCAGACTTTGAAGATTCTCAGAACTGATGGTGTAGGTAAGTATAACTCCACATAGTTCAAGAAGTGTTGTGAGAAGAATGAAATTTAGCATGAGTTGACTACTTTGTAAACTCCTCAACACAATGATCTCGCTGAAAGAAGAAACTGGAGTTTGCTTGATATAACAATGAGCATGCTGAAGGAGAAAAAGCTCCCTCACACCTTGTGGGGAGAAGTTGTTACCGATGCAACATATGTGTTCAATAGGTATCCAATAAAGAAGTTGAAGGAAATTGTTCCTTTAGAAAAGTGGACTGGAGATAAGCAAAGTGTGAGCCATCTGAAGGTGTTTAGTTATGTTTGCTACAAACAGGATCCATATGCTAAGAGAAAGAAGTTGGATGACAGAAGCAAAGTCATATTGCTTGTAGGGTACCATAGTGTCATAATCCAAAACTTACCCTCCTTTTCCCCCTATTTTGCATAAATGATTTGCACACATACAAAGCATATCATACATGACCATTGCATTTGGTCATTGGATCACAAGCATGACCATATTGTTTTTATGTACCTTAACATTAGGGTTTTCACTTCTTTTTCTTGTCAACTAACCCTAACCCCAATAATAGATGATGCTTGTTGGTTCTTGTTGCTCATGTAGGTGATCAATTTCCAAATCAAGGCAAGACAAAGGTCTTTTGTTCAAAAGAGATGCAAGTTCGCTCCACTTGATTCAAAGGTGGTTTATGTGCTTATGTACATGCCACATCACTCAATCCTCAAGGATATCCTAAAGGTCACTCAATCCCTAATAAATTTTTCATCAAGGGATGCTTATTCTATCATCAATGTGGCTTGAAATGCAAGAAAACATCAAATTAGCACAAAGGGGCACAAATGTGGTTGACCTAATTTATAAGCATGTCATGCCTTTGGTACAAACTTCATAACTTCCTCAATTTTTATCCAATTGCCAAGTTTATTTGAGAAAAATATGCCTTTTGAGTTCCTCTACAAAAAAAATTCAAGGGTCAAACCCTAATTCAATCATTTAGGACCTCATTTGTGCATAGGACCAAGTTGCCAAAATGGGCCAAAACCTTGCCATGACCACTACTTTCCACTCATGTCATTTTCAGCTCAAGCATCATTTTGATCCCATTCCGTTTGCATCTTGTTAAGCTCATAACAAATATCATTTGTCCCAAATTTGGCTCAAAATGCACAGCGGAATTGAAAGTAATGATGTCATGAAGTTGGAGTCCCAAAATGCCCAAAAACATGACTAGTCTCGAGGGCATGTCATGGCATCCACTTCCCACACCTGACATTTCCAATTCAAGCATTATTTCAAGCCCATTCTAATTGAGTTACATAAAAAACATGGCAAGGTTTTAACAGTAACCAATTTTGGCCCAAATGAGTGAGAATTCACCAAGTACACAAGCTGCAAAGTCATGCACGTGCACATCAAATTAGTAAAATCTGCAAATGGCAACTGGGTTCAAAAGCTCAAAGGGTATCACAAAGGCATGTGAAGATGATTCCACTAATGCATGGGAGTGAAAATGTGTTGCAATGACATGTGCTACCTCACCAGGTCACGCATTTCATCACCAAAATTGCACACTCGGATCAGTCACGATTTCCACTTTGAATCCACATGAATCTCACTTTCCTCACACGTTTGAGCTTATTTCCTCCTTTCCTATAAATAGACAGTCATTCTCCCCTCATTTTCAAGCTTGGATAGCCACTAAAACCCAGCTGAAACTTCACTCTAATAGAGCAAAAAATTAGCTAACGGTCCCGTTGAATTAAACTTTTACCTTCAAGTTTCTTTGCCCAGAAAGCTTCTCCACACTTCACTGAACCTTTTACAATTGAAATCAAGGCTTGAGAGTGTATGAATCGTGCTATCTGTTTTCATCGTCTTCAACCTTCGACCTCGATTTGGACAAGGTAGAACATGTAACTTTTCAAGGGTTCTTGATACGAGTTTGTGCGTGGTGATTCAGTGAAGCAAAGCCATAACCTCTAGTGCATTAATTTTTGAAGTCCATCATTTAATTTAACTTTTAGGTTTTGATTGCTCGTCTGGTTTTGGCTAAAATATTCCACACTCAGGGCCAAGCAATGACTCCTGAGCATGGAGTTAGCAACGATGAACAATGAAGTGTTAAAATGCATAAGCATTTGGACCTAAATCCATGAGTTGCAGAATGTCAACTTCGAATTGGCTAGAGGTTGAAGATGAAGTCTTACCTCGTTAATTTTTTAATTTTGGAAGGAAATTCAAATTGGACCAATGGCGTGCAGACTTGTGTTCTAATTTTGGTTTAAAAATCTGATTAAGCATTGTGTGCTTTGGTACTGGGGAGCGCGTTGTTAACTTTAAATTATGTCCCTCAATTTTTCTAACTTGACTAAGTATTCTTATCTAGTGGCCATGATCACGAGGTGAGCCTTTGAATCACGTGTGTTTGATCTGGATCAGAAGGTTATGATTTTCTGTTGGTCGACGCATGCTTTTTTGGTTCAGCCTTTGCCTTTGGGCTTTTTTGTTGCTTTGGGCCTATCTTTTCTCTCTTTTCCTCATCCAGATTCCACATGCACCCCCCCTTTATTATTTATTTTAAACATTTTATTTCTTTCCTTTTCTTTCTCATGTTATTTTTCACTTATTTTTAATCCATTTTATTCCAAATTTTCTGCATAAGGTTTCTAAAATTATTTAGCATCACATATATTTTTCTCACATTTTTTCAAACTGTTTTGCATTTTTTGTTATTTTATTTCATTTTTATTTTTATTTTACTTTAACAATTTATTTTAAAATCTTTTTCAAACATTTTTGCATTTGTTGAGATTCATTAATGTGCAATTTTGGACTCCAGATCTCTTCAGCAGATCTCAGTCTCAAACATCTCAAAGCACCTGCTTCAACAACTTGTCAGTATATTAATTAGGCTTTCATGCCATGCGCCTTAAGTAATGGAAAATGATGAGAAGGAACATTTCCTACCCTTATCTAGAATACCTCTGTGCACATGATGTAGACCCTAGCTGCTCAGAGTATTTGTTTCTTTTCATAGACTTTAGTACAATTCCAATCAATTCATTATCAAGTTTGCAACCAGCCATGTGGCTCGTCTTTCATTCTCCTCTTGGTTTTGACACCATTATAATTTTCGGAACACACCTCTATGGTTAACCCCCATCTTTTTTAGGTTGACACCCTAGTGGTTATATACCTCCCTTTACAATTTTGGGACACACCTTCATAGGTTAACCCCTTTTCCTTCTTGGTTTTGACACCATTCTATACTTCCTCCTTGGTTTTGAGACCACAATTTTGGGTTGACAGCATCATGGTTATACACCCCCTTCCTTGGTTAACCATTGTTTATCAGTTAAAAGATAAATTATTTTCTTACCATGTTAGACCCGGTGTTTTGGTAAGATCCTTGTCATGTCAGTCCCAGTGTTTTGACACGTACACACACACATACTTGCACACACACACACATACACACACACAAAAAAACATATATATATATATATATATATATATATATATATATATATATATATATATATATATATATATATATATTCGTTAATCTTTTTCAAGTGGATGAAACCAAAGAATATACAAATCAATCTTCATCATTCTATATGCGTACATATAACAATTACACATAAAATATTTTGTTAGGTACCATCTAGATTCAGGTTTGATAAGGTCCAATTTAGGATTTGTAAAATGAATTGGATTGAGATTATTTTTGGAGTTTCATCGACAAAATCAATTGGGGTTTCCCCTCCAAGATCAATTGTGATTTGGGGGTTTTGGGCACAAGATTTTTCAATTAGGATTCAGCCGAGTGAAACTTTTGAAGAAAAGGATTTCTGTCAAATAAGTAGTGAAACCGAAGGACAAATTGAAAGTCTTGGGACACTTGATCTTGCTTAAGATCAAGACAAGATGAGAAGATAGAATCAACATCAAATTTAGGATTTGGGGGTTTGAATTTCTATTTCTATCTTGTATTCAACATTTTTCAAAGATTATTGAATATCTCAATTCCTTTTGAAATTGGGGGCAGACATATCCATAGTGAGAAAAGGATTTTTGTTTTTTTGACTAGAATAGACCTATTTAAGATATTAGGAAAAGTATTTGTTGATATTAGATAAGTATACTATAGTATTTTTGAAAAAGACTTTTGAATATTTTTAATTTTTTTTTACTTAATACGTAGTTGTTCAAACTATTACAAAGTTAGAATTCTAAAGCATATTTCCTTAAATATAAGAATTTATAGTCAACCTTAACTATTATACATTATAACTATTTGTTTTATATGGCATAAATACAAATAATATATTTGTTTACTATGTTTTAGAAAATGATGTTTTAAAACTTATAATGGTCGTGCAGAATTCGGAGTAGAAATGACGCCCGTTATTACTATTGTTTTTGTAAATATAATTGTCCCACCTAGAACAATGATAATACATTTTTCACTTTTTAAATATAAAGTTGTATTTAAATAAATCGAATAAGTTTGAAACAATTATATTAGGGATTAATTAGAAATTTTTACAAAAATAATTCATTTTTTTAAGGAAAATCCCAAAATACTCCTGGTTTCAAAAAAAATCACAAACTACCCCACTTTTAGGAAGAGTCGTCAATTGAATTGGCGTCTCCTCTTAAAAATTGAATGCATGCGCCAATTGGATTGGCTAGGGCAGGTGCCCTAGCCAATTGGATTGGCGCCCCTGTGTATACCTTGCGAGGAAGCGTCAATTGGATTGGCGCCTCAATGTAAAATGCAATTTTTGTGTTATAAATAGATGTTGATGCTGTTCTGGAACATCACTACGTTCAATCAACTGAAGAGAGAGCTAGTTCGTTGGTTAGATGGGAAAATACCAGAAGGGGAAAAAATTAGAAGTATTGAGAGACTCGACAATATCTTTGGTTGGATGCGAATGAAGACTGATAAGGATGTTAGGGAAATAATGTTCGATCGAGATGACATCAATTTGATTGTTGTAATCAGTTAGAAATATTTCTGTTTTCATATAGCTTATTTTGTACTGATGTTTGTTGTGAACCTCGTTGTAACAAAAACTTAATGATATATAATGATTGAAGGTTACAGAAATAGAATTTTTTTTTTAAATATCCAAAAATTTCAAAAATATCCAATTTTTCAAAATAATTACACAAATGGCCAAAATTGGCCATTTTTTACACTTAGGCGCCACCCTAGTTGGCGCCTACCCTTAATGGGTAGGGCAAGTCGCCACTAGGGGTGGCGCCTATGCCCAATCCATTTTTTTTTTTTTTTTTTTTAATTTTAATTTTTTTTTTTAATTTTTTTTTATTTATAAATTTATGTTTTTTATTAAGTATATTAATTTATGTTCACACATATATATAAATAAATGTTTTTTATTTATATATATATATATATATATATATATATATATATATATATATATATATATATATATATTAATTTATATATATATATTAATTTATATATATATATATATATATATTAATATAATTTATAAGTAATTAATATTATTTGTAAATTTTTGGAAAAAAAATTATTTTATATATGTATAAAGATATGATAGACAATATTTTTAAAGATAAAGATAAAGATATAAAGATAATAAACAGAAAATATTTTTATTTAAATAATAGACAAGGCAAATATTACAAAGATATGATTAATCACATATGATGCGGTCCCTTGTACGATCCGCACGGGGGAGGTCTAGTTACTCGCCTAGACGGTTCACGTGGTGGTGGTGCTTCCCTATTACCACCCCTTGCCCTAACACGCCCCCTTGCCGCTTGCCGTTGTGGTTCGGTCGAAGTCCCTTCAGTGCTGTAGGAAAGACGGGTCCCCTCTGCGCCCTCGAAGCTTTGTCTCGGTGGGACAAACTGACTACTGCTGGGTGCGCCCTCGAATTGTGGTCTTTGGTAGTTTAGGGTTGAATCGGGTTGGCCAAAGTGCAATGTTTGTTGTGGTGTGTAGTAGTCCTGTTGGTAGTCCTCTTGTATACCCGTGTCGGGGCTAGGTGGAGGACTGGAAGAGCTTGGGAAATTGTCGTGTTGGAAGTGTTGGGATTGGTGGAAGTAGGGGGATTGATATTGTGGTAGGTGTTGGGACTGTTGATGGTGGTGGGAATGTTGAGTTTGTTGTTGGTAGTCTTCATGGTATTGGGATTGAGTTTGTGGTATGTATTGTTGATTTGGTTGGGGGGTGGACATGTGTTGTGGTTGTTGTTGTTGGTAATATGGTGGTGGTGGTTGTTGTTGGTAATAAGGTGGTGGTGGTTGTTGTTGGTAAAATGGTTGTGGTGGTTGTTGTTGGTAATAAGGTGGTGGTTGTTGTTGTTGGGAATACTGTGGTGGTTGTTGTTGTTGGAAATATGGCTGTTGCATCCGGGGATCGTCCAAATAGAACGGGTCAGACACAATCATTTCTGGATTGGTATTTGCTCTATACCATTCCACATATTCCCTTGTCGGCTTCATTTCGTTGGGCGCCACCGGAAATTGTAGAACATAGTGGGCACGGTCTTTCCACATTTTTCGAAACTCCTTAGCAAATTCCTTCCAATTTTGGGCATACCACTGGTGGCTGACTTTTTTTAGATGCCAAGGTTCCATGGACATTGGGGGGCCTGGGATGTCTTGATGCATTCCGAATTGAAGCTTGACACGGTCACTTTGGTGCATCTCCACAGTGGTGAACCGCATTATGGCCGTTTTTGCTGTCCAAACAGCTGCATCTTCGGGGTTGGGTTGATGTTCCAATCCCAAATATGGCCTCCAAATAAACTGCAAAGAAAAAAGTAAATATGTTATTTATCGAGAATGCATGACATTAATAAATCAGTTAGAAGTTGAGTGATTTAGTGGTAATACATCCTGTGCTCGGAGACGATCCAACAGTTGACGGTAAAATATAATTTTATTTTTGGGGGTAAGACTGTAATCCAGTCCGGTTGTAATGAACCTAAACAAAAAAAGATAAATAATATTAGTTACAAATATTTATAGAATAAATATACAAAATGAAATAAGATCATAAATTTACCTAGTTGTGTAGGGGAAGGAGTAGTCATTAGGATTTTTTGGGGCTAGCCTCGGCAATCTCCACCACCCCCATGTTTGAAGCAAAAAAGCACATCCAGAAAATGTACAGTGCTCATTTTGTGCATTTTTACACAAAGAGCTATATAGGAATGCTAATACTGCAGAACCCCAACTATATGTGCTTATTCTATCAATGTCCCCGAGCAAACTCAAGTACATAAAATTTATGCTATTTCCCGTCCCTTCGGGAAATAGCAAGTTCCCAAACAATAACATAATGTAAACCCGGGTTTTTATGACTTTTTCTTGTTCGGAGGATTCCTCAGTCAAAGTTATGGAGTCGTGGTACAATTGTAGGCTAGATAATTTAATACCCTGACCCCTTGCTTTGGCAGACCCCTCACCCTCGACCAGATCTACCCCCAACATTTGAACACATATTTGGTTAGGCTGTTGAACATTTCCGGTCACAGGCTTACCATCTATTCTAAGACCTAAAAGCATGTACACGTCCTCTAATGTGACGGTACATTCACCAGTTGGTAGGTGAAAGGTGTGTGTCTCAGGTCTCCAACGTTCACACAGAGCCAAAATGAATTTGGCATCAATGGTGGCATTTACGACATGCATTACATGACCGAAACCCGCACGCTCTATGTAAGGTACGCACCATGGGTCTGGATAAGGCATTGGGTGTGAACGTTGACGAAATTTCTTGGGATCCTTTAAAAACAAACAATATAAAAAATCATTATATTGGACTTTTAAAAAACTAATTACAAACATACGAAAGAGGCAATGTTCAAGAAAAACTTACGAATGAGGCAATGTTTGCCCTAGTTCCTCTGTGTTCTTGGCCCATGGTAAGAAGCGACATGACTGCAATGTAGGAAGAAGCTTGGTGGATGAGAAGTTTCGCCTGAGTTCTCTGAATAAAAGTGTTAGTGGTTGATGAAAACTTGCAAGAATGACCCTCTATTTATACTCGTTTTCAAGTAGACTGAATATGCAAAAATGTGACAAGTGTAAGGCATGCGTGGTAGTGTTGGCATGCATTGGTGGAATCTGATGATGCAGAAACGTGACAAGTGTAAAGCATGCGTGGGAATCTTGCATGCATAGGTGCAGACTAGGTGGGAGTTGTCTTGTCTTGGGGAAGACTTGGTGGAATCTGATGATGCAAAGGTGTGACAAGTGTAAGGCATGCGTGGGAATCTTGCAGAATAGGTGCAGACTAGGTGGCAGTGTTGGCATGCATAGGTGCAGACTAGGTGGGAGTTGTCTTGTCTTGGGGAAGACTTGGTGGAATCTGATGATGCAAAGGTGTGACACGTGGAAGGCATGCATGGGAATCTTGCAGAATAGGTGCAGACTAGGTGGTAGTGTTGGCATGCATTGGTGCAGACTAGGTGGGAGTTGTCTTGTCTTGGGGAAGACTTGGTGGAATCTGATGATGCAAAGGTGTGACACGTGGAAGGCATGCATGGGAATCTTGCAGAATAGGTGCAGACTAGGTGGTAGTGTTGGCATGCATTGGTGCAGACTAGGTGGTTATGGGTAATCGATCTTAAAATTCACCAAAAGTTTATTTGATTGGAATGAAAAAAATAAAATAAAACAATAACTGATATCAATATTTTGGTGTCTAAATATATTTCTCGAACACATTTACATTAGCATAATTTGTTACTATGATGCATAATAGAACAAAGCCACAAGCAGAAGCTGTCCATAGCTGTAACTCTGGGATCCCTAAATCTCTTGCCACTCTTCCAGCCAACCCGAAAGTTCCATCAGCATGGAAGGATTCACATGACCCTGTGCTGGAAATGGTACGAATTGGTGGTGAAGACTTGATGGGGAACAGGCATGCATGGGAATCTCTGAGACTAGGTTCAGGCTATAGGTGGATAGGTTGGCATGCATTAGTACAGACTAGGTGGGAGTGTTGCATTCAAGGGTGTGACACGTGTAAGGCATGCGTGGGAATCTCTGAGACTTGGTGGTGAAGACTTGATGGGGAACAGGCATGCATGGGAATCTCTGAGACTAGGTTCAGGCTATAGGTGGATAGGTTGGCATGCATTAGTACAGACTAGGTGGGAGTGTTGCATTCAAGGGTGTGACACGTGTAAGGCATGCGTGGGAATCTCTGAGGTATTCACAATATCTTCACAGCAATCTTCACACACATATCTTCACAGCAATCTTCAGTAAGATTCTTGCAGTATAAATATTCACACACATTTTCAAAGGGATTCACAATATCTTCACAGCAATCTTCACAAAACCTTGACAATATCTTCACAAAACCTTCACAAAACCTTCACAAAACCTTCACAAAACCTTCACAAAACCTTCACAAAACCTTCACAAAACCTTCACAATGTCTTCACAAAACATGTCATCTTCTTCACAATACAAAGTCAAAGCTCACGTCAACGGTGAGACTTATGAATGTGATATGTCTGGCTTCCTATTTAGAAACACCGAATGCACTCGGTTTTGTCTAAATAGAGGAGCTGACTTCTCTTATCTGAAAAGGAAGATTGAGTCCAAACTAAGACAACCCGTGTCCCAAATTTTTTATCAACAACCTTTTTTTTCAGAAAACAACTCTGTCAAGTTTTATAAGTCATTGATTCAAAATGACATGGAGACACAATACATGCTTCGTAACCATGAGTACTCTGGTTACGACTACATAGTGTTGTACATTGTGTTGGAACAACCTCAACCAACTCAGAATATTCAATCACAGGTTATTGATCCTGTGATTGATGACGAACAAGATGTTGAGCACCACGTTGAAGACGATGTGGTTGATGATGCTGAAGACGTGGTTGATGACTTGGTGAACCGTCATTCTGAAGACGAAGACCAACCTCAAATACCTATAGCGCAACGCTACTCACCTCCTGCGCACTTCACAACACTTAACTTGGGCGAGGATGAGCCCTCATCAGATATGTTCTACAACCCATATATGAGGTCTGATGAGGACTTAAAAAGGGTGACCAATTTCGGACCAAGGAAGAGTGTCTGTTAGCAATAAAGAACTGGCACTTGAAAAATTGTGTTGACTACGATGTTATCAAATCAAATCCGGAAAGATACGTTATTGAATGCAAAAATCCGGAGTGTGGATATAGGTTGATGGCATCGTACAAGAAGAAGCATAATGCGTGGGTGATAGGGTCCATATCTCAAGCTCACATTTGCGTCAACACCAACATGGCACAGGATCATCGCAAACTTAGCCATGACATGATCTGCCATTCCATATTACCTCTAGTTGAGGCTGACCCGTCACTGAAGGTCAAAACAATTATCTCCCATTGTGTGGCTGTTTTCAAATATACACCGTCATACAGAAAGGCTTGGTTAGCGAAAACCAAGGCAATTGAACTGGTGTACGGTAACTGGGAGGAATCATACAAACAACTACCACGCTACCTGGTTGCACTACGATTGTATTCACCTGGGACGGTTACTATAATGGAGACCTTGCCTGCACAATCCCCTGACGGAACTCGTCTAGAAGGTAATGGAATTTTCCACAGACTTTTCTGGGCATTCCGTCCCTGCATCATCGGGTTCACATTCTGCAAACCACTTGTTCAAGTCGATGGAACTTGGCTGTATGGGAAATACAAAGGATCGTTACTGATGGCGGTCGCACAAGATGGCAATTCAAATATTTTCCCAATAGCCTTTGCATTGGTGGAAGGAGAAACGGCTGCTGCATGGAGTTTCTTCCTTAAGAATCTTCGAACGCACGTGACTCCACAAGCTGGCATCTGCGTGATTTCTGACAGGCACGCTTCAATAGACAGTGCATACAATAATCCAGCAAATGGTTGGCATGACCCCCCGTCTACCCATGTTTACTGCATCAGGCATATTGCCCAAAATTTTATGCGGGAGTTCAAGGATAACTTCTTGAAGCAACATTTGATAAACGCGGGGTATGCCTTAAACCAACCTGGATTCCAATACTATCGCCGGGAAATAGTGTTGGCAAATTCTGATGCAGGGAGGTGGATCGATAATATCGACCGAGCGAAGTGGACTAGATCATATGACGATGGGGTGAGGTGGGGCCACATGACAACAAATCTTGTGGAATCAATGAACGGCGTCTTTAAGGGGATACGTAACCTCCCGGTAACCGCATTGGTGAGTGCGACGTATTTTCGGATGGCAACGTTGTTCGTAACAAGAGGCAGGCGCTGGAATGAAGTGTTGCAGACGAGTCAGGTATATAGTGATGCCTGCATGAAGTTTATGAGGCAGGAATCTGCCAAAGCCAGCAGCCATCGGGTTACGGAATTCGACCGCCATGGCCACACTTTTAGTGTCAAGGAAACAATTGACCACAACCAAGGGCTGCCCAGACAAGAGTATAGGGTCCTAATACCAGACCGTTGGTGCGACTGTGGTCAATTTCAGGCCTATCGTATGCCTTGTTCCCATGTCATTGCAGCGTGTTCACACAGCCACTTCGATGCATTATCGCTAGTGTCTCCAATCTACAAAGTTGCAACATTGCTCAATGTATACGACAATCCCTTTCCGGTGGTAGCATTGGAGGCGTATTGGCCAGAGTATGACGGGGAAATTGTTTGGCACAACGAATCGATGCGGCGGAATAAAAGTGGTCGCCCAAATAGCAGGCGCATTAGAACTGAAATGGACGTCGCAGAGAAAATGCAGAGGAAGTGTAGCATATGTAGACAACTAGGGCATAATAAGAACAAATGTCCATATCGTGGATCTAGTTCCACAACTTAGTTTTCACTTTCATAAATCTGTGTACCAAAATCATTTTAAATTAAAGTTTACTTTTTATTCCAAATAGAAGATGACACTTGAACAACAAACACAAAAATCTAACATTACAACACCAATTACTAAAACAAAAACAAATACTGGAACAAAAACAAGTACTAAAACAAGAACAAGTACTAGAACAATAACAAATACAACAACAACATGACAAACAACCATTAAAATCTAAGAAATTACAACAGTTAACACTATGTCGTCTGATCCATGCATCATTTGGATGCAATCAATGTCGCTTTCAACTTCAACCCACCAACGTATCGTTTCTCCAGTTTCAAATGAGAACCTTGTTCTAAGCCTCTGAATCCTTCTGATGACTTCACCAGGTTGGTAATCTCCCTCTAACCAAGACATCAAGGACCTTTTTAGTTGGTCCAACGAACGGATGTTCCAAAATTTCATCTCCATTGGGGGTTTCAAAGGCGAGAAAATAACATGTCCATCCCTTTTTAAGATTACTGGTTCAGGATCCGGGCGCCTTGATGATGTTCGCTGCCATGACGACGGTCTTGGGGATGCCATGAACTCAACTTAATACAGAAGGTGGTAGGAAACAGTGGTGAAGAAAATGCAAGGAAATAACACTTTATTTATAGGAAAAGATCTGGGTTGTACACCAGTCTACCTAACCCTAATTAGTGTCGCACTTGATTAATTAGGGTTTCAATTAGGTCATAACTACCAAACTCGGATTATAACCGATCAATAAACCCTAATTATAATTGATACATTAACCTTAACATGAATAACCCTAATTCTCCCAAAAATTTATAAATAATATTATTTACTTATAAATTAAATTAATATATATATAAATTAATATATATATATATATATATATATATATATATATATATATATCTTGTAAATAAATATTTATATATATTAATTAAATGTGTATAATATTAATTGTTTATAAATTAAATTAATATATATATATATATATATATATATATATATATATATATATATAAATTAATATATATATATAAATTAATATATATATATCTTGTAATAATTTTATTTATATATAAGTGTTAATATAAATTAATATAATTTATAAAAAAAATATATTTATCAAATATCTAATATTTAAAAAAAAAATTAAAAAAAAAAAATTAATAAAACATTTAAAAAAAAAAAAAAAAAAAAAAGGGATTGGGCATAGGCGCCACTCCTAGTGGCGACTTGCCCTACCCATTAAGGGTAGGCGCCAACTAGGGTGGCGCCTATGTACACAATTAGGGCAAATTTTGCCCATTTGTGTAATTTTTTTGAAAAAATGGTTAATTTTGAAATTTTTTTTAAAATTTTGAATATTTAAAAAAAAAATTCACAGAAATACAATGTTACAAAAAGCTTAAAACCCAGATGATGCTCCTCGATTGGGACAATTGTTCTTGTTGTGTCCTGGTTGACGATAGATACTACATAATCTTATAATTTTATTGTGGAATCCATCTCTGTCCTGATACGTGTGTTGTTTGGCCTTCCTTTTCTTTCTACGCATCTCATCGTTGTGCCAAACTATATCACCTTCATATGGAGGTCAGTATTCCTCCATTGGTAGTATCGAGAAGCTTTGATTATATACATTCATGACGGTGACGGTCTTGTACACATCAGATAAATGGCTGTAAGCGTCTTGACAAGTATAAGTGCATGCTGCAATGACATGGGAGCAAGGAATGCGGAAGGCCTGGAATTTTCCATAATCGCACCAACTTCTGTTTAGTCTAACAGCATAGGCTAAATTGGGTATATTGAAGCGATCTCCCAAGAGTCATTTTTCTTTTTGTAAGACGCAGCCAAACGAAACTTACAAAGCATGTTACGACATTCGATAACATACCTTCTAGAATCAGTGTGTTTCACTGTAAAATCAGCAGAGTTGTTCATGTGGAATTTTTTGATAGCTAGAACACATTCTTCTTTGGTACGAAACATGTCTCCCACCTTTAATTCGCCTTCTGATCTCGGATACGGATTATAGAAAACATTGTTAGATGTTTCATCATCGTGCAGATCCATACTTGTCATATGTTGAGGCGGATTGTAGACATGACTAGGAGGTATTGGTGGTGGTTGATCATCATCTTCAATGTCGTTGTTCAGCATGTGATCAACCTGTATCTCGGTCTCCTCTTCTTCTTCATCAACGACGTCCACTTATGCTTTTGCTTCTGGGTTGACGTCATCTGACCACTGTGGATCAAATTCACCAGATTCATCCTGACTGGTTATTTGTGACTGCTGAGATGGTATACATGGTTGAAGAGTAATGTACAACCCAATACAGTTGCAGCCTGAATGTTCATGACTAACAAACATGTATTCAACATCTTCATCGTCTCGTACCTTTAGGGGAAAAAACTTGCATTGACTATTCTAAAAAAATATTGGATTTTGATATGTGATCTTTGACACAATACCCGATCCTATACAGGATTGTATTCTTTTTTTCAAATGCAAGAAGGTTGCATTTCTCTTGATCGTGAGTTTAATGGTATCAATGTTTCGAAAACAAAAGCCATACAACTCAAACTCGTATGTTTCACTGTTGCAGTGAACGTTGACAATGTATTTTGGTGAAGATGACATTGTGCAGATGAAAACTATTTTCTTGCTGCAGACGAATGTGAGTGAAGTGTCTTGGATGTTAATAGTAAGACACTTAAATAGAGGAGTGAAGTGTCTCACATGCTAGCTAGTTCGAAGTGACGTGTCGCACATGCAAGCTACTCCGAAGTGACGTGTCGCACATGCAAGCTACTCCGAAATGATGTGCCAACCATGCAAGCTACTAAGAAGTGACATGTTCAGCATGCAAGAGAGAGGACAGCCACGTGTCAGACATGCAGACACACACTCCAAATAAATTGGCGCCCCCATTCATTCCTTGCACATGGGCGTCAATCCATTTGGCGACACCTTGTCAAAGCATGCATTCAGACCTCGAAACCAAGCAATCAGACCTAGGTCTTGCATGCATGTCCCTATGGAGGCGCCAATTTGAATGGAGACCCCTCTTAAAGGTTGTACATGGTCGCCAATTCAAGTGGAGACACCATGCAAGCATAATTTTTCATGCTCCCATCCATTTGCCTATAAATACATTCACTCCATCAACACTTCTTCCACACCATGACTCTCACTACTTCTATAATACTTCTTCTACAATTTCATCTAGAACAACTTCTTGTAGTTTCATCTACATCAACCCCCCGACAAAATGTCTATCCTCACAATGGGCGAATCACATAGAGGAACGGTTGCAAACATCGCAACATATGTAATTTTTTTCTTTTGTTAACTTTTTATCTTTCATCTTCATCAACCCCCTTTTATTTTAACATACCAAATTAGTCAAGTTTTTTGTTCTTTATTTTATATGAAGTATCAAGGTTCCGGACTCGGGTCCACGAATATGTCCATATGGACCCGATGATTCAACCTTATGTTGAACTCACCGGTTTTGGTCATATAAGCAAGATTTTGTCTTGGTCCGTAGATAACAAATTCATTCTAGCTTTATGCGAAAGATGGAGACCAGAGACACACACATTTTGGTTCCCAACTAGTGAGTGTCCTGTGACGTTAGAATACGTCTACATGCTTTTGGGACTGCCCATTGAAGGTAAGGTTGTTAATGGTAAAACCAACTATGCAAATTCAATTTGCATGGATCTCTTGGAGACTGATTTGTTAGATGATAACGCAAGAGGTCAAGGTATACTACTTTCACGCCTTAAGTTGTACTATAATAGTTTATACTTAGATGAGAATTCTACCAAAGATGCTCGAATAATAAAAACTAGGTGTTACATTATGTTGTTAATTGGCTCGTTTTTATTTCCCGAAGGTAGTGGTTCTAGCGTGCATATTATGTATTTACCTTTACTTAGACATGTAGATAGAATAGGAAGTTACAGTTGGGGATTTGCTTGTCTAGCCTATCTCTATAGCTCCTTGTGCAAGAACTCACACAAAGATACATCTACATTTTCTGGATGTGCTGTTTTTCTACAAGCATGGGATTGGTCAAGACTACCATCCCTAGCACCAGTCAACAACAACCCTTTCACATTTCCGTATGCACAAAAGTAAGTTGTTTAAATTGCTATATCTTTAGTTACTTCTTTAAAGATTATTATCTCTAACTAATATTTTTTGACTTTTTCGTGTAGATGGTCTGCACGTGGTATGAGTTACAACAGATGTCCAAGACACTGTATTACTCAGTATCGCAACCTGTTGGATCACCTTCGACCGACAGACGTAAGGAAAATAACTTAATAATTTTGTTATATTTTGTTAACTTCTTCTACCTAGATTATAATCCTATCTTCTTTCACATTTTAGTTCATTTGGCGTCCATACCTTAATTTGGATTATGACCATCAGGTTAAAACTGAAGACGCGACTGTATGGACTGCATGCACACCGATAATACGGTTCACAACTGTGGAGATGCACAACAGTGATCGTGTGAAGTTGCAGTTCGGTATGCCCCAAAATATCTCAGATCCCCCAGCTAGCCTAGGAGAATGACATTTGCGCAAAGTTAACGACCAGTGGAACTTCAATCCATGACAAAGCTTCGCAAGATCGGAGTGTCGCAAATGGAAGCACCGTCATGACCATATGTTAAATGACGCAGTCATGCCAACTGAAGAAAAACCAAGTCGTACTTATATGGCTTGGTACAGATCGGTTGGTTTTTAGTTCATCGTCGAGGATATGTACTTGTACGACCCACGCCAGATGACTTACACACCTGACACCTCAACATCAAACCCCCAACAACAGTGTCAGACCGGATACACACAACCCCCTGTCCGTCAAACGTTCCGTTCAACCAACACACAAACATACAACCAAAACATACCATACACCCAACCCCAATACCAAAAGCATACCCCATACCACCACCAACAAATTGACCATCAACCTGAGACTCAACATCGCTTCGCACCCACCCCATCACCCTACCAAATTCGCCTAAGCCAGAACACCCAACGATCATTCAACACCAACCGCCCATCCTCCTACCATAGCCAAGAAGCCCAAACCTCACAAAACCAAAACATCCAACAACCCTATCTCTACCAAACACCCCAACAACCTTTCCAACATTTCCTCGACGCATCGTTCACACCCATGTCTCCCTTCAACCGTCCCGGTCGCCCATCAATGCGTCATCCACAACCCAACTTCTCTGGCATGGATCATGAGCTTAGCTACGGCGGTACACCGTCGATGCATACTGAAGACTATGCCGACTTGTATGACTACCTCAACAGGCCTTCTCCTGTAGTTAGAAGTGACGCTCCTGGCCCCTCAGATGCTCAAACACCGGTACCGAATCATCAACGTGGGTTAGGGTCACGGGTTAGGGTAGCTAGAGGATGTGGGACCAGAGGTCGGTTAGGTGATCCCGGTCATCACCATTAGGTTTCTTTGTGTAAACGACAAATTTTATTAATATCAATTGGTCATATATCAAATTTATCTATCACGTATACCATTTACCAAAAAAAATACATTTTACACTGAGACTCCAATTGAATTGGCGCCTCCTCTTAAGTCCTACACAGGGGTGTCAATCCAATTGGCTAGGGCACCTACCCTAGTCAATCCAATTGGAGCCTCCATTCAATTTTTAAGAGGAGTCTCCAATTCAATTGGCAACTCCTCCTAAAAGTGGGATAGTTTGGGATTTTTTTTAAACCAAGGGTATTTTGGGAATTTCCTTGAAAAGGTGGGTTATTTTTGTAAAAAACTCGATTAATTACTATGTACTGTCAGTATAAAAAGATTTACACTGTCGATTCATCATCATCATCCGTTTGTATTATTTTATAGATTTTTGAAATAAAAGTCAAACTTATTTCAATATCCAACATATAGGATTACCTGACTGTGTAAAATTCTTTTACACTGTCAGTGTATTTCAATTAAATCCATTATATTAATAAAATTTTACTGAAGATTTTCTAAAACTTATTGTGATTGAAAACATAAAAACAAAAAATCTTGAGTGGCTTTTATTTGTAAAATTTTGTTTAGAGTATAAAACTTCATGCTTTAAAAGAGAAAATTATATTTTTACTAAAGTACTCATTACATTTATTGAAAATGATGAAAGTAATATTAATTAAAGGGTAAATTTGAAAAATGTGTGTTTGAAATGGATCATTTATTTTGAGACACTTTTTTATTCTAAATAGATCACTCATTCTAGAATAGAGAGAGTAGTAAATTACTCTTAAATGATGTCATAGGGTATGGTACATGCTAAATTTGAGACTAATTGTCAAACCCTTTATTACTAACGCGTTGAAAAAACTATAAGAAAAATATAAAGATATTTATTTGGTTTGATTATTTTTTTTATTTAAATTAAATTAATCTTGGCTATGTTAGTTTTGTCAGGTATAATCAGTCTTAAATTCAAAAAAAAAAAATATTGTAGTAGACAGTCGACAACTAATTAAAATTTTATCAATCTCTAAGACATGGATCATATATAAAAAATGTGAATGCTAGATCGTTGTTCGTAAGCAATGTATTGTATGGCTCAAGTACAATGTCAAAAGAGCAAACGATGTTACATCGATGTCTGGATGTAGTGAAAAATAAGAAAGGGTTCCCATATTTTTTTAACGGATGTAGGTAAAGAAATTAGTTCATGAGAGTAGGATTCGTTTTGTATCATGGAATATAGGCTCACTTACTAGAAAGTATATGGAAATAGTAGATATTATGCATCGGAGGAAGATCGATTTCATGTGCCTACAAGAAATAAAGGGGACAGGTGAAAAGACGAAAGAATCAAACAACGAGAGAGTTAAACTTTGGTGCACCAGAAAAGTTAGATCCATAAATGGTGTAAGGAGATTTAATCATAACATTGAAATTTATAAAGGATCAAGACACCTTTAATGTTATTAGTTCTTATACACCTCAGATTGGTTTAGCAAAACACTTTAAGATAAAATTTTGGAAGGATTAAAAAGATTTACTTTGGAATATACCGACAGGGAGAGAACTTTTCTCTATGAGGGAATTTAAATGGACGTGTTAAGACCCACTACTACAAAAAAAAACACATTTAACCACAGACGCAGAGTTGATTTAACCTCGATTACAGATGTGAGGTAACAAAGGGCGTCATGAAAAACTGTCATTTTACCCTTCGGTTTTAAAATAACTTAGGGGATAGTTGAAATGATCATTGGTTCGATCCCCAACAATAGTTTTTCTATATTTTCAAAACTAGCGTCATATACCTCTCGGTTTATGAACAAAACCGAGAGGAAAAATATATTCATTTTTTTTTAATACTCATTACATAGTTTACACAGAATATTACATTGTTTACACAAAATATTAAATTTTGAATCTGATTCATCGTCATCATTGTCGGTGAAACATAAATGTTGGATATCATGGGGAAGAGAAAAAGTTAGGGATCCTCGTTTCATTGATCTTAAGGAAGAGCAAAATATTTTCTATAGACTTTGCATTCATTTGTTTCTGATATAAAACAAAAACATGTTAGATAAATAAAATAAATATTCAGTTATATGATTATTTAAGAACACAAGTCTTGAATCCAAATAATTTTCGACTCTTGCAACCCATCATAGCGAAATTTTCTCAAATAAAATAAACATTTTTTTAAGTTTTTAAGTTTTCATGTCAAATGTTTTATTATCAATATTTAATATTTAGAATCTTTTATTATGAGAATTTTAGGTTTCACGCGAATCACTAATGACAGTGCCTTGATAGTTGATACTCATTAAATGGACGACAAAAATTTGTTTAAGGACGGTGAAGGAACTCAATAAACACACTTATATTTTACATTGATTATTACTCAAAACCGAGGTAAAATGTGTTTCTTTTTAAATAAATAATATAATAAAATATGTTTCATCCCAAACGCCACACACCTCTCGGTTTCTGTAAAAAATAAAGGGGAAAAACTTTTATTTTTTAATTATATTGTTTACACAGAATATTAAAATAAATTGTTTAAACAAATCCAGATAACTTAAATTTTTTGATAAGTTATATGTTCCTACCAAGAGAATTTTTTTCCTGCACTTGCAATCCATCCTAGAGAGATTTCATTATCTCGAGCAAATATTTTCATGATAAATTCTTTCACATGAATGAGAATAAGATACATGTTCTTGCAATTTACAACATGTTTAGGAATAAATTTCTCAATATTGTCAACCGAGGAAAACAATAAATTAAAGAATATTTTCTTTATTGACAACATAGGAAGGTTATTCCAAAAATACAACAACAACATCAACACCATTATGTTGGGATGGATTGCAAGAGCAGAAAAAATGTTTTGTTCACGATAGAAGAACATTGAAGATTTTTTTTGTCTTGCAATCTATCCCAAAATATGATGCGTACAAGTTTAGAGAGACTACATATAAATTAGGCTTAGGGTAAAATCTGATTAAAGAGTGTTTTTATAGTAAAATCTGATTAAAGAGTGCTTTTATAGTAAAATCTAATAATATAATCCTTCGGTTTTTAAATATAACTGAAGAAATAGATCATTAATTTAAAAATAAAAATAAAATAAAAATAAAGACACAATTTTTAAAGAAATAAAAACATAAACAGTTGTTGATGGGATTCGAAGCATGTCATGAATTATTTTTTTCCTCTATTATATTTAGAAATCGAGGGAATATGTGGTATTTATTTTTAAAAAATAAAACATGGCGCGTCTTGGCATTATACCTCGATTTTTTGTTTGGTGAAGTGAAAGTTTTGTCATAAAATGTATTATTTGTAGTAGTGACTGTAGCAAGAGGTTATGAATGCATGCATTTGGTATGGTCTCATGGAGATAAATAGGGAGGTTAAATTCATCTTGGAATTTTCTTCAGCTTTTTACCTTAATATAGCTAATACATTGTTTAGTAAAATAAATAATCATCTTCTCACATATAAGAGTGGGCTAACATGTTCTCATATAGATTTATTTCTTCTTTAAAAGTCAGATATAAAGATTTGCTTGGACTATTAAGTTAATCCAATAAAGAACTTGACTCTCCAACATAGAGTATTGGTTTTGGATGTAATAATCAAAAGGAGAGAAAATAGAAGAAGTCACATGGGAGCGTCACATATCAATGATGGAATTTGAAGGGTGAAAACAAGGAACTTTCCAACACAATATCTTGGAGGGAAGGTTTTAAAAACCACAAGAAAATGCAACTAATATGTAGAATAAAATGACTTCAAAGATTAGAAAAGTAACTAAAAGGACGTTGAAGAATCAAGAGGTTTTGGACCTATATGTAACGAATTATGGTGGTGGAAGCAAAATGTTCAGAGTAAAAAGGACTATTTTAGAGAATCATCAAAGTCTAAAAATGTTGAAACTTGGAGAAAATATAAGAAAACTAAGAACGAGATCAAGAAGGAGGTGATTGAAGAAAAAAATGAATATTTTGATGGATTATACCAATCTTTATGAACCAATGAGGGAGAAAAATTTATATATAGGCTTGCTAAGGGAAGAGAAAGAAATACAAGAGATTTAGATCAAAGGAAGTGAGTTAAAGATAAGGAAGGAAAAGTCTTGGTTCGGGAAAAAGATATAAAGGATAGTTGCATGAGTTATTTATACAATTTATTTAATGATGAATATTATATTTCCCTAGATTCTATAAGATCGATATTAGATAATAGGATTGAAATTGTAATTACTACCGTATGATTTAGCAAAGAGATTGTACTAGACAACATACCTATTTAAGTGTGAAAAGTTCTTGGAGATAGAGACATTGAGTGGCTCACCAAACTCTTTAACTAAATTATGAGATCAAAGTGAATATCCGATGAATGGATACGAAGAACTTTAGTTCCAAACTATAAGAACATGGAGGATATACAAAATAGTGCAAATTATAGGGGAATCAAAGTAAATTCAAAATATTATTATAATCAAATCTCTATTACTCCCATTAAATTTAAAATGGGTGTAAATTTAGATGGATTGAAAAAAATTGTTAATCTTATAATTCAAAATATTAATCATAGTCATTAATTAAGTGATTAACGGGTGTAATTTTTATTAAGTGAATATTGTATAAAAGAAATAATATAAACACATTAACAAACCACAAACCACAAGTTTTCTATTCTTCCATCTCGAAATACTGGTTTCTCTCCCAAACCCATAATCTCCATCTCTCATCGCACAAAAACATCATCGCACATCGCACAACTCCATAAATATCAATGCATTTCGTATAACTACATTCTCTCATCGCACAACCTTACTCCATTCTCTCATCGCACAACCATTCTCACAAGGACATCCCACAGCTCGATGAAGGAGAACGACATGCACGACGAAGAAACCAGACAAATTGATTAGTCTTTTTTTTAATTAAGATTTAATATTTTAGGTATAACCGTAGGATTTAATCTTCACTATAAAAAATATGTGCCAAATTGAAGAGGTTATTTGTAGGTGATTTTTACAAACCCCCTCTAATTAATGTTAAAACGACATTCTTCGTGTTTGAGGAATATTTATTGCACTAATTTATGGGGTTTGAAATCACCTTAAACTTTAGTGTCATTTGTGATGAGATACCCCTTACTTAAAAATAGTAAACATTATTCTTCTCTAAAAGAAATTTGAATTGTGTCCTAAATGAAAAAAAAAACTTCAATAAAAAAATTAAAAACTAGACTAATAATAAAAAATAAAAATCTTAAATCATACTAAATTCTAATTATATAACTTCTCCAAACAAAACTTCCAACCAAAATTTACAATAAATTAATTTAATAAAAAAATTAATTAAAAAAACCCATTTATTTACTCACTTCCTATTACCCATTCACATTATTAATATATAAATAATAAAAGTTAACCCACGTATTTTGGCAAAAAAGTAGAAAACTAAAAATGTATAGGCATCCAAAAATTTATAATAAATAATAATCAATTAAATAAAAATATTAAAAATGCTAATAAAACTCAATAACTTCCCATTAAAAAAATAGCCATCATACCATTAACTTCTCATACATTTCATTAAAAAAAAATAACTATTTAACCCTTCAAAAATTTATAATAAATAATTATAATAAAAATTAATTATATAAAAAATTAAATAATTCGTATTAGAAACTTTTAATTTGAAAAAACCATCTCATCCCTCGTAATCAATAAAAAATTAACTCTCCAAATTTCTAAATGGCTAAAACATAGGAAGCTAAATATTTTTTTATAAATAATAATAATTAAATAAATTTATTCTTTCTAAAAATAACCACACATTTTCCATTAAATCCCCATTCATCCCATTAACTTCTCATACTCCTTGTATTACTTCCATTATATATGTCTTTGGATGCCATCCACACAATTTTTTTCAAGAAGTTGGATAGGAATATGGAGGATTAGAATATGAATTTGTTGATGTATACTAATTTTTAATAATTTTTTTTGTAGGTTCAAATTTGGAAGTATTATGAAATATATTTTTTTATAAATTTTTTATTAAAGAAGTTGGATTATGGAAGATAAAGAATTAGAAAAGAAATGATGTTATAATATTATTTATTTATTTATTTTTATTATTTATTATTATAATATGTTATATTATTCTAATTTTGTTGATGTTTGTTAATTATTGATTTTTTTTGTAGGTATCATTTATAACTAACATTTGTTTCAACAATTCAGATATTTACTTCGCATTTGTATCTCCAAGAATTACAGTGAATTCTTTGAATTTCTTGATCCACATAGGACACTAATTTTCACCCGACCGACCGAAGTTATTCAATGATATTGTTAGCAGAATAGCAGAAAGTGGAATTGAAAAATTTTGTATTCCATATTTCGTGTCTTTATAAGGATACAATTTTGAGATTTATACAATTCAGTATTAGCTTACTTAGGTATGTAAATCTCCTATAATAAAGCTATAATAAATCTATAATAAAACTGTAATCCCCTATAATTAATCTATATCAAATAATATCCCTATAATATCTCTTAACACCCTCCCTCAAACTCTATTTGGTATGGTGGATGCCTACTGGAGTTTGCTTAATAAATCTTTGAAGCGCATCGGATTATGAGTTTTGGTGAAGGTATCAGCCGGTTGGTCCACAGAAGGAATAGAAATCAACTGTATGGTGCCATTAGTAACATGATGACGTACAAGGTGACAATCAATTTCAATGTGTTTTGTGCGCTCATGAAAAACATCATTATGGGAAATCTGGATAGCACTTCTATTATCACAATGAAGCATAGTAGCAGAAGATTGTGTAACGCCCATATCGTTTAACAACCATCGTAACCAAAGTAACTCAGCAGTAGCATCAGCAAGAGCGCGATATTCAGATTCTGTGCTTGATCGGGCAACAACTGTTTGCTTTTTGCTACGCCAGGAAAGAAGAGAATTTCCTAAGAAGAAACAATACCCTGTTGTTGAGCGACGATCAGTAGGGTCACCTGCCCAATCTGCATCAGAGTATCCAGATAGGACCAAGGATGAATTAGCAGAGAAGCGTAAACCATGAAAAATAGTACCTTTAACATAGCGAATGATACGTAGAACTGCAGAGAGATGAGATGACCGAGGGGCAGCCATAAATTGACTGACTTTATGGACAGCATATGCAATATCAGGGCGAGTGACAGTTAGGTAAACAAGACTACCAACAAGTTGTCGATACAAGGTGGCATCTTCAAGAGGAGTGCCGTCAAGTGGTGTGAGTTTGGAGTTGACTTCCAATGGTGTCAATTCAGTCTTGTAGTCTGTGATTCCTGCTCGAGAAAGCAAGTCAGAAGCATATTTGGCCTGGTAAAGATAATAGCCTTCTGAGTCTTGGGAAACTTCAAGCCCCAAAAAATAACTAAGGGAACCAAGGTCTTTCATTTCGAAATGTTGACTGAGATATTGTTGTAAAGCTGAGATTCCAGTCTTGTCATCTCCGGTTATGATCATATCATCTACATAAAGAAGCAGAATTACAATACCAATATCACTTCTTCGAGTGAATAGAGCAGAGTCATGTGGACTAGAGAGAAAACCCAATTGTGTTAGAGTAGAACTGAACTTGGCAAACCAGACTCTAGGAGCTTGTTTCAACCCATATAAGGCTTTTTGAAGTTTACAGACCTTATGGGGAGAATGATATCCTGGAGGAGGGTGCATATATACTTCCTCTGTCAAATCACCGTGAAGGAAGGAATTTTTTACATCCATCTGAAAAAGCTTCCATTTACGAACTGCAACAATGGCCAAGAGGCTACGAACAGATGTTATTCGAGCTACCGGAGCAAATGTCTCTTCATAGTCTATACCATACTCTTGAGTGTACCCTTTGGCTACTAGGCGAGCTTTATAACGTTCTACAGTTCCATCAGAGCGAGTTTTAATTTTGTAGATCCATTTGCATCCAATAGGAATCTTATCTGCAAGAAGATCAACTAATTCCCAAGTATTTGTCTTTTCTAATGCTTGAATTTCTTCAGCCATAGCTTGCTGCCAAATGGGGTTAGTACTGGCCTCTCGATAAGAAGAAGGCTCATGAAGAGTTTTAATAGCAGAGTAACAATGGTAATCATTAAGACGAGTAGGTGGATTACTTACTCGGGTGGAATGGCGAGATGCAGGTACAATATCAACATCCGGAACAGGTTCAGTAGGAGCAGGTGAGGGCGGACGAGTATTGAGCTCAACATCTAGAACAAGTTCATTAGGAGCAGGTGAGGGAAGAGGAGTATTGAGGTCATTAGAGTTATCTTCATTAGAACTTGGAAACAACTCAACTGAGGGATCAGTGAAATAAAATGAGTCAGTGTCAAGGGAATGATGAAATGTAGAAAGAAAGGAGAACATTGTGTTTTCCCAAAAGGTAACATGACGTGAGATGCGTAATCTGTTAGAGATTGGATCCCAACAGCGATATCCTTTGTGTTCTGTGCCATAGCCAAGAAAGCAACACAAGCGAGCACGTGGTTGTAATTTTGTGTGCTCATGAGGCTGCAAGAGAACAAAACAGACACATCCAAAAGGTTTAAGAATGGAATATTCAGGAGATTTACCAAATAGTTTTTCAAAAGGAGATAAGTTTTGAAGATTTATGGTGGGAAGCCGATTAATTGTATAGACAACATTAAGAGTTGCTTCCCCCCAAAACTTTTCTGAACACGAGGCTGAGAGGAGAAGAGCACGAACTGAGTCAAGGATGTGACGGTGTTTTCGTTCAGCCCGACCATTTTGTTGGGAGGTGTGAGGGCATGAACGTTGAACCACGGTGCCTTGCTGACTGAGAAACTGAAGCAATGAAGATTCATGGTATTCCATCGCATTGTCTGTGCGAAGAATCTTAATAGCACAAGAAAATTGTGTTTTAACCATACGAGCAAAATAAATATAAGTTTGAGGTAATTCAGAGCGATTTTTCAAAAAATATATCCATGTAAACCGAGAAAAATCGTCAATAAACAATACAAAATAACGAAAACCATTTATTGAAGAAACAGGAGAAGGCCCCCAAATATCTGAATAAATTAAATCAAAAGGACTATCTGAAATAGAAACACTACGATTAAATGATAATGCAGGTTGTTTTGCAAGTTTACAATGTAAACAATCAAAAGACTCAAACTTTGTGGATCCTAATAACCCACGAGATATTAGAGGTTGAATTTTGCTTGCTGAGGCGTGACCAAGTCGAAGATGCCATTGATGAATTGGAGAATTCATAGTAGCAGCAGAGATATGATCTTTAGGAAGGTGAAGAGATTGTAGCTCAAATAACCGACCCACCCTGCGACCCGTCCCAATGATCTGCTTCGTTTGTGGATCCTGTACCTGAACACCAGAGGGGGAAAAATAAACATTCAGTCCTTATTCACACAATTGACCAATGGAAATAAGATTGAGTTTCAAGTTAGGAATGTAATATGTGTCAGGAAGGGTGAGATTTAAGGTGGATACATGACCGGTATGAGTTATGTTCATTGTATTGCCACTGGCTGTGTGGATTGGTGGTAGAGATGAAACAAGTGTCGCAGCAGGTAATAATTTAATATCAGTGGTCATATGATTACTACATGCAGAATCAAAAAACCAACGAGAATTACCGGAAGTAGCAGACATGGCAGTAGAGGTATTGGAAGACATAACCTGTTTGATTAAAGCTTCAATATCACTCATAGTATTGGTCGTCGAACCTTCAGTGGCAGCAGCAGAGATGGAGGAAGATCCAGACTTTGGAACATTCTTGGATTTGGTGAAGCCACGATTTTATTTTGGAGGTCGCGTGGGACAATGTTCAAGAATGTGACCGATACCATGGCAGTACCTACACTCTATAGTAGGACAGTTAGCAAATATATGACTGGTGCGATTGCAATTCTTACATGGATGATGATTCGATTTCTGATGTGAGAATCGAGTAGTTGCAAGAGCAGCATCTATTTAAGGAGTTTTGTCTAGGTTCAGACGTGTTTCTTCAAAAATGATTTCTTGAATAGCAGTGTCCAATGATGGAAGCGGATTTCGATGTAGCAGTGAGGCTCGTACGACTTCATATTCGGGACGAAGAGCCATAAGGACTTGAATGAGATGAAGGTGGTCTTCACTGATTTTGGCCAGAGATATTTGGTGCCAAATTGGTTGGATTTGAGCAAGAAATTCATTCACTAATTGACCAGGTTCTTGCTTGGTATTGTGAAGTGTGGTCCATAACTGATAATAATGTGCAAGTCCAGTTGTTTGATAGCGGTTTTTCAAGAATTCCCAAATTTCTTTTGCAGTATCGTAGTTATTAAACTGAATGTGAATAGACGGTACAGACGTGTTGTGCAGCCACGTGATGATCTGATGATTTTTACTATCCCAATCTTCAAGGCGGTCCGCAAATTTTGTAGCAGATTCATCTTCGCCTTGAGTTGGCTTGACGACATCGCCGGTGACTATGCGCCAAAGCTTGCGTCCGATCAGAAAACTCTTCATTCCTTGGACCCAGAGATTGTAGTTTGGTCCGGTCAAGGTTGTTGTAATGGGTTTAACAATATCAGTTTTCTCCATGATGCAGAGATGAACAGATGAACAAGATAATGGAGGACTGAGTTTGTACAGATCTGCAAGTAGATATACTGATGTTGCAGAAAAGAGAGAAAAAAAATAGGGATCGATGACCTATGCTCTGTATACCATGTTAGCAGAATAGCAGAAAGTGGAATTGGAAAATTATGTATTCCATATTTCGTGTCTTTACAAGAATACAATTTTAGGATTTATACAATTCAGTATTAGATTACTTAGGTATGTAAATCTCCTATAATAAAGCTATAATAAAACTGTAATCTCCTATAATTAATCTATATCAAATAATATCCCTATAATATCTCTTAACAGATACATACAAAATAAATTGGATGGAGAGTCAACAAAAATGTTTCTTAGGACCATTGTTAAATCGTTAAGTACATATTTTCTTCAAGGTTTTATAAATTTTTATATATTATTTTGTAATATTTGAATTTAGTGATTCTAACACTTTTGATTTGAAACTACAACAATCATTAGAAGTTGTATGTGTTTTGTCCCAAAGATAATGATATCTTTGGTTTTGTTCATTAAACAAAACTTCCAAGAAAGATATTAAGGTCATACTTGAGGGGTAAGAGGACTAAATCAAGACATATCATTTATACTTTATTTTTGTACCTTTTAACTATATATTTATAACTTACTTTTATTGCAAATTATTTTATCAGAGCGGTAGAAAGATATCATTTATTAAGAGGTATTAAGAATAAGAAAGCTAATTAAAAGATTGTCAAGGTAAGTGATTTGTTTTACTATATTGCTAGTTTTTCAAATACTAATTCTTCAAATACATTAAATTAATATCATTAAATACTAGTTCTTCAGATACATTAAATCTTGTTTAGTTAATGTTTTGTACTACCCATTACCCATGTTTATTTATCATAGTTGTTTCTTTAATATTTTTTTCTTAAAATATTTGTTATATATCACTCATATGTGCGGATTTGATGGAATATAACTCTTACATTTTGTTAACATTGTTTTTTTTTATTGAATTGTTCTTGTTTTATTTTAATATATATGGTTTTTAAGCACATGAGCTAAATTAAATTTAGTGATGAAGCATCGTTTTATAGATACATAAACAATTTTTAAGAGTATGTTTGGATCAGTCATATAGTAGAGTATTATTTCAACCTTGTACCACTAGTTAAAACACCAAAAACTACCTCTTCTTGAGGCATAGGTTTCTGCTTTTCTTTGAAAACATCAACAAACTTTTGTTAACATTGTTTTTTGGTTTTATCACATTGAGAAAAAATATATAAATCACACACTCAAAAGAATAGACTAGAGAGAAAACCTAAAAGTTAATAATTTAATGTACACTATATATTCATAATCACATCAGTATCATAAAAAGGAGAGAAATAAATAGGCATTGGCGAAGACAACAGTGGGATTTAGATGGTTGTGTGTTGAAGTATAGGTGATAATGAGCATTGATGAATCTGTGATACTTCTCTCTACTTGTTTTTTGGCTGAACAACCTTTAGATGTGCTCCATCTATAATATCCCCTATAGATTTTGTAGCAACAATTTTTTCTATTATCATGTTGTAATGTTGTAATATTTTAATATTCATCTTTTCTTTTGTCATAGTAGCTAACATACTTTTTTCTGTCATATTGTAATATTGTGATATTGTAATATTCTTCTTTTCTTCTGTCATAATATCTATCATACATTTTTTTTTCTTGAAATATTGTAATGTTGTTTTTGGTGTCTTATTGTAACTAAGATTTTATATGTAGGCACATCGTCAAGATAACGGATGGGCATGTGGATATTATGCCATGAAGAATATATTTGACATTGTTGATGCTTCTATTTTTGAAATATTCAATGAGGTAGTATAATTTAAAAGATTTTTTGTATTGCATGTATTTACTGAAAAACATGTAAATTATTTTTTTAATACATAGTTGTTTAATTTATTATATGTTAAACTTGTAGATATTCATAGACACATCATTGTATGAAAAAGAGACAATTGACCATATTCGACACTTTGGGTTCAATGTTTTTTGCAAATGGTTGAAGAGTAAAAGGTTGAAGAGCAAAATGTACAACAAGGCCAAATGCAAATGGTTGAAGAGCATAAACACCAAGAAAAATAAGAAATATTGGCAAAACAAAAGCGAAGGAAGAAAAATAATATATAGATAGGTTTTTTTTTCCACTAATATTTTGTAGCTATTATATAAAGAAAGAGATTGAATATTTTGTTGTTGTTACATGAAGAAATATTATGACTTGTGATTGACTATTTTGTTGTTGTTATATGAAGAAATATTATGACTTCTTGATATGATACGATATGATTTTGATGTATGACTTTTTTATATTAGATAATATGATTTTGATGTAAGACTTATATATGATGATGTTAGAATATGTTTGTTTTAATTGTGCTTTTTGTTTACTGAATGAATGTTATATAAAAATATTTAGTTTAATGATTTTTTTCAAATAACATTAAAAAATAAGTCGAGTTCTTTTACACACGTTATAAGGTATTTATTTACTGAAGGTCCAGCGGTAAACAAAAATATTTGATTGAATTAAATAGGATATAAATGAAATTAAATATAATATAATTATGAAATATTTTACACCGGTGATAACTAAAATAAGATGTAATATACCATATTTTTATATCCTATTTAAAAAAATAGGGTGTAAATTTATTGACATTCATAGTAAACATTATTCATTTTACACCCGATTTTTATCAAATGTGGTGTAAATTCATTTGATTTAAATGTAGATATATGTAACAATTTACACCCGTTTTCTGTAAATCAGAGTGTAATAAACCCTTTATTACACCCATTTTAAAATGAGTGTAAATTCGCCAGATATTTCCCATTCTTTGAATTTACACCATCTAATAACAAGTTTTAAATGTATAAAAAAACGGGTGTAAATTCCTATTTCTACACTAGTGATCACGATAATTCCTACATAAACTCTAAACACAAAATGCCTGATTTAAAAATAGCACAAAAAATTATATACTCATGATAAAATTATGAAACTCTATGGTTTGAAAGAGCATTAAACCCTCTTTTTAACACAACTAACTGCACCCCAAACAGACCTACAAAGCTCATGGTACGCGTGAAACATGATGACCAACGCATACCTGAAATTGACTACACCTCTAGTATAAAAATCAATGAACATCTACTGTTGTAGCACCCCCTAGACATGATTTCCTCATATCAAAAGAAATATTATTATGTTAGTTTTCTAACGCAACTGACGCCACCTCAAACAGACTTATGAAACTCAAGTTATGCATGAAATAAGACGATCAATCCCCTTCTATGTCTACCTGCAAATTTCTGTGTTTTTCTATTTTTCATTTTTCGATAAAAAATCATGTTTTTCTGATTTTTTTGACTTTTCTGATATTTTACAGCATTTGGGAAATCAAACCATAAGGTTTCACGAGAATTCATCGATAAACACATATATTTGGGGGGGGGGGGGGGGGGGGGGGGGGGGGGGGAACAGACCAAAAAGTTTTTCCGAGAAATCATCGAAACACATTAACAATAACACATGTCAAAATTAGAGTACTACACAATCAATTGCCTCAAAGGGTTTTGCCCAAACTCTTTTTGGCCAAAACACAGAAATCACATTCATATTTATTTTTCATTCAACGCTCAAAACACAGATCACAACAAATGCTTATATGTCATGATTTCATTACTTAAAATTGTCCAAATGGCACATACACAGATCAAAAGTTAATTGTTAACCTCGGGGGTTTTGGCCAAACCTCTTTGGTCACCAACAAGACCATAAACCATACAATATGAAATACAGAGAAAGAAGGGTAAGGACAGTTCACCATCTTGACTGTTTTAAGTCACCCATGAGTAAAGAACCCCCCCCCCCCTTCATTACATCGAAATTGAAGTTTTTCCTTTTCCTACGATCGGTTTCCAAAGTCTTATGCAATCTAAATTCCCATGATTTGCCGCTTCCCAACTTTTCTAATTTTCATGTTACCTAATTTTGCCTCTAACTTTAGAATATATAATAACCTAATTTTTATTCCAAATTCCAATTGGACTTACATTATCATACACCCCCCCAAATAAAATCTGACGCTCATTTTTTATTCCAAAAAATTTATTTTCTAAATAAAATATAGTACTTTATTTTATTTAGTGAAAATTTATATTAGATAAATATTTAATAAAAATCCTCAAAAATGTGAATTATTCCTAATAATTCTATGAGAGCATATAGAGGAGCTCCAGATAGCACATCAGGCTATAGGTGATGACGAGCGGGTGAGTCTCCATAGAGCGCATGTTATGAGAGCATACTTGTTACATTTGGTTGACACTGTGATTTTTATGAACAACATGCCACTTATACAGATGTCGTCTACCTATGGTATTTCCAGGATTTCGAGCAGATACGTGAGTACAACTGTGGGGCGTTTGTTTGGTCTACATGTACTCGGAGTTATCAGAGAGTTGTAGGTGGAACATGAAGCAGGTCACAGGAAGCATCACAATACTGACGATAATATTTATTGATCTTCTAATCTTTCTGTGTCATTTTCATTTCATCTTTACAACATCATTACTTATGATTCGTGGGTTCCAAACTTTTCAGGCTTGGATCCTCCGGCACTTCCCGTGCATCTCCAACTGGGAGAGTGAATCGACTTATTCTAAGGATATGTCGCGTGTTACTGCATTTGCCCTGCTCAGAGAGAACCGAGTGACTGAGTCGTTTAGAGTGTATCTTGATTGCTTAGTTAATAAGGACATGACCTTCAACAGCTATGTCAATCACCACGATACGCGACCATTTGACGAGATAGTATTATACTCTAGATAGTTTGCCTGCGGATCACATCTCATTGATCCTCATCTACCCGAGTGTTGTAAGTAGTGATTACACCTAAGAGGGGAGGGGGTGAATTAGGTACTTAATTCACCCCCTCCCCTCTTAGGTGCAATCACTACTTACAACACTCGGGTAGATGATTAAGATCATTTTTCTTGAGCACTTAAATATTAACATAATGAAATTGCTTGCTTGTGCCTCATCAAAATTGATCAACCATAAAGTCCCAAAGCTAGTCTTCATAAAGTGAAAGATGTTGAACACTTGATGCTTTAGCTTTAATCATGATGTTTTTCCATTCTTTTGCTATGAGCATTTGCTTCTAAATTGTCTTCATCAAAACAAATAATTTGAGAAGCTTGACTTCACATTCTCCCCTTTTTTTATGATGACAACTCATTGAAAATTCGATAACCTTTACTCCCCCTAAAAATGACAACTCCCCCTTGATCCTTGAATGAGAGTATTTGAGAAGTTTTTGCTTGCTTCAAATGTTAGAGAAAGGACATACAAATACACATAACATCTTCTCCCCATTTGTCATTAGCAAAAAGGATGGGAAAAGACTTGAAAGAATATGAACATACAAAAAGATATTTACACAACATAACATAATGCTTGGATAAGAAAACACAACATAATGTTTTTTACATAACATAAACATAAAGATAACATGTCATAACATAACATACTAAATCTTACATAACCAAGCAAAAAACAGAAACAAGATCATAATGAAGTCTTACATTAAACACTGAAACTAAAACATAATGGAAACGGAAATGAAAACATAAACAAAAAAACAGTTCCAAGACATAATGAGAAATATAGATAAAAGATAACATAGCATCATAGTTAACGTTCTAGTCACTTTCATCCTCATATATCTTATCATCTTCACTTTCCTCTTGGTTTCGATTTTGGTTTTTGAGGGCGGCTATCTCTAGACAAAGTTCTCGAAATATGGTTGTCATAAGAGTCTCCACGGAACATAACTTGTTGTGGATGGATTCATTGGTGTAGCTGCCTTCAAGTTCGGGAGGAGGCTGTCATACGGTGAACTGACTTTATGTGTTTTTGCTTTGGAAAGCAAATGTCGCAGATAGCAAGAGTCGCCACCGACTTTTCTTTTATCCAATAAGGAAAGGTGGAAAAGAACAGGAAAGACCTTAATTAGATTTTGGGTTCGGGAGGTACATTATACAAAGGGAAGGTGTTAGCACCCTTTGTATCCATGGTTATCCATGGGCTCTTAATTGCTTGATCACTTATGTTTGTCTGAAAAAGTGTTTGTGATTTGCTTGAAAATGTTTTGAAAAGAGAGTTTAACTTTGTAATGATTCTTGTATGAATGTATACAAAGTATTTATCTCGTTTAATTTTGAAAGCGGTTTAGAAAAATATAACTTGGCAATGATTCTAGTACGAATGTATGCCAAGTGGTGATTTTCTAGTATTTGCAAAGTGTGAGATATGAAAAATGTTTTAGGTTGTGAGTCAGCAATTAAGAGTTATACCCACCCAAGGTCTTTATGGGCATTTCCTATCCTTATGAGGGTAAAACTGTCCTTACTATTGAGAAGTAAGTAGTTTTATCCTTTGGATGTAAAAGGGACATCGTAGGGTCATCGATTGGTCATTGAAGGCAACAGTTGTAAGGATACCTTAGCATTCGAAGGGACAATCATCATTTAACCGTAGGCTACAATGAAGGGTCATCGAGGGACAAAGTCATATATTCGAAGGCAACGTCCGAGGGACTATGACTTATTTTGTAGGGACATGATGATTTAATCGAAGGGTCTGTGCTAAGTGTATCCCCACATTCGCGGGACATGACCATAATACCGTAATATCGTAAGGCAACAGAGAGAGGTCCAAGATCACATATTCAAAGGCAATATTTTACAATTAATTAGGTAGTTGTAATTAGGTAGTCAGGATGAATCTCCACAATGAAATCAATACATTAAAATCAGCTAGGTAATTTAGGGTGGGTCTCCACATTAAGATTAATACATTAAAATCAGTTAAATGATTTAGGGTGAATCTCCACAAGGGTATCCCACAAATAATGTGGAATACCTACCGAGCTATCTTTTCCGGGGATATGTGAACCTTTACAAAACTCAGCAAACACGTCAGAATACCAAATCAGGGTGCAATCGAGAATTACACCACAAAAGAAATCACAACAGTAATAGGATCAGATAAACAATGCATGGCTATGATAAAACATGTCAGATAGGCAAAAAAAATCAGAACAGAAAAGTCAGCTACTGTCACGTTCGCTCCTGCTTCGCCTAGCGAAGGCTTAGCGAATACTCGTTGCATGCTCGCTTAGCAATGTGCTAGCGAGCGGCTACGGATTCCGGTTTTGATAACAGTACAATTTCAGCCCATTTTATGCCTTATGGCTTTCATTACAGCAATTACATGGTTAATCATTTAAGGTATTTAGATACATACTAAAAATTCACATGTCAAACTTAAGATATTTTCATAAATTTAATCATAAGGCCATATGCAAATTAAGAACATAAGGCGGTAATAGAAATGCAAACTTGTTTGCAAATTGAATTGCGACCTTGGATTGGCAAATCGGATTGAATTGGGCAGAGGTAACCTTGATGCCGCTGAGTTCCTTCAGGGTTTGCCTCCAGGGTTTGCCGTCTGTGAGCGTTAGGGTTTGCTTGCTAGGGTTCTCCTTTCTCCGTTTTCGTTCTGCTTTTTCCTCTGTTTTTTCGTCCTCCTCTTTCTGACTGAAGCTGTGGTATTTATAATGCTCTTTTTATGACCTAATGGGCTCAGAATGAAGCCCAGAATTTTCTGTTATTCGCAAGCTTCGCTAGGCGAGTGGCGTAGCGAAGAGTTCGCTAGGCGAAGGATATGCTCGCCTAGCGAGCAAGCCAGTTTAGGCCATTTTCTGGATTTGGCCACCTGTATGATGGGTCTTTGTTCCCTTAAGGTCAATGCCTTGGAAATACATTGGAGTGCCTTGAAAAATGCCTCGTAATATTAACGGGCAAATTTTGGGGTATGACAGCTGCCCCTGTTCAATATTCTCAAACCGAGAGAGCTAGAATGGTATGTATGTCATTCGTGGTCTGGAGGTGGAAGGATATTGAACACTTAGAATGCCCCAAAATTTTCACTTGCTAATCAACAGTTAGTCTTGATGGAGATGGGCTTAAAGATGCCATCCAGGAAGTTTGATGATGAGAGCTTCAGAGTGCATCGTACATTAGACGATATCTGAAGACATGGGTGTCATACCGGGTCATACGCTAGACCGTATAGTGAGTCATCTATTATGCTGTCGACTTCGCTGGGGAGTTAGAGTTTGTTATACGCTGCTGGGGATAAGGGATCAGAATGGACCATACGCCGGACCGTATCTGAATCGCAGAATGATCCGTACGTTAGGCTGTATCTGACGAAGGTAGAATCAGAATCGTACGCTAGATCGTATCTGAGTCGAAGATCCAACTGGGTCGTACGTTAGACCGTATTGGAGTTGTAGAATGAGTTGTCCATTAGGCGGATGGCTTCACTGGGGATGACAGATCAGAATGGATCATACACTAGATCGTATCTGAGTAGCAGAATGAGCCGTCCATTAGGCTGCATCCGGAGAAGTAAAGGTCAGACCGGATCATACACTAGATCGTATCTGAGTAGCAGAAAGAGCCGCCCGTTAGGCTGAATCTGATGATGAAAGGGGTAGTCGTACGCTAGACTACACTTCAGAAATGTACCGTACGCTAGGTAGCATCTGAGGGAATGAACATCCAAGTGGGTCGTACGCTAGACCGTCTCTGAGCAGAATGAGCCGTCCGTTAGGCTGAATCTGATGATGAAAGGGGTAGTCGTACGCTAGACTACACTTCAGAAATGTACCGTACACTAGGTAGCATCTGAGGGAATGAACATCCAAATGGGTCGTACGCTAGACCGTCTCTGAGCAGAATGAGCCGTCCGTTAGGCTGAATCTGATGATGAAAGGGGTAGTCGTACGCTAGACTACACTTCAGAAATGTATCGTACACTAGGTAGCATCTGAGGGGATGAACATTCGAATGGGTCGTACGCTAGACCGTCTTGAAATAGTTGAAGAAACCATACGTTAGGCTGAATCAGAATGAGCCGTACGTTAGGCTATATCTGATGATATTTGTTATATTTGTAGTAAATGTCTGGGATGGGCTTAAAGATGCCACCATTAGGAGGATATCAGAATGCTTGTCAGAATGAATGTTCATATAGACTATATCTGAGGGATGTATTTGAATCTTGACTGTATCAGGAGGATAATTAACCTGAAAAATGAAGTTAGCTTTATGCCATGTCATGATGCATGAGATGTTTTATGCTTATGACAATAAATGCGAACAATGTATGCATGCGTATGCTGTGAAATGATGTAATGAATGAATTATGCGTCTGAAGATTTTGCCAGGGGAAAATAAATCCCCATATCCTGGTTGGAGATATTTGTATTGATGACCCTTTTCTTAGCTGGGGGTATTTGATTTCTGTCTGATGGGAGAAATATTCAACAGAAGCCTGGCTGGGAGTGGAAGAGACGACCGATTTGTCTAGTAATGCCAATTTCTTCTGGGGAATAACTGGCTTTGCTGGGGAATAGAATTAGTAACAGATTCATTGGAAAGCATGGTTAGACCTTCCCCTCGATCCCGAAGTCTTTTAGTAATTGTTATTTCCGTTTTATGCATGGGTTTTGGTAAACATCGATCATATTCAAATGCATATGTCAATTCGAATTAAATCAATGGACGTTTACGCAAACAAAACAGAGAAAGTAAAACAAAAGCATCTTTTTGGGAGCGAAGTTGTATTGATTTTGAAAGAGGGCCTATAAACAGGCAATTTGAGTACAAGGAGACAGAAATCCTAGTAAGAGGAAATTGTCAAGAAAACAAAGAGAAAGCTATGCAGAAAAAGTCCTATTGATTTTAATTCCACTACTGTCGTTATGTCTTCAAGCCTCTCATCTCCTGCTGTCGGATAAAAGCGATTGGCTTGTTCAGTCCCTTTGATTTGGGTGAAGCTGACCGAGAACGGGACATAGTCATACGCTTTAATCCCTAATTTTTGCCTGGACCGCCTTTTCAGGTTTTCAGTCCACCAGGATACCCTTTTTTGCCCAAGCCGCCTTTTCAGGTTTTCGACTTACCGGGTGTACATGCGTAGCATTTTTTTAACTATGTCCGTGTTCACGGGATGCGGGGATTCTTCGTCATCCATTGTAGCAAGTATCATGGCTCCACCAGAGAATACCTTCTTAACTACAAATGGCCCTTCGTATGTGGGAGTCCATTTGCCTCTAGAATCACCTTGTGGTAGAATGATACGCTTTATTACCAAGCCGCCACTTCGGAATTATGGTGTTTTATTTTGAATTGCGTGCAGAGTTCAGTAATCATCTTGTTGTTCAAATTGGAGAGAGCAGGTTTTCCAAATGTATATTTGATAAGATCCATCTTAGAAATCAATAAAGTGGTATGATTCAACATATACTGTCTTAGTCGGCGAGCAGCCCAAGCCAAAGCACAGCAAGCTTTCTCGAGCTGTGAGTATCTTGTTTCACAGTCGGTACCTTTTGCTAAGGCAGTATATTGCATGCTCTTTTCGACCAGACTCGTCATGTTGCCCCAGCACACCCTATTGGATTTTCTAACACGGTCGAATACATGATTAGAGGTCTTCCTTCAACAGGTGGTAGGAGATACTTCTTGATTTTGTCAAAAGCTTCCTGACATTCATCATCTCTTGACTGTTCTCAGTAATTTGAAGATGGGTTTGCAAGTAGCAGTCAAATGGGAGATAAATCGGGCAATGTAATTCAAGTGTCCCAAGAAGCTTCTGACTTCTTTCTTGTTCACTCTAGTACTCAGATCGATAGTTTCAATTGACTCCTCATGCGGTTGTATAGTCTTTTCTTCTTTCAGTCACAGTCTGGCAAGCTATCCAGGTACTTCACAATCTTCCTCACTTCCATCCTCGGCTTGGTAGATCGGATTTTCAAAGTCATAATGAACAGTAGCAGAATTACTATCAATAGGATCCAGAGTGGATATGGATATGCAATTTGTTACGTGAGTGTGTGCAAGAAAACATAGCTTGTTTGAAAAATGACAGGAAAGATAAAGAGCGCAATATTTGAATGCAAAAAGGTCCGTTGATTTATTGAATATGAATGTGCTTATGAAAATGACAAAACCTTTAACCAAATTTGATACATTGGATGAGCAATAACAATTACTCCTGACTAAAGGAAATCGGGATAGTGTCTTCAGCCTTCCAATTATTGAGTCCGTCACCAATTGTTAGGAAAATCCAACTATCCAAGTCACAATCGTTATCAGCATCTTCCACAGCATTGACAGTCTCGTCATGGTTAGACAAAGGGGCAGTGATGTCATTAGGAGTCTCTGGAGGATCAGAGGTAGCCGCCTGTATCTTTCCACTTCGAATGCCGCGTTCAACATGCTCACCTGTTAATATAAGTTCAGTGAAACCTGATGAGGAACTTCTCAATAGATGGCTGTAGAATGGGCCAGTCAGTGTGCTCATGAACATGTCCACTAATTCTCGATCAGTCATGGGGGGTCTGACTCTGCCAGCCAAATCTCTCCATTTTTGAGCATATTCTTTGAAGCTTTCTTTAGATCCCATAGTCATATTCTGCAACTGTAGCCGAGTAGGCGCTAATTCAGAATTATACTGGTAATGCTTGTAGAAAGCTGTCGCTAAATCGGTCCAGGTGCGGATGTCAGAGCTCTTGAGCTGATAGTACCATTCTAACTGTGTGCCAGACAGGCTCTCTTGGAAGAAATGGATCCATAGCTTCCTATCAGCGGTATACGGCTGAATCTTTCTCACATAAGCTCTCAGATGCATTTGAGGACAAGATGCCCCATCGTATATAGTGAAAGTGGGGATCTTGAATTTGCGAGGAATGACCACATCAGAGACCAGACTTAAGCTTTCGAAATCCAGACTGGGCGTCTTTTGACCCTTCATAGCTAGCATGCGTTCTTCCAGCAACTTATACTTATCATCTTTTGGAGAGTACTGTTCATTTTCATAATCTTCATCGTCGTCCTCATGGTTGAAAGGATCAGCATTCTCATCTTCCGAATTATTTTCTGTCTCCTCTCCTTGATCCTTCGGAACTCTAATCTTGACTCCTACAGCCTGTCCTTTAAGCCTTCTTCCTAGGTTAATGTAACTCACAGCTTTCTTGTCTTTCTTCTTCTCGAGCAAGAGAGCCTTCAGTTCCTCCTGCCCCTTGGATAAGTTCAAGATCATCTCCTGGAGTTAAGCATTCTGAGCCTGGATATCCTTGACAATTTGTTCGAGGTCCATTTTTGTGTTTGGAGGAAAACCGTGAGAACATTGATCCCTTAGAATACCTGTTATGCAATGTTATGTTATGCTATGCAATGTATGTTGTGCTATGCAATGTATGAAATGTTTTCAATGTTTAGAGTCCTTGAAATGGTTAGTACAATGCCATGATGTCATGATGTCATGATGTTATGATGTTATGATGTTATGATGTTAAGTGAATAACAAGCACAAGCAAGTCACACAACAATCAGTCCTAGGTTTCAAGGCTTGCATGAGTTCCATAGGTAAGTACCCTCCCCACTGAATTTTGGTTGGTTCAACCTGTCCTAGAATAGTAACCGGGTTCTAGAAGGATCTCAAATCACTGACCTTCCTTTAAGTCCACTTCAGTGCAACACCAAGTGGTTGACCGAAGCTTCCCTAAAGTCCAATCTCAAAGAGTGTAGTATCGAGTCTCAACCAACCCCAGTCGGAACCGAAGTCAGTTATCTCACTACTTTCTAATGGCTAGGATGAGTCAATTAGGGTTCTAAAGGTCTGGTTAATGCTTTGATGACACCACGCGGAAGCCAAATTTTTCCTCAAGTAAACATGAGGAACATCAGGACATCCAAAGCGTCACATTAACCGTAGCCATCATTTTGACCATTCCAGTATACGCCGGATAGTCGCGATGATCTTTTGCTACTTACCTAAGGTACACTAGATCCGGGTGTAGGATCTTTCACTCAAGCATAGAATACCCAAGCAGTCCCTTAAAAGTAAATCAGACAATTTAAATAAGTGATCTTGTTTTTAAGGTAACCTCTCTTATTTTCCCCAGCAGAGTCGCCAGTTCTGTCATACAGTGAACTGACTTTATGTGTTTTTGCTTTGGAAAGCAAATGTCGCGGATAGCAAGAGTCGCCACCGACTTTTCTTTTATCCAATAAGGAAAGGTGGAAAAGAACATGAAAGACCTTAATTAGATTTTGGGTTCGGGAGGTACATTATACAAAGGGAAGGTGTTAGCACCCTTTGTATCCATGGTTATCCATGGGCTCTTAATTGCTTGATCACTTATGTTTGTCTGAAAAAGTGTTTGTGATTTGCTTGAAAATGTTTTGAAAAGAGAGTTTAACTTTGTAATGATTCTTGTATGAATGTATACAAAGTATTTATCTCGTTTAATTTTGAAAGCGGTTTAGAAAAATATAACTTGGCAATGATTCTAGTACGAATGTATACCAAGTGGTGATTTTCTAGTATTTGCAAAGTGTGAGATATGAAAAATGTTTTAGGTTGTGAGTCAGCAATTAAGAGTTATACCCACCCAAGGTCTTTATGGGCATTTCCTATCCTTATGAGGGTAAAACTGTCCTTACTATTGAGAAGTAAGTAGTTTTATCCTTTGGATGTAAAAGGGACATCGTAGGGTCATCAATTGGTCATTGAAGGCAACAGTTGTAAGGATACCTTAGCATTCGAAGGGACAATCATCATTTAACCGTAGGCTACAACGAAGGGTCATCGAGGGACAAAGTCATATATTCGAAGGCAACGTCCGAGGGACTATGACTTATTTTGTAGGGACATGATGATTTAATCAAAGGGTCTGTGCTAAGTGTATCCCCACATTCGCGGGACATGACCATAATACCGTAATATCGTAAGGCAACAGAGAGAGGTCCAAGATCACATATTCAAAGGCAATATTTTACAATTAATTAGGTAGTTGTAATTAGGTAGTCAGGATGAATCTCCACAATGAAATCAATACATTAAAATCAGCTAAGTAATTTAGGGTGGGTCTCCACATTAAGATTAATACATTAAAATCAGTTAAATGATTTAGGGTGAATCTCCACAAGGGTATCCCACAAATAAAGTGGAATACCTACTGAGCTATCTTTTCCGGGGATATGTGAACCTTTACAAAACTCAGCAAACACGTCAGAATACCAAATCAGGGTGCAATCGAGAATTACACCACAAAAGAAATCACAACAGTAATAGGATCAGATAAACAATGCATGGCTATGATAAAACATGTCAGATGGGCAAAAAAAATCAGAACAGAAAAGTCAGCTACTGTCACGTTTGCTCCTGCTTCGCCTAGCGAAGGCTTAGCGAATACTCGTTGCATGCTCGCTTAGCGATGTGCTAGCGAGCGGCTGCGGATTCCGGTTTTGATAACAGTACAATTTCAGCCCATTTTATGCCTTATGGCTTTCATTACAGCAATTACATGGTTAATCATTTAAGGTATTCAGATACATACTAAAAATTCACATGCCAAACTTAAGATATTTTCATAAATTTAATCATAAGGCCATATGCAAATTAAGAACATAAGGCGGTAATAGCAATGCAAACCTGTTTGCAAATTGAATTGCGACCTTGGATTGGCAAATCGGATTGAATTGGGCAGAGGTAACCTTGATGCCGCTGAGTTCCTTCAGGGTTTGCCTCCAGGGTTTGCCGTCTGTGAGAGTTAGGGTTTGCTTGCTAGGGTTCTCCTTTCTCCGTTTTCGTTCTGCTTTTTCCTCTGTTTTTTCGTCCTCCTCTTTCTGACTGAAGCTGTGGTATTTATAATGCTCTTTTTATGACCTAATGGGCTCAGAATGAAGCCCAGAATTTTCTGTTATTCGCAAGCTTCGCTAGGCGAGTGGCGTAGTGAAGAGTTCGCTAGGCGAAGGATTTGCTCGCCTAGCGAGCAAGCCAGTTTAGGCCATTTTCTGGATTTGGCCACCTGTATGATGGGTCTTTGTTCCCTTAAGGTCAATGCCTTGGAAATACATTGGAGTGCCTTGAAAAATGCCTCGTAATATTAACGGGCAAATTTTGGGGTATGACAGAGGCAATGAAACAAAAGAATCATCTTTATGCTTGAAAATACCATTTTTATCTTTGAATATTCCTATGTTTCTCCCAGCTGCCCCAACATGAATTTCACATTTCATCTTCTTCTTTGGTTCCCTTTTCAAGTCAACCCCATAATGTTCCATAATTCTTGTGATCAACCTTGCATAAGGAAGTCCACCCCTAAAGCCTCTTTGATGTTACAAATAATTGATTATGACATATGCCCAATTTACCTTAATCTGATTATTAACCACATAAATAATATGCATCTCAATATCACCAATTTGAGAGTGGTTTGAGTGTTTTGGCATGAGGATATATGCAATGAAGTAGTGTAGCATCTTATCACTAACTGAGAGGTTCTTACATAACAAAATCAATCGGTTTGAAGAAGAGTTACGAGCTCTCTTGTTCATAGTTTCCTGCTCAGTCAAATGCCTAATGTTGGAGTAGTAACTAATTTTCTATAGCCAGTCCACTCAGGAGTAAAACCATGAAAAATTCTCTCACCCTCATATGGAATGTCTAAGCACTTTCCAAAATCTTCCAAGGATAACACGATATATTTTCCCTTAACTTTTAAAGTAAAAATACACCCCCTTGCAATTGACATATTTGCATAAAGCTCTCTAACTAAGTCATGATAAATTGGTCCTAAGTCAGCTACCAAACTATCTAACCCTTGATGATGAAGTAAGGTAGGAAAATCAAAGCTTAAAGGTGGAAAGGATGAAATATTACCATACTTAGGAGGAGTTAGAGGATGAGTTCTGAAGTTGAAGAGCAATCTCCTCTGCTTGAGGGTTGGTTCCATTGTTTCAAAGTCTTGAGGATCTGAAGCTTGATCAGAATTACTTTCGCCAATTTTTGATTTGCCCCTTTCCTTTCTATTTAGAGCCATGGTTGGAGCTTGAGAGGTTGGATGAAGTTAGGTTTTACTAAAGTTTGAAAGTGATTTTCGGAATTGCTTATTGAGAGAATAATATGAATGTTTTGAAAAGTGAAAGTTATTTATGGAAGGATTTGACGAGTGGAGATTTAATGGGATTGTGCTGGTAGATGTTGTAATATGAGTGGGTAATAAAAGATAGTGTTAATGGATTGTTTTACTAAGTAAAGAGTAGGTGGACGAGTGAGATGAATGTTGACCAACATAATAAAAGCTATTCTGAAAAGTGATTTTGGGCCAGTGGTAACCGGTTACAGGGTTTTTTTGTAACTAGTTACGAAAACACACAACATTGAAAAAGTAGGAGAAAATTGAAAAATCAAATTGGTAATCGGTTACATGAATTCTGATAATCGGCTATATGAATTCTGGTAATCGATTACAGGTTGAAATTTTTTTTGAAAAATGCCAAAAACAGTGGCTGGATTTTGCAACGCACACACAATTAATCATAAAAATATCACTCATACATGTAGACATAATAGTTCTAACATATTTATATCATGTAAAAACAACACATAAACATTGTTCAAAGCATCAAAAATGAATAATCATCATGTTTAGCAAGAATAATTCACAAATGGAATTGCGAATTAACATGAAATTTGAGAGATGGCATGTACCTTAATTATTTTAATGATGATTGAAGAATGTCTTTGAAGAATCATACATCAAGTTCATCCAATATGCCTAGTTCCCTTAGAATCTTGTAGAACAATTATTTTGCAAGTGGCTTTATGAAAATATATGTGAGTTGGTTATGTGTTTTAACGAATGTAACTTCAACATCGCCTTTAAGCACATGATCACGAAGGAAATGATGTTGAATGTCGATATGTTTTATTCTTGAGTGTGTGACTGGATTTTTGGTTATGTTTATGGAACTTGTATTATCACACTTTAACGGAATGCATCCAAGGTTCACGCCGTAGTCGGAAAGTTGTTGTTTTAACCAAAGTATATGAGCGCAACAACTTCCTACAACTTATTATGCTTTAGCCATACTAAGAGCCACGCATGCTTGCTTTTTGTAGGATCATGATACGAGAGTGTTTCCAAGAATATGACATGTACCACTGGTGCTTTTCCGATCAGTTTTACAACCTGCATAATCTGAGTCAGAATAACTAATTAAGTCGCATACACTACCTTTAGGATACCGTAAGCCGACGTTTGTCATTCCTTTGAGATACTTCATAATTCTCTTCATGGAGGCAATATGTGATTCCTTTGGATTGGCTTGAAACCGTGCACAAAGACATACACTAAACATTATGTCAGGACGGCTTACCGTCAAATATAATAATGAACCAATCATACCTCGGTATTTTTTTATATCAATTGAAACACCGAATTCATCTTGATCTACATATGTTCTGGATCCCATTGGAGTAACCATTGCTTTGTAGTTGTCCATATCAAATCTTTTCAACAATTCTTTGTAATACTTGGATTGGTTGATGAAGATGTCATTTTTTAATTGCTTAATTTATAGTCCAAGAAAATAATTCATTTTACCCATCATAGACATTTCTAACTCTCCTTGCATCATCAATAAAAAATCTTCACAAAGTTCTTTATTTGTTGAACCGAATATGATATCGTCAACGTAGACTTGAACCAATAAAGTGTGATTTTTAATTTTCTTAATAAACAAAGTATTATCAACTATACCTTTTTCAAATCCACTTTCACATAGAAAGTTGTTAAGTTTATCATATCATGCTCTTGGTGCTTGCTTTAAGCAATAAAGAGTATTTTTCAACTTGAAGACATGTGAAGGATTCTTCAAGTCTTCAAAACTGGGAGGTTGTTTGACATAGACTTCCTCATTGATGTATCCATCTAAGAAGGTGCTTTTGACGTCCATTTGGAATAACTGAAAATTTAATGAACAAGCATAAGCAAGTAATAAACTAATAGCTTCTAACCTTGCAACCGGAGTAAATGTTTCTTCAAAGTTGATTCCTTCTTCTTAATTGTAACCTTTAGCCACCAACCTTGATTTGTTTCAAACAATTATATCATTCTCGTCAAGTTTGTTCTTAAACACTCATTTGGTACATGTGATGTGTTTACCACTTGTCTTAGGAACAAGTTACCAAACTTGATTTCTCTCGAATTTAATTAATTCTTATTGCATGGCAAGTATCCATTGGTCATCTTCTAAGGCTTCATCAATTTTGGAAGGTTCTACTTGAGAAACAAATGCCATATTCAAGCAAGCATCCTTGAGATTTAGTCTTTTTGTTACACCTTGACTTATATCATAAATAACTTTGTCAATTGGATGATCACGATGGGTTAGCCATTCTTTAGGTAGATCACTATGATTTATCTCTTGTTGAATTTGTTCCCCTTTATGTTCTGATTGATCATCATTGTTAACTTTGGAAGCATCTTCCATAAGAACTTCTAAAATATCATCATCATCATCATCACAAACAACAATATCCTCTTTATAGGGGTTAGATTCATCAAAGGAAACATGCATTGATTCTTCGATAGTTAAATTTATTATATTATAAATTTTATATGCTTTACTAGTAAGAGAATAGCCAAGAAAAATACCTTCTTCGGACTCCTCGTCAAACTTATCGAGATTGTCTTTGTCATTGTTTAGGATAAAGCACTTGCATTAAAATATTTGAAAGTGAGAAATGTTTGGCTTTCTTCCCTTGAAGAGTTCATATGGAGTCTTTTTCAAAATTGGTCTTATAATAACTCGATTACTTACATAGCATGTTGTGTTTACCGCATCCGCACAAAAATATTTTGGTAGATTTGAATCACTAAGCATCATTCTTGCAAGTTCTATTAGAGACTGATTCTTTTCCTCCACCACTCCATTTTGTTGTGGAGTCTTTGGTGCTGAAAAATTGTGAAAGATTTCATGTTCTTCACAAACCTCTTCAAAAGGTGCATTTTGGAACTCTCTACCAAGATCGCTTCTTATGGAGACAATTTTTAGATATTTTTCATTTTGAATTTGCTTTGCATACTTCTTTAATGCCTTGAATGCATCACTTTTCTACACTAAAAATAATGTCCAAGAGTATCTAGAAAAATCATCAATAATAACTAAAGCATATACATTACCTCTGAAGCTTCTTGTTCTTGATGGACCAAACAAGTCCATATGCAACAATTGTAGTGACCTTGAAGTAGAACCACATTCTTAGGTTTGAAAGTTGATTTGGTTTGTTTTCCCTTTTGACAAGTGTCACATAATTTATATTTGACAGACTTTATCTTAGGTAAACCAATGACAAGATCATGCTTGACTAGTTTGTTTAAATGTTCCATATGAATATGAGCAACTCTTTTATACCATAGTTCATTAGTCATTGTTGTTTACCATGATACATTTTACTTTCAAAGATAAATAATCTAAGGAAATCATGAAAATATTATTAAATCTTTTTCCTTTGAGTTTTACCTCATGAGTGGCTTCATCTTCAATTAAGCATTCATCCTTGGTGAACTTGATCTTGAAACCTTTGTCACAAAGTTGGCTTATACTTAGAAGATTGTGTTTTAGTCCTTCAACATAAAGAACATATTCAATGGATGTGAAGGTGGTGTTCCAACTTTGCCTATGCCAAGAATTTTTCCTTTATTGTTGTCTCCATAAGTGACATATCCTTTGGCCTTAAGCACTAGATTTGAAAATTTGTTGATATCTCTTGTGATATACTTAGAACAACCACTATCGAGATACCATAGATTTGTAGATGTTTTCAAGCATACATACAAAACAAATTAGGTTTTGTTAGGTACCCAAATTGTCTTAGATCCTTCATAATTAGTTCCTTTCTTGACCCACACATAATGCTCACTTCCCACACTAAAATTCCTTACATAGCCAGTATTAGGTGTGTGACCACTTATACACAATAGAAACAAGTAGGAACAAAATTACTTCTATATCTAGGAACATAAGATTTCTTCTTGACAAATCTTTTCCTTTTAGGATAATGATGAACATTATTTGCTTTGTTCACTTTTTATTTATTGGACTGATCACTAGCCTTAACAAAGACGATTTTATTAGAACTTGGTTTATTAAATTTAGAATAACCAAGTCCACTTTTATCATTTGAATATCTTTGTTGACTAAGGACACCATCCAATCCAATTTGTCATTTCTCATATCTTTCAAGAACTCTTTCAATTGGATAATTTGGAAAGAAAGTGATTCACACTATTTGCATACAAAATTTTGTTTCTGTTCTTTAACAAAGTTTTTTTTTCAATTTCAAAATCTTTTTCCATTGTGTCAATATTTTCTTCACGAATCAAATTTGTTTCTTTTGATTAGACACCGTTTTATACAGAATTTTGCGTTCATTGATAAGTTCATCTATTGCACCTTGTGCATCATTATGATAAATGGAAAATCATTATTAACCTCTTCAGCTTCATCATCGAAAAGGTGTGAAGCCATCAAAGCAAGATTTTCACATTCGTTACTTTTCGAGTCGGATGATGAACTTATTTCATTATCTTCCCATGCAATGTGGGCTCTTTTAGATTTTCTCTCTTTTCTGCTTTTGAAGTCGCTCTTCTTGGTGAGTTTTGGACAATCAGTCTTTATGTGTTCTTGATTTCCACATTCATAGAAAGTGGCAATTGGTGTTGAAGTGGAAGCATCATTTTTCCTGAAACATTTCTTTCTTTTTGGATAATTCATTGATTTTTCATTATTACCAAAAAACTTACCAAGTCTTTTTACAAGGAGCATAAAGTTCTCATCTTCTTCTGAATCATCATCTTCTTGTTCTTCTTTTGTGTCAACTTTCAAAGCAATGTTTTTGTATTTATTCTCTTGATTCTCATGCTTTTTAAGTCTTCCAAGTTCAAGTTCATACTCTTGATGTTTTCCGAACAAGGATGTGGAAATCGTGGTAGAAAGACTTTTCTTTTCCGATATTGCCGTCACTTTTGGTTGGCATTCCCTAGTTAAAGACCTAAGCACTTTAAGATTAAGATCATCGTTAGTAAAAGTCTTAGCGAGAGCAATCAAGTGATTTGTCAAGTGTACAAATCTCTTTTGTAACACGACGATAGATTCTTCGGGCTGCATTCTGAACATCTCGTATTCTTGACTTAAAGTGTTCAATCTAGACCTCTTTACTTCAGCGGTTCCTTCATGATTTTCTACCAAGGTATCATATTTTCCTTTGTTATTGTACATTGAGAGACACGAAAGAATTCATCCATATTAAGTGTACTTTGAAGTATGTTGATTTATTTCTTATTGTAAAGGACTTTTTTCTTATCATCTTCATCCCATGAACTCTTAATCTTCGGTTCCCTAACCTCATTGAGAACACTTGTAGGAACAAACTGACCATTCTCCACAGAATCCCATATTTCTTCTCCTTGCGCTTTCAAATGAGCCTTCATGCAAATTTTCCAAAAATCGAAGTATTCATCGAAAAATAGTGGAGGTTTATTGTTGCTACCACTATCTTTAAAAACAGGATTTGCACTTGCGAAAATCATTTTGGATCTCTAGGAACAGGTTATCTATAACCTGCTCTGATGCCAATTGTAAATAGTGATTACACCTAATATGGGAGTGAATTAGATACTTTGATCAATTTTTGGTTTATTAAAATTATGCTTTTAACTTTCTGATTTGGTAATGATTTAGAAGCGGTAAAGTGCAGAAATGTAAAGAACACGGTGATGTATCATGGTTTCCCTCACAATCTAAGAGTACTCTAGTCCCCTTACGCAGTAAGAGATTTTACTATTTATTTAGAATTTTGTACAAGCCTATTCTAGCCACTATACACAAGTTCCTAAACTCAATTAATAAGGACAACCCTCTTATAATCTTTACAAAGTGAAACAAGAGAACAGTCTTCTTTTTTCACTCTTTTGCTTTCAACAATCTTGTACAGCAGGATAACCAAACACCAATCTAAGTTTTTACAAGAGTTTGAAATTGGATATCAATGTATCAATTAATAGAATTGATCTTTTCTATCAAGTAAGCAACTCAAAATATGTAATACAAGTGCTCAAGGATTATAGTGTTGAAATTTTCAGAAATGCAATGAAAATGTATCCAATAAATTTTAACCGAAGTTTGTATGATAAATGAGAGAGTAGTGAGTTTGAATTGCAATAAAAGAGGTGAGTTTTCAAAATCTGATAAGTAGAGTATTTATAGCACCTTAAAACCTTTTCGAATGAGTATGAATTCATGAAAAGATATCATGCTTGAGGGATGAAAAAATAATTTTGTTAGAGTCGAATTTTGAGTGAAACTACGCCCTCTCTGGTGGTTACACTTTAAGCGGTGTAAAAAAATTCAAAATTTCGCGTGTGTAACTGGTTATCAGAAATGGTGTAACCGGTTACACCTGTTATTGCACACCAAAGAACTCAAGTTCACGAATGTGTAACTGGTTACCATAAATGGTGTAACCGGTTACACCTGCTTTGAAACTAAAAAATACCTTAAAAAATGAGTTCAACCGAGTTTCAAAGTGCTTTAAAGTGAATGCATGCATATGTAAATGATTAACATAATTTTTCTTGAGCACTTAAATATTAGCATGGTGAAATTGCTTGCTTGTACCTCATCAAAATTAATCAATCATAAAGTCTCAAAGCTAGTCTTCATAAAGTGAAAGATGTTGAACACTTGACGCTTTAGCTTTGATCGTGATGCTTTTTCCATTCTTTTATTATGAGTATTTGCTTCTAAATTGTCTTCATCAAAACAAATAATTGGAGAAGTTTGACTTCACAAGCGCGTCATGCGGCAATTCGGCTACACTCAGTCCATTCTCAGACACCCTGTTGTATTTGTTCCTCCTAGTTTGACACATAGACAAATAGATGACATGTTTGATGATTATTAGAATCATATGGTACCGGAGGAGGCACGGAGTATCATAGCCCCGAGCAACTGGATCTACGTGGACGGGTACATCAGGTGGTTCTTCAGGATGTCACATATGTATATGGTGCAGGCTGCACTAGGAGATCCACCGAGACCAACTCATCAGGAGATACTATATGAGGAGAAGGCACAGTTGGATCATGTTGAGGATGTCTTGCCTAGATGTTATCGTATTGTGGAGATTGCCTAGGCAGGCAGATAAAGGTATCTCTGATGGGACTGATCAGGGGCATGTCCTATAAGCCACCATGATGGAGGCACGAGGGGCATTGATGTATCGGAGACGGCGCTGGATGGCGGGGGGGATTGATGGTCGGAGAGCCCGAGGAGATGTAATCTGACATACACAGTAATGCATTAGTATATAGTAGTAATATTATGAATTGTATTTTATTATGACATCATGTTACATTGTCGTTGTTCTCAATTTCTTTGATATTTATTGGTCTTTTATTTATATATGACATTTTTTTACCATCTGAATTTATGAACGTCATTTTTTATATATCGATTGTATGGTTTAAATCTCGTCACATAACATGATACATAATGCTTATAAATCTTCATCTGAATACACATAAACAAAACATGACATTATGTTTTTATACGTTACAGGGATGTAACTCCGTAAAATAAACGGAGATGTATCTCCGAAATATTTTAAAGTTCAATCAGAATTTAGTACGTTCGAAGATGTATCTCCTAAATCTAGAAGCATTTTAATATTTTTGCGTAGTGTGTAAATAACTCATAGGGTGCGTTAAAAAAATCCCCTTCTTTATTACCTTTAACCTCTTCACAAATCTTCATTTGGTGATTAATCTGCCCATACATATAACAAAAACTCAAAAGTCTTTCATACTTGAAGAAGACATGAAACCTTTTTGTTGGTAGTTTAACATTGTAGAAGGGTTTCCTTAGGTTAATAGACCCTTTAGCCCCTACGAAATTCCCCCAAATAGTGTCCCTTTTCTCTATTCTCTTCAATAAATTTTCCTATTGTGTTGCACATCCTTAAAGTCATAGCACGAGACCTTAATTTGTAGAACATATATATTCTAGCCCAGAAACCATCAGTAAATATTTTCCTACTCTTCAAGATTTTTACTTTGTGGTTTGAAAGCTATTGATGTTGTAGATATAAGAATTGTATATTTGAGAAAAATCCATGTAAGCGAATGAATCTATTCTTCACAACAATAATAAGCATATAATGTTTCTTCTGGTGCTTTTCTTTTGTTCAATCTCAACTTATCTTGGAGAGGTAGTACAGTATGTACACAATTGGGAAACAACCTAAGAATGCACATAAAACAGCTGCATTCCCTGCCAAATAAAATGTGTATATATACATGAATGATGTAGAATGAGTTGCACATCATGATTCGTCGGCCTTTGGCTCGAGAACGACCGGGATCTTTTCTTTGTGGTCACCTCGCAAAACCTCCACAATCACCTGAATTTCAACATCACCAAGTATTAGACTATCATAACAAATCAGCTTCAATTTAGATTTGTTTCTATTTTCACTTGTTTCCTATTTTCATTGATTTAAAATATCTAACTAATTTTTAACCAACGGTTAACTAACTTTATCTCGGGTTCGTATAACTTTGCTTAGGATACATACCTTCTCGCCAACTTCACATTGATCAAGAATTCTGTACAAGTCGCTTCCATTAGTAACCTTCTTACCATTCACAGATGTTATGATGTCTCCTAAAATGAGTCTCCCGTAGGCATCACGCTTTGTCGATTGTAAGCCCTACAACAAAATAGAAGTTTAACCAAATTCATCACCCTTGAAAATTAAGTTCTTAAAAAATGCGAAAAGTTGAGCTTATATAAGAAATAAGCTTACTGCTTTTCCAGCTGGACCAGTGGCAGGAGCATCCAAGACAAGCACTCCACTTACTCCCAATTGCTCCACAGATTGGTCAGGAGCAAACTTGATCCCTAATATAGGTCTAGTAACCTTCCCAAACTTCACCAATTGATCAACAATGCCATTTACCTAAATATATAAAATAAGCACATAAACTATATTTAAGAGAATAAGAAAAAGACGGCATTTTTCTACTAATAGTTATCTCTTTAAAAACCGAACCGGACATCGAACCAGCGATCTCAAACCGGATGACACCGAGTTCAAGTAACTCAAATAACCAAACCATAGACAGTGCTGGTTCACGGTTCAACCGATTGCACCGTCCGGTTTGGGTTTTTATAACATGTTTATAGAGAGGCAAGAGTCGGGGCTCACAGTATCGACAGGAATAGAAAATCCAACACCGGAGGATGCACCAGAAGGGGAGTATATAGCTGTATTAATCCCAATGAGGCTTCCAGAACTATCAAGGAGTGGCCCTCCACTGTTACCAGGATTAATTGCTGCGTCGGTCTGTATAACATCTTGAATAGGACGACCAGTTGCAGCCGAACTAATTTCTCGCCGAAGTCCACTGTTTTAAGAAACAAGTATATCAATAAAATTTAATCGACACAGAACGCATGTAGAAATGATCAGAAACTTTCAAGCTATCCAGTATCAGAATACTCGAAAAGCCTATGTTTGTGACGTGCCATTTGAAAGAAGAAAAATTGTTTACCATATAAAATGGTTTGAAGTTACAAAGACAAAAGATAAGATGTTGCGCAATACAGTGTTGCATAAAAATAGTTTACAATTTTCATACCTGATGACTCCAGTTGTAAGAGTGTGGTCAAGTCCAAACTGCAAGAATCACATGATAACTTATAAAAACAGTTGACAAGTTTTCAACCGGGATTTCCATCATCTCTATAAATCGGAAAACTCATAGAAGAATACACATTTACAATACAATATGCACCAATCTATGTGAAAATCTTACCGGGTTCCCAATAGCATACACTTTCTGACCAACGAGCAAGTCCGCAGAGACCCCAACAGGTATAGGTCTTAGCTTCTCTTTAGGCGCATCAACGCGAAGCACGGCAACGTCCTTGTCTTGGTCAAAACCAACAACTTTTGCATCATAAGTTGATTGGTCTGCAAGAGTGACCCTGCACATAACTAGCGTCTCTTTGAACAGTAGTACTTTTATTTTTTTAGTAGAAATCTAACCCGGTGCCATTGAACAGGAATTCTCAATTCACACAGAGACAGTGAGTTTGTAATAGCTTATTAACAGCTTATTTGAGTTTATCTTATGACCTAAGCTGTGTATTTGCAATTGTTTGAAAGAGCTTATAGAAATATTCTACGACATTTCTATAAGTTGTGTTTAGCTTATTTCGACAAGTTTTTCAAGTTAGCTTATAAAAACCAATTACAATAAGCTCTCCAAAATAACACATGAAAACATTTCTAGCTTTAATGAAAAAGACTTGTATGATAAGAACTTATGCTACAAGTGTTAAATTATGTTGTTTACCCAAACACACCTTTATTCAATAAGAGCTTAATTAATTAAGTTGTTTACCCAAATACATCACAGGTATAATTTTGAGAAAACCAACAAGGAAATTGATTCAAAAGAAGCAAAAACCTACCAACCTGAGATCAGAAGCACCCCTGATAACATGATAATTGGTGACTATATGACCATCCTTATCCCAAACGAAACCCGACCCTGATCCTTGAGGAACCTCCAACACGTCCAGAGTAAACGCATCCTGCCTAAACACAAACACCACATTAAATATGAGTTCAATTCGGATGGAAAAAAATTGATTTTGTAAATTGATTCAAGCTGAAATTGTTTGTCCAAATTTTGGTAAAAATTTGTTTTTGATTGGATAGATTTTGTAAAACTTATTTTAGTTAAAAGTAAGTTTTTAATGCAATACGATTTCAAGTTTAAAAGCAAAAACTAAAAATTCTAGCTTCAAGTATAATCAATTCTAAAGGCAATCCGCAAAATCAATTTTATGTCTTCCAAAGGTGAAACTAAGCATGCAACCTATAATCAAAATCAACTGTACTAAATCAATTTTGAATCCAAAAATACGTTAACAAAAACAAAAGGCTCACCTAAAAGTTCAATATTTTCTATCAAAAGAATCAAACACCACCTAAACACAATTACCCACATGAAGAAAATCAAAAGGGACATCACAAAATTCAATCTTTTTTTAATCAGAAGGAAAAAAAAACAGACTTACTTGACAGCAAGATTAGTTATATAAACAACAGAAGGAGTATTCTCTTGAAAGAGACGAACAGTAGCTAGTTCATCGGTCTGCAACTTCCTTGGTGTGGTTACAACAAAAGCAGAAGCTGAATCAGGATTTGAAATGAAGAGAGTGAAAGAGAGTGCAATTGAAGTACAGAAAATGAAAAGAGAATCTAAACAGGTTTTAGGTATACAGAGGTTTGGAAGTGAAAGTGGTTGTGTTTTGGTTAATGGGGTTTGAGGAGGAGGAGGGTGTAGGAGGAAAAGGGTAGGGTGAGAAATAGAATGGGATGGTGAATGGAAATGGAGGGATTTGGATTTGGTGATTATAGAGCGAGAAAATGAGGAAGAATGGAAGAAGAATGTGGAAATGAGGGAAGAGGAAGAAGAAGCAATGGCCATTGTTTTTTTAGTGGAGTAACGTTGTTTGTGGTTCTTGGAATGTTGGATTACGTTTTCAACGTGACATGTTCTAACTGTTTGCGGACCTGGATGGCCTTTTTGGCAGGTTTGAGAAGTTCTAGGTTGTAAGCGATTTCAACCACTCATCTTTGATCAAACGGTTCAAATTATATCATAATTAAAAATATTAAATGTGCTAACTTTTCAAAACAAATTAGATATTCTTATACCATGACTGTAAAACTTAATCATCATTCGTATTTATATTTATAAGATTAAATTTGAGCCGGTATATTTTTGTTTAACAAAGTAGCTAGGTGAGTTTAGATTTTTTTTAAATTATGATATTAATGAAAAGTATAGTTTATTAATATAATAGCAAAAATTACTAATCTTCGACAATAGAATCATTAATACTACACTAAAATTAATGTATCTAATTTATAAATCAACCAAATACATAAATTATTAAATGAATCTAAAAATTAAATTGATCTACAACAATAGAATCATTAATATTACAATAAAATCAATATATTTGGTCTATAAACCGACCAAATACATAGATTATTAAATGAATCTAAAAATTAAATTCCCATAGATAAAATATATAGCAAAAATTACAGACCAAATGCTGTAAACTAGAGATACTAGACTACACCTCAAAACCACGGCAAATTTTCACGTTAATTTAAAAGCTCCCTCTTGCAGCTTCTAGAAATTACGGCAATTTTGTCTTGGTATTGCTGCAGATGTGCGTATCATTGCACCAACGTGCAACTAAACACTGCATACATTCTTCTGAAAACATTTTCATCTATCATCATAATAAATACAAAGCTATAAGTTACAAAATTTTGTCAAGAGGTCTCAATTCTCTGGGTAAGCCATCGAAATGTCCAGCGTCTATGTCAGATTGGAGCATAGGTCGTTTTCCTGTTTGCCAAACAATGCCCTCGGCTAGGTGTTCTTTGCTTGGCGTGAGCATTACGAAATTGGGATCAGCTCTTTGATAACTGCAAACAAGTAAGAGTAAATAAACACGTAAATTCACCAATAGAGTACAGAGCACAAATTTTACAAATATCTCATTAATTAACATGTAGATCTTAGCAAAAAGTAAAATAAAATTGATAGCAATTCTCTGTTTTGCTAATGCAGCAACACGGGTGTGTATGAGTCATGATATATTAGCAGAGAATCTATTGAATCAAAACAAAGAAGTGCTTCCAAAGAAATGAACCTGGCTTCTCTGAGACTTTCACTTTGGAGGCCAAATCCATATTGCAGTTGACCGTCTGCACGATCTCTGGTGGCTGGAAAGAAAAAAAAGGGCATTCTCAGGAGGTCAAACATCCAGAACGAAGATGACTCTATAGAATCACAATTTTGGAAGAAATGTCTCAAATTATCATATTTAACTTTTGAAATTTTCACAGGATGAGAAGTTGAGAACAATTTAATATCATAGATATTAGATCTTATATCATCGAACTTGATGAATGAGGTAGCAGTGGAACACATCATAAACCTAGAAAATGATATTACATGGGTGATACTCACGAAGAAAACAACATACCCCATCCCAAAACACGCTCTGCATAGCACCAAATACTTAATCTTTGGTTGGGAGAACTTACTTAGTAAGTTAGTAGTGCCCAACATAAAACAGAATGAGCATTCCTTAGAAAACAGAAATACTCAAGGGGGAAAACATATATTCCACAAAGAATATAGGTATAACAGTTTGACATAAAGGAATAATTTAAACTTCACAAACACCGGGAAACAAGGAAGCCTTCTCCCTAGCACCTCCCCATACAAGCACAGGTGCAAAAGGATGTGAAAAATCCCACTTAAGAAAAAAAGGAAACCCGAGCTCAGTCATTGGCTTGAACAATTCTTGGCTAGACCTCACTTACATTTTGGCTGAACTCCAGATTACCGGAGTCCCTTTTCCCTATGAACAAGAGGGTTTAAGACCCAAAAAACACAGCAAGATTGAATAGAAAAATCCATCTAGAGACACCTGAAATGTTGAATGTGAAAGAAGGTTTCCACCATGACTTGAATGCAACAGCCATTGTTGAGCTTTTAGGTCCAACTTTTGCCTGAAAATATGATAAATGTTCATCTTGAGTAAATCCTATATAATCAATCTATGACGAAACCTGCCTAACATTACATTAATTTTTTACCTTCAGCAAGAAGTTCTTATTGGCTTGCCAGGACGCACCTATTTGAAAAGTGGATTCTGAGATACTGTTTGCTGCTATCGCATCATCAACACTTCAACCCAGAAAATTAGATTTACCACATTGGTACAACTGCACAGAAGTTTGAATATCTTTAAAGCCAAAAGAGTACCTTGTTTGTAACTCAAACCCAAAGTCAATGTAGTTTGTAATTCCAACAACAGAATTCTCTTCGAGGGGGTTCTTCACCTGTTCAATTCAAATGTTTGAGTTTTAAAGTATTATATATTGATATTCTGATTCAACAACAAATCAAAGAGTTTACTAGAACTCAAACCAAAAAAAGATTTAATAAGGGTAAGCATAAAGTAATCCTGGATGAAACTCTATCTAACTGTCAAAAAAATTAAATTTAAGATACAACTAAAATCAAATATGTTCAAACATCAGTGTTTGTGAAAAAGATAATCGAAAGACAAAGGATAACTTAAAATATGAGAAAAGACAGAGCAAGGGCCACCAAGGAAACATACCCGTCTTTGAACAACCATATGCTGATAAAATGAGGCAACAAACTGCAGATTGTTTAGAATTCAATTCAGTAAAATCCTTAAAATATTAACAGAATTCCACACCATATCAGGGAAGAAAAATACAAATGTGTAGTTAATTAGCTAGTAGTTTAAATTGCATTATATCATATAGAAGATCGATACGGTTAAGAAATGTGGTTGGGCCTAACTCAACCCTACAAAACCGGTTGGTAGAGTGAGGATTGCCCCAATTTATAAACACATGTTCAGACCATATATTATCCGATGTGGGACTCTTAACACACACCCTCACGTTCAGGACTATACAACTGGAGCGTGGAAATAAATGGTGGGTGGCCCGATAGCGGAAACCATAATAGATGACCCACCGGATCTTAAACCAGACTCTGATACCATGTTAAGAAATGTGGTTGGGCTTAACTCAACCCTACAAAACCGATTGGGAGAGTGAGGACTGTCCCCATTTATAAACATATGTACAGACCATATATTATCCAATGTGAGACTCTTAACAGATTCACTATTTAATCTTGAATAAGTTGTGATGGTTGGTGAAATGAATTTTTTTAATATAACCTATGTTTCACAAATTACAATACTTTCTATTTAAGAGAAAAACATTTTGGAAATATTACCCACCAACATTTTGGAAATATTACCCACCAACATTTTTCCAAAGAATAAATGTAAAATATTAATCAATTTGATTATGAAGATTTACCTGAGAGCTTTTGACAAGCTCAAGACTGAAATTGAAAGACGGGCTCAAAGGGCTGCCAGATCCCACGCTGTAACCCAGGGCACAACTCCAGTTCATCAAATTTGAAAGTTTTGCATTTGCATCTAAAAAACAGCACCGCGAGGTATTATGCACATGATTGTTTTATAATATATACAAGTGAACCTTGAGTTAGTCGTACTAATATATGTTTGTTTGTGTGACTGTTTTGGCTCATCCTTTAAGTCCAAATCCTGAAACTACTTGAAAACAATGATGCATTAGTTCAAGTTCTTCAGTCCCCTTTCCTCGGATTGCTTTTTTTCAGTTCATTACTCTATCTTTAAGTGTCATAAAATTGATTTGTAAAATGTAATAGGACCAAACAGAAATCAAAAACTAAACTTACAACCAGAAGACATAGCCTCTGTTGATTGCCTAGACTAAAATAAACTGCTTAGAAGGAAAAATGGGCAACGGAATAGAGTTGTGCTCCTTGTAAGATGATGATCAATTACAGAACTATAAAAGATAAAAGCCAATTCTGAGAAAGAACCCACTTCTCTATTCAGTCCCAAACCAATTGTTAATTTCTGCATACTTTTGTGTGGTTATCCCCACCTCACCCCCTATAGTGTATTCTATTGTTCTTTTCCTTCTCTCCTACAACCAATACTGGCTGTATCTCTCCCCTAATACTAATGCGTCTGTTAATATCAGTGGGCCTAACAAATTGTATCCCTAAACACATGTGCTAGTTTTAGAATACACACACGAAGACCCAAAACACATGTGCAATTTTTAGAATACACACATGAAGACGCATGGGCACACACTTAGCAAGTGAGACTAAAAACCATTGATGCATTAGTGTCCATTTTATGGTTAATGAAGTATAAAACTTTTCTATCTCAATCTATCAAAAGGTGCAATATACAACCAGTAAGGATAAGTTAAACATGTGCACCATGTTGAAAACCAAACCACAAAAAATAATTTAAAAAGCCCAGCACTGATGTAAAAAAAATAAAAATAAAAAAATAAAAAAAATAAAAAATTTGAAGATGTTGAAATATTTGTGAAGGAGCAAAATCTGCATAGTTCTTACGGTGTGGCTCAAACTGCACCCCGGCTGTTACCCTTCCTATCTTGCTCACCAACCATGCACTTTTTGGTACTTCGTCTTTCACTGCAAAGTATAACAAATAAAAAAGTTTATAAGCATTGTTTTGCATGTGGATCATAAATCAATAAATCAAAAAATCCATCAATGCAATGAAAAGTTTAGCAATCTTAGTAAGAACAGTTATAATCTCAAACTTTAAACACGTAGAGACAAAGCACAAAGTAATACTCCAAATCTTCTATTCTTTCAGGAAAAATTACTTACAATTTTAATAAAAGATATTTAATGTAGAACTCAAGGTAATACTCCAAACTTGTATTGAGAATTTGAGACTTATCATTAATGCCTATTCAGTGTTGCTGTAACCAGGGGCAGGATCTAGCCCTTTTGAGGGCATTCAATTGAACCCTCAGAAATTTTTAAAAATGCACATATACCCCTATATTTTGTATTTTGGACCCCTGAATTATTTTTTTTACACTACTAGTCCAAGAGACCCTGAGTTTGTTTTTTGCACCTCTGAGCCAAGGGCCTGGATCCGCCATTGGCTGTAACGCCTAATATCTCAAACAATAAATAAGTAAACACTTAAGTAACCATGAACCAAAAGGATAGCTTGTGTGAAATATCATGTGTAAATAAGGACCAGATTCTCTGTGTTTTCAAAGGAAAAAAAAACACTTTTAGTGAATAATATGTTTTAAAATGTTATAATAATTACACAAGTTTTTTTATAAAGAAAATGAAAATCTCATATCTAAAATAGGCAGTTTCAGTGCTATTCTGGGAATTAAGAAAGTGTGGCTTTGGGGGGATCTAGAAAAAGTAAAATATATAAGAGCTTTTCTCAATGCTTATCGATTGCATCCTAAATCTGCTCAATACAGCCAGTCAGTAGCATAAACCAGATAACTTACTGGCAAAAGGCATAAGTGTGACTCCACATGATAGATTTCCCGAACCATATCGCAATCCCATCAGGCCATAATCTTGGGACGTTTCTCTGTATAATTGGCGAACTTTGTCAACATTGTATGTTGCTATTTGTGATGAAGTGCAAAACTACAAGAACTTAATACACGCTTCTTCCACCATCATCAAACAAAACACACCTTTTCTTCAATAGCAAAGGGAACACTCCGAAGGCCCCAAATCCATATCTGGGATAGTAAGCACACGACCTCATCCGCAAAACCCTAAACAAACAAACCACACACAACATTCACACCACTTCAATTCAAACTGATGCAAGCAAATATCAACAGCATTATCATGATATATTCAAGTCAGAGCTTCTTACGGATCAGATGTTGATACATAAAGGTCCACGAATGTATGAGGATCATTTACGTCACTGCACATTAGATATCCACCAAGTTAAAATAAAATCTCAACATTCACTAAACAAGAAGCATAAACTCTTGTTTTCATCCTCAACATTGGTATCTATCATTATCATATTAATCCCCACATTAGATAAACAGGAACAGGGAAGCGGTTGGAAGAGCTTAATTAGACATATCTCATGACATAAATACTTATAGTATTATTTCTTGGATATACTTTTAAAGATAACCTGTGTGTGTGAGTTTCTAGTGATTATTACAACTTCGTCTACATATAAGAATAAAAATAAAAACTTACTACATGTCATATTTCTTTTGTGCAGTGACTAATATAATAAAGCATGGATTCAACTTCGAGGATGAAAATGAAATATTACAACAACAACAAAAAAAAAACTAAACAAAAGAAGAGTATAGAACACCTTTGCCAGCGAAACGAAGCATTTCCATTGATGTTTTCTTCAGGCTTTTGATCAAGAGGACCTGAAACCTAAACAAAATTTAAAATAATTAATTCAAAAAATACACTTTATTATTCGAAAATTATTAATTTAATTTTGTGATATCAGATTCAATAATAAAATAGGAACGAATGGGGATACTGTAGCGATGAGATCGACGTGAGGATCGTCGATTGGTTTAAGCATGATTCTAGTGATGAAATGCTTCGGTTGCTGAAAGTAATCGTTGAAGAGACACCTCAATGCGAGCTTCCCGAAAACGACGTCGTAAGATGATTCGAGCATTCTGTCACGTGCGGCGAGGGGAGGGAAATCGAAAAGCGGTGGAACTAGAACCACCGGCGGTGGTACTTCCTCTTTCTGAAACCACTTCCACATTGTTGTCGATTTTGGATTTTTCGAGTTTCGATATTTTGAGAAATTCAAATGAAAATGGAAATGGAAATTGAGATGGAGATGAAGATGAAGTGAAGTTTGTGAGGTGAAGATGAAGGGAATTCGACGTTTTCGATATGAATCGGTGGTGGTGGCGCCATTTTCGCACGCTTCACGAAGGTTCCAACTTGGATGCGCAATTACGGAAATATCCTTCTACTGCTTTTAAATGTTTGGGCTGGGCTTTTCTTCAACGTGAGACTTCCAACTTTGAAAACTTTACTCCATACCCATTCAGATAGATTGAAAATTTAACTTCATACCCCTACACTATACTAATACCCCTACAATTTTTTAAAAATATCAATTTTATCCTTAATTATTTTTAACCAATTTACCATTTCATTTTTAACCATTCAATCGAGACTTCCTAAAATTATACTTTCCACCCTAGTACCGGAACTCCTTAAAAAAGACATCCGGTATATATTTTTTTCAAACGGGAAGACTTTGTGAAAGACATCTATAACACTGCAAATAGTATCTCGGAAGAGTTATCTAAAGAGTTTTGGTTCTTTTTGAAAGAAAAAAAAACATTCTGGAACACTTATCAAATGTGTTCCGGTTAACAAAATGACATACACCGGAACTCTTCCTTGAAGACTTCCGGTATTATATTTCTGTAATCCGGAACTTTTCGTTGAAGACTTCCGATTTGTATTTTTAATTTATTCTTTTACTTTTTTTTATTGTGCAGGAATGGAAAATCTTCCCCAAATATGTGTAGATACTTCTGATGCGTTTTTAACCACTCAAAGATTTGGTACACGAGAAGATGTGATCAGATGGATTAAAGAGGTTGGAATCGATAATAAAGTAATTGTTATTATCACTCGTTCAGATACTGAAACAGACAAGAGAGGAAGAAGTAACAAATTAATATTTGGTTGTGATAAATGTGGGAAACACAAGGATACTGATAGTGGAACCCAAAGTGCGTCCAAGAAATGTGGATGCCCGTTTAAAATCAGGTCGACTCCGGCGAAAGATGTAACACCCCAAATAAAGTAAAAGAATTATTTAATTAAGTTGATAATATTATTTTATTAATTTAATTAAATAAATTGGGTTATTATTATTATTATTATTATTGTTATTATTATTATTATTTGGAATAATAATAATTGGAAAATATATAAGTTGGGATAAGAGAAAAAGTTTCTCATTTGGAACAGTAGAGTTTTACGTGGAAGTTGAGAAGCTGCAGAGAAGGGAGAAGCTGTAGAGCAAAGGCTGAAGAGCGGAAAAGCGGAAGCGTTGAGTTGCCGAATTATCTCAGGTAAGGGGTCTGAACCTTATTAAATGATAATATGCGAGCATTTTCATGATTTATGTAGGATTGTTGATGGATTTTGGGGAATTAGGAAGATTGGGGAAGTTGGGGTTTACCGTCGTTTAGTACTATGATGAATAAGTCGAATTAAGCTGAAATTGAATCCGTAGTTGTGTGAGTCGCGTTTTCCCGAACGCGTAGCCTTTTACGGAAGTTGAATCGGAGGTCCGGAAGTCCTCCGACGGCGGAAAATGCGGAGAACTCTGCATTCTGCCTTGTGTTAGCACAGGAACTGCTGTTTTGTCTGCGTTAACCGGTTAACCCAGGGTGTTAACCGGTTAACACTGTTGTATATTGTGAAAATGTTGCGTTTTGCCTGCGTTAACCGGTTAACCTATAGCGTTAACCGGTTAACACTGTTGCGTTTTGCCCAGAAGTGAGTTTTGCCTGCGTTAACCGGTTAACCTGTGGCGTTAACCGGTTAACACTGTTCCAGTATTGAAAAATGACTAATTTTTATGTTGAAATGGTGATTTGGCCTATTGTGGTTGATTGTGATGAATCCATGTGTTAAGATGTAATGTTGTTGTTGTTTTATTGAGTTGTATGTCATGCTATTAATGATGAAGATAACATGATCATATGATGTTGTTGTTGCGATGTTTTGCGATGTTGATTATGATGCATGTTTGGTGTGCATGCATTCATGAAAGGCCGATGCCTAGTGATGAACGGACTGAGTTCCAATGATGTTGTTGACTCCGGGCTTGTTGAGAGGCTTGGTTCCTTACGGGGAACTCGGATTCTATGGTGATGAATCTGGGAGTGGTGATCCTGTAGTGGTCACAAGATGGGTATACCGAGTCGTGTTGAGTCATGCATGGGTGTGTGCATTGCATTTGATATGTTGTTTCGTTGATGTTCATGAGTTTGTTGATTATGATGATGATGATGAGCTGTGTTGGCATGTGTGAAATATATAATTATGTTTATATTTATGTCGTTATATTATTATTTAATAATGTAATTCTCACCCCTTCTGCATGTGTTTATGTTCATCTATGATGAGCAATGTGCAGATAAAGAGGAGTAGCTTTCGTTGAGGTTTGAAGAATAAATGTAGAGCTATTCTACGGAGTCGAGTCAAATGCTCTGGTCATGTGACACCGGGGTTATGGGATTCGATAGATAATTATATTTTATTTACGTTGTTCATGAGGATTAAAATGTTGAGATGTTTTGTCGAGACAATGTTGAAACATTTTTATGAATTATTATATGATGAAAAATAATAATTATGTTGTTGTCCGCTGCGAAGTTTTAAATATAATAAATAATGTGTTATGTGTTGTGATGCGATAAGTGTATGTTGTAAGAAATGTAAACTCTTCTACATGTGGTACTCTGATAACTTATTTAAATATGTCGATTGGGTAGAAGGGTGTTACATTAGTGGTATCAGAGCATGGTCAGTCCAGTCGAGTCATAATGTGATGTTTTCCCTGTTGGTCGATTAGTGTAAATGACACTGTCGATATTTAACGATTGTGGTTGTGTTGTGCAGAGTATGGCTGGAGAAAATGACCGTGCGATTGCTGAGGCTCTGGCTGCTATAGCGCAGGCTATGCAGGCGCAGCAGAATCCGCCGGTCGACGAGTTTAAGAATTTGGGAAGGTTTCTGAAGAATAACCCTCCTACATTCAAAGGGCGCTATGATCCAGATGGTGCTCAGATTTGGCTGAAGGAGATTGAGAAGATTTTCCGGGTGATGACGTGTACTGAAGCACAGAAGGTGCAGTTTGGTACGCATATGTTATCTGAAGAGGCTGAAAACTGGTGGGATAACACTCGCCAGAGAATTGAAGTACCAGGTGCTGAGATGACTTGGGAAAGGTTCAAGACGGCCTTTCTGGAGAAATATTTTCCTGCTGATGTGCGATGTAAGAAGGAGATGGAATTTCTAGAACTGAAGCAGGGTAACCTGTCTGTTGCTGACTACGCTTCGAAGTTTGAGGAGCTGGTGCAGTATTGTCCTCACTATAATAATGCTGATGCTGAGGGATCCAAGTGTGTCAAGTTTGAGAACGGGTTGCGTCCCGAGATCAAACAAGGCATTGGTTACCAGGAGATTCGTAGGTTTCCTACATTGGTTAATAAGTGCAGGATATTTGAGGAAGATAGCAAGGCTAGGACTGCTCATTACAAAAGTCTTAGTGAGAAGAAGAATAAGGATCGTGGTAGTCCCTATGCATCTCCGAATGGTAAAGGTAAGCAGAAAATGGTAGATGAGAAGAAGCCAAGTGGGGGAGGATCTTCCATAGCTGGTAAATGTTTCAAGTGTGGCGAGCCAGGCCACCGTGCTGATAGCTGTACCAAGAAAGTGCTGAGATGTTTCCGATGCGGTCAGACTGGTCATAGAGTTACGGAATGTAAGGATGCTGGTCCGACATGTTTTAATTGTGGCGAGAAAGGCCATATCAGTTCGCAGTGCTCGAAACCGAAGAAGGCGGCTACTGCAGCTCATACTACTGGTAGGGTGTTTGCTCTGAGTGGGGTTGAAGCTCCTAAAGAAGATAATCTGATTAAAGGTACTTGCTTGATTAATAATGTTGAATTGCTTGCTATTGTTGACACTGGTGCTACTCATTCGTTTATTTCATATGAGTGTGCAACTAAGATTGGTGTGACTATGTCGTCCCTAGGCGGAAGTATGGTGATAGATACTCCTGCTAATGGTTCTGTGAAGACTTCTGTTGTCTGTCGAGGTTGTCATTTGACGATCTTTGAAAGAGAGTTCGTGGTTGATTTGGTGTGCTTACCCTTGCACCAAATTGACATTATTCTGGGAATGAATTGGCTAGGATTCTATGGCGTGTTCATCGACTGCTATAGGAAGACGGTGCGGTTTTCTGAAGTTGGTGAGAATGATGAGGCAAGATTTCTATCTGCTAGGCAGATAGGGGATTTGGTGAAAGATGAAGCTCAGATATTCGCTTTATTTGCGTCTTTGCAAGCGGATAAGAAAGTGGTGAGTGTAGATTTGCCTGTTGTCTGTGAATTTCAGGATGTGTTTCCGGAGGATGTAAGTGATTTACCTCCAGAACGTGAAGTCGAATTTACCATTGACTTAGTACCAGGTACTAGTCCGGTGTCGATGTCTCCGTATAGAATGTCGGCAACTGAATTAGTTGAATTGAAGAAGCAACTTGAGGAATTGCTTGAGAAGAAGTTCGTGCGTCCAAGTGTGTCTCCTTGGGGTGCACCAGTATTGTTAGTGAAGAAGAAAGAAGGTACGATGAGGTTGTGTGTCGATTATCGGCAGTTGAATAAGGTGACTATCAAGAATCGGTATCCATTGCCGAGGATTGATGATTTGATGGACCAGTTGATTGGAGCCCATGTTTTCAGTAAGATTGATTTGCGGTCGGGTTATCATCAGATCCGAGTGAAGTCAGATGATATTGCGAAGACTGCTTTCCGTACGAGGTATGGTCATTATGAATACACTGTGATGCCGTTCGGTGTGTCTAATGCTCCAGGTGTGTTTATGGAATATATGAATCGTATATTTCATCCGTACCTTGATGATTTTGTTGTGGTGTTCATATATGATATATTGATATATTCTAAGACGGAAGAAGAGCATGCAGGACATCTGAGAGTTGTTTTGCAGGTGTTAAGAGAAAAGAAATTGTATGCAAAATTATCTAAATGTGAGTTCTGGTTGAAGGAAGTGAGTTTCCTTGGCCATGTGATTTCGAGTGGTGGAATTTCTGTTGATCCTGCTAAAGTTGATGCTGTATTACAGTGGGAGACTCCGAAGTCTGCTACTGAGATACGCAGTTTTCTGGGGTTAGCTGGTTATTATCGCAGATTTATTGAAGGCTTCTCTAAGTTGGCATTGCCGTTGACGCAGTTGACTAAGAAGGGTCAAGTGTATGTGTGGGATGCAGCTTGTGAAGCGAGTTTTGTTGAGTTGAAGAGGCGGTTGACCAGTGCTCCAGTGTTGATCTTGCCTAATCCTGGTGGGTCCTTCGTTGTTTATTGTGATGCTTCTTTGATGGGTCTTGGTGGTGTTTTGATGCAGAATGGTAAAGTTGTAGCTTATGCTTCTAGACAGTTGAGAGTTCATGAGAGGAATTATCCTACGCATGATCTAGAACTTGCAGCTGTTGTATTTGTGTTGAAAATGTGGAGGCATTATCTGTATGGTTCCAGATTCGAAGTGTTCAGTGATCACAAGAGTCTGAAGTATCTGTTTGATCAGAAAGAGTTAAATATGAGGCAGAGAAGGTGGTTAGAATTACTGAAGGATTTTGACTTTGAATTGAGTTATCATCCCGGTAAGGCTAATGTAGTTGCAGATGCGCTGAGTAGAAAGTCTCTACATATGTCTATGATGATGGTTCGGGAACTTGAGTTAATTGAACAGTTCCGTGATATGAGTTTGGGTTGTGAAGTTTTCGCTGATAGTGTAAAGTTGGGTATGCTGAAGTTGACTAGTGGAATTCTGGAAGATATTCGGAATGGTCAGCAAGTTGATGTCGCTCTAGTTGATCATATTACTATGGTTAACCAGGGTAATGGTGGTAATTTTGAGATTGATGAGAATGGCATCCTGCGATTTAAAGGTAGAGTTTGTGTTCCTGAGGTGTCTGAATTGAGAAAGAGTATTCTTGAAGAGGGCCATAGGAGTGGATTGAGTATCCATCCAGGTGCAACTAAAATGTATCAAGATTTGAAGAAGTTGTTTTGGTGGGCTGGTATGAAAAGAGATGTTGCTAAGTTTGTGTATGCCTGTTTGACTTGTCAGAAGTCAAAGATTTAACATCAGAAACCGGCAGGTATGATGCAACCTTTGAAGATTCCTGAATGGAAGTGGGATAGCATTTCCATGGATTTTGTGACGGGATTGCCGAGGACGGTGAAAGGTAATGATTCTATTTGGGTGATTGTGGATCGGTTGACTAAGTCGGCGCATTTCTTGCCGATGAAGATTAATCACTCTTTAGAGAAGTTGGCAGAGTTGTATATTGAGGAGATAGTGAGGCTGCATGGTATTCCATCCAGTATTGTGTCTGATAGAGATCCCAGATTTACTTCTAGATTTTGGGAAAGTTTGCAGAAAGCGTTGGGGACCAAGTTGAGGTTGAGTTCAGCTTATCATCCTCAGACTGATGGTCAGACTGAAAGAACTATCCAATCCTTGGAGGATTTGTTGAGGGCTTGTGTGTTGGAGCAGAGTGGTCCTTGGGATAGTTATTTGCCGTTGGTGGAGTTTACTTATAATAATAGTTTTCATGCTAGTATCGGTATGGCTCCATATGAAGCCTTGTATGGTAGGAGGTGTAGAACTCCATTGTGTTGGTATGAATCAGGTGAGAGTGTTGTACTCGGACCTGAGATTGTGCAGCAGACGACTGAAAGGGTTAAGATGATTCAGGAGAAAATGAAGATTTCTCAGAGTCGTCAGAAGAGTTATCATGATAATAGGAGAAAGGCGCTTGAGTTCCAAGAGGGAGATCATGTGTTCTTGAGAGTTACTCCGACGACAGGTGTGGGAAGAGCTTTAAAGTCTAAAAAGCTTACTCCGAGGTTTGTGGGTCCGTATCAGATTTTGAAGAGAGTTGGGGAAGTGGCGTATCGGATAGCTTTACCGCCGTCGCTTTCTAATCTGCATGATGTGTTTCATGTATCTCAGTTGAGAAAATATATTGCGGATCCTTCGCATGTTGTTCAGTTGGATGATATCCGGTGAGGGATAATTTGACCGTTGAGGTGTTGCCAATTCGGATAGATGGCCGAGAAGAGAAGACCCTGAGAGGTAAGAAGATTGCTCTGGTGAAAGTTGTTTGGGGAGGTCCAGCTGGTGAGAGCTTGACTTGGGAGCGTGAAGATCAGATGAAGGAGTCGTATCCGGCTCTATTTGCTTGAGGTATGTTTTCGAGGACGAAAACTTCTAAAGTGGGGGAGAGTTGTAACACCCCAAATAAAGTAAAAGAATTATTTAATTAAGTTGATAATATTATTTTATTAATTTAATTAAATAAATTGGGTTATTATTATTATTATTATTATTGTTATTATTATTATTATTTGGAATAATAATAATTGGAAAATATATAAGTTGGGATAAGAGAAAAAGTTTCTCATTTGGAACAGTAGAGTTTTACGTGGAAGTTGAGAAGCTGCAGAGAAGGGAGAAGCTGTAGAGCAAAGGCTGAAGAGCGGAAAAGCGGAAGCGTTGAGTTGCCGAATTATCTCAGGTAAGGGGTCTGAACCTTATTAAATGATAATATGCGAGCATTTTCATGATTTATGTAGGATTGTTGATGGATTTTGGGGAATTAGGAAGATTGGGGAAGTTGGGGTTTACCGTCGTTTAGTACTATGATGAATAAGTCGAATTAAGCTGAAATTGAATCCGTAGTTGTGTGAGTCGCGTTTTCCCGAACGCGTAGCCTTTTACGGAAGTTGAATCGGAGGTCCGGAAGTCCTCCGACGGCGGAAAATGCGGAGAACTCTGCATTCTGCCTTGTGTTAGCGCAGGAACTGCTGTTTTGTCTGCGTTAACCGGTTAACCCAGGGTGTTAACCGGTTAACACTGTTGTATATTGTGAAAATGTTGCGTTTTGCCTGCGTTAACCGGTTAACCTATAGCGTTAACCGGTTAACACTGTTGCGTTTTGCCCAGAAGTGAGTTTTGCCTGCGTTAACCGGTTAACCTGTGGCGTTAACCGGTTAACACTGTTCCAGTATTGAAAAATGACTAATTTTTATGTTGAAATGGTGATTTGGCCTATTGTGGTTGATTGTGATGAATCCATGTGTTAAGATGTAATGTTGTTGTTGTTTTGTTGAGTTGTATGTCATGCTATTAATGATGAAGATAACATGATCATATGATGTTGTTGTTGCGATGTTTTGCGATGTTGATTATGATGCATGTTTGGTGTGCATGCATTCATGAAAGGCCGATGCCTAGTGATGAACGGACTGAGTTCCAATGATGTTGTTGACTCCGGGCTTGTTGAGAGGCTTGGTTCCTTACGGGGAACTCGGATTCTATGGTGATGAATCTGGGAGTGGTGATCCTGTAGTGGTCACAAGATGGGTATACCGAGTCGTGTTGAGTCATGCATGGGTGTGTGCATTGCATTTGATATGTTGTTTCGTTGATGTTCATGAGTTTGTTGATTATGATGATGATGATGAGCTGTGTTGGCATGTGTGAAATATATAATTATGTTTATATTTATGTCGTTATATTATTATTTAATAATGTAATTCTCACCCCTTCTGCATGTGTTTATGTTCATCTATGATGAGCAATGTGCAGATAAAGAGGAGTAGCTTTCGTTGAGGTTTGAAGAATAAATGTAGAGCTATTCTACGGAGTCGAGTCAAATGCTCTGGTCATGTGACACCGGGGTTATGGGATTCGATAGATAATTATATTTTATTTACGTTGTTCATGAGGATTAAAATGTTGAGATGTTTTGTCGAGACAATGTTGAAACATTTTTATGAATTATTATATGATGAAAAATAATAATTATGTTGTTGTCCGCTGCGAAGTTTTAAATATAATAAATAATGTGTTATGTGTTGTGATGCGATAAGTGTATGTTGTAAGAAATGTAAACTCTTCTACATGTGGTACTCTGATAACTTATTTAAATATGTCGATTGGGTAGAAGGGTGTTACAAAAGATGGGTCTGGTTGGAAGATTGATGTAAAATATGGGGTCCATAGTCATGGTTTACATGATAGATTAGAAGGTCATTCCTTTGTTGGTAGGTTGACCACATATGAGAAGCAACATGTCATTGATTTGACAAAGAGACATGTACCACCTAGACACATATTGCTTTTCTTGCAAGATCGAGATCCAGAGAATGTCACTCGGATTACGCAAATATACAAGCATAAGAGTATGATAGAAAAAGATATAAGAGGTCCTAGAAGTGAGATACAACATTTGTTTAAGCTTATTGAGGATGCATGCTACGTGTATTGGAGTAGAAAAAGGGATGACTCAGAAGTTGTGAGAAATATATTTTGGGCCCATCCTGATTCAGTTAAGTTGTCGAATATTTTTCCTAGTGTGTTAGTTATGGATAACACCTACAAGACAAATAAATATAGACAACCTTTATTTGAAATTGTTGGCATGACATCAACCGAGTTGACTTTTGTTGTCGCATTTGCGTATATGGAGTCTGACCAGACAGAGAATTTTTGTTGGGTATTGGAGAGACTTAAAGAATTGTTTGTGAAGAAAGATTTGTGCCCACAAGTGATTTTGACAGATAGAGATCTTGCTTTAATGAAAGCAGTTGAAATTGTGTTTCCCATGTCGATTAATTTGCTATGTAGATTTCACATTAACAAAAACGTTGGTGCAAAATGCAAATAATATATGGTGAATGACATGCAAAAGACGATAGATACATTATAAATGGCAGTTGTTTGGGCTGGTGATGAAGTTGAGTATGGTCAATGGTTGCATCAACTTGAGCAGGCATGTGTTAATTATGGTGGATTTATTAATTATGTGAAAGACACATGGTTGACTCCACATAGATAGAGATTTGTTGGAGCATGGATTAATCGAGTGCTACATTTGGGTAACACGATGACTAATCGATACGTGTTATAATTTTTACTATGTATTTTTTTTATATGTGATATTTTTAATATTTTCAATATGTTATTTTTAGGGTTGAATCTGCTCATTGGAAGTTAAGCAAATGTTAGGAAACAGTATAGGTGACATGGTCAAATGTTGGGAAGATATGAATAACAACTTGAGGTTACAACTGGGCAACATTAAAGCTTCTTTTCAAAAAAGTTTTTACGAAGTTGAACACGCACACATAAGTCCATTTTATGATAATTTGCGTGGTTCAGTGTCTCGAGCTGCTTTGAGACGTATTGCTGAAGAGTTATTGAGAGTTGATTATGTTGGAACTAACATTCAAATATATGGTCGTACTCTTAGAAGATCTTATGGGTTATCTTGTGCTTGTGAGTTAGGAAGATACGCACTAGATGGTATATTGATACCCATAGATGTTGTTCATGTTCATTGGAAGAAGCTAACTATGGAAGTTGAGTTAGAGGTATGTGCAGATGATGGATCAGAGATGGATATGACTTGTGCAATAGATGAATTGTGGAAATGGTTTAGGTCATTAGATGTTGTTGATAAGTTATTTTGTAATCGGTTGGCAAAAGTGACTTGTCTGTTTAGGCAATCCATGCATGACTTTCTTCCTATGACAAGTTCACATTCACCAAATGTATCCATTTATTGCATTGGTTTTGTTAACCAAAATCATTGGGTTCAGGTACGTATCTTATTTTATATGACTTACTGTTTTAATTATTTCACTTTATTAAATATATGTTTTAATTATTGTTATCAGGTTAACATAAAAGAGGGGTTTCCATTGCCACCGGTCACATTAGATTGGAAGAAGTTTCGTTGTCAAGCAGCAACGTCTTGGATGTTAGGATTTGCAGAACGTCTACAATATTGACAATTACTTCCGCCTATATTAGCATGAATATGTAATCAAAACATGAATATTATATTATGTCTATTTTATTACATTCAGTTCTAAAAGTTAATACATAAATCAATGTGAACGAGAAATATGCAAAGCTTCAAATAAACCAGCAAACTGCGGATCTTCCTCTTCGGCATTAACCTGAATCAGATAATAATGAATCAATGTAGATACATGAATCCAATTAGGATCAGATGGTCCTGCGTCGTAAACAAGAATTGGCACCTCTCTTGGTTCGTCACGATATGGCGGGACCAAACGTGGATGCGAAACACAATAATACCACTCCAAATATCCATCTTCTATATCAGATGGAGTGGTGGCCAAGATTGTTGGATGGATCATAGCAACAACGCTATGATGGTAACCAATCCAATCAACATCAATATCATTAGCCATCATACAATCAAGAGGTGAGGATGGAATATACTGCTTGTACCTGAACTGACGTAAACATCTGTCAGGCAAGTATGAAACAATTATGTCACCCCACTTCAAATACCCCATGTACAAACATAACTCATCAAACTGACGTCATCCTCTATGATCCTCAAATGGACGCCATATGACGTCGGCAGGTGTCAGCTCGTCCAAAATAGGTCACAAATCATCCACCTTCAAGACTCCTTGCCTATATGACCATCTCATCGCTCGAGGAAGACCATAATTATCAGTTGGTTTCCAATTCTCTCCTCTTTTTCCAACAGTTGGAAAGTACTCATGAATCCAACACTGTTACAATATAAAAACATAATAAACAAAATAAATTAAATTAACATACTTTATAAAATGAATCCAACACTTAATAAACAAAATTAAATTATATACATGTGGGAGAGTAGGATATCCACTGAGCTGCTTGCAATTGAACATTGACGCATCTCTAAGGTATCTTTATAGGGTAACCAATGCAGTTGCTCCCCAACTATATCCCGAACATCTATCTAAGTCCATAAACAGTAAGAGATATCGTGCCTCGACAAGTGTAAAGGTCTTGTCGGTAAAAATTGTGGAACCCACCAACATCAACAAATATGCTTTAGTCGCACATGCCCAGCTAGAAACAACTTTATGATGTACGAATAAATCGTATAACCACTCCAATTTATAATAAGAACCCCTGCAGCTACGAACATGTAATTATGCCTTACTATGTGACACTCTTAAGTAGTCAACGGCAAGTTCAACAACAACCTCTTTAGTGACATCTTGAGGACTCCATAACACACCCCTGATTGGCAAGTGAAGCAGACATGAGATGTCATCCAAAGTAATGCTCATCTCACCAAACGGTATGTGAAATGAAGATGTCTTTAGATGCCATCTTTCCACAAATGTGGATACCGGATTTGTGTCTATCTTGTTCAAACTAATTCTCTGAAGTGAAGATAATCCAGACCTAGAAATCCAACTCTCCGCCTATTGTGGAAGAGCTAGTGGAACCCTCAATGTCAGCTTAAGTCTGTGTCTAGCAACCTTTAACTATTTCTTCGGACCTCTTTCCTGAAAACAATTAAAATGCATATTATAAAACACAATATAAAATATTCAAATATTATTCAATTTCAAATATATGTCGTTTATTTACCTCACCAAACCATAAATGGCGAGCAACATGATGCTCGTACTTTACTAAAAGAGATGTATCGTACGACCCTCCTAGATAGTCAGTCGGCTCTATTGCAGATGTAGATACGCCTCGTCCTAAACTACGGTCTGGAATCCTACCGCCGGCACCTCGTCTTTGAACCACTATAAAAAAAATATTATAAAAAAATTTTTAAAAATGAGCGCACCGGAACACTTCTAAAAAGAGTTCTGGTGTGATGAAAACACAGGTTGACTTCCAGAACACTTTCCATAAGACTTCCGGTTAAATGAATGAAAATCGGAAGTCTTTTACAAAGAGTTCCGGTAAACACTCTTCCAAACCGGAAGTCTTTCTTAAAGACATCTGGTTCAACGCCCAAAAGTTGCAGCGAACCGGAAGTCTTCTGGAAAGTGTTCTGATATATGTTTTGTGAACCGAAAGACTTACTCTTAGTGTTCCGGTTTACACTGTCAAAAACGCTGATCCGAAAGTCTTGAAGCGAAAATGAAAAAAAATTTGGAAAATATACTCTATTTATACTAGGGTATTTTGGTCCAAAAAACTATATTGTAGGGGTATAAGTATAATTGTAGGGGTAGGAGGTAAAGCTTTCCCATACATTTATCTCCACTCCTATATTATATAAAATATTCCAATTTCATCATGGTAAAATATTAATTAATTTATCATTTTATTTTTTATCATTTATGATTTCTAAATTTTTTATGGATTTTACACCCTTATATTTGTTTAGAAGATAAGTCATTCATTGAATAACTTGAAATAATATTTGTAAATATGCGATAAAAATCAAATATGTGTGAATATCTCTGATGCATCCTCAACTATACAAATATTCGATACACGAGAAAATGTAATAAGGTGGATTAAAGAGGTTGGAATTAGGAATAAAGTAATTGTTATCATTGTTGGACATGTGACTTCCCACACAAGAAGGATGTGAATTGTGTGGTCACAGAAAATATGGTTTTGAAAAACTTTGCGAATTAAAATCCGAGCTTAAAAACATTTTTAAAAAAATGTTTAACTATTAGGCAACAAAAAATAAATTGCGGAATATAAATTACAAAAAATAAAGAGTGAAGGGAAAGAGAGGAACACCAACAGTTATAAAGGTTCAGCCAAATAAAAAAACAACTTACTCTTCTTCCCAAGAATTGATCTTGAGAGTATCCAATAAACTTTGAGAGCTTTTAGTAGATAAAACACATGAACGCCCTTATACAAAGAAAAATGGTTGACTTCCAACCTAAATGATAGGACTTGGAATTTAGCAATTGAGTATTCTCTTCCAAATGGTCGATGGATTGAAGTGATTATCCCTTTTTCCACCAACGGTAGATCAAAGTGATTAGTCTTCTTTCCACGAGGATCTTGGAGCAGTTGTTTTTCAAGCTTCAAAACAAACTTTGTAATTTTTTACCATAGGTTTAACTCACCAGCCTTTAAACCTTGATTTTATACGGGATAACCAATAATCTCAGAGATTTTAATATCGAGATAATCTCAAACCTTACCAAAGCTTTTATCACAGGCTAAGCTTTAACCTAACCTTGGTTTTATCACGAGCTAACCAAGAACTTGTGGGATTTTACCATGGGATAATCTCGAACCTATCAAGCTTTTAATCACGGGATGAGCTTGAACATGAACAGGGGTTTGATCACACAAGCCTCAAACAATTTTTTTACGGGTTTAGCTTTTTAAACCAGACAAATAATCCATAAATGGATAATATTCGACCAAGGTGTATATAAAAGATTCATTTGGTAAATTTACAATTCTACCCTTCTATAATTAAAAAATATCCTCACTCACAAAATAACTTTCACAAATAAGAACTTCGGCTAAAATATTAGCTAGATAAAGTAAAAGAATTTATATATATATATATATATATATATATATATAGAGAGAGAGAGAGAGAGAGAGAGAGAGAGAGAGAGAAGTGTAATACCCTAAACCCCAACATACAATTTATAGAGTAATTCGAGTAATTTTCTCAAAAGGGTGTCACATATTTCTCAATTAAAACATCTTCCTCAAAATTATACTCAATAATAGCGGAAATTAGACAATTAAAAACATAAATTCATTGTCTCTTCAAAATAGAATTCATTTTAACTCCATGAAACATTAATTTAGGTAAACATAATAACTCATAGAATAAAACAGGTAAATGATGTCAACTAAAGTGTTACACTGTCAGAGCGACACAAGGTAACTAAACAACACGAAAAGAAATAAACGAAGAAGTTCATTAGTCATCTTTCATGTAAGCAGCATCTAAGAATCCTCGGTCTCTACTAGAGTATCAGCACCATAAGCGTAAAACAAACACCAGAAACAAGCAGGGGGTGAGAATATATTCATAAATGTTAATAGTGTATGAAACAGTGAGGATGACATAAACATATTGAAGGTGAGAAAAACAAGAAAGGGGGGGTTTGAATTGTTTGAAAAATAAGCGCTTTTCCAAAATGAAAATCACACAATGATTTTATACTGGTTCGCTTATAACACAAAGCTACTCCAGTCCACCCGGCCAAGGTGATTTCGCCTTCAACAAGGACTTAATCCACTAATCTTGAAAGATTACAAACAACACCTAAGAGAGAAGAAAATCTCTTAGTCTTCTCAAGTCTACAGACCACACAAAGTCACTTGAGGAAATCAAACAAATAAAAGATACAAGATATGTAATCTAGAGTGCTTCTAAGAAAGCAAGTATTACAAACTTAAGAACAGATTTTTCACTTAATAAGCAAAAGCTTAGTGAAATTCTTTGAGAGCAAAGATGATTTTCTTGAGCGTGAAATAATTCAGTATAGTTTTGGCTAGTTGATATCTTATTACTGAATGTTGATTGCAGCTCTATTTATATATGAGTTGAAGTAGTGGTTGAATCTGGTGGATATTAAACTGAGTTTACTCCATCACTTAAATAGCTTCTGCAGTTTAACTTTTCATCTTTGAAGTGACTACTTACCACAAGTAGTATCTTCTCTCTTGGAAGTGGAGATTAACGTCTCTTTCTCTGTTTAGGAAATCTATTTGAAAATCTTTACTTGACTTGAACGTTACTTCATCATGATTAGCAAATCCATAATCAGAGTATTTGTGTTTCTAGAGAATCTTGGAATCTTGCTTCTGATGTTGATCTCTTGAGAGTTCAGATGGCGCTGATAACTTTCAGAATATACAGATAACGTTTCTCCAGAATCAGAGCTTCTAGACTTTACTTCATGTTTAGATGCTTCTGATACTTTGCAGTTTTGTCCAGAGTCAGAGCTTCTAGACTTTCTTGAACGTGCTTCCACTTCAGATGCTCCTAATACTCTAGAATTTGTATCTGATCTTGTTGTGCATCTGATGACATCATCAGATTCATTTCTTCTTTCTTTAGAACCCTGCACACTTAGAAACTTTTCGTTAGGGTGCCATTTTTGGTTTCATCCTTTGTTATCATCAAAATCAAGGAATCTGTTGTAGAACAATTTTGTTCTTACAATCTCCCCCTTTTTGATGATGACAAAACAACTTAAAATAGCAGATGAAACATGAATAAAATAAGATCAGATAGACAAAAGCTCCCCCTGAGTTAGTGCTAGGGAGTTCAGAAGTTCTTACCATAGCTTTTCAAGTAATGAGATTTCTGAAAACTTTCTGCAATTTCTTAAATTTAATGTTAGAGCTATTTAATCAGAGTTATTTTTATCAGAGCCATTTCTATAATTGTTGCAGAGTGCATAAGGTTTTTAGACAATTTTCATCAGAGCTATTTAATGATTTCTCCCCCTTTTTGTCAGAATCAAAAAGACATAGTAATAAAAATTGAATTAAAGAGAAAAACATTTCATTAAAAAATAGAAACACAAAACATCAGATTCAAAAAGAAGACAGAAGCAAAAACAACAAAAGGCAAGCAAAACATAAAATCCTAAGTGCCTAAGCGTTCTGAGGCAATTTCTGCAAGATCATGGCAAACATCTTCTGGATGTTCTCATTGACCGTATCTTGCTTGTCCATTCTGTCTCGGAGGATGTTCTGATCTTCCTTAAGGTCCTTCAGAGTCTGAAGGATCATGGGAACAGCAGTTGAAGACTCCCCCTGAGTCAGAGCCTGCTGGGCTTCAGCTTCTGCAGCAGCTTGAGCTTCTGCATCTGCCAGAGCCTTAGCTTCAGCTTCTTGTTGCCTTAGGATTTCTGCTTCCTGAGCAATTCTTTCCTCTTCTATTCTTCTTGCTTCTTCTGCTTCTCTAGCCAACCTCTCTTCCTCAAGCCTTCTGGCTTCAGCCTCTCTAGCAAGTCTCTCCTGGAGTCTTGCCTCAGCATTTCTGATGTAGTCATTTCTGACTTGTTCAGATATGCTCTTCAGCCTAAAGGACTCAGATGTCATCCAGCCAATGACTCTGTTCCAGTGTGTCCTTACAGATTCAGGATCATCACTGATTTCAGAGTTAATAACCAGAGAATCAACCTTTTGAGCTGAAGCCTCTGCAATCATAAAGATGGCTTCCTTAAGGGTAGGTTTAGAAAGCTCAGGTTCAGGTTCTGGTTCAGAGGTATGAGGTGGAGGGCTGAGATTCAAGGTTTGAGGTTCAGATTCTGACTCAGGTTGGAGTTCAGATTCTGCTTCTGGTTGAAGACTGGGGGATGAAGCATAAAGTGGGTTTAAATCTAAAGGTTCGGATTCTGGTTCTGGGACAGCGGGAAGGATTGGTGGGGTGATATCAGAGGTGTGGGGATCAGAAGGTTGAATTTCAGAGGGTTGAGTTTCAGAGGGTATGGTGGTTGTTTGTTGTAGTGGTGAAGTGATTTCAGGTTCTGTGGTTTGTGTTTGTTGTGAAGCAAGTCTATGAGCATATAGAGTGGCTATTGTTGGGGAGTCAGGATCAGAAGGTTCAGGGTCAGAGGAAACAGTAACGTAGGGAGGTGATTCAGGTTCAGAGGATGAAGAAGAAGAAGTGCTTTGGTGAGTTTGTGCAGGTATAGAGGGAGGAATGAAAGTTCTGGCTATGTTTAGAACTGGTGTAGGTTGGGAGGTTCTGGTGATTGAGGGTGGGATTTCAGAGGTAGTATATAAGGGAGGAGAGGAGAGAGGGTTAGAGGAAGCCATCTGAAGATTAGAGGAGACAGGAGGAACAGACTTACCAGTTGAGATTTGCAGAGGAGCTGAAGATCCGCTTCCAGAAGCTCCTTCAAGTCTGGCTTTCTTTGCTTTCCTTGCCTCAGCAGCTATCTGTTTCTCAGAGACACCTCTCTTGTATCTGACTAGATCTTCTTCTGAATCCAGACAGTCATCGAGGCTGAAATCAGATATATCCACACCATCATTCAGTAGACGCTGAAGATAGATGGCAACAGCATCTCTTGGCTCGTTCTTGAAGAATCTGGCAAGGCCATGAGGCATCTTCCTCTGATCTTTTAGAGATTCCCAGGATGTATCCAGAGTGGGCTTGACTCTAATCTCTTTGATGATTCCCATGCTTTTGAGGTTTTTGGCATTCAGAGGCTTTCCCACATCAATTGCCAGATCATCCATACATCTGGTCTTTTCCAGTTGGTCAACCAATCCATGCTCAATGAAGACATCAGAAAGCAATCTTCCTAGAGGGATGTAAGACCTTGGCTTCATATTGTTTCTGGTTTCTTTGACAGAATCCCTCAGATATCTGAAAAGGAGAACAGGGAGGTTGATCTGGATACCCTTCTGAATACAGTATAAAATGCATTTTTGATCAGCATTTATGTAATCAGAGGAGTTGGAGGCTGGGCGATGGTGAATAGTACCCAGAATGATTTTTAGCCATACTCGGAGGTTCTGGTGTAGCTCTTTGTTCTTAGAGGGGTTTCCTTCAATGTTTGGTTTGAATATTGTTGGGTTGATAACTTCAGTGATGCGTTTAGACCTAGGAGGGATGTTGTAAATCCTTTTTCCTCCAGTTGTCTCCATGTTCGGCAAGGAGGCAATTGATGCTTCAGTGATAACAATCTTTACCCCTAGAACAAAAGAGACAATGAATTGGTCATCTGCATCAGCATGTCTCCAGAACTCCTTGACAAGAAGAGGGTAGATAGGACCATAAAGCCTGTTGAAGTAGGTTTCCCATCCTTGTTGACGAAGTTCCTTAGTAAGATCAACGCCATTTCTTCTTAGGTTGTCAAAATCAACCAAAGATTCACACAAAACATCCAAACCTTCAAAGGGAGTTGAAAGGTTTATGTGGCGTTCTCGGTCAAGAATGTGGGGTTCTTGATAAACAGGGGTTATAGAAACACCGGTGACGGTTGGAGTTGAAATACTAGAGGTTTGAGCGGTGGAACTTGACTCCATTTGCTGTGAGTAGTTGAACAGTTGTTGTTGTTGAGCATCCATTGTAAAGAAGAAGATGAAGATGAAGAAACTTGCAGAGAATGCTTCGAGAGAGGGTTTAGGGTTTTAGAGTGAGTGAGAGTGATAAGTGTGAAATGTGAGAGAAAGTGTTTATATACTCAAGTAAAACACATGCAAAACGACACCTCAGAATACGTTAGACACAACACTCAAAAAGGCACGCTTGGGGGAAAAATGATTACAGCTAATAAATGAATGTCTAATCCCAACAGTACGCACACTGCTCTAGGAGATTTCAAACGTTCTGACCTTTGATTTCTTTTGACAGCTGTCTAGAAGTTCTAGGGTTAGACGTTTAATGCTCCACGTGTTGATGTATCTGATCTTCAGGAATACCAAAGGATTGGTTTCTGAAGATTTCTAACTCAGATATCTTCTTAACTTGTAGAAGTATCAGAGTCAGAGGCAGAAGTGTATTTGTTTCTACCAGAGTCTCATTTTACATGTTCAGAGCCAAATTTTACTCAGGGCAATTTTTAATGTTCAGATTTTCTAAGATAAAAAGAAATCTATCTTCAGCTAGAGGCTTAGTAAAGATATCTGCCCATTGATGTTCTGTATCAATGAACTTCAATGTTACTATCCCTTTCTGAACATAGTCTCTGATAAAATGATGTTTTATTTCTATGTGTTTGGCTCTGGAATGTAGAATGGGATTCTTACTTAAACAAATAGCAGCAGTATTATCACAAAAGATAGGAATGTTACTCTCAAAGATTTGTAGATCTTCTAGCTGATGCTTCATCCAGAGCATCTGAGTTGTGCACAGTGACACTGAGATATATTCTGCTTCTGCAGTTGATAGAGCAATAGTTAACTGTCTTTTGCTAGCCCAGAAGATTAAATTGTTTCCCAGAAGCTGGCAATTTCCAGAAGTACTTTTTCGTTCTATTCTATCTCCAGCATAATCTGCATCACAATAACCCGAGAGTCTATACTTTGATGTTTTCTCATACATCAGGCCCAGGTTAGGAGTTCCTTTCAGATACTTAAGAATTCTCTTAACAGCTGTTAAAATGAGAATGTCTAGGATCTGATTGGAATCTGGCACAAAGACAGACGCTAAAGAGAATATCAGGACGAGTAGCAGTCAGATAGAGAAGAGAGCCTATCATACCTCGATAGAGCTTCTGACAAACCTTGTTGCTTACCTCTTCCTTTTCCAGAATGCAAGTTGGGTGCATAGGAGTCTTTGCAGAGTTGCATTCAGTCATGTCAAACTTCTTCAGAACGTCTTTAATGTATTTACTTTGATAGACGTACGTGACTTCTGGAGTTTGATTAATTTGAATTCCCAGAAAGAACTTTAGTTCTTGCATTAGACTCATTTCAAATTCTGCCTGCATTAACTTAGAAAATTCTTGGCAAACAGAGATATTAGCAGAACCAAAAATAATATCATCAACATAAATTTGGCATATCATGAGATCATTATTAAGGTTTTTACAGAAGAGTGTAGAATCAACTTTCCCTCTGATAAAATTTTGTTCCAGAAGAAAATTGCTTAAGCGTTCATACCAAGCTCTGGGAGCTTGTTTAAGTCCATATAAGGATTTCTTAAGTTTAAAAACATGTTCTGGAAAATTTGAGTTTTCAAAGCCTGGAGGTTGATTGACATACACTTCTTCTGAAATATAACCATTAAGAAATGCACTCTTGACATCCATTTGATATAGTTTAATAGAATGATTAATAGCAAAAGATACAAGAAGACGAATAGATTCTAACCTCGCGACTGGAGCAAAGGTTTCATTATAATCAATACCTTCTTGTTGACTATAACCTTGAGCTACCAGTCGTGCTTTGTTTCTGACAACTTCTCCTTTCTCGTTCAGCTTGTTTCTGAAAACCCATCTGGTTCCAATGACATGAGTGCCTCTGGGTTTAGGAACAAGATCCCAGACATCATTCTTGGAGAATTGATCTAATTCTTCTTGCATGGCTGCCACCCAATCGTTATCTTGAAGAGCTTCATCACAGGACGTAGGCTCAATCAGAGACACTAGTCCCAGAGGAATATCTTCAGAAGTTCTGAAGGTAGATCTGGTTCTAACAGGTTCATCTTTGTTTCCCAAAATCAAATCTTCAGATACGTTAATACGACTTTTAACTTTCCTTGGAATTTCTGGAGATTTAATTTCTTCAGAGTCTTGAGTGACAGTTGCTTCTGGAGTTTTCTCAGATTCTACAAGAGTGATTTCCAAATCTGCAAACTTTTCAACTAGCTTTGACTTTTCAGGGTCAAGCTTATCATCAAATCTGACATGAATTGATTCCTCCACAATTTTGGTTTCTGTGTTGTATACTCTATAGCCTTTAGAGCGTTCTGAGTATCCTAACATAATACCTTTCTGTGCTTTGGAATCAAACTTGTTCAGATGTTCTTTAGTATTTAATATAAAACAAGAGCATCCAAAAGGATGAAAATATGAGATGTTGGGTTTTCTTCCTTTACACAGTTCATATGGAGTCTTTTCTAGAATAGGTCTTATAGAGATTCTATTCTGAATATAACACGCTGTATTTACAGCTTCTGCCCAAAAGTGCTTTGCTACATTAGTTTCATTGATCATGGTTCTGGCCATTTCTTGGAGTGTCCTATTCTTCCTCTCTACAACTCCATTTTGTTGTGGAGTTCTAGGGCAGGAGAAATCATGGGATATTCCATTAGAATCAAATAATTCTTCAAAATCTTTATTTTCAAATTCTCCACCATGATCACTTCTGACTCTAACAATTTTGGAGTCAAATTCTTTTTGCACTTTGGAACAGAAACTGGTGAATACAGAGTGAGACTCACTCTTGTGCTTTAGGAATTTCACCCATGTCCAGCGACTGTAATCATCAACAATGACTAGTCCATACTTCTTTCCATTAACTGATGCTGTTTTCACAGGGCCAAATAAGTCAATGTGAAGAAGCTCCAGAGGCTTAGAGGTAGAAACAACATTTTTCTTTTTAAAAGATGTTTTTGAAAACTTTCCTTTCTGACAAGCTTCACACAGAGCATCTGAAGAAAACTTCAGTTTAGGCAAGCCTCTGACTAACTCAAGTTTAGTTAGCTGAGAAAGTTTTCTCATGCTAATGTGGCCTAAGCGTCTATGCCATACCCATTGCTCTTCGTGAACTGACATTAAACATTTAACATTTTGATCTTTTAAATCAGAAAGATTTATTTTATAAATGTTGTTTTTCCTCTTGCCTGTGAAAAGGACAGAGCCATCGTTCTGATTAATGGCTTTACATGTTTTTTGATTAAAGATTACATCATAACCGTTATCACTTAATTGACTTATGGATAACAAGTTATGCATTAATCCTTCTACATAAAGAACATCAGATATAGAGGGAAGAGTGCCATTACCAATAGTTCCGGAGCCTCTGATCCTTCCTTTCTGATCTCCTCCGAAGCCTACAAATCCAGCGTCTTTAAGTTCCAGGCTTTGGAACATAGACTTTCTTCCCGTCATATGTCGCGAGCATCCAGAGTCCAGGTACCATGACTGGTGTCTGAACTTTGCTGCATAGGATATCTGCAACATAGATAATCTTATCTTTCGGTACCTAGAATCTCTTGGGTCCTTTCAGATTAGTTTTCCCAGAGTTTCTTACAACTTTGGGTCTTCTAGCATTTTTAAATTTGTGTTTTTGTGTGTGTGTGTAGTGATATGAAAAAGGCGATTTAATTTGGTTACTGGTAGAGGTTTCATCTTCCTTAGGATCATACCCAATTCCCCTTTTATTATTCTGACTTACTCCATAAATCATGGATGCCATAATACTCCTATCTATTCCATTCTTCAGAAATTTTTGAAAGGCTTCTTCATATTTATAAATAATTTCATTTGAAGTTTGTGGTGCTTGAGACAACGCTTCTTCTAATTCTGAGCTTTTTGTTTTAGCTCCATCTCTTTCCAACGTTAAAGATCTGATTGTATCTTCACGTGCTAGAATTGTTGTCTCAAGTTTACTACATTCTTCAGATTTTGCTTTAAGAAGGCCTTTAATGTTTTTAATTTTTTGTTTTAATTTCTGATAAGAAGTAAGAGTTTCTGACAAACATGATTCTAAGTCAGATCTAGAAAGTTCAGAAAATACCTCTTCAGATTCTTCGTCTGAGCAGCTGGATGTGGTAGCCATAAGTGCTACGTTAGCCTGTTCATCAGAGTCAGATTCTGATGATCCAGATTCACTGTCATCCCAGGTAGCCATCAGTCCTTTCTTTGTTCTGAAGGTGTTTTTCTTGAAGCTTTCTTTTCTAGGGTTGTCTTTCTTCAGCTTGGGGCATTCATTTCTGTAATGACCTGTTTCTTTACATTCATAACAGGTAATATCTTTGTTAGCTTTACCTTTTGAAGTTGACTCTGATCGATCCCCTCTGGGTCTTGATCTTCTGAAGTTGTTGTTGTTCCTCTTTTTCCAGAGTTGCTTAACTCTTCTGGTTAGTAGGGACAATTCTTCTTCATCATCAGAGTCTTCAGGTTCAGAGTCGTCAGTATCTGCAGTTTCTGCCTGGAGAGCTTTGGTTCTGTCTGACTTCCGTCTTTCAGGTCTGGACTTTAGCGCCACGGACTTGTTTCTTTTCTGAGGTTCATCCTCCTCTAGTTCTATCTCATGACTTCTGAGAGAACTAACAAGTTCTTCAAGACTGATATTGTTCAGATCCTTTGACAGCTTCAGAGCAGTAACCATAGGTCTCCATTTCTTTGGCAGACTTCTGACAATCTTTTTAACATGATCTGCAGTCGTGTATCCTTTGTCTAGCACTTTAAGACCTGCAATAAGAGTTTGGAATCTGGAAAACATAGCTTCTATAGCTTCGTCATCTTCCATTTTGAAGGCTTCATACTTCTGGATAAGAGCCAGAGCCTTCGTCTCTTTGACTTGGGAGTTTCCTTCATGAGTCATCTTCAGAGAATCAAGAATATCTTTGGCTGTCTCTCTGTTGGTGATCTTTTCATATTCATTGTATGATATAGCATTTAGAAGTATTGTTCTGGCCTTGTGGTGATTTTTGAAAATACGTTTCTGATCTTCTGACATCTTACTTCTGGGAATTTCAGCTCCATTTAAGACTGGAGGTTTGTATCCATCTGTGACAATGTCCCAGAGGTCAGCGTCATACCCAAGAAAGAAACTTTCGATTCTATCTTTCCAGTAATCAAATTTTTCTCCATCAAAAACAGGAGGCTTGGCATTGTAAGAATCTCTTTCATTTGAGTGGGCCATTGTTTTTCTCGTACTGGATCTCTCTACACGGTTAAGTGTTTGATTAGAAAATCAATAACAGAGCCGGAGCTCTGATACCAATTGAAGGTGAGAAAAACAAGAAAGGGGGGGTTTGAATTGTTTGAAAAATAAGCGCTTTTCCAAAATGAAAATCACACAATGATTTTATACTGGTTCGCTTATAACACAAAGCTACTCCAGTCCACCCGGCCAAGGTGATTTCGCCTTCAACAAGGACTTAATCCACTAATCTTGAAAGATTACAAACAACACCTAAGAGAGAAGAAAATCTCTTAGTCTTCTCAAGTCTACAGACCACACAAAGTCACTTGAGGAAATCAAACAAATAAAAGATACAAGATATGTAATCTAGAGTGCTTCTAAGAAAGCAAGTATTACAAACTTAAGAACAGATTTTTCACTTAATAAGCAAAAGCTTAGTGAAATTCTTTGAGAGCAAAGATGATTTTCTTGAGCGTGAAATAATTCAGTATAGTTTTGGCTAGTTGATATCTTATTACTGAATGTTGATTGCAGCTCTATTTATATATGAGTTGAAGTAGTGGTTGAATCTGGTGGATATTAAACTGAGTTTACTCCATCACTTAAATAGCTTCTGCAGTTTAACTTTTCATCTTTGAAGTGACTACTTACCACAAGTAGTATCTTCTCTCTTGGAAGTGGAGATTAACGTCTCTTTCTCTGTTTAGGAAATCTATTTGAAAATCTTTACTTGACTTGAACGTTACTTCATCATGATTAGCAAATCCATAATCAGAGTATTTGTGTTTCTAGAGAATCTTGGAATCTTGCTTCTGATGTTGATCTCTTGAGAGTTCAGATGGCGCTGATAACTTTCAGAATATACAGATAACGTTTCTCCAGAATCAGAGCTTCTAGACTTTACTTCATGTTTAGATGCTTCTGATACTTTGCAGTTTTGTCCAGAGTCAGAGCTTCTAGACTTTCTTGAACGTGCTTCCACTTCAGATGCTCCTAATACTCTAGAATTTGTATCTGATCTTGTTGTGCATCTGATGACATCATCAGATTCATTTCTTCTTTCTTTAGAACCCTGCACACTTAGAAACTTTTCGTTAGGGTGCCATTTTTGGTTTCATCCTTTGTTATCATCAAAATCAAGGAATCTGTTGTAGAACAATTTTGTTCTTACACATATTATTCATCAATCACATAGATTCATTCACAATAATAATCATTCACCAATGCAGGTATGTATGTAATGCAATCAACACCTCTACTCCAATGCATGTGATACCAAGTTTTGGAAATTAGAGTTATGTTACTGTTTTATCCACCCACTGATGCTTCCTCTCTGAACCAAAACCCATCCTATGTTCACACTTCTGAACTTGGAACTCGCCATTCAACCAAAGTCTTAGCCTCGTCACTGGTCCCCACTTCTGAACTAGAAACTCGTCTCTGGACAGAAGTTCGTACACTTATCTTTGACATACATGATTTATGAAATGTAACAAGCAATACCAATGAAAAAATCATCATTGATTCCTCTTTGAAACCACACCGTTGCCAATACAAGGCCACCATAACAGTTCCTCTCTGAACTACATACTTCAACATAAATATTGCCAATATAAGGAAATCATCGTAGTTCCTCTCGGAACTACACATCTCAACATAGACATATATAATTACAGCTCAACACAATACATATAATTATATAATTGATCAACAATACTCACCAACATGGTAACAAAATAGCATTATACAATCCTCAATATTTAACAAAGTCAGCTCATAACTCAACAGAGTTTACAAGAACTCTTCCACTCATTATTCAAAATAAAGAGTCACAAGGCATACTTATAACCTTGACTCATTTAACTCATAACAACTCTAAACAAAATTAACTCAACTTTAACTCGTCAAATAACTCATAATTTACCTCTAAAATTATCCCACCGTCTTATGGCAAGGTTCTCTCATAACCCTTGCCTTAACTCTAACAATCATCAAAGATTTGCAAAAGAAAAAGCTCTAAACGTATTAAATTCAACTTTAACTCGGAAAATAACTCATAACTTAACTCTTTTAACTACATAACTCAAACTCAACTCTAAAATTATCAAAAAAGTCAAACTCAACTTTAAACATATCAAACTACGCAAATTAAAGATATTTATAAAAATATTCAATTTCTTAAATTGATAAAGGGTTTCTCAAAACTCTAGATTTAGCTCTAAAATTGTCTCGCTTCACAATAGCACCAAATACTATAGACTTGTAATAAAATTATGAAATCTACAGTTTCAAAGTTTTGTATACGCTCTTTCAAGTGCAACTGATTGCATCTTGATCGGAGTTACGAAACTCCAGTTCTATTTGTTCCAATTCAGCCATATCATAATGTTTCCTGCATAAAGTCTAAAACAAAATGTTTAACTTTAAAATAGCATCAAAAATTATGAAACTCTCCAATTTAAGAGATCTATAAACTCTCTTTCTAACGCAACTGACATCGGCTCAAACGGACTCACGAAACTCAAGTTACGCGTGAAATAAGATGACCAATGCATGACTGAAACTTGACTACGCCTCTAGTATAAAAATTAGAGAACTGCTATTATTATAGCGCTCATAAACCCAATTTTTTACTTCAAGAGAAAGATTATTTCGTTAGCTTTCTAACGCACCTGGTGGCACCTCAAGTGGACTTACGAAACTCAAGTTACGCATGAAACAAGACGATCAATCCCCTTCTATGTCTACCTGTGATTTTCTGTATTTTTCTCTCTATTGAATAGATCCAAAACTCGCATATTTGAGTTCTAACCACCCCCAACACACACCTAAACACAATGATGATCAAAGACACCTGTCCACATTTTTTTAACTGATTAAAGACACCCATCCACGTTTTTTTTACACTTTTAATTATTTATGATTTTGATTTAGCTTGGACATATTATTAGTATTTTATTAAATATTTAATAAAATTATACTATTTAATATTATTATGGATATATTTATTATATTTTTAATTAATTTTGTAACTCAATTATATGATAATATTTATTAAATTTTTAATTGAATAATAAAAATTAAGAATTGATTTAAAAAATTTAAGTTGAAACATAATATATTTTATTTTAAAATAATAACAACTAAGAATTTATTTAAAAAATTTAAGTTGAAACAAAATATATTTTAAAATTATTTGGAATAAAGTTTGGCAATATCTAAGTGATAGTTTTTACCGACAAAGATTAGAACTCCAAATTAAAGATATGATGATCTTACAATATGATTAAATATTTATTTTAAAAATAGTTTTGAAAGAAGTTTTTTTTTCTTCATTATATCATTATTGTTTGGATTCCCGAAATTGGAACACACTTAATATAATGAGTGTTCTTGCTTCATAGGTTTTGGAATATATATAGCAACCAATTACATATAGATTATCTGGAAAAGACATATGAGTTTCTTCTGCAAATATCTAAGCTTAACATTTCTATAAGTGGGATATATGTTTTTATAATCATGTCCAAGCTTATATAGATCTTGGTGGCTTCACTTTTGTTGGTGCTTTTTGTTGCATATTTTTGAATGCATGTCTAAATGCAATTAAAGATTAGCTTGATATGAAAGTGGTAGTATTAAATGGAAAACATTTTAAATTGGTAGTTCACTTTCTTTACTTAAATTTTATTTACTAATTTAAGGTTTGCTCACGGTTGCTTCAAGTAGAATACCAGTGCTGCTAATACCGGGTGGTTGAACAACACATTTAAGGTTTGCTATTCCATTAAATATTGATGAATTTTCTACTTGCAACATTGCACCAAAAAGTCCTTTGGCTCGGTTGATAATAAAGGCTAGACTTATTCTATGGGATAAGGCTCAAATGATGCATAAATATTGCTTTCAAGTTGTTGACATGACTTTTAGAGATATTCTTAAATCCTCCGATTCTAATATTAAAAATATTCCCTTTAGAGGTAATGTAGTGATTTTGGATGGTGATTTTAGACGAATCATCTTTGTTATATTAAAGGGAACAATAGAAGATATTGTGTATGTCAACATTAATTCATCTTTTTTATGGGTTTTTTTAATCAAGTAATGGTATTAATCAAGAACATGATGCTTCAAACTGGATCGTTGGGATCTGATGTAAAACAAATGAATCAATTTTCAGATTGGTTGTTGAGTATTGGAGAAGGAAAATTTTGTGAGGATTTGATTGAGAATTAAACATTGAAATTCTAGATGATATGATCATAAAAAAATCAGGAGACCCCGTTGCTTCTATAGTTGTTGATATTTATCCATCTTTCTTTGAGATTTTTCATGATCCATCTTATTTTCAAGATAGAGATATTTTGACACCAAAGAATGATGTTGTTGAACTCACATATGATTACATGTTATCTTTGATTCTTGGTGAAGTTAAAACATATTTGAGTTTTGATACACCATGTGAACAAAGTGAAACTCTTGATGGTCCATATAATATTCTTACTCATTAATTATTGAATATCATCAAAGCTTCATGGCCTACCAAATCATGAATTAAAATTAAAGGTTGGTGTACATGTTATGTTACTCATAAATATTGATCAATCATCGGGATCATGTAATGGCGTGCGTCTCATTATTACTCAATTGGGAAATTTTGTGCTAGAGGGGAAGATCATTTCAAAAAATAATATTGGCCTAAAAAAATTTATTCCAAGGTTGTCATTGACTCCTTCTGACATAAGAATTCTATTCAAATTTCAGCACAGACAGTTTCTTATATATGTTTCTTTTGCAATGACAATAAATAAGAGTCAAGGTCAATCTTTTAAACATGTTGAATCTACCTTCCAGAATTTGTTTTTACCCATGGTTATCTATATGTTGTAGTTTCTAGAGTTACTTCACGTGTTGGTTTAAAACTTCTTATCAATGATGACGATGGTAATGGCACTAATAAGACTTCACACTTCGTTTACAAGGAGGTATTCCAAAATAAGAACAACGTACGTCACCTATTCTATGCTAAATTATTATCAAATTTGATTTCTTTTTTTATTTAATAAATTATTTTATACTGTCAATTTTCCTTCACATATTTAGTCCATGGGTTGATTATGCTATCGAATGATATTAGGATGGTTAGAAAATTCTTACTCTAATACTTTTATATCTCAATATATAAATAAATATAAAGATTTCATTAATTTATATCATGTTTGATTTTTTTTAACATAGGTGGATAGATGGGATTACCATTTCGAAAGATTTTGTTGCACGTTGAAGCTATCGGAAATATACACAAACGTATCGCACGCTCGAACATATAACATAGTCATCATCGAACTTTATTTATTACCGAAGGAAAGGAAAAACATCGATAAAACCCGGGGAAAAGAGATATGTTGGGTAAGGAAGTCAGTTATGCAAGGGAAAAGTATTAGCACCACAAACATCCATGGTACTCCGTGGGAACCATTTTGATTGTTCTCACTCGAATGGGTGTTATATCTAAAGATTACTCGCAAAAGAATGAGAGAAAAGAAAAAGAAAAAGATAAAGTGCTCAGTGAGGATTGGGGCCCTCATGCCTACGTATCCTCATAGTGCAATGAGGAATTCGGAGCTTCGTAGTTCAAAGAACTAGTGGTGGGAGATGAAAAGAATAGTGATAAACAGTATGGTTTGAACCAAAGGATAAGTGTTTTTGAACTCCAACTAAGGGGTGGAAACATGAACCCAAGAGTAAAACTGACTTTTACCGATACGTGGGCTAGCATGGCTGCCGCTATAGGGTAATACCGAAAACAAGGAGAATTAGGTGTTTGCGGATAATCCAAACAACTCTTGGTTCACAAGGTGATGCAAGATGAAGCACAAAGGGATAATGTATTTGGATCAAAGATAATTGGTATACCACATGGAGTGAACGAAGGTAGTATGATGAATGTATCATGGAAATGAATGGAATGAAGTGACCAAAGTCACAGAATTGAAGTGCTTGGTGACAGGTGGCTGAAGATGTATAATTTGAAACCAAATGTCAAGGTGTATTGAAATCCATGGGAGAGATGGGATGTGTACCATAGAGGGAAACAACGTTAACCGATACGTGGGCTAGCATGGTTGTTACTATATGGTATTTAGCCAAAAAAGAAGGAATTAAATGTTTGGGTATGAGCCCAAACAACTCTAGGTACAAATGCGGACTACCGTTATATCCTCCTAAAAGGATGTATATGGAATTCCAAAAAAATTTGTATTTTGGTGTCAAAGAAATAGTACGTCACTGGGGTGGATGGTTTAATGATTGAATGTAGATAATGTATCATGAAAGATATGAATGGTGCCCTAAGGCAGAAGGAATAATTAGAAGTATGATCACCAAGGATTCGCATCCTCGTGTCTACGTATTCTCATTGTGCAATGAGAAAATCAGAGCAACCGTAGCTCATGGAATCACGAGAATAAAGAGAGAGAAAGTGATGAAAAATATAGCTTGTACCAACAAGATGATATCAAGGGAACCTGCAAATGGAAAGTGACTTTGGAACCGAAGAGTAAATTGATGTTTAAACCCAAAAAAAATTGAATTAAATGTCTGGGATGATCCAAACAACTCTTGATTCACAAGACGGACTACCGCTACATCGTCCTAAAGGGGTATAGGCGGGGCCCAAAATAAAGTATTATTGTGTACAAATAACAATATATCACTGACTGGGGAACAAACAGTTCGAGATCAAAGAAGAATAGTATCTTGAATCCATCGAAGAGCAAACCGGTGTTTAAACCCAAAAAGACTAAATTAAATGTTTGGGGGAGCCCCAAACAACTCTCGATTGATGAGTTGGACTACTGTTATATCGTCCTAAAAGGATGTACAAGGAGTCCAAGGAGAAGTATATTTGATCTCAAAAAGATGGTATTGATTGATGAATGAAGAATGATTGATTGATAAATAGGGTAGCTCGTGAAGAATCTGAATTCTCCCGCCTACGTATCCTTATAGTGCAATAAGGAAATCAGAGCTTTCGTAGTTTAGCCTACTACGGCTAAAACAAGATGATTGATGAGGCAAAAGAAGATGATTGAATGATTATGGAATATGAAGAGACTTGATAGTTAATTGATAAGAATCACACTAAAATCTATGAATAAGGGTGAATGCTTTGAATAGCTAGGGCCTACACCCCGTACACAAAGTCACTCTAGACAAGGATAGGAGAAACTCCGTCTCATCATTCCTTATAACTTAAGGCTCATGGCACATGATACTTCTCATAACTGACAAGTTTGTTGAAGAAGAATCTTTATTGTTGCTCTTTGTGTTGATGTTGTCTTGTATGAAGAAGAATTGGTAGTTTATTTGATTCATATTGCACTAAAGTCTATGAATAAGGGCGAACACTTTGAATAGCTAGGGCCTACGCCCCGTACGCAAAGTCGCTATAGACAAGGATAGGAGAAACTCCGCCTCATCAATCCTTATTACTTAAGGCTCGTATCGTACAATTTGAATCATATTTACCAAGTGTTGACCTTTGATTTATCTTGTATAATTCGTTGTTTGGTATTGTAAGACCCCAATTTTGTCCCTAAGATCCCTCATAGCATCATAACACTGCATTGTATAGCCTCAAGGATCATTGAGCATCTTGGTTCCCTTGCCTTTGGGTGGGACTCCTTGTGAGTGGTTTGAGATCACCAAGCATGTTTGAATTGTATATCATTGCTTTTCTCATTTTTTGTTTACTAACCAAAAGCACAAAAATATGTCACTAACATCTTTTGTTTGTAGCTTGAGCAATCACAAGGTCAAAAGCTTCTAGGAGATCCTTGGTACAAAGACATGGTCAAGAAGAGGTGAAAGAAAGCATGGTAATGGTTCCCAAATCTCCCATCTGTCAAATATGCCTCCCTAGCATCTCAATTCATCATTTTGATCAACACAAGTCAAAGGGTTTGAGGTCTTGTTCTTCAAGGAAACCCTAATTCATCTGTGTACCACAATGCCTTGCTCATGAAGCAATCTCAGCCCATGGTCAAATAAAATCAAGGGAAGTTCTTTAATTCATCATTTCATGCATATTTGAACTTATTTGAGTGTCCTCAATCATCAATTCATCAAGGTATGGGTTATGGATTTGAGAAGTTGATCAGTCAATTCATCTGACTATTTGGAAATACACTGAGACCTAACCTTTTATATGTTGTTCAAATGGAGATGGTTCCAAAAGCAAATATGATCTTAAGGACAATATGAACAACTTTCATGTTCATCAAAATTTTATTTGAAGCATGGAAAACCATCTTCCATTCCAATACATTATAGGTCATTTTGACTGAAACCCTAATTTTGGGTCAACTTCCCAAGGACATAAATCATTCATTTTTTATGATTTTGAGGTGGGATCAAATGAATTGGAAAGCTTAAGATACCTACTTCAAATGTTATGTTGAACAAAATTTCAAAATTTCAAAGGAAATACATGTGATAATGCAAGACATTATAGGTCCTTTTGGGTCAAAGGCATTAAAAGTAAAAAAAAGTTCAACTTCAAGTGCCCATAACTTCTTCATAAAAAATCCAAATGATGCAAAATTTAAGTCCATTTTGATTTTCTTGAAAATATCTACAACTTTGATGTTGGAGGTTTTTTCATTTGAAGCTTGCATCATCAAAACAGAAGGGCTTGAAAGTTGACCAATTTTAGAAACCTTGCCTTGACATGTTTTGCACATCACACTTTAAACTCAAATTTCCTAAATTTCCACATTCCAAATGGATTTTTGACCAACACAACAATTGTTCCTTACATCAAGACCTTTCCAACCATTACTCACATGGCTACATTTGGATTTGGCAAATATCATTTTCGAAGAGGAGAACTTTAAGTGCATTTTTGGGAAACTTGATTCAATTACCATGCATGAGCTGATTGCATCAAAATTGCACGTCCATTTCATTCATTCTTGATCCCAGCTTGCCAATCCATGTGGAATTTGGCCCTCCATGCGCCTGTACAGGCCCATGCATGGAGGCCCCCTTCATTCATGCAAATTTGAAATCACACTTTCAGCATGGCATTGGCTATAAATACATGGCATGAGAGCTTCCATTGGACACACGAATTCAACCTGAAATGCTGCAGAAATCTTTCCCTAACCATCACTAAAGAAGCAATTGCATTTTCTTCAAAAAATTCCAGATCTAGAATTCAACTTCATCTGGTTGTATTCTTAGATCTAATGCTTCTAGACCTTCACCATACACTCCATTGAACTTCTGTTTTGATAAAGCAAGCAAGGTTTCAAGCTCAAATCACCAGAACTCAAGCTTACATTCCAACTGGTATTTCCTTCGATTCTCCTAATCCATTGACCTATTGGCTTAGATTTTGTGTTGGCTGAAGTCCTCTCAATAGAGGCATCATGTTTATACTCTTAATTTTTGCAATTCATTAAGTTCATGATGAACACCAGATTTTTCCATCTCTGATTTCTCACACCATGGAGATCTAGAGGGAAAAAGGATGGTACAGGGATGATGTATATCATCCCAGCTTTCTATTGATGTATAGATCGCACGATTTGGTTGAGGTTTTAATTTCTACAATTTGGCCGGAATTCTGGAGCTCACCGGAGAAGACGGTGGCTCCGGTGGCTTCATCATCTCCAGTTTAAATCTGGACCGTGTGATCTAATCTCCAGATTTAATCTCGTCCCTTGCTTGTTATGACTTTTAATTCTTTCTCATGTGCACGCATTGACTTGGATCCATGGTAGGCGCGCGCTTCGTGGCCTCTTGATTTGCCAGCTCAATTAATGAGCTTAGATCAGACGGTCCACGCTTTTTCTAATTTCTATTATTCTGTTCTATTTTCCTTTTATTTTCTTTAATTCCAATTATCTTCAAAAATTAATATCTCTTTCATTTTTTATCCAAAAATTATGGGACCAATTGCATTATTTCCCAAATAAATTCTAGTTTCTATTTCTGATTTTTATTTTTTTTTATTTCATCATTTGATATTTTTTGTGAATTTTCTCTTTTCTGGTTATTTTTAATTCATTTTAAATAGTCTTTGATATTCAAAAAATACAAAAATATTTTCCTAACCTATTTGAATGATGATGGATCTATGAAAAATATTCTCATCAATTTTTGAATTGATTTGAGATTTTAGTTCAATTAGGTTATTTTTATTCATTTTTAATTGATTAAAAATAGTTTCTAACTTTTAAAAATGCTGAAGTTTTTTGTCAAACTTTGTTTGACCTTGTTGAACTTAGGATAAATCACTTGGATCTTTCAAGGTTGATTTGAAGTGATTTTGAAGTTTGACCTTTCTTTAATATTTTATTCAAGTTTATTTTTAATATTAAAAAATGCCAAAAATAGTTTATTCATTTCTTGACTTCCAATCTTCATTTCACTTTTGTTTTTGATTGTTTGACTTTGACTTTCAATGTTATTGGTCAACATATGAGGATTGGTACATGTTGTTTCATTTAATGCACTTTAATTTTGTCATTTCCATTTCTCTTATCCATCTCCTTTTTCTTCTTCTTCTTCTTTCTCTTTGATCAATGAGTTGAAGGTTGATAAGTTAGTGTAACACCTCAAAATTTGCCCTCCTCTCTTGGGACTAGCATATCATTTTGCATATCATTTTAGGTCATTAGGCATTGCATATTGCATATCATGTGGTTACATGGTGCAAGCCATTCTCCCAAGTCTTGGTCAGAAGATGAAGAAGTCAAAGTGCAAGCTGGGGTTTCAGTGGATTGGATCATTAATCATCTGAGGGTGGTGATTCAAGTTAGGGTTTCATGATTCTCAAAGGAGATTGGTCTTCATCTTGATTGAAGTGGTACATCATCATCATCATGGTCTTGTTATCATCAAGTGTTGAAGCATGTACCTTGAGATTAGGGTTTTGACCACTAGTCAACCCTAATCAGTTGCATTGGGCCAATCAGGGCATGATCAGGAGATGGGGTCTATGATGTATATGGGGATCATCCCATGGTTTTATTGAGATTATTGAGGCTAGGGTTTCACCCTTGGGCCATTTCATCAGAGAATTGGAGCTCAGATTGATCTATGCATTGCCAAATTCATCTATCAGTTGAAAAAGTCAACTGTGGTCAATTGTGCTGGATCTAATGGATTTGGAGGTGGAAATAAGTTGGATACACTTCATTCATGTTGGAGCAAGTGTTATTTGACATGACAAAGCTCAAGAATGGAGAAAATCAAGTCAGAACAAAAACTGCCAAAAATAGAAAGTGACTTGTAATGGGAGTTTCCAAAAATGGAAAGTTTTTTACCACAAAATTACGTGTCCAAAAATGCTTCAAATGAAAATTTGTTCAACATGAAAGTTGTAGATCTTGGTCTCACCTTTCCAAAAAGTCCAAGAACTTGAAAATCCCATGTATGGTTGGCAAGTTATGGTCCATTCAATTTCAAAAATGACCCATAATCAGAGGGGCATAACTTCCACATGGAGTGTCCAAATTGAGTGATATTTTTATGTGCAAACTCCATTTGACATGTACTTTCTTGGTGCATAATTGGAATTCATCAAAAATGGTCAATGCAAAAGGTCAATTTTCAAGTGTACATTTAAAGATCCAGGGGCAAAATGGTCCAACTTGAGAAATAATGGGAATTTTGGAATGGGGATTTTTGTAACACCTCACAAATGCTATTTGGAAATGGTTTGAATCATCATAACAGGTCAAGGTGCAATGGTTGAAGAATTCACTTTTGAAATGAACTTGAAAAATGAACAAAGTGCCATGACATAGTGAAATTCCAAAATACACATCCAATGGCCATGGGACAAGTTGCAACAGCTCACACATGTCATTTTGAGAGTGTGTGAGCTGTCAATGAGCTGTCATAAAGCCCATAGGAAAATACCATTTTACCCTTGCTTAAGTAAATCACATTTGCTAATCTCATTTCATTTGGTTAATTTGGTGATTAAAGCTTGATTAAGTGGAAGTATATATTCCTAATCCTAACAAACTTCTAACAGAATTCACAATTCCCAAAATCACAATCTCTTTTCCCTCCAAATTCACAAAAAACCTCAAGAACAAAAAAGCAAAAAATCCAAAAATCTCTCTGAATTCTCCATCAATTTGAGAATTTCGTGTTGCTGCTTCATCCAATCCACTTATGCTTCAACTGTTTTGTGGATTCAACATCAAAACCATCTCCAATTGTGACTGTCCATATGTGATGCATCAATGGTGAGTTGAAGAATTTGTGCACTGGAAGCAATTGCAGCTGAACCTAACACCTCCAGGCACCTCACATATCATCATTCTTGATCTGTTTTGGTAATACAAGCGCGAAGAACATCAAATCCATCACTGCCATCTCCAGGTACTTGAATTTCGAACTTCGTGATTTAATCAATGGTTATATGCGTTTTGTAGACTGTTTGATGTAGAATCCAATGATGCAATTGGTTTTAGAAATGGATGAACGTAGGATGAGTTGTGTTGATTTGAAGCTTCGATGCTAAAACCTAATCCCTTCGATTCGTAAAATATATGAACAATTAGACAAAATTAAAGACATATTTGAGATCCTGAGGATGAGACCGTTCCAACGCATATTCATTTGTTGATTTTGGTTGAGGTTTGAGTCGACACCGAGTTTGGACATGGAAGCTTGGACACGATGATGAAGAAGATGATTTTCTGGATTTTTTCACTGTTTGATCCACTGAATTGCCTTTCCAATTTCAAATTCGTGTTTGCCGCGGAAACCAACCAATCACGCGCCTCCATGTCAATTATTTAAACGCTGCGTTTTTGGTCCAGGCAGTGATAATTACCATTGTGCCATTTAGCTCATTTTAATTAATATAACATCTAAATAATTATTTCATTTAATTAATCAAGCTTAAAAAATTCATAAAAAATATTTTAATGATCAGAAAAATATGAGGATTTTTTTTGTAGATTCCATTTTGTCTCTAGTTTTTTATGGATATGATTTTACAGGTTGTGCATGGTGAATTGTTGACTTTGCTTAGGGATGTTTGACTTAGGTCATTTTTGTGTGCATTTTGCCATTTCCATTGTGAAATACTCATGCCTTAAAAGAAATTCTTGATATTTTTTATGGTGATTCTAGACATGTTGCTGGTGATTTACATGTAAAATTTGTGATGTTTGGATACCTGATGATTGAGTTATGATTTTTTGAACTTAGGTGTGACAATTTGTGTCACACCTAACTAGGGAAACTTCATGAAATTATTTGCCTAGCCTATGATTGTTGGAATGAGTTGAAATTTTGCATGGATGATTATTGATATGTTGAGATGTGATGTGAATTTTTCTGGATTTTTATATGGCATTTTCAATTTGATTGATATTTTTCATCTCTGTTGGTCAATTATGCAAGTTCATATGACACATGTTTGTAAATTTAATGTGAAATGCTCATATGGTTTTGGATGAACATGAAATTTGGTATTCTGGTTGTAGACACATTGTAGGACATCCCTGTTTTGGTCCCATTCATTTCTTAATTGTTTTCACTGATTTATGAATTTTTGAAGTGAATGCTTGTGTTGATACCTTGAATTGGCCTACATAATTGTGTCTGGATTTCTTGATTTTCATTGGCCTAGTTCCTTTTGTCCAATTGAGCTGAAAATTGACATGCTATACCTTGAATATGTCCTGTTTAGGTGTGAATTATTTGAGGATTTTTGGAATTGATTTGATATGATTTTGAGTGCAATAGTTCTGTTTGGACATTGGATGTTGCATTTGACCTAGTTTGACTTGTTTTGGTCATGAAATGAATATGATGAATGATATGAGTATGGGATCAATTGCTCTTGCTTTTGAATTGCTTTAGCTTGATTTTGGTTGAAGATCCCTTGCTGTTTAGAATTTTTTCTCACTTTTGGACCCTAGGCTTGGCCTAGTGGTCTAGTTTCTCACATTTGGATTGACTTTTCAGGATGAAATGCATGATGCTTAAGGAGAATGCTTCAAGTCAATTAAATTGAGATTGTTTGGTGTTGTGAACTAACATGAATTTGTTTTGTAGGTTGTGAAGCTTGAGCTTGAGCTTATAGCTTGCCTTTGTGTGCATTAATCTGTATAGTCTGACTGATTAACATTTGCTGTTTATTGTTGTTTGTCTGAGTACTAATGATACTTGATTGATTTCAGGTACATTTAGTTGCTTACAGTTCTTTAAGAACTTGCCTGCTGCTGCTTGGTTTTTAAACCACTTGAGGTAGGACTTCTATTCTTCATGTAGTCTGGAGACCCGGCCTGTTATTTGGCCGGGCAAAATGTCTGAAGTCCTCCTTAAGAGGCGATGTTTGTGATTGTTTAATATTGTGCCTAAGCAGGTGAAGTCCTCTTTGAGGCAATTGGTGGAAGCCAAGGGATATGCAATCTATCCCCCACTATTCTGTGAGTCGTCCCTCTGCTCACACGGCTGTGTGTTGATGCATTGGGACACAAACCCAAGATCTTGTGCTGTTGCACAATCGAGTCAGAGTCTTTGAGCGTAGAAGGGTCCCTCCATTCTGGACCCACGCTCCTTTGTCAGAAGCTCTCCCTGGTCGGGGATAAGAGCGGTGAGGTCTCATCCTCACTTCACCTTTCATCTGCTTCACCTTAGCCTCGTAATGGCAAGGTTAAGAGCGAATAATACCCATGTACAGATGGCTTGCTTCGGCAGTCAAACCCATTGTTTGAGCCCACTTGACTGGTTATAGTGTGTGCTATGTGAATATTTGTTTGACATGTTTGCTTGAAATGCTTGTTTTGATCTGTATGCTTGTATGCTTGCTTCTTTCCTGGATAGGATTAGTTTGCAATTGTGCAAGTAGGTAGAAACCTCAACGTAGGGTAACGATGCATGACAACACTAGGCTCGAGTCCAGCTCCCTGGTAGTGTGTCTTCCCTCGGTTTATGGCTAGTTTTTCTTTCCCTTTAGGGGGAACTACATCGCCCTGATCCTTGTTCCAGACGAGGTATGTAGGCAGGTGGTCGTGCGAGACCACTCCGGGCAACCTTTTTCTTTTTTGCGTGTGTTTACTTGTTATCTGATTGTGTTTTGGTTCGGATGCCGACGTAAGTCCAGTGATTGGCGGTCGGGCTCCACGTTTGCCGTTTTGAGCGTGTGTTGGTTCGGATGCTGACGTAATTCCATCGAGTGGTGGTCGGGCTCCATGTTTGCCATCTGTTTGTGCGTTTTGTGTTGTTTGGCGTGCGTAAGCCGAACTAAAGCGGCTCTGATTCTCGTTCCAGACGAGATATGTAGGCATAGGATGCGATGTCCTATCGAGCTCCCTTCTCTTAACCCCACCTGCGTTCCCTGTGTGTGTGTGTGATGTTTAGCAACCTTTTCTTTTCTTAGAACGTGGATCCCGTCGAGTACGACGGACGTGAGGGGTGCTAATACCTTCCCCTTGCGTAACCGACTCCCTTACCCTTTCTCTTTGGTCGCAAGACCATTTCCTTTCCAGGTTTCTCTGAGCGTTTCCTTTCCCTATTTTGGGATAAATAACGCGCAGTGGCGGCTCTGTGTTGTGTTTTTATTTGAGTCCCGCCGGTTGTTTTTTCGCGGATGCGACAGCTGGCGACTCTGCTGGGGACATACAAGGTGTAGACCTGTGCTGGTCCATCTTCCCCGAGCGAGTCCTTCCTAGCGTTCTAGGATTAGTTTAGGTTGCTTGTTTTGCTGTATTTATTGCATTTATTATTCTAACCTGTGTATATATTTGCATTAATGTCTGCATGCATCATACTATCATTATTGTCGTCCTCTGTGCAGGTGGTTCCTCTGTTATGGGGTGGGTGTTCTGAGTGGGGCTAAAACCCAGGCCCGAGTATACACCTAGGATTAGTGTGGTCTCACGTTCTTCACATGTTGGGTTGACATGATTGTTGTGACGTGACATACCACAAGCCGGACGAGGTTCTTCTGAGAGGGCTCTTCCTTGTGGAGTATCCACTATGGTTGAGTTTTATCTCTTTTGAGCTGTTGACTTCGGTGACCGATCATTTCCCGGATCTTTGGTTTAGACGATCTTAAGGGAGCTACAATGGCACACCCGAAAGGGCAAACCCATTGAGTATCTCCGCCCGATTGTCGAGGCTATTATCCGCCTTAGGATGACCTGATTAGAATTTACCTGTGAGGGGAGGGTTGATTCTTACAGATGCATGTTCTGTTGGTGACTCAGATGGTGACTTTTGGTTCCGTTGATCAGAGTCATATTTATAAGTCGGATTTATGGGCATTTCTTGCCGAGACGCCGGAGTGCTGTCCGAGTTATTTATCAGTGGGGATCCGTTTATTTCAGGATTCCCCGGGCCGATTCAGAGGTTGTGGTTATCTGTTCAGTGGATCTCTGAGGTTGATGATGATGATGGTGTATCTTGCAGTTTCGTTTATTTCGGAACCCTTGAGTGGGATTTGTGGTTACATATTCCTTCAGATGGTTGTGATCAGTCCAGAGATCAGGCTTCAGTGCACCAGATGATCAGATGACTTGGAGGATGGCAACGCATTGCATTCATTCATCAGCATCATCCCATTTTGCATTTATCTGCATCTAACACATGTTTATCCATATGCAGGGACCTTTTTGATCGAGATCCTGGTTGAGAGGCTTCTTAGACATGAGGAGACCCGGTTTGAAGGACGATGTGGCTTACAGTTTCTTTGACCCAGAGATCAGTGTCCTGAAGGATATGATAGCATTGATTGCGCCTGACCATGTGGGGATGTTCAGAGAGGCATACGGTGGTATTCTGAAGATGGTTTTCAGACTCACTGACAGTAATAGGGACGCCATCCACACTTTTCTCCAGTTTTATGATCCTGGTTTGAGGTGTTTCGTTTTTCCGGACTACTTGCTAGGGCCTTTGATGGAAGACTATGCGGGTATCCTGGGTATTCAGATCAAAAACCAGGTACCTTTCCTTGCCACTAAGGAGGAGCCTGATGTTGGGGAGATCTCTCGTGCTCTTTATTTGAGCCAGGAAGTGATTAGAGGAGGTTTGAAGGAGAAGGGGAATTTGCCCGGTTTTCATCTAAGCCTCTTGGAAGCTAAGGCCAAGGAGTATGCTGCTTTGGGCAATTGGAGGGCTGTATGTGCTTTGATTGCTGTGAGCGTCTATGGAATCATCTTGTTCCCTAATCAGAAGAATTTCGTGGATATTAATGCCATCCGCTTGTTTGTTCAGAGGAATCCTATCCCCACCTTGATCGGAGATGTCTATTACTCGGTCCATAATCGGAACGAGAAGAGGCGTGGGGGATTGATTCGATGTTGCGCTCAGTTGCTATACAAATGGTTCATGGGATATTTGCCTACCAAGGGTGCTTTTGTTCTTCTTGACCATACTGTCAGTTGGGCGACCAAGTTGATGGGTTTACGTGCCAAGGACATAACTTGGACTCATATCGATGAGGCGGGACGAGATTTCATTTGTAGCTGCGGGAGTTTTCCTAATGTGCCTCTTATAGGAGTTCAAGGGTGTATCAGTTATAACCCGACACTTCTTAAGAGACAAAGGGGATTTGCTATGGAGGCTCCTCCTCTCGAGTATGAGATTCAGGACTCTTGTTACTTCCCTGTCGAGAGTAACCGGTCAGCATTGGAGAAAGTGTCTGAGGCATGGCGTAATATTCAAAGGAAAGGCAAGATTCCTTTTGGTAGGGCTAATAGTAGGTCTTTCCCTTTGTTTGATGAATGGCTCAGAAGGAGAGTGGAGTTTACTCGTCTACCTTTTCCTGTGGGTGATCTTTGGTATCCGGTGATTGAGAAGTCTCGTTCTTCTATCAGTATAGAAGAGTTCTTGGAGATGAAGAGGGAGAGGGATCAGTTGCAGGTAGAGAAGACCGAGTTGGAAATGAGGGTTGCTAGAATCCAAATGACTAATCAGGAAATCAAAGGGAAAATGGAAGACCAGGATAAGAGACATGCTCTTGTGGTGGAGCGCTTTGAGATAGACACCGCGTATTATGGCAAGGTCAGCCAAGCACTAGAGTCATCCATAAAGGAGCATGACCTTACCAAAGAGAAACTAGCTAGGGCCTTGAGGGTTATTGAAGAAGAGAAGAGGAGGCAAATCCTTGTGAGGGATCAGAGAGATGCCGGAGCCAAAGTCCTTGCTACAAAATGGGAAGCTGAGAAAGCAAAGATTATTGCTGAGAGAGATCACTATCTTGCTGAGAGGGATCATTACTTCAGACAGATGAAGATGCACCAGAAGGAGATAGGGAGATTGCAGCAAGAGAACACTGAGCTTAGGTTCGCGGTGAAGTTTACCCAGATGGTTGACGATGCAGAGCCGTCTGCGAGACCTCCTTCAGTGTAGACTTTTCTTATTTGTGTTGGATTACCGTCAGGCTTGTTGACGGAATTCATTTTGCTTGTATTTCTTTTCCCGATTCTGGAGATTTGTATCTGATTTGATGTATGACTATGGCACTTATTGTGCACTTTTGTTATGTGATGGTGATTTTTCATTCAGTGATTGATCTTCAAGCTTTATTTGCTCTACCGTATGCACTCACACAAGCACACACACGGTTGGGGGTATCATGCTAAATCACATATCTCCGATCTGCACGATGAAAACAAACACTGCATATCAGAATATTGGTGCCGGATTATTATTTGTCTCAATAATGCCAGGATCGAGAGACAAAGTGTCCTTCATATGGATAGACACTGCATTCATGCATTGATCATAATAACCTGTGTTTTATTTTGCAGGTATCTGTTACTAACATGCTTGATTGTTTCAGGAATCATTGCTCGTGCTCGAAGAACTGTACCTTTGCACTCAACACGCCCTCACAGATATTATACCAGGCGCAATACTCCTAGACTCATGGATCTTCCCAGTACAGATCTCCTCGAGCTGAAGGATAAAATGAACGAGCTGATCAACATCATGCAAGGCTTTGCAGTTGGTCAGAAGGCTCTGGCAGACAAAGTTGAAAAGCTCGAGCGGGCTTCTGCAGCAAACAGCGGGGTCAATCTGGATGGAGTCTCCAACCAGGGGCTGGGGTCTAGAGATGGTGGAAAGAGGACAACTGTTGGAATTGTGAATAATGTCGGTGGTTTTGGTGGTGCTGCTGGTCAACCGGGGCCGAGTCAGAATCAGAAGGACAACATGTTGCCTCCGTTTTATGGGTTTGATGAAGACCAGGAGGAAGACAGGGAGGCTGACCAATTCTCAATGCAGAATGAACCGTTTGTTCCCTACAGTGCTCCGCCTCAGAACAAGGAGATTCAGCTGTTGGCTGAAAAAATTAAGGTGCTGGAGAGTTATGCCACTCCCGGGGTAGTCAATATGTCTAATATGGGGTTGGTAGAAGGGATTGTGATCCCGCAGAAGTTCAAGGCGCCCACTTTCGACAGGTATAACGGGAGTTCTTGCCCTGAGACGCACCTTCAGGCCTTCGTCCGCAAAATTTCTGCTTATACAATGGACCAGAAGCTGTGGATGTACTTTTTCCAGGACAGCCTGTCCGGAGGTTCCCTGGAATGGTATACTAAGCTCAAATCTTCTGACATTAAAAACTGGCAGGATCTTGGAGATGCGTTCTTCAAGCAGTATCAGTTTAACGCTGACATGGCTCCGAGTCGTACCCAGTTGCAGGGTATGTCTCAGAAAAGCAATGAAGGATTTAAGGAGTATGCTCAGCGGTGGAGAGAATTGGCTGCAAGAGTGCAACCTCCGCTGGTTGACAGAGAGATGTCTGATCTCTTCATGGGTACCCTGCGAGGGGTTTTTGCTGAAAGAATGGTGGGTTGTCCCGTCACTAACTTTGCAGACATTGTGGTGGCAGGGGAGAGAATTGAAAGTTGGCTGAAAATGGGGAAGATTCAAGGTAATGCTTCGTCATCAGCATCGAAGAAGCCATTTGGGAATGGTCAGCGCAAGAATGAGGGTGAATCGAGTGCTGTGTATACCCAGGGAGGACACGGTAGGGATCGTTACTACCAGCACACTGCTGCTGTAACCATCCCTGCTGGTAATCAGTCAGTCCGACAGCAACGTCAATCACCTCAACAGAGAGCCGGGTATCAAGTGAGAGGTAAAGGGATTGATCGCCATTTTGACAGGCCACCCGTGACATATGTTGTTCTGTTCAAAAAGCTGATGGATCTTGGGTTGGTTCAGCCGAGGGCGATGGTTCCGATGAGATCAGATCAGAGGCCTCCCAACTATGATGAGAACGCCCGGTGCGAATTTCATTCTGGAACACCGGGACATAACATTGAGGGCTGTAGAGCATTCAAGAATGTTGTCCAGGATCTGGTAGACTCCAAGGCTATTAATTTTGCACCGTCACCGAATGTTAATGCTAATCCCATGCCGGCGCATGGTTAGACGATGGTGAATGCAATTGCTGAAGATTCGGATCACGCCTGTGCAATGGGTGAAAGGACTGTCAGTGACTGCGAGTTTGATGGTTGGATAAAGCCGTGCGCACCAGGGATGGGAATCCAGAACTGGAAGGCCTAAAAAAGATCATCACTGTTACTCATCCGGAAGAGTAATGATTTCTGTTTTGATTTTATCTGCATGAAAGCCATACGTGTTGCCCGACACGTAATGGTTCATTGTAAGGGCCACCTCATGTTTCAAATTTGCATTTTCTGCATCATTAATAAATGGATGTTTTTCAGTCAAAAAGCGGTGTTCCCTGTTTTTCATTTATTTTTGCAGTTTAAAAACAAATAAAAATGGCGATGTTTATTTTCATTTTTCTCTTCTTTTGATTTGTATCGTTCCGAATCCAAAAATAATTCTCCGGATCTCGTTGATAACAATTTGGTTACACCTCATATGACTTCGACAATCCAATCTATCTTGCTGAAGAAGAAGACGAAGAAGATTGTGATCTGCTGGAATTAGCCAGGTTGTTAAAACAAGAGGAGAAGGTGATTCAGCCGCTCGAGGGCGATGCGAGATTGTTACTCCAAATACCGCCGAGGTCAGAAAGGAAATGAAAATTGGAGCCGCTTCAGAGGCAAGTCGAGAGCAGAATGGTAGCCTTGTTGAAAGAGCATGTGGATGCCTTCACCTGGTCATGTCAGGATATGCCAGGGTCGGATACCGGTGTCGTTGCGCACAAGCTATCATGGAAAGGAGACCGTCCTCTAAAGAGGCAGAACGCCAGTGCTTGTATCAGAGAGCCATGGTGACTTTGTTTCATGAGGTGATTCACCATGAAGTTGGAATCCAATGCTATGTTGATGACATGATAACAAAGTCCCAAAACAGAAGAGGGGCATCTGGCAGATCTGGCCAAACTGAGTTGACCGGTTAAGACAATTCAAACTGAGGTTGAATTCAAGTAAGTGCACTATCAGAGTGCGGTCCGGTAAGATGTTGGAGTTCATTGTAAGAGGAATCGAGGTTGATCCTGCTAAAAAAAAAAAAAAAAAAAAGAGAAATGCCTGAACCGAGAATAAAAAAGAGAGGTTCGTGGTCTCCTGGGTAGATTGAACTACATGTCATGGTTCACATCTCACCTAACAGCCACGTGGGAACCCATTCAAAAGAAAAAAGATCAAACGGTCAGGCGAAATAATGATTGCCAAGGGGCATTGAAAAAATAAAAGAATAAGTTGCAGGAACCTCTGATTCTGATACCTCCTGTGGAAGGAGCGACTGTTAATCTGTACTTGATGGCCTTCGAGGGGTCTACAAGGTGTATTGGGTCAGCATGACGCGTCTTGTCGAAAAGAGCATGCAATTTACCTTAGCAAAAAGTTTACCGACTGTGAAACAATACATTCACTGTTCGAGAAAACTTGATGTACTTTGGCATAGGCTGCTCGCCGACTGAGACAGTATGCTGATTCATATCACTTTGTGGATTTCTAAGATGGATCCGATCAAGTATGGGTTTGAGAATCCAGCATCGACCGGACGGGTTGCGAGAAGAGCAAAAGAATGTTGACTGATTTGTGATACTCTCAGAAAGCAATAAAGGGGTGTATTGCCTGATTACATCGCCCCGCAACCCGTTGAGGATTATCAACCGATGAAGTTTGAGTTCCCTGATGAGGACATCTCGAGGTGCTCTGATCTAAAGATTGAGAGTGACCGATCCCGGAGGAGGGGCCTGACCCTGAATCCGAACGGATTCTGATGTATGATGGGGAGGTTAAGGTGAATAAGCTTTTGTTGCCCGGATAACGTCTGAATGCACCGACGGTGTGATTGAGTAGGAAACTGGTATCCTGGGTATCGGACGTCGATGCGTACGCCTACTGGGGCAACGCCTTTCTCGTTGGTATACGGAATGGAGGCTGTATTACCTGTTGAGGTTCAGATTCCCTCTTTGAGAGTCCTGATGGACGTAAAGTTGCAAGAGGCTGAATGGGTAAGGACCCGGTACGAAGAGTTAAGCCTGATAGAAGAAAAGAGGTTGGCAGCCATCTGTCATGGGCAGTTATACCAGCAAAGGATGAAGCGTGCTTTTGACAGAAAGGTGCGACCTCGGGTATATCACGTAGGTGATATGGTGCTGAAAAGGATCCTTCCTCCTCAGAACGATCGAAGGGGCAAATGGACACCCAATTATGAAGGTCCATTCGTGGTCAAGAAGGTCTTCTCTGGCGGAGCCTTGTTGTTAACGACCATGGATGGCGAGGATTTTCCATCCCCTGTGAATGCGGACGCAGTTAAAAAATACTTCGTGTAAAGAGACCCGCTGGACGAAAAGAATAAAATAGTCCAGGCAAAAATGGGCATCCCGGCGAACCGAAAAACAGAAAGAAAGGTTCGGGCAAAAATTAGGGATAAAAGGAAAAAATTGTACACCCGGCAAGTCGAAAATCTGAAAAGGCGACTTGGGCAAAAAAGGGTATCCCGGTGGACTGAAAACCCGAAAGGGCGGTCCAGGCAAAAGAGGGATTGAAACGAACAGCTGCGTCTAGCATGATCGTTTGCGCTTTGGTTAAAGCATCATGGATAATACCCGGTAGGGATCGGTCAGAAACGTCTTGTTCAGAAGGCAGAAAGCATGGAGAGTCTGAGGACATATGGGGTGTAACCGAGTTGGAACTCGATGAGATTACGGGTTTCACATTGCCATTAGGATAAATTTTTCCTTTTGTGCGCAATTACCTCTTTTCAGGAATTGCTTCCTTTGTATTGCTCAATTTGAGCCACACTTTTCCAATCAATAAAATGCATATTCAGTCAAATAATTTTGTTTTTTGTTTTTTCATTACCGCTTTGATTGCAAAAACATCTGATTATTTTGATAAAGAATCTTGCATTTTAAGACATACAGGTCCCTTCCAATGCATGTTTATAAGATTGAAAGCTTGAAATCTTATTCGGAAGGTTGAGTGACCCAAGTGTTGAAATCTTGACACGCCTGGGGCACGGTTTTATCTGACGGTCTGTTTTGCAGGAACTGTTAGATATTCTTCACTCACTTGCAGGTTGTGGTGTGGAAGCTTTGACAAATCCCCAGAGAGTTCGCTCAGGGACGAATGAATGAAAGAACGGCGAAGAGACGTTGAGGCGTACGATGATCTTTGGAATTAATCAAGAAGACTCTTCAAAATCGGAAGATTGGAAAGTCTGTAGAAATTCCCCGCAGAGTCCGATCAGGGACGAATGAATATGAAGGGGTGACGGAGAAGACGTTGGGACGTCCGACGACCTTTGGAATTAATCAAGAAGACTCTTCAAAGTCGGAAGATTGAAATTTCTGTATAAATCCCAGGAGTACGCTTTCCGTCGAGCGCGGAGCGATTGGGAATACAAGATGATGGAGCAGAAAAGGTCCAGACGAGTCTGGGAGTTCTCAAAAGTGGAAAGCTGATACGAGATTGGGAGGTGGATACCATGGTTCGACGAGTCGGCGGGTGTTCTATAACAACTTTTCTCATTTCCTCAACGAGGTCCCCAAGCAGAAGTAGAGGACCATTTCCCCTGCAGATCCAAGGTCTGTGGCTTCCCCTAGCCGAGTCGGGATGGTTACCCCCGGTAGGTTTACAACGGTGTTTCCTCGGCAACCAGGCCAGAAGGTTGCTATTCCCCGAGTGGAGCGGGTTTCAACGAAATATATCTCCAGCAGCGTTCATCCTACTAGTGGATTGGACGAGTTTCCGTAGCAGACTGATATCTGCATCCCCAGCTGAGTTGATCCTATGGATTGTATGGGTGTCCCCAGCGGAGTGGCATTCGCTTCCCTGGCAGGGTCAGGATGGTTATCCCCAGCAGGTGTCAGATTGATGCTTCTCCAGTCGGCGGGCCTGGAGGTTGCTGTTTCCCAGCAGAGTGTTTGTGAAGCACTTCCCCAGTAAAGTCGTCAGGTATCTGTGAGGGTTTCCCAAAGCAGAGTCGGGATTGATATCCCCAGCAAGTCAGAGACTGTTGTATCCCCACAGAGTGTTGGTGGTGCTTATCTCCAGCAGTTTCCCGAGTGGAGTGGGTGCAAAGGAGGTTCTTCCCTAGCAAGGGTTACCTTATCCCAACAACAATGTTATTCCCCAGCAGGGTGGAGATCGGAGTAATGACGAGTTCCTCAGCAGAGTGTCTCGTGCTCCCCAGCAGAATCCCTTGAGGGGGACGTTTTTATGCATTCATCATGAAAAAAATAGCATAGCATGTTGCATAGAAAAATAATAAAGCGCGTAGCATTTCCATAATTATGGAGCATTACGCAGAAAAAATCAATCATGCATCATTGCAAGCATCAGTTAGTCTCAAGCCGTGGTTACTGTTTGAGAGGTTTCTGCCAGACAGTGAAGGTGTTACTCCGAGGAGTTTAGCCTCATGATTTGATCAAAGGTGTTTCCCCAGTAGTGCGATACTGGAGGAAGTTTTTCCGTCGAGCAGAGATGGGAAATGTTGGGCGATCAGCGCAATTCAAGCCGTGGTTACCGCTTGGAGTTTTGGTTTCGCCGGATGGTGAAGGTGTTACTCTGAGGAGTTTAGCATCATGATGTCAGATCAACAAGGTTCTCCAGTAGTGCGATATTGGAGAAATGTTTCCGTCGAACAGAGATGGAAATAAAATCAGAGGACGTTATGCGATCAGTGCGATTCCGGGGTTCAAATGGAGAAAAGGAGATACTGAGGTATTTTCTGGGGTTCAAATGAAGATTGGAGTTGAAGAATGTATCCGGGATGAGGTCCTTAGGATTATCTTATGTTCATGTGTCACCTTAGACTCTGGCTGAGGCCAATGGATGTCGTTATAGGTGTCTTCTGAGGAAGAGATACACATGCTACCTTCCTTTTGTGAAGGTATACCCTCTGACATGTCGCCCTCAGAGTGGTGTTTGGTGTTATTTCCGACGTTGCCAGCGGAATTATCACGAGAGATTGGAAATCGAGGTTCAAACGGAGAAAAGGAGATGTTGAGGCATTTTCTGGAGACGGGGTTCAAATGGAGAAAGGAAGATGTTGCGACATTTTCTGGAGAACGGGGTTCATATTGGCGATCGTGAGTTATCGTCAGGCGACTGGGGTTCAAAACGGAGAATGGGGTTCATTATTTGGCAAACGGGAGAATGGGGTTCAAATGCAGAGATCCGAGGATCGTTTGCGCAGAGAAGAATTTTTGGGGTTCAAGAATGCGGTGATCCGAGGATCATTTGCGCAAAAGAAAATTTCGGGGTCCAAGAAAATAAAAAATAGAGAAAATTTCGGGGTTCAAGAAAAGCATAAAAGAAGAAGAAAGGAATAATAATCCCGAGCGGATGTGGTGTTCAGGCCATGGTTATCCCAGTGTTACCATTTATTTTGGTATCCGGGTCGACGTTGCTGTTTCGGTATTCAGGCCGGTGTTCTCCATACCAGACAGATTTTCTTGTTCAAAGATTTTTGTTTCTTCGCCGATTCTGACAGGCGTTGTTAATTATTTTCCCATCAGAGTGCAAATTGTTCGTTTGTTCTTGGTATTCAATCACTCTTCATCCTGATCATCTAAAAGTCGAGGCTGTTCATATCGACAGGTTCACAGTGGATTGAATAGGGGCAACTGTAACACCTCAAAATTTGCCCTCCTCTCTTGGGACTAGCATATCATTTTGCATATCATTTTAGGTCATTAGGCATTGCATATTGCATATCATGTGGTTACATGGTGCAAGCCATTCTCCCAAGTCTTGGTCAGAAGATGAAGAAGTCAAAGTGCAAGCTGGGGTTTCAGTGGATTGGATCATTAATCATCTGAGGGTGGTGATTCAAGTTAGGGTTTCATGATTCTCAAAGGAGATTGGTCTTCATCTTGATTGAAGTGGTACATCATCATCATCATGGTCTTGTTATCATCAAGTGTTGAAGCATGTACCTTGAGATTAGGGTTTTGACCACTGGTCAACCCTAATCAGTTGCATTGGGCCAATCAGGGCATGATCAGGAGATGGGGTCTATGATGTATATGGGGATCATCCCATGGTTTTATTGAGATTATTGAGGCTAGGGTTTCATCCTTGGGCCATTTCATCAGAGAATTGGAGCTCAGATTGATTTATGCATTGCCAAATTCATCTATCAGTTGAAAAAGTCAACTGTGGTCAATTGTGCTGGATCTAATGGATTTGGAGGTGGAAATAAGTTGGATACACTTCATTCATGTTGGAACAAGTGTTATTTGACATGACAAAGCTCAAGAATGGAGAAAATCAAGTCAGAACAAAAACTGCCAAAAATAGAAAGTGACTTGTAATGGGAGTTTCCAAAAATGGAAAGTTTTTGACCACAAAATTACGTGTCCAAAAATGCTTCAAATGAAAATTTGTTCAACATGAAAGTTGTAGATCTTGGTCTCACCTTTCCAAAAAGTCCAAGAACTTGAAAATCCCATGTATGGTTGGCAAGTTATGGTCCATTCAATTTCAAAAATGACCCATAATCAGAGGGGCATAACTTCCACATGGAGTGTCCAAATTGAGTGATATTTTTATGTGCAAACTCCATTTGACATGTACTTTCTTGGTGCATAATTGGAATTCATCAAAAATGGTCAATGCAAAAGGTCAATTTTCAAGTGTACATTTAAAGATCCAGGGGCAAAATGGTCCAACTTGAGAAATAATGGGAATTTTGGAATGGGGATTTTTGTAACACCTCACAAATGCTATTTGGAAATGGTTTGAATCATCATAACAGGTCAAGGTGCAATGGTTGAAGAATTCACTTTTGAAATGAACTTGAAAAATGAACAAAGTGCCATGACATAGTGAAATTCCAAAATACACATCCAATGGCCATGGGACAAGTTGCAACAGCTCACACATGTCATTTTGAGAGTGTGTGAGCTGTCAATGAGCTGTCATAAAGCCCATAGGAAAATACCATTTTGCCCTTGCTTAAGTAAATCACATTTGCTAATCTCATTTCATTTGGTTAATTTGGTGATTAAAGCTTGATTAAGTGGAAGTATATATTCCTAATCCTAACAAACTTCTAACAGAATTCACAATTCCCAAAATCACAATCTCTTTTCCCTCCAAATTCACAAAAAACCTCAAGAACAAAAAAGCAAAAAATCCAAAAATCTCTCTGAATTCTCCATCAATTTGAGAATTTCGTGTTGCTGCTTCATCCAATCCACTTATGCTTCAACTGTTTTGTGGATTCAACATCAAAACCATCTCCAATTGTGACTGTCCATATGTGATGCATCAATGGTGAATTGAAGAATTTGTGCACTGGAAGCAATTGCAGCTGAACCTAACACCTCCAGGCACCTCACATATCATCATTCTTGATCTGTTTTGGTAATACAAGCGCGAAGAACATCAAATCCATCACTGCCATCTCCAGGTACTTGAATTTCGAACTTCGTGATTTAATCAATGGTTATATGCGTTTTGTAGACTGTTTGATGTAGAATCCAATGATGCAATTGGTTTTAGAAATGGATGAACGTAGGATGAGTTGTGTTGATTTGAAGCTTCGATGCTAAAACCTAATCCCTTCGATTCGTAAAATATATGAACAATTAGACAAAATTAAAGACATATTTGAGATCCTGAGGATGAGACCGTTCCAACGCATATTCATTTGTTGATTTTGGTTGAGGTTTGAGTCGAAACCGAGTTTGGACATGGAAGCTTGGACACGATGATGAAGAAGATGATTTTCTGGATTTTTTCACTGTTTGATCCACTGAATTGCCTTTCCAATTTCAAATTCGTGTTTGCCGCGGAAACCAACCAATCACGCGCCTCCATGTCAATTATTTAAACGCTGCGTTTTTGGTCCAGGCAGTGATAATTACCATTGTGCCATTTAGCTCATTTTAATTAATATAACATCTAAATAATTATTTCATTTAATTAATCAAGCTTAAAAAATTCATAAAAAATATTTTAATGATCATAAAAATATGAGGATTTTTTTTGTAGATTCCATTTTGTCTCTAGTTTTTTATGGATATGATTTTACAGGTTGTGCATGGTGAATTGTTGACTTTGCTTAGGGATGTTTGACTTAGGTCATTTTTGTGTGCATTTTGCCATTTCCATTGTGAAATACTCATGCCTTAAAAGAAATTCTTGATATTTTTTGTGGTGATTCTAGATATGTTTCTGGTGATTTACATGTAAAATTTGTGATATTTGGATACCTGATGATTGAGTTATGATTTTTTGAACTTAGGTGTGACAATTTGTGTCACACCTAACTAGGGCAACTTCATGAAATTATTTGCCTAGCCTATGATTGTTGGAATGAGTTGAAATTTTGCATGGATGATTATTGATATGTTGAGATGTGATGTGAATTTTTCTGGATTTTTATATGACATTTTCAATTTGATTGATATTTTTCATATCTGTTGGTCAATTATGCAAGTTCATATGACACATGTTTGTAAATTTAATGTGAAATGCTCATATGGTTTTGGATGAACATGAAATTTGGTATGCTGGTTGTAGACACATTGTAGGACATCCCTGTTTTGGTCCCATTCATTTCTTAATTGTTTTCACTGATTTATGAATTTTTGAAGTGAATACTTGTGTTGATACCTTGAATTGGCCTACATAATTGTGTCTGGATTTCTTGATTTTCATTGGCCTAGTTCCTTTTGTCCAATTGAGCTGAAAATTGACATGCTATACCTTGAATATGTCCTGTTTAGGTGTGAATTATTTGAGGATTTTTGGAATTGATTTGATATGATTTTGAGTGCAATAGTTCTGTTTGGACATTGGATGTTGCATTTGACCTAGTTTGACTTGTTTTGGTCATGAAATGAATATGATGAATGATATGAGTATGGGATCAATTGCTCTTGCTTTTGAATTGCTTTAGCTTGATTTTGGTTGAAGATCCCTTGCTGTTTAGAATTTTTTTCTCACTTTTGGACCCTAGGCTTGGCCTAGTGGTCTAGTTTCTCACATTTGGATTGACTTTTCAGGATGAAATGCATGATGCTTAAGGAGAATGCTTCAAGTCAATTAAATTGAGATTGTTTGGTGTTGTGAACTAACATGAATTTGTTTTGTAGGTTGTGAAGCTTGAGCTTGAGCTTATAGCTTGCCTTTGTGTGCATTAATCTGTATAGTCTGACTGATTAACATTTGCTGTTTATTGTTGTTTGTCTGAGTACTAATGATACTTGATTGATTTCAGGTACATTTAGTTGCTTACAGTTCTTTAAGAACTTGCCTGCTGCTGCTTGGTTTTTAAACCACTTGAGGTAGGACTTCTATTCTTCATGTAGTCTGGAGACCCGGCCTGTTATTTGGCCGGGCAAAATGTCTGAAGTCCTCCTTAAGAGGCGATGTTTGTGATTGTTTAATATTGTGCCTAAGCAGGTGAAGTCCTCTTTGAGGCAATTGGTGGAAGCCAAGGGATATGCAATCTATCCCCCACTATTCTGTGAGTCGTCCCTCTGCTCACACGGCTGTGTGTTGATGCATTGGGACACAAACCCAAGATCTTGTGCTGTTGCACAATCGAGTCAGAGTCTTTGAGCGTAGAAGGGTCCCTCCATTCTGGACCCACGCTCCTTTGTCAGAAGCTCTCCCTGGTCGGGGATAAGAGCGGTGAGGTCTCATCCTCACTTCACCTTTCATCTGCTTCACCTTAGCCTCGTAATGGCAAGGTTAAGAGCGAATAATACCCATGTACAGATGGCTTGCTTCGGCAGTCAAACCCATTGTTTGAGCCCACTTGACTGGTTATAGTGTGTGCTATGTGAATATTTGTTTGACATGTTTGCTTGAAATGCTTGTTTTGATCTGTATGCTTGTATGCTTGCTTCTTTCCTGGATAGGATTAGTTTGCAATTGTGCAAGTAGGTAGAAACCTCAACGTAGGGTAACGATGCATGACAACACTAGGCTCGAGTCCAGCTCCCTGGTAGTGTGTCTTCCCTCGGTTTATGGCTAGTTTTTCTTTCCCTTTAGGGGGAACTACATCGCCCTGATCCTTGTTCCAGACGAGGTATGTAGGCAGGTGGTCGTGCGAGACCACTCCGGGCAACCTTTTTCTTTTTTGCGTGTGTTTACTTGTTATCTGATTGTGTTTTGGTTCGGATGCCGACGTAAGTCCAGTGATTGGCGGTCGGGCTCCACGTTTGCCGTTTTGAGCGTGTGTTGGTTCGGATGCTGACGTAATTCCATCGAGTGGTGGTCGGGCTCCATGTTTGCCATCTGTTTGTGCGTTTTGTGTTGTTTGGCGTGCGTAAGCCGAACTACAGCGGCTCTGATTCTCGTTCCAGACGAGATATGTAGGCATAGGATGCGATGTCCTATCGAGCTCCCTTCTCTTAACCCCACCTGCGTTCCCTGTGTGTGTGTGTGATGTTTAGCAACCTTTTCTTTTCTTAGAACGTGGATCCCGTTGAGTACGACGGACGTGAGGGGTGCTAATACCTTCCCCTTGCGTAACCGACTCCCTTACCCTTTCTCTTTGGTCGCAAGACCATTTCCTTTCCAGGTTTCTCTGAGCGTTTCCTTTCCCTATTTTGGGATAAATAACGCGCAGTGGCGGCTCTGTGTTGTGTTTTTATTTGAGTCCCGCCGGTTGTTTTTTCGCGGATGCGACAGTTAGCATTGATTATGAAGATTTAATCTTCCTTGATTCAAATCTAATTCATCTTGATCAATTGATCAAGTGAATGGCTTTGCATTAAGGATAGGTTGTCTTCTAAATCATGCAAAAGACTTAAACCAATACAAGATCAATTCTCTTCTTCTTTTTGGCATGGCAAGTTGTTGGGACTTGGTTCACTAATCAAGACTCCTAACTTGTGTTTGTTGCCTACATTATTATTGACCGGCCTCAGATAGTTGTGACTTCTACATAAGTCCAATTACGATTGCTTAACATAGCGCTAAATTTGCCTTATGGCACACTAACTACTAACACTAACTATTGACAATTAACATTTACCTTATGCAATTTACTTTATGCAATTTACTTTAATGCAATTTACTATTCTTGCACATATTATTCATTTGCTTTTCTCTTTGCTCACTTGAGCACATGTTTATGTTAATGCCATTTGCCTTTTGCTCACTTGAGCACATAATTGTGTATATATTATTGTGTTTGTGTTTTGTTTTGATTGTGGTGAACCAAATGCAAAGAAATGGACTTAGTTTCTAGGACTTCCCCTATGCAAAAAATGGAGAATTGGACTTAGATTCTAGGACCTTCCTTATGCAAAAATTTGGAGTAAAAGGATCTTAATGATGAAGATTGGATTAGAAGAACCAAATCTCTAAACTCACTCTTGTCTATTCTTGTTTTACTTCATGGAACTTTTGATATGTGTGCTTTTGTGCTAGGAGTTTCCATTTGAGCTTGATTGGAGGACCATTGCCATGTTCATCTAAGTGGAAGAAACAAGATACATTGAGGATCTCTTATGAGACTTGTTGGATTGCTTATACTTAGTGGTTGCTTATTCCAAAGGATGGGAGCTACTTGGATCATCAATATGATCTCAAGAGAGGAACTCCTTGTGTGGTTCATTTCTTTTCCTTTACCTTTTTGCTTTTGCTTAGGACTTAGCCCTTCTTCTTCTTCTCTCCACTCTAACCCAAGCCAAAACTTTTGTGCAAACATTTAACTTCTGTTTTCAAACATTAGAAACCTAATCCTTATGCTTTTGATTTTCAAACTTTCTTTTCATAATACTTATTCTGAATTGAATCCTTAAGTCAACTTTGACCATTTTTTGTACATACTTCTAATTGGTAAATATAACCCATTCAAATTTGTTTTTGTGGTTCCAATGGCCACTTTCTTAATCAATTTTCCATAACCTTTAGCTATTAGGTTTGAGTTATCTTGGTGGTAGATGTAATACTTGATAACATGAAATAGTATCACATTCTAGGACTCAATTTAATTAAATTATATTATTATTTACTTCAACTTATTTCATTTTATTAGATATTACGCGGTATTTTCTTTCTATTTATCTCAGGTGGTTTATTTGAAGCACGAGTAAAAAAGGAAGAAAAGGAGGTGCAAAAAGGAATGAAAAGAAGCAAATATCAAAAGCCAAAGCCCAACCCAAAAAGCACAGGCGTTGTGCCTGTGACGAGCGTCACAAAGGCTGTGACGAGCGTCACGCTTTACACACTTGTGTGACGAGCGTCATACATGGTGTGACGGACGTCACACCATTCCCCTATATTTTTGGCACCAGGAACGCAACAGACCACGTTGAAGCTACTTTCACGCTTGACCCTTGGAACGTGAAGACCATGTACACGAAAAACCCTTGGAAGCAGTTACAAAAAGTAGCAGTATAAATAGTAGCTTTTTGGAAAGCTCTCGGTTCCACGCTTCTTCACCGTTTTCTCTTTTTCGCAATTTTTCTCTTCCAGCAGTACAAGCACATTTTTACAGCATTGCTTTTACGATTTTTATATTGTTTCCTTTGCAATTTCTATTTTCTTTTTAAGCACTTAGTTAATTCTTTTTTTTTTCGCACAATAGTTTCTACACCGGAAACTATTGTATACCTTTCACTGGATCTAACCTTACGTTAGAATCTAGTTTTTTATTACTTCGCTTTTATTTTTCTGTTTGATTGAAGAATTCAAGAACAAACCCAACCGGCCTGTGGTGGAGTGTTCAAGACTGCTATTTAATTTCTCAGGTTCTTTAATTATTGTTTGAATTTATATATGCCCTGCTTTACTGTTTATTTATATTATTTGCCTGAGATGAATCTGTTTATGCATGATAATTATTTAAGTCTGCTTAGCATGTCTGGCTAATTTATTTAGGTATCGGTATGTAAAGTAAGCGGAATGAAGGAATCAAAACCAAATTGGTTTAATTAAGTTTAAAATTAAAATCACTCTTTTTACGATCTCAATTTACAGGTTTAATAACAAGGTTTTTGTACGAAAGTAAAAGACATAAAGAAGTTAAAAGCAATAGAATGAGAGTTTGAGTTTTCAACTGGACAGTGTAAATTGGACATTAATTCTAGATCAGGGCGAGAGCAATTTTTAGAGTTAATTAAATTCTAATCTTTTTCAAAAAGTATTTTTAAAGATTGAATGTGAGGACGAGAGTTAAGCATTTGAATTTAATTATATAACCTAAGTCAACAGAGCGAGAGTTTGAGATAAGGGTGTTTAAACGATTAGTGTTTTCTTAAAAAGAGTTTCTACGGATTCTATTGTTTTCAAAAAGTGGTTTTTAACTTAACTAATAAGTGACAGCTATGTTAATATAAAATCATAGTTTATTCAACAGAGCGAGAGTTTGAGATAAGACTTTTAATCAATAGTGTCAACTAAAAGGATTTATTTTAAAACCAAGAAACCAACATAGAATTGATTCCCTAATTACGACGAACTACATACCGATATCCGCTTATTAGATATTTATTTTAGATCTTATTTTAGTTTTAGCTTTTCCCCCAAACAATCAAAGTATTACCTGCCTTAGCTTTACGAAGTAACCTTAGATAACGGTATATCGATTCATAAGTCCCTGTGGGATCGATATCTTTTAAAACTACGTGATAGAACTGTGCACTTGCAGTTTGTACCCCAAATTCGACTCATAAAGTCGCGATCAAGTTTTTGGCGCCGTTGCCGGGGACTTTTATTTAGTCGATATCGTAACTCTTCTATTACGCTGTAGAGACTAAGGTTTTTCTTTTTCTTTTCTTTCTTTCGTTGATTTGTATGCCACACACTCGCTCACAAGGCGAGCCGTTCTACTTACGAATCAACGATATCGAACTATATCTCTGAGTCTTACGACGAATTCGGGAATATCGTGCTGCAAACAATCTCCCTCCTGTTGAACTTCCCGATTTTAAAAATATTTTCCCTTCGATACCCGAGATGGCAGAACCAGCTCGTGCTCTTCGAGATTACGCCGCTCCATCGCAAGATGAGCCGCATTCAAGTATTGCTCCACCCGCAATCGAAGCAAACAACTTTGAACTTAAACCTTCATTGTTGCAGGCAGTGCAACAGAACCAATTCTCTGGAAATCCTACCGAGGATCCAAACCTTCATTTATCCATATTTGTCCAATACGCTGATACTGTTAAAGCTAATGGTGTCACTTCAGAGGCAATTCGACTTCGTCTTTTTCCTTTCTCGTTAAGAGATAGCGCTAGAAGATGGCTTCAATCTCTTCCTTCCAACTCAGTCACCACATGGAACGAGTTGAAGAAAGTTTTTCTTGCTCGATATTTTCCGCCAAGCAAAACAGCTATGTTAAGAGCCCAGATAAATGGATTTAAACAGAAAGATAACGAGTCTCTTTTCGAAGCATGGGAAACATACAAAGACATGATGAGACTTTGTCCACACCATGGTTTAGAGGACTGGTTAGTAATTCATACCTTCTATAATGGTCTCCTGTACAACACGAGGTTAACAATAGACGCCGCCGCAGGTGGTGCACTGATGAACAAACCATATGCTGATGCTTACCAACTTATCGAAAGCATGGCTCAAAACCACTATCAGTGGGGAAGCGAACGAACAATGGTAGAAAAACCTCAAACGAAAACTGACATGTACGAGATAAGTAACCTTGATCATGTTAATGCAAAAGTGGATGCTCTGGTCCAGAAAATTGAAAGTTTAAATGTATCACCTCCAGCCACCGTGGTAGCCATAACTCAGAATTGCGAAGTCTGTGGAATCCAAGGTCACACTCCTGCAGATTGTCAACTCCTAACAGGAATCCAAGCGGAGCAAGTAAACTATGCTCAAGGAAGCCCCTACTCGCACACCTATAACTCAAATTGGAAGAATCATCCCAATTTTTCATATAAGAGTAATAATGCTTTATACGCACCTGGACAATCTCCAAATCAAGCCCCAGCTATACCTCCGGGATATCAGAAGCCGATCCCATCTACACCTAACAATAACGCCCCTAGGAAATCCAACTTGGAAATCATGATGGAAAACTTTATAGCTTCTCAACAGCAAACCAATAAAGATTTCTTAAACCAGAATGTACACACTGGCGAACAAATTAAACAACTAGCAAGTAAAGTAGATGCCCTGGCTACTCATAACAAAATGCTGGAAACGCAAATTTCACAAGTAGCTCAACAACAAGCGCCTACTGCTTCCCCAACTGGTACATTTCCTGGCCAACCCCAACCTAACCTAAGAAGCCACGCTCATGCAATTATACTGAGAAGTGGAACGGAAGTGGAAGGACCGTCTGACCCAAGGATAGAAAACCAAAACTCTAAAAAGTCAACTGAGGAGGAAAGTGAACCTAAGGAAAAGGAAGAGAGTAATAAGGAAACCGTAGAAAAGAAGGAACCTTATGTACCTCCACCACCTTATAAACCACCTATCCCTTACCCTCAAAGGCTTATTGTAACACCTCAAAATTTGCCCTCCCCTCTTAGGACTAGCTTAACATATTGCATTTCATTTTTAGGTCATTAGGCATTGCATCTTTGCATATCATATGGCAACATTGAGCAAGTCATCCTCCTAGGTCTTGGTCAGAAGATAAAGAGGTTAAGATATTCAAGCTGAGGGTTTCATGAATTGATCATTAATCATCTAAGGGTTTGTGCATCAATTAGGGTTTCTTGGTTACTCAAGGAGGTTGAGCTTCATCTTGGTTGAAATGGTACATCGTCATCATCATGGTCTTATCATCACCAAGAGATTCATTGTGCTTGACCAGATGCCTTGGGATTAGGGTTTTGACCTCTGGTCAACCCTAATCATCTGAATTGTGCCAATCAGAGCTTGTCAAGGAGATGAGGTCTTCATGGAGATGGGGATCATTCTATGGTTTCATTGAGCTTGTGGGAGCTAGGGTTTCATGTTTAAGCCATTTCATCAAGAGATTGAGGCTCAAGTTCAGCTGTGCATAGCCAATTCATCTATCAGTCAACAAAAGTCAACCAGAAGTCAACTGATGGATTTGGAGGTGGGAGAGGGTTAGAAACAATTCATTCATGTCCAAACAAGGTTCATTTGAAATTTCAAACATCAACAATGAAGAAAATAAAGTCAGATGAAAACTTTCCAAAAATAGAAAGTGACTTGTAATTCAAAATTGCCAAAAATGGAAAGGTTTTCTCCTCAAGATTACATCATCAAAAATGCTTCAAATGAAATTTTGTCCAACATGAACGTTGTAGATCTTGCTCTAACCTTTCCAAAAAGTCCAAGAACATGAATTTCCCATGTGTGGTTGGCAAGATATGGTCAAATCTTGGTCAAGATAATTTGAACTTCACAAGTGCATAACTTTTGAACCATAAGGCCAAATGGAGTGGGATTTTTTTCCACATTCTTGTTTTGACATGCTCTATCCAATTCATGCATCACATATCATGCATTTTGATCACAAAAATATTGGACTTTCCATTTGAAAATTGGAGGGAAAAGTCAAATTTGAAAATTATGCTTTGAATTCACTTGATTCCACTTGCCTTAGCTCCAAAACATCATTTGAAATGGATTTCAAGCCAGAATTTGTACTGTTCCATTGGTATGCATTACATGAGGGTGCATGTGCTAATTGGTCATAACACTTGACATCACTTAATTCACTTGCATTAACACTAATCATGATTAGCAACATGTTTAACATCACATATATAAACCTAATTCTAACTGTTTTCTTGCTAAGCATAACAGAATTGTGAAATTGAGATCTAGATCCAAAAGTTCTTCAACTTTTTCTCTCAACTTTTCTCCATTTTTCTGCACAAACATTGCATCATTCTTGATCAATCCTTCATCCATGTGCATAATTGAGTTGAATTGAAGCAAGACAACAAGGTTTTCGAACAGATTCAAGAACTGTTGCAAGTGTGTTCATCAATGGCAATTCGAGTTTTCAGCTAGATCGTGAGTAATTAACATCAAAACTTTCATCCAAAGCATCATATGAGAGCTGGAGAACATCTGTTTCACTGTGCCAAGGCCTGAAAGCATCGAAATCATTTCTGCACTTCAAAGAAGGTTAGGATTCGACCTTAATGATTCTTGAAATTGTTACATGCTTTTGGTAGATCTTTGAGTGTAGGTTAATCTACAGTTTGAACCATTGAATTTCGTTGAGAAATAAGAAAGTTATGTTGATTTTCATTTTGATGTGTGAAACTTATCTTGCACGATCCAAGAGTTTTAGGAAGATTTAGGTTAAAATAGGTTTAGATTGTTGTTGTACGCTGGAAGACGAAGCCAATGGTATAGGTTTTGTCAATTTTGGTGATGATTTGTTCTTGAGCTGGAATTGATGATGAACACGCATGAAGAACCCTAAATTTCTGTCCAGAATGCGCGCTTGATCCATATTTTCGCTCGCTGCATGCGTTTTGGTGTTATAACACCATGCATTGGACCACGTGTCCATTTACTTAAGTGAGCGCGCGCCAGTTTCAAATGCATACTCCCTTCGATTCCGGCCGAAGACAATTCCATTTTGGCTATGTGCATTTTTAGTTCATCATTTCTCACATGTTCATACTATGCTTCATGTCATTTTTATTTTTTTCTTCCATTCAAAAAAAATCATATCTCCATGATTATTAATCCAATTGAGCTGTGGTTTTTTTCATTGTGTTCATCATGATCTCTAGAATTTAATGAATATTTTTTGCAGAAATTGTGCACTGTTGGATTTTTATTTTGCTTAGGGATTGTGTATGTGTATGTTTTCATGACCTACTTTGCCATATCCTTCATGAAATGATGAGATTTTATCCAAAATTCTTGAAACTTTGCATGCTTAAAATAGACATCTTAAGGAACATTTTGGTATAGAGTTTGTATTTTTTCCATTCCTGGTTGTTGAGATATGATCATTTGAATATAGGTGTGACAATGTGTGTCACACCATTGCTTGCCTGACTTGTTGATTTTATTTGCCATGCCATATAAATGCAAATTAATGTGAATTTTTGCATGATGCTACTTCTGGATGTTAGGCTTGCTTGTGAATTTTTATGGAATTTTTGGATTCAATTTGGATTTGTTTGAGATTTTCTCTTCTGATTGGTCATTCGTGGACTTTTTGAGAGTCATGATCTTAGGTGATTTGTGAAATTCTTGGTGTTTATCCTATGAACTTGAAACTTTGCATGTGTGTTCTAGACACTTTGAAGTTTTCCATGGATTCGGTTTTATGCATTTATCTTGTACCAATTCTGTTTTGTGCTTGTGTGAAGTTGATGCATGATTTTGTGCCCCATTTGAGCTTGTTTGTGCATACCTTGTCTTATAGAATTTATTTGACATGCTTCCAATTGTCCAAATGACTTGAATTTTGGCATGATGATCATATGATGAATTCTATTTAGCCATGATTTTTCTTGCGATTTATTGAATTATTTTTGAGTGGATTTGGATTAATTCATTCTGTTTGCTTCAATGAGCTTTGGAATTGCACACTTTGCCTTAGATGCTTTGTGAAATGAAATTGGTGTATGATATGAATGTGAGACCACTTGGACATTGTTCTTAATTGATTGAAATTGATTATTGTCAATTTTCATGTTCTGTTTTGAATTATTTCTCCCTCTTTGACCCTAGGCCTTGTCCTAGTGGTTAGTGCTTATGTTTGAGTTGTGTTTTCAGGACAAGAAGCATATGGCCTTGAGGAGTTTGATTCAATTGCTCATTTGGATTGCTATTTGATTGATGTTGATTAACATTAAGTTGTTTTGTAGGTGGATTAACTCATTTGAGTTGAGCTTGAGCTTTGCTCGATGCATAACTTGCTTGTCTGTTTGTACAGTTAATTGTTGACTTTTAGTTTGTCTGTTTGACTGTTTGAGTTGTGTACTAACTGAGCTAGATTGTTTTCAGGTACCTTAGTTGCTATAGTTCATTGTGAACTTGCTTTTGATGTTGCTTGGTTGCTTAACCAATTTGAGGTATAATGTCTCTAACTCCATGTAGTCTGGAAGACCTGGCCTGTTATTTGGTCAGGCACCTGTCTGAAGTCCTCCTTAAGAGGCAATGCTTGTGATTGTTTATATTTGTGCCAAGCAGGAAAAGACCTTTGTTAAGGCAATTGGCAGATACAAGAGATGTGCAATCCATCTCCTGCTATTCAGTTGAGTCATCCCTTTGCTCACACAACTGGTGTTGATGCATTGTGGATATTAACCCAAGATCCATGTTGAGTCAGTCATAAGTGTAGAAGGGTTCCCACTTTCTGAACCCACACTTCCTTTGTCTAAAGCTCTCCCAGGCCAGGGATAAGAGCTATGAGACACACCCCTCACTTCCTATTTCATCTGCTTCACCCTAACTCTCAATGTTAGGGTTAAGAGCTAACATCACCCTGATACAGTTGGCTTGCTTTTGCAGCCTAACCCTTGTGTGAGCCCACTTTGTCTGTATATAGTGTGTGCTAATTGTGTGTATGTTTGCTTTGTGTTGATTATACTTGCATGCTTTGCTTTGCCTGTTTAGGATTAGCTTGCTGTTTGTGCAAGTAGATAGAAAACTCTACCTAGGACCATTGTGGAATACATGATAACTATTAGGCTCGAGTCAGTCTCCCTTCTAGTTGGTCATCTCCCAGTCTCTGGTTAGGAGAAAGTTTCTCCCCTGTTAAGGGGAACTACGTTGCCCTGATCCTCATACCAGATGAGGTACGTAGGCAGGAGGTCGTACGAGATCTCTCCGGGCACCCTTTTTTCTTTTTTGTGTGTGTTTGCTTGACAGTTATTACGCTCGAGTTCCAGACTCCCTATTAACTTGTTTGGTTGTTATCCTTCTTGTGTGTGTAGGAGATGGATGTAAGCCCAGCGATTGGCATTCTGTATCCTGTTGTTGTGTGCTTGGAGTCCGATGTAAGTCCAGCAATTGGCATTTGGTTTCCAGTGTGGGTTTGTTTGGTTCGGAGTCTGATGTAAGTCCAGCGATTGGCATTCAGTTTCCATGTTTGCCTCTGTTTGTGCGTGTGTTTTGTTTCGGCGTGCGTGAGCCGAACTACGGTAGCTCTGATTCTCATTCCAGATGAGATACGTAGGCATAGGATGCGATATCCTAGCGAGCCTGTTCCCCTCTTCTTCCACCTGTGTTTGTTTCAGTGTGTGTGTGGTGTTTGTGAGCAGTTTTAGCAACTTTTATTCTTTCCTTCTGAGCGTGGATCCCGTCGAGTACGACGGATGCGTAGGGGTGCTAATACCTTCCCTTCGCATAACCGACTCCCGATCCCATCTCTCTTTGGTCGCGAGACCATGTCTTTTCCAGGTTTACTTCGAGCGTTTCCTTTCCCTTTTTTGGGATAAATAACGCACGGTGGCGGCTCTGTGTTGTTCTGTTTTAGCCCGCCGGTTGTTTTTCGCGGATGCGACACTTATTAAAACCAAAGATGCGGGCCAATTCAAAAAATTCGTTGACCTACTAAAACAATTAAACGTCACAATTCCGTTTACAGAAGCTATTACGCAGATGCCCTCATATGCCAAGTTTTTAAAAGAAATTCTTTCTAATAAAAGGAAAATTGAAGATAGCGAAACCGTTACACTCACCGCTGAATGTAGCGCTATAATCCAGAATATGCCTCCTAAACTTAAAGACCCAGGTAGTTTCTCTATACCCTGTCACATAGGAAAATTTGTCATTGACAAAGCCTTATGCGATTTAGGAGCCGATATTAGTGTTATGCCTTTATCCATATGCAAGAGACTTGAAATGGGAGAATTAAGACCAACTAAAATGTCTGTGCAACTAGCAGATCGTTCCGTCAAATATCCTGTAGGAATTCTTGAAAACGTTCCAGTGCGCATAGGTCAATTCTACATTCCAACTGATTTTATAATTATGGATATTAGAGAAGATGAAGTTACACCCATTATACTGGGAAGACCGTTCTTAGCAACTGCCGGTGCGATCATAGACGTAAAACGAGGACGACTCACTTTTGAAGTAGGAGAAGAGAAAATTGAGTTCATTCTTTCCCAATTTTTGAAAGCACCTGCAATAGAAGATACATGTTACTTCATGGATATCATCGATGAATGCATAAAAGAAACGGAGTTAGAAAAAGACAAATCATCTGACTATCTTGTAGAAGACAAACTTAACCAATGTTTAGCAATAACACCGGACCCTACGCAATGCCTTAAGAAACCAACCCTAGACCTGAAAACACTTCCCAAAAATCTGAGATATGAATTCCTAGACTTAGAACTTGAACGACCAGTGATAGTTAATGCTGACCTAGGAAAACTCGAAACAGAAAAACTCCTGCATATCTTAAGAAAATATCCAACCGCACTAGGTTACAACACCACCGATCTTAAAGGAATAAGTCCCTCTATTTGTATGCACCGCATCATGCTAGAAGAAGACTGTAAAACTTCTAGGGAACACCAGAGGAGACTAAACCCGATCCTGAGTGAGGTAGTGAAGAAGGAAGTAACCAAGTTATTAGAGACAGGTATCATATATCCTATATCTGATAGCAAATGGGTTAGTCTTGTACACGTAGTACCAAAGAAAGGAGGTGTAACAGTCATTGAAAATGAAAAAGGAGAAACTACAACCAAACGAATCGAATCGGGATGGAGAATGTGCATTGACTATAGGAAACTAAACAAAGCAACCCGAAAAGATCATTTCCCTTTACCATTCATTGACCAGATGTTAGAACGATTAGCAAAACATTCTCATTTCTGCTATCTAGACGGTTACTCAGGTTTCTTTCAAATATCGATTCACCCTGATGACCAAGAAAAGACAACGTTCACGTGTCCTTTCGGTACCTTCGCTTATAGACGAATGCCGTTTGGCTTGTGTAATGCTCCTGCAACCTTCCAAAGGTGCATGATGGCAATATTCGCCGATTTTCTAGAAAACATCATGGAAGTATTTATGGATGACTTTTCCGTATGCGGACAAAGCTTTGAAGAATGCCTTGAAAACCTAGAAAGAGTTCTAGAGCGATGTGTGAAAGTAAACCTAGTACTTAATTGGGAAAAATGTCACTTTATGGTACAAGAAGGAATTGTTTTAGGACACATCATCTCGAACAGAGGAATTGAAGTAGACAAAGCCAAAATAGAGGTAATCGAAAATCTTCAACCCCCGAAAACTGTGAGAGAAGTACGAAGCTTCTTAGGACATGCCGGTTTTTACCGACGATTCATTAAAGACTTCTCTAAAATAACTAAACCTTTAACCGGGCTATTGATGAAAGATGCTGAATTCATATTCGACAATAAATGTTTAAAAGCATTTCAAACGCTTAAACAAGCACTGATCTCCGCGCCCATAATGCAGACACCAGATTGGAACGAACCATTCGAAATAATGTGTGATGCCAGTGATTACGCTCTAGGTGCTGTTTTAGGACAACGAAAGGATAAAAAGCTTCACGTTATATATTACGCAAGTAGAACTCTAGATGAAGCACAAATGAATTACGCCACAACCGAGAAAGAACTTCTAGCAGTAGTGTTTGCGCTAGATAAATTTCGTTCTTACTTGGTCGGAGCCAAAATAATCATCTACACTGACCACGCTGCTATCAAATACCTCTTAACAAAAAAGGATGCTAAACCTAGACTCCTAAGGTGGATCCTGTTGCTACAAGAGTTCGATTTGGAAATCAAAGACAAGAAAGGAACTGAAAACGTAGTAGCAGATCACCTCTCTAGACTTGAGAACCTTAAACCGGAAAGAACATCAATTAACGATGATTTCTCGTACGATAAGCTTATAGCTACTTTGGAAGAAAATAACGTTGATAAACAGGTAGAAACCACCTTAGCTATATCTGTTACACCGTGGTACCCTGACCTCGTCAACTATTTAGATGCCGGAATAGTTCCACCTACTTTATCCTACCAGCAGAAGAAACGATTCTTCTATGACATAAAACACTATTACTGGGATAACCCCTTACTTTTTAAAAGAGGCCCCGATGGTATTTTCCGTCGGTGTATACCCGAAGAAGAGGTAGAAAATATAATCCAACACTTGTCGCATTACGCGAAAAACCGGCGGGAAAACAAGAACAACAGAGCCGCCACCGTGCGTTATTTATCCCAAAAGAGGGAAAGGAAACGCTCAGAGTAAACCTGGAAAAGACATGGTCTCGCGACCAAAGAGAATGGGTTCGGGAGTCGGTTATGCGAAGGGAAGGTATTAGCACCCCTACGCATCCGTCGTACTCGACGGGATCCACGCACAATAGGAAGGAAAATGGTTGCTAAAAAACGCTGCTCAAACACACACACACACTGGCTGAAAGAGACACAAGAAAACAGACTGAAACTGACTCGGCGGGATACCGCATCCTGGGCCTACTTAGTCTATCAGGCATAGACATCAGAGTCAAAGTAGTTCGGACTGGGGAAACGACACATGCTCGCTAGGATGTCGCATCCTATGCATACGTATCTTCTTGGACGAAGAAGAATCAGAGCATTCGTAGCTCGGCTGACACGCACACAAACAAACACAGGCAAAGGCAAACATGGAGCCTGAATGCCAATCACCGGACTTACATCGACATCCGAACCAAAACACACACAAGAAGGCAAACATGGAGCCTGAATGCCAATCACTGGGCTTACATCAGCATCCGAACCAAAACACACGCAAGGGTGGTTAAGACACAAAGGGTTGAAAAAGAAAAAGGGCGGAAAAAGAAAAAAGGCGCCCGGAGAGATCAGCTCATCTCCTGCCTACGTACCTCATCTGGTATGAGGATCAGGGCGACGTAGTTCCCCTACGCAGGGAAAAAGGACTAGCCTAACCAGATAACAGAGGGAGACACAACACTAGAGAGACTACGACTCGAGCCTAGATGTTGTCATGCAAAGTCGTCCCTAAGTTAAGGTTTCTAGCTAACTTGCACAGGAAGCAAGCCTATCCTAAACACGACTTGCACAGGAAGCAAGCCACACCAACCCTATCTTGCACAGGAAGCAAGCTAAAGCAAACCTAACTTGCACAGGAGGCAAGGGTCTCGATTGCAACTAGGGCAAGAGAAAGGGGAGGTCTCAATCGCAACGAGGGCGAGAGAAAAGAATTAGTGTTAGTTGTTAGTCAAACTCGACAAGACATCGCATCTCGTGCCTACGTATCTCATCTGGACATGAGAATCAGAGTTGCCGTAGTTCGGCTAAACTATTCCCGTTGGTTTGTGTTTTTTAAGTGGACAACGTCACTGCGCAATCTACCTGATGCTCGACCTTTGGAGACTTACTCACCTATAGTAGAAGGAGTTAACGTATCCTTAAGAGGGGATAATGTTTGTTTGTGTTTTAGGAAAGCTCAAGCAAGAAAGGAAGTCCTATACGAAGGAACCGTGCTACCTTAATTGACATGCAAACGAGACTACACGGAGTCTAACAAACCTAGGGGATACAATCACACCACACAAGCACATACAGCATGAAATAAACACACCAACAAAGGGGCTCAAACAAGGTTAGGTTTTAGTCGAGGGGTCATATCAACCTCAACAAACAAACCACTGGAACTGGGTAGTGTTAGCTCTTAACCTTGCCATTGAGGGGCTAAGGTGAAGCTGATAAAAGGTGAGTGAAGATAGGACTTCACAGCTCTTATCCCTGGCCTGGGAGAGCTTAAGACAAGAATGTGTGGGTTCAGAAAGTGGGAACCCTTCTACACATTTAAAACTGACTCAACTGTACAATTGTACAAGATCTTGGGTTTGTATCTGCAATGCATCAACACAGTGGTGTGAGCAAAGCAGATGACACACAAAATAACAGGGGATAGATTGCTTATCCCTTGGGTTCTGCCAATTGCCTCTTCACTTAGGAGGTCTTTGAATATGTACAGGGACAAAATTAAACATCCACAAACATTGCCTCTTAAGGAGGACTTCAGACAGTTGCCTGGCCAAGTAACAGGCCAGGTCTTCCAGACTACATGAAGTAAAGAAGTTATACCTCAGTGCAAATTGCTTATCAAGCAAAGCAAAGCAAAAGTTCACAAGGAACTGAGCAACTAAAAGTACCTGAAATCAGTCAAGCAACATTAGTATACAGTCAAAATTAACTCAAAATGAAACAGAAGTCAACAATCAACACAAGCAGGCTAAGTGTGCAATGCACAAGGCTCAAGGCATGTGAGCCAAGCAACCTACAAAACAAATAGATTAGTCATGATGAACAAGCACACTCAATCAATTTGTATTGGTCTCATTGGGTAATTGTTGGTCAACCTGAAAACATGAACTCAAATGTGAGTAACAGGACCACTAGGACAAGCCTAGGGTCAAAAGAGAATGAGAAAGTCAAAACAGCAAGTGATATCCAATCAAAATCAAGTTCAAACAATCAAGAAACAAACTCAATTGGTTCCACAATCATATCATTCATCATCATCATTTTATAAGCAAAAGAAGTCAAAGCATGGCATATGGAAGCTCATAGAAGTCAACAGCAAGACTCAACTCAAAACCAATCATAAACAATTCAAAAAATCATCAAATAAATCATGGTCAAACATAATCCAAAGCATGGTAATCATGTCAAATTTCAGCTCAATTGGATCATGGGAAGGTGGTCAATGAAAATCAGAAAGGTAAGGCAATTTTAAGCATGCTCAAAGAAGTCAACCAAACATGCATCAACTTCAAAAAATCATAAATCAGTGATAGCATATGAGAAATGAATGGGACTAAAACCATGGCAAAGCTTAAGATGTCTAGTAATCACATATCAAATTTCATGTCCATCTAATAAAGTATGAGCATTTCACAAAACAAATGGGAACAAGTGTTACAAAAAAGTCAACATAAGACCAAACAGGGGAGAAAAATCTCAATCAATTGGAAAATGCCATAAACAAATCCACAAAAAATCACATGTAAACTAGACATTCAAGAATACATTCATGCAAAAAATCAAAGCATTTTGAGGTCAAGAAGCATGGCTATGAAAATCATCAAATTTCACATCAATGGTGTGACACAAATTGTCACACCCTACTTCAAAAAATCATAACTCAATGACCAGAGATGATAAATTCATGAACTCTATACCAAAATCACCATGGATGTGTCTAGTTTATGCACAAAAAATTTCAAAGCCATTGGATAATGCATCATCATTTCACAAATGTTTTGGCAAAGGGTACAAAAAATGAACACATGTCACAAACCCTAGCATCATTTAAAATCTACTCATGCAAAAATTCTGGAAAATACATGATAAAAAACTAGAGATTGTGATGAACATGATGCAAAAAATCCCACCAAAATTGGATAAGAAATGATCAACTTATGAATTTTCCAAAATTGGCATACCAAATGAAATAAATATTGAAATGCAAAAAAGAAAAAACGAATTTAATTAATTAAATTTGGAAATGGCCACAGGCAGCAAAACACTGCCGTTTTATTTATTTGGTGGCAAGCTGGCATTCGTTCAAACCATCAGCCAATGAGAATGCTGTATGAAAAAGTCCATTAAACAAATACAAGGAAGCTCATGCTAATACAAAGAAACCGACATTGGCATACGTAAATGAAACCAAACAGTACTGGCTAAATTAATTCCAATATCTTCCTCATATGCCATGGATTAATTATTTAGTAATTTAATTAAATGTGAAAAGGCACTTGCTGCATGGCCCACTCAACGGCCAATCACAATGCAACTTTAAAAAAAACACATGCAAGGCGTGAAATAGAAAAAGCAATGAATCAAAACAGCTTTAGCAGCAACAAATTTCCAGTATTCATCGTGTTCCTCATGCCAATTCCAGCTCAAAATTTTTTCTTCGAAATTCAAAAAAAACAAAAATACCAATGTGTGCATCTAAACATGCTCAAACCTAAACCACCCTCCATTAATCCCAAATCATGCTAAAATGGACAAATCAAGTAAAAACATAAATGAACATCAAATTTGAATTTCATATTTCTCTCTCAATACCTAACCATTTCCTTCGATTCAAAGCTCAACATGTTCATGGTAAGAAGATCTACAAGATGTAACTCATAATTTTAGAAATGGAGAGATTCGATACCTGACCAAATTTGGAGCACAGAGCTGGAACAGTGGTTGTTTCCTTGTGTATTGTTGAAACATATGCACTATGGTGTTGGTGTTGATGAATGGATGGAAGGCTTTAGCTTAGCAATGTTGGAATTAGCTCAAAATCAAAGTTGCCATGGACATGCTCTTTGATGCAACAAGGTAGAAATGATGCTGCAGTTGTGATACATGGCTCCCAAGTGCTTCCAAGATGTTGGTATATGATGACAAAACCATAACAAGCTCGTGTGCTCTTGAGTTTTTAGCAGAATTTTGCAAAAGAAGAAAATGGTGTTTTTAGAGAAATGAGTTTTCTGTTGGTTTTGAGTGGCTGCTAGGGTTTCCAAATGACAGAAAAATGACATATATACTTCTGTTTTAAGTTGCATAAGTGGATGCTAAATATCATTAACTTAAATGAAGTATTTTGCTAATTGACCACTTTTGTTCACATGGTGAGGTGCAAGGGCAAGAGCCACGAAATTGGGCTTGTAACACAACCAAAATACCATTTCTGAACATATTTGCAAGGCCAAAGTGGCTGGAAATGATTAAATCAAAAAGTCACTTTTCACCCTTACTTGAAAATAAAACATGTAAGTGAAAAAATGCCATTTTGATCCATGAGGTTTTGGTGCATGAGGGTTACATTTTTGGAAAGAGGAGGTCAAATATGACTTGTTGGAAAAAACCCCACCAAATTTGGCCAAATGGTTTGAGAGATATGGCCTTTTGAAGTTCAAGAATTTTTGAAAATGAATTGATCATATCTTGCCAACCATACATGGGAATTGAGAGTTCTTGGACTTTTTGGAAATGGGAGAACAAGATCTTCAACTTTCATGTTGGGCAAAAATTCATTTGAAGCTTGTATCATGATGTAAGTTTGGGATCAAGAAGTTTCCATTTTTGGCAAGTTTCAGTTACAGGTCCAGTTTCTATTTTTGGAAATTTCTGATTTGGCTTCAAATTCTTCAATGGTGATGTTTGCCATGATATATGAGGCCTATTTGGACATGAATAAGCTCTCTCAAACCAAATCCATCCATCAAAACCATAGAATCAATCACAGTTGACCAAGTTTGACTTTTTAGGGTTTCTGATGAAATGTGCATTGACTGATGACTTCTGAACATCCAACCTTTGACCAAAACACTTCAAATGGATCCCCAAGTCATGTGAACATGTTGGACCAACCCTAGGGCCTTGGCTCAATGAGAATTGTACTTGCTTGCTTGACTGACTGATCTCCTGACCAGTTTGACCTAATTTGACTGAATGGCTTGCACTTGGGCAAAAGGGACAATGCAATGTTATGCAGTGGACCATGTTAATGTTATGACCTAATATGAGAATGTATGTACAATGATGGGTGCAAATTTGAGGTGCTACAACACTGTCACTCCGCTCCTTATGGTGGACATGCAAGTACATCCAAGACCTGCTCTAAAATCCTACAAGCCGATTTTTATTAGCCAAATATATGGAAGGATGTACATGCAGCTATTAAGAAATGTGACAGATGTCAACGCACAGGAAACATATCTAGACGTGACGAGATGCCACAAAAGGGCGTTTTGGAAGTAGAGATTTTCGACGTGTGGGGAATAGACTTCATGGGACCGTTTCCATCCTCTTTCGGTAACAAATACATACTCGTGGCAGTTGACTACGTATCAAAATGGATTGAAGCTATAGCTTCTCCAACAAACGACACACGAGTAGTAACTAGACTCTTTAAGAATATAATATTTCCAAGGTTTGGTGTCCCAAGAATAGTAGTCAGTGATGGTGGATCGCATTTCATATCCAAGGTACTCGAAAAACTACTGCTTAAGTATAGCGTAAGACATAGAGTAGCGACACCTTACCACCCTCAAACCAGTGGGCAAGTGGAAGTGTCTAACAGAGAGATTAAACAAATATTAGAGAAAACAGTCGCCACTTCAAGGAAAGACTGGTCATTGAAATTACCAGAAGCTTTATGGGCTTACCGAACTGCTTACAAAACTCCCATAGGGACAACCCCATTTAAGCTCATTTATGGAAAATCCTGTCACCTCCCGGTAGAATTAGAACATAAAGCCTATTGGGCTATTAAAAATCTAAATTTAAACTATAAAGCCGCTGGCGAAAAGAGAATCCTTGATATAAGCGAATTAGAGGAACTCAGAAGAGACGCTTACGAAAATGCCAGAATCTACAAAGAAAGAACAAAACAATGGCATGACAAGCGCATATCAAGGAAAATCTTCAAACAAGGCGATACAGTCCTTTTATTTAACTCTAGGCTAAAGTTATTCCCGGGAAAACTACAATCTAGATGGTCAGGTCCTTTTCAAATCACCAATGTTTTTCCCAGTGGAGCAGTAGAAATTAAAGGCAAATCTATGGAACCATTTACCGTAAACGGGCAACGTCTAAAACATTATCACTATGCAGAAAACAATGAAGATTCGCAAGTCTTGCACTTAGACGAAATGCCTCCAGAACTTATAGATTATAATTGATAGTTTTTATGTCGAGCTTGCGACATTAAACAAAGCGCTTAGTGGGAGACAACCCACAAATATTTTATTTTTTTCTATTAATATTTTCTATTTCTTCCTAAATTATTCTTTTAATTTTCGTTTAGTATTCATTCTTAATTCATTTTAATTTATTAAAAACTTTTCTCTTCTTCTTTCGGCATTTGGCCAAATCCTGACTAAAACTCTTGTTTTTCTTTTCTCTAGCTAACACTAACCTGATGGGACAATTTGATCGTATGGGTATCAAATTCAGAGGAACAGCTCAGAAACAAAAGTTTGAGGAACTAGCCACGAGAGAGATGCTACCTAGTCTGTATGCTGATGACTGGGCAATGACTGCCCTTGGACTAAGACAAAGTGTCCTGTATTTGCTGAGTCAGATAGGGTGGGAAACCGCTCCGGTTCGAAGACAATTTGTCACTTACCGGAGACTGACTCTAGAATTCCTTAGTTCTCTGATCTATCTACCCAGCCATGGGAAAGGAATAAGCAGAGGTTTCATCCAGTTCAGAATGTTTAACATGGAGTACCAATTTAATATTCAAGACTTTACCAACCTTTTAGGTTTCCCTACATCCTTTGACACATTCACAGTGAGCCAAGAAGAACTTTTTGAATATAGAGAACTTGAACACTTTTGGGGAAGCTTGACTGGAAATGACGATCCCGAGGAACATGAGTTTCTCTCTGGAAACATACATAACCCGGCCTTCCGTTATTTCCATAAGATCCTGACCCACACCTTATTTGGGAAGAAGCCAAATAGTACCACAGTTTCACGTGATGAACTCTTCATCATATTTTGTGCTTCCCAAAACCGTCCAGTAAACGGTGCCACTTTTATGTTGGTAAATTTAGACCACCTTATCCAAGATGAATGAGCACCAATTCGAATAGGCGGCTTGATAACCATGATTGGTAATGCTATCGGATTACGTCAGCCTATGCTTGACCTAAGCCCTTTTTGTGGCATTACTACTATGAGTATACCCTTCCTCTTCAACACTATGTTTATAGAAAACCTAGGGTCTGACGAGTTTGAGCTTATAATTAATAACCAAGTTCTTTGCCTATTCACCATGCCCGATCCTAGGACTAGTGTTCATAACCGCAATAACTGGCTCTACAATCTGAACGAAACCCCCTCTCCTGCTAGATCCACTGAATCCATCCAGGACTATGAGATTTGTCATGACCAGATTCCTTATGCTGAATCAGACCCTCAGACACCATCTGGTTATTATGATATTGATCCTCCTCCTCAACCTGTTCAGACCGAAGAATCGGCAATATCCGACCTTAGACATCATATGCCCGGAACTGATTACAACACCGCCATTGAAGCTTTAATGTCAGAACAAGACGCCCTTAGAGAAGAGTTCGCTAACATGAGACACGAATTTCTGGGATACATGAACAGTATGACAAATCAGTTTCACGAGTTGCTATACCATGTTAACTCCTTTGCTCCTCCGGCCAGAGATCGTGCAGATGGATAGAAGTTGTTTTTCTTAGTTATCTAGTTTTAGTTAGTTTTATTATTTAATGTTATTTCAAATTATGTTCGTATTTGTTTCTCTTTCGCATTTTTGTTTTTTTCCAATGTTACATTATGATTATTTTATGAAGCTATTGAATTATCCTATTTTATTATGAATTATGCAATATCTATAAAAAAAATGCTCTCTACTGTTGCTGCCTACATAAATTATTAAAAATATAATATATTTATGCACTATTATACAAAGTAGAATAGCATGCAGGGAAATTTCAATAGCAAAATAAAATAATCTGAAGCAAAACAAAATAAATAATAAAAATAAATTACCAAAATCATTATGAAGAACGCAAGCAAAAACCATGCCAAAAAGACTGTGTGACGAGCGTCACACAACCTATCACGGACGTCACGCCAAGTGCTTGTGACGCCCGTCATGCCCCTGTAACGACCGTAACACCTTGCTGGCTAGGTGAACGTTACAAAGCCGTTGGAGACGAACGTTACAACCCTACACCTTTTTACCTTCCCCATTTATTCACATTTACCCACATTTATTTACTTTTCAACCACTCCCTTTCCAACTTCAATTTTTTTCCTATAAATACCCACCATACCTTTCTTCCTACATCACAACTATTCTATACAATCAAATATATTTTCTTTTCTTTCCTAATTACTTCTTCCAACTCATTCATCAGTATGGCGGGAAATCAAAATTTTGGAAACATCATCTTCCGATCTGAAGATGATAACTATCAAAGGGAGCAATTCGAACGTTTCCAACAACGAGGTGTCACCTCTACCAGGTATCCTGATTCAACTTGTTTACAACAATTAGGATTACTTCAAGGTATAGAATGGATGCTCCGTCTTGCTGATTTAACCTTTCTATGCACGCATAATCAACCCACCTACCCATCCCTAACCTTAGAATTTTTAAGTTCCTATGCGTACAACACTCCCACCGGTGAGGACGAATTCTTAACCGGTACCGCAACCTTCCGTATGTTCAACACCGAGTACTCCCTATCCCAAAACCAATTGAGTACCATGCTACAATTCCCCATAGAAGGTCAAGTCTACCCCAGAATCCCTCCAAACCTAAACTGGAACACAGTTTCCGCTTTCGACCTCTTTAGGAAAATATCCGGTGTAGATGCCAACAACTGGGAAGAGCTCCTTGTTTCCCATATACATAACCCAACTATCCGGTACTTTATCCGCATCCTACAAAACACAGTTTTTGGAAGACCGAACAACAGCAAGGTCAACGCAAAGGAACTATTCTTCCTCGAATGCGTCTTCGAACCGAATGCTAAGGTAAACGCCGCCTCCTTCCTATTTCATCATATCCGCACCTTATGTGCTAGAGGCCGTCAACCTTTTGTAATTGGTGGATTAATCACCACCATAGCACTTGGCTTAAACCTAGGGGACCGACTCCAAACTTTAGAATCTTTACCTCCCCTATTTATGGATATAAGCTACTGTCGGTCCAGCCGCCTAATAAAGAACAGAGTAGGCGGAAAATATTACCTCATGGTGAATAACCAGGCAGTCCCAAGCGTTGTTCTACCCAACATTGCCTTAACCGATGTCACCAATCCCAACCGCCACCTCTATGATCTGAATGCTCCCGAAGCTACCGAGCCTTCACACACAAACCCGCCTACCGACGAGTTCGAAGAAATGGAGCAAGGTGATGACGCTCCTGCACAACAATCAGTCCCGCTCAACCCTTCCGATAATGCAGCTGGCCCATCCTCACGACGTCGTCGACGAAGAAGGCCTGCAACCAACGACGACATCATGGATGCTATTGATGGTATGCAAGCACAGAATCTCGAAATGATGCAAATGATGCGCCAAATGCAACAACAACAGGAAGAGAGGAATGCCATAACCGACCAGCGGTTCACTGATTTGCTTAGCAGGTTCGACAACTTAGAAGTACATCAACGATCACCAGGTCCAAGAACCAGAGGCGGCAGGCAGCCTTAACATTAGTTTTTTCCTTTCTTTTTGTAATTCATTTCTTTTCCTTAAAACATTGGGGACAATGTTTCATTCAAGTATGGGGGGAAAACCGTGTTCTTTCTATCCTCCTTTTTCTTTTTCAAGTATGTATCTTTCTTTTCATTGTTATTTCCCTTATATATATAAAAAAAAAATAATAAAATAATATTTCTTATAATATAGATTTATTTTAAGTTAAGTCCCAAGTGTGAAAAATTCCTATTATCTATTCCCTCAATTTCCATGAGCCATAACAAAAATTCAACACACTCAGTAAGTATAAAGGTCGCTTATTTTATAAAACTTGAGTGAAATCAAGACAAAAATTATTACCATAACAACGCTCTAAGAACCTCAACATGTTAGATCAGGATAAGTACCTATTATACCAATCCCTTGAACTTTTAGTTTTATAGTAACCCCGAGTAGTTTATACGAGAAGTCAGCACCATCTTAATAGCAAACTACGTGGAGAGCCGATGAATATAAGTGAATGATTCCCAAAGTAACATAAAATATATATATATATATATATATATATATATATATATATATATATATATATATATATATATATATATATATATATATATCAGGAAACGCACTAATTAAGTTAGGTGATCCTTACCAGATCATTTAAGCTAAAGGTTGTAGATCATACAAAAGCATAATATGAAAGATCCATTATGAGTTGGTTCAGCAGGTGTCTGGTACTGAACTTGGTAGGGCGGACTACGGTCCGATCCCCCGCAATTTGCAATGGACTGAATAACGAAGTTATCCGACTTTTGTACCAGAACTTCTAGCAAAAAGGGGATCAGAATCACTAACCGGTTACTCCACTATCTGCGCGAAAAGATAAAGGGCTTAATGTGATTTCGCTTAAATGAAAACGGGTGAAATAAAAGTAAAGGAACTAGGATAGCTATAATGGCATTACTCGAACTGGTTTGCATAAGGTGGGGTTATCTGAGGTTGTGACGGTGGTTGTTGATGTCAAGATTAAACTCAAGTTACTTCTAAACAAGGTTTACATGCGACCTAGTACGAATTGATGTGTGTTTTGAAATTTCATCTGGCTAAAATTTTTAAAACAAGTTTTATACCGTATTTTGCTTGAGGACAAGCAAAGATCTAACTATGGGGGAGTTTGATAACATGAAATAGTATCACATTCTAGGACTCAATTTAATTAAATTATATTATTATTTACTTCAACTTATTTCATTTTATTAGATATTACGCGGTATTTTCTTTCTATTTATCTCAGGTGGTTTATTTGAAGCACAAGTAAAAAAGGAAGAAAAGGAGGTGCAAAAAGGAATGAAAAGAAGCAAATATCAAAAGCCAAAGCCCAGCCCAAAAAGCACAGGCGTTGTGCCTGTGACGAGCGTCATAAAGGCTGTGACGAGCGTCACGCTTTACACATTTGTGTGACGAGCGTCACACATGGTGTGACGGACGTCACACCATTCCCCTATATTTTTGGCACCAGGAACGCAACAGACCACGTTGAAGCTACTTTCACGCTTGACCCTTGGAACGTGAAGACCATGTACACGGAAAACCCTTGGAAGCAGTTACAAAAAGTAGCAGTATAAATAGTAGCTTTTTGGAAAGCTCTCGGTTCCACGCTTCTTCGCCGTTTTCTCTTTTTCGCAATTTTTCTCTTCCAGCAGTACAAGCACATTTTTACAGCATTGCTTTTACGATTTTTATATTGTTTCCTTTGCAATTTCTATTTTCTTTTTCAGCACTTAGTTAATTCTTTTTTTTTTCGCACAATAGTTTCTACACCGGAAACTATTGTGTACCTTTCACCGGATCTAACCTTACGTTAGAATCTAGTTTTTTATTCCTTCGCTTTTATTTTTCTGTTTGATTGAAGAATTCAAGAACAAATCCAACCGGCCTGTGGTGGAGTGTTCAAGACTGCTATTTAATTTCTCAGGTTCTTTAATTATTGTTTTAATTTATATATGCCCTGCTTTACTGTTTATTTATATTATTTGCCTGAGATGAATCTGTTTATGCATGATAATTATTTAAGTCTGCTTAGCATGTCTGGCTAATTTATTTAGGTATCGGTATGTAAAGTAAGCGGAATGAAGGAATCAAAACCAAATTGGTTTAATTAAGTTTAAAATTAAAATCACTCTTTTTACGGTCTCAATTTACAGGTTTAATAACAAGGTTTTTGTACGAAAGTAAAAGACATAAAGAAGTTAAAAGCATTAGAACGAGAGTTTGAGTTTTCGACTGGACAGTGTAAATTGGACATTAATTCTAGATCAGGGCGAGAGCAATTTTTAGAGTTAATTAAATTTTAATCTTTTTCAAAAAGTATTTTTAAAGATTGAATGTGAGGACGAGAGTTAAGCATTTGAATTTAATTATATAACCTAAGTCAACAGAGCGAGAGTTTGAGATAAGGGTGTTTAAACGATTAGTGTTTTCTTAAAAAGAGTTTCTACGGATTCTATTGTTTTCAAAAAGTGGTTTTTGACTTAACTAATAAGTGACAGCTACGTTAATATAAAATCATAGTTTATTCAACAGAGCGAGAGTTTGAGATAAGACTTTTAATCAATAGTGTCAACTGAAAGGATTTATTTTAAAACCAAGAAACCAACATAGAATTGATTCCCTAATTACGACGAACTACATACCGATATCCGCTTATTAGATATTTATTTTAGATCTTATTTTAGTTTTAGCTTTTCCCCCAAACAATCAAAGTATTACCTGCCTTAGCTTTACGAAGTAACCTTAGATAACGGTATATTGATTCATAAGTCCCTGTGGGATCGATATCTTTTAAAACTACGCGATAGAACTGTGCACTTGCAGTTTGTACCCCAAATTCGACTCATAAAGTCGCGATCAATACTCACTTATATCCTTAGTGATGGACAATGAGTCTTCCATGCTTATTATAGGGTTAACCCCTCACTAGCATGTTGAAGCTATCCTCACATGGTGGATTTGTGGTCTGGTTGAGTTTTCTCCCTTTGATAACAAAAGACCTTAAGGCTTTTTGATCCCTCAATTCATCAATTCATTTTTGAGATTTTTACCCCGAACTACGAGGTTTTGATCCTAATCTTTTTATAAGATGGTACGTAGGCAATGGGTTTATCCATCCAAACACAAAAAATGTAAATAACTTGTATATCCTTTTCTCATCTCTTCAATCATGTTTGCACAAACAAAAATTTTCACAAGACAACAACCTTTGCAACAAGTATGAAAAGGGCTCCCTAGGAGTACCTAGGATGTTTTGGGTGCCTAACACCTTCCCATTGCATAACCAACCCCCTTACCCAGATCTCTGTTTCTTTTACTAGTTTTGTTAAAACTATTAGGTTTTTGTTCGCTTTCTAACCATTCCTTTGGATAAATAGAAGTGCGGTGGCGACTCGACTTGTATGATTTGCCTTGGATTTAGTCAATATCTCCAATGGTAACGAATACCCCGCTACAAGTATGACTGAGGATGCCTTGATTGAAAATCTGACTTAAGACTTCGAGCTCCACAGCTTACAGAAAAAAGTCTTATTAAGTGACCAAGGGTCTTTTGGTCACTCTAATTAGACTATGGGATTATACAATATCAAAGGATTTAATTGATCAAAATTGTTTTTGATCAATTTAAATTAGAGGGTTTGATTTGATTTTGGGAACTAGGTTAATCCTAATCTAGTGGTTAGAATTAAATCCAAAGGTTATTCCTAAAGGAGTATGCAATTGTTAATCATGGTTTGGTTAAAAATCTATGTCAAAAATTCCTAAGGAAACATACAATTATATGGTCAAAATGTCAAAATGACCCCTAAGGGTAAAAAGGTCATTTCACAATAATATCCAATCATGAACACAAATTTATTTCTAATTAAAATCTAATTAGAACCTACAAATTGATTAAGCCCTAAAATATACTTTAACCTAATGTTAAAAAATTAACTAAATTCCAAAATCTAATTACTTTCTAATTTTTAATCTAATATAATTAAAACTATATCAAAATCCAATTAGAAACTATACAAAAAATCTAATAAAGTCCTAAATTTTAATTTTAATTAATCTAATCACAAAAACCTAATTGGCCTAATTACCTAACTAAACCAATTAAAATGCCAAAAAAACAATTAACCAAAAAACATCAAAATAAAATTAAAAAAGGTAATTAAAGAAAATGGTAATTAAAAATTGTTGGGCCAAGGGGGGTGTATGCCCTGTATAGGGTGTGCAAAGTGGAATTCAGGCGTGTGGGCCTTGGCTGAAAAGCCCAATGCATCTTGCTTCTGGCCTGGGGGTGCATCAAGTAAATACATGGTGCATGAGGAATCTACGTATGTGCCTGATCATAGAGGCTACAGAGTATTGAATTTTGGCCAGGGGTGTAGATGTGAAACTGGTGTGAGAGAGTGAAATTCAATGGGGTTGAGTGAACCAAGCCCAAACACAAGCAATCCAAGGAAGTGGTGTTGACTGGCCAAGAGTCAATAGAAATTTGAATAGCCATTTGCGCGCTCACACTCCTGGCCATTCTCAGATCATCTCATTGGACTTCCACCGTGAGCCACCGCACCGGAAATCGCTTTCGACGGTGGTGGCCACCAAAACACACATCGGAGCTACCAAAATGTTCATCTCCTCACGCTCTTCTTGAATCTTTAGTCAATTTCACGAAATTGGAACCTCACAACCCTAACCGAAGCTCCACTCTCCAAGAACCCTAAAGTGTAATCCTCAAATTAAATTTTAACCTCACTGATTCAAATCTCTAGGTATGAGGGCTTTGAATCCTCTCTTCACTCTCTACATGCTGGTAACCATGAATTGAAGAAATGCGAGGGTTTTTAGAATTACCTTGTCGGAGTTGGCGACGACGATGATTTAACTCCAGGTAATGCTTTTCACTGCTTGCTTCTTGCACTGGTCGTAACCTCTTCTTCTTCTCTTACTTCTGGATTCGAAAATGGTGAATTGAATGCTTTGGTGTTGGACTGAAGAGGCTTAGCACAAGCTATATTGAAGCTCTAATGATGAGCTTCAATGGCTTTGGGATTGTGCGTGTAGTGAGATTTAGGGAGAGGAAGGAATCTCAAATAGTGCAAGGATTTGAGGGTAATGATGCCAAGGGTGTTGAAATGATGACGAGGAGTGAAGTATATATGCATTAGGTTTGGAATTGATGAGTTTTGGAGTTTGTTAGGATCATGTTTGGAAGCTTGCTTAGGAGTTAGTTAGGATGGACTCAGTGAGTTCAAACTGTTAACTCACTGAGTTGGCAGTTAGTTGGTTGGATTGGTTAGTTAGGATGAGTGAACCTGAATTTGTTTTCCTTTGATTGGTTATGACAGGTTGGCTTAAGTGCAATTGATCTTAACATGAATGATGACCTGTTGAGCAGTTTCACCTCTTAATTTCAACTTGATTAATGAACTGGTTTAGGCAGTGTTATGTTGTTCACTGTTATTCATATACTTGTTCTGATTTTATCTTGAACTGCATTGGTCTGTTGGTGTAGGGCATTGGTGTTAAATTGCAATGAATTTGGAGCCAAATTGCAAGTGAATTTAAAGTTGAATTTAGAATGGACTTGTTGTACTGTGAGTTATCCAATATTTTGACTTCAGTGGCCTTGCAGTCATAGCTTCAATGTGTTAAACCAGGTCAGTCTAGAGTACATTCTGGTGTTGGCATTGAGTTGATTGTGCTTTGCCTTGTTTTTTATGCAGTGATAAAAATCCTATTAACTGAACTTCATGGTGGATGCAATGAGTAATTGTAGTGGTAAATTCATGACCATCAAGCTATGTATAAACTTGACGTTAATAAAACCAGAGTCGCCACCGCGCTTTTATTCTTTCCAAAGGAAAAGGGTAAAAGTACGAACAAAACCTAAAGATAAGAAGTTTTCAAATCAAAACTAATAAAATGCCAGAGATTACATGTAAGGGGGTTGGTTACACAGAGGGAAGGTGTTAGCACCCAAAGTATCATAGGTACTCCTAGGGAGCCCTTTTTGTGTGCAAGTCGTTTGATCTAAATGATGTATGATAAAATATAGAGTGGGGGATGAGAAAAGAATTCACTAATTATACTTTTGTGTTTGACAAGATCTTCGGTCTTGTGCCTACGTACCAACACAAAAATGAGGGATCAAAACCTCATAATTCGTGGTAAAAATTTCAAAGAAGTCGGTGAATTGATTTTAACAAAAGTTTAACAAGAAGGCACAAAAGGACAAAGTTTTGAATGGGGTTGTTATTTCTTTTTGTCTTTTGAATTTTAAGTCAATATGTTTAAGTTTACTTACAAATTTGATTTAAGAAAAGTTTTAAAATTCAATGGCTTAAGGCCAAAGTTTCTAATCATTAAAACATGTCTAAGTTTGAAATAACAAGCAAAGAAGATTTTTGAAAAGAGAGAGAGATTTAGAAATTTAAGAAGTAGGGGGGATAAAGAGACTACCCTAAGCAGAAGTTAAAAGTTAAGAGTTAAAAAGGTCTGACCAATGGGATGTAATCCAACACACAAGAATGTCATATATGTCGCAACGCGAAAAACAACCGGCGAAAAAAAAAAGTTTACAGAGCTGCCACCGACGATATTCATCCTATGACGGAAAGGAAACGCAGGACTAACCTAAGAAAGGGAAAGGAACGGTCTTACGACCAGATATTGCAAGGTACGGGAGTCGGTTACGTAAGGGGAAAGTATTAGCACCCCTCACGTCCGTCGTACTCGACGAGATCCATGCTCAAAAGAATAGGAAAAGGTTGCTAATAAACTGCTCAAAGAAATGTACACACTGGAATAGTAAACAGGTGAAAGAAGATGGAGGAAGTGGACTCGGCAGGATGTCGCATCCTGGGCCTACGTAGTTTGTCAGAAACAAACATCAGAGTCAACGTAGTTCGGGGAGATGGGAAACATGCTCGCTAGGACATCACATCCTATGCCTACGTATCTTCTCTATCCAGAGTAAGAATCAGAGCACTCGTAGCTCGGCTAATGCACGCCGAAACAAAACACGGAAAGGAGACGCTGAGACGTCAGAAGAAACACTCAACAGGAAACAGAATGCCAATCCATGGACTTATATCCGACTCCAAACAAAACCCACATAAAAGGAAATAGAATGACAATACATGGACTTACATCCGACTCCAAACAAACAACACAAACAAGGAAACAGAATGCCAATACATGGACTTACATCCGACTCCAAACAAACAACACAAACAAGGAAATAGAATGCCAATACATGGACTTACATCCGACTCCAAATAAGAGCACACACTAACCAGCGAACACCAAAGAAAAAGGTTATCAGACTGACAAACTAATAGGGAGTCTGGAACTCGAGCCTAGTAGCTGTCACACAAACACAAAGAGACGCTGAGACCTCAAAAGACACAAAAAGATTTAAAAAGAAAAAGGGTGCCCGGAGAGATCTCGCTCGATCTCCTGCCTACGTATCTCATCTGGTATGAGAATCAGGGCAACGTAGTTCCCCTTAACAGAGGAGAAACTCTCTTCTAACCAGAGACCAGGGAAATAATAAACTAAGAGGGAGACTAACTCGAGCCTAATAGTTGTCATGCAATCCACAATCCCTAAGTTGAAGTCTCTAAATAGAACCCAACTCACACAGGAAGCAAGTCAGCTCAAAAACAATAACACCAGTGAACAAGTATCACACACTATACACAAACAAGAGGCTCAGACAAATGGTTGGGCTTTAGTCAAGAGGGGTCATATCAACCTCGACAAACAAGCCAAAACTGTAGGGGTATGCTGAAGCTCTTAACCACTAACATTGAGAGTTAGGGTGAAGCTGATCAAAGATGATAATAAGGATGAGACCTCATGCTCTTAACCCTGGCCTGGGTGAGCTCAAATCAAAGAAAGCGTGGGGATCTAGAAAGAGGGACCCTATTCCACTTGACTGAATCTATACAAAGATCTTGGGTACATGTTCTAGAGCATCAGCATGTAGTGCGAGCATAAAGAACGACTCACTGAATAACAGGGGATTGATTGCTAATCCCTTCTATCTATCAATTGCCTCTTCACTTAGGAGGACTTATCAAGTAACATGCCTCACTTGGAGGTCTTTGGCACAAATGTAAACAAACACAATCAGAGCCTCATAAGGAGGACTTCAACCAAAATGCCTGCCAAAAAGGTGACAGGACTTCCAGACTTCATGGAGTAAGAAGGCTAAACTACCTCAGTGGTGTATCAACCACACTCCAAAGCTTAAGCAAAAGCAAAGCTAGCAAGCAACTAATGTACCTGTACAAAAGCTACACAATTAATATCTCAATCAGAAAACCAACAGACAAACAATGGAATCATTCAACAGTTTTACACAATGCAAGGCACAAATGCAAGCACTCAAGTGAGTTCATCACATCAATTGACCTACAAAACAACAATAGTTAGTGCTCAAAGGTATTTGCATCTCACAAAGTGAGAACAAATCCAACCATTAGTGCTAAACGTCCAAACCTGAAACACAAAGCACAATTAGTTATGTACAAAAAACTAGTTCAAAGACTAGGTTCAAAACCAAACCAAATGATCAAAACAGAAGTCAATCTTTTGCATAATGCTCATTCAAACAATCAACAAGATATCCCTAAAAGGACCAAGATCAATTCATAATGAAAGTGCTTCAAACAATTCATGTAAAGCAAAGGCAAACAATATGCACAAAGTTGGACATCCAAATTAGAAAATCCAAATCAAAACAGAAAAGCATCCAATGGTCTTGAAATTTTTTATGTGAATTCCACATGTTCTGAACAAGCAATGTGCAAAAAACTAGATCCAAAAGAGCTCAAATGGTAGGTAAATGAAAATGCACAAATGCAATGCACAAAATGTGACACCAATTGCCACAACATATGTTCATGTGTCCAAAACAGTGATGGCATATGATAAAAATTCCAAACAAAAGCTCAAAAATCATATCACATGTGAGGATCAAGCATACCAAACTTCCAATCAATTGGATCAAGAATGAGCATTTCACAAAGCAATGAATGTAACATATCAAAATGACACAATGCTCAATCAAAATTTACAAGATAAAAATCCAGCAACAAACAATTCATGAAACTAATATCAAAAAAATACTAGAAATTAAAACAAGCATGTGAAAAAAATTGGGATCAATTTGGACACTTCTACTATTTTTTGTGATTTTTTGAAGATGAACAAATAAAATGGAATAATGTGAAATAATGAAGGGAAAATAAAATTTGAATAAAATCTGGAATGCATGAGCTAGGTTCGAACACGCGCGCTGAAGGTAAATGAGAATGCAACAAAATAAAATCAGAAACATGCAATGCGCCAGGATCGAACACACGCTCCCAAGGATAAAAAATGAGAATCCAAATTAAATTCACAAAGCTGCAATAGCCAGGTATTGAACTCACGCTAGCCAGGTCAAATGATAATAATAAGCAAAATTCTAAAAAAAACACACACCAGGGATCGAACGCGCGCCTCAAGGATCACAAACGCCTATGAAACGCAGTGTTTCATTAATACACATGGCGCGCTCAGTCAGCAGTCTTCGCATACTTGGCACGGTCAAACCAATCGTGGCCAATCATTTGGACAAGCAAGGCATTACGTGGCTATAACGTGGACTAAACCCTAGCCTTGAACCAGACGGTGGCGCAACCGTCTTCCCCGGTTGGATCCACGACGGAGCTCATTAATTTTTTTCCAGAATTCGATGAAATTTATACCGAACGAAAGCTCACTCAATGCTGATTCTAAATATCATACTCACTAATCCTAAATCATCATGAATTCTTTGGATCGAGCAAAAACATTATTGACATCAAAACTTTCAACTCAACATACATGCTCAATATTCATCCGTTTTCAAAACTAAACGTATCAGTGTGCTCAGCAATGCAAGATCTACCTAATCATGGCAAGAAATTTAAGAAAAGAGATGATGAATTTTTCACTTACTTGAAGTGGCAGTGATGGAAATCGTGTGTTCAAGCTCTCAAACTTTCCAGATCTTCTCCTATGCTTGTATCTTGAAGCTTTAAGCCAAAGTGCACGGTTGAAATCTCTCAGATCTTGTTCAATTTCAGAAATCTACTTCCATGTTCATGCACTTGTTCTGCTCGAGATCTTGCTCAATTGCCACAAATAATGGATGAATCTTCCTCAGAATTCAACAAGGATCATGAATATGCCAAGAGATTCAAGGTTTGTGTGAAGAAAAATGAAAATTGAAGAGAGAGAAAATTGGTGGGAAAATGGAAAATTCTAGATCTCAAATTCTGTTATGAGCAAAAACAGTTAGGGTTTGGCTTTTATATGGTTCACTAATGATGCTGAAATTAGAATTAGGCAATGGTTAAACATGATTAGTGAGAAATGAAATGAATTGCAAAAATGAATAATGAACTTGCATGGCCATGTCCCACGTGAGAATCCCATGCAAAGGTCCAATTTCACCCAAAACCAACCAATAAACACAATGGAAGTGGCATTTTGTTTGTAGCATCAACCAAATTTGAATTATCAATTTTCCCTCCAAAATGCATATGTGAGCAATGATGATCATATGAGCTTTTTCCATGCATGGAAAGGCTTGATTTGAAAAGTATTGGTCACAAGGAGTATTTTGCAAAAAGAATGGACCAATTTGGAGTTTTGGATCAAAAGTTATGCCACTTTGAACTTCCATGTATGCTTTGTGATCATTTGGCCATAACTTCTCAACCAATCATCAGATGGACATGATATAGGACTTTTTGAAAAGAGGAGAGAAATATCTTCAACTTTCATGTTCACCAAAAATCAATTTGAAGCTTCTTTGATGTTGAAAAGTCAAATTGAATGTGAACTAAAAACTTACCATTTTTGGAAATTTAAAATTACAGGTCACTTTCCATTTTGGGAAACTTTTGCAATGACTTCAAAATCTTCAAGATAGATGCTTGAAATGACAAATGGACCTATTTTGAACATGATTGAGGTGTTTAAATTCATATCCCCAACTCATAGCCCTCAGCTCTTGCATAGTTGACTTTTTGTGGTCCTCAGATGACCTTGACATGCCCTGATCAGCTTAAACCTCCACCACTCGGGGAAATGGTTTAGAAATGAAACCCTAGCTCATATAAGCTCCTCATAGCAATCATATGATCCTCATCCCCAACAAATACCTCATCTCCTTGAGAAACCCTGGTTGACAGAATGGCATTTATTAGGGTTGACCAGAGGTCAAAACCCTAATCCAAAGGAACTTGAGAATGAACAATGAAGCCCTTGAAGATGATAGAACCATGATGATGGTAATATATCCTTGCAAACAAGATAATTCTCAAAACCTCTGAAAGATCAGGAAACCCTAATTGAAGTGCAAACCCTCAGATGGTTGATCATTCATTCATAGAAACCCTCAGGCTTGAATCATACAACTTCTCCATCTTCTGAAAAGACTTTGGAGGATGAATTTCTTATTTTCATATGATATGCAAAATGCAATGCCTAATGCCCTAAAATATGAAATTCAATGTCTCAAACTAGTCCCAAGAAGAGGAGGGCAAATTTTGAGGTGTTACAGCTGCCCCTATTCAATCCACTGTGAACCTGTCGATGTGAACAGCCTCGGCTTTCAGATGATCAGAGTGAAGAGTGGTTGAATACCAAGAACAGACGAACAATTTACGCTCCGCTGGGAATTATTTTTTTTTTTGCTTTTCTTGAACCCCAAAACTTCTTGATTTTTCTTTACTTTTCTTGGACCCCAAAACTTCTTTGATTTTTATTTCCATCTCCGCCCGACGGAAATCCTTCCTCCAATATCGCGCTACTGGGGAATACCGTTGATCCAACGTCACGATGCCAAACTCCTCAGAGTAACATCTTCCAACTTCCATCTCCGCACGACAGAAATTCTTCCTCCAATATCGCACTACTGGGGAATACCGTTGATCCAACGTCACGATGCTAAGCTCCTCAGAGTAACATCTTCCAACTTCCATCTCCGCACGACAGAAATTCTTCCTCCAATATCACACTACTGGGGAATACCGTTGATCCAACGTCACGATGCTAAGCTCCTCAGAGTAACATCTTCCAACTTCCATCTCCGCACGACAGAAATTCTTCCTCCAATATCGCACTACTGGGGAATACCGTTGATCCAACATCACGATGCTAAGCTCCTCAGAGTAACATCTTCTAACTTCCATCTCCGCACGACTGAAATTCTTTCTCCAATATCGCACTATTGGGGAATACCGTTGATCCAACGTCACGATGCTAAACTCCTTAGAGAAACATCTTCCAACTAGCTAAACCAATTCTCAAACGGTAACCACGGCTTGAGACTAGCTTATGCTTGCAATGCTGATGCATGATTTTTTGCAATGGCGTAATGCTCCATAACCATGGAAATGCTACGCAATGAGTTATGCAATATACTATGCTTTTCTAATATGATGAATGCATAAAAATTATCCCCCTCAGGGGATGGCACGAGCTACTCTGTTGAGGAACTCGATATCGCTCCAATCTCCAATCGTGCTTGGGAATAACACTGCTGCTGGGGAAAACAACCCTTACTAAGGATGACCTCCGTTGAACCCGATTCGCTTGGGGACTTCGTTGGGGAAACAGCAACCTCCAGACTTGCTGGGAAAATAACAATCTCCACCCTGCTAGAGGAAACAACAACCTTCAGGCCTGGCTGCCAAAGAAATACCGATCTCGAACCTGCTGGGGAGATACGGAATGTTGACACGGAACACCTGTCGACTCGTCGAACACCGGCATTCACCATCTAACCATAGCATCAACTTTCCACTTCTTCAGACTTTGAAGAGTCTTCTTGATTCATCACCTTGTATTCTCGACTTCTCTCTACTCCGAGACAATCGATCTCCTCAGATTCGGGCCAACTCTTCAGTCCTCAGACTTTGAAGAGTCTTCTTGATTAACCCTCAAGGATCGTCGCCATTCCTTCGCCGTCTTTACACGATTCTTCAATTCCTTGTCCCTGATCGGACCTCAAAGGAATCTTTCATCAAAAAGCTTCACATCACAACCTGCAAGTGAGTGACAATATCTAACAGCACCTGCAAAAGAGATCGTTAGATAAAACGTGCCTCAGACGTGCCAAAATTTCAACACCTAGGTCACTCAACCTTCCGAATAAGATTTCAAGTTCTCAATCCTATAAACATGCATTGGAAGGGATCTTTATGTCTCAAAATGCAAAGATTCTTATCAAAATAAACTGATGTTTTTGCAATCAAAGCGGTAATGAAAACAAAAACAAAATTATTTGACTGAATATGCATTTTATTGATTGAAAAAGGTGGCTCGTAACTGAGCAATACACAGGAAGCAATCCCTGAAAAGAGGTAATTGCGCACAAAAGGAAAATCTATCCTAATGGCAATGTGAACCCGTGATCTCATCGAGTTCCAACCCAATTACAACCCATATGTCCTCAAGACTCTCCGCGCTTTCTGCCTTCTGAACAAGACGCTTCCGACCGATCTCTGTCGTGGATTATCCACTTGTCATATCCAAAGTACAAACGATCACGCTAGACGCAATTGTTCGTTTCATTCCCTCTTTTGCCTGGACCGCCCTCTTGGGTTTTCAGTCCACCGGGATACCCTTTTTTGCCCAAGCCGCCCTTGTGGGGTTTTCGACTTGCCGGGTGTACAGTTTTTTCTCTTTTTATCCCTAACTTTTTCCCGAACCTTTTTTTCATTTTTTTGGTTCGCCGGGATGCCCATTTTTTCCTGGACTATTTTATTCTTTTCGTCCAGCGGGTCTCTTATACGAAGTATTTTTTAACTGCGTCCGCATTCACAGGGGATGGAAAATCCTCGCCATCCATGGTCGTCAACAACAAGGCTCCGCTAGAGAAAACCTTCTTGACCACGAATGGACCTTCATAATTGGGTGTCCACTTGCCCCAATGATCGTTCTGAGGAGGAAGGATCCTTTTCAACATCATATCTCCCACATGGTATACCCGAGGTCGCACCTTTTGGTCAAAAGCACGCTTCATCCGCTGCTGGTACAATTGCCCATGACAAATGGCCGCCAGCCTCTTTTCCTCAATCAGGCTCAACTCTTCATACCGAGTCCTTACCCATTCAGCCTCTTCCAATTTCACGTCCATCAGGACTCTCAACGACAGAATCTGGACCTTAACCGGTAACACGACTTCCATTCCATACACAAGCGAAAAAGGCGTTGCCCCAGTAGACGTACGTACTGAGGTTCGATACCCATGCAATGCAAACGGAAACATCTCGTGCCAATCCTTATAGGTCACGACCATCTTCTGCACAATCTTCTTAATATTCTTAATAGCCGCCTCAACCGCCCCATTCATCTTCGGACGATATGGAGAAGAATTATGATGCTCTATCTTGAACTCCCGGCACAGTTCTGACATCATCTTGTTGTTGAGATTAGAACCATTATCAGTAATGATTCTTTCGGGAACCCCATATCTGCAAATGATGTCTCTCTTGAGGAATCTGGCCACGACCTGTTTCGTTACGTTTGCATAAGACGCCGCTTCCACCCATTTGGTGAAGTAATCGATAGCCACTAATATGAAACGGTGCCCATTCGAAGCCGTAGGCTCGATCTTTCCGATCATATTAATGCCCCACATAACAAACGGCCATGGGGACGACATCAAACTCAACGGGTTTGGAGGCACATGCACTTTGTCAGCATAAATCTGGCATTTATGACATTTCCGCACGAAGTTGAAACACTGAGCCTCCATCGGCATCCAATAATATCCAGCCCTTAACAACTTTTTCACCATTGCATTCCCACTAGCGTGGGTACCAAATGACCCCTCGTGCACTTCTTTCATCAATTGGCTTGCTTCTTTGTCATCGACACATCTAAGCAAAACCCAATCGAAATTCCGCTTGTACAAAACCCCATCCTTATTCAGATAGAATACCATGGCCAACCTCCTCAGAGTTTTCCGGTCCTTTTTAGACGCTCCCTCGGGATACTCTTGGGTTTCCAGATAGTGCTTGATATCATAATACCATGGCTTTTCATCATCAGGCGCTGTGTCGACAGCAAACACATAAGCCGGTCTATCCAGTCGCCCCACCTCAACACTAGGGAACTGATTCCACCACTGCACCTTAATCAAGGCGGCCAGAGTAGCCAAAGGATCTGCCAAAGGATTTTCTTCTCTCGGCACATGGTGTAATTCCACCTTGGTGAAAAACGTCAACAATCTCCTCGTATAATCCCGATATGGAATTAAGTGAGATTGATGCGTATACCATTTCCCGTTAACCTGGTTCACAACCAAAGCTGAATCTCCATAAATGACAAGGTTTTTGATCCGCAAATCAATCGCCTCTTCGATCCCCAAGATACAAGCTTCGTATTCAGCCACATTGTTGGTGCACTCAAATGTTAGCCGGACAGCAAAAGGAATGTGGGATCCCTTCGGCGTAACCAAAACAGCACCAACTCCGCTACCATTCACGTTAACGGCCCCATCAAACATCAGAATCCATTCGAACTCAGGGTCAGGCCCCTCCTTCGGGATCGGTTCCTCACAATCTTTCGATTTGAGAAACATGATGTCCTCATCAGGGAACTCAAACTTCATCGGTTGATAATCCTCAATGGGTTGCTGGGCGAGGTAATCAGACAATACACTCCCCTTTATTGCTTTTAGAGAGGTATACTGTATATCATATTCAGTCAAAATCATTTGCCATCTTGCAACCCGTCCGGTCAATGCCGGCTTCTCAAATATATACTTGATCGGATCCATCTTGGAAATCAACAAAGTGGTATGGACCAGCATATATTGTCTCAGTCGGCGAGCAGCCCATACCAAAGCACAACAAGTTTTCTCGAGCAGTGAATATCTTGTTTCACAGTCGGTAAACTTTTCGCTAAGGTAATAAATTGCATGCTCTTTTCGACCAGACTCGTCATATTGCCCGAATACGCACCCCATAGACCCCTCAAGGACCGTCAAGTACAGGATTAACGGTCGTCCCTCCACAGGAGGCATCAGAATCGGAGGCTCCTGCAAATACTCTTTTATTTTTTCAAATGCCGCTTGGAAATCATTATTCCACCAGACCGTTTGATCTTTTCTCAACAACTTGAATATGGGTTCACACGTGGCTGTTAGATGAGATATGAACTGTGAAATGTAGTTCAATCTACCTAAGAAACCACGAACCTCCTTCTCTGTTCTCGGTTCAGGCATTTCTCGTATCGCTTTTACTTTGGCAGGATCAACCTCGATTCCTCTTTCACTCACAATAAACCCCAACAACTTACCGGACCGCACTCCGAAAGTGCACTTATTCGGATTCAACCTCAGTCTGAATTGTCTCAACCGGTCAAACAACTTGGCCAGATCCACCAGATGCCCCTCTTCTGTTTGGGACTTTGCTATCATGTCATCCACATAGCATTCGATTTCATGATGAATCATATCATGAAACAAAGTCACCATATCTCTCTGATACGTGGCACCGACATTCTTGAGACCTAATGGCATCACCTTATAGCAGAAAGTGCCCCATGGTGTGATGAACGTTGTTTTCTCCATATCATCTGGCGACATCTTAATTTGGTTATAGCCAGAAAAACCATCCATGAAGGAAAACACCGAGAATTGAGCTATATTATCTACCAACATATCGATGTGAGGTAATGGGAAATCATCCTTCGGGCTAGCTCTGTTCAAATCCCGGTAGTCCACACACATTCTCACCTTTCCATCCTTTTTCGACACCGGCACAATATTCGCGACCCAAGGCGGATAATTAGTGACAGCGAGGAAACCAGCATCCAACTACTTCTGTACCTCCTCTTTAATTTTCATGGCCATCTCAGGTCGAGTTCTGCGTAACTTCTGCTTCACTGGAGGGCAGTCTTCTCTCAATGGCAACCTGTGCACAATGATATCGGTATCCAACCCTGGCATATCCTGATAAGACCAGGCGAAGATATCAACATACTCTTTCAACAAGGCTACCATCCTGCTCTTGACATTCACCTCCAAAGCAGCCCCAACCTTCACTTTCTTTCTGACCTCCTCGGTACCCATATTCACAACCTCGACTTGCTCCTCGTGCGGTTGAATTACCTTCTCCTCTTGTTTCAACAACCTCGCTAATTCTTCCGGCAGTTCACAATCTTCTTCGCCTTCTTCTTCGGCATGATAGATTGGATTGTCGAAGTCATATGAGGGTGTAACAGGATTGTTATCAATGAGATCCGGAGAATGATCGCATCTGCATGAATGGTGATTCATGCATTGCTTTAGAGCCGAAATGAGACAGATTAAAAGGATGAAAAATGAAAATAAACATTGCCATTTTTATTATTTTTTAAACTGCAAAAATAAATGAAAAACAGGGAACACCGCTTTTAATGCGAAAAACATCCTTTTATTAATGATGCAAATGTTGCAAAATGAAACACATTAGGTGGCCCTTACAATGAACCATTACGTTTCGGGCAAAACGTATGGCTTTCATGTAAACAGAATTGAAAAACAGAAATATTACTCTTCACGTAGAGTGACAGTGATGATCTTTTCGGCCTTCCAGTTCTGGATCTCCATCCCTGGTACGCACGGTTTTATCCACGAGTCCAACTCGCAGTCACTGTCAATCTCTTCACCCACCGCACAGACGCGATCTGGATCCTCAACAATTACATTCACCGTCATCGGACCATGTGTCGGCATGGGATTAGCATTAACATTCGACGTCGGTGCAAAATTGATGGCTTTAGAATCCACCAAATCTTGAACGACATGCTTAAAAGCTTTACAACCCTCAATGTTATGCCCGGGTGCACCAGAATGGAACTCGCACTTGACGTTCTCATCGTAACCTGCAAGCCTTTGATCTGGTCCTACCGGAGCCAACGTCCTCGGCTGAACCAACCCAAGATCCATCAGCTTCTTAAACAGGAAAGCATATGTCACAGGCGGCCTATCAAACTGACGATCAGTCATCCTTCCTCTCACTTGATACCCCGCCCGTTGTGTTCTCTGCTGAAATGGCTGTCGTTGCTGTTGCTGTTGTGTAGGTTGATTATCAGCAGGAATGGTTATTGCAGCAGTATGCTGGTAATAACAATCCCTACCATGTCCTCTCTGGGCATACACAGCACTTGTGTCACCCTCCTTCTTACGCTGACCGTTCCCAAATGGCTTCTTCAATCCAAGCGACGAAGCATCTCCCTGTATCTTTCCCATTTTCAGCCAGCTTTCAATTCTTTCACCTACCACCACTATGTCTGCGAAACCAATGACGGGACAACCCACCATCCTTTCAGCGAAAGTCCCCTGAAGGGTACCCATGAACAGATCAGACATCTCCCGATCCACCAACGGCGGTTGAACTTCGGAAGCCAACTCTCTCCACCTCTGTGCATACTCTTTAAACCCTTCATTCGGCTTCTGAGACATACCCTGCAACTGGGTACGGCTAGGAGCCATGTCAGTATTGAATTGATACTGTTTAAAGAAAGCATCTCCCAAGTCCTGCCAGCTCTTGATATCCGATGATCTCAACTTGGTATACCACTCCAGAGACCCACCAGACAAGCTATCCTGGAAGAAGTACATCCATAGCTTCTGATCCATAGTATAGGCAGATATTTTTCGGACAAAGGCCTGGAGATGAGTTTCCGGGCAAGAACTCCCATTATACTTGTCAAACGTGGGCACTTTAAACTTTTGCGGGATCACAATCCCCTCAACTAGCCCCATATTTGTCATATTGATAGCCCTAGGAGAGGTATGGCTTTCCAGAGCCCTGATCTTCTCTGCCAGTATCTGAATTTCTTTGTTTGGTGGCTGAATACCGTACTGACCAAATTGCTCATTCAGCACGGAGAACTGATCTTCTTCTTTATCCTTCATGGCCCCAAAGAAAGGAGGAAACTGATTATCCTTCAAATTATTGCCCCCAGGACCTAATCCACCGCCTGCAGCAAAACCAAAACCTCCCCCATTGTTGATCACTACACCAGATGTAGTCGCCTTCCTTCTGGGATCGCCACCATCCCTAGAACCACCAAGACCATCGTTGGAAACACCCTCTTGATTATTGCCACTATTGGCAGCCGAAGCCCGCTCAAGTTTCTCTACCTTCTCAACAAGTGCCTTCTGCCCCAAGGCGAACCCTTGCATGACGTTGATCAACTCTCCCATCTTCTCTTTCAGCTCAAGAATGTCAGCGTTGGATGGATCCATCAGTTTGGATTTGTTGCGCCTGGTAGGGTATCTGTGCGGACGAGCTACGTGCAAAGGAATGATTCTACGTGCGCGAGCAATGATTCCTGAGTCAATCAAACATGTTAGAAACTGACACCTGCAAAACAGAAGACAGGTTATTATGACTCACGCATGAATGCAATGTCTATCCGTATGAGGAACATTCTGTCCTTTGATTCTGGCTTCATCGAGACGGATAATAATTTGACAATAACATTCTGACATCAGGATGTCTCTCAACCAGAATCTCAATCGAGAATGTACCCTGAGTATGGATAGACATGAGTTAGATGCAAATGAATGCAACATGGGAGTGATGCAGATGCATGAATGCAATGCATAATGCCATCCTCCAAGTCATCTGAACATCAACTATATTGGAGTCCGGCCTCTGAACTGATCACAACCATCTGAGGGACCGCGTAACCACACATCCAACTCGGGGTTCCGAAATAAACGAAACGGAGGATATATAACCATCATCACAGAAAAATCACCGAACGAATAACAATAAGATCCTCTGAACAAGTACCCTCAAATTCAGCCTGGGGATTCGAAATAAACGGAACCCGCTCATAAATACCACTGACAGAACTCCGGCGTGTCAGAAATAAATATCCATAAATCCAACTGAACCAACTTCACCATCAAAGAGTCACCATCAGAACCTGTACTTGTAAGAACCAAACCCTCCCCTCACAGGTGAATTCTAATAAGGTCATTCTAAGGCGGATAATGGTCTCGACAATCGGACAAGATACTCAACGGGTTTGCCCTTTCGGGTGTGCCGTTGCAGCTCTCATAAGATCATCTAAACCAAAGATCCGGGAAAGAAAGGTCACCGAAGTCAACAACTCAAAAGAGGTAACCCAACCAAAGTGGACTACTCCACCCAGAAGAGCTCTCTCAGAAGAACCTCGTTCGGCTGTGGTATGTCACGTCGCAACAACATGCTGATCCAACATGTGAGGAGACGTGAGACCACGCTAATCCTAGGTGTATACTCGGGCCTGGGTTTTAGCCCCACTCAGAACACCCACCCCAAGTCAAAGGAACCAAACCTGTCCAGAATCCAGCACAGTAATAATATGATGCATGCAAACATATATGCAAATATATACAATCACAGTATAATAATCATGAATGCAATAAATAAAACAGTAAAAGCAACCAAAACTACCCTAAAGAGCGCTAGGATTGACTCGCTTAGGGAAGATGGACCAGCAAGAGGTCAACTTAGTCCCCAGCAGAGTCGCCAGCTGTCGCAACGCGAAAAACAACCGGCGGAAAAAAACACAGTTTACAGAGCCGCCATCGACGCTATTCATCCTATGACGGAAAGGAAGCGCAGGACTAACCTAAGAAAGGGAAAGGAACGGTCTTACGACCAGAGATTGCAAGGTACGGGAGTCGGTTACGCAAGGGGAAGGTATTAGCACCCTTCACGTCCGTCGTACTCGACGGGATCCACGCTCAAAAGAATAGGAAAAGGTTGCTAATAAACTGCTCAAAGAAATGCACACACTAGAATAGTAAACGGGTGAAAGAAGATGGAGGAAGTGGACTCGGCAGGATGTCGCATCCTGGGCCTACGTAGTTTGTCAGAAACAAACATCAAAGTCAACGTAGTTCGGGGAAATGGGAAACATGCTCGCTAGGAAATCGCATCATATGCCTACGTATCTTCTCTATCTAGAGTAAGAATCAGAGCACTCGTAGCTCGGCTAACGCACGCCGAAACAAAACACGGAAAGGAGACGCTGAGACGTCAGAAGAAACACTCAACAGGAAACAAAATGTCAATCCATGGACTTATATCCGACTCCAAACAAAACCCACACAAAAGGAAACAGAATGCCAATACATGGACTTACATCTGACTCCAAACAAACAACACAAACAAGGAAACAGAATGCCAATACATGGACTTACATCCGACTCCAAATAAGAGCACACGCTAACCAGCGAACACCAAAGAAAAAGGTTATCAGACTGACAAACTAATAGGGAGTCTAGAACTCGAGCCTAGTAGCTGTCACACAAACACAAAGAGACGCTGAGACGTCAAAAGACACAAAAAGATTTAAAAAGAAAAAGGGTGCCCGGAGAGATCTCGCTCGATCTCCTGCCTACGTATCTCATCTGGTATGAGAATCAGGGCGACGTAGTTCCCCTTAACAGGGGAGAAACTCTCTCCTAACCAGAGACCAGGGAAACAACAAACTAAGAGGGAGACTAACTCGAGCCTAATAGTTGTCATGCAATCCACAATCCCTAAGTTGAAGTCTCTAAACAGAACCCAACTCACACAGGAAGCAAGTCAGCTTAAAAACAATAACACCAATGAATAAGTATCACACACTATACACAAACAAGAGGCTCAGACAAATGGTTGGGCTTTAATCAAGAAGGGTCATATCAACCTCGACAAACAAGCCAAAACTGTAGGGGTATGCTGAAGCTCTTAACCATTAACATTGAGAGTTAGGGTGAAGCTGATCAAAGATGATAATGAGGATGAGACCTCATGCTCTTAACCCTGGCCTGGGTGAGCTCAAATCAAAGAAAGCGTGGGAATCCAGAAAGAGGGACCCTATTCCACTTGACTGACTCTATACAAAGATCTTGGGTACATGTTCTAGAGCATCAGCACGTAGTACGAGCATAAAGAATGACTCACTGAATAACAGGGGATTGATTGCTAATCCCTTCTATCTGTCAATTGCCTCTTCACTTAGGAGGACTTATCAAGTAACATGCCTCACTTGGAGGTCTTTGGCACAAATGTAAACAAACACAATCAGAGCCTCATAAGGAGGACTTCAGCCAAAATGCCTGCCAAAAAGGTGACAGGACTTCCAGACTACATGGAGTAAGTGTTGGAAAATTGCCATCCAAGGCGCAGCGGAATTTAAAAATTTCTCCATTTAGTGATCCTTACGAATGGGCATGATCAGTGATAGAATCGTTACCTCTTGTGGCGATTCAAACCTTTGGTGCAGATCTCTGATAATGATCAAAACCTTTGATACAGATCCACGGGGCGATCACGAACGTTGAACGATGACAACGTCTCTACTCAGTCCACACGAACGGATTCCTTCAATCGCAGTGCTAGCTGTTATGAATGAAGGCTTTGAGTGAGAGAAAGAGGGAAACAAAATTCCAAGTCTCTACTTGAATTTCTGTCTGAGTGGAGTGACAATGCTTCTACCCAAGGGGTTCTATTTATAGAACCACTTGTGTGGGCTTCAAGCCAAAAAGCCCACTTAAGTGTATTTTGCTCATATCTCATAATATGCCAAAATCACTTAAGTATTTGGTACCTTACCATATTTCGTTTCCACTTAAGTGCACCGTACCTTACGATGTTCCTTAATTATTCTATCTTTCATCAATCCGTCCTTTGTGTGTGACCCTATAGGTTTTCGCGACGTTGGCAATTATATTAAATCACACATTTAACATAATAAACAGTGAGCGGTATCTAGCAACACATCACTGCTACCCAAGTCACGAAAATGTCATGTGATCTGACAAAACCTCCTGTGATAATAATTATGTGTATAATTACCCCTTTGCCCTTATGTCTATATTGAACACAAGGTATAGACCGTGTCACCCTTGTCCAGTTCAATATTGGGCCCATAGACATTTATCCTGTTATGCAGGATTGGCAAATTCCATCTAGGACACTCATGTCCCTCAGCATGCTTCGTGGAGTACCCATCAACTGTCTTTATGGTTATCCAGTTACGGACAACGTTGGATCAGCAACAAAGCACTCGACTCTACATCTAGGATCCATAGTGGTTTCAGGTCGAAGAGTGGTATACACTATTATCACCATGAGAATAACTTATGACACTTTGCATAACTTTCTATATAGTATTCTCATAGCGGGTCAATCCGGTATAAATATTACTCCTAATATTCATACCTATGTTTAAGACTTGATAACTCTTTATCCATGATCCATGAGATGTGATCATCAGTCTACAAACATAATAGTCTTAATGCTTTAATGTTATCCCACTTCACACTAAAGCTCGACTACGGATACTTTAAGAATAGTGTCCTTATGTTTAATGTGTTCTCATGATTAAGTCACACTTAATACATTAAACGGACTATCTATTCTAGGGACTTTATTAATCAACCATAATAAAGAAAATGCCTTTTATTTTTAATAAGTAATTCGATACAAGTACCAAAAGTATTGGCCTCTAGGGCTTACACCAACAGTAAGAAGGCTAAACTACCTCAGTGGTGTATCAACCACACTCCAAAGCTTAAGCAAAAGCAAAGCTAGCAAGCAATTAATGTACCTGTACAAAAGCTACACAGTTAATATCTCAATCAGAAAACCAACGGACAAACAGTGGAATCATTCAACAGTTTTACACAATGCAAGGCACAAATGCAAGCACTCAAGTAAGTTCATCACATCAATTGACCTACAAAACAACAATAGTTAGTGCTCAAAGGTATTTGCATCTCACAAAGTGAGAGCAAATCCAACCATTAGTGCTAAACGTCCAAACCTGAAACACAAAGCACAATTAGTTATGTACAAAAAACTAGTTCAAAGACTAGGTTCAAAACCAAATCAAATGATCAAAACAGAAGTCAATCTTTTGCATAATTCTCATTCAAACAATCAACAACATATCCCCAAAAGGACCAAGATCAATTCATAATGCAAGTGCTTCAAACAATTCATGTAAAGCAAAGGCAAACAATATGCACAAAGTTGGACATCCAAATTAGAAAATCCAAATCAAAACAGAAAAGCATCCAATGGTCTTGAAATTTTTTATGTGAATTCCACATGTTATGAACAAGCAATGTGAAATAAATTATATCCAAAAGAGCTCAAATGGTAGGTAAATGAAAATGCACAAATGCAATGCATAAAATGTGACACCAATTGTCACAACATATGTTCATGTGTCCAAAACAATGATGGCATATGATAAAAATTCCAAACAAAAGCTCAAAAATCATATCACATGTGAGGATCAAGCATACCAAACTTCCAATCAATTGGATCAAGAATGAGCATTTCACAAAGCAATGAATGTAACATATCAAAATGACACAATGCTCAATCAAAATTTACAAGATAAAAATCCAGCAACAAACAATTCATGAAACTAATATAAAAAAAATACTAGAAATTATGAAGGGAAAATAAAATTTGAATAAATAAAATGGAATAATGTGAAATAATGAAGGGAAAATAAAATTTGAATAAAATCTGGAATGCATGAGCTAGGTTCGAACACGCGCGCTGAAGGTAAATGAGAATGCAACAAAATAAAATCAGAAACATGCAATGCGCCAGGATCGAACACAGGCTCCCAAGGATCAAAAATGAGAATCCAAATTAAATTCACAAAGCTGCAATAGCCAGGTATTGAACTCACGCTAGCCAGGTCAAATGATAATAACAAGTGAAATTCTAAAAAACACACACACCAGGGATCGAACGCGCGCCTCAAGGATCACAAACGCCTATGAAACGCAGTGTTTCATTAATACACATGGCGCGCTCAGTCAGCAGTCTTCGCATACTTGGCACGGTCAAACCAATCGTGGCCAATCATTTGGACAAGCAAGGCATTACGTGGCTACAACATGGACTAAACCCTAGCCTTGAACCAGACGGTGGCGCAACCGTCTTCCCCGGTTGGATCCACGACGGAGCTCATTAATTTTTTTCCAGAATTCGATGAAATTTATACCGAACGAAAGCTCTCTCAATGCTGATTCTAAATATCATACTCACTAATCCTAAATCATCATGAATTCTTTGGATCGAGCAAAAACATTATTGACATCAAAACTTTCAACTCAACATACATGCTCAATATTCATCCGTTTTCAAAACTAAACCTATCAGTGTGCTTAGCAATGCAAGATCTACCTAATCATGGCAAGAAATTGAAGAAAAGAGATGATGAATTTTTCACTTACTTGAAGTGGCAGTGATGGAAATCGTGTGTTCAAGCTCTCAAACTTTCCAGATCTTCTCCTATGCTTGTATCTTGAAGCTTTAAGCCAAAATGCACGGTTGAAATCTCTCAGATCTTGTTCAATTTCAGAAATCTACTTCCATGTTCATGCACTTGTTCTGCTCGAGATCTTGCTCAATTGCCACAAATAATGGATGAATCTTCCTCAGAATTCCACAAGGATCATGAATATGCCAAGAGATTCAAGGTTTGTGTGAAGAAAAATGAAAATTGAAGAGAGAGAAAATTGGAGCGAAAATGGAAAATTCTAGATCTCAAATTCTGTTATGAGCAAAAACAGTTAGGGTTTGGCTTTTATATGGTTCACTAATGATGCTGAAATTAGAATTAGGCAATGGTTAAACATGATTAGTGAGAAATGAAATGAATTGCAAAAATGAATAATGAACTTTCATGGCCATGTCCCACGTGAGAATCCCATGCAAAGGTCCAATTTCACCTAAAACCAACCAATAAACACAATGGAAGTGGCATTTTGTTTGTAGCATCAACCAAATTTGAATTATCAATTTTCCCTCCAAAATGCATATGTGAGCAATGATGATCATATGAGCTTTTTCCATGCATGGCAAGGCTTGATTTGAAAAGTATTGGTCACAAGGAGTATTTTGCAAAAAGAATGGACCAATTTGGAGTTTTGGATCAAAAGTTATGCCACTTTGAACTTCCATGTATGCTTTGTGATCATTTGGCCATAACTTCTCAACCAATCATCAAATAGACATGATATAGGACTTTTTTAAAAGAGGAGGGAAAGATCTTCAACTTTCATGTTCACCAAAAATCCATTTGAAGCTTATTTGATGTTGAAAAGTCAAATTGAATGTGAACCAAAAACTTGCCATTTTTGGAAATTTGAAATTACAGGTCACTTACCATTTTGGGAAACTTTTGCCATGACTTCAAAATCTTCAAGATAGATGCTTGAAATGACAAATGGACCTCTTTTGAACATGATTGAGGTGTTTAAATTCATCTCCCCAACTCATAGCCCTCAGCTCTTGCACAATTGACTTTTTGTGGTCCTCAAATGACCTTGACATGCCCTGATCAGCTTGAACCTCCACCACTTGGGGAGATGGCTCAGAAATGAAACCCTAGCTCATATAAGCTCCTCATATCAATCATATGATCCTCATCCCCATTAAATACCTCATCTCCTTGAGAAACCCTGGTTGACAGAATGGCATTGATTAGGGTTGAACAGAGGTCAAAACCCTAATCCAAAGGAACTTGAGAATGAACAATGAAGCCCTTGAAGATGATAGAACCATGATGATGGTAATATATCCTTGCAAACAAGATAATGCTCAAAACCTCTGAAAGATCAGGAAACCCTAATTGAAGTACAAACCCTCAGATGGTTGATCATTCATTCATAGAAACCCTCAGGCTTGAATCATACAACTTCTCCATCTTCTGAAAAGACTTTGGAGGGTGACTTTCTTATTTTCAGATGATATGCAAAATGCAATGCCTAATGCCCTAAAATATGAAATGCAATGTCTCAAACTAGTCCCAAGAAGAGGAGGGCAAATTTTGAGGTGTTACAATATAGAAACCCATTTCCCCTTGGACTTTGACAAGTAATAAGCAACATTCAAGCATTATGTGAAGATCAAGACATCAAATAAAGATAGCCAGAATATCCAAGCAAGCCATCCAATAGCTAGCAGCCTTCAGTGTCTTTCCCATGTAGCAGATGAAATATTCCTTGATCAACTCAGAATAAAACATTAGACATAGACAATAATAACAAAACAATTAAGCACTGAGACAGAGTAGCAGATGAATCCAAGGCATCCAAGGTCTTGTATCAGATGAATGCACAAGTAGAGGTAGCTCAGTCTCAAATGTTGGCATTGGCGAAGTCCTTTAGCACAGGGAACTATGCCTAATTTTAATCCAAAAAGCTCATATCAAAGTCCAACAGTCCACCAAGATATTTTGTAGGGTTTTTATGGTTATTAGGTGTTTTAAGGTCCTAAGACCACAAACAAAAACAAAGACAAACAAACAATATATACAATCACAAGATATGACTCAAGTGAGCAAAGTGAAAATGACTTAAACATAAATAAGTTGCATGAAATGTAAATGGCAAATGAATGGTAAATGACTGAAATTTAAATTGCATAAAGTAAATGACTTGAAATAAAGAGAAAAATGAATAAAAGTTAGTCAAGTGTTAGTCAAATGTTAGTGATGAGTTTTGATTTTGTTAATTCATTCTTTGGAGAATACTCAACCATTCATTCACAAGTATGGATCCTTGAACCAAGACATCATCCATGAGAAGAGTGTTGGTGTAAGCCCTAGAGGCCAATACTTTTGGTACTTGTATCGAATTATTTATTAACAATAAAAGGCATCTTTCTTTATTATGTTTGTTTAATAAAGTCCCTGGAATAGATAGTCCGTTTAATGTATCAAGTATGACTTAATCATGAGATCACATTAAACATAAGGACACTATTCTTAAAGTATCCGTAGTCGAGCTTTATTGTGAAGTGGGATAACATTAAAGCATGGAGACTATTATGTTTGTAGACTGATGATCACATCTCATGGATCATGGATAAAGAGTTATCAAGTCTTAAACATAGGTATGAATATTAAGAGTAATATTTATACTGGATTGACCCGCTATGAGAATATTATATAGAATATTATGCAAAGTGTCATAAGTTATTCTCATGGTGATAATGGTGTATACCACTCTTCGACCTGAAACCACTATGGACCCTAGATGTAGAGTCGAGTGCTTTATTGCTGATCCAACGTTGTCCGTAACTGGATAACCATAAAGACAGTTGATGGATACTCCACAAAGCATGCTAAGGGACATGAGTGACCTAGATGGAATTTGTCCATCCTGCGTAACAGGATAAATGTCTATGGGCCCAATATTGAACTGGACAAGGATGACACGGTCTATGCCTTGTGTTCAATATAGACATAAGGGCAAAGGGGTAATTATACACATAATTATTATCACAAAAGGATTTGTCAGATCACATGACATTTTCGTGTCTTGGGTAGCAGTGATGTGTTGCTAGATACCGCTCACTGTTTATTATGTTAAATGCGTGATTTAATATAATTACCAACGTCGCGAAAACCTACCGGGTCACACACAAAGGAAGGATTGATGAGAGATAGAGTAACTAAGGAACACCGTAAGGTACGATGCACTTAAGTGGAATACGAAATATGGTAAGGTACCACACGCTTAAGTGATTTTGGGCATATTATAAGATACGCACCAAAATACACTTAAGTGGGCTTTTTAGCTTGAAGCCCACACAAGTGGTTCTATAAATAGAACCCTTGGGTAGAAGCATTGTCATTCTACTTGGAATTTTGTTTCTCTCTCTCTCTCACTCAAAGCCTTCATTCGTAGCAGCTAGCACTGAGATTGAAGGAATCTGTTCGTGTGGACTGAGTAGAGACATTGTCATCGTTCAACGTTCGTGATCGCCACAAGAGGTAATGATTCTATCACTGATCATGCCCATTCGTAAGGATCACTAAATGGAGAAATTTTTAAATTCCACTGCGCCTTGGATGGCAATTCTCCTTCAGTGGTATCAGAGCCACTTACGAAACCATGAATCTGATAACAGTTTATTTTCTGTATTAATACGATTAAAGACAGAATGAATCAAAGATTAAATTGAGATCGATCAAGTTATATATATGATATAAGTAATCCTGATGCAAAATACATTATATATGATATAGTGTTCTTGTTTCGTTCATTCAAACACTCAATGGTTGTTTTCCTTTGAGCGATCAATGGTCGTTTGCTTCTTGATCCGACATTAGTATGGTGAAGCAATAACGTGTTGATCAATCATACTGAATCAACAATCGAGATATGTTTGACGGTCTGAAATTGGTGCATCAGGGTTAGTGACGGCACAGGGTTGTGTTGTCAAAGAGTTATGCGATTGAGGTTGTGACTGCACAAGAGTTGTGCTTTCTAACACTTCTTCGAACAGTGTTAACCGGTTAACGCATATGGTTAACCGGTTAATGCAAGACGAAATACAACCTTTTAAGTTTTTCAAAAAGTGTTAACCGGTTAACGCATTTGGTTAATCGGTTAACGCAAGACAGAAAGAAAATTTTCTAACAGTTTTTCAACAGTGTTAACCGGTTAACGCATTTGGTTAACCGGTTAACGCAAGGCAAAATTCACCCGTTCGGCTAACTCTGCGTAATGTGATCGATCGTCGAAATTTAATTTGGTTTTAATTAATTAAAAGAATTAATAATAATAATAATGTGTTTATTATTGTCTTGTGATGATCGGTTATGGTCTTAGTTTTCCTTTATTTTGTTTTAGGTTTTAAAATACGACCTGCGTGTCGTGCCTCTCTTTTAATCTCTCAATGTAACTTCTTTTCTCATCTCACTCCCTCGTATGTAAAACGAGTTTCTTTATGTAATGTAATGTTATGAAGAAAGCAAAGAAGTCAGTGCCAAAGGAGGACAACCTTGAAGATCTTGCTTGGAGAAGCTTAGATCGTTATTAGGTTAGCTTAGGTTCTCTCATTGGCTTAGGAGAACAATTGCGCTAGGGGCCATAACTGTTTCATTATATATGTATGTTGATGCATGTGTATGTATGTTGATGCATGTGAGAGACGATTTATATGATAAATAAGCCGGTGAGATCAGAATAATTGCAATTCCCTCAAACTAAAATATTAAGTTTATGCTTTCCAAGTTTTAACACTCATCAAGACTAGTATCGGATAATGTAGGTTTCACCTACGCGAGGTGCATGTTCTATATTAGTAAGGTGCGATGGGATAATTGTAATATCCAATTGTTAAAACAATGGGTCAAACTTGACTAAATAAATTATAATAAGATTATATATGTTTAGAAGCAAGAGTTGGGAATTATCCATGTGACGGATTGGAATAAGGAGTTATTCACCCAACTGAAATTTTCGAGAGTTGTATGAGATACAATTGGAAGGAGTTTCTACCTAAACAACCTAGTTTTATGTAATCCGCCTACGCGGACTTAGAACAAAGTGAAATATGGATCTCGACCCACTAGAAAATCTTCCAACGGGATTTTCCGAATCAAATGATGAGGGTCATTTGTTTTGAGTAAAATAGTGGGAGCATATTAAATTAAAGGCCTAATTAAATATGTCAATGATACTTATATTTTCATTAATTCTTATGTAGATTACCATGACAACAAACACCTCTAACAACATCTTGCGATCAATCCTTGACAAAGAAAAATTGTCTGGGACAAATTTTCTGGATTGGCACCGAAACCTGAGGATTGTCCTCAAACATGATAAAAAGCTATATGTCTTGGAGAAACCTGTTCCTGAAGAGGAACCTCCTAGTTCTGCATCTAAGGCAGAAAGAGATGCTTATAAGAAGCATGTCGATGATGCCAATGAAATTGCTTGTCTCATGCTAGCTACCATGAACTCAGAATTGCAAAAGCAACATGAGAACATGGCAGCGTTCGATATGATCAAACACCTGAAGATGCTCTATCAAGAGCAAGCAAGGCATGAGAGGTTTGAAGTTTCAAAAGCCCCTTTTCAAGGCAAGTTAGCTGAGGGAGCCCCTGTAGGTCCCCATGTGCTCAAGATGATTGGGTATGTGGAAAACCTTGAGAGATTGGGTTTTCCTCTCGGAAAGGAACTTGCGACTGATTTGATCTTGCAATCGTTTCCAGATAGATTTAGTCAATTTGTCCTAAATTTCAATATGAATGATATGGACAAATCTCTTCCTGAACTGCTCGCCATGTTAAGAACTGCTGAGCAGAATCTGAAGTCAAAAGGGAAGTCCATTCTGATGATCGGAAATGGAAAGAGACAGAACAAAAGGCCCACTAAGCAGGGTGATAAAGAGAAAGGCAAGGAAGTTGCCAAACCCAAACCCACCTTTGCTACTTTAAAGCCTACTGGAGGCATAGCAAAAGAAGGCACCTGCTTCCATTGCGGTAAGACCGGACACTGGAAGAGAAACTGCCCAAAGTACCTGGAAGATAAGAAGAATGGAGTACAGACTTCAACTTCAGGTATTTTTGTTATTGAAATTAATTTATCTACTTCTGCATCATGGGTATTAGATACTGGATGCGGTTCTCACATTTGTACAAATGTGCAGGGACTAAAAAGGAGTAGAGATTTGGCAAAAGGTGAAGTCGACCTACGAGTTGGCAATGGAGCAATGGTTGCTGCTTTAGCCGTAGGAACTTATGTATTGACTTTATCTAGTGGTTTAATAATTCAGTTAGAGAACTGCTATTATGTACCTGCAATTAGCAGGAATATTATTTCCGTTTCTTGTTTGGACAAGTTTGGTTTTTCATTTATAATAAAGAAAAATTGTTGCTCAATTTATTTGAATGATATATTCTATTCTACTGCACAAATGAACAATGGACTATATGTCCTTGATCTTGAAATGCCTATTTATAACATTAATACTAAAAGGATGAAACCTAATGAGTTAAATCCAACTTACCTTTGGCATTGTCGATTAGGCCACATAAATGAGAAACGCATTTCCAAACTCCATAAAGATGGACTCTTGGACTCTTTTGATTATGAATCATATGAGACATTCAGATCTTGTTTAATTGGAAAGATGAAAAAGTCTCCATTCACAGGAAAAGGTGAAAGAGCTAATGATCTTTTGGCCCTCATACATATTGATGTATGTGAACCACTGAACATACCAGCCATAGGAGGTTTTCAGTACTTCATCACATTTACTGATGATTTCAGTAGATATGGTTATGTGTATTTAATGAAACACAAATCAGAGTCCTTTGAAAAGTTCAAGGAATTCAAGAATGAAGTACAAAACCAACTAGGTAAGAATATTAAAACTCTTCGATCAGATCGAGGTGGTGAGTATTTAAGCCTAGAGTTTGATGACCATCTGAAAGAGTGTGGGATCCTATCCCAACTTACTCCTCCTGGAACACCCCAATGGAATGGTGTATCTGAGAGAAGAAATCGAACCCTGTTAGACATGGTCCGATCCATGATGAGTCACGCCGATCTTCCAAACTCCTTTTGGGGACATGCACAATTGACAGCAGCTTACACACTTAACCGTGTTCCATCCAAAAAGGTTAAGAAGAAACCATATGAGATATGGAGTGGTAAGAAACCATATATGTCTTACATGAAGATTTGGGGTTGCGAAGTTTATGTGAAACGACAAATTTCGACTAAGCTTGAGCCCAAATCTGACAAATGCTTATTTGTGGGGTATCCTAAAGAAACAAGAGGGTATTACTTCTACAATCCTTCTGAGGGCAAAATGTTTGTCGCTCGAACTGGAATTTTCCTAGAAAAGGATTTTATTTCCAAAGGAAACAGTGGGAGGAAAGTAGAGCTTGAAGAAATTCAAGAATCACAAAGCATCGATACACCTATGGAGGAATTATAGCAGGAAACGCAAGTAGTTGTGGAAAAGCAACCTGCTCAAGTAGAACAAGACCAGCGTAGGTCAAGCAGGATACGTCACCTACCTCAGAGATATGGATATCTCATAACAGATCAAGGTGATGTATTACTCATGGATCAAGATGAGCCTGTGACCTACCAAAAGGCCATAACTGGTCCCGAGTCTGAGAAGTGGCTAGAAGCCATGAAATCTGAAATGGATTCCATGTACACAAACCAAGTTTGGACCTTGGTAGAGCCTCCTGTAGGAGTTAACCCTATAGGATGCAAGTGGGACTTCAAAAATAAGACTGACATGGATGGTAAGGTACATACCTATAAGGCAACACTAGTTGCAAAAGGATATAAACAAATTCATGGGGTTGACTATGATGAAACCTTTTCACCAGTTGCAATGATTAAATCTGTTCGGATTTTACTTGCTATCGCTGCATATCATGATTATGAAATATGGCAGATGGATGTCAAAACTGCTTTCCTTAATGGGAATCTTCTTGAGGATGTGTACATGACACAACCTGAAGGATTTGACATACCAGAAGAAGCCCAAAAGATATGTAAGTTACAAAGGTCAATCTATGGATTGAAGCAAGCTTCCAGAAGCTGGAATCTTCGTTTTGATGAAACAATAAAACAATATGGATTCATCAAGAACGAAGATGAGCCTTGTGTCTACAAGAAGGTTAGTGGGAGCATGATCGTGTTCCTGGTATTATATGTAGATGACATATTACTCATTGGAAATGATGTCCCTACCCTGCAACAAGTAAAGTCTTGGTTGGGGAAATGCTTTTCTATGAAGGACCTAAGTGAAGCAGCCTATATATTAGGAATCAGAATCTATAGAGATAGATCACAAAAACTGCTTGGCCTAAGTCAGAGTATGTACATAGACAAAGTGCTGAGACGCTTTAATATGCATGATTCCAAGAAAGGATTCATACTTATGCAACATGGCATGTGTCTATCAAAAACACAACCCCCTTCAACTAAGGAAGAAAGGGATCACATGAATAAGATTCCATATGCATTTGCAATAGGATCTATCATGTATGCCATGTTATGTACTCGACGAGATGTCTCGTATGCTTTAAGTGCAATGAGTAGGTACCAATCTGATCCTGGTGATTCCCATTGGGTAGCTGTCAAGAATATCCTTAAGTACTTGAGAAGGACTAAGGACTCATTCTTGATATATGGAGGTCAGGAAGAGTTGGCTGTAATTGGATACGCCGATGCCAGCTTCCAGACAGATAAGGATGACTTTAGATCGCAATTTGGTTATGTGTTTTGCTTAAACGGTGGCGATGTGAGCTGGAAAAGTTCAAAGCAAGATACAGTTGCTGATTCTACAATCGAGGCCGAGTATATTGCTGCCTCAAGTGCAGCAAAGGAAGCTGTTTGGATCAAAAAGTTCATTAGTGAACTTGACATAGTTCCTAGCATTGTGGATCCCATTGGTCTCTATTGTGATAACAATGGTGCTATCGCACAAGCTAAGGAGCCTAGATCTCACCAACGATCCAAAAACATACTTAGGTGTTATCACCTCATTCGAGAGATAATAGATAGAGGAGATGTAAAAATATGTAGAGTACCTACACTTGACAATATTGTTGACCCACTGACAAAGCCTCTTGCGCAACAGAAGCATGATGACCATACTAGATCTATGGGCATTAGGGATATGCCTGATTGGCTCTAGTGCTAGTGGGAGATTGTTGGTGTAAGCCCTATAGGCCAATACTTTTGGTACTTGTATCGAATTATTTATTAACAATAAAAGGCATTTTTCTTTATTATGTTTGTTTAATAAAGTCCCTGGAATAGATAGTCCGTTTAATGTATCAAGTATGACTTAATCATGAGATCGCATTAAACATAAGGGCACTATTCTTAAAGTATTCGTAGTCGAGCTTTATTGTGAAGTGGGATAACATTAAAGCATGAAGACTATTATGTTTGTAGACTGATGATCACATCTCATGGATCATGGATAAAGAGTTATCAAGTGTTAAACATAGGTATGAATATTAAGAGTAATATTTATACTGGATTGACCCGTTAAGAGAATACTATATAGAATGTTATGCAAAGTGTCATAAGTTGTTCTCATGGTGATAATGGTGTATACCACTCTTCGACCTGAAACCACTATGGACCCTAGATGTAGAGTCGAGTGCTTTATTGCTGATCCAACGTTGTCCGTAACTGGATAACCATAAAGACAGTTGATGGGTACTCCACAAAGCATGCTAAGGGACATGAGTGATCTAGATGGAATTTGTCCATCCTGCGTAACAGGATAAATGTCTATGGGCCTAATATTGAACTAGACAAGGATGACACGGTCTATGCCTTGTGTTCAATATAGACATAAGGGAAAAGGGGTAATTATACACATAATTATTATCACAGAAGGATTTGTCAGATCACATGACATTTTCGTGTCTTGGGTAGCAGTGATGTGTTGCTAGATACCGCTCACTGATTATTATGTTAAATGCGTGATTTAATATAATTACCAACGTCGCGAAAACCTACAAGGTCACACACAAAGGACGGATTGATGAGAGATAGAGTAACTAAGGAACACCGTAAGATACGGTGCACTTAAGTGGAATACAAAATATGGTAAGGTACCACACGCTTAAGTGATTTTGGGCATATTATAATATACGGGCCAAAATACACTTAAGTGGGCTTTTTAGCTTGAAGCCCACACAAGTGGTTCTATAAATAGAACCCTTGGGTAGAAGCATTGTCATTCTACTTGGAATTTCGTTTCTCTATCTCTCACTCAAAGCCTTCATTCGTAGCAGCTAACACTGAGATTGAAGGAATCCGTTCGTGTGGACTGAGTAGAGACGTTGTCATCGTTCAACGTTCGTGATCGCCACAAGAGGTAACGATTCTATCACTGATCATGCCCATTCGTAAGGATCACTAAATGGAGAAATTTTTAAATTCCGCTGCGCCTTGGATGGCAATTTTCCAACACTTACTCCATGTAGTCTGGAAGTCCTGTCACCTTTTTGGCAGGCATTTTGGCTGAAGTCCTCCTTATGAGGCTCTGATTGTGTTTGTTTACATTTGTGCCAAAGACCTCCAAGTGAGGCATGTTACTTGATAAGTCCTCCTAAGTGAAGAGGCAATTGACAGATAGAAGGGATTAACAATCAATCCCCTGTTATTCAGTGAGTCATTCTTTATGCTCGTATAGATCCAACTTGGATAATTCAACAAGTATGCCACTAGCTCTCATGAAAGGAAAAAAGGTTAAGTCTCCATACAATACCATGAAGAATGGAAGACTTACAATCTTACTTACTAGAATGTCATGTCTTGTTGATTAAATTTAGCTCTATGTTAAGCAATCGTAATTGGACTTATGTAGAAGTCACAACTATCTGAGGTCGGGCATTAAAAATATAGGTGTTAATGGATGTTAGAGATTTGGTACAAATAACCAAACTCCTAAAACATACCACACACTAAAATAAATGGTGGGAAGGACCTATCTCAGTCTAGCTCATGTTGATTCATCTGACACAAGGTCATTGATGAATAAACTAGCATTAGACATGAAAAGATTTCATTCATCAATGATGAATTGGGGAAGAATAGGGATGAAGATGATTAGGGAAGAGAAATGAGAAACACAAATTGATCATGAGAGGAATTGCATCTAGTCAATATCGTCCATTCATTTTGGGAGATGAAATGTACATTTCATCAATCCTCTAAATCCAATGGCTTTGATCAAACAAAAGTCAAATCAACCATGACCAAGGCCCAAACAGAAAGTCAAACATCACAAGATCATAAAAATGGCTCAACATAATTTTCAAGCAATTATTCCATGAAAAATCAATTTAAAAATGAATTAAAATGCATTTTAATTTAGTCAAAATCTCAAATCCCTTTAAGGCACCAAATAAATGACTAAGGGATTTATCCTAGGTCAAACAAGGTCAAAGGACCTTAGACAAAAAAGTCATGATTTTTTGAAAGTCAGAAGTATTTTTAAACAATTAAAATTATGCATAAAAACATTTAATTCATGAAAAATATCAAAATTAATCCAAAAAATAATTTTAATTCAAAATATGAAAGAGAGAAATATTTAAAGATTTTTGGTGAAAGTCCCATAATTTTTGGATTAAAAATGAAATTATTATGAATTAAACAAAATAAATGGATTAAATGAAAAATCAGAAAACAAATAGAAATTCAAAAAAATAAGGGTCATCAGATCTCCCTCATTAATTGAGGTGGCAGATCTAATGGCCAACACGTGCTATCCACCAAATACCCTAGTCAATGCGCATGTAGCGATGGTAATCATAATGGATGATTAGGATTAAAACGTTTCAAACATATCAAATGGTTGGAGACATGTCACCACATCACCGGAGCCCTAGTTTCGGTTGTCTTCTCCGGTGGACCTCACCAGACTGAAAGATACAAAGATACAAGGACTGGAAGACACTATTTCAAAGGAAAAATGCTCAGAAGCTCGAATCTGACCTCAATTTTGTCAAATTCCAAGTATATTGAAAGATACAAGGATTTGAAATTTGAGGAGCATGAACTTAGTATTTTCGATTTGACCTTAAAGCAACTCAATCTTGTTGCCTACATTGGTAGGATTTCAACCAACCAATAATCAAGCAAAATAGTTAAGAAATTAGGGAGAATCGGAGAAGGGAAGTTTGAGAAAAATCACCATCAGGTAGCTTCAATTTGGATTGATCTTGCTTCCAATTTGCCTTGGCTCAACTCCAGATGCTTGCAGGAAGTGAAATGGATCAATGAAAGGATTGAATTCTCAGAGTTTCAATCTCAAAATAGAAGGAGAATTGAAACTCGATTTCAAGTGAAATCTATAAGTTTATCCTTTAATGGAGGATAGGGAGGCAATGGTTCAAAGCTTGGGCAAGAGGGATCCCCATTTTGATCACAATGGTCATGTATTTGTAAGGGTTTTGCATTGCTTTTCACACACTTGAAATTTTTTCCAAAATTGGAAATGTTAGTACATGCTTGCATGGGCATGTGATAGGCCCATGAGATGATTGGAAAAGGTCCACAAATGTGCATGAATGATGCTGAAAGCTTAACATGAGGCCATGCAATTGTACTTGAGAAATGATTATGTGATTCATCCAAATGGGACCATGAAGAGTAACCATACGCCAGTCCCCCAATTCTTGTCCAAATGAAGTGATATTGAACTTTTTGGAAAGGTGACATCAAGGGGAACAAATTTTATGTTAAAAACTTTTCCATTTAGAGCTTATATCATGATTAATTTTGAGGTGGAAGTTTGAGAAATCAAACATGATTGAAAATTTTCTAAGTCCAAAGTCAAATGACCACTTCTTCCACCTTGAATAACTTTTGTTATGCGCTTTAAATGGAAATGGTTCCTTCACAAAAGTTGTAGCTCTTTCATACCTATTCAATTTTGTCACAATTTTGACTTAATTTGGATTTGGCATGAGGGAGTTATGCATTTTAGAAGTTGAGGAAAATTGCTTGTTCAATGGTAATGGCCCAAAATGACCTATAATGTTTTCTCTTGGCACATGCCCTTTCAAGTTGAATTTGACATTTCTCAAAGAATAAAAGTTATAGAAGACATCTTGAAATTGATCATGAAACTTGTATGGCCTTTGTATCATGACAATTTAGCAAGTTATGATCCTTATAAGTTGACCTCTTAACTAGGGCACAAACAAAATGACCTATAATATTTCACCATAAAAAATGACTTTCCAAGCAAAACTAGCTCTTGATGCCAACATGATAGTTTTTTGGAATGTCATAAGGAGTAACTTTCATCTTGGAATAATTTTCATATGACAAAAATTGTAGGAGATAGGGTCTAGGGAACCCCAGTTTTGACTAGTTGACTTTCTCTGGTCAACCTCTTTGAACCAACTTGCAAACTTGAAGTTCTCTTGATCTTTGGGACTCATGGAGGATCATATATGCATAAGATAACGTGTGATTAACTATACCTTTATATATTTGATCATTTTGTGAAGAAACTTACTGAGTAAGTCACACAAGATACCCATATGAATTAGGGCTTCCAAGGTAAACAAACCTCAAACTCTTGATGAATTCTTGATCAAAATGATAAATAAAGAACATGAGGATTCACATATGATGTTTAGAACCAATTTTAACCAATGTTGGATTTATCTCATTGCATTGAGGGTCTCAAACCCTAGTTGTGAGCTTGATAGGGCATAGGTGGACACACAATCATACCTACAAAGAAACAAAATATACGTAGACATATTTTTGATATTTTGGTTAGTAAAAAAAAGAAAATAAGGTATGACACAATCCAATATACTTGGTGATCTCTTCAAATATAAACCCAATGAATGAGGGGTAAGGAGGATGTCAAGGTGTTATCCCAAAGCCAATGCAAATGATGAGATACCATGAGGGATCTTAGGGTCAAAATTGGGGTCTTACAGTAATCTGCTGCAGGACTGCCTTGCTTGGCTTAATCATTGATGTTGGTTTGGTGATGCAGGGTGTTACTGGCTCAGGTTCTGCATTGGTTTTTCTTTTGCACTGTAGGTTTTATCTCTACTGAGGTGAATAGACATTGGTTTGTTTGTAGGATTCACTTGGACTGCACTGCAATTGTTGTTGCTTATGCTTCTGTTGCAGAATGGATAGGTTAACACAATTATAGATTATGGCCTTGTATGTTGATGATGCCACTTACAATTGATGAACTTAATTTCCTTGTTATTTGATACAGGTCTGTCTTGCCATTGTTTTACCGTTATGATGCAATTTGTTTGATGATATTGCTATCACAGTGTGACTGGCTGCAGTAGCCATGTTTTGCTGCATGTATGTGTGGGATGTAGAAGGATTGTTCATGATGCCATGATTCTCTTGCCCATAACCATGTTTAGATACTGATAATCCAATGTATTGTTGCCTTGGTGATGTTTGTGGTCAGGTTTGATGGAGATGCTTCTAGTGTACAAGTCTTGAATGAAGTGTTGCAAGATTTATGAAATGTAGGTTATATGTATGTGTGCTTAGCTGCAGGTTATTGTTATGCATGAAGTTCTAAGCCAATCATGAGCATGTCTTGATGCCATCCTGTTATGCATTTTGGCTTATCAATTCTTTTTGGCATGCACTCATTGCCTCATGTTATTCACCTTGGTTCTGACTTGGGCATTGACAATAAGTTTGTGGCTTTAGTTTCATGGTATGTCAATAACACTTCATGGATTGGTGCATTTATGATATTTCTTGCTGGTTCTGACTTTGGTTTTGCATGGAGTTTGGTTCTGGCCGCTGCAGGATCATGATGGTAGGATGTTAGTGCAATAACACCCACATATGAACAATACCGCCCGACCTCAAATTCAAAGAAACTTGAAGCTTTAACAATGTCGGTTTCTCTCTTCCCTTTCTAAAAACTCTCCTAGGATTTCTCTTTCTTTGCCTCTTTCTTAACTTTTCACGTACTAACTCTCTCTCAACTTCATTATTTAAATAATTAAATAAAATATATTTTCTCTTTTATTTTATTAATTCTCACTATTTCCCTTCCATTCACAAATAATTCTACCAACCTCCCTATTTTATTTAAAGTAGCTATTTATCACCCTAAAACTCACATTCTCGTATTTCTATTATTTTTAATTAACTAAAAATATTGATAATTCTAAATAAAACCAATAATCTCAAAAATTATAATTAAATTAAATTAATCATTAAAAATTCAATTAAAAATGTTAAATTAATAAAAGTTGATATGTGTATTTTGATGCACCTTATTTTTACTATTGTACTTAGACAACTATATAGTTTATTATATTATTTTTACTCTTTTAGTATGATTTTATATTTAACTTTATATCTGACTTTATTTTATTTCGTATTTTATTTTCAGTCTAAATAATTATTTGATACATTGTCACTGTGCAAACCATAACTTGTGCTTCAAGGATCAGATTGATGCATTCTGATATGCCTTGGAAAGCTAAGAGAAAGAGCTATAAGTTTGGTGTTGAAGTAAAAAGATAATTTGGGGAGAAGGAAGATCTAATAATTCATTTAAGTTCGATACTTAATTAGAATAGTTAGTCTAGGCCGATTTTTGTAATTTTCGGATCGGTTTCCGTAAGTGCCTGAATTTCCCTTTTGTCATATTAGGTTTTTCACTGCTACAGTAATCCTATTATGCATTCACAAGAACTAGAAGCTTTAGACAAATTCATTGGGAACTAATCACCTACAGTGGATCTACTGTAATCGCGTCTCCATCATACTTTGAGGTTTTCATATTTTCCAATTAAATCTATTTTCATTTAAATTCTTCTCTTTGATAATCAAATGCTTAATTTGATTTCTTTTAAGGTTTATTGATTTATTTTGATGATTATATATTCCTTTATCTTAAATCGTGTTTGTTTAATTCGTGTTTGTATTATCGCGTTTACTTAATTCGTGATTGTTTTATCATGTCTGCTTAATTCAGAAATTATGAATATATATCTTGTGATATCAATTGCGCTTGTTTGATTGATACTGTAATCAAAAAGGGAATAGAGACCGCTTAGGGGTTGATAATTATTTTGATCGATGATAAGTTAGGAGACTGAACAGTATATCAACTTATTTCATAATCACTTTTTATAAGCACTTATTCTCAATCGAATCTAAACCCCCATCCTGTTTCACTTTCTTATTTGGTTAATTCAATACAAGAGTTCTTGCGATACGACTTGAGGTGTCGCATCCTCAACTACAATTTTATTTACTCGTTTTTGACCCATGTGCGACAACTGATAAAAAGTCTAATTAATTCCAATCTACCATAACTCCTCACATATATGATATACACTCAGTTTTAATACCATAAAACTCTATCCAAAATCCACAAACTTGAATAACTAACTTAAAAATACTCCAAAACTCTATTAAAATAAAATAATCAAAAATTAAGGTCTTACAAGAAGTGTCAAAACATAGTTCTTGATGAAATGAAATAAAGGAAATAAAGGAAATGACCTCTATTTTATAGTAGGGGTGTTCATGGGTGTGGGTCGACCCGCGAACTCGCTGACCCAATTTGAACCAACCCATAAATTACTCAAACTCATTCATTTACGGGTATATCGAATTCATCCCTTAACAACCCGTATAACATTGTTTTGAGTATCAAGTTTGTGTTTCACACGCGGACCCGTTGACCCAACCCATTGATGTGTTATTAGTAATTTCTTATTTTTTATTATTAATTTAAATAAATATATAAAATTAATATCTCACTAATAACCATAATTTTTTCAAAAAAAATTGTATTCTCCACCAACAGTACTACTAGACCAATGAGTTTACGTAATTCTAAGATTAAATGTTGTTTCTTATTTTCTTTTGTATCATTTCCAACTTATGTATTTTATGGAAATAACATGTATTGTTGAATTTTATACTATTATCAAGTGTTATGTCATGTTGATGAGTTTTATTAGATATTATATGACATGTTCCATCCAATTTGAGTGTTAGAAATGAGTATAATTATATTAAGTTATGTTACATTTTTTAAAACAAAAAAAAAATCATAAAAAAATAATTTTTTATTTGAAACACAACCCACAAACCCAATTCGATCCAACCCATAAATGAACGGGTTGGTTAGGGTTAACTTTTACAATGAAATTGTGGGTTGGACGACAAACTCAACCCATTGTAATTTGAACAGGCTGGGTAATGGGTTAGGCCAAACCCGACCCAACCCAACTCGTGCACAACCCAAATTTATAGGGTAGAGGTTGTCTCAAAAATGAAATTGACTTTAATGTCTTTTGAGACAATCTAACCAATTAGAACCTAATGCTAATTGATTAAAATCTTCTATGGTAATTGATTACTAGTCCCAAAAAGGAAATACAATATATTTAGCAATTGTACATCATTAAGATGTTGTCGTAATCGCTTAGAGCTCAATTTTGAACTTATCTAATCCATTAGAGAAGTGTTCCAATCGATTAGAAAAGGTAAAACTTTACCCATATCAATTCCGACTGCTCTCAATTCATCTGACACAACTTCAAAACATTTTAGAAAATACTTTCTTGAGAAAAATAAGTTCGTGTGTGTATACGTGTGTGTGTGTATGTGCATGTGCGTGTGTGTGTGCGTGTGTGTGTGTATGTGCGTGCGCGTGTGTGTGCGCGCACGTGTGTGTGTGTCCATCTAACAAATCAACATCCAAGAGGTCCATGCAAATTGAATTCTCATAGTTGGTTTTACCATTTACCACCTTACCTTCGATAGGTAGTCCCATTAACATGTAGACGTCTTCTAACGTCACGGTACATTCACCGGTTGGAAACCAGAATGTGTGTGTCCCGGGACGCCATCTTTCATATAATGCAATAATAAATTTAGTATCCACCGACCAAGACATTATTTTGCTTACATGTACAAAACCAAAGAGTTCGACATAAGGTTGAATCATTACATCCATGTGTAAAAATTCGTGGACACGAGTTCGAAACTTATAAACATCCTAAAAAAGAAACAACAAAATACGTTACTTTATAAAAACTATAAAAAAATAAGTAATGTTATAAAAAATTGTTCTAGAAAAATAATACATAAATTAAATGCTTACATAAGTTGCTTATGTTTGCAACTGTGCCTCTATATGATTCATCCATAGTGAGGAGAGACATCTTATCGTAGTAAATATATGAAACAATGGTTATTGCAGATGAAAGAGTGATTGTTGCAGAGGAAGAAGTGATTGTTGGTGATGAAAAAAAATGAATCTTGCATGGCTATTTATAACGAGGGACATGCAAATACTTGCAAAAGTTTGAATGCATGGATAAAAGGGCTTGCATGTAGGCGCCAATTGGTTTGGCTTACACATGCAAAATTACCATGCTAGCGCCATATGGATTGGCGCCTCATAGGCTTGCATGCATGCATGGTCTTCACATAGCCTGACGCCTGCATGGCTATCTGCATGCTGAGTTACGAGGTCTGCAAGGTGCCACATGGACTGGCGCCCATGTACAAGTATTACATGTAGGCACCAATAAGACTGATGCTAGGGATTGCATGCATTCCATATTACTTTTCTATTTAAGTGTCTTACCATTACATCCTACAATCAACACAAATTCATATGCACTAAAAAAATTACTTTTCATCTGCACAAAAAATATTACAATGTCATTTGCATCCAAACATACTATCAATGCTTACTGCAACGGTGAGACATATGAGTGTGATCTATACGGGTTTTGTTTTTGAAAGACCGATACTATCTGACTTACGATCAAGAGAGATTCAAATTTCTTGCATTTGAAAAAACGAATTGAATCCTGCATAGGATCTGGTCTCGTGTCACAAATCACGTATCAAAGTCCAATTTATTTCGAGAACAATCAATGTAAATTTTCCCGCTAAAGGTACATGACGATGAATATGTTGAATATATGTTTGTTAGTCACGAACATTCTTGTTGCAACTCTATTGACTTATATATTACTCTTCAACCAAATATACCATCTCAACAATCTCAGATGACTTATCAAGTTGAATCTGATGAATTTAATTCAGAAAACTCAGGTGAAGTTGACCTAGAAGCAGAAGCAGAAGTCAACGTCGTTGATGAAGAAGAATAAGAGACCGAGACACAGGTCGATCATATGTTGAACAACAATATTGAAGATGACGATCATCCAGCACCATTACCTCTAAGTCATGTATATAATCCGCCTCAACATATGACAAACATGGATCTACATGACGATGAAACATCCAACAATGTTTTTTATAACCCGTATCCACAATCAGAGGGTGAGTTAAAAGTGGGAGACATGTTCCTTACTAAAGAAGAATGTGTGCGAGCTATCAAAAAATTTCACATGAACAACTCAACTGATTTTACCGTGAAACGCACTAATTCGAGAAGGTATGTCATCGAATATCGTAACATCCTTTACAAGTTTCGGTTGGCTGCGTCTCACAAGAAGAGAAGCGACTCTTGGGAGATAGCTTCTATAGACCCACCTCACAGTTGCATTACAACTAATGTTATACAAGATCACCGTAAATTAAGCGCTACATTGATATGTCAAGATATTTTGCCGCTTGTTAACAAAGACCCATTAGTGAAGGTGAGTATAATAATATCTCATATCGTCATAAGATATAATTATAATCCATCTTACAAGAACACGTGGATTGCGAGGACAAGACGACAACAATAATGTCTTTCCCATTGCCTTTACTCTTAATGAAGGTGAAACCGCTGGTGGTTGGGGTTTCTTCCTTCGACATCTCAAAACACATGTCGCTCCACAAGCCAATCTCTGTTTGATTTCAGATAGACATGTTGCCATTGAGAGTGCTTACAATAACCATGATAACAGATGGCATGATCCTCCTTCTACCCATGTCTATTGCATTAGACATATCACACAAAACTTCATGCGTGCAATCAAAGACAAGAACCTTTGCAAAAATATGGTGAATGCAGGGTATGCTCTAACTCATCCGTCATTTTAACATTACCGTGATGAAATTAGATTGTCTAATGCAGATGCAGGAAGATAGGTGGATAACATACCAGTAGAGCAGTGGACAAGGGCATTTGACAGAGGCTGTCGATGAGGCCACATGATAACAAACCTTGTGGAATGCATGAATGACGTATTGAAAGGCATTAGAAATCTACCAATAACCGCTCTGGTTAGAATAACCTATTTTATGTTGGCATCTACCTTCGCAACCAGAGGTGAAAGATGGAGTGCAATGTTAATGTCGGGTCAAATATTCAATGAATGTTGTATGAAAGTGATGAAAGAGGAAAGTATCAAAGATAGCACACACGCGGTTACAGTCTTTGACCGTCATAGGCAAAATTTCAGTGTACAGGAAACAATGGACCACAATGAGGGGAAGCCAAATTTATCCTATGCTGTCAAACTAAATAGAAGTTGGTGCGACTGTGGAAAGTTCCAGGCCTTCCGTATTCCTTGCTCACATGTTATTATGGAATGCACACATACTCTCCAGGACGCTTATGGCCATCTATTTGATGTTTACAAGGCCATTACCGCCATGAATGTGTATAACAAAAGCTTCTCAGTGCTACCAATGGAGGAATACTGACCTCCATATGAAGGTGACATAGTTTGACACAACCATGAGATGCGAAGAAAGAAAAAAGGACGACCAAACAACACGCGTATTAGAACAAAAATGAATATGACTGATAAAATGATAAGATTATGTAGTATATATCGTCAACCAGGACACAATAAGAACAAATGTCCCAATCTATGAGCAACATCTGCATCATAATTTAGTATCTCCTTTCAATTTTTGTAACCTTGAATTTTTATCTATCACTATCTTTTTGTTACAACAAGGTTAATAACAAACATCACTACAACATAAGCGAACTTAAAACAGAACATTTCTAACTGATTACAACAATCAAACTAATGTCATCTCGACCAAACATCATTTCCATAACATCCTTATCAGTTTTTACTCGCATCCAACCAAATATACTATAGAGTCTCTCAATACTTCTAATTTTCCCCTTTTGGTATTTTTCCATCTAATAACGAACCAGCTCCCTCTTCAGTTGATCGAAACTACAAATGTTCCAAAAGAGCATCAACATCGGAGCTTGTCTCTCGAATAAATCACTTTTCCATAGCGACGACGAACACCAAACATGTTTGCAATATGACAAAATGAGATGTGGAAAAATGAATCACATAACACATCTATTTATAAAAAAATTTGCACATTACACTGAGGTGCCTGACCAATTGACGTCTCCTCTTCTAAATTACACATGGGCGCCAATTGGATTGACATCACCATGTGCTGTAGCCAATCCAATTGACGCCCTCATTTAAAAATTAAGGGCATGCGCCAATTGGTGTGACGCCTATGCCTTAAGTATTTTTTTTGGGAAACTGGGGTAGATTGGATTTTTTTTTTAAATTGGATTATTTTGGATTTTTTTTTAAAATGTGGGGTATTTGAGTAAAAAATTCAATATTATTTCAAGTAATAATAATGATGAAAATATAATTCAAAGGAATGTTATTTCTTAACTTGAAACAAACAAATTTAAATAGCTCATTTTTAGAATGGAGAGATTAAAAATTAAAAAATCAAATTAGGGAAGCTTAATATTTTATAAAACAAATTTTTGTAAAAATATAAAACTCATATTTAAATAGAATATTTAAATCTTAGTACTAATGTTTTGATAAAAAAGAAAACCTTACTACTATTATTTAGATGTGTTCAAAATCGAATCAACTCAATAGAAAACTGCTAAACTAAATCAAATCAAAATCGCAAAAAATCGCATTTGATTCGGATGTGCTTGAGTCATTTTTTAACAAAACCGCGCGGTTCGGTTTTGTTTGCGGTTTGTAATTTGCAAACTGAACTAAATTAAACCAAACCCCATTATGTTACAATCCAAATTTCACTTATCCCACATTCAATTCAAGATTATTAGTATCAACCTTCTCAAATCTCTTTTAATAGTATTACACCTTCTTCTCATCTTCTTTGTCACGTATATTTCACCTCTTTAACTATAATCTCTCCTCTTTTATGTTCTTTATTTTCGATCTTCTCATTTTTATGTTATTATTTTATCTTCAAATCTTATAAAAAAAATAGAATTAATCAAACCAACCAAAATCTCATTGATTTGATTTAGTTTTAATTTTAAAATTCAACCGAATTAAATAGAAGAGACATATTTTTTTCTCTTGAATTTATAGAGTGAAAACCATCCGTATCGTACTGCCATTATTATCTTATGTCGGCTATTATTATCTTATGTCAAGCATTATATTTTGATGGTTATGTTACGAGCAAATATTCTTCCACTAAGCATACTTTCGGTTAGTTGAGATTCATTTTCTGTGAAGCAACGCTAACTCCTTTTTTCCTCACACTTTTTTGCTGTTTCTGTGTCCTCACACTCATCATACATCAATAACAACAATTACGCTACTTTCTCTTTTCTGCTTTCAGAGCTTCTTCTAGGTTCTCCATTTCTAACTTCAATTTCATGTTTTTCATACAAGCACGTGTGTTTCTGGTTCTTATTTTAATATTTAATTAACATTGTTTGTTTTGTAGTTGTCTTTTTTTTTTGCAGGAAAATAAACAATTCTACCATGTCGTTTTTTGTTTATCCTAAATTTTATGTTTTTTTTGTCTGTTTTTGTTGGTAGTGAGTGGCTATTATTTGTTGTGTTTTGTTGGTTCAATTTTCGGAGTTTTTTGTTTTGGTTCTGAAATTTTGTTTGAACTTGCCAATCTGGGTATTTTGAAAATATTGAATATCTATGAAGCACTCTTACATTGATACGATAATTTGAGAAAATGGAAGTGATTGAATGTAATCACATATGTTGGTGTGGAGCGGATGTTAGACGCAACATACGTCCGACATTCGGTCACGTCTTTAAAAATCGACGAAGAAATCAAAGTTGATGTGACTTGATTTTGTATAATAGATCATGATTGTGTTGGAAAAACAACCGTTGATTTTCTCGTTAACACAAATCAACTATGAGATTACTTATTTTAGCCTCTGAAGTGAATTGTTCACTTCAGATGCGCTAAATTCATTTCTTACGAACTTTTAATGATCGTTGTTAATCGAGAGTTTGCTTATGCTATGCTATGAGTTTGATTCTGCATAGTTTACGGTTTTTGTTGTTATTTATTACGAGAATGAAAATCTGTTTGTGACGAGAGACTGCTTTTTGTGCAGAAACATTGCAATGGCAACTTGTATACCTGCTGGAAGGGGCACATTGCATTACAGAGTGACAGACTACAAAGGACGAAGCCGTAGAAGAACTGCATGGGTTTCTGATATGCCTATCAAGAGATGCTTACAAAAAGATCTTTCATGGTAAGCATTTTGATGCATAGTCATGTCATATCTCACTATCGGTTTTCTTATCTTGAAAATGAGATCTTCTTTGCTTCTTATGAGTCATTGTTGAATGGATTTTACTCGCTTCTCAAGAGTCATTCCATGGTTAGTTTGCTGTTAAAACATTTACGCGGAGCATTCTTAAGGTACGGTTAGAAGAATTTTAATCTAGGAATCAAGATTAGCGATCTCATATCTTGCTAATATTAACATGTGTAAGAAAGAATATCTATGTAGCACCGACACTTCAGATTCAAAATGTGTCAATATCTGGTGTCCTAAATTGGTACATGTGGTTACATTCAATAATTTCATTTTCTCAAAGTATCATCTGCGTCGACGTGTCTGTGTCTGTGTCCTGTCTGGTATTTGTGTCAGTGTTTCATAGAAGAATATTTGTTTTCTTTGCTAGAGTCAAATTGTGAAATCTTACTTCATAGATAGACTTTCGGACTCATTCTTCTTAGAGAAACTAATGATTTTTAATTGTTTTGGGGTTTATATTTTTAGGTCTAAAGCGGTATCCAATTCCAAGGTACTGCAGATACACAGATGTGAGTTTTCTGAACCTCAGCTTTGTAAGAATCGGAAACTCTTCAAAGTCATTTCCTCGTGCATAAAAGACAGTCATACAAAATACTTTGACTTTTCCGTCATTGGGAGTGGAATTGCTGGCCTCGGATATGCGCTCGAAGTTGCAAGATATGGAACTGTTGCAGTCATAACAAAGGCCGAGCCTCATGAATGCAACACAAATTATGCTCAAGGCGGTGTAAGTTCTGTGCTATGCCCTTCAGATTCCGTGGAGAGTCACATGAAGGATACCATTGTAGCTGGTGCCTATCTTTGTGACGAGGAGAGTGTTCGAGTATGTTCTAGACCTATTAAATTTCATGCTCAGAACAATGGCTCTGTTAGCTTATCATTACTATTTCATTGAGCATTACAACAACGGTAGTTCCTATTTACTACTGCGTTGAGCATTACATTACCTTCTAATTCATTTTGTCCAGGTTGTGTGTACCGAAGGACCAGAGAGAGTGAGGGAACTAATTGCTATGGGCGCATCGTTTGATCACGGGGAAGACGGTAACTTGCATCTAATGAGGGAGGGCGGTCATTCACATAATAGAATTGTTCATGCTGCTGATATGACTGGAAAAGAGATTGAACGCGCTCTATTGAAGGAAGTTACCAGCAATCCTAATATTTTTGTGTTTGAACACCATTTTGCTATAGATCTTCTCACTTGTCAGGTTTGTTCTCTTTTCTTTCGGTATTCCTAATAAATATTTGGAAGTTTAAAATTTGAAGAGCATTTTGAATGTTTTGATGCATTCGTTAACTGAAAAGTGCCACTCTTGTTACAGAATGGATCTGATATAACTTGTCTCGGTGTTGACACACTGAATACTGAAACCTTAGAGGTGGGAAAAGCAATTATGTGTAATTGTTTGAGACCAAAATCACTGCCATCATTGAATATATTTTCTAATCTTTAATCTTTTTTAGCTTTTTTAGGTGGTAAGATTTCTTTCAAAGGCGACTTTACTTGCGTCAGGGGGAGCTGGACATATTTATCCTAAAACTACAAATCCATTGGTATCTCTCTTTTACTTGTTTACTTGGATGATATGTTCTAAATTTGGTAATGCAATGATCGAAGTATAAATAAAAAATAAACGAGCAAATCAATGTGTTCTACGATAAGCTAAAAACATTGAGCAATCAAATTGTCTAATTTCCCATTTTGTAGTGTTGATACTTGATTGCATGTTTAATATGTTGATTTGTATATGCTGTATCGATTGCAATGTATTGAAAGTCTTATTTGAATGTTAATTTAAATTGTATTTTACTATCACAGGTAGCCACCGGTGATGGAATTGCAATGGCACACCGAGCTCAAGCTGTGATTTCCAACATGGAGTAAGTTGATTGCTTCATAACCGCTAATATTTACCGGTGAAGGAATAAGGATAACCATGTCAACTCTTTTAGTGTTTTTTATGATAAAGTATATCATATTTTGTTCTTTTCTGTTGTGATTTTTTTCTTCTGTTTTTTAAAACTCATGGTCGATGCAGGTTTGTACAGTTCCATCCGACCGCTTTAGCCGATGAAGGGCTTCCTATGCAACCAACCAAGCCTAGGGATAATGCATTTCTGATATCTGAAGCCGTAAGGGGTGATGGTGGCATCCTTTATAATTTAGCCATGGAAAGGTTTATGCCTTTGTATGATGAAAGGGCGGAGCTTGCTCCAAGGGATGTAGTCGCAAGAAGTATAGACGACCAACTTAAAAAGCGTGACGAAAAGTACGTGCTCCTTGATATCAGCCATAAGCCGAAGAACCAAATTCTCTCACACTTTCCAAACATTGCTTCAACGTGTCTTCAATATGGTTTGGACATAACACGTCATCCGATCCCCGTTGTTCCAGCCGCTCATTACATGTGTGGAGGAGTTCATGCCGGGCTCCTAGGAGAGACGAACGTGAAAGGTCTGTATGTAGCTGGTGAGGTAGCGTGCACAGGTTTGCATGGAGCAAATAGACTTGCTAGCAACTCATTGCTCGAAGCACTAGTTTTCGCGCGAAGAGCTGTTCAACCGTCTGTCGATCAAATGAAAAGCTCTAGCCTCGACCTGACTGCATCAAATTTATGGCCAAGACCTATTGTGCCGTTTTCACTTGGAAGTAACGCGAAAGACAAAATTTTATCAGTGACCGATGAACTGAGGAAAGAACTACAATCTGTCATGTTTTACTACGTAGGAATAGTGAGGTCAACAATGTGGTTAGAGACAGCGGAGAGAAAAATCGGTAGTCTTGAGGCGAAATGGGAGGAGTACTTGTTTAGGCATGGATGGAAACCAACAATGGTGTTCCCCGAGATTTGTGAAATGAGAAACCTCTTCTGTTGTGCTAAGTTGGTGGTTAGCAGTGCACTCTCAAGGCACGAGAGCCGCGGATTGCATTACACCATTGATTTTCCGAATCTCGAGGAAAGTGAGAGACTTCCAACAATCATTTTTCCAAGTTCACCTTTGAACAGTACACGAAGTTGTTCTAGGCTATTACAGAAGCAACCTATGTATCAATAAAGCATCAATTTCTATCATTATATATATGAATAGGTAACTTTAATTGAAGTTCAGCAAAATAAATACCAAAAGAGAAGGAAATAATCACTAGCTAGAATTTGCTATTCAGAATGTCTTTCCTCTCTCTTATAGTTGTTAACTCAGTGATAAGACTTTGACATTGTAACCTCTAAGGACAGAGTTCAAATATAGTTAGATATATAGGTGATTTGGGTCACTCTACCTTCTATACTTTTATGTATTGGCACTTATGTATGCAGCAACTCTCTAATATTGTTAGAATATAACTCTGAAGTAGAGATGTTTCTTGCACATTTTTTCCTTTATTAATGGTAAAATCTACATTGAGATAACTTGCGAATATGTTAGAATGTTTGTATTTGTTTAGAGTTCCACACTTAATAAATATGTCCTGAACATGTGTTTACAAGTGGGGACAATTCTCACCCAATAGAACGGATTTGTAGAGATGAGTTAGACTCAATCATACATTTTTAAAATGGTATCAGAGCCTCGTTTAAGATCTAGTAGACCCCTTCCTATCAGATTTCTGCTATCAGGTTACTCATCCACTATTTATTTTCACACCTCGAATTGTTGATATTATTATTATTTTCACATTAAGTACTTATGATGTGAAGGCCCTCGTGAGTTGTTGTTGTCTTCTTACCAAGAGTTTAGGATAAGGACAAGTTAGTTTGTCATAGTGGTCCAAAACATGTGATTGTTTTATTTCAATAGGAAATGATTTTGTTAGAACTTAGAAATGTACAATGGCTCCATGTATTTTATTAGTAGTGCCAAATTCACCTCTTGGTGTGATTCAAGTAGTTATCAATTCCAACTTCGAACTCAAGTTACATCTTTGTCACATTCACACATTTAAGATTATCATAGGTTCGAATTTAGGCATAGATATGCATCAGTGTTAAATTAATCTCTTGAGAGAGAATTTTTCTCTTGTGATTCTTCCCGTTTCGAGGGATTAGTCTCTGCAGTTGCATGCAGAGAATAACCTATTTATACCAAAATATCATAACAAACTATGATTTTTAAAATAAAAAATAGCAAATTTAATATATGAGTTTCACATCAATACAAGTTTTGTTTGTCATTTTTTAATAAAAAATGGTATAATAATTAAAAATGATAAAAAATTTAGTGCATGGTTTTGTAATTATGTTCAATGTTTAATTAATTTAAGACAAACTTAAGCAAGAAGACAACTGTGTAATTGTAAAAAACTATATGCAACAAAAATTGTCGGTGTATACATATATAAAATAAAGTACAAACCTCACTGAAACCATGATCCATACTAGTGAGTGAGTGAAATCTGCAATCTCCTCAACATGAATTCTAGGAGATTTATTCACTTACTTTGGTGTTTCAATCTGTATGTAGCATTTACATTCATTCAAGTTTCATCTGAGAACAATGTTCATGATTCAAAGAAATGTGACTACCCTGCAATTTACAATTTTGGTGACTCAAATTCTGATACCGGAGCCGGATATGCAGTATTCGCAGGTGTAAATCCTCCCAATGGCATAAGCTTTTTCGGAAGCCTATCGGGAAGGGCTTCTGATGGTCGTCTCATCATCGATTTTATCAGTAAGTCGAACCATTATCATGATAGATTCACACATCAATGAAATTTTCAACTTTAAGCATATTCAGATTAACATATTTAAAGTTATTTGCTGATTTAAGCAGTTGTGAGAATGTTAGAGAATGTTGGATCTTTGCAGGTGAAGAATTAAAGATACCATATCTAAGTGCTTATTTGAACTCAGTTGGATCAAATTACAGACATGGTGCAAACTTTGCAGTTGGAGGCGCGTCCATTCGCCCGGGCGGTTACAGTCCAATCAACCTTGGTGTTCAAGTATCTCAGTTTGTTTTGTTCAAATCACACTCCAAGATTCTCTTCAATCAACTCTCTAACAACAGTTAATTTCTCATCACTTATCATTCTCTTTGATCTATTATGAGTGACAATGATAGTGAAAATTGAATCCATGTGATGTTATTTATAGGGACAGAACCGCCTTTTAGAAGCGGTCTTCCGAGGAATGAGGACTTCTCTAAGGCCCTTTACACCTTTGATATCGGACAAAATGATATTGCCATCGGTTTGCAGCACACTTCCGAGGAACAGGTTAAAAGCTCAATTCCTGATATCTTGAGTCAGTTCGCCCAAGCAGTGCAGGTAAAAACCAACTAGTTCTCCGATTTGTTTGATTTCGATCGCAATGCAATTTCACTAGTTCATTACTATGTTTTAGGATCTATACAATGAAGGTGCAAGAGTGTTTTGGATTCACAATACAGGTCCGATCGGATGCTTACCCTATGATATGATCTATTATCAACACAAGAACGGTAACTTGGATGCAAATGGATGTGTTAAACCGCACAATGAGATTGCTCAGGAATATAACAGGAAGCTAAAAGACCGAGTGTTTCAGCTAAGAAGAAAGTTTCCATTAGCCAAATTTACGTATGTTGATGTTTACGCAGCCAAATACAAACTTATCAGCAATGCAAAGAGCCTAGGTAACTTTCAAATCTCCAAAACACACATCATCGACTAGCTTTCATGTTCGTGTCACGATCTTTCTTATTGCCGAACAAATCAGTCTAAATTTTGACTTGTATGTTGATTTGTGGCAGGTTTTGTGAATCCATTGGAATTTTGCTGTGGAAGTTACTACGGTTACCATATAAATTGTGGGAAGAAGGCGATAATAAATGGAACAGTATATGGAAATCCATGTAACAATCCTTCGCAACATGTTAGTTGGGATGGTATACATTACTCCCAAGCAGCAAATCAATGGATTGCTAAACAAATTGTGTATGGATATTTATCTGATCCACCAGTTTCAGTTGTGAAGGCATGTCTTACATGATTTAGTAGTTTCAGTGAGCATGAACATGTATTTTGATGATTTATCAAGTGTATTGTGATTATAAAGAGAGCATCAACATGAGAAACGGAAGCTATATAGAGAAGTTTAGAGTTGTGGTATCACTTGCAAGCATTTCCAAAGTACTTTCACAAATTCTGTGTTGATGTAATTTTTTGTTATATTGATTTTATTTATAACAATATGAATATTTGTACAATTGATTACAAATGTTATATATATCGAGAATCAAATCATATTTAATTTTTTAATTTGTCCTAAGAATGAAAAATATATAGGATTAAGGAAAACAAAACCGGTCCCTATTAACCTCATCTCAAATTGATGTTTATGGTACCGATTGTTAGTTGATTTAGTGGTGATTGATGTTGAATTTGGTAGGGAAGACCACAATTAGATTCCCACAACTCCGATCTGAAAGGGGCTAGAACCACTTGATGTCAGAATTGACCCGAATCGGATTAGTCTGTCTAGTGGACCACATACTGGTGGTGAATTTTTTTTTATACGAATGGTTTTGAATTAGATCTCATTCGCTGTTTGTATCACATTCTTCCGTGCATCCTAATCTGAAGAGTGTTGAATTTGCCATGTCAATTAATGAGACGCGATCCAACGCTCCTTGTTTTTTTAATTTTTTTCTTTTATTATTTTTAATTACTTTTTTCTTTTAAAATTCATAGTAATTTCATTTTTCGTCCAAAAAATCCCAAAATAATTTATAAAATTCTCTTTTATTTTTCTTCATTTGATTTTCATTTTTTTCACATTTTATCTCACTAATTTTCTATTTTTCATGAATTTTATCTTTTCTCCTTTGCTTTAATTGGTTTAAAAATATTTTTCTGCATTTTTAAATTCTGAAAAATTATTACATGCTTCTCATTTTATTTCTAACTTTCCATAATTTTTTTGACCATTTATTTGGTGTTTTGAAGGACTTTATCATTTTATTTCTATTTTAAAATTCATTTAAAAATACTTTTGGTGCATTTTTATTTTATTTGATTACATTTTATATTTGTGAGACCTTTGTGAGCTTCGGTTGGCCTTGGATCATGATGGCTTGGATCATAAGTCTCATCAAACTCAATGGATCTTGGGTGTTGATGGGGTGAAAACCCTAATCCACCAAAATGGATGATTGATTTTGATGATGACTTGATCAAAATTTTGATCCAATTTGGGCGTGACCTCTCTTGTCCCCATCTTCTTCATCTCCGTCTTTTCCCTTTGATCAATTGGATGACTTGTATCCATCTTGTTCATGATGTGTGGATTGGTACTTGACGAACTTTCATCATTTCAAATCTACCTCCTAATTGATCATGGATCATTTAAGGTACTTCGAATTGATGCATAAGTTTGTCCCAAGTGTCATGAAGTATGAATTGAAGTAATTGACCATCCTCCTAACCTTTGTGTTTGATCATTCCTTCCTTTCTTTTTTGTGTGGCATGACTTTAGGAGAATGAGTTACATATAATTTCTCTAGCATGTATTAACACTAACATTATTATTAACCGACCTAAGATAATTGTGACTTCTACATAAGTCCAATTATGATTGCTTATCATAGCGCTAAATTTGTCCCCAAAAAAATATATTTTTATAAGTGAGATTGTAAGTCTCCTACTCCTCATGGTATTGTGTGAAAATATTGCTCCCTTTTCATTTGTGAGAGCTAGTGACATACTTGTTGATTTTTATCCAAGTTGGAGCCCTTATCATAATGATGTATAAGTTCATGTTTTCATGCTTGTGGGTGAATAGTTGAGTGTTCTACAAAAAATGACCAAACCATCTTTCATTTTTGATTACTAACATCATTTACTAGCATTTTACTTGTATTAAATTTTACTTCAAAGTCATTTACTTTATGCTCTTTTATTTTATGTCATTTACTTTAAACTTTATGTTTAGAATCCCATCTCATATATTTGTGATTATGTCATTTGTTCTTTGTATATTTGGACTTTTCTTTTATATTCGTGTAAAGAAAACATTAATAAAGAAAAACCTAAAAAGAAACTTGTTTCTTCTGATTCATGGACTTGTAGTTATTATCCTTGACATCATTGTGGAGTTATGGACTTAGAATTAGGATCTTGACCTTTGCTTTGGGACGTATGATTTGAGACCTTGGGATTCATCTGATACCTTTGACTTTGGACTTCCTTTGGAGACTTGGTTGAGTTATTTTGATTTCATTAGATGCATGGATTATTATTTGCTTATTTGGCTTGCTTGAGGCTTAATCCAAAGGAGGGAATTCTTACTTGACTTATGTCATAAGGCTTGTTATATCTTGGTTAGATCTTTCTTCCCTAACTTTTACTTTATGTTCTAGGATAGTCTCTTTTTCTCCTCCCCTTCTTAAATTTTCAAAACCCCCTCCCTCTTTTCAAAAACATTCTTGTTTTCCAACTAGAATCCTTTTCTTAATAAAACTTGACTTTTGTCAAGTTATTTTCAAAACCCTTTCCTAATAAATGCTAATTTATCTTAAGCATATTTAGACCAATTTGAAAAGACTTAAAAATGCATAACTCATTCAAACTATTTTGTGTCCTTGGTGCACTTTTCCTTTTAAAACTTTTCTCAAAGTTTAGACACGAGTCATTTCCATAGTTGAGATATAATTCTCCTATCTCCATAGTATTGATGATAATTCTTTTCCATCTAAGAGAGTCAGTGGCATACTTGTTGATCTTTATCCAAGTTGGAGCCCTTCTCATGATGATGCAAATATCTCATACTTGTGGGTGACTAGTTGAGTATTCTCCTTAAAATGACAAAATGTCTTTTCATAACAAATGAATCAAAACAAACACCTTTGTTATTTTTACCACAAACTACAAGGTTCTGATCCTCCATTTCACTTTGTTGGTACGTAGGCATGAGACTCCAAAGGTCTTGGCAAACACCAAAAATCATAAAAAACATTTATTTTCCCAACTCTCCAATATTTTACAAACAACACCCCTTTCAAACCAAAATGTACATATTTTCAAAGATGTTCCCATGGAGTACCATGGATGTTTAGGGTGTTAATACCTTCCCTTTGCATGACTAACCCCCGAACCCTTATCTTTTTTTATTAGTTTTGTTCGTACTTTTTCCCTTTTCCTTTGGAAACAATAAAACCGCGGTGGCGAATCTTACTTTATGAGTTAAGTTAATCAATAACTTAATCTCAAAACTTTTATCGCTACACCTGACATACTAAATACCCATGCAATTTGTTGGTGTAAGCCCTAGAGGCCAATACTTTTGGTACTTGTATCGAATTATTTATTAATAATAAAAGGCATTTTCTTTATTATGTTTGATTAATAAAGTCCCTAGAATAGCTAGTCTGTTTAATGTATCAAGTATGACTTAATCATGAGATCACATTAAACATAAGGACATTATTCTTAAAGTATCCGTAGTCGAGCTTTATTGTGAAGTGGGATAACATTAAAGCATTAAGACTATTATGTTTGTAGACTGATGATCATATCTCATGGATCATGGATAAAGAGTTATCAAGTCTTAAACATAGGTATGAATATTAAGAGTAATATTTATACCGGATTGACCCGCTATGAGAATACTATATAGAAAGTTATGCAAAGTGTCATAAGTTATTCTCATGGTGATAATGGTGTATACCACTCTTCGACCTGAAACCACTATGGATCCTAGATGTAGAGTCGAGTGCTTTATTGCTGATCCAACATTGTCCGTAACTGGATAACCATAAAGACAGTTGATGGGTACTCCACAAAGCATGCTGAGGGACATGAGTGACCTAGATGGAATTTGTCCATCCTGCGTAACAGGATAAATGTCTATAGGCCCAATATTCAACTGGACAAGGATGACACGGTCTATACCTTGTGTTCAATATAGACATAAGGGCAAAAGGGTAATTATACATATAATTATTATCACAGGAGGTTTTGTCAGATCACATGACATTTTCGTGTCTTGGGTAGCAGTGATGTGTTGCTAGATACCGCTCACTGTTTATTATGTTAAATGCGTGATTTAATATAATTGCCAACGTCGCGAAAACCTACAGGGTCACACACAAAGGACGGATTGATGAGAGATAGAGTAACTAAGGAACATCATAAGGTACGGTGTACTTAAGTAGAATACGAAATATGGTAAGGTACCAAATACTTAAGTGATTTTGGCATATTATAAGATATGGGCCAAAATACACTTAAGTGGGCTTTTTAGCTTGAAGCCCACACATGTGGTTCTATAAATAGAATCCTTAGGTAGAAGCATTGTCACTGAGACTCAGACTCAAGTGAAGACTTGGAATTTCGTTTCCCTCTCTCTCTCTCACTCAAAGCCTTCATTCGTACCAGCTAGCACTGAGATAGAAGGAACCCGTTCGTGTGGACTGAGTAGAGACGTTGTCATTGTTCAACATTCGTGATCGCTCCGTGGATTTGTATCCAAGGTTTTGATCGTTACAAGAAATCTGCACCAAAGGTTTGAATCTCCATAAGAGGTAACGATTTTATCACTGATCATGCCCATTCGTAAGGATCACTAAATGGAGAAAATTTTAAATTCCGCTGCGCCTTGGATGACAATTCTCCTTCACAATTGACCCCCCCTTTTCTTCCACTTCAAACATATCAGTGTCGCCAACCAACATCTGCTGTACATATCCTTGAGGTCACACCTTCCCCTGAGGTCATTGAAGACTCTCCTCCGACGCCTTCGCCATCACCATATTCAATCCTGGAACTTGAGTCTGATCATCCGATTTCCCTTCGAAAAGGTATACATCAAACATGAAATCCTTCTCCATATGATATTGATTTATGTTATCATTGTCTTTACCCTTTGCAGTATACTTGTTTATCTTCTTTGTCTTCTGTTTCTATTTCTAAAACTCCAGATGAAACATTATCTCACCCTGAGTGGAGGCAATCAATCATTGATGAAATGTATGCTTTTCAAAGTAGTGGTACTTGGGAACTGGTTCCTCTACCCCCTGGGAAATCTTTAGTAAGTTGTCGTTGGCTTTATACAGTGAAGGTTGGACCAGATGGTAAGATCGATCAGTTTAAAAACCACTTGGTAGCCAAAGGATACACTCTGATTTTTGGGTTGGATTATAGTGATACCTTCTCGCCTATAGCCAAGATGGCATCTCTCAGACTTCTTTTAGACATTGCAGCCATTCGACATTGGCCTTTTCATCAACTTGACATTAAAAATGCCTTTTTACATGGTGATCTTCAAGAGGAAGTATATATGGAGCAAGCAACTGGGTTAGTTGCTCAGGGGGAGTCATCAAATATGGTTTGTAGGCTACATAAGTTTCTTTATGGTTTTAAGCAATCTCAGAGAGCTTAATTTGGTAGATTCAGCATTGTAGTACATTAGTTTGGTATGGTCCATAGTGAAGCTGGTCATTCTGTTTTTTATCGCCACTCAGCCCAAGGGTGCATCTATCTTATTGTGTATGTAGAGGATATTGTCATAACCGGTAGTGATAATAAGGGAATACTCCAGGTGAAACAACATCTCTCGAATCAATTTCAGACAAAAGATCTTGGTAGACTTCGCTACTTATTGGGAATTGAGGTGATCCAATCTAAAAATGGTTTGGTGATTTCCCAACAGAAATATGCTATGGATATTTTGGAATAAATAAGGTTGTTGAATGATAAACCAGCTGATACTCCTATGGATCCAAGTGTCAGACTTCTACCCAATCAGGGGGAGCCTCTATCTGACCTAGGAAGATATAGAAGATTAGTTGGAAAGTTGAATCATCTCACAGTCACTCATCCGAATATTTCTTTTGTAGTTATCGTGGTAAGCCATTCTTAAATTCCCCTTGTCAGGAACACATGGAAGGTGTTATCCGGATTCCGAGATACATCAAATATGCTCTAGGAAAAGGTCTCGTGTATAAAGATAGAGGGCATACTCAGATAATTGGATACTTTGATGCTGATTAGGAAGGATCACCCATTAATAGACTATTCACCTTTGGGTATTGTGTACTTGTGAAGGAAACCTTATATCCTGGAAAAGTAAGAAAAAATGTAGTTTCAAGATCAAACACTGAGGCAGAGTATAGGGGCATGGCAATGGCAACATGTGAACTTATTTGGTTAAAAAAATAGTTGCTCAAGGAACTTTAAATTGAAGAAGTGAGACCAATGACACTTATTTGTGATTGATCAGTGCATTTTGATGCACCTTCTTATACTATTGTACTTAGGCAACTCTATAGTTTATTCTATTATTTTTACCATTTTAGTGTGTTTTTACATTTAAGTTTATTTTTGCTTTTATTTTAGTTTCGTTCTTTATTTTCAGCATAAACAATTATTTGATACCTTATCACTATGCAGATCATAACTTGAGTTATAGAAGTCGAATTAATGCGTTCTGATATGCGTTGGAAAGCTAAGAAGAAAAGATAAAAATTTCATGTTGAAGTCAAAAGCATATTCGGAGTGAAGAATGGAAAAATAATTCGTTGAAGTTCCAAACTTAATTAAAATAGTTAGTTTGGGCCGATTTTTATAATTTTCGGGTCGGATCCCATAAGGGCCCGAATTTTCCTTTTATAATATTAGGTCTTTCACTGCTACATGAATCCAATTCTGAATTTTGATGATACAATATTGCTTATAAGATTTCATGGAGAGCTAATTCCTAAAGAGTTGATCTGTTGTATTCGAATTCCACTTTGAGGTTTTTATTAATTTCAATTTAATTTCAATTTCTTTTCAATTCTTCATATAAACTTGTTTGCTTAATTCGATTACTTTCGTTTGCTTAATTCGATTGTTTCTTATAGGATAGAGTTGATTAAATTTGATTGTTTGTATGATCCTTAACTATAATCATGTTAGCGTAGCTTTTTTCGTTATCGTGTTTGATTAAGTCGCGTTTGCTTAATTCGCGTCTGCTTAAATCTGTTTGCTTAATTCAGAAATTAGGAACATACATCATATAATACCAATTTGCGCTTGTCAATGGGTATTGTAATCGAATGGGATTGAATCCGGTAGGGAATTGAAATTATAAGAATCGATGATAAGTCGGAAATCGATACAATATATTAGCTTATTTATCAATTTTGCTTTTACATTTAATCATCTTCAATTTAAGTTTTGAACCTTAAAAATCCATTCTTCTATTCGTTTGGTTATAACATTCAAGAGTCCTTGTGATACGATATTTGAGTGTCGCTTCCGTTTTACTACACTTTTAAACTCGTTTTTGACCCATGTGCGACAGTGGATCAAAAAGAGCATTCTGTTTTTCAAATAGAATTGCTTTATGAAGTTGTTGATGAGGCTTATTCTGATTTGTTTTCACTTGATTTTCCATCTCTATCTGGGTTTGATGATGTTTATTCATGTGATGATTGTACTGACACTAACCTTTGTGTTGTTTGTGTTGAGATTGATGTTGCCTTGCAGGGTGACAGTGTAAATGAAGTTGTTTATGTAGCTGAAGCTCTTGACATTCCAGCTGCCCCAAACATACCATCCATTGAACAACCACATTCTTTAGAGCCTAAACCACTTCCCGATGATTCATATTATTCATCAAAGCTTCAACTTAAGCAGAAACATAAGAAGGGAATTGGATGGACCTTGGCTGACACTCGTGATATTAGCCAATTCATATGTATGCATAGGATCTCACTTAAAGATGAAACAAAAATAGTGAGGCAACCCAGTAATCCTTTGATTCTTGATGTTGTGAAAAAGGAGATCACTTTCACGTGCCCATTCAACACTTTTACTTATAGAATATTCTTTTTTGATCCTGGAATACAAGGCAAATGCACTAATCAAAATTTCAATGTCAATGGGCACTACCCAAAGCTACTCCATGAGAACCCGACTTTGAAAGAAGAGACTGTAGAAGAGCTCTATTTAGGAAAGGCTGCTTATGAAATCATTTATCCGCCTTGACTCCTCGGATGTGTTCTTTCCTTTCTCTCACTCTTATTTTATATGTATGCTCTTTCATTAAGGACAATGTATGTTTTAAGTGTGGGGAGGGGAACCATTTATTTGTTATGTTTTCTTTGTTTTGTTTTCAGTTTGTCTTTGTTTTAGGTCAAAATTTAAAATAAATAAAAAAATTGCATGCTTTTTCCTTTGGTTTTTGAGTTATAATTATGAGTATTTTTCTTAATTCTCTTGACTAAATTCTTGTGGCGGGATGTGAAAAATTTGCTGTGCATTTTTAGTATGTGTCGCATCACGCGAAAAACCGGCGGGAAAAGAAGAACAACAGAGCCGCCACCGTGCGTTATTTATCCCAAAAGAGGGAAAGGAAACGCTCAGAGTAAACCTGGGAAAGAACATGGTCTCGCGACCAAAGAGGATGGGTTCGGGAGTCGGTTATGCGAAGGGAAGGTATTAGCACCCCTACGCATCCGTAGTACTCTACGGGATCCACGCACAAAAGGAAGGAAAATGGTTGCTAAACACTGCTCAAACTCACACACACTGGCTGAAGGAGACAAAAGAAACTGACTGAAACTGACACTAACTCGGCAGGATATCGCATCCTGGGCCTACTTAGTCTATCAGGCATAGACATCAGAGTCGAAGTAGTTCGGACTGGGGAAACGACACATGCTCGCTAGGATATCGCATCCTATGCATACGTATCTCCTCGGACGAGAGAAGAATCAGAGCATTCGTAGCTCGGCTGACACACACACAAGCAAAGCGAACACAGGCAAACATGGAGCCCGAATGCCAATCACTGGACTTACATCAGCATCCGAACCAACAAACACACACTGGAACCCGAATGCCACTCGATGGTCTTACATCAGCTTCCAAGCACACAACAACACAACAAGTTAATAGGGAGTCGGGGACTCGAGCCTATAACTGTCAAGCACACACACAAAAGAAAAGAAAAGGCGCCCGGAGAGATCAACTCAATCTCCTGCCTACATACTTCATCTGGTATGAAGATCAGGGCGATGTAGTTCCCCTACGGAGGGATAAAGGACTAGCCTAACCAGATAACAGAGGGAGACACAACTAGGGAGACTACGACTCGAGCCTAGATGTTATCATGCAAATCATCCCTAAGTTAAGGTTTCTAGCTAACTGGCACAGGGAGAAGAAGGGTCTCGATTGCAACTAGGGCAAGAGAAAGGGGAGGTCTCAATCGCAACGAGGGCGAGAGAAGAGAATTAGTGTTAGTTGTTAGTCAAACTCGACAAGACATCGCATCTCGTGCCTACGTATCTCATCTGGACATGAGAATCAGAGTTGCCGTAGTTCGGCTAAACAACTCTAAGCATGGCTCACACAGGGAGTAAGCCACACAGACTTGACTCGCACAGGAAGCAAGTCAAGCACAACCTGCCTTGCACAAGGGCAAGTCTAAACCAAACCTAAAGAGGCAAAGCAAACAGGCAATCACAGGAAGCACACTCTATATGCATACAAGAGGCTCACACAAGGGTTAGGTTTTAGTTGAGGGGTCATATCAACCTCAACAAACAAACCTCTGGAAATGGGGTGAAGTGTGCTCTTAACCTTGCCATTGAGGGGCTAAGGTGAAGCAGATGAAAGGTGAGTGAAGATAAGACTTCACAGCTCTTATCCCTGGCCTGGGAGAGCTCAAGACAAGAATGTGTGGGTTCAGAAAGTGGGAACCCTTCTACACATTTGAAACTGACTCAACTGTACAATTGTACAAGATCTTGGGTTTGTATCTGCAATGCATCAACACAGTGGTGTGAGCAAAGCAGATGACACACTGAATAGTGGGGGATAGATTGCATATCCCTACCTTCCACCAATTGCCTCTTCACTTAGGAGGACTTTGACTCTATGCAAGGACAAAATTAAACAGTCACAAACATTGCCTCTTAAGGAGGACTTCAGACAGTTGCCTGGCCAAGTAACAGGCCAGGTCTTCCAGACTACATGAAGTAAAAGAGACATACCTCAATGCAAATTGCTTATACAAGCAAAGCAAAGCAAAAAGTTCACAAGGAACTAAGCAACTAAAAGCACCTGAAACAGTCAAGCAGATGTTAGTATGCAACTTCAAACAAAACAAACAGAAACAGACACCAACAGTCAATTAGAGGCACATGGATGTGCAAGGCACAAGGCTTAAGGCATGTGAGCCACGCCACCTACAAAACAAACAAGTTAGACAATGATATTTAAGCAAGCTCAATCAAAAGAATTGGTCTCAATGGCCATTTGATGGTCAACCTGAAAACACAAGCTCAAAGGTGAGTAACAGGACCACTAGGGCAAGCCTAGGGTCAAACATGAATGAAAAAGTCAAAACAGCAAGCAATGCCCAATCAAAATCAAGTTCAAACATTTAAGAAACAAACCCAATTGGTTTCACATTCATATCAATCATCATCATCATTTCATGAACAATTTAGGTCAAGGTATAGCAAACAGAAGCTCATAGAAGTCAACAGCAAGACTTGAATTAAAAGCAAACTCAAACACTTCCAAAAATCACCAAATAAATCATGATCAATCCTAACACATAGCATGGTAAGCATGTCAAATTTCATCTCATTTGGACAAGTTTAAGAGGTCAAAAACATTTAATCGGGACTTTGTCAAAATTAAATCGAGCATTGTGTGAAAAATTACCCTAAGTGTCTAAGGGGACATGTTCCTACCCTAAATTGATTTCACACAAAAATCCTAGGTCTGAAAGATCAAAATAACCACATGAAACGCACAAGATGACATTTAATCGGTAGAACTCATAAAATCGGGATAAATTCACAAAATGGCCTAAAAAGTCCATTTCATGTTAAGTAAAATAAAAATCAAAAAATGAAAATCAAAATGGAAGTTTATAAAAAAAGATGCATTTTTTAAAAAGGCAAGAAACACAAATGGGGGAGGTAGGATTCGAACCCCTCCCCCTGATAATTCAAACCAGCGCGCCCACCACTGGGCTATGTGTCAATTGGTGACTCAATTTCGCTTCCAATCAAAATAAGGCATGCAACACTTTTAAACTTAAAATTCGCGCGCCCTGGCTCCATCTTCTTCCCAAACTCAAACATATTTTTTCAAACATCAACAACATGTATCTTCCTCTACAGTGCACGAAATCAAATGAAACAAAAACCAAAATTCATCTATTTCATGTGCTTAACACAACCATGGCCATGAAATTCAAAATGGTGCACTGTGCATAGAGATACATCATGATGAACACAGAAACCCTAACCCCCTAGCAGCAAAATTCAAAATCACACACAAGCAAAATTGGATGAAAATAGGCATTCAATCATGTTCAGGGGGTTGAATATAGCATTTCTCATTCACACATTAAGACATGAAAATCATTCTATCAAGCATTTCGAAGGCAAATTGCTAACCTGGACAGGGCAATGTTGAATGTGATGCTGGAGATGCTTTCAATGCTTGACAGGTATCCAAATAGCTTCAAAGAGTCCAAGGCAAGCTGTTTGACACCCTACTTGAACTTGAATCAAGCTGGAAATGAAGTTGGCCACTGAACTGGTTTTGCTTGATTTGGTGAAAATGCCAAGATGTGGTCTTTTGAGCATAAGTGAATTTTGGTCTGTGTCTTGCAGCTAGTAAGGTTCACAATGACAGGAAAATGAGGTTTGATCCTTGTTACAAGCCAGGCCAGGTTAGGTTGCTTTGGAAATTGGACAGAAAAATGGGAAAATGCCAAGAGCAAGGTGAATGTTCTTGGAGAAAGAATGATGTTGGTCTGCTGCTATCAGTATTTTCAATGACAGAAAATATGTTTGATTCTTGACACCAGCAAGGCCGGGTTAGGTTACTTGGTGTTTTTGGACAAAAAGTGCAAAATGGCCAAAAGTGATCTTTTGAGAGAATGAAAAGCAAAGGTTTTTCAGTTGGTTAGGTTGCTTTTGTGGTAAGGCAAAACCTTGGCCTTTTGAACTTTGGACAGCTTTTGAAATGCACACCAAATGAAGCTTGAAAAAAATGTGAAGTTGGTTTGTTCTATGTGTTGTGCTACTGCTCAGGCCAAATGGTTTGTGGCTGCCATGACAGAAAAGAAAGAGGAGTGAACTCTGCTTTTGGATGTTGCCTAGTGTGGTCATGCCAAGCTTAGTTCATTGGGTGTTTGGACAGAAAATTTTGAATGGCCAAGAATGAGAAGTTTGGTTGTGTTGCTGCCAGCTAATGGTTTCAAAATGGTGTTTGGACAGTGCACATAATCATGGCCAGGCTTGGTGACTTTGGAGTTTTTGACAGAAAATTTGGAATATGCAAGATGTATGGTGTGTTGGTTACAGCTAGTAATGCTGTGTAATTGACAGAAAATGGTGCACAAAGGAACTGCTATGTTATCTTTGATGGCTGCCAGTAGGATTGATTTTTGACAGGAAAATGATGAGAAAGACTGCTATGTGCAGTACCAAGCATGGCAAGTTGGATGCTGTTAGAAGTTGCTCTTGTTTTCAACAGCATGGGCAATTTTGAGAGAGAATTGTGTGCAATCTATCGCTGCTGCTACCAGTCCTCACAATGACAGAAAAATCCTTTACCAAACCTGCTGTTGGCTGTTGTGGCTGTCCTTTAATGACAGAAAATCCGTCCTCAAAAACTGCTGTTGAGTGTTGTTCTTGGCAAAGGCAAGTTTTACAGATTTTTTAGAAAAATGCAAGTGAGATCATGTTTTAGAAAATGAAATGCCGTTCTGTCAGCAATGTGAGGGCTGCTATTACTGACTTCTCATGACAGAAAATCATGGACAATTCTGCTGCCTTTGTGGTACAAGGCATGGCTCATGGATATGTGGGATATGGTGGTTGCAAATTGTACTTTTCTTCCCATTTTCAAGCAACTAGGCATGGCTATGTGATGGGTGCAAGTACTTGCACGAATTTGACTTTGTACATGCTGCAAATAACATTCCAAGCAAGTTCCAATTGGCCCCAAGTGTTAAAAATGCATAATTCAAAAAGTCAACCATTGGTCAAACTTGAATTTCACATATGCTAGGTTCAAAAATGCCATTTTGATTGGCAAGGTTTTGGTTCATGAAATTTATATTTTTGGAAAGAGGAGATGAAATGTGACTTGTAGGAAAAACCCCACCAAAATTGGCCAAACGGTTTGAGAGATATGGCCCTTTGAAGTTCAAGATTTTCTGAAATCGATTCGATCATAACTTGCCAACCACACATGGGAATTAAGAGTTCTTGGACTTTTTGGAAATGGGAGAACAAGATCTTCAACTTTCATGTTGGGCAAAAATTCATTTGAAGCTTGTATCATGATGTAAGTTTGAGGATCAAGACTTTCCATTTTTGGCAAGTTTCAGTTACAGGTCCAGTTTCCATTTTGGGAAATTTCTGATTTGGCTTCAAATTCTTCCATGATGGTGTTTGACATGATGTATGAGGACTATTTGGCCATGAATGAGCTCTCACAAACCAATTCCAATCATCAAATCACTGGTTAAATGGACAGTTGACCAACAGTTGACTTTTAGGGTTTCTGCCTGACTGAGCCTCTTCTGATGAATTCCAAACCCTAATTCCTTGAGAACTTGACTTCAAATGATGTCCCAAGTTGTATGACCTCTAGATTATTGATCATGGTGCCCAAATTCCACAAGAATGGCCACCATCCACTGCTTTGACTGACTGTTGACTTTCTAGGGTTTTTTTGACTGTCTGTGTATGAACTGATGACCTCTGAGCCTTCAACCCTTGACATGAACACTTCAAATGGACCTCCAAGTCATGTGAACTTGTTGGACAAACCCTAGGGCCTTGGTTCCTTGAGATTTGTGCTTGCTTGCTTGACTGACTGATCTCCTGATCAGTTTGACCTAATTCTTGCTTGCTTGCTCTTGAGGCAACTGAGGGTTATGCAAATGCTATGCAATGGACCATGATATGCTATGACCTAATATGAAAATGTATGTACAATGATAGGTGCAAATTTGAGGTGCTACAGCTGCCCCTATTCAATCAGCTGGGAACCCGGATGTATGAGAGCAACGGCTGTCAGACTTTCAGGGTAAACAGGGATTGAATACCAAGAACCGTAGAATTTGCACAATAGGGATCCACCAATGGAAACGTCCACTGGGATTTGATTTTTATTGCTAGGTATATATTTTTTTGGTTTTGTTTTTAAAGGGTACAGCCACATCCAGACATCGCAACGACGATGTATGGGAAAAGAAATCACAACTAGATGCCAACGGACAACTAGGAAAAACTCGACGTTTACCAAGACCAACGGAGAGGTAACCAGACATTAATGAATGACTGGAAAAGATGCAACCATACGTCAGCGGACGTAATGGGAAAAACTCAACGTTTACCAAGACCAACGGAGAGGTAACCAAACATTAATGAATGAATGGAAGGGATACAACCATACGTCAACGGACGAAATGGGAAAAACTCAACGTTTACCAAGACCAACGGAGAGGTAAATCCACATGGGGACAGGTACAACTAGACGTCATAGGACGAATAGGAAAAACTCGACGTTTATCGACACCAACGGAGAGGAGGAAACCCTATTGGGGAGAGTGAACACAACCAAATCATCAACGGATGATTGGGAAAAACTCGACGTTTATCGAAACCAACGGAGAGGTAAATCCACGTGGGGACAGGTACAACTAGACGTCATAGGACGAATAGGAAAAACTCGACGTTTATCGACACCAACGGAGAGGAGGAATACTTCTTCGATTTGAAAATCGGAAATTGGCCTGAACGCCACTTCGGCCTGAATACCGGAAAATTGGCCTGAGTGCCATGAGTACATCGACCTGATCGTCGGAAACTCCTTCGGTCTGAATACCGGAAAATTGGCCTGAGTGCCATGAGTACATCGACCTGATCGTCGGAAACTCCTTCGGTCTGAATACCGGAAAATTGGCCTTGTGCCATGAGTACATCGACCTGATCGTCGGAAACTCCTTCGGTCTGAATACCGGGAAATTGGCCTTGTGCCATGAGTACATCGACCTGATCGTCGGAAACTCCTTCGGTCTGAATACCGGGAAATTGGCCTTGTGCCATGAGTACATCGACCTGATCGTCGGAAACTCCTTCGGTCTGAATACCGGGAAATTGGCCTTGTGCCATGAGTACATCGACCTGATCGTCGGAAACTCCTTCGGTCTGAATACCGGAAAGACATAAGACATATTATCTATAGCCGTCAAAACGTAGATAATACACTCGCATGGAAGATTATCCATAACCGGGTTGTAGGTTGTTAAATGAATAATCGACCGAAAGGAAAGGCATCTGGGTACCAGACTAGGTATGCAAAAGATGACCGATCAAAAGAGGATAAAGCTGCTTACTCGGAGCGAGTATCCAAAAAGAAGGGGAAGACCCAATGGGGACAATACTGCTTGATCAAGGCAAGTATCCAAAGGGGAAAAGAATATCAATACCGCAAAGAGGGGATTACATCTACCGGTTTGTAGGCAGAAAACCACAGAAAGGTAACCAGTCATCGATAGGATGAGCACAAAGGGTTAACTCCAACAAGGGGAGGAAAGTGGGATTTTACAACTACCAGCTAGTGGGTAGAAAACCACAAAGATAGGACTTACAGCTACCGGTTTGGTGGTAGAGGCCATTGGAAAAGTAACCAGTCATCATCGGGATGAGCACAAACGGTCAACTCCAACAAGGGGATGAAAGTGGGATTTTACAACTACCAGCTTGTAGGTAGAAAACCACAAAGATAGGACTTACAACTACCGGTTCGCAGGTAGAGGCCAATGGAAAAGTAACCAGTCATCATCGGGATGAGCACAAACGGTCAACTCCAACAAGGGGATGAAAGTGGGATTTTACAACTACCAGCTTGTAGGTAGAAAACCACAAAGATAGGACTTACAACTACCGGTTCGTAGGTAGAAGCCAACAAACGAATCTACTGAGAGACAGAGTGAGAAAAAAGGATTTACAACTACCGGGTAGTGGGTAGAAGACCGTAAAGAGAGGACTTACAGCTACCGGTTCGTAGGTAGAGGCCAACAAATTCCGCTGAGGATAAGATGAATGAGTGCCGGTTAGTGAGCGACTATTCATTTATGCCCCAGGGCAGCACAAGAGATAGTCAACAAGAAGCCAATTTAGGATCGATCCGAAAAGGCAGACTGAATCAAGACTCATCCTAATGAGGAAAGAACTCAATAGGGAAAACCCATCCCATTAGGGAGGGAACGGAAGCAACCGTCATCCACGAGGATGTATCTCAGTGGGGAAATGGCAGGAAAGGATAGACACTTTCTGCTTAAGGGGTTGGCTCTACATGGAGAGATCAGACACACCCGACTCTGCTAGGAAAATCTACTGGAGAGATCTGTATCACCAAATAGCAGGAGGCAACAATCAACAGATACCCGGCGACAGCTGCAACATGAGTATCCAAATGCTATGATTATGCATGTATGCATTCTACCTAAAACATATGATGAATGCTGACAAACAGACATGCTCCAACCAACGGTCCGGGAATCAACCATCCGGAGAGAAAACCAAAGTCCTCATTCTGCATGGGAGGAAGAGCCACAAGAGGCTTCCGGAGGGATCGTCAGTCGCAACCGGAGAACAAAGTTCAACATACAGGCGGATGCGCCACAACAACTTGTGCTAGAGATACCAAGAAGCAATCAGATCTCTGATGAAGATAGATAGGCATTGAGAAAGCTTTTCATGCCAATAACTCCGTTGGGGAATCTATCTGAGGGACATGATGGAGTACTGGGATGTCAATTTGCAAAATACTGAATCTTCCAAGAAAAGCACCCATGCTGGGGAGAGATGAAAACTGCTCTGCAGGAGAGGCGAAAGTTGAAGTCTTCGGTAAACACTCTGCTAGGGGAGCTGCCCCACAATAATGTCCGAAACAGCAAACTTGCCGGGGATGCCCCACGATAGGGCTCAAACAGCACTCTACTGGGGATGCCCCACAATAAGTGCTAACGGGGATTTGGAGGAAGAATCTGTACTGCCGGGAACATGAAGATGAACAACTTCAAACAACACTGCGTCGTGCAAATTCACTGAGGAGAGACCATACGAGGTTCTGCAGGACAAAGATACAGTCATGCTCGAGATACGAACAATTGTCTTACCTGTTGGTAATCATACCACCCCCGGGAGAGCACTGTGGGTCTCCTAAGTATCCTTCCATCATTGTGAACGTTCACTTTGTTTAAGAACAATTTTTTTTGAAAAATTTGTTTACTTTGAAAACAATGATACTTTATCAATTAAAAACATGCAAAACATTTGTTGAGTTGAAACAAATAAGAGTGCAAATAATTGGATAAAAGCTCAAATTGATGTGATGGAATGATAGTCTGCAAAGGGCGAGACTCCATAGATCTGTGCAAGTTTGAAATCGGTGATGTATATTGGAGAGGGATACATTGAACATAATGACCTTTCCTCTACCATTCTGAATTTTCGATGTATCCAAAGCTTCAGTCGACGATAAATCGAGAATTCCTGACGGATGACAGATATAGAGCACGGTCTTGTCAAGATGCAGTTACTTGCCAAATCCCTATTTTTTGCCTAGATTGCCCCAGTGTGAGGTGCTCAATCTAGCGGGATGCAAATTCTTTTTCAATGTCTCTAACTTTTGCCTGGATCGCCCTTTCGGGTTTTCAATCCACCGAGACGCTCCTTTCTGCCTAAGTCGCCCTTTGGGGTGTTCGACTTAGCGAGCTGTTTTTTTTTTTTTTTAGGCGAAGTATTTCTTGACTGCATCAGAATTCACAGGACGAGTGAACTTCTCCATCCATTGTTGTAAGTGTCAAAGCACTGCCTGAAAAGGCTCTCTTGACAACACATGGACTTTCATAGCTTGGGGTTCACTTGCCCCTGGAATCGGGCACGAAAGACAAGACTTTCTTGAGCACAAGGTCACCTTCTCGGAACACACGAGGCTTGATCTTCTTGTCGAATGCTTTTTCACTCTCTGCTGATATGACTGACCATGACACATGGCAGTTGATCTCTTCCTTTCGATCGGATTCACTTGGTCGTAGTGACTCTGAATCCATTCAGCATCAGTCAACTTGGGACTTTGAGGGTGCTTTTGTTCTTTTGTTTCTTTCTTTCTTTGATTTCTTTTGATTTCTTTTGATTGATTTTTTGATTTTGCACCCTCCTATTTCTCTTTTTTTTCTTTTTCTCTTTTTTTTTTGATGCCCCAGCTGGCTGTTCCACTGATTCTCGAGATGCAGCTGAGTGATCTTCTTTTCTTGCTCAAGAAGTCGGGAAATCTCGTCAAGAATCCCTTCAACATCATCTTCTTCCGTTTCGAATACAGGGAATTCAAAATTGGGAGATGACGTCCGATCATTATGTTCAATGGGTTTGAGAAACAACCTGCATAATGATTTCGATATGAAAAACTTTTTGGAAAACAAACAAGACAATCGTTATGCAGATGAAAAGATTGCTTTTATTCCTGTTTTTAGGGTTTTTTGTGATCACCAATTTCATGCAAAAAGCGAAAAGGGAAAACAAATGGAAAACAAATGTTTTAACATGAATTATTTGAATGAAAATATCATTGCACAAAATGTTGCCAATAATGTCATCACTTCTCCTTTTGGCATGGGAGAAGGGTTTTTAAACAAAGTGATTGTTACTCTGACTTATGAACAACTGTGGGAACGCCCACAGTGACCCAATTGCGATAGATCCCTCCAGGGATGACAACTGTCAGTATCCTTTGCATCAGCAGCTTCTGTTTTCTGAACAACCCTTCTGAAGAAAAAGTCGGCGCCAGCCCATGACTTGTTATCTTCAGACTTGATTATCACAGGGACCCAAGTCTTCAAAGTTCGAAATACCTGACCTCACGAGGTCTTGAACCTTCATCTTCAGCTGGAAACAGCTATCCACATCATGACCAGGAGCACCCGAATGATACACACAATGCTGTTCAGGCCTATACCACCACCGAGGGTTGACGGGTTTAGCCGGCGGGTCTCTGGGAGTAATCGAGTTCCGCTCTATCAACGAGGGACAGAGCTCGGCGTAGGACATGGGGATTGGATCAAAAATGATCTTCTTCCTCTCATTACTCGTACTGGCTTGTTGGGAAGCCTGCTGCTGAGGACGACGTTGTTGATGCTGATATTGCTGAGTTGGTCTTCTCTGTTGTTGTTGAGTTGCTGGAATAGTCACAGCAGCGACCTGGCGATATGATCCTCTGTTCGTACTCCTTCGACGGTGCACAGCATTTGTTTCAATCTCTCCCCTTTTGGGTGCCCCAGAGGATGGCTTATTAGAACCGGAAGAACTTGAAGAGCCAGGATGGCGAACCGGAGTACGGGTTGCTCTGACACGAACAGTTTCTGCAGCAAGAGGCTGTTCACTGATTCTGATCCCCTTCAATTCATCACCCACGGCATAATCATTGACGAGAATAGTGACAGCAACATTCTCATGAACGGGTACACTCACTGGTGAAGCACGGTGGACTGGTGGAATCACGGCTTCCAGTCTCTGGGCTAAGGCACGCAGCTCCTCTTGCCCCTGAACAACTCCTTGCATCATCGTCATAAACTGGGCCATGTTTGCCCTCATCTCAGCCAACTCTGTCTGAACCTGATCCATAATCTTCTGATGATTGAGTCTGGTTGAGTAACGGTGCGGACGACGATTAGCAATCCTGTCTCAGTCAGGAACCAAAGTGAGAAGTCTTGTCCCCAAAACATGTCTGCAATGCAAGGATGCTATGTGCATGATATGCATGATGCGGATGCGGATGCTATTTTATCATGAATGATCCTGATAAAGGATATGCGTATGCGAGTTAACTTTTTCGGTTTTTTTCATGCATTATTATTTTTTGAAAATAAACATGCTATGATGCAAATGATGCGAACATGACTGGTCAGGCTGTGCGTCTCAAGGCACAGGGTCAAAGCTTCGGCTTGAACTCTGATCACAAACATCTGAAACCCAAAGTCAATCTGATCAACTGGCATCTGAAACCAATCTGAGGAACCATCTGAAACCCCAAAGTCATCTGAGGAGCTGGCATCTGAACCCATTCTGAAGAACTGAGTCACCATCTGAGCGAGTACCCTCAAATTCAGCCCAGGGATCCGAAATAAACGGAACCCTCTGATCAAAAACCAGGGTCAAACCTCCGGCGTCCAGAAATATAACTCGTAGTCACCATCAGTACCAGGAGTCACCAACTGTACCTGTTAAAATGATCAAACCCGCCCCGCTCACGGGTGTCATCTAGGCCAGGGTAAGGTCGAGAGAAACGCAGCATAAATAACCTTTCGCAGAATATCATCCTGTGCACACCCGATGTATGCACCGATAATATCCCACCAGGGTCTGAACTGCTCGTGATATCAATGTTCCGCTAAGTGGCGCCATACCACCCGCTTCCCATGAATCACTCTATTCCTAGGTTTCCTAGATTTCACTCATAGCCTGGGTATTGGGCCTTTTACCTCGAGTGACTCCCCCCCACACAGAGAAAAACAGACAACCAGCAGATGATAATGAATGAATGCAAACATTAATGCACATAATAAATGTAAACAGTAAATGTACATATATACAATGAATGCAATAAATACAACAGCAAACAGCAACCAAAATCCTAACCTAGAGAGCGCTAGGAGAGACTCGCTCAGGGAAGATGGACCAGCATAGGTCAACTTCTCTATATCCCCAGTGGAGTCGCCAGCTGTCGCATCACGCGAAAAACCGGCGGGAAAAGAAGAACAACAGAGCCGCCACCGTGCGTTATTTATCCCAAAAGAGGGAAAGGAAACGCTCAGAGTAAACCTGGGAAAGAACATGGTCTCGCGACCAAAGAGGATGGGTTCGGGAGTCGGTTATGCGAAGGGAAGGTATTAGCACCCCTACGCATCCGTAGTACTCTACGGGATCCACGCACAAAAGGAAGGAAAATGGTTGCTAAACACTGCTCAAACTCACACACACTGGCTGAAGGAGACAAAAGAAACTGACTGAAACTGACACTAACTCGGCAGGATATCGCATCCTGGGCCTACTTAGTCTATCAGGCATAGACATCAGAGTCGAAGTAGTTCGGACTGGGGAAACGACACATGCTCGCTAGGATATCGCATCCTATGCATACGTATCTCCTCGGACGAGAGAAGAATCAGAGCATTCGTAGCTCGGCTGACACACACACAAGCAAAGCGAACACAGGCAAACATGGAGCCCGAATGCCAATCACTGGACTTACATCAGCATCCGAACCAACAAACACACACTGGAACCTGAATGCCACTCGATGGTCTTACATCAGCTTCCAAGCACACAACAACACAACAAGTTAATAGGGAGTCGGGGACTCGAGCCTATAACTGTCAAGCACACACACAAAAGAAAAGAAAAGGCGCCCGGAGAGATCAGCTCAATCTCCTGCCTACATACTTCATCTGGTATGAAGATCAGGGCGATGTAGTTCCCCTACGGAGGGATAAAGGACTAGCCTAACCAGATAACAGAGGGAGACACAACTAGGGAGACTACGACTCGAGCCTAGATGTTATCATGCAAATCATCCCTAAGTTAAGGTTTCTAGCTAACTGGCACAGGGATAAGAAGGGTCTCGATTGCAACTAGGGCAAGAGAAAGGGGAGGTCTCAATCGCAACGAGGGCGAGAGAAGAGAATTAGTGTTAGTTGTTAGTCAAACTCGACAAGACATCGCATCTCGTGCCTACGTATCTCATCTGGACATGAGAATCAGAGTTGCCGTAGTTCGGCTAAACAACTCTAAGCATGGCTCACACAGGGAGTAAGCCACACAGACTTGACTCGCACAGGAAGCAAGTCAAGCACAACCTGCCTTGCACAAGGGCAAGTCTAAACCAAACCTAAAGAGGCAAAGCAAACAGGCAATCACAGGAAGCACACTCTATATGCATACAAGAGGCTCACACAAGGGTTAGGTTTTAGTTGAGGGGTCATATCAACCTCAACAAACAAACCTCTGGAAATGGGGTGAAGTGTGCTCTTAACCTTGCCATTGAGGGGCTAAGGTGAAGCAGATGAAAGGTGAGTGAAGATAAGACTTCACATCTCTTATCCCTGGCCTGGGAGAGCTCAAGACAAGAATGTGTGGGTTCAGAAAGTGGGAACCCTTCTACACATTTGAAACTGACTCAACTGTACAATTGTACAAGATCTTGGGTTTGTATCTGCAATGCATCAACACAGTGGTGTGAGCAAAGCAGATGACACACTGAATAGTGGGGGATAGATTGCATATCCCTACCTTCCACCAATTGCCTCTTCACTTAGGAGGACTTTGACTCTATGCAAGGACAAAATTAAACAGTCACAAACATTGCCTCTTAAGGAGGACTTCAGACAGTTGCCTGGCTAAGTAACAGGCCAGGTCTTCCAGACTACATGAAGTAAAAGAGACATACCTCAATGCAAATTGCTTATACAAGCAAAGCAAAGCAAAAAGTTCACAAGGAACTAAGCAACTAAAAGCACCTGAAACAGTCAAGCAGATGTTAGTATGCAACTTCAAACAAAACAAACAGAAACAGACACCAACAGTTAATTAGAGGCACATGGATGTGCAAGGCACAAGGCTTAAGGCATGTGAGCCACGCCACCTACAAAACAAACAAGTTAGACAATGATATTTAAGCAAGCTCAATCAAAAGAATTGGTCTCAATGGCCATTTGATGGTCAACCTGAAAACACAAGCTCAAAGGTGAGTAACAGGACCACTAGGGCAAGCCTAGGGTCAAACATGAATGAAAAAGTCAAAACAGCAAGCAATGCCCAATCAAAATCAAGTTCAAACATTTAAGAAACAAACCCAATTGGTTTCACATTCATATCAATCATCATCATCATTTCATGAACAATTTAGGTCAAGGTATAGCAAACAGAAGCTCATAGAAGTCAACAGCAAGACTTGAATTAAAAGCAAACTCAAACACTTCCAAAAATCACCAAATAAATCATGATCAATCCTAACACATAGCATGGTAAGCATGTCAAATTTCATCTCATTTGGACAAGTTTAAGAGGTCAAAAACATTTAATCGGGACTTTGTCAAAATTAAATCGAGCATTGTGTGAAAAATTACCCTAAGTGTCTAAGGGGACATGTTCCTACCCTAAATTGATTTCACACAAAAATCCTAGGTCTGAAAGATCAAAATAACCACATGAAACGCACAAGATGACATTTAATCGGTAGAACTCATAAAATCGGGATAAATTCACAAAATGGCCTAAAAAGTCCACAAAGTCAAACATTCATATTTTTTGTCATTTTTTCATGTTCACATATTTATTTCATGTTAAGTAAAATAAAAATCAAAAAATGAAAATCAAAATGGAAGTTTATAAAAAAAGATGCATTTTTTAAAAAGGCAAGAAACACAAATGGGGGAGGTAGGATTCGAACCCCTCCCCCTGATAATTCAAACCAGCGCGCCCACCACTGGGCTATGTGTCAATTGGTGACTCAATTTCGCTTCCAATCAAAATAAGGCATGCAACACTTTTAAACTTAAAATTCGCGCGCCCTGGCTCCATCTTCTTCCCAAACTCAAACATATTTTTTCAAACATCAACAACATGTATCTTCCTCTACAGTGCACGAAATCAAATGAAACAAAAACCAAAATTCATCTATTTCATGTGCTTAACACAACCATGGCCATGAAATTCAAAATGGTGCACTGTGCATAGAGATACATCATGATGAACACAGAAACCCTAACCCCCTAGCAGCAAAATTCAAAATCACACACAAGTAAAATTGGATGAAAATAGGCATTCAATCATGTTCAGGGGGTTGAATATAGCATTTCTCATTCACACATTAAGACATGAAAATCATTCTATCAAGCATTTCGAAGGCAAATTGCTAACCTGGACAGGGCAATGTTGAATGTGATGCTGGAGATGCTTTCAATGCTTGACAGGTATCCAAATAGCTTCAAAGAGTCCAAGGCAAGCTGTTTGACACCCTACTTGAACTTGAATCAAGCTGGAAATGAAGTTGGCCACTGAACTGGTTTTGCTTGATTTGGTGAAAATGCCAAGATGTGGTCTTTTGAGCATAAGTGAATTTTGGTCTGTGTCTTGCAGCTAGTAAGGTTCACAATGACAGGAAAATGAGGTTTGATCCTTGTTACAAGCCAGGCCAGGTTAGGTTGCTTTGGAAATTGGACAGAAAAATGGGAAAATGCCAAGAGCAAGGTGAATGTTCTTGGAGAAAGAATGATGTTGGTCTGCTGCTATCAGTATTTTCAATGACAGAAAATGTGTTTGATTCTTGACACCAGCAAGGCCAGGTTAGGTTACTTGGTGTTTTTGGACAAAAAGTGCAAAATGGCCAAAAGTGATCTTTTGAGAGAATGAAAAGCAAAGGTTTTTCAGTTGGTTAGGTTGTTTTTGTGGTAAGGCAAAACCTTGGCCTTTTGAACTTTGGACAGCTTTTGAAATGCACACCAAATGAAGCTTGAAAAAAATGTGAAGTTGGTTTGTTCTATGTGTTGTGCTACTGCTCAGGCCAAATGGTTTGTGGCTGCCATGACAGAAAAGAAAGAGGAGTGAACTCTGCTTTTGGATGTTGCCTAGTGTGGTCATGCCAAGCTTAGTTCATTGGGTGTTTGGACAGAAAATTTTGAATGGCCAAGAATGAGAAGTTTGGTTGTGTTGCTGCCAGCTAATGGTTTCAAAATGGTGTTTGGACAGTGCACATAATCATGGCCAGGCTTGGTGACTTTGGAGTTTTTGACAGAAAATTTGGAATATGCAAGATGTATGGTGTGTTGGTTGCAGCTAGTAATGCTGTGTAATTGACAGAAAATGGTGCACAAAGGAACTGCTATGTTATCTTTGATGGCTGCCAGTAGGATTGATTTTTGACAGGAAAATGATGAGAAAGACTGCTATGTGCAGTACCAAGCATGGCAAGTTGGATGCTGTTAGAAGTTGCTCTTGTTTTCAACAGCATGGGCAATTTTGAGAGAGAATTGTGTGCAATCTATTGCTGCTGCTACCAGTCCTCACAATGACAGAAAAATCCTTTACCAAACCTGCTGTTGGCTGTTGTGGCTGTCCTTTAATGACAGAAAATCCGTCCTCAAAAACTGCTGTTGAGTGTTGTTCTTGGCAAAGGCAAGTTTTACAGATTTTTTAGAAAAATGCAAGTGAGATCATGTTTTAGAAAATGAAATGCCGTTCTGTCAGCAATGTGAGGGCTGCTATTACTGACTTCTCATGACAGAAAATCATGGACAATTCTGCTGCCTTTGTGGTACAAGGCATGGCTCATGGATATGTGGGATATGGTGGTTGCAAATTGTACTTTTCTTCCCATTTTCAAGCAACTAGGCATGGCTATGTGATGGGTGCAAGTACTTGCACGAATTTGACTTTGTACATGCTGCAAATAACATTCCAAGCAAGTTCCAATTGGCCCCAAGTGTTAAAAATGCATAATTCAAAAAGTCAACCATTGGTCAAACTTGAATTTCACATATGCTAGGTTCAAAAATGCCATTTTGATTGGCAAGGTTTTGGTTCATGAAATTTATATTTTTGGAAAGAGGAGATGAAATGTGACTTGTAGGAAAAAACCCCACCAAAATTGGCCAAACGGTTTGAGAGATATGGCCCTTTGAAGTTCAAGATTTTCTGAAATCGATTCGATCATAACTTGCCAACCACACATGGGAATTAAGAGTTCTTGGACTTTTTGGAAATGGGAGAACAAGATCTTCAACTTTCATGTTGGGCAAAAATTCATTTGAAGCTTGTATCATGATGTAAGTTTGAGGATCAAGACTTTCCATTTTTGGCAAGTTTCAGTTACAGGTCCAGTTTCCATTTTGGGAAATTTCTGATTTGGCTTCAAATTCTTCCATGATGGTGTTTGACATGATGTATGAGGACTATTTGGCCATGAATGAGCTCTCACAAACCAATTCCAATCATCAAATCACTGGTTAAATGGACAGTTGACCAACAGTTGACTTTTAGGGTTTCTGCCTGACTGAGCCTCTTCTGATGAATTCCAAACCCTAATTCCTTGAGAACTTGACTTCAAATGATGTCCCAAGTTGTATGACCTCTAGATTATTGATCATGGTGCCCAAATTCCACAAGAATGGCCACCATCCACTGCTTTGACTGACTGTTGACTTTCTAGGGTTTTTTTGACTGTCTGTGTATGAACTGATGACCTCTGAGCCTTCAACCCTTGACATGAACACTTCAAATGGACCTCCAAGTCATGTGAACTTGTTGGACAAACCCTAGGGCCTTGGTTCCTTGAGATTTGTGCTTGCTTGCTTGACTGACTGATCTCCTGATCAGTTTGACCTAATTCTTGCTTGCTTGCTCTTGAGGCAACTGAGGGTTATGCAAATGCTATGCAATGGACCATGATATGCTATGACCTAATATGAAAATGTATGTACAATGATAGGTGCAAATTTGAGGTGCTACAGTATGATAGGTAGGACTAAACTCTAAATTGTATATCTTTAGCACTAGATCATTAACCCTGGTGAGCTTTGAGCCTTATATGGATAACATCCAAAAATACATCTCTTTCTTTCTTGTGTGATTTACTCATGTTTGTTAGTCTCTAGAACTTGAATTGACTCTTGTTGATGTTGTTGTTTACTTGTGCACACTGATATGATAAAGGCAATTTTGTTTTTATTTTTTGTTTTTTTAGCCAGTTAGCCAAAAAGTCAACCCTAAAATAATTTCATCCATTGTTTGAAACCCCCTTGAGCATATTATCTTTTTTTGTTTAAAACTCAATACAAGTCGAGAAGTGAAAAACAATGTTATCACCATATTCAAAGGGTTGAAAGAGTCTTGTTTGGAGTTGCGTGGGGTTGAATAACTATGTTTGTAATATTTCAGAAGTTGGCGGAAAAAGAAAAGAATAATAGAAGAAAAAAATAGGAAAAAAATGAATGAAAAAAATAGAAGGATGTCAATACATACTCCTTCTGGAAAAAAAAGAATAAAAAGAGAAAGGAGAAAGAGAAAACAATTGCTATAGAGTTGTTAAAGTGAATGAAATATTTTGTAAATTCAACTCCCGCAGTTTCTTTCAAGTCTCTTTTATCTCTTTGAATTTTAGCCTAGTCCCTTAGGATTTATCTTACCCTTACCTTGGCCATGTTACAACCAAATAAAAGTCATTTTGATCTTTGTGTGCATATATTTCAATTGTGGATGTTAGAGTATTTTCAAGTTTATGGTAGTACTAACTTTCATGTTGTGCTTTATGTGTAAACAGTTAATTTAAACACTTGAGAGTTGAGTGAATTATATCCCGTGAGGATCTTACTGTTGTTGATGTACTCTTTGGTAATTTGTTTTTCTATCCGCTTTAAATGTCACAAAAAATTGCTTACTAACACCATATTCTTGAAGCTTAGACTTAACATTCTTCTTGTACCTTGTACCTTGAAAACTTTTGGAAGTGAATGCTATGTTTTCTTTCCTTTTGTTTTGAAATTGTAAATTGCTCGGAGTGCAAAAGTTCAAGTGTGGGGGAATTTGATCAGTGCATTTTGATGCACATTCTTCTATAATTGTAATTAGGAAATTATCTAATTTATTTTGCTTATTTTACTATTTTATTATGTTTTTGGATTTAAGTTCATGATTGCCTTTAATCTATTTTCGTTTGTTATTTTCAGTTTTAGCGGTTATTTGATACTTGTTCACTGTTCGGATCATAACTTGAGCTACGGGATGCCGTTTTGCATGTTCTAACATGCGTTAGAAAGCTAAGAGAAAGAGATACAACTTTTATGTTGAAGACAAAAGCTTATTCGGAACGAAGAAGTATCAAATGATTCTTTGAAGTTTCGTACTTTAGGAAATAATTTCTTTTGGGCCATTTGTTGGGCCGAATTTTGGTTTTCCGATCCAGTTTGAATTATAAGTGCAACTCTTATTTTGTTTAAAAGGAGAAGTCGTTGCACTGTAGCATTTTACACCTTATTCACCATAAATTTTTATTTTGTACGATCATGAAGAGGAACTAATCTTCTAGAGTAGGTCAATCTACTGTAACCGAATTTCAAAGGCTTTGAGGTTTTTATCCTATTAATTTAATTTCGTTTCTCTTTCAATTCTATTATATGAAAATTCATTTGCTTAATCTGTATTTTATGGAATGGTTTTGATTAAATTCGTATGATTGCATTCCTAACTATTAATCGCCGTTTTCGTCGCTTTGTCGTTAAATTGCGTTTGTAAATCATGTTTGCTTAATTCACGATTGTAGTAACCTGTTTGCTTAATTCGGAATATAGGAATGTCAATCTATCATATATCTATTACGCTTGTCAATCAAAATTGAATCGAGTAGAGATCGAAGCCGCTTAGGGAATTGGTAGGTAAAAACCAGTGATTAGCCGGAAACCGAAAAGAGTAGATTGACTTATTTTATAATCGCTTATTTTAATCACTTATTTTAATCACTTATTCTAAATCGAATCGAAACCCCCATATTTTGTTTTCATACTTGGTTAATTTGTCAAGAGTCCTTGCGATACGATACTCGAGGTGTCGCTTTCCGTTTACTATATATTATTACTCATTTTTGACTCGTGTGCGACAACGAATCAATGATAATCAAGTTGCATTGCATATTGCTTCAAATCCAGTCTTCTATGAAATGACCAAACATATTGAGATATACTGTCACTTTGTCAAAGAGAAGATCGAGTCAGGCGACATCATCACAAGCTTTGTCAACTCTAATGATCAATTGACAGTCATGTTTACAAACTCCCTGTGATATCCCATAACTTATTTTATATGTAACAAGCTTGGTGCATTTGACTTATATGCTCAAGCTTGAGGGGGAGTGTTGATATTTGTAAATATATAATGTTAATAATATTTGTATGTAGAATAGTCCCTTGTTGACTATATCATGTAATTAGTTGTAATCTCTATATATATATAATAATGTCTTCGTAGTGCTTTTCAAAACACACAGTTTAATCTAAATGTATCTTAGTCTCGCTTATTTTAACAGATACCAATGGGGTGCCCAAGAATTTTAAAGGGAGATGAGCAATAGGGCAAGAAAGAAAACCAGGTGTTTCCTGAAGGAAAGTCGACCCAATGTTGAAGCCCACAATACTGCTTTTTTGAAAATTAATTTTAAGACCTGACACCAATTCAAAGCCCCAGAGAATTGCCTTAAGTGTCAAGATAGTATCTATAGAGGAGTGCCCTAAAATAGTAGTGTCGTTCGCGAATTGTTTGGATGTCGAAACTAAGATTGGGCGCCAAAGAGAAAGGTTAGAGGACAACTTGGGAGACCACTATGTTCAGAAGACCGGTAAGACCTTTAACAACAATAAGGAAGAGAAAAGGTGAAAGGGGATCCCCTTGTTGAAGACCACGAGATGCACAAAAGTCCTTTGTTGGGCTACCTTTAACGAGGACGAAAGAGAAGAAGAGAGCACACAAGCTTGTAACCATTTAATCCATCTAGTTCCGGAATTCACCTTCTTAAGAACGTAAAGAAAATAATCGCAGGATACAAAATCAAAAGCTTTCTCGAAATCTACCTTGAATAGAAAAAGATACTTCTTTCTTCTTGTAGCATAATAAACCAACTCATCTAAGACTAAGAAACCATCTAAGATATTACGGATAGGGACAAAAGCAGATTGCTTGATGGAAATGAGGTTGCCTATTACCAAGTTCAGCCTCCCTGCCAATAACTTTGAAACAATAAATACAAGTTTCCCACAAGAAAAAGAGGTCTGAAGTCATTGAGATCCCGTGGATTAGATTTGTTTGAAATTAAAGCGAGAAAATAAGTGGAAATATCCTTAGGGAGATAACATGCAAGGAAAAACTCATTAATACAATTAAGCAAATCTATCTTGATGATATCCAAAGTTTCTTTGTAGAAGCCCATATAGAAACCATTTGGAACAAAACTTTTGCCCGAAGCAGATTTGTCAAATGACGCCTTTTATGTCAAGAATAGTAAAAGGTGATTCCAACACAACTTTGTCCTCCAAATTTAGATGGTTAAAGTTAACAACTTCAAGCCTTGGTCTTGAAAAGTTTGATTCTTGAAATATAGAATTGAAATGGTCAAACACACAATCTTTAATCCCCTTAACATCTTAAATGAGTAAATCACTCTGCCTAAGAACCGATATATTGTTGCGCCAGTGCCTAGCCTTCAAGTAAGCATGAAAGAACTTTGAATTTTGGTCTCCCTCTTTAAGCCATTTCTATCTAGATTTTTTTCTAATCATTGACTCCTTAATATGTAGCTGGTCCCAAATAAGAGATTGAGCAAAAGATCTCATTCCATAAACTGAAGTTGAAACCGGTTCGGGGTCGGTTGCCACCAAGTCATCTAACTTTCTGAGATCAAAAACAACATCTTCAAAAAGCCAAATTATGCCTTCCAAGAACAACATTATTCCAATTTTTGAGACTCACTTTAAGCCTCTTTAATTTCTCTTTGAAAACAAATAATGGCTTGCCATGAATCACATAAGAATTCCAACAATCTTGAACTAAAGGGACGAAGGACAAATGTTCGATCCAAGAAGAAAAAAATTTAAAAGGCTTTGACCCCCAGTTCAAAACTAAGCTAGATAGAAGTGTGATTAGAGATTTCCCAGTTGCCCACTGTTTTCCCTTTAACCTCATTTGAGCCCCAAAAAGATTGTGCCATCGGGTCCTCCATCAATTGCACCTTAGTTTCTTGAAGATGACAAAAATCAACCTTTTCAGAAGAAATGAGTCTGGAGATATTGTTTCTTTTTTAAAAACTACATCCTCTATGAATATTGTAAGATAAAAAAAATCATTTTGCACTCTTGTAAAAGACATCCTTCAATCCAATTTTGACTTTGCCATTCTTCTCTAATCTCTTAATCTCTGCAATATAAGCTACATCATTGTCATCACCCAAAATTCCAAGTTCCGTAGCTTTTTCTCAAATATTGGATGCAACCCTTTATTCTTCCATTTTTAGGAATCTCTTATTCCCTTGAGAGACATTGTTGTCTGATAAAGAATCATAATAGAGGGTAGAACCACCTGAAAACTTATATGAGATAGAATTTTCAGATGAATGGTAAGACGATGATGAGGGATTATGATATGGGTGAATGATAGGGGCAAAAAAAGAAGGATTTGAGAACCGGGGAGGGGAGAGAAGATGAGGATTTCCCTACTTTGAAGATGGGGCTTCGTAAATGATGGAAAGTTGCTTAGTGTTTCTATTGGGCCAGGACAATAAGAGGGGAGAAGAAATCAGAGTGGTAGTTACTGTTTGAAGGCCCACTTGGGTACTAAGGCCCAAACGATTTTGGCTAAAAAGCTCCACATGCCTCGAGTCTATATTTAGGGGAAGAAAAATCTCTCGTGACTTAGAAAAACCATTCTTAGACGAAAGTGAAACAAGAGAGTTTGAATTTCCCACATGACCAACCCATAAGACATTGACTTGTCAGATAGGTCCACTTTCCCAACCTGATTTTTGGAAGCCCTAGGAATAATATCAAGATTCTCGAAAACCACACAATTACCTTCTGAATATTTTTTCTTAGATCAAAACCTTTGTCTTTTAAATCATCGAAATCAATAAACTTTTCATTGATAACGAACAAAAGATTTTCATTTAAGCTTGTTGAAGACATTTTTGAAGAAAATAAAAGACTTTGAAACTAGGTTTGAAGACACAAAAGGTTGGAAATGAGACGTTGAAACTAGGAATAATGTTTAAATAAAGTGGAGAATAGGAATTGAAACAACCAGAGAAGCTCAAATGCCTCCTTGAAAATCCAAAAGATAGGTTACATTTTTGAATATGGATGATCATTGTTATTATAGTGGATATGATTCCAATGTGCGCCATGATTTATTTTTCTTTAGAAATAGAAATCACATATTACCTCGGTTTTTTAAAAACTGAGGGATAATCAACTTATTATCTCGGTTATTCAAAAAATTTGAGAGGAAAAACAATTCAAGAAACTTTTTTTAATTATTATAATTTTTTGGTAAATTAAATGATATATCCCGCCGCTTTCCTTAATAACCAAGGGATAAGATAAGTAAAATTTTACTATAAAAACACTCGTTAAATAGATTTTACCCTAATCCTAATTTATATGTAGCCGCTCCAAACTAGAAGAAGAAGAATGGTATCTCACTGCAATCAAGAGAGTGATGAGATACATAAAATATATAATTGATTATAGTGTGTTGATTCTAAGGCAAACGAATACTAGCACAGGTGAAGAAGTATATGGTTACACCGACTCAGACTTTAGTGGAGATCAAGACAAGAAAAAGACTTATGCATGATACAAATTCATGATTGGAGATGCTTCAAACTCTTAGAGCTGAAGAAAGAAAAGCATTACGTATTTGTGATGTCATGAAGTTGACTATGTAGTTGTATCATATGCAACATGTCAAGCAGTATGGATAGAGATGTTTCTCGGAGAGCTCAAGATCATGGAACCTAAGAAAATGAAGTTGTTTGTTGATAACAAGTCAATTATCAACCTGACAAATCATACTGTGAGTCATGGTTGAAGTAAGCACATAAATATGAGGTATCATTTCCTTAGGGATCAAGTAAACAAAAGAAAACTTGAACTTGATCATTGCAAGTCATAATGGCAACTAGTTGATATACTCACCAAGCCCCTAAAGAAAGTCAAGTTTTATGAGTTGAAGAAATACACTGGGATGAGAAACCTTGAAAACATGAATTAGGAGGTGTGTTAAAAGATGTAATTCATTGTTTAATAGGAAATATGTATTTGACATAGTTGTTTTCGACAGAGTCGAAGTAGTTGTAGACAACATAGTCGAAGTTAGTTAAGTAAGAGTTAGTTGCATTCGAGAGGGTCGAATACAACATGTAAATGTTGAAGTTTATAATCATGTATTCGACATAGTCGAATAATACATTCTATATAATGTATGTATTGGTTGCCTATAAATACATATAACGTTGTAGAGCAATCATATAAATTATCACTTTAATAAAATTCTCTTTTCACAATATAGTCTCTCTCTCTCTCTCTCTCTCTCTCTCTCTATATATATATATATATATATATATATATATATATATATATATATATATATATATATATATATATATATATATATATATATATATATATATATATATATATATATATATATATATATACCTCCCCTTATGGGAAAAACTTATGTCAGTGTAACACCTCAAAATTTGCCCTCCTCTCTTGGGACTAGCATATCATATTGCATATCATTTTTAGGTCATTAGGCATTGCATATTGCATATCATGTGGTTACATTGTGCAAGTCATTCTCTCAAGTCTTGATCAGGAGATGAAGAGGTCATGGTGCAAGCTAGGGTTTCATTGGACTGGTCAGCAATCATCTGAGGATGTGGAGGTCCAAATTAGGGTTTCATGATTCTCAAAAGATATTGGTCTTCATCTTGATTGAAGTGATACGTCATCATCATCATGGTTTGTCATCATCAAGTGTTTGAAGAATGTTCCTTGAGATTAGGGTTTTGACCACTGGTCAACCCTAATCAGGTGCATTGGGCTAATCAGGGCATAGCAAGGAGATGGGGTCTATGATGGATATGGGGATTATTATTTGGTTTTATGGAGATTATTAAGGCTAGGGTTTCACCCTTGAGCCATTTCATCATAGGATTGGTACTCAGTTTGATCTATGCATTGCCAAATTCATCTATCAGTTGAAAAAGTCAACTGTGGTCAACTGTGCTTGATTTTATGGATTTGGAGGTGGGAGAGAGTTGGATACAGTTCATTCATGTTGAAACAAGTGTTATTTGACATGTCAAAGCTCAAGAATGGAGAAAATCAAGTCAGGACAAAAATTGCCAAAAATAGAAAGTGACTTGTAATGGAAGTTTCCAAAAATGGAAAGTTTTTGACCATAAATTTACATTTCCAAGGAAGCTTCAAATGAAAATTTGTTCAACATGAAAGTTGTAGATCTTGTTCTCACCTTTCCAAAAAGTCCAAGAACTTGAAAATCCCATGTATGGTTGGCAAGTTATGGTCCATTCAATTTCAAAAAAGACCTATAATCAAGGGGGCATAACTTCCACATGGAGTGTCCAAATTGAGTGATCTTTTTATGTGCAAACTCCATTTAACATGTACTTTCATGGTGCATAATTGAAAATCATCAAAAATGGTCAATGCAAAAGGTCAATTTTCAAGTGCACAATTAAGAAGTCAAGGGCAAAATGGTCCAAGTTGAGAAATAATGGGAATTTTGGCATGGGGATTTTTGCAACACCTCACAAATGCAAATTAGAAATTGTTTCAACTGTCACAAGTGCTCAAAATGCAATATTTGGCCAAGTCATTTTTGAACTTGCACTTGAAATTACATAATTTGCCATAGCCTAGTGAAAATGCAAATTACAATGCCAATGACCATGGGACAAGTTGCAACACATCACACATGGCATTTTGAGAATGTGTGAGCTGTCATACAGCTGTCACAGAGCCTTAAGTGAAAAGCCATTTTTGCCCTTGCTTAGTAAAATGCATTTTTACTAATCACATATCATTTTGCTAATTGGATGATTAGGAGCTGGATTAATTGGAAGTATATAGTCTTAATCATAACTAACTTTTGATCAGAATCACATTTCACAAGAAATCCAACAGTTTTTCCCTCCATTTTTCTCCAAAACTCAAGAACATTCATCAAGCAAAATTGAATCAAACTCTTCCAATTCTCCACCAAAATCCAAAATTCCTTTTGCTTCGTGTTCCTTGATCTCTCTATTCCAACTGTTTCATCAATTCCTTGGCTATAACCTCACGAATCTAAGCTGTTCAAAGTGTGCTCATCAATGGTGAATTGAGGTTTCTCAAGCGTGGAGCTGTTTTGGATCAAGCTACAAGTTGCATTCACTTCTCCAAGCCTTAATCTCGATCTGTTTTGAAGAATCTCGTCCAAAAGCGCACGGTTTCATCACTGCTCCATTCAAGGTACCTAAAATCGAATCTCATGGTTTCTTGAATTGTTATATGCGTTCTGTAGAGTGTTCCATGTAGATGATCATGATATAGTTAGTTTTTGATTTGATGAACTATAGGTTGAGTTATGTTGATTTTAAGATTTGAATGTGTGTCATACGGTGAACTGGACTTTTTGTGTTTTTTATCGCAATGTCGCGGTTAGCAAGAGTCGCCACCGACTTTTCTTTTATCCAATAAGGAAAGGTGGAAAAGAACAGGAAAGACCTTAATTTAGATTTTGGGTTCGGGAGGTACATTATACAAAGGGAAGGTGTTAGCACCCTTTGTATCCATGGTTATCCATGGGCTCTTAATTGCTCGATCACTTATATTATTTTTGTCTGAAAAAAAGTGTTTGTGAATTGTTTGGAAAATTGTTTTTGGAAAGAGAATTTAACTTTGTAATGATTCTTGTATGAATATATACAAAGTAGTTATCTCGTTTAGTTTTGGAAATTGTTTAGAAAAATATAACTCGGTAATGATTCTAGTATGAATATATACCAAGTGGTGATTTTCTAAAGATATTTTGAAAGGTGTGAGGTGTGAAAATTGTTTTTAGATTGTGAGCCAACAATTAAGAGTTATACCGACCCAAGGTCTTTATGAGCATTTCCTATCCTTATGAGGGTAAAACTGTCCTTATTATTGAGAAATAAGTAGTTTTATCCTTTGGATGTTTAAGGGTCGTCGTAGGGTCATCGATAGGTCATTGAAGGCAACAGTTACGAGGATATCTTAGCATTCGAAGGGACTATCATCTTTTAACCGTAGGCAACATCGGAGGGTCATCGAGGGACAAAGTTGTATATTCGAAGGCAACATCCGAGGGACTATAATTTATTTTATGATGATTTAACCGAAGGGTCTTTGCTAAGGGTATCCCCACGTTCGCGGGACATGACCGTAATATCGTAATTGTAAGGCAACAAAGAGAGGTCCAAGATCACTTATTCAAAGGCAAAGTTTTACAATTAATTATATAATTAGGATGAAACTCCACATTAAAATTATTAAAAATAATATATTAAAAATTAATACATTAGAAATTAATACATTAAAAATTAATTTAGGGTGAAACTCCACAAGGGTATCCCACAAATAAAGTGGAATACCTAGCCAATAACCTTTTCCTGGGATATGTGAACCTTTACGAAACTCAAAAAAAAGAAACATGTCAGAACACCAAATCAGGGTGCAATCGAAGATTACACCGGAGAAATATCACAACAATAAATAGGATAGGATGAATAATGCATGGCTATGATAAAACATAAAAAAAAACAGAATAGAAAAGTCAGCTACTGTCTCGTTCGCCTCTGCCTCGCCTAGCGAAGGCCAAGCGAATACTCGCCCCAGGCTCGCCTAGCGAGGTGCTAGCGAGCGGCCACGGATTTTGAATTTGAAAACAGCCCCACGTTAGGAACTTTGAATTTTATGGCATTTTATCACAGGAATAACATGATCAAACATTCAGGGTATTCAGGCATATTTAAATTCCCATACGAAAGCAAATTATATATCAACATTTAATCATGATGCATTATATATGTAGATATGGCCAATTGAAAGTATAAACAATAGAGATACGCAAACCTGTTTGCCAATTCAAGGTTGAAGGGATTGACCACTTGTAGTATCGGAATAAGTTAGGCAGCGGGAATTGGACGGCGATGGCTTCGGTGCAGATGGGCTGCCTTCAGGGTTTCTTTACTCTGAATTCTCCGGGTAGGCGGGGTTCCTATGCCAAAACTTCTATTCGTTCTTCTCTGTTCTCCTCCTCTTTTTTTTCCAGTGAATCTCCCAGTGTAACTCCAAGTGTAACTCCCCTACTGAAACTTCAGTATTTATAGACTAATTTCGTGGGTAATGGGCTTGGAATGAGGGAGACCCAAGTCCAAAATAATTTGTTATATTTATTTATTTATTTATTTTAATTATTTAATTAATTAATTAATTAATTAATTAATTAAAAAAATTTTTTTTTTTTTTTTTTTTTTCGTTTCTCGTTTTTTTTTTTTTTTTTTTTTTTTTTTTGGGCTCAGAATGAAGCCCGAAATTTTTGTTGTCTGTCAGCTTCGCTAGGCGAGCGCGTAGCGAACAGGCCAGTTTGGGCCATTTTCTGGATTGGGCCATCCGTGAGCTGGGCCTTTGTTTCTTCAAGATCAGTGTTATATATGAGTCGGAATGCCTTGCAAAATGTCTTGAAATATTAATGGGCAAATTTTGGGGTATGACAGCTGCCCCTGTTCAATATTCTTGGACCGAGAGAGTTAGAATGGTGTATACGCCATTCGTGGTCTGGAGGTGGAAGATTATTGAACACTAGAATGCCCCAAAAATTTGCACTTGAGAATCGACAGTTGGTCTTGATGGAGATGGGCTTAAAGATGCCATCCGGGAGGTTTGATGACGAAAGCTTCAGATCGCGCCGTATATTAGGCCAATTTAAAGACATGGGTGCCACACTGGGTCGTACGTTAGACCGTATAATGAGTCATCCATTAGGCTGCCGACTTCGCTGGGGAGTCGGAGTGTGTCATATGCTGTTGGGGATAAAGGATCAGAATGGACCATACGCTAGATCGTATCTGAGTTGCAGAATGAGCCGTACGTTAGGCTGAATCTGATGACGAAAGGGGTAGTCGTACGTTAGACTACACTTCAGAAATGTACCGTATGTTAGGTAGGATCTGATGATGAAAGGGGTAGTCGTACGTTAGACTACACTTCAGAAATGTACCGTATGTTAGGTAGCATCTGAGGGGATGGACATCCGAACGGGTCGTACGTTAGACCGTCGCAGAATGAGTCGTCTGTTAGGCCGCATCTGATGATGAAAGCGGTAGTCGTACGCCAGACTACACTTCAGAAATGTACCGTACGTTAGGTAGCATCTGAGGGTTGTAAGATCCAAACGGGTCGTACGTTAGACCGCGTTGGGGTTGTTGAAGTTCAGAATGGATCGTACGTTAGATCGTATCCGAGTTGTAGAATGAGCCGTCCGTTAGGCTGCATCTGAAAAAGAAAGTAGTCGTACGCTAGACTACACCCCTGAATGTACCGTACGCTAGGCAGCATCTGAGGATTTGAAGGTCCAAATGGGTCGTACGTTAGACCGCATTGGAGTTGCTGAAGAAGTCATATGTTGGGCTGAATCAGAATGAACCGTACGTTAGGCTGTATCTGATAACCTGTATATGTTGTACTTGCAATAAATGTCTGGGATGGGCTTAGAGATGCCATCGTTAGGAGGATATCGAAGTGTTGTCAGAATGAATGTTCCCATGAACTGTATTTGAAATATGTATCTGAATCTTGAATGTGATTGATAAAGGTGTCTGTCTGAATGAACCTTCTACTTTGACTATATCAGGAGGATAATTAACCTGCAAAGAAAAAGTTAGCTTCATGCTATGTCATGATGCATGAGATGTTTCGTGTTATGCTAAAATAAATGTGAATGTTGTATGCATGCGTATGCTGTGAAAGGATGTAATGAATGAGTTATGCGTATGAGAAGTTCTGCTTGGGGACTCTACTGGGGAAAATAAATCCCCATCTACTGATTTGAGACATTTGTGTCGATGACCCTTTCTCGGCTGGGGATGCTTGATTTCTGTCTGATGGTGGAAATATTCAACAGAGCCTGGCTGGGGATGGATGAGATGATCAATCTGTCTGGTGACGCCGACCTCTGTTGGGGAGTAACTGGCTGTGCCTGGGGATACTGCCATTTTCTGAGGAAAAAAAAAAAGGCTTGCTGGGGAAGAGAATTGGTAGCGGATTCATTGGAAGCATGATTAGACCTTTTCCTTGATCCTGAAGTCGGGTAGTAATTGCTATTGCTATTCTATGCATGTATTTTTGGTAAACATCAGTCATATTCAAATGCACATATTAATTCAAATTAAATCAATGGACATTTACGCAACCAAAACAGAAAAGTAAAAACAAAAGCATCTTTTTTTGAAAGAGGGTTGTATTGATTTTGAAAGGAGGCCTATAAACAGGCAATTTGTGTACAAGGAGACAGAAATCCTAGTAAGAGGAAATTGTCGAAAACAAAGAGAAAGCTATGTGGAAGAAGTCCTATTGATTTTAAGCCTACTACTGTCATTATGTCTTCGAGCATCTCATCCCTTGCTGTCGGATAGAAGTGATTGGCTTGGTCAGTCCCTCGAACTTGGATGAAAGTTGACTGAGAACGGGACATAGTCATACGCTTTAATCCCTAATTTTTGCCTGGACCGCCTTTTCAGGTTTTCAGTCCACCAGGATACCCTTTTTTGCCCAAGCCGCCTTTTCAGGTTTTTGACTTGCCGGGTGTACATTTTTTTTATATATCCCTAATTTTTGCCCGAACCCTTTTGGTTCGCCGGGATGCCCTTACTTTTGCCTAGATACGTCGATCTAGCGGGTCTCTTTTATGCGTAGTATTTTTTAACTATGTCCGCGTTCACGGGATGTGGGAAGTCTTCACCATCCATTGTAGCGAGTATCATGGCTCCACCTGAGAATACCTTCTTAACTACAAATGGCCCTTCGTATGTGGGAGTCCATTTGCCTCTGGGGTCAGTTTGTGGTAGGATGATGCGTTTGATTACCAAGTCGCCAATTTGATACACTTGTCTCTTGACCTTTTTGTTGAATGCCCTGGTCATGCGCTTCTGATATATCTGCCCGTGACATACAGCCGCAAGTCTCTTCTCATCCATCAAATTTATCTGATCGAGTCGAGTCTGAATCCATTCGTCCTCGTCTAAGCCCGCCTCTTTCATGATCCTTAGAGAGGGAATCTGAACTTCCACTGGTAAAACGGCTTCCATTCCGTAGACTAAAGAGAAAGGAGTTGCCCCTGTCGAAGTTCGCACGGAAGTACGATAACCATGAAGAGCAAATGGTAACATCTCATGCCAGTCTTTGTATGTTACCGTCATCTTTTGTATAATCTTCTTAATATTCTTATTAGCCGCTTCTACAGCGCCGTTCATCTTTGGCCGGTACGGAGAAGAGTTATGGTGTTTTATTTTGAACTGCGTGCAGAGTTCAGTAATCATCTTGTTGTTCAAATTAGTGCCATTGTCAGTGATAATTCTCTCAGGGACGCCGTATCGGCAGATGAGGCTGTTCTTGATGAATCGTGCCACCACATTCTTAGTAACAGAAGCAAATGAGGCTGCCTCCACCCACTTTGTGAAGTAATCAATAGCAACAAGGATGAAACGATGTCCATTAGAGGCGGTAGGTTTAATCTCGCCAATCATATCAATGCCCCACATTGCAAAGGGCCACGGCGCGGTCAACACGTTTAATGGAGCAGGAGGCACATGTACTTTATCCGCATAGATCTGGCACTTATGACAAGTTCTAGAGTGATGGTGGCAATCAGTTTCCATGGTAGACCAATAATACCCTGACCTCAGAATCTTCTTGGCCATTGTATGTCCACTAGAATGAGTCCCAAAGATACCGTCGTGCATGTCTTCCATAATCTTCTCTGATTCCTTTCTATCCACACAGCGAAGCAAAGTCGAATCATGGTTACGTTTGTACAATATTCCATTACTCAAAAAGAATTTAGCGGAGAACTTCCTCAGAAATTTCCTGTCATTGATGGATGTCCCTTCAGGGTATTCCTGAGCTTCTAAATATCTTTTTATCTCGTGGAACCAAGGCTTCTCTTCTACTTCATCAGCGTTAAGTTCATAACAATATGCTGGTTCGTCTAGTCGTTCAATGGTAATCCGGGGAGCTTCATTGTCCCATCTGACTCTGAACATAGATGACATGGTAGCCAATGCGTCTGCCAACTGGTTCTCCTCTCGGGGAATATGTTCGAATGTGATCTCTTCAAAGTATGGGATTAATGTCAACACCTGCTCTCGATAGGGGATGAGGTTCGGATGTTTAGTGTCCCATTCTCCTTTGACCTGACTGATTACTAAGGCTGAGTCTCCATACACCCTCAAAAACTTGATTCTCAGGTCTATAGCAGCTCTGAGTCCCAAAATACATGCTTCATACTCAGCCATATTGTTGGTACACTCAAAACATAGTCTAGCGGTGAAAGGCGTATGGCCACCCTTGGGGGAAATGATCACGACGCCAATACCGTTGCCCAATGCGTTAGACGATCCATCAAAAACCATAGTCCATCGGGATCCCACTTCGGGTCCTTCATTCGGTCCAGGTTCTTCATAATCAGTAACAAGCATGACATCCTCATCTGGGAACTCAAAATTCATAGACTGATAATCATTCACGGCCTGATGAGCCAAATGATCAGCTAGCACGCTTCCTTTGATTGCTTTTTGGGTGGTATACTGGATATCATACTCTGTTAAAATCATCTGCCATCTTGCTATTCTTCCGGAGAGGGCGGGTTTCTCAAATATGTATTTGATAGGATCCATCTTAGAAATCAACAAAGTGGTGTGATTCAACATATACTGTCTTAGTCGGCGAGCAGCCCAGGCCAAAGCACAGCAAGTTTTCTCGAGCAGTGAGTATCTTGTTTCACAGTCGGTAAACTTTTTGCTAAGGTAGTATATGGCATACTCTTTTCGACCGGACTCGTCATGTTGTCCCAACACGCACCCCATTGAGTTTTCTAAAACGGTTAAATACATGATTAGAGGTCTTCCCTCAACTGGTGGCACCAGAATTGGAGGTTCTTGGAGGTACTTCTTGATTTTGTCGAAAGCTTCTTGACATTCATCATTCCATATCATCTCTTGATTTTTTCTCAGTAACTTGAAGATGGGTTTGCAAGTAGCGGTCAAATGGGAAATAAATCGGGCAATGTAATTCAAACGTCCCAAGAAACCTCTGACTTCTTTATCCGTACGGGGAACTGGCATCTCTTGAATAGCTCTCACCTTGGCTGGGTCGACCTCAATACCTTTACCACTGACAATAAAGCCCAAGAGTTTACCAGATCTTACTCCAAAGGTGCATTTGTTCGGGTTCAATCTCAACTTGTATTTCTTCAGCCTCTCAAACAGTTTGTATAAATGATCGAGATGTTCTTCTTCAGTATGAGACCTGGCTATCATATCGTCCACATATACTTCTATTTCATGATGGATCATGTCATGGAACAAAACCACCATAGCACGCTGGTACGTTGCTCCTGCGTTCTTTAAACCAAACGGCATTACTTTATAACAGAAGGTGCCCCATTGCGTCACAAACGTAGTCTTCTCCATGTCCTCAGGTGCCATTTTGATCTGGTTATAACCCGAGAATCCATCCATGAAGGAGAATACCTTGTGTTGAGCGGTGTTGTCTACCAGAACATCAATGTGTGGCAGTGGGAAATCATCCTTGGGACTCGCTCTATTCAAATCTCTGTAATCCACACACATTCGCACCTTACCATCCTTCTTTGGCACTGGTACCACATTAGCAACCCATTGAGGATAAGAAGTAACCGCCAGAAAACCAGCATCGAATTGTTTCATGACTTCGGCCTTGATTTTCTCGGACATTTCAGGACGCATGCGACGAACCTTTTGCTTAACAGGACGACAATCTTCCTTCGTCGGCAAACGATGCACTACTATATCGGTATCCAGCCCTGGCATGTCTTCGTAAGACCAAGCAAAAATCTCCACATAGTCATGTAGCATTTGAATCAATCTTCTTTTGACACTGATTTCCAAGCCTGCTCCTATTTTGACTTCTCTCTTGTCCACCTCGGTACCCAGATTTACAGTCTCAACTGACTCCTCATGCGGCTGTATAGTCCTTTCTTCTTGTAGTAACATTCTGGCAAGTTCTTCAGGTACTTCACAATCTTCCTCACTTCCATCTTCGGCTCGGTAGATCGGATTTTCAAAGTCATAATGAACAGTAGTAGAACTATTATCAACAGGATCCAGAGTGGATAGGGATCTGCAATTCGTTACGTGCGTGTGTGTAAGAAAACATAGCTCGTTTGAAAGATAATAGGAAAGACAAAGAGCGCAATATTTGAATGCAAAACGTCCATTGATTTATTGAATATAAATATGCTTATGAAAATGACAAAACCCTTAACAAATTAGCTATTGTGCCTCGGGCATAGACACAATGCTTTAAGAAGTTTGATTGTAAAAGAAAATTAAAATTTGCAATTCTAGAATAAACAATAACAATTACTCCTGACTAAAGGAAATCGGGATAATGTCTTCAGTCTTCCAATTGTTGAGTCCGTCACCAATTGTTGGGAAAATCCAGCTATCCAAGTCGCAATCACTATCAGCATCTTCCATAGCATTAATCTGATTTTTGACTATCTTTCCAGAGTTAAACCCCAGGCCAGCTTTATCAGACTTGTACGGTACATTGATCAGTTGACCCCAACCAGCACGATCACCATTTTCAATCGCGGCTTGAGCATCTTTCAGAGAGATCATGACAGGGGGAGCACGAACAACCTTGGGCACAAGGGGAGTTGGCTTAAGGACAGGACTGGGTGGAGGAACCACTTCAAATGACTGAGAAGGAGTCTCAAAGAATTCACCATCCATCTCGACGTATTTGAAGGCTTGCACACTACTGACAATATACTCTTCTTCTCCACATACAGTGACAACCATGCCTGCTATTGGATACTTCAGCTTTTGATGAAGCGACGAAGCTACCGCACCTGCCCCATGGATCCAAGGGCGCCCCAACAAGCAGGAGTAGGCGGGACGAATGTCCATCACGTGAAAGGTAGTGTTGAAGACTTGAGGTCCTATCTTGATAGGGAGAACCACTTCACCATAGACAACACTCTTCGCACCATCGTAAGCACGCACCACAACATCACTAGGTTTCAGTTCAATGCCTTTGTAGTCAAATTTATCGAGTACAGCTTTCGGGAGCACATTCAAGGAAGAGCCGTTGTCGATCAACACGTGAGCCAGGGTGATCCCCTCACACTCGATGGAGATATGCAGAGCTTTATTGTGATTCTTTCCTGCTGGCGTCAGGTCAGCATCGGAAAAGCCTAGGCCATTGTCAACAGTCAAATTAGCAACATAATGTTCGAATTGATCGACGGATGTTTCTTGAGGCACATGAGCGGTCTTCAAGAATTTCATCAATGCATTGGCATGGGATTCAGAGGATAATAACAAGGACAACATTGAGATTTTAGACGGAGTATGCCCCAATTGTTCCACTACATCAAAATCGCTCTTACGGATGATTTTCAGCATCTCTTCCATTTCCTGTTTGGCAACATCTTCAGAAGTAACTTCGACCGATGTCTCTGACTGAGGAGGATTGACTGGTCTTTTTCCTCGAATTTCGGGAGCGGGAGGTGAGATTTCTGGGGAGTAGATCCTTCCACTTCGAGTAACTTTACTAGTCCCCACAATATCATTAGGATTAGCAGAACTACCAACTTGCTTTATGCCATGGATGTAAACGTCGCCTCCATAGTTCCACGGAATAGCTTTGCTGGAGGAATATGGCACGGGGCCAGGTGCGGTAATAATCAGGGGAGCCACTTTGGGCTCAGCGGTAATCTTCACAGGCACTCTAGTAGCGGTAATCTTCACTGGAGCTTTGGACCTAGCAATCACAGATACCTCTTCAATAGAGTTGTCCACCTTAGGAACCCTTTCAAATAGAATTGTACGATCATCCATCAGCCGTTGAATGCCGTTCTTCAACTTCAAACAATCATTGGGTCGGAGTACACAGAGATCGCAATCTTCAGCACAACCTGGAAATAAACCAGCTTGCAATAAATTCTTCTTAACGATCAGGAGAGGAGATGCTAAATCAGCAACGTCAGTAACGTGAGAATTGTCGTCCACAACATTAACATTCTGGTCATGATTAGGCATAGGTGCTGTGATGACATTGGGGGTCGCCGGAGGATCAAATTCAATTTCTCCAGCGTCGATCATATCCTGAATCTTGTTCTTCAACAACCAGCAATCATTCGTATCATGCCCGGGGCTATCGGAGTGATAGGCACACCTGGCGTTGGGATTATAACGAGGAGAAGTAGTGTTGGGATTTGCAGGAGGGCCTCTGAGGGTAATCAAATTGGCCTTTAACATACTCTGCAGTGCTTGGGTTAAAGTCATATTGATCTTGGTAAACTGTCTTCTCGACCTGTCTTGTCTGTGTTGGAAGTTCTGAGATGGCGGTGCGGCAATTGTAACTGCCCCAATAGTATGGTCACGATTCTTCTTGTTATGCTTCCTCTCACTGTACACAGCATTTGATTCATTCTTTCCCTGATAGGACTTTTTGGTGCTTGCAGAAGTAGCTGCCTGTATCTTTCCACTTCGAATGCCGCTTTCAACCCGTTCACCTGTCAAGATAAGTTCAGTGAAACCTGACGAGGAACTTCCCAGTAGATGGCTGTAGAATGGGCCAGTCAGTGTACCCATGAACATGTCCACTAACTCTCGATCAGTCATAGGGGGTTTGACTCTGCCAGCCAAATCTCTCCACTTTTGAGCATATTCTTTGAAACTTTCTTTAGAGCCCATAGTCATATTTTGTAGCTGTAGCCGAGTAGGCGCTAACTCAGAATTATACTGGTAGTGCTTGTAGAAAGCTGTTGCTAAATCAGTCCATGTGCGGATGTTAGAGCTCTCAAGCTGATAATACCACTCTAACTGTGTGCCAGACAGACTCTCTTGGAAGAAATGGATCCACAGTTTCTTATCAGTAGTGTGCGGCTGAATCTTTCTCACATAAGCCCTTAGATGCATCTGAGGACAAGAGGCACCATCATACTTAGTGAAAATGGGAACCTTGAATTTGCGGGGAATGACCACATCAGAGACCAGACCCAAGTTTTCGAAATCCAGACCGGGCACTTTCTGCCCCTCCATAGCTAGCATACGTTCTTCCAGCAACTTGTACTTATCATCCTTCGGAGAGTACTGTTCATGTTCATAATCTTCATCGTCGTCCTCAGAATTGACGAGATTAGGATTCTCATCTTCCGAATCATTCTCGGTCTCTTCTTCTGAATCCTTCGGAATTCTAATCTTGACTCCTGTAACCTGTCCCTTAAGCCTTCTCCCCGGGTTGATGTAACCCACAGGTTTCTGGTCCTTCTTCTTCTCCATCAAAAGAGCTTTCAGTTCTTCCTGCCCCTTAGATAAGCTCAGCATCATTTCCTGGAATTGAGCATTCTGGGCCTGGAGATCTTTGACAGTTTGTTCGAGAGCCATTGTTCAATCTGTTTGAATCTGCTGGAATCTGTTTGATAGGAAAATCGTGAGAACACTGATCCTTTAGAATACCTGTTATGCGATGCAATGCAATGTATGAAATGTTTTCAAGGACTTTCGGGATTTAACTTTGCATAAACTAACAAAAAGAGCTTTTTTTTTCTTTTCTCTTTTGTTTTTGCTTTTTTTTTTGTTTTTTTTAGCAGAGTTAAATCCCTAAATCCTTGAAATGGTTAGTACAATGCCATGATGTTATGATGTTATGATGTTATGTTGTTAGATAAATAACAAGCACAAGCAAGTCACACAACAATCATTCCTAGGTTTTAAGGCTTGCGTGAGTTCCATAGGTAAATACCCTCCCCACTGAAGTTTGGTTGGTTCAACCTGTCTTAGAATAGTAACCGGGTTCTAGAAGGATCTCAAATCATTGACCTTTCCTTAAGTCCACTTCAGTGCAACACCAAGTGGTTGACCGAAGCTTCCCTAAAGTCCAATCTCAAAGAGTGTAGTATCGAGTCTCAACCAACTCCAGTCGGAACCGAAGCCAGTTATCTCACTACTTTCTAATGGCCAGGATGAGTCAATTAGGGTTCTAAAGGTCTGGTTAATGCTTTTATGACACCACGCGAATGCCAAATATTTCCTCAACTAACATGAGGAACATCAGGACATCCAAAGTGCCACATTAACCGTAGCCATCATTTTGACCATTCCAGTATACGCCGGACAGTCGCGATGATCTCTTGCTACTTACCTAAGGTACACTAGATCCGGGTGTAGGATCTTTCACTCAAGCATAACATACCCAAGCAATCCCTTAAAAATAAATCAGACAAATTGAATAAGTGATCTTGTTTTTAAGGTAACCTCTCTTTTTAAATATTTAGGCTCCCCAGCAGAGTCGCCAGTTCTGTCATACGGTGAACTGGACTTTTTGTGTTTTTTATCGCAATGTCGCGGTTAGCAAGAGTCGCCACCGACTTTTCTTTTATCCAATAAGGAAAGGTGGAAAAGAACAGGAAAGACCTTAATTTAGATTTTGGGTTCGGGAGGTACATTATACAAAGGGAAGGTGTTAGCACCCTTTGTATCCATGGTTATCCATGGGCTCTTAATTGCTCGATCACTTATATTATTTTTGTCTGAAAAAAAGTGTTTGTGAATTGTTTGGAAAATTGTTTTTGGAAAGAGAATTTAACTTTGTAATGATTCTTGTATGAATATATACAAAGTAGTTATCTCGTTTAGTTTTGGAAATTGTTTAGAAAAATATAACTCGGTAATGATTCTAGTATGAATATATACCAAGTGGTGATTTTCTAAAGATATTTTGAAAGGTGTGAGGTGTGAAAATTGTTTTTAGATTGTGAGCCAACAATTAAGAGTTATACCGACCCAAGGTCTTTATGAGCATTTCCTATCCTTATGAGGGTAAAACTGTCCTTATTATTGAGAAATAAGTAGTTTTATCCTTTGGATGTTTAAGGGTCATCGTAGGGTCATCGATAGGTCATTGAAGGCAACAGTTACGAGGATATCTTAGCATTCGAAGGGACTATCATCTTTTAACCGTAGGCAACATCGGAGGGTCATCGAGGGACAAAGTTGTATATTCGAAGGCAACATCCGAGGGACTATAATTTATTTTATGATGATTTAACCGAAGGGTCTTTGCTAAGGGTATCCCCACGTTCGCGGGACATGACCGTAATATCGTAATCGTAAGGCAACAAAGAGAGGTCCAAGATCACTTATTCAAAGGCAAAGTTTTACAATTAATTATATAATTAGGATGAAACTCCACATTAAAATTATTAAAAATAATATATTAAAAAATTAATACATTAGAAATTAATACATTAAAAATTAATTTAGGGTGAAACTCCACAAGGGTATCCCACAAATAAAGTGGAATACCTAGCCAATAACCTTTTCCTGGGATATGTGAACCTTTACGAAACTCAAAAAAAAGAAACATGTCAGAACACCAAATCAGGGTGCAATCGAAGATTACACCGGAGAAATATCACAACAATAAATAGGATAGGATGAATAATGCATGGCTATGATAAAACATAAAAAAAAAACAGAATAGAAAAGTCAGCTACTGTCTCGTTCGCCTCTGCCTCGCCTAGCGAAGGCCAAGCGAATACTCGCCCCAGGCTCGCCTAGCGAGGTGCTAGCGAGCGGCCACGGATTTTGAATTTGAAAACAGCCCCACGTTAGGAACTTTGAATTTTATGGCATTTTATCACAGGAATAACATGATCAAACATTCAGGGTATTCAGGCATATTTAAATTCCCATACGAAAGCAAATTATATATCAACATTTAATCATGATGCATTATATATGTAGATATGGCCAATTGAAAGTATAAACAATAGAGATACGCAAACCTGTTTGCCAATTCAAGGTTGAAGGGATTGACCACTTGTAGTATCGGAATAAGTTAGGCAGCGGGAATTGGACGGCGATGGCTTCGGTGCAGATGGGCTGCCTTCAGGGTTTCTTTACTCTGAATTCTCCGGGTAGGCGGGGTTCCTATGCCAAAACTTCTATTCGTTCTTCTCTGTTCTCCTCCTCTTTTTTTTCCAGTGAATCTCCCAGTGTAACTCCAAGTGTAACTCCCCTACTGAAACTTCAGTATTTATAGACTAATTTCGTGGGTAATGGGCTTGGAATGAGGGAGACCCAAGTCCAAAATAATTTGTTATATTTTATTTATTTATTTATTTTAATTATTTAATTAATTAATTAATTAATTAATTAATTAATTAATTAAAAAAATTTCTCTTTTTTTTTTTTTTTTTTTTTCGTTTCTCGTTTTTTTTTTTTTTTTTTTTTTTTGGGCTCAGAATGAAGCCCGAAATTTTTGTTGTCTGTCAGCTTCGCTAGGCGAGCGCGTAGCGAACAGGCCAGTTTGGGCCATTTTCTGGATTGGGCCATCCGTGAGCTGGGCCTTTGTTTCTTCAAGATCAGTGTTATATATGAGTCGGAATGCCTTGCAAAATGTCTTGAAATATTAATGGGCAAATTTTGGGGTATGACAATGTGAAACATTAATCGCTCGATCCGTGAGATGCAGTGAGAATTAGGCAATTTAGGTTACGTATCCATGATCCTGGCACTTAGACCTTTCCAATGACTATAAGCATGATTATTTCTGTGGAGATTCGATGTTCTTGATGTTCTTGAAATTTCTGGGAATTCTGAGTTGAAGAACGATGGAGTTATAGTGTTTGATCCGTTTTTTCATTTTTTAATTTGAATTGCTGTTTGCCGCGCCCAGCATCCAATGAAATTATTTCGTTTCCAAGCTCAAAACGGCGTCGTTTTGAGGAAGTTCAAGATATTTTCAAAAATGCCACTCCAACATTTAATTAATTAATTATTTTATTTCTTTTTCATTTCATTATTTCATTTGATTCATTGAACTTCAAAAATTGATAACTCACTCAAAATTCATCCAAATTTTGTGAAATTTTTTATGCCATGCTCATGAGAATGTGTAGAATTTTATCATGATTTTTGTGGATTTTTTGCATGTATGGAAAAATAAAATGATTAGGGATTGTTTGATGTGTCACATTTTTGTACACTTTGCCATTTTTAACATGAAATGCTCATACTTGTAAAGAAATGAATGAAAAGTTTTGTGCTCATTCTGGACATGTTGATGGTGATTTCCATGTAAAGTTTATGATTTTTGGATACCTGATGATTGAGATATGATTTTTTGAAGTAAGGTGTGACAATTTGTGTCACACCTAGCTAGGTCAACGTTCTGATTTTATTTGCATGACCTATGATTGTTGGATTGGATTGAAATTTTACATGTATGATCATTGATATGTTAAGACGTCATGTGATTTTTGCTAGAATTTTTGGTTGTCATTTTCTAATTGATTGATAATTTTCTTCTCTGTTGATTCATTTTTGCAACCTTGTGTGATACATGTTGGCATATCTTTTGTGAAATTCTCATATGGTTTTGGATGAATGTGAAATTTGGTGTGCTGATTATAGACACATTGTAGGACATCATGCTTTTGGTCCCATTCATTTCTTAATTGTTCTCACTGTTTTGTAAATTTTTGAAGTGAATGCATGTGTTGGTGCTATGAATTGGCTTGAATAATTGTGTCTGGATTTCTTGATTTTTATTGACCTAGTTCCTTTTGTCCAATTGAGCTGAAAATTGACATGCTATACATTGAATGTGTGCTGTTTTGGTGTGAATTTTTGTGGAATTAATTGAATGGTTTTGGTATGCTTTTGAGTGAAATAGTTCTGTTTGGTCAATTGGTGTTGCAAATTGCATGATTGATGTTAAATTGTGCATGAAATGATAATGGTGAATGGTTTGAGCATGGGACCAATTGCATTTGTTTTTGAATTGTTTTAATGTGAGTTTGGATTGGTTTTGCTTGCTGTTTAGATTTTTTTATCCCCTTTGGACCCTAGGCTTGGCCTAGTGGTCTAGTTTCTCACATTTGGTTTGGATTTTCAGGATGAAATGCACAATGCTTAAGGAGATTGCTTCAAGGCAATTTGAATTGAGTTTGGTTGATGTTTATAAACTAACTTGACTTTGTGTTGTAGGATTGGAAGCTTGAGCTTGAGCTTATAGCTTGCATTTGTGTGCATTGACTTGTGTTGTCTGTATAGATTAACATTTGCTGTTTACTGTTTGTCTGTCTGAGTACTGATGATACTTGATTGATTTCAGGTACATTTAGTCGCTTACAGTTCTTTAAGAACTTGCTTGCTGCTGCTTGGTTTTTAAACCACTTGAGGTAGGACTTCTATTCTTCATGTAGTCTGGAAGACCTGGCCTGTTATTTGGCCAGGCAACTGTCTGAAGTCCTCCTTAAGAGGCGATGTTTGTGGTTGTTTACATTTGTGCCAAGCAGGTAAAGACCTCTATGAGGCAATTGGTGGATCAAAGGGATATGCAATCTATCCCCCACTATTCTGTTGAGTCGTCCCTCTGCTCACACGGCTGTGTGTTGATGCATTGGGACACAAACCCAAGATCTTGTGCTGTTGCACAATCGAGTCAGAGTCTTTGAGCGTAGAAGGGTCTCTCCATTCTGGACCCACGCTCCTTTGTCTGAAGCTCTCCCTGGTCAGGGATAAGAGCTGTGAAGTCTAATCTTCACTCACCTTTCATCTGCTTCACCTTAGCCCCGCAATGGCAAGGTTAAGAGCGAGCAATACCCATGTACAGATGACTTGCTTCGGCAGTCAAACCCATTGTTTGAGCCCACTTGATTGGTTATAGTGTGTGCTTTGTGAATATTTGTTTGCTTGTATGCTTGTATGCTTGCTTTCTTCCTAGATAGGATTAGCTTGCAGTTGTGCAAGTAGGTAGAAACCTCAACATAGGGCAATGATGCATGACAACACTAGGCTCGAGTACAGCTCCCTGGTAGTGTGTCTTTCCTTGGTTTCTGGCTAGATTTTCTTTCCCTTGAGGGGGAACTGTAGCACCTCAAATTTGCACCTATCATTGTACATACATTTTCATTATTAGGTCATTAACATTTAACATAGTCCACTGCATAGCATTGCATTGTCCTTTGCCCCAAGTGCAAGATCATCAGACAGATTGGGTCAAACTGGTCAGGAGATCAGTCAATCAAGCAAGCAAATGCAATTCTCATTGAGCCAAGGCCCTAGGGTTTGTCCAACATGTTCACATGACCTAGGGATCCTTTGGAAGTGTTTTGGTCAAGGGTTGGATGTTCAGAAGTCATCAGTCAATGCACAGTCAGTCAGAAACCCTAAAAAGTCAAACTTGGTCAACTGTGACTGATTTTTATGGTTTTGATGATGGAATTTGGTTTGAAAGGGCTCATTCATGTCCATATAGGCCTCATATAACATGTCAAAGACCATTATTGAAGAATTGGAAGCAAAATCAGAAATTTCCAAAAATAGAAACTGGACCTGTAACTGAAACTTGCCAAAAATGGAAACTTCTTGATCCCAAACTTACATCATGATACAAGCTTTAAATGAATTTTTGCCCAACATGAAAGTTGAAGATCTTGTTCTCCCATTTCCAAAAAGTCCAAGAACACTCAATTCCCATGTATGGTTGGCAAGTTATGATCAATTCATTCTCCAAAATTTTTGAACTTCAAAAGGCCATATCTCTCAAACCATTTGGCCAATTTGGGTGGGGTTTTTTGCAACAAGTCACATTTGATCCCCTCTTTCCAAATATGCAACCATCATTCACCAAAACATTACCAATCAAAATGGCATTTTTGGACTTGCATGAATTAATTTCAAGTGAGGTTGAAAAATGAGTTTCAAAATTAACCACTTCCAACCAATTCTACCAATCAAATATGTTCAGAAATCATATTTTGGACATGTTCAAGGCCCATTTTCGTGCAGTACATACACCCATTACCAACTTGCTTGAAAATTGGCAAAAGGACACTTTTCACCAACTCCATTCCACTTTTTCATGAACCTTGATTAAGTACCATTGAACAGAGTATATATTCATCATTTTCTCTCTGAAGGAAACCCTAGCAGCCACCATTAGAAACAGAAAAACTCTCTCTCTCAAAAATCTCATTTCTTCATTTTTGAACTTTTCTGCCAAAACCTCAAGAGAACTCGAGCTGGCCATTGTTGTTTCATCATATAACCATCATTGTGAGCCTATTGCAACCATCACATACCAACTGGAGGGCCATTTCGTGGACTGTGTTTGCTAAGCTCCATCAATGGCAAAGTTTGGTTAAAGCTATTTCAAGCTATCTCAAGCCAAGCCAACTTCACCATTCACCTTGTGGAGCTTGGACCTTCACCTGTTTTGAGCATTTGCAAGCAAACAACATCAAAATCTCAGCTGCTCTTCACTCTTGGTAAATTTTCGACTCTCACCTTTTCCAAAACCATGGTATGCACTTTGTAGATCTCTTGTCCCTGAGCACATTAAGCTTCGAGTCACATGATTTGGTTGAGTAGTTTAGGAGATATGCTGAAATGAAGTTTGATGATGAATTCTATTCTTGCTCGATTCATGAGTTGTGTTGTGTTTTAGTGAAAATTAATGATGGATTCATGTTAGTTATGCCTTGCTGATCATTTTTGTATATCCAATTGTGATTTCTGGAAAAAAATTGCGTGAATCGATTTTGGGGATGAATGTTGTTATGCTGTTCTTCATAAAACCCTAGAACATTGCCTTGCCCAGATTTCCTTCTGTCCCACGTGCGTGCATGGTACTGTTTGCCATGAACCAATGAAATTATTTCGTTTCAGCGAGCAAAACGACTGCGCATTGATAAGTGGTTTGGATTATTACAAAAACGCCATCCGGTCCTTATTAAATCTTATTTAATTCATTTTTTCTTCAATTTTTATTTCAACTTGATGCAACAACTTTCAAAATCATATCTCATCCATTTGTGATCCAAATTTCATGAAATTTTTTGCACTATGCTCTGTTTGATCTCTACTTTTTTATCATGATTTTTTCTGATTTTTTGGATGAGTGGATTTTTAATGGTACTAGGGTTTGTAACATGTATCCCTTTTTTGTACCCTTTACCAAAACCTTTGTGAAATAGTCATGACTTATCCTATGGACCTGAAAATTTTTGTGCACAAACTAGACACATTCATGTTTATTTTGATGTAGAGTTTGTGAATTTATCTTATCTGGATTGTGAGTTGTGAATTTTTGAAGTAGGGTGTGACAATTTGTGTCACACCATTGATGTTCAACTTGTTGATTTTTATAGCCATGCCTATTGACCTCCAAATGGATTGATTTTTTGCATGAACCTACTCTTATATGTCTAGTTTGTGTGTGATTTTTTGTGGAATTGTTCATGGCATTTTCCATTTGTTTGAGATTTTCTCCCCTGTTTGACCAAAATGTTGACTTTGTGTGATACATGTTGCCATTTCATTTGTGAAATGCTCATACTTTATTAGATGGACATGAAATTTTACATGAGATAACTAGACATCCTAAGCTTTGCCATGGTTTTAGTCCCATTCATTTATCATATGCCATCTCTGATTTATGAATTTTTCAAGTTGATGCATGTTTGGTTGACTTCCTTGAGCATGTTCAGAATTGTTTTGACTTTCTGATTTTCATTGACTGCCTTCCACTTGTCCAAATGAGATGAAATTTAACATGCTTACCATGCTATGTGTTAGGATTGATCATGATTTATTTGGTGATTTTTGAAAATGTTTGAGTTTGCTTTTGATGCAAGTCTTTCTGTTGACTCCTATGAGCTCTCATTTGCCATGCTTTGACTTCTTTTGCTTATGAAATGATGATGATGCATGATATGAACATGAAACCAATTGGGTTTGCTTCCTAAATGTTTGAATTTGATTTTGATTGGACATTGCTTGCTGTTTTGACTTTCTCATTCATTTTTGACCCTAGGCTTGCCCTAGTGGTCCTGTTACTCACCTTTGAGTTCATGTTTTCAGGTTGACCAACAAATGACCAATGAGACCATTTCTTTTTGATTGAGCTTGCTTAAATATCATTGACTAACTTGTGTGTTTTGTAGGTGGCTTGGCTCACATGCCTTGAGCATTGTGCTTTGCACATTTGTTAATTGTATTGACTGTTGATTCCTACCTCCTTTGCTTTAGCTTTTGAATTGTGTACTGATCTGTTTGACTATTTCAGGTACCATTAGTTGCTTAGTTCTTTGAACTTGCTTTGCTTTGCTTTAATAGCAATTTGCATTGAGGTATATTTCTCATCTTCATGTAGTCTGGAAGACCTGGCCTGTTACTTGGCCAGGCAACTGTCTGAAGTCCTCCTTAAGAGGCAATGTTTGTGTATGTTTATAATTTGTCCCTGTACATATTCAAAGACCTCCTAAGTGAATAGGCAATTGGCAGAACCCAAGGGATATGCAACCTATCCCCTGCTATTCTGTGTGTCATCTGCTCTGCTCACACCACTGTGTTGATGTATTGTAGATACAAACCCAAGATCTTGTACAATTGTACAGTTGAGTCAGTATCAAATGTGTAGAAGGGTTCCCACTTTCTGAACCCACACATTCTTGTCAAATGCTCTCCCTGGCCAGGGATAAGAGCAATGAGGCACACCCCTCATCTCCTTTCATCTGCTTCACCTTAGCCCCTCAATGGCAAGGTTAAGAGCAACATCTACCCAATTCTAGAGGTTTGTTTGTTGAGGTTGATATGACCCCTCGACTAAAACCTAGCCTTGATGTTTGAGCCCCCTTGTTGGTGTGTTTATTTTATGCTGTATGTGCTTGTGTGGTGTGATTGTATCCCCTAGGTTTGCTAGACTCCGCGTAGTCTCGTTTGCATGTCAATTAAGGTAGCACGGTTCCTTCGTATAGGACTTCCTTTCTTGCTTGAGCTTTCCTAAAACACAAACAAACATTATCCCCTCTTAAGGATACGTTAACTCCTTCTACTACAGGTGAGTAAGTCTCCAAAGGTCGAGCATCGGGTAGATTGCGCAGTGCCGTTGTCCACTTAAAAAACACAAACCAACAGAAATAGTTTGGCCGAACTACGGCAACTCTGATTCTCATGTTCAGATGAGATACGTAGGCACGAGATGCGATGTCTTGTCGAGTTTGACTAACAACTAACACTAATTATTTTCTCTCGCCCTCGTTGCGATTGAGACCTCCCCTTTCTCTTGCCCTAGTTGCAATCGAGACCCTTCTTCTTCCTGTGCAAGTCATGTTTAGGATAGGCTTGCTTCCTGTGCAAGTTAGCTAGAAACCTTAACTTAGGGACAATTTTGCATGACAACATCTATGCTCGAGTCGTAGTCTCCCTAGAGTTGTATCTCCCTTTGTTATCTGGTTAGGCTAATCCTTTTTCCCTGCGTAGGGGAACTACGTCGCCCTGATCCTCATACCAGATGAGGTACGTAGGCAGGAGATGAGCTGATCTCTCCGGGCGCCTGTGTCTTTGTTTTGTCTTGTTGTGTGCTTGGAAGCTGATGTAAGTCCATCGAGTGGCATTCGGGTTCCAGTGTTGGTGTGTGTTCTTGGTTCGGATGCTGATGTAAGTCCAGTGATTGGCATTCAGGCTCCACGTTTGCCTTTGCCAGTGTTTGTTTGTGTGTGTGTCAGCCGAGCTACGGATGCTCTGATTCTTCTCTCGTCCGAGGAGATACGTATGCATAGGATGCGATATCCTAGCGAGCATGTGTCGTTTCCCCAGTCCGAACTACTTCGACTCTGATGTCTCTGCCTGATAGACTAAGTAGGCCCAGGATGCGGTATCCTGCCGAGTCAGTTTCAGTCTGTTTTCTTGTGTCTCTTTCAGCCAGTGTGTGTGTGTTTGAGCAGTGTTTTAGCAACCATTTTCCTTTCTATTGTGCGTGGATCCCGTCGAGTACGACGGATGCGTAGGGGTGCTAATACCTTCCCTTCGCATAACCGACTCCCGATCCCATTCTCTTTGGTCGCGAGACCATGTCTTTTCCTAGGTTTACTCTGAGCGTTTCCTTTCCCTCTTTTGGGATAAATAACGCACGGTGGCGGCTCTGTTGTTCTTGTTTCCCGCCGGTTTTTCGCGTGATGCGACAGGAACTACATCGCCCTGATCCTCGTTCCAGACGAGGTATGTAGGCAGGAGACCGTGCGAGGTCTCTCCGGGCACCTTTTTTTCTTTTTGTGTGTGTTTGCTTGTTTCTTCTTGCGTGTGTTTTGGTTCGGATGCCGATGTAAGTCCAGTGATTGGCAGTCGGGCTCCACGTTTGCCGTTTTGTGCGTGTTTTGGTTCGGATGTTGATGTAAGCCCAGTGATTGGCATTCAGGCTCCATGTTTGCCGGTGTGTTTATTTGCTTGTTTGGCGTGCGTGAGCCGAACTACGGCAGCTCTGATTCTCGTTCTAGACGAGATACGTAGGCATAGGATGCGATGTCCTATCGAGCTCTCTTCTCCTTAACCCCACCTGTGTTGTCTTCGGTGCGTGTGTGTGTGTGGTGTTTTAGCAACCTTTTCTTTCTTTTAGAACGTGGATCCCGTCGAGTACGACGGACGTGAGGGGTGCTAATACCTTCCCCTTGCGTAACCGACTCCCTTACCCTTTCTCTTTGGTCGCGAGACCATTTCCTTTCCAGGTTTCTCTGAGCGTTTCCTTTCCCTATCTTGGGATAAATAACGCGCAGTGGCGGCTCTGTGTTGTGTTTTTGTTTCAGCCCGCCGGTTGTTTTTCGCGGATGCGACAGTCAGGTGTGTTGATCCACTATGATAGTATCACAACTATTACAAATCTTAAGAATCGTTAGTATAATGGTAATTAACGCAAAATAAGAATTAAGTATAACACTGTTAGAGATTGTATCTCTAAATAAGTTGTACGAGTGAATCATGTATGCACTGATAAAAATTTAGGGAATCCTTTGACAAAAGGATTAGCTAGAGAAAATTCATAATACATTCAAAAAGATGGGACTAATACTTTTAGAGAAATGAATTGCTCATGATGGTAACCTGATCTAATAGACTAGATATCCCAATAAATAAGTGAAATGAGTAATAATAAGTTGTGAGTAATATGACGTGATCAGGTAGTATAAATAAAAGAAGTGTGAATCCTAAAGTGAAAAGTGGATGAGATAATAGAAACTCTTAATGAGATATGTACTATGTATGAGGGAGTACGTAGCTACAAGAGTACTCTTGATAAACTCATATGTGATTGTGGAACTTAGGTCGGTTTCTATGGAATTTTGAGGCAGAATTCCTAGAGCCTTCACTAAATCAGGATACACATGCAGGGCCATTAAAACACGTGCTATTAGAATACACCTTAAGAAAAGGTTGTGTGCGAGTTTGATGTCTAAGATAGAGTTCAAGATAATCATGCCACTCATGTTGAATTGGAGTCCTACTTGCTACACAAAATATCGTTGTTTATGCACAATCTTAAAAACGTTTGACGTTACTTCAGAAACATTTTTTTAAAATTCAAGTGGGGGATTTTTGGAACATTTTAATATTCTAATAAAGAGATGAATTTAAAAAACTCCTTAAATCTCACATTGTTAGAAAAAATAAGTGTGTTTGTGTGTTAGTTGAGAAAATTCCTTAGTCTCACCTTGTTTAGATTGTATAACTTGTCTAGCTTACTCCATTATATAAAGAAATTGTCGGTTTCATTCTAAAACACATCAAAAATCTCAATATAAAATTGAATTGTTTTATTTTGGAGGTGTCGTGCTAGTTCGACTCTTTTGAATAATTTTAGATAACACTGCAAAATATTTTAAAGAGAGTGACATAGACTGCGACTCGATTGATAAATTTTTCTAGCTGTTTTTCAAAATCATAAAATAAAAAAACAAAAAAAAAACTTAAGAGAGAGGATGGAAAACATTGATGGTGTGAAACTCAATTTATAGACAAGACAAAGAAACGGTAAACGTAATGGGAATTGAAGTGCAAATTAAACTCATTAATTACCTTGAAGCCATTCAAATTTTTTTTATTCACTAAAAGTTAAAAATCTGTATTCATGTTTTTCTTACTCTCCACGCCAAAAGATTAATTTCTATAGGGTACAAAGATTCTTTAGTTGTTGGAACAACAAAATGGAAAAAGGTTGAATATGAAAATAATGTTGTCTCTGCAATACTTTATTTTCTCATTATCTTAGGCATGTACTTTATCACTTGATGTGAGTATTTCGTGTTCTACTGTTTTTTATTTATTTTTCAATTTATCACTTTTTGTTTTTAGTTTGTGAATAACAAACAACACCATATTTTCCATCATCATTAAAGCATGCCTTTACAAAACCGTCAAAAACAACTCTCTAAAACCATTAAACTACGACAACCACCCCACAATATTCAAATACCACTTCTCTAATATTTACTCTGACAATTAATACTTATAACAACACTTCCAACCACTTTTACAATAAATACTTCTCTACATGTTTTAAATCCCATACCAAATGCTACTGTTCCATCACAAACTCCCCCACTGTCTTTTTCCAAATCCCATTACCCCTATGCCACAACCTAATGCCACCCTTAGCCTACCACCACCACGCGGTATTTCTTCCAGGGTGAGTGCCCTCTCTTTCTCTTTAAAATCTGAATTTTGAACTGTTTGAGTAAACTTGTTGATGCTAGGATCCTATAGTTTGAAACTTTGTAGAAATAATCAACAAATTTTGTTTAATTTGATATAATTTTTTTTTTTTGAAGTTATGTTATACCGTGGATCCTTCTCCCATTGCCCGAGCTCCTGTTATATTCTCTCTTTGTCGGAGATTTGTCTGGCCAGTGCTTTCTCTACCCTATTCTCCGCATTTCAGCACAATAGGACTTTTGTGTTTAACTGTAGCAACCGTAATTTTCTTGATTAATTTGGTTATGATTTCTCATATTCAAACCTTAAAGGTATTTAATTCTATTTGTTATTAATTTTTTTTTAATGTATATAGTTTTAATTTTCTTTTGGAATTAGGATCAAAAATAAAAAATATCAAGTTTTGGTTTAAGCATAGTCGATTATAGGGTTCATATATGATGCTGCATCACTTGGGCCGAGAAAAATATATACACCTATGCATTTATATAAAGTTTGAAATATGATACAACAAACATTGGAAAATATTTTTAAAAAAAAGAAAAGTCAACAATTTCATGTTTTCAAAAGAACATATTGGTTTGTCATTGTCCTAGAACTCACTTTAGAAGGCTTTCCTTGGAAGCATAAATTCATAGATATAGTTATCTTTGTATCAATTTTATTTAATTCTATGTTTTTCTACTTTGATTTGTATTCAAATAATGCTTCTATGGATTTTTAAATTTATGAATTCCTTTGAAAGATTTTCCTATTCTTGAATTATAAAATTAATAGTTTTTGCTATCTTTGTAACTTTTGCAATTTTCAATACTACACGACTTGAATTTTTTTATTCTTACTCTTTAATTTCAACATTCACTATAACTAATCATAATCCATATATTAACTATTTATTTGTCACTATCCAAGTCTTTTGGTCTCCCGAGGTAAAACAGAGTTTCGTTAAACTGAAACATAGATGCAATTTCTTTCTCATAACAAACTCATTTTCCTTCAAAATTGCTTTATACTTTATATAACCAAACCTCATCCATCCTTTCTTTCATTTTTTGGCTTTTTTTTTTTTAAGTAGTTATTGTTTCGGATTTGGGATTGCTCCACTCAACTTTGTTAAACTTTTCCACGGCCCATATGATGCTTTTGATTTTAATTGTTTCTCCTCCTTTGTTGAAGGTTTTGTCTTGTTTTCGAAATATTGAAAACTTATGACATATTTGAAGCTTGTGAGACTTCTGAAACATTCAATAGGTATTTTTCTGAAATTCCTGACGCTATAAAACCATATTTGGACAAAATCTGTGAAGTTGAATGTCAATTGTGGTGTTTAATGCGTAGCCTCCTTACTCTACTTAATGAAAAAGAGTGGCCGGAAATTTGTATGGAATTATTAGAAGAGTTAAGAGACAAGAAGCTTATGTATAAGGAATTGTATGGAGATGAATTTATAACTATATTTCTTCTTAAATATTATGTTGTTTTCGTTTATTCTCATGTTGTATGGAGATGAATTTAAAACTATATTTCTTCTTAAATATATTCGTTTATTCTCATGTTATATGGAGATGAATTTAAAATTATATCTCTTCTTAAATATTATGTTGTTTTCCTATTCTGATTTTACTATGGAAGAGTATATTGAAAGCTTAATTGACTACAACTTTCGCCCATAATTTCATGACCTATACTTCTTCCTAAATTCAATTATGAACAATAAATTATGTTCCAAAACAGTAGAGTTTGGAAAAAATCACAAAAAAGAGTTGAGATATGATCCCAAAATAAAAAAATATCACCCTCAATCAACGCCCAATCTATACCGATTAAAATTGTGATTGTTTTTACTATGCAATATAAATCAATTTTAATGTCAAGGCAACCATCAAAGCAATCTTGAAACTAACTCCCATTCATAAATTTTAAAATCCATAAAATAGTAGTGGAATACAAACCAAAAGCACTAGAAACATTAAATCAACAACTATGAATTTTATGATTCAAAAATAGGAAAGTGTTTCAAAGGAATTCATAAATTTAAAAATCCAGAAAATCAGTATTTGAATACAAATCAAATGTACTAAAAACATAGAATTAAATAAAAATCATACAAAGATAACTATAACTATGAATTTTATGTTTCCAAGAATAGGAAAGTCTTCTAAGGAGACTTCAGAAATAATGACAAAGCAAATATGTTCTTTTGAAAATATATAATTATTGACTCTTCTATTCTTTAGAAAATATTTTTCCCATGTTTGTTGAATTATATCTCAAACATTATATACATGTACAGGTTTATATACTTTTCTTCAGTCTAGTAATCCAATATCATATATGATCCCAACAACCGATAATAGTCAAACCAAAGTTTGATATTTTATACTTTTTACCCTAAACCAAAACAAAGTTAATACTAGGTACACAAAAAAGAAAAAAAATATTAATTAGTAACAAATATAACTAAATATCTTTAAGGGTTGAATATCATAAATGATAACCAAATTAAGCAATATAGAGAAGTTTAGAGTTGTGGTATCAGTTGCAATTTCGACATCTAGAGTATGCACACCGTAGATTGCGCCTCATGACAACTTTGTGCTTACAGGGAATATTTATCCACCAATGTCCCAACGAAGCATGAAACCTAAAATTGGTGTTTAATTTCCAAGGGGTTCCTCAACCCAAAAGAGGCAATGTGTAACTCCCTTGAGAAGAAGCATTTGGAAGATATTATTTCTTGAAATGCAATATTATTGTGGTATCAAAAGACAAATTTAATCCTAAAATCAATTTTGAAATTGTTTCAGCAAATCATTATATTAATTCATTATCAAATTAGTTTTTTAATTTTAGTTAGTGTCTATTTCTCTATTTCTAGGTAATTATTTTATTATCTTAGTAAAATTTATTATTATTTTGAATTTAATGTTGATACACCGACAGTTTACACTATTATTCATATGTTAGATTTGTTTTGTTGTTTGGGTTTTGACAATTAGATTTAGATTGGTTTACATTATATGTTAATATATTTTTATATTTGTTGATTTTTTTATATAATAATTATTTTCAAATAATATATTAAATAGTATATATTATTTTTTCGAATTTAATATAATATTAAATATATTACTAAATTTATTTAATATTTTATAAAATACAAAATATATTAAACATGATATATTAAGTTGTAAATTAAAATTACTTTTTTATTTATTAAGTTATATTTTTATAGAAGTAAGTAAATTATTTTTAAGAATATATTTATTAAGTAATTATATATTTTTTAAATATGTAAGTAAATAAAATTCGAATAAGTATATATTTTTTTAAGTAACTATTATTAAGTAACTAAAAATATCATTAAGTAACTAAAAATATTATTAAGTAATAGATATTTTTTAATATATTTTTTAAATAAGTATTATATAGTAAGTAAGTATAGATTTTTTTTAATAAAATGTTTTAAGTAAGTATTATATAATAAGTAAGTAAATATATTTATTAAAGAATATTTTTATATTAAGCAGGCATATATATTTTTAAGATAAGTTAGTAAATAAAATTTGAGCAAGTATATATTTTTATATTAAGTAGGCATATGTAAATAAATTTTGAGCAAGTATATATTTTTTAAATAATAAATACAATTTGAGAAATTATTTATTTTTAAAAATAAATATTATTAAATAAGTAAAAATATTATTAAGTAATATATATTAAATAAGTATATATTTATTTTTAAGTAAATATTATTTAATAAGGAAATATATTATAAGTAAGTAAATATATATATTAAGTAATATTTTTATTTAAGTAAGTAAATACAATTTGACTAAATATATATAGTATGAAATATAGTTATGTTTAAAATAATGTGAAAAAATATTATATTATTTCGCATATATTAAAATCATATTTTTAATTAAAATGGTAATGATTGTACAAATGTGCATTATAGAATATTATCGGTAATATCGTATTTGGATGTACGATAGACTGTATCCAAGAAGACGTGCACTTAAATCAAATTTTAAGGAAGGAGTTAAAGAGTTTATCACGTGGGCATTTGCTCAAAAATCTTGTCGAAGCAAAGGAGGAGTAAGATGTCTTTGTCTTAAATATGAATGTAGACCTATAATTAGTGACCCAGAGAAAGTAGAACGTCATTTGATGAGAAAGGGTTTCATTGAAAATTATTGGGTTTGAACATATAGTGGAGAAGAACTACCAAGTAACGTACTGTTAGCCAGCAAATTTCGACTATGCCAAAGAGGAAAATCAAAGCGAGAAGTAAGGAATCATAAGATGAAGCGTCGAGAAGAGTGAACATGGTCGAAGGGGTTCGACAAACAAGACGGACAAGGAACACAAGCCAAGTTGAAATATGCAAGTACGTGGGAAGTTATAAAGGAAGTGGGAAGACACGTGTTAAGCTATTAATAATCAAGAGCAAAATAGCAATTAATTTTATTTCTTATTTAAGAAAAGTTCATTGTTAACTTAGGGAGGTGGCATTTGTAACATTGTAGAGGGAGAACACTAAAAGTATCAAGCGTTTGGAGAAAAGAGTTCATTCCTACCAAAATGTATACTTGCTTCCACATTTTCCTTCAAGCAATTTAAATTACAAAGTCTTTTTATCTGCTTTTTCATTTACGGTTTATCTTGTCTTCCGTTCATCTATTTTAATTGCACCTTTTACAAGCATTTCCTGTTTACCGTTTTCTTAATCCAAACATTCAAACAAAACCTCAATAGAAGGCTAGAGATTGTTCGCGCGAAAACCACGTGCGCACAAATTGGCACACCCGGTGGGACACGTTGTGTTCAGTATATGCAATTATGTAGTGGTAAAATGGTAACACCACGTCCAAATCCAAATGAAGAACCGTCTTCGAAAGGAAGTATAGTTGTGTTGCAAACAACTAATGTTGGTTCTGGCACTATGTCTGTGGATTTGACTGTACATAGTGGACCAGTATTGACACCACGTCAGCCTGAGACTCCAAGGCCGACGATGATAGGAATTTCAAGGCAATATATGCCCAGTTTCACAGTACTCCTGCATCGAACCTTAGGAATGTCAATCGAATTTATGGCAAGTATACATAATATCAGTTCGACATTTGGTGAAAATCCATCATCGACATTCCCACCCTACCATGGGTTAGGACCTTTGGTAAACCAATTCAGTCGACCCACGAGTTTAGGTTTTTCATCTCAGTCGATCCCAAATTTCACATCAAGCTCTATCGCAGTCATGAGACAACAGATGGACGAAAGCAATCACAAAATGGTACATATGCTGACTCAGCAAATGGGTACCATACTTAGACCGTCAATTCAAGATTCGACTCAGAGTTACCAATAACTGTCAACTCAAATGACCCGAATAAGGGATTTTCCTAGGGGCTCCCAGAGTATAAGTTCGACAGACTCCCCCACCCCCACCTCGACCGAAAACCTTTGTCCGACATGAGGAGTTGGTCGACGAAACAATTGACCAAGAACACTAGGTGGTCGAACTAATACTCAGGGTGACCCAACAGCCTCCCGTTGTGTTAGTAAATAGAAATCAAGATCCCGACCATGTGGTCAGGCAGATTCGACAAGATGCAATGGCTGGGGAACAAACTTTATAGGCCATTGTCGAACGAATCATAGTTCCAAATGGGGTAAACATAGGCCTTCAAAGGCTAGCTTATTCGTCTCCATTACCAGATTTTGTTTTACAAACAAAATTACCTAGGGGATGAAAGGTTCCAAAGTTCATCAAGTTCGCCGAAGACACTGAAGAGTCCACTATTGAACATGTTGCCAGATATCAAACCGAAGTTGGTGACATTGAAAACAATGAGGACTTGAAAATGAAATATTTACCAAGTTCCCTCATAAAGAATGTGTTCACGTGGTTTATGACGCTACCTCTACAATCCGTCCATACGTGGACGTAATTAGAGAGATTGTTCCATGAACAGTTCTATATGGGATAGTCGAAAATAAGTTTGAAAGAACTGGTCAACATCAAACGAAAGACCGCTGAGTCAATCGATCAATATCTCAATAGGTTTAGACTTTTAAAAGAAATATGCCTTACTCAAATCCATGAGCACGGATTAGTCGAAATAGCTGCAGGCGGTTTAGACTATTCTATCAGGAAAAAGTTAGACAGATAATATCTTAGGGATATGGCACAATTAGATGATAGAGTTCGACAGATCGAACGCTTGAAAGCTGGAAAAAAACAAAACCAGTAGATACCATAAGAAGGAGAAAGTTTCTTATGTAGTAGTTGATGAATACTCTTCTGACGATGAAGAGCTAGTCGACGAAAGCGAGGTCAACATGGTTGAGCTCAAGCCAGGACCTCCTTACATGTGTAGATTGTTGAAACCATCAAACGGGAAAAGTCCCGTCGAAACGGATAAAACAGATAAATATGTTGCTAAAACTTACACTTTCGATGTGTCTAAATGTGACGAGATATACGATTTATTAGTTAAAGATGGTCAAATAATTATTCCTCAAGGTTTAAAAGATCCCCCAGTAGAGCAGAAAAAGAAAAGGGGATTATGTAAGTTTCATTGGTCACAAAACATCTCAATGTGTTCTTTTAAGGGATTTGGTGCAGAAAGCTTTGAAGGAAGGCATGCTTCAATTTGGCGAAAGGACAAAGATGCAAGTAGACACAGGTCCTTTGAAGGTCGAAGAAGCCTTATACTTCGAGCTTTTTGAATGCATGATAGTCGAGACTACTGATGGTCTCAACGAGTCTTTTGAATGCATGATGGTTGAAACTACTGATGGTTTCTACAAAAAGATTGAAGACACATTATAGGCAGTTTATCCTCAAGCTGGAGAAGACTTGACTGGTTTCCAGGAGAAATGCAGAATGAGTGGGTCGAAGGCAGTGCTATGTCCAAAGTGCAATGCTGTTTTCGATGAAAAATTCGCTGAAAAGTATGAAGCTGACAAGAAGAAGACACTGGAAGAGGAAAAATCCAACATCCCAAGGGTTGTGATCGACAAAAGTGGGGCACCTCGTCGAAATGAAGAGTACAAAAGTCAATTCCAACAACCTCGACCAAGTACCTTTCATCCTCCGTCGGATATCCCATAAGAGAAGTGGGTGGAACCTGTGAATCAGAAGGGGAGCAAAAGGCCAAAGTGGAGAGTTCTTGATCTGGAGAAAGAAGCAAAGACTTCAGATAAGAGGGTCGAACCTAGAGGTTATGTGGTTTCCTCTAATTACAAAGGGATAAACCATATGACAAGAGTGCAATGGAGACGTTATCAAAGAAATAAGAAAGCTGGGAAAGAGGCTCCGACTTCACAGTTGGAACCTGTCGAAACCTCTGGACATAAAAGACAATATTCAAAAGGAATGTGGGTGGAAAAAGGGAAAATCGTGGCGAACCAGACAATGGCCATGACCATGAACTCTTCAGGAGAGAAAGGAATAGTATCAATCCAAAGCATAAAATGCACATCTCTAGTCGAGGATAAGAAAGAACCTAAATACACTCCTCATTCGAATGAGGAGGAACCTGAATATTCTCCTTAGTCGGATACGAAAGAACATGAGTATTCCTCCCAGTCTGATGAAGAATACAATCCGTCACTGGATAACGATATGTATGATGATACTAACGATGATACTTATGGTGAATATTTTATCGTCAATTGTGGCATCGTGTCGGTATTTCCCGCTGAATATGATATGGTGTCGGAAGTCTCTGAAACAGACGAGGATTTCGTACCAGATGAAACTGCCGAAGACAAACCATTATGCTATTATGTTATGAACATTGGCATGGTGGAGGAACAAAAGGTTATGTTTTAAAATCCTAGTCCAAGAATGATGTATCATTTGAAACCATTGTTCATAAGGGAAAAGGTCGACAGAGTAGCAGTGAATAAGGTGTTCGTGGATGGAGGAGCAACTGTCAACTTAATGCCTCATACTTTGTTTAAGAAAATGGGAAAATGTGAGGCTGATCTCCGACAACACAACATGGTTTTATCTAATTATGAAGGAAAAACCAGTAACATTCTTGGGGTTATCCAAGTTGAACTAGCCGTTGGTACAACCACACGATCAACGTTTTTCATGGTGATAAACTCTAAAGCGAATTTCAACTTGCTCTTATGAAGGGAATGGATCCATGGAATATGGGCAGTGCCATCAACCTTACACCAAAGGTTAATTGTCTGGAGGAGAGATGGCATTGTTGAGAATATCGAAGTTGGTCTGAGTTATTACAAGATCGACGAGGCCAAAGGCGCGAAGAAATCCTTCGACCAACATTTGGCGAATATTGCACCTTATGATGATGAATCAGGATCCTACACTTCTATCAACACAAATTGTGTTCTGTATCTAGATCCTGATTATGGATTTATCTGGGATACTGAAGAGGCAATTGAGCCTAAAGTGGTAAATCCACCTACGAGGTGGCCTGCAGTCGATGAAGATGACCACTGAGTCATAAAGTTTGTCTCGAATTTTGGCCTATTTGGCTGAGAACAAAAGAAAATCGACACTAGAAGCTGAGAAACTACAGAGTTTGGCTATCGAAGCCAAAGTTAAAGAATGTGAAGATGGCCAACAACGCCAAACAACAGCTTTAGAAAGTCTGAGGCTAGATTGCATTTTTGACAATCAGCCTTTGGGGTTTGAGAAAGACCCATTAAATGAGTTGCAGAGAATGCAAGTGCAAGACCCACTCGAGGAGATAGATATAGAAGATAGGTTCATAAAAAGACCAACTTATATAAGCACTAAAGTTGAGTCGAAGATGAAGGCTAAACTGATCGAAGTATTGAAAAAGTATAGAGATTGTTTTGCCTGTGACTACGGCAAAATGTCTGGCCTAAATCGAAGCGTAGTAGAACATTTATTGCCTATTCAGCCAGGAAAATGGCCATTAAAGCAGCATCCTTGATGGTTTGCTCCAGAAATCACATTGAAAATTAAGTAGGAGATTGAGAGACTGCTCAAAAGCTGGTTCATCAGAATTACAAGGTATGTCGAATGGTTAGCTAACATAGTACTTGTTATCAAGAAAAATGGAACACTTAGAGTATGTATAGATTTTAGAGACTTAAATAATGCAACTCCAAAAGATGAGTATTTGATGTCAGTGGCAGAAATGCTAGTCGATTCAGCCGCAGGTTTCAAATACTTGAGTATGCTTGATGGTTATTTCGGCTATAATCATATTCTCATAGCAGAAGATAATGTTCCCAAGACGGCGTTTTGATGCCCCGGAGCCTTGGGAACATACGAATGGATTGTGATGTCGTTTGGCTTAAAAAACGCCAGAGCAACCTATCAAAGAGCCATGAATGTCATATTCTATGATTTTATTGAAAATTTTATGTAGGTATACATTGACGATATTGTGATAAAGTCTTCATCTGAAAATGGTCATTTGGACCATTTTCGACGCTCATTTGAGAGGATGAAAAAACATGGATTAAAAATGAATCCATTAAAATGCGCTTTTTGTGTACATGCAGGAGACTTCTTAGGTTTCATGGTGCACAAAAAAGGCATTGAGATCAACCAAAATAAAACAAAACCAATTTTGGATCTCAAGCATCCTTCGACAAAGAAGTAGCTCCAGTCTTTGTTAGGGAAGATAAATTTCTTGAGAAGATTTATATCAAATCTAAGTGGAAAGACGAAGGTTTTCTCGCCATTGCTCAAAATCAAGAAGGAAAGTGATTTTCATTGGGAGCGAGAGCAACAAGAGGCTTTCAACTCCATCAAAGAGTACATAACAAAACCTCTCATTTTATTGTCACCTAGTATGAATAAGAATATGAGGTTATATATTGCTGCGTTGGATATGACCATAGGAAGTATGCTAGCACAAGAGGATGACATTCGTGTCGAAAGACCCATCTATTACCTCAATCGAATTTTAATAGATGTTGAAACTAGGTACAATATGATTGAAAAATTGTGCATATGCTTGTACTTCTCGTGTATGAAATTAAAGCAATATATAAACCCAGTTGATGTTTATGTTTTGTCTCATTTTGATGTTATTAAACATATGTTGTCTAAACCCATTCTACAGAGTCAAATTGGGAAATGGGCACTAGCATTAACTGAATTTTCTTAAATATATATGCCATTGAGGGCTATGAAAGGCCAAATAATGGCAAATTTTATTGTAGACCACACAATAGTCGAATCATTACTAAACATGGTCGACACGAACCCATGGAGGTTATACTTCCACATGTCAAGTCACAAAAATGGAACATGTGTTGGGATCTTAATATTATCCACACAAGGCTTTCCGACGAAGTTCAAATGTAAAGTCGACGGAAACTGCTCCAATAATGAAGCAGAATACGAAGCTCATATCACTGGCCTCAAAATCTTGAGGGACTTATGAGCCAAGAAGGTCGAGATAAGGGGTGATTTTGAGCTAGTGATCAAACAAACCACACGAGAATATAAATGCATTAAAGAAAATTTGCTGATGTATTTCGCAATGGAGAAACACCTACTAGAGTGCTTCGAGGTTGTCAGCATCACACATGTGCCTAGAATAGAGAATCAAAAAGCTAAAAATTTAGCACAAATTGCATATGGGTATAAAGTGTCGAAAGATAGGCTCAAAGACTTTATTGAGGTGCAAGAAAAGACGGTGTCAAACGTCTCGCTGTCACCCAAAATGGCAATCCCATAAACGGGAGGGGGGACACAAAATTCCAACGCAACCCACATTTTTTGGCAGGTGTGCGGGCCGGTCCGGCTGACCATTTTGCCACCCGTAACATTAATACATCATTAATCATTAAGTAGAGTGTCATGTCTTTAAAATTTAACCTTAAATTAAAAGGGATTAAAATAATAATAATAAAGATTTAATAGAGGGATTAAAATTCTAAAAGAATAAAAATAGAGAAATCAAAATTGCAATTAAATTTAAATTTAAATTTTTAATTTTATTTATCATGTCATTGAATATTGAAAATAAAATAAATAAATACAATAAATAATCAAATTAGACCATGTCATTCAAGAGTTGTGATCCTCAAAATTTCACTATCATATTATTTATAATCCGATAATCTTCCCTCGCTCAAAGAATCTATACTCAACCATCCATAAAATATAATATGTATAACACATAAAATCATACACTAAATTTAAAAAAACAATTTAATAAATTTTTTTATGACAAAACACCGTAAAAAAACTTATAATTATTTTTCTATCAAATTTTATATTATGAAATTTTAACATTTGAAGAAAACTAAAGAGTTCTGACAAACAACAATTCAACTAAAAGAGTAAATACAATAAATTCCAAGAAAAGCCTAAGTGCAAATTTTATATTGTGAAATAATACAACACATTTTATATTGTGAAATTTTAAATATTTTACTAATTAAAAAAGAAATTCTAATATTATTTATCAATTATTAATATTAAGACTTTTTATAGTTAATGGAGTTAGTAGGGCTAAGAATATTATTATTTATTAATTTTATTGATTTAAAATATAAATTGGGTTCTATTCTTTTTTTAATTAATTTTCTTTTTAAATTAAATTTAGAAAAATTTAGAATTAGAAAAGTGGATAGTGATCATCATATCATACTAAATTATAAGGCTTAAATAGTCTTTTGGTCCATGTAAGTTCGCGAATTTTTGAATTTAGTCCATGTGTTTTTTTTTGTCTGAGTTCCTGTATCTCACATTTTTGTTAAAAAAATGTGACTTGATAAACGGCGGCACACATGTAATTATTTTATATCTGTTTTATATTCAACAACTTGCATACATGAATATTCCTTTATTTCTCACCAAAAATGCAATACTATTCAGAAAATATCTTTTGCTTTTAGTCCATGTAAATTAGGGTTTTATATGTTTGAAGAAAAAAGAAACTCAGGTTGTGGGAGGGGGGAGACGAAACAACGAAGATGACGAAATGCTAATTTCATGACCTAGTAACACACAATCGTATCTCTGGAACTCAATCTCATCTATAATATCTCACTACTAAAAACTTCGCATTTAGTGACTGAATTAGAGACTGAAAAAGCTTAAAAATTAGTCACTATAACATTTAGCGACCAATAAAACGACTATAATTTTTTCGGTGGAAAAATGATAGTCGCTAACATTTAGTGTGTTAAAGAAATTAAAGTTAAATGAAAATAATTGTCTCATAGAAGTATCGAATGTGTTAAAGAAATTAAAGTTAAATAAAAATAATTGTCTCATAGAAGTATCAAACCCATGCCCTTGGGTTGTAGAGTACCCACATTACCACTAGAACGCATCATAACAATTAATTTTATATTTAAACGGGTATATATTATTAGAATATATTTAAATTATATTTTTTTATTAAATTAAAAAATTTATGTTTATCAATATTTATATATAAAATTATGTTTTATGTGTTATAAAAACAAAAATGTGAAACTTTGACTAAAACCTAAAAATTAGGATGAACATATAATATTTAAAAATGAGAGGAAATTAGAAGGAACATAGTAACTTAAAAAAGAAAACCATCAAAATTATTAGTGACCAAAATTTCGGTCACTGGATTTTTTTAATAATTTTTTTTTGTATAAAAATATAGTTTGTGACTGAATATTATGGTCAATGGAAAATGACAGAGTTAGAGTAAGGATCATTTGTAAGGGCAAATATGAGTTTTTTAGCACTTGTAAGTAAAGTTAGGAATAATCGCACGTATATAATGAAGAAATGGGTTAGAACACACACGTGTGGTAGGGTATTGAATAATAGTGCTGTCACTTCTAAGTGGGTTGCAAAAACTATGACGGCTAGGATGACATCTTCAAGTGGTGTTAAGATTCGTGATATTGTCTCTGAGATTAGGAGTAACTTCTCTGTTCGTATAACTATGAGCAGGGCATGGAAGGCCAAACAAATTTCCAAAGCTCTTATTGAAGGTGATGCAGTAAAACAATGCAACCTTTTATGGAGATACTCTGTAGAGTTAAGGAGAGTCAATTCTGGGAACACTTGTAAAATTAATCTGACAAGGGTTGGACCAACAATACAACCAAGGTTTAGTAACTTTTATTTTTACTTAGATGGGCTTAAGAAAGGCTTGACAACATCTTGTAGGCCATTCATTGGAGTTGATGGATGTTATCTTAAGACTAAGTATGGAAGGACTCTTCTTATTGCAGTTGGTAGGGATCCAAATGACCAATATTATCCCATAGTTTTTGGTGTATATGAAACTGAAACAAATGAGTCATGGAGGCGGTTTCTTACCTTGCTTTTGGAGGACATTGGTCAAGAAAAGATGTGGGTTTTCATCTCTAACCAACAAAAGGTACTTTCATAACTGTAATATTTTTTTGGATCTCATCCCTAATTATATAATATTTTTTTGTTTTCATCCCTAACTATGTTAATTTTTTTTGGTTTTCATCCTTAACTTTGCAAGGTTTGATCCCTGTCTTTGAAGAATTATTTGAGAGGGTAGAACACAGACTTTGTCTTAGGCATTTATATTTCAATTTCAAAAAGAAGTTTGGTGGAGAGAAACAAATCAAAGACTTAATGATGGCTACTGCAAAACCCATATATATCCAAGCTGGGATGCTAAATGAAAAAAATGAAGGAGCTTAATGTGAAAGCTTGGGAGTGGTTGTCAGGCATACCTACCAAAGCATGGTGTAAGCATGCATTTTCTTTTTATCCTAGATGTGATGTTCTTATGAATAATATATCTAAGGAATTTAATAACACTATATTAGTGGCAAAAGATAAACCAATATTAACTATGTGTGAATGGATAGGAAACTATCTCATGAATATGAATGCCAACTTAAGAGGAATGGTTGGTAGATGGAATCATATGATAATGCCTAGGCCTAGACTTAGGTTGGATAAGGAAGTAGAACATGCAGGGAATTGGATTCTTAATTGGTCTGGTAACACATTATGATAAGTTGAACATACTCATACCAGGAATAGTTTCATTGTGGATACTTCAAAGAAAACATGCACATGTAACTTTTGGGAACTAGTGGGCATTCCTTATAGACATGCAGTCGCTGCATTAGGTTTTAGGAACCAATCCCCCGAAGATTTTGTTGATGACTATTATTCCAAAGATACTTATGAGAAATGTTATGGTCATAATGTAAGTCCTATTAATGGAAAAAACATGTGGCCAGAGGTTGACATGGAAGAGATGTTACCTTCATCATATAAAGAGGACCTGGACAACCAAAGAAGCTGAGGAGAAAGGAACCTAATGAGGACTCTAATAAGGTAAGAACGCAAATAAGTTATTGTTGCACGAGATGTGTTGTACATGTCCATAATGCAAGAAGTTGTACAAGTCAAGTAGTTGACCCTGAAGCTCAAAAAAGAAAGGTATTGAACTACCTGTAACTTCGCATATGTTATTAATGTCATTGATATGTTACTAATGTTCTGACTTATTTGTCCAGAGAAAGCCAAAGAAAACAACATCAGGACAAGAACAAACTCAAACTGCAACACAAGAACAAACTCAACCTACTGAAGCTCAAACTGCAACATAAGAACAAACTCAACCTACCAAAGCTCAAACTACAACACAGGAACAACTATAACCTAATGAAACTCAAATTGATGTTGACCCTGAGTTTGAAATGCTTGTTGTAAATCTTGCAGCAACATTTGAGGCAACTCAAACTCAACCAAATCTTGATGTTAATGAACCAGTTGCATATGAACCAAGTCAACCAAATCATAGTGAACCAATTACATCAACTCAGGGTGAACGTGTTACATCTTCACAAACTGATGTTGTACCTGACTATATTTTGAGTGCACCTGTTCCAACAACTGATGATGTACCTGTTGCACCTGTTTCTACCACCCCAAGAGTTCTTAAACCGGATTAGTTTAATATACCATTTCATAATAATTTGGAATTATTCTGTTGATGTCTTGCACCTCTAATATTCTATATTTTACAGAAAAAGAAGACATACAAACCAAAAGTTGCAAGAAAATTGGAGTTGAGGAGAAGTGACAAGACAAGGGTCCTAAGATGCTAAAACCTAAAAGAAAAAGGAAGTAATCAATCACAACCTATGGATGTGGACAATGCTCCATAAGCATCTTGTTAGTGTCTTACACCGTTATTGTATTTTGAGACTAAAGTTTATGCCCTTTGACTTTATGTAATTCTGAGACATATAACATCATTATGGTTTATTTATGACGTGTCTTTGCTATACTTTGAGACAAAATTATTTGCCTTTTGGCTTTATGTAATTCTGAGACATCTTTATGGTTTATGTATGGTGTGCCATTGTTCTATTTTGAGATAACTTTATATGTCTTTATGTTCTACAGTATTAAGTAAACCCATGAAATACAGGGATGACATAGAAACATAACATTAAAAAACAGGGATGTAATACAAAAACTTACAAACATATAAGGACAAAATTAAAAATTTCAACGTTTTGGTACATTCAGTAATTAATCCTTACAGGGACAAAATTCAACAACTACCCTTCTTCTAGGGACTAAAACCAAAAAAAAATTGCAGTCACCATGAACATGAAAATCACTATCATTTTTGGTAAGAAAAGAACAAACACCATGAAAGAGTCAACAAAAGCTTAAATATTTTGGTCTTCTTCCTTTCATTTTCCAACTTCAATTTCATCTTCTCCTTTTTCCTAGCTAAAGATCTTTAATGATGCAACCTAACTCTTGAACTACCTTTGAGCAATTGCATCCGATTGAGTTTTTGTGTTCAGTTGATGTGATGCGTTCAACTTCATCATCCCATATGAAAAGCGAGCAACCTAATCCCAAACTAGAACACTTACAGAATCTTCTTTTAGGATTTTAGTTGAATTTGAGATGAACATCCTCATTACTTTGTTGCAACCACAAACTGGGATTTCAGACTCAGAGAAATTACCTACCGATGATGTTGCCATGGTTGAATCTGCACTAGATTTGAAGTTTTGAATAGAGGAAGAAGAGAAGAAGAAGGGATGAAGATTTGAAGAGAAGAAGAAGAAATACAAAATGGTGTCTTTTTTTGGATTTAGGCCTCCTTTTCGATCCCCCACTAGGTTTTCTACGTATTATCCCCAAAAAATTATAAAACAATTTCACGTGTGCGTCGTTTGCCAGGACACCTTTTTTTAACGAAAATCTAACTCCATGGACTAAGACCAAAACAAAAGGGAGATATATGGACTCAGAAAAAAAAAATACATGGACCAAATTCAAAAACACGCAAACTTAATGGGATCGATAAACTATTTAAGCCAAATTATAATTTATAATCCTATAACTTCTCTTTTAAAATTTTCCTCTAAAACTCCCTCCAAAATTAATTCATATGTTAATTAAAATAAAATTAATAATAATAACAAAAATGTTAAATTAAAATTAATAATAATAAAATTCATTTACCCACTAACTATTAATCAAAATTTAAATTATAATTCTATAATTTTTCCATAAATTTATTTCCAAAACTCCATCAAAAATTAATTCACCTATTAATTAATTAATAATTAAAATAAAATTAATAATAATAATAATAAATTAAAATTATTAATAATTAAATTCATTTATCTATTAGTTATTACTTTAAATTTAAAGAATCATGAATTATAATTCTTTAAATTTTAATTAATAGTTAGTAGAAAAATAGATTTTATTATTATTAATTTTAATTTAACATTTTTATTATTATTTATTATTAGTTTTATTTTAATTATTAATCAATTAATAAGTAAATTAATTTTGAAGGAAGTTTTGGAGAATTTTTTTAAAAGAGAAGTTATAAAATTATAATTTAGTAAGATAGTATAGGCTCATTAAACACTCGATAAGTGTGCAACAATCTCTCATTTTCTCAAAGTTGTCTATTTGCCTATATGATGCAACTCACTTTCCATTTGTGAAGTATTCCAATAACTATTATCCAACTCAACCCGGATTTGGCCAAATTCAACCCACACCATTATGACAACGTTGCATGGATTTGATGTTCGATAAAATGTCTGTGTGATTGTGGAGTGTGTTTTGGATGATGCATCTAAGGTGTTCGACAAAATGTGTGTGCGAGTGTGAAATGTGTTTTTTCTTATGATTTTATGGAGTTGGTGCTTCTGCTAATATAAAGGTAATGTGGCTATTTGCTATAGACAAAGGTGGTGGCAAAAATGGCAAAGAAATTCTAACCTCTCTACATATCTTGAATCCCATTGTGAGAGTTCTCTTCTCCCTTTTTATAGCTGAGTTTGACTCTATACTTTTATTTAATTATTTTTTTGTATTGAAAGTATTGTTTTTCATTATATTGTTTAAGGTGTTTTTAGTTCCAAAATTGAAATTAAAAAAGTGAGGGGAAAGACTTGGAAAACAAACATGGTGTAGTACTAATATTCTCTTACTTTCTTGTGTGTTCAGAAATTGCAAAGTTAAAAAAGCTACCAAAAAAGTAAAACTGTTTTTACATCAAAAAATAGCAAAGTAGATTGATCCTCTGTGCCACTATCAACAATTTCAGGACAATGGCATGTGACTTGTACCAACCTCTTCATATTTTGTTTCCTTCATATTAAAGTTGGTCTGTTAATTTTGTCAACAAACTTTGATATAGGTGTTCAAAAATATACATGAATCAGTGTATGTTATTTTGATTTCCCTTCACAAATCTTGTTTCTTTAGGTAATGCATATTTGTCTTATATACTGTTTCTCTAATGTACTATTTAATTTGATTGCTTTCACAAATATAAGGTAATTAGTATAGTCATTGAAACAAGTTTGCCTTAATTTATCCGTGGATGCATTCCTTTGATTTTATAATGTTTTCATCATATAGATGTCTTGTTTGTTCTTTTTCATATGTGAATCAACGAGTTTTTTATTCTACTTTAATTTCAGTTGGTTAACTTTCTATTTTCAACTTCTAGAAATTTAATAGTCTGTTGGGTATATCAGAAGTCTTAGTGAATTTTCAGCTACTATTTGCAGCTTCAACTTAGTGAATTTTCTGTGATTTTAGAACTCCAATTATATTATGATGTGATCAGATACTGATTGAACAAACTCTTGAAATTTTTGCCTCAATAGGAATTAGAAACTCTTATTTAAGATGGGATACATGATATATAGTACATAATACAAGTTCATAGATTCTCATATATATAAAATATCATATGATGAAAGTTGGTAGGCTTCTTCATTGCAGACACACGACCTTTAACCACGAGATTATAGCTTCCAATGTAGAATCGTGGCCACATCTTTGACCTAACAAACATGAAAAATTTAGTGGTGAAAGTGAAACACCATAAATTACACACTTTGATATTAACTTGTTTATTTATTTATGCAACAAAAGTAACATTATTTTGTTTTGGAGCTTTATATGAGAGAATGTGTGATGGAGAATAATTACTTCCATCTATTACTTATTTATTTTGAAATTTAGCTCATAATTAATTAAGAAGGGTAATTATATAGTACATTTTAGGGAGAAGAATACTTAGTAATCAAGATGTGGTCATTGATATATGGTTGATGTTCATACGGAGAAAGTGGACGAAAGGCCAAATTCAAGTCCCCAAAGCTCAAAGGATCCTTTCACAAAGTCATAGTATCCTCCTTTGAGTGCCAATGTCTTGTTCACCAATCCCTCTCTCACAAATGGGTAGGTGAGAAGGTTTCCAAGGGAAGCATTCACAGCTTCCTGCACATAATTCAATTTTAACTTGTAAGATTCACTAATATGTCTTTCTTGTAAATCATTGTATATCATTAGGGTTTGCAACACATCCTCTAATACTATGTTTCCAACACTATTATTGGCTGAAATTCATATCTGAAGAGACCGACATGAATTTAGACTAATAATAGTGTTCGGGAAAAGTGCTAACAACACATTCTTTTCAACGCGTACTTTCTACAAGTTGAAATTCAAATGGATTTTGCTATATCATGTTGACTCGCATAAATTTTATGCAATCCATATGAAGTTCATGCGATAAAAAAGTGTGTTGTTAGCAGAATTTTTAACATTATGTTTAAGTTTAGCTACATGATAAATACTGGAAGATATTCATCAAGCTTGTTGCTTGTGGATTGGTTTGTACGCGTCTCATACCTTCTCACAGTGTGTGCATAGCTCTGCAAAAGGTGCATCTCCATGTTGTGCTTTCACCTTCGCCTTTGCAGGTAAACCAATTTTGACCCACTCCTCAATGAAATCACTAAACACAATTTATAACTTTATTTCATCTTTTGTTATGGAGATAGATTATACATTGTTGATGCAAAGAAAAAAAGACTTACGTGGAGTAGGTTCCATCAAATGGAAAGGACAAAAGTCCCTTAATACCACCACAAGCACTGTGTCCAATGACAACAATGTTGGAAACCTATAGAAAAATAAAAATTTGTTGGATTAACTATTATTTTCAGTTTATCAAACTTTCCTACTATATACATAAAAAAAATTGTAGTCAGTTCATTTATTTTGTAATATATACCTTGAGATGCAGAACTGCGTACTCAATTGCAGCACCAGTTCCGGCATATTTTGCCTGTTATATAGCATAGTTAAACAAATAAATTAGTTTTGGGTATATAATTGTATTGGGGAAATCTATATATATACAAGTGTTTCTAGTATCCAACACGTGTCAATGTTAGACACTAGTATAAACTAATTCATCTGATTACATTCCGTCATTTTCATTTTTTCAAATTATAATGTGTCAGTGTCGTATCATGTATCTGTCATTGTGTCTGTCTTTGATAGGAATCAACATCATAGAAGTCAAAGAGATGCGTTTTGTTCCGATAACAAGTGAAAAACAAACCTGGTCATATGGTGGAACCAAGTTAGCAACATTTCTGACCACAAAGGCTTCACCTGGCTGGAAATCTAGCACATGAGATGGGCAGACTCTTGAGTCTGAACATGCAAACACCATAAACTGAAAAGGATAACAAAATAAAAGAAAGTTAGGATTCAAGTAAACAAAAGACTAAAATCTAAATTCAAAAGGGTTTTCTTCTATAGAGCTCTGGTCACAGCATACCGGAGGGCTTTGGCCTTTGGCAAGTTCACCATACAAAGCTGGATTCTTGCTGTGGAAAAAAATGATAATAAAATTGAATGAGAAAGCTTAAGCTAGAAGAAATTAAGGATATAACTGATTATGAAGGTAAAATTTTTGTGAGTTTAGTGACTAACTCATATTTCTCTTTCTTGAAGTGAAGGAAACCAGTTTTGATCCTTTCAGAGGCTTCAGATTTTGGAATGCCATCAGATGATGATGTTGTTCCTAGCTGAGCTGTGATTTGCTCAACCTTCTCAGCAGCTGTGGCTTTCAGTTCAGTCTTCTCCCTATATTTGAAATATCATATAATAAGATATTCAGTAACACCGACACTTCAGAGACAAAGACATGTTTGATTTCCAACACGTGTTTGTATCAAACACCGATACATGTGATTACATTAATTTATTTATTTTTTATAATTATTATTAGTGTCAATGTCAGTATTGTGTCCGGTGTTCGTGTTTGAGATTACATTTAGTTATATATTGTAACTAGAGAAGGTGCTTGAGATTTACCTCAACAACTTTTGGAGTTCTTCAATAGCTTCATCATAGCCCTTTCCCATTTCTTCTCTCTTAAAAGATTAAAATAATAATAAAAGAAATATGTGTTAGTTGAAACAAATAATTATAAGTCACTTTAAAAAAAAGTAATGAAAAGTAATTTATTGATTTTCTATTTATAAACATATAGTCAACTTTTAGTGTGTAACTTTGATACATATAAAAAATATGGATTACTAAAAAACAATAATATTTAGAATTCTCATAACAAAAAGATGATAATATTTACAATTCAACAAAGTCAAAATATGGAAATCATTTACTTAAATTTTCGTGTGAAGGGCTTAATTAAGTGCTAATTTAGAGAAACATGGATTTGAATGAACCTTTTCTTAGTAGTTTGAATTTTCTGTTTTATAGAACCCACTTATGATATAACTAACACACTTCCTTGATCCATATACAAGGCAAATTTACCTAATATATAGTTTTTATTTTTTGGTATAATTTTTTTCTAATAAAAAATTGATTAGTTGTATGATGCTGATTGGTGACACGTGTATTACATGAATAAATCCATGCCACACATTTGTCCCTTAAACTTAACTAAACTTACCAAATTTACATGTGAAACTATACTTTATAAAATCAAAATGAACCGTTTGTTTTCCAAGTAGCAATCAAATTCACCTCATAAGTGTACACTATTAGATTTTTAAGCACATGATCACCTAATTGCCATAATTAATGTATGGCAACCAAACACACATTTTGATCCAAAATGCAAATAGAATTTTGGGTGTTTTACAATTTTTAAAGACAATAAATAAAAAACCATAAACTCTCAAAATAGTCTTGTTGAACATAATGAGTAGTTTTTTTTTTAATGAAAAAAAAATGTATTAACTCAGGTGTATAAGAGATACTTCAATCCAACATCCGACATTATAGAGAAATAATCTAACATAAACGAAAACACACAAATGAAACAACAAATGCAATTTCAATTCGCTATGTATATACCAAAACTGGGGTGATGATAGGAGAAGAAGAAGCGAAAACCGGCTTGTCTTGAATAAGAGAAGGGAAAGTCGAGGAAGAAGATGAAGAAGAAGTGTTAAGAGATGCAGAAACAAAGGGTCTCAATGTAGTTCTTTTGGTAGAAGTTTTGGCAGGGGACAAAGAAGAAAGACTAAAGCCGTTTATTGAAGAGGTAGACATTGGTGCAATGAAGATTCAAATGACAATGCTATATAGTAATGTTTGATGTGTCTTCCATGACCAATTGGGGCATCCCCATTTTAATGTGACCAAATGTAGATAATGAAAATGAAAGCTAAACAAAGGAGAGCTTCATTCCTATCTTTTTAGATGAGGTTTGAATGTTGGAGATTAACTATACGAGAATGACCATAACCTTAATGTTCCTATGGATCACATTGTTCTTGTCATTTACCCTTTGTTATCTATACTCAATATTTACCTTCCCAAACATATCATCTTATTTTCACACACAATATATCAATTGTTATAATCTCGAATTGTTGACTTTTACGCGACACCGTATATATTTATCTCTATTTTTTTTCTTTTTTTTGTATATATATATTTTTAACATATAGAAGTAGAACACTGATTTTTATTTTTATAATATTAATTGCTATATTTTTAGAACTTAACATGCATTGCTGTACTTGTATGGATCATACCATTGTGTTACTGTGTAGATATTATCTATGAGATTCACGTTAATTTTTATGAGAATTTGAGATATATGAAGAGAAAAATATGTGGTAGTGATTTCCAAGGTAGTTAGAGGTTTATTGATGATGTAGGGTAAGGTTGTCTTGTAGCCTTTGAATTTGTGTGTTATGAAATAATGCAATCAATGTTGGTTTGCCACGTAGGTGAAAATGCAACCATTTTTTAAGGTGAAAGGGACAAAACATAAGGTATATTGCCCTATATTGCAGTAACTATATGTTCTATATTCTCTGATTTTGCTATAAGTTAGGAGGAGGACTAATTACATTCATTATATTTTATTCTAGATTTAATTGTGTTTTTAATATATATTTTTTATAGAAAAGTAATCATATTTTGTTGTTTTATGTGATTTTTATATTATCAATAAATAGTTATTGATTTGAAGTTGATTGGTTGAAATTCATCCTATGAAATATATGTGACGCAATTAATAATATTCATCTCTTTTTATTAGGTGAATAATCAGATTGTTTTGTATTTCTTCTATAGCTAGTGTTGATCTTGTTTGACATATAAGACTTTAATGTGATTTTTCGATAATTAGTTATTGATTTGGAGTTGACATGAATATGACAACGGTTGAAAATGTTCAAATAAGATTAAAATTCATGCATGTGAAACAAATAGCATCTGTCCATCCAGTTCTAATTTAAAAAATAAGTTTAAATTAAAAAAAATATATACAATTTTAAAAATTAATTTACACCTGTTTTTAAAAAATCCATTTGGGAGTCAGTGCTGCAATACTGCATCTGAGAATAGTCGACTGAATGTAAATAATAATAGACTGCATCTTAAAACAGTTTTATAAAACGTACCCTTAATATCATTCAAATTAGAAAGACTGCATCGGTGAGGAAAAAAAGTAATGATTGCATATTTTTGCTAATAGCCTCTTAGTGAAGAAAATGAGCAACTATAATATATTACCTAATTGAGCATTATTGTAAATTCATTTTAACTACCATCATTTTCTCCTAATAATTTTATCAAAAAACAATAAAATTTATTAGTTCAAAAAATTAATGTTAAATATGACTAAGTTCACAAAAAATTTACACTTGAAGATTCAAGAAGAAATTGTTTTAAAAATGAAATAATATCTTCTAACTATTAATTGTTCACCAATGGTTCATATCTGATGGACCATAAAAGAAATGGATGTTATTACAGATAAAACCCTATCTTTGAAGCTTCAAATTTGTGGTTCTAAATCAATTATTTATCTACTTGTGGCCACAGATTTATTTTTACCAGACAGTTTTGTTTTGTGTTGGGCCTATACATTCGTAAAGAAGCTGTTTCATATATCCACATATTTATTTTTTTAACATATTAAACTAATATTGGTAACACAATACAATAGTATAGCAACAGAATAATATAGTGTTGTGTAAACTAATAAGATTTGTATGCTCATGAATATTGTTGTGCCTATAATGAACTAGAAGAGAGATAGAGAAAAACATACATTCTCATACAAGGTTGCATCAAAATCAATGACCATTTACCATAACATAAATGATTTTCTGACATTGTCATAATCAAGAAGCAAACCGATTTGGAAAGATTAATACTAAATTGGATCATCTTGCTAGTGGAGGATTTTGGTTTATGAAGAGATTGGTGAAAAGATTTGAGTTAGCAAAGAATATAAAACTTTGGTGTTGGATTTTGTAATGAGTGATGAACAACTAAGGTTGTTATATTACACACAATATCAAAGGTGCATTTGATTTTGATGACAACATTCAATTTGCACTATGTTGAGGTTATGTCAACATTATTTTGTCTTTTTTATGGTATTTGGAATACTTGTGCAAGTGTAGTTGAAATTGTGCCTAAATATGTGGTATAGCCACATGTGTAATATGTTGCCATATATTGAGAATTCATTTTGTTCTTAAATACTTATTATTTTTGACAAATTCTACATTAGATTTTTTTAAATAACCATTTTTTTAAATTTAAATATTAAAATAATTAAATTTTTAAATTAATTATTAAAATAACCATCTTTCACAACTGATGTGTCAGTTAAACTGACGCATCCAATTATTATTCAAAGGAGGCGCCATTGGAGCTGACGCATGTTTGCAATGCCATTGCACTTAGACGTCCATGCATGTGGCGCATGCATGTCTTGATGCCACATGCATTGACGTGTGCATATACTATATAGTTATGCACCAATGCATGTGGCACATGCACCTTCCATTTTTTTTAAAATTTTAAATTTTATAATTATAATTGATTAAATTAAATATTTAAATTAAAAATTATATTATATTATAAAGTAAAAATACATAGAATTAACAAGAAATTCAATGACCTTCCCGATTGAAACGCCCACATGTTCCACATCCATGTGTGTTAGCCTGTCTTCGAGGTCTCCCACGATTTTTCTGAGGTGTTTGGGGTCTTTGAGTGCTGACATGATGTAATGGTGGCTAGTTGAAGGTCCAGTGGAAGGTCCAACGGTATTTGATAGATTTGTCATCATTTGTCCCCAATAGCTAGGGGGATTATCGTCAACGGTGCTTCCGTAATTGAGTTTGGTGTCCATGTTGTCGTAGTTGGATCGTTGTGGTTGGGTGAATTATGGACGGTATGGTTGCCCGAATTGGGACATTGAATCGTTTTGGAAACAAAGTAATGGTTCTTGTGGTGTACTAAAGTCAAATAATGGTTCGGTATTGTGGTGATGGAATGTTTGGGTGTTCATTGGTGGGGGGCTATAATGGCATGATGTTGAATCGTATGAATCATCTGGGCTATAGACTGTTGTGGTGGTTGCGTATGGTTGTTGGTGGTTACGGTTTGATTCTTGGTTTTGAGTTTGGGTGTGTGGCATGAATTGGTTGCGAGGTTAGGTGTTTGGTGGTTGGGTGTATATGGTAGGGTGATGGTTCGAGGTTGGTCTTTGGGTTTGGGTGGGTTGGCATTATTCTTAGACGGGGATTTGTTATTGGGCGTATGATGACAAAGCTCGTTGGCGTGGATCAATCAGATACCTTGGTTCAGACACAAATTGTGGTGTTGTAACCGACCTAAACAATGTCATATAATGTTGAGTTGGTCTAGCACCATGTATGACTGGTTTGTTTAAGATGTGTTGTCGTCGATTCCTCCAATGATGACACATCTCTTTTGTGAAGTCTCTCCAGTCGGAATAATCCCATTGGCCATCGACTCTTTGTTGATGTCAATCTCCTAAACACGTCGCAGGTTTTAGAATTTGTTGTTGCATGCTGAACTGCAGTTTTACACGGTCACTCTATTGCATCCCCACAGTAGTGAATCAGATAATTGGTATTTTTGTTGTCCAAACTGCAACATCACCATGGTTAGCCTGATAATCAAGACCCAAATATGACATGATTAAATGATATGTAATTGGATAATTTTTTTAAAATCAAATGTAGAATTGTGTAGTAGTATTACATCGTTTGGTCCAATATGGTCTAATAGATTGCGATATACTACTACTGCGTGTTTCAGATACCTGTTGTAATTCATCCCTTTAATTGACTACCTAGATCGAAAAGATTTGAAAAATATTATTTACATTTAGTTGTAATATAAAGTCTAATAAGTTAGATGGTAAAATTTTAAACTTACTTTGTTGCAAAGGGAAATATGAATGGTTTCCCGTTTATCGGGGCGACTGGCGACATTCTTGACCAACCATATGCTTGTAGCAAATAGGCGCATGAATAAAACGTATAAGTATTTTGTTTGACATTTTTACACAACGAACTATATAGATGGGACAAAACAGTTGAACCCCAACTATATGTACTTATCTTATTTATGTTTCGTAACAACGACAAATACATAATATTTACTGTATTACCAGTACTTTCAGGAAATAAAAAATTATCAAATAAAATCATAATATAACATCGAGCTTTAATTATCTTTTCATACTCGGTAGATTTTTCGGTTAATGTTATACTTGCATAATATTGTTTAAGATATTTTAAATTAATACCTTGACCCCTAGCTTGACCAGAAGTCTCTCCCGTAGTTGTGTCTTCACACAAAAGGGCACCCTACAATTCATCGCATATAGAGTTATCTCGGTTAACTCTATCATTTACGGTCTTACCATCAATACGTAGACCTAACAACATGTAGACGTCCTCAAGTATGACGGTACACTCACCGAAAGGAAGGTGAAATGTGTGAGTCTCGGGTCTCCATCTCTCTAACAAAACAAGAATAAATTTATAGTCAACCAAGTAAGAGACTATGTTGAGTAGATTACCAAAACCGCATCCTCGAATATATGGTTCTATCAAAGGATCGTGTGGTACATATTCATGTACATGACATCGAAATCTCTTTAGGCCCTAATAAAACATAAGTAAGAAATAAGTAAGAAGAAGTAATAAACAATAGAGACATTTTGTTACGAAATAAGAATAAGAATAATTGATAACATACAAATGTCGCAATATTATCGATTGTTCCTCGATGTTCATCACCCATAGTCAATAGAGACATAATGTTGTAGAGAGATTGAACTTGGTAGAGAGATTGAGTATTGCAAAAGTTGAGTGTTGTATCGATTAAGTGTTGCATAGGTTGAGTATTACAGATATTGAGTGTTGCAGATGGTGATCAAGTACTTTATTTTTATCTTAGAAAGGTTAATTTTATTTATTCAATTAAATGAATTTTGAATTAATAAAATAATAAAATAAATGAAAACAAAAATAATAAAGGGAGGTGTAAGTATGCAGGTTAAAATAAAAAAAATGAAATGGGCTTGGCTCAAAAGAAAGTAAAATGAAAAAACTATAAAATTTGAAAGGGGCGCAAATAGTAGAAACTATGGTGAAATGCAGTAAAAAGATTAGGCCCGTGGTTCAGGAGCCCAGTTTGAAAAAAAAACTCAAGGCATAATTGGCTATGATCTACGCACGACCACTTAATCTATATTAGAAGGCTCAGATTGCACTCTTTGATCAGGTGCATCAAGGTCACATGATGTGAATAATTTGGTCAATCAATCCAATCAGAAGGCCATGGTTAAAATCATAGAGTGGTCACGCATGGGGATCTTGTATGAGATCCCCTCTTCAAATATCTAAAACTGACCAAATAGGTGATGACACATGCATCATTTGAATTAAAAAAAAAATCAAACCATCATATCCATCTTATGGCTATTATCCATTCAGGGAAATCATTTCATTCCCTTCTTCTTAGTTCTCTAATCTATCTTGCAAATCCAAAATAAAACATGAACAAAATCCACAAAATTGCAGCAATACACATTGAAATATTAACGTATACCAATAGGGAACTTCATATAGGTAATTTGCAGTCAACACACAAGCTCAAGCAAAGAGAAAATGAAAGCTTCGTGTTTATACAAAGAAGAGTTCGATTCGGTTCAATTCAAACAAATACGGGTTTTTAACCATGGCAACAAGCTCAACGTGACATAGTGGAGCGACTTGAACAATTATTCCATGAAAATATGCGTAAATCATGGATCGAGCAAGAACATGAAGAATATTAGTTAACCTAATTTCAAAATTAAATGATCATGGATGTGAATTCGATCAAATTGATATGGGGGAAATGTTTAGCATACTCAGGGCTACATAATGGTATCAAGATCTTGTGCAAAAAGTAGAGGAAAACACTTGATCGAATAACGTGGCTTTCTGGCGAGTTTGATGTTTCTGTTGAGGATCAAACTTTCAGGTATTGTGTTTTTCTTGCTTCTTTCTACACACTTCCTTATTCTACTTCTTTTTCCACTCCTCTCCTTCCAAACTCTCAATGAATTGAACATGGAATCGCTGCAATTGTGTTGCTCTATTTTGGTGCAAGCTCTAAGATGTGGATGCAATGGTAAATGTTAAGTACACAGTTCACACAATCTTTAGAAGTTTGTTCATAACTCAGAACAAAATCTTGAAGAGTGGAGTGATTGAGGCTTTTTAGTGAAGGTAAGTTGGTGAATTTTGAAGTTTGGTGTGCTTTGCTCACTTGGAATTTATGTGCCTTCTCTCTCTCTCTCTCTCTCTCTCTCTCTCTCTCTCTCTCTCTCTCTCTCTCTCTCTCTCTCTCTCTCTCTCTCTCTCTCTCTCTCTCTCTCTCTCTCTCTCTCTCTGATTAGAATGTGTTTATATAGGAAATGAGTTAGTTGGATCAAAAATGTGTGAAAGCTTTGGCAAGCATGTGAAAGATGGAAGATATTTTAAGAATTTGGTGAATTTGTGTGAAGAAATTTGGATGAGGGAAAGTGTGAGTAATTAGGTGGCAATTGGCAAGGGAAGTGTGTGACTTTGATGGAGGGAAAATAAGAGTGAAGAAACACATGATCTTGGCTTATGAATTGAGTGTAAAAATTATGATCTTCAAATATGTGTAATTCCTTGTGTAACCATGTACATGCATGGTATGGATGTAATGACATCACATGCTCTCTTTTCATTTCAATTTCAATTTCTTCATGTGTCTTTCATTTGTTTGATTTTTTTTTAATTTTGATTTTGGGATGGTGATGATTATGGAAAATTTGATGCAATTTTGTTTAAATTTGTATGATGATGTATGGAAATTCAATTTGGTTGTGTTGAGTTATGAATGATGATGATGTTGTTAATTGTGTTATGGAAATTAAATTTAGTTTTTGTTGATTTGGATAATGATATTGATGTTGTAAGGTTCATGTGATAAAAATGGAAGGATGAATTTGGTTATGCTAAACTATGGATGATGACAATGTTGTTATTCTTGAATGGAAAATTGAGTTTGAATGAGGATGATGCATATGTGAGTGTTATGATAAAATGATGTGTTAGTTCCACTTAGGTACATGTATGGGACCTTATTTATGATGATGATATGGATCTCAATTGGATAGTGATGATTAAAATACTAAATTAATTTGCTAATTTTTGTCTTTTTTATGATGAAAAAAATAAAAAAATAATGATGTTCAAAACAATGAATAAATAAAATAGGACTTTTTCTATTTGTTTTTAAATTAACTTTTAAATACTAAATGATGACAAAATAAATAAAAAATGCATGTAATGAAGGGATAGATTGGAAATGCACAAATTGGATACCTTGCACTCTAATGCATAAATCCTCTTTATTGACTTTTGTTTTGACCTTTTTTCAAAAGAGACTTCTAATGCAAGACAACACTTTTAATGAAAGGGTTTAAAATACTAAATTCAAATGGCAAATGGATTGAGATGCATGTGCTAAAAATGAGTTAAGAAGTTAAAACAAGTTTGTCTCGAAAGATTCAAAAGTTAACCATTGGTTGACTTTTGTTGACTTCAATATGAATCATATTTTAAAACATGTAATGTATGTAGTGGTAAATGATGCAATTGATTTGAAAAAAAATAAAGAAACTAGAGGACAAATTTGATGCATGATAGCAGCTAGCACTAAGATTGAATGCACTTTGTTCATGTGAACAAAGTAGAGACATTTTCTTTATTCAACGCTCGTGATCATTCCTCCAATTCTGCATTTAAGACATTAATCGCCACAAGAGGTAATCGTTCTATCATTGATCATGAATCATTTGTAAGAATCAACTAAAGTAATTTTTTTGTTTTCCGCTGCACTTTGTATCATGATTCTCCTTCAGTAGTATCAAAGCCACTTACAAAACAATGTATCCGATAATTGTTTATTTTATATAATTTATGTATTAATTCGATTAAAACACATAATGAATTAAATAATAATATGAAATTAAATATTGACATCATATTTGTATAATTTGGATTGGTCGTTGTTGACTATGCTTTAGAATCCGATGTTTGTATGGTGAAGCAACAACACTTTGATCATCCATAATTGATACATATGTGATTGATCGACTCATATAAGATATGAATAATTTTGGTTCAACGATAATATATTTGATATGATGTTTTATTTCATTGATTAGATAAGTGTGATGATTGTGTTTCATATGAATGGTCAATGTTCATTATGCTTCAGAATCTGACGTTTGTATGGTGAAACAATGACATTACGATCATTCAAATTGAATAATCGATAATTACATTTTTTATGATATGAATGTGTTGCATTAGCGTTTATAACGACAAAAGAGTTTTATTGTCGAGAATGATTAAATTAGAATTTGTAATGACACAAAAATTGTACTTTTAGGATTTACAAAGTTTTATAATATAATAATAATAATAATTATTATTATTATTATTATTTTAATAGAAGAATACATATAGCTTATTGTCATAGGTGATTTCGGAATTAAATTAACATGTATAAAACATAATGGTTACTATTATGGTGCATTAGCATATTAATGTTATGTTACATTATGCAAACAACATATTTTTTTATATTACTTTTTAATTAATATATAATAAGATATTATTATTTATTTAAATAATTTGGTATACATTTATAATCGGGTGGCAAAAATTCTGACTAACACTGCATAATGTGATCAATTGTCAAAATATAATATAATTTATTTAATTAACATTATTTAATAATAATAATAATAATAATAATAATAATAATAAAAGCATGTTTATTATTATTTTTTTGTGGTGAGGGCTTATGACCTTATCTTTTCTTTATTTTATTTTGCGGTTTTAATTATGACCTACGTGTCGTGCATTTGTATATACTTTTTTATATATATCTTATTTTCTCATCTCACACTCTCGTGTGTAAAATGAGTATTCTTTGATATAATGTAATATAATGAAGAAAATATGAAAACAAGATCAAATGAGGCTAACCATAGAGATATAGTTTGGAGAAGTATATATCATTATTAGGTTTAACTTTTGGTTTCTCTCGTTGACTTAAGGGAACAATTGCGTTAGAGGGCATAAATGTGTCATTTTATATGTATTATGATGCATATGAATGTATGTTGATGCATGTGAGAGGTGATTTACATGATAAATAAGCCGGTGAGATCAAACTAATTATAAATTCCCTTAAAATGAATATTGAGTTTATGCTTTCCAAATTTTAACACTCATCAAGACTAATATCGAATATAGGTTTCACCTAACGCGAAGTGCATGTTCTATATTAGTAAGGTGCAATTGGATAAATATAATATCTAATTTCTAAAATATTGAGTCAAACTTAACTAAACTAATTAAAATAAGATTATGTACGTTTAGAAGAAAGAGTTGGGAATAATCCATATGTTGGATTAGAATAAGGAGTTATTCACCCAATTGATAATATTCGAGAGTTGTATTAGATACAATTGGAAGGGGTTCCTACCTAAATAACCGAGTTTTGTGTAATCATCCCAATGCTGACTTAAAATAAAGTGAAATATGGATTTCGGTCCACTAAAAAATCTTCCAACGAAATTTTCCGAATCAAATGGTCAGGATCATTTGGTTTGAGTAAAATAGTGGGAGAATATTTAATTAAATGCCTAATTAAATATGTTATTTTTAATGATACTTATATCTTCACATTTTTTATACGTAGATTAACATTTCAATAAACACTTATAAGAATATTCCACGATCAATCTTTGACAAGGAAAAATTATCTGGGACAAAAATTCTGAATTGACACCGAAACTTGAGGATTATCCTTAAACATGATAAAAATCTATATGTCTTAGAGACACCTCTTCGTGAAGAGGAGCCTCTTAGTTCTACTTCTAAGCATGAAAGAGATGCTTATAAGAAACTGTAACACCCCAAAATTTGCCCTCCTCATTCATGCATTCATTTAGCATTTCATATTGCATTTCATCATGTCAATCAGAAAAGAAAAAAAAAAACGAAAAAAAAAACGAAAAAATAATAATAAAAAAAAATAATAAAAAATTTTAATTAATTAATTAATTAATTAATTAAATAAATAAAATATAATAAAAAAAATTTGGACTTGGGTCTCTCTCATTTGAGCCCACAAAACCATGAAATTCAGTCTATAAATACCAAGGCTTCACTTGAGAGAACACAGAACAAAGGGGGATTTTGAAGAGAAGCAAAATACTCTGAGGTTTCCTTGGAACAAAACCCTGAGGAAAAAGATAGTGAGAGAAGACCTAACGGAGTTCAGAGCAGCCTCCAAACCCCGAAGGGAACTCAACTACACAGAATCACCTCTGCCTCACATAAACCCTGAAGATTGTTTTGTAAACCTCACGGGTGCAACTCAATTTCAATCAAGCTCTCCAATCAGGTTTGCCATTATTCCCATTACCTTTGCCCATGGGTTTAATATGTATATGAATGTATAAACAATGCCTTGAATGTTTAACCGTTTAATTTCTGAAATGTATGCCACAGGGTTTGAGGTTTCTGAAACCATATTGTTATTCATGAAAAAAATGCTTATGATGTTTCACTAACCCTTTTGTTGAATTTTTGTGAGGGCTCACATGACTTTTGCAGGGATAACTTGCGTGGTTTCCCACTTTATTTGTGGGATAACCCCTGGAGGTTCATTCCGATTACCTGTACTGACTCACTTTTCTTTGATGGTACCAGCTTGAGAGATCTCTGGGTTTCTTGTCCCCTTGGTTGCTGTTACTTCGGATCTTTATCCGTGTGGTACTTTTTACCTTTTCCCGCATTTTACTGCTTTCCTAGATGGAAGACCTCGATAGGAGGCAATGTTTTGTGTTTACCTTAAGATACATGTTTTGTGTTTTGTGTTCATATCCCTGCAGGTAGCGCGGTTCCTTCATCAAGGACTGCCCTTTTTGCCCTTGAGCATCCCAAACCCTAAAACCCAAAGCAACACGTTAACTCCTTCTACTACAGGCGAGTAAGTCTCCAAAGGTCGAGCATCCGGTAGATTGCGTAGTGACGTCGTTCGTCCAAAACCCAATCCATAACCCCGTAGTTAGCCGAACTACGTTTTGCTCTGATTCTCATGCCAGATGAGATACGTAGGCATAAGACGCGATGTCTTAGCGAGCACACATCCCCCAACCCATAGGTAGCCGAGCTACGAAGACTCTGATTCTCATATTCAGATGAGATACGTATGCAGTGGATGCAACATCCGCGCGAGTCATTTTCATTTAACCCTTTTTTTTTGGTAAACAGCACAAGATAAACCCACACCCTTTAGACAAGAACTACAAAAGTGGATCCCGTAGAGTACTACGGATGCGTAGGGGGTGCTAATACCTTCCCTTCGCATAACCGACTCCCGAACCCAAGATTTGGTTGCGAGACCCCGTCTTGTCCTTTCCTTTTTCAGGTTTACTTCGAGCGTTTCCTTTCCCTCCTTTGGGATGAATAACGCACGGTGGTAACTCTTCTGTCTTTTTCTTTCGCCGGTTGTTTTTTTCGCACTGTATTTTTCAGGTTGCGACAGCTGGCGACTCTGCTGGGGACCCGGTTTCCCTAAGCGAGTCCCTCCTAGCTTTTGTAGTTTGTTTGTTTATTGGGTGTTCATGCTTTTGTGCAGTTATTTATTTACCTGCTTTACCTTATTGCATTGTGTATATATCATTGCTGTTTCTGTTGGCTGGCTATGGCTGCTTGGTGATCTTTGTGAGATGAGTTCTATAGTCGAACTCGAGTCCACTTAGGATAGGAGAATGGCATAGTCCTGTCGACTTGTGTGGAGTATTCCTTAGCGAGTTGACTTGCAAGCCCATTCACTTGGTGGAGGTCGTGTTGAGATCAATAATGTCACATAAGTAAGTTGTGGTTAGACATTACTTGTTCCAATATAGACCTAAGAAGCCAAGGACCTTAGTTTACCAAACCCATCTTGGCCTATTTGTAGGACGTAGTGCGAAAGTCGTTCAAGTGTAAGATTTGATACGATTGTTACGCGATACTACACTCATAAGAGTCTCTCTTGAGAATATTGTTGGAATACGAGTAGTCGTTCCTCTGATAATATCCGAAAGATGGGATTATGACTATGGGAACCTTTTGTAGAACATGTTTGGCAGGTTTAAACCTTAGTACACTCCTTTTGGATGGTTCTTAACCTAAACTCCATGCTCGTGACTTGCGACAAACCCTTGATTCATGGTTGATCCGATCAGGCATCCTTAATATCAATGAAACTCGGGTGTTGATAAGGTGTAAACCATAATCCACCAAAATGGGTGGTTGATATTAAGGATAACATGACCCATCCCATGACCTTTGTTTGGTGTGCTCTTGATTTCTCTCCAGACAGTGCAACCTGACAGATGTTCAAGCAGATACATCAATTCTGATTGACATGCCTTTGCATTGCATAACATCATCTGCATATTTGCATCCAACATCTCAAGCTTATTCATTTGCAGGGTATTCCCTTTCAAAACGGGGGTGCCTTAAAACTGAACAAGCAGTGCATCGCATACCATGCATATTAACCCTTATCTGTTTTGCAGGTGTCACCGCAGTGTCTAATGTTTGTTCCCTGTATCAGGCAGTTATTGGTCCCAAGCGAGTCCACAGGTACCCGACAAAGGAAAATCGTCCACAACTAGCGATGGACCAAGTACAGAAAGAGCTGGCTGATATGCGTGAAAGGATGGATCAGTTCATGACATTGATGACTAGTATGGCAGCAGGCCAAGAAAAGCTGAGGGAATTGGTTGAGCAACCGAGGCCCAATCCAGATTTGGAGATACCAAATGCTGAGGGAAACCCTGGTAACCCTGGGAACGCTGATAACCCTGTGAACACTGGTAACGCGGGTAACGCGGGTAACGCAAATGCTGATGGAAACCCGGGTAATGTTGGCAACACAGGGAATGTTGGAAATGGTATTGGCGGAAGGTACAATGTGAATCAAGGAATTCGGATTAACGGGCACCCCGTTACTGAAGATTATCAGTGTGATCAATTTTCTTTGCACGACGAGGCCCTCGAGATCACTCGCCGTATGGATGAGCTTGCTGAGAAGCTCAAATCTTTGGAGTCTCAAAATTCCTTAGGCTTTGATGTCATAAATCTTGGTCTGGTTCAGGGAGTAAGGATTCCTCACAAGTTCAAACCCCCTACTTTTGAGAAATACAACGGGGCTTCTTGCCCACGCACTCATCTCCAATCTTATTTGGGAAGGTTGGGAGCTCACACGGAAGATGAAAAGCTGTGGATGTACTATTTTGAAGACAGTCTAACTGGAGCTTCTCGTGAATGGTATTCTCATTTGTCTCGTACTACCATCAAGAGCTGGAAAGACTTGGCAGAGGCTTTTGTCAAGCAATATCAATACAACTTGGACATGGCTCCGAATCAGACCTTGTTGCAAGGTATGTCCCAGACTGCCAAGGAAACCTTTAGAGAGTATGCTCAGCGTTGGAGACAGATTGCTGCGTCCGTCCAACCCCCTATGTCTGAAAGGGAGATGGCGGACATGTTCATGAATACTCTTCAAGGCAATTATATTGAGAGATTGGCTGCTTGCCCGTCAATCAGCTTTGCAGAGATAGTAATTGCTGGAGAAAGAATCGAGAGTCTGTTGAAGATGGGTCGAATTCAAGACAATAGTGCTTCCAACTCATCAGGTCCCAAGAGACCGTTTGCTGGTAACGGTCAGCGAAGAAAAGAAGGCGAGGCAAGCGTTGTGTATGCCGGCAGAGGCAGGGGTAGAGGACGCCCTAATTATTATCAAGATCAAGTGGCCGCAGTCACTATTCCGACACCTGTTCCTCAACCGCAATATCATCCGCAACAACAACCCAGGTACAACAATCAACAACAAGGAGGTAATCCGGGTCAGCAGCGACACTATCAACAACGTCCAAGGCAGACGGACCGGGTCATCGAGCCAATCCCAATGCCTTATTCAGTATTACTTCCCAAGCTGATTGACATGAATCTGGTTACGTTGAGAACTCTGGCCCCACCAATCGATCCCAATAATTTGCCCAGAGGTTATGATGTCAACGCCAGATGTGCTTTTCACTCCAACACACCTGGCCATACTACAGATAATTGCAAGGCTCTCCAGTTAAAGGTACAAGATCTGAGAGATGCCCAGGCTATCAATTTTGCTCTGGTGCCTAATGTTATCCAGAACCCGATGCCGGCTCACGGCGGGCAGAGGATTAATGCTGTTGATAGTGGGGAAACTTTGAATTTGGTTTCTGATGTGACTAAGGTGAAGACTTCGCTATCGGTGGTTAAAGACCGACTTCTGAAAGGACGAATTTTCCCGGGCTGTGGGGAAGAATGCAGAAATTGTCAAGCTGTCGAAAACGGATGTGACAGTTTGAGAAGGGGTATTCAGCAACTGATAGATGAAGGTTGTCTTCAGTTCGATCAGGCCCGTCCGGTGAAGAATGATGTATCAACGGTGACGTTTATTTCACTCCTGAAGAAATATATGTTCCCGAGAGACTCGCTCCGACAACAATATATTTCCCAGAAAGTACAGAACCAGCAGCGGTGAACATCGAAAGTTCAGCACCAGTCGCAATTTACTCTGACAACCCTCAACCGACTTTGGTTGGTCCGATCACCATCACAATACCAGGACCCGTTCCGTATGAGAAAGACAGTGCTATCCCATGGCACTATGGGGCTGATATCTACTGCCAGGGGCAGAAAGTTAACGAAGAAGACATTGACATTGGTAGCTCCGTTGTAGACAATGTTGGAGGGGTTGGTGGCTTCACTCGCAGTGGACGCCTATTTGCACCGTCAACATTACGCGCGAATATTGAAGCCGAGGCAGCTGCCAAGGCTAAAAGGAAACAGGTATCCACCGAAGAGGTTACTGCTGAGGAAGATCCTCCTAAGACCGCATTCGAGAAGGAAGTGGATGAGTTTATGAGGATTATCAAGAAAAGTGACTACAAGGTAGTCGACCAGCTAAATCAGACACCCTCAAAGATCTCCATTCTCTCACTATTGTTGTGCTCTGAGGCGCACAGAGCAGCCTTGTTGAAAGTACTGAATATGGCCTATGTTCCACCGGAGATAACTGTTAACCAGCTGTAGTCGGTAGTTTCCAATGTAAACGCTAGCCGGGGGCTAGGTTTCACCGATAATGACCTGACACCTGAGGGCAGGAATCACAACAAAGCCTTGCATATCACAATGGAGTGCAAAGGGGTGGTGCTTTCCCATGTTTTGGTTGATACAGGCTCTTCTCTGAATGTTCTTCCAAAGAAAGCCTTAATGAAGTTGGATTGCAATGGCATCATCCTGAGGCCAAGTAACTTAGTTGTGAGGGCTTTTGATGGCTCTAAGAGAGCTGTTTTTGGCGAAGTTGAGTTGCCAGTTAAGATTGGACCGCAGGTGTTCAAGAGCACCTTTTATGTGATGGATATCCAGCCTGCTTACAGTTGTCTGCTAGGTCGGCCTTGGATTCATGTTGCCGGTGTTGTTACTTCTACCCTCCACCAGAAGCTCAAATATGAACTAGAAGGTCAGATCGTCACTGTATGTGGGGAAGAGGATATTTTTGTTAGCCACCTGTCTACATTTAAGTATGTAGAGATGGATGGCGAGATGCATGAGATGCTATGTCAGGGCTTCGAAACTACAAACATCAATGAGGTCGCGCCCGAAGCTGTCTTTTCACCTGAGTTTGAGAAGGTCGGGACTTCTATCTCTTCATACAGACAAGCTGTTGAAGTGGTTAAGGCTGGTAATGCCCAATGCTGGGGCAAATTTGTGGAGCCAGTCATCAAAGAAGACAAGTTTGGATTGGGGTATGCTCCGGGATCTCAGAAGAATGAAGCCGGTACTTTCTCCGGCGGGGGTTTGGTTTCTCCCCACGTCGTCAATGCTGCAGATGAAGACAAGGCTGACAGCGACTGTGACTTAGATAGCTGGATTCGCCCGTGTGTCCCGGGAGAAAAGCTCGACAATTGGTCGTCTGAAAAAACCGTTCGGGTTACTCTGCTGAAAGAGTGATTTTTATTGTTTTCCTTTATTACATGCATAATAAAGTCTTACACTTTGCCCAAGGTGTAACGGCTCATTTGTAGGGCCATCCATTTAGTTACATTTCGTAATTTATTTTTATCATCAATAAAGGACGGCTTTTGCAAACAATTTTGTGTTCTCTTTCTTTCAGTTTTTTTTTTACTTTTTACCAAAAAATGGCAATGTTTCTTTTTTCGTTTTTTCTCTCTTTCCAAAAAAAAAATCTCTCATTCTAAGGTAAAGCATGATCCTCCATCATGCAGAGCTGACCACCCGGATCTCACTGCTAACGACACTGCTATGGCCAAGTATGACTTCGACAATCCTATCTATCAAGCCGAAGAAGGGGCTGAGGGAGATTGTGAATTGCCTGAAGGGTTAGCCAGATTGTTGAAACAGGAGGACCGAGCTATTACACCTTATCAGGAGGTGGTTGAGACCATCAACGTTGGTACCAAAGACGACAAGAAAGAGATCAAGATCGGGGCCAGTCTACAGGCCGAGAGGAAAGACCGTTGATCATGTACTTGACTGCGTTAGAAAGGTCAATGGGTTGTGTGCTCGGTCAGCATGACGAGTCAGGTCGAAAAGAGCATGCAATATACTACCTTAACAAAAGTTTACCGACTGTGAACAAAGATACTCATTGCTCGAGAAAACTTGCCGCGCTTTGGCATGGGCTGCTCGCCGACTAAGACAGTATATGTTGACTCACACGACTCTATTGATATCAAAAATGGATTCAGTCAAGTATATTTTTGAAAAGCCATCACTTACCGGAAAGGTTACTAGGTGACAAATGATACTGACAGAGTATGACATCCAATACACTTCACAAAAAGCCATCAAGGGAAGTGTCTTGTCAGACTATCTTGCAGAGCAACCGATTGATGATTACCAACCTATGAGGTTTGACTTTCCTGATGAGGACATCATGTTTCTCAAATCGAAAGATTGAGAGGAACCACTCCCGGAGGAGGGGCCTGACCCTGAATCCAAATGGGTTATGATGTTTGATGGGGCGGTCCACGTCAATGGTCGCGGAGTTGGTGTAGTGTTGATCACACCGGAAGGGGGTTCATATGCCATTTGGTGCCAAAATAACTTTTCCCTGCACCAACAATGAAGCCGAATACGAAGCTTGTATCCTAAGACTTGAGGAAGCCGTCAAAATACAGATTAAATCCCTGGATGTATACGGGGACTCAGCTTTGGTCATCAATCAAACCAACAGGGAAATGGTGCTATGCTGGAACTACGTACCCAGAATTGACGTATCTCGGTCAGAGACGAATGAAGAAAGCATTTGGTCAGAAAGTGCGCCCTCGGGAGTATCGAGTCGGTGAATTGGTACTCAAAAGATTTCTTCCTCCCAACACAGATCACAGGGGCAAATGGACACCGAACTATGAGGGTCCTTACGTGGTTAAAAAGAGTTTTCTCTGGCGGAGCTCTGATGCTAACAACCATGGATGGCGAAGACTTCCCGTCCCCTGTCAACTCAGACGCAGTTAAAAAAAATACTTCGCATAAAATAGACCCGCTGGATGATAAAAAGAATAGTCCAGGCAAAAAAGGGGCATCCCGACAAACCAAAAAAAAAAGAATAAAGAGGTTCGGGCAAAAATTAGGGATATATATAAAAAAAAGAGTACACCCGGTGAGTCGAAAACCCAAAAGGGCGGCTCAGGCAAAAATGGGTATCCCGGTGGATTGAAAACCCGAAAAAGGGGGCGATCCAGGCAAAAGTTAGGGAATAAGCGAATGACTATGATCTGAGTTCATCAGTGTTATATCACCGTTTCATTTAATCCGGCAATCTTCGAAGGTTAAAGATCGACTAATCATCCACTTCAGAAAGCAAGATGAGTAGAGCGTCTTGAGGACATACGAGCCATAGCAGAGTCGAAACTCAGTGGGACCCCGTTTCCACATTGTCATTAGGATAGTTCTCTTTTTATAGCGATCACCTCTTTTCAGGGATCAGCTTCCTGATACCCTCGCCTATTCCTGGCACAAATTTTCTCCCCAGTAAGAGTCGAATAATTCAGTTAAAGAGCCTCTTTATTTTTCATTATCAGTTTGTTTGCAAAAATGTCCGAATTTTTGATAAAACATATTGCATATGAACATAATGGTGGCTTTTGCAGATGATTTGCACAGGAAAACATTTAAAATTGCTTTGAATGTGCTTAATCCCGAACGGTGAATTCAAACCGAGTAATTCCCCCGAGGCATACGTGTATTTTTGGTTGCAGGTCACAGGAACCGGATGCCAAGTCATGAATCCTCATCCCCAAGCGGTTGACAAAGTCTCTCCACAGCAGAGCATGTTCCCCAACAGAGTTGACAGTATCCAGACTGTCTATCCCAAGTAGAGTTGACAGTATCCAGACTATATATCCCCAGCGGAGTTGACGGTGTCAGACTGTATCTTCCTAGCAACAGCGAAGTGGTTGCATACCCAACTTACAAGAGGGTGGTGTTCCCAGTGTTCATCTCATCTCCAGCAGATTATTTCTAACAGATTTGTTCTAATCCCCAGCTAGAGGACGATTAGCAAGTTCATATCCCCAGCAAAGGTCGTTTCCTACGACATTTCCCTAGGAAGTGTTTTCCCCACAGACTCTCCTCACAGAGCCTCGCCGAACCAAGTTTCCATAGTCGATACTCCCCCCGCAAGGTCGACTTTTCAAGCAGCCAATTTTTTTTTGGTGGCTCATTGGTCCCGGCAGACGGATCATTCCCCACAGAGCATTCAAGGATTGATACAGCGATATGTTCCCTACCGGAGTTTGCTTCCCCTAGCAGATTTCTTTTTTCTTTTACACCATGCATAGCATTTGCATTCGCATGCATATCATATCAAGCATACACATAAGCTGATAAACAGGTTCTTCCAAGCAGACTGAAGAATTACTTTACAACCAAGGTCATGAGATCCAGCCAGAGGATCAAGCGTGAGTGATCCAGCCAGAGGATCAAGCGTGAGTGATCCAGCCTGAGGGTCATTTTGAAGATCCAGCCAGAGGATCAAGCGTGAGTGATCCAGCCTGAGGGTCATTTTAAAGATTCAGCCTGAGAATCGTGTTCCAGTGATCCAGCCTGAGGGTCCATTTCAAAGATTCAGCCTGAGAATCGTGTTCCAGTGATCCAGCCTGAGGGTCATTTCAAAGATTCAGCCTGAGAATCGTGTTCCAGTGATCCAGCCTAAGGGTCATTTTGAAGATTCAGCCTGAGAATCGTGTTCCAGTGATCCAGCCTGAGGGTCATTTTGAAGATTCAGCCTGAGAATCGTTTTCCCGTGATCCAGCATGAGGGTCACTTTTTGAAGATTCAGCCTGAGAATCGTTTTCCCGTGATCCAGCATGAGGGTCATTTTTGAAGATTCAGCCTGAGAATCGTTTTCCCAAGAGTCAACCTGAGGCTCAATTTGAAGATTCCCCAGTGAAGTCGCCTACAAGCTTTATTTCCCCAGCAAGTCTAATTGAGGAGTCGTTACAACATGTTCTAGCCCGAAGAATATGTACGAAGCCCAAAAGTGGAATATTCTCGAAGCTGCATATCTAATATGAAGGTTGGGTTTAGATTTCAAAAGAAGGTCAACCAGCGCATGCCTCAGATGCGGGATCCTAATGATGGGAATTTATCATCAAAACAATCCAGATCTAGCCAGAAGATCGAAGTCAGGTCTAGCCCGAAGACCGGAAATAGATTCAACCAGAGAATCGAAGCAATTCAGATCTAGCCAGAAGATCGAAATAGATTCAGCCAGAGAATCGAAGCAATTCAGATCTAGCCAGAAGATCGAAGTAGATTCAGCCAGAGAATCGAAACAAAGGAGATCTAGCCAGAAGATCGAAGAAGATCTAGCCAGAAGATCGAAGTCAGGTCTAGCCCGAAGACCGGAAATAGATTTAGCCAGAGAATCGAAACAATTCAGATCTAGCCAGAAGATCGAAGTAGATTCAGCCAGAGAATCAAATTAAGTTCAGATTCAGCCAGAGGATCGACACTCCAGATCTAGCCAGAAGATCAAAGTCAGGTCTAGCCCGAAGACCGAAAATGGATTCAGCAAGAGAATCAAAGGAAATAGATTCAGCCAGAGAATCGAAACGAAGGAGATCTAGCCAGAAGATCGAAGAAGATCTAGCCAGAAGATCAAATTCGTATCCAGCCCGAGGATCAAAATTAATATCCAACCAGAGGACTAAATTGAGTATAGGTTCAGCCAGAGGATCGAAACTCCAGATTAAGCCAGAGGATCGGAAGAAAAATAAACAGCACGGTGTATTTCCGCGTTTTTGTGGTATTCTCGGAGCATAAATTTTCGGTTTGTCTTTGGTATTCAATCACAGCTCACCCCGTTTGTCTGATAAGCTGTTCGCTTTCATCCTACTCGGGTTAGCTGATGTTTGAATAGGGGCAGCTGTAACACCCTAAAATTCGCCCTCCTCATTCATGCATTCATTTAGCATTTCATATTGCATTTTATCATGTCAATCAGAAAAAGAAAAAAAACGAAAAAAAAAAAAAAAAAAAAATAATAAAAAAAAAAAAAAAAATTTAATTAATTAATTAAATAAATAAAATATAATAAAAAAATTTTGGACTTGGGTCTCTCTCATTTGAGCCCACAAAACCATGAAATTCAGTCTATAAATACCAAGGCTTCACTTGAGAGAACACAGAACAAAGGGGGATTTTGAAGAGAAGCAAAATACTCTGAGGTTTCCTTGGAACAAAACCCTGAGGAAAAAGATAGTGAGAGAAGACCTAACGGAGTTCAGAGCAGCCTCCAAACCCCGAAGGGAACTCAACTACACAGAATCACCTCTGCCTCACATAAACCCTGAAGATTGTTTTGTAAACCTCACGGGTGCAACTCAATTTCAATCAAGCTCTCCAATCAGGTTTGCCATTATTCCCATTACCTTTGCCCATGGGTTTAATATGTATATGAATGTATAAACAATGCCTTGAATGTTTAACCGTTTAATTTCTGAAATGTATGCCACAGGGTTTGAGGTTTCTGAAACCATACTGTTATTCATGAAAAAAATGCTTATGATGTTTCACTAACCCTTTTGTTGAATTTTTGTGAGGGCTCACATGACTTTTGCAGGGATAACTTGCGTGGTTTCCCACTTTATTTGTGGGATAACCCCTGGAGGTTCATTCCGATTACCTGTACTGACTCACTTTTCTTTGATGGTACCAGCTTGAGAGATCTCTGGGTTTCTTGTCCCCTTGGTTGCTGTTACTTCGGATATTTATCCGTGTGGTACTTTTTACCTTTTCCCGCATTTTACTTCTTTCCTAGCTGGAAGACCTCGATAGGAGGCAATGTTTTGTGTTTACCTTAAGATACATGTTTTGTGTTTTGTGTTCGTATCCCTGCAGGTAGCGCGGTTCCTTCATCAAGGACTGCCCTTTTTGCCATTGAGCATCCCAAACCCTAAAACCCAAAGCAACACGTTAACTCCTTCTACTACAGGCGAGTAAGTCTCCAAAGGTCGAGCATCCGGTAGATTGCGTAGTGACGTCGTTCGTCCAAAACCCAATCCATAACCCCGTAGTTAGCCGAATGTCGCATCTGCGAAAAAACAACCGGCGGGCTAAAACAAAAACACAAACAGAGCCGCCACTGCGCGTTATTTATCCCAAAATAGGGAAAGGAAATGCTCAGAGAAAACCTGGAAAAAGCATGGTCTCGCGACCAAAGAGAAAGGGTAAGGGAGTCGGTTACGCAAGGGGAAGGTATTAGCACCCCTCACGTCCGTCGTACTCGACGGGATCCACGTCCTAAAAGAAAGAAAAGGTTGCTAAAACATCACACACACACAAGGAACGCAGGTGGGGTTAAGAGGAATGGGGCTCGCTAGGACATCGCGTCCTATGCCTACATATCTCGTCTGGAACGAGAATCAGAGCTGCTGTAGTTCGGCTCACGCACGCCAAACAACACAAACACCCAAACAGGCAAACATGGAGCCTGAATGCCAATCACTGGGCTTACATCAGCATCCGAACCAAAACACACGCACACTGGAACCCAGATGCCACTTGATGGACTTACATCGGCTTCCAAGCACACAACAAGCACAATCAAACACAATCAGGATACGGACAGCCAATCGCTGGGCTTACATCCATATCCTGACACACAAGCCTTAACAAGCAAACACACACAAAAAGGAAAAAAAGGTGCCCGGAGAGACCTCGCACGGTCTCCTGCCTACATACCTCGTCTGGAACAAGGATCAGGGCGATGTAGTTCCCCCCAAAGGGGGAGAAAGACCAGCCCGACACAAAGGGAAGACACACTACCAGGGAGCTGTACTCGAGCCTAGTGTTATCATGCATCATTGCCCTATGTTATGGTTTCTACCTACTTGCACAACAGCAAGCTAATCCTATCCAGGAAGAAAGCAAGCATGCAAGCGTCAACAAAACAAAACAAGCATTTCAAGCAAGTATTCACAAAGCACACACTATATCCAGTCAAGTGAGGCTCAAACAATGGGTTTGACTGCCGAGGCAAGTCATCTGTACAAGGGTATAATTAGCTCTTAACCTTGCCATTGAGAGGCTAAGGTGAAGCCAGATGAAAGGTGAGTGAAGATTAGACTTCACAGCTCTTATCCCTGTCCAGGGAGAGCTCCAGACAAAGGAGCGTGGGTTCAGAAAGATGGAACCCTTCTACGCTCAAAGACTCTGACACAACTGTACAAAGTACAAGATCTTGGGTTTGTGTCCCAATGCATCAACACAGTGGTGTGAGCAGAGGGACGACTCAACAGAATAGTGGGAGATAGATTGCATATCTCTATGATCCACCAATTGCCTTAATCAAGGTCTTTTACCTGCTTGAGGACAAATGTAAACAAGCACAAACATCGCCTCTTAAGGAGGACTTCAGACAGTTGCCTGGCCAAGTAACAGGCCAGGTCTTCCAGACTACATGGAGAATAGAAGTCCTACCTCAATTGGTTTAAAAACCAAGCAGCAGCAAGCAAGTTCTTAAAGAACTGTAAGCAACTTAATGTACCTGAAATCAATCAAGTATCATCAGTACTCAGACAAACCAACTGTAAACAGCAAATTGTTAATCAGTTAATCTGTACAAAGCAACACAAGTTAATGCACACAAGTGCAAGCCATAAGCCTAAGCTCAAGCATCAATCCCTACAACACAAAGCCAATGTTAGTTCACAACATCAAACAAAACTCAATTTAATCAACTTGCACTTTTTCCCTTAAGCCTTTTGCATTTCAACCTGAAAATCCAAACCAAATGTGAGAAACTAGACCACTAGGCCAAGCCTAGGGTCCAAAGGGGATAAAAAGTTCTAAACAGCAAGTGCAAACCAACCAAAATCATATTCAAACAAATCAAAAGCAAATGCAATTGGTCCCATGCTCATACCATTCACCATTATTATTTCATGACCTAAAAGGTACAAACTAGGCCAAATACAACACCAAATGACCAAACAGAACTATCTCACTCAAAAGCATATCAAATCAAATCAATTAATTCCACAAAAATTCACACCTAAACAGGACACATTCAATGTATAGCATGTCAATTTTCAGCTCAATTGGACAAAAGAAAGTAGGTCAATGAAAATCAAGAAGTCCAGACACAATTATACAAGCCAATTCAAGGCATCCAAACAATCATCCACTTCAATAATTCATAAAACAGTGACAACATATTAGAAATGAATGGGATCAAAAGCATGATGTCCTATAATGTGTCTAGAATGCTCATGTCAAATTTCATCTTCATCCAATACCATATGAGAATTTCACAAGCAAAATGCCAACATGTGTCACACAAGGTTACCAAATGAGCATACAGAGAAGAAAATTATCAATCAATTTGAAAATGCAACCAACAATTCCAGAAAAATTCACATGCAATCTTGACATATCAATGATCATTCATGCAAAATATTGGAGCAATCAAACATTTCTAGGCCAGGCAAATAAAATCATGAAGTTGACCTAGCTTGGTGTGACACAAATTGTCACACCTCTAATCAAAAACTCATATCTCCATCACCAAGTATCCAAAAATCATAAACTCTACATGAAAATCACCATCAACATGTCCAGAATAAGCACAAAAAATTTCATTCATTTCTTTAAAGGTATGAGCATTTCATGATAGTTTTGGCAAGACATACAAAAATGTGACACAATCAACAAACCCTAGGTCAACTATTTTTCCACACATGCAAAAAAATTCACAAAAATAACCATAAAATTCTACACATCCTCATGAGCACAATGCAAAAAGTCTCACCAAAATCGGATAAAAAATGAAGTCTCTATGATTTTTTGAAGGTTTGTAATCAAAATATAAAATGAAAATGAAAAAGAAAAAGAAATAATATAAATAATATGATCCAATGGCAATGTTGTAATATTAAAGCACGCGGCCAAAACGACGTAGTTTTGAATAGATTAGATGGCGCGCTATGATTGGACAAAACTAGCGGTAAACACAATTTTGAAACAGCCAGGCGAAATGTTGGATCAAACACGAGTTGTTAATCGTTCTTCACCAAGGAATTTCCAGAAATGGCAGAAAATCAAGAACATCCAAACTCCACCAAAATCAACAAGTTTATAATCAAAAGAACCGTCTCTCAACCTAGATCACAAACATGCTAATGATTTCTCCCAACCCTAACCATGACAACGGGATCGAGCGATTTAAGTTTGGACATCAAACATTCAACTCACGATATCTCTCTCAATAATCAACCAAATCGAAAACTAAGCACAGCATGTTAATCTACATTGCAAGGTCTTTAAAACGCACATCACAATTTAAGTAAAGAAGAGTTTCGAATTTTTGCACCTTGGAGATGGCAGTGATGATTCTTGAAGCTTTTGCGCTCGATTATCCAAAACAGATGAAGGAGAAGCTTTAGGAAAATGATAGGAACTCGTACTTCAGCTCAAGGTTGCTTAAATTGGAAGAAACTTAAAAACGCCATTGATGAGTTCATGATGCACAGTCCACGAATCTGGATGTTTTTGCAATGATTCTTCAAAACAGATGGAGAACAATGTCCATGAAACACGAAGCAAAAGGAATTTTGCACTTTGGTGAAGAATTGAAGAAGTTTGGATCCAAAATGTTGAATGAAGATTCTTGAGATTTTGGAAAATTGGAGGGAAAGTTAGTTATGAATTCTTGTGAATTGTGATTATCTTTAGCATTTCAGTTACAATTAGAGCTTTATACTCATGCCTTAATCACCTCTTAATCACCAATTAGCAAAAAATGCATTTGATTAGCATAATGTTAAACTTAAGGCAAGGGCAAAAATGACATTTCACATTAGGCCATGTGACAACAATGTGACAGCTCAGACACCTTCTAAATGCCATTTGGAATGTGTTGGCTTTGGTCTCATGTTAATTGGCCTTGTATTTCCCATTTTCACTATGATATGCCAAAATTGTACTTAAAGTGAGAGCTCAAAAATAGCCTAGCCAAATATTGATCCTTGAAAGCTCATGACAGTTCAAACCACTTCTAATTTGCATTTGTGATGTGTTGCAAAAACTCCCATTCCAAAATTCCAAGTATTTCTCAAGTTGGACCATTTTGCCCTTGGATTTTCATTAGTACACTTGAAAATTGACCTTTTGCATTGACCATTTTTGATGAATTTTGATTATGCACCATGAAAGTACATGTTAAATAGAGTTTGCTCATAAAAAGATCACTCATTTTGGACACTCCATGTGAAAGTTATGCCCTTTTGATTATGGGTCTTTTTTGAAATTGAATGGACCATAACTTGCCAACCATACATGGGAATTTCATGTTCTTGGACTTTTTGGAAAGGCGAGACCAAGATCTACAACTTTCATGTTGAACAAATTTTCATTTGAAGCTTTTTTGGACATGTAATTTTGTGGTGAAAAACTTTCCATTTTTGGAAACTTCCATTACAAGTCACTTTCTATTTTTGGCAATTTTTGTTCTGACTTGATTTTCTCCATTCTTGAGCTTTGAAATGTCAAATAACACTTGTTCCAACATGAATGAAGTGTATCCAACTCAATTCCACCTCCAAATCCATAAAATCAAGCACAGTTGACCACAGTTGACTTTTCAACTGATAGATGAATCTGGCAATGCATTGATCAATCTGAACCCCAATCTTCTGATGAAATGGCTCAAGGATGAAACCCTAGCCTCCATAATATCAATACAATCATGAAATGATCCCCATATCCCCTGTAGACCCCATCTCCTAGCCATGCCCTGATTGGCCCAATGCAGATGATTAGGGTTGACCAGTGGTCAAAACCCTAATCTCAAGGAATATGATCAACCACTTGATGATGACAAACCATGATAATGATGATGAATCACTTCAAACAAGATGAAGACCAGTCTCCTTGAGAAATCACAAAACCCTAATTTGGCCCTCCACATCCTCAGATGATTAATAACCAATCCAATGAAACCCTAGCTTGCACATGACCTCTCCATCTTCTGACCAAGACTTGTGAGGATGACTTTGCACAAGGTAACCACATGACATTCAATATGCAATGACTAATGACCTAAAAATGATATGCAATATGTTAGCTAGTCCCAAGAGAGGAGGGCAAATTTTGAGGTGTTACACCGAACTACGTTTTGCTCTGATTCTCAGGCCAGATGAGATACGTAGGCATAAGACGCGATGTCTTAGCGAGCACACATCCCCCAACCCATAGGTAGCCGAGCTACGAAGACTCTGATTCTCATATTCAGATGAGATACGTATGCAGTGGATGCGACATCCGCGCGAGTCATTTTCATTTAACCTTTTTTTTTGGTAAACAGCACAAGATAAACCCACACCCTTTAGACAAGAACTACAAAAGTGGATCCCGTAGAGTACTACGGATGCGTAGGGGTGCTAATACCTTCCCTTCGCATAACCGACTCCCGAACCCAAGATTTGGTTGCGAGACCCCGTCTTGTCCTTTCCTTTTTCAGGTTTACTTCGAGCGTTTCCTTTCCCTCCTTTGGGATGAATAACGCACGGTGGCGACTCTTCTGTCTTTTTCTTTCGCCGGTTGTTTTTTTTCGCACTGTATTTTTCAGGTTGCGACAGAAACATGTTGATGATGCCACAGAAACTGCTTGCCTCATGTTGGCTACCATGAACTCTTAATTGCAAAAGCAACATGAGAACATGGCAGCGTTCAATATGATCGAACACCTGAAGATGCTTTGTCAAGATCTGACTAGGCATGAGAGGTTTGAAATTTCCAAAGACCTTTTTCAAGGCAAACTAGCTGAGGGAGTCCCTGTAGGTCTCGATGTACTCAAGATGGTTGGGTATGTGGATAACCTTTAGAGGTTAGGGTTTCCCTTTGGAAAGGAGCTTTCAATTGATTCGATCCTGCAATCATTGTCAGAGAGCTTAAATTAGTTTGTTCTTAATTTCAATATGAATTATATGTAATAAAGTCTACTATAGCTGCAAGGCATGTTAAGAACTGTTGAGAAGAATCTGAAGTTAAAAGGGAATGTCATTTTGATGGTTAGTAATGGAAAGAAGCAGAACAAAAGGCCCGCCAAGTTAGGGTAGTAAGGGTAAATGCAAGTAAGTTTCCCAGACCAATCATATTGCTCATGCTTTAAAACCTAGCATAAGTATAACAAAGCATGTCACTTGCTTCTATTGATGTAAGACCAGACACTAGAAGAGAAACTGCCCAAAGTACCTGGAAGATAAGAAGAATGGAGTAGAAACTTCAACTTCAGGTATATTTGTTATAGAAATAAATTTATCTACTTCTACATCGTGGGTATTGGATACTCGATTTGATTCTCACATTTGTACTAATGTGCAAGGGCTAAGAAAGAGTAGAGAATTGGCAAAAGGTGAAGTTGATCTACGAGTTGGAAATGGAACAAAGGTTGATGCTTTAGTCGTAGGAACTAATGTATTGACTTTATTTAGTGGTTTAATAATTTAGTTAGAGAAATATTATTATTTACCTACAATTAGCATGAATATCATTTTCATTTCTTGTTTGGATAGTTTTGTTTTTTCATTTATAATACAGAAAATTGTTGTTCTATTTATTTGAATGATGTATTTTATGCTACTATACAAATGAACAATGGATTGTATGTCCTTGATCTTGAAATACCTATATATAACATTAATACTAAAATGATGAAACCTAACAAGTTAAATCCAAATTACCTTTGCCATTGTCGCTTAGGCCACATAAATGAAAAATACATTTCCAAACTCCATAAAGATGGACTCTTGGACTCTTTTAATTATGAATCGGATGAGACATGTAGATCTGGTTTAATTTGAAAGATGATAAAGTCCCCATTCATAGGAAAAGGTGAAAGGATAATGATAATCTAGCCCGCATACATACTAATGTATGTGGACTAGTGAACGCACCAACCAGATGAGGATTTCAATATTTCATCACATTTACTGATGATTATAGTAGATATGGTTATGCGTATTTAATGAAACACAAATCTGAATCCTTTGAAAACTTCAAGGAAATAAAAAATAAAGTACAAAACCAAGTGGCAAGAATATTAAAACCTTTCAATCAGATCGAGGTGGTGAATATTTAAGCTTAGAGTTTGATGACCTTCTTAAAGAGTGTGGTATTTTATCCCAGCTAACTCCTATATGAACACCACAATGGAATGGTATATCCGATAGAAGAAACTGAACCTTGTTAGACATAGTTAGATCCATGATGAGTTACGTCGATCTTCCAAACTCCTTTTGGGGACATGCTTTATTGACAACACCTTACATACTTAACCGCGTTCCATCTAAAAAGGTTGAGAAGATGCCATATGAGATATGGAGTGGTAAGAAACCACATATGTCTTACATGAACATTTTAGGTTGCAAAGTCTATATTAAACAAAAAATTTCAACTAAGCTTGAGCTTAAATCTGAAAAATGCTTATTTGGGGGGTATCCTAAAGAAACAAGAGGGTATTACTTCTACGATCCTTCTTAGGGTAAAGTGTTCTTCGCTTGAACTGATGTGTTCCTTGGAAATGATTTTATTTCCAAAGGAATCAATGGGAGGAAAGTAGAGCTTGAAGAAATTCAAGAATTACAAAGCATTGATACACCTATGGAGGAACTAGAGTAGGAAACACAAGCAGTTGTGGAAGAGCAACCTGCTCAAGTAGAACAACACCAGCGTATGTCAAACAAGATATGTAACCAACCTGAGAGATACAGTTACCTTGTAACTGCTTAAGATCATGTATTACTCATGGATCAAAATGATCCTCTGAACTACCAAGAGGCCATCTGTAACACCCTTCTAAAATACCCCAAATATTTAATAACAACAACAAATATATATATATCAGAGTAATCATGCACCAAGGGTGTCACACAACATTTCACACCATAAAACTGCCATGCTCTTTATTTAATCAAAATAACATCTTTGCATAATTCGCAGCGGATAAAATCAACCAACCATTCACAACATATAAAGTTTTACAGGTAAAAAGGTTCAACAACCAACAATAAAACAATTAAAACATCCCGTCCCGATGTTACATCTATCAGAGCACGACCCACTAAGTAGACTACACTAGACTCCAAGCATTAGCTTCTACTCAACTCATTGCTCGTTACCTGAAAAATAGTTGTAAGGGTGAGTTCCTCAATCGATATAACAAACATTATAAATTATCATGTTATGTTAAGCAAATTTACACGTTAATCACCCTAATCATATCATGCATTCAGTAACGGCACATCGACTCAATTCTCATACTCAATAACAACGTAAAATGCAACTCAATAACGACATAAAATGCAGCTCAATAACAACATAAAATGCAACTCAAATGAGACTCGACTCATCATGCATGTGGTACCATTCGGAGTAAAACTCCCAACTTAAAATCATTGCCATTTTAGTGGGCATCAAGGCATAAGCCTTCAACTTTCAACTTAAAATTTTGCCAATCCAGGCCAAGGTGGTGTGAGCAAAGCTCCGATTTTTGCCAATCCAGGCCAACGTGGTGTGAGCAAAGCTCCGACTTAATGCATATGAAATGTACATGGCATACACGACTTTACAATTCCGACAACATAATAATAATAGCAACACAACAAGGTTTTCAACATAATCAACTTATAATCAACTTTGGCTCACCAGCCTACAACTCAGTATTTTCAACAACTTTAACACCACTTATCAACATAATTGTATCAACACTTCACAACATAAATCCAACAAAATTACTCATCACAATTAACTATAATAAGCCAATCACCAATTAGGTTCACAACATTCAAATATCAATTTTTCTAATTTCCAACAGTATTAACCGGTTAACGCCCTGGGTTAACCGGTTAACGCAGGACAAAACACACTTTCTGGCAAAACGCAACAGTGTTAACCGGTTAACGCCCTGGGTTAACCGGTTAACGCAGGCAAAACAGCACATTTTCACAAAATATAACAGTGTTAACCGGTTAACACCCTGGGTTAACCGGTTAACGCAGGCAAAACAGCAGTCCCTGCGCTAACACAAGGCAGAATGCAGAGTTCTCCGCATTTTCCGCCGTTGGAGGACTTCCGGACCTCCGATTCCAATTCCGTAAAAAGCTATACGTTCGGAAATTCACAACTAATCCAAACACATATTCAATTACAGCCTAAACACAGTTTCATCCAACGTAATTTTCTAGCATTCATAATCCCAATTAGGGTCAATTCAACGGCTATCACTACCCATGACATGTTAATCTATAATACCCATCAAACGACGATAAACCCCCCTTACCTGAGTTAATCCGGCAACTTTGAGCTTCAAGCTTTCTCCGTTCTTCAACCCTTGCTCTCTAGCTCTTCCTCTTGCCCTTTCTCCACTTTCTCAATCGCTTCTCTGTGTTTCACGTGAAAACTCTTTACCAACAAATTGAAACCCTTTTTCCTTATTCCAACTTATATATATTTTCCAAATAATTATTATTCCAAATAATAATAATAATAATAATAATAATCCAATAATTCAATTTATTTAATTAAATTATTAAATATATTATTAACTTAATTTAAATAATTCTCTTATTTTATTCGGGGTGTTACAACTCTCCCCCACTAAAAGAGTTTTCGTCCTCGAAAACATACCTCAAGCAAATAACTCCGGATAAGACTCCTTCATCTGACTCTCCAGTTCCCAAGTCACATTGCCACCTGCTGGTCCTCCCCAAGCTACCTTCACCAAGGCAATCTCTTTACCCCGCAACTGCTTCAACTCTCGATCCTCAATCCTCATAGGCGATATTTCAACAGTCAGGTTATCTCTCACCTGTACATCATCTACTTGGATTACATGCGACGGATCATGAATGTACCTCCTCAACTGAGACACATGAAAAACCTCATGCAAATTCGCAAGTGACGGCGGTAAAGCGATACGATAGGCTACCTCTCCTATCCTCTCCAAAATCTGATAAGGACCAATAAATCGAGGTGTCAACTTCTTTGACTTCAAAGCTCGACCAACACCAGTTATCGGAGTAACACGAAGAAACACATGATCTCCCTCTTGAAACTCAAGTGACTTCCTTCTCTTGTCATGATAACTCTTCTGACGACTCTGAGCAATTCTCATCTTCTCCTGAATCATCTTAATCTTTTCCGTAGTTTATTGAACAATCTCCGGTCCAACTGTAACACCCTTCTACCCAAACGACATATTTAAATAAATTATCAGAGTACAACATGTAGAAGAGTTTACATTTCTTACAACATAACACTTATCGCATCACAACATAAAACATATTATTTATTTTATTAAAACTTCGCAGCGGACAACAACACAAATATTATCATTCATCATATAACAATTCATAATAATGTTTCAACATTATCTCAACAAAGCATCTCAACATATTAGTCATCATAAACAACGTAAATAATAACCAATTATCTATCGAATCCCATAACCCCGGTGTCACATGACCAGAGCATTTGACTCGACTCTGTAGAATAACTCTACACTTATTCTTCAAACCTCAACAATAGCTACTCCTCTTTATCTGCACATTGCTCATCATAGATGAACATAAACACATGCAGAAGGGGTGAGAATTACATTATTAAATAATAATATAACGACAGAAATATAAACATAAATATATTTCACATATGCCAACACAGCTCATCATAATCATCATAATCAACATACTCATGAACATCAACAAAACAACATATCAAATGCAATGCACACACCCATGCATGACTCAACACGACTCGGTATACCCATTTTGTGACCAACTACAGGATCACCACTCCCAGATTCATCACCATAGAATCCGAGTTCCCCGCAAGGAACCAAGCCTCTCCACAAGCCCGGAGTCAACAACATCATTGGAACTCAGTCCGTTCATCACTAGGCATCGGCCTTTCATGAATGCATGCACACCAAACATGCATCATAATCAACATAGCAACAACAGCATCATATAGTCATGTTATCATCATCATTAATAGCATGACATACAACTCAACAAAACAACAACAACATTACAACGATATCACATCTGGGAGTTTAAAACGCGAAAGTTGTCCGTCAAACTGATATGGCGAACGCCATTAGGCTAATGGCGAACGCCATTAGCGTTAAACGCTCTTATTCTGGAAAAACTGTCCGTCAAACTGATATGGCGAACGCCATTAGGCTAATGGCGAACGCCATTAGCGTTAAACGCTCTTATTCTGGAAAAAAAGCCCAAATGGCGAACGCCAAAGGCATAATGGCGAACGTCATTTGGCTGTTATGTGCATAAATAAGATTTTAAGTGCGGAAACAGTGGACGCGCGGGCTTCTAAGCATATAACTCAACAAAACTCACAGATCGGAGAATTTCCATCAAAACCCCAAACTTTCCCAATCTCCCTAAAATCCCCAAAATCCATCAACAATCCAACATATATCATGAATTTGTTCGCATATTATCGTTTAATAAGGTTCAGACCCCTTACCTCTTTGGATTGAAGGAAGTTCTGAGCAATCTTTGGCCTTTTCCTCTTCCTTCTCTTTCTCTTCAGCGTTTCTCCCTTTCTCTGACTCTGAGGCAAAAATACGTGAAAACACTCTGAGTTCTCACCTTGGCCTCTTTTATCCATTTCCACTTTTACCCTTCCACTCTTCATATTCCATTTATTTTATTTATTTAATTATTATTAAAATAAATAACATCTATAATAATAATAATAATTCCCAATATTATTTAATAATTCATTTTACCTTCAAATAATCATATTAAAATAATATTTAAATTAATCTAACAATATTCTGGGTGTTACAACTCTCCCCCACTTTAGAAGTTTTCGTCCTCGAAAACATACCTCAAGCAAATAGAGCCGGATACGACTCCTTCATCTGATCTTCACGCTCCCAAGTCAAGCTCTCACCAGCTGGACCTCCCCAAACAACTTTCACTAGAGCAATCTTCTTACCTCTCAGGGTCTTCTCTTCTCGGTCATCTATCCGAATTGGCAACACCTCAACGGTCAAATTATCCCTCACCTGGATATCATCCAACTGAACAACATGCGAAGGATCCGCAATATATTTTCTCAACTGAGATACATGAAACACATCATGCAGATTAGAAAGCGACGGCGGTAAAGCTATCCGATACGCCACTTCCCCAACCCTCTTCAAAATCTGATACGGACCCACAAACCTCGGAGTAAGCTTTTTAGACTTTAAAGCTCTACCCACACCTGTCGTCGGAGTAACTCTCAAGAACACATGATCTCCCTCTTGGAACTCAAGTGCCTTTCTCCTCTTATCATGATAACTCTTCTGACGACTCTGAGAAATCTTCATTTTCTCCTGAATCATCTTAACCCTTTCAGTCGTCTGCTGCACAATCTCAGGTCCGAGTACAACACTCTCACCTGATTCATACCAACACAATGGAGTTCTACACCTCCTACCATACAATGCTTCATATGGAGCCATACCGATACTAGCATGAAAACTATTATTATAAGTAAACTCCACCAACGGCAAATAACTATCCCAAGAACCACTCTGCTCCAACACACAAGCTCTCAACAAATCCTCCAAGGATTGGATAGTTCTTTCAGTCTGACCATCAGTCTGAGGATGATAAGCTGAACTCAACCTCAACTTAGTCCCCAACGCTTTCTGCAAACTTTCCCAAAATCTAGAAGTAAATCTGGGATCTCTATCAGACACAATACTGGATGGAATACCATGCAGCCTCACTATCTCCTCAATATACAACTCTGCCAACTTCTCTAAAGAGTGATTAATCTTCATCGGCAAGAAATGCGCCGACTTAGTCAATCGATCCACAATCACCCAAATAGAATCATTACCTTTCACCGTCCTCGGCAATCCCGTCACAAAATCCATGGAAATGCTATCCCACTTCCATTCAGGAATCTTCAAAGGTTGCATCATACCTGCCGGTTTCTGATGTTCAATCTTTGACTTCTGACAAGTCAAACAGGCATACACAAACTTAGCAACATCTCTTTTCATACCAGCCCACCAAAACAACTTCTTCAAATCTTGATACATTTTAGTTGCACCTGGATGGATACTCAATCCACTCCTATGGCCCTCTTCAAGAATACTCTTTTTCAATTCAGACACCTCAGGAACACAAACTCTACCTTTAAATCGCAGGATGCCATTCTCATCAATCTCAAAATTACCACCATTACCCTGGTTAACCATAGTAATATGATCAACTAGAGCGACATCAACTTGCTGACCATTCCGAATATCTTCCAGAATTTCACTAGTCAACTTCAGCATACCCAACTTTACACTATCAGCGGAAACTTCACAACCCAAACTCATATCACGGAACTGTTCAATTAACTCAAGCTCCCGAACCATCATCATAGACATATGTAGAGACTTTCTACTCAGCGCATCTGCAACTACATTAGCCTTACCGGGATGATAACTCAATTCAAAGTCAAAATCCTTCAGTAATTCTAACCACCTTCTCTGCCTCATATTTAACTCTTTCTGATCAAACAGATACTTCAGACTCTTGTGATCACTGAACACTTCGAATCTGGAACCATACAGATAATGCCTCCACATTTTCAACACAAATACAACAGCTGCAAGTTCTAGATCATGCGTAGGATAATTCCTCTCATGAACTTTCAACTGTCTAGAAGCATAAGCTACAACTTTACCATTCTGCATCAAAACACCACCAAGACCCATCAAAGAAGCATCACAATAAACAACGAAGGACTCACCAGGATTAGGCAAGATCAACACTGGAGCACTGGTCAACCGCCTCTTCAACTCAACAAAACTCGCTTCACAAGCTGCATCCCACACATACACTTGACCCTTCTTAGTCAACTGCGTCAACGGCAATGCCAACTTAGAGAAGCCCTCAATAAATCTGCGATAATAACCAGCTAACCCCAGAAAACTGCGTATCTCAGTAGCAGACTTCGGAGTCTCCCACTGTAATACAACATCAACTTTAGCAGGATCAACAGAAATCCCACCACTCGAAATCACATGGCCAAGGAAACTCACTTCCTTCAACCAGAACTCACATTTAGATAACTTTGCATATAATTTCTTTTCTCTTAACACCTGCAAAACAATTCTCAGATGTCCTGCATGCTCTTCTTCCGTCTTAGAATATATCAATATATCATCTATGAACACCACAACAAAATTATCAAGGTACGGATGAAATATACGATTCATATATTCCATAAACACACCTGGAGCATTAGACACACCGAACGGCATCACAGTGTATTCATAATGACCATACCTCGTACGGAAAGCAGTCTTCGCAATATCATCTGACTTCACTCGGATCTGATGATAACCCGACCGCAAATCAACCTTACTGAAAACATGAGCTCCAACCAACTGGTCCATCAAATCATCAATCCTCGGCAATGGATACCGATTCTTGATAGTCACCTTATTCAACTGCCGATAATCGACACACAACCTCATCGTACCTTCTTTCTTCTTCACTAACAATACTGGTGCACCCCAAGGAGAAACACTTGGACGCACAAACTTCTTCTCAAGCAATTCTTCAAGTTGCTTCTTCAATTCAACTAATTCAGTTGCCGACATTCTATAAGGAGACATCGACACTGGACTCGTACCTGGTACTAAGTCAATGGCAAATTCGACTTCACGTTCTGGAGGTAAATCACTTACATCCTCCGGAAACACATCCTGAAATTCACAGACAACAGGCAAATCTACACTCACCACTTTCTTATCCGCTTGCAGAGACGCAAATAAAGCGAATATCTGAGCTTCATCTTTCACAAAATCCCCCACCTGCATAGCAGATAGAAATCTTGCCTCATCATTCTCACCAACTTCAGAAAACCGCACCGTCTTCCTATAGCAGTTGATAAACACGCCATAGAATTCTAGCCAATTCATTCCCAGAATAATATCAATTTGGTGCAAGGGTAAGCACACCAAATCAATCACGAACTCTCTCTCAAAGATCGTCAAATGACAACCTCGACAGACAACAGAAGTCTTCACAGAACCATTAGCAGGAGTATCTATCACCATACTTCCGCCTAGGGACGACATAATCACACCAATCCTGGTCGCACACTCATACGAAATAAACGAATGAGTAGCACCAGTGTCAACAATAGCAAGCAATTCAACATTATTAATCAAGCAAGTACCTTTAATCAGATTATCTTCTTTAGGAGCTTCAGCCCCACTCAGGGCAAACACCCTACCAGTAGTATGAGCTGCAGTAGCCGCCTTCTTCGGTTTCGAGCACTGCGAACTGATATGGCCTTTCTCGCCACAATTAAAACATGTCGGACCAGCATCCTTACATTCAGTAACTCTATGACCAGCCTGACCGCATCGGAAACATCTCAGCACTTTCTTGGTACAGCTATCAGCACGGTGGCCTGGCTCGCCACACTTGAAACATTTACCAGCTATGGGAGATCCTCCCCCACTTGGCTTCTTCTCATCTACTACTTTCTGCTTACCTTTACCATTCGGAGATGCATAAGGACTACCACGATCCTTATTCTTCTTCTCACTAAGACTCTTGTAATGAGCAGTCCTAGCCTTGCTATCTTCATCAAATATCCTGCACTTATTAACCAGTGTAGGAAACCTACGAATCTCCTGGTAACCAATGCCTTGTTTGATCTCGGGACGCAACCCGTTCTCAAACTTGACACACTTGGATTCCTCAGCATCAGCATCATTATAATGAGGACAATACTGCACCAGCTCCTCAAACTTCGAAGCGTAATCAGCAACAGACATGTTACCCTGCTTCAGTTCTAGAAATTCCATCTCCTTCTTACATCGCACATCAGCAGGAAAATATTTCTCCAGAAAGACCGTCTTGAACCTTTCCCAAGTCATCTCAGCACCTGGTACTTCAATTCTCTGGCGAGTGTTATCCCACCAGTTTTCAGCCTCTTCAGATAACATATGCGTACCAAACTGCACCTTCTGTGCTTCAGTACACGTCATCACCCAGAAAATCTTCTCAATTTCCCTCAGCCAAATCTGAGCACCATCTGGATCATAGCGCCCTTTGAATGTAGGAGGGTTATTCTTCAGAAACCTTCCCAAATTCTTAAACTCGTCGACCGGCGGATTCTGCTGCGCCTGCATAGCCTGCGCCATAGCAGCCAAAGCCTCAGCAATCGCACGGTCATTTTCTCCAGCCATACTTTGCACAACACAACCACCACCGTTAAATATCGACAGTGTCATTTACACTAATCGACCAACAGGGAAAACATCACATTATGACTCGACTGGACTGACTATGCTCTGATACCACTAATGTAACACCCTTCTACCCAAACGACATATTTAAATAAATTATCAGAGTACAACATGTAGAAGAGTTTACATTTCTTACAACATAACACTTATCGCATCACAACATAAAACATATTATTTATTTTATTAAAACTTCGCAGCGGACAACAACACAAATATTATCATTCATCATATAACAATTCATAATAATGTTTCAACATTATCTCAACAAAGCATCTCAACATATTAGTCATCATAAACAACGTAAATAATAACCAATTATCTATCGAATCCCATAACCCCGGTGTCACATGACCAGAGCATTTGACTCGACTCTGTAGAATAACTCTACACTTATTCTTCAAACCTCAACAATAGCTACTCCTCTTTATCTGCACATTGCTCATCATAGATGAACATAAACACATGCAGAAGGGGTGAGAATTACATTATTAAATAATAATATAACGACAGAAATATAAACATAAATATATTTCACATATGCCAACACAGCTCATCATAATCATCATAATCAACATACTCATGAACATCAACAAAACAACATATCAAATGCAATGCACACACCCATGCATGACTCAACACGACTCGGTATACCCATTTTGTGACCAACTACAGGATCACCACTCCCAGATTCATCACCATAGAATCCGAGTTCCCCGCAAGGAACCAAGCCTCTCCACAAGCCCGGAGTCAACAACATCATTGGAACTCAGTCCGTTCATCACTAGGCATCGGCCTTTCATGAATGCATGCACACCAAACATGCATCATAATCAACATAGCAACAACAGCATCATATAGTCATGTTATCATCATCATTAATAGCATGACATACAACTCAACAAAACAACAACAACATTACAACGATATCACATCTGGGAGTTTAAAACGCGAAAGTTGTCCGTCAAACTGATATGGCGAACGCCATTAGGCTAATGGCGAACGCCATTAGCGTTAAACGCTCTTATTCTGGAAAAAATGTCCGTCAAACTGATATGGCGAACGCCATTAGGCTAATGGCGAACGCCATTAGCGTTAAACGCTCTTATTCTGGAAAAAAAGCCCAAATGGCGAACGCCAAAGGCATAATGGCGAACGTCATTTGGCTGTTATGTGCATAAATAAGATTTTAAGTGCGGAAACAGTGGACGCGCGGGCTTCTAAGCATATAACTCAACAAAACTCACAGATCGGAGAATTTCCATCAAAACCCCAAACTTTCCCAATCTCCCTAAAATCCCCAAAATCCATCAACAATCCAACATATATCATGAATTTGTTCGCATATTATCGTTTAATAAGGTTCAGACCCCTTACCTCTTTGGATTGAAGGAAGTTCTGAGCAATCTTTGGCCTTTTCCTCTTCCTTCTCTTTCTCTTCAGCGTTTCTCCCTTTCTCTGACTCTGAGGCAAAAATACGTGAAAACACTCTGAGTTCTCACCTTGGCCTCTTTTATCCATTTCCACTTTTACCCTTCCACTCTTCATATTCCATTTATTTTATTTATTTAATTATTATTAAAATAAATAACATCTATAATAATAATAATAATTCCCAATATTATTTAATAATTCATTTTACCTTCAAATAATCATATTAAAATAATATTTAAATTAATCTAACAATATTCTGGGTGTTACACCAACCACATCACTCTCACCGGACTCATACCAACATAACGGTGTCCGACATCTCCTACCATACAAAGCTTCAAACGGTGCCATACCAATACTCGAATGAAAACTATTGTTGTAGGTAAACTCAATCAAAGGTAAATAACAATCCCAAGCACCTCCCTTTTCCAAAACACAAGCTCTCAACAGATCCTCTAGCGACTGAATCGTCCTCTCAGTCTGACCATCAGTCTGCGGGTGATATGCAGAGCTCAATCTCAGCTTAGTTCCCAAAGCTCTCTGCAAACCTTCCCAGAACTTCGATGTAAATCTAGGATCTCTGTCCGAAACGATACTCGACGGAATACCATGCAAACTTACAACCTTCTCAATATACAACTCAGCTAATCTCTTTAATGGTTAATCCATTCTGATCGGAATGAAATGAGCCGACTTTGTCAATCTGTCAACAATCACCCAAATAGCTTCAAAATTCTTAATTGTCCTTGGTAAACCAGAAACAAAATCCATACTGATACTATCCCACTTCCACTCTGGAATAGCCAACGGCTGCATTAGCCCAGACGGCTTCTGATGCTCAATCTTTGACTTCTGACAAGTCAAACAGGAATAAACAAAAATCGCAATTTCTCTTTTCATTCCCGGCCACCAAAATAACTTTTTCAAATCATGATACATCTTCGTAGCTCCAGGATGAATACTCAAACCACTACGATGTCCTTCCTCAAGAATACTCTTCTTAAGTTCGGTAACATCCGGAATACACACCCGATTACCAAATTTCAAAACACCATTTTCGTCAACTCTGAATTCACCACCTTGACCCTGATTCACCAGAGTCAACTTATCAACCAAAAGCACATCGGATTTCTGACCCTCTCTGATCTCACCCAGAATACCACTTGTTAATTTCAACATTCCCAATTTAACACTATTGTGAGTACTCTCACACACCAAACTCAAGTCTCTAAACTGCTCAATTAAATCCAATTCCTTAACCATTAGCATAGACATATGTAATGATTTCCGACTCAATGCATCAGCCACTATGTTTGCTTTACCCGGATGGTAATTCAAACCAAAGTCATAATCCTTCAGAAACTCTAACCATCTTCTCTGTCTCATATTCAGCTCTTTCTGATCAAACAAATACTTTAAACTTTTATGGTCACTGAAAACCTCAAATCTTGATCCATACAAGTAATGCCTCCATAACTTCAGGACAAATACCACAGCTGCCAACTCTAAATCATGCGTCGGATAGTTCCTCTCATGAACCCTCAGCTGTCTTGAAGCATAAGCTATAACCTGCTTATTCTGCATCAACACACCACCCAAACCCAACAATGAAGCATCACAGTAAACCTCAAATGATTCCGACGGACTCGGTAATATCAGAATAGGAGCAGTAGTTAACCTTCTCTTTAACTCTTGGAAACCTTCTTCACATTTTGAGTCCCAAACAAACGCTTGCCCTTTCCTATTCAACATCGTCAATGGTAACGCCAACTTAGAAAATCCTTCAATGAACTTCCTATAATAACCAGCCAAACCAAGGAAACTTCGAATCTCAGCAACAGACTTCGGAGCTTCCCACTTAGATACCGCTTCTATCTTAGAAGGATCAACAGCAACACCACCTCTTGAAATCACATGCCCAAGAAAACTCACCTCTTCTAACCAAAATTCACATTTAGAGAGTTTAGCAAATAACTTCTTTTCTCGTAGAATTTCCAAAACCACTCTCAAATGTTCAGCATGCTCTTCTTCAGATTTCGAATACACCAAAATATCATCAATAAACACCACAACAAACTTGTCTAGGTACGGATGGAAAATCCTATTCATATACTCCATAAATACTCCAGGCGCATTAGTCACACCAAAAGGCATCACAGAATACTCATAATGTCCATACCTTGTTCTGAAAGCAGTCTTCTGAATATCCTCGGTTTTCACACGGATCTGATGATACCCAGATCTCAAATCTATTTTGCTGAACACACTTGCACCAACCAACTGATCCATCAAATCATCAATCCTCGGAAAAGGATACCGATTCTTGATCGTCACCTTATTCAGTTGCCTGTAGTCCACACACAACCTCATAGTACCTTCTTTCTTCTTAACCAATAGCACTGGTGCACCCCACGGTGACACACTCGGACGAATAAATTTCTTATCCAACAGATCTTCCAACTGACTCTTCAATTCAGTTAACTCAACAGCAGACATACGGTACGGAGCCATCGATATCGGCCTAGTACCAGGTACCAAATCAATCGAGAACTCCACTTCGCGTTCTGGCGGTAATTCATTCACCTCTTCCGGAAACACATCAGGAAAATCACACACCACGGCTAGATCGCCAATCACCAGTTTATCTTTAGCCTCCAAAGTCGCTAACAGCATAAACAACTCTGCCCCATCAGCTACTGCCTCATCCACTTGCCTCGCTGATAGAAACAAACTCTTTCCCTCCTCAATCTCAGGAAAGACCACCGTCTTATCAAAACAGTTGATAGAAACTCGGTTAAACACCAACCAGTTCATACCCAGAATAACATCAATCTGCACTAGTGGAAGACACACTAGATCCATTCTAAAGTCTCTACCAAAAATACTCAAAGGACAATTCAAACAAACCGAAGTAGTAGTCACTGAACCCTTCGCAGGAGTATCAATTACCATACTACCCAAACATCTCAGATATTTCTAACTTAAGTTTCACAGCACAATCCAAAGATATAAAGGAATGAGTCGCACCTGTGTCAATAATAGCTACAAGAGGAAAGCCATTAATATAACACGTACCTCAGATAAGTCTGTCCTCACTGGAGGTTTGAGTTCCGGTCAATGCGAACACCTTCCCAGTCTGAGATTTCTTCGGCTTCTGACACTGACTTCCAATATGCCCTTCTTCGCCACAATTAAAACAAATCACTTCCTTGTGCTTGCAATCAGCTATTGCATGACCAGTCTTACCACAACGAAAACATCTCTTTACTTCAGCAGTGCATACATTACTCTTATGACCAGCCTGACCACATTTGAAGCAAACTATACCAGCAGGAGCACCTCCCCCACTAGCTCTCTGAGCCGGAGCAGCATTTTGCTTCCCTTTTCCAGCTGGAGCATCATACGGTTTGCCACGATTTTGATGTTGCTTGCCTCTGCGGTCACTGACAATCTTGTAATGAGCATTATTGTCTTCCTCAAATATCCTGCAACTATCAACCAATTCAGTAAAAATGCGTATCTTCTGATACCCAACAGCCTTCTTAATTTCAGAGCGCAGTCCATTTTCAAACTTGATGCACTTTGAAAATTCAGCACCAACACTAGTGTAATGAGGATAAAATTTGGACAGCTCCACAAATTTCGCAGCATAATCAGTGACAGACATGTTTCCTTGCTTCAGCTCAAGGAACTCAATTTCCTTCTTACCACGGACATCTTCTGGATAATACTTTCTCATGAATTCCCTACGGAATACATCCCAAGTAATGACTTCACCTGCCACGGTCAACCTCTCGTGAGTCTCTAGCCACTAGTCATCAGCTTCGACTGCTAGCATGTGAGTACCATACCGAACCTTCTGAGCTGGAGTGCAATCCATAACACGGAAGATTCTCTCAATCTCTTTCAACCATCCCAAGGCTGCATCTGGATCATGCTTTCCTTTAAACACCGGCGGATTCTCTCTCTGAAAAGTCGCCAAGCTACGTGATCCAGCATCACCACCAGCATTTGGCAAATTCTGCACAGCTTGTGCCATCGCTTGCATTGCGGCAGCCATTGCAGCGTCATTCCTTCCAGCCATTTCAACTTATCACTACAACACAACTTAAAAGTTAGACTAGTAACAATTACACAATTGTTAGACAGTAACGACACGACAACTGGCCGGACAGACCGACCTGCTCTGATACCACTAATGTAACACCCTTCTAAAATACCCCAAATATTTAATAACAACAACAAATATATATATATCAGAGTAATCATGCACCAAGGGTGTCACACAACATTTCACACCATAAAACTGCCATGCTCTTTATTTAATCAAAATAACATCTTTGCATAATTCGCAGCGGATAAAATCAACCAACCATTCACAACATATAAAGTTTTACAGGTAAAAAGGTTCAACAACCAACAATAAAACAATTAAAACATCCCGTCCCGATGTTACATCTATCAGAGCACGATCCACTAAGTAGACTACACTAGACTCCAAGCATTAGCTTCTACTCAACTCATTGCTCGTTACCTGAAAAATAGTTGTAAGGGTGAGTTCCTCAATCGATATAACAAACATTATAAATTATCATGTTATGTTAAGCAAATTTACACGTTAATCACCCTAATCATATCATGCATTCAGTAACGGCACATCGACTCAATTCTCATACTCAATAACAACGTAAAATGCAACTCAATAACGACATAAAATGCAGCTCAATAACAACATAAAATGCAACTCAAATGAGACTCGACTCATCATGCATGTGGTACCATTCGGAGTAAAACTCCCAACTTAAAATCATTGCCATTTTAGTGGGCATCAAGGCATAAGCCTTCAACTTTCAACTTAAAATTTTGCCAATCCAGGCCAACGTGGTGTGAGCAAAGCTCCGATTTTTGCCAATCCAGGCCAACGTGGTGTGAGCAAAGCTCCGACTTAATGCATATGAAATGTACATGGCATACACGACTTTACAATTCCGACAACATAATAATAATAGAAACACAACAAGGTTTTCAACATAATCAACTTATAATCAACTTTGGCTCACCAGCCTACAACTCAGTATTTTCAACAACTTTAACACCACTTATCAACATAATTGTATCAACACTTCACAACATAAATCCAACAAAATTACTCATCACAATTAACTATAATAAGCCAATCACCAATTAGGTTCACAACATTCAAATATCAATTTTTCTAATTTCCAACAGTATTAACCGGTTAACGCCCTGGGTTAACCGGTTAACGCAGGACAAAACACACTTTCTGGCAAAACGCAACAGTGTTAACCGGTTAACGCCCTGGGTTAACCGGTTAACGCAGGCAAAACAGCACATTTTCACAAAATATAACAGTGTTAATCGGTTAACACCCTGGGTTAACCGGTTAACGCAGGCAAAACAGCAGTCCCTGCGCTAACACAAGGCAGAATGCAGAGTTCTCCGCATTTTCCGCCGTTGGAGGACTTCCGGACCTCCGATTCCAATTCCGTAAAAAGCTATACGTTCGGAAATTCACAACTAATCCAAACATATATTCAATTACAGCCTAAACACAGTTTCATCCAACGTAATTTTCTAGCATTCATAATCCCAATTAGGGTCAATTCAACGGCTATCACTACCCATGACATGTTAATCTATAATACCCATCAAACGACGATAAACCCCCCTTACCTGAGTTAATCCGGCAACTTTGAGCTTCAAGCTTTCTCCGTTCTTCAACCCTTGCTCTCTAGCTCTTCCTCTTGCCCTTTCTCCACTTTCTCAATCGCTTCTCTGTGTTTCACGTGAAAACTCTTTACCAACAAATTGAAACCCTTTTTCCTTATTCCAACTTATATATATTTTCCAAATAATTATTATTCCAAATAATAATAATAATAATAATAATCCAATAATTCAATTTATTTAATTAAATTATTAAATATATTATTAACTTAATTTAAATAATTCTCTTATTTTATTCGGGGTGTTACACCATCAAAGGTCCTGAGTCTGAGAAGTGGCTATAAGCCATGAAATATGAAATGGATTCAATGTATACAAACTACGTTCATACCTTAGTAGAGCCTCTTATAGGAGTTAATCATATAAGATGTAAGTGGGCCTTTAAGAAGAAGACTGACATAGATGGTAAGGTACCTACCTATAAGGCAAGACTAATTTCTAAGGGTTATAAGCAACTTCATAATGTAGACTATGATGAAACCTTGTCACTAGTTGCAATGCTCAAATCTATTCAGATTTTACTTGTTATCGATGCATATCATGATTATGAAATATAACAGATGGATATCAAGATTGATTTCTTTAATGGGAATCTTCTTGTACATTACACAACCTGAATGATTTAGCATATCAAAATAAGCTCAAAAGATATGAAAGTTACATCAATATATGGATTAAAGCAAGCTTCTAGAAGCTGGAATCTTTGTTTTAATGAAATAGTAAAACAATATGGATTCATTAAAAACAAAGATGAGCATTGTATCTATAAGAAGGTCAGTGGGAGCTTGGTCGTCTTCCTGATATTATATGTAGATGACATATTACTCATTGGAAATTATGTCCCTACCTTGTAACAAGTGAAATCTTGGCTAGGGAGATGTTTTTCTATGAAGGATCTGGGTGAAGCATCCTACATATTAGGAATCATGATCTATAAAAATAGATCACAAAAACTGCTTGGCTTAAGTCAAAGTACGTACATAGACAAAGTGACGAGACATTTTAATATGCATGATTCTAAGAAGGAATTCACACCTATGCAACATTGCTTGTGTCTATCAAAAACATAATCCCCTTCAACTAAGGGAGAAAGGGATCGCATAAATAAGATTACATATGCATCTATAATAGAATCTATCATGTATGTCATGTTATATACTCGAATAGACGTCTCGTATACTTTAAGTTCAATAAGTAGGTATCAATCTGATCTCGATGATGCTCATTGGGTTATTGTTAATAATATCCTTAACTACTTGAGGATGACTAGGGACTCATTCTTGATAAATGGAGCTCAGGAAGAGCTCGTTGTAATTGGATACACCGATGTTAGATTCGAAATAGATAAGGATGATTTTAGATCACAGTTTGGTTATGTGTTTTACTTAAATGATGGTGATATGAGCTGGAAAAGTTCAAAGCAGGATATAGTTGTTGATTCTACAACCGAGGTTGAGTATATTGCTACCTCAAATGCACCAAAGGAAGATGTTTGGATGAAGAAGTTCATTAATGAACTTGGCATAATCCCTAGCATTGTGGATCCCGTTGATTTCTATTGTGATAACAATGATCCTATCGCACAAGCTAAGTAGCCTTGATCTCACCAATAATCCAAACACGTACGTAGGCGATATCACCTCATTCGATATATAATAGATATATGAGATATGGAGATATGCAAAGCACCAACACTTGACAATGTCGTTAACCCACTAACAAAGCCTCATGCCCACCAGAAGTATGATGTTCATACTAGATCTATGGGTATTAGGGGTATGCCTGATTGGCTATAGTGCTAGTGGGGGATTGTCGATGTAAGTCCTAGAGGCTAATAACTTTATTAGAACTTGGTACTTGTATTGGATTATTTATTAATAATTAAAAGGAATTTCTTTATTATGTTTGTTTTTTCAAAATAATATAGTCGTTAGAATAGTTAGTATGTTTAATGAAATATTAAGTGTAAGTTAATCATGAGATCCCATTAAACATAAGGAAACTATTCTTAAAGTATCTGTAGTTGAGATTTATTGTGAAGTGAGATAACATTAAAGCATCGAGACTATTTTGTGGATATATCGATGGTCACATCTCATGGATCATGGATGAAGTGTTATCAAGTCTTCACATATGTATGAATATTAGGAGTAATATTTATACTGAATTGGCCTGCTATGAGAATACTACATAGAATATTATGCAAAGTGTCATAAGTTATTCTCACGGTGATAGTGGTGTATAACACCTTTCGACCTGAAACCATTATGGACCTTATATATGGAGTCGAGTACTTTATTGAAGATCAAATATTGTATGTAATTAGATGACCATAAAGACAGCTGATGGATACTCTAGAAATCATGTTGAGGGATGTGAGTGACCTAAATGGATTTTTCTCATCCCGTGTACCTAAATGGAATTTTCTCATCCCGTGTAACACCCAAGTTTTAGTAGATTATTTTATTGTAATTTAATTACACTTTCTATATATTTATTTGATTATTATATGTGAGTGGATAAATGAATGTGGATGTGAGAGAAAGGGTGAATTATCTTGTAGTAGGGTGTGGAGAGTAATTAGAGAAAAATAGAATAACTTAGAATTATTTTATTAATTAAAATAATATTTTGATTTTATTATTTAAATAAAACAAAAAGGTAAGAAGAAAATAGAAGTTGTAGAGATATTGAGGGCAAGGTGGGGATTAAAGAGAAAAGTAAGGGTAAAGTAGGGATAGTCTAATGAGGAGACTAGGTTTTTAGTGTAAAAAGAGAAGGGGGAATAACTTTCAATAGGGCTTATGCATAAGGGGTAGGATAGAGGAGTGAGGGGGATAACTTTCAATAGGGCTTATGCATAAGGGGTAGGATAGAGGAGTCTTTAACCTCCCATAGATAATTAAGTTTTGATTTAATTCTATAAATTGGTATTGATTTGATGATATGTGTTGTGATTGTTAATGAAATTCATGTACTTTAATTAATGATAATTTCTGTTTGGATGTGTTAATGTGTTTTCACCATTGTTGGAGTTTTGGAGCTTTAAGGGTAAATGTGAAAGTATGAAAATACATGATTTTATTAATGTAAATTTGTGATAAATTGTGAGTTTGTGGTTTTAATCATTGGGTAATTGCTGTATGTCAAATTCTGAGTTCGGGGCTTTTTATTGAATTGAAATCGGAGGTCCGGAAGAGCTTATATGATGGAAAACTCAGAAAAATAAATTCTAGATATTTACCAGTGGATTCAGGGACTTAGCGGCGAACTGGCCTAGGAAAAAACCCAGTTTTGGGTGACGTCCGTCAACCCTTATGACTTCCACTATGCCTAACGAGAAATATCATAACTTGAGTTCCGTAACTCATAACCAGACACGGTTCAAAGCACTGAAAAGTTAACGCGAATTATTATCAATTGGTAATAATTTCAGAGGATGATTATGATAAATGTTTTATACTTTGAATATTTGAAATAAATGATGAACTTAAAACTTATTTTATCTCCCGACGATTTTTGCCGTAACTTTTTATTCGTAAGTCCATATTACGAGCTGTTTGAAGCGTTAGAAAACTAACACTCAGAGATACATCATAGTAGTATTTGGTGAAATAATTGAATAATAATCATGTGCCTACTATAGTGAGTTTGTATTGATTTGTATGATTGATTAATGAATCGTTGTTTTAATTTGATGATGTATTGATGTTATAACGAATTAACGTGATTAAATACTTGTGAATATGCATTTGTTGAGTAGTTGATGTTGATGTAGTTGTTATGATGTTGATGTTTGATGATGTGGTTATGATGTTGTATGTTCAAATATATACATGTCATATTGATGATGATGTTTTTATAATGATGTTATCGTATGAATTAATAGTGTGACGATGTCAATATGTTTGAGGTGATATTTATGAATGTTGTGTTGTTGCATGTATGAATAATTATATAATTGAGGAGATTGATTGAATACTTGAGTAGCAGTGAATTATATGATGTTGTGCATTTTATGATTTTGATTGAGACGTAATCCAGAGTGAGGATTATTTGAGTTGTCAATTCATTCATATTAGGATCAGAGAGGGGTCTTAAAAAATTGATTTGATGATATGATCATGCATCATAAGAGTTGTGTCAAGAGGCGTGTCTTCTAGTTTAGAGAATGGACTATTAGCTTGTCCCAAGCTCAGAGAGGGGGCTCATGGGTTCACAGAGATTGGGACTCGGTTTCTAGAGAGAACCGAATATTAAGTTGGTACCACATGCATATGCATATAGTTGTATAGTCGAGTTGCATTGCATAATGAGTTATATGCATAATTATTGAGTTATGATTGGTTGATAAGTTTGGGTGTGAGAATGTATTGTAATATACTATGGATGAGATTGTGTAGAATATGTTGTGTTTGATATCATATCTTGCAGTATATGCATGTTATTATTGAATGTGATTTCTCACCCCTTCTGTTTGAATGTTGTCTTTACATGGGGCATCATACAAATACTCAAGAGTAGAGTCGCTGTTGTGAGTAGAAACTTGTTCTTGATCTATTTCTTTGCTTTAGCTTTGGTTATGCTATGATATATAACACTGGGGAGCGATTTATTTGTTTTATGTTGAGATTTCTTAGAGACCACTATAAAAAAAGTGCGTAAATTGTGGCGGTTAATTCATGAAAATTGTATGGTTTGAACCGACACAATTTATAAATACGACGTTTTTGAAAATGCCATAAGTTTGGCTGCCGCAAAGATAATAGCTGCGGTTTGAAATTAAACACCGTGCGAACCTCCGTATTTTTCACAATTTAAAGTGTCAGTTTTTGTTTGAAAATAATGGCGGTTTCAAACGCTCTATTGTTCACAAACTAAACAATTATCTTCACATTTTACGTCGGTTGAAACCGTCGTAATATATTAAAATTTACGTTATTTTAAACTGTCCTAATTTACTAATGATATGAGCCATAACATCATTGTTCAAACCGCCACAATTTTCAAATTCATTTGAAAAAGTTCTCTTTAAAATATGCTAAAATAAATTTATTTATTTTTCACAATTTAATACCAACACTAAAAGTAAATTAAATATCTATCATAATTTTACATTTATGCATTTTTGTAATAATATATATATATATATATATATATATATATATATATATATATATATATATATATATATATATATATATATATATATATATATATATATATATATATATATAAGTCGGTACAATTGTGTAATTTTTTCAAAATTATATAGAAACTTTAAGTGTGTGATATATTTTTCACAATCTATTACTGAATATTAAAACATAAAAATGACCAACAATTTTTGTATGTAGTATCTTAAGTCATTCTCAAAAAACAAGTTTTAAAACATAAAAGTGCCATAAAAATCATATATCCTTTGAAGGACTCGGATAATTTTTTCCACGTGTATTGCTTGCATATGATGATCTTCTTATGTCACTAAGTGATGAAGGCTCACTTCCTGCATCAGAAACCTACGAAAAACAAAACAATTATTATATTAGAGCTAATCACTATAGAAATATAGAATTATTAAATGGGATATATCATCACTATTTTCTTGGTGGCATGAGCAACAGAGCTACACAATTTTGACAGCCATAGTTTTGGGACTTTTAAAGTCTTTTGTAAGGATCACTGAATTGTGTCATAGTTGGCACTGGAACTGCGATCAGAACACGCATATGCGGTATTCGGGGTTCTATTTTTTTATAGGAACTGAAAATCTCTTAATAGTATTTCTCCAACAGTAAGTATCTTAGTTCATTACAAGAAAACATACCATTCAACAAGTAACACTAAAGTAAAAGAAACTAATGGCAAATAAAAACAATGAATGACATTAAAAAAACCCTGAAAAGTATTTACGTTATTAATTTAGTTGTAAGAGAACAAAGGGTCGAAAAGAAAAATTATTCTTTTCTTCATACAAATTTGGTATCATAAGAGATACCACCACGGTAAACAATCCCATAACCACCTCCCCAATCATATTTTCCTCACACAAACCATTCAAGCGAGTATCATATAATTTCTCTTGCAGTCGCTTATGTGGACTTAGCTTCCAATCTCATACCTAATATTAGTTCTATTGGAACATCATTGAGATTCCTATGTCTAATGTTGGAATTACAATTGAAGTACACATTAAATACAAACTATGATTGGGATATAGAGAAGAATATTGTTAAGAGTCCCACATCGGACAATATATGGCCTGAACATGTGTTTATAAATGGAGGCAGACCTCACTCTATCAACCGGTTTTGTAGGGTTGAGTTAGGCTCGATCACACATTCTTAACATGGTATCAGAGCCTCGTTTAAGATCCGGTGGGCCACCTATTATGGTTTCCGCTAATACCATGTTAAGAATGTGTGATCGAGCCTAACTCAACCCTACAAAACCGGTTGATAGAGTGAGGATTGCCCCTATTTATAAACTCATGTTCAGGCCATATATTGTCCGATGTGGGACTCTTAACAAATATTATAATCGACAAGTGTATAGGGTTTCAAATCATAATATCATATTTTATGTTCAACCCAACCATTAGAAGCATACCATCATAACTATAATAAATATTATCTATTAATTAAAGTCAGAATCATCTAATGTGATTATGAAATAAAGCATCATATAGCTAGAGCAAAATTATCGTCTTAATATTAGAGTAAGAGTGCTAGGTTCTTGGTTAACTAAGGATCAATTAGAACCATCAATTAACGTGGTTTCATCATCGAGTTGTTATTACTTACATCAATAGCATGCCCTATCATTTTTAATACTTATTCATTCATCACTTCTGTAAAGTATAATCCATTGATCCTTTTGTAATAGAGCTTGTAATATAAATATACATAATGCTAGGCATGAGCAACAAAGCTACACAATTTTGACTGCCACTCCAAAATGAAAATTCTCAATCCTGTAATTGGTCGTGCATCGTACGGGCATACATCTAGTTATATATAAAACTCATAACAACATAAGATATGCTAGGCATGAGCAACAGAGCTACACAGTTTTGACTGTCACTCCAAAATCAAAAGTCTCAATCCCATAATTGGCGCTATATTGGAAGTTAATTCGGAAAGAAGAGATCTATCAAACCTAATTGTGAGAGGCAAGACAATCAGAACCATTCATTGCTTCACGATATCACTCTTTTAATCAAAGACAATACTGCTGTAACACCCCGAATAAAATAAGAGAATTATTTAAATTAAGTTAATAATATATTTATTAATTTAATTAAATAAATCGAATTATTGGATTATTATTATTATTATTATTTGGAATAATAATTAGTGGAAAATATATAAGTTGGAATAAGAGAAAAGGGTTTTCATTTTTGGTAAAGAGTTTTCACGTGTAACAGAGAAGCGGCTGAAAAGTGGAAAGTGGAGAAAGGGCAAAGAGGAAGAGCTAGAGAGCAAAGGTTGAAGAACGGAAAAGCTTGAAGCTTAGAGATTGCCGGATTATCTCAGGTAAGGGGGTTTATCGTCGTTTAATGGGTATTATAGATTAACATGTCATGGGTAGTGATAAACCGTGGAATTGACCCTAATTGGGATGTTGAATGTTGAAATATTGTGATGAATAAGTTGTATTAAAGTTGTAATTGAATCGGTAATTGTGTGAGTCGTGTTCCCCCGAACGTATAGCTTTTTACGGAAATTGAATCGGAGGTCCGGAAGTCCTCCAACGACGGAAAATGCGGAGAACTCTGCATTCTGCCTTGTGTTAGCGCAGGAACTGCTGTTTTGTCTGCGTTAACCGGTTAACCCAGGGCGTTAACCGGTTAACACTGTTATATTTTGTGAAAATGTGCTGTTTTGCCTGCGTTAACCGGTTAACCCAGGGCGTTAACCGGTTAACACTGTTGCGTTTTGCAAGAAAGTGTGTTTTGTCCTGCGTTAACCGGTTAACCCAGGGCGTTAACCGGTTAACACTGTTGGAAATTGGAAAAATTGATATTTTAATGTTGTGAACATAATTGGTTATTGGCCTATTATCGTTAATTTTGATGAGTAACTTTGTTGAGTTTATGTTATGAAGTGTTGATACAAACGTGTTAAATTACTTAGCATTACATGATGATTTATAATGCTTATAATATCGATTGAAGAACTCACCCTTACAACTATTTTTCAGGTAACGAGCAGTGATTGAGTAGAAGCTAGTGCTTGGAGTCTAGTGTAGTCTTCGTAGTGGGTCGTGCTCTGATAGATGTAACATCGGGACGGGATGTTTTTAATTGTTGAATAATTTTACATGTAATCTGTTATATGTTTTGAACGGTTGATTTGATTTCTATCCGCTGCGAATTATGCAAAAATGTTATTTGAATTAAATAATGAGCATGACTGAATTTTATGGTGAAATGTGTGAAGTGTTTGTGTGACACCCTTGGTGCATAATTACTCTGATATATATATTTGTTATTGTTATTTTAATTAAATATTTGGGGTATTTTAGAAGGGTGTTACATTAGTGGTATCAGAGCAGGTCGATCTGTCCGGCCAGTTGTCGTGTCGTTACTGTCTAACAATTGTGTATTGTTACTAATCTAACTTTTAAGTTGTGTTGTATTGATAAGTTGAAATGGCTGGAAGGAATGACGCTGCAATGGCTGCCGCAATGCAAGCGATGGCACAAGCTGTGCAGAACTTGCCAAATGTTGGTGGTGATGCTGGATCACGTAGCTTGGCGACTTTTCAGAGAGAGAATCCGCCGGTGTTTAAAGGGAAGCATGATCCAGATGCAGCCTTGGGATGGTTGAAAGAGATTGAGAGAATCTTCCGTGTTATGGATTGCACTCCAGCTCAGAAGGTTCGGTATGGTACTCACATGCTAGCAGTCGAAGCTGATGACTGGTGGCTAGAGACTCAAGAGAGGTTGACCGTGGCAGGTGAAGTCATTACTTGGGATGTATTCCGTAGGGAATTCATGAGAAAGTATTATCCGGAAGATGTCCGTGGTAAGAAGGAAATTGAGTTCCTTGAGCTGAAGCAAGGAAACATGTCTGTCACTAATTATGCTGCGAAATTTGTGGAGCTGTCCAAATTTTATCCTCATTACACTGGTGCTGGTGCTGAATTTTCAAAGTGCATCAAGTTTGAAAATGGACTGCGCTCTGAAATTAAGAAGGTTGTTGGGTATCAGAAGATACGCATTTTTACTGAATTGGTTGATAGCTGCAGGATATTTGAAGAAGACAATAATGCTCATTACAAGATTGTCAGTGACCGCAGGGGCAAGCAACATCAAAACCGTGGAAAGCCGTATGATGCCCCAGTGGGAAAAGGGAAACAAGGAGCTGCTCCGGCTCAGAGGACCAGTAGGGGAGGTGCTCCTGCTGGTATAGTTTGCTTCAAATGTGGTCAGGCTGGTCATAAGAGTAATGTATGCACTGCTGAAGTAAAGAGGTGTTTTCGCTGTGGTAAGACTGGTCATGCAATAGCTGATTGCAAGCACAAGGAAATGATTTGTTTTAATTATGGCGAAGAAGGGCATATTGGAAGTCAGTGTCAGAAGCCAAAGAGATCTCAGACGGGGAAGGTGTTCGCATTGACCGGAACTCAAACCTCCAGTGAGGACAGACTTATCCTTTTGAGTTGAGCTTTGTATTTTTACTATTATTCCTTTTGTAATGAACATTGAAAAAAAAAGTAGCAATAAAACATTTCCCTCTTGTTGGGGATTTATGCAGAGTTAAATTCCAAAAGTCCTTGAAAACATTTCATACATTGCATCGCATAACATAACATTGCATAACAGGTGTTCTAAAAGACCATATTCTCACGGTCTGCCTCTTAAACAGAAAAATGGATCTCGAACAGACTGTCAAAGATCTCCAGACTCAGAATGCTCAATTCAAGGAGATGATGCTAAGCTTATCCAAGGGGCAGGAGGAACTGAAGGCTCTTTTGGCCGAAAAGAAGAAGGACAAGAAAGCTGTGAGTTTCATTAACCCGGGAAGAAGGCGTAAAGGACAGGCTACGGGAATCAAATTTGGAATCCCGAATGGTCCAGAAGAGGGGGCGGAGAATGATTCAGAGGAGGAGAATGCTGATTTCTCTAACCCTGAGGATGACGATGAAGAGTATGAAAATGAACAGTACTCTCCGAGAGATGATAAGTATAAATTGCTGGAGGAACGCATGCTAGCCATGGAGGGTCAGAAGACACCTGGTCTGGATTTCGAAAGTCTGGGTCTGGTCTCCGATGTGACCATTCCCCGCAAATTCAAAATCCCCACTTTCACTAAGTACGATGGTGCGTCTTGTCCTCAGATGCATCTAAGGGCTTACGTGAGAAAGATACAGCCGCATACCACTGATAAGAAACTGTGGATCCATTTCTTCCAAGAAAGTCTGTCTGGCACCCAGTTGGAATGGTATTATCAGCTCGAGAGCTCTGACATCCGCACCTGGACTGATTTAGCAACAACTTTCTATAAGCAGTACCAGTACAATTCTGAATTAGCGCCTACTCGGCTACAGTTGCAGAATATGGCCATGGGATCTAAAGAAAGCTTCAAAGAGTATGCTCAGAAATGGAGAGATTTGGCCGGCAGGGTCAAACCCCCTATGACTGACCGAGAATTAGTAGACCTGTTCATGGGTACCCTGACTGGCCCATTCTACAGCCACCTACTGGGGAGTTCTTCATCAGGTTTCACTGAACTTATACTGACAGGTGAACGGGTGGAAAGCGGCATTCGAAGTGGAAAATTACAGGCAACTACTTCTACAAGCAGTAAAAAGTCCTACCATGGGAAGAACGAATCGAATGCTGTGTATGGTCAAAAGAATCATAATAAGAAAATCGGTGACCATGCCATTGGAGCAGTGACGATCGCGGCCCCGCCAGCTCAAAACTTCCAGCAAAGACAAGACAGACCAAGAAGGCAGTTTACCAAGCTCAATATGACTTTAGCACAAGCATTGCAAAGTATGCTAAAGGTAAACCTGATCACTCTCAGAGGTCCTCCTGCAAATGCCAACACTGCTTCGCCTCGTTATAATCCCAATGCCAGGTGTGCATATCACTCCGATAGCCCCGGGCATGATACAAACGATTGTTGGCTGTTGAAGAATAAGATTCAGGACATGATCGATGCTGGGGAAATCGAGTTCGAGCCTCCGGAGACTCCTAATGTCATCAACGCACCTATGCCTAATCATGACAAGGCTGTTAATGCTCTCAATGACGATTCTCTCATCACTACTGTAGCGGACTTAACATCTCCTCTCCCAGTCATAAAGCGGAATTTATCGCAAGCTGGTTTATTTCCAGGTTGTACTGAAGATTGCAATCTCTGCACACTTTGGCCCGAGGACTGCTTGAAATTGAAAAATGGCATTCAACGGCTGATGGACGACCGTACAATTCTCTTTGAAAGGGTTTCTAAGGCGGAAAACCCTATTGAAGAAATATCTATGATTGCAAGGTCCAAAGTTCCGGTTAAGATTACCGCTCCCAGGGTACCTGTGAAGATCATTGCTGAGCCCAAGGTAGCTCCCCTGATCATTACTGCACCTGGCCCAATACCGTACTCCTCAAGCAAGGCCATTCCGTGGAATTATGGAGGTGAGGTTTACATCCATGGCGTAAAGCAAATTGGTGATTCTGCTAATCCTAATGACATCGTTGGGACTAGTAAAATTACTCGAAGCGGAAGGATCTTCTCTCCAGAGATCTCACCCCCAGCTCCTGAGACTCGAGGAAAGGAACCAGTCAATCCTTCTCAGTCAGAGACACCGGTCGAAGATACTACTGAAGACGTTGCCAAACGAGAAATGGAAGAAGTGTTGAAAATCATTCGCAAGAGTGACTTTGATGTTGTAGAGCAGTTGGGGCATACCCCATCTAAGATCTCAATGTTATCATTGCTGTTATCTTCTGAATCTCATGCCAGTGCGTTGATAAAATGCTTGAAGACTGCTCATGTGCCTCAGGAAACATCTGTCGATCAGTTCGAACATTATGTGGCTCACTTGGCTGTTGACAATGGCCTAGGATTTTCCGACGCTGATCTGACACCAGCGGGAAAGAACCATAATAAGGCCCTGCATATCTCCATTGAGTGTAAAGGCATCACCCTGTCTCATGTGCTGATCGATAATGGCTCTTCTTTGAATGTGTTACCGAAAGCCGTGCTCGAGAAACTTGACTGCAAGAGCGTTGAACTGAAGCCTAGTGACATTGTGGTGCGGGCTTACGATGGTGCAAAGAGTGTTGTCCACGGTGAAGTTGTTCTCCCTATCAAGATAGGACCTCAAGTTTTCAACACTACCTTTTATGTAATGAACATTCGTCCTGCCTACTCCTGCCTACTGGGGCGCCCTTGGATTCATGAGGCAGGTGCTGTGGCTTCGTCGCTCCATCAAAAGCTGAGGTATCCAATAGAGGGTAAAATCGTCACCGTGTGTGGGGAAGAGGAATACATTGTCAGCAGTGTGCATACCTTCAGATACGTTGAGATGGATGGTGAATTCTTCGAGACTCCAACTCAGTCATTTGAAGTGGTTTCTCTGCCCGATCCTGTCCTTAAGCCAACTCCCTATGTGCCCAAGGTTACTCGTACTCCTCCTGCTATGATTTCTCTGAAAGATGCTCAAGCTGTGGTTGAAGATGGTGGCTGTACTGGCTGGGGTCAACTGATCAACGTACCGTACAAGTCCGACAAAGCTGGTCTGGGATTCAACTCTGAGAAGACGGTCAAAGATCAAATCAGTGTTGTAGAAAATGCTGACAGTGATTGCGACCTGGATAGTTGGATCTACCCAACAATTGGCGACGGACTCAATAATTGGAAGGCTGAAGACACTATCCCGATCTCCTTTAGTCAGGAGTAATTGTTATTGTCTATTTAGCATTGCAAATTCTAATTGAAGCATTGTGTCTATACCCGGGGCACAATAGCTAATTTGTTAAGGGTTTTGTCATTTCATAAGCATATTTTCATATTCAATAAATCAATGGACATTTTCGCATTCAAATGTTGCGCTCTTTATTTTTCCTGTCGTCTTTCAAACAAGCTATGCTTTCTTACACACACTCACGTAACAAATTGCAGATCCGTACTCACTCTGGATCCTATTGGTAATAATTCCGCTACTGTTCATTATGACTTTGAAAATCCAATTTACCAAGCCGAAGATGGAAGTGAGGAAGATTGTGAAGTCCCTGGAGAGCTTGCCAGATTGTTACTGCAAGAGGGAAAGACTATACAGCCGCATGAAGAGTCCCTCGAAATAGTAAATCTGGGTACTGAGGTAGACAGAAGAGAAGTCAAAATAGGAGCAGGATTGGAAAGCAGTGTCAAGGAAAGATTGATTCGGATGTTACATGACTATGTAGAGGTTTTCGCTTGGTCTTATGAAGACATGCCCGGGTTGGATACTGATATAGTGGTGCATCGGCTGCCTACGAAGGAAGACTGCCGTCCTGTCAAGCAAAAGGTTCGCCGCATGCGTCCTGAAATGTCTGAGAAAATCAAAGCCGAGGTTATGAAACAATTCAATGCCGGTTTCCTAGCCGTTACTTCTTATCCTCAATGGGTTGCTAATGTGGTGCCAGTGCCAAAGAAGGATGGTAAGGTGCGAATGTGCGTAGATTACAGAGACCTGAATAAGGCAAGTCCCAAAGACGACTTTCCACTCCCACACATCGATGTTCTGGTAGACAATACCGCTCAACACAAAGTATTCTCCTTCATGGATGGTTTCTCGGGATATAACCAGATTAAGATGGCACCTGAGGACATGGAAAAAACTACGTTTGTGACGCAATGGGGCACTTTCTGTTACAAAGTAATGCCATTCGGTCTAAAGAACGCCGGGGCAACATACCAGCGTGCTATGGTGGTTTTGTTCCATGACATGATTCATCATGAGATAGAAGTATATGTGGATGACATGATAGCTAGATCTCATACTGAAGAAGAACATCTCGATCATTTATACAAACTGTTCGAGAGGTTGAAGAAGTACAAGTTGAGATTGAATCCGAACAAATGCACCTTTGGAGTAAGATCCGGTAAACTCTTGGGCTTTATTGTCAGTGGTAAAGGAATTGAGGTTGACCCGGCTAAAGTGAGAGCTATTCAAGAAATGCCAGTTCCCCGTACAGAGAAAGAAGTCAGAGGTTTCTTGGGACGCTTGAACTACATTGCTCGATTTATCTCCCACTTGACCGCTACCTGCAAACCCATCTTCAAATTGCTGAGGAAGAATCAAGAGATGATATGGAATGACGAATGCCAAGAAGCTTTTGACAAAATCAAGAACTACCTCCAGGAACCTCCGATTCTGATACCACCAGTTGAAGGAAGACCTCTAATCATGTATTTGACCGTGTTAGAAAATTCAATGGGTGCGTATTGGGGCAACATGACGAGTCTGGTCGAAAAGAGCATGCCATATACTACCTGAGCAAAAAGTTTACCGACTGTGAAACAAGATACTCACTGCTCGAGAGAACTTGCTGTGCTTTGGCCTGGGCTGCTCGCCGACTAAGACAGTATATGTTGAATCATACCACTTTGTTGATTTCTAGGATGGATCCCATCAAATACATGTTCGAGAAGCCTGCCCTCTCCGGAAGAATAGCGAGATGGCAGATGATCTTAACAGAGTATGATATCCAGTACACTACCCAGAAAGCAATCAAAGGAAGCGTGCTGGCTGATCATTTGGCTCATCAAGCGGTGGATGATTACCAATCTATGAATTTTGAGTTCCCAGATGAGGATGTCATGGTTGTTGCTGATAATGAAAAACCTAAACCAGATGAAGGACCCGAATGGGGATCCCGATGGACTATGGTCTTTGATGGATCTTCTAATGCATTGGGCCATGGTGTTGGGGTTGTACTCATTTCTCCTGGAGGTTACCATACGCCTCTCACTGCTAGACTATGTTTTCATTGTACCAACAATATGGCTGAGTATGAAGCGTGTATTTTTGGACTCAAAGCTGCTATAGATTGGCGAATCAAGTTTTTGAGTGTGTACGGAGATTCGGCCTTGGTAATCAGTCAGATCAAAGGGGAATGGGAGACTAAACATCCAAATCTCATCCCTTATCGAGAGCAGGTGATGACATTAATCCCATACTTTGAAGAAATAGCATTTGAACATATTCCACGAGAGGAGAACCAGCTGGCAGACGCATTAGCTACCATGTCATCTATGTTCAGAGTCAGATGGGGCAGCGAAGCTCCCATGATTACCATTGGACGGTTAGATGAACCAGCATACTGTTATGAACTTGACACTGAGGAGGTACAGGAGAAACCTTGGTTCCACGACGTAAGAAGATATTTAGAAGCTCAGGAATACCCTGAAGGGGCATCCATTAAGGACAGGAAATTCCTGAGGAAGTTCTCCGCTAAATTCTTTCTGAGTAATGGAGTGTTATACAAACGTAATCATGATTCGACTCTGCTTCGCTGTGTGGATGGAGAAGAAGCAAAAAGGATTATGGAAGACATACATGACGGTATTTTTGGGACTCATTCTAGTGGACATACAATGGCCAAGAAGATTCTGAGATCAGGGTATTATTGGTCTACCATGGAAGCCGATTGCCACCATCATTCCAGAGCCTGTCATAAGTGTCAGATCTATGCGGACAAAGTACATGGGCCTCCTGCTCCATTGAACGTTTTGACAGCGCCTTGGCCCTTTGCAATGTGGGGCATCGATATGATTGGAGAGATTAAACCCACGGCTTCTAATGGACATCGCTTCATTCTCGTCGCTATTGATTACTTCACCAAGTGGGTAGAGGCAGCCTCATTCGCTTCTGTCACCAAGAATGTGGTGGCACGGTTCGTCAAGAATAACCTTATTTGTCGATACGGCATCCCTGAAAGGATTATCACTGACAATGGTACTAATTTGAACAACAAGATGATTACTGAACTCTGCACGCAGTTCAAAATTAAACACCATAACTCCTCTCCGTACCGGCCAAAGATGAATGGCGCCGTGGAGGCTGCTAATAAGAACATCAAGAGGATCATACAAAAGATGACAGTAACGTACAAAGACTGGCATGAGATGTTACCATTTGCTCTCCATGGTTATCGCACTTCAGTACGCACTTCGACAGGAGCAACTCCTTTCTCTTTAGTCTACGGAATGGAAGCCGTTTTACCAGTGGAAGTTCAGATTCCCTCTCTAAGAATCATGAAAGAGGCGGGCTTAGATGAAGATGAATGGATTCAGACTCGGCTCGACCAGATAAACTTGATTGATGAGAAGAGACTCGCGGCTGTCTGCCACGGGCAGATATATCAGAAGCGCATGACCCAGGCATTTAACAAAAGAGTCAAGAGACAGGTGTATCAGGTAGGCGACTTGATGATCAAGCGTATCATTCTACCGCAAGGGGATCCCAGAGGCAAGTGGACTCCCACATACGAAGGGCCATTTGTGGTTAAGAAGGTATTCTCCGGTGGAGCCATGATACTTGCTACAATGGATGGCGAAGACCTCCCGCATCCTATGAACGCGGACATAGTTAAAAAATACTACGCATAACAGAGACCCGCTAGGTCGACGTACCTAGGCAAAAGTAAGGGCATCCCGGCGAACCAAAAGGGTTCGGGCAAAAATTAGGGATAAATATATAAAGACGTATACCCGGCAAGTCGAAAACCTGAAAAGGCGGCTTGGGCAAAAAGGGGTATCCCGGTGGACTGAAAACCCGAAAAGGCAGTCCAGGCAAAAATTAGGGATTAAAGCGTATGACTATGTCCCGTTCTCTGTCAGCTTCAACCAAGTTCCAAGGACTGAACAAACTAATCACTTCTATCCGACAGTAGGAGATGAGATGCTTGAAGACATAATGACAGTAGCGGAATCAAAATCAATAGGACTTATTCTGCATAGCTTTCTTTTTGTTGTCTTGACAACTTCCTCTTACTAGGATTTCTGTCTCCTTGTACACAAATTGCCTGTTTATAGGCCCTCTTTCAAAATCAATACAATTTCATTGCCAAAAAGATGCTTTTGTTTTTACCTGTTCTGTTTTGTTTGCGTAAACGTCCATTGATTTAACTTGAATTGACTTATGCACTTGAATATGACCCATGTTTACAAAAATGCGTGCCTAAAATAGCAATAGCAATTACTACACGACTTCAGGATCGAGGAGAAGGTCTAACCACGCTTTCCAAGGAGGCTGTTACTAATTCGATTCCCCGGCAACGCCAATTATTCCCCAGAAGAGGTCGGCATCGCCCTACCGAAAGGTCATCCCTTCTATCCCCAGCCAGGCCCCGTGAGACAGAACCCAAATCCCCAGCTAAGGAAAAGCCATCAATACCAATGTCTCCGACCAGCAGACTGAGATCTATCTCCCCAGTGAAGTCGCCAGCCAGGCTCTGTTGAATATCTCTACCATCAGACAGAAATCAGAACCCCCAGCCGAGAGAGGGCCCTCAACACGAATATCTCCAATCAGTAGATGGGGATTTATTTTCCCCAGTAGAGTCCCCAAGCAGAACTTCTCATACGCATAACTCATTCATTACATCATTTCACAGCATACGCATGCATACAACATTCGCATTTATTTTCGAAAGCATAAAACATCTCATGCATCATGACATCGCATGAAGCTAACTTTATTTTTCAGGTCAATTATCCTCTTGATACAACCAACACAAAGGTCCATTCAGACGGACATCTTTATCAATTACATCCCTCAGATACTACCTAGCGTACGGTATATTCCGAGGTGTAGTCTAGCGTACGACTACTTTCTTCTTCAGATACATCTTTCAGATATACTCCATGTCAACATTCATTCTGACGTCCTCCCAACGAGGGCATCTACAAGCTCATCCCAGACATTCATCGCCAATACAACGAATATTATCAGATACAGCCCAACGTACGGTTCTTTCTGATTCAGCCCAACACATGACTCCTTCAACTCAGATACGATCTAGCGTACGATCCATTCTGACCTTCAACAACTCCAATACAGTCTAATGTACGACCAAGTTAGACCTTTATCTCCCTTTCTCAGGTGCTACCTTCGGACAGGTACATTCCTGAATGGTAGTCTAGTATACGGCTACTCCCTTTCTCAGGTGCTACCTTCGGACAAGTACATTCCTGAATGGTAGTCTAGTATACGGCTACTACCTTTCTCAGGTGCTACCTTCGGACAGGTACATTCCTGAATGGTAGTCGAGCATACGGCTACTCCCTTTCTCAGGTGCTACCTTCGGACAGGTACATTCCTGAATGGTAGTCTAGTATACGGCTACTACCTTTCTCAGGTGCTACCTTCGGACAGGTACATTCCTGAATGGTAGTCGAGCATACGGCTACTCCCTTTCTCAGGTGCTACCTTCGGACAGGTACATTCCTGAATGGTAGTCTAGTATACGGCTACTCCCTTTCTCAGGTGCTACCTTCGGACAGGTACATTCCTGAATGGTAGTCGAGCATACGGCTACTCCCTTTCTCAGGTGCTACCTTCGGACAGGTACATTCCTGAATGGTAGTCGAGCATACGGCTACTCCCTTTCTCAGGTGCTACCTTCGGACAGGTACATTCCTGAATGGTAGTCGAGCATACGGCTACTCCCTTTCTCAGGTGCTACCTTCGGACAGGTACAGTCCTGAATGGTAGTCTAGTATATGGCTACTCCCTTTCTCAGGTGCTACCTTCGGACAGGTACATTCCTGAATGGTAGTCTGGTATACGGCTACTCCCTTTTCAGCAGATTCAGCCTAACGGACGGCCCATTCCGCAACCCAGATGCGATCTAGCATACGATCCATTCTGATCTTTCATCCCCAGCAAAGTCATCCGCCTAATGAACAACTCACTCTGGTATTCAGACGCGGTCTAACATACGATCCATTCTGATCCCTTATCCCCAGCAGTATATAACATACTCTGACTCCCCAACGAAGTCAACAGCATGATGGATAATTCACTATACGGTCTGATGTACGACCCGGTGTGACACCCATGTCTCTAGATATCGTCTAACGTACGACACAATCTGGAAATCTCCTCAGCAAGTTGCTTGGATGGCATCTCTAAGCCCATCTCCATCAAGACTGATGGACAAGCGCAAATTTTCGGGGCATTATAGTGTTCAATAATCTTTCACCTCCAGACCACGAACGGCACATGCCATTCTACTCTCTCGGTGCAAGAATATTGAACAGGGGCAGCTGTCATACCCCAAAATTTGCCCATTGAAATTACAAAGCATTTTCCAAGACCCTCTGACTTGTTCTGCAAGGCACTGATATCAAAGGGACAAAAGCCCAGCTCACAACAGGCCTAATCCAAAGTGGCCCAAAATAGCTTGCTCGCTAGGCGAGCAATTCCTTCGCCTAGCGAATATCTCAGCATGCCACTCGCCCAGCGAAGCATCAGGTCCAGAAAAAGCCCAAACCTAGTTTGCTCGCCAGGCGAGCAATTCCTTCGCCTAGCGAAGCTTGCGAGAATTTGAAAATTTGGACCTCATTTTAAGCCCATTAGGTCACCACTACTACTACTATAAATACCTGCTTCTCTGCCACGAAAAAGAAACACACAGAGACGGACGAAGACGGACGGAAACACGCATCCAGAGGGAGGAACACAGAAACCCTGCTGATCCAAAGAGTTCAGAAGGCGGAAACCCTGAAGGCCGCTTACCCGCTCCGAAGCTACCACCACCCAGCTCAATCCGGCTCGCCAATTCAAGGTTGCAACTCGATTTGCAAACAGGTTTGCATCATTGTCATCGCTTTAGTTTCTTAATTGGCATCTGATATCACTTTAGGGTATTAATTTACACATGATTATCACTTTGTCTTCTTATTTTGCATGTGGTACCGCATTAGTGTCTTAATTTGCATGTGACATCGTTTTGTACTCTCATTTGGCATATGGTACCACTTCATGTTCTTAATTAGTGGAGGATATCATAATTGAATTCATAAACATTTTGAAGCTTTGCATGAGAATTTAAATGTACTTGAACAGTGTGAAACGGAACCATATAATTATGTGTTAGAGGCCATAGGCCATGCTGCTGATTGAGGTCATAATTTCAAACCCGTGGCCGCTCGCTAGCTCATCGCTAGGCGAGCCCGCAGCGAGCCTTCGCTGAGCCTTCGCTAGGCGAAGCAGAAGCGAACAGGACAGGGGCTGCTTTGTCCCTTTGTTGCCCGTTTTATACTTACCTAATCATGACTCTGCATCATTTGGCTTAAATTCCTGGCTGTTATATTCATTTTGTGATGCAATTTCCAATTGTGTTTTATCTCAATGCTATAATCTGTGTGTTAATGGTGTAAAGGCTAGCATACTCCCGAAGAAAGAACCGGCTAGGTACACCGCTTTATGCATGGGAAGACTTTCATGGAGATGGACTCTAAATTATTTCACTTTAATGTGAAAATTCATATTGGTTGCCTAACCAATTTTAATGTATTGATCCTTAATGTGTTGATTTTAATGTATCGATTCAATGCGGTATCACCATAATTACCTAATGAACTTAAAACATGGACTTTAAATAAATGATATCGGACCTCTCTCTATTACCCCACGATTACAATATTACGGTCATGTCCCGCGAATATGGGGATATCCTTAGCAAAGACCCTTCGGTAAAATCATCATAGTCCCTCGGATGTTGCCTTCGAAAATACGATTTTGTCCCTCGATGACCCTTCGGTGTAGCCTACGGTTAAATGATGATAGTCCCTTCGAATGCTAAGGTATCCTCACAACTGTTGCCTTCAATGACCGATCGATGACCCTACGATGACCCTCCTACATCCCCAGGATAAAACTACTTACTTCTCAATAGTACGGACAGTTTTACCCTCATAAGGATAGGAAATGCCCGGAAAGACCTCGGACAGGTATAACCTTAATTGCTCATTCATAACAAAAAAAATATACTTTTCACCTCACACCTTTCAAACATCTTTTTTGGAAAATCACCACTTAGCATACATCCGCACTAGGATCATTGCCGAGTTATATCCTTCTAAACTATTTTCTAAATTAAAACGAGATAACCACTTTGTATACATTCATGCAAGAATCATTACAAAGTTAAATTCTCATTTTGCAAAACATTTTTATACATTTTTCAACCCCCTTTTTCAAACAAGAGAAACATAAATGATTGAGCAATTAAGAGCCCATGGATAACCATGGATACAAAGGGTGCTTACCCCTTCCCTTTGTATAAAGTACCTCCCGAACCTAAGAATCTAAATTAAGGTCTTTCCTGTTCTTTTCCGCCTTTCCTTATGGGATAAAAGAAAAGTCGGTGGCGACTCTTGCTAACCGCGACATTGTGATTATAAATCCAATAAGGTCCAGTTCACCGTATGACAGACCGGAACTCAAACCTCCAGTGAGGACAGACTTATCCGAGGTACGTGTTATATTAATGGCTTTCCTCTTGTAGCTATTATTGACACATGTGCGACTCATTCCTTTATATCTTTGGATTGTGCTGTGAAACTTAAGTTAGAGATATCTGAGATGTTTGGTAGTATGGTAATTGATACTCCTGCGAAGGGTTCAGTGACTACTACTTCGGTTTGTTTAAATTGTCCTTTGAGTATTTTTGGTAGAGACTTTGGGATGGACCTAGTGTGTCTTCCACTAGTGCAGATTGATGTTATTCTGGGTATGAACTGGTTGGTGTTTAACCGAGTTTCTATCAACTGTTTTGATAAGACGGTGGTCTTTCCTGAGATTGAGGAGGGAAAGAGTTTGTTTCTATCAGCAAGGCAAGTGAATGAGGAAGTAGCTGATGGGGCAGAGTTGTTTATGCTGTTAGCGACTTTGGAGGCTAAAGATAAACTGGTGATTGGCGATCTAGCCGTGGTGTGTGATTTTCCTGATGTGTTTCCGGAAGAGGTAAATGAATTACCGCCAGAGCGCGAAGTGGAGTTCTCGATTGATTTGGTACCTGGTACTAGGCCGATATCGATGGCTCCGTACCGTATGTCTGCTGTTGAGTTAACTGAATTGAAGAGTCAGTTGGAAGATCTGTTGGATAAGAAATTTATTCGTCCGAGTGTGTCACCGTGGGGTGCACCAGTGCTATTGGTTAAGAAGAAAGAAGGTACTATGAGGTTGTGTGTGGACTACAGGCAACTGAATAAAGTGACGATCAAGAATCGGTATCCTTTGCCGAGGATTGATGATTTGATGGATCAGTTGGTTGGTGCAAGTGTGTTTAGCAAAATAGATTTGAGATCTGGGTATCATCAGATCCGTGTGAAAACCGAGGATATTCAGAAGACTGCTTTCAGAACAAGGTATGGACATTATGAGTATTCTGTAATGCCTTTTGGTGTGACTAATGCGCCTGGAGTATTTATGGAGTATATGAATAGGATTTTCCATCCGTACCTAGACAAGTTTGTTGTGGTGTTTATTGATGATATTTTGGTGTATTCGAAATCTGAAGAAGAGCATGCTGAGCATTTGAGAGTGGTTTTAGAAGTTCTCCGAGAAAAGAAGTTATTTGCTAAATTGTCCAAGTGTGAATTTTGGTTAGGAGAGGTGAGTTTTCTTGGTCATGTGATTTCAAGAGGTGGCGTTGCTGTTGATCCTTCTAAGATAGAAGCGGTATCTAAGTGGGAAGCTCCGAAGTCTGTTGCTGAGATTCGAAGTTTCCTTGGTTTGGCTGGTTATTATAGGAAGTTCATTGAGGGATTTTCTAAGTTGGCGTTACCCTTGACGATGTTGACTAGGAAGGGGCAAGCGTTTGTTTGGGACTCAAAATGTGAAGAAGGTTTCCAAGAGTTAAAGAGAAGGTTAACTACTGCTCCTATTCTGATATTACCGAGTTCGTCAGAATCATTTGAAGTTTTCTGTGATGCTTCATTGTTGGGTTTGGGTGGCGTGTTGATGCAGAATAAGCAGGTTATAGCTTATGCTTCAAGACAGCTGAGGGTTCATGAGAGGAACTATCCGACGCACGATTTAGAGTTGGCGGCTGTGGTGTTTGTTCTGAAGTTATGGAGGCATTACTTGTACGGGTCAAGATTTGAGGTTTTCAGTGACCATAAAAGTTTAAAGTATTTGTTTGATCAGAAAGAGTTGAATATGAGACAGAGAAGATGGTTAGAGTTTTTGAAGGATTATGACTTTGGTTTGAATTACCATCTGGGTAAAGCAAACGTAGTGGCTGATGCATTGAGTCGGAAATCATTGCATATGTCTATGCTAATGGTTAAGGAATTGGATTTAATTGAGCAGTTTAGAGACTTGAGTTTGGTGTGTGAGAGTACTCACAATAGTGTTAAATTGGGAATGTTGAAGTTAACAAGTGGTATTCTGGATGAGATCAGAGAGGGTCAGAAATCCGATGTGCTTTTGGTTGATAAGTTGACTCTAGTGAATCAAGGTCAAGGTGGCGAGTTCAGAGTTGATGAGAATGGTATTTTGAAATTTGGGAATCGGGTGTGTATTCCGGATGTTACCGAGCTTAAGAAGAGTATTCTTGAAGAAGGACATCGTAGTGGCCTGAGTATTCATCCTGGAGCTACGAAGATGTATCATGATTTGAAAAAGTTATTTTGGTGGCCGGGAATGAAAAGAGAAACTCTGCTGGGGATACGATGTATCGTAGTGACTTGACTTTGAAGTCGTATCCCCATTTTTTTCGAGGTGCGCCAGATGGCGACTCTGCTGGGGATAAACTCCCAATCCCTAAGCGAGTCAAGCCTAGCTAGGTCGTTTGTGTGCCTTTGTGTGTTTACCTATGTGGCTTTTCTTTATTGTTTGTATTATCTCTATTGTCATATTGATATGAATATGTTGTATTGGTTCGATTACGGTGTGGTGCTTGGATAATCTGATTGCAAACCATGTGGGAAAGACTCTACACCCGAGTCTAGAGTGAAAAAACATAAGATAGGACGATGGTTGAGTAGTACGGACTCCCGAGGTGTATACTTCGTAAGAGTCGGTACGAGAACCTCACTTAGAGTAGATCCTTTTGCAAATATTGTCGCCCGAGGTGTATACCTCGTAAGCGGCGATGTTTCAAAGGGGTCCATGACTCTAAGAACCTTTTAGAACATTAAACCTTTGGCCGACTAGAAATGATGGTTGCGTAGTATGGATTCCCGAGGTGTATGCTTCGTAAGAATCGATACGAGAACCTCGCTCAGAATAGATTCCCTAGATGGAGTTGATGACCGGAAAGTATTTTCCGTAAGCGTCAAACAGTCTTTTGAATCCAGGACTCTGAGTACCCTGTCTAGAACCCAGTCGATGGTTGCGTAGTACGGACTCGCGAGGTGTATACTTCGTAAGGGTCGGTACGAGAACCTCACCCAGAATAGATTCCCTCGATGGAGTTGACGACCGGGAAGTATTTCCCGTAAGCGTCAAACATTCTTGTGAATCAATGACTCTGGGGATCCTTTGTAACAAAGCCCTAGACCATACCCGGTGAGAACCCCGTTTTGGAAAAGCAATCAAATTTATCAGTACCTCGGACTTTTGAGCCCGTGTATAAAATAAAAAACAAATGTGCATGGCTTGCATTGCATTGCATTCACATTTCATTGCATTTGCATCTCATCATAATGCATGTCATTCTCCAGACAAAATACCAAAAAACTCATCCATCTTTTGTCCGTGAAGCAAAGTGATTCTCAACACGCGTTTAGAACAAAGAACCATGTCTCAGGAGATGATGGACGAGCTAAGGAAAAGCCAAGAAGCACTGAAGGAGGAACTTAATCTTTTGAAGATCCAAATGAGATGGGTCTTGGAAACCCTGCAAGTCTTGTTGAGAAAAGAGGGTCACCCAATATACGCTGCTGCAACAAAGAGAGCTACTACCCCGCATCCATCCGGTGTTACCTCAAGTCAAGGGAAGTTCTATGTGGCAACTCCTCATTTACCAGTATATGGACCTCCCTCAAGACGTCATCATCAACATCCTCTGGCCATTCCTCCTCAAAATCACCGAAGTCAGGTTCAAAACAAAAATCAGAATCAGAGCAAGAAGAACCAGGATCACAATGACTCGATTCCGGTACCATATAGCAAGCTCTACCCGCTACTGATCCAGAATGCTTTGGTGACCCCTCGAGCTCTCACGCCTGTGTCACCAAACCTACCATGGTACAATCCAAATGCAACGTGTGAATTCCATAAAGGGGCATTGGGACATGACCTAGATTCTTGCTGTGCGCTAAAATATTTGGTACGAGAACTGATTAACAAGAAGAGCTTAGTCTTTGAAGAAGATCACCCGAAGATCAAGTGTGAATACCATACTGGAACAATGGGGCACTCCATCGAGGAATGCATGAGTTTTAAGCTCAAACTGCAAGGATTAATTGACATAAGGCCACCAACACTCAAGGAGGAAGGCTCAGGTACATATACCTTGATTTCTGGACCAGATAATGAGAAAGGGAAAGGACCCTTGAGACCCCTCAAGGTTTTTGTACCACAAGGAAGATGTCAGGGATGTGGCTAATGAGCTATCATTGTTTCCTGGTAAGAGCATTGAGATACCGCCTTGGATTTCCAATGTCACGACCTATACCAATGAAAGAAAAGGAGAAGTGAGTAGTGGATCCAAGAGGGTTGCGTTCAACGATGAGACTGAAGGAAAAGAATTTGAAGATCATCGTGTCAATGTCAAAAAGCTTGTTGATCCAAACCTTCAAGTTTGAAGAAGTCAATTCCCTAGAGCTGGCAATCATTTGGCTGTTTCAACACTTCTTTTGTAGTTTCTTTGCATGTTGATTGTTAATTGCTTTTAAGCATTGTTGTTTTCTTTGAATTGGTAAGATTAATGAAAGGTTTATGCATCTTTTGAATTAATCCATTCGTATTCACTCGTTTTTCATTTATGTTAAAAAACAAAAACAAAATACTCCTCTCATTCACTTTTGTTTATCAAACTGTTGTGTTAACAAAGATTGGAGGGAGGATGATGAAAACGAAACACCTGAACGTGTTGTGGTATGCTTTTGAGTAAAACCTTGTCGATGATGTAGGGCATTGTTTCAAATCCCCAAACACTGAAGTTATAAGGAGTTAATCCCTAGACAACCACTTTGAGCCTAGAAGTTGGTGTTTATTTTGGATTTAAAACCCTTAATCTTAACCTGGGGCAGGGTAGTTGCGTTCAGATAGTTTGATCATGCATTCGATCTTTCAAAAAAAAATCGTCCATATGAACACCCTCCAATTAGGTTCAACCACATGTTATCCTTCGCGCACATGTTGAAGTGTCGAAGAAGTTGAGAAAAGATAAAATTAGTGTTGGTTGATCCTCATCCACCAATAATGTGGCAGTCAATACCTTTAAAAAAAATATAAAAAAGCTCGCTAAGTCAAATACCACAAGATGACTTAGGCAAAAGTTAGGGCATCCCGATGGACCAAAAGCTTCAGAGAAGCGGTCCAGGCAAAATTAGGGATAAAATAAATCAATCAAAAGAGGTCACCAAAATCCTCAACAAAAAAAATAATAAGGTGACTGCCATTTCAAGAAAATTCGTCTTGAATCCTCATCACACCTTCGAACCCTCTTGGAAGTCGAATGCGTGTATTGAATTAACTGAATATAGGAATTGGAGATCATCAAGAAGAAGGGGTGGGTAAAAATAAATTTTGAGCCTTATATCCTTTTGTTTCAAGAAACCGCGAACTAGACCACGTTATAACCCTTAAAAGACCTAATTGAGGCAGGGTTTATTTTGAAAGCATACTATAACAAGGTGGTGTTAACTTGACTCCAAACGATTTTTGTTAATCATTTGATGGCACCAACTTGCATACTGTGAATGACTTGATCACCATTGTGTTCTTATCAATGACTCGTTCACTGTATTTCACCCGTTCATATCAATAAATTTTGATTTCAAATTTTTGCATAAGCATTGAATTAAAATTACCATTTTTGAATGAACAATCTTATTTGCAAGTCAACGCTTAGCATCAAGGAAATTCCAACAATTTACAGTTGAAGAACTTGATGGAGTGAAAGAAAGTCTAGTCAAGGCAAGAGTAATCAGTTAATTCGAGCTAATCACTTTGAGCATCAGTTAATTCGAGCTAGTCACCCTAAGGGTCATCTAGCCAAGAGTAATCTACTTCAAGAATCAGACTGGGGCAAGCCACCTCAGAGCTCAGCAAGTCCAATCACTCCAAGGCTCAGTTAGCCAAGAGTAATTTGCTTCAAGACTTAGACTGGGGCAAACCACCTCAGAGCTCGGTAAGTCCAACTATCCAAAGGACAATCAATCAAGAGTCTACCATTCCAACATTTGGTTAGTCAAGTTCGGACCATTGCAAGTTTCAAACACTTGGGGCAAGCCATCTCGAGGTAGTCTCATGGAAAGTTGTTTCCAAACCCCTTTTCAAGGTGAACATTTCCAAAGACCCAACAAAACTGGGGCAAGGTGAGCCACAGAGGGGCAGAACCTCTTTCTTCGTGCTTTCAAACTGCTCAAACAAATTCTGCCATACGTCAACAACTATCGAGTTTAAGACGAGTGCCCGAAAATTATGCTAGCACGATTCATTAATCCTCCAAAAGGATCCATTGGCTGAGCTGTGGCTATCAAACTGGATAGAATCCTCCTTTGACAACATCTATCATAAAATATTTGGTTGAGTTCTCGGTGTTGAGGAATCATGAGCTTCCATAAAAAGCCTTTACAAACTCCCAGTCTGCCTAGGTGTCAGCATTCTCATAGCATGATCATTCATATATCATGCATAAAAGAATACAAATCATGCATGGCCGAAATGTACTTCGTGCTCATTTTGCATTGACCCAGGTCTTGTTGTTGATCCTGATCCTTCGACCTTTGATTCCAGTTTGTATTTGGTGCCCTTAAACCATCATCCGGTTTTTGCAGTCATTTTCAAATCCAACCCAGTTGGCACCTATTAGAAAATTTTCCATTGAGGTTCATTTTTCTTTTTGGATTATCCGATGAATTTCCGGATTACTCCTTGGTTTATTGATGAATTTCCATAACTGGTCTGATGTATTTCCAGATGTTTCACCATCTATCTGAGGTGTTCTCTGATGTGTCTATATTCTGATGTATTTCCAGAATTTCCTTGATGTATTACCAGATGTGTCTGTATTCTGTTGTATTTCCGGAATATCACTTGTAATTTCGATGCATTTCCAGAATTTGTTTCTTTTACTCTCTGATGAATTCTCAGACATGTCACTTTTATTCTGACGAAGTTCCAGAACCCCTGTGTCATTCCCTGGAATTGTTTCAAGACTCATTGGTGTCTCCTAAAAATCAGTTGTTGTTAGGCATTATTCCAAGCTCAGTTGTTACTGGAACTCATTTCAAAGTCCAATTGTTGTTATTCCGGAGTCAGGTCATCCTTGAACCTACTCTGAAGATTCTTTGTTCAATCCTATTCAGGTCTTATATGAACCTGTCATTGAACCTTTTTATTCCGGGGTCCGGTCATGCTTGAACCTACTCTGAAGATTCTTTGTTCAATCCTATTCAGGTCTTATACGAACCTGTCATTGAACCTTTTTATTCCGGGGTCCGGTCATGCTTGAACCTACTCTGAAGATTCTTTGTTCAATCCTATTCAGGTCTTATATGAACCTGTCATTGAACCTTTTTATTCCGGGGTCCGGTCATGCTTGAACCTACTCTGAAGATTCTTTGTTCAATCCTATTCAGGTCTTATATGAACCTGTCATTGAACCTTTTTATTCCGGGGTCCGGTCATGCTTGAACCTACTCTGAAGATTCTTTGTTCAATCCTATTCAGGTCTTATACGAACCTGTCATTGAACCTTTTTATTCCGGGGTCCGGTCATGCTTGAACCTACTCTGAAGATTCTTTGTTCAATCCTATTCAGGTCTTATATGAACCTGTCATTGAACCTTTTTATTCCGGGGTCCGGTCATGCTTGAACCTACTCTGAAGATTCTTTGTTCAATCCTATTCAGGTCTTATATGAACCTGTCATTGAACCTTTTTATTCCGGGGTCCGGTCATGCTTGAACCTACTCTGAAGATTCTTTGTTCAATCCTATTCAGGTCTTATATGAACCTGTCATTGAACCTTTTTATTCCGGGGTCCGGTCATGCTTGAACCTACTCTGAAGATTCTTTGTTCAATCCTATTCAGGTCTTATATGAACCTGTCATTGAACCTTTTTATTCCGGGGTCCGGTCATGCTTGAACCTACTCTGAAGATTCTTTGTTCAATCCTATTCAGGTCTTATATGAACCTGTCATTGAACCTTTTTATTCCGGGGTCCGGTCATGCTTGAACCTACTCTGAAGATTCTTTGTTCAATCCTATTCAGGTCTTATATGAACCTGTCATTGAACCTTTTTATTCCGGGGTCCGGTCATGCTTGAACCTACTCTGAAGATTCTTTGTTCAATCCTATTCAGGTCATGTACGAACCTGTCATTGAACCCTTATTCCGGTGTCAGGTCATACATGAACTTGTTCTGAAGAGTTTTCTCCTTGATTATTCCCCAGCGTTGTCAGGTCTTATATGAACCTGTCATAGCATCTTTTTCTTTATTCGGTTGTATTCTAAGTGCCGTTTATCAAATCTCACTTTGAATACTCCCCAGTGTGTGTCTGATTCGCCAGCAGGACTGTTTTCCCAGCAAGTTGTTTCTTACCGTTTGTCTGTCCCCCTGTGGATCATCAGCATTCCCCACAGTTTTGGTCTGCCTAGTAGCATCTCCTGTCAAGGGTCCATCATATCCCTAGCAGGTAAAAAAATTACAAAAAAAGAATCATGCATCCATGCATATCCATGCATATCATATCACGTCATATCATATCATATCATGTCATATCATATCATATCGCATCATGTCATGGGGATTCAGGATCAAAATCCGGGTCTTCTTAGTATTTAATCATCTCCCACTATGATCATATGAAGAGTGTCTTGCTTCATATTCTCTAGTTGAAGACGCTTAAATAGGGGCAACTGTCATACCCCGATTTTGACCCTGAAATTTTTCCATTTTTTCTTTTATTTTTTGCATTTTTGCATACATTCGTCAGTGTAAAATGGATTTTAATATCTTCACTTTTTATTTTTAATTTGGTTTTAATTTCAAATTAAGTTTAATTCCAATTGTCAATTTAATCTTAATTATTTATTTTTACTAATGATTAAAACTCTAATCGATTTTTATTTCCAAATGAATGTTAGAGTTGATATCCAAGTAATTTTAAATGAATTATAGATTAATTGGTTTTTAATTTGGTTTTTTTGTTTGATTTGTTATTAGTAATTAAATTGACATTCAAACTAATACTGGATTATTCCTAAAAAGTCCACATCCATTTTTATATTTAAAATTCAAAATCCAAAATCCATTTTCCATCCATGGTGCATTTCAAATCAAAATAGCATATACTCATTTCATAACATTCAACTTTCAAACATTTCCAAACTCATTTTCATACATACATTTTCAAGACCAATTACATTTAATTACCATTGCATCACATCCATATCCTACAACTAATTCCCACGTTACAACCAATTCTAAAAAAATCTTACTATACAAACTGTTTCATAAAGTGAAACAAGGAACCCTTTTGCATTGCTGCTTATGCAGCGTTTGACCAGAACACAAAAAAGGACTCGTTACACAAGCTACTTTTACCAGGTCTTGACATTACAATTTTGGGTTCCAATGATTTTTATTGAGAGGCGCGGACTCCCTTTGACACCAGAATCATTGGCCACCCTTCCACCTTTTGCCTCCATTTCCTTCAATACCGATGATGCTAATGAAGGAAACTGTAAGCCTGAAGTTACTTGTGATAATCCCATTCAGAATCTCTCCATCACCACTCAACCTCAACAGAATTCGCGGCAGACCTCAAACCGGTATGTTTTGTCAGCCTGCAAGCATAAGCAAAGCGCACAAGTCGCGAGCAACACAATGGAAAAATAACAACGGCATGATACAAAACCAATGGCAGAACAGAACCATTAGGAGTTACTGCTCAATTAATGGATTCTAACAACAATCACAAGAAGCCATGGGATTGGCATGGAGAGGATTATTGTCTGCAGAATGCAATCCCGAATTTCGATATTTCAGAGGAGTTGTGGAATGATGTGCCTCAAAACAGGGAAAATCTTTCCTACATGTTTGATGCTGAAACAACTCCGATTAAGGCTTGCGGTGATTTGGCATATAGTGTCAACAATGCAGATTCAAATTCAAGATATATTCAAAAGGAACAACTAGAGGATGGTAGGGAGACTTCTCAAGTTAAGAGGCGGCGGATGCTACAATTCGACAGCCAAGAGAGTGACAATTCTCTTTCCAACAACAGCTCATCCACATGTCAAGGCAAACCTCTCAGGCTACTGCTGCACAGATGAATCTTTTGCAATAGTAGAGACTTTTGCAACATCAACAGCAGTAATTCTTAAAGTCAATACCTCAGCAGCAACGGTCCCAGCTACCGCAACAGTTTCAACAGCGGAATATGCCCATAAGGTCTCCTGTGAAACCAGCATATGAACCTGCGATGTGTGCTAGGCGACCGACACATTACATGTATCAGCAACAACACAGACCTGAGATATGTTCTTGGAAATTTTGTGCTCGGCATCATGAAGAGCTCACCCCCAGAAGATTGTTAATTCCTCAGGTTAGTCAGCTTGAAGCAGTTGCTCAAAAATATCAGGCGTGTACACAAAATACAGCACCCAATCTATCCATTCCAGAGTTGCAAAATGATTGCAATTTGTTTGTTGCATCAGCCCGTCAGTTGGCAAAAGCCTTGGAAGTTCCATTGGTTAATGATTTAGGATACACAAAGAGATATGTGCGGTGCCTACAAATATCAAAGTGGTAAATAATATGGAAGAATTGATAGATTATAGCAGAGAAACAGGAACAGAAACAAAGAGGGAGAAATCGTTAACAGAACATCGAAACAAAAAGAATTGAGAAAAGAGACCCATTACCTTCAGGACTTTCATCCGGACTTCCTCGTGAAAAGTTGGTTTTGGCAGAAAGTATTAAAAATGAGGGTACTTTTGAAGCTGCTCGTATCAGAAGTCATTGTGGCAGCGATAATGTCAAAGACATTAGAGGCAGTCCTTCTGCTGGTCCTAAATCTTCTACACTTGAACCTAAATTTAAGCATAACAACTTGGATAAGGGGAAAGATGTTGCTAATGATCATTCTCAGTTTAAATCTAAGCAAACATCTGATTCACACGAACCTTCTAATGCAACATTGCCGGTGAGTGAGGCTGATGAAGATTCTTAATGCGGCGGTTAATGATTGTTGCATTGGGACTCCGGTTTGTTTCATTGATTTTCAGGGAAGAGCTGTTTGGGATGCTGCAACTATTGCTGGTTTGAACCCATTTCGGTTGCTTCATCATACTACTACTTAATTAGATGGGGTCGGATTCAAAGTAGCAATTGGATTCCATACTTTTGCATAAGGTAATATCCATTGGAAAGTCAACGAACAAGCTAATGCCAATTTCCCGTTCCAAGCCATTAACCTGCAGTAACAATAATTACCAAACAGTGAAAATCCAGAAAATTCCCCAAATTGGGATCAAGACAAAATTCAAGAAAAAGCTTAAGCTCTGATTACCTTTTCCAAAATCCATCATCAGTTAGGAAAAGCACTTCTGAGCGTGAAAAAGCGCTTCTGAAAGCTTTCTCTTTTGAGCCATTTACACTTCCAAAACCCTAAAGATGTGAATATAAAGAGGAAGCGAGTGAGAGAGAAGAGGGGGGACGAAAATTTTTGAGAAGGAGGCGGCCAAAATACCACAAGAACCCTAATCCTAAAATTAAGGCAAAATCAAAGCGAAACCAAACTTTTTTTGAAGAGGCGAAGGGAGAAGATTCAACCCTTACCTGAGTCGTCGCCACCGCCGAAGGTGAGCCCTTTTCGTTTTAGCCATGGATTCTTGCATCGTTTCAGAGAGATTGAGTGAGATGTGAGCGATTGGGGATGGATTGTTTGCGCTTAAGAAAGAGAAACGCGATTGTGAGTGAGACTGTAAGTTTGAGAGCGATAGAGAGAACAAGGTTGAGAGAGTTTAAGACGTGAGAGTGAGAGAGTGAGATTGAGGACGATGATTCTCCTGGGTTTACACTACAGTACTTTACGTTTTCTTTCTTTTTGTTCCTTTTTATTTATTTCTTTTTAGTTGTTAGTAGAGCACACATTCAATAATATTAAACAACTTACGTTTAATTTTCCTAGGTCTAGTTAATAAATGGTTTTTTACATTTTCAATTCATATCCCATAGAGAAACTCAACAGCCATGCGGCTGAGTTTAACTACCAGTAGACCAACAGTCTTCTTTTTTATTTTAATTTTTATTTTAATCCTTTTTTAATTTACCTTAATTTATATATTTAGGTTAGTCTTAAGATAACAGTTACTTGTTAAATAGCCCAGTGGAGAAAGGGTAGTGTCATAGTCTTAAGAGGAGTGGGTTCGATACTAGTATGTAGCACTTTTTAGTATTTCATTTTCTTTTAGCATTTCATTTTTATTTCTTTTTAGTATTTTATTATCTTTTAGCATTTTGTTTCTTGTAATAGTTTTTTATGTCCATGTTTTTTATTAAATCCATCATGCATGCAAAACCATTTTAAAACTAAAAAAAAATCATACTTTTCTCGATTTAATATCGAGCCCCCCTTTTTTTTCACACCCTTGTAAGTCGATTGCTTTTTTTTAAAAAGCATCGCCGTCAACCTCACATAGCTTACTCTTGGGCTTTCTTACAATGAGCCGGTTCTCTTGCACTTACACTCATGCATTATTTGTTGTTTGGGCCCGATTTAATTATTTCATGATTGTGTAATCCCCATTTGACAAATGTATCCCACTCCCCCAATGTGTAATAATTTTGTACTTTTTATTTCTTTTATTGTTTGGTTGTTTAATTGGCTACTAACACAAGAATAAAATCAACAATTTCAAAAAATACAAAAGTATGACTCGATCCAACGTCGAGTGCTTTCTCAATCAAATCTAAGATACCTAAATCTTATTTAATACTTTTTCAATAAAGGTGGAAATGGAACATGGTGTATACCATGCACTCCTGAGGTTAAGATTCGAGACGTATGCCTCGCCAATCTTAACTCTCGCCATCGTCTAAAAATTGTTAATGTGGTTTCGTCAAACCCTTTCTCAATCAAATTCTAAAATACCTAATCTTTATTAAACATCTTTGCAAATAAGATGGAAATGGAACATGGTGTATACCATGCACTCCTGAGGCTAGGATTCGAGATGTATATCTCGCTCATCCAAGTTCTCGCCATCACTCAAAATACATTCAACCAATCAAATTCTTTTCTCGCCGCCGTGCGATTAATCAAAGAACCTTTTTCATAAATGAAAGATATATTGTCTTGAGTGATACAAAACAATGTTTCGGCCACGATTGTTGAGTAGAGATAAGTGACGCTTTTCCGAATGTAGATTTATAAATCCGTTCGATGTGTGGTATGCGTCCACTCCTCATCTGTTTTGGGTAAAACAATGTTTATGTCGATTAATACAGTATAGCTTTCGCTAAAATCGACCAACAAACAAACATTTTTCTACCCAGAACTACGTAAGCCTTGATTTCTCCTTTGAGATACGTAGGAGCAGGATTTGTAAATCTTGTCAGGCCCACTAATAAAAAACTTAGGTTTAGTCCTTCGTTAAAAATCCAAAAACATCTTCTCTTTTCTTTTTCTACTCTTTCTTTCCCACCTAATAAATTGAAAAGCCTAACATTTCAAACAAACATTAACGCACACAACTAACCTAATGGTTCCCGTTGAGTACAACGGACGTGAGGGGTGCTAATACCTTCCCCTTGCGTAATCGACTCCCGAACCCTGATATTGGTTGCGATGACCATATCTTATCCTTTCTTTTGTCTTGGGTTTTATCGATATTTCCCCTTTCCTCTTTAGGAATAAATAAAGTTCGATGGCGACTCTGTTCAGTCCATCATTGCGAGCGTGCGATCGCGCTTCGCTTTGAAGTCGTATCCCCATTTTTCGAGGTGCGACACTATTATTGACACATGTGCGACTCATTCCTTTATATCTTTGGATTGTGCTGTGAAACTTAAGTTAGAGATATCTGAGATGTTTGGTAGTATGGTAATTGATACTCCTGCGAAGGGTTCAGTGACTACTACTTCGGTTTGTTTAAATTGTCCTTTGAGTATTTTTGGTAGAGACTTTGGGATGGACCTAGTGTGTCTTCCACTAGTGCAGATTGATGTTATTCTGGGTATGAACTGGTTGGTGTTTAACCGAGTTTCTATCAACTGTTTTGATAAGACGGTGGTCTTTCCTGAGATTGAGGAGGGAAAGAGTTTGTTTCTATCAGCAAGGCAAGTGAATGAGGAAGTAGCTGATGGGGCAGAGTTGTTTATGCTGTTAGCGACTTTGGAGGCTAAAGATAAACTGGTGATTGGCGATCTAGCCGTGGTGTGTGATTTTCCTGATGTGTTTCCGGAAGAGGTAAATGAATTACCGCCAGAGCGCGAAGTGGAGTTCTCGATTGATTTGGTACCTGGTACTAGGCCGATATCGATGGCTCCGTACCGTATGTCTGCTGTTGAGTTAACTGAATTGAAGAGTCAGTTGGAAGATCTGTTGGATAAGAAATTTATTCGTCCGAGTGTGTCACCGTGGGGTGCACCAGTGCTATTGGTTAAGAAGAAAGAAGGTACTATGAGGTTGTGTGTGGACTACAGGCAACTGAATAAAGTGACGATCAAGAATCGGTATCCTTTGCCGAGGATTGATGATTTGATGGATCAGTTGGTTGGTGCAAGTGTGTTTAGCAAAATAGATTTGAGATCTGGGTATCATCAGATCCGTGTGAAAACCGAGGATATTCAGAAGACTGCTTTCAGAACAAGGTATGGACATTATGAGTATTCTGTAATGCCTTTTGGTGTGACTAATGCGCCTGGAGTATTTATGGAGTATATGAATAGGATTTTCCATCCGTACCTAGACAAGTTTGTTGTGGTGTTTATTGATGATATTTTGGTGTATTCGAAATCTGAAGAAGAGCATGCTGAGCATTTGAGAGTGGTTTTAGAAGTTCTCCGAGAAAAGAAGTTATTTGCTAAATTGTCCAAGTGTGAATTTTGGTTAGGAGAGGTGAGTTTTCTTGGTCATGTGATTTCAAGAGGTGGCGTTGCTGTTGATCCTTCTAAGATAGAAGCGGTATCTAAGTGGGAAGCTCCGAAGTCTGTTGCTGAGATTCGAAGTTTCCTTGGTTTGGCTGGTTATTATAGGAAGTTCATTGAGGGATTTTCTAAGTTGGCGTTACCCTTGACGATGTTGACTAGGAAGGGGCAAGCGTTTGTTTGGGACTCAAAATGTGAAGAAGGTTTCCAAGAGTTAAAGAGAAGGTTAACTACTGCTCCTATTCTGATATTACCGAGTTCGTCAGAATCATTTGAAGTTTTCTGTGATGCTTCATTGTTGGGTTTGGGTGGCGTGTTGATGCAGAATAAGCAGGTTATAGCTTATGCTTCAAGACAGCTGAGGGTTCATGAGAGGAACTATCCGACGCACGATTTAGAGTTGGCGGCTGTGGTGTTTGTTCTGAAGTTATGGAGGCATTACTTGTACGGGTCAAGATTTGAGGTTTTCAGTGACCATAAAAGTTTAAAGTATTTGTTTGATCAGAAAGAGTTGAATATGAGACAGAGAAGATGGTTAGAGTTTTTGAAGGATTATGACTTTGGTTTGAATTACCATCTGGGTAAAGCAAACGTAGTGGCTGATGCATTGAGTCGGAAATCATTGCATATGTCTATGCTAATGGTTAAGGAATTGGATTTAATTGAGCAGTTTAGAGACTTGAGTTTGGTGTGTGAGAGTACTCACAATAGTGTTAAATTGGGAATGTTGAAGTTAACAAGTGGTATTCTGGATGAGATCAGAGAGGGTCAGAAATCCGATGTGCTTTTGGTTGATAAGTTGACTCTAGTGAATCAAGGTCAAGGTGGCGAGTTCAGAGTTGATGAGAATGGTATTTTGAAATTTGGGAATCGGGTGTGTATTCCGGATGTTACCGAGCTTAAGAAGAGTATTCTTGAAGAAGGACATCGTAGTGGCCTGAGTATTCATCCTGGAGCTACGAAGATGTATCATGATTTGAAAAAGTTATTTTGGTGGCCGGGAATGAAAAGAGAAATTGCGAGTTTTGTTTATTCCTGTTTGACTTGTCAGAAGTCAAAGATTGAGCATCAGAAGCCGTCTGGGCTAATGCAACCGTTGGTTATTCCAGAGTGGAAGTGGGATAGTATCAGTATGGATTTTGTTTCTGGTTTACCGAGGACAATTAAGAATTTTGAAGCTACTTGGGTGATTGTTGACAGATTGACAAAGTCGGCTCATTTCATTCCGATCAAAATGGACTATCCGTTAGAGAAATTAGCTGAGTTGTATATTGAGAAGATTGTAAGTTTGCATGGTATTTCGTCGAGTATTGTTTCGGACAGAGATCCTAGATTTACATCGAAATTCTGGGAAGGTTTGCAGAAGACTTTGGGAACTAAACTGAGATTGAGCTCTGCATATCACCCGCAGACTGATGGTCAGACTGAGAGGACGATTCAGTCATTGGAGGATCTTTTGAGAGCTTGCGTTTTGGAAAAGGGAGGTGCTTGGGATTGTTATTTACCTTTGATTGAGTTTACCTACAACAATAGTTTTCATTCGAGCATTGGTATGGCGCCGTTTGAAGCTTTGTATGGTAGGAGATGTCGGACACCTTTATGTTGGTATGAGTCCGGTGAGAGTGCTGTGGTTGGACCGGAGATTGTTCAACAGACTACAGAAAAGATTAAGATGATTCAGGAGAAGATGAGAATTGCTCAGAGTCGTCAGAAGAGTTATCATGACAAGAGGAGGAAATCACTTGAGTTCCGAGAGGGAGATCACGTGTTTCTTCGTGTTACTCCGATAACTGGGGTTGGTCGAGCTTTGAAGTCAAAGAAGTTGACACCTCAATTTATTGGTCCTTATCAGATTTTGGAGAGGATAGGAGAGGTAGCCTATCGTATCGCTTTACCGCCGTCACTTGCGAATTTGCATGAGGTTTTTCATGTGTCTCAGTTGAGGAGGTACATTCAAGATCCGTCGCATGTGATCCAAGTAGATGATGTACAGGTAAGAGATAACCTGACTGTTGAAATATCGCCTATGAGGATTGAGGATCGAGAGTTGAAGCAGTTGCGGGGTAAAGAGATTGCCTTAGTGAAAGTAGCTTGGGGAGGACCAGCAGGTGGCAATGTGACTTGGGAACTGGAGAGTCAGATGAAAGAGTCTTATCCAGAGTTATTTGCTTGAGGTATGTTTTCGAGGACGAAAACTCTTTTAGTGGGGGAGAGTTGTAACACCCCGAATAAAATAAGAGAATTATTTAAATTAAGTTAATAATATATTTATTAATTTAATTAAATAAATCGAATTATTGGATTATTATTATTATTATTATTTGGAATAATAATTAGTGGAAAATATATAAGTTGGAATAAGAGAAAAGGGTTTTCATTTTTGGTAAAGAGTTTTCACGTGAAACAGAGAAGCGGCTGAAAAGTGGAAAGTGGAGAAAGGGCAAAGAGGAAGAGCTAGAGAGCAAAGGTTGAAGAACGGAAAAGCTTGAAGCTTAGAGATTGCCGGATTATCTCAGGTAAGGGGGGTTTATCGTCGTTTAATGGGTATTATAGATTAACATGTCACGGGTAGTGATAAACCGTGGAATTGACCCTAATTGGGATGTTGAATGCTGAAATATTGTGATGAATAAGTTGTATTAAAGTTGTAATTGAATCGGTAATTGTGTGAGTCGTGTTCCCCCGAACGTATAGCTTTTTACGGAAATTGAATCGGAGGTCCGGAAGTCCTCCAACGGCGGAAAATGCGGAGAACTCTGCATTCTGCCTTGTGTTAGCGCAGGAACTGCTGTTTTGTCTGCGTTAACCGGTTAACCCAGGGCGTTAACCGGTTAACACTGTTATATTTTGTGAAAATGTGTTGTTTTGCCTGCGTTAACCGGTTAACCCAGGGCGTTAACTGGTTAACACTGTTGCGTTTTGCAAGAAAGTGTGTTTTGTCCTGCGTTAACCGGTTAACCCAGGGCGTTAACCGGTTAACACTGTTGGAAATTGGAAAAATTGATATTTTAATGTTGTGAACATAATTGGTTATTGGCCTATTATCGTTAATTTTGATGAGTAACTTTGTTGAGTTTATGTTATGAAGTGTTGATACAAAAATGTTGATAAGTTGTGTTAAAGTTGTTGAAAATACTGAGTTGTAGGCTTGGTGAGCCAAAGTTGATTATAAGTTGATTATAAGTTGATTTTGTTGAAAACATTGTTGTATTGCTATTCTTATTATGTTGTCGGCAGTTTAAGTCGTGTATGCCATGTACATTCATATGCATTAAGTCGGAGCTTTGCTCACACCACGTTGGCCTGGATTGGCAAAATTTTAAGTTGAAAGTTGAAGGCTTATGCCTTGATGCCCACTAAAATGGCAATGATTTTAAGTTGGGAGTTTTACTCCGATTGGTACCACATGCATGACGAGTCGAGTCTCATTTGAGTTGCATTTTATGTTGTTATTGAGTATGATATTGGAGTTGATGTGCCGTTACTGAATGTGTAAATCTGATTTGGGTGATGAAACGTGTTAAATTACTTAGCATTACATGATGATTTATAATGCTTATAATATCGATTGAAGAACTCACCCTTACAACTATTTTTCAGGTAACGAGCAGTGATTGAGTAGAAGCTAGTGCTTGGAGTCTAGTGTAGTCTCCGTAGTGGGTCGTGCTCTGATAGATGTAACATCGGGACGGGATGTTTTTAATTGTTGAATAATTTTACATGTAATCTGTTATATGTTTTGAACGGTTGATTTGATTTCTATCTGCTGCGAATTATGCAAAAATGTTATTTGAATTAAATAATGAGCATGACTGAATTTTATGGTGAAATGTGTGAAGTGTTTGTGTGACACCCTTGGTGCATAATTACTCTGATATATATATTTGTTATTGTTATTTTAATTAAATATTTGGGGTATTTTAGAAGGGTGTTACAACTGCCACCTTTCATAAACTCAACACTATGGTATCCCGTACTTGGCGCTGTATTGGAAGTTAAACTTAGATCAAATTTTCATTGTTTACGTTTACATATATAAACTGTGTATGGACTAGACCAATTTTTTCCTTGACCTATGGTTTACTTACAATTTCTACAAAATTCAATAAGAGTCTCCTGAGAAGAGAAAATCATGAGATTTGTTGGTGCAAAGGTAGAATAAATGATGAATATTCTATTCAGAGAATGACGGCTACAAACATGATAAAAGTTACAATGATTGTCACCTTATTTATAAGTTAAAACTAGGGTTACTAGAATAGGATAAAATACTAAAATACCCTCTAACAAACTTAGGGGCTAAGAAAATAGTACAACTAAATATGAATTACTTCTAATATCATCCCTTAATTCATATTCCATCAAAACTTGTTACACCAATTCCATCCCTTAATCTGAGAAATTGATCAGTCTTGATAGCTTTCGTCAGAACATCTGCCAACTGTTTCTGAGTGCTGCAGTGTACAACTTCTAACACTCCCCTCTGAACTTGATGTCTCAGAAAATGATATTTGGTCTCAATGTGCTTGCTTCTCCCATGCAACACTGGGTTTCTGGCAAGATTGATTGCAGACTTGTTATCAATCATCAGCTTCAGAGGTTTGTTTACTTTAATCTTCAGATCCTGCAATAGATTCAGAATCCACACAGCTTGGCATGCAGTAACAGCACCTGCAATGTATTCAGCTTCACAAGTTGACAACGCCACAACAGGTTGCTTCTTGGAACACCAAGAAATGGGACCTCCCAGAAATTTGAATAAGTATCTAGACGTACTTCTTCTGTCAACTCTGTCTCCACACCAATCAGAATCTGAATAACTCAGAAGTTCTGACTCATCCTTTCTTCCAGAAGGAAATAATACTCCATACTTCAGAGTTCCCTTGATATACCTCAGAATCCTGACAGCAGCTTGGTAATGGGACCACTTAGGTTTACTCATGAACCTACTAACCATTCCAACTGAATAGCAAATATCAGGTCTGGTATTGCACAAATACCTCAGAGAACCAACCAACTGTTTGAAGGTTGTAAGGTCCACATCCTTTCCATCAGAGTCAGAATCCAGTTTCTGATTTGTATCAGATGGTGTGACAGCAATCTTACAATTCTTCAGTTCAAATCTCTTCAGAAGTTCTAATTCATACTTGAGCTGATGCAAAATAATACCTTTCTCAGAGTATCTGAATTCCATCCCTAGAAAGTATGTCATTTTGCCTAGATCAGTCATTTCGAATTCATTCATCAGAACTTTCTTGAACTTGGCTATCTCCTGTTCAGAACTTCCAGTCAGCAGTATATCATCAACATATAAACATACCAGAGTCATATTTCCTTCAGAAGTATGCTGAACATAGACACCCTACTCCATCTCACATTTCTGAAAGCCTTGCTTCTTGAAAAATGAATCAATCTTCTGATTCCAAGCTCTGGGCGCTTGTTTCAATCCATATAGAGCTTTGTATAATTTGTACACCATCCCTTCCTGATTCTTTTTCACAAATCCAGGAGGTTGTGACACGTAAACTTCTTCTTCTAATGGACCGTTCAGAAATGCAGATTTTACATCTAAATGCATCAGAGGCCAATTCCTGTTAGCAGCTATTGCAATCACCATTCTGATTGTTTCATGTCTTGCTACAGGTGCAAACACTTCAGAGTAATCCAGCCCAGGTTTCTGTAGAAATCCTCTGGCTACCAACCTTGCTTTATGTTTGCCAATTGAACCATCTGGCTTTAACTTCTGCTTGAAAACCCATCTAACGCTGATGGTTTTCTTGTCTTTTGGAAGTTCTGTCAGCTTCCAAGTCTTGTTTCTCTCTATAGCATCAAGTTCTTCTTTCATGGCCTTCAGCCAGAGCTTCTGCTTAAGAGCCTCTTCTGTACTTATGGGTTCAGAGTCTACTAACATGGCACACTGAATAACTTCTCCTTCAGAGTCTACTTCAGTGTCTTGCAGCATGTCAAATTCTGCATATCTTCTGGGGATGTTTCTGATTCTTTGTGGTCTCTGAACTTGTTCAGAGTCTTGAGCTTCAGAGTTTCTAGCTTCAGATGGTTGACTTCCTCCAGAGCTTTGACCATCTTCAGGGGCTGGCATATTTCCAGAGTCTGAATTGCCACCAGAATCTGGATTACCATCAGAGTCTGGATCATCAGAGTCACCTTCATCTTCTGAGTCTTCTCCAGAGTCAGAATCACTATCAGAATTAGAATCAACGTCAGAGTTTACTCCAACTTCAGAAATTCTTAACTCTGACCTTTCTCCAGAAGTTCTAACATCAGAATCAAATTGAGACTTATCCCAATTCCAAAATTATGATTCCTTCACAATCACATCTCTGCTGAATTCAATTTTGTTGGTTTCTGGACAATAGAGCTTGTACGCACCTGTACTGTGGTACCCTATCAGAATAATCACTTTGCTTCTATCATCCAGCTTATGTCTTCTGGCTTCTGGAACATGTTTATAGCAAACAGAACCAAACACCTTCAGATGACTAACACTTTGCTTATCTCCAGTCCACTTTTGTATTGGAACTATTTCCTTCAACTTCTTAGTAGGACATCAGTTGAGTACATACGTTGCAGTGGCAACAGCTTCTCCCCAGAGCTTCTGAGGAAGCTTCTTCTCCTTTAGCATGCTTCTCACCATATCAAGCAAAGTGCGGTTTCTTCTTTCAGCAAGACCGTTGTGTTGAGGGGTATAAGGAGCAGTAACCTCATGCTCAATTCCATTCTCCTCACAGAACTTCTGGAACTCTTTAGAGTTATACTCACCTCCACCGTCAGTTCTAAGAATCTTCAACTTCTGACCACTCTGATTCTCAGCCTTCATTCTGAACTTCTTGAATTCATCAAACACCTCGTGTTTAAACTTAATAAGGGATACCCATGTCATTCTTGTGAATTCATCAACAAATAACACAAAGTATTTATTCCCTCCAATCGATGCTACTGGAAATGGACCACACACATCAGAATGTACAACTCCCAAGGCATGTTTTGCTCTTGGAGCAGTTTCTGACGCAAATGGCAATCGTGGTTGTTTTCCTTCCATGCAAACTTTGCATGACTTTTCAGGCTTCTTAATTGCAGGAATTCCATGTACCAACTTCTTTGAATTCAAATGTTTTAAGCTTCTAAAATTCAAATGACCAAATCTTTTGTGCCACAGCTCACTCTCCTTCTCAGCACTTGTTGCACTAAGACATTCTGAGTCTGCAGTTCTGACATTCACCTTGAATGTTCTATTTCTTCCCTGTTCTGACTCCATAATCAACTTCTGATTGCAATTATACAGCTTCAGAAGATTGTCCTTCATGGTAACTGAAAAACCTTTCTCAATTAATTGTCCCACACTCATCAGATTGCTTCTGATGCCAGGTACATACCACACGTTCTGAATCAATGTTGTTTTCCCATTGTTCAGAATCACTCCGACATTTCCCATACCTTCTGCATTAAGATATTTGTCATCAGCACATCTGATCTTTGTCCTCTTTTCAGAGTCAAAGTCAACCAGCCATTTCTTGTTTCCAGTAAGATGATTTGAACAGTCAGTGTCCATATACCACCAGTCTATCAGATCCATATCATCAGATTCAGAGGCCATCAATAGCACAAATTCGTCATCAGAACTTCTGGCTATATTTTCTTCTTCTGATTTTCTCTCCTTGTTTGACCAACAGTCTCTAGCAAAGTGACCAAACTTCTTACAACAGTAACATTGGATCTTCTTCTTGTCATACTTCTCTTTTCCCTTCTGAGCATTCTTTTGTCTATCGGACGTTGAGCTTTCTGACTTCTGACCACCATCAGATCTTCTCCTGGCTTCTGACTGCTTCTGATACCTCCTATCAGAAGTTGCTTTCAGAGCCTGCTGCTCTACTTCCCTTTCAGAAGTTCTTTCAGTCAAACGCAACTCTTGCGCTTCTAGACTGCTCTGCAGCTCTTCAATTCTCATGGTGCTCAGATCCTTGGAATGTTCTATTGCTACCACAATGTAATCAAATTGAGAGGTAAGGGATCTCAATACCTTCTCCATGATTGTTTCTTCAGAAAGAGTTTCTCCACACGCTTTCATCTCATTAGTGATCAGAATCACTCTGGAGATGTATTCAGAAACTTTCTCATTATTCTTCATGTTGAGATTCTCATATTGCTTTCTCAAGGACTAAAGCTTCACCTTCTTCACTGATGCGTTACCACCATAACATCTAACCAGTGTGTCCCACGCAGCCTTTGCTGTCGTTGAATCTCTAATCTTCTCAAACACATTTACATCAACACATTGATGAATGAAGAACAATGCTTTCTGATCCTTTTTCCTTACTTCCTTCTGCGCGTTTTTCTGTTCATCCGTCGCATCTGCTGCTACCAGAACATAACCATCAGTGACAAGATCTAGAACATCTTGAGCATCGAACAGTACACGCATTTGGATCATCCAACGATTCCAGTTTTTACCGTCAAATACTGGAAGTTTGGTGTTCATGTTGCCGTTTCCGTTCATCTTTCTACCTTGCACAGTACACTCAGATTTCTCACACAGTGTTTCCCAACCCACAGAATTAAAAATTCTGATCAGATTTTGTTCAAGATTCAACACGAATCTAAGAATCAAAATCAAACACACAAGACCTCACGTTCACTCGTGTTTCCCAATGAATCCGAACCGGAGCTCTAGATACCAATTGTTGGTGCAAAGGTAGAATAAATGATGAATATTCTATTCAGAGAGTGACGGCTACAAACATGATAAAAGTTACAATGATTGTCACCCTATTTATAAGTTAAAACTAGGGTTACTAGAATAGGATAAAATACTAAAATACCCTCTAACAAACATAGGGGCTAAGAAAATAGTACAACTAAATATGAATTACTTCTAATAAGATTATGCATCCAACTATATTCATCAATAAACCTGACTGTATTTAAATCAATTTAATTGAGGTATTGTGAGTGAAATGGAAATTCTAAGTGATAAAAATATAAAATTTGGACACTCTTATGTTATCCCAAAACCAAGAACCAACCCTCTCAAAATTCTAATGAGATTCCGAGTCTATAACTTGCAAAAATGTGGATATGTCTGGCTTAAGGATGAATTAATGGTTTGGGAGTAGTGATTATGAACCTAAAATTTGAACTTGAAGTAATTGATACAGCTACTAAAAAAGACTAATAAATGGCTATATCAATCCAGTTTAACTATATTCAACTACTAATATTGTCCAATTCTTTTTTATTTCAATTAAAATCAAACATGAGATTGACAAAAAAATTAATAACTACAATTTCATTATTTTTTATTCAGACAACACTTTTTTATACTTCAAACAACTCACCTTGCACAAATTATTCAAAACAATTAAACCATCACTTAATTCATTACATAAAAACCGGTATATATTGCAAAGATGGTAAACTAAACTGAAACCGTGTTATATACTTCAAACAACTTTTCCAATTGCGGTAAACAAACCATGTTATATAATTATACATCAAACAACTACAAAGATATGGAAAGACACACCAGCCAGCAAATAGAGTTATGAATCCAATAATTTAGTTTAAGAAACCACTGTGCATATGTCAATAAACAACCACAACAACAAATATTAGGATAAAAATCATACAAGTAAGTCAAAAGGAAACAACATGGTGAGATACAACAACAAGAAAAGACATGTCATAAATCATATTGTAGAATTATAGATTGTCGAGTAGCAGAATCGAGTAGTAGAACGGTCGATTGTGGATTGCGGAGAAGAAGAACAGAGCAGCGGAAAACCGGAAAACCTGAATGCGGAATTGTGGATTGCGGATTTGCAATTGAACAAAGCGAAAATGATTGATAGGGTTGATGATTAGGGTTTCATATTGATACAAACACTGAAAAGGTATGATTCTAATTTCAAATCATTGTTAGGGTTTGAATTTGAATAAAATGAACAAATTGAAATCAAAAGGGTTTATGGAAAACTGAACAGAAGGAAGGAATCAGAGAAATTTGAAATCCAGAGAAAAGGTTGAATATGAGAGAGAGACAGAGAGAGAAAGTAAGCTCGGTTAGGGTTTTGTTGAAAGAATTACAAATAAGAAGACGAATACGATTTGTTTTTCTTTTATTTTTAATTCATACAGTAACGTATTATTATTATTAGATTTTTAAAAATATATTACTATTATTTAACACTAGCGTCCAGACGGGCACGTCCAGACGGGCACTCACGTGCCCGTCTGTCCGCTTTCTCAAATACTGATGCGCATAAAATATAAATCGTATTATATTTTTATTTTTATTTATTTTTATTTTTAATTATTTATAAAATATTTAAAGATAATAATGTGAAAAATAATAAACCGTTGTATAATCGTCGTTTGTGGGAAAGAGAGTTAAGATTTAAAATAAAATTGAAAAGGGTATATTTGGGAAGAAAAAAAAGCTACACCAAATTCATGTTTTTCCTTTATATATTAGTATAGATTATTTATTTTTATTTTTATTTTTAATTATTTATAAAATATTTAAAGATAATAATGTGAAAAATAATAAGTCGTTGTATAACCGTCGTTTGTGGGAAAGAGAGTTAAGATTTAAAATAAAATTGAAAAGGGTATATTTGGGAGAAAAAAAAGCTACACCAAATTCATATTTTCCCTTTATATATTAGTATAGATTAATAAAATTTATTTTAATATATATATATATATATATATATATATATATATATATATATATATATATATATATATATATATATATATATAAAAGGGGAAGAGTAATATAAACCGGTGTCACACTTGCACCTAGGCAAATGTTTTAGTAAATAGTGCAGTTATAACCACCGTTTTTTTTATTAATATTACGACTTTTAGCAAAACCGCTATAATCAACCATAAATTATGACATTTTGAACTAAACGCCATAACTTAATCGCCATAATTAACGTGATTTTTTGTAGTGGACTATGCATGCTCTCATAATTTATGTTTTGGTGTGATAAGCATTTGGAAAAGACTTACGAGCCAATGCTTTTTAATTATGATATGAGATTTATTATAAGATTTAAATTAGTATGTTTTAATTGAGTATTTCTATTGCAATGATACACTAAGTTAAAGTGAGCATGCAATGATAGGTGTTGCATATTTATTTAAATTAAGTCTTACATGATCAATATGTGTGTGTTTTGAGATGTGTAACATCCTATGTGTGAACGTTGTGAAAATTTTCTGATTTTATTATATTTATGCATTGGGAAAATAGGGTGTTACATCCTGCGTAAGATGATAAACGTCTGATGGACCAATATTGAATTGAACAAGAGTGACACTATTTATGCCTTGCATTCAATATAGACATGAGAGCAAAGTGGTAATTATACACACAAGCATTATCACATAAATGGTTTGTCAGATCATATGAAATTTTCATGACTTGGATATCAATGATATATTTCTAGATACCACTCACTGTTTATTGTATTAAATGTGTGATTTAATATAATTGCCAACGTCACGAGAACCTACAGGGTCACACACATAAGGACAGATTAATGAGAGATATAATAAATAAGGAATATCGTAAGGTACAATGTATTTAAAATAATTACGGAACACCATAAGGTGTGGTGCACTTAAGTGGAATACGAAATACGTTAAGGTATCACATGCTTAAATGAAATACAATACGTCATAAGGTACAACACACTTAAGTGGGATTTACATCTTGCAGCCCAGACAAGGGTTTTTTATAAATAAAACTCTTATGTAGAAGCTTTTACACTTGATGAAATTCGATTTGTGAAACCCTGGCCATAATCTCTCTCTTTCTCTCTCTCTCTCTCTCTCTCTCTCTCTCTCACACACACACACACACACACACACTCTCTCTCTCTCTCTCTCTCTCTCTCTCTCTCTCTCTCTCTCTCTCTCTCTCTCTCTCTCTCTCAAAGTCTTCATTCATAACAGCTAGCGTAGAGATTGAAGACACCCTGTTCGTGTTAACTGAGTAGAGGCATTGTTCTTTATTCAACATTCGTGATCATTCCTATGATTCCGGATCGGAGGTGTACATTACACAACCTGAAGGATTTGGCATATCAAAATAAGCTGGAATCTTTGTTTTAATGAAATAGTAAAACAATATGGATTCATTAAAAACAAAGATGAGCATTGTATCTCCAAGAAGGTCAGTGGTAGCTTGGTCGTCTTCCTAATATTATATGTAGATGGCATATTACTCATTGGAAATTATGTCCCTACCTTGCAACAAGTGAAATCTTGGCTAGGGAAATGTTTTTCTATGAAGGATCTGGGTGAATCATCCTACATATTAGGAATCATGATCTATAAAAATAGATCACAAAAACTGCTTGGCTTAAGTCAAAGTACGTACATAGACAAAGTGACGAGACATTTTAATATGCATGATTCTAAGAAGGAATTCACACCTATGCGACATTTCTTGTGTCTATCAAAAACATAATCCCCTTCAACTAAGGGAGAAAGGGATCACATAAATAAGATTACATATGCATCTATAATAGAATCTATCATGTATGTCATGTTATATACTCGCATAGACGTCTCGTATACTTTAAGTTCAATAAGTAGGTATCAATCTGATCTCGATGATGCTCATTGGGTTATTGTTAATAATATCCTTAACTACTTGAGGATGACTAGGGACTCATTCTTGATAAATGGAGGTCAGAAAGAGCTCGTTGTAATTGGATACACCGATGTTAGATTCGAAATAGATAAGGATGATTTTAGATCACAGTTTGGTTATGTGTTTTACTTAAATGATGGTGATATGAGCTGGAAAAGTTCAAAGCAGGATATAGTTGCTGATTCTACAACCGAGGTCGAGTATATTGCTACCTCAAATACACCAAAGGAAGATGTTTGGATCAAGAAGTTCATTAATGAACTTGGCATAATCCCTAGCATGGTGGATCCCATTGATTTCTATTGTGATAACAATGGTCCTATCGCACAAGCTAAGGAACCTTGATCTCACCAATAATCCAAACACGTACTTAGGCGATATCACCTCATTCGATAGATAATAGATATATGAGATATGGAGATATGCAAAGCACCAACACTTGACAATGTCATTAGCCCACTAACAAAGCCTCATGCGCACTAGAAGTATGATGTTCATACTAGATCTATGGGTATTAGGGGTATGCTTGATTGACTCTAGTGCTAGTGGGGGATTGTTGATGTAAGTCCTAGAGGCTAATAACTTTATTAGAACTTGGTACTTGTATTGGATTATTTATTAATAATTGAAAGGAATTTCTTTATTATGTTTGTTTTTTCAAAATAATATAGTCCCTAGAATAGTTAGTATGTTTAATGAAATATTAAGTGTAAGTTAATCATGAGATCGCATTAAACATAAGGAAACTATTCTTAAAGTATTTGTAGTTGAGATTTATTATGAAGTGAGATAACATTAAAGCATCGAGACTATTTTGTGGATAGACCGATGGTCACATCTCATGGATCATGGATAAAGTGTTATCAAGTCTTCACATATGTATGAATATTAGGAGTAATATTTATACTGAATTGGCCTGCTATGAGAATACTACATAGAATATTATGTAAAGTGTCATAAGTTATTCTCACGGTGATAGTGGTGTATAACACCTTTTGACCTGAAACCATTATGGACCCTATATGTGGAGTCAAGTACTTTATTGATGATCAAATATTGTATGTAATTAGATGACCATAAAGACAACTGATGGATACTCTAGAAATCATGTTGAGGGATGTGAGTGACCTAAATGGATTTTTCTCATCCCATGTACCTAAATGGAATTTTCTCATCCCGTGTAACACCCCAGTTTTAGTAGATTATTTTATTGTAATTTAATTATACTTTCTATATATTTATTTGATTATTATATGTGAGTGGATAAATGAATGTGGATGTGAGAGAGAGATGGTGAATGATCTTGTAGTAGGGTGTGGAGAGTAATTATAGAAAGATAGAATAACTTAGAATTATTTTATTAATTAAAATAATATTTTGATTTTATTATTTAAATAAAACAAAAAGGTAAGAAGAAAATAGAAGTTGTAGAGATATTGAGGGCAACGTGGGGATTAAAGAGAAAAGTAAGGGTAAAGTAGGAATAGTCTAATGAGGAGACTAGGTTTTTAGTGTAAAAAGAGAATTAGAAGGAGAGAGTTGAGTAATACATAAATTTTTGGGGAGAAAAGAGGAAAAGGAGGTTGTGGCAAGAGAAAGAGCAAGAGAAGGCATATGGAGAGCATCCATTGATAGAGCTTGGACGAATTTTGCTAGAAAAATGTAAGGTAAAAGGGGGGGGGGGGGTGGGGGGGGGGGGGGAGGGGAATAACTTTCAATAGGGCTTATGCATAAGGGGTAGGATAGAAGAGTGAGGGGAATAACTTTCAATAGGGCTTATGCATAAGGGGTAGGATAGAGGAGTCTTTAACCTCCCATAGATAATTGAGTTTTGATTTAATTCTATAAATTGGTATTGATTTGATGATATGTGTTGTGATTGTTAATGAAATTCATGTACTTTAATTAATGATAATTTCTGTTTGGATGTGTTAATGTGTTTTCACCATTGTTGGAGTTTTGGAGCTTTAAGGGTAAATATGAAAGTACGAAAATACATGATTTTATTAATGTAAATTTGTGATAAATTGTGAGTTAGTGGTTTTAATCATTGGGTAATTGTTGTATGTCAAATTCTGAGTTCGAGGCTTTTTACTGAATTGAAATCGGAGGTCCGGAAGAGCTTATATGATGGAAAACTCAGAAAAATAAATTCTAGATATTTACCGGGGGATTCAGGGATTTAGCGGCGAACTGGCCTGGGAAAAAAACCCAATTTTGGGTGACGTCCGTCAACCCTTATGACTTCCACTATGCCTAACGAAAAATATCATAACTTGAGTTTCGTAACTCAGAACCAAACGCGGTTCAAAGCACTGAAAAGTTAACGCAGATTATCATCAATTGGTAATAATTTCAGAGGATGATTATGATAAATGTTTTATACTTTGAATATTTGAAAGAAATGATGAACTTGAAACTTGTTTTATCTCCCAATGATTTTTGCCACAACTTTTGATTCGTAAGTCCATATCACGAGTTGTTTGAAGCGTTAGAAAACTAACACTCAGAGATACATCATAATAGTGTTTGGTGAAATAATTGAATAATAATCGTGTGCCTACTATAGTGATTTTTTATCGATTTGTATGATTGATTAATGAATCGTTGTTTTAATTTGATGATGTATTAATGTTATAACGAATTAATGTGATTAAATACTTGTGAATATGCATTTGTTGAGTTGTTGATGTTGATGTAGTTGTTATGATGTTGATGTTTGATGATTTGGTTATGATGTTGTATGTTCAAATATATGCATGTCATCTTGATGATGATGTTTTTATAATGATGTTGTCGTATGAATTAATAGTGTGACAATGTCAATATGTTTGAGGTGATATTTATGAATATTGTGTTGTTGCATGTATGAATAATAATATAATTGAGGAGATTGATTGAATACTTGAGTAGCAGTGAATTATATGATGTTGTGCATTTTATGATTTTGATTGAGACGTAATCCGGAGTGAGGATTATTTGAGTTGTCAATTCATTCATATTAGGATTAAAGAGGGGTCTTAAAAAATTGATTTGATGATATGATCATGCATCATAAGAGTTGTGTCAAGAGGCATGTCTTCTAGTTTAGAGAAGGGACTATTAGCTTGTCCCAAGCTCAGAGAGGGGGCTCATGGATTCGTAGAGATTGAGACTCGGTTTCTAGAGAGAACCGAATATTAAGTTGGTACCACATGCATATGCATATAGTTGCATAGTCGAGTTGCATTGCATAATGAGTTATATGCATAATTGTTGAGTTATGATTGGTTGATGAGTTTGGGTGTGAGAATGTATTGTAATATACTATGGATGAGATTGTGTAGAACATGTTGTGTTTGATATCATACCTTGCAGTATATGCATGTTATTATTGAACGTGATTTCTCACCCCTTCTGTTTGAATGTTGCCTTTACATGGGGCATCATACAGATACTCAAGGGTAGAGTCGCTGTTGTGAGTAGAAACTTGTTCCTAGATCTATTTCTTTGCTTTAGCTTTGGTTATGCTATGATATGTAACACTGGGGAACGATTTATTTGTTTTATGTTGAGATTTCTGAGAGACCACTACAAAAAAGTGCGTAAATTGTGGCGGTTAATTCATGAAAATTGTGCGGTTTGAACCAACACAATTTATAAATACGACGTTTTTGAAAACGCCATAAGTTTGGCTGCCGCAAAGATAATAGATGCGGTTTGAAATTAAACACCGTGTGAACCTCCGTATTTTTCACAATTTAAAGTGTCAGTTTTTGTTTGAAAATAATGGCGGTTTCAAACGCTCTATTGTTCACAAACTAGACAATTATCTTCACATTTTACATCGGTTGAAACCGTCGTAATATATTAAAATTTATGTTATTTTAAATTATCCTAATTTACTAATGATATGAGCCATAACAACATTGTTCAAACCGCCACAATTTTCAAATTAATTTGAAAAAGCTCTCTTTAAAATATGCTAAAATAAATTTAATGTTTTTTTCACAATTTAACACCAACACTAAAAGTAAATTAAATATCTATAGTAATTTTACATTTATGCATTTTTGTAATAAAAATTCAAAACATATATTAAAAGGCCAAAAAGTTTAATATATATATATATATATATATATATATATATATATATATATATATATATATATATATATATATATATATATATATATATATATATATATATATATATATATATATATATAAGTCGGTGCAATTGTGTAACTTTTTCAAAATTATATAGAAACTTTAAGTGTTTGATATATTTTTCACAATCTATTCCTGAATATTAAAACATAAAAATGACCAACAATTTTTGTATGCAGTATCTTAAGTCACTCTCAAAAAACAATTTTTAAAACATAAAAGTGCCATAAAAATCATGTATCCTTTGAAGGACTCGGGTGGTTTTTTTTCATATGATGATCTTCTTATGTCACGAGGTGATGAAGGCTCGCTTCCTGCTTCAGAAACCTACGGAAAACAAAATAATTATTATATTAGAGCTAATCACTATAGAAATATAGAATTATTAAATGGGATATATTGTTGGTGTAAGCCCTAGAGGTCAATACTTTTTGGTACTTGTATCGAATTATTTATTAATAATAAAAGGCATTTTCTTTATTATGGTTGATTAATAAAGTCCCTGGAATAGATAGTCCGTTTAATGTATTAAGTGTGACTTAATCATGAGAACACATTAAATATAAGGACACTATTCTTAAAGTATCCATAGTCGAGCTTTAGTGTGAAATGGGATAACATTAAAGCATTAAGACTATTATGTTTGTAGACTGATGATCACATCTCATGGATCATGGATAAAGAGTTATCAAGTCTTAAACATAGGTATGAATATTAGGAGTAATATTTATACCGGATTGACCCGCTATGAGAATACTATATAGAAAGTTATGCACAGTGTCATAAGTTATTCTCATGGTGATAATAGTGTATTCCACTCTTCGACCTGAAACCACTATGGACCCTAGATGTAGAGTCGAGTGCTTTATTGCTGATCCAACGTTGTCCGTAACTGGATAACCATAAAGACAGTTGATGGGTACTCCACGAAGCATGCTGAGGGACATGAGTGACCTAGATGGAATTTGCCCATCCTGCATAACAGGATAAATGTCTATGGGCCCAATATTGAACTGGACAAGGATGACACGGTATATGCCTTGTGTTCAATATAGACATAAGGGCAAAGGGGTAATTATACACATAATTATTATCACAGAAGGTTTTGTCAGATCACATGACATTTTCGTGTCTTGGGTAGCAGTGATGTGTTGCTAGATACCGCTCACTGTTTATTATGTTAAATGCGTGATTTAATATAGTTGCCAACGTCGCGAAAACCTACAGGGTCACACACAAAGGACGGATTGATGAGAGATAGAGTAACTAAGGAATACCGTAAGGTACGGTGCCCTTAAGTGAGTTATAGAACATCGTAAGGTACGGTGTACTTGAGTAGAATACGAAATATGGTAAGGTACCATGAGCTTAAGTGATTTTGGGCATATTATAAGATATGGGCTAAAATACACTTAAGTGGGCTTTTTAGCTTGAAGCCCATACAAGTGGTTCTATAAATAGAACCCTTGTGCAGAAGCATAAAATAGCGGTTGCATTATTTTCGTTTTCTCTCTCTCTCACTCAAAGCCTTCATTCGTACCAGCTAGCACTGAGATTGAAGGAATCCGTTCGTGTGGACTGAGTAGAGACGTTGTCATCGTTCAACGTTCGTGATCGCTTCGTGGATCTGCATCAAAGGTTTTGATCGTCACAAGAGATCTGCACCAAAGGTTTCAACCGTCACAAGAGGTAAATATTCTATCACTGATCATGACCATTCGTAAGGATCTCTAAAGGAGAAAATTTTAATTTCCGCTGCGTTTTGGACCGTAATTCTCCTTCAGTGGTATCAGAGCCACTTACGAAACCATGAATCGAATAGCTGTTTATTTTCTGTATTAATATGATTAAAAGATAGAATGAATCAATTAATTAAACGGGTAATTAAATTTGGCATCATGAGTGTACGAGTTGGATGATTGATGTTGACTATGCTTCGGTACCGACATTAGTATGGTGAAGCAGCGATACATCGATCGTCCATAGGTTACGCAATTGAGACCGATCAGCTTATATATGATATAAGTAATCCTAATGCAAAGTACGGTATATGTGATATACTGTTTCTGTTTCGTTCATTCAAACACTAAGTGGTTGTTTTCCTTTGAGCGATCAATGGTCATTTGCTTTGGAATCCGACATTAGTATGGTGAAGCAATGACCTGTTGCTCAATCATACTGAATCAATAATCGAGGTGTGTTTGACGGTCTGAAATTGGCGCATTAGGGTTGGTGACGGCGCAAGGGTTGTGCCGTCATGGAGTTGTGAATTTAGGGTTTTTGGAACAGGTCTGTAGACTGTTTCAAAGTTCTGTTATTTTGGATGCGTAACGGTCGTAACAAGACGCGTGACGTTCGTAACAGACCCATGACGGTCGTAACAAGGACGTGACGATCGTCACGTGCTTTGTGACGGTCGTCACACTCACAGATCCAAAATTGTAGGCGTTTCTGTTTTGGCCCCGTGACGGTCGTAACATATGCCTGTGACGGTCGTAACATGCTTGTGACCTGTGACGGTCGTAACATGCTTGTGACGGTCGTCACACTCACAGGGTCAGAATTCTTGGGGGAACCCCCGGCTAACTCTGCGTAGTGTGATCGGTCGCCGAAATTTAATTTGGTTTTAATTAATTAAAGGAATTAAAAATAATAATAATAATGTGTTTGTTATTATTGCCTTGTGATGATCAGTTATGGCCTTAGTTGTCCTTTATTTTGTTTTGGGTTTTTAAATACGACCTGCGTGTCGTGCCTATCCTTTTTATCTCTTAATGTAACTTCTTTTCTCATCTCAATCCCTCGTATGTAAAACGAGTTTCTTCTGTAATGTAATGAAGAAAGAAAAGAAGACAATGTTATGAAGAAAGAGAGGAATTCAATATCAAAGGAGGACAACCTTGAAGATCTTGCTTGGAGAAGCTTAGAGAAGAATTCAATATCAAAGGAGGACAACCTTGAAGATCTTGCTTGGAGAAACTTAGATCGTTATTAGGTTAGCTTAGGTTCTCTCATTGGCTTGAGAGAACAATTGCGCTAGGGGCATAACTGTTTCATTGTGTATGTATGTTGATGCATGTGAATATATGTTGATGCATGTGAGAGACGATTTATATGATAAATAAGCCGGTGAGATCAGAACAATTGCAATTCCCTCAAACTAAAATATTAAGTTTATGCTTTCCAAGTCTTAGCACTCATCAAGACTAGTATCGGATAATGTAGGTTTCGCCAACGCGAGGTGCATGTTCTATATTAGTAAGGTGCGATGGGATAATTGTAATATCCAACTGCTAAGACAATGGGTAAAACTTAACTAAACAAATTATAATAGTACTATATATGTTTGCTTTCCAAGTTTTAGCACTCATCAAGACTGGTATCGAATAATGTAGGTTTCGCCTACGCGAGGTGCATGTTTTGTATTAGTTAAGGTGCGATGGGATAATTGTAATATCCAACTGCTAAAACGATGAGTCAAACTTAATTATAATTTTATTATATATGTTTAGAAGCAAGAGTTGGGAATAATCCATATGATGGATTGGAATAAGGAGTTATTCACCCAACTGAAATTTTCGAGAGTTGTATGAGATACAACTGGAAGGAGTTCCTACCTAAATAACCTAGTTTTGTGTAATCCGCCTACGCGGACTTAGAACGAAGTGAAATATGGATCTCGACCCACTAGAAAATCTTCCAACGGGATTTTCCGAATCAAATGAAGAGGGTCATTTGTTTTGAGTAAAATAGTGGGAGCATATTTGATTAAAGGCCTAATTAAATATGTCAATGATACTTATATTTTCTTAATCCTCATGTAGATAACCATGACAGCAAACACCTCTAACAACATCTTGCGATCAATCCTTGACAAGGAAAAATTGTCTGGGACAAATTTTTTGGATTGGCACCGAAACTTGAGGATTGTCCTCAAACATGATAAAAAGCTGTATGTCTTGGAGACACCTGTTCCTCAAGAGGAACCTCCTAGTTCTGCACCTAAGGCAGAAAGAGATGCTTATAAGAAGCATGTCGATGATGCTAATGAAACTGCTTGTCTCATGCTGGCTACCATGAACTCAGAATTGCAAAAGCAACATGAGAACATGTCAGCGTTCGATATGATCAAACACTTGAAGATGCTCTATCAAGAGCAAGCAAGGCATGAGAGGTTTGAAGTTTCAAAAGCCCTTTTTCAAAGCAAGTTAGCTGAGGGAGCCCCTGTAGGTCCCCATGTACTCAAGATGATTGGGTATGTGGAAAACCTTGAGAGATTGGGTTTTCCCCTCGAAAAGGAACTTGCGACTGATTTGATCTTGCAATCGTTGCCAGATAGTTTCAGTCAATTTGTCCTAAATTTCAATATGATTGATATGGACAAATCTCTTCCTGAACTGCTCGCCATGTTAAGAACTGCCGAGCAGAATCTGAAGTCAAAAGAGAAGTCCATTCTGATGATCGGAAATGGAAAGAGACAGAACAAAAGGCCCACTAAGCAGGGTGATAAAGGGAAAGGCAAGGAAGTTGCCAAACCCAGACCCACTGTTGCTGCTTTGAAGCCTAGTGGAGGCATAGCAAAGGCAGGCACTTGCTTCCATTGCGGTAAGACCGGACACTGGAAGAGAAACTGCCCAAAGTACCTGGAAGATACGAAGAATGGAGTAGAGACTTCAACTTCAGGTATTTTGTTATTAAATAAATTTATCTACTTCTGCATCATGGGTATTAGATACTGGATGCGGTTCTCACATTTGTACAAATGTGCAGGGGCTGAAAAGGAGTAGAGATTTGGCAAAAGGTGAAGTTGACCTACGAGTTGGCAATGGAGCAAAGGTTGCTGCTTTAGCCGTAGGAACTTTTGTATTGACTTTACCTAGTGGTTTTATAATTCAGTTAGAGAACTGTTATTATGTACCTGCAATTAGCAGGAATATTAATTCCATTTCTTGTTTGGACAAGTTTGGTTTTTCATTTATAATAAAGAACAATTGTTGCTCAATTTATTTGAATGATATATTCTATGCTACTGCACAAATGAGCAATGGACTACATGTCATTGATCTCGAAATGCCTATTAATAACATTAATACTAAAAGGGTGAAACCTAACGAGTTAAAACCAACTAGGTAAGAATATTAAAACTCTTCGATCAGATCGAGGTGGTGAGCATTTAATCTTAGAGTTTGATGACCATCTGAAAGAGTGTGGGATCCTATCCCAGCTTACTCCTCCTGGAACACCCCAATGGAATGGTGTATCTGAGATAAGAAATCGAACCTTGTTAGACATGGTCCGATCCATGATGAGTCACGCCGATCTTCCAAACTCCTTTTGGGGACATTGACAGCAGCTTACACACTTAACCGTGTTCCATCCAAAAAGGTTGAGAAGACACCATATGAGATATGGAGTGGTAAGAAACCACATATGTCTTACATAAAGATTTGGGGTTGCGAGGTTTATGTGAAACGACAAATTTCAACTAAGCTTGAGCCCAAATCTGACAAATGCTTATTTGTGGGGTATCCTAAAGAAACAAGAGGGTATCACTTCTACAATCATTCTGAGGGCAAAGTGTTTGTCGCTCGAACTGGAGTTTTCCTAGAAAAGGATTTTATTTCCAAAGGAACCAGTGGGAGGAAAGTAGAGCTTGAAGAAATTCAAGAATCACAAAGCATCGACACACCTATGGAGGAATTGGAGCAGGAAACACAAGTAGTTGTGTAAGAGCAACCTGCTCAAGTAGAACAAGACCAGCGTAGGTCAGGCAGGATACGTCACCTACCTGAGATATATGGATCAAGGTGATGTATTACTCATGGATCAAGATGAGCCTGTGACCTACTCATGGAATCTTCATTTTGATGAAACAGTATGGATTTATCAAGAACGAAGATGAGCCTTGTGTCTACAAGAAGGTTAGTGGGAGCATGATCGTATTCCTGGTATTATATGTAGATGACATATTACTTATTGGAAACGATATCCCTACCCTGCAACAAGTAAAGTCTTGGGTGGGGAAATGCTTTTCTACGAAGGACCTAGGTGAAGCAGCCTATATATTAGGAATCAGAATCTATAGAGATAGATCATAAAATGCTTGGCCTTAGTCAAAGTACATAGACAAGGTGCTGAGACGCTTTAATATGAATGATTCCAATGGTTATGTGTTTTGCTGAAATGGTGGCGCTGTGAGCTTGAAAAGTTTAAAGCAAGATACAGTTGTTGATTCTACAACCGAGGCCGAGTATATTGCTGCCTCAAATGCAGAAATGGGAGTTGTTTGGATCAAAAAGGTTCATTAGTGAACTTGGCACAGTCCCTAGCATTGTGGATCCCATTGGTCTCTATTATGATAACAATGGTGCTGTCGCACAAGCTAAGGAGCCTAGATCTCACCGACGATCCAAACACATACTCAGGCGTTATCATCTCATTCGAGAGATAATAGATAGAGGAGATGTGAAAATATGTAAAGTACCTACACTTGACATTATTGTTGACCCACTGACAAAATCTCTTGCGCAGCAGAAGCATGATGGCCATACTAGATCAATGGGCATACGGGGTATGCCTGATTGGCTCTAGTGCTAGTGGGAGATTGTTGGTGTAAGCCCTAGAGGCCAATACTTTTTGGTACTTGTATCGAATTACTTATTAATAATAAAAGGCATTTTCTTTATTATGGTTGACTAATAAAGTCCCTGGAATAGATAGTCCGTTTAATGTATTAAGTGTGACTTAATCATGAGAACACATTAAATATAAGGACACTATTCTTAAAGTATCCGTAGTCGAGCTTTAGTGTGAAGTGGGATAACATTAAAGCATTAAGACTATTATGTTTGTAGACTGATGATCACATCTCATGGATCATGGATAAAGAGTTATCAAGTCTTAAACATAGGTATGAATATTAGGAGTAATATTTATACCGGATTGATCCGCTATGAGAATACTATATAGAAAGTTATGCACAGTGTCATAAGTTATTCTCATGGTGATAATAGTGTATTCCACTCTTCGACCTGGAACCACTATGGACCCTAGATGTAGAGTCGAGTGCTTTATTGCTGATCCAACGTTGTCCGTAACTGGATAACCATAAAGACAGTTGATGGGTACTCCACGAAGCATGCTGAGGGACATGAGTGACCTAGATGGAATTTGTCCATCCTGCATAACAGGATAAATGTCTATGGGCCCAATATTGAACTGGACAAGGATGACACGGTTTATGCCTTGTGTTCAATATAGACATAAGGGCAAAAGGGTAATTATACACATAATTATTATCACAGAAGGTTTTGTCAGATCACATGACATTTTCGTGTCTTGGGTAGCAGTGATGTGTTGCTAGATACCGCTCACTGTTTATTATGTTAAATGCGTGATTTAATATAATTGCCAACGTCGCGAAAACCTACAGGGTCACACACAAAGGACGGATTGATGAGAGATAGAGTAACTAAGGAATACCGTAAGGTACGGTGCCCTTAAGTGAGTTATAGAACATCGTAAGGTACGGTGTACTTGAGTAGAATACGAAATATGGTAAGGTACCATGAGCTTAAGTGATTTTGGGCATATTATAAGATATGGGCAAAATACACTTAAGTGGGCTTTTTAGCTTGAAGCCCACACAAGTGGTTCTATAAATAGAACCCTTGTGCAGAAGCATAAAATAGCGGTTGCATTATTTTCGTTTTCTCTCTCTCTCACTCAAAGCCTTCATTCGTACCAGCTAGCACTGAGATTGAAGGAATCCGTTCGTGTGGACTGAGTAGAGACGTTGTCATCGTTCAACGTTCGTGATCGCTTCGTGGATCTGCATCAAAGGTTTTGATCGTCACAAAAGATCTGCACCAAAGGTTTCAACCGTCACAAGAGGTAAATATTCTATCACTGATCATGACCATTCGTAAGGATCTCTAAAGGAGAAAATTTTAATTTCCGCTGCGTTTTGGACCGCAATTCTCCTTCATATATCATCACTATTTTCTTGGTGGCATGAGCAACAGAGCTACACAGTTTTGACAGCCATAGTTTTGGGACTTTTAAAGTCTTTTATAACGATCATTGAATTGTGTCATAGTTGGCACTGGAACTGCGATCAGAACAGGCATATGCGGTATTCGGGGTTCTAGTTTTGATAGGAACTGAAAATCTCTTAATAGTATTTCTCAAACAGTAAGGGATCTTAGTTCATTACAAGAAAACATACCATTCAATAGGTAACACTAAAGTAAAAGAAACTAATGGCAAATAAAAACAATGAATGACATTACAAAAACCCTGAAAAGTATCTACGTTATTAATTTAGTTGTAAGAAAACAAAGGATCGAAAAGAAAAATTATTCTTTTCTTCATACAAATTTGATATCATAAGAGATAACACCACGGTAAACAATCCCATAACCTCCTCCCCAATCACATTTTCCTCACACAAACCATTCAAGCTGAGTATCATATAATTTCTATTGCAGTCACTTTTATGGACTTAACTTCCAATCCCATACCTAATATTAGTACTATTGGAACATCATTGAGATTCCCATGTCTAATATTGAAATTGCAATTGAAGTACACATTAAATACAAACTATGATTGGGATATAGAGAAGAATATTATAGTTGACAAGTGTAGAGGGTTTCAAATCGCAATATCATATTTTATGTTCAACCCAACCATTGGAAGCATACCATCATAACTATAATAAATATTATCTATTAAGTAAATTCAGAATCATCTAATGTGATTATGAAATAAAGCATCATATAGCTAGAGCAAAATTATCGTCTTAATATTAAAGTAAGAGTGTTAGGTTCTTGGTTAACTAAGGATCAATTAGAACCATCAATTAACGTTGTTTTTTTGAAGCAACAAAAAATACTATTTTTATTGTGCGTCCTCTTTGTAGGGGTGGTTTCATCATCGAGTTGTTATTACTTACATCAATAGCCCTATCATTTTTAATACTTATTCATTCATCACTTCTATAAAGTATAATCCATTGATCCTTTTGTAATAGAGCTTGTAATATAAATATACATATTATGCTAGGCATGAGCAACAAAGCTACACAATTTTGACGGTCACTCCAAAATGGAAATTCTCAATCCCGAAATTGGTCGTGCATCGCACAGACATACATCTAGTTATATATAAAACTCATAACAATGTTAATTATATAGCTATCCCAATCTTGATCAGTTAATTATAGCTATACCAAAACAAAGAACCATTTTTCATCAAATTACTATAGCTATCCCAAAACCAAGAACCAACCCTCTCAAAATTCTAATGAGATTCTGAGTCCAGAACCTGCAAAAATGTGGATATGTCTGGCTTAAGGATGAATTCATGGTTTGGGAGTAGTGATTATGAACCTCAAATTTGAACTTGAAGTAATTGTTACAGCTACTAAAAAAGACTAATAAATGGCTATATCAATTTAATTTAACTATATTCAATTACTAATATTGTCTAGTTCTTTTTTATTTCAATTAAAATCAAACATGAGACTGACAAAATAATTAATAACTACAATTTCATTATTTTTTATTCAGACAACACTTTTTTATACTTCAAACAACTCACCTTGCACAAATTATTCAAAACAATTAAACCATCACTTAATTCATTACATAAAAACCGGTATATTGCAAAAATGGTAAACTAAACTGAAACCATGTTATATACTTCAAACAACTTTTCCAATTGCGGTAAACAAACCATGTTATATAATTATGCATCAAACAACTACAAAGATATGGAAAGACACACCAGCTAGCAAATAAAGTTATGAATCCAACAATTTAGTTTAAGAAACCATTGTGCATATGTCAATAAACAACCACAGCAACAAATATTAGGATAAAAATCATACAAGTAAGTCAAAAGGAAACAACATGGTGAGATACAACAACAAGAAAAGACATATCATAAATCATATTGTAGAATTATAGATTGTCGATTAGCAAAATCAAGGAGTAGAACGGTCGATTGTGGATTGCGGAGAAGAAGAACAGAGCCGCGGAAAACTTGAATGCAAAATTGTGGATTGCGGATTTGCAATTGAACAAAGCGAAAATGATTGATATGGTTGATGATTAGGGTTCCATATTGATACAAGCACTGAAAAGGTGTGATTATAATTTCAAATCACTGTTAGGGTTTGAATTTGAATAAAAGGAACAAATTGAAATCAAAAGGGTTTATGGAAAACTGATCAGAAGGAAGGAATCAGAGAAATTTGAAATCGAGAGAAAAGGTTGAATACAAGAGAAAAGGTTAAATACAAGAGAGAGAGAAGAGAGAGAGAGAAATTTAAGCTCACTTAGGGTTTTGTTGAAAGAATTACAAAGAAGAAGACGAATACGATTTGTTTTTCTTTTATTTTTAATTCATAATTATTATTATTAGATTTTTAAAAATATATTACTATTATTTAACATTAATAAAATTTATTTTAATATATATATATATATATATATATATATATATATATAAGGGGAAGAGTGAGATAAACTGGTGCCACACGTGCACTTGGGCAAAATGTTTAGTAAATTGCGGCGGTTATAACCGCCATTATTTTACTAATATTACGACTTTTAGCAAAATCGCCGTAATCAACCATAAATTGTGACATTTTGAACTAAACGCCATAATTAACATGATTTTTTGTAGTGGACTATGTATGCTCTCATAATTTATATTTTGGTGTGATAAGCATTTGGAAAAGACTTACGAGCCAATGCTTTATAAGTATGATATGAGATTTATTATAAGATTTAAATTAGTATGTTTTAATTGAGTATTTTTGTTGCAATGATACACTAAGTGAAAGTGAGCATGAAATGACATGTGTTGCATGTTTATTTAAATTAAGTCTTACATGATCAACATGTGTGTGTTTTGAGATGTGTAACATCCTATGTGTGAATGTTGTGAAATTTTTCTGATTTAATTATATTTATGCATTGCGAAAATAGGGTGTTACATCCTGCGTAACATGATAAATGTCTGAGGGACCAATATTGAATTGAACAAGAGTGACACTATTTATGCCTTGCGTTCAATATAGACATGAGAGCAAAGTGGTAATTATACACACAAGCATTATCATGTAAATGGTTTGTCAGATCATATGAAATTTTCATGACTTGGATATCAATGATATTTTTCTAGATACCGCTCACTTTTTATTGTATTAAATGTGTGATTTAATATAATTGCCAACGTCACGAGAACCTACAGGGTCACACACATAAGGACAGATTAATGAGAGAGATAATAAATAAGGAATATCGTAAGGTACAATGTATTTAAAATAATTACGGAACACAATAAGGTGTGGTGCACTTAAGTGGAATACGAAATACGTTAAGGTATCACATGCTTAAATGAAATACAATATGTCATAAGGTACAACACACTTAAGTGGGATTTACATCTTGCAGCCCATACAAGGATTTTTTATAAATAAAACCCTCATGTAGAAGCTTTTACACTTGATGAAATTTGATTTGTGAAACCCTAGCCATAATCTCTCTCTCTCTCTCTCTCTCTCTCTCTCTCTCTCTCTCTCTCAAAGTCTTCATTCATAACAGCTAGCGTAGAGATTGAAGACACCCTGTTCGTGTTAACTGAGTAGAGGCATTGTTCTTTATTCAACATTCGTGATCATTCCTATGATTCTGGATCAGAGGTGTTAATCACAGCATAAAGTGATCATTTTGTCACTGATCATGCATCATTCGTAAGGATTAGCTAAATAAAATTTTTTATTTTCCGTTGCACTTCGTATCGTAGTTTCTTTTCAGTGGCAAGTGAGCCACACCAGTTTTATGCCAAAAACTAATAAGGAGATGCACCTCTAGAATCACCATTATATGATGTTTTATGTTGTTTGAGCCACCCTTAATCAAATCAGCTACTGTTCTAGAGATGCATCCCCGAAAATGTCAAGTGGGAAAATAAATAAAACAACACCTTTTCATATTCTTCTTCTCCATGATCAAAGACATCTATTCTTATAAGACCCTTAAAAAAACCTCCATCCATTCTCAATCAACTTTTGCACTCCAAAACCATATTTTTGTGTTTTATCACATTAAAAGGAGCAAAAGAAGTTGTAATTTCAGGTAAAGAACATGTTTTTCCATTTACATTACTTGTATTAATTTGGTTTTTTCTTGTAGAAATGAACGTTGAGTCCAAAGATGTGTCTCTAGAATAGGTTGAACATGATCCAGATATGCATTTTTGGAAATTGTTAAGGTTGTGTTTGAATTATTAATTTATTATTCTATTATGATTAGATATAGATACGGTGCATCCTGATAATTTTCTTAAAACTATTATGTATGTTAAATCGAATGAAGTGGATGACCATGTTAAAATGGTGATGTCAAAGACAATGTTAAACCAGTTGATGTTGAGGTGGATGTTAAATATGTTGTTATTGAGGCAGTTGTTTGTGAAAAATTTACAACTGAAAAAAAGTTTGTTAAGCATGAACATATGCTCCAACAGATCTGCACAATGGTTTCCAAACACAAGTTCTATGTTGTAATTAGGAGGTATGATAATGGTTATGATAGATTACATGCATATGTAACAATGAGATGTGAAAGAAGTGGCTCATAGCCATAACCTATTCGGAAGTTGAAACGAGGTGACACCGAATCAAGAAAGTGTGATTGTCCTTTTAAGGTTCGTGGATATCATAAGGCGAATAATACATAGAAATTTAATGTGGTATCTGGTATACATGATCATTACTTGTGTCGTAAGTTAGTTAGTCATCCCATTGCATGTCAACTTAATCCTGAGGAGAAGGAACTTGTTTCTAACATGACATTGAATATGGTGCCTCCTAAAAATATACATGAAATGGAAAAGGCCTCATAATGTATCCAATATCAAGAAAGTATGCAATGTTTATGCTGTAAGCAACAAGGCGGCAAGAGGACCAAAAACTGAAATGCAACAATTATAAAAGCTTCTGGGGGATGAAGACTATGTTTCTAGGTACAGAGTGTGTGAGGATGGAGTCACAATTTGAGATATATTTTGGACTCATCCTGATTCCATTAAGTTATTCAATACATTTCCCACTGTACTTATAATTGATTCAACATACAAAATAAACAAGTATATGCTTATACTTCTAGAAATTGTTGGTGTTACTTTCATGTAGATGACTTTTTATAGTAGATTTTGTATTTTTGGAAAGCGAACAGGAGGACAATGTTACATGGATTTGTAAGTGTGCAAGAATACGTCAAAAAACCAAGAAAATATGCCAATGGTCATTATAACAAAACACGATACCACACTCATAAATTCGGTTGCAAAGATGTTTCCTACATCTTATGCATTACTTTGCAGGTATCACATAACCAAGAATGTGAAAAACAAACTTAAACCTGCAATAGGGATTAACAAAATCAAAGGTGAAGATGAGAAATTGGTCAAAGCTGGTGTGGTAGTGGAAAGAACAATGGATTCTTGGAATGGTATTATAAATTCTTCCAAGAACGAGTTATATGCAGAATATGCCATGCACTTCAGGAGGGTGTGTGTGAGATATCCAAAATTTCTTAAATATATTAAGAGTATAATTCTAGACCAGGTGAAAGATAAAATTGTTTGTGCTTGGACGGGTCAAGTTAGACACCTTGGAAATACAACAACTAACAGAGTCGAATCTGCACATGCTACATTGAAGAATTGGTTGGGAAACAATAAATATGATTTTTGTATAGGCTAGGACTCCATGAACCAAATGATTTGAAATAAATATAATGAGATACAATCATCTCTTGGTCGGAGCATTACTATATTAGAACGCTGATTCAAAGACAACATCCTTTATTCAATGTTGGTTGGAAAAATATCTAGGATGGATTGAATTTTGTTTATCATGAAGCCAAGCGAGTAGAGAAAATAGGATAAGGTGGTTTAAAGTGTGGCTGTACACTCAGAAATATATATGGTCTCCCATGTACTTTTTTAATTGCAAAGAAGATGAAGGTTGTTACACCGATACGTGGGATTTACACTCATTGGAAAAAGCTTTGGTTTGATGATGATGGTGTGATGAAGGATGATAAATCAAACATGTCTATCATGATCGAGTGATAATTTATCTAATAGAGATTCATGAAAGAAGATGACAACATGAAATTCCATATCAAAGAGTAACTGAGGAAGATTGTATATCCTAAAATCGCTAATTTGAAACCATCCTCGAAACCAGTTAAAATGAAGGGTACCCATAAAAATTTCAAACCGACCAAAAGTGACAATTCTATAAAGCGACCTCCTTCTTACTTTGAATATGTTCACTCACATTTTCCATATTCTTCAACCCCCAAGTCTAAAAATATTTTTTTAAAGGGTGTTCTCATCAACAAACTATCTCTCACACCATCGTTACTAAAAAGCATCCACATTGATGAGATGTCGCTTTTTATGCACAAATACATTGAGTGGATTATATATGTTAAAGGTGACGACAACTGTGATTTTCGAGCTGTTTCGGGTTTGCTCCGTAAAGAAGAGAAGAACCACACATTTGTCTGCCATCAGCTGATACAAGAGTTGACGACTCATAGGGAATCATACACAATGGTATACGACAAAAAAGAATATTATGATACAATTCTCAATGCTCTAGTTCCTTGTGTTAGTGGTTCGACTCCCGTTGAGAAATGGATGTGCTTCCCTGAAATGGGACATCTTATAACAAGTGCTTATGATAAAATGTGTATTTATTTACCATAATATGGTTTCTCAAAAATATTTTTTCCACTTCGGAGTAGGCCACCTCAAAATCCATCAGGACGCATCATATGTATTGGGTGACTTTCAAAAATACAAAATTTTATTCAAGTTTATTTGAAATTAGGGTGTTCAATACCATATACATCACCGGAGTGGATGACACATTTCACAAAAGAGGCTGAAACTTGGCTGGATAACTTTCTGAAAAGGATGGAAGAGTTCACCAAGTTGAACAATATTAAAAGAGAATCAGATAAAGAAAAGTCAAGGGCGATACCACCCATAGAAATATATTTAGGTGATGATACATGTTTTGATGTTTTTTAGTTTTATCTAACTATGTCTAGATGATGACTAATTTCATCTAACCAATGTAATTTAGCTACAATTTGATACACATGTAATGTATATTCAACAATAATTGTATAACAATTAGAGTCAATTTTAAGAAAACTTGTTGTTTCAACCTGTTAACAACTTTGGGTAAGCAATGTTATGTATGAAAAATACCCATTCTTGCATAAAACAAGTTTCGTTTGAATGTGAGGCGAGTCCAGAGATGCATTTCTGTATTAGTCCAATTTTTAATTGCAAAAATCACCAAACAATGGGGTATTTCAGAAATGCATCTTCGTAAAAATCCCTCATATTAAAAAAAAAGGATGAGTCCAGAGATGCATATCTGAAATATCCTCCAAGACAAGAAAGGGTTTCTAAGGTCCAAAATGAACTAAAATTTGTATAAATATATGGTATCTCATCTCATGTTGTTCATAAAACACTCCACATCAGAATGAACATATATTGGCAAGTCACATTTGTCTACTTCAACAACACGAATCTCTCACATGAATTTAATGTCATATAATACACCTCTCTTGTAGATATGAAATCCATACTAGAGAATCTCATACAATACCCAGACAATCAAAAATTCGTGAAACTCGAGTACCGTTCATCCTCGATTGACAATGAAGGGAAGATTCAGTTCAACAATTTTGAGCTGAAGACAAACGACAAGTGGACCGACAGAAGTGGACGCAATGATTGCAAGATTAACCAAAGATATTCTGAAGATCTTGCAACATTATGATAAAATGTAATGATAAATTTATGTTATCGGTTATCTATGTAATGTTAACGATTATCCATGTAATGTTACATATTTTGTTTCTACTGGTTTGTGGTTTGAGCATACATAGTATATTCCGGAGATGCATCTTCGTAACACTCACTTAGTTTTGAAATAAGGGTTATTACATAGATGCTCCTCCGAATTCACCCTAATACAGCTACATAGATGCATCTCCGAAAATATGTTTAGACAAAATAGATTGGATCATTCACTAAGGCGTTATGAGTGTTTAATTTGGGTGCGTCCGAAAATGCATCTCTGAAATCTAAATGCTTTTTGTGACTTTTTACCGTGGTGAGCTAACACCCATAGGGATGGGAAAAGTAATGTCCTTTTTTATTTTTCTAAAGGAGATTGCTCTTTCCACTCTTATATGTTCTTCCCCGCCACCATGAAAACTCAAATGTCATTCGGGCGCACCTTAATTACACACATTTCAACACAAATTGTTGAGCCAATCTTATTTTGCAAAAAATTTGGTGTGTCTAGAAATGCATCTTTGGATGTACATTTTTTACACACATTTCAGCACAAATTAATGAGTCACCCTTATATTGCAAAAAAAAATTGGTGTATCCAGAGATGCATCTCTGAATAAGTTTTTTAGTTAAGTCTTAGCTGCAGTTTAGAGGTTCAACTGAAATAGTTGTTGATTTAAACTCCACTGTTTTACTTATTCCAACAAAATATCTTTTTCGTTGATAGAGTTGTTATGTGTTAGTTATTTTTATAAATTTTTTATTCATTTTTCTTTTTCTCGTAAGAGAATTTTAATATTAAATTCAATAGATAATATTTATATTATTTTGCATTTCTGGAATTGTGAATAATACTTTATATTATATTAAACTATCTAATATTCAATTAACTTATAGAATAGTTAATAAATAAATATAAATAATTTTGTAGTTTATTTCAAATATTTTTTCAAGAAATTATTTAAAAGTTAATAAATAAAAATAAAAATAAAATAAAACGGTTGAACATAATATGTTAATTAAAATATTTTATTGATATATATTGAGTATTTTCAAAAATGCATTTGTCCAAAAATACATTTTCAGACAATTGTTTTTATAATATAGGATGAATTTCAGAATACCCATTCTAATGTTATTTGAATGCATATCCGAATGCATAAAGTACATTTTCATATTTTCAAAGGTCCGGGTGCATATGTAGGGTGAAAAGAGCCATTCCCTTCCTAAATTGTTTCATTGTTTATTGAATCCGGCCCAGACCCAGGCCCATATCCAAAGGGTTTCTTCCATTCTTTCACAAATTATGACAAAACACAGTCAGTGAGCCACTGAGCCGCCGCCGACGGTCCGCACCTGCCAGCCGCACGTTCACCCTCTCCGCCATCTTCCTTCTAGATTTCCACTTCTCATCGTCCTATTCGTTCTTCTTCACAGGTTAATTTCACCATTCATCTTTATTCCGTTTCCCCAATTCATATCAAATTGGAGTTTATATGTATTATTCTGCTCTTAGATTTGCTTAATTTCAATATCTATCTATTCCTTGTAGCTGTTTTTGATTGCTAGGTTTGTTTATTGCCATATACACAGGTTTCCTTTGCCATGTTGGCATTTTCAAGAGGCGTTGTTACTCGCTTACGACATTTCTCTGTGGCGCCGCCGCCGTTGCTGCGATATTTTAGTTCCGATGTTGAGACTTTGCGGACAATTGAAGCAAAACCTAGTGTAATGACACCACATTCACAACGAACTGGTGTTATAGCTGTAAAGTGTGGAATGACTGCACTTTGGGATAAATGGGGTGCTAGAATTCCAATTTCTATCCTTTGGGTTGATGATAACATTGTCTCTCAAGTCAAAACTCCCGAGAAAGAAGGCTATTGTTCTCTCCAGGTGCGTTTTATTCTAATCGACTATACAATTTTTCATAAGAAATTAGAATTGTTTGATAATTCAATGTTTATAATGATATTATGAGTTAATAGGTGGAGTAATTCAAGTTAGAGTTACTTCAGGAGTAGCTTGATATGTTTTCCATGTATATGTATATAAAGATCAATGTATATCTAATTATAGACATGTTTGATACTTTGTTTTAGTTAGATTGGTTGTGGACAGAAGAAGGAGAAACATTTGACAAAGCCTGAAGTGGGTCATTTTAGGGCTCAAGGAGTTCCAATGAAGAGGAAGCTTATAGAGTTTCGAGTGACAGAGGATGCGCTTCTTCCTGTTGGTACATCGCTTAATGTTCGTCACTTTGTTCCTGGACAGTATGTTGATATTGCAGGAATCACTAAAGGAAAAGGTTTTCAGGTGTTTTTCTCTTCCCCTCATGCTACATACTGCTCATCATCTTTTGCTTATAAATGATAAATAATTTATTTGTTACATTGAGTATGTATGTGTACACGTTTATGCTTGAACGTGGACCTGCATGTGTCTATGTAATAATAGTTCAGTTGAATGCATGGTGTTCTTTGTTCGTTTGATTGTTGACTTGATTAGTTATAGTTTTGTCGAAGAGTTTATTAAATTTGTATTCGTAAGATTAAAACAAGTGTTTCCATAATTTGTTGAATTCTTTTTTGTAAGGGTCGGTTGATTACATAAGTTATATGGGGATTATAACTTTTAAGTGTTTCCATCCACACCCAATTGGTCAGCAACAATACTAAGCTGCCACTCTCTGGAGTCCTGATGATACAATAATAAGTAGACAAGTTTAAACATGTGTATATGCCATTAGTTATATATCCAAATGTTTGTTTCACAATTTATTTACTTCTGGACCATCATTGGTATTCAGTACTTTCAACTTTCACCTTGCATGTACATTCAGGTAACAATGCGACTTTATTCGTTTCTCTTGTCCTGTTTTACTTGGCCTCTCTGGAAATTTGAAAGGCAAAGTGTTGATTTCCATGCTATCTAGTGGGTAGTTTATTGTTTCTTTTTTATAATCAGCAAATGAGCATGAGCATGAGCAAAGACCATGAGCACTAGCAGCTAAGACAAGGCGAAAACATAAAAACAGGACAAGAGAGACATGCCTAGAAGAACCACAAATAAATGCTAAACCTGCAATAACAAGACACCACCATGCCAAAAGCTACTAGCACCATAGACCTGAAGCAATATAGTGCAATAGAAACCAAAACTGCCACACAGCTTAAAAAGCCCTTACTCTAATCCCCCCTTGCCTACATACCAAACAGCATGGAATTGATTTGTAACACAACAAAGTACCAAGGGGTCCCTCATACAGAATAACAAGGTTCCTTCGCTACTTTCCGGAGAAACCACCTCTAACTGCGAGCCTTAATTTAATCTGGAATTGACACTGCATCATCCTGTTTATTGTTCGATATCTGATTATTCCGTTCTTTCCAAATTAGCCAAAGAACCCCCTGCCAGATAGAAGCCAGGCCTTTTCTTACTTTCTCATTCCTCATAAACTAACCCACTTGATTGTGAAGAGAAAAAAATCGACTTGAGGAACATAAAACAAAGCCTACCCATAAGAACACATTGTTCCAAACTTCGGTTGCAAAAACACGATGCAAGAAGAGATGCTCTGCCCGTTCTTCTATTCTTCCACACATCACACATGACAAATTATCAGATTGCTTTAAAATATTCCTCTGAAACAGATTGTCTCTCTTAGGTAGCTGGTTGTTAAGAAGTTGCCATCAAAACACATTAACTTTAGAAGGAGCCGGACTTCTCCACAACAAATTGTAGACCGGGCCATACACATGAACACCAACTTGTAGATTAGTAGATTTTAATTGATTCTGTTTCTTATTTTATTTATATTTCATGTATGACTGGATATTTCTCCGTCTAATGTTGAATCCTTCCATTGAGTAAATCAGGCAATAACATGATATTAACATTAGTTTTCACATACTCAAATGTTAATTTATATTATCTTTTATGTTTCCAGGGTGTAATGAAGCGGTATGGATTTAAGGGAGGTTCAGCATCCCATGGGAATTCTAAAGCACATAGAACCATGGGTTCTACAGGACAACATGATTCTCCTGGAAGGGTTGGATGGAGTCATTTATATTAGCTTTCTGTTTCTGTATATATTTAAAATACGTTAGATTAAGTGTCTGTATAATTTTATTTAATTTTTTTTCCATTTATGTTTCTCTCCTATAGTTCTGATAATATACTTTTTCCTCACTGTTTAGGTTATTAAAGGTAAAAAGATGCCTGGGAGAATGGGTGGGAAGCAAAGAACAGTAAAAAACGTATGGGTCTACAAAATCGATCCAGCAAGAAATTTGATGTGGGTGAAAGGCCAGGTAGTTATATTTCTATGCATATTGTTATTATTGACAATAATTTATGAAACTGGAGCTATAAGGCAGGAACTAGCTTATTGTTATTCATTAACTGATCAAAATATTTGGGATCTTCGTTTTATCGCGGAACACTTATTTCTCTTTATATGATGTGCACGACACAGGTTCCAGGAGCTACAGGGAACTTTGTTTTTATAAAAGACGCTGTCTATGAAAAACCCGACACATCTATACTTCCTTTCCCAACTTACTTTGTGCCTGAAGACGAAGATACAGATGATATGAAGCCTTTGGTTGCTGATCTTGGGGATGTGGATCCATTTCTGATTACTGATTAAAGATAGTTCAAACAAATGGGTTTTTGATGCTACTAGGGTTTTCTTCATGTAATCAATTATGTTCTTTTATTTGAATATAGATGGCAAAAATGAGAATTTTGAAGAACCACCATTTCCAAAGATTATTTTTCACTTGAGTCCTTCACTGGCTATGTTCTAGGGTTTCTTGTGATATTCAACAATGGTTTGTTTTGAAATCCCACAAATAAGTGTTAGAGACTTGGAATTAGTGACTGGCTGATACTTTATTTTAATTTATTTGTTACCTTTTTGCAGTGTCTTAACCAATGTGACTATATTTATGTATTCTGATTGTGATAGTTTTAATGAACAATTTTCTGAAGAAATGTTGGTAGCCTAATTTTCTATGACATTACTGTCTTCAACATTTTACTTGATGAGATGATTATAGCTAGCAAGAAAATGTGACTACTGAGATGAACATAGAAAATAGAATTGGTTTCTGAAGGGTCATAATTTGGAATGATGGACAAATTTGTAAGAAGAACGTCTCCCACATCAGCTATACTCCCAATCATTTGATGTTAGCTTATCTCTTATTACTCTATCTTTGTAAGTATCCAATTTGAGAAAAAAAAAATACTGTTACTATTCATGTTGTTTTCTATTTTTTTTTTAATTTCTAAAACTTGATATTCTATGAGACCAAAATTTCTGTTTTTTTTTTAAATTTCTAAAACTTTGCCTATAAGCCAGAGACCAATGAAAAGTAGAACAAAGTTTAATATGGATTGATTCAAAATGAAATTAGGGGATTATTCTTTTGACCCTCATCAAGAGGGGAGGGGGGAGAGATTATATATATATATATATATATATATATATATATATATATATATATATATATATATATATATATAAAATAAATTGAAGAAAGTAAAAGAGAAAGATTACACAAAAGAGAAGCACTAAAATAAAAAAAATAAAATTAAAATTAAACATATTTTGATAAATGTACAAAAATTTAAATATTAAAATTTATATTCTCTTCCCTCTCTCCAAATCCCTACGATTTGAGGGAGACAAAAAAATTGTTTCGGAGAGATTTCGCTCTTCTCCATCTCCTCCTCTTCCTTCCATAAATTTGAACCAAACACATTTAATTATAAATATTCTCTCCCTTTCCCTCCTCTCCCCTCCATTTTCCCAGAATCAAACACACCCTTAAGGTGCTCCCCCACCCATATGAAAAGTCACGTCCGTTTCTAGTTTCTGAAGATGCATCTCCAGACATATATTTTTACACATTTTAGTATTTTGTAAGTGAGACACCTCTATATTATTCAAAATTTATCTAAAAATACATCTCCGAATTTACTAATATGATTTTAGTAATATGAATTTACACAAAAGATGTTATTCGGAATTTTTTACAAAAATAACCCAATTTTTCAAGGAAATTCCCAAAATACCCCTGGTTTCAAAAAAAATCCCAAACTACCGCACTTTTAGGAGGAGGCGCCAATTCAATTGGCGACTCCTCTTAAAAATTGAATGGAGGCGCCAATTGGATTGGGTAGGGCATGTGCCCTAGCCAATCCAATTGGCGCCCATGTGTATTTTTACAAAGGAGGCGCCAATTGGATTGACACCTCAATGTAAAATGCAATTTTTTTTGGCTAAATGGTCTACGTGATACATAATTTTGAAATAAGACCAATTGATATTAATAAAATTTTCCATTTACACAAAAAAGTCTAATGGTGATGACCGGGATCACCTAACCGACCTTCGGTACCACATCCCCTAGCTACCCTAACTCGTGGCCCTAACCTATGTTGATGATTCACTATTGGTGTTTGAGCATCTAAGGGGCCAGGAGCGTCACTACCAACTACAGGAGATGGCCTATTGAGGTAGTCAGACAAGTCGGCATAGTCTTTAGTATGCATCGAGGGTGTACCGCCGTAGCTGAGTTCATGACCCATGCCAGAGTAGTTGGGTTGTGTTTGACTCATTGGTGGGCGACCAGGACAGTTGAAGGGAGATATGGGTGTGAATGATGCGTTGAGGAAAGGTTGGAAAGGTTGTTGGGGTGTTTGGTATAGATATGGTTGTTGGAGGTTTTGGTTTTGTGAGGTTTGGGCTTCTTGGCTATGGTAGGAAGAGGGGCGGTTGGTGTTGAATGATCGTTGGGTGTTCTGGCTAAGGAGGCTTTGGTAGGGTGATGTGGTGGGTGCGAAGCGATGTTGGGTCTCAGGTTGATGGTCAATTTGTTGGTGGTGGTATGAGGTATGCTCTTGGTATTAGGGTTGGGTGTATGACATGTTTTGGTTGTATGTTTGTGTGTTGGTTGAACGGAACGTTTGACGGACAGGGGGTTGTGTGTATCCGGTCTGACAATGTTGTTGGGGGTTTGATGTTGAGGTGTCAGGTGTGTAAGTTTGTTGGCGTGGGTCGTACAGGTACATATCCTCGGCGATGAACTGAAAACCAACCGATCTGTACCAAGCCATATAAGTACGACTTGGTTTTTCTTCATTTGGCATGACTGCGTCAGTTAAGACATGGTCATGGCGGTGCTTCCATTTGCGACACTCCGATCTTGCGAAGCTTTGCCATGGATTGAAGTTCCATTGGTCGTTAACTTTACGCAAATGCCATTCTCCTAGGCTTGTTGGGGGACCTGGGATGTTTTGGGGCATACCGAACTGCAACTTCATACGATCACTGTTGTGCATCTCCACAGTTGTGAATCGTATTATCGGTGTGCATGCAGTCCATACGGATGCGTCTTCAGCATTGACCTCATGGTCATGATCCAAATTAAGGTATGGACGCCAAATGAACTGAAATATGAAAGAAAATAGGATTATAATCTAGGTAGAAGAAGTTAACAAATTATAACGAAATGATGAGGTTATTATCCTTACGTCTGTCGGTCGAAGGTGATCCAACAGATTGCGATACTGAGTAATACAGTGTCTAGGACATCTGTTATAACTCATACCACGTGCAAACCATCTACACCAAAAAGGTAAAAATATTAGTTAGAGATAATAATCTTTAAAGAAGTAAGTAAATATATAGCAATTTAAACAACTTATTTTTGTGCATACGGGAATGTGAAAGGGTTGTTGTTGACGGGTGCTAGGGACGGTAATCTGACCAACCCCATGCTTGGAGCAAAACAGCACATCCAGAAAATGTAGATGTGTCTTTGTGTGAGTTTTTGCACAAGAAGCTATAGAGATAGGCTAGACAAGCAAATCCCCAACTGTAACTTCCTATTCTATCTACATGTATAAGTAAAGGTAAATACATAATATGCATGCTAGAACCACTATCTTCGGGAAATAAAAAAGAACCAATTAAAAGCATAATGTAACACCTAGTTTTTATTATTCGAGCATCTTCGATAGAATGCTCATCTAAGTATAAACTGTTATAGTATGACTTAAGGCGTGAAAGGAGTATACCTTGACCTTTTGAGTTATCATCTAACAAATCAGTCTCCAAGAGGTCCATGCAAATTGAATTTGCATAGTTGGTTTTACCATTAACAACCTTACCATCAATGGGAAGTCCCAAAAGCATGTAGTCGTCTTCTAACGTCACGGTACACTCACCGGTTGGGAACCAGAATGTGTGTGTCTCAGGACACCATCTTTCGCATAAAGCAAGAATGAATTTGTTATCTACCGACCAAGACAAAATCTTGCTTATATGACCAAAATCGGCGAGTTCAACATAAGGTTGAATCATCGGGTCCATATGGACATATTCGCGGACCCGAGTCCGGAACCTTGAAACATCCTATAAAAGAAAGAACAAAAAACTTTACTAAGTTGGTATGTTATTAAAAGGGACTCTATTAAAACAAATAACAAAAGAAGAAAACGCTTACATAAGTTGCTATGTTTGCAATCGTTCCTCTATGTGATTCGCCCACTGTAAGGATAGACATTTTGTTGGGGATTAAAGTGGTTGGTGTAGATGAAACTACAAGAAGTTGTTGTAGATGAAATTGTATAAGAAGTATTGTAGAAGAAGTAGTGAGTGATGGTGTGAAAGAAGTGTTGATGGTGTGGATGTATTCATAGGCAAATGACTTGAAGCCTGCAAAGTTGTGTTTGCATGTGGTCTCCAATTGAATTGGCGCCCATGTGCATTTTTTACATGGTGTCGCCATTCAAATTGGCGCCTCCATAAGGACATACATGACACACCTAGGTCTTATTTCTTGGTTTCGAGGTCTGCATGCATGCAAGACAAGGTGTCGCCAAATTGATTGGCGCCCATGTGCAAAGAATGAATTGAGTGCGCCAATTCAATTGGAGTGTGTGTCTGCATGTATGACACGTGGCTGACCTCTCTCTTGCATGCTGAACATGTCACTTCTTAGTAGCTTGCATGGTTGACACATCATTTCAGACTAGCTTGCATGTGCGACACATCACTTCGAACTAGCTTGCATGTGAGACACATCACTCACCTATTTAAGTGTCTTACTATCAACATCCAAGACTCAACCCACATTCATCTGCAACAAGAAAATAGTTTTCATCTGCACAATGTCATCTTCACCAAAATACAGTGTCAACGTTCACTGCAACAGTGAAACATACGAGTATGAGTTATACGATTTTTGTTTTCAAAACATCGATACCATTAGACTTACGATCAAGAGAAATGCAACCTTCTTGCATTTGAAAAAAAGAATACAATCATGTATAGGATCGAGTATTGTGTCAAAGATCACGTATCAAAATCTAATATTTTTTTAGAACAGTCAATGCAAGTTTTTCCCGCTTAAGGTACGAGACGATGAAGATGTTGAATACATGTTTGTTAGTCATGAACATTCAAGCTGCAACTATATTGAGTTGTATATTACTCTTCAACCATGTATACCATCTCAGCAGTCTCAAATAACCAGTCAGGATGAATCTGGTGAATTTGATCCACAATGGTCAGGTGACGTCAACCCAGAAGCAGAAGCAGAAGTGGACGTCGTTGAAGAAGAAGAAGAGGGGACCGAGATACAGGTTGATCACATGCTGAACAACGACATTGAAGATGATGATCAACCACCGACAATACCTCCTAGTCATGTCTACAATCCTCCTCAACATATGACAAAGATGGATCTGCATGACGATGAAACATCCAATAGTGTTTTCTATAACCCGTATCCACGATCAGAAGGCGAATTAAAGGTGGGAGACATGTTTCGTACCAAAGAAGAATATGTGCGAGCTATCAAAAAATTCCACATGAACAACTCTGCTGATTTTACAGTGAAACGCACTGATTCGAGAAGGTATGTCATCGAATGTCGTAACATCCTTTGTAAGTTTCGGTTGGCTGCGTCTTACAAAAAGAAAAACGACTCTTGGGATATCGTTTCAATAGACCCACCTCACAGTTGCATTGCAACTAACATTGAACAAGATCACCGTAAACTAAGCGCTACATTGGTATGTCAAGACATTCTGCCGTTGGTTAATAAAGACCTATCAGTGAAGGTGAGTATAATTATATCCCATATCAGAACAACATATAATTATACTCCATCTGACAAGAAAGCCTGGATTGCGAGGACAAAGGCTGTTGAATAGGTATTCGGCAACTGGGAGGATTCATACAAAGAATTGCCACGGTTTTTATGGGCACTAAAAACATATGTCCCAGGAACTGTGGCAATTATGGAGACATTGCCAGCAATGATGCCAAACGGAACCTGTGTTACAGGCAATAGAATCTTTCACCGTCTCTTTTGGGCGTTTGACCCATGCATCAAAGGTTTCACATTCTGCAAACCTATTATTCAAATTGATGGCACTTGGTTATACAACAAATACAAGGGTACTTTGCTTATGGCGGTTGCACAAGACGGCAACAATAATGTCTTTCCCATTTCCTTTGCTCTGGTTGAAGGTGAAACGGCTGATGGATGAGGTTTCTTTCTTCGACATCTCAGAACGCATGTGGCTCCACAAGCCAATCTCTGTTTGATTTTTGATAGACATGCTGCCATTAAGAGTGCCTACAACAACCATGACAACGGATGGCATGATCCTCCTTCTACCCATGTCTATTGCATTAGACATATTGCACAAAACTTCATGCGTGCAATAAAAGATAAGAATCTTTGCAAGAAGGTGGTGAATGCTGGGTATGCTCTAACTCAACCGTCATTTCAATATTATCGTGATGAAATTAGGCTGTCTAATGAAGACGCGGGGAGATGGCTAAATAACATACCAGTAGAGCAATGGACAAGGGTATTTGACAGAGGTTGTCGATGGGGCCACATGACAACAAACCTTGTGGAATGCATGAACGGGGCATTCAAAGGAATTAGAAATCTTCCAATAACCGCCTTGGTAAATCGATCTATTATAGGTTGGCTTATACGTTCGCAACCAGAGGTGAAAGATGGAGTGCAGTGTTAATGTCCGGGAAAGTATTCAGTGAGTGTTGCATGAAAGTCATGAAAGAGGAGAGAATCAAAGCTAGCACACATGCTGTAACCGTCTTTGACCGTCATAGGCAAAATTTCAGCGTCCAGGAAACAATGGACCACAACGAGGGGAGACCAAATTTAGCCTATGCTGTTAGACTAAATAGAAGTTGGTGCGACTGTGGAAAATTCCAGGCCTTCCGCATTCCTTGCTCCCATGTCATTGCAGCATGCACATATACTTGTCAAGACGCTTACAACCATTTATCTGATTTGTACAAGGCCGCCACCGTCATGAATGTATATTATAAAAGCTTCTCGGTACTACCAATGGAGGAATACTGGCCTCCATATGAAGGTGATATAGTTTGGCACAACGACGAGATGCGTAGAAAGAAAAAAGGAAGGCCAAACAACACACGTATCAGGACAGAAATGGATTCGACAGATAAAATGATAAGATTATGTAGTATCTGTTGTCAACCAGGACACGACAAGAACAACTGTCCCAATCGAGGAGCACCATCTGGGTCATAAGCTTTTTGTAACATTGTATTTATGTAACCTTCAATCATTATATATTATAAAGTTTTTGTTACAACGAGGTTCATAACAAACATCAGTACAAAATAAGCTAACTGAAAACAGAAATATTTCCAACTGATTATAACAATCAAATTGATGTCATCTCGACCGAACATCATTTCCCTAACATCCTTATTAGTCTTCATTCGCACCCAACCAAAGATACTGCCGAGTCTCTTAATACTTCTAATTTTTTTCCCTTCTGGTATTTTCCCATCTAACCAATGAACCAGCTCCCTCTTCAGTTGCTCGAACGTAGTGATGTTCCAGAAGAGCATCAACATCTGAAGTTTGTCTCTCGCATAAATCACCTTTCCGTATCGGCGACGAACACCAAACAAGATTGTCAAATGATTAAATGAGATGCGGAACAATGACTCACACAACACATCTATTTATAACAAAAAAAATTGCATTTTACACTGAAGTGCTAATCCAATTGGCGTCTCCATTCAATTTTTAAGAGGAATCACCATTTGAATTGGCGTCTCCTCCTAAAAGTGTTTTACAATATATATATATATATATATATATATATATATATATATATATATATATATATATATATATATATATATATATATATATATATATATATATATATATATATATATATATATATATACCAGTTCTCTAAAATCATAAATTGAAATTAATTTCTTTTTCTTCCAAAATTAAGTTTATTGTTTCATAAGATAGGTTATAAATTTCCTTTTAGTACATGCACTGTTTTTGAACTGATATATACAAATATTTAAATAAGACGTTATAAATTTCCTCGCGTATATCGGTTTAAAAGTAAAGAAATATATATGTTATGGGAAATTCCTTGCATATATACATGTCCTTGCATATATCATTTTAGTTTTTAGTATTGTTGGATGAGAAATCATTTTTATTGATAAGCTGAATCAGGATACTTTATATTTTACATGTAGAAATACATTTATAATATAATAAATATAAAATTTGGGTAAGAATATCAATATAGTTTCAGCATAATATCAAGTTAAACCAAAGCGATTTACATAATAAATGGTAATTTTTAGGTCTAACGCAAAAGAAACAGAGCAATGTGAGAAATTCTATTTGCTTAACCGATTGTTGCACGTAAGCATGACAACATAACCCGTACCCACGGATACCCACCCGAACCCGTCCCGAAGTTGACGGGGAAAACCCGCTTTGACTGGGTTTGGGTTTGAGTTTGGATTTTCCTCGATTATAAAATATGGGGACGGGTCGGGTAATGGGGACACTAGTACCCACCCCGAACCCGCCCCGTTTATTTTATCATATACATTATTATTTATTTTTGATGATTTAGAATATTAAATAAGTGGTCAATGTTTTAATATTTTGATTTGTATTAATTATTTAAAATATTCAAAATATATGAACGAAATTTTTTTAGATTGTTTTATTTTATTATTTGTAATGTAATTTGATTTTTAAAAAATTAAATATTTCTATTAAAAAACTTGATTTCACTAAATGGATGGTGGCGGGGCGGGGATACCCGAACCCAACCCGAATCCGTTTGGGACGGGTTTGGATTTTAATTCTCCATCCCCGTTTGGGTTTGGGGCAGGAAACGAGGATTGTTTGGGGATTCAGATTTGGGTTTGGGGGAAGTAAAAATCGTCCTCGACCCGCCCCGTTGCCACGCCTAGTTGCACGTAATCAGATATTAAGAGTATGGTGTAGGGCCTCCACTTAGATTCATTACAATTAGGTAGAACTTGTTTCTAATTTTTGTTATGTTGATATATAATGGATGTTGCATGAACATATTGTGCTATGTTGCTATTTTAATAGTTTGTTGTAACTATGGTGCATAAATTTGCAACAAATGATGAGTAATGAATGAGTTAATTAGTTGAAGATGCCCTTTTGCTGAACATAAACTCAGGTCCTGGAAGTATGATGATGGACAAAAGTTATAGTTTATGTTCGTTGTGTTATTTTATCTTGGCTTATCATGTTACTTTAGTTATGAATTTGTAATGAATTTTATTTACCACATGGTATGTTCCAACAATGATGTGTTGGATGATGAACAATAATATTATTGAGAATGTAACAAGTGTGAGTAATGTAGGTAATAGTCTCATATTAACTGAAAATATGGAGACTTGAATATTTATAAGAGAGAAAATTCACCTACATATCACCTTAAAGTTTTGAGTAAATATGTGACGTGTCACTCACAAAGGTGTTGCTTTAAAAGAAGAAGTCCCACAATGTTCAATGGTCGTTAGTGAAAAACTCTCCAACACATGGTATCATGCGCCTTTGGTTCGAGAAAGAGATCGACTTACTTGTATCGAAAGTCAACGACGCCACAAGGGTGGTGAGTAAGAAACGTTATGTTGAAAAGTGTCAATGGTGCCACATTGTGTGAGTAGTGTGGGTAATAGTTCCACATTGTTTAAAAATGTGGAGACTTGAACATTTATAAGTGAGAGAACGCACCCACCCATCACCTTAAGATTTTAGGTGAATATGTGATATGTCTCTCACAAATGTATTACTCTAAAAGAAGAAGTCTCACAATGTTCAATGCTTCCTAGGGAAAAATTCCTCCAACAAATATATATTATATCAATTTATGTTTATGGATCCTTAGAAGGATGAACTAAAATGGCTCAAAATATCCCTTTTGTGCAAATAATAAAAAAAAAGTAGAAAACAAATATATTGGATTTACTATTTGGGCTGGTTTTTGTATTGGTCCAACTCCAAATGAAATTCGAAATAAATCAGTTTAGTTACCCGAGTCCAAAAAAATTGATAGTTAAACTAGTCAGAATTGGGCCAATATATGTCACTTGAGGGTTGGGCCGAATCAGGGTTTTGGACCCGAACCCGAACCGATGTCCACCCCTAGGCGTGGAATGCATCCCTAAAAACGGAAAGAATATTCCTCTAAAATTATTGATGCTTCCAAGATTTGAATTTGAGACACCAAAAATATTACACTCCTCAATACTTGCAAGATTCAAATTTGAGATATAGAAAATAATCCACTCTTTGATATTTGCAAAAACAATACACTTATGTATATTTGAGAGATTCAAATTTGAGATATAAAAAAGAGTACACTTCATGATATTTGTGAGATTCGAATTTGAAACATAAAAAATAGTTGACTCTAAAATCTCCAACTTTCATGATGTGCGCAACTTAGAATTTAAAATTGTCCTATTTTATTTCTTTATAATATATTGTTGTACTGTTTAATTAGTTTTTAGAATATTTATTTTTGGATTCACTGTTTGTATATATTTTTTTAGTATTGTTCATCGTTTGGGCTTCATTGTTTGAATATGCTTTTGACACCTTCTTTTTTAAAAATTCATAAAAATATAATCACTTTTCACCTGTTCAACCAAGCTTTAAACACAAGGTACATGAAACCAAATCACATCCAAATATTCGAATATTGTAATTATTTTATTACAATGCCACAAACGATTATCCAAAATCAAACAAACTACAAATAATACACTATGATTTCATATTATCACATCAATAAGCAAGTGAAAATGTGTAGATCGATTAGACAGAGCTGAGAAGCTGGGAAAGTTGGGGTTTGAGATTTTAGTCCCACATAGGAGGGAAGTCACATATTAGTAGTAATGTTTTAAAAATCAGATCGGAGATCGAACCGGTGAAGTATTTGGTTTAAAGTTCAATTGATTTAACCTATGGTCGAATCGTTTATTAAACAAACTAATAATATAAAACTAAATTTCATAGATATGTCACATACAATCACATGTTCACAACTTAATAAAATAAATATTTCAAAAATCAATCATAAACTTAATACAATAATATTAATAGTACATATAATAACACAACATAGTTGTACACTTAATTTCAATCTTCATTTAAGAATAATTTGAACAAATTAAATAATTATAATAAAATAAGTTAAACTAATTCAAACCAAAATTAAAATAATAGAACATAATAAGTACAATTAAGAATACCTAAATTGAATAAGATAGAAATACATTGAACAACAATAAGCAAATTCGAGTTGAACGATGACCAACAACTCATAATTGACCACAACAAATAAGATTAACTTGAACGAAAATTAATATTGAATTGAACATTGTGACTATGTTTGAAAGAGACAATGTGGTGATGATGTAGTGTGGTTGAAAGAAAAACTATAACGAAATGATAAAACTTAGAAGTTTGTATGCTTGTAAAAAAAAATAAGGAATTATTTTTTGTGAGTGAGGAATGCTTTAATTTTTAATATTGACATATTAAACTTTGTCAAAAAAATAAAAAAACACGACCAATTTGATGCATTTATTTGAATCGGGTGGTTTTACAAAACAGACTTCGATTCTTTGATTTGAAAGATTTTAAACGGTTCAATCTGGTTTTTCTGATTTTACTCTAATTTTGATCCACTAGCGGTTTTGAAAGGTTGATCAAACCAGATTTAGCTCCGATTCCCGGTCCAATCGGTTGAACCAGTCGGTTCGGTCTGGTTTTTAAAACATTGATTAATAGTATAAATATATTTCAATAGGACAAACCACCGAGTACCCTTCACGCACGGGCGTCGCCGATGTCCGGTCTTAGGCCTTGATGAATTATTTTTTGGTTTTTATGAATTAATTATTAAATCAGTGGAAATTAGTTATTATTAATTAATTGATTTGGTGGAAATTAATTAATATTAATTAATTAGTTATTAATGAGGTGTCCTATACCAAACCATAGTCTTAACCTAATTTTTGACTGAGTTTGACTTGCCCTTGAAGAGTTAGCGTGTGACTTGCTGACTAAGTAAATAACGATTAGTAATGGACTGAATTTTTCCACTTTCTCCCATAATTTTCTCTCCATTCAGGTCGAATCCTCAACTATAAATAATGACCTTTCCATCACTTGTTCTTCACACCAGATTTTAAAATTCAAAATCTCTCTCTTCTCTCTCATATTTGCTTCTTCTAATTTTTTTGTTTTTTGTTTTTGTTTTCGAGTGGCCTATATGCACCATCAAACATTGGTTTTTTTTTCCGGAAAATACGAGTGCTTTTAACACCATCGTCGAGTGGTTTTAACGCCATTAGAGGGTGTAACTCTTGATCGATTACCTACTGTGCAAGTAGTAATCGTAAAGTTTACTGAGTTGTTTTATCCTGGAGGCGGCGCAATAGTTTGACTACTTTGTATAATTTTGGGCAGTGTCGCGAAATATTTTAAAGAGAGTGACCTAGTCCACAACTCGACCCGATAATTTCATTTGTGAATGATTTTCAAAATCGAAAAACAACAATAGTAAGACGTTTTGAAAACTGCCATGGCTACTGAAGAAATTATTGGATATACTGCGACCAATGTCTTTAACAAACCATTCAAGTTTGAGGGTTCTCACTTCAAGCATTAGAAAGATAAAATGATTTTTATTAACCTTTAATAAGGTTGCCAACATTCTGACTGAGGATATTCCTATTGCGCCATCCAGATTAATCGAACAAATTAATGGTAAGAAAATTGTGAATTCAGACGGAACTATTAATTCAACTGAATTAGACTCTGTTCATAGGCTAAAGCAGCAGAGTGTACAAGTGGTTTTTAACACCATAGTTGAGTGGTTTTAACGCCATCAGAGAGTGTAACTCTTGAACAATTACCTACCGTGCAAGTAATAATCGTAAAATTTATTGTGTTGTTTTATCCTGGAGGCGACCTAGTCCACGAGTCGACCCAATAGTTTCTTTTGTGTCTGATTTTCAAAATCGAAAAACAATAATTTTAAGATGTTTCGAAAACCGCCATGGCTACCAAATAAACTATTGGGAATACTGCGATCGCTGTCTCTTACAAACCATTCAAGTTTGAGGGTTCTCACTTCAAACACTGGCAATCTAAAATGAAAGTTTTCTTAACCCTAAAGAAGATTCCCAACATTCTGACTGAGGATATCCCCATTGCTCATTTTAGATCATCCAAACAAACTGATTATAAGAAAACTGTGAATTTTGACGAAACGGTTAATTCGGCTAAATTAGACTCTGCTGCACAGGAAAGCAACAAATGATTTACAACTCAAGAAAGAAATCACCATATGGAAAGAGAATGGTTATCTCTGTAAAAACTGCATTATAATTGGATTTGCAGATGATTTGTATGATTATTACAGTAATTGCAAGACTACTAAACAAGTATGGGAAGCTCTGCGTAAGAAGTATGGCATTGAGGAAGTCGGAACAAATAAATATGTTGTAAGCCACAACTTAAAGTATCATATGGTAGATAAAAGGTTCGGGTAAACACAATGCCATGGACTTCATAAGATTGCTCACAAAATCATTACTGAAAGTATGCCCCTTAGATGAACAATTTCAGATTGTTGTTATCATTGACAAATTGCCCCCTGGTTGGAAAGACTTAAAAAACTTGCTTCATCATAAGACAAAAGAATTTTCAATTGAGAGTCTGATTACTCGCCTCCAAATTGAAGAAGAATCTTGGAGACAAAATCAGAAAGATGAAGTCTTGGTTGTTTCTAACAATAGAAAGAAATTCGGCGTGGTTCTGAAGCCTACGAGCAAACCATTATTGAATCCAAACCAAAATGTTGTGAGCTGAATTAAGAACCCTTCTAGGTCCCTGACTGCTCTAATTCCTTGGCAGAATCCATCACCTCAAAGAAATGAGCAACCTATTTTCAATTCCTTAAATTACGAAAAATTAAGTCATTTGGCTAAGAGATGTAAAAGCATACCTAAACCTGTCACTGGCTCTAATGCACAGGTTAACCTAACTGATGAGCAATTCATTGCTATGATCACTGAAATCAACATGTTGGTGGAAGTGATGGTTTGTTGATAGACAATGACACCTCTCGTCATGTCTATTATGATCATGCTATGTTCAAAACATACATGAATGGTGAAGATAAGAAAGTGTTATTGGGAGATGCTCACACCACTAATGTTGCTGGAATTGGAGACGTGAAGCTGAATTTCACCTATGTAAAGACTTTAATCTTGAAGGAAGTCACGCATTCTCCTGAAATTCGGAGTAATCTTGTTTCTAGTTTCCTTTTAAATAAGGCAAGGTTTAGCCAGTCTATTGGGGCATATTTGTACACCATCACTAAGAATGATTTTTTTATTGGGAAAGGGTATGCCATTAATGACATGTTTAATTTGAATGTTTATTTGAATAAAATTTCTCTATCTGTTTCGTCTTTGTGTAATTTTAATATTTGGCATGCTAGACTTTGTCACGTTGATACACAAAGTATTTCTAATTTAATCAAATTAGGCCTAATCCAAAAATTGAATGTCAGTGATTTAGAAAATTTTGAGTATTGTAGTCAAGCTAAAATAACTAAGACTACACATGAATCAATAATTAAAGAATCTGATCCCCTATATCTTATACACTCTGATATATGTGTATTAGACATAACTTTAACTAGGAATAATAAATGTTCTTTTATCACTTTTATTGATGGTTGTTCTGATTATACTTATTGTAGCAATAAATTCATGACCATTGAGTTATTGGTTAACTTAACGTCAATAAAACCAGAGTCACCACCGCGCCTTTATTGTTTCCAAAGGAAAAAGGAAAAAGTACGAACAAACCCGAAGATAAGAAGTTTTCAAATCAAAACTAAAAAAATGTCAGAGATTACAGGTAAGGGGGTTGGTTACACAGAGGAAAGGTATTAACACCCAAAGTGTCCTAGGTACTCCTAGGGAGCCCTTTTTTTGTGTGCAAGTGTTTTTATCAAAAAGATGTTTGATAAAACTATAGAGTGATAGGATGAGAAAAGAATTCATTAATTATATTTTTGTGTTTGACAAGACCTTCGGTCTTATGCCTATGTACCAACATAAAAATGAAGGATCAAAACCCCGTAGTTCGTGGTAAAAATTTCAAAGAAGTTGGTGGAATGATTTTAACAAAGGTTTTAAAAGAAAAGGGTACAAAATGGCTAAGGACTTAAATGAGGTTGTTAGTTATTTTTGTCTTTTGAAGTTAAAGTCAATATGGTTAAGTTTATTTATAAGTTTAATTCAAGAAAATTTTGAAAATTCAATGGCATAAGGCCAGAGTTTCTAATCATTAAAACATGTCTAAGTGGAAAACACAAGCAAATAAGGTTTTGAAAAGAGGGAGGAGATGAAGAGACTACCCTAGACAAAAATAAAAAGTTAGGAGTTGAAAAGATCTGACCAATATGATGCAATCCACAAGACAAGAATGTCAGATAGAAACCCATTTCCTTTAGACTTTTGAGGAGACAATAAGCATAAGCAATATCTAAACGATTATGTGAAAACCAATGCATCAAATAAAGATAGCCATAACATCCAAACAAGTACTCCAATAGCTAGCAGTCTTCAGTGTCTTCAAATGTATCAGATGAAAATATTCCTTGGTAAACTCTTAGAAACAATCATCAAACATCAAATTAAAATAACATCATAACAATTACGTGCAGAGATAAAGTAACATATGAACCAAGGTAACTCTCAAGGCTTGTCTCAGATGAATGACACAGGTAAGGAAATCTCAGTCTCAAATAGTGGCGTTGGCCAAGTCCTCAAAGCATAAGGAGGTTGCTTATTCTAAGTCTAAAAGTTCAAATTAAAGTCCAACAGTCTACCAAGACATTTTTTAAGGTTTGCATTGTTTATTAAGTATTTTAAGGTCCTAATACCACAGACAAAGCAAAGTCAAAAGCACACAATATATACAATCACAAGATATGGCTCAAGTGAGCAAAGTGAAAAAAGACTAAAACATAAACAAGTTGCATGAAATGTAAATGGCAATGAATGATAAATGTACTGAAATTTAAATTGCATTAAGTAAATGACTTGCAAGTAAAGCAATGTTAATAAGAGGTTAGTAAAGTGTTAGTTAAAGAATTTTAATTGTTTAAGTCATTCCTTGGAGAACACTTAACCATCCATTCACAAGTATGAAGACCTAAACTAAGACATCATCCATGAAAAGGGCTCCAACTTGGATAAATCAACAAGTATACCATTAGCTCTCACAAATGGAAAAAAGGTCAAGTCTTCACACAATGCCATGAAGAATGAGAAGCTTATAATCTCACTTACAAGAATGTTATGTCTTTTAGGACAAATTTAGCTCTATGTTAAGCAATCGTAATTGGACTTATGTAGAAGTCACAACTATCTGAGGCCGAACAATAATAATATTGGTGTTAATGCATGTTAGAGACATGGTACAAAGAACCAAGCTCCTCAAACATACCATATACAAAAAAAGTGGGAGGGACTTATCTCAATCATGCTCATGTTGATTCATCTGACACAAGATCATTGATGAATCAACTAGAATTTGATTTGAAGAGAATTAATTGGTCAATGATGGATTAGGGAAGAATAGGGATGAAAATGAAGAGGGGATGGGAAATAGAAACTCAAATTAATCACAGGAGGAATTTCATCTGATTAATACTATCCATTCATCTTGAGGGATGAAATGTACATTTCATCACCCCCATAAATCCAATAGTATTGATCAAATGGAAGTTCAAAGCAACCATGACCAAGGCCAAACAGAAAGTCAAACATCACAAATTCAATCAAATGGCTCAATAATATTTTTAAACAATTAAACAATTAAAAATCAAATTTAAAATGAATTAAAATGCATTTTTAATGGACAAAACCTCAAATCCCTTCAAATCACCATATAAATGGCCAAGGAATTTATCCTAGGTCAAACAAGGTCAAAGGACCTTAGACATATTTTTTTAGAATTTTTGAAAAGTCAGAAGTATTTTAAAATATTTAAAGACAAGTCAAAAATCATTTAATTCACAAAAAATATCAAAATTAATCCAAAAAATGTTTTTAATTCAAAATATGGAAGAGGAAAATATTTAAAGATTTTTGGTGAAAGTCCTATATTTTTTGGATTAAAAAATGAATTTAATATGAATTAAACAAAATAAATGGATTAAGCATAAAATCAGAAATAAAATAAAAATAAGAAAAAACAAGGGCCATTAGATCTCCCGCATTAATTGAGGTGGCATATCTGATGGCCACGCGTGTGCAGTCCATGGTGGACTCTGATCAACGCGCTGCAAAGTGAGTCATTCAAACCAAGGGTCGGGATTATAACATTGAAACTCAAAATTCTCCAATTTTCACTATATTGAAAGATACATGGAATTAAAAATTGAGGAGTATGAACTGAGTTGCTTCGATTTGACCTCAAAGCAACTCAATCTTGTTGCCTACATTGGTAGGTCTTCAGACAACCAAAGATCAAGCAAAATGGTGGAGAATTAAGGGAGAATCGAAGAGTAGAAAAATATGAAAATTCACCTTCGATTTGCTTCATTTGAGCTTGATCTTGATTCCAATTTGGTTTGACTTGCTTCTATACACTTGCAGGAGATGAAATGAATGATCAAAGGGCTTGGACTCTTGGAGTTTCAATCTCAAAACATAAATGAAATTGAAACTTGATTTCAATTGAAATCTTCAAGTTTATCCTTTCGATGGAGGTTAGGGAAGAAGCAGTGCAAATCTTGGGCAAGAGGATCCCCATTTTGAGCTCAAGGACCATGTATTTATAGCATGAGGATTACTTTTCACACACTTCCGTTCAAAATCCAAAAATAACAATGTTCTCATGCATGCCTGCATAGGCATGTGTAATGCCCAACCAATGATGTCAAAAGGTCCAAACTCAATTCCAAATGATGTTGAAACAAAATCATGGGACCATATAATGTTGAAATGAAAATTGATCACAAATCTTTCCAAATGGGGCCATGCATTACACCCATGCGCAAGTCACTCAAAAATGCTCCAAATGCCATGATATTGAACTCCTTAAAAAGGTAACATGAATGGGAGCAACTTTGATTTTGAAACTTTTTCTATTATAATCTTGGATCATGATGAATTTTGAGGTGGAAGTTGGAGAAATCAAACATGGTTGAAAATTTTCTAAGTTAAAAGTCAAATGACCACTTTTTCCACCTTGAGTAACTTTTGCTATGAGCTTTAAATGAAAATGGCTACTTCTTAAAAGTTGTATCTATTTCATTCCTATTCAATTTGGTCAAAAATTTGACACCATTTGAAACTTGTATGAGGGAGTTATGGATTTTAGAAGTTGAGGAAAATTGCCTGTTCAATGATGATGGCCCAAAATGACCTATAATGTTTCCTCTTGGTACATGCCCTTGCAAGTAGAATTTGACATTTCTAAAAGAAGAAATGTTGGATAAGGCATCTTGAAATTGATCATAAAACTTGGATGGCCTTCATATGATAAAAAAATTAGAAAGTTATGGTTCTTGGTATTTGACCTTCTATCTAGGGCACAAACAAAATGACCTATAATCTTTCACCATAAAAAATGTCTTTCCAATAAAAATTAGATCTTGATGCCAACATGAAAGTTGTTTAGAATTCATAAAGAGTAACTTTTCTCTTGGAATAATTTTCATATGACAAAAATTGTAGGAGATAGGGTCTAGGGAACCCCAGATTTGACCAGTTGACTTCCTCTGGTCAACCTCTTTGAACCAACTTGCAAACTTGAAGTTCTTTTGATATTTGGGGCTCATGGAGGATCGTATATATTTAAGATGAAGTGAAATGAAGTATCCTTTGAAATATTTTACTAATTGTTGAAGAAACTTGCTGAGGAAGTCACACAAGATACCCAAATGAATTAGGGCTTCCAAGACAAACAAGCTTCAAACTCTTGATCAAATTAAAAAATAAAGTACATGGAGATACACATGTGATTCTTAGAACCATGGTGAACCTTTCCATGACTGATCTCTTGCATTGAGGGTCTCAAATCCTAGATGTGAGCTTGATAGGGCACAGATGGATGCACACACTACCTACAAAAGAAATGAAACTATACTAGACATATTTTTGGTATTTTGGTTAGTAAACAAAGAAAAACAAAGTATGATACAATCAAAAGTGATTGGTGATCTCTCCTAATACAAACCCAATGAATGGGGGGTGAGGAGGATACCAAGGTGTGATCCCAAAGCCAATGCAAATGATGAGATAACATGAGGGATCTTATGGTAAAAATTGGGGTCTTACACTTATGTATACTTAATGAAGAATAAAAGTGAAGCGCTTAACATGTTTAAGATGTATGTGAATGAAATTGAAATCAATATAGTAAGAAGATTAAGAAACTTCGTAGTGATGGGGGAATTAAGTATGATTCTAGGCTACTTAATGAATTTTATAAACAACATGGAATTGTACATGAAAATATTTTATCATACTCTTCTGAAATGAATGGTAAAGCAGAAAGAAAGAATAGAACTCTTACTGAACTTGTCGTAGGAATTATGTTGAATTATGGTGCTGTTCCTCACTGTCGCATCCGCGGAAAACAACCGGCGGGAAAAACAAACAAACAGAGCCGCCACTGTGCGTTATTTATCCCAAAAGAGGGAAAGGAAACGCTCGAAGTAAACCTGGAAAGGAAATGGTCTTACGACCGAAGATTACAAGAATCGGGAGTCGGTTATGCGAAGGGAAGGTATTAGCACCCCTACGCATCCGTCGTACTCGACGGGATCCACGCTCAGAAAGAATAGAAGAAAGGTTGCTAAAGATACTGCTCAAAGAATGCACAAAACTGGACTGAAACACAGGAAAGACGGAAGAAGCGGACTCGGCAGGATATCGCATCCTGGGCCTACGTAGTTTGTCAGACACAAACATCAGAGTCGACGTAGTTCGGGGATAGGGGAAACGTGCTCGCTAGGACATCGCATCCTATGCATACGTATCTTCTTTAACCAGAGAAGAATCAGAGCACTCGTAGCTCGGCTAACGCGCGCCAAACAAAACACACAAACTGGAAATGGAATGCCAATCGCTAGTCTTACATCCAACTCCAGACACACAGGCAAACATGGAAACCGAATGCCAATAGCTGGACTTACATCAGACTCCGAACCAACAAACACACACAGGAAACCGACTGCCAATCGCTGGACTTATGTCAGACTCCAGACAAACAACAAACAAACAGGAAACCGACTGCCAATCACTGGGCTTACGTCAGACTCCACGCAAACAAACACACGCACAAACTGGAAACCGAATGCCAATCGCTGGACTTACATCAGACTCCAACCAGAAAAGGGTAACAAACACACGCAAAAAGAAAAGAAAGTGCCCGGAGAGATCAGCTCAATCTCCTGCCTACGTACCTCATCTGGTATGAGGATCAGGGCGACGTAGTTGAAGGAGAATTGCGGTCCAAAACGCAGCGGAAATTAAAATTTCTCCTTTAGAGATCCTTACGAATGGTCATGAACAGTGATAGAATATTTACCTCTTGTGATGATTGAAACCTTTGGTGTAGATCTCTTGTGACGATTAAAACCTTTGATGCAGATCCACGAAGCGATCACGAACATTGAACGATGACAACGTCTCTACTCAGTCCACACGAACGGGTTCCTTCAATCTCAGTGCTAGCTGGTACGAATGAAGGCTTTGAGTGAGAGAGAAAGAGAGAGAGAAAACGAAAAGAATGCAACCGCTTTTTTGTGCTTCTGCACAAGGGTTCTATTTATAGAACCACTTGTGTGGGCTTCTAGCTAAAAAGCCCACTTAAGTGTATTTTGGCCCATATCTTATAATATGCCCAAAATCACTTAAGCTCATGGTACCTTACCATATTTCGTATTCTACTCAAGTACACCGTACCTTATGATGTTCTATAACTCACTTAAAGGCACCGTACCTTACGGTATTCCTTAGTTACTCTATCTCTCATCAATCCGTCCTTTGTGTGTGACCCTGTAGGTTTTCGTGACGTTGGCAATTATATTAAATCACGCATTTAACATAATAAACAGTGAGCGGTATCTAGCAACACATCACTACTACCCAAGACACGAAAATGTCATGTGATCTGACAAAACCATCTGTGATAATAATTATGTGTATAATTACCCTTTTGCCCTTATGTCTATATTGAACACAAGGCATAGACCGTGTCATCCTTGTTCAGTTCAATATTGGGCCCATAGACATTTATCCTGTTACGCAGGATGGGCAAATTCCATCTAGTTCACTCATGTCCCTCAGCATGCTTCGTGGAGTACCCATCAACTGTCTTTATGGTTATCCAGTTAGGGACAACGTTGGATCAGCAATAAAGCACTCAACTCTACATCTAGGGTCCATAGTGGTTTCAGGTCGAAGAGTGGTATACACCATTATCACCATGAGAATAACTTATGACACTTTGCATAACTTTCTATATAGTATTCTCATAGCGGGTCAATCCGGTATAAATATTACTCTTAATATTCATACCTATGTTTAAGACTTGATAACTCTTTATCCATGATCCATGAGATGTGATCATCAGTCTACAAACATAATAGTCTTAATGCTTTAATGTTATCCCACTTCACACTAAAGCTCGATTACGGATACTTTAGGAATAATGTCCTTATGTTTAATGTGTTCTCATGATTAAGTCACACTTAATACATTAAACGGACTATCTATTCCAGGGACTTTATTAATCAACCATAATAAAGAGAATGCCTTTTATTATTAATAAATAATTCGATACAAGTACCAAAATGTATTGGCCTCTAGGGCTTACACCAACAATCTCCCACTAGCACTAGAGCCAATCAGGCATACCCCTTATGCCCATTGATCTAGTATGGCCATCATGCTTCTGCTGCGCAAGAGGCTTTGTCAGTGAGTCAACAATATTGTCAAGTGTAGGTACTTTACATATTTTCACATCTCCTCTATCTATTATCTCTCGAATGAGATGATAACGCCTGAGTATGTGTTTGGATCATCGGTGAGATCTAGGCTCCTTAGCTTGTGCGATAGCACCATTGATATCATAATAGAGACCAATGGAATCCACAATGCTAGGGACTATGCCAAGTTCACTAATGAACTTTTTTATCCAAACAGCTTCCTTTGCTGCACTTGAGGCAACAATATACTCGGCCTCGGTTGTAGAATCAGCAACTGTATCTTGCTTTGAACTTTTCAAGCTCACAGCGCCACCATTTCAGCAAAACACATAACCATTGGAATCATTCATATTAAAGCGTCTCAGCACCTTGTCTATGTACTCTGACTTAGGCCAAGCATTTTATGATCTATCTCTATAGATTTTGATTCCTAATATATAGGCTGCTTCACCTAGGTCCTTCGTAGAAAAGCATTTCCCTACCCCAAGACTTTACTTGCTGCAGGGTAGGGATATCGTTTCCAATAAGTAATATGTCATCTACATATAATACCAGGAATACGATCATGCTCCCACTAACCTTCTTGTAGACACAGGGCTCATCTTCGTTCTTGATGAATCCATATTGTTTTACTGTTTCATCAAAACAAAGATTCCATGAGTAGGTCACAGGCTCATCTTGATCCATGAGTAATACATCACCTTGATCCATATATCTCAGGTAGGTGACGTATCCTGCCTGACCTACGCTGGTCTTGTTCTACTTGAGCAGGTTGCTCTTACACAACTACTTGTGTTTCCTGCTCCAATTCCTCCATAGGTGTGTCGATGCTTTGTGATTCTTGAATTTCTTCAAGCTCTACTTTCCTCCCACTGGTTCCTTTGGAAATAAAATCCTTTTCTAGGAAAACTCCAGTTCGAGCGACAAACACTTTGCCCTCAGAAGGATTGTAGAAGTAATACCCTCTTGCTCTTTTAGGATACCCCACAAATAAGCATTTGTCAGATTTGGGCTCAAGCTTAGTTGAAATTTGCCGTTTCGCATAAACCTCGCAACCCCAAATCTTCATGTAAGACATATGTGGTTTCTTACCACTCCATATCTCATATGGTGTCTTCTCAACCTTTTTGGATGGAACACGGTTAAGTGTGTAAGCTGCTGTCAATAGTGCATGTCCCCAAAAGGTGTTTGGAAGATCGGCGTGACTCATCATGGATCGGACCATGTCTAACAAGGTTCGTTTTCTTATCTCAGATACACCATTCCATTGGGGTGTTCCAGGAGGAGTAAGCTGGGATAGGATCCCACACTCTTTCAGATGGTCATCAAACTCTAGGCTTAAATACTCACCACCTCGATCTGATCGAAGAGTTTTAATATTCTTACCTAGTTGGTTTTAACTCGTTAGGTTTCACCCTTTTAGTATTAATGTTATTAATAGGAATTTCGAGATCAATGACATGTAGTCCATTGCTCATTTGTGCAGTAGCATAGAATATGTCATTCAAATAAATTGAGCAACAATTGTTCTTTATTATAAATGAAAAACCAAACTTGTCCAAACAAGAAATGGAATTAATATTCCTGCTAATTGCAGGTACATAATAACAGTTCTCTAACTGAATTATAAAACCACTAGGTAAAGTCAATACAAAATATCCTACGGCTAAAGCAGCAACCTTTGCTCCATTGCCAACTCGTAGGTCAACTTCACCTTTTGCCAAATCTCTACTCCTTTTCAGCCCCTGCACATTTGTACAAATGTGAGAACCGCATCCAGTATCTAATACCCATGATGCAGAAGTAGATAAATTTATTTAATAACAAAATACCTGAAGTTGAAGTCTCTACTCCATTCTTCGTATCTTCCAGGTACCTTGGGCAGTTTCTCTTCCAGTGTCCGGTCTTACCGCAATGGAAGCAAGTGCCTGCCTTTGCTATGCCTCCACTAGGGTTCAAAGCAGCAACAGTGGGTCTGGGTTTGGCAACTTCCTTGCCTTTCCCTTTATCACCCTGCTTAGTGGGCCTTTTGTTCTGTCTCTTTCCATTTCCGATCATCAGAATGGACTTCCCTTTTGACTTCAGATTTTGCTCGGCAGTTCTTAACATGGCGAGTAGTTCAGGAAGAGATTTGTCCATATCAATCATATTGAAATTTAGGACAAATTGACTGAAACTATCTGGCAACGATTGCAAGATCAAATCAGTCGCAAGTTCCTTTTCGAGGGGAAAACCCAATCTCTCAAGGTTTTCCACATACCCAATCATCTTGAGTACATGGGGACCTACAGGGGCTCCCTCAGCTAACTTGCTTTGAAAAAGGGCTTTTGAAACTTCAAACCTCTCATGCCTTGCTTGCTCTTGATAGAGCATCTTCAAGTGTTCGATCATATCGAACGCTGACATTTTCTCATGTTGCTTTTGCAATTCTGAGTTCATGGTAGCCAGCATGAGACAAGCAGTTTCATTGGCATCATCGACATGCTTCTTATAAGCATCTCTTTCTGCCTTAGGTGCAGAACTAGGAGGTTCCTCTTGAGGAACAGGTGTCTCCAAGACATACAGCTTTTTATCATGTTTGAGGACAATCCTCAGATTTCGGTGCCAATCCAGAAAATTTGTCCCAGACAATTTTTCCTTGTCAAGGATTGATCGCAAGATGTTGTTAGAGGTGTTTGCTGTCATGGTTATCTACATAAGGATTAAGAAAATATAAGTATCATTGACATATTTAATTAGGCCTTTAATCAAATATGCTCCCACTATTTTACTCAAAACAAATGACCCTCATCATTTGATTCGGAAAATCCCGTTGGAAGATTTTCTAGTGGGTCGAGATCCATATTTCACTTCGTTCTAAGTCCGCGTAGGCGGATTACACAAAACTAGGTTATTTAGGTAGGAACTCCTTCCAATTGTATCTCATACAACTCTCGAAAATTTCAGTTGGGTGAATAACTCCTTATTCCAATCCATCATATGGATTATTCCCAACTCTTGCTTCTAAAACATATATGATATTATTATAATTAAGTTTGACCCATTGTCTTAGCAGTTGGATATTACAATTATCCCATCGCACCTTACTAATATAGAACATGCACCTCGCTTTGGCGAAACCTACATTATCCGATACTAGTCTTGATGAGTGCTAAAACTTGGAAAGCAAACATATATAATATCATCATAATTTGTTTAGTTAAGTTTGACTCATTGTTTTAGCAGTTGGATATTACAATTATCCCATCGCACCTTACTAATATAGAACATGCACCTCGCTTTGGCGAAACCTACATTATCCGATACTAGTCTTGATGAGTGCTAAAACTTGGAAAGCATAAACTTAATATTTTAGTTTGAGGGAATTGCAATTGTTATGATCTCACCGGCTTATTTATCATATAAATCGTCTCTCACATGCATCAACATACATTCACATGCATCAACATACATACACAATGAAACAGTTATGGCCCCTAGCGCAATTGTTCTCCCAAGCCAATGAGAGAACCTAAGCTAACCTAATAACGATCTAAGCTTCTCCAAGCAAGATCTTCAAGGTTGTCCTCCTTTAGTATTGAATTCTTCTCTAAGCTTCTCCAAGCAAGATCTTCAAGTTGTCCTCCTTTGATCTTGAATTCTTCTCTTTCTTCATAACATTGTCTTCTTCTCTTTCTTCACAGTATTACATTCCAGAAGAAACTCGTTTTACATACGAGGGTTTGAGATGAGAAAAGAAGTTACATTAAGAGATCAAAAGGAGAGGCACGACACGCAGGTCGTATTTAAAAAACCCAAAACAAAATAAAGGATAACTAAGGCCATAACTGATCACCACAAGACAATAATAACAAACACATTATTATTATTAATTTTTAATTCCTTTAATTAATTAAAACCAAATCAAATTTCGGCGACCGATCACACTACGCAGAGTTAGCCGGGGGTTCCGCTGCCCGGTCAGCGGACGGTGGTTCCGCTGACCGATCAGCGGACGGGGTCAAGGGGCTGCGCCCCTGTCCAAAATTTTAATGAACAATTCATTTGAAATGGACATTGTTTTTGCATCAACACAACTCTTGCGTGGGCACAAAATAGAAACCCCAAAATTTTGACTCTGTGAGTGTGACGACCGTCACAGGCATGTGACGACCGTCACAGGCCATGTGAGTGTGACGACCGTCACACAAAACACGTTACGACCGTCACAGGGCCAAAAACAGAAACACCTAGTTTTCTGGACTTGTGAATGTGACGACCGTCATACAGCACGTGACGACCGTCACGCCCATCATGTTACGACCGTCATGGGTCTGTTACGAACGTCACGCGTCTTGTTACGACCGTTACGCATCCAAAATAACAGAACTTTGAAACAGTCTACCGACCTGTTCCAAAACCCTAAATTCACAACTCCTTGACGACACAACCCTTGCGCCGTCACCAACCCTAATGCGCCAATTTTAGACCGTCAAACACACCTCGATTATTGATTCAGTATGATTGATCAACAGGTCATTGCTTCACCATACTAATGTCGGATTCCGAAGCAAATGACCATTGATCGCTCAAAGGAAAACAATCATTTAGTGTTCGAATGAATGAAACAGAAACAGTATATCACATATACCGTACTTCGCATTAGGATTACTTATATCATATATAAGCTGATCGGTCTCAATTGCGTAACCTATGGACGATCGATGTATCGCTGCTTCACCATACTAATGTCGGTACCGAAGCATAGTCAACATCAATCATCCAACTTATACACTCATGATGCCAAATTTAATTACCCGTTTAATTAATTGATTCATTCTGTCTTTTAATCATATTAATACAGAAATTAAACACCTATCCGATTCATGGTTTCGTAAGTGGCTCTGATACCACTGAAGGAGAATTGCTGTCCAAAACGCAGCGGAAATTAAAATTTCTCCTTTAGAGATCCTTACGAATGGTCATGAACAGTGATAGAATATTTACCTCTTGTGATGATCGAAACCTTTGGTGTAGATCTCTTGTGACGATTAAAACCTTTGATGCAGATCCACGAAGCGATCACGAACGTTGAACGATGACAACGTCTCTACTCAGTCCACACGAACGGGTTCCTTCAATCTCAGTGCTAGCTGGTACGAATGAAGGCTTTGAGTGAGAGAGAAAGAGAGAGAGAAAACGAAAAGAATGCAACCGCTTTTTTGTGCTTCTGCACAAGGGTTCTATTTATAGAACCACTTGTGTGGGCTTCAAGCTAAAAAGCCCACTTAAGTGTATTTTGGCCCATATCTTATAATATGCCCAAAATCACTTAAGCTCATGGTGTCGCATCCGCGAAAAAACAACCGGCGGGACTCAAATAAAAACACAACACAGAGCCGCCACTGCGCGTTATTTATCCCAAAATAGGGAAAGGAAACGCTCAGAGAAACCTGGAAAGGAAATGGTCTCGCGACCAAAGAGAAAGGGTAAGGGAGTCGGTTACGCAAGGGGAAGGTATTAGCACCCCTCACGTCCGTCGTACTCGACGGGATCCACGTTCTAAAATAAAGAATAGGTTGCTAAACATCACACACACACACAGGGAATGCAGGTGGGGTTAAGAGAAAGGAGCTCGATAGGACATCGCATCCTATGCCTACATATCTCGTCTGGAACGAGAATCAGAGCCACTGTAGTTCGGCTTACGCACGCCAAACAACACAAACGCACAAACAGATGGCAAACATGGAGCCCGACAACCACTTGATGGAATTACGTCAGCATCCGAACCAAAACGCAAAAACGGCAAACGTGGAGCCCGACAGCCAATCATTGGACTTATGTCGGCATCCGAACCAAACACACAGTCAGATAACAAGCAAACACACACAAAAAAGAAAAAAAGTTTGCCCGGAGTGGTCTCGCACGACCACCTGCCTACATACCTCGTCTGGAACAAGGATCAGGGCGATGTAGTTCCCCTCCAAGGGAAGGAAAATCTAGCCAGAAACCGAGGGAAGACACACTACTAGGGAGCTGGACTCGAGCCTAGTGTTGTCATGCATCGTTACCCTACGTTGAGGTTTCTACCTACTTGCACAATTGCAAACTAATCCTATCCAGGAAAGAAGCAAGCATACAAGCATACAGATCAAAACAAGCATTTCAAGCAAACATGTCAAACAAATATTCACATAGCACACACTATAACCAGTCAAGTGGGCTCAAACAATGGGTTTGACTGCCGAAGCAAGCCATCTGTACATGGGTATTGCTCGCTCTTAACCTTGCCATTACGAGGCTAAGGTGAAGCAGATGAAAGGTGAAGTGAGGATTGGAGGAGAATAGCCATCCAAGGCGCAGCGGAATTTAAAAATTTCTCCATTAGTGATCCTTACGAATGAGCATGATCAGTGATAGAATCATTACCTCTTGTGGCGATTCAAACCTTTGGTGCAGATCTCTGATAATGATCGAATCCTTTGAAGCAAATCCACGGGGCGATCACGAACGTTGAATGATGACAACGTCTCTACTCAGTCCACACGAACGGATTCCTTCAATCGCAGTGCTAGCTGTTTGTGAATGAAGGCTTTGAGTGAGGGAAAGAGAGATACGAAATTCCAACTCTTCAGTTGTGTTGTATTCACTTACAAAGCTTCTGCACAAGAGCTCTATTTATAGAACCACTTGTGTGGGCTTCAAGCCAAAAAGCCCACTTAAGTGCATTTTGGCCTATATCTCATAATATGCCAAAATCACTTAAGTATTTGGTACCTTACCATATTTCGTATTCAGCTTAAGTACACCGTACCTTACGATGTTCCTTAATTATTCTATCTCTCATCAATCCGTCCTTTGTGTGTGACCCTATAGGTTTTCGCGACGCTGGCAATCATATTAAATCACGCATTTAACATAATAAACAGTGAGCGGTATCTAGCAACACATCACTGCTACCCAAGTCACGAAAATGTCATGTGATCTGACAAAACCTCCTGTGATAATAATTATGTGTATAATTACCCCTTTGCCCTTATGTCTATATTGAACACAAGGTATAGACCATGTCACCCTTGTCCAGTTCAATATTGGGCCCATAGACATTTATCCTGTTAAGCAGGATTGGCAAATTCCATCTAGGACACTCATGTCCCTCAGCATGCTTCGTGGAGTACCCATCAACTGTCTTTATGGTTATCCAGTTACGGACAACGTTGGATCAGCAATAAAGCACTCGACTCTACATCTAGGATCCATAGTGGTTTCAGGTCGAAGAGTGGTATACACTATTATCACCATGAGAATAACTTATGACACTTTGCATAACTTTCTATATAGTATTCTCATAGCGGGTCAATCCAGTATGAAAATTACTCTTAATATTCATACCTATGTTTAAGACTTGATAACTCTTTATCCATGATCCATGAGACGTGATCATCAGTCTACAAACATAATAGTCTCCATGCTTTAATGTTATCCCATTTCATAATAAAGCTTGACTACGGACACTTTAAGAATAGTGTCCTTATGTTTAATGTGATCTCATGATTAAGTCATACTTGATACATTAAATGGACTATCTATTCCAGGGACTTTATTAAACAAACATAATAAAGAAAAATGCCTTTTATTATTAATAAATAATTCGATACAAGTACCAAAAGTATTGGCCTCTAGGGCTTACACCAACAATCTCCCACTAGCACTAGAGCCAATTAGACATATCCCTAATGCCCATAGATCTAGTATGGCCATCATGCTTCTGCTGCGCAAGAGGCTTTGTCAGTGGGTCAGCAATATTGTCGAGTGTAGGTACTCTACATATTTTCACATCTCCTCTATCTATTATCTCTCGAATGAGGTGATAACGCCTAAGTATGTGTTTGGATCGTTGGTGAGATCTAGGCTCCTTAGCTTGTGCGATAGCACCATTGTTATCACAATAGAGACCAATGGGATCCACAATGCTAGGAACTATGTCAAGTTCACTAACGAACTTTTTGATCCAAACAGCTTCCTTTGCTGCACTTGAGGCAGCAATATACTCGGCCTCGGTTGTAGAATCAGCAACTGTATCTTGCTTTGAACTTTTCCAGCTCACAGCGCTACCGTTTAAGCAAAACACATAACCAGATTGCGATCTAAAGTCATCCTTGTCTGTCTGGAAGCTAGCATCGGTGTAACCAATTACAACCAATTCTTCCTGACCTCCATATATCAAGAATGAGTCCTTAGTCCTTCTTAAGTACTTAAGGATATTCTTAACAGCTACCCAATGGGCATCACCAGGATCAGATTGGTATTTACTCGTTGCACTTAAAGCATACGAGACATCTGGTCGAGTACATAACATGGCATACATGATAGATCCTATTGCAGATGCATATGGAATCTTATTCATGCGTTCCCTTTCTTCCTTAGTTGAAGGGGATTGTGTTTTTGATAGACACATGCCATGTTGCATAGGTATGAATCCTTTCTTGGAATCATGCATATTAAAGCGTCTCAGCACTTTGTCTATGTATGTACTCTGACTTAGGCCAAGCAGTTTTTGTGATCTATCTCTATAGATTCTGATTCCTAATATATAGGCTGCTTCACCTAGGTCCTTCATAGAAAAGCATTTCCCCAACCAAGTCTTTACTTGTTGCAGGGTAGGGACATCGTTTCCATTGAGTAATATGTCATCTACATATAATACCAGGAACACGGTCATGCTCCCACTAACCTTCTTGTAGACACAAGGCTCATCTTCGTTCTTAATGAATCCATATTGTTTTACCGTTTCATCAAAACGAAGATTCCAGCTTCTGGAAGCTTGCTTCAATCCATAGATTGATCTTTGTAGCTTACATATCTTATGGGCTTCTTCTGGTATGTCAAATCCTTCAGGCTGTGTCATGTACACATCCTCAAGAAGATTCCCATTAAGGAAAGCAGTTTTGACATCCATTTGCCATATTTCATAATCATGATATGCAGCGATAGCAAGTAAAATTCGAATAGATTTAAGCATTGCAACTGGTGAAAAGGTTTCATCATAGTCAACACCATGAATTTGTTTATATCCTTTTGCAACCAGTCTTGCCTTATAGGTATGTACCTTACCATCCATGTCAGTCTTCTTTTTGAAGACCCACTTGCATCCTATAGGATTAACTCCTACAGGAGGCTCTACCAAGTTCCAAACTTGGTTCGTGTACATGGAATCTATTTCGGATTTCATGGCCTCTAGCCACTTCTCAGACTCGGGACCAGTTATGGCCTCTTGGTAGGTCACAGGCTCATCTTGATCCATGAGTAATACATCACCTTGATCTGTTATGAGATATCCATATCTTTCAGGTAGGTGACGTATCCTGCTTGACCTACGCTGGTCTTGTTCTACTTGAGCAGGTTGTTCTTCCACAACTACTTGTGTTTCCTGCTCTAATTCCTCCATAGGTGTATCAATGCTTTGCGATTCTTGAATTTCTTCAAGCTCTACTTTCCTCCCACTGGTTCCTTTGGAAATAAAATCCTTTTCTAGGAAAAATCCAGTTCGAGCGACAAACACTTTGCCCTCAGAAGGATTGTAGAAGTAATATCCTCTTGTTTCTTTAGGATACCCCACAAATAAGCATTGGTCAGATTTGGGCTCAAGCTTAGTTGAAATTTGTCGTTTCACATAAACTTCGCAACCCCAAATCTTCATGTAAGACATATGTGGTCTCTTACCACTCCATATCTCGTATGGTGTTTTATCAACCTTTTTGGATGGAACACGGTTAAGTGTGTAAGCTGCTGTCAATAGCGCATGTCCCCAAAAGGAGTTTGGAAGATCGGCGTGACTCATCATGGATCGGACCATGTCCAACAGGGTTCGATTTCTTCTCTCAGATACACCATTCCATTGGGGTGTTCCAGGAGGAGTAAGTTGGGATAGTATCCCACACTCTTTTAGATGGTCATCAAACTCTAGGCTTAAATACTCACCACCTCGATCTGATCGAAGAGTTTTAATATTCTTACCTAGTTGGTTTTGTACTTCATTCTTGAATTCCTTGAACTTTTCAAAGGACTCTGATTTGTGTTTCATTAAATACACATAACCATATCTACTGAAATCATCAGTAAATGTGATGAAGTATTGAAAACCTCCTCTGGCTGGTATGTTCAGTGGTCCGCATACATCAGTATGTATGAGGGCCAAAAGATCATTAGCTCTTTCACCTTTTCCTGTGAATGGGGACTTTGTCATCTTTCCAATTAAACAAGATCTGCATGTCTCATATGATTCATAATCAAAAGAGTCCAAGAGTCCATCTTTATGGAGTTTGGAAATGCGTTTCTCATTTATGTGGCCTAACCGACAATGCCAAAGGTAAGTTGGATTTAACTCATTTGGTTTCATCCTTTTAGTATTAATGTTATAAATAGGCATTTCAAGATCAAGGACATATAGTCCATTGTTCATCTGTGCAGTAGCATAGAATATATCATTCAAATAAATTGAGCAACAATTGTTCTTTATTATAAATGAAAAACCAAACTTGTCCAAACAAGAAACGGAAATAATATTCCTGCTAATTGCAGGTACATAATAACAGTTCTCTAACTGAATTATTAAACCACTAGGTAAAGTCAATCCATAAGTTCCTACGGCTAAAGCAGCAACCTTTGCTCCATTGCCAACTCGTAGGTCGACTTCACCTTTTGCCAATTTTCTACTCCTTTTTAGTCCCTGAAGTTGAAGTCTCTACTCCATTCTTCTTATCTTCCAGGTACTTTGGGAAGTTTCTCTTCCAGTGTCCGGTTTTACCGCAATGGAAGCAGGTGCCTGCTTTTGCTATGCCTCCACTAGGCTTCAAAGCAGCAACGGTGGGTTTGGGTTTGACAACTTCCTTGCCTTTCCCTTTATCACCCTGCTTGATGGGCCTTTTGTTCTGTCTCTTTCCATTTCCGATCATCAGAATGGACTTCCCTTTTGACTTCAGATTCTGCTCAGCCGTTCTTAACATGGCTAGCAGCTCAGGAAGCGATTTGTCCATATCATTCATATTGAAATTTAGGACAAACTGACTGAATCTATCTGGCAACGATTGCAAGATCAAATCAGTCGCAAGTTCCTTTCCGAGGGGAAAACCCAGTCTGTCAAGGTTTTCCACATACCCAATCATCTTGAGTACATGGGGACCTACAGAGGCTCCCTCAGCTAACTTGCCTTGAAAAAGGGCTTTTGAAACTTCAAACCTCTCATGCCTTGCTTGCTCTTGATAGAGCAGCTTCAGGTGTTCGATCATATCGAATGCTGACATGTTCTCATGTTGCTTTTGCAATTCTGAGTTCATGGTAGCTAGCATGAGACAAGCAGTTTCATTGGCATCATCGACATGCTTCTTATAAGCATCTCTTTCTGCCTTAGGTGCAGAACTAGGAGGTTCCTCTTCAGGAACAGGTGTCTCCAAGACATACAGCTTTTTATCATGTTTGAGGACAATCCTCAGGTTTCGGTGCCAATCCAGAAAATTTGTCCTAGACAATTTTTCCTTGTCAAGGATCGATCGCAAAATGTTGTTAGAGGTGTTTGTTGTCATGGTAATCTACATAAGAAAAAATGAAAATATAAGTATCATTGACATATTTAATTAGGCCTTTAATTAAACATGCTCCCACTATTTTACTCAAAACAAATGACCCTCATCATCTGATTCGGAAAATCCCGTTGGAAGATTTTCTAGTGGGTCGAGATCCATATTTCACTTCGTTCTAAGTCCGCGTAGGCGGATTACACAAAACTAGGTTATTTTAGGTAGGAACTCCTTCCAATTGTATCTCATACAACTCTCGAAAATTCAGTTGGGTGAATAACTCCTTATTCTAATCCATCATATGGATTATTCCCAACTCTTGCTTCTAAACATATATATAATCTTATTATAATTTGTTTAGTTAAGTTTGACCCATTGTTTTAACAGTTGGATATTACAATTATCCCATGGCACCTTACTAATATATAGATCATGCACCTCGCGTAGGCGAAACCTACATTATCCATTACTAGTCTTGATGAGTGTTAAAACTTGGAAAGCATAAACTTAATATTTAATTTGAGGGAATTGCAATTATTCTGATCTCACCGGCTTGTTTATCATATAAACCGTCTCTCACATGCATCAACATACATTCACATGCATCAACATACATACATACATAATGAAACAGTTATGGCTCCTAGCGCAATTGTTCTCCCAAGCCAATGAGAGAACCTAAGCTAACCTACAACGATCTAGGCTTCTCCAAGCAAGATCTTCAAGGTTGTCCTCCTTTGGCACTGACTTCTTTGCTTTCTTCATATCATTACATTACATGAAAGAAACTCGTTTTACATACGAGGGAGTGAGATGAGAAAAGAAGTTACATTTTGGAGATTAAGAGAGAGGCACGACACGCAGGTCGTATTTTAAAACCCAAAATCAAACAAAGGAAAACTAAGGCCATAACCGATCACCACAAGGCAATAATAAACACTTTATTATTATTATAATTAATTCCTTTAATTAATTAAAATCAAATTAAATTTCGACGACCGATCACACTACGCAGAGTTAGCCGGGGGTCCGCTGCCCGGACAGCGGGAACGGGTGTTCCGCTGCCCGGTCAGCGCCCCTGCTCGAAAATTTTAATGAACAATTCATTTAAAATTGACGTCGTTTTTCGTATCAACACTTGATACTTCAAAGCACTTTTTCTAGCCGAACGGGTGAATTTTTCCTTGCGTTAACCGGTTAACCATATGCGTTAACCGGTTAACACTGTTTGAAAACATTTAGAAAACTCTTTTCTGCCTTGCGTTAACCGGTTAACCAAATGCGTTAACCGGTTAACACTGTTTGAAAATCTCAAAAAATTTATTTCGCATTCCGTTAACCGGTTAACCATATGCGTTAACCGGTTAACACTGTTCCAAAATTAAAAAAAAAAAATTATTTCGTATTACGTTAACCGGTTAACCATACGCGTTAACCGGTTAACACTGTTCGGAAAAGTGTTTAGAACGCACAACTCTTGTGCAGTTAAGCCCCAATCGCATAACTCTCTGACAACACAACCCTTGTGCCGTCACTAACCCTGATGCACCAATTTCAGACCGTCAAACACGTCTCGATTGTTAATTCAGTATGATTGATCAACACGTCATTGCTTCACCATACTAATGTCGGATCAAGAAGCAAACGACCATTGATCGCTCAAAGGAAAACAATCATCGAGGTTTTTGAATGAACGAAACAAGAACACTATATCATATATAATGCATTTTGCATCAGGATTACATATATCACATATATGTAACTTGATCGATCTCAATTTAACCTTTGATTCATTCTGTCTTTAATCATATTATTACAGAACAAAAACAGTTATCAGATTCATGGTTTCGTAAGTGGCTCTGATACCACTGGAGGAGAATAGCCATCCAAGGCGCAGCGGAATTTAAAAATTTCTCCATTAGTGATCCTTACGAATGAGCATGATCAGTGATAGAATCATTACCTCTTGTGGCGATTCAAACCTTTGGTGCAGATCTCTGATAATGATCGAATCCTTTGAAGCAAATCCACGGGGCGATCACGAACGTTGAATGATGACAACGTCTCTACTCAGTCCACACGAACGGATTCCTTCAATCGCAGTGCTAGCTGTTTGTGAATGAAGGCTTTGAGTGAGGGAAAGAGAGATACGAAATTCCAACTCTTCAGTTGTGTTGTATTCACTTACAAAGCTTCTGCACAAGAGCTCTATTTATAGAACCACTTGTGTGGGCTTCAAGCCAAAAAGCCCACTTAAGTGCATTTTGGCCTATATCTCATAATATGCCAAAATCACTTAAGTATTTGGTACCTTACCATATTTCGTATTCAGCTTAAGTACACCGTACCTTACGATGTTCCTTAATTATTCTATCTCTCATCAATCCGTCCTTTGTGTGTGACCCTATAGGTTTTCGCGACGCTGGCAATCATATTAAATCACGCATTTAACATAATAAACAGTGAGCGGTATCTAGCAACACATCACTGCTACCCAAGTCACGAAAATGTCATGTGATCTGACAAAACCTCCTGTGATAATAATTATGTGTATAATTACCCCTTTGCCCTTATGTCTATATTGAACACAAGGTATAGACCATGTCACCCTTGTCCAGTTCAATATTGGGCCCATAGACATTTATCCTGTTAAGCAGGATTGGCAAATTCCATCTAGGACACTCATGTCCCTCAGCATGCTTCGTGGAGTACCCATCAACTGTCTTTATGGTTATCCAGTTACGGACAACGTTGGATCAGCAATAAAGCACTCGACTCTACATCTAGGATCCATAGTGGTTTCAGGTCGAAGAGTGGTATACACTATTATCACCATGAGAATAACTTATGACACTTTGCATAACTTTCTATATAGTATTCTCATAGCGGGTCAATCCAGTATGAAAATTACTCTTAATATTCATACCTATGTTTAAGACTTGATAACTCTTTATCCATGATCCATGAGACGTGATCATCAGTCTACAAACATAATAGTCTCCATGCTTTAATGTTATCCCATTTCATAATAAAGCTTGACTACGGACACTTTAAGAATAGTGTCCTTATGTTTAATGTGATCTCATGATTAAGTCATACTTGATACATTAAATGGACTATCTATTCCAGGGACTTTATTAAACAAACATAATAAAGAAAAATGCCTTTTATTATTAATAAATAATTCGATACAAGTACCAAAAGTATTGGCCTCTAGGGCTTACACCAACAAGGATGAGACCTCACAGCTCTTATCCCTGACCAGGGAGAGCTTCTGACAAAGGAGCGTGGGTCCAGAATGGAGGGACCCTTCTATGCTCAAAGACTCTGACTCGATTGTGCAACAGCACGAGATCTTGGGTTTGTGCCCCAATGCATCAACACACAGCCGTGTGAGCAGAGGGACGACTCACAGAATAGTGAGGGATAGATTGCATATCCCTTGGCTTCCACCAATTGCCTTGATTAAGGACTTAACCTGCTTAGGCACAAAATTAAACAATCACAAGCATCGCCTCTTAAGGAGGACTTCAGACAGTTTGCCCGGCCAAATAACAGGCCGGGTCTCCAGACTACATGAAGAATAGAAGTCCTACCTCAAGTGGTTTAAAAACCAAGCAGCAGCAAGCAAGTTCTTAAAGAACTGTAAGCAACTAGATGTACCTGAAATCAATCAAGTATCATCAGTACTCAGACAGACAAACAGTAAACAGCCAATGTTAATCAGTCAGACTATACAAACAACACAAGCACATAAATGCAAGCTACAAGCTCAAGCTCAAGCTTCACAACCTACAAAACAAAGTTATGTTAGTTCACAAACATCCAACAACATCAACTTAATTGAATTAACTTGATTCAATCTCCTTGAGCATTGTGCTTTTTATCCTGAAAAATCAAGCAAATGTGAGAAACTAGACCACTAGGCCAAGCCTAGGGTCCAAAAGTGAGAAAAAATTCTAAACAGCAAGGGATCCTCAACCAAACTCAAATTAATGCAATTCAAAAGCAAGAGCAATTGATCCCATACTCATATCACTCATCATATTCATTTTATGCACAAAACAAATCAAACTAGGTCAAACATAACACCAAACATCCAAACAGAATGACTTCCATCAAAAGCATATCAAAACAATTCCAAAAATCTTCAAATAATTCACACCTAAACAGGACATATTCAAGGTATGGCATGTCAATTTTCAGCTCAATTGGACAAAAGGAACTATGTCAATGAAAATCAAGAAAAACAGACACAATTGTTCAAGCCAAACCATAGCATCAACACATGCATTCACTTCAAAAATTCATAAATCAGTGAGAACATTTAAGAAATGAATGGGACCAAAACAGGGATGTCCTATAATGTGTCTACAACCAGCATACCAAATTTCATCATTATCCAATACCATATGAGGATTTCACAAAGATAATGCCAACATGTATCACATGGACTTGCATAATTGACCAACAGAGATGAAAAATACCAATCAAATTGAAAATGCCACATAAAAATCCAGAAAAATTCACATAGCATCTCAACATATCAACGATCCTACATGTAAAATTTCAACTTATTTCAACATCTATAGGTCATGAAAATAAATCTAGAAAGTTGACCTAGCTAGGTGTGACACAAATTGTCACACCTAGATTCAAAAATTCATAACTCAATCATCAGGTATCCAAAATTCACAAAATTTACATGTAAATCACCATTGGCATGTCTACAATCACCACAAAAAATTTCAAACATTTCTTTTTAAGTATGAGTATTTCACAACAAAAATGGCAAAATGTGTCAAAAATGCATACAAGTCAAACATCCCTAAGTCAAACTAAATTTTCACCAAGCACAACTTCTAAAAATATGTCCACAAAATTCTACAGAGAAAATGGAAGCTACCAAAAAAAACCTCATATTTTTCTGACTTTCCAATATTTTTTGTGAATTTTTTAAGGTTTATATGATTTTTAAATAATTATTGAATTATTATTAATTAATTAAAAGAGTTCAGTGGCAGTTTTGTAAATACCAAAGGCAAGGCGCGGTAAACACTGAGTTTAAAAAAATTCGCGAGGAAACGGATCAAACGCTTAAGAATTCCAGAAAATCTCTCTCTTCCTCACGCGTTTGCCCAGAAATCCAAGAACATGAAGAACAACAAACCTCCACCAAAATCCACAAACGAATACTCGTTGGAACGGTCTCAACCTCAGGAATGCAAATATGTCCTTAATTTCCATTAATTCTTCCTAAATCCTACGAATCGAAGGGATTAGGTTTTTGCATCCTCACTTCTAATCAACCTAACTTCCTCTATGTTCATCCAAATCCAAAACTAAATACATCATTGAACTCTACATGAAACGGTCTTTAAAACGCATATAAGCATTCATTAATCCATGAGATTCGAAAAATTACCTTGATTCGAAAGCAGTGATGAATCGTGATGAATTTGGATGTGTTTCTTCAAAACAGTCCAAGCTTGATGATAAGGGAGATGAATAGAAGCGATTGCCTAGCTCGAATTTGCTCCAATCAAGAGAAATTGGAATTTGCCATGGATGAAGCTCACATGAACAGTTGCGAATTGAAGCTTGTTGGAGGTTGAATTACCAAAACAGTCCAAGCATGAGAGGAATGGAGATCGAATCCAAAAGAACTTTGCAAAATGATTAAGAATTGGAAGAGTTCTCTTGATTTTTGCTTGATGTGTTCTTGAGAGAATGTGATGAATTTGGAGGGAATTTGATTGTGATTTGTGAAATTGTGGATTCTGTTGGAGTTAGTTATGATTAACAATATATATCCCAGCTTAATCCATGCTTAATCACTTCAATTAACCAAAATGCCAATGATTAACAAATGTGTCATTTTCAAGCCAAGGGCAAAAATGTACTTTCATATGCCAGCCAATGCCAGCTCATTGACAGCTCACACACTCTCAAAATGACATGTGTGAGCTGTTGCAACTTGTCTCATGTTGATTGGATGAGTATTTTGCATTTTCCACATGTGATGGCTATGTGTTCATTTTTTCAAGTTCATTTCAAAAGTCAATTCTCAAACCATGAGGCCTTGGCATGTTATGAGCATTCAAACCAATTCCAAATGTCATTTGTGAAGTGTTGCAAAAATCCCCATTCAAAAATTCTCATTATTTCTCAAGTTGGACAATTTTGCCCCTGGTTTTTTAACTGTACAGTTGAAATTTGACTTTTTGCATTGACCATTTTTGATAAAATCCAATTATGCACCATGAAAGTACATGTCAAATGGAGTTTGTGCATAAAAAGATCATCCAATTTGGACACTCCATGTGGAAGTTATGCCCTCCTGATTATGGGTCATTTTTGAAATTCCCTGGACCATAACTTGCCAACCATACATGGGATTTTCAAGTTCTTGGACTTTTTGGAAAGGTTAGAACAATATCTACAACTTTCATGTTGAACAAATTTTCATTTGAAGCTTTTTTGGACACGTACTTTTGTGGTCAAAAACTTTCCATTTTTGGAAACTTCCATTACAAGTCACTTTCTATTTTTGGCAATTTTTGTCTTGACTTGATTTTCTCCATTCTTGAGCTTTGACATGTCAAATAACACTTGTTCCAACATGAATGAAGTGTATCCAACTCATTTCCACCTCCAAATCCATCAAATCATGTACAGTTGACCACAGTTGACTTTTCAGCTGATAGATGAATTTTGGCAATGCATAGATCAATCTGAGCTCCAATCTTCTGATGAAATAGCTCAAGGATGAAACCCTAGCCTCAATATGCTCCATAAAATCATAGAATGATCTCCACATCCATCATAGACCCCATCTCCTGATCATGCCCTGACTGGCCCAATGCAACTGATTAGGGTTGACCAGTGGTCAAAACCCTAATCTCAAGGAATGTGATCCAACACTTGATGATGTCAAACCATGATGATGATGATGATGACTCATTGTAATCAAGATGAAGACCAATATCCTTTGAGAATCATAAAACCCTAATTCATAGCCCAATCCTCAGATGGCCAATGATCAGTCAACAAAACCCTAGCTTGCACATTAACTTCCTCATCTTCTGATCAAGACTTGGGAGGATGACTTGCACAATGTAACCACATGATATGCAATATGCAATGCCTAATGACCTAAGAAATGATATGTAATATGTTAATGCTAGTCCCAAGAGAGGAGGGCAAATTTTGAGGTGTTACAGCTGCCCCTATTCAATCCACTGTGAACCTGTCGATATGAATAGCCTCGGCTTTCAGATGATCAGGATGAAGAGTGATTGAATACCAAGAACAGGCGAACAATTTGCATTCTGATGGGATATAATTAACAACGCCTGTCAGCATCGGCGAAGAACACCATTCTTGAAAGAAAATCCGTCTGGTACGGAGAAAGTCAGCCTGATCACCGAAATGAAACTGTCGACCTGGATACCAAAATAATTGGTAACACAGGGATAAACATGGTCTGAACCCCACATCCGCTGGGGATTATTATTCTTTCTTCTTTTCTTTTACATTTTTTCATTTTCTTGAACCCCGTAATTTTCCTTTTCTTGGTCTGAAAACCACCTTGGTCTGAATACCGCTTCGGTCTGGACACCGGAAACTTGGCCTGATCGCCACTTCGGTCTGAACTCCGGAAACTTGGCCTGATCGCCACTTCGGTCTGAACTCTGGAAATTTGGCCTGACTGCCACAAGCTGCCTCGATCTAAACGTCGGACGCTTCTTCGATCTGAAAATCGGAACATTGGCCTGAACGCCACTTCGGTCTGGACACCGCCTCGGTCTGAACACCGGAAAAAGTACTTCAACCTGATCGTCGGAAACTTCTTCGATTCTGAAAATCGGAACATTGGCTTGAACGCCACTTCGATCTGGACACCGCCTCGGTCTGAACACCGGAAACTTTTGCGCAAATGATCCCCGATCATTGCATTTGAACCCCGAAGTCGCGCTGATCGCGTAACGTCCTCTGATTTTATCTCCATCTCTGTCCGACGGAAACATTTCCTCCAATATCGCACTACTGGGGAACATTGCTGATCTGACGTCATGATGCTAAACTCCTCAGAGTAACATCTTCACCATTCGGCGAAACAAAACTCCAAGTGGTAACCACGGCTTGAATTGCGCTGATCGCAAAATATTTCCCATCTCTGTCTGAGGGAAAAACAAATCTCCTCCAGTATCGCACTACTGGGGCATATCTTCGATTCAATCATAATGCTAGGCTCCTCGGGGTAACATCTTCACTGTCTTGCAAAAACCACTTCTCAAACGGCAACCACGGCTTGAGACTAGCTTATGCTTGCAATATGATGCATGATTGATTTTTTCTGCGTAATGCTCCATAATTATGGCAATGCTACGCGCTTTATTATTTTTTCTATGCAACATGCTATGCTATTTTTCATGATGAATGTATAAAAAGGTATCCCCCTCAAGGGACTCTTCCGGAAAGTACGAGACACTCTGCTGAGGAACTCGTCAATACTCCGATCTCCACCCTGCTGGGGAATAAGCACTGCTGCTGGGAATAAGGCAACCCTTGCCGGGGAAAGAACCTCCTTTGCACCCAATCCTCTCGAGAAACTGCTGGGGATACGCACCACCACCACTCTGTGGGGATACACCAGTCTTTGACTTGCTGAGGATATCAATCCCAACTCTGCTTTGGGAAACCCTCACAGATACCCGACGACTTCACTGGGGAAATGCTCACAGATACTCTGCTGGGAAACAGCCATCTCCAGGCCCATTGACTGGGGGAAGCATCGATCTGACACCTGCTGGGGATAACCATCCTGACCCTGCTAGGGAAAATGAATGCTACTCCGCTGGGGACAACCCATGCCATCCATAGGTAGAATCAACTCAGCTGGGCATGCAAATATCGACTTGCTATGGGAACTTGTCCAATCCACTGGTAGGATGAACACTGCTGGAGATATATTTCATTGAAACCCGCTCCGCTCGGGGAATAGCAACCTTCTGTCCTGGCTGCTGAAGAAACATCGTTTTAAGCCTGCCGGGGATAACCATCCTGACTCGGCTGAGGGATCCACAGACCTTGATCTGCTAGGGATTTGGTCCTATAACTCTGCTGGGGGACTTAGTTGGGAAATGAGAAAAGTCGGTATAGAACACCCGTCGACTCGTCGAACCATGGTATCCACCTCCCAAACTCGTATCAGCTTTCCACTTTTGAGAATTCCCAGACTCCTCTGGACCTTTTCTGCTCCATCATCTTGTATTCCCAATCGCTCCGCGCTCGACGAAGATCGAACTCCTGGGATTATACATACTTTCCAATTTTTCGACTTTGAAGAGTCTTCTTGCTTAATTTCAAAGGTCGTAGGACGTCTCGTCGTTTCTCCGTCCCTTCTTCATGCACTCGTCCCCGATCGGACTCTGCGGGGAATTTTACAGACTTTTCAATCTTCCGATTTTGAAGAGTCTTCTTGATTATCATCAAGGATCGTCGTACGTCTCAACGTCTTCGTCATCCCTTCATATTCATTCGTCCCTGATTGAACTCTCTGGGGAATTGTTACAAAGCTTCCCCATCACAACCTGCAAGTGAGTGAAAAAAATATCTAACAGTTCCTGCAAAACAGATCGTTAGATAAAACCATGCCCCAGGCGTGTCAAGATTTCAACACTTGGTTCACTCAACCTTCCAAATAAGATTTCAAGTTTTCAATCTTATAAACATGCATTGGAAGGAACCTGTATGTCTTAAAATGCAAGATTCCTTATCAAAAATGATCGGACGTTTTTGCAATCAAAGCGGTAATGAAAAACAAAAACAAAATCATTTGACTGAATATGCATTTTATTGATTGAAAAGTGTGGCTCAAATGAGCAATACAAAGGAAGCAATTCCTGAAAAGAGGTAATTGCGCACAAAAGGAAAAATCTATCCTAATGGCAATGTGAAACCCGTGATCTCATCGAGTTCCAACTCAGTTACACCCCATATGTCCTCAGACTTTCCGTTCTTTCTGCCTTCTGAACAAGACGCTTCTGACTGATCCCCACCGGGTATTATCCATGATGCCTTAACCAAAGCGCAAACGATCATGCTAGACGCAGTCATTCGTTTCAATCCCTCTTTTGCCTGGACCGCCCTTTCGGGTTTTCAGTCCACCGGGATACCCTTTTTTGCCCAAGTCGCCTTTTCAGGTTTTCGACTTGCCGGGTGTACAGTTTTTTCATTTATATCCCCAATTTTTGCCCGAACCTTTCTTTCTGTTTTTGGTTCGCCGGGATGCCCATTTTTGCCTGGACTATTTTATTCTTTTTGTCCAGCAGGTCAATTATACGAAGTATTTTTTAACTGCGTCCGCATTCACAGGGGATGGAAAATCCTCGCCATCCATGGTCGTTAACAACAAGGCTCCGCCGGAGAAAACCTTCTTGACCACGAATGGACCTTCATAATTCGGTGTCCATTTGCCCCTTCGATCGTTTTGAGGAGGAAGGATCCTTTTCAGCACCATATCACCTACGTGATATACCCGAGGTCGCACCTTCTTGTCAAAAGCACGCTTCATTCTCTGCTGATACAACTGCCCATGACAGATGGCTGCTAGCCTCTTTTCCTCAATCAGGCTCAACTCTTCGTACCGGGTCCTTACCCATTCAGCCTCTTGCAACTTCACGTCCATCAGGACTCTTAAAGAGGGAATCTGGACCTCAACCGGTAACACGGCCTCCATTCCATACACCAATGAGAAAGGAGTTGCCCCAGTAGATGTACGTACCGACGTTCGATACCCATGCAATGCAAAAGGCAACATCTCATGCCAGTCTTTATAGGTTACCACCATTTTCTGCACAATCTTCTTTATATTCTTATTGGCTGCCTCAACCGCCCCATTCATCTTCGGACGATAGGGAGAAGAATTGTGATGTTCGATCTTGAATTCCCGGCACAGTTCTGCCATCATCTTATTGTTCAAATTAGAACCATTATCAGTAATGATTCTCTCGGGAACCCCATATCGGCAAATGATGTCTCTCTTGAGAAATCTGGCCACGACCTGCTTCGTCACGTTCGTATAAGAGGCTGCTTCAACCCACTTGGTGAAGTAATCAATAGCCACTAATATGAATCTGTGCCCATTCGAAGCTGTAGGCTCAATCTTTCCGATCATATCAATGCCCCACATAGCAAACGGCCATGGAGACGACATTAAGCTCAACAGATTTGGAGGCACGTGCACCTTGTCAGCATAAACCTGGCATTTATGACACTTCCGCACGAAATTAAAACATTGGGCCTCCATTGTCATCCAATAATAACCTGCCCTCAGCAGCTTCTTTACCATTGCATTCCCACTGGCATGGGTACCGAACGATCCTTCGTGAACCTCTTTCATCAATTGGCTTGCTTCTGCATCATCAACACATCGGAGCAAGACCCAATCAAAATTTCTCTTATACAAAACCCCATCCTTATTCAGGTAAAATACCATGGCTAACCTCCGCAGAGTCTTTCGATCCTTCTTCGATGCTCCCTCAGGATACTCTTGCGTCTCAAGATAGCGCTTGATATCATAATACCATGGCTTCTCATCATCAGGCGCTGTATCAACAGCAAACACATAAGCCGGTCTATCCAGACGACCTACTTCAACACTGGGGAACTGATTCCACCTCTGCACCTTAATCAAGGCAGCCAGAGTAGCCAAAGCATCTGCCAAAGGGTTCTCTTCTCTGGGCACATGATGCAACTTCACCTTGGTGAAAAACGTCAACAATCTCCTCGTATAATCTCGATACGGCATTAAATGAGATTGATGCGTATACCATTTTCCGTTAACCTGATTTATCACCAGAGCTGAATCTCCATATATGACAAGGTTCTTGATTCTCAAATCAATCGCCTCTTCAATACCCAGTATACAAGCTTCATATTCAGCCACGTTGTTGGTGCACTCAAATGTTAGCCGGGCAGCAAAAGGAATATGAGATCCTTTCGGCGTAACCAAAACAGCACCAACACCACTTCCATTCACGTTAACGGCCCCATCAAACATCAGAATCCATTCAGATTCAGGGTCAGGCCCCTCCTCCGGGATTGGTTCCTCGCAATCTTTCGATTTGAGAAACATGATGTCCTCATCAGGGAATTCAAACTTCATCGGTTGATAATCATCAATAGGTTGCTGGGCGAGGTAATCAGACAATACACTCCCCTTTATCGCCTTCTGAGAGGTATACTGTATATCATATTCAGTCAAAATCATTTGCCACCTCGCAACCCGTCCGGTCAATGCTGGCTTCTCAAAAATGTACTTGATTGGATCCATCTTGGAAATCAATAAAGTGGTATGAACCAACATGTACTGCCTTAGTCGGCGAGCAGCCCAGACCAAAGCACAGCAAGTTTTCTCGAGCAGTGAATATCTTGTTTCACAGTCGGTAAACTTTTTGCTAAGGTAGTATATGGCATGCTCTTTTCGACCAGACTCGTCATGCTGCCCCAATACACACCCCATAGACCCCTCGAGGACTGTCAGGTACAGAATTAACGGTCTTCCCTCCACAGGAGGCATCAGAATCAGAGGCTCCTGCAAATACTCTTTTATTTTTTCAAATGCCGCTTGGCAATCATTATTCCACCTGACCGTTTGGTCTTTTCTCAACAACTTGAAAATTGGTTCACATGTGGCTGTTAGATGAGATATGAACCGTGAAATGTAGTTCAACCTACCTAAGAAACCACGAACCTCTTTCTCCGTTCTCGGTTCAGGCATTTCTTTTATCGCTTTCACTTTAGCAGGATCAACCTCGATTCCTTTCTCACTCACAATGAACCCCAGCAATTTACCGGACCGCACTCCGAACGTGCACTTGTTCGGATTCAACCTCAGTCTGAACTGTCTCAACCGGTCGAACAACTTGGCCAGATCTACCAAATGCCCCTCTTCTGTTTGGGACTTTTCTATCATGTCATCAACATAGCATTCGATTTCATGATGAATCATATCATGAAACAAAGTCACCATAGCTCTCTGATAAGTAGCACCGGCGTTCTTGAGACCGAATGGCATCACCCTATAACAAAAAGTACCCCACGGTGTAATGAACGTTGTTTTCTCCATATCATCTGGCGACATTTTGATCTGATTATAGCCAGAAAAGCCATCCATGAAGGAAAACACCGAGAATTGAGCTGTATTATCTACCAACACATCAATGTGAGGTAACGGAAAATCATCTTTCGGACTAGCTCTGTTCAGATCTCGGTAGTCCACACACATTCTCACTTTACCATCTTTCTTCGGGACTGGCACAATGTTTGCAACTCATGGCGGATAATTAGTGACAGCAAGGAAACCAGCATCCCACTGCTTCTGCACTTCTTCTTTAATCTTCATTGCCATGTCAGGTCGAGTTCTGCGCAACTTCTGCTTCACTGGAGGACAATCTAATCTCAATGGTAGCTTGTGCACAACGATATCGGTATCCAACCCTGGCATATCTTGATAAGACCAGGCGAAGATGTCGACATACTCTTTCAACAATGCCACCATTCTGCTTTTTACACTTTCCTCTAAAGCAGCCCCGATTTTCACTTCTTTCTTTTCCTCGTCGGTACCCAAATTCACAACCTCAATCGGCTCTTCATGCAGCTGAATCACCTTCTCCTTTTGTTTCAACAATCTGGCTAACTCCCCTGGTAGTTCACAATCTTCTTCGTCTTCTTCTTCAGCAAGATAGATTGGATTGTCGAAGTCATACAAGGGTGTAACAGAATTGTTATCAATGAGATCCGGGGAGGAATCGCATCTGCATGAATGTTGATTCATGCATTGCTTTAGAACCGGTGTGAGAAAAAAGAAAAATGAAAACATTGCCATTTTTATTTGTTTTTATTTTTAAACTGCAAAAATAAATGAAAAACAGGGAACACCGCCTTTAATTGAAAAACATCCTTTTATTAATGATGCAAAATCTTGCAAATTTAAACATGAGGTGGCCCTTACAATGAACCATTACGTGTCGGGCAACACGTACGGCTTTCATGCATATAAGGTGAAAAACAAGAAAAATATTACTCTTCCAGCAGAGTGACCCGGATGATCTTTTCAGCCTTCCAGTTCTGGATTCCCATCCCTGGTGCGCACGGCTTTATCCATTGGTCCATGTCGCAGTCACTATCAGTGTCTTCACTCATCATGCAGATGTGATCCGGATCCAGCATTCCGGCGCTTGTGAAGGTTACCGACGTACGACGTCCTCTTCCTTGTCCAGACGAGCCTCTGCCAGGCTGATATCCAACCCCAAATCTGTCTTTCTTCTCAGGGATCTCCATCATTCTGCCCCAACCAGGAGCCTCTCCACTCTTGACCACTTCAGCAGCCTGCCTATATGAAGCGATGGATGGTTTCTCCTCCTCTTGCTTAGCAAACAGGGCATTCTCCACCTTAACGGTTTCGAAAGCCTGACTGGGCGTCTCCCATATTTCTCCATCCATCTCCACATATTTGAAAGAAGACAGGTGGCTGACAAAAATGTCCTCCTCTCCACAGACAGTGACGACTTGACCTTCCCAGATATATTTCAGTTTCTGGTGCAAAGTCGAGGTAACTGCTCCCGCAGCATGAATCCATGGGCGACCCAACAGGCAACTGTATGCCGGCTGAATATCCATGACATAAAAAGTCGACTTGAACACCTCAGGTCCAATCTTCACTGGCAGCTCAACCTCCCCGAATACGGCCCGCTTCGACCCATCAAAAGCCCGTACAATCAAATCTGTCGGGGTCAAAATCAGCCCATCACAATTCAGTTTTGCCAAGGCCTTCTTCGGCAACACATTCAATGAGGAGCCGGTATCAACCAGCACATGCGAAAGCACGGCTCCTTTATATTCCATAGCTATGTGCAGCGCCCTATTGTGGTTCCTTCCATCCACTGTTAGGTCCATATCCGTAAAGCCCAACCCATGGCTGGCATGAACATTAGATACGACCGTCTCCAGTTGATTGATAGTAATCTCCTGAGGAACATAAGCCTTCTTCAGAATTTTCAACAAGGCTTCCCTATGCCCCTCAGAGCTTAGCAACAATGAAAGAATTGAGATCTTGGAAGGAGTCTGCTGCAGATGGTCAACCAACTTGTACTCAGACTTCTTGATGATCCTTAAGAATTCCTCCGCGTCATCATCAAGTTTATTTTCCGACCCCGCAGGCGCCGGTGTCCTCATAGGAGTACCTCCATTATCCGCCACAGCCTTCCCTTTTGCCCTGGCTAAAGCCTCGGCCTTTTCTTTTTTATCTTTCTCTTCTTCCCCTCTCCTCAACGCATCCGGAGCAAATAATCTTCCGCTGCGAGTGAAACCGCTGGGACCGGCATTATCCACCTTTAGCACGGTGGTTTCACTTGCAGTCTGCTCTTCCCACTTCTCCCCGTTACAGTATACCTTCCCACCATAATGCCACGGCACGACATCATCTTTGTCATAGGGAATCGGCCCAGGTACCGTGATGGTAACTGGAGCCTCCTCAACTAGGTTCGACAAATCCACCGGATCATAATAAATCCTTATGGTGGAGACCTCTTCCTCCTCTTCACCAGCCCTCTCAACCATGATAATCCCCTCGTCCATCAGACCCTGGACACACTTCCTCAGAAGCTCGCAACCGTTCTGAACAACACGACATTCAACACAATCAACGCCACAACCCGGGTTGACCCCATTCAACAGCAACTGCCTCTTGACCTCAGCCAAAGGCGTCCTTAATTGATCCACCTCAGACAGCCCAACTCGTTTTTCCGCAGAAATGGCATTCACTCCCCTTTGACCATGCGCGGGCATGGGATTGGCATTGACGTTGGGAGATGGTGCAAAGTTAATCGCCTTCGAATCCACCAGATCCTGGACTACGTGCTTAAAAGCTTTGCAGTCCTCTACACTATGCCCGGGAGCACCCGAATGGAATTCGCACTTTGCGTTTTCATTATAACTAGCTGGCCTTTGATCAGGCCTCAAAGGTGCCAGCGTCCTCAACTGTACTAACCCAAGATCCAGCAGTTTCTTCAACAGAAAAGAGTATGTCACGGGAGGTCTATCAAATTGTCGATCGTTCATTCGGCCCCTGACCTGGTATCCAGCCCTCTGTGGCCTCTGTTGAAAGGGTTGTCTCTGTTGTTGCTGTTGTTGCTGTTGCGGTTGTGCTGACGGAGACTCAGCAGGAATAGTTACCGCAGCATTGTGCTGGAAGTAACGGTCCCTACTGGGTCCACGCTGTGTATAGACTGCGCTTGTGTCACCTTCCTTCTTCCTCTGCCCACCATTATTACCGAACGGTTTCTTAGACCCTGAAGAAGAAGCAGACGCAGTACCCTGAATCTTGCCCAATTTCAACCAACTCTCAATCCGTTCCCCGGCTACCACAATATCAGAGAAATTAGTGACAGGACATCCAACCATCCTTTCAGCAAACGGCCCCTGCAGGGTCCCCATGAACAAGTCAGACATTTCACGATCAACAAGAGGAGGTTGAACTCTCGCAGCCAATTCCCTCCACCGCTGAGCATACTCCTTGAATCCTTCGTTATGCTTTTGAGACATACCCTGCAGCTGGGTACGGCTCGGAGCCATGTCAGCGTTGAACTGATATTGCTTGAAGAAAGCATCCCCAAGATCCTGCCAGTTCTTTATATCAGAAGATTTGAGCTTGGTATACCATTCCAGGGAACCTCCGGACAGGCTGTCCTGGAAAAAATACATCCACAACTTCTGGTCCATTGTGTATGCAGATATCTTGCGGACGAAAGCTTGGAGGTGAGTTTCTGGGCAAGAACTCCCATTGTATCTGTCAAAAGTGGGCACCTTGAACTTCTGTGGGATCACAATCCCCTCAACCAGCCCCATATTAGACATGTTCACCACCCCGAGCGTGGCATAACTCTCCAAGACCTTAATCTTTTCAGCCAGCAGCTGAATCTCCTTATTCTGAGGCGGAGCATTATAGGGGACAAACGGCTCATTCTGCATCGAGAATTGGCCAGCCTCCCTGTCTTCCTCCTGGTCTTCATCGAACCCATAAAACGGAGGCACAAAATTGTCTTTCTGATTCTGACTCGGCCCCGGTTGACCAGCAGCACCACCGAAACCACCAGCATTATTCACAATACCGACAGTTGTCCTCTTGCCACCATCTCGAGACCCCAGCCCCTGGTTGGAGACTCCATCCAGGTTTACACCACTGTTTGCCGCAGAAGCCCGCTCGAGCTTTTCAACTTTGTCAGCCAACGCCTTCTGACCAACTGCAAAGCCTTGCATGATGTTGATCAGCTCATTCATTTTGTCCTTCAGCTCGAGAATGTCTGCACTAGGAAGCTCCATGAGTCTGGGAGTATTGCGTCTGGTGTAATATCTGTGAGGGCGTGTTGAGTGCAAAGGTACGGTTCTGCGAGCACGAGCAATGATTCCTGCATCAATCAAGCACGTTAGTAACATATACCTGCAAAATAAAACACAAGTTATTATGATCAATGCATGAATGCAGTGTCTATCCATATGAAGGACACTTTGTCTCTCGATCCTGGCATCATTGAGACAAATAATAATCCGGCATCAATATTGTGTATTCAACATTTGATTTCATCGTGCAGATCAGAGATATATGATTTAGCATGATACCCCCAACCATGTATGTGCTTGTGTGAGTGCATACGGTAAAGCAGATAAAGCTTGTAAACCAATCACTGAATGAAAAACCACCATCACATAGCAAAAAGTGCACAAACAGTGCCATAGTCATACATCAATCCAGATAAAAATCAAATACAATCCTCCGGAATCAGGAAAGAAATACAAGCAAGTGAATTCCGTCAACAAGCCTGACGGTAATCCAAAACAAATGAAAGATCTAACTGGATGAGGGTCCCACAGATGGCCCTATCTCATCTTCCATCCTTGCGAACTCTGCGGCGAACCTGAGCTCGGTGTTCTCCTGCTGCAATCTCCCCACTTCTTTCTGATGAATCTTCATCTGCCTGAAGTAGTGATCTCTCTCTGCCATGTAATGATCTCTCTCGGCGACGATCTTTGCTTTCTCCGCTTCCCACTCTGCAGCAAGGGCCCTGGCTCTGGCATCTCTCTGATCTCTCACAAGAGTCTGCCTCCGCTTCTCATCCTCAATGATCTGTGAAGCTCTAGCCAATCTCTCTTTGGTGATGTCATGCTCCCTGTTGGACGATGCTAAGGCTTGACTAATCTTCCCATAATAGGCAGTATCCATCTCAAAGCGCTTTGCTTCCAAGGCATGTCGTTTGCCTTGATCTTCCATCTTCCCCTTGAGCTCCTGATTAACCCTCTGAACCCGAGCAACATTCATCTCCAATTCCGTCTTCTCTGCAAGCAACTGATCTCTCTCCCGCTTCATCTCTAAGAACTCGTCCATACTAACAGTAGTAGGAGTCTCTTCAACCAACGGATACCAAGGATCAACCATAGGAAATGGTAGACAAGTAAGCTCCACTCTCTTACTGAGCCAGTCATCGAACGGAGGAAAAGATCTGTTATTAGCTCTACCCCAAGAAATCTTGCCTTTCCTTTGAATGCTGCGCCATGCCTCAGCTACTTGCTTCACCCTGGCCTGATTACCCTCAACTGGGAAGTACACAGATTCCTGAACATCACTCTTATATGGTGGAAGCTCCAAAGCAAATCCCATCTGCCTCTTAAGAAGTGTCGGGTTATAATTAATGCAACCCTGAACTCCTATAAGCGGTACATTGGGAAAACCCCTGCAACTGCAAATGAAATCCTGTCCAACCCCACTACTGTGAGTCCAATCTATGTCTTTGGCCCTCAAACCCATCAGTTTGGTCGCCCAATTAACATTCTGGCCCAAAAGAACAAAAGCACCCTTAGACGGCAAATAACCCATAAACCACTTGTATAGTAACTGAGCACAGCATCGAATCAATCCCCCACGCCTCTTCTCGTTCCGATTATGGACCGAGTAATAAACATCTCCAATCAAGGTGGGAATAGGATTTCCTCGAACAAACAAGCGAATGGCATTAATATCCACGAAGTTCTTCTGGTTAGGAAACATAATGATCCCATAAATGCCCGCAACAATCAGAGCACAAACAGCTTTCCAGTTACCTAACTCTGCATGCTCCTTAGCCTTAGCCTCCAGGAAACTGAGATGAAAACCAGGCAACTTCCCCTTCTCTTTCAGATTACCCTTCACCATCTCCGGACTCAAATAAAGAGCACGGGCAATCCCTCCAATGTCGGGTTCCTCCTTGGTAACATAGAAAGGAACCTGATCTCTGATCTGAATACCCAAAATATCGGCATAATTCTCCATCAACGACCCGAGTAAGTAGTCTGGGAAAACTAAACACCTCAGCTCAGGATCATAAAACTGAAGAAGAGTATGAATGACACTCCTGTCTCTGTCAGTGAGTCTGAAAACCATCTTCAGAATCCCCCCATACACCTTACGAAACAACCCCACATGGTCGGGAGCAATCAAAGCTATCATATCCTTCAGCACACTGATCTCTGGGTCGAAAAAACTGTAGGCAACATCATCCTTCAAACCGGGTCTTCTCATATCTGGGCAGAAAGTCTCTCAACCAGGATCTCGATCAGAAGGGTCCCTGCATATGGGTAAACATGTGTTAGATGCAAATAAATGCAAGATGTAATGATGCTGATGAATGAATGCAATGCGTTGCCATCCTCCAAGCCATCTGATCATCCGCACTGAATCTGGTTTCTGAACTGATCATAACCATCTGAAGGAACAAGTAACCACAAATTTGGCCCACGGGTTCCGAAATAAACGGAAGAAAGATACATCATCATCATCATCAAACCATCTCGGAGCAGATACCCAAAACCATCTGAATCGGCCCGGGGAATCCTGAAATAAACGGATCCCCACTGATAAATAATTCGGCCCGGGGAATCCTGAAATAAACGGATCCCCACTGATAAATACCACGGACAGCACTCCGGCGTCTCTGAAATAAACGGCCATAAATCCGACTTATAAATAGAACTCTGATCCACAGAACAAAAAGTCACCATCTGAGCAATGCATCTGAAATAATCAACCCTCCCCTCACAGGTAAATTCTAAACAGGTCATCCTAAGGCGGATAATAGTCTCGACAATCGGGCAGAGATACTCAATGGGTTTGCCCTTTCGGGTGTGCCATTGTAGCTCTCCTGAGATCGTCTAAACCAAAGATCCGGGAAATGGTCGGTCACCAGAGTCAACGGCTCAAAAAAGATAACCCAACCAAAGTGGAAAACCCCACTGGAAGAGCACTTCTCAGATGAACCTCGTCCGGCTTGTGGTATGTCACATCGCAACATCATGCCCAACCGACATGTGAGCGACGCGAGACCACGCTAATCCTAGGTGTATACTCGGGCCTGGGTTTTAGCCCCACTCAGAACACCCACCCCAAACAGAGGGAACCACCTGCACAGAGGACGGCAACAACATGATAGTATGATGCATGCAGACATTAATGCAAATATATACACAGTCAGAATAATAAATGCAATAAATCAAACATCACAAGCAACCTAAACTATCCTAGAACGCTAGGAAGGACTCGCTCGGGGAAGATGGACCAGCACAGGTCAACATCATTAGATCCCCAGCAGAGTCGCCAGCTGTCGCATCCGCGAAAAAACAACCGGCGGGACTCAAATAAAAACACAACACAGAGCCGCCATTGCGCGTTATTTATCCCAAAATAGGGAAAGGAAACGCTCAGAGAAACCTGGAAAGGAAATGGTCTCGCGACCAAAGAGAAAGGGTAAGGGAGTCGGTTACGCAAGGGGAAGGTATTAGCACCCCTCACGTCCGTCGTACTCGACGGGATCCACGTTCTAAAATAAAGAATAGGTTGCTAAACATCACACACACACAGGGAACGCAGGTGGGGTTAAGAGAAAGGAGCTCGATAGGACATCGCATCCTATGCCTACATATCTCGTCTGGAACGAGAATCAGAGCCACTGTAGTTCGGCTTACGCACGCCAAACAACACAAACGCACAAACAGATGGCAAACATGGAGCCCGACAACCACTTGATGGAATTACGTCAGCATCCGAACCAAAACGCAAAAACCGCAAACGTGGAGCCCGACAGCCAATCATTGGACTTATGTCGGCATCCGAACCAAACACACAGTCAGATAACAAGCAAACACACACAAAAAAGAAAAAAAGTTTGCCCGGAGTGGTCTCGCACGACCACCTGCCTACATACCTCGTCTGGAACAAGGATCAGGGCGATGTAGTTTCCCTCCAAGGGAAGGAAAATCTAGCCAGAAACCGAGGGAAGACACACTACCAGGGAGCTGGACTCGAGCCTAGTGTTGTCATGCATCGTTACCCTACGTTGAGGTTTCTACCTACTTGCACAATTGCAAACTAATCCTATCCAGGAAAGAAGCAAGCATACAAGCATACAGATCAAAACAAGCATTTCAAGCAAACATGTCAAACAAATATTCACATAGCACACACTATAACCAGTCAAGTGGGCTCAAACAATGGGTTTGACTGCCGAAGCAAGCCATCTGTACATGGGTATTGCTCGCTCTTAACCTTGCCATTACGAGGCTAAGGTGAAGCAGATGAAAGGTGAAGTGAGGATGAGACCTCACAGCTCTTATCCCTGACCAGGGAGAGCTTCTGACAAAGGAGCGTGGGTCCAGAATGGAGGGACCCTTCTACGCTCAAAGACTCTGACTCGATTGTGCAACAGCACGAGATCTTGGGTTTGTGCCCCAATGCATCAACACACAGCCGTGTGAGCAGAGGGACGACTCACAGAATAGTGGGGGATAGATTGCATATCCCTTGGCTTCCACCAATTGCCTTGATTAAGGACTTAACCTGCTTAGGCACAAAATTAAACAATCACAAGCATCGCCTCTTAAGGAGGACTTCAGACAGTTTGCCCGGCCAAATAACAAGCCGGGTCTCCAGACTACATGAAGAATAGAAGTCCTACCTCAAGTGGTTTAAAAACCAAGCAGCAGCAAGCAAGTTCTTAAAGAACTGTAAGCAACTAGATGTACCTGAAATCAATCAAGTATCATCAGTACTCAGACAGACAAACAGTAAACAGCCAATGTTAATCAGTCAGACTATACAAACAACACAAGCACATAAATGCAAGCTACAAGCTCAAGCTCAAGCTTCACAACCTACAAAACAAAGTTATGTTAGTTCACAAACATCCAACAACATCAACTTAATTGAATTAACTTGATTCAATCTCCTTGAGCATTGTGCTTTTTATCCTGAAAAATCAAGCAAATGTGAGAAACTAGACCACTAGGCCAAGCCTAGGGTCCAAAAGTGAGAAAAAAATTCTAAACAGCAAGGGATCCTCAACCAAACTCAAATTAATGCAATTCAAAAGCAAGAGCAATTGATCCCATACTCATATCACTCATCATATTCATTTTATGCACAAAACAAATCAAACTAGGTCAAACATAACACCAAACATCCAAACAGAATGACTTCCATCAAAAGCATATCAAAACAATTCCAAAAATCTTCAAATAATTCACACCTAAACAGGACATATTCAAGGTATGGCATGTCAATTTTCAGCTCAATTGGACAAAAGGAACTATGTCAATGAAAATCAAGAAAAACAGACACAATTGTTCAAGCCAAACCATAGCATCAACACATGCATTCACTTCAAAAATTCATAAATCAGTGAGAACATTTAAGAAATGAATGGGACCAAAACAGGGATGTCCTATAATGTGTCTACAACCAGCATACCAAATTTCATCATTATCCAATACCATATGAGGATTTCACAAAGATAATGCCAACATGTATCACATGGACTTGCATAATTGACCAACAGAGATGAAAAATACCAATCAAATTGAAAATGCCACATAAAAATCCAGAAAAATTCACATAGCATCTCAACATATCAACGCTCCTACATGTAAAATTTCAACTCATTTCAACATCTATAGGTCATGAAAATAAATCTAGAAAGTTGACCTAGCTAGGTGTGACACAAATTGTCACACCTAGATTCAAAAATTCATAACTCAATCATCAGGTATCCAAAATTCACAAAATTTACATGTAAATCACCATTGGCATGTCTACAATCACCACAAAAAATTTCAAACATTTCTTTTTAAGTATGAGTATTTCACAACAAAAATGGCAAAATGTGTCAAAAATGCATACAAGTCAAACATCCCTAAGTCAAACTAAATTTTCACCAAGCACAACTTCTAAAAATATGTCCACAAAATTCTACAGAGAAAATGGAAGCTACCAAAAAAAACCTCATATTTTTCTGACTTTCCAATATTTTTTGTGAATTTTTTAAGGTTTATATGATTTTTAAATAATTATTGAATTATTATTAATTAATTAAAAGAGTTCAGTGGCAGTTTTGTAAATACCAAAGGCAAGGCGCGGTAAACACTGAGTTTAAAAAAATTCGCGAGGAAACGGATCAAACGCTTAAGAATTCCAGAAAATCTCTCTCTTCCTCACGCGTTTGCCCAGAAATCCAAGAACATGAAGAACAACAAACCTCCACCAAAATCCACAAACGAATACTCGTTGGAACGGTCTCAACCTCAGGAATGCAAATATGTCCTTAATTTCCATTAATTCTTCCTAAATCCTACGAATCGAAGGGATTAGGTTTTTGCATCCTCACTTCTAATCAACCTAACTTCCTCTATGTTCATCCAAATCCAAAACTAAATACATCATTGAACTCTACATGAAACGGTCTTTAAAACGCATATAAGCATTCATTAATCCATGAGATTCGAAAAATTACCTTGATTCGAAAGCAGTGATGAATCGTGATGAATTTGGATGTGTTTCTTCAAAACAGTCCAAGCTTGATGATAAGGGAGATGAATAGAAGCGATTGCCTAGCTCGAATTTGCTCCAATCAAGAGAAATTGGAATTTGCCATGGATGAAGCTCACATGAACAGTTGCGAATTGAAGCTTGTTGGAGGTTGAATTACCAAAACAGTCCAAGCATGAGAGGAATGGAGATCGAATCCAAAAGAACTTTGCAAAATGATTAAGAATTGGAAGAGTTCTCTTGATTTTTGCTTGATGTGTTCTTGAGAGAATGTGATGAATTTGGAGGGAATTTGATTGTGATTTGTGAAATTGTGGATTCTGTTGGAGTTAGTTATGATTAACAATATATATCCCAGCTTAATCCATGCTTAATCACTTCAATTAACCAAAATGCCAATGATTAACAAATGTGTCATTTTCAAGCCAAGGGCAAAAATGTACTTTCATATGCCAGCCAATGCCAGCTCATTGACAGCTCACACACTCTCAAAATGACATGTGTGAGCTGTTGCAACTTGTCTCATGTTGATTGGATGAGTATTTTGCATTTTCCACATGTGATGGCTATGTGTTCATTTTTTCAAGTTCATTTCAAAAGTCAATTCTCAAACCATGAGGCCTTGGCATGTTATGAGCATTCAAACCAATTCCAAATGTCATTTGTGAAGTTTTGCAAAAATCCCCATTCAAAAATTCTCATTATTTCTCAAGTTGGACAATTTTGCCCCTGGTTTTTTAACTGTACAGTTGAAATTTGACTTTTTGCATTGACCATTTTTGATAAAATCCAATTATGCACCATGAAAGTACATGTCAAATGGAGTTTGTGCATAAAAAGATCATCCAATTTGGACACTCCATGTGGAAGTTATGCCCTCCTGATTATGGGTCATTTTTGAAATTCCCTGGACCATAACTTGCCAACCATACATGGGATTTTCAAGTTCTTGGACTTTTTGGAAAGGTTAGAACAATATCTACAACTTTCATGTTGAACAAATTTTCATTTGAAGCTTTTTTGGACACGTACTTTTGTGGTCAAAAACTTTCCATTTTTGGAAACTTCCATTACAAGTCACTTTCTATTTTTGGCAATTTTTGTCTTGACTTGATTTTCTCCATTCTTGAGCTTTGACATGTCAAATAACACTTGTTCCAACATGAATGAAGTGTATCCAACTCATTTCCACCTCCAAATCCATCAAATCATGTACAGTTGACCACAGTTGACTTTTCAGCTAATAGATGAATTTTGGCAATGCATAGATCAATCTGAGCTCCAATCTTCTGATGAAATAGCTCAAGGATGAAACCCTAGCCTCAATATGCTCCATAAAATCATAGAATGATCTCCACATCCATCATAGACCCCATCTCCTGATCATGCCCTGACTGGCCCAATGCAACTGATTAGGGTTGACCAGTGGTCAAAACCCTAATCTCAAGGAATGTGATCCAACACTTGATGATGTCAAACCATGATGATGATGATGACTCATTGTAATCAAGATGAAGACCAATATCCTTTGAGAATCATAAAACCCTAATTCATAGCCCAATCCTCAGATGGCCAATGATCAGTCAACAAAACCCTAGCTTGCACATTAACTTCCTCATCTTCTGATCAAGACTTGGGAGGATGACTTGCACAATGTAACCACATGATATGCAATATGCAATGCCTAATGACCTAAGAAATGATATGTAATATGTTAATGCTAGTCCCAAGAGAGGAGGGCAAATTTTGAGGTGTTACACATGGTACCTTACCATATTTCGTATTCTACTCAAGTACACCGTACCTTATGATGTTCTATAACTCACTTAAGGGCACCGTACCTTACGGTATTCCTTAGTTACTCTATCTCTCATTAATCCGTCCTTTGTGTGTGACCCTGTAGGTTTTCGTGACGTTGGCAATTATATTAAATCACGCATTTAACATAATAAACAGTGAGCGATATCTAGCAACACATCACTGCTACCCAAGACACGAAAATGTCATGTGATCTGACAAAACCATCTGTGATAATAATTATGTGTATAATTACCCTTTTGCCCTTATGTCTATATTGAACACAAGGCATAGACCGTGTCATCCTTGTTCAGTTCAATATTGGGCCCATAGACATTTATCCTGTTACGCAGGATGGGCAAATTCCATCTAGTTCACTCATGTCCCTCAACATGCTTCGTGGAGTACCCATCAACTGTCTTTATGGTTATCCAGTTACGGACAACGTTGGATCAGCAATAAAGCACTCGACTCTACATCTAGGGTCCATAGTGGTTTCAGGTCGAAGAGTGGTATACACCATTATCACCATGAGAATAACTTATGACACTTTGCATAACTTTCTATATAGTATTCTCATAGCGGGTCAATCCGGTATAAATATTACTCTTAATATTCATACCTATGTTTAAGACTTGATAACTCTTTATCCACGATCCATGAGATGTGATCATCAGTCTACAAACATAATAGTCTTAATGCTTTAATGTTATCCCACTTCACACTAAAGCTCGATTACGGATACTTTAGGAATAGTGTCCTTATGTTTAATGTGTTCTCATGATTAAGTCACACTTAATACATTAAACGAACTATCTATTCCAGGGACTTTATTAATCAACCATAATAAAGAGAATGCCTTTTTTTATTAATAAATAATTCGATACAAGTACCAAAATGTATTGGCCTCTAGGGCTTACACCAACAGTAGTTCCCCTTAACAGGGGAGAAACTTTCTCCTAACCAGAGACCGGGAAATAACAAACTAATAGGGAGACTGACTCGAGCCTAAAAGTTGTCATGCAATCCACAATAGTCCTAGGTTGAGGTATCTGAACATATCCTAACTCGCACAGGTAGCAAGTCAACAACACAGCAAGTAAGCAAACGGGTGAGCAGGTATCACACACTATATGCAAACAAGAAGGCTCACACAACATGGTTGGGCTTTAGTCAAGGGGTCAAATCAACCTCGACAAACAAGCCAACTGGAAAGGGGTGTTGTTTGCTCTTAACCCTAACATTGAGAGTTAGGGTGAAGCAGATGAAATGGAGATGAGGGTTATGCCTCATAGCTCTTAACCGGGCCTGGGTGAGCTTGAATCAACAGAAGATGTGGGAGTTCAGAATGAAGGAACTCTTCTCCACAATGACTGACTCTATATACAAGATTTTTGGTTTTTACTCAAAATGCATCAACACATGGTGTGAGCAAGATGAGAGACACAACTGAATAGCAGGGGATGGATGACACATCCCTTTTATCTGCCAATTGCCTCTTAAGAGGACTTAACCTGCTTGGCACAAAAGTAAACAACCACAAACATTGCCTCTTAAGGAGGGCTTCAGACAGGTGCCTGCCAATAACAGCAGGTCTTCCAGACTACATGAAGAATAGGGATTATACCTAAGTGGTATGCCAACCACAAGCAAAGCAAAGCAAAGTTCAAATGAACTTAAAGCAACTTAGGTACCTGTGGAAACAACTAAACAAATCAGTACAATACTCAGACAAACAGACAACAGTCAATAACAAACAGACAATCCCAATGTACAACACATAAGCCATAAGGCAAACTCAAGTGACTTATCATCAACCTACAAAACAGCAAATGTTAGCAATCAAAAGCAAATATCAACATTCAAATGATGAAGCAACATCAACCATGGAGATTAGGTGCTTGGTCCTGAAATTCAAAGCTCACATGTAAGTCCAAACCACTAGGTCAAAGCCTAGGGTCAAAAGTAAAGAAAAAATCCAAAACAGGAGCTGAAATTCAACACAATGCAACTTCAAACACATATGAATATGTCCTAAAAAGGACCAAAACAAAATCATCTAGCAAAGGCATTTCATGTGCAAGAGAAGTCAAAGACAATTTCAAAGCTCACAAATGGACATTGAGAATGAAAATTCCAAATCAAAACAGAAATGATTCAAATAATTCTGGAAAAATTTATGAACATTCAATACATCCCAAACAATCATCATACAAAAAATTAGAAGCATCCAAGTTCAATTGGCCTGGCAATAAAATTGCACAAGTTGATCATCAAATTATGTGACACATATTGTCACACCAAGTTAACACATGCATAAAACAGAAATGGTAAATGATAAAAATACCAAACCAAGCCTAAAACATCCATTAACATGTTAGGAACAATCATGCAAAATTTCATGGCATTTGGATTATTTTTGAGCATTTTATGATAAGATGAATGGAGCAAGGTCACAAATGTACACACGTTCACATACTCAACCACAATTCAAAATCCAGAAAGTGTAAAATCATGAAATTACCACCAAAAGATTCTAGACAAACATAGGATCATTCTACAAAATTTTTTGAATTAATTGAGCCATTTTTCAATTAGTTATGAATTTTGGAAGTTGGAGGAAAAAAATGAAATGAAAATGGCACATACATGAAATTAGGGAGGGAAAAGCATAATTGTGAAATAATTTGAAAAACGCTGCTACCAAGAATTGAACCTGGTAGCAATTTGAAATGAGCGCCTGGCCATGAAACGCTGCCGTTTTGGCAGCGAGCCCTAGTTCTACGCTAGCGACGGTTCAAACCGACGCAAAGGACGCAAAACCGACGTAACACGAAGATCTTCATCTGCTTCATGAAGATGATGAAGAACAACATGAATGTTCATGCGTTTTTTCCAGAATTTTTCAAAATGCCCAGAATTTCACAAATTTTATATCAAAACGAAGCCTATGCAACGAGGAACACGAATCCATAAACAATTCACACTAATTCATCATGAATTTCAAGAATCGAGGAAAAACTTTCTAGATCTACAAACTTTCAATTCCACATAACTTCATGAATATTGCACCAAATCACACGAAATTTATATCAGCATTCTCACCATGAAAAACTCTACAATTCTATGCACATAAAATCATGAATTAGGAGGTTCGAAAATGTGACCTCTTGAAGCTCCAACAATGGCAGTGGTAGATTCAAGTGTCCAAAAGCATCCAAATCCCTTCTATCAACCTTGTTAACACCTCTGAAGTTGAAAATGAAGCTTGGAATGGCTTAGATCTAGCTTAGATTTGAATCTCCATCATCATGTTCTTGATCTTCAAGTGCTCAATTCTTGCTCAAATCTTCCAAACCAATGCTTGATCTATGCTAAATGAAGGTCAGTGAACAAGAATATGGAAGAAAATCAATGCACAATGTAGAAGAAATTGAAGTTTTGATTTGGAGAAAAAATGGAGGGAAAAAGAATTTTGAGATCTAGATCTAGAATTGTGAAAATTCTGTTATAATTAACTATTTATATGACATGTTAATCCATTTTCTAATCATGCTTAGGCTTGGCTAATTAAACTTTAATGAGAAAAGAGGTGTTATGCCAAATTTGGTTTTTTCACCCCATGCATGCAATCCTACGTGAACAGTAGCAAATGGCCATGCATTTTCACTTAAAACCATGTTATGAACATGTTGGAATGGTTAAAAAGTCCATATGATGCACCAATTTTGAATTCATGATTTTCCCTCCAAAATGGACATGAATATGCATATGATCATATGATGAATTTTTATGCAAGGTGATGATTGATTTGGAAAGTTCATGTCATGAGAAGAATTTAGGAAAAAGGAGCACTCAAATTGGAGTTATGAGTCAAAAGTTATGCCCTTTTGAAGTTCCATGTACACTTGGCAATGATTTGGTCATATCTCCTCAACCATTCATCATATGCTCATGATCTTGGACTTTTTGGAAATGGGAGAGAAAGATCTTCAAATTTCATGTTGAAAAAAATTTCATTTGAAGCTTCTTTGATGTTGGAAAGTCAAGTGGAAGTTGGTCCAAAAACTTTCCATTTTTGGAAACTTGAAATTACAGGTCACTTTCCATTTTGGGAAACTTTTGATCTGGCTTCAAAATCTTCAAGGTAGATGTTTGACATATTGAATAAACCTCATTGGGACATGAATGAAGCGTCTCAAACCATTTCTCCACTTCCTAGCCCTCAGTTGACTTGCTGTTGACTTTTATGGGCCCCAGATGACCTGAAACTGCATTGATGACTTTTGAGTCTCTAGCACTTTGTACAATTGCTTCAAACTGATCCTTGGTTCATGTGAGCTCTCTAGAACAACCATAGGGCCTTTTTCTCATGGAAATGCCTTGCCTTTTTCATAGATGAATCCTCTTGATACCAGTCTTGACTGATGAGATGCAATGTACTATGCAATGTTAATGTAATGTCAGTGAAATGTTAATGACCTAAAAATGAAATGAATGAATGAATGGGGGGTGCAAATTTGAGGTGCTACAGCTGCCCCTATTCAATCAACTGAGAACCTGAACGGCTGAGAGCAACGACTGTCAGACTTTCAAGGTAATCAGGGATTGAATACCAAAAGAACTTGGAAATTTGCACTTTGCGGGGGATGAATCAAAGAAAAGAATGTTCACCAATGGCAGCTTCCAATGGGGATTTGATATTTATTACTGGACCCGACAAGACGTTTACCAACGACTCTACTGGGGATTTTGATTGATTTTTTTTATCCTTTTTTTTTCGGGGACAGAAACCACGACTAGACGCCAACGGACGAATAGGAAGGACTCAACCAGACATCAATAGATGAAAGGGAGGAAGAAACCACGACTGGACGCCAACGGACGAATAGGAAGGACTCAACCAGACATCAATGGATGAATGGGAGAAATCTGAACAAGATGCCCCTGCCGGGAACATGCATGTATTGGGGAAGACGCCAACACAGCAACAATTGTCTAGAAAAGACTCTCTTGGGGAAGCAAGAAAGGGAGAGGTGTTACCGGTTAGTAGGTAACAAGCTCGGGAAGAAGGAATATCTAAGACCGGTGCACGGGTGAGAGATATCAATTAACCAAAAACATCTGAGGAAAACCTGAAGAGGCATTTCTCGACTCAGGAAGATCTGACTCCACAGGGGACCAAGGTCGCAATAGGGAGCAGACAGGAAGGAACACCAAGGATACCGGGTTGTAGGCATATAACAGGTGACCGACCAAGGCGTGAATTGGTTTGTGTTCCAAAACACTCATCATCCTGAAGAGAGCTAGAAAAGCCACCTTGTTAAAGGATGGACATTCGATTCCACAAGGAATACGGATCTTACTCAGTTGGGGAAACAAACAAAGGGTTCAACCAGAGAGTGCATGAGATATATTATCTATAGCCGTCAAAACGTAGATAATATACTCGCAAGGAAGATTATCCATAACCGGGTTGTAGGTTATCAAAGGATAAATCGACCGAAATCGTGAATTGGTGTGTGTTCCAAAACACTCATCATCCTGAAGAGAGCGAAAGCAAACTTGTTAAAGGATGGTATCCGATTCCACAAGGAATACGAATCTTACTCAACTAGGAAGGACAAAACCTCGATTGAAGAGCGCATGAGACATATTATCTATAGCCGTCAAAACGTAGATAATATACTCGCATGGAAGATTATCCATAACCAGGTTGTAGATTGACAAAGGATAAATCGACCGAAATCGTGAATTGGTGTGTGTTCCAAAACACTCATCATCCTGAAGAGAGCGAAAGCAAACTTGTTAAAGGATGGATATTCGATTCCACAAGGAATACGAATCTTACTCCACTGGGAAGGACAAGACTTCAACCAAAGAGCGCATGAGATATATTATCTATAGCCGTCAAAACGTAGATAATATACTCGCAAGGAAGATTATCCATAACTGGGTTGTAGGTTGTCGAAGGATAAATCGATCAAAAAGAGAAACAATCGTTACCAACAACAACAGGGTAGACGAGAGATGACTCACTGGGGATAAATTGCGCGAACAAGGCAATTATCCAAGCAACTGGGGTAGAATGAATATTCGATTCCGCAAAGGGACAACGAATCTTACTCGACTGGGGAAACACGAAAGGCTTCAACCAAAGAGTGCATGAGATGTATTATCTATAGCCGTCAAAACGTAGATAATACTCTCGCATGGAAGATCATCCATAACCGGGTTGTAGGTTGTCGAAGGATAAATCAACCGAAAAGAAAGGCATCGGGATACCAGACTGAGTATGTAAAGATGACCAATCAAAAGGGGAAACCACAAACATTACCGGCAAACGGTGAATGAAAGAGGACCCACTGAGGATAAAATGGCTTACTCGGAGCAATTATCCAAAAGGAAGGGGAAGACCCGCTGGGGATAAGATTGCTTAATCAAAGCAAATATCCAAAAGGGAAAAGGACTATCAATACCGAAAACTGGATAATGATAACCGCAAAGAGGGGATTACATCTACCGGTTCGTAGGTAGAAAACCACGGAAAAGCACCCGTCATCGACTAGGATGAGCGCAAGGGTTGACTCCACAAAGGGGAGAAAAGAGGGTTCACATCTACCGGTTAGTAGGTAGAAGACCACATCAATCCGCTGAGGAACAGAATGGGAGAAAATAGGATTTACAACTACCGGTTAGTAGGTAGAAGACCGCAAAAATCCGCCAACTACCAGAATGAACCCCAAAGGTTACCTCTGCTAGGGATGAAAGTAGGATTTATAACCACCGGTTAGTAGGTGGAAAACCGTAAAGATAGGACTTACAACTACCGGTTAGTAGGTAGAAGCCAACAAATTCCACTGAGGATAAGATGAATGAGTGCCGGTTAGTGAGCAACTATTCATTTATACCACAGGGAAGCACAAGAGACAGCCAATAGGAAGCCAATTTAGGATCGATCCAAAAAGGCAAACTGAATCAAGACTCATCCTAATGAGGAAAGAACTCACTAGGGAAAACCCATCCCGTTATGTGTGTAGGGAGGGAACGGAACCAACCGTCATCCACGAGGATATAACTCAGTGGGGAGTGCAGAAGGAAATGGTAGACACTTTCTGCTTAAGGGGCTGACTCTATATGGAGAGATCAGACACACCAACATCTGCTTGGGGGAGATCTACTAGGGAGATCTGTATCACCAATTAGCAGGAGACAACAATCAACAGATACATGGCAGAAGATGCAACATGAATATCTGTATGTTATGATTATGCATATATGCATTATGCATGATGAATTCTGACAAACAGACATGTCTAACACACATAGGTCCAGGGATCAACCACCCGGTACTACCCTTCTAGAGGGAAAGCCAAAAGATCACCCGAGAGCAAAAGAGATCTGCCGGAGACTGGGATATCAGGCTACAACACCATCCTGCAGGGGAGGAAGGCCACAAGAGGCTGCCGGAGGGATCATCAGTCACAACCGGAGAAAAGAGTTCATAGCACAGGCAGGTACTGCCACAACAGCAACTCATGCTGAGGGTGAAAGATACCAAGAAGCAACCAGATTTCTGGTGGGGATAGATAGGCATTGATAAAGGTCATCATGCCAACAACTCCGCTGGGGATCTATCCGAGGAAATGATGGAGTACTGGGATGTCAATCCACCAAATACCGAATCTTCACAGAAAAGCACTCATGCTGGGGAGAGGAGAAGACTGCTCTGCTGGAGAGAAGAACGTTGAAGTCTTCAACAAACACTCTGCTTGGGAACTGGCCCACAAAAATGTTCAAACAGCAACCTACTGGGGATGACCCACCATAGGGCTCAAACAACACTCTACTGGGGATGACCCACCATAGGGGCTAATAAGGCTCGGAGGAAGAATGCTGCACTGCCGGGGAAATGAACAACTTCTAGCAACACTGCACTGAGCACCCTCGCTGAGGAGAAGCCATGAAAGGTTCTACAGGAAAAATATACAGTTATGTCAGAGATATGAACACAAGTCTTACCCTGTTGGGAATCATACCACCCTTGGGAGAGCACTACAGATCTCCTAAGTATCCTTCCATCATCGTGAATGTTCACTTTGTTTAAGAACAATTTGGGAAAGATTTGTTTATTTTGAAAACAATGATATTTTATCAATTAAGACATGCAAAACATTTGTTGAGTTGAAACAAATAAGAGTGCCAATAATTGGATAAAAGCTCAAATTGATTTGATGGAATGGTGGTCTGCCAATGGCAAGACTCCATAGATCTGTACAAGTTTGAAACCGGTGATATATCTTGGAAAGGGCTACATTGAACATAATGACCATTTCTCTACCAATTTCGAATTTTGATGTTTTCGAAGCTTCAGTCGACGATGAATCAAGAATTTTCTGGCGGATGACAGATGTAGAACACAGTCTTGTCAGGATGCAGTTACTTGCCAAATCCCTAATTTTTGCCTAGATTGCCCCAGCGTAAGGTACTCAATCTAGCGGGATGCAAATTCTTTTTTTTTCAATGTCTCTAACTTTTGCCTGGATCGCCCTTGCGGGTTTTCAATCCACCGAGACGCTCCTTTTTGCCTAAGCCGCCCTTTCGGGTGTTCAACTTAGCGAGCTATTCTGCTTTTTAGGCGAAGTATTTCTTGACTGCATCTGAATTCACAGGACGAGTGACATCCTCCTCGTCCATTGTTGTAACTGTCAAAGCACCGCCTGAAAAGGCTCTCTTGACAACATATGGACCTTCATAGTTTGGAGTCCACTTGCCCCTGGAATCGGGCGCGAAAGACAAGACTTTCTTGAGCACAAGGTCACCTTCTCGGAACACACGAGGCTTGACCTTCTTATTGAATGCTTTCTTCATTCTCTGCTGATATAACTGACCATGACACATGGCAGTTAATCTCTTCTTTTCGATCAGATTCACTTGGTCGTAACGACTCTGAATCCATTCAGCACCAGTCAACTTGGGGTTTGAGGGTGCTATTATTCTTTTGTTTTTTTTTTATTTTGATTTTGCACCCTCCTATTTTTTTTTATATATATTTTTTTGATTACATCTGTAATGCCCCAGTTTGACTGTTTTGCTGATTCTCGAGATGCAGCTGAGTGATCTTCTTGCTCAAGAAGTCGGGAAATCTCGTCAGGAATCCTTTCAACATCATCTTCCTCTTCTTCGAATACTGGGAATTCAAAATTGGGAGATGGCGTTGGATCATTATGTTCAATGGGTTTTAGAATCAACCTGCATAATGATTTTGATATAAAAAGCTTTTTGGAAATCAAACAAGGCAATCATTATGCAGATGAAAAGATTGCTTTTATTCTTGTTTTTAGGGTTTTTTGTGATCACCAATTTCATGCAAAAAGCGAAAAGGGAAAACAAATGGAAAAACAAATGTTTTAACACGAATTTATTTAAATGAAAATATCATTGCACAAATGTTGCCAACAATGTCATCACTTCTCCTTTTGGCATGGGAGAAGGGTTTTTAAACAAAGTGATTATTACTCTGACTTATGAATGACTGTAGGAACATCCACAGCGACCCAAATGCGACAGATCCCTCCAGGGATGACAAATGTCAGTATCTTCTGCATCAACAGCTCCCCACTCTGATTGACGTGGATAAAACCTCCACTCTTGAACAACCCTTTTTCGTTGAAGACCTCAGAAGACAAGCCAACGCCAGCCCGAGACTTGTTGTCTTCAAGCTCGATTAACATTGGGACCGAAGTCCTAAAAGCTCAGAATACCTGATCTCATAAGGTCTTGAACCTTAATCTTCGGCTGAAAGCAACTATCCACGTCATGACCAGGAGCACCCGAATGATACACACAATGCTGATCAGGCTTATACCACCACCGAGGGTTGACGGGTATAGCCGGCGGGTCTCTGGGAGTAATCAAGTTCCGCTCTATCAAAGAGGGATACAGTTCTGCGTATGACATAGGGATCAGATCAAAAGTGATCTTCTTTCTCTCATTACTCATACTAGCTTGATTACTGTAGCGGTGTATTCGTCACTTTATGATTTATTGATTAAACCAAAAGCAAAGTATACAAAGAAATCGAGTCGCCACCGCACTTTTATTTATCCAAAGGAATGGCTAAAAAGCGAACAAAAGCCTAAGAAGTTTTACACATAGAAAACTAATGAAAAGATCAGAGAATCTGGGTAAGGGGTAAATTACGCAATGGGAAGGTGTTAGGCAGCCAAAACGTCCTAGGTACTCCTAGGGAGCCCTTTTCACACTTGTTGAATGAAAAATTAATTTGTTTATGACATATTGTGCAAACATGATTGGGAAGATGAGAAAAGAATGTACAAGTTAATTATTTTTGTGTTTGAATGGATGAACCCGTTGCCTACGTACCTTCCTATGAAAAGGTAAAGGATCAAAACGCCGTAGTTCGGCTAAAAGATTTCCAAATTATCAGTGGGTTCAATTTTAAACAAGAGCACTAAGGCTTTTCATTCTCAACGGGAGAAAACTCAACCAATATCAACAATCCACCATGCAAGGATAACTTCAACATACTAGTGAAGGGTTAACCCTATAATAAGTATGGAAGACTTACAATCAACTCACTAAGGATGTGGTGAGATTTACATCAACCACTATGAGAATCGAAACCTATGGCTAGTGTATGAAAACATAACAAGAATGGACAAAGCCACAAAACAATTGAGTGAGTGAAGTTAATTGATTATGAGTATTCACAAAAGGATGGTCAAAGTATGATTAAGATTCGATTCAGGAAGAAGTATTAACAAAAGTGAAGTTTGAAAATCAAGGACTTAAGGTCCAGGTTTCTAATTTGAAAAGGCATGAAGATGTTTGCACAATAGTATTCACAAGTTTTGAAAGTCAACAAGTGAGAAGGGATTTAGCATCAAAAGGGTGTGGATGAAGGAGTGTAAAACTTCCTAGAAGTTCACCTCTTGAAATCATATAGAAGATGATTCAAGTGTGTCCTGTGGAATGAGGAAACAAAACAAGTAAGCAAAATAAAAAGCAAAGTGATACCGGATGCCACCCAATGGACTTACACCAATCTCACAAACAAAAGCGGATACCGGATACCAATAAATGGATTTACACCAATCTCCTAAAACAAAACAATGATACCGGATGCCAATAAATGGTCTTACTCCAATCTCACAAACAAAAGCGGATACCAGATACCAATAAATGGATTTACACCAATCTCCTAAAACAAAACAATGATACCGGATGCCAATAAATGGACTTATTCCAATCTCACAAGACAAACAAAACATGGATACCAGATGCCAATCTATCTGGACTTATTCCAATCTCCACAGGATGATCACAGGACTACAAGTGCCAACAACATGGACTTACAATTGCATCCTCACATACAACAAACAAACAATAGCACTAAGCAAAGAGGACATAAGTGGCCAATGAAATGGTCTTACACTCAATCCTCTCCAGATCATAGGGTCAATAGCCAATGAATGGACTTATAGTTGATTCCTCAATGGACAAACACAAATGTGTCACAAAGATATGAAATGATGATCATGCAATAATGAGCAATTAATGATGATAAATGCACAAAGGCACACAAGCAAACATGTACAAATGGATCAAGCCATCAATCAAACAAAGTCAAATAGCACACTCTATACACAAGCAATTAGGCTCAAGCAAGGGTTAGACTTTAAAGTCAACTAGAATGAGGTGAATGGTGCTCTTAACCTTAACATTGAGAGTTAAGGTGAAGCAGATGAAAGGATATGAGGGGTGTGCCTCATGCTCTTATCCCTGGTCAGGGAGATCTTCAAATGATAGAAGGTGTGGGAGTTCAGAAAGTTGGAACTCTCTCCACAAGTTAATGACTCTATAGATCTTGGGTTAGGATCCACAATGCTACAACATGTAATGTGAGCAAAGGGAAGACACACAGAATAGTAGGAGATGGACTACACATCTCTTTTATCTACCAATTGCCTTATCAAAAGGACTTTTCCTACTTGGGGACAAAGATAAACAATCACAAACATTGCCTCTTAAGGAGGACTTCAGACAGGTGCCTGGCCAAGTAACAAGCCAGGTCTTCCAGACTACATGAAGAAGAGAAAGTATACCTAATTGGTTAAGCAACCAAGCAACAACAAGTTCAAAATGAACTTAAGCAACTAATGTACCTGAAATCAATCAAATTCAATTAGTACTCAAGTCACAAAAGTCAAACAGATAAACCAACAGTCAACACAATCAATCACATGTGCAAAGCACAAGCTCAAATCAAATGAGCTAGAGGCATCCTACAAAGAAAACCAAGTTAGTCCATAACAATCAAATAAACCAAACTCAATCAACTTGAATTAATCTCCTTAAAGCAATTACTTCTTAACCTGAAAAACAAACTCAAACATGAGAAGCAAGACCACTAGGACAAAGCCTAGGGTCAAAGGAGGAGAAATGAACCAAAACAGAACATGAAAGTTGATCAAAATCAAGATTAATCAAATAAGAACAAAGTCCAATTGGTCTCATATCAAAACTATGCACCAAATCCATTTCATAAGCAAAACATGTCAAACTATGTAAGTTGGAATCACATTGGAGCAAACAGAATGATCACAAGCATATCAATACCAAAATGGCTCAATAAATTCCAATAAAAATCATGCCTAAACAGAACACATTGAATGAGCAACACACCAAAATTCATTGCATTTGGATAAAGGGAAGCAAGTCAATTAAAATCCCTAAGTCAAGGCATGCATATACAATCTCAAACAAGGCCACAAATGGTACAACAACTTAAGGCAAGCATAAAACAGAAACCAAACATGATAAATGAATGAAACCAAAGCCATGTCAAACTTCAAGATGTCTATAATACACATGCCAAATTTTAGGTCCATCCAATAAACACCAAGGATTTCACAAATCATATAAGATCATGACTCACAAAAGGTCCACAATTGGTCAAACAGAGGGAAAATTCTCAAACAAATAGAAAATGCATTCAAAAATTCCAGGAAAAATCACAAGCAAACTTAACATCCATAAGTATCAACATGCAAAAATCCAGATCAATTCAAGTTCAATAGGCATAGCAAAGAAATTCCACAAGTTGGACAAGAAATGGTGTGACATACATTGTCACACCTCCAAAGATCAGGTCATATCTTACAATCCAGAAATGCAAAAATCACAAACTATATACCAAAATGCTCCTCAAGGTGTCTAGATTATGCATGTAAAGTTTCAGCTCCATTGGATCAAGCATAAGAATTTCAAAATCAAAATGGTAGGCAAGGTACATGGAAGAACACATATAAATAAACCCTAGCCAAATTTAAAATCCACACGTGCACAATATCTGGAAAAATATTCATAAAATAGTAGACATGATGATGAACATTTCACAAAAAATTCCAGGTGATTTGGATTATTATTTCATGAGTTATGGATTTTTAAAGGTGATGAAAAATAAAAAAAAGAATGAACAAGTATGGATGAACATGTGAAGATAAGGTGGAAAAATGCAACAAGGCAAGTTGAAAAAACGTGATAGCCGGGGATCGAACCACATGCAAATTCAAATGGAGCGCGCTACTAATGAAATGCTCCGTTTCATTAACATACGTGGCATGGCATAATAGGTGCATGGAAGAAAAACAAAGGAAAGCATGCAGAAACGCGGGCAAATGGATCAAAGCATATGCTGGAAACAAAACCTAACACATTCATCGTGTTCTTCCTGTTCATTAAGATCAAAATCCAAACTCCACAGAAATGCATGAAAATTATATCAATCGAATCATCATTCATCACACATCACTAATCCAGCTTCAATTTCCTCTAAATCTAACTGTATCCAAAGCATCGAGCAAAATAAGTTTTGACAATCAACATTCAAATCTAGATATCTTCCTCAATTTTGCATGAAATTGCTAGATCTAAAGTGCAGTGTAATCTACATGCTAAGATCTACAAGAACCACATGATAATTGCAAGAATTGGAGCAATCGAGTTCTTACCTCTATGAAGATGCAGCAGCTGATTTGTTGGATTCAAAGCCTGGAAGTGTGAAACAGGTGCTCAATAATGTTTGGATGAATGTATGGAAGCAAGACTTCAGCTCAACACAGCTTGAGTTCGAAGAAATTTCCAACTGCCATGTGAATATGCAAGTTTCAACAGTCAAGATTCAGCATGAATTATCCACGATTTTGCTTCAACAGATCTTCACCATGCTTGCAAATGATGATTAGAACAAGAAGCAAGCAAAAGGAATCAAGAAATTCGATGGAAAAAGTTGAAAAAGTTTGAGAGAATTTGAGAGAAATTGAGATGAAAAGTGTTTGGATCTGAAATTGTGAAGTTCCTCCTCAATTTTCTGTTATGATTAGTGCTTTATACCAACTGTTAATCAAGCTTGTTAAACATGATTAGCAAAATGCAATGGATTAAGTGAAATAAGCATGTTATGCAATTTTGGCCAAAATGCCCTTATGCATATGTGACCAATGGAACAGTGTATATTTCACTTGCAGCAAGTCACAAAATCTGTTTTAAGGCAAATTGAATTGGTTTGGAATGAAAATCATGCATATTTTTCAAATTCACTTTTTCCCACCAAAATTCAAAATGAATTCACTTGAAAAATGCACTTTTTGTGTGATGATTTTTGATGAAATGTAATGAGGATTATGATAGAGCATGTCAAGTGGAGATTGCTCCAAAAAGAACCACATGAATTGGCCTTTTGGTGTGAAAGTTATCCCACTTTGAAGTTCAAAATTTCTTAACAATGATTTGATCATAACTTGCCAACCATAAATGAGAAATGGATGTTCTTGGACTTTTTGGAAAGGTGAGAGCAAGATCTTTAACTTTCATGTTGGACAAAATTTGATTTGAAGCCTTCTTGGACATGTAAATTTGAGGAGAAGACCTTTCCATTTTTGGCAATTTGAAATTACAGGTCACTTACTATTTTTGGAAACTTTTTGTCTGACCTTAAATTCTCCAATGATGATGTTTGAAATGTCAAATGAGACTTATATGGACATGAATGAGACCTTTCCAACCATCTCCCACCATCAAATCCCTGATTAAATGCACAGTTGACCACAGTTGACTTTGCTAGGGTTTTGGTTGATTGAAGAATGTTCTGATGAATTTCAAGCCTCTACCACTTGAGATCTTGATTCAAAATGATGTCACAACTCATATGAACTCTTGATGAATGATCATGGTGCCCAAATTCTCAAGAATGGCCACCATCTATTGCTCAATGGCTACCTTTGACTGTCTTGACCTAATGTTGCTTCAGCTGCAAGTAACAAGGTTAGATGACATATTTTTGTACTTTTGGTTAGTAAACAAATGAAAAGCAATGATATACAAATGCAATACATGCTTGATGATCAAGAATCACACTCACAAGATAACCCACCCACTAGGAGGGAAGCAAAGGTGCACAATGATCCTTGAGGCAATGATATGATATGATATGATGCCATGAGGGATCTTAGGGACAAAATTGGGGTCTTACAGATGCCCCTATTTAAGGTCGTTCTACCCGGAGAAGTGAAGTTTAGAAATCTTCATCTCGACGCGGTAGAATGGGCTTAAATAACAGTAATGAGACAAATTTTAGTCCCTAAGAGACCTCATGATGCAGATGTACGCATGCAAAGGCACAAACTCTGTGGGGAATATGATTCACACAGAAGAACAGACGATCCGTCGGAGTAATACACTCACCAGGAACAGAGACTCTAACAAGACTCTTGTTGGGACTCTAATAGGGGATAATAAAAGAAAAAAAAAAGCGTGAGCAGGACATGACTCCGATTTGGGGAAAACAAAACTGACACAACGTGCGCAAGACACGACTCTGATTAGGGGATAACAGAAATCGGACTGGAGACCTCACTGGGGAAGTGAAAGGACTCACACTGGGGAACAAAAGATTCCAAAGGACAAACCTCCATTGGAAAGACAACAAGCTGACTCAAACTATCCACAAAGGATACTTCGGATAAAAATCCGGACTCGGACCAGGAAAAGATCCACAAAGAATCTCCCTGCCGGGAAAATGCATATACTGGGGAAAACGCCAATATAGCAAAAGGGTAAAATCACAACAAGAAATCCACCGGGAAAATGTCTGACACAGAGACTTTCCTGGGGAAAAGCAACAAGATGAGGTGTTACCGGTATAAGGGTAACAAGCTCAGGAAGAATGAATATCTAAGACCGGTATAAGGGTGAGAGATATCAATCAACCAAACATCTGAGAAAGACCTGAAAAAGGTACATAAACTCAGGGAAATCTGACTCCACAAGGGACCAAAGTCATAATAGGGAGCAGAAAGGAAAGAACACCAGAGATACCGAGGTATATAATAGGTGACCGACCAAAACGTGGATTGGTATATATGCCAAAACACTCATCATCCGAAAAGAGGGCTTGAAAAAACAAATCGACTTACAGGATGGACATTCGAATCCACAAGGGGAAAACAAATCTTACTCAACTGGGGACACAAACCCAAAGAATGCATGAGATATAATATCCATTACCGTCAGAACGTGGATAGAATACTCGCATGAGATATATTATCTATTACTGTCAGAACGTAGATAATACACTCGCATGGTAAGAAACACCAGAGATACCGAGGTATATAATAGGTGATCTACCGAAAACGTGGATTGGTATATATGCCAAAACACTCATCATCCAAAACACAAACTGGTTAAAGGATGGATATTCGATTCTACAAAGAATACGAATCTTGCTCAGCTGAGGAAAATCAACAAAGGAGTCCAACCAAAGAGCGCATGAGATATATTATTCATTACCGGCAGACCGTGAATAATATACTCGAAAGGAAAAGACACCAGAGATACCGAAGTATATAATAGGTGACTAATCAAAAAGAGAGACAATCGATACCAAGCATCCGGGTAAACGAGAGACATCTCAAAAGGATAAATTGCAAGCATCCGGCAATTATCAACAAAGAATATTCGACTCCGCAAAGGGAAACAACGAACTCTTACTCGACTGGGGAAACTCAAAAGGCTTCAACTGAAGAGTGCATGAGGTATATTATCCATTACCGTCAGAACGTGGATAATACACTCGCATGGAAGATTATCCATAACCGGTTACTGGGTTAACAAAGGATAAATCGACCGAAAAGAAAGGCATCGGGATACCAAAACTAGGTATATAAAGATGACCAATCAAAGGGAGCAACAAATCATTACCAAGCAACCGGGTAAATGAAAGAAGACCTGCTGAGGATAAATTGCAAGCATCCGGCAATTATCCATAAGGACTAGCTGGGGATACATTGATAAAGAATCAATGATCCGGGGAACAAATCACTAGCAAACGGTGAAAAGACCCACTGGCGACTTCAAAAAGGATAACATTGCAAGCATACAGCAATGATCCAGAAGACTTGCTGAGGATAAATTGCTAGCATCCGGCAATTGTCCAAAAGCAAAGAGGAATATCAACACCGAATCACGAGTGAAGATAACCACAAAGAGTAACCATCATCGGTTAGGATGAACAACAAGGTTAACTCCGCAAAGGGGAGAAATTAGGGTTTACAACTATCGAATACGGGGTAGAATACCAAAAATCTGGCTGAGGAAACAAGAGGTTAACACTACCGACTATTGGGTAGACAACCAAAGACTCAGCTGGGACAAAATTGCAAGCATCCGGCAATTATCCAACTGTACCACAAGGTACAAAACTCCGATGGGGAGAAAAACCAAAACATGGGATTCACAACTACCGAATACGGGGTAGAAGACCACAGACTCCACTGGGGACAGGGTGAATGAAGGCCAAATACTGAGCACTTATTCAACTTATTCCACAGGGAAACGCAAACTTTGTTGGGGATAAAACCACAACAGCACAACATCCACTATCAACTAGAACGAACCACAAAGATTACCTCTGATAGGGGAAAGGAGATAGGACTTACGACTACCGAATACAGGGTAGTAGCCATACTCTGGTGGGGATAAACACAAATTAGGGTTTACATCTACCGAATACTGGGTAGAACACCAACAACTCCACGTGGGGATGGGAAAAAATCACAAATCCGCACGGGAAACAATAATAGGGTTTATAACAAACCACAAACTCTGCTGGAGAGCAGGAAAACAGGATTTACGACTACCGACTACTAGGTAGACAACCAAAACTCTTGCTGAGGAATAAAAGGTATATAACCACAAATTCCGCCAAGAAGCAAGAACATAGGACTTACAACTACCGGTTACTGGGTAGAGGCCCACAAAACTCCGTTGGGGATAAAAGAATTATTGCCGATTATTGGGCAGTTCATTCATTTATTCCACAGGGAAGTACAAGAACAGTTGACAAAACGCCAATTCGGGATTAATCCGAAAGGACAGACTGAATCAAAACACGTCCTATGAGGATATAACTCAATAGGAAATCCATCCCAAATATATGTGTTGGGAGGAAACGGAAGCAACCGTCATCCACGAGGACGTATCTCAGTGGGGAACTGCAGAAGGAAAAGACAGACGCTTTCTGCTTATGGGCTGACTCTATATGGAGAGATTAACCACCCGACATCTGCTTAAGGAGATCTATAAAGAGATCTATATCACCCATAGCAGGAGAACAACAAACAAAAGATATATGGCAAAAATGCAATATGAATATCTGAATGTTTTATGATTATGCATGAGTATGCGTGATTTATGTTTGATGAATGCTGACAAAACAGACATATCTAACACAACCAGGTCCAGGAATCACACGCCCGGTACTATACTTCCAGGGGAAAACCAACTGGAAAGCCAATCTGCGGAGACCCACATGCTATAAAGCAAAGATCTGCGGGGAGGCAAAGAATTAGAGATGTCAAAGAAATCACAACAATCTCTGAGTGATGGATCAACAAACAACCCAATCAGGGCACAAAAAGTCACAACGGGCAAACTGCCACCAAGACCAATCTGTCAGGGAACAAGAGAAAATCTCGAGATTCTGCAGGGGATCCCAGTATCAACCGAGAAACAAAAGTTCACGGCACAAACAAGAACTGCCGCAAAAGCAACTCCAAACAACTCCGGGGAACAACCCACTGCAGGAGAATCATCCAAGTAGAATCTAAATGCACAAGCAACTCTACTGGGGAAAGCTGTCAGCTATCCTTTTAAAGAACAAACCACTGAAGGAGAAAGCACCACACAAGTAGATTCTGCAACAAGCCACTCTACTCGGGGAGAACATACATCCGGCGGATCGCACAAGTAGATTCTGCAATAAGCCACTCTACTGGGATCACAAGCAAATCAGGAAATCACTCCAATCTTTGGATGCTAGAGCCACCAACCGACCCTACTGGGGATTGAGAGAGTTTTCAACAGGCAAAAACTGCCACAACAACCATTCTGCAGACTAAGCTGGGAAAAATGGAAAGCAACCATGCTAAGGAGACAGATAAAGTACGGGGATGTCAACCCACTAACTGAATATTCCAAAAACAACATCCATGCTGGAGAGAAACTGCTGTTGGAGAAAAACTGGGTCTTCAACAACACTCTGCTCGCGACTATACTGGGGAACAACCCCACCAATAACTCTGCTTGGGGAACAACCCCAACAACAAACTCTGCTTGGGGAACAACCCCAACAGCAAAGTGGAGAAATAAGGATATACCCATGCCAGGAATGTGAACAAATGTCTTACCTGTTGGGAATCATACCACCCTCGGGAGAGCACTGAGACATCCTTAAGTATCCTTTCATCATTGTGAATATCCACTTTGTTTAAAACAATAATTTTGAAAAAATCTTTGTTTAAAACAATGATATTTTATCAATTAAACATGCAAAACATTTGTTGAATTGAAACAAATAAGAGTGCAAATAATTGGATAAAAAGCTCAAATTTATTTGATGGAATGGTAGCCTGCAAATGGCAAGACTCCATAGATCTGTACAAATTTGAAATCAGTGATATATATTGGAAGAGGGCTACATTGAACATAATGATCCTTTCTCTACCAATTTGAATCTCGATGTATTCGAAGCTTCAGTTGACGGCGAATCGAGAATCCTCTGACGAACAGACAGCCGGTGACCAGAAAGTCTGGTCAGGATGCAGTTACTTGCCAAATCCCTAATTTTTGCCTAGATTGCCCCAGGGTGAGGTACTCAATCTAGCGGGATGCAAATATACTTTTTTCAAGTCTCTAAATTTTGCCTGGATTGCTCTTTCGAGTTCTCCACCGAGACGCTCATTTTTGCCTAAGCCGCCCTTTCGGGTTTTCAACTTAGCGAGCTATTCTATTTTTCATTTGCATATACTCTTTTTTTTTAGGCAAAGTATTTCTTGACTGCATCTGAATTCACAGGACGAGTGAAATCCTCCCCATCCATTGTTGTAAGCATCAAAGCACCGCCTGAAAAGGCTCTCTTAACAACATATGGACCCTCGTAGTTTGGAGTCCACTTGCCCCTGGAATCGGGCACGAAAGACAAGACTTTCTTGAGCACGAGGTCACCTTCTCGAAACACACGAGGCTTGACCTTCTTATCGAATGCTTTCTTCATTCTCTGCTGATATAACTGACCATGGCACATGGCAGTTAATCGCTTCTCTTCAATCAAATTCAACTGGTCATAACGACTCTGAATCCATTCAGCATCAGTCAACTTGGCTTCCATCAAGACTCGCATTGATGGGATCTCCACCTCTACTGGGAGAACAGCTTCCATGCCCTAAACAAGAGAGAAAGGGGTTGCCCCTGTCGAAGTGCGTACAGATGTACGATATCCATGCAAAGAAAATGGCAGCATCTCATGCAAATCTTTGCACGTGACAGTCATCTTTTGGATAATCTTCTTGATATTCTTATTAGCAGCTTCAACAGCCCCATTCATCTTGGGTCTGTAAGGAGAGGAGTTATGGTGTGCAATCTTGAACTCAGCGCACAAATCTTCCATCATCTTGTTATTCAGATTAGATCCATTATCAGTAATGATCTTATCTGGCACACCATAACGGCAAATCAGCTGGTTCTTGATAAACTTCACAACCACCTGTCTGGTCACATTTGCATATGAAGCGGCTTCAACCCATTTGGTGAAGTAATCAATTGCTACGAGAATAAACCTGTGTCCGTTGGACGCTTTTGGCTCAATCATGCCAATCATGTCAATTCCCCACATAGAGAAAGGCCATGGTGATGAAATCACATTCAGAAGTGTCGGAGGAACATGAATCTTATCCGCATAAATCTGACACTTGTGGCACTTCTTCACATATTTGCAGCAGTCAGACTCCATTGTCAGCCAATAGTAGCCTGCTCTCAACATATTTCTAGCCATGGCATGTCCATTGGAATGAGTACCAAATGAACCCTCATGGACCTCAGTCATCAACAGGTTTGCTTCGTGTCTATCCACGCATCTGAGCAAAACCATGTCGAAATTTCTCTTATACAGCACTTCACCACTGAGGTAGAAACTGCCTGACAACCTTCTCAAAGTTTTCCTATCTTTCACAGATGCCCCAGGCGGGTAGGCCTGGTTCTGGAGGAAATTCTTGATATCAAAATACCAAGGCTTGTCATCATTCACTTCTTCAACTACAAATATGTGAGCTGGTCTATCCAAGCGCATCACGACAATGTTGGGTACTTCATTCCAATACTTCACAACAATCATTGAAGCAAGCGTAGCAAGAGCATCTGCCATCCGATTATCCTCTCGAGGAATATGATGAAAGTCAACTTCGGTAAAGAACGTTGAAATCCTTCTTGCATAATCTCTATATGGAATGAGACCAGGCTGATTCATCTCCCATTCACCCTTGATCTGATTAACAACTAGGGCCGAATCACCATACACATCAAGATGCTTGATTCTCAAATCAATACATTCTTCAAGTCCGATAATACAGGCTTCGTACTCCGCCATATTATTCGTGCATTTGAAAGTTAGCCTTGCTGTAAACGGAATATGAGTACCATGAAGAGTAATAATTACTGCCCCAATTCCATTTCCATATTGATTCACAGCGCCATCAAACACCATCGTCCATCTGGAATCAGGTTCCGGACCTTCATCAAGTGTAGGCTCATCACAATCTTTCATTTTCAAATACAGAATTTCCTCATCAGGGAAGTCATACTGAACTGACTGATGATCTTCAATCGGCTGGTGCGCTAAATGGTCAACCAAGATACTACCTTTGATAGCTTTCTGAGCTCGATACTCTATATCATACTCAGACAACAACATCTGCCAACGGGCAATCCTCCCAGTTAAAGCAGGCTTCTCGAAAATATACTTGATTGGATCCATTCTGGATATCAACCAAGTTGTATGATTTATCATGTACTGGCGCAATCGCTTAGCAGCCCAAGCCAAAGCACAACACGTCTTCTCAAGCATAGAGTACCGAGACTCACAATCAGTAAACTTCTTACTGAGGTAGTATATAACAGATTCTTTCTTCCCTGATTCATCTTGCTGACCGAGTACACAACCCATCGAGTCTTCAAGAACAGTCAAATACATGATCAGAGGTCTTCCTTCCACAGGCGGAGACAAGATCGGAGGTTCAGACAGATACTCTTTGATACTGTCGAAAGCTTTCTGGCAATCCTCGGTCCAACCATGAGACTGATCTTTCCGAAGGAGCTTGAATATCGGCGCACATGTGGCAGTCATGTGGGATATAAATCTGGAAATATAGTTCAAGCGGCCAAGAAAACCTCGGACTTGCTTCTCAGTTTTGGGTGCAGGCATCTCCTGTATTGCTTTGACCTTTGCAGGATCAACTTCAATACCTCTCTCGCTGACAACAAAACCCAACAACTTGCAGGAACGGACTCCAAATGTACATTTGTTCGGATTCAGTCGAAGTCTAAACTTCCTCAGACGCTGAAAAAGCTTCAACAAATGCTCAATATGCTCAACTTCCGTTCGGGACTTAGCAATCATATCATCAACATAGACCTCTATCTCCTTGTGCATGATATCATGAAACAAGGTAGTCATGGCTCATTGATACGTGGCTCCAGCGTTCTTCAAACCGAAGGGCATCACTCGATAACAGAATGTTCCCCAAGGTGTGATGAATGTTGTCTTCTCCATATCTTCGGGTGCCATCTTGATTTGATTATATCCAGAAAATCCGTCCATAAACGAAAAGACTTTGAATTTAGCTGTATTATCTACCAACATATCAATGTGTGGTAGAGGAAAATCATCTTTCGGACTAGCCTTATTCAAATCTCTGTAATCAACGCACATACGGACTTTTCCGTCCTTCTTAGGAACAGGCACAATATTGGCCACCCATTGAGGATATGTAGAAGTCACTAGAAACCCCGCATCAATTTGCTTCTAAACTTCCTCTTTGATCTTCACTGCCATATCTGGATGAGTTCTTCTGAGCTTCTGCTTCACAGGTACGCACTCAGGCTTCAAAGGCAGGAAATGTTGCACAATATCTATATCTAAACCCGGCATGTCTTCATATGACCAAGCAAAGATATCGGAATATTCTCGTAGCAAACTGATCAACTCTTTCTTGACAGACTCTTCAAGAAGTGCCCCAATCTTCACCATACGAACACAATCCTCAGACCCCAAGTTGACTGTTTCCAGATCTTCAAGGTGCGGCTGAATGATTTTCTTCTCGTGCTCAAGGAGACGGGTAATCTCATCAGGAATCCCCTCAACATCATCTTCCTCTGCCTCGAATACAGGGAATTCAAAATTGGGAGATGGCGTTGGATCATTATGTTCAATGGGTTTTAGGATCAACCTGCATAGTGATTTTGGTTAATGAAAAACTTTAGAATCTAAACAAGCAAATCATTATGCAGATGAAAAGATTGCTTTTATTCTTGTTTTTATGGGTTTTTTGTGATCACTGATTTCATGCAAAAGCAAAAAGTGAAAACAAATGGAAAAACAAATGTTTGACAATGCATTAATTGAATGGAAATAGCATTGTATATATGCTTTGCCAACAATGTCATCACTTCTCCTTTTGGCATGGGAGAAGGGTTTTAAACAAAGTGAACAATTACTTTGATCTATGGATGACTGTAGGAACATCTACAACGACCCAATTGTGGCAGACACCACCAGGGATGACGAAATTGTTCACGTCTTCTGCATCCTCTTCCAAGATAGCAGCAGCTTCTTCCTCATGTTGTTCAGTATGTATGAATCCTCCACTCTTGAACAAACCTTGCTCATTAAATGCCCCAGAACAGTAGCCAATGCCAGCCCGGGATCTGTTGTCTTCAAGCTCGATCACCTTCCCTAAACCAGCAACTGCACCACATTCGATGGCCAGTTTTGCATCACGGTAGGAAGCAAATGAAGGAGACTTCTTCTCAATTGGTTCATCAATAGATAAAGCTTGGAAAGGAGTTCCAACTTCATCCTCGGCATCAATATATGAGAAAGAAGACAAGTGGCTAACCAGGAGAGCCTTTTCTCCCCCTACCACAACCAGTTTCTTATTCTTCACGAATTTCAACTTCTGGTGTAGGGTGGATGTCACGGCGCCAGCCTCGTGAATCCATGGTCTGCCTAAGAGACAGCTATAAGATGGGTGAATGTCCATTACCTGGAAGGTAACCTGGAAATCACTTGGTCCAATCTTGATTGGGAGATCAACTTCCCCAATCACGGTCTTACGCGACCCATCAAATGCCTTCACAACGACACCACTCTGCCTCATGGGAGGCCCCTGATATGACAACTTCGAAAGAGTGGATTTTGGCAATACATTCAAAGACGATCCAGTGTCCACCAGCACGTTGGACATGGCATCAGACTTGCAATTCATAGATATATGTAAAGCCATGTTGTGGTCTCTTCCCTCCTCAGGGAGATCAGCGTCACTAAAACTCAAAGTGTTGCAAGCGGTGATGTTTGCAACTATACTGTCAAATTGTTCAATCGTGACGTCGTGATCAACATACGCCAGATCCAAAACCTTCTGCAGAGCCTCCCTATGGGGTTCTGAATTCAACAACAGAGATAGAACGGAAATCTTGGATGGCGTTTGTAGAAGCTGGTCTACAACATTGTACTCACTCTTTTTGATGAGCCTCAGCATCTCATCAAATTCTTCATTCACAATGCCACTCGGGCCAACTGAAGAAGCAGGAGTCTTTTGTACGGAGGAGGGTTTGGCAACAGGTGCCGGGTTCTGAATATTCACGACCGTCCCAACAGGACGCTCAACAGAGTCAGAAGCCACGGGAGCCTTGGGAGGTGCAGAAAACACACGACCACTACGGGTCAACCCACTCACATCAGCGATATTTGTCACGGACGTTGAAGGCAAAGGCACTTCTACCCCATCTTGCACATCAACGGGATTGTATCTGAACGACACAGCTCTATCTGAAGAATAAGGCACAGGGCCTGCAGGCTTAATGACCAGAGACGGAGCGACCTTCGGCTTGCTGCTATCATAACGAATAACAACAGGCTCGGGCAACTTGAACACAGGAGATATAACATTAACCTCTAGTTCATCTTCATCAACATTGCGATTTTGCAGAATCTCAATGGTACCCTCATCTAGCAACTCTTGAAGTTCTCTTCGTACCTGATTACAACCCAGACGGTTAACCGAGCAAATGCGGCACTTGTCGTGGTCATGCTCCATGTCGCTGTACTGACACAGCAACCGATGTAATTCGACCAACGATTGTCTAATATGGCTTACATATTTGACCTTGTATTTCCCAGGGCATCCCTGGACCATATTAACAGATTTCCCATGCGCGGGCAACGGGTTCTTGGTAACATTCGGGCCTGAATCTTCAAAGCTCAGTATTCCACATCTCATAAGGTCTTGAACCTTAGTCTTCAGTGGGTAGCTGTTTTCAATGTTATGACCCGGAGCACCGGAATGATACACACAGTGTTGGTCTGGTTTATACCACCACTGAGGATTCGCAGGCACGGCAGGAGGATCCCTGGGAGAAACCAACTTCCTTTCCAACAAGGAAGGATATAGCTCTGCATATGACATAGGAATCGGATCGAAGCTGATCTTCTTCCTATCATAACTCAAGTTAGCTTGGTTGGTTGTGCTGCCATGAGGCTGGTAAGCCTGTTGCTGTGGACGCTGCTGTTGCTGATACTGCGGCTGTTGATATTGCTGAGAATTGTCTTTGAAGACAGGTGCTATATGAGCCACCTGATGCTGATTGTTGTTGCGCCGTGCTGGCTTCCTCTGAACAGAGGGTCTTCTAGGCTTAGCATGGGATTGCACAGCATGTGCCTCCCCATCCTTCTTCTTAAACGCCCCATACCGTTTAGAAGAAGAGCTCTCATCTTTTGCCAAACGTCCCTCACGGACTCCTTCTTCAAGACGCATCCCCATGTTCACCATCTCGGTGAAAACAGAGGGAGCACTTGCTACCATCCGCTCGTAATAAAATGAGCTAAGAGTCTTCAAGAAGATCTTAGTCATCTCTTTCTCTTCCAGCGGTGGAGTAATTTGAGCAGCCAGCTCTCGCCACCTCTGGGCGTACTCCTTAAATGTCTCCTTATCCTTCTGAGACATGGCCCTGAGCTGATCACGGTCAGGAGCCATATCAACATTGTATTTGTATTGCTTGACGAAGGCTTCGCCAAGATCATTGAAGGATCGGATATTAGCACTGTCCAAACTCATGTACCATCTGAGTGCAGCACCGGACAGACTGTCTTGAAAATAATGGATCAGAAGCTGATCATTATCAGTTTGAGTAGACATCTTCCTGACGTACATGACCAGGTGAGCAAGAGGGCAGGTGTTCCCCTTATATTTTTCAAAGTCAGGCACTTTGAACTTGATCGGTATCTTGACACCGGGAACTAAACACAGCTCGGCAGCAGACTTGCCGAACAAATCCTTCCCTCGGAGGGTCTTCAACTCCTTTCTCAGCTCAAGGAATTGATCGTTCATCGCTTCCATCTTCTCATTGACATCTGGGCCTTCAGACGACTCAGAATGATAGATGGTGTCGTCTACCCTAGGCATGGTATGCACGACAGGAGGAGCAGCAACAGGGACCGGGCTAGATGCCGGCATATGAGCAAAAGTTGGAGCGGGAATATCAGGCATGAAACCTGGAGGCATACCCCAAGGAAACCCGACTGGCATAACATTGGGCACAAAATGAGCACTGGCTGGCACAGTCGGAGCTACAATCTCAGAAATGACAGTCCTCTGAACAGGAGTTGCAGGCGGTTGAGCCGGTTGATTCTGAGCAGCAAGGAGTTGCTCCATCAAAGCGCCAAGTCTGGCGACCTCTTCTTTCAACTCACGGTTTTCTTGTTCTAGCTGATCCATAACTCTGGCAGAATTGGCTCTTGTATAGTACCGGTGAGTCAGCTTGGCTCAAAATAAATGAAGAACACAGAGTTAGGACAAGAAGACCAGAAACAAGGTACCTGCTTATGCGAAATGATGCATGAAATGCTAATGCATATGCTTTGTTTATTTTCAAGGAACCCTTAGGGTATTATTTGCAAATTTTTGAATATTTAAAGCATTTTAATTTCTCATGGAAAATATCTCATTCAATATTTTTTGAACAAGGAAGTACAACATTTTTTATCATTACAAAGAGAAAAGGAAAACAACATCCTATGGATCCCTAGAAGCTCGGGATGCTGGAAGACGAGATACACACAGTTTCTTGATCTCTCTCTCATAGGCTGCTTCCATATCCGCTTTCTCCTTCGCAAGTCGATCATACTTCCTCTTCCAGAACTTGGAAGACTGAGGAAGCAGAGAAGTCCAAGTGTCGTTCGGATCATCGATCACCTGATGCTCGAGAAACTCAATCAGAGTGTCCTTTTCCTTAATCTGCTGAAGCAACTCCTCTCTTTCACGGATCCAAGCACGCGAAAGGTCTTCCTCTCTCAACTCCTCTACACGTTGGGTAGGGAGGGTTGAAGGCCCAGCCACATCCAAAGGTGTAGGTCTCGGATGGTCATATGGCATCAAGTATACGGCAGCTCTCTGTCTGACCCAGGAAGTGTATGGCTCCAAAGCAATGCAGTTCTTTGGACCCAACTCGTTCCTACTCTTCTTGTGAATACTGCGCCAAGCGCGGACAAATCTGGCTTTCAGGCCTTGGGGATCTTTACCCTCCTGAAAGAATACACCTTCTAACAGAATGTTATGAGGTTTATCCTTTAGGGGGAACCCAAGCTGACGACGTGCGAGAATGGGATTGTAACTGATCCCACCACATGTACCAAGAAGAGGCACATTAGGGAATTCACCACAATAATCGATAATCTGCACAGTATTATACACGCGATCATACCAAGAGATATCATCATTAGTGAGAGACATGAGCCTCTAAGACCACCGTAGACATCCCTTGTTCTCCTTGAAAGCAACTGTCTGCGGCAAGTGCGAAATAAACCACTTGTACAGCAAAGGTAGACAGCAGACAATAACTCCTCCACCCTTCGCATTCCTTAGATGCAAAGAGACATAGGCATCACCCAACAAAGTCGGAACAGGATTAAGAACTGAAAAGATCCTAATGGCGTTCCCATCCACAAATTTGTCGATGTTGGGGAATAGTACCAACCCATAGATGAGCAACACAAATAAAGCCTCAAAGGCATCCTCACTCTTGGCCTTCCCATAAAAGGTAGCTTGAGCTATGAGGAACTCGGAAGGAAGACCCTGAATTCCACCTTTGGTAGTCAGATTAGCTTTAATCAATGCTTCATCTATGTGTAACAAACTTGCAATCTCTCGAGCAGTCGGAATGCTCTCCAAGCCACTGAACGACACCTGATCCAGAATCGGAATCCCAATAAGATGAGAATACTCCTCCAAAGTAGGCAACAACTGGAAGTCCGGGAAGGAGAAGCAATGATACAGAGGATCATAGAACTGAGCCAGAGTACTCATCAAACCCTCATCAACCTGAGTAGTCAACAGAGGCAGGAGCTTCCCATAACGAGCTTTGAAACCCAAGGGATCTAATACATAAGATGCCGGATTCCTTAACTCTTTCACATCCGGTTGTCTAAAGCTGTACTTCTTTGTATGCCTTTTCGGTCTTTCCATGTCTAAAATTTTTGCAAATAAACCCTTTTAAGTTCCTTGAAAGTTTTCTCTTTTTCTGATGACATGAAATGCAGATGGATGCATGAATGCATGAATGCAACAATCACACTCAAGGATCAAGCAAGTCACACCAAACAAAGGTCATGGGAAAGCTCATTGTATCCCTAATATCAATCATCCATTTTGGTGGATTTTGGTTTTCACCTTATCAACACCCAAGTTCCATTGATATTAACGGTACATGAACCGGCTCTGACATCCTTAATATCAATCATCCGTTTTGGTGGATTTAGGTTTTACACCTGTTCAACACCCAGGTTCCATTGATATTAAGGTTGTCTGAACGACTCAACCATGAATCACGGGTTTGCTGAGAGTCACGAGCATGGAGTCTCGGTTAAGAACCACCCAAAGGGAGTGTACTAGGGTTTAAACCTGCCAGACATGTTCTACCAGAGGTTCCCATAATCATCATCCCATCTTTCGGATATTATCGGAGGAACGAATACTCGTATTCCAACAATATTCTCAAGAGAGACTCTTATGAGTGTAGTATTGCGTAACAATCGCATCAGACATGACATCTGAACGACCTCCGCACTACGTCCTAAAAATAGGCCAAGATGGGCTTGGTAAACTAAGGTCCTTGGCTTCTAAGGCACATGCTTGAAAGAATAATGCCTAACCACAAATAACTTGTGTGACATTATTAATCCAACATGACCTCCACCAAGTGAATGGACTCGCAAGTCAACTGGCTAAGGAATACTCCACACCAGTCAACAAGACTATGCCATTCTCCTATCCTAGAGTGCACTCGAGTTCGGGTATAGAACTCATCTCACAGAGATCACCAAAGCAAACAGCAATTGTATATCAAGCAATTTAAACATTACAATCAATACAGTTATCCCAAATTGTACAAAAATATGTCAAATAACAAATAACAATATATCACACAACAAGGGTGAAAAGTAGGCAATACCACCAAGGCATTCATCCCCAGTGGAGTCGCCACTTTTTTGTAGCGGTGTATTCGTCACTTTATGATTTATTGATTAAACCAAAAGCAAAGTATACAAAGAAATCGAGTCGCCACCGCACTTTTATTTATCCAAAGGAATGGCTAAAAAGCGAACAAAAGCCTAAGAAGTTTTACACATAGAAAACTAATGAAAAGATCAGAGAATCTGGGTAAGGGGTAAATTACGCAATGGGAAGGTGTTAGGCACCCAAAACGTCCTAGGTACTCCTAGGGAGCCCTTTTCACACTTGTTGAATGAAAAATTTATTTGTTTATGACATATTGTGCAAACATGATTGGGAAGATGAGAAAAGAATGTACAAGTTAATTATTTTTGTGTTTGAACGGATGAACCCGTTGCCTACGTACCTTCCTATGAAAAGGTAAAGGATCAAAACGCCGTAGTTCGGCTAAAAGATTTCCAAATTATCAGTGGGTTCAATTTTAAACAAGAGCACTAAGGCTTTTCATTCTCAACGGGAGAAAACTCAACCAATATCAACAATCCACCATGCAAGGATAGCTTCAACATACTAGTGAGGGGTTAACCCTAAAATAAGTATGGAAGACTTACAATCAACTCACTAAGGATGTGGTGAGATTTACATCAACCACTATGAGAATTGAAACCTATGGCTAGTGTATGAAAACATAACAAGAATGGACAAAGCCATAAAACAATTGAGTGAGTGAAGTTAATTGATTATGAGTATTCACAAAAGGATGGTCAAAGTATGATTAAGATTCGATTCAGGAAGAAGTATTAACAAAAGTGAAGTTTGAAAATCAAGGACTTAAGGTCCAGGTTTCTAATTTGAAAAGGCATGAAGATGTTTGCACAATAGTATTCACAAGTTTTGAAAGTCAACAAGTGAGAAGGGATTTAGCATCAAAAGGGTGTGGATGAAGGAGTGTAAAACTTCCTAGAAGTTCACCTCTTGAAATCATATAGAAGATGATTCAAGTGTGTCCTTTGGAATGAGGAAACAAAACAAGTAAGCAAAATAAAAAGCAAAGTGATACCGGATGCCACCCAATGGACTTACACCAATCTCACAAACAAAAGCGGATACCGGATACCAATAAATGGATTTACACCAATCTCCTAAAACAAAACAATGATACCGGATGCCAATAAATGGTCTTACTCCAATCTCACAAACAAAAGCGGATACCGGATACCAATAAATGGATTTACACCAATCTCCTAAAACAAAACAATGATACCGGATGCCAATAAATGGACTTATTCCAATCTCACAAGACAAACAAAACATGGATACCAGATGCCAATCTATCTGGACTTATTCCAATCTCCACAGGATGATCACAGAACTACAAGTGCCAACAACATGGACTTACAATTGCATCCTCACATACAACAAACAAACAATAGCACTAAGCAAAGAGGACATAAGTGGCCAATGAAATGGTCTTACACTCAATCCTCTCCAGATCATAGGATCAATAGCCAATGAATGGACTTATAGTTGATTCCTCAATGGACAAACACAAATGTGTCACAAAGATATGAAATGATGATCATGCAATAATGAGCAATTAATGATGATAAATGCACAAAGGTGTAACACCCTTCTAAAAATACCCCAAATATTTAATTAAAATAACAACATATATCAATCAGAGTAATTATGCAGTTAAGGGTGTCACACAAACAACTTCACGCATTTATCAAAATAGCTTGTCATGCTCATTTATTTATCAATTAAAACATTGGCATAATACGCAGCGGATACAGATCAAATCGATCATGCAAAAACATGTAACTTATACATGTAAGATCATTCAACCACCAACAATGAAAATAAGACAAAACATCCCGTCCCGATGTTACATCTATCAGAGCATGACCCACTAAGAAAATTACACTAGACTCCGAACGTTAGCTTCTACTCAAATCACTGCTCGTTACCTGAAAAATAGTTGTAAGGGTGAGTTCCTCAATCAATATAATAAGCATTATAAAATATCATGTAATGCTAAGTAATTTAACACATATCATCACCCTAATCAGATCACACATATTCAGCAACGACAATATCAACTCATAATCATCATCATCATACCCAAACTCAACACAACCATAAAACACATGTATAATCTCAATTCATACTCAACACCAACACAAAACACACGTATAATATTGGAATACATCCATTCATATTATACGTCATACATACATTATGCAATGAGACTCCATGCATGCGGTACCGACTATTCGTGAACATATAGTTCAACCTCACCGACCAAATCCAGGTACGGCTACCAAGTCCACTAGTCCCACTCATTTGAGACCTAGTGACTCACTCACTAATTCCTCACCATGGGAATTAGCTACCACCCCAAGGGCTATGCTATGCACGCTAATCACCTAGCATGCAAACATCAACAATCATCCACAATGATTTACTCACTAATTCCTCACCATGGGAATTAGCTACCACCATAAAGGCCACAATATGCAAACTAAATCAATTAGTCATGCAAACATCAACAATCATCCACAATGGACATATGCTCACACTCTAAGCCATAAACAGTCCATTCATAATTTCATACATGATAGATGCATTCACAACATTATGCATATCATCATACATCATCAACATATTCACCACATAATCATATCATGTCATACCACATAATCAATCACAGTATTAGCACACTCTACTAATACCTACACTACTCAAAACAACGGGAAATGATCCCTACTCTATCATACATCAGCTAATTTACATTACTCAGCTGAACAACCAAAACTGCACAACAACAGCACAGAAAAATCACAATCCTGCCCATACGCGTACTGCCTGGTCCCATACGCATATGGCCCGTCTCCTGACCAAATCCCATACGCGTAACACCATCTCATACGCGTATGCTACGCGTAACACCTCTCCATACGCGTACCAACAGAGACCAAACCACGTTCAAAACATCATTCTCCTCATCCATACGCGTATTGCCTAGTGCCATACGCGTACCAGACCACCTCATACGCGTATTGCCTAGTGCCATACGCGTATGACCAGAAACCAGATTTCCAGATCTGCAATGGTGTTCTCTGCTACGAGATCTCCCAATTCCAACCTCTTACAATCCAATTTTTACACAATAATCGTTCATATCACCTAACACGAATTATCCCCTATTCGATTTCACAATTTCTAACATTTCTACATCTAATTCCTACGAATTTCCAATTAAAACCCATATTTCGTTCATCCAATATTTCACAATTTCATCATGCATCGTTCCAATCAGAGTTAAACAATGGTCTATCACTACCCACTACATGTTATACCATAATACCCATTAATCGACGATAAACCCCCCTTACCTGAGTTAATCCGGCGAATCTTTAAGCTTCAAGCTTTTCTCTCTTCAACCCTTGTCCTCTGGTTCTCTTTGCCCTTTTTCCACTTTCTGTCTCTTTTTCCTTTTCACGTGAACATAACCCTTTTTACCAAAAATAGACTCTTTTTTTTTTATTTCCAACTTATATATATTTTCCAATAATTATTATTCCAATAATAATAATAATAATCCAATAAATTTCAATTATTTTATTAAATTAATAAATATAATATTAACTTAAATTAAATAATTATCTTATTTTTATCGGGGTGTTACAAAAGGCACACAAGCAAACATGTACAAATGGATCAAGCCATCAATTAAACAAAGTCAAATAGCACACTCTATACACAAGCAATTAGGCTCAAGCAAGGGTTAGACTTTAAAGTCAACTGGAATGAGGTGAATGGTGCTCTTAACCTTAACATTGAGAGTTAAGGTGAAGCAGATGAAAGGATATGAGGGGTGTGCCTCATGCTCTTATCCCTGGTCAGGGAGAGCTTCAAATGATAGAAGGTGTGGGAGTTCAGAAAGTTAGAACTCTCTCCACAAGTTAATGACTCTATAGATCTTGGGTTAGGATCCACAATGCTACAACATGTAATGTGAGCAAAGGGAAGACACACAGAATAGTAGGAGATGGACTACACATCTCTTTTATCTACCAATTGCCTTATCAAAAGGACTTTTCCTGCTTGGGGACAAAGATAAACAATCACAAACATTGCCTCTTAAGGAGGACTTCAGACAGGTGCCTGGCCAAGTAATAAGCCAGGTCTTCCAGACTACATGAAGAAGAGAAAGTATACCTAATTGGTTAAGCAACCAAGCAACAACAAGTTCAAAATGAACTTAAGCAACTAATGTACCTGAAATCAATCAAATTCAATTAGTACTCAAGTCACAAAAGTCAAACAGATAAACCAACAGTCAACACAATCAATCACATGTGCAAAGCACAAGCTCAAATCAAATGAGCTAGAGGCATCCTACAAAGCAAACTAAGTTAGTCCATAACAATCAAATAAACCAAACTCAATCAACTTGAATTAATCTCCTTAAAGCAATTGCTTCTTAACCTGAAAAACAAACTCAAACATGAGAAGCAAGACCACTAGGACAAAGCCTAGGGTCAAAGGAGGAGAAATGAACCAAAACAGAACATGAAAGTTGATCAAAATCAAGATTAATCAAATAAGAACAAAGTCCAATTGGTCTCATATCAAAACTATGCACCAAATCCATTTCATAAGCAAAACATGTCAAACTATGCAAGTTGGAATCACATTGGAGCAAACAGAATGATCACAAGCATATCAATACCAAAATGGCTCAATAAATTCCAAGAAAAATCATGCCTAAACAGAACACATTGAATGAGCAACACACGAAAATTCATTGCATTTGGATAAAGGGAAGCAAGTCAATTAAAATCCCTAAGTCAAGGAATGCATATACAATCTCAAACAAGGCCACAAATGGTACAACAACTTAAGGCAAGCATAAAACAGAAACCAAACATGATAAATGAATGAAACCAAAGCCATGCCAAACTTCAAGATGTCTATAATACACATGCCAAATTTTAGGTCCATCCAATAAACACCAAGGATTTCACAAATCATATAAGATCATGACTCACAAAAGATCCACAATTGGTCAAATAGAGGGAAAATTCTCAAACAAATAGAAAATGCATTCAAAAATTCCAGGAAAAATCACAAGCAAACTTAACATCCATAAGTATCAACATGCAAAAATCCAGATCAATTCAAGTTCAATAGGCATAGCAAAGAAATTCCACAAGTTGGACAAGAAATGGTGTGACATACATTGTCACACCTCCAAAGATCATGTCATATTTTACAATCCAGAAATGCAAAAATCACAAACTATATACCAAAATGCTCCTCAAGGTGTCTAGATTATGCATGTAAAATTTCAGCTCCATTGGATCAAGCATAAGAATTTCATAATCAAAATGGTAGGCAAGGTACATGGAAGAACACATATAAACAAACCCTAGCCAAATTTAAAATCCACACGTGCACAATATCTGGAAAAATATCCATAAAATAGTAGACATGATGATGAACATTTCACAAAAAATTCCAGGTGATTTGGATTATTATTTCATGAGTTATGGATTTTTAAAGGTGATGAAAAATAAAAAAAAGAATGAACAAGTATGGATGAACATGTGAAGATAAGGTGGAAAAATGCAACAAGGCAAGTTGAAAAAACGTGATAGCCGGGGATCGAACCACATGCAAATTCAAATGGAGCGTGCTACTAATGAAACGCTCCGTTTCATTAACATACGTGGCATGGCATAATAGGTGCATGGGAGAAAAACAAAGGAAAGCATGCAGAAACGCGGGCAAATGGATCAAAGCATATGCTGGAAACAAAACCTAACACATTCATCGTGTTCTTCCCTGTTCATCAAGATCAAAATCCAAACTCCACAGAAATGCATGAAAATTATATCAATCGAATCATCATTCATCACACATCACTAATCCAGCTTCAATTTCCTCTAAATCTAACTGTATCCAAAGCATCGAGCAAAATAAGTTTTGACAATCAACATTCAAATCTAGATATCTTCCTCAATTTTGCATGAAATTGCTAGATCTAAAGTGCAGTGTAATCTACATGCTAAGATCTACAAGAACCACATGATAATTGCAAGAATTGGAGCAATCGAGTTCTTACCTCTATGAAGATGCAGCAGCTGATTTGTTGGATTCAAAGCCTGGAAGTGTGAAACAGGTGCTCAATAATGTTTGGATGAATGTATGGAAGCAAGACTTCAGCTCAACACAACTTGAATTCGAAGAAATTTCCAACTGCCATGTGAATATGCAAGTTTCAACAGTCAAGATTCAGCATGAATTATCCACGATTTTGCTTCAACAGATCTTCACCATGCTTGCAAATGATGATTAGAACAAGAAGCAAGCAAAAGGAATCAAGAAATTCGATGGAAAAAGTTGAAAAAGTTTGAGAGAATTTGAGATAAATTGAGATGAAAAGTGTTTGGATCTGAAATTGTGAAGTTCCTCCTCAATTTTCTGTTATGATTAGTGCTTTATACCAACTGTTAATCAAGCTTGTTAAACATGATTAGCAAAATGCAATGGATTAAGTGAAATAAGCATGTTATGCAATTTTGGCCAAAATGCCCTTATGCATATGTGACCAATGGAACAGTGTAAATTTCACTTGCAGCAAGTCACAAAATCTGTTTTAAGGCAAATTGAATTGGTTTGGAATGAAAATCATGCATATTTTTCAAATTCACTTTTTCCCACCAAAATTCAAAATGAATTCACTTGAAAAATGCACTTTTTGTGTGATGATTTTTGATGAAATGTAATGAAGGATTATGATAGAGCATGTCAAGTGGAGATTGCTCCAAAAAGAACCACATGAATTGGCCTTTTGGTGTGAAAGTTATCCCACTTTGAAGTTCAAAATTTCTTAACAATGATTTGATCATAACTTGCCAACCATAAATGAGAAATGGATGTTCTTGGACTTTTTGGAAAGGTGAGAGCAAGATCTTTAACTTTCATGTTGGACAAAATTTGATTTGAAGCTTTCTTGGACATGTAAATTTGAGGAGAAGACCTTTCCATTTTTGGCAATTTGAAATTACAGGTCACTTACTATTTTTGGAAACTTTTTGTCTGACCTTAAATTCTCCAATGATGATGTTTGAAATGTCAAATGAGACTTATATGGACATGAATGAGACCTTTCCAACCATCTCCCACCATCAAATCCCTGATTAAATGCACAGTTGACCACAGTTGACTTTGCTAGGGTTTTGGTTGACTGAAGAATGTTCTGATGAATTTCAAGCCTCTACCACTTGAGATCTTGATTCAAAATGATGTCACAACTCATATGAACTCTTGATGAATGATCATGGTGCCCAAATTCTCAAGAATGGCCACCATCTATTGCTCAATGGCTACCTTTGACTGTCTTGACCTAATGTTGCTTCAGCTGCAAGTAACAAGGTTAGATGACATATTTTTGTACTTTTGGTTAGTAAACAAATGAAAAGCAATGATATACAAATGCAATACATGCTTGGTGATCAAGAATCACACTTACAAGATAACCCACCCACTAGGAGGGAAGCAAAGGTGCACAATGATCCTTGAGGCAATGATATGATATGATATGATGCCATGAGGGATCTTAGGGAAAAAATTGGGGTCTTACAATTACCATTGTGAGGCTGATAAGCCTGCTGTTGAGGACGATGTTGTTGATGTTGATATTGCTGATTTGGTCTTCTTTGCTGTTGTTGAGTTGCTGGAATAGTCACAACAGCAGCCTGACGATACTGTCCTCTGTTCGCATTCCTCCGCCGGTGCACAACATTTGTTTCACCCTCTCCCCTTCTGGGTGCCCCAGAGGATGGCTTTTTAGAACTCGAAGAACTTGAAGAGCCAGGATCTTGTATCTTTCCTGCTTTGATAAGACTCTCCGTTCTTTCTCCACAGATTACAACATCTGAAAAGCTACCAAACGGGCAACTTCCCATACGGTCCATGAACACACCCTGCAGGGTTCCAATGAACATATCAGTCAGCTCCCTCTCCAACATCGGAGGTTGCACTCTTGCAGCTAACTCACACCACCTCTGGGCATACTCTTTGAAGCTTTCCCCAGATTTCTGACACAAACTCTGCAACTGAGTTCGGCTCGGAGCCATATCCATGTTGTGCTTATACTGCCTCAGAAAGGCTTCACCCAAATCCTTCCAGCTTCTAATGGACTCCCTCTTTAACTCCATGTACCAGTCCAAGGAAGCTCCAGACAAGCTGTCCTGGAAGAAGTATATCCACATCTTCTCATCATCAGTGTATGCAGAGATCTTTCTGTAATAGGCCTACACATGGGTGCGAGGGCAAGAAGTGCCATTATATTTGTCAAAGGATGGCGCCTTGAATTTGTAAGGGATCCTCAGCCCATCAACCAAACCCATATTGGTAACATCAAAGCCCAAAGAGTTCTGACACTCCATGGCACGGATTTTCTCAGCAAGGGCGTCAACCTTCCTATCCCTCTCTTCAGTTCTCACAACTTCATCATCATCGCTAAGGAGAGTGAACATATCCTCCTGCCTATCAACCAACGGAGCAGGATGACGAACTGGAGCACGGGTTGCTCTAACATTAACAGTCTCAGCAGCAATAGGTTGTCCATTGATTCTGATACCCCTCAACTCATCACCCACAACATAGGTGTTGACGGGAATAGTAGCAGCAACATTGTCATTAACAGGGACTCCCTCTGGTGAAGCACGGTTGACCGGTGGAATCACAGCTTCCTGTCTCTGGGCCAAGGCTCGCAGCTCCTCTTGCCCTTGCACAACTCCTTGCATCATGCTCATAAATTGGGCCATGTTAGCCCTCATCTCTGCCAGCTCAGCCTGAACTTGATCCATACTTCTCTGTTGATTCAGTCTTGTAGCGTAGCGGTGCGGACGACGATCAGCAATCCTGCCTAAGTCAGGAACCATAATGAGAAGTCTTGTCAAGGACACCTGTAATGCAAGAATGATATGGGTATGATGCGTATGATGTGTATGCTGTTTATTATGAATGATCCTGAAAAGGATATGCGTATGCGGGTTAACTTTTTTCCTTTTTTGCATTTTTCATCATTCATTTTTTCATCATTTTTTTTGCGTTACTTTCTTTTGAAAATAAACATGCTATGATGCAAATGATGCAACTATGACTGGCTGGCTGTGCATCACAAGGCACAGGATCAGAGCTTCGACATGAATTCGGCACCGGAAACCACAGATCAAAATCATCTGGAACCCAAGGTCATCTGGAACCCATCAGAACCAAGTCACCAACAAGAACCAAGAGTCACCATTAGGATACGGTCACCAACAGATCAAGTCACCAACTGTACCTGTAAATGATTCATTCCCTCCCCACTCACGGGTGTCGTCTAGGCCAGGGTAAGGTCAAGAGAAACGCAGGATAAACAACCCTTTCAAGAATATCATCATGTACACACCAGATGTATGTAACGATAATACCCCATCAGGATCTGAACTGCTCGTGATGCCATGTTCCGCTAAGTGGCGCCATACCACCCGCTTCCCATGAATCACTCTATTCCTAGGTATCCTAGAGTTCACTCATAGCCTGGGTATTGGGCCTTTTACCTCTTGTAACTCCCACCCATCAGAGAAACAGACAGCCAGCATGATAATATGATGCATGCAAACACATAATGCACATATATACAATCACATCATAATCATAAATGCAATAAATAAAGCAGAAAAAGCAACCAACACCATCCTAAAGAGCGCTAGGATTGACTCGCTTAGGGAAGATGGACCAGCAAGAGGTCAACTTCTCTATTGTCCCCAGCAGAGTCGCCAGCTGTCGCATCCGTGGAAAACAACCGGCGTGAAAAACAAACAAACAGAGCCGCCACCGTGCGTTATTTATCCCAAAAGAGGGAAAGGAAACGCTCGAAGTAAACCTGGAAAGGAAATGGTCTTACGACCGAAGATTACAAGGATCGGGAGTCGGTTATGCGAAGGGAAGGTATTAGCACCCCTACGCATCCGTCGTACTCGACGGGATCCACGCTCAGAAAGAATAGAAGAAAGGTTGCTAAAGATACTGCTCAAAGAATGCACAAAACTAGACTGAAACACAGGAAAGACGGAAGAAGCGGACTCGGCAGGATATCGCATCCTGGGCCTACGTAGTTTGTCAGACACAAACATCAGAGTCGACGTAGTTCGGGGATAGGGGAAACGTGCTCGCTAGGACATCGCATCCTATGCATACGTATCTTCTTTAACCAGAGAAGAATCAGAGCACTCGTAGCTCGGCTAACGCGCGCCAAACAAAACACACAAACTGGAAACGGAATGCCAATCGCTGGTCTTACATCCAACTCCAGACACACAGGCAAACATGGAAACCGAATGCCAATCGTTGGACTTACATCAGACTCCGAACCAACAAACACACACAGGAAACCGACTGCCAATCGCTGGACTTATGTCAGACTCCAGACAAACAACAAACAAACAGGAAACCGACTGCCAATCGCTGGGCTTACGTCAGACTCCACGCAAACAAACACACGCACAAACTGGAAACCGAATGCCAATCGCTGGACTTACATCAGACTCCAACCAGAAAAGGGTAACAAACACACGCAAAAAGAAAAGAAAGTGCCCAGAGAGATCAGCTCAATCTCCTGCCTACGTACCTCATCTGGTATGAGGATCAGGGCGACGTAGTTCCCCTTAACAGGGGAGAAACTTTCTCCTAACCAGAGACCGGGAAATAACAAACTAATAGGGAGACTGACTCGAGCCTAAAAGTTGTCATGCAATCCACAATAGTCCTAGGTTGAGGTATCTGAACATATCCTAACTCGCACAGGTAGCAAGTCAACAACACAGCAAGTAAGCAAACGGGTGAGCAGGTATCACACACTATATGCAAACAAGAAGGCTCACACAACATGGCTGGGCTTTAGTCAAGGGGTCAAATCAACCTCGACAAACAAGCCAACTGGAAAGGGGTGTTGTTTGCTCTTAACCCTAACATTGAGAGTTAGGGTGAAGCAGATGAAATGGAGATGAGGGTTATGCCTCATAGCTCTTAACCCGGGCCTGGGTGAGCTTGAATCAACAGAAGATGTGGGAGTTCAGAATGAAGGAACTCTTCTCCACAATGACTGACTCTATATACAAGATTTTTGGTTTTTACTCAAAATGCATCAACACATGGTGTGAGCAAGATGAGAGACACAACTGAATAGCAGGGGATGGATGACACATCCCTTTTATCTACCAATTGCCTCTTAAGAGGACTTAACCTGCTTGGCACAAAAGTAAACAACCACAAACATTGCCTCTTAAGGAGGGCTTCAGACAGGTGCCTGCCAATAACAGCAGGTCTTCCAGACTACATGAAGAATAGGGATTATACCTAAGTGGTATGCCAACCACAAGCAAAGCAAAGCAAAGTTCAAATGAACTTAAAGCAACTTAGGTACCTGTGGAAACAACTAAACAAATCAGTACAATACTCAGACAAACAGACAACAGTCAATAACAAATAGACAATCCCAATGTACAACACATAAGCCATAAGGCAAACTCAAGTGACTTATCATCAACCTACAAAACAGCAAATGTTAGCAATCAAAAGCAAATATCAACATTCAAATGATGAAGCAACATCAACCATGGAGATTAGGTGCTTGGTCCTGAAATTCAAAGCTCACATGTAAGTCCAAACCACTAGGTCAAACCCTAGGGTCAAAAGTGAATAAAAAATCCAAAACAGGAGCTGAAATTCAACACAATGCAACTTCAAACACATATGAATATGTCCTAAAAAGGACCAAAACAAAATCATCTAGCAAAGGCATTTCATGTGCAAGAGAAGTCAAAGACAATTTCAAAGCTCACAAATGGACATTGAGAATGAAAATTCCAAATCAAAACAGAAATGATTCAAATAATTCTGGAAAAATTTATGAACATTCAATACATCCCAAACAATCATCATACAAAAAATCAGAAGCATCCAAGTTCAATTGGCCTGGCAATAAAATTGCACAAGTTGATCATCAAATTATGTGACACATATTGTGACACCAAGTTAACACATGCATAAAACAGAAATGGTAAATGATAAAAATACCAAACCAAGCCTAAAACATCCAATAACATGTTAGGAACAATCATGCAAAATTTCATGGCATTTGGATTATTTTTGAGCATTTTATGATAAGATGAATGGAGCAGGGTTACAAATGTACACACGTTCACATACTCAACCACAATTCAAAATCCAGAAAGTGTAAAATCATGAAATTACCACCAAAAAATTCTAGACAAACATAGGATCATGCTACAAATTTTTTTGAATTAATTGAGCCATTTTTCAATTAGTTATGAATTTTGGAAGTTGGAGGAAAAAAAATGAAATGAAAATGGCACATACATGAAATTAGGGAGGGAAAAGCATAATTGTGAAATAATTTGAAAAACGCTGCTACCAGGAATCGAACCTGGTAGCAATTTGAAATGAGCGCCTGGCCATGAAACGCTGCCGTTTTGGCAGCGAGCCCTAGTTCTACGCTAGCGACGATTCAAACCGACGCAAAGGACGCAAAACCGACATAACACGAAGATCTTTATCTTCTTCATGAAGATGATGAAGAACAACATGAATGTTCATGCGTTTTTTCCAGAATTTTTCAAAGTGCTCAGAATTTCACAAATTTTATATCAAAACGAAGCCTATGCAACGAGGAACACGAATCCATAAACAATTCACACTAATTCATCATGAATTTCAAGAATCGAAGGAAAACTTTCTAGATCTACAAACTTTCAATTCCACATAACTTCATGAATATTGCACCAAATCACACGAAATTTATATTAGCATTCTCACCATGAAAAACTCTACAATTCTATGCACATAAAATCATGATTTAGGAGGTTCAAAAATGTGACCTCTTGAAGCTCCAACAATGGCAGTGGTAGATTCAAGTGTCCAAAAGCATCCAAATCCCTTCTATCAACCTTGTTAACACCTCTGAAGTTGAAAATGAAGCTTGGAATGACTTGGATCTAGCTTAGATTTGAATCTCCATCATCATGTTCTTGATCTTCAAGTGCTCAATTCTTGCTCAAATCTTCCAAACCAATGCTTGATCTATGCTAAATGAAGGTCAGTGAACAAGAATATGGAAGAAAATCAATGCACAATGTGGAAGAAATTGAAGTTTTGATTTGGAGAAAAAATGAGGGAAAAAGAATTTTGAGATCTAGATCTAGAATTGTGAAAATTCTGTTATAATTAACTATTTATATGACATGTTAATCCATTTTCTAATCATGCTTAGGCTTGGCTAATTAAACTTTAATGAGAAAAAGAGGTGTTATGCCAAATTTGGTTTTTTCACCCCATGCATGCAATCCTACGTGAACAGTAGCAAATGGCCATGCATTTTCACTTAAAACCATGTTATGAATATGTTGGAATGGTTAAAAAGTCCATATGATGCACCAATTTTGAATTCATGATTTTCCCTCCAAAATGGACATGAATATGCATATGATCATATGATGAATTTTCATGCAAGGTGATGATTGATTTGGAAAGTTCATGTCATGAGAAGAATTTAGGAAAAAGGAGCACTCAAATTGGAGTTATGAGTCAAAAGTTATGCCCTTTTGAAGTTCCATGTACACTTGGCAATGATTTGGTCATATCTCCTCAACCATTCATCAGATGCTCATGATCTTGGACTTTTTGGAAATGGGAGATAAAGATCTTCAACTTTCATGTTGAACAAAATTTCATTTGAAGCTTCTTTGATGTTGGAAAGTCAAGTGGAAGTTGGTCTAAAAACTTTCCATTTTTGGAAACTTGAAATTACAGGTCACTTTCCATTTTGGGAAACTTTTGATCTGGCTTCAAAATCTTCAAGGTAGATGTTTGACATATTGAATAAACCTCATTGGGACATGAATGAAGCGTCTCAAACCATTTCTCCACTTCCTAGCCCTCAGTTGACTTGCTGTTGACTTTTATGGGCCCTAGATGACCTGAAACTGCACTGATGACTTTTGAGTCTCTAGCACTTTGTACAATTGCTTCAAACTGATCCTTGGTTCATGTGAGCTCTCTAGAACAACCATAGGGCCTTTTTCTCATGGAAATGCCTTGCCTTTTTCATAGTTGAATCTTCTTGATACCAGTCTTGACTGATGAGATGCAATATACTATGCAATGTTAATGTAATGTCAGTGAAATGTTAATGACCTAAAAATGAAATGATTGAATGAATGGGGGGTGCAAATTTGAGGTGCTACACTCAACAGTGGGGGGAAATTTTGTTGAATATTTTCTATGTATTGAATGGAGTTCTAAATTAAAAAAATATTATCTATCCTTATGAGATATTGAATAAAATAAAACCAAACTTGTCTTACTTTAGAACTTGAGGATGTCTGGCTTATGTCAGAATTTTGGATCTGAAGTGAGTTAAACTCACTAGTTGAGCTTATGAATGTGTATTCATTGGGCATGCAACAAACAATAAGGCATATATGTGTTATGACCTAAATCCTAAAGTGATCATAGAATCAAATGATGTTGAGTTCTATGAAGACAAATTTTCTTTCAAATCTAGAAATAGTGGTGGCACGGAATCGAATCACATTCCTGTGGTAAGAAGCACCAAAAGTAACGACGAAGTAGAAATAGAAATTCGACAAAGTAAACGAGTAAGAGTTTCTAAAGACTGTGGGACCGATTACACGAACTATATAGTAGAAGAAGATCCAACTAATCTTCAAGAAGCCTTGTCATCTCTAGATGCATATTTGTTGCAAGAATCTATTAACGATGAGATATATTTTCTAGAATCTAATAGAGCTTGGAACTTAGTAGACTTGCCTCCTGGTTGCAACCAATCAATTGTAAATGAGTTTTGAAAAAGAAACTAAAACCTGATGGAACAAATGATAAATACAAGGCTCACCTTATAGCCAAAACTTTTAGGCAAAGAAAATAAATAGATTTCATTTATACTTTTTCTGCAATCACTAGAATTACATTATTTAGGGTACTAATTTCAATTGCTTCTATTTATGACTTACTAGTACACCAAATGGATGTTAAAACAACTTTTTTCAACGGTGACTTAGATGAAGAAATCTATATGGACCAACTGGAAGGGTTTGTAATTCATGGGAAAGAAAACAAGGTCTATAAGTTAGATAAGTCTCTGTATGGTCTAAAACAAGCTCCTAATCGATGACATCAAAAGTTTGACAACTTAATGATATCGGATGGGTATAGAGTGAAAAATGCATTTTTTTTTACAAATTTGAGAATCACATTTTCACTATCATATGTCTCTATGTAGACGATCTACTCATATTTGGACCAAACACTCAGACTATTAATGATGTGAAATCTTTGTTGAGCAATAACTTTGATATGAAAGATCTCGGAGAAACTAGTGTGATTCTTGGAATCAAGATCACTAGATCCAAAAAAGGAATTTCTTTGGATCAATCTCATTATGTTGAGAAGATCTTAAAGAAATATAACTACTTTGACTGTAAACTTGCTTGCACACCATACGATCCAAATGTAAAATTGTTTAGAACACTGATGATAATGTCAGATATATGGAATATGCAAGCATCATTAGCAGTCTTAGGTATTCCACTGATTGTAGTAAACCCAACATTGCATATGTTGTAGGATTGTTGTGCATGTTTACTAGTAGACTGAGTAATTAGAATTGGTAAGCAATTGAGCGAGTCATGCGGTACCTTAAAAGGATCATGAATCTCAATTTACATTATTAGAGATTTCATACTGTACTTGAAGGATACAATGATGCAGATTGGAATACCTTATCAGATGATTCCAAAGTAACTAGTGGCTATATATTTAGTATAGCAGGAGGAGATGTATCTTGGAAATCAAAGAAACAAATTATCTTGGCTCAGTCCATGATGGAGTATGAGATGATATCATTAGCAACTAGTTAAGATGTTTGCTAGCTAAGATCCCTTTATGGGAAAAACTTATGTCAGTTGTGTTGATCCATTTTGATAGTACCATGATTATTAAAAAAATTGAGAACTATTATTATAATGGCAAAAGACTTCAAATTAGAAGAAAGCACAACATAGTCAGAGACCGTGTCTCTAAAGGAGTTGTAAGAATGCGTCATGTACGCACTGATCAAAATTTATCAGATCCTTTGACAAAGGGATTAGCTAGAGAGAAATTCCATAATACATAAAATAAGATGGGATTAATGCATATAAAAAAATAGTTTCTCATAATGGTAATCTGACCTAAATGACTAGAGATCCCAAGAAATAAGTTCAATGGGTAATAACAAATTGTGAGTAATATGAGATGATCATGCGAGTTTAAATAAGTAAAGCATGAATCCTGAAGCAATAATAGGATGAGATAATAAAAGCTCTTAATGATATATGTTGATTCTAAGTGTTGGCAGCAATTTTGGTAAAACTAAAGAGTGTTCACAAGATGTTATGTGTGATGTCTTAACATGAGATATCCTATGTACCTGCTGGAGTTCAAGAACATGTGCATGCAGGATTGTTTCAGAATGCCACATACAATGACAAGGCTTCTGATATTGGATGTACCTGCTGGAGCTTAAATGAAAGACATGTTCATGCAGGATTGTTTCAGATGACATACACAATGTCATGGCATCTGATATGGCTGTACCTGCTGGAAGTTATAAAAGGAACTATTGGATTATGCAGGATTTTTCCAGGATGTCAGACCCGATGTCATGACATCCTGTACACAGAACATTCAATATGAATGTCTGGTATTTTGTGATTGCACAATTAATGGTAATCTTTGGATGATTGAAGATATGGCTAGCTGGCGCATTCAATCATGGATTACAACCAGATTTACTTGTTTTCCAAGGAGATCTATACAACTGTTATAAAAAGATTTGATGGGAAAATAGATTTAGGGTTTTCAAGATGTCCAAGCCCAGCTGGATGCTTCTATAAAAAGGGACTTAGAAAACCTGTTTGAACACACAACCAAGACTGAGCGAAATATAGAGAGAGAGCTAGGGTTTGTGTCTGTTTAGTCGTAAGACTTATAGGTCATTCAAGTCATCCATTGATGATTGAATTGGACTGATTTGTGGTTGTAATTTGTCACTCTAAAGCTGTTAAGCAAGAGTGTGTGTCTTCTTGATCAAAGTTGTGAAGCAAGATCAAGAGTGTGTCTTCTTGATTGAAACTGTGAAGTAAAATCAAGAGTGTGTAATTGAAAAGTATTTTCTTTTCTCAAGGGATTGTTGTTTAAAATCACTGGTGTGTGATTGTAGGGAAGTGAGTGGGTTCTCATATCTAAGAGTGCTTAGGTAGAAATTGCACGGGTAGAGATTAGGTGAGAAAGACTGTAACTTGTTGAAGTGTACGGAGAGTCTTTGAACTAATTCTATTTTAGTGAATTTCCTTCCTGGCTTGGTAGCCCCCAGACGTAGGTGAGTTGCACCGAACTGGGTTAACAATTGCTCGTGTTATTTGCTTTACCATTCTGTTTTTGTTAATCCATTGTGTATTACCAGATATTAGTGTCGTGACATTATCTTCGACATCTTATATCTGATACCAGAATTTCAATTGGTATCAGAGCAGGCATCATGCTCTGGTTCTGGGTGAGATCTAGGGGCAATACTTTCTGGAACAATGGAGAGAAATGAAGGATCTGTTCATACGCCACCAATTTTGGATGGTTCTAACTATGACTATTGGAAACCTTGAATGGTAGCGTTTCTGAAATCCCTTGATAACAAGGCTTGGAAAGTTGTGTTAACAGGTTGGGTACATCCTGTCACTACTAAAGAAGGAGAAGCCACCACTAAGAAGCCTGAAGAACAATGGTCCAAGGAGAAGGATGATCTTGCTCTTGGAAACTCTAAAGCCTTGAATGCAATATTCAATAGGGTAGACAAGAATATTTTCAGGCTGGTAAACAACTGTGAAGTGGCCAAAGAAGCTTGGGACATTCTCAAGACCACTCATGAAGGCACCTCTAGGGTAAAGATGTCTAGACTTCAACTGCTCACCTCCAAGTTTGAAAACTTAAGAATGAAAGAAGATGAAAATATTCATGAATTCTACATGAGTATCCTTGAAATTGCCAATGCCTCTGGAGCCTTGGGTGAGAAGATGTCAGATGAAAAGTTAGTAAGAAAAATACTCAGATCACTCCCCAAGAGATTTGCTATGAAAGTAACAGCCATAGAAGAATCACAAGACATCTCAAATATGAGAGTTGATGAGCTAATTAGATCCCTCCAAACATTTGAGATGGGAATATATGATGGAGATGAAAAGAAAGCTAAGAGCATAACATTTATGTCAAACACTAAAGAGGAAGATGAGGAAGGTGGTCAAGATATTGATGAAGACCTGGCAAATGAAATAGCAATGCTGGGAAGACAGTTCAACAGACTGATAAAAAAGGTAGATGTGAGAGCAAAGGGAAATGTCAAGAACATCACATATGACAAATCCAACAGCTTTGGTAAGAAACCAAAGTCTGATGAAAAGCCCAAAGAAGTTCAGTGCTATGAGTGTAATGGGTATGGTCATATTAAAACTGAATGTGGGACCTACCTCAAGAAACAAAACAGGAGTCTTGTGGCCTCTTGGTCTGATGGAAGTGAAATAGAAGAAGCCACAAACCATGTGACTGCTTTGACAGGAAGATGGGGGTCTGAGGAAGAGTCAATTGATGATGAAAGAACCCTTAAAGAATTGTGCCACAAAAGGGCAGGAGTGTGCAGACAAGTTGACAGCCAGAAGAAAGTGATAGCTCAGCTGGAAAATAAAAAGGAAGAGCTTGTGGAAACCATCTCAAAATTAAAGGAGGAAGCTGTATTCTTGAATTCCAAACTAGATGAGATGACTAAGTATGTAAGAATGCTTAATAATGGATCTGCCATCTTAGACAGGATTCTCCAGACTGGCCAAATAACAGGAAACAAATCTGGTATTGGATTCAAGGCTGAGTACAGTTACACTGGGTGCAAACCAAAATCCAAACCTAAGTACAACCATGTTAAAAGCAAACCTGAGATGTCACAACAGATGTCACAACAGCAAAAAGGGAAGCATCAAAGATGGAAATGCCAATACTGTGGAAAATTTGGCCACCTAAAGCCCTTTTGCTATAAGCTATGTGGCTATCCTGGCCCTGTTCAGTCTCAATACCAATCAAGGTCCAAGTATCACAAGACTGTCAACAAAAAGCAATGGGCTCCTAAGACAAAGGTCACAAGTCTCATAGCTCACACTTCCCTCAGAGTTTCTGCCAAAGAAGATTGGTATTTTGACAGTGGTTGCTCCAGACATATGACTAGGAACAAAAATCTGCTAACTGAACTTCATCCTCATGCCATGAGTTATGTTACCTTTGGTGATGGTGCAAAGGGGGAAATCAAGGGAATGGGTAGGCTGGATTGCCCTGGAGTTCCTGACCTTGATGATATCCTACTTGTTAAGGGATTAACTACTAATCTTATAAGCATCAGTCAACTGTGTGATCAAGGTCTGAATGTAAACTTCACCAAAACTGAATGTCTGATTACTAACAAAGAAAATAAAGTAATCATGAAGGGAGTTAGGTCCAAAGACAACTGCTACATGTGGAGCTCTCAAGAAACTGGATACTCCTCAATGTGTATCTTAGCCAAAGAAGAAGAGGTGAAGATATGGCATCAAAGATTGGGCCATCTGCACCTTAAAGGTATGAAAAGGATCATATTTGTTGAAGTTGTTAGAGGAATTCCCAACTTAAAGATTGATGAGGGAAAAATCTGTGGAGAATGTCAGATTGGAAAACAAACAAGAATGTCACACCAGAGGCTTAGACATGACACAACTACCAGAGTCCTGGAGCTACTTCATATGGACTTGATGGGACCCATGCAAGTTGAAAGCCTTGGTGGGAAGAAATATGCATATGTGTTGGTAGATGATTTCTCTAGATACACCTGGATCAATTTTATAAGAGAAAAATCTGATGTATTTGAAGTCTTTAAGGAGCTTTGTTTGAAACTTCAAAGGGAAAAAGAAAGTCCTGTTGTCAAAATTAGAAGTGATCATGGGAAGGAGTTTGAGAATAGCAAATTTGTTGAATTCTGCTCATCAGAAGGAATTCATCATGAGTTCTCATCCCCCATCACTCCCCAGCAAAATGGTATGGTGGAAAGAAAAAATAGGACTCTCCAAGAATCCGCCAGAGCTATGATTCATGCTAAGAAATTGCCCTATCATTTTTGGGCTGAAGCCATGAACACAGCCTGCTATGTTCACAACAGAGTGACATTGAAGAAAGGAACTCCCACAACCCTGTATGAAGTCTGGAAAGGAAGAAAACCCACAGTCAAATACTTTCATGTATTCGGTAGCAAATGCTATATCCTGGCTGATCGTGAGCAAAGAAGGAAGATGGATCCCAAAAGTGGTGAAGGAATATTTCTGGGCTATTCAACAAACAATAAAGCTTACAGGGTCTTTAATTCCAGAACTAATGTTTTGATGGAATCCATTAATGTTGTGGTTGATGACCAACAGACGGATGTCACAGACGATGTTGAGACATCTCTGACTGATTCTCCAGTTAACCACTCAGACAAAAATAAGGAAGAAAAACCTCCTCAAGCTGAACCTAAAGATGACAAAATAAACAAGGGACCCTCTATCAGAATTCAGAAGGATCATCCCAAAGATCTTATCATAGGAGATCCAGATAAATGAGTCACTACTAGATCAAGGGAAGTAATCTCACATGGCTGCTTTGTGTCAAAGATTGAACCCAGAAATATCAAGGAAGCCTTGACTGATGAGTTCTGGATCAATGCAATGCAAGAGGAGTTAGGCCAATTCAAGAGGAATGAAGTATGGGAATTGGTTCCTAGACCTGAAGGAGTAAATGTCATAGGAACAAAGTGGGTCTATAAGAATAAATCTGATGAACAAGGGGTTGTTACTAAAAACAAAGCTAGATTAGTAGCTCAAGGATATACTCAGGTTGAAGGAGTGGACTTTGATGAAACATTTGCTCCTGTAGCTCGCCTTGAGTCCATTAGACTATTGCTTGGAGTGGCATGTATTCTGAAATTCAAGCTGTTTCAAATGGATGTAAAAAGTGCCTTCCAAAATGGCTACTTAAATGAAGAAGTATATGTTGAACAGCCTAAAGGATTCACAGATCCAAATCTTCCACAACATGTGTACAAATTAAAGAAAGCCCTCTATGGGTTGAAGCAAGCTCCCAGGGCTTGGTATGAGAGACTCACAGTGTTCCTCACTGACAATGGATACAAAAAGGGAGGTATTGACAAAACTCTGTTTGTGAAGAATGAAGGAGGAAAGCTCATTGTGGCACAAATATATGTAGATGACATTGTTTTTGGTGGGATGTCAGAACAGATGGTTGAACATTTTGGTAGACAAATGCAATCTGAGTTTGAGATGAGCCTTGTTGGAGAACTGACCTACTTTCTTGGGCTACAAGTCAAATAGATGGAAGACTCTATCTTTCTATCTCAAAGCAAGTATGCCAAGAACATTGTGAAGAAGTTTGGAATGTGTAGCGGTGTATTCGTTACTATATGATCTATTGATTAAATCATAAGCAAAGTATACAAAGATAGAGTCGCCACCGCACTTTTATTTATCCAAAGGACTGGCTAAAAAGCGAACAAAAGCCTAAGAAGTTTTACACGTAGAAAACTAATGAAAAGATCAGAGAATCTGGGTAAGGGGTAAATTACGCAATGGGAAGGTGTTAGGCACCCATCACGTCCTAGGTACTCCTAGGGAACCCTTTTCACACTTGTTGAATGAAAATGTTTATTTGTTTATGACATATTGTGCAAACATGAATGGGATGATGAGAAAAGAATGTACAAGTTAATTATTTTTGTGTTCGAACGGATGAACCCGTTGCCTACGTACCTTCCATCAAAGGTAAGGATCAAAACGCCGTAGTTCGGCTAAAAGATTTCCAAATTGTCAGTGGGTTCAATTTTAAAACAAGAGCACTAAGGCTTTTCATTCTCAACGGGAGAAAACTCAACCAATACCAACAATCCACCATGCAAAGATAGCTTCAACATACTAGTGAGGGGTTAACCCTATAATAAGTATGGAAGACTTACAATCAACTTACTAAGGATGCGGTGAGATTTACATCAACCACTATGAGAATTGAAACCTATGGCTAATGTATGAAAACATATTAACAATGGACAAAGCCACAAAACAATTGAATGGGTGAAGTTAATTGATTATGAGTATTCACAAAGTATGATCAAAGTATGATTAAAATTGATTCAAAGAAGTAATAACAAAAATGAAGTTTGAAAAGTCAAGGACTTAAAGTCCAGGTTTCTAATTTGAAAGAGGTGAGAATGTTTGCACAACATGTATATACAAGTTTTGGAAAGTCAACAATGTGAAAAGGAATTTAGAAACAAAAGGGTATGGATGATGGAGTGTAAAACTTCCTAGAAGTTCACCTCTTGAAATCATATAGAAGATGATTCAAGTGTGTCCTTTGGAATGAGGCAACAAAGCAAGTTAGCAATATAAAAGACAAGGTGATACCGGATGCCATCAATGGACTTACTCCAATCTCACACACAAAAGCGGATACCGGCTACCAATAAATGGATTTACACCAATCTCCTAAAACAAAACAATGATACCGGATGCCAATAAATGGTCTTACTCCAATCTCACAAACAAAAGCGGATACCGGATACCAATAAATGGGTTTACACCAATCTCCTAAAACAAAACAATGATACCGGATGCTAATAAATGGTCTTACTCCAATCTCACAAACAAAACAAAACATGGATGTCAGATGCCAATTTATCTGGACTTATTCCAATCTCCACAAGATGATCATAGGAATACAAAGGCCAACAACATGGACTTATAATTGCATCCTCACATACAACAAACAAACAATGCACTAAGCAAAGAGGATATGAGTGACCAATGAAATGGTCTTACACTCTATCCCTTCCAAATCATAGGAACAATGGCCAAAGAACATGGTCTTACAATTGTCCTCAATGGGCAAACACAAATGTGTCACAAAGATATGCAATGATGATCATGCACTAATGAACAATCAATGATAATAAGTGCACAAAGGTATGCAAGCAAACATGTACATATGAATCAAGCAAATAATCAAACAAGGTCATTTATCACACACTATAACCAAGCAATTAGGCTCAAGCAAATGGGTTTGACTTTAAAGTCAACTGGAATGGGGTAAATGGTGCTCTTAACCTTGACATTGAGAGCCAAGGTGAAGCAGATGAAAGGGTATGAGGGGTGTGCCTCATCACTCTTATCCCTGGTCAGGGAGAGTACTGAATATCAGAAGGTGTGGGAGTTCAAAAAGGGGGAACTCTCTCCACAAGTTAAAGACTCGATAGATCTTGGGTTTTTTACTCATTATGCATCAACACAAGTAGTGTGAGCAAGGTGAGTGACTCACAGAATAGTAGGAGATAGGTTACATATCTCTTTTGTCTACCAATTGCCTTATTAAAAGGACTTCACCTGCTTGGGGACAAAAATAAACACACAAAGACATTGCCTCTTAAGGAGGACTTCAGACAGGTGCCTGGCTAAATAAAAAGCCAGGTCTTCCAGACTACATGGAGACAAGAGAGTCTACCTCAATGCAAATGCTATCAAGCAAAGCAATGCAAGTTCTCAAAGAACTATTAGCAACTATGGTACCTGAAATCAATCAAATATAATCAGTATACCAATCACAAAGTCAAAACAGACAGGTAAAAACCAACAGACAACACAATTATTCACATGTGCAATGCACAAAGCTCAAAGCAAGTGAGCTAAACATCCTACAAAACAAACAAGTTAGTTCATCACATTCAAATAAACCAAAATCAATCAACTTGAATTGATCTCCTTAAAGCATTTGCTTCTCAACCTGAAAAGTCAAACTCAAACATGAGAAGTAAGACCACTAGGACAAGCCTAGGGTCAAAAGAAGGGGAAAAATTCAAAACAACAAGTGAAAATTGATCAAAACCAAGGTTTATCAAATAAGAACAAAGTCTAATTGGTCTCATGTAAAAACTATACACCAAATTCATTTCATACACAAAACATGTCAAACCATGCATTTTGGAAACACATTAGAGCTAACAGAATGATCACACTCAAACCAATACCAAAATAGCTCAATAAATTCCAGAAAAATTCAAGTCCAAACAGGACACATTCAATGAACAGCATATCAAATTTCATGGCATTTGGATAATGGGAACCAAGTCAATGAAAATCAACAAATCAAAGCATATAGAAACAAGCTCATTCATGGTATCAAATTGAGCATCAACTTCAATCAAGTGTAAAACAGAAATGACATAAGATAAATGAGTCACTCCAAATCCAAAATGGAATTAAACATGTTAAGAACCAATCCACAAAATTTCAGCTTCATATGATAAGGCATGAGAATTTCACAAGCTATGGAAGTTCAGCACTCAACAAAAGTTCACAAATGACCTAGCAGCAAAGAAAAATATCAAACAAATAGGAAATTGATCAACAAATCCTACAAAAAATCATGCTCAAACTAGACATACAGGAGTAAATACATGCAAAAATCCAGAGCAAATGGCATTCAATAAGCATGGAAACAAAATTCAAGAAGTGTACATAACCTAGTGTGACACACATTGTCACACTCATAAAGATCACATCATATCTCCTAATCCAGAAATGCAAAATTATCAAACCATATACCAAAATCACCAGGAAAGAGTCTAGATCATGCATATAAAATTTCATGCATTTTGGATAAGGTATCATTATTTTATGATCAAAATGGTGAAACATATACACAAAGCATACATGATCAAAATCTCTAGACAAAATTAAAAATCAATCAGGCACAACTTTTATTATCATACCTAAAAAAAACTAGAGAGAAATTGGAGATGAATGCAAAAATCCTCACTCAATTTGGATCAACCATGAACATTTTATGATTTTTTGAAGTTTGGTGATGAAATGAAATAAATATTTAAAACCTAAAATGAATTAATTGGCGCGGATGGCAATTTTGTAAATATGGAGATCACTTAATGAAACGCTGAGTTTCATTAAGTGACTTGGCAACGCGTGAATGACCAACAGGCGCGGGAAACACCAAATTTGAAACAAAGCCAGGCCATGAAGATCTAATACGCGTTCTGGAGCGAATTTTGGAGTGTTCTTCACATTTTCATGCTGTTCATCATCAACATTCACAAAACTTCATGGAAATGCACAAACTATATATGGATGGATTCGTCTTTCAACAAGGATCACTAATATCATCATGATTTTATCCAGAACTCAACATAGAAAAAGATTCGATCAAGAAAAGTTTTGATGTCCAAACTTCAAATCAAGATTTCTCTATGAATACTCAATGATTTAGCACGATTCGAATTTCAGAATACTCTATGTTACACGATCTACCTAAGCCACATGTCAATTTCATGAATTAGAGGATTTGAATTTTTACCTCCTGGATGATGCAGTGATGAAATCGAGCTCTTCAGGTCTTAATGGTGCAAAACAGATGGCTTAGGATGCTGCAGAAGATGAATGGAGGTGAAGATTCAGCTCAACAGTGCTCTATTTTCAAGAAATCTCCAACTGTTACTGGACACGAGCTTGCTTCAACAGTGAGGATCTTCGATGATTTTCCACTTTCTTGCTTCAACAGTTCCTCTATTACACCTGCAAGTGAAGATCAATACCATAGAAAGCCAAAAGGATGATGAATTCTTGGTGAATGAGTGAAAAAGTATGAGAAAAGTGTGAGGAGAATTGAGAGAATTTGAGAAATTTTTGGTTGTGATTTTGAGATTGTGATTGTGGATCTGAATTTTCAGTTACAATTAGGACTATATAGTCCTGTTAATCCCACTTCTTAATCATGATTAGCACAATTGGAAGTGATTAGCAAATTGTACATGTTATGCATTTTGGCCAAATTGCCCTTTTGCACTTAGAACCAATGGAACAGTAAATTCTCCTTTGAAGCAAGTCACAAATCATGTCTAGAAGTGAATTGAATTGGTTTGGTGTAAAAATTCCATGTATTTTTCAAAATGACTATTTTTCCCACCAAAAATTAAATGGTTCACTTGAAAAATGACCTTTTTATGTGAAAGTTTTTGATGAAATGTAATGATGCATTATGAAAGTTCATGTTAAATGTGGTTTGCTCAAAAAAGAATCAAACCAATTTGGCCAAATGGTTTGAAAGTTATGCCACTTTAAATTCCAACTTTTTCTGAAAATGATTTGATCATAACTTGCCAACCACACATGGGAAATGAGTGTTCTTGGACTTCTTGGACTTTTTAGTTCCCAACGCTTTCTGCAAACTTTCCCAAAATCTAGAAGTAAATCTGGGATCTCTATCAGACACAATACTGGATGGAATACCATGCAGCCTCACTATCTCCTCAATATACAACTCTGCCAACTTCTCTAAAGAGTGATTAATCTTCATCGGCAAGAAATGCGCCGACTTAGTCAACCGATCCACAATCACCCAAATAGAATCATTACCTTTCACCGTCCTCGGCAATCCCGTCACAAAATCCATGGAAATGCTATCCCACTTCCATTCAGGAATCTTCAAAGGTTGCATCATACCTGCCGGTTTCTGATGTTCAATCTTTGACTTCTGACAAGTCAAACAGGCATACACAAACTTAGCAACATCTCTTTTCATACCAGCCCACCAAAACAACTTCTTCAAATCCTGATACATTTTAGTTGCACCTGGATGGATACTCAATCCACTCCTGTGGCCCTCTTCAAGAATACTCTTTTTCAATTCAGACACCTCAGGAACACAAACTCTACCTTTAAATCGCAGGATGCCATTCTCATCAATCTCAAAATTACCACCATTACCCTGGTTAACCATAGTAATATGATCAACTAGAGCGACATCAACTTGCTGACCATTCCGAATATCTTCCAGAATTCCACTAGTCAACTTCAGCATACCCAACTTTACACTATCAGCGGAAACTTCACAACCCAAACTCATATCACGGAACTGTTCAATTAACTCAAGCTCCCGAACCATCATCATAGACATATGTAGAGACTTTCTACTCAGCGCATCTGCAACTACATTAGCCTTACCGGGATGATAACTCAATTCAAAGTCAAAATCCTTCAGTAATTCTAACCACCTTCTCTGCCTCATATTTAACTCTTTCTGATCAAACAGATACTTCAGACTCTTGTGATCACTGAACACTTCGAATTTGGAACCATACAGATAATGCCTCCACATTTTCAACACAAATACAACAGCTGCAAGTTCTAGATCATGCATAGGATAATTCCTCTCATGAACTTTCAACTGTCTAGAAGCATAAGCTACAACTTTACCATCCTGCATCAAAACACCACCAAGACCCATCAAAGAAGCATCACAATAAACAACGAAGGACTCACCAGGATTAGGCAAGATCAACACTGGAGCACTGGTCAACCGCCTCTTCAACTCAACAAAACTCGCTTCACAAGCTGCATCCCACACATACACTTGACCCTTCTTAGTCAACTGCGTCAACGGCAATGCCAACTTAGAGAAGCCCTCAATAAATCTGCGATAATAACCAGCTAACCCCAGAAAGCTGCGTATCTCAGTAGCAGACTTCGGAGTCTCCCACTGTAATACAGCATCAACTTTAGCCGGATCAACAGAAATCCCACCACTCGAAATCACATGGCCAAGGAAACTCACTTCCTTCAACCAGAACTCACATTTAGATAACTTTGCATATAATTTCTTTTCTCTTAACACCTGCAAAACAATTCTCAGATGTCCTGCATGCTCTTCTTCCGTCTTAGAATATATCAATATATCATCTATGAACACCACAACAAAATTATCAAGGTACGGATGAAATATACGATTCATATATTCCATAAACACACCTGGAGCATTAGACACACCGAACGGCATCACAGTGTATTCATAATGACCATACCTCGTACGGAAAGCAGTCTTCGCAATATCATCGGACTTCACTCGGATCTGATGATAACCCGACCGCAAATCAATCTTACTGAAAACATGAGCTCCAACCAACTGGTCCATCAAATCATCAATCCTCGGCAATGGATACCGATTCTTGATAGTCACCTTATTCAACTGCCGATAATCAACACACAACCTCATCGTACCTTCTTTCTTCTTCACTAACAATACTGGTGCACCCCAAGGAGAAACACTTGGACGCACAAACTTCTTCTCAAGCAATTCTTCAAGTTGCTTCTTCAATTCAACTAATTCAGTTGCCGACATTCTATAAGGAGACATCGACACTGGACTCGTACCTGGTACTAAGTCAATGGCAAATTCGACTTCACGTTCTGGAGGTAATTCACTTACATCCTCCGGAAACACATCCTGAAATTCACAGACAACAGGCAAATCTACACTCACCACTTTCTTATTCGCTTGTAGAGACGCAAATAAAGCGAATATTTGAGCTTCATCTTTCACAAATTCCCCCACCTGCCTAGCAGATAGAAATCTTGCCTCATTATTCTCACCAACTTCAGAAAACCGCACCGTCTTACTATAGCAGTTGATAAACACGCCATAGAATTCTAGCCAATTCATTCCCAGAATAATATCAATTTGGTGCAAGGGTAAGCACACCAAATCAACTACGAACTCTCTCTCAAAGATCGTCAAACGACAACCTCGACAGACAACAGAAGTCTTCACAGAACCATTAGCAGGAGTATCTATCACCATACTTCCGCCTAGGGACGACATAATCACACCAATCCTGGTCGCACACTCATACGAAATAAACGAATGAGTAGCACCAGTGTCAACAATAGCAAGCAATTCAACATTATTAATCAAGCAAGTACCTTTAATCAGATTATCTTCTTTAGGAGCTTCAGCCCCACTCAGAGCAAACACCCTACCAGTAGTATGAGTTGCAGTAGCCGCCTTCTTCGGTTTCGAGCACTGCAAACTGATATGGCCTTTCTCGCCACAATTAAAACATGTCGGACCAGCATCCTTACATTCCGTAACTCTATGACCAGCCTGACCGCATCGGAAACATCTCAGCACTTTCTTGGTACAGCTATCAGCACGGTGGCCTGGCTCGCCACACTTGAAACATTTACCAGCTACGGGAGATCCTCCCCCACTTGGCTTCTTCGCATCTACCACTTTCTGCTTACCTTTACCATTCGGAGATGCATAAGGACTACCACGATCCTTATTCTTCTTCTCACTAAGACTCTTGTAGTGAGCAGTCCTAGCCTTGCTATCTTCATCAAATATCCTGCACTTGTTAACCAGTGTAGGAAACCTACGAATCTCCTGGTAACCAATGCCTTGTTTGATCTCGGGACGCAACCCGTTCTCAAACTTGACACACTTGGATTCCTCAGCATCAGCATTATTATAATGAGGACAATACTGTACCAGCTCCTCAAACTTCAAAGCGTAATCAGCAACAGACATGTTACCCTGCTTCAGTCCCAGAAATTCCATCTCCTTCTTACATCGCACATCAGCAGGAAAATATTTCTCCAGAAAGGCCGTCTTGAACCTTTCCCAAGTCATCTCAGCACCTGGTACTTCAATCCTCTGTCGAGTGTTATCCCACCAGTTTTCAGCCTCTTCAGATAACATATGCGTACCAAACTGCACCTTCTGTGCTTCAGTACACGTCATCACCCGGAAAATCTTCTCAATTTCCTTCAGCCAAATCTGAGCACCATCTGGATCATAGCGCCCCTTGAATGTAGGAGGGTTATTCTTCAGAAACCTTCCCAAATTCCTAAACTCGTCGACCGGCGGATTCTGCTGCGCCTGCATAGCCTGCGCCATAGCAGCCAAAGCCTCAGCAATCGCACGGTCATTTTCTCCAGCCATACTCTGCACGACGCAACTACAACCGTTAAATATCGACAGTGTCATTTACACTAATCGACCAACAGGGAAAACATCACATTATGACTCGACTGGACTGACCATGCTCTGATACCACTAATGTAACACCCTTCTACCCAAACGACATATTTAAATAGATTATCAGAGTACAACAGTAGAAGAGTTTACATTTCTTACAACATAACAATTATCGCATCACAACATAAAACATATTATTTATTTTATTAAAACTTCGCAGCGGACAACAACATTAATATTATCATTCATTATATAACAATTCATAATAATGGTTCAACATTATCTCAACAAAACATCTCAACATGTTAGTCATCATAAACAACGTAAATAATAATCAATTATCTATCGAATCCCATAACCCCGGTGTCACATGACCAGAGCATTTGACTCGACTCTGTAGAATAACTCTACACTTATTCTTCAAACCTCAACAATAGCTACTCCTCTTTATCTGCACATTGCTCATCATAGATGAACATAAACACATGCAGAAGGGGTGAGAATTACATTATTAAATAACAATATAAAGACAGAAATATAAACATAAATATATTTCACATATGCCAACACAGCTCATCATAATCATCATAATCAACATATTCATGAACATCAACAAAACAACATATCAAATGCAATGCACACACCCATGCATGACTCAACATGACTCGGTATACCCATTTTGTGACCAACTACAGGATCACCACTCCCAGATTCATCACCATAGAATCCGAGTTCCCCGCAAGGAACCAAGCCTCTCAACAAGCCCGGAGTCAACAACATCATTGGAACTCAGTCCGTTCATCACTAGGCATCGGCCTTTCATGAATGCATGCACACCAAGCATGCATCATAATCAACATAGCAACAACAGCATCATATAGTCATGTTATCATCATCATTAACACATCCTATCACCAAAAGCATATCACATCATGCCACATAATCAAACACAGTATTATCACACTCTACTAATATCTATACCACTCAAAGCAACGGGAAATGATCCCTCATATACCATGCATCAGCTAAGTTACCTCGCTCAGCCTAAACAACCAAAACTGCACAACAACAGCCCCGGAAAGACCACAGTCTGCCCATACGCGTATTGCCTATGCTCATACGCGTATTACCCACGCCTGACCAAATCCATACGCGTATTGCCCATGTCCATACGCGTATTACCCACGCCTGACCAAATCCATACGCGTATTGCCCATGTCCATACGCGTATGCTACGCGTATTACATTCCCATACGCGTACCAACAGAGACCAAAACACGTTCAAAACATCATCTTCCTCATCCATACGCGTATTGCCTAGTGCCATACGCGTACCAGCAATCTCATACGCGTATTGCCTAGTGCCATACGCGTATGACCAGAAACCAGATTTCCAGATCTGCAATGGCTTTTTCTGCTACGAGATCTATCCAAATTCATCCTTCCACAGTCTAAATTTCACACAAAATCACTCATATCATCTAATACAAATAGTTCCCTATTCGATTTCACAAATCCTAACATCATTGCATATAATTTCTACGAATTCCTTCGATTAAAATCCCAATTTCGTTCATCCAATATTTCACCATTTTCAGCATATTATTGTTTAATAAGGTTCAGACCCCTTACCTCTTTGGATTGAAGGAAGCTCTGAGCAATCTTTGGCCTTTTCCTCTTCCTTCTCTTTCTCTTCAGCGTTTCTCCCCCTTTCTCTGACTCTGAGGCAAAACACGTGAAACCACCTGAGTCCTCACTTTGGCCTCTTTTATCCAATTTCCACTTTTACCCTTCCACTCTTCATATTCCATTTATTTTATTTATTTAATTATTATTAAATAAATAACATTTATAATAATAATAAAAATAATCCAATAATTCAACTTTATTTAATTAAATTAATAAAATAATATTAACTCAATTAAATAATTCTCTTATTTTAATCGGGGTGTTACAGACCTCACTAGGGAAGTAAAGGACTCAAGCCGGGGAAAAAAGCAATTCCAAAGGAAAACAACTCCCGTTGGAAAGACTCAAGCTGACTCGCGAAATGCATGTACTGGGGAGAACACCAATACAGCAACACAAATAGAAACAACAACTCCGCTGGGGAAATCTAGACAAGACTTTCCAGGGGAAGCCAAAGGATGAGGTGTTACCGGTATAAAGGTAACAACTCAGGAAGAATGAATATCTGAGACCGGTATAAGGGTGAGAGATATCAATCAACCAAACATCTGAGAAAGACCTGAAAAAGGTACATAAACTCAGGGAAATCTGACTCCACAGGGGACCAAAGTCATAATAGGGAGTAGAAAGGAAGGAACACCAGGGATACCGAGGTATATAATAGGTGACCGACCAAAGCGTGAATTGGTATATATGCCAAAACACTCATCATCCGAAAGGAGGGCTTGAAAGAGCAAATAGACTTACAGGATGGACATTCGAATCCACAACGGGAAAACGAATCTTACTCAACTGGGGACTCAAACCCAAAGAGTGCATGAGATATAATATCCATTACCGGCAGACCGTGGATAAGAATACTCACATGAGATATATTATCTATTACCGTCAGAACGTAGATAATAAACTCGCATGGTAAGAAACACCAGAGATACCGAGGTATATAATAGGTGATCTACCGAAAACGTGAATTGGTATATATGCCAACACACTCATCATCCAAAACACAAACTGGTTAAAGGATGGATATTCGATTCTACAAAGAATACGAATCTTGCTCAGTTGGGGAAAATCAACAAAGGATTCCAACTAAAGAGCGCATGAGACATATTATTCATTACCGGCAGACCGTGAATAATATACTCGAAAGGAAAAGACACCAGGGATATCGAAGTATATAATAGGTGACTAACCAAAAAGAGAGACAATCGATACCAAGCATCCGGGTAAACGACAGACGACTCAAAGGATAAATTGCAAGCATCCGGCAATTATCCAGCAAAGAGTATTCGACTCCGCAGAGGGAAAAACGAATCTTACTCGACCAGGGAAACACAAAAGGCTTCAACTGAAGAGTGCATGAGATATATTATTCATTACCGGCAAACCGTGAATAATATACTCGCATGGAAGATTATCCACAACCGGTTACTGGGTTAATAAAGGATAAATCAACCGAAAAGAAAGGCATCGGGATACCAAAACTAGGTATATAAAGATGGCCGATCAAAGGAAGCAACAATCATTACCAACAAAAGGGTAAATGAAAGAAGACCCGCTGGGGATAAATTGCAAGCATCCGGCAATTATCCGCAGGGACTAGCTGGGGATGCATTGATAAACAATCAATGATCCGGGGAACAAATCACTAGCAAACGGTGAAAAGACCCACTGGCGACTTCAAAAGGAATAACATTGCAAGCATACGGCAATGATCCAGAAGACTTACTGAGGATACAAGTGCTTACTCAAGAGCAACTACCCAGAAGAAGGGAGGAATATCAACATCGAACAACGAATGAAGATAACCACAACGAGTAACCATCATCGGTTAGGATGAACAACAAGGTTAACTCTGCAAAAGGGAGAAATTAGGGTTTACATCTACCGAATACGGGGTAGAAGACCACAAACTCAACTGGGGATAAAAATCACCACAGGGAGGTACCAACTCTATTAGGGATGAAACCACAACAACAGAAAAATTCACCAACAACCAGAACGGACCACAAAGGGTTACCCCTGCTAGGGGAAAAGGGATGGGGCTTACATCTACCGAATACGGGGTAGTAGCGATACTCTGGTGGGGATACCCACAAATTCACGTGGGGATGAGAGAAATCACGAATCCGCACGGGAAACAAAAATAGGGTTTATAACAAACCACAAACTCTTGCCGAGGAATAAAAGGTATATAACCACCAATTCCATCAAAAGGGCAAGTAAAATAGGACTTACAACTACCGGTATAAGGGTAGAGGCCCGAAAACTCCGCTGGGGAACAACCCACTGGGAAGCACAAAAGACAATTGACAAAACGCCAATTCGGGAATATTCCGAAAAGACAGACTGAATCAAGACACATCCCATGAGGATATAACTCAATAGGAAGATCCATCCCAATATATGTGTTGGGAGGAAACGAAAGAAACTGTCATCCACGAGGGTATATCTCAGTGGGGAACCGCAGAAGGAAAGACAAACACTTTCTGCTTACGGGGCTGACTCTATATTGAGAGATTTAAAACCCGACTTCCGCTTGGGAAGATCTATAAAGAGATCTATGAAACCCATTGCAGGAAGACAACAAACAAAAGATATACGACAAACAATGCAACATGAATATCTGAATGTTTATGAATATGCATGAATATGCGTAAATTATGTTTGATGAATGCTGACAAAACAGACATATCTAACACAACAGGCCCAGGAATCAAACGCCCGGTACTATACTTCCAGGGGAAAAACCAACTGGACAGCCAATCTGCGGAGATCCACATGCTAAAAAGCAAGGATCTGCGGGTACTGCAGGGAAGCAGAGATATCAGGAAACACCAAATCTCTGAGTAATGGATCAGCAAAACAAACCAATCAGAGCACAAAAAGTCACAACGGGAAAAACTGCCACCAAGACGAATCCGTTGGGAACAAGAGAAAACTCTCGAAAACATCTGCAGGGGATCTCAGCATCAACTGAGAAACAAAAGTTCACATCACAATAAGAATTGCTGTAGAAGCAACTCCAAACAACTCCAGGGAACAAACCACTGCAGGAGCACAAAATCATCCAAGTAGAATCTAACTGCATAAGCAACTCTACTAGGGAAAACTGTCAGCTACTCTCTTAGGGAACAACCCACTGAAGGAGAAAGCACCACACAAGTAGATTCTGCAACGAACCACTCTACTTGGGGAACATGCATATCTGATAGATCACATCAGTAGATTCTGCAATATAAGCCACTCTACTGAGGATCAAAAGTAACCGGGAAATCAATCCAATCCCTGGATGACGGAGCTATCAACCGATCATATTGGGGATTGAAGGAGGTTCAACGGGAAACGCTGCCACAACAACCACTCTGCAGACAATGCTGGGGAGATATGGATGAAAATACTGGGATATCAACCCAATCAACCACGGAGTAGGAAAATAAATCCTGTTCTGCTGAGGAGGACCAACACTCTGATAGAGAGAAAGCAACAACTCTACTGGCAACTGTATTGGGGAGTGTGTCAACCACTCTGCTCGCGACTGCGATGGGGGGTATCAATAACTGCTCTACTAGCGACTGTGCCAAGGAGACAAATAACATCTGGGGGAAATGACGGGGCACCAGGGTGACGACCATCAACCGCCGAATCTTCCACAAGGAAAGCACCCATGCTGGGGAAAACTGCTGCTGGAGAAAACTGAGTCTTCAACAACACTCTGCTTGCGATTATACTGGGGAACAACCCCACCAACAACTCTGCTTGAGGAACAACCCCAACAGCAAACTGGAGAAATAAGGATACACCCATGCCAGGAATGTGAACAAATGCCTTACCTGTTGGGAATCATACCACCCTCGGGAGAGCACTGAGATATTCTTAAGTATCCTTTCAACATTGTGAATATTCACTTTGTTTAAAACAACAATTTTGAAAAAATTTGATTTGTTTAAAACAATGATATTTTATCAATTAAAACATGCAAAACATTTGTTGAATTGAAACAAATAAGAGTGCAAATAATTGGATAAAAAGCTCAAGTTTATTTGATGGAATGGTAGCCTGCAAATGGCAAGACTCCATAGATCTGTACAAATTTGAAATCAGTGATATATATTGGAAGAGGGCTACATTGAACATAATGATCCTTTCTCTACCAATTTGAATCTCGATGTATTCGAAGCTTCAGTTGACGACGAATCGAGAATCCTCTGACGAACAGACAGCTGGTGAACAGAAAGTCTTGTCAGGATGCAGTTACTTGCCAAATCCCTAATTTTTGCCTAGATTGCCCCAGGGTGAGGTACCCAATCTAGCGGGATACGAATATACATTTTTTCAAGTCTCTAATTTTTGCCTGGATCATCCTTGCGGGTTCTCCACCGATACGCTCATTTTTGCCTAAGCCGCCCTTTCGGGTTTTCAACTTAGCGAGCTATTCTGTTTTTCATTTGCATATACTTTTTTTTAGGAAAAGTATTTCTTGACTGCATCTGAATTCACAGGACGAGTGAAATCCTCCCCATCCATTGTTGTAAGCATCAAAGCTCCGCCTGAAAAGGCTCTCTTAACAACATATGGACCCTCGTAGTTTGGAGTCCACTTGCCCCTGGAATCGGGCACGAAAGACAAAACTTTCTTGAGCACGAGGTCACCTTCTCGGAACACACGAGGCTTGACCTTCTTATCGAATGCTTTCTTCATCCTCTGCTAATATAACTGACCATGACACATGGCAGTTAATCGCTTCTCTTCAATCAAATTCAGCTGGTCGTAACGACTCTGAATCCATTCAGCATCAGTCAAGTTGGCTTCAATCAAGACTCTCATTGATGGGATCTCCACCTCTACTGGGGGAACAACTTCCATGCCGTAAACAAGAGAGAAAGGGGTTGCCCCTGTTGAAGTGCGTACAGACGTACGATATCCATGCAAAGCGAATGGCAGCATCTCGTGCCAATCCTTGTACGTAACTGTCATCTTCTGGATGATCTTCTTGATATTTTTATTAGCAGCTTCAACAGCCCCATTCATCTTAGGTCTGTAAGGAGAGGAATTATGGTGTGCAATCTTGAACTCAGCGCACAAATCTTCCATCATCTTATTATTCAGATTAGATCCATTATCAGTAATCATCCTCTCTGGCACACCATAACGGCAAATCAGCTGGTTCTTGATAAACTTCACAACCACCTGTCTGGTCACATTCGCATACGAAGCAGCTTCAACCCATTTGGTGAAGTAATCAATTGCTACGAGAATAAACCTGTGTCCGTTGGACGCTTTTGGCTCAATCATGCCAATCATGTCGATTCCCCACATAGAGAAAGGCCATGGTGATGAAATCACATTCAGAAGTGTCGGAGGAATATGAATCTTATCCGTGTAAATCTGACACTTGTGGCATTTCTTCACATATTTACAGCAGTCAGACTCCATTGTCAGCCAATAGTAGCCTGCTCTCAACATCTTCCTTGCCATGGCATGTCCATTGGAATGAGTACCAAATGAACCCTCATGGACCTCAGTCATCAACAGGTTTGCTTCGTGTCTATCCACGCATCTGAGCAAAACCATATCAAAATTTCTCTTATACAACACTTCACCACTGAGGTAGAAACTGCCTGACAACCTTCTCAAAGTTTTCCTATCTTTCACAGATGCCCCAGGCGGGTATACCTGGTTCTGGAGGAGATTCTTGATATCAAAATACCAAGGCTTGTCATCTTTCACTTCTTCAATCGCAAATATGTGAGCTGGTCTATCCAAGCGCATCACAGCAATATTGGGAACTTCATTCCAATACTTCACAACAATCATGGAAGCAAGCGTAGCAAGAGCATCTGCCATCCGATTATCCTCTCGAGGAATATGATGAAAGTCAACTTCTGTGAAGAACGTTGAAATCCTTCTTGCATAATCTCTGTACGGAATGAGACTAGGCTGATTCGTCTCCCATTCACCCTTGATCTGATTAACCACTAGGGCCGAATCACCATATACATCAAGATGCTTGATTCTCAAGTCAATACATTCTTCAAGTCCCATAATACAGGCTTCGTACTCTGCCATATTATTCGTGCATTTGAAAGTTAGCCTTGCTGTAAACGGAATATGGGTACCTTGAGGAGTGACAATCACTGCCCCAATTCCATTTCCGTACTGATTTACAGCGCCGTCAAACACCATCGTCCATCTGGAACCAGGTTCTGGACCTTCATCAAGTGTAGGCTCATCACAATCTTTCATTTTCAAATACAGAATTTCCTCATCTGGGAAGTCATACTGAACAGACTGACGATCTTCAATAGGCTGGTGCGCTAAATGGTCAGCCAAGATACTATCTTTGATAGCTTTCTGAGCTCGATACTCAATATCATACTCAGACAACAACATCTGCCAACGGGCAATCCTCCCAGTTAAAGCAGGCTTCTCGAAGATATACTTAATTGGATCCATTCTGGATATCAACCAAGTTGTATGATTTATCATGTACTGGCGCAAACGCTTAGCAGCCCAAGCCAAAGCACAACACGTCTTCTCAAGCATAGAGTACCGAGACTCACAATCAGTAAACTTCTTACTGAGGTAGTATATAGCAGACTCTTTCTTCCCTGATTCATCTTGTTGACCGAGTACACAACCCATTGAGTCTTCAAGAACAGTCAAATACATAATCAGAGGTCTTCCTTCCACAGGCGGAGACAAGATCGGAGGTTCAGACAGATATTCCTTGATACTGTCGAAAGCTTTCTGGCAATCCTCGGTCCAATCAAGGGACTGATCTTTCCGAAGGAGCTTGAATATCGGTGCACATGTGGCAGTCATGTGGGATATAAATCTGGAAATATAATTCAAGTGGCCAAGAAAACCTCGGACTTGCTTCTCAGTTTTGGGTGCAGGCATCTCTTGTATTGCTTTGACCTTGGCAGGATCAACTTCAATACCTCTCTCGCTGACCACAAAACCCAACAACTTGCCGGAACAGACTCCAAAAGTACATTTGTTCGGATTCAGGCGAAGTCTAAACTTCCTCAAGCGCTGAAAAAGCTTCAACAAATGCTCAACATGCTCAACTTCCGTTCGGGACTTGGCAATCATATCATCAACATAGACCTCTATCTCCTTGTGCATCATATCATGAAACAAGGTAGTCATGGCTCGTTGATACGTGGCTCCGGCGTTCTTCAAATCGAAGGGCATCACTCGATAACAGAATGTTCCCCAAGGTGTGATGAATGTTGTCTTCTCCATGTCTTCGGGTGCCATTTTGATTTGATTATATCTGGAAAATCCGTCCATAAACGAAAAGACTTTGAATTTAGCTGTATTGTCTACCAACATATCAATGTGTGGTAGAGGAAAATCATCTTTGGGACTAGCCTTATTCAAATCTCTGTAATCAACGCACATACGGACTTTTCCGTCCTTCTTAGGAACAAGCACAATATTGGCCACCCATTGAGGATATACAGAAGTCACCAGAAACCCCGCATCAATTTGCTTATGAACTTCCTCTTTGATCTTCACTGCCATATCTGGATGAGTTCTTCTGAGCTTTTGCTTCACAGGCACGCACTCAGGCTTCAAAGGCAGGAAATGTTGCACAATATCTGTATCTAAACTCGGCATGTCTTCGTATGACCAAGCGAAGATATCCGAATATTCTCGTAGCAAACTGATCAAATCCTTCTTGACAGACTCTTCAAGAAGTGCCCCGATCTTCACCATGCGAACACAATCCTCAAACCCCAAGTTGACTGTTTCCAGATCTTCTAGGTGCGGCTGAATGATCTTCTTCTCGTGCTCAAGGAGACGGGTAATCTCATCAGGAATCCCTTCAACATCATCTTCCTCTGCCTCAAATACAGGGAATTCAAAGTTGGGAGATGGCGTTGGATCATTATGTTCAATGGGTTTTAAGATTAACCTGCATAATGATTTGGGTTAATGAAAAACTTTAGAATTTAAACAAGCAAACCATTATGCAGATGAAAAAGGATTGCTTTTATTCTTGTTTTTATGGGTTTTTTGTGATCACTGATTTCATGCAAAAGCAAAAAGTGAAAACAAATAGAAGAACAAATGTTTATCAATGCATTAATTGAATGAAAACATCATTGTATATATGCTTTGCCAACAATGTCATCACTTCTCCTTTTGGCATGGGAGAAGGGTTTTAAACAAAGTGAACAATTACTCTGATCTATGGATGACTGCAGGAACATCTACAGCGACCCAATTGTGGCAGACACCACTAGGAATAACGAAGTTGTTCACATCCTCTGCCTCCTCTTCCAAGATAGCAGCAACTTCCTCTTCAGGCTGATCATCATGGATGAAACCTCCACTCGTGAACAGACCTTGCTCATTATATGCCCCAGAACAGTAGCCAATTCCAGCCCGGGATCTATTGTCTTCCAGCTCAATCACCTTCCCTAAACCAGCAACTGCACCACATTCAATGGCCAGTTTTGCATCACGGTAGGAAGCGAATGATGGAGACTTCTTCTCAATCGGTTCATCAATAGATAAAGCTTGGAACGGAGTTCCAACTTCATCCTCTGCGTCGATATATGAGAAAGAAGACAAGTGGCTAACCAGGAGAGCCTTTTCTCCCCCTACCACAACCAGTTTCTTGTTCTTGACGAATTTCAGCTTCTGGTGTAGGGTGGATGTCACGGCGCCAGCCTCGTGAATCCATGGTCTGCCTAAGAGACAGCTATAAGATGGGTGGATATCCATTACCTGGAAGGTAACCTGGAAATCGCTTGGTCCAACTTTGATAGGGAGATCAACTTCCCCAATCACGGTCTTGCGCGACCCATCAAAAGCCTTCACAACGACCCCACTCTGCCTCATAGGAGGACCTTGATATGACAATCTGGAGAGTGTGGATTTTGGCAATACATTTAATGATGATCCAGTGTCCACCAGTACGTTGGACATAGCATCAGATTTGCAGTTTAGAGATATGTGTAAAGCCATGTTGTGGTCTCTTCCCTCCTCAGGGAGATCAACGTCACTAAAACTCAAAGTGTTGCAAGCAGTGATGTTTGCAACTATACTGTCGAATTGTTCAATCGTGACGTCATGATCAACATACGCCAAATCCAATACTTTCTGCAGATCCTCCCTATGGGGTTCTGAATGCAACAGCAAGGATAATATGGAGATTTTGGATGGCGTTTGTAGAAGCTGGTCTACAACGTTGTACTCACTCTTCTTGATGAGCTTCAGCATCTCATCAGATTCTTCATTCATAATGCCACTCGGGCCAACTGAAGAAGTGGGAGTCTTTTGTACGGAGGAGGGTCTGGCAACATCAAGTGCCGGATTCTGAATATTAACAGCGGTCCCCACCGGACGCTCAGCAGATTCTGAAGCAACAGGAGCCTTAGCAGGTGCAGAGAAAACACGACCACTCCGGGTCAAACCGCTTACATCAGCAATGTTGGTTACAGCAGTCGAAGGCAAAGGCACTTCTACCCCATCTTGTACAGCCACTGGGTTGTATCTGAATGGCACAGCTCGGTCAGACGAATAAGGCACGGGGCCTGCAGGTTTAATTACCAAGGAGGGAGAAGCTTTCGGCTTGCTGCTATCGTAGCGAATAACAACAGGCTCAGGTAACTTGAACACTGGAGATATGACATTAACCTCCGGTTCGTCCTCATCGACATTGCGATTCTGCAGAATCTCAATGGTTCCTTTGTCTAATAGCTCTTGCAATTCTCTGCGGACCTGGTTACAACCCAAGCGGTTCACCGAGCAAATGCGGCACTTGTCGTGGTCATGCTCCATGTAGCTGTACTGACACAGCAACCGATGTAATTCCACCAACGACTGTCGAATATGACTTACATATTTGACCTTATATTTCCCAGGGCATCCCTGGACCATGTTCACAGATTTCCCATGCGAAGGCAATGGGTTCTTAGTGACGTTTGGGCCTGAATCTTCAAAGCTCAGAATCCCACATCTCATAAGGTCTTGAACCTTAGTCTTGAGTGGATAACAATTTTCAATATTATGGCCCGGAGCTCCGGAGTGATACACACAATGCTGGTCTGGCTTATACCACCATTGTGGATTTGCAGGAATAGCAGGAGGATCCCTGGGAGTAACCAATTTCCTTTCCAACAAGGAAGGATATAGCTCTGCATATGACATCGGAATCGGATCGAAGCTGATCTTCTTCCTATCATAGTTCAAGTTGGCCTGATTGGTTGTGCTTCCACGAGGCTGGTAAGCCTGTTGCTGTGGACGCTGCTGTTGCTGATATTGAGGTTGTTGATATTGCTGATGCTGAGCCTGCTGATGTTGCTGAGCATTATCTTTGAAAACAGGTGCTATATGAGCCACCTGGTGCTGATGACCGGCACGACGTGCGGGTTTCCTCTGAACAGGAGGTTTCCTTGGTTTGCCATGGGATTGCACAGCATGTGCTTCCCCATCCTTCTTCTTAGCAAATGCTCCATACCGCTTGCTAGAAGAGCCTTCATCTTTCGCCAAACATCCTTCACGGACACCTTCTTCCAACCTCATCCCCATATTCACCATCTCGGTGAAATCAGAGGGAGCACTAGCGACCATCCGCTCGTAATAAAAAGAACTAAGAGTCTTCAAGAAGATCTTAGTCATCTCTTTCTCCTCCAGCGGAGGAGTAATCTGAGCTGCCAGCTCTCGCCACCTCTGGGCGTACTCCTTGAAAGTCTCCTTATCTTTCTGCGACATGGACCTGAGTTGATCTCGGTCAGGTGCCATATCGACGTTATATTTGTACTGCTTGACGAAGGCTTCACCAAGGTCGTTGAAGGATCGGATATTGGCACTATCCAAGCTCATATACCATCTGAGCGCGGCGCCAGATAAACTGTCTTGAAAATAATGAATCAACAGCTGATCATTATCAGTTTGGGTTGACATCTTCCTGGCGTACATGACCAGGTGAGCAAGCGGACAGGTGTTCCCCTTGTATTTTTCAAAGTCAGGCACTTTGAACTTAATCGGTATCTTCACACCGGGGACTAAGCACAACTCGGCAGCAGACTTGCCGAACAGATCTTTACCTCTAAGGGTCTTCAATTCCTTCCTCAGCTCAAGGAATTGGTCATTCATGGCGTCCATCTTTTCATTGACGTCCGGGCCCTCGGACGGCTCGGAATGATAGATGGTGTCGTCTACCCTGGGCATGGTATGCACGATAGGAGGAGCAGCAACAGGGACCGGGCTAGATGCCGGCATATGAGCAAAAGTTGGAGCAGGGATATCAGGCATGAAACCTGGAGGCATACCCCAAGGGAACCCGGCTGGCATAGCATTGGGCATATAATGAGTACTGGAAGCAGGCACAGTCGAAGCTACAACCTCTGAGATCACAGTCCTCTGAACAGGAGTTGCAGGCGGTTGAGCAGGTTGATTCTGGGCAGCAAGAAGTTGCTCCATCAAAGCGCCAAGTCTGGCGACCTCTTCTTTCAATTCTCTGTTCTCTTGTTCTAGCTGATCCATTACTCTTGCAGAATTGGCTCGAGTATAATACCGGTGAGTCAGCTTGTCTTCAAAATAAATGAAGAACACAGAGTTAGGACAAGAAGACCGGAAACAAGGGGTACCTGCTTATGCAAAATGATGCATGAAATGCTAATGCATATGCTTTTGTTTTACTTTCAAGGAACCCTTAGGGTATTATTTGCAAACTTTTGAATATTTAAAGCATTTTTAATTTCATATGGAAAATATCTCATTCAATATATTTTGCAAAGAAGTACAGCATTTTTGATCATTACAAAGAGAAAAGGAAGACAACATCCTATGGATCCCTAGAAGCTCGGGACGCTGGAAGACGAGAAGTACACAGCTTCTTGATCTCTCGCTCATAGGCTGCCTCCATATCTGCTTTCTCCTTAGCAAGCTGATCATACCTCCTCTTCCAGAACTTGGAAGACTGAGGAAGCAGAGAAGTCCAGGTGTCGTTCGGATCGTCGATCACCCGATGCTCGAGAAACTCAATCAGAGCGTCCTTCTCCTTAATCTGCTGCAGCAATTCCTCTCTTTCACGGATCCAAGCACGCGAAAGATCTTCCTCTCTCAACTCCTCTACACGTTGGATAGGGAGGGTTGAAGGCCCAGCCACATCCAAAGGTGTAGGTCTCGGATGATCGTATGGCATCAGATACACGGCAGCTCTCTGTCTGACCCAAGAGGTGTATGGCTCCAAAGCAATGCAGTTCTTCGGACCCAACTCATTCCTACTCTTCTTGCAGATCTTGCGCCATGCGCGGACAAATCTGGCCTTCAAGCCTTGGGGATCTTTACCCTCCAGAAAGAACACACCTTCTAATAGAATGTTATGAGGTTTATCCTTTAGGGGGAACCCAAGCTGACGTCGTGCGAGAATAGGATTGTAGCTGATCCCGCCACATGTACCAAGAAGAGGCACATTCGGGAATTCACCACAATAGTCAATGATCTGAACGGTATCATACACGCGATCATACCAAGAGATATCATCATTAGTGAGAGACATGAGTCTCTGAGACCACCGTAGACATCCCTTGTTCTCCTTAAAAGCAACTGTCTGCGGCAAGTGCGAAATAAACCACTTGTACAACAGAGGTAGACAGCAGACAATAACTCCACCATCCTTTGCATTCCTCAGGTGCAAAGAGACATAAGCATCACCCAACAAAGTCGGAACAGGATTAAGAACCGAAAAGATCCTAATAGCATTCATGTCCACAAACTTGTCGAAGTTGGGAAATAGCACTAATCCATAGATGAGCAATACAAACAAAGCCTCAAAGGCATCCTCACTCCTGGCCTTCCCATAAAAGGTGGCTTGAGTGATGAGGAACTCGGAAGGAAAACCCTGAATTCCGCCTTTGGTAGTCAGATTAGCTCTAATCAGATCTTCATCTATGTGCAACAAACTTGCAATCTCTCGAGCAGATGGAATACTCTCTAGGCCACTGAACGGCACTTGATCCAGAATCGGGATCCCAATGAGGTGAGAATACTTCTCCAAGGTAGGAAATAACTGGAAATCCGGAAAGGAGAAGCAATGATACAGTGGATCATAAAACTGAGCTAGAGTACTCATCAAACCCTCATCAACCTGAGTAGTGAGCAGAGGCAAAAGCTTCCCATACCGAGCTTTGAAACCCAAGGGATCTAGTACATAAGATGTCAGATTCCTTAACTCTTTCACATCGGGCTGTCTAAAGCTGTACTTCTTCGTATGCCTTTTTGGTCTTTCCATGTCTGAAAATTTTGCAAATAAACCCTTTTAAGTTCCTTGAAAATTTTCTCTTTTTTTTTATGACATGGAATGCAGATGAACGCATGAATGCATGAATGCAACAATCACACTCAAGGATCAAGCAAGTCACACCAAACAAAGGTCATGGGAAAGCTCATTGTATCCCTAATATCAATCATCCATTTTGGTGGATTTAGGTTTTCACCTTATCGACACCCAAGTTCCATTGATATTAACGGTACATGAACCGGCTCTGACATCCTTAATATCAATCATCCATTTTGGCGGATTGTGGTTTACACCTGATCAACACCCAAGTTCCATTGATATTAAGGTTGTCTGAACGACTTAACCATGAATCACGGGTTTACTGAGAGTCACGAGCATGGAGTCTCGGTTAAGAACCACCCAAAGGGAGTGTACTAGGGTTTAAACCTGCCAGACATGTTCTACCAGAGGTTCCCATAATCATCGTCCCATCTTTCGGATATTATCGGAGGAACGAATACTCGTATTCCAAAAATATTCTCAAGAGAGACTCTTATGAGTGTAGTATCGCGTAACAATCGCATTAGAACTTACATCTGAACGACCTCCGCACTACGTCCTAAAAAAAGGCCAAGATGGGCTTGGTAAACTAAGGTCCTTGGCTTCTAAGGCGCATGAGTGAAAGAATAATGCCTAACCACAAATAACTTGTGTGACATTATTAATTCAACATGACCTCCACCAAGTGAATGGACTCGCAAGTCAACTGGCTAAGGAATACTCCACACCAGTCAACAAGACTATGCCATTCTGCTATCCTAGAGTGCACTCGAGTCCGGGTATAGAACTCATCTCACAAAGATCACCAAAGCAAACAGCAATTATATATCAAGCAATTCAAACATTACAATCAATACAGTTATCCCAAATTGTACAAAAATATGTCAAATAACAAATAACAAATATCATACAACAAGGGTGAAAAGTAGGCAATACCACCAAGGAATTCCTCCCCAGTGGAGTCGCCACTTTTCTGTAGCGGTGTATTCGTTACTATATGATCTATTGATTAAATCATAAGCAAAGTATACAAAGATAGAGTCGCCACCACACTTTTATTTATCCAAAGGACTGGCTAAAAAGCGAACAAAAGCCTAAGAAGTTTTACACGTAGAAAACTAATGAAAAGATCAGAGAATCTGGGTAAGGGGTAAATTACGCAATGGGAAGGTGTTAGGCACCCATCACGTCCTAGGTACTCCTAGGGAACCCTTTTCACACTTGTTGAATGAAAATGTTTATTTGTTTATGACATATTGTGCAAACATGAATGGGATGATGAGAAAAGAATGTACAAGTTAATTATTTTTGTGTTCGAACGGATGAACCCGTTGCCTACGTACCTTCCATCAAAGGTAAGGATCAAAACGCCGTAGTTCGGCTAAAAGATTTCCAAATTGTCAGTGGGTTCAATTTTAAAACAAGAGCACTAAGGCTTTTCATTCTCAACGGGAGAAAACTCAACCAATACCAACAATCCACCATGCAAAGATAGCTTCAACATACTAGTGAGGGGTTAACCCTATAATAAGTATGGAAGACTTACAATCAACTTACTAAGGATGCGGTGAGATTTACATCAACCACTATGAGAATTGAAACCTATGGCTAATGTATGAAAACATATTAACAATGGACAAAGCCACAAAACAATTGAATGGGTGAAGTTAATTGATTATGAGTATTCACAAAGTATGATCAAAGTATGATTAAAATTGATTCAAAGAAGTAATAACAAAAATGAAGTTTGAAAAGTCAAGGACTTAAAGTCCAGGTTTCTAATTTGAAAGAGGTGAGAATGTTTGCACAACATGTATATACAAGTTTTGGAAAGTCAACAATGTGAAAAGGAATTTAGAAACAAAAGGGTATGGATGATGGAGTGTAAAACTTCCTAGAAGTTCACCTCTTGAAATCATATAGAAGATGATTCAAGTGTGTCCTTTGGAATGAGGCAACAAAGCAAGTTAGCAATATAAAAGACAAGGTGATACCGGATGCCATCAATGGACTTACTCCAATCTCACACACAAAAGCGGATACCGGCTACCAATAAATGGATTTACACCAATCTCCTAAAACAAAACAATGATACCGGATGCCAATAAATGGTCTTACTCCAATCTCACAAACAAAAGCGGATACCGGATACCAATAAATGGATTTACACCAATCTCCTAAAACAAAACAATGATACCGGATGCTAATAAATGGTCTTACTCCAATCTCACAAACAAAACAAAACATGGATGTCAGATGCTAATTTATCTGGACTTATTCCAATCTCCACAAGATGATCATAGGAATACAAAGGCCAACAACATGGACTTATAATTGCATCCTCACATACAACAAACAAACAATGCACTAAGCAAAGAGGATATGAGTGACCAATGAAATGGTCTTACACTCTATCCCTTCCAAATCATAGGAACAATGGCCAAAGAACATGGTCTTACAATTGTCCTCAATGGGCAAACACAAATGTGTCACAAAGATATGCAATGATGATCATGCACTAATGAACAATCAATGATAATAAGTGCACAAAGGTATGCAAGCAAACATGTACATATGAATCAAGCAAATAATCAAACAAGGTCATTTATCACACACTATAACCAAGCAATTAGGCTCAAGCAAATGGGTTTGACTTTAAAGTCAACTGGAATGGGGTAAATGGTGCTCTTAACCTTGACATTGAGAGCCAAGGTGAAGCAGATGAAAGGGTATGAGGGGTGTGCCTCATCACTCTTATCCCTGGTCAGGGAGAGTATTGAATATCAGAAGGTGTGGGAGTTCAAAAAGGGGGAACTCTCTCCACAAGTTAAAGACTCGATAGATCTTGGGTTTTTTACTCATTATGCATCAACACAAGTAGTGTGAGCAAGGTGAGTGACTCACAGAATAGTAGGAGATAGGTTACATATCTCTTTTGTCTACCAATTGCCTTATTAAAAGGACTTCACCTGCTTGGGGACAAAAATAAACACACAAAGACATTGCCTCTTAAGGAGGACTTCAGACAGGTGCCTGGCTAAATAAAAAGCCAGGTCTTCCAGACTACATGGAGACAAGAGAGTCTACCTCAATGCAAATGCTATCAAGCAAAGCAATGCAAGTTCTCAAAGAACTATTAGCAACTATGGTACCTGAAATCAATCAAATATAATCAGTATACCAATCACAAAGTCAAAATAGACAGGTAAAAACCAACAGACAACACAATTATTCACATGTGCAAAGCACAAAGCTCAAAGCAAGTGAGCTAAACATCCTACAAAACAAACAAGTTAGTTCATCACATTCAAATAAACCAAAATCAATCAACTTGAATTGATCTCCTTAAAGCATTTTCTTCTCAACCTGAAAAGTCAAACTCAAACATGAGAAGTAAGACCACTAGGACAAGCCTAGGGTCAAAAGAAGGGGAAAAATTCAAAACAGCAAGTGAAAATTGATCAAAACCAAGGTTTATCAAATAAGAACAAAGTCTAATTGGTCTCATGTAAAAACTATACACCAAATTCATTTCATACACAAAACATGTCAAACCATGCATTTTGGAAACACATTAGAGCTAACAGAATGATCACACTCAAACCAATACCAAAATAGCTCAATAAATTCCAGAAAAATTCAAGTCCAAACAGGACACATTCAATGAACAGCATATCAAATTTCATGGCATTTGGATAATGGGAACCAAGTCAATGAAAATCAACAAATCAAAGCATATAGAAACAAGCTCATTCATGGTATCAAATTGAGCATCAACTTCAATCAAGTGTAAAACAGAAATGACATAAGATAAATGAGTCACTCCAAATCCAAAATGGAATTAAACATGTTAAGAACCAATCCACAAAATTTCAGCTTCATATGATAAGGCATGAGAATTTCACAAGCTATGGAAGTTCAGCACTCAACAAAAGTTCACAAATGACCTAGCAGTAAAGAAAAATATCAAACAAATAGGAAATTGATCAACAAATCCTACAAAAAATCATGCTCAAACTAGACATACAGGAGTAAATACATGCAAAAATCCAGAGCAAATGGCATTCAATAAGCATGGAAACAAAATTCAAGAAGTGTACATAACCTAGTGTGACACACATTGTCACACTCATAAAGATCACATCATATCTCCTAATCCAGAAATGCAAAATTAGCAAACCATATTTCAAAATCACCAGGAAAGAGTCTAGATCATGCATATAAAATTTCATGCATTTTGGATAAGGCATCATTATTTTATGATCAAAATGGTGAAACATATACACAAAGCATACATGATCAAAATCTCTAGACAAAATTAAAAATCAATCAGGCACAACTTTTATTATCATACCTAAAAAAAACTAGAGAGAAATTGGAGATGAATGCAAAAATCCTCACTCAATTTGGATCATCCATGAACATTTTATGATTTTTTGAAGTTTGGTGATGAAATGAAACAAATATTTAAAACCTAAAATGAATTAATTGGCGCGGATGGCAATTTTGTAAATATGGAGATCACTTAATGAAACGCTGAGTTTCATTAAGTGACTTGGCAACGCGTGAATGGCCAACAGGCACGGGAAACACCAAATTTGAAACAAAGCCAGGCCATGAAGATCTAATACGCGTTCTGGAGCGAATTTTGGAGTGTTCTTCACATTTTCATGCTGTTCATCATCAACATTCACAAAACTTCATGGAAATGCACAAACTATATATGGATGGATTCGTCTTTCAACAAGGATCACTAATATCATCATGATTTTATCCAGAACTCAACATAGAAAAAGATTCGATCAAGAAAAGTTTTGATGTCCAAACTTCAAATCAAGATTTCTCTATGAATACTCAATGATTTAGCACGATTCGAATTTCAGAATACTCTATGTTACACGATCTACCTAAGCCACATGTCAATTTCATGAATTAGAGGATTTGAATTTTTACCTCCTGGATGATGCAGTGATGAAATCGAGCTCTTCAGGTCTTAATGGTGCAAAACAGATGGCTTAGGATGCTGCAGAAGATGAATGGAGGTGAAGATTCAGCTCAACAGTGCTCTATTTTCAAGAAATCTCCAACTGTTACTGGACACGAGCTTGCTTCAACAGTGAGGATCTTTGATGATTTTCCACTTTCTTGCTTCAACAGTTCCTCTATTACACCTGCAAGTGAAGATCAATACCATAGAAAGCCAAAAGGATGATGAATTCTTGGTGAATGAGTGAAAAAGTATGAGAAAAGTGTGAGGAGAATTGAGAGAATTTGAGAAATTTTTGGTTGTGATTTTGAGATTGTGATTGTGGATCTGAATTTTCAGTTACAATTAGGACTATATAGTCCTGTTAATCCCACTTCTTAATCATGATTAGCACAATTGGAAGTGATTAGCAAATTGTACATGTTATGCATTTTGGCCAAATTGCCCTTTTGCACTTAGAACCAATGGAACAGTAAATTCTCCTTTGAAGCAAGTCACAAATCATGTCTAGAAGTGAATTGAATTGGTTTGGTGTAAAAATTCCATGTATTTTTCAAAATGACTATTTTTCCCACCAAAAATTAAATGGTTCACTTGAAAAATGACCTTTTTATGTGAAAGTTTTTGATGAAATGTAATGATGCATTATGAAAGTTCATGTTAAATGTGGTTTGCTCAAAAAAGAATCAACCAATTTGGCCAAATGGTTTGAAAGTTATGCCACTTTAAATTCCAACTTTTTCTGAAAATGATTTGATCATAACTTGCCAACCACACATGGGAAATGAGTGTTCTTGGACTTTTTGGAAAGGTGAGAGAAAGATCTTCAACTTTCATGTTGGGCAAATTTTGATTTGAAGCATTCTTGGACATGTAATTTTGAGGAGAAGAACTTTCCATTTTTGGCAGGTGAAAATTATAGGTCATTTCTATTTTTGGAAACTTTTTGTTTGGCCTCAAATCCTTCAATCTTGATCTTTGAAATGCCAAATGAGGCTTATATGGACATGAATGAGACCTTTCCAACCATCTCACACCTTCCAATCCCTGATTAAATGCACAGTTGACCACAGTTGACTTTGCTAGGGTTTTGGTTGACTGAGCCATGTTCTGATGAATTTCAAGGCTCTACCACATGAGATCTTGATCCAAAATGATATCACAACTTAAATGAATCTCTTATGAATAATCATGGTGCCCAAATTCTTCAAGAATGGTCACCATCCATTGCCCAATGGCTGATTTTAACTGGTTTGACCTAATTTGCTTCATCTGTAAGTAACAAGGTTAGCTGACAATATTTTTGTACTTTTGGTTAGTAAACATATGAAAAGCAATGATATACAAATGCAATACATGCTTGGTGATCAAGAACCACACTCACAAGATAGCCCACCCACTAGGAGGGAAGCAAAGATGCACAATGATCCTTGAGGCAATGATATGATATGGTATGATGCCATGAGGGATCTTAGGGACAAAATTGGGGTCTTACAGAATGGAAAATGCTAGCCATAAAAGGACACCTGCTCCTACTCATGTGAAAATCTCCAAAGACGAAAATGGTGTCAGTGTAGATCAGAGTCTATACAGAAGCATGATAGGAAGTCTCCTATATCTCACAGCAAGTAGACCTGACATTGCATTTGCTGTAGGTGTTTGTGCTAGGTATCAAGCTGAACCAAAAGTCAGTCACATAAACCAAGTGAAGAGAATACTGAAATATGTCAATGGTACCAGTGACTAAGGGATGTTGTATACTCATGGATCTGGATCCATGTTGACTGGTTACTGTGATGTTGATTGGGCTGGAAGTGCTGATGATAGGAAAAGCACATCTGGGGGATGCTTCTTTTTGGGGAACAATCTGATTTGATGGTTTAGCAAGAAACAAAACTGTGTATCTCTATCCACTGCTGAAGTTGAATACATAGCAGTTGGGAGTAGTTGTTCTCAACTGGTCTGGATGAAGCAGATGTTGTCTGAATACAATGTCACACAAGAAGTCATGACATTATACTGTGATAACCTGAGTGCCATAAACATTTCCAAAAATCCTATTCAACATAGCAGGACAAAGCACATTGACATTCGTCATCACTTCATCAGAGAACTAGTAGAAGAGAAGATCATAACTCTGGAGCATGTTACTATTGAAAAGCAATTAGCAGACATTTTCACTAAAGCTCTGGATGCCAACCAATTTGAATGTTTAAGGGGGAAGTTGGGGATCTGTGTTCATGAGAACCTATAGCAAGCAAAGGAGTGTGTGGTTATCCCAGAGGATATTTCTGCCTGGGAAAACTGTGTTATGGCAAGGACTAGACTGTGTGGCTGGAAGCTATTCTGTTGCTGATTGAAGTTTTATATAAGGTCACCTTTGGTCAATTTTGACTAAAAAGGGGGAGAAGTGCTTGATATGGAAGTTGATGTGTGGAAGTTGTATATGGCTGGACAGAAGGACAGCTATTATTGAAAGAAGTGCACAGGTGCTAAAACAGAATGGTGTTCTGTTTACAGATGTTTACAGATGTCAAAGAGCTGATGTGTGGAAGTTGTATGTGGCTGGACAGAAGGACAACTATTATTGAAAGAAGTGCACAGGTGCTAAAACAGAATGGTGTTTTGTTTACAGATGTCAAAGAGGATGTCTGATATGGTGCACAGGTGCTAATGTTGAAGCAGATGTCAGAATGACATTCTGGCTGGTACAGGTGCTGGAGTTACAGTAGTTGTTATTTGTTGTATGCACAGATTTAGGGGGAGAAGAAGTACCCTGGTGCATTGTGCATTTGTGCGTCTTACTAGTTGCATCCATAACTAGTAATTCTGTTGTTTGTTGCACAGATTTAGGGGGAGGAGAAGTACCCTTGTGCATGTGTGTATTACTAGTAGCCATAGCTAGTAATTGTTTTGCTTCTGCTGCTGATTAAACTTCTGTTATGTTGTTTAAACTGCTGATAGTTTACCTTGTGAACAAAAATGACAGATATATGTTTTAGCCAAAATTTGCCAAAGGGGGAGTTTGTTGATTCTAAGTATTGGCAGCAATTTTGGTAAAACTAAAGAGTGTTCACAAGATGTTATGTGTGATGTCTTAACATGAGATATCCTATGTACCTGCTGGAGTTCAAGAACATGTGCATGCAGGATTGTTTCAGAATGCCACATACAATGACAAGGCTTCTGATATTGGATGTACCTGCTGGAGCTTAAATGAAAGACATGTTCATGCAGGATTGTTTCAGATGACATACACAATGTCATGGCATCTGATATGGCTGTACCTACTGGAAGTTATAAAAGGAACTATTGGATTATGCAGGATTTTTCCAGGATGTCAGGCCCAATGTCATGACATCCTGTACACAGAACATTTAGTATGAATGTCTGGTGTTTTATGATTGCACAATTAATGGCAATCTTTGGATGATTGAAGATATGGCTAGTTGGCGCATTCAATCATGGATTACAACCAGATTTACTTATTTTCCAAGGAGATCTATACAGCTGTTATAAAAAGATTTGACTAGAAAATAGATTTAGGGTTTTCAAGATGTCCAAGCCCAGCTGGATGCTTCTATAAAAAGGGACTTAGAAAACCTGTTTGAACATACAACCAAGACTGAGCGAAATATAGAGAGAGAGTTAGGGTTTGTGTCTGTTTAGTCGTAAGGCTTGTAGGTCATTCAAGTCATCCATTATTGATTGAATTTGACTGATTTATGGTTGTAATTTGTCACTCTAAAGCTGTTAAGCAAGAGTGTGTGTCTTCTTGATCAAAGCTGTGAAGCAAGATCAAGAGTGTGTCTTCTTGATTGAAACTATGAAGTAAAATCAAGAGTGTGTAATTGAAAAATATTTTCTTTTCTCAAGGGATTGTTGTTTAAAATCACTGGTGTGTGATTGTAGGGAAGTGAGTGAGTTCTCATATCTATGAGTGCTTAGGTAGAAATTGCACGGGTAGAGATTAGGTGAGAAAGACTGTAACTTGTTGAAGTGTACGGAGAGTCTTTGAACTAATTCTATTTTAGTGAATTTCCTTCCTGGCTTGGTAGTCCCCAGACGTAGGTGAGTTGCACCGAACTGGGTTAACAATTGCTCGTGTTATTTACTTTACCATTCTGTTTTTGTTAATCCATTGTGTATTACCAGATATTAGTGTCGTGACATTATCTTCGACATCTTATATCTGATACCAGAATTTCAATATTTATACTCTGTATGAGGGAGTATCTAGGCTATATGAGTAATCTTGATAGACTCACATATGTGATTGTAGAACTTAGATCAGTTTTTATGGAATTTCGAGACAGAATTCCTAGAGTCGTCACTAAACCGGGATATACGTGCATGACCACTAAAGTACGAACTATTAGAATACACCTTAAGAAAATGTTGAGTGCGGGTTTGATATTTGAGATAGAGTTCAAGACAATAGTGTCATTCTTGTTGAATCAGAATCTTACTTGCTATGCAAATGTTCAAATCGTAGATACCTTTGCTTATGTATAATCTTAGAAACTTTGACGTTACTTCTAAAATCACCTTTTTTTAATTCAAGTGGGGGATGGTAGGTATTCTTGGAATGATGAAAACTTGGAGTGGGGACTTAGAGGAATTTATTGACATTAAAATGGAAATGAATGAGCACAAGTATGAGCTAGTATGAAAGTGAATATGAAGATTCATTTTAGTCCCACATAGGAGGAGAAACACATATTAGTAGTGCATATATATTCCAAGTAGAAAAAGGGTTGGGCCCAAAGAGGTATCCAATTTTGTAAAGGAGTGAGGACATATCACTAAGTCACTTTCACACCCGTGCGTGCCGCTGCCATCGCCTGCCCTGCCGGCTGGCTCGACTCGGCTCGGTTCGGTTCGATCCGGTCTTGGGCTTGGGCATTGATCAATTATTTTTTGGAAATCGAATTGGTGGAAATTAATTTTTAGAAATTAATTTTTAAATCAGTGGAAATTAATTAATATTAATTAATTGATTTAGTGGAAATTAATTAATATTAATGAATTAATTATTAATGAGGTGTCCTCTACCAAACCCTAGTCTTAACCTAATTTTTTACCGAGTTTAACTTTCCCTCCAAGAGTCAGCGTGCGACTTACTAACCAAGTAAATAACAGGCAGTAATGGGCCTGATTTTTACCACTCCCTCCCACGATTTTCTCTCCATTCAGGTCAGATCCTAAGCTATAAATATCGACCTTTCCATCACTTGTTCGTCACACCAAATTTCACAATTCGAAGTCTCTCTCTTCTCTCTCATATTTGTTTGTTCTAAATTTTTTCTTTTCTATTTCCGAGTGGCTTATTTGCACCATCAAACACTGGTTTTTGTCAGAAACTACAAGTGGTTTTTAACACCATCATCGAATAGTTTTAACGCCATCAAAGGGTGTAACTCTTGAACGATTACCTACCGTGCAAGTAATAATCATAAAATTTACTGGATTATTTTATTCTGGAGGTAACATAGTATTTCAACTACTTTGAATAATTTTGGGGAGTGTTGCGAAACGTCTTAAAGAGAGGGACTTAATCCGTGTCCCGACCCGATAATTTCTTTAGTGGTTGGTTTTAAAAGTAAAATAAAATAAAATTTTAAGACATTTCAAAAACTGCCATGTACTCTATGATAAAACTAAACTTTGACAATTTTATTTATTTATTTGACAGTTTTACCGCTTGATAAAAAATAATTTTGTTTATAATTTTATAATCTTAATTTTTAAAAAACTTTGATTTTTTATTTATTAATTCATTTTAACTCAGGGTCGGTCCTATGGGTGTGCAAAGTGTGGCACCGCACAGGGCCTCAATTATTAGAAATATATTAAGTATATTTTATTAACTACATACTTAATATTTACATAGTGACCTAGCGGAAATATATTAAATATTTATTATATATAATTTATTAACTACATACTTAATATTTAGATAGTGACCCAGCGGAACTATGTCAACTTTTTGTAGTGGCCTAGTGGAACTGTATCAATTTTTTTGATGTGAATGATCTGAGTTCGATTCTTTCCGTCTAAAATCTTGATTTACTTTATTTTACTAAGTATAATAGAAAGGATTCAAACACCAATTGTTCAAATTAAAATACTATATAGTTTAACCACTACACAACCTTTTACTTTAAAAATAATTTGAAAACTTTAATTTATATATTAATTAAACGTTTGTTATGAGCTCTCAATTTTATCCCATATTGTTATATATTGTGAATAAATGATATAAACCTTTTCACCATACAAACTCTAGAACAAAGAGAATAATCACTATTTTAATTTTATTCTAATTACATTTTTAAATAATAATTTATAGATAATATTAAAGATCAATCATATAACTTAGATTTTTATGATAAACTATCATATAATATTATTTATGACTTGATATTTTTTATATAAAGAGAAATATAGTTTTTTTAAAGATGTATTATCGTTGAACTTTATTTTTATAATCATTTTTTACTATAATTTTTAATATTATTTACAATTTAAATAAAAATTTATTTTTTTTTCCAATATTTTTTTATTAGAGATTAGTTTAGGCCGACCCTGTTTTAACTGATAACTTTTTTAAATATTTTTTAGACTAATATAATGTCTTCTTTAATAGAAGTTAATGAAGGCAATGAACTGAACGTGTACAAGTAGACTTACCTCAAGTAGAAGCTAACATTTAAGAAAATGAAAAATATGCAAGTCAACCAAAAGAAGTACGAAGAAAGAGAAATATGTCAAAAACTTCACCAGTTTAGAATGATTTTGATGAAGTTGAAGTGGCCAAAGGTATGATAAAACCATTTGCAAATACTGTAAATTAAGGTTTACTTCTGGAGAGAAAAGATCTAGTAGTGATAATTTAAATGTTGAGAATGTATCAAGTGTGAGTAGTGTGGATAATAGTCTCACATTGGTTGATAATATGGAGACTTGAGCATTTATAAGTGAGAGAACCCACACACCTATCACCTTAAGGTTTTGGGTGAATATGTGGTGTGTCTCTCACAAATGTATTGCTCTAGAAAAGAAGAAGTCCCATAATGTTCAATGCTCCATAGTGAAAAACTCCCCCAATAAATGGTATCACAAGCCTTTGGTTTCATAAAGGGACTGGGTTAATTGTATCAAAAGTCAACGGCGCCAGGATGGTGAAAAAGAAATGTTCCGTTGAAGAGTGTCAACGGTGCCAGTGTGGTGAATAAGAAACGTTTTGTGCGGTAAACGAGATTGTGGAAGTAAGAAGAGCTTTCACTTGAGGGGGAGCATTGTGGACTCACACTTGAGGGGGAGTGTTGAGAATGTATCAAGTGTGAGTAATATGGATAATAATCCCACATTGGTTGGTAATATGGAGACTTAAGCATTTATAAGTGAGAGAACCCACACACCTATCACCTTAAGGTTTTTGGGTGAATATGTGGTGTGTAGTATGGATAATAGTCCCACATTGGTTGGTAATGTGGAGACTTAAGCATTTATAAGTGAGAGAACCCACACACCTATCACCTTAAGGTTTTTGGGTGAATATGTGGTGTGTCTCTCACAAATGTATTGCTCTAGAAAAGAAGAAGTCTCACAATGTTAAATGCTCCCTAGTGAAAAACTCCCCCAACAAAAGACACTATGAAAATTGCACACACAAGAAGATGCATGAGCCAGTTGCAAAGAAATAAAATGTAATTCCATTCAAACCTTCTAATTTAATTAACCCTTTTTATGAGTAATGAGGCAAGTAATTGCAATTGATATCATGGTTCACAAGTATCTTTTTAGTATTGTCCAGTATGATGTTTGGATATAAGCCTTCCAATATGCAAACTCATATTTTCATACAGTTACACGTAAAACTATAAGAAATGATTGCTTGACACTCTATGCGATAAAGAAGAAAATTTTAGAGACATTTTTTTAAAATGTGTGAGAAAAATTAGTTTGACTATAGATATGTGGAAATCTACTCATAAAGTAGTTGAATATATGGTTATTACAGAACATTTCGTTGACGTTGGATGGAATCTTCAAAAAAGAGAGTTTTGTTTAAGTTCATGCTCCAAGGTGTATGTGGCAACACGATAAATACCTAGAGTGATTGCAAGCTCGAGTTGATAAAAAAGTCATCACCGAACTTTATTTATTCCAAAAAGAAAGGGAAAATATCGATAAAACCCTTAAAAAAAAGTCTTCGCAACCAAGTTCGGGTTCGGGAGTCGATTATGTGAGGGAAAGATATTAGCACTCCTCACATCCTTGTAATCAAAAAGAAACTTTTATTTGATTCGTGAATATAATGTTAGCGTATGTTATTTGTTTTCTTCTAGTTATTAAAAATTTGAAAAGGAAAAATAAAAGGTCGCAAAAAGGTTTTTATTAGGGGCTTGACAAGATTGCGGGTCTTGCTCCCATGTATCCTCAAGTGCGATGAGGAATTCAAATATACGTAGTTCTTCTTAGAAAACTACATATTATTTGGTTGATTTTATTGAACGAATGTTTAGATCGCATTTTAGCAGTTAAAAGTTGTTTGTATGCTTGAAATTGGAGGCTTAAGTATTTGTTTGTATCGCAGTAGAAAGAACTACACATTGTTTGTATGTGGAAAGGTTTTCGATCATGCGGGAGCGAGAACAAATAAGTTTTATGTGTTGAATTGTTTTTGAGTGGATGACGAGTACTCGAACGGTAGGCTAAGTATGTCCATCATCCAAATACCTATGATTACGAGAGACATGTACATCCAACCTAACCTTTTTCATCTAAGTTACTTATCAAATTTGTATGGCGAATCAAGTTGTGTTTCTTTAACGAATGCCGAGTATTCACGCGGGAGGCTGTATGGTGTCGCAGCGGAAAAAATAACCTGGAGCACTCGCATGCTCGAGATGATAATAGAGTTGCCATTGAAATTTATTTGTTCCAAAAGGAAAAGGGAAAATGTCGATAAAATCCTTAAAAGAAAAAGAAAATGATCATCGCAATCAAATTCAAGTTTGGGAGTCGATTATGCCAGGGGGAATGTGTTAGCTCATAATTTCGACGCCCACTAAAGAATTATCAAAAGAAAAATCCTACATAGAGATGTTTCGACTAGGAGGAGATGTTTCGACCAGGTAGAGGTGTTTCGACTGGATAAGGGTAATAAGTGTCAGCGTGCAGTTGGGACTTCAGAAATATTTCTTAAAATGGTTGAAGACGGTTTTCGATTGGAGATTCAAAATTCAAATAAAGGAGGGAATTTTGCTCTTATTTGAAACTGTTGAAGGTACACGTGGGGCATAATGAATAGTTACATCCATGCAAGGTTTCATGTATCTTGACATGATTGAAGGGCCGTTAGAAACAGTTATTTCGACTAAGTATAAATAAAGGGTCTTAGTGTTAGGATCTGTGTATGTCAAAGTATGTACAGAGTCTGTAAATTTACCAAGTACCCATGTGAAGAGGAGCCGTAAATTAAAGAATGTACGTTTGTTTACACCATTGTTAGTTATTTTAAAGCAATACAATTCACCTTTATTTTTTTTCCAGAAATACATTTCTTTACTTCTTTATTTCAAACAGTCTCCTTTTACTTCGTTATTTCAAACAGTCTTAATATTTTTTTGTTTCGAACACTTACCGTTGCCACTTGGTTATCATCATAGTCTTTTACAATTTTTATCCTTAATTCATATTAGCTTTTTACCGTATGTTTTAATCACTAGTCCCACTAATACTTTCGAAGTGTTCATGATTACTAAAATTCATTTTAAAAACAGTTAGCACATGTCCTAGGATCAATCTGATCGATCATGTGAGTAACCAAATTTAGAAATTTGGAAGATCAACGATTGTTTACTAATTTTCAAGGTAAACAAATTGGCACGCCCAGTGGGACTGTGCTAGAGTTTTGGAATTGTTTTTAGTTTTGGTTGTTAAGTCATTTTCCCCTTTTTTCGGAAAGAATTCGTTGTATGTTATTAAGGAGTGGTAAAGTAGCCATAAACAATGAACAATAACCAAGGAGAGAATCCCATACGAGGATGGAAAATGTAAATGCGCCAGATAACCAAAATTCTCAAAATCCATCAACCAATAACATAACGCCCCCTTCTTCTTCAATAGGGGCGAACACGACCACAGTGCACGTGTCTGAAATAGTTCCATCTATGGTGAGTTTGATGCCTACGCATTCGATCTCCCATACTGAACCGATTTTAACTTACGTCGGGCCTATGGGGCCTCCACACACTGCTCCACCAATTAGAGATATTCCAAATAGGCCTTTGGTACCCCCTGGTTTCTCAATACCATTTGGTGGTCGAGAACAACCATACGGAATGCCAACTTCAGTGATGGCCAGTTTACACAACGCTGGTTCGACTTTCTCATAACCAATGGTTAACATAAACTCTCCAGTACAAGGGTCTGAGGTTAACATGGGTCGAACTAACCAATATTCATGTTTGAGACACCAGACATAACTACCTTGTCTTACAAATAACTCCGCAATAGTGTGGAGACAACATATAGACGAAAGTAACCATGAGATGGTCCAAATGTTGACACAAACATTGACCACCGTATTAAATCCTATTATTCAAAATATGTCTCAGTCGAATCAACAGATGACAACGCAGGTGGTGCGAATGTCTAAATTCCTGGGTGTACCATAGCCCCAGCGACACCCTTCTAGGGATTGGGTAAGAGAAAACCAGGGAGGCACTTTTGAAGAAGACCTTACTATCAACCAGATCCGACAAAATCAGATGCAACCAGAGATACCGAATCAGGGGGTAGGAGTAGTACCCCCTAGGATCGAACCACAAATACCCAGGGAACCAAGGGTAGTAATGGTAAATAGAAATCAAAACACTGATGATATCATACGGCAAGTTCGACATGACGATTTGGCAGCAGATAATAATCTAGCATCCATGGTCGAGAGGATTATGGTTCGAAATGGGGTTAATTTCGGCCTTCGAAGGCCAAATCATACATCACCTCTGTCAGAGTATATCTTACAGGCAGAAGCACCCCCTAGAACTAAAATCCCTAAATTCACTAAGTTTTCGGGGGGATACCACTGAATCCACTATCGAGCACATGTCTAGATATTTAATTGAGGCAGGAGATATGTCAAACAATGACAGCCTTAGGATAAAGTTTTTTCCAAGTTCTCTCACCTAGAATGCCTTCACATGGTTCACCACCCTGCCCCAAAGTTCGATCCAAACTTGGAACCAACTAGAGAGAATATTCCATGAGCAATTTTACATGGGACAAACGAAGATAAGTCTGAAGGAACTGGCTAGTATCAAACGAAAGTTTATTGAGCCAATTGATGACTATCTGAATAGGTTTTGATTACTCAAAGCTAGATGTTTTACACAAGTGCCAAAGCATGAACTGTTCGAAATGGCTGTTGGGGGCCTTGACTATTCTATTAGGAAGAAATTAGATACCCAATATTTGAGAGACATGGCCCAACTGACTGATAGGATTCGACAGTTAGAACGTTTGAAGTAAGAAAAGGCTAGGGAAAATAAAGGTAAAAGGGTAGCCTATGTCGATTTCAGAAATGATGATGAAGGGTCCTGTCGTGGATTTTCAGACTTCGACGATGGTTTTCTGGGTCATTAAAACATCTCAATGTTTTCTCAGAGATCTTGTGCAGAATGCCATCTAAGAAGGGAGACTCAAATTTCACGGAGCCAGATGAAGATCAACTCCGATCCTCTGCAAGTAGTTGATTCTCATTACACAGAGCTAGAGGAAGTGAACCTAGTTGAAGTCACTGATGATTTTGACATGACTGAAGTCACTGAAGACTTTTTCAATGAACCTGTTATGGCTAAGGTTTCTGAATACCTTGAGCATGAATCTCTTAATGACTTCATCCAAAAAGTTGTGGGAGATACCACCAACAAAAACGCTGATGTCTCTGACGCTAAGGACACTAAAAGTTCCAAGCTGATGATAATCACCAATGAAACTGCTGATGGTTTCGTACAGATATACAAGGCCACCGAGGGCCTTCAATTACAATTCCAAAAGTTGGACATCACTGAAGATGTCAACATGGAGGTTTATATGGTCGAGATATCCCAGGAGACCTCCATGGAAGTTAACGAGGATTGTCGACAGGAAGAATATAACAAAATCGCCTTCTCTAAAGAGGATGAAACATTGTCAGACTTACTCCGAAGGTGCCAGAATAAGCAATCGGAAGTCATATTGTGCCTTCGGTACAGTGTTATGTTTGACAAGAAGGCGGCCCAAAATCTCGAAGGGGTAAGGAAAGCGAATCACCAAGAGAGTCACAAAGCTTTTCAAAATCATCAGGTTGTTCAACCCATAAGGGCTTTCGACCCTAGGAGATACTATGTGTAGATGTTTTTGATTGGCTGCATTTTATGTTAAAACACTAACTATACTCTGATGTCTTGACTGATGTCATGACATGCTTGAGTAGTATGCTGCAGGATTAGCTAATACAGGATTTATTGTCTGGATGTCAAACTGAATGTTATGACATTCATTCCTGACAGCAGATACTGAACTATAGGCTAGTTGGTTTTTCTGTTATAGTTCAGTATTTATTTCAGGATGTTTTTCAGGAGAATAACAGACCTGGCACATAGCCTATTGTCTGGATGTCAAACTGAATGTTATGACATTCATTCCTGACAGCAGATACTGAACTATAGGCTAGTTGGTTTTTCTGTTATAGTTCAGTATTTATTTCAGGCTGTTTTTCAGGAGAATAACAGACCTAGCACATAGCCTATTGTCTGGATGTCAAATTGAATGTTATGACATTCATTCCTGACAGCAGATACTGAATTATAGGCCAGTTAGTTTTTCTGGTATAGTTCAGTATTTATTACAGGCTGCTGTTTCAGGAAACCAACAATTGAGCTAGAATTAAAGTTGTCTAGCATATGGCCTATGTTATGGACGTCAAACTGAATGTTATGACATTCATTCCTGAAAGCATATGCTAAAGTGTAGGCTAGTTAGTTTTTCTGTTATGATTCAGTATTTATCTCAGGCTATTTTTCAGGAATCTAACAGCTGTGCTAAAATCCAGGAAACTAACAACTGTGCTAAAATTAAGAGGCCTAACATATAGCCTATTTGTTAGCACCTTAATATGTGGAAATTAGGTTAACTTGCTTAACCTTAATTTTAGGAAATTCAAGTACAAGGCCCAAGTGCTGCATTATAAAAGGATGGCAATCCTACTTTCAGCAACTCAGGGATTTCGAAGTGTGAAGTGTAACACCCTTCTGAAATACCCCAACAATTAATTAAAATAACAAAACATAAATCAGAGTATATATGCAATGTAAGGGTGTCACACTTGAAACTTCACACCATGTTCCAATTTAACTCGTCATGCTCATTTATTCATCAAAATAAACATTTGCATAATTCACAGCGGATAGAAATTGACAACAACATGCAAAACATGTAACACATTACATGTAAAGTTGTTCAACAACCAAAGGAAAACAAGTAAAACATCCCGTCCCGATGTTACATCTACCAGAGCATGACCCACTAAGGAACTACACTAGACTCCAAGGACTAGCTTCTACTCAATCACTGCTCGTTACCTGAAACATAGTTGTAAGGGTGAGTTCCTCAATCGATATAATAAGCATTATAAATTATCATGTAATGTTAAGTAAGTTAACACATTCAATCACCCTAATCAGATCACACAATCAGTAACGGCACTATCAACTCCAAAATCATACTCAACACAATCACCAAAACAACACGTATAATATTGGAATACATCCATTCATATTATACGCCATACATACATACATTATGCAATGAGACTCCATGCATGTGGTACCGACTATTCGTGAACATATAGTTCAACCTCACCGATCAAATCCAGATACGGCTACCAAGCTCACTAGTCCCACTCATTTGAGACCTAGTGACTCACTCACTAATTCCTCACCATGGGAATTAGCTACCACCCCAAGGGCTATGATATGCACGCTAATCACCTAGCATGCAAACATCAACAACAATTCCACAATAATTCACTCACTAATTCCTCACCATGGGAATTAGCTACCACCATAAAGGCCATAATATGCACGCTAAATCAACTAGCATGCAAACATCAACAATCCACAATGGACATATGCTCACACTCTAAGCCATAAACAGTCCATTCACAATTGCATACATAATAGATACATTCCCAACATTATGCATAATCATATCATGTCATGCCACATAATCAATCACAGTATTAGCACACTCTACTAATACCTATACTGCTCAAAACAACGGGAAATGATCCATACTCTATCATACATCAGCTAAATTACATTACTCAGCTGAACAACCAAAAACTGCACAACAACAGCACAGAAAAATCACAAATCTGCCCATACGCGTATTGCCTAGTCCCATACGCGTATGGCCCATTTCTCAGCCAATCCCATACGCGTATTGCCTGCCTCATACGCGTATGTTACGCGTACCACTTCCTCATACGCGTACCAACAGAGACAAAACCACGTTCAAAACATCATCTTCCTCATCCATACGCGTATTGCCTAGTGCCATACGCGTACCAGACCATCTCATACGCGTATTGCCTAGTGCCATACGCGTATGACCAGAAACCAGATTTCCAGATCTGCTATGGTTTTCTCTACCACGAGATTCCTCAGATCCAACCTCCCACAGTCCAATTTTACACAGTATTCGTTCATATCATCTAACATGAATCATACCCTATTCGATTTCACAATTTCTAACATTATTACATCTAATTCCTACGAATTTCCTTCAATCATAATCCAAATTTCATTCATCCAATAATTCACCAATTTCAGCATACATCATTCTAATCAGGGACAAATCAATGGTTTATCACTACCCATTACATGTTATCCCATAATACCCGTTAAACGACGATAAACCCCCCTTACCTGAGTTAATCCGGCAATCCTTTAGCTTCGAGCTCTTCCTCTCTTCAACCCTTGTTCCCTTGTTCTTTGCCCTTTTCCACTTTTGAGTTGTTTCTCTGTTTTCACGTGAAAACCTCTTTTTACCAAATGGGACTTTTTCTAATTCCAACTTTTATTCCAATAAAAATAATAATCCAATAATAATAATTCCAATAATAATATTCCAATTATTTAATTAAATTAATAAATATATTATTAACTTAAATTAAATAATTATCTTATTTTATCGGGGTGTTACAACTCTCCCCCACTAAAAGAGTTTTCGTCCTCGAAAACATACCTCAAGCGAATAACTCTGGATAAGACTCCTTCATCTGACTCTCAAGTTCCCACGTCACATTGCCACCTGCTGGTCCTCCCCAAGCTACCTTTACCAAAGCAATCTCTTTACCCCGCAACTGCTTCAACTCTCGATCCTCAATCCTCATAGGTGATGTTTAAACAGTCAGGTTATCTCTCACCTGGACATCATCTACTTGGACCACATGCGACGGATCAGGAATGTACCTCCTCAACTGAGACACATGAAAAACCTCATGCAAATTCGCAAGTGACGGCGGTAAAGCGATACGATAGGCTACCTCTCCTATCCTCTCCAAAATCTGATAAGGACCAATAAATCGAGGTGTCAACTTCTTCGACTTCAAAGCTCGACCAACCCCAGTTATCGGAGTAACACGAAGAAACACATGATCTCCCTCTTGAAACTCAAGTGACTTCCTCCTCTTGTCGTGATAACTCTTCTGACGACTCTGAGCAATCCTCATCTTCTCCTGAATCATCTTAATCTTTTCCGTAGTTTGTTGAACAATCTCCGGTCCAACCACAGCACTCTCACCGGACTCATACCAACATAAAGGTGTCCGACATCTCCTACCATACAAAGCTTCAAACGGTGCCATACCAATGCTCGAATGAAAACTATTATTGTAGGTAAACTCAATCAAAGGTAAATAACTATCCCAAGCACCTCCCTTTTCCAAAACACAAGCCCTCAAAAGATCCTCCAGTGACTGAATCGTCCTCTCAGTCTGACCATCAGTCTGCGGATGATATGCAGAACTCAATCTCAGCTTAGTCCCCAAAGCCCTCTGCAAACCTTCCCAGAACTTCGATGTAAATCTAGGATCTCTGTCCGAAACAATACTCGACGGAATACCATGCAAACTTACAATTTTCTCAATATACAACTCAGCTAATCTCTCTAACGGATAATCCATTCTGATCGGAATGAAATGAGCCGATTTTGTCAATCTGTCAACAATCACCCAAATAGCTTCAAAATTCTTAATTGTCCTCGGTAAACCAGAAACAAAATCCATACTGATACTATCCCACTTCCACTCTGGAATAGCCAACGGTTGCATTAGCCCAGACGGCTTCTGATGCTCAATCTTTGACTTCTGACAAGTCAAACAAGAATAAACAAAACTCGCAATTTCTCTTTTCATTCCCGGCCACCAAAATAACTTTTTCAAATCATGATACATCTTCGTAGCCCCAGGATGAATACTCAGGCCACTACGATGTCCTTCCTCAAGAATACTCTTCTTAAGTTCGGTAACATCCGGAATACACACCCGATTACCAAATTTCAAAACACCATTCTCATCAACTCTGAATTCACCACCTTGATCTTGATTCACTAGAGTCAACTTATCAACCAAAAGCACATCGGATTTCTGACCCTCTCTAATCTCATCCAGAATACCACTCGTTAACTTCAACATTCCCAATTTAACACTATTGTGAGTACTCTCACATACCAAACTCAAGTCTCTAAACTGCTCAATTAAATCCAATTCCTTAACCATCAACATAGACATATGCAATGATTTCCGACTCAATGCATCAGCTACTACGTTTGCTTTACCCGGATGGTAATTCAAACCAAAGTCATAATCCTTCAGAAACTCTAACCATCTCCTCTGTCTCATATTCAGCTCTTTCTGATCGAACAAATACTTTAAACTTTTATGGTCACTAAAAACCTCAAATCTTGACCCGTACAAGTAATGCCTCCATAACTTCAGAACAAATACCACAACTGCCAACTCTAAATCGTGTGTCGGATAGTTCCTCTCATGAACCATCAGTTGTCTCGAAGCATAAGCTACAACCTGCTTATTCTGCATCAAAACACCACCCAAACCCAACAATGAAGCATCACAGTAAACCTCAAATGGTTCCGATGGACTTGGTAATATCAGAATAGGAGCAGTAGTTAACCTTCTCTTTAACTCTTGGAAACCTTCTTCACATTTTGAGTCCCAAACAAACGCTTGCCCCTTTCTAGTCAACATCGTCAACGGTAACGCCAACTTAGAAAATCCCTCAATGAATTTCCTATAATAACCTGCAAGTCCAAGAAAACTCCTTATCTCAGAAACTGACTTCGGAGCTTCCCACTTAGATACCGCTTCTATCTTAGAAGGATCAACAGCAACACCACCTCTTGAAATCACATGACCAAGAAAACTAACCTCTTCTAACCAAAATTCACACTTAGACAGTTTAGCAAATAACTTCTTTTCTCGTAGAACTCTTAAAACCACTCTCAAATGCTCAGCATGCTCTTCTTCAGATTTCGAATACACCAAAATATCGTCAATAAACACCACAACAAACTTGTCTAGGTACGGATGGAAAATCCTATTCATATACTCCATAAATACCCCAGGCGCATTAGTCACACCAAAAGGCATTACAGAATACTCATAATGTCCATACCTTGTTCTGAAAGCAGTCTTCTGAATATCCTCAGTTTTCACACGTATCTGGTGATACCCCGATCTCAAATCTATTTTGCTGAACACACTCGCACCAACCAACTGATCCATCAAATCATCAATCCTCGGCAAAGGATATCGATTCTTGATCATCACTTTATTCAGTTGCCTGTAGTCCACACACAACCTCATAGTACCTTCTTTCTTCTTAACCAATAACACTGGTGCACCCCACGGCGACACACTCAGACGAATAAATTTCTTATCCAACAGATCTTCCAGCTGACTCTTCAATTCAGTTAACTCAACAGCAGACATACGGTACGGAACCATCGATATCGGCCTAGTACCAGGTACCAAATCAATCGAGAACTCAACTTCACGCTCTGGCGGTAATTCATTCACTTCTTCAGGAAACACATCAGGAAAATCACACACCACGGCTAGATCGCAAATCACCAGTTTATCTTTAGCCTCCAAAGTCGCTAACAGCATAAACAACTCTGCCCCATCTGCTACTGCCTCATTCACCTGCCTTGCTGATAGAAACAAACTCTTTCCTTCCTCAATCTCAGGAAAGATCACCGTCTTATCAAAACAGTTGATATAAACTCGGTTAAACACCAACCAGTTCATACCCAGGATAACATCAATCTGCACTAGTGGAAGACACACGAGGTCCATTCCAAAGTCTCTACCAAAAATACTCAAAGGACAATTCAAACAAACTGAAGTAGTAGTCACTGAACCCTTCGCAGGAGTATCAATCACCATACTTCCATGCATCTCAGATATCTCTAATTTAAGTTTCACAGCACAATCCAAAGATATAAAGGAATGAGTCGCACCTGTGTCAATAATAGCTACAAGAGGAAAGCCATTAATATAACACGTACCTCGGATCAAACGATCATCTGCAGAAGTCTCAGAACCAGATAAAGCAAAGACCTTGCCTTCCGACTGATTCTCTCTCTTCGGCTTAGGACACTGTGGACTGATATGACCCACCTCTCCACAGTTGAAACAAGTCACAGTCTTCAACCGGCACTCTGCAGCCAAGTGACCACCTTTTCCACACTTGAAACACTTCTTCTCATTACTGGTACACTCATGGACACGATGTCCAGCCTGACCACATCTAAAATACTTAGCAGGGGCACTGGAGTCTCCCCCACTAGGTCTCCTCATCCCACTCTGCCTCTGGAAACCTTTTCCAGCTGCATACGGCTTCCCACGATCATTCTGATTCTTGCCTTTCCTATCAACCCTTTGCTGATAGCTCTCCGCTCTGGCCTTGGTATCCTGTTCAAAAATCCTGCAACAGTCAACCAAATCCGAAAACACTCTAATCCGCTGATATCCAATAGCCTGCTTGATCTCGGGACGTAACCCGTTCTCAAACTTCACACACTTTGAAAATTCCCCAGTAGCCTCATTATAGGGAGTGTAATACTTCGACAGCTCTGTGAACTTAGCAGCATACTCAGCAACAGACCGGTTGCCCTGCTTCAATTCCAAGAACTCTATCTCTTTCTTTCCTCTGACATCCTCTGGAAAGTACTTCCTCAGGAATCTCTCTCTGAACACCGCCCAAGTGATCTCAGTATTCCCAGCAGCTTCCAACTCAGTGCGGGTAGCAACCCACCAATCATCTGCTTCCTCTGACAGCATATGCGTACCGAACCTGACCTTCTGGTTATCGGCACACTCAGTCACTCGGAAGATCCTCTCAATCTCCTTCAACCACTTCTGAGCACCATCTGGATCGTATGCTCCCTTGAACATTGGAGGATTGTTCTTCTGGAACTCACTCAGTTGACGAGCAGCTCCCATTCCCACAACATTCGGATTCCCTCCAAGTACTCCAGCTAGCATACCCAGAGCCTCAGCAATCGCAGCATCGTCTCTACCTCTTCCAGCCATCTCTATTCTGAAAACCCAACAAGCTAAAACAATAAGTACTGATAGGGTTACACAACCTATCACGTACAGGGAAACAGAATAATTACGACTCGACCCGACCGACTATGCTCTGATACCACTAATGTAACACCCTTCTGAAATACCCCAACAATTAATTAAAATAACAAAACATAAATCAGAGTATATATGCAATGTAAGGGTGTCACACTTGAAACTTCACACCATGTTCCAATTTAACTCGTCATGCTCATTTATTCATTAAAATAAACATTTGCATAATTCACAGCGGATAGAAATTGACAACAACATGCAAAACATGTAACACATTACATGTAAAGTTGTTCAACAACCAAAGGAAAACAAGTAAAACATCCCATCCCGATGTTACATCTACCAGAGCATGACCCACTAAGGAACTACACTAGACTCCAAGGACTAGCTTCTACTCAATCACTGCTCGTTACCTGAAACATAGTTGTAAGGGTGAGTTCCTCAATCGATATAATAAGCATTATAAATTATCATGTAATGTTAAGTAAGTTAACACATTCAATCACCCTAATCAGATCACACAATCAGTAACGGCACTATCAACTCCAAAATCATACTCAACACAATCACCAAAACAACACGTATAATATTGGAATACATCCATTCATATTATACGCCATACATACATACATTATGCAATGAGACTCCATGCATGCGGTACCGACTATTCGTGAACATATAGTTCAACCTCACCGATCAAATCCAGATACGGCTACCAAGCTCACTAGTCCCACTCATTTGAGACCTAGTGACTCACTCACTAATTCCTCACCATGGGAATTAGCTACCACCCCAAGGGCTATGATATGCACGCTAATCACCTAGCATGCAAACATCAACAACAATTCCACAATAATTCACTCACTAATTCCTCACCATGGGAATTAGCTACCACCATAAAGGCCATAATATGCACGCTAAATCAACTAGCATGCAAACATCAACAATCCACAATGGACATATGCTCACACTCTAAGTCATAAACAGTCCATTCACAATTGCATACATAATAGATACATTCCCAACATTATGCATAATCATATCATGTCATGCCACATAATCAATCACAGTATTAGCACACTCTACTAATACCTATACTGCTCAAAACAACGGGAAATGATCCATACTCTATCATACATCAGCTAAATTACATTACTCAGCTGAACAACCAAAAACTGCACAACAACAGCACAGAAAAATCATAAATCTGCCCATACGCGTATTGCCTAGTCCCATACGCGTATGGCCCATTTCTCAGCCAATCCCATACGTGTATTGCCTGCCTCATACGCGTATGCTACGCGTACCACTTCCTCATACGCGTACCAACAGAGACAAAACCACGTTCAAAACATCATCTTCCTCATCCATACGCGTATTGCCTAGTGCCATACGCGTACCAGACCATCTCATACGCGTATTGCCTAGTGCCATACGCGTATGACCAGAAACCAGATTTCCAGATCTGCTATGGTTTTCTCTACCACGAGATTCCTCAGATCCAACCTCCCACAGTCCAATTTTACACAGTATTCGTTCATATCATCTAACATGAATCATACCCTATTCGATTTCACAATTTCTAACATTATTACATCTAATTCCTACGAATTTCCTTCAATCATAATCCAAATTTCATTCATCCAATAATTCACCAATTTCAGCATACATCATTCTAATCAGGGACAAATCAATGGTTTATCACTACCCATTACATGTTATCCCATAATACCCGTTAAACGACGATAAACCCCCCTTACCTGAGTTAATCCGGCAATCCTTTAGCTTCGAGCTCTTCCTCTCTTCAACCCTTGTTCCCTTGTTCTTTGCCCTTTTCCACTTTTGAGTTGTTTCTCTGTTTTCACGTGAAAACCTCTTTTTACCAAATGGGACTTTTTCTAATTCCAACTTTTATTCCAATAAAAATAATAATCCAATAATAATAATTCCAATAATAATATTCCAATTATTTAATTAAATTAATAAATATATTATTAACTTAAATTAAATAATTATCTTATTTTATCGGGGTGTTACATGAAGCATTAAATACATTATTGTATTTCATAGCTGTAGTTTTTATTGTGTCTTGTATTAGGTTTTACTTGTGAGCCAAGCAATTATCACCTAGATGGTTGCATTGGACTAGGGTGTTCATTGAGTTGTAATTGTTGTGTCACTCTAAGCTTTTAAGCGTGAGTGCTGTGTTTCTTGATTAAAGCTTTTAAGCACAATCAAGAGTTGTTTGAAGTATAACTTTGCCATTGACTTTAAACTAATTAAAGGTTGTAATCACTGTGGTGATGGAGGGGGAGTGAGTAGGAACTCTGGTCTTAGTTGAGATTGAAATTGCATTGGGTAGGTCTTAATTGATAGGATTAAACAGTTGGTTTAAGTCCTGAATTAATACTGCTTATAGTGGATTTCCTCCTTGGCTTGGTAGCCCCCAGACGTAGGTGTGTTTGTCACCGAACTGGGTAAAAAACTCTTTGTGTTATTTACTGTCCTTTACATTTACCTTCTGTATACATTCCTGTCTGCACAGAATTGGATGTCATAACGTCCAGTGTGACATCGATAGTCTGTTACTAGAATTTCAATTGGCCTCAGAGCAGGCACCCTGCCTGTTAATTTCTGGGTGAGATCTAGGGACGTTACCTTCTAGTACCATGGACAGGGATGCAGGATTCTCAAATAGACCACCCATGCTGGATGGTTCTAACTATGATGACTGGAAACCTCGTATGATAGCCTTCTTGAGGTCTCTGGATAGCAAGGTCTGGAGAGCTGTCAACAAAGGATGGGAACATCCAACGAAGACAAGTAAAGATGGAATCATTATGCAAATTCCTGAAGAAGAGTGGGACAAAGAGCAAGAGACATTAGCCCTTGGAAACTCTAAGGCTTTGAATGCACTGTTCAATGGAATAAATAAGAACATTTTCAGACGGGTGCATCACTGTGAACTGGCTAAAGAAGTTTGGGATACTCTCAAAATAACTCATGAAGGGACCTCCAAGGTAAGGATGTCTAAACTTCAGATGCTGACTACTAAGTTCGAAAATCTAAGGATGAAAGAGGGTGAGACTATTCATGACTTCCACATGAATATTCTTGAAATTGCCAACACTTCTGGAGGCTTAGGAGAGAAAATGTCTGAAGAAAAACTTGTAAGAAAGATTCTCAGATCATTGCCCAAAAGATTTGCCATGAAGGTCACTGCTATAGAAGAGGCTCATGATATCTGCAATATGAAGGTTGATGAGCTTATTGGTTCTCTTCAAACTTTTGAACTGGGATTGTGTGAGAATGTTGAAAAGAGAAACAAAAGCATAGCTTTTGAATCAAATACTGAAGAGGATTCAGAAAAAGGAAATATTGGAGGTGATGAAAGCATATCAGAAGCTATAGCCATGCTTGGAAGGCAGTTTAACAAGTTCATAAAGAAGGTTGATCAAAAAGGGAGACCAAATGTCAAGAACACTTCATCTGACATCAGTAGAAGATCAAGATCTGAAGAAAAGTCCAACCAAGGCAAGGGAATCCAGTGTCATGGATGTGAAGGCTTTGGACACATTAGAGCTGAATGTCCTACCTTTCTCAAGATGCAAAAGAAGGGACTATCTGTCACCTGGTCTGAGGGAGACTCTGAGAGTGAATTAGAAGGAGAATCTGTAAAACATGTCACTGCACTAACTAGTGTATGTGCCTCTGATGATGACTCAAGTGGAGATGAACTTACATTTGATAAACTTGCTGCTTCATATAAAGAGTTATATGTCAAAAGTGCAGAAGTGTGTATTCAAGGAGAAAAGCAGAAGAAACTCATCAAGGAGCTGGAAGCTGAGAAGAAGAAGCATCTGACAGTCATAGATGGTCTAAATGGTGAGATAACCTTGCTGACCTCTAAGCTAGATCACATGACAAAATCCATCAGAATGCTGAATAAAGGAACTGACACTTTGGAAGAAATTCTAAAGGTGGGACAGAAATCAGGAACCATGTCTGGTTTAGGCTTTGTTAAGGAATCCCCATCTGAATTCAACAACTCAAAGGCTGAAGTTCAGAATACCAAGCAAAAGTCACAACCAATGTCACAACATCATGGAAGCAGGAGGTTTAACCATCAAAATAAGAAATTTCAAAGATGGAGATGCCACTACTGTGGTAGATTTGGTCACATAAAACCCTTCTGTTACAGGTTGCATGGTTATCCTAACCAGACCCCTCAAGTCAGACCTAAGCAGAAGGCATCTAAGCATAATGCCCCCATCAAGAGACAACAATGGGTTGCTAAATTGGCTCACACATCTCTAAGGGCATCTACCAAAGAAGACTGGTACTTTGACAGTGGTTGCTCAAGACATATGACTGGGATGAATAACCTATTGGTAGATGTATAACCTCACACTACCAGTTATGTGACCTTTGGTGATGGAGCTAAAGGAAAAATCAAAGGTGTTGGTAAGCTGGACAGTCTTGGAGTTCCAGAACTGAATAATGTGTTGTTAGTAAAAGGACTAACTGCTAATCTCATTAGCATAAGCCAGCTATGTGATCAAGGCTTCAATGTACATTTCACTAAGGAAGAATGTGTTGTGAATAATGGAGAAAATAAGGAAGTTATGAGAGGATCCAGATCCAAAGATAACTGCTATCTATGGAAACCTGAAGTCTCAAACCACTCCTCAATGTGCTTCTTAGCCAAGGAAGAAAAGGAAGTGAAGTTGTGGCATAGAACACTTGGACATCTTCATTTAAGAGGAATGAAGAAGATCATATCCAAGGAAGCAGTTAGAGGAATCCCAAAGCTGCTTATGGATGAAGGAAAAGTTTGTGGAGAATGTCAGGTTGGCAAGCAAACCAAGATGTCACATCCTAAGCTTGGACATCCTACAACATCCAAAACTCTGGAACTGTTGCACATGGACTTAATGGGACCTATGCAGATTGAAATTCATGAGTTGTCCTCACCTATTACTCCTCCGCAAAATGGAGTAGTTGAAAGGAAGAAACAGAACTGTGCATCATTATCCACTGCTGAAGCTGAGTACGTAGTAGCTGGAAGCAGTTGTTCCCAACTGGTATGGATGAAACAGATGCTGACTGAGTACAATGTCACTCAGAATGTCATGATATTATTCTGTGACAATCTCAGTGCCATCAACATTTCAAAGAATCCTATCCAACACAGCAGGACCAAATGTATTGACATTAGACATCACTTCATAAGAGATCTGGTGGAAGACAAAGTGATTACCTTGGAACATGTGGTAACTCAAGTACAACTTGCTGACATATTTACAAAAGTTTTGGATGCCAATCAATGTGAATGTTTAAGAGGGAAGTTGGGGATCTGTGTTCATGAGAACCTATAGCTTGGATTTGTTCATTATCTCAGTTATCACAGCTGTGTATGATGATGGTTTGTACTGCTTAACTATTATCTCTTAACATGTTCAATGTTATAACATCTGTCCTAACATTCTCTGATAGACTAATTAACATTTATTTTGTCTAATTGGTCACCTTTGGTCAATTTTGACTAAAAAGGGGGAGAAGTGTTGATAAGTGTTGATGTGGAATGTGGAAGCAGTTGTGTATGTAACTGATCTGAAGGACAACTATTATTGAAGGAAGTGCACAGGTGTTAAAACAAGAATGTTGCTCTGTTTACAGATGTCAAAGAGGATGTCTGATATGGTGCACAGGTGTTGATGTTGAAGCAGATGTCAGAATGACATTCTGGCTGGTACAGGTGTTGTAGTTATAATAGTTGCTGTTCTGTTTACAGATGTCAAAGAGGATGTCTGATATGGTGCACATGTGTTGATGTTGAAGCAGATGTCAGAATGACATTCTGGCTGGTACAGGTGCTGGAGTTACTGTTATTTGATGTATGCACGGATTTAGGGGGATGAGGAGTACCCTTGTGCATTTGCGTGTCTTACTAGTTGCATCCATAACTAGTAATTTTGTTCACAAGATGTTATGTGTGATGTCTTAACATAAGATATCCTATGTACCTGCTGGAGTTCAAAAACATGTGCATGCAGGATTGTTTCAGAATGTCATACACAAGGTCATGGCATCTGATATGGTTGTACCTGCTGGAAGTTATAAAAGGAATTATGGAATTATGCAGGATTTTTCCAGGATGTCAGACCCGATGTCATGACACCCTGTACACAGAACATTCAGTGTGAATGTCTGGTGTTTTGTGATTGCACACTTAATGGCAATCTGTGTTTGATTGAAGATCTGATTTGTGGCTGAAATTCGTCACTCTAAAGCTGTGAAGCAAGAGTGTGTGTCTACTTGATCAAAGTTGTGAAGCAAGATCAAGTGGGTGTAGTCTTGATCAAAGATGTAAAGCAAGATCAAGAGTGTGTATTCTTGATTGAAACTGTGAAGAAAAATCAAGTGTGTGTTTCTGAAATTTGCTTGTAATTTTATTTTTGTTGGTCTGTAATATTAAGTGTTGCTTTGGCAACATTTTTGACAAAAAGGGGGAGTAATAAATGTACCCCAGGACAACAGATTTCATTGAAGGTCCTCTAAACAAGAGGTTATGGTGTTGTGTGCATTCTACTTGTGCTGCTGCTGTTTGAAGTTTAACTTCTATGAGTGCTGAGTGTATTAGCTAATTTGATTCTCTGCTTGGATGTGTGCTTTCCGCTGCTGTGAACTCTATTGTGATGCCAAGTTGTTTTAGCTAAAAAATTGCCAAAGGGGGAGTTTGTAGATGTTTTTGATTGGCTGTATTTTATGTTAAAACACTAACTGTACTCTGATGTCTTGACTGATGTCATGACATGCTTGAGTAGTATGCTACAGGATTAGCTAATACAGGATTTATTGTCTGGATGTCAAACTGAATGTTATGACATTCATTCCTGACAGCAGATACTGAACTATAGGCTAGTTGGTTTTTCTGTTATAGTTCAGCATTTATTTCAGGATGTTTTTCAGGAGAATAACAGACCTGGCACATAGCCTATTGTCTGGATGTCAAACTGAATGTTATGACATTCATTCCTGACAGCAGATACTGAACTATAGGCTAGTTGGTTTTTCTGTTATAGTTCAGTATTTATTTCAGGCTGTTTTTCAGGAGAATAACATACCTAGCACATAGCCTATTGTCTGGATGTCAAACTGAATGTTATGACATTCATTCCTGACAGCAGATACTGAATTATAGGCCAGTTAGTTTTTCTGGTATAGTTCAGTATTTATTACAGGCTACTGTTTCAGGAAACCAACAGCTGAGCTAGAATTAAAGTTGTCTAGCATATGGCCTATGTTTTGGACGTCAAACTGAATGTTATGACATTCATTCTTGACAGCATATGCTAAAGTGTAGGTTAGTTAGTTTTTCTGTTATGATTCAGTATTTATCTCAGGCTATTTTTCAGGAATCTAACAGCTGTGCTAAAATCCAGGAAACTAACAACTGTGCTAAAATTAAGAGGCCTAACATATAGTCTATTTGTTAGCACCCTAATATGTGGAAATTAGGTTAACTTGCTTAACCTTAATTTTAGGAAATTCAAGTACAAGGCCCAAGTGTTGCATTATAAAAGGATGGCAATCCTACTTTCAGCAACTCAGGGATTTCGAAGTGTGAAGCATTAAATACATTATTGTATTTCATAGCTGTAGTTTTTATTGTGTCTTGTATTAGGTTTTACTTGTGAGCCAAGCAATTATCACCTAGATGATTGCATTGGACTAGGGTGTTCATTGAGTTGTAATTGTTGTGTCACTCTAAGCTTTTAAGCGTGAGTGTTGTGTTTCTTGATTAAAGCTTTTAAGCACAATCAAGAGTTGTTTGAAGTATAACTTCGCCATTGACTTTAAACTAATTAAAGGTTATAATCACTGTGGTGATTGAGGGGGAGTGAGTAGGAACTCTGGTCTTAGTTGAGATTGAAATTGCATTGGGTAGGTCTTAAGTGATAGGATTAAACAGTTGGTTTAAGTCCTGAATTAATACTGCTTATAGTGGATTTCTTCCCTGGCTTGGTAGCCCCCAGACGTAGGTGTGTTTGTCACCGAACTGGGTAAACAACTCTTTGTGTTATTTACTGTCCTTTACATTTACCTTCTGTATACATTCCTGTCTGTGCAGAATTGGATGTCATAACATCCAGTGTGACATCGATAGTCTGTTACTAGAATTTCACTATGATCCAAGATGATCGATGGTGAAACTTTGTGAAGCCAAGAGAATAGGGCCGACTACTAAGCCCATTTCTTTCAAACCTAGTGCTGAAGTTTCGAATGGGAAGCGGGTAAAGCCAACTGATGGCAGAAACATGGTCAAGGGAAATGGCAGAGCTTCAAAGCGGAAAGGGGTTCGTCATTAGCTTACCGTAGGGAATTTCAGGCCGACAAAAGAACCTCCCCTGTATCTAAAAATTATAAAGGAAAAAACCCTATGATAAGGTCTCAGTGGAGAAGAGAGAAGAGGAGAATGAAAGCCCAGAGGGATGCTGGTGAGAAAGACAAAGTTGAGTCTAGCACCTACGTGCCTGCGAAGCAAAGGGAAGACTCAAGCTTTGACAAAAGAAAATTCAATGATCCAGCAGAGGCGGCCAGAGAAAGATATAATCAGGTGGCTACTGAAGATGAAATGTTGACTGATAATTTTGACTCAGGATCTGAGGCTTCTCTAGATATTTTAGTCGGTGTGGTGTTTATGACGCCCATGGAGTTTGACTAGATCACAGAGGTCGAAGATACCGACAATATTACGGAGAGAGAAATGGCTGCTCATAAGCCAGTATGCTACTATGTTATGAATAATGGCTGCGTTGAAGAGCAAAATTCCTTCTTCGAGACACCCAATAAGGCTATGAAGAGTCATCTTAAGTCTCTCTTCATTACTGGAAAGGTCAAAGACGTTCCCATTAATAAAATCTTGGTGGACTGTGGTGCGACCGTGAATTTGATTCCTCATCACATGTTGAGGAAAATTGACAAGTATGACATTGATGCCAAATCTCATAATATGTTGCTTACCAACTACGAAGGTAAAGTGGGTTCGACCCTTGGTGTCATCCAAGTCGAATTAACCGTAGGAACAATCACAAGATCCACAATGTTTTATGATCGTGGAAATGAAGGCCAATTATAATCTGTTACTTGGAAGGGAGTGGATACATGGGGTCGGAGCTATCCCATCCTCAATGCACCAGAGGATAATTATTTGGAGTTCAGATGGTATTCTGGAAAGTATAGAGGAAGATCAAGGGTACTTCAAAGCCCCTATCAGTCATACCAACAGACGCCATTTCGACAAGCATTTGGCCAATACCGCTCCCTGTGATTCGGCCGATTTTGCATTCACACCTGATGACAATGCTTATTGTTCCCTGCCATTGCACCCATACAATGGCTTTCACTGGGACATGGAAGTAGTGGGCGAAGACAACTTTGGATACTTAGGAGCGTATGGAGTTCAACCCACAAGTTGGGGAAGCGAATTCAGTGCTGATGACTGAGTTCACAATGCTAAAAAGGATTTCAGCTTACATAGCCGAAAACAAGCAACAATTGACCTTAAAGGCCGAAGTCAAAAACATGGATGTCGAAGCCAGTGAAGTTTATCATCAAATAGGTCCTGGGAAGGACTATGACCCAATGCCACCTGACAAGGGTCAGAACGAAGAGCAAGGCCAGAGGCTCGATGCTATCTACGACGATGAGCCTTTGGGTTTCGAGAAGGATTTGCTAGAAACAAACATTAAAATGTTGGCGCAAGATCCACTTGAGGAAATAGACTTGGGAGAGGGATTAATAAAAAGGCCAACTTACATTAGCGCCAATATCCACCCTCAACTAAAAGTCGAAGTAGTCAAGTTGTTGAAAGAGTTCAAAGACTGTTTTGCATGGGACTCTGATGAGATGTCTGGTTTGAGTAGAGATCTAGTCGAGTTGAAGATGCCAATCAAGCCTGGAAAAAATCCTGTTAAGCAGAGGCCAAGGCGATTTGCACCAGCAATACTTTTGAAGATCAAAGAAGAGGTCGAAAGGCTCTTTTGCTGTAATTTCATTCGCACAGTCAGGTATGTTAATATTATGCATGTTGTAAAAAAGAATGGTACTTTGAGGGTTTGCATAGATTTTAGAGATTTAAATACTGCAACCCCAAAGGATGAATATTCGATGCCAGTGACAGAAATTCTAGTCGATTCCGCTGCAGGCTGTGAATATTTAAGCATGCTCGATAGATATTCTGGGTATAATCAAATATTTATTGCAGAAGAGGATGTCCCAAAATTAGCCTTTCGATGCCCTAGAGCCTTAGGCATCTACGATGGGTAGTGATGCTTTTGGTTTGAAAAATACCGGGGAAACCTACCAAAGAGTAATGAAGTCGATCTTCCATGATTTTATAGAGACATTTATGCAAGTCTACATAGATGATATTGTCATTAAGTCTGTTTCAGGGAAGAGTCATATAGATCATCTTCGAATATCCTTTGAAAGTATGAGAAAGCATGGTCTAAAAATGAATCCTCTAAAATGCACTTTTTGTGTGCAGACTGGGGATTTCTTAGGCTTTGTGGTCCATTAAAAGGGAATTGAAATAAACCAGAATAAGACCAAGGCCATAATGGAAGCAAAAGCGCCATCAACAAAGAAAGGATTGCAGTCATTACTAGGCAAGATCAATTTCCTGAGGAGATTCATCTCAAACCTTAGTGGGAAGACACAAGCTTTTTCACCATTGCTTCGACTCAACAGGGAAGGGTTCGAATGGGGGCAGGCTCAACAAGAAGCATTCAATAAGATTAAAGCATACTTGAGTCATCCACCAATCCTGACGCCACCTTATAGAAATAAAAGTATGAGATTGTATATATCTGCGTCTAACAAGACTTTAGGAAGCATGTTGGCTCAAGAGGATGATAATGGCGTCGAAAGAGCCATATATTACCTCGGTAGGGTATTAAATGATGCAGAAACTAGGTATAACATAGTTGAAAAATTGTGTTTATGCTTGTATTTCTCTTGTACAAAGTTGAAGCATTATATAAAACCTGTTGATTTTTATGTTTCATCTCATTTCGACGTTATTAAGCATATGTTGTCCAAACCAATTTTGCATAGTCGAATTGGGAAATGGGCATTAGAGTTAACCAAATTTTCTTTAGCGTACATGCTATTAAAGGTTGTTAAAGGACAAATGGTAGCAGATTTTATAGTCGACCACTCCATATATGCAAATGCACTACACTATCTTGAATTAGAACCTTGGGAGTTGTACTTCGATGGGTCTAGTCACAAGGATGGAACATACATAGGAGTGCTAATTATTTCTCCTAATAAAATTCCAACAAGACTCAAGTACAGAGTAGAATGTCTATGTTCGAACAATGAGGCCGGATATGAAGCCCTCATAGTCGAACTTGAAATATTATTGGAATTGGGGGCAACTCGGGTCAAAATAATGGGTGACCCAGAGTTAGTCATAAAACAGATCACAAAGGAATACAAATGTATTAAAGAGAATTTAATTATGTACTTCATAATAGCCAGTCAATTGCTAAAAAGATTCGAAATGGCTAATATTCGACATATACCTCGATTAGAAAATCAAGTGGCTAACGATTTGGCTCAGATTGCATCTGGGTATAAAATTTCAAAAGAAAAGTTACAAAAAGTCATCAAAGTCAGAGGAAAGGTCGTGGCAACCAGATTAACCCCTTCAGACTTAGAAAAGATAAACCTGGGATATGCTGATGAAGGGAACTTAGAAATATTGGTAATAGACAATCTGACAGATGGAGATTGGAGGAAACCAATATTGGCATACTACAAAATCCAACGTCGTCTGTTGATCGAAAAACCAGGTATCGAGCATTAAGTTATGTTCTTTTGGGATTAGAATTGTTTAAGAAGTCTCTTAAGGGAGTTTTGCTTAAGTGCCTCAGTGAGTCAGAGGCGTATTTAGCCCTTTCGACTGTCCACAGTGGGGCGTGTAGGGCACACCAAGTTGGTCATAAGATGAAATGACTTTTATTTTGTCAAGGGATGTATTAGCCTACTATGTTGAAGGATTGTATTGAATTTCCAAAGGGATGCCAAGAATGTCAGATACATGCAGGCATACAACATGTTCCCACAAGCGAATTGTACTATATCATCAAGCCTTGGCCATTCAGAGGTTGGGCTTTAGATTTAATTGGGGACATTCGACCACCATCATCTAAAAGTCAAAGTTATATCCTGGTGGACGTTGATTATTTTACAAAATGGACCGAAGTTATACCCTTACCAAACGTGAATCAGGAGGATGTGATCGAGTTTATCCAGAAGCATATTATTTACAGATTTGGAATCCTAGAGACTGTCACAACAGATCAAGGGTCAGTATTCACTGGTCGAGAGATGCAAGAATTTCTAAAGAAATGGGTTTCAAACTGTTAACTTCGACGCTATATTATGCTCAGGCTAATGGTCAAGTTGAAGCTGTTAATAAAGTAATCATTGGCTTAATTAAAAAGCATGTGGGGAAGAAGCCTAGAAATTGGCACAAAATTCTAGATCATATTTTGTGGGCATGTCGTACCTCTCCCAAAGAAGCCACTAAGTCGACCCCTTTTCTGCTAACTTTCGCCCATGATGTTGTTTTACCAGTAGAGATTTACCTACAATCCATAAGGATTCAAAGGCATCATGAAATTCCAACAGAGTCATATTGGAGCATGATGCTCGATGAATTAGTTGATTTAGATGAAGAAAGGTTAAATGCCTTGGAATTATTAAAATGACAGAAGAAGAGAGTAGAGAAAGCTTATAACAAGAAGGTGAAAGTCAAAAATTTTTTGCCTGAAGACTTGGTCTAGAAAGTGATCCTTCCAATGGATCGAAAGGATAGGATCTTAGGGAAGTGGTCTTCAAAATGGGAAGACCCTTTTTAGATTTTGCAAGTATTTTCTAATGGTGCCTATGAAATTGAAGAGCTTAATGAAGACAAGACGACTTTGAGAGTAAATGGGAAATATTTAAAAAAGTATAGACCAATACTCCAAGAGATAAAAATAAGAGACGAATATTTATATATGAGTTAATAAGAGCCAATATGGTAAAAATGCCAAAATGGTTTACATTTGATTCGAAGGCCCAAAGGGCTAATATTCATTACTATTAAAATTTGTCTCATTACATCAAAAATAAACAAAATAGAAAGGAGACTAAAAATTTAGAAAGGAAGCTTGGCCTTGATCTGAAGGTACTTTGCTTTAAGAAGCTCCAGACGTTTCTCATACAAAGATCTCTTCGACGGGAGAAGTTTGAGGTCAGACTCAAGTTTTCGAGCCTGTTCGACGAACTCCATGCCGAATTCCAGCTCTTTATCCATTAAGGCATCATCAAACTCTAAGAGTTTGCTTTTGCTTCTTTCTGCCTCAGAAATCTTTGCCTGAAGTGCTTCTATTTGCTTCTTCCAAGAAGCAATATCACAATCATGGCTTTCGATCTTCTCTTTGTTCTTTTATTTAGTTTTCTCCAATTCCATCGCCTTGTTGGTGGACTCGGTGGCAGCATCCCAGGCAGCTGCCTCAGAACCAAACTTCTTCTCAATCTCCCATGTTAGTTGAGGTAGCAGCTTATGATCTGCGACGGCTTGGTCGACCATAGTACCTATCTCCAATATAACATTGGTAACTTCAGGGGAAGTTTTAGAAGGTCGACTTGATTCAGAAGAGCCTTTAAAGTTAATGGGGCAGAAGGATCATCCAACAACAGCAAGAACAAGTCACCTTTAAAGATCTTGTCTTTAATCTTAGAAAGCACTTCATCTGCAGGAGTGCTCGAAGGTTGATCTTCATACACCGAAGCAGTGCTAAGGCTTTTTTCAGAGGAACTTTCCCTACAACTTAACATAGCCTTCAAATATTCAAGGGGTTGTCTTCATTTTAGAATCACCAGTCTTTTTGCAGAAAGGCCCACAATACTACTTGTCGAAACTTCGCCCGTCGGAATAACTACAATAGTTGGAGTGACAAGAGTTTGGTTCTGAGCCCGCCCTTCGCCTGTATCAGCCTCCCTTTCTTCAGAACCTTCATCATCATCAGGGACTGGGGTCTGGTTGCCTTTGTTCTCTTCCTCCATCACTGTATCTTCGATGTTTCCACCTTCCTCCTGGGGATTGGCTACTCCTTCGATGTTGTATAAATCGTCCCCAGGATTGTCTCCATTTTCAACTAATTCATCCACCACCATGGGTTCTGGGTTCACTCCAGCCTCACCTTCTTCGACCGAAGCAGTTTCATGATCAGAGTCGCTGGTGTGGGAGTTTGAGTAACAGTCCTTGGTGGTGAAGTATCAAGGCCACCATAAAGAGGTTGGTTAATCTCACTCATGGATCCTTTTTCAGATGATGGTTGATAAGTGGGTTCGCCAACACTGTTTAAGACATCCGCTACAGAAGCTGCGCAAAAGAAGTCATGGTTTTGGCTCGAACGACGATACTTGCGCCACCCTGAAATCAACACAATCGAAACAATGAGTGGTGAAAGACGGTAAATAAACAATGTAAGGCAGAGTGAAGTTTGTTTTACCTTGTCACCTTCGACCCCAAGGCTGGAGTTGTCACTCTCACTTTGGGGCGCCGCTATCTTTGCCATTTCTTTAGGAGTATGCTCTTGGATTGTAAGTGCAGAAGGCCTTTTCTTTGGGAGTTTTGCTGGAGGTTGGCTCAAAGTGTCGGTGACCTTCGGTTGCTGTTTCCTCTTCCTGGAAGTTAGGTCGAGAACCGGAGATAGATCATCTTCGTCAGATTCTATTATGACGGGGATTTCTACAGGTTTTTGGATTTTGATGGGGGCTTATATGAGGTTTTCGAGTAGCCTGAGTTAAGAATTGGAATGTCAGCATCATTAAACATAAAAAATAAAAAAGAAATAAGAAGGCAAAGTATACCTTTGTAGGCTTGCTACCTCCCTCAGTCTTCGATTCGACCGGTCTTCTGATGGTGGGTTTCTTAGGTGGAACCCTGATGGCTAAATGAAAATAACATAAAGTAGTTAGTGTTAGCTAAGAGTAAATAGCCTAAAAGAGGGATGTGCTTCGAAGAAAACCTCATGTGTCACACCTTCATATATGCCCTATTCGATGTGGACATCTTCGATCCCTATATGAAGATGCCCTTTGAAACTGTCTAGAGTATGCTTAGTCGCAACCACCTGCTGAGCTTTTTTCTAGGACTACTGTCGAAGTATTTTAATGGAGTCTCCACAAATAAACCAGTCTGGAAATGGAGGGGCAAGGGCCACTCCAAAGTCAGCATTAGGCAATGGAGGAAATTTTGGGGGGAAAAGTTTGAAAGCCATTTCATAGCGTTTCTCATGAGGAATGTATGTAGGAATCTTTAAACTTTCCATTTTCTTTGAAAAAAATTCTTTAAACGTGACAGCTGCTTCACGAATGGTTCGCCTAAGATCATCAGAAGAAAAGCGTGTAAGTACCTTTCTTGGTCTTTTCCTGCATAAGAAGAAAAGCTTTGTTAAATAGTTGTATAAAGGAAGAGATATCACAAAACTCTTCAATGTATTATTTAGTCCACCATCTCCCAAACTCTTGAGTGCAGAGGAAGTTAGGCTCGAAGTTAAAAGGAGTAAGTTGGGTCCTGCTAGTGTATATGGCTATCTACTTGAGGGCAGTGGCTTCATTGTGGACTGCATTGTAGATAAGGAGGCTACCTTTTTTGTTATACAGACACTTTGGAAGAACCTGAATTAACCCAAACTATCGAGCAACAAGGTTAGGTTGACAGGTGATCAAAGTAACCTGAACCTTTGAAGGATTAAATCGAAGGGTTAGGATCCTAGAGGTCAATAAGGCTTCCTAAATCAGTAAAGGTTTTGTCTCTTGTTTCTTGGATGGAGATGGGAAGGTCCTGGTAAACCATTTTGGACCGTACTTCCTGAAAGCAAAGGGGGCCATGCTCGAAGTGAAAACATGGCGCTTGGCGAACATCATTATGTAGCTCATTAAAGTTGGTTGCAGGGCTTGTCCTTCGTCATTGGGAGTCAACTGAGCTAGTCTAATGCCTTCGACCCTTCTGTTTTTAACCTCCTCAGCTTCTTCGTCAACGAGGCATTTGTTCGGTAGACTATCCTTGAAGGTGGCATTGAGCCAGAGTTGCAATAGCCAAAAAGGGCCAGAAAGGAGAAGATTCCCTTTTTCGCCCAAATTCTTCAATTGAGAGACTCCATTGCTCAATGACTCATAAAGACTGGCCAATATTATCTCGCTTAGACAAATATCATGTTCAACATGTAGTTGATTCTCCAAGGTAAGATATTTCTTGGTAACTTGTAAAGACTTCGAGCAGAAGACAGAGTGAGACAACCACAAGGCCAAGAAAGCTATGTGCTCCATGTCGGAGACGATGTCAGTATCTTTGTCATGATAGTGGGCTATGTGAGTCGAATATACTGCTCGGGATATCGAAATGGCTATGGTGTTCACAACATCGATTTCAGGATCGTAGGTATGTCCAGTATGTTTTAGCCCTGTGATAGCGGCCAAGTCGAAGAGCGTTGGTGTGGCCATACCACAAGGAAGGTGAAAAGTATATTGTGTATTATCCCAAAAGTACAATGAAGAAATCAACATGGAGGTGCTATAATCCAACTCTATCTTCGACAACATGATTAGGTCATAAATGCATGTGTCTTTCCATATTTGAGGTTTAGCTTTCTCTACTTTCTTTAACAAATATAAATAATCAATGGGGTCTTTAAATGTGGGGTTAGCGTGGAAAACTCTGAATCCATTGTTCATAAACCTTAAATCTATGGTCTCACTAGCCTTAGGGTTTTCAATGGTGGTTATTCCAGTCCTAGGGTTTTTTGCTTGCCCTATAGGCTTGCGTTTGTGATAAGAGGGAAATACTCTCTAAGATTACTAGAATCAATGTATAAATCAGTTAGGGGTCCAAATAATGCATGATTCTTTCCAGAAACAGAAACGGGAATAAGTACCTGAGAAGCATATATTTTGCGTTGTTCCTCCGTTTTGGGCTTTGGTGTGTATTGTTGGTTACCTACCGTTAGTGGAGCAGATAATATAGTGAAGGGAGGAAGCACTGAGATCTTCTTGGGAGCTTTTGTTTTGGTAGATGTGGTCTTGATGGCTATGCTTACTTCTTTAGGAGCTTTGCTTGAAGTTGCCATTTCTGTTGGAGATTGAAAGAGAGAGATATGGGTTTTTTGGTTGAAGATTGCTTGAAGAGAAAAAGCTAGAGCCTTTGGGAGTTCAGAAAGCGTAAAGTGTGAAATGGGTAAGTTTGTGGGTTTTGTAGGCGTGCTTGGAAGAGAAAACGCTTCAAGTCAGCCTTAATGATTAACAAGTTAGTGGGACACGTGTCTTCCTTGGGTAGTGTGATGGAGATGTTAATTAATGTTTAAACCCATGATTTCCTAGAGTCTAGGAAACGTGATGAGTGAAAATATTCGGTTGTGGGCTGAAGAGACGTGTAATGATGACTATGACGTCACCAGACAGTTGGAGAAACTGAAAAGTTTTGCAACATTGGAACACTTGGCACAATGTCAGAGTTGTTAAGGCGTCGAAGCATGGTCTAAAAAAATGTCTTTTTATCTCATATGTCGAAAATAACATTTTTGGGGGGAAATTTGTTAGCTCATAATTTCGAAGCCCACTAGAGAATTACCAAAAGGGAAATCCTATGTAGAGATGTTTCGACCAGAAAGAGATGTTTCGACCAGGTAGAGGTGTTTCGACTGGATAAGGGTAATAAGAGTCAACGTGCAGTTGGGACTTCAGAAATATTTCTTAAAATGGTTGAAGACGGTTTCGATTGGAGATTCAAAATTCAAATAAAGGAGGGAACTTTCTCTTATCTGAATCTGTTGAAGGTACACGTGGGGCATAATGAATAGTTACATCCATGCAAGGTGCCATGTGTCTCGGCGTGATTGAAGGGCCATTAGAAACAGTTATTTTGATTAAATATAAATAAAGGGTCTTAGTGTTAGGATCTGTGTGTATCAAAGTGTGTACAGAGTCTGTAAATTTACCAAGTACCCGTGTGAAGAGGAATCGTAAATTAAAGATTGTACGTTTGTTTACACCATTGTTAGTTATTTTAAATCAATACAATTCACCTTTATTTTTTTCTCCAGAAATACATTTCTTTACTTGTTTATTTCAAACAGTCTCCTTTTACTTCGTTATTTCAAACAATCTTAATATTTCTTTGTTTCGAACACTTACCGTTGTCACTTGGTTATCATCATAGTCTTTTACAATTTTTCTCCTTAATTCATATTAGCTTTTTACCATAAGTTTTAATCACTAGTACCACTAATATTGTCGAAGTGTTCATGATTACTAAAATTCATTTTAAAAACAGTTAGCACATGTCCTAGGATCAATCTGATTGATCCTGTGAGTAATCAAATTTAGAAATTTGGAAGATCAGCGGTTGTTTACTAATTTTCAAGGTAAATAGAAGGTTGTCGCATTTTGAAAAGTGCGATCCTTCACGGGGCGTTCGCACGCTCGCAAAAAAAATAATTTGAATAGAGTCGCCACCAAAATTTATTTAATCCCAAAGTGGGAAAGAGAAAATATTGATAAAACCATTAAAAGAAAAAGAAGATGGTTGTTGCAACCAAATTCGGGTTCAGGAGTGGATTACACAAAGGGGAGGTATTATCATCCCTCATGTCTATTGTGCTTAATGGGAGCCTTTTAGTTAAACTTACGATTGAATGTTAACTTATGTTAGTTTTTTTATTCGACTTATTGAGCGAAAAAAATAAAGGAAATATTTTTCAGGTTTTTTTTACTAATGTGCCTGACAAGATTTCAGAATCCTGCTTCTACGTATCTCGAGGTGCGATAGAGAACTCAAGGCTACGTAGTTCTTTATAGTAAAGAATATTTTGTTGGTTTCTTTTTTAGAGTGCTACATTAGATCGCATCTGAGCGGCTAAACCTTTACTTGTTGCTCGCTATTGGAGGTTGAAGTCTTTGTTTGTTTCGCGTCGAAATGGATAAAGCATACTCGTTTCTAAAAAATGTTTTCAAAGTTGCGCAAGGGCTGAAAACAATTCTGATTTGTTGGTTTGTTTTATTTGATAAGTGCTTAGATCGCATTATAACGATTAAACATTGGCTTGTATACTCACGATGGAGACTTAAGCGCTAGTTTATATTACACGTTAGGACAAATTATACAACGTCCTTTGAAAAGGTTTTCGGTCTCACATGGGCGAGAAAATATATTTGATGGGTTAAGTGTTTTTTATGTAAATGACGAATGCTTGGTGAGAACAAGACGTGAGCCTCGGGACAAACTATTCGGGTTCCACTAGAATGTTATACTCCAACGATCCTTTTTCGTTCAATGTACTTATGAAGTTTGTTTAATGGATAACGAACATTCAGTAAGAACGAGACTTGTGCTTCAGAAACGATTGTTCAAAGGTTCTACTAGAATGCTAGACTCCAACGGTCCCTTTCTTTTGTCAAAGTTTGTATTAAGTGTTTTTGAAACGAAAGAGAGAATAAACTATAGACGTGTGCCTCGGGACTGATCTTTCGAGGATTCAGGGAATGCGAGACTCCAAAGATCCATCACTTTCGTGTTTTTTTTTAGAAAAATAAGTTTTCTATCACTTCGAGAAAAGATTTGAGACTAAGGGTCATTTGGAATCTGGTGTGCTATGAACACTCGACTATTAAGGGGTCTAAAGAGATGTGTATCTATCGGTTCTTCGTTTTTTAAAATTTATTATGAAAAAGGTTTTTGCGCATCAATAACTTGACGTTGGATCAAGCGTTTCAAGTTGATTAAGAAAAAGAGTTTGAATCGAGCAGAGGAGGTACTTGACGTTGGATCAAGCACCCACGTTGGTGAAAATGGTTTAAAATGAAGTTGAAGTTGATAGTGGAAATGGTTTGATTTAGAAAAATTGCGCAACGTTGGATCAATCACTATTTTTGTTCTTTTCGAAAGTGGTAAAATTATTACACGTCACGGAAATGTGGATACATTTTGTCGAATGAGGATATAATAAAGCGATTAAAACACAAACTCATCAAACAAGTAAATGTAAACAACAAGGAGCCCATTGTAAGAAGGCCCGAGACAAAGTCAAATGATCAGAAATAAATCGAAAACTAGAGTACTGAATTTAGCTCTAATTTACCATAAGATGGATTCATGTAGAAATCACTCTATAAGAAGCCGAATAAAATTGATATTACAAAGTCGATTTTCCAACGCAATGAGAAATCCAACAACTCGATAAACTATATACAATATTTACAACAAAAAATTAAATCAAAACTTAAAGTATTGAATTTAACTCTAAGCTAACTTAAGGTGGATTCATGTATAAATCACTCCATAAGAAGTTGATAAAAAATAATATTACAAAGTTATTTACAGTGTTAAAAAACTGACAACAAAATTCACCTAGAGTCCATAATCGAATTGCGTCAAATTTAAGGATTATTCATATCCGATTTTAATCACAAAAATAATGCAACAAATCATAATACTTATGGATGTGCATGATGCCTCTTTTTATTCGAAACGCAAACCAACATAATATGCACATTTGATATAACAACCTAACAAAGTGAAGACGTATTTATAATAAACCAAAATTATCTAGTTAAAACATAAACAAATAAAAAACAAAATTTAACCATTATAATAACAACAATATTTGAAATAAGAGTTACATTATTAATAGACAAATAAAACACAAATGTTAAATAAATGCAATAAAGTTGAAACAAAAAAACACTACCTTCACCAAATACATCGATGAAGCATGGCAAATATTAATGCAAACAGGTTGAAAGTAAAAGGAGGAAAAAAGGTTTTACGGTGACTGTGAGGTGTAACGAGCTTGTCGATAGAGAGTAAAGTCCGGTTTAGATGTGTGCTCCCTTATAAATGATTTCTTATTATGCCGCTTTAAGCTTTCCAAGCTTCTAATTGGCTATATTTCCATGTCCTTCAACATGTTCTCCTTTAACACATTTAGGATGTTTCACTTGCATGTCAACATGAGGGTTAGCTGACCCTATGCTTGACCGGCGACCTGGAGGTGGTAAACATCCTTGTACGCACTTAACGGTGTTGTCGAGGGTCCATGTTCGAGCATACGCGTGGAAACATCAACGTTTGCAATCGAAAGGTGCTGAAGGTTCTGGAAGTTTTCTAGAAGGCTCAGAGGTAGTGTGAAGGGGTTAACGTTTTGAGTAGAGGTTTTTCATGGGAGGGTTTGGATGGTTTGAGCAAGGTTGATTGTATGGTGTAGGAATGTGTTTTGTCGCCGGAAAGGAAAAATGGGTTGAGGGAGGTGTTAGATTAATATATATATTGATCCTATATTCCTGATAACAAAAGAACAACAAGATCAATAAAACAAAATACGGAAATAGAATTAGAGGTTTTACCTCCAGCCATTGTTGCAGTGTTGTGAGTGAAGGAGAATGGCGATCCAAAACGTAACGGAATTTAAAAATTTCTCCTTTAATGATCCTTACGAATGGGCATGATCAGTGATAGAATCGTTACCTCTTGTGGCGATCACGAACGTTGAACGATGACAACGCCTCTACTCAGTCCACACAAACGGATTCCTTCAATCTCAGTGCTAGCTGCTACGAATGAAGGCTTTGAGTGAGAGAGAGAGAAACGAAATGCAAGAGTGACAATGCTTCTACCCAAGGGTTCTATTTATAGAACCACTTGTGTGGGCTTCAAGCTAAAAAGCCCACTTAAGTGTATTTTGGCCCATATCTTATAATATGCCCAAAATCACTTAAGCGTGTGGTACCTTACCATATTTCGTATTCCATTTAAGTGCACCGTACCTTACGGTGTTCCTTAGTTACTCTGTCTCTCATCAATCCGTCCTTTGTGTGTGACCCTGTAGGTTTTCGCGACGTTGACAATTATATTAAATCACACATTTAACATAATAAACAGTGAGCGGTATCTAGCAACACATCACTGCTACCCAAATCACGAAAATGTCATGTGATCTGACAAATCCTTCTGTGATAATAATTATGTGTATAATTACCCTTTTGCCCTTATGTCTATATTGAACACAAGGCATAGACCGTGTCAGCCTTGTCCAGTTCAATATTGGGCCCATAGACATTTATCCTGTTACACAGGATGGGCAAATTCCATCTAGGTCACTCATGTCCCTTAGCATGCTTTGTGGAGTACCCATCAACTGTCTTTATGGTTATCCAGTTACGGACAACGTTGGATCAGCAATAAAGCACTCGACTCTACATCTAGGGTCCATAGTGGTTTCAGGCCGAAGAGTGGTATACACCATTATCACCATGAGAATAACTTATGACACTTTGCATAACATTCTATATAGTATTCTCATAGCGGGTCAATCCAGTATAAATATTACTCTTAATATTCATACCTATGTTTGAGACTTGATATTATTATTAATAAATAATTCGATACAAGTACCAAAAGTATTGGCCTCTAGGGCTTACACCAACAATCTCCCACTAGCACTAGAGCCAATCAGGCATACCTCTAATGCCCATAGATCTAGTATGGCCATCATGCTTCTGCTACACAAGAGGCTTTGTTAGTGGGTCAGGAATATTGTCAAGTGTAGGTACTCTACATATTTTCACATCTCCTCTATCTATTATCTCTCGAATGAGGTGATAATGCCTAAGTATGTGTTTGGACTGTTGGTGAGATCTAGGCTCCTTAGCTTGTGCGATAACACCATTGTTATCAGAATAGAGACCAATGGGATCCACAATGCTAGGAACTATGTCAAGTTCACTAATGAACTTTTTGATCCAAACAGCTTCCTTTGCTGCACTTGAGGTAGCAATATACTCCGCCTCGGTTGTAGAATCAGCAATTGTATCTTGCTTTGAACTTTTCCAGCTCACAACGCCACTGTTTAAGCAAAACACGTAACCAGATTGCGATCTAAAGTCATCCTTATCTGTCTGGAAGCTAGCATCGGTGTATCCAATTATAGCCAACTCTTCCTGACCTCCATATATCAAGAATGAGTCCTTAGTCCTTCTCAAGTACTTAAGGATATTCTTGACAGCTATCCAATGGGCATCACCAGGATCAGATTGGTACCTACTCGTTGCACTTAAAGCATACGAGACATCTGGTCGAGTACATAACATGGCATACATGATAGATCCTATTGTAGATGCATATGGAATCTTATTCATGCGATCCCTTTCTTCCTTAGTTGAAGGGGATTGTGTTTTTGATAGACACAGGCCATGTTGCATAGGTATGAATCCTTTCTTGGAATCATGCATGTTAAAGCATCTCGGCACTTTGTCTATGTACGTACTCTGACTTAGGCCAAGCAGTTTTTGTGATCTATCTCTATAGATTCTGATTCCTAATATATATAGGTTGTTTCACCTAGGTCCTTCATAGAAAAGCATTTCCCCAACCAAGACTTTACTTGTTGCAGGGTAGGGACATCGTTTCCAATGAGTAATATGTCATCTACATATAATACCAGGAACACGATCATGCTCCCACTAACCTTCTTGTAGACACAAGGCTCATCTTCGTTCTTGATGAATCCATATTGTTTTATTGTTTTATCAAAACGAAGATTCTAGCTTCTGGAAGCTTGCTTCAATCCATAGATTAACCTTTGTAACTTACATATCTTTTGGGCTTCTTCTGGTATGTCAAATCCTTCAGGTTGTGTCATGTACACATCCTCAAGAAGATTCCCATTAAGGAAAGCAGTTTTAGCATCCATCTGCCATATTTCATAATCATGATATGCAGCGATAGCAAGTAAAATCCGAACAGAATTAAGCATTGCAACTGGTGAAAAGGTTTCATCATAGTCAACCCCATGAATTTGTTTATATCCTTTTGCAACCAGTCTTGCCTTATAGGTATGTACCTTACCATCCATGTCAGTCTTCTTTTGAAGACCCACTTGCATCCTATAGGGTTAACTCCTACAGGAGGCTCTACCAAGGTCCAAACTTGGTTTGTGTACATGGAATCCATTTCAGATTTCATGGCTTCTAGCCACTTCTCAGACTCGGGACCAGTTATGACCTCTTGGTAGGTCACAGGCTCATCTTGATCCATGAGTAATACATCACCTTGATCTGTTATGAGATATCCATATCTCTCAGGTAGGTGAAGTATCCTGTTTGACCTACGTTGGTCTTGTTCTACTTGAGCAGGTTGCTCTTCCACAACTACTTGTGTTTCCTGCTCTAATTCCTCCATAGGTGTATCGATGCTTTGTGATTCTTAAATTTCTTCAAGCTCTACTTTCCTCCCACTGATTCCTTTGGAAATAAAATCTTTTTCTAGGAAAACTCCAGTTCGAGCGACAAACACTTTGCCCTCTGAAGGATTGTAGAAGTAATACCCTCTTGTTTCTTTAGGATACCCCACAAATAAGCATTTGTCAGATTTGGGCTCAAGCTTAGTTGAAATTTGTCATTGCACATAAACTTCGCAACCCCAAATCTTCATGTAAGACATATGTGGTTTCTTACCACTCCATATCTCATATGGTGTCTTCTCAACCTTTTTGGATGGAACACGGTTAAGTGTGTAAGCTGCTGTCAATAGTGCATGTCCCCAAAAGGAGTTTGGAAGATCGGCGTGACTCATCATGGATCAGACCATTTCTAACAGGGTTCGATTTCTTCTCTCAGATACACCATTCCATTGGGGTGTTCCAGGAGGAGTAAGTTGGGATAGGATCCCACACTCTTTCAGATGGTCATCAAACTCTAGGCTTAAATATTCACCACCTCGATCTGATTGAAGAGTTTTAATATTCTTACCTAGTTGGTTTTGTACTTCATTCTTGAATTCCTTGAACTTTTCAAAGGACTCTAATTTGTGTTTCATTAAATACACATAACCATATCTACTGAAATCATCGGTAAATGAAGTACTGAAAACCTCCTCTGGCTGGAATGTTCAGTGGTCCACATACATCAGTATGTATGAGGGCCAAAAGATCATTAGCTATTTCACCTTTTCCTGTGAATGGAGATTTTGTCATCTTCCAAGTACTTTGGGCAGTTTCTCTTCCAGTGTCCGGTCTTACCGCAATGGAAGTAGGTGCCTGCCTTTGTTATGCCTCCACTAGGCTTCAAAGTAGCAACAATGGGTCTGGGTTTGGAAACTTCCTTGCCCTTCCCTTTATCACCCTGCTTGGTGGGCCTTTTGTTCTGTCTCTTTCCATTTCTGATCATCATAATGGACTTCCTTTTTGTCTTCAGATTCTGCTAAGCAGTTCTTAACATGGCTAGCAGTTCATGAAGAGATTTGTCCATATCATTCATATTGAAATTTAGGACAAATTGACTGACTCCATCTGGCAACGATTGCAAGATCAAATCAGTCGCAAGTTCCCTTCCGAGGGGAAAACCCAATCTCTCAAGGTTTTCCACATACCCAATCATCTTGAGCACATGGGAACCTACAGGAGCTCCCTCAGCTAACTTGCCTTGAAAAAGGGCTTTTGAAACTTCAAAGCTTTCATGTCTTGCTTGCTCTTGATAGAGCATCTTCAGGTGTTCGATCATATCGAACGCTGCCATGTTCTCATGTTGCTTTTGCAATTCTGAGTTCATGGTAGCTAGCATGAGACAAGCAGTTTCATTGGCATCATCGACATGCTTCTTATAAGCATCTCTTTCTGCCTTAGGTGCAGAACTAGGAGGTTCCTCTTAAGGAACAGGTGTCTCCAAGACATACAACTTTCTATTATGTTTGAGGAAAATCCTCAGGTTTCGGTGCCAATCCAGAAAATTTGTCCCAGACAATTTATCTTTGTCAAGGATTGATCGCAAAATGTTTGTTGTTTGTTTGAGATTAATGAAAATATAAGTATCATTGACATATTTAATTAGGCCTTTAATTAAATATGCTCCCACTATTTTACTCAAAACAAATGACCCTCATCATTTGATTTGGAAAATCCCGTTGGAAGATTTTCTAGTGGGTCGAGATCCATATTTCACTTCGTTATAAGTCCGCGTAGGCGGATTACACAAAACTAGGTTATTTAGGTAGGAACTCCTTCCAATTGTATCTCATACAACTCTCGAAAATTTCAGTTGGGTGAATAACTCCTTATTCCAATCCATCATATGGATCATTCCCAACTCTTGCTTCTAAACATATATAATATTATTATAATTAAGTTTGACCCATTGTTTTAGCCGTTGGATATTACAATTATCCCATCGCACCTTACTAATATAGAACATGCACCTCGCGTAGACGAAACCTACATTATCCGATACCAGTCTTGATGAGTGCTAAAACTTGGAAAGCAAACATATATAATATTATTATAATTTGTTTAGTTAAGTTTGACCCATTGTTTTAACAATTGGATATTACAATTATCCCATCGCACCTTACTAATATAGAACATGCACCTCGCGTAGGCTAAACCTACATTATCCAATACTAGTCTTGATGAGTGTTAAAACTTGGAAAGCATAAACTTAATATTTAATTTGAGGGAATTTGCAATTATTCTGATCTCATCGGCTTATTTATCATATAAATCGTCTCTCACATGCATCAACATACATCCACATGCATCAACATACATATATAATGAAACAGTTATGGCCCCTAGCGCAATTGTTCTCCCAAGCCAATGAGAGAACCTAAGCTAACCTAATAACGATCTAAGCTTCTCCAAGCAAGATCTTCAAGGTTGTCCTCCTTTGGCACTGACTTCTTTGCTTTCTTCATAATATTACATTACATAAAGAAACTCGTTTTACATACGAGGGAGTGAGATGAGAAAAGAAGTTACATTGAGAGATTAAAAGAGAGGCACGACACGCAGGTCCTATTTTAAAACCCAAAACAAAATAAAGGAAAACTAAGGCCATAACCGATCACCACAAGACAATGATAATAAACGCATTATTATTATTATCAATTTTAATTCTTTTAATCAATTAAAACCAAATTAAATCTCGACGACCAATCACATTACGCAGAGTTAGCCGAACGGGTGAATTTTGCCTTGCGTTAACTGATTAACCATATACGTTAACCGGTTAACACTGTTTGGAAATCTGTTCATAATTTGTATTCTGTTTTGCGTTAACCGGTTAACCAAATACGTTAACCGGTTAACACTGTTGAAAAACTGTTAGAAAGCTGTATTCCGTTTCGTGTTAACCGGTTAACCATATGCGTTAACCGGTTAACACTAGTCGAAAAAGTGTTTAGAAAGCACAACTCTTGTGCAGCCACAACCCCAATCGCATAACTCTCTAACAACACAACCCTTGTGTCGTCACTAACCCTAATGCACCAATTTCAGACCGTCAAACACATCTCGATTGTTGATTCAGTATGATTGATCAACACGTCATTGCTTCACCATACTAATGTCGGATCAAGAAGCAAACGACCATTGATCGCTCAAAGGAAAACAACCATTGAGTGTTTGAATGAACGAAACAAGAACACTATATCATATATAATGTATTTTGCATCAGGATTACTTATATCATATATATAACTTGATCGATCTCAATTTAATCTTTGATTCATTCTGTCTTTAATCGTATTAATACAGAAAATAAACAGTTATCATATTCATGGTTTCGTAAGTGGCTCTGATACCACTGAAGGAGAATGGCGATCCAAAACGCAGCGGAATTTAAAAATTTCTCCTTTAATGATCCTTACGAATGGGCATGATCAGTGATAGAATCGTTACCTCTTGTGGCGATCACGAACGTTGAAGGATGACAACGCCTCTACTCAGTCCACACGAACGGATTCCTTCAATCTCAGTGCTAGCTGCTACGAATGAGGCTTTGAGTGAGAGAGAGAGAAACGAAATGCATGAGTGACAATGCTTCTACCCAAGGGTTCTATTTATAGAACCACTTGTGTGGGCTTCAAGCTAAAAAGCCCACTTAAGTGTATTTTGGCCCATATCTTATAATATGCCCAAAATCACTTAAGCGTGTGGTACCTTACCATATTTCGTATTCCATTTAAGTGCACCGTACCTTACAGTGTTCCTTAGTTACTCTATCTCTCATCAATCCGTCCTTTGTGTGTGACCCTGTAGGTTTTCGCGACGTTGACAATTATATTAAATCACGCATTTAACATAATAAACAGTGAGCGGTATCTAGCAACACATCACTGCTACCCAAGTCACGAAAATGTCATGTGATCTGACAAATCCTTCTGTGATAATAATTATGTGTATAATTACCCTTTTTCCCTTATGTCTATATTGAACACAAGGCATAGACCGTGTCATCCTTGTCCAGTTCAATATTGGGCGCATAGACATTTATCCTGTTACGCAGGATGGGCAAATTCCATCTAGGTCACTCATGTCCCTTAGCATGCTTTGTGGAGTACCCATCAACTGTCTTTATGATTATCCAGTTACGGACAACGTTGGATCACCAATAAAGCACTCGACTCTACATCTAGGGTCCATAGTGGTTTCAGGTCGAAGAGTGGTATACACTATTATCACCATGAGAATAACTTATGACACTTTGCATAACATTGTATGTAGTATTCTCATAGCGGGTCAATCCAGTATAAATATTACTCTTAATATTCATACCTATGTTTGAGACTTGATAACTCCTTATCCATGATCCATGAGATGTGGTCATCAGTCTATAAACATAATAGTCTCCAGGCTTTAATGTTATCCCACTTCACAATAAAGCTCGACTACGGATACTTTAAGAATAGTGTCCTTATGTTTAATGTGCTCTCATGATTAAGTTACACTTGATACATTAAACGGACTATCTATTCCAGGGACTTTATTAAACAAACATAATAAAGAAAAAACCTTTTATTATTAATAAATAATTCGATACAAGTACCAAAAGTATTGGCCTCCAGGGCTTACACCAAAAGTGAGTGCACTGCCTTTGATTCTTCCAAGCTCTTGCTCTCTCAATATAGATGGTGTATTTGTTTTGTGATGATAGAAAGCTTTGGGGACCAAAGACTATTTATAGGCTTGATTCTACCATCAAGAATTTAAAGCCATTAAAACTTATTACCACCCAATTAAATGGTCATATCAATTTACATTAAAACCAAAATAAATCATACCCTTTTTAGAATCAAAATCCCAAAACTTTGGATCATATTAAAATTGGTTTTTTATTATTAATAATTATTATAATAAAAATAAGAAACCGTTACATTCTCCCACTTGGTCCATAAAACTGATTATTGGTATAAATGAGTCATGAAAAACTTACTCAAGAAATAAATATGTGAATCATAGAGATAGTCCCTCTTAAAGCGAGTAGTCTCATCTATGTATTACAACATGTCTATTTTCAAGTATATATCTGTAATATGGTAACTGACTTGATGAATAAACCAATGTTTACTCTTGGTCCAGATGTAACATATTTTCTCAAACTGATGTGCGCATGAAAATGAGAAAACATCACAATATAAGAGTTTTATTAATAAACTGTATGTATACAATCATAAGGAGGACCCAAGTCCCATGTTCTCTAAATGATCCTTAAATTTTATTGGTGGCATGCCCTTAGTCAAAGGATCATCGGTCATTAAATCAGTACTAATGTGATTAATAACTACTATTTTATCTTTAACTTTTTCTCTAATGGCTATATACTTTATGTCGATGTGCTTGCTTCGACTTCCACTTTTATTATTCTTAGCCATAAAGACAGCTGCTGAATTATCGCAAAAAATCTTCAGAGGTTTAGAAATAGAATCCATGATTCTAAGCCCAGAAATAAAACTCTTAAGCCATACACCACGAGAAGTAGCCTCAAAATAGGAGATAAACTCGGCTTCCATAATAGAAGTAGCAACCAAGGTTTGCTTAGTACTTCTCCATGAAATAGCTCCATCAGCCATCATAAAAATATATCCTGATGTTGATTTGCGAGAATCAACACAACCAGCAAAGTCGGAGTATGAATAGCCTATCACATCAAGATTGTCCGTCTGCCTATACATTAGCATGTAATTTTTTGTTCCTTTAAGATATCTCAACACCTTCTTTGTAGCTTTCAATTGATCCATACCTGGATTACTCTGATATCTTCCTAAGATACCAACAGCAAATGCAATGTCGGGCCTTGTGCATACTTGAGCATACATAAGACTTCCAACAACAGAAGCATATGGAATGTTCTTCATTTGTTCCTGCTCAAAATCATTCTTAGGGCATTGATTCAAATTAAATCTATCGCCCTTGACAATGGGTGCAACACTTGGTGAACAATCTTTCGTTCTAAATCTCTCTAAAACTTTATTGATGTAGGTTTCTTGTGATAGACCCAAAATTCCTCGAAGTCTATCTCTGTGGATCTTAATGCCAATGACATAAGATGCCTCACCCATATCCTTCATATCAAAGTTTTTAGAGAGGAATTGTTTCACCTCATGTAGAAAACCTTTATCATTGGTTGCAACTAGTATGTCATCCACATACAAAATGAGAAAACAAATTTTGCTCCCACTGACCTTCTGGTATATACATTGATCCATGGGGTTTTCAATAAACCCAAATGAAGATATCGTTTCATGGAATTTAAGATACCATTGACGAGAGGCTTATTTTAAACCATATATGGATCTCTTAAGCTTGCAAACCAAATGCTCACCACTATTAGAAGAGAAACCTTCAGGTTGTTTCATATAAACCTCCTCCTCTAAATCACCATTAAGAAAGGCTGTTTTCACATCCATTTGATGCAACTCAAGGTCAAAATGTGCAACTAATGCCAAGATGACACGAAGAGAATCTTTCTTAGATATAGGAGAAAAAGTATCAGTGTAATCGATTCCCTCCTTTTGAGTAAATCCCTTAGCAACGAGTCTGGCCTTGTATCTCTCAATGCTGCCTAATGAATCTTTCTTGGTTTTAAAGACCCATTTACAACCAATGGCCTTTGCCCCATTAGGTAACTCTACAAGATCCTATACGTCGTTGTTTTTCATGGAATTCATTTCATCATTCATGGCATCATACCACAAATTTGACTCTTTGCAACTCATGGCTTGTCTAAAGCTCTCAGGATCATTCTCAGCTCCAACATTATAGTCAGATTCTTGTAGATACACAATGTAATCATTAGGAATAACTGATTTTCTTGTCCTAGTAGATCTTCTTAATGTTTGATCAACATTTTCTTGTGGATCTTGTTGTTCAACTAATTGTTCATCATCTTGATGACCAACTTGATTTACTAGATCATTAGTAGCTTGTGGAGTCTCGATGATTGGTTGATCAACATCCATTTGAACTTGAGGGGTGTTGTAAATAGTAACCAATCTATTACTTGAAGTGGAAGGTTCATACTCTATATGATCATGTATAGAAATTGATTTTGATTTGATCGCTCCCACTAGTCAAATGATTTTAAAGAAACTTTGCATTTCTTGACTCCACAATCTTAGTTGTATGAGATGGACAATAAAATCTATAACCTTTAGACCTTTCGGCATATCCAATGAAATACCCACTAACGGTCCTCGGATCTAGTTTCTTTTCTTGTGGGTTATAAATCCTCACCTCAGACGGACATCCCCAAACGCGCATATGTCGTAAACTCGACTTCCATTCTTTAAATAACTCAAATGGTGTCTTTGGGACAGCCTTGGATGGAACCCTGTTTAGAATATACACAATCGTCTTTAGTGCTTCATTCCACAATGATTTAGAAAGATTAGAGTTGCTAAGAATACTCCACACCATGTTCAATAATGTTCAGTTTCTTCTTTCTACAACACCATTTTGGTTCGGAGAACCAGGCATGGTGTATTGGGCAACAATCCCATGTTCTTGAAGAAACTTAGCAAATGGACCAGGTGCTTGTCCACTCTCAGTGTATCTACCATAGTATTCACCACCCTGATCTGATCTCACTATCTTTATTTGTTTTCTACACTGGTTCTCAACTTCAACCTTAAAGACTTTGGAGGCATCCAATACTTCATATTTATTGTTAAGCAAATAAATATTCATATATCGTGAGTAATCATCTATGAAAGTGATGAAATATTTCTGACCATGTGCATCCATATCAGGACAACATATGTCTGTATGAATTATTTCTAATATACTTGAACTTCTATTGGCACCTTTCTTAGACATGTTGGTCTGCTTTCCCTTAATGCAGTCAACACAAGTTTCAATGTCAGCAAAATCTAGAGTATTAAGTACCCCATCTTTTACTAACCTTTTAATTCTCTCTATGGAGATATGTCCTAATCTTCGATGCCATAACATAGAAGAATTCTCATTAATATTACACCGCTTAGTGCCAGTTTGCACATGCATTGAACTATAAATGGATTCGATTTGTAAATCAATACGATAAATACCATAAGACAGTATACCATTCCCAACACATTCTGAATTATAAAATAATTCAAACAAGGTGTCTTTAAAATTAAAGGAATATCCAAAAGGTACAAGTCTAGAAACTGAAATCAAGTTTCGTGAGAAACTTGGTACATAAAAGGTCCTTTCTAATTTCAAAACAAAATCATTATTCAAAATTAAATTTCAAGTTCCAATAGCTTCCACATGTGAGCCCATCCTGCTTCCTGATAGGATAGTCCGCTCACTTCCCACTGGCTTCCTTAGGTTTTGCATACCCTGTAAGGAATTTGTTATATGGATTGTTGATCCAGAATCAATCCACCAGGTGTTAATATTAACATCGGTCATATTAGATTCATAACAAAAAAATGAGAATAAATTACCTTTCTTCTCAAGCCATTCTTTGAATCCAGGGCATTCCTTCTTCATGTGTCCTCCCTTTTTACAGAAGTAACACTTTGCTTCTTTCTTGATATCACCTTGCAGTGGTATTTTGAATTTCCCTTTCTAATTGGCTTGTGACTTGTCAGTTTTGAAAGCTTTGTTCTTCCCGCGAGTGCTTGTCAGCATTGCACTCTCACTCTGTTCCATTACAAGCCTTTCTTCTTCCTGAACACACATGGTCATTAATTCATTGATTGATCATTTGTCTTTATGTGTATTGCAGGAGATCTTGAAAGGCCCATACTCAGACGAAAGAGAGTTCAGAATATAGTGCACCAGGAAGGAGTCAGACATATCAACCTCAAGTTTCTCAAGTTGAGCTGAAATGTCACGCATTTTCATTATGTGCTCACGCACACCTTTCACACTAGTGAGTTGGTAGGAGGAAAATTTCATAATTAATGTGCTTGCCAAAGCCTTTTCAAAAGTGACGAACTGATTATCAATGGCTTTCAGCAAATCACAGACATTCTGATGTTGATCGACAGAACCATGTATTCCACCTGTGACCTTAGTCTTAATGAACATCATATTTAGCCGGTTGGATCTCTCCCACCGCTCATATAGTGTGATTGCAGCTGGAGTACTTTCAATTGTAATTGCAGGTGGTTCGTCTTTCCTAATAGCATAATCTATGTCCATCCATCCTAGATGGAGGAGAATTCTTTCCTTCCACACCTTATAGTTATCTCCTTTGAGCTCGGGAATATCACATCGGATATCAGAAAAATTAGCAGGTTGAGAAGTTAAAAAGATAAACAAAATTGATGTCAAAATTTGAGGTATAAATATTATCCAAATTGTATGTATTATCAATATAAACATACCATAAAATAAATCTTGCAACATAAAAATTACCTGTGGGCTAAATTTTAATGTAATAAGATTTTAAAAAAAAATTACGATAGATTTTTCAAACCTCACACTTTACGTGCATGATATAATTTTGTTTTTCTATCCAAAATTAATACTTTATGATAAAACTATCAAATTATGTACCAGTTCATAATTCCTGTGGGCAAGTTATGAAAATATTTTGACATTTTATCCCAATTAATCATACAAATATAATAAAAATTTCTGTAGGATAAAATTCATTATACCACGTATAATTAATTACAATTTTATGTCTAATAATTTATGTGATCTCAAAACTTTAGAAAAATAATCTCAATTAATTTAAGGATGTTGTGGCTAATCCAAATTAATCAAAATTATAACGATTACTAGACATAGTAACTCAATTATATAAGAGAACAAAATTAAATAAATAAGACATAATTTTAACATTATAAATCAATTTTAATTTATGCACAAATTTAATTCAAAGATTAAATAATAAGGCATAATGATCAGCAAAAATGAAATCATATGAATATGAACATAATCAAAATACATGTTTAACAAAGCATCCCAACAGTAACATTCATAAATGTCATGGATCAGGACCTGGGTTCAGTACTCAGCCATAGCAAAAACAGAAAAATAATTTTATTACTGTTCACGCGATTACTGTTCATGCCGTAAGTTTCCAGAAGAAAAGATATGTTTTGAAACATAATATTCTAAAATTCAAAAATCAAAATTAAATCACAAAAAAATACCGAATATGGAAGAACCATTCGAAAATAAGGCAGATGCAGTAGAGGCTCTGATACCAAATGTTAGATTAATATATATATTGATCCTATGTTCTTGATAACAAAAGAACAACAAGATCAATAAAACAAAATGCGGAAATAGAATGAGAGGTTTTACCTCTAGCCATTGTTGCAGTGTTGTGAGTGCACTGCCTTTGATTCTTCCAAGCTCTTGCTCTCTCAATATAGATGGTGTATTTCTTTTGTGATGAGAGAAAACTTTGGGGACCAAAGACTATTTATAGGCTTGATTCTACCATCAAGAATTTAAAGCCATTAAAACTCATTACCATCCAATTAAATGGTCATATCAATTTACATTAAAACCAAAATAAATCATACCCTTTTCAGAACCAATATCCCAAAACTATGGACCATATTAAAATTGGTTTTTTATTATTAATATTTATTATAATAAAAATAAGAAACCGTTACAGGAGGAGGTTGTTCGTGGCTTTGTTTGGTTGAGTTGAACAAAGAATAAGGTGGCAATGGTGGTGGTCCGGTTGGAGGAGCTGCGATTGAGGAGTTTTAAAGGTTTGGGTGGTCGATAGCTTTTAGCAGGCGGCGGAGGGTGAGTTAGGATCGAGGCTTCAATGGTGGTGTTGCAAGGTAGTGGTGGTTATGGAATACACGCTGAAAGGATGTTATTGGGTTATGTGAAGTTAGAGAGAGGAGAGTGAACAATGAGTGTAGGAGAGGAGGGTTGAGGTTATGGGTTGTTGCATGGCCTTGGAGAAAGAAGAAGATGAAATAGAATATCCCAAAACCAACCATGCTCTGCGAATAAAGAAAGAAAAAGAAGAACTAAATAGGATCTACTCGTTAAACAATAATACTCTCAATAGGATCTACTATAGGAGGGGATTTCATGCCAGCTAAATGAGTCATACATCTCAAAGGTCAAACATAACACAACCACCATCTTATGCTTAGGTATTTTCTCGGACTCGGGTATAGAGGATATCTCATACATTGCTAATAATCAGAGCAACCCATAATAAGTAAACAAGTAGCAATTACAACATATAAGAAATGATAAAACAAATAAATAATGCTAACATTTATCAGAAAGTTAACCAAATTAGGCTTGACTTTCTAGTTGAAGTGTGTCCACAATAGAGTCGCTAGTTGTCGCGGTGCAAAAAATTACCCGGAGCGCTCGCACACTCGAGATGATAACAGAGTCGCCATAGAACTTTATTTGTTCCAAAAGAAAAGAGAAAATATCGGTAAAACCTTTAAAAGAAAAAAAATGGTCATCGCAACAAAATCCGGGTTCAGGAGTCGATTATGCGAGGGGAATAATTTCTTGCTGAAAAACATAAATGGTTAACCTCCCTGATGCTGGTCAGGGAAGTTCGTAAATGTATGGTTGGAGTGTCCGTGATTGAAATAGAGTTGATGGTCACCATTGTTGGTGGACCAAAGTTCCTGTTAGGTTTTCTACTTTTTATGTTATTCGTCGTGTTTCCTCCCCCTGTTGTTTTGGTCCTTGCTTCCCTTTTATAGAATAACCTTAGCTTAATTGGTCTAATGACCATTAAACACCATTGTAACGTCACAACTCTTAAAAATTATAATTGTTCCTTAATTTATATAGGATGTCGTAACTGACAGAGTGACTTATTGGATCCTGTAACAACCATAATCAGAAATAGGAAGCCCATACCAACTATTTGGACCCCACTCGATCTAAGGACAGAGTCCGAGATGTAGTGATTGCATGCATCCGACCTTTTTTTTCCGGACAGGGCCAGAAATTGCACTTCGGCTCCTTTTGTTTTAAGAATGCTTGACATTTTCGATTTCATACCTCAGTCAGCCATATAATTTATGGGATGTGCATGAGCCCCGGGCATGAATCCTGAAAGGATGAAATGTTTATACAAAAGAAGCCTGAAACATTATTCTTTATTGAAGATGAGGTACAACTCGACCTGCTCTTACACGTATGCAATTTCTAATCCAACAAAATGACGTGGATCTACGTGATAAATCTTTTATAACATGCGGTATATTTCTTTGCCATATTTTATCTCTTTATCTCTCCTGTAACATATTTGGATCTTATTGAGGTCCTTGGATTTATAAAAATGCTTGTATTTTACTTCCACTAATCTTTACCTTGCCCTTAGGCCAGGAGCATATTTTGAATTGCTAAGGAGAAGGGTAAGCCCCAAGGGTACCTTGGGAAGTTTTACGATTTTAATGATGTCATAGAACACTGCATTTTAATAAAGAGGTCAGATATTCCTGGTAGTTTCTGGATATAGTGTCGTCTTAGAACCCGATAGGTTCTGGCTGTAGAGAAGTCGGAGAGCCCTGGCGAGGTCTCGACTTATGGTCGTTGCAAAACCTAGTTGTTTTTAGATTTGTAATACCCCATGTAGGTTTTGAGTATTATGGTAATACAGACTCTTTTACAGGCTTCCTTTATATTACTCTGATTTAAATAAGATCCGATCGACCCTAGACCATTGAAGTTGGGTTCACACACCCTGGTTAGGATATATATATAGAATGATATTTTTCACTTGATCGGTTTTAGTCATCTGTTAGGATGCAATATGCAATATTTTCAAGTATGTTATCCGCCTTCCCTTCCGATTTTGTACTTGGATCCCACTGTTATCCATAATATTATGACAATCTTATCTTCTTAGTGTCATACCCCAAAATTTGCCCGTTAATATTACAAGGCATTTTTCAGGACACTCCAACTTATTTTTCAAGGCACTGATCCCAAAAGAACAAAGGCCCAGCACACAGATGGCCAAATCCAGAAAATGGCCCAAACTGGCCTGCTCGCTAGGCGAGCAAAACCTTCGCCTAGCGAACCCTTCGCTATGCCACTCGCCTAGCGAAGCTTGCGAATACCAGAAAATTCTGGGCTTTATTCTGAGCCCATTAGGTCACGAAAAAGCATTATAAATACTAAGGACTTCATTCAGAAAAGGAGAGAACGAGAACGGAAGGAAGACGAGAGCAAGAGCGAAGGCACAGCAAACCCTGGAGGCTAACCCAGAGAATTCAGAGCAACCCTAAAGGAAACCCTGAAGGAAACTCATCTGCATCAAGGTCACCTCCGCCCAACTCAATCCGGCTTACCAATTCAAGGTTGCAATTCGATTGCAAACAGGTTTGCATTACTATTACTGCTTTATGTTCTTAACTTGCATGTGATATTATAATTGAATTCATAAACATATTTGAGGTTTTGCATGTGAATTTAAGTGTGCCTGAATATCGTAATGCTGAACCATGTAATTTCTGTATTGGATGCCATAGGGCGTGCAGCATGCCGAGGTCGTACTGTTCTGAAATTCAAAACCCGCAGCCGCTCGCTAGCACATCGCTAAGCGAGCATGTAGCGAGTATTCGCTAGGCCTTCGCTAGGCGAGGCAGAAGCGAACGTGACAGTCGCTAATATTTTGATTGTTCTGTTCTATGCTTATCTGATCTGTTCCATTTTAATCATGCGTTATTTTGCCTAACGTTCCTACTGCTGTATTTCTTTTGCGGTGTAATCCTCGATTGCACCCTGATTTGGTATCCTGACTTGTGTGCTGAATGTTGTAAGGGTTCACATATTCCCAGGAAAAAGTAGCTGGCTAGGTATTCCACTTTATTTGTGGGATACCCTTGTGGAGATTCATCCTAAATTACCTAATTGATTTTAATGTGGAGATTCATCCTAATTACCTAATTGGTTTTAATGTGGAGATTCATCCTAATTATTTAATCGATTTTAATGTGGACCTGATTACTTAATTGATTACAACTACCTAATTGATTGTAAAATATTGCCTTTGATTTTGTGATCTTGGACCTCTCTTTGTTGCCCTACGATATTACGGTATTATGGTCATGTCCCGCGAATATGGGGATACACTTAGCAAAGACCCTTCGGTTAAATCATCATAGTCCCTCGAATGTTGCCTTTGTCCCTCGATGACCCTTCTGTGTAGCCTACGGTTAAATGATGATAGTCCCTTCGAATGCTAAGGTATCCTCACAATTGTTGCCTTCAATGACCAATCGATGACCTTACGATGACCATTTTACATCCAAAGGATAAAACTACTTACTTCTCAATAGTAAGGACAGTTTTACCCTCATAAGGATAGGAAATGCCCATAAAGACCTAGGGTAGGTATAACTCTTAATTGCTTACTCACAACTTAAAATACTTTTCACACCTCACACCTTTCAAAACATCTTTTAGAAAATCACCACTTGGTATACATTCGTACTAGAATCATTGTCGGGTTATATTTTTCCAAACGACTTTCAAAACGAGATAACCACTTTGTATACATTCATACAAGAATCATTACAAAGTTAAATTCTCCTTTTCAAAACATTTTCTCAACATTTCTCAAACACTTTTTCAAACAAGAAAAACATAAGTGATTAAGCAATTAAGAGCCCATGGATAACCATGGATACAAAGGGTGCTAACACATTCCCTTTGTATAATGTACCTCCCGAACCCAAAATCTAAATTAAGGTCTTTCCTGTTCTTTTCCGCCTTTCCTTATTGGATAAAAGAAAAGTCGGTGGCGACTCTTGCTAACCGCGACATTTGCTTTCCAAAGCAAAACACAAAAAGTCCAGTTCACCGTATGACACTTAGTCTGCTGTACTGGTTGTTTCTTGTCTTATTCTTATAACTGACTTTCCGAGGCTATCCTTCATGGAAGCCCTAGTCTTAAAAATAAGCTTTAATCATGAACGTCTTGTTCAATCCTCCGACTGATGGTGAGACGGGGAAAATTGATCTTGGCTCTTGACCCATGGTCGATGCAAAGCTCAGTAGGTTCTAGATATAAGTCGGAAAGCCCCAACGAATTCTCAACTAATTGCATTTCTGCTTTAACTATGTTAATCCATATTCTTGTCATCAAGATTGTGATTGCCCCTGTGTGTTTTCGAATTAGCAATGACCAAATCCTGATATCTTTTTAGATGATCACAGGTTTTTGGTAAATTCCGAGTATATCTTACTTCATTCTTTACATGACCCATGTGAGTTAGGGTATGAGAATATTTGGTGTGTTCTGAACCAAAAATCATTCACATTGAATTATCAGTTCATAATCGCTTTGTCGCTGGTCATCCCTTACGAATGTATTTTACCGTGTTTAGACTCGATACTACACTCTTTGAGATTGGACTTTAGGGAAGCTTTGGTCAACCACTTGGTGTTGCACTGAAGTGGACTTAAAGAAAGGTCAATGATTTGAGATCCTTCTAGAACCCGGTTACTATTCTAGGACAGGTTGAACCAACCAAACTTCAGTGGGGAGGGTACTTACCTATGGAACTCATGCAAGCCGTAAAACCTAGGAATGATTGTTGTGTGACTTGCTTGTGCGTGTTATTTATAACATCATAACATCATGACATCATGGCATTGTACTAACCATTTCAAGGACTTTAAACAGTGAAAACATTTTATACATTGCATAGCATAACATCACATTGCATAGCAGGTACTCTAAAGGGATCAATGTTCTCACGGTTTTCCTCCAAACAGAAAAATGGACCTCGAACAAACTGTCAAAGATCTCCAGGCTCAGAATGTTCAATTCCAGGAGATGATCTTGAACTTATCCAAGGGGCAGGAGGAACTGAAGGCTCTTTTGCTCGAGAAGAAGAAAGACAAGAAACCTGTGAGTTGCATTAACCTGGGAAGAAGGCTTAGAGGACAGGCTGCAGGGGTCAAAATCAGAATGCCGAAGGATCAAGGAGAGGAGACAGAGAGTGATTCGGAAGAGGAGAATGTTGACCTCTTCAACCCTGAGGATGACAATGAAGATTATGAAAATGAACAGTACTCTCCAAAAGATGATAAGTATAAGTTGCTGGAAGAACATATGCTAGCTACGGAGGGTCAGAAGGCGCCCAGTCTGGATGTCGAAAGTTTAGGTCTGGTCTCTGATGTGATCATTCCCCGCAAATTCAAGATCCCCGTTTTCACTAAGTACGACGGTGCGTTTTGTCCTCAGATGCATCTGAGAGCTTATGTGAGAAAGATTCAGCCGTATACCACTGATAGGAAGCTATGGATCCATTTCTTCCAAGAGAGTCTGTCTGGCACACAGTTAGAGTGGTACTATCAGCTCGAAAGCTCCAACATCCGCACCTGGACTGATTTAGCAACAACTTTCTACAAGCAGTACCAGTATAATTCTGAACTAGCGCCTACTCGGTACAGTTGCAGAATATGACTATGGGATCTAAAGAAAGTTTCAAAGAATATGCTAAAAAATGGAGAGATTTGGCTGGCAGAGTCAAACCCCCTATGACTGATCGGGAATTAGTAGACATGTTCATGGGTACACTGACTGGCCCATTCTACAGCCATCTACTGGGAAGTTCTTCATCGGGTTTCACTGAACTTATATTGACAGGTGAACGGGTGGAGAGCGGCATTCGAAGTGGAAAGATACAGGCGACTACCTCCGCAAGCACCAAAAGGTCCTACCAGGGGAGGAACGAATCAAATGCTGTGTACAGTCAAAAGGGTCGTAACAAGAAAAATCGTGACCATACCATTGGAGCAGTTACGATTGCAGCACCGCCACCTCAAACCTTCCAGCACTGACAAGACAGGCCAAGAAGGCAGTTTACCAAGATCAATATGACTTTAGCACAGGCACTGCAGGGTATGCTAAAAGCAAATTTGATTACCCTCAGAGACCCTCCTACGAATCCCAACACTACTTCTCCTCGTTATAATCCCAATGCCAGGTGTGCGTATCACTCCGATAGCCCCGGGCATGATACAAACGATTGTTGGTCATTGAAGAATAAAATCCAGGATATGATCGACGCCGGGGAAATTGAATTCGAGCCTCCGGAGACTCCTAATGTCATCACTGCACCTATGCCTAATCATGACAAGGCTGTTAATGCTGTGGATGACAATTCTCACATTTCTAATGTAGCTGACTTAGCATCTCCTCTCCTGGCCATCAAGAAGAAGTTGTGGCAAGCTGGTTTATTTCCAGGTTGTGCTGAAAATTGCGGTCTCTGTATATTCCGACCCAACGATTGCTTGAAGTTGAGAAATGGTATTCAACGGCTGATGGACGATCATACAATTCTCTTCGAAAAGGTTCCTAAGGTGGAAGACCCTATTGAAGAAATATCTGTGATTGCTAGGTCCAAAGTTCCAGTGAAGATTACCGCTCCTAGAGTACCTGTGAAGATTACTGCAGAACCCAGGGTAGCTCCCCTAATCATTACTGCACCTGGCCCAGTACCATATTCCTCAAGCAAAGCCATTCCGTGGAATTATGGAGGTGATGTTTACATCCATGGCGTAAAGCAAGATGATAATTCTGCTAATTCTGATGACGTTGACATTGTTGGGATTAGTAGAATTACTCGAAGCGGAAGGATCTTTTCTCCAGAGATCTCCCCTCCAGTCCCCGAAAATCGAGGAAAGGAACCAGTCAACCCTTATCAGTCAGAGACACCGGTCGAAGTTACTACTGAAGACGTTGCCAAACAAGAAATGGAAGAAGTGCTGAAAATCATCCGCAAGAGTGATTTTGATGTGGTAGAACATTTGGGGCATACCCCGTCTAAGATCTCGATGTTATCCTTGTTGTTATCTTCTGAATCTCATGCCAATGCCTTGATAAAATTCTTGAAGACTGCTCATGTACCTCAGGAGACCTCCGTCGATCAGTTCGAAAACTATGTTGCTAACCTGACTGTTGACAATGGCCTAGGTTTTTCCAATGCTGACCTGACACCAGCAGGGAAGAATCACAATAAAGCTCTGCATATCTCCATTGAGTGTAAGGGGATCACCTTGTCTCATGTGTTGATCGATAATGGCTCTTCTCTGAATGTGCTACCGAAAGTCGTGCTCGATAAACTTGACTGCAAAAGCATTGAACTGAAGCCTAGTGACATTGTGGTGTGTGCTTACGATGGTGCGAAGAGTGTTGTCCATGGTGAAGTGGTTCTCCCTATCAAGATAGGACCTCAAGTCTTCAACACTACCTTTCATGTAATGAACATTCGTCCTGCCTATTCCTGCTTGTTGGGACGCCCTTGGATTCATGGGGCAAGTGCTGTAGCTTCGTCTCTCCATCAAAAGCTGAGATATTCGATAGAGGGTAAGATCGTCACTGTGTGTGGGGAAGAAGAGTATATTATCAGTAGTGTGCATACCTTCAGATACGTCGAGATGGATGGTGAATTCTTCGAGACTCCGTCTCAGTCATTTGAAGTAGTTCCTCCGACTAATCCTGTCCTTAAGCCAACTTCCTGTGCGCCCAAGGTTATTCGTGCTCCTCCTACTATGATTTCTCTGAAAGATGCTCAAGCTGCGGTCGAAGATGGTGGTCATACTGGCTGGGGTCAACTGATCGATGTACCATACAAGTCTGATAGATTCGGCCTGGGATTTAGCTCTAAGAAGGTAGTCAAGAATCAGATTAATGTTGTAGAAGATGCTGACAGCGATTGTGACCTGGATAGCTGGATTTTCCCAACGATTGGTGACGGACTCAATAATTGGAAAGCTGAAGACACTATCCTAACTTCCTTTAGTCAGGAGTAATTGTTATTGTCTATTTTAGTGTTGCAATTTTCTTAATGTTTACAATTGAACTTCTTAAAGCACTGTGTCTATGCCCGGGGCACAATAGCTAATTTGTTAAGGGTTTGTCATTTCATAAGCATATTCACATTAAATAAATCAATGGACTTTTTGCATTCAAATATTGCGCTCTTTATTTTTCCTGTCATCTTCCAAACAAGCTATGTTTTCTTACACACACTCACGTAACAAATTGCAGATCCGTACCCACTCTGGATCCTGTTGATAATAGTTCTACTACTGTTCATTATGACTTTGAAAATCCGATCTACCAAGCCGAGGATGGAAGTGAGGAAGATTGTGAGGTACCTGGAGAACTTGCCAGACTGTTACTACAAGAAGAAAAGACCATACAGCCGCATGAGGAATCAATTGAAATTGTAAATTTGGGTACTGAAGTAGACAAGAAAGAAGTCAAAATAGGAGCAGGCTTGGAAACAGTGTCAAAGAAAAATTGATTCAGATGTTACATGACTATGTAGAGATTTTTGCTTGGTCTTATGAAGACATGCCAGGATTGGACACTGATATAGTAGTGCATCGTTTGCCAATGAAGGAAGATTGTCGTCCTGTTAAGCAAAAGGTTCGCCGCATGCGTCCTGAAATGTCTGAGAAAATCAAAGCCGAAGTTATGAAACAATTCAATGCCGGTTTTCTAGCCGTTACTTCTTATCCTCAATGGGTTGCTAATGTGGTATCAGTACCGAAGAAGGATGGTAAGGTGCGAATGTGTGTAGATTACAGAGATTTGAATAAGGCGAGTCCCAAGGATGACTTTCCACTTCCGCACATTGATGTTCTGGTAGATAACACCGCTCAACACAAGGTATTCTCATTCATGGACGGCTTCTCAGGTTATAATCAGATTAAGATGGCGCCTGAGGACATGGAGAAAACTACGTTTGTGACGCAATGGGGCACTTTCTGTTATAAAGTAATGCCATTCGGTTTAAAGAACGCAGGAGCAACGTACCAGCGTGCTATGGTGGTTTTGTTCCATGATATGATCCATCATGAAATAGAGGTGTATGTGGGTGACATGATAGCCAGATCTCATACTGAAGAAGAACATCTCGATCATTTATACAAACTGTTTGAGAGGTTGAAGAAGTACAAGTTGAGATTGAATCCGAACAAATGCACCTTTGGAGTAAGATCCGGTAAACTCTTGGGCTTTATTGTCAGTGGTAAAGGAATTGAGGTCGACCCGGCTAAGGTGAAAGCTATTCAAGAAATGCCAGTTCCCCGTACAGATAAAGAAGTCAGAGGTTTCTTGGGACGCTTGAATTACATTGCCCGATTTATCTCCCACTTGACTGCTACCTGCAAACCCATCTTCAAACTACTGAAGAAAAATCAAGAGATGGTATGGAATGATGAATGTCAAGAAGCTTTTGATAAAATCAAGAAGTATCTCCAGGAACCTCCCATTCTGATACCACCAGTTGAAGGAACACCTTTAATCATGTATTTGACCGTGTTAGAAAGTTCAATGGGGTGCGTGTTGGGGCAACATGACGAGTCTGGTCGAAAAGAGCATGCCATATACTACCTTAGCAAAAAGTTTACCGACTGTGAAACAAGATACTCACTGCTCGAGAAAACTTGCTGTGCTTTGGCTTGGGCTGCTCGCCGACTAAGACAGTATATGTTGAATCATACCACTTTATTGATTTCTAAGATGGATCCTATCAAATACATATTTGAGAAACCCGCCCTCTCCGGAAGGATAGCAAGATGGCAGATGATTTTAACAGAGTATGATATCCAGTATACTACCCAGAAAGCAATCAAAGGAAGCGTGCTAGCTGATCATTTGGCTCATCAAGTGGTGGACGATTACCAATCTATGAATTTTGAGTTCCCAGATGAGGATGTCATGCTTGTTACTGATTATGAAAAACCTGGACCGGATGAAGGACCCGAACTGGGATCCCGATGGACTATGGTTTTTGATGGATCTTCTAATGCATTGGGCAATGGTGTTGGTGTTGTGATTATTTCTCCCAGGGGTTGCCATACACCTTTCACTGCTAGACTATGTTTTGATTGTACCAATAATATGGCTGAGTATGAAGCATGTATTTTGGGGCTCAAGGCTGCTATAGACTTAAGAATCAAGTTTTTGAGTGTGTACGGAGACTCAGCATTAGTAATTAGTCAGATCAAAGGAGAATGGGACACTAAACATCCGAATCTCATCCCTTATCGAGAGCGGGTGATGACATTAATCCCATACTTTGAAGAGATTACATTTGAACATATTCCACGGGAAGAGAATCAGTTGGCGGACGCATTGGCTACCATGTCATCTATGTTCAGAGTCAGATGGGACAGCGAAGCTCCCAAGATCACCATTGAACGATTAGATGAACCAGCATATTGTTATGAACTTAATACTGAGGGAGTACAGGGGAAACCTTGGTTCCACGAAGTAAAAAGATATTTAGAAGCTCAGGAATACCCTGAAGGGGCATCCATCAATGACAGAAAATTCCTGAGGAAGTTCTCCGCTAAATTCTTTTTGAGTAATGGAGTATTATACAAATGTAATCATGATTCGACCTTGCTCCGCTGTGTGGATAAAAAGGAAGCAGAAAAGATTATGGAAGACATGCATGACGGTATTTTTGGGACTCATTCTAGTGGACATACGATGGCCAAGAAGATTCTGAGATCAGGGTATTATTGGTCTACCATGGAAGCTGATTGCCACCATCACTCCAGAGCATGTCACAACTGCCAGATCTATGCGGATAAAGTACATGTGCCTCCTGCTCCATTAAACGTGTTGACAGCCCCTTGGCCCTTTGCAATGTGAGGCATTGATATGATTGGAGAGATTAAACCTACTGCTTCTAACGGACATCGTTTCATTCTTGTTGCTATTGATTACTTTACAAAGTGGGTAGAGGCAGCCTCATTTGCTTCTGTTACCAAGAATGTGGTGGCACGGTTCATCAAGAATAGTCTTATTTGTCGGTACGGCATCCCTGAAAGAATTATCACTGACAATGGTACTAATTTGAACAACAAGATGATTACTGAACTCTGCACGCAGTTCAAAATAAAACACCATAACTCTTCTCCGTACCGGCCAAAGATGAATGGCGCCGTGGAAGCTGCTAATAAGAATATTAAGAAGATTATACAAAAAATGACAGTAACATACAAAGACTGGCATGAGACGTTACCCTTTGCTCTTCATGGTTATCGCACTTCAGTGCGCACTTCGACAGGGGCAACTCCGTTCTCTTTAGTCTATGGAATGGAAGTCGTTTTACCAGTGGAAGTCCAGATTCCCTCTCTAAGAATTATGAAAGATGCAGGCTTAGATGAAGATGAATGGATTCAAACTCGGCTCGATTAGATAAATTTGATTGATGAGAAGAGACTTGCGGCTGTTTGTCATGGGCAGATATATCAGAAGCGCATGACCCAGGCATTTAATAAGAAAGTCAAGAGACAGGTGTATCAAATTGGCGACTTGGTGATCAAGCGTATCGTTCTACCACAAGGTGATCCAGAGGCAAATGGACTCCCACATACGAAGGGCCATTTGTGGTTAAGAAGGTATTCTCTGGTGGAGCCATGATACTTGCTACGATGGATGGTGAAGATTTCCCGCATCCAGTGAATGCGGACATAGTTAAAAAATACTACGCATAAAAGACCCGCTAGGTCGACGTATCTAGGCAAAAGTAAGGGCATCCCGGCGAACCAAAAGGGTTCGGGCAAAAATTAGGGATAAACATATAAAAATGTACACCTGGCAAGTCGAAAACCTGAAAAGGCGGCTTGGGCAAAAAAGGGTATCCTGGTGGACTGAAAACCTGAAAAGGCGGTCCAGGCAAAAATTAGGGATTAAAGCGTATGACTATGTCCCGTTCTCTGTCAGCTTCACCCAAGTTCCAAGGACTGAACAAGCTAATCACTTCTATCCGACAGCAGGAGATGAGACGCTTGAAGACATAATGACAGTAGTGGGATTAAAATTAATAGGACTTTTTCTGCATAGCTTTCTCTTTGTTTTCCTGACAATTTCCTCTTACTAGGATTTCTGTCTCCCTGTACACGAATTGCCTGTTTATAGGCCCTCTTTCAAAATCAATACAATTTTATTTCCAAAAAGATGATTTTGTTTTTACTTTTTCTGTTTTGTTTGCGTAAACGTCCATTGATTTAATTCGAATTAATATATGCATTTGAATATGATCGATGTTTATCAAAAATACATGCATAAAATAGCAATAGCAGTTACTAAAAGACTTTAGGGTCGAGGATAAGGTCTAACCATGCTTTCCAACAAGTCTGGTTACAAATCCTTTCCCCAGCAAAAACCAGCTATTTCCCAGAAGAGGTCGGCATCACCAGACAGACTGGTCATCTCTTCCACCCCCAGCCGGGCTCTGTTGGATATTTCCACCATCAGACAGAAATCAAGTACCCCCAGCTAAGAAAGGGTCATCAATACAAGTGTTTCCAACTAGAATATTGGGATTTATCTTCCCCCGGCAAAACTTCCAGACGCATAATTCATTCATTACATCATTTCACATCATACGCATGCATACAATGATCGCATTTATTTTCACAAGCATAAAACATCTCATGTGTAACACCCCGATAAAATATGATAATTATTTAATTTAAGTTTAATAGTATATTATGATGATAATATGAATGAGAGGGTATTATTTTTCAAAATAAAAGATAAACCCTTCATATATATTATTATTAGTATATTTATTAATTTAATTAAACAATTGGAATATTATTGGATTATTATTATTGGAATAATAAAGTTGGAATTGGAACGATTGTTGGAATCGGTAAAGAGTCCCATTTAGTGAAAAGGGTTTTTCACGTGAAAACAGAGAAGCGACTGAAAAGTGGAAAAAGGGCAAAAAGGAAGAGCAAGAGAAAAAGGGTTGAAGAAGGGAAAAGCTTGAAGTTGAAGGATTTGTCGGATTAACTCAGGTAAGGGGGGTTTATCGTCGTTTAATGGGTATTATGGGTTAACATGTAATGGGTAGTAATAAGCCATTGAATCGACTCTAATCAGGATGATGAATGCTGCAAATTGTGAACTTATGGATGAATGAGATATGGGTTTATAATTGAAGAAAATTCGTAGGAATTAGATGTAATAAGGTTAGAAATTGTGAAATTGAATGGGTATGATCTGTGTTAGACAAGATGAACGAATGCTGTGTAAAAATTGGACTGTGGGAGGTTGGGTTTGAGAAATCTCGGAGCAAGAAAAACCCATAGCAGATCTGGAATTTTAGTTTTGGTCATACGCGTATGACACTAGGCCATACGCGTATGAGATGGCCTGGAGGGGAGGGGACTGGTGCTGATACGCGCCATACGCGTGTACTTACGCGTAGCCCGTGAGTGGTACGCGTATGGGGTGAGGCCATACGCGTATGAATGAAGAAGATGATGTTTCTAACGTAGTTTTGTCTCTGTTGGTACGCGTATGGGAGAAGTGGTACGCGTATCATACGCGTATAAGACAGGCCATACGCGTATGGGCTTGGCTAGGAAATGTGCTATACGCGTATGGGCATGAGGCATACGCGTATGGGCAGAATTTTGATTTTTCTGAGCTGTTGTTGTGCAGTTTTGGTCGTTTCAGCTGAGTGATGTAATTTAGCTGATGTATGATATAGTAGGGATCATTTCCCGTTGTTTTGAGCAGTATAGGTATTAGTAGAGTGTGCTAATACTGTAATTTATTATTTGGCATGACATGATATGATTATGTGATAAATATGCTGATGGTGTATGATGGTATGCATAATGCTGTGAATATATCTATTATGTATGCAATTGTGGATTGTTGTTGATGTTTGCATGCTAGGTGATTTAGCGTGCATAACATGGCCTTTATGGTGGTAGCTAATTCCCATGGTGAGGAATTAGTGAGTTGTTTATGGCTTAGAGTGTGAGCATATGTCCATTGTGGATTGTTGTTGATGTTTGCATGCTAGGTGATTTAGCGTCCATAGCATGGCCTTTATGGTGGTAGCTAATTCCCATGGTGAGGAATTAGTGAGTGAGTCACTAGGTCTCAAATGAGTGGGACTAGTGAGCTTGGTAGCCGTATCTGGGTTTGATCGGTGAGGTTGAACTATGTGTTCACGAATAGTCGGTACCGCATGCATGGAGTCTCATTGCATAATGTATGTATGGCGTATAATATGAATGGATGTATTCCAATATTATACGTGTGTTTTGTGTTTGAGTTGAGTATGATTATGAGTTGATGTTGCCGTTGCTGAATGTGTGATATGATTAGGGTGATGAATGTGTTAATTTACTTAACATTACATGATATTTTATAATGCTTATTATATCGATTGAGGAACTCACCCTTACAACTATGTTTCAGGTAACGAGCAGTGATTGAGTAGAAGCTAGTGCTTGGAGTCTAGTGTAGTTCCTTAGTGGGTCATGCTCTGGTATATGTAACATCGGGACGGGATGTTTTACTTTGTTTTCATTTTGGTTGTTGAACAATTTTACATGTAATATGTTACATGGTTTGCATGTTGCTAGATTTCTATCCGCTGCGAATTGTGCAATGTTTTATTTTGATTAGTAAATGAGCATGACAAGTTATTTTGGTGAATGGTGTGAAGTGTTAAGTGTGACACCCTGAAATTGCATATCTACTCTGATCCATATTTTGTTGTTTAATTAATTATTGGGGTATTTTAGAAGGGTGTTACATTAGTGGTATCAGAGCATAGTCGGTCGAGTCGAGTCGTAATTATTTTGTTTCCCTGTATGTGATAGGTGTTGTGTAACCCTATCAGTACTTATTGTTTTAACTTGTTGGATTCTCAGAATAGAGATGGCTGGAAGAGGTAAAGACGATGCTGCGATTGCTGAGGCTCTGGGTATGCTAGCTGGAGTACTTCGAGGGAATCTGAATGTTGTGGGATTGGGAGCTGCTCGTCAACTGAGTGAGTTCCAGAAGAACAATCCTCCAATGTTCAAGGGAGCATACGATCCAGATGGTGCTCAGAAGTGGTTGAAGGAGATCGAGAGGATCTTCCGAGTGACTGAGTGTGCCGATAACCAGAAGGTCAGGTTCGGTACGCATATGATGTCAGAGGAAGCAGATGATTGGTGGGTTGCTGCCTGCACTGAGTTGGAAGCTGCTGGGAGTGCTGAGATCACTTGGGCGGTGTTCAGAGAGAGATTCCTGAGGAAGTACTTTCCAGAGGATGTCAGAGGAAAGAAAGAGATAGAGTTCTTAGAATTGAAGCAGGGCAACCGGTCTGTTACTGAGTATGCTGCTAAGTTCACAGAGTTGTCGAAGTATTACACTCCCTATGATGAGGCTACTGGGGAATTTTCAAAATGTGTGAAGTTTGAGAACGGGTTACGTCCCGAGATCAAGCAGGCTATTGGGTATCAGCGGATTAGAGTGTTTTCTGACTTGGTTGACTGTTGCAGGATCTTTGAACAGGATACCAAGGCCAGAGCGGAGAGCTATCAGCAGAGGGTTGATAGGAAAGGCAAGAATCAGAATGATCGTGGGAAGCCGTATGCAGCTGGCAAAGGTTTCGAGAGACAGAGTGGGATGAAGAGACCTAGTGGGGGAGACTCCAGTGCCCCTGCTAAGTGTTACAGATGTGGTCAGGCTGGACATCGTATCCATGAGTGTACCAGTACTGAGAAGAAGTGTTTCAAGTGTGGCAAGGGTGGTCACTTGGCTGCAGAGTGCCGGTTGAAGACTATGACTTGTTTCAACTGTGGAGAGGTGGGTCATATCAGTCCACAGTGTCCTAAGCCGAAGAGAGAGAACCAGTCGGGAGGCAAGGTCTTTGCTTTATCGGGTTCTGAGACTTCTGCAGATGATCGTTTGATCCGAGGTACGTGTTATATTAATGGCTTTCCTCTTGTAGCTATTATTGACACAGGTGCGACTCATTCCTTTATATCTTGGGATTGTGCTGTGAAACTTAAATTAGAGATATCTGAGATGCATGGGAGTATGGTGATTGATACTCCTGCGAAGGGTTCAGTGACTACTACTTCAGTTTGTTTAAATTGTCCTTTGAGTATTTTTGGTAGAGACTTTGGGATGGACCTCGTGTGTCTTCCACTAGTGCAGATTGATGTTATCCTGGGTATGAACTGGTTGGTGTTTAACCGAGTTTATATCAACTGTTTTGATAAGACTGTGATCTTTCCTGAGATTGAGGAAGGAAAGAGTTTGTTTCTATCAGCAAGGCAGGTGAATGAGGCAGTAGCAGATGGGGCAGAGTTGTTTATGTTGTTAGCGACTTTGGAGGCTAAAGATAAACTGGTGATTTGCGATCTAGCCGTGGTGTGTGATTTTCTTGATGTGTTTCCTGAAGAAGTGAATGAATTACCGCCAGAGCGTGAAGTTGAGTTCTCGATTGATTTGGTACCTGGTACTAGGCCGATATCGATGGCTCCGTACCGTATGTCTGCTGTTGAGTTAACTGAATTGAAGAGTCAGCTGGAAGATCTGTTGGATAAGAAATTTATTCGTCCGAGTGTGTCGCCATGGGGCGCACCAGTGTTATTGGTTAAGAAGAAAGAAGGTACTATGAGGTTGTGTGTGGACTACAGGCAACTGAATAAAGTGACGATCAAGAATCGGTATCCTTTGCCGAGGATTGATGATTTGATGGATCAGTTGGTTGGTGCGAGTGTGTTCAGCAAAATAGATTTGAGATCGGGGTATCATCAGATACGTGTGAAAACTGAGGATATTCAGAAGACTGCTTTCAGAACAAGGTATGGACATTATGAGTATTCTGTAATGCCTTTTGGTGTGACTAATGCGCCTGGGGTATTTATGGAGTATATGAATAGGATTTTCCATCCGTACCTAGACAAGTTTGTTGTGGTGTTTATTGACGATATTTTGGTGTATTCGAAATCTGAAGAAGAGCATGCTGAACATTTGAGAGTGGTTTTAGGAGTTCTACGAGAAAAGAAGTTATTTGCTAAACTGTCCAAGTGTGAATTTTGGTTAGAAGAGATTAGTTTTCTTGGTCATGTGATTTCAAGAGGTGGTGTTGCTGTTGATCCTTCTAAGATAGAAGCGGTATCTAAGTGGGAAGCTCCGAAGTCAGTTTCTGAGATAAGGAGTTTTCTTGGACTTGCAGGTTATTATAGGAAATTCATTGAGGGATTTTCTAAGTTGGCGTTACCGTTGACGATGTTGACTAGAAAGGGGCAAGCGTTTGTTTGGGACTCAAAATGTGAAGAAGGTTTCCAAGAGTTAAAGAAAAGGTTAACTACTGCTCCTATTCTGATATTACCAAGTCCGTCGGAACCATTTGAGGTTTACTGTGATGCTTCATTGTTGGGTTTGGGTGGTGTTTTGATGCAGAATAAGCAGGTTGTAGCTTATGCTTCGAGACAACTGAAGGTTCATGAGAGGAACTATCCGACACACGATTTAGAGTTGGCAGCTGTGGTATTTGTTCTGAAGTTATGGAGGCATTACTTGTACGGGTCAAGATTTGAGGTTTTCAGTGACCATAAAAGTTTAAAGTATTTGTTTGATCAGAAAGAGCTAAATATGAGACAGAGGAGATGGTTAGAGTTTCTGAAGGATTATGACTTTGGTTTGAATTACCATCCGGGTAAAGCAAACGTAGTGGCTGATGCATTGAGTCGGAAATCATTGCATATGTCTGTGTTAATGGTTAGGGAATTGGATTTAATTGAGCAGTTTAGAGACTTGAGTTTGGTGTGTGAGAGTACTCACAATAGTGTTAAATTGGGAATGTTGAAGTTAACGAGTGGTATTCTGGATGAGATTAGAGAGGGTCAGAAATCCGATGTGCTTTTGGTTGATAAGTTGACTCTAGTAAATCAAGGTCAAGGTGGTGAATTCAGAGTTGATGAGAATGGTGTTTTGAAATTTGGTAATCGGGTGTGTATTCCGGATGTTACCGAACTTAAGAAGAGTATTCTTGAGGAAGGACATCGTAGTGGCCTGAGTATTCATCCTGGGGCTACGAAGATGTATCATGATTTGAAAAAGTTATTTTGGTGGCCAGGAATGAAAAGAGAAATTGCGAGTTTTGTTTATTCTTGTTTGACTTGTCAGAAGTCAAAGATTGAGCATCAGAAGCCGTCTGGGCTAATGCAACCGTTGGCTATTCCAGAGTGGAAGTGGGATAGTATCAGTATGGATTTTGTTTCTGGTTTACCGAGGACAATTAAGAATTGTGAAGCTATTTGGGTGATTGTTGACAGATTGACAAAATCGGCTCATTTCATTCCGATCAGAATGGATTATCCGTTAGAGAGATTAGCTGAGTTGTATATTGAGAAAATTGTAAGTTTGCATGGTATTCCGTCGAGTATTGTTTCGGACAGAGATCCTAGATTTACATCGAAGTTCTGGGAAGGTTTGCAGGGGGCTTTGGGAACTAAATTGAGATTGAGTTCTGCATATCATCCGCAGACTAATGGTCAGACTGAGAGGACGATTCAGTCACTGGAGGATCTTTTGAGGGCTTGTGTTTTGGAAAAGGGAGGTGCTTGGGATTGTTATTTACCTTTGATTGAGTTTACCTACAACAATAGTTTTCATTCGAGCATTGGTATGGCACCGTTTGAAGCTTTGTATGGTAGGAGATGTCAGACACCTTTATGTTGGTGTGAGTCCGGTGAGGGTGCTGTGGTTGGACCGGAGATTGTTCAACAAACTACGGAAAAGATTAAGATGATTCAGGAGAAGATGAGGATTGCTCAGAGTCGTCAGAAGAGTTATCACGACAAGAGGAGGAAGTCACTTGAGTTTCAAGAGGGAGATCATGTGTTTCTTCGTGTTACTCCGATAACTGGGGTTGGTCGAGCTTTGAAGTCGAAGAAGTTGACACCTCGATTTATTGGTCCTTATCAGATTTTGGAGAGGATAGGGGAGGTAGCCTATCGTATCGCGTTACCGCCGTCACTTGCGAATTTGCATGAGGTTTTTCATGTGTCTCAGTTGAGGAGGTACATTCCTGATCCGTCGCATGTGGTCCAAGTAGATGATGTACAGGTGAGAGATAACCTGACTGTTGAAACGTCACCTATGAGGATCGAGGATCGAGAGTTGAAGCAGTTGCGGGGTAAAGAGATTGCTTTGGTAAAGGTAGCTTGGGAAGGACCAGCAGGTGGCAATGTGACTTGGGAACTTGAGAGTCAGATGAAGGAGTCTTATCCAGAGTTATTCGCTTGAGGTACGTTTTCGAGGACGAAAACTCTTGTAGTGGGGGAGAGTTGTAACACCCCGATAAAATATGATAATTATTTAATTTAAGTTTAATAGTATATTATGATGATAATATGAATGAGAGGGTATTATTTTTCAAAATAAAAGATAAACCCTTCATATATATTATTATTAGTATATTTATTAATTTAATTAAACAATTGGAATATTATTGGATTATTATTATTGGAATAATAAAGTTGGAATTGGAACGATTGTTGGAATCGGTAAAGAGTCCCATTTAGTGAAAAGGGTTTTTCACGTGAAAACAGAGAAGCGACTGAAAAGTGGAAAAAGGGCAAAAAGGAAGAGCAAGAGAAAAAGGGTTGAAGAAGGGAAAAGCTTGAAGTTGAAGGATTTGCCGGATTAACTCAGGTAAGGGGGGTTTATCGTCGTTTAATGGGTATTATGGGTTAACATGTAATGGGTAGTAATAAGCCATTGAATCGACTCTAATCAGGATGATGAATGCTGCAAATTGTGAACTTATGGATGAATGAGATATGGGTTTATAATTGAAGAAAATTCGTAGGAATTAGATGTAATAAGGTTAGAAATTGTGAAATTGAATGGGTATGATCTGTGTTAGACAAGATGAACGAATGCTGTGTAAAAATTGGACTGTGGGAGGTTGGGTTTGAGAAATCTCGGAGCAAGAAAAACCCATAGTAGATCTGGAATTTTAGTTCTGGTCATACGCGTATGACACTAGGCCATACGCGTATGAGATGGCCTGGAGGGGAGGGGACTGGTGTTGATACGCGCCATACGCGTGTACTTACACGTAGCCCGTGAGTGGTACGCGTATGGGGTGAGGCCATACGCGTATGAATGAAGAAGATGATGTTTCTAACGTAGTTTTGTCTCTGTTGGTACGCGTATGGGAGAAGTGGTACGCGTATCATACGCGTATAAGACAGGCCATACGCGTATGGGCTTGGCTAGGAAATGTGATATACGCGTATGGGCATGAGGCATACGCGTATGGGCAGAATTTTGATTTTTCTGAGCTGTTGTTGTGCAGTTTTGGTCGTTTCAGCTGAGTGATGTAATTTAGCTGATGTATGATATAGTAGGGATCATTTCCCGTTGTTTTGAGCAGTATAGGTATTAGTAGAGTGTGCTAATACTGTAATTTATTATTTGGCATGACATGATATGATTATGTGATAAATATGCTAATGGTGTATGATGGTATGCATAATGCTGTGAATATATCTATTATGTATGCAATTGTGGATTGTTGTTGATGTTTGCATGCTAGGTGATTTAGCGTGCATAACATGGCCTTTATGGTGGTAGCTAATTCCCATGGTGAGGAATTAGTGAGTTGTTTATGGCTTAGAGTGTGAGCATATGTCCATTGTGGATTGTTGTTGATGTTTGCATGCTAGGTGATTTAGCGTGCATAGCATGGCCTTTATGGTGGTAGCTAATTCCCATGGTGAGGAATTAGTGAGTGAGTCACTAGGTCTCAAATGAGTGGGACTAGTGAGCTTGGTAGCCGTATCTGGGTTTGATCGGTGAGGTTGAACTATGTGTTCACGAATAGTCGGTACCGCAGGCATGGAGTCTCATTGCATAATGTATGTATGGCGTATAATATGAATGGATGTATTCCAATATTATACGTGTGTTTTGTGTTTGAGTTGAGTATGATTATGAGTTGATGTTGCCGTTGCTGAATGTGTGATATTATTAGGGTGATGAATGTGCTAATTTACTTAACATTACATGATATTTTATAATGCTTATTATATCGATTGAGGAACTCGCCCTTACAACTATGTTTCAGGTAACGAGCAGTGATTGAGTAGAAGCTAGTGCTTGGAGTCTAGTGTAGTTCCTTAGTGGGTCATGCTCTGGTATATGTAACATCGGGACGGGATGTTTTACTTTGTTTTCATTTTGGTTGTTGAATAATTTTACATGTAATGTGTTACATGGTTTGCATGTTGCTAGATTTCTATCCGCTGCGAATTGTGCAATGTTTTATTTTGATTAATAAATGAACATGACAAGTTATTTTGGTGAATGGTGTGAAGTGTTAAGTGTGACACCCTAAAATTGCATATCTACTCTGATCCATATTTTGTTGTTTAATTAATTATTGGGGTATTTTAGAAGGGTGTTACATTAGTGGTATCAGAATATTGGGATTTATCTTCCCCCGGCAAAACTTCCAGACGCATAATTCATTCATTACATCATTTCACATCATACGCATGCATACAATGATCGCATTTATTTTCACAAGCATAAAACATCTCATGCATCATGACATGGCATGAAGCTAACCTTATTTTTAAGGTTAATTATCCTCCTGATACAGTCAAAATAAAGATTCATTCGGACGGATCTTTATTAATCACATCCAAGGTTCAGATACATCTTTCAGATATCCTCCATGTCAACATTCATTCTGACATCCTCCTAATGATGGCATCGCTAAGCCCATCCCAGACATTTATGGTAAATACAACTTATACAAATATTGTCAGACATAGCCTAACGTACGGTTCATTCTGATTCAGCCTAACGTATGGTCCCTCCAACTGTTCCAAAACGGTCTAGCGTACAACCCATTTGGATATTCATCCCCTCAGATACGATCTCGCGTATGATCCATTCTGATATTTATTCCTCAGATACTACCTAGCGTGCGGTACATTCTGAAACGCGGTCTAGCATACGACTACCCTTTCATCCTCAGATGCAGCCGGACAGACAACTCATTCCACAACTCCAATACGGCCTAACGTACGACCCCTTTGGACCTTCAACTCAGATACGACCCAGCGTACGATCTATTCTAATTCTACCTCCCTCAGATACAGCCTAATGGACGGCTCATTCTGCGACTCAGATACGATCTGGCGTACGATCCATTCTGATCTTTCATCCCCAGTGGAGTCACCCGTGAAATCACCCGCCTAATGAATAACTCCTTTTGCGATTCAGATACGGTCTAGCGTCTGGCCCATTCTGATCCCTTATCCCCAACAGCATATAACACTCTGACTCCCCGGCGAAGTCGACGGCCTAATGTATGACTCGCCATAAGGTCTAGCGTATGACCCGGTATGACACCCATGTCTTCAGATATCGTCTAATGTACGACGCACTCTGAAGTTCTCATCATCAAACTTCCTGGATGGTATCTTTAAGCCCATCTTCATCAAGACTAACGGTTTATTAACAAGTGAAAATTTTGGGGCATTCTAAGTGTTCAATAATCTTCCACCTCCAGACCACGAATGGCGTACATACCATTCTAATTCTCTCGGTTCAAGAAAATTGAACAGGGGCAGCTGTCATACCCCAAAATTTGCCCGTTAATATTACAAGGCATTTTTCAGGACACTCCAACTTATTTTTCAAGGCACTGATCCCAAAAGAACAAAGGCCCAGCACACAGATGGCCAAATCCAGAAAATGGCCCAAACTGGCCTGCTCGCTAGGCGAGCAAAACCTTCCCCTAGCGAACCCTTCGTTATGCCACTCGCCTAGCGAAGCTTGCGAATACCAGAAAATTCTGGGCTTTATTCTGAGCCCATTAGGTCACGAAAAAGCATTATAAATACTAAGGACTTCATTCAGAAAAGGAGAGAACGAGAACGGAAGGAAGACGGGAGCAAGAGCGAAGGCACAGCAAACCCTAGAGGCTAACCCAGAGAATTCAGAGCAACCCTAAAGGAAACCCTGAAGGAAACTCATCTGCATCAAGGTCACCTCCGCCCAACTCAATCCGGCTTACCAATTCAAGGTTGCAATTCGATTGCAAACAGGTTTGCATTACTATTACTGCTTTATGTTCTTAACTTGCATGTGATATTATAATTGAATTCATAAACATATTTGAGGTTTTGCATGTGAATTTAAGTGTGCCTGAATATCGTAATGCTGAACCATGTAATTTCTGTATTGGATGCCATAGGGCGTGCAGCATGCCGAGGTCGTACTGTTCTGAAATTCAAAACCCGCAGCCGCTCGCTAGCACATCGCTAAGCGAGCATGTAGCGAGTATTCGCTAGGCCTTCGCTAGGCGAGGCAGAAGCGAACGTGACAGTCGCTAATATTTTGATTGTTCTGTTCTATGCTTATCTGATCTGTTCTATTTTAATCATGCATTATTTTGCCTAACGTTCCTACTGCTGTGTTTCTTTTGCGGTGTAATCCTCGATTGCACCCTGATTTGGTATCCTGACTTGTGTGCTGAATGTTATAAGGGTTCACATATTCCCAGGAAAAAGTAGCTGGCTAGGTATTCCACTTTATTTGTGGGATACCCTTGTGGAGATTCATCCTAAATTACCTAATTGATTTTAATGTGGAGATTCATCCTAATTACCTAATTGGTTTTAATGTGGAGATTCATCCTAATTATTTAATCGATTTTAATGTGGACCTGATTACTTAATTGATTACAACTACCTAATTGATTGTAAAATATTGCCTTTGATTTTGTGATCTTGGACCTCTCTTTGTTGCCCTACGATATTACGGTATTATGGTCATGTCCCGCGAATATGGGGATACACTTAGCAAAGACCCTTCGGTTAAATCATCATAGTCCCTCGAATGTTGCCTTTGTCCCTCGATGACCCTTCGGTGTAGCCTACGGTTAAATGATGATAGTCCATTTGAATGCTAAGGTATCCTCACAACTGTTGCCTTCAATGACCAATCGATGACCCTACGATGACCCTTTTACATCCAAAGGATAAAACTACTTACTTCTCAATAGTAAGGACAGTTTTACCCTCATAAGGATAGGAAATGCCCATAAAGACCTAGGGTAGGTATAACTCTTAATTGCTTACTCACAACTTAAAATACTTTTCACACCTCACACCTTTCAAAACATCTTTTAGAAAATCACCACTTGGTATACATTCGTACTAGAATCATTGTCGGGTTATATTTTTCCAAACGACTTTCAAAACGAGATAACCACTTTGTATACATTCATACAAGAATCATTACAAAGTTAAATTCTCCTTTTCAAAACATTTTCTCAACATTTCTCAAACACTTTTTCAAACAAGAAAAACATAAGTGATTAAGCAATTAAGAGCCCATGGATAACCATGGATACAAAGGGTGCTAACACCTTCCCTTTGTATAATGTACCTCCCGAACCCAAAATCTAAATTAAGGTCTTTCCTATTCTTTTCCGCCTTTCCTTATTGGATAAAAGAAAAGTCGGTGGCGACTCTTGCTAACCGCGAAATTTGCTTTCCAAAGCAAAACACAAAAAGTCCAGTTCACCGTATGACACTTAGTCTGTTGTACTGGTTGTTTCTTGTCTTATTCTTATAACTGACTTTCTGAGGCTATCCTTCATGGAAGCCCTAGTCTTAAAAATAAGCTTTAATCATGAACGTCTTGTTCAATCCTCCGACTGATGGTGAGGCGGGGAAAATTGATCTTGGCTCTTGACCCATGGTCGATGCAAAGCTCAGTAGGTTCTAGATATAAGTCGGAAAGCCCCAACGAATTCTCAACTAATTGCATTTCTGCTTTAACTATGTTAATCCATATTCTTGTCATCAAGATTGTGATTGCCCCTGTGTGTTTTCGAATTAGCAATGACCAAATCCTGATATCTTTTTAGATGATCACAGGTTTTTGGTAAATTCCGAGTATATCTTACTTCATTCTTTACATGACCCATGTGAGTTAGGGTATGAGAATATTTGGTGTGTTCTGAACCAAAAATCATTCACATTGAATTATCAGTTCATAATCGCTTTGTCGCTGGTCATCCCTTACGAATGTATTTTACCGTGTTTAGATGCCTTTCAATTTCCTTTTACGATAGTATTTGAGCCCTCATGAGATTTTTTTTAGTTATGATTTATATTATGTAGGTACACAGTCCCGGCGAGCCAGGCTTTACTAATTTGTTAAATATCTTACTTTGGACACAGACCAACTAACTCCGAGTAGATCATGTCAGATATTTTTCCAATCATAAATTACCCAAAAACCGCTTAAGGTCAGAGGTTTATTAACTTTGTATGATCAATGTTCAGAGCCCCCAGGGGGTTGACGCTAAATGGAGGTCAAAGACTTTTATTTTGCATGACCGAAGTTCAGAGCCCCATGGGGGGGGGGGGGGTGTTAACGTTAAATAAAGGTCATAGGCTTTTATTTTGCATGATTGACATTCTGAGCCCCGTGGAGGGTTGACGTTAAATGGAGGTCAGGGGCTTTTATTTTGCATGACCCGGTCGAATCCGATTTTGCCAGAGGCTTCAAGTGCGCTTGCACTTCAGTTAAGCCATAAGTTTCATTAAATGTTACCCAACCGAAGCCAATTTTTCCAGAGGCTTCAAGTGCACTTGGATTTCAGTTAGGACAAAGGTTTCATTAAACGTTAGCCGGCCAAAGCCGATTATGCCAGAGGCTTCAAGTGCGCTTGGACTTCAGTTAAGCTAGAGGTTTCATTAAATGTTACCCGACCAAAGCCGATTATTCCTGAGGCTTCAAGTGCGCTTGAACTTTAGTTAGGCTATAAGTTTCATTAAACGTTACCCGGCTGAAGCTAATTTCTCCCCTTTGTGGATGTCTTCGTCGTTCTTGGTCCTTACATTTATTGGAGGTTAAGTATTTGTCTGGTCTTTGTTCTAACCATTACCCTATATAATGTTTACAATTTTTTAGGAAAGAGAAGGTGTCTCCCGCCCTCGTAGGGGAAAAGAGCGGCACCTGTTACCTAATACAACTTCTAAGTTAGTTACAAATGGAAGATAAATTATCTTTCCTTATAATAGAAACGTTTTATTAATGCATAAGTTTTAGTATATTCTGCTTCTTGGCTTTGTTAGTGCTCTTAAATCCGAGTTTTCCCATGCAGTAACATCACATTGTATCAATGTCAATAAAATTGTCGGAATATATTAATCATCCTTGTCACAACTCAACTGAACCAGTCTGTTTGAAAACACCATTTTGCAATGACTTGATCATTTGAAGCTACTGTAGCTGCACAACAAACAAAACTGAACCGAAGCTGTCGCAACTAGTATCCAAGCTAGGTCATGCCATGAGTGTTGCCGGATTAAACATGTATTTCAAATTATGTGTTCCGACTTCTACTTCAGTGAAAGAAAAGAAACTCTTTTAGTGACAGATTCAACATTGTAAACTTCTGAGTCGGTTCAATGGCTCTGACTCGGTATCTCATTCCTTTGAATTTTAACTGATAAAGATGTTCAAAGGAATGCATAAAGAGTACATGATGCACTCATAACTTCTTCAGGAATGCATTGGGATCTCATTAGAGTGGAAATGTGGATTCAGACTTAAATCTCTCATGACTGTTTCAACCGGATTTCGTTGGAATACATAGAAGGAATATTCAATCTGACATCTTTATAGTGGGAGGTGCTGATATAATACTAGTACTATGATTCTGTATCGCATCAATAGATTCCCAACTAAACCCTCTTTTCTTCTGTGATATCTATACACGTTGTCTCCGAGTGAGTCTTCTTTTGTCATGATCGATGACTTGGAACTCGGTTTTCAAGGATACATTGCTTTATATGATGGAATTTGATTCTTTTTTGTTAGGCTTTCGCAAGATTAATTCTTCGTTTTCATATCAGCGTTGAACTGAGCTTTAGAGGGACATAAACGATGTTGGAGAATTGCCATCCAAGGCGCAGCGGAATTTAAAAATTTCTCCATTTAGTGATCCTTACGAATGGGCATGATCAGTGATAGAATCGTTACCTCTTGTGGCGATTCAAACCTTTGGTGCAGATCTCTGATAATGATCAAAACCTTTGATACAGATCCACGGGGCGATCACGAACGTTGAACGATGACAACGTCTCTACTCAGTCCACACGAACGGATTCCGTCAATCGCAGTGCTAGCTGTTATGAATGAAGGCTTTGAGTGAGAGAGAGATACGAAATTCCAACTCTTCAGCTGTGTTGTCTGTCTCAGTCAGTTACTGTGGAGTGACAATGCTTCTACCCAAGGGGTTCTATTTATAGAACCACTTGTGTGGGCTTCAAGCCAAAAAGCCCACTTAAGTGCATTTTGGCCCATATCTCATAATATGCCAAAATCACTTAAGTATTTGGTACCTTACCATATTTCATATTCTACTTAAGTACACCGTACCTTACGATGTTCCTTAATTATTCTATCTCTCATCAATCCGTCCTTTGTGTGTGACCCTATAGGTTTTCGCGGCGTTGGCAATTATATTAAATCACGCATTTAACATAATAAACAGTGAGCGGTATCTAGCAACACATCACTGCTACCCAAGTCACGAAAATGTCATGTGATCTGACAAAACCTCCTGTGATAATAATTATGTGTATAATTACCCCTTTGCCCTTATGTCTATATTGAACACAAGGTATAGACCGTGTCACCCTTGTCCAGTTCAATATTGGGCCCATAGACATTTATCCTGTTACGCAGGATGGGCAAATTCCATCTAGGACACTCATGTCCCTCAACATGCTTTGTGGAGTACCCATCAATTGTCTTTATGGTTATCCAGTTACGGACAACGTTGGATCAGCAACAAAGCACTCGACTCTACATCTAGGATCCATAGTGGTTTCAGGTTGAAGAGTGGTATATACTATTATCACCATGAGAATAACTTATGACACTTTGCATAACTTTCTATATAGTATTCTCATAGCGGGTCAATCCGGTATAAATATTACTCCTAATATTCATACCTATGTTTAAGACTTGATAACTCTTTATCCATGATCCATGAGATGTGATCATCAGTCTACAAACATAATAGTCTTAATGCTTTAATGTTATCCCACTTCACATTAAAGCTCGACTACGGATACTTTAAGAATAGTGCCCTTATGTTTAATGTGTTCTCATGATTAAGTCACACTTAATACATTAAACGGACTATCTATTCTAGGGACTTTATTAATCAACCATAATAAAGAAAATGCCTTTTATTATTAATAAATAATTCGATACAAGCACCAAAAGTATTGGCCTCTAGGGCTTACACCAACAAACGGGGCCAAGACCACTGAATGATGTAGTCAGATTGAAAGAATAATTAACCTTTTTCTAAACCCTTTTGGAGATTGAATCGATTGGCCATCATATAGTTATTCATCTATTTAGATTTACCCTCCAACACAGTCACGTCACCTTTGCTAATCAGAGTCATTTTGCCTCTAACCTTGTGAATCTTACCCAGTAACTCTATAACATTATTAGAGAACACCATATTAAACAAAAATAAAGTTCCCAATAATTCCCTTCCAAAATAAAAATAAAAATGGCACAACATTCGATTGGGTCAGATAGCATATGAATACTTAGCATCAATTATACGTTCCATTCGCTCCCCGGATTCTCGGTACCCGATAACTACTCATTAATTATATATATTAATCTCAAAACGTAAAGCATAATGATGACTTGTCTTTCATTAACAAGGTCGGTGCCATTTCATTATTCTTCATAGGCTATATTGGTTTCCCAGCAGAATTCGTGCTTATCCTACCTATAAAAATTTGAAAACTAGATTTACCCTTGTCGATGTTGGCGAGCATGTTTCCTTATTCAGGGAAATTGATGGCACTGCATCCGTGTCTCTGTTCAGTCGGTTCGAAACTTAGCCAACAATTCCGGTCAGAAACCCCACATCGGGTAGCCAATCTGTTGACACCAACTCGGATACGTCGATGTATCTTCTAATCTCCATCCTCCATCTTCCCGTCTACAAGTTTTTCCGTCCCTAGACAACTAATCGACACTTCAACATCCATTCATGGTCGTCGTGATCTGCAGTCGATTGCTTTGATTGAATGCTTGTTAAGATCTGATGCGGGGTAACGCGAATTCGTGTTGTCGCGATGACGTCGAGAAAAGTGAGAGCGAGTGTGTTTGTCTTGTGAACAGTAGTTGACGGAGAAGGATATGAAATCATACTGGATCCTGTATGAGGAAATGGTTGTTTAGATACGATTTATGTTTCCCGAGAAAGTCTTACCAGAGCCCCACAGTGGGCGTCAATGTTCTTGCTAAAAAACATAAATGGTTAACCTCCCTTATGCTAGCCATGGAAGGTCGTAAATGTATGGTTAGAGTGTCCGTGATTGGAATAAGGTTGATAGTCATAAATGTTGGTGGACCAAAGTTCCTATTAGGTTTTCTACTTTTTATATTATTCATCGTGTTGCCTCCCCACGTTGTTTTGGTCCTTGCTTCCCTTTTATAGCATAACCTTAGCTTAATTGGTCTATTGACCATTAAATACCTTTATAACGTTAAAACTATTAATAATCGTAATTATTCCTTAATTTATGTAGGATGTCATAATTGACAGAGTGACTTATTGGATCCTGTAACAAACATAATCAGAAATAGGAAGCCCACACCGGCTATTTGGATCCCACTCGATCTAAGGATAGAGTCCGGGATGTAGTGATGGCATGCGTCTGACCTTTCTTTCTGGCCAGGGCTAGAATATGCACCTTAACTCCTATTGTTTTAAGAATGATTAACATTTGTGATTTCATACCTCATCCAACCATATAATTTTCAAGATGTACAAAAGGTTTTAACACCCATCATATTCGTTGTACTGAACGAGAACCATTTAGTTAGGTTTGCGAATGAAATGTTAGATTTTGTATATTTGCTTTCTTCGATTTTTTAGAATTTGAAAAGGAAAAAGAAAGGGTCACAAAAAGTTTTTTATTAGGGTGTTTTACAAGATTGTGGGTCTTCCTCCTACGTATCCTCAGGTGCGATGAGGAATTCAAAGCTACATAGTTCTTCATAGAAAACTACGTATTGGTTGGTAGATTTTATTGAATGAATGTTTAGATCATATTCTAGCGGTTAAACATTCTTGTAGGCTCGTAGTTGGAGGCTTAAATTTATGTTTGTATTGTGGTAGAACAGACTAAACAATGTTCTTTTCAAAAAATATTTTTGATCACACGAGGGAGAGAAAGTAGGTTTTATTAGTTGAGTGTTTTGTAGTGGAAGACAAGTGTTCACACATCGAGCTCTAGAGCCAATGTGCGAACACTTGAAGAGAAAAAAGGTATATACCCAATTAATCATTTTTCGTCCAAATTTATTATAAAAGATGTGAGGCGAATTGAGTAATGGTTCTTCAACAGAAGACGAGTATTCCCATAATGAGCTCTACATCCAGTATCCTAATACTCGGGGAAGAACAAAATCTACATCCCATTAAGCAATTTTCTTCTATGGAAGAACAAACCAAATTCGTTTAATTATTATATTTTAATGCAGATGACAAGTCTTCAAACATCAAGCTCTTTAGCTAGTGTCGCATCCTCGAGGAGAAAAGAGATCTACACCCAACTAATCCGTTTTCATTGGGTTTATTTAAGAAAGAGGTTTGACAAAGGGCTTGTCGCTACGCGAAAAATACAGAGTCGCCATCGGTTTTTATTTATTCCAAAGGAAAGGGAAAATATCGAGAAAACCCCAAAGAGTGGTCGTCGCAACCACGAACAGGTTCGGAAGTCGGTTATGCAAGGGGAAGGTATTAGCACCCCTCACATCCATGGTACTCCATGGGAACCATCTAGGATGTTTGCGCTTATATGTGTGTCGTTTATCGAATGTTTGCTTGCTAAAGGTTTGCGGAGTGGAGGTAGATTTTAAATTAGTGTGCTCGCCAAGGAATGGATTCTCGTGCCTACGTATGCCCACTTGTTGAAGTGAGAAATCAGAGCGTTCGTAGTTCGTGGTTTTGAAATTGTTTGTGTTTGTTTTGTTGATTTTATTACCTTGAAGAAGGGTTTTCGTCGCCCTAAGGCTCAAACAAAAGGTTTGAATGCGTTGAGTTGTTTTTATGTTTTTGAGAAAGTGTTATTGATTTCAGATTGCACTAAAGACTATGGATAAAGGTGAATGCCTCAAACGGTCAAGCCGAACGTCTTGTGTTCGAAGCATTCAGAATGAGTGTAGGAAAGCTCCAGTCTCATCCCTTCTTTATCGCTTAAGGCTCGTGACGTACGATCCTAATCGCCATTTATTATATTTTTGAATTTGATTTGGAAAAGACCGCTTGACGTTGGATCAAGGGTTTGTTTATTGAATTTGACTTGAAAAATGGACCACTTGACGTTGGATCAAGGGTTTGATTATCGATTTTGAATGAGTGAACGTTCCTAATGCCTAAGGAGTATTGAATCAAGCAATAAAAAAAAGCGAGTAAAAGCATACATCGGAATGGGGAGAGGGGTACATGTAAAATACAAGGGATGTGCGAAAGTAAAATCATTCAAATGAAAGTTAATTCTAAAATCTAAACTCTATCTAAACATGCATTATAACTAAGGTTAACCACATGAGAAATAATAGCTAGGTTAATTGACCAATTAGAAAATTCTAGAAATCCTAAAACTAGGGGAGCATGCAAAATTAGCCTATTTCTAAGTCTAGGGATACAATTGTCATTTTATCATTATGAATTAATATTGAATTAAATTTCTATTCTAAGTAAATTCTATTTAAAACAATTAAAATCTAAGTAATTCTAATATTTCTAAAAAAACTTCTAAGAGATTATTTACCTCTAATCCTAAAATCATGTAACTCTAAAAGTATTTCTAATTAATCTAATTGAACCGATTAACCTAATTAAACTAACTCTAAAATTAATCTCTAATTATTTTTAAAGCTTCTAATATCTTCTAAGTAACTCCTAATACTAAAATTAAGCTAATCTACTTTGATTAATTCTAATTGAATCCTATTTAAACTAATTAAAAAAAAAGAGATGAAGTGGGCCTACGCTACAACACAAGGGGGTGCAGAAAGCTGATATTGACATGGGCCTCAAAGAAGAGGCCCATCCGCTATGGCCAGATGGGGGTGTAGGAAGTGATGGACTGGTGGATAAGGGAAGCACGCTTGGGCTTGAGTCCAAAGCAATAATACTTGCAAAGAAGCTACAGGGACGACGAAAAACACCAGTAGCTTCAAGGACCTTCCACATTCGGCGTCACGTCTCCGTTACTAACTATCCTAAACACGCCGCGCCGACCGTCATTGTCCGTAGCACCAAATGGACCTTCACCGCGTCGGATCCCCCAATGTCTTCCTCCTCACATGCGAGATCGGAGACAGTGAGGACGATGAACTCGCCGTCCGGATGCGACATCGACATCAACGCTCCGCCCTATGGAATCAGATGTGCGCAATCGGCCACATAATCTCCTCCAGTTTACGATTCAGGAACCCGTACACACACACAACGAATCGAGAATGTCCATTGCGGAATCCATATTGAAATTTCACTGCTAAATCGAAGTTGGAGCCGAGTTCAAAGTCGTTTATCAATGTCCTAGCAACACACGAACGGAATCGCTAAGGGAAAGGATAGAAGACTCACCGATTTCGCGTTCCGATTTGAGCGGTTCGTCCTTTAGCTTTCTTCGAGACCTCACGTCGACCTTCTTCCGTCGAATGAGGAGCAGTTACCGGCGGTCTTCGATTCCTTCTCAGAAGCTCGTGCTGCAACAAAAGATCTACGACCTCCGAGTGACGTAGAAATCCCGGTAATGAATGCTGCAAACTTGAATCGCCTTTCTCCTCCTTCTTCTTATGATACAATCCTCTGCGGCGAGGTATTGTTTGCTATCGAAAATGGCGGATGAATCACCAGGCAGTTGAGGAGGATTGAAGCGGTGGTTAACGGTTTTGTGAGTTTGTTACGGTGGAGGAAGAATTGAGCGGTTAGGGAAAGAAACAGATTGAAGAAGATGATGAATGTGAGGTTGAGAGAATGAATGAAGACCAAACTCCTTTTGGATCAAGAGTGAAGGTTTGGCTATGGAGTTTGGAGTTTGGTGAAGGTGGTTGATGAATTGAATAGAGGAAGAAGATGGAAGACGAAGAAACGAGAGGTTAGAGGATCCTCCAATTTCTGTTATTTTTCTGTTATGGATCCTCCCTTTTTCTGTTATGGCTTTGCACTATTTATAGTGATGAAAGTATGAAAGAGTTCTGTTAGATTTTGTTTAGAAAAATCTGTTAGCTTTTTCTGTTTATGCAGGAAATTAATCATTTTGTTTTATGCAGAATTTTAATTGTATGCAGAATTTTAATAATGCAGAATTTTAATTGTTGAATTTTATGATGCAGAATTTTTATGATGCTGAATTATGCAGAATTTGAATTATGCAGAATTTTTGTTTTGGAATGCTTTATGGCTTGTGATGCAGAATTTTTATGATGCTGAATTTTATGATGCAGAATTTCATGCAGAATTTTTGATGTGAATTATGCAGAATTTGAATTATGCAGAATTTTTGTTTTGGAATGCTTTATGGCTTGTGATGCAGTGGCTGTAGCATTTGGAAGTTGTGATAATTGCAGCATTTTCAATTCCATCGCCTCCTTTTCTTGTAACAGCTTTTTACATTGTTTTCTTTTCAATTTTTCTTCAATGTATATTAATAAAATGTAAAATGGATATTTAGATGATAGTTACTAATTGATCTTACCTGATCAGGAGGGCCTTCCAAGGTCTTGGTGAATGGGCCAGAGAATGAAATGAGAGGGGGGTGTACCTGCAAGGTGCTCCAATGCTTAAGTCAGAAAAGGTACAGAATGAGGTTATCAGAGTGTGAGTTAGAATACCTGCCCCTTTGCCATGAAAGGGGTATTTATACTGAGCCCCCAGCGCTGGGCCAAGGCTCCTAATGGGCTGGATTAGCTAGGCCCAAGGAGGAGCTGCCAGGGGACGCGTCAGAAGCGTTAAGACCTAGACCAAGGTCTGCCCCCTGGTCCAACTGCCCCTATCCCTAAGGAGACAATATAGGGGAGTTGGGTGACGTGGTAAGTGAGATGCCGTTATGGCTCTGCCCGACACAACTTAGGTGTCCTCGACGTGGGTTGACGATAAGTGGATGGAGATCATATGAGGAGGGCCCGGTCGTTGCCCGACACGTATTTAAGGGGCGGGGAGACGTTCTTCGGGCGGACGGTCGTTCACCTGACGTGTCCTCGTGGTCGTTTGGACATGGACTTGGCGAGCATTGGGCCGTGCCGTGCCTAGTGTCATGGCCCAGTCCAGAACAGGAGCCCCCCAAGTCGAGTCTCTGAGCCAGAGAGATGACTTATGTTTCAACTAAGGGTTCCCCGAGATGATGGGGAAGCTTGATCGTTAGACAGGTGAGGTTGTAACAGACCTATTCATGACTGACCTTTTCTCCGGGAATGTCGGGGATGGAGGTGATCGGTTGGTCTGCACCTTCCTTGTAGTAGACGTGGGTATGACGCGGGGAGGTGGCGTCTTGGTGAGTCGAGGAGACGGATAGGTGCTCGGGTCGTTTCAGTTTCTTATCTTTGATAGACGTGTCTCAGAATTAGTGGCGTCGCTTCGTTTCGTGTGCAAAGACGGCGTAGGCAGGCTAGGCAATGATGACCTAGCGTGTTGGTCCACGTGCCAAGCCCTATAAAAAGGGGTTGAGTAACTTCATTCCCACTTTTTTCGCTCACACGTTCACCGGAGTTCTCCACATTCTCTCTCGTTTGCTCGCTCAACCGTCTGGACCGCCGTCTCCGCCCGTCCTCCTATCTGAACCACCGTCTTCTGCTCGGGCACCACCGTACCCCTTTCAATTTAACTATGTCAGGTATGATTTTCCACTGTGGTCCACTGTTTTTCCTCGTTGTTTTCTGTCAAACGCATGCTATTTTTGTAGAAATGTGGTTGGGTTTAACTTAGGAATAGTGTAGTGGACTGTAGGTGTATATTAGATGGTAGAAAATAGGGTTGGGATCATACTGTACCGGGCATAAATTTCATATGCCGGGCAATACTTGCATAGGCTGTATGAAGTTTATGCCCGGTCTCCATAGAATGCGCGCGTCACCGAGTTGAGCACGGTTAGTGTCCGTCGCCGCTACGCCCTTTCACTTGACCTGCGGTGGAAGGGTGGATTTGATATGACGTCGAATTCACTCTTTCTGTCTGCGTTTCAGGTGCTACCGGGCGCTTTCGACCGAGGAGGGAAGATTCTGGGTCCTCCACCGAAGACGCGACAATCGCTCGTCTCCCTGTCGGGGATGGGAGTGTCCGAGATGGTACCGAACACGCCTCCTCTTCCGGGCAGGTCGACTTCTCATGGGTTGCGGACGAGCCCTTGGAGGAGGAATCAGACTTCTGTGACGAGGCCACCATTGCTTACGCTATGGTCGAGACCATAAGCCGGGAGGATCCACCAAACTGGTATTGCTGCGCCCCCAAGGAAGAAGACCGCATTTGTCATCATTTCCCGGGGAAGCAGTTCACCATGTATGAATTTGCTTTCCGTGAGGCGGGGATTAGACTGCCCTTCAACTCCTTCCAGATGTCGGTCTTCAAGTGGCTCCGGCTGGCGCCGTCCCAACTACATCCTAATGCTCTCGCATTTATGCGGGCATTCGAGTTAGTTTGCCAGTTCCTCGGCATTGGTTGCACCCGGGCTCTCTTCTTCCACGTTTTCCATCTCCAGAGGTCCGGTTCCCGTGGTCGCCACAGTTGGGTTTCTTTCAAGCAGCCCGTGCGTCTGTTCAAGACGTACGAGGATTCTGTTCGCCATTTCAAAAACCGGTGGTACGTGGTGATGCCGATTACCCGGGCTGCCCTTCACTCTCTATACTACTATCAATGGAAACCCAACGGGGAGGAGACGCTGATGTCGAAGATACCGCTGAGGTGGCAGCGTGATCATTTCGATCTCTCCACGGCGCATTACCGAGTCAAGTATGCGATGCTCGGCGAGGAGGATAGGCTCGCGTACAAGAAGCTGGTCGATTACGTGCAGAGCTTCAGCTTGGGGTTCTGGGCGAATCGACAGGGCGTGCCCTACCTGGATGAGGCCGGGAACCAATCACCGAGACGCGTTATATCAATACGAAGGCTCTGCTCGAGTGTGATACCGAGGAGGAAGCTCTGGTGTTATTGAGTAGGCAGACTTTGTTTAGCTTTTTATTTCTGTTTATGACTTCGCTCGCTAATGTTTGTGTGTAATTTGTTTGCAGGTGCCATGCCCAATGCTCGTGATCGGGTGCTGAAGCTAGCGAATCAGGTCGGCGCTCCTGACCGGGTGCCCAAGAAGAAGAAGAAAACTGTGGCCCGTGTCTTGGAGACTGCTGGCGATGCCGGGGCCGGTCCCTCGCAGGCGGCGAGCGTGATTCCTTCCTCTCCTCCTCGATCTAACCCGATCGACATTCCTGATAGCAGTCCGTCGCCAGCGGCTTCTCCCCTCCATAAACGGAAGCGTCCGGCTGGGCCTCTCACCAGGTCGTCTCTAGGAAGTCCGAATGGACCGGGCAGCTATCTTCTACCTCCCTGCTATGTGGAACGGTCGTTCTTCAAGGCCGAGGAGTCGATTGCTGTGCCTGCGCCTGAGGCCAAGGCTATTCTGGACCAGGATGCTGCTGCCCGGAGAAAAGATCTGGCCAGGGATATTGCTGCTGTCATCCGGGTGATGGAGACGGCCATGGTTTTGACCGACACTTCGGTCTCCACTGCCTCGCTGGAGGATGCCCTTTTGCAGGTTCGGACGGAGAAGGAAAGACTATCTAAAGATCTGTCGGACTACAAAGAAGAGCATCGGCGGCAGGAAGGGCTGAGCCAGAAGCTGGAGGAGGTGGAGAAGGAGAGGGACCAGTTGAAGGCTGCTAAGGCGAGCTTGGAAGAGCAGGTGGTCGACCATCAGAAGCTGACCGAGGACAACGCTGGCCTATGGGCTCAGGTTGAGTCTCTCGAGGGAAAGGTCCGTCCTCTGGCAGATGAGACCGAGGAGGAACGCGCCCTTGGTTCGCGCGGTGAGCTGCTAGGGCATCTTCGGACTCTCAACCAAGATCTCGTGGCCTGCTTCAAAGAGGGTTTCGACAATGCTGTCGAGCAGCTCGGGCTTCTGAACCCTGAGTTGGTGACAGCAGGGTCGGCCTATAACTGCTGCGTCCGGGATGGTGAGATTATCTGCCCGTTTGAAGCGGAGGAGGAGCTGGGGGGAGAAGAAGAAGAAGAGGATGAAGAGGTGCTCCGAGCGGAGTCTTAGTTTATTTGTTTTTCTTTGATTTTAGTTATCATGGCCTGCGTGCCTTATGTATTTTGGCCTTCGGGCGTTGTAATATGGCCTTCGGGCGTACTTGGCTTCGGCCACTCTTATCGTTTTTAATGTATGAATATTTTCGTTATCATTCATTGTGCTCGTTTGTGTTTGATACTTGTTTGTATGAATTCGTACTCTGCTCGACTTTGTTAATCTCCTCGGTTTAGGGAACCGACGGAGTGTCGGGCTTTGTGCCCGTGGGTATCGAAGCCCGGGTCCGTTGTTCGAACCCTGGTCCCGAGGCTTGGGCCCTCCCATCGCGAGCTGGGTGCCCTGCCAGTCCTGGTACTTCGACGTTGAGTCTTGGTCAAGATCCCAACCGTCGGGGAGGGTTGTGTTTGTTACGTGACCCGGATCGTTCCCGGGTCTCGTGGTTCCTCCCTGGGGTTTTGGGGACGAAGAGCGTGGTCGTACCTGCCACGTCTCCCCGTGGTGTATTTAGCTGTGGTGTATTTAGCTGTAATATTGTCTAAGTTTTTCTGCGTTCCATGGTCGAGCGAGTTGTTCTCCTTGTAGGTTTTCTAGGTAATAGGCCCCGTTGCTCGTTTTGTCGCGGACGCGGTAAGGGCCTTCCCAGTTGGCCGCCAGTTTGCCCTCTCTCGGGTTTTTCTGGTTTCTTCTGAGGACCAGGGTGCCGACCTGGAACTCTCTTTTTATGACTTTCGCGTCATGGCGTAGTGCTATTTTTTGTTTGAGGGTTGTTTCCCTGAGAGCTGCTTCGGAACGTATCTCCTCGACTAGGTCGAGCTCGGCTCTAAGGGTTTCATCGTTCATTTCCTCGTCTAGGGGCTCGTATCTCCACCGGGATGACTGCCTCGGTGCCGTAAGTTAGTCGGAACGGGGTTTCCCCGGTGGTAGAATGTGGTGTCGTGCGGTAGGCCCATAGCACGCTATGTAGCTCCTCGACCCATGCCCTCTTTGCCTCACCGAGTCTGCGTTTGAGGCCACGTAAGGTTACCCTGTTGGCCGCCTCTGCTTGCCCGTTCGTCTGCGGATGCTCGACAGACGTGAAATGCTGTGTGGTGGCCAGGCTGGCGATGAAGTCCTGGAATCCTCCGTCCGTGAATTGTGTCCCGTTGTCTGTGACAAGTGCCTGGGGTATACCGAACCGAGCGAGGATGTTGCGTTTGAAGAACCGGAGAATGTTCTGCGCGGTTATTTTAGCCAGTGCCTCCGCCTCGATCCATTTGGTGAAGTAATCCACCCCGACGATGAGGTATTTATTCTGATATGATCCGGTGACGAAGGGTCTGAGGATGTCCATGCCCCACCACGCGAAGGGCCATGGGGAAGACAGTGATTTGAGGTCGTTCGGGGGTGCGAGGTGCATGTCGGCATGTCGTTGGCATTTGTCACATCTTTTGACGTGCTCTTTCGAATCGTTTTGCATGGTCGGCCAGTAGTAGCCTGCTCGAAGGGCTTTTCGTGCGAGCGATCGTCCGCCGAGGTGTTGAGCGTTAATTCCCCGGTGTATCTCTCCAAGTATGTCGGGGACTTTCTCTTCCTCGACGCATTTGAGTAGTGGGATGGAGAATCCTCTCCGGTAGAGTTTGCCTTCGAGGAGTACGTACGAGCATGCGCGTCGTTTGACAGTGGTCGCCTCTTTCGGGTCAGCCGGGAGTTCGTCTCGTGTGAGGTAATTGTAGATGGGTGTCATCCAACAGCGGGCATCTCCAATAGCGTTGACCTCGAGTGGAGGCGGTAGTTTGTCGATGCTGGGCCGAGGGAGAATTTCTTGGATTACTGATTTATTCCCACCCTTTTCCTCGTGCTGGCTAGTTTCGAGAGAACGTCTGCCCGTGTGTTGTGCTCGCGGGGTATGTGTTGAACTTCCCACTTTTCAAATCTATCAAGTTTTTCTTTGACGAGGGACAAGTACTCGAGGAGGTTGTCGTTCTTGGTTTGGTATTCTCCTCGCACTTGTGAGGCCACGAGCTGGGAGTCGGTGGATATTTTTACCTCTTTTGCTCCCAGGTCCTCGGCTAACCTCAGGCCTGCGAGGAAGGCTTCGTATTCGGCTTGGTTGTTTGATGTTGGGAACGCTAGCGCTAATGATACCTCTATCAGGATCCCTTCTTCATTTTCGAGGATGATCCCGGCCCCGCTGCCTGATGTGCTAGAGGCGCCATCGACGAAGATCGTCCATTTGTGGGCGCTTTCTGCTGGAGTCGGGCAGTGGGTCATCTCCGCGACGAAGTCGGCCAGTGCCTGAGCTTTCAAGGCTTTCCTACTTTCGTATTGTATGTCGAATTCGGAGAGTTCTAGTGACCATTTGAGCATCCTCCCGGCCATATCCGGGCGCCCGAGCAGCTGTTTGATTGGCTGGTCGGTCCTCACCTTTATCGTGTGTGCGAGGAAGTAATATCGTAGTCTCCTCGCTGTGTTGATGAGGGCCAGGGCGACCTTTTCGATTTGCTGATATCGGAGCTCGGGGCTTGGAGTGCTTTACTCGTAAAATAGATGGGCTTTTGTCCTTCGTCGGTTTCTCTTATTAGAACGGCGCTGACGGCCTCGGTTGCCACGGATAGGTATAAGTATAGGGTTTCCTGTTCTGATGGCCGTGATAAGACCGGGGGTTGGGACAGAACCTTCTTTAGATGGAGTAACGCTTGCTCGCATTCATCGGTCCAGTCGAAGGTAGCCTCTTTGCGAAGGAGTCTGAAGAATGGCAATGCGTGCTGGGCGGACTTGGCGATGAAACGGGAGAGTGAGGCGAGCACTCCATTGAGTGACTGGATCGATTTTTGGTTTTCGGGGTCGGAAACTCCGAGAATGCCCGGCATTTGTCGGGGTTGGCCTCTATCCCTCTTTCGGTGAGATAGAAACCGAGGAACTTGCCTGCCCGGACTCCGAACGTGCATTTTTCGGGGTTGAACCTCATTTTACACTGTCTCGCCTGCTCGAATACCTTCGCAAGGTGTCGAGCATGGGTTATCTCCTCGTGTGATTTGACGATCATGTCGTCCATGTATACTTCGAGCATGTCCCCTATTTCGTCCTTGAAGACTTTGTTCATCATGCGTTGGTATGTAGCGCCAGCGTTCTTGAGCCCGAACGGCATCACGTTGTAATAGTAATTGCCCGTTGGGGTCATGAACGCTGTGTGTTTCTTGTCTGTGGGCGACATAGGGATCTGGTTGTATCCACTATATGCGTCCATGAAGGACAAGAGTTTAAAACCTGCAGAGTTGTCAACGAGCATGTCTATATTAGGGAGGGGGAAAGCATCTTTCGGGCAAGCCCTATTAAGATCGGTATAATCAACACACATACGCCATTTTCCATTATTTTTCTTAACGAGGACTACATTAGAGAGCCAGGTTGTGTACTGGGCTTCAGAAATAAAATTTGCCTCTAAGAGGTCTTTTACAGCTCGCTCGGCAGCCTCTGCCTTTTCGGGCGATTGCTTGCGTCTACGCTGTGCTATGGGCTTGGCTGCCTGGTCTAGAGCTAGCTTATGACACGCGATCTCGGGGTCCAGCCCGGGCATTTCTGCGGCATTCCACGCGAAGAGGTCGGAGTTCTCTTTGAGGCATGCTACTAGCTCTTCTCTTGTTTCCTCGGGTAGTCCCTTACCTATCTTCACCGTCCTTTCCGGATCGTCCCCAAGAGGAATGAGTTCGAACTCTCCGTCGGGGATTGGTCGGACCGGGTGTCCGAGAGAGCGTTCCTTGGGGAACCTCCCCTCTTCGGTCTCGTCCAGCCCGATGCGACAGTCGAGGTCGATGGCGTTGACTCCTCGGGCAGGATCCCCGGTCCTGAGTTTTTTGTTGTTGCAGTTGCTCTTCGTGCTGACTACGGCCTGTCCTTTTACTGCGGCGTCGTAGCATCGCCGGGCTGCTTCGATGTCACCATGGATGGTGACCACACGTCCCAATTTGGTGTAGTATTTCATCTTTAGGTGGACGGTGGATGGGACCGCGGTGAGTTCGGCCAGTGTCGGGCGTCCAAAGATGCAATTGTAGAGAGACGGACAGTCTACGACCAGGAATTGGATTTTGACTTCCCTGGCCGTTTCTTGTTCGCCGAAGGTGACGAGGAGCTCAACATATCCCCACGGTCTGGTTGTTGCTCCGTTGAATCCTTGGAGATCTGATCCGACGTAGGGGGCTAAGTTGGCCTTGTCTAGCTTCAGAGTCTTGAAGAGGTGGACGTACATGATATCCACTGAGCTGCCTTGGTCGACCAGGATGCGTCGTACGTCGAATTGGGCCATCTTTGCCCTTATCAATAGTGGGATGCCCGAGTTCGGGGATCCGCCCGGGAGTTCCTCCAGGAAGAAGGATATTGGGTTGGATTTTCCCCGGTATTTTGTCAATGTCGCTTTCTGCTCGGGGGCAGTCAGTAGGAGTTCGTCGAACTTACGTTTGACGGAGAGGGCCGCGGATTCCCCGTTAGTTCCTCCTCCTGATATCACCAGTGTGGTAGGGAAGTTTTCCCAGGGGCTGAGTGCAGTGATCTTGCCCTTGGGCAATGGTTCGGGGAGGAAGAAATCTTCCGGTCGTGACACGCAGAGGGCCACTTGATAGGGAGAGTTGTCAGGGGGTGTGTCTTCCCGGGGTCTCTTCTTCTCTGGCTCGTCGTGTCTGGGAGCTTCGTTCTTCCTCGTATACTGCTTCAGGTGCCCCTCTTGGATTAAAATTTATATCGCATCCTTCAGGTGGACGCAGTCTTCGGTCACGCGCCCGTGACTTCTGTGGAACCGGCAGTACTTTGATTTGTCGGTGTGGGGCTTTGGTGCAGACGGTTTTGGGAACCTGACCCTGCCCTGCTTAAATTCAGAGTTGATACATTCTGCGAGGATACGCTCTCGAGGAGCTGTCAGTAAGGTGTACTCGCTATATCTGCCCGCGGGGCCTCTTCCTTCCCGGAGCTCGCGAGGTCTTTCTTCCCTTCGTTTGTCTCCGTTGCGACGGGAAATGCTCGTGTCCTCGCGTTTTGAGTGCTCGGTCTCCCCAGCGTTACGTCCGCTGCGGGCATTGTGTGCCACCTGCTTTTCCTCGTATCTGATGTAGGCCTGGGCTTTATGCAGGAGCTCGTTTAAGGTGCGGGGAGGCTCGATCCCTACGGCTCTGCTAAGTTCACTGCCGGGCAAGAGACCTCTCTCGAGGAGATACTTCTTCATGTGCTCGGTGGTATCTACCTCGACAGCTTCCTGGTTGAATCGCTCGATGTATGAGCGCAGTGTTTCATTCTTCTTCTGCACTATGGCTTCAAGGGTCGCCTCAGTCTTGGGGTGACGACGGGAAGCTGTAAAGTGCCTGGTGAACATGGACCTCATGACTCTCCATGACGTAATGGACTCAGGGGCCAAGCTTTTGTACCAAGTCATGGCCCCTTTCCTGAGGGTCGTCGAGAACAGTCGGCATTTGAGGTGCCCGGTTATATCATTGCGGTAGTCGAGCATCGCGTTGACGTTGTCGACGTGATCGTCGGGATCTGTAGTCCCGTCGTACACAGCTAGATTTGGTGGTTTCTCCATGCCTTTGGGGAGCGGGGCTTCCATTATTGCCCGAGATAGGGGGCAATGCAAATCTTCCTCGTCGCTTCTTAAGGGAGACAGTTCGTTGTCGTCGGGGCTGTGTCCGCGCCTTGGTGATGTTCCCGCTCGACCACCGTCACGACGGGCGCGCGCCCTGCTGACGTGGGGTTCTGGAGAGCGACGTCCTCGCTTCTTCGTTGGCTCCGAACGTTGTCGTATCCTACTCACCGGCTGGGGTCGGGCCTCTTGTCGTTCGGCTTTGAGGGCCATGATTCGTTCGTGCTGCTGGTGGAGCATAGAACCGGCCTGATTGAGGGCATTCACCATGGCAATCATTACGGCGTCTCCTTCAACGGGAACGGGAATGGGATGAAATGTCTCTGCCCCTAAATTGTGGGCGTGAGAGGCATCCCCGTTGTTTTGGGGCTCTGGAGACGGGGTGGATGGATGACCGTCCCGAGCGTCCGTTTCATGGGATGGCGGGCCGTCGTCCATATTGTAGTTGACGAGGGGACGGCTGTGATCGCTATGTTGTTCTCCGGCCATGTTGGAAGGACAGAAATAAATGAGCTTTTGATCCTCGTTTGATGAAGATGGGGATAGCTGGTTCCCACAGACGGCGCCACTGATCTTACCTGATCAGGAGGGCCTTCCAAGGTCTTGGTGAATGGGCCAGAGAATGAAATGAGAGGGGGGTGTACCTGCAAGGTGCTCCAATGCTTAAGTCAGAAAAGGTACAGAATGAGGTTATCAGAGTGTGAGTTAGAATACCTGCCCCTTTGCCATGAAAGGGGTATTTATACTGAGCCCCCAGCGCTGGGCCAAGGCTCCTAATGGGCTGGATTAGCTAGGCCCAAGGAGGAGCTGCCAGGGGACGCGTCAGAAGCGTTAAGACCTAGACCAAGGTCTGCCCCCTGGTCCAACTGCCCCTATCCCTAAGGAGACAATATAGGGGAGTTGGGTGACGTGGTAAGTGAGATGCCGTTATGGCTCTGCCCGACACAACTTAGGTGTCCGCGACGTGGGTTGACGATAAGTGGATGGAGATCATATGAGGAGGGCCCGGTCGTTGCCCGACACGTATTTAAGGGGCCGGGGAGACGTTCTTCGGGCGGACGGTCGTTCACCTGACGTGTCCTCGTGGTCGTTTGGACATGGACTTGGCGAGCATTGGGCCGTGCCGTGCCTAGTGTCATGGCCCAGTCCAGAACACTAATATAATGGATTTGGTTAATTGAATAAGTGGCTTAAAAAATGGACTTAAAATGGATTTGGATATTTGTTTTGAATTGGATTTAATTGGATGGTTGTTAAAAAATGGTCAAATGGATATTAAAATGAAATTGGATTTGAAATTGGATAATTGGATCAAGAATTAATATGGATTAAAAATGGATTATGGTAAAAAAGGATATGAAATTGGATAATGATTTTATGGATATTGTAAAATGGTTTTAAAAAATGGATTTAACGAATGGATATGGATGAATTATTTATCGGATGTTAGTGAGACCAAAAAATGAAATTCTAATAACAAAAATAAAATTTCACGACTAATTTATACTTAAAAATAATGTTTTCTAAAATTTAATCGGCTAAAGAAAAATAATGAAACGGTTATGAAGTCAAAATAATTCTCAAAAGTCGATTTGAATCTCAAGAATCATGTTTTGAATTAAAATTCAATTTGAACCTTTAAAATCCATCCAAACTTCCTGAATTAATTCGAAATCGATGAAATGATTATGGATCACGTGATTAAAAAGTCGGAGATTGATGGTTGACTTTGGTCAACTGGTTGACCAAAAAGTCAACACAAGCAAAAATGCGTACTTTCTCATGGACAAGCATATATGGACCACAACATCCTGAACCAACGACTTGTGTCAATGCCATGAATCAAACAAGATGAATATCAACCAATCGACAGTACATACACAAGATCCTCGACTATCAAGGTCATGACTCAGGATTCAATCCCTATGACGTGTAATGCCACAAACTTCAGTCCAACTCCGATTTTATCAACCACAAACCCTGAATCCATGACGCCTGTCAGCAGATGAATGAATGAATGCACATGAATGAGTATGAATGAGGTTAGATGGATATCAAGTTATAGTCAGATAAAAAAGCGAAAAGGAGGGCAAATTTTGGGGTATGACAGGGCTTAAGTTTCAAAAGAAGTTTGATATCAATTAAACATTTCAATTCGTATTTTAAAATGTGTTGAAGTTGATTTTGAAAAATAGTTGACGTTGGATCAAGGTTTTAGTAGACAACATAATTGATTTTTTTATTATTAAAAGGAAATTTATTATTACAAAATAATAAAAACAAAGAAATCAAAAAAATGCAAGGGGTGCAAAAGATCATATGAGGAGTGTTGGTGTAGCAAAAATACAAATGGTGCATGGGCCTAAAAGGCCCAATGTACACACAAATAAAAAATGATTAAATTAAAACTGTAAAAGAAAAAAGATGGGGGCGCAAATAGACATGGCCCCAAACGTTTCCCAAAACATTGTTGAGTCCAAAAGGCTTGAGGGAGTCAACTAGGTTGACTCAACCTCAACCTTATAATCATACTACCTAAGATCTAATGGTGAAGATGAAAGGGTGTGTAGTAAGGTGTGTAAGGGTGCATACACGGAACCTGGTCAAAGCCAATCAAGTCAACCAATCAAACGACCATGTGAGTGGCCACATGTTGGCACGGTGCAGATGGAAAGATGAGTGGAAAGTGAGGTGGGGTTCACGTGAGGATTCATTTCCATAATCCTTGCCTCTCTCTTCCATTAGACTTTCTATCTCTCTTTTTTTCAACGCCTCTACTTAGAACTGTAAGAACAAGATTTGGTTATGCATCTGGCCTTTAGTTTTGATGATAACAATGCATAAAAATTTTGTAATCTAATGGTTTTATCTAGTGTGTATCTTTTTCTAACAAGTTTTGATTCTGAAGATTTGGTATATGACATCATCAAATTCTGGACTCAACACACTTTGTCTATGAAGAGATATAAAAGTGCTTTACAAGATTATGTCAAGTTTTGGAATGCTCTTAGACAACGGTTCTGATGAATGTTTATTCTAAACATTCTGACTGTGACTCTTATAGAAGAGCCTCTGAAGGTTGGTCAAGCTTTCAAGATTTTGCACTCTCAACATTCTGAACTGCGTAACAAGACTCTAAAGATAAAGTTCTGAAGACTCTGAAGACCAGGTTATGAGGAACTGTGTCAAGACTTTAAAGACCAAGGTTCTCAAGTCTTTCTCAACCAGACTCTTGATCCTTCTAAGCATGCTCTAACATCATTTATTCATAAGCCTATGAAGATTATAAGATAAGATCAAAAGGTTTTGCGTAAGGAAAATAGTACACAGTACAAGATCAAATATTATTTCCACTACGCTGATTTTGTAGGCTAAGAACTGTACTATTGTACCATTTTGCATCCCATTATACAAGTCGTTATGCAAGGCTAAACTGTATTTTGGTATTCTAATTCTACCCTCCAACGGATCTTTTCATTGCCTATATAAAGGAGACTTGGAAGATTGAAGAGGTTGCTATTCTCTACACCAATTTACGTGACTGTATACGTGCGTTTTCGACGCCATGAGATTTGGTGTACAAAATGACTTTTTCGACAAATGATGACATGGGATAAAGCGATTTTGTTGATAAGTGTGGCTCGACACTTCGACAAAATGGAAGCTTTGATATTTCGACATGATATTTGCAGCTAGAAAAGTACTTTTGACAGACATGGAAAACACTGCAGTATATTGATAATTCGACAAAAAGCCTGAAGGAAGACATCATTTCGACTTAAAGTGTAAATTTGAATTTAAAAAGATGTAACGTTTGGCAGAAGACGCGTGGAAGCATCTGGCGAAAGGAAGAAAGCCATGTGTCACAGTTTTAGGATTTGGTCGTTAGTAACAGTTATGTTATTTGTTTATAAATAGGGTAGTTGTTATCGGAAAAAAGTGTGTGAAGAATTACTTGTACAAAATTCCTGAAAACGCTCAAAGTACCCGTGTGAGAGAAAAGAGTCATATTTGGAACATGTATGTGTAAACAAACACCAATTCTTTCAAAGTTTATTTTATAAAGTTTAAAGTTCTTTACAAATCTCTTTTATGTTTTCCAGTCATTTATCTTTCTGCACTTTCTCTTTTTCGACACTTTACATTTCATCAGTTATTTTCCGCCATTTACTTTATCTTGTTAAATTTACATCTACTTAACGTTTTAATCAACATATTTCGACGTAAAACACTTAGAGAACAAAAATGAAAGATATGAAAGTGGTTCTAGGCATCTCCAAGACCATCTAGATCTGCACATGTCCTAGGATTTGTGTGGTTGATCCTGCAAGTAACCCAATTCTACAAGTTTTGGTAAACCAGAGGTTGTTCGCCAAAATTCACAGCGAACAAATTGGCACGCCCAGTGGGACAGTGCAAAAAATCTAGAAATCTAGATAATCACTAATCAAAATTTGTTCTTCATTGTATGAGACTGAGAAGCGGTAAATTAGCCGTATCCGAAGTAGAAATACCTAAAAGAACAAGAGTAAGGAAAATGGCGAACCAGCCAAATAATCCAAACGAATCCATCCCAGTATCCAACCCTGCCCCTTCGACAGAAGGCAATATAGGATCAGTCCCTGTGTCAGAGGCTGTACCTTCGTCAACAGGGTCGATACCAGCGGTTTCGATGTCACAAAACGCGCCTAGTTCGTCCTTCAGGGCACAACAAATGCCCGTTGGGACACCCCCTCCTGTGGGGAACACTCCTAGGCCTTTTGTAACAAATTTCACCTTGCCTCCGCCTGGTAGGGAACAACCCTTTGGAATGCCAACTTCGGTGATGGCAAATTTACACAATTCCCCGTTAATATATTCAGATTCGATGGCCAACGTGTCTTCACCCTTACAAGGGTCAGGATATGGTGGAAACATGAGTAGACTGAATCAACAACCACTTTACGTGCCGCCGATAACAAATAATTCGGCGCAAGTAATTAGACAGCAGATGGACGAGAGTAATCATGATATGGTCCAAATGTTGACGCAACAAATGGGAGCGGTGTTTAACCCACTAATACAAAACACCACTCAAACAAACCAAGTGTTGGCAGCGCAGATGACGCGCATTGCTGATTTCTTTGGAGTCCCTCAAACTCGACACAGAGAACAAGTGATTCATAACCCAGTGGTAGCGGTCCAGGAAGAGCCTACGATAAACCAGATACCGTTGGATGATCCTCAAACAAACGTCAGAAACCAAGAGGATGTAGTCGAACAGCCTCGTGTCGAAATTCCCATTCCACAAGAGCCTAGAAGGATAGTAATCCAGAGAGGCCAGGACGCGGATGCTGTATTACAACAACGGATACGGTATAATAATCCGCCTGTCGAAAACAATTTGGCAGCCATGGTCGAAACGATAATGGCACAAAATGGGATGAACATGGGTTTACAAAGGCCTAGTTACGCATCCCCACTATCAGAATATATTTTGCAAGAAGAACTGCCACCAAGGTGGAAAGTCCCTAAGTTCACAAAGTTCTCAGGGGACACTAGTGAGTCCACTATAGAACATGTGGCACGTTATCTGATCGAGGCAGGGGAAATAGCCCGTAATGAAAATTTGAAAATAAAATACTTCCCTAGTTCCTTAACAAAAAACGCGTTTACTTGGTTTACATCTTTGCCTGCAAACTCAGTATACACGTGGACCCAATTAGAAAGGCTGTTCCATGAACAATTCTACATGGGACAGACAAAAATAAGTCTGAAAGAATTAGCCAGTGTTAAGAGAAAACACTCCGAACCAATAGATGATTATTTAAATAGGTTCAGATTGCTAAAGGCTAGATGTTTCACCCCAGTGCCAGAACATGAGTTGGTCGAAATGGCCGCAGGAGGACTAGACTATTCTATAAGGAAGAAACTAGATACCCAGTATCTGAGGGATATGGCACAATTAGCGGATAGAGTGAGACAGGTCGAAAGGTTAAGGGACGAAAAATTCAGGGCAAATAAGAATAAAAAAGAGAGGGTAGCCTACGTAGGGGTTCGCCAAGATGATGAGTTCGACGAAAACGAACCAAGTAACTTCGACGAACAAGAGATTGACCTAGCAGAACTAAAGCAAGGCCCACCTTATTCGTGCAAAGTACTAACTCCGTCGAACGGAAACCCAGTCGAAGCCAACGATAAGTTCCCCAAAAGGACTTATACGTTCGACATCACCAAATGTGACGAAATCTTCGATCTGTTGGTTAAAGATGGTCAATTAATAAAACCACCAGGCGCTAAAGAACCGCCTATGGAACAACAGAAAAAGAGAGGTTTTTGTAAATACCATAATTTTCTGGGCCATAAGACGTCTCGTTGTTTCCTTTTCAGGGATCTCGTTCAAAATGCTATCCGTGACGGAAGGCTGAAGTTTGGTGACAAACCAAAACAACAGATGAAGATCGATTCGAATCCTATGCAAGCAGTCGAAGCCCACTACGCTGAACCATCCGTCGTGAACATGGTGGAGGCCGAAGTTGCTCCTGATGGCAATTTGGAAATGGTGGAAGCCCCTGGAAGTTTCGACACAAATGTCAACATGGTCGAGATTGCTGATGATCTCGCAAGCCAGAAAAGAATAGAAACTACTGAAGGTTTCGACAAGAAGGACGGTGACAATGCTGTCGGGAATGTGGAGTTTCGACAAGAGGAGAATTGGGACCGCTTGGGACAGCCAAGTGGGAAATATGACTATCTTGTGAAGTACAACGCGCCGGCAAGCTCTCAGATCGACATCAACACAATCCGACCAAGCGGTTGGGGAGATGCTTCTTCAGACAACGATGAAGAAACAGTCGACGAAATTGAGCATTCCCCTAATACGAAAGAAAGGGTTACTGAAGACCTCGTGATTGAAAACAAGGCTACTGAAGGTCTTGATTCTAACAAAAAGAAGAAAGGTGATATCGCCACCTGCGTCAACACTATGGGGCCTTTCAGTAAAGAAGTCACAAAAATCAAAGCGGAAGCTGCTAACGGTCCTTCGAAACCCGTGATCAGTGGGATTCTGCGTAGGACAATGGAAGACCCCAGAAGAAATTGGAACAAATGTTGTTGCAAACATGGTCCCAGGACCATATCTTGGTGCTGCTGCCCAGAGAAAGAGTTCGACCAAACGCCAAAGGACGTCGAAGGCGAAGAAGAGAGGCTCGTTAGAAAGATGAACGAATTAAGCATCGCCGACGAACGAAATGTTGGCGTAAATATGGTGGAAATAGCTCAGAAGGACCAGGCCGAAGAGGACGAAGATCGTCGTCGGAAAGAGTACCAAAGGCTGGCGTATCCTAGAGAGGAGGAAAACTTAATGGAATTCATCAAGAGGTGCCAAAGGATGAAAACCGAAGTGATGTTGTGCCCACGCTGCAGCGCAGTCTTCGACAGGAAGGCAACAACCAACCTGGAAGCGGTGGATAAGACCAAGAGGAAAGAGAATTGGGGAACAGTGAGATATGACCCAAGGAGAAGTGACCACCACCAGTGGAGGCACAGAGAGAGACGCAAGAACACCTATAAACCATCTGACAAAGCAACGGACGACAAATGGGTTCAACCCATTAGAGACGCCCAGGGGCAGAAGAAATGGGGAAAGTTTGAGGTTCAGAGAGGCGCGTCGATGGAGGGCAAGAAGGAAATGGAAAAACACAAGCCAAGACCATACCCTTCAGAGAATTACAAAGGTAAAAACCCCATGTCCAGATCCCAATGGAGGAGGTTCCAAAGGCAGAAGAGGGCAGAAATAGAGATGGCGAAAAAGAACATAAACGGACCAGACGAAGCAGAATCTAGCAACAATCGTCAGACAAGGAGCAGAAAAGAGACTCCCCTTCAGATCAATCCTAGTAGAGTTGTCGAATCAGTGGCGTCGAAGGAGAAGGTGCAGGAAGATGACGAAGTGACTGACAGTTTCAATTCTGACTCAGAATCATCCTTCAACGTGATCTGCAACGTGGTCTCCGTTCTCCCTAGAGACTATGATAGAGTCATGGAGATCGAAGATGAGGAAGACGAGATGGAAGCGGAAACGATGGCACACAAGCCCGTCTGTTACTACGTGATGAATAACGGGTGCGTCGAAGAGCAGAACGCTTTCTTCGAAAGACCAGACAACTCCATGAAAGCGCATTTGAAACCTTTGTTTATAAAAGAGAGGGTGGAAAATGTCGGTGTGAATAAGATACTGGTGGATGGGGGAGCGGCAGTGAATTTGATGCCCCACTACATGCTGAAGAAGATTGGAAAAGACGATTCGGACGCGAAGCCTCACAACATGGTGCTGTCGAATTACGAAGGGAAGATAGGAACAACTATGGGAGTCATCCAAGTGAACTTAACTGTAGGAACCATAACAAGGCCTACAATGTTGATAGTCATCGCTTCGAAAGCCAACTACAACCTACTGCTTGGTAGGGAGTGGATTCACGGCGTGGGAGTTGTACCCTCTTCAATGCACCAGCGGATAGCCATATGGAGGCCAGATGGAATCGTCGAAAACATCGAGGCTAACCAAAGCTACTTCATGACCGAGGTGAACACGGTCAACAGCCAAAGCTTCGACAAAAACCTGGCTCATATACCTCCCTGCAGCCCGGCAGAATTCGACTTGAAGACGACAGACAATGCCTATTGCTCCATGTACCTGCATCCAACGCATGGTTTCCAGTGGGATAAAGAAGTGATTGGCGAAACTTACATATGGGGAACCACTCATATAGCGCCGACGGGATGGGGTAGTGAATTTGACGATGACGAGTGAACAATCAGCGATCGAAAAGATTACGGCTTACATAGCCGAAAACAAACTAAAAGAGGCCCTTGAGGCTGAAGTAAAAAATATGGCTGTCGAAGCCAACCAAGAGAACTCCAACAAACAATGTCCCCAAGGAGATGTTGCAGAAGATCACGCTAACAACCAAATGGGCGGATGGCAACACCAAAAGCTTGACGCCATTTATGACGACGAACCCCTAGGATTCGAAAAAGATCCGGTGTCAACTAACGAGAAGATGGTGGCGCAGGATCCATTAGAAGAAATAAACTTAGGAGTGGGGGCAGAACGTAGACCAACATACATAAGCGCAAAAACGGACCCCCAGTTCAAGGTCGAAATAGTCCAGTTGCTAAAAGAGTTCAAAGACTGCTTCGCATGGGATTATGACGAAATGTCTGGTCTTGACAGAAGTCTGGTCGAAATGCAGTTGCCAATAATGGAAGGAAAGAAGCCAGTAAAGCAGACTCCGAGACGCTTCGCACCAGAAATCTTATCGAAAATAAAAGAAGAGGTCGAAAGACTTCTGAGATGCAAGTTCATCCGCACAACCAGGTATGTCGAATGGATCGCAAATATTGTTCCAGTAATTAAGAAAAATGGCAAACTTAGGGTATGCATTGATTTTCGAGACTTAAACTCGGCTACCCCAAAGGATGAATATCCTATGCCAGTGGCAGAAATGCTCATAGATTCTGCAGCCGGCCATGAGTACTTAAGTATGTTAGACGGATACTCTGGCTATAACCAAATTTTCATCGCTGAAGAAGATGTTCCTAAAACGGCTTTCCGTTGTCCTGGAGCGATAGGAACGTACGAATGGGTAGTAATGCCTTTTGGTTTAAAGAACGCTGGAGCAACTTACCAACGTGCCATGAATTCCATCTTTCATGACTTTATCGAAACTTTCATGCAAGTGTATATTGACGACATTGTGATTAAGTCTGTTTCAGAAAAAAGTCATATAGATCATCTTCGACAATCCTTTGAAAGGATGAGGAAGTTTGGTTTGAAAATGAACCCACTTAAATGTGCTTTTGGTGTGCAGGCGGGTGATTTCTTAGGCTTTGTGGTCCATAAGAAGGGGATCGAAATAAACGAAAATAAAGCCAAGGCCATAATGGAAGCGAAAGCGCCATCAACCAAAAAGGGGTTGCAGTCTCTGCTAGGGAAAATCAACTTTCTCAGAAGATTCATTTCCAACCTCAGTGGGAAGACACAAGCTTTCTCTCCTCTACTTCGACTAAGGAAAGAAGACTTCGCATGGGGGCAAGAACAACAAGCGGCTTTCGACAAAATCAAGGAGTACCTGGCTAATCCCCCAATCCTGATGTCTCCTTGCAGAAAAAGAGATATGAGATTGTACATTTCGGCATCAGACAAAACATTAGGAAGTATGTTGTGTCAAGAAGACGAGAATGGCGTCGAAAGAGCCATCTATTATCTCAGTAGAGTCCTAAATGATGCCGAAACTAGATATAGCATTATAGAAAAGCTATGCCTATGTGTATATTTCTCTTGTATGAAATTGAAGCATTATATAAAACCTGTCGATGTATATATTTCTTCCCATTTCGACGTAATAAAGTATATGTTATCTAAATCTATTTTAGATAGTCGAATTGGGAAGTGGGCTTTAGCGTTAACAGAATACTCCTTGAAATATATGCCTTTAAAAGCGGTGAAAGGACAAGTGGTCGCTGATTTCATAGCCGACCACTCTATAAACGAAGATGTGGAATACGTCGAATTAGAACCTTGGAAATTGTATTTCGACAGGTCCAGTCATAAAAAAGGTACAGGCGTGGGGGTGTTGATTATTTCTCCTGAAAAAATTCCAACAAAATTCAAGTACAAAGTTGAAAGTCTGTGTTCAAACAACGAAGCAGAATACGAAGCTTTGATCGCTGGACTTGAAATCTTGTTGAAATTGGGGGCAACGAGAGTCGAAATAATGGGTGATTCCGAACTAGTGATAAAGCAGTTGACGAAAGAGTATAAGTGCGTGAAAGAAAATTTAATCATGTACTTTGTAATAGCTAATAGACTTCTCAAGGCGTTCGACAATGTCGTCTTCAGGCACATTCCCAGGTTGGAGAATCAAGAAGCGAATGATCTTGCTCGACTAGCATCCGGATACAAAGTGTCGAAGGAAAAGTTAGAAGAAGCCATTGAAGTCAGAGGAAGAGTCGTATCCACTAAGTTGTCCCCATCAGATCTGGAGTCAATAAGATTAGGATACGGGGACGAAGAAAACTTTGAGATATTTAACATAGATGATTCAGGAATAACAGATTGGAGAAAGCCTATCAAGAATTATCTACAAGACCCAAATCAGAAAGCAGAAAGAAGGATAAAATACAGAGCTTTGAGTTACGTACTTTTGGGAAATGAATTGTTCAAAAAGACTGCAGAAGGAGTCTTGTTGAAATGCCTGAATGAAGACGAAGCCTACATAGCCTTGTCGAATATACACAGTGGAGCGTGTGGCGCACACCAAGCAGGTCACAAAATGAAGTGGCTTTTATTTCGACAAGGAATGTATTGGCCAACAATGCTGAAAGATTGTGTCGAATTCGCAAAAGGTTGTCAGGAATGTCAAGTACATGCAGGCATACCCCATGTCCCTGCAAGTGAGTTGCACTCAATTATAAAACCTTGGCCATTCAGAGGATGGGCGTTGGACTTGATCGGGGAGATTCGACCAGCTTCCTCAAAAGGACAAAGGTACATTTTGGTTGGGATAGACTATTTCACAAAATGGACCGAAGCTATACCATTGGCGAATGTGGATCAAGAAGCAGTCATAGACTTTATCCAAAAATACATAATTTACAGATTTGGGATACCTGAGACAATAACAACAGATCAAGGATCTGTGTTCACCGGTAAAAACATGCAGAAATTTGCACAAGAAACAGGTTTTAAGCTCCTTACTTCGACACCTTACTACGCTCAAGCAAATGGGCAAGTTGAAGCAGCCAACAAGGTAGTGATAAACTTGATTAAGAAGCATGTGGGGAAAAAACCTAGAAATTGGCATAAGACTTTGGATCAAGCCTTGTGGGCTTGTCGAACGTCCCCCAAAGAGGCAACGAATTCGACTCCATTCAAGTTGGCTTACGGACATGATGCAGTTTTGCCAATCGAAATATATCTGCAGTCGGTTAGAGTGCAAAGGCATCATGAAATCCCATCAGATACATATTGGAGTATGATGATGGACGAACTAGTTGATTTAGACGAAGAAAGGCTGCGCGCGCTAGACCTAATAAGAAGACAAAAGGAGAGAGTCGAAAGATTTTACAATAAGAAAGTAAGATTCAAGACCTTCTTAATAGGTGACCTTGTGTGGAAAGTAATCCTTCCTATGGATCGAAAGGATAAATTAATGGGAAAGTGGTCTCCTAAATGGGAGGGACCTTTCCAGGTTTTGAGAACATTTTCAAACGGCGCGTACGAAATAGAAGAAATAGAGAAGGATAAGAGAATCCTAAGAATAAATGGCAAGTATTTGAAAAAGTATAAGCCTATATTGCAGGAAGTAAAAGTAGTAACAGAATAAGTGCAAACATAATTGTGATAAGATGGGCCAAATAAAAATGGCATTCAAAAGTTATTACAAAGAAAGCCTCAAAGGGCTGAGAGTTGCTAAATAAATTCGACTACAAATTAAAATTGGCAAAAGTATCCTTCAAAGTGGCGAATTTCTGCCTCTGAAACTGGAGTCGATGATCACAAAGACTCTTGTGAGTAGAGAGAGTCTCAATCTCCTGACTAAGTTGTTGGGCTTTCTCTGCATGTCGAATACCCACTCCCAATTCTTCGTCAATCTCGCTCTGCTTGGGTTGCTGTATGGATGCCTTACGTTTCTCCTCTTGAGAGATCTTTTCTTGAAGTGCTGCCATCTGTGTTTTGCATTTGTGGATATTGTCATCACAAGCAGCGACTTCTTTGACACAAGTTTCAGAAAGCTTTTGCAATTTTGAAACTTTGTCAGTCGAAGTCGAAACGGCTTCCCATTCAGCAGTTTGAGTTTCAAACTTGGAGGAGATCTGATTGGTGAGATCTCTTTGACGATGGAGATCTGCAGTGGCCAAGTCAATGAGAGTCATCAGCTCCATCACAAAACTTTCAATCTCAGCAGAAGCTTCCAGGACATTCACTTGCTTCAAAATTTTCTTAAGATCAATATGAGCAAGCGAATTCTCTTCCAAGACTTTGAACAAATCGACATCAAGGATTTTCGTTTTAATTTTGGTCAAGATGTTGCCAAGTGATGGTGCTTCAGAAGTTGCCCCAGAAGTGGTCGAACTACTCTGCGAAGAATCCTGGAAATTAAAATGGGTGCTAAGCATGGCTTTCAGATACTCCAAAGGTCTTTGCACCTTAAGATTTTCAAGTTCCTCGCGAGAGAAACTGGTCGAACCAGTTGATTTGCTACTCCCTTGGGCCCGGTCAGGAGCAGGTGGAGTGTTTCGCGTCGAAGTATGCTCAACCTCTGTGTGTTTCGACTGGTTGTCCCCATCTCTGGCAGCTCCATCTTCAGGATCATCTTCGACCACAACCTCCATATCAATGTCATCACCCTGAGGTGCAACATTTAATCCCGGATGAGGAGGAGATTCATCTTCAGAAGCTTCACCCAATGTAGTGTCGAATTCTGCTACGGTTTGCATGTCATGGTCACTTGTGGGGATACCTTCCTCTGGGGCTGTCTCCTCCAGAATTTTCTCAGGCGTGCTTTCGACAGCCACTTGTTCCTAAAAAATAAATTCTAAGATTTAGAGGAAAAGATGTAGGAAAGGTGAACATATGCTGTCGAAATAAAAAAAAAATTACCTCAGGAATTTCAGTATTAAAGCCGGATTTCCCACTCCCTGTGTCTTTCGACTGAGGCTTAGCAGGAGGAGTACTGGCAGAATCCTTCCTAGTTGATTTAACGATAGATCTTTGGGAAGAGACCTTCGTGAGTTTCTTCTTCTTCTAAGGGGGAGGGATTAACTCTGGAGATTCGTCACCAGACTCTTCATTAGGGACTTTATCCTCGCCTCTCTCCTCTTCACTCCTTTTCTTTTGGATTGTTGGGGGTTTTCGACTTACCTAGTCATGCAGGCCAAAGCCAGTTAGTTTTGAAAAAAGGGAAGATGAATAATAAGAAGAGAAAAGTTTTGTACCTTTGTCGAAGGCTTCTTAGCAGTACTGGGCGTCGCTTCGACAGCAGCTTTCTTAGCAGGGATCTTCACGGCTAAGGAAAGAAAGAAAATTCAGAAACAAATATAAGAGATACATGATAAGATAGTTAGGATAACAGAAGGAAAAATCATGTTTTTCTGTGAACACCTTCAAGAATGGGATCTTCCACGCGAACGTGTTCTATTCCAATATGAAGGTGTCCTGGATATTCGCCCAGATGATACTTAGTCGGAACCACACGCTCAGTAGGTTTTTGATACTTTTGGCGAAGAATTTTCATAAAATCCCCACAAAGGAACCAGTCTGGAAGTGGAAAACTAAATGCCACCCCAAAGTCAGCAGTTGGCAAAGGAGGAAACTTTGGTGGATGACAACTGAAAGCCAGGTCATAGCGCGCCTCTGGTGAAAGATTGGAAGGCAATGACAGTTTTTCAAACTTCTCCGTCAATTTACGTTTTAATTCGGCCGCTGCTTCGCATATGGTTCGACTAAGATCATCAGGTCTATACGCAGTTTCAAAATATTTTTGAAATTTCTGTATTTCCTTAATGTGTCGTTGAATACCTTTTTTGGTCCGATCCTGCACAAAAGCGAAAGCATTTGTCAAATGTGTAGCAAAAGCAGCTACGTCGAAAAATTTGTTGGAATAATAATCCTTCCACCATTCATCAAACTCAGGAGTGCATAGGAATGATGGTCGAAAAATAACTGGTCGAATGTCGAGAGAATCATCAGCTAGTTTCTTCGACAGCTCTTTGCCTTCGTCTTTAGTGTGAAGGGAGTTATAAAAGATGATGGATCCTTTCTTGGGAAATATAGGTTGAGGTTTGATTTGGATTAGACCAAACTGTCTAGAAACAAGGTTGGGTTGATAAACTATCAAAGCAATTTGGTTTTTAGTGGTGTTACGGTAAGAAAAAAGGAGCCTAGGGGTTAAGAATGATTCCCAAACATTCAGGAATATATTTTCATCCTTTTGCATCTCCAAAGGCAGTTGTTGGGTAAACCACCTAGGTCCAATTTTTCTATCAGCAAAAGGTGCCATGGTCGAAGTAAATTGATAACTCTTAGCAAACATCATAACATAGCTTTTAAAAGCTTGTCGAAGGCTGATTCCTTCATCAGATGGCGTTATTAGCACTAATCTTGGCCATTCGACAGTCCTATTTTTTACTTCTTCTTCATCTATTTCTGGTGCTACAGGAAGATTGGCTTCAAAGGTGGCATTGAGCCATAATTGCAAGAGCCAGAAAGGTCCTGATAAGTTGATTTTCCCTTGGGTTTTGGTGTTTTTTAAAAAATGTACGCTCTCACTCAGAGATTCATAAAGGTTCGCCAGAATCATTTCGCTCAAGCATAGTTTTGTGCCGGCATGAAGCTGATTGGCTATGGTAATGAATCTCTTAGCAACTTGGAGAGAGCGAGAACAAAACACATATTTGGATAGCCATAGTGTTAAAAAAGCTATATGTTCGACATCTAAAACTTCAGTAGTACTCTTATCGTGGTAATAGGACATGAATAAGGAGTAGGGTGCAAGGCTAGTCTCGAAAGCAATGGTATCTTCATTTAAGACAGTAGGGTCGAAATCTATACCATTGGGATGAAGACCAACAATGGCTGCTGCGTCGAAAAGGGTAGGCGTAACCATCCCACAAGGAAGATGAAAGGTGTTGTAAGTACTATCCCAAAAGTAGAGAGAAGCCAAAAGCATATTTGGGCAGATATTGGGTCCTACTCTCGACAACTGGATAAGGTCGAAAATGCCTACCTCTTTCCAAAAAGCCCCTTTAACTTTTTCGATTTTATCTAACCAAGATACGTAATCAGAAGGATCTTTCGACCATGGGCAAGTTCTAAATATCCTGGGATAGTTCAAATAGGTTAAGTCCAACTCTCCAATATCCGTCGAACTCGATGCGTCTTTTTGTTCTACAGCTTTCTCTTTAGGCTGAGGTTTTCTTCCAGCGCCTATGGGTTTTGTGTGAAAGTAAGATGGAAAAAATTCCTTCAAGCGATCTGGTTTTATCTCTAAATTTGGAAGGGGGCCTAACATAGCATGACAATTCCCAGAAACAAGAATAGGGATTAGTACCTGAGATTTATAGATGCAGTCTTTCTCTTTCTCATTTGGAGGTTCTGGAACATACTGTTGATTTCCAATGGTCATTGGCACCTTCAGATCATGTACAGGAGGGAAAGCTGGATTCTGTTTCTTCTTGGAATGTTGGCTGCTTGAAGGTTTGTTAGTAGCCATTGTTAAGAAGAGCTTGGGAGTTTTTCTCAGGAAAATGTGAAAGCTTAAGAAATGGGTATGAGGAAAGGAAATCTGAAACGGAAAAGGGTTTAAAGAAAAGGTTTATGGGTATTTATAGGAAGAAGATGTTGAAACGTTTTAGGATGGTAATGATGTTAGTGGGACACGTGGCCATTTCTGATGGGAATGATAAAGAGGTGGAAGTTGAAAAGAGACCATGATGTGAGGAAATGATGGAAGTAGGCTGTGAACGTGGGCTAGACGTGACATTGTGAAGAAAGTGTAATGATGAACCTGCATTGGAAATTGAGATTATCAGACTTGCATTTAATGAAGATTAAATGACATGGCATCAAAACACTGGTTGACAACAAATGACTGTTTCTCCAGACTAACAGTCGAAACGTCTTTGCTGGGGGGCAATTTGTATACGTGCGTTTTCGACGCCATGAGATTTGGTGTACAAAATGACTTTTTCGACAAATGATGACATGGGATAAAGCAATTTTGTTGATAAGTGTGGCTCGACACTTCGACAAAATGGAAGCTTTGATATTTCGACATGATATTTGCAGCTAGAAAAGTACTTTTGACAGACATGGAAAACACTGCAGTATATTGATAATTCGACAAAAAGCCTGAAGGAAGACGTCATTTCGACTTAAAGTGTAAATTTGAATTTAAAAAGATGTAACGTTTGGCAGAAGACGCGTGGAAGCATCTGGCGAAAGGAAGAAAGCCATGTGTCACAGTTTTAGGATTTGGTCGTTAGTAACAGTTATGTTATTTGTTTATAAATAGGGTAGTTGTTATCGGAAAAAAGTGTGTGAAGAATTACTTGTACAAAATTCCTGAAAACGCTCAAAGTACCCGTGTGAGAGAAAAGAGTCATATTTGGAACATGTATGTGTAAACAAACACCAATTCTTTCAAAGTTTATTTTATAAAGTTTCAAGTTCTTTACAAATCTCTTTTATGTTTTCCAGTCATTTATCTTTCTGCACTTTCTCTTTTTCGACACTTTACATTTCATCAGTTATTTTCCGCCATTTACTTTATCTTGTTAAATTTACATCTACTTAACGTTTTAATCAACATATTTCGACGTAAAACACTTAGAGAACAAAAATGAAAGATATGAAAGTGGTTCTAGGCATCTCCAAGACCATCTAGATCTGCACATGTCCTAGGATTTGTGTAGTTGATCCTGCAAGTAACCCAATTCTACAAGTTTTGGTAAACCAGAGGTTGTTCGCCAAAATTCACAGCGAACAGTGACATACACACAGCTTTCACTGAACTGAATATTATTATGTATAAAGAAAAGAAAAAACACATAGAGCTTTTGTTCGTTATTGTGTGAGAAATACTTTGTATTGAAATTTGTGTAATCTGCTTTTAAGAAGCAATCTTGTAAACACATCTCTTGTAAATCTCATTGGTTGAGTTTGTATTTCTTGGGTGACTAGGGTATAGTCAGAATTACTCAACAAGACATTGACGGATAGTCTTTATGTGTATGTAATCAGTTTGGTTATAGTGGATTAAGTCCTTGTTGATAAGGCAAAATCACCTTGGCGGATGGACTGGAGGTAGCTTAGTTAACAAAGAACCAGGATAAAAGTAATTGTGTCATTTTTTTGTTTGTTGTTTACTGCTTGATTGTGTTGGATTGAAAAAGCTTACATTTTTAGAAACCCAATTCAACCCCCCTTTCTTGTGTTTCTTGCCACCTCTAATTGGCATCTGAGCTCTGGTTCTGGTCTTGATAAGATTATTAAACACTTAATCGTGTCAGATTAAGATCCAATTTGTGAAACACAATGGTTGCTGCCCCACCTCTAGTTGCTCAGGTAAATGATAGAGATCACTATAACACTAAACCTCCTATTTTTTATGGAGAAAAATTTGATTACTGGATATATAGAATATAAAACTTCTTTCTAGATCATGACATAGACCTATGAGATATGGTAGTTGATGGTTACATACACCCTGTAGATGCTAGTGGCAACAAAATAGAAACAAAAGTGATGATGGAGCAACAAAAGAAAGATTATAAAAATCATCATAAAGCTAGAACTATCTTGTTGAATGCCATTTCATACACTGAGTATGAAAAGATCACCAATAGAGATACTGTAATGTCCATATTTGATTCTTTGAGGATGACTCACAAATGAAACACTCAAGTAAAAGAAAACAAGGAACTTACCTTGATTCAGAAATATTAAGCGTTCAAGATGGAAGACGATGAATCTGTTGAAAACATTTTCTCAAGGTTTCAAACTCTTGTTGCAGAATTGAAGGTTCTGGATAAAGAGTATTCTATTGCTGATCGTGTGAAGAAGATCATCATAAGTCTACCTAAAAGATGGAGGCATATGGTAACTGCTTTGAAGTTATCAAAGGATTTGAACAACACCTCTCGTGAAGAACTTGTTAGTTCTTTAAGAAGTCTTGAAATTGAGCTTGAAGAAGATGAGCCCAAGAGAAAGAGCAAATATATTGCTCAGAAGTCTTTGGGAAAGTCTGAAAAGACTAAAGCTCTTCAAGCAGAAGAAGATGAAGATTCTGAAGAGGAATCAAAAGAAGAAGATGAATTCTCTCTTCTTTCTTGATGTGTCAATCAACTCTGGAAGAAAAAACAAGGAAAGTTCAGAGGCTCCAGAAGGACATATGATCGTTCTGAGTCCACTTCTGAATTCAAGAAAGTTGGAGCCAGCAAAGACATCACATGCTTTGAGTACAAGGAGCCAGGCCATTTCAAGAATGAATGTTCTAAGCTGAAGAAAGACAAACCTAAGAATAAAGACTTTAGAGGGAAGAAGAAAGGTTTGATGGCTACCTGGGATGATTCAGAATCCTCAAAAGATGACTATGAGGAATAGAAAGCTAATGTGGCGTTGATGGCATGCACAAAAGCTCTAGCTGAGAAGATTCAATCAAAATCAGAATCTGAGTCAGATTCTGAAGAGGTATTTACCGAACTCTCTCACTCTAAACTTGAATCTAGTTTATTATAACTTCTAAATAAGTATCAGAAGCTTCTGAGCAAATACAAGGATCTGAAAAAAATTCATGTACCTGAGTCAGAAGCATGATGTAAGCTTAAGAAAGATTTCTCAAGTTTAAATGAAGAAAACTTTATTTTGGAAAATGATAATTATGTGCTCTAGTGCAAAAGTTCCAAGTTTAAATGAAGAAAACTTTATTTTGAAAAATTTCATAAAGAAATATGAAAAGTCCTTCCAAAAATTTCTTGTTAGAAGCCTAAATAGAATCGTAATGGCTTCAATGATTTATGGCGTAAGCAGAAATGAAACAAGAGGAGTTGGTTATGATTCTGATGAAGAATCTACTTCTGAAAAAGATGATAAACCAAAAACTCTTCATTCCCATTTTTCCCCTTATGGTAAACAAAATGGTGTTGTGCCTAAAGGTAAAACCTTTTCTAAACCTAAGGCTAAAGCAAAGCTCATTCCCGTTTCAACTATGCATACATGTATGATTATCCTGCATAGAAACCCAAGTTTGTTAGAACTCTAGGAAAACTAACCAAAAATGACCCATAAAGTTATGGGTACCTAAGGATAAGATAATCTATGTTACAGACATCCTTAGCAACGCAGTTAAGACACCGATCATGGTACCTAGACTCTGGATACTTGCGTCACACGACAGAAATAAATCATATGTTCCAAAGCCTGGAACTTAAGTCTGGAGGCGTCGTTGGTTTCGAAGGTGATCAGAAAGGGAAGATCATTGGCTCTAGAATAATAGGTAACAATTCTCTCCCTTCTACTGCTAATGTTTTATTAGTTTAAGGATTAATGCACAACCTTCTATCCATAAGTCAATTAAGTGACAATGGTTACGACATTATTTTTAATCAAAAGTCCTGTAAAGCTGTCAGTCAGAAGGATGGATCAGTTATTTTCAATGGAAAGAGGAAGAATAACATTTATAAAATAAGACTTGAAAAATCAAAATGTAAAATGTATGATGTTTGTAAATGAAGAGCAATGAACGTGGCATACATGATTGGGTCATGTTAGCATGAGAATGATTTCTCATCTAAATAAGCTTAATTTAGTCAGAGGCCTGCCAAATCTGAAGTTTGATTCAGATGCTCTTTGTGAAGCATGTCATAAAGATAGGTTTTATAAAACTTCTTTCAAAGCGAAAAATGTTATTTCCACCTCCAGCCATTGAAACTTTTGTACATTGACCTTTTTGGACCAATGAAAACTGCTTCTATCAATGGTAAGAAGTATGGACTAGTCAATATTGATGTCTATAGTAGATGGACATGGGTGAAATTCTTAAGACATAAGGATGATTCACATTCTGTGTTTTCTACCTCCTGCTCCCAAGCGCAAAATGAGAAGGATCTCAAAATTGTTAAAGTCAGAAGTGATCATGGTGGAGAAATTGAAAACAAAGATTTTGAAAAACCTTTTGATGAAAATGGTATTTCGCATGATTTCTCCTGCCCTGGAACTCCACAACAAAATGGAGTTGTAGAGAGGAAGAATATGACTCTATAAGAAATGGCCAGAACCATGATCAATGAGACTAATGTGGCTAAGAACTTCTAGGAAGAGGCAGTCAACACAATATGTTACATTTAGAACATGGTCTTTATAAGACCTATTATGGGTAAGACTCCCTATGAATTGTGGAAGAATCAGAAGCCCAACATTTCATATTTTCATCCTTTTGGATGTTCTTGTTTTATGTTGAACACTAAGGACAGTCTGAACAAGTTTGATTTTAAGGCACATGAGTGCATCATGTTAGGATACTCTGAACGCTCAAAAGGCTATAGAGTATATTACATTGAGATACTGATTATTGGAGAATCAATCCATGTTAGATTCGATGATAAGCTTGATAATGAAAAGTCAAAGCTAGTTGAGAAGTTTGCAGATCTGAAGATCACCTATTCAGGTTCTAAAGTAAAACTTCATAAGAAAAAGATGCTGGGGCAAAAGACTCTAAAGCTACTCAACCAGAAGATGTTGAAGTTCAGACTCCTTTGAGGAAGCACAAACAAAGATCTTCACACTCTAAAGAATTAATAATTGGAGATAAATCTGAACCAGTCAGACCTTATGAAGAGACACTTATGGGTTTGGTGTCCCAGATAAAGCCTACATCAATTGATGAAGCGCTTCTGGACACATAGTGGATTCTTGCTATGCAAGAAGAACTCAATTAGTTCTCCAGAAATGACGTGTGGGATCTTGTGCCAAGACCCAAAGGAACTCATGTCATTGGTACAAAGTGGGTCTTCAGAAACAAGTTGAACGAACAAGGAGAGGTAGTAAGAAACAAGGCCATACTTGTTGCACAAGGCTATAGTCAGCAAGAGGGGATTGACCAGAATGAAACCTTTGCACCAGTTGCTAGGTTAAAGTCTATTTGTCTCTTAATTTCCTTTATTGTTAATCATAACATCATCTTGTATCAGATGGATGTTAAGAGTGCACTTTTGAATGGTTACATAAATGAAGAAGTGTATGTACATCAACCTTCTGGTTTTGAAAATCATAAAAATCCAGATTTTATTTTCAAACTTAAGAAATCATTTTATGGTCTAAAACAAGCTCCTAGAGCATGGTATGAAAGACTAAGCAATTTTCTTTTAGAAAATGATTTCACCAGAGAGAAGGTTGATACAAATTTGTTATGTAAAATGTTAAAAAATGATATCATTGTTGTTCAAATCTATGTGGATGATATCATATTTGGTTCTGCTGATGCTGCTTTGTACAAGGAATTTGCTAAGTCTATGCAGGCAGAATTTGAGATGAGCCTGATGGGAGAACTCGAGTTCTTTCTGGGAATTCAGATTAATCAAAGTCTAGAAGGAACATAAATCAATCAAAGTAAATATACTAAAGAACTTATGAAGAAGTTTGACATGTAAGAATGCAAGATAGCAAAAATTCTTATGCATCCTACATGTATCCTTGAAAAGGATGAGGTATGTGCAAAGGTAGAGCAAAAGGTATATAGATGTATGATTGGTTCTCTCTTATACTTAACTACTTCTAGACCTGACATATTGTTTAATGTCTATTTGTGTGCTCGCTTCCAATCAGATCCTAAAGAAATCTCACTTAATAGTTGTTAAGATGATCTTTAGGTATCTTAAAGGTACTATTAGCCTTGACTTGTGTTATAGAAAATCTAAATAGTACAAGCTAGTGGGTTATTGTGATGTTGCTTATGCTGGAGATAGACTTGAAAGAAAAATCACTTCTGGAAGCTGTCAGTATCTGGGAGACAACTTGATCTCATGGTCCAACAAGAGACAATCAACCATATCACTATCAACTGCTGAAGATGAATACATTGCAACTTCTGGATGCAGCATTCAGATGCTCTGGATGAAAAGTCAGCTAAAAGATTTTCAGATATATGAAAGTAACATTCATATTCTCTATGTTAATACTTCTTCTATTTGTTTATATAAGAATTCCATTTTACATTCTAGAACTAAACATATTGAGATTAAAGATCACTTTATACGTGACTATGTTCAGAAGGGAACTTTAAACTTAAAGTTTATTGATACAAACCATCAATTCATAATGCGCCAGAAGGGAATTTTATACTTGACTATTTTATCTTTACTATTATAATGCACCATTACTTTTGATCCTCACTCCATTTCTAATTCTAGTGATATATATATATATATATATATATATATATATATATATATATATATATATATATATATATATATATATATATATATATATATATATATATATATATTCCACTTAAATAAAAAATTATTGATATATTTAGCTTAAGGAAAAGAAAACACCCTTGACTAGAAAGTGATCGTTGATCTCTTTCTCATTCTCTCACATATAGACAGAAACATCACTATCCACATATATTATCACAAATTTTCCTAGAATCATGATTCAAATAATTACAAAGTTACGTTTCTTTTTCACTTTTTCATACACAAAAACTGAATGATGTAAGAAATTTATAACTAAAAAATTAATCTAAAAATCCTAATTTTTTTTCTTTGGACTAAAAATAGTCAAAACTTGAGTAAAATGAATCAAACATGAAGAGGAAAACCTCTTCCAATATTAGCATGAAAACCAACACCAAAACCAATTAACTCTTGCTTATACGGTAAATATGCTTTTCTCTTAATCTCTCTCTTACTTAGATAAAACGCTTCCATTGCCGTCACCGGTGCCGGAATATTCCTCTTAGTTACCGGAATCTTTTTTTCAACCACTTTGGCAATATTCTTCTCTACGCTTCCTTTTCCACTGATTTTCACCTTCGAATTCTCCACTTTTGCTTCCTTCTTAAACTCTAATGACGGAGATACGAGAATCAACGATTCTTTTCCGTCGCTTTTACACCGCCTGAGTAAACTCAAAAACTTCCATCGCTTTGATGACGAAGAATTCGAAGACGAACCAGTCGAATTGCTTTTATTACATTTGATCGGAGACGACATCGGCGACACTGTCGGAGATTTCGGTGTCCACAGGCAATATGACGCCGGCGAAACCTCATCAAGGTCGCCCCCCACGTCAGACGAAGACGACGACGGATGATCAATATCTCGCTTCTGATCTTCGGTATATACTTTCCGTAATGGAAACATCATATCCACTGCATCGGAATTCCTTCTGTGGCCGTCGCGAATATTCAATTTCTGTAACGGAATTGAATCTTCTGCCACGTCGGAATTCCTTCTGTCGCAATCGGAATTCATCAATTCCCGTAACGGAACTGAAATCTCCACCTCAACAGAATTTATCTTTTCGTCGTCGCGGTTGAAGATCGGAAAAACACCACGAATCGAATTGCGGCGGCGGTGATCGAAAAAAACTTCATCAGCAGTTTTTCGAAACGCGACGAATTCGAAATCATCTTTGTCGTTTTGGGAGTGTGAGTGGTCGTTTTCGTTAATAACCTGTTCAGCGACGTCGTTTAGGTTATTAGAAGAATAAGTGCTGAAACTTGGACACAACAACGAGTCCATTACATTCTCTTCGTATTCTTGTTCTTTTTGCATTTTTGGTTTTCGGTTGTTTGTGTTTTTTCTTACTCTAATGGTTTTTTGTTTTGTTTATGAAATTTGATTTGTTTTGTGTTATTTATAGTATATGAGATGAGGTTGAGAGTGGAAGGAAGAAAGAAAGAAGAATAGCAGCCAACGTGTGACGTAAATTTATACTATAGTATTAATTAATTAAGAAAATCATATCATATCATGGATATTTTTTTTATGAATCATGGATGACGGTTTTATTTTTATATTATTTCTTACTCTGTACTTTGTAGGAATGAACTGAGGCACTTTTGATACTTGTGCAACACTCTTTAAAATATCGAAATGATTATTATAAATTTATTTGATAAAAGGGACGGTGTCATATTCTGTCAGTTTATAAATATTAAATTATTTATATGATTTTGTATTTTAATTTTTTTTAATTGAATGTATTTTTTTTATATTCATAATGCATTATCATTAAAATCGATTTATTTTTAAAATTATATATATATATATATATATATATATATATATATATATATATGTGTGTGTGTGTTCGATATTCAATTATTCATGTGTTTGTAATTCATTCGCAATTGAATTATGTTCGCTTTGACTATTTAGCATTATACCCTAAAGTCCCTTCATTATTAAGTGAATTAGAATGTTGGTCCATGATCCTTTTTGAGCCTAGCAACTTGATTTTTGTCTTTTTATCAAGTGTTGCTTGAATCACAAGTCAGACACTTAAATCAAAGTGTTAAGTTGTTTGATTCGAATCATGTATGTTGTATGACTCAAATCATGCAAGTTGTGAAAATAAAATTTTGCCTCTGTGTGATTTGATTTGAATCACAAGATGAACATGACTCAAATCATAGCTCTTCGTGATTGCTAGAATAAGCTTTGGCTAATTTGATTCAAATCATAAATCGAACTTGACTCGAATCACAACACATTATGACTCGAATCATGATTTCCACTTGATTTGAATCATAGGTCCAAATTCCAATTTCCACCTTAGATTTAAATAGTTGTTTCTTTGGTTCAAATAACAAAAATTATTGAGTTAGTCTCTTATTATGAGCCTTTTCATGATGAAAGATTTGATGAACCTCTTAGACAAAAATGTCATTTTTTTTCTTTCCTTCTCTGGTGTGTATATTCCAAACACCATTAAATCTTTTCTTATTTGATGAACAACTTCTTGAGTGTAATTCATGCCAGATTACAACTTCTTTTGTTACATTGTGTGTAATTTTTCTTGTTGATAGAAACCCGAGAAAGAGAGATGATCGATCTTGAAATGATTCATTATTGACCAAGCTCATGATAACCTTCAAGATCCAAGACCCATTTATCCAGAAACTTGAGAGAACATTAGTGTGTTCTCTTTATTCACTAACATCTAATTCCTTATTGTTATCTTGTGAACTCTAGAGAGTGTGTGTAAGATTCTTTTGGCATTATTTACCATCTTCAACCTTAGTCCTCACCCATTTTATGGACCCCCATCTCTAAAGATTGAGTGTTTGAACGAGACTAGTGGTACATTAGGGTATCTAATATTTTTGTGTGAAGTTTGTTGTTTGTAACAGGTGCAAAGATTGTTTCTTGAATGTAATTTGGGTATTATGTTATCCATCAAGAAGAGAGTTTTCACTATACTCCATGGAATACTTTGATGAGGTCGAGTACAAATTGTTCGTAAGGCGGAGTTAGAAGTTGTCCAACGTTGGTGAAGTTGTGCAAAGACTGTTCATAGAAAAAGTTGGGAGTTGTCTAATTCAACGCTTAGCTAATGGAAATCTATCAGAAAAGAAAACATCGGGATCGAGATGGATTGCCACATACGAATACTTGGAGTAGGTTATTGTGGATAGCATGGTTATGGATTAAGATCATTGAAGATCTTGTTTTTGTTAGCAGTTTGAGTATCTACATCAACAAAGAAAATTATTGTGTGATATTTCCTTGTAATCAAAATGCTTGTATCAAACTTATGTAATATTGGAAGATCGTGATTATTTTTCAATGGTTTTAACACCATTGAAGAGTGGAGTAGGCAAAGCGGGAACGAAAGTTGAACCGCTATATATCTTTGTGTATCCTTCTCCCTTCCCTTAATCTATTTTAATTTTCTGTAGTCATTATTATAGTTATTGCATCATTGTGTCGTTTGTATGTCATTTAGGTTAGATCTTGCTTATAGCGATTTAATGTGTAAGCTTAGGTCTTTGATGGCTCAAACCTATTGGATAATCATAAATCTAATTATGTTTTGAATTAACTTCTATATAAAGTTTTAAATCTCTTTGATTAAATCGACTTTGGTTATCTTGGAATTGATTTTCATTAGAAACAATCACACCTTTAATGTTATCTTGTGTTATTCATATTTGATTAATTTATTGAGATGCTTTCAAGCTCTCTTCATATTGTGTTTTGCTTCCGCGTATTTTAAAATCTATGATTTCATTTTATGGGACCTAAAATGTTTTTGAAATTATCTTTTTGGAGATAGCTCTATTCAACCCCCTCTAAACCATTCTTGTGTTCAGATAATCACCCGAAACTCTTAAACTTCTATTGTCCCAGACAAAGAATATGGTTCTCAAGCCACTCAAAGAAAACACAGGATTTGGTCACATACCTACCAATATATCATTTTCAAACCAGGAAAATGCCTTTATCTTTCACATCCTTCACAATATCCGAGGAACTTGGAAATACAATATCTTTTTGCAACTTTCACACCAACCACACTGCTTAATGCTAGACCATCAAGAGACCACCTATATTCCTAGACATGCCTCTCAACAACCCAAAGACCTAAAAATGAGTCAAAAGATCCCTAAAAAGAACTAATCACCACCTAAAAATCCAATACAAGACGAATGAAGCCAACTCACACATCACAAATAAATGAGAAATCGACTCAATTAACCCTCTATGCAACAGACAAGAAATACCTTATGGGTCCCCACTAGCACCCTCATATTAAAAAAAAATCTAGTATGAACGTTAACTTTAAGCAGTTTTAAGGAGATCATAATCACTTTACACTACTACAAAATAGACCTTTCGTAACATCAATTTTACAACAGGCATAATGTTAACTGTGGTAATGGTTTATTTCCGGGCGCTTTCCTTTTTACCAAAAGGACATGTCACAACAGTCAAATAAAGCAACCGTAGTGAAAGGTACACATAGTGAAATGGTTCGAATTCCAACACCAACAATTAGCCATTTATCGTGATAAAAATGTGATTGATAATGTATATCACCATAATTTTTATTACTAATCGTGATGAAAGGTGATACTTATTTATATAAAGCGAAATTATCTCTCGCTTTAGTAGATAACAATCGTCTCTCTCAAAATAAAACCCTAACAACTATTCCACCCGTCTCTCTCTAAATGAAACCCTAATAACTTTGTCACTTGTCTCTCTCATGTGGAAACCCCAAAATGAAACCATAACATCAAATCTTAACCAATGGGTATTTACAGATTCATTTTCTCTATAGTTTTTTTTTCAAAATATGTTTCAATAGCTTATTTCATGATGTATTTACAGGTTCATTGCAAACTTGTAGGTAAGGATGTTAAGTTTGTTGCTCTAGCTTTATCTTCATTTTTATTTCATTATGGTCATGCCATTATGGGACATGTATGGTACGTTTCTGAATCATTCTATGACTTGATATGTTGTATTTGTTGTTTATGGTTTATTGTTGATGCATGTTGTTGTTAATGTTTGTTTAAAAGACGAGTTTATTATATATTATGTGGTTTGAGTGTTTTTACAATCCCTTACCGAATATATAACTTTCCAAACTGCATTAGCAAATTATGATATGCTAGGTAAAGTTGTATTAGAAAACAAGTACACGTTCAATTCTTGACAAGAATTCTTCACACCATTAACTGCATGTTATTCTTTGACAGTTAGAATTTGGTATAATCATTGTAGGTCTTCAACCGCCTCTCTCTCCACCTCTAATATTTTTTGTAAAGTAGATAATATTTTTCAAAAAGAACTAGAGGTGAAGGCAGGGGTGGTTGAAGAACTACAATCACTAAATCAAGTTCTGACTATTAAAGAAATAAATTCAGATAAAGAGTTGAAGATCTATTCTTAAGAAGTGAAAGTGAACTTGATCCTATAATATAAATTAATTTGTCATATTATAATGTTCTAGTGCAGATTGAAAGGTTATATGTTTAGTGAGCATTGACGAAACAAGCATTCCACATAATTTATAATAAACCCAGGTGTATGTGTGTGTGTGTATATATATATATATATATATATATATATATATATATATATATATATATATATATATAATATATATATATATATATATATATATATATAATTATATATATATATATATATATATATATATATATATATATAATATATATATATATATATATATATATATATATATATATATATATATATATATATTATATATATATATATATATAAGGATTGTTTAGTAAAACCATTGTTAAATATGTTGCATTAAATGATATCACAACGGTTGTTTAAAGTAACTGGTGTAATAGGTAGTGCGCTACATGGATACAATCACAATCGTACGTCCGTGATGGAAAGCAAGCTACATACAATCACACCTTACCTTACAATGGTTGGTTCGGCGTGGTAATATTCATTTTCCAACCATTGTGATGGGTGTTTTTTATAGTAGTGTTAGAAGGTTCCTAATATCCCTAGGTGTGAGGAAGGATTAAGTCCACAAGATTTTTTATGGAGTCGTTATGAAAATCACATTCAAGAAGGGCCAAGTAATCAGAGGGTACAGAAACACGTCATTCTTAGAATGGTGCAACCACCACCTATTAGAGATCAGGTAAATGATCACATTGTGAATGGCTAACAAAATATTTATAACCATTTCTTGTTGGTAAAAAAGTATCTCTTCCACCTCAAATTTGAAGTCAAATTCCCATCCACATACACTCTAACCTGACTAACAAACTAGTCTTGCTGAACAAGGATACTAAAATGCCTAGGGAACTTCACTTTAAGAGGAATGAGTCTTGCCCAAAAATCTTCCTAAAAGGAGATAAGAAGGCCACATCCCACTTTTTTTAATTTAGATTGACTACAAACTAATTAAAAGAATCCTAAACTTTAAAGCCAATAATGTACTTGGGTTCCACCAAGAAGACGCATAACAGAATCCATCAAACCTAACTCATAAGAAGGTAATAACATAAAGGACAATGTATCTAGAAGATAAGACATCACGTCAAAGGCCAAATGCATCCAAGAAAAGACACCACCTCCACTTGGAAAAGAATGCCAAGTTCATCATATGAAGATTGTTGACGCCTAAACTACCTTTAAGCTTAGCTTACAAATATCATACACTTAACAAAAGAGATCTTAGAATTCCTTGTTATCTTACCTTTGAGAAACCTTCTTTGGATCCTAAACAACATCTTCTAAACTTTGACAAGCATCTTAACAAAGTACAAGAAGTAAATAGAGATTACATTCAAGAAAAAGTGGAGTAAGATCACCCATCCCTCAAGTTTACATATATATGCCTCCACGAGTTCTACGGTATAGAAAGAAAGCTAAACATATGCTTCCTTATAGACTCAAGCCGAGGGCTGGCCTTTTCTAGTAGCCCAAAATACTTGAATGGAAGAGTCTTTTAATACAATTGAGAAAATAACCATCTAACTCCAAAAAGACAATATCCATATTAAACCCAAGGAGACTACTCTTTGCAAATTTGACCCCGAAGACAATTCAAAATCTCGAAAAATGAAATTAATTGCCCAAAGGTTGTCCACCAAAGCATCTGACAAGATAATCATGGCATCTGTATATTTAAGATGAGAGACTTTCAAATGTGAGGAGCTAACTCTAAATCCAAAGAAGAGATTTAGGTTAGTATTCAAACCACTAAGGCCATTCATCAATAAGAAATAAGTGGAATTTAGAGAGGGCCGCCTTGCTTCAACCCCCTTTTGGACACTAATTTATTTGGTTACACAATAATTTACTAAGACCAGATATTTCTAGAAATAAAAGAAGTAGGTGTACAAGATCTCCACTTAGAACTAAACTCAAACCTGATAAATATATAATAGAGAAAACTCAAATTAACCTAATCATACACATTTTCAAAGTCGACCTTAAAAATGATAGAAAACTTTTTGGTTTTCTTTCCCAAATTCAATAGCTCATTTACAATCACCACCTTATCCACTAACAATTCTACCTTTAAGAAAAGCCAATTTACTTTGGGAAATGAGTTTATCCCTAACCTGAGCTAGCCTACATATGAGCATTATTGAAATAAACTTATAGAGAGAACCAATCAAAGAAGTATTCCAAAAGTCACTCAGTTGGGTGGGAGTTTTGACCTTTGGAATAAGGGTGACAAACTATGAAGATAAACTACGGGGAATAGATGCAAAATAATGGAACTGGTCAAACATATTACCCACATCCTCAATAAGAAATTGCAAAAGTATTCTCAAGAAAGAAAAATTAAACTCACTGACCCAAAACTCTTATTAGTATCATGTTGAGCAACCGCCATATAAATCTCAGAGAGAAGAAAATGAGATGTAAGAGCCTCATAATCTCATCAGAGAGAGAGAGAGAGAGAGAGAGAGAGAGAGAGAGAGAGAGAGAGAACATATCCAACTGACTTCGATTAGTAGTAGGTTTCCTAGAATGATTAATGAAGAAATTAACCACGTCCTAAGGGATCTCTAAAACCCCTTATTCCCATCAATCACCGTCTTTAAGCACTAAGATAACATTTCTCATACATATACCCTTCAAACATGCATGAAAAATTTATGTGTAAGAATCTCCTTCTTTAACCATTTAGCTTTGGACCTCTGAAAGCATTAGGAATCTTTGATCCTTAAAAAGAACCAAAGACCGCAATGACCCACATCTTATCCATAATTTTCTCCAGGGAAATAACATCTGGCCAAGCCTAATGTCCAAAAAACACACATCATTTCTCAGAGAATTTATTTGGGAATCAAGATTTCCAACACATATTTTTATTTCATACTTTCAAAACCCCTTTGAGAGATTTGAGTTTCTCCTTCAGAACAAAAGCTTTCAAACCAGAGAATAAGGATTCACTTTTGCTAACAAGGACCACTTCATCAAAATCACCATGTGCAAGTCAATGATTGTTAAGTCTAAAAGGTATGAGCCTCCATAACTAATTAGGATACTTGAGAATGGTGGGGTAGTGATCAGAAACATCTCTAGGCAAGATCCATTGAGAGGCCTCCCCTAACTCCCAATAACCATCATACATAAGGATTCTATCCAACCTACTTGTTGTTCTTCCATTAGATTGGTAATAAGTAAAATTCCTACCAAATAAAGGGAGATTAATATGATATATCATAAAAATGAAATCCTTAAAGGCAACAAAATCCCCATAGCACCAATACTAAAGACACCATTGGTCCTAACTCACTCAAAAGGAGAAATCTAGACACTTTCTAATAGACACACACCCAAATAACCAAGACAAAAAAAAGGAGAAGATAGATGATCCATTTGAACTACACTAGATAAATAAAAAGTCCACTAATATTATCAATTGACCGAAAGAAGCTCGAATCACAAAAATAGTTACCCTATTAAAAACAAACAAGAGAGGTAGAGACATCAATGAATTTAGTCTCTTAAATAGCTAATAAGAGAGGCAGATACATAAATGAATTTAGCCTCTTAAATAACTAAATAGTTATTAAAAACTAATTCAGTTATAAAATTAACAAATTATTTTATCAAATCTTTCAGACGACTAACGTGTCATTATCAATACCTATTTTATTTATAATCAATAATTATCTTTATTTGAGATAAAAAAAATTATTTTTAAATGTCAAATTTATTTTCCTTAACCATTTTACGCATCCCTTATTTTTGTATGATTATTTAATATAATTTAATTTATATGATTATTGTTTATTTTATAATTAAATAACTCATTTGAAATTGACATATGTAACTGAATATATTTTATACTATATCAAATTGGATAATATTTAATAATCGTTTACACAACTAACTTTCAATTTTACGGGTTACTATCCTCACAATATTCATTTTATTTTAATCAACAGTTATCTTTATTTGAGAGAAAAATATTTATTTTTAATTGTGAAAAATTTCTTTTTTTTTCTTTATCTCACATGTCTTTTTTTTATGATTATTTAATACAATTGAATTTATATGATAATTGTTCATTTTACAATTATATAATCCATTTTAAATTGACATATGCATCTAAATATATTTTATATTGTATCAAAGATAACATTCAATTATGTTGCACATCACTAACTTTTCATCTCACGAATCATTATATATATATATATTATATATATATATATATATTATATATATATATATAATATATATATATATATATATATATATATATTATAAATTCTTTAGATTTTGTGGCGTGATAAGCATGTGATTTATTTCCTTTAGCCCATGCCATTATACACGTGGCAAATCAGTGAGTTTTCTTGGAAAATAATGAAAAAAATTGATAAAAATTTAAATTGACAACAATATTTATTTATATTTATATATTAATCTAAATAAATTTCTAATATTTATAAATTAATAGTTTTAAAAACATTAAAAAATTGCAATTTAAATTTAGATAACAGTATACTTTATATGATATTTATTTGAATATGAGATGATTATTAAATCAATAACAAAAAAATTATTTTACGTACCTTAACACATTTTGCTTTATTTATACTATTCTCAAGCACCAATAAAACTTTTTTTCTAATATTTTTTTATTCTATTAATTTGGTGTAGAGTTTGTTAAACTCAAAAAGCATAATTATGAGAATAACGTTTTACTTTATGCTGGATTTGTGGAAGTTGTGGTTCATAAGAGGGGAAGAAACGGTTGTTGAAAATAAATGAATGTCTTTTTAGGAGAAACAAAAGTCTCAATCAATAGCAATATGATATAAATTAGAAGTACATTTATGTGTATATTTGTGATACATATTCCATAATATTTAAATGGAACGCTAGATATTGTTTCTAGATTTGATTATTATGGCATGTTTAATTATATTGGATGGGAATCGGTGGATGGGAGTAATATGAATTTGAATATCTATGATGAGGAAACTCGTGCATAGGTTCTCTTTCTTTTAGTAACAAATCTCATTAGAGATTATGTAATTTTGTGAATGTATTTGAGCTTCTAGAACCTTAGGACTTCGTAATAAATTTGCATGTGAAGTTTAGAAAAAAAAAGTAAAAATACAATTATTTAAAATAAATAAATAAAATATAATTAGGACTTAATTGATATATACTGACAGTGTAAAAGGATTTTACACCGTCAGTTTATCCTATCCGTTGGATATTTAAATAAGTTTGACTTTTATTTTAAAAATCTATAAAATAATGCAAACGGGTGATGGTGATAAATCGATAGTGTAAATCTTTTACACTGACAATGTATAGTAATTAATCACATACAATTAGACACTACAAGACAATCAATCCATATTATTTTGTGGCGTGATAAATATGTGACAAATAAAGGATGTTGCGATGTGTTTATCCCGTCGCTATATATTTTAAATAATATAAAATTAGAAGTCAAGTTATCACGTGAAGATAGTTTGATTTTTTTTTTTTAAATGTTTGGCGTGAAAAATACATCGTAATATATCTATTTATAATATTTAAAATAAAAAAATAAAGACTCCAGAAGTTTAAAATTTTCAAATTTTTATTTGTGACGTGTAAAACACATCGCAAACCACATTTAAAAAATCAAAATATTTAGAGGAAAGTTTGACTGGACAAATTGATGTGGTTGTAGGTTGACTGACATTTTTTTGGTAGCGTCAGATATTCACGTCGCTACTTAAATAACCGTTCTAATTGTGTAACGTTTCCGACGTGTTATTCACGTCGCTAATCAACGTCATGAAATTCATCTCACTAATTAAATGATTGTTTTGACTGTGTCACAATTCTGATGTGTTATTGACGTCGCTACTCAACGGATATATTTTATTTTACGACGTAATTAGCACGATGCTGATGTCGATATTTAATTACCATAACACTTTCCTAGATATCACGTTATCATTACCTTTCTTTCCAACTCAATATCTTTCTTTCTTCTCCCTATTTCTCCTCTTCTTTCTAACTCTTGATTTACCAACTCCTTTTCACTTTTCAGCTTCCAACTCTGCCTTATTTCAACAATTTTTCCACTTTCTTCAACCATTTTTTCCACCTTCCAATTTCAGTTAAAGATATTTAATTTTTCATGTTGATTTTTCGTTTTTTTCATGTTAATTTTCTTGTTGATTTTAGTTTTTTTAATTGTTGTTTTATATTTTGCTCAAGATTCAAGACCTTTAACTTTTTTTAAATAACCATGTTTTTCAATTAATTTTCCAAAATAACCATAATTTCAAAAAAAATATCAAACTAACCACGTTTCTAATAAACAAAATTAGTTGACAAGAGGAGTAACCACTCTGAATGGCGCATGCATACATTTCTTGTACACTGACACCAACATGCATGACACATGCTTATAGTACATGCCACTGCATATTGTCATACCCCAAAATTCACCATACCCCATACAACTTTCATTTGATCCATCACCCTACCTCCATACAACTTTCATCTGATCCATGTCCCCATTACCCCTACACACATTCATCGTTCCATCACCATAATTGCATTAACATCCAAAATCAAAGACATGTTACACGGGTTCAAGGCATGGCGTTCATACCTGAGAAAACACCACCAAAACAGGAGAAATTCCATTTTTGTGCGTGTAATCAATTACACTAACCATGATAATCGATTATTTGGCAAGAAATCAGGCTCCCAGACCATTTTTGGTGCGTGTAATCGATTACACCAACAATGATAATCGATTACTTGGCAAGAAATCAGGCTCCTAGGCCATTTTTGGTACGTGTAGTCGATTACATCAAACATGGTAATCGATTACACCTGCAAGGACAACAACAGTAACTCTGTTTTTTACACATAGTGAATTTTGTTTTACCCCATTTCCCACTTACTTTCCCTATAAATAGGGGCACTATTTCCCCTCATTTTTCATGCTTTCTAGCCCCCAAAAATTCTGTCCAAGTACCATTCACTCTCCTCTCTAAACCTAGGTCAAAACAAACAAACCATTCTCTCCCAAAAGTCATCCCACCAACTTTTTTCCCACTTCACTTTTTTTTTCAAAACTTCCCACTCTCTAACACTCACAAATCAACCCCTTCACTAAGCTTCCACCCTAAACACTTTCGTCCCAAACCCCTTGCTTCACATTCAAGCTCAACACCATTTCAACCTAGCTTTTTTCACATATTTGGGTAATGATTTTAGGTTAAACTTTGCCAACTTTTTGGTTCTGTTTTATGTTGAAAAATTGTTGTTTGTTCTTGGTTGATCTTTTGAGAGAGTTTAGATTCAAGTTTGCAAAAAAATCGTTAACTTTGGTTTACACACTTTTTTTTTGAGATTTCTTGCTCTTACTACCTTTTTATTCACCTTGTTTAGTCTTGCTTTATGTTTGTTATCATTTTCTTTTATTGTGGACTTGTTGTTGTATTTGTTTGGTTGATGAGGTCTATTAGATCATGGCCATGATTGTTTAGAGTTGATTAAATATTCAATGTTTCAAACCTATTAATGGTTGATCAGTAGATCATTTATGATACTTGGAGGCATTGATAGATTGCCTCTATTTCAACCATATTTGAGTCATTTGATGCATAGATGAAACCACGTCTTTACATTAACTTACTAATACATTTGCTTATTGTTACTAACCACTAACTACTAACTCCTAACATTTATATTATTGCACTTTATTTTCTTGCAATTTATTTTATTGTTCACTTTATTTCAAGTACTTTATGTTTATGTTTATTGTTATCTAACTATATCATTTACATAATGCTAATTTATTTACCATCTTACTATCTTGCTAAATAAAAGAGGAGTAAAATAAAAGGAATAAAACAAATCATTTTCTTTTTTTTTTCTAAAATATTAATAGATGGACTTAGGGTTGCATAACTTTCTTTGTTACAAATTTATTGTTAGTTGATTTTTTAATCATCTTTAATACTTTACATCAATGACAAGCTATCCCTTAATGTGTCATATTTTGAGTCTTTTCAACCTATGAAAAATAGTCCTAAAAAATGTTCATTTTGTACATATTACTAACCACTAATTTTACTTCACTAACTTTGTTTATCTTTAACCTTTGTTGTTGTGACTTTGTTACCATTAACTTGTGGTTTATTTTGTATCATTTATATCCACTAACCATTATTATTGTGATATTGTCATTTTTTATCTTGTAATTTACTTTTATGTTATTACCTTGTAATTTACATTCAAGTACTCATCATCATCATTGTACAAATTCATCATGCATGTTTATTTACTTGTAATTTATTTTATTATCATCATACATTAAAAACAACAAAAACATGTTTTAGCGCTTCCCGTGCGCATCTTTTTCCCGAGGATTTCATCTTAGGACCTTTGCTTGGAGGCCTTTTCATTACTCTTTTTGTGATACTTTGTAAACCCTTGGATTTTCATTCGTAACTTATATGCATGTTGTAAGAATGGCATCATGGTACCACCTTAGGAGGACATGTTTGTAAGACCATTATCCTTTGTTTAACTTAGGTTATTTTTACACACAAAAGGCTTTCTCTTGGGCTACCTTACAATGAGACCCTTTAGTTTCTTGTTGGTTACTTTGCATTCATGTTGCATAAGTCAAATTTCATAATAAAATAAACCAAACTCTTGATTCAACATCAAGTGGAATTTTCATAATCAAATTCAAAATACTTAATAATTACGATTGTTATTGTGCGCCACTAGCCTTAAGTGGTGGAGAATGAGTAAGAATGGAGCATTCCTACTCTTACTCTGATTACTTTTGACGCAAGACGCTTGACTTGTTGTCTAGAATAATCACCTTCGGCCATAGACTTTAGTACAATATAATCACAAACATTCTTTCATAAAACCCTTAGTCAAGGTAAAAACAATACAACTCATCAAACTCATTTTTATGCCTTAGAGCATCATCCTGAAAACCCTTTTCTCAAAGATAAAATCAACCAACGCACAAATATTTCCTGCTCCGAACTACAGAGCTCTGATTCATCATCCCCGAATGAATGATACATACACACAAGGGCCCCAATCCTTGGCAAGCACTATAACAATAAAACACCCCCTCTTTCACACACATTCTTTTGAAAATAAAACAATGATAGATAAATCTCATGTATGTAAAACAACCCAAATAGTTCCCATGGAGTACCATGGACGTGAGGGGTGCTAATACCTTCCCCTTGCGTAACCGACTTCCGAACCCAAATCTCGGTTGCGAGACCGATTTCTTATTCTCTTTTAGCGCTTCCCGTGCGCATCTTTTTTCCGAGAGTTTTATCGACTATTTCCCCTCTCCTCTCCGATAGAGGTAAACTAAATAAAATTCAGTGGCGACTCTTCTGATTTTGCCTCCCTTTGGCATCTATTTAGTCCCGGTTTCGTTATCGTGAAATCCCGGTAGCGACAGCTGGCGACTCTGCTGGGGACCATAAAAATTCCCTAAGCAAGTCTAGCCTAGTTTGGGTTGTTTCTCTTTTACGTACGTGGAGATTTATCTATTATCTATTTTTTCTGTATATAATGCTTTTGTTGCTAACCTGTATATATTTTCTTTGTTGGTCGAAAACTTTGGCTCTATGACGAAGAATTTTTAGAAGCAATAATGATTGCAAAGAAAAACCTTGTGTGAAAGACTCTCCACCGAGTCTGAGAGTTTTGCTTGAGATAGGAGAGGTTGAGTAGTATTGGTCCGCAAGGTGCCTTCCTCGTTAGGGTCGTACGAGAACCTCACTTAGTGGTAGATTCTCTTAAGGGGATTGATGACTGTCGTGCTTTCGGCGTAAGCATCTTTTCTTTTACTAGAGTCAATGACCCTAAGACCCATTTTAAAACCTTTAAACTATGGCTAGCCTAGACCGATGGTCACGTAGTATAGGCCACCGAGGTGCCTTCTTCGTAAGGATCGATACGAAGATCTCACTTATAGTAGATGACTTTGATGGAGCAGTCGCCTGGCATGTAAATTGACATAAGCGGCTGACAGTCAAGGAAGTCCATGACTCTAGGGGCAGTGTCTTACACCCAATTTTCTAAAAGCCTTAGATCATACAAAATGAGAACCTTGGTTTACTAAGCAGACATTATTAACTCCATACTTCTCCACGATGGTCCAAAACCATGAACCCATGCCTAAAATCCTATGGAAATAATAAACCAATCATTCATTCATACATTCATTCATCATCAAAATAATAAGCAAATCTCTTAAAATTTTCGTTTGTTCGAACGTAGAATTACAAGACTATTTTCTGACACAATCATGGATACTTCAACAAGGAAAAGCACCTCTACTTTTCGCTTCAAGAGTCCCGAGGTCCTCTGCTCAAAGGTTGTAGCTCTCAAAGATAATAAGTTTAGAGCCAATTTTGGGAACATCATAGATCTTCTAACCGAGAAGGTGGACTATGGTGTTATCACTATAATGTCCCAATACTATGACGTCCCTTTAAGATGCTTCACTTTCCCCGACTTCCAAATCTCTCCAACCTTGGAAGACCTCAAGAGACTCCTCAATCGATCAATCAAAGAATACAACCCTTTCTCGAAGTTGGAAGAAGGCTTCTATTTAACCAATATCTCACTCACCTTGGGTATCAACGCCAACAAGCTAGTGGATAATTGAGGCGTTAAAGGATCCATCAAAGGTTTAACCCAAAAGTTCCAAGAAGCCCATGCTTGGGAAATGATTAAAAAAGGAAGACTCGACTGCTGTAGTGCAACCTTGGCACTTTGGATTCATGGAATTGTCCTCTTCCTAAATATGGACAAGTTCGTGGATCATTTAGCAGTTGAAGTCTTTCTAACAAAGAATCCGGTGCCTTTTTTACTTGCCGACTTCTACCATACCTTTCATACAAGGCATGAGAAGAAGGGAAGTACTTTCCTTTGTTACGCTTCTATGTTATATCTTTAGATGAGGGCACGCATGCCTCAAAGTGGACCTTTTGCTGAAAACAAACTGACATGGCCGCAAAGGTTCCCATCTCTCTCTACCAACTCAATTCTATGGTACAAGAGGGAATGGGATAAAAAAGACGTCATCGCAAGATGTAGAGAGTTCTCTAACGTACCCTTAATAGGAACACAAGGTTGCATCAACTAAAACCCTGATATACTCAAGAGACAACTAGGGTACGCCATGGTGAGTCCTCCTGAGGAAAGAGATTTCATTCCATTTGTCATCAATACCGTGGATCCGCTTGATTCAAACGTGAAAAGAGTGTGAAAAGCTTGGACAAACATAGTTTGTATTAACCAAGAATGGGGTAAAAAAAACATCCTAGCCAAGGAACCCTATTATGTATGGGTAAAAGAGAGGGCTAGGGTCGTTAAGATGTCGTTTATGTTTGACCCTTCTTCATTCATGTTGATGCCCGAGCCCGAGCCTATCCTACAAGAGGACATGGACAAACTTACCAGCCAAATCAAAGAGCTTGAGTTGGAAAACACTCAATTACGAGTCCAACTCAATCGTGCCAAGGAACGTAACCACGTCTTGGAGGATAAGGGTAAGCAAGTTCGTGAAAAATTTGAAGATAGCAAGAAGAGGCTCCGATTAACCGAGAGCTCTACAGGGAGCTAATTCTAAGCTAGACTTCCACAACAACAAGTTGGATCGAGCGTCCCGAATCATGAAGGACCTTGAAAATACTATCGAGAGGTCTAATTCCATGAAGAAAGAAGCGAGGGAAGATTATGAGGCCCAGATTCTGGAACTAAGGACCATTCTAAAAGAGTATAGGGACTTTCTAGCCAAGGAATAACTAGAGAAAGAAAAGATTCACCGAAGCTTCATGCGTGAGCAGTTCAACCTTGGATGAGCTTATGCGCAAATCAAGAACTTGAAGAGGGGAACGTATGACCAAGCCTATGTAGAGTTGCAAAACAACTATAGACATTGGGAGGAGAGTTGCCATGGATTCGAAGCTGCCATTGCTCAAAGGGATGAAATCATCTATAATCTCCAAGCTCTTTACGAAGACTGGAGGGACAAATAAACCAACATGGCGGTATTAACTAATTATTCCCTTCAAGACTTTCCCGACAAGTTGAAGGAGGCGGACCTGATCATGTGCCTAAATAATACCCCAAAGAGGTCTTTCACTCCGTCAAGTTCTACAAGAGGACGATAGTCCAACTCATCACCAACATTGAGGCTCTCCGTAAATTTGTTTCCATTACTTGTATTTTGCAACTCCTATGTATTGCAATCTATTTACCTTTCAAAGGATGAATGAAAAAGCTTTGTGATCTTCTCTATTGTGTTTTCCTTTATTTATGATTGTGAACGTAAAATGTCAAGTAGTCTTTGCAATGAATAAAAACGAATAACTAAAAGAGATTTGCTTTAACATAAAACTAAAAAAAACATTCATGCATCATTTGCATCTTTCGAAACACAAAAACATAAAAAACTCATCCATCCACCCCTTTTTTGACCAGAACCACTCTCCAAAGCTGACTTTCTGGTATGATACACGAGGACGTCGACAAGTTGTCATGGAGAAACTTCAAGAAAACCATGCTGCCCTTCAGGAGGAAGTATCCCAGGTGCAGTCCCAAATGCAGTAGTTGATCGAGACTATTCAAGCAGTCACAAGAGGCCAAGAGGTTATGGCAAAGATGCAAGAATAAATGAATCAACATACCAGTACTACCAATCCTCCTACACCTCTAGCGGTCGAGACTCCGACTCCAGTTCCTCAAGTTGATCCTCCAATCAACATTAGTGCACCCGGTGGTATTCCAAACGGAAATCCTTGTCTTCATGTTTTTGAAATAGACGACCAACATGATGCGTTCTTCATCCCAAGGGCTGCTTCTCAGGATGACGACTTCGGTTCAGCAACCAATGAGGTGGAGAGAAAGGTAAAGGCTATCGAGGAAAAGCTCAAGGCAATGGGGAACACTGATGTTTTGGGCCTTGATGCGGAAAAAATGTGTCTGGTGCCTGGGGTCATCATTTCGGCCAAGTTCAAAGTTCCAGACTTTGAAAAATATAAGGGAAATAGCGACCCTAGAACTCACATTAGGGCATACTACCGAAAGATAGCTGCTTATTCCGGTGATGATCAACTCTTAATGCATTTTTTCCAAGATTCCCTCAGTGGGGCATCTTTGGATTGGTATATGCAACTCAAGGGCAGCCATATTCACACATGGAGGGAAATGGCTGAGGCATTCCTTAAGCATTATCAGTACAACACTAATATGGCGCCTAATCGCACGTAGTTGTAAAATCTGACTCAAAGGTCTGAGGAGTCCTTCAAAGAGTATGCCCAACGGTGAAGGGAATTAGCTGCTAGGGTACAACCCCTATTGCTAGAAAGGGAACTGGTAGACATGTTATGGGAAACCTGCAAGGTCCATACCTTGATAGAATGGTAGGGGGCACCTCTTAGGGCTTTTCCAACCTAGTCTTAGTCGGTGAAAGGATAGAAAATATGATTAAGATGGGAAAGATCCAGAACTCTGCCAGTACTTCCAATGCATTGAAGAAACCTTTTGTTCCCTATGGTAAAAAACGAGAAGGCGAGACCAATGCCACCTCCATCATTCAAACAAGAAATCCCACTTATCCACAAGTAGCCGCCATAGCTCCCGTCCAACCAAGTCAACAACAACCATTTGCAATTCTTGTTCAAACTCAACAACAACAACGCTACCAATAACCATAATAACAACGGTATCAACAACAATCGCAACGTCAGCAACAATAATATCAACAACAATAACAATAAAGGATGCGAAGGCTCGAGATAAGATTTTACACATTTCTCATGCCATATAGCCACATTCTACCATATTTGTTGAGGGGATCACTTGTACAAATAAGGGAGTTAGGACCCCCACCAGTGGTTCTTCCTCCCGGTTATGATGCAATGTCCGCTGTGAATTTCATTCTAGCGCTCCTGGGCATTTGATCGAGAATTGTAAAGCATTAAAGTACAAGGTTCAAGATCTTATTGATTCTAAGACAATCACGTTCTCCCCCAAGGGGCCAAATGTAAATAACAACCTGATGCCTCCTCACAATAATGCAGTCGTGAATATGATGGAAGTTGATAATGGAAGGAGATTGATGTTCTGTGTGGATGAGCTAAAAACACCACTCATCGAGATCAAGAATGCTTTAATGAAGGATAATGCCTTTCCCATATGTAGTAATAACTGTGAACACTGTCTGATTAACCCGCAACAATGTAGAATGTTGAAGTCTGTCATACAACAATTAATGGACCAAGGGATCTTAGTGGTAGACTGCTCGTCCATAAAAGAAGATGTGTCTACCCTCGAGATACCATACGACAAAGTCCATCCTCCGCAAATTCCATATAACTTCTCTCAGTTAACCCTGTCAACAAATCCCGTTACTCCGATCATAATAACAGTTCCCACACCATTCCCATATGATGACACTAAGGCAGTCCCATGGGTGTATGAAACTTCAATCTACATTCATGGACAGAAGATTCAAGAAGAATCGATGAAGTCTAGTGATCCAATGATCAATATCACCGCCACTGGCAAAATTATGAGAAGTGGAAGGATATTTGCGCCGGCATCCACTCCAATTGGAACTACCCATCCTTCAATTTCAGACAAAGGCAAACCAATTGATGGCGCTCAGCAAAGACAAGACCCTACACCTTTCGATGAAGTAGACGAGTTCTTACGCATTATCAAGAAGAGTAATTATCGAGTAGTCGATCAGCTTAACCAGACACCCTCGAAGATCTCAATGTTGTCTTTATTAATGTGCTCGGAGGCCCATAAGGATGCTTTGGTAAAAAATTTGAGGACAACTCACGTACCGCAAGAGATCTCTGTTTGTTAGTTTGAAGGGGTAGTTAACAATATCGCTACTGGCTTAAGCTTGGCTTTCAGTGATGAAGAGCTTCTCGCCGAGGGGAGGAATCATAACAAAGCTCTCCATATTTCTATTGAGTGTGTGGACACAGTCCTATCAAGAGTTTTGGTAGACAATGGGTCTTCCCTCAATGTAATGCCTAAGAGCTCATTTGCTAAGCTAACTGTTGAAGGACTCGTAATGAGGCCTAGTGAGCTTATAATAAGAGCATTTGATGGGACTAGGAGGACTGTAATCGGTGAGGTGAATTTGCCTATGAAGATTGGTCCCCACACTTTCCTTATCACTTTCTTCGTAATGGATATCTATCCAACCTACAATTGTCTACTTGGAAGGCCTTGGATTCATTCAGCTGGTGCAGTCACTTCAACGCTCCACAAAAAATTGAAATTCTTAGCTGATGATAAACTAGTTGTTGTCGAGGGTGATGAGGACATTGTGGTACGTCATCTCGTGTCTTTCCGATATGTTGAAGGAGAATGGGAGATGAGGGAAGTCCCATTCCAATCATTTGAAGTTTCCAATGATGAAATGGTTTAACCAGCAAGGGATGATGCAAAAGATGTTGAATCTCCAACGACATCTCTTAAGGACACCTTGACAATCATAAAGGATGGACACCTCCAAGGATGGGGAGGATTACTTGAACTTCCCGTCAACAAGGACCGTACCAGTTTAGGATACAACTCCCAGAATTTGAAGAAACCCGTGCCAATAGCTACAAAGGGATCAGTGATGCCGCTATCCGAAAACTTCTCAAGCGCTGGTTACCTTGATGACAACCGTGTTTGTGCCGTGGAAGAAGACAAAGAAGAAGATGTTGAATTGATCTTCACAAAGACTGATGGAAAGGGTGCCACCAAATGGACCGAGATTGAAATACCTAAAGTGACACTGATTAAAATTTAATTCCCAATGTTGTTTTCCTTGCTTTTTATCAAAAGAACCCATGTCAAGCCCAATGCATGGGGGGGGGGGGGGGGTCATTTGTAGGGCCTCATCAAATTTCCTTATTAATCATTAATGAAAAAGGTTCATGTTCGCAATCAATTTTGAGATCCTTGTCTTTCATTTATTTATTTCACCTTTTTTCAAAATGGAAATTTTCTTTAAAAAAATTCTTTTCAAATCATCCTTTCTTTCATATCAATAAAAGCGTGGACCTTAAATCGTGCAGATCATCCTCGACAACCACCAATGATAATTCTGCTACGGTCTCATACGACTTTGACAACCCGATTAATCAAGCCGGTGAAGAGTGTGAGGAAGAGGCCAAACTCCCCGAAGAATTGGCAAGGCTACTCAAGCAAGAGGAAAAAGTCATTCAGCTGCACGAAGAATCAGTGGAAGTGATTAACCTTGGGACAAACTAGGAAGCAAAAGAAGTCTGAGTCGGCTCCACTCTACAAGACGAGGTGAAGGCAAAATTGATCGAACTCTTGAAGGAGTACAAAGATGTGTTTGCATGGTCATACCAATACATGCCCGACCTCGATACTGACATTGTGGTCCACCATCTTCCTCTTAAAAAAGAATGCCCTCCAATAAAGCAAAAGCTACGAAGGACCCGTCCCGATATGGCTATGAAAATCAAGGAGGAGGTACAAAAACAGCTCGACGTCGGCTTCCTAGCGGTCTCTAATTATCCTCAATGGATTGCTAACATTGTTCCTGTATCTAAGAAGGATGAAAAAGTGAGAATATGCGTAGATTTTAGATATCTAAATAGAGCAAGTCCCAAAGATAACTTTCCACTACCACACATTGACGTGCTAGTAGACAATATGGCTCAATTCTCTGTTTTCTCTTTTATGGATGGTTTCTCCGGTTATAACCAGATCCGCATGGCTCAAGAAGATATGGAGAAAACCATTTTCATAACATCATGGGGCACCTTTTTCTACAAGGTGATGCCTTTTGGATTGAAGAACTCCGGTGCCACATACCAACGAGCCATGGTCACTCTCTTTCACGATATGATCCACAAAGAGATTGAGGTCCACGTCGACGACATGATAGCCAAGTCTCAAACCGAAGAGGAACACCTTGTCAATCTACAAAATCTGTTTGAGAGGCTGAGGAGGTTCAAATTGAGGCTTAATTCCAACAAATGCACATTTGGGGTAAGATCCGACAAATTGCTAGGTTTTATCGTCAGCCAACGTGGCATTGAAGTAGATCCTGAGAAAGTGAAGGCCATACAAGTTATGCCTGCACCCAAAACCGAGAAGGAAGTCCGAGGATTCCTAGGTAGATTGAAATACATTGCTAGGTTCATATCTCACCTCACTGCCACTTGTGATCCAATCTTCAAACTTCTTCAAAAGGATCAAGCCATCATTTGGAACGATGATTGCCAAGACGCATTTGAGAAAATAAAGGAGTATTTGCAAGAACCTTCTGTGTTGATGCCTCCTGTACTTGGTAGACCATTAATCATCTAGCTCACCATTCTCGAAGGATCTATGGGATGTGTCCTTGGACAACATGACGAGACTGGTAGAAAAGAGCATGCAATATACTACTTGATCAAGAAGTTCACTGATTGCGAGAGTAGGTATTTGATGCTTGAAAAGACTTGTTGCGCACTAGCATGGGCTGCCAAACGTTTAAGATAGTACATGCTCACTCATACAACATTGTTGATCTCTAAGATGGATCCTGTCAAATACATCTTTGAGAAGTCGACTCTAACCGGTAGAGTAGCCCGATGGCAAATGGCTTTAACCGAGTATGATATCCAATATGTCACTCAAAAGGCCATCAAAGGGAGTGTATTGTCTGATTATATTGCACAATAGCCCTTGGAGGACTACCAGTCTATGCGTTTTGAATTTCCCGACGAGGATATCATGTTGATTAGGGATTGCAACATCCTCGGTCCCGAGGAAGGACCCGAGCCTGGATCCCGATGGACCTTGTTTTTTGATGGAGCTTCTAATGCTCACGATAATGGTGTTGGGGCAGTAATCACTTCTCCAACTAGGTTCCACCTCCCCTTCACCGCCAGATTATGTTTTGAATGTACAAATAATATGGCCGAATACGAGGCTTGTATCTTTGGTATTGAAGCCGATATCGATCTTAGGATCAAAATCCTAGAAGTCTATGGAGATTCAGCCTTGGTAATCAACCAAGTCAAAGGAGATTGGGATACTAGAGATCATAAGCTCATTCCTTACAAAGAGCATGTCTTGAAACTAGTCCCCTACTTCGATGAAATTACATTCCACCACATCCCTCGAGAAGAGAATCAGCTAGCTGACGCCTTGGCAACTTTAGCATCCATGTTTAAGGTCAAGTGGAAGAACGAAGTGCCATCCTTTCACCTCAACTACTTAGACGAGCCTACTTACTGTCTAGCAGCAGAAGACGAAGCTAATGGTTATCCTTGGTTCTATGACATCATGAAATTCTTAGATAACCAAGAGTACCCTATGGACTCATCCATCACCGACAAGAAGTACCTTCGAAAATATCATCCAAATTCTTCTTAAGTCGAGGGGTATTATACAAGAGAAATTATGATTCGGTTTTGCTTAGATGTGTGAACAAACAAGAAGCAAACCAGATTATAATGGAAATTCATGAAGGATCCTTTGGGACGCATGCCAGTGGGAGCACTATGGTAAAGAAAATCTTAAGGGCCGGCTACTATTGGATGACTATGGAGATTGACTATCATCGTCACGTCCAAACTTGCCACAAGTGCCAGATCTACACCGACAAGATCCATGTGTCGTCAACGCCTCTCAATGTCCTAACATCACCTTGGCCTTTCGCCATGTGGGGCATTGACATGATCAGACGCATAGAGCCAATTGCCTCGAATGGACACCGCTTCATCCTTGTAGCCATTGACTACTTCACAAAATGGGTAGGAGCAACCTTGTACGCTAACGTTACTAGATAAGTGGTGACTCGATTCCTCAGGAAAGAAATCATTTGCCGTTATGGGGTCCCCAACAAGATCATTATTGATAATGGATCTAACCTCAATAATAAAATGATGAAAGAGCTATGCTGAGATTTCAAGATCGACCACCACAACTCATCACCTTATAGGCTTAAGATGAATGACATTGTTGAGGCAGCTAACAAAACATCAAGAAAATCATGCAAAAGATGGTGGAAACCTACAAAGATTGCCACGAAATTCCCCCGTTCGCATTACATGGCTAGCATACTTCTGTATGCACTTCCACTGGGGCAACTCCCTTCTCCCTTGTGTATGGCATGGATGCAGTCTTGCTAGTCGAAGTAGAGATTCCTTCCTTACGGATTTTGACTGATGTTAAGCTTGATGAGTCTGAGTGGGTACAAGCTCGATTCGACCAACTAAACCTCATTAATGAGAAGCGCTTGGCATCCATCTGCCACGACCAACTCTATCAAAAGCGCATCAAGAGAGCACATGACAAAAAGGTTTTTCCCCGCAGCCTAAAGGCCGGAGACCTCGTATTGAAAAAGATTCTCCCAATCCATACTGACCCAAGGGGAAAATGGACGCCAAACTACGAAGGCCCGTATGTTGTAAGAAAGGTCTTCTCTGGAGGAGCCTTAATCCTTGCAACTATGGATGGTGAAGATCTTCCATCCCCGGTGAATGCGGATGCAGTCAAAAAATACTATGCTTAAAAAAAAAAAGAGCCCGATATGTTGAAAACCCGAAAGGGCAACTTATGCAAAAATGGGTATCTAGGTAGACTGAAAACCCGAAAGGACAGTCTAGGCAAAAATTAGGGATTTAACAAGAGCAAGAGGCTGCATCCCGTAAGGAATCTTTCTTCATTCCCCGACGAATCAATTATGTGGGTCCCCCATCAAGTCAATCCTATCACCCTCCTTCTAAAAGCAAGATCAAAGGACGACCAAAGACATAAAGGCTATAACAGAGTTAGAATTTGGTGGAAACCCGAGATGTTTCATTGCCATTACAATTATCATTTTCTTTTCGCAATCACATCTTTTAGGAATTGCTTTCCTTTGTACAAAATTCCCTATTTTTGGGACCACTTGTCAATAAAAATTAGTTCCCTCACATGTGCTCCATATTTTTTACTTTTCCTGCTTTGTCTGCGAAATATGACTTTTTTCTAAAATAAAATTACATGGGAAATTTCCGATTAAAAGACCATTTTCAAAAAAAAGCTATATGGGAGGCAACATCGAATTACATTTCTTTCAGAAATTTGCTAAGGTAATCAAAACACATTGAGAATTTCCAACTCGAGGGCGCCACACAGTTCCTGGGACTAGGCCAGTCATTTCTCTCCCCAACAAGAATTCTCAAATATTACTTTCAACGTTGACTTGGACGTCGAGCTCCAATTTCTCAAAGTACCGGGAAGTCATTACACTTTCCCCAATCACCCTTTTTAAGCACAATCACCATTGGCATGCCCCAAATACACTCCCACACGAAGCCCAAACATACTTGGCATAACATGCAAACCCTGCATTTCATACATTCCCCCGTGAAAGCCCAAACACACATTGGCATACATAACATCACATCATAAGTATCTCCTTAACTTACTCAAATTAACTCGTCATAGTTTGGAATTTCCCAACCATTGTTAGGATTTTTTTTCTAATAAACATTCACCCTCGAACACAGCCACACATTCTAGCCATGGTTAGGAATCATTGCTAAACTGTCTCGTTTCGTTTCAAGTTTCCCCAAAGGAGTCAGGCATTCCAGCCGATGCTGAGAAACATCGTTGTAATTCTTCTATCCCCAAAAAGTCATCATATTTTCCAATTTCCCTGCAGAGTCAGGTATTCCAGCCGTTGCTAAGAATCATCACTGAAATGTTTGGCCTTCCCGGAGGATTTCAGGTATTCTAGCCTTCGCTAAGAATCGTCATTGTACCTTCATAAAAAGTTTACTTTCATAGTCGAGTCAGGTATTCTATCCTTCGCTAAGAATCGTCCTTGTACCTTCATAAAAAGTTTACTTTCACAATCGAGTCAGGTATTCTAGCCTTCGCTAAGAATCGTCATTGTACCTTCATGAAAAGTTTACTTTCACAGTCGAGTTAGGTATTCTAGCCTTCACTAAGAATCGTCACGGTACCTTCATAAAAAGTTTACTTTCACAGTCGAGTCGGGTATTCTAGCCATCGCTAAGAATCATCAATGTACCTTCATAAAAAAATTGTATCTCCAGTCGAGTCAGGTATTCTAGCCATCGCTAAGAATCGTCACTGTACCTTCGTAAAAAAATTGTATCTCCAGTCGAGTCAGGTATTCTAGCCATCGCTAATAATCGTCATTGTACCTTCGTGGAAAAATTGTATCTCTGGTCAAGTCAGGTATTCTAGCCATTGCTAAGAATCATCGCTGAATTTGTTTGTTTGACCCCCAATAGATGTTATGTGTTCCAACCGTTGCTAAGGAACACTGTGTTGTTTTTCCCCAGTCATTACTAGGAATGATCACCCTTTTCTCATTCCCTAGTGAAGTTTTCTTCCCTCAATTTTCTTGGGTTTTTGACATCAAACTTTTATCATTAAGAAGATACTTAGAATGCATACATCACATTGCATGCATAATCATCATAACCATGAATAATCTGTGACAAATCCTCACATTATCATCCTCTGGCAGGGCAAATTTCTGGCTACTCTCATTAGTATTTAATCCTCTCTTACCTTGAACACATTGGAATTCGTCACTATCCATATATTCAAGTCCGAGAAAATTAAATAGGGGCATCTGTCATACCCTAAAATTCACCCTATCCCCATACAACTTTCATTTGATCCATCCCCTACCTCCATATAACTTTCATCTGATCCATGTCCCCATTACCCCTACATACATTCATCGTTCCATCACCATAATTGCATTAACATCCAAAACCAAAGACATGTTACACGGGCTCAAGGCATGACGTTCATACATGAAAAAACACCACCAAAATAGGAAAACTTCCATTTTTGGTGCGTGTAATCGATTACACCAACCATGGTAATCGATTACTTAGAAAGAAATCAGGCTCTCGGGCCATTTTTGGTGCGTGTAATTGATTACACCAACCATGGTAATCGATTACCTGGCAAGAAATCAGGCTCCCAGACCATTTTTGGTGCATGTAATCGATTACACCAAACACGGTAATCGATTATGTAACACCCCAAATAAAGTAAAAGAATTATTTAATTAAGTTAATAATATATTTAATAATTTAATTAAATAAATTGAATTATTGGATTATTATTATTATTTTGGAATAATAATTATTATTGGAAAATATATAAGTGGAATAAGAGAAAAGGTTTTCATTTTTGGAGAAGGTTTTTACGTGAAAACTGAGAAGCTGCAGAGAAGAGGAAAAGGGCAAAGAGCTGTAGAGCAAAGGTTGGAGAACGGAAAAGCTTGAAGCTTAGAGAATTGCCGGATTAACTCAGGTAAGGGGGGTTTATCGTCGGTTAATGGGTATTATAGATTAACATGTCATGGGTAGTGATAAGCCGTTGATTTAACCCTAATTGGGACTGTATATGCTGAAATTGACGTTGGATAAACCGTGTTAAAAACTGCAAATTGAATTGATAGTTGTGTGAGTCGTAAATGTTAGACTATAGCACGGATCACAATTAAAAACTTGATTCGGCACTACTAAATTAAAGACAAATTAGGTTTTCTTAGAAAGGGTTTTAGATGCGGAAGCGGCCGGAAAACCCGATCTGCGTGAAGCTGACGGAACTTGGAATAACTCAGAAAAATCTGAGTCTGCGCGCGAGCGGTCGACCATAGGGTCGGCGTGCGCTGACCCGTGGGGCATGCGCCGACTGCATGCGTCGACGCAAGGCATTTTGGCGCCGACCCGTGAGTTAAGCGTCGACCCCCATGCGTCGACGCAAGGGGTCTTTGCGCCGACTCCCTCCAGTTGAGCAGAGCCTTTGCGCCAACCGCGAACTTTGAGCTGACCCCTACGGTCGACTCAAAGCCTTCAATTTTGTTCGTAGACGTGCATGATGGTTTTTTTGTCAGCAGCGAAACTTGATAACACTGTTGCAGTGTGGAAAATAGTTGATTTTTATGTTGTAAATGCAATTGGTAGTTGCCTTATTGCAGTTAAATTGATGAATAAAAATTGTTGGGTTTGTGTTGTGAAATGTTGATGCAATTATGTTGAAAAGTTAAATTTTAAGTTGCTTTGTTGAAAAATACTGAGTTGTAGGCTGATGAGCCAAAGTTGATTTAAGTTGTTTTGGTTGAAAAGCTGTTGTGTTGCTGTTGCTATTATGTTGTTAAAGTTTCAAGTCGTACGTGTCATATACATCCATATGCATTAAGTCGGAGCTTCGTCTCACACCACGTTGGCCTGGATTGGCAAAAATTATGGGGCTTTTGCTCACACCACGTTGGCCTGGATTGGCAAAAATATGGGGCTTTTGCTCACACCACGTTGGCCTGGATTGGCAAAATTTTAAGTTGAAAGTTGAAGGCTTATGCCTTGATGCCCACTAAACTGGCAATGATTTTAAGTTGAGAGTTTTACTCCAAATGGTACCACATGCATGAAGAGTCGAGTCTCATTGAGTTGCATTTTACGTTGTTATTGAGTTGCCTTTACGTTGTGTTTGAATATGATAATTGAGTTGACCGTGCCGTTGCCTAATGCATGATATAGTTAGGGTGATTAACGTGTAGAATTACTTAACATAACATGATAAATTATAATATTTGTTATATCGATTGAGGAACTCACCCTTACAGCTATATTTTTCAGGTAACGAGCAGTGAGTCGAATAGAAGCTAGTGCTTGAAGTCTAGTGTGGTTAGAGGGTCATGCTCTGATAGATGTAACATCGGGACGGGATGTTTGAATTGTTGAATAAATGTTAATTTTGATGAATTACAGATGTTGAAATATTTTATCCGCTGCGTATTGTTAAAGAAGTTTTATGTTGAATAAAATTGAACATGACTGATTTTATATTGACTTTTGTGAAGAAGTTGTTATGTGACACCCTTGAGATGCATGATTACTCTGATATGTATGATTTAATTGTTGTTGTTTTATTATTAAACATTTGGGGTATTTTAGAAGGGTGTTACAGATTACACTTGCGAGGACAGAAGCAGTAACTCTATTTTTTACACATAGTGAATTTTATTTTACCCCCTTTCTCACTTACTTTCCCTATAAATAGGGGCACTATTTCCCCTCATTTTTCATGCTTTCTAGCCTCCAAAAATTCTGTCCAATTACCATTCACCCTCCTCTCTAAACCTATGTCAAAACAAAAAAATCTTTCTCTCCCAAAAGTCATCCCACCAACTTTTTTCCCACTTCACATTTTTCCCCCAAAACTTCCCACTCTCTAACACTCACAAATCATCCCCTTCACTAAGCTTCCACCCTAAACACTTTCATCCCAAACCCCTTACTTCACATTCAAGCTCAACACCATTTCAACCTATTTTTTTTACATCTTTGGGTAATGATTTTAGCGTAAACTTTGTCAACTTTTTGGTTTTGTTTTGTGTTGAAAAATGGTTGTTTGTTCTTGGTTTATCTTTTGAGAGAGTTTAGGTTCACGCTTGCAAAATAATGGTTAACTTTGGTTTACACACTTTTATTGAGATTTCTTGCTAATACTATCTTTTTATTCACCTTGTTTAGTCTTGCTTTATGTTTGTTATCATTTTCTTTTATTGTGGACTTGTTGTTGTATTTGTTTGGATGATGAGGTCTATTAGATCATGGCCATGATTGTTTAGAGTTGATTAAATCTTCAATGTTTCAAACCTATTAATAGTTGATCAATAGATCATTTATGATACTTTGAGGCATTGATAGATCGCCTTTATTTCAACCATATTTGAGTCTTTAATGCATAGATGAAACTATGTCTTTACATTAACTTAGTAATCCATTTGCTTATTGTTACTAACCACTAACTACTAACTCCTATCATTTGTATTATTGCATTTCATTTTCTTGCAATTTATTTATTTAATCATTTTATTTCATTTACTTTATGTTTATATCCACTAACTACTAACTCCTAACATTTATATTATTGCGTTTTATTTTCTTGCAATTTATTTTATTGTTCACTTTATTTCAAGTACTTTATGTTTATGTTTATTGTTATCTAACTATATCATTTACATTATGCTAATTTATTTACTATCTTACTATCTTGCTAAATAAAAGAGGAGTAAAAATAAAAGGAATAGAACAAATCATTTTCTTTTTTCTTTTTAAAATATTAATAGATGGACTTAGGGTTGCATAACTTTCTTTGTTACAAATCTATTGTTAGTTGATTTTTTAATTATCTTCAATACTTTGCATCAATGACAAGCTATCCCTTAATGTGTCATATTTTGAATCTTTTCAACCTATGAAAAATAGTCCTAAAAATGTTTATTTTGTACATATTACTAACCACTAATTTTACTTCACTAACTTTGTTTATCTTTAACCTTTGTTGTTGTGACTTTGTTACCATTAACTTGTGGTTTATTTTGTATCTTTTATATCCACTAACCATTATTATTGTGATATTGTCATTTTTTATCTTGTAATTTACTTTTATGTTGTTACCTTAGAATTTACATTCAAGTACTCATCATCATCATTGTACAAATTCATCTTGCATGTTTATTTACTTGTTATTTATTTTATTATCATCATACATTAAAAACAACAAAAACATGATAAAATGATAAAATCAAAAATATGCAATCCACTCTTAATCAACTCAGACTTAGAGGATTTCATCTTAGAACCTTTGCTTGGAGGCCTTTTCATTACTCTTTTTGTGATACTTTGTAAACCCTTGGATTTTCATTCGTAACTTATATGCATGTTGTAAGAATGGCATCATGGCACCACCTTAGGGGGACATGTTTGTAAGACCATTATCCTTTGTTTAACTTAGGTCACTTTTGCACACAAAAGGCTTTCTCTTGGGCTACCTTACAATGAGACCCTTTAGTTTCTTGTTGGTTACTTTGCATTCATGTTGCATAAGCCAGATTTCATAATAAAATAAACCAAACCCTTGATTCAACATCAAGTGGAATTTTCATAATCAAATTCAAAATACTTAATAATTACGATTGTTATTGTGCACCACTAGCCTTAAGTGGTGGAGAATGAGTATGAATGGAGCATTTCTACTCTTACTCTGATTACTTTTGACGCAAGACGCTTGGCTTGTTGTCTAGAATAATCACCTTCGGCCATAGACTTTAGTACAATATAATCACAAACATTCTTTCATAAAATCCTTAGTCAAGGTAAAAACAATACAACTCATCAAACTCATTTTTATGCCTTAGAGCATCATCCTGAAAACCCTTTTCTCAGAGATAAAATCAACCAACACACAAATATTTCCTACCCCAAACTACGGAGCTCTGATTCATCATCCCCGAATGAATGATACGTAGGCACAAGGGTCCCAATCCTTGGCGAGCACTATAATAATAAAACACCCCCTCTTTCACACACATTCTTTTGAAAATAAAACAATGATAGATAAATCCCATGTATGTAAAACAACCCAAATGGTTCCCATAGAGTACCATGGATGTGAGGGGTGCTAATACATTCCCCTTGTGTAACCGACTTCCGAACTCCAATCTCGGTTGCGAGACCGATTCCTTATTCTCTTTTAGCACTTCCCGTGCGTATTTTTTTCCGAGAGTTTTATCGACTATTTCCCCTCTCCTCTCCGATAGAGGTAAACTAAATAAAATTCGGTGGAGAATCTTCTGATTTTGCCTCCCTTTGGCATCTCTTTAGTTCCGGTTTCGTTATCGTGAAATCCCGGTAGCGACATATATGACACATGTATGCATTCTCTAAGGGCATACACCACATGCAGTGGCTAGTGTGTTGTTTAGTTTTTTATTTATTTAAAATTTTTAATCGTTGTAACAATAAAATAGAAAATTAAAAATAATTTATAATATTATTTCATAAAATTGAATTACAGAATGATTGGATAGAAAATCAATAACCTATTTGATTGTAACGCCCCCAGTTCCACAATCCGACACATTTGCTTTCCTTCGAGGTCTCCCATAATCTCCCTGAGGTGTTTGAGGTCTCCTAGTATTTGCCTGAGGAAAAGGTGGTTGGTGAGAGGGTCCTGTCATTTCTAACTATTTTTTTAATAATTTCTCCCCAGTAGCCGGCGGTGATGTAGCTGGCGCTGCCGTAATCGAGTTTGATGTCCATGCTATCGTAGTTAGGTCATGGTGGTTAGGTTATGTGTGGATGGGATGGTTGGTTGAATTGGGACATTGAATCATTTTGGAAATGAAGCAATGGTTCTTGTGGTGTTTGAAAGGCATGTGGTGGTTAGGTGTTTTGACGATGTGATGTTTGGATGCTTTGGTAGTGTGATGTTTGGGTGGGAATTGGTGGGGGCTATGGTAGGATGGGGTGGAATTATATGCATCATCAGGGCTATAGTAATATGTGGTGGCGACATACGGTTGTTGGAGGTATTGGTCATGCTCTTGGTTTAATGTTTGGGTGTGTCACATTAATTAGTTGTAGGGTTGAGTGTTTGTGGGTTCATAATCATGTTCGATTGGTGGTAGGGTGTATCTGGTATGGTGATGTTGTGAGGTTGGTCGTTGGGTTTGGGTGCGTTGACATTGTTGTTGGGTTTGGTAATGATGTGAGATTGGTTGTTGGGAGAGGGTTTATTGTTGGGTTTTGTTGCGGGTGATCAAATACCTCGGGTCAGCCACAAGTTATGTTATTGTAACTGGCCTATACCAATTCATATAATTTTGAGCTTGTCTAGCATCCTGTTTGATACGTTCGTTTAAGATGGTTCGATGTCGATTTTTCCATTGATGACACATCTCCCTAGCGAACCCTCCAATCGGAATAACTCCATTGGGCATCGACTCTTAGTTGATGTCAGTCTCCCAAACACGTCGGAGGGTCTGGGATTTATTGATGCATGTCAAACTGTAGTTTGAAACGGTCACTCTGATGTATCTCCACAGTAGTGAACCTAATGATTGATGTTTTTGTTGTCCAAACTGCAGCATCCTCCGGGTTAACCTCATTGTCGAGACCCAGATATGACCTCCAGATAAATTATATAGGAAAAATAAATGATTAGAAGATTTGTAAATTGGTAATATTAAAACTAAATTTAGATTCTAGTGAGTTGTTTAGTTGTAATACATCGCCTGGTCCAAGGTGGTTTATAAGATTGTGATATACTATTATAGCATGTTCGAGACATTTGTCGTAGTTCATCCTCAGAACATACCTCTTAAACCGAAAAGGGTGAAATAAATTATTTACAATTAGTTGTAGTATAAAGTAAGCAAGTGGAAAAAAGATAAACTTACTTTGTTGAGAAAGGGAATGTAAAGTTGTTCGCGTTGACGGGGGCGAGTGACGACATTCTCGACCAACCCCATACTTGGAGCAAAAATGTGTAAGACTAAAACGAACAAGTACCCTTTTGTGCGTTTTTACACAAAGAACTATATAGGTGGGATAAAACAGGTGAACCTCAACTATATGTTCCTATTTTATTTATTTTTCTTAACAATGACAAATACATAATATTTACCGTATTACTAGTAGTTTTCGGAAATAAAAAATTACCAAATAGTAGGGGTGTTCGCGGTGCGGTTTGGGCGGTTTTGGCGATAAAAATCATCTGAACCGCAAGAGAAAAAAGCATGCGGTTTGGTTTGGTTCGGTTGGCTTTTAGAAATAAAACCAAACCAAACCAATACGGTTTGGGTTGGTTCGGTTTTTTATAATATTTTTATTGTGCCATACATACACCTATAGAGAACAACATAACTTTGTATTTAGTCATTTATACATGACTAAATAACATCAAAACTCATCATATTTAGACAAAAATATTTTATTCAATATACAAAAAATTAGATTAAACAAAAGTGGAATAAAAAACATATATAAATAGTAGCATAAAATAATATCGAAGACATTATAATAAAACATAAAAAACATATGAGATGAGAGATTAGAGAAGATGAAAAAAAAAACATAAGAGATGCGAGATTGAGAAGAAAGGTGCGATAAAAATATAATTAAAAGAGAAAATAGTAACATAAAAGATGAAAAAGAAAGAACATAAGAGATAACTTATTAGAGTAGAATAGACGAAACCTACATGGAAAAGAAGACGAGAAGAATGTGTGATACTACTATGAGAGATTTAAGAAGGTTGAAATTGAAATCCTAAGCATGAGTAAGAGAAAATCGTTTGTAATTGTAAGGTTAAGGCATACTAGGTTTGATGTTTTGGTTGGATGTGGGATAAGTAAATTTTGGGTTGTAACATAATGCGGTTTGGTTTAGTTCGGTTTGCAAAATACAAACCGCAAACCAAACCAAACCATGCGGTTTTATTAAAATATGACCCAAACGAATCCGAACCAAATGCGGTTTTTTGCGGTTTCGGTTTGGTTTGGTTTGGTTTGCGGTTTTCTATTGGGTTGGTTTGGTTTTGAACACCCCTACCAAATAGTATCATAATATAACATCGAGTTTTAATTATTTTTCATTCTCAGTCGAATCTTCGATTAATATTATACTTGAATAGTGTTGTTTAAGATACTTTAGAATAATACCTTGACCTCTTGTAGTGTCTTCACATAAAGGGGCACCGAAAAGTTCTTCGCATTTTATGTTATCTTGGTTAACTCTACCATTAACAACCCTACCTTCGATAGGTAAATCCCACAACATGTACACATCCTCTAGTGTGACAGTATATTCACCGAACAGAAGGTGAAATATGTGTGTCTCGGGTCTCCATCTTTCTAACAAAGCGAGGATAAATTTGTAATCAACAAAGTATGAAATAATGTTGAGTAAATGACCAAAATCTCCTACTCATGAATAAGGTTCTATCATTTCGTCGTGTGATACATATTCATGTACACGACAATGGAATCTCTTTGGGTCCTAACAAAAAATAATTAAAGAAAATAATTAAGGAACATAATTAAGGAAAAGTATTAACGACAAATTTAGAAACACATTCGAAATAATGACTTATAAACTCCGCAATGTTGTTGATAGTTCCTTGATGTGTCTCACCTATGGTTAACAAATCCACTTTTTAGAATGCTTCTGAGTGATTGATGCTGATAAAGTGTATATGTTGAGTGTGTTTGATGGAAATGATGAGTTATGTAGCCATATTTATACATGGGACAATGCATTCACGTGAATCAATTTTGCATGGAACCTACAACTAATGTGCCATAGGCAATGGCGCATGGGTTATATTTTGTGAGCATGCACCATTCAAAGTGGTTACTCCTAAGGCCATACATGCAAACCTACGTGGCATACTTGACATGTTATGCAAAGTAGGCTTAGGGTAGCATGCATGCAAACATGAGAAGTCATTGTATATGGCGCCTATGTGTAGAAAATAAAGCATGTGTCATACCCTATGGCGCATGGGTTATTTTTTCTCTTCCCAACTTAGTCCTATTTAAGTACATGCGTATTCGTCAGGGTACCAACTCACACCGTGTAACACCCCTAACTAATTTAATTGTTTTTATTTAATTATAGCGTTTTATGAATTATTTGATAATTTATGTATGTGATGTTGATGTGTTTTTGGGTGTTTTATGATGTTTTAGAGTATTCGAGGGTATTTTAATAATTTAATATTTATTAAAATATTTGATTGGGAGCGGTAGATTTTATTTAATTACTTAAAATAACGATAATAGTTATTTGAGGTTTATAATAATTATTATTTAATTATTTAAATATAGTGTGACACCTTATGTTAAAAATATATTTTCGTTTTAAAATCAAATAAATATCTTATTTAAATATTAAAGGTGTGACGCTTAATTGAATAATTATTTTATTTTATTTTTCAATTAAATAAACATTTCTTTTGGGATTAAATATTTGGAAATTAATCTTAAAGTTGGATTAAACATAATATATATCGTAAGGGAGAGTGTGAGAATTATGGTAAAAATTAAGGTTTGAGGCATATCTCTAAACGGCACATCTGAGTCCGGGGAGACCATTTTGGGAGCCATCGTGAGGAAGTGATTTGGAGAGGGAGGAACATCAAGACCTTGAAAGTTTAATCGATAAGGTAAGGGGGGAGATTGCTTAATATAGGGTGAGCTTTAGGCAACCGAATGATGAGGGTTCCCTTACCCTCTTATCAACGCCAAATTATTGTTATTTTATCTTTGTGTGATGTATCGTATCAAAATATAAGTTTTTGGGTTTGACCCTATGGGGTTGATCAAAACCCCTATGATCAGTTATATGTTTTTTTTTATAATTATATGTACGTGGATATATACCAAAATTGTGAGATTTATGTTGTTAATTGATTGTTTATGATGATCTGTGAGTAATTGTAATTTTTCCCAATTGGTCACTTTCTGGAATTTTTGTATCGATCTATACCTAAATGGGATAATCTCATTTGGTATCGGTACATTTTGACGATGAAATGTGGATTGAATTGTGTTGGATATTGAGATTAAAAACCTTGTAACTGGTATATAAAAAACTTAATAAAATGTTTTTCCCAAATAATAGTTATGAGCCCTATTTTTCTGTAAAACTTCTCGAAGTCGCACATTGCTGGGAATAAAATCGCGTATTCCAGAAAAGTCAGAAAATTCGGGATTTTGGATAAAAGGAGGAAACTTGAAAAATCTGAGGTAGGAGGGCTGATTGCATCCATTGAAGGAGAAGTCGCGCTTCAGAGCAGTTCAGCAGAATTTTATGTAAATTTGACGTCCGATGTCAGAATAACTCTTATTATATATTTTCGGAAAGGGAATCGTCCCAGAAATCAAACTCAAAGCTATGCAGTGACTATTCGCTGTTTTAACTATTTAAGCTCGTTTAAGTTCCGAAAACAATATTTTATTATTTTCTGGAATTTTAGTAATTTATGTTTTATTTGTTTTATTTCTTTATGATTAAAAGCCCATAAGACTCATTAGATTTTCTTTGTTTTATGTATTTAAAGACCTTTGGTAAGGCCATAAGGATTAACCGTTTCATTATAATAAATTTCAAGTTTTGTTTAATCTTTCTGGTGAATAATAATAATTTATATAAATAAAGCTAAAACTAACAAAGTCTTTGTTCTTAGTTGAAATAAGTTTCTTTGTTGAAAAATTAATGATGTTAGTTTTGATAACTTTAACTTTTCGTAATAAAATTAAATTAAGTAAAAACATTATATTTAATTTAATTTAATCCTTTTGAGGAATTAACGATGTTATGATGTTATTCTGGAGGCCTATGACTGGCATTTGGGTTCATACTTGGAACATGTTATGATGATAATGATGAAATATCAAACTTTGGTGAATATACAACCTTTGATGATGTTTGGGTGATTTTCTGTGGATGTTGGTTTAAATCCTTATAACATGTCATACATTCATACTATTTCAGAGTTAGATGAGACTTCGGTCTATTTTTTGGTGAGCCTCGATCTCATTATGATGGATCGGGTGCGAGTAGCTAATTCCTATTATGGGGGTTAGTGAAGTGTTACTTATGGTGATGGTAGCAATTTTGGTGTGCTCCGGTTTCAAGAGGGAATCAATCCCATGGCGAGGGTCATGGAGTGAGATGAACCTGAGTGTTCATATTTGGTACCACATGCATATCGTGTCGGTGTTGAGTATATTGCATAATTATTGTATTTGTATTGGTTGTTGTTGATGTGTTATTGGATGAGATGTTGTTGCATACGACGTTAACGATAATTGAGATGGGGTTTTGTATGATGTTGAAGATAATGGAGATATTGTCGTGTATGATGTTGATTATGATTTGGATGTGACAATGTGATATATTATTGAGCATGATTGTGTAGATGTTGTACTCTATTCTTCATTCTATACCGTTTATTATTAAAATGAATTCTCACCCTTTCTATTTGAATGTTGCCTTTACATGGGCATCGTGCAGATACTCAAAAGTAGCATTGATGAAGTTAGTGGAAGGTAGCTCTTGGAATGAATTCTAATATTTTGTCGTTTTCTTTAGTAGGGTCTTCCTCTGACCATGTAACATCGGGTTGGGAACGTTTGCTTTCACTTCTTATGTCATGTTTATGTTGAAGTATTATAACTGATGTGGTTGTTGAGCTGATTTATTTAAACTCTTTATTTGTTGTGGAAGTTGAAGTTGAGACTAAATGGTGTGGGTGAAATATGGTTTTTAATTGCTTTAATTATGTTTCCGCTGCGATGATACCCTAAGTAAAGGTGAGCATGCGATGACATGTGTTTATGTGAAACTTATAACCCGTGTTACATAGCAGGATATATTTAATGTGAGTGACACCCTTTGTTGTTGCAATTTTATTAAATTATGCATTAAAATTGTATTCGGGGTTTATGATGTTACAAAGTGGTATCAGAGCAGGTCGGTCCATCCGGCCAGGTCGTTTAATTATGTTTGTTCTCTAGTATGCAACATGTGTGTGAGAACAATGTCGATGCTTGTTTTGTTTTCGATTTGCAACTTGGGAATGAAACAAGTGGGGGAGAAGTGACTGCTTCTCTTAGATGTTCCAACCGTAGAGAGCTCGAACATCATGTTGCTACAAGCGAGAGTGCGGTGTTGGCTAGTTGACCGTTTTGAGAATGTTGTGCTTTTCCTGAACTCGGAGAAAGATCGAATTCGAGGATGGTTCCGGTTAGAAAAATGGTGTGATCCTTGAGGAAAGACGGTCAGATGTTCTATTTGTTCGCTTCCTTGTGAAGAGGAAGGAAATGTTTTGGCTAGAGATGAGCCAGTGGTGTGTTGAGTACGTGTTCCCTGAGGATATTTACGGTTTGTATTTGGTTGGAACAAGTTGACGTTATTCTGGGAATGAATTGGTTGGAGTTAAACCAAGTGTTTACCAATTGTTTTGATAAGTTGGTGCAGTGTGTCGCTGACTGCAAGAGCTAATGCGATGCCGAAGTTGTGTTGTTCCTGACACTGAAGATGTTGTGGATTCGAGATTCCTATCTGTCGGCCAAATTGGGATGTCTTTAGGGAGAACGATCATGTATTGTTGATGTTGGCTTCTCAAAGATTAGAGAGCAATGTGATGGCTAATGTTGTGCCAGTGGTGTGTGATCCCTGATGTTTTTCCTAAGAGATATCTATGACTTGCCTTCAGACCATGAAGTCGAGTTCGATGAAGGTGGAGAGTTTTTCCATCTGTTACGCAAGTAGAAGGATTCTTGGAAGGTGATGCTTGTGTGTTCGCAATGTTTTCGTCCTTGCAAGTCGATAGTAAACCTGCAATGGTTGAGTTGTTGGTTGTATGTGATTTTCTAGATGTATTTCTAGAGGATATCTTTGACTTACCGCCAGAGCGTGAGGTTGAGTTGGCCATCGACTTAGTACTAGTTAATGGATCCTTATAGAAATTCTGCTTCAGATGAGTGAATTAAGGAAGCAACTAGAATATCTACTTAAAAAGAAGTTTGATCGTCCGAGTGTTTCGTCAAGGGGTGCGCCAGTGTTGTTAGTGAAGAAGAAGGACAACAGTATGAGGCTATAAGTGGAACATATGAGAATTATATTGCAGACATTTAAAGAGAACCAGTTGTACGCAAAGTTTCCCAAGTGTGAGTTCTGCTTAAGAGAAGTGAGTTTCCTTGGACATGTGAATTCTAGTGGTGGTATAGTTATGGATCCTTCGAAGATAGATGGTGTGTTACAATGGGAGACTCCAAAGTCTATCACTGGGATTAGAAGTTTTCTTGTATTGGTTGGTTACTATAGGAAGTTCATTGGAGGTTTTTCAAAGTTAACATTGTCGTTAACTCAGTTGACTCGAAAGGGTCAAGCCTAGGTTTGGGATGTGCATTGTGAAGAGAGTTTCCAAGAACTCAAGAAGAAGTTCATGTCTGCTCCAATTTTGATTTTGCCAAATCCAAGTGAGTCCCTTGTTGTATATTATGATGCTTCGAAGATGGGTCTAAGAGGTGTGTTGATGCAGAATGGTCGGGTTATGGCTTATGCTTCAAGACAACTGAGAGTTCATGAAAGGAATTACCCAACGCATGATCTTGAGTTGGCACCAGTGGTATTTGTGTTGAAGATTTAGAGGAACTACTTATATGGTTCCAGATTTGAAGTTCCGGTGATCACAAGAGTTTGAAGTATCTCTTTGATTAGAAGGAGCTTAACATGAGACAAAGGAAGGATCAGAGGCTCCGGAACTATTGGTAATGGTACTCTTCCCTCTATATCTGATGTCCTTTATGTAGAAGGATTAATGCATAACTTTTTATCCATAAGTCAATTAAGTGATAACGGTTATGATGTAATCTTCAATCAAAAAACATGTAAAGCCATTAATCAGAACGATGGCTCTGTCCTTTTCACAGGCAAGAGGAAAAACAACATTTACAAAATAAATCTTTCTGATTTAAAAGATCAAAATGTTAAATGTCTAATGTCAGTTCACGAAGAGCAATGGGTATGGCATAGACGCTTGGGCCACATTAGCATGAGGAAACTTTCTCAGCTAACTAAACTCGAGTTAGTCAGAGGCCTACCTAAACTGAAGTTTTCTTCAGATGCTCTGTGTGAAGCTTGTCAGAAAGGAAAATTTTCAAAAACATCTTTTAAAAAGAAAAATGTTGTTTCTACCTCTAAGCCTCTGGAACTTCTTCACATTGACTTATTTGGTCCTGTGAAAACAGCATCAGTTAATGGAAAGAAGTACGGACTAGTCATTGTTGATGATTACAGTCGCTGGACATGGGTAAAATTCCTAAAGCACAAGAGTGAGTCTCACTCTATATTCACTAGTTTCTATTCCAAAGTGCAAAAAGAATTTGACTCTAAAATTATTAGAGTCAGAAGTGATCATGGTGGAGAATTTGAAAACAAAGATTTTGAAGAATTATTTGATTCTAATGGAATATCCCATGATTTCTCCTGCCCTAGAACTCCACAACAAAATGGAGTTGTAGAGAGGAAGAATAGGACACTCCAAGAGATGGCCAGAACCATGATCAATGAAACTAATGTAGCAAAGCACTTTTGGGCAGAAGCTGTAAATACAGCGTGTTACATTCAGAATAGAATCTCTATAAGACCTATTCTAGAAAAGACTCCCTATGAACTGTGTAAAGGAAGAAAACCAAACATTTCATATTTTCATCCTTTTGGATGTTCTTGCTTTATATTAAATACTAAAGAATATCTGAACAAGTTTGATTCCAAAGCACAAAAAGGTATTATGTTAGGATACTCAGAACGCTCTAAAGGCTACAGAGTATACAACACAGAAACCAAAATTGTGGAAGAATCAATTCATGTCAGATTTGATGATAAGCTTGACCCTGAAAAGTCAAAGCTAGTTGAAAAGTTTGCAGATTTGGAAATCACTCTTGTAGAATCTGATAAAACTCCAGAAGCAACTGTCACTCAGAACTCTGAAGAAATTAAATCTCCAGAAATCCCAAAGAAAGTTAAAAGTCGTATCAATGTATCTGAAGATTTGATTCTGGGAAACAAGGACGAACCTGTCAGAACCAGATCTACCTTCAGGACTTCTGAAGAAACTCCTCTGGGACTAGTGTCTCTGATTGAGCCTACGTCTTGTGATGAAGCACTTCAGGATAACGACTGGGTGACAGCTATGCAAGAAGAATTAGATCAATTCTCAAAGAATGATGTCTGGGATCTCGTTCCTAAACCCAGAGGCACTCACGTCATTGGAACCAGATGGGTATTCAGAAACAAGCTGAATGAGAAAGGAGAAGTCGTCAGAAATAAAGCTCGACTGGTAGCTCAAGGTTATAGTCAACAAGAAGGTATTGATTATAATGAAACCTTTGCTCCAGTCGCGAGGTTAGAATCTATTCGTCTTCTTGTATCTTTTGCTATTAATCACTCTATCAAATTATATCAAATGGATGTCAAGAGTGCATTCCTTAATGGTTATATTTCAGAAGAAGTGTATGTCAATCAACCTCCAGGTTTTGAAAATTCAAACTTTCCAGAACATGTTTTTAAACTTAAAAAATCTTTATATGGACTTAAACAAGCTCCCAGAGCTTGGTATGAACGTTTAAGCAATTTTCTTCTGGAACAAAATTTTATCAGAGGGAAAGTTGATTCTACACTCTTCTGTAAAAACCTTAATAATAATCTCATGATATGCCAGATTTACGTTGATGATATTATTTTTGGTTCTGCTAATATCTCTGTTTGCCAAGAATTTGCTAAGTTAATGCAGGCAGAATTTGAAATGAGTTTAATGCAAGAACTAAAGTTCTTTCTGGGAATTCAAATTAATCAAACTCCAGAAGTCACGTACGTTCATCAAAGCAAGTACATTAAAGACGTTCTGAAGAAGTTTGACATGACTGAATGCAACTCTGCAAAAACTCCCATGCACCCAACTTGCATTCTTGAAAAGGAAGAGGTAAGCAACAAGGTTTGTCAGAAGCTCTATCGAGGTATGATAGGCTCTCTTCTCTATCTGACTGCTACTCGTCCTGATATTCTCTTTAGTGTCTGTCTTTGTGCCAGATTCCAATCAGATCCTAGAGAATCTCATTTAACAGCAGTTAAAAGAATTCTTAAGTATCTGAAAGGAACTCCTAACCTGGGCCTGATGTATGAGAAAACATCAGAGTATAGACTCTCGGGTTACTGTGATGCAGATTATGCAGGAGATAGAATAGAACGAAAAAACACTTCTGGAAATTGCCAGCTTCTGGGAAACAATCTGATATCCTGGGCTAGCAAAAGACAATCAACAATTGCTCTATCAACTGCAGAAGCAGAATATATCTCAGCATCACTGTGCACAACTCAGATGCTCTGGATGAAGCATCAGTTAGAAGATCTGCAAATCTTTGAGAGTAACATTCCTATCTTTTGTGATAATACTGCTGCTATTTGTTTAAGTAAGAATCCCATTCTACATTCCAGAGCCAAACACATTGAAATAAAACATCATTTTATCAGAGACTATGTTCAGAAAGGGATAGTAACATTGAAGTTCATTGATACAGAACATCAATGGGCAGATATCTTTACTAAGCCTCTAGCTGAAGATAGATTTCTTTTCATCTTAGAAAATCTGAACATTCAAAATTGCCCAGAATGAAGTGTGGCTCTGAAAATGTAAAATGAGACTCTGACATAAAAACAAATGTTCTTCTGCCTCTGACTCTGATACTTCTACAAGTTAAGAAGATATCTGAGTTAGAAATCTCCAGGAATCAATCTTTTGGTATTCCTGAAGATCAGATACATCAACACGTGGAGCACTAAGCGTCTAACCCTAGAACTTCTAGACAGCTGTCAAAAGAAATTCAAAGGACAGACGTTTGAAATCTCCTTGAGCAGTGTGCGTACTGTTGGGATTAGACATTCATTAATTAGCTGTAATCATTTTTCCCCCAAGCGTGCATTCTTGAGCTTTGTACTAACGCAATTTAATGTGTCGTTTTGCATGTGTTTTACTTAGAGTATTTAAACACTTTTCTCACATTTCACACACTTATCACTCTCACTCACTCTAAAACCCTAAACCTCTCTGAAGCATTCTCTGCAAACTCTCAATCTTCATCTTCTTCTTCACCATGGACGCTCAACAACAGGAAGTGTTTAACTTTTCTCAACAAATGGAATCAAGCTCAACTGCTCAAACTTCAAGCATTCTAACTCCAACGGTTACAGGCGTCTCTATCACCCCTGTTTACAAGGAACCCCATATTCTTGACCGTGAACCCCATATTAACCTATCAACCCCTTTTGAAGGACTGGAAGTGTTGTGTGAAACGCTAGTAGATTTCGACAACTTGAGGAGAAATGGCGTTGATCTTACTGGAGAACTTCGTCAACAAGGGTGGGAAAACTACTTCCAAAGGCTTTATGGTCCTGTTTACCCACTTCTCATCAAGGAGTTCTGGAGATTTGCAGATGCTGATGACCATTTCATCGTCTCCTTTGTTTTGGGAGTAAAGATAGTAATTACTGAAGAGTCAATTGCTTCTTTACTAAACATGGAGAGAGATGGAGGAAAAAGGATTTACAACATCCCTCCTAGGTCAAAGCGCATTACTGATGTAATCAATCCAACCATCTTCAAACCCACACTGAAGGAAATCCTTCAAAGAACAAAGAGCTGCATCAGAACCTCAGAGTGTGGCTGAAGATCATTCTGGGAACTATTCACCACCGCCCAGCATCCAACTCCTCTGATTACATCAATGCAGATCAGAAGTGCATTCTGTATTGCATTCAGAAGGGTGTGAAGATCTGCCTTCCTGCACTTCTCTTCAGATATCTCAGAGATTCTGTAAGAGAAACCAGAAACAACATGAAGCCCAGATCCTACATCCCTCTGGGAAGGCTCATATCTGATGTCTTCATTGAGAATGGACTGGTAGATCATCTGGAAAAGACCAAGCTGATGGATGATCTGGCAATAGATACTGGGAAGCCTCTGAACGCCAGAAATCTCAAGAGTATGGGAATAATAAAGAAGATTCAAGTCAGACCCACTATGGATACCTCCTGGGATGCCTTGAAAGATCAGAGGAAGCTGCCTCATGGTCTTGCAAGGTTCTTCAAGGATGAACCCAGAGATGCGGTTGTTATCTATCTTCAGCGTCTGCTGGATGAAGGTGTTGACATATCTGACTTCAGCCTCGACGATTGTCTAGATTCAGAAGAAGACTTCGTCAGGTACAAGAGAGGTCTCTCTGAGAAGAAGATAGCATCTCAGGCAAAGAAGGCAAGAATTGGAGAATCTTCTGGAAGCAGATCTCCAGCTCCTCTGAAAATTTCTACTGGTACGTCTGTTCCTCCTCTTTCCTCTGTACCTCCGATGGTTTCCTCTACCCCTTCCTCTAATCCTCTCCCAACACCACCAATTTATACAACCTCTGAAATCCCACCTTCAACCATCAGAACCTCTCAGCCTTCACCAGTTTTAAATATCGCCCGTACATTCATACCTCCTTCTGAACCTGAACAAATGAACCAAAGCACTTCCTCTTCTTCATCTTCCACAGCCCCAGAATCACCACCATACCTCAACATTTCTTCTGACCCAAACTCTCAGACCCTAACTCTCCAACCCTAGCCCAAATTTATGCTCTAAACCTCGCTTCACAACAACCAACAGAACCTGAAATAACTTCACCACAACAAACAACCACCATACCTTCTGAAAACCAACCTTCTGAAGACCAACCCTCTGACCTTCCCACCTCTGATATCAACCCACCAAACACCTCTGCTGCACCTGAATCAGAAACTGAAACTGAACCTTTAGACTTAAACCCTCTTTACGCTTCACCCCAAAGATCTGAACCTGAAGCAGAATCTGAACCTCTCACATTAAATCTCAGCCCTCCAACATCTTCACCTCCAACATCTTCACCTCAAACCTCTGAACCAAACCTTTCTGTACCTACCCTTGAGGAAGCCATCATGCTGGTAGCAGGGGCTTCAGTACAAAAGGTCAAGTCTCTGACCACTAACTCTGAAGTCAGTGATGATCCTGACTCTGTAAGGACACACTCGAACAGAGTCATTGGCTGGATGACCTCTGAGGCTTTTAGACTGAAGAACATCTTTGAACAAGTCAGAAATGGCTACATCAGAGATGCTGAGGCAAGACTCCAAGAAAGACTTGCCAGAGAAGCTGCTGAAGAAGCCAGAAGGCTAGAGGAAGAAAGACTTGCGCGAGAAGCTGAAGAAGCAAGAAGACTGGAAGAAGAAAAAGCAAGGGAAGCTGAAATCCTAAGGATTACGGAAGCTGAAGCTAAGGCTCTGGCGGATGCAGAAGTACAAGCTGCTGCTGAAGCTGAAGCACAGCAGGCTCTGACTCTGGGAGAGTCCTCTTCTGTTATCCCTATGGTTCTTCAAACTCTGAAAGAACTTAAGCAAGATCAGAATGAACTCCGGGCCAGAATGGACAAGCAAGATACTGTCAACGACAACATCCAGAACATGCTTGCTATGTTGCTTCAGAGAATGCCTCCGCCTCCGAACCCTTAGGCACTTAGGATTTATTTTGCTTGCCTGTTGTTTTATTTTCTCTGAATCTGATGTTTTCTAGTTCTTGTTGCCTTTGTGCTTTTATCTAAATACAAGTTTTTTTTTCTCTTAATTTATTTATTTTTTACTATGTCTTTTTGATTCTGACAAAAAGGGGGAGAAGTCATTAATAGCTCTGATGAAAATATTGTCTAAATACCTTAAGCACTCTGCAACATATTTTTCTTAAAATAAAATTATCTAACTTGGACTTAAGAAATTGCAGAAAGTTTCAGAAACCTCATTGCTTGGAAGCTCTGGTAAGAACTTCTGAACTCCCTAGCACTAACTCAGGGGGAGCTTTTGTCTATCTGATCTGATATTATTCATGTTTCATCTGCTAATTAAGTTTGTTTTGTCATCATCAAAAAGGGGGAGATTGTAAGAACAAAAATTGTTCTACAACAGATTCCTTGATTTTGATGATAACAAAGGATGAAACCAAAAATGGCACCCTAACGAAAAGTTTCTAAGTGTGCAGGATTCTAAAGAAAGAAGGAAGAAATCTGATGATGTCATCAGATACAAAACCAGATCAGATACAAATTATCAAATGATCAGAAGCATCTGAAGTGGAAACAAGTTCAAGAAAGTCTAACTCTGAACAAAACAGCAAGTATCAGAAGCATCTGAACAAGAAGGAAGCTCTAGATGTTCTGACTCTGAACAACGCTATCTCTAAATTCCAGAAGTTATCAGCGCTATCTGAAGAAACTATCTGAACTCACAAGAGATCAACATCAGAAGCAAGACTCCAAGATTCTCAGATACACAAATACTCTGAGCATGGAATTGCTAATCATGAAAGAGTAACGTTAAAGTCAAGTAAAGATTTGCAAATGGTTTTCCTAATTAAGAAAGAGACGTTAATCTCTAATTTCAATAAAGAAGATACTACTTGTGGTAAGTAGTCATTTCAAGGAGAGAAAGTTATCCTGCAGAAGCTATTTAAGTGATGGCGTAAATTCATTTTAATATCCACCAGTTTCAACTACTACTTCAACTGATATATAAAATGGGCTGCAATCAACTTTGAAGTATCAGTAAGCCAACAAGCCAAAATTATACTGAAACATCAACGCACAAGAAAACATTCTTGCTCTCTAAATCTTCACGAAGCTTTTGCTTATAACGTGAATCACTTTGTTCTTACTATTGTAATATTAGCTTATCTTAGAAGCACTCTAGATTACATAAATCTTTCATCTATTGTTTGTTGATTTCCTCAAGTGACTCTGTGTAGTCTGTATACTTGAGAGGACTAAGAGATTTTTCTCTTAGACGTTGTTTGTAATCTTTCAAGATTAGTGGATTAAGTCCTTGTTGAAGGCGAAATCACCTCGGCCGGGTGGACTGGAGTAGCTTTGTGTTATAAGCGAACCAGTATAAAATCCTTGTGTGATTTTCTTTTTGAAAAGCGCTTATTTTTCCAAACAATTCAAACCCCCCCCCCCCCCCCCCCCTTTCTTGTTTTTCTCACCTTCAACATATGGTGATGGTAGCGATTTTGGTGTGCTCCGGTTCCAAGAGGGAATCGATCCTATGGTGGGGATCATGGAGTGAGATGAACCTGAGTATTCATATTTGGTACCACATGCATGTCGAGTCGGTGTTGAGTATATTGCATAATTGTTGCACTTGTATTGGTTGTTGCTGATGTGTTAGTGGATCAAATGTTGTTGCATATGATGTTAATGATAATTGAGATGTGGTTTTGTATGATGTTGAAGATAATGGAGATGTTGTCGTGTATGATGTTGATTATGATTTAGATGTGATAATGTGATATATTGTTGAACATGATTGTGTAGATGCTGTACTCTATTCTTCATTTTATACCGTTTATTATTAAAATGAATTCCCACCCCTTCTGTCTGAATGTTGCCTTTACATGGGCATCATGTAGATACACAAGAGTAGCATTGCTGAAGTAAGTGGAAGGTAGCTCTTAGAATAACTTCTAATAGTTTGTCGTTTTCTTTAGTAGGGTCTTCCTCTGACCATGTAACATCGGGCTGCGAATGTTTGCTTTTACTTCTTATGTCATGTTTATGTTGAAGTATTATAACTGATGTGGTTGTTGAGCTAATTTATTTAAACTCTTTATTTGTTATGGAAGTTGAAGTTGAGACTAAACGATATGACTGCAATTTGTTTTGTAATTGCTTTAATTATGTTTTCGCTGCGATGATACCCTAAGTGAAGGTGAGCATGCGATGACAGGTGTTTATGTGAAATTTATAACCCGTGTTACAGAGTAGGATATATTTGATGTGAGTGACACCCTTTGTGGTTGCAATTTTATTAAATTATGCATTAAAATTGTATTCGGGGTTTAGGTGTTACACACTACATTATCACCACCATTACACTAAAATACACTGCATCAAAGCAATAATGGCTCATTTACCATAATACATGATTAACGTTCATATCAATGGTGAGACATTTGAATGTGACTTATCCGGTTTTAATTTTTGTAATACCGATGTTACTCGGTTTACAATAAATAGATGATCAAAAATTTCAAATTTGAAAGAGAGAATACAAAAGAAGTTGCAGTGTTGTCTGGTAGCACAAATCATCTATAAAGATCCAGTTATTTTTTCCAATAACGAAGTCAAGTTTTTTCAGCTAAAGGTATGAGATGATAAAGATGTAAAAAATACGTTTCTCAATCATGAACATTTTGGGTTCAACGATATTGAGTTATATATTTTACTATAACAAAATCAATTGTCTCGGATCGTTGATCCGTCATAAGTTTTTAGCAAAACTAACAACGACGAACAAGTTGAAGTCGATGTTGTTGACGAGGAAGAAGAAGAAAATGAGATATCGGTTGATCATATGGTGAACGATGACACTGCCGACCACGAGCAAGAGCCATTACCTTTAAATCATGTGTATTATTCGCCTCAGCACATGACAAACTTGAACTTGGATGCAGAAGAACCATCCTCAGATATATTTTATAATCCGTATATGCGCATAAAAGGATCTTTAAAAATGGGAGACATATTTCGCACAAAAGAAGACTATGTGAGAGCTATTAAAAAGTATCACATGGAAATCTCGGTTGATTATACCGTCGATCGAACTAATGTGACAAGGTACAAGATCTTATGTTGTAATGTGCTATGCATGTTCCGACTAACATCATCTTACCGGAAGAGGAGTGATTCTTGGGAGATAGGTTATATGGGACAACTCACAATTGCATAATCACCAATCCAATGCAGGATCATCGCAAACTCAGATCTCAGTTAATATGCGATGAAATTTTGTCTGTCATTAGAAAGGATATGCCATTGAAGGCCAATACAATAATCTCGAATATTATTACACGATACAATTATACTCCCTTGTACAGAAAGGCATGAATAGCTAGGACTAAGGTGGTTAAACGAGTTTTAGAAATTGGCAGGATTCATACAAAGAACTTCCATAATACCTGGTGGCAGTTAAGCATTATTCTCTAGGGATTATTGTCATTTCGGAGACCTTGCCAACATATACCTCAGATGGGACTCGTGTTAGTGGAAATGGAATATTCCACTGACTCTTCTGGACGTATGAACCATGCATCAAAGATTTTGATTTTTATAAACCTATTGTATAATTTGGTGAAACATGGTTGTACGATAAATATAAAGGAAAGTTATTCATGGCAGTGACACAAGATGGCAACAACAATATTTTTCCAATCTCCTTCGCTCTGGTTGAAGGGGAGACTACTAGTGGATGAAGTTTTTTTCTAAAAATATATGATTACATGTTGCTACTCTTCCTAACTTATGCTTGATTTTAGACAGACATCCATCAATTGAGAGTGCTTATAAAAACCTTTATAATGACTGACAAGATCCTCCTTCTACGTATGTCTACTGCATTAGACACATCACTCAAAATTTCATGTGGGATATCAAAGACAAGACTCTACGGAAGAAGGTTGTGAATGCATGGTATGCATTAACAAAACCTTCCTTCAAACACTATCGCGAAGAGATCAAATTGACAAATGAATATGCAGTAAGGTGGATCGACAATATTCCATTGGAGAAGTGGACTAGCGAATTCACAATGGTCAACGATGGGGCCACATAACAATAAATCTCGTGGAATAAATGAACTTTGTCTTCAATGGCATCCAAAACCTATCGATAATATCTTTGGTGAGAGCAAACTATTTTAGGTTAGGGTCACTGTTTGAGATCAAACATACAAAATGGGTTTCAGTGTTACAACCGGGGAAACTGTACAGTGAAATTTAAATGAAATTCATTAAGTTGGAAGCTGCCAAAACTAACTCACATGTGGTCACAATGTTTGACCGGAGCAAAGGTTGGTTTAGTGTAGATGAGACAATGGACCATAATGAGAGGAGGCCAAGTGGATACTACCGAGTAGAACTAGATAGAGGTTGGTGTGATTCCATAAATTTTTAAGCCTCTCGTATGCCTTGCTCCCATGTCATAATGGCATGTTTAAAGGGCACGACAGAACCCTTCCAACTTACTATCTGTCATTTACAAAGCCATAAACTTATGCAATATGTACAATAATAACTTTATGGTGATAGCAAAGAAGGCTTATTGGTATGCATATCAAGGAGAGAGAGTTTGGCATAATGAAAATATGTGAAGAAAGAAAAAGACTCATCCTAACAACACACATATTCAAACTGAAATGGATATGACGAACAAAATGGTGAGATTATGTAGTTCATGTCGTCAGCCTCGACATAATTGTACAAACTATCCCAATATTGGAGCAAGCACCACAACGTAATTTTATATGTAACCATTTTATTTGATATTGAAAATAACGTACATTTCATAAATATCACAACATTTGATTACAACAATTTAAACAACAACTAACAATAATTTAAACAATAAATAAACAACAATACAAACAAATACAACCACTAATCGACATATATGTGCGATTACAACCATTAGGATAATTTTCTCACTGTTATGCATCATAATACAACAATCTTTGTTAGTTTTAACTGAATTCCAGAAACGACTTTCTCTGTTGTCGTTGTACACCATATATTGTATATTACTAAACGACTTTCTCAATCAATTTTTATTATATATTATTAAAATCAAATCTATAGATATATTAAAACATAATATATTATATTTTTACTAAAAATATAATATATTATTTTTTACAAACAAAATATATTATATTTTTATTAAAAACAGAATATATATTTATTAAAAATAGAATATATTTTTTTATTAATAAAAATAGAATATATATTTTTTAATTTCATAATATATAATTAAAAACATAATATGTTATATTTTCATTTTAAACAAAATATATTATTATTTTATTTTATTAAAAACAGATTATATTATATTTTTATTTTTATTTTTATAATATATAATTAAAGCAGAATATATATGTATAAATAAAATATACTATATATATATTTTAAAAGTAGAATAGTATATTATATATATTTTTTAAAACAAAATAATATGTATTATGTATAATATTATATGGTTATATGGTTATATGGTTATTATATGGTTATTTTAAAAAATAGAATAATATATTTTATGTTTATATGGTTATCTTATGGTTATTATATATTATATGTTATATTTTTATATGTATTTTATATATATATATATATATATATATATATATATATATATATATATATATATATATATATATATATATATATATATATATATATATATAGATATATATATATATATATATATATATATATATATATATATATATATATAGAACATAATAATTATTTATTAAAAACATAAAATATTATATGTTTAATATAAGTTTATTAAAAATAAAATGGTATAAAATTTATTTGTAGTTAATATATTAAGTGAGTATATATTTTGTTTAAAACAATGTATAAAAAACTATTAGTAAGAATACTTATTAAAATATTTTTGTAGTTGATGTTTTATCAAAATGCTCAAAATTTGTCGATATATTAAAATCACATTGGTAATTAAAATTATTGTACAAATGTGCAGTATATAATATCATCGGTACTATCGTAGTTGGATGTACGATATGATGTATTTAGGAAGACGTGCACTTAAACCAATTTTTAGGAAGGAGTAAAATAGTTCATCACGTGGACATTTGCACTTGTCAAAGTGAAGGAGGAGTAAGATGTCATTATCTTAAATGTGAATGTAGACCTATAATTAGTGACCCAGAGGAAGTAGAACGTCATTTGAAGAGAAGGGGTTTCATTAAAAATTATTGGGTTTGGACATATAATGGAGAAGAACTGTCGAGTAACGTGCCAAAAACTAATAACATGTATGCTTCAAGTAGTCAATCACTTATGAAATATGATGAATAATTTAATTTGATTGAGGAGATGGTTGGTGATGCTTTTGGGGGTGAATATGACCTATGATAAACCTGAAGATTTTGATGGGGAAGAGTTGCCAAATGAGGAAGCGCGAAGATTTTATCATTTGTTGAAAGAAATGAATATGTAGTTGTTTGAGGGGTCATCAGACTCAAAATTATCAATGTGTGTGAGACTATTGGCCACCAAGTCAAATTGGAGTGTTACTAATGAGTGTTTGAAATTCTTCGCAAAAATGATGTTGAACACGACTCCTACGAAAGAAAACTTGTCTACATGTTTTTATGATGCAAAGGGGTTCGTGTCGAAGTTGGATTTAGAAGTAAGAAAGATTGATTGTTACATTAGTGGTTGTATGTTGTTTTATGACAATGAGTTTGGTACTAATGATGGAGCATTGGGGGAATGTTGTTTTATGACAATGAGTTTGGTACTAATGATGGAGCATTGGGGGAATGTAAGAGTCCAAGATATAAAGTTCGTAGTAAAGCTATTGACCGTAAGCAAAAACATGTAGCTGTGAAGTTCTTGTTTTATCTTTCGATAATACCAAGGTTAAAAAGAATATTTGCTTCAATGCACAGTGCAAGTCAAATGACATGGCATCATACAAACAAAATAAGTTAAGGCACTATATGACATCTATCTGATGGTGGGGGCATGGAAGTGTAACACCTCAAAATTTGCCCTCCTCTCTTGGGACTAGCTTAACATATTGCATTGCATTTTTTAGGTCATTACGCATTGCATAATTGAATATCATGTGGTTACATTGTGCAAGTCATCCTCATAAGTGTTGATCAGGAGATGAAGAGGTCATGATGCAGGCTAGGGTTTCATTGGACTGATCACTAACTATCTGAGGGTGGTGGTTCAAATTAGGGTTTTGATTCTCAAGGGAGATTGATCTTCATCTTGGTTGAAGTGATACATCATCATCATCATGGTCTTGATATCATCCAAGAGGTTCAAGAGATTGATCAGATACCTTGAGATTAGGGTTTTGACCTCTGGTCAACCCTAATCAGTTGTATTGGGCCAATCAGGGCTTGGCAAGGAGATGGGGTCTACAATGGATATGGGGATCATCAGGTGATTATTTTGAGCTTATCGGAGCTAGGGGTTCATCATTTAGCCATTTCATCAGAAGATCGAGGCTCAACTTGATCAGTGCATCGCCAAATTCATCTATCAGTTGAAAAAGTCGACTGTGGTCAACTGTGCTTGATTTTATGGATTTGGAGGTGGGAGAGAGTTGGATACACTTCATTCATGTCTAAACAAGTTTCATTTGACATTTCAATCATCAAGAATGAAGAAAACAAAGTCAGGAGAAAAGTTGCCAAAAATGGAAAGTGACTTGTAATGAAAGTTTCCAAAAATGGAAAGTTTTTCACCACACAATTACATGTCCAAAAATGCTTCAAATGAAATTTTGTTCAACATGAAAGTTGTAGATATTGCTCTCACCTTTCCAAAAAGTCCAAGAACTTGAATTTCCCATGAATGGTTGACAAGTTATGGTCCATTCATTTTCCAAAAATGCCTAAATTCAAAGTGGCATAACTTTCACATGGAATGTCCAATTTGGGTGATCTTTCTTTGAGCATACCCCATTTCACATGTACTTTCATGTTGCATAATCAAAATTCATCAAAAATGGTCAAGGCAAAAAGTCATTTTTCAAGTGGTTTCTTTTGAATTTTTGGTGTGAGATAGTAAAATTGAGAAATACAAGGCCAGTGCACATGAGACCACTTCCAACACACTCCAAATAGCAAATATGACTTGTTGGAACTGTCATGGTACTGTTACATTGCCAATTTGAAAAGGTCATTTTTGGACTTTCACTTAAAAACCACATTAACACTAATTCACTTGGATTTGCTAATTGTGATTAGCAAGGTGGATTAAGCTTGGTATATAACCTTAATTATAACAGAATTGGTAATCATAATCACATTCTCCAAGATTGCAACAAACTTTTTCATCAAAACCTCTCAAATTCTCTCAAAACTTCATCACTTTTTTTCACATTTCTTCATCAATTCTTCATCATTTTGGTTGATTCTTCGTGGATCCATGCTCCATAAACCTTGAGGAAGAACTGTTTCATTGAATTCGTGGCCAAAGCTTCAAGAATTGGACTGTTGGAAAGCTTGCTCATCAATGGAGTTTTGAAGATTCTTGCAATTGGAGTTGTTTCGAGCTAGCCTAATCACTCCATTCAACTTCCTCATACTTAAGCATCATCTGTTTCACCTTTTCGAGCTTGGAAACACGAGCATCAAGGTCTGCCATCTCCATAAGGTGATTTTTCGAATTTTCTCATTGTGTGAATTGTTATGTGGTTTGTGTAGATCCTTCCATGTAGATCTTCATGATGCTTATAGTTTTGGATTTGGTTAAGAGTAGTGAGAGAAATCTGAGTTTGAAGTTTTGATGTGCAAACTTAAATCGTTTGATCCGTGCTATACAGTTAGAATTAGGAAAAATCAATTACATATTCGTGATGTGCTAGGTGAGACGGTTCTTTTGATGTATAGTTTGCTGATTTTGGTTGAGATTTGTTGTTCTTCACTTTCTGGAAATTCTGAACTTGTTTTGATGAAGAACGAGATGAATAATGCGTTTCGACGGGTGTTCAGTACCAGAATTTCCTTATCTCCCCAAGCGGAGTCGTGAGGACTAACTCCCCAGAAGATTCAAGGTCTCCCTAGCAGGGTCAGGATGGTTATCCCCAGCAGGTTTTAGATCAATGCTTCCCCAGTCGCCAGGCCTGAAGGTGACAATTTCCCCAGCAGAAGTATCTGTGTGCGGTGGTGTCTCAAGCGGAGTCGGGATTGATATCCCCAGCAAGTCAAGGACTGTTGTATCCCCACAGAGTGCATTGGTGGATCTTTCCCCAGCAATTCCCCAAGCGGATCGGGTGCGAAGGAGGTTTTTCCCCAGCAAGGGTTGCCTTCTCCCAACAGCAGCACTATTCCCCAGCAGGGTGGAATCGGAGTGGTGGCGAGTTCCTCAGCGGAGTGTCTCGAGCTCCTCAGAAGAGTCCCTTGAGGGGGATACTTTTTATGCATTCATCATGTAGAATAAGCATAGCATATTGCATAATAAATCGCGTAGCATTTCCATAATTATGGAGCATTACGCTGGAAAAAAGATCATGCATCATCATTGCAAGCATAGGCTAGTCTCAAGCCGTGGTTACCGTTTGAGATATGGTTCTGCCAGTGGGTGAAGATGCTACTCGAGTCGTGGTTACCGTTTGAGAGGTGGTTTCGCTGGTTGGAAGATCAACATCAGCGTTGCAAGCGTAAGTCAACAATATTCCCCAGTAGCGCGATACTGGAGGAGACTTTTCCGTCGGACAGAGATGGGAATGTTGCGCGATCAGCGCGACTTGAGTCGTGGTTACCATTCGAGAATGGGTTTTGCCGGTCAGTGAAGTTGATACTCTGAGGTGTTTAGCATCATGACGTCAGATCAATGTACCCCAGTAGTGCGATACTGGAGGAGACTTTTCCGTCGGACAGAGATGGAAATGTTACGCGATCAGCGCGATTCAAGCCGTGGATACCGCTTGAGATTTGATTTCGACAGAAGTTGGAAGATGTTACTCTGAGGAGCTCAGCATCGGGATTTTGGAGCACCAGTATTTCCCAGTTATTCCCCGGCAAGCGTTTACCTGGTGAGGACATATGGAGATGTCATCCCTGCGATACCAGTAAGTGTCGTGTCGATCCCCGTCTGGTCGAGTATTCTTTGGTGTCCTGTAAATATCATTGTTTGATGCCTGTAAACATCATTGTTCGATGTCCTGTAAACATCCTTATTCGGTGTCCTGTAAACATCATTGTTCGATGTCCTGTAAACATCCTTATTCGGTGTCCTGTAAACATCATTGTTCGATGTCCTGTAAACATCCTTATTCGGTGTCCTGTAAACATCAGTGTTCGATGTCCTGCCAACATCAGTGTTCGATGTCCAGTAAACATCATTGTTCGATGTCCTGTAAACATCATTGTTCGATGTCCTGTAAACATCCTTGTTCGATGTCCTGTAAACATCCTTGTTCGATGTCCTGTAAACATCCTTGTTCGATGTCCTGTAAACATCATTGTTCGATGTCCAGTAAACATCATTGTTCGATGTCCAGTAAACATCATTGTTCGATGTCCAGTAAATATCGAGTTTCCTCCCAGTCATCAGTAAGTGTCTGGTCGAGTTTTCTTCGATGTCCTGTAAACATCATTGTTCGATGTCCAGTAAACATCATTGTTCGATGTCCAGTAAACGTCGAGTTTCTTCCCAGTCATTGGTTAATGTCTGGCCGAGCTTTCTTTGGTGTCAAGTAAACATCATTGTTCGATGTCCAGTAAACGTCGAGTTTCCTCCTAGTCATCAATAAGTGTCTGGTTGATTTTTCTTTGGTGTCTGTAAACATCATCGTTCGGTGTCCAGTAAACGTCGAGTTTCTTCCCAATCATCAGTCAGTGCCCGGTTGAAGGTGTACCATCTGATATGTCGCCATGGGAGTGGTGTTTGGTGTTATTTCTGACGTTGCCAGCGGAATTATCACAAGAAAATGGAGAGCGGGGTTCAAATGGAGAAAAGGAGACACGAGGTGTTTTCTGGAGAATGGGGTTCACAATGGCGATCGCAAGTTATCATCAGGCGACTGGGGTTCAAATGGAGAAAAGGAGACACGAGGTGTTTTCTGGAGATTGGGGTTCATTATTTTGGCAAACAAGGTATCGGGGTTCAAATGCAGTGATCTGGGATCATTTGCGCGAAAGAAAATTACGGGGTTCAAGAAAATGAAAAAAAAGATTATCAGTTAGAAAAGAAATTTCGGGGTTCAAGAAAAGCATTAAAAAGAGTAATAATAATCCCCAGCGGATATGTGGTGTTTAGGCCATGGTTATCCCTGCGTTACCATTTATTTTGGTATCCAGGTCGACGTTGTTGTTTCGGTGATCAGGCCGACTGTTTTCCGTTCCAGACGGGTTTTGTTTCAGAGATTGCTTCTTTGCCAATTCTGACAGGCATTGTTAATTATTTCCCATCAGAGTGCAAATTGTTCGTCTGTTCTTGGTATTCAATCACTCTTCATCCTGATCATCTGAAAGCCGAGGCTATTCATATCGACAGGTTCACAGTGGATTGAATAGGGGCAGCTGTAACACCTCAAAATTTGCCCTCCTCTCTTGGGACTAGCTTAACATATTGCATTGCATTTTTTAGGTCATTAGGCATTGCATAATTGCATATCATGTGGTTACATTGTGCAAGTCATCCTCATAAGTCTTGATCAGGAGATGAAGAGGTCATGATGCAGGCTAGGGTTTCATTGGACTGATCACTAACTATCCGAGGGTGGTGGTTCAAATTAGGGTTTTGATTCTCAAGGGAGATTGATCTTCATCTTGGTTGAAGTGATACATCATCATCATCATGGTCTTGATATCATCCAAGAGGTTCAAGAGATTGATCAGATACCTTGAGATTAGGGTTTTGACCTCTGGTCAACCCTAATCAGTTGTATTGGGCCAATCAGGGCTTGGCAAGGAGATGGGGTCTACAATGGATATGGGGATCATCGGGTGATTATTTTGAGCTTATGGAAGCTAGGGGTTCATCATTGAGCCATTTCATCAGAAGATCGAGGCTCAACTTGATCAGTGCATCGCCAAATTCATCTATCAGTTGAAAAAGTCGACTGTGGTCAACTGTGCTTGATTTTATGGATTTGGAGGTGGGAGAGAGTTGGATACACTTCATTCATGTCTAAACAAGTTTCATTTGACATTTCAATCATCAAGAATGAAGAAAATAAAGTCAGGAGAAAAGTTGCCAAAAATGGAAAGTGACTTGTAATGAAAGTTTCCAAAAATGGAAAGTTTTTCACCACATAATTACATGTCCAAAAATGCTTCAAATGAAATTTTGTTCAACATGAAAGTTGTAGATCTTGCTCTCACCTTTCCAAAAAGTCCAAGAACTTGAATTTCCCATGAATGGTTGACACGTTATGGTCCATTCATTTTCCAAAAATGCCTAAATTCAAAGTGGCATAACTTTCACATGGAATGTCCAATTTGGGTGATCTTTCTTTGAGCATACCCCATTTCACATGTACTTTCATGTTGCATAATCAAAATTCATCAAAAATGGTCAAGGCAAAAAGTCATTTTTCAAGTGGTTTCTTTTGAATTTTTGGTGTGAGATAGTAAAATTGAGAAATACAAGGCCAGTGCACATGAGACCACTTCCAACACACTCCAAATAGCAAATATGACTTGTTGGAACTGTCATGGTACTGTTACATTGCCAATTTGAAAAGGTCATTTTTGGACTTTCACTTAAAAACCACATTAACACTAATTCACTTGGATTTGCTAATTGTGATTAGCAAGGTGGATTAAGCTTGGTATATAACCTTAATTATAACAGAATTGGTAATCATAATCACATTCTCCAAGATTGCAACAAACTTTTTCATCAAAACCTCTCAAATTCTCTCAAAACTTCATCACTTTTTTTCACATTTCTTCATCAATTCTTCATCATTTTGGTTGATTCTTCGTGGATCCATGCTCCATAAACCTTGAGGAAGAACTGTTTCATTGAATTCGTGGCCAAAGCTTCAAGAATTGGACTGTTGGAAAGCTTGCTCATCAATGGAGTTTTGAAGATTCTTGCAATTGGAGTTGTTTCGAGCTAGCCTAATCACTCCATTCAACTTCCTCATACTTAAGCATCATCTGTTTCACCTTTCCGAGCTTGGAAACACGAGCATCAAGGTCTGCCATCTCCATAAGGTGATTTTTCGAATTTTCTCATTGTGTGAATTGTTATGTGGTTTGTGTAGATCCTTCCATGTAGATCTTCATGATGCTTATAGTTTTGGATTTGGTTAAGAGTAGTGAGAGAAATCTGAGTTTGAAGTTTTGATGTGCAAACTTAAATCGTTTGATCCGTGCTGTACAGTTAGAATTAGGAAAAATCAATTACATATTCGTGATGTGCTAGGTAAGATGGTTCTTTTGATGTATAGTTTGCTGATTTTGGTTGAGATTTGTTGTTCTTCACTTTCTGGAAATTCTGAACTTGTTTTGATGAAGAACGAGATGAATAATGCGTTTCGACGGGTGTTCAGTACCAGAATTTCCTTATCTCCCCAAGCGGAGTCGTGAGGACTAACTCCCCAGCAGATTCAAAGAAATGATGATGCTTTCAAAGAAATGGATGAAATTTTTTGTGCTTATTCTGGACACTTTGATGGTGATTTCGGTATGCAGTTTGTAGTTTTTGGATCCCTGGTTGATGAGATATGAATTTTTGAATAGAGGTGTGACAATTTGTGTCACACCAAGCTTGATGAATTTCATGATTTTATTTGCCTTGCTTGTGAACATTGAATTGAGCCAATTTTTTGCATGATTGAGCATATGGATGTTGAGATGACATGTGAATTTTTCTGGATTTATTGATGGCATTTCCTATTTGATTGGAATTTTTTCCTCTGTTTGGTCATTTTGTTGATTGTTTGTGACACATGTTACCATTTGATTTGTGAAATTCTGATCATTGATTGTATGAGTGTGAAATTTGGTATGAGCATTGTAGACACATTATAGGTCATTGTGGTTTTGATCCCATTCATTTATCTTGTTGTGTCACTGTTTTATGATTTATGGAAGATGATGATTGTTTGGATACCATGTGTTGGCTTGCTTGAACTTGTATGAACTTCTTGATTTTCATTGACCTACTTCCTTTTGTCTAATTGAGCTGAAATTTGATATGCTATTCATTGAATGTGTTCTGTTTAGACTTGAATTTTTGTGGAATTTATTGAGGTGTTTTGGTATGGATTTGATGATGATCATTCTGTTTGGTCCTTTGAGGTTGCAAATTGCATGTTTGGTGCCTTTTTATGCATGAAATGATAATGGTGATGGATATGAGCATGGGACCAATTGCATTTGATTTTAAATTGTTTGATTGTGATTTTGGATAATTTTCACTTGCTGTTTTGGATTTTTCATCTCCTTTGGACCCTAGGCTTGGCCTAGTGGTCTTGTTTCTCATTTTTGAATTGTGTTTCAGGTTGAGATGCAAATGCCTTAAGGAGAAAAATGCAAGTTGATTGAATTGAGTTTGGTTGCTTGTTGTAAACTAACTTGTGTGTTTTGTAGGATGCTTGGCTCACTTGAGTTGATTGTGCTTTGCACATTGCATTGGTTGACTGTATATATTAACTGTTTGACTTTTGCTGTTTAAAGTGGGTTTTTCTGAGTACTGATGATACTTGATTGATTTCAGGTACATTAAGTTGCTAACAGTTCTTTAAGAACTTGCTGTGCTGCTGCTTGGTTGTATAAACCAGTTGAGGTAGACTCTCTTGTCTCCATGTAGTCTGGAAGACCTGGCTTGTTATTTAGCCAGGCAACTGTCTGAAGTCCTCCTTAAGAGGCGATGTTTGTGATTGTTTACTTTTGTCCCCAAGCAGGTAAAGACCTTGATTAAGGCAATTGGCGGAACCCAAGGGATGTGCAATCCATCCCCCGCTATTCTGTTGAGTCGTCCCTCTGCTCACACCACTGTGTTGATGCATTGGGACATTAACCCAAGATCTTGTACATTTGTACAGTCGAGTCAGAGTCTTGAGTGTAGAAGGGTTCCTCCATTCTGAACCCACGCTCCTTTGTCTGAAGCTCTCCCTGACCAGGGATAAGAGCTGTGAAGTCTAATCTTCACTCACCTTTCATCTGCTTCACCCTGACTCTCAATGTCAGGGTTAAGAGAGAACACTACCTTGTACAGATGACTTGCCTCGGCAGTCCACCCTTGTTTGAGCCTCACTTGACTGGATATAGTGTGTGCTATGTGAAATGTTTGCTTTATTTTGATTGATGCTTGCATGCTTGTTCTTCCTGGTTAGGATTAGCTTGCTGTTGTGCAAGTAGATAGAAACCATAACATAGGGCAATGATGCATGATAACACTAGGCTCGAGTACAGCTCCCTAGTAGTGTGTCTCCCCTTGGTTTCTGGCTAGAATTTCTTTCCCGTTCAGGGGAACTACGTCGCCCTGATCCTCATACTAGATGAGGTACGTAGGCAGGAGACCGTGCGAGGTCTCTCCGGGCACTTTTTTTCTTTTTTGTGTGTGTTTGCTTGACAGTTGCTAGGCTCGAGTTCCCGACTCCTTAGTAGCTTGTTTTCTTGTTAACCCTTTTGTGTGTCAGGATATGGATGTAAGCCCAGCGATTGGCTGTCCGTATCCTGATTGTGTTTGTTTGGTTCGGAAGCCGATGTAAGTCCAGCGATTGGCGTTCGGGTTCCATGTTTGCCCGTGTTTGTGTGTGTCCTGTTTGGCGTGCGTGAGCCGAACTACGGCAGCTCTGATTCTCGTTCCAGACGAGATACGTAGGCATAGGACGCGATGTCCTAGCGAGCCCTCTCCTCTTTTCCCCCACCTGTGTTGTCTTCGGTGTGTGTGTGTGATGTTTGTTTTAGCAACCTTTTCTTTCTTTTAGAGCGTGGATCCCGTCGAGTACGACGGACGTGAGGGGTGCTAATACCTTCCCCTTGCGTAACCGACTCCCGATCCCATTCTCTTTGGTCGCGAGACCATGCTTTTCCCAGGTTTACTCTGAGCGTTTCCTTTCCCTCTTTTGGGACAAATAACGCACGGTGGCGGCTCTGTGTTGTTTTTGTTTCAGCCCGCCGGTTGTTTTTCGGGGATGCGACAGGAAGCACTTTGATCAGATACATTCTGATTTTGCTGAAGAATCTAGAAATGTGAGTCTTGGATATGCTCTGATGGCTTTACTCCATATGTCCAAGCGTCGGGAAGTGGTTATTCTTCCAGTTATTGTAACCCCTTACAACCTCCCTCCCGAGATGTGTATGACAAAACCATACATGTTTTGACTTAACTCTTGTATATGAATAAAAATTTTAAATTATATTAATATGGCTAGTTCTCAAACTCTTATGACACCACTCTCCCCGCATGACTATCTTATGTTTCCATTTGGGAATCCAACATTTATTAGCCTATTTAGGGGGATCTAGCTTTCCAGATCCCACACAGATACCCTTCATGCATCTTGGGAGATATAGTTTTCCAAATCCCACATATGTACCTTCTAGCTTTCCATACTCTCATCATCCCACACACATACCCTCACCATCCATGTATCCTGGGAGATCCCGCACCCCACATCCCTTTCACACATGTCATCACCATCCATATAGCCTGGGGGATTCCGTATCCCACGTCCTTCACACATATCCTCATCATCCATTCATCCCGGGGGATCCCACACCTTACCTATCACACACATACCCTCATCATCCATGCATCTCAGAGGACCCTGCATCTCACCTACCACATATATACCTGCACGTGAGGAGGATCATGAGGAGCAAGATGAGGACAATCATGAAGGGAAGGATGAGTACGATCATGAGGGGCATGATGATGATGATGATGGTCATGAGGAGCATGATGGCCCTATTTTGGAGGATCGTGGTGCACATTCGAGTGAGTATCATATGATTGATGAAAGATATTATATTTGGCCCAGTGGAAAATCGTAAGTTTCTAATTTATAAATTTTTATTTAAGTAAACATGTTGCCATTTTTTAGATTTAATACTTATTCAAATTGTTGTTGTTCAATTTTGAGTCGAGTCAGATTAATGCCAAATGTATACATTATGTTATTCAGCAAATGTATAAAAAAATCTTGGAAGAGATTTGGAGAACTTTCCTTGGATGATAAGGATGTTTGGTTAAAAAAATTTAAGGTATAATGAATTTATTTTAATTTATTGTTATTTTAATTACTTTTTTTTATTATAATTGTCTAACAATTTGTTTGAATGTCGTCATACAACATTGCAGGAAAAGTGTACGTGAGAAGTGATTAACGAGGCTAGGATTAAATAGATTTTTTTTTGGGAAGAATAACAATATGAATTTTTGACATGCTATGGCTGATGGGATATTAAAGATATTAACCTCTTTCATAGATATAATAGTATGTTATATCATAATTTTATTAATGCTATAAACATGTACCTGTCACGTTGGAATCCATTTGCTAAAGCCTAAGTTGAGAATGCTACTACCCTCTTTCTGATGAAACTTACTCTCTTGATTTCTGACCTAATGGAATAGTCAAAATATATAACAATCAGATGAGGGAAGGGACCTCTCAATAGGCTACCCAAAAGAATGACCCAACCCATCACGGGTCATTCAACAATTAAGTCCAATACAATATTCATTTATTAATTATAATCAATAATTGATAGAATAATTAATTATTTAATAATTAATTAACGGAAATCCAAAATATGTTTAACATTCTCCCATTTGAATGACTTTAATTAAATATTAAAAAATACAACAATTATAGTAAACAAATATATCAATTATTATCATCAAAACAATGTGAGAAAATACAAAATTTAACAATGCATAAATTGTATCTGATAAGGAAACAAATCACACATGTCAAATACTCGCATTTCACATAATGATAATGAAAATGGATTAACATAACACAATGAAGAAATATATAATCAAACAATGGTCCAAGCATCTGAAATGCTATAAGAGATATGATTATTAAATTGACATCATCTTGTACATATCTCATTACAATAATTAAATACAATAATCAGACTCCCATTAATCCAAAATATCAAATGACTTAACTACACCCATATTGGTTACATGCCTTTGAAAAACACCAACAATTAAGCCTTTGGTCAGTGGATCTGCCAACATGTTCTCTGTGGAAAGGTGTTCAATTCGAGTCTGAAATTGAAGAATTTTCTCTCTGACAAATAGATATTTAATATCAAAATGCTTTGAGCGAGAAGAGCTCTTAGTGTTCTAAGATAAATGTACAGTAGCAAAATTATCGCAATATATCACAAGTGGTCTGGATATGCTTTCAACAACTTTGAAGCGAGAGATTAAGTTCTTCAGCCACATAGCTTGACAAGTAGCTTCATAGCAAGCTACATATTCTGCCTCCATGGTTGAGGTAGCCGTAAGAGTCTGTTTAACACTCTTCCACGAAATAGCTCCTCCTACCATCATAAAAATTAAGCCGAAAGTAGATTTTCGGTCGTCAGGGCAACCTGCAAAATCAGAATCAGAATAACCAATGACTTGAAGTTGACCAAACTTCTTATAGGTCAACATGTAATTCTTGGTTTCCTGCAAATATCGCATGACCTTTTTAACGGCTTTCCAATGACCCAATACTGGGTTACTTAAGTATCTCCCTAAAACATTAACTGCATATGCAATATCGTGACAAGTACAAACTTGAGCATACATTAAACTGCCAACAGCGAAAGCATATGGGACTCTTTCCATTTCAACAGTTTCTTTATCATTTTGAGGACATTCAGATTTAGAGAGCTTATCACCCTTTTGGATAGAAACAGTGCACGGGGATCAAGACCACATATTAAAGTGCTTGAGGATTCTCTCAATATATCCTTTTTGAGACAGACCAAGAACACCACGTGACCTATCACGAAAAATTTGGATGCTTAAAACAACAGAAGCATCCCCTAGGTCCTTCATATCAAAGTGGTTATTTAACATCAATGTTGTCTTATTCAAAAGAGTAACACTACTGCTAGCAAGAAGGATATCATCAACATATAACACTAAGATTATAAAATCCCTCCCACTGGTCTTTAAATAAATGCATTGATCTGAAGTATTTTCATTGAAACCAAAAGAAGTGACAACTTGGTCAAACTTTAAATACCATTGTCTATATGCTTGTTTCAATCCATATATGGATTTCTTCAATTTGCATACTGACTTTTCTTTTCCTGCTTCAATAAAACCTTCAGGATGAATCATGTAAACATCTTCAACAAGTTCTCCATTCAGAAGAGCTATATTCATATCCATCTGGTGAAGTTCCAAATTAAAGTGTGCAACCAAAGTCATAACAGCTCGAAAAGCATCTTTGGTAGAGACGGGTGAAAACGTTTCTTCAATCCATTCTCTTTGATTGTAGCCTTTTGCCACTAGTATGGCTTTGTATCTATCAATTTTACCATCAGGATTATATTTAGTTTTGAAAATCCATTTGCATCTAATGGCCTTGCAACGAACTGGAAACTCCGTGAGATCACAAACACCATTATGAAACATAGAATTTATTTCATCATGCATAACATTCCGCCAATCAGAAGCATGAGAATAAGAAATTGCTTCATTAAAAGTGGTAGGATCATCGTCATCATGAATATCAAACTCATGCTCTTGGAGATACACAACAAACTCATTTGATATTGTAGGCTTTCGAGCGCTTTGAGATCGTCTCAATTGAATAACTTCAGCAATGTTACTTGGTTCAGCAACATCAATAGGCTCTAGGGTATCGGTTTGTTCATGCTCATCTATTTTTGGTGCCATAACCTGATCATTATTTTAAATTAATGGAATCACAACCTCACTAGGGAAAGGAACAATTGGTATAGGGATAAAGGTACGATATTTTTTAAGAGTAACTGGTTGTGGCGTAGAGACTCCACTGTCCAAATCACCCTCAAAGAAAATCGCTCTATCAGATTCAATGACTCGCGTAGAATGAGAAGGACAATAAAACCTACAAACTCTAGACTCAATAATATATCCGATGAAGAAACCACTAACAATCTTCATATCATGTTTTTCTGTTGAGGATTATAATGTTTGACTTCAGCCTTACAACCCCAAACATGAAAATGTCACAAACTTGGCTTCTTACCTGTTAATAGTTCATAAGGAGTCTTTGACACTAATTTACTAGGCACTTGATTAAGAATGTAGAGAACAATATTCAAAGCACCACCCCCAAAGAAAATTAGGAAATGGCGAATGACTCGCCATACACCCAACCATGTCCATAAGCGTGCAATTACGTCTCTCTACAACTCCACTCTGTTGAGGAGTATGTGACATAGTGTATTAAGCCTCAATGCCATATTCATCTAAAAAATTAGCAAACGGTCCTGGATTTCTTCCAGTCTCATCATATCTACCATAATATTCTCCTTCGCTATCAGACCTTACACATTTGACCTTCTTTCCTGATTTCAATTCAATGGCAGCTTTAAAAGATTTGAAGGCATCCAAGGAACTAGACTTGTCTTGGAGAAGTTTTATCCATCCAAATCTAGAGAAGTCATCTATGAAAGTGATAAAGTACTTGTATCCACCTATAGCATTGTGTGTAATAGGTCTACACATGTCTGTGTGAATCAATTGCAATATATCTTCACATCTATTCGCTTTGGTATTCTTGGTTTTGGCAGTGAACTTACCTTTGAGGCAATGAACACAAGTTTCAAAATCAGAGAAGTCGCGATTAGGAAGAATACTCTTCTTAATTAGTCTTTCAATACGAGGTCTAGAAATGTGACCTAAACATCTATGCCAGAATATCAAAAAATTCTCATCTTTCCTATTGCGCTTTGTCCCAACAACAGAATTAACAGACATCTCATTCACATTCAACATATATAAACCATCACGCAAATTTCCAGAACCAACAACAACGAAATTAAAGCAAATATCAAGTTTTCCATTACCAAAACCAAAAGAGTAACCACATTTATCCAAAGCTGAAACAAAAATCAAATTCCTTTTCATTGAAGGTACATAAATTACATCTTTTAAAATCAAAATGTGTCCAGAAGGTAAAAACAAGGTAACAACTCCTATCTCTATCACTTGCACTCTAGCTTCGTCTCCCACAATGACCTTCGCCTCAACATCACTTGGTTTCCTTAGGCTTTTGAACCCCTGTAAGGAATTCACGACGTGAATAGTGGCACATGAGTCCAACCACCAAGTATTGGAAGGAACATCTACTATATTTGACTCAAAACTAGCTAAAGCTAAGAGTGTACCTTGCTTTTCAAGTTTCTTTTTCAAGATAAAACAATCATTTGCCTTATGTCCATACTTCTTGCAGTACTTGCACTCCCCTTTAAAGAATTTTGTCTTAAAAGACTTATCCTTAGGCTCTAGATATTATGTTGTCCCTTTTCCTTTCTTATCATCAAAATGACATTTTCAATTGTGGATTTTTTTCTTGAAATCCTTTGTTCTTGAGGTAGAAGCGACACACTGAACACTTTGAGGTTTTGACCTTTTCATAGAATCTTCCTCTTGTGTCACTATGGCTATCATCTCATCCACTGACCATTCAACTTTCCGGGTATTATATGAGATCCTCAAAACATCAAATTAGAGAGGTAAAGACTTAAGAATCCTCCAAATTAGAGTATTATCACCAATTTCAACTTTGAGAGTTTTCAACTTATTGTAATAGTGGATCAACTTCATAATTCTCACGCACACCACTAACACCATTGTACTTAGTTTTGTCAAACAAAGAGAGATACTCACACTTCTTAGCCTTATCAAAACGAGTGAACTTATCACCAACAGACTTCAAGTAATCTTTAGCACTCTCACTTTCAGGTATGCTTTTTCTAATGGATTTTCCATAGTGTAAGATATCACCTTAAGGCACACTCTATTAGAGTGTTCCCATTTTTCACAAAGATTTCTCTGAGCTTCAGTAGACGCGTCAGTAATAGATGTTAGAACAAGATTTGGTTCTGCATCTATACCTTGATTTTTGATGATAACAACGTTGTATTTGTGTGAGAACAATTTTGGCACCCTAATGGTTTGTTATTGTGTAGCTTTAACAAACAATTTTGATTCTGATCATATGATGTGTAAAATCATCAATTTCTGGACTTTGTGCTCCAAATTCACTTCTGTGTTGAAATTAGAAGTTTTGGAAGACGTCAATATTGATGTTGCAATGTTCTTTCTGCTTCTGCCTTATCTTACCCATCAGAAGCTTCTGAGGAGACACTATGTTGTTGTTGCAATGTTCTCTCTGTTGTTTTGCTTCTGGACGTGACTCTGACCAACAAGCTTTTGAAGAATGGCAAGCTTTTGAAGTTGTGTTATGTAGTTGAAGATTCTGAAGATCTCAAGACAGACAATTGAAGTTATTAAGGTTCTTACTGAGGTTTCTGAAGACTCTGAAGAACTAAAGCCAGACTACTGACGTTGTCAAGGTTCTGACTCTAGGTTCTGAAGTTTCTGAATCCAGCTCTCTATTTCTTCACTTCATGCTTCAATCGTCTTTTACCAGAAGCCATTGAATCTGAAGATAAGATCAAATGGGAACGTGATCATATTTTGTATTTAATGTTCTTTAAGTATTTATTATTCATTTGTATAAAATCTGCTTTTGGAGAAGCATCTTGTAACACATAAACTTGTATTCAAACTATTTTTTTGATTCCTTAAGGAGGTTATCCTTGAGAAGACAAAGAAAACTTTTCTTTGTGAATCCTTAAGGAGACTAAGGTTTAGTTGGATCCTTTAGAAGACAAAGAAGGGTATTCTTTGTGTTTATTATAATCTGTTGATTATAGTGGATTAAGTCCTTGTGTATAAGGCAAATCATCCTGGCGGGTGGACTGGATTAGCTTTGAGTTTCAAGCGAACCAGGATAAAAATCATTATGTTTTTATCTCTTTATTATTCAACTTGCTAATAGAGTTTTTGTTTTGGAAAAAGCTTTTGCTTTTAAAACCCAATCCAAACCCCCATTTCTTGTGTTTTTCACACCTTCAACTGACATCAGAGCTCCGGTTCTGATTGTGATAAATTTTTTTATCAATACCTTACAATGTTCAATACCGGTCCAGTTGTGTGAGAAATAATGGTTGCTGCTAACGCTACTAACGTTAATAATGATAGAGATCATTACAGTGTTAAACCACATATTTTTTATGGTGAAAAATTTGACTACTGGAAAGACAGAATATAAAGTTTATTTCTTGGTTACGATGTTGATCTCTGGGATCTTGTAGTTGATGCCTATGTTCACCCAGTAAATACTGAAGGAAATATTTTAGCAAGAAGTGCTATGTCTGATCAACAAAAGAAAGACTTTAAAAATCATCATAAGGCCATAACCATTTTGCTCAATGTTATCTCTTATACGGAGTATGAGAAGATAACAAACAGAGATTCTGCCAAATCCATTTTTGACTATCTGAGAATGTCTCATGAGGGAAACGCTCAAGTAAAGGAAACAAAGGCCTTGGTCTTAATCTAGAAAAATGAGGCTTTCAAAATGGAAGATGATGAAAATGTTGAAACTATGTTCTCAAGGTTTCATATGCTTGTTGCAAGACTTAAGGTTCTGGACAAAGGGTATTCTACAGCTGATCATGTCAAGAAAATTATCAGAAGTCTTCCCAAAAAATGGAGACCTATGGTAACTGCTCTAAAGATGGATAAGGATCTTAATAGCAATAATCTTAAAGAACTTGTTAGTTCTTTAAGAAGTCGTGAGATTAAGTTAGAAGAAGATGAACCTCAGAGGAGAGGTAAATATGTAGCTCTAAAATCTAAGCCTGAGAAGAATAGAGCATATCAAGCTGAGGAAGAATCAGAAGGATCTGATGAAGACTCAGAAAGTGATGATGAACTATCTCTAATCTCAAGAAGTGTCAACAGACTCTAGAAACACATGCAAAGTGGTCAAGGGAAATTCAAAGGAGTCAGAAGGACTGCTGGTCGCTTCGAATCCTCTTCTGGTCAAAAGAAGCAAGCTTCTGAAAAAGAAGTTATCTGTTTTGAGTGCAAGGAGCCATGTTATTACAAGAATGATTGTCCCAATTTGAAAAAGGGCATAAGGCCCAAGAAGAACTTCTCCAAAGTCAATAAAGGGGATGATGGCTACTTGGAATGACTCAGAATCTGAAGAAGAATATTCTGACGAAGAAAAAGCTAATGTTGTACTTATGGCAACTACTGAGAATCCCAAAAGCTCTGAGGAACTAGAAGACAAGATTTTGTCAAAACTAGAATCAGACTCCGATTCTAAAGAGGTATTTTCGAATCTATTTGGTTCTGATATTGAAAGTTGTCTTTCTGAAATGCTGGAAAAGTACCAGAGTCTTCAAAGCAAATATAAGGACCTTAAACAAGTCCAAGTAACTGCTTCTGAAACTCAAAAAGAGCTTGAGAATGATATCTCCTCTCTAAACAAAAAAGTATTTTCTTTAGAAAGTAATAACTCTGCTTTGAAAAGAAAATTTTCAAAACTAGAGGATGAAATAACTTCAGAAGCTTCTGGTACTGATTGCGTCATCAGATATGACAGAGCATTCCAGTATTTTATGGCTAAAAGCATAGATAAAAGCAAAATGGCTTCCATGATCTATGGAGTTAGTAGAAATGGCAGGAAAGGTTTGGGTTGTACAGAAACTACAAAATCTAACGAAAGTCAGAAGGTTAAACCAAAACCTCTCTATGTGAATTTCGTGCCTGCTGGCACTGAGTCGAATATTACTGCACAGACACAGAAGCACACTAAGGATCAGAACTCGATTCTGAAACCTAAGTATCACACACAAATCTTTCATGATTATCCTTCTGCTAAAAGACCTAAAGTTGTATTTAAATCTAGGAAAAACTAACAAAGGAGGACCTAGAAAGTGGGAAGATCAACTTTTTGAGGAGGTTCATATCAAACGAGGGCCATTATGGAGATAAAGGCTTCTTCGACTAAGAAGGAGTTGCAATTTCTTTTAGGGAAGATCAACTTTTTGAGGAGGTTCATATCAAATCTCAGTGGCAGAATTCGGGCATTTTCTCCCCTACTCCGCCTGAAGAAGGAAGAATTTGTGTGGTGTCCAGAACATCAAAAGGCATTTGACGAGATAAAGGAGTATTTAGAAAATCCTCATATTTTCTCCCTCCAATTAGGAACAAATGTATGAAGTTATACATTTCTACCTCATACTTGACTATAAGAAGCGTGTTAGCATAAGAGGATGATAATGGCGTCAAAATAGCCATTGATTAGCTCAGTTGAGTCTTGAATGATGCAGAAACTAAGTAGTATCTTATAGAAAAGACGTGCCTTTGCTTGTGTTTTTCTTGTATGAAATTAAAGCCATACATAAACCAAGTTTTGATGTTTACATGTATTCCCATTTCGATGTTATAAAACATATGTTGTTTAAGCCAATTTTTCATAGTCGAATTGGAAAATGGACACTTGCTTTATCAGAATATACCCTTACATATGGGCCTTTAAAGGCTATGAAGGGTCAAGTGGTCACTGATTTTATTGTGGATCATGCGATAGTTGAGACGCCTTTGAATTATTTTGAAACAAAACCTTAGAAGGTATACTTTGATAGTTCCATCCATAAGAATGAAGTTGGTGTTGGAATATTGGTTATTTCTCCAAGCAAGATTCTGGCTAAGTTTAAGTACAAAATTGAAGGTTCTTGCTCAAATAACGAGGCTGAGTACGAGGCTTTAATACCCGAACTTGAGATCTTGTTAGAATTGAGGGTAAAACGGGTTAAAATAAAAGGAGATTCTGAATTAGTCGTGAAGTAAATAACGAAAGAATACAGATGTATTAAGGAAAACTTGATCATGCATTTCGTTATAGTAAATCAAATGATCAAGTGTTCTGGTTTTGTGGATATCCAACACATTCCTAGATTTGAAAACCATGAAGCAAACGAATTGGCACAAATTGCCTCAGGGTATAAAGTGCCCAAGGAAAGGTTGAAGGATTTAATCGAAGTACGAGGAAGGGTACAAGCGACAAGACTTTCTCCCTCAGATATAGCGTTAACAAAGCTCGGATCAGTGGATCCAGAAAATTTTGAGATCTATACCATTGAAAGTTTAGATGATGCTAACTGGAGGAGGCCCATAGTTGATTACTTGAGGAATCCAGTTGGAGCAACAGATCGAAAGGTCAAATATAGATCGTAGCTATGTGGTCATCGAAAACGAACTGTTTAAGAAAACTACTGAGGGAGTTTTGCTTAAATACCTTGGTGAGAAAGAAGCATACTTGGCTATGTCGAGTGTTCATGGAGGATCTCGTGGTGCCCATCAAGTGAGGCATAAGATGAGGTGGTTGTTATGCCACCAGGGCGTTTACTGGCCTACAATGCTGAAAGATTGCAAATTGACTTTGCTAAAGGTTTCCAGGAATGTCAGATCCATTCAGGTGTGCAAGATGTTCCTGCAAGTGAATTGCATGCAATTGTGAAGCCTTGGTCGTTTAGAGGATGGGTCCCACTATATTTTTGTTAAAAATAAAAAGAGTGAAATGATTTTGTTGCTCTGCGCGAGAAAAAATTGTAAGAGGAGTTGAAAGGAGGAAAAATAAGAGAGATGTTGAAAAGTGTTATTTATAAGCTTCTCAATGCATGTACTGAATCAGACACATGGCGTCTGTGTGAGGGAGATTGAAGCATTTTTTGGGGTTATGAAGCATACCATTAATGTGAGTGGGAGCAGTTATAGACGACATGAAAACCCACGACCTCCTAAGAAGTAGGAGTAATGATGATATTCTGAGCAGATCTCGCAGAAAATGACAATGCGTCGTAAAAAGGGTAATGATGGCGATGACATCAGTAAAAGCGAAAACGATGTCAAAAAATGTGATAAAAAAGGCCACGTCTCTCTTGTTTGATTCAGATCGAAACATGGTCTTTTGGGGGCAATTTGTTACCTTGGATTTTTCAACTTGGCTATAAGTAGCAAGCATTTAATGGGACAACAGTGAATATGCTAGGTTGAAGGACAATGTAAAATGAAGTCGAAATGAAACCAAGTTGATGCCAGGTCGGAAGTCCCGTATAGTGATGTCGATCGAAGTAACTCCATGTTGAAGTGCATTGTAAGAGTTCGGGGACTTGATTAAATTGAATACTGTGTTAGGTTGGCTAAGGTTGAAGTTCATAATTACAATAAAAACAATGTCGACTTGGGCATTGCATGTGGAAAATGCTAGAGTGGGTTGTAGTAGCATGGTTGACATTAAAGACTTCGACATGGGAAGTAAGTTCTTAATGACCATTAAAAATAGTTAAGATATTTGAATGGCGTTGAAAGAGCGGGAACTGGTTTAACATAAACGGTTACTCGAAGACACATAGAGGCTCGTCGGAGAGAACCGCTGCATGGGGATGAAACGTGTCATGATAGGGTTAGTCGATCGTTGTTGGGTAGTAATTTTAGAGTAATATATAAAGGGACTTATGTTCATTTGGGAAGGGGTCTGCAATTGTACATATACTTAATAAACTCAAAGTATTTGCGCATATGAGAAACGAGTGAGAAAAGTATACGTATGCGTTCCACAATTTATAAATTTCAAGTCTTTTCACATTTAAGTATCTTTTATGCATTATGTTACCTTTCGATTTCACTTTACAATACTTCACAATTCATGCTTCTACTTCACCTTGAATTTTGTTTTCAATCTTTATTTTGAAAATCTTTTATTCCAAATCTTGCTTCAAAATAACATTGAAATAAATCGAAGAAGTTACCCTTCGATTTCGACACAGAATGTTATTCAAAACCATAAATGCACATAAATATATTCCGGGAGATTTTCGAGTTTGACCCCTTAAGTATTAATAGAAACTTTTATTTGTTTACCAAATTTCATAGTAAACACTCGCACCTTCCCATTTTTTGATTTTGTTGTTCTTAAGAATTTTAAGGTTAAAATTCGGCCACCTGACTCCCAAATATTGTAGAGGTGATTTGCAAACCTCCTATTTGGAGTTGGATTAAGTTAATTGTGATGATGCGTCTTTAAAAAAACTGGAGACCTCAACTTGCAGAAGTATTTTCAGAGAGCATAACACGATTTCATTGGAGCATTCTCTCATTTTTTAGGTGTCTCGAACTCTCTCCTTGCCGAACTTTTGGGAGCTATGTCAACCATTGAATTTGCCAATGAGAAGAACTGGAAACATTTTTAGTTGGAATCAGACTCTATTGCAATTGTTAAGGCTTTCAATCCTCCTTTTAGGATGCCTTGGCAGATTCGAACCAGATGGATAAACTATGTTAATATAACTTCCCAAATGTCTTTTGTTGTCTCTCACATTTATAGAAAAATAAATACTTGTGTAGACTCCCTTGCTAATTTAGGTCTCACTATTACAGATTCTATCTACTTTGATTTGTTGCCCATATTTTGACTAAAATTGTCTGTTGGTCCTTGTAAGTTAGCGAGTTTTTGGTTTTGGCCCCTGTAATTTATTTATTTTTGTCTGAGTCCCTATATCTCACTTTTTGTGTTGGTTTTAGTCCATAAAATCAAAATCCGCAGAAAAATTCACATATAAAAATATAATAATTACGAGGAATAAAATCAAAAATTCGCTAACTTATAAGGATAAAAAACTATGTAAACCCTATCTTTTTTATTGTAGAATTTATAAAGAATATATTTGGTTTATCTTTTTTTAAAGTTTTCTAACCATTGAAAGGGTTTGAGTATAATCTCCCCTCTCCTTTTGTATCCTTTTCTCTTTATTGTATTTCTAGTATGATTAAAAAGAACTCCATTTTTTTGAAAAAAAGTTAGCAGTGATTAAACTATTCCTTACTTTTTAATAACTAGTATGAATGGTGACATGCCAATAGTCAAATATAACAGGTTGCTTAAATTATTCAGGTTATTTAAATTATCCGTATCAAAATATAAATTTGATTTATTTAATTAATTATTAGTTTAATTTTAATCAAATTCATATTTTAGATATTTTTTTAATATAATTTTAATCAAATCTATTTTTTTGATATCCATATCCAAAATAAAAATACAATTAGTCTATTTTTTTAATTTAAATTAATTTTTTTATAAAAATATATTTTCAAAAAACATTATTATAAAAAGTCTAAAAAAATAATAATTTCTTTTGAAAAAAAAGAATGTCCTTTTGAAAATTTTAAAATTATTGAAAAACATTTTTTCTTAAAAATAAAATAAAAAATTTTAATTTTTTAATTTTTGATTTTTAAATATATTTTTATTTTTTAAAACTGGGATTTTTATGTTCAAAACCGGTTTTAAATTGAAAACCGAATATAACCTTTGAAACTAGTTAAAAAGTCCTAAACCGATTATAAAAAAGTGGTTATAGATTTAACAGATTTCTTAAAAACAAAATCATTTATAGAAATTGATTATAATATTCTATTATGATAAATGATTATAAATTAGTTATGAATTGGTTATCTCAAAAACTCAACTATTAACATCCCTGGTTAAAATGAACTAAACTCCCATGAACTGTTCAAAAATCCGATAAGATATAAGATTTGAATCTTAAAATTAGAATAAAAACTTTAAAGTAATTCAGAACTAAACACACGTCAAAATGCATCTTCACTCACTTTTTAGAAAAAAAGAAAGTTATGTAGTGGAATGCTTACCCAAATTCTTGATCACTTAAAACTACCCTGGACTTACTTAGAACTTTAGCAGCCATGTCCCTTCTAAAAAAGTTATGTCAAACAATATGGATAATTATTATTCAAGATGAGCCATTTTTAGACACGAGGTAGCTTACAATCTTTGACTTCGTGTAATGGAAGTTTCTACTCGTAAATGTGGGTTACTAAAGAGATAGTGTGGTCAATTGTCCCTAACAGAAAAAGGGAATCTTGATCAAAACACATGCCGCCATGGATAAGTTATGGCGTTAAAGCGAGGCTTTACAAACACGAGTAGAAGAAATTCACCAAGAACATATACATGAGGACAGGTTTGAAAAAGAATGAGATAATTGCAATTAATGTATGAAGAAATCGAGGATCCCCCAGCAGTAGAAAATTTTAAACCACAACTTCTAGTGATGATTGATGAAAAAATCGACCTCAAGAACATCCAACATTCTTCAACACATACACGACAATCATTAGAGTGATAAAATTGTGCAAGTGCAAACTTCTCTCAAGTACCTTGAAAGAAGTAGCATTGAGATGGTTCATATGCCTACCCTAACACTCAAAAATCAAATACTCAGTTTCTTCTAGAAATTGGTGCATCGTTTTTTAGAAAGTGAACACCAGAAGATTAGAGAGTAAACACCAGAAGACGGCAACTACGAGCCTATTCAATCTTCGTCAGGGTAACTTACAAACCATGGATGAGTGCCTGATATCATTCGTCGAAGCCACAATAGGAGTTTTCAACCCCAACCAAGAAATATTCATGGAAGCATTTCACAACAACACGAAGGTCTAGCACTTTAATGAGCCCCTGACAAAGAAGCCAACTAGTGACAATCGATAAATAAAAAAGAGAGGATAATTCTAGATAAAGGATAGTAGAGAAATACAAAGAAACGAATCAAAGACACCAAGGAAAAAGCCCTAAAGAGGAAATACTCATTAAGGCAAAAACATGGATAAGAGAAATATAAACTGAACTACTGGCCAAATTACATGACATAAAATATAATGTCATATGATTTCCTAATAACATTGTTGATCTTCCGAAGAAGACATTTATTGATGGAAATCCTCCATACAAAGTTTATAAACGAACATGTGCATCCAAGGGGTCAGATAGGCCCAAATTTAATCATGTGATGAACCATTCATAAAGTGAAAGGTCACGTTACCAATAATTATTTCCAGATCAAGAAAGAAACTTCAAAGTTCATAGAAAGGGGCTACCGCAAAAAATACCTAGAAGGATTCCAACATGTGTCTACCTCATCCTTATTTCAAGACTGATTGTTCAAGCCAAAGTCGTTGAGAAGAGAAGACAAAAACCAACACGACATAAAAGGCAACCACAAACCAAGGCATAACATCAACATGATAGTCAGGTGTTTCTCTTCATGAGGGGAATATGAATCAATAATAAGGACAAGTCAATCATGTAAATATTCAGTTGGAATGGTCAACGCTCACCCAAACCCCAAACACTGAACCTTATACAATAAACTAAAAGCATATAAAGATCTACCAACATAGATTCTACGAAAGTGATAAAGAACCTTAACTTGTAAACTATGTTGATATCTAAAAAGATAGAGATATAAAGATTGCACACCAAATTTATATGGTTTAGCACGTTCGTCCTTATTTTGTACTTAGTCCAGTCTTCCAAAGAAAACCAATGAAAATATGTAGGGTCTTCCACTATTTTGCATATTAATATACATAGTTTTTAGTACAAGAATAATCTATACAATGTTGAATACTTCAAAGCCACTTAATGCTTAGGCTAACATAGGTCTAAAACTGAATTTCCCTTATATTGTAGAAGAATAATCAAATTGCTGATTTCACAAGATCTTCATTTGATCTTGAGCCAAATGCCTTGTTATACCAAAATTTCCGCTCCAAGTATTCATTTTGTAGTAGTATTTACTCGACTCTATTTGTCTCTTAAGTGACTCCTTCTTCTACTCAGGATCTTGAAAACTACTAACTTCGTTTTGTTGCTACCTTATTATGATGTTACCCAACTCTTCAATGGGATACACAATAATATTTTCTTGTTGGAAGTCAGTCTTCAAACACCATAATTACAATATTAAATCTTCAATCTGATACACACAAAAAGCTTCATAAAAAAATTAGATTCCCTAATGTACCTTATTTCTACCTCTCACACTCGATCTTTAGAGTTGATTACCAAAATAATGGGTTTTTTGGTTCAAGATTGAAGATGATTGTCTATCTTGAATAAAATCACACAATTCCTAAACAACTCTAAATCAACCAACATACTATGAAGTTTTTCTATAGGTTTGACCTGATAGATAAAGTGTGAAAGAAAGAACATTTGAAGCATTCTAGACTTATGGAAATACAATTTAAGATTATTTTCATAATACATAATTGTGCATCATGTCATTGATGTTTAATGACATTAACAATGAATGAACTATCATTAATGACATAAATGATTTATATAGGTGCTAGAGGTAAGGCACAAAATAGGTGAGAAAGTGAATAATTGATTCAATTCGGATCATACAATTATGATTTGAATTAGAATAAATAATGACTTTGAATCAAGGCGATAAAATATGTAAATCGCTTATTTAATTTGGATGATGATTGGATACATGTGATTCAAATCATACTTGTTTTTAAAAAAAAATTGTCTGATCATGATTTGAGTCATACACTTTTGTGATTCACATAAAAGTGTTATGCGATTCAAATCACACTCTATCTTGATTTGAATCATAAAGTCAATTTCAAAATCCTAATTTCAAATGAATTATTAATTCGAATCAGCCATATGCTTGATTCAAATCAAGCTTCAAAAACACTTAGTTTTAAGATTTCTAACTTGTGATTCAAGGCACACATATATTGACTTTGACCAATTTGCTCAAACTAAAAAAAAATTGCAATGGATTCAAATATAATTAAGTGTAAGGGTTGACTTAAGGTACAGTTCTACAACATAAAATTAAATTACAAATAAATCGATACAATCAAAAATCAAATTACAAATATCGAAAATTACAGAACATTAAAATACATATGAAGTGGACTTTATCAACTGAGAAATTTCAATCTTCCCTTTTGGTGTTTGGAAAATTTGCGATATTATTTAAATTGAACAAATTGATTTATTTCCGATCATTGATCAACACACAATTGATACAAATCTCTTGAGCTTTCAAGCTTCCACTGCATTTAACACTTAACGTGCATAAAAATTTGATAAATATCTCATAAAAATCCTCCCTATGATACATATCAAAAAGATAAAAAAAAATGCACAATAGAAGATGAAATCACAACAAAATGAAATCATATTATTGATTTTCAACACAACCAAAACGCATATATCACATCAATTACGCAGTTGAACTCAAATTAAACAAAATTTCATATATTAATCACATTCAAAATAGCATATAAGAGAGAAATACCAAAAGATGAGGTAAGAAATAATGGAAAAAAATATGATAGCATGCATTATCAACCAAAAATATGCCCAAACGACAATATGGTGCGCAAAATACAACATAATCAACTAATAAATATTCAGACTAAACATAAATTAAATCTAAAATGGAATGATATGCATGTTAAATCATGGATGGCCATGTGGGAATTTATCATCTCCATGTCAATATGAAAGTTTAAAAGATAAACCTGACTCATTGACGTTCACAGCTTCCTTCAGAGAGGTTAGAAGAGCAGACAGTCTATCTTCTTGCACTTGCTGTAGTGGCCATCTTCTCTTCCTGAGAAATTTGACAATATTCTCTAGCTTTAGCAGCTTCTTCTTAACGTTATCATCTTTCCTTAGAATTCTTCAAAACATTATCAAAACGAATGTCAATATCATCCTTGACATCAGGAGTAAGACTCTCAGAAGAGGCAACATCAAATTCACGAGCAGCCTTCCAATGAACATAACCTCGAGGTGCTTCCTCACAGACCACAAACCTATCCTCGTAGATCCTGCAGAAGTCATCATGATAATAGTATTCACCTTTTTCGTTCTAAAATGTTGAGGGAGAGAACCCCAAGATGACATTGTAAGGGGTGAGACATCTACTACAAGATATCTCACCTTGTTTATCTGTGAGTTGGCCTCTAAACTGAACACCGTCTCAAGTGTTATGTGGCCTTTCACCTACACATGTTCGCCCGAAAGACCAACTAAAGAGCCTTGGAAGTTGGAATGTCATATGGGTCAACTTGGAGTTTGTCAAAGGCAATCCAAAACAAAATGTTTGTCGAGCTTCCAGGGTCAATTAATACATGCTGTATATCTCAATTATCATATTGTATCGTGATAAATGTGGGAGAGTTGTTATGAGGGAGGATGCAAATGACGTCTTTGTTGGAGAAGGTGATTTTGGACTTTGGCTCCCTCTCCAAACTTATTTCAGGTCTGGAAGGTAAAAATCCCCGAAGCATACTTCCAGCAAGAAGAGCACGATTCTCCACTACCAATAAAGCCTCCCGTAATGGTTTTAATGGTGGTGTAAAGACTCATTTTCTCATCCTCGTGAAGGAGGTTACAAAAGTTAGTGGTGAATGATAATGAATGTAGCCCAATTTAGTTTTATTGGCCTCGTTGATGGATGCCAATTGTGCTTTCTAAAAGTACAATGAGTGACAACCCCTAGTTGTGTAGGGTTGTTTGAGGATTTTAGGGTTTTGTTGGTTTTAGATCCAGTTCACGCTAGATGGTGAAAAGCTATGTATCAATGTTATTTCATAGTGAATTGAATCTCCCCTCTCAACCCCATGGTTGAGATATTTATAGAGGTTTATTGGGCCTGGATTCTTGGACCCATGGGTTGTTATTTTTCCACTCTCAGGAGCGCAAAATCATTATTCCCCATATTCTTTGGGAGAATCTGGATTTCCTATTTATTTGAGCTTTCATAGCGTTAATGCTCAAAGACACGCCAATCCTCATGTTTCACGAATGGGAAATGGGTGGTTTTACCCAAGCCCAATAGAGGGCGAGTGTTCTGACTAATTGGTGAGCATTACACACAATAGGAACATGGTGTGACATATGGGCGATCATAACCCAACCTTAGGAAACATATGGGCTAGCTAAGTATTTGCTTCGAACTGGCATGTCATGCCTCCCTTTACTTTACCTTCCCTTAGGAAAAAAGCATTATCCCAATACAAAATTAACAATTGATTCGATTCAGATCATACGATCATGATTTGAATCAAAGAAAAGAATGACTTGAATCAGGTGATAAAATTAGGAAATGACTTATTTGATTTGGATCATGAATGGATACATGTTATTTGAATCAAGAAATCACATGATTCAAATCATTGTTGTTTTCAAAAAGTTTGTCTAATCATTATTCGAGTCATACATTGTTATGATTCATATTAAAGTGTTTGATGATTCAAATCACACACTTTCTTGATTCAAATTACAAAGCCAATGCAAAAATCTTGATTTCAAATAAATTATTATTTCGAATCATCCATATGCTTAAGTCAAATCATGCTTCAAGAAAACCTAGTTTCAAATATTCTAACTTGTGATTCAAGGCACGCATATATTGACTTTGTCCAATTTGCTTTAACTAAAAACAAATTGCAATTGATTAAATCTCATTAAGTGTAAGGGTTGACTCAAGGTAAAAATCTACAACGTAAAAGCAAATTACAAATAAATCAACAAAATAAAAAATAAAAAATAAAAAATAAAATTATTGAAAAACAATAGAACACCAAAATACGTATGAAATGCACTCTTACCAACTGAGTAATTTTAGTAAAGAGGGTTCTTATTGACCTAGGAAGCTCGGTCGACATCTCGTACTCTGAGGCATTTGAAGACTTGTAGTTTTCTCCTAAATATCTCCAACCGTATAGGGGAAGCCTGGTGGGGTTCTCAAAGAAACAAAAAATACAAGACAATACATCACTCTCAAAACAAACTTTGGCATGGTAGACACTTATAGACAATTAAGGTACAATATCTAGTGGTAATGTCCTGTTTCTGTTTGTATAATATTACAACCGAAAAGCCTACGCCTAACATCTTAACTACATCTTTATCCATCATTTCATCATATTAGAGTACCCATTAGACAACGACGAGGTTGACTTGATAAGAGGAGGCCAACGTATAGAAATGAAGCGCTATCAAGATAATCTATTATTAAAGCCCGCAAGGGTCAAGACAATATCTCCCCCACCACGCCGAAACAACACAGAGCCACCACCGTGCGTTATTTATCCCAAAGAGGGAAAGGAAACGCTCGAAGTAAACCTGGAAAAAGCATGGTCTCGCGACCAAAGAGAATGGGATTGGGAGTCGGTTACGCAAGGGGAAGGTATTAGCACCCCTCACGTCCGTCGTACTCGACGGGATCCACGCTCTAAAAGAAAGAAAAGGTTGCTAAACAAACATCACACACACACACTGAAGCCAACACAGGTGGAGGAAGAAGGGAGAGGGCTCGCTAGGATATCGCATCCTATGCCTACGTATCTCGTCTGGAACGAGAATCAGAGCTGCCGTAGTTCGGCTCACGCACGCCAAACAAGACACACACAAACACAGGCAAACCTGGAACCCGAACGCCAATCGCTGGACTTACATCGGCTTCCGAACCAAACAAACACACTCAGGATACGGACAGCCAATTGCTGGGCTTACATCCATATCCTGACACACAAAAGAGTACAAGCAAACACACACAAAAAAGAAAAAAAGTGCCCGGAGAGACCTCGCACGGTCTCCTGCCTACGTACCTCATCTGGTATGAGGATCAGGGCGACGTAGTTCCCCTGAACGGGAAAGAAATTCTAACCAGATACAAAGGGAGACACACTACTAGGGAGCTGGACTCGAGCCTAGATGTTATCATGCATCATTGCCCTATGTTATGGTTTCTATCTACTTGCACAACAGCAAGCTAATCCTAACCAGGAAAAGCAAAACACACATGCTCAATCAAAATAAAGCAAACATTCACAAGTAGCACACACTATATCCAGTCAAGTGAGGCTCAAACAAGGGTGAGGCCGCAAGAGCAAGCCAGCTGTACAGGGTAGTGTTCGCTCTTAACCCTGACATTGAGAGTCAGGGTGAAGCAGATGAAAGGTGAGTGAAGATGAGACTTCACAGCTCTTATCCCTGGCCAGGGAGAGCTTCAGACAAAGGAGCGTGGGTTCAGAAAGTGGGAACCCTTCTACACTCAAGACTCTGACTCAACTGATCTTGGGTTAATGTCCCAATGCATCAACACAGTGGTGTGAGCAGAGGGACGACTCAACAAGAATAGCAGGGGATGGATTGCACATCCCTTGGGTTCTGCCAATTGCCTTAATCAAGGTCTTTTCCTGCTTGGGGACAAAGTTAAACAATCACAAACATTGCCTCTTAAGGAGGACTTCAGACAGGTGCCTGGCCAAGTAACAGGCCAGGTCTTCCAGACTACATGGAGACAAGAGAGTCTACCTCAATTGGTTTATACAACCAAGCAGCAGCACAAGCAAGTTCAAAGATGAACTGTTAGCGACTAAAGTACCTGAAATCAATCTAATTCAGTCAGTATACCAATCACAGAGTCAAAACAAACAGCATAAGAACCAACAGACAATGTATAATCAGACAATGCAATGTGCAAAGCACAATCAACTCAAGTGAGCCAAGCACAAGCTCAAAGCAAGTGAGCCAAGCATCCTACAAAACACACAAGTTAGTTCACAACAATTAACCAAATTCAATCAACTTGAATTAACATCCTCAAAGCATTTGCTTCTTCAACCTGAAAATCACATCCAAACGTGAGAAACAAGACCACTAGGACAAGCCTAGGGTCAAAAGGAGATGAAAAATTCAAAACAGCAAGTGAAAATTAATCAAAACCAAGATTCATCAAGAAAAAAGAGAATCCAATTGGCCTCACATCAAAACTATGTACCAAATTCATTTTATGAGCAAAACATGTCAAACTATGCGCTTTGGAAACACATTAGAGCAAACAGAATGATCACAATCAAATCAATATCAAAACAGCTCAATAAATTCCACAAAAATTCCAGCTTAAACGCAACACATTCAATGAGTAGCATATCAATTTTCATGCTATTTGGACAAGTGGAAGTAGGTAAATTAAATTCACTAAGTGAAGTCATGCTTATACTAGCTCAAACAATGCAACAAATCATGTATCAACTTTAGGCAAGTGTAAAACAGTGGAAACAAAATAAAAATGAATGGGACCAAAGCCAAAATGAAGTTAAACATGTTAAGAACCACTCCACCAAATTTCATCTTCATATGATAAGGAATTAGAATTTTACAAGTCATGTAAGTTGATCACTCAAGAAAAACCTAAAAATGACTAAACGGAAAACAAAAATACCAATCAAATAAGAAATGTATCAACAAATCCTACAAAAGATCATGGTGAAACTAGACATACAGAAGGAATCACATGCAAAAATATAGAGCAAATGGCAAAGCAGAAGCATGGAAACAAAATTCAAGAAGTGGACATAACATAGTGTGACACACATTGTCACACTCAACTTGATCACATAATATCTTTCAATCCAGAAAAGAAAAATTAGCAAACTATACATCAAAATCACCAGAAAAGAGTCAAGAATGTGCATGTAAAATTTCAAGCATTTTGGATAAGGCATCAAGATTTCATGATCAAAATGGCAAAACATCCACATGAAGCATACATTCAAACAATCCCTAGGCAAATAATTTTTTCACACGTGCACAAAAATATTAAAAATCACCATAAAAAACTACACATCACAAGGAGAATGGTGAAAAAAGTCTCATCAAATTTGGATCAAAAATGAATTAGATATGGATTTTTGAAGTTACATGATCAAAATGAAATGAAATTGAAAAAAGAAATGAAATAAACATGAAATAATATTCAACAATGGCAATTTCGTAAATCTGAAGCGGCCAGGGCAAAACGCCGCGTTTAAATCAATGAAATGGCGCTATGTGATTGGCCAATGGAAGCGGGAAACAGAAAATTCAAACGAGGCCAGGCAAAAATGGATCAAATGCTATCTGCAGCACGTTCTTCATCAAGTTCATCAAACAAATTCCAGAAAATTCATCAAGAACACATCTCAACCAAAATGAGCAAACGATATATCAATGGATTCGTCTGAACATGTACATCAACAATATCACCATGACTTAACCTAATTCCTATCATGTTAAGCAAATCGAGCAAAAATAGTTTTCACATCCAATGTTCAAATCCAAATATCTCACTCAATTCTCAATGATTTTCAATTCTACAAGCAGCATGCTACTCTATGCACTTAGATCTACACAAGCCATATCATGATTTTGAGGATTATGGAAATTGATTTCTAACCTCTTGATGATGGCAGTGATGAATCCGTGTGCTTCCAAGCCTCTAATGCCAAAACAGATGAAGATTGATGATGTGGAAGATGATTGAAGGAGGTCTTGCAGCTCAATTGTGCACTAGGTCCAAGAATTATGAAAATGCCATAGATGAGTGAGATTGCAACAGTCACGATTCTTCAACCTTTTGGCCTTGATTTGGTGAAACAGTTCCTCAATGATACATGTAGAGAAGGATCAATGCAAGAACCAGCACAATAGAGAACGAATCTTGATGAAAATGATGAAAAAAAGTGTGAAATTTTTTGGAGAGAATTGAGAGGTTTTGGAGGGAAAGTTTGTTAGATCTCAAATTGTGAAATGTAATTATGCTTTTCTGTTACAATTATCATTTTATACCATGCCTTAATCCACTTGTTAATCACAATTAGCAAAATGGAAGTGATTAGTGAAATGTAGTTTTCATGTGAAATGACCAATATGTCCTTTTGCAAAAATCAGCCAATGCAACAGTAAAAACCAGTTCAAACAAGTCACATTGATCATTTGAAATGCATTGAAATTGGTTTGGTATGCAAAATCCATGTATTTCACAAAATCACCTTTTTTCCCACCAATTTTCAAATAGTTCACTTGAAAAATGACATTATTCCATGATGATTTTTGATGAAATATGATGATGCATCATGAAAGTACATGTAAAATGTGGTTTGCTCAAAGAAAGATCACCCAATTTGGCCATTCCATGTGAAAGTTATGCCACTTTGAAATTCAACATTTTTGGAAAATGATTTGATCACAACTTGCCAACCACACATGAGAAACTCATGTTCTTGGACTTTTTTGAAAGGTGAGAGCAAGATCTACAACTTTCATGTTGAACAAAATTTCATTTGAAGCATTTTTGGACACGTAATTTTGAGGAGAAAAACTTTCCATTTTTGGCAGTTTTCAATTACAAGTCACTTTCTATTTTTGGAAAGTTTCCATCTGACTTTATTTTCTTCATTCTTGATGTTTGAAATGTCAAATGAAACTTGTTTAGACATGAAATAAGTGTCTCTTACTCTCTCCCACCTCCAAATCCATCATTTCAAGCACAGTTGACCACAGCTGACTTTTTTGACTGATAGATGAATTTGGCTATGCACTGATCCACTTGAGCCTCAATCTTCTGATGAAATGGCTCAATGATGAAATCCTAGCTTCCATAAGCTCAATACAATCATGAAATGATCCCCATATCCATTGTAGACCCCATCTCCTTGCCAAGCCCTGACTGGCCCAATGCAACTGATTCAACTGATTAGGGTTGACCAGTGGTCAAAACCCTAATCTCAAGGTATCTGATCAATCTCTTGGATGATATCAAGACCATGATGATGATGATGTATCATTGCAACCAAGATGAAGCTCAACCCCCTTGAGAATCAAGAAACCCTAATTTGTACCACACATCCTCAGATGATTAATGATCAATTCAATGAACCCTCAGCTTGAATCTTAACCTCTCTTATCTTCTGATCAAGACCTAGGAGGATGACTTGCTTAATGTAGCCACATGTTATGCAAATATGCAATGCCTAATGACCTACAAATGATATGCAAAAATGCAAAGCTAGTCCCAAGAGAGGAGGGCAAATTTTGAGGTGTTACAGCTGCCCCTATTCAATCCACTATGAACCTGTCGATATGAATAGCCTCGGCTTTCAGATGATCAGGATGAAGAGTGATTGAATACCAAGAACAGACGAACAATTTGCACTCTGATGGGAAATAATCAACAATGCCTGTCAGAATCGGCAAAGAAACAACCTCGAAAGAAGAAGCATCCGTCTGGTACGGAGAAAGTCGGCCTGATCACCGAAACAGAATGTCGACCTGGATACCAAAATAAATGGTAACACAGGGATAACCATGGCCTGAACACCACACATCCGCTGGGGATTATTATTTCTTTTTAATGTTTTTCTTGAACCCCGAAATTTCTATTTTTCATTTTCTTGAACCCCGAAATTTTCTCTCGCGCAAATGATCTCGGATCATTGCATTTGAACCCCAACATCTTGTTTGCCAAAATAATGAACCCCATTCTCCATTTTGAACCCCAGTCGCCTGACGATAACTTGCGATCGCCATTGTGAACCCCGTTCTCCAGAAAATGCCTCAACATTTCCCTTTCTCCATTTGAACCCCGCTCTCCAGAAAATGCCTCAACATTTCCCTTTCTCCAATTGAACCCCGTTCTCCGCTTTCTTGTGATAATTCCGCTGGCAACGTCGGAAATAACACCAAACACCACTCTGAGGGCGACATATCAGAGGGTACACCTTCACAAAAGGAAGGTAACATGTGCATCTCTTCCTCAGAAGACACCCATAACGACTTCCATTGGCCTCAGCCAAAGTCTAAGGTGACACATGAACAGAAGATAATCCTGAGGACCTCATCCCGGATATAATCTTCAACTCCAATCTCTATTTGAACCCCGATCTCCAGAAAATGCCTCAACATTTCCTTTTCTCCAATTGAACCCCGATCTCCAGAAAATGCCTCAACATTTCCTTTTCTCCGTTTGAACCCCGTTTGTCGCGCTGATCGCGTAACGTCCTTTTATTTCCATCTCCGTCTGACGGAAAAATTCCCTCCAGTATCGCACTACTGGGGAAGTACTATTGATAAAAAACGGTGCCCAACTCCTCGGAGCAGCACCTTCACCCTCAGGCTACCACTTCTCAAACGGTAACCACGGTCTGAGACTAGCTCATGCTTGCAATATGATGCATGATTGATTTTTCTGCGTAATGCTCCATAATTATGGAAATGCTACGCGATTCATTATGCAATATGCTATGATATGTACATGATGCATGCATAAAAAGCATCCCCCTCAAGGGACTCTTCTGAGGAGCTCGAGACACTCCGCTGAGGAACTCGCCACCACTCCAATTTCCGCCCTGCTGGGGAATAGCACTGCTGCCGGAAAAAGGAAACCCTTGCTGGGGGAAAACCTCCTTTGCACCCGATCCGCTTGGGGGATTACTGGGGATAGAACCACCAACTCACTCTGTGGGGATACAACAGTCTTTGACTTGCTGGGGATATCAATCCCGACTCTGCTTGAGACACCACCGCACATAGATACTTCTGCTGGGAAAACTGCAACCTTCAGACCTGGAGACTGGGGAAGCATCGATCTGAAACCTACTGGGGATAACCATCTTGACCTTGATAGGGAATCCACAGACCTTGAATCTGCTGTGGAGTTAGTCCTCACAACTCTGCTTGGAGAGATGAGGAAAATCTGGTACTGAACACCAGTCAACTCGTCGACCCCTTGGTATTCATATCCAACTCCCATGTCAGTTTTCCAATTTTGAGAGCTCCCAGACCCGTCTGGACCTTTTCTGCTCCATCATCTTGTGTTCCAAACCGCTTCGTACTCGACGGAGAGCGAACTCCTGGGACTTATACAGACTTTTCAATTTTCAGACTTTGAAGAGTCTTCTTGATTAATTCCAAGGATCGTCGTACGCCTCGTCGTCTTTTCACCGTTCTTCTATTCATTCGTCCCTGATTGGACTCCATGGGGATTTGTTTTGTCAAAAGCTTCCACATCATAACCTGCAAGTGAGGGAAAATACCTAACAGTTCCTGCAAAAAAGATCGTTAGATGAAACCGTGCCCCAGGCGTGTGAAGATTTCAACACTTGTGTCACTCAGCCTTCCAAATAAGATTTCAAGTTTTCAATCTTATAAACATGCATCGGAAGGGACCTGTATGTCTTAAAATGCAAGATTCTTTATCAAAAATAATCGGATGTTTTTGCAATCAAAGCGGTAATGAAAACAAAAACAAAATTATTTGACTGAATATGCATTTTATTAATTGAAAAGTGTTTGGCTCAAATTGAGCAATACAACGGAAGCAATTCCTGAAAAGAGGTAATTGCGCACAAAAGGAAAAATCTATCCTAATGGCAATGTGAAACCCGTGATCTCATCGAGTTCCAACTCAGTTACACCCCATATATCCTCAGACTCTCCGTGTTTTCTGCCTTCTGAACAAGATGATTCCGACCGATCCCTACCGGGTATTATCCATGATGCTTTAACTAAAGCGCAAACGATCATGCCGAACGCAGTTGTTCGTTTCAATCCCTCTTTTGCCTGGACCGCCCTTGCGGGTTTTCAGTCCACCGGGATACCCTTTTTTGCCCAAGTCGCCTTTTCAGGTTTTCGACTTGCCGGGTGTACAATTTTTCATTTTATCCCTAATTTTTGCCCGAACCTTTCTTTCTGTTTTTTGGTTCGCCGGGATGCCCATTTTTGCCTGGACTATTTTATTCTTTTCGTCCAGCGGGTCTCTTTTATACGAAGTATTTTTTAACTGCGTCTGCATTCACAGGGGATGGAAAATCCTCGCCATCCATGGTCGTTAACAATAAGGCTCCGCCAGAGAAAACCTTCTTGACCACGAATGGACCTTCATAATTGGGTGTCCATTTGCCCCTTCGATCGTTTTGAGGAGGAAGGATCCTTTTCAGCACCATATCACCCACGTGATATACACGAGGTCGCACTTTTCGGTCAAAAGCACGCTTCATCCGTTGCTGGTATAACTGCCCATGACAGATGGCTGCCAGCCTCTTTTCCTCAATCAGGCTTAACTCTTCATACCGGATTCTTACCCATTCAGCCTCTTGCAATTTCACGTCCATCAGGACTCTCAAAGAGGGAATCTGAACCTCAACAGGTAGCACGGCTTCCATCCCATATACCAATGAGAAAGGAGTTGCCCCAGTAGATGTACGCACCGATGTTCGATACCCATGTAACGCAAACGGCAACATCTCATGCCAGTTTTTGTAGGTTACCACCATTTTCTGCACAATCTTCTTGATATTCTTATTGGCTGCCTCAACCGCCCCATTCATCTTCGGACGATAGGGAGAAGAATTGTGATGCTCAATCTTGAATTCCCGGCACAGTTCTGCCATCATCTTGTTATTCAAATTAGAACCATTATCAGTAATGATTCTCTCGGGAACCCCATATCTACAAATGATGTCTCTCTTGAGGAATCTGGCAACGACCTGCTTCGTCACGTTCGTATAAGAAGCTGCTTCAACCCACTTGGTGAAGTAATCAATAGCCACTAATATGAACCGATGCCCATTCAAAGCCGTAGGCTCTATCTTTCCAATCATATCAATGCCCCACATAGCAAACGGCCATGGAGACGACATTAAACTCAACGGGTTATGAGGCACGTGCACCTTGTCAGCATAAATCTGGCATTTATGACACTTCCGCACGTAATTGAAACATTGAGCCTCCATTGTCATCCAATAATAACCTGCCCTCAGCAGCTTCTTTACCATCGCATTCCCACTGGCATGGATACCGAACGATCCTTCGTGAACCTCTTTCATCAATTGGCTTGCTTCTTTGTCATCAACACATCTGAGCAAGACCCAATCGAAATTTCTCTTATACAAAACCCCATCCTTATTCAGATAAAACACCATGGCCAACCTCCGCAGAGTCTTTCGGTCCTTTTTAGATGCTCCCTCAGGATACTCTTGAGTCTCCAGATAGCGCTTGATATCGTAATACCACGGCTTCTCATCATCAGGCGCTGTATCAACAGCAAACACATAAGTCGGTCTATCCAGACGACCTACTTCCACACTGGGGAACTGATTCCACCACTTCACTTTAATCAAGGCGGCCAGAGTAGCCAAAGCATCTGCCAAAGGATTCTCCTCTCTGGGCACATGATGCATCTTTACTTTGGTGAAAAACGTCAACAATCTCCTCGTATAGTCCCGGTATGGAACTAAATGAGACTGATGCGTATACCATTTTCCGTTAACTTGATTTACAACCAGAGCTGAATCTCCATATATGACAAGGTTCTTGATCCTCAAATCAATCGCCTCTTCAATTCCCAATATACAAGCTTCGTATTCAGCCACGTTGTTGGTGCACTCAAATGTTAGCCGGGCAGCAAAAGGAATGTGGGATCTTTTCGGCGTAACCAAAACAGCACCAACACCGCTACCATTCACGTTAACGGCCCCATCAAACATCAGAATCCATTCGGATTCAGGGTCAGGCCCCTCCTCCGGGATTGGTTCTGTAGCGGTGTATTCGTCGCTATATGATCTATTGATTAAATCATAAGCAAAGCATACAATGAATCGAGTCGCCACCGCACTTTTATTTATCCAAAGGACTGGCTAAAAAGCGAACAAAAGCCTAAGAAGTTTTACACGTAGAAAACTAATGAAAAGATCAGAGATCGGGGTAAGGGGTAAATTACGCAATGGGAAGGTGTTAGGCACCCATCACGTCCTAGGTACTCCTAGGGAACCTTTTTCACAATTATTGTATAAGAAAAATATTTATTTGTTTTTGACATATTGTGCAAACATGATTGGGATGATGAGGAAAGAATGTACATGTTAATTATTTTTGTGTTCGAACGGATGAACCCGTTGCCTACGTACCTTCCATCAAAGGTAAGGATCAAAACGCCGTAGTTCGGCTAAAAAACTTCCAAAAGTTAGTGGATTCAATTTTAAAACAAAAGCTCACAGGTCTTACGTTACCCACGGGAGAAAACTCAACCTTATATAACAACTAGTCCACCATGTGAGAAAAGCTTCAACTTGCCAGAGAGGGGTTAACCCTATAATAGGCAAGGAAGACTTACAATTCATCTACTAAGGACAAATAGGTGAGATTAATATCAACCAACTAGGGTAAATCAAACCTATAGCTAATGTATGAAAACTTAACAGACATGGACAAAGCCACAAAATCATTTGAATGGGTGAAGTTATTTGGATTATTTACAAAAAGGTCAAAGTATGATTAAAGTCAATTCAAAATGAAGTATTTACGAAAATGAAGTTTGGAAAAATCATGGACTTAAGGTCCAAGTTTCTAATTTGGAAAGAAGGTGAGAATGTTTGCACAACACTTATTTCAAGTTTTTAAACATGTGTGAAAAGGTAGGACACAATGGGGTGAATGGAATAGAAGAGTGAATGTAAAACTTCTTAGAAGGGTCCACCTCTTGAAATCATATAGAAGATGATTCAAGTGGGTCCTTAGGAATAGGCTACAAATGAGCAATAATATGAACATAATAACAGATGAAAGTCAATAAATGCGGATACTGGATGCCACTCAATGGTCTTATACCTGTCTCCTAAAACAAGTAAGGATATCAGAAGCCACTCTATGGACTTACACTAATCTCCATCAGAATAAAACAAAAACAAAACAGGGAAGTCAACTGCCAATCTATCTGGACTTATGTTAACCTCCACAGTATGATCCTAGGAATACAAATGCCACATCACAGGGACTTACAATGAATCCTCACATACAACAACAATGCTCAAACAAAGAGCAAAGAAGATATGAGTGACCAATGAGGTCTTACACTCTATCTCTTCCATATCATAGGAACAAAAGCCAATCAATATGGACTTACAATTGTCCTCAATGGGAAAACAACAATGTCACAAGGACAAAAGAAATGGTCATGCACTAATGGCAAACAAAGATGATAAATGCACAATGGCAAACTCAAGTAATCATGTATAAATGAATCAAGTAATCAATCACATAAATTCAAGTAGCACACGCTATAACCATTCAATTAGGCTCAAGCAAAAGGGTTTGACTATGAAAGTCCACTGTAAGAGGTAAGTGTCGCTCTTAACCTTGCCATTGAGGGGCTAAGGTGAAGCAGATGAAAGGATATGAGGGGTGTGCCTCATTGCTTCTATCTCAGGTCCGAGAGAGCATGTAAATATAAGAATGTGGGGGAGTTCAGAAAGATGGAACTCTTTCCCCAATTAGACTCGATAGATCTTGGGTTGGGATCTCCATGCTACAACCATGTAATGGGAGCAAGGAGAAGACTCACAGAATAGTGGGAGATAGGCTACTTATCTCTTTGATCCACCAATTGCCTCGAATGAGGACTTTTCCTGCTTGGGACAAATATAAACACACACAAGCATTGCCTCTTAAGGAGGACTTCAGACAGTTTGCCCGGCCAAATAACGGGCCGGGTCTCCAGACTACATGAAGAAGAAGGTGCTATACCTCAATGCCAATTGCTTATAAGCAAAGCAATGCAAGTTCTTAAGAGAACTGAGCAACTAAGGGTACCTGGAATCAGTCAAAAATGATCAGCATCCCAACATAAACAAAACAATAACATAAGAATCAACCAATGTACAATCAAACAATAATGTGCAACATGTGCATGGCACAAGGATCAAGTGAACCAAGCCCTACAAAACAAATAATTGGTCAAATGATTTCAACTCAATTATGCATCAACCTCCTTAAGGCATTAGCTTTTTAACCTGAAAAGTCAAAGTCAAGCTCAAACATAAGTAACAAGACCACTAGGCCAAGCCTAGGGTCCAAAGGATGGAAAAATCCTAAAACAGCAAGCAAAACCTAATCAAAACCAAGATATTTCAATTACAAAGGGATCCCAATTGGTCCCAAATCCACACTATGCACTAATTTCATTTTATGCACAAATTAAGGCAAAGTAAGCAATGTTGAATCACATATGGACAACCAGAATGATTACAATCTAAAAAATACCAAAATAGAGGACATTCAACAAGCCACATGTTAATTTTCATGCCATTTGGACTAGTGGAGCTATAGGAATTAAATCAACATGTTAAGGCATGCAAAAACACAACCAAATCAAGTCACAAAATGTACACCAACTTCAATCAAATAGTAAACAGTGATATTAAATGGGAAATGAGTAGGACCAAAGCCAAATGAAAGCTACACATGTCAGGAACTACTCCACCAAATTTCATGTACATAGGGTTAGGGATGAGGATTTGGCAACATAGGAAAAAATGTTACACAAGCAAGGCCCTACAAATGCTAAGCAGCAAGCAAAAATTCTAATTAATTAGAAAATGGATTATTAAAATCCACAAAAATTCATGTTGAAAGTTAACACATCAAAGGTATCTCATGCAAAAAATCAAGGCCATAGGCCACAGGGAAGCATGGAAAAATAATTGGTGAATTCAACATGTCATATGGTGACACATGTTATCATACTCAAGTTCATTAAATCATATTAAAAAGACCAGAGGTCCAAAAATTACAAATCCTATGTCAAAAATTCCAGGAGAGTGTCAAGAATCATATTCTAAAATTTCATTTCATTTGGATAAAGCATGGTGATTTCATAATTAAAATAGTGAAACATATGAAATTTGCATACATTGTGAACATCTCTATACCAATTAAAAATTTCATCAAGCACAATTTCAATTTCTATGTCTAAAAAATAATAGATTAAAAATGGAGATTAACAAAAAAAGTCTCAAATTATTTGGATTAATATTGATGATTTTATGATTTTTAGAAGTTTTGAAATAATTATTGAATATTTATTTAATTGGAATTAGGATTAATTAATTAATTATGGACGAAAATGGCAAATCCGTAAATAACGTTGCCTGTGCCAAAACGCAGTCGCTCAATTAAATGATGTGGCGCGCGGCGATTCGTTCAATTCAGAGGGAAACAACAATTCGGACGGACAAGCGAAGAAGCAAGATCAAAACGCGGATTTCTGCAGAATTTCCAGAACTTCATCGCTGTTCTTGATTTCTTCCATTTCCAGATTTCGTTTTGAGCATTTTTTAACCAAGTCGGACAAATCACCTACCGTTGGAAAGGTTTAACTGAGTAGAACTTGAATATCCTAGTGGAATCGTCCAGAACCTCATATATGCAGCGAATCGAGTAAAAGAAAATATGGCATACAAACTTCAATCGAATATATCTCAGGCAATTCGTCATGAAATTACAATCCACAAGTTCTAGGTTACTCTACGATGAATGTTCTACAGAATCCCTAACAAAATCGAAGCAATTACGAGATTCGATTCCAACCTTTCTTGGAGTGCAGCAATGGATTCCACGCGATTTGAGCTCAGCAATGCGAAACAGATGGCGAATATGGATGTAGGAGAAGTGTGGAATGATTTGTTTAGCTCAACGATGCTTAGATCATCAAGAATCGCCAACTGCCATTGGAGAAGAAGACTTTGCAACAACTTGAATCGGCCATGGTTTTGCTTCAATCTTGATCAACAGAAACTCAACAATACCTGCAGGTTATGAATCAGTACAGAAAACGCACAAAAGTTGATGAGATCTTGATGAAAATGATCAAAAAAGTGTTGTGAAAATTTGAGCCAAATGAGAGAATTTGAGAGTTTTTTGTTTTTTGGATATGTGAATTGTGATTAGTCCTTGAGAAAACAGTTATAATTAACTATATATACTACCACTTAATCCAACAATTAAACATGATTAAGCAAAATTTGGTGATTAGCAAAAGTAGCTTAGGTGTGAATTTGGCCTTTTTTGCCCTTGAATGGCTAGAAGCATTGCAGCAGTAATTTTTCCTTTTGAACACATCACAAATCTTATTTGGAAGCTGATAGAATTAGTCTCATGTCCAAATTCTTCATACTTTGCATTTTGGACCATTTTGCCCCTCCCTTTTAATTAGTTCACTTCAAAAATGAGCTTTTGCATTGAGCCTTTTTAAAGAAATCCAATTATGCACCATGAAAGTACATATCAAATGGAGTTTGTGCATATAAAGAACTTGCAATTTGGACAATCCATGTGGAAGTTATGCCCTCCTGATTACGGGTCATTTTTGAAATTCACTGGATCATATCTTGACAACCACACATGGGATTTTCAAGTTCTTGGACTTTTTGGAATTGTGAGAACAAGATCTTCAACTTTCATGTTGGACAAAATTCCATTTGAAGCTTTCTTGGACACGTAGTATTTGGGAGAAAAACTTTCCATTTTGGGCAGGTGAGAATTACAGGTCATTTCCATTTTTGGAAACTTTTTGTCTGACTTCAAATCCTTCAACCTTGATCGTTGAAATGCCAAATGAGGCTTATATGGACATGAATGAGGTCCTTTTAACCATCTCACACCTTCCAATCCCTGATTAAATGCACAGTTGACCACAGTTGACTTTTGTTGACTTTTCTTGACTGGGCCATGTTTTGATGAATTCCAAGCCTCTTTCAATTGAGATCTTGCTTCCAAATGATATCACAAGTTATATGAACTCTTTATGAATGATCATGGTGTCCAAATTCTTCAAGAATGGTCACCATCTATTGCTCAAGGCCTGATTTGACTGTTTTGGCCTAGCTAGCTTCATCTGCAAGTAACATGGTTAGATGACAATATTCTTGTACTTTTGGTTAGTAAACATATGAAAAGCAATGACATACAAATACAATACATGCTTGGTGATCAAGAAACACACTCACAAGGTATCCCACCCACTAGGAGGGAAGCTAGGGTATGCTATGATCCTTGAGGCCATGATATGATATGATATGGGCCATGAGGGATCTTAGGGCCAAAATTGGGGTCTTACAGATGCCCCTATTTAAGGTCATTCTATCCGGAGAAGTGAAGTTTATAAATCTTCATCTCGACGCGGTAGAATGGGCTTAAATAATAGTAATGAGACGAATTTTGGTCCCTAAGAGACCTCATGATGCAGATGTATGCATGCAAAGCAAATTCTGTGGAGATATATGATTCGCACAGAAGAAAAGACGATCCATCGGAGTAATACACTCACCCGGAACAGATACTCTAGTAAGACTCTTATTGGGACTCTCTTAGGGGATAATAAGAAAAAGAATGCGTGAGCAGGACACGACTTTGATTAGTGAAAACAAAACTGACACAGCGTGACCAAGGCATGACTCCGAGTGGGGATAACAGACATCGGACTGGAGAACTTGCTGGGGAAGCAAAGGACTCACACCGGGGAATAAAGAATTCCAGAGGAAAATAAATCCATTGGGAAGACACAAGCTGACTCAAATTATCCATCAAGGATACTTCGGATAAAAATCCGGACTCGGACTAGGAAAAGATTCACATAGAACCTCCCTGCCGGGAAAATGCATATATTGGGGGAACGCCCATACAGCAAAAGGGTAAAATCACCAAAGGAAACTCCGCAGGGGATTGTCTAACAAAGAGACTCTCCTGGGAAAAGCAACAAGAAATGAGGTGTTACCGGTATAAGGGTAACAAACTCGGGAAGAGTGAATATCTAAGACCGGTATAAGGGTGAGAGATATCAATCAACCAACATCTGAGAAAGACCTACAAAGGGTATAATACTCAGGAAAATCCGACTCCACAGGGGACCAAGGTCATAATAGGGAGTAGACAGAAAGGAACACCAGGGATACCGAGGTATATAATAGGTGACCGACAGAACGTGAATTGGTATATATGCCAAGACACACATCATCCGAAAGGAGAGCTTGAAACAGCAAAACAATTTACAGGATGGAACATTCGAATCCACGACGGAAAACGAATCTTACTCAACTGGGGACACAAACCCAAAGAGTGCATGAGATATAATATCCATTACCGGCAGACCGTGGATAAGATACTCGCATGAGACATATTATCTATTACCGTCAGAACGTAGATAATAAACTCGCATGGTAAGAAACACCAGAGATACCGAAGTATATAATAGGTAATCTACCGAAAACGTGAATTGGTATATATGCCAAAACACACATCATCCAAAACACAAACTGGTTAAAGGATGGATATTCGATTCTACAGAGAATACGAATCTTGCTCAGGTGGGGAAAGTCATCAAAGGATTCCAACCAAAGAGCGCATGAGACATATTATTCATTACCGGCAGACCGTGAATAATATACTCGAAAGGAAAAGACACCAGAGATACCGAAGTATATAATAGGTGACTAACCACAAAGAGAGACAATCGCTACCAAGCATCCGGGTAAACGAAAGACAACTCAAAGGATGAATTGCAAGCATCCGGCAATTATCCAACAACAAGAATATTCGACTCCGCAAAGGGAAATAATGAATCTTACTCGACCAGGGAAACACAAAAGGCTTCAACTGAAGAGTGCATGAGATATATTATCCATTACCGTCAGAACGTGGATAGTATACTTCGCATGGAAGATTATCCACAACCGGTATAAGGGTTAATGAAGGATAAATCGACCGAAAAGAGAGGCATCGGGATACCAACAGGCATATAATGATGACCAATCAAAGGGAGAGTAACAACATTACCAACAAAAGGGTAAATGAAAGACTCGTTGGGGATAAATCGCAAGCATCCGGTAATTATCCGCAAAACTGGGGATACATTGATAAACAATCAATGATCCGGGGAACAAATCACTAGCAAACGATGAAAAGACCCACTGGCGACTTCAAAAGGATAACATTGCAAGCATCCGGCAATGATCCAGAAGACTGCTGGGAATACAAGTGCTTACTCAAGAGCAACTAACCCGAAGAAGGGAGGAATATCAACATCGAATCTTGAATGAAGATAACCACAAAGGAAAGATTAGGGTTTACATCTACCGAATACGGGGCAGAAGACCAAAAATCTAGCTGAGGAAACAAGGGGTTTAACGATACCGACTACTGGGTAAGAAACCAAAGACTCAGCCGAGGATAAAATTGCTAGCAACCGGCAATTATCCACACGTATCATAAGATACCACTCCGCTGGGGAGAAAAAATCACAGCGACATAGGATTTACAACTACCGAATACGGGGTAGAAGACCACAAACTCCACTGGGGATAAAAATCACCACAGGGAAACGCAAACTCTGTTTGGGATAACACCACAACAACAGAAAATCCATCATCAGCCAGACCGAACCACAAAGGTTACCACTGCTAGGGGAAAAGAGATAGGACTTACGACTACCGAATACGGGGTAGAAGCCATACTCTGGTGGGAATAACCACAAATTAGGGTTTACATCTACCGAATACGGGGTAGAAAACCAAAAACTCTGCGTGGGGATAGAATAAATCACGAATCCGCACGAGAAACCAAAAATGAGGTTTATAACAGACCATAAACTCTGTTGGAGAGTAGGGAATTAGGATTTGCGACTACCCATTATCAGGTAGGAAACCAACAACTCTGGCTGGGGACTACAAGGTATATAACCACAAGTTCTGCCAAGAAAGCCAGGAGAATAGGACTTACAACTACCGGTATAAGGGTAGAGGCCAAAATCGACTCTTGCGGAGGAATGAGAGGTATATAACCACAAATTCCGCCAAGAGGACAAGGAACAATAGGACTTACAACTACCGGTATAAGGGTAGAGGCCCGAAAACTCCGCTGGGGAACAACCCACTGGGAAGCACAAAACATTTGACAAAATGCCAATTCGGGAATATTCCGAAAAGACAGACTGAATCAAGACACGTCCTAATGAGGATATAACTCAAATAGGAACCTCCATCCCAATATATGTGTTGGGAGGAAACGGAAGAAACCGTCATCCACGAGGGTATATCTCAGTGGGGAACTGCAGAAGGACAGACAGACACTTTCTGCTTATGGGGCTGACTCTACATGGAGAGATTTAACACCCGACATCTGCTTAGGAAGATCTATAAAGATCTATATCACCATAGCAGGGAATAACAAACAAGGGATATATGGCAAAAATGCAACATGAATATCTGAATGTTTATGAATATGCATGAATATGCGTGATTTATGTTTGATGAATGCTGACAAAACAGACATTTCTGACACAACATGTCCAGGAATCAAACGTCCGGTATTATACTTCCAGGGGAAAACCAACTGGAAAGCCAATTCTGCTGGAGATCTATATGCTATAAAGCAAAGATCTGAGGGTACTGCTAGGAAGCAGAAGCAAAAGAATCAGAGATATCTGGAGAATACCAAATCTCTGAGCACTGGATCAGCGATCACCCCAACTGGGGCACAGAAAGTCGCAACAGGCAAAGAGCCACAAAGACAAATCTGTTGGGGAACAAGAGAATCTCAAAGTCCTGCAGGGGATCTTAGCAAACACTGCTATGGAAACGGATCCAACATAACTCCATTGGGGAACAACCCACTGAGGGAGCAGAGGTCACCGGATAGAGTTTGGCTGCACAAGCAACTCTACTGGGGGTACTGTCAGCTACTCTCTTGGGGAACAACCCACTGAGGAAGGAAAACACCAAACAAGTAGATTCTGCAACAAAATCCGCTCTACTGAGGATCGAAAAGTAATCAGGGAATCAATACAATCTCTGGATGACGGAGCTATCGACCGACCATACGGGGGATTGAAGGAGGTTCAACAGGCGATACCGCCACAACAACCGCTCTGCAGACAAATGCTGGAGAAAGATGGATGAAAATACTGGGATATCAACCCAATCAACCACGGAGTAGGAAAATAAATCTTGTTTTGCTGAGAATAACAACCATTCTGATAGAGGGAAAGTGAACACCTCCACTGACGACTTTGCCGGGGAAAAGGTAAAGTACCGGGTATCAAACCACTGACTTACCGAGTCTTCCAAAAGGAAAGCAACCGTGCTGAGAAAACAGATAAATCCGCTGGCAACTGCGCTGGGGAGAGTGACAACAACTCTGCTCGCGACTTGGATGGGGATATCAATAACTGCTCTACTCGTGACTGTGCTGAAGAGACGAATAAAGTCTGGGCGTAGCGACCCACTGGAGAAAGTGACGAGGCACCAAGGTGACAAACCATCAACCGCCGAATCTTCCACAAGGAAAGCATCCATGCTGGGGAAAACTGCTGTTGGAGAACACTGACTCTTCAACAACACTCTGCTTGGGGAACAACCCCATCAACAACTCGACTTGCAATTATGCTGGCAACTCACTTGGGAAGAAATACGGGATACGGGGATATCGACCCACTAACCACAAATCTTCTGAACAATTGAGCAATCAAGCCGGGGAGAGACTACTGTTGGAGAACAGACTGAGCCTTCAATACACAATTCTGCTTCGGGGAGTCAGAATCCACAGAAGCTCTGCTTAGGGAACCACCCCAACAACAAATCTCTGCTTGGGGAACAACCCCAACAACCAAATCTGGAGAAGAAGGATACAAACCAAACCAGGAGTATGAACAAATGTCCTACCTGTTGGAAACCATGCCACCCTTGGGAGAGCACTGAGAAATTCTTTAAGTATCCTTTTATCATAGTGAATGTTCACTTTGTTTAAAACAATAATCTTTGAAAAATTCTGTTTTTCAAAACAATGATATTTTTATCAATTAAAACATGCAAAACATTTGTTGAATTGAAACAAATAAGAGTGCAAATATATGGGTAAAAGCTCAAATTTATTTGATGGAATGGTAGTCTGCAAATGGCAAGGCTCCATAGATCTGTACAAATTTGAAATCAGTGATATATATTGGAAGAGGGCTACATTGAACATAATGATCCTTTCTCTACCAATTTGAATCTCGATGTATTCGAAGCTTCAGTTGACGACGAATCGAGAATCCTCTGACGAAAAGACAGCTGATGAAACAGAAAGTCTTGTCAAGATGCAGTTACTTGCCTGATCCCTAATTTTTGCCTAGATTGCCCCAGGGTGAGGTACTCAATCTAGCGGGATGCAAATATGCTTTTTTATCAAGTCTCTAACTTTTGCCTGGATTACCCTTGCGGGTTCTCCACCGAGACGCTCATTTTTTGCCTAAGCCGCCCTTTCGGGTTTTCAACTTAGCAAGCTATTCTGTTTTTCATTTGCATTTACTTTTTTTTTCTAGGCAAAGTATCTTTTAACTGCATCTGAATTCACAGGACGAGTGAAATCCTCCCCATCCATTGTTGTAAGCATCAAAGCTCCGCCTGAAAAGGCTCTTTTAACAACATATGGACCCTCGTAGTTTGGAGTCCACTTGCCCCTGGAATCGGGCACGAAAGACAAGACTTTCTTGAGCACGAGGTCACCTTCTCGGAACACACAAGGCTTGACCTTCTTATCGAATGCTTTCTTCATTCTCTGTTGATATAACTGACCATGACACATGGCAGTCAATCGCTTCTCTTCAATCAAATTCAGTTGGTCATAACGACTCTGAATCCATTCAGCATCAGTCAACTAGGGACTTGAGGGTATCATTTTTCTTTTTTCTTTTGAAAAGATTTGAAAATTTTTTCCTGATTTTTGAGCTTTTCATCTTTTTCACCCTCTCTTCTTTCATTTTTTTTTTACATTACATTTGTAATGCCCCAGTTTGACTGGTTTGCTGATTCTCATGATACAGCTGAATGAGCTTCTTTCGTGCTCAAGAAGGCGGGTAATCTCATCAGGAATCCCCTTCAACATCATCTTCCTCTACTTCGAATACAAAGAATTCAAGATTTGGGAGATGGCGTTGGATCATTATGTTCAATGGGTTTAGAAATCCCTGCATAATGATTTTGGATAATGAAAAGCTTTTATATTTTAAACAAGCAAATCATTATGCAGATGAAAAAGCTGTTTTCTTGTTTTTCAGGTTTTTTGTGATCACTGATTTCATGCAAAAGCAAAAAGTGAAAACAAATGGAAAAACAAATGTTTAACAATGCATTAATTGAATGAAACATCACTGTATTAAATGCTGCCAACAATGTCATCACTTCTCCTTTTGGCATGGGAGAAGGGTTTTAAACAAAGTGAGCATTATTACTCTGACTTATGGATAACTGTTGGAACATCTACAGCGACCCAATTGTGGCAGACACCACCAGGAATAACGAAATTGCACATATCCTCTGCATCTTCTTCAATGATAGCAGCGGCTTCCTCTTCCGGCTGATCATCATGGATAAATCCTCCACTTGTGAACAGACCGTGCTCATTATATGCCCCAGAACAGTAGCCAATGCCAGCCCGGGATCGGTTAACCAGGAATAAATCCATCAACAGTACACTGTCCGGAAAATTCCTCCTTGAGTCCACAATTCTCTTGCTCAAGATGATCCATCAATCTCGAAGAGTCGATTCTGGTATAATACCGGCGAAGTGCGTCTCCAAAATAAATGAAGATCGCAGGGTCAGACCATAGGACAGGAGTTGAACAAAACACCCGCTTATGCAAATGATGCATGAAGTATTTATGCATATGCTTGTTTTTTATTTCAAAGGAACTCGAGGGTTCTATTTGCAAACTTTGAAATATTTACATTTTGATCGTATATGAGAATATCTCATCAGATAGATCAGGTGAAAAAATTTTCCCGGTTTTTTCATGTTTGAAAATTTTTGCAAATAAACTCCTTTGAGTTCCTTGAAAATTTTCTTTTTATCTGATGATATGGATGCAGATGAATGTATGAATGCATGAATGCAACAATCACACTCAAGGATCAAGCAAAGCACACCAAACAAAGGTCGTGGGAAAGTTCATTGTATCCCTAATATCAATCATCCATTTTGGTGGATTTAGGTTTTCACCTTATCGACACCCAAGTTCCATTGATATTAACGGTACATGAACCGGCTCAAACATCCTTAATATCAACCAGCCGCTTTGGTGGATTTTAGGTTTTACACCTGATCCGGGATCCATTGATATTAACGATGTTTGAACGACTCAACCACGAATCACGGGTTTGCTGAGAGTCACGAGCATGGAGTCTTGGTTAAGAACCACCCAAAGGGAGTGTACTAGGGTTTAAACCTGTCAGACATGTTCTACCAGAGGTTCCCATAATCATCGTTCCATCTTTCGAATATTATCGGAGGAACGAATACTCGTATTCCAAGAATATTCTCAAGAGAGACTCTTATGAGTGTAGTATCGCGTAACAATCGCATCAGAACTTACATCTGAACGACCTCCGCACTACGTCCTAAAAATAGGCCAAGATGGGTTTGGTAAACTAAGGTCCTTGGCTTCTAAGGCACATGATTGAAAGAATAATACCTAACCACAAATAACTTGTGTGACATTATTAATCCAACATGACCTCCACCAAGTGAATGGACTCGCAAGTCAACTGGCTAAGGACTACTCCACACCAATCGACGAGACTATGCCATTCTCCTATCCTAGAGTGCACTCGAGTTCGGGTATAGAACTCATCTCACAGAGATCACCAAAGCAAACAGCATTTGTATATCAAGCAATTCACACATTACAATCAATACAGTGATCCCAAATTGTACAAAAATATGTCAAATAACAAATAATAATATATCACACAAAGGTGAAAAGTAGGCAATACCACCAAGGACCTTTCATTCCCCAGTGGAGTCGCCACTTTTCTGTAGCGGTGTATTCGTCGCTATATGATCTATTGATTAAATCATAAGCAAAGCATACAATGAATCGAGTCGCCACCGCACTTTTATTTATCCAAAGGACTGGCTAAAAAGCGAACAAAAGCCTAAGAAGTTTTACACGTAGAAAACTAATGAAAAGATCAGAGATCGGGGTAAGGGGTAAATTACGCAATGGGAAGGTGTTAGGCACCCATCACGTCCTAGGTACTCCTAGGGAACCTTTTTCACAATTGTTGTATAAGAAAAATATTTATTTGTTTTTGACATATTGTGCAAACATGATTGGGATGATGAGGAAAGAATGTACATGTTAATTATTTTTGTGTTCGAACGGATGAACCCGTTGCCTACGTACCTTCCATCAAAGGTAAGGATCAAAACGCCGTAGTTCGGCTAAAAAACTTCCAAAAGTTAGTGGATTCAATTTTAAAACAAAAGCTCACAGGTCTTACGTTACCCACGGGAGAAAACTCAACCTTATATAACAACTAGTCCACCATGTGAGAAAAGCTTCAACTTGCCAGAGAGGGGTTAACCCTATAATAGGCAAGGAAGACTTACAATTCATCTACTAAGGACAAATAGGTGAGATTAATATCAACCAACTAGGGTAAATCAAACCTATAGCTAATGTATGAAAACTTAACAGACATGGACAAAGCCACAAAATCATTTGAATGGGTGAAGTTATTTGGATTATTTACAAAAAGGTCAAAGTATGATTAAAGTCAATTCAAAATGAAGTATTTACGAAAATGAAGTTTGGAAAAATCATGGACTTAAGGTCCAAGTTTCTAATTTGGAAAGAAGGTGAGAATGTTTGCACAACACTTATTTCAAGTTTTTAAACATGTGTGAAAAGGTAGGACACAATGGGGTGAATGGAATAGAAGAGTGAATGTAAAACTTCTTAGAAGGGTCCACCTCTTGAAATCATATAGAAGATGATTCAAGTGGGTCCTTAGGAATAGGCTACAAATGAGCAATAATATGAACATAATAACAGATGAAAGTCAATAAATGCGGATACTGGATGCCACTCAATGGTCTTATACCTGTCTCCTAAAACAAGTAAGGATATCAGAAGCCACTCTATGGACTTACACTAATCTCCATCAGAATAAAACAAAAACAAAACAGGGAAGTCAACTGCCAATCTATCTGGACTTATGTTAACCTCCACAGTATGATCCTAGGAATACAAATGCCACATCACAGGGACTTACAATGAATCCTCACATACAACAACAATGCTCAAACAAAGAGCAAAGAAGATATGAGTGACCAATGAGGTCTTACACTCTATCTCTTCCATATCATAGGAACAAAAGCCAATCAATATGGACTTACAATTGTCCTCAATGGGAAAACAACAATGTCACAAGGACAAAAGAAATGGTCATGCACTAATGGCAAACAAAGATGATAAATGCACAATGGCAAACTCAAGTAATCATGTATAAATGAATCAAGTAATCAATCACATAAATTCAAGTAGCACACGCTATAACCATTCAATTAGGCTCAAGCAAAAGGGTTTGACTATGAAAGTCCACTGTAAGAGGTAAGTGTCGCTCTTAACCTTGCCATTGAGGGGCTAAGGTGAAGCAGATGAAAGGATATGAGGGGTGTGCCTCATTGCTTCTATCTCAGGTCCGAGAGAGCATGTAAATATAAGAATGTGGGGGAGTTCAGAAAGATGGAACTCTTTCCCCAATTAGACTCGATAGATCTTGGGTTGGGATCTCCATGCTACAACCATGTAATGGGAGCAAGGAGAAGACTCACAGAATAGTGGGAGATAGGCTACTTATCTCTTTGATCCACCAATTGCCTCGAATGAGGACTTTTCCTGCTTGGGACAAATATAAACACACACAAGCATTGCCTCTTAAGGAGGACTTCAGACAGTTTGCCCGGCCAAATAACGGGCCGGGTCTCCAGACTACATGAAGAAGAAGGTGCTATACCTCAATGCCAATTGCTTATAAGCAAAGCAATGCAAGTTCTTAAGAGAACTGAGCAACTAAGGGTACCTGGAATCAGTCAAAAATGATCAGCATCCCAACATAAACAAAACAATAACATAAGAATCAACCAATGTACAATCAAACAATAATGTGCAACATGTGCATGGCACAAGGATCAAGTGAACCAAGCCCTACAAAACAAATAATTGGTCAAATGATTTCAACTCAATTATGCATCAACCTCCTTAAGGCATTAGCTTTTTAACCTGAAAAGTCAAAGTCAAGCTCAAACATAAGTAACAAGACCACTAGGCCAAGCCTAGGGTCCAAAGGATGGAAAAATCCTAAAACAGCAAGCAAAACCTAATCAAAACCAAGATATTTCAATTACAAAGGGATCCCAATTGGTCCCAAATCCACACTATGCACTAATTTCATTTTATGCACAAATTAAGGCAAAGTAAGCAATGTTGAATCACATATGGACAACCAGAATGATTACAATCTAAAAAATACCAAAACAGCATAGAAAATTCCACAAAAATTATACCCTAAACAGAGGACATTCAACAAGCCACATGTTAATTTTCATGCCATTTGGACTAGTGGAGCTATAGGAATTAAATCAACATGTTAAGGCATGCAAAAACACAACCAAATCAAGTCACAAAATGTACACCAACTTCAATCAAATAGTAAACAGTGATATTAAATGGGAAATGAGTAGGACCAAAGCCAAATGAAAGCTACACATGTCAGGAACTACTCCACCAAATTTCATGTACATAGGGTTAGGGATGAGGATTTGGCAACATAGGAAAAAATGTTACACAAGCAAGGCCCTACAAATGCTAAGCAGCAAGCAAAAATTCTAATTAATTAGAAAATGGATTATTAAAATCCACAAAAATTCATGTTGAAAGTTAACACATCAAAGGTATCTCATGCAAAAAATCAAGGCCATAGGCCACAGGGAAGCATGGAAAAATAATTGGTGAATTCAACATGTCATATGGTGACACATGTTATCATACTCAAGTTCATTAAATCATATTAAAAAGACCAGAGGTCCAAAAATTACAAATCCTATGTCAAAAATTCCAGGAGAGTGTCAAGAATCATATTCTAAAATTTCATTTCATTTGGATAAAGCATGGTGATTTCATAATTAAAATAGTGAAACATATGAAATTTGCATACATTGTGAACATCTCTATACCAATTAAAAATTTCATCAAGCACAATTTCAATTTCTATGTCTAAAAAATAATAGATTAAAAATGGAGATTAACAAAAAAAGTCTCAAATTATTTGGATTAATATTGATGATTTTATGATTTTTAGAAGTTTTGAAATAATTATTGAATATTTATTTAATTGGAATTAGGATTAATTAATTAATTATGGACGAAAATGGCAAATCCGTAAATAATGTTGCCTGTGCCAAAACGCAGTCGCTCAATTAAATGATGTGGCGCGCGACGATTCGTTCAATTCAGAGGGAAACAACAATTCGGACGGACAAGCGAAGAAGCAAGATCAAAACGCGGATTTCTGCAGAATTTCCAGAACTTCATCGCTGTTCTTGATTTCTTCCATTTCCAGATTTCGTTTTGAGCATTTTTTAACCAAGTCGGACAAATCACCTACCGTTGGAAAGGTTTAACTGAGTAGAACTTGAATATCCTAGTGGAATCGTCCAGAACCTCATATATGCAGCGAATCGAGTAAAAGAAAATATGGCATACAAACTTCAATCGAATATATCTCAAGCAATTCGTCATGAAATTACAATCCACAAGTTCTAGGTTACTCTACGATGAATGTTCTACAGAATCCCTAACAAAATCGAAGCAATTACGAGATTCGATTCCAACCTTTCTTGGAGTGCAGCAATGGATTCCACGCGATTTGAGCTCAGCAATGCGAAACAGATGGCGAATATGGATGTAGGAGAAGTGTGGAATGATTTGTTTAGCTCAACGATGCTTAGATCATCAAGAATCGCCAACTGCCATTGGAGAAGAAGACTTTGCAACAACTTGAATCGGCCATGGTTTTGCTTCAATCTTGATCAACAGAAACTCAACAATACCTGCAGGTTATGAATCAGTACAGAAAACGCACAAAAGTTGATGAGATCTTGATGAAAATGATCAAAAAAGTGTTGTGAAAATTTGAGCCAAATGAGAGAATTTGAGAGTTTTTGTTTTTTGGATATGTGAATTGTGATTAGTCCTTGAGAAAACAGTTATAATTAACTATATATACTACCACTTAATCCAACAATTAAACATGATTAAGCAAAATTTGGTGATTAGCAAAAGTAGCTTAGGTGTGAATTTGGCCTTTTTTGCCCTTGAATGGCTAGAAGCATTGCAGCAGTAATTTTTCCTTTTGAACACATCACAAATCTTATTTGGAAGCTGATAGAATTAGTCTCATGTCCAAATTCTTCATACTTTGCATTTTGGACCATTTTGCCCCTCCCTTTTAATTAGTTCACTTCAAAAATGAGCTTTTGCATTGAGCCTTTTTAAAGAAATCCAATTATGCACCATGAAAGTACATATCAAATGGAGTTTGTGCATATAAAGAACTTGCAATTTGGACAATCCATGTGGAAGTTATGCCCTCCTGATTACGGGTCATTTTTGAAATTCACTGGATCATATCTTGACAACCACACATGGGATTTTCAAGTTCTTGGACTTTTTGGAATTGTGAGAACAAGATCTTCAACTTTCATGTTGGACAAAATTCCATTTGAAGCTTTCTTGGACACGTAGTATTTGGGAGAAAAACTTTCCATTTTGGGCAGGTGAGAATTACAGGTCATTTCCATTTTTGGAAACTTTTTGTCTGACTTCAAATCCTTCAACCTTGATCGTTGAAATGCCAAATGAGGCTTATATGGACATGAATGAGGTCCTTTTAACCATCTCACACCTTCCAATCCCTGATTAAATGCACAGTTGACCACAGTTGACTTTTGTTGACTTTTCTTGACTGGGCCATGTTTTGATGAATTCCAAGCCTCTTTCAATTGAGATCTTGCTTCCAAATGATATCACAAGTTATATGAACTCTTTATGAATGATCATGGTGTCCAAATTCTTCAAGAATGGTCACCATCTATTGCTCAAGGCCTGATTTGACTGTTTTGGCCTAGCTAGCTTCATCTGCAAGTAACATGGTTAGATGACAATATTCTTGTACTTTTGGTTAGTAAACATATGAAAAGCAATGACATACAAATACAATACATGCTTGGTGATCAAGAAACACACTCACAAGGTATCCCACCCACTAGGAGGGAAGCTAGGGTATGCTATGATCCTTGAGGCCATGATATGATATGATATGGGCCATGAGGGATCTTAGGGCCAAAATTGGGGTCTTACAGATGCCCCTATTTAAGGTCATTCTATCCGGAGAAGTGAAGTTTATAAATCTTCATCTCGACGCGGTAGAATGGGCTTAAATAATAGTAATGAGACGAATTTTGGTCCCTAAGAGACCTCATGATGCAGATGTATGCATGCAAAGCAAATTCTGTGGAGATATATGATTCGCACAGAAGAAAAGACGATCCATCGGAGTAATACACTCACCCGGAACAGATACTCTAGTAAGACTCTTATTGGGACTCTCTTAGGGGATAATAAGAAAAAGAATGCGTGAGCAGGACACGACTTTGATTAGTGAAAACAAAACTGACACAGCGTGACCAAGGCATGACTCCGAGTGGGGATAACAGACATCGGACTGGAGAACTTGCTGGGGAAGCAAAGGACTCACACCGGGGAATAAAGAATTCCAGAGGAAAATAAATCCATTGGGAAGACACAAGCTGACTCAAATTATCCATCAAGGATACTTCGGATAAAAATCCGGACTCGGACTAGGAAAAGATTCACATAGAACCTCCCTGCCGGGAAAATGCATATATTGGGGGGAACGCCCATACAGCAAAAGGGTAAAATCACCAAAGGAAACTCCGCAGGGGATTGTCTAACAAAGAGACTCTCCTGGGAAAAGCAACAAGAAATGAGGTGTTACCGGTATAAGGGTAACAAACTCGGGAAGAGTGAATATCTAAGACCGGTATAAGGGTGAGAGATATCAATCAACCAACATCTGAGAAAGACCTACAAAGGGTATAATACTCAGGAAAATCCGACTCCACAGGGGACCAAGGTCATAATAGGGAGTAGACAGAAAGGAACACCAGGGATACCGAGGTATATAATAGGTGACCGACAGAACGTGAATTGGTATATATGCCAAGACACACATCATCCGAAAGGAGAGCTTGAAACAGCAAAACAATTTACAGGATGGAACATTCGAATCCACGACGGAAAACGAATCTTACTCAACTGGGGACACAAACCCAAAGAGTGCATGAGATATAATATCCATTACCGGCAGACCGTGGATAAGATACTCGCATGAGACATATTATCTATTACCGTCAGAACGTAGATAATAAACTCGCATGGTAAGAAACACCAGAGATACCGAAGTATATAATAGGTAATCTACCGAAAACGTGAATTGGTATATATGCCAAAACACACATCATCCAAAACACAAACTGGTTAAAGGATGGATATTCGATTCTACAGAGAATACGAATCTTGCTCAGGTGGGGAAAGTCATCAAAGGATTCCAACCAAAGAGCGCATGAGACATATTATTCATTACCGGCAGACCGTGAATAATATACTCGAAAGGAAAAGACACCAGAGATACCGAAGTATATAATAGGTGACTAACCACAAAGAGAGACAATCGCTACCAAGCATCCGGGTAAACGAAAGACAACTCAAAGGATGAATTGCAAGCATCCGGCAATTATCCAACAACAAGAATATTCGACTCCGCAAAGGGAAATAATGAATCTTACTCGACCAGGGAAACACAAAAGGCTTCAACTGAAGAGTGCATGAGATATATTATCCATTACCGTCAGAACGTGGATAGTATACTTCGCATGGAAGATTATCCACAACCGGTATAAGGGTTAATGAAGGATAAATCGACCGAAAAGAGAGGCATCGGGATACCAACAGGCATATAATGATGACCAATCAAAGGGAGAGTAACAACATTACCAACAAAAGGGTAAATGAAAGACTCGTATGGCATGCTCTTTTCGACCAGACTCGTCATGCTGCCCCAATACACACCCCATAGACCCCTCGAGGACCGTCAGGTACATAATTAACGATCTTCCCTCCACAGGAGGCATCAGAATCGGAGGCTCCTGCAAATACTCTTTTATTTTTTCAAATGCCGCTTGGCAATCATTATTCCACCTGACCGTTTGATCTTTTCTCAACAATTTGAAAATCGGTTCACACGTGGCTGTTAGGTGAGATATGAACCGTGAGATATAGTTCAATCTACCCAAGAAACCACGAACCTCTTTCTCCGTCCTCGGTGCAGGCATTTCTCTTATCGCTTTTACTTTCGCAGGATCAACCTCGATTCCTTTCTCGCTTACAATGAACCCCAGCAATTTACCGGACCGCACTCCAAAAGTGCACTTGTTCGGATTCAACCTCAGTCTGAACTGTCTCAGCCGGTCGAACAACTTGGCCAGATCTACCAAATGCCCCTCTTCTGTTTGGGACTTTGCTATCATGTCATCAACATAGCATTCAATTTCATGATGAATCATATCATGAAACAAAGTCACCATGGCCCTCTGATAAGTAGCACCGGCGTTCTTGAGACCGAATGGCATCACCTTGTAACAAAAGGTGCCCCACGGTGTAATGAACGTTGTTTTCTCCATATCATCTGGCGACATTTTGATTTGATTATAGCCAGAAAAGCCATCCATGAAGGAAAACACCGAGAATTGAGCTGTATTATCTACCAACACATCAATGTGAGGTAATGGGAAGTCATCCTTCGGACTAGCTCTATTCAGATCTCGGTAGTCCACACACATTCTCACTTTACCATCTTTCTTCAGGACTGGCACGATGTTCGCGACCCATGGCGGATAATTAGTGACAACAAGGAAACCAGCATCCCACTGCTTCTGCACTTCCTCTTTAATTTTCATCGCCATGTCAGGTCGAGTTCTGTGCAACTTCTGCTTTACCGGAGGACAATCTGCTCTCAATGGTAGCTTATGCACAACGATATCGGTATCCAACCCTGGCATATCTTGATAAGACCAGGCAAAGATGTCGACATACTCTTTCAACAATGCCACCATTCTACTCTTGACACTCGCCTCCAAAGCAGCCCCGATTTTCACTTCTTTCTTGACCTCGTCGGTACCCAGATTCACAACCTCAATCTGCTCTTCGTGCGGCTGAATCACCTTCTCCTCTTGTTTCAACAACCTGGCTAACTCCCCTGGCAGTTCACAATCTTCTTCGCCTTCTTCTTCGGCTTGATAGATCGGATTGTCGAAGTCATACGAGGGTGTAACAGGATTGTTATCAATGAGATCCGGAGAATGATCGCATCTGCATGAATGTGGATTCATGCATTGCTTTAGAACCGGAACGAGACAAATTAAAAAGAAAAATGAAAACATTGCCATTTTTATTCTGTTTTATTTTTAAACTGCAAAAATAAATGAAAAACAGGGAACACCGCTTTTAACTGAAAAACATCCTTTTATTGATGATGCAAACTTGCAAATTTAAACATGAGGTGGCCCTTACAATGGACCAATACGTTTCGGGCAAAACGTATGGCTTTCATGCAAATAAAATCAAAACAGGAAAAATATTACTCTTCCAGCAGAGTGACCCGGATGATCTTTTCAGCCTTCCAGTTCTGGATTCCCATCCCTGGTGCGCACGGCTTTATCCACTGGTCAATTTCGCAGTCGCTATCAGCTTCATCACTCATCATGCAGATGTGATCCGGATCTAGCATTCCGGCACTAGTGAATGTGACCGACGTACGACGTCCCCTTCCTTGTCCTGAGCCTCTGCCAGGCTGGTAACCCACTCCGAAGCGGTCCTTCTTTGCAGAGATATCCATCATCCTGCCCCAACCAGGAGCCTCCCCATTCTTCACCACCTCGGCGGCCTGCTTGTACGAAGCAATGGACGGTTTCTCTTCTTCCTTTGCAAACAGAGCATTCTCCACCTTAACGGTTTCGAAAGCTTGACTCGGCGTCTCTCATATTTCGCCGTCCATTTCAACGTACTTGAATGAGGACAGGTGGCTGACAAATATATCTTCTTCTCCGCAGACGGTGACAACCTGTCCTTCCCAGATATATTTCAACTTTTGGTGTAAAGTCGAGGTCACTGCCCCGGCAGCATGAATCCACGGCCTACCCAACAAGCAACTGTATGCCGGCTGGATATCCATGACATAGAAAGTCGACTTAAACACCTCCGGGCCTATCTTCACCGGAAGCTCAACTTCTCCGAATACGGCCCGCTTCGACCCGTCAAATGCCCGCACTATCAGATCAGTGGGAGTCAGAATCAGCCCGTCACAATTCAGCTTAGCCATAGCCTTCTTCGGCAACACATTTAATGAGGAGCCGGTATCAACCAGCACATGAGAAAGCACGGCTCCTTTACATTCCATTGCAATGTGTAGAGCCCGGTTGTGATTTCTCCCATCTACAGTCAGGTCCATGTCAGTAAAGCCCAACCCATGGCTGGCATGCACATTAGACACGACCGTCTCCAACTGGTTAATTGTTATCTCTTGAGGAACATAGGCTTTCTTCAGGATCTTCATCAAAGCCTCTCTATGCCCCTCAGAACTCAGCAACAACGACAGAATCGAGATTTTGGAGGGAGTCTGTTGCAGATGGTCCACAAGTTTGTACTCAGACTTCTTGATGATCCTAAGGAATTCTTCTGCATCATCATCAAGCTTTTCTTCCGACCCAACAGGCGTCGGTGTCACATCAGGAGTACCATCGCTCACCACTGCTTTCCCTTTCGCCCTGGCTAAAGCCTCGGCCTTTTCTTTCTTCTCTTTTTCTCCTTCTCCTCCCCTCAAGGCATTTGGAGCAAACAATCTGCCACTGCGAGTGAAACCGCTGGGACCGGCATTATCCACCTTTGAAACGGTGGTTTCACTTGCAGTCTGATCTTCTACTTTCTCTCTGTTACAGTACACTTCTCCCCCATAATGCCATGGCACAGCATCATCTTTGTCATACGGAATTGGTCCAGGTACCGTGATGGTAACTGGAGCCGCCTCCGCCAGAGTAGACAAATCCACCGGATCAAAATAAATCGTTATGGTGGAGACTTCATCTTTCCCCAAATCAGCCTTCTTCTCAATCAGAATACTCCCATTGTCCATCAAACCCTGGACAGTCCTCCTCAATAATTCACACCCATTCTGAACAACAGTGCACTCAGCACAATCAATACCACAGCCCGGGTGAACCCCATTCAACATCAACTGCCTCTTAACCTCAGTCAGAGGAGTCTTCAACTGATCAACAGACAACAGCCCCACTCTGTTCTCCTCCGAGACAACATTCACTCCCCTTTGACCATGCGCGGGCATGGGATTAGCATTGACATTGGGAGATGGTGCGAAGTTGATAGCTTTCGAATCCACCAGGTCTTGAACTGTGTGCTTAAAAGCTTTGCAGTTCTCTATATTGTGTCCGGGCGCACCTGAGTGAAATTCACATTTTGCATTCTCATCATAATTGGCTGGCCTTTGATCAGGTCTCAAAGGCGCCAAAGTCCTTAACTGTACCAACCCCAAGTCTTGCAATTTCTTGAACAAGAAAGAGTAAGTCACAGGTGGCCTGTCGAACTGACGGTCATTCATTCTTCCTCGCACCTGATAACCAGCCCTCCGAGGCCTCTGCTGAAATGGTTGTCTTTGCTGTTGAGGTTGCTGTTGTTGTTGCTGATTATCAGCAGGAATAGTTACCGCAGCAGTGTGCTGAGAGTAACGATCCCTACTGGGTCCCCTTTGAGTGTACACCGTGCTGGTATCACCCTCTTTCTTTCTCTGGCCATTACCGAAGGGCTTCTTCGACCCTGAAGACGAAGCAGTACCCTGTATCTTTCCGAGCTTCAGCCAACTCTCTATCCTTTCACCAGCCACAACTATATCTGAGAAATTGGTGACCAGACAACCAGCCATTCTCTCGGCGAATGCCCCATGCAGGGTGCCCATGAAGAGATCAGACATCTCTCTGTCCACTAATGGAGGTTGCACTCTGGCAGCCAATTCCCTCCACCTTTGAGCGTATTCTTTAAACCCTTCATTATTCTTCTAAGACATACCCTGCAGCTGGGTACGACTCGGGGCCATATCAGCATTGAACTGATACTGTTTAAAGAATGCGTCCCTAAGATCCTGCCAGTTCTTGATATCTGAGGACTTGAGCTTGGTGTACCACTCCAGTGAGCCTCCGGACAGACTGTCCTGGAAGAAGTACATCCACAGCTTTTGGTCCATGGTGTATGCAGAGATCTTTCGGACAAACGCCTGCAGATGAGTCTCGGGGCAGGAACTCCCACTGTACCTATCAAATGTGGGCGCTTTAAATTTCTGCGGGATCACAATCCCCTCCGCTAGCCCCATGTTTGACATATTGACCACCCCAGGAGTGGCATAACTCTCCAAAGCTCGGATCTTCTCAACCAGCAGCTGAATCTCTTTATTCTGTGGCGGGGCACCGTATTGACCGAACGGTTCATTGTGCATAGAGAACTGATCTGCCTCTCGGTCTTCCTCTCTGTCGTCATCAACCCCAAAGAAAGGCGGGAACAGACTGTCTTTCAAGTTATTGCCCATCGGACCAGGTTGACCACCCGCAACACCAAAACCAGCAGCGTTATTCACTATACCCACGGTTGTTCTCTTGCCACCATCTCGAGAACCACCGAGCCCTTGGTTGGAGACACCATCCAGGTTGACACCACTATTTTCCGCTGAAGCCCGCTCGAGCTTCTCGACTTTGTCAGCTAGAGCTTTCTGACCCACTGCAAAACCTTGCATGATGTTGATCAGCTCGGTCATCTTGTCTTTCAACTCGAGGATATCTGAATTTGGGATATCCATCAGTCTGGGAGTATTGCGTCGAGTAAAATATCTGTGCGGACGGGTTGAGTGCAAAGGTACAACTCTACGAGCGCGAGCAATGATTCCTGAAACAATCAAGCATGTTAGAACTGATACCTGCAAAATAAAAACACGTCATTATGATCATGCATGAATGCAGTATTTATCCATATGAGGAACACTTTGTCTCTCGATCCTGGTTTCATCGAGATAGATAATAACCCGGCAGCAATATTCTGATATTCATCATTCGATTTCATCATACAGATCAGAGATATATGATTTAGCAAAATACCGCCCAACCATGTGTGTGTGTTGTGTGAGTGCATACGGTAAAGCAAATAAAGCTTGAAGATCGATCACTGAATGAAAATAACCATCACATAGAAAAATTGCACAAGAGTGCCATAGTCATACATCAAATCAGATACAAATCTCCAGAATCAGGAAAGAAATACAAGCAAAATGAATTCCGTCAACAAGCCTGACGGTAATCCACACAAATGATAATAAAGGCTAGCCTGATGAGGGGCCCACAGACGGCCCTATATCATCAACCATCTTCGCGAACTCTGCGGCAAACCTGAGCTCGGTGTTCTCCTGCTGTAATCTCCCCACCTCTTTCTGGTAAATCTTCATCTGCCTGAAGTAATGATCTCTCTCAGCCATGTAATGATCCCTCTCAGCGATGGTCTTCACATTCTCCGCTTCCTTAATCTTCAGTTTGGCCTCCCACTCAGCAATGAGAACTCTGACTCTGTCATCCCTCTGATCCCTCACGAGAATTTGCCTCCTCTTCTGATCTTCAATGACCTTTGAAGCTTTAGTCAATCTCTCTTTGGTGATGTCGTGCTCCTTTGTTGAAGATGCCAAAGCCTAACTGACCTTCCCATAGTAAGCAGTATCCATCTCAAAGCGCTTTGCCTCCAATGCATGTCGCTTGTCTTGATCTTCCATCCTCACTCTGATCTCCTGGTTGGCCGTCTGAATCCGAGCAACACTCATCTCCAATTCAGCTTTCTCCGCTAGCAACTGATTTCTGGCTCTCTTCATCTCGAGGAATTCTTCCATACTGACAGAAGAACGCGGACCCTCAATCAAAGGACACCCAGGATCACCTCCCGGAAATGGTAGATGTGTGATCTCGATCCTCTTCCGAAGCCAATCATCGAATAGAGGAAAATACCGGCTATTGACCTTGCCATAAGGAACCTTACCCTTTCGCTGAACGTCACGCCACTCATCCAATACCTGCCTCAACTTGGCCTGATTGCCCTTAATCGGAAAGTAAAAGGACTCCTGAATCTCTCGTCCAAGAGGAGGACCCTCCACAGCAAACCCCATCTGTCTCCTGAGAAGCACCGGGTTGTAATTGATGCAACCCTGAACTCCCACAAGAGGCACATTGGGAAGACTCCCACAACTGTATATGAAATCTCGTCCTGCCATACCGTTATGAGTCCATGCTATATCAGGAGCCCGCAAACCCATCAGTCTGAATGACCACTTGACAGTCGGATCGAGATGAGCAAAAGCACCTCGGGAAGGCAGAGACCCCATAAACCACCTGAATAGCATCTGAGCACAACATCGGATCAGACCACCACGCCGCTTCTCGTTCCGGTTATGGACCAAGTAATAGACATCTCCGATCAGAGTATGAATGGGATTCCTCTGCATAAACAGCCTAATAGCATTAATGTCCACGAAGTTCTTCTGATTAGGAAACAAAATGGTCCCATAAATGCTCGCAGCAATCAAAGCACAGACAGTCTTCCAATTCCCCATAGCAGCATGCTCCTTGGTCTTAACTTCCAAGAAACTCAAATGGAAACCCGGTAATTTGCCCTTCTCCTTCAAACCCTCCTTGATCACCTCCGGGCTCAAATAAAGAGCACGAGAAATCCCAAGGACATCAGGCTCTCCCCTAATAGCACAGAAAGGAATCTGATCTCGGATCTGAATACCCAGAATGCTAGCATAATCCTCCATCAGAGGTCCCAACAAGTAGTCCGGGAACACAAAACATCTCAAACCCGGGTCGTAGAACTGGAGAAGAGTATGAATGGCGCTTCTGTCACTATCAGTGAGTCTGAAAACCATCTTCAGAATACCACCGTATGCCTCACGGAACATCCCCACATGGTCGGGTGTAATCAAGGCTATCATATCTCTCAACACACCAATCTCTGGGTCGAAGAAACTGTAGGCAACATCATGCTTCAAACCGGTCCTCATGTCTAAGCAAAGAAAATCTCTCAACCAGGATCTCAATAGAAATGTCCCTGCATATGAATAAACATGTGTTAGATGCAGGTAAATGCAAAATGTGATGATGCTGATGAATGAATGCAATGCACTGCCATCCTCCAAGTCATCTGAACATCTGTTGCACTGAAGCCCGATCTCTGAACTGATCATATCCATCTGAGGGAATATGTAACCACAAATCCAACTCGAGGGTTCCGAAATAAACGGAAGATATATCACCATCATCATCAAACAATCTCTGAACAGATACCCACAATCCTCTGAATCGGCCCGGGGAATCCTGAAATAAACGGATCCCCACTGATAAATAACACGGACAGCATTCCAGCGTCTTGGAAATAAATCCATAAATCCGACTTATAAATAGGACTCTGATCAACGGAACCAATAGACACCATCAAAGTCACCATCTGAACATGCATCTGTAAGAATCACCCTCCCCTCACAGGTAAATTCTAATCAGGTTATCCTAAGGCGGACAATAGCCTCGACAATCGGGCAAAGATACTCAATGGGTTTGCCCTTTCGGGTGTGCCATTGTAGCTCTCCTGAGATCGTCTAAACCAAAGATCCGGGAAATGATCGGTCACCGAAGTCAATAGCTCAGATGAAGTGACTCAACCAGAGTGGAGTACCCCACAAAGGAAGAGCACTATCAAATGAACCTCGTCCGGCTTGTGGTACATCACATTGCCAAGCACATGTTGACCTAACATGAAGGAGGCAACATGAGACCACACTAATCCTAGGTGTATACTCGGGCCTGGGTTTTAGCCCCACTCAGCACACCCACCCCAAAACAACGGAACCACCTGCACAGAGGACGGCAACATGATAGTATGATGCATGCAAGTATTTATGCAAATATATACACAGTCAGAATAATAAATGCAATAAATAGCAGCACAAGCAACCTAAACTATCCTAGAACGCTAGGAGAGACTCGCTTAGGGAAGATGGACCAGCACAGGTCAACATCTCCAGTCCCCAGCAGAGTCGCCAGCTGTCGCATCCGCGAAAAACAACCGGCGGGCTGAAACAAAAACAACACAGAGCCGCCACCGTGCGTTATTTATCCCAAAGAGGGAAAGGAAACGCTCAAAGTAAACCTGGAAAAAGCATGGTCTCGCGACCAAAGAGAATGGGATCGGGAGTCGGTTACGCAAGGGGAAGGTATTAGCACCCCTCACGTCCGTCGTACTCGACGGGATCCACGCTCTAAAAGAAAGAAAAGGTTGCTAAACAAACATCACACACACACACCGAAGCCAACACAGGTGGAGGAAGAAGGGAGAGGGCTCGCTAGGATATCGCATCCTATGCCTACGTATCTCGTCTGGAACGAGAATCAGAGCTGCCGTAGTTCGGCTCACGCACGCCAAACAAGACACATACAATCACAGGCAAACCTGGAACCCGAACGCCAATCGCTGGACTTACATCGGCTTCCGAACCAAACAAACACACTCAGGATACGGACAGCCAATTGCTGGGCTTACATCCATATCCTGACACACAAGAGGGTACGAGCAAACACACACAAAAAACAAAAAAAGTGCCCGGAGAGACCTCGCACGGTCTCCTGCCTACGTACCTCATCTGGTATGAGGATCAAGGCGACGTAGTTCCCCTGAACGGGAAAGAAATTCTAACCAGATACAAAGGGAGACACACTACTAGGGAGCTGGACTCGAGCCTAGATGTTATCATGCATCATTGCCCTATGTTATGGTTTCTATCTACTTGCACAACAGCAAGCTAATCCTAACCAGGAAAAGCAAAACACACATGCTCAATCAAAATAAAGCAAACATTCACAAGTAGCACACACTATATCCAGTCAAGTGAGGCTCAAACAAGGGTGAGGCCGCAAGAGCAAGCCAGCTGTACAGGGTAGTGTTCGCTCTTAACCCTGACATTGAGAGTCAGGGTGAAGCAGATGAAAGGTGAGTGAAGATGAGACTTCACAGCTCTTATCCCTGGCCAGGGAGAGCTTCAGACAAAGGAGCGTGGGTTCAGAAAGTGGGAACCCTTCTACACTCAAGACTCTGACTCAACTGATCTTGGGTTAATGTCCCAATGCATCAACACAGTGGTGTGAGCAGAGGGACGACTCAACAAGAATAGCAGGGGATGGATTGCACATCCCTTGGGTTCTGCCAATTGCCTTAATCAAGGTCTTTTCCTGCTTGGGGACAAAGTTAAACAATCACAAACATTGCCTCTTAAGGAGGACTTCAGACAGGTGCCTGGCCAAGTAACAGGCCAGGTCTTCCAGACTACATGGAGACAAGAGAGTCTACCTCAATTGGTTTATACAACCAAGCAGCAGCACAAGTAAGTTCAAAGATGATCTGTTAGCGACTAAAGTACCTGAAATCAATCTAATTCAGCCAATATACCAATCACAGAGTCAAAACAAACAGCATAAGAACCAACAGACAATGTATAATCAGACAATGCAATGTGCAAAGCACAATCAACTCAAGTGAGTCAAGCACAAGCTCAAAGCAAGTGAGCCAACCATCCTACAAAACACACAAGTTAGTTCACAACAATTAACCAAATTCAATCAACTTGAATTAACATCCTCAAAGCATTTGCTTCTTCAACCTGAAAATCACATCCAAACGTGAGAAACAAGACCACTAGGACAAGCCTAGGGTCAAAAGGAGATGAAAAATTCAAAACAGCAAGTGAAAATTAATCAAAACCAAGATTCATCAAGAAAAAAGAGAATCCAATTGGCCTCACATCAAAACTATGTACCAAATTCATTTTATGAGCAAAACATGTCAAACTATGCGCTTTGGAAACACATTAGAGAAAACAGAATGATCACAATCAAATCAATATCAAAACAGCTCAATAAATTCCACAAAAATTCCAGCTTAAACAGAACACATTAAATGAGTAGCATATCAATTTTCATGCTATTTGGACAAGTGGAAGTAGGGAAATTAAATTCACTAAGTCAAGTCATGCTTATACAAGCTCAAACAATGCCACAAATCATGTATCAACTTTAGGCAAGTGTAAAACAGTGGAAACAAAATAAAAATGAATGGGACCAAAGCCAAAATGAAGTTAAACATGTTAAGAACCACTCCACCAAATTTCATCTTCATATGATAAGGAATTAGAATTTTACAAGTCATGTAAGTTGATCACTCAAGAAAAACCTAAAAATGACTAAACAGCAAACAAAAATACCAATCAAATAAGAAATGTATCAACAAATCCTACAAAAAATCATGGTGAAACTAGACATAAAGAAGGAATCACATGAAAACATTTAGAGCAAATGGCAAAGCAGAAGCATGGAAACAAAATTCAAGAAGTGGACATAACATAGTGTGACACACATTGTCACACTCAACTTGATCACATCATATCTTTCAATCCAGAAAAGTAAAATTAGCAAACTATACATCAAAATCACCAGAAAGGAGTCAAGAATGTGCATGTAAAATTTCAAGCATTTTGGATAAGACATCAAGATTTCATGATCAAAATGGCAAAACATCCACATGAAGCATACATTCAAACAATCCCTAGGAAAATAATTTTTCCACACGTGCACAAAAATATTAAAAATCACCATAAAAAACTACACATCACAAGGAGAATGGTGAAAAAAGTCTCATCAAATTTGGATCAAAAATGAATTAGATATGGATTTTTGAAGTTACATGATCAAAATGAAATGAAATTGAAAAAAGAAATGAAATAAACATGAAATAATATTCAACAATGGCAATTTCGTAAATCTGAAGCGGCCAGGGCAAAACGCCGCGTTTAAATCAATGAAATGGCGCTATGTGATTGGCCAATGGAAGCGGGAAACAGAAAATTCAAACGAGGCCAGGCAAAAATGGATCAAATGCTATCTGCAGCACGTTCTTCATCAAGTTCATCAAACAAATTCCAGAAAATTCATCAAGAACACATCTCAACCAAAATGAGCAAACGATATATCAATGGATTCGTCTGAACATGTACATCAACAATATCACCATGACTTAACCTAATTCCTATCATGTTAAGCAAATCGAGCAAAAATAGTTTTCACATCCAATGTTCAAATCCAAATATCTCACTCAATTCTCAATGATTTTCAATTCTACAAGCAGCATGCTACTCTATGCACTTAGATCTACACAAGCCATATCATGATTTTGAGGATTATGGAAATCGATTTCTAACCTCTTGATGATGGCAGTGATGAATCCGTGTGCTTCCAAGCCTCTAATGCCAAAACAGATGAAGATTGATGATGTGGAAGATGATTGAAGGAGGTCTTGCAGCTCAATTGTGCACCAGGTCCAAGAATTATGAAAATGCCATAGATGAGTGAGATTGCAACAGTCACGATTCTTCAACCTTTTGGCCTTGATTTGGTGAAACAGTTCCTCAATGATACATGTAGAGAAGGATCAATGCAAGAACCAGCACAATAGAGAACGAATCTTGATGAAAATGATGAAAAAAAGTGTGAAATTTTTTGGAGAGAATTGAGAGGTTTTGGAGGGAAAGTTTGTTAGATCTCAAATTGTGAAATGTAATTATGCTTTTCTGTTACAATTATCATTTTATACCATGCCTTAATCCACTTGTTAATCACAATTAGCAAAATGGAAGTGATTAGTGAAATGTAGTTTTCATGTGAAATGACCAATATGTCCTTTTGCAAAAATCAGCCAATGCAACAGTAAAAACCAGTTCAAACAAGTCACATTGATCATTTGAAATGCATTGAAATTGGTTTGGTATGCAAAATCCATGTATTTCACAAAATCACCTTTTTTCCCACCAATTTTCAAATAGTTCACTTGAAAAATGATATTTTGCCATGATGATTTTTGATGAAATATGATGATGCATCATGAAAGTACATGTAAAATGTGGTTTGCTCAAAGAAAGATCACCCAATTTGGCCATTCCATGTGAAAGTTATGCCACTTTGAAATTCAACATTTTTGGAAAATGATTTGATCACAACTTGCCAACCACACATGAGAAATTCATGTTCTTGGACTTTTTGGAAAGATGAGAGCAAGATCTACAACTTTCATGTTGAACAAAATTTCATTTGAAGCATTTTTGGACACGTAATTTTGAGGAGAAAAACTTTCCATTTTTGGCAGTTTTCAATTACAAGTCACTTTCTATTTTTGGAAAGTTTCCATCTGACTTTATTTTCTTCATTCTTGATGTTTGAAATGTCAAATGAAACTTTTTTAGACATGAAAGAAGTGTCTCTTACTCTCTCCCACCTCCAAATCCATCATTTCAAGCACAGTTGACCACAGTTGACTTTTCTGACTGATAGATGAATTTGGCTATGCACTGATCCACTTGAGCCTCAATTTTCTGATGAAATGGCTCAATGATGAAACCCTAGCTTCCATAAGCTCAATACAATCATGAAATGATCCCCATATCCATTGTAGACCCCATCTCCTTGCCAAGCCCTGACTGGCCCAATGCAACTGATTCAACTGATTAGGGTTGACCAGTGGTCAAAACCCTAATCTCAAGGTATCTGATCAATCTCTTGGATGATATCAAGACCATGATGATGATGATGTATCATTGCAACCAAGATGAAGCTCAACCCCCTTGAGAATCAAGAAACCCTAATTTGTACCACACATCCTCAGATGATTAATGATCAATTCAATGAACCCTCAGCTTGAATCTTAACCTCTCTTATCTTCTGATCAAGACCTAGGAGGATGACTTGCTTAATGTAGCCACATGTTATGCAAATATGCAATGCCTAATGACCTACAAATGATATGCAAAAATGCAAAGCTAGTCCCAAGAGAGGAGGGCAAATTTTGAGGTGTTACACGCGTGTGTGTGTGTGTGTGTGCTTGCACCTGCGTGTGTATGTGTGTGTGTGCATGTGTGTGTGATAGAAATAGTGGGAAAGAAAAGCACAGAATGTAGAGTGTGTGTTGACTTCACCGAATTAAAAAAAAACATAGGCAGACTGATAAATTAAGCTTTGGGGTACAAAATTTTAAACTTCATAAACACATTTTTAGGATACATCAAGATCAAAATGGACTCGCAAGACGTCCCATTCACAGACTTGACGACGAACACCTACAATTACCACTACAAAGATTTTTCCTTTGGCCTAAAAAATGCCAAAGTTATATACCAGCTACTAATAAACAAAGTTTTCAAGATCAGATAGAAGTAAACATAGAAGTATTCAGAGATGAAATAATGGTAAAAATAGAGGAAAACATAAGACATAACAAAGATCTAGAATATATATTGAACTCATAGAGGAAATACAACATGCATCTAAACCTGACAAAGTGTTTCTTCAAAGATAAGGCAAGAAAGTTCATAGGCTTCATACTCACAAACATAAGGTTATAAGAAAACTCATAAATGACAAGACATCACCAACATGAGGATGCCAACCAATATAAATGAAGTTTATCCGCTTAGTGGAAGGGTATGCTCATTGTCAAGATATCCTACCAAGGAGAGAAAGCCTTCCACTTATCTACAACACTCACTAAGGGAGAAAATTATTTATGAACAATAGATCGCGAGGAGGATGTCATGAACATCAAAACCTTCCCAACCTCCCCGCCAATATTAACATGTCCACAAGAAGATAATAAATTTATATTTTTTTTGTTACAAATCATTCCCTTAACTCAATAATAGTGCAAGATGTGAACGAAGAAGAACGTCCAATCTACTATGTCAGAAGAATTTCAGGAGAAACAGAAACAAGGTGTCTCGTGTCATATTTACAAAACTGCAGAGTCTTCGTAAAGGCAAATTACCCTATTAAATACGTATTGGAAGTAGTTACAACAACAAGGTGCCTCATGTCATATTTACAAAACTACCGAGTCTTCGTAAAGCCAAATAACTCCATTAAATATGTATTAGAAGTAGTTACAACAACAAGGTGCCTCGTGTCATATTTACAAGACTACCACGTCTTCGTAAAGCCAAATTACCCCATTAAATACGTATTGGAAGTAGTTACAACGATAAGGTGCCTCGTGTCATATTTACAAAACTACCGAGTCTTCGTAAAGTCAAATTATCCCATTAAATACGTATGGGAAGTAATTACAACAACAAGGTGTCTCATGTCATATTTACAAAACTACCAAATCTTCGTTAAGCCAAATTATCCTTAAATACGTATTGAAAAAATTGACCTCGTTAGAGAGACTTTTCAAATTCGTACTAAAAGTCCCTTATCCTTAGAGGAATCATCAAATCTAACGTGTTGACCAACTTCTAGCTGAACTTTAGTCCTCTGACCAAACAAAAAGAAAGTTTCATTTTCTCAGTGATATTTAAAATGAATAAATTATCTTAATATACTAACATTGATAATAATGATTTTGCTTTCATTAAAATCAATAAATTTTAATACTATTATATTAATAAAATAAAAATATGCTTTTATCAAAAATCATGATTTATAAATTTAAAATAATATATTTATAATAATATCTAAGACAACATTTTTTTTTGTTTAGCCTATTTTCTTTTCTCTTTTGTCTTTTAAAATTACTTAAAAGTTACACACACACACACAAACTAACTACTTTTTCAATATTATATTTGAATTGAAAGTAATTAGTTATTTAAATAGAAAATTGATTCTAACTTTCAATTAAAAACTATATTTAAATATATATCTCACAAATTCAAATACACATAATTTTAGTTAAAATTAAAATTAATATATATATATATATATATATATATATATATATATATATATATATATGCATTGAAAAAAGCAAAAGAAAATTTTTATTTACTATTAACTTTCTCTTTATACTATTAACTTGGACGTGCCATAATTTTTTTAAATTATATTTAAATATAAAATATAATTTATATTTTTATTAATGCACATTAAAAAATAGACAGACGGATACGCGAGTGTCCGTTTGGACGTTAGTTATTATAATTTTAAAATATAATTTTATTTGTAGTTATAATTTCAAAATCCAAAAACATTGCTACGATAAAAATAGAATTCATGTATAAAGTATTCCAAATAAGACTTGAAATACTCTATATCTAATTTGAAGCATTGATTTAGACTTTAGATTCTTAATTTTATAGATTCACCGTACGCTTACGCTGTTCTATCGGAAATCCATTCCATTCCAGACTCTAAAATATTTCATGAAGCATTTTTTGTTCTACAGAAAACTTATTATTTCTGTTAATTTTTTTAGGCACATGAGTTTCTAAATTATATGAATATCAATTCAGAGGGAAATTATTGGTGCAAAGGTAGAATAAATGATGAACGGAAATATTCTATTAAGAGAATGACGGCTACAAAACATGATAAAAGTTACAATGATTGCCACCTTATTTATAAGTTAAAACTAGGGTTACTAGAATAGGATAAAATACTAAAATACCCTCTAACAAACTTAGGGGCTAAGAAAATAGTACAACTAATAAATATGAATTACTTCTAATATCATCCCTTAATTCATATTCCATCAAAACTTGTAATACCAATTCCATCCCTTAATCTGAGAAATTGATCAGTCTTGATAGCTTTCGTCAGAACATCTCCCAACTGTTTCTGAGTGCTGCAGTGTACAATTTCTAACACTCCCCTCTGAACTTGATGTCTCAGAAAATGATACTTGGTCTCAATGTGCTTGCTTCTCCCATGCAACACTGGGTTTCTGGCAAGATTGATTGCAGACTTGTTGTCAATCATCAGCTTCAGAGGTTTGTTTACTTTAATCTTCAGATCCTGCAATAGATTCAGAATCCACACAGCTTGGCATGCAGTAACAGCACCTGCAATGTATTCAGCTTCACAAGTTGACAACGCCACAACAGGTTGCTTCTTGGAACACCAAGAAATGGGACCTCCCAGAAATTTGAATAAGTACCCAGACGTACTTCTTCTGTCAACTCTGTCTCCACACCAATCAGAATCTGAATAACTCAGAAGTTCTGACTCATCCTTTCTTCCAGAAGGAAATAATACTCCATACTTCAGAGTTCCCTTGATATACCTCAGAATCCTGACAGCAGCTTGGTAATGGGACCACTTAGGTTTACTCATGAACCTACTAACCATCCCAACTGAATAGCAAATATCAGGTCTGGTATTGCACAAATACCTCAGAGAACCAACCAACTGTTTGAAGGTTGTAACATCCACATCCTTTCCATCAGAGTCAAAATCCAGTTTCTGATTTGTATCAGAAGGTGTGACAGCAATCTTACAATTCTTCAGTTCAAATCTCTTCAGAAGTTCTAATTCATACTTGAGCTGATGCAAAATAATACCTTTCTCAGAGTATCTGAACTCCATCCCTATAAAGTATGTCATTTTGCCTAGGTCAGTCATTTCGAATTCATTCATCAGAACTTTCTTGAACTTGGCTATCTCCTGTTCATAACTTCCAGTCAGCAGTATATCATCAACATATAAACATACCAGAGTCATATTTCCTTCAGAAGTATGCTGAACATAGACACCGTACTCCATCTCACATTTCTGAAAACCTTGCTTCTTGAAAAATGAATCAATCTTCTGATTCCAAGCTCTGGGCGCTTGTTTCAATCCATATAGAGCTTTGTATAATCTGTACACCATCCCTTCCTGATTCTTTTTCACAAATCCAGGAGGTTGTGACACGTAAACTTCTTCTTCTAATGGACCGTTCAGAAATGCAGATTTTACATCTAAATGCATCAGAGGCCAATTCCTGTTAGCAGCTATTGCAATCACCATTCTGATTGTTTCATGTCTTGCTACAGGTGCAAACACTTCAGAGTAATCCAGCCCAGGTTTCTGTAGAAATCCTCTGGCTACCAACCTTGCTTTATGTTTGCCAATTGAACCATCTGGCTTTAACTTCTTCTTGAAAACCCATCTGACACTGATGGTTTTCTTGTCTTTTGGAAGTTCTGTCAGCTTCCAAGTCTTGTTTCTCTCTATAGCATCAAGTTCTTCTTTCATGGCCTTCAGCCAGAGCTTCTGCTTAAGATCCTCTTATGTACTTATGGGTTCAGAGTCTACTAACATGGCACATTGAATAACTTCTCCTTCAGAGTCTACTTCAGTGTCTTGCAGCATGTCAAATTCTGCATATCTTCTGGGGATGTTTCTGATTCTTTGTGGTCTCTGAACTTGTTCAGAGTCTTGAGCTTCAGAGTTTCTAGCTTCAGATGGTTGACTTCCTCCAGAGCTTTGACCATCTTCAGAGGCTGGCATATTTCCAAAGTCTGAATTGCCACCAGAATCTGGATTACCATCAGAGTCTGGGTCATCAGAGTCTGGATCATCAGAGTCACGTTCATCTTCTGAGTCTTCTCCAGAGTCAGAATCACTATCAGAATCATAATCAACGTCAGAGTTTACTCCAACTTCAAAAATTCTTAACTCTGACCTTTCTTCAGAAGTTCTAACATCAGAATCAGATTGAGACTTATCCCAATTCCAAGATTTTGATTCCTTCACAATCACATCTCTGCTGAATTCAATTTTGTTGGTTTCTGGGCAATAGAGCTTGTATGCACCTGTATTGTGGTACCCTATCAGAATCATCACTTTGCTTCTATCATCCAGCTTCTGTCTTCTTGCTTCTGGAACATGTTTATAGCAAACAGAACCAAACACCTTCAGATGACTAACACTTTGCTTATCTCCAGTCCACTTCTGTATTGGAACTATTTCCTTCAACTTCTTCGTAGGACATCGGTTGAGTACATACGTTGCAGTGGCAACAGCTTCTCCCCAGAGCTTCTGAGGAAGTTTCTTCTCCTTTAGCATGCTTCTCACCATATCAAGCAAAGTGCGGTTTCTTCTTTCAGCAAGACCATTGTGTTGAGGGGTATAAGGAGCAGTGACCTCATGCTCAATTCCATTCTCCTCACAGAACTTCTGGAACTCTTTGGAGTTATACTCTCCTCCACCGTCAGTTCTAAGAATCTTCAACTTCTGACCACTCTGATTCTCAGCCTTCATTCTGAACTTCTTGAATTCATCAAACACCTCGTGTTTAAACTTAATAAGGGATACCCATGTCATTCTTGTGAATTCATCAACAAATAACACAAAGTATTTATTCCCTCCAATCGATGCTACTGAAAATGGACCACACACATCAGAATGTACAACTCCCAAGGCATGTTTTGCTCTTGGAGCAGTTTCTGACGCAAATGGCAATCGTGGTTGTTTTCCTTCCATGCAAACTTTGCATGACTTTTCAGGCTTCTTAATTGTAGGAATTCCATGTACCAACTTCTTTGAATTCATATGTTTTAAGCTTCTGAAATTCAAATGACCAAATCTTTTGTGCCACAACTCACTCTCCTTCTCAACACTTGTTGCACTAAGACATTCTGAGTCTACAGTTCTTGTTGGTGTAAGCCCTAGAGGTCAATACTTTTGGTACTTGTATCGAATTATTTATTAATAATAAAAGGCTTTTTCTTTATTACGTTTGTTTAATAAAGTCCCTAGAATAACTAGTCTGTTTAATGTATCAAGTATGACTTAATCATGAGATCACATTAAACATAAGGACACTATTCTTAAAGTATCCGTAGTCGAGCTTAAGTGTGAAGTGGGATAACATTAAAGCATTAAGACTATTATGTTTGTAGACTGATGATCACATCTCATGGATCATGGATAAAGAGTTATCAAGTCTTAAACATAGGTATGAATATTAAGAGTAATATTTATACCGGATTGACCCGCTATGAGAATACTATATAGAAAGTTATGCAAAGTGTCATAAGTTATTCTCATGGTGATAATGGTGTATACCACTCTTCGACCTGAAACCACTATGGACCCTAGATGTAGAGTCGAGTGCTTTATTGCTGATCAAACGTTGTCCGTAACTGGATAACCATAAAGACAGTTGATGGGTACTCCATGAAGCATGCTGAGGGACATGAGTGACCTAGATGGAATTTGCCCATCCTGCATAACAGGATAAATGTCTATGGGCCCAATATTGAACTAGACAAGGATGCCACGGTTTATGCCTTGTGTTCAATATAGACATAAGGGCAAAAGGGTAATTATACACATAAGTATTATCACATAAGGAATTGTCAGATCACTTGACATTTTCGTGTCTTGGGTAGCAGTGATGTGTTGCTAGATACCGCTCACTGTTTATTATGTTAAATACATGATTTAATATAATTGCCAATGCCGCGAAAACCTACAGGGTCACACACAAAGGACGGATTGATGAGAGATAGAGTAAATAAGGAATACCGTAAGGTACGGTGCCCTTAAGTGAATTATAGAACATCGTAAGGTACGGTGTACTTGAGTAGAATACGAAATATGGTAAGGTACCATGGGCTTAAGTGATTTTGGCCATATTATAAGATATGGGCCAAAATACACTTAAGTGGGTCTTTTAGCTTGAAGCCCACACAAGTGGTTCTATAAATAGAACCCTTGTGTAGAAGCATTGATTGCGGTTGCATTATTTTCGTTTTCTCTCTCTCTCTCTCTCACTCAAAGCCTTCATTCGTATCAGCTAGCACTGAGATTGAAGGAATCCGTTCGTGTGGACTGAGTAGAGACGTTGTCATCGTTCAACGTTCGTGATCGCTCCATGGATATGCATCAAAGGTTTTGATCGTCACAAGAGATCTGCACCAAAGGTTTCAATCGTCACAAGAGGTAAATATTCTATCACTGATCATGACCATTCGTAAGGATCTCTAAAGGAGAAATTTTTTTATTTCCGCTGCGTTTTGGACCGCAATTCTCCTTCAGTTCTGACATTCACCTTGAATGTTCTATTCCTTCCCTGTTCTGACTCCATAATTAACTTCTGATTGCACTCATACAGCTTCAGAAGATTGTCCTTCATGGTAACTGAAAAACCTTTCTCAATTAATTGTCCCACACTCATCAGATTGCTTCTGATGCCAGGTACATACCACACGTTCTGAATCAATGCTGTTTTCCCATTGTTCAGAATTACTCTGACATTTCCCATACCTTCTGCATTAAGATATTTGTCATCAGCACATCTGATCTTTGTCCTCTTTTCAGAGTCAAAGTCAACCAGCCATTTCTTGTTTCCAGTAAGATGATTTGAACAGCCAGTGTCCATATACCACCAGTCTATCAGATCCATATCATCAGATTCAGAGGCCATCAATAGCACAGATTCGTCATCAGAACTTCTGGCTATATTTGCTTCTTCTGATTTTCTCTCCTTGTTTAACCAACAATCTCTAGCAAAGTGACCAAACTTCTTACAATAGTAACATTGGATCTTCTTCTTGTCATACTTCTCTTTTCCCTTCTGAGCATTCTTTTGTCTATCAGAGGTTGAGCTTTCTGACTTCTGACCACCATCAGATCTTCTCCTGACTTCTGACTGCTTCTGATACCTCCTATCAAAAGTTGCTTTCAGAGCCTGCTGCTCTACTTCCCTTTCAGAAGTTCTCTCAGTCAAACGCAACTCTTGCGCTTCTAGACTGCTCTGCAGCTCTTCAATTCTCATGGTGCTTAGATCTTTGGAATGTTCTATTGCTACCACAATGTAATCAAATTGAGAGGTAAGGGATCTCAATACCTTCTCCATGATTGTTTCTTCATAAAGAGTTTCTCCACACGCTTTCATCTCATTAGTGATCAGAATCACTCTGGAGATGTATTCAGAAACTTTCTCATTATTCTTCATGTTGAGATTCTCATATTGCTTTCTCAAGGACTGAAGCTTCACCTTCTTCACTGATGCGTCACCACCATAACATCTAACCAGTGTGTCCCACGCAACCTTTGCTGTCGTTGAATCTGCAATCTTCTCAAACACATTTACATCAACACATTGATGAATGAAGAACAATGCTTTATGATCCTTCTTCCTTACTTCCTTCTGCGTGTTTTTCTGTTCATCCGTCGCATCTGCTGCTACCGGAACATAACCATCAGTGACAAGATCTAGAACATCTTGAGTACCGAACAGTACACGCATTTGGATCATCCAACGATTCCAGTTTTTACCGTCAAATACTGGAAGTTTGGTGTTCATGTTGCCGTTTTCATTCATCTTTCTACCTTGCACAATACACTCAGATTTCTCACAGTGTTTCCCAACCCACAAAATTAAAATTCTGATCAGATTTTGTTCAAGATTCAACACGAATCTAAGAATCAAAATCAAACACACAAGACCTCACGTTCACTCGTGTTTCCCGTGTTTCCCAATGAATCCGAACCGGAGCTCTAGATACCAATTGTTGGTGCAAAGGTAGAATAAATGATGAACGGAAATATTCTATTAAGAGAATGACGACTACAAAACATGATAAAAGTTACAATGATTGCCACCCTATTTATAAGCTAAAACTAGGGTTACTAGAATAGGATAAAATACTAAAATACCCTCTAACAAACTTAGGGGCTAAGAAAATAGTACAACTAATAAATATGAATTACTTCTGATAGAAATGGCGTGTCATCAAAGTTTACATAATTTATAATTTCATAATAATTTTTTGAAGGAAGTTTCATAATTATTTTCAAGGTTGAAAACATATAAATTTTATACTTTCAATATCTAGACTTAGTTTATATTTTAAGAATATCAAACATTACATGAAATTGAGTGTTTTCTAGAAGGACTTTCCTCGATCCACTTTAACTTTAAAAGGGTTAACAGAAAAAAGTCCTTTAAAAAACATTAATTATTAATATAAAATTAAGAACACTACTTTTTGAGGAAACATGAAGAATTATTATTTGACTGCATCGTTTGAGCCATCCAACACTTTAAGCAAAACCATTTCATTCAAAAGCATTGGTCAATTACTCTTAATTATCCCACATCTAATGAAAGTGGGAGTGCATTTTGTTTTGTTTTATATAACATGAAAGTGCTTTGTCGCCTTGTTAGAACGATACTCACCCAAAGTGTTAATGCAAATTGTGTCATTCTAGATGGAGAATAATAATAAAAATATATTAATGCTCTTTTTAATATGAAACTTTTAGAAAAGAGTTTAAATTTGAATTTCTAAGATTAATTTTCTATTTTAAGTGGCAATGATACTAGTTCATAGGGTATGTGCTTAGAGAAGAGTTTGAATATTAACTTTTTTTAGATTAATTTTATATTTTAAGCGGTAATTATTAGATTAATTTTATATTTTAAGCGGTAATTATTAGGGTTTTAAAAAACAGTTGTGAAAATGACCACGATAAAATGGTTTTGACCGATGTCGATGCCAATACCGTTGTCACTATTTTCTATATTAAAAAATAAATTGTGATTAATTCATACCGTGACGACCGCAATCATATCACGATTCTTATATCGACTAAAATCCCAAAAACCTTTATAAGACCGCGACGCGACCACAGTTGTTTTCTAAAACCCTGATAATGATGATAATTCATAGATATATGTTTTAAGATATGTGATTCTCCATATTTAACGATGGATAGAGAATCATCCAATTTAGACCTTTTGCACATCTAGGATACATATAATTTTTAGATTGCTCCATCATTTTGGGATTTGAGTTGTCCATTTCATGATGGATAAGGCCTTGTTCGAGTTCGAAACAACTACTTCCAAGCTTTAGTCGGCGGAACTGGGTTATAGATTTGTTTAAAAGTTCTTTATAATTCATGTAAAGTTGTTCATTCATAAGTGGTATTTGGCGAAGAGAGTATAGATAGTCATTCTTGTGAAGAGTTATGGGACACATTCCATAAATGTAATATATTTTACAATTGAATTCTTTAGAAACTCCTAACACTCGATCAAAGCTTGTGAAGGTGATAAAATATAACAAATGAAGATTTAAATTGTATCGAGGTTTTAAAACTTTTGTTTGTTGAAAATAAAAAATAAGTTTAGACATAAATGTTGAAGCTAAAGAGATAAGAAAGAAAAAAAAGAAACATAAATTTTATATTCTACTTCACTCTATAATCTGAAGTTACTTCTTTATTTGAAAAAACAACTCTAAAGAGGGGGAACAATTATAATTAAAAAAAGTATAGTAAAATCATTGATTCAGTAGGTGACTAATATATACGACAAATGACAACAATTTTTTGATGTGTCATACATGTGTCATACTTTTCTCCCAGCTTCCCACCTTGTGGATTGTCAAAAACCAACCATTATCATTAGCTACACACAAAAAAAAGTTCACTCTCTCACTCTACTTGATTAAGAAACCATCACACTGTTTAAAATCTCTTATATTCTAATATTCTTAAATAAATTCAAATGTGCAAATATTAACATACAATCTCTCTCAATTAAACTTTCAAAATATTCCACAGTCAATCTAAGCATATTTGCAATGTGCCTCAATCTAGATCTATAAATATCTCCACCACAAAGCTTAAATTTAGTTGGAATGATGTGTTGACCAGAATTTTGATCATATTTTTGAAAGAGATCGTTAACTCCTTGAGCATTTTACTAGTAGCTTTGTAAAAATATCATAAAGTCATATGCAAAAAAGTGTGTTTGGAGGACATCTACCAATTTTTTTACGGGAATCAATAAATGTATTGAAATAACCTAACATGCATAAAGTGTCAAGATTAGCCTCTTGAAGATTGGTAAGTGCATTCCATAATTGTCTTCGAATCACATGAGGGTTACTTGCATATACAACAACAATGAAGAATTTAGTTTGATCTACTTGTATAGAAAAAGTTACATGTTATTCATATAAACTCAACACACTGGGATTCGTATCTATTTCACAAAAAGCTCATAGGTTTGAATTATGATTCAGTCTAAAATTTAATGCAAATCTCTTAAGTTATATTTGTTTAAGACACTCCATAAGAAATCATTGGTTCAATAATAAAAAGTAAGTTAAACTTTTGTTGATCACAAATATTTTAAATAGCTAGCCTATAATCAAGGTTTCTTACTCCTCTAGCATTCCAATAAATGGTTTTCATTGAGTGGGGTTATGTTTACCCAAAATTCCTCAAGTGTTGATTTTCATTCTAGGTGAGTAAGTTTATTCCTTTCTCTATCATTTTTCTTGACCGCAGTAAATTCTTCCTGATGTGACTCAGGAGGATTGTCTTCATCATCCCAAAGGTTACAATTCTTCTCCAGATGAAAAACATCACAAGGATCTCTCGTCGAATTTTTACCACTATTTTTCATAACCACAAGATCAGGATCATGTTGCTCCCTTATACATTAACTATATCTTTCTCAATAACCAATTTCTAATTCAAATCATTAGCAGTCTCTACTACTATTTATCCTTCATTCAAAGAGATTGTTTATAATAAATGTTCCTCATTAGTATTAACCTCATTTTATGGAAGAACGGTCATGACAAATTCATCCTTACCCATGTCATTCTCAAGAGTATGATTTCTTGTCTTATTAAAATCTATAGAGTCATCATTCATTATGTCATTCAGCATGATATTTACAGATTCATCATTCTCTGTATCCTTCACACTTTCATTAACTAGTATAACCTATTTGGAATTTTTAGCCATGTATCTTGTATATGTTTTAATTGGTGACTTCTCAACATTCTTGTCTTTCAACTTTTAATAATTATCAATATTATAACCAACACAAACATGCACACACACACACACATTGATCACAAAAAAAGAAGTAAACTTGTGTATTTCAACTCAACAAAGAACACATAAACCTCTTGTTCCACCAAAATACAATCATGGAGAGTGTCTGTCATGTTAAGGTTTATATGCACCCACACAAAATGCCCTAAAGTTCTTTTTCTTGTAAGCTCATTGCTTGATAAAGGAGTGCCAATATTAAAAGAAATTGCAAATAATTAGTTGTTCCCAATACTCGAATGGATAATCATGCATCTTCAACCACACTTGAGTATGTGCAATCGTCAAATTTTCAGGTCTAAAATCGTGTGTCCACGTAGACAATCGCATGAGTAGGGGCTTAACATTTCATGTCCATACACTCCAAAATTTATTGAGAATCTCCTTTTATTTGAATGAAAATTCAAAATAGCCATGTCCCAAAGGAGTTAAATCCCAATTAGTAATTGGGCAACATAATTTCATGAATTTATTACATAACTCTAATGCCTTCAGTTACATGTTTCCTTTACTAGTAATCAATCTCCTATTTAAATTATTCCTTCAACATTCGAGTCGTGCTTTATAAACCTCTTCGGGTATATTGATCGATGGATAATACCTTTGAGGCAAGGCTTGATAAAATTAAAAATCAATATGTCACACACATTTTGAAGAGCTTGTGCATAAGGTTTTTTGTGTTTGAGTTTGGGATGGAGACATTGGAGTCACTTGAGGAATAAGAGTCAACCATAGAAGGTCTCCATGGCGATAGTCTGTCCTGGAGGAGCCCATGTCAGTTTTGTTTTCTTCCAAACCCTAGTAGAGCATTTTCAAAAAACTTGATTTTGTGTGAAAATAATATATCCTTCGTTATACCTTTTTTCGACGATCCAAGCGGTGAAAGTGTAGAACTATGTCTTACGGACGTTATTTCCAAATATCAGCTCGATCTAACGGTTAACGAATTCAAAACTGCTAATTTTATAAAGTTGATTAGAGAAAAAACAAAAATACCTAACCCTACTCCTTAAGTTGTTGTTTTTTTATCGCTGTCTTTAAAATTCTCTTAGAGATCTATTTGATTTGTTCGAATGAAATTCATTAATTTTCAATTAAAATAAATATCTATTTTCTCTATTTTCTGTTATAAGAAAATTTTGATTTTTAAATTTATTGAATAAATAATATATTTAGATTATGTATAATCTAAATATATTATTTATTCAATAACTTTTTTGAATGGATAGAGTAATTTATAAAAGAATTTATAAACTAAAGACACTTTTCAAACGTAATCGTATATATCTATATGTATCTAGATAAATCGGAAAGAAGAAGAAAATCTAGAAGGGTTGATATGAAGTGTCTAACTTTTTATGCCTCATTCATGAAGTGAAAGTGGGTTAGCGAGGGCATGAAATGACCATGTGAAAAAAAACTTTACTATATGCCCACTATAGCAAATCTAGCCATCTTATTACACTAATTATATATTATTATAGTAATTGTAATGATTAGTAATTGGAAGAAAAACACACGTGGCTAATTAATAATAATTCATTTTATTAATCTAGTATATATCCACAATTGACTAATTTAAAATTATGGTTTATGGTCGTGTACATGAAAAAGAAGATCCATTTTCAAGTTTTGTGGGTTGAATGAACATTTGCTTTGTGATTATCATTGTTCATTGTTTTGTGATCATTACTCAATACTTAAAAGTATGTCTACATGCACTTACAGAGTCCCACCATTCACATTTTATCATCATTACTAATTTTTTTATTGGTATAATTATAATTAGTATCTTATATTTTTAAATTTTTTTATTTAATAACTATATTTTTATAGAAATTATTTATCGATTTTGTTGATGATTAATTTCTGTCTCAAACTATGATGGTATTTTAAGAAAGATTCATAATTATTTTAAAAATTTAAAGCATATATAATTTTGTATTTTCAATATTTAAACGTAATTTATTATTAAGAATATCATGCAATACATTAGTGAAGTTGAGTGTTTTCTAGAAGGACTACACGATCTACTTAAACTTCAAAAGAGTTAACAAAATAAGAAAACTTTTAAAAGCTAAACTATAATAGCATTAATTATTATAACACCTATAAGAAAAACAATAACTATTAAAATACTACAAAAGAACTATTTTTTATTTTATTAAAAGTTCATACACACGAGATATGCAAAGTTTAGGTGGGGGAAAGAAAACAAGATGAAATGCAAACTTACAAATATTTTTATTCAAAAGCACATCCTTATCCCATATTTAATAAAAAATGAGAATGCATTTTTTGTTTGTTTTATATAGCATGAAAGTGCTTTGGTGGTTGTTACCATGTTGGACATTCATCCAAAATGTCAATACAAAGTTTGTCATATTAGATGGAGAACAATAATAATTTTTTTTTATAAAATATTAATAAAAATATATTAGTTCTTTTATTTTAATATGAAAGTTTTAGAAAAAAAGGCTTAGATATTAACATTTTGAAGATAATTAGGTATTTTAAGTTAATATTTTATGAAATACTAAATGATTAACATGATTAAGAAGGTGGAGAGTCGCGTATTCTTGAAATCCTTTATTTTAAAAAAAGATTCGTATCTAATTCAGTAAGAAACTTAATAGTATTATGTTGACAATGTGTGAATCGGCCACAAACTCCATGGAAAAGTTGCAGTAATACAAGAAGAAGAAGAGGAAGAAAGTAAAGATTAAAGATGTGGTTATTGTATATTCAGTAAAGTGGTTACACTCTATGCTATATATACACAAAGGGTAATAACAGAAATAACTGATAGATAGAAGGATGTAACAAACTAGCTACGTGTCAAGCACCGATAGGCTAAATATGTACAAGCCTAAAATGGCTAATATTGACAGGCCCCCTCAAGTTGGACTGTGAATGTTTAGCAGGCCTAACTTGGACAAAAATTCAAGAAGAGCTGGCGAATGTAGTGGTTTAGTAAACATATCCGCGAGCTGAGCAGTAGTTGAGACCGGCAAGAGATGAATAAGCTTTGAACGAATCTTTTCACGTACAACGTGACAGTCAAGTTCTATATGTTTGCTGCGCTCATGAAATGTGGGATTATGAGCTAGATATATTGCGGATTTACTATCACAATAGATTGATGCAGGTTGAGAAAAATTGATCTGAAAATCCTGGAATATGAACTGTAGCCATTGTATCTCACAAGTTAGTGATGCGAGGGCACGATATTCAGCCTCAGTCGAAGATCTAGATACCGTGCGTTGTTTCTTCGACTTCCAGCAAATTAAAGAAGAGCCAAGGAGGACACAGTAACCTGTTACAGATTTGCGAGAATCTGGGCAACGCGCCCAGTCAGAATCAGCAAAAGCAGAGAGTTTAAGGGCACTAGAAGCTGAAAAGAAGAGGCCTTTTGCAGGAACAGACTTAAGGTATCGAAGTAGCTTCATGGCAGCTTGGTAATGAGGTTGTAGCGGGCAAGAGACATATTGGCTTAAATGCTGAACAGCATAAGCTATGTCAGGCCTTGAATTGGTTAAGTAGATGAGTCTTCCAATGAGTCTCCTGTAAGAAGTGGAATCAGATAGTTTTTCACCTTCAGTAGCTGATAGTTTAGTGTAAGGATCAAAGGGAACCAATGAAGGTTTTGAAGCAAGCAAACCACTGTCCTCCAAAAGGTCTAATGTATACTTTCTCTGGTTGAAGAAAATGCCAGTCTTAGATCTAGCTATTTCAAAACCAAGGAAAAACCTCAACTGTCCAAGATTTTTGACCTTGAATTTGGTATCTAGTTGTTGTTTGACAAATTGAATTTCCTGCATTGAATCTCCTGCAAGAACTATGTCGTCAACATACACCAATAAAGCAGTAAAAGCACAAGGAGAAGCCTTAATATAAAGGGAATGGTCTGCTTGTGATTGAGAATATCCTATGGAGATTAGAAAGGAAGAGAGCTTGGAATACCACTGCCTACTTGCTTGCTTCAATCCATACAGGGATTTATGGAGTCGGCAAACTTTAGAAGGAGAATTAGCAAACATACCAGGTGGGAGACACATATACACTTCTTCATTTAAATCCCCATGTAAAAATGCATTGTTCACATCCAGTTGTTCCAAGTGCCAACCTTTGATTGCTGCAATGGCCAAAAGGACTCTAACTGTTGTGATTTTAGCAACAGGTGAAAAAGTATCAAAATAGTCCAGCCCTTCCATTTGTGTGTACCCTTTTGCTACTAGTCTTGCTTTGTACCTTTCGATGGATCCATCAGCTTTGTATTTGATTTTATAAACCCACCTACAACCAATGGGATGTTTACCATGTGGCAAGTCAACTACATCCCAAGTGTGATTCTCTGCAAGGGCCAGTAGTTCAACATTCATAGCCTTTCTCCAACAGTCAAGTTTGTTGGCTTGGGAAAATGTTTTAGGTTCAGTATTGGAGGATATGGTGCAACAGAAATGTTTATAAGAAGGAGCACATTTATTATAAGTGAGAACAGATGATAGAGGATATTTGATATGATGCTCAAAAGGATGTAAAGAATGCAATGCATTGTATGCAGAATAACAATGATAATCATTCAAATAACTAGGTGGATTGGAATTCCTAGTGGATTGTCTTAAAGGTACAATAGCATTAGGGTTACTGTCTGTATCAGGTAAGGGTGTAGCAGATTGGGTAGTAGGTGTTGTTTGTGTGTTGGACTGAGGTGAGGAATTGGTATCAGTATGTATAGGCTGTGGAGATGTAAAAGTTTGGTCATTTGTTATTAAGGGTGTATGATTATTAGAGTCAGTAGTAGGGATAGCAGAACCTAGGGACATGTCAATGTCAGAATGAGGACTGTCATTGGGAAGAGGAATAACAGATGGATTATTACTATTGTCAAGGGTCATATCAGTGGGGCCAAGTGTGTGTGGAGTATTGGTTATGTCATCAAAAGGAGTGGGATGACTGTCAACAAAAGGTTGTGTATTTTGAGAAGAAGCTTTAGCTATTTTAAAAGGGAATGTATTTTCATAGAAAACCACATTTCTAGAGACAAAAGTGGTGTTGCTATGCAAATCGTAAAGAATAAAACCTTTGGTTCCATCTTTGTATCCCAAGAATGTACATTTTCTAGCTCTTGAGTCAAATTTTGTTCTGTGATTGGTGAGGGTGGCAGCATACCCAAGACAACCAAAAACCTTCAAGTGGATAAGGGAGGGGGGTTCTGAAAATAAAACTTCATGAGGACACTTGGAATTGAGTAAGGGAGTAGGGAGCCTATTTATCAGGTGTATGGCATGTTGGACACAAAAGTTCCACATGTTTAATGGAACATGAGAGTGAAAATAAAGGCTTCTAGCTACATTGAGGATATGCTGATGTTTTCTTTCAACTATCCCATTTTGTTGGGGTGTTTCTACACAAGTCTTTTGGTGTAAGATACCTTTGGATAATAGGAAGTTGGCTAGAGTGGCAAATTCTGTGCCATTATCAGTTCTCAAACATTTTAAAGAAGTATTGAATTGAGTCTCAATGTAGGCTATGAACTGAATAATGCTAGTTCTCACTTGGTCTTTAGTTTTAAGAAAGATGACCCAAGTGTATCTACTGTGATCATCAACAAGTGTAAGAAAGTATTTGTGTCCAAAAAAAGATATGGTAGAAAAAGGTCCCCAAACATCAGCATGTAGCATATCAAAAATAGCAGAAGAAGTAGTATTGCTAATAGGAAAAGGCAATTTTCTTTGTTTACCAAAATGACATGAATCACAAGGAATATGAGTATTTTGACATGGTATAAAAGGATAAACTTTTGACATATTTTTCAAGCCTAAATCAGAAAGGTGTCCTAATCTCAAATGCCAAAGATTACAATTGTCATTGGAAATAGAATTGTGAATTGAAGACTGAGGAGTGGATGACAAAATATAGAGTCCTCTTTCCAAATTAGTTGTACCAATCATTTCCTTGGAATGATTCTGCATTATGGTACAGGAGTTAGCATTGAAATGCACGGAACAATCATGTCCATTAACAAGTCTAGCTATGGAAATCAAATTAACATGGAAACTAGGAATATAGAGGACATTATGCAATGTTAAATTGGCTGAAATAGCAACAGAGCCAGACATGGATGCAATGAGATGTGAGCCATCTGGTAGATTAACATGAATAGGTATTATAGGTTTTGAATGCAAAAAGATATGTTTGTCAAAAGAAATATGATATGTTGCACCAGTGTCAAGGATCCAAAGATTGGGATTCTTACCATTGGAATTGGAGGAAAGAGATGTCATGGAAAATGGGGATGTTGATATAGAGTTGGCTTTTGGGTTGGATTTTGACTGTTGGATCAATTCTATGATGTTGTTGTACTGTTCTTGAGTGAACCCAAAAAGGGATGTAGCTGGAACTTGCTGTGGTACTTCTGCAGCGGTGTTGAGGATAGCATTGCTCTGCGAAGAACTACCATTATTTTGAGGCTTAGCTTTCCCTTTGAAACCTGGTGGATAACCATGTTTGATAAAACAAGTTTCAGCTGTGTGATTTGTTCTTCCACAGTGAGTGCATATGCGATTGTTGCCTCGAGCACCAGAATTGCCTTGATTCTTCCACTTAGAGTTACCTGTCTTGTTTGGTGCAGTGCTAGAATTAATGTGAAAAGAAGCAACTTCCTCAAAATTGCTAGTGGCTGGTGCAGTATCAGGAACAGAGTGATTTAATTCACGTTCTTGTTGAATTACCAAGGAGAAAGCTTTATCAATATCCGGTAACGGGTTCATCATCATAATTTGTGATTTGGAATGAGTGAACTTTTCATTCAATCCCTTGAGAAAACGGATAACACAATCTTGTGCTCTATATGTCTTCATCGAAGCAATAGCACCACAAGAACACGGTATTGCGCAAGAACATCCAAGAATCGGACGGTAATTGTCAAGTTCATCCCATAGAACCTTCAATTGAGTATAGTAATTTGAGACGTCGAGAGTACCTTGACGAAGCTTATACAAATCCTCTTGTATATCTGAGATGCGAAAAATATCGCTGTGTGAGAAGCGAGTCTGCAAGTTACGCCAAACACCCGCAGCGCTATCGATCCAAAGAACGGACTTAGCTATCGATTCAGAGATTGAACGATGCAGCCATGAAAGGACCATGGTATTGCAACGAATCCACGGTGCATAAAGCGGATCTGCAACTGGAGGTTTGGTGAGTGTTCCATCAATGAATTTCTCCTTGTTCTTGGAGATCAATGCAATGTGCATTGATCGAGACCATGTGTGATAGTTTTTATCATCAAGCAATGGAGAAACAAGAACAATTGATGGATTTTCATTGGGATGTAAGTAGAAAGGGTTTGTGGAATTTGTGGAGTAATCGATATAATTCTGGTACGCCATTGATGAACAAGAATCAAGGACAGAAAAGAGAAAGGGAGAAATTAGAGTATGCGGAAGCAAGAAGAAGAAGGAGAAACAATGGCTACCAGAGCTATGAAAGCTCTGATACCATGTTGACAATGCGTGAATCGGCCACAAACTCCATGGAAAAGTTTCAGTAATACAAGAAGAAGAAGAGGAAGAAAGTAAAGATTAAAGATGTGGTTATTGTATATTCAGTAAAGTGGTTACACTCTATGCTATATATACACAAAGGGTAATAACAGAAATAACTGATAGATAGAAGGATGTAACAAACTAGCTACGTGTCAAGCACCGATAGGCTAAATATGTACAAGCCTAAAATGGCTAATATTGACATATTATTTATTTTCGATAGAGATCTTGGTATTGCGTAAAATTGACATAGTTTGGCACTTATTCAACAAAACTTGTGTTGCAAGGTCAAATAGTGAAGTGGACAATCAATTATAATATGTTTGTGTTAAAATATATATCTTTGGGGAAGTCAAGAGTTAGGCTCTAAAAGACTTCGTAACATAACATCTATATATTAAATTCCAAGATTCGATAGTCATGCCAACCCTTGTTATCATTGTTAAACCCTGGGTTTTGATGTTTGATAGATCTTGAACCCAAAATGGGATTGGAGTTGTCGTAACCATCAACAAACCAGAAGAAAGGATTTCAACATTTATATGCTAGTTAGATACTCAGTTCTTTAATAATCAAGTTGAGTATGAGATAGTAATTATGGGACTTAAGATAGCATCAAGAATGGTTTGTGAATATGATCAAATTCAGGTCATAAGTGATTCATAATTGTTAATCAAGAAAATTAATAGGGATAACAAATATCTGCATCCAAGCCTCCAATTTTTTTTTATGAAATAGATAAAATGATGGGAAATTAATAGAATAATTAAAATCACCTTCAAAGAATTATTCAAAACTCAATCACACCAAAAAATTTAATGTGTGAGACAAAGAATAATGGTAACAAAAATAAATGGTATTCAACAAAAATAACTTTAAATGCAATAACACAGTGAATCAACTAGGAAGAATAAGATAAAAGAAGACAAGAAATATAGGAGGTTTATTTACCTAGCTCAATCAAATAATCTATGTCACAGAGAGAGAGAGAGAGAGAGAGAGAGAGAGAGAGAGAGAGAGAGAGAGAGAGAGAGAGAGAGAGAGAGAGAGAGAGAGAGAGAGAGACTCCAATTCACTATACTTCAAAAGTTGTTACATGAGATCACAAATGAGTTAAAAGAAAACAACCTTTCAAGTTCCCAAGAACAACCCCTATTTTTTCCTAAGTGTTTCTCAATCTTTCAAACTCTCAACATAGTAATAACACAAATCTAAGGTATTTATAAGTATTTCTCAATCCCCTAAGATAACTCCAAAGGTTTCCTAAAACCTTAAACCATTATTTTTGTCTTCAGCTAAAAAGTTCTCTAAATTGTCCTGGTACAATAGAGATACATATTTATAATTGCTTAAACCCAACAAATCCATTACAAAATCCAAAACACAATCCATTAAAAATGGATTCATGAACCGAACCAAAAAGTCCTAAAACACGCTAATCGAGAAAACTGGCAAGATGACCAAAAAAACAAGGACAATGTACGGACTGACCTCGACCGTTCTCTGCCACCGTACCAACCACCACCTCCGCCATCTCCGCACCGACCATCCCCTCCGTCGTGTTGACCATTGTTGTCGCTCCGACCACCGCCGTCGACTCTGCCACGACACGCTATTTCCGCTGACCATTCACCGTCACACAGATTACTAGAGCACCACTGGTCGCTGCCGATCCGCGGCTCTGACACTGCCACTCTGATTTCCACCTCGATTTTTTACGGTTGTTTCCCGTCGTCACCAGTCACCTTTGCCAAAAACTCTCTTGCGAAAATGATCCCTTATGGCGGATTTTTAGATGTCTTTACAACTTTATGGTTTATGCAATCTTGAAATATATTTCCTTCCTCTTCATCACTTAAAGTTGTAAGGCATACTTCAACAATCTCTACCTTGACTTGAAACTGTGGTGATGACAATTTAACCACCGACCACTTATTGCTCTCTACCATGTTGAAACATTATTCAATAACGTTGATCAAGTTCAAGCCACCATTGAACATCGATCTTGCCACTTGCATCCACAAAGCCTATAAGCATGGTTTTTCAACCATCGTTGACTCCACCTACTTTCAAATGCCTCCCTAAAGGTCCATATTTCTGAATTTTTTAACCCTTCAGCCACATTTAAAACATAACATCCTAGGCTAGCATAATTATCTCTTTGAGATGCTACAATTTTCCTCATTACATTATCACGAGTCAAATAATCAAAGGCCTCTATAACTGTTCTCTCACAACTATTAGTATCCATAGTAGGAAACTCCACCTCAAACTGATTTTTCTCCGCCATAGTTTTTAAAAGCTTCATCCCTTGGTTTTTAATCCTCTTTTCTTGAAAATATTATTTTCCAACCAAGTAATCTGCTTTGGCACCAACCTTACCCTAGAAAATCAATGACAACTTAGCGGTCTCATGTGTCTTTATCTCTTGCATTCTAAAAACCTCATTAAAGTGGTCTGAAACAACCTACAGGAAATCATCATGCCTTGACCTCAAATCCCATACCTTACTCTTATCATGAAAGTCTTTACTAGATAATAATGAATGAAAAACAATATTTGAACCTTCTAAAATATGTAGACCGCATATTTTAGATTCTTTAACTATGATCACTTCATCATGCAACATCTTCAACATCTCACGATCAATTTTAGTGTAATAGTCTAGATCATCAAAACTTGCTTATGAATAACAAAATCCGTCCGAGTTTTGGAACATACCTCACATTATGAAGAAGAAACTCATGATCGCCGAACATTTTAAGCCTAGTCCTACCAATACCATGAATCTTGCAAGCGTTATTGCTACTAAGGATAATTATTCCACCTTTCTCCAACTTCAAAGTCATAACATATTATTTTATTGGACACATGTGATAAGATTAACCTTATTCCATGATCCAACCATATCCAGTCTCCAAAACTCGACGCAACTAGTACACAAAAACTCTCATAACTATCCTCATCTAAGGAAACTACAACTTGAACAAAATCATCAGTATTCTTTCTCTCTGGATAATTCCTCTTGAAGTGACCAGTTTTCTGACAATTATAACATTTTACCTTTGACTTGTCAAACCTATTTGATTTGGACATCCTTATATGCTCTCTCCCTGTCCTTGAGACACTCAAGCCCTCACCACTATCATCAGTCCTCAAATATTTCACATCTGAAAATTCTTTAGATCTCACAGCCTTCTGGATTTTATCCAAAGTAATAGTACATTTTTTTACCATAAAGAAGGGCATCCTTAAATTGCTCAAAGCATATGGGTAATGGGCTCAACACGAGTAGAGTCTTGTCCTCATCATCAATCTTCACCTCAATATTCTTAAGATCAACAATAATCTTATGAAATTTTGTCAAATGTTCCACTATGGATTTTTTCTCCACCATTCAGAATGAATATAATTGTTGTTTCAGACATAGCCTGTGAGCCAAACACTTGGTCATATACAATGATTCAAGTTTTTCCCACATCGAAGTCGCAGTCTTCTCTCTCGCGACTTCCTTTAGAACTTTATCCTCGATGCACAAGATAATGGCACGCCAGACCTTATCCATCCTCTCGGTCTTTTCTGCCTTTTTTATGTGTGCAAACATTGATGCCCAGCCCTTCAAATTTCAATACATTTCTCTTGAATTAAAATTGCTTGCATTTTCACTTTCAACAAGCTAAAATTATTGCCTCTAAAACAATTATCGATCTCTCATTTAGCCACGGTGCTCACTTGTAAACAACACTCCTTTGTCCCATGATGAGCGCCACTTGTTGTAAAATTGATAGATAATTACAACCACTTCCAACGATATATTTAAAGTTCAACCACATCAAAAAATTTGATGTGTGAGACAAAGAACAATGACAATAAAAATAAATGGTCTTCAGCAAAAATAGTTTTCAATGCAATAAGACAGTGAATCAACTTGGAAGAAGAAGATAAAAGAAGGCAAAGAACACAAAAGGTTTGTTTATCCAATTCGATCAAATGATCCACCTTTGAGGAAGAGAGGAGCTCTCTAATTCACTATACTTCAAAAATTATTACAAGAGATTACAAATGAGTTACAAGAAATATAGTCTTCCAAGTTTCCAAGAACAAATCCTATTTTCTACCAAAGTATTTCACAATCTCTACAACTCTTGATATAGTAATTACACAAACCCATTGTGTTTAGAAATATTTCTCAATCCCCTTAGATAACTTCAAGCAAGTGATAAGATAGCTGAAAAATTCGACGAAGGGATACTATACGTGACTCTCCCCAAGCAAATTGTACAAGGAAACAAAGAAAGTGACAATGAGGAAGGTGAAAATGATAGTGTTGAAAGAGCAGAAGATAATGATAGTCTCCAAAGAATTGTCGTTATTTTGTTACACATAATTAACATTTTACGAGGGGGTTTAACCTCCAAAATCAAAATCTCTCTAAAATATATTTTTTAATAAATATATTAACTCAACTTATTAACTACCTGTCATGCCACATAACCAAAATTAATGTTTTTTTAAAAAATTTAACAGCAAAGACCTTTTGTGTAAGAGAAGAATTCTTTAGGAACCAATATGTAACGCTTTTAGATTAATATTTGGCTCGGAAAGTTATTTTCCAAAATTCAATAAATGGTCGCGAATTTGGATGGACCATTCATTGTTAGTAAGGTATAAAGTGAAGGATCCTATCGAACTAATAAGTATAGAAGGCGAAATATTTACTAGAAGCATGAATAGAAATTATTTAATGCCGTATTATCCTGCTGTGTGGAAAAGTGTTAAAAATTATGATAAAATTTTCAATGAGAATTTAGAATATTCGATAGCCACAATGACCAAATACCTAGCCTATTAAAAGATTACAAAGAAGGGTCTCAAGTTACTCCCTTATCCTTTAGAAAAGTATATGCATACTTCCATTATGTATTAACTACACACTATAGTTCCTCCTATCCGAATAAGATCTTCAATGTTTTGATTCTATAACTCGAACTGTTACAATTGTATCCATATCACCATTACTTATTGGTGGTAAAATCATAACCACTACTTGTGGCATCGATTCCTTATTAGTAATATATGATGTTTATAAAAGAGACGACGTGTTACACGTCGACTCGGTCTTTGGGAACAAAGACAAAATATATACAACGCAAGAAAAATGAGACTCTTCTTGACCACAATGAAAATATCATATGGTCAATTAGCTAAAAAAAATAATGAACTTTATTATTTTTGAAAAAAATTGTCGATCTAACTTCACGACTAAGTTCTTAAGAGTCCTAGAGAGAACCTATTTCAAATTGTTTCCTTTACATCAAAGACTACAAAGTGACATTCTCGTCCCTGCTGGGTTTTATTTATACAGGTATAAAAATAATTAAGAAAACGAGAAAAGGCTTGGATTCATGAATAGAAGATACATTTCTTGATGGTGGAATTATAATTATTCCTTACATATGGCTTGAAGGTCGAACAACAATCCATATGACTAAGATGATAAACAATGGTTAAAATAAATAGATTAAAAAGATGTAGATAACACAACCAAATGGTTCATGGTTATTTGTATAGAAGGTCGGTTAATTATTAGACAAGATCATCCTTGAAGCAATTGAGAAGTTAAGGTTACTGTTCCGTTTGGGAACCTGTTAGCTTCCAAATTCGACGCTCATATAAATTAAGAGAATAAAGTTTTTTGTGAAGATGTTTCGACAAAATTGTGCGTTTGAAGTTCTAGTCGAAGATATCTTGGTACAAGGGTAAAGATGCTGCGTGAACTTAGGCATATTTTAAAGTAGTTTACGGTGTTTTTCGACAGAGGAGTCACCAGTTGTGGTTCGACGAGAGATTCAAATTCAAATAAATGAGGAAACTTTTGTCCTTATCTAAATTGTTGAAAATACATGTGGAGCATAGTGGGTAGTAACATGCATGCAAAATGCCACTTGTCTTGATTTGGTGGAAAGGTCGTTAGATGTGGTTACTTCGATTAGGATAATAAGAGGTCTTAGTGTTAGGATCGGATGTGTGTTCAAGTGTGTACAAAATCTGTCAATTTTACCCAAGTATCCGTGTGCAGAGAAAAAGTAAATTGAGAAATGTACGTTGATGTTACACCATTGTTTTTACTTGAAGTAATTTAATCAGTTCTTTATTTCCAAAATTGCACTTTTATCCAGAAATTCATCTTTACTGCCATTTACTTTCGATTTACAGCATTCTTTTTGCCCTCTTTCACCCTATATTTTTATTAAATCTTTTAACAAATCATTGCTGGTATGAACACTGTCAAAGTGTTTATGTTCATTAGAATTCACCTTTAAAAACGGTTAGCACATGTCCTAAGATCAATTTGATTAATCCTGTGAGTAACCAAATCTAGTAATTTGGAAGATCAGCGGTTGTTTACCAATTTTCATGGTAAACAAATTGGCACACCCGGTGGGACAGTGCTAACACTTGAAAAAGTAAAAATTTTCATTTATTCTAATTCTGATCTTTTAATCATTTTTCCATTTTGAAAAATTTGTTGTATGTTATTAAGAAGTGGTAAAGTAGCCACAACCAACGAAGATAAACCAAGGAGAATGGCGATTTCAAATGCGCCAAGTAACCAAAATCCTCAAAATCCAAACAATAGTGTACCACCCCCTTCTGCTTCGACAGGGGCAAACACGACCACAATGCCCATGTCTGAACTGGTACCATCCATGGCAGGTTCGATGCCTACACATTCGATTTCCCACACTGAACCCAATTTGACTTACATTAGGCCAAGGGGACCTTCTAACACTCCCCCACCAATTAGGAATGTCCCAAACAGGCCTTCGGAACCCCCTGGTTTCTGTATGCCTTTTGGTGGTCGAGAACAGCCTCATGGAATGCCAACTTCAGTAATGACAAGTTTGCATAATGCTGCTTCGACATTCTCAGAACCAATGGTTAACATAACCTCCCCATTACAAGGGTCAGGATATGGGGTTAACATGGGTCGAAATAACCAATCTTTAGGTTTAGGATACCAAACACAAATGCCTAACCTTACCAATAATTCTGCAGCAGTATGGAGGCAGTAGATGGACGAAAGCAGCCATGATATGGTCCAAATGCTCACCCAACCATTGACCACCGTATTGAATCCCTTGATTCAAAATATGGTACAATCGAATCAGCAGATGACAACGTAGATGGCGCGAATGGCTGACTTATTGGGTGTGCCACAACTCCATCGACACCCTCCAAAGGATGGGATAAGGGAAAGCCAAGGGGTAACATTCGAAGAAGATCCTACTATTAACCAAATTCTACAAAATCAACTACCACCAGAGATGGTAAATCAGGAAGTAGGAGTCGAACCCCCTATGGCTGAACCACAAATCCCCAAGGAGAGAGAACCAATGATAATAATGGTAAATAGAAACTAAAATGATGGTGATGTCATACAGCAAATTCGACATGATGATATGGTAGCAGATAACAATCTAGCAGCTATGGTCGAAAGGATTATGGCACGAAATGGGGTGAATTTTGGCCTTCGAAAGCTAAATTATACATCACCTTTGTCGGAATATATCCTACAGACAGATACACCCCGTAGAACGAAAATTCCTAAATTTACTAAGTTTTCTGGGGATACCACTGAATCCACTGTCGAACATGTGGCTAGGTATATAATAGAGGCAGGAGACATTTCAAACAACAAAAACCTTAGGATAAAGTACTTTCCAAGTTCTCTCACGAAGACTGCCTTCACGTGGTTTACAACCTTGCCACAAAATTCGATCCACACTTGGAATCAGTTAGAAAGGATGTTCCATGAGCAGTTTTACATGGGGAAAATGAAGATAAGTCTGAAGGAATTGGCCAGCATTAAACGAAAATTTACTGATCCGATTGATGATTATCTAAATAGATTTCGATTTCTCAAAGCTAGGTGTTTTACACGGGTACCAGAGCATGAGTTGATCAAAATGGCCGTTGGGGGCCATGACTATTCTATCAGAAAAAAGTTAGACACCTAGTATTTGAGAGATATGGCCCATATGACTGATAGGGTTCGACAACTAGAACGCTTGAAGGAAGAAAAGGCTAGAGCAAATAAGAATAAAAGAGTGGCCTACGTCGAATTCAGTAATGATGATGAAGGATCCAATAATGAGCCTTTAGAGTTCGACGAAAATGAAATCGACCTTGTTGAGTTGAAACAAGGGTCGCCTTACTCTTGTAAGGTCTTGGCCCTTTCAAATGGAAAAAACCCTATCAAACTAATAAATAATGATAAATTTCCTAAGAAAACTTACACATTCGATGTTACAAAATGTGAGGAAATATTTGATTTGTTAGTTAAGGATGGCCAAATGATAGTGCCTCCTGGTGCTAAAATGTCTTATTTGGAACAAAGAAAGAAAAGAGGGTTTTGTAAGTACCATAATTTTCTGGGTCATAAAACGTCTTAATGTTTTATTTTCAGGGATTTTGTTCAGAATGTTATCTAGGAAGGAAGACTCAAGTTCGGGGACAAACCCAGAAGCCAAATGAAGATTGACTCTGATCCTCTACAAGTGGCCGATGCCCATTAAACAGAGCCAGATGAAGTCAATATGGTCGAAGTTGCTAACGATTTCAACCACACCTCCACTATGGTCAAAGTTACTGAGGACTTAGGAAATAAATTATCATGGTTAGGGTCTCTGAGCACCTCGACCAAGAATTTTTCAAGAATTTTGTCCAAGAAGCCGCTGAGAGCTTCACCAGCGGAACCACTTATGGTTTCGACACCGATGTCACTAAGGATTCCAACTTGATATAGTAACCAAAGAAACTGTTGATAGTTTCAAACAAATTAATAAGGCTACTGAGGGCCTTCAATTGAAGTTCGAGAATTTAGACATCATTGAAGATGTCGATATGGAGGTCAACATGGTCGAAATCTCCCAATAAACATCCATGGAAGTTGACAACGAGTGTCGACAAGAAGAATACAATAAAGTGGCCTTCCCAAAAGAAGAGGAGACGCCGATGGATTTCCTCCATAGATGCCTGTTGCACCCCAAAATTTGCCCTCTATTTTTAACTCTAACCAATTTTTTGTTTCACATTCATTTGCATCATCTTCATAGCATAACATTTTTTTTCTGTCTTAATATTAGCCGGAATAATTTCTCGGAATTTACAAACAGACTGGTCAAATTAACTTTTTAACTGTGCCTAAAATTAGTCAACAAAAAAATGTCAAGTTTAAGTTTGCAAATGTCGGTAACATTAATCTGCGGTTCACGTGGTTTAATTTGACATGCTAAAAATATTTTTACGACTATTTTTGGTCATATGTTGATCAGTCTGAGCAGTTTAAACGGTCATAATTTTTATTTCAAAATCCGACCAAACGCTGTATTTTTCCGAGTCATTTATTTTGCGCTGATTATTTTGACGTGTTCATTTTATTTTTTCGAGCATTTTTGTGCCCGACTTTTTTTTTTTTTTGAGTCTATTTATTTTTATATTGGGTCTAGAATAAATAAATAGGTTAATTAGTTTTTATTTTAATTTTAACTATTTTAATTATTTAACTTTATTCAGTTTTTAATTTATATTGGGTCTAGAATAAATAAATAGGTTAATTAGTTTTTATTTTAATTTTAACTATTTTAATTATTTAACTTTATTCAGTTTTTAATTTTATATTGGGTCTAGAATAAATAAATAGGTTAATTAGTTTTTATTTTAATTTTAACTATTTTAATTATTTAACTTTATTCAGTTTTTAATTTAATATTGGGTTTCAAAATAAACTTAGGCCCATTATCATTAACCTAATTTGTTCCTATATATATTTACTAGCATGACTGATAGAGGTAGGTGGAAAGACAGAACAAAGAAGAGAAACTAAGAGAAGAGCTGACAGAGTTCAGAGCAACCTCCAGAGGCAAACCCTCAGATCGCTCTGCAAACCTCACGGGTGCAACTCAATTTCAATCGATCCTCCCCAATCAGGTTTGCCCTATATCCATCATCTTTATGCCTTCAATTTGAATTTTCTGAATATATGAGGTATTATGGGTGAATTTGATACCCTTTTGATGCATGTGTTTGACAGGAGGTTTACATTTTGGTTTGGGGGCAACCCTTGATTACCCTATTTTTTTTCTCTAACCTGTTTGTTGAGTTTCTTTTTTTGTGAGGGCTCACATGACTCTTGCAGAGATGGTTTGCGTGGTTTTCCACTTTATTTGTGGGATACCACCTGGAGGTTTCTTCCGATTACCTGTGCTTAATGGCTTGAGATATTTGTTTGTGACTGCTTATTCCAAAGGATGAGAGCTACTTGGATCATCAATATGATCTCAAGAGGGGAACTCCCAATGTGGTTTTATTTTCTTTTCCCTTATCTCTTGTATGTTTAGGAATTTAACCCTTTTTTTCTCTCCATTCTAACCCAAGCCAAAACTTTTTGTGCAAACAATAACTTTTGTTTTCAACATTAGAAACCTAAGCCTTATGCTTTTGATTTTCAAACTTATTTTTTATAACACTTATTTTGAATTGAACCTTTTAATCCACTTTAACCGTGTTATTTCCTCTAAACCATAAACCTTTTCTTGAACCTTAACAAACCTTATTATTATTTCCTATTTTCGCTCATATTTATGTTATTCATACACTGTAACTGCTTCGCCCTTGTAATATTTTAAGTTTTAACTTGTAATATTTTAAGTTTTAACTTGTAATATTTTCAGTTTTACTTTTCGCCATCTTTATTATGTAACTGCACCAAAGCGTTGTAATAATTAGGATTTTATTTTCTGGCATTTTATTTTTCTGCCATTTAAATTCCTGCCATTGATCCTATATTAACTGCGTGGTTTAGTAATGTAGGGCGTGAAAACCTACTAAATTAATTATTTAATATTTTTCTATAATCTTTATATTTTTTTGTAAATAAATAATAAATACTAACTATTTTAATAACTTTTTTTTTATTACTTACTTATAATAATAAATCCTTATATATTTTGTAAATAAAATCTAATTGACCATTTTTCTAATTGAATAATAATAATAAACCTATTAATCTAATAATTTGATATTTTCTATAACGTTTATTTATTTTGTAAATAACAAACTTAATATTTTTCATATAACTCTTTTATTTTATAATTTGTACATTAATGTATTTTAAATTCTTTTATTATTACTAATTTATTTTAAACTCATATTTTTCTAATAACTTCTAAAAAAATCTAACTTGTTTAACTTAAAATAATTTCTTTTAAAATTCTAACCTTTTTATTATCACTTTATTATTATTGTTATTTTATTATTGCTTTATTACCATTGTTTGTTTATTATTTTATTATTATTTGGCTTTTATCTATTCTATTTTTGCTTCATTATTTTCCTTATTTTAATTTTGTTTTATTTATAATATTAGGAACAAATGTATAGGTTGTAAATTTATTCTTTCTCGCCTGATTATTATGTATCTGTCCCATAGCCATGTAATAGTTTAGGAATTTATTTTTCTTGCTTTTATTTTGTAAATATTTATTGCGTGGTTAGTAATTTAGGGAGTGCAAAAAACTAACTGTAAATAATTGAACTTAGAAAATTAAATTCAAGACAAATATCTGAAAAATAACACTCACACACGTAAGTCGATCTTTGATCGCCATCTGTACTTCCTAGGATATTCCTCTTGGTTGCCTTCCTTAAATGGTCAAGTCCCTCGAAAATAGGGGTGTCTTAAGCAAAGTCCCTTCAAACAGAAAAATCATCAAGTCCCTATAAACTTAAAAGATCAAGTCCCTACGAGGTTGCCTACGATATAATGATCTTGTCCCTTCGGTAAATATGATGATAGTCCCTACGAGTTGCTAAAGACACCCCTTATGTTGCCTTCATTGACCATACGATGACCCTACGCCCGTCCCTTAAACACATCCAAGGTAATGACTACCTATTCCTTAATAATAGGGACAGTCTTACCATTGAAAGAATATACGAGAACACGAAAGACTTAATCTAGGGTAGGTATCTCATAGTTACTTGCTCACACTTTTCAAAATTACTTTTACACCTCACAATTTCTAAACTAGGCTTTGTATACACCCATACGAGGGTCATTACAAAGTACTTAAAGAAATTTTTCTAATCACACACTACACTCTTGCAAACAAACAAAGTGAGCTAAGTAACTAAGAGCCCATGGATAACTATGGATATAAAGGGTGCTAATACCTTCCCTTTGTATAACCTACCCCCCGAACTCAAAATCTTTTTAAGGTCTTTCCTGTTCTTTTATGTCCTTTCCTTTTGGATAAAATAAAAGTCGGTGGCGACTCTTGCTATCCGCAACATTTAACTAAAGTCAGTTCTCCCACCGTGTTACAGAACTGGCGACTCTGCTGGGGACTTAATAAAAGAGGGGTACCCTTAGGAATTAGATCACTTTAAAATTGTTTGCCTTGTTTGCTTTATACTTATCTGTTGGGTGCTCTTATGTGTGAAAGACCCTAACCCGGATCTAGTGTACCTTAGGTAAATGGCAATAGACCAAGGAAACTGTACGACGTATATCGATATGGTTGATCTGGTGGCCATAGTTAGTGTGACTTCTTGGTTGGTGCTTATGTTCCTTAAGCAAGTTGAGGATAATATGAGGCTGCCATATGTTGTCAATACACTAACTGACTTTTAGAACCCTAGTCATCCCATCTTGGCCTTTAGAAAGTAGTGAGATAACCGGCTTTGGTGAAGACTGAAGTTGGTTGATACTCGATACTACACTCATTGAGATCCTAAACTTGGAGGGTTTTGGTTGGCAAGTAAGTTGCCTACTGAACAACCACCCTTGTGAAGGATCAATGATTTTGAGATCCCTTAGAACCTGGTTACTTTTGTAGGACAGGATGAATCAACTAAACTTCAGGGGAGGGTACTTACCTTTAAACCTCATGCAAGCCTTCAAACCTAGGGCTATTGTGTGACTTGTTTGTGTGTGCCACATGTTTGTGATTGAGCATAACATCATAGCATCATCATGCATCATAAGCATAGCATTTTCACTAACCATTTCAAGGACCAAAGGATTTATCTTTATTGCAGGTCATGGCTTCTGCTCGTAGGAATACTATCCGGATCAACTTTGTAGGAATACCTCCTAAGCTTAAGGAATTGGTCTCTCAAGTTTCTGAAAACTCCCAGTTCATCAAGAGGCATGGTCACCTACTGGATCTAGTCACTTCAGGGTTCAATGAAGACATGATGAGTGTCCTGTTTCAGTTCTTTGACCCTAAACATCATTGCTTCACATTTCCCGACTATCAGCTGGTTCCTACAATGGAAGAGTTCTCCAAGCTTCTGGGTATACCTATTCTTGATCAGAAACCCTTCACAGGCTTGGAAAAAGAGCCTAAACCTGAAGTCATTGCTGCAGCCTTACATTTAAAGAAATCAGACATTGTCCTAGAAACAAGGAGTGGAGTTAAGGGTATTCTTGCTAAGGTATTGGTGGAGAAAGCTCAAGTATTCCTGAAGGCTATGAGTTACGATGCTTTTGAGGAGATCTTAGCCCTATTGATTTATGGCTTAGTACTGTTCCCCAATCCAGACCAGTTCATAGACGTACACGCCATCAACATATTTCTGACTCGCAATCCAGTGCCTACATTACTTGGAGACATCTTACACTCTCTTCATACCCGTACTACGAAGGCACGAGGAACTTTGATGTGTTGCATACCTCTATTATCTAGGTGGTTTATTTCTCACCTTCCTCGATCAGTGATGAAGAATGAACAAGGGTTCAGGTGGTCCAAGAGGATTATGTCACTTTCTCATTCAGATATTCATTGGTGCTCTAGATCTATGGAGAATGTTACCATCATTGACCGTTGTGGGGAGTTCCCTAATGTGCCACTCCTTGGCATAAGAGGGGGCATTACCTACAACCCTTCTTTAGCTCTACGTCAGTTTGGTTACGCTCGGACTGATGGTCCTCATGACATGCTTATTCAGGGTGTTGTGTTCGACTACGACAACGATCTTCAAGGTTGCCGTCAAAGGTTCATACGAGCATGGGGTAAAGTGAACAAGGTTGACAGCAAGACTCTGGAACCCAAGTACACTATTCCTATGGAACCATATCTCAGATGGGTACGATCTCGTGCTCAGACTCTTATGATGCCATATCCTGATATCCTGCCAGTTACCATGGAGCCTGTTGCTGAAGGAGATACTTCTTACATCATTCTTCATCCAGACATGCCCACTGACATGGAAGAGTTACAGAGGTCCTGGATCCAGTTGAAGGAGCAAAGAGATACTTTTGAGACTCATTACAAGGCAAGTCAGGAAAGAATCCTGGAGCTAACAAAACAACTTCACGAGGAGCGGAATCTCAACTCATACCTCAACACAAAGAGGAAACGTCCATGGGAGACTTAAACCCCATTTTTTGTATTCATTTCATTTTATTGTAAGCCCAAGGGGCAAACAAGTTTATTACTAATAAAAGTTTACTTTTTGGTGGTTTAAACAAATTTAAATCCTACGGTCCTTGAAAACATTGCATAAGCATCTACATACCATATTATTGCATCACAGGTTTCTTATGAACAGGTATCTTATCTTCTCGCTGTTTATTTCAGCAGAAATGGCTCTTGGACAGACTGTCAAGATCACTTCTAAGGGTCCTATCAAAATTACTGCTGAAGGCCTGGTGAAGACTGTCGCTGAAGTTAGAGTGCCTCCCATGATTATTACCACTCCTGGCCCTATTCCTTATACTTCTGATAAAGCTATACCCTGGAATTACGGTTCTGATGTTTATATCCATGGTGTTAAGCAGGAACCTTTGACTGATACACCTGTTACTGATGATAACCTTGATGTTGATAATATTGCTGGATCTAATAAGATCACCAGAAGTGGAAGAATTTTCTCTCCTCTAGCTACCTCTACCTCAAAAATACAGTTCTTCCAACTACTACCTCCACTTCTGAGCCAAGTACTGATGCTCGAGGCAAAGATCTTGTGGTTGAACCTGTGCAAGCTGAAGCACCGACTGCTGAAAATCTCTCTAAACAGATGGAAGAAGTGCTGAAGATCATTCGTAAGAGTGATTATGATATTGTTGACCAGTTGGGGCATACTCCCTCCAAAATTTCCATGTTGTCTTTGTTGCTGTGTTCTGAGGCTCATGCTAAAGCCTTGATCAAATTCTTAAGGACTGCTCATGTACCAAATGAAATTTCTGTGGATCAATTTGAAAATTGTGTTGCACATCTGACTTATGATAATGGGTTAGGTTTTTCTGATGCTGACTTGACTCCTGCCAAAAGAAACCATAACAGAGCTTTGCATATCTCCATTGAATGTAGGGGCACTACCTTGTCTCATGTGTTGATAGACAATGGCTCTTCATTGAATGTACTTCCCAAAGAGGTTCTGAACAAGCTCAGTCCTGAAGATGCTGTGTTAAGATCAAGTAATATAGTGGTGAGAGCCTTTGATGGTTCAAGAAGAGTGGTGCATGGAGAAATAGATCTCCCGATCAAAGTAGGCTCTCAAGTCTTCGATTCTACCTTCTATGTAATGGATATTCGTCCTGCGTACTCTTATCTGCTTGGGCGCCCCTGGATCCACGGGGCAGGTGCTGTGACCTCCACTCTACATCAGAAGTTGAGATATCCAGTGAAGGGAAAGATCGTAACTGTTTATGGAGAGGAAGAATATATGGTCAGTCATGTGAACACATTTAAGTATGTTGAAGTGGAAGGTGAATATGTTGAGACTCCTTGCCAGACATTTGAAGTAGTTCCTTGGGTCGTTCCCGCTACTGAAGCTCCTCCTGTGGTTAAAAGAGTTCCTGTGGTTACCAGAGTACCTCCTACAATGGCTTCCCTCAAAGATGCTAGAGCTGTGGTTGAAGAAGGTGGTTGTACTATTTGGGGTCAGCTTCCCGACATTCCTTACAAGTCTGACAAGTTTGGTTTGGGTTTCACTGCAGAGTCCCAGAAGGCTGTTCGTCGTGCTCGTGCTGTTCGTATCACCAATCAAGGGAACATGAAAGATCAAATCAATGTTGTGGGTGACTATAATGAAGACTACAATCTGGATAACTGGATTTTTCCTACTGTGGGTGATGGGCTCAACAATTGGAAGACTGAAGACGTTATTCCTATCTCCTTTAGTCAGGAGTAAATACTATTACTGCGTTGTTATTTTTAAGCCTTGTGCCTTACCCGGGGCACAATGGTATGCTTGTTTTGGGATGTCATTTCATTTGCATACTTCATTCAATAAAAATCAATGGACGTTTCGTTTTCGTAAATATTGGGCTCTTTGTTTTTCTTTTATTTTATTTTCATCAGCTATGTGTTCTTACACACACCCACATCACTAAATGCAGATCCTCATCCACCCTGGATCCTGTTGATAACAGTTCTACTATTGCCAATTATAATTTCGAGAATACGATCTATCAAGCTGAAGATGGAAAGGATGAAGATTGTGAAGTACCTGTAGAGCTTGCTAGGTTATTACAACAAGAAGAGAAAGTTACACAGCCGCATGAGGAATCAATTGAGGTTGTAAATCTGGGTACTGAAGTAGACAAGAAAGAAGTCAAAATAGGAGCAGGCTTGGAAAACAGTGTCAAAGAAAGATTGAGTCGGATGTTACGTGACTATGTAGTGGTTTTCGCTGGAAAAATCAAGAGATGATATGGAATGATGAATGTCAAGAAGCTTTTGACAAAATCAAGAAGTATCTCCAAGAACCTATAAATCTGATGCCACCAGTTGAAGGAAGACCTCTAATCATGTATTTGACCGTGTTAGAAAATTCAATAGGGTGTGTGTTGGGGCAACATGACGAGTCTGGTCGAAAAGAGCATGCAATATACTACCTTAGCAAAAGGTACCGACTGTGAAACAAGATACTCCCAGCTCGAGAAAGCTTGCTATGCTTTGGCTTAGGCTGCTCGCCGACTAAGACAGTATATGTTGAATCATACCACTTTATTGATTTCTAAGATGGATCTTATCAAATATACATCTGAGAAACCTGCTCTCTCCGGAAGAACAACAAGATGATTGCTGAACTCTGCACGCAGTTCAAAATAAAACACCATAACTCTTCTCCGTACCGGCCAAAGATGAATGGCGCCGTGGAGGCTGCTAATAAGAATATTAAGAAGATTCTACAGAAGATGACTGTTACTTACAAGGATTGGCACGAGATGTTACCATTTGCTCTTCATGGTTATCGTACTACAATACGTACTTCAACAGGGGCAACCCCATTCTCCTTAGTCTATGGTATGGAAGCAGTTCTGCCCATTGAAGTTCAGATCCCTCTCTAAGAATCATGAAAGAGGCAGGTTTAGACGAGGATGAGTGGATTCAGACTCGACTCGACCAGATAAATTTGATTGATGAGAAGAGGTTGGCAGCTGTTTGTCATGGTCAGATGTACCAGAAACGGATGATCAAAGCTTTCAATAAGAAGGTTAAGCCAAAGGTATATCAGGCTGGTGACTTGGTAATCAAGCGTATCATACTACCACAGGGTGATCCTAGGGGCAAGTGGACTCCTACATATGAAGGACCATTTGTGGTCAAAAGAGTATTCTCAGGAGGTGCCATGATGCTTACTACTATGGATGGTGAAGACTTTCCACAGCCTGTAAACGCAGACATAGTTAAAAAATACTACGCATAAAAAGAGACCCGCTAGGTTGACTGGCCTAGGCAAAAATAAGGGCATCCAGGCAAACCAAAAGGGTTCGGGCAAAAATTAGGGATATATATAAAAAAATGTACACCCGGCAAGTCGAAAACCTGAGAAGGCGGCTTGGGCAAAAAAGGGTATCCCGGTGGATTGAAAACCTGAAAGGGCAATCCAGGCAAAAGTTAGGGATTAAAGCGTATGACTATGTCTCGTTTGGATCACTCATGTAACTTCAACTGATGGTGCTACCTAAATCAAGTTCAAACAGATAAAGATCAATCCAATCGTTTCTGTCTCAACAGCAGAAGATGAGATATTTGAAGATAATGGCAATAGTAGAATTGAAACTCAATAGGATCATTTTCACATAGCTGTTTTCTTTGTTTTATAAAAAATTTACGACGAATTCCTCTTACTAGGATTTCTGTCTCCTTGTACAAACTTGCCTATGTATAGGTCACTTTGTGATATAAATAAAATTTCATCTTTGAATCCAGATTTACTTTTACTCTATTTACATAAGCGAAAACGTCCATTGGTGTGTTTGAATGTATGTATGCTTTTGAATACGATTGATGTTTACCAAAAATGCATAAAATGCAGTAATAGTATTTACTAAGGACGAACGAGGGTAGTAGTTCAACGAAGCTTCGCCGGTTCATCCCCACTACAAATCCCCAGTAGAGCAAATCTATCTTTATAGATGCTTCGAATTACGTCTCCCCTTGAATTTATGTCCATCTCTTTTATCCTCAGTCGGGATACTCAGGAACTTATTCCTTCAATAGAAGTACGACGAACGAATACGGGAAGTGACAAATACTATACTATCAAACAAGACGGGAACGAGTTCCTCATATTCTTCAGCAACGAATCGGGATTTATTTTCCCTAGCCAGCAGTTGTTATACAAAGATATCCGGACGCTTCAGGCCGCATGATTCATACATACATCATTTACATCATACCATGGCATATCCATAAATGCATAATACATTTACTTAGATGAACCATGCCATGCATGCATACATATTGCATAAACTAACCTTTTCCTTGCAGGATGGTTATATACAGATAAAATACTATCAACAATTCACAACAGGTCAGAAACGATCTATACGAAGATCTAGTGCTGATACTTAATCATTACTCAAGGTGTCCTTGGATAGTAGGCAAACGGTCTATACGAAGATCTATTCCCTAGTCCAGGATGTTTTCAGGAGAGTTAATCCTGATACTCTTTTGTTCTTGGATAGTAGGCAAACGGTCTATACGAAGATCTATTCCCTAGTCCAGGATATTTTCAGGAGATTTCATCCTGACACTCTTTTGGTCTTGGATATTAGGCAAACGGTCTATACGAAGATCTATTCCCTAATCCAGGATATTTCCAGAAGAGATAATCATCACGAAGATTTATTTCTACTGGTTTATTCAACAATTCAAAACAGTTCAGAGACGATCTATACGAAGGTCTAGTGCTGATACTTAATTCAGAAAGAAATCGCCACGAAGATTTGGTTCTGACACTTAAATTAAAAGTATGTTCTTAGATACGATTCAGAGACGGCCTATACGAAGACCTAGTACTGATATCCAGTATCAACATCAAGATACTATCACCTCCTGATATTATGGATGGCATCTATAAGCCCATCTCCAGTTCTTCCAAGTGGCATCTTCAAGCTCACTTAAGTATATACAACCAGTCATCAGTGTTACCTTACGCACCGGCGAGTGCAAATTTTTGGGCTTTTGTGTTCAATCCCCTTCAACCTTCCAAGTCACGAATGGCACACAGGCCAATCTAACTCCTCAGGTTTCAGAAAATTGAACAGGGGCAGCTGTTGCACCCCAAAATTTGCCCTCTATTTTTAACTCTAACCAATTTTTTTGTTTCACATTCATTTGCATCATCTTCATAGCATAACATTTTTTTCTGTCTTAATATTAGCCGGAATAATTTCTCGGAATTTACAAACAGACTGGTCAAATTAACTTTTTAACTGTGCCTAAAATTAGTCAACAAAAAAATGTCAAGTTTAAGTTTGCAAATGTCGGTAACATTAATCTGCGGTTCACGTGGTTTAATTTGACATGCTAAAAATATTTTTACGACTATTTTTGGTCATATGTTGATCAGTCTGAGCAGTTTAAACGGGCATAATTTTTATTTCAAAATCCGACCAAACGCTGTATTTTTCCGAGTCATTTATTTCGCGCTGATTATTTTGACGTGTTCATTTTATTTTTTCGAGCATTTTGGTGCCTGACTTTTTTTTTTAATCTATTTATTTTTATATTGGGTCTAGAATAAATAAATAGGTTAATTAGTTTTTATTTTAATTTTAACTATTTTAATTATTTAACTTTATTCAGTTTTTAATTTAATATTGGGTCTAGAATAAATAAATAGGTTAATTAGTTTTTATTTTAATTTTAACTATTTTAATTATTTAACTTTATTCCGTTTTTAATTTAATATTGGGTCTAGAATAAATAAATAGGTTAATTAGTTTTTATTTTAATTTTAACTATTTTAATTATTAACTTTATTCATTTTTTAATTTAATATTGGGTCTAGAATAAATAATAGGTTAATAGTTTTTATTTTAATTTTAACTATTTTAATTATTTAACTTTATTCAGTTTTTAATTTAATATTGGGTTTCAAAATAAACTTAGGCCCATTATCATTAACCTAATTTGTTCCTATATATATTTACTAGCATGACTGATAGAGGGAGGCCGAAAGACAGAACAAAAAAGAGAAACTGAGAGTGGCTGATCTATACTATCGTACACACAGTTTGGTAATAGTTTATATACTTTATCTATTTTGTTGATGTATTTGATTATGTTTTCGGATCGGATCGTGTCAATACGCCGTTTTCACATATACGTGTATGAGGCGTGACATTTGTGTTATCCGATCCAGTTGCGATGATCGCAATTTTGCACTAGCAACGCCGTTGTTTTTTTTAATTCATTTTTTTTATATATATATACATATATTTAGATCTGCACATTTTTTTTTCATAACTAACTACCCTGATTTTTCCTAAACCCTGACAATTTCGCCACAAACTCTAAATTTCAAACCTAAAACTTTAACCGTGTTGTTTCCTCTAAACCATAAACTTTTCTTAAACCTTAACAAACCTTATTATTATTTCCTATTTTCGCTCATATTTATGTTATTCATACACTGTAACTGCTTCGCCCTTGTAATATTTTAAGTTTTAACTTGTAATATTTTCAGTTTTACTTTTCGCCATCTTTATTATGTAACTGCACCAAAGCGTTGTAATAATTAGGGTTTTATCTTCTGCCATTGATTTTCTGCCATTTTATTTTTCTGCCATTTAAATTCCTGTCATTGATCCTATATTAACTGCGTGGTTTAGTAATGTAGGGCGTGAAAACCTACTAAATTAATTATTTAATATTTTTCCATAACCTTTATATTTTTTGTAAATAAATAATAAATACTAACTATTTTAATAACTTTTTTTTTATTACTTACTTATAATAATAAATCCTTATATATTTTGTAAATAAAATCTAATTGACCATTTTTCTAATTGAATAATAATAATAAACCTATTAATCTAATAATTTGATATTTTCTATAATCTTTATTTATTTTGTAAATAACAAACTTAATATTTTTCATATAAATCTTTTATTTTATAATTTGTACATTAATGTATTTTAAATTCTTTTATTATTACTAATTTATTTTAAACTCATATTTTCCTAATAACTTCTAAAAAAATCTAACTTGTTTAACTTAAAATAATTTCTTTTAAAATTCTAACCTTTTTATTATCACTTTATTATTATTGTTATTTTATTATTGCTTTATTACCATTGTTTATTTATTATTTTATTATTATATGCTTTTATCTATTCTATTTTTGCTTCATTATTTTCCTTATTTTAATTTTGTTTTATTTATAATATTAGGAACAAATGTATAGGTTGTAAATTTATTCTTTCTCGCCTGATTATTATGTATCTGTCCCATAGCCATGTAATAGTTTAGAAATTTATTTTTCTTGCTTTTATTTTTGTAAATATTTATTGCGTGGTTAGTAATTTAGGGAGTGCAAAAAACTAACTGTAAATAATTGAACTTAGAAAATTAAATTCAAGACAAATATCTGAAAAATAACACTCACACACGTAGGTCGATCTTTGATCGCCATCTGTACTTCCTAGGGTATTCCTCTTGGTTGCCTTCTTTAAATGGTCAAGTCCCTCGAAAATAGGGGTGTCTTAAGCAAAGTCCCTTCAAACAGAAAAATCATCAAGTCCCTATAAACTTAAAAGATCAAGTCCCTACGAGGTTGCCTACGATATAATGATCTTGTCCCTTCGGTAAATATGATGATAGTCCCTACGAGTTGCTAAAGACACCCCTTATGTTGCCTTCATTGACCATACGATGACCCTACGCCCGTCCCTTAAACACATCCAAGGTAATGACTACCTATTCCTTAATAATAGGGACAGTCTTACCATTGAAAGAATATACGAGAACACGAAAGACTTAATCTAGGGTAGGTATCTCATAGTTACTTGCTCACACTTTTCAAAATTACTTTTACACCTCACAATTTCTAAACTAGGCTTTGTATACACTCATACGAGGGTCATTACAAAGTACTTAAAGAAATTTTGCTAATCACACACTACACTCTTGCAAACAAACAAAGTGAGCTAAGTAACTAAGAGCCCATGGATAACCATGGATATAAAGGGTGCTAATACCTTCCCTTTGTATAACCTACCCCCCGAACTCAAAATCTTTTTAAGGTCTTTCCTGTTCTTTTATGTCCTTTCCTTTTGGATAAAATAAAAGTCGGTGGCGACTCTTGCTATCCGCAACATTTAACTAAAGTCAGTTCTCCCACCGTGTTACATCGCTGCGTGCTCTCCTAGCGAATACTTTGCTACCTCACTCGCCTAGCGAGCTTGCTTATGTTTGCTTTCTTTCTTGGTTCATTTGCCATCTTTCTTGTGCCTTAGTTTTCTACTATTTCATGCCTAATTCCTGCACAATAACACGCAAATTAAAGGTACCAAGATCATTTCACATAGTATTGCAAATCAACAAAAGCAAGGGCGGTTTCGAACACTTTTTCGACAAAAAGGAGTGAAAGAAGCCCACATTTGATAGCTCAAATAAGCAAACTTGGGCATCTAACAGATTTTCAAACGCAGATGCAGTACGGTGGATCGATAGTATTCCATTAGAGAAGTGGACTAGAGCATACGACAACGGTCAATGTTGGGGCCACATGACAATAAATCTTGTGGAATAAATGAACTTTATCTTCAAAGGCATCTGAAACCTACCTATAACTGCTTTGGTGCAGGCAACATATTCCAGGCTAGGGGCGCTGTTTGAGATCAAACGTTCTAAATGGAGTTCAGTGTTGCAAGATGGGCAGTTGTTTAGTGATGCTTCAATGAAATTCATTAGACACGAAGTTGCCAAAGCAAACATACACGTGGTCACGGTGTTTGACCGTACCAAAGGTTGGTACAGTGTTGCTGAGTCCATGGATCACAATGAAGGCATGTCGATGGGACAATACAGAGTGGAACTAGATAGAGGTTGGTGCTTTCGTATGCCCTACTCCCATGTTATTGCGGCATGTTCAGAGGTTCGAAGGGATCCATCCTGCTTACTATCTGACGTTTACAATAAGCCTATCCAATGTTTACAAAATTAGTTTTTCAGTTGTTGCAAAAGAGGATCACTAGCCATAATATCAAGGGGACATTGTCTGACACAATGAATTTATGCGAAGAAAGAAAAATGGTCGCCCAAACAACACCCGTATTCGAACCGAAATAGATACGGTGAACAAAATGGTTCGATTATGTAGTCCATGATGTCAGTCAGGTCACAATCGTAATAACTATCCTAGTGTTGGAACGAGCACAACAAGATAAATTTACATGTATGTGTCATATCAGCTGACGCATCTATTTGGAAAGTATAATATTTTTTTTGAAAAAATAATTATTTTAAGATTTAATCTGAAAAATATGATTATTTAAAAAAAAAAAATCATTAACGTTAGTACAATGAATTGGCAAATTCTTGAAATATCACAAACAAGTCGGACAATACTTTTACTTTGAGATTAAAGTGCTGCCCTACATATAAGTATGTGCTTTTAGAAAAATAATGCAATCAAAATAATAAAGAAATTGTATATTTTAAATAATTACTTGAAATATGTGAGGTTTTGTAGTTTAAGTTTATACTTGGGATGCTCCACATGCTCTCTTCAAGAACAAAGATAAATCATAAAAAAAATTCTTGTTATTACTTAAATAATAAATTAATGTTATGACTCGTCTCTCCAAGAGATCTGCCAATAAAAATTCAAATTCAAATTAAGGAAATATAGAAAACAGATCTGAAATTGATGCTCCTAACTTTAGTCAAATTTATAATCAAACTCAAATTTAATTATGTTTCACTTAACATATATGTTTAAAGTTAATGTCTGATAATGAATAAATTAACCGATATTAGCAGCTTAAGAGTCTGTTTAGTAAAAAAAAAGAAACTTTTAGCATTTCAACTCATATTAAAAAAAAACTTTGTTGATAATTATATTTAGCTTTTTAGTTTGTAACATTTTCTATTAGTTTTTGTCTTTTTCTCAAAATTATTTGAAGTAATTTTTGAATTTGTAGCTTTTAACTTGTCATTTTTTCTTTTATTTATATATTTATTATTTTAATAAAAATTTATTCTCATATCTCTCTCTACTATCACACACACACATATATATATATATATATATATATATATATATATATATATATATATAATATATATATAATATATATATATATATATATATAATATATATATATATATAAAATAACATAAAATTTTATGTTAAATTAATTTTTTTTAGTGAAGATTTAAAACAAAGTTTGAAGAAAAAAGCTATAAAGAATTTGAACTAACTTATCAAAAAATATTTAGTTATAAATTCAATAGTTATCAATTAAATTTTTTCTAAACATATGAAACTTTATAAGTTATACAATATCAACATAAAATGAGAGTTTATCAAACAGAACGTAAGTATATATTTAAATTTAACATAATTTAGTTAATCATTCTAGTTTTCTTAAAAGTTACACTTTTTAGATTAAGATTTTTTTTCTTACTTTTTTGTATAAGATTAAAGTTATGTCCGTAAAACTAGTTGATTGCTAATAGTTGATTATTATGATTGATAGTTAATAGTTGGTAGCTGTTAGTTAATAATTATAGTCGATGACGGATAATTGATAAGTTAATTTGAATGTTTGATAAATTAACGATTATATTAACAGATAAATATAAAATGATATAAAAGATTATTCTTAATTAAAAAATTAACGATTTCATTATTTTATTATATTATATTATTAAACTTTTCTTATTTGATAAAACTAAATGTATTAATAAAAACATGCTAATTTTTTTTAATATATATGAAAAATTGAAGATAACATCAAAATAATTTTAATTTATATATAAATTTTATAATAAAATTTAACTAAATACATGAAATCATTGTAATTTTGAATTTAGTTATATTAATCTAAAATAATAATAATAATAATAAATTATTCTTTAATATTCTATGATTAAACTGCAATGATATTCTTTTTTTTTTATTTTGGTTGATTTTAGTGATTATTCCCCTACATTTTACTAACTTGAGAATTATCAATACTATTTCAAAATTTTATAAATTAAATATTATTCAAAAATATTAAAAATTACATTATCTTTCAAAATATGAATAGATTTTTATTAAATAAAGATATAAATGGAAGAAAAGTGATAAGATAGATTCTACAAATTCAAGAGCTATTTCAAACCGTTTTTGAAAAAAATCAAAAGTTCGTAGAAATAAATATAAGCTAAAAATTAAATCGCAATTATCTAACATAATTTTTTATTAATATAAGTTGAAAAGCTAAAAGTTTTTTTACCAAATAAACTCTAAGAACTTTCTTTTAAATTTGTACCGTGGGATTTGTAAGTAGTTAGCTCGGTTTAAAGATACCATGTTTCCACCAATACAAAAAGTAAATTTTATTTCTATAAACATAATAAAATACTTGTGGTCCAAATTCTACAAAATATTATTTTTAATATTATTCGTGTCTAGATTCACTCTTAAACATTGAAAAGTTAAAACATACATCTACGTATATTAGGAGTGATCCATTGTTCTAAAATTTGGTACTCAAAACCAAAATTGAAAGTAAAAACATTGTGAAGGTGGAAGGATAGTAAATAGATTAGCTACACATGTAAATGCATCAAATTGGATGAATATTAATGAAGATCCAAAATGCAAATTAAGATCCACTTCCATAGTTTATCAGCTAAAAAAAATACAATGCATAATACATTAAAAGAAGAATGAGAGAAAATTGTTAGATCAATTATTTAATTAATTAAATATGGATTGACATAATTAATTATTAATAAATTATATTATGATCAATTTTTATAAAATATTAATTATTCATGAATTATTTCATTGGATTTTGTGTTTAAATGAAATGTGATGTGTTGGATCATTCACTTAAGTCTAATGAAAGATTTTTGTCCTTAAACATTTAATTATTTAAGTGTTGTCTGATTAAACAATTAAATAATTAATCTACTCTAATTTATTGGGTGAGTTTATTTTAAACATTTTTTTACTTCTAGGTTTAGCAATTAATTTCAATATTTTGAGGGGTTACACTTATTGATGCTATATGGTCAATATATTAGAGTGTAATAATTATAAATCACCAAAATCCTTAATTTTATTTGTGATTCAGAAAGATTGATTCCATGATTCTTGAAAATTGTGAGGTTTTAGATTTTTTCTATGAATTGTGATAAGAATCTAGATGAAATCATATTGCTAGGTTTCCTTCACAATGCAAAATAGTAAAATAGATGTTTTTGGATATTTGTTCGTGTTGAATCCTGAGTTTACAATCTAAAACTTGTCTTAATCAAATTGCCTATTCTTAATATAGACTAATCTTTAAATTATTGGCAAAAGCTATTTCAAAATTGAAAATGCACATATTTAATGATATAATATTTTGATTAATTGGTTTAATAATTCTTGTAACTTTTACTTATATTTTATGTGTGGAGAAATATAAGTTGTGTTGCCGATCAATAGTAACATAATTTAAGAATGAATAATTTGTTTTCACTTATTAATCTTAAATTTTATTCTATACTATGTGGTATTTTATTTTATTATTTTAAAATAAAAATTAAATTCATCCCATGTCCATATATAATCAATTAAAATATTTGGTTGAATTTTATTTTAATTCTTACATATTGGAATTGAAAATCTTATTAGATAAATATTGGATGTTATTTAATCTGAAATTTTTCTACTAATTCAAATGGCATATTCTCAAAAATTTGACCTTAAAATCCTATTCCATAAATATATTTGGTAAATATTTAAACGATAATAAATTATTTATTAGTATGTTGTTATTTATATTCTTAATTATTAATTATTATTAATATAATTTTATTGAGGATGATTTGAGACAATTAATACTATTATTATTTTAATTATTATTTATGTAAATCATATAGATTTATTAATAAAAAATTATATTTTGATATAATCATTTATCATTGATTTATGAGTTTTTGAGATAACACTGCAATACTCTACAAATCATCAAAGTTCATTGACTTTATTTGAGAAGATGAATGTCACACTCTTTGTGGTTAGTAATAATTTATTCTTGAATCTTTTGTCACTTAATATATTACTGTATTTAAGGATAAATTTGTTTTTAGTATTATTTACTCCTTTGAACAAATAAAAATGCAAATTTATATAAAATTATTAATTTTTCAGAATATTCTAAATTAAAAATTCCTTATTTATTGTCATAAATTGATTTCTTGTTGTATACTTAAGTAAATAAATAAAAATCTAATTTTATGAGTATATTAGAAATCGTATTATTTTATGAGTTTTATTCTAGAAAATTAAGTAATCATAATTAATTTGTATAATTGTAATTTCACCTATCATGGATACAATTATATAAAAAAAATATTTTTAATAAAAATATAATTATTCTTAATTCGTTTGATTGTAACTCACCTATCATGGGTATAATTATACAAAATATGTTTAATAAAATAATTAAGTTTATTTTAATTATAGTAAATATTATATTTATAATATTTATACCCTATCAGCATATTTATACCTTAGCTATATGTTTCCTCAAATTCGTCTGTCAGCTTTCGCATCGTCCATATTAGATTATTTAAAAATTCGCGCTCCGGTATCGACACAAATCCTTTCAAACTAATGTCGATAACTGAGAACCACTTACTTTCATAACGAAGTTGGAATGCATGCACTCATATTATAAAATAAGTTTAATTAAAATTCTCGTAATCTATAGTAACAGATCACATGATAGGTCATGAAACAATCCCCATAACCCCTAGTCCCTAGGAAACTAATCGCTCATGGTGAGGGTGAAAACAACCACGAAGGTGTTTATCCTTAAAACACAAAGTAGATGAACAATATAGAGAATAAAAAGAAAACCTTGATTGAATTATAAACTTGTTCCACAAATTGCTCTCTTGGAGACTTAAGTTACAAAGAGAAGACAAAAACTGAAATTTTAGAAAAATAGGAGAAAGAAAATAGAAAACTTGGATGCCCTAAACTCATAATAAGCTATGAGTTTTATAGGGAAAAAATTAAAATATCAAATATCCTTAGTTCAATGTAAAAAGATTAGATTTGATCCATATCCAATCAAGCCTAAGAGCCACAACTAAGAAGAAATCTTCTCATTTAATGCACAAAACAACAAATTTGGTCTTTTCTCTCGCCTCCTTGCTACGGGTGGCCGTAGTAGGTCACTGCCTTGCTTGCTCAAAAATCATAAAAAAAATGGGTGTTTTAGGGTCATGCTGCTACGACTCGTAGCGTCGTAGCAGCCCTATGACTTTGTCTTTAAGAATTTTCCAAAAGTGTTATTTTTGCTCTGTTTCTCTTACCTTTGATCCCTTCTTGCTTGGATGCTCATTAGACCCTGAAACTCACAATAAAAAAACAAACCAAAGCATAAAACATGACAAATGAAAGAAAATCGAACGAAATGCGGTAAAATGTTAAATGAAAACTACTAGAAAGAACGATGCAAAGATCACTTATCAAACTCCCCCAAACTTAGATTGTTATTTATCCTCAAACAACAAATCTTGCATTCATGAGTTTTCAGATCAAGCGGTCACATCATGATAAAGCATACAGAAACGAGATCAATGGTACTCATATGTGAATCTTTATTTCGATCGGCTAGGCCTAGATCTCTTGGTAATCATCTGTCAACGAAGGTATTATAAGAACATTAACTACGGTAAAACCACGGACCTAGGTCTCCCTTTCAGACACCTCTCCAACTATGCTTTAGGCTTAAGTCTATTTTTCTATTTTCTTCCCCTTTCATTCGGACAATCAAATTATGGCATTTGCAATTATTTATTCCCTCAAATGCACAAGATTGATCGAGAATTTTTTTCATGGCACCTTTTTATTAGTTTTTTTATTTTTCGATGAATCTATGCACATTGGTGTTTATTGGTCCACTTTGGGCATGGGCGACTAAACAACTTTCTTTTGTATTCGTACCACATAAAATAACTTTTTTCAGGAAAATAATCAACTACATTTTTACTCTGTTTGATGTTTACACTAATCGATGTCAATCTCTACATCATAAAAACAACAACAACATACAACACATATGTCATGTTATAAGACCACAAAACAAATGCAACACACAAAATAAAATTTGTATATACCGCATAGAGCTCTGTTTGTGTAAGCCCTAGAGGCCAATACTTTTGGTTTCTTGTATTGAATTTTTTCTTAATAATAAAAGGTTTTTTCTTTATTATGTTTGTTTAATAAAGTCCCTAGAATAGTTAGTCCGTTTAATGTATCAAGTGTGACTTAATCATGAGATCCCATTAAACATAAGGACACCATTCTTAAAGTATCTGTAGTCGAGCTTTGTTGTAAAGTGGGATAATATTAAAGCATTAAGACTATTATGTATATAGATTGATGATCACGTTTCATGGATCATGGATAAGGAGTTATCAAGTCTTAAACATAGGTATGAATATTAAGAGTAATATTTATACTTGATTGACCCGCAATGAGAATACTATATAGAATGTTATGCAAAGTGTCATAAGTTATTCTCATGGTGATAATGGTGTATACCACCATTCGACCTGAAACCACTATGGACCCTAGATGTAGAGTCCAGTGCCTTATTGATGATCAAACGTTGTCCGTAACTGGATGACCATAAAGACAGTTAACGGGTACTCCACGAAGCATGCTGAGGGACATGAGTGACCTAGATGGAATTTGCTCATCCTACGTAACAGGATAAATGTCTACGGGCCCAATATTGAACTGGACAAGGATGAAATGGTTTATGCCTTGTGTTCAATATAGATATAAGGGTAAAGGGTAATTATACACATAAGTATTATCACAAAAGGATTTGTCAAATCACATGACATTTTCGTGTCTTGGGTAGCAGTGATGTGTTGCTAGATACCGCTCACTATTTATTATGTTAAATATGTGATTTAATATAATTGTCAATGCCGCGAAAACCTAAAGGGTCACACACAAAAGGACGGATTGATGAGAGATAGAATAACTAAAGTACACCGTAAGGTACGCTGCACTTAAGTGAATTGTAGAACATCGTAAGGTACAATGTACTTAAGTAGAATACGAAATATGGTAAGGTACCACGCGCTTAAGTGATTTTGGCATATTATAAGATATGAGCCACATACACTTAAGTGGGCTTTTTAGCTTGCAGCCCACACAAGTGGTTCTATAAATAGAACCCTTGTGCAGAAGCATTTGTGCAGTTGTAATTTCGTTTATCTCTCTCTCTCACACACACTCAAAGCCTTCATTCGTAGCAACTAGCACTGAGATTGAAGGAATCTGTTCGTGTGGACTGAGTAGAGGTGTTGTCACCGTTCAACATTTGTGATCGCTACGTAGATCTGCATCAAAGGTTTCAATCGCCACAAGAGGTAACAATTCTATCACTGATCATGCTCATTCGTAAGGATCACTAAAGGAGAATTTTTTTTAAATTCCGCTGCATTTTGGATCGCTTTTCTCCTTCAAGCTCGTCCAATTCCTGCTCTTACACTAACTTTTCTTCAAAAAAATTATCGTAGAGTCCATCCATTTATTTCTTTTGCAATTCATGCTTATGTGCTAATCTTTCTTCTAAATTCTTATAAATGAGCTTGTCCTTCTCTTTCTTACGCAAATCTTTACTCTTTCTCGATGTTCCGAAGTATAATCTTTGGTTGATGCCTTGTGTAACACATTAGACACACTCATCATGCTTCTTTCTAATAATATATCATGTTGTACATGTAGAACAAAGTATCTTGTTTGGCCATATCAACCAACAAATCCTACACAACATGAATAAAATATAATTACCAAAGCGATTCTAATTACATTTAATATTTTAATTAACAAAAGAATCTACTTACAATCTTCTTAGTGACTACACATGAGGCATATGAAGTGAACTATCAACCTTTTCTTTGTCGGGTTCTCTTCCACTTCTCATGTCATGATGTTGGAGATGGGCTGCGATCATGACTTAGTGAGTCATCTCTCAGTTGTTGTATTTTTTCATTAATCATTTCTTCCACAAATTTTCTATAACCCCCATAAGATAATCTATAGGGATATTTTTTTCTTTTTTTCTTCTCCTGGTTGAATTTTAACCTTTTATAAACATAGTGAAAATATTATTTTATATGGTTGTATCTGAAAAGCATTAGCAAAACAAAATAAAATTATTCTTTAGAAAATAATATTACTACTAACCAAAAATTCAATAGAGCTACGAAACTTGATAAACATCTCATAAATGTCCTTATTAATAAAATTATATTTCACAGTTGGATGCTCAAGATCAGGCTTACGCTTCCTAACGTAATCATGTGTGAGTCGTGACTTAAAGTCCTTCCAACACTTACCAGTATAAGAGACTCATTTATCCATTAACTTATCATCACTTACTTCAAAATCAAAAATTGTCCACAGTTACATCAATTAGTAGGTATTAGTAATTAAAAAAACACTATCACATAATGTAAATTAAAATTAAACCTAAAGTTCTGTCCATATATATATTTTCAAATCTTTTGATATTTGGCCTCAATCATCTATCAAAATAATCACTTTGCAACGTCCAAGTAACACTGCATAACTCCTAAAAAGGAAAGTATTCTTACAATAACAAGTTCAAGTTTTATGATCAAACTCTATTGACAACTTAACACATGTGTTACAGACTTTTTTATTTATTTAGCCATCATTGTAGCACCTCTAATTTTTATTTTTATTTTATCCTCATTAGTAGAACACTCATTTGTATAAGTGACGCTAGATGAATAGTACATATGTGTTTAAAATAACAACAAAAGAAAAACAACAACAACACATTAAAACCTTAGAGTTTAGGCTCTTAACAACAACAACAACATTATCCTCAAACATTTAATGTAACAACAACATTAGAAACCTTCACTAAAACTTAAATAACTCAATAAAAACAACAATAAACCTTTAATAACTCAATAATAATAACAACAACAACAACATTAAACCATAATTATTTCGACAATAACAAAACTTCAATATTTCAATAACACAAAACCGTAAATATCTCAATAACAACAACAACAACATATCACTTATCTCAACAAAATGACTAAGAGAAAACCTTCATTAACATTTTCAACAACAACAAAAAAAACTTTAGGATTTAGGCACTAAACATCAACAGTAACATAAACCAAACATATCTCAACAACATTATTGTTACATGCATGATGAAGATATTTTACGTACTGAAAACGTGATGAAGAAGTCAAAGAGCTAAATATTGCATGAGTTTCGTCTTTCCTTATTGTAAGTATCGTTCATGTTCCTCCTTCGAGTTTTTTTCTTCGTATTTCATTGCTTTGTATGAGTTGAACAAATGTTGATGGAGTTCGGCCATATTTATTGAAGAACTAGTTGAAGAATATATGATGGCGAAGAAATGGAGATGATACAATGGTGAATGAGTTGAACATGATATGTATTTAGAGCTCTCGTCGTTAATGAGAATGATAAATTTGTTAGGGCTCAAAGTGGTTTTCGTAATCGTTGAACGTGAATTTCGTAAGGCAAGGGAAATTGAAGAGGTAAGCTATGTTTCTTGAATAAGAGTAAACCATTTTGCCACGATTGAAAAATCCAACTATGGTGAAATCCTATTTATGTATTATAATTGGGTTAAATCTACTATACCCCCTATAATGTTAGCGAATTTCGATTTACCCTCTGTAAAAAAATTGATTCAATTTTGTAATGTTTAGATTTCTTTTATATGACCCATTTGTTGACCAGTCAACACATAATCTTGACATATGCTGGCGTGACAGTTCGAATGTCATTTTATTTTATTTTTTATATTTTTCAAATCCATGTGGATTTTTTTTTTAAAAATTATTATTTTTTATTTATTTTATTTTTTAAATAAAAAAATATGCAAATATTCCAAAATTTAGTATAGCCACGTTCTTCACATGAAACACCTAACGCCCAGCCGCCGCTGAACTAGATATTTTATTTTAAAAATTAATACCACCACTTTTATTTATAATATTTGATATTTAATTATAAATTATTATTATATAAACTATTAAATAGTTACTTTATTAAGGGGATTGCATGTTTTCTTATCTAAATTGCTAACGTATATTTAATTCATAAAATTATTTATTAACCTTAAATAATTATTTAATATTTAATTATAAACTATTATTATACAAAGTATTAAGATAAATTGTTAGATAAATTACATTCACTCTTAAGATCTATTAAAATAAAATTGAAATTCCCTCTAATTTTAAACCAGACACTAACATCCCCTAAATTTTTATTAAATAGACAATACCCTCCTTTCCAATTAACACCGTTAATTTTCGGTTAACATTTAAATAGAAAAACATAATTACCTATTTTTTTTAGAAATAACATAGCAATGTTTTTTTTGGTTGATTTTTCAAAAAAAAAACATGATTATCTACTATGCATTCATGATAAACTGCAGCTCATACATAAATTAAAAATAGTTAGACGAATACATTGAAAATAACCAAATCCATATTCATCATTGAACTATTATATACACACAAATTAACATTGAAAATTATATACCAGTAACTTTCATTGTACGAACACATATATTAGTAACTTTTATTTCATAACCAGTATCTATATGTATAGCTAAATGTGTAAGTATGTTCTTATTTTTCAACAATTCATTGTCAAAACAAATGGATACTGCTACTCACTCAATTTATTTTAATTGGTCCATATATACTACCATTATTCATAATTTTTTCTTTTCCACATTCAGATAAATTATTATATAAACTATTAAATAAATATCATGTAATACTCTATCTCAAAATAAATATTTGTTATTATAATTTATTAATATTATTATTTAATCAAATTAATTTAGTTTATAGTTAATTTTAATTAATATAATGAGCTATGTAATTACTAACAGTTTATAAAAGAATATCAAATAAAAGTGGTGGCATTAAAGGTTATATAATAATAGTAATTATTTAACAGTTTATAGAATAATAGTTTATAATTAAATATCAAATAATTATTTAAGATCAAAAGATAGTTCTATTAATGGTTAAATATTATAAAACAAACATACTATAAATAAAAGTGATGGCACTTATTTTGAATTGAACCTTTTAATCCACTTTAACCGTGTTATTTCCTCTAAACCATAAACCTTTTCTTGAACCTTAACAAACCTTATTATTATTTCCTATTTTCGCTCATATTTATGTTATTCATACACTGTAACTGCTTCGCCCTTGTAATATTTTAAGTTTTAACTTGTAATATTTTAAGTTTTAACTTGTAATATTTTCAGTTTTACTTTTCGCCATCTTTATTATGTAACTGCACCAAAGCGTTGTAATAATTAGGATTTTATTTTCTGCCATTGATTTTCTGGCATTTTATTTTTCTGCCATTTAAATTCCTGCCATTGATCCTATATTAACTGCGTGGTTTAGTAATGTAGGGCGTGAAAACCTACTAAATTAATTATTTAATATTTTTCTATAATCTTTATATTTTTTTGTAAATAAATAATAAATACTAACTATTTTAATAACTTTTTTTTATTACTTACTTATAATAATAAATCCTTATATATTTTGTAAATAAAATCTAATTGACCATTTTTCTAATTGAATAATAATAATAAACCTATTAATCTAATAATTTGATATTTTCTATAACCTTTATTTATTTTGTAAATAACAAACTTAATATTTTTCATATAACTCTTTTATTTTATAATTTGTACATTAATGTATTTTAAATTCTTTTATTATTACTAATTTATTTTAAACTCATATTTTTCTAATAACTTCTAAAAAAATCTAACTTGTTTAACTTAAAATAATTTCTTTTAAAATTCTAACCTTTTTATTATCACTTTATTATTATTGTTATTTTATTATTGCTTTATTACCATTGTTTGTTTATTATTTTATTATTATTTGGCTTTTATCTATTCTATTTTTGCTTCATTATTTTCCTTATTTTAATTTTGTTTTATTTATAATATTAGGAACAAATGTATAGGTTGTAAATTTATTCTTTCTCGCCTGATTATTATGTATCTGTCCCATAGCCATGTAATAGTTTAGGAATTTATTTTTCTTGCTTTTATTTTTGTAAATATTTATTGCGTGGTTAGTAATTTAGGGAGTGCAAAAAACTAACTGTAAATAATTGAACTTAGAAAATTAAATTCAAGACAAATATCTGAAAAATAACACTCACACACGTAAGTCGATCTTTGATCGCCATCTGTACTTCCTAGGGTATTCCTCTTGGTTGCCTTCCTTAAATGGTCAAGTCCCTCGAAAATAGGGGTGTCTTAAGCAAAGTCCCTTCAAACAGAAAAATCATCAAGTCCCTATAAACTTAAAAGATCAAGTCCCTACGAGGTTGCCTACGATATAATGATCTTGTCCCTTCGGTAAATATGATGATAGTCCCTACGAGTTGCTAAAGACACCCCTTATGTTGCCTTCATTGACCATACGATGACCCTACGCCCGTCCCTTAAACACATCCAAGGTAATGACTACCTATTCCTTAATAATAGGGACAGTCTTACCATTGAAAGAATATACGAGAACACGAAAGACTTAATCTAGGGTAGGTATCTCATAGTTACTTGCTCACACTTTTCAAAATTACTTTTACACCTCACAATTTCTAAACTAGGCTTTGTATACACCCATACGAGGGTCATTACAAAGTACTTACAGAAATTTTTCTAATCACACACTACACTCTTGCAAACAAACAAAGTGAGCTAAGTAACTAAGAGCCCATGGATAACCATGGATATAAAGGGTGCTAATACCTTCCCTTTGTATAACCTACCCCCCGAACTCAAAATCTTTTTAAGGTCTTTCCTGTTCTTTTATGTCCTTTCCTTTTGGATAAAATAAAAGTCGGTGGCGACTCTTGCTATCCGCAACATTTAACTAAAGTCAGTTCTCCCACCGTGTTACAGAACTGGCGACTCTGCTGGGGACTTAATAAAAGAGGGGTACCCTTAGGAACTAGATCACTTTAAAATTGTTTGCCTTGTTTGCTTTATACTTATCTGTTGGGTGCTCTTATGTGTGAAAGACCCTAACCCGGATCTAGTGTACCTTAGGTAAATGGCAATAGACCAAGGAAACTGTACGACGTATATCGATATGGTTGATCTGGTGGTCATAGTTAGTGTGACTTCTTGGTTGGTGCTTATGTTCCTTAAGCAAGTTGAGGATAATATGAGGCTGCCATATGTTGTCAATACACTAACTGACTTTTAGAACCCTAGTCATCCCATCTTGGCCTTTAGAAAGTAGTGAGATAACTGGCTTTGGTGAAGACTGAAGTTGGTTGATACTCGATACTACACTCATTGAGATCCTAAACTTGGAGGGTTTTGGTTGGCAAGTAAGTTGCCTACTGAACAACCACCCTTGTGAAGGATCAATGATTTTGAGATCCCTTAGAACCTGGTTACTTTTGTAGGACAGGATGAATCAACTAAACTTCAGGGGAGGGTACTTACCTTTAAACCTCATGCAAGCCTTCAAACCTAGGGCTATTGTGTGACTTGTTTGTGTGTGCCACATGTTTGTGATTGAGCATAACATCATAGCATCATCATGCATCATAAGCATAGCATTTTCACTAACCATTTCAAGGACCAAAGGATTTATCTTTATTGCAGGTCATGGCTTCTGCTCGTAGGAATACTATCCGGATCAACTTTGTAGGAATACCTCCTAAGCTTAAGGAATTGGTCTCTCAAGTTTCTGAAAACTCCCAGTTCATCAAGAGGCATGGTCACCTACTGGATCTAGTCACTTCAGGGTTCAATGAAGACATGATGAGTGTCCTGTTTCAGTTCTTTGACCCTAAACATCATTGCTTCACATTTCCCGACTATCAGCTGGTTCCTACAATGGAAGAGTTCTCCAAGCTTCTGGGTATACCTATTCTTGATCAGAAACCCTTCACAGGCTTGGAAAAAGAGCCTAAACCTGAAGTCATTGCTGCAGCCTTACATTTAAAGAAATCAGACATTGTCCTAGAAACAAGGAGTGGAGTTAAGGGTATTCTTGCTAAGGTATTGGTGGAGAAAGCTCAAGTATTCCTGAAGGCTATGAGTTACGATGCTTTTGAGGAGATCTTAGCCCTATTGATTTATGGCTTAGTACTGTTCCCCAATCCAGACCAGTTCATAGACGTACACGCCATCAACATATTTCTGACTCGCAATCCAGTGCCTACATTACTTGGAGACATCTTACACTCTCTTCATACCCGTACTACGAAGGCACGAGGAACTTTGATGTGTTGCATACCTCTATTATCTAGGTGGTTTATTTCTCACCTTCCTCGATCAGTGATGAAGAATGAACAAGGGTTCAGGTGGTCCAAGAGGATTATGTCACTTTCTCATTCAGATATTCATTGGTGCTCTAGATCTATGGAGAATGTTACCATCATTGACCGTTGTGGGGAGTTCCCTAATGTGCCACTCCTTGGCATAAGAGGGGGCATTACCTACAACCCTTCTTTAGCTCTACGTCAGTTTGGTTACGCTCGGACTGATGGTCCTCATGACATGCTTATTCAGGGTGTTGTGTTCGACTACGACAACGATCTTCAAGGTTGCCGTCAAAGGTTCATACGAGCATGGGGTAAAGTGAACAAGGTTGACAGCAAGACTCTGGAACCCAAGTACACTATTCCTATGGAACCATATCTCAGATGGGTACGATCTCGTGCTCAGACTCTTATGATGCCATATCCTGATATCCTGCTAGTTACCATGGAGCCTGTTGCTGAAGGAGATACTTCTTACATCATTCTTCATCCAGACATGCCCACTGACATGGAAGAGTTACAGAGGTCCTGGATCCAGTTGAAGGAGCAAAGAGATACTTTTGAGACTCATTACAAGGCAAGTCAGGAAAGAATCCTGGAGCTAACAAAACAACTTCACGAGGAGCGGAATCTCAACTCATACCTCAACACAAAGAGGAAACGTCCATGGGAGACTTAAAACCCCATTTTTTGTATTCATTTCATTTTTATTGTAAGCCCAAGGGGCAAACAAGTTTATTACTAATAAAAGTTTACTTTTTGGTGGTTTAAACAAATTTAAATCCTACGGTCCTTGAAAACATTGCATAAGCATCTACATACCATATTATTGCATCACAGGTTTCTTATGAACAGGTATCTTATCTTCTCGCTGTTTATTTCAGCAGAAATGGCTCTTGGACAGACTGTCAAGATCACTTCTAAGGGTCCTATCAAAATTACTGCTGAAGGCCTGGTGAAGACTGTTGCTGAAGTTAGAGTGCCTCCCATGATTATTACCACTCCTGGCCCTATTCCTTATACTTCTGATAAAGCTATACCCTGGAATTACGGTTCTGATGTTTATATCCATGGTGTTAAGTAGGAACCTTTGACTGATACACCTGTTACTGATGATAACCTTGATGTTGATAATATTGCTGGATCTAATAAGATCACCAGAAGTGGAAGAATTTTCTCTCCTCTAGCTACCTCAAAAAATACAGTTCTTCCAACTACTACCTCCACTTCTGAGCCAAGTACTGATGCTCGAGGCAAAGATCCTGTGGTTGAACCTGTGCAAGCTGAAGCACCGACTGCTGAAAATCTCTCTAAACAGATGGAAGAAGTGCTGAAGATCATTCGTAAGAGTGATTATGATATTGTTGACCAGTTGGGGCATACTCCCTCCAAAATTTCCATGTTGTGTTTGTTGCTGTGTTCTGAGGCTCATGCTAAAGCCTTGATCAAATTCTTAAGGACTGCTCATGTACCAAATGAAATTTCTGTGGATCAATTTGAAAATTGTGTTGCACATCTGACTTATGATAATGGGTTAGGTTTTTCTGATGCTGACTTGACTCCTGCCAAAAGAAACCATAACAGAGCTTTGCATATCTCCATTGAATGTAGGGGCACTACCTTGTCTCATGTGTTGATAGACAATGGCTCTTCATTGAATGTACTTCCCAAAGAGGTTCTGAACAAGCTCAGTCCTGAAGATGCTGTGTTAAGATCAAGTAATATAGTGGTGAGAGCCTTTGATGGTTCAAGAAGAGTGGTGCATGGAGAAATAGATCTCCCGATCAAAGTAGGCTCTCAAGTCTTCGATTCTACCTTCTATGTAATGGATATTCGTCCTGCGTACTCTTGTCTGCTTGGGCGCCCCTGGATCCACGGGGCAGGTGCTGTGACCTCCACTCTACATCAGAAGTTGAGATATCCAGTGAAGGGAAAGATCGTAACTGTTTATGGAGAGGAAGAATATATGGTCAGTCATGTGAACACATTTAAGTATGTTGAAGTGGAAGGTGAATATGTTGAGACTCCTTGCCAGACATTTGAAGTAGTTCCTTGGGTCGTTCCCGCTACTGAAGCTCCTCCTGTGGTTAAAAGAGTTCCTGTGGTTACCAGAGTACCTCCTACAATGGCTTCCCTCAAAGATGCTAGAGCTGTGGTTGAAGAAGGTGGTTGTACTATTTGGGGTCAGCTTCCCGACATTCCTTACAAGTCTGACAAGTTTGGTTTGGGTTTCACTGCAGAGTCCCAGAAGGCTGTTCGTCGTGCTCGTGCTGTTCGTATCACCAATCAAGGGAACATGAAAGATCAAATCAATGTTGTGGGTGACTATAATGAAGACTACAATCTGGATAACTGGATTTTTCCTACTGTGGGTGATGGGCTCAACAATTGGAAGACTGAAGACGTTATTCCTATCTCCTTTAGTCAGGAGTAAATACTATTACTGCGTTGTTATTTTTAAGCCTTGTGCCTTACCCGGGGCACAATGGTATGCTTGTTTCGGGATGTCATTTCATTTGCATACTTCATTCAATAAAAATCAATGGACGTTTCGTTTTCGTAAATATTGGGCTCTTTGTTTTTCTTTTATTTTATTTTCATCAGCTATGTGTTCTTACACACACCCACATCACTAAAATGCAGATCCTCATCCACCCTGGATCCTGTTGATAACAGTTCTACTATTGCCAATTATAATTTCGAGAATACGATCTATCAAGCTGAAGATGGAAAGGATGAAGATTGTGAAGTACCTGTAGAGCTTGCTAGGTTATTACAACAAGAAGAGAAAGTTACACAGCCGCATGAGGAATCAATTGAGGTTGTAAATCTGGGTACTGAAGTAGACAAGAAAGAAGTCAAAATAGGAGCAGGCTTGGAAAACAGTGTCAAAGAAAGATTGAGTCGGATGTTACGTGACTATGTAGTGGTTTTCGCTGGAAAAATCAAGAGATGATATGGAATGATGAATGTCAAGAAGCTTTTGACAAAATCAAGAAGTATCTCCAAGAACCTATAAATCTGATGCCACCAGTTGAAGGAAGACCTCTAATCATGTATTTGACCGTGTTAGAAAATTCAATAGGGTGTGTGTTGGGGCAACATGACGAGTCTGGTCGAAAAGAGCATGCAATATACTACCTTAGCAAAAGGTACCGACTGTGAAACAAGATACTCCCAGCTCGAGAAAGCTTGCTATGCTTTGGCTTAGGCTGCTCGCCGACTAAGACAGTATATGTTGAATCATACCACTTTATTGATTTCTAAGATGGATCTTATCAAATATACATCTGAGAAACCTGCTCTCTCCGGAAGAACAACAAGATGATTGCTGAACTCTGCACGCAGTTCAAAATAAAACACCATAACTCTTCTCCGTACCGGCCAAAGATGAATGGCGCCGTGGAGGCTGCTAATAAGAATATTAAGAAGATTCTACAGAAGATGATTGTTACTTACAAGGATTGGCACGAGATGTTACCATTTGCTCTTCATGGTTATCGTACTACAATACGTACTTCAACAGGGGCAACCCCATTCTCCTTAGTCTATGGTATGGAAGCAGTTCTGCCCATTGAAGTTCAGATCCCTCTCTAAGAATCATGAAAGAGGCAGGTTTAGACGAGGATGAGTGGATTCAGACTCGACTCGACCAGATAAATTTGATTGATGAGAAGAGGTTGGCAGCTGTTTGTCATGGTCAGATGTACCAGAAACGGATGATCAAAGCTTTCAATAAGAAGGTTAAGCCAAAGGTATATCAGGCTGGTGACTTGGTAATCAAGCGTATCATACTACCACAGGGCGATCCTAGGGGCAAGTGGACTCCTACATATGAAGGACCATTTGTGGTCAAAAGAGTATTCTCAGGAGGTGCCATGATGCTTACTACTATGGATGGTGAAGACTTTCCACAGCCTGTAAACGCAGACATAGTTAAAAAATACTACGCATAAAAAGAGACCCGCTAGGTTGACTGGCCTAGGCAAAAATAAGGGCATCCCGGCAAACCAAAAGGGTTCGGGCAAAAATTAGGGATATATATAAAAAAAATGTACACCCGGCAAGTCGAAAACCTGAGAAGGCGGCTTGGGCAAAAAAGGGTATCCCGGTGGATTGAAAACCTGAAAGGGCAATCCAGGCAAAAGTTAGGGATTAAAGCGTATGACTATGTCTCGTTTGGATCACTCATGTAACTTCAACTGATGGTGCTACCTAAATCAAGTTCAAACAGATAAAGATCAATCCAATCGTTTCTGTCTCAACAGCAGAAGATGAGATATTTGAAGATAATGGCAATAGTAGAATTGAAACTCAATAGGATCATTTTTCACATAGCTGTTTTCTTTGTTTTATAAAAAATTTACGACGAATTCCTCTTACTAGGATTTCTGTCTCCTTGTACAAACTTGCCTATGTATAAGTCACTTTGTGATATAAATAAAATTTCATCTTTGAATCCAGATTTACTTTTACTCTATTTACATAAGCGAAAACGTCCATTGGTTGTGTTTGAATGTATGTATGCTTTTGAATACGATTGATGTTTACCAAAAATGCATAAAATGCAGTAATAGTATTTACTAAGGACGGACGAGGGTAGTAGTTCAACGAAGCTTCGCCGGTTCATCCCCACTACAAATCCCCAGTAGAGCAAATCTATCTTTATAGATGCTTCGAATTACGTCTCCCCTTGAATTTATGTCCATCTCTTTTATCCTCAGTCGGGATACTCAGGAACTTATTCCTTCAATAGAAGTACGACGAACGAATACGGGAAGTGACAAATACTATACTATCAAACAAGACGGGAACGAGTTCCTCATATTCTTCAGCAGCGAATCGGGATTTATTTTCCCTAGCCAGCAGTTGTTATACAAAGATATCCGGACGCTTCAGGCCGCATGATTCATATATACATCATTTACATCATACCATAGCATATCCATAAGTGCATAATACATTTACTTAGATGCACCATGCCATGCATGCATACATATTGCATAAACTAACCTTTTCCTTGCAGGATGGTTATATACAGATAAAATACTATCAACAATTCACAACAGGTCAGAAACGATCTATACGAAGATCTAGTGCTGATACTTAATCATTACTCAAGGTGTCCTTGGATAGTAGGCAAACGGTCTGTACGAAGATCTATTCCCTAGTCCAGGATGTTTTCAGGAGAGTTAATCCTGATACTCTTTTGTTCTTGGATAGTAGGCAAACGGTCTATACGAAGATCTATTCCCTAGTCCAGGATGTTTTCAGGAGAGTTAATCCTGATACTCTTTTGTTCTTGGATAGTAGGCAAACAGTCTATACGAAGATCTATTCCCTAGTCCAGGATATTTTCAGGAGATTTCATCCTGACACTCTTTTGTTCTTGGATATTAGGCAAACGGTCTATACGAAGATCTATTCCCTAATCCAGGATATTTCCAGAAGAGATAATCATCACGAAGATTTATTTCTACTGGTCTATTCAACAATTGAAAACAGTTCAGAGACGATCGATACGAAGGTCTAGTGCTGATACTTAATTCAGAAAGAAATCGCCACGAAGATTTGGTTCTGACACTTAAATTAAAAGTATGTTCTTAGATACGATTCAGAGACGGCCTATACGAAGACCTAGTACTGATATCCAGTATCAACATCAAGATATTATCACCTCCTGATATTACGGATGGCATCTATAAGCCCATCTCCAGTTCTTCCAAGTGGCATCTTCAAGCCCACTTAAGCATATACAACCAGTCATCAGTGTTACTTTACGCACCGGCGAGTGCAAATTTTTGGGCTTTTGTGTTCAATCTCCTTCAACCTTCCAAGTCACGAATGGCACACAGGCCAATCTAACTCCTCAGGTTTCAGAAAATTGAACAGGGGCAGCTGTTGCACCCCAAAATTTGCCCTCTATTTTTAACTCTAACCAATTTTTTGTTTCACATTCATTTGCATCATCTTCATAGCATAACATTTTTTTTCTGTCTTAATATTAGCCGGAATAATTTCTCGGAATTTACAAACAGACTGGTCAAATTAACTTTTTAACTGTGCCTAAAATTAGTCAACGAAAAAATGTCAAGTTTAAGTTTGCAAATGTCGGTAACATTAATTTGCGGTTCACGTGGTTTAATTTGACATGCTAAAAATATTTTTACGACTATTTTTGGTCATATGTTGATCAGTCTGAGCAGTTTAAACGGTCATAATTTTTATTTCAAAATCCGACCAAACGCTGTATTTTTCCGAGTCATTTATTTTGCGCTGATTATTTTGACGTGTTCATTTTATTTTTTCGAGCATTTTGGTGCCCGACTTTTATTTTTTTTGAGTCTATTTATTTTTATATTGGGTCTAGAATAAATAAATAGGTTAATTAGTTTTTATTTTAATTTTAACTATTTTAATTATTTAACTTTATTCAGTTTTTAATTTTATATTGGGTCTAGAATAAATAAATAGGTTAATTAGTTTTTATTTTAATTTTAACTATTTTAATTATTTAACTTTATTCAGTTTTTAATTTTATATTGGGTCTAGAATAAATAAATAGGTTAATTAGTTTTTATTTTAATTTTAACTATTTTAATTATTTAACTTTATTCAGTTTTTAATTTAATATTGGGTTTCAAAATAAACTTAGGCCCATTATCATTAACCTAATTTGTTCCTATATATATTTACTAGCATGACTGATAGAGGTAGGTGGAAAGACAGAACAAAGAAGAGAAACTAAGAGAAGAGCTGACAGAGTTCAGAGCAACCTCCAGAGGCAAACCCTCAGATCGCTCTGCAAACCTCACGGGTGCAACTCAATTTCAATCGATCCTCCCCAATCAGGTTTGCCCTATATCCATCATCTTTATGCCTTCAATTTGAATTTTCTGAATATATGAGGTATTATGGGTGAATTTGATACCCTTTTGATGCATGTGTTTGACAGGAGGTTTACATTTTGGTTTGGGGGCAACCCTTGATTACCCTATTTTTTTCTCTAACCTGTTTGTTGAGTTTCTTTTTTTGTGAGGGCTCACATGACTCTTGCAGAGATGGTTTGCGTGGTTTTCCACTTTATTTGTGGGATACCACCTGGAGGTTTCTTCCGATTACCTGTGCTTAATGGCTTGAGATATTTGTTTGTGACTGCTTATTCCAAAGGATGAGAGCTATTTGGATCATCAATATGATCTCAAGAGGGGAACTCCCAATGTGGTTTTATTTTCTTTTCCCTTATCTCTTGTATGTTTAAGAATTTAACCCTTTTTTTCTCTCCATTCTAACCCAAGCCAAAACTTTTTGTGCAAACAATAACTTTTGTTTTCAACATTAGAAACCTAAGTCTTATGCTTTTGATTTTCAAACTTATTTTTTATAACACTTATTTTGAATTGAACCTTTTAATCCACTTTAACCGTGTTATTTCCTCTAAACCATAAACCTTTTCTTGAACCTTAACAAACCTTATTATTATTTCCTATTTTCGCTCATATTTATGTTATTCATACACTGTAACTGCTTCGCCCTTGTAATATTTTAAGTTTTAACTTGTAATATTTTCAGTTTTACTTTTCGCCATCTTTATTATGTAACTGCACCAAAGCGTTGTAATAATTAGGATTTTATTTTCTGCCATTGATTTTCTGGCATTTTATTTTTCTGCCATTTAAATTCCTGCCATTGATCCTATATTAACTGCGTGGTTTAGTAATGTAGGGCGTGAAAACCTACTAAATTAATTATTTAATATTTTTCTATAATCTTTATATTTTTTTTAAATAAATAATAAATACTAACTATTTTAATAACTTTTTTTATTACTTACTTATAATAATAAATCCTTATATATTTTGTAAATAAAATCTAATTGACCATTTTTCTAATTGAATAATAATAATAAACCTATTAATCTAATAATTTGATATTTTCTATAACCTTTATTTATTTTGTAAATAACAAACTTAATATTTTTCATATAACTCTTTTATTTTATAATTTGTACATTAATGTATTTTAAATTCTTTTATTATTACTAATTTATTTTAAACTCATATTTTTCTAATAACTTCTAAAAAAATCTAACTTGTTTAACTTAAAATAATTTCTTTTAAAATTCTAACCTTTTTATTATCACTTTATTATTATTGTTATTTTATTATTGCTTTATTACCATTGTTTGTTTATTATTTTATTATTATTTGCTTTTATCTATTCTATTTTTGCTTCATTATTTTCCTTATTTTAATTTTGTTTTATTTATAATATTAGGAACAAATGTATAGGTTGTAAATTTATTCTTTCTCGCCTGATTATTATGTATCTGTCCCATAGCCATGTAATAGTTTAGGAATTTATTTTTCTTGCTTTTATTTTTGTAAATATTTATTGCGTGGTTAGTAATTTAGGGAGTGCAAAAAACTAACTATAAATAATTGAACTTAGAAAATTAAATTCAAGACAAATATCTGAAAAATAACACTCACACACGTAAGTCGATCTTTGATCGCCATCTGTACTTCCTAGGGTAATCCTCTTGGTTGCCTTCCTTAAATGGTCAAGTCCCTCGAAAATAGGGGTGTCTTAAGCAAAGTCTCTTCAAACAGAAAAATCATCAAGTCCCTATAAACTTAAAAGATCAAGTCCCTACGAGGTTGCCTACGATATAATGATCTTGTCCCTTCGGTAAATATGATGATAGTCCCTACGAGTTGCTAAAGACACCCCTTATGTTGCCTTCATTGACCATACGATGACCCTACTCCCGTCCCTTAAACACATCCAAGGTAATGACTACCTATTCCTTAATAATAGGGACAGTCTTACCATTGAAAGAATATACGAGAACACGAAAGACTTAATCTAGGGTAGGTATCTCATAGTTACTTGCTCACACTTTTCAAAATTACTTTTACACCTCACAATTTCTAAACTAGGCTTTGTATACACCCATACGAGGGTCATTACAAAGTACTTAAAGAAATTTTTCTAATCACACACTACACTCTTGCAAACAAACAAAGTGAGCTAAGTAACTAAGAGCCCATGGATAACCATGGATATAAAGGGTGCTAATACCTTCCCTTTGTATAACCTACCCCCCGAACTCAAAATCTTTTTAAGGTCTTTCCTGTTCTTTTATGTCCTTTTCCTTTTGGATAAAATAAAAGTCGGTGGCGACTCTTGCAATCCGCAACATTTAACTAAAGTCAGTTCTCCCACCGTGTTACAATGCCAGAGAAATTTTTTGGAAGTTATGATGTGCCCTTGTTGCAACGCCGTGTTCGACAAACAAGCGGCTCACAATCTCGAAGGAGTCAGGAGGGAAAAAGACCAAGGGTGCCAGAGGGCCACTAAGGATCAACATGCTTTTGAGCCCAGAAGGGCCTTCGACCCGAGAAGGTATTTTGATCCAAACAAAACTTTGGTGAGGCTAGATGAACAAAACGAAGGGGTCACGCTGCGAAACATATCTCCTTCAAGCCCAATGTTAAGGCTTCCAATGGAAAATGGGTGAAGCCAGTTAAGGGCAGAAAACGTGGCCAGGGAAAATGGCAGAACTTCGAAGTAGACAGAGGTTCATCATTGGCATACCATACGGAATTTCAGGCTTCCAGAAAAACATCCCACATCTCTGAAAACTACACAGGGAAAAATCCCATGACAAGGTCCCAGTGGAGAAAGGAACCGAGAAGGAGGAAAGCACAGAGGGAGGCTGATGAAAAGGAAAAAGCTGAATCCACACCAATAAGCCTGCCAGAAAGAAGGAGAGACAGGAAATAAGTCTTGTCAAAGGAAAGTTTAACACTCAGGCAGAAATGTCCAAAGAGAAATATGATTGAATGACGGCCGAAGACGAAATGCTAACGGATGACTTCGACTCTGGGTCAGAGCCTTTAATGGATATCTTAGTCGGGTTGGTATCAGTGTTGCCCAGAGAATTCGACCAGATGACAGAGGTCGAAGACACTGACAACATCACAGAAAGGGAAATGGCCGTTCACAAACTAGTGTGCTATTATGTAATGAATAATGGTTGCATAGTGGAGCAAAATTCTTTCTTCGAAAGACCAGATGAGGCAATGAAGAGTCATCTTAAGCCTCTATTTATTACTGGGAGGGTCGAAGACGTCCCAATTAACAAGATCTTGGTAGATTGCGGTGCAATAGTGAATCTGATGCCGCATCACATGTTGAGGAAAATCGGCAAATATAACACAGATGCCAAGCCCCATGACATGGTGCTTTCCAACTACGAAGGAAAGGTGTGTACTACCCTTGGAGTAATCCAAGTCGAGTTAACAGTGAGAACTGTCACCAGATCAACAATGTTTATGATTGTGGAGACAAAGGACAACTATAACTTGTTTCTTAGACGCGAATGGATACATGGAGTTGGAGTTATACCATGCTCTATACACTAGAGAATCATTATATGGCATCTGACGGTATTGTGGAGAATATAGAAGCAGACCAAGGCTACTTCAAGACTCATATCAATCATGTCGACAGACGCCAGTTCGACAAGCATTTGGCCAACATTGCTCCATGTGATCCGTCCAACTTTGCATTCACTCCAGACGATAATGCATATTGTTCTTTGTATCTACACCCCACAAATGGTTTTCAATGGGACCGTGAAGTAGTAGGCAAAGATGATTTTGGGAACATAGGAACATCAGGAATCGACCCAACGGGTTAGGCAAGCGAATTCAGTGATGATGAATGAGTTTGAAGCGCTAAAAATGATTTCGACTTACATAGCCAAAAACAAGCAACAATCGGCCTTGGAGGCTGAAGTCCAAAACTTGGTTGTCGAAGCCAACAAGTAATTTCACCAAGAAGGCCCTGGAAAGGACTTTGATCCAGAACCACCTGATAAGGTTCAAGACGAAGATCAAGGCCAAAGGCTCAACGCTATCTATGATGAAGAGCCTTTGGGATTCGAGAAGGATCGGTTGGCAACAAATATCAAAATGCTAGTGCAAGATCCACTTGAAGAAATAGACTAGGAGAAGGTTTAACATAAATGCCAACTTACATTAGCGCCAATATCAACCCTCCACTCAAAGTCGAAGTGATCCAGTTGCTGAAGGAGTTCAAGGACTGTTTCGCGTGGGATCACGATAAAATGTCTGGTTTGAGAAGAGATTTGGTCGAATTTAAGTTGCCAACCAAGCCTGGGAAAAGCCCATCAAGCAGAATCCAAGGCGATTTGCACCTGCAATTCTCTCAAAGATCAAAGAGGAGGTCGAAAGGCTTCTTCGATGTAATTTCATTCGTACAACCAGGTACGTCGAATGGCTAGCCAATATTGTACCTATCATTAAGAAAAATGGTACTTTAAGGGTGTGCATAGATTTTAGAGATTTAAACACTACAACGCCAAAAGATGAATATTCAATGCCCGTGGCGGAGATGCTAGTCGATTCTGCCGTGGGCCATGAGTATCTTAGCATGCTCGATGGGTATTCTGGATACAATCATATATTCATTGCTGAAGAGAATGTTGGCACCTATCTTGCGTATAATTAGTTATTAAACCTAAGATTTAGTTTTAAAAACTAATTTTATTTTTATTTTTACAGAAATTTTTTCAATATTTCCGAATTTTAATAAATTTTGGTGGTAGCTTTATTATTTTTGAACACTCGAATTTTTAAGCTACATCAAAAGTTACATCTAATTTAAAATATCAAGAGATATGAGTATTAATTATTTCTTGAATTTGTTCTCACACCTTAATATTTTTTCATGTGAAATAAGAAATATATAACCATATAAAACATGTTTCAATTAAATAAAAAATAGTAATTTATTATAAAAGAAATAAGAATTTTTTTTCGGATTTAAAATCACTACAATTTTTCAATGCACACACACTCAAATATATTTAATATTTTTATTTTAAAATAAAAAATACTTATGAAAAATAGAAAAATCACTTGTGTGTAGCAAGTGGGGCTATCATATTAAAATAAAAAAATGAAATTAAAATTAATATATTCTTCTAATTATAATTTTATTTAACAAAAATACAAGTATACAAAAGAGTTTGTTTGAATGATTGACTTTAAAACAAAATACAAATAACTAAGCTAAGTCATAAAATCATCAAACTTTTAAGTCATTACTAAAATGACATTTTGATTTATAACTTTTTTTTAGTTGTGCAACTTATGAATATAGATATTCGAGGTTTACAAATAAGTTTGGTTTTTTATGGACCCTAAAAAGATCTATCCAAATAAAAAACAATAAAATCAGAAACAAGTTCACGAATTCTGAAAAAATTTATATAAGACATTAACCAAAAATAAAAACAGACTAACTTATTCTTTTATTAAAGAGACAAAATTCATGAACTCTTAAATTTTATATCTATGACATTAACTACAAAATCAAAAACTACAAACTTACTCTTTTCATAAGAAACAAAGTTCAAAAACTCTAAAATGATCTATCTAAAATATTAAAAGGATAATAAAAAATAAAAAACTTATTCTTTTTATTAAAGAGACAAAGCTCACGAATTCTGAAAATATCTAAAAAAATATTAACCACAGAATTAAAAATGACAAATTTAAAGTATATGAATATAGATATTCCAGGTTTACAAATAAATTTGGTTTTTTTATGGACCCTAAAAAGATCTATCCAAATAAAAAATAATAAAATCAGAAACAACAAATTTATTCTTTTCATTAAAGAGATAAAATTCAGGAATTCTGAAAAGATTTATATAAGACATTAACCAAAAATAAAAAACGACTAACTTATTCTTTTATTAAAGAGACAAAATTCATGAACTCTTAAACTTTATATCTAAGACATTAACTACAAAATCAAAAACGACAAACTTACTCTTTTCATAAGAAACAAAGTTCATAAACTCTAAAATGATCTATCTAAAATATTCACAGGATAATAAAAAACAAAAAACTTATTCTTTTTATTAAAGAGACAAAGCTCAGGAATTCTGAAAATATCTAAATAAATATTAACCGCAGAATTAAAAATGACAAATTTAAAGTAAAAAGCTACAACCAACATTCAAATTCAACTTCAGTTAAAAATAATTACTATAACTATAATTAGTTTCAAAATCCAACATCCCTTTCACTTTCATCACCAACATTTCGATCTCCTAGAGCCTTAGACACCTATGAATGGATGGTGATGCCTTTTGACTTAAAGAATGTTGTGGCAACATACCAAAAGAGCAATGAATTCGATATTCCATGATTTCATATAAACTTTTATGCAAATTTATATTGATAATATTGTTGTTAAATCTATTTCAGGGAAGACCCATATAGGCCATTTTCGACTATCTTTTGAAAGGATGAGGAAACATGGTTTAAAAATGAACCCTCTCAAATGTGTTTTTTGTGTGCAGGCAGCGGATTTTCTAGGCTTTGTGGTCCACAAAAAAGGAATCGAAATAAACCAGAATAAGACCAAGGTCATAATGGAGGTGAAAGCGCCATCAACGAAGAAGGAATTGCAGTCACTACTGGGCAAGACCAATTTCCTAATGAGATTCATCTTGAACCTTAGCAGAAAAATGCAAGCCTTCTCACGTTTGCTTCGACTTAGCAAGGAAGGATTAGAATGGGGGCAGGCTCAACAAAAAACTTTTGACAAAATCAAAGAATACCTGAGTCATCCACCAATTTTGACACCACCCTGTAGGAATAGGAGTATGAGATTGTACATATCTACATCTGATAAGACTTTGGGGAGCATGTTGGCTCAGGAGGATGATAATGGCGTCGAAAGAGTCATTTACTACCTCAGTATGGTCTTAAATGATGCAGAAACTAGGTATAGCATAGTGGAAAAATTGTGTTTATGCTTGTATTTTTCTTGTACGAAGTTGCAGTATTATATAAAACCTGTTAATGTTTATGTTTTGTCTCACTTCGATGTTATTAAACATATGTTGTCTAAGCCAATTTTGCACAGTCGAATTGGGAAATTGGCACTAGCTTTAACTGAATATTCCTTAATGTATATGCCATTAAAAGCTGTTAAGGGACAAGTGGTGGCAGACTTTATAGTCGACCACTCCATAACTGAGAATGCACTGGACTACCTTGAATTAGAACCCTGGAAGTTGTACTTCGATGAGTCTAGTCATAAAGATGGAACAGGCATAAGAGTTCTAATTATTTCTCCTAACAAAGTTCCAACAAAATTCAAGTATAAAATGGAGGGCCTCTGCTCAAACAATGAGGCTGAATATGAAGCTCTCATAGCCGGACTTGAGATATTGTTGGAATTGAGGACAACTCAAGTCGAAATAATGGGTGACTCAGAGTTAGTTATAAAATAGATCACAAAAGAGTACAAATGTGTTAAAGAGAACCTCATTATGTACTTCATAATAGCCAGTTGATTGTTGAAAAGATTCGAGATGGCTAATATTCGAACATACCTAGATTGGAAAATCAAGTGGCTAATGACTTGACTCAAATTGCATCCGGGGAATAAAATTTCAAAAGAAAAATTGCAAAAAGTCATCGAAGTCAGAGGAAGAGTTGTGTCGACCAGATTAGCCCCATCAGACTTGGAAAAGACAAAGTTGGGATACGCTGATAAAGAAAGCTTCGAAATATTGGCAATAGATAGTCTGACAGATGGAGATTCAAGGAAACCAATAGTGGAGTATTTACAGAATCCAACGACGTCTACCAATCGAAAAACCAGGTATTGAACTTTAAGTTATTTTCTTTTGGGGATGGAATTTATCAAAAAGACTCCTGAGGGAGTTTTGCTTAAATGTCTTAGTGAGTCAGAGGCATATCTAGCCCTTTCAACTGTCCATAGTGGGGCATGTGGGGCACACCAAGTTGGCCATAATATGAAATGGTTATTATTTCTCCAAGGGATGTATTGGCCCACCATGTTAAAAGACTGCATCGAATTCTCCAAAGGATGCCAAGAGTGTCAGGTACATGCAGACATACAACATGTCCCTGCGAGCGAACTACACTCTATAGTTAAACCTTGGCCTTTTAAAGGCTGGGCTTTAGATTTGATTGGGGAAATTCGACCACCATCATCTAAGAATCAGAGGTATATCTTGGTTGACATTGATTATTTTACAAAATGGATCGAAACTATACCTTTGCCAAATGTAGGCCAAGAAGATGTGATTGAATTCATCCAGAAACACATCATTTACTGATTTGGGATCCCAGAGACCATTACAATGGATCAAGGATCAGTGTTTACGGGCCGAAAGATGCAAGAATTTGCTAAGAAAATGGGTTTCAAATTGTTAACGTCTACGCCATATTACACTCAGGCTAATGGTCAGGTTGAAGCAGCAAATAAGGTGGCAATTGGTTTGATCAAGAAACATGTAAGGAAGAAACCTAGAAATTGACATAAAACTTTAGATTAAATTTTGTGGGCATATCGGACCTCTCCCAAAGAGGCCACTAATTCGACCCCATTTCGACTGACCTTTGGTCATGATGTAGTTTTAGCAGTAGAAATTTACCTACAGTCAACAAGGATCCAGAGGCATCATGAAATTCCATCAGAATCATATTGGAACATGATGCTAGATGAGTTAGTCGATCTAGATGAAGAGAGACTAAATGCCTTGGAATTATTGTAAAGGCAGAAGAAGAGCGTAGAAAGCTCTTATAATAAAAAGGTTAAAGTTAAGACATTTTTTCCTGAAGATTTGGTTTGGAAAGTTATCCTTCCAATGGATCAAAAGGATAGGGCCCTATGGAAATGGTCTCCCAAATGGGAGGGTCCCTTTCAAATTTTGCAAGTTTTCTCTAACGGTGCTTATGAGATCGAAGAACTTAGTGAAAATAAAAGAATCTTATGACTGAATGGAAAGTATTTGAAAAAATATAAGTCAACGCTTCAAGAAATAAGAATAATAAACGAGTAATTGCATGAAAACAAGTTGAAGCCAACATGGTAATATATAGCCAATATGGCTGGAATTCGTTACAAGGGCCCAAAGAGATAATAATTAATACAAGTAAAACCAAAAGTCATTAAAAAATAAATTATGATAAGGAGACCAAGGTTAGAATGGGAGATGATTCTTCATATGGAGGTATTTTGTCTTATGAAGCTCTAGACATTTCTCACACAGAGATCGTTTCGACTGAAGAATCATGAGCTCTGCCTCTAGTTTGCCCGATTTTTCGACAAACTCCAAGCTAAAGTCTAGTTCCTTAGCCATGGAAGCATCATCAAACCTTAAGAGTACATACTTGCATCTTTTTGCTTCAATGATCTTGGCCTGAAGTTCCCTTATTTGCGCCTTCCAAGAGGCTATGTCACGATCATGGTTTTCGATCACTTCCTGGTTTTTCTTCTTCGTCTCCTCCAGTTCCAACGCCTTGTTAGTTGATTCACTAACTGCATCCCAAGCAGCAACCTTAGCACCTGTTTTTTGTTCGATTTCACTAGTAATTTGGGGAAGCAGTTTGTTGTCTTCGACAACCTGTTCTATCAAGGTACCCAACTCCGACGGGGTAGAAGGATCAGCCAGTTAGAGTAAGAATATGCCACCCTTAAAGATTTTCTCTTTAATTTTTTAGAGTGCCTCATTCACGGGTCTGCTCGAAGATTGATCCTCCGAGGTTGTAGAAGTGATAAGACTTATTTCATATGAGATTTCTCTTTGAATCATCATAGCCTTCAAATATTTGAGGGGTTGTCTTTGTGTTCAGAGTTGCTAACTCCTCTAAGGAGATACCCCCATTTGTTCTTGTCGAAGCTCTAATACCCTCAGGAATAGCTTCAGTCGCGGGGGGTACAAGAGTTTGACCTTGGGGTTGTCCTTCGTTTTGGTCCCCCTCATCATCGTCATCTTGGTCCTCAAGCTCCTCATCATCATCAGGAACATCGTCAAATACCGACGACTCTTCGACTTCTTCTTCTTCTTACTCTCCTACCTCCTCAGTTTGTTCGTCATTTCCTCCTTGGGGGTCATCATCTGCATCTTTTCCATCAGGTGAATTACCTTTAGAAACATTGCCAACTTGGACTTCTTCGTCTACCACCATGGCATCTATGTTCTCCTCGACTTGGGTTTCTTGACCTAAGTCATCTTCGCGATCAGAACCACTTGTGTGAGAATGTTGAGTGGTGGTTTTTTCTGACGAAGTTTCAAGCCCTCCAGCAGTGGGTTGGTTGATTTTGCTCATTGAGCTTTTCTCTAATGATGCTCGATAGGTGGGTTCGCCAACACTGTTGAGGACATCTGGTATAGTGGAAGATTTGCCTGCTATTTGGGTGGCAGCATCTGCGGCATCCTGAAAGCCAAAGGTTAAGAGGTAAATTAGTCAAAGAAAAGAGAACAATAGCAAATAACAAAGTAATGTATTGATTTTTACTTTGTTCCCTTCGACTCCAGGACCGGAGTTGTCACTTTCGCCTAGTGTCTCTGCTATCTTCGACATATCTTTAGGATTAGGCTCTCGAATGGTGAGAGCAGCGGGTATTTTTATAACTCTGGCAGCCTTAGCCTGAGTCTGGCTCGAGGCTTCAGTGGCCTTTGTTAGTCTTTTTCTTTTCTTGTGAGACAGATCTAGGATGGGAGAAAGATCCTTTTCGTCTAACTCTATCACCACAGGAGCTCTAACTGCTTTCATTTTGATTTTTAGGGGAGTGGGGGGAGGTTTTTGAGCACCCTGAATCAAAAAATCGAAGTGTTAGAGATATCATTATATATAACAGAGCAAAGGGAAGAGTGAAGGTGTACCTTAATGGTCTTGCTACCACCCTCAGCTTTTTCTTCGACCAACTTCTTGGTTGCTGGTTTCCTAGGTGGAACTCTGACAACTAAAATAAATAAAATTGAAACAGTTACTACAAGTCAATAGTGAATATCCTAATAAGATATGTGATTCAAAAGGCCTTCCACTCCACACCTTCATATATATCTGATTCGATGCAAACATCTTCGATTCCTATATGAAGATGCCCTTTGAAATTGTCTAAAGTATGCTTAGTCGTAACCACCCGCTGGGATTTTTTATGTGATTGTTGTCGAAGGATTTTTACAGAATCCCCACAGATGAACCAGTCTAGGAATGGAGGGGCAAGGGCCACTCCAAAATCAGCGGTTGGTAGTCGAGGAAACTTAAGATGATGCATTTTGAAAGCCATTTCGTAGCATTTCTCAGGAGGAACGTACGAAGGGATTTTTAAACTCTCCATTTTCTTTGAAATTTTTTCCTTTAGTGTGACAGCTGCCTCGCGAATGGTTCTACTAAGATCATCGAGACGATAGGTAGTTTCAAAGTAATTTTGGAAAGCCTGAATCTCTTTGATATGTGTGTAAGTATCTTTCTTGATTTTTTCCTGCACAGAGAGGAAAGATTTAGTAATATGCTGAGAAAATAAAGAAACATCATAAAATTCTTCAGCATAGTATTTCGACAACCACTTCTATAACTCTGGAGTGCAGAGGAAGCATGGCTCGAAATTAACTGGAGCAAGGTGCGTTCTACCAGTGTATCGAGTTATATGTTTGACAACAACGGTTTCATTGTGGATTGCGTTATACAAAAAGAGATTGCTCTTCTTGTTATAAAGACACTTTGGGAGATCCTGAACTAATCCAAATTGTCGAGCCACTAGGTTGGATTGATAAGCAATTAAGGTAACCTCAATCTTCGACGGGTGTAACCTGAGGGTTATGAGTTTTGGGGTTAGAAAAGATTCCTAAAGTAGAAGAAATTTTGTCTCTTGTTTCTTGGAAGGAGGTGGAAAAGGTCTTATGAACCATGTTGGACCATACTTTTTGGCTGCAAAGGGGGCCATGTTCGATGTGAACTCATGGTGTCTTGCAAACATCATGATGTAGCTAAGGAATGTAGGTTGATGTGCTTTTCCTTCATCATTTGGTATCAATTGAGCCAAACGAACTCCTTCGACCCTCATATTATTCACTTCTTTAGAGTCTTCATCAACAAGGCCTTTGCTGGGAAGGCTTGCCTCGAAGGTAGCATTTAACCAGAGACGTAATAGCCAGAAAGGTACAGAGAGGAGGAGAGTTACTTTTTATCCTAAGTTTTTTAGTTGGGTGAAACCATCACTTAAGGATTCATATAGGCTGGCCAAGATCATTTCACCCAAACAAACGTCATGACCAACATGTAGTTGGTTTGCCAGAGTAAGGTATTTCTTGGCCATCTGTAGTGATTTCGAGCAAAAAACGCAATGGGATAACCATAAAGTCAAGAAGGTAGTATGTTCCACGTCAGAGACAGTTTCAATGTCTTTATCATGATAATGGGCTATATGCGCCGAATAAGCAGCCCTAGAAGTGGAGAAGGCAATGGAGTCCTCAGAGTCAATATGTGGGTCGTATGTGTGTCTAGTCAGTTTTAGCCCTATGATTGCGGCTACGTCAAAAAGTGTGGGTGTAACCATTCCACAAGGAAGGTAGAAGGTATAGTGGGTGATGTCCCAAAATACAAAGAAGATACTAATAAAGACGAACTATACTCTAATCCTACCTTCGACCACATGATTAAGTCATATATTCCCATATTTTTCCAGGTTTGGGCTTTGGCTTTCTCTATTTTGTTTAGCCAGTTTATATAATTAGTGGGATCTTTAAATGAAGGAGTTGCACGAAAAACTCTAAAACCATTATTCATGAACCTAAGGTCTATAAGTTCATCTGTTGATGATTGAGGTTCCTCAGTAGTGTTAGCCCTATGTTTTTTGGACTGTCCTATGGGTTTACATTTATGGTAAGAGGGGAAGATATTCCTAAGTTTTCTAGGATCAGTATTTAAATCAAGCAAAGGTCCAAGCAAAGCGTTAGTTTTTCCAGAAACAGTAACAGGAATAAGTACCAGAGATTCATAAATTTACCGTTGTTCTTCAGTCTTAGATTCAGGAATGTGTTGTTGGTTACCTCTCATTATTGGACCATGAAGCATGGCGAATGAGGGAAGATCTGAGATCTTTTGTGGGACCTTTATGGATTTGACAGAAGCATTAGCAGCTTTGGTGGTATCTTTGGAAGCTTTTCTGGAAGTAGCCATTGTTGTGGAGAGTTTGAGGAAAATATGGGTTTTGTTTTGAGTTTTTGGAAGAAGATGAAACGTTTAAGTGCTTAAGGGTTTTTCAGGAAGTGTAAAAAAGAGAAATGAGTAAGAAGTGCGCCTTTTATAAGTTTTTGGAAGAGAAACAGTTCAAATCAGCATTAATGGTTGACAAGTGAGTGAGACATGTGTCTCTCCGGGATTATATAGTGGAACGGTGGTAATTAATACTTGATCCCATGATCTCCTAGAGTCTAGGAAACATGATGATTAAAAATATTTGGGTGTGGGCTGAAAATACATGTTAGGAAAAAGGTAATGATGGTGGTGACGTCACAAGCCAACTGGAAGAAACTGAAAGGTTTTTGTAACGTTGGGGCATTAGTAACATGCAACAATTGTTCAAGGCGTCAAACCATATTCTCAAAAATGTCTTTTTCTTCGAAATGTCGAAAATGACATTTTTGGGGGGCAATTTGTTAGCTCCCAAATTCGACGCCCATATAAATTAAGAGAATAAAGTTTCCTGTGAAGATGTTTCAACAAAACTGTGCATTTGAAGTTCTAGTCGAAGATGCCTTGGTACAAGGGTAAAGATGATGCGTGAACTTAGGCATATTTTAAAGTAGTTTAGGGTGTTTTTCGACAGAGGATTCACCAGTTGTGGTTCTACGAGAGATTCAAATTCAAATAAAGGAGAGAACTTTTGTCCTTATCTAAACTGTTGAAAATACACGTGGAGCATAGTGGGTAGTTATATGCATGCAAAACGCTTGTCTCAATTTGGTGGAAAGGTCGTTAGAAGCGGTTACTTTGATTAGTATAAATAAGAGGTATTAGTGTTAGGATCGGGTATGTGTTCAAGTGTGTACAAAATCTATCAATTTTACCCAAGTATCCGTGTGCAGAGAAAGAGAAAATTGAGAAATGTACGTTGATGTTACACCATTGTTTTTACTTGAAGTAATTTAATCAGTTCTTTATTTCCAGAATTGCACTTTTATCAGAAATTTATCTTTACTTCCATTTACTTTGGATTTACAGCATTCTTTCTGCCCTCTTTCACCTTATGTTTTCATTAAATCTTTTAACAAACCATTGTTGGTATGAACATTGCCGAAGTGTTTATGTTCATTAGAATTCACCTTTAAAAACGGTTAGCACATGTCCTAGGATCAATCTGATCGATCTTGTGAATAACCAAATATAGTAATTTGGAAGATCAGTGGTTGTTTACCAATTTTCACACTAAAAAAAAACAAAAATGGATGCTCTAGTTTCTGCTTAGCACTACTACGAAATATACATATCGTAACATGTTTTTATCTAGGTTAATCAACCAATAGAAGTAATAGCACAAATTTAGGTGCATGTATTTTATTTTAGTTTTTTTAAAAGATTTATCACATCAGTACGTAATAAAAAATGTGGTTATATATTAAGGTTTATAGACTTCAAATTCCAACACCAACATTTTTCCATTTTTTCTATACAACAAATAGCGTGTCTATTAATTTCTATATTTATATAATAATTGAAAATAATTTCACCATAGTTATATTTGTCAACCATGGTTACATGTCACCTAAAATTAAATTATTTTACTATGATTGGTCATTTCAACAGTGGTGAAATGTGTTTCTTTAAAATTAAAATGTACCAGATTTAGTTTATTTTTTTCATAACACAAGTGCCCTAGAAAAGAACACATACGAAAATGATAGCGAAACTTCCAAAACTCATCACCTTTATCACCATTCATTCTCGTTAGCTTACTGTTATCGCACACCCACAAAGGTTGAGTTTTTGCAAAGTCTTTCATGTACACAAAGATTTTACACAAAGGCGTCTTGGTCAAAACCTATTCTTCAGTTTTATGTATGTTATCTATTTCATCACATTTATCACCATTCATGTTGATTTTTAGGTTTTGGTGTTGTTAAATGTTATATTATTATGAATAAAAATTGATTAGAAAACCATATTCCGGTGTAGTGTGTGTATAAACCTCTAGAATGTTGTGTGAATGTAGGTTGTGTATGCGACATATTAGTATGTGAGGATATTGTGTGAATCTTGTTTTATAACAATATTAGTATGTTGTGTATATTATTAGTGTACCATTTGTATTGTTGTGATTGAGTGATATTGAGATTATTTTTATGTTTTTGGAATGTTATATATTGTTGTGATTCAATGATAGGAATATGAATATTATTTTATAACTTATTGTGTTGTTGTATTGTTAAATGATTCTTCAAGCTTTTGATATAAATTTCAGAATTTATTATGGATCGTAGCTGGATGAAAGTTGATAGATTAGGTCTGGTGTATGAGAAATGATTTCTTTAATTTCTTGAATATGCAGAACAAAATCTTCCCAACAATAATGGGATCTTTTATTATCCTTGTGTTGTATGCGAGAATATCAAAAAAAAAATCCAATGAAAGAAATATTCTATCACCTTAATTGTAATGAAATTTTTCAAAATTATACAATATGGACGTGGCATGGTGAAGTGGATATAAACCAAAATGAGACGTCATAAAAACATGAAGTGTGTGAAGATATGGATGATCAATTAGAAGATATGATTCGTGATATTGAAGAATCTTATTTTAGGATGCTCCTTTATATAATGGGTGCACAAGTTTTACACGATTGTCTGTGGTGTTAAAATTGTTTTATCTGAAGGCAAAAAAAATGGGTGAACAGATAAAAGTTTCACGAAATTTCTTGAGTTGTTGAAACAAATGCTACCAGAAGATAACAATTTATCGGGTCATTGTTATTGAGGTCAAGAAGATATTGTGTCTAATAGGTTTAGAGTATATGAAAATACATGCATACCGTAATGATTGCATATTATACCGGAAAGAGTATGAAAATTTGGATCAATATCCAGAATATGGTGAGTCACACTACAAGGTGAAGGACAATAGTGGTGATGACTATGACGATGTTAGCAAGAAGCATCCTCATGCTAAAGTTTTACGGTACTTGCCAATAGATTCAAGGTTCAAGAGACTTTTTGCTAATGCGGATAATACAAAGAATATTAGATGGCATGTAGATGAAAGAAAATGAGATGGAAACATTCACCATGTAATTGATTCTTTGTAATGGAAGAAAAATTGATAGGTTATTTCCGAACTTTGGCCTTGAGCCAAGAAACCTTAGGCTTCGACTTTCCACTGATCGATGAATCCCTTTGATAATTTGAGTACTAACCATACTTTGTGGCTTATTCTTCTCACGACTTATAACCTATCTTCTTGGTTGTGCATGAAGTGCATGTATATCTTGTTATCTATGATGATTTATTGACCAAAACAATATGGAAACGATATAGATACTTATATAAGTCTATTAATTGAAGATTTAATACTTTTATGGCAAGAGAGTGTTGATGTTGATGATGCGTATTCTGATGAAAAATTTAAGATGTGTGCCATGTTATTTTACACAATCAACGACTTCCCTGCATATGGTAATTTGGCTAGATACAGTGTCAAGGGACATAAAATGTTTCCTATATGTGGATCTAACACATGTTTTCCCCAGCTTCAGTTTGGAAAAAATACCATTTACCTCGGGCTTCAGAAATTTCTAAAACCCAATCATCCTTAAAGTAGATTGCGGAAGGCTTTTAATGGAGAGCATGAGTTTAAAATCCCGCATAAACCTTTAACGGGTGATGAAGTTTATCCATGACAAGAACACCTTACTGTTGTCTTTGGGAATAATAAAAAATGTCCCAATTTGAGAAATATTTTGAAAAAGAGAACAATGTTCTTTGATCTTCCATATTGGTCTAGCCTCGATGTAAGACATTGTCTTGATGTGATGCCTGTGGAGAAAAATATTTGTGATAGTTTGATAGGAAAAATTATAAACATTCCAGGAAATACTAAAGATAGTAATAATTCCTGTTTAGATATGGATGATATGGGTATACGACAACAGTTGACTCTAGAAGAAAGAGGAAAAAGAACTTATTTTCCCCCAGCATGTCACACATTATCTAAAAAGGAAAAGAAAATTGTATGCAAGTGTTTGCTTGGAATCAAAGTTCCTCAAGGTTACACATCAAATATCAAGAAACTTGTATCAATGAAATATCTCAAGTTAATTGGCTTAAAATCTCATGATTTTCATGTCTTGATGCAACAACTTCTACTAGTGGCTATCCGTGGCATCATATCAAAAAATGTAAGAGTAACTATAACCAGATTATTCTTATTCTTCAATGCTATATCTAATAAAGTTCTTGATTTCATAAAATTAGATGGGTTAGAAGATGAGGCTGTAATAATGTTGTGTCAATTAGAGATGTATTTCACTCCATTATTTTTCGACATTATCGTTGACTTAATTGTTCATCTCGTCATAGAAATCTGATATTAGGTCCAGTTTATTTAAGGTGGATGTATCCAATAGAGCAGTACATGAAGATATTTAAAGGATATATAAAGAATCATCATCGACCAGAAGCTACGGTCATTAAAAGTTACATCATAAAAGAAGTTGTTGAGTTATGTTCAAACTATTTGTCGGAAGCACAGTCTATAGGAATTCCAAATTCTCATCATGCTGATAGATATGGAGGTAGAAGTACTCAAGGTTTAAATGTTATTTCAATTCCTCAGGATATAAATCTTCAAGCACATTTCTATATATATTGAAATTTTTTTGACAAAGTAGAACCTTACTTATCTACTCATTAAAGAGCTATCAAGGAAAAATATCCCCAAATGAGTGACAAATGGTTGTTGAAAGAGCATAATAGTAATTTCATAAGTTAGGTTTCTAATTATGATAGTGCATCAGAGACAATTAAATGGTTGTCATACTTGCCAAAATTTAATGTAGTAACTTAGACTACATACGACATTAGTAATTTTTCCTTTTATACAAAATAAAAATATGATCGTAGTACAATGCAAAATAATAGGATTATGGTTGAGTACAAATCCATGTATTTCTCTAGTTTGAAAGATAAGAATCCTATATTGGCATCTAGAGCGCACTTTGGGGTCATTGAAGAGATTTGAGAGATTGATTATGTTTTGTTCTAAGTGCCTTTATTAAAATGAAAGTGGGTTGAAAATAACATTGGTGTATAAACTGATGAGTTATGATGCTAGCGGAAATATACCCGAACGTATCGCACGCTCGAACATACAACAGAGTTGCCATCGAAATTTATTTATTCCAGAAAGAAAGGGAAAACATCGATACAACCCGGGGGAAAGAGATATGTTGGATAAGGAAGTTGGTTATGCAAGGGGAAGGTATTAGCACCCCAAACATCCATGGTACTCCATGGAAACCGTTTTGATTGTTCTCGCTCGAATAGGTGTTATCTAAAGATTACTCGTAAAAGAAAAGGGGAAAAGGAAAAGAAATAGATAGAGTGCTCGGTGAGGATTAGGGCCCCCATGTCTACGTATCCTCATGGTGCAATGAGGAATTTAGAGCTCCGTAGTTCAAGGAACTAGAGGCGGGAGGTGAAAAGAAGTGTGAAAGTATGGTTTGAACCAAATGATAATGTTGTTTGAACTCCAAAAAGGGTGAAAGATGAACCCAAGAGTAAGCAGGTATAAACCAACAAGTGAGGGCCTATAATACTGTATCACTGTATTGGAACAACCGAAGAAGAGAGGAATTATGTGTTTGGGTTACGGGCCAAACAACTCTTGGTTCACAAGGTGACGCAAGAAGGAGCACAAAGGTACAGTGTATTTGGCTCAAAGAATAGGTATATCGCATAGAGTGAATGAAGGTAGATTATGAAAGCATCATGGAGATAACATAGTGAAGTAACCGAAGTCACAAAATTGGGTATCTGGTGACAAGTGACTAAAGAAGTATTGTTTGAAACCGAAAGGTGAAAGTCTATTAGAATCCATAAGAGAAATGAGATTTCTACCATAGAGGGAAACAACTTTAACCGATACGTGGACTAGAAGGTCGCCACTATAGTGTGTTTAGCTAAAAAAAAGGAATTAAGTGTTTGGGTTAAGGGCCAAACAACTCTAGGTAGAAATGCAGACTATTCGTTAGGTGTCCTAAAATGGTGTATATGGAATTCCAAAGAAAGTGTATTTCGATGTCAAAGGAATAATATGTCACTGGGTGAAGGATTTATGATTGAAGGTAGATAATGGATTATGAAAGATATGGATGATGCCCTAAGGCGAAGGAGAAATAATTAGAAGTATGCTCGCCAAGTATTCACATCCTCGTGCCTATGTATTCTCATTGTGCAATGAGAAAATCAGAGCAATCATAGCTCGGAACTACGAGAATAAAGGGAGAGAGATGTTTGTCTAAGCAACAGGGACTCACAAGACAAACACCAAGTCGAGGAATGATTGCATTACTGGAGTAGTGTATCACTGGTTGGGGAATCGACAATTCGAGATCAAATAAGGATAGTATCTTGGATCCAAGAGAGGGATAGACTCTTAATCTAAGAGCAAAGTGGCGTCTTAGCCGAAAAAGAGTGAAATAAATGTTTGGGTTACGGGCCAAACAAACTCTCGATTGAAGAGGTGAACTATCGTTATCGTCCTAAAAGGATAGACAAGGAGTCCAAGGGGAAGTATGATTGATCTCAAAATGATGGTGTAGATTGCATGAATGGAGAATGATTGATTGATAAATAGGGTAGCAATAGATAAGGTAGCTCGTGGAGAATCTGAATTCTCCTGCCTACGTATCCTTATAGTGCAATAAGGAAATCAGAGCTTTCGTAGTTCAGCCCACTAGGGCTGAAAGCAAGATGATGGAGGCAAAAGAGATGAGTGATTGAAATTGAAATGATTTGGAAGGAGGCTGGAAAGACTTGATAGTTACTGGATGAGAATCACACTAAAGTCTATGGGTAAAGGTGTGTACAAAATGCAACAAGCCAAACGTCTCGCACCCAAAGATATCCAGAATGAGTGTAGGAAAGCTCCAATCTAATTCCTTCTTTACCACTTAAGGCTCGTGGCATGTAAATCTCGTCTTAAACCTCAAGTGGAGAAAGAAGAGTCTTTATAGTTGTTTCTTGTATTAAAGATGAAGACCTTATCAATCGTTTGATTCGAATTGCACTAAAGTCTATGAATAGAGGTGAATACGGTGAGCGCTGGGTCATATGTCCCATACCCAAAGGTACTCAGAATGGGGGTAGGAATACTCCAGTCCCACTCATTCTCTATTGCTTAAGGCTCGTATCGTACAACTTGATTCATGATTGATAAGTTTTTGATGTAGTCCTTGCCTTATTGTTCTTGCTTTGTGAAGAGAGAGAAACTTGTCAATCGTATGTTTAGAATTGTGCTAAAGTCTATGAATAGAGGTGAATACGATGAGCGCTGGGTCATACATCCTATACCCAAAGATACTCAGAATGGGGGTAGGAATACTCCAGTCCCGCTCCTTCTCCACTACTTTAGGCTCGTGCCACACTCTTCTAACCTTGATTTGAAAAGTTTTTGAAGATACCACCTTTTATGTGCTTGAATAATCCGCTGCTTGGTATGGCTGAGGATGCCTTGATTGAAGATCTTGTCTTGAGGCCTTGAGCTCCACAGCTTGGAAGAAAAGTCTTATTAAGTGACCAAGGATCTTTTGGTCACTCAATTTAGACTGTGGGATTATACAAGTTCAAAGGATTTAATCGATCAAAATTGCTTTTGATCAATTTAATCATGGGTTTTATTTTGGTTCTAGGGAATTAGGTCCATCCTACTCTAGAAGTTAGTAATTGTTAGAAACTATCCTAAGGGATCATGCATTGGTTGATTAAGATTGATTGAAAATTCTAAGTTAGAGGTCCTAAGGGAGCATGTCAATATTGGTCAAAATATTGATTAAAAACCCTATGTATAAGTCCTAAAGGGGTCTACAATTGTAAGGAAAAGACTAATTCCTAATGTCAAATTCTAATCATAATGGGATCATGTCATTCTATCACTAAAAATAACAAAATAAGCCTATAAAGGCAAATTGGTCATTTACAAAATATGTCCAAATATTAAATTCTAACCATGGTTTAAAGTTGATTAAATCCTAATGTTGAAAATGGTATTATTCTAAATTCAATCAAAGGTCTAATTATCTTTAATTAAAATCTAATCAAAGTCCTAATTAAAATTCTAATTAAATCTTTATGAAAATCCTAATTAAGATTCTAATGAAAACCTTAATATCCTAAAATCAAGATTTAATTCCTAATTATCAATTATCAGCCTAATTAATCTAATATTGACCTAATTGATCTAATTACAAATTACTAAAAAAACAATTAAGAAAGTAAAAGGAATGAAATTCAATGGGAGGTCTAAACTAGGAAATGGGGTGTAAATTTAGTTTGCCTAATGGGTTGTAGACAAGTCAAAAGCAGTTTTTTGTTACAGGCTGCATATCCCAAATAGAAGGGGGGTGCAAACAGCACATAGGCTGCGCCTAAGTCCAATGTCAATTCGTTCATTGCCTGGGGGCGTATTTTTAAAATGCAATGTGAGACAATAAAAAAGACCAATGGGTTTTGCCAAGCCCAATTCTCATTTCCTTCAATAGCCACTAGGGGTGCATTAGAAATAGCAGGGTATGACACGTAATTCAGTGGGCCTCGAACAAGATTAAGCCCAATCACCTCTCCCTGTTGACTTGTCCAAGTCAACGGGTTTGAACAGAATTCATTGCGCGTTAAACTCTCTCCCTCAGTCTCACCGTTCGTTCGCCGTGGACCACCGAGCTGGCGGTTGTCGCTGGCGACAGTGGTGGCCTAACCTAAATTGCCACCACCATCAGATGCACAAGGTCTTACTAGACACAAATATGGTAACAGGTTTGGGAAACAGATCTTGGATTGGTCAAATCGAACATAAATGTGGAAGAACCCTAGCTTTCTAAAATCAAATTCAATGGCGCTTGGCACGAATCAGTCTCTACACTATGGGGCTTGCATTCCCTACCCTAGATACTACACTCTAGTAAGATCAAAGTAAGAAAATGTTACAAAAAGGGAAACGACTTACCAGAGAAGGCGATCGAAAAATTCAACAGGTGAGTTCTTGAACTTGATTCGTCCTTTTCTTTTCCTCTTTCTTATTTTTCTTCTTCTTCTTCTGAACTTGGAAACAATGAATTGAGATTGTTGTGGCTTAGCTCAAGCAGATTGAAGCTTCAATGGCTTCTAGGAAAGAGAGTTTTGAGTAGGGTGAGGGAAGAGAGGTTGCAGTAGTGAGAGTGCGTATTCGAGCAAATGCCAAGGGTGGTTGAATGTGAATGGTGAATTCCTTAAATAGAAGTGGGGTTTGGAAATTTTGTTAGGTTTGGATTTAGGTCTGGAGTTAGTTAGGGATGGCTTGGGATCAATTGAACTTGGCTCATTGAGTTAACAAAAAACTCAGTTAGTTAGGAAATGGAAACTCAGTTAGTTTAGTTAGTTTATGTTGGTTAATGATTTTGACACTTGAAACTGGCTATTGCAGGTTGTGGTTAAATTGCAGTCATGTGGGATTGGTTTAGTGACCTGTTGAACATGTTGCAGGTTGAGCTTTTAAGTGGCTCCTTGTGGCAATTGCAATTTGGATTGATGATTGGCTTTTAAGGTGCGATGGGATAATTGTAATATCCAATTGCTAAAACAATAGGTCAAACTTAACTAAACAAATTATAATAAGATTATATATGTTTAGAAGCAAGAGTCGGAAATGATCCATGTGATGGATTGGAATAAGGAGTTATTCACCCAACTAAAATATTCGACAGTTGTATTAGATACAATTGGAAGGAGTTCCTACCTAAATAACCTAGTTTTGTGTAATCCGCCTACGCGGACTTAAAACGAAGTGAAATGTGGATCTTGACCCACTAGAAAATCTTCCAACGGGATTTTCCGAATCAAATGATGAGGGTCATTTGTTTTGAGTAAAATAGTGGGAGCATATTTAATTAAAGGCCTAATTAAATGTTATTGATACTTATATTTTCATTATTTTCATGTAGATTACCATGACAACAAACACCTCTAACAACATTTTACGATCAATCATTGACAAGGAAAAATTGTTTGGGACAAATTTTCTGGATTGGCACCGAAATCTGAGGATTATCCTCAAACATGATAGAAAGCTATATGTCTTGGAGAAACCTGTTCCTGAAGAGGAACCTCCTAGTTTTGCACCTAAGGCAGAAAGAGATGCTTATAAGAAGCATGTCGATGATGCCAATGAAACTGCTTGTCTCATGCTAGCTACCATGAACTCAGAGTTGTAAAAGCAACATGAGAACATGGCAGCGTTCGATATGATCGAACACCTGAAGATGCTCTATCAAGAGAAAGCAAGGCATGAAAGGTTTGAAGTTTCAAAAACCATTTTTCAAGGCAAGTTAGTTGAGGGAGACCCTGTAGGTCCCCATGTGCTCAAGATGATTGGGTATGTGGAAAACCTTGAGAGGTTGGGTTTTCCCCTCGGAAAGGAACTTGTGACTGATTTGATCTTGCAGTCGTTGCCAGATAGATTCAGTCAATTTGTCCTAAATTTCAATATGAATGATATGGACAATCTCTTCCTGAACTGCTAGCCATGTTAAGAATTGCTGAGCAAAATCTGAAGTCAAAAGGGAAGTCCATACTGATGATCGGAAATGGAAAGAGACAGAACAAAAGACCCACCAAGCAGGGTGATAAAGGGAAAGGCAAGGAAGTTGCCAAACCCAAACCCAAACCCACTTATGCTGCTTTGAAGCCTAGTGGAGGCATAGCAAATGAAGGCACCTGCTTCCATTGCGGTAAGACCGGACACTAGAAGAGAAACTGTCCAAAGTACCTGGAAGATAAGAAGAATGGAGTAGAGACTTCAACTTCAGATATTTTTGTTATTGAAATTAATTTATCTACTGATGCATCATGGGTATTAGATACTGGATGCGGTTCTCACATTTGTACCAATGTGCAGGGGCTAAAAAGGAGTAGAGATTTGGCAAAAGGTGAAGTTGACCTACGAGTTGGCAATGGAGCAAAGGTTGTTGCTTTAGCCGTAGGAACTTATGTATTGACTTTACCTAGTGGTTTAATAATTCAGTTAGAGAACTGTTATTATGTACCTGCAATTAGCAGGAATATTATTTCCGTTTCTTGTTTGGACAAGTTTGGTTTTTCATTTATAATAAAGAACAATTGTTGCTCAATTTATTTGAATGATATATTCTATGCTACTGCACAAATGAACAATGTACTATATGCCCTTGATCTTGAAATTCCTATTTATAACATTAATACTAAAAGGATGAAACCTAATGAGTTAAATCCAACTTACCTTTGGCATTGTCGATTAGGCCACATAAATGAGAAACGCGTTTCCAAACTCTATAAAGATGGACTCTTGGACTCTTTTGATTATGAATCATATGAAACATGCAGATCTTGTTTAATTGGAAAGATGACAAAGTCTCCATTCACAGGAAAAGGTGAAAGAGCTAATGATCTTTTAGCCCTCATACATACTGATGTATGTGGACCACTGAACATACTAGCCAGAGGATGTTTTCAGTACTTCATCATATTTACTGATGATTTCAGTAGATATGGTTATGTGTATTTAATGAAACACAAATCAGAGTCCTTTGAAAAGTTCAAGGAATTCAAGAATGAAGTACAAAACCAACTAGGTAAGAATATTAAAACTCTTCGATCAGATCGAGGTGGTGAGTATTTAACCTAGAGTTTGATGACCATCTGAAAGAGTGTGGGATCATATCCCAACTTACTCCTCCTAGAACACCCCAATGGAATGATGTATCTGAGAGAAGAAATCGAACCCTGTTAGACATGGTCCGATCCATGATGAGTCACGTCGATCTTCCAAACTCCTTTTGGGGACATGCACTATTGACAGCAGCTTACACACTTAACCGTGTTTCATCCAAAAAGGTTGAGAAGACACCATATGAGATATGGAGTGGTAAGAAACCACATATGTCTTACATGAAGATTTGGGGTTGCGAAGTTTATGTGAAATAACAAATTTCAACTAAGCTTGAGCCCAAAACTGACAAATGCTTATTTGTGGGGTATCCTAAAGAAACAAAAGGGTATTACTTCTACAATCCTTCTGAGGAAAAAGTGTTTGTCGCTCGACATGGAGTTTTCCTAGAAAAGGATTTCATTTCCAAAGGAATCAGTGGGAGGAAAGTAGAGCTTGAAGAAATTCAAGAATCACAAAGCATTGATACACCTATGGAGGAATTAGAGCAGGAAACACAAGTAGTTGTGGAAGAGCAACCTGCTCAAGTAGAACAAGACCAGCGTAGGTCAAGCAGAATACGTCACTTACCTGAGAGATATGGATATCTCATAAATGATCAAGGTGATGTATTACTCATGGATCAAGATGAGCCTGTGACCTACCAAGAGGCCATAATTGGTCCCGAGTCTGAGAAGTGGCTAGAAGCCATGAAATCTGAAATGGATTCCATGTACACAAACCAAGTTTGGACCTTGGTAGAGCTTCCTGTACGAGTTAACCCTATAGGATGCAAGTGGGTCTTCAAAAAGAAGATTGACATGGATGGTAAGGTACATACCTATAAGGCAAGACTGGTTGCAAAAGGATATAAACAAATTCATGGGGTTGACTATGATGAAACATTTTCACCAGTTACAATGCTTAAATTTGTTCGGATTTTACTTGCTATCGCTGCATATCATGATTATGAAATATGGCAGATGGATTTCAAAACTGCTTTCCTTAATGGGAATCTTCTTGAGGATGTGTACATAACACAACCTGAAGGATTTGACATACCAGAAAAAGCCCAAAAGATATGTAAGTTACAAAGATAAATCTATGGAATGAAGCAAGCTTCCAGAAGCTGGAATCTTTGTTTTGATGAAACAGTAAAACAATATGGATTCATCAAGAACGAAGACGAGCCTTGTGTCTACAAGAAGGTTAGTGGGAGCATGATCATTTTCCTGGTATTATATGTAGATGACATATTACTCATTGGAAACGATGTCCCCACCCTACAACAAGTAAAGTCTTGGTTGGGGAAATGCTTTTCTATGAAGGACCTAGGTGAAGCAGCCTATATATTAGGAATCAGAATCTATAGAGATAGATCACAAAAACTGCTTGGTCTAAGTCAGAGTATGTACATAGACAAAGTGCTGAGACGCTTTAATATGCATGATTCCAAGAAAGGATTCATACCTATGCAACATGGCTCGTGTCTATCAAAAACACAATCCCCTTCAACTAAGGAAGAAAGGGATCGCATGAATAAGATTCCATATGCATCTGCAATAGGATCTATCACGTATGCCATGTTATGTATTCGACCAGATGTCTCGTATGCTTTAAGTGCAACGAGTAGGTACCAATCTGATCCTGGTGATGCTCATTGGGTAGCTGTCAAGAATATCCTTAAGTACTTGAGAAGGACTAAGGACTCATTCTTGATATATGGAGGTCGGAAAGAGCTGGTTGTAATTGGATACACCAATGCTAGCTTCCAGACAGATAAGGATGACTTTAGATCGCAATCTGGTTATGTGTTTTACTTAAACGGTGGCGCTGTGAGCTGGAAAAGTTCAAAGCAAGATATAGTTGCTGATTCTACAACTGAGGCCGAGTATATTGCTGCCTCAAGTGCAGCAAAGGAAGCTGTTTGGATTAAAAAGTTAATTAGTGAACTTGGCATAGTTCCTAGCATTGTGGATCCTATTGGTCTCTATTGTGATAACAATGGTGTTATCGCACAAGCTAAGGAGCCTAGATCTCACCAACGATCCAAACACATACTTAGGCGTTATCACCTCATTCGAGAGATAATAGATAAAGGAGATGTGAAAATATGCAGAGTACCTACACTTGACAATATTGCTGACCCACTGATAAAGCCTCTTGCACAGCAGAAGCATGATGGCCATACTAGATCTATGGGCATTAGGGGTATGCCTGATTGGCTCTAGTGCTAGTGCGAGATTATTGGTGTAAGCCCTAGAGGCTAGGGGTGTTCAAAACCAAACCAACCCAATAGAAAACCGCAAACCAAACCAAACCAAATCGAAACCGCAAAAAACCGCATTTGGTTCGGATGCGTTTGGGTCATTTTTTAACAAAACCGCACGGTTTGGTTTGGTTTGCGGTTTGTATTTTGTAAACCGAACTAAACCAAACCAAACTGCATTATGTTACCATCTAAACTTCACTTATCCCACATCCAATCCAAAACTCAAACCTAGTATGTCTTAACCTTACAATTACAAACGATTTTCTCTTACTCACACTTAGGGTTTCAATTTCAACCTTCTTAAATCTCTCCTAGTAGTACCGCACATTCTTTTCGTCTTCTTTGCCATGTACATTTCACCTTTTCTACTTGAATATGTCCCCTCTTATGTTCTTTCTTTTTCATATTTTATATTATTGTTTTATCTTCTAATTACATTTTTATCGCACATTTCTTCTCAATCTCGCATCTCTTATGTTTTTTTTCATCTTCTCTAATCTCTGTTCTCATATGTTTTTTATGTTTTATTATAATGTTTTTGATATTATTTTTTTTATTCCACTTTTTTCTAATCTAATTTTTTGTATATTTAATGAGAAGTTTTTCTCTAAATATGATGAGTTTTGTTGTTATTTACTAATGTATGAATGGCTAAACACAAAGTTACGTTGTTCTCTATAGGTATATGTATGGCTAAATAAAAATATTGTAAAAAACCGAACCAACCGAACCAATCCAAACCGCATTGATTTGGTTTGGTTTGGTTTGGTTTTATTTCTAAAAGGCAACCGAACCAAACCAAACCACATGCTTTTTTCTCTTGCGGTTCGGATGATTTTTATGGTCAAAACCGCCCAAACCGCACCGCGAACACCCATACTAGAGGCCAATACTTTTGGTACTTATACCTAATTATTTATTAATAATAAAAGGTTTTTTCTTTATTACGTTTGTTTAATAAAGTCCCTAGAATAGCTAGTCCATTTAATGTATCAAGTGTGACTTAATCATGAGATCACATTAAACATAAGGACACTATTCTTAAAGTATCTGTAGTCGAGCTTTATTGTGAAGTGGGATAACATTAAAGCATTAAGATTATTATGTATATAGACTGATGATAACATCTCATGGGTCATGGATAAGGAGTTATCAAGTCTTAAACATAGGTATGAATTTTAAGAGTAATATTTATACTGGATTGACCCGCTATGAGAATACTATATAGAATGTTATGCAAAGTGTCATAAGTTATTCTCATGGTGATAATGGTGTATACCACCCTTCAACCTGAAACCACTATGGACCCTAGATGTAGAGCCGAGTGCCTTATTGTTGATCAAACGTTGTCCGTAACTGGATGGCCATAAAGATATTTGATGGGTACTCCACGAAGCATGCTAAGGGACATGAGTGACCTAGATGGAATTTTCCCATCCTACGTAACAGGATAAATGTCTATGGGCCCAATATTGAATTGGACAAGGATGACACGGTCTATGCCTTGTGTTCAATATAGACATAAGGGCAAAAGGGTAATTGTACACATAAGTATTGTCACAAAAGGATTTGTCAGATCACATGACATTTTTGTGTCTTGGGTAGCAGTGATGTGTTGCTAGATACCGCTCACTGTTTATTATGTTAAATACGTGATTTAACATAATTGCCAATGTCGCGAAAACCTATAGGGTCATATACAAAAGGACGGATTGATGAGAGATAGAGTAACTAAGTAATACCGTAATGTACGGTGCACTTAAGTGAATTGTAGAACATCGTAAGGTACGGTGTACTTAAGTAGAATACGAAATACGATAAGGTACCACGCGCTTAAGTGATTTTGGCATATTATAAGATATGGGCCACATACACTTGAGTGGGCTTTTTAGCTTGCAGCCCACACAAGTGGTTCTATAAATAGAACCCTTGTGTAGAAGCATTTGTGTAGTTGCAATTTCGTTTCTCTCTCTCTCTCTCTCTCTCTCTCTCTCTCACTCAAAGCCTTCATTCGTAGCAGCTAGCACTAAGATTGAAGGAATCCGTTCGTGTGGACTGAGTAGAGGCGTTGTCATCGTTCAACGTTCGTGATCGCTCCGTAGATCTGCATCAAAGGTTACAATCACCACAAGAGGTAACGATTCTATCATTGATCATGCCCATTCGTAAGGATCACTAAAGGAGAAATTTTAAATTCCGTTGGGTTTTGGATCGCTCTTCTCCTTCACCTAGAACTAGCAAGGGAACAACCTAAACTAGGCTCGACTCCTTTTAGCGACTAGGAAATACTCCAAGTAACGAAGTATCCCCAACATAGTCGCCAACTGATGCTAGCGAAAATATACCCAAACGTATCGCACGCTCGAACATACAACAGAGTCGCCATCGAACTTTATTTATTCCAGAAAGAAAGGGAAAACATCGATAAAACCCGGGGGGAAAGAGATATGCTGGGTAAGGATGTCGGTTATGTAATGGGAATGTATTAGCACCCCAAACATCCATGGTACTCCATGGGAACCATTTTGATTATTCTCGCTCAAATAGGTGTTATCTAAATATTACTCTCAAAAGAAAAGGGGAAAGGAAAAGAAATAGATAGAGTGCTCAGTGAGGATTAGGGCCCTCATGCCTACGTATCCTCATGGTGCAATGAGGAATCAGAGCTCTGTAGTTCAAGGAACTAGAGGCGGGAGGTGAAAAAAAGTGTGACCAAAGTATGGTTTAAACCAAAGGATAATGTTGTTTGAACTCCAAAAAGGGTGAAAGGAGAACCCAAGAGTAAGCAGGTATGAACCAACAAGTGAGGGCCTACAACATTGTATCACTTTATTGGAACAACCGAAGAAGAGAGAAATTAGGTGTTTGGGTTAAGGGCCAAACAGCTCTTGGTTCACAAGGTGACGCAAGAAGGAGAAAAAAGGTATAGTGTATTTGGCTCAAAGAATAGGTATATCACATGAAGTGAATAAAGGTAGATTATGAAAGCATCATGGAGATAACGGAATGAAGTAACTGAACTCACAAAATTGGGTATCTGGTGACAAGTGACTGAAGAAGTATTGTTTGAAACCGAAAGGTGAAAGTTTATTGGAATCCATAACAGAAATGAGATTTCTACCATAGCAGGAAACAATTTTAACCGATACGTGGACTAGCAGGCCTCCACTATAGGGTGTTTAGCTAAAAAGAAGGAATTACGTGTTTGGGTTAAGGGCTAAACAAGTTTAGGTAGAAATGTAGACTATTCGTTAGGCGTCCTAAAAGGGTGTATATGGAATTCCAAAGAAAGTGTATTTCGATGTCAAAGGAATAATATGTCACTAAGCGAAGGATTTATGATTGAAGGTAGGTAGTGGATTATGAAAGATATGGATGATGCCCTAAGGCGAAGGAGGAATAATTAGAAGTATACTCGCCAAGGATTCGCGTCCTCGTGCCTATGTATTCTCATTGTGCAATGAGAAAATCAAAGCAATCGTAGTTCGGCTCTACAAGAATAAAGGGAGAGAGATGTTTGTCTAAGAAACAGGGACTCACAAGACAAACACCAAGTCAAGGAATGATTGCAGTACTGGAGTAGTGTATCACTGGCTAGGGAATCGAGAATTCAAGATCAAATAAGGATAGTATCTTGGATGCAAGAGAGGGATAGACTCTTAGTCGAAGAGCAAAGTGACGTCTTAGCCAAAAAAGAATGAATTAAATGTTTGGGTTATGGGCCAAACAAACTCTCGATTGAAAAGGTGGACTGTCGTTATCGTCATAAAAGGATAGAGAAGGAGTCCAAGGGGCAGTATGATTGATCTCAAAATGATTGTGTAGATTGCATGAATGGAGAATGATTGATTGGTAAATAGGGTAGTCATAGATAAGGTAGCTCGCGAAGAATCTGAATTCTCCTGCCTACGTATCCTTATAGTGCAATAAGGAAATGAGAGCTTTCGTAGTTCAACCCACTAGGGCTGAAAGCAAGATGATGGAGGCAAAAGAGATGAATGATTGAAATTGAAATCAATTGGAAGGAGGATGGACAAACTTGATAGTTACTGGATGAGAATCACACTAAAGTCTATGGGTAAAGGTGGATACGATAAGCAACGAGCCAAACGTCTCGCACCCAAAGGTTTCCAGAATGAGTGTAGGAAAGCTCCAGTCTTATTCCTTCTTTACCACTTAAGGCTCGTGGCATGTAACTCTCGTCTTAAAATTCAAGTGGAGAAAGAAGAGTCTTTGTAGTTGTTTCTTGTATTGAAGATGAAAACCTTATCAATCATTTTATTTGAATTGCACTAAAGTCTATGAAAGAGGTGAATACGATGAACGCTGGGTCATACGTCCCATACCCAAATGTACTTAGAATGGGGGTAGGAATACTCCAGTCCCACTCATTCTCTATTTCTTAAGGCTCGTATCATACAACTTGATTCATGATTGATAAGTTGTTGATATAGTCATTGCCTTGTTGTTCTTGCTTTGTGAAGAGAGAGAAACTTGTCAATCATATGATTAGAATTGTGCTAAAGTCTATGAATAGAGGTGAATACGATGAGTGCGGGGACATACGTCCCATACCCAAAGATACTCATAATAGGGGTAGGAATACTCCAGTCCCACTCCTTCTCCATTACTTAAGGCTCGTGCCACACTCTTCTAACCTTGATTTAACAAGTTTTTGAAGATGTCACCTTTGATGTGCTTGAATAATCCGCTGCTTGGTATGACTGAGGATGCCTTGATTGAAGATCTTGTCTTGAGGCCTTGAACTCCACAGCTTGGAAGAAAAGTCTTATTAAGTGATCAATGGTCTTTTGGCAACTCAATTTAGACTGTGTGATTATACAAGTTCAAAGGATTTAATCGATCAAAATTGCTTTTGATCAATTTAATCATGGGTTTTATTTTGGTTCTAGGGAATTAAGTCCATCTTACTCTAGAAGTTAGTAATTATTAGAAACTGTCCTAAGGGATCATGCATTGATTGATTAAGATTGATTGAAAATTCTAAGTTAGAGGTCCTAAGGGAGCATGTAGATATTGGTCAAAATATTGATTAAAAACCCTATGTATAAGTCCTAAAGAGGTCTACAATTGTAAGGAAAAGACTAATTCCTAATGTCAAATTCTAATCCTAATGGGACCATGTCATTCTATCACTAAAAATAACAAAATAAGCCCATAAGGGCAAATTGGTCATTTACAAAATATGTCCAAATATTAAATTCTAACCATGGCCTAAAGTTGATCAAATCCTAATGTTGAAAATGGTAATATTCTAAATTTAATCAAAGGTATAATTATCTCTAATTAAAATCTAATCAAAGTCCTAATTAAGATTCTAATTAAATCTTTATGAAAATCCTAATTAAGATTCTAATGAAAACCCTAATATCCTAAAATCAAGATTTAATTCCTAATTATCAATTATCAACCTAATTAATCTAATATTTACCTAATTGATCTAATTACAAATTGCAAAAAAAAACAATTAATAAAGTAAAAGGAATGAAATTAAATGGGAGGTGTAAACTAGGAAATGGGTTGTAAACTGAGTTTGCCTAATAGGCTGCAGACAAGCCAAAAGCAGTTTTTTGTTACAGGCTGCATATCCCAAAAACAAAAGGGGGTGCAAAGAACACATGGGTTGCGCCTAAGTCCAATGTCAATTCGTTCATTGCCTGAGGGGTGTATTTTTAAAATGCAAGGTGAGACAATCAGAAAGACCAATGGGCTTTGTCAAGCCCAATTCTCATTTCCTTCAATAGCCACTAGGGGTGCATTAGAAATAGCAGGGTATGACAGGGTATGACACGTAATTCAGTGGGCCTCGAACAAGATTAAGCCCAATCACCCCCTCCCTGTTGACTTGTCCAAGTCAACAGGTTTGAACATAATTCATCGCGCGCTAAACTCTCTCCCTCAGTCTCATCGTTCGTTCGCCGTGGACCACCGTGCCGGCGGCTGTCACCGACTAAGGTGGTGGCCTAACCTAAATTGCCACCACCATCATATGCACAAGGTCTTACTATACACGAATATGGTAACGAATTTGGGAAACGGTTCTTGGATTGGTCGAATCGAACAGAAATATGGAAGAACCCTAGCTTTCTAAAATCAAATTAAATGGCGCTTGGCACGAATCAGTCTCTACCACTATGGGGCTTGCATTCCCTACCCTAGATACTACACTCTGGTAAGCTCAAAGTAAGACAACTTTATGAAACGGGAAATGACTTACCTGAGAAGGCGATCGTAAAATTCAATAGGTGAGTTCTTGAACTTGATCCGTCCTCTTCTTCTTCCTCTTTCTTCTTCTTCTTCTTCTTCTTCTTCTTCTTCTTCTGAACTTAGAAACAATGAATTGAGATTGTTAGGGCTTAGCTCAAGCAGATTGAAGCTTCAATGTGAAGCTTCAATGACTTATAGTAAAGAGAGCTTTGAGTAGGGTGAGGGAAGAGAGGTTGCAGTAGTGAGAGTGCAAATTCAAGCAGATGCCAAGGATGGTTGAATATGAATGATGAATTCCTTAAATAGAAGTAAGGTTTGGAAATTTTGTTAGGTTTGGATTTAGGTCTGAAGTTAGTTAGGGATGGCTTGGGATCAGTTGAACTTGGCTCACTGAGTTAACAGAAAACTCAGTTAGTTAGGAAATGGAAACTTAGTTAGTTTAGTTAGTTTGTGTTGGTTAATGTTGGTTAATGGTTTTGACAATTGAAACTGGCTATTGCAGGTTGTGGTTAAATTGCAGTCATGTGGGATTGGTTTAGTGACCTGTTGAACATGTTGCAGGTTGAGCTGTTAAGTGGCTCCATGTGGCAATTGCAATTTGGATTGATGATTGGCTTGTTGTTCAGCTGGCTCATAGCAAGGTAACAAGAGAAATTATATACACCCTGTCTAAATCAAAATTTATTGAACTCCCTCTGCATATTTCCGGTGATGTCAATGATTGTTAACACTCAGGTCAGGTAGCAAATGGTCAGGGCCTTGTATACTGCTTCAAACTGCAAATGATTGGCCACAATCTTGCTTCCAATTGCCCCATTGGTTCTTGACATGCTAGGTCATTCATCCTGCTGGTTTGTATATCTCTGTTGCAACTTAGAATTTTTTTCCCTTTTTAGTGCATTCTTCTGACCTTGCATTACATTGTCTTGCTAGGTTTGTAAAGCAATAGGCTAAATGAATGGTCCTATTGGTTCTGCAGTAGCTTGGTTCATGTTGTTGGTTCTGACTTTGAGCTAAGTTTAAGCAGCATATGGTCTTGATTTGGCACAGTTGGCCTATGATGCTGAATCCTGGTTGTGTACAGCAGGTGACCTTGTCATTGCCTTATGTGGTGCCTGGCTGCAACAGGTCTATTCACTAATGTTGGCTTGGTGTTATGCTGCAATTATGCCTGTTGGCTTTGTTAGTGTTATGCAGTTAGGTTAACTTAAAAGCTGGTATGTGCATAGCTTGATGATTCAATGATTATGGCTTGTTGATGATTTACCAAGGCCTATTGTTGCTTACTTATTGAACTTCCAGTGTTATTGTTTGCTACATGTTGCATCATAAATCAGGATTGGCTCAGGGCAAGGCAATGATATGCGGTAGGTTTGGCGTGAGAATGCCATGGTGAGGTCAGGAAAATGCAATGTGTTGTGGCTCTTATGAGGCATGCAGGACAATCATGAGGTATTGAACTGGAACATAATGCCTTGTATATCCTGTTGTCTCCTGCTGTGAATTATGGCTCGAGTTTGATGCAGAATGGCTTGATACATGTGTACAGGTCCTATTTGGCAGCATGCTACTTCTTGAGGTGTTGGCTTGATGTTAGCAATGATGGAAAGGTTGGAATGGCAGGTTACTACGCCTTGGTCATGGCTTACATCATGTAATGTTGTGCAAGACCACTTTGTTTGGTTTGTGGTAAGTTTCTGGACAGGTATTAGCAATGCAGGATGGTTTTCTAGCTAGGTAATGTTGATTGTAAGTTTGCATTAGGTCTTGCTTGCTTGTGCTCACAGTAGATTGGTCATTGACACACACATTCATGGATTGTGCATTGATGCTTCTGGCTAGTTTTGTTTTTGCAGGGAGATTGGTTCCTTTACTGCAGCCTTTATGAGCCTTTCTCATCATCATGAGTTCAAATCCAAATGCATGTGTTAGTATGCCCAAATGGTTATGTAGGTGTCATGTTTGATCATATGATTGTGGTATTTGATTATTGGTGAATGCAGGACCATGTCTATCAAGGTAGAGTCATGATTGGTAAGGCAAAAATGACCAAGTCATGGCATGGTAAGTGTGATTTTGAAAATGGGCCAAGTTACTTGAAAATGAAGAAACCAAGCAAAGCATATAAAATCAAGGCCTTTGGGTGATGTGTCAAGGGCAAGTGGGTTAGGTTAGGTTTGTGAGGGTAAAAAATGGGAAGGTTGACTTTAGTCAAAGTTGACCAAAAAGTCAACTATTGACCAAAGTCAACAATCAATCAAAATTCACTTTTCTTTGTATTTTTCTTATAAAAGGACATTGAATTGATGATTATGGGAATTTTAGGGTTTAGGGATTTGGGTTGGCTTTGGTCAAAGTTGACCAAAAAGTCAACTGTTGACCAAAGTCAACAATTGGTCAAAATTGCCAAGACTTGTAATTTTTTTATGTAAAATCAAATGTGATGGTTTAGAATGATGTGAAAAGGATTGAAATGGATTGACAAATGGTTTGAAATTGGTTTTACAATTGGTTTATTTTATGACTTGAATGCTTGAATTTGAAAAGAACATGACTTGACTGGTAATATATGTTAACAAAGCTATGAATTGAGGGCATAAGATTAGGGTTTGAATGAAATATCCATGAATCAATGGGCATGACTTGCAATTAGCTTGTGACACAAGAGGTTTGGTTGCTTGGATGACCAAGGCCATAGATGCACCCACAATCAATTGGACAACAATAGGGCATTGAGACCAAGATGGATTAGACCAAGTACATTGATAATAGGTGAAAATTAGGTGTCATGGATGCAAAGTCAAGCCATCTGATTCATCATCTCCTTGATTAGGGTTTCCCTGAGGCTTATCCCTCAAGCAAGTCTTTTGAATCAAGCCATATGCTCCAACCATCAGTCTTTCAGTGTGTGAGCTTGCATTAGGGGTTTGAGGGCCAGGACAAGGCATAGGGAAGCTCCATGAGACCTCATCATCATATCTTGAGGAATTAGGGTTTTAAAGACCCTAGAGGGTTGCATGGCCAAATATTTGTTGATTCTAAGCCTCTACCATCACAATTAAGGTCTCATATCCCCTATGTTTGATGGAATAATCAGACCATGCTTTTGAGACCTGATATCCACACAAACCTTAGCTCCACCAGCCCAGGGTTTTTGAATCCATGATGATCCATTAGTAAAGGAATGATGCATGTGGATGAATTATGAATGTATGCAAGTGATCCTCAGACCAAGTGGTTGGATGAATAATTAGGAAAAGGGGAGGGAAAATTTTGGGGTACAACAAGTTAGAATTCACACAGGTTTACCTTGGCAAGGAAACTTATATGACTGAACCATTCATCATGGCTACCCAAGCAAAACAAATGTTTTATGTGACTGGCCCTTATGACAAAAGATGGTCAATTGTTTTCCAAGGAAAACACATTCCTTATAGTGATGAAAATCATGATTTAAATTATGATATTCCTTCGACTCCTTATCACAACATAAGTGTCTACTTCATAAGAAGAAGTTGATAGAGATGATGTGGATGATATTCTTAATGATCATGAAGAATGCATATGGGAAAATTAACAAGTAATTTTTTTATTGTTTATTTATAATTTTTTGTATGTTATAATTTCTAAGGTTATTTACTAACAAGTATTATTATTTGAAATTATAGGTGTTTAAAGTCAAGACAACAAGAGACAATGCATGTTCCTCATGTTGTAGATATTTTTTGATGTAATGATATGTAAATTGTATGTTATTTTGTACCATTTGGGTTTGATATAATATACAAATTTTGGATTTTAATGCATTTTTTTGGTTTTGTGTAATATAATTTTTGAGCATTTTTAGTTGCCAACTATAGGTGTGGTTCACAAATAGCATGTATTGTTGTTTTTTCTCTACTTACAATTTAAAAAAATACAGGTTAACAATTAGGCAATTCTGCAAAATAAAAAAAATTATATTAAAAAAAAAAATCATTTCACCACGGTCGGGTATTTCAATTGTGGTAATATATAAGCGTGTTATTCATATTAGAAAACCCCTAAAACTGCATTGTTGGGTATCGAACCCATGACCTTAAAACATTTCACTACTGTTGTTTATTTCTACTGTGGTAATATGTAGGGTGCTTGCTAGTTTATTACCACGGGTTGTAGGCCGTGGTTGTAAGTACCCCACTTACAACCACACTCTACTTTACCACGGCCCCTCAATTGTGGTTATATCTCTTTTACAAGCATTGTTAAATATGTTATTCGTAGTAGTTTAGGAACCAGAAATAGAGGTAGTTAGATAATTCGTGATCTTGAACAGTGGCTCCAATCTCCTTTACATTTCCGTGGGGGTGGACCTACATGGTTAACACTCCAACACCATAATCAGTTCAAGATTCAATATGAGTATAATAAAAATAGAAATTGGAGATTGTAACTTTCTTTTAGCATGTAAACTGCTTTTATACTTTGGGTCGAGTAAACTGGATTTGAGATGGATTAAGCCTTGGTCAATTGGGCCTTTGGCCGATCCATAACAGTTTCCCCCAATGCTTTATCAGGCACTAAAGGAGTCAGGGGAAGCGTTAAGTATCATTGACCGAGTTCCATGTCATAGTCCAATGTGAAATGGAGTTGAAATGCTTGGGATCAGTTTCATAAATCTCCCATAACCAGGTACCATTATAACTTAAGCTTTACCTTCAATATTTCTTGCTTTCTAGTCAGGATCAGCGATAATAGTGTTGATTTAGTGAGCGATTCTAAAATTTTAAACTTCATCTACTTCAGCAATAGGGGAATCCCCTGATCTTTATCTTCCTTATCTTAGTAGTGATCATATAACACTGGAAATCATAACCCTATATGGTAATTCTGGGTCAGAAACAGTATCTGGGAATTCCTTGGAGGAAGAAATTTCTTCTTCGGATCGTTAGACACATTTATATCAAATGTAAACGGAAGAATAAGACGCGTTAATGGAAATGTTTTACCTCGATGTTTCAAGTGTTATCCACTTTAGAGCTTTTTATGTGTCTCTACTTTATCATTACTATTATTTATGAATTTCTATAACTTCGGGGCGTACTCTTTTACCCTACAAAGTCTTTATTCATTTTATAGTTTAGGTCAGGCCGCTGGTGTTTATTAGCTACGACGAGATATCTATTTTGGGTGTGAAATCCTTAGTTGCTTTCTTTGCAAAGGAAATAATGCATTTGATTGTAACAAAATGGAAAATGTGTCTGGAATTTTACTGCTTTTTGCAACTTGGTGCATTTAATTATGTTAGAGACCATTTTTTTGCTATACTTGTTCATTGTATTTAGCGCTTCATGTAGTAGTGTACTAATTAGTATGTCGTGTTTGGAGATTTTCTTGTGTTCCCCAGGGCGAGTCATGTGATCGGCAAAGTCGGTGTCATATGGTCGTACTTTGTATTGTGCTCTGCGTCACAGAGAATCGTTCCCAGCCAAAGGCAGGATCCTCGTCCCCGCCTCTGTGTCTTAGCTCGGATTGAGGTGGAAGTCTCCATGCTCTACCACATACCCCTTAGATTGGCTAGATCTGACGGGGGGGCTAGCTACAGAGAATTATGTTTAATATGCCTAGAATAAGGAGTCATGTGAGGTGTTCATTTGAGCTGTAACAGAACCGCATAAGTGTGTTAAGTCTGTATCTGGTACGCAATAGGGCATGTAATGCAATTAAGTCGTATCAGAATTGCATAAATGCGTTAAGCCTGTATCAGATACACATTCATTCAGGCATTTCTTTTAATCCATATAAGAATCATAATCATGAACAAAATACACATAATCCGTAGAAGAATCATATAAATGCTTTAAGTCTGTATCAGAAATGTATTCATGCATTCTATATTCGTTCTATCTCTCTAGCATTATATACATACATATATATATATATATATATATATATATATATATATATATATATATATATATATATATATGTGTGTGTGTGTGTGTATGTGTCTGTATGTGTGTGTGCGTGTGTGTGTGTGTGTGTGTGTGTGGATGTGTCACTGTGTGGCTGTGTGTGTGTGTGTGTGTGTGTGTGTGCGCGTAGACGCGAGCGTGTGGGTGTGTGTGTGTGGATGTGTGGATGTGTGACTATGTGGTTGTATGTGTGTGTGCGTGCGTGCACGTGTTTGTGTGTGTGTGCGTGCATTTGCGTGTGTTTTTTTTCATATTAATAATGAATTGAATTCATTACAAATAAATAGTGAAACAAAGAGTTGTATAACCTTTCAATGGAGACTCTGACGTGGATGAACGGTGTACGAGGTCTTTAGCCGTTGTCCGTTTCCGGGTTGAGTTCGTGCTTTAAAGCGTCTTCTTTAACTATACATCGTGCCCAGGTGTCTCACCTTGTATTTGGTTGTTGATATTATGTTGTGTGGTCGACTTCTCTGGGAATGTAGCTTGAGGCCGAGAGTTGATTTCTAGAATCGTCAAATTAATCTGTCTAATGCTTCGACAAGGTGCGTTTTTATCATCGAGGTTGAGATTCCATGGATTCCTTCTTATTTCAGAGTGGGTAGCTGCCTCAAGTATATCACGGGGTCTGCTATGGAAAATCTAGCCTACTAGTCGACTTCTCTCAGACCTGTGGTCAGACATTGATGGTGTTCCTTAATAGGCATGACCAGTCCTTCCTTTGGAATGGGGACGTTGAACGGAGGTCCGAGGTTGTTGTCGACCCGTTGCAGGGAGGTATTCGTTATCATTAGAGATATTGACTAAATCCAAGGTAAACCATACAAGTCGAGTCGCCACCGCACTTCTATTTATCCAAAGGAATGGTTAGAAAGCGAACAAAAACCTAAAAGTTTTATCGAATAAAAAACTAGTAAAAATGTCAGAGATCTGGGTAAGGGGGTTGGTTATGCAATGGGAAGGTTTTAAGCACCCAAAACATCCTAGGTACTCCTAGGGAGCCCTTTTCATAAGTGTTGTTCTAGTCTAAAGGGTGTAGGTATATCTAAAGTAATATTTACTAAAAGGAAGGTTAAAAGAAAATGACTCACAAGGATGTCGCATCCACTGCCTACGTATCTCATCTGAGTATGAGAATCAGAGTCTTCGTAGCTCGGCTACCTATGGGTTAAAGAGAAGTGTGCTCGGTAAGACGTCGCGTCTTATGCCTACGTATCTCATCTGGAATGAGAATCAGAGCAAAACGTAGTTCGGCTAACTACGGGAACAAGGGTCTCGATTGCAACTAGGGCAAGAGAAAGGGAAGGTCTCGATCGCAACGAGGGCGACAGAAAAGAATCGCAGCAAGGGCGAAAGCAAACAAGGATTAGTTGTTAGTCGTCAGTCAAACTCGGCAAGACATCGCATCTCGTGCCTACGTATCTCATCTGAACATGAGAATCAGAGTTGTCGTAGTTCGACTAAACTAGGGGTTAAGGATTGCCATCTGAACATGGACTTGCAAAAGGGGACACCAGCTGTGTCAAAGGAAAGTGGGCAATGCGTTCACGTCCCAACAGTAGGTGTCGCAGCTCGCTGAATCGAGTCTTAGGCAGTTACCTCTTTGCAATAGAACGGACTGACATGCCACAAGATCGGAGACGCACGGAAGGTCTAAAAGTGGGGAAGCTCTGCTCTAGAGTTGTCATGCAATATGGACCTATGTGTTAGGATTTACAAAGGGGAACATCTACCTAATGTTAGCATGCAAAGAATAAGGGAATTCTACCTATGTTATCATACAAAGGGTTCTACCTAATGGGTGGTACCTAAACAGAACAAGAGTCGACGGATGGAGCGCGGAGAGGAGTTACGGATAAGGGTAGATGGTGATGCCGGAGGCAATCGACTTACAGGTAGTTGGCGATGCCTGAGGCAATCGACTTACAAGAGGATGGATGAATGCGTGCTGGTTCTGTTAAGTTTTGAAAATGATTAGTCGACGTTGGATCGAGCTTTTGATCTTATTTTGAAATGGTTATCGGATGTTCATTTTAATTTTTATATTAACAGGTGACTAAAGAAATAAAGAAATAAATATTATACACTTTATGGGAAATGGGTACATTTGTTATGAATGAGGATTGTTCATGGCAAACAAACAATAAGAATATATGCCTCATACATCATACAAGTAGGCAACAGTTATCAATCAGATCGGATAAATAAACAATATATAATCAAACCGAAGAATCAAATAATGGAGCATTTAAACAATGCATGGGAGTATGAACATGTTAAATAATCAAGCAATAGAAAGCATGAATGAGAGAAATAAGTATAAAAGATAACAGATGAATCAAACAGGTGAAAATATGCACACGAAGGATCCACTGAATAATTTAATCAGGAAATGAGGTAAGGACAAAATAAAATTAAGGTAAAAGTCCTCTAATACATGGCATATGAGATGAACGAGGGAGGATCAAAAGATCTCTTCAATTGCCATAAGCAATCCCTAAGTCAAATATCGATCATAAAGAAGTCAACTGAAAATTCAAGTCAACTTAAAAAATAACAAATAAATAGAAAATTAATCAAAAAAATTATGAAAAATTAAACTAAATAAGGTGGGGTCAGGACATCATCATCCACCCAAAAGATTTTAAAAATAATGAAAATTGGCACGTGAATTAATTAAAACAAAACATAGGTCAAACCAAAAGTCAATTAATAAGACTAGGTTAGAAATAAATCAAGAATAAATAGTAAATTAATCAAGAAAATTATGAAAAATTAAAATAAATAAGGTGGGGTTAGGACATCATCATCCCGCAAAAAGATTTTAAAAATAATTAAAATTGGTACGTGAATTAATTAAAATAAAACAGAAGTCAAATTAAAAGTCAACCAACCAAACTAGGTCAAAATTAAATCCAAAATAAATTGAAAATGTGAAATAAAATTTTAAGAAAAGGTCAGATTAACTATGAGACAATGGTCAACCTTCACCCCAAAAATCAAATGCTAACAATAATTTTAAGTCATAAAAATAAAATTAATAAAAATAAGTGTATTAAAATGGACCATTTAGAATAAATAATGCTAATGGATCTTTCTGAGATAATTGTGAATCTTCATAGGCCAAGATGCCTCTCTAATCATGACATGGATGAGCTCCTCTACTTCCAACCAAACATTGCCTGTTGCAGGTAGCCATGAAACCCTAATTTCTGATTAAATCCAGATGAACACTCTGATAGCTTTGAATCCTTCACTGATGAACTGAGGACCATAATAAGATACTTGGACCCCCTTGAGACCCTTGAGACTTGTATAGTTAGAAAATGAAGTACAATTCTCAATCTTGCTTTGTGTGGGCTCCTTCTATTAAGGAGTGATCGATCAAAACCTGATCTCCATGTCACTAATGCAGTATGCAATGAGTATGACCTAATATGATGCTAATGAAGTGTAAAACATAATCCCATGCTTCCAGGAAAAATGAAGGGTAAATTTTGGGGTATTACAGTTGCCCATATTCAATCAAATGGAAACCCGAAAGGAAGATAGCAACGGCTTTCGCACTTTCGAGGTATCAAGTGATTGAATACGATAAAAGCCCGAAAATTTACACTGAAGTGAAAAAATGAAGTAACAATGCCTGTCAGAATCGACCAAGAGGTGGTCTTGAAAAAGAATCCGTCTGGTACGGTGAGAGTCGGTCTGAACACCGAAACAAGGAATGTTAGCCTGAATACCAAAATAAATGGTAACACAGAAATAACCATGGCCTGAATGTCGCTCATCAATCTGAATATTGGAAATGACTTCGATTTGAGCATCGGACGATAGTTGATTATCAAACATCGGTCTGAACACCGGGAAACTGGCCTGAATGCCACTTCGCTCTGAATACCGGAAAACTGGCCTGATTGCCACAAGTTGCATCGACCTGAATGTCGAAAACTTCTTCGATCTGAACATCGAAAGATATTAGATTATCAAACATCGGTCTGAACACCGGGAAACTGGCCTGAGTGCCACTTCGGTTTGAATACTAGAAAACTGGCCTGAATGCCACAAGTTGCATCGACCTGAATGTCAGAAACTTCTTTGATCTGAACATCGGAAAACTGGCCTGAATGCCACTTCGGTCTGAATACCGGAAACTTGGCCTGAATGCCACAAGTTGCGTCGACCTGAATGTCGGAAACTTCTTCGATCTGAACATCGGAAAACTGGCCTGAATGCCACTTCGGTCTGAATACCGGAAAATTTTCATGCCTGTCAGCATCGGCAGAAATAGGGAAAATGATAATTGAGGCGGCGCGTGGGCCAACGACCCCTGCTGGGAATAATAAAGATAAGTTATGAACAATCTTCAGTCTGAGTACTGGAAACAACTTCTGGCTTATCACTTGAGATACCGAGAATGCCTTATGCTTTACATGCGTATGTTTGAATTTTTCAATGGCGTAATAATCCATGAAAATGGAAATGCTACGCAATTTGGGAGGATGCAATGCAATATGATTCTACATGCTGGGATGCGAAATGCTTGATTAGAGAGAACACCAAGCTAAGGCAAGGAGTTCTGCTGGGGAAATGATCATAATCTTCTGGACCCTGGCAAGGCTGTTGGAGATGCACAGCATAAAGAACTCTGTGGGGAAATGACCCGTCACACGGTGTTCTGGCAAATAACAAAATACTGAGGCTCTGATTGGGGAGAGAATGACACTGAAAACTTGCTGCTGAGGAAAGCGACAGTGGTTCTGGCAACCATAATCTGCGAGAGAGACGACTCAGCAGGGGAAGCAAACACCGATACGGTACCAAGATTCTGCTTCAAGGAAAGAGACCATGGGTCTAGCATCGAGATCATCAATCTGGCATCGAACTCTGAGGAGCAGCCGCTTCTACTGGGAAGATACAGTCTGACACTGTCAACTCTGCTGGGGATATACAGTCTGACATTGTCAACTCCGTTGGGGATATACAGTCTGACACTGTCGACTCCGCTGGTGAATGTATAATCTGAAACAAATGCTTGGGGAAGTACATCAGTGAGAGCCTGATGGGGATTGAAGAATCCAACGCTCGGACCAGCTCTGTAGGGATAAGATACCAAATTCCAACTGTTGAGGAAAAACATCCGCGATCATTTGATGGGGACCTTAAGGAAATGCCCCGAGTGTACCTGTTCTGAATAGATGATCCAAAGCACTTAAAATTTACAGCAATTTTCAATGTTTATTAAGCACGTACCTGTAAAGCTCTTATGTTTCATGATGCAATGTTTATCAAAAATTCGGACGTCATTTTTGCAAACAAAACAGTAAAATGAAAATGAACACAGAGATGTACTGAATAACATGATTTTATTGATTGAGTGGCCTCTGAATAGGTATTTACATCAGGAAGCAATCCCTGGAAAGAGGTAATTTCACAATAGATAAAAACATAAATTAATCTAATGGCAATGTGAAATGGATTTCTATCGGGTTCCAATTCTGCTATGATTCGCTCGTCTTCAAGATCCTCCAGATGATCAGCTTTCTGAAAAAGGTGATTGGATTGTTTCCTATCCTTCGGAAGTTTCCGGTTATCGACACGAGATGATATTCAAAACTACTCAGAACGCAGCCATTCGCTTAATCCCTAACTTTTGCCTAGATCGCCCTTTCGGGTTTTCAATCCACCGGGATACCCATTTTTGCCTAAGTTGCCCTTTCAGGTTTTCAACTTACCGGGTGTACAATCTTTTCATTTTTTAATCCCTAATTTTTTCCCGAACCTTTTTCATTTTCTTGGTTCACTGGGATGCCCATTTTTTTGCCTGGACTATTCTTTTTTTCGTCCAGCGGGTCTATTTTATGCGAAGTATTTTTTAACTGCGTCTGAGTTCACAGGGGAAGTGAAGTTTTCACCATCCATAGTTGCAAGCATTAAGGCTCCACCATCAAAAACCTTGGTGACAATATACGGTCCATCATAGTTAGGAGTCCACTTGTCCCTGTGATCTGTCTGAGGAGGAAGGATCCTTTTCAACACCAAATCTCCGACTTGGAAGCATCGAGGACGCATTTTCTGATCAAAGGCTCTCTTCATCCGACTCTGATACAACTGCCCATGACAAATGGCTGCCATTCGCTTCTCTTCGATAAGACTCAACTCATTGAACCTTGTCTGAATCCATTCAGCTTCGTCTAACTTGACATCCAACATGACTCTTAGAGAAGGAATATCCACTTCAGCAGGTAGGACTGCTTCCATGCCATACACAAGGGAATAAGGGGTTGCCCCGGTCGATGTACGTACTGAAGTATGGTACCCATGCAAGGCGAAGGGTAGCATCTCATGCCAATCTTTGTACGTAACGACCATCTTCTGCACAATCTTCTTTATGTTCTTATTTGCTGCCTCAACAACACCGTTCATCTTAGGACGATAGGGGGAAAAGTTGTGATGTTGAATGTTGAAGTTCTTGCACAACTCTTTCATCATTTTGTTATTGAGATTAGAACCATTATCAGTAATGATTCTTTCGGAAATCCCATAACGACAAATGATTTCTTTCTTGATGAATCGGGAAACCACATGTCTGGTGACCTTCGCAAATGACGCTGCTTCGACCCACTTGGTGAAATAGTCGATGGCAACAAGGATGAAGTGATGCCCATTGGAAGCAGTCGGCTCAATCTTTCCAATCATATCAATGTCCCACATAGAAAATGGCCACGGCGAAGACATCACATTCAGAGGATTTGGCGGCACATGCACCTTATCAGCATAAATCTGGCATTTATGACACTTCCGAGCATATTTGAAACAATCAGATTCCATGGTCATCCAGTAATAACCCGCTCTCAACAATCTCTTAGCCATTGCATGTCCGCCGGCATGAGTACCGAAGGAGCCTTCGAGAACTTCTTGCATTAACATGTCTGCTTCGTGCCTATCCACGCATTTGAGCAAAACCATGTCGAAGTTCCTCTTATACAACACATCGTCTTTATTCAAGAAGAAACTGCCTGCCAATCTTCTCAAAGTCTTTCTATCATTGTTGGATGCCCCTGCAGGGTACTCTTGATTCTTCAGAAAGCACTTGATGTCGTGGTACTAGGGCTTGTCATCAACTACCAGTTAAGCAGCAAACACATACGCGGCCCTATCAAGACGCATAACATCAATCCTGGGAACATAGTTCCACCGAATCACCTTGATCATGGAGGATAGAGTAGCAAGAGCATCTGCCATCTGGTTCTCATCACGAGGTATATGACACAGCTTTACTGTCGTGAAGACAGTCAACAGTCTTCTCGTGTAATCTCTGTAGGGGACCAGATTAGGCTGGAGAGTATTCCACTCACCATTCACTTGATTGATCACTAGAGCTGAATCTTCGAAGATGTCCAGAGTCTTGATTCTCAAATCAATGGCCTGCTCAATACCCAAGATACACGCTTCATACTCAGCTTCATTATTGGTGCACTCGAAAGTCAGACGAGCGGTGAAAGGCATGTGGGCACCTTTCAGAGTGGTAATGACAGCACCAATTCCACTTCCTTTGGCATTGACGGCCCCATCAAACATTAAAGTCCACTTTTCATCTGGATCAGGTCCCTCCTCAACAACTGGCTCTTCACAGTCTTTCATCTTGAGGAACATGATGTCTTCATCCGGAAAATCAAACTTCATCGGCTCATAATCATCAATCGGCTGCTAAGCAAGATAGTGTGACAGAATACTCCCTTTGATGGCTTTCTGGGATGTATACTGGATGTCGTACTCTGTCAGTACCATTTGACAACGAGCTGCCCTTCTGGTGAAAGCTGGCTTCTCAAATATATACTTGACTGGATCCATTTTGGAGATCAGTAAGGTCGTGTGAGTCAGCATGTATTGTTTCAATCGCTTAGCAGCCCATGCAAGTGCACAACATGTCTTTTCAAGCATTGAGTATCTCGACTCGCAATCTGTGATTTTTTTACTCAGGTAGTAGATGGCATGCTCTTTCCTACCTGTCTCGTCGTGTTGACTGAGAACACAACCCATGGAATTATCAAGTACTGTCAAATACATAATCAGCAGTCTCCTTGGGACTTGAGGCATAAGGATTGGGGGATTCTACAAATACTCTTTTATCTTCTCGAAAGCCCTTTGGTAATCATCATTCCACCTGATGGCCTGATCTTTTCTCAACAATTTGTATATTGGCTCACACTGTTAGGTGAGAGATGAACCTTGCAATGTAGTTCAACCTTCCTAAGAAACCACGGACTTGTTTTTCTGTTCTTGGCTCAGGCATTTCTTGTATCGCTTTCACTTTGGCCTGATCCACCTCAATCCCTTTTTCACTAACAATAAAACCCAACAGTTTTCCAGATCTCACCCCGAAAGTGCACTTGTTCGGATTAAGCCTCAGCTTGAATTTCCTCAAACGCTCAAACAGTTTCTGCAAATTCACCAGATGTTCTTCTTCCGTCTGAGATTTGGCAATCATATCATCAACATAAACCTCGATTTCATGATGAATCATATCACGGAAAAGAGTTACCATAGCTCGTTGATATGTTGCCCCAACATTTTTTAGACCAAACGGCATCACCTTGTAGCAGAAGGTGCCCCATGGGGTTATGAAAGTTGTCTTCTCCATGTCTTCTGGTGCCATCTTAATTTGATTATAGCCAGAAAAGCCATCCATGAAGGAGAATACCGAGATCTGAGCCGTCTTATCCACCAAAACATCGATGTGAGGTAATGGGAAATCATCTTTAGGACTAGCTCTGTTCAGATCCCGGTAGTCAACACACATCCGTACCTTTCCATCCTTTTTAGGTACTAGAACGATATTTGCAACCCATGGCGGATAATTTGTAACCGCTAGAAACCCTGCATCCAACTATTTTTGCACTTCTTCCTTTATCTTGACATCCATCTCTGGTCTTGTTCTTCTGAGCTTCTGCTTGACCGGAGGACAATCCTCTTTGAGAGGCAAACGGTGTACCACAATGTCTGTGTCAAGCCCTGGCATGTCCTGATAAGACCAAGCAAAGATGTCAACATACTCTTGCAGCAGTTCAATCAGCCCCTTCTTCACATTATCTTCCAAAGCAGCCCCTATCTTGATTTCTCTCTTGGCGTCCTCGGTGCCAAGATTAATCACTTTAACAGACTCTTGATGCGGTTGAATGACCCTTTCCTCCTGTTTTAATAACCTGGCAAGTTCTTCAGGGAGTTCACAGTCTTCATCACCCTCTTCTTCAACTTGAAAGATTGGATTTTCAAAGTCGAAGCGAGCCATAGCAGAACTGTTATCAATAGGATCCGGTGACGTGCATCTGCATGAGTGATGGTATGTGCTTATGAGTGTGAACAAGAAGTGGAAACTAAACAAAACATTGCCAAATGTATATATATTTTTTATTTATATTTTTGATTTTTGAAAACTGCAAAAATAGAAAGACAGTGAACAAAATATTTGAATGCAAAAAGACGTCCTTTATTTATGATAAAAAATGCAGGTATCCACATAGACGATCCCTACAATGAGTCATCACGCCCTGGGCGGAATGTAAGACTTGGATATGCATGAATAAACAAAGAAAATTACTCTTTAAGAAGAGTGACTTGGATAATCTCTTCAGAAGACCAGTTGCGGAGAACTTCACTCGGGACCTTTGGACGCACCCAGTTGTCAATGTTGCAATCACTATCCCCATCTTCTTTGTTGATTGCAGAGATCTGGCCGTACTGAATGATGCCAGCACTGGAGAAAGTAATCGGCCCCTGACGAGTCTGAGGCGTTGAAGTTGTAGAAGTCAATGTCGGCTGATACCCAATCCCAAACTTGTCTTCCTTTACAGGTAAATCCACCAGACGTCCCCAACCGGGAGCAACACCTGAATTTACGAAGGCCTGTGCCTGCTTGAAGGACGACAAAGAGGCACCTGCTTCAACATCTTCCACTGGAGCTGTATCCTTGACTTGAACTGCCTCAAAGGCCTGACACAGGGTCTCATGAATCTCACCTTCTACCTCTACATACTTGAATGTAGACAGGTTACTGACCAGAATATCCTCCTCACCACAGACAGTGATAATTCTTCCATTGACCGGGAACTTGATCTTCTAATGCAAGGTCGAGGAGACTGCCCCAACATTGTGAATCCAAGGACGACCCAGCAAGCAGCTATACGAAGGACTGATATCCATCACATAGAATACGGTGTTAAAGGTTTGTGATCCAATCTGAATTGACAATTCTACCTCTCCGAACACCGACCTCTTAGAACCATCGAAGGCTCTTACCACAAGATCGGAAGGCTTCAAGATCAAACCTTCTACATCTAAGCTTGACAGGGCTCTCTTGGGTAGCACATTGAGAGAGGAACCTGTATCCACCAGAACATGGGATAGCACAGTGTCTTTACACTCCATCGAGATGTGCAAAGCCTTGTTATGATCGCGTCCAACTGGCGTCAAGTCAGAATCAGTAAAACCCAATCCGTTGCTTGTATGAAAATTTGCAACGATCCCTTCTAGTTGGTTCACTGAGATCTCCTGAGGCACATATGCAGCATTAAGGACCTTCATGAGTGCCTCCTTGTGTGCCTCCAAACACAACAGGAGTGAGAGAGTAGATATCTTGGATGGCGTCTGAATCAACTGATCGACTACCTTGTAATCGCTTTTCTTTATAATTCTCAAAAGTTCATCCACATCCTTCGCAAAAGCAGGCTCAGATCCAGCCCGTGGTGAAGAGGTACCCTCATTCACAACTTGCTTGCCTTTGGCCTTCGCCACGGTGTCAGCACTATCAGGTTGGGTAACCGGTGGTGAGAACAGTCTACCACTTCTGGTGAATCGCCCGATTCCACCAACATTGTCCACTGCGGGATCTTTTATCTCAATTCCAGGTTCAGACTTCTGATCCTGCACCTCTTCTACTTTCAGTGGCTGCTCCACTCCATGATCATGTGTGTACACACTCCCCCCGTAATTCCAAGGAATGGCCCTTTCGCTGGTGAAAGGTAAAAGACCAGGGGTCGTGATGGTCATAGTGGATTGATGCGGTCGCACTGGTGGTACCAGTTGCGCTACTGGCGCACTGATCTGAGCGGTCGGGTAGAAAATTGTGATAGTGGCAACGTCACAGTCATACTCAGAAATCTTATTTATTGAAGTACAAACATCTGAAACATCGGAATCAAGTTCAGCAAGTACATCAGAATCAAACACCATGTTTGGAATATCAGCAACAACATCAAAAAAATTAATTACATAATTGGGAATTACAAAATCAGCAGGAACAACATTTATAAATTCTTCAGCATCTTCAGGAAAGAGAGGATCAACATCTGCATTCTCAACATTCCCTTCAACAGACCTTTGGGCAGATAAGTCTTCAACTTGGAGGATATCATCGTCAAGCAAGGCATGGATACCCTGCTGCAGCTTCACACAACCCCCACTCTGTGCAACACAACCCAAACAACTGCTCCCACAGCCGGGGAAAACATCTGCCTTTAGCAAGTATTCTTTGATTTCTAACAGTGGAGTCTTCAGCTTCAACACCTCCTTGACTAGTTTGGCTTCTCCTTCAACCATGTTAACATTTGCTCCACCATGCTACGGCATGGGATTGTTGACAACATTAGGAGCCGGCGCAAAGTTAATGGCCTTTGAATCAATAAGGTCCTGAACTACGTGCTTAAAAGCTTTGCAGTTCTCAATAGTGTGGCCAGGTGCCCCATAGTGGAAATTACTCCTAACATTGGCGTCATAACCCACTGGAAGCCTACCAACGGGAGGAGCCAAAGTGCGTAACTGCACAAGTTGCAAATGTTGAAGGTTGGGAAGCAACTGGGTATACGACATCGGAAGAGTGTCGAAATGCCTGTCCATCATCCTTTGTCTCTGTTGATAAGCAGGTCTGTTACCCTATTGTTGTTGGTACTGATTTTGTTGGCGTTGAGGTTGTTGTTGTTGCACTGGTGTTGCAGCCGGAATGGTCACTGCTGCAACATAAGGTTGTTGATGGTAATTCTGAAAGTTATTCCTCCGGTTACCCCTGTTCTGTTAAGAAGATATGGCATTTGCATCCCCTTCTCTCCTCTTCTGTCCTCCTAAGAACGGCTTCTTTGACCCCGAAGATGATCCAACCCCATTTTGGATATTACATGTCTTCAAGTAGTTCTCCACCCTCTCACCGGTAGAGACCATATCAGCAAAATTCGAGGCGTTGCAACCCACCAGATGCTCCAAATAAGATCCAGGTAGTGTATTCATAAACATGTTGGCCATCTCTTTTTCCAACATCGGAGGCTGAACATGGGAAGCCAACTCTCTCCAGCGTTGAGCATACTCTTTGAAGCACTCGTTGCTCTTGAGAGACAGATTCTGGAGCTGAGTCCTGTCAGGTGCCATATCCGCATTGTACTGGTATTGCTTCACAAAGGCCTCAGCCAAGTCTCTCCAGCAGCGAATATGGGCTCTGTCCAGCCTCATATACCACTCCAAGGATACCCTAGCTAGGTTGTCCTGGAAGAAGTACATGAGTAGCTTCTCATCATCAGAATACGCGATCATCTTGCGGAAGTAAGCTTGTACATGAGTCTTCGGGCAAGAGTTGCCATTGTACTTATCAAACACGGGGACTTTGAATTTTGGCGGAACTCTCACGCCTGGGACCAGCCCCAAGTCAGCAACATCCACACCAAGAGCATTCTGCCCTTCCACAGCTTTCAACCTCTCTTCCAGTCTTCGATACATATGGTCCATACTATGGCCCATGCCAAAGTCCTCCTGAAGCAGGGGGAACTGATCCTCCTGGTCATCATGGATGGGTTGTTGACCAAGGTTGCCATGTGGGATTGGGATAGGCCCCGGTCCATTGGGTTCATTAGCCTCTCCAGCGGGAGGATCAGCCACAACCTCCAGTTGAGTAGTAGGGGGATTCCCCTGTACCAACAATCTAATTTCCTGTTGTTCCTGAGACACTCCTTGGACCACTTCCATGAACTGATTCATGCGAATCCTCATCTCAGCGAGATCTGCTTGTAAACCTTCCATTGCTCTCTGTTGATTCCTTCGGGTACCATATCGGTGAATGCCTGAGTCAGCTATCCTAATAATGGAATACCAAACAAGATGAGAACACTGCGGCGGTACCTGTTATGCAAGACATGCTAATGAATATGCAAATGCAATGACATGTTTATCAATTTCAAAGGGTATTCTACCCCTTGATTCCAGTCTCACATTAGATAAACAGTGTAAGAAAACCCCGACTAGAATCAAGAAGAAGATATAAACCCCTAGGAATAGATAAACATGATGCATGCAATGCTTATGATTTAATTTTTATATCAGAGGAACTTTAGAGTCTTATTTGCAAATTTTGGAAATATTAAACGTTTATCACATACGGAAATATCACGTCAATTAATATTTGGAAATGTTTTTACGCCAAAGAAGTACAGTCTTGGTAACCAAATACAATACAAGAGAGAAGGAAAATGAACATCCTATGGATCCCTAGAAGCAATCGTCCAAAGCCCTCGAGACCGGAAGATAAGCTGCACGAAGCCTCTTCACCTCCCTCTCATAGGCTGCCTCCATATTTGCCTTCTCTTTGGCGAGTCGATCATACTTCCTCTTCCAAAACTTGGAAGACTGAGGAAGTAGAGAAGTCAATGCGTCATCAGGATCATTAATAACCTGGTGCTCAAGGAACTCTATCAAAGCATCCTTCTCTCTGATCTGCTAAAGCAACTCCTCTCGTTCACAGATCCAAGCACGCGAACGGTCTTCGTCTCTCAACTCCTCTACTCCTTGGCTAGGGAGGGTTGAAGGCCTAGCCACAACCAAAGGTGTGGGTCTTGGATACTCATAAGGCATGAGGTACTCGGAATCTCTCCTCCTAACCCAAGAGGTATATGGTTCCAAAGCGATACAGTTCTTCGGTCCTAGCTCCTTCCTTCCTTTCTTATGGATCTTGCGCCAAGCGCGGACCATCCTGCCCTTCAAGCCTTGGGGATCTTTACCCTCCTGAAAGAACACACCCTCTAACAGAATGTTATTGGGTTTATCCTTTAGGGGGAACCCAAGCTGACGACGTGCCAAAATAGGGTTGTAGTTAATTCCACCGCATGTACCAAGAAGAGGTACATTGGAGAATTCACCACAAGAGTCGATAATCTGCACACCATCATATACACGGTTCTACCAAAAGATATCATCATTAGTGAGAGACATAAGTCTCGTGGACCACCGTAGACATCCTTTGTTCTCCTTGAAGGCGAGCGTCTGAGGCAAGTGCGAAATAAACCACTTGTACAACAGAGGCAAACAACACACAATGGTACCACCGCCCTTTGCATTCCTCATATGCAAAGAGAAATAAGTGTCACCCAACAGAGTAGGAACGTGATTAAGAGTAGAGAAAATCCTAATGGCGTTCACATCCACAAACTTATCGATGTTGGGGAATAACACTAGCCCATAGATGAGAAGTACAAATATGGCCTCAAAGGCGTCCTCACTCATGGCCTTCCCAAACATAGTAGCTTGATCAATGAGGAAATCAGACGGGAGACCTTGAATTCCACCTTTGGTAGTCATATGAGCACCAATAATAGATTCATCTATACGCAACAGATCAACAATCTCTTGAGAAGAAGGAACTCTCTCCAAGCCACTGAACGACAACTGGTCTAGGATAGGTATGCCCACAAGGTAGGCATACTCCTCAAGTGTGGGCAAAAGCTGAAAATCCGGAAATGTGAAGCAACGGTACAAGGGATCATAAAACTGCACCAATACACTCATCAATCCTTCGTCCACTTGAGTAGCCAGAATAGATAGAAGCTTCCCATGACGAGCCTTGAATTCCAAGGGATCTAATACATAGGATGTCAAACTCCTTAACTCTTTCAAGTCGGGTTGTCTGAAACTGTACTTCTTCGTATTCCTTCTTTGCTTATCCATGTCTGAAAATATGCAAATAGACCTCTTAAGTTCCTTGAAAATTTTCTCATTGTTGATGATATAGATGTGTATGAATGCATGAATGTATGGATGCAACAATCACACTTAAGGATCAAGCAAATCACACCACACAAAGGTCATGGGATGGATCAAGTCATCCTTAATATCAATCATCCATTTTGGTGGATTATGGTTTACACCTTATCAACACCCAAGTTCCATTGATATTAAGGATACACAAGAACAGATCAACCACGAATCAAGGGTTTGTTGCGAGTCGCGAGCATGGAGTCTTGGTTAAGAACCACCCAAAGGGAGTGTACTATGGTTAAACCTGACAATCATGTTCTACAAGAGGTTCCCATAGTCATCATCCCATCTTTCGGATATTATCGGATAAACGACTACTCGTATTCCAAAAATATTCTCAAGAGAGACTCTTATGAGTGTAGTATCGCGTAACAATCGTATCAAATCTTACACTTGAACGATCTTCGCACTAAGTACTAAAAATAGGCCAAGATGGGCGTGGTAAACTAAGGTCCTTGGCTTCTAAGGCATATATTGGAAAGAGTAATGCTTAACCACGACTACTCGTGTGACATTATTGATCCCAACATAACCTCCACCAAGTGAATGGGCTTGCAAGTCAACTTGCTAAGGAATAACTCCACACAAGTCAACAAGACTATGCCATTCTCCTATCCTAAGTGCACTCGAGTTCGGGTATAGAGCTTATCTCACGAAGATCACAAAGCATACAAGGAATTAATATTCAAACAATTCAATCATTACATACAATACAGTAATCCCAAATTGCACAAAAATATGTCACAAAGCAATATACCATACAATACAACAAATATGAAAAGTAGGCAAAACCCACTAGGCAAATGATATTCCCCAGCAGAGTCGCCACTTTTCTGTAGCGGGGTATTCGTTACCATTAGGGATATTGACTAAATCCAAGGTAAACCATACAAGTCGAGTCGCCACCGCACTTCTATTTATCCAAAGGAATGGTTAGAAAGCGAACAAAAACCTAAAAGTTTTATCGAATCAAAAACTAGTAAAAATGTCAGAGATCTGGGTAAGGGGGTTGGTTATGCAATGGGAAGGTTTTAAGCACCAAAAACATCCTAGGTACTACTAGGGAGCCCTTTTCATAAGTGTTGTTCTAGTCTAAAGGGTGTAGGTATATCTAAAGTATTATTTACTAAAAGGAAGGTTAAAAGAAAATGACTCGCAAGGATGTCGCATCCACTTCCTACGTATCTCATCTGAGTATGAGAATCAGAGTCTTCATAGCTCGGCTACCTATGGGTTAAAGAGAAGTGTGCTCGGTAAGACGTCGCGTCTTATGCCTACGTATCTCATCTGGAATGAGAATCAGAGCAAAATGTAGTTCGGCTAACTACGGGAACAAGGGTCTCGATTGCAACTAGGGCAAGAGAAAGGGAAGGTCTCGATCGCAACGAGGGCGAGAGAAAAGAATCGCAGCAAGGGCGAAAGCAAACAAGGATTAGTTGTTAGTCGTCAGTCAAACTCGGCAAGACATCGCATCTCGTGCCTACGTATCTCATTTGAACATGAGAATCAGAGTTGTCGTAGTTCGACTAAACTAGGGGTTAAGGATTGCCATCTGAACATGGACTTACAAAAGGGGACACCAGCTGTGTCAAAGGAAAGTAGGCAATGCGTTCACGTCCTAGCAGTAGGTGTCGCAGCTCGCTGAATCGAGTCTTAGGCAGTTACCTCTTTGCAATAGAACGGCCTGACATGCCACAAGATCGAAGACGCACGGAAGGTCTAAAAGTGGGGAAGCTCTGCTCTAGAGTTGTCATGCAATATGTACCTATGTGTTAGGATTTACAAAGGGGAACATCTACCTAATGTTAGCATGCAAAGAATAAGGGAATTCTACCTATGTTATCATACAAAGGGTTCTACCTAATGTGTGGTACCTAAACAGAACAAGAGTCGACGGATGGAGCGCGGAGAGGAGTTACGGATAAGGGTAGATGGCGATGCCGGAGGCAATCGACTTACAGGTAGATGGTGATGCCTGAGGCAATCGACTTACAAGAGGATGGATGAATACGTGCTGGTTCTGTTAAGTTTTGAAAATGATTACTCGACGTTGGATCGAGCTTTTGATCTTATTTTGAAATGGTTATCGGATGTTTAATTTAATTCTTGTATTAACAGGTGACTAAAGAAATAAAGAAATAAATATTAAACACTTTATGGGAGAGGGGTACATTTGTTATGAATGGGGATTGTTCATGGCAAACAAACAATAAGAATATATGCATCATACATCATACAAGTAGGCAACAGTTATCAATCAGATCGGATAAATAAACAATATATAATCAAACCGAAGAATCAAATAATGGAGCATTTAAAAAATGCATGGGAGTATGAACATGTTAAATAATCAAGCAATAGAAAGCATGAATGAGAGAAACAAGTATAAAAGATAACAGATGAATCAAACAGGTGAAAATATGCACACGAAGGGTCCACTGAATAATTTAATCAGGAATTGAGGTAAGGACAAAATAAAATCATGGTAAAAGGCCTCTAATACATGGCATATGAGATGAACGAGGGAGGATCAAAAGATCTCTTCAATTTCCATAAGTAATCCCTAAGTCAAACATCGATCATAAAGAAGTCAACTAAAAATTTGAGTCAACTTAAAAAATAACAAATAAATAGAAAATTAATCAAAAAAATTATGAAAAATTAAACTAAATAAGGTGGGGTCAGGACATCATCATCCCCCAAAAATATTTTAAAAATAATGAAAATTGGCACGTGAATTAATTAAAACAAAACATAGGTCAAACCAAAAGTCAATTAATAAGACTAGGTTAGAAATAAATCAAGAATAACTAGTAAATTAATCAAGAAAATTATGAAAAATTAAAATAAATAAGGTGGGGTTAAGACATCATTATCCCGCAAAAAGATTTTAAAAATAATGAAAATTGGTACGTGAATTAATTAAAATAAAATAGAAGTCAAATTAAAAGTCAACCAACCAAACTAGGTCAAAAATAAATCCAAAATAAATTGAAAATGTGAAATAAAATTCCAAGAAAATGTCAGATTAACTATGAGACAGTGGTCAACCTTCACCCCAAAAATCAAATGCTAACAACAATTTTAAGTCATAAAAATAAAATTAATAAAAATAAGTGTATTAAAATGGACCATTTAGAATAAATAGTTAAAATAAAATATTAATATTAAAGAAATACGAAAATAAAAATTATATAAAATTAAATAAAATGTTAAGAAAAGTGAAAAATATTTTTGGGTAATTTTATGGACGAAGAAAATATTTTAAATAAGAAAAAGAAATATGAAAATGGAAGGATTAATGGTGATGAACATGGTAAACAAGCGTAGATATATCAAAACATGGCCATGGAAGAGATGATTACCTAATGGAAAATAGAAGTGGAATGGAATCTGATATGTGATGAAGCTTTGCCTCCTTGCCACGAAATTCCAATGCTTCTTTAGGGTTAGGGTTTCAGCTTCTTAAATAGGGTGGATTAGGTGTTCTCATGGGCTTTTTAATAAGTGATTTATCCATAAGAATAAAAGTGTGAAGTGAGGTATAAAATGTTGTTATTTTGGGCCAAACTTAAGTGAATGGATGTCCAATGCATGGCCAAAAGAGGTAAAAAAAAACGTGACTGGTTTGTGCAGCATGCTTAGAAAATCTGATTGGGCCAGCCAGGCCCAAAATCTGCCTAGAAAATCAAGTCATGGTGTCCACTTTAAATGAATGTATCTCTCAAATCATGGATCCAAATGAGATGATTCTAAAAGGATGTGAAAGAGGACATGGCAAGGTATAGTTGTTGTGAAGAAAGTATTTTCAAATAATGCCTTGAAGTGCAAGAAAACTGGCCAAGAAGTCTTGACAAATTTTGAAGCTTTTGGACTTAGAAATTTTTCTATGTCCTAAAAAAATGTCTCACTTTGACTAAGCATAACTTTCTCAATTCTAATCCAAATGGAGCAAACTTTATATCTCTAGAAAGCTTGGAACAAGAGGAACAACATTCATTTTGGAGAAACTTTCAAATGGAGCTTTTATCTTGATGAAAAATTGGCTTAAAGTGGGTGTAACGATCATGAAAACTTGCCCTAAATGGAAAGTCAACCATTTCCAAATTAAGTAATTTTTCCAATTCCTGATTAAATGATGAATCCATGATCCAACCTTGATCAAATTTCACATGTATGATCCCCTAGGCATGGATTTTGAGATTCCACTCTCAAAATGTCAAGAGTTGACTTTTCTGGCCCCACAGTTGACTTTTCCCAAACTGTTTGATTCCCGATTCCATTAATCAATTGAAGCACTTCTAGCTCAAATAAAGAGCTGATTTTTTGTATGTAGACCCTTGTGGACATATGGAGGGCCATGGAAAAGAGTTTCACCCAAAGAATCAGAAATAAACTGATTTTATACCAAACCCTAGTTTTAGGGCAAAATGATCAGGAACTGATTGCACTGATTGCCAATGGATCTTTCTGAGATAATTGTGAATCTTCCTAGGCCAATATGCCTCTCTAATCATGAGATGGATGAGCTCCTCTACTTCCAACCAAACATTGCCTGTTGCAGGTAGCCATGAAACCCTAATTTCTGATTAAATCTAGATGAACACTCTGATAGCTTTGAATCCTTCACTGATGAACTGAGGACCATAATAAGATACTTGGACCCCCATGAGACCCTTGAGACTTGTATACTTATAAAATGAAGTCCAATTCTAAATCTTGCTTTGTGTGGGCTCCTTCTGTTAAGGAGTGATCGATCAAAACCTGATCTCCATGTCAATAATGCAGTATGCAATGAGTATGACCTAATATGATGCTAATGAAGTGTAAAACATAATCCCATGCTTCCAGGAAACCCTAAATTTGGTCGGGAGGTGAACTTCTAATCTCCGATCCAAAATTCATGAAAATCACTTTTACACCCCGATGTAACCCTAAATCTGGATCTTAGAATCTTCCTTTTGCTATTCTAGGGAGTTCTCGAGGAAATCAAAGATCTAGTTTCCAAAGAATTGGGATGGAAGTGATGTTTGACAAATCTCTGAATTTGCTCATGAATGTTTCTCGATTATGAGATATGAGGAAGTTGCAAACAGTGAAGATGGAAAATGACTGATTTCGCGGAAATATAAAAATTGGTAATCGAATTATTCTTGATTCGGTAACCTAAGGAGGTTACGAACTAGTAAATCAAAGATTTAAATATGAGATTGTGAGAATCCATATCTAGAACTTCTATGCTCGCTCGATGGTGTTTGTAAAGAGAATGTGATTTTCGTGGAAATATAAGGAATCAGGAGTCAATTCCCACAGACGGTGCTATTGTTTCGTTCACGAACCAAAAATGGATGTTCTACCTCCTCTTAGAAACCAAAAATGGAGGTAGTTGGATAAATGGTGATCTTGAGCGGTGGCTCTGATGTCCTTTATGGTAGCACGAGGTGTACCTACATGGTTAGCACTCCAACGTTCAAGTCATTTTAAGATTCAATATGAGTATAGTAAAAATAGAGATCATAAATTGTACCTTGCTCTTAGCATGTGAGTTGTTTTTAAACTTTGGATCGAATAAAGTGGATTTGAGATGGATTAGACCTTGTTCAGTCGAGTCTTTGGCTGGTCCAAAACAATTACCATTGGATAATTGAATTTACATGTGTGAATGTGCTTTTAACCATTCGCAAGTCAGAGTAATAATTCTTACTACTAGTTTTTTATTTTATGGTGGTCTTATAAAAATTCAATTATTATTGGTTACATTGGATCATATTACGACTCAGGACGAATGAGTATTTGTTTACACCCAAAATTAAATCACATATTAGTTAAAATTGACTAGACAATATTAATATATATAGTTGATATCAAATCAGGCAAGTATTAAAATAATTGAACACAAGTCAACCAAATCTTTCTCAAGTAAACTAGAATTTAGCATGGTCGTCGAGACTTTAGACTTAGTAAAAACACAATAAAACTAAACAATTGAGTATTATGACCATGTTACATGCTAATGACATCACTAATCAAAGATGGAGAAGATTATGCAACCACAATTTGCAGGAAGTTGCGTATTAAATTTATGGTCAACAAAATATGATAAATGAAAGATGTTAAATCAAACATGGTGCGTCATGTATCCTAAGGAGATTGAACATTTACGCATTACTTATATAATAGCCCAATGAGACAATTTTTTTTAAGTCACGACTCTATAGTCAATAAGAAATTTCCTCTATAAATATCATCATTTATAATCATTTAACACATTCGTTCAATTAAATTATTCTACGTTAGTAATGTTTTTTAAAGTAGTTAAAGTTTTTTTTACAAATTACAAAGTTCATTCTTAAGCACAATCACTTGAAAATAGTGAAATTACTTTTTAAGATCTATTAATCGATTTCTCATCTAACATTTATATATAACAACAAATATTTAAAAATATAATACAAAATATCATAACCTTGTGCTCAAGCATCCAAATGCAACCTTTCTTGGCACATTGTAATCTTTGTTATGATGTCAACACATTACAAAAAGAATGAGATCAAAAAGCCTCATGAACAAGATGTCACATTGAGTTGAACATGGTAACTTGAAACTGAAGAAATCACCATGGCCCAAAATTTGATCATCACTAATCTCAATTTCAAGCCAAATTAGCATGCCTTTTGGACCTAAACATGTTTAACCAAGTCTTCAGAAGTTAATTGACCCTTGAAACGCATCATTTGGTTGAGTTTTGATGAGTTGCAAGTCACACTTTTCTCACTTCATGATCAAATTTATTTTGCACGAATTAAGCTTGATTTCACACGTATTTGGATCCCAATACATTCCCTATAAATAAAGGAATTTACTACATTCATTTGCAAGCTTTTGAGAGCCAAGAAACCTCTGCTTCAATCTGAAATTTTCCGGAAAAAATCAAGTATCGTGTTTTGAATTTCAGCTTGTTTCAATCCAACTTCTTGATTCCATAGCATCTTCGGCCTCCTTTGAAGCTTTTGCAACAATTCCCAAGCTCTGAAACCCATGAAATGCTCTAACCAGATCGAGCTTCATCAACTTCTGATCACCATTTGAACAAGATAGTTCTGAGCATCATTCGAACTCAAACAAGTTACCACAATGTAGTCTTTCACTCTCTGATGTTTCCCTCTAACTTATCTGATGTTGATTGATCGTGTTCATCATTTAATTTGATTTTTCGTGGTTTGCTTGTTTTTGAAACTTCTCTGAAATTCCCCATTCTCAGATTAGATAAATGAATTTAGAGCATGAGGTTGAACTCGTGACTAGCAGGCGACCACATTGGTGGTGGTCTCGTGTTCTGAATTTACCAAACGATGAAACTCCGGCGAGGGACCATTGGAGAAGACGACTGAATTTTATCTCAGGTCATCTGAGTTTGGAGACACGCTGGATAATTGGAATGTTTTGATTAGTCCAATTTGAATTAGATCCCGTGTTTTATTCTGGCTAAATTCTACCGTGCATCCCAATCTGAGGATTGTTGGATCTGCCACGTCAATTAATGAGGCTTGATCCAACGCTCCACGTTTTTTCATAGAAAATTCATTTTACATCCAAAAAATCCCAAAATAATTTCTAAAATTCTCTTTTATTTTTCTTCATCTGATTTTTATTTGTCCATATTTTATTTTATTGTTTTTCTATTTTTCATGAAATTTATCTTTTCTCATTTGTTTTAATTGGTTTAAAAATACTTTCTGCATTTTTAAATCTTGAAAAAAAAATTATATGCTTCTTATTTTATTTCTAACCTTCCATAATTCTCTTGGCCATTTATTTGGTGTTTTGAAGGAATTTATGGATTTGTGACTTTATTTCATTTTTAAATTCATTTAAAAATAATTTTGTTACATTTTTATTTCACTTAATTTCATTTTATATTTGTTTGATCTTTGTGGACTTCTGTTGGTCTTGGATCATGGTTGTTTTGATCATAGGTCTCATTAAACTCAATGGATCTTGGGTGTTAATGGGTTGATTTTGATGATGATTTGATCAAACCCTTGATCCAATTTGGATATGATTTCTCTTGGATGACTTATGTCCATCTTGTTCATGACATATAGATTGGTAGTTGATGAACATTCATCATTTCAAATCTACCTCCTAATTGATCATGGATCATTTAAGGTACTTTAGATTGATGTATAAGTTTTTCTAAAGCACTATAAAGTATGGATTGAAGTAATGGACCATCCTCATAACCTTTGTGCTTGATACATCCTCTTTTATTTTTATGTGGTATGACTTTAGGAGTATGATCTACTTATCATGTCTTTAGCATGTATTACCACAAACATTATTATTGACCAGCCTTAGATAATTGTGACTTCTACATAAGTCCAATTACGATTGCTTAACATAGCGCTAAATTTGTCCCAAAAGTAAGTCATTTCTATAAGTGATATTGCAAGTCTCCTACTCCTCATGATATTGTGTGAAAATATTATCTCCTTTTCACTTATGAGAGTTAGTGGCATACTTGTTAATTTAATCCAAGTTGGAGCCCTTCTCATAAGTAATGTAGAGGTTCATATTTTCATACTTATGGGTGAATAGTAGAGTGTTCTCCAAAAAATGACTAAGCCTTTCTTTTTATCACTAACATTTAATAACTTATCTTTGCATTGATTTTACCTTAATGTCATTTACCTTATGCTCTTTACTTTAATGTCATTTACTTTATGCTTTATTTTTAACATCTCATGTCATATTATTTGTACTTATGTTATTTGTTCTTTGTCCATTTGGACTTTCGTTTCCTTGTAAAAGACATTAAATAAATAAATAAAACCTAAGAAGAACTTGGTTCTCCTGACTCATGGACTTGTGGTTACTATCCCTAGCATTGTTGTGGAGTTATGAATTTAGAATAATGATCTTGACCTTTGCTTTGGGAGCTTGTACTTTGAGACCTTGGGATTCATCTGATACCTTTGACTTTGGATTTATTTGTGAAGACTTGACTTGGTTATTTTGATTTAATTTGATGCATTATTATTCTTTGCTTATCTGTCTTGCTTGAGGCTTAATCCAAAGGAAAGAATTCTTTCTAGACTTATGTCATAAAGCTTGTTATCTCTTGGTTAGATATTTGCTCCCTAAATTTTACTTCATGATTTAGGATATTGTCTTATTCTTCTCTCCTTCTTTAATTTTCAAAATCTTCTCTCTTTTTCAAAACCTTCTTGTTTTTAAACTTGAATCGTTTTCTCAATAAACCTTGTCTTTTGTCAAATATTTTTTTTTCAAAACTTTTTTCTTAATAAATGTTAATCCATCTTAAACATATTCAGACTAATTTCAAAAGACTTAAAAAATGCATAACTCATTCAAATAATTTTATGCCCTTTGTGCATCTTTTCCTTTCAAAAAAAATTCTCAAAGTTTAGACATGAGTCATTTCCATAGTTGAGATATAAATCTCCTATCCCCATAGCATTGATTGTAAATCTCTTTCATCTAAGAGAGCTAGTGACATACTTGTTGATCTTTATCCAAGTTGGAGTCTTTCTCATGATGATGCAAAGTTCTCATACTTATGGGTGGCTAGTTGAGTATTCTCGTTAAAATGACAAAGTGTATTTTCATTAATGAATCAAAATAAACATTCTTGTTATTTTTACCACGAACTACGAGGTTTTGATCCTCCATTGCATTTTGTTGGTACGTAGGATGAGACTCCAAAAATCATGGCAAATACGAAAAATTAAAAAATATTTATTTTTCCATCTCTCCAATCTTTTGCAAACATTACCTTTTTAAACTAAAATGTATATATTTTCAAAGAGGTTCCCATGGAGTACCATGGATGTTTAGAGTGTTAATACCTTCCATTTGCACAACTAACCCCTGGACCCTTATCTCTTTTATTTAGTTTTGTTTTAAAACTTCCTTGGGTTTTGTTCGTACTTTTTTCCTTTTCCTTTGGAAATAATAAAAACGCGGTGACGACTCTTATTTTACAAGTTAAGTTATTGATTAAATTATTGATTAATTAAGTATTAACAAGATTCAATATGAGTATAGTAAAAATGGAGACCAGATATTGTACCTTAATCTTAGCATGTGAGTTGTTTTTATACTTTGGATCGAATAAAGTAGATTTGAGATGGATTGGGGCTTGTTCAATCGAGTCTTTGGCCGGTCCAAAATAATTACCATTGGACAATTTATTTTACATGTGTGAATAAGGTTTTAACCATTCACAAGTCGAAGTAAGAATTCTTACTACTAGTTTTTTATTTTATGATGATGTTATTCAAATTCAATTATTATTGATTACATTGGATCATATTACGACTCAGGACGAAAGAGCATTTGTTTACACTTAAAAATAAATCACATATTAGTCAAAATTGACGAGACAATTGATTAGTATATAGTCGAACTCCCTTTAATCGATATCAAATCACGCAAATATTAACATAATTGAACATGAGTCAACCAAATATTTTCCAAGTCAACTAGAATTTATCATGGTTGTTGAGACTTTAAACTTAATAAAAATACAATAGAACTAAACAATTGAGTATCGAGTATTATGACCATGTTACATGCTAATGACATCACTAATCAAAGATGGAGAAGCTCATGCAACCACGATTTGCAGAAAGTTACATATTGGATTTATGATCAACAAAATATGATAATAAATGAAAGATGTTAAATCAAACGTGGTGCGCCATGTATCCTAAAGAGATTGAGCATTTATGCATTACTTGTATAATAGTTCAATGAGATGATATTTTACGACTCCATGGTCAATAAAGACATTCCCTCTATGAATATCATTTACTTATAATCATTTAACACTTCATTCAATCAAATTATTCTACTCATTATTTTTAATGCTTTTTAAAGTAGTTAACTTTTTTTTACAAATGACAAAGTTCATTATTAAGCACAATATAGTGAAATTACTTTTTGAGATATATATATATATATATATATATATATATATATATATATATATATATATATATATATATATATATATATATATATATATATATATATATATATATATATATATATAAAATAACAAATATTTAAAAATATAATAAAAAAATATCGTTGATAATTTAAAATGACTTATAGTTTAAATATTTTTTCTAAAAATGTAAGAATACTAATACTTTCGATCACTTGTTATTAACTTCAATCTCCACCCTTTTTTTTTATAATATATTCTATTTTGGCTCCTTAACATAAGAATTTCAAAAATAATATATATGTAATTTAAAATATTTCAATAAATTTAAAAAATAATTTTTCTATATTAATTTAAAAGATAATTTTTTATTTATATTAAAAATTAGAGAAAGTAATGCTTATAATAATATGGAGTAACATTGAAGTGGATTTTTGCTTCTAGAAAATATTGATAGTTTGAGCTATAAGCAATCATGCATAATTAATGTGTAGTATTATTCTAGAATGAGTTTATGAAGGCTTAAAATCAAACATTTTTTAATTAGTTGAAGCTGTCAGAAATAATAGTGTATTGTTAGTGGAAATTTTAATATTGCCATGATTACATGCAACCATATGATCTGAACTTTGGACTAACTTTCCGACTAGCGGTATTCTTGGTCATGTTGATGTTTTTGTTGATGCTGACAAGTGACAATATTCCAGAATCTCTTCTTAATAGTACTATAATCCTTAATGTATTGCATATTCCTTTTTATAAGAAACTTGTTTAATATTATTGTGTTGTGTTAAATGTTACAAATAAAAAATATTCTTTAGAAGATTAATTTACACGAATTGCATACGAAGGTCTTATGGGGATGGATGCCACGAATCCCGGAATGTGCTATACAATTTACGAAATATCCATGCACAAAACAAGTGATTTTGTTTATTCTATTAATATTATGTAGTAGAATCATATAGCATTCAAGATTTTGAAATTAAAATGGTTTGTAGCGCTGTCTTTTGAATTTGATGTTAATATAGGGTTTTGTTAAAAAAATACTAAAAGATTGTCAACTCCATTATTGGTTGGGAGAGTCTTAAATGATGGGTTCTAAGTGTTTGTTTATATATTTATATCAGGTGATTATCGCTTTTTCTTTTTATTTAGAGAATCCCCTTTTTATATGGTTTTATATGGTTTGACTCATCCATCCTCTCTTAATGTGTGCCTTCCCATATCCCTCATAAAATTGATCTTAAGTAATGTTTGTCGCCACTATAATTGATAAATAACATCTTTTCCATCAATATATGTAACTCACATGTCATTGTAGAACATTCTGTAACCGTCGCCTGTGACTCTTCATATGGTATTGACCTTGGGTCCGACTTGTGTGTATGAGTATTATCATCTAACATATTTGCCTCTTAATATTTGACCTTCTCACCACTCGGTTTCAGACAATTCCAAGATGTACTCGTCTCTTTCATTATTGGACCCTTATGACCTTTCATCTTTCGAAACCATTTTTAGAGGTGATCCTCCGACCATTATCTCGGTTTATCTGGGTTTGATACCCTTGGTACGAGACTTAACACCTCGGTCATTTAGGAACCTCAACCCGACAAGCTGGTGCTTTCTTGGACCGGGTTACATCTCGGATGTCATAAGCAAAATTCGTCTTCTAGTTTTGACAAATACTTGGCTTTCATCCGAGTCACTCCTACTTCATCACCGACTTCTTCTGATCTTATACCTCGGCCAATCAACATAAATTTTCGAGATGTACATAAGTCCCCCAAGCATGAAATCTGAAAGAGAGAAATATTCTGACAAAAAAAAATCCTGAAACATTTTCCTTCCATCCAAAGGTTGAGGTGTAACTCAGACCTAACATATTGTCCAAGGTTGCGATCGTGATGCGTCTTAAATCGAAGTTGTGGATCTTGAATTAGTGTTGCTAATCTTCGGTATGGTAGCCCAAAGAGAGTGCATGCGTGGTTAGCACTCCAACGTCCAAGTCAGTTTAAGGTTCAAGATAATCGTAATGAGAGTGTGGATTTGAGATTGTGTATCTGAAACCCTCTTGAAACTGTATTTATACTTTAGGTTCAATGGAGTGGACGAGATGAGCGAGCCTTATCTTATTTGGCTGACCCAGAACAACATTTGAAAAGGCTAGGCTCGAGCCTAAAAGTAAGCCTATGATACTGTTCGCTGTTGATTTTGGCGAACAACCTCTGGTTTTCCAAAACTTGTCGAATTGGGTTACTTGCAGGATCAACCATACAAATCCTAGGACATGTGCAAATTTAAATAACTTTGTAACTCTTTAGAACAACCTTTGTATCCTTTATTTGGTTTACGAAGTCTTTCATGTACGAAAGATATTGACTAAAAATGCTTAAGTAAAAGTAAACTTAACAAGACTAAGATAAATGGCGAAAAGTAAATGGCGAAGAATATATTGCATAAAGTAAATGCAAAGAATAAATGACTGATAAATGTAAAGGAAAATTGGTAAAGAACTTTGAAATTTATAAAACAAAACTTTAAAGAAATGGTGTTTGTTCACACGTACATTTTTCAGATAAGACTCTTTTCTCTCACACGGGTACTTTGAGTATTTTTGCAGGAATTTTGTACCAGTTTTTACACACACATTCTGATAACAACTATCCTATTTATATACAAACAAAATAACTGTCACTAACGAATAAATCCTAAAACTATGACACTTGGCTCTCTGCATGACTTCCTTTCGCTAGGTGCTTCCACGCGTCTTCTGCCAAACGTTATAACTCTTTTGAATTTGAATTTCCGCTTTATGTCGAAACGACGCATCTCCTCAGACTTGTCGAATTGTCGAAATATCATAACATCATCCATACTTGTCGAAGACGTCTTTTCATCTGCAAACATCTTCTTCTGTCGAAATATCGAACCACCAATCTGTCGAAGTGCCGAAAACACTTATCAACTAAACTGTCGAAAATGCTCTTCAAGTATATATTTCCAGTTTTTTTTTGTTTTGCAAGCATCTCCATTTGTTGAAAACACTATTCTGCTTATTAATTTCATGGCGTCAAAAATACATGTATACAAATTGCTCCCTAGCAAAGATGTTTCGACTACTCTGGAGAAACAATCATTTGTTGTCAACCAATATTTCGATGCCATGTCATTTAATTCCACCATCTCCAAGCTTTTATAATCTCAAGTTCCCAAACAGATTCATCATTACACTTTTTCAAAAACGTCATGTCTAGCCCCCGTTTAGACCTTACCCTCATCATTTCCTAAACCTAACATCATGGCCTTTTTCAACTTCCACATCTTCATCATCACCGTTGTGATTCAGCCACGTGTCCCACGATTATCATCAAAAACTCAAACGTTTTTATCATCTTCCCTTATAAATACTCACACCCTATTTTCTCTAAAACTTTTTTACGCTTCAAACTTTCTTCTTCATACCCATTTTCATACTTTCAACTTTCCTGAAAAAAATTCTTTGTTCTTCTCAACAATGGCTCCTCCAAAATCTTCCAACAACAAACACTCCAAGAAAACCCAAGATTCAACTTTTCATCCTGTGCACGAGTTGAATGGACCAATGACTGTTGGAAACCAACAATGCGTTCCTGAACCTCCCAATGAGAGAGAGAAGGAATGTATCTACAAATCCCAGGTATTAATTCTTGTTCTTGTTTCTGGTATTTGTCACGCTATGTTAGGTCCACTCCCCAATCCAGATATTAAACCAGATCGTCTGAAAGAATTTTTTCCCACCTATTTCCATACCAAACCCATAGGTGCTGGAGCAAAACCTCAACCTCAAGAGAAAACTGTAGAACAAATTGACCCACAAAGTTCGACTGATGATGGAGAGTTGAATTTAACTTATTTGAGTCATGCTAGGATCTTTAGAACTTGTCCATGGTCGAAAGACTCTTCAGACTATTTGTCCTGGCTAGATAAGGTTGAAAAGATTAAAGGAGATTTCTGGAAGGAAATAGGCATTTTCGACCTCATTCAATTGTCGAGAGTAGGACCCAACATTTGCCTCAATATGCTTTTAGCTTCCCTCTATTTTTGGGACAGTACCTATAACACCTTTCACCTTCCTTGTGGGATGGCCACACCCACTCTCTTCGACGCAGCAACCATCGTTGGCCTTCGCCCGAATGGGATAGATTTCGACCCCACCAACCTAAATGAAGATTCTATAGCTTTCGACACTAGCTTTGCTCCATACTCTTTATTCATGTCCCATTATCATGACAAGGATACCACAGAAGTCTCGGATGTCAAACAAATAGCCTTTTTTACTCTATGGCTAACAAAATATGTGTTTTGCTCCCGTTCCCTCCAAGTTGCCAAAAGATTCATCACTATGGTCAATCAGCTTCACGCAGGAACCAAACTATGCTTAAGTGAAATGATTTTGGCGAATCTTTACGAATCCTTGAGTGAGAGTGTAATTTTTTTGAAAACCATCAAAGACAGATGTAAAATCAATTTGTCGGGACCTTTCTGGCTTTTACAATTATGGCTCAATGCCACCTTTGAAGCTTCTCTTCCTGTAAAACACGAAGTGAACGAAGAAAAAGTGAAGGACATGACTGTCGAATGGCCTAGGTTGGTGCAACTAACGCCAATTGATGAAGGAATTAGCCTTCGACAAGCTTTCAACGGTTATGTCATGATGTTTGCCAAAAGATATCATTTTACTTCGACCATGGCACCCTTTGCCAGTAGAAAAATTGGACCTTAATGGTTTACCCAACAACTGCCTTTGGAAATGCAGAAGGATGAGAATATATTTTTGGTGTTTGGGAATCATTTTTAACCCCCAGGCTCCTTTTTTCCCATCATAACGTAACCAAAACCCAAATAGCTTTGATAGTCTACCAACCCAATCTCGTTGCTAGACAGTTTGGCTTGATCCAAATAAAACCTCGACCCATCTTCCCAAAGAAAGGATCTATCATTTTTTACAACTCCCTTCATAATGAAGATAAGAGCAAAGAGTTGTCGAAGAAGCTAACTGATGATTCTCTTGATATTCGACCAGTGATCTTTCGACCATCTTTTCTCTGTACTCCTGAGTTTGATGAGTGGTGGAAGGATTATTATTCTACCAGATTTTTTAACGTAACAGCCTTCACCACACATTTAACAAATGATTTTGCTTTCGTGCAGGATCGGACCAAAAAAGGTATTCAAAGACACATTAAAGAAATACAAAAATTTCAAAAATATTTTGAAACCGTGTATAGACCTGATGATCTTAGTCGAACTATACATGAAGCAACAGTAGAATTAAAACATAAATTGACGGAGAGGTTTGAAAATTTGTCATTGCCTTCACATGTTTGACCAGAAGCGCGCTATGACCTGGCTTTCAGCTGTCATCCACCAAAATTTCCTCCTCTACCAACTGCTGAGTTTGGCGTGGCATTAAGCCCTCCATTTCCAGATTGGTTCGTTTGTGGGGACTATATGAAAATTCTTCGTTTACATTACAAAAAACCTGCTGAGCATGTGGTTCCGACTAAGTATCATCTGAACGATTACCAAGGACACCTTCATATTGGAATAGAACATGTTCGCGTGGAAAGTCCCATTCTTGAAGGTGTTAACAGAAAACACGATTTTTCTTTTGTTATTCTAACTGTATTATCATGTATTTCTTATATTTGTTTCTGATTTTCCTTTCTTTCCTTAGCCGTAAAGATCCCTACCAAGAAAGCTTCCGTCGAAGCATCACCAGGTGCTGCTAAGAAACCTTCGACAAAGGTACAAACCTCACCCTTTTCATTTATTCTTTCTCCTTTTAAGAAATTAACCGGCTTTGGTTTGCATGACTAGGTAAGTCGAAAGCCCCCACCAGTCCAAAAAAGAAAGAAAGACGAGGAGAAGGAAGAGGAGAAAGTTCCTAATGAAGAATCTGGTGATGAATCTCCAGAGCCAAACCCCCCTCCTCAGAAGAAGACAAAAAACAAGAGGGTCTCTTCCCAAAGATCCATTGTTAAGTCAGCTAAGAAAGATTCTTCAAGTACTCCAACAGCCAAACTTCAATCGAAGGATACAGAGAGTGGGAAATCTAGTTTTAATACTGAGATTCCTGAGGTAAATCCTTATTTCGCCTATCTATATTTATCTTCATTGCATTTCTTTCTTCTAACTTAGAATTATTTTCAGAAATAATTGGCTGTCGAAAGAAAACCTACAGATAAAAACACACCAAAACCTGATAGTGGTTCTGCTCTCAAAACTGTCAGCTCGATGTCCACTTCTCCGAAGGATTCGACAAAAGGATCAACAATGGAGATGGTGCAGACAAAAATTAATCCTGAACCTGAGAAAACTCTGGAAGAGACAGTCCACGAAGAAGAAATCCCCAAAAATGATCATGACACGCAGACTGTAGCAGAATTCGACGCTACAATGAGTGAAGCTTCTGAAGACGATTCACCTCCTCATCCAGGATTAAATGCTGCAAATAAGGGCGATGACACTGACATGGAAACTGGGGTCGAAGATGACCATGAAGAAGAAACTGCTAAAGATGAGGATGACCAGTCGAAACAACCGGATGCTGGGCAAACTTTAGGGCGAAGCACTCAACCCGCTCCTGACCAGACCAAAGGAAGTTTCGTATCAACTGGTTCGACTGGTTTCTCTCGCGAAGAGCTTGAGAGTCTCAAGGTGCAGAGACCCTTAGAATATCTAAAGGCCATGCTTAGCGCTCGTCACAATTTTCAAGATTCTTCGCAAAGCAGTTTCGACTACCTCTGGGGCCACTTCTGAAGCGCAATCTCTTGACAACATTTTGACCAAGATTAAGACGAAAATCCTTGATGTTGATTTGTTCAAAGTTTTAGAAGAAAACGCCCTTGCTCATATTGAACTCAAGAAGATTTTGAAACAAATAAACGTCTTGGAAACTTCTGCTGAGGTTGGCAATTTTGTGACGGAGCTGATGACCCTTATCGACTTGGCGACTGCAGACCTTCATCGTCAAAGAGATCTCTCCCGGTAAATCTCCACAAAATCCGAGACTCAAATTGCTGAATGGGATGTTGTTGCTACTTCGACTGGCGAAGTTTCAAAGCTGCAGCAGCTTTTTGAAACTTATATCAAAGGAGTTGCTGCTTGTGATGATAATATCCAGAAATGGGAGAAACAAATAGCTGTTCTTCAAGAAAAAATCTCCCAAGAGAAAAAACGCAGAGCATCCATACAACAACCTAAGCAAAATGAGATTGACAACGAACTGAAGGTGGGTATTCGACATGCAGAAAGGGCTCAGCAACTTAGTCAAGAGATTGAGACTCTCTCTACTCACAGAAGTCTTTGTGATCATCGACTCCAGTTTCAAAAAAAGAAATTTGCCACATTGAAGGAAGCTTTTGCTAGTATCAAATTGTAGTCGAATTAGTTTACCAATTCTCAGCCCTTTGAGGCTTTCTTTGTAATAACTTTGGTGCCATTTTTGTTTGTCAAAGCTATCGCAATTATTTTCACAATTATTCTACTGCTATTTTTACTTCTTGCAATATTGGCTTATATTTTTTCAAATACTTGCCATTTATCTTTAAGATTCTCTCATCTTTTCCTACCTCTTCAATCTCATACGCACCATTTGAAAAACTTTTCAAAATATGGAAAGGTCCTTCCCACTTAGGAGACCATTTCCCCATTAATCTATCTTTTCGATCCATAGGAAGGATTACTTTCCAAACAAGATCACCAATTAAAAAGGTCTTGAATTTTACTTTCTTATTGTAAAACTTTTCGACTCTTTCTTTTTGTCTCTTTATAAGATCCAGCGCTCGCAACCTTTCTTCGTCTAAATCAACTAATTCGCCCATCATCATACTCCAATATATATCTGATGGGATTTCATGATGCCTTTGAACTCTAACTGATTGCAAATATATTTCGACTGGTAAAACTGCATCATGTCCATAGGTCAACTTAAATGGAGTCGAATTCGTTGCTTCTTTTGGAGATGTTCGACAAGCCCATAAAACTTGATCTAAAGTTTTATGCCAGTTTTTAGGTTTTCTCCCCCACATGCTTTTTGATCAAATTTATCACTACCTTGTTGGCTGCTTCAACTTGTCCATTGGCTTGAGCATAGTAAGGTGTCGAAGTAAGGAGTTTAAATCCTGTTTCTTGTGCAAATTTCTGCATATTTTTACCAGTGAACACAAATCCTTGATCTGTTGTTATTGTTTCTGGTATCCCAAATCTATAAATTATGTGCTTTTGGATAAAATCTATAACTGCTTCTTGATCTACATTTACCAATGGTATGGCTTCAATCCACTTAGTAAAATAGTTTATTCCAACCAAAATGTACTTTTGCCCTTTTGAAGAGGCTGGTCGAATTTCACCAATCAAGTCTAAAGCCCAACCTCTAAATGGCCAAGGCTTTATAATTGAATGCAACTCACTTGCAGGAACATGTGGTATGTCTGCATGTACTTGACATTCCTGACAACCTTTTGAAAATTCGACACAGTCCTTCAACATTGTTGGCCAATACATTCCTTGTCGAAATAATAACCATTTCATTTTATGACCTGCTTGGTGTGTGCCACACGCTCCACTGTGCACATTCGACAAAGCTATGTAAGCTTCATCTTCACCTAAGCATTTCAACAAGACTCCTTCTGCAGTCTTTTTGAACAATTCGTTTCCAAAAAGTACATAACTTAAAGCTCTGTATTTTACCTTTCTTTCGGCTTTCTGATTTGGGTCTTGTAGATAATCCTTGATGGGCTTTCTCTAGTCTTCAATTCCTGAATCATCTGTATTGAATATCTCAAAATTTTCTTCGTCACCATATCCTAATCTTATTGACTCCAAATCTGATGGGGACAATTTGGTAGATATGACTCTTCCTCTGACTTCAATAGCCTTTTCTAACTTTTCCTTCGACACTTTGTATCCAGACGCAAGTTGAGCGAGGTCATTCGCCTCTTGATTCTCCACCCTGGGAATGTGCCTAAAGGCCACATTGTCGAATTCCTTGAGAAGTCTATTGGCTATTACAAAGTACATGATTAAATTTTCTTTCACACACTTATATTCTTTAGTTAACTGCTTTATCACCAGTTCAGAGTCACCCATTATTTCGACTCTTGTTGCCCCCAATTTCAACAATATTTCAAGTCCAGCAATCAAAGCTTCATATTCTGCTTCATTATTTGAACACAGACTTTCAACTTTGTACTTGAACTTTGTTGGAATTCTGTCAGGAGAAATAATCAACATCCCAACACCAGTTCCATTCTTATGACTGGAACCGTCGAAATACAGTTTCCATGGTTCTAATTCGACATACTCTACATTTTCATCTATAGAGTGGTCAGCTATAAAATCAGCAACCACTTGTCCTTTCACAGCCTTTAAAGGCAAATATTTCAAGGAATATTCTGTCAATGCTAAAGCCCATTTTCCGATTCGACTATGTAAAATAGATTTAGATAACATATATTTTATTACGTCGAAATGAGAAGAAGTGTATACATCAACAGGCTTTATATAATGCTTTAATTTCATACAAGAGAAATATACACATAGACATAGTTTTTCTATAATACTATATCTAGTTTCAGCATCATTTAGAACTCTACTGAGATAATAGATGGCTCTTTCGACGCCATTCTCATCTTCTTGGCACATCATACTTCCTAATGTTTTGTCTGATGCCGAAATGTACAATCTCATACTTCTTTTTCTACAAGGAGATATTAGAATTGGAGGGCTAGCCAGGTATTCCTTGATTTTGTCAAAAGCAGCTTGTTGTTCTTGCCCCCATGCAAAATCTTCCTTCTTTAGTCGAAGTAGAGGAGAGAAGGCTTGCGTTTTTCCACTAAGGTTGGAGATAAACCTTCTGAGAAAGTTGATTTTCCCCAGCAGAGACTGCAACCCCTTTTTCGTTGATGGCGCTTTTGCCTCCATTATGGCTTTGGCTTTGTTTTCATTTATTTCGATCCCCTTCTTGTGGACCACAAAACCTAAGAAATCACCCGCCTGCACACCAAAAGCACATTTAAGGGGATTCATTTTTAAACCAAACTTCCTCATCCTTTCAAAGGATTGTCGAAGATGGTCTATATGACTTTTCCCTGAAACAGACTTGATCACAATATCATCAATGTACACTTGCATGAAAGTTTCGATAAAGTCATGAAAAATGGAATTCATAGCCCGTTGGTAAGTTGCTCCAGCGTTTTTTAAACCAAAGGGCATTACTACCCATTCGTAAGTTGCTCCAGATGTTTTAGGAACATCTTCTTCAGAAATAAAAATTTGATTATAGCCAGAATATCCATCTAGCATACTTAAATACTCGTGGCCTACTGCAGAATCTATAAGCATTTCTGCCACTGGCATAGGATATTCATCCTTTGGGGTAGCTGAATTTAAGTCTCGAAAATCAATGCACACCCTAAGTTTACCATTTTTCTTAATTACAGGAACTATATTTGCAATCCATTCGACATACCTGGTTGTGCGGATGAACTTGCATTTTAGAAGTCTTTCGACCTCTTCTTTTATTTTCGACAGAATCTCTGGCGCGAAGCGTCTTGGAGTCTGCTTTACTGGCTTCTTTCCTTCCATTATTGGCAGCTGCAATTCGACCAAACTTCTATCTAAACCAGGTATCTCGTCGTAATCCCATGCGAAGCAGTCTTTGAACTCTTTCAGCAACTGGACTATTTCGACTTTGAACTGGGGGTCCATCTTTGCGCTTATGTAGGTTGGTCTACTTTCTGCCCCCAGTCCTAAATTTATTTCTTCTAATGGATCTTGCGCCACCATCTTCATGTTAGTTGAGACTGGATCTTTTTCAAACCCCAGAGGTTCGTCATCATAAATGGCGTCAAGCTTTTGGTGTTGCCATTCGCCCATCTGGTTGTTATCATAATCTTCTGCAACGTCTCTTTGGGGACATTGTTCGTTGGAATTTTCTTTATTGGCTTCGACAACCATATATTTTACTTCGGCCTCAAGGGCCTCTTTGAGTTTGTTTTTGGCTACGTAAGCCGTAATTCTTTCGAGCGCTGATTCTTTACTCATCATCATCAAATTCGCTTCCCTATCCTGTTGGCGCTATATGAGTAGTTCCCCACATGTAGTTTGATTCGCCAATTACTTCTTTGTCCCACTGAAAACCATGTGTAGGATGAAGGTACATGGATAACGCCCATAGTGGTTCCTACTTTTCCTTCGTAGTTCGACAACGCCATGTTGTGAGGTTTTGCGTCTGAATCATCCTTCCCAATTTTCCTTAGCATGAAATGGGGCATCAAATTTACTGTTGCTCCGCCATCTACCAGTATCTTGTTTACACCAACATTCTCAACCTTTCCTTTTATGAACAAAGGCTTTAAATGTGCCTTCATGGAATCATCTGGCCTTTCGAAGAAAGCATTCTGTTCTTCAACGCAACCATTGTTCATAATGTAGTAGCAAACGGGCCTATGTACCATTGTTTCCTCTTCCATCCCATCTTCCTCATCTTCGACCTCCATGATTCTATCATAATCTTTAGGGAGGACAGGAACCACATTGCAGATCACATTAAAGGACGCTTCTGAGTCAGATTCGAAGTTGTCAGTTATTTCGTCGTCTTCTTGCACCTTCTCTTTGGACAACACTGGTTCGACCACGCTGCCAGGATTGATCTGGTGGGAGGTCTCCTCTCTGTTTACTATCTGAGCATTGTCACTGGATTCTGCTTTCTCTTTGCTGTCAGCATCTTTTCCAATCACGCTTTTTTCTGCAGCTTCTTTTTCTGCCCTCTTCTGCCTCTAGAATCTTCTCCATTGGGATCTTGACATAGGAGTTTCCCTTTGTATTTTTCTGAAGGATATGGTCTTGGTTTGTGCTTCTTCACTTCCTTCTTATCCTCCATCGAAGTGCCTCTCTGAACTTCAAAATTCCTCCATTTTTTCTGTCCTTGAGCATCTCTAATGGGTTGAACCCATTTGTCATCTGTTGCTTTGTTGGATGGTTTGTAAGTGTTATGGTATCTTTCTTCACGCCTCCATTGGTGATGATCACTTTTTCTTGGGTCATATCCTGTTGTCCCCCAATTTTCTTTTCTCTTGGCTTTATCCACTACTTCCAGGTTGGTTGTTGCCTTCATGTCGAAGATTGCACTGCAACGTGGGCATAACATCACTTCAGTCCTTATCTTTTGGCACCTCTTGATGAATTCCACTAGATTTTCCTCTTCTTTAGGATATGCCAGCCTTTGGTACTCCTTTCGACGACGATCTTCATCCACTTCTGCCTGGTTTCTCTGAGATACCTCCACCATATTCACCCCAACATTCCGTCCGTCAGCAATGCTTAATTTGTTCATTTTTTTAATAAGTCTTTCTTCTTCGACTTCACCATTTCTTTGTATCTGGTCAAACTCCTTTTCTGGGCAGCAACACTAAGATATGTTCCTGGGACCATGTTTGCAGCAACATTTGTTCGAATTTCTTCTGGTGTCCTCCATTACCCTACATAGGATTCCACCGGTCACAGGCTTCATAGGACCATCCACAACTTCTGCTTTGATTCCTATGACCTCTTTATTGAAAGGTCCCATAATGTTGACGCAGTTTGCGCCATCACCTACCCTCATTTGGTCAGGATCAAGGCTTTCAGTAGCCTTGTTTTCAATAGTGAGGTCTTCAGTAACCTTCTTTTTGATGATAGGAGATTGTCAGTTGTCTCAGTTGTTTTTTCATTGTTGCTCAAAGGTAAATCCCCCCACCCGGTTGGCTGGATTGCGTTGATGTCGATACGAGAACTTGCAGGCGCAGTGTATTTCGCGAGATAATCGTACTTCCTACTTGGCTGTCCCAAGCAATCCCAATTTGCTCCTTGTCGATCTACAACATCTTCAACAATATTGTCATTGTCTTTTTTGTCGAAACCTTCAGTAGTTTCCATCTTTTTCTGGTCGTCAAAGCCTTCACTAACTTCAACTTTGTTCTGGTTTGTAAGATCATCAGCAATCTCAACCATGTTGATATTAGTGTCGAAACCTCCAGCAGCTTCCACCATTTCAAAATTGTCGTCAGGAGCAACTTCGACCTCCACCATATTCACAATGGATGGTTCAGCATAATGGGCTTCGACTGGCTGCATGGGATTCGAATCAATCCTCATCTGTTGTTTTGGCTTATCACCAAACTTCAGCCTTCCGTCACGAATAGCATTTTGAGCGAGATCCCTGAAAAGGAAACACCGAGACGTTTTATGGCCCAGAAAGTTATGGTATTTACAAAAACCTCTCTTTTTCTGTTGTTCCACAGGCGATTCTTTAGCGCCTGGTGGTTTTATTAATTGACCATCTTTAACCAATAAGTCAAAAATCTCGTCACATTTGGTGATGTCGAACGTATAAGTTCTTTTAGGAAACTTATCACTGGTTTCGACTGGATTTCCGTTCGACGGGGTTAGTACTTTACACGAATATGGTGGGCCTTGCTTCAGTTCTGCTAAGTCAATCTCTTGTTCCTCGAAGTTACTTGGTTTGTTTTCGTCGTATTCATCATCTTGACATACCCCTACATAGGCCACCCTTTTTTTTATTTGCTCTAAATTTTTCGTCCCTTAACCTTTCGACTTGTCTCACCCTATCTGCTAATTGCGCCATATCCCTTAAATACTGAGTGTCTCGTTTCTTTCTTATAGAATAATCTAGACCCCCTGCGGCCATTTCGACTAACTCATGTTCTGGCACCCGAGTGAAACACCTAGCCTTTAGCAACCTGAACTTATTTAAATAATCATCTATTGGTTCTGAGTATTTTCTCTTAACGCTGGCTAATTCCTTCAGACTTATTTTGGTTTGTCCCATGTAAAATTGTTCATGGAATAACCTCTCTAATTGGGTCCACGTATACACTGAGTTTACAGGCAAGGATGTAAACCAAGTAAACGCGTTTTTCGTCAAGGAACTAGGAAAGTATTTTATTTTCAAATTTTCATTACGGGCTATCTCTCCTGCTTCGATCAGATAACGTGCTACATGTTCTATGGTGGATTCACTAGTATCCCCTGAGAATTTGGTGAACTTAGGGACTTTCCATCTTGGGGGCAATTCTTCTTGCAAAATATATTTCGACAGTGGGGAAGCGTAACCGGGCCTTTGTAATCCTACGTTTACCCTATTTTGTGCCATTATCGTTTTGACCATGGCCGCTAAATTGTTTTCGGCAGGCAAGTTATTATACCGGATTCGTTGTTGCAACACATCATCAGCGTCTTGGCCTCTCTGGATTACTATCCTTCTAGGCTCTTGTGGAACAGGAATTTCGACACGAGGTTGTTCGACTACTTCCTCTTGGTTTCTGACGTTTTCCTGGGGATTATCTAACGGTATTTGATTTATTGTAGGCTCTTCTTGGACCGCCACCACTGGGTTCTGAACCACTTGTTCTCTGTGTCGAGTTTGAGGGACCCCAAAAAAGTCAGCAATGCGCGTCATTTGCGCTGCCAACAATTGGTTTGTTTGGGTGGTGTTTTGTATTAGAGGATTAAACACCGCCCCCATTTGTTGTGTCAACATTTGGACCATATCATGATTACTCTCGTCCATTTGTTGTCTAATTACTTGTGCAGAATTATTTGTTATTGCCGGCATGTAAAGTGGTTGTTGGTTTAGTCTACTCATGTTTCCTCCATATCCTGACCCTTGTAATGGTGAAGACATATTGGCCATAGAATTAGAATATAATACCGGCGAATTGTGTAAATTTGCCATTACCGAAGTTGGCATTCCAAATGGTTGTTCCCTACCAGGCAGATGCATGGTGAAATTTGTCACAAAAGGCCTAGAACTATTCCCTATAGGAGGAGGTGTCCCAACAAGCATTTGTTGCACCCTAATGGACGAACTAGGCGGATTTTGCGATATTGAAACCGCTGGTGTTGACCCTGTTGACGAAGGCACAGCCTCTGACACAGGGACTGATCCCACATTTCCTCCTGTCGAAGGGATAGGGTTGGATACTGGGATGACTTCATTTGGATTAGGATTATTTGGATTATTTGGCTGACTCGCCATTTTCCTTACTCTCGTTCGTTTAGGTCTTTCTACGTCAGATACAACTAATTTACCGCTTCTTAGTCTCATACAACGAAGAAGAAACCTTGACTAAAGATTACTTAAGTTTTAGATTTTGCACTGGTCCCACTGAGCGTGCCAATTTGTTTGCTGTTGATTTTGGCGAACAACCTCTGGTTTTCCAAAACTTGTCGAATTGGGTTACTTGCAGGATCAACCATACAAATCCTAGGACATGTGCAAATTTAAATAACTTTGTAACTCTTTAGAACAACCTTTGTATCCTTTATTTGGTTTACGAAGTCTTTCATGTACGAAAGATATTGACTAAAAATGCTTAACTAAAAGTAAACTTAACAAGACTAAGATAAATGGCGAAAAGTAAATGGCGAAGAATATATTGCATAAAGTAAATGCAAAGGATAAATGACTGATAAATGTAAAGGAAAATTGGTAAAGAACTTTGAAATTTATAAAATAAAACTTTAAAGAAATGGTGTTTGTTCACACGTACATTTTCCAGATAAGACTCTTTTCTCTCACACGGGTACTTTGAGTATTTTTGCAGGAATTTTGTACCAGTTTTTGAAGGTGAGAAAAACAAGAAAGGGGGGGTTTGAATTGTTTGAAAAATAAGCGCTTTTGCAAAATGAAATCACACAATGATTTTATACTGGTTCGCTTATAACACAAAGCTACTCCAGTCCACCCGGCCAAGGTGATTTCGCCTTCAACAAGGACTTAATCCACTAATCTTGAAAGATTACAAACAACCCCTAAGAGAGAAGAAAATCTCTTAGTCCTCTCAAGTCTACAGACTGCAAAGAGTCACTTGAGGAAATCAAATAAAAATAAGATACAAGATGTGTAATCTAGTGTGCTTCTAAGAAAGCAAATATTACAAACTTAAGAACAAATTTTTCACTTGATAAGCAACAGCTTAGTGAAAATCTTTGAAGAACAAAGATGTTTTTCTTGAGCGTGATATGATTTCAGTATAGTTTTGGCTAGTGATTTCTTCGTGTGTACTGAATGAGATTTCTTCTCTATTTATAGGAGTTGAAGTAGAGTTGAAGTAGCGTTGAATCTGTTGGATATTGAGATGTAGTTACGCCATTCCATTAATAGCTTCTGCAGTAGACTTTTTCACTTAGAAGTGACTACTTACCACAATTAGTATCTTCTCTCTTGGAAGTGGAGATTAACGTCTCTTTCTAATTGAGGAAATCCATTTGCAGAACTTTATCTTGGCTTAAACGTTACTTCATCATGATTAACAATTCTGATTAGAGTCTTTGTGTATCTGGAGAAACTGGCTTCTGATGTTATCTCTTGAATGTTCAGATGGCGCTGATAACTTCAGAGTTTGCAGAAGGCATATGTTCAGAGTCAGAGCTTCTAGACTGTACTTCATATTCAGATGCTTCTGATACTTGCAGTTTTGTCCAGAGTCAGAGCTTCTTGAAACGAGATTTCTCTTTAGACGCTTCTGATACTTGAGATTTTGCATCTGATCTTGTTTTGCATCTGATGACATCATCAGATTTGTTTCTTCTTTCTTTAGAACCCTGCACACTTAGAAACTTTTCGTTAGGGTACCACTTTTGGTTTCATCCTTTGTTATCATCAAAATCATGGAATCTATTGTAGAACTATTTTTGTTCTTACAATCTCCCCCTTTTTGATGATGACAAAACAAATAAAATTATCAGATGAAACATGAAAAATATTAGATCAGATAGACAAAAGCTCCCCCTGAGTTAGCGCTAGGGAGTTCAGAAGTTCTTACCAGAGCTTTTCCAAGTAATTAGGTTTCTGAAAACTTTCTGCAAATGCTTAACTTTAAAGTTAGAGTTATTTAATCAGAGCTATTATTTAATCAGAGCTATTTATATCAGAACTAATTCTATAATTGTTGCAGAATGCTTAAGGTTTTAGACATAATTTTCATCAGAGCTATTTAATAATTTCTCCCCCTTTTTGGCATAATCAAAAAGGCATAAAACATAAAAAATAATAGAGAGAAAAAAAACACTTCATTAAAAAAGCACAAAGGCAAAACAGCAGTCAAAAAGATCAGATTCAACAGAAATATCAGAGCTAAAAGAGAAAAAGACAGAAGCAAAAACACTAGGCAAACAAAAGAAATCCTAAGTGCCTAAGGGTTTGGAGGAGGAGGAAGTCTCTGTAGTAGCATAGCAAACATATTCTGGAGGTTTTCATTCAGAGCGTCTTGCTTGTCCATCCTTGCCCGGAGCTCACTCTGATCTTGCTTGATCTCTTGCTGATCTTGCTTGATCTCCTTCAGAGTGTTAAGAATCAGAGGGATCGCAGAGGAAGACTCCCCCTGAATCAGAGCCTGCTGAGCTTCAGCTTCAGCAGCAGCTTGGGCTTCTGCATCTGCCTTAGCCTTGGCTTCAGCTTCCTGAATTCTCAGAAGTTCTGCTTCCTTTGCCAGGCGTTCTTCTTCCAACCTCTTAGCTTCTTCTTCAGCTTCCCTAGCCAACCTTTCTTCTTCTAATCTCTTGGCCTCAGCTTCTCTAGCCAGTCTCTCTTCCTCTAATCTCTTGGCCTCAGCTTCTCTAGCCAATCTCTCTTGGAGTCTTTCCTCAGAGTCTCTGATGTAGCCATTTCTGACTTGTTCAGAGATACTCTTCAGCCTATAAGACTCAGAGGTCATCCAACTAATAACTCTGTTCCAGTGTGTCCTAACAGATTTAGGATCATCACTGACTTCAGAATTTTTAGCCAGAGACTTGATCTTCTGGACTGAGGATTCTGCAACCTGTATAATGGCCTCCTCAAGGGTAGGTGTGATAATTTTAGGTTCAGGTTCAGGTTCAGGAGTATTAGTTGGAGAGTTTGGGGAGCTGAGATTTAGAGAGGGAGTTTCAGTTTCTGGTTCTGGCTGGGGTTCAGATTCTGCTTCTGGTTGAAGTTCAGAATCTGGGTCTGGTTGAAGACTGGGGGATGAAGCATAGAGTGGGTTTACATCTAATGGGTCAGAATCTGGGCTAGGTACAGTGGGAATTAATGGTGGAGTGATATAAGGTTCAGATGGGCGAATTACAGATGGTTGAGTTTCAGAGGGTGTGGTGGTTGTTTGTGGTGGAAGGGAAGTTTGATTTTCAGAGGTGATGGTGGTTGTTTGTTGTGGAATGGAAGTTCGGAGGGGAGAGGTTACTTCAGTTTGTGTTTGAGTTTGTGGGGCGAAATTTTTAGCATAGATTTCAGCTATTGTTGGGGAGTTTGGGTCAGAGTGTTCTTGATCAGAGGACTCATGATCAGAGAACTCTTGGTCAGAAGAAGGTGAAAGGTAAGGGGGTGATTCATAATCAGAGGATGAAGAGGAGCTGTGGTGGTATAGTTGATTAGGGTCAGAGGTTGTTGTAAAAGTACGGGCAATTTTTAGAACAGGTGGAGGTTGAGAGGTTCTGATGGTAGAAGGTGGTATTTCAGCGGTGGTATATATTGGTTGAGAGGAGAGAGGGTTAGAGGAAGCCATTACAGATTCAGAAGAGACAGGAGGAATGGACTTACCAGAGGAGACATTCAGAGGTGCTGAAGCTTTGGTGCCAGAGGTTTCTCCAATTCTGGCTTTCTTTGCCTTCCTTGCTTCCTCAGCTATCTTCTTCTCAGAAAGGCCTCTTTTGTATCTGACCAGATCTTCTACAGAGTCCAGACAGTCTTCTAGGCGAAAATCAGAGATATCAATGCCTTCATCCAGACGATCCTGAAGGTAGATGGCAATGGCATCTCTGGGTTCATTCTTGAAGAACCTTTCAAGGCCATGAGGCATCTTCCTCTGATCCTTCAGAGCTTCCCAGGTCACATTCATAGTGGGCTTGACTCTGATGTCCTTGATGATTCCCATACTCCTCAGATTTTTGGCATTCAGAGGCTTTCCAACGTCAATTGCCAGATCATCCATACATCTGGTCTTTTCCAGAGCATCTACTAGCCCATGCTCAATGAAGATGTCAGAGAGCAATCTTCCCAGAGGAATGTAGGATCTGGGCTTCATATTATTCCTTGTTTCTCTGACTGAATCCCTCAGATATCTGAAGAGAAGAACAGGGAGGTTGATTGGAATACCCTTCTGAATACAGTAGAGGATGCACTTCTGATCAGCATTTATATAATCTGAAGAGTTGGAGGCTGGACGATGATGGATTGTTCCCAGAATAATCTTCAGCCAAACTCGGAGGTTCTGATGAAGCTCCTTGTTCTTAGATGGGTTTCCTTCAACATTTGCCTTGAAGATTGTAGGGTTAATGACTTCTGTGATGCGCTTGGACCTTGGAGGAATGTTGTAAATCCTTTTACCTCCAGCTTTTTCCATATTCAGCAAAGAAGCAATAGACGCTTCTGTGATAATGATCTTCACTCCCAGAACAAAAGAAACGATGAACTCATCATCAGCATCTGCACATCTCCAGAATTCTTTCACCAGAAGAGGATAGATTGGACCATACAATCTGTTGAAGTAGGTTTCCCAACCTTGCTTGCGAAGATCTTCAGTTAAATCAACGCCATTTCTTTTCAAATTCTCAAAATCCACAAGCGATTCACACAGTACATCCAAACCTTCAAAGGGAGTTGAAAGATGAATGTGTTGTTCACGTTCCAAAATGTGAGGTTCTTTGTAAACTGGGGTCGTGGTAACATCTACAACCATGGGTGTTTGAGTGTTTGAGGTTTGGGGGTTAGAAGCAGCTTCCATTTGTTGGGAGAAGTTAAAAACAGCTTGTTCTTGAGGATTCATGACGAAGATTGATGACGAGAATGAAGAACTGAGAAGGTTGCAGAGAAAACTTCGAGAGAGGGTTTAGGGTTTAAGAGTGAGTGAGAGTGATAAGTGTGTGAAATGTGAAAAAAAGTGTTTATATACTAAGGGTAAAAACACATGCAAAACGACACACATACCAGCGTTAGCACAAAAACCAAAATAGCACGTTTGGGGGAAAAATGATTACAGCTCATTAATGAATGTCTAATCCCAACAGTAAGCACACTGCTCAAGGAGATTTCAAGCGTTCTGACCTTTGATTTCTTTTGACAGCTGTCTAGAAGTTCTAGGGTTAGACGCATGTTCCCCACGTGTTGATGTTTCTGATCTTCAGGAATACCAAAGGATTTCTGAAGATTTCTAACTCAGATATCTTCTTAACTTGGTAGAAGTATCAGAGTCAGAGGCAGAAGTATATTTGTTTTTATCAGAGTCTCATTTTACATGTTCAGAGCCAAATTTTACTCAGGACAATTTTAATGTTCAGATTTTCTAAGATGAAACGAAATCTATCTTCAGCTAGAGGCTTAGTAAAGATATCTGCCCATTGATGTTCTGTATCAATGAACTTCAGCGTTACTATCCCTTTCTGAACATAGTCTCTAATAAAATGATGTTTAATTTCTATGTGTTTGGCTCTGGAATGTAGAATGGGATTCTTACTTAAACAAATAGCAGCAGTATTATCACAAAGGATAGGAATGTTACTCTCAAATATCTGGAGATCTTCCAGCTGATGCTTCATCCAGAGCATCTGAGTTGTGCACAGTGATGCTGAGATGTATTCTGCTTCTGCAGTTGATAGAGCAATTGTTGACTGTCTTTTGCTAGCCCAGGAGATTAAGTTATTTCCCAGAAGCTGGCAATTTCCAGATGTACTTTTTCGTTCTATTCTATCTCCTGCATAATCTGCATCACAATAACCAGAAAGCCTATACTCTGATGTTTTCTCATACATCAGGCCCAGGTTAGGGGTTCCTTTCAGATACTTAAGAATTCTCTTAACAGCTGTTAAATGAGATTCTCTAGGATCTGATTGGAATCTGGCACAAAGACAAACGCTAAAGAGAATATCAGGACGAGTAGCAGTCAGATAGAGAAGAGAGCCTATCATACCTCGATAGAGCTTCTGACAAACCTTGTTGCTTACCTCTTCCTTCTCCAGAATGCAAGTTGGATGCATGGGAGTCTTTGCAGAATTGCATTCAGACATATCAAACTTCTTCAGAACATCTTTAATGTACTTACTTTGATGAATGTACGTGACTTCTGGAGTTTGATTGATTTGAATTCCCAGAAAGAACTTTAGTTCTTGCATTAGACTCATTTCAAATTCTGCCTGCATTAACTTAGAAAATTCTTGGCAAACAGAGATATTAGCAGAACCAAAAATAATGTCATCAACATAAATTTGGCATATCATGAGATCATTTTCATGATTTTTACAGAAGAGTGTAGAATCAACTTCCCTCTGATAAAATTTTGTTCTAGAAGAAAATTACTTAAGCGTTCATACCAAGCTCTGGGAGCTTGTTTAAGTCCATATAAGGATTTCTTAAGTTTGAAAACATGTTCTGGAAAATTTGAGTTTTCAAAACCAGGAGGTTGATTAACATACACTTCTTCTGAAATATAACCATTTAGAAATGCACTCTTGACATCCATTTGGTATAATTTTATAGAGTGATTAATAGCAAATGATACAAGAAGACGAATAGACTCTAACCTTGCGACTGGAGCAAAGGTTTCATTATAATCAATACCTTCTTGTTGACTATAACCTTGAGCTACCAGTCGTGCTTTGTTTCTGACAACTTCTCCTTTCTCGTTCAGTTTGTTTCTGAAAACCCATCTGGTTCCAATGACATGAGTGCCTCTGGGTTTAGGAACGAGATCCCAGACATCATTCTTGGAGAATTGATCTAACTCTTCTTGCATAGCTGCCACCCAATCATTATCTTGAAGAGCTTCATCACAGGACGTAGGCTCAATCAGAGACACTAGTCCCAGAGGAATATCTTCAGAAGTTCTGAAGGTAGATCTGGTTCTAACAGGTTCATCTTTGTTTCCCAAAATCAAATCTTCAGATACGTTGCTACGACTCTTGACTTTCCTTGGAATTTCTGGAGATTTAATTTCTTCAGAGTCTGGAGTGACAGTTGCTTCTGGAGTTTTCTCAGATTCTACCAGAGTGATCTCTAAATCTGCAAACTTTTCAACTAGCTTTGACTTTTCAGGGTCAAGCTTATCATCAAATCTAACATGAATTGATTCCTCCACAATTTTGGTTTCTGTGTTGTATACTCTGTAGCCTTTAGAGCGTTCTGAGTATCCTAACATAATACCTTTCTGTGCTTTGGAATCAAACTTGTTCAGATGTTCTTTAGTATTTAATATAAAACAAATGCATCCAAAAGGATGAAAATATGAAATGTTGGGTTTTCTTCCCTTACACAGTTCATAGGGAGTCTTTTCCAGAATAGGTCTAATAGAGATTCTATTCTGAATGTAACACGCTGTATTTACAGCTTCTGCCCAAAAGTGCTTTGCTACATTTGTTTCATTGATCATGGTTCTGGCCATTTCTTGGAGTGTCCTATTCTTCCTCTCTACAACTCCATTTTGTTGTGGAGTTCTAGGGCAGGAGAAATCATGGGATATTCCATTAGAATCAAATAATTCTTCAAAATCTTTATTTTCAAATTCTCCACCATGATCACTTCTGACTCTAACAATTTTAGAGTCAAATTCTTTTTGCACTTTAGAACAGAAACTGGTGAATACAGAGTGAGACTCACTCTTGTGCCTTAGGAATTTTACCCATGTCCAGCGGCTGTAATCATCAACGATGACAAGTCCATACTTCTTTCCATTGACTGATGCTGTTTTCACAGGACCAAATAAGTCAATGTGAAGAAGCTCCAGAGGCTTGGAGGTAGAAACAACATTTTTCTTTTTAAAAGATGTTTTTGAAAACTTTCCTTTCTGACAAGCTTCACACAGAGCATCTGAAGAAAACTTCAGTTTAGGTAAGCCTCTGACTAACTCAAGTTTAGTTAGCTGAGAAAGTTTCCTCATGCTAATGTGGCCTAAGCGTCTATGCCATACCCATTGCTCTTCGTGAACTGACATTAAACATTTAACATTTTGATCTTTTAAATCAGAAAGATTTATTTTATAAATGTTGTTTTTCCTCTTGCCTGTGAAAAGGACAGAGCCATCGTTCTGATTAATGGCTTTACACGTTTTTTGATTAAAGATTACATCATAACCGTTATCACTTAATTGACTTATGGATAACAAGTTATGCATTAATCCTTCTACATAAAGAACATCAGATATAGAGGGAAGAGTACCATTACCAATAGTTCCGGAGCCTCTGATCCTTCCTTTCTGATCTCCTCCGAAGCCTACAAAGCCAGCGTCTTTAAGTTCCAGGCTTTGGAACATAGACTTTCTTCCCGTCATATGTCGCGAGCATCCAGAGTCCAGGTACCATGACTGGTGTCTGAACTTTGTTGCATAGGATATCTGCAACATAGATAATCTTATCTTTCGGTACCCAGAATCTCTTGGGTCCTTTCAGATTAGTTTTCCCAGAGTTTCTTACAACTTTGGGTCTTCTAGCATTTTTAAATTTGTGTTCTTGTGTGTGTGTATAGTGGTATGAAAAAGGTGATTTAATTTGGTTACTGGTAGAAGTTTTATCAGAATCAGAATCATACCCAATTCCCCTTTTATTATTCTGACCTACTCCATAAATCATGGATGCCATAATACTCCTATTTATCCCATTCTTCAGAAATTGTTGAAAGGCTTCTTCATACTTATAAATAATTTCATTTGAAGTTTGTGGTGCTTGAGACAACACTTCTTCTAATTCTAAGCTTTTTGTTTTAGCTCCATCTCTTTCTAACGTTAAAGATTTGATTGTATCTTCATGTGCTAGAATTGTTGTCTCAAGTTCACTACATTCTTCAGATTTTGCTTTAAGAAGGCCTTTAATGCTTTTAACTTTTTGTTTTAATTTCTGAAGAGAGGTAAGAGTTTCTGATAAACATGATTCTAAGTCAGATCTAGAAAGTTCAGAAAATACCTCTTCAGATTCTTCATCTGAGCTGCTGGATGTGGTAGCCATAAATGCTACGTTGGCTTGTTCATCAGAGTCAGATTCTGATGATCCTGATTCACTATCGTCCCAGGTGGCCATTAATCCCTTCTTTGTTCTGAAGGCATTTTTCTTGAAGCTTTCTTTCTTAGAGTTATCTTTCTTCAGCTTGGGGCATTCATTTCTATAATGACCTGTTTCTTTACATTCAAAACAGGTAATATCTTTATTAGGTTTACCTTTTGAAGTTGACTCTGATCTATCCCCTCTGGGTCTTGATCTTCTGAAGTTGTTGTTCCTTCTTTTCCAGAGTTGCTTAACTCTTCTGGTTAGTAAGGACAGTTCTTCTTCATCATCAGAGTCTTCAGGTTCAGAGTCATCAGTGTCTGCAGTTTCTGCTTGAAGAGCCTTGGTTCTGTCTGACTTCCGTCTTTCAGGTCTGGACTTCAGCGCCACTGACTTGTTCCTTTTCTGAGGCTCATCCTCCTCTAGTTCTATCTCATGGCTTCTGAGAGAACTAACAAGTTCTTCAAGGCTGATATTGTTCAGATCCTTTGATAGCTTCAGAGCAGTAACCATTGGTCTCCATTTCTTTGGCAGACTTCTGACAATCTTCTTAACATGATCTGCAGTCGTATATCCCTTGTCTAGCACTTTAAGACCTGCAATAAGAGTTTGGAATCTGGAAAACATAGCTTCTATAGCTTCGTCATCTTCCATCTTGAAGGCTTCATATTTCTGGATCAACGCCAGAGCCTTCGTCTCCTTGACTTGGGAGTTTCCTTCATGGGTCATCTTCAGAGAGTCAAGTATATCTTTAGCCGTCCCTCTGTTGGTGATCTTTTCGTATTCGTTGTATGATATAGCATTTAGAAGTATTGTTCTGGCCTTGTGATGATTTTTGAACTCACGTTTCTGATCTTCTGACATTTTGCTTCTGGGAACTTCAGCTCCATTTAAGGTTGGAGGTTTGTATCCATCTGTGACAATGTCCCAGAGGTCAGCATCATAACCCAGAAAGAAACTTTCGATTCTATCTTTCCAGTAATCAAACTTTTCTCCATCAAAAACAGGAGGCTTGGCATTGTAAGAATCTTTCTCATTTGAGTGGGCCATTTGTTTTTCTCGCACTGGATCTCTCTACACGGTTAAGTGTTTGATTTGAAAATCAATAACAGAGCCGAGGCTCTGATACCAATTGAAGGTGAGAAAAACAAGAAAGGGGGGGTTTGAATTGTTTGAAAAATAAGCGCTTTTGCAAAATGAAATCACACAATGATTTTATACTGGTTCGCTTATAACACAAAGCTACTCCAGTCCACCCGGCCAAGGTGATTTCGCCTTCAACAAGGACTTAATCCACTAATCTTGAAAGATTACAAACAACCCCTAAGAGAGAAGAAAATCTCTTAGTCCTCTCAAGTCTACAGACTGCAAAGAGTCACTTGAGGAAATCAAATAAAAATAAGATACAAGATGTGTAATCTAGTGTGCTTCTAAGAAAGCAAATATTACAAACTTAAGAACAAATTTTTCACTTGATAAGCAACAGCTTAGTGAAAATCTTTGAAGAACAAAGATGTTTTTCTTGAGCGTGATATGATTTCAGTATAGTTTTGGCTAGTGATTTCTTCGTGTGTACTGAATGAGATTTCTTCTCTATTTATAGGAGTTGAAGTAGAGTTGAAGTAGCGTTGAATCTGTTGGATATTGAGATGTAGTTACGCCATTCCATTAATAGCTTCTGCAGTAGACTTTTTCACTTAGAAGTGACTACTTACCACAATTAGTATCTTCTCTCTTGGAAGTGGAGATTAACGTCTCTTTCTAATTGAGGAAATCCATTTGCAGAACTTTATCTTGGCTTAAACGTTACTTCATCATGATTAACAATTCTGATTAGAGTCTTTGTGTATCTGGAGAAACTGGCTTCTGATGTTATCTCTTGAATGTTCAGATGGCGCTGATAACTTCAGAGTTTGCAGAAGGCATATGTTCAGAGTCAGAGCTTCTAGACTGTACTTCATATTCAGATGCTTCTGATACTTGCAGTTTTGTCCAGAGTCAGAGCTTCTTGAAACGAGATTTCTCTTTAGACGCTTCTGATACTTGAGATTTTGCATCTGATCTTGTTTTGCATCTGATGACATCATCAGATTTGTTTCTTCTTTCTTTAGAACCCTGCACACTTAGAAACTTTTCGTTAGGGTACCACTTTTGGTTTCATCCTTTGTTATCATCAAAATCATGGAATCTATTGTAGAACTATTTTTGTTCTTACAGTTTTTACACACACATTCTGATAACAACTATCCTATTTATATACAAACAAAATAACTGTCACTAACGAATAAATCCTAAAACTATGACACTTGGCTCTCTGCATGACTTCCTTTCGCCAGGTGCTTCCACGCGTCTTCTGCCAAACGTTATAACTCTTTTGAATTTGAATTTCCGCTTTATGTCGAAACGACGCATCTCCTCAGACTTGTCGAATTGTCGAAATATCATAACATCATCCATACTTGTCGAAGACGTCTTTTCATCTGCAGACATCTTCTTCTGTCGAAATATCGAACCACTAATCTGTCGAAGTGCCGAAAACACTTATCAACTAAACTGTCGAAAATGCTCTTCAAGTATATATTTCCAGTTTTTTTCGTTTTGCAAGCATCTCCATTTGTTGAAAACACTATTCTGCTTATTAATTTCATGGCGTCAAAAATACATGTATACAGATACGCTACAAGACAAATTTAGGCTTTGAATTTTTAGCAGGCCAGATCTAGACTTGGCAAAGGAAAATTTTACTTCATACTCCTCCACTTATACCAATACCCCTACATTTTAAAAAAAAACTAATTTTACTCTTATTTTTTAAAACCAAATTACCATTTCACTTTTAACCATTCAATTGAGACTTCCGAAAATTGCACTATTCATCCTCGTACCGTAATTCATTGAAAAAGACTTCCGGTATATTTTTTTCCAAACCGGAAGACTTCGTGAAAGACATAAGGATTATTGCATAGCGTATACCGGATGAGTTACTTGAAGAGTTCCGGTTCAATTTTTGAAAAAAGAACGTTCCGGAACACTTATCATATGTGTTCCGGTTAACAAAGTAACATACACCAGAAGTCTTTTCCAAAGACTTCCGGTGTTTTATTTCTGTGATCCGGAACTCTTCCTTGAAGACTTCCGGTTTGCATTTAAAAAAAAATGACTTTTTTTTATTGTGCAGGTATGGAAATTCTTCCCCAAATATGTGTAGATACTTTTGATGCTTTTTTAACCACTCAAAGATTTGATACACGAGAAGAGGTGATCAAATGGATTAAAGAGGTTGAAATCCATAATAAAGTAATTGTTATTATCACTCATTCAGATACTGAAACAGGCAAGAGCGAGAGAAGTAACAAATTAATATTTGGTTGTGATAAAGGTGGGAAATACAAGGATACTAATAGTGCAACCCAAAGTGCGTCTAAAAAATGTAGATGCCCATTTAAAATCAGGCCGACTCCTGCGGAAGATGGGTCTGGTTGGAAGATTAATGTAAAATATGGGGTCCATAATCATGGTTTACCTGATAGATTAGAAGGTCATTTATTTGTTGGTAGGTTGACCACAAATGAGAAGTAACATGTCACTGATTTGACAATGATACATGTACCACCTAGACACATATTGCTTTCCTTGCAAGATCGAGATCTAGAGAATGTTACTCGGATTACACAAATATACAAGCATTAAAGTATGATAGAAAAAGAGATAAGAGGTCCTAGAAGTGAGATACAACATTTGTTTAAGCTTATTGAGGATGCACGTTGTGTGTATTGGAGTAGCAAAAGGGATGACTCCGAAATTTTGAGAGATATATCTTGGGCCCATCCTGATTCAGTTAAGTTGTTGAATATTTTTCTTATTGTGTTAGTTATGGATAACACCTACAAGACAAACAAATATAGACAACCTTTGTTTGAAATTGTTGGCATGACATCAATCGAGTTGACTTTTGTTGTCGCATTTGCATATATGGAGTCTGTGCAGACAGAGAATTTTTGATGGGTATTGGAGAAACTTAAAGAATTGTTTGTGAAGAAAGATTTGCGTTCACAAGTAATTTTGACAGATAGAGATCTTGCTTTTATTAAAGCAATTGAAATTGTGTTTTCCAGGTCGATTAGTTTGCTATATAAATTTCACATTAACAAAAACGTTGGTGCAAAAGGCAAGCAATATGTGGTGAATGACATGCAAAAGACGATAGACACATTATGGATGAAAGTTGTTTGGGCTAGTAATGGGGTTGAGTATGGTCAACGATTGCATCAAGTTAAGTAGACATGTATTGATTATAGTGGATTTATTAATTATGTGAAAGACACATAATTGACTCCACATAGACAGAGATTTGTTGGAGCATGGATTAATCGAGTGCTACATTTGGGTAACACGACGACTAATCGGTGTGTGTTATATTTTTTACTATGTATTTTTTATATGTGATATTTTTAATATTTTTAATATTTTTAATATGTTATTTTTATGGTTGAATCTGCTCATTGGAAGTCAAAGCAGATGTTGGGAAATAGTATAGGTGACATGGTCAAATGTTGGGAAGCTATGAATAATAACTTGACGTTACAACTGGGAAACATTATAGCTTCTTTCCAAAAAAGTTTTTACGAAGTTGAGCACGAGGAGATAAGTCCATTTTATGGTAATTTGCGTGGTTCAGTGTCTCGAGCTGCTTTGAGACGTATTGCTGAAGAGTTATTGAAAGTTGATTATGTTGGAACTAACAGGAAAATATGTGGTTGTACTCTTAGAACATCTTATGGGTTACCTTGTGCTTGTGAGTTAGGAAGATACACACTAGGTGGTATACCGATACCAATAGATGTTGTTCATGTTCATTGGAGGAAACTAACTATGGAAGTTGAATTAGAGGCAGGTGCAGATGATGGATCAGAGGTGGACATGACTTGTGCAATAGATGAATTATGGAAAAGGGTTTAGGTCATTAGATGTTGTTGGGAAAAGGGCATCAAAAAGTAGGGTTTGTGAACTTGCATACCCCACAATGACTTCATTGTGTCCACCACCCGAGAAATTAAAAACCAAAGGAGGAGTGAAGAAGAAAGGAAAAAAACCAGCAGGATATGATGTTTATAGGGACCTTTAGTATCATGAGTATGTTGATAAGGAATCTCAATCTTCACAAAGGCAATCTCAACCATCACAGACTTCAAAGAAGTTAAAATTATCAAAGAAGCAACCACAATCAAAGAAATATTTCACTCTTCAACTTCCTAATCATATTAGGTCATACATTGAAGATGTAGTTAATGTTGTCTCAGATGGTAATTGTGGATTTAGAGTCATTGCATCATTGCATGGATATGGTGAGGATGGTTGGTCAATGGTTCGCCAAGACTTGGATTTGGAAATAATAGACAAGGAAATATCAACTTTGTATGACAAGTTATTTTGTAATCAGTTGGCAGAAGTGAGAGAATCTTTGATGATAGAATCCTTTGGTTCACAACCACCACAAAAATGGTTGACTCTACCAGATATGGGTTACTTGATAGCAAATTGCTATAATATTGTACTTGTCTGTTTAGACAATCCGTGCATGACTTTCTTTCTTGTGACAAGTTCACATTCACCAAATGTGTCCATTTATTGCATTGGTTTTGTTAACCAAAATCATTGGGTTCAGGTATGTATTTTATTCTATATGACTTACTGTTTTAATTATTTTACTTATTTCACTTTATTAAATATATGTTTTAATTATTGTTATCAGGTAAACATGAAATAGGGGTTTCCGTTGCCACCGATCACATTAAATTGGAAGAAGTTTTATTGTCCAGCAACAACGTCTTGGATGTTAGAATTTGCAGGACGTCTACAACATTGGCAATTACTTACGCCTATATTAGCATGAAAATGTAATAAAAACATGAATATTATATTATGTCAGTTTTAGTACATTCAGTTCTAAAAGTTAATACATAAATCAATGTGAATGAGAAATATGCAAAGCTTCAAATAAATCAGCAAACTGCGGATCTTTCTCTTCGGTATTAACTTGTCTCAGATAATGATGAATCAATGTAAAAACACGAGCCCAATTAGGATAAGATGGTCCTACTTCATAAACAGGAACTGGAACCTCTCTTAGTTCATCACGATGGGGCGGGACCAAACGAGGATGCGAAACACAATAATACCATTCCAGGTATCCATCTTCTATATCAGATAGAGTGGTGGCCAATGTTGTTGGACGGATCACAGCAAGAACGCTTTAATGGTAACCAATCCAATCAACATCAATATCATTAGCCATCATACAATCAGGAGGTGGGGATGAAACATACTGCTTGTACCCGAACTAACGTATACATCTGCCAGGCAAGTATGGAACAATTGTGTCACCCCACTTCAAACACCCCTTGTACAAACATAACTCATCAAACTGGTCTCATCCTCTATGATCCTCAAATGGATGCCATATGACGTCGGCAGGTGTCAGCTCGTCCAAAATAGGTCGCAAGTCATCCACCTTCAGGACTCCTTGCCTATAGGACCATCTCATCGCTCGAGGAAGACCACAATTATCAACTAGTTTCCAATTCTCTCCTCTTTTTCCAACAATTGGAAAAGTATCGTGAATCCAACACTGTTATAATATAAAAACATAATAAACAAAATAAATTAAATTAACATACTTTATAAAATGAATCCAACATATGATAAACAAAATTAAATTATATACCTGTAGGAGAGTAGGATATCCACCGAGCTGCTTGCAACTGAACATGGACGCATCTCCAAGGTATCTATATAGGGTAACCAATGCAGTTGCTCCCCAACTGTATCCCGAACATCTACCTAAGTCCGTAAGTAGTAAGAAATATCGTATCTCGACAAGTGTAAAGGTCTTGTTGGCAAAAATTATGGAACCCACCAACATCAACAAATATGCTCTAGTCGAATATGCTCAGCTAGAAACAACTCTATGTTGTACGAATAAATCGTATAACCACTCCAATTTATAATAAGAACCCCTGCAGTTACGAACATGTGCATGTGCCTCACTATGTGACACTCCTAAATAGCCAACATCAAGTTCAACAACAACCTCTTCAGTGACATCTTGAGAACTCCATAACACACCCCTGATGGGAAAGTGAAGCAGACAAGAGACGTCATCCAAAGTAATGTTCATCTCACCAAACGGAATGTGAAATGAAGATGTATCTAGATGTCATCTCTCCACAAATGTGGATGCCATATTTGTGTCTATCTTGTTCAAACTAGTTATTTGAAGTGAAGATAACCCGGACTTAGAAATCCAACTCTCCATCTATTGTGGAAGAGTTAGTGGAACCCTCGATGTCAGCTTAAGTCCGTGTCCAGCAACCTTCAACTCTTTCTTCGGACCTCTTTCCTGAAAACAATTAAAACACATATTATAAAATACAATATAAAATATTCAAATATTATTCAATTTTAAATATATGTTGTTTATTTACCTCACCAAACCATAAATGGCGAGCAACATGATGATCGTACTTTACCAAAGAGACGTATCGTACGACCCTCCTAGATAGTCAGTCGGCTCTGCTGCAGATGTAGATGCGCTCTGTCCTAAACTACGGTCTGGAATCCTACCGTCGGCACCTCGTCTTCGAGCCACTATAAAAAAAATAATAAAAAAACGCATCAAAACACTTATAAAAAGAGTTCCGGTATGATGAAAATTCAGTTTCACTTCCGGAACACTTTTCAAAAGACTTCCGGTTAGTTGAATGAAAATCGGAAGTCTTTTACGAAGAGTTCCGATTAATTGAATGAAAATCGGAAGTCTTTTACGAAGAGTTCCGGTAACCATTCTTCAAAATCGGAAGTTTTTATTAAAGAGTTTCGGTTCAATGCCTCAAATCTGCAATGAATCGAAAGTCTTCTAGAAAGTGTTCTGGTATGTTGTTTGTGAACCGAAAGAGTTACTCTTAGTGTTCCGGTTCACAATGGTAAAAAGGCTGTTCCAAAAATCTTGAAGCGAAAATGAAGTAAAATCCAATTTTTTTCAAAAATATATCCTATTTATATGAGGATTTTTTGATCCAAAAAAATCTATTGTAGGAGTATGGGTATAATTGATTGGGTATGAGGTAAAATTTTCTTAAGAAAACCTAACTTAGTCCGGTCTATTCTCACTCCTAATTTTGGACCAAAATCTAACCAAAAAAAATCAATTCACCCATAAATTACAATTTAATTATGTTTATAAGATGACACTAATAAGAAACAATCACTTTAAATGACTCTTAATGGGCCTTAAGTATGGAATTGATCATATATAACTATATGATCACTAGGAAGAAAGAGATAAACACTTCATAGAAGACTAAAAATTTCATGACCCTCGTTACGAGGAAAGTATGAAACGTTTAGGATGCTTCTATATAATAAAATAAAAACATACACCAGAAAATTAATAACAGGGCTGTCACAAAAATTGAACATGCAACAATAACACTCTTAAGAACTGGAAAATTAATCACAAGAAAGAAATTGTTCCCTCTTACATATTTCAAACACCACAAATAAAATTGCTCTTTCTCACTCAATTCAAATAGCATGTGCCAATATATCATCATGAATATTCAAAGTATTCCCCTCCCTATCCACCAATCCCCATCCAATAAAATTAAACATGCCGCGCTAATCAACTACAGAAACATTATGTCGCAAAAATATTATGGAATATGTATATACACAAAAATATACCTCAAACTTTGATTGAGATATTTATTATTCCTAAAAAGTCATAGTCATTTATTTTCTATAACTGTTTCTTCCCATCTTATAAACCTCATGCCGTCATGCATGATAGAAAATATTGATATGTTCAAAAGAAATCTATTACTATATAATATGATTTTTTAAATATTAAAACTTTTTATGGCTGCTTTTTTTTTCTTTCTTCGTATACTATAAATAACACAAACCAAGTCAAATTTCATAAGGAAAAACCAAAACCAAAAATGCAAATAGAAAAAGAAAACGAAGAGAACGCAATGGACTCGTTCTTGTGTCCAAGTTTCAGCACTTATACTTCTAATAACTTAAACGACGTCGTTCAACAAGTTATCAACGAAAACGACCACTCCCACTCCCAAAACGACGATTTCGAATTCGTTGCTTTTCAAAAAACTTCTCATGAGGTTCTCTTCGATCACCGCCGCCGCAATACGACTCACAGAGTTTTCCCGATGTTTAACCGTGACGGCGATAAGAGAAATCCTGATGCGGTGGAAGTTTCAGTTCCGTTGCGGCAATTGATAAATCGTGACGCCGACAGAAAGAAATCCGATGCGGCGGAGATTTCGATTCCGTTACGGAAGTTAATGATCGGAGATGAGAAGCGGAATATTTATCCTCCGTCTCCGTCTTCATCGGAGGTAGGAGACGATCTTGATGCGGTTCCGCCGGGATCGTATTGCTCGTGGACACCGAAGTCTCCGATGTGTTGTCCGATCAAATCCAAGAAAAGCAATTCGACTGGTTCGTCGTCTAATTCTTCTTCGAAGCGATGGAAGTTTCTGAGTTTACTCAGACGAAGTAAAAGCGACGGAAAAGAAAAGTTGATTCTCGTAACTCCGTCATTAGAATTTATGAAGGAAACGAAAGTGGAGAATTCGAATGTGAAAAGCGGTGGAAAAGGAAGCGTAGAGAAGAGCTTTGCCAAAGTTGTCGGAAAAAAGACTCCGGTAACGGAGAGGAATATTCCGGCACCGGTGACGGCAATGGAAGCGTTTTATTTAAGAAAAAAAGAGATTAAGAGAAAAGCTTATTTACCGTATAAGCAAGAGTTAATTGGTTTTGGTGTTGGTTTTAATGCTAATATTGGAAGAGGTTTTCCTCTTCATGTTTGATTAGTTTTACTTCAAATTTTAACTAGTTTTAGTCTAAATAGATACTGAGAAACAAATGGCGGCCAAAAGTTTTAATTTTTGTCAGCACGTTAGAGCTCCATGAATGCTTCAGGGCCTTCTTCAAACCTTCATTTATCATTTTTTCTGGATTATCTTATAAAAGAATGGTGTGGAAACAATCATCTATGCCATCCTTTCAAATGAACTTGTGCATATCCACGATCTGGAAAATGACACTTGTGCAACAATGAAAATTTTCTTCCGATTTTATTATTACGATTTGTTTCTCTACTCACTCAATTGATTGAATTTGTTTGTATTTTGAAAACTTAGAAAAATAGCAATAGTCAATTAAAAAATATTCTCTTCAATTTATTAGAGTGATAAAATTATGATTATTGAAGCTATGTTGATGAAACTTCTTATAAACCCACAAATATAAAAAGATGGAGCAAACATATATATAAAAGCGTTGTGAACAAGAAAGGTTAGTAAGTCCAAGATACTCACTTAGATCAATAGTTTTGTTTCTTAATCAAGAGGTGAGCAACTATCAAAATATGACATTACTAAATAGGTTTTTTTTATCATTTGAAATGTTTGACTAATCGGTTTAATTTTGCAAAACGGTAATGATGTTAGGGCTTTTAAACGACAAATCGGTTTAATTTGAATTACTTATATATATTCGTTGGAAATCTTGACTATCCTCGTTAAAATGAAATTGATGAAAGAAAATATTGTCACCTTATTGAGACTACTTATTCTCTTTTGTTGTTTGCTTTAGTTCATGGTCAGTTTTTGGGGAAAAACAGTTCATACAGTTCTTTATGCTATTAATAGAATTTCATTGTCTATCATATTACATTTTTCTCCTATCGAAAAAATTATAAGATTTATCACTAATTCTTCTTCTTTGAAAGTCTTTGATTCTATTTGTTGTTTACTCCATCTTCCTATAAAGAGACTATTATTGACCTTCTTTGATAGCAGGCTATGACATAAGAAATTTCTATTTTTCACAAGACAAATACTTAGGATTCAATACGTCTTCTTCTTGGAAAATCTCCTATTGACTCTTATTAGGTATACAAAATCAAAACTAAGTCTAATGGACCAATGGAGCACTACAAAGCACATATTGTTGCTAAAGGATTCTCTTAACAATATGGTATGAGTTATGAAGAAATATTTGCTATACTAGCCAAGATAACTAATATTTACACACTTATTGTTGTTTCATTAGTTTGTCAATGATATATTTCTTAAATTGATGTTAAAAATATTCTTTTGAATGATGATCTGATTATATGTTGATGATATGATTATTATATGTGACGGAATTGACGCACATTATTTACTAGCCACTATTATTATATTTCTTAGTTTTCGCTCAAGTGATCATGATTTCATTATGTTTGTCCGGAACACCTCTCATGGTTATATTTTACTCTCATTATATGTTGATGATATGATTATTATATGTGACGGAATTGACGCAGTTGATGATTTAAAATTGCAATTAACCAAGCAGATTGAGATGAATGATTTATGTACTCTTTACTACTTCTTGGGGATTGAAGTTTTCCACTCTCCTAGAATCTACCTTCTCCATCAATCCAAGTGTTTGTCAACATTATTGAACAAGATTGCACTTTTTGATATTAGAGAAACAAATAATCCTCTTGAATTAAATGTGATATATGTTATCTCAAATGAAGTTCTCTATCATATCCCACTTTGTATCATACTTTGGTTTGTAGTTTGGTATATCTTACATTACCATACTTGATATTGCTTATGTTGTTCATTTTGTGACTCACTTCATTGTCTCTCCCAATACAATAAATTGAGTAGTTATTCTCTGCATTCTTCATTATCTTTGGGAACCCAGTTTCAAATCCTTTCATTTGTCGCATCACCCTCATTCGAGTTATGTGCTTATTCAGACCTTGATTGGGCTAATGTCTCCACTGATCATAATTATAGCATACATTTGTGAGACTCTCTTATTTCTTGGAAATGTTAGAAACAAGATATTATATCTCACTCTTTTACAAAATTTAATTATCATATTATGGCATCTACCACTATTGAAATAGTTTTCTTTCAATGGTTACTTTATGATATGGGTAACCCAATTTGTGTACTAACTCCCATGTATTGTATAACAACCATGCTATTCAAATTTCTTACAAATCAGTATTTTATGAACGTACCAAGTATATTTAGATTGATTGTCATTTCACTCATAGCCATCTTCATTATAGAATAATTATTTTCTTGTGTTGTCTCCTCCTTCTTGCAAATAGTTGATTTGTTTACAAAGACACATTCCATTAAATATTTTTCGTTTCTTGATTGACAAATATTTTATACTTCATGCTAATGAATCATGAGTTTGAGGGGAAATGTTAGATAATATGTAGTAAGCCTTTTGTTATAATTGGGCTAAAAGTAGCTTAGTCTATTTATGTTTGATAGTGTATATTCTCTTGTAATCTTTATTTTCACAAATTATGTTATTTAGTTATTGAAACTATGGTCTCTTTCTTCTTCTCCTATTTTTCCATCTCTATTGTTAACAGTTCCAATTCTCGCTGTCGATGTGAGGATATTTTATGGTGGATAATCTATAAGTAGCTTCATCTTTTGTGGGTAATCTCTAAGTAGTGTCATCTTTGGTGGATAATCTATAAGTACCTCTTTGAATCTTAAAGCCTTCTCTGACCTTAGTTATCCCTTTGAACTCAACTAAACATTTCTTAATAAAAAATCCTCTGTAGTCAACTAAACATTTAATATATGACAATTGGTCGAATGGTCGAGTAAGACAACTCGTATTCAAACAAACGATGAGAGAAATCGAAGATTTTAGACCATCTTCCTTTTCACCATTTTTAAACGGTGTTTAGATAAGATTTAGTATTTTAGTTTTAATTAGATAAAAGACGCTCGATGTTGATCGAGGTTTTTATTTGCGTTAAATTGAAAACCGGATGAAATGATTTGAGGCTTAATGATAAAAAAAAGTTTGATTTGAAAAGATACTTGACATTTGATCAAGTACTCGCGTTGCATTCTTTTTTATTTTGACTTGGGAAAAAGACTCGACATTGGATCGAATGCCACTTTTGTTCTTTTTTAAAAGTGGTTGATTTTAATCTTGATTATCATGGCTAATAGACTGTAGTTGTATGTAGCCCATTTATAACCACACACTAATTTACCATGGACCATTAATTATGGTCATATCTCTTTCTCAACCTTATGAAATGTTTAACTGAAGTAGTGCCTTCTCAATTTGAAAGGTCGTATTTAAGAAGCATGTGAAACACAATGACAAGACACTATTGTTGAAGACATCATACTCATTAGAATTAGAATTAGGATAATTTATAAGCAATGGTAGTGTCTTTCCTAGAAATCATCATGTATATTGACATTAGGGTTTTCACAAATTTATGGTCAAGTTAAGTGAGTGAATATTTGGGAAATGACAAAATACTGAGATATTAGAAAAGTAATGTTTAAGAATTTATTAAAGAAAGATATAGAAATTTTAAGAATTTAACATATATATATATATATATATATATATATATATATATATATATATATATATATATATATATATATATATATATATATATATATATTAAAATTTTAAATTTATTAAATAAATGATTTATTTGAATTACATATAATTTAAATATATTATTTATTCAATAAAATTTTGAATGGAAGTAATTTTATAAAAAAATTATAAATTAAAAACACTTTTCAAACGTAATTATATATATATATATATATATATATATATATATATATATATATATATATATATATATATATATATATATATATATATATATATATATATATATATATATATATATATATATATATATATATATATATCGGAAAGAAATAGAAAATCTAGAAGGGATGATATGAAGTTTCTAACTTTTTATGCTTCATTCATGAAGTGAAAGTGGGTTAGTGAGGGCATGAAATGACTCCATGGGAAAAAAAAACCTTTACTATATGCCCACGTAGCAAATCTAGCCATCTTATTACACTAATTATATATTATTATTATTATTATTATAATAGTAATTTGCAATGAGTAATTGGAAGAAAAACACACGCGGTTAATTAATAATAATTTATTCAATTAATCTTGTATATATCCACACTTGACTAATTTAAAACTAGTGGTTTATGCTCGTGTACATGAAAAAGAAGATCCTTTTTCAAATTTTGTGGGTTGAATGAACATCTTTGAGATTATCATTGTTCATTGTTTTGTGATCATTACTTAATGCTTAAAAGTATGGCTGCATAGAAGAAAAGTTTTAAAAGGTAAATTATATAATAGCACTAATTATTATAACACCTTTAAAAAAAACATTAAAAAATACCACGATGAAATTTTATTAAAAGTTCATATGAAAAATCTAATCGTGGAAGAAAGCAAGATGAAATTTGTAAAAAAAATAAATTAAATTAAAAAAAAGAAGTGAAATGCAAACTTAAAAATATTTTATTCAAAAGCATACTCTTATCCCACATTTAATAAAAATGAGAATGCATTTTTTTTGTTTGTTTTATATAGCATCAAAGTGCTTTGGTGGCTGTTGCCATGTTGGACATTCATCCAAAATATCAATACAAGGTGCATATTAGATGGAGAACAATAATAAATTCGTTATGAGATATTATTAAAAATATATTAGTTCTGTTCTTTTATTACGAGAGTTTTAGAAAAAGATTTAGATATTATAATGAGATATTTTAGGTTAATCAATTATAATACTTTTAATATTTAATAAAATAATTGATTAAGGTGGTTAAGAAGGTGGGATGGACTGTTCAATGTATTTGAAAATTTTAATTTTTTAATGGAAGATTTTTTTTTCCCACAAATGGACAAGGCCCCGGAAAGTGGTACAAAAATAAGGGGTTTAGGCAAAAACTTCAAATCTAACAAACTACTAACAAACTATAAAGTTAGGCAAACTTTATAAGTTTTTATTGTATGAATTACTTATATCACTCTGAATGATATCTCACCACTTATCATTTTTAAGAATTAGGTATAAGTTAGCTAAAATATCTGTATAATAGTTGTCTTTTCGATAAATATCGGAGGCCAAAAAATTGATAGAAGAAATACCTATGAGACCATTGTGCCATCTATTATGAATTTTCCAAGGCACCAAGAGAGTATTAGAAAAAGCTTGAATAACAAGCATTTTATTCGTTTTCAACCAAAAGCATTGCCAATAAGAAGCAATGGCATGCTCCAGAAAAAGAATCGCACCCATGATCTCGACAAAAAATGTGTCACCAGCACCTACGGAACAAGAAAAACATCTCATGTGCATACCATTGTGGTTACAAAAAAAAACCCCCCCACAGAACGCCAAGTTATCAGTCGAAGCACCATTGGAATTCCCCTTAAACCAATAATAACGAAGAGGGATCCACAATACCTCTTTAACAAACCTGGGAGCTCGAGGGACAATAGTAAGCCTGAAAGCTTTAAGCAAAATGAAATCAGACATATGCACCAAAGAGTGAGGATTGAGGACTTTTCTAGTGAGAACTACTTGCCAATAAATCCTTGAAGTCGTGATCTCCCACCTATCCAGAATATCATTAAACCTAGAGTTGTTCCTTGCCCTCTAGATACTAGAGAGTGTTTGAATAAATTGCAAGAAAAATAACTTTGGAGTTTTTCGAGCTACAGGAGTTAAGACCAACCCAACAATCCATTATGGAAGAAATATTAGTAAATTTTATGAGATTACTAAACCATGCCAAAAACTTCTTGGCATAGAAACAATCGACAAAAATCATGGTTTATACGATATGAGGCCTTCCTACATAGGCTGCACATGGAAAGTAATTGGATACCTCTACGAGCCATTTGCTCATCCGTAGACAGCTTTCCATGAATAGTTCTCCAGAAAATTAAAGAGTTAGAGGGAGGAATACCTTTATGCCAAATAACTTTGCCCCAGGGAGGTGTGTGAGAATGGCCAAATATATGCAAGTAGGCTCTCTTCGAGTTAAGCATACCATCATTCTCAGGGCACCAGATCCTGGAATTTTGCCTTTGTCAAGTCACTTCAACATTCTAAGCAACCAGGTCAAGGCTAGGGAAAATCTTCACAAGAGCTTGTGGCAGAACTATCTTAGAGTCATAAATAAGATACATAAGCGTTGTTAGAATAAGATCTTGATTCTGCAATATATCTCTAAGTTTTGATGATAACAAAGAATGAAACAATTTGGTACCCTAACAATTTTCTTAAGTGTGCAGGATTCTAAGTTAAAATGACTCTGATGAAACAAATATCTGGCATCTGGATTAGCCCAGAAACGCTGACCCAACACAAAGAGAAATTAGATCTGATTCTGAATATAATGCATCTGAGGAGAAATCACCTGAGGAATCTGACTATGAAGTTCAAGCTCTGATGATCTGATTCTAAGAACTCTATTTGAGGACTCTGCAAAAGATATCTGAAGACTCTGCAAGAGATATCTGAAGATTCTAACTTTGAAGACTCTGATCATGCTCACCTCACTCTGACACATGCTCAGAAACGCGCCATCGGATATCACCTGGTCAGAAACTTAAGCTAGAAGCATTCAAAATTGTAGTACAATCCTTTTAAGGAAACATTTGATTATGCTCCAAGTCTGCTATGGAAAGGACAAGTAATTTACTACATTTAACTCCCACAGTTGGCACGAAATCTTTGTTGATTTCCCCCAACGATATCATCTATAGTGCTATATAAGAGCCTCCTCACAACTTGCTGAATATACAACTTTGATACAACAACAATCTCATACTCTGAATATTCTTCACCATTATTGTTGTAAGAAATAGTTTCCATACAAGAGTTGTTGCTCAATATTGTGCGATTATCATTCACTAGTCTTAAATTGTGCCTTTACTGCTTATCTAGAAGCATCTAGACAAATACTTGAAATTATTGTAATTGTTTGTGATTCCTCAAGTGACTTGTTTAGGTCTATGGACTTGAGAGGGCTAAGAGATTGTTGAACTCTTAGACGAACTTTGTAATCTATTGAGATTAGTGGATTAAGTCCTTGTTGAAGGCGAAATCACCTTGGCCGGGTGGACTGGAGTAGCTTTGAATTTCAAGCGAACCAGGATAAATTGCTTGTGTTGTTATTATTTATTATGTGTGTGTATTGTCGCAAAAATATTTTAATTTCTTTGAAAAAATTCAAACCCCCATTTCTTGTTTTTCTCTACCTTCGAATTGTATCAGAGCTTCGTCTCTGTTATTGATTTCTGAATCAAACATATAACCGTGTAGAGAGACCCTGGGTGAGAAAAACTTCATGGCCAACACAAATGAAAGAGATAGCTACAACGCAAAACCTCCCATTTTTTATGTAGAAAAGTTTGATTACTGGAAGGACATAATTAAGAGTTTCTTCCTAGGCTACGATGTTGATCTTTGGGATATGGTTACAGATGGTTATGAGTTACCCATCTCTGCAATTGGTATTCCCATTCCAAGAAGCAGAATGAGCGACGATAAGAAGCGTGATTTCAAGAATCACCATAAATCTAGAACTGTTATATTAAACTTTATTTGGTACAACCAGTATGAGAAGATAACCAACAGGGAAAAAGCCAAATATATTTTTGACTCCTTGAAAATGACGCATGAAGGCAACAACTAAGTTAAAGAGACTAAGGCTCTAGCCTTAGTCCAGGAGTATGAAGCCTTCAGAATAGAAGATGATGAAGTTGTTGAAGTGATGTTCTCAAGGTTCTAAACCTTGGTTGCAGAACTTAAGGTTCTAGACAAAGGATATACTACAACAGATCACGTCAAAAAGATAATTAGAAGTCTTCCCAAGAAGTGGAGACTTATGGTTACTACTATGAAGTTATCCAAGGATCTGAACAACATAAGTCTTGAAGAACTTATCAGTTCTCTCATAAGTCATGAAATAGAGCTAGAAGAATATGAACCTTAGAAGAAGAGCAAATTTGTTGCTCTAAAGTCTAGATCAGAAAGAAGAAAGCCAGAAAGGAACAAAGCCTTTCAAGCTAAAGAGGAAGAAGCTGGTGAATTTGAGAATGAAGATTCTGATGATGAAGAAGAATTATCTCTTCTTTCCAGAAGAATCAAACAGCTATGGAGAAAAAGACAAAACAACTTTAGAAGGCCCAAACAGAATGGAAACCGTCTAGATTCAACCTCCAGAGGCAGACCCAACAAGGAATTAACGTGTTATGAATGCAAAGATCCTGGACACTACAGAAATTACTGTCCAAAGATAAAGAGGGATATCTCCAGAAAAGAAAGCTTAAATAAGAACTCATTCAAAGAAAAGAAGAAAGGACTCATGGCAATATGGGACAACTCTGAATCTGAAACTCCAGAATCTAATTTTGAAGAGGAGCAAGAAAATATACCATTCATGGCCATTACCTTTAGAAGTTCATTTGAAACAGAGTCTGACTCAGAAGAGGTATTCTCTGATTTTCTCGTTCTGATCTTGAATCATGTTTTTCAGAATCTCTGAGCTTGTATCAGAAGCTTCAACAGAAATTCAAGACTCTGAAAAAGGTTCATGAAGAGACTGTTGAAGAGTGTGATAAGCTTGAGAAAGAAGTTTCTGAACTCAAAGAAAATAATTTTATTTCTTGAAAGAGAAAATGATTTTTCAACTAAGAAATGTTCAAAACTTGATGAAACTCTTTCTAAATCTCCACCTACTTCTGACACTATCATATACAAATATGATAAAGCCTTTCAGAAGTTTCTGAACAATAGCCTAGATAGAAGCAAAATGGCTTCTATGGTCTATGGTGTAAGTCATAATAGAAAAAGAGGAATTGGTTATGACTTTGATGAAGATGATCATAAACCTTTTATAGAAAACAAATCAAAATCTCTTTTTTCTTACCATTATACACCAGCACAGACATAGAAGTTCAATAACGCTAGAAAACCCAAAGTTCTCATAAACTCTGGGAAAAATAATCCTAAAGGACCCAAATAATTATGGGTACCAAAAGATAAAATAGTGTACATTGCAGATATCCTATGCAGTAGAATTAAAACACCAGTCATGGTACCTGGACTTTGGATGCTCACGACACATGACGGGAAGAAAACATATGTTCCAAGACCTGGAACTTAAAGATGTTGGTTTCGTAGGCTTTAAAGGAAATAAAAAAGGAAGAATCAGAGGATCTAGAACAGTTGGTAACAGATCTATTCCCTCTATTTCTGATGTTCTTTATATTGAGGGATTAATGCATAATTTGTTATCCATAAGTCAATTAAGTGATAGTGGTTATGATATTATTTTTAATCGAAAAACGCGCAAGGTTGTCAATCAAAAAAATGGCATAGTCTTTTTCACTGGAAAGAGAAAAAACAACATTTGTAAAATAAAACGTTTAGATTTGAAAAACCAAAATGTGAAATGTTTGATGTTTGTTAAGTAAGAGCATTGGGTGTGGCATAGGCGCTTGGATCACATTAGCTTAAGGAGGATTTATCAACAAAATAAAATTGAGTTAGTCAGAGGCCTGCCTAAGCTGAAGTTTTCTTCAGATGCTCTTTGTGAAGCATGTCAGAAAGGGAAATTTTCTAAAACCACTTTCAGAACCAAAAATGTTGTTTCCACCTCCAGACCTCTAGAACTTCTACACATTGATCTCTTTGGACCTGTTAAGACAATGTCAGTCAATGGTAAGAAGTATGGACTTGTCATTATTGATGACTACAGTCGTTGGACATGGGTGAAATTCTTAAGGCACAAGAATGAGTCACATTCTGTGTTTACCAGTTTCTGTTCAAAAGTGCAAAATGAATATGACTCTAAGATTATCAGAGGTAGAAGTGATCATGGTGGAGAATTTGAAAACAAACTTTTTGAAGAACTTTTTGACTCTAATGGAATATCCCATGATTTCTCCTGTCCTAGAACTCCATAACAAAATGGAGTTGTAGAAAGGAAGAATATGACTCTCCAAGAAATGGCCAGAACCATAGTCAATGAGACTAATGTGGCTAAGCATTTCTGGGCAGTGTCGCATCGCGCGAAAAACCGGCGGGAAAAGAAGAAACAACAGAGCCGCCACCGTGCGTTATTTATCCCAAAAGAGGGAAAGGAAACGCTCAGAGTAAACCTGGAAAGAACATGGTCTCGCGACCAAAGAGGATGGGTTCGGGAGTCGGTTATGCGAAGGGAAGGTATTAGCACCCCTACGCATCCGTCGTACTCGACGGGATCCACGCACAAAAGGAAGGAAAATTGGTTGCTAAACACTGCTCAAATACTCAGACACACTGGCTGAAAGAAACGCAAGAAAACAAGACTGAAACTGACTCGGCAGGACATCGCATCCTGGGCCTACTTAGTCTATCAGGCATAGACATCAGAGTCGAAGTAGTTCGGACTGGGGAAACGACACATGCTCGCTAGGATGTCGTATCCTATGCATACGTATCTTCTCGGACGAGAGAAGAATCAGAGCATTCGTAGCTCGGCTGACACGCACACAAACAAACAAGACACAGGCAAACGTGGAGCCCGAATGCCAATCACTGGACTTACATCAGCATCCGAACCAAACGCACGCAAAGAGGCAAACGTGGAGCCTGAATGCCAATCACTGGACTTACATCAGCATCCGAACCAAACGCACGCACACTGGAACCCAAATGCCACTCGATGGACTTACATCAGCTTCCAAGCACACAACAACACAATAGGTTGATAGGGAGTCGGGGACTCGAGCCTATAACTGTCAAGCACACACTCAAACAAACGGACAACAGATTGCTAAGGAGTCAGGCACTCGAGCCTAGCAACTGTCAAACAACACACACAAAAAGAAAAAGGGCGCCCGGAGAGATCAGCTCAATCTCCTGCCTACATACTTCATCTGGTATGAAGATCAGGGCGATGTAGTTCCCCTACGCAGGGATAAAGGACTTAGCCTAACCAGATAACAGAGGGAGACACAACTAGGGAGACTACGACTCGAGCCTAGATGTTATCATGCAAAATCAACCCTAAGTTAAGGTTTCTAGCTAACTGGCACAGGGACCACCTATCCTAAACATGACTTGCACAGGAAGCAAGCCACACACACACTCAACTTGCACAGGAAGCAAGCCAAGCAAAACCTAACTTGCACAGGGAGCAAGTCTAAACTAACCCTAACTTGCACAGGAAGCAAGTCAAACAATCCTAACTTGCACAGGAAGCAAGTCAAACAATCCTACAAGCACAGATAGCACACACTATACACAAGCAAGTGGCTCAAACAAGGGTTAGGTTTTAGTCGAGGGGTCATATCAACCTCAACAAACAAACCTCTGGAACTGGGTGAATGTTGCTCTTAACCTTGCCATTGAGGGGCTAAGGTGAAGCAGATGAAAGGTGAGTGAAGATAAGACTTCACAGCTCTTATCCCTGGCCAGGGAGAGCTTAAGACAAGAATGTGTGGGTTCAGAAAGTGGGAACCCTTCTACACATTTGAAACTGACTCAACTGTACAATTGTACAAGATCTTGGGTTTGTATCTGAAATGCATCAACACAGTGGTGTGAGCAAAGCGGATGACACACTGAATAGTGGGGGATAGATTGCATATCCCTACCTTCCACCAATTGCCTCTTCACTTAGGAGGTCTTTGACTCTATGCAAGGACAAAATTAAACAATCACAAACATTGCCTCTTAAGGAGGACTTCAGACAGTTGCCTGGCCAAGTAACAGGCCAGGTCTTCCAGACTACATGAAGAAGAGGAGACATACCTCAATGCAAATTGCTTATACAAGCAAAGCAAAGCAAAGTTCACAAGGAACTAAAAGCAACTAAAGTACCTGAAATCAGTCAAGCACAGTTAGTATACAAGTCAAAGTTAAATCAAAATGAAACAGACATCAACCAGTTAATCCGGAGCAAATGGATGTGCAAGGCACAAGGCTTAAGGCATGTGAGCCAAGCCACCTACAAAACAAACAAGTTAGACAATGATATTTAAGCAAGCTCAATCAAAAGAATTGGTCTCAATGGCCATTTGATGGTCAACCTGAAAACATGAACTCAAAGGTGAGTAACAGGACCACTAGGGCAAGCCTAGGGTCCAAAATGAATGAGAAAGCCAAAACAGCAAAGGGCAAGCATCCAAAATCATGTTCAAATCATTAAGAAACACAACCAATTGGGTTCACATCCATATCAATCATCATCATCATTTCATGAACAAATTAGGTCAAGACATGACATTTAGAAGCTCATAGAAGTCAACAGCAAGACTTGCATCAAAAGTAATCTTAAACATTTCCAAAAATCACCAAATAAATCATGATCAATCACAACCCACAGCATGGCAAGCATGTCAAATTTCATCTCATTTGGACAAATGGAAGGCAGTCAATGAAAATCAGAAAGTCAAAGAAATTTTGCACATGCTCAATGAAGTCAACCAAACATGCATCAACTTAGAAAAATCATAAGTCAGAGATGGTGTATGATAAATGAATGGGACAAAAACCATGGCAAAGATGAGGATGTCTAGTTATCTCATGTAAAATTTCATGTCCATCTAATAAAGTATGAGAATTTCACAAATGAAATGGGAACATGTGTCACACAAGGTCAACAATTGACTAGGCAGGGGAGAAAATCTCAAACAATTAGGAAATGCCACAAATAATTCCAAGAAAATTCACATGTAAACTAGACATACAAGAGTAGGTTCATGCAAAAAATTGGATCAATTGGAGGTCAAGAAGCATGGCTATGAAAATCATGAAGTTGGACATCAATGGTGTGACACAAATTGTCACACCCTAATTCAAAAAATCATAACCCTCAAACCACAAATGATAAATTCATAAACTCTACACCAAAATCACCATGAGTGTGTCTAGTTTAAGCACAAAAAATTTGGGAGCCATTGGATACATTCTCATCATTTCACAATTGATTTGGCAAAGTGTACAAAATTTGGTCACATGTCACAAACCCTAACAACATTTAAAAACCACTCATCCAAAAATTCTGGAAAAATAATGATAAAAAAGTAGAGATCATGATGAACACAACACAAAAAATCCCATTCAAATTGGATTAAAATTGGAGCATTTATGATTTTTGGAAGATTGGTTATAAAATGTGGAATTAAAATGGAATAAATGAAGCAAGAATGGCAAAGTTGTAATTCCATGATTCACTTAATTAAACACGGTCGTTTTGGCCAGGTAATGAAATGTTTTGATTGGTTGTTGAGGAAAGCCAAGCCATGCACGTGGAAATGAAAGAAAATCTGGGCAAGGCAATGGGAACCTAGGGTTTCTACTGTAGCATTCATCCCTAATTTGAGTTTCACAATTTTTCTCCAGAAATTAAAATTGGATGCACACAAATGTTCATCTAATCATGGCAAACAAGAGTCTATCAACCATTTTCATTAAAACCTTGTATGTATCATGAATCGAGCACAAACATAAATCAACATCAAACTTGTTTTCAACATAACTTCATGAACACACAGCCATTTTCAAAAATAAAAACATCATGATGCTCAGCATAAAAGGACCTATCCAAAGCATGTAGTAATTTGAAGAATAATGGAGCTCGAAAATTTACCAAACTGAACAGGGCAATGTTGAATGTGATGCTGGAGATGCTTTCAATGCTTGACAGGTATCCAAATAGCTTCAAAGGGTCCAAGGCAAGCTGTTTGACACCTTACTTGAACTTGAATCAAGCTGGAAATGAAGATGGCCACTGAACTGGTTTTTGCTTGATTTTGAGAAAGGTGATGTTTTTGATTTTCAAACAGTGAGCAATGGAGGTTTGAGACAGCTTCAATATACCCTATGGATCATGACAAACTAATTTGCTAAGCTTGGAATGGCCTGAGAGTGAAAGTGGCTTTGAAAAATGCAAATTTGATACAATGTGACAAGTTGAAAAGTGATTTTGAGTTCTTGATGTTTTCTGCAGGTTTTGAGGCTTTGGACACTTGCTATGTGATATTTGAGATGTGTTTGCAATGCTCTTTTGATCAACAAGTGCTTAGAACAAGAGCTGTCATGTTTTGGCTATTTGGTGGCTTTTTGAATGAAATGTGAAAATGAGATTGGGAACACCATGGTTTATGCTGGCTTGTGGCTGCCTCTAGTGGTTCAAAAGGATGCTTGGATTGTCTTCAGGGCAAGGCAAGGCTTGGTGACTTTGGAGTTTTGACAGAAAGTTTGAAATGCAAATAGCAAGGTGAACTAGTGATTTTGGTCTGCAGTGTGGGCTGCTACTGCTACTCCATAACAGAAAATGAGGCTTTGATTTTCTGTTTGGTTTCTTTTTGTTTTTGGACAGCATTTGCCATTTGGAGAAAAGAGTGCCTAATGAGAGGGAGTAAGGACTTCTGTCGGTTTGTGGTCTCTTGTAGCTTGTGGCAGGGTTTCCAAATGATGAAATGGTGGTGGAAAAAACAATGCTAGGCTTCAATTCTTTTTGTGAGTTTGGACTGATTTGGTAAATGCAAGGATTGAGGCTTGAGAGAAATAAGAGGACAAGTGTTTGGTCTGCTATATTGAGGTTTCAATGTATGACAGAAAATGGTGTTTTATCTGCTGTTAGAAGCATGGCAAGGTTTTCTCCTTTTTGAAGTTCTTTGACAGCCTTTTTGCAAGAATGCCAAGATGTGTTTTTTTGAGAGAATGATAGCCAAGGGTCTTCTTGCTGCAGTGGGAGGTGGTTAGTTGTTGCTATTGGTTTTTTTCAATGACAGGAAAATGAAAAAATACTCTGCTGTTGGATGTGGCTTTTTGTGGTTTTGAGCTTTGACAGCTTTTTTGAAATGCAAGTGTGAAGTGTTTTGTGTGCAATCTTGGCTGCTGCTCAGGCCAAATGGTTTGTGGCTGCCATGACAGAAAAAGGAGGAGTGAACTCTGCTTTTAGATGTTGCCTAGTGTGGTCATGCCAAGCCTTGTAACCTTAGAGTTTTTTGACAGCCTCTTGAAAAATGTCAAGGCAAGGTGAATGAGGCTTTTGGTTGGTCTGTTGCTATTGATTCCTCATGACAGAAAAGATGGGTTTGAAAGTCTTGTTTGATGTGTTTGTGTGGGAGAGCAAGGGCCAGGCTTGGTCTTTTGTGTTTGACAAAAGGTTTTGAAATGCCAATGCAAAGTCAATGCAGTTTTTTCTTCTTAGGATGAGTGAGCCATGGCTTGTGTTTTGTTGGTTAGGTTGGCCCTTAATTCCTCATGACAGGAAAATCAGGTTCAGAAAATTTCTCTTGGAAGTTGCTTTTTGACAGAGTTTTCAAGTGTGTCAAAAGCAAGGTGAATAAATGATTTTCTGCTGCAATCTCTGATGGCTGCAGCTGCTACTAGTCCTTAGTTGACAGGAAAATCATGAACAAAACTCTGCTGGACAGTACAAGGCATGGCTCTTCTCTTTGGAGTGTTGACAGCTTTTTTAGCAAAATGGCCAAAGTGGTTTTTTGAGTGAGTGAGCCATGCTTTCTTCTGCTGTCAAAGTGTGGCTGCAAAACTGGTTCATTAGGACAGAAGATACAAGGCATGGCCCTTCTAATTTTCTGTTTTGATGTACAAGGTATGGCATGGAAGTATGGTGAAAACATGTACTTTTTCTCAATCTAAGCAAGCAAGGGATGGCTTCATGTACTGCATAATTTGACTTGGCAAACATGTTTTAAATGACTTTTCTGAGCTGTTCCAATTGGCCAAATGTTAGAAAAATGTTTATTTCAAAAAGTCAAACATTGGTCAAACTTGCATTTAAATGAGATAGGTCAAAAAATGCCATTTTGATTGGTGAAGTTTTGGCTCATGAAATTTATATTTTTGGAAAGAGGGGATCAAATGTGACTTGTAGGAAAAAACCCCACCAAAATTGGCCAAACGGTTTGAGAGATATGGCCCTTTGAAGTTCAAGATTTTCTGAAATCGATTCGATCATAACTTGCCAACCACACATGGGAATTGAGAGTTCTTGGACTTTTTGGAAATGGGAGAACAAGATCTTCAACTTTCATGTTGGGAAAAAATTCATTTGAAGCTTGTATCATGATGTAAGTTTGAGGATCAAAACTTTCCATTTCTGGTGAGTTTCAGTTACAGGCCCAGTTTCCATTTTTGGAAATTTCTGATCTGGCTTCAAATTCTTCCATGATGGTGTTTGGCATGATATATGAGGACTATTTGGCCATGAATGAGCTCTCACAAACCAATTCCAATCACCAAATCCCTGATTAAATGGACAGTTGACCAACAGTTGACTTTTAGGGTTTCTGACTGATTGTGCATTGACTGATGACTTCCAAACCCTAATTCCTTGAGAACTTGACTTCAAATGATGTCCCAAGTTGTATGGACTCTTGATTATTGATCATGGTGCCCAAATTCCACAAGAATGGCCACCATCCACTGCTTTGACTGACTGTTGACTTTCTAGGGTTTTTGACTGTCTGTGTAAGAACTGATGATCTCCAAGCCTTCAACCCTTGACATGAGCACTTCAAATAGACCTCCAAGTCATGTGAACTTGTTGGACAAACCCTAGGGCCTTGGCTCCTTGAGAAACCCCCTTGCTTGATTGGTTGACTGATCTCCTGATCAGTTTGACCTAATTTCTTGATTGGCTTGCACCTGAGGCAAATGAGGCAATGCAATGCTATGCAATGGACCATGATATGCTATGACCTAATATGAAAATGTATGTACAATGACAGGTGCAAATTTGAGGTGCTACAGGCAGAAGTTGTGAATACGACATGTTACATTCAGAATAAAATCTCTGTTAGACCTATTCTGGAGAAGACCCCTTATGACTGTGTAAGGGAAGAAAACCTAACATTGCTTATTTGGTTGACTGATCTCCTGATCAGTTTGACCTAATTTCTTGATTGGCTTGCACCTGAGGCAAATGAGGCAATGCAATGCTATGCAATGGACCATGATATGCTATGACCTAATATGAAAATGTATGTACAATGACAGGTGCAAATTTGAGGTGCTACAGGCAGAAGTTGTGAATACGACATGTTACATTCAGAATAAAATCTCTGTTAGACCTATTCTGGAGAAGACCCCTTATGACTGTGTAAGGGAAGAAAACCTAACATTGCTTATTTTCATCCTTTTGGGTGCTCTTGTTTTATTTTGAGTACTAAAGACAATCTGAACAAGTTTGACTATAAGGCACAAAAGTGTATTGTGTTGGGATACTCATAATGTTATAAAGGATATCGAGTATACAATACATAAACACAAATTATGGAAGAATCAATTCATGTCAGATTTGATGATAAACTTGACTCTTAAAAGTTAAAGCTAGTTGATAAATTTGCAGATCTGGAGATCACACTTGCAGGTTATGATGAAAAGACAATTGGTTATGAAGAACCAGAAAGAGGAACTTCAGAAGCACCTGAAAACACAATCAATTAGAAAAGACAAAGAAATAGGCAGAATGTCTCTAAAGAAATAATTATGGGAAACAAGGATGAACCTGTCAGAACATGATCAACATTTAAAGTTTCCGAAGAAACACTTTTAGGACTAGTATCTCTGATAGAGCCAACATCCTGTGAAGAAGCTCTTCAGGATAAAGAATGGATTCTGGCAATGAAAGAAGAACTTGATCAGTTTTCCAGAAATGACGTTTGGGATCTTGTACCAAGACCCAAGGTAACCCATGTGATTGGAACTAAATGGATTTACAGAAACAAGCTAAATGAAAAGGGTGAATTCGTCAGGAACAAATCACGGCTTGTGGCACAAGGTTATATTCAACAAGAAGTAATTGACTACAATGAAACCTTTGCTCCAATCGTGAGGTTAGAATCTATTCGCCCCTTTGTATCCTTTGTTGTTAATTACTCTATTAAATTATATCAAATGGACGTCAAAAATGTGTTTCTGAATGGTTACATTTCTGAATAAGTGTATGTCCATCAACCTCCTGGATTTGAAAATTCAAAACTTCTTGAACATGTTTTCAAACTTAAGAAATCTCTTTACGGTCTGAAACAAGATCCCAGAGCTTGGTATGAAAGACTTAGTTCATTTCTTCTAGAAAATGATTTTATCCGAGGCAAAGTGGACTCCACTCTCTTTTGCAAAAACATCAGAAACGATCTTATGATTTGTCATATTTATGTTGATGATATAATATTTGGTTTTGCTAACCCATCTGTTTGCCAAGAATTCTCTGAGTTAATGCAGGCAGAATTTGAGATGAGCTTAATGCAAGATCTGAAGTTCTTTTTGGGCATCCAAATCAACCAAACATTAGAAGCCACGTATATCTATCAAATAGAATACATAAAAGATATTCTGAATAAATTTGACAAGTCAGAAAGCAAGCCAGCCAAGACTCCCATGCGTCCTACTTGCATTCTGGAGAAGGAATAGGTAAGTCATAAGGTTTGTCAAAAACTCTATCATGGTATGATAGGCTCTTTCCTTTATCTGACTGCTTCTTATCCTGATATATTATTTAGCGTATGTTTTTGCGTTAGGTTTCAGTCACATCCAAGGGAATCTCACTTAACTATTGTTAAGAGAATCCTTAGGTATCTGAAAGGAACACCTAATATTGGTCGGATGTATAAGAAAACATCAGAGTACAGGCTCTCTGGGTATTGTGATGCAGATTATGCTGGAGATAGGTTAGAACGCAAAAGCACATATGGGAACTGTCAATTTCTGGGAGGAAACCTCATCTCATGAGCAAGTAAAAGATAATCAACCATTGCACTGTCAACTGCAGAAGCAGAATATATGTCAGCTTCACTTTGCAGCACTCAGATGCTCTGGATAAAGAATCAGCTTGAGGACTTTCAGATCTATGAGAGTAACATTCCTATCTTTTGTGATAATATTGTTCCTATTTGCTTAAGTAAGAATCCAATTTTACATTCTAGAGTGAAGCACATAGAAATCAAACACCACTTTATTAGAGATTATGTTCAGAAAGGGACAATTGCTTTAAAATTTATAGATACAAACCATCAATGGGCTGATATCTTTAAAAAAACCTTAGCTGAAGATAGATTTCTCTTCATTTTGAAAAATTTTAATATGGCAGATTGCCCAGAATGACTCTGAACTCGTGCTTCTCATCTCTAATGTAAAATTAGACTCTGACTCAAACATATGATGCTTATCTGATTCTGATTCTGACACTTCTACACGTTAGAAGATATCTTTATCAAAAAATTCTCTAGTCAGAAACCTTTTGGTATTCTTGACTCCAGATACATTAACACGTGGTCCCTCAAATGTGTGGCTCTGGCACTTCTAGACACCTGTCTAGCTCAGAACTCAAGGGCCAAACTATTGAGATCACCTCGAGCAATGTGCACATATTTAGATTAGAACCTCATAATTATTTGTATTTAATTTTTCCCATGATTGTCAAAACTCGGTTTTAGCAACAATTAATTTTGTGATCCTTCTCAAGTTACCGCTGTCGCTTTTGCAAAATGTTAATTGTGTTTATATACTCCCACGACTCCCACTTTCACACTTTCACTCTTCACTACTTACACAAACCTAAAACTTCCAACCTTTTTCTTTGCAACTTCATTTGGTATCAAGAACAACTTCATCATTAATGTTCAAGAACAACAAGTATTCTAGTTCTCTTAAGAGATGAATACCCTAGAACAACAAGTTGAATCCCCACAACAAGACGCTTCCATTACTGCACTTCAAACAACAACTTCTTATTAAGAACCTCATGTTCTTGATCGTACAGTCCACATCAATCTATCCACACCATTTGAACAACTGGAAGTCCTTTGTGAGTTGCTAGTGGACTTCAAGAATCTCAAAGAAATGGTATGGATCTAACACCAGAATTGAAGAATCAAGGTTGACTCACCTACTTTAACTGCACCTTATGGCCCTATCTACACAAATATGGTGAAAGAATTCTGGATATTTGATGACTGCGATGATCACTACATCGCCTCTCATGTTCTGGGTATCAAGATAATCATTACTGATAAGTCTATTGTTGCGCTTTTGAACATGGAGAAGGTTGAGGGAAGAAGAATTTATAACATAAATCCTAGGGATAAGTACATGTCCTAGGAAATCATCCCCACTATCTTCTCTCAGAACCCTGAAGGACGCACATCCTTCAAGAATCAAGAGCTCCACAAGAATCTGAGGGTGTGGCTCAAGATAATTCTGGGATGCATCCACCACCGTCCATTATCCAGCTCTTCTGACTATGTCAACACAGATCAGAAGTGCATCCTTTACTATCTGCACAAGGGTCTGAAGCTTGACCTACCTTTCCTTCTCTTCAAGTACCTAAGGGATTTTGTCAGAGACACCATAAACAACATGAATCCAAGGAACTACATCCCTCTGGGTAGGTTAATTTCAGATGTTCTGATTGAGAGTGGTCTGGTGGATCATCTCATTCAGCTGAATCTGATGGAAGACGTCACAATGGACGTTGGGAAGCCTCCCAATGGGAGGAATATGAAGACTATGGGATTGATTGACAAGGTCCTTATCAAACCCACAAGAAATACCTCTTGGGAATCAGTGAAGGACCAAAGAGAGAAAGTAAATGAGATGTATCTCTTTACCAAGATTGACCCTCTAGAAGTTATAGCATGTTATCTGTAAGATCTGGAAGTCAAGGCTATAACATATTTGGCTTCATATTGGATTGGCTCCCAGATCATCCTCCTAACTTCTTGAAGAGAAAGAGGGAACCTTCTCATAAGATGACTATTTAGAAGAAGAAGATTCTCATGTTGGGATAGTCTTCAGCGACCAAGAAGAATCCAGTGTCTTTGACCTCTTCTTCAACACCTTCTGGTAAGATCGTTATCTCAGAAGCTCCTAATTCCTACGGCTCTAGGCAACTTGCCTCATCACTCCCTCTACCACCCCCACACTCTCAACCAAAGTTACAACCTCCTCAATTCCCCCTAGCACACATATTATCGCTCCCATAGAAAAATCCAAAACTGAACAACCAACAACCTCACTCCCTACCTCATCTGAACCAACACCATCTGTACCAACCCTTTATGAACCAAACCCATTTAACCAAACCTTTCCATTAGAACCCACAACCTTTGAGCCTATCCCTCACAGAACCATCACACCTTATCCTCCTTTACCTCTCTTCAACCTCCAAACAACATCCATCTCCCACTCTGAAGCCCTCATGTTCAACGAACCCTTGTCACCAACCCTCTCTCCCACCTATAGCTCCCCTCCGTACTATGACCTCACCTCTGACCCTGAACATTCTAACCCAACCTCCCCAAACCTTGAAGACCTTCAAGTTACAGCTGATTCTGAAAAGACTCCTTCTGTACCTGAACCCTTTGAACCAATTCCTGAACCCTCTGAACCCTAACTCACACTACCCACCTTTTATGAGGTACTAGCCAAATTCTTGGGGAGTTCCACTTCCAGGTTCAAGAAGCTCTCAGACGAATCCAACACTAGTGAGAATCCTTCTAATGTAAGAACTAACTAGAATGAATTCATCAGATGGATGACTTCTGAGATATTCAAGATGAAGGGCCTATCTGAACAAGTCAGAAATGACTTCATTAGAGGTGTTGAGGAAAAGCTAGAGGCACGGTTGGCGAAGGAAGTGGATGAGAAGGATGAAAACAAAGAAGTAGAGAAAGCTGCCAAGGAGGCTGCTGAGAAAGCATCTTTGCTGCCAAAGAGAAGGTTGAGCAAAAGGCTGCAGAAGCTGCTCAGAAGGTTGCATCTGATAAAGCTATTGAGGTTGCTCTGACTCAGGGAGAGTCATCAACAACTGATCTTTCCCTTTTGGTCATCAAAACTTTGGAAGAGTTGCAGAAGGAACAACAACTAGTCAGAGCCAGACTCGACAAATAAGATCAGGTCAACTCCAGCATTCAGAGCCTGCTAGCTAAGCTACTTCAGATGATACCTCCTCCACCTAACCCTTAGACACTTTAGGATTTATATGTAAAAACTTTCTAAGTGTTTTTAATTTTAAGGCTTAGTTTCTGCTCCTTTCTCGTTGTAATCTCTGAAGTTTTTCTTCTCATCAATGAATTTATGAATTATTTACTTTTTTAGTCTGACAAAAAGGGGGAGAGTTAAATATAAGTCTTTTGATGAAGTATTTTATCTAAATCTCTGAAATTCACTGCTTACATTCTTATATAAATTTACTGCATAGTTCTAAGTCATTTTTCAGCATCTATCTGAACCAAGGGAAATTGAATCCTTATATGAGAAACTACTAAATCAAGTCAAGCAACCTAAGAAAATCTGGTAAGAAAATTTCTACCCCAGAAACCCATATCTGATACTAAATTTCTTTAAAAAAAATTTAAGTATCAGACTTAGGGGGAGATTACTAATCTCAGAGGGAGTCACTTTTATAATTGACTCAGATCATTTTCAATTTAGTATCTCTGAAAGTACTTATTGTTTCATCAAAATTCTAAGTTTTGTCATCATCAAAAATGGGGAGATTATTAGAACAAGATTTTGATTCTATAATATATCTATAAGCTTTGATGATAACAAAGAATGAAATAATTTGGTACTCTAACAATTTTCTTAAGTGTGCATGATTCTAAGTTAAAATGACTCTGATGAAACAAATATTTGGCATCTGAATTAGCCCAGAAACGCTAACCCAACACAAAGAGAAATCAGATCTGACTCTGAACAGAATGCATCTGAGGAGCAATCACCTGAGGAATCTGACTCTGAAGTTAAAACTCTGATGATCTGATTCTAAGAACTCTATCTGAGGACTTTGCAAAAGATATCTGAAGACTCTGCAAGAGATATCTGAAGACTCTAATTCTGAAGACTCTGATCATGCTCACCTCACTCTGACACATGCTTAAAAACACGTCATCGGATGTCACCTAGTCAGAAACTTAAGCTGGAAGCATTCAAAATTATAGTACAATCATTTTAAGGAAACATTTGATTATGATCCAAGTCTACTATGGAAAGAACAAGGAATTTACTACATTTAACTCCCACAACTAACACAAAATCTTTATTGATTTCCCCCAATGGTATCATCTCAAGTGCTATATAAGAGCCTCCTCACAACTTGCTGAATGTACAACCTTGATACAACAACACTCTCATACTCTGAATATTCTTCACCATTATTGTTGTAAGAAATAGTTTCCATACAAGAGTTTTTGCTCAATATTGTGTGGTTGTCATTCACTGGTCTTAAATTGTGTCTTTACTGCTTATCTAGAAGCATCTAGCCAAACATTTGAAATTCTTGTAATTGTTTGTGATTCCTCAAATGACTTGTTTAGGTATGTAGACTTGATAGGGCTAAGAGATTGTTTAACTCTTAGACGAACTTTGTAATATGTTAAGATTAGTGGATTAAGTCCTTGTTGAATGCGAAATCACCTTGGTCGGGTGGATTGGAGTAGCTTTGAATTTCAAGCGAACCAGAATAAATTGCTTGTGTTGTTATTATTTATTCTGTGTGTGTATTGTCGCAAAAATATTTTAATTCCTGTGAAAACAATTCAAACCCCCATTTCTTATTTTTCTCTACCTTCAAGCATAGTCCTTAGATGGAAATGAAATTATTATGGGATGTTTAAGTGCACTACTAGAGACTTTCCACTCCAATCATCTAACCAAAAATTAATGTTATTCCCTAAACCAACAAGCTAGGTAGAGTTTCCTTTGAAAACATGGAACTGCTACTTCATCCCAGTCCAGATGGAAGATGACACATGATGCTTGCATTACAACGAAATAAATATATTACCACAGTTGGGAGAAAGATTCTACTATGGATGGTCATCCGTAGTAAGGTAGCTTGTGGTTGTATGTGCCCTCTTTAAATCACGGGCTACTACCCGTGGTAAAAAGACAGTAGCGTGTAACATACCACTAGTAATATTTTAGAGAACCATTGTAAAAGGTTGAGGTCAGGTGTTCAATTCCCAACGCTTGTAATATTAAGAGTTCATACTTCGGTTGGCTTAATGACCGATGTAATAACATGGGTTAGGTGCTTTTTCTAGTAGTGTTGATATTCCCTCCACCTATGGGAACTCTAGCCTTCAGAACTAAGGCTAATTGATCCTTAGAGTTTATAAGCTCCCAATAGTTCATCGAACCAGCAACCTCATTAATAGCAATAAGAGACCTTAAGCATAAGTCTCTATCATTGATGCTTTAATAAAAATTCTTCCAAGAAACATTAACTAGCTTCCTTTTAGAGGTATCTCCTTACCAAATGAAGTTTCGGGACCACCTTTCAATTTCCCTAAGCATGGCAACTGGCCAAGTGTATATCATCAGAGTATGCAACATCATGATTTGTATATGGGATCCCCAAGGTACAGGTCCTAAAAGTAAAACTCTTCCTACAATGGAACAAATTTGAGACTTCCAAGATGACAACTTACTCTTGATCATGTCAATGATGACCTAGAAATGAGACACATTGGTTCTGCCTTTGAATATGGGATCCCCAAGGTACAAGAAAGGAAAATGACCAATAATAAACTTCACGATATAAGCAAGTCTATTGTATATCCTAGGGGTCATAGAACCTTCATACAAAATATATTTAAAATGATTAATCCTTTTCCCAGAGCAAGCAAAGTACTTGTTAAATAACTCATTGATAGCCTAAATGCTAGCCTTGTTTTCTTTGGAGAGAACCATAATACCGTCTGCATATAAATGTGGGAAGAGACAAGTTGATTTATGTATTTCTTGGGGACCAAATCAGAGAGACCCATGTTCATGACTTCTTCAGCTAGACAAAAAAAGAAGAGGTGAGAGCGGGTCTCCCTATTTACACCTTGCTTACAAATGAAGTAACCCCTAAGTTAACCAATGATACAAATGAAAATATTAGCAGCCTCTAGAATGAATTTGATTAAATTAGAGAAAATAAGATGAAATCCAAATCTCTCAATGACTCTAAAGAGAAAATCCCAATTAAGAGTATAAAACTCCTTAGTGATATCTACTTTCATTGCAACATTCCCTACAAAAAAAATTAATAAAAAGATTTGTAACCTCCGAGGTCAGCCTAATGCAGTCCCTTATAGATCTTCTCTGTATGGACACCTTATTCTCCTTAGATGTAATACTTGGCCTTACCTTATCAAGCCCGTCAATAAGGATTTTAGGGATGATCTTTTGCTTGAAGTTGGACACGACAATGGGTCTATAATGCTCAACATTATTTGCATTATTATGTTTAGGAATCATAGCTAGTTTGTTGGAGTTATATGTAGGCAACTTCCATCCATCCTTGAAGAGTTGAAGATTGGCTTCAAAAACATCCTTCTTAATGATGGTCCAAAAAGTTTGGAAGAAAAAAGGACCATATTCGTCAGGGCCAGGGGCATTTTCCTTATCTAGACTGAAAATGGCATGATGACCCTCCTCCAAAGTTGGAAGCATTATGAGAATGTTATTAGCTTTTATCATTAACTAGTTGAGATAATAATCCCGCAAAAGAGAAGATTGGTCAAACAAATAATGAAAATAGTGCACCACATGGTTCACAATGGTCTTTGGGTATGTAGTGACCGTTCCATCAATCTTCATAGGGTGGATAAGGTTTGTAGTATTCTTATGCTTAACCATCCTATGAAAAAAAACTTGTATTTTTGTCACCTCCAGCATGCCATTTGATATTGGCCTTCTCCTTCCAAAATATCTCTTCTATATTGAGAGTTACATCCAAAGAAACTTGAGCCAATTTATCTTGGTCACCAATTAAATCATTGTAGCCATTAGTGCTAATCTTACTCTAGATCTCATTGAGCTTATCATTTTCCTTCTTCACCATGTCTTAAACATTACAAAAGTAGATTTGTTCTAATATTTTAACCTAACCTTGAGAAATTGCAACTTTTTACTAAGCAGAAATATAAGGCATCCCAAAATAGGAGTATCCCAAATGGATTTTATGACAGCTGAGAAATTAGGGTGATGATTCCGCATTTTTATAAACCTAAATCGAGACTTAAGAAATGACCTGACAGTTAAAGTCCAGCATGATAGGGAAGTGGTTTGATTTAGTCTTGGTTAAAGTGGAGCAAGAGAGGGAACTGCAGATGTCCATCCAGACTTTATTACAAATTGGTCGATCAAGTTTTCTTTGAGTGTTTACATTCCCCCTTCTACCATTAGACCAAGTGAGGAACACACTTGCAATAGGGACATGATAGAGAAGGCGAGAGTTAGTCTAGTTAGAGAATTCCTTCATATGGGTCCTTGAAGTTTGATGGAAAACTTGATGCTTACGAGCCCCCAATATTGAGTTAAAGTCTCCCATGAAGCACTATGGCATGAAACTGTTTGAGAGAAGTCCTCATAGGCTCTCTCAAATAATCATTCTAGTAACATGATTTGTTGATGCATATATGACTGTCAAGCCAATCTTCTTGTCCTGAATCTTAACCAAAAAATCTATATGTTAATCCTTTATTTCTATGATTCCAGGGTCCCAAATTTCATCACAGAGACACCAAAGGTTTGGATTGATATTGTTTCTAATGTTAACATCAAAGATTTTAAGATGTAGTCTTCTAAGCCAAGCTTGAGGAAAATTACTAATATTCAGAGATAAAAACAAAACCGAGGCTTATATTTTAAGACAAGTCTTTTGAGGCACAATTTTGTTAGAGAGTTGGCCAATCCTCTCACATTACAATATATGCACTTCATGGGGGAAAATGTGTGCTTACCAGTTCTTGGCTTATATTTTAAGACAAGTTTTTTTAACTTTCTTTTTACTCTTTGATTTCACCAATTGAAAATGAGCCCCATAGTCTCCTTGCTCCTTAGCAACTTCTTCTTGATCTACCATATTAGCCCATAATTTGTTCAAAAATTCTATATCCTTTTATAGAGTTGTATCTATTACTCTTCACCCTTCTGAGTAGAATATCACTTGTTTCACCCATAGCTGTAGGATCACTTTGAACATGCTCTATCACCATTAGTCTTTTACCTTTGTATGAAATGTTATTTTCATGTTGATCATTCCCTATAATTAGGATTGGATCATTGTTACTAAGGTCAGGCTCCTTACTAACTTGCTTAAAAAAAATTATTCACATTCTTCTGATCCATGTCCCCTAGTTCACCACCAACTTTATTCCTTCTACATTTATCAATATTGTGGCCTATATAGTTACATAAAGAGCAAAACTTTGGCAAATTTTTGTATTCTAGCTCAACAAAGAATGTGAAACTTTGTCTCTCAACCAGGATTTTGCATTTGAGCTCATTGGATATTTCCATGTCCACCAACACACGCACATAGTGCCCAAAAGGGCTATCAAAACATGATTTATTAGTGGTAGAATCGATGCATAAAGACATCCTATGCTACTTGTGATTGAAAAATCTATTTTAGGTCTCCAACATGATTCGATAGTCATACCAACCCTTGTTATCATTGTTAAACCATGGGTTTTGATGTTTGATAGATCTAGAACCCAAAATGGGATTAGAGATGGCATAATCATTAACAAACCAGAAGCAAGGATTTCCAAATTTATATTCTAGTTAGATACTAAGTTCTTTAATAATCAAGTTGTGTATTAGACTGTGATTATGAGACTTAAAATAGTATCAAGCATGCTTTGTGAATATGATCGTATTCAGGTCGCAGTTGATTCTTAATTGATAATCAAGAAAATTAGTGGGGATAACAAATGTCTACATCCAAGCATCCAAAGAATTTGTGAAATAAATATAATGTTTTGAAATTGATAGAATAATATCAGTTCCAAAGTATTATTCAGAATTCAATCGCACCAAAAAATTTGATGTGTGGGGCAAAGAACAATGACAATCAAAATAAATTGTCTTTAGCAAAAATAACTTTCAATGTAACAAGACAGTGAATCAACTTGGTAGAAGAAGATAAAAGATGTCAAGAACACACATAAGTTTTGTTTACCCAATTCGATCAAATGATCTATGTCTGGGGGGAGAGACCAACTCTCATTCAATATACTTAAAAAGTTGTTACAAGAGATTACGAATGAGTTACAAGAAAATAGTCTTCCAAATTCCCAAGACAAACCTTATTTTCTACCCAAGTGTTTACTAATCTCTTCAACTCTCAATATATTAATCACACATATCCAAGATGTTTAGAAATATTTCCTAATCCCCGTAGATAACTCCAAAGGTTTTCCAAAAAAACCTAAACCCTTATTTTTGTCTTCAATTTTAAAGCTATCTAGATTGTCATGATACAATAACAAAATATATACATATTTATAATTGCTCAAATCCAACAAATCTATAACAAAGCCCAAAACACGATCTGTTAACAAACAAATCCATGAACCAAGCTGAAAGACCCTAAACAAGTGAGCTGAAAAAATAGGCAGGATGATCGAAAAAACACTGACAACATACTAACCGACCCCATACGGCCTCTGTCGTTGCACCGACCTCTGTTGTGATCCATCTTCTCTATACCAATCACTGGAGCACTGTCGGAAGCCGCCTCATGGCTCCGACATATACACTCTAATTTTCGTCTTGATTTATGGTGGATGTCTCCCACCGTCGTTGGTCACCTTTTCCTAAAACTCTCTTACGGTAATGATCCCTTCTAGCGACTTTATGGTTGTCTTTATAGATTTATGGTTTATGCAATCTTCAAATATGTTTCCTTAATGTTCATAACGTAAGATTTTAATGCATACTTCAACATAAAAAAAATTGCCATGAACACTTGTTTACATGGTAGTTATACATGTACACACCATGGGGTAATTGGCCGGATAATGACTTAGCACAGCCATCGTGGATATTATTGGCCAACAGTAACGGTTGATTTCTTCCATCACGCTAATGGATTTGAAGCATATTAATTGCATAGTCTAATACCGAAAGCACTATCCAAATTACTACATCATGTAATCAAACCTTTTCCAATCAAGAAATATGTTAAGGATTTGATTGGTAACATATACAGTTTCATCCAAGAGGCATACTTTATAACCACATCTACCGAATGCTTCACCAACTTGGTGGAGGCTCATTCGAAGATAAATGTAAAGGAAAATAAGATTATCAATTTTAAATTTCATCAGGTCATATATAGGTTGGGTTTCCCTAAACAAAATTATCATTAATCAAGAAACAATGCTCACTAGCAATCATGTGGTTGATTCCATGTAAAAAATTAGAATCAAACTTATACATACCCCTTTAGTACACTTAAGCCAATGAAAATCTTAGGCAGACGATTGAATCATCATTGATTTAGTTAATGAAAAAATTGAGGAAAAGTCAAAGAAATGGAATAAAACCTAGCAAGAAGTCTTATGTGTTGAATTATAATTTCTTGTGTCAAAATAGGTTGCTCGATATAACAAGAATGCGTCGAGTTGTATTAGTGTGTCGAAGCATGTTGCTTCACACAGGATTTCGACTTCGGCCTATTTTTAGTAGTGTTAACTATTTTGGGCTTTTATAGTTTTGGGTTTTGGCTTAGGAAGTAAGTTAACTTAAATCTATAAATAGAGAGAATAACTCATATTCTTGAATGAACTAATAACATTATATTCACAAAATTTTGCAGTTGCAAAGTGAATAAAGTTTTCCACAGGTTGTGGGTAGAGAGAAAACTCTGCAAAAAATATTCTTATTCTCCAACATTCTTTTCTTTCCTTCTCAATTGTTCTTTTCATTTCATTGTCATTGCATGGTTGATAACAATCTTGTTCATCAAGATTGATAGAAATTCTCCATAGGTTGTGGTGGATTTCCATCATCTAGTATCTAGAGTTCCGATTTGAGCGATTCGTGAGAAAAAAATCACGATGGTAATGAATCATCCAAACGGGCATTTTCCAGCGAATCTTATGATTTCCAAGAACAATAATTATGAGAATTGGTTCAAGCAGGTGAAGGTTGTGTTCTATTATCAAGATAGTTGGGATCTTGTGAAGGAAGGAGTAACAACGATTGTAAAAAAAGCGACAAATCATGAAAGGGCTGCACATAAAGAATTGAAAAAGAAAGATTATAAAAATATCTTTATAGTCCATCAATGTGTTGATCCAGATAACTTTGAAAAGTTTAGTGATGTAGAGTCAGCGAAAGAAGCATGGGAAGTTCTAGAGAAGTCGTTTGGAGGAACGGAGAAGGTGAGAGAGGTGAGGTTACAAACTCACAAAAGGACGTATGAATTGCTTTAGATGGAAGACAATGAAAGCATAACTAATTTCTTCACTAAAGTTATGAAACTGGTGAATCAAATCAAGATATGTTGAGAAGTGTTGACATCAAGATCTATTGTTGGAAAGATCTTGAGGTCGTTGGCTCCAAAGTTCGACCACATGGTAGTAGTCATAGAAGAATCAAAAGATTTGTCAAAACTGATAAAGGAAGAGCTTCAAGGGACGTTTGAATCTCATAAACAAAGAATGGCTGAAAGACCTGCAGGAAAGTCGAAGAGTCGTGTGGCTTTGCAGGAGCAATTAACAAAAGAAAGGAAAGACAAAGGAAGTTGGAATAACAACAAAGGCAGAGGAGGCTACAACAATTTGACTGGTCGAAATCAGCAAGAAGAAAACTGGTCGAATCAGAGAAAACCCTGGAACCAAGGCAACCAAAGAGGTGGTGCTGCAAAGGCAGAGGAGGCTACAACAATTTGACTGGTCGAAAGCCAGACAAGAGTCACATTCAGTGTTACAATTGTCAGAAGCATGATCATTATTCTAGTGATTGTCCAGAAAAACAGAAGAATCAAGAAACTGATGCAAAGTTGGAGAAACATGAAGAACAAGAGATGTTACTGATGGTTACAACGAAAGATGAAGAGAGATTCAAGGACCAGTGGTACATGAACTCAGGATGCTCATCACACATGTCTGGAAGGAAAGATTGGTTTGTAAACATAAAGACCTCAATGAAGAACATGGTGAAATTTGCAAATGACAATACTCTAGCAGTTGAAGGTGTTGATGATGTTCTAATTATGAGGAAAGATGACAAGAGGTCAGTAATTTCAAATGTGTTGTACATACCAGGCATGAAGAGAAATTTGCTCAGCATAGGGCAGTTAGTCGAAAAGAACTACAAGGTGTCAATCAAAGACAAGATGATGAGAGTTATCGACTTAAATGGAAGATTGATCTTGAAGGCTCCAATGTCTCAGAATAGAACCTTCAAGATTTAGCTTAATGTGGTGGAGCATAAGTGCCTTACAACAGCAGCCAACAAAGATGAATGGATATGACATTATAGACTTGGTCATCACAATTTCAAAGACATCAAAGATTTGAAGAAAAGAAATATGGTTTCAGGATTACCAAAAATCTACATTCCAAACGAAGTGTGTGAAGAATGTGTGCCAGCGATGCAACACAAGAACAACTTCTGTAAGGAAGCAGAAAGCAGGAAGCAGGTCGAAGGAAATTCTAGAAGTCATATACTCTAATGTATGTGGTCCTATCTAGGTGGATTAGATTAGAGGTAACAGATACTTTGTTGCATTCGTAGATAATTTCAGTCGAAAATTGTGGGCTTACCTGATCAAGAAGAAAAGTGAAGTGATCGAGGTATTTGCCAAGTTTAAATCTATGGTCGAAAGACAAAGCGGTCGAAAGCTCAAGATTCTGAGGACTGATGGTGGTGGATAATATGTGTCGAAAGAATTCAACGCATTATGTTTGAAATAAGGGATTATGAATGAGGTGGTGCCACCCTACACTCCACAGCAGAATGGAGTCACAGAAAGGAAGAATAGAACCATCATGAATAAGGTGAGAAGTATGTTGAAAGGCAAGCATCTACCCAAAGAATTATGGGGAGAAGTTGAGTCGACTGCAACATATATCCTGAACAGATATCCAACTAAGAAGCTAGAAGGAATCAAGCCAGAAGAATATTGGTCTGGTGTCAAGCCTAGCTTGAGTCATCTGAAGGTGTTTGGATCTATAACACATAGACATGTGCCAGATTAGTTAAGAAGAAAACTTGATGACAAGTCGAGTCAGATGATCCTGATACGATATTATTCGACTGGAGGATACAAATTGTTTGACCCAGTTAACAAGCAAGTGGTGATCAGCAGCGACATGATCATAGACGAGCTTAAGGAATGGGTTTGGACTGAGAATGTTAAGAAGGATTCAGTGAGAATCTTATATGATGAACCAACTATTGAAGTCGAAAGAGAAGTTTGACAAGAAGTCAGAGGTGTAGTAGGCCCAAGCAGACCTCAAAGAACAAGACACATGCCTGCAAGGTTGCAAGAATGTGTGATTACATTAGATGATATGGTCAATGAAGAAGGTGGGCTGGTACATTATGCTTTCTATGCAGATGTCGAACCAGTCAATGCAACTGAGGCATTGAAATATTCAAAGTGGATGAAAGCAATGAACGAAGAACTAAAGTCAATCAAACTTAATAACACTTGGCCACTTGTAGAATTTCCCCAAGACAGGAAGGAAATCGATGCGAAGTGGGTATACAAGGTGAAGTTGAATCCCAAAGGAAAAGTGACTCGACACAAGGCGAGAATTGTGGCGAAAGGATTTCTTCAAAAATAAGGAATCAACTTCGGCGAAATTTTTGCACCTGTTGCTAGGACCGAAACAATCAGGTTGGTTGTTGGTCTAGCAAATGTGAACAACTGGAAGATGTGTCGGATGTATGTGAAATGTTCATTCCTGAATGACCCATTAGAAGAAGAAATTTAAGTTGCACAACTAGTTAGGTTTATGAAATAAGGCGAAGAAAGAAAGGTGTACAGGCTACATAAAGCCCTGTATGGACTTAAACAAGCTCCAAGAGCTTGGAACAAGAAGATATATGGATTTCTAAGGGAAAAGGAATTTGTGAAGTTCACAATTGAACATGGAGTATATGTAAGAAGAAGCAAGAGTAAATTGCTTATACTATGCCTCTATATCAATGACTTGTTAATAATAGGTAGCTGTAAGAAGGATATTGAAGACTTTAAAGATGATCTCAACAAGGAATTCACAATGTCAGATCTTGGTGACATTTCATATTTCCTTGGCATCGAATTCTACAAGAGTGGTAGAGGTTTGATGATGCATCAAAGAAGTTATGCAGGTGATATACTCAAGAGATTTAAGATGCAAGATTGCAACCCAACTTCGACTCCAGTTGAGACCATATTACAACTATTGAAAGATTCAAATGAAGATGATGTCGACCCAGCCCAATATAGAAGACTTATTGGGTCACTTTGATACCTTTATTACATAAGATCTGACTTAGCATACAATGTAGGTATGATGAGTAGATTTATGCAAAAGTCAAAGGTATCACATCTAGCAGCAGCGAAGAGGATACTAAGGTATCTGAAGGGAAATATTGACTATGGCATTTTGTTTCCTGCAACTGATGAAGGAAAAGAATGCAAACTAGTGGGACACACCGACTCAAGCTGGTGTAGTGACGTTGAGGATCGAAAATCCACAGTTGGCTATGTTTTTATGTTAGGTGGTGCACTAGTTGTTTGGAGTTCGAGAAAGGAACCAATAGTGGAATTATCGTCTTGCAAAGCAGAATACATAGTTGCTTCCCTTTCTGCATGTCAAGTAATGTGAATGGTGAATCTGGTCGAAGAGATAGCAAAAAAGAGTCATGGAGCAATTACCATGAAGATTGATAACATGCCAGCTATCAATCTGGCGAAGAATCTGATAGCACATGGTCGAAGCAAGCACATCGAAATAAGGTTCCATTATCTTCGAGACCAGGTAGAAGATGGAAAGATGAATTTGGAACACTGCACAACTGAGAATCAGATTGCAGACATCATGACAAAGGGAGTGCAGGTCGAAGTGTTCAGAAGACTAAGAGCTATGACAAATGTAGATAGCTTAGAAATAATGAATTAGGTTGTGTGTTGAATTGCACCTCCTTGTGTCGAAGCAGGTTGCTCGACATAACAAGGATGTGTCGAGTTGTATTAGTGTATCGAAGTGTCGAAGCATGTTTCTTCACACAGGATTTTGACTTAGGCCTATTTTTAGTAGTGTTAACTATTTTCGGTTTTTATAGTTTGGGGCTTTGACTTAGGGAGTAAGCTAGCCTAAATCTATAAATAGATGGAGTAGCCCCTATTATTGAATGAACTAATAACATTGTATTCATAGAATTTTGAAGTTGCAAGATGAATAAAGAAGTTTTCCACATGTTGTGGGTAGAGAGAAAACTCTGCAGAAAATGTTCTTCTTCTCTAGCGTTTTTTCTTTCTTTCTCAACCGTTCTTTTCTTTTCATTGTCATTTCGTGGTTGATAACAATCTTGTTAATCAAGATTGATAAAAATTCTCCATAAATTATGGTGGATTTCCAATATTATGGACCTTAAGGATTTCACAAACGACTATAATTGTTTTTGCTCCCTTTCATCACACCTATGGTCAACATGCAACTTTACCCTGATAGATTATCGTAGCTTCGCTTAGTGTTTTCGAACAAAACCAAATAAGTATCAATGAATATCAACAAGCTGCATTAATATAGTTAATCTTTATATGAAGATTGGTTGACATCCTTGCTATAATAGAAAATTCAAAGTAGAAGATGACCATAACTTACAAAATTTGAGTCAAACTCAGACAACTCAATTGAAGGTGATTTGGTTTAAAAAACTTTTACAAAATATGATTAAAGATCTTGAATTCGAGAAATGGTTGTTAAACTGGAAAGGATTTAAAGAAGTTTTATCCTATTATGTGAGAAAGTTTTGGAAATTAAAAGAAAATTCCATTGATATTTTGAATAATTGATACCCACAAAGATTAACCAGATAGCGATTTCGACAAATATTATTGAAAATGACTCTCAGACACATTCCTTATCCATTGAATAATTAGTGCAACATTGATTCCTCTTCAAGAGTATATGATATTAATAAAGGATACAATGTAGCACGTCGACTCGAGATTTGGGCACAAATACAAAATCTCTCCGACACAAGCAATGAGATTTTTTTTGACTTGAGAGAGGAGAACAAACAAACAGTTAACTAAAAAGAATGAAATTCATTCTTCCTCGTAACAAAGGGACGATATACCTTTATTATAGGGTTTTTAGGATTCATGGAAATATAAAGTTTTGAATCAGATTTTGTACCATAGCTTACGACATAAGAGTCAAAATCTAACGATTTATAATGACGGTGATTTGGTTCGGAAAACTATTTTACTAATTGAGATTAAAGATCCAAAGTTTAAGAAATGGTTCGCGAGTTGAGATGGGCCATTCATTATTAGTAAGGTATAAATTGGAGGAGCCTATGGGTTAATAAGGTAGAAGGTGAAAAATTTAATAGATGCATGAATAGAAAGGATTTAATAATATCGTATCCTACTACGTGGAAAAATGTTGATAGTTTAGAATATTTGATAGCTACAAAGACTAAATACCCAGCCAATTAAAAAAGATTAGTCAAAATTGGATCATATTCCTAGTTTTTTATTTTATGAAGATCATATTCAAACTCAATTATTATTGGTTACATTGGATCGTATTACGATTCAGGACGAAGGAGCATTTGTTGACACCTAAAAATAAATTATATATTAGTCAAAATTAACTTAACAATCGATTAATATATAGTCGACCTCCCTTTAATCGATAGCAAATCAAGTAAGTATTAACATAATCAAACATGAGTCAACTCAATCTTTCTCATATCTACTAGGATTTATCATGGTCGTCGAGACTTTAGAGTCAGCCAAAATACAATAGAACTAGACAATTGAATATTATGACCATGTTACATGCTAATGACATCACTAACCAAAGATGAAGAAGATTATACAACCATGATCTAAGGAATCTGAGGGAAGTTACGCATTAGATTTAGGATTATCAAAACATGATATAAATAAAAAATGTTAAATCAAATGTGGTGAGTCATGTATCTTTAGGAAGTTGAACATTTATGCATTACTTGCTTAATAACTCAATAAGACAATATTTTTGTAAATCTGCCTCTATAATCACTACGATATCTCTAGACAAATCTCTAAGATTAATTAATATGTAATATTAATCTGGAATGATTAGATGAAGGCTTAAAATCAAACATTTTTAATTAGTTGAAGTTGTGAGAGAAATAATGGTATATTGCTAGTGGAAATTTTATATTTTCATCATTACATTTATTCATATGATTTGAACTTTGGACTAACTTTTAGACTTAGCAGTATTCTTGGAAACGAAGATGTTTTTGTTGATGCTGACCGTATTCCAGAATCTCTTCCTAAGACAGTAATTAAGTATGTTATAATCCTTAATGTATTGTATGTTTTCTATAAGAAACTTATTTGAGATTATTGTGTTGTGTTTAATTGATAATTACAAATAAAAACTATTTAGACGATATTTAATTTACAAGAATTGCATTACTAAGGTCTTATGGGGATGGGTGCCACGAATCACGGAACGTGTTATACACTGTACGGAATATTGATGCAAGAAACAAGTCATTATGTTTATTTTATGAGGATTTTTTAATGCATTTTATATATATTTTTATAAAATCTTTTATTCAAATAATTTATATTTAAAAAAAAATTCTAAAATAACTCACTTTTTGATTAATTCTCAAACTACTCCATTTTGAAAAATTGATGTCACATGAATTGACGTATGCTCTCTAAGTTAAAGATGTAGCGCTGATTGGATTGACTTATGTATCTAATGTTGCTAATCCAATTGGCGCGCATGTGTTATGTTTAAGAGGAGGCGCCAATTGGTCTGACACCTATGTGTGTTGTCTAATTTTTTTAAAAAAAACAATGTACATTTTAGATAAAAGTCGAAATCTGGACCATTTTTTATTAATATTAATATGCGTTTACATGCGAATACCAAAAAGACTAATGTCGTTGACCGGGATGACCTAACCGACATCCGATACCACATTTCCTAGCTACCTAAACGTGTAACCCTAACCCACGTTGATGATCCACCCCATGTGTTTGAGGATTTGAGGGCCAAAGAACATCACCACCACCTGCAGGAGATTGTCTAAGATATTCAGACAAATCTGCATAGTCCTGTGTATGCAATGAAACGCTACCGCCATAGCTGAGTTCATGACCCATGGCAGAGTAGTTGTGTTGTGTTTGAGTTATTGGAGGGTGACTAGAACGATTGAAGGGTGACATTGATGTGAATGATACGTCAAGGAAATGTTGAAATGATTGTTGTGGTGTTTGGTAGCCATATAGTTGTTGTATATTTTGGTTTTGTGATGTTTGGGTTTCTTGGATATAGGAGGAGGGGGGACGGTTGATATTAAGAGATCGCTAAGTGTTTTGGCTAAGGTGACTATAGTGGGGTGATATGTTGAGTACATAGTGATGTTGGATGTCTTGATGATGATCTACTTGTTGGTGGTGGTACGGGGTATGCTCTTGGTATTATGGTTGGGTGTTTGGCATGTTAAGGTCATAGATTTATCTGTTTATGGGCCAAAATTTTTGATGGGTAAGGGGTCGTGAGTAACCAGTCTGGCAATGTTGTTGGGGGTTAAATGTTGAACCTTCTTGTGTGTAAGTTATCTGCCGTGGATCGTATTGGTACATATCCTCGGCGAGGACTCAAATCCAACCGATATGCACCAAGCCATATAATTACGAGTTGATTTTTCTTCGATTGACATCACAACGCCAGTTAAGACATGGTCTTATTGGTGCTTCCATTTTTGAAACTCAGATCCATCAAAGCTTTGTCAAGGATTAAAGTTCCATTGTTCATTAACTTTTCATATATGTCATTCTCTGAGGTTTATCGGGGGATCTGGGATGTGTTGAAGCATACCGAACTGCTATTTAACACGATCGCTATGGTGCATCTCCACAGTGGTGAACCTTATGATCAGTGTGCATGCAGCCCAAGCGGCTGCATCTTGTTTGTTGATTTCATGGTCATGATCCAAGTTTAGATATGGACGCGAAATGAACTGAAATGTGAAAATATATTAGATTATAAAATGGGTGATATTAAAAAATAAATTATTACGAATTAATTCGGTTAATGACAATACGTTTGTTGGTCGAAGGTGATCCTAGAGATTGTGATACTGGGTAATACAGTGTCTAGGACATCTATTATAATCCATACCACAAGCCGACCATCTACACCAAAAAAGTAAATATATTATTTAGAGATACTGGGTAATACAACGTCTAGGACATTTGTTGTAACTCTTCCTCATACAACCACAAATTCATACTCTTACTTAAACCAACACAACTTCATTGTCAAACCTACATAACTTCATTGTCATACTATGTCATCTGCATCCAAATATATTGTCAATGCTCACTGCAACGTTGAGACATGTGAGTGTGATGTATATGGGTTTTATTTTCGAAACACCAAAACTATTTGATTTACAATCAAGAGAAATTCAAATTTCTTGCATTTGAAAAAACGAATAGAAACATATCTAGGATCTTGTCTTGTGTCACAAATCACATATCAGAATCCAATTTATTTAAAAAACAATCAATGTAAATTTTGCCCGCTAAAGGTGCGAGACGATGAAGATGTTGAATATATGTTTGTTAGGCACGAACATTTTGGTTGCAACTCTATTGAGTTATATATTAACCTCAAACAAAGTATACCATCTCAACAATCTCAGATAACTAATCAAGCTGAATCTGGTGAATTTGATTCAGAAGACTCAGATGAAGCCGACCTAGAAGCTGAAGCTGAAGTCAACGTTGTTCACAAAGAAGAAGTAGAAACCGAGACACAGGTAAATCATATGTTGAACAACAACATTGAAGAATACGATCATTGAGCGCCATTACCTCCAAGTCATGTGTATTGTCCGCCTCAACATATGACAAATATTTACGCCAGATGAAACATGTGTTGGTAGAAAAAGAATTTTTCACCGCCTCTTTTGGATGTTTCAACCATGCATCAAAGGTGTTGCATTCTACAAACGTATTATTCAAATTGATGGAACATGATTATACGAAAAATACAAGGGCACTTTGCTTATGTCTGTTGTACAAGACGACAACAATAATGTATTTCCCATTGCCTTTCCTCTAGTTGAAAGTGAAACCGCTGGTGGTTGGGGTTTATTCCTTAGTCATCTCAGAACACATGTCACTCCACAAGTCAATCTCTGTTTGATTTTAGATATACATGTTGTTAATGAGAGTGACTACAATAACCATGATAACGAATGGCATAATACTCCTTTTACCTATGTCTATTGCATTAGACATATTTCACAAAACTTCTTGCGTGCAATCAAAGACAAGAACCTTCGCAAAAAAATGGTGAATGCAGAGTATGCTCCAACTTAGCCATCATTTCAACATTATCGTGATGAAATTAGATTGTCAATGCAGATGTAGGAAGGTGGATTGATAACATACCATTAGAGCAGTGGACAAGGGCATTTGACAGAGGATGTTGATGGGGCCACATGACAGCAAACCTTGTTGAATGTATGAACGACATCTTCAAAGGCATTAGAAATCTACCAATAACCGCATTGGTCAGAACAACCTATTATAGGTTGGCATCGACCTTTGCAACCAGAGGCGAAAGAAGGAGTAGATTGTTAATGTCAGGTCAATTATTCAGTGAATGTTGTATGAAAGTGATGAAAGAGGAAACTATCAAAGCTAGCACACATGCAGTTACAATCTTTGACCATCATGGGAAAAAACTTAGTGTACAGAAAACAGCGGACCACAATGAGGGGAGGTCAAATGTATCCTATGTTTTCAGACTAAAAAGAAGTTGGTGCGACTGTGGCGAGTTTCAGGCATTCCGTATTCCTTGCTCCCATGTCATTGTGGCATGCACACATACACACCAGGATGCTTACAACCATCTATTTGATGTTCACAAGGCCATTACCGTCATGAATGTATATAGTGAAAGCTTCTCAGTGCTACCAATGGAGGAATATTGACCTCCATATCAAGGGGACATAGTTTGGTACAACGATGAGATGCGAAGAAATAAAAAAGGATGGCCAAACAGCACGCATATTAGAACAGAAATGGATACGGCTGATAAAATGATAAGATTATGTAGTATATGTCTTCAACCAGACACAATAAGAAAAAATGTACCAATCTCGGAGAAACCCGGCATCATAATTTAGTACCTCCTTTCAATTTTTGTAACCTTTAATTTTGATATATTAATAACTTTTTGTTACAACAAGGTTAACAATAAACATCACTCCAACTTAAACACACTCAAAATCGAACAGGTATGAATAAACAACACAAACAACATATATCAAAACAGATGAAAATACTTAATCACAACATTTAAAAACAACATTTCCAACTGATTACAATAATCAAACTGATATCATTTGGTCCAAACATCAATTCCCTAGCATCCTTATCATTTTTTACTCGCACCCATCCACGTACGATATCGAGACTCTCAATACTTCTAATTTTTTTGGCTTAAGTTATGTTTTCGTCTAACCAACTCCCTCTATAGTTTCTTGAAATGACAAATGTTCCAGAAGAGCATCTCCATCGGAGGCTTGTCTCTCGAATAAATCATTTTTCCATAGTGTCGCATTACGCGAAAAACCGGCGGGAAACAATAACAACAGAGCCGCCACCGTGCGTTATTTATCCCAAAAGAGGGAAAGGAAACGCTCGAAGTAAACCTGGGAAAGGCATGGTCTCGCGACCAAAGAGAATGGGATCGGGAGTCGGTTATGCGAAGGGAAGGTATTAGCACCCCTACGCATCCGTCGTACTCGACGGGATCCACGCACAAAAGGAAGGAAAATGGTCGCTAAAATACTGCTCACACACAAACACACACTGGCTGAAAGAGACACAGGAAAACAAACAAAACAGGACTCGGCAGGATATCGCATCCTGGGCCTACTTAGTCTATCAAGCATAGACATCAGAGTCAAAGTAGTTCAGACTAGGGGAAAACATGCTCGCTAGGATGTCACATCCTATGCATACGTATCTTCTCAGACTAAAGAAGAATCAGAGCACTCGTAGCTCGGCTAACGCACGCCAAACAAAACAACACGGGAAATCGACTGCCAATCGCTGGACTTACGTCAAACTCCACACAAAACCGGCAAACATGGAAACCGAATGCCAATCGCTGGACTTACATCAGACTCCGAACCAAACACACACACACTGAAAACCAAATGCCAATCGCTGGACTTACATCGGACTCCAAGCACACAACAAGACAATAGGATACGGAATGCCAATCGCTGGTCTTACATCCATCTCTTAACACACACAAAGACAAAACAAAAAGGGCGCCCGGAGAGATCAGCTCATCTCCTGCCTACGTACCTCATCTGGCATGAGGATCAGGGCGACGTAGTTCCCCTACGCAGGGACACAGGACTAGCCTAACCAGATAACAGAGGGAGACACAACTAGGGAGACTAACTCGAGCCTAGATGTTATCATGCAAAATCATCCCTAAGTTAAGGTTTCTAGCTAACTTGCACAGGAAGCAAGCCTATCCTAAAGCATAAGCAATAGCAAACAAAGCATTCACAAGTAGCACACACTATATACACATAAGTGGGGCTCAATCAAAGGGTAAGACTGCAAGAGCAAGTCATCTGTATAGGGGTGGTGTTAGCTCTTAACCTTGACATTGAGAGTCAAGGTGAAGCTGAGGAAAGGTGGGTGAAGATAAGACTTCACAGCTCTTATCCCTGGCCGGGGAGAGCTATAGACAATGAAGTGTGGGTCCAGAAAGTGGGAACCCTTCTTCACTTAAGACACTGACACAACTGTACAACTGTACAAGATCTTGGGTTTGTATCCCAATGCATCAACACAGTGGTGTGAGCAGAGGGATAACTCAACAGAAGAGCGGGAGATAGATTGCATATCTCTCTTATCCGCCAATTTCCTCATAGAGGTCTTTACCTGCTTGGGGACAAAAATAAACAAGCACAAACATTGCCTCTTAAGGAGGACTTCAGACAGGTGCCTGGCTAGGTAACAAGCCAGGTCTTCCAGACTACATGGAGACAAGAGTGTTATACCTCAGTGCAAATTGCTTATCAAGCAAAGCAAAGCAATCTTAGCAACTAATGTACCTGAAATCAATCAAATACAATCAGTATACCAATCACAGAACTAAACAGCAAATGGTTCACAATTAACTACACACAGACAAACACAAGCCAATGCACCAAGGTGCAAGCCATTAAGGCTCAAACTCAAATGTCAATCCCTGCAACACAAAGTCAAAATTAGCCATATACAAGTCACAAGTCAAGTCCAATGGAAGCACATCATCAAGCATAGGCCATTTGTGCTATTAACCTGAAACACAACTCAAAAGTGAGATCACAAACCACTAGTCCAAGACTAGGGTCAAAAGGAGATGAAAAATCCAAAACAGCAAGTGAAAAATGATCAAAACCAAGATAAATCAGTTAAGAAGAGAATCCAATTGGCCTCACATCAGAACTATGCACCAAATTCATTTCATGCACAATTTAAGTCAAACTAAGCAAGTGTGAACCACATATGAGCAAACAGAATGATCACAATCAAACACATACCAAAACAGCTCAATAAATTCCACAAACATTCAAGTCTAAACAGAACACATTCAATGAGCATCATGTCAAATTTCATGCTATTTGGACAAGAGGAAGTAGGGAAATTAAATTCAACAAGTCAGGACATGCAAAAATCAATCCAAACTAGGTCACAAAGCATGTGTCAACTTCCAGCAAATGTAAAACAGTGAAAACAAATGAGAAATGGATGGGACCAAAGCCAAAATGACATTGAACATGTTAGGAATCACTCCACCAAATTTCAGCTTCATATGATAAGGTATGGAAATTTCACAAGCCATGTAAGTTAATCACTCAAGAAAAGTTCACAAAATGGTAAACAGAAAACAAAAATACCAATCAAATAGGAAATGGCTCAACAAATCCTACAAAAAATCATGGTGAAACTAGACATACAAATGATATCACATGCAAAAATCCAGGGCAAATGACATAGCATAGGCATGGAAACAAAATTCATGAAGATAGCATAACATAGTGTGACATACATTTCACACTCAACTTGATCACATCATATCTCTCTAACCAGGAACTCAAAATTAGCAAACTATATACCAAAATCACCAGGAAAGAGTCAAGAACATGCATATGAAATTTCATTCATTTTGGATAATGCATCAAGATTTCATGATCAATATGGCAAAATATATATACATAACATACATGATCAAGATCACTAGGCAAAACCAAAAATCTACCAGGCACAACTTCCATTATCATGCCTAAAAAAAACTAGAGGAAATTTGGAGCTCACCACAAAAATCCCCATGCAATTTGGATTAAAAATGAGTTAATTATGATTTTTAGAAGATTGATTAGAAAATGAAATAATTATTTAAGATTTAAAATGAAATTAATGCTAGCAATGGCATTTTTGTAAATATGTGGATCCAGGGGCGAAACGCCCCGTTTCATTAAAAACGGTGGCAGCGTGTGAGTGGCTGGGATCCGCGGGAAACAGGTTTTTCAAACGTAAAGCCAGGCAATAAGATCTAACGCGAAACTGGAAAGGAAAATGGACGGAAATTTGAAGTGCTGGACGCGTTCTTCATCGTCGCGCACTGTTCATCATCAACATCACTTTTTTGCCACGAAAACCAGCAAATGATATATCGTTGCAATCGTCTCATCATGCACATCACCAATATCAACATGCTCTAGCCTAATTCTTCCTATATCGACGGGATCGATCGAAGGAAGTTTTGATATCAAACATTCAATGCCAGATTTCTCACTCAATAATCAACGAAAACGCACGATTCAAATTGCACAATACTCTACATGATGAGATCTATAAGACGCATAACATGATTTCATGAGTTTTGAATTTCGAATTCCAACCTTATAAAGATGCAGTCGTGGAATTTGTGCGTTTCAAGATCCAAAAAGCCAAAATAGAAGTTGAATGATGATGTAGAAGTTGAATGTAAGAGTTCTTGCAGCTCGATTATGCTCCAGGTGGTTGATTCTTCAAACTGCCATAGAAGTGTTCATGCTTGGACAGTGGTAATTCCTTGATGCCTTGGCCATGATTTGATGAAAACAGATCTGCAATAGCACCTCTTGATGATGATTATCACAAGAGAACACAAAAAGGATCAAGCAATTCAAAGAAAAGTTGAAAAAAAAGTGTGATGAACTTTTGAGAGAATTTGAGATTTTGGTGAATTTTTGGAATTGGATCTGAGAATTGTGATTGTGATTATGCAATTCTGTTACAATTAAGACTTTATACCTCACACTAATCCACTTGTTAATCTCAATTAGGCAAATTGGAATGATTAGTGCAAAATGCATTTGTTAAGCAAAGTGGCCAAAATGCCCTTTCTCTTATGCAGCCAATGTAACAGTGTGAAATCAGTTCAAGCAAGTTCTAAATGACATTTTGGATGTGTTGCAATTGGTCCCAAGTGCATATGGCTTGTATTTTTGAAAATCACTATTTCACACAAAAAATTCAAATGAGTTCACTTAAAAAATGCCATTTTGCTATGGTGATTTTTGGAAAAATGTAATGATGCACCATGCAAGTTCATGTTAAATGTGGTTTGCTCAAAAAAAAATCAACCAATTTGGCCATTCCATGTGAAAGTTATGGCACTTTGAATTTAGGCATTTTCTGAAAATGATTGGACCATATCTTGCCAACCACTCATGGGAATTTCATGTTCTTGGACTTTTTGGAAAGGTGAGATCAAGATCTTCAACTTTCATGTTGGACAAAATCCCATTTGAAGCTTGTATGATGAAGTAATTTTGAGGAGAAAAACTTTCCATTTTGGGCAGTTGAAATTACAGGTCACCTGCCATTTTAGGAAACTTCTTGTCTGACCTCCAATTCTTCAACCTTGGTCTTTGATATGTCAAATGAGACTTATATGGACATGAATGAAGCCTTTCAGACCATCTCCCACCTTCCAATCCATAAAATCAGGCACAGTTGACCACAGTTGACTTTCTGGGGTTTCAGCTGAAATTCAGCTTGACTGATGACTTCTGAGCATCCAATCTTTGGCCAAACCACTTCAAAATGATCCTTAGACCATATGAACTTGATAAATCAAACCTAGGGCCTTGTCTCAATGGAAATGGCACATGCTTGCTTGTTTGACCTGATCTCCTGACCAGTTTGACCTAATTTCTGAGGGACTTGCACTTGGGCAAATGGCTATGCAATGCTATGCAATGGACTTTGTTATGCTAATGACCTAAAAATGAAAATGTATGCACAAAAAGGTAGGGTGCAAATTTGAGGTGCTACAGCTGCCCCTATTCAATCAACTGGGAACCCGAATGGATGAGAGCAACGACTGTCAGACTTTCAGGGTAAACAGGGATTGAATACCAAGAATCGTAGAATTTGCACAATGCTGGTGTCATACCCCGATTTTGGTCCTGAATTTTTTCCATTTTTTCATTTTTGTTTGGCACTTGGCCTAAGGTTCATTTGCATACACTCATTCCCAAATCCATATTTTTGTTACACATTGGTCATTGTCTATGCCTTTTTGATCATGGTGCTTTTGATTATAAAATGGATTTTAATATTTTATTGTTTTTATTATTTTTTATTTTTCAATTTGATTTTAATTTCGAATTAAGTTTAATTCCAATTGTCAATTTAATCTTAATTGTTTATTTTACTAATGATTCAAACTCTAATCGATTTTAATTTCCAAATGAATGTTAGAGTTGATATCCAAGTAATTTTAAATGAATTATAGATTAATTTGTTTTTAATTCGGTTTTTGCTGATTCGTTATTATTAATTAAATTGATATTCAAACTAATATTGGATTATTCCTAAAAATCCACATCCATTTTTATAATCAAATGTCCAATAACCCAACTCTATTTTTAAATCCATTTTTGTTTCAAACTATACCCAAAATCCACATCCATTTTCATTATCCATTTGGAACCAAAATCCATTTTGTATCCATTTCACATCCAAATCCATTCAATCATAAAAATTAACCAATTAACCCAAAGTTCATTAATCCAAAAAATTATTCAAAAAAAAACAAATCCCAATTCCAAAAGAGTTCCATGACAACAACATGCATCCCTGTTAATTTTCACAATTACAATTCGTAATCATACTCATTACAAACATGGATTTACAAAGTTTCAATAAGGAAATCCTAAAATCATTCATCAAAAGCGTGAAGATGCTCTTGCTCCAACATTCACTACAGCAGAACTGAAGCGTTATATAGCCTATGAAAAAACTCTTAAACCGAAGCTATCACACAGCTGCAAGTTCTTATTCGTGGTCACTTGGTTAGAAGACAAGCTGTTTCTGCATTATATTGTGTGAAGAGAATCGTTAAAGTCCAAGCGTTGGCTCGTGGTTACAATGTTAGGCGTGCTGATATTGGGCTTGAGGTCTTGAAAATTCGTAAGGATACTCAATGTTCAAAATCTATTGGCTCAGTTACATCCACAGAGGCAGAGAAGTTGCCCGATAATGTCTTTGTTCATAAGTTGCTGGCTGCATCGTCCCATGCTTTTCCTCTATCTATCAGAAGCGATTTTGGAGAACCTCACTTGGCTGAAAGCTGGCTTGACCGATGGACTAGGTCACACTTTTAGGCACCTCTTCCTAAATTGAAGAAGAAGCGTGATTTGGCATCTGTTGAAAAAAAAATATATCAGTTCTCAGACAGTTGAAAAGGGACAAGTTAAAAGGAATACTCGGAAATCTCCTACTGTGGAAGCCAATGATGGCTCAACTTCAGGTTCTAACAAACAGAAACAAGGTCTAAAAAGGATTCAAAACACTCATTGGTTTCAGCTCAGAAGCCGAACACTTGGATTGGGGGAACAAGACTTAGAGTTGCAATTGGCACGGCTTACTGCCTTCAACATATGCACCAGCTAAACCCTCCGCTCTCCCATAGCAGCCTAAACACTTCATCTGTTCAACTCACTGACGACTACGCCGCAAAAACTCGGACTTAAGTTTCTTGAAAGAAATAGCTTCACTCCTTCTCCTGGATTTCAAGTCAATTAAGCCAATTGGAATCACTCAAATTACCGTAAGTGAATGTCGGCATTGTCATTACAGCAAACATAACCATAACCTGCAACAAACAACAAAGGGCAAGGCAAAACCGTGAAACAAGCCCAATTTCAGGATTACCAATTAATTTGAAAGGTAAAAGAGCTTTTATTACCGGCGTGGCTGATAACAATGGGTACGGATGGGCAATTGCAAAATCTCTTGCTGCAGCAGGAACTGAATTTCTTCTCGGCACAGTTGTTTTTGTGGGAGGCTCCAAAGAATGGGAAACAAAAAATCATAGAGCGTGCGAAAGCTCCTAAAGTAAATGCTGGAACTGAACCTGATACGGATCTTGGTCCGGTTATCAGCAAACAGGCAAAGGAGCGAGTGCACTCATTAGTTCAATCTGGAGTCGAGAGTGGTGCCAAACTGCTGCTTGATGGAAGAAATATAGTGGTCCCAGGATATGAATCTGGCAATTTAGTCGGGCCAATCATCTTATCAAATATCACTACCGACATGGAGTGCTACAAGGAGAAGTCTTCAGTTTCGAACCACAGTGGAAGCAAATCCAAGTCCAGCTCAAAAGTGCGAGCTTCGGAACCCCAGGTTAAGCAGACAAAGGCGTTAGAACCTAGAGACAAGGAAGAAGAACTGGTTTCATCATCGTCGATTTGCTTGGCTGAACCAAAGTCCCTCATGTTTTCACCGGATTCACTGCAGTAAAAGCAATAAACAAGGCAGTCAAATTTCGAGAAAAATCCCAATTGAGCATAAGGACAAAAGCGAAGAAGAAAGCTAAGTTCAGATTACCGTTTCCGGATTGTAGCATCAAAAAGGATAACTCGGTTCTGAGCACCAAAAAAACACTTCCAGAAATTTTCTCTTTTGAGCTCCATATGGCATCATGAAAACCCTAATTTGTAGAGGATAAATAGACAGAAGAAATCAGTGAGAAGAGAGAATTGAAAAACCCTAATCGGAGGCGAAAAAAGCTACCAAACAGAAAAAACCCTAAACCTGAGAATCAAAGGAAACCTGGTTGAAGAGTTGGAAGTGTTTGAAGCTTCATCATCAACGTCGTCACCGCCGAAGGTGATCTTTTTTTTTTATTTATCCACGAATTCTTGCATATCCTGGCGTGTTTGAGTGAGAGAGCACGATTGAATGCGGTACTGAGATAGAGAAGGCGCGATTGAGAGTTTTTTTTTGTGAGATAGAGGGAGGCGCGATTGAGGGTATGGTGTAAACAAGATGGAAGTTGAGCGATGGAGAGAAGAAAGAGCGATACCGAGAGTGAGAGAGTGAAGGTTGAGGGCGTCGACGGCAAGAGAGCGATGGGGGAGCAATTCGCTGAGAGCGATTGTTTGGAGTGGTGAGAAGTGCAGAGTGAGAGAGACGGAAGCACTATGGCATTTGGTTTTTCCTTATTTTCTTTTCTTCAATTTATTATTAAACAGAATAAGTATTTTTTTTAAAAAAGAAAACATTAAAAAAAATTCGTTTAATTTTCCTAGGTTATTAGTTAATAACTGTTTTATGTTTTCAATTCATTCCCCATTATAAACCCAACAGCCATGCGGCTGGGTTTAATTACTAGTAGACCAACAGTTTTTTATTTAGTTTTTTATTTTAATCCTATTTTTAATTTATCTTGGTTTATATACATAAATTAGCATTGTAACTAACAACTAGTTAGTAAGTGGCCCGGTGGAGAAGAGTGATGTCTAGGTCTTTAATGTAGTGGGTTCGGTACCCCTATGTGTAGCATTTTTTTTTCTTTTAATATTTTCTTTTATGTTTATGCTTTATTACTCATAGTTTTTATTATTGTTTAATAACGTAGATTTTGTTTTCTTTTAATTGCATCATTCATTCAAAACCATTTTAAAATTATAAAGATCACACTTTTCTCGATTCAATATCGAGCCCATTTTCACACCCTTGTAAGTCGATTGCTTTTTAAGCATCGCCATCAACCTCACATAGCTTACTCTTGGGCTTTCTTACAATGAGTCGGTTCTCTTGCACTTACACTCATGCATTATTTGTTGTTTGGGCCCGATTTAATTATTTCACGATTTTTTTAATCCCCATTTAACAAGATGTACCCCACTCCCCCGATGTGTAATAATTTGGTACTGTTTTATTTCTTTATTACTTGACTGTTTAGCTAGATACTAACACAAGAATAAAACCAACCGTTTCTAAAAAATACAAAAATATGACTCGATTCAACGTCGAGTATTTTCTCAATAAACAAATCAACTCTTTCTCGCCGCCGTGCGATTAATCAAAAACCTTTTTCATAAATGAAAGACATATTGTCTTAAGGTGATGCAAAACAATGTTTCGGCCACGATTGTTGAGTAGAGATAAATGACGCTTTTCCGAATGTAGATTTATAAATCCGTTTGATATGTGGTATGCGTCCACTCCTCATCTGTTTTGGGTAAAACAATATTTTCGTCGATTAATACAGTATAGCTTTCGCTAAAATCGACCAACAAACAAACATTTTTCTACCCAGAACTACGTAAGCCTTGATTTCTCTTTTGAGATACGTAAGAGCAGGATTCGTTAATCTTGTCAGGCCCACTAATAAAAAACTTAGGTTTAGTCCTTCGTCAAAAACCCAAAAACATTTTCCTTTCTTCTATTTCTTTCTTTCCCACTTAATAACTTGAAAAGCCTAACATTTCAAACTAACATTAACGCACACAACTGACCTAATGGTTCCCGTTGAGTACAACGGACGTGAGGGGTGCTAATACCTTCCCCTTGCGTAATCGACTCCCGAACCCTGATATTGGTTGCGATGACCATATCTTATCCTTTTTTTTTGTCTTGGGTTTTATCGATATTTCCCCTTTCCTTTTTAGGAATAAATAAAGTTCGGTGGCGACTCTGTTCAGTCTATCATTGCGAGCGTGCGATCGCGCTTCGCTTTGAAGTCGTATCCCCATTTTTTCGAGGTGCGACAGATGGCGACTCTGCTGGGGACCACCAAACCCTAAGCGAGTCAAGCCTAGTTAGGACGTTTGTGTGCCTTTGTTTGTTTAAGTTTATGGCTTTTCCCTTATTTATTGCTTTTAATATCTTTATTGTTATATTGATATCTGTTGTATATTGGTTCTATTGAGATTGTTGGTACTTGGGTATTTGATTGCAAACCATGTGGGAAAGACTCTACATCCGAGTCTAGAGTGAAAAAAAACACATAAGATAGGACGATGGTTGAGTAGTACGGACTCCCGAGGTGAATACTTCGTAAGAGTCGGTACGAGAACCTCACTTAGAGTAGATCCTTTTGCAAATATTGTTGCCCGAGGTGTATACCTCGTAAGCTTCAATGTTTCAAAGGTGTCCATGACTCTAAGAACCTTTTAGAACATTAAACCTTTGGCCAACTAGAAATGATGGTTGCGTAGTATGGATTCCCGAGGTGGATACCTCGTAAGGATCGATACGAGAACCTCGCTCAGAATAGATTCTCCAGATGGATTTAATGACCGGAAAGTATTTTCCGTAAGCTTCAAACAGTCTTTTGAATCCATGACTCTGAGTATCCTGTCTAGAACCCAGTCGATGGTTGCGTAGTACGGACTCGCGAGGTGTATACTTCGTAAGAGTCGGTACGAGAACCTCACCCAGAATAGATTCCCTCGATGGAGTTGACGACCGGGAAGTATTTCCCGTAAGCGTCAAACATTCTTGTGAATCAATGACTCTGGGGATCCTTTGTAACAAAAGCCTTAGATCATACCCGGTGAGAACCCCATTTTGGAAAAGCAATCAAATTTATCCATACCTCGGACCTGTGAACCTATCCAAAGAAAGAAACAAAAAAAAACATTGCATCCATCCATCCATTCATTGCATATGCATAAAAAGCAAAACTCTTAGTTTGTTTCGCATTATTTCAGGAATCCAAGACTTGTTAGCAAGATGAATCCTGAGAGAAGAGGCACTTTTCAGTTCAAATACAAGAACGTGGACCTTACCAGCCTGCAGAAGTTGAGTGCCAAAGTAACACCCCTCAAACTCAACAGCTTCGTACAAAACTATGGAAGAATTCTGGACATCCTGAATGAGAAGATGGACATGATGACCGCGGTGACTATTGCTCAGTTCTATGATCCACCTCTACGTTGTTTCACATTTTCTGACTTCCAGTTGGCTCCTACTTTGGAGGAGGTTGAGAGGATCATAGGCCGGAATTTGAAGGATCACAATCCATTTCCTAAGCTTGATGAAGATATTCCTCCCAAGAGAATAGCTTCAGCTTTGGGTCTGAAAGTTGCCGAAGTCGTGGACAATTGGGATGTGAAAGGACCTTTCAGTGGTTTTTCTAGGAAGTTCTTGGAAGATCAGGCCAAGAAGATGGAAAAAGAAGGGGATTGGGAATCCTTCTATGCTGTGTTAGCCGTGTTGATATATGGGATAGTCCTCTTCCCAAATATTGACCATTTCGTGGACCACCTGGCGGTGAGAATTTTCCTCTTTGGTAACCCTGTACCGTTCCTCTTGGAAGATCTCTACTACACTCTCCATGATCGTCATGAGAGGAAGGGAGGAATTGTCTTATGTTGCGCGCAGTTGTTGCACGCCTGGTTTAGATCCCACATGCCCGAAGAGGGTCCTTTTGTCTCAAAGGAACTCAAGCCCTTCCAGAAGTTAGCTTCCCTCACTTCCAGTCATGTTAAGTGGTATATCAGGGATTGGGAAACCAAGAATGTGATTGTCAGCATTGGAGACTTCCCCAATGTGCCGTTGTAGGAACCAAGGGTTGCATCAACTATAACCCCATGTTATCTCTGAGGCAGCATGGGTATCCTATGAATGGCCCTCCAAAAGCTGAAGCTCTAGAGCCTTTCATCTTACATGGTGTTGAAGCGGATCATCCCATGGTGAAAAAGATCAAGAGGTCTTGGAAAGCAGTTATCAGGAAAGGTAAGGAGTTGGGTAAGAGAAATGTCATTGCCCAAGAGCCTTACACTTGTTGGGTTAGAGAGACGGTTCAGATGATTAAACTCCCTTATCCATTTGATCCTTCTATCTATCCATTGGTTCCTGAACCAGAGCTCATATTACCTGAAGATGTAGAGAAGCTCAATGCCCGTATCAAGGAATTGGAGTTGGAAAATGCTGATTTGAGAATCAGGCTTGGCCGAGTCTCGGTAGAGAATGGGAACTTGAAAGACGATCAACAAAAGAAGGACAAAGAGCTTGAAGTCTCCAACAAAAGGGCTAGAAAGTCTGAAGCAAGGAGAGAAAAGTTTGGACAAGCGCTCTTTAGCACTAAATCTGTGTTCAAATCAAAGGAAGAGGAGTTGGATAGAGCTTTACTCCGGATTCAAAAACTCAATAAGACTCTAGAGCTGACCCTTGAGATGAAAAGGGAAGCACGGTTGATTTCTGAGATTCGTACTCGTGAATTGGAGAATACCATTCAGAAATACAAGGATACTTTGGAACGTGAGAAGCTGAAGACTGAAGAGTCAGAAAGAGTTTGCACACGGTTGAAACATCATTTGGATCGAGCCGATGCTAGAATCCAGGCACTTGAAGGTGGGGATCAGGATGCTGCCTATATGGTGTTGCTAGGTGAATGCAGATATTGGAGAAACCTCTATAGGGACATAGAGGTGACAAAGGCTGAAGACGTCCGTATTATCCAAGATCTCCAAGGGCTTTACACTGAGTGGAAGGGCAAATTTCTGAAGATGTCCGGATTTGCGAGTTCCATCATGCAAGAGCTACCTGAGAAGCTGCAAGAAGCTGATTGGTGCATGTGTCCAGAGAACACCCCGCATCAAGTCTTTAATTTCATTAAGTTTTGTAAGGCAATGCTAGAAGGGCTGACTACCGACCTTGCTACGGTTCGGAAAGCCCATAAGCCATGAGCACGTTGTTTGTATTTGAACTTGGATATGAGATTAATGAAAAATCGCTTTTGAGATTCATTTTATTGTGTTTCATTTCCTTATTATTTTAAATATTTGCGAACAAGTGTTGTGACATTTTTGAAATGAATGATTGAAACTAACCAAGAGTTTTGCAAACAAAATGCATCCATACATGCATTCATGCATTTTCAAAACAAAGTCTCATTCTGTCCTTTCTTCCTCCAGTTTCACGCTGAATTTTCAACACCAATATAATACTCGTGCCAGAGCTCGTCAAAGAATGGCAGATCAAGAGCATGAATTGGAGCGAGTGAGCTCGGAACTCGAAGACCTGCATGGAAACATGGGTCAAGTCATGGAAATATTACAGGTCATCAGGGCAAAGTTAGATACCCAAACAACGGTTGTTTTAGAAATTGCCGGTCTGTTGATTGAACCCCAACCTGCGAGGACGGTACCAACAACCTGGCCCACCTATGGTTTACCTCCCGGTTTCACTCCTACAGTTGAAGGCGCCCCTGGTTTTGCACCATCCGCTCAGCAGACGGCTCCTCTACCGACCATCAATGAAAATCATCCAGTGGTTCACACGTTCGCACCTCCTCTCGTTCGTGCACATGTGCAACCCTACTTTGAGGATCAGCAACATGCTCCAGACTTTTCAGATGAAGATGAGGAAAGGCAGGAGGACATAAGAGGGATGAAGGAGAATTACCAGATGCTTGAGAAGAGATTGAGGGCTATGGAAGGTGACCAAGTCTTTGGTGCTACCGCTAAGGAGATGTGCTTAGTATCAGGTCTTGTGATTCCTGCGAAGTTTAAGACCCCAGATTTCGATAGGTATAAGGGCCACTCGTGTCCTAAGAGTCACCTTATTATATACTATCGAAAAATGGCTGCGCATGTGGAGGATGACAAACTTATGATACATTGCTTCCAAGACAGCTTGAGGGGTGCTCCCTCTAAATGGTACTTAAGCCTTGATCAAAGCAGGATTCGTTGTTTCCAGGACTTATCTGATGCTTTCATCCAACATTATAAGTATAATATGGATATGGCCCCAGATAGGAGACAACTGCTCAGCATGTCCCAAAAAGATAAGGAGTCTTTTAAGGAATACGCACAACGATGGAGGGAAGTGGCCTCGCAAGTCGAACCACCTCTGGCCGAGAAGGAGTTAGCAGATTGGTTCATGGATACAGTCAAACCTGTGTTCTATGAAAGAATGGTGAGTAGTGTATCTGCGAGCTTTTCTGACCTGGTCGCCGTGGGCATAAAGGTCGAGCTAGGACTGAAGAATGGAAAGATGGTGACTACCTCTGAAACATCTGGTAGTAATGCCAAAAAGTTTCCTGGAGGGTTTCAAAGAAAGAAGGAGGGTGATACGAATGCAGTATCAACCAGTCAAAGAAGGAGTCATTCATGGAAGAAACAACATCAATTTACTCAACAACACCAATTTTCTCAACAACAACCAGCTTATCCAGTACAATATGTTCAACAACCATATGTGGCAGCTGTCACACCAAATTTTAACCAATCACAAGCTCAGGTCTATCAACCCGCTCAACAAGCGCCGATATACCAGCAAGCGCCCGCGCCACCTGCTTATCAACAGCCAAGGGCACAGGCTCCTCGTCCGCAAAATCCTCCAAATCAAAATAGGGTACAGAGAAGTAGAGTTCCGTTCGCTTCAATCCCTATGACATACACTGAATTGTACCCATCATTGCTACAGAAAGGGTTAGTGACGCCCAGATCTTTGGGTCCTCCACCTAATCCTTTACCGCCGTGGTACAATCCAGATGCCCATTGTCCGTTCCATGGGGGTGCCCCTGGACATGATTTAGAGGGATGTTATGCTTTAAAACATATTGTGCGAGACCTGGTTGAGAAGAAGATTCTGTCATTTCGAGACGTCGGACCCAATGTCAAGAACAACCCTTTGCCAGCACATGGTGATGTTAATGCCGTCGAAGAGGCTTCTGATGTGTGTGTAATCAAAAACGTGGAAGATGTTAAAACTCCGTTGCTAGCGCTTCATGCAGGATTGGTGAGGGCTAGATTGATTGACGCATGTCACGATAGCTGTGAAGAATGTGCCATTCAGCCAAAAGGATGTAAAGTGGTACGAAATGACATTCAGAACTTGATGAATCAAGGGGTTTTACAAATTTCTGGTCCAACAATAAATGAGGAAATTTCGGTCATTGAACCTGTTTTTAACATACCAGAACCGTTTGAGGTGACTTATCACAGGAGGGACGTTGTTCATCCGTCACCCGTGGTAGTTTGCATGCCTACCCCATTTCCTTTTGAGAGCACCAAGGCGGTACCCTGGAAGTACGACATAACAGTGGTGGATGGAGTGGTAGATGGAAAGCCCAAAATTGCTGAAAGTGAGAAAGGTTTGGAGAATGTTGACACCGACATCACTAACATCGCAGGGACAAGCAGGATGACCCGCAGTGGCCGGATTTATACTCCCAATTTTGATGTGAACCCTCAAGGACCAACAAGGGGAGCTGCAAATGTAAATCCTACCCCAGAACATGGAGGGGCACAACCGGCTGTGCAAACAGATGAAGCAAGTGAGTTCCTAAGGATAATAAAGAAATCTGACTACAAGATAGTTGATCAGTTACATCAAACACCATCAAAAATATCTATCTTGTCTTTGCTTCTGAATTCCGAAGCTCATAGGGAGGCTCTGCTGAAAGTGCTTGCTCAGGCTCATGTTACCCAAGATATAACGGTCGGCCAGTTCGATGAAGTGGTCGCCAATATCACAGCCTGCAACACTCTAAGCTTCAGTAATGAAGAGCTGCCCAAAGAGGGGAAGAATCACAACCGCGCTCTGCATGTATCCATAAAATCCCAAGAAGATGCTCTGGCTAGAGTTTTAGTTGACACTGGATCGTCCCTCAATGTTCTACCAAAGAGGGAACTTTCTAAATTATCTTATCAAGGTTCAGAGTTGAAGCCTAGTGCGCTTGTGGTGAAAGCATTTGATGGTTCGCGAAGGACAGTAGTTGGGGAGGTAGAGTTACCGATACAGATTGGACCGCATGTATTCCCCATCAATTTCCAAGTCATGGACATAAATCCAGCTTATAGCTGCCTTTTGGGACGCCCATGGATACATGCCGCTGGGGCAGTAACTTCTACTCTACATCAAAAGATGAAGTTCGTTGTAGATAACAAGCTCGTTATTGTCTCAGGCGAAGAGGACTTTATTATCAGTCAACTCTCCTTTTTCCGTTATATTGAGGTTGATGAGGATGCCTTAGAAACCTCCTTTCAAGCCCTTGAAATATCCAATGCTACACTTGAAGAGGTTAAGGATCCCGTTGAGAAGGCTAGTTTGTCATTCGCTTCTTTGAAGAGTGCAAAATCAGCAGTTGAAAGTGGAGGCCCTGCAGGTTGGGGGCAAGTCATCAACGTCAATGAGAAAAATGACCGTTTTGGTTTGGGGTACAAGCCTTCTGCTAACGGAGGAGCCCTGGTCCCTGCAAAGGACCGTGTGCGGAGCATACAAGAAGTTTTCCTGAGCAAAGGATTTATCCATGGAGAACAAGTTGGTGCAGTGGAAGATGACACTGAAGATGGAGAGACGTCAAATCTGATATACCGATGTGAAGCAGCCCTGACAAACTGGGAAGCGGTTGAGATTCCAGAAGTTTTTCCTGTGTCAAAGTAATTGTTGTTTTCCTTTGTGTTTTTTTGAAAATCCTTAGCTCTGCCCAAGGCTAATGGATCATTTGTAGGGCCCCTTTTGAATTTCAAAAAAAATCATTATGACAAATAAAGAGCATTTTGTTCAAATTCTTGTCGTTCATTTATCTGTTGTTTTTCTTAAAATGGCAATCCTTTCAAAAACTACAAAAATATTTTTACTTCTTTTTGCATTTTATTTCCATTTTTTCTAAAAAACCCATCATTAAAAAACATGCAGAATAATCAATAAACCAGTTGAATTCGATGACCCCGCTACTTCCTATAATTTTGAACTCCCCATCTACCAAGCGGAAGAGGAGAGTGAGGAAGATTGTGATTTCCCAGAAGAACTGGAAAGGATGCTCGAGCACGAGTCAAAGGCCCTTCAGCCACATCAAGAACCAGTGGAAACAATCAACCTTGGCACCGAGGAAGACAAGAAAGAGGTCAAAGTTGGGACTACACTTGAGGCAAGCATCAAGGAAAGATTGATCAAGTTGCTACATGAATATGTAGATGTATTTGCTTGGTCATATCAGGATATGCCAGGTTTAGATACTGACATTGTTGTCCACAAGCTACCACTACAGCCAGATTGTCCGCCAGTGAAGCAGAAGCTCCGAAGAGCAAGACCCAACATGGCTCTAAAGATTTGTGACGAGGTGAAACGTCAATTTGATGTCGGTTTTCTAGCAGTTGCAAAGTATCCTCAATGGGTAGCCAACATTGTGCCAGTACCCAAAAAGGATGGCAAGGTCAGGATGTGTGTTGATTATAGGGATTTAAACAAAGCTAGTCCGAAGGACGATTTCCCCCTACCACATATTGACACTCTGGTAGACAACACTGCTAAGTTCGCAGTCTTCTCCTTTATGGACGGATTCTCGGGTTATAATCAAATCAAGATGGATCCAGAAGACATGGAAAAGACCACATTCATCACCCCTTGGGGAACATTTTGCTACAAGGTAATGCCATTCGGTCTCAAAAATGCCGGGGAAACTTACCAAAGAGCAATGGTCACCCTTTTCCATGATATGATGCATAAGGAAATTGAGGTTTATGTGGATGATATGATTGCAAAATCCCAAAGTGAAGAGGATCACATAGACCACTTGCAAAAGCTATTCGAGCGTCTTCGAAAATTTCGACTACGGTTGAATCCTGCTAAATGCACCTTTGGTGTCCGATCTGGAAAGTTGCTTGGTTTCATTGTCAGTCAACGAGGAATCGAGGTGGACCCTGACAAGGTCCGAGCTATACAAGAGATGCCTGCTCCGCGTACAGAGAAAGAAGTTAGAGGATTCCTGGGACGTTTGAACTACATCTCTAGGTTTATATCTCACATGACTGCTACGTGTGAACCTATATTCAAGTTGCTCAGAAAAGATCAAGCAGTTGAATGGAATTCTAACTGCCAAATGGCTTTTGAGAGAATCGGACAGTACCTGCAAGAGCCCCCTATTCTAATTCCACCTGTTCAGGGGAGACCACTCTTTATGTACTTAACTGTGCTTGAAAAGTCAATGGGATGTGTGCTGGGACAACATGACAAACCGGTCGAAAGGAGCATGCCATCTATTATCTAAGTAAGAGATTTACCGATTGTGAATCCCGATACTCACTCTTGGAGAAAACTTGTTGTGCTTTAGCATGGGCCGCTCGTCGTCTAAGACAATACATGATTTGCCACACTACTTTGTTGATCTCAAAAATGGATCCAATAAAGTACATCTTTGAAAAGCCTGCTTTGACTGGAAGACTCGCCCGTTGGCAGATGTTACTATCTGAGTACGACATCCAATATGTGTCTCAGAAAGCCATAAAAGGGAGTGTGTTGTCTGATTACCTGGCAAACCAGCCCGTTGAAGATTACCAGTCGTTGAAGTTTGACTTCCCGGATGAAGACATTATGGTAGTGAAAGACTGTGAAGTCCCAGGACTTGATGAAGGACCTGAGCCCGGATCTCGGTGGAAGCTCATGTTTGATGGTTCCTCCAATTGCATGGGGCATGGCGTAGGAGCTGTCCTGTTGAATCCAAATGGTGGATACACTCCTTTCACAGCAAGGTTGTGTTTTGATTGCACGAACAATATAGCAGAATATGAGGCGTGCATCCTAGGCCTTGAAGCAGCAATTGATCTCCGAATCAAAATCCTCGAAGTATGTGGAGACTCAGCCTTGGTGATATACCAAGTCAAGGGCGAATGGGAAACCCGTGATACCAAGTTGATCCCATATCGTGCCTATGTCATGGAATTAATAAAATACTTTGACGAAATCACTTTCCGTCATATCCCGAGAACTGAGAATCAAATTGCTGATGCTTTGGCTATGTTGGCTTCCATGTACCAAGTTAGATTCCATAATGAAGCACCTCTCATCCAGATCGAGCGGAAAGTCGAGCCTGCCTACTGCCAGTCAGTTGAAGAGGAAGCCGATGGTAAACCCTGGTTTCATGACATCAAATACTTTTTGCAAAATCAAGAATATCCAACAGATGCCACAACCCTTGACAAGAAAACATTGAGGAGGTTGGCATCCAAATTCTTCTTGAGCAATGGTGTGTTGTACAAGAGAAATCACGACATGATTCTGCTCAGATGCGTAGATGGACGTGAAGCGGACATGTTGATCAAGGAGATTCATGAAGGATCCTTTGGGACTCATGCCAATGGACATGCCATGGCCAAGAAGATTTTGAGAGCTGGTTATTACTGGTTGACCATGGAATCCGACTGCTTCAATTATGCTAGAAAATTTCATAAATGCCAAATCTATGCCGACAAGGTACACGTGCCTCCGACCCTGCTAAATGTTTTGACGTCACCTTGGCCTTTCTCAATGTGGGGCATCGACATGATTGGCGCCATCGAGCCTAAAGCTTCCAATGGTCACCGCCTCATCCTGGTGGCCATTGATTACTTTACCAAATGGGTAGAAGCCATCTCTTATGCTAATGTGACAAAGCAAGTGGTGGCACGGTTTCTCAAGAAAGAGATCATTTGCCGTTATGGAATCCCAAGCCGGATCATCACAGATAATGGGACTAATCTGAACAATAAGACCATGAAAGAGTTATGCGAGAGCTTCAAGATTGAGCACCATAACTCTTCACCATATCGTCCAAAGATGAATGGCGCTGTTGAAGCCGCTAATAAAAACATCAAGAAGATCCTGCAGAAAATGGTAAAAACCTATAAGGATTGGCACGAAATGCTACCCTTTGCACTGCATGGATACCGGACTTCCGTCCGCACTTCAACAGGGGCAACCCCGTTCTCTTTGGTATATGGGATGGAAGCAGTTCTCCCAATTGAAGTAGAGATACCTTCAATGAGAATCTTGATGGAAACCAAGCTAGAAGAGGCTGAGTGGATTCAAAGTAGATTTGATCAGTTGAACCTCATAGATGAGAAGCGATTGACTTCTTTGTGCCATGGACAATTATACCAGAAACGGATTAAAAGGGCTTTTGACAAGAAAGTACGTGTTCGAGAATTCAGAGAAGGAGACCTCGTGCTTAAGAAGATCTTGCCAATACACAAGGATTCACGTGGGAAGTGGACTCCCAATTATGAAGGCCCATATATTGTGAAGAAAGCTTTCTCCGGAGGTGCCTTGATTCTCACAACTATGGATGATGAAGAGCTCTCGCACCCCGTGAACTCTGATGCAGTTAAAAAATACTATGCCTAATAAAAACCCGCTAAATCGAAAACCCGAAAGGGTGATTTAGGCAAAAAAAGGGTATCCCGGTGGACTGAAAACCCGAAAGGGCGGTCCAGGCAAAAGTTAGGGATGAATAAAAATGGTAGCTCGCTAAGTTGAAAACCTGAAAAGGCGACTTAGGCAAAAAAGAACGTCCCGGTGGATTGAAAACCCGAAAGGCCGATCCAGGCAAAAGTTAGGGGCATAAAGGCATAAACTGCATCAGTTGTTACTGATTAACACCGAAGAATTTGAGGAGGAGGATTAATCCAGTCACTCCCCTTAGGAGCAAGGTTTTGGGGGAATCATACCTATTAGGGATGTTAGTGGTCATGGAATTCAATGTAAACCTTTCCTTATTGCCATTTTCAAAAAAAAATTGTAACACTTTATGGAGCTACGCCATTGGTGTGCTACCATTCTTGAATAAAATACAAGTTTTTCCCAATCATGGTTAATTTGTGTTCATCTACGTTTTTCTTTGTTATGCAAAATGTCATTTATTTGTTAATAATGAAGTTTTGAAACTTGGAAAAAGAATTTGAAACTTAGAACAAATTTACTTTGATACATGTGAAAATCGAGGGAAAATCATTTGTTTCCCCAAAAGCCTCGAGGTTGCATAAATATTCCTAGAGCACCAACAAAAGTCCCCACGGAGTACAACTTCTGAATCCTTTAGAAGGATGGACCTTTGGCCATTTATAACTGTCAATCATGATAGTTTCTCCTCTGGATGCGCCTGTTAATTGTACGGGTATGAGTTATTGGTGTTGAAGAATCAGAATCTCTGTCCCTACAAACACCCAGTCTGCTAAGTGTCAACATTCTCATAATCATGATCATTCATATATCATGCATTCAAATCATGCATAGCCGAAAGGTATTTCGTGCTCAGTGTGCATTGACCCAGGTCTTGTTGTTGACCTCATGTCCTTGGACCTCTAATTCCAGTTTGTCTTTGGTATCCTTAAACCAACATCCGGTTTTCGCAGTCATTTTCAAGTCCAATTATTGTTGGCAAAATCCGTTAAAAGCTGGTTGTAGTCCATTGCTTACGGTCAAAGTCCAATTGTTGCTATTCCGGGGTCAGGTTATACTTGAACCTGCTCTGAAGAGTTTTTCCAATTTTTGTTCAATACCATTCAGGTCATGTATGAACCTGTTGTTGAGCTTTTATTCCGATATCAGGTCATACTTGAACCTGTACTGAAGATTTTTCTCTGTTTGTTCAATACTATTCAGGTCATATATGAACCTGTTGTTGAGCTTTTATTCCGGGATCAGGTCATACTTGAACCTGCTCTGAAGAGTTTTTCCAATTTTTGTTCAATACTATTCAGGTCATGTATGAACCTGTTGTTGAGCTTTTATTCCGGTATCAGGTCATACTTGAACCTGTACTGAAGATTTTTCTCTTTTTGTTCAATACTATTCAGGTCATATATGAACCTGTTGTTGAGCTTTTATTCCGGTATCAGGTCATACTTGAACCTGTACTGAAGATTTTTCTCTGTTTGTTCAATACTATTCAGGTCATATATGAACCTGTTGTTGAGCTTTTATTCCGGGATCAGGTCATACTTGAACCTGCTCTGAAGAGTTTTTCCAATTTTTGTTCAATACTATTCAGGTCATGTATGAACCTGTTGTTGAGCTTTTATTCCGGTATCAGGTCATACTTGAACCTGTACTGAAGATTTTTCTCTTTTTGTTCAATACTATTCTGGTCATATATGAACCTGTTGTTGAGCTTTTATTCCGGTATCAGGTCATACTTGAACCTGTACTGAAGATTTTTCTCTGTTTGTTCAATACTATTCAGGTCATATATGAACCTGTTGTTGAGCTTTTATTCCGGGATCAGGTCATACTTGAACCTGCTCTGAAGAGTTTTTCCAATTTTTGTTCAATACTATTCAGGTCATGTATGAACCTGTTGTTGAGCTTTTATTCCGGTATCAGGTCATACTTGAACCTGTACTGAAGATTTTTCTCTTTTTGTTCAATACTATTCAGGTCATATATGAACCTGTTGTTGAGCTTTTATTCCGGGATCAGGTCATACTTGAACCTGCTCTGAAGAGTTTTTCCAATTTTTGTTCAATACTATTCAGGTCATGTATGAACCTGTTGTTGAGCTTTTATTCCGGTGTCAGGTCATACTTGAACCTGTACTGAAGATTTTTTCTCTGTTTGTTCAATACTATTCAGGTCATATATGAACCTGTTGTTGAACCCTTATTCCGGTGTCAGGTCATACTTGAACCTGTACTGAAGATTTTTTCTCTGTTTGTTCAATACTATTCAGGTCATATATGAACCTGTTGTTGAACCCTTATTCCGGTGTCAGGTCATACTTGAACCTGTACTGAAGATTTTTTTCTCTGTTTGTTCAATCCTATTCAGGTCATATATGAACCTGTTATTGAACTTTTATCCATTGTCAGGTCATATATGAACCTGTCGTTCAATCCTATTCAGGTCATATACGAACCTGTTATTGAACTTGAATCCATTTGTCAGGTCATATCTGAACCTTTTGTTGAACTTTATTCCAGTGCCAGGTCATATATGAACCTGTTCTGAAGATTTGTTTCTCTCTGTTTGTTCGATCCTATTCAGGTCATATATGAACCTGTTATTGAACTTTTATCCATTACCAAGTCATATATGAAACTGTTGATACACTCTTCTTGAATTTTTCTGAGTTTGATAGGTCATATCTGAACCTGCTGTCAGAACTCCTTGATATTCCCCAGCGTTGTCATGTCATATATGAACCTGTTGTAGCATCTTTTCCTTTATTCGGGTTTAGTAAGTCATGTGTGAACTTACTACCGAAATCCCTTGTATTCTAAGTGTCGTTTATCAAATCTCACTTTGAATACTCCCCAGTGTGTGTCTGATTCTCCAACAGGACTGTTTCTCCAGCAAGTTTGGTTTTACCCCATTTGTCTGTCTCCCTGGGATCATCAGTATTCCCCACAGATTGGTCTATCTAGTAGCATTCCCTGTCAAGGGTCCACCATATCCCTAGCAGGGAAGAAAATTAAAAAAAAATCATGCATCCACGCATACCATGTCATGCATATCATATCATATCACACCATGTCATAGGGATTCAGGATCAAAATCCGGGTCTTCTTAGTATTTAACCATCTCCCACTATGATCATATGAAGAGTGTCCTGCTTCATATTCTCTAGTAGAAGATACTTAAATAGGGGCAACTGCCATACCCCGATTTTGGTCCTGAATTTTTTCCATTTTTTCATTTTTGTTTGGCATTTGGCCTAAGGTTCATTTGCATACACTCATTCCCAAATCCATATTTTTGTTACACATTGGTCATTGTCTATGCCTTTTTGATCATGGTGCTTTTGATTATAAAATGGATTTTAATATTTTATTGTTTTTATTATTTTTTATTTTTCAATTTGATTTTAATTTCGAATTAAGTTTAATTCCAATTGTCAATTTAATCTTAATTGTTTATTTTACTAATGATTCAAACTCTAATCGATTTTAATTTCCAAATGAATGTTAGAGTTGATATCCAAGTAATTTTAAATGAATTATAGATTAATTTGTTTTTAATTCGGTTTTTGCTGATTCGTTATTATTAATTAAATTGATATTCAAACTAATATTGGATTATTCCTAAAAATCCACATCCATTTTTATAATCAAATGTCCAATAACCCAACTCTATTTTTAAATCCATTTTTGTTTCAAACTATACCCAAAATCCACATCCATTTTCATTATCCATTTGGAACCAAAATCCATTTCGTATCCATTTCACATCCAAATCCATTCAATCATAAAAATTAACCAATTAACCCAAAGTTCATTAATCCAAAAAATTATTAAAAAAAAAACAAATCCCAATTCCAAAAGAGTTCCATGACAACAACATGCATCCCTATTAATTTTCACACTTACAATTCGTAATCATACTCATTACAAACATGGATTTACAAAGTTTCAATAAGGAAATCCTAAAACCATTCATCAAAAGCGTGAAGATGCTCTTGCTCCAACATTCACTACAGCAGAACTGAAGCGTTATATAGCCTATGAAAAAACTCTTAAACCGAAGCTATCACACAGCTGCAAGTTCTTATTCGTGGTCACTTGGTTAGAAGACAAGCTATTTCTGCATTATATTGTGTGAAGAGAATCGTTAAAGTCCAAGCGTTGGCTCGTGGTTACAATGTTAGGCGTGCTGATATTGGGCTTGAGGTCTTGAAAATTCGTAAGGATACTCAATGTTCAAAATCTATTGGCTCAGTTACATCCACAGAGGCAGAGAAGTTGCCCGATAATGTCTTTGTTCATAAGCTGCTGGCTGCATCGTCCCATGCTTTTCCTCTATCTATCAGAAGCGATTTTGGAGAACCTCACTTGGCTGAAAGCTGGCTTGACCGATGGACTAGGTCACACTTTTAGGCACCTCTTCCTAAATTGAAGAAGAAGCGTGATTTGGCATCTGTTGAAAAAAAATATATATCAGTTCTCAGACAGTTGAAAAGGGACAAGTTAAAAGGAATACTCGGAAATCTCCTACTGTGGAAGCCAATGATGGCTCAACTTCAGGTTCTAACAAACAGAAACAAGGTCTAAAAAGGATTCAAAACACTCATTGGTTTCAGCTCAGAATCCGAACACTTGGATTGGGGGAACAAGACTTAGAGTTGCAATTGGCACGGTTTACTGCCTTCAACATATGCACCAGCTAAACCCTCCGCTCGCCCATAGCAGCCTAAACACTTCATCTGTTCAACTCACTGACGACTACGCCGCCAAAATCTCGGACTTAAGTTTCTTGAAAGAAATAGCTTCACTCCTTCTCCTGGATTTCAAGTCAATTAAGCCAATTGGAATCACTCAAATTACCGTAAGTGAATGTCGGCATTGTCATTACAGCAAACATAACCATAACCTGCAACAAACAACAAAGGGCAAGGCAAAACCGTGAAACAAGCCCAATTTCAGGATTACCAATTAATTTGAAAGGTAAAAGAGCTTTTATTACCAGCGTGGCTGATAACAATGGGTACGGATGGGCAATTGCAAAATCTCTTGCTGCAGCAGGAACTGAATTTCTTCTCGGCACAGTTGTTTTTGTGGGAGGCTCCAAAGAATGGGAAACAAAAAATCATAGAGCGTGCGAAAGCTCCTAAAGTAAATGCTGGAACTGAACCTGATACGGATCTTGGTCCGGTTATCAGCAAACAGGCAAAGGAGCGAGTGCACTCATTAGTTCAATCTGGAGTCGAGAGTGGTGCCAAACTGCTGCTTGATGGAAGAAATATAGTGGTCCCAGGATATGAATCTGGCAATTTAGTCGAGCCAATCATCTTATCAAATATCACTACCGACATGGAGTGCTACAAGGAGAAGTCTTCAGTTTCGAACCACAGTGGAAGCAAATCCAAGTCCAGCTCAAAAGTGCGAGCTTCAGAACCCCAGGTTAAGCAGACAAAGGCGTTAGAACCTAGAGACAAGGAAGAAGAACTGGTTTCATCATCGTCGATTTGCTTGGCTGAACCAAAGTCCCTCATGTTTTCACCGGATTCACTGCAGTAAAAGCAATAAACAAGGCAGTCAAATTTCGAGAAAAATCCCAATTGAGCATAAGGACAAAAGCGAAGAAGAAAGCTAAGTTCAGATTACCGTTTCCGGATTGTAGCATCAAAAAGGATAACTCGGTTCTGAGCACCAAAAAAACACTTCCAGAAATTTTCACTTTTGAGCTCCATATGGCATCATGAAAACCCTAATTTGTAGAGGATAAATAGACAGAAGAAATCAGTGAGAAGAGAGAATTGAAAAACCCTAATCGGAGGCGAAAAAAGCTACCAAACAGAAAAAACCCTAAACCTGAGAATCAAAGGAAACCTGGTTGAAGAGTTGGAAGTGTTTGAAGCTTCATCATCAACGTCGTCACCGCCGAAGGTGATCTTTTTTTTTATTTATCCATGAATTCTTGCATATCCTGGCGTGTTTGAGTGAGAGAGCACGATTGAATGCGGTACTGAGATAGAGAAGGCGCGATTGAGAGTTTTTTTTTGTGAGATAGAGGGAGGCGCGATTGAGGGTATGGTGTAAACGAGATGGAAGTTGAGCGATGGAGAGAAGAAAGAGCGATACCGAGAGTGAGAGAGTGAAGGTTGAGGGCGTCGACGGCAAGAGAGCGATGGGGGAGCAATTCGCTGAGAGCGATTGTTTGGAGTGGTGAGAAGTGCAGAGTGAGAGAGACGGAAGCACTATGGCATTTGGTTTTTCCTTATTTTCTTTTCTTCAATTTATTATTAAACAGAATAAGTATTTTTTTTTAAAAAGAAAACATTAAAAAAATTTCGTTTAATTTTCCTAGGTTATTAGTTAATAACTGTTTTATGTTTTCAATTCATTCCCCATTGTAAACCCAACAGCCATGCGGCTGGGTTTAATTACTAGTAGACCAACAGTTTTTTATTTAGTTTTTTATTTTAATCCTATTTTTAATTTATCTTGGTTTATATACATAAATTAGCATTGTAACTAACAACTAGTTAGTAAGTGGCTCGGTGGAGAAGAGTGATGTCTAGGTCTTTAGTGTAGTGGGTTCGATACCCCTATGTGTAGCATTTATTTTCTTTTATGTTTATGCTTTATTACTCATAGTTTTTATTATTGTTTAATAACATAGATTTTGTTTTCTTTTAATTGCATCATTCATTCAAAACCATTTTAAAATTATAAAGATCACACTTTTCTCGATTCAATATCGAGCCCATTTTCACACCCTTGTAAGTCGATTGCTTTTTAAGCATCGCCATCAACCTCACATAGCTTACTCTTGGGCTTTCTTACAATGACTCGGTTCTCTTGCACTTACACTCATGCATTATTTGTTGTTTGGGCCCGATTTAAATATTTCACGATTTTTTTAATCCCCATTTAACAAGATGTACCCCACTCCCCCGATGTGTAATAATTTGGTACTGTTTTATTTCTTTATTACTTGACTGTTTAGCTAGATACTAACACAAGAATAAAACCAACCGTTTCTAAAAAATACAAAAATATGACTCGATTCAACGTCGAGTATTTTCTCAATAAACAAATCAACTCTTTCTCGCCGCCGTGCGATTAATCAAAAACCTTTTTCATAAATGAAAGACATATTGTCTTAAGGTGATGCAAAACAATGTTTCGGCCACGATTGTTGAGTAGAGATAAATGACGCTTTTCCGAATGTAGATTTATAAATCCGTTCGATATGTGGTATGCGTCCACTCCTCATCTGTTTTGGGTAAAACAATGTTTTCGTCGATTAATACAGTATAGCTTTCGCTAAAATCGACCAACAAACAAACATTTTTCTACCCAGAACTACGTAAGCCTTGATTTCTCTTTTGAGATACGTAGGAGCAGGATTCGTTAATCTTGTCAGGCCCACTAATAAAAAACTTAGGTTTAGTCCTTCGTCAAAAACCCAAAAACATTTTCCTTTCTTCTATTTCTTTCTTTCCCACTTAATAACTTGAAAAGCCTAACATTTCAAACTAACATTAACGCATACAACTGACCTAATGGTTCCCGTTGAGTACAACGGACATGAGGGGTGCTAATACCTTCCCCTTGCGGAATCGACTCCCGAACCCTGATATTGGTTGCGATGACCATATCTTATCCTTTTTTTTGTCTTGGGTTTTATCGATATTTCCCCTTTCCTTTTTAGGAATAAATAAAGTTCGGTGGCGACTCTGTTCAGTCTATCATTGCGAGCGTGCGATCGCGCTTCGCTTTGAAGTCGTATCCCCATTTTTTCGAGGTGCGACAGCTGGGATCCACCAACGGAAACGTCCACCGGGATCTGATACTTATTACTGGGTATTTTGATTGTCTTCTTCAGTGGATACAGTCGCCTCCAGACACCACACCGATGAATGGGAAGAGAAATCACAACTAGATGCCAGCGGACACCTAAGAAAAACTCAACGTTTACCAAAAGCAACGGAGAGGTAAGTCAATCATCGATGAATGACTGGAAGGACAGCGATACAACCATACGTCAACGGACGAAATGGGAAAAACTCAACGTTTACCAAAACCAACGGAGAGGTAAACCAGCTGGGACGACCAGGAAAAACTCTACTGGGGACGACCAGGAAAAACTCGACGTTTACCAAGACCAACGGAGAGGTAACCAGATATCATCGGATGAATGGGAAGACTCGACCAGACGTCATAGGACGAAAGGGAGAAGCTCGACGTTTATCGACACCAACGGAGAAGGAGAAAGCCACTTCACGAGGGAAAGGCACCACAATCAGAAACCGAATAGGACGTCTACTGGGGATTCTGGCTGGGAATCAACCAGACATTAATGAATGACTGGAGAATAGGATGTACAACCAAACGTCAATGGACGAATGAGAAAAACTCAACGTTTATCGAAACCAACGGAGAGGTAAATTCGCATGGGGAAGGGTACAACTAGACGTCATCGGACGACTAGGAAAAACTCGACGTTTATCGACACCAACGGAGAGGAGGAACTCTGAGGGGAATCATCTAGATATCAACGGATAACTAGGAAAAACTCGACGTTTATCGACACCAACGGAGAGGAGGAACTCTGAGGGGAATCATCTAGATATCAACGGATAACTAGGAAAAACTCGACGTTTATCGACACCAACCGAGAGGTAACCAGACATCGACGGACGACGGATGAACTGGGAAGGAGATATACCTAGTTATCAACGGATAACTAGGAAAAACTCGACGTTTATCGACACCAACGGAGAGGAGGAGACCAGACATCAACGGACGACGAATGAACTGGGAAGACTCGACCAAACGTCATAGGACGAAAGGGAGGATCAACTGGGGACGACCCTGTGGGGAAGGATATCAACTATACACCAACGGACGCATAGGAAAAACTCGACGTTTATCGACACCAACGGAGAGGAGGATAGCTACTTCACTAGGGAAGGAGGACGACGTTACGAACATCGAAAGATGATGTTTACAGACATCAAAGAAGACCAGACACTTACGCATGACTGGGAAAGCACTGAAAGATGGTGTTTACCGACACCAAAGAAAACCAGACACTTACGCATGACAGGGAAAGCACCGAAAGATGGTGTTTACCGACACCAAAGAAACAACACACGCGGGTGCTGACAGGATACTGACATTTACAAGATGACAGGGCAAGGCTGAACACTTGCAGGGGGTCTCACTCGGGAGAATCAATCTTCCTTTCACCAACGGATGAGGAAATAAACCTCTGTGGGGATTGTCAACCTCAACAGTTGACTGGAGCCACTGTAGCAAACGTGCCGTACAGGTTGAACAAATATCCGCTTCTGCCGGGGATACAGTCTGATGGGGTTTCGAACACATGAATGCATATGTTTGAATTTTTCTATGGCGTAATGCTCCATCTTGAATGGAAATGCTACACATTTTTGAAGATGCAATGATTGCTACATGCTAGATGCAAAATGAACTCCGGCTGGGGAGCCAAACTGATCAGATACTCTAGCTCTGCGGGGAGACTCTGCTTGGAGAATACTTTGCGGGGAGAGCCTTATCGGGGAATGCTTTGCCGAGGAAGCACCGACTTCGCACTCATGCTGGAAAAACAAAACTGCTGCCGGGGGAAGGATAGACTCCGCTGGGGAACATCCTTCACCGGGCCCACTCCGCTCGGGAAGCAAACAAATACTCCGCTGGGGAACAAACCAGGCAACTCTTCGGGGATTAATCAATATTGTTCCACTGGGGAAAGTAAACAGGCAACTCTCTGGTGAAACTACTCGCCTGGGAGTAACAAGACGACTTTACCGGGGAATGATAAAGCGACTTCACTGGGGAAGACTCAACCAAACCTCAGTTAGGATAGCTTTGGGGAATAATTGCTACTCCACTGGGGACGACCCACGCAATCCACAGGTAGAATAGACTCGGCTGGGGATGCAAACATCAATCTGCTACGAAAACTCGTCCAATCCGCTGGTAGGATGAACTCTGCTGGAGAAATACTTCGTTGAAACCCGCTCCACTCGGGGACTAGCTGGGAAAAACCTCTGTTGGGGATGAAACACTTCTCTGCTGAGGATGAACCAAAATTCTGGCGGGTAAAAACACACATCAGACCCTGTGTTGGGAAGAAATATTCACAACCCTGCTGGGAAACAAACGCTCACGACCATGCTGGGGATGGCAATACTATTTCAAATCCGACTGCTGGGGAGAGAATAGACTCTGATGGCTCTCAATATTTGCTTGGAGAGAAAATATCTGCTGGGGAATGCTCACAGATAATGACCTGCAAAACAACCACAATCAACATGCCCCAGGGATACATAGACAAGATACACTCAAGTGTCCTCAACATTCAAAATGATTTTCAAATGTTTTATCTTTCTGCCAGTTATTGTTAAGCCTTCATGTTTTTATATGCAATGTTTATCAAAAATTCGGACGTCTTTGCAAACAAAACAGTAAAAAACAAGAGAGCTATTTATCTGAATAACGACTTTTATTGATTGAAAATGCGCCTGAAAAGGCGAATACAATTGGGAAGTAATTCCTAGAAAGAGGCAATTGCGCACAAAAGGAAAAATCTATCCTAATGGCAATGTGAACACGGCATCCACTATTTCCCAATCCTATTATAACTCATAGATCATCAGTTTTCCTCCCAACTTCCTTGCTTCCTGAGAAGAATGACTGGACCGATCACATCTTTCGAGATGGCACATGACGAAGCGTGATGAAGTACAGATAACTCAGACTGTAGTCTCCGCTTTAATCCCTCTTTTGGCTGGATCGCCCTTTCGGGTTTTCAATCCACCGGGATACCCATTTTTACTTAAGCCGCCCTTGCGGGTTTTTGACTTACGGGGTGTACAAATTCTTTTCATTTTTATCCCTAATTTTTGCCCGAACCTTTTCTTTCTGTTTTTTGGTTCGCCGGGATGCCCTTTTTTGCCTGGACTATTTTGTTCTTTTTTTTGTCCAGCGGGTCAATTTATGCGAAGTATTTTTTGACTACATCTGAGTTAACAGGGGACGGGAAATCTTCACCATCCATAGTTGTAAGCATCAAGGCTCCACCGGAGAAGACCTTCTTCACAACATACGGACCTTCATAATTAGGAGTCCACTTGCCCCTGTTGTCTGTACCGGGAGGAAGGATCCTCTTCAGAACTAAATCACCGATCTGATAGCTCCGAGGACGCACTTTCTGATTAAAGGCTCGCTTCATCCTTCTCTGATACAACTGCCCATGGCACACAGCTGTTAGCCGTCTCTCTTCGATAAGGCTTAACTCGTTAAACCTTGTTCAATACCACTCGGCCTCGTCCAGCCTGACATCCAACAGTACCCTCAGAGACGGGATCTCCACTTCAACAGGTAGGACCGCTTCCATACCATACACAAGGGAGTACGGGGTTGCCCCGGTCGACGTACGTACTGAGGTACGGTATCCATGCAAAGCGAAAGGCAGCATCTCATGCCAATCCTTGTACGTTACGACCATCTTCTGCACAATCTTCTTGATATTCTTATTTGCCGCCTCTACAGCCCCATTCATCTTTGGTCTGTAAGGAGAAGAATTGTGATGTTCAATCTTGAAATCTCTACACAGTTCTTTCATCATCTTGTTATTGAGATTCGAACCATTATCAGTGATGATCCTCTCAGGAACTCCATAACGACAGATGATCTCTTTCTTGATGAACCGGGCAACCACTTGTTTGGTAACACTAGCATAGGAAGCTGCTTCCATCCACTTGGTGAAATAATCAATCGCAACCAAGATGAAGAGATGTCCATTTGAAGCAGTAGGCTCAATCTTCCCAATCATATCAATGCCCCACATGGAAAACGGCCAAGGCGAGTTTATGACATTCAACGGGCTTGGTGGTACATGCACCTTATCAGCATAAATTTGACACTTATGGCACTTCCGAGCATACTTGAAGCAGTCAGATTCCATAGTCATCCAGTAATAACCGGCTCTCAACAATTTCTTTGACATTGCATGACCACCAGCATGGGTACCAAACGAACCCTCATGCACTTCTTGCATCAACATGTCTGCTTCGTGTCTATCCACGCATCTGAGCAAGACCATGTCAAAATTCCTCTTATACAGCACGTCATCCTGATTCAGATAAAAGCTTCCAGCTAGCCTTCTCAGGGTTTTCTTATCATTCTTTGACGCACCTTCAGGATACTCCTGAGTCTTGAGGAAGTTCTTGATATCATAGTACCACGGCTTCTCATCGATCACCACAGACTCGGCTGCAAACACATACGCAGGCCTCTCGAGTCGATTCACCGCAACATGCGGCACATGATTCCACCAATGAACTTTTATCATGGAGGATAAAGTAGCCAAGGCATCAGCCATCTGATTCTCATCCCGCGGGACATGATACAACTTCACCTTCTTGAAGAACGTCAGTATTCTTCTGGTGTAATCTCTATACGGAATCAAATGTGGCTGGTTCGTATTCCAATCTCCATTGACCTGATTGATCACTAGAGCGGAATCTCCATAGATGTCAAGCGTTTTGATCCTCAAATCAATGGCTTCTTCTATCCCCATGATACAAGCCTCATACTCAGCTTCGTTGTTGGTGACGTCAAAAGTCAATCTTGCAGAAAAGGGTATATGAGCACCTTTCGGATTGATCAACACTGCACCAACACCATTACCATTCACATTCACAGCCCCATCAAACATCAGTGTCCACTTGTCATCAGGATCCGGTCCTTCCTCGACAAGAGGTTCTTCGCAATCTTTCATCTTAAGATACATGATGTCTTCATCAGGGAATTCAAACATCATCGGCTGATAATCGTCGATCGGTTGTTCGGCGAGATAGTCTGACAAAACACTACCTTTGATAGCCTTCTGCGACGTATACTGAATATCATACTCGGTTAAGATCATCTGCCAACGGGCAACACGTCCGGTGAGAGCCGGCTTCTCAAAGATGTATTTCACTGGATCCATCTTAGAAATCAATAAGGTAGTATGGTTCAACATATACTGCCTCAGTCGGCGAGCAGCCCAGGCCAAAGCACAACAAGTTTTCTCAAGCTGTGAATATTTGATTTCACAGTCGGTAAACTTTTTGCTAAGGTAGTATATGGCGTGCTCTTTTCGACCAAACTCGTCATGCTGTCCCAATACACACCCCATCGAAGTCTCGGTGACTGACAGGTACATTATCAATGGTCTCCCTGGAACTGGAGGAATCAGGATTGGAGGGTTCTGTAAATATTCTTTTATCTTGTCAAAAGCTTTCTGACAATCATCATTCCACTTGATTGCCTGATTCTTTCTCAACAATTTGAATATTGGTTCACACGTGGAAGTTAGGTGAGATACAAACCTTGCGATGTAATTCAATCTCCCTAAAAACCCACGGACCTGCTTTTCAATTTTTGGTTCAGGCATCTCCTGAATAGCTTTGACTTTTGCTGGATCAACCTCAATCCCTTTCTCACTGACAATGAAGCCTAACAGCTTCCCTGATCTCACCCCAAACGTACACTTGTTTGGATTCAGCCTCAGTTTGAACTTGACCAATCTGTCAAACAACTTCTGCAAATTAACCAGGTGCTCCTCTTCTGTCTGTGACTTCGCAATCATATCATCCACGTACACTTCAATTTCTTTGTGCATCATGTCATGAAAGAGAGTCGTCATTGCCCTCTGATAGGTAGCACCAGCATTCTTCAGCCCAAATGGCATCACTTTATAGCAGAACGTTCCCCAAGGTGTAATGAATGTCATCTTTTCCATGTCCTCTGGCGCCATCTTAATCTGATTATAGCCCGAGAAACCATCCATGAAAGAGAATACCGAGGATTGAGCCGTATTATCCACCAATACATCAATGTGAGGTAATGGGAAATCATCTTTCGGACTCGCTCTGTTCAAATCCCGGTAATCGACACACATTCTGACTTTGCCATCCTTCTTCGGCACGGGAACGATGTTGGCTACCCACGGTGGGTAAGTTGTTACTGACAAGAAACCCACATCGAACTGCTTCTGAACCTCTTCCTTGATTTTCACTGCCATATCAGGACTCGTTCTACGAAGCTTCTGCTTAACCGAAGGACAATCATCTCTGAGAGGTAGCCTATGAACCACAATATCAGTATTCAGCCCAGACATATCTTGATAAGACCAGGCGAATATCTCCACATACTCTCTCAGCATCTCAATCAACCTGCTCTTGATCTCTGGTTTCAAAGCAGCCCCGATCTTGATATCCCTTCTGGCATCCTCAGTACCAAGATTAACAATCTCCAACTCCTCCTGATGAGGTTGGATGACCCTTTCCTCTTGCTTCAACAATCTAGCCAATTCTTTCGGGAGTTCACTATCTTCCTCACTCTCCTCTTCAGCTTGGTAGATGGGATTGTCGAAATCATACTGAGCCATAACAGATTTGTTCATAGTGGATGCCATAAAGTCACTTCTGCATGTTTTAATGCTTTGTTTTAGAAAAAGATTTCAATAAAGTCACAAAAACAAAAACATTGCCATTTTTATTTTTTTGAAAAATGAAAAAAACAAAAATAGAAAGACAGGGATCACAAAATTGTTTGCAAAACGTCCTTTATTAATGATAATCATTGAAAACGTGAGGCCCTACAATGAACCACTACGTCTTGGGCAGAACGTAGGGTTTTGTGCAGAATGAAAAAACAAAAGAAAATTACTCTGTCTGAAGAGTAACTTGGACTATATCCTCCGCAGTCCAGTTGTTGATCACTTCCCCTGGTGCACTCGGGCGAACCCAGCAGTCGAGATCAATGTCACTGTCACTGTCTTCAACATCAGCTGTGAAGACGTCACCGTTGTTCATCAGCCCTGCGCTGGTAAAGGTACTAGGACCTGCTGCCCCCTGCTCTGCTCGGAGAGGCTCATATCCAATGCCAAACTTGTCCTCCTTGACAGGCAAGTCCACCATCTTGCCCCAGCCTTCAGCCTTACCGGAATCAACAACCTCCTTAGCCTGCTTGTAAGAAGTAATTGAAGCACCTGGCTTCCTCTGCTCAGCATACGCCACCTTCTCGAGAGCCACCGTCTCGAATGCCTGGCACAAAGTTTCGTGGATCTCGCCATCCACCTCGACATATTTGAACGAGGATAAATGACTCACCAAGATGTCCTCTTCACCGCACACGGTCACAATCTGACCGTTCCAGACGTACTTGAGCTTCTGATGGAGAGTCGACGAGACTGCCCCTGCTGCATGAATCCATGGACGTCCCAGTAGACAACTGTAAGCAGGCTGGATGTCCATGACATAGAAGACGATGTCAAACTCCTCAGGACCTATCTTTATGGGCAAAGTGACTTCCCCAAACACAGAACGTTTGGATCCATCAAAAGCACGAACTACGAGGTCACTAGGCGTCAGCACAACCCCCTCAACAGGTATCTTCTTCAAGATTTGCTTCGGCAGCATATTCAACGAAGAACCCGTGTCCACCAGCACGTGAGATAACACAACCCCCTTGCACTCCATAGTGATGTGCAAGGCTTTGTTATGATTCCTCCCCTCGGGCATCAGATCAAGATCTGTAAACCCCACGCCATGTCGGGTACTCACGTTAGCAATTACACCCTCAAGCTGGTTGACTGAAATCTCCTGAGGTACATACGCCATATTCAACATCTTCAGCAAGGCGTCTCGATGTGCCTCAGAGCACAGCAGCAGAGACAGAATAGAGATTTTGGAGGGAGTTTGATTGAGTTGATCCACAATCTTGTAATCACTCTTCTTAATGATGCGCATGAACTCCTCCACGTCCTTTTCGAACGAGCCACCAGGCACATTTGTTTGAGCAGGCGCTTCGTCAACTACGGCCTGTTTGCCCTTAGCTCTAGTAGATGCCTCAGCATTGGCATCCCTCAACGATTGAGGCGCAAACAGCCGACCACTGCGAGTAAAGCCTCCTGGACCACCCACATTGTCCACAGCAGGACTCACAACCGCCGGAGCTTTACTGACAGGCACATTAATCGTCACGGGCGCTTGATTCGAAGGTTTGACCCTATTCTCAGCCCTCTTGTTGCTTCGGTAGGCATTGTCGTACCTCCAAGGCACAACTTTACTGTCCACGGCCCTTCGTACCGGAGCAATAATTGTTGTCGGAGTATTGGCAGAAACGGGTGCAGAAATGGTAACTGGATTACCACTTGTTGTAGGCATACGTCCCTCAGTCGGTTTAAAGAATATCGTGACAGTAGACACTGCCCCACGATTTCTGTTGTCAGCCCTACCAAACTGGACACAACCCTCATCAATCAGACTCTGGATGCCAGCCCTTAACAGTTCACAACCAATCTCAGCATCTGCACAGCCCACACAATCTTCATCACAGTCCGGATGAATACCGCTACTCAACAGACGGTTCTTGACAACCAGCAACGAAGTCTGAATCCCTTCAACATTGGCAACAAAGTCTTCAGATTCACCCCCTTCAACACAGTTCACCCTATGAGCACCATGCGCGGGCATAGGATTATTCACAACATTGGGCACTGGAGAGAAATTGATCGCCTTGGAATCGATCAAATCCTGGACTTTGTGCTGAAAAGCCCGACACTTCTCAATATGATGTCCTGGTGCTCCAGAATGAAAATCACACCGGACATTTGCATCATACCCAGGTGGCAAAACAGTCGGCGGAGCCATAGTTCTCAATTCCATAAAACCTAATCTGAGCAACTCAGGCAGTAGCTCAGCATAGGTCATGGGCAAGGGATCAAACCGTCTGTCAGGATGCAGCCTCTGCCTCGGCTGATAAGGACGTTGCTGTTATTGTTGTTGTTGTTGTTGTCTCGGTTGTTGCGGAGGTTGACGTTGTTGAGGTGCAGGGATGGTCACTGCAGCAACCTGTCTATACTGATTCTGATTTCTATTCGGCCCTCGGCGGTGCTGAATAGCATTGGTTTCACCTTCTCTACGGCGAGGTGCCCTAGAGAAAGGTTTCTTGGATGAAGAGGCACCAGCATCACTGATCTTCCCAGCCTTGATCAAGCTCTCCGTCCTCTCACCGCAGATCACAACATCGGAGAAACTTCCAAATGGGCAACTCCCCATTCGGTCCATGAACACTCCCTGAAGTGTTCCGATGAACATATCAGTCAACTCCCTTTCCAGCATAGGGGGTTGAACTCTTGCGGCAAGTTCACGCCACCTCTGGGCGTACTCTTTAAAGCTTTCATTATTTTTCTGGCACAGGCTCTGCAGCTGAGTCCGACTCGGTGCCATATCCATGTTGTGCTTGTATTGTCTGAGAAAAGCTTCTCCCAGATCCCTCCAACATCGGATAGAATCTCTTTTGAGCTCCATGTACCAATCCAAAGATGCCCCAGACAGACTATCTTGGAAAAAGTACATCCACATTTTCTCGTCATCTGTATATGCCGAGATCTTCCGATAGTATGCCTGCACATGAGTGCGAGGGCAAGAAGTACCGTTGTACTTGTCAAAGGTGGGTGCTTTGAATTTGTGGGGAATTCTCAGACCCTCAACCAACCCCAAATTGGTGACATCGAACCCAAGAGAGTTCTGGCATTCCATCGCTCTTATTTTTTCAGCCAGGGAATCAACCTTACGATCCCTATCCTCCCTTCTGACAACATCACCATCATCTTCACTCAGCATTGTGAACATGTCCTCTTGTCTGTCGACAATAGGAGCTGGATGACGCACCGGAACCTGGGTAGCTCTGACATTGACCTCTACAGCAAGAGGTTGTCCATCCACTCTTATACCCCTGAGTTCATCTCCCGTAGCATAGCCATAAACGGGAGCAGCAGCAACATTGATATTCTCGGGCACGGGAATACCAGCAGGTGAACCACGGTTAGACGCCTGAATAACCATCTCTTGTCTCTGAACCAAAGCACGAAGCTCCTCCTGACCCTGAGCAACCCCTTGCATCATCGTCATAAATTGGGCCATGTTCGCCCTCATCTCAGCTAACTCATTCTGGACCTGATCCATGCTCCTGCGCTGATTAAGTCTGGTAGAATACCGATGCGGTCTCTGATCAGCTATCCTGTCTGACACAGGAACCAAAGTGAGAAGTCGGCACAAGAACACCTGTTATGCAAATGTTATGAGTATGATGCTAATGCATATGATGCAGATGATAATGATCATTCCTCAGGCATTCAAAGAGCCTGGTCCATCTTCAAAAGATGGCAACCTGCAACAACACGAAAGCAACAAGGAGATACAGAAACATCATACAACAGAGCAGTGAGTACAGAGTGAAACCACAATCTCATCTATAAATGAGCAACTGGATCGTACAACAAAGATCCAAATATCCAACAAAGTACAACAAAGGAATCCCACCCAACAGGCCTGGGGGTGATTCTCAACATATCATCAGAAAAGTACAAGCTAAGACAAGTTACTTCCAGGAATGAGCGTCTTCAAGTAGTGACACTGGTCTATCAACAGTTCACACTCTGAACATTCTGGCAAGGGAGTGATCTTCTCCTTCAACTGTCTTCTGAGCTCTAACACCTCTCCCCCAAGGTGGTTTTCTGATGCAAGTCTCTGGTCGACTTCCTTCTTCAACTGGATATCTTTGGCGCTGAGTTGCTTCTCCAAGTCTCTGATCTTCTTTAGATAACCGGCTTCAGCTCTCTGCAATCTCAAACACTCTCTGTGCTCTGCATCTAGCAAGGTCTCCATCTCTGCATAAGATCTCTTCTTGCTCCTCACTCCACCAACATCTGCACTCTGGGCATCTCTGAGCTGATGAGACAGGTTCAGCTTTTCAGCCTTGGCTTGATACAACTCCATCTGGGCATCTTGCTCTTTCTCCTTCAGACGGCGATTCTCCATCAGGGCTTGCTTGTACTGCTCAGCGGGCACAGTATCAGCAAGAATCAAAGGTGGTTGCACTTGCAACGGATTCATCCTATCATAGGGCAACAGTAGAGTTTCCACTCTCTTTTTCACCCAATCAATGTAATCAAGCATAGCAATGGCGAACTTCTTCCCTAAGACAGATCCATCTCTAACACCAATAGACTTCCAAGCTCTCCCAATCTGCTCCAATCTAGCAGGGTCGCTTCGCTTCTCAAAATACACACTCTCAGCTATCTCAGCTTCAAGTGGCCTTCTACTCATCACGAACCCTAACTGGCGAAGAGAAAGAACTGGGTTGTAATTGATGCAACCCCTGGTCCCCACAAGTGGTACATTCGGGAATTCTCCACAACTCATAATAACATCCCGCACGTCCATCCGGTAAGACTGCCATCTAATGTCATATGAAGTGAGAGACATCACCCTCTGAGTCCACCTATAAGTGCTCTGAGCATCAACAAACGGTCCACTGACTGGTAAGAGAGACATAAACCACCTGAGCAAGAGTGGGAGACAACATCTGATAGCTCCACCCTTACCATGCCGGCTGTGAATAGCATAGTAAGTGTCAGCTAACAGGGTAGGAACTGGATTCCCTCCCATGAAGATGCAAACTGCAGCATAGTCAACAAAGTTGGGCATACTCGGAAACAGGACAATCCCATAGATCATAACCGCAAGCTGGGCATAAAAAGCTTCCCAATTCCCCTTCTCTGCTTCTCCTCTAGCAACTCTCAGCAGAAACTTCAAAGGCAACCCAACTGTATCCCCACTGGTCTTCCAACTATCACTGATCTCTCTGATACTCAGATGAAGAGCCCTAGCAATAACCCTGAAGTCAACTTCCTTCGGTACGTCCAAGAAAGGAATCTGATGCTGAATAGGGACGCACAACAGAATGGAGTACTCCTCGAGAGTAGGCGCCAACTGATAGTCCTGGAAAGTGAAACATCTAAGCTCCGGGTCATAGAACTGTAGGAGAGTCTGCAACGGCACCGGGTCGACTACCATCTTCAACAAAGTCAACAGATCCCCATACTGGTCACTGAACCTCTTCTGATGATCCCTGGTCACAAGGCTACTCAACTCAATCAGAGACGTCAGAGGCTCACGGTGGAAAATGTAGGAACAAGTCTTCCGCTTCGGCTCTGGGACTGTTGCCATCTCTATCAGTGAACAAGCTCTGGAATGTACCTGAGAAATGATATGCATGCAGGGATTAGTTTTTCTTTTTTCTCTTTTTTCCATTTTTTTTTTATTTTGCATTTCTTTTGAAAAATAAACATGCTATGATGCACATGATGCAGACACGACTGGCAAGCTGTGCATCTCTGAACACAGGATCGAAGCTTCGGCTCGAGCTCTGATCACAATCATCTGAAACCCAAAGTTAACTGATCAACTGTCATCTGAACCCAATCTGAGAAACTGAGTCACCAGCAGAACCCTGAGTCACCAACAAGTCACCTACCGGTCACCAACAGTCACCATCTGTACCTGTTAAAGTGATCATTCCCTCCCCACTCACGGGTGTCATCTAGGCCAGGGTAAGGTCGAGAGAAACGCAGGATAAACAACCCTTTCAAGAATATCATCCTGTGCACACCAGATGTATGCACCGATAATACCCCATCAGAGTCTGAACTGCTCGTGATATCAATGTTCCGCTAAGTGGCGTACACCACCCGCTTCCCATGAATCACTCTATTCCTAGGTTTCCTAGATTTCACTCATAGCCTGGGTATTGGGCCTTTTACCTCGAGTAACTCCCACCCCAAACAGAGGAACACAACAGATGAATATGGATGAATGCAAACATTAATGCATACATTGAATGCAAACAATAAATGAAATGAATGCAATAAATAACACAGCAAAAAGCAACCAAAACCCTAACCTAGAGAGCGCTAGGAGAGACTCGCCTAGGGAGGATGGACCAGCACAGGTCAACTTCTGTTATCCCCAGCAGAGTCGCCAGCTGTTGCATTACGCGAAAAACCGGCGGGAAACAATAACAACAGAGCCGCCACCGTGCGTTATTTATCCCAAAAGAGGGAAAGGAAACGCTCGAAGTAAACCTGGGAAAGGCATGGTCTCGCGACCAAAGAGAATGGGATCGGGAGTCGGTTATGCGAAGGGAAGGTATTAGTACCCCTACGCATCCGTCGTACTCGACGGGATCCACGCACAAAAGGAAGGAAAATGGTCGCTAAAATACTGCTCACACATAAACACACACTGGCTGAAAGAGACATAGGAAAACAAACAAAACAGGACTCGGCAGGATATCGCATCCTGGGCCTACTTAGTCTATCAAGCATAGACATCAGAGTCGAAGTAGTTCAGACTAAGGGAAAACATGCTCGCTAGGATGTCGCATCCTATGCATACGTATCTTCTCAGACTAAAGAAGAATCAGAGCACTCGTAGCTCGGCTAACGCACGCCAAACAAAACAACACGGGAAATCGACTGCCAATCGCTGGACTTACGTCAAACTCCACACAAAACCGGCAAACATGGAAACCGAATGCCAATCGCTGGACTTACATCAGACTCCGAACCAAACACACACACACTGAAAACCAAATGCCAATCGCTGGACTTACATCGGACTCCAAGCACACAACAAGACAATAGGATACGGAATGCCAATCGCTGGTCTTACATCCATCTTCTAACACACACAAAGACAAAACAAAAAGGGCGCCCAGAGAGATCAGCTCATCTCCTGCCTACGTACCTCATCTGGCATGAGGATCAGGGCGACGTAGTTCCCCTACGCAGGGACACAGGACTAGCCTAACCAGATAATAGAGGGAGACACAACTAGGGAGACTAACTCGAGCCTAGATGTTATCATGCAAAATCATCCCTAAGTTAAGGTTTCTAGCTAACTTGCACAGGAAGCAAGCCTATCCTAAAGCATAAGCAATAGCAAACAAAGCATTCACAAGTAGCACACACTATATACACACAAGTGGGGCTCAATCAAAGGGTATGACTGCAAGAGCAAGTCATCTGTATAGGGGTGGTGTTAGCTCTTAACCTTGACATTGAGAGTCAAGGTGAAGCTGAGGAAAAGGTGGGTGAAGATAAGACTTCACAGCTCTTATCCCTGGCCGGGGAGAGCTATAGACAATGAAGTGTGGGTCCAGAAAGTGGGAACCCTTCTACACTTAAGACACTGACACAACTGTACAACTGTACAAGATCTTGGGTTTGTATCCCAATGCATCAACACAGTGGTGTGAGCAGAGGGATAACTCAACAGAAGAGCGGGAGATAGATTGCATATCTCTCTTATCCGCCAATTGCCTCATAGAGGTCTTTACCTGCTTGGGGACAAAAATAAACAAGCACAAACATTGCCTCTTAAGGAGGACTTCAGACAGGTGCCTGGCTAGGTAACAAGCCAGGTCTTCCAGACTACATGGAGACAAGAGTGTTATACCTCAGTGCAAATTGCTTATCAAGCAAAGCAAAGCAATCTTAGCAACTAATGTACCTGAAATCAATCAAATACAATCAGTATACCAATCACAGAACTAAACAGCAAATGGTTCACAGTTAACTACACACAGACAAACACAAGCCAATGCACCAAGGTGCAAGCCATTAAGGCTCAAACTCAAATGTCAATCCCTGCAACACAAAGTCAAAATTAGCCATATACAAGTCACAAGTCAAGTCCAATGGAAGCACATCATCAAGCATAGGCCATTTGTGCTATTAACCTGAAACACAACTCAAAAGTGAGATCACAAACCACTAGTCCAAGACTAGGGTCAAAAGGAGATGAAAAATCCAAAACAGCAAGTGAAAAATGATCAAAACCAAGATAAATCAATTAAGAAGAGAATCCAATTGGCCTCACATCAGAACTATGCACCAAATTCATTTCATGCACAATTTAAGTCAAACTAAGCAAGTGTGAACCACATATGAGCAAACAGAATGATCACAATCAAACACATACCAAAACAGCTCAATAAATTCCACAAACATTCAAGTCTAAACAAAACACATTCAATGAGCATCATGTCAAATTTCATGCTATTTGGACAAGAGGAAGTAGGGAAATTAAATTCAACAAGTCAGGACATGCAAAAATCAATCCAAACTAGGTCACAAAGCATGTGTCAACTTCCAGCAAATGTAAAACAGTGAAAACAAATGAGAAATGGATGGGACCAAAGCCAAAATGACATTGAACATGTTAGGAATCACTCCACCAAATTTCAGCTTCATATGATATGGTATGGAAATTTCACAAGCCATGTAAGTTAATCACTCAAGAAAAGTTCACAAAATGGTAAACAGAAAACAAAAATACTAATCAAATAGGAAATGGCTCAACAAATCCTACAAAAAATCATGGTGAAACTATACATACAGATGATATCACATGCAAAAATCCAGGGCAAATGACATAGCATAGGCATGGAAACAAAATTCATGAAGATAGCATAACATAGTGTGACATACATTGTCACACTCAACTTGATCACATCATATCTCTCTAACCAGGAACTCAAAATTAGCAAACTATATACCAAAATCACCAGGAAAGAGTCAAGAACATGCATATGAAATTTCATTCATTTTGGATAATGCATCAAGATTTCATGATCAATATGGAAAAACATATATACATAACATACATGATCAAGATCACTAGGCAAAACCAAAAATCTACCAGGCACAACTTCCATTATCATACCTAAAAAAACAAGAGGAAATTTGGAGCTCACCACAAAAATCCCCATGCAATTTGGATTAAAAATGAGTTAATTATGATTTTTAGAAGATTGATTAGAAAATGAAATAATTATTTAAGATTTAAAATGAAATTAATGCTGGCAATGGCATTTTTGTAAATATGTGGATCCAGGGGCGAAACGCCCCGTTTCATTAAAAACGGTGGCAGCGTGTGAGTGGCTGGGATCCGCGGGAAACAGGTTTTTCAAACGTAAAGCCAGGCAACAAGATCTAACGCGAAACCGGAAAGGAAAATGGACGGAAATTTGAAGTGCTGGACGCGTTCTTCATCGTCGCGCACTGTTCATCATCAGCATCACTTTTTTGCCACGAAAACCAGCAAATGATATATCGTTGCAATCGTCTCATCATGCACATCACCAATATCAACATGCTCTAGCCTAATTCTTCCTATATCGACGGGATCGATCGAAGGAAGTTTTGATATCAAACATTCAATGCCAGATTTCTCACTCAATAATCAACGAAAACACACGATTCAAATTGCACAATACTCTACATGATGAGATCTATAAGACGCATAGCATGATTTCATGAGTTTTGAATTTCGAATTCCAACCTTATAAAGAAGCAGTCGTGGAATTTGTGCGTTTCAAGATCCAAAAAGCCAAAACAGAAGTTGAATGATGATGTAGAAGTTGAATGTAAGAGTTCTTGCAGCTCGATTATGCTCCAGGTGGTTGATTCTTCAAACTGCCATAGAAGTGTTCATGCTTGGACAGTGGTAATTCCTTGATGCCTTGGCCACGATTTGATGAAAACAGATCTGCAATAGCACCTCTTGATGATGATTATCACAAGAGAACACAAAAAGGATCAAGCAATTCAAAGAAAAGTTGAAAAAAAAGTGTGATGAACTTTTGAGAGAATTTGAGATTTTGGTGAATTTTTGGAATTGGATCTGAGAATTGTGATTGTGATTATGCAATTCTGTTACAATTAAGACTTTATACCTCACACTAATCCACTTGTTAATCTCAATTAGGCAAATTGGAATGATTAGTGCAAAATGCATTTGTTAAGCAAAGTGGCCAAAATGCCCTTTCTCTTATGCAGCCAATGTAACAGTGTGAAATCAGTTCAAGCAAGTTCTAAATGACATTTTGGATGTGTTGCAATTGGTCCCAAGTGCATATGGCTTGTATTTTTGAAAATCACTATTTCACACCAAAAATTCAAATGAGTTCACTTAAAAAATGCCATTTTGCTATGGTGATTTTTGGAAAAATGTAATGATGCACCATGCAAGTTCATGTTAAATGTGGTTTACTCAAAGAAAAATCAACCAATTTGGCCATTCCATGTGAAAGTTATGGCACTTTGAATTTAGGCATTTTCTGAAAATGATTGGACCATATCTTGCCAACCACTCATGGGAATTTCATGTTCTTGGACTTTTTGGAAAGGTGAGATCAAGATCTTCAACTTTCATGTTGGACAAAATCCCATTTGAAGCTTGTATGATGAAGTAATTTTGAGGAGAAAAACTTTCCATTTTGGGCAGTTGAAATTACAGGTCACCTGCCATTTTAGGAAACTTCTTGTCTGACCTCCAATTCTTCAACCTTGGTCTTTGATATGTCAAATGAGACTTATATGGACATGAATGAAGCCTTTCAGACCATCTCCCACCTTCCAATCCATAAAATCAGGCACAGTTGACCACAGTTGACCACAATTGACTTTCTGGGGTTTCAGCTGAAATTCAGCTTGACTGATGACTTCTGAGCATCCAATCTTTGGCCAAACCACTTCAAAATGATCCTTAGACCATATGAACTTGATAAATCAACCCTAGGGCCTTGTCTCAATGGAAATGGCACATGCTTGCTTGTTTGACCTGATCTCCTGACCAGTTTGACCTAATTTCTGAGGGACTTGCACTTGGGCAAATGGCTATGCAATGCTATGCAATGGACTTTGTTATGCTAATGACCTAAAAATGAAAATGTATGCACAAAAAGGTAGGGTGCAAATTTGAGGTGCTACACATAGCGGTATCATGAAAAGAGATGTGGAAAAATAAATCACACAACACCTATATTTATACAAAAAATTACATAATACACGGAGGAGCCAGACCAATTGGTGACTCTTCTCATTTTCTGCACATGGGCACCAATTTCCTCTTTAAAATTAAGGGTAGGCACCAATTCATCTGGCACCTACATGTTAACGTTTTTTTTAAAGTGGGATAGTTTGGGAATTAATCTGAAAATTGGTTATTTTGGAATTTTTTATAAAAAAATTGGGTTATTTGAGTAAAAAATTAAATCTTATGCACCACGCAAAAATACATAAATTTGTCTAGATTCTGGAGATGCATCTTCGGACGCACCTAAATGTCAGTTAACTTTAAAAAATTCTCGAGATGCATCTTCGGAAATATTTTGGAGGTTAAATCGCACAAGACTCTTCTTTTTCCTCATTTCTCATTTTCCTCAAAACCATTCTTCAAACTCTCTCAAATTTTTCTTTGCACCAACTCAAAACTCAATCATCAAGGCTTAACGGAACTTCAATCATCATCTCTAACAACATAAACAACATCTAAAACATCAATTTCTTGCAAGTTTTTTAAATTTTCTATAAACTTTTAAGTTTTAGTGTAAATGAGTAGAAATCAATTATTAGAGTTAGAAATGAGTAGAAATAGCATTTAAAATAGTTTAGACATATTGTATTAGATGTTTGTTGGTTGAAAATGATGATCAAAACAAGTTTTTTGACATTGCATGGGGTACAATGACACCATTGATGCAACTTCTGAGTTGTAGGAAATTTCAAAGATGCATCTCCAGAATTCTTCACCGATTTAGTTTCCCAGTAACCGGAGATGCATCTCGGAAATTTTCTCAGGCTTTTTTTTTCTTACTTTTGTTTTTTGTCTGCATTAATGGTATGCCTTACTTTAAATTACAGATATAATGGCTGATAGACATGCTAAATTGAGTCACAGGAGGGTTGCTCAACATGCATTAGTGTAGCGGGAGAAGAGTCGGCAGGTTCCGTAGTCTCCTGGTCCCTCTAGTCAGACAAAGCCATCTACTTATGAGGCTCGTGCTTCTCCTAGTGCCACTCCATCTTCTTCTTCCCATAGTGTCACTCCCCAGGATTTCCCGAATCCAGGTACAAACGCGAAAAAGAGTGGCGAGAGAGAAAAGGATAGAGTCGCCAGCTATGTACTTTTATCCCAAGAGAAGGGAAAGGTAGTACTGCATAACCTAGAGGGAATGGATAAAACAAGTCTCGAACCAAAAAACTGAGTAAGGGGGCCAGTTACGTGAAAGGAAGGTTATCGCACCCCTTCACGTCTGTGGTACTCCACAGGATCCACGATTGCTATCTATGTCTAAAGTGTGTAAAAGTCCTACATGCAATGCGAAAGAGAGAAAATCAAAGTAGGGAAAATAAAGAGTTATTGCTTGCACAGGCCCTACCCTGCTGCATACGTATCTCAAGAAGGATTGAGAATCAGAGCACCGTAGCTCGGCTAATCTATTTCTATTGTTTTTGTGTTTTTTAGGTGAACGACGCTACTACGCAATCTACCGGATGCTCGACCTTTGGAGACTTACTCACCTGTAGTAGAAGGAGTTAACGTGTTCTTAAGGGAAGATAAAGTTTGTTTGTGTTTTAGGAATGCTCATGCAAGAAAGGAAGTCCTAGACGAAGGAACCGTGCTACCTTAGTTGACATGCAAACGAGAGACTATACGAAGTCATATCAACCTCGACAAACAAGCCGGGCTTTAGTCAAGGGGTCATATCAACCTCGACAAACAAGCCAAATGCAGGGGTATGAGGCTCTTAACCACTGACATTGACCGTCAGGGTGAGCAGATGAAAGGTAATGAGGGTTAGACCTCATAGCTCTTAACCCGGGCCTGGGTGAGCTTGAATCAATGAAGGTGTGGGGATCCATAAGGAGGGACCCTACTCCACATGACCCACACTATACAAGATCTAGGGGACGTGTCCAAGAGCATCAGCACGTAATGCGAGCATAATGGACGACTCAACGAATAACAGGGGACTGGCTACTAGTCCCTTCTATCTGCCAATTGCCTCTTCGCTTAGGAGGACTTAAGTCACATGCCTTGACATGGAGGTCTTTAGCACGAAGGTAAACAATCACAGACATTGCCTCTTAAGGAAGACTTCAGCCAAACGCCTGCCAAAAGAAACGACAGGGCTTCCAGACTACATGGAGTTAGAGAGGTTACCTAAGTGGTATACCAACCACAAGCAAAGCAAAGCAAGCTAAAAGCGGCTAATGTACCTGTAAGAAAGTCAAACAAGTCAATATTCACATTCAGACAAATCAAACAGACAGTCAACAGTGGTTCTATATGTACACAAATCATGCTCTATGTGCAAGCATTTAAGTGATTCCATCACGCTCAACGAACCTACACACAACAAAGGTTAGTGGACAAAGAATTTGCATCTCAAGTCATGAGATCAACATCAACCATTAGGACTAGAAGCTTGAACCTGAAATGCAAAGCTCAAAAGGTGAGTACACACCACTAGTACCAAGACTAGGGTCAAAGGCAAAGTAAAAAGTCAAAACAGAAGTTGATTTTTAACATGAAGCACATTTATTCAAGTAAGAACATGTCCTAAAAAGGATCAAACTCAAATCCTAAGGCAAATCCATCTAATGATCATGCTAAGGAAAAGGCATACAATGGTGATCAACAATTGGTCATACGCATGAGAAAATGCACCTTAAATCATAAATGAATCCAATAATCATGAACATTTGTATGTGATATCAACATGTTAAACATAAGCATGATGCAAAAAATCAGAATCAATAAAGCTCAATTGGCATGTCAATGAAAATGAATAAGATCAACATCAAAATGTGTGACACACATTGTCACACCATACATTCATGTGTCTAAAACAGAAATGAAAAATGCTAAAAATGCCAAACCAATTCTCAAAAATCAGGCAACATGTTAGGACCAAGCATGTTAAGTTTCAAGTTAATTGGAGAAAGTATGAGCATTTTACACAACAATTGGCACAACATATCACATTTTGCACCATATCCAAACAATCAAGCTCAATCAAAATTCCAGCAATGAACAAATCAGGAAATTCATACCACAAAATAAAAGACATTCAAATGAACATATAGGAAAAAATTTGGATTTATTTGGAGTAGTTTTCAATTTGTTATGATTTTTACAAATGGCATGAAATAATGGAAATAAAAAAAGAAAATCATGTAGAATTAATATGTGGAAGCAAATGGCAATATGCAAAAGGTGAGGATCGAACCAGCGCCCTCATGGTTCCAGGCGCGTTCCAAAACGCTGTCGTTTCAACTCAATCAGAGGAATTAAAATGAAAAATGAATGCGCACGCCATGAGGAATCGAACATGGTACAGGACGGTTCATGGCGCATACACACGAAACGCAGCGTATTGAACAGGATACCCTAACACCATTTGCAGAGGCGGTGGACGGTGGTTTCCACTGTCTTCTTCATCAAGTCCAGCGACGCTACAGTGAATGATGCATATTTTTTTCTCCAGAATCTCACATATCCTATACCGTTGGAAAGCTCCTTCCACGTAGAACACGAATCTACCAATATCTAAGCCTAATTCTCAATAACAAACGCGAATCGGAGGAAAGAAAATTCATGCATCAAACTTTAAATCACTATATCTCATGCAATACTCATCCATTTTCCATGAAATTTACATCAGAATTCTCAGTGTTCAAAGATCTATCTAAACATGTCAACAAAATGAAGAATTAAGGTGATTGAATTTCCAACCTCTTGAAGAACAATGAGTTGATTCTGTGGATTCAAGCTCCCTCCAGCTCCAAATCTTCTCTATGAACCTTGTGATGAAGCTTTGTACATGAATTGGCTCTTGAATTGGCTTGGATCTAGCTGAACTTCAAACCTCCATGTTCATGTTCATGAGCTCAACTTGCTTGATTCTTGATGGAATTCTTCAAATCAATGCTTGATCCCTACTGAATGAGGATCAATGAACACAAATATGCAATAAAATTCATGTGTTGTGTGAAGAATTTTCAAATTTGGATTGAGAGAAAAATTGGAGGGAAATGAAAAATCTAGATCTAGAATGTGTAAAACTCAGAAATTCTGTTATGATTAGCCTTTTATATGCTGTGTTAATTACCATGCTAATGATGATTAGGCTTGGCTAATGAAAGTTTAATGAAAAATGAGGTGTCATGCACAATTGGTAAATTCACCTTATGCATGGCAAAATGGACGTGAACAGTGCACATGCATGGCTCAAATGCTCTTAAAATCAACTTATGAACATGATGGAATGATCAAAAAGCTTGTAGCATCAACCAATTTCAAATTCTTCATTTTCCCTCCAAAATGCACTTGTATGCACCAATGGTCATGTGAGATTTTTTCATGTAATGCAATGATGGATTTGGAAAATATAGGTTAAGACAAGCATTTTGCCAAAAGAGTGACTCAATTTGGAGTTTTGTAGCCAAAGTTATGTCATTTTGAAGTTTCATGCACACTTGGTGATCATTTGCTCATAACTTCTTAACCATTCATCAGATACTCATGATCTTAGACTTTTTGGAAATGGAAGAGAAAGATCTTCAACTTTCATGTTGGACAAAATTTCATTTGAAGCTTCTTTCATGTTGGAAAGTCAAGTTGAATGTGGTCCAAAAACTTGCCATTTTTGGAAACTTTCAATTACAGGTCACTTTCCATTTTGGGAAACTTTTGATTTGACTTCAAAATCTTCAAGGTAGATGTTTGACATGATGAATAAGCCTCTTTGGAACATGAATGAAGTGTCTCAAACCATTTCTCCACCTCATAGTCCTCAGTTGACTTGTAGTTGACTTTTATGGGCCTCAGATGACCTGGCAATGTACTGATGACTTTGAGCCTCTAGCACTTGGCAAAGTTGCTTCAAAATGAACCTTGGCTAATATAAGCTCCTTAGCATAACCATGTGACCTTCATCTAAAGGAAAAACTTGTTCTCTTGCACTGATGGATCTCTTGATGCCAATGCCAGTTTATATGATGCAATGCAATATGCAATGTTAATGACCTAAAAAAATGAAATGAATGCATGAATGGGGGGTGCAAATTTGAGGTGCTACAGCTGCCCCTATTCAATCAACTGAGAACCTGAACGGATGAGAGCAACGATTATCAGACCTTCAAGGTAAACAGGGATTGAATACCAAAAGAACCTGGGATTTGCACTCTGCAGGGGATGAATCAAGGAAACCTCGACCAGACATCAACGGATGAATGGGAAGAAAGAAAACCACGACCAGACGTCAACAGATGAATGGGAAGAGAGAAACCACGACCAGACGTCTACCGACGAATGAGAAGAGAGAAACCACGACCAGACGTCAACGGACGAATGGGAAGAGAGAAACCACGACCAGACATCAACAGACGAATGGGAAGAGAGAAACCACCACCAGACGTCAACGGACGAATGGGAATAAAGAAACCACGACCAGACGTCTACTGACGAATGGGAAAGAGAAACCACACCAGACATCAACGGATGAATGGGAAGAGAGAAACCACGACCAGACATCAACAGATGAATGGGAAGAGAGAAACCACGACCAGACGTCAACGGACGAATGGGAAGAGAGAAACCACGACCAGACATCAACGGACGAATGGGAAGAAAGAAACCACGACCAGACATCAACTGACGAATGGGAAAGAGGAACCACGACCAGACGTCAACGGACGAATGGGAAAAGAGAAACCACGACCAAACGTCAACGGACGAATGGGAAGAAAGAAACCACGACCAGACATCAATCGACGAATGGGAAAGAGGAACCACGACCAGACGTCAACGGACGAATGGGAAAAGAGAAACCACGACCAGACGTCAACGGACGAATGGGAGTAAAGAAACCACGACCAGACATCAACGGATGAATGGGAAAGAGAAACCACGACCAAACATCAACGGATGAATGGGAAAGAGAAACCACGCCCAGACATCAACGGATGAATGGGAGAAGAGAAGCCACGACCAGACATCAACGGATGAATGGGAAGAAAGGAACCACGACCAGACATCAAAGGGTGAATGGGAGGAGAGAAACCACGATCAGACGTCAACGGACGAATGGGAAGATAGAAACCACGACCAGACATCAACGGATGAATGGGAAAGAGAAACGACGACCAGACATCAACGGATGAATGGGAAAGAGAAACCACGACCAAACATCTCTCGATGAATGGGAAGAAAGAAACCACGACCAGACGTCAACCGACGAATGGGAAGAGAAACCACGACCAGACATCAACGGATGAATGGGAAAGAGAAACCACGACCAGACGTCAACGGACGAATGGGAATAAAGAAGCCACGACCAGACATCAACAGATGAATGGGAAAGAGGAACCACGACCAGACGTCTACCGACGAATGGGAAGAGATTCGATTGTTTATCGACACCGAACAATGGTGTTTACAGACACCAAAGAAAGGACACACACGGGTGTTAACACGACACTCACCGGTATCACAAGGATGACATCTATATATGTCAAAACAAGGCAGACACTTGTCGGGGACTAAGCTGGGGATGATCAAGCTTTCCTTTCACGGACGGGTGAGGAAATAAACCTCTATGGGGATTGTCAATCCTGAATGCTGTCAAAAGCCACTGCTGCAAATGTGTCGTACAGATGTCGAAAAACGGTGCACCTCTGCTGGGGATATGATCCAATCTGGCTTAACACATGTATGCATATGTTTGAGTTTTCCATGGCATAATGCTCCATACCGAATGGAAATGCTACGCGATTTGAGGATGCAAATGCAAATGACGATTACTATATGCAAGATACAAATGGAGGAAAACTCCTGCTGGGAAAGCACATGATCAATATGCTGAGCATCCAATTCATGATTCGATCTTCCGCCTCTGTGGGGACACACAAGAAATCTGCTGCGGATATTTGCCGATCTGACGTTCTTAGAACGGCAGAGAAACCAACTCAACTGGGGAGTCATCTGTTGGGAAAACACCAACCTTTCGATCATATTGGGGAATAGCACTGCTGTTGGGGAAAGGATAATCCTCATTGGGGACGACCTCCACTGAACCCGACCCACTTGGGGACTTCACTGGGGAAACACACAACGCCCACCTCCGCTGGGGAAACAACAACTTTTGGACTTGCTAAGGAAAAACACTCTCAACCCTGCTGGGGATTGCAGCAAACTTTAGGCCTGGCTGCTGAGGAACAAATTACCCACAGACACCTCCGTTGGGGAAATAGCAACGTTCAGACTCTCTGGGGAACTAAACAGTCCTCAGACTTGCTGGGAAATGGGCAGCCTTCAAACCTGGCTGGGAAAAAACCATCCTCAACCCTGCTGGGGATTACAATCAACTTCAGGCCTAGCTGCTGAGGAACAAACTACCCACAGGCCCCTCCACTGGGGAAATAGCAACCTTCAGACTCTCTGGGGAACTAACAGTCCTCAGACTTGCTGGGGAGACAAGTTTTGAATTTGACTTGGACAACCCAACTTCTTATACTACTGGACAACGTTGAAACAACATGGTTTTCCTTTGAGCAAACTGTGGCTCATCTGCTCTAGCCTGCAAAACAACAAGACATACATGCCCAGGGGGTCGTATGGACAAAATACACTCAAGTGTACTCAACATTCAAAATGATTTTCAAATGTTTTATCTCTCCGCACGTTATTGTCTGGCCTTCATGTTTTTTAGATGCAATGTTTATCAAAAATTCGGACGTTTTTGCAAACAAAACAGTAAAATAAAAAACAAGAGAGCAATTTGACTGAATAACGACTTTTATTGATTGAAAATGGCCTATAAAGGCAGATACATCAGGAAGCAATTCCTAGGAAGAGGTAATTGCGCCAAAAAAGGAAATAAACTATCCTATTGGCAATGTGAACACGACATCCACTATTTTCCAATTCTGTTATGACTCACAGATCCTCAATTTTCCCCCAAATTCCTTGCTTTCTGAGAAGAATGATTGGACCCGATCACATCCTTCAAGATGGTAGACACTGAAGCGCGATGAAGTACAGATAACTCAGACTGTAGCCTTCGCTTTAATCCCTCTTTTGCCTGGATCGCCTTTTCAGGTTTTCAATCCACCGGGATACCCATTTTTGCCTAAGCCGCCTTTGCAGGTTTTCGACTTACCGGGTGTACATATTTTTTATTCTTTATCCCTAACTTTTTCCCGAACCTTTTTATTTTTCTTTTTTTGGTTCGCCGGGATGCCCTTTTTTGCCCGGACTCTTTTATTCTTTTCGTCCAGCGGGTCAATTTATGCGAAGTATTTTTTGACTACATCTGAGTTCACAGGGGACGGAAAATCTTCACCATCCATAGTTGTAAGCATCAAGGCTCCACCAGAGAAGACCTTCTTAACAACATATGGACCTTCGTAATTCGGAGTCCACTTGCCCCTGTTATCTGTACCGGGAAGAAGGATCCTCTTCAAAACTAAATCACCTGTCTGATAACTTCGAGGACGCACTTTCTGATCAAAGGCTTTCTTCATCCTTCTCTAATACAGTTGCCCATGGCACACAGCTGCTAACCTCTTCTCTTCGATAAGGCTTAACTCATTGAACCTTGTCCGAATCCATTCAGCTTCGTCTAGCTTGACATCCAACAGGACTCTTAGAGAAGGAATCTCCACTTCAACAGGTAGGACTGCTTCCATACCATACACAAGGGAGTAAGGGGTTTCCCCGGTCGACGTACGTACTGAAGTACGGTACCCATGCAAAGCGAAAGGCAACATCTCATGCCAATCCTTGTACGTCACGACCATTTTCTGCACAATCTTCTTAATATTCTTGTTTGCCGCCTCTACAGCACCATTCATCTTCGGTCTGTAAGGAGAAGAGTTGTGATGTTTGATCTTAAAGTCTTTGCAAAGGTCTTTCATCATCTTGTTATTGAGATTCGAACCATTGTCAGTGATGATTCTCTCAGGAATCCCATAACGACAGATAATCTCTTTCTTAATGAATCGGGCAACCACTTGTTTGGCAACATTAGCATAGGAAGCTGCTTCCACCCACTTGGTGAAGTAATCAATTGCAACCAGGATGAAGCGATGTCCACTAGAAGCAGTAGGTTCAATCTTCCCAATCATATCGATGCCCCACATCGCGAACGGCCAAGGCGAATTCATAATATTCAGAGGGTTTGGTGGTACATGCACTTTATCTGCATAGATCTGACATTTCTGGCACTTCCGAGCGTATTTGAAACAATCGAATTCCATGGTTATCCAGTAATAACTGACTCTTAACAACTTCTTGGACATCGCATGACCACCAGCATGGGTACCAAAAGATCCCTCGTGTACTTCTTGCATTAACATGTCTGCTTCGTGTCTATCCACGCATCTGAGCAGAACCATGTCAAAGTTCCTCTTGTACAACACATCATCCTGATTCAAATAAAAGCTTCCAGCTAGCCTTCTTAGTGTCTTTTTGTCATTCTTTGACGCTCCTTCAGGATACTCCTGGCTTTTGAGGAAATTCTTAATGTCATAGTACCACGACTTCTCATCAACAACAGACTCGGCTGCAAACACATACACATGCCTCTCGAGTCGATTCACAGCAACGTGCAGCACGTGATTCTGCCAATGAACTTTAATCATGGAAGACAAAGTAGCCAAGGCATCAACCATCTGATTTTCATCTCGGGGTACATGATACAACTTCACTGTCTTGAAGAAAGTCAGGATCCTTCTGGTGTAGTCTCTGTAAGGAATCAAGTGCGGCTGATGAGTATTCCAGTCTCCATTGACTTGGTTAATCACTAGAGCGGAATCTCCATAAATGTCCAGAGTTTTGATCCTTTTATCAATAGCTTCTTCAATCCCCATGATACAAGCCTCGTACTCAGCTTCGTTGTTGGTTACTTCAAAAGTCAATCTGGCAGAAAAAGGCAAGTGTGCACCTTTAGGATTGATGAGTACTGCCCCAACACCATTTCCATTCACATTAACCGCCCCATCAAAAATCAGTGTCCACTTGTCATCGGGATCCGGTCCTTCCTCGACAAGAGGCTCTTCACAATCTTTCATCTTTAAGTACATGATGTCTTCATCCGGGAATTCAAACATCATCGGCTGATAATCATCAATTGGTTGCTCGGCAAGGTAATCAGACAGAATACTACCTTTGATGGCCTTCTACGACGTATACTGGATATCATACTCTGTTAAAATCATCTGCCAACGAGCCACTCGTCCGGCGAGAGCCGGCTTTTCAAAGATATACTTTACTGGATCCATCTTAGAAATCAACAAGGTAGTATGGTTCAACATATACTGTCTCAGTCGGCGAGCAGCCCATGCCAAAGCACAACAAGTTTTCTCGAGCAGTGAATATCTTGTTTCACAGTCGGTAAACTTTTTGCTAAGGTAGTATATTGCATGCTCTTTTCGACCAGACTCGTCATGTTGTCCCAATACACACCCCATCGAATTCTCTGTTACTGAAAGGTACATTATCAAATGCCTCCCAGGAACTGGGGGTATAAGGATTAGAGGTTTCTGCAAATATTCCTTTATCTTATCAAAAGCTTTCTGACAGTCATTGTTCCACCTGATTGCTTGATCTTTCCTTAGCAATTTGAATATCGGTTCGCACGTGGCTGTTAGGTGAGATACGAACCGTGCAATGTAGTTCAACCTCCCTAAAAACCCACGAACCTGCTTTTCCGTTCTTGGTTTCGGCATCTCCTGAATAGCTTTTACTTTCGCTGGATCAACCTCAATCCCTTTCTCACTGACAATGAAACCCAACAGCTTTCCGGATCTCACTCCAAACGTACACTTGTTTGGATTCAGCCTCAGTTTGAACTTTCTCAGTCTTTCAAACAACTTCTGCAAGTTTACCAGATGCTCCTCTTTTGTCTGAGACTTCGCAATCATATCATCCACGTACACTTCAATCTCTTTGTGCATCATGTCATGAAAGAGAGTCGTCATAGCCCTCTGATAGGTAGCACCAGCATTCTTCAACCCGAATGGCATTACCTTGTAACAGAACGTACCCCAAGGTGTAATGAATGTCGTCTTTTCCATGTCTTCTGGCGCCATCTTGATCTGATTATAGCCAGAAAATCCATCCATGAAAGAGAAAACCGAGGATTGAGCAGTGTTATCAACCAGTACATCAAATTGAGGTAATGGGAAATCATCTTTCGGACTGGCTCTGTTTAAATCTCAGTAATCGACACACATCCTGACTTTACCATCCTTCTTCGGCACGGGTACGATGTTGGCCACCCAAGGGGGATAATTGGTAACTGCCAAAAAACCCGCATCCAACTGCTTCTGAACCTCCTCTTTGATCTTGACATCCATATCAGGACTAGTTCTGCGAAGCTTCTGCTTTACTGAAGGACAAACTTCTCTGAGAGGTAGCCTGTGCACCACAATATCTGTATCCAAACCAGGCATATCTTGATACGACCATGCGAATATCTCCACATATTCTCGCAGCATTTCAATCATCCCTCTCTTGACCTTTTCCTCTAAAGCAGCCCCGATCTTAATCTCTTTCCTGGCGTCCTCGGTACCAAGGTTAATGACTTCCAACTCTTCTTGATGAGGTTGGATGACCCTTTCCTCTTGTTTCAATAGTCTGACCAATTCTTTGGGGAGTTCACAGTCTTCTTCACTCTCCTCTTCGGCTTGGTAAATGGGATTATCGAAATCATACTGAGCCATAACAGAACTGTTTTTAATGGAGTCCGCGAGATCGATTCTGCATGAACGATGTTTAATGCTTTTTTTTAGAAAAGAGTTCAAGAAAGTCACAAAAACAAAAAAACATTGCCATTTTTATTGTTTTGAAAAATAAAAATAAAAACAGAAAGACAATGAGCACAAGTTTGATTGCAAAACGTCCTTTATTAATGATAATCATTGAAAGTTCAAAACATGATGTGGCCCTACAATGAACCACTACGCCCCGGGCAGAGCGTAGGGTTTTTGTGCAGAATGAAAAACAAAAGAAAATTACTCTGTCTGAAGAGTAACTTGGACTATTTCTTCGGCTGTCCAATTGTTGACCATCTCCCCTGGAGCACACGGGCGCACCCAGTTGTCCACATCACAATCATTGTCACCGTCTTCGCCACTGGCTGCAAAGACATCACCATGATTCATCAACCCAGCGCTGGTGAAGGTACACGACCCTTTCTGGTTCTGAACACCCTGCTCTGACTAAAGAGGTTGATAACCAATGCCGAACTTGTCTTCTTTCACGGGCATATCAATCATCTTGCCCCAGCCTTCTGCGTTACCTGAGTTAACGACCTCCAAAGCTTGCTTGTATGACGCAATTGAGGCACCTGGCTTCTTCTATTCAACAAAAGCCACCTTCTCAATATCAATGGTCTCGAAAGCTTGGCACAGAGTTTCATGAATCTCGCCATCCATCTCCACATACTTGAAAGAGGATAAATGGCTCACAATAATGTCCTCTTCGCCACACACAGTTACAACCTGACATTCCACACATACTTCAGCTTTTGGTGGAGAGTTGACGAAACTGCTCCAGCCCCATGTATCCAGGGACGCCCCAATAAACAACTGTATGCTGGTTGAATATCCATCACATAGAAGACAATGCTAAACATTTCCGGGCCAATCTTCACTGGCAACATGACTTCACCAAAAACTGATCGCTTGGATCCATCAAATGCACGAACAATGAGATCACTTGGGGTGAGAACAACCCCTTCAACATCAAGCTTGCTCAGAACCTTCTTAGGCAACACATTCAACGAGGAGCCAGTATCAACCAACACATGCGACAACACTGCGCCTTTGCACTCCATAGTGATATGCAGAGCTTTGTTATGGTTGCGACCCTCTGGTGTCAAATCTAGATCTGTGAACCCCAAACCATGTCTCCTGTTAACACTTGCAATAACACCCTCGAGTTGGTTGACCGAAATCTCTTGAGGCACGTAAGCCAAATTCAACATTTTCAGCAAGGCGTTACGGTGTGCCTCAGAACACATCAACAACGAGAGAATAGAGATTTTCGACGGTGCTTGGTTCAGCTGATCCACAATCTTATAATCACTTTTCTTGATGATTTTCATGAACTCCTCTACATCTTTCTCAAAAGAACCCTCAGGCACTTCCTTCTGCACTGGTCCTTCTTCAACCACAGCTTGTTTCCCCTTTGCTTTAGCAAGAGCCTCAACATTACTATCTCTTGGAATCTGTGGTGCAAATAGACGACCACTTCTTGTAAAACCTCCAGGTCCTCCCACATTGTCCACAGTCGGGCCAACAGTTACAGGAGTCTTATCTGGCAAACCAATGGTCACGGGAGCCTGACTTACCGGTCTGGTCTGACTTTCCGACCTTCTGTTACTGCGAAAAGCATTGTCATACTTCCAAGGAACTGCTCTAGTGTTCTCAACAGGTCTTCCACCAGAGGCAGCAATGGTGGTAGGAGTACCAACAGTTACTGGTGCAAATATGGTCACCGGAGTGCCAATAGTTACGGGTGCATTAACAGTTCTTGGAGCACGTCCAGGACCCTCGGACGGTTTAAAGTAAATGGTGACAGTTGATACCACTCCACGATCTTTCATGACCCGACCAAACTGTAGGCAACCTTCGTCCATCAAACCCTGGATACCTCTTCTCAACTTTTCACAACCATTCTCGTGATCATCACAATCTGAACAACTCTCATCACAGCCCGGGAACACTCCCCCTTTCAACAGACATTCTTTTACCACCAACAACGAAGTCTGAACACCATCAACATCAACTACCAAGTCTACAGCTTCCTCACCTTCCACACTGTTCACCCTAGGCCCACCATGCTGAGGCATAGGATTATTCACAACATTCGGAACAGGAGCAAAGTTGATTGTCTTGGCATCAATCAAATCCTGGACCTTATGATGGAAAGCCCGACAATTCTCAATATGATGCCTTGGTGCACCGGAGTGAAAGTCACAACGGACGTTAGCATCATACCCAGCAGGAATCCTCGTTAACGGTGCCATAGTGCGAAGTTCAACAAATTTTAACCTGAGCAGTTCGGGAAGCAACTCAGCATATGTCATTGGCAACGGGTCAAAATGACGCTCTGGCATTCTCTGTCTTGGCTGAAACGGGCGTTGTTGTTGTTGTTGTGGTGGTGGTCCTCTTTGTTGTTGTTGAGGTTGAGTTGTTGGGATGGTCACGGCAGCAACTTGACGATATTGTCCTCTGTTTGGATTTCTCCGATGGTGCACAACATTAGTTTCACCCTCTCTCCTTCTGGGTGCCCCAGAAAATGGCTTCTTAGAACTCGAAGATGAAGAACCTGGGTCTTGAATCTTTCCTGCCTTGATAAGACTTTCAGTTCTCTCTCCGCAGATAACAACATCAGAAAAGCTACCGAACGGGCAACTTCCCATATGGTCCATGAACACACCCTGCAGGGTTCCAATGAACATGTCAGTTAATTCCCTTTCCAACATCGGAGGTTGCACTCTTGCAGCTAATTCACGCCACCTATGGGCGTACTCTTTGAAGCTTTCACCAGACTTCTGAAACAGGCTCTGCAGTTGGGTTCTGCTCGGAGCCATGTCTATATTGTGCTTATATTGTCTCAGGAAGGCTTCACCCAAATCTCTCCAGCTTCTGACAGATTCTCTTTTTAAGTCCATGTACCAGTCCAAAGACGCTCCAGACAAGCTGTCTTGGAAAAAGTATATCCACATCTTCTCATCATCAGTATATGCAGAGATCTTTCTGTAATAAGCCTGCACATGAGTGTGAGGACAAGAAGTGCCGTTGTATTTGTCAAAGGATGGCGCTTTGAATTTGTAAGGGATCCTCAGCCCATCAACCAGACCCATATTGGTGACATCAAACCCTAGAGAATTCTGACATTCCATGGCACGGATTTTCTCAGCAAGGGCGTCAACCTTTCTATCCCTCTCTTCAGTCCTTCTCACTTCATCATCATCACTAAGGAGAGTGAATATATCCTCTTGTCTATCAACCAACGGAGCAGGATGGCGAGCTAGAGCACGGGCTGCTCGAACATTAACAGTCTCTAGAGCGATAGGTTGTTCGTTGATTCTGATACCCCTCAATTCATCACCCATATCATAGTTGTTGACAGGGATAGTAGCAGCAACATTGTCATTAACAGGGACTCCTTCCGGCGAAGTACGGTTGACAGGTGGAATCACAGCTTCCTGTCTCTGGGCCAAAGCTCAGATCTCCTCTTGACCTTGCACAACCCCTTGCATCATGCTCATAAACTGGGCCATGTTATCCCTCATCTCTGCCAATTCATCCTGAACTTGATCCATGCTTCTCTGTTGATTCAGTCTTGTCGCGTAGCGGTGCGGACGATGATCAGCAATCCTGCCTAGGTCGGGAACCAGAGTGAGAAATCTCTTCAAGAATGCCTGTAATGCAAGAATGATATGTGTATGATGCTTATGCTGTTTTACTTTTTTTTATGCATTATTATTTTGTTTGAAAATAAACATGCTATGATGCAAAATGATGAAGCCATGGCAGGTTGGCTGAGTATCACAAGGCCTAGGATCAGAACTTCGGCATCAGAACCCACGGTCATCAACAAAGCAACTCATCGCCTGAACAAGTACCAACAGATTCAACCCGGGGATCCGAAATAAACGGAACCCGCTGATAAATACCAGGGACAAACCTCCGGCGTCCAGAAATAAAGACCCATAAATCCAACTGAACTATAGTCACCATCACAGAGTCGCTGGCGGAACCTGTACTGGTAGGAATCAAACCCTCCCCTCACAGGTGAATTCTAATAAGGTCATCCTAAGGCGGACAATGGTCTCGACAATCGGGCAAGATACTCAACGGGTTTACCCTTTCGGGTGTGCCGTTGTAGCTCTCATAAGATCATCTAAACCAAAGATCCGAGAAAGAGCGGTCACCGAAGTCAACAGCTCAAAAGAGATAACCCAACCTGAGTGGAATACTCCAAACGGAAGGACTCTCCCAAATGAACCTCGTCCGACTGTGGCATCACGTCTCCGCATCATGTCATATAACAAGTGCGGAAACATAAGATCACACTAATCCTAGGTGTATACTCGGGCCTGGGTTTTAGCCCCACTCAGAACACCCACCCCAAATCAGAGGAACCAACCTGTACAGGATCCAGCACAATGATAATATGATGCATGCAACAATGTAGCACACATAGGATGCAATGCGGGCAGATAAGTATGCAAAGCAATAAATAACTAACACACAATAGACAGTAGACAAACAAACACTAGGAAAGGCCCGCTAGGGAAAATGGGTCCCCAGCAGAGTCGCCAGCTGTCGCTCCCCAGGATTTCCCGAATCCAGGTACAAACGCGAAAAAGAGTGGCGAGAGAGAAAAGGATAGAGTCGCCAGCTATGTACTTTTATCCCAAGAGAAGGGAAAGGTAGTACTGCATAACCTAGAGGGAATGGATAAAACAAGTCTCGAACCAAAGAAACTGAGTAAGGGGGCCAGTTATGTGAAGGGAAGGTTATCGCACCCCTTCACGTCTGTGGTACTCCATAGGATCCACGATTGCTATCTATGTCTAAAGTGTGTAAAAGTTCTACATGCAATACGAAAGAGAGAAAATCAAAGTAGGGAAAATAAAGAGTTATTGCTCGCATAGGCCCTACCCTGGTGCATACGTATCTCAAGAAGGATTGAGAATCAGAGCACCGTAGCTCGGCTAATCTATTTCTATTGTTTTTGTGTTTTTTAGGTGAACGACGCTACTACGCAATCTACCGGATGCTCGACCTTTGGAGACTTACTCACCTGTAGTAGAAGGAGTTAACGTGTTCTTAAGGGAAGATAAAGTTTGTTTGTGTTTTAGGAATGCTCATGCAAGAAAGGAAGTCCTAGACGAAGGAACCGTGCTACCTTAGTTGACATGCAAACGAGAGACTATACGAAGTCTAGCAATCCTATGGGGATACAACAAGCGAGTCTCAACGGAGAACAACGAAAACTGGAAATGGAATGCGAATCGATGGTCTTACATCAAACTCCAAAAACAAACGGGAAACAGATTGCCAATCAATGGTCTTACATCTAACTCCACAAAACAAAGCGGGAAAGAGATAGCCAATCAATGGTCTTACATCTAACTCCACAAAACAAAGCGAATAAAAAATGCAAAAGCAAACACAAGCAATCACATCAATCAATTAGCACACTCTATACACAAGCAAGAGGCTCAGACAAAGGTGGGCTTTAGTCAAGGGGTCATATCAACCTCGACAAACAAGCCGGGCTTTAGTCAAGGGGTCATATCAACCTCGACAAACAAGCCAAATGCAGGGGTATGAGGCTCTTAACCACTGACATTGACCGTCAGGGTGAGCAGATGAAAGGTAATGAGGGTTAGACCTCATAGCTCTTAACCCGGGCCTGGGTGAGCTTGAATCAATGAAGGTGTGGGGATCCAGAAGGAGGGACCCTACTCCACATGACTGACACTATACAAGATCTGGGGGACGTGTCCAAGAGCATCAGCACGTAGTGCGAGCATAATGGACGACTCAACGAATAACAGGGGAGTGGCTACTAGTCCCTTCTATCTGCAAATTGCCTCTTCACTTAGGAGGACTTAAGTCACATGCCTTGACATGGAGGTCTTTAGCACGAAGGTAAACAATCACAGACATTGCCTCTTAAGGAAGACTTCAGCCAAACGCCTGCCAAAAGAAACGACAGGGCTTCCAGACTACATGGAGTTAGAGAGGTTACCTAAGTGGTATACCAACCACAAGCAAAGCAAAGCAAGCTAAAAGCGGCTAATGTACCTGTAAGAAAGTCAAACAAGTCAATATTCACATTCAGACAAATCAAACAGACAGTCAACAGTGGTTCTATATGTACACAAATCATGCTCTATGTGCAAGCATTTAAGTGATTCCATCACGCTCAACGAACCTACACACAACAAAGGTTAGTGGACAAAGAATTTGCATCTCAAGTCATGAGATCAACATCAACCATTAGGACTAGAAGCTTGAACCTGAAATGCAAAGCTCAAAAGGTGAGTACACACCACTAGTACCAAGACTAGGGTCAAAGGCAAAGTAAAAAGTCAAAACAGAAGTTGATTTTTAACATGAAGCACATTTATTCAAGTAAGAACATGTCCTAAAAAGGATCAAACTCAAATCCTAAGGCAAATCCATCTAATGATCATGCTAAGGCAAAGGCATACAATGGTGATCAACAATTGGTCATACGCATGAGAAAATGCACCTTAAATCATAAATGAATCCAATAATCATGAACATTTGTATGTGATATCAACATGTTAAACATAAGCATGATGCAAAAAATCAGAATCAATAAAGCTCAATTGGCATGTCAATGAAAATGAATAAGATCAACATCAAAATGTGTGATACACATTGTCACACCATACATTCATGTGTCTAAAACAGAAATGAAAAATGCTAAAAATGCCAAACCAATTCTCAAAAATCAGGCAACATGTTAGGACCAAGCATGTTAAGTTTCAAGTTAATTGGAGAAAGTATAAGCATTTTACACAACAATTGGCACAACATATCACATTTTGCACCATATCCAAACAATCAAGCTCAATCAAAATTCCAGCAATGAACAAATCAGGAAATTCATACCACAAAATAAAAGACATTCAAATGAACATGTAGGAAAAAATTTGGATTTATTTGGAGTAGTTTTCAATTTGTTATGATTTTTACAAATGGCATGAAATAATGGAAATAAAAAAAGAAAATCATGTAAAATTAATATGTGGAAGCAAATGGCAATATGCAAAAGGTGAGGATCGAACCAGCGCCCTCATGGTTCCAGGCGCGTTCCAAAATGCTGCCGTTTCAACTCAATCAGAGGAATTAAAATGAAAAATGAATGCGCACGCCATGAGGAATCGAACACGGTACAGGACGGTTCATGGCGCATACACACGAAACGTAGTGTATTGAACAGGAAACCCTAACACCATTTGCAGAGGCGGTGGATGGTGGTTTCCACCGTCTTCTTCATCAAGTCCGGCGACGCTACAGTGAACGATGCATATTTTTTTTTCCAGAATCTCACATATCCTATACCATTGGAAAGCTCCTTCCACGTAGAACACGAATCTACCAATATCTAAGCCTAATTCTCAATAACAAACGCGAATCGAAGGAAAGAAAATTCATGCATCAAACTTTAAATCATTATATCCATGCAATACTCATCCATTTTCCATGAAATTTACATCAGAATTCTCAGTGTTCAAAGATCTATCTAAACATGTCAACAAAATGAAGAATTAAGGTGATCGAATTTCCAACCTCTTGAAGAACATTGAGTTGATTCTGTGGATTCAAGCTCCCTCCAGCTCCAAATCTTCTCTATGAACCTTGTTATGAAGCTTTGTACACGATTTGGCTCTTGAATTGGCTTGGATCTAGTTGAACTTCAAACCTCCATGTTCATGTTCATGAGCTCAACTTGCTTGATTCTTGATGGAATTCTTCAAATCAATGCTTGATCCCTACTGAATGAGGATCAATGAACACAAATATGCAATAAAATTCATGTGTTGTGTGAAGAATTTTCAAATTTGGATTGAGAGAAAAATTGGAGGGAAATGAAAAATCTAGATCTAGAATGTGTAAAACTCAGAAATTCTGTTATGATTAGCCTTTTATATGCTGTGTTAATTACCATGCTAATGATGATTAGGCTTGGCTAATGAAAGTTTAATGAAAAATGAGGTGTCATGCACAATTGGTAAATTCACCTTATGCATGGAAAAATGGACGTGAACAGTGCACATGCATGGCTCAAATGCTCTTAAAATCAACTTATGAACATGATGGAATGATCAAAAAGCTTGTAGCATCAACCAATTTCAAATTCTTCATTTTCCCTCCAAAATGCACTTGTATGCACCAATGGTCATGTAAGATTTTTTTCATGCAATGCAATGATGGATTTGGAAAATATAGGTCAAGACAAGAATTTTGCCAAAAGAGTGACTCAATTTGGAGTTTTGTAGCCAAAGTTATGTCATTTTGAAGTTTCATGCACACTTGGTGATCATTTGCTCATAACTTCTTAACCATTCATCAGATGCTCATGATCTTGGACTTTTTGGAAATGGGAGAGAAAGATCTTCAACTTTAATGTTTGACAAAATTTCATTTGAAGCTTATTTGATGTTGGAAAGTCAAGTTGAATGTGGTCCAAAAACTTGCCATTTTTGGAAACTTTCAATTACAGGTCACTTTCCATTTTGGGAAACTTTTGATTTGACTTCAAAATCTTCAAGGTAGATGTTTGACATGATGAATAAGCCTCTTTGGGACATGAATGAAGTGTCTCAAACCATTTCTCCACCTCATAGTCCTCAGTTGACTTGCAGTTGACTTTTATGGGCCTCAGATGACCTGACAATGTACTGATGACTTTGAGCCTCTAGCACTTGGCAAAGTTGCTTCAAAATGAACCTTGGCTCATATAAGCTCCTTAGCATAACCATGTGACCTTCATCTTAAGGAAAAACTTGTTCTCTTGCACTGATGGATCTCTTGATGCCAATGCCAGTTGATATGATGCAATGCAATATGCAATGTTAATGACCTACAAAAATGAAATGAATGCATGAATGGGGGGTGCAAATTTGAGGTGCTACACATAGGAGACGTGATTCACCATCTGACACATCACTTCCTCCATCCTCTCACAGGCGTCAGGTTTCAACAGTGGCACCTCCTATAGTAGAAGTTACTGATCCACTCCAACCTCATATTGATGCGCATGCTGATCCAATGCCACTTCCGAAGGGTGAGGCTGTTACGCATGCTGAGCCATGGGCATTTGGAGGAGGCCTAGTTGATTTGCCATTATTGCCTCTGTATCTAGACCATACTACCATACATATTTGGGACAAAGAGGTAGTATTAATTGGATTCATTATTTTTTTATGTTAATTTTAATTGACAAATTTATATTGATAATTTCTGACAATTTTCAGGAGCATGGTCCACAGAAGTTTCTTAACCACATGAGGAAGATTGATGCATTGCCCCAGCCGAATAAGGAATGGTTTCAGTCAGTTTTGTCCTTATCTAGCGTGAAAGACTTGTGCATGCCCGGTTATACTACGGTGAACCACGAGATGCTTAATGCATTCGTGGAGAGATGGCACTCATAGACCTTGTCGTTTCATCTCCCTCATGGTGAGATATCTATCACACTTGACAATGTCTCGTGTTTGCTACATCTTCCGATCAGGGAGAGATTCTTAGATCATGGGAGAATGAACAAAGACAAGGCACTCGAGATGATGGTAAAGTATCTGGGGGCTAATTCAAGGGAGGCGATGAATGAGTTGGATAATCTCGCGCTGCGAAAAATACCTAAACACATCGCATGCTCGAAGATACAACAGAGTCGCCACCGAACTTTATATATTCCAAAAGAAAATGAGAAATATTGATAAAACCCAGGGGAAGAGAAAATGGGTAAGGAAGTCGGTTATGCAAAGAGAATGTATTAGCACCCCTTACATTCGTTGTACTAAACGAGAACCATTTTGATTGTTCTTTGCTCGAATGGGTATTATATCTAAATATTACTTACAAAAGAAAAAAAGGTTTAATAATTAGTGTGCTCACCAAGGATTCGAATTCTCGTGCCTACGTATTCTCATAGTGCAATGAGAGAATCAGAGCTTTGTAGTTCGTGGTAGAAAATATAGATGTGTTGGGTGATTTTAGTGAATAATTATAATCATATCCTAGAAGTGTATAGATGTTAGTTGAGTTGATCCTAGTTCGGATGCTCCAAGATTTTAGTTTGACTACTAAGGGACAAATTATAAAAGTTCTTTTATGAAAAAGAAGAGTTGTTCTGCAAAAGGTTTGTGTGATAAAGGAAAAAGTAAGAGTTGATTGAATTGATAAAGAAATAATATGAATAGCGAAGAGTTACTTGCATGTTGTGAAAATATGGTTTGAGCTAAGATTGTTTTTTTGGAATCCATAAAGAGGTGTGTCTGAACCAAAGTGTATGGCGGTAACCAATGATTGGCATGGCCAACAGAAGAAAAGGATATGGCAGTAACCAATAAGTGGTGTGGCCCTAGAAATTAAGAAAAAGAATGGTGGTAACCAATAAGTGGTGTGGACCTAGAAAAAGGTATGGCGGTAACCAATAGCTGGTGTGGACTTCAAAATTGAGAAAAAGAATGGTGGTAACCAATATATGATGTGGCCAACAGATTGTGGTTCAAAGTTGGAGGTCTTTACCATGTGTTAGTTAACCCTAAGAAGGTATGGATGCCAAAGAAGATGTGTTTGGTCTTAAAGAAAAGATGTATTGTTGATGAAGTCGTGTTGCAATGTTGAAGTGTTGATGTGATGTCTGTGGGGAAGAAGACTTGACAATCATTTGATTCGAATTACACTAAAGTCTATGAACAAAGGCGAATACTCTGAATAACTAGGGCTTACGCCCTATACGCAGAGGTACTCTAGACAAGGATATTAATGATCTCTCTCATCATTCTCTGTTACTTAAGGCTCGTGGCATGTAATTCTCATCATGGTTGACAAGTGTTGAAGAAGCATATTTTTGTTGTGCTTTGAACAATGCTCTAGTCCTGATGTTCAATGTCTTCAAAGCCTTGCATGAGAAGCTTGACTTGAGTTGACTTGAGTATGGATTCCTGAACTTGAGTTAAGGCCTCAGGATGTCCAACGCAATGCAAATATAAAACACAAGTCCTATCAAGTGATTAAGAGGCTTCTGATCACTTGACGTAACATAAGGGTTAGACATAACGAGAAGTGATTAATTGATCAAAATTTAATTTGATCAATAATTCACTCAAGATATGGATGAATTTATAAAAGCACATGGATTTCAATAAAGTCTAAAAATATAAGGGAATCAAAACAATATCGTGCATCAAAATTCCAAATCTAAGGTGAACATGTACACTATTAGCTAAAACCTAATTACAATCAATTTTAAGAACTAGTGATTATTCTTCTAACTAAGGAATTATTTTTATTCTTTTTTTCAAAATATGAATTAAATGGTAAAAAAATGTTAAGACCTAAACATCTAAGTGCTAATATTTTCTAAGTATTTTTTCCAAAGTACTTTCATGTTAAAATGTATTAAAAGAAATCTAAAAAATGAAATTAAAACAAAAAGAAAGAAAAAGAAATAATCAAAAAAGGAAGAAAGGAAGAAAGAAAGTGAGGTAAGGAGTGTATCACAACATAGTGGATTAGGAAGGGTGTGGATGACAAATAACCATGGGCTTGCATCAACAAGCCCAAAACCTTGAAAGTTCAGTAGGAGGGAGTATGGTCATTGTTGGTGGGGTGCATGAAGTGAATCCAATGGGCCTAGGGGCCCAAATGAACTTAGGAAAATGAATGAGAACACTTCTCACATTCACGTTTCAGGTCACACAAAGCCCCTCATTCAAACATTTCCCTCATATGAGCTAGTAGGCCCCGCCACGCCGAAAATCGCCTTCGGCGGTGGCGGACGTCCAAAACCTACAATCCTCACATCAATGAAACCGTCTTCGTCTCCTCTACCCTAATCCACCCTCGCTTTCTTCCAATTCTCAACCAAACATTCAAACCGAAGCCAATTGCACATGAACCCTAATTCACTAAAACAATAATTAAACACAAGTATGGAGGAATCAAAGCCTAATTCCTTAGCGTTTAGATTCCTCAGGTAAAACCTCACATGGATGCAACAAGAATAAGGGAAAATGAAGGAGTAATGAGGAGATCCTACATACAAGGACGAGTTATTCCCCGGTTAGTATTGAATTTGACACAAATGAAGATGAGGACAAAGAAACTGCATGTAAGCTTCAATCTCACCATTTCTTCCATTCAATTATTTCCTCTTCTTCTTAAACTCTTTAGCCTGTAGGATTGCTTCTTGTTGTTGTGTTCTTATTTTTGTTGTGATGAGTGATGGAAAGTGATTAAGGTGAGGTTCAAAGCTCAACTATTTAAAGCTTTAAGTGTTGAAGCTCTAACAACAATGAGAAGAGCTTGTGGTGAGGGTGAGGGAATGGTTTAGAGTGAGAGAGAAAATCCATAGTTCTAAGGTGATGATTATGATAATGATCCCTCCTAATTGAATAATGGAGTGTGTAACACCCTAAAATTTTCCCTCCTCATTCATGCATTCACTTTTAGGTCATTTAACATTTCATATTGCATTTCATCATGTCAATCAGAATCAGATCCAAGAAGCTTGAATATCATCCAAGACACTTTGTGGGTTCTATCCGGATGATCAGTCAACACAAGGGAAAAACTTGAGTTACTTACAACAGGTTCAAATGGGGTCTATTCATCATTCAAAACGCTAATCTTGAAGGAGCAAAATTCTGTTCCTGAGTTGTCATGCTCGCTAGGCGAACAACATGGTTCGCCTAGCGAACCTTGAACTGTCATGCTCGCTAGGCGAAGCCCACGCGTTTTTGAAATATATCAGAAAAATCTTGGGCTTGAGTTGCCCTCATTTGAGCCCACAAAGCCACGAAAATCAGGTTATAAATACTAGAGTTTCAGTGGAACAAAAGACTGAAGAAAAAAAAGGGGAGAAAAAGAGGAGACCTACGAACTAATCTGCAGCAGCCTCCAGACAGCTCTGAAAAGTTCACTCTGACTCACACACTTTTGCACCTCCATCTCACGCAAACCCTAACGTTGCTTTGCAAACCCAGCCGTGCCATTCGATTTCAATTGATCTCTCCAATCAGGTTTACCCTATTTTCGCTGCTTTTATGCTTTCAATTTGAATTCTCTGAATGTATGGGGTTTCATTGGGTTTTGCCCACGGGTTTAGATATACATAAATGTAGAACAATACCTTGAATGTTCAATCGTTTCGTTTCTGAGATGGAGGCCATAGGGTTTGGGTTACCGAGATCAGACTATTATCAATGAAGAACCCAAAACCCGCAGGCCTTCGCTAGCATCTTCGCTAGGCGAGCCTGCAGTGAAGCTTCGCTAAGCCTTTGCTAGGCGAAGCAGTAGCGAGCGTGACAGTAATTGATTTTTTTCTGTTTGCTCTAATCTATTTTGTGTTCGTCATGGCATGTTTTCTCCTGATTCCATCCTGTTACTCTAACCTGTTTGTTGAGTTTTTGTGAGAGCTCACCTGACCCCTGAAGAGATAGCTTGCTTAGTATCCCACTTTATTTGTGGGATACCATTTGGAGATTTATTCCGATCACCTGTGCTGACTTGCTTTCTTTGGTGGTGCTAGCTTGAGAGATCTCTGGGTTTCTTATTTCTTTAGTTGCTCTTACTTCGGATCTTTATCCGTGCGGTAGATCTCTTGATCCCTTTTACATTTTTCCCGCATTTTACCGCTTTCTTAGCTGGAAGACCTCGATAGGAGGCAATGTTTTCGTGTGTTTACTTTTGTGCCCAAAGACCTCCCAGAAGAGGCACTAGTGCTAAAGACCTCCATGAAGAGGCAATTGACGAAAAAAGGGATTAGTAGTCAATCCCCCGTTATTCAGTGCGTCGTTCTTTAAGATCACACTACGTGTCGATGCTTCAGAACAAAAGCCCAAGATCTTTTGTCCGGTCGGTCAGTGGAGAGGGTTCCATCTTTCTGAACCCCCACGCCTTGTCATGAGCTCACCCTGTCAAGGGTTAAGAGCTATGAGGTCTTATCCTCATTACCCTTTTGATCTGCTCACCCTGACGTTCAGTGTCAGTGGTTAAGAGCCCGTTTGATTACCCTTCCATGGCTTGTTTGTCGAGGTTGATATGACCCCTCTTGACTAAAGCCCTACCCATATATGTTTGAGCCCCCCTGGTTTGTGTGTTTACTTTATGCATGTCTGTTTTGTATGGTGTGCTCGTCTCCCCGTAGGATTGCTAGGCTTCGTATAGTCTCCTATTTGCATGTCAATTAAGGTAGCACGGTTCCTTCGTCTAGGACTTCCTCTTGCGTGAGCATTCCTAAAACGCAAACAAACCCATTGTTTTTTTTTCTTCTCCTAAAAACACGTTCACTCCTTCTACTACAGGCGAGTAAGTCTCCAAAGGTCGAGCATCCGATAGATTGCGCAGTAACGTCGTTCGTCCAAAACAAACCCCTAGCTGGCCGAACTACGTTTTGCTCTGATTCTCATTCCAGATGAGATATGTAGGCATAAGACGCGATGTCTTAGCGAGCACACATCCCTCTAACCCATAGGTAGCCGAGCTACGAAGACTCTGATTCTCATATTCATATGAGATACGTATGTAGTGGATGCGACATCCGTGCGAGTCATTTTCTTTTGACCCCTCTTTTAGTAAATAGTACATTAGATAAACCCACACCCTTTAGACAAGAACAATAAGAGTGGATCTCGTAGAGTACTACGGATGCGTAGGGGTGCTAATACCTTCCCTTCGCATAATCGACTCCCGAACCCAAGATTTGGTTGCGAGGCCTTGTCTTTTCCTTTCCTTTTTCCAGGTTTACTTCGAGCGTTTCCTTTCCCTCCCTTTGGGATAAATAACGCATGGTGGCGACTCTTCTGTCATTTCTTTTTCGCCGGTTGTTTTTTTTTCGCAGGTTGCGACAGCTGGCGACTCTGCTGGGGACTATGGTTTCCCTAAGCGAGTCCCTCTTAGCTTTTGTAGGTTCTTTGTTTGTTGGGTGTTTATTCTTTTGTACAGTTGTTTATTCACCTGCTTTACCTTATTGCATGCATGTACATATGTCTGCTGTATCTGTGGGTTCTGTGGTTGTTTGTTTGTTTGTTGGGGTGGGATGTTCTATGAGAGATAAGCCCACTACCCAGGCTTGAGAGTACACACAGGTTTTAGAGTGGATAGTCATGAGGCTTGCGTGGCATGTTGCCACGTTAAGTCGTTCATGAGACCCACATTCCAGACGAGGTTTCCGTTGGATATATTTTGTCCTATGGGTGTTCCATAACGACAGAATGTTCCTCTAGAAATCGTCGACTCTGGTGACCATTTCCCGAGAACTCAGTCGAGGCCTCTCCTCCGAGATGTGGTTATGTTAGCTCTGGTGGGCGCATTCTCGCTGCTCAATCCGAGAACCCTGAGACTGGGGAACTTGCTTTAGGGTATCCTGTTGAGGGGAGTCAGTGGAGGTCTTTTATCCCGTAATAATGCCAAACCTTCAGTGGTAAACGTATTATTCTCGACTGAAGGGCTGAAGCGGACGAACTTCTGTTCTTAGAACCCACCAGTAAGGGGCGGGCTAAATTCAGGAAACCTTAACCTTCAACCAACCCAGTTTTCTGGAGCAGAGTTTTGGTCTTGTATTATATTCCTCAGTGGGTTTCTCTTCAGACAGTGCAACCCGACAGATGTTCAAGCAGATACAACAATCTTGATTGACATGTCACTGCATTGCATTACATCATCTTGCATGCATATCATTTAATACATGTTTATCTATTCCCAGGGGTTTATATCTTCTACTTGATTCTAGTCGGAATTTTCTGGTTCTCATCAACGGCTTAGTCTTTTTTTACATTGTTCATCTATTGCAGACCGGAATCAAGGGGTTAGAATACCCTTTGGAATTGATAAACATGTCCTTTGCATTGCATAACATCATCTGCATATTTGCATCCAACATCTCATGCTTATTCATTTGCAAGGTCTTCCCTTTCTCGGTTTGGTTTGGCTGATCTGTGCTTATTATGAAAGCTCCCAGGAAGAGTAATGTGACCTATCACTTTTTTGATACTAAGATCGGCCCATTGCGTCAGATAAAAGCTTTGATTACTCCTGACCATGTGGGTTTATTCCGAGATACTTATGGCAACATCTTACCTATGGTTGAAGACTTGGATGCTTCTCAGAGGAGTCTGATACTATTTGCACGTTCAATTGTAGTTGTACACGTTGTTCTGGAAGGTCAAACCGGAATTGAGAAGGGAATGCCTTAAAGTTGAATAAGCAGTGCATCGCATACCATGCATATTAACCCTTGTTTGTTTTGCAGGTGTCACCGCAGTGTCTAAAGTTTGTTCCCTGTGTGTGGCATTATTGGTCCCAAGCGAGTCCACAAGTACCCGACAAAGGAAAATCGTCCGCAACTAGCGATGGACCAGGTACAGAAAGAGCTGGCTGATATGCGTGAAAGGATGGATCAGTTCATGACATTGATGACTGGTATGGCAGAAGGCCAGGAAAAGCTGAGGGAATTGGTTGAGCAACCGAGGCCCGATCCAGAGGTAGAGATACCAAATGCTGAGGGAAACCCTGGTAACCCTGGGAACGCTGATAACCCTGTGAACACTGGTAACGCGGGTAACGCAAATGATGATGGGAACCTGGGTAATGTTGGCAACACGGGGAATGTTGGAAATGGTATTGGTGGAAGGTACAATGTGAATCAAGGAATTCGGATTAACAGGCGCCCCGTTACTGAAGATTATCAGTATGATCAATTCTCTTTGCACGACGAAGCTCACGAGACCACTCGTCGTATGGATGAGCTTGCTGAGAAGCTCAAATCTTTGGAGTCTCAAAATTCCTTAGGTTTTGATGTCACAAATCTTGGTCTGGTTCAGGGAGTAAGGATCCCTCACAAGTTCAAACCCCCTACTTTTGAAAAATACAACGAGGCTTCTTGCCCACGCACTCATCTCCAATCTTATTTGGGAAGGTTGGGAGCTCACACGGAAGATGAAAAGTTGTGGATGTACTATTTTGAAGATAGTCTAACTGGAGCTTCTCGTGAATGGTATTCCCATTTGTCTCTTACTACCATCAAGAGCTGGAAAGACTTGGCGGAGGCTTTTGTCAAGCAATATCAATACAACTTGGACATGGCTCCAAATCGGACCTTATTGCAAGGAATGTCTCAAACTGCCAAGGAGACCTTTAGAGAATATGCTCAGCGTTAGAGACAGATTGTTGCGTCCGTCCAACCCCCTATGTCTGAAAGGGAGATGGCGGACATGTTCATGAACACTCTTCAAGGCAATTATATTGAGAGATTGGCTGCTTGCCCGTCAATCAGCTTTGCAGAGATAGTAATTGCTGGAGAAAGAATCAAGAGTCTGTTGAAGATGAGCCGAATTCAAGACAATAGTGCTTCCAGCTCATCAGGTCCCAAGAAACCGTTTGCTGGTAACGGTCAGCGAAGAAGAGAAGGCGAGACAAGCGTTGTGTATGCCGGCAGAGGCAGGGGCAGAGGACGCCCTAATTATTATCAAGATCAAGTGGCTGCAGTCACTATTCCAACACCTGCTCCTCAACAGCAATAACAACCGCAGTATCATCCGCAATAGCAACCCAGGTACAACAATCAACAACAAGGAGGTAATCCGAGTCAGCAGAGACACTATCAACAACGTCCAAGGCAGACGGACCGGGTCATTGAGCCAATCCCAATGCCTTATTCTGTATTACTTCCCAGGCTGATTGACCTGAATCTGGTTAGGTTAAGAACTCTGGCCCCACCAATCGATCCCAATAATTTGCCTAGACGTTATGATGTCAACGCCAGATGTGCTTTTCACTCCAACGCACCTGGCCATACTACAGATAATTGCAAGGCTTTCCAGCTGAAGGTACAAGATCTGAGAGATGCCAAGGCTATCAATTTTTCTCCGGTGCCTAATGTTATCCAAAACCCGATGCCAGCCCACGGCGGGCAGAGGATTAATGCTGTTGATAGTGGGGAAACTTTGAATTTGGTTTCTGATGTGACTAAAGTGAAGACTTCGCTATCGGTGGTTAAAGACCAACTCTTGAAATGACAGATTTTCCCGGGCTGTGGGGAAGAGTGCAGAAATTGTCAAGCTGCCGAGAACGGATGTGACAGTTTGAGAAGAGGTATTCAGCAACTGATAGATGAAGGTTATCTTCAGTTCGATCAGACCCGTCCAGTGAAGAATGATGTGTCGATAGTGACGATTTATTTCACTCTTGAAGAAATATATGTTCCCGAGAGGCCCGCTCCGACAACAATATATTTCCCAGAAAGTACAGAACCAACAACGGTGAACATCGAAAGTCCAACACCAGTTATGATTTACTCTGACAGCCCTCAACCGGCTTTTCCGGTCACCATCACGATACCAGGACCTGTTCCGTATGAGAAAGACAGTGCTATCCCGTGGCACTATGGGGCTGATATCTACTTCCAGAGGTGGAAAGTTAATAAAGAAGACGTTGACATTGGTAGCCCCGCTGTAGACAATGTTGGAGGGGTTGGTGGCTTCACTCGCAGTGGACGCCTATTTGCACCCTCAACATTGCGCACGAATACTGAAGCTGAGGCAGCTGCCAGGGCTAAAGGAAAACAGGTAGCCACCGAAGAGGTTACTACGGAGGAAGCTCCTCCTAAGACCACATTCGAGAAGGAAGTGGATGAGTTTATGAGGATTATCAAGAAGAGTGACTACAAGGTAGTCTACTTGCTAAATCAGACACCCTCAAAGATCTCTATTCTCTCATTATTTATGTGCTCTGAGGCGCACATAGCAGCCTTGTTGAAAGTTTTGAATATAGCCTATGTTCCACCAGAGATAACTGTTAACCAGCTGGAGTCGGTAGTTTCAAATGTAAACGCTAGCCATGGGCTAGGTTTCACCGATTATGACCTGACATCTGAGGGCAGGAATCACAACAAAGCTTTGCATATCACAATGGAATGCAAAGGGGCAGTGCTTTCCCATGTTTTGGTTGATACAGGCTCTTCTCTGAATTTTCTTCCAAAGAAAGCCTTAATGAAGTTGGATTGCGATGGCATCATCCTGAGGCCAAGTAATTTAGTTGTGAGGGCTTTTGATGGCTCTAAGAGATCTGTCTTTGGCGAAGTTGAGTTGCCAGTTAAGATTGGACCGCAGGTGTTCAAGGGCACCTTTTATGTGATGGATATCCAGCCTGCCTATAGCTGTCTGCTAGGTCGGCCCTGGATTCTTGATGCCGGTGCTGTTACTTCTACTCTCCACCAGAAGCTCAAATATGAACTAGAAGGTCAGGTCGTCACTGTCTGTGGTGAAGAGGATATTTTTGTTAGCCACCTGTCTACATTTAAGTATGTGGAGATGGATGGCGAGATGCATGAGATGCTGTGTCAGGGCTTCGAAGCCATAAACATCAGTGAGGTCTCACCCGAAGCTGTCTTTTCACCTAAGTCTGAGAAGGTCGGGACTTCTATCTCTTCATACAAGCAAGCTGTTGAGGTGGTTAAAGCTGGTAATGCCCAAGGCTGGGGAAAATTTGTGGAGCCGATCATCAAAGAAGACAAGTTTGGATTAGGGTATACTCCGGGGTCTCAGAAGAATAAAGTCGGTACTTTCTCCAGCGGGGGTTTGGTTTCTCCCCACATCGTCAATGCTGCAGATGAAGACAAGGCTGACAGCGACTGTGACGTAGATAGCTGGATTCGCCCGTGTGTCCCGAGAGAAAAGCTCAACAATTGGTCGTCTGAAAAAGTCGTCCGAGTTACTCTACTGAAAGAGTAATTTTTATTGTTTTCCTTTTATTACATGCATAATAAAGTCTTACACTTTGCCCAAGGTGTAATGACTCATCTGTAGGGCCATCCATTTAGTTACATTTCACAATTATTTTCATCATCAATAAAGGACAGCTTTTGCAAACAATTTTGTGTTCTTTTTCTTTCAATTTTTTTTTACAGAAAAAACAATAAAAAATGGCAATGTTTCTTTTCCGTTTTTCTTTCCAAAAAAAAAAAATCTCGTTCTAAAGCAAAGCATGATCCTCCATCATGCAGAGATGATCACCCGGATCTCACTGCTAACGACACTGCTATGGCCAAGTATGACTTCGACAATCCTGTCTATCAAGCCGGAGAAGGGGTCGAAACAGGAGGACCGAGCTATTACACCTTATCAGGAGGTGATTGAGACTGTCAACATCGGTACCGAAGACGACAAGAAAGAGATCAAGATCGGGGCCAGTCTACAGGCCGAGGTGAAAGAACAGTTGGTCAGTATGCTTCGTGAGTACGTCGACATCTTTGCTTGGTCCTATCAAGATATGCCAGGTTTGGATACAGACATCGTTATGCACAGGTTACCATTGAATGAAGATATGCCGCCGGTGAAGCAGAAGTTATGCCGAACTCATCCTGACATGGCAATGAAAATCAAAGAAGAAGTTCAGAAACAGTGGGACGCAGGGTTTCTCGTTGTGGCCAGTTACCCACCATGGGTTGCCAATATCTTACCAGTACCCAAGAAGGATGGCAAAGTACGGATGTGCGTCGATTACAGAGATCTGAATAGAGCTAGTCCGAAAGACGACTTCCCATTACCTCACATCGATGTTTTGGTTGATAACACAACTCAGTTCTCCGTATATTCTTTCATGGATGGTTTCTCCGGTTATAATCAGATCAGGATGGCACCGGAAGACATGGAGAAAATGACATTCATCACATCATGGGGTACCTTCTGTTACAAGGTCATGCCTTTTGGGTTGAAGAACGCCGGGGAAACGTACCAACGGGCTATGGTAACACTTTTTCATGATATGATTCACAAAGAGATCGAATGCTATGTGGATGATATGATTGCCAAGTCCCAAACAGAAGAAGAACATCTGGACAATCTGCAAAAGTTGCTTGAACATCTGAGAAAGTTCAAGTTAAGGCTGAATCCGAACAAGTGCACTTTTGGAGTGCGAACTGGTAAGCTGTTAGGTTTCATTGTAAGTGAAAGAGGAATAGAGGTAGATCCTGCGAAAGTAAAAGCTATTCAAGAAATGCCTGCACCTAAAATAGAAAGAGAGGTTCGTGGCTTCCTGGGCAGATTGAACTACATTTCAAGGTTCATATCTAATCTTATAGCCACATGCGAGCCATTGTTCAAAATGCTGAGAAAAGAGCAAGGGGTCAGGTGGAATGATGATTGTCAGAAATCCTTTGAAAGAATAAAAGAGTATTTGCAGGAGCCCCCGATTCTAATGCCTCCAGTAGAGGGAAGACCGTTGATCATGTACTTGACTGTGTTAGAAAGGTCAATGGGTTGTGTGCTCGGTCAGCATGACGAGTCAGGTCGAAAAGAGCATGCAATATACTACCTTAGCAAAAAGTTTACCGACTGTGAACAAAGATACTCACTGCTCGAGAAAACTTGCTGCGCTTTGGCATGGGCTGCTCGCCGATTAAGACAGTATATGTTGACTCACACGACTCTATTGATATCAAAGATGGATCCAATCAAGTATATTTTTGAAAAGCCAGCGCTTACCGGAAGGGTTGCTAGGTGGCAAATGATACTGATAGAGTATGACATCCAATACACTTCGCAGAAAGCCATCAAAGGAAGTGTCTTGTCAGACAACTTGTAGAGCGACCGATTGATGATTACCAATCTATGAGGTTCGACTTTCCTGATGAGGACATCATGTTTCTCAAATCGAAAGATTGCGAGGAACCACTCCCGGAGGAGGGGCCTGACCCTAAATCCAAATGGATTATGATGTTTGATGGGGCGGTCAACGTCAATGGTTGCGGAGTTGGTGCAGTGTTGATCACGCCGGAGGGGGTTCATATGCCATTTTGTGCCATAATAACTTTGCCCTACACCAACAATGAAGCCGAGTATGAAGCTTGTATCCTAGGACTTGAGGAAGCCATCAACCTACGGATTAAAACCCTGGATGTATACGGGGATTCAACTTTGGTCATCAATCAAACCAACGGGAAATGGTATACACACCAGCCTCATTTGGTTCCTTACAGAGACTACACGAGAAGATTGTTGACTTTCTTTACGACGGTGAAGCTGCATTACATTCCTCGTGAAGAAAACCAATTTGTTGATGCTTTGGCTACCTTGTCTTCGATGATTAAGGTGCTGTATTGGAACTACGTACCTAGAATTGATGTATCTCTGCTTGATATACCCGCCTATGTGTTTGCTGCCGATGCAGTATCTGATGATAAGCCGTGGTATCATGACATCAAGCGTTTCCTGAAGAGTCAAGAGTACCCAATCGAGGCGTCTTCGAATGATAAAAAGACGTTGAGGAGGTTAGCCGGTAGCTTCTTTCTGAACTCAGATGATACTCTGTACAAGCGAAATTTCGACATGGTCTTGCTCAGATGTGTGGACAAGCAGGAAGCGGACATGTTAATGCAAGAAGTAAATGAGGGATCTTTCGGTACCCATGCCGAAGGACATGCAATGGCTAAGAAGCTGTTAAGATCGGGGTATTATTGGTTAACATGCAGGCAGACTGTTACGCATACGCCCGAAAGTGTCACAAGTGCCAGATTTACGCAGATAAAGTACATATCCCTCCCAGCCCTTTGAATGTCATGTCGTCACCTTGGACTTTTGCAATGTGGGGCATTGATATGATTGGCAAGATCGAACCGACTGCTTCCAACGGCCATAGATTCATTTTGGTCGCTATTAATTACTTCACTAAGTGGGTGGAAGCAGCATCCTATGCGAATGTTACGAAGCAGGTGGTAGCCAGATTTCTGAAAAGAGATATCATCTGCAGATACGGAGTTCCCGAGCGGATCATTACTGATAATGGTTCGAATCTCAATAACAAAATAATGGCAGAGCTTTGCCGGGACTTCAAAATCGAGCATCACAATTCTTCTCCTTACAGGCCAAAGATGAATGGCGCTGTTGAGGCAGCTAACAAGAATATTAAGAAGATTGTGCAAAAGATGGTGGTAACATACAAGGACTAGCATGAGATGTTACCATTCGCATTACATGGGTATCGAACTTCAATTAGAACATCCACCGGGGCAACACCTTATCAGCTTGTATATGGCATGGAAGCAGTTCTTCCGGTCGAAGTCGAAATTCCTTATTTGCGGGTCCTGACGGATGTTAAGCTGGACGAAGCAGAATGGGTCCGTTCTCGATACAATCAACTGAGCCTAGTTGAGGAAAATAGACTAGCAGCTATATGCCATGGCCAATTATATCAGAGACGAATGAAGAGAGCATTTGATCAGAAAGTGCGCCCTCGGGAGTATCAAGTCGGTGAATTGGTACTCAAAAGAATTCTTCCTCACAACACAGATCACAGGGGCAAATGGACACCGAACTATGAGGGTCCATACGTGGTTAAAAGGGTTTTCTCTGGCGGAGCTTTGATGCTAACAACCATGGATGGCGAAGACTTCCCATCCCCTGTCAACTCAGACGCAGTTAAAAAATACTTCGCATAATTGACCCGCTGGACAAAGGAAAAGGAGTCCAGGCAAAAAAGGGGCATCCCGGTGAACCAAGAGAAAAAAAACAGAATAAAGAGGTTCAGGCAAAAATTAGGGATATAAAAAAGAAAATGTACACCCGGTGAGTCGAAGACCCGAAAGGGCGGCTCAGGCAAAAAAAGGTATCCCGGTGGATTGAAAACCCAAAAGGGCGGTCCACGCAAAAGAGGGAATAAGCGAATGACTGTAATATGAGTTTAATCCATGTTATATCACCGTTTCATGCAATCCGGCAATCTTCGAAGGTTAAAGACCGACTAATCATCCACTTCAGAAAGCAAGATGAGCATAGCGTCTTGAGGTCATACGAGCCATAGCAGAGTCGAAACTCAGTGGGACCCCGTATCCACATTGCCATTAGGATAGTTTCTTTTGTTCAATTTATAGCGATCGCCTCTTTTCAGGGATCAGCTTCCTGATGTACTCGCCTATTCCTGGCACAAATTTTTCAACCAATAAAATTCAAATAATTCAGTTAAAGAGCCTCTTTATTTTTCATTTATCAGTTTGTTTGCAAAAGAGGTCTAAATTCTTGATTAAACATATTGCATCTGAACATAATGGTGGCTTTTGCAGATGATTTGCACCGGAAAACATTTAAAATTGCTTTGAATGTGCTTAATCCCGGACAGTGAATTCAAACCGAGTAATTCCCCCGGGACAAACGTGTGTGATTGCAGGTCACAGGAACCAGATGCCAAGTCATGAATCCTCAAGCGGTTGACAAAGTCTCTCCTCAGCAGAGCATGTCCCCCAGTAGAGTTGCACCTTGTATCCCCAACAACAACGGAGTAGTTGCAAACCCAACTGACAAGAGGGTGGTGTCCCTAGTGTTCATCTCATTCCCCAGCAGATTATTTTTAACAGATTTATTTTAATCCTCAGCCTGAGGACGATTAGCAAGTTCATATCCCCAGCAAAGGTCGATTCCTACGACATTTCCCCAGGAAGTGCTCTCCCCGCAGACTCTCCTCACAGAGCCTCGCCAAACAAAGTTCCCATAGTTGATACTCCCCCCAGCAAGGTCAACTTTCCAAAAAAAAGAAAGCCGATTTATTTTCGGTGGCTCCCCGGCCCCGGCAGACGGATCATTCCCCACAGAGCATTCAAGGATTGATACAGCGATCCGTTCCCCACCGGAGTTTGCTTCCCCAAGTAGATTTCTTTTTGCACCATGAAAAACATTTGCATTTGCATGCATATCAAGCATACACATAAGCTGATAAACAGGTTCTTCAAAGCAGACCGAAGAATTACTAGAGAACCAAAGTCATGAGATTCAGCCAGAGGATCGAGTGTGTGTGATCCAGCAGGAGGGTCATTTCGAAGATTCAGCCTGAGAATCGTTTTCCGATGAGCCAGCCTAAGGTTCAATTTGAAGATTCAGCCAGAGAGTCGCCTACAAGCGTTATTTCCCCAGCAAGCCAACTAGAGGAGTAGATTGACAGCTCAACAGAAAATCAACCTACAAGAGGATCCAGCCCGCGGATCGCAATTTAAAAACAAAGTCTAATTGAAGAGTCGTTACAACATGTTCTAGCCTGAAGAATATGTACGAAGCCCAAAAAGTGGAATATTCTCGAAGCTGCATATCTAACATGAAGAGTGGGTGTAGATTTCGAAGAAGGGTCAACCAGCGCATGCCTCAGATGCGAGATCCTGATGATGGGAATTTATCATCAAAACGATCCAGATCTAGCCAGAAGATCGAAGTCAGGTCTAGCCCGAAGACCGAAAATAGATTCAGCCAGAGAATCAAAGAAAGAAGATCTAGCAAGAAGATCGAAGTAGATCTAGCCAGAAGATCGAGGTAGATCTAGCCAGAAGATCGAAGTCAGGTCTAGCCCGAAGACCAAAAATAGATTCAGTCAGAGAATCAAAGAAAGAAGATCTAGCCAGAAGATCGAAGTAGATCTAGCCAGAAGATTGAAGTCATGTCTAGCCAGAAGACAAAATCGTATCCAACCCGAGGATCAAAATTAATATCCAACCAGAGGACTAAATTGAGTATAGATTCAGCCAGAGGATCGAAACTCCAGATTAAGTCAAAAGACTGATTCAGATTCGGCCAGAGGATCGGAAGAAAAATAAACAACACGATGTATTTCAACATTTTTATGGTGTTCTCAGAGCGCAAATTTTCGGTCTGTCTTTGGTATTCAATCACAGCTCACCCTGTTTGTCTGATAAGCTGTTTGCTTTCATCCTGCTCGGGTTAGCTGATGATTGAATAGGGGCAGCTGTAACACCCCAAAATTTTCCCTCCTCATTCATGCATTCACTTTTAGGTCATTTAACATTTCATATTGCATTTCATCATGTCAATCAGAATCAGATTCAAGAAGCTTGAATATCATCCAAGACACATTGTGGGTTCTATCCGGATGATCAGTCAACACAAGGGAAAAACTTGAGTTACTTACAACAGGTTCAAATGGGGTATATTCATCATTCACAACGCTAATCTTGAAGGAGCAAAAATTTGTTCCTAAGTTGTCATGCTCGCTAGGCGAGCAGCATGGTTCGCCTAGCGAACCTTGAACTGTCATGCTCGCTAGGCGAGCAAATCCTTCGCTAGGCAAAGCCCATGCATTTTTGAAATATATCAGAAAAATCTTGGGCTTGAGCTGCCCTCATTTGAGCCCACAAAGCCACGAAAATCAGGTTATAAATACTAGAGTTTCAATGGAACAAAAGGCTGAAAAAAAGGGGAGAAAAAGAGGAGACCTACGAACTAATCTGCAGTAGCCTCCAGACAGCTCTGAAAAGTTCACTCTGACTCACACACTTTTTCACCTCCATCTCACGCAAACCCTAACGTTGCTTTGCAAACCCAGCCGTGCCATTCGATTTCAATCGATCTCTCCAATCAGGTTTACCCTATTTCCGCTGCTTTTATGCTTTCAATTTGAATTCTCTGAATGTATGGGGTTTCATTGGGTTTTTCCCACGGGTTTAGATATACATAAATGTAGAACAATACCTTGAATGTTCAATCGTTTCGTTTCTGAGATGGAGGCCATAGGGTTTGGGTTACCGAGATCGGACTGTTATCAACGAAGAACCCAAAACCCGCAGGCCTTCGCTAGCACCTTCGCTAGGCAAGCCTGCAGCGAAGCTTCGCTAAGCCTTTGCTAGGCGAAGCAGTAGCGAGCGTGACAGTAATTGATTTTTTTCTGTTTGCTCTAATCTGTTTTGTGTTCGTCATGGCATGTTTTCTCCTGATTCCATCCTGTTACTCTAACCTGTTTGTTGAGTTTTTGTGAGAGCTCACCTGACCCCTGAAGAGATAGCTTGCTTAGTATCCCACTTTATTTGTGGGATACCATCTGGAGATTTATTCCGATCACCTGTGCTGACTTGCTTTCTTTGGTGGTGCTAGCTTGAGAGATCTCTGGGTTTCTTATTTCTTTAGTTGCTCTTACTTTGGATCTTTATCCGTGCGGTAGATCTCTTGATCCCTTTTACATTTTTCCCGCATTTTACCGCTTTCTTAGCTGGAAGACCTCGATAGGAGGCAATGTTTTCGTGTGTTTAATTTTGTGCCCAAAGACCTCCCAGAAGAGGCACCAGTGCTAAAGACCTCCATGAAGAGGCAATTGATGGAAAAAGGGATTAGTAGTCAATCCCCCGTTATTCAGTGCGTCGTTCTTTAAGATCACACTACGTGTCGATGCTTCAGAACAAAAGCCCAAGATCTTTTGTCCGGTCGGTCAGTGGAGAGGGTTCCATCTTTCTGAACCCCCACGCCTTGTCATGACCTCACCCTGTCCAGGGTTAAGAGCTATGAGGTCTTATCCTCATTACCCTTTTGATCTGCTCACCCTGACGTTCAGTGTCAGTGGTTAAGAGCCCGTTTAATTACCCTTCCATGGCTTGTTTGTCGAGGTTGATATGACCCCTCTTGACTAAAGCCCTACCCATAGATGCTTGAGCCCCCCTGGTTGGTGTGTTTACTTTATGCATGTCTGTTTTGTATGGTGTGATCGTCTCCCCATAGGATTACTAGGCTTCGTATAGTCTCCCGTTTGCATGTCAATTAAGGTAGCACGGTTCCTTCGTCTAGGACTTCCTCTTGCGTGAGCATTCCTAAAACGCAAACAAACCCATTGTTTTTTTTCTTCTCCTAAAAACACGTTCACTCCTTCTACTACAGGCGAGTAAGTCTCCAAAGGCCGAGTATCCGGTAGATTGCGCAGTAACGTCGTTCGTCCAAAACAAACCCCTAGCTGGCCGAACTACGTTTTGCTCTGATTCTCATTCCAGATGAGATACGTAGGCATAAGACGCGATGTCTTAGCGAGCACACATCCCTCTAACCCATAGGTAGCCGAGCTACGAAGACTCTGATTCTCATATTCAGATGAGATACGTATGCAGTGGATGCGACATCCGTGCGAGTCATTTTCTTTTGACCCCTCTTTTAGTAAATAGTACATTAGATAAACCCACACCCTTTAGACAAGAACAACAAGAGTGGATCCCGTAGAGTACTACGGATGCGTAGGGGTGCTAATACCTTCCCTTCGCATAATCGACTCCCGAACCCAAGATTTGGTTGCGAGGACTTGTCTTTTCCTTTCCTTTTTCCAGGTTTACTTCGAGCGTTTCCTTTCCCTCCCTTTGGAATAAATAACGCACGGTGACGACTCTTCTGTCATTTCTTTTTCGCCGGTTGTTTTTTTTTCGCAGGTTGCGACAGAGTGATGATTATATAGGGCTTGGAATTGTAATGGCATTAAGCTCAGTTAACTCCTATGTTCAAAGTTTGTTGAATGTGATCACTAAACCTCTGTCAATTAGTTAGTTAGGTCCTTGAATCAATTAACTTCTGTTAAAACTCTTAGAAAATTATTTTTGTTAGATGTTAGTTAGTTTTTCAAGTGTAAGTTAGTTGGATGTTTAAACTCTGTTATAAATTTCATTTAAATGTTAGTTTGTTCTGTTAGGGACTTTGAATGCGTGAATCTGTTAGTTTTAATTACGTCAAGCTCCATTGAATTTATCTATGCAAGTTTGTTATATGTTAAATTCTGTTAGAGAAAAAAATTAGTTTCAGTTAAGTTCAGTTTAGATGTCAGTTAGGATGTGAGCTTGTTATGTTGGTTATGAGTTAATTTAATAAAAACAGTTAGTGTAGGTTAGTTAAAAAAGAGTTAGTGATATTGCTCTATAAAAAAAGATTTGTTAAGCATGTTGTTATGAGCTTTAGTTAGAGTTTAGAATGGATTATGCAAGCTATTTTCCTCTTAATTGTGTATGCGTACAAACTGATTTGTATGGTTGTTAGGATGCTAGGATTGTGATGTTATTTGAATGAAATTGAAGTGAGTTAATGGTGTTAGTGATGTGTTTGTACATGCTGCTTTGGATATGATGATATTTGTTTTGAAACTCTGTTAGAATGGGTTAACTTGTTAAATTTCGGTTAATGGGTGGTGTCTGAAATCGGTTATGGTTAGTAGGTTAGTTATATCTAATTGTTAAATTTTGTTAGATTAATGTTGCATTTGGGAAGCTAGCCTTGTTAGTTGATATAATGCAGCCATGAACTGATACATTTGAATGTTTCTGCTTCTTGTCACATTTAAATTTGGAGCAAGAAGTTGTATGTCATTAAGACTTACTTATCCAATTGACTATTGCAGAACGTAATGCTAGGTTAGCAACTGAAATTTTAATGTCCTCATGTCAAATTATGTTGCATGCTATTGAAGTGTTGTAATATGCATTGACCATCTGTCACGCTGCGAAAAATACAGAGTCTCCATCAAATTTTATTTATTCCAAAGGAAAGGGAAAATAGAGACAAAATCCCCAATGAGAATGTTCTTCACAATCAAGAGCGAATTCAGAAGTCGGTTATGCAAGGGGAATGTATTAGCACCCTCACATCCATGGTACTCCATGGGAACCAATAGCTTGTATCAATGTGTATGGATGTTGCTTACCTGAATGTTGCTAGCTATCGATGAAATGAGATGAGATAAGAATAAGATGGGAATATAAAATAAGTCTTAAATTAGTGTGCTCGCCAAGGTTTCGAACCCTTCTGACTACGTATCCTCATTCGTGCAATAAGTAAGTCAGAGCTCCGTAGTTCTGCTCACAAAACACAGTATTTTTTTGGTTGTTTTATGAATAATGTTGGCGTTCACGTTCTACTGTCAACTCGCTTGTATGCTCGAGCATGAGAGCTTTAAGTGTTTGTTTGTTTGCGATAGAATGGATGCGCTTGGATCACACTTTAGCCGTTAAACATTACTTGTTTTCTCACGCATGGAGGCTTAAGCTTCTTTCACGGTAGAACAAAAGTAACACGCCCTTTCTGAAAAGGTTTGAAAGATGCCCTAAAGCAGAAAATAATTTGATTGGTTGGGGTTGATTTTAGTACGGAGACAAACATTTAACCGTTGGCTAAGTACGACTAACAATCTGAATACTTGGGAGTTGAGAGGATAGTTGGATCCTAATCACTATTTTTCATCCAATAGAAGTTTGATTTGTGAAAGGGTTTGACAATTTTAATCATTGGTACTTAGAGGGAGACAAGTATCTATTCCTTGGCTAAGTACGACCAACAATACAAATACTCGGGAGTTGAGAGGATAATGGAATCCTAACCAATTTTTTCTATCTCAGAGCACTGGATTGAACTTGTTTTATCGTTAAATGTTTTGAGGAGGAATTCAAGCATCGAACCCCCAAGCTAGGTACGGCCAAAAATCCTAGTACTTGAGTGTCGTGTACAAGCTCGTAAACCCCATTTTTGCATTCCAGTCTATTGAGAAATTGTTTTGAAAAGGCACTTGATGTTGGATCAAGTGTTTGGCATTTATTGTGAACAAGTGTGTGTGAAGAAGAATGGAGATAGAGATAGAGTGATAGATTGAGAAGAGATAGGATAATTATATGAGAGGTATGGGTAATGGAATGAGGTACTTGACATTGGATTAAGCACTCGTGTTGCTATGAAGTGAGTTTGATTTGGAAAACACTTGACATTGGATCAAGTGTGCTTTTGTCTTTTGAAAAGTTTTGTTTTATCGTTTGGTTTTATCTTTTTAGTTAGCATACATGGAAACTATAAAGCATATAAACCTAAATTATTACACTTGCATGGGATGGGGGACATATGACCCACAATGGGGGGATGGAACCATACAATACAAAAGGTAAAGTGAATAGGATCAAACAAGTTAAAAACCAAGCACCATGCCTAAAACAATCAAGTGGCATGGTGTCCTTACACAATACAAGGAAAAATTAATTGATTAAAGATCATGGTGTCTTAGATTCATACTTGAAGTCTCAAAGTCATATAAGCATACAAACACATGGAGTTAGTATGAGATGAAATCAATGCATCCGATGGAACATGTTAAATGGCAATCATTAATTCTCATGGAAATGGATCGTGAACAATTAAAGGATAATTAATCATATGATCATGGAAAATAAAATTGACATACACAAGACATATATCACATAAATTGAAATGACATTTTCAATTTATTTAAGATAACCACAAACCAAATGAAAAATTAAATGGATATTAAATCTAATAGAAAGTCAATTATGCATGGTTCACAAATATGGATCAATTTAACAAAGTGATTTAATCATGAACCAACTAATAGATCCGCAACTTTAACCTAATCTAAATATGTTCATGGAAATTAGATCAATCATGTAGACATGGACCACAATCAACCATTGAGAATTTAACCATACAAAGTGATAGCATGATCAATATTTAAAGTGATAACAATGTCAAATTAAATACAAAGTGATAACAATGTCAAATTAATCAAGATTTTCATGGTCAAAAGTATGTAAAAATATGGTAAAAAATAAATATGAATTATTGTGAAAAATGGGGGAAAACCATGTCAAGAAAGCATGTAAAATGGGCCAAAATAGGGAGGTCAGAATGGAAAATAAGGTGCAAAACTGAAATCCGTGCAGGGCCTAAAGATAAGCCCATTATAATATTCATCCATTGTATCCAGGGGTGTAATAGCAAAACAATGGTTTTTATTCAGTAATAGCTTAAGGCCCATACCAATGTAGGACCAAACGATCCAACAATGTCCATACATGTGTAGATTTCAGCATATAATCAAATGAACATGAAATTTAAAATCCAAATTATGCGTCAGCATGGAATGAATGAAACATACAAATACTTAGGTATGATAGCCACCATAGACCACTATGCCAGAGGTCGCCTCTGGTGGCGGTGGAACACCAAAATGAAAATCGTAACCACCATCAGAATTGCGTTATCAAGCTAAGTTTGAATCTATAACCACTTTCTGCAGAAGCCTGCTCTAAGGTCTAAATCGAGGAGATCTCTTCAAGAACCCTAGAATTTCTTTGTCAAATAAAATAACGGTCACGAGGAATCAAAGCCCAAGAGGCTAGGGCTTTGATTCCTCTCATCTCACTCTACATCTCGGTAACTAGGAAATGAAAAAAGTGAAGATTTTGAAATTACCTCGTCGGATAAGATGAGTTGAAATGGGGCTTGGGTAAGTTCTCTGTGAAGGAGAAGAGAAATCCAAAATGCAGCGGAATTTAAAATTTCTCCTTTAGTGATCCTTACGAATGGGCATGATCAGTGATAGAATCGTTACCTCTCGTGGCGATTATAACCTTTGATGCAGATCGATGGAGCGATCACGAACGTTGAACGATAACAACGCCTCTACTCAGTCCACATGAACAAATTCCTTCAATCTCAGTGCTAGCTTCTACGAATGAAGGCTTTGAGTGAGTGTGTGTGTGTGTGTGTGTGAGAGAGAGAGAGAGAGAGAGAGAGAGAGAAACGAAATTGCAACTGCATAAATGCTTCTACACAAGGGTTCTATTTATAGAACCACTTGTGTGGGCTGCAAGCTAAAAAGCCCACTCAAGTCTATGTGGCCCATATCTTATAATATGCCAAAATCAGTTAAGTGTGTGGTACCTTACCATATTTTGTATTCTACTTAAGTACACTGTACCTTACGATGTTCTACAATTCACTTAAGTGCATCGTACATTACGGTATTCCTTAGTTACTCTATCTCTCATCAATCCGTCCTTTTGTGTGTAACCCTGTAGGTTTTCGCGGCATTGGCAATTATTTAAATCACATATTTAACATAATAAACAGTGAGCGGTATCTAGCAACACATCACTGCTACCCAAGACACGTAAATGTCATGTGATCTGACAAATCCTTTTTTGTGATAATACTTATGTGTACAATTACCCTTTTTCCCTTACGCCTATATTGGACACAAGGCATAGACCATGTCATCCTTGTCCAGTTCAATATTGGGCCCATCGACATTTATCCTGTTACGCAGGATGGGCAAATTCCATCTAGGTCACTCATGTACCTTAGCATGCTTCGTGGAGTACCCATCAACTGTCTTTCTGGTCATCCAATTACGGACAATGTTTGATCAGCAATAAGGCACTCGACTCTACATCTAAGGTCCATAGTGGTTTCAGGTCGAAGGGTGGTATACACCATTATCACCATGAGAATAACTTATGACACTTTGCATAACATTCTATATAGTATTCTCATAGCGGGTCAATCCAGTATAAATATTACTCTTAATATTCATACATATGTTTAAGACTTGATAACTCCTTATCCATGATCCATGAGATGTGATCATCAGTCTATATACATAATAGTCTTAATGCTTTAATATTATCCCACTTCATAATAGAGCTAGACTATGGATACTTTAAGAATAGTGTTCTTATGTTTAATGTGATCTTATGATTAAGTCACACTTGATACATTAAACGGACTAGCTATTCTAAGGACTTTATTAAACAAACATAATAAAGAAAAAGCCTTTTATTATTAATAAATAATTCGATACAAGTACCAAAAGTATTGGCCTCTAGGGCTTACACCAACAATCTCCCACTAGCACTAGAGCCAATCAGGCATACCCATAATGCCCATAGATCTAGTATGGCCATCATGCTTCTGCTGTGCAAGAGGCTTTGTCAGTGGGTCACCAATATTGTCAAGTGTAGGTACTCTGCATATTTTCACATCTTCTCTATCTATTATCTCTCGAATGAGGTGATAACTCCTAAGTATGTGTTTGAATCGTTGGTGAGATCTAGGCTCCTTAGCTTGTGCGATAGCACCATTGTTATCACAATAGAGACCAATGGGATCCGCAATGCTAGGAATTGTTCCAAGTTCACTAGTGAACTTTTTGATCCAAACAGCTTCCTTTGCTGCACTTGAGGCAGCAATATACTCGGCCTCGGTTGTAGAATCAACAACTGTATCTTGCTTTGAACTTTTCCAGCTTACAGCGCCACCGTTTAAGCAAAACACATAACCAAATTGCGATCTAAAGTCATCCTTATCTGTCTGGAAGCTAGCATCGGTGTATCCAATTACAGCCAGCTCTTCATGACCTCCATATATCAAGAATGAGTCCTTAGTCCTTCTCAAATACTTAAGGATATTCTTGACAGCTACCCAATGAGCATCACAAGGATCAAATTGGTACCTACTCGTTGCACTTAAAGCATACGAGACATTTGGTCGAGTACATAACATGGCATACATGATAGATCCTATTGCAGATGCATATGGAATCTTATTCATGCGATCCCTTTCTTCCTTAGTTGAAGGGGATTGTGTTTTTGATAGACACATGCCATGTTGCATAGGTATGAATTCTTTCTTGGAATCATGCATATTAAAGCGTCTCAGCACTTTGTCTATGTACGTACTCTGACTTAGGCCAAGCAGTTTTTGTGATCTATCTCTATAGATTTTGATTCCTAATATATAGGCTGCTTCACCTAGGTCCTTAATAGAAAAGCATTTCCCCAACCAAGACTTTACTTGTTGCAGGGTAGGGACATCTATTCCAATGAGTAATATGTCATCTACATATAATACCAAGAAAACTATCATGCTCCCACTAACCTTCTTGTAGACACAAGGCTCATCTTCGTTCTTGATGAATCCATATTGTTTTACTGTTTCATCAAAACGAAGATTCCAGCTTCTGGAAGCTTGCTTCAATCCATAGATTGATATTTGTAACTTACATATCTTTTGGGCTTCTTCTAGTATGTCAAATGCTTCAGGCTGTGTCATGTACACATCCTCAAGAAGATTCCCATTAAGGAAAGCAGTTTTGACATCCATCTACCATATTTCATAATCATGATATGCAGCGATAGCAAGTAAAATCCGAATAGATTTAAGCATTGCAACTGGTGAAAAGGTTTCATCATAGTCAACCCCATGAATTTATTTATATCCTTTTGCAACCAGTCTTGCCTTATAGGTGTGTACCTTACCATCCATGCCGGTCTTCTTTTTGAAGACCCACTTGCATCCTATAGGGTTAACTCCTACAGGAGGCTCTACCAATGTCCAAACTTGGTTTGTGTACATGGAATCCATTTCAGATTTCATGGCGTCTAGCCACTTCTCAGACTCGGAACCAGTTATGGCCTCTTGGTAGGTCATAGGCTCATCTTGATCCATGAGTAATACATCACCTTGAATAGTTATGAGATATCCATATCTCTCAGGTAGGTGACGTATCCTGCTTGACCTACGCTGGTCTTGTTCTACTTTAGCAGGTTGTTCTTCCACAACTACTTGTGTTTCCTGCTCTAATTCCTCCATAGGTGTATCAATGCTTTGTGATTCTTGAACTTCTTCAAGCTCTACTTTCCTCCCACTGATTCCTTTGGAAATAAAATCATTTTCTAGGAAAACTCCAGTTCGAGCGACAAACACTTTGCCCTCTGAAGGATTGTAGAAGTAATACCCTCTTGTTTCTTTAGGATACCCCACAAATAAGCATTTTTCAGATTTGGGCTCAAGCTTAGTTGAAATTTGTCGTTTCACATAAACTTAGCAACCCCAAATCTTCATGTAAGACATATGTGGTTTCTTACCACTCCATATCTCATATGGTGTCTTCTCAACCTTTTTGGATGGAACACGGTTAAGTGTGTAAGTTGCTATCAATAGTGCATGTCCCCAAAAGGAGTTTGGAAGATCAACGTGACTCATCATGGATCGGACCATGTCTAACAGGATTCGATTTCTTCTCTCAGATACACCATTCCATTGGGGTGTTCCAGGAGGAGTAAGTTGGGATAGGATCCCACACTCTTTTAGATGGTCATCAAACTCTAGGCTTAAATACTCACCACCTCGATCTGATCGAAGAGTTTTAATATTCTTACCTAGTTGGTTTTGTACTTCATTCTTGAATTCCTTGAACTTTTCAAAGGACTCTGATTTGTGTTTCATTAAATACACATAACCATATCTACTGAAATCATCAGTAAATGTGATGAAGTACTGAAAACCTCCTTTGGCTGGTATGTTCAGTGTTCCACATACATCAATATGTATTAGGTGTAACACCTCAAAATTTGCCCTCCTCTTCTTGAGACTAGTTTGACATATTGCATTTCATTTTTTAGAGCATTAGGTATTGCATTTTGCATCTCATATGAAAATAAGAAGGTCATCCTCCAAAGTCTTTTCAAAAGATGGAGAAGTTAAGTGATTCAAGCCTGAGGGTCTCTATGAATTGATGATCAACCATCTGAGGGCATGGGCTTCAATTAGGGTTTTTTTGGTTCTTCAAAGGTCTTGAGAATTATCTTTTTTGCAAGGATATATTACCATCATCATGGTTCTATCATCATCAAGAGTTTCATTGTTCATTCTCAAGTTCCTTTGGATTAGGGTTGTGACCTCTGGTCAACCCTAATCAATGCCATTCTTCCAACCAGGGCTTCTCAAAGGGATGAGGTATTGTCTTGGGATGAGGATCACATGATTGTTATGAGGAGCTTACATGAGCTAGGGTTTCATTTTTGAGCAATTTCCCCAAGTGGTGGAGGCTCAAGTGGATCAAGGCATGTCAAGGTCATCTGAGGACCACAAAAGTCAACTGTGCAGTCAACTGAGGGCTATGAGGTGGGGAAATGAGTTGAGACACCTCAATCATGTTCAAATAAGGCCCATTCATCATTTTAAACATTCATCTTGAAGATTCAAAGGTCATGGCAAAAGTTACCAAAAATGGAAAGTGACCTATAATTCAAAGTTTCCAAATTTGGCAAGTTTTTAGTCCACATTCAACTTGATATTTCAATATTAAAGATGTTTCAAATGTATTTTTGGTGAACATGAAAGTTATAGATCTTTGTCTCCCCTTTTCAAAAAGTCCTAAATCATGTCCATGTGGTGGATGGTTGAGAAGTTATGGTCATTTGATCACAAGGTGTACATGGAAACTCAAAATGACCTAACTTTTGATGCAAAGCTCCAATTTGATCCATTCTTTTTGCAAAATGCTCCTCATGTCCAAGGCCTCTCAAATTGACACCATTTGGCTCAATTAGGCAAAAGAATCATGGCTTGTGTTCTCATTATTTTCTCATGTGCATTTTGGAGGGAATTTCCATAATTCAAATTTGGCTTATGATACAAGCAAAATACCATTTCCATGATGATCCTTGGTTGATTTTAAGCGGATTCAAAGCTTAACATGAGCATGTGCACGTGTGTTTTGGCCATGCAAGTTCAATGTGCAATTTTGCAAGACACTTCAATTCTCACTAATCATGATTAAACCAAGGCTAATTTGGTTTTCAGTATCATTAGCATGCCATATAAAAGCCAAACCCTAAGCCATAACTGCCATAACAGCATTTTCAGATCTCAAATTTTTAAGTTCCCTCCAATTTTCTCTCTCTTCGATTCTTCAATTTCTCCACACAAACACCAAAAATTCTTCAAGATTCTTGATCATCATCCTTCATTGATCAAGAATCAACCTCTGTTTTGGACAATTGAGCAAGATTTTGAGCTGTTCAAGTGCATATTCATGGAAATGGATTTTGGAAATTGAGCTAGATCCAGGTGGTTTCAGCTGTTGATTCTTGCACAAAGCTTCAAGTCAAGGATATTGGAGTAGATCTGGAGCTTTTGAGAGTTTGAGCACGCGTAAACAGCAACTTCCATTTCCAAGTGAGTTGAAATTCGATCTCTCTCTTTTTGTTATTTTCTTGATATAAATGTGTAGATCTCATTGCCTGGAACATGTAGATATAATTAGAATTGAAAATGGATGAGAATTGAGCATCTTATGTGAACTTTCAGTTTAGATCTCAATAATGTTTTCGTTCGATCTGGAGAATACAGGAGGAATTAGGTTTAATTGAATTGATATTTGGATTCTATGTTGCAAGAGCTTTCGATTGGTGTATGGTTTGATGGATTCTGGAAAAAAATTGTTGGAACTCCGCCGGAGATGGCCGGAGAAGACGACCGGAGCTTAGCTCAGGCGTCTCTGTAACTTGCTAGGGTTTGCCTTGTTGTCTGCTGACTGCGTGCCTTGTGTGTATGAACCATTTGCTGATGTTCCTTTGACCTTGGCCATGTGTATGTTGAATGTTGAGTGGCGTGGTGAGTCAATTAATGAAACGCATCGTTTCATTTAGGTGATGTGGATTGCGGATGTACGCGCTTATGTGTGTGAATGATTGGCTCCGTTTGCTTTGATTGGCCACACGTTGCTTTGACTTGCTGAGTGGCACGCTGATGTAGATTAGTGAAGTGTTGCGTTTTGATGTTTGAATGTGGACCGCTGGATTGCTTTTGCGCGCTTCATCGTGTGGCTCTCATTTATTCTGATTTAATTTGAATAATTATTTCCCTCCAATTTCTTTTTGTTTATTCCATTTATTTAGCTCATTTAGAAAATTCATTAAAAATTGAAAAATGATCCAAATTAACTCCAATTTTTTTTCATAGATTTGTTTTAATGTCTATTTTTTCATGCTATTATTTTCATGAATTGTTGATGTCTGATTTTTAATGTGTAAATTTTTTGACCCATGCCATGCTATCTTGATATGTTGCATTCAATGCTTTGTGAAATCTTCATCTTTGATCCAATTGACCTGATTTTTTGTGTGCTTGATCTTCACATGTGATATGATTTTTGAGCACTAGTGTGGAATTTTCCTCATATGCTATCATTGTTTTTGACACATGAAGATGTATGTGACAATTTGTGTCACATTTTTGGCATTCAACTTGTGCATTTTTGTTCATCTATCATTTGAACTCTTCTGGATTTGATCTTTTGCACATTGCTTATTCATGACATGAAGAACTTGCATAAAAAATATCAAAGTCTTTGCATGCATTTCTGTTTTGATTTGAATTTTCTAATTTGGAAGTTCACTTTGTGCACATTTTGTGATCATTGCATAGCATAGGCCATTTGAGATATTTGCTTTTTGAATTGATGTTGGTCCTTTTGAGGACATTTTGTGACATGTTTGAATGTACATTATGTGAAAGATTGAGTTCTGTTTTGATCATTTGATTTGGTTTTGAACTTAGTCTTTGTACTAGTGTTTTGTGCATATACTAATTGTGCTTTGTGTTTCAGGTTTGGACATTTAGCATTGATGGTTGATTTGTTCTCACTTTGTGAGATGCAAATGATTAGAATTCTAACTTTTGTTTGTTTTGTAGGATCTTAAGTGATGTGCTTGAGTTCTTGAGTTCATTTGAATGCTTGAGCATTGTTCATTGAGTTGTGTAACTGTGAATGGTTTCACTGTTTGTCTGTTGGTTTTTGACTGAAATATTAGTTGTTTAGCTTTTGTACAGGTACATTAGTTGCTTGCTTTTTGCTCTTGCTTGAGCTTTGGATTGTGGTTGATACACCACTTAGGTAGTTATCCTCTTACTTCATGTATTCTGGAAGTCCTGTCACCTTTTTGGTAGGCATTTTGCTGGCAAGTCCTCCTTCAGAGGCTCTGTTTGTGTTTGTTTACAATTGTGCCAAAGACCTCCAAATGAGGCATGTGATATTTGATAAGACCTCCAAATTGAGGCAATTGACGGATAAAAGGGATTAGTAGCCAATCCCCCGTTATTCAGTGAGTCGTTCTTTATGCTCGCACTACATGCTGATGCTTCAGAACATGTACCCAAGATCTTTGTCCAGTGTCTGTCAAGTGGAATGGGATCCCACTTTCTGGATCCCCACGCTTTCTTTGTCATGAGCTCACCCTGGCCAGGGTTAAGAGCATGAGGTCTCATCCTCATTACCATTTTGATCTGCTCACCCTGACGTTCAATGTCAGTGGTTAAGAGCCCACTTGATCACCCTTGTACAGTTTGGCTTGTTTGTCGAGGTTGATATGACCCCTCTTGACTAAAGCCTACCCATTGTTTGGGCCTCTTGTATGGATATAGTGTGTGATGCTTGTTCACTTGTGCTGGTATGTTTATCTGCTTTCCTCTTCTCGTCTCCATTTCTGTAGGAGTTGTATGATTGATTTCTGAGGAAGCTGAATGCATGATTATAGACCTCAACTTAGGGATTGTTGATTGCATGACAAATATTAGGCTCGAGTCAGTCTCCCTATTAGTTTGTTGTTTCCCTGGTCTCTAGTTAGGAGAGTGTTTTACCCCTGTTAAGGGGAACTACGTCGCCCTGATTCTCATACCAGATGAGATACGTAGGCAGGAGATTGAGCGAGATCTCTCCGGGAAACCTTTTCTTTTTTTGTTGTGTTGTGTGTGTTCACCCTTTATTTGTTTTCTTTGGAACTCGTTTGTCCATCGTGTGCGTGTGTGGTATGATTATACCTTGGGGGATTTCTTCTGTTATCATTTGGGGTTCATATTGGGGTTCATTTGTGATTATCATCATCTTGGGGTTCACCTTTGGGTTCATCTTTGGATATTTGGTCACTTTGTTGAGGTTTGTTCTGATAACTTTTTTTCTTTGGTGTTCGCTGGTTAGTGTTTGTTATTGTTTGGAGTCGGATGTAAGTCCATGTATTGGCATTCTGTTTCCTTTTTGTTGTTTGGAGTCGGATGTAAGTCCATGTATTGGCATTCTGTTTCCTTTTTGTTGTTAGGAGTCGGGTGTAAGTCCATATATTGGCATTCTGTTTCCTGTTGAGTGTTTCTTTTGGCGTCTCAACGTCCCCTTTTGGTGTTTTGTTTCGGCGTGCGTTAGCCGAGCTACGAGTGCTCTAATTCTTCTCTGGATAGAGAAGATACGTAGGCATAGGATGCGATATCCTAGCGAGCATGTTCCCTTTCCCCGAACTACGTTGACTCTGATGTTTGTTTTTGACAAACTATGTAGGCGCAGGATGCGACATCCCGTCGAGTCCACTTCCTCCATCTTCTTTCACCTGTTTATCATTCCGGTTTGTGCAGTTTCTTTGAGCAGTTTTATTAGCAACCTTTTCCTATTCTTTGAGCTATCTTTTGAGCGTGGATCCCTTCAAGTACGGCGGACGTGAGGGGTGCTAATACCTTCCCCTTGCGTAACCGACTCCCGTATCTTGCAATCTCTGGTCGTAAGACCGTTCCTTTTCCTTTCTTAGGTTAGTCCTGCGCTCCCTTTCCGTCATAGGATGAATAGCGTCGGTGGCGGCTCTGTATTTTCCCGCTGGTTGTTTTTCACGTTGCGACAGTTGGCGACTCCACTGGGGATAGAAGTTGACCTCTTGCTGGTCCATCTTCCTTAAGCGAGTCAATCCTAGCGCTCTCTAGTGTATTTTTTAGGGTAGTTTGGGTTGCTTTTACTGCCTTATTTATTGCATTTATGATTATTATACTGTGATTGTATATATTTGCATATATGTATGCATGCATCATATTATCACTGTGCTGGATTCTGGACAGGTGTGGTTCCTTTGATTTGGGGTGGGTGTTCTGAGTGGGGCTAAAACCCAAAGCCCGAGTATACACATAGGATTAGCGTGGTCTCATGTTGTCTCACATGTTGGATCAACATGTTGTTGTGACATGGCATACCACAACCGGACGAGGTTCTTTTGAGAGAGCCCCTCCTTGTGGAGTTTCCACTATGGTTGGGTTACCTCTTTTGAGCTGTTGACTTCGGTGACCGTTCTTTCCCGGATCTTTGGTTTAGATGATCTTATGAGAGCTGCACGGCACACCCGAAAGGGCAAACCCGTTGAGTATCTTGTCCGATTGTCGAGACCGATTATCCGCCTTAGGATGACCTTATTAGAATTCACCTGTGAGGGGAGGGTTTGATTCCTACAGATACAGGTTCTGTTGGTGATCTTGTGACGGTGACTTTGGTTCAGTTGGATTTATGGATGTTTATTTCTGATACGCCGAAGTTCTGTCTGCGGTATTTATCAGCGGGTTCCGTTTATTTCGGATTCCCCGGGTTGGATTTGAAGTTATTTGTTCAGATGATCTGGTTGTTATCCGTCCAGTGGATTTCTTGTGATGATGGTGATGTATCCTCCGATTTCATTTATTTCGGAACTCCCAAGTTGAATTTGTGGTTACTCGGTCCCTCAGATGGTTGTGATCAGTTCTAAGACCTGAATCCAGTACAGTTGATGTTTAGATGACTTGGAGGATGGCACCATGAATTGCATACATGCATCTGCATCATTCCCATTTTGCATTTATCCGCATCTAACTCATGTTTATCCATATGCAGGGTACATTCTTGATTGAGATTTTGGTTGAGAGACATCCTGATGCCAGAACATTGTTGTCGAATTATTATCCGTCTCAGTGAAGCCAGGATCGAAAGACAGAATGTTCCTCATACGGATATACATTGCATTCATGCATGAATCATAATAACTTGTCTTCTATTTTGCAGGTGTCGGTTTCTAACGTGTTTGATTGTTTCAGGAATCATTGCTCGCGCACGCAGAATCATTCCTTTGCATGTAGCTCATCCGCACAGATACCCTACCAGACGCAACAAACCCAAACTGATGGATCCATCCAATACTGACATTCTCGAGCTGAAAGAGAAGATGAGTGAGTTGATCAGCGCCATGCAAGGGTTCGCCATGGAGCAGAAAGCAATCGCCGAGAAGGTGGAGAGGCTTAAGCTGACTTCGATCGCCAACAATGGAAATAGTCATGAGGGTAACTCCAATCATGGTCCTGGTGGTTCTAGGGGTGGTAGCGATCTCAGAAAGAAGGCAACTAATGCTGGAGTATTCATCAACAATGGTGGTGGTTTTGGTTTCGCTGTAGGCGGTGGGCCAGGTCCTGTGGGCAATACTCTGAAGGATAATCAGTTTCCTCCTTTCTTTGAGGCTGTGGAGGATAAAGAAGAAGATCAGTTCTCTGTGCTGAACGAGCAATTTGGTCAGTATGGTGTTCAACCACCGAGCAAGGAGATTCAAGTACTAGCAGAGAAGATCAGGGCTCTGGAAAGCCATACCTCTCCTGGGGCTATCAATATGACAAACATGAGGCTGGTCGAGGGGATTGTGATCCCACAGAAGTTTAAAGTGCCCACGTTTGATAAGTACAATGGGAGTTCTTGCCCGGAAACTCACCCTCAGGCCTTTGTCCGAAAGATATTTGCCTACACCATGGATCAGAAGCTCTGGATGTACTTCTTCCAAGATAGCTTATCTGGCGGGTCTCTTGAGTGGTATACCAGGTTGAGATCATCAGATATTAAGAGCTGGTAGGATTTGGGAGATGCTTTCTTTAAACAGTACCAATTCAATGCTGACATGGCTCCTAGCCGTACCCAGTTGCAGGGTATGTTTCAGAAGCCAAATGAAGGGTTTAAAGAGTATGCACAAAGGTGGAGAGAGTTGGCTGCCAGAGTTCAACCACCATTAGTGGATCGGGAGATGTCTGACTTGTTCATGGGTACCCTTCAGGGGACTTTTGCGGAAAGGATGGTGGGTTGTCCCGTCACTGGTTTTGCAGACATAGTAGTGGCTGGTGAGAGAATCGAAAGCTAGTTAAAAATAGGAAAGATACAGGGAAATGCTTCGTCGTCTGGATCGAAGAAGCCATTTGGGAACGGTCAACGTAAGAAGGAGGGTGACACGAGTGCTATGTATGCCCAGAGAGGACATGGTAGGGATCGTTACTACCAGCATACTGCTGCGGTAACAATTCCTGCTAATAATCAACCCGCATAACAGCAACAGCAAAGCAACGACAACCATTTCAGCAGAGAACACAACGGGCCGGGTATCAAGTGAGAGGAAGGATGACTGATCGTCAGTTTGATAGGCCACCCGTGACTTATGCATTTCTGTTAAAGAAGTTAAAAGATCTTGGGTTGGTTCAGCTGAGGACATTGGCTCCGTTAAGACCAGATTAGAGGCCTGCCAACTATGATGAGAACGCCAAGTGCGAATTCCATTCTGGTGCTCCCGGACACAATGTTGAGGGTTGTAAGGCCTTTAAACATGTTGTTCAGGATTTGGTAGACTCCAATGCCATTAATTTTGCACCATCGCCAAATGTTAATGCTAATCCCATGCTGACGCATGGTCAGATGGGGGTGAATGCAATTTCGGAGGATAAGAGGAAAATTGGGGTGATGGATGTGGATCAGTTAAGAACTCCAATGTCTGTGGTCAAGAGACAGTTGTTAAAGAATGGAGTTTTTCCGGGTTGTGATAATTGTTGTGTTGCTTGCACTGTCGCTACAAATGGGTGTGTAATATTGAGGGAGACGGTTCAGAGAATGATGAATGAGGGAAGTCTCCGATTTGAGAAAGTTGGTTTGGAGAAGGATGATGTTTCAAGAATAACCATTTATTTTGATCCTGTCCACTTGTCAGCGCCGACAGAAGCGGCTCCAGTTACCATCACGGTGCCTGGGCCTATTCCGTATGAAAATGATGATGTTGTGCTGTGGGACTATGGTGGGGAGGTGTATTGTAATGGAAAGAAGCAGGAAGATCAGGCTGCAGGTGATACCATCGTTTCAAAGGTGGATAATGCCAGACTTAGTGGTTTCACTCGCAGCGGGAGGTTGTTTGCGCCTGACACATTAAGGAGTGGGGATGCAGAAAAAGAAAAGAGAGATAAGGCCGAGGCTTTAGCCAGGGCAAGAGGTAAACAGGTGGTGAATGAGGGTACTCCTAGAGCGGCACCGGCGCCTGTTGGGTCGGAGAATGAGCATGATGATGAAGCCGAGGAGTTTTTAAGGATTATCAAGAAGTCTGAGTACAAACTTGTTGATCATTTGCAGCAGACTCCGTCCAAGATTTCAATCTTATCTTTGCTGTTAAGCTCAGAAGGGCATAGAGATGCTTTGTTAAAAATCTTGAAGAGGGCCTATGTCCCGCAAGAGATTACGGTCAATCAGTTGGAGACAGTGGTGTTAAATGTCAATGCCAACCATGGGTTGGGTTTCACTGATCTCGATCTTACTGTGGATGGACGTAATCACAATAAGGCATTACACATTTCGATGGAGTGTAAAGGAGCAGTGCTTTCGCACGTTCTGGTTGATACTGGCTCGTCACTCAATGTGTTGCCTAAGAAGGCCCTGGCTAAGTTGGACTGCGAAGGAGTGGTTTTGAGGCCGACTGATCTGGTGGTTAGAGCGTTTGATGGCTCTAAGAGGGTTGTGTTTGGGGAAGTTGAGCTCCCTGTGAAGATTGGGCCTGAGGTGTTCAAGTCTGTGTTCTATGTCATGGACATTCAGCCGGCATACAGTTGCTTGTTGGGTCGACCATGGATACACGCTGCTGGGGCAATAACTTCGACTTTGCACCAGAAGTTAAAGTATATCTGGGACGAGCAGGTCGTAACAGTTTGTGGGGAGGAGGATATTTTTGTCATCCAATTGTCATCGTTCAAATATGTGGAAATGGACGGTGAAATATTTGAAACACCGAGTCAGGCGTTTGAAACCGTTAAGGTGGAGAATGCCATTTTTGCTAAGGAAGAGAAAAAGCCGTTCATGGCTTCTTACAAACAGGCCGCGAAAGTGGTGAAAAATGGAGAGGCCCCAGGATGGGGAAGAATGATAGACATTGTGGCGAAAGAGGACAAGTTTGGGATTGGCTATCAGTCGGGCCAAGGCTCGTCTGGACAGAATAGAGGAGGTCGTTAGTCGTTCACGTTCACCAGTGCTGGAATGCTAGATCCAGATCGTATCTGTGCGGTGGGTGAAGAGATTGACAGTGACTGCGAGCTCGACTCGTGGATAAAACCGTGCGTACCAGGGATGGAGATCCAGATCTGGAAGGCTGAAAAGATCATCACTGTCACTCTGCGTGAAGAGTAATATTTATGTTTTTCAATTCTGTTTGCATGAAAGCCATACGTTTTTCCCGAAACGTAATGGTTCATTGTAAGGGCCACCTCATGTGTTTCATTTTGCAATATTTGCATCAGTAATAAACGGAAGTTTTCGCATTAAAAGCGGTGTTCTCAGTTTTTCATTTATTTTTGCAGTTTAATAAAAATAAATAAAAATGGCAATGTTTATTTTCATTTTTCTTCCTTTTAAGTTGTCTCGTCCCGACTCTAAAGCGATGCATGAATCAACATTCATGCAGATGCGATCATTCTCCGGATCTCATTGATAACAATTCTGTTACACCTTTATATGACTTCGACAATCCGATCTATCATGCCGAAGAAGAAGGCGAAAGAGATTGTGAACTGCCGGAAGAGTTAGCCAGATTATAGAAACAAGAGGAGAAGGTGATTCAACCGCACGAGGAGCAAGTCGAGATTGTTAATCTGGGTACCGAGGAGGTCAGAAAGGAAGTAAAGATTGGGGCCGCTTTGGAGGTGAATGTCAAGAGCAGAATGGTAGCATTGTTGAAAGAGTATGTTGATATCTTTGCCTGGTCTTATCAAGATATGCCAGGGTTGGATACCGATATTGTTGTGCACAAGTTGCCATTGAGAGAAGACTGTCCTCCAGTGAAGCAGAAGTTGCGCCGAACTCGACCCGAGATGGCCATGAAAATCAAAGAGGAAGTACAAAAGCAGTTGGATGCTGGTTTCCTAGCTGTCAGTAACTATTCGCCTTGGGTCGCGAACATTGTGCCGATGCCGAAAAAGGATGGAAAGGTGAGAATGTGTGTGGACTACCGGGATCTGAACAGAGCTAGCCCGAAAGATGATTTTCCATTACCTCACATCGATGTGTTGGTAGATAATACAGCTCAATTCTCGGTGTTTTCCTTCATGGATGGCTTTTCTGGCTATAATCAAATTAAAATGTCGCCAGATGATATGGAGAAAACAACGTTCATCACACCATGGGGCACTTTTTGCTATAAGGTGATGCCATTCGGTCTCAAGAACGCCGGTGCCACGTATCAAAGAGCTATGGTGACTTTGTTTCATGATATGATTCATCATGAGATCGAATGCTATGTTGATGACATGATAGCGAAGTCCCAAACAGAAGAGGGGCATTTGGTAGACTTGGCCAAGCTGTTTGACCGGTTGAGACAATTCAAGTTGAGGTTGAATCCGAATAAGTGCACTTTCGGAGTGCGGTCCGGTAAGTTGCTGGGGTTTATTGTAAGTGAAAAAGGAATCGAGGTTGATCCTGCTAAAGTAAAAGCAATACAAGAAATGCCTGAACCGAGAACAGAAAAGGAGGTTCGTGGTTTCTTAGGTAGATTGAACTACATTTCACGGTTCATATCTCATCTAACAGCCACGTGTGAACCCATATTCAGGTTGTTGAGAAAAGATCAAACGGTCAGGTGGAATGATGATTGCCAAGCGGCATTTGAAAAAATAAAAGATAATTTGCAGGAGCCTCTGATTCTGATGCCTCCTGTGGAGGGACGACCGTTAATTCTGTACTTGACAGTCCTCGAGGGGTCTATGGGGTGTGTACTGGGGCAGCATGACGAGTCTGGTCGAAAAGAGCATGCAATTTACTACCTTAGCAAAAAGTTTACCGACTGTGAAACAAGATATTCATTGCTCGAGAAAACTTGCTGCGCTTTGGCATGGGCTGCTCGCCGACTGAGACAGTATATGCTGGTTCATACCACTTTGTTGATTTCCAAGATGGATCCGATCAAGTATATATTTGAGAAGCCAACATTGACCGGACGGGTTGCGAGATAGCAAATGATTTTGACTAAATACGATATTCAGTACACTTCTCAAAAGGAAATAAAGGGGAGTGTATTGTCTGATTACCTCGCCCAATAACCCATTGAGGATTATCAACCGATGAAATTTGAGTTCCCTGATGAGGACATCATGTTTCTCAAATTGAAAGATTGTGAGGAACCTATCCCGGAGGAGGGGCCTGACCCTGAGTCCGAATGGATTCTGATGTTTGATGGGGCCGTTAACGTGAATGGTAGTGGGGTTGGTGTTGTTTTGGTTACGCCGAGGGGATCCCACATTCCTTTTGCTGCTCGGCTAACGTTTGAATGCACCAACAATGTGGCTGAATACGAAGCTTGTATCTTGGGTGTCGAAGAGGCGATTGATTTGTGAATCAAAAACCTTGTTATCTATGGAGATTCAGCTTTGGTTGTGAACCAGGTTAACGGGAAATGGTATACGCATCAATCTCACTTAATTCCATACCGGGATTATACGAGGAGATTGTTGACGTTCTTCACCAAGGTGGAATTACACTATGTGCCGAGAGAAGAAAATCCTTTAGCAGATGCTTTGGCTACTCTGGCTGCTTTGATTAAAGTGCAGTGGTGGAATCAATTTCATAGTGTTGAGGTGGGACGATTGGATAGACCGGCTTATGTGTTTGATGTTAAAACAGTGCCTGATGATGAAAAGCCGTGGTATTATGACATCAAGCGGTATCTGGAGACCCAAGAATATCCCGAGGGAGCGTCTAAGAAAGACCGAAAGACTATGAGGAGGTTGGCCATGGCGTTCTATCTGAATAAAGATGGGGTTTTGTACAAGAGGAATTTTGATTGGGTTTTGCTCAGATGTGTCGATGACAAAGAAGCAAGCCAATTGAGGAAAGAGGTGCATGAGGGGTCGTTTGGTACCCACTCCAGTGGGAATGCGATGGTAAAAAAGTTGTTAAGAGCTGGTTATTACTGGATGACAATGGAGGCTCAGTGTTTCAACTTCGTGCGGAAATGTCATAAATGCCAGATTTATGATGACAAGGTGCACGTACCTCCAAATCCATTGATTTTAATGTCGTCTCCGTGGCCGTTTGCTATGTGGGGCATTGATATGATCGGAAAGATTGAACCTACGGCTTCGAATGGGCACCGGTTCATATTAGTGGCTATCGATTACTTCACCAAGTGGGTGGAAGCGGCGTCTTATGCAAACGTGACAAAGCAGGTCGTGGTCAGGTTCTTGAAAAGAGACATCATTTGCAGATATGGGGTTCCTGAAAGAATCATTACTGATAATGGTTCTAATCTCAACAACAAGATGATGGCAAAACTGTGCCGGGAGTTCAAGATCGAGCATCACAATTCTTCTCCTTATCGTCCAAAGATGAATGGGGCGGTCGAGGCGGCTAATAAGAATATTAAGAAGATTGTGCATAAAATGGTCGTGACCTATAAGGATTGGCACGAGATGTTGCCGTTTGCATTGCATGGGTATCGAACCTCGGTGCATACATCTACTGGGGCAACGCCTTTCTCACTGGTGTATGGGATGGAAGCTGTGCTACCTGTTGAGGTCCAGATTCCGTCATTAAGAGTCCTGATGGATGTGAAATTGGAAGAGGCTGAATGGGTAAGGACTCGGTATGAAGAGTTGAGCCTGATTGAGGAAAAGAGGCTGACAGCCATTTGTCATGGGCAGTTGTATCAGCAGCGAATGAAGCGTGCTTTTGACCGAAAGGTGCGACCTCGTGTGTATCATGTGGGAGATATGGTGTTGAAAAGGATCCTTCCTCCTCAGAACGATCGTCGGGGCAAGTGGACACCTAATTATGAGGGTCCATTCATGGTCAAGAAGGTTTTCTCGGGCGGAGCCTTGTTATTGACGACCATGGATGGCGAGGATTTTCCATCCCCTGTGAATGCGGACGCAGTTAAAAAGTACTTCGTATAAGAGACCCGCTGGACGAAAAGAATAAAATAGTCCAGGCAAAAATGGGCATCCCGGCGAACCAAAAAATGAAAATGAAAAGGTTCGGGAAAAAATTAGGGATAAAAAAAAAAGGAAAAAACTGTACACCCGACAGGTCGAAAACCCGCAAGGGCGGCTTGGGAAAAAAAGGGTATCCTGGTGGACTGAAAACCCGAAAGGGCGGTCCAGGCAAAAGAGGGAATGAAACGAACAACTGCGTCTAGCATGATCGTTTGTACTTTGGTTAATACAAGAGGATAATCCCTGACAGAGATCGGTCGGAAGCGTCTTGTTTCGGAAGGCAGAAAGTGCGGAGAGTCTTGAGGACATATGGGCTGTAACCGGGTTGGAACTCGATGAGATCACGGGTTCACATTGCCATTAGGATAGATTTTCCTTTCGTGCACGATTACCTCTTTTCAGGGATTGCTTCCTGTGTATTGCTCAGTTACGAGCCACTTTTTCAATCAATAAAATGCATATTCAGTCAAATAATTTTGTTTTGTTTTCATTACCGCTTTGATTGCAAAAACATCCGTTTATTTTGATAAAGAATCTTTGCATTTTGAGACATAGGGGTCCCTTCCAATGCATGTTTATAGGATTGAAAACTTGAAATCTTATTCGGAACGTTGAGTGACCTGGATGTTGAAATTTTGGCACGCCTGGGGAACGTTTTATCTGACGATCTCTTTTGCAGGTGTTGTTGGTTATTTTAACTCACTTGCAGATTGGAAGTGAAGCGTTTTTGACAAAATATTCCTTTGAAGTCCAATCAAGGACAAGGAGTTGAGGAATGGTGTAAAGACGGCGAGAGAATTGCGACGATCCTAGAGGATTAATCAAGAAGACTCTTCAAAGTCAGTAAAAATGGAAATTTGACACTGTGGTTAGATGGTGGATGCCAGTGTTCAACGAGTCGACAGGTGTTCCGTGTCGAATATTCCGTATTTCCCCAACGGATTCGAGGTCGGCGTTTCCTCGACAGCCAGGCCTGAAGTTGGTTGTTTCCCCTAGCAGGGTTGAGATTGTTATTTCCCCAGCAGGTCTGAAGATTGTTGTTTCCCCGGCAGGGGTGTGCGTTGAATTTTTCCCCAGTGAAGTCCCCAAGCGGATCGAGTTCAGTGGAGGTCATCCCTAGTAAGGGTTGCTCTTTCCTCGGCATCAGGGTTATCCCAAGCAGGATTGGAGATTGGAGTGATATCGAGTTCCTCAACATAGTTGCTCGTGTCGTCCCCTGAGGGGGATATTTTTTATGCATTCATCATTTAGAGAAGCATAGCATATTGCATAATTAATTGCGTAGCATTTCCATGGTTATGGAGCATTACGTTGTAAAACTCATGCATCGGCATTGCAAGCATAAACTAGTCTCGAGCCGTGGTTACCGTTTGAGAATTGGTTTAGCTGGTTGGTGAAGATGTTACTCTGAGGAGTTCGGCATCGTGATTTTGAATCAACATTATTCCCCAGTAGTGCGATATTGGGGGAAGAAATTCCATCGTGCGGAGATGGAAGGTTGGAGAACGTTACGCGATTAGCGCGGAGATCGGGGTCCATCAGGAGAAAAGGAGACGCAGAGTGTCTTCTGGAGAACGGGGTTCAAATGGAGAACGGGGTTCATTGTTTGGCAGTAAAATCAAAGAATTTTTGGGGGGTTCAAGAAAAGAAAAAATAAAAATAAAAATAATAACAAGGAGAAAATCCCCAGCAGAAGTGGCATTCAGGCCAGATTTCCCGATGTTCAAATCGAAGAAGTTTCCGACGTTCAGGTCGAAGCACTTGTGGCATTCAGGCCAATCTTCCCGATGTTCAGATCGAAGAAGTTTCCGACGTTCAGGTCGAAGCACTTGTGGCATTCAGGCCAATTTTTCCGATGTTCAGATCGAAGAGGTTTTCCGACGTTCAGGTCGAAGCAACTTGTGGCATTCAGGCCAGGTTTCCGGTATTCAGACCGATGTGGCATTCAGGCCAGTTTTTCCGATGTTCAGATCGAAGAAGTTTCCGACATTCAGGTCGATGCAACTTGTGGCATTCAGGTCAATTTTCCGGTATTCAGACCGAAGTGGCATTCAGGCCAGTTTTCCCGGTATTTAGACCGAAGTGGCATTCAGGCCAGTCCCTCGGTGCTCAGACCGATATCAATAATCTCATATCTTCCGATGCTCAGATCGAAGTCATTTCCAGTATTCAGACTGATGAGCGGCATTCAGGCCATGGTTATTCCTGTGTTACCATTTATTTTGGTATCCAGGTTAATATTCAAGCATCGAACCCCCAAGCTAGGTACGGCCAAAAATCCTAGTACTTGAGTGTCGTGTACAAGCTCGTAAACCCCATTTTTGCATTCCAGTCTATTGAGAAATTGTTTTTGAAAAGGCACTTGATGTTGGATCAAGTGTTTGGCATTTACTGTGAACAAGTGTGTGTGAAGAAGAATTGAGATAGAGATAGAGTGATAGATTGAGAAGAGATAGGATAATTATATGAGAGGTATGGGTAATGGAATGAGGTACTTGACATTGGATTAAGCACTCGTGTTGCTATGAAGTGAGTTTGATTTGGAAAACACTTGACATTGGATCAAGTGTGCTTTTGTCTTTTGAAAAGTTTTGTTTTATCGTTTGGTTTTATCTTTTTAGTTAGCATGCATGGAAACTATAAAGCATATAAACCTAAATTATTACACTTGCATGGGATGGGGGACATATGACCCACAATGGGGGGATGGAACCATACAATACAAAAGGTAAAGTGAATAGGATCAAACAAGTTAAAAACCAAGCACCATGCCTAAAACAATCAAGTGGTATGGTGTCCTTACACAATACAAGGAAAAATTAATTGATTAAAGATCATGGTGTCTTAGATTCATACTTGAAGTCTCAAATTCATGTAAGCATACAAACACATGGAGTTAGTATGAGATGAAATCAATGCATCCGATGGAACATGTTAAATGGCAATCATTAATTCTCATGGAAATGGATCGTGAACAATTAAAGGATAATTAATCATATGATCATGGAAAATAAAATTGACATACACAAGACATATATCACATAAATTGAAATGACATTTTCAATTTATTTAAGATAACCACAAACCAAATGAAAAATTAAATGGATATTAAATCTAATAGAAAGTCAATTATGCATGGTTCACAAATATGGATCAATTTAACAAAGTGATTTAATCATGAACCAACTAATAGATCCGCAACTTTAACCTAATCTAAATATGTTCATGGAAATTAGATCAATCATGTAGACATGGACCACAATCAACCATTGAGAATTTAACCATACAAAGTGATAGCATGATCAATATTTAAAGTGATAAAAATGTCAAATTAAATACAAAGTGATAACAATGTCAAATTAATCAAGATTTTCATGGTCAAAAGTATGTAAAAATATGGTAAAAAATAAATATGAATTATTGTGAAAAATGGGGGAAAACCATGTCAAGAAAGCATGTAAAATGGGCCAAAATAGGGAGGTCAGAATGGAAAATAAGGTGCAGAACTGAAATCCGTGCAGGGCCTAAAGATAAGCCCATTATAATATTCATCCATTGTATCCAGGGGTGTAATAGCAAAACAATGGTTTTTATTCAGTAATAGCATAAGGCCCATACCAATGTAGGACCAAACGATCCAACAATGTCCATACATGTGTAGATTTCAGCATCTAATCAAATGAACATGAAATTTAAAATCCAAATTATGCGTCAACATGGAATGAATGAAACGTACAAATACTTAGGTATGATAGCCACCATAAACAACAATGCCAGAGGTCACCTCTGGTGGCGGTGGAACACCAAAATGAAAATCGTAACCACCATCAGAATTGCGTTATCAAGCTAAGTCTGAATCTATAACCACTTTCTGCAGAAGCCTGCTCTAAGGTCTAAATCGAGGAGATCTCTTCAAGAACCCTAGAATTTCTTTGTCAAATAAAATAACGGTCACGAGGAATCAAAGCCCAAGAGGCTAGGGCTTTGATTCCTCTCATCTCACTCTACATCTCGGTAACTAGGAAATGAAAAAAGTGAAGATTTTGAAATTACCTCGTCGGATAAGATGAGTTGAAATGGGGTTTCGGTAAGTTCTATGTGAAGGAGAAGAGCAATCCAAAATGCAGAAGAATTTAAAATTTCTCCTTTAATGATCCTTACGAATGGGCATGATCAGTGATAGAATCGTTACCTCTCGTGGCGATTATAACCTTTTGATGCAGATCGATGGAGCGATCACGAACGTTGAACGATAACAACGCCTCTACTCAGTCCACATGAACAAATTCCTTCAATCTCAATGCTAGCTTCTACGAATGAAAGTTTTGAGTGAGAGAGATAGATAGATAGAGAGAGAGAGAGAGAGAAACGAAATTGCAACTGTGTGGGATGCAAGCTAAAAAGCCCACTCAAGTGTATGTGGCCCATATCTTATAATATGCCAAAATCAGTTAAGTGTGTGGTACCTTACCATATTTCGTATTCTACTTAAGTACACCGTACCTTACGATGTTCTACAATTCACTTAAGTGCATTGTACATTACGGTATTCCTTAGTTACTCTATCTCTCATCAATCCGTCCTTTTGTGTGTGACCCTGTAAGTTTTCGCGGCATTGGCAATTATTTAAATCACATATTTAACATGATAAACAGTGAGCGGTATCTAGCAACACATCACTGCTACCCAAGACACGTAAATGTCATGTGATCTGACAAATCCTTTTTTGTGATAATACTTATGTGTACAATTACCCTTTTTCCCTTACGTCTATATTGGACACAAGGCATAGACCATGTCATCCTTGTCCAGTTCAATATTGGGCCCATCGACATTTATCCTGTTACGCAGGATGGGCAAATTCCATCTAGGTCACTCATGTACCTTAGCATGCTTCGTGGAGTACCCATCAACTGTCTTTCTGGTCATCCAATTACGGACAATGTTTGATCAGCAATAAGGCACTCGACTCTACATCTAAGGTCCATAGTGGTTTCAGGTCGAAGGGTGGTATACACCATTATCACCATGAGAATAACTTATGACACTTTGCATAACATTCTATATAGTATTCTCATAGCGGGTCAATCCAGTATAAATATTACTCTTAATATTCATACATATGTTTAAGACTTGATAACTCCTTATCCATGATCCATGAGATGTGATCATCAGTCTATATACATAATAGTCTTAATGCTTTAATATTATCCCACTTCATAGTAGAGCTAGACTATGGATACTTTAAGAATAGTGTTCTTATGTTTAATGTGATCTTATGATTAAGTCACACTTGATACATTAAACGGACTAGCTATTCTAAGGACTTTATTAAACAAACATAATAAAGAAAAAGCCTTTTATTATTAATAAATAATTCGATACAAGTACCAAAAGTATTGGCCTCTAGGGCTTACACCAACAATATCCCACTAGCACTAGAGTCAATCAGGCATACCCATAATGCCCATAGATCTAGTATGGCCATCATGCTTCTGCTGTGCAAGAGGCTTTGTCAGTGGGTCACCAATATTGTGAAGTGTAGGTACTCTGCATATTTTCACATCTTCTCTATCTATTATCTCTGGAATGAGGTGATAACTCCTAAGTATGTGTTTGAATCGTTGGTGAGATCTAGGCTCCTTAGCTTGTGCGATAGCACCATTGTTATCACAATAGAGACCAATGGGATCCGCAATGCTAGGAATTGTTCCAAGTTCACTAGTGAACTTTTTGATCCAAACAGCTTCCTTTGCTGCACTTGAGGCAGCAATATACTCGGCCTCGGTGTAGAATCAACAACTGTATCTTGCTTTGAACTTTTCCAGCTTACAGCGCCACCGTTTAAGCAAAACACATAACCAAATTGCGATCTAAAGTCATCCTTATCTGTCTGGAAGCTAGCATCAGTGTATCCAATTACAACCAGCTCTTCATGACCTCCATATATCAAGAATGAGTCCTTAGTCCTTCTCAAATACTTAAGGATATTCTTGACAGCTACCCAATGAGCATCACAAGGATCAGATTGGTACCTACCCGTTGCACTTAAAGCATACGAGACATTTGGTCGAGTATATAACATGACATACATGATAGATCCTATTGCAGATGCATATGGAATCTTATTCATGCGATCCCTTTTTTCCTTAGTTGAAGGGGATTGTGTTTTTGATAGACACATGCCATGTTGCATAGGTATGAATTCTTTCTTGGAATCATGCATATTAAAGCATCTCAGCACTTTGTCTATGTACGTACTCTGACTTAGGCCAAGCAGTTTTTGTGATCTATCTCTATAGATTTTGATTCCTAATATATAGGCTGCTTCACCTAGGTCCTTAATAGAAAAGCATTTCCCCAACCAAGACTTTACTTGTTGCAGGGTAGGGACATCTATTCCAATGAGTAATATGTCATCGACATATAATACCAAGAAAACGATCATGCTCCCACTAACCTTCTTGTAGACACAAGGCTCATCTTCGTTCTTGATGAATCTATATTGTTTTACTGTTTCATCAAAATGAAGATTCCATCTTCTGGAAGCTTGCTTCAATCCATAGATTGATCTTTGTAACTTACATATCTTTTGGGCTTCTTCTAGTATGTCAAATCCTTCAGGCTGTGTCATGTACACATCCTCAAGAAGATTCCCATTAAGGAAAGCAGTTTTGACATCCATCTACCATATTTCATAATCATGATATACAGCGATAGCAAGTAAAATCCGAACAGATTTAAGCATTGCAACTGGTGAAAAGGTTTCATCATAGTCAACCCCATGAATTTATTTATATCCTTTTGCAACCAGTCTTGCCTTATAGGTGTGTACCTTACCATCCATGCCGGTCTTCTTTTTGAAGACCCACTTGCATCCTATAGGGTTAACTCCTACAAGAGGCTCTACCAATGTCCAAACTTGGTTTGTGTACATGGAATCCTTTTCAGATTTCATGGCTTCTAGCCACTTCTCAGACTCGGAACCAGTTATGGCCTCTTGGTAGGTCATAGGCTCATCTTGATCCATGAGTAATACATCACCTTGATTAGTTATGAGATATCCATATCTCTCAGGTAGGTGACGTATCCTGCTTGACCTACGCTGGTCTTGTTCTACTTGAGCAGGTTGTTCTTCCACAACTACTTGTGTTTCCTGCTCTAATTCCTCCATAGGTGTATCAATGCTTTGTGATTCTTGAACTTCTTCAAGCTCTACTTTCCTCCCACTGATTCCTTTGGAAATAAAATCATTTTCTAGGAAAACTCCAGTTCGAGCGACAAACACTTTGCCCTCTGAAGGATTGTAGAAGTAATACCCTCTTGTTTCTTTAGGATACCCCACAAATAAGCATTTTTCAGATTTGGGCTCAAGCTTAGTTGAAATTTGTCGTTTCACATAAACTTCGCAACCCCAAATCTTCATGTAAGACATATGTGGTTTCTTACCACTCCATATCTCATATGGTGTCTTCTCAACCTTTTTGGATGGAACACGGTTAAGTGTGTAAGTTGCTATCAATAGTGCATGTCCCCAAAAGGAGTTTGGAAGATTGACGTGACTCATCATGGACCGGACCATGTCTAACAGGGTTCGATTTCTTCTCTCAGATACACCATTCCATTGGGGTGTTCCAGGAGGAGTAAGTTGGGATAGGATCCCACACTCTTTTAGATGGTCATCAAACTCTAGGCTTAAATACTCACCACCTCGATCTGATCGAAGAGTTTTAATATTCTTACCTAGTTGGTTTTGTACTTCATTCTTGAATTCCTTGAACTTTTCAAAGGACTCTGATTTGTGTTTCATTAAATACACATAACCATATCTACTGAAATCATCAGTAAATGTGATGAAGTACTGAAAACCTCCTCTGACTGGTATGTTCAGTGGTCCACATACATCAGTATGTATTAGGTGTAACACCTCAAAATTTGCCCTCCTCTTCTTGAGACTAGTTTGACATATTGAATTTCATTTTTTAGAGCATTAGGTATTGCATTTTGCATCTCATATGAAAATAAGAAGGTCATCCTCCAAAGTCTTTTCAAAAGATGGAGAAGTTAAGTGATTCAAGCCTGAGGGTCTCTATGAATTGATGATCAACCATCTGAGGGCATGGGCTTTAATTAGGGTTTTTTTGGTTCTTCAAAGGTCTTGAGCATTATCTTGTTTGCAAAGATATATTACCATCATCATGGTTCTATCATCATCAAGAGTTTCATTGTTCATTCTCAAGTTCCTTTGGATTAGGGTTGTGACCTCTGGTCAACCCTAATCAATGCCATTCTTCCAACCAGGGCTTCTCAAAGGCATGAGGTATTGTCTTGGGATGAGGATCACATGATTGTTATGAGGAGCTTACATGAGCTAGGGTTTCATTTTGAGCAATTTCCCCAAGTGGTGGAGGCTCAAGTGGATCAAGGCATGTCAAGGTCATCTGAGGACCACAAAAGTTAACCGTGGAGTCAACTGAGGGCTATGAGGTGGGGAAATGATTTGAGACACCTAAATCATGTTCAAATAAGGCCCATTCATCATTTTAAACATTCATCTTGAAGAATCAAACGTCATGGCAAAAGTTACCAAAAATGGAAAGTGACCTATAATTCAAAGTTTCCAAATTTGGCAAGTTTTTGGTCCACATTCAACTTGACTTTTCAATATTAAAGATGTTTCAAATGGATTTTTGGTGAACATGAAAGTTGTAGATCTTTGTCTCCCCTTTTCAAAAAGTCTTAAATCATGTCCATGTGATGGATGGTTGAGAAGTTATGGTCATTTGATCACAAGGTGTACATGGAAACTCAAAGTTACCTAACTTTTGATACAAAGCTCCAATTTGATCCATTCTTTTTGCAAAATGCTCCTCATGTACACGGCCTCTAAAATTGACATCATTTGGCTCAATTAGGCAAAAGAATCATGGCTTGTGTTCTCATTATTTTCTCATGTGCATTTTGGAGGGAATTTCCATAATTCAAATTTGGCTTATGATACAAGCAAAATACCATTTCCATGATGATCCTTGGTTGATTTTAAGCGGATTCAAAGCTTAACATGAGCATGTGCACGTGTGTTTTGGCCATGCAAGTTCAATGTGCAATTTTGCAAGACACTTCAATTCTCACTAATCATGATTAAACCAAGGCTAATTTGGTTTTCAGTATCATTAGCATGCCATATAAAAGCCAAACCCTAAGCCATAACTGCCATAACAACATTTTCAGATCTCAAATTTTCAAGTTCCCTCCAATTTTCTCTCTCTTCGATTCTTCAATTTCTCCACACAAACACCAAAAATTCTTCAAGATTCTTGATCATCATCCTTCATTGATCAAGAATCAACCTCTGTTTTGGACAATTGAGCAAGATTTCGAGCTGTTCAAGTGCATCTTCATGGAAATGGATTTTGGAAATTGAGCTAGATCCAGGTGGTTTCAGCTGTTGATTCTTGCACAAAGCTTCAAGTCAAGGATATTGGAGTAGATCTGGAGCTTTTGAGAGTTTGAGCACGCGTAAATAGCAACTTCCATTTCCGAGTGAGTTGAAACTCGATCTCTCTTTTTGTTGTTTTCTTGATATAAATGTGTAGATCTCATTGCCTGGAACATGTAGATATAATTAGAATTGAAAATGGATGAGAATTGAGCATGTTATGTGAACTTTCAGTTTAGATCTCAATAATGTTTTCGTTCGATCTGAAGAATACAAGAGGAATTAGGTTTAATTGAATTGATATTTGGATTCTATGTTGCAAGAGCTTTCGATTGGTGTATGGTTTGATGGATTCTGGAAAAAAATTGTTGGAACTCCGCCGGAGATGGCCGGAGAAGACGACCGGAGCTTAGCTCCGGCGTCTCTGCAACTTGCTAGGGTTTGCCTTGTTGTCTGCTGACTGTGTGCCTTGTGTGTATGAACCATTGGCTGATGTTCCTTTGACCTTGGCCATGTGTATGTTGAATGCTGAGTGGCATGGTGAGTCATTTAATGAAACGCATCGTTTCATTTAGGTGATGTGGATTGCTGATGTATGCGCTTATGTGTGTGAATGATTGGCTCCGTTTGCTTTGACTGGCCACGCGTTGCTTTGACTTGCTGAGTGGCACGCTGATGTAGATTAGTGAAGTGCTGCGTTTTGATGTTTGAATGTGGACCGCTGGATTGCTTTTGCGCGCTTCATCGTGTGGCTCTCATTTATTCTGATTTAATTTGAATAATTATTTCCCTCCAATTTCTTTTTGTTTATTCCATTTATTTAGCTCATTTAGAAAATTCATTAAAAATTGAAAAATGATCCAAATTAACTCCAATTTTTTTTCATAGATTTGTTTTAATGTCTAGTTTTTCATGGTATTATTTTCATGAATTGTTGATGTCTGATTTTTAATGTGTAAATTTTTTGATCCATGCCATGCTATCTTGATATGTTGCATTCAATGCTTTGTGAAATCTTCATCTTTGATCCAATTGACCTGATTTTTTGTGTCCTTGATCTTCACATGTGATATGATTTTTGAACACTGGTGTGGAATTTTTCTCATATGCTATCATTGTTTTTGACACATGAAGATGTATGTGACAATTTGTGTCACATTTTTGGCATTCAACTTGTGCATTTTTGTTCATCTACCATTTAAACTCTTCTGGATTTGATCTTTTTCACATTGCTTATTCATGACATGAAGAACTTGCATAAAAAATATCATAGTCTTTGCATGCATTTCTGTTTTGATTTGAATTTTCTAATTTGAAAGTTCACTTTGTACACATTTTGTGATCATTGCATAACATAGGCCATTTGAGATATTTGCTTTTTAAATTGATGTTGGTCCTTTTGAGGATATTTTGTGACATGTTTGAATGTACATTATGTGAAAGATTGAGTTTTGTTTTGATCATTTGATTTGGTTTTGAACTTAGTCTTTGTACTAGTGTTTTGTGCATATACTAACTATGCTTTGTGTTTCAGGTTTGGACATTTAGCATTGATGGTTGATTTGTTCTCACTTTGTGAGATGCAAATGATTAGAATTCTAACTTTTGTTTGTTTTGTAGGATCTTAAGTGATGTGCTTGAGTTCTTGAGTTCATTTGAATGCTTGAGCATTGTTCATTGAGTTGTGTAACTGTGAATGGTTTCACTGTTTGCCTGTTGGTTTTTGACTGAAATATTAATTGTTTAGCTTTTGTACAGGTACATTAGTTGCTTGCTTTTTGCTCTTGCTTGAGCTTTGGATTGTGGTTGATACACCACTTAGGTAGTTATCCTCTTACTTCATGTATTCTGGAAGTCCTGTCACCTTTTTGGCAGGCATTTTGCTGGCAAGTCCTCCTTCAGAGGCTCTGTTTGTGTTTGTTTACAGTTGTGCCAAAGACCTCCAAATGAGGCATGTGATATTTGATAAGACCTCCAAATTGAGGCAATTGACGGATAAAAGGGATTAGTAGCCAATCCCCCATTATTCAGTGAGTCGTTCTTTATGCTCGCACTACATGCTGATGCTTCAGAACATGTACCCAAGATCTTTGTCCAGTGTCTGTCAAGTGGAATAGGATCCCACTTTCTGGATCCCCACGCTTTCTTTGTCATGAGCTCACCCTGGCCAGGGTTAAGAGCATGAGGTCTCATCCTCATTACCATTTTGATCTGCTCACCCTGACGTTCAATGTCAGTGGTTAAGAGCCCACTTGATCACCCTTGTACAGTTTGGCTTGTTTGTCGAGGTTGATATGACCCCTCTTGACTAAAGCCTACCCATTGTTTGGGCCTCTTGTATGGATATAGTGTGTGATGCTTGTTCACTTGTGCTGGTATGTTTATCTGCTTTCCTCTTCTCGTCTCCATTTCTGTAGGAGTTGTATGATTGATTTCTGAGGAAGCTGAATGCATGATTATAGACCTCAACTTAGGGATTGTTGATTGCATGACAAATATTAGGCTCAAGTCAGTCTCCCTATTAGTTTGTTGTTTCCCTGGTCTCTGGTTAGGAGAGTGTTTTACCCCTGTTAAGGGGAACTACGTCGCCCTGATTCTCATACCAGATGAGATACGTAGGCAGGAGATTGAGCGAGATCTCTCCGGGCAACCTTTACTTTTTTTGTTGTGTTGTGTGTGTTCACCCTTTATTTGTTTTCTTTGGAACTCGTTTGTCCAGCGTGTGCGTGTGTGGTATGATTATACCTTGGGGGATTTCTTCTGTTATCATTTGGGGTTCATATTGGGGTTCATTTGTGATTATCATCATCTTGGGGTTCACCTTTGGGGTTCATCTTTGGATATTTGGTCACTTTGTTGAGGTTTGTTCTGATAACTTTTTTTCTTTGGTGTTCGCTGGTTAGCGTTTGTTATTGTTTGGAGTCGGATGTAAGTCCATGTATTGGCATTCTGTTTCCTTTTTGTTGTTTGGAGTCGGATGTAAGTCCATGTATTGGCATTCTATTTCCTTTTTGTTGTTAGGAGTCGGGTGTAAGTCCATATTGTCGCATCCTGCGAAAAAACAACCGGCGAGCCTAAAAATAAAAACATACAGAGCCGCCACTAAACGTTATTTATCCCAAGATAGGGAAAGGAAACGCTCAGAGAAACCTGGAAAGACATGGTCTCGCGACCAGAGAGAAAAGGTTCGGGAGTCGGTTACGCGAGGGGAAGGTATTAGCACCCCTCACGTCCTAGGTACTCCTAGGGATCCACGTCCTAGAATAAAGAAAAGGTTGCTAAACATCACACACACACACGGGGAACGCAGGTGGGATTAAGAGGAATGGGCTCGATAAGGTATCGCACCTTATGCCTACATATCTTGTCTGGAACAAGAATCAGAGCCACTGTAGTTCGGCTTACGCACGCCAAACAACACAAAACATACAAATAAGCAAGGGTGGCAAACATGGAGCCTGACAACCACTGGATGGAATTACGTCGGCATCCGAACCAAAACACACTCAAAAGGGCAAACGTGGAGCCCGACTGCCAATCACTGGACTTACATCGGCATCCGAACCCAAGCATACAATCAGATAACAAGTAAACGCACGCAAAAAAGAAAAAGGTTGCCCGGAGTGGTCTCGCACGACCACCTGCCTACGTACCTCGTCTGGAACGAGGATCAGGGCGATGTAGTTCCCCTAAACAGGGACTAAATTGCTAACCAGAAACCGGGGAAAGATACACAACTAGGGAGCTGAGACTCGAGCCTAATGTTGTCATGCATCGTTAACCCTAAGTTCGGTTTTCTATCCTACTTGCATAAGCAAACTAACCTAACCAGGAAAGAAGCTAGCACACAAGCATACGATCATATATCATCAAATGAGAACAGGTATCTCAAACAAACATGTCAATCAGATATCCACATAACACGCACTATAGCCAAACAAGGGGGCTCAATCAATCAGGTTTGACTGCCTAAGCAATCGTCTGTACAGGCTGTGTTTGCTCTTAACCTTGCCATTACGAGGCTAACGTGAAGCAGATGAAAGGATGAAGTGAGGATCAGACCTCACAGCTCTTATCCCTAACCAGGGAGAGCTGACAAATGAGCATGGGTCCAGAATAGGGGAACCCTTCTATACTCGATGACTCTGACACAATGTGCACTGCACAAGATCTTGGGCTTTTGATCTCAATGCTACAACCATGTAATGGGAGCAAGGAGAAGACTCACTGAATAGTGGGGGACAGGTTGCTTGTCCCTACCTTCCACCAATTGCCTTCTTTGAAGGACTTTTCCTGCTTGGGCTCGAAAAATAAACATACACAAGCATTGCCTCTTAAGGAGGACTTCAGACAATTTGCCCGGCCCGGTAACAGCCGGGTCTCCAGACTACATGAAGTAAGAAGGTTATACCTCAAATGCAAGTTGCTTAAGCAAAGCAAAGAAATAGTTCACAAGGAACTGAGCAACTAAAGTACCTGGAAACAATCAAACTCAATCAGTAATCAATCAGACAAACTATACGGCAAACAATCAAACAGTTTAAACAATACAACACAAAGCAAGCTCAAGGCTTAAGCCCAAGCTCCAACACCTACAAAAAAATGTTATGTTAGTGTACAAACATCCACAACATCAATCAAAATTGGATTTGGATCATTCTCCATGTACATTATGCTTTTGATCCTGAAAAACCAAGCAAATATTAGCAACTAGACCACTAGGCCAAGCCTAGGGTCCAAAAGCAAGAAAAAAATTAAAACAGCAAGGTATCCACCATCCAACATCAAATTAACATCAAACAAGAGCAAACATCATTGGTCTCATGTTTATATCATCCATCAAGTTCAATTCATGCACAAAACAATCCATATTGGTTCAAATGAAGCACCAAATATACAAACAGAAGTATTGCATTCAAAGCCATGCCAAAACACATCAAAAAAATCTCAAATTAAATACACCTAAACAGGGGTCAATCAAGGTCTACCATGTCAAATTTGAGCTCAATTGGGCAAATGGAACCATGTCAATGAAAATCAACAAAAACAGCCACAATTTCATGCTCCAATTCACACCATCAATGCATACATCCACTTCAAAAATTCATATCTCATTGGAAACTAAAAAGAAATGGATGAGACCAAAACAAGGAGGTCCTAACATGTGTCTAGTTCATGCATATCAAATTTCATGGCCATACAATACCATATGAGGATTTCACATCAAAATTACAAACCTATGTCATATGAGCTTGCACAAATGATCTCCAGAAATGAAAAATCATGATCAAATAGAAAATGCAGTGAAAAATTCTACAAAAATTCATACAACATCACAACATGCCAACCAATCATCATGCAAAATTTCATTTTATTTCAACATGTATAGGTCACTCAAAAAAATCCTGCAAGTTGACATAATGAGGTGTGACACAAATTGTCACACCTAAGTTCCAGAATTTGCTGCTCTCTAACCAGGTATCCAAAATTCACGAAATTTACATATAAATAATCCTCAAAGAGTCAAGAACCACCACAAAAATTTTCAAGAATTTATTTTATGATATGAGTATTTCATGATCAAATTGCAAAAATGTATCAAAAATGGACATACATCGGAAAACCCTAGGTCAAATAAAATATTCCCCAAGCACAACTTTGACCAATAGGTCAAAAAAAACCTACACTCACCAAGGAAGCTATAGAAAAAATTTCCATATTTTTTGGATTTTTTACTATTTTTTATGAATTTTTTAAGGTGTTAGTGAATTTTTAAGAATTAAAATGAATTAACTTAAATTAACAAAAATGAAATTTCAGTGGCATTATGGTAATTTTTTTTGCGCGGCGGGAAACAGCAAATTTGAAAATTCAAATGACAATTTGGATCAAACATCATCTTCTTCATCGTTTTCAGTAAGAGATTTTCCAGAATTTTCAAAATCATGAAGAACATCAAATGCTAACGAAAATGGACATGGCCGGTACCATTCGAACCGTCTCAACAAGAGGATTACAACTATGAACTCTATTTCTCTCAACTCTTCCTAAATCAAACGAATCACTCGATCTAGGGTTTCACATCCAAAATTCGAATCCGAATATCTCCCTACACAGTCCTCCATTCGCAATTCCAAAACTATCACGACGATCTACATAGCAAGCTCTATAAAACGCATATGCACATCGAGCAAAACATGAAACTCGAAAATTGCTCAAACCTGTAATGGCAGTCGTGATTGAGAGGTCTTTTGCGCTTCTTTTCTTCAAACAGCAGTAGAAGAAGCTCCAGGCAAGGTGATGTGATGCTCAGGTCCCTTCAATTTCGCTCCTACAGCTCGCAATCCGAAATCACCATGGATGAAGGCATTAGCAACAGTCACGATGCAGCACCTAATTCCTCTTAATTTGGCAAAACAGATGGTGAGGATGAGGTTTGTGATCGAATGCAACAAGAATCTCCAATTTTGGTTGAAGAATGAGGAAGAAAAGTGAGATTGAAGATTGGTGTGTTCTTGAAGGTTTGAGAGAATTGGAAGAGTTCTAGATCTAGCTTTGGAGAATGTGATTTTCTGTTATGATTAGCAAATGATTTGGAATATATATGTTGGCTTAATCCTCCACTAATCATGTAATTAGCATTTGGCATAATTAAGTGAAATGGTAATTTTTGCAAATGAGGGCAAATTGGTCAATACACAATGACAGCACATGCCAGCTCACAATTGGTTCCAACATGTCCAAAACACCATATGTGAAGTGTAGAAACAATTCCCATTGCAATTGGTCATGTATTTCTCAAACTCACCATGTATTTGCAAAATGTCCATTTTTGTCATTTCCATTTTTCAAGACAAAACTCAAACCTTGTGCATTAACCATGAAATGAATATTCAAACACACTTAAAATGCCATTCCTGAGGTGTTGGAAAAAGTCCCGTTCAAAAATTCCCAATATTTTGACTTTTGGACAATTTTGCCCCTGGTCCAATTCAGCTGTCCAGTTGAAAAGTGACTTTTTGCCTTGGCCATTTTTGAACAAATCCAATGATGCACCCTCAAAGTACATGTCAAATGGAGTTTGTGCATATAAAGAACTTGCAATTTGGACAAAGTATGTGGTAGTTATGGCCTCCTGATTACGGATCTTTTCTGAAATTCACTGAGCCATATTTTGCAAACCGTACATTGGATTTTCAAGTTCTTGGACTTTTTGGAAAGGTGAGAACAAGACCTACATCTGTCATGTTGAACAATTTTTCATTTGAAGCTTCCTTGGACTTCTGTTTTTGAGGTCAAAAACTTTCCACTTTTGGAAACTTCTATTACAAGTCAGTTGCTATTTTTGGCAGTTTTTGTCCTGACTTGATTTTCTTCATTCTTAAGCTTTGAGATGTCAAATATCACTTGTTCCAACATGAATGAAGTGTATCCAACTCATTTCCACCTCCACATCCATCAGATCAAGCACAGTTGACCACAGTTGACTTTGCATCTGATAGATGAATTTGGCAATGCATTGATCAATTTAAGCCCCAATCTCCAACTGAAATGGCTCAAGGGTGACACCCTAGCCTCAATAATCACCATATAATCACAAAATGATCCTCATCTCCATCTCAAACACCATCTCCTGATTAAACCCTGATTGGCCCAATACAACTGATTAGGGTTGACCAGTGGTCAAAACCCTAATCTCAAGGAATCTTCTTCAATCTCCTGATGACATCCAACCATGGTGATGATGATGTATCGATTCAATCAACATGAAGACCAATACCCTTGGGAGTCACAAAACCCTAATTCACAGCTCAATCCTCAGATGGCCCATGATCAATCAGTACAACCCTAGGCTTGCATTTTCTGACTTCCTCATCTTCTGATCAAGACTTGGGAAGATAGCTTGCACTATGTAACCACATGTTATGCAATATGAAATGCCTAATGTCTTAAAATGAAATGCAAATATGTTAATGCTAGTCCCAAGAGAGGAGGGCAAATTTTGAGGTGTTACAGCTGCCCCTATTCAATCCACTGTGAACCTGTCGATACGAAATAGCCTCGGCTTTCGGATGATCAGGATGAAGAGTGATTGAATACCAAGAACAGACGAACAATTTGCACTCTGATGGAATAATAATTCATAACGCCTGTCAAGATCGGCGAAGAAACAAACTTTGAACAAAAATCCGTCTGGTACGGAGAAAATCGGTCTGAACACCGCACATCCCCTCGGGAGTATTATTCTTTCTTCTTATTCTTTTCTTGAACCCCGAAAATTTTCTCTTCTTCTACCTGGTCCGAAAACCACTTCGGTCTGACTCCGGGAAATTGGCCTGATCGCCCTTTCGGTCTGGATACCGCCTCGGTCTGAACTCCGGGAAATTGGCCTGACCGCCACTTCGGTCTGGATACCGCCTCGGTCTGAACTCCGGGAAATTGGCCTGATCGCCACTTCGGTCTGGATACCGCCTCGGTCTGAACTCCGGAAAACTGGCCTGAATACCACAAGTACATCAACCTGATCGTCGGAAACTTCTTCGATCTGAGAATCGGAAACTGGGCCTGAATACCACAAGTACATCAACCTGATCGTCGGAAACTTCTTCGATCTGAGAATCGGAAACTGGGCCTGAACGCCACTTCGGTCTGGATACCGCCTCGGTCTGAACTCCGGAAAACTGGCCTGAATACCACAAGTACATCAACCTGATCGTCGAAAACTTCTTCGATCTGAGAATCGGAAACTGGGCCTGAACGCCACTTCGGGCTGGATACCGCCTCGGTCTGAACTCCGGAAAACTGGCCTGAATACCACAAGTACATCAACCTGATCGTCGGAAACTTCTTCGATCTGAGAATCGGAAACTGGGCCTGAACGCCACAAGTACATCAACCTGATCGTCGGAAACTTCTTCGATCTGAGAATCGGAAACTGGGCCTGAACGCCACTTCGGTCTGGATACCGCCTCGGTCTGAACTCCGGAAAACTGCTAATCGCGTAACGTCCTCTGATTTTATTTCCCTCTCCGCCCGACGGAAACATTTCCTCCAATATCGCACTACTGGGGAACATTGCTGATCTGACGTTCTGATGCTAGACTCCTCAGAATAACACCTTTATCTTTCAGCAAAACCACCCCTCAAACGGTAACCACGGTTTGGGACTAGCTTATGCTTGCAATGATGCATGATTGATTTTTCTGCGTAATGCTCCATAAACATGGAAATGCTACGCGATTATTCATTTTTTATGCAATATGCCATGCTATTTTTTCATGATGAATGCATAAAAAGAAATATCCCCCTCTGGGGAATCCTCTGGGGGACACGAGACTCTCTGCTGAGGCTCTCGTCACTGCTCCGATTTCCACCCTGCCGGGGAATAGTACTGCTGCTGGGAGAATGCCACCCTTGCTGGGGAATACCTCCTTTGCACCCAACCCTCTCGAGGACCTGCTGGGGCAGAAGAACCATCATCGCGCTCTGTGGGGATACCACAATCTCTTTGTCTTGCTGGGGATACACGCCCCAACTCTGCTTTGGGAACCCTCACCGATACTCCCGCTGAGGAAATGGGCAATCTTCAACCTACCGGGGATGACCATCCAGACCATGCTAGGAGAAACGACTGCTACTCCGCTGGGGATTACCCATGCAATCCATAGGTAGAATCGGCTCAGCTGGGGATGCAGAAACCCGTCCGCCACGGGAATTTGTTCAATCCTCCGGTAAGATGAACACTGCTGGAGATATATTTCTTTGGAAAAGACCCGCTCCACTCGGGGGTAGCAACCTTCAGACCTGACTGCTGAGGAAACACCATTATAAACCTGCCAGGTATAACCACACTGACTCGGCTGGGGAGCTAGTCCTACGATTCTGCTTGGGGACTTAGCTGGGAAATAAGAATTCCCGGACTCATCCGGACCTTTTCTGCTCCATCATCTTGTATTTCAAATCGCCCTGCGCTCGACGAGAGACGTACTCCTGGGATTTATACAGAAATTTCAATCTTTCGACTTTGAAGAGTCTTCTTGATTAATTCCAAAGGTCGTCGGACGTCTCAACGTCTTCTCTCCACCGTTCCTCCTTCGTCCCTGATCGAACTCTGCGGGGAACTACAAACTTTCATGTCTTCCGACTTTGAAGAGTCTTCTTGATTATCATCAAGGATCGTCGTACGTCTCAACGTCTTCGTCATTTTTCATATTCATTTGTTCCTGAGCGAACTCTCTGGGGATTTATTACAAAGCTTCCGCCTCACAACCTGCAAGTGAGTGACGAATACCTAACAGTTCCTGCAAAACAGATCGTCAGATAAAACCGTGCCCCAGGTGTGTCAAGATTTCAACACTTGGGTCACTCAACCTTCCACATAAGATTTCAAGCTTTCAATCTTATAAACATGCATTGGAAGGAACCCGTATGTCTTAAAATGCAAGATTCTTTATCAAAAATATCTGGATGTTTTTGCAATCAAAGCGGTAATGAAAAACAAAAACAAAATTATTTGACTGAATATGCATTTTATTGATTGGAAAAGTGTGGCTCAAATTGAGCAATACAAAAGGAAGCAATTCCTGAAAAGAGGTAATTGCGCTCAAAAGGAAAAATCTATCCTAATGGCAATGTGAAACCCGTGATCTCATCAAGTTCCAACTCGGTTACACCCCCTATATCCTCAGACTCTCCATGCTTTCTGCCTTCTGAACAAGACAACTCTGACTGATCCCTACCGGGTATTATCCATGATGCCTTAACCAAAGCGCAAACGATCATGCTAGACGCAGTTGTTCGTTTCAATCCCTCTTTTGCCTGGACCGCCCTTTCGGGTTTTCAGTCCACCGGGATACCCATTTTTGCCCAAGTCGCCTTCTCAGGTTTTCGACTTGCCGGGTGTACATTTTCATTTTTATCCCTAATTTTTGCCCGAACCTCTTTTCTGTTTTTGGTTCGCCGGGATGCCCATTTTTGCCTGGACTATTTTGTTCTTTTCGTCCAGCGGGTCAATTTATACGAAGTATTTTTTAACTGCGTCCGCATTCACAGGGGATGGAAAATCCTCACCATCCATGGTCGTTAACAACAAGGCTCCGCCAGAGAAAACCTTCTTGACCACGAATGGACCTTCATAATTCGGTGTCCATTTGCCCCTTCGATCGTTTTGAGGAGGAAGGATCCTTTTCAGCACCATATCACCTACGTGATACACCCGAGGTCGCACCTTCTTGTCAAAAGCACGCTTCATCCTCTGCTGGTACAACTGCCCATGACAGATGGCTGCTAGCCTCTTTTCCTCTATCAGGCTCAACTCTTCGTACCGGGTCCTTACCCATTCAGCCTCTTGCAATTTTACGTCCATCAGGACTCTCAAAGAGGGAATCTGAACCTCGACAGGTAGTACAGCCTCCATCCCATATACCAACAAGAACGGAGTTGCCCCAGTAGATGTGCGTACCGACGTTCGATACCCATGCAATGCGAACGGCAACATCTCATGCCAATCCTTGTAGGTTACCACCATTTTCTGCACAATCTTCTTTATATTCTTGTTGGCTGCCTCAACCGCCCCATTCATCTTCGGACGATAGGGAGAAGAATTGTGATGCTCAATCTTGAATTCCCGACACAGCTCTGCCATCATCTTATTATTCAAGTTAGAACCATTATCAGTAATGATTCTCTCGGGAACTCCATATCGGCAAATGATGTCTCTCTTGAGAAATCTAGCAACAACCTGCTTCGTCACATTCGTATAAGAGGCTGCTTCTACCCACTTGGTGAAGTAATCAATAGCCACTAATATGAATCTGTGCCCATTCGAAGCCGTAGGCTCTATCTTTCCAATCATATCAATGCCCCACATAGCAAACGGCCATGGAGACGACATTAAGCTCAACGGATTTGGAGGCACGTGCACCTTATCAGCATAAATCTGGCATTTATGACACTTCCGCACGAAATTAAAACATTGGGCCTCCATTGTCATCCAATAATAACCTGCTCTCAGCAGCTTCTTCACCATTGCATTCCCACTGGCATGGGTACCGAACGATCCCTCATGAACCTCTTTCATCAATTGGCTTGCTTCTGCATCATCAACACATCTGAGCAAGACCCAATCAAAATTCCGCTTATACAAAACCCCATCCTTATTCAGGTAGAACACCATGGCTAACCTCCGCAGAGTCTTTCTATCTTTCTTCGATGCTCCCTCAGGATACTCTTGAGTCTCTAGATAGCGCTTGATATCATAATACCACGGCTTCTCATCATCAGAGGCCGTATCAACAGCAAACACATAAGCCGGTCTATCCAGACGTCCCACTTCAACATGGGGGAACTGATTCCACCTCTGCACCTTAATCAAGGCGGCCAGAGTAGCCAAAGCATCTGCCAAAGGATTCTCCTCTCTAGGCACATGATGCAACTTCACCTCGGTGAAAAACGTCAACAATCTCCTCGTATAATCTCGATACGGAACCAAATGAGATTGATGCGTATACCATTTCCCGTTAACCTGATTTATCACCAGAGTTGAATCTCCATATATCACAAGGTTCTTGATTCTCAAATCAATAGCCTCCTCAATACCCAATATGCAAGCTTCATATTCAGCTACGTTGTTGGTACACTCAAATGTTAGCCGGGCAGCAAAAGGAATATGGGATCCTTTCGGCGTAACCAAAACAGCACCAACACCGCTTCCGTTCACGTTAACGGCCCCATCAAACATCAGAATCCATTCGGATTCAGGGTCAGGCCCCTCCTCCGGGATCGGTTCCTCGCAATCTTTCGATTTGAGAAACATGATGTCCTCATCAGGGAATTCAAACTTCATCGGTTGATAATCATCAATGGGTTGCTGGGCGAGGTAATCAGACAATACACTCCCCTTGATCGCTTTCTGAGAGGTGTACTGTATATCATATTCTGTCAAAATCATTTGCCACCTCGCAACCCGTCCGGTCAATGCTGGCTTCTCAAAAATGTACTTGATTGGATCCATCTTGGAAATCAATAAAGTGGTATGAACCAGCATGTACTGCCTTAGTCGGCGAGCAGCCCAGACCAAAGCACAGCAAGTTTTCTCGAGCAGTGAATATCTTGTTTCATAGTCGGTAAACTTTTTGCTAAGGTAGTATATGGCATGCTCTTTTCGACCAGACTCGTCATGCTGCCCCAATACACACCCCATAGACCCCTCGAGGACTGTCAGGTACAGAATTAACGGTCTCCCCTCCACAGGAGGCATCAGAATCGGAGGCTCCTGCAAATACTCTTTTATCTTTTCAAATGCCGCTTGGCAATCATCATTCCACCCGACCGTTTGGTCTTTTCTCAACAATTTAAAGATTGGTTCACACGTGGCCGTTAGATGAGATATGAACCGTGAAATGTAGTTCAATCTACCTAAGAAACCACGAACCTCCTTCTCTGTTCTCGGTTCAGGCATTTCTTTTATTGCTTTTACTTTTGCAGGATCAACCTCGATTCCTTTCTCACTTACAATGAACCCCAGCAGTTTACCGGACCGCACTCCGAACGTGCACTTGTTCGGATTCAACCTCAGTCTGAACTGTCTCAACCGGTCGAACAACTTAGCCAGATCTACCAAATGCCCCTCTTCTGTTTGGGACTTTGCTATCATGTCATCAACATAGCATTCAATTTCATGATGAATCATATCATGAAACAAAGTCACCATAGCTCTCTGATAAGTAGCACCGGCGTTTTTGAGACCGAATGGCATCACCTTGTAACAAAAGGTACCCCACGGTGTAATGAACGTTGTTTTCTCCATATCATCTGGCGACATTTTGATTTGATTATAGCCAGAAAAGCCATCCATGAAGGAAAACACCGAGAATTGAGCAGTATTATCTACCAACACGTCAATGTGTGGTAGTGGAAAATCATCTTTCGGACTAGCTCTATTCAGATCTCGGTAGTCCACACACATTCTCACCTTCCCATCCTTCTTCGGGACTGGCACAATGTTCGCAACCCATGGCGGATAATTAGTGACAGCAAGGAAACCAGCATCCCACTGCTTCTGCACTTCTTCCTTAATCTTCATCGCCATATCAGGTCGAGTTCTGCGCAACTTCTGCTTCACTGGAGGACAATCTGTTCTCAACGGTAGCTTGTGCACAACAATATCGGTATCCAACCCTGGCATATCTTGATAAGACCAGGCAAAGATGTCGACATATTCTTTCAACAATGCCACCATTCTGCTCTTGACACTTTCCTCCAAAGCAGCCCCGATTTTCACTTCCTTCTTAGCCTCGTCGGTACCCAGATTTACAACCTCTATCTGTTCTTCATGCGGTTGAATCACCTTCTCCTCTTGTTTTAACAACCTGACTAATTCCCCTGGCAGTTCACAATCTTCTTCGTCTTCTTCTTCGGCAAGATAGATCGGATTGTCGAAGTCATACGAGGGTGTAACAGGATCGTTATCAATGAGATCCGGAGAGGAATCGCATCTGCATGAATGTTGATTCATGCATTGCTTTAGAACCGGTGTGAAAAATTGAAAAAGGAAAATGAAAACATTGCCATTTTTATTTTGTTTTTATTTTTAAACTGCAAAAATAAATGAAAAACAGGGAACACCGCTTTTAACTGAAAAACATCCTTTTATTAATGATGCAAAATTCTGCAAATTTAAACATGAGGTGGCCCTTACAATGGACCATTACGTGTCGGGCAACACGCATGGTTTGCATGCAAATAAGAAAGAAAACAAGAAAAATATTACTCTTCGAGGAGAGTGACCCGGATGATTTCCTCGGCCTTCCAGTTGTGGATTTCCATCCCTGGTTCGCACGGCGTTATCCACCGGTCCATGTCACAGTCGCTGTCAGTATCTTCACCCATCATGCAGATGTGGTCTGGATCTAGCATTCCGGCACTCGTGAAAGTTACAGACGTACGACCCCCTCTGTTCGGCCCAGAGCCTCGGCTCGGCTTATATCCGACCCCAAACCGGTCCTTCTTCTCAGGGACTTCCATCATTCTGCCCCAGCCTGGAGCCTCTCCACTTTTAACTACCTCAGCAGCCTGCTTGTACGAAGCGATGGATGGTTTCTCCTCTTCTTGCTTAGCAAACAGAGCATTCTCCACCTTGACGGTTTCAAATGCCTGACTAGGCGTTTCCCATATCTCTCCATCCATCTCCACATACTTAAACGAAGACAGGTGGCTGACAAAGATGTCCTCCTCTCCGCAAACAGTAACGACTTGGCTTCCCCAGACATATTTCAGTTTCTGGTGCAAAGTCGATGTAACTGCTCCCGCAGCATGGATCCACGGCCTACCCAACAAACAACTGTAGGCTGGCTGGATGTCCATAACATAAAAGGTCGACTTAAACACTTCTGGGCCAATCTTCACTGGCAATTCCACCTCCCCAAATACAGCCCGCTTTGACCCATCAAATGCCCGCACAATCAGATCAGTCGGGGTCAAAATCAGCCCATCACAGTTTAGCTTTGCCAGGGCCTTCTTAGGCAACACATTCAAAGAGGAACCGGTATCAACCAGCACATGCGAAAGCACGGCTCCTTTGCATTCCATGGCAATGTGTAGAGCCCGGTTATGATTCCTGCCGTCCACTGTCAGGTCCATATCCGTAAAGCCCAGCCCATGGCTAGCATGCACGTTGGATACGACCGTCTCCAATTGGTTGATTGTGATCTCCTGAGGAACATAAGCTTTCTTCAATATTTTCAACAAGGCTTCCCTATGCCCCTCTGAGCTCAGTAACAGTGAAAGAATGGAGATTTTGGACGGAGTTTGCTGCAAATGATCCACCAGCTTGTACTCTGACTTCTTGATGATCCTCAGAAACTCTTCAGCTTCATCATCAAATTTATTATCCGACCCCGCAGGCGTCGGTGTCGTCACAGGAGTATTTCCATTCTCTGCCACAGCCTTCCCTTTCGCCCTGGCTAAAGCCTCGGCCTTTTCTTTTTTCTCTTTTTCTTCCTCCCCCCTCCTCAATGCGTCGGGAGCAAACAATCTACCGCTGCGAGTGAAACCACTGGGACCGGCATTATCCACCTTTAGCACGGTGGTTTCACTAGCAGATGACTCTTCAACCTTCTCACCATTACAGTATACCTCTCCACCATAATGCCAAGGCACGGCATCATCTTTGTCATATGGAATTGGCCCAGGTACCGTGATGGTAACTGGAGCCTCCTCCACCAGGTTAGACAAATCCACCGGATCATAGTATATAGTTATGGTGGAGACCTCTTCATTCTTTCCTTCAGCCCTTTCAATCATAACGACCCCTGCGTCCATCAGACCCTGGACATGCTTCCGCAGAAGCTCACAACCATTTGCAGAAATAGCGCACTCAGCACACTCAAACCCACAGCCCGGGTAAACCCCATTCTTCAGCAACCGCCTCTTGACCTCAGCCAAAGGCGTCTTCAACTGATCGACCTCAGACAGCCCCACTCTATCTTCCCCAGAAATAGCATTTACTCCCCTCTGACCATGCGCAGGCATGGGATTTGCATTTACGTTGGGAGAAGGCGCAAAGTTGATTGCCTTGGAATCCACTAGGTCCTGGACTACGTGCTTAAAAGCTTTGCAGTCCTCAACATTATGCCCGGGCGCACCCGAGTGGAATTCGCACTTAGCATTTTCATTGTAACTGGGCGGCCTCTGATCAGGTCTCAAAGGCGCCAGCGTCCTCAGTTGCACCAGCCCGAGATCCAGAAGCTTCTTCAACAGAAACGAATAAGTCACCGGAGGCCTGTCGAATTGTCTATCATTTGCTCTGCCCCTGACCTGGTATCCAGCCCTCTGGGGCCTCTGTTGGAACGGTTGTCTTTGTTGCTGCTGTTGTTGTTGTTGCGGTTGTGCTGACTGAGACTCAGCAGGAATTGTTACTGCAGCATTGTGCTGGAAGTAACGGTCCCTACTGGGTCCGCGCTGTGTATAAACTGCACTGGTGTCTCCTTCCTTCTTTCTCTGACCGTTATTACCGAACGGTTTCTTCGTTCCTGAAGAAGACGCAGATGCACCACCCTGGATTTTACCCAGCTTCAACCAACTTTCGATTCTTTCTCCTGCCACCACAATGTCAGAGAAATTGGTGACAGGGCAACCCACCATTCTTTCTGCAAACGGCCCCTGCAGGGTCCCCATGAACAAATCGGACATCTCTCTGTCTACCAGAGGAGGTTGCACCCTTGCAGCCAGTTCTCTCCACCTCTGCGCATACTCCTTGAATCCTTCGTTATGCTTTTGAGACATACCCTGCAGCTGGGTACGACTCGGAGCCATATCAGCATTAAATTGGTATTGCTTAAAGAAAGCATCTCCCAAATCTTGCCAGCTTTTGATATCGGACGATCTCAACTTGGTGTACCATTCCAAGGAGCCTCCAGACAGGCTGTCTTGGAAAAAGTACATCCACAGTTTTTGATCCGCGGTGTATGCCGAGATTTTGCGGACAAATGCCTGGAGATGAGTTTCCGGGCAAGAACTGCCATTGTATTTGTCGAACGCAGGCGCCTTGAACTTCTGAGGAATGACAATCCCCTCCACCAATCCCATGTTGGACATGTTAACCACCCCTGGCGTGGCATAACTTTCAAGCACTTTTATCTTCTCAGCCAGCAGCTGGATTTCCTTGTTCTGAGGAGGAATGTCATAAGGCACAAAAGGCTCATTTCGCATAGAGAACTGGTCAGCCTCTCTATCTTCCTCCTGATCTTCGTCGAAACCATAAAACGGAGGCACAAAGTTGTCTTTCATATTCTGACTAGGCCCAGGTTGACCAGCAGCACCAGCATTATTCACCAGACCAACTGTTGTCCTCTTTCCACCATCACGAGATCCCTGCCCCTGGTTGGAGACTCCATCCAGGTTGACCCCACTGTTCTGAGCAGAAACCCGCTCGAGTTTCTCAACTTTATCTGCGAGAGCCTTCTGACCAATGGCAAAACCTTGCATTATATTGATCAGTTCGGTCATTTTCTCCTTCAATTCCAGCATATCAGCACTGGGAAGCTCCATGAGTCTGGGAGTGTTTCTTCTTGTGTAATATCTGTGAGGGCGAGTTGAGTGCAGGGGTACAGCTCTACGAGCGCGAGCAATGGTTCCTGTTTACAAACAAGCACGTTAGTAATAGTCACCTGCAAAATAAAACACAAGTTATCATGATTAATGCATGTATGCAGTGTCTATCCATATGAAGGACACTTTGTCTCTCGACCCTGGCATCATCGAGACAAATAATAAGCCGGCATTAACATTCTGATTAGCAGTGTTTGATTTTGTTGTGCAGATCGGAGATATGTGATTTAGCAAGAATACCCCCAACCATGTGTGTGCTTGTGTAAGTGCATACGGTAAAGCAAATAAAGCTTGTCACCCAATCACTGAATAGAAACCATCATTACATAACCAAAAAGTGCACAATCGGTGCAATAGTCATACATCAGATCAAATATCAAATACAATCCTCCAGAATAGAAAAGAAATACAGACAAAGTGAATTCCGTCAACAAGCCTGACGGTAATTCAACACAAATGAAAGATCTAGCTAGATGAGGGTCCCACAGATGGCCCTATCTCATCTTCCATCCTCGCGAACTCTGCGGCGAACCTGAGCTCGGTATTCTCCTGCTGTAGTCTTCCAACTTCCTTCTGATGAATCTTCATCTGCCTGAAGTAGTGGTCTCTCTCAGCCATATAGTGATCTCTCTCTGCAATGATCTTTAGCTTCTCTGACTCCTTGACTTGCAGCTTTGCCTCCCACTCAGCAATGAGACCCCTGACTCTGTCATCTCTCTGATCCTTCACTATGATTTGCCTTCTCTTCTCATCTTCGATGACTTTTGATGCTCTGAACAGCTTCTCCTTTGTGATGTCATGTTCCCTGTTGGACGATGCTAAAGCTTGGCTGATCTTCCCATAGTAGGCTGTATCCATCTCGAAGCGTTTGGCCTCCAAAGCATGTCGCTTGTCTTGATCTTCCATCTTCACTTTGATTTCCTGATTAGCTGCCTGAAAATGAGCAACACTTCTCTCCAACTCCGCTTTCTCTGCAAGTAACTGATCTCTGGCCCTCTTCATCTCAAGGAACTCCTCCATGCTGACAGAAGAACTTGGACCCTCAATCCTAGGACACACTGAGTCACCTCCAGGGAACGGTAGAAATGTAGACTCAATCCTCTTCCGCAACCAATCCTCAAATAGTGGAAAATACCGGCAGTTGACTTTGCCGTAAGGAACCTTACCCCTCCTCTGGATATCTCGCCATTCGTCCAATACCTGCCTCAACTTGGTCTGGTTACCATCAATCGGGAAATAGAAGGACTCCTGAATCTCTCGCCCGAGAGGAGGACCCTCTATAGCAAACCCCATCTGTCTCCGGAGAAGCATCGGGTTGTAATTAATGCAACCCTGAACTCCCACTAAAGGCACATTAGGTAAACTCCCGCAACTGCAGATGAAGTCCCGACCAGCTAAACCATTATGAGTCCAAGCAATGTCATCAGCCCGCAGACCCATCAATCGAAAGGACCACTTCACACTAGGATCAATCTGAACAAAGGCACCTCGGGAAGGCAAATATCCCATGAACCACCTAAAGAGTAGCTGAGAGCAGCATCTGACCAGACCACCACGCCTCTTCTCATTCCTGTTATGCACTGAGTAGTATACATCTCCAATCAGGGTAGGAATAGGGTTTCTCTGCATAAACAACCTGATAGCATTACGGTCCACGAAATTCTTCTGGTTAGGAAACAGAACAATCCCATAAGTGCTCACAGCAATCAGAGCACAAACCGTCTTCCAGTTACCCGCAGCAGCATGTTCCTTGGCATTAGCCTCCAAGAAACTCAAATGAAATCCAGGTAACTTTCCCTTCTCCTTCCAACCTTCCTTGACCATTTCCGGACTCAAATAAAGAGCACGTGAAATCCCAAGGACATCCGGCTCCGCCCTAGTGACATGGAAAGGAATCTGATCACGGATCTGAATACCCAGGATGCTGACATAATCCTCCATCAGAGGTCCCAACAGATAGTCTGGAAAAACGAAACACCTCAACCCAGGGTCATAGAACTGAAGAAGAGTGTGGATGGCGCTCCTGTCGCAGTCAGTGAGTCTGAAAACCATCTTCAGAATACCGCCGTATGACTCTCTAAACATTCCCACATGGTCAGGAGTAATCAATGCTATCATATCCTTGAGCACACCAATCTCTGGATCAAAGAAACTGTAGGCAACATTGTCTTTCAAACCGGTCCTCATATTTGAACAGAAATCTCTCAACCAGAATCTCGATCAAAAGTGTCCCTGCATATGGGTAAACATGGGTTAGATGCAATTAATGCAAAATGTAATGATGCTGATGAATGAATGCAATGCGTTGCCATCCTCCAAGCCATCTGATCATTTGCACTGAATCTGGGCTCTGAACTGATCATAACCATCTGAGGAATGTACAATCCCAATTCTGACCCACGGGTTCCGAAATAAACGGAAGACAGATACATCATCATCACCATCATCACCAAACCATATCCGAGTAGACACATCACCCTTATCTGAATCGGCCCGGGGAACCCGAAATAAACGGATCCCCACTGATAAAATATCTCGGCCCGGGGAATCCGAAATAAACGGATCCCCACTGATAAGTCACGGACAGCACTCCGGCGTCACGGCAATAAATGACCATAAATCCGACTTATAATTATGTCTCTGAATCACAGATCAAAAGTCACCATCTGAAGGCTATCTGAACAAACATCTGACAGAACAACCCTCCCCTCACAGGTAAGTTCTAATCAAGTCCTCCTAAGGCGGATAATGGTCTCGACAATCGGGCGGAGATACTCAATGGGTTTGCCCTTTCGGGTGTGCCATTGTAGCTCTCTTAAAATCGTCTAAACCAAAGATCCGGGAATGATCGGTCACCAGAGTCAACAACTCAAATGGAGTGACTCAAACAAAGCGGAATATCCACAGAGATGAGCACTATCAAGTGAGCCTCGTCCGGCTTGTGGCACATCACGCCGCCAGGCACATGTTGACTTAACATGAAAGAGGCAACGTGAGACCACACTAGTCCTAGGTGTATACTCGGGCCTGGGTTTTAGCCCCACTCAGAACACCCACCCCAAACAACAGAACCACCTGCAGAGGGCGGCAACAACATGATAGTATGATGCATGCAGACATTAATGCAAATATAGATACACACTGGTTAGAATAATAAACGCAATAATCAACACATACAAGCAACCTAAACCAATCCTAGAACGCTAGGAAGGACTCGCTTAGGGACGATGGACCAGCATAGGTCTACATCGCAAGTCCCCAGCAGAGTCGCCAGCTGTCGCATCCTGCGAAAAAACAACCGGCGAGCCTAAAAATAAAAACATACAGAGCCGCCACTAAACGTTATTTATCCCAAGATAGGGAAAGGAAACGCTCAGAGAAACCTGGAAAGACATGGTCTCGCGACCAGAGAGAAAAGGTTCGGGAGTCGGTTACGCGAGGGGAAGGTATTAGCACCCCTCACGTCCTAGGTACTCCTAGGGATCCACGTCCTAGAATAAAGAAAAGGTTGCTAAACATCACACACACACACGGGGAACGCAGGTGGGATTAAGAGGAACGGGCTCGATAAGGTATCGCACCTTATGCCTACATATCTTGTCTGGAACAAGAATCAGAGCCACTGTAGTTCGGCTTACGCACGCCAAACAACACAAAACATACAAATAAGCAAGGGTGGCAAACATGGAGCCTGACAACCACTGGATGGAATTACGTCGGCATCCGAACCAAAACACACTCAAAAGGGCAAACGTGGAGCCCGACTGCCAATCACTGGACTTACATCGGCATCCGAACCCAAGCATACAATCAGATAACAAGTAAACGCACGCAAAAAAGAAAAAGGTTGCCCGGAGTGGTCTCGCACGACCACCTGCCTACGTACCTCGTCTGGAACGAGGATCAGGGCGATGTAGTTCCCCTAAACAGGGACTAAATTGCTAACCAGAAACCGGGGAAAGATACACAACTAGGGAGCTGAGACTCGAGCCTAATGTTGTCATGCATCGTTAACCCTAAGTTCGGTTTTCTATCCTACTTGCATAAGCAAACTAACCTAACCAGGAAAGAAGCTAGCACACAAGCATACGATCATATATCATCAAATGAGAACAGGTATCTCAAACAAACATGTCAATCAGATATCCACATAACACGCACTATAGCCAAACAAGGGGGCTCAATCAATCAGGTTTGACTGCCTAAGCAATCGTCTGTACAGGCTGTGTTTGCTCTTAACCTTGCCATTACGAGGCTAAGGTGAAGCAGATGAAAGGATGAAGTGAGGATCAGACCTCACAGCTCTTATCCCTAACCAGGGAGAGCTGACAAATGAGCATGGGTCCAGAATAGGGGAACCCTTCTATACTCGATGACTCTGACACAATGTGCACTGCACAAGATCTTGGGCTTTTGATCTCAATGCTACAACCATGTAATGGGAGCAAGGAGAAGACTCACTGAATAGTGGGGGACAGGTTGCTTGTCCCTACCTTCCACCAATTGCCTTCTTTGAAGGACTTTTCCTGCTTGGGCTCGAAAAATAAACATACACAAGCATTGCCTCTTAAGGAGGACTTCAGACAATTTGCCCGGCCCGGTAACAGCCGGGTCTCCAGACTACATGAAGTAAGAAGGTTATACCTCAAATGCAAGTTGCTTAAGCAAAGCAAAGCAATAGTTCACAAGGAACTGAGCAACTAAAGTACCTGGAAACAATCAAACTCAATCAGTAATCAATCAGACAAACTATACGGCAAATAATCAAACAGTTTAAACAATACAACACAAAGCAAGCTCAAGGCTTAAGCCCAAGCTCCAACACCTACAAAAAAATGTTATGTTAGTGTACAAACATCCACAACATCAATCAAAATTGGATTTGGATCATTCTCCATGTACATTATGCTTTTGATCCTGAAAAACCAAGCAAATATTAGCAACTAGACCACTAGGCCAAGCCTAGGGTCCAAAAGCAAGAAAAAAATTAAAACAGCAAGGTATCCACCATCCAACATCAAATTAACATCAAACAAGAGCAAACATCATTGGTCTCATGTTTATATCATCCATCAAGTTCAATTCATGCACAAAACAATCCATATTGGTTCAAATGAAGCACCAAATATACAAACAGAAGTATTGCATTCAAAGCCATGCCAAAACACATCAAAAAAATCTCAAATTAAATACACCTAAACAGGGGTCAATCAAGGTCTACCATGTCAAATTTGAGCTCAATTGGGCAAATGGAACCATGTCAATGAAAATCAACAAAAACAGCCACAATTTCATGCTCCAATTCACACCATCAATGCATACATCCACTTCAAAAATTCATATCTCATTGGAAACTAAAAAGAAATGGATGAGACCAAAACAAGGAGGTCCTAACATGTGTCTAGTTCATGCATATCAAATTTCATGGCCATACAATACCATATGAGGATTTCACATCAAAATTACAAACCTATGTCATATGAGCTTGCACAAATGATCTCCAGAAATGAAAAATCATGATCAAATAGAAAATGCAGTGAAAAATTCTACAAAAATTCATACAACATCACAACATGCCAACCAATCATCATGCAAAATTTCATTTTATTTCAACATGTATAGGTCACTCAAAAAAATCCTGCAAGTTGACATAATGAGGTGTGACACAAATTGTCACACCTAAGTTCCAGAATTTGCTGCTCTCTAACCAGGTATCCAAAATTCACGAAATTTACATATAAATAATCCTCAAAGAGTCAAGAACCACCACAAAAATTTTCAAGAATTTATTTTATGATATGAGTATTTCATGATCAAATTGCAAAAATGTATCAAAAATGGACATACATCGGAAAACCCTAGGTCAAATAAAATATTCCCCAAGCACAACTTTGACCAATAGGTCAAAAAAAACCTACACTCACCAAGGAAGCTATAGAAAAAATTTCCATATTTTTTGGATTTTTTTACTATTTTTTATGAATTTTTTAAGGTGTTAGTGAATTTTTTAAGAATTAAAATGAATTAACTTAAATTAACAAAAATGAAATTTCAGTGGCATTATGGTAATTTTTTTTGCGCGGCGGGAAACAGCAAATTTGAAAATTCAAATGACAATTTGGATCAAACATCATCTTCTTCATCGTTTTCAGTAAGAGATTTTCCAGAATTTTCAAAATCATGAAGAACATCAAATGCTAACGAAAATGGACATGGCCGGTACCATTCGAACCGTCTCAACAAGAGGATTACAACTATGAACTCTATTTCTCTCAACTCTTCCTAAATCAAACGAATCACTCGATCTAGGGTTTCACATCCAAAATTCGAATCCGAATATCTCCCTACACAGTCCTCCATTCGCAATTCCAAAACTATCACGACGATCTACATAGCAAGCTCTATAAAACGCATATGCACATCGAGCAAAACATGAAACTCGAAAATTGCTCAAACCTGTAATGGCAGTCGTGATTGAGAGGTCTTTTGCGCTTCTTTTCTTCAAACAGCAGTAGAAGAAGCTCCAGGCAAGGTGATGTGATGCTCAGGTCCCTTCAATTTCGCTCCTACAGCTCGCAATCCGAAATCACCATGGATGAAGGCATTAGCAACAGTCACGATGCAGCACCTAATTCCTCTTAATTTGGCAAAACAGATGGTGAGGATGAGGTTTGTGATCGAATGCAACAAGAATCTCCAATTTTGGTTGAAGAATGAGGAAGAAAAGTGAGATTGAAGATTGGTGTGTTCTTGAAGGTTTGAGAGAATTGGAAGAGTTCTAGATCTAGCTTTGGAGAATGTGATTTTCTGTTATGATTAGCAAATGATTTGGAATATATATGTTGGCTTAATCCTCCACTAATCATGTAATTAGCATTTGGCATAATTAAGTGAAATGGTAATTTTTGCAAATGAGGGCAAATTGGTCAATACACAATGACAGCACATGCCAGCTCACAATTGGTTCCAACATGTCCAAAACACCATATGTGAAGTGTAGAAACAATTCCCATTGCAATTGGTCATGTATTTCTCAAACTCACCATGTATTTGCAAAATGTCCATTTTTGTCATTTCCATTTTTCAAGACAAAACTCAAACCTTGTGCATTAACCATGAAATGAATATTCAAACACACTTAAAATGCCATTCCTGAGGTGTTGGAAAAAGTCCCGTTCAAAAATTCCCAATATTTTGACTTTTGGACAATTTTGCCCCTGGTCCAATTCAGCTGTCCAGTTGAAAAGTGACTTTTTGCCTTGGCCATTTTTGAACAAATCCAATGATGCACCCTCAAAGTACATGTCAAATGGAGTTTGTGCATATAAAGAACTTGCAATTTGGACAAAGTATGTGGTAGTTATGGCCTCCTGATTACGGATCTTTTCTGAAATTCACTGAGCCATATTTTGCAAACCGTACATTGGATTTTCAAGTTCTTGGACTTTTTGGAAAGGTGAGAACAAGACCTACATCTGTCATGTTGAACAATTTTTCATTTGAAGCTTCCTTGGACTTCTGTTTTTGAGGTCAAAAACTTTCCACTTTTGGAAACTTCTATTACAAGTCAGTTGCTATTTTTGGCAGTTTTTGTCCTGACTTGATTTTCTTCATTCTTAAGCTTTGAGATGTCAAATATCACTTGTTCCAACATGAATGAAGTGTATCCAACTCATTTCCACCTCCACATCCATCAGATCAAGCACAGTTGACCACAGTTGACTTTGCATCTGATAGATGAATTTGGCAATGCATTGATCAATTTAAGCCCCAATCTCCAACTGAAATGGCTCAAGGGTGACACCCTAGCCTCAATAATCACCATATAATCACAAAATGATCCTCATCTCCATCTCAAACACCATCTCCTGATTAAACCCTGATTGGCCCAATACAACTGATTAGGGTTGACCAGTGGTCAAAACCCTAATCTCAAGGAATCTTCTTCAATCTCCTGATGACATCCAACCATGGTGATGATGATGTATCGATTCAATCAACATGAAGACCAATACCCTTGGGAGTCACAAAACCCTAATTCACAGCTCAATCCTCAGATGGCCCATGATCAATCAGTACAACCCTAGGCTTGCATTTTCTGACTTCCTCATCTTCTGATCAAGACTTGGGAAGATAGCTTGCACTATGTAACCACATGTTATGCAATATGAAATGCCTAATGTCTTAAAATGAAATGCAAATATGTTAATGCTAGTCCCAAGAGAGGAGGGCAAATTTTGAGGTGTTACACATATATTGGCATTCTGTTTCCTGTTGAGTGTTTCTTTTGGCGTCTCAGCGTCCCCTTTTGGTGTTTTGTTTCGGCGTGCGTTAGCCGAGCTACGAGTGCTCTGATTCTTCTCTGGATAGAGAAGATACGTAGGCATAGGATGCGATATCCTAGCGAGCATGTTCCCTTTCCCCGAACTACGTTGACTCTGATGTTTGTTTCTGACAAACTACGTAGGCCCAGGATGCGACATCCTGCCTAGTCCACTTCCTCCATCTTCTTTCACCTGTTTATCATTCCGGTTTGTGCAGTTTCTTTGAGCAGTTTTATTAGCAACCTTTTCCTATTCTTTGAGCTATCTTTTGAGCGTGGATCCTGTCGAGTACGACGGACGTGAGGGGTGCTAATACCTTCCCCTTGCGTAACCGACTCCCGTACCTTGCAATCTCTGGTCGTAAGACCGTTCCTTTCCCTTTCTTAGGTTAGTCCTGCGCTCCCTTTCCGTCATAGGATGAATAGCGTCGGTGGCGGCTCTGTATTTTCCCGCCGGTTGTTTTTCGCGTTGCGACATTAGGGACAAAAGATCATTAGCTCTTTCACCTTTTCCTGTGAATGGAGACTTTGTCATCTTTCCAATTAAACAAGATCAGCATGTCTCATATGATTCATAATCAAAAGAGTCCAACAGTCCATCTTTTTGGAGTTTGGAAATGCGTTTCTCATTTATGTGGCCTAATCAACAATGCCAAAGGTAAGTTGGATTTAACTCATTAGGTTTCATCCTTTTAGTATTAATGTTATAAATAGGCATTTCAAGATCAAGGACATATAGTCCATTGTTCATTTGTGCAGTAGCATAGAATATATCATTCAAATAAATTGAGCAACAATTGTTCTTTATTATAAATGAAAAACCAAACTTGTCCAAACAAGAAATGAAATAATATTCCTGCTAATTGCAAGTACATAATAACAGTTCTCTAATTGAATTATTAAACCACTAGGTAGTGTCAATACATAAGTTCCTACGGCTAAAGCAACAACCTTTGCTCCATTGCCAACTCGTAGGTCAACTTCACCTTTTGCCAAATCTCTACTCCTTTTTAGCCCCTACACATTGGTACAAATGTGAGACACGCATCCAGTATCTAATACCCATGATGCAGAAGTAGATAAATTAATTTCAATAACAAAAATACCTGAAGTTGAAGTCTCTACTTCATTCTTCTTATCTTCCAGGTACTTTGGGCAGTTTCTCTTCCAGTGTCTGGTCTTACTGCAATGGAAGCAGGTGCCTTCCTTTGCTATGCCTCCACTAGGCTTCAAAGCAGCAACAGTGGGTTTGGGTTTGGCAACTTCCTTGCCTTTCCCTTTATCACCCTGCTTGGTGGGTCTTTTGTTCTGTCTCTTTGCATTTCCGATCATCAGAATGGACTTTCCTTTTGACTTCAGATTCTGCTCAACAGTTCTTAACATGGCTAGCAGTTCAGGAAGAGATTTGTCCATATCATTCATATTGAAATTTAGGACAAATTGACTGAATCTATCTGGAAACGATTGCAAGATTAAATCAGTCGCAAGTTCCTTTCCGAGGGGAAAACCCAACCTCTCAAGGTTTTCCACATACCCAATCATCTTGAGCACATGGGGACCTACAGGGGATCCCTCAGCTAACTTGCCTTGAAAAAGGGCTTTTGAAACTTCAAACCTTTCATGCCTTGCTTGCTCTTGATAGAGCATCTTCAGGTGTTCGATCATATCGAACGCTGCCACGTTCTCATGTTGCTTTTGTAACTCTGAGTTCATGGTAGCTAGCATGAGACAAGTAGTTTCATTAGCATCATCGACATGCTTCTTATAAGCATCTCTTTCTGCCTTAGGTGCAGAACTAGGAGGTTCCTCTTCAGGAACAGGTTTCTCCAAGACATACAACTTTCTATCATGTTTGAGGATAATCCTCAGATTTCGGTGTCAATCCAGAAAATTTGTCCCAGACAATTTTTCCTTATCAAGGATTGATCGCAAAATGTTATTAGAGGTGTTTGTTGTCATGGTAATCTACATGAAAATAATGAAAATATAAGTATCAATAACATATTTAATTAGGCCTTTAATTAAATATGCTCCCACTATTTTACTCAAAATAAATGACCCTCACCATTTGATTCGGAAAATCCCGTTGGAAGATTTTCTAGTGGGTCGAGGTCCACATTTCACTTTGTTTTAAGTCCGCGTAGGCGGATTACACAAAACTAGGTTATTTAGGTAGGAACTCCTTCCAATTGTATCTAATACAACTCTCGAATATTTTAGTTGGGTGAATAACTCCTTATTCCAATCCATCACATGGATCATTTCCAACTCTTGCTTCTAAACATTAATAATCTTATTATAATTTGTTTAGTTAAGTTTGACCCATTGTGTTAGCAATTGGATATTACAATTATCCCATCACACCTTAATAATATAGAACATCCACCTCGCGTAGGCGAAACCTACATTATTCGATACTAGTCTTGATGAGTGCTAAAACTTGGAAAGCATAAACTTAATATTTAATTTGATGGAATTTCCAATTATTCTGATCTCACCGGCTTATTTATCATATAAATCGTCTCTCACATGCATCAACATGCATTCACATGCATCGACATACATAATGAAACAGTTATGGCCCCTAGCGCAATTGTTCTTCCAAGCCAATGAGAGAACCTAAGCTAACCTAATAACGATCTAAGCTTCTCCAAGCAAGATCTTCAAGGTTGTCCTTCTTTGATATTGAATTCTTCTCTTTCTTCATAATATTACATTACATAAAAGAAACTCGTTTTACATACGAGGGAGTGAGATGAGAAAAGAAGTTACATTAAGAGATTAAAAGAGAGGCACGACACGCAGGTCGTTTTTTAAAAAACCCAAAATAAAATAAAGGAAAACTAATGCCATAACCGATCACCACTACGCAGAGTTAGCCGGGGGTCCGCTGCCTGGTCATAACCCTAATCGCATAAGTCTTTGACAACACAACCCTTGTGCCGTCACTAACCCTAATGCACAAATTTAAGACCGTCAAACACACCTCGATTTTTGATTCAGTATGATTGATCAACACGTCATTGCTTCATCATACTAATGTCGGATCAAGAAGCAAGCGACCATTGATCGCCCAAAGGAAAATAACCATTAAGTGTTTGAATGAACGAAACAGAAACAGTATATCATATATACCGTATTTTGCATCAAGATTACTTATATCATATATATGACTTGATCGATCTCAATTGCATAGGACGATCGATGTATCGCTGCTTCACCATACTAATGTCAGACTCCGAAGCATAGTCAACATCAATCATCCAAATCGTACACACATGATGCCAAATTTAATTACTCGTTTATTCTTTGATTCATTCTGTCTTTTAATCGTATTAACACAGAAAATACAAAAAATAAACAGCTATTAGATGCACGGTTTCATAAGTGGCTCTGATACCACTTACGAGAAGAGCGATAAAAAATGCAGCGGAATTTAAAATTTCTCCTTTAGTGATCCTTACGAATGGGCATGATGAGTGATAGAATCGTTACCTCTCGTGGCGATTGTAACCTTTGATGCTGATCTACGGAGTGGTCACGAACGTTGAACGATGACAACGCCTCTACTCAGTCCATACAAATGGATTCCTTCAATCTCAGTGCTAACTGCTACGGATGAAGGCTTTGAGTGACAGAGAAAGAGAGAGAGAGAGAGAGAGAGAGAGAGAGAGAGAGAGAGAGAGAGAGAGAGAGAGAAACGAAATTGCAACTGCACAAATGCTTCTACACAAGGGTTCTATTTATAGAACCACTTGTGTGGGCTGCAAGCTAAAAAGCCCGCTCAAGTGTATGTGGCCCATATCTTATAATATGCCAAAATCACTTAAGCGCGTGGTACCTTACCATATTTCGTATTCTACTTAAGTACACGGTACCTTACGATGTTCTACAATTCACTTAAGTGCACCGTACATTACAGTATTCCTTAGTTACTCTATCTCTCATCAATTCGTCCTTTTGTGTGTGACCCTGTAGGTTTTCGCGGCATTGGCAATTATATTAAATCACGTATTTAACATAATAAATAGTGAGCGGTATCTAGCAACACATCACTGCTACCCAAGACACGAAAATGTCATGTGATCTGAAAAATCCTTTTTTGTGATAATACTTATGTGTACAATTACCCTTTTACCCTTATGTCTATATTAGACACAAGGCATAGACCGTGTCATCCTTGTCCAGTTTAATATTGGGCCCATAGACATTTATCCTGTTACGCAGGATGGGCAAATTCCATCTACGTCACTCATGTCCCTTAGCATGCTTCGTGGAGTACCCATCAACTGTCTTTATGGTCATCCAATTATGGACAACTTTTGATCAGCAATAAGGCACTCGACTCTACATCTAGGGTCCATAGTGGTTTCAGGTCGAAGGGTGGTATACACCATTATCACCATGAGAATAACTTATGACACTTTGCATAACATTCTATATAGTATTCTCATAGCGGGTCAATCCAGTATAAATATTACTCTTAATATTCATACCTATGTTTAAGACTTGGTAACTCCTTATCCATGATCCATGAGATGTGATCATCAGTCTATATACATAATAGTCTTAATGCTTTAATGTTATCCCACTTCACAATAAAGATCGACTACGGATACTTTAAGAATAATGTCCTTATGTTTAATGTTATCTCATGATTAAGTCACACTTGATACATTAAATGGACTAGCTATTCTAGGGGCTTTATTAAACAAACATAATAAAGAAAAAGCATTTTATTATTAATAAATAATTCGATACCAGTACCAAAAGTATTGGCCTCTAGGGTTTACACCAACACTCTGACCCTATATCTCTTTACTCTGTTGATGTGAATCCCTCTTTATCTTCTACTCCTTCTTATGTTTCTTGTGTTGAGCTCTGAATCCGTGTTATTGAGTGGAGTTGAGAGTGTGTAGAAATCAAAGTTGTGGATGCGTGAGTAGTGAAGATTGAATTGGGGTTCTCAAAGTTGATGAAGATGAAGAGTGAATGTGTATTTGGTGAATGAGTTCATAGATGGTTTTTGGAGAGGGTGAAGAGTGATGATTGAATGTGAGTTTGATAAATGAGTGAGAGACTGTTTATATATCCAATTAGGATTGAATGGATTAGGGAATTATGTTGAAAAATCAGTTAGGGTGTGTAACTGAATTTGTGAATTCGAGGTGGATTAGTTATTTTCTATTATGGGATTGTAACTGACTTGTGAAGTTAGTTTGTTTAGTTATAACTGATTGGTGAAATGTAACTGAAAAATTGTTGGTTAATGTGATAGGTTAACTTTGTTAGGGTATGATTCAGTTTATGAATTTGTTATGTAGTCAAGTCAGTTAATTGTTTTTGGTGAGTTTGTTGTAATGATGTGCCATGTTTCTTTGGCTTGTTGGGACGGAAATGGTCTACTATATCTTGAATATAAATAGTATGCTATGTTGATGAATGTGCAACTGTTACAGGTTTGTTTTGCTATTTGTTTTTTCATGCTTGAACTATTGTGTTACCATTATTGTAATTGTGTGGAATTCATGTTTGTTGCAGGTCTGCATGCTTGAGTTCATGTGGTGAAATGGTTAGAATGAATTATGTTAAAGGCATAGATGTTAGGTCTAGTTGTTTTATGTGTTGCAGTTCCATGTGATGCTCTATGAGATTACTCATACTTGTTGACTGTTTGAGCTGATGTTGCATTGCCATGAGTTCCTCTGCAGGATTTATGTTTGGCATGTTTTATGGTCTGATGTGTCGGTGTGCAGGATGATTTGCTGCAGAATTATTGTTTTGCAGGTCTGCTAGCTGACTTTGCAAGGTTTATGTTGTCTTGGCTGCAGGGTTTGCTGATTGCAGATTACATGTAGGAATGTTGCAGACATTGCTGAATTGTTAGGTATGCTCTTGTTTGATGCAGAATTACTGACTTGGTTGTAGCTGTTTACATTGTTTGGTTCATGGACCTGAAGCAAGGTTTTGCTCTGCATATTTGATGCAGGTTGTCATGATTTTGTTTGTTGAATGTATGGAAGCTCCTGATTTTGTGTGTTGCATGTCCATAGTTCTATTGTGATTGTCATTGCATTGCTAGGTCTTGTTATCATGATGTTAGGTTGATGTTGTCTTGAACTGTTCGTACTGCTATTAATAGGTTGCTTTTGTTTTGCTCGGATTGTTTTGTCTTGCAGGGTGAATGACTTATTATGGTTGGTGGGTTTGTACATGGCCTTGGATTATTATGAAGTGCATTGTATGGCATGTTATTGCTTTTGTTTTGTGAATGAATTACTTTTGTTTTGGCTTTGCTTCATTGTTTGAAATGCATGGTTTTACATGGTATGATGGGTCTGCAATGGAATTTTTTTAATATGTTTAGTATGTTGTTAATCATGACTATGACTTGGTTGGTTTTTTGTAGGTTTACATGATGAACATGGTTGAAATCAAGGCATGACTTGCAAATGAAGTAAGACATGGTGGAAACAAGCAAACATAGAACTTTGATGAATTATGGAAGAGTGGAATAAGGGTTTATGGTTAGGATGGTCAAAGTTGGTTAGTTGACTTTGGTCAACTATTTGACCAAAAGTCAACTTAGGTAGAAAAGTCAATTTTTTGTGTAATCTCTTATGTATGGACATTTGTAATGAAATGAACATTTGGTTTAATGGAATAAATTATATTGAATGAAATTAATTATTAATTGAAATGGAATTGTATAAGATGTATTGAATTGTATGGAAATGAATGAATTGAATTAAATATGGACTTGAAATGAATGGAAACATGGACCAATGGAATGAAATGTGTAGAAATTTAATAAACCAAGTGTAAGATCCAAGACAATTTGAATGTGTAATGAAGTGAATGGAATGACATGAATGAATCAAAGATTAATGGACCATCCACCATGACATTAAAATTGAAGTGAATAGGAATGAATTGGAATTGAATGACCAAATGACCAATGACCAATGACCGTTGAATGGGCAATGACACTTGAATGAGGGATTGATGGACAAATGGACAACCATGACTGAACCAACCAAGAACTAGAAATGACCAGGTGAAATGATAAGATGAAATGATCATAAATGGGACAAGTGAGGGTTATGGTGCCATGAGAATAAAGTTTGGATCAAAAGGTTCCCTTAAGCAATATATGGACACATAGTGACTAGAAATGAACTTAATCCAACCAATGAAACTTCATAGTGAACCAAGAACCAATGGCCTTGAATAAAGCTTGACCAAGAAAATGGATCATGCACACATGAATGATAGCGAGCCAGGTGAAATTAGGGTTAAGAGTGTCCACCGGCAGGTGGAACCCAGAACTAGGGTTTTGCTTCACCAAGAAGCCACAATTGAATCTTCAATGCCAAACACACACAGAAGAACAAAATATACCACCAATTAGGGTTTTGGTTGACTGAGAAACCCCAAGCTGATAGGAAACTCTAGTTTCCACTAGATACAAGCAACAATGCTTTAAATCTAAGATACATGTCCTCTTGTATTGAAAAATGCTTATGTAAATGATATGACTGACCATGAGGACATGTACATGATTAAGGTTAATGACCTAGGTGAACATTGTGAAAGGTAGGGTAAATTTTGGGGTATGATAGTTTCCCCTATTTAATCTTCTCGGACCTGAGTGTATGGATAGCAACGGCTTCTGGACCTTCGAGGTAGGAGGGGTTTAAATACTAAAATATCGAAAAATTTGCTCACCAGGAATAAATGTAATGTAATGTGAAGTTAGGTTTCAACGAGTTTCCTTATTAGGATATGGGATGAATGAACTGGCTTCTATATAGGGCAGCTGTTGGGGATTAGATTGGAATATTTGTAGGTAAATGGGTAGTTATGAAAGGTTAGATATGCATGGCGTATGCAATATGCTAATGCAGAATGATTGATCTTTTATTTCTACTAACAAGCTCTTAGCGGGCACTAGAAAAGTTTTCCGCTTAGGGATATGTCATGTAAGAGGTTTGAACAATGGTTTTCCCATAGGAACCTAGGCTTTGAGGTAATAGATGACATAGTTGAGAAAGAAATAATTTTGGCCAGTTTAGGACCAGGCTTGAGATAAAGGATTTTCCATACAAGAACTAGGCTTTCAGAGAAATGATGAATCATAGTATCTGGGTTTTGATGAGGACAAAAGAAGGGGGGAAAACAAAGTTTGGGCTTTACGGTGGAGAAGGGCTAATCACAAAGCTTAGGATTGATGGAGAAGAAGGGCCAAATCCAACATGGTTTGGGCTTTATGGATATGAACAGAGGCTAAGATCACAACTTAGGCTTATTAGATAAGAAGGGCCAAATTTAACAGGATTTGGGCTTGATGGATATGAAAGGGTCTAAGTTCATAACTTAGGCTTAATGGAGAAGAAGGGTCAAATACAACAGGATTTGGGCTTGATGGATATGAAAGGGGCTAAGTTCACAGCTTAGCCTTAATGGAGAAGAGGGGCTAAATTCAACAAGATTTAGGCTTGATGAATATGAAAGGTTCTAAGTTCACAACTTAGGCTTAATGGAGAAGAAGAGCCAAATACAACAGGATTTTTGCTTGATGGATATGAAAGGGGTTAAGTTCATAGCTTAGGCTTACTGGAGAAGAATGGCCAAATTCAGCAGGATTTGGCCCTGATGGATATGAAAGGGACTAAGTTCACATCTTAGGCTTAATGGAAAAAAGGCCCAAATACAATAGAATTTGGGCTTGATGGATATGAAAGCGGCTAAGTTCATAACTTAGGCTTAATGGAGAAGAAGAGCCAAATTCAACAGGATCTAGGCTTAATGGATAGAAGGGACAAACATAAAGATTTGGGCTTTATGGATAGGAGGTCCAAACACAATGATTTGGGATTTATAGATAGAAGTGCCAAACACAAAGATTTGAGATTTATGGGTAGAATGGCTAAACACAAAGATTTGGACTTTATCGATAGAAGGGCCAAACATAAAGATTTGGGCTTTATGAATAGAAGGTCCAAACACAAAGAATTGGGTTTTATGGATAGAAGGGCCAAACACAAAGATTTGGGCTTTATGTTAGGGATACAGGGCCAAATGCAACATGATTTGGGCTTTTGATGGATATGAGGGGCTAAGCGCGCGACTTCGGCTTTGCTAGATAGAAGGGCTAAACATAAAGTTTAGGATTTGTGGATTGGTTACTAAAAGTTTAAATTCTTTGTGGGAAAAGGGGGTAAAATTTGACGTTTGGGTTAGATGTGGAGGCATGGCTAAATCTAGAATTTAGGCTTGTTGGGGTAGAGAGGCCAAATCTGACATTTGGGTTGAATATGAATGCAGGGTTAAATCTGACATTTAGGCTTATTAGAAGAGAGGCTAAACGTGTGGTTTAGGCTTGATGCAGGATTGGACAAACAACAATTTGGCCTTTAAGGATAAGGAGGCTAAACACAAAGTTTAGGCTTATGCTGGAGAATTGGGGAGCAAAGGAGAGGCTAAACACAAGGTCTAGGCTTTGAGTTGGGGAATTGATCAAAGTATAAAGTTTTGGGCTTAGGGGGGATGGGAGCTAAACAAAGGAGTTTAGGCTTGCTGGGGAAATTGGGAGAGGCTAAACAACAAGGTTTATACTTGTATGGGATTGGCTAAACAATAATATAAGCTTGACGAGTATAGAATATTAAACAACGATTCAAATATTGTTGGAAAGTTGGGGGATGTAGCGGTGTATTCATCGCCTTTAGATTTATTGACTAAATCAAAAGCAAAGCATACAAAGATAGAGTCGCCACCGCACTTCTATTTATCCAAAGGAATGGCTAGAAAGCGAACAAAAGCCTAAGAAGTTTTACACGAGAAAACTAATAAAAATGTCAGAGATCTGGGTAAGGGGGTAATTATGCAAAGGGAAGGTGTTAGGCACCCAATGCATCCTAGGTACTCCTAGGGAACCCTTTTCACAACTTGTTGTATCAAATTATTGTTTATGAAAAGACTTATTGTGCAAACATGAGGGAAGAGGTGAGAAAAGAATATACAAATTTTATTATTTTTGTGTTTGAACGGAAGAACCCGTTGCCTACGTACCTTTCATGAAAGATAAGGATCAAAACGCCGTAGTTCGGCTAAAAGATTTCCAAAAAGTGAGTGGATTGATTTTAAACAAAAGCCCTAAGGTCTTTCATTATCCACGGGAGAAAACTTAACCTATACAAACACAAGTCCACCATGTGAGAAAAGCTTCAACTTGCTAGTGAGGGACCATGCCCTATAATAAGCAAGGAAGTCTTACAATTCAATCACTAAGGACAAAAAGTGAGATTCACATCAACCATTAAGATAATTGAGATCTATGGCTAATGTATGAAAACTTATCAAGAAGTGGACAAGGGCCACAAAAGCAATTGAGTGAGTGAAATTAACCAATTATGAGTATTCATAAAATGAAGTCAATGTATGATTAGAATTCAATTCAGGAGAAGTATTGTGAAAATGAAGTTTGAAATCAGAGGCTTAAGGCCTAGGTTTCTAGTTTGAAAACAGATGAAAATGTTTGCACAATAGTTTTTAGTTTGGGTTAACATGCAAATGGAGGTTTAAAGAAATAAAAGATGGGAGGGTGATGAAGCAAAACTTCTTAGGAATTCCTCTCTTGAGATCATATATAGATGATCCAAGTGATTCCTTTGGAATAGGCAACAAGCACAAAGCAAATAAACAAGCTCAAGGAGTAACAAAGCTGGAAATGGATTGCCAATAAATGGTCTTAGATCCAACTCCACAAAGCAAAATAGGAAACAGATGACCAATCAATGGTCTTACGTCTGACTCCTGAACAAAGAGAGGGAAACAGGTTGCCAATCAATGGTCTTACACCTAACTCCACAAGGTGATCATAGGAAACAAATAGCCAATCAATGGTCTTACATCTGACTCCTCACAAGAAACAGAAAAGGAAATGGAGTGCCAATAAATGGTCTAATATCCATCTCCACAAAAACAAAACAAAACAGGATATGGAGTGCCAATAAATGGTCTTATATCCATCTCCACAAAATGATCATAGGAAACAGATAGCCAATCAATGGTCTTACATATGACTCCTCACAAGAAACAAACAAATGCAAAAGCAATAGCAAGCACATGAAATGATGCAAGTAAGCAAACAAACAATCAATTAGCACACGCTATACACAAGAAAGAGGCTCAATCAAAGTTGGGTTTTAGTCAAGGGGTCATATCGACCTTGACAAACAAACCAATACTGTTATGGGTGTTTTGAGCTCTTAACCCTAACATTGAGAGTTAGGGTGAAGCAGATGAAAGGGAATGAGGGTTATGCCTCATAGCTCTTAACCCTGGCCGGGGTGAGCTTGAATCAATGGAAAGTGTGGGAGTCCAGAATGAGGAACTCTTCTCCACATGACAGACTCTACAAGATTTTTGGGGTGTTTATTCAAATGCATCAGCACGTAGTACGAGCAATATGAATGACTCAACTGAATAGCAGGGGATGGATTGCACATCCCTTCTATCTGCCAATGCCTTTTCACTTAGGAGGTCTTGAGCTGCTTGGCACAAAATTAAACAAACAAAGACATGGCCTCTTAAGGAGGGCTTCAGACAGGTGCCTGCCAAAATATCATGACAGGTCTTCCAGACTACATGAAGAGTAGGAATTTACCTAAGTGGTATGCCAACCACAAGCAAAGCAAAGCAACTCAAATAAAGAGTTAAAGCTACTAAAGTACCTGTAAGAAAATCAAACAAGTCAATATTCACATTCAGACAAACTAAACAGACAGTCAACAGGAAGACAACCAATATACACAATGTAAGTCAACAAACTCAAGTGAGCTATCCACTTAAGGAGCTACAACACAATCAACATTAGTTAAACAAAACAAATTGTATCTCAATTCATAAGATCAACATCATCCATTAGGACTTATTGCTTGAACTTGAAACTCAAAGTTCAAATGTGAGTACAAACCCCTAAGGCAAAGCCTAGGGTCAAAGGTGAAGAAAAAAGTCAAAACAGCAACCAATATTCAACATAAAGCTCAATTAATCAATCATGAACATGTCCTAAAAAGGACCAAATCAAAAGCATTAAGCAAATCCATTTCATGTGCAAGAGAAGGCAAAGGCAAATTCAAAGCTCACAAATGATCATCATGAATCAAAATTCCATATTAAAACAGAAATGAATCAAATAATCATGGAAAATTTAATGAGCATATAACATGTCACACACAATCATCATACCAAAAATCAGAATCAATAGAGTTCAATTGACCTAGAAATAAAAATGTACAAGTAGGACATCAAATTGTGTGACACACATTGTCACACCATACCAACATGTGCACAAAACAAAAATCAAACATGGTAAAAATGCACAATCAAGCCTCAAAGGTCAAGCAACATGTTGAGAATTATCACACAAAATTTCATGGCAATTGGATCAATATTAAGCATTTCACAATAGAAAGAATGGAGCAATGTCACAAAAGCATACATGTTCACATGATCAGCCACAATTCAAAATCCAGAAATGGTAAAATCATAAAATCAAAACCATAAAATTCTAGACATTTCAAGGATCAAGTAGCAAAAAACCTGGAATTAATTGGATGATTATTCAATTTTTTATGAATTTTCAAAGTTGGAAAAAAATTTGAAATGAAAGTGAAGCATGTACATGAAATTATGGAGGGAAATGGAAAATGATGAATCAATTTGAAAATATGCTGCATGCTGGAATCGAACCATGAAACAGAGGCTCAATGGCGCGCCTCAAAACGCACAACATCATTAATTGATGTGGCGTCCACATCACAGGTCAAAGGCCACGTGGCCTGGTCAAAGAAACAGGAACCAATGAATTTGTCAACGTATGCCACGCAAGCGCTAGTCAGCACAAATTAAAACAAATAAAACGTAACAATGGAGAATCGAACGCGCAAGCTAATGGTGAAAGTCTCTTCCACAGTGGAATTCACATGAATGAACCAGAAACCCTAGCGGCTGTACAGGCACGGTGGCGCGCGGTGGAAACCACCGTCTTCTTCATGAAGACGGTGGATGAACAGTATGCATCAACAAATTTTTTTCCAGAATCGTGTCAAACTTATACCAAACGAAAGCTCATGTTATGTAGGTTCCAAATCCATCATTATTTCACATCAATTCATCATGATAAGAGCAAATCGAACAAAAACATTATGATTTAACAAACTTTAATTCACTATATCTCAGCCATTTCTTAACCAAATCACATGAATTTTATATCAGATTCATCAACAAACAATGATCTACAAGTTTATGGAAATTATTTGAAGAATTAAGAGACTCGAGTTCTTACCTCTTGAAGAGCAGAACAATGAAATCTGGTGATTCAAGGCTTGGCACGCGTGCAAATCCACTCCTGAGCACTTGTTATGAAGCTTGATGAATGAATTGAGGCTTGGAACTGCTTAGATCTTGCTCAAATCTGAACTTCCATCTTCACCTTCATGAGCTTGGCATGCTTAATTTCTGCTCGAATTCACTGATCCAAGGCTTGATCTACACCAAATCAATATCACAGAACAAGAATATGGAAGAAAATCTCAATGTTATGTGGAAGAATTTTGAATTTGGATTGGGAGAAAATTTTGGAGGGAAAAAGTTTTAGATCTAGAAATGGTGAATCCTCTACAATTCTGTTAGGATTATGTATTTATATGATGTGTTAATCCTACTGAAAATGTTAATTAAGCTTGGTTAATTGTGATTAAGTGAAAATAAGGTGTTTGGCAAATTTTGAAAATTGGTGGTGCATGGAGCATTCTCACGTGAACAGTGCTAAATGAGAGCTCAAATTCATTTAAAATCTTCCCATGCACATGTTGGCAATGGTAATTAGCTCACACAATGCACCAATTTCAAATTTACCTTTTTCCCACCAAAATGGTCATGAGAGAACAAATGACCATGTGATAAATTTTCATGCAATGTGATGAATGATTCGTAAAGTTCATGCCATGAGAAGAATTATGCAAAAAGGAGCACTCAATTTGGAGTTATGAATCAAAAGTTATGGCCTTTTGAAGTTCCATGCACACTTGGCAATGATTTGACCATATCTCTTCAACCATTCATCAGATGCTCATGATCTTGGACTTTTTGGAAATGGGAGAGAGAGATCTTAAACTTTCATGTTAGACAAAAATTCATTTGAAGCTTCTTTGATGTTGGAAAGTTGAGTTGAAGTTGGTCTAAAAACTTTCCATTTTTGGAAACTTGAAATTACAGGTCACGTTCCATTTTTGGAAACTTTTGCACTGACTTCAAATTCTTCAATGTAGAGACTTGACATGATGAATAAGAATTTTATGGACATGAATGGGATGAAGAAACTCAATTTCTCAATTCAAAACCCACAGTTGACTTTCAGTTGACTTGCATTGGTCCTTAGATGACCTGAAAATATTCTGATGAACTTGGGCCTTTGCCACTTGGGGAATTTGCTAACCTCTAGCTCATATAAGCTCAAAATAATGATCACATGATCCATATCTCAATGGAAACCTCATCTCTTGCACAAAGGATTCACTTGAATGCATTGACCTGTTGACTGCTTAAGCTGAAAGTAACAAAGGTTAATGACATATTTTTGTACATTTTTGGTTAGTAATTAAAAGAAAAGCAATGATACACAAATGCAAGCAATGCCTGGTGATCAAGAATCACTCTCAAAGAGATCCCACCCACAGGGGAGGAAGCAAGGTGTCCAATGATCCTTGAGGCTTATGCAATGCAATGCTATGATGCCGTGAGGGATCTTAGGGACAAAATTGGGGTCTTACAGATGCCCCTATTTAAGATCATTCTAGCCGGAGAAGTGAAGGTTAAAATCTTCATCTCGACGCAGTAGAATGGGCTTAAATAACAACATAGAGACAAATTTTGGTCCCTAAGAGACCTCATGATGCAAATGTATGAATGCAACAGAAACAAACTCTGTGGGGAATATAGGTCCACAAAGAAGGAAAGAAAATCAGGAGAAAAGACAAATCCACAGGAATGATGCACTTCCTAATGGAACAGAGACTCTGACGGGACTCTCATGGGGATAAAAAAAAATGCGTGAGCAGGACACGACTCTGAATTAAGGGAAAAAAGACTTTGACACTGCGTGAGCAGGACGCGACTCGACTGGAGACCTTACTGGGGAGTAAAGGACTCAAACTGGGGAAAAGAAGTTTCCAAAGGGAACAAAACCATTGGAAAGACTCAAGCTGACTCGAAGATGCGTGTATTGGGGAAAACGCCAATACAGCAAAACTATCAACAAAGGATACTTCAGATAAAAATCCGGACTCAGGCTGGGGAAAGATTCACACAGAACCTCCCTGCCGGGGAAAATTGCATATATTGGGGAAAACGCCAATACAGCAAAAGGGTGAATCACAACAGAAACTCCGCTGGGGAATGTCTAATAAAGACTCTCCAGAGGAAGCAACAAGGGGTGAGGTGTTACCGGTTACTGGGTAACAAGCTCAAAGAGACATGTGATCTGAACACCGGTTACTGGGTGAAAGAACAACACGCTCAGGAAGAAAGAATATCTAAGACCGGTAAAAGGGTGAGAGATATCAATCAACCAAAACATCTGAGGAAGACCTAAAAAAGGTATATCAACTCAGGAAAATCTGACTCCACAGGGGGCCAAGGTCATAATAGGGAGCAGAAAGGAAGGAACACCAGGGATACCGGTTACTGGGTATATAATAGGTGACCAACCAAAGCGTGAATTGGTTTTTACTTCCAAAACACTCATCATCCGAAAGGAGGGCTTGAAAAAGCAAATCGACTTACAGGATGGACATTCGACTCCGCAACGGGAAAATGAATCTTACTCAAATGGGGAAGGACAAAAGGCTTCAACCAAAGAGCGCATGAGATATATTATCCATTACCGTCAGAACGTGGATAGTATACTCGCATGGAAGGAACACCAGGGATACCGGTTACTGGGTATATAATAGGTGACCGATCGAAAACGTGATTTGGTTTTTACTGCCAAAACACTCATCATCCTGAAGAAAGCAAAACGCAAACTTGTTAAAGGATGGATATTCGATTCCGAAAAAAGGAATACGAATCTTACTCCGCTGGAGAAACAAATCAAAAGATTTTGACCAAGGAGTGCATGAGATATATTATCTATTACCGTCAGAACGTAGATAATATACTCGCATGGAAGGAACACCAGGGATACCGGTTACTGGGCATATAATAGGTGACCAACCGAAAAGAGAAACAATCGTTACCAACAACAACAGGGTAGACGAAATATCACTTGCTGGGGATAAATTGCAAGCATACGGCAATGATCCAGGAGACATATCACCGGTTACTGGGAGATACGCTCAAAAAAGGAATATCAACTGAATATTCGATTCCGCAAAGGGAACACGAATCTTACTCGACTGGGGAAACACAACAGGCTTCGACTGAAGAGTGCATGAGATATATTATCCATTACCGTCAGAACGTGGATAATACACTCGCATGGAAGATTATCCACAACCGATTACTGGGTTAACAAAGGATAAATCAACCGAAAAGAAAGGCATCGGGATACCAAAACTAGGTATATAAAGATGACGGATCAAAGGGAGCGACAATCATTACCAACAAAAGGGTAAATGAAAGAGGACTCACTGGGGATGCATTGATAAAAAATCAATGATCCGGGGAACAAGTCACTGGCAAACGGTGAAAGGACCCGCTGAGGATAAAATTGCTAGCATACGGCAATTATCCACAAGGAAGAGAACAGACCTGCTGGGAATACAATTGCTTACTCAGAGCAATTACCCAGACGAGGGTGGCGAAATATCAACATCGAATACTAGATGAAGATAACCACAAAGAGGGGATTACATCTATCGAATACTGGGTAGAAAACCACGGACGAGTAACCGTCATCGGTTAGGATGAACAACAAGGTTAACTCTGCACAGGGGAGAACATAGGATTTACAACTACCGAATACTGGGTAGAAGACCAAAAATTCAGCTGAGGATAAGGTGAATAATTGCCGGTTACTGAGCAACTATCCATCTATTCCACCAGGAAGCACAGAATCCGCTAGGGAGACAACAACAACATAGGATTTACAACTACCGAATACTGGGTAGAAGACCGCAAAATCCGCCATCAACCAGGATGAACCACAAAGGTTACCTCTGCTAGGGGATGAAAGTAGGATTTATAACTACCTGATACTGGGTAGAAAACCATAAATATAGGACTTACAACTACCGAATATTGGGTAGAAGCCACAAAACTCTGCGTGGGGAGCGAAAAGATCACTACTCCGCACGGGGAAACAAATAGGGTTTATAACTACCAGTTACTGGGTAGAAAACCACAAACTCTGTTGGAGAGCAAGAAAATAGGATTTATAACTACCGAATACTGGGTAGAAAACCAACGACTCTTGTTGAGGAACAAAAAGTTCACAAATACCAATCTCTGAGTAAACAACCACAGATTCCGCAAAGAGGGAAAAAAGGTATATAGGATTTACAACTACCGGATAATGGGTAGAAAACCACAAAGGATAGGACTTACAACTACCGATTACTGGGTAGAAGGCCAAAAAGGATAGGACTTACAACTACTGGTTACTGGGTAGAAGGCCAACGGATAGGACTTACAACTACCGGTTACTGGGTAGAAGGCCAAACAATTCCGCTGAGGATAAAGTGAATGATTGCCGGTTACTGAGCAAACATTCATTTATTCCACAGGGAATCACAAGAGACAGTTGAAAAAAGGCCAATTCAGGATCAATCCAAAAAGGCAAACTGAATCAAGACTCGTCCTAATGAGGAAAGAACTCAAAAGGGAAAACCCATCCCAATATATGTGTTGGGAGGAAACGGAAACAACCGTCATCCACGAGGATATATCTCAGTGGGGAACTGCAGAAGGAAAGGACAGACACTTTCTGCTTATGGGGCTGACTCTATATTGAGAGATTAGACACCCGACATCTGCTTGGGGAGATCTACTGGAGAGATCTATATCACCAATTAGCAGGAGACAACGAACAAAAGATATATGGAAAAAAATGCAACATGAATATCAGAATGTTGAAAGTATGCAGGAATATGCGTGATTTATGTTTGATGAATGCTGACAAAACAGACATTTCTAACACAAACAGGTCCAGGAATCAAAAGCCCGGTACTACACCACAGGAGAGAAAGCCAGGATCACCGGAGAAATAAACAATCTGTCGGGATCAGGAAACAACAAGATCTCTGCAAGGGATGAATCATCCATTTCATCTGGGAAAAAGGAGCTCACTGCACAGGCGAAAACTGCCACGAAAGCAACTCCAAACAAACTCCACTAGGGGACAACCCACTGAGGGAGAAAAGATCACACAAGTAGATCCTGCCACACAAACCACTCTACTGGGGATCAGAGATATTAGGAAATCACCAAATCTCTACATGGGAGGAATCATCACAGATACCATCCACCACCACAAATCTACTGGGGATTTATCTGAGGCAGAGAAGGAGAACTGGGGATCAACCACCAAATACTGAACCTTCCAAAAGGAACCACAACTACTGAGGAGGAAAGAATCACTGCTCTGCTGAAAGGAGGGGAGGTGAAAACCTCAACAAACACTCTGATGGGGAGAGTCCTAACAAAGGCTCTGCTCAACAAAATCTGTTCGGGAGAAATCCCAACAAATACCCTGCTTAGGGGAACAAAAATCCAACAGAAGCTCTGCTTGGGGAGAAACCCCAACAATAATCTAGAGAAAGAGGATACAACCATGCCAGGAATATGAACAAATGTCTTACCCTGTTGGAAATCATGCCACCCTTAGGAGAGCACTGAGAGATTCTTAAGTATCCTTTCATCATTGTGAATGTTCACTTTGTTTAAAAACAATTTGAAAATTTTGTTTGTTTAAAACAATGACATTTTATCAATTAAAACATGCAAAACATTTGTTGAATTGAAACAAATAAGAGTGCAAATAATTGGACAAAAGCTCAAATTTATTTGATGGAATGGTAGCCTGCAAATGGCAAGACTCCATAGATCTGTACAAATTTTGAAATCGGTGATATATATTGGAAGAGGGCTACATTGAACATAATGACCATTTCTCTACCAATTTGAATCCGATGTATTTGAAGCTTCAGTTGATGATGACTGAGCGAGAATCTCTGACGAAAAGACAGTTGTGAAACAGAAAGTCTTGTCAGGACGCAGTTACTTGCCAAATCCCCTATTTTTGCCTAGATTGCCCCAGGGTGAGGTACTCAATCTAGCGGGATGCAAATTCATTTTTTCATGTCTCTAATTTTTGCCTGGATCGCCCTTTCGGGTTTTCCACCGAGACGCTCATTTTTGCCTAAGCCGCCCTTTCGGGTTTTCAACTTAGCGAGCTATTCTATTTTTCTTTTTAGGCAAAGTATTTCTTGACTGTATTTGAATTCACAGGACGAGTGAAATCCTCCCCATCCATTGTTGTAAGCATCAAAGCACCGCCTGAAAAGGCTCTCTTAACAACATATGGACCTTCATAGTTTGGAGTCCACTTGCCCCTGGAATCGGGCGCGAAAGACAAGACTTTCTTGAGCACAAGGTCACCTTCTCGGAACACACGAGGCTTGACCTTCTTATCGAATGCTTTCTTCATTCTCTGCTGATATAACTGACCATGGCACATGGCAGTCAATCGCTTCTCTTCAATCAAATTCAGTTGGTCATAACGACTCTGAATCCATTCAGCATCAGTCAACTTGGCTTCCATCAAGACTCTCATTGATGGGATCTCCACCTCTACTGGGAACACAGCCTCCATGCCGTAAACAAGAGAGAAAGGGGTTGCCCCTGTTGAAGTGCGGACAGATGTACGATATCCATGCAAAGCAAACGGCAGCATCTCGTGCCAATCCTTGTACGTGACTGTCATCTTCTGGATAATCTTCTTGATATTCTTGTTAGCAGCTTCAACAGCCCCATTCATCTTGGGTCTGTAAGGAGAGGAATTATGGTGTGCAATCTTGAACTCAGCGCACAACTCTTCCATCATCTTGTTGTTCAAGTTAGATCCATTATCAGTAATGATCTTATCAGGCACACCATAACGGCATATCAGCTGATTCTTGACAAACTTCACGACCACCTGCCTGGTCACATTAGCATACGACGTTGCTTCAACCCATTTGGTGAAGTAGTCAATTGCTACGAGAATAAACCTGTGCCCATTGGACGCTTTCGGTTCAATCATACCAATCATGTCGATTCCCCACATAGAGAAAGGCCATGGTGATGAAATCACATTCAGCAGTGTCGGAGGAATATGAATCTTATCCGTGTAAATCTGACACTTGTGGCATCTCTTCACATATTTGCAGCAGTTGGACTCCATTGTCAGCCAATAGTAGCCTGCTCTCAACATCTTTCTAGCCATGGCATGTCCATTGGAATGAGTACCAAATGAACCCTCATGGACCTCAGTCATCAACAGGTTTGCTTCGTGTCTATCCACGCATCTGAGCTTGACCATGTCAAAATTTCTCTTATAAAGCACTTCACTACTGAGGTAGAAACTGCCTGACAACCTTCTCAGAGTTTTCCTATCTTTCACAGATGCCCCAGGCGGGTAGACCTGGTTCTGGAGGAGATTCTTGATGCCAAAATACCAAGGCTTGTCATCATTCACTTCTTCAACTGCAAACACGTGAGCCGGTCTATCCAAGCGCATCACGGTAATGTTGGGAACTTCATTCCAATATCTGACCACAATCATTGAGGCAAGCGTAGCAAGAGCATCTGCCATCCGATTATCTTCTCGCGGAATATGATGAAAGTCAACTTCTGTGAAGAACGTTGAAATCCTCCTCGCATAATCTCTGTACGGAATAAGACCAGGCTGATTCGTTTCCCATTCACCCTTGATCTGATTAACAACGAGGGCCGAATCACCATACACATCAAGATGCTTGATCCTCAGATCAATGCACTCTTCCAATCCCATAATACAAGCTTCGTACTCAGCCATATTATTCGTGCATTTGAAAGTTAGCCTTGCTGTAAATGGAATATGTGTGCCCTGAGGAGTAATGATTACTGCCCCAATTCCATTTCCGTACTGATCTACAGCGCCATCAAACACCATCGTCCATCTGGAACCAGGTTCTGGACCTTCGTCAAGTGTAGGCTCATCACAATCTTTCATTTTCAAATACAGAATCTCCTCGTCTAGGAAGTCGTACTGAACAGACTGATGATCTTCAATCGGCTGATGTGCCAAGTGGTCAGCCAAGATACTACCTTTAATAGCCTTCTGAGCTCGATACTCGATATCATACTCAGACAACAACATCTGCCAACGGGCAATCCTCCCAGTTAAAGCAGGCTTCTCGAAGATATACTTGATTGGATCCATTCTGGACATCAACCAAGTTGTATGATTTATCATGTACTGGCGTAAACGCTTAGCGGCCCAAGCCAAAGCACAGCACGTCTTCTCAAGCATAGAGTATCGAGATTCACAATCAGTGAACTTCTTACTCAGGTAGTAAATAGCAGATTCTTTCTTTCCCGATTCGTCTTACTGACCGAGTACACAACCCATCGAGTCTTCAAGAACAGTCAGATACATGATCAAGGGTCTTCCTTCTACAGGCGGAGACAAGATCGGAGGTTCAGACAGATACTCCTTGATACTATCGAAAGCTTTCTGGCAATCCTCGGCCCAATTATGGGACTGATCTTTCCGGAGGAGCTTGAATATCGGCGCACATGTGGCAGTCATGTGGGATATAAATCTGGAAATATAGTTCAAGCGGCCAAGAAAACCTCGGACTTGCTTTTCAGTTTTGGGCGCAGGCATCTCTTGTATTGCTTTGACCTTTGCAGGATCAACCTTAATACCTCTTTCACTGACAACAAAACCCAATAACTTGCCAGAACGGACTCCAAATGTACATTTGTTCGGATTCAGACGAAGCTTGAACTTCCTCAAACGCTGAAAAAGCTTCAACAAATGCTCAACATGTTCAACTTCTGTTCGTGACTTAGCAATCATATCATCGACATAGACCTCAATCTCCTTGTGCATCATGTCATGAAACAAGGTAGTCATAGCTCGTTGATACGTGGCTCCGGCGTTCTTCAAACCGAAGGACATCACTCGATAACAGAATGTTCCCCAAGGTGCGATGAATGTTGTCTTCTCCATATCCTCGGGTGCCATTTTGATCTGGTTATATCCGAAAAATCCGTCCATAAACGAAAAGACTTTGAATTTGACTGTATTGTCTACCAACATATCAATGTGTGGTAGAGGGAAATCATCTTTTGGACTCGCCTTATTCAAATCTCTGTAATCAACACACATACGGACTTTTCCGTCTTTCTTAGGCACAAGCACAATATTGGCCACCCATAGAGGATATGTGGAAGTCACCAGAAACCCCGCATCAATTTGCTTCTGAACTTCCTCTTTGATCTTCACTTCCATATCGGGATGAGTTCTTCTGAGCTTCTGCTTCACAGGCACGCACTCAGGCTTCAAAGGCAGGAAATGTTGCACAATATCTGTATCTAGACCTGGCATGTCTTCATATGACCAAGCAAAGATATCAGAATATTCTCGTAGCAAACTGATCAACCCCTTCTTGACAGACTCTTCAAGGAGTGCCCCAATCTTCACCATTCGAACACAATCTTCAGACCCCAAGTTGATTGTTTCCAGATTCTCAAGATGCGGCTGAATGATCTTCTCTTCGTGCTCAAGAAGACGTGTAATCTCATTAGGAATCCCTTCAACATCATCTTCCTCTACCTCAAATACAGGGAATTCAAAATTGGGAGATGGCGTTGGATCATTATGTTCAATGGGTTTTAGAATCAACCTGCATAATGATTTTGGATAGTAAAAGCTTTTTAGAAACCATACAAGGCAATCATTATGCAGATGAAAAGATTGCTTTTATTCTTGTTTTTGGGGTTTTTTGTGATCACCAATTTCATGCAGAAAGCAAAAAGTGAAAACAAATGGAAAAACAAATGTTTAACATGAATTTATTGAATGAAATATCATTGTATATATGATGCCAACAATGTCATCACTTCTTCTTTTGGCATGGGAGAAGGGTTTTTAAACAAAGCAAACATATTACGCTGACTTATGAATGACCGTAGGAACATCCACAGCGACCCAATTGTGGCAGATCCCGCCAGGGATGACAAAGTTGTCAGTATCCTCTGCATCCTCTTCCAGAATAGCAGCAGCTTCCTCAGCTTGATCGGCGTGGATGAAACCTCCACTCTTGAACAGTCCTTTGTCGTTGAAGACCCCAGAAGAATAGCCAATGCCAGCCCGGGACTTGTTGTCTTCAAGCTCGATCATTTTTCCTAAACCAGCAACTGCACCACATTCAATGACCAGTTTCGCATCATGATAGGAAGCAAATGAAGGAGACTTCTTCTTAATAGGCTCCGCTATAGATAAAGCTTGGAAAGGAGTTCCAACTTCATCCTCAACATCAATGTATGAGAAAGAAGACAAGTGGCTAACCAAGAGAGTCTTTTCTCCCCCTACCAGAACCAGTTTCTTGTTCTTAACAAATTTCAGTTTCTGGTGTAGGGTGGATGTCACGGTGCCAGCCTCGTGAATCCATGGTCTACCAAGGAGACAACTATAAGATGGGTGGATATCCATAACCTGAAAGGTGACTTGGAAATCACTTGGTCCAATCTTGATTGGGAGATCAGCTTCCCCAATCACGGTCTTACGCGACCCATCAAAAGCTTTCACAACAACTCCACTCTGCCTCATGGGAGGCCCTTGATATGACAATCTTGAGAGAGTGGATTTCGGCAATACATTCAAAGATGACCCAGTATCCACCAGCATGTTGGACATGGCGTCGTTCTTGCAATTCATGGATATATGTAAAGCCATGTTGTGGTCTCTTCCCTCCTCAGGGAGATCAGCGTCACAAAAACTCAAAGTGTTGCAAGCAGTGATGTTTGCAACAATACTGTCAAACTGTTCAATAGTGACATCATGATCAACATACGCCAAGTCTAAAACTTTTTGCAGAGACTCCCTATGGGGTTCTGAATTCAGAAGTAAAGATAACACGGAGATTTTGGACGGCGTTTGTAGAAGCTGGTCTACAACGTTGTACTCACTCTTCTTGATGAGCCTCAGCATCTCATCACAGTCTTCATTCACAGTGCCACTAGGGCCAACAGAAGAAGTAGGAGTCTTTTGTACAGAGGAGGATTTAACAACAAGTGCCGGATTCGGAGAATTCACCGCATTCCCAACCGGACGCTCAACAGAGTCAGCTCTAGCCTGAGGCTTCGGAGGTGAAAACATGCGACCACTACGGGTCAATCCGCTCACATCAGCTATATTCACAACAGAGGGAGAAGGCAAGGGCACTTCTTTCCCATCTTCAACGGCAACAGCATTATAGCGGAATAGAATTGCTTTATCAGAAAAATAAGGCACAGGGCCGGCAGGCTTGATAGTCAAGGCAGGAGAAACCTTCTGCTTGCTGCCATTATATCGAATGACAACAGGCTCAGGGATCCTGAACACAGGAGAAATCACATTCACCTCTGGCTCATCTTCATCAACATTTCTGTTCTGAAGAATCTCAATAGTCCCATCATCTAGCAATTCTTGCAGATCTCTACGCACTAGGCGACAGCCCAATCTGTTAACAGAACAAATTCGACACTTATCATGATCATGCTCCAAATGACTGTAATCACACAGCAGACGGTGCAACTCAACAAGCGATTATCGAATATGGCTAACATATTTGACGTTGTATTTGCCAGGGCAACCCTGGACCATGTTAACAGACTTCCCATGCTCGGGCAATGGGTTCTTCTTAACATTGGGACCAACGTCCTCAAAGCACAAAATTCCGAACCTCATAAGGTCTTGAACCTTAGTCTTCAACGGAAAGCAATTGTCCATATTATGGCCGGGAGCACTAGAATGATAAACACAATGTTGATCAGGCTTATACCACCACTGAGGGTTAGCAGGTATAACCGGAGGATCCCTGGGAGTAATCAATTTCTGCTCTATCAAAGAGGGATACAGCTCTGCATATGACATCGGAATCGGATCGAAAGTGATCTTCTTCCTCTCATAACTCATACTAGCTTGATTACTGTTGTTGTGAGGCTGGTAAGCCTGTTGCTGAGGGCAATGCTGTTGTTGATATTGCTGAGTTGGTTCCTGATTATTGTGTTGCTGATGATATTGCTGACTGTTGTCTCTGAAGACAGGTGCTATGTGAGCCACCTGATGCTGACTGCTGGCATGACGCACAGGCTTCCTCTTCACAGAGGGTCTTCTTGGTTTAACATGGGATTGCATAGCATGTGCCTCCCCATCTTTCTTCTTTACAAACGCTCCATATCGCTTGCTAGAAGAGCCTTCATCCTTGGTCAAACGTCCTTCACGGACTCCCTCCTCTAGTCGCATCCCCATGTTCACCATCTCGGTGAAATCAGAAGGAGCACTAGCAATCATCCGCTCATAATAAAATGAACTCAAGGTCTTCAGAAAGATCTTGGTCATTTCCTTCTCTTCCAGCGGAGGAGTAATCTGAGCTGCCAGCTCTCGCCACCTCTGGGCGTACTCTTTAAATGTCTCTTTGTCCTTCTGGGACATGGCTCTGAGTTGATCCCGATTGGGAGCCATATCCACATTGTATTTGTATTGCTTGACGAAGGCTTCGCCAAAATCATTGAAGGAACGGATGTTTGCACTGTCCAAACTCATGTACCATCTCAGTGCAGCACCGGACAAACTATCCTGGAAATAATGAATCATCAGCTGATCATTATCTGTTTGAGTAGACATTTTCCTGGCATACATAACCAGGTGGCTGAGCGGGCAGGTGTTCCCCTTATACTTCTCAAAGTCTGGGACTTTGAATTTGACAGGTATTTTCACACCGGGAACCAAACAGAGTTCAGCAGCAGATTTGCCGAACAAATCCTTTCCTCGAAGGGTCTTCAATTCCTTACGGAGTTCAAGAAATTGGTCATTCATAGCGTCCATCTTCTCATGAAAATCTAGGCCCTCAGACGGCTCAGAATGATAGATGGTGTCGTCTACCCTAGGAACGGTATGCACGACAGGAGGAGGAATAGCAATGATCGGGCTAGATGCCGGCATGGAATCAAACATTGGTGCAGGAATGTCAGGCATAAAACCTGGAGGCATCCCCCACAGAAACCCGGGTGGCATGGCTGTTGGCACAAAGTGGGCACTGGCAGCTGGCACTGTTGACGAGACAACCTCAGAGATAACAGTCCTCTGGGGAGGAGTTGCAGGTGGTGGAGACGACTGATTCTGAGCTGCTAGGAACTGTTCCATCAAAGCACTCAGTCTGGCGACTTCTTCTTTCAGCTCGCGATTCTCTTGCTCAAGGTGATCCATCAATCTTGCAGAGTTGGCTCTGGTGTAGTACCGATGAGTCAGCTTGTCTTCAAAATAAATGAAGAGCACATAGTTAGGCCTCAGACAAGAAGACTGGAACAAACACCTGCTTATGCAAATGATGCATGCAATGCTCGTGCACATGATTTGTTTTTATTTTCAAAGGAACTTTTAGGGTATTATTTGCAAATTTTGAATATTAAGCATTTTATCTCATATGGAAAATATCTCATCAAATATATTTTGAGAAAAAGAAGTACAGCATTGTCAATTATTACAAGAGAAAAGGAAAATAAACATCCTATGGATCCCTAGAAGCTCGGGATGCCGGAAGATAAGCGGCACGAAGCCTCTTGATCTCTCTCTCGTATGCTGCTTCCATATCCGCCTTGTCTTTGGCGAGTCTGTCATACCTCCTTTTCCAGAACTTGGAAGACTGAGGAAGTAGAGAAGTCCATGCATCATTCGGATCATCAATGACCTGATGCTCGAGAAACTCGATCAAAGCGTCCTTCTCCTTAAGTTGTTGAAGCAACTCTTCTCTTTCACGGATCCAGGCACGTGAAAGGTCTTCGTCTCTCAACTCCTCTACGCCTTGGTTAGGAAGGGTTGAAGGCCCAGCCACAACCAACGGTGTAAGTCTCGGATAGTCATAAGGCATGAGATACTCAGATGCTCTCTTCCTTACCCAAGTAGTATACGGCTCCAAAGCTATGCAGTTCTTCGGACCCAACTCACTTCTACCCTTCTTGTGAATCTTGCGCCAAGCGCGGACCATCCTGACTTTCAGGCCTTGGGGATCTTTACCCTCCTGAAAGTACACACCTTCTAACAGAATGTTATTAGGTTTATCCTTTAGGGGGAACCCAAGCTGACGACGTGCTAACACAGGGTTGTAGCTAATCCCACCATATGTACCAAGAAGAGGCACATTGGAGAATTCACCACAAGAATCAATGATCTGGACACCATCATATGCACGATCATACCAAGAGATATCATCATTAGTGAGAGACATAAGTCTCGTGGACCACCGAAGACATCCCTTGTTCTCCTTGAAAGCAACCGTCTGAGGCAAGTGCGAAATAAACCACTTGTACAACAGAGGCAAACAGCACACAATAGCGCCACCACCCTTTGCATTCCTCAGATGCAAAGAGACATAGGTATCACCCAACAGAGTCGGAACGGGATTAAGAACAGAGAAGATCCTAATAGCGTTCACATCCACAAATTTGTCGATGATGGGGTACAATACCAATCCATAGATGAGAAGCACAAATATGGCTTCAAAGGCATCCTCACTCATGGCCTTCCCATAAACGGTAGCTTGAGCAATGAGGAACTCAGAAGGGAGACCTTGAATTCCACCTTTGGTAGTCATATGAGCTTTAACCAAGGATTCATCTATGTGCAACATGTCAGCTATCTCTCGAGAAGTAGGAATACTCTCCAAGCCATTGAACGGTACCTGATCCAGAATCGGAATACCCACAAGATGCGCATACTCCTCAAGGGTAGGCAACAACTGAAAGTCTGGAAAAGAGAAGCAGTGATACAGAGGATCATAGAACTGCACCAAAGTGCCCATCAACCCTTCGTCGACCTGAGTAGTCAGAAGAGGCAGAAGCTTCCCATAACGAGCTTTGAAACCCAAGGGATCTAATACATAGGATGTCAGATTCCTTAACTCTCTCAGATCGGGCTGTCTGAAGCTGTACTTCTTTGTATGCCTTTTTTGTCTTTCCATATCTGAAAATTTTGCAAATAAACCCCTTAAGTTCCTTGAAAATTTTCTTTTTTTTCTGATGATATGGATGCAGATGAATGCATGAATGCAACAATCACACTCAAGGATCAAGCAAAGCACACCAGACAAAGGTCATGGAATAGTTCGTATTATCCTTAATATCAATCATCCATTTTGGTGGATTAGGGTTTGCACCTTATCAACACCCAAGTTCCATTGATATTAACGATATACGAACGGCTCAAACCTCCTTAATATCAATCATCCATTTTGGTGGATTATGGTTTTCACCTTATCGACACCCAAGTTCCATTGATATTAAGGTTGTCTGAACGGATCAACCATGAATCACGGGTTTGTTGTGAGTCACGAGCATGGAGTCTCGGTTGAGAACCACCCAAAGGGAGTGTACTATGGTTTAAACCTGCCGAACATGTTCTACCAGAGGTTCCCATAGTGATCGTCCCATCTTTCGAATATTATCGGAGGAACGAATACTCGTATTCCAAAAATATTCTCAAGAGAGACTCTTATGAGTGTAGTATCGCGTAACAATCGCATCAGATCTTACATCTGAACGACCTCCGCACTACGTCCTAAAAATAGACCAAGATGGGCTTATTAAACTAAGGTACTTGGCTTCTACGACACATATTGAAAGAATGATGCCTAACCACAAATAACTTGTGTGACATCATTAATCCAACATGACCTCCACCAAGTGAATGGACTCGCAAGTCAACTTGCTAAGGAATAACTTCACACAAGTCGACGAGACTATGCCATTCTCCTATCATAAGGTACACTCGAGTTCGGGTATAGAACTCATCTCACAGAGATCACCAAAGCAAGCAAGCAATTGATATATCAAGCAAATCAATCATTAGAAACAATACAGTAATCCCAAATTTTCACAAAAATATGTCATAAACAATAGACAAATATAATACAACAAAGTGTGTAAAGTTGGCAAACCCACTAGGAAGACATATGTTGTGTTTCCCCAACAGAGTCGCCACTTTTCTGTAGCGGTGTATTCATCGCCTTTAGATTTATTGACTAAATCAAAAGCAAATCATACAAAGATAGAGTCGCCACCACACTTCTATTTATCCAAAGGAATGGCTAGAAAGCGAACAAAAGCCTAAGAAGTTTTACACGAGAAAACTAATAAAAAGGTCAGAGATCTGGGTAAGGGGGTAATTATGCAAAAGGAAGGTGTTAGGCACCCAATGCATCCTAGGTACTCCTAGGGAACCCTTTTCACAACTTGTTGTATCAAATTATTGTTTATGAAAAGACTTATTGTGCAAACATGAGGGAAGAGGTGAGAAAAGACTATACAAATTTTATTATTTTTGTGTTTGAACGGATGAACCCGTTGCCTACGTACCTTTCATGAAAGATAAGGATCAAAACGCCGTAGTTCGGCTAAAAGATTTCCAAAAAGTGAGTGGATTGATTTTAAACAAAAGCCTTAAGGTCTTTCATTATCCACGGGAGAAAACTCAACCTATACAAACACAAGTCCACCATGTGAGAAAAGCTTCAACTTGCTAGTGAGGGACCATGCCCTATAATAAGCAAGGAAGTCTTACAATTCAATCACTAAGGACAAAAGGTGAGATTCACATCAACCACTAAGATAATTGAGATCTATGGCTAATGTATGAAAACTTATCAAGAAGTGGACAAGGGCCACAAAAGCAATTGAGTGAGTGAAATTAACCAATTATGAGTATTCACAAAATGAAGTCAAAGTATGATTAGAATTCAATTCATGAGAAGTATTGTGAAAATGAAGTTTGAAATCAGAGGCTTAAGGCCTAGGTTTCTAGTTTGAAAACAGATGAAAATGTTTGCACAATAGTTTCTGGTTTGGGTTAACATGCAAATGGAGGTTTAAAGAAATAAAAGGTGGGAGGGTGAGGAAGCAAAACTTCTTAGGAATTCCTCTCTTGAGATCATATGTAGATGATCCAAGTGATTCCTTTGGAATAGGCAATAAGCACAAAGCAAATAAACAAGCTCAAGGAGCAACAAAGCTGGAAATGGATTGCCAATAAATGGTCTTAGATCCAACTCCACAAAGAAAAATAGGAAACAGATGGCCAATCAATGGTCTTACGTCTGACTCCTGAACAAAGAGAGGGAAACAGGTTGCCAATCAATGGTCTTACACCTAACTCCACAAGGTGATCATAGGAAACAGATAGCCAATCAATGGTCTTACATCTGACTCCTCACAAGAAATAGAAAAGGAAATGGAGTGCCAATAAATGGTCTTATATCCATCTCCACAAAAACAAAACAAAACAGGATATGGAGTGCCAATAAATGGTCTTATATCCATCTCCATAAAATGATCATAGGAAATAGATAGCCAATCAATGGTCTTACATCTGACTCCTCACAAGAAACAAACAAATGCAAAAGCAATAGCAAGCACATGAAATGATGCAAGTAAGCAAACAAACAATCAATTAGCACACGCTATACACAAGCAAGAGGCTCAATCAAAGTTGGGTTTTAGTCAAGGGGTCATATCGACCTTGACAAACAAACCAATACTGTTATGGGTGTTTTGAGCTCTTAACCCTAACATTGAGAGTTAGGGTGAAGCAGATGAAAGGGAATGAGGGTTATGCCTCATAGCTCTTAACCCTGGCCGGGGTGAGCTTGAATCAATGGAAAGTGTGGGAGTCCAGAATGAGGAACTCTTCTCCACATGACAGACTCTACAAGATTTTTGGGGTGTTTATTCAAATGCATCAGCACGTAGTGCGAGCAATATGAATGACTCAACTGAATAGCAGGGGATGGATTGCACATCCCTTCTATCTGCCAATGCCTCTTCACCTAGGAGGTCTTGAGCTGCTTGGCACAAAATTAAACAAACAAAGACATGGCCTCTTAAGGAGGGCTTCAGACAGGTGCCTGCCAAAATAACATGACAGGTCTTCCAGACTACATGAAGAGTAGGAATTTACCTAAGTGGTATGCCAACCACAAGCAAAGCAAAGCAACTCAAATAAAGAGTTAAAGCTACTAAAGTACCTGTAAGAAAATCAAACAAGTCAATATTCACATTCAGACAAACTAAACAGACAGTCAACAGGAAGACAACCAATATACACAATGTAAGTCAACAAACTCAAGTGAGCTATCCGCCCAAGGACCTACAACACAATAAACATTAGTTAAACAAAACAAATTGTATCTCAATTCATAAGATCAACATCATCCATTAGGACTTATTGCTTGAACCTGAAACTCAAAGTTCAAATGTGAGTACAAACCCCTAAGGCAAAACCTAGGGTCAAAGGTGAAGAAAAAAGTCAAAACAGCAACCAATATTCAACACAAAGCTCAATTAATCAATCATGAACATGTCCTAAAAAGGACCAAATCAAAAGCATTAAGAAAATCCATTTCATGTGCAAGAGAAGGCAAAGGCAAATTCAAAGCTCACAAATGATCATCATGAATCAAAATTCCATATTAAAACAGAAAAGAATCAAATAGTCATGGAAAATTTTATGAGCATATAACATGTCACACACAATCATCATACCAAAAATCAGAATCAATAGAGTTCAATTGACCTAGAAATAAAAATGTACAAGTAGGACATCAAATTGTGTGACACACATTGTCACACCATACCAACATGTGCACAAAACAGAAATCAAACATGGTTAAAATGCACAATCAAGCCTCAAAGGTCAAGCAACATGTAGAGAATCATCACACAAAATTTCATGGCAATTGGATTAATATTAAGCATTTCACAATAGAAAGAATGGAGCAATGTAACAAAAGCATACATGTTCACATGATCAGCCACAATTCAAAATCCAGAAATGGTAAAATCATAAAATCAAAACCATAAAATTCTAGACATTTCAAGGATCAAGTAGCAAAAAACCTGTATTTAATTGGATGATTATTCAATTTTTTATGAATTTTCAAAGTTGGAAAAAAAATTGAAATGAAAGTGAAGCATGTACATGAAATTATGGAGGGAAATGGAAAATGATGAATCAATTTGAAAATATGCTGCATGCTGGAATCGAACCATGAAACATAGGCTCAATGGCGCGCCTCAAAACGCACAGCATCATTAATTGATGTGGCGTCCACATCACAGGTCAAAGGCCATGTGGCCTGGTCAAAGAAACAGGAACCAATGAATTTGCCAACGTATGCCACGCAAGCGCTAGTCAGCACAAATTAAAACAAATAAAATGTGACAATGGAGAATCGAACGCGCAAGCTAATGGTGAAAGTCTCTTCCACTGTGGAATTCACATGAATGAACCAGAAACCCTAGCGCCTGTACAGGCACGGTGGCGCGCGGTGGAAACCACCGTCTTCTTCATGAAGACGGTGGATGAACAGTATGCATTAACAAATTTTTTTCCAGAATCGTGTCAAACTTATACCAAACGAAAGCTCATGTTATGTAGGTTCCAAATCCATCATTATTTCACATCAATTCATCATGATAAGAGCAAATCGAACAAAAACATTATGATCTAACAAACTTTAATTCACTATATCTCAGCCATTTCTTAACCAAATCACATGAATTTTATATCAGATTCATCAACAAACAATGATCTACAAGTTTATGGAAATTATTTGAAGAATTAAGAGACTCGAGTTCTTACCTCTTGAAGAGCAGAACAATAAAATCTGGTGATTCAAGGCTTGGCACGCGTGCAAATCCACTCCTGAGCACTTGTTATGAAGCTTGATGAATGAATTGAGGCTTGGAACTGCTTAGATCTCGCTCAAATCTAAACTTCCATCTTCACCTTCATGAGCTTGGCATGCTTAATTTCTGCTCGAATTCACTGATCCAAGGCTTGATCTACACCAAATCAATATCACAGAACAAGAATATGGAAGAAAATCTCAATGTTATGTGGAAGAATTTTGAATTTGGATTGGGAGAAAATTTTGGAGGGAAAAAGTTTTAGATCTAGAAATGGTGAATCCTCTACAATTCTGTTAGGATTATGTATTTATATGATGTGCTAATCCTACTGAAAATGTTAATTAAGCTTGGTTAATTGTGATTAAGTGAAAATAAGGTGTTTGGCAAATTTTGAAAATTGGTGGTGCATGGAGCATTCTCACGTGAACAGTGCTAAATGAGAGCTCAAATTCATTTAAAATCTTCCCATGCACATGTTGGCAATGGTAATTAGCTCACACAATGCACCAATTTAAAATTTACCGTTTTCCCTCCAAAATGGTCATGAGAGAACAAATGGCCATGTGATAAATTTTCATGCAATGTGATGAATGATTTGGAAAGTTCATGCCATGAGAAGAATTATGCAAAAAGGAGCACTCAATTTGGAGTTATGAATCAAAAGTTATGGCCTTTTGAAGTTCCATGCACACTTGGCAATGATTTGACCATATCTCTTCAACCATTCATCAGATGCTCATGATCTTGGACTTTTTGGAAATGGAAAAGAGAGATCTTCAACTTTTATGTTGGACAAAAATTCATTTGAAGCTTCTTTGATGTTGGAAAGTTGAGTTGAAGTTGGTCCAAAAACTTTCCATTTTTGGAAACTTGAAATTACATGTCACTTTCCATTTTTGGAAAGTTTTGCACTGGCTTCAAATTCTTCAATGTAGAGATTTGACATGATGAATAAGCATTGTTTGGACATGAATGGGATGAAGAAACTCAATTTCTCAATTCAAAACCCACAGTTGACTTTCAGTTGACTTGCATTGGTCCTTAGATGACCTGAAAATATTCTGATGAACCTGGGCCTTTGCCACTTGGGGAATTTGCTCCAAAATGAACCTCTAGCTCATATAAGCTCAAAATAATGATCACATGATCCATATCTCAATGGAAACCTCATCTCTTGCACAGAGGATTCACTTGAATGCCTTAACCTGTTGACTGCTTAAGCTGCAAGTAACAAAGGTTAATGACATATTTTTGTATATTTTTGGTTAGTAATTAAAAGAAAAGCAATGATACACAAATGCAAGCAATGCCTGGTGATCAAGAATCACTCTCAAAGAGATCCCACCCACAGGGGAGGAAGCAAGGTGTCCAATGATCCTTGAGGCTTATGCAATGCAATGCTATGATGCCATGAGGGATCTTAGGGACAAAATTGGGGTCTTACAGGGGACATGGGGCTAAACAATGAGGTTTAGGCTTGGTGGGGAAGATGGCCAAGCATAAAGCTTGGTCTTGATATGGGGATATCATGGCTAAACAACAATTTAGGCTTTCACAAAGTAGAGGCCAAATAGAATTTGGGCTTGAAAAGAAGTAGGAGGCTGGACAAACAAGGTTCAGGCTTAGGGAGAATGGCTAAACAACAAGGTTCAGGCTTTCTGTGCGGATATAAAGGGGCTAAACAACAAGGTTCAGGCTTGAGAGGATATGGCTAAACAACAATTTAGGCTTCAAAAGATAGTAGCTAAACAATCAGTTTAGGATTGGATGAAAAGGGGCTAGACAACAAGGTCTGGGCTTAGGAGGACGCGGTTAAACAACGATTTATGATTCAAAAGATAATGGCTAAATAACATTTAGGATTGAATGGAAAGGGGCTAAACGACAAGGTCCAAACTCGGGGAAAGCAAACATTTTAGACTCACTAGGGAAAACGGATGCTAAACTCCATGTTTAGGATTAAGTAAAGGTAATGGCCAAACAGAATTCAGGCTTGAAAAGACTCACATGAAGGTCTCATAGAATTTAAGTTCAATGGGGAAGGGGCTAAACTAAGGTTTATGCTTGGACAAGGGTAATGGCCAAAAAGAATTAAGGCTTAGAGGGATAATAATGGCTAAATAACGATTTAGGCTTGCTGGAGAAGAGCTAGGGGCTAAACAACAAAGTTCAGGCTTGAAGAGAAGGTAAGGGCCAAAATAGGATTTTGGGCTTGAGAGAGTATGTTTAAATAATGGTTTATACTCGTGGGAGAAAAAGGGTGCTAAACACAAGGTTCAAGCTTATAGAGGGGGGCTAAGTGGAATTAGGCTTAGACAAATTTATAGCAAAGGGTTCAACAAGGGTTCCAGGTACAACTGGGCTTTCATAAAAGAGGGGTTTCCATACATATATTGGGCTTTAAAGGCTTTCCAGACAGGAACTAGGCTTGGGGAAAAGACAAGTCAAACGAGAATTGACTACCAGACAAGAACTGGGTTTGGAAAGGGTAAGTTAAACAAGAATTGATCACCATACGGTAACTGGATTTGGAGAAAAGATGTCAGACGATGACTGAATACCCAATGGGGATTAGTTACCAGACGAGAACAAGGTTTAGACAAGATAAGTAGAACAAGGATTGACTATTAAACGAGGATTGGATTTGGAAGGATAAGTCAAACGAGAATTGACTACCAGGCGAGAACTACATTTGGGAAAGACAATACAAATGGGAACTGATTACCAGACGAGAGTCGGATTTGAGAGGAATAAGTCAAACGATAATTGACTACCAGACGAGAACTGGGTTTTGAAAAGGATAAGTCAAACGAGGATTGACTACCAGGCGAGAACTGGATTTAGACAAGATAAGTCAAACGATGATTGACTACCAGACGAGAACTGGGTTTAGACAAGATAAGTCGAACGAGGATTGACTATCAGATGAGGACTAGATTTAGAAGGATAAGTCAAACGAGAATTGACTACCAGGCGAGAATTGGATTTAGGAAAGACAAGAAAGATGGTAAATGATTACCATATAAGAGATGAATTTTAGAGGGATAAGTCAAACGAGAATTGACTACCAGGCGAGAACTAGGTTTTGAAAAGGATAAGTTAAACGAGGATTGACTACCAGGTGGGAACTGGATTTAGACAAGATAAGTCAAACGAGGATTGACTACTAGACGGGAACTGGGTTTAGGAAAATGTTAGTCAAACAAGAATTGACTAGCAAACAAGAACTAGAAAAGGAAAAGACATGTCAAACGAGAATCGACTACCAAACAAGGACTGGATTTGGAAGGATAAGTCAACGGGAATTGACTACTATACGAGAACTAGAAAAGGAAAGACATAAGTCAAACGAGAATTGACTATCAGAAGAGAACTAATGTTTAGAAAAGATAAGTCAAGCAAGAATTAACTACCAGGCAAGAACTGGATTTTGAAAGATAAGTCAAACAAGAATTGACTACCAGACGGGAACTGGATTTGGGAAAGATAGGGAAGACGGGAATTGATTACCAGATGAGAACTAGATGAGGAAAAGACAAGTCAAACGAGAATTTACTACCAGACGAGAACTGAGTTTAGGGAAAATACACGTCGAACGAGGATTGACTACCAGACAGGGACTGGGTTTTGAAAAGGATAAGTCAAACGGAATTGAATACCAGACGAGAACTGGATTTAGACAGGATAAGTCAAACGAGAACTGACTACCAGACGGGAACTGGGTTTAGAAAGCGAGACCAGACAGGATTGGGATTTGAAGGGGGGTTTGTCAAGCGTGAACTAGACTTCAAAGGAGACCATACATGAAGTGGGTTTAAAAGAGAGGCCGGGCGGGAATCGGGCTTTGAAATTTAAGGCCAGGCGACAAATGGTACCAGGTGTGAACTGGGTTTTGAAATGGTGTTAACCAAGGTTGGAACTTTGAAGGTTCTAAGCAAAAATGGGTTTTGAAGGTGCCAACTGAATTAGGCTTTAACTTTTTTCTTGTTTGAGAGCTTCATGCTATGTAGGATGATATGCTTCATGCTATGTCAGATGATGTGCATGAATGGAATGATATGAATTATGCATGATAGGTTTATAAAATGCTTTATGGATCTACATATACCCCAAGTCTGGGTATGGTATGGTGAACACTGAGGGAGATTTGCTTGAGTTACAAGGCTTCTGGTTAACAGGGTATGGGATGTGTCTAACATGACTTCCCGACATCCTTATACTACTGGAGAGTGGACTTCAGCTGGATCTTCTAATGTTATAGGCTTGATCTGAGAATATTTTATAAGCATGGATAGGAACTCCCTTTCTTCGGACAGACTTGCCCAATATGTTGGGTATCTGCACGACTTGCCTCAGTCATAAGTTATAAAGAAAATTCATCGTAGACGCTCTCGGTCTGACCTGCCCCAATGTCTTGGGATTGTACACCTATGATTAACCATCTTTGAGAGATTTACTTCTTGTGCTCTTGGGGTGGCCTGCCCAAGTACGAGCCTTGAAGCAACTTTGCCTCTGCATGACTGATCTTCAAAGGAATGCCTCTAACTAACTGATCTTCTGAGAGATTTATCGAATCTATACGTGTCTATCTCAGATAGATTGAATCTTGTAGAGATTTCTCGACGTGTTTTCCTTAGATTGACTGAATCTTGAAGCAGCTTGTCTTTATACTCAATGGAGTCTTAAGACGTTATGCTCTTTGATGTGATCAAATGAATTGGCTTTCCCCTGTTCAACAGAGTCCTCAAGCGTTCTCTCATTCAGTATGATCAAGCTCCTCAATTCATGCTTATTGTGGAAACTTTCTTGATGTCAAATTCTTATTCACGAGTAAAACATGTTCATTTTGGAAATGATAATGCCAATGTGATGTTTATGTCAGTTTTGAAATCCAAGTTTGTTCACTAGAAAGATGACATATAGTGAATGGATCACTAATTAAATGTCATATCAATACCAACACAAATGATAAGCAAAATGTTAGGAGTCAGTTTTAACACGATCTTACCGACTGTAGTATACTTTCAAAATAAACCCTAGTTTAATTAGGTATTTTGAGGGTTGTAACGTGGTTTGGTTCACGGTTTGAGAAAAAAGGATTTATGGCTCAACACTTAATCTAACCCATCTATTCTCCTTAATGTTCTACATTCTTACATTCATCTAGTTCGATACAAGTGATCATCTTCCAAAATGGATTTAGGAGTGATGGTTAATGATCCAACAAGGTTTTCGGAGTGGCAGTTAGTCACCTTTTCTTGCTGAGGATTTTCTTTTTGATTCCTCTTTTGCTTCTTTGTTTTTTTTTATTTCCCTTAATTTTGTTGGATTGATTCAGAGTAACAATCCACAAGGATACCCTAGTTTTTGCCTAAGTTACTCGTTTTCGAGCTTTCGAATTAGCGGTCTTTCTCTTTTTTTTTTGGAACAAATCATGTGACATTTGTTTGCTTGATTTGAAGGGGTTATGAATGCCTCGTGCCTCTTCTGGTGAGGGACAACCTTTACGGATTTTTGGTTTCCGACCTCTCGTGAGGGATAAGATATGGTTGATCCTCAAATACGACACTCCGTTTTTTATGTTTGAACGCATGGTCAAACTAACTAGCGACTATCCTGCCCCGGGTTAATATTAAGGGTTTTTCAGTTCAGAAAGAAACTCCTACTCCTTTGCTCGAAGGGGTTAACTAGATATTAACTTCCTTGTACCTCCGGTGTTTGGGGATTTGAAACAATACCTTACATCGTCAGCAAGTTCTTATTCAAAAGCATACGTGTCGTGATTTCGTGTTTCAATTTCATCATTCTCCTTTTGATTTCGCTTAAACAAAAGTTTGATATCAATGAGAAATATGAGTGGACACAAATGAATTTACTCAAAACATGCATATTCATTTCATTATTAAAATCATTCTAAAATAAATGAGTAGTACAAATGATAAACAAGAAAACTGCATATGGACATGATTTGAACATACTAGTGATTGTCGGAATGATCACCCTTATTCTCCCCATAAATGGGGTATTAGTGCTTGCAGAAGTTGATAGAATAATCCCACATATGCAACTTCTTCAGATCTACCACTACTCTGGCTATGACATTACAGATGTGCCTGCCTGCGGAGGCATAGGATTGTTCCATACATTCAGGTCGTTTGGTGCGAACGAGATATCCTTTGAGATGATCAAGTCTTGTACTTTGTGATTGAAGACATTACGATTCTCGATAAAGTGCCCTGACATTCCAAATGGTACTCACAACTGGCATTCATATTATACCCTAAAGGAAGAGGTGTTGGAAGAGCCTTAACTTCCCTTAGCTGAACCAACGAACCCTTAAGCAAATGAGCAAGAAAATGACCATATGGCACGGGAACTGGATCAAACTTTCTGGGAGGCCTCCTTGGTCCTTGTCTATCCTGCTAATGTTAGTTCTGTTGTTGTAGAGCATAAGGTTGCTGATGAGCATAGGGCTGCTGATACTGCATTGGTGGAGGACCGATAGAAATAGCATATGTAGGCTGCTGATACGGCAGAGATGCTACTGCTTCCACCTTATAATATGGAATTTGGTACGCTTCAGCTTCCTCTTTGGCTGTCGTGGCAGCATTGGTCTCCCCTTCCTTCTTCTTTAGGAATTCGGAATGGGATTTCTTTGATGCACTAGCCACAGTTACTTTATCATGTATTTTCTCGATTTTCAAGCAGTTCTCGATTTGCTCACCAATAATGATCAGGTCTGAGATTCCTGAGGAGGCCCTTCTAACCATCTCGTCAAGATAAGGCCTCTAAAGGATGCTCATGAACATATCTACCTGTTTTCTTTCAAGAAGAGGGGGTTGAACCCTGGCAGCCAAGTCTCTCCTGCATTGGGCGTACTCTTTGAATGATTCTTCTAATTCCTGAACGAGGCTTTGGATCTAGGTCTGATTGGGAGCCATGTCCGAATTTTACTGATAATGTTTTAGGAATGCTTCAGCGAGTTCCCTCCAAGTTCATATATGCGTGCGTTTGAGCTGCATATACCACTCAAGTGAATCCCCACTAAGGATATCCTGGAAAAAATGCATTAAAAGTTTTTCATCATCGAAATGAGCAGCCATCTTTCTAAAAGCTCGGATGTAGGTCTTTGGGCAAGTGACCCCTTTTTACTTTTCAAAGTTTGGAACTTTGAACTTAGCAGGAATTTTCACGACGGGCACTAGGCACATGTCTGCAGCATCCAGCCCAAAGGTATAAGGTCCTTGGAGGGCTTTGAACTTTTCCTCTATGATACAGAACCTTGTGTCCATCCCAGCAGTTAATGGACCAAAAGCATCATAAGCTTGTCATACCCAAATTTTTAACTCTAAGATCCCACATATCATTTGCATCTTTATATACAAACAAGATCACATCTTTGTCCTCTCCTTCTTAACTTTGGGTTTTCCTTTTACAGATATCATCAAGCACCTCTTTGTTGGTATTTTTACCTTTGTATTTATATGTTCATTACTTATCTAACCAATAATAAAAATAGCAAAAATATGTCTTGTTTTCCTTAAGTTTATTGTACAAGGTAGGGCTTTTCATTAAGAGCATCAAGCATGGTTCCTCAGCTAGGCTTGTGTTGATTTCTCAAGTCAAAATGTGGTCAACCATTGATTCTCAAAGGGATATATCTCAAAGCATGATCTCTAAGGTTCTTAAGCATATTTCAGTCTCATTTTAATCAAGAGTATCTCAAGGTTTTGTTGCTTGTTTCTCAAGGAAAGTCAAAGGTTCATGTGTTTATTTCCATGCCTTCTTCAACAAGTTACCTCAAGTTTTGAGAAATTTCATCAGGAGACATTCAAGGACACCTTATTTTTAGTTCATATGATCATCCATGTACCTTTAAATGCAAGAGAAGTCCAAGTGCTCAAGTTTTATTCCAAGTGGTTTGACCAAAAAGTCAACATTTGAAGTCAAAGTTCAAAGGATCACAACTCCTTCAACTCTTAACACTTTTGAATGCTTCTTTTTGCACATGACTCTTCTCAATATCTTTTACAACTTATCTTTACATGACAAGAGCCAATTATGCTTGGAGGATCATCAAAAGTTTGAAGATATTATAGGTCATTTGTGGACTTAGTGAAATTTGACCTATTTTCAAGTGACTTTTTCTCAACTTTCAAGGATTATAACTTCTTCAATTTTCAACATTTGAGGCTGATTCTTTTTGCACAATATCATTTTTGATGCCCTCTGCAAGTTTTCTTCAAGGATCAAAGTCAAATTATGCTTGGAAGGCCATGGATTTCTTTGAGACATTTTAGGTTATTTTCAGCCACTTGGGACTTAGAATTTTCTAAGTTACATTACCGGATTTTCGTGCCAACTTCAACATGTCATAACTTTGCGATAAAGCATCCAAATGATGCCTTTATTGGCACATTGTAGTCTTTGATATGATGTCAACACATTGCAAGAAAAATGCGATCAAAAATCCTCTTGAGCAAGATGCCCCATTGAGTTAAACATGGTGACTTGGAACTAAAGAAATCACCATGATCAGATTTTAAACTTCACTTATCCTTAATTACAAGCCAAATTACCATGCATTTTGGACCTAAACATGTTTGATCAAATCTCCAGAAGTTAATTGACTCATAAAATGCATGATTTGGCTAAGTTTTTATGGATTGCAAGTCACAATTTTCTCACATCACGAGCAAATTCGTTTTGCATGAATTGAGCATCATTTAGCACGTATGAGATCACCATTAACTTCCTTATAAATATAACAACATCCTTGCTTCATTCCCAAGCTTTTGAGATCCAAGAAACCCCTACAGCACTCTGAATTTTTTCCAGAAAATTGAGCTACCGTGTTTTGATTTCCAGCTTGTTTCAATCCAATTTCTTGATTCCATTAGCACCTTCGGTCTTCTTTAAAGCTTTTGCAATAATTCCCAAGCTTTAAGACCTTCTGAAGTGCCCTGACCAGATCATGCTTCATCAACTTTTGATCATCATTTGGGCAAGGTAGTTATGAGTATCATTTGAACTTAAACAAGTTACCACAATGTAGTCATTCACTCTCTGATACTTTCCCCTAACTTATCTGGTGTTGATTGACCGTGTTCATCATTTAATTTTATTTTTCGTGGCTTGCTTATTTCTGAAACTTCTCTGAAATTCTCCATGCTCAATTTAGATAAACGAATTTGGAGCATGAGGTTGAATTCGTGATGGGGAGGCAATAATAATGGTGGTAGTCTCATGTTTTGAATTTACCAAACGATGAAATTCCGGCGAGGGATCATCAAGGAAGATGACTGAAGTTATCTCAGGTCATCTGAGTTTGCTTACATGTTGACAATTTGAAATGTTCTGATTGGTCCATTTTGAATTAGATCCCGTATTTTATTTTGGATAATTTCCATCGTGCGTCCTAGCTTGGTAATAGTTGGATCAGCCACGTCAATTAATGAAACCAAATCCAACGCTCAGTGTTTTTTATGATTTTATTTCTTTCTTTTTTCATTTTAAATTGCATTTTATTTTAAAATTCATAGAAAATTCACCTTTCATCCAAAAAATCCCAAAATAATTTCTAAAATTTTATTTTATTTTTCTTCATCTGTTTTTTATTTTTCCATATATTATTTTCTTGATTTTCTATTTTTCTTAAATTTTCTCTTTTCTCCTTTGTTTTAATTGGTTTAAAAATACTTTTATGCATTTAAAATTTTGAAAAAATTATTTTATGTCTCTAAGTATATTTCCAGCCTTCCATAATTTTCTTGGCCATTTATTTGATGTTTGAAATAGCTTTATGGATTTTCTCTTTTATTTCTCTTTTAAAATTCATTTTAAAAATCTTTTTGATGCATTTTATTTTTTATTGCATTTTATGTTTTATTTGACCTTTGTTGACTTCTGTAGTCCTCAGATCATGATTGTTTTGATCATAGGTCTCATCAAACTCAATGGATATTGGGTGTTGATGGGGTTAAAACCCTAATCCATCAAAACTGATGACTGATTTTGATGATGACTTGATCAAGTCTTTGATCCAATTTGGGTTTGACTTCTCTTGTCTCCTTCTTCTTCATCTCTTTCTTTTCCTTTTCTCTAATCAATTGGATAGTTTGTGTCCATCTTGTTCATGATATGTGCATTGGTACTCGATGGACTTTCATCATTTCAAATCTACCTCCTAATTGATCACGAATCATTTAAGGTATTTTGGACTGATGCATAAGTTTTTCCTAAGTATCATGAAGTATTGATTAATATAATGGACCACTCTCCTAGCCTTTATGCTTGATCCATCCTTTTTTTTTAGCATAGCTTTAGGAGAATGATTTACATATCATTTCTCTAGCATGTATTAACACAAATATTATCATTGGCCGACATTAGATAGTTGTGACTTCTACATAAGTCCAATTACGATTGCTTAACATAGCGTTAAATTTGTCCTGAAGCAAGTCATTTTCATAAGTGAGATTGTAAGTCTCCTATTCCCCATGGTATTGTATGAAAAATATTGTTTCCTTTTAACCTAAGAGAGCTAGTGGCATACTTGTTGATCTTTATCCAAGTTGGAGCCCTTCTCATGGTGATATAAAGGTCCATATTTTCATATTTGTGGGTGAATAATTGAGTGTTCTCCCAAAAATGATAAATTGCCTTTCTATTTTGATTACTAACACAACTTACTAATATATTATTACATTAACTTTATGTTAATGTCATTTATCTTTTTTCATTTATTTCTTGCTATTTACTTTATGCTTTTATTTTAGGATCTCATATCATATTGGTTGTACTTACGTTATTTACTATTTGTCCACTTGGACCTTTGTTTATGCTCATGCTCTTTTTCCTTTGTCCATTTGGACTTCTTTTTCTTTTAAAGACATTAATAAAGGAAAACCCCTAAAAAATTGATTCTCTTGATTCATGGACTTATGGTTATTATCCTTGTCATTATTGTAGAGTTATGGACTTAGAATTAGGACCTTGACCCTTGCTTTGGGAGTTTGTGATTTGAAGCCTTGGGATTCATCTGATACCTTTGACTTTGGGCTTCTTTTGAAGACATGACTTGGTTATTTTGGTTTCATCTGATACATGGATTGTTATTTGATTATTTGGCTTGCTTGAGGCTTAATCCAAATGAGGGAATTCTTGCTTGACTTATGTCATAAAGCTTGCTATTTCTTGGTTAGGTCTTTCCTCCCTAGCTTTTACTTTGTGTTCTAGGATAGTCTCTCCATCTCCTCCCCATTCTTTGATTTTCAAAATCTTCTCTCTTCTTTTTCAAGAACCTTTTTATTTTCAAAATTGAACTACTTTCTCAATAAACTTTGACTTTTGTCAAGTTATTTTCAAAATCTTTTCTTAATAAATGCTAACACATCTTAAGCATATTCAGACCAATTTCAAAAGACTAAAAAATGCATAACTCATTCAAATCATTTTGTGCCCTTTGTTGAGATCAGTCATTTCCATAGTTGATATGTAATTCTCCTATCCCCATAATAGTGATGATAATTTTTTCTACCTAAGAGAGGTAGTGGCATACATGTTAATCTTTATCCAAGTTGAAGCCCTTCTCATGGTTAGGCAAAGTTCTCATACTTGTGGGTGACTAGTTGAGTGTTCTCCTTAAAATAAAAAAATGTCTCTTCATAAAAATGAATAAAAACAAACATCTTTTTTATTTTTACCACGAAGTAGGAGGTTTTAATCCTCCATTGCACTTTATTGGTACATAGGCATGAGGCTCAAGAAGTCTTGCAAACACAAAAATCATAAAAAAAATATTTCTCTTCTCATCTCCCCAATCTTTTGCAAACAAAACCATTTTAAGCCATAATGAATAGATTTTCAAAGAGGTTCATATATATTACTATAGATGTTTAGGGTACTAATACCTTCCATTTGTATAACCAACCCTCAGACCCTTGTCTCTATTTTTATTAGTTTTATTTTAAAACTTCTTTAGGTTTTGTTTGTTCTTTTCCCCATTTACTTTGGAAATAATAAAAACACAGTGGTGAGTCTTGCTTTGTGAGTTAAGTTAATCAATAGCTTAATCTTAAAAATTTTACAGCTATAAAAATGAATCAACTATTATAGTGAAGAAAGCATATTCATAATCATCGATCTCGATTTAATCCCTCCCACTGACAGGGATGTTGAATGTCCGAGCAATATTTTGATACATTGGACCTCTTTCAGGAGGTGGTTGAGCCATAACAGGTGTACCAATTCCTCCTAGTGGATTTACCAAATGTATCATAGCAAGGTTAGCAGCAGCAACTCTCAGATTAGCCTGACGCACTTCTCATGACCTAAGCTTGCATAACTTTCATAAGTTGACCCATCTGGGTCCTTATAGTATTCATATATTCCCTTATTACATCTTGGTTCTGCTCCAACTGATCCATGAGAAGTTTCTGATTACTGCGCATGTTGTATGTATGTTGGGAAGTCAACTTCATAGTAGCAAGTTCTGGATAAAGGCCAAACAACAATGAGCTTTCTGAATAGGTCTGATGAAATGTAATGATGCATGAGTGCATGCAAAAGGTTTTTGTGTTCCAAAAGGAATGCACATGCTGAATCATTTTTATGATATGATGAAATGGCATGCAACATCATAGATTCAAAGGTTCACAACATCTTGGACAATCTGATCGTGAAGCTCAGGGTAGGTTAGAGGTTTATTTTCATGCAAGTAATAACCATATCCCCTCACAAGGTGAGTACTAAGACTTATGAAGATGCTTAGAGTCATGGATCATGAGGCAAAAATATCATTGTCTCCATAAGATAGCTTGTGTGTCAATAAGACCCTAAAGATGATCTACTCTAAGTGAGGTTGCCCTTAACTTTAAAAGCCATGAGTTTTCTAAAGGTCCTCAGAGTCACGGACCCTCTTTGGAAGAATGGTTATCAGCGCAAAATGACTTACGTGCCAATGAAACTCCAAAAAGAATCCACTCCAAGCGGGATCTTCGTATATTCCCCCTAAGATAACTACGTCCGACGAGTCAATACGAAGTCCCTCCTATCTTAGGTGTACTCTCTAAGCCTGTGTATTGGGATTTTCACTCGAGCAATAGATCAAACCTAAAAGAACACCACAGATACATATATAACAGGAATATATATATATAACCGAAATAGATAAAGCAAGTGATATAGAAATAAACATCCAAGGCAAAAGGATACAGGAAAGCTAGGCTTGACTTGCTTAGGAAACTCCGTACGTCCTCAACAGATTCGCCAGCTGTCGCACCACGAAAAATACAGAGTTACCACCTTATTCCAGAGGAAAGGAAAAATAGAGATAAAACCCCTAATGAGAATAGTCTTCGCAACCAAGAGCGGATTCGGAAGTCGGTTATGCAAGGGGAAGGTATTAACACCCCTCCCATCCATGGTACTCCATGGAAACCACACGTTTGTATTAGTGCTTATGGATGTTATTTACCTGAATGTTGCTTGCTATGAGTGAAATAAGATGAGATAAGAATAAGATGGGAAGAGAAAATAAGTTTTAAATTAGTATGCTCGCCAAGGTTTTGAACCCTTGGACCTATGTATCCTCATTCGTGCAGTAAGGAAGTCATAACTTTGTAGTTCCTCTTACAAAACAGAGTATTTGTTTGATTGTTTTTATGACAAATGTTAACATTCACGTTATAATGTCAACTCGCTTGTACGCTCGAGCATGAGAGCGTTAAGTGTTTGTTTGTTTGCAGTAGAATGAATGCGCTTGGATCACACTCTAGCAGTTAAACATTACTTGTTTGCTCACGCATGAAGGCTTAAGCTTCCTTCATAATACAACTAAAGTAACACGCCCTTTCATAAAAGGTTTGAAATATGTCCTAAAGTAGAAAATGATTTGATGGGTTGAGGTTAATTTTAATACGAAGACAAGCATGTAACCCTTGGCGAAGTACTGCCAACAATCTGAGTACTTTGGAGTTTATAGGATAGTTGCATTCTAACCATTCTTTTTCATCCAAAAGAAGTTTGATTTTTGAAAGGATTTGAAAAGTTTAATCATTGGTACTTAGAGGGATACAAGTATCTAACCCTTGGATAAGTATGGACAACAATTAGAATACTCGGGAGTTGAGAGGACAGTGGCATCTTAACCACTATTTTTCCCTCTCAGATCACCGGATTGAACTTGCTTTATTGTTAAGTGTTTTGAGGAGGAAGTCAAGCATCGGCCCCCAAGCTAGGTACGGACGACAATCCAAGTACTTGAATATTGTGTACAACCACATACACCCCATTTTTGCAATCCAATTTATTGATAAATTGTTTTGAAAAGGCCATTGACGTTGAATCAAGTGTTTGACATTTATTGTGAACAAGTGTGTGTGAAGAATAATGGAGATAAAGCTAGAGTGATATATTGAGAAGAGATAGGATAATGATATGAGAGGTCTGGATAATGGAGTGAGGTAATTAACGTTGGATCAAGCACTCGCGTTGCTATGAAGTGAATTTGATTTGGAAAACACTTGACATTGTATCAAGTGTGCTTTTGTCTTTTGAAAAGTTTTGTTTTATCGTTTCGTTTTATCTTTTTAGTTAGCATGCATGGAAACTATAAAGAATATAAACCTAAAATATTACACTTGCATGGGATGGGGGGACATATGACCCACAATGGTGGAATGGAACCATGCAATACAAAAGGTAAAGTGAATAGGATCAAACAAGTTACAAACCAAGCAACATGCCTAAAACAATCAAGTGGCATGATATCCTCACACAATACAAGGAAAAATGAATTGATTAAATATCATGATATCTTGGATCCATACTTGAAGTCTCAAAGTCATGTAAGCATACAAACACATGAAGTTAGTATGAGATGAAATCAATGCATCAGATGGAACATGTTAAATGGCAATTATTAATTCTCATGGAAATGGATCGTGAACAATTAAAGGATAATTAATCATATGATCATGGAAAATAAAATTGACATACACAATACATATATCACATAAATTGAAATGACATTTTCAATTTATTTAAGATAACCACAAACCAAATGAAAAATTAAATGGATATTAAATCTAATAGAAAGTCAATTATGCATGGTTCACAAAATATGGATCAATTTAACAAAGTGATTTAATCATAAACCAACTAATAGATCCGCAACTTTAACCTAATCTAAATATGTTCATGGAAATTAGATCAATCATGTAGACATGGACCACAATCAACCATTGAGAATTTAATCATACAAATTGATAACATGATCAATACTTAATCAAAATCTCTAATGAAAATTAACATCAATAATTTCAAATTAATCAAGATTTTCATGGTCAAAAGTATGTCAAAACATGGTAAAAAATAAATGGGAAATATAGTGAAAATGGCAAAAAAAATCATGTCAAGAAAGCATGTAAAATGGACCAAAATAGGGAGGTCATAATGGAAAATAGGGTGCAAAACTGAAATCCGTGCAGGACCCAGAGATGGGCTAGTTATCACATTCATTCATTGGAGCCAGAGGGGTGTAATAGAAAAATAGTGGTTATGCTTGAGTAATAGCATAAGGCCCATAACAATGGAGGCCCAAACGAACCAACAATGGTCATGCATGTGTAGAGCATCCAATCAAATGATCATGAAATTTAAAATCAAAATTACGAGCGAGCATGGAATGAATGAAACATACAACTACTCAGGTTCGATAGCCACCATACAACTACTCAGGCTCGAGAGTCTTATACGAAGTTGTTTCATTCATGTAATTTTCGAGGACCAAAGTTCTTTATGTGTAAGAGAGTTGTTATGCCCCGTATTTTTAGTTAATTATTTAATTGGTATTTTAATTACTTTTATTTATTTATTTTTGAGTGTTGGTGAATTTATATGATTTATTTGGTATTTGTTAGGTTTATTGAGAATTATGAGAATTTTATTTAATTAATTTATTTTAGCTATTATATTGAGTCATTACATGATTATATGATGTATCGGTGTGTTTTGGATATTTTGGTGGGATTATGAACATGTTGGCGATTGGTGATGAGGGGGAGTAATATGAGTATGTTGATATGTTGTGTATATTTATCATGTATCAATTTTATGCACCGTTAACACTTGTAGAACGTATTCTCACTCCTGTTTGTTTTGTTGTGGGACCTGTGCCCATCTGAAGTACATATACGCAGGTAGAGGAATAGCTACTTATGAGTTAGAGGATGACGTTAAGGCCTCTCTAGTTATTTTATTATTTTTCAGGTATTTTAGTGGGGTCGCTCTGATATGTAACATTGGAGAAGAGTTGTTCTGTTTATGTTATGTACATATTTGAAATGTTTTAAATTAGTTCACTATCCTTGGGTGTTGAGAATTTCATGTCGGACTTTATGTTTTTATTCATCTGCATTAATAATCGTTATGTTTTTTTGAAGAAGATGTTTTGGTGAAGTACGTGTAATATCCTATATGTTTGATTATTTTATTAAATGTTGGATCGGGAATTAGGATGTTACAATTAACACTTACAACTCTTTCTTTCTTACTTTTTAAGAAGATAACTCATGTTTTTTGTATTCTATTTGCACCAACAACGACAATATCCATGATCGCAGTGGTTGTGGCCACAAACGAAGTAGAGGTCGAGATGGACGGTCATACTATCATGTATAAGGAACATGACAACATTCGCATGCACAACAACATCAATGGACTTATCCTCCTTGGACCGCACAATAGCAGTTATGTGTCACTCCTTCTTTCCCTTATCCTACAAATGGCAACTGGCAAAAACCACTCATTTCCAATCGTCACGAAGACATTCTTGACCCAAAACCACAACAAACGCATATCGTTGCAGGACAATTATCCTATGCTCTAACAAATATTCAAGTCGACATGCACACTATCTATATTGTTCCTCCTAACAAAGAAAGGTTCATGGACACTAAGGGCACATCTCACGAGACAAAAAACATAGGTAATATTACACTTTATTCTAATGTAAGAAATAATATTATTATTGGAAGTGTTCATAATATTTTAGTTAGTGGTTATGGTAATGCATTATTTGATAATCCTTAATACTCCTTAACCTTAAACAATATCTTACATGCATCTAAATTGATAAAAAAAACTTATTTATGTGAGAAACTTTACTATTGACAATGAAGTTACCGTTGATTTTGATCCTTTTTGTTTTTCCGTGAGCGAAATGGAATAATGAACAAGTTTTCATATCCTCACACTTTATCCCAAAATGAAAAAAGGAGGAAAAAAATTTGTACTATAAATAATATCACATGAATTATTTATCAAACATTCTCATCCTATTCTTATCTTAAAGGTTTTTGGATGTCTGTATTTTCCTCTAATCCATTCCAATACAAGAAATATTTCATGCAAGATCTACACCGTGTGTATTTTTAGGGTATCCATCTAGTCATAAATGTTACAAATGTTTTGAGTTTTGAAGTCGTAAAATCAATCATTTTTAGACATGTTGTATTTGATAAAAACATTTTTCCTTTTTTCTACCTAAAATGATCTAAAGTTCTCGGGCTATAATATTTTGGATACAAGTGATACACATTTTATCTATGGGACTTCTAAATAACTTTTTAGGTATCTTAATTATAAGATAGTGACATTTTTCACTCACAACATAAATATATCAAATAAATCATTGAGTAAGATATCATGTCTTCTTGGAAACTAACTTCTATCCTAGGGAATACAAAAGTAAAATTTAGTTAATCCTAAGGCAACTCATATCATGATCCATCTCGAATCATTAATCTAACTTTCACAAGATAAGATATTTTCTAAGTCATTCAACATAAATGTCTTTTCATGCATGATCCAAGAATTAAATTCATGATTGCCTTGAAGTAAATTATTTTTTGATCATTTATGGTTCAATTACTCAAGATTATTGATCGCTCTATTCGCAAGTGTACGAATCGCATCAGAGTAATATAAAAGAATATCGATCCCACAGAGACCAAATCGTCAATCTATCGATTACTACTGTTATGATGTTTATCTATGGCGGTACAAAAGAGATATTGATGTCGCAAAATAACAGTAAATAAAGAAAATAATAAATATAATGCAGATAAAGACAGGTTTGAATGTATTTCACGTTGATAACATGAAATAATATCACATTTTTGGACTCGATTTAATTAAATTATATTATTATTTGTTTCGATTTATTTCATTTTATTCGATATTACTTGATATTTTTCCTTTTATTTGTCTCAGGTAATTTATTTGAAGCATAAGTGAAAAAGGGAGAAAAGGGGTGCAAAAAGATAATGAAAAGCAAAATCCACAAAAGTCTAGCCCACAATTACAAGCCAGGAGCGATGAACCTGTGACGACCGCCACACAAGGTGTGACGAGCGTCACGCCTTACTACCTTGTGTTACGAGCGTAACACATGGTGTGACGCCCGTAACACCCCTCTCCTATATTTTAGGCTCCAGAAGCGCAACAGAGGCACGTTGAAGCCTATTGTTATGCTTGACCCTTGGAACGTGAAGACCATTTAACGGAAAGGACTTTTGGAAACCGTTACAAAGCATACTAATATAAATAGTTGCTTTTAGCCAACCCTGAAAGTCTCTGTCTCTTTCCGCCGTGCAAGCATATTTTACAGCATTGTTTTTTTCTGCAGCTTTCTACTTTTATTTGCAATTTTTATTTCCTTTTCCAGTCAATCTTTTAAGCACTAAATTAATTTTTCACACAATAGTTTCTACACCGGAAACTATTGTGTATCTTTTACCAGATCTAACCTTACGTTAGATCCTAGAATTTTATTCCTTCGCTTTTATTTTCCTGTCCGATTGAAGAATTCAAGAACAAATCCAACCGGTCTGTGGTGGAGTGTTCAAGATTGCTATTAATTACTCAGGTTCTTTAATTTATTGTTTTAATTTATATATGCCCTGCATTACTGTTTATTTATATTGTTTGCCTGATATGGTTTTATTCAAGCCGGATAATTATTTATTCCTGTTTAGCATGTCCGGCTAAGTATTTTAGATATCGGTATGTAAAGTAAGCGGGATGAAGGAACCAAAACTAAGTTGGTTTAATTTCATTTAAAAATAAAGTCACTCTTTTTATGGCCTCAATTTACAGCATTAATCCCAAAGTTTTTGTACGAGAGTAAAAGACATAAAGAAGTTAAAAGCAATAGAGCGAAAGTTTGAGTTTTTAACTGGACAGTGTAAATTGGACATTAATTCTAAATCAGGGCGAAAGCAATTTTTAGAGTTAATTAAATTCTAATATTTTTCAAAAAGTATTTTTAAAGGTTAAATGTGAGGACGAGAGTTAAGCATTTAAGTTTAATTATATAATCTAAGTCAACAGAGCGAGAGTTTGAGACGAGGGTGTTTAAACGGTTAGTATTTTAATAAAAAGAGTTTCTATAGATTCTATTGTTTTCAAAAAGTGATTTTGGACTTAACTAATAAGTGACAGCTACGTTAATATAAAGTCATGGTCTATTCAACAGAGCGAGAGTTTGAGAAAAGGCTTTTAATCAATAGTGTCTACTGAAAAGATTTATTTTAAAACCAAGAAACCAACGAAGATTTAATTCCCTAATTACGACGAACTACATACCGATATCCGCTTAATTGATATTTAATTTTAGATCTAGTTTTAGTTTTACTTTTCCCCCGTACAATCAAAGTATCATCCGCCTTAGCTTTACGAAGTAACCTTAGAAAACGGTATATCGATTCATAAGTCCCTGTGGGATCGATATCTTTTAAAACTACGCGATAGAATTGTGCACTTGCAGTTAGTATCCCATTCGACTCATAAAGTCGCGATCAAGTTTTTGGCGCCGTTGCCGGGGACTTTTATTTAGTCGATATCGTAACTCTTCTGTTACGCTGTAGAGACTAAGGCAATTTTTATTTCTTCTTCTTTCGTTGATTTGTATGCCACACACTCGCTCACAAGGCGAGCCGTTTTACTTACGAATCAACGACATTGAACTATATCTCTGAGTCTTACGATGAATTCGGGAATATCGTGCTGCAAACAATCTCCCTCCTATCGAAGTGCCCGACCTCAAAAATCTTCTTCCTTCACCGATACCCGAGATGGCAGAACCAGCTCGTGCTCTTCGTGATTACGCCGCTCCATCGCAAGATGAGCCACATTCGAGTATTGCTCCACCCGCAATCGAAGCAAACAACTTCAAACTTAAGCCTTCGCTGCTACAGGCAGTGCAACAGAATCAATTCTCTGGAAATCCTACCGAGGATCCAAACCTTCATTTATCCGTATTTGTCCAATACGCTGATACTGTTAAAGCTAATGGTGTCACTTCAGAGGCAATTCGACTTCGTCTTTTTCCTTTCTCGTTAAGAGATAAAGCTAGAAGATGGCTTCAGTCTCTTCCTTCCAACTCAGTCACAACATGGAATGAGTTGAAGAAAGTCTTTCTTGCCCGATATTTTCCTCCAAGCAAAACAGCTATGTTGAGAGCCCAGATAAATGGATTTAAACAGAAAGATAACGAGTCTCTTTTCGAAGCATGGGAAAGATACAAAGACATGATGAGACTTTGTCCACACCATGGTTTAGAGGACTGGTTAGTAATTCATACCTTCTATAATGGTCTCTTGTACAACACAAGATCAACAATAGATGCCGCCGTAGGTGGTGCGCTTATGGATAAACCTTATGCCGATGCTTATCAACTTATCGAAAGCATGGCCCAAAACCATTATCAGTGGGGAAGCGACCGAACAATGGTAGAAAAACCTCAAACGAAAAGTGGCATGTACGAGATAAGTAGCCTTGATCATGTGAATGCAAAAGTGGAAGCCCTTGCCCAGAAAATTGAAAGTTTAAATGTATCACCTCCAGCCATAGTGGTTGTCGCAACTCAGAATTACGAAGTCTGTGGAATCCAAGGTCACACTCCTGCAGATTGTCAACTCCTAACAGGAATCCAAGCAGAGCAAGTGAATTATGCTCAAGGAAATCCCTACTCGCATACCTATAACTCTAACTGGAAGAACCATCCTAATTTTTCATATAAGAGTAATAATGCTTTATACGCACCAGGACAAGCTCCCAATCAAGCCCCAGCTATACCTCCGGGATATCAAAAGCCGATCCCATCTACACCTACCAATAACGTTCATAGGAAATCCAACTTGGAAATCATGATGGAGAACTTCATAGCTTCTCAACAGCAAACCAATAAAGACTTCTTAAACCAGAATGTACACACTAGCGAACAAATTAAACAACTAGCAAGTAAAGTAGATGCCCTGGCTACCCATAACAAAATGCTGGAAACACAAATCTCACAAGTATCTCAACAACAAGCGCCTACTGCTGCCCCAACTGGTACATTTCCTGGACAGCCCCAACCTAACCCGAAAAGCCACGCTCATGCAATCATATTAAGAAGTGGAACGGAAGTAGAAGGACCGTCTGATCCAAGGATGGAAAACCAAAACTCTAAAAAGTCAACTGAGGAAGAAAGTAAACCTAAGGAAAAGGAAGAGAGTAATAAGGAAACCGTAGAAAAGAAAGAACCTTATGTACCTCCACCACCTTATAAACCACCTATCCCTTACCCTCAAAGGCTTATTAAAACCAAAGTTGCGGGCCAATTTAAAAAATTTGTTGACTTACTGAAACAATTAACTCATATGCTAAGTTCTTAAAATAAATTCTTTCTAATAAAAGGAAACTTGAAGATAGCGAAACCGTTACACTCACTGATGAATGTAGCGCCATAATCCAGAATATGCCTCCAAAACTTAAGGATCCTGGTAGTTTCTCTATACCCTGTCACATAGGAAAATTTGTCATAGATAAAGCCTTATGCGATTTAGGAGCCGGTATCAGTGTTATGCCTTTATCCATATGCAAGAAACTGGAAATGGGAGAATTAAGACCAACTAAAATGTCTGTGCAACTAGCAGATCATTCTGTTAGATATCTTGTAGGGATTCTTGAAAACGTGCTCGTGCGCATAGGTCAATTCTACATTCCAACTGATTTTATAATTATGGACATTAGAGAAGATGAAGTTACACCCATTATATTGGGAAGACCATTCTTAGAAACCGCCGGTGCAATCATAGACGTAAAACGAGGACGACTCACTTTCGAAGTAGGAGAAGAGAAAATTGAGTTCATTCTCTCTCAATTTTTGAAAGCACCTGCAATAGAAGACACATGTTACTTCATGGATATCATCGATGAATGCATAAAAGAAACAGAGTTAGAAAATGACAAACCGCCTGACTATCGTGTAGAAGACAAACTTAACCAATGTTTAGCAATAACACCGGATCCTACACAATGCCTTAAGAAACCAACCCTCGACCTGAAAACACTTCCCAAAAATCTGAGATATGAATTCCTAGACTTAGAACTTGAACGACCAGTAATAGTTAATGCAGACCTAGGACCACTCGAAACCGAAAAACTCCTACATATCTTAAGAAAATATCCAACCGCACTAGGATACAACATCACCGATCTTAAAGGGATAAGTCCTTCTATTTGTATGCATCGCATCATGCTAGAAGAAGACTGTAAAACCTCTAGGGAACATCAGAGGAGATTAAACTCGATCCTGTGTGAGGTAGTGAAGAAGGAAGTAACAAAGTTATTAGAGGCAGGTATCATATATCCTATATCTGATAGCAAATGGGTTAGTCCTGTACACGTAGTACCAAAGAAAGGAGGTATAACAGTTATTGAAAATGAAAAAGGAGAAACTATAACCAAACGAATCGAATCGGGATGGAGAATGTGCATTGACTATAGGAAACTAAACAAAGCAACCCGAAAAGATCATTTCCCTTTACCATTCATAGACCAGATGTTAGAACGATTAGCAAAACATTCTCATTTCTGCTATCTAGACGGTTATTCAGGCTTCTTTCAAATACCAATTCACCCTAATGACCAAGAAAAGACAACATTCACATGTCCTTTTGGTACCTTCGCTTATCGACGAATGCCGTTCGACTTGTGCAATGCTCCCGCAACCTTCCAAAGGTGCATGATGGCAATATTCGCCGATTTTCTCGAAAAAATCATGGAAGTCTTTATGGATGACTTTTCCGTATGCGGACAAAGCTTCGAAGAATGTCTTGAAAACCTAGAAAGAGTTCTAGAGCGATGTGTAAAAGTGAACCTAGTACTTAATTGGGAAAAATGTCACTTTATGGTACAAGAAGGAATTGTTTTAGGATACATCATATCAAATAGAGGAATTGAAGTAGACAAAGCCAAAATAGAAGTAATCAAAAACCTTCAACCTCTGAAAACTGTGAGAGAAGTACGAAGCTTCTTAGGACACGCCGGTTTTTACCGACGATTCATTAAAGACTTCTCTAAAATAACTAAACCTTTGACCGGATTATTAATGAAAGATGTTGAATTCATCTTTGACAATAAATGTTTAGAAGCATTTCAAACGCTTAAACAAGCATTGATCTCCGCGCCAATAATGCAGACCCCGGATTGGAATGAACCATTCGAAATAATGTGTGACGCAAGTGATTACGCCGTGGGCGCTGTTTTAGGACAACGAAAGGATAAAAAGCTTCACGTCATATATTACGCAAGTAGAACTCTAGATGAAGCACAAATGAATTACGCCACAACCGAGAAAGAACTCTTAGCAGTAGTATTTGCACTAGATAAATTTCGTTCTTACTTGGTCGGAACTAAAATAATCGTTTACACTGACCACGCCGCCATTAAGTACCTCTTAACAAAAAAGGATGCTAAACCTAGACTCCTAAGGTGGATCTTGTTGCTACAAGAATTCGATTTGGAAATCAAAGATAAGAAAGGAACTGAAAACATAGTAGCAGATCACCTCTCTAGACTTGAAAACCTGGAACCGAAAAGAACTTCGATCAACGATGATTTCTCGTACGATAAACTTATAGCTACTTTGGAAGAAAATAGAATTGATGGACAGGTAGAGACCACCTTAGCTATATGTGTTACACCATGGTACGCTGACTTCGTCAATTATTTAGCTACCGGAATAGTTCCACCTAATTTATCTTACCAACAAAAGAAACGATTCTTCCATGACATAAAACATTATTACTGGGATGACCCTTTACTTTTCAAAAGAGGCCCCGATGGTATTTTCTGTCGGTGTATACCTGAAGAAGAGATAGAAAATATAATCCAACACTGTCACTCCGCTCCTTATGGTGGACATGCAAGTACATCCAAGACCTGCTCCAAAATCCTACAAGCCGGTCTTTATTGGCCAAACATATGGAAGGATGTGCATGCGGCTATCAAGAAATGTGATAGATGTCAACGCACAGGAAACATATCTAGACGTGACGAGATGCCCCAAAAGGGCATTTTGGAAGTAGAGATTTTCGACGTGTGGGGGATAGATTTCATGGGACCTTTTCCACCTTCTTTTGGTAACAAATACATACTCGTAGCAGTTGACTACGTATCAAAATGGATTGAAGCTATAGCTTCTCCAACAAACGACACACGAGTAGTAACTAGACTCTTTAAGAATATAATATTTCCAAGATTTGGTGTCCCAAGAATAGTAGTCAGTGATGGCGGATCACATTTTATATCTAAGATACTCGAAAAACTACTGTTTAAGTATGGTGTAAGACATAGAGTAGCAACACCTTACCATCCTCAAACCAGTGGACAAGTGGAGGTGTCTAACAGAGAAATCAAACAAATATTAGAAAAAACAGCCGCCACCTCAAGGAAAGACTGGTCATTGAAACTACCAGAAGCTTTATGGGCATATCGAACCGCTTACAAAACTCCCATAGGGACAACCCCATTTAAGCTTATTTATGGAAAATCTTGCCACCTCCCGGTAGAATTAGAACATAAGGCCTACTGGGCTATTAAAAATCTAAATTTAAACTATAAGGCCGCTGGTGAAAAGCGAATTCTTGACATAAACGAATTAGAGGAACTTCGACAAGACGCCTACGAAAATGCCAGAATCTACAAAGAAAGAACGAAAAAATGGCATGATAAACGTATATCCAGAAAAATCTTCAAACAAGGCGATATAGTCCTTTTGTTCAACTCTAGACTTAAGTTATTCCCAGGAAAACTACGTTCTAGATGGTCAGGCCCTTTCCAAATCACCAATGTCTTTCCAAGTGAAGTTGTGGAAATTAAAGGCGAATCTATGAAACCATTTATCGTAAACGGGCAGCGTCTAAAACATTATCACTATGCAGAGAACAATGAAGATTCACAAGTCCTGCATTTAGACGTAATGCCTTCAGAAGTTATAGATTATATTTGATAGTTTTTATGTCGAGCTTGCGACATTAAACAAAGCGCTTCGTGGGAGACAACCCAAAAATGTTCTTTATTTTATTTTTATTTCTTCTTTAATTATTCTTCTAAATTTTATTTAGTATTCATTCTTAATTTATTTTAACTTATAAAATTTTTATTCTTTTCTTCTTTCGACATTTGGCCAAATCCTGACTAAAACTCTTGTTTTTCTTTTCTCTAGCTAACACTAACCTAATGGGACAAATTGATCGTATGGGTATCAAATTCAGAGGGAAAGCTCAGAAACAAAAGTTTGAGGAACTAGCAGAGAGAGAGATGCTACCTAGTTTGTATGCTGATGATTGGGCAATGACTTCCCTTGGACTAAGAGAGAGTGTCTTGTATTTGCTGAGTCAAATAGGGTGGGAAACCACTCCTATCCGTAGACAATTTGTCACTTACCGGAGACTGACTCTAGAATTCCTTAGTTCTATGATCTATCTACCCAGCCATGGAAAAGGAATAAGTAGAGGTTTCATTCAGTTCAGAATGTTCAACATGGAGTATCAATTTAACATTCAAGATTTTACCAACCTTTTAGGTTTCCCTACCTCTTTTGATACATTCACAGTGAGCCAAGAAGACCTTTTTGAATATAGAGAACTTGAACATTTTTGGGGAAGCTTGACTGAAAATGACGACCCCGAGGAACATGAGTTTCTCTCTGGAAACATACATAACCCGGCCTTTCGTTATTTCCATAGGATCCTGTCCCACACCCTTTTTGGGAAGAAGTCAAATATTACTACAGTATCACGTGATGAACTCTTCATCATGTTTTGTGCTTCCCAGAACCGTCCTGTGAATGGTGCCACTTTTATGTTGGCGAACTTTGACCGCCTTATCCAAGATGAACGAGCACCAATTCAAATAGGCGGATTGATAACCATGATTGGTAATGCTATCGGATTACGTCAACCTATGCTTGACCTAAGCCCTTTTTGTGGCATTACGACTATGAGTATACCTTTCCTCTTCAACATTATGTTTATAGCAAACCTCGGGCCTGAAGAGTTTGATCTTATAATTAACAACCAAGTTCTTTGCCTATTCACCTTGCCTAGTCCGAGGACTAGTGTTCATAACCGCAATAAATGGCTCTACAACCTGAACGGAATACCCTCTCCTGCTAGATCTACTGAATCCATCCAGGACTATGAGATTTGTGACGACCAGATCCCTTATGCTGAGTCTGACCCTCAGACACCATCTGGTTATTATGATATTGACCCTCCTCCTTAACCTATCTCGACCGAAGAGTAGGCAATACCTGATCCTAGACATCATATGCCCGGAGATAATTATAACACCATCATTCAAGCCTTGATGTCAGAACAAGACGCCCTCAGAGAAGAGTTAGCTAACATGGGACAACAATTTCTGGGATACATGAGCAGTATGACAAATTAATTCCACGAGTTGCTAAACCGTGTTAACTTCTTTGTTCCTCCAGCCAGAGATCATGCAAGTGGCTAGAAGTTGTTTTTCTTAGTTACTTAATTTTAGTTTAGGCTATTTATTAATTTTGTTTCGCATTAATTTTAATATTAGTATTTGTTTTTCTTTCGCATGTTTGCTTTTGTTTTCCAATGTTACATTATGATTATTTTATGAAGCTATTGCATTATTGGTTTATTCTATTTTGATCTATGCAATTTCTATTACAAATAATGATATCCACTATATGCTAATAATTACTATGCTTGTTGAAGAAATACACATATTATGGTAGTAGAATAGCATGCAAGACTATTTAAAAGCATTACAATAGCAAAATAAAATAAACATAAGCAAAATAAAATAACAAAAATAAAATATAATAATAAAAATAGAGTATGAAGAACCCACGCAAATGACCGTTACAAGCTGACTGTGTGACGAGCGTCACACAAGCCATCACGGTCATCACACCAAGTGCCTGTGACGCCCGTCACACCCCTGTCACGAGCGTAACACCTTCAGACTAGGTGAACGTTAGTAACCGTTGGAGACACGACCGTTGCACCACCCACTTTTTACCTTCCCCATTCATTCACCCATTTACTCACATTTACCCACATTTATTTATTTTTCACCCACTCCCTTTCCAACTTCCACATTTTTTCCTATAAATACCCACCATACCTTCCTTCATACACCACAAACCATTCTATAAAATACATTTCATTTTCTTACCTTTTACTTCTTTCAACCCACTTATCAGTATGGCGGGAAACCAAGAATTCGGAAATATCATCTTCCGATCCGAAGATGAAAATTATCAAAGGGAGCAGTTCGAGCGTTTCCAACAGCGAGGCGTCCTATCTACCAGGTATCCTGATTTAAATTGTTTACAAGAATTAGGATTACTTCAAGGTATCCAATGGATGCTCCGCCTTGCTGATTTAACCTTTCTATGCACTCATAATCAACCTACCTACCCCACTCTCACCTTAGAATTTTTAAGTTCTTATTCTTACAACACTCCCACCGGTGAAGACGAGTACTTAACCGGTACCGCAACCTTCCGCATGTTCAACACCGAATACTCACTGTCCCAGGATCAGATGAGTGCCATGCTACAGTTCCCTGTAGGAGACCGAGTCCACCCAAGAATCCCTCCGAACTCCCAGTGGCAAATAAACGCCTTCGACCTCTTTAGGAAAATATCTGGAGTAGAAACCGATAATTGGGATGCACTACTTGCTTCCCATATACATAACCCAACCATCCTGTACTTTATCCGCATCCTGCAAAACACAGTTTTTGGAAGACCGAACAACAGCAAAGTCAACGCCAAGGAATTATTCTTCCTCCACTGCGTCTTTGAAATGGATACAAAGGTAAACGCTGCTTCTTTCTTATTTCATCATATTCGCACCCTATGTGCTAGAGGCCGCCAACCTTTTGTCATTGGAGGATTAATAACCACAATAGCACTTGGCTTAAATCTAGGGGACCGACTTCAAAACTTACAAGCTCTCCCACCCCTATTTATGGATATAAGCTATTGTCGGTCCAGCCGCCTAATTAAAAACATGGTAGGCGGAAGGTATTATCTTATGGTGAGTAACCACGAAGTCCCAAGGTTGTTTTACCCAACATCGCCCTCACCGATGTCACCAACCCCAACCGCTTCATCTACGACCTTAATGCTCCCGAAGCTACCGAGCCCTCACACGCAAACCCGTCCCCAGACGAGTTTGAAGAAATGGAGCAAGGCGATCAGGTTCCTGCACACCAATCAGTCCCGCTCAACCCTTCCGATAACGCAACTGGACCATCCTCACAACGTCGTCGACGAAGAAGGCCAGCAACCAATGATGACATCATGGATGCTATTGATGGTATGCAAGTGCAGAATCTCGAAGTGATGCAAATGATGCGCCAGATGCAACAACAACAGGAAGCAAGAAATGCCATAACCGACCAGCGGTTCACTGAGTTGCTCAGCAGGTTTGACAACTTAGAAGTACGTCAACGATCACCAGGTCCAAGAACACGAGGCGGCAGGCAGCATTGATTTTAGTTTTTTCTCTCTTTTCTATTTCTTTTGTTTTATTTGAAATATTGGGGACAATGTTCCATTTAAGTGTGGGGGGGAAAACCTTGTTCTTTCAACCTTCCCTTTTCAAGTATGTTATTTTCCCTTTCATTGTTATTTCCCTTCCTTATTATAAAAAAAAATAGTTATTATAATATATATTTATTTTAAGTTAAGTCCCTAGTGTGAAAAATTTCCATTATCTATTCCCCTCAATTTTCTTGAGCCATAACAAAAATTTAACACAATCAATAAATATAAAGGTTGCTTATTTCACAAAACTTGAGTGAAATCAAGACAAATTATTACCATACCAACGCTCTAAACAAACCTCAACATGTTAGATTAGAAAAGTACCTATTATACCAATCCCTTGAACTTTTAATTTTATAGTAACCCCGAGTAGTTTATACAAGAAGTCAGCACCATCTTAATAGCAAACTACGTGGAGGGCTGATAAATATAAGTGAATGATTCCCAAAATTACAAAAAATATATATCAGGAAATGCACTAATCAAGTTAGGTGATCCTTACCCGATCATTTAATCTAAAGGTTGCAGATCATACAAAAGCATGATACGAAAGATCCATTATGAGTTGGTTCAGCAGGTATCTGGTGCTGAACTTGGTAGGGCGGACTAGGGTCCGATCCCCCGCAATTTGCAATGGACTAAATAACGAAGTTATCCAACTTATGTACCAGAGCTTCAAGCTAAAAAGGGGATCAGAACCACTAACCGATCACTCCACTATGTGCGCGAAACGATAAAGGGCTTAATGTGATTTCGCTAGAATGAAAACGGGTGAAATAAGAGTAAAGGAACTAGGCTAGTTATAATAGCATGACTCGAACTGGTTTGCATAAGGTGGGGTTATCTGAGGTTGTAACGGTAGTTGTTGATGTCAAGATTAAACCCAGGTTACTTCTAAACAAGGTTTACTTGCAACCTAGTACGAATTGATGTGTGTTTTGAAATTTCATCTGGCTAAATTTTTAAACGATTTCTATACTGTATCTTGCTTGAGGACAAGCAAAGGTCTAAGTATGGGGGAGTTTGATAACATGAAATAATATCACATTTTTGGACTCGATTTAATTAAATTATATTATTATTTGTTTCGATTTATTTTATTTTATTCGATATTACTTGATATTTTTCCTTTTATTTGTCTCAGATAATTTATTTGAAGCATAAGTTAAAAAGGGAGAAAAGGGGTGCAAAAAGATAATGAAAAGCAAAATCCACAAAAGCCCAGCCCACAATTACAAGCCAGGAGCGCTGAACCTGTGACGACCGCCACACAAGGTGTGACGAGCGTCATGCCTTACTACCTTGTGTTACGAGCGTAACACATGGTGTGACGCCCGTAACACCCCTCTCCTATATTTTAGGTTCCAGAAGCGCAATAGAGGCACGTTGAAGCCTATTGTTACGCTTGACCCTTGGAACGTGAAGACCATTTAACGGAAAGGACTTTTGGAAACCGTTGCAAAGCATAGTAATATAAATAGTTGCTTTTAGCCAACCCTGAAAATCTCCGTCTCTTTCCGCCGTGCAAGCATATTTTACAGCATTGTTTTTTTTCTGCAGCTTTCTACTTTTATTTGCAATTTTTATTTCCTTTTCCAGTCAATCTTTTAAGCACTAAATTAATTTTTCACACAATAGTTTCTACACCGGAAACTATTGTGTACCTTTTACCAGATCTAACCTTACGTTAGATCCTAGAATTTTATTCCTTCGCTTTTATTTTCCTGTCCGATTGAAGAATTCAAGAACAAATCCAACCGGTCTGTGATGGAGTGTTCAAGATTTCTATTAATTACTCAGGTTCTTTAATTTATTGTTTTAGTTTATATATGCCCTGCATTACTGTTTATTTATATTGTTTGCCTGATATGGTTTTATTCAAGCCGGATAATTGTTTATTCCTGTTTAGCATGTCCGGCTAAGTATTTTAGATATCGGTATGTAAAGTAAGCGGAATGAAGGAACCAAAACTAAGTTGGTTTAATTTCATTTAAAAATAAAGTCACTCTTTTTATGGCCTCAATTTACAGCATTAATCTCAAAGTTTTTGTACGAGAGTAAAAGACATAAAGAAGTTAAAAGCAATAGAGCGAAAGTTTGAGTTTTTAACTGGACAGAGTAAATTGGACATTAATTCTAAATCAGGGCGAAAGCAATTTTTAGAGTTAATTAAATTCTAATCTTTTTCAAAAAGTATTTTTAAAGGTTAAATGTGAGGACGAGAGTTAAGCATTTAAGTTTTATTATATAATCTAAGTCAACAGAGCGAGAGTTTGAGACGAGGGTGTTTAAACGATTAGTATTTTAATAAAAAGAGTTTCTATAGATTCTATTGTTTTCAAAAAGTGATTTTGGACTTAACTAATAAGTGACAGCTACGTTAATATAAAGTCATGGTCTATTCAACAGAGCGAGAGTTTGAGAAAAGTCTTTTAATCAATAGTGTCTACTGTAAAGATTTATTTTAAAACCAAGAAACCAACGAAGATTTGATTCCCTAATTACGACGAACTACATACCGATATCCGCTTAATTGATATTTAATTTTAGATCTAGTTTTAGTTTTACTTTTCCCCCGAACAATCAAAGTATCATCCGCCTTAGCTTTACGAAGTAACCTTAGAAAACGGTATATCGATTCATAAGTCCCTGTGGGATCGATATCTTTTAAAACTACGCGATAGAACTGTGCACTTGCAGTTAGTACCCCATTCGACTCATAAAGTCGCGATCACACGTCAGTTAAACGATGTTTCGATTGTCTAAATAGAACTACTTATGGGGCAATATTTTCTACTCTTGAAAAGAATCCATTTAACAGAAATTGTCGATTTCGCGTATTCAGAACCGAGTTTACCCTTAAATTAAGGCATTTTATTGTCACTTATAAAAGGTGCGCAGAATGCTAAAGTAGTAAACTTATTTTTAAGAAATAAGACTCGTAAACTTAGTTGAAAAGTGATTTTGATTTGGAAAGTTTACCCAAGGAGTTTCCTGATTTTAAATCTATCAACGCGTCCGAAAACAGTTTCATAAATTGTTTTTCCTTAAAGTGATAAAAATTCCTAGTTAACTAAGTCAGGGTGCTTTCGCACTCCTTGAGTAGTTGAAACTAACCAAGTTTGTTTCAGAAAACTCGAATTAAAAATCAAAACAGCCTTTAAAGCATTTCTACAGATTCAATATGTGAAACATCTCTTTAACCGCGATCCTTACATTCTAACCTTTGAAAGATTTAGCCAGACATGGTAATACAAACAAGCGCAACGATATTGATCCTGATGAAAAGTTGTTTTAGAATGTAAGGCGTAAAGAACAAGTAAAGTGTGTAAAATAATTAAAATGAGCAATAAAGATAATGGCGAGAAATTTAAATAAAGTAAAGACAATGACAAGAAATTAAATAAAGTAAAGCATGACAAGAAATTAAATAAAGTAAAGCATGGCAAGAAATTAAATAAAGTAAAGCATGACAAGTAAAATAAATAAAAACGATTAAATTAGAACCTGCTCCAAACGGAGGCTTTAAATCTGGTACAAGGAAAATAAACCTTTGACTTTGAAGATAAAGACGACAGCAAAATCAAAATGCTCCAACTCAATCTCACTAAGGTGCGATAACCCCTCGATGTGACGGATTACCGCTTTTACAGATGATAATATAGTCTTAGTGTTGTAAACTAAGTTGGATGATTTGGAAATGAACTAGAACGACCTATTTATAGAGGAATTCAGCAGCTTGTAAAGACCATGATGCCCTTCAACTTCTCCTTAGTGGGAACGTGAAATGCAAAGGTGGCGCCCGCCACCCCTTCATGGCACCCGCCATGTGCGTGAATGGGAAAGTTCATGGGATCGTGGCGGTTACCTCCTGGTTGAGGGTTGATGTGTCATGGCTTCTCCTATAGCGGCCGCCATGCATAACGCCATGTGTACAATATTTTCCGAAAAACCCTAATTTTTGGTCTTTTTGCTTCGTTTCTTTTAAAAAGGTCCCGAAAGAGCTAAATATCTGAAAACAACATAAAAGAGAGCATAACACAAGAAAAATGATAATAAAGACCTAATAAACATGTGAAATCTGAGTCAAAAATGCGGTGTGATTCAGTGTGATCAATTATCACTATTTCTCTCGTTGGTTGATAAATTCACCACATATATTGATGTTCGTTGGGGAGAATGTTTGGACATTATAAGTTCCACGTCAGTTATTATATTTATTTTGGAGACAATTTAATTTATTTGTTTGTAAAATGACAACCAAGTTTATCTCATTCTAGTGATGTAGTAGAGCATCATGGTGATATTAATGTTGTTTTTGAATTTTGTTGGCTTTAAAATATACTATTTGAACTTCAGTGTCCTATCACGAAAGCTACTTTAGTCTACTATGACAATGTTAGTGATGTATACTTATAAGATGATCCCATTATACCAAACAAATTGAGATGGATATCAACTTTTTATGTGAAAAAATTTCTCGTGGTTAGGTATGTTGTTCTACTTGTTCTTTCCCATTTCCAAATAGTTTGAATCACATTCCGCTTCAGTTGTTTTATAACTTGAATGATAATCTCAATATTTTTAAAATTCCGTTTCGAATATAAATATTAAAATATAAAATATATGTTGTATCATTCATAGTATCTCTTATTTTTAGCAATACATTTATGTAGATTGATTAGTTGTTTACTCCAAGAATAACTTTTTTTAACTTTATTCCACATCATAGTCTTTGAATTGAATCTAGTTTAATGGTTAATTAATTAAAAAAACTAATTTAACCATTAGATTAAATTCAAAGACTATGATTTGAAGTAAGTTAAAAAAACTTACTTTTAAAGTAAGTTGACCCAACTTTTATATATATTTGCGTTTTTATAGAGTAAGTTGACCCAACTTTTAGATTAAATTCAAACACGCCTTTTTTAATACAACGAATATTTTATATTCTAAGATATTTGCTTAGTTAATTTTTTAATAATAGTGGATAAAAATGGTGATTGTCATAATATAGATGTTAGAGTGATAATCATTGGTGTCCTAAGTGGTGTTAATTGGCGGTGGATGATAATGGTCATAGTGGTGATAATGACAAATGGTGATCATAATGATGCTTTATGGTGGTAGAAGTTGTAATTAGAGTGTTAGTCTGTAGTGATGATTGATGGTCAATTTGATGATCAACACAATGATTAACGCTAGTTAAAATGGTGGTGGTTGGTAGTTAGAGTGGTAGTCGGCGGTAATAATGATCATACCGTTAGTCAATGGTGGTAAGTTTGAAAAAACATAGTTGAATAAAATGGTGATTATAAATAATCATAAGAATGGTTGAAATGGTTGTTCGTGCATTCATAGTTGTGGTTCATGGTGTCGAAGCTATAACCTACAATAGTTAGAATGATTGATAGTGTTCTTACAAAAAACATTAAAAGGCTGACTTCCCTATTATTTGTCATGGAGAGTATTATATGATTGGTTAATGTGTCTGTAATGAGTATGAGGTTCATGACCATCATTGTTGGTGGTTCAAGGTTTCTGATAGGTTTCCTCCTTTCTATGTTATTCATCGTACAAGTCATTTCTGTTGGTCTCCAAGACCTCCTTATATTGTTACTCTCTCTCCCCCTAGGATCCCAGGATACTCACTTTATTATTATTTTTTATGACATAAGTATGTTTTTATGATCATTAGTAGGATAACAGTTACGGTCATTCCTTCGGTGGATGTCATAACACTCCATAATTTATGAAATAATATTGTAATGTATAATTCTTTACTTCATAACTGATGAATGACCTTTGACTATTTCTTCTAGAATCCGATATGGAGGCCTCCTAGTAAGTCATCCCTAGTATATCTGAATCTGGGATGTATATACCTTATAGTTATTATACCGATTTGTATATATCGGCCAGGAGCGTCTCTTCTGAGATCTCTATTATTCGGCCTCTTATTTTTTTATAAGTAATAACTCGATTATCTTTTTACGCATTCGGAATTTCCGACCTTTACCACACGGACCTAGTGATTCATAACTCGGTTCTGAGAATTCCGGGCTATACACCGGCATATCAAAATCCAAAAAGTGAAATTGATCATAAATTTTTTGAAATATACAGATAATGGTATATGATAAATAGTTATAATTATGATTAGAGTAGTGACGGTTTTTCATCGGTGATAGTCTTCACTTTAAAACAAAAATAGAATAAATTTTAATTTTAAAATTTACTTTCTAAATAAAAAATTTAAAAATTGATGTGATTTTTACTAAACTTTACTATACATAATTGAAAAGAAAAAGAGAAGAAGAAAGGATGTGATTTCAAAATAATTAACCAGAGTGGATTCATCTATGAGACTATGCCTCTCTCGATGACTAGGAATGCCATCAAATCGAAAAGTAAGTCCAAAATTCAAACCATAATGGCTAATGATTTCCATTAACAATCCACCACTTTTTCTCGGACAACTTTAACTAATTAAAAAGTGTTTGATTTTAAGCCTTCGTCTAATCATTCAAGAATAATAATACTACACATTAAATATGCATGCTTACTTGTAGCCCAAACCATTAACATTTTCTAGAAGCAAAAATCCACTTCAATGTTACTCCATATTGTTATACCAGTATTATAGTATACTAGCGTTCTGACGGACACTCTCGTGCCCGTCTATCCGCTTTATTTAATGCGCACAACAGAAAAAAAAAATCTATTTTTTTTTTATGAGATTTCTATTGTACGTCACATTAAAAATAATACTATCACACTTTAAAAATGGTAAACAAAGATATTCAAAATTGTATTGAAGCATGCAAAGTACTATTGATACTGTGTAATCAATGACGTTCTTTAAGAGGAATGCCGAACATGAAATCTTTATTCGAAGTATGTTCTTTTTTCCTGCAATTATTTTCCGTGGTAAAGAAAAAATGTAAGACTTTCAAATTAGAATTTTTTTAGAGAAAAAGATAGTAAAATTAATAATAAGTAGTGTAAAATAGTTTTTTTTACCTTATAAAGATTCGAATCAATTCTTCACATATCCCTTTGTCAATACGCTCTTGAGATTTACAAAATTACAAATACATGACGAAATATCATATCATCAAAGAAATACATTCAAAATATTTGACTCGTTTGAATATAATATGATTTATTGTGACACATAAATGTATACCTGGAGAATGAAGATACTTTATTTTAGTCTAGATTTGGTAGAACAATAACTATGACTTGTTTCTGAATTACTTGGATTTCTAGTAAAAAAGGAAAACAATAGACTTCTCTCTCTCTCTCTCTCTCTCTCTCTCTCTCTCTCTCTCTCTCTCTCTCTCTCTCTCTCTCTCTCTCTCTCTCTCTCTCTCTCTCTCTCTCTCTCTCTCTCTCTCTCTCTCTCTCTCTTATAACAACAGTAAAAAAATGTATGCTTAAATAGTTTGTTGGTCCATGTAAGTTAGCGAGTTTTTGGTTTTGGTCTCCGTAATTTATTTATTGTTGTCTGAGTCCCTATATCTCACTTGATGTGTTGGTTTCCTGCGGATTTTAGTTTTAGGGACTAAAAGCAACACAAAAGTGAGATATATGGACTCAGACCAAAATAAATTAATTACATGGACTAAAATCAAAATCGTGCTAACTTACAGGGACCAAAAGAATATTTAAGGCAAAAATGTAAATTCACAAAATTCTAATATCAGCTTAAAATAAGTTGAAAATTTCAAATTTTTTGAAATTTTTTATAAGGGTATCATGAGCATTTCATTCCAAACGAAATGTTCTCATGGCTCATATTTTCTAGGTAATTCTCTATTATATTTCACTCATAAAAGATTAACATAAAATAATATATAACATATTAAAAAAAGTAATAATGAAATGAAAAAGTGCATATGCTATCATCATGGTAAAGTACGGATTTCGCCGGTGTAAAGGCTTCCTTTCCATGTTTATGCACCATTTTTCCCTTCTTAAATTTATCTCTCTCTAAAATGTGACTATTATACTTTCTTGTATTAAAACTACACCAAACAAAATTAACAAAAGGAGAAAGGCATCAAATACAAAGATCATAAGAGGAAGACTATGGTTATAAAAAATAAAACCCGATTATTAAGAAGGATCAAAGAGATGGAGTGAATTAAGAATTAAAAAGGAAAATTAGCTGAATGAATGATTCCTGCATGACTTTATCTTCATATTTTACTAAATTTGCGTAAAATAAAATTAAGAATTGAAAAGAAGAAACGAAAAAAGAATAGTTAGACAAAGAAGAGAGATGAAGAAGTGTAGAGAAAAAATAAATAGAGATGGTGGATGCTTGATTTTGAGTTTTGAATTTTGATAACAATAAGAGACAAAAAATTGAGTGTTACTATATGTATTCCGTTAAACATCCTAATGCATAAACAATTAACTTTTTCAAATATAATTACAATATTTATCAAGTGTATGATTAGAATAAAAATAGGCTAGTCTAAAAATTAAAGGTTTATAGTTTTCGGTAATGTTCATATGATGCAATATAAACCAAAAGAAAGAGAACTTACATTGTCAAAGTTGTTGATTTTACATATTTAATATAATATCTTGATTGATCTAAGTGATATAAACAAATTGTAATGAAAGAAAAATATTTAGGAATTAACTAAAAGGGAGAGAGAAAAAGAAATAATTAATTTGTTAAGTAAAAGAAAGTAAGAATTATTTTAAATTGAAATATAAGAAAGTTACTAACCACTTAATTTTGTAACTGAGTTAAGTTACCAAATTCAATATTTTTTTAATTATATTGTGTTATTTATTTAAAAAGAAACTAAATGGTATTTTTGGATCAAAATTAATCCACTCCAAAAGATAAGAAAGTTACTAACAACTTAATTTTGTAACTGATGTAAGTTACCAAATACATAATTTTTTAATTATAGTGTTATTTATTTAAAAAGAAACTAAAGGGTATTTTTGGATCAAAATTAAGCCACTCTAAAATCATGTATTTCCTTTATATATAGGTATAAAGGGTGTTTTCAATTTTTTCTAAGTACCAAGTCAAATGTTCACTTCTTCCACCTTGAATAACTTTTGTTATGAGCTTCAAATGGAAAAAATTACTTCATCAAAGTTGTATCTCTTTCAAATCTTTTCCATTTGGTCACAAATTTGATCTTATTAGAATTTGTCATGAAGGAGTTATGCATTTTAGAAGTTGAGGAAAATTGATTTGTAAATACCTTAGGATTGACATTAATTTTCTAAAACAAATAATGTAATCATCTCTGTTGTTTTAATATGTTGGGTTGAAGAAATTCAACATCTGGACCAACATGTCATGTACGATGTCACGACATCATGTCTGTGACATCGTACATGTGTAGAAAACTGAATTAATTAATTCAGTATATATTCTGGGATTAGTGAGGATATTTGGTGAATATCCTAACTTCCAAGTGGAGGTCTTAAAGACTCAATCAGAATATATATAGGCTCCAAATATGGAGATATATATGGAGAGATTTTAGGATTGAAGACCTTGTTTGTAGCAAAAATTGTCTGCTGTATTTGTAACAGCAAAGAACAAGTTTGTTGCGATTTCTGAAGGCCCAAATCCAGTTAGGTGATTAGGTTATAAATAGCATATTGTAATCTAGTTTTTGTAAGCCTCTTAGAATGAAAAATTAGGGGTGTGTGTGAGGTAAACCTCCCAACCTGTGGGAAGGTTACCATGTGTTTCTCAGTGATTAAAGCTGAGAGTATTTGTAACTCAAAGCCTGTAGGCAAGAGTGATTATGTTCTTGAATGAAGCTGTGAAGCAAGTTCAAGTTGTTTTAACATTACATTGTATTTGTAGTGATAGGAATGGAAACTGGAGGTTTCTATCTAGGAGTTCCTAGGTATAGATTGCATTGGGTAGGGATTAAGTGAAGAGTTGTAAATGGGGGAGTTTAACTCTGAATTAATACTGCTGATAGTGGATCTTCTTCCTGGCTTGGTAGCCCCCAGACGTAGGTCATGTTGGACTGAACTGGGTTAACAATTTCCTGTGTTTGTTTTCCTTCTGCATGTGTTAATCCTACTGCCATAACTCAGCTGGTATTCCAGTCTGCTTATCAAGATGATAACAGACCTGGTATATAGCCTTTTGTTTGAATGTTAATCAGAATGTTGTGACATTCATCAGTGACAGCATATACTGAATAATAGGCAAGTTGGTTTCAGTTCAGTATTTATTTAAGTCTGGTCTCCACGAGGATAACAGACCTGGCCAAAGGATCACTGTGAAACTGTCAAACTGAATGTCTTGACAGTTGTTCCTGTAGGCTGATACTGAAGTAGAGACTGGTTGGTCTTTTCCCAGTACAGCAAATTTAGCACAGTCCGTTTTCAGGAACATAACAGAATCAACATATGTTCTGGCTGTCGAACTGAATGTTGGGACATTCATTCCTAACAGCATGTGCTAAAGTGCAGGATGATTAGTTTGCTGTTTCAGTATTTTTCTCAGGCTAATTTTTAGGAATCCAACAGCTGAGCTAAAATCCAGGAAACCAACTACTAACCTAAAATTAATGAACCTAACAATTATTCTAATTGTTAGCAATCTAAGAAGTGGAAATTAGATTAATGTGTTCAACCTTTATTTTAGGTAATACAAGTACAAGATCAGCAAACTGGAATAATGTAACAGTTGATGTTCAAATCACTACTGAGACATCTTGCTGATAACTGTGTAGGAAAATAACAGAAGTTAGTGCTATGGTTGATCTCTGCTGAGGCTTTCTACTAGATGCACAGAACTTGGTGTTCCTCCATTCTAGGGTGATATAGAAACAGATGTCATGACACCTGTGAACGTGTGCATATTAGTACAGGGTTTAATGACTGTCTTGCAGTATTAGTTACAATGTTGGATCAGATGTCATGACTTGGAGTAGAACATCTGAATTCTGACTATGCCAGAATTTCAATTGGTATAAGAGCGGGCATCCTGTTCTGCATCTAGATGAGATCCATGGGTGATACTTTCTGGTATCTTGCAAGGAGTTATGTTAGTACTGATGCTGGAACCTGTGGAAGGTTCTGTAATTTCCCTGAATGGTCCCTTGAAGTAGGTGGATGGACTGCTCATGACTGGAATGGTGTGTACCTGTCTCTGGAGGTTGGCAATTGGCCTTTGTGTGGGACAGTTGTGCCAGTATTGAATCACATTCAAACTTGGTATGGTCTTGGAGGCTGATCTGGTGAAGTGTGTGTTCATAGGTTGAGTTGTATTATGTTTTCTGCTGCATAATACCTGGCAAAACTCAAACTCTGATGTAGTTTCCCCTCATGTGGATGAAAGGCTGCTGCTGTATTCAAGATTTCATCATAATCTATTGAAGATGTCAAAGATACTCGAGTCTCCTCAAGTTCACTCATCATGACGCTCTCACTTCAAGATGGTAAGAATCAACTGATCACTGATTCTTTTACTCTTTTGAGTAATGTATATGAAGACCTTGAAGAATTTCAAGGAAAGTTTGTTCCAAGGAGGTGGAACTAATGTTCTATGTGATGTTAGAACATGTTGTTCAACAAGTATGTAGCTACTGGTTGAAGAGCAGATGTTTTTAGGTGTCAAACAAAGGGAGACCTTGTTTGGAACCTACTCTTGACCTGGAAGAGGAGACATCTGCGTGTCCTAAGTTGACAAGGGTAGGGTCAACTGTGTGTATGCTCAAGAAGGTCACAGGTAGAGGTCTGGTCTCTACAAGTGGAGCTGGCTGAGATGTGACATTGTGCAATTTCCTGCTGCTTGTCCTACTCCTGTAGATTGATCAGGGCTGGATAGCTGTTCTCTGGAGTACTATGGTGTGTTGGAAGACAAGTCCTCTGGATGTTAGAAGTCAATAATGGGGTAACCTGATTGCTATTTCATTTAAGAGGATTGGAACCATGAGTCTTGTTATTCAAACACCTCACTCAGAAGTGGCAGTTCTTTCAAAAAGTGAGAATATGAAGATTCAATGGTTGGTTGAGGTAGTATGCTCTGGCAATGCATATCTACTATTGACTGGTGCTGTTTGTCTCACTAGTACTTATAGTCAGCTGGAGTCTGATTGGTGTGATTGGAGTATGCATAGGTATAACTCATAGAGTTAGTTACCACTTGTAGGGATAGTGTATGTCATGTTGAGACACTTGTGTACAATGCATGGATATTGGTGTGGAGTTTCCATGATTGGTAATTTGAGGGGGAGTTGTGGTTAACCTCCTCACGTTTGGTCAGCCTAGGATCTGGTTGGCTGTTGACCTGTGTCACATGGGTTCTGGTTATTGTGTGACACATCTGCAAGGAAGGATTCATCTCTCTCATTCCTAAGGGTGAATCTAATCTGGAAAGATTCTCAAATCTGTTGAGGTGCTTACAAGCAGAAGATGTTGACACAAGAAGAGTATTCTCAAAGTACTCTTATGGTGGAAGTATCTGAAAGGATAATTGGGAAAGGATTTAAGATCAATGTCTACTTGTGCCAAGTACAAGTATTTAATTGGTTATCCTTGGAGCTCAAGATAACTGATGTTCTTAAAGATGTTGGAACATCCCTTCTTCAAGACCCTGTGCAGAATCAAAGGAAGGATAGTACATTCGTTTATGATCTATCTCTTTGGTGGCAGCAAAAGCATATGATCTCTGAATAGGTTTCCTAGCAAGAAACATGTTCAGCCTTGGTGTGTAAAAGAAGAAGAAGACATTATAGTCTTGATGGTGGTTACTTGGATCAGTTTATCTCTGATCTAAGTAAGGAAGTGCATTGGCTAATGCACACTGTGGAGTTAAGAACAAGTGGTTGCATTCTTAACATCATGGAAACAGCCTTGCTTTAGGAAGTGGAATCCTTGGTATAGCTGAAGGGTTAGTTTCCAACTGGTCCTTCTGAAGACTCATGCATCAGAGTGTCTGATGTCTTTGGAGAAGAAGCAGGGATTCATCAAGGTGTGAGCTTGGATGACTTAACTGCAAACCTGCAGGATGGAGGTTGTTTACTCAAACTTGGTTCCACAATCAAGTCTATGAGAGCATTGAACTCTTGTTCTGTGTAGGGAGGAAGTTATTTTAAGTGACAGAAGAAGGAGTTGAATTCAACAGCTAAATGCTACAACACAATGTTGTGACATTTGGTTCAACATCAGAATCTTAGTTGGTGAAGTGGCACATCAACTTAAGATAGAAGGGTCTACAGAGTTGTAGATTGGGTACTTCAAAAGGATCGTTCTCATTGCAGTTCTTTGGAGTTGTTGGATGGAGAAGATGTTACATGTTCATGTCTTAGAGAACCTAAGTTTTGCTTAACATGTAGCTTGAAGTTCAAGTCTCACTTGGAAGGTAAGCATATCTTTGGGAGAAGTCTGATAAACTTGGAGAGGTCAAAAAGTGGCATTTGACTTTTCTTATGAGGATTCATGAAGGAGGTAATCAACCAGTGGCATTTGGTCTATCTCAGAAGTGAGTTCGAAGAATCAAGATAATCAACTTATGGCAGCTGATTATTCTTGAGGGAAGTCTGAGACAAATTACTTTTGAGCAGAAAAGTAGTAAGTTGAAGACAAAAGGAGGTGTTTTCTATTCATCTCTTGGAGCTTGTGGTAGGAGTTCTGAGCTATCTATGGAAGATTATCTCTTGCAATGGGATGAGAATGTATATGTCCCAATTTGTGTCTGGTTTCTTTTGGATCAAGCTGGTGACTCAGTGATATCTGAAGATTATCAGATGGTGTTCTTTGTCATATTGTGAAAGATGTCCTAACTTATGTTAGAACATTTTGTGAAGTGGTTGTCTGTTCTGGTTAGAAGAGAGATTGACACAGAGTGTGGATGTGTTCAGCTAAGAGGGTTGAACAGAGGGTGTGCTCTTGAAGACATGAAGATGCGTCTTATGTTTTCCATTCATCAAGTGGTTTGGGTTCTCTTTGAATCAGGAAGTATGTGAAGGTCCAATCTTGGGGTGTTGGATATGTTCATGTGTGATCTCCAAGTTTCAAGAGGAGAGTTGGTTGTTCATGACAGGGGGAGTTCTGTCTTTGTGCTGCAAGTAATCATCAAGCTTGTGGTCTATGTGTTCTCAGATAACTGGGTATGGCAACTTGTTAGTTATCAGGATGATGTGGTGTATGTCAAGGCTGAGTGAGCAGAAGAATGTCTGACCGGATGTCATGACATTGCCTTGGACAATGCTGTTATTTCCTTCTAAATCTTAAAGTCATGAGGAATTATGGATGTGGTGTGTCTAATTATGATAAATTAGAATAAGCCTGATTGTTACAGTTGTGTGGTACAGGGGGAGTAACCATCTACTGGTGGTTGTGCTTTTGGCTTTAGTGGTGCCAGATGTCAAGTTTCTATTGGAGGTACGAAAGTGGTCTTAGGAAATGCTGATAGGAAGAATACTTGAAGAATGCAGGCAAAAGCCACGTTGAATGTTAAGACATCGCGTGCAACGTGTCTGACTGCATATATGGAATAGTCTCCATGCACTGGAACTGTTGTTTTGGAAAAGAAACAGTCAAGAGCTATAAAAGGTATTCAAAGATAGTCTGAGATTTTGTTGGTGATTCTCTGACTGCTTCTCAGCAAATATTAATGAATCTTGACCAAGCATTTATTCCTACCGTGAATTCCTAAGCACGGGCTGGACTATTTAAAGGATGTAACAGCATTCCTCTTCTCACAAGAGAAACATTCCATTCCCTTTAAACCATGGGGTATGTTAAGGTTTGGGAAAACTGTGCCTGGATCTGGTTTTGTGAAGGGCTCATTTGTAAATGTTTAGCTAAAAAGGGGGAGAGAAATAGGGTCCTGAGAATGTACCAGAAGCAAGCAAACTGTGGTGGTGGTAGCAAACAGAAGTTGGCGTCAGGCACAAAAGCCACCAACTGGGTATATCACTTGTGTCTTGTGATCTGAGTTAAGAAGACAGTTGTGTCTTGTGATCTGAGTTACATTGTCTATGTACTCAGCATTACATATTCTTCAGGAAGCCCTCCTGTTGAGGGGAAGGGTTGTGATGCAGCTGCGCCTTGTACCTCTACTTCCTCATGTACACCAACTTTGGTGTTTGTGGTGGTGGAGATAATGACAGAGGCTTATTTGTTTTAGCTAAAATTTGCCAAAGGGGGAGATTGTTAATACCTTAGGATTGACATTAATTTTCTAAAACAAATAATGTAATCATCTCTGTTGTTTTAATATGTTGGGTTGAAGAAATTCAACATCTGGACCAACATGTCATGTACGATGTCACGACATCATGTCTGTGACATCGCACATGTGTAGAAAACTGAATTAATTAATTCAGTATATATTCTAGGATTAGTGAGGATATTTGGTGAATATCCTAACTTCCAAGTGGAGGTCTTAAAGACTCAATCAGAATATATATAGGCTCCAAATATGGAGATATATATGGAGATATTTTAAGATTGAAGACCTTGTTTGTAGCAAAACATTTCTGTTGTATTTGTAACAGCAAAGAACAAGTTTGCTGCGATTTCTGAAGGCCCAAATCCAGTTGGGTGATTAGGTTATAAATAGCATATTGTAACCTAGTTTTTGTAAGCCTCTTAGAATGAAAAATTAGGGGTGTGTGTGAGGTAAACCTCCCAACCTGTGGGGAAGGTTACCATGTGTTTCTCAGTGATTAAAGCTGAGAATATTTGTAACTCAAAGCCTGTAGGCAAGAGTGATTATGTTCTTGAATGAAGTTGTGAAGCAAGTTCAAGTTGTTTTAACATTACATTGTATTTGTAGTGATAGGAATGGAAACTGGAGGTTTCTATCTAGGAGTTCCTAGGTATAGATTGCATTGGGTAGGGATTAAGTGAAGAGTTGTAAACGGGGGAGTTTAACTCTGAATTAATACTGCTGATAGTGGATCTTCTTCCTGGCTTGGTAGCCCCCAGACGTAGGTCATGTTGGACTGAACTAGGTTAACAATTTCCTGTGTTTGTTTTCCTTCTGCATGTGTTAATCCTACTGCCATAACTCGGCTGGTATTCTAGTCTGCTTATCAAGATGATAACAGACCTGGTATATAGCCTTCTGTTTGAATGTCAATCAGAATGTTGTGACATTCATCAGTGACAGCATATACTGAATAATAGGCAGGTTGGTTTCAGTTCATTATTTATTTAAGTCTGGTCTCCACGAGGATAACAGACCTGGCCAAAGGATCACTGTGAAACTGTCAAACTGAATGTCTTGACAGTTGTTCCTGTAGGATGATACTGAAGTAGAGACTGGTTGGTCTTTTCCCAGTACAGCAAATTTAGCACAGTCCATTTTCAGGAACATAACAGAATCAACATATGTTCTGGCTGTCGAACTGAATGTTGGGACATTCATTCCTAACAGCATGTGCTAAAGTGCAGGATGATTAGTTTGCTGTTTCAGTATTTTTCTCAGGCTAATTTTTAGGAATCCAACAGCTGAGCTAAAATCCAGGAAACCAACTACTAACCTAAAATTAATGAACCTAACAATTATTCTAATTGTTAGCAATCTAAGAAGTGGAAATTAGATTAATGTGTTCAACCTTTATTTTAGGTAATACAAGTACAAGATCAGCAAACTGGAATAATGTAACAGTTGATATTAAAATCACTATTGAGACATCTTACTGATAACTGTGTAGGAAAATAACAGAAGTTAGTGCTATGGTTGATCTCTGCTGAGGCTTTCTACTAGATGCACAGAACTCGGTGTTCCTCCATTCTAGGGTGATATAGAAACAGATGTGTAACACCTCAAAATTTGCCCTCCTCTCTTGGGACTAGCTTAGCATATTGCATTTCATTTTTAGGACATTAGTCTTTACATCTTTGCATATCATGTGCAATGAACAAGTCATCCTCCTAGGTCTTTCTCAGAAGATAAAGAGGTTAAAAGATTCAAACTTGGGGGTCTCATGGATTGATCACTAATCATCTGAGGATTGTGCTTCAATTAGGGTTTATTGGTTCCTCAAGGAGGTTGATCTTTATCTTGGTTGAAATGGTACATCGCCATCATCATGGTTTTATCATCACCAAGAGGTTTCATTGTGCCTGATCAGATTCCTTGGGGTTAGGGTTTTGACCTCTGGTCAACCCTAATCAGTTGTATTGTGCCAATCAGAGTTTTTCAAGGAGATGAGGTCTTCATTGAGATGGAGATCATCATATGGTTTTATTGAGCTTGTATAATCTAGGGTTTCATTTTGGAGCCATTTCAGCAAGAGATTGAGGCTCAAATTCATCTGTGCATGACCAAGTCATCTATCAACTGCAAAAGTCAACTGCATGGTCAACTGTTGGATTTGAAGGTGGGAAGTGGTTAGAAATACTTAATTCATGTTCAAACAAGTCTCATTTGACATTTCAAACATCAACTTTGAAGAAAATAAAGTCAGGACAAAACTTTCCAAAAATAAAAAGTGACCTCTAATTTGAAATTGCCAAAAATGGAAAGGTTTTCAACTCAAGATTACATCATCAAGAAAGCTTCAAATGAAATTTTGTTGAACATGAAATTTGTAGATCTTTCTCTCCCATTTCCAAAAGTCCAAGATCATCAATTTCTCATGTGTGGTTAAGGAGATGTGATCAAAACTTGGTCAAGTGAACATGGAATTTCAAATGTGCATAACTTTCAAACCATAAGTCCAAATCAAGTGGCTCTTTTTGCATTGTTCTTGTTTTAACATATACTATCCAAAACATACATTACATGGCATGCATTTCATTCACATAAATATTTGAAAATTCAATTGATTTTTGGAGGGAAATTTCCAAGTTTGAAATTGGTCAATTATTTGAACATGGCATTACTTCCATTGGCTCCAAAATGGTATTTTGAGTGCATTTCAATCCAAAATTCGTACTGTTCACATGCCATGTCCATGCATAGGGTGCAAAGTTCAATTTTGACAAAACACCTCAAATTTCCCTAATTTTCATTAGCACATTGGTTAATCTTAATTAAGCATGATTAAGAGGGAGTATATAACACAAATCTCTAACTGTTTTTCACATTTTCCAAGTTTGGATCTAGAATCACAAAAAGTCTCTCAAAATTCTCTCTCATTTTTTCTTCAATTTTCTTCAAATCAAACCATAATTGATTGCCTAATTCATCATCTGGAATCATCATGGAGCAAGATTGAAGGTAGATTCAAGAGATTTCGTGCAGTTTGAAGCATATCCAAAGCTTGAGTTCATCAATGGTGGAATCCAAATTCGGTTGAATCAAGGACAATTGGACCTCAAGCCTTCATCCAAACACTTGTACAAGCTTGCTAGAGGAAGATTGAAGCATTGCACAGCCTGGAAAACACGAAATTGCAAAGCTGCACTTCAAGAGGTCACTTTTTCGACCTCTTTAATTCATGAAATTGTTATGCTATACTTGTAGATCTTGCAATGCTTGTGATTCTGAGCTTTGAACCACTAAATTCCATGCATTATTGAACAAGTTATGGTGAATTAAAGTTTCATGTGCAATTTTTGTTTTGCTCGATCCACATGATTTAGGATGTTATATGCTTAGTTATTGGTTGATTTGTGCTCTCCATTGAGATATCTATCCATACATGTACTTAATTTTGAAAACTGGAACAAAAGTTCATCATGATTGTTGGAGATCACTGTTCATGGCGCGTGTGTTCTGGAGAAGATGATGCAGAAGCTAAGGCCACGGTTTTCTGGATTCCAAAGCGTTGCCTTTGTGGAGCGCTAGGGCTCGCTTCTGATTGGCTGCATGGGAATCCCATGCAGCGCGCCAATTCCACGTTTGAAACCCTACCGGGTTCGATTCCGCGCGGTGTATTTTTTTAAAATGCCTATGTTGTTTTATCCTTCCCTCCATCACATGTTCATGTATGCTTCACTTATTTGTTTTATTTTTTTTCAAACTTTACAAAATCACAACAAATAGAAAAATCAATCAAATTCCTTCCAATTTTTTGCATTATGTCACATTTTTTGTCTAGTTTTTTTTTAATATTATTTTGCAAATTGTGCATGGCTGGTTTTTGTTTTGCCCTAGGGTTTGTGTATACATGTCCATTCTTGATATTGCCTTGATATATCATTTGTGAAATGCTCAATTTTAATCCAATGCCTATGAAATTTTGCATGTTGAAACTAGACATCTCGCTGGACATTTTGGTGTTGAGTTTGAATTTTTATAAATTGCCATTGCTGAGTTATGATTTTTCTAAGTTAGGTGTAACAATTTGTGTCACACCTTTGCTTGTCCATCTTGATTAATCAATTTTCCTTGCCAAATGAATTCCAATTGTTCTGATTTTTTGTATGATGCTTGATATGAATGTTGTGAATGCTCGTGAGTTTTTGTGGAATTTTTGGAATCATTTCTGATTTGATTGAGATTTTTCATTCTGGATGGTCATTTTTGAGCTTTTGAAGTGTCTTGAACTTCAATATTTTGTGAAATGCTTGTGCTTTATCCTATGAATGTGAAATTTTGCACACTAATTCTAGACATGTTGAATGTGGTTTTGGCTTTGGTTTGGGGTTTTTAACTTTTACCATTTCTGTTTTAGGCTTGTGCTAAGTTGGTGTAACATTTGGTGTCATATTTGAGCTTGTTTTGATTGCCTTGCCTTATACAATTTGATTACCATGCCTAATGTTGTCCAAATGCTCTAATTTTTTGTGTGATAATCATTCTGTATGTTCTGTTTACCCATGAATTTTGCCAAAATTAATTGAATCATTTTTGAATTATTGTGCATTTGTTCATTCTATTGTCACAATGTGGTTCCAATGTGCATACCTTGCCATGTTTGGTTCATGAAATGAATTTGGTGAATGATGTTGATATGGGATCTTTTGGATGATGTTCTTAATTGATTGAAGTTGGTTCATGTTGAATTTCATGTTCTGTTTTGAATTTTTTCTCCCTCTTTGACCCTAGGCCTTGACCTAGTGGTTTGTCTCATCTTTGAGCTTTGATTTCAGGTTGAACATCCAGGTTATATGGTTCATGATGCTACCTCACTTGAGCATTTGATGCTTGATTTTGGCTATTAACCTTGTGTGTTTTGTAGGGTTGTTAACTCATTTGAGTTTGACTTGTTGGCTTATGCCTTTGCTCATTGGGTTTGATTGTTGATATTGATGTTGTCTGTTTGTCTGTACAGTTGAACTGATTTGTGTGATGTTTCTACAGGTACATAAGTTGCTTAAGTTCATTTTGAACTTGCTTTTGCTTGGTTGCTTAACCACATAGGTATAACTCTCTGACTTCATGTAGTCTGGAAGACCTGTCCTGTTACTTGGGCAGGCACCTGTCTGAAGCCCTCCTTAAGAGGCAATGCTTGTGTTTGTTTATCTTTGTGCCAAGCAGGAAAAGTCCTTTGATAAGGCAATTGGCAGATAAAAGAGATGTGCAATCCATCTCCTGCTATTCAGTGTGTCATCCACTTTGCTCACACACCTTGTGTTGATGCATTGTGGATATTAACCCAAGATCTTTGTTGAGTCAGTCACATGTGGAGAAGAGTTCCTACTTTCTGAACTCCCACACTTTCATTTGTCTGAAGCTCTCCCAGGCCAGGGATAAGAGCTGTGAGGTCTTACCCTCACTTCCCATCTCATCTGCTTCACCCTAACTCTCAATGTTAGGGTTAAGAGCTAACTTCACCCGATTCCAGTTGGCTTGTGTTTCACAGCCTAACCTTGTGTGAGCCCACTTTGTTTGTATATAGTGTGTGCTTTTTGTGTGTATGTTTGCTTTGCCTGTGCTGTTTAGGATAGCTTGCTGCCTGTGCAAGTTAGATAGAAACCTCAACCTAGGACCATGGTGGATTACATGATAACTATTAGGCTCGAGTCAGTCTCCCTTCTAGTTTGTCATTTCCCAGTCTCTGGTTAGGAGAAAGTTTCTCCCCTGTTAAGGGGAACTATGTTGCCCTGATCCTCATACCAGATGAGGTACGTAGGCAGGAGATCGTACGAGATCTCTCCGGGCACCCTTTTTCTTTTTGTGTGTGTTTGCTTGACAACTAGCAGGCTCGAGTACCAGACTCTCTGTTAGCTTGTTTGTTCAACTTCTTTGTTGCTTTTGACGACTCAGCGTCTGGTTAACCTCTTGTTTGTGTGGAGTCTGACGTAAGTCCAGTAATTGGCAGTCGGTTTCCTGTGTGGCGTTTGTTGGTTCGGAGTCTGATGTAAGTCCAGCAATTGGCATTCGGTTTCCATGTTTGCCTGTTTGTGTGTTTGTTTTGACGTCTCAGCGTCTGTGCGTGTGTTTTGTTTCGGCGTGCGTGAGCCGAACTACGGTAGCTCTGATTCTCATTCCAGATGAGATACGTAGGCATAGGATGCGATATCCTAGCGAGCCCGTTCCCCTCTTCTTCCACCTGTGTTATTCCAGTGTGTGTGTGTGCATTCTTTTGAGCAGTGTTTAGCAACCTTTCTTCTATTCTTTCTGAGCGTGGATCCCATCGAGTACGACGGATGCGTAGGGGTGCTAATACCTTCCCTTCGCATAACCGACTCCCGATCCCATCTCTCTTTGGTCGCGAGACCATGTCTTTTCCAGGTTTACTTCGAGCGTTTCCTTTCCCTCTTTGGGATAAATAACGCACGGTGGCGGCTCTGTTTGTTTTGCTTTTTGCCCGCCGGTTGTTTTTCGCGGATGCGACAGCTGGCGACTCTGCTGGGGAAAAGAGAAGTTGACCTCTCGCTGGTCCATCTTCCCTAAGCGAGTCTCTCCTAGCGCTCTCTAGGATAGGGTTTAGGTTGCTTGTGCTGCTCTATTTATTGCATTTGTGATTATTATGTTGTGTATATATTTGCATAAATGTTTGCATGCATCATACTATCATTGTGTTGTCTTCTGTACAGGTGGTTTCTCTGATTTGGGGTGGGTGTTCTGAGTGGGGCTAAAACCCAGGCCCGAGTATACACCTAGGATTAGTGTGGTCTCACGTTCCTCACATGTTGGTTGGGCATGTTATTGCGATGTGACATACCACAAGCCGGACGAGGTTCTTCTGAGTGAGCTCTTCCTTTGTGGGGTATTCCACTTTGGTTGGGTTACCTCTTATGAGCTATTGACTTCGGTGACCGTGCTTTCCCGGATCTTTGGTTTAGACGATCTTAAGAGAGCTGCAACGGCACACCCGAAAGGGCAAACCCGTTGAGTATCTTTGCCCGATTGTCGAGACTATTATCCGCCTTAGGATGACCTGATTAGAATTCACCTGTGAGGGGAGGGTTGATTCTTACAGATGCATGTTCTGATGGTGACTTTGATGGTGACTAATGGTTCAGCTATTGATCAGAGTCCTATTTATAAGTCGGATTTATGGATTTATTTCCGAGACGCCGAAGTTCTGTCCGCAGTATTTATCAGTGGGGATCCGTTTATTTCAGGATTCCCTGGGCCGGTTCAGAGGGTCTTATGGTTATCTGTTCAGAGAACCTCTGGTGATGATGGTGATGTATCTTTTAGTTCCGTTTATTTCGGAACTCTGAGTGGGATTTGTGGTTACATATTCCTTCAGATGGTGGTGATCAGTTCGGAGGATATGACTCAGTGCAGTGGATGTTCAGATGACTTGGAGGATGGCACAATGCATTGCATTCATACATCAACATCATTCACATTTTGCATTTATCCGCATCTAACTCATGTTTATCCATATGCAGGGGACATTCTTGATTGAGATCCTGGTTGAGAGACTTCTTTGCTCAGATATGAGGCCTGGTTTGAAGGACGATGTTGTCTACAGTTTCTTTGATCCAGAGATTAGTGTGCTGAAGGAAATGATAGCATTGATTACACCTGACCATGTGGGGATGTTCCGTGAGACGTATGGGGGTATTCTGAAGATGGTTTTCAGGCTCACTGACAGGGATAGAAGCGTCATCCATACTCTTCTCCAGTTTTATGACCCTGGTTTGAGGTGTTTCGTTTTCCCGGATTACCTATTGGGGCCCTTGATGGAGGACTATGCTGGTATCTTGGGCATTCAGATCAGAAATCAGGTTCCTTTCTATGCTACTAAGGAAGGACCTGATATTAGTGGGATCTCCCATGCTTTTTGTTTGAGTCCAGAGGTGATTAAAGGAGGTCTGAAGGAGAAGGGGAAGTTGCCTGGTTTTCATCTGAGTTTCTTGGAGGCTAAAGCCAAGGAGCATGTTGTTTTGGGTGATTGGAAAGCTGTATGTGCTTTGATCGCTGTGGGCATCTATGGTATCGTCCTATTCCCTAACCAGAAGAACTTTGTGGATATTAATGCTATCCGTTTGTTTGCTCAGAAGAATCCTATTCCTACCCTGGTTGGGGATGTTTATTACTCGGTCCATAATCGGAACGAGAAGAGGCGTGGGGGATTGATCAGATGTTGTGCTCAGCTACTATACAAACGGTTTATGGGATATTTGCCTTCCAGGGGTGCTTTTGTTCTTCTTGGCCATACTGTCAATTGGGCGACCAAGTTGATGGGTTTGCGGGCCAAAGACATAGCTTGGACTCACAGTAGTGGGGTTGGACAGGACTTCATTTGCAGTTGTGGGAGTTTTCCCAATGTGCCTCTTATAGGAGTTCAGGGTTGCATTAATTATAACCCGACACTTCTTAAGAGACAAATGGGATTCGCTATGGAGGTTCCTCCTCTCAAGAGTGAGATTCAGGAAACTTTGTACTTCCCGGTTGAGGGTAACCAGTCACGGTTGAGGCAAGTGTCCGATGCATGGCGCAGCATTCAAAGGAGGCAAGTTTTCTTGGGGTAGGGCTAATAACAGGTCTTTTCCTCCGTTTGATGACTGGCTCAGCAAGAGAGTGGAGCTCACTTGTCTACCATTTCATGTGGTTGATCCTTGGTATCCGTTGATTGAGGAATCACATTCTTCTGTCAGTATGGAAGAGTTCTTAGAAATGAAAAGGGAGAGAGATCAGCTGCATGTAGAGAAGACTGAATTGGAGATGAGTGTTGCTAGAGTCCAAATGGCTAATCAGGAAATCAAAGGGAAAATGGAAGACCAGGATAAGAGACATGCTCTTATGGTGAAGCGCTTTGAGATAGACACCGCTTATTATGGCAAGGTCAGCCAAGCTTTGGAGTCATCCACAAGGGAGCACGACATCACCAAGGAGAGGTTGGCTAGAGCTTCGAAGGTCATTGAGGATGAGAAGAGGAGACAAATCCTTGTGAGGGATCAGAGGGAAGACAGGGTCAGAGTCCTTATCACCGAGTGGGAGGCAAAGCTGAAGATTAAGGAAACAGAGAACGTGAAGATCATTGCTGAGAGAGATCATTATATTACCGAGAGAGATCACTACATTGCTAAGAGAGATCATTACTTCCGACAGATGAAGATTCACCAAAAGGAGATAGGGAGATTGCAGTAGGAGAACACTGAGCTTAGGTTCGCGGTGAAGTTTACCAAGATGGTTGATGATGCAGAGCCGTCTGCGGGGCCTCCTTCAGTGTAGACCTTTCTTATTTGTGTTGGATTACCGTCAGGCCTGTTGACGGAATTCACTTGTTTGTATTTTCTTTCTAATTCTGGAGAATTGTATTTGATTTGTATCAGACTTGATGTATGACTCTCGCACTTATGGTGCACTTTTGGTATACGATGGTTGTTTTCATTCAGTGATAAATCTTCAAGCTTTATTTGCTTTCCTGTACGCACTCACATAGCACACACATGGTTGGGTGGTATCTCTGCTAAATCATATATCTCTGATCTGTGTGATGAAATCAGTGATGAGTGTCAGAATGTGGATGTCAAAATATTATCTGTCTCGATGAAACCAGGATCAAAAGACAGAGTGTTCCTCATATGGATGGACATTGCATTCATGCATAATCATAATAACTTGTCTTCTATTTTGCAGGTATCAGTTCTAACGTGCTTGATTGTTTCAGGAATCATTGCTCGTGCGCGTAGAGTCATTCCTTTGCATACAACACGTCCACACAGATACTTCACCAGACGCAATACACCTAGGCTGATGGATCTACCCAACACAGATGTTCTCGAGCTGAAGGAGAAGATGAATGAGTTGATTAACATCATGCAAGGTTTTGCTGTGGGCCAGAAAGCACTGGCTGATAAAGTGGATAAGCTCGAACGGGCTTCAGCTGCCAACAGTGGTGTCAATCTGGATGGTGTCTCTAATCATGGCATGGGTGGTTCTAGAGACGAGCGAGATCTTGGAAAGAGGACAATTGTGGGTGTGGTGACCAACAATGCTGGTGGTTTTGGCGCTGCCACAGGCGGTAGGCCCGGTCAGATGGGTAATAATATGAAGGACAGTCTGTTTCCTCCATTCTTTGGGGCTGAGGAGGATAGAGAAGAGGACCGAGAAGCAGATCAATTCTCCATGCTTAATGAATCGTTCGGTCAATATGGTGTCCAACCACCAAACAAAGAGATTCAGTTGCTGGCAGAGAAGATCAGGGCTCTCGAAAGCTATGCCACTCCAGGGGTTGTGAATATGTCAAATATGGGGCTGGTTGAGGGGATTGTGATCCCACAGAAGTTCAAGGCGCCCGCATTTGATAAGTACAATGGGAGTTCTTGCCCAGAAACTCACCTTCAGGCCTTCGTCCGCAAGATTTCTGCTTATACGATGGATCAGAAGCTATGGATGTACTTTTTCCAGGACAGTTTGTCTGGAGGATCCTTGGAATGGTACACCAAGCTGAAGTCTTCTGACATTAAAAGCTGGCAGGATCTTGGCGATGCATTCTTTAAACAGTATCAGTTCAACGCTGATATGGCTCCTAGTCGTACCCAACTGCAGGGTATGTCTCAGAAGCCTAATGAGGGGTTTAAAGAGTATGCGCAGAGATGGAGGGAGTTGGCGGCCAGGGTCCAACCTCCTTTGGTAGACCGAGAGATGTCGGACTTATTTATGGGTACCCTTCAGGGGACGTTTGTTGAGAGGATGGTTGGATGCCCGGTTACTAACTTCGCTAATATTGTGGTGGTCGGTGAAAGAATAGAGAGTTGGTTGAAGTTGGGGAAAATCCAGGGTAATGCTTCGTCATCTGGTTCGAAGAAGCCCTTTGGAAATGGTCAGAGGAAGAAGGAGGGTGATACTAGTGTCGTATATACCCAAAGAGGACCGAGTAGGGATCGTTACTACCAGCACACTGTTGCGGTAACTATTCCTGCTGATAATCAGCCTGCACCACAACAGCAACAACAACCGCAACAACAAAGACAGCCATTTCAACAGAGACCGCAGAGGGCCGGGTATCAGGTGAGAGGAAGAATGAATGACCGTCAATTCGATAGGCCACCTGTGACCTATTCTTTCTTGTTGAAAAAGCTGAAGGATTTGGGGTTGGTACAACTGAGAACTTTGGCTCCTTTGAGACCTGATCAGAGGCCAGCCAGTTTTGATGAAAACGCCAAATGTGAGTTTCACTCGGGTGCACCTGGACACAATATAGAAAACTGCAAAGCTTTTAAGCATGTGGTCCAGGACTTGGTGGATTCTAAGGCGATCAACTTTGCTCCATCTCCAAATGTGAATGCTAATCCCATGCCTGCGCATGGTCAAATGGGGGTGAATGCAATCTCTGATGAGGGCAGACTCGGGATATTGAGTGTAGACCAGTTGAAGACTCCGTTGGCCGAGGTCAAAAGACAATTGTTGAAGAATGGGGTCTTTCCGGGCTGTGATGATTGGTGTGCTGCGTGCACTATTGCTGTCAATGGGTGTATAGTGTTGAGAGAGGCTGTCCAGAGACTGATGAATGAAGGAAGCCTCAAGTTTGAGAAGGCTGATTTGGGGAAGGAAGATGTCTCCACCATAACTATCTACTTCGACCCGGTTGATTTGTCGGCGCTGGCTGATGCGGCTCCAATTACTATCACGGTACCTGGGCCAATTCCTTATGACAAAGATAATGTCGTACCGTGGCATTATGGTGGGGAGGTGTACTGTAACGGAGAGAAGCTGGAGGATCAAACTGCAAGTGAAACCACCGTTTCAAAGGTGGATAATGCCGGACCCAGTGGTTTCACTCGCAGTGGAAGGCTGTTTGCTCCCGATGCTTTGAGAAGTGGGGAAGGAGAAAAAGAAAAGAAAGAAAAGGTCGAGGCTTTAGCCAGGGCAAGAGGAAAACAAGTGGTGAATGAAGGTACTCCCGTGGTGACACCGGCGCCTGGTGGGCCGGAGAAAGAACTTGATGATGAAGCGGAAGAATTCCTTAGAATCATCAAGAAGTCAGAGTACAAGCTTATTGACCATCTGCAACAGACCCCATCCAAGATTTCAATCTTGTCCTTATTGCTGAGCTCCGAGGGGCATAGAGAGGCTTTATTGAAAATTCTGAAGAGAGCCTATGTTCCTCAAGAGATTACGATCAATCAGTTGGAGACGGTGGTGTCTAATGTTAATGCCAGCCATGGGCTGGGTTTCACTGATATGGATCTAACTGTGGATGGGAGGAATAATAATCGGGCTTTACACATTGCTATGGAATGTAAAGGGGCTTTGCTCTCGCATGTGTTAGTTGATACCGGCTCCTCTTTGAATGTGTTGCCAAAGAAATCCCTGGCGAAGCTGGAATGCGAAGGTTTAATCTTGACGCCCACTGATCTGATAGTGAGAGCCTTCGACGGTTTGAAACGGGCGGTGTTTGGAGAAGTGGAGCTCCCGGTGAAGATCGGACCAGAGGTATTTAAGTCGGTATTCTATGTCATGGATATTCAGCCGGCATACAGTTGCCTGTTGGGTCGCCCATGGATCCATGCTGCTGGGGCAGTAACTTCGACTTTGCACCAAAAACTGAAGTATATCTAGGACGGGCAGGTCGTCACAGTTTGTGGGGAGGAGGATATCTTTGTCAGCCACTTGTCATCGTTCAAATACGTGGAAATGGACGGTGAGATATGGGAAACCCCGAGTCAAGCATTCGAAACCGTCAAGGTGGAGAATGCTCTTTTTGCCAAAGAAGAGGAGAAACCGTCCATTTCTTCGTATAAGCAGGCTGCTGAGGTGGTGAAGAGTGGAGAGGCTCCGGTATGGGGTAAGATGACGGACATCTCCGCCAAGAAGGACCGCTTTGGAGTGGGTTATCAGTCGGGCCGGGGCTCATCTGGACAAGGTAGAGGACGTCATCCGTCGTTCACATTCACCAGTGCTGGAATGCTGGATCCAGATCACATCTGTATGGTGGATGGAGAAGTTGACAGTGACTGTGAAATTGATCAATGGATAAAGCCGTGCGCAACAGGGATGGAAGTCCAGAACTGGAAGGCTGAAAAGATCATCACTGTCACTCTACTTGAAGAGTAATAATTTCTGTTTTCAATTTTGTTTGCATGGAAACCATACGTTTTGCCCGAAACGTAATGGTTCATTGTAAGGGCCACCTCATGTTTTGTTTTGCAAAATTTGCATCATAAATAAAAGGATGTTTTTCAATTAAAAGCGGTGCTCCCTGTTTTTCATTTATTTTTGCAGTTTAAAAATAAAAACAAAAATAAAAATGGCAATGTTTTCATTTTCCTTTTTCAATTTGTCTCGCTCCGGTTCTAAAGCGATGCATGAATCAACATTCATGCAGATGCGATTTCTCGCCGGATCTCATTGATAACAATCCTGTTACACCCTCATATGACTTCGACAATCCGATCTATCATGCCGAAGAAGAAGGCGAAGAAGATTATGAACTGCCGGGGGAATTAGCCAGGTTGTTGAAACAAGAGGAGAAGGTGATTCAGCCGCATGAAGAGCAAGTTGAGATAGTGAATCTGGGTACCGAAGAGGTCAGAAAAGAGGTGAAAGTTAGGGCTGCTTTGGAGGAAAGTGTTAAGAGCAGAATGGTAGCCTTGTTGAAAGAGTATGTTGACATCTTTGCCTGGTCTTATCAAGATATGCCAGGGTTGGATACTGATATCGTTGTGCACAAACTACCATTGAGAGCAGATTGTCCTCCAGTGAAACAGAAGTTGCGCAGAACTCGACCTGAGATGGCAATGAAAATTAAAGAGAAAGTGCAGAAGCAGTGGGATGCTGGTTTCCTTGCTGTCACTAATTATCCACCTTGGGTCGCGAACATCGTGCCGGTCCCGAAGAAAGATGGGAAGGTGAGAATGTATGTGGACTACCTGGATTTGAACAGAGCTAGCCCGAAAGATGATTTCCCATTACCTCACATTGATGTGTTGGTAGATAATACAGCTCAATTCTCGGTGTTTTCCTTCATGGATGGCTTTTCTGGCTATAATCAAATCAAAATGTCGCCAGATGATATGGAGAAAACAACGTTCATCACACCGTGGGGCACTTTCTGTTATAAGGTGATGCCATTTGGTCTCAAGAACGTCGGTGTTACTTATCAGAGAGCCATTGTGACTTTGTTTCATGATATGATTCATCATGAAATCGAATGCTATGTTGATGACATGATAGCAAAGTCCCAAACAGAAGAGGGGCATTTGGTAGATCTGGCCAAGTTATTCGACCGGCTGAGACAGTTCAGACTGAGGTTGAATCTGAACAAGTGCACTTTCGGAGTGCGGTCCGGTAAATTGCTGGGGTTCATTGTAAGTGAGAAAGGAATCGAGGTTGATCCTGCTAAAGTAAAAGCAATAAGAGAAATGCCTGAACCGAGAACGGAGAAAGAGGTTCGTGGTTTCTTAGGTAGATTGAACTACATTTCACGGTTCATATCTCATCTAACAGCCACGTGTGAACCAATATTCAAGTTATTGAGAAAAGATCAAACGGTCAGGTGGAATAATGATTGCCAAGCGGCATTTGAAAAGATAAAAGAGTATTTGCAGGAGCCTCCGATTCTGATGCCTCCTGTGGAGGGACGACCGCTAATTTTATACTTGACAGTCCTCGAGGGGTCTATGGGGTGCGTACTGGGGCAGCATGACGAGTCTGGTCGAAAAGAGCATGCCATATACTACCTTAGCAAAAAGTTTACCGACTATGAAACAAGATATTCACTGCTCGAGAAAACTTGCTGTGCTTTGGTCTGGGTTGCTCGCCGACTGAGGCAGTATATGCTGGTTCATACCACTTTATTGATTTCCAAGATGGATCCAATCAAGTACATTTTTGAGAAGCCAGCATTGACCGGACGGGTTGTGAGGTGGCAAATGATCTTGACTGAATATGATATCCAGTATACCTCTCAGAAAGCAATCAAGGGGAGTGTATTGTCTGATTACCTCGCCCAGCAACCCATTGAGGATTATCAACCGATGAAGTTTGAGTTCCCTGATAAGGACATCATGTTTCTCAAATCGAAAGATTGTGAGGAACCGATCCCGGAGGAGGGGCCTGACCCTGAGTCAGAATGGATTTTGATGTTTGATGGGACCGTTAACGTGAATGGTAGCGGAGTTGGTGCTGTTTTGGTTACGCCGAAAGGATCCCACATTCCTTTTGCTGCCCGGCTAACATTTGAGTGCACCAACAACGTGGCTGAATACGAAGCTTGTATCCTGGGGATTGAAGAGGCGATTGATTTGAGGATCAAAAACCTTGTTATATGTGGAGATTCAGCTTTGGTTGTGAATCAAGTTAACGGAAAATGGTATACGCATCAGTCTCATTTAATTCCATACCGGGATTATACGAGGAGATTGTTGACGTTTTTCACCAAGGTGAAGATGCATCATGTGCCTAGAGAAGAGAATCCTTTGGCAGATGCTTTGGCTACTCTGGCTGCCTTGATTAAGGTGCAATGGTGGAATCAGTTCCCCAGTGTTGAGGTGGGACGTCTGGATAGACCGGCTTATGTGTTTGCTGTTGACACAGCGCCTGATGATGAGAAGCCGTGGTATTACGATATCAAGCGCTATCTGGAAACTCAAGTGTATCCTAAGGGAGCATCCAAGATGGACCGAAAGACTCTGCGGAGGTTGGCTATGATGTTCTACTTGAATAAGGATGGGGTTTTGTAAAAGAGGAATTTTGATTGGGTCTTGCTCAGATGTGTTGATGACAAAGAAGCAAGCCAGTTGATGAAAGAGGTTCACGAGGGGTCGTTTGGTACCCATGCCAGTGGGAATGCAATGGTGAAGAAGCTGCTGAGGGCAGGTTATTATTGGATGACAATGGAAGCTCAATGCTTCAATTTCGTGCGGAAGTGTCATAAATGCCAGATTTATGCTGACAAGGTGCACGTGCCTCCAAATCCGTTGAGTTTGATGTCGTCTCCATGGCCGTTTGCTATGTGGGGCTTCGATATGATTGGGAAGATTGAGCCTACGGCTTCGAATGGGCACCGATTCATATTAATGGCTATTGATTACTTCACCAAGTGGGTGGAAGCAGCCTCTTATGCAAACGTGACGAAGCAGGTCGTCGCCAGATTTCTCAAGAGGGACATCATTTGCAGATATGGGGTTCCCGAAAGAATCATTACTGATAATGGTTCTAATTTGAATAATAAGATGATGGCAGACTTGTGCCGGGAATTCAAGATTGAGCATCACAATTCTTCTCCTTATCGTCCGAAGATGAATGGGGCGGTTGAGGCAGCCAATAAGAATATTAAGAAGATTGTGCAGAAGATGGTTGTGACTTATAAGGACTGGCATGAGATGTTGCCGTTTGCATTGCATGGGTATCGAACTTCAGTGCGTACATCTACTGAGGCAACGCCTTTCTCGTTGGTATATGGAATGGAAGTCGTGCTACCGGTTGAGGTTCAAATTCCCTCGTTGAGAGTCCTGGTGGACGTGAAATTGCAAGAGGCTGAATGGGTAAGGACCCGGTATGAAGAGTTGAGCCTGATTGAGGAAAAGAGGCTGGCGGCCATCTGTCATGGGCAGTTGTACCAGTAGAGGATGAAACGTGCTTTTGACCGAAAGGTACGACCTCGGATATATCACGTGGGTGATATGGTGCTGAAAAGGATCCTTCCTCCTCAAAACGATCGAAGGGGCAAGTGGACACCCAATTATGAAGGTTCGTTTGTGGTCAAGAAGGTTTTCTCTGGCGGAGCCTTGTTGCTAACGACCATGGATGGCGAGGATTTTCCATCCCCTGTGAATGCGGACGCAGTTAAAAAATACTTCGTATAAGAGACCCGCTGGACGAAAAGAATAAAAGAGTCCAGGCAAAAATGGGCATCCCGGCGAACCAAAAAAAAATGAAAAAAGGTTCGGGCAAAAATTAGGGATAAAAAGAAATTGTACATCCGGCAAGTCGAAAACCTGAAAAGGCGGCTTGGACAAAAAAGGGTATCCCGGTGGACTGAAAACCCGAAAGGGCGGTCCAGGCAAAAGAGGGATTGAAACGAACAACTGCGTCTGGCATGATCGTTTGTACTTTGGATATGACATGGATAATCCCCGGTAAGGATCAGTCGGAAGCGTCTTATTCAGAAGGCAGAAAGCACGGAGAGTCTGAGGACATATGGGGAGTAACCGAGTTGGAACTCGATGAGATCGCGGTTTCACATTGCCATTAGGATAGATTTTTCCTTTTGTGCGCAATTACCTCTTTTCAGGAATTGCTTCCTTTGTATTGCTCAGTTATGAGCCACACTTTTTCAATCAATAAAATGCATATTCAGTCAAATAATTTTGTTTTTGTTTTCATTACCGCTTTGATTGCAAAAACATCCGGTTGTTTGTGATAAAGAATCTTTGCATTTTAAGACATACAGGTCCCTTCCAATGCATGTTTATAAGATTGAAAACTTGAAATCTTATTCGGAAGGTTGAGTGACTCAAGTGTTGAAATATTGACACGCCTGGGGCACGTTTTTATCTAAAGATCTCTTTTGCAGGTACTGTTAGATATTTTCACTCGCTTGCAGGTTGTGATGTGAAGCCTTTTGACGAAAGATCCCCGTGGAGTCTAATCAGGGACGAATGATTGAAGAATGGTGAAAAGACGGCGAAAGACGTGCGACGATCCTTGAGAATTAATCAAGAAGACTCTTCAAAGTCTGAGATTGAAAAGTTTGTACCAATCTAAGGAGTTCGCTCTCCGTAGAGTACGGAGTAGTCGGGAATACAAGGTGATGAATTAGAAAAGTCCAGACGAGTTTGGGAGTTCTCAAAATTGGAAAGCTGACACTGGAATTGGATGTTGAATGCCATGGTTCGACGAGTCGACCGGTGTTCAGTGCCAGAATTTCCTGGTTTCCCCAAGCAGAGTTAGGATTGTTACCCCCTCAGCAGATTCAAGGTCTGTGTTTTCCGTAGCAGGGTCGGGATGGTTATCTCCCCAGCATGGTTGAAGATCGGTGTTTCCTCAGCAGCCAGGCCTGAAGGTTGCTATTTCCCAGCATAGGTGTTTGTGGGTAGCTATTTCCCCTGGCATGGCGGATCTTGTTAATTCCCCAGCAAGTCGGAGATCGTTGTTTTCCCCACAGAGTGCGTTGGTGGTTTGTTCCCCAGCGAAGTCCCCAAGTGGGTTGGGTTCAGTGGAGGTTATCCCTGGTAAGGGCGGCCTATTTCCCAGCAGCAGTGTTATTCCCCAGCAGGGTGGAGATTGGAGTGCTATCGGGTTCCTCAGCAGAGTGCCTCGAGCTCCCCAGGAGAGTCCCTTGAGGGGGATACTTTTTATGCATGCATCATTTAAGAGATCATAGCATATTGCATAATAAATTGCGTAGCATTTCCATAATTATGGAGCATTGCGCTAAAAAAAACCATGCATCATCATTGCAAGTATAAGCTGGTCTCAAGCCGTGGTTACCGTTTGAGATTTGGTTTCGCCAATGGGTGAAGATGTTACTCAAGCCGTGGTTACCATTTGAGGAGTGGTTTTGCTAGTTGGAAAATCAACAGCATTGCAAGTATCAGTTACTCGAGCCGTGGTTACCGCTTGAGATTTGGTTTCGCCGGATGGTGAAGATGTTACTCTGAGGAGTTTGGCATCATGATTTTAATCCACAATATTCCCCAGTAGTGCGATATTGGAGGAAGGGTTTCTATCGTACGGAGATGGGAATGATGATCAAGGAAGTTTCGGGGTCCAAAAAGTAAAATAAAGAGAAAGAGATAATCCCCAGCTAAACGCAAAGTGTTCGTTGGCTAGGGTTGAATAGAGAATAGTCGGTTCGTGGCTTGTTATCCCCAGCATGGGTCGTTGGCACGCGTGTCGTCTCATGTATCACTGTTCCTTTCTGCCGATGCTGACAGGTATGACGAGTTTTCCGGTATTTAGACCGAGGTGGCATTCAGGCCAATCTCCCGGTATTCAGGCCGAGGTGGGTATTCAGACCAAATTTTCCGATTTTCAGATTGAAGAAGTTTCCGACGATCAGGTCGACGTACTTGTGGCATCCATGCCAGTTTCCGATATTCAGATCGAAGAAGTTTCTGATGATCAGGTCGACGTACTTGTGGCATCCAGGCCCATTTCCCGGTATCCAGACCGAAGTGGCATTCAGACCAATCTCCCGGTGTTCAGACCGAACCGGTATCCAGACCGAAGTGGCATTCAGGCCCATTTCCCGGTATCTAGACCGAAGTGGCATTCAGGCCAATTTCCCGGTGTTCAGACCGAAGTGGTATTCCGACCGAAGTGGCGTTCAGGCCAGTTTTTGGGCATTCAGGCCAATCCCCCGGTGTTCAGACCGATATCAATACTTTCATACTATGATGTTCAGTGGTCAGACTGATGAGCGGCGTCCAGGCCATGGTTATTCTTGTGTTACCATTTATTTTGGTATCCAGGTCAACATTCTGTTTCGGTATTCAGGCCGACTTTCTCCGTACCAGACGGATTTTTCTTTTGAGATTGCTTCTTCGCCGATTCCGACAGGAATGGTTAATTATTTTCCCATCAGAGTGCAAATTGTTCGTCTGTTCTTGGTATTCAATCACTCTTCACCCTGATCATCTGAAAGTCGAGGCTGTTCATATCGACAGGTTCATAGTGGATTGAATAGGGGCAGCTGTAACACCTCAAAATTTGCCCTCCTCTCTTGGGACTAGCTTAGCATATTGCATTTCATTTTTAGGACATTAGTCATTACATCTTTGCATATCATGTGCAATGAACAAGTCATTCTCCTAGGTCTTTCTCAGAAGATAAAGAGGTTAAAAGATTCAAACTTGGGGGTCTCATGGATTGATCACTAATCATCTGAGGATTGTGCTTCAATTAGGGTTTATTGGTTCCTCAAGGAGGTTGATCTTTATCTTGGTTGAAATGGTACATCGCCATCATCATGGTTTTATCATCACCAAGAGGTTTCATTGTGCCTGATCAGATTCCTTGGGATTAGGGTTTTGACCTCTGGTCAACCCTAATCAATTGTATTGTGCCAATCAGGGTTTTTCAAGGAGATGAGGTCTTCATTGAGATGGAGATCATCATATGGTTTTATTGAGCTTGTATAAGCTAGGGTTTCATTTTGGAGCCATTTCAGCAAGAGATTGAGGCTCAAATTCATCTGTGCATGACCAAGTCATCTATCAACTACAAAAGTCAACTGCATGGTCAACTGTTGGATTTGGAGGTGGGAAGTGGTTAGAAATACTTCATTCATGTTCAAAAAAGTCTCATTTGACATTTCAAACATCAACTTTGAAGAAAATAAAGTCAGGACAAAACTTTCCAAAAATAGAAAGTGACCTCTAATTTGAAATTGCCAAACATGGAAAGGTTTTCAACTCAAGATTACATCATCAAGAAAGCTTCAAATGAAATTTTGTTGAACATGAAAGTTGTAGATCTTTCTATCCCATTTCCAAAAAGTCCAAGATCATCAATTTCTCATGTGTGGTTAAGGAGATGTGATCAAAACTTGGTCAAGTGAACATGGAATTTCAAATGTGCATAACTTTCAAACCATAAGTCCAAATCAAGTGGCTCTTTTTGCATTGTTCTTGTTTTAACATATACTATCCAAAATATACATTACATGGCATGCATTCCATTCACATAAATATTTGAAAATTCAATTGATTTTTGGAGGGAAATTTCCAAGTTTGAAATTGGTCAATTATTTGAACATGGCATTACTTCCATTGGCTCCAAAATGGTATTTTGAGTGCATTTCAATCCAAAATTCGTACTGTTCACATGCCATGTCCATGCATAGGGTGCAAAGTTCAATTTTGACAAAACACCTCAAATTTCCCTAATTTTCATTAGCACATTGGTTAATCTTAATTAAGCATGATTAAGAGGGAGTATATAACACAAATCTCTAACTGTTTTTCACATTTTCCAAGTTTGGATCTAGAATCACAAAAAGTCTCTCAAAATTCTCTCTCATTTTTTCTTCAATTTTCTTCAAATCAAACCACAATTGATTGCCTAATTCATCATCTGGAATCATCATGGAGCAAGATTGAAGGTAGATTCAAGAGATTTCGTGCAGTTTGAAGCATATCCAAAGCTTGAGTTCATCAATGGTGGAATCCAAATTCGGTTGAATCAAGGACAATTGGACCTCAAGCCTTCATCCAAACACTTGTACAAGCTTGCTAGAGGAAGATTGAAGCATTGCACGGCCTGGAAAACACGAAATTGCAAAGCTGCACTTCAAGAGGTCACTTTTTCGACCTCTTTAATTCATGAAATTGTTATGCTATACTTGTAGATCTTGCAATGCTTGTGATTCTGAGCTTTGAATCACTAAATTCCATGCATTATTGAACAAGTTATGGTGATTTAAAGTTTCATGTGCAATTTTTGTTTTGCTCGATCCACATGATTTAGGATGTTATATGCTTAGTTATTGGTTGATTTGTGCTCTCCATTGAGAGATCTATCCATACATGTACTTAATTTTGAAAACTGGAACAAAAGTTCATCATGATTGTTGGAGATCATTGTTCATGGCGCGTGTGTTCTAGAGAAGATGATGCAGAAGCTAAGGCCACATTTTTCTGGATTCCAAAGCGTTGCCTTTGTGGAGCGCCAGGGCTCGCTTCTGATTGGCTGCATGGGAATCCCATGCAGCGCGCCAATTCCACGTTTGAAACCCTACCGGGTTCGATTCCGCGCGGTGTATTTTTTTAAAATGCCTATGTTGTTTTATCCTTCCCTCCATCACATGTTCATGTATGCTTCACTTATTTTTTTTATTTTTTTTCAAACTTTACAAAATCACAACAAATAGAAAAATCAATCAAATTCCTTCCAATTTTTTGCATTATGTCACATTTTTTGTCTAGTTGTTTTTTAATATTATTTTGCAAATTGTGCATGGCTGGTTTTTGTTTTGCCCTAGGATTTGTGTATACATGTCCATTCTTGACATTGCCTTGATATATCATTTGTGAAATGCTCAATTTTAATCCAATGCTTATGAAATTTTTCATGTTGAAACTAGACATCTTGCTGAACATTTTGGTGTTGAGTTTGCATTTTTATCAATTGCCATTGCTGAGTTATGATTTTTCTAAGTTAGGTGTGACAATTTGTGTCACACCTTTGCTTGTCCATCTTGATTGATCAATTTGCCTTCCCAAATGAATTCCAATTGTTCTGATGTTTTGTATGATGCTTGATATGAATGTTATGAATACTCATGATTTTTTGTGGAATTTTTGGAATCATTTCTGATTTGATTGAGATTTTTCATTCTGGATGGTCATTTTTGAGCTTTTGAAGTGTCTTGAACTTCAATATTTTGTGAAATTCTTGTGCTTTATCCTATGAATGTGAAATTTTGCACACTAATTCTAGACATGTTGAATGTGGTTTTGGCTTTGGTTTGGGGTTTTTACCTTTTACAGTTTTTGTTTTAGGCTTGTGCTAAGTTGGTGTAACATTTGGTGTCATATTTGAGCTTGTTTTGATTGCCTTGCCTTATACAATTTGATTACCTTGCCTAATGTTGTCCAAATTCTCTAATTATTTGTGTGATAATCATGTTGTATGTTCTGTTTACCCATGAATTTTGCCAAAATTAATTGAATCATTTTTGAATTATTGTGCATTTGTTCATTTTGTTGTCACAATGTGGTTCCAATGTGCATACCTTGCCATGTTTGGTTCATGAAATGAATTTGGTGAATGATGTTAATATGGGATATTTTGGATGATGTTCTTAATTGATTGAAGTTGGTTCATGTTGAATTTCATGTTCTGTTTTGAATTTTTTCTCCCTCTTTGACCCTAGGCCTTGACCTAGTGGTTTGTCTCATCTTTGAGCTTTGATTTCAGGTTGAACATCCAGGTTATATGGTTCATGATGCTACCTCACTTGAGTATTTGATGCTTGCTTTTGGCTATTAACCTTGTGTGTTTTGTAGGGTTGTTAACTCATTTGAGTTTGACTTGTTGGCTTATGCCTTTGCTCATTGGGTTTGATTGTTGATATTGATGTTGTCTGTTTGTCTGTACAGTTGAACTGATTTGTGTGATGTTTCTACAGGTACATAAGTTGCTTAAGTTCATTTTGAACTTGCTTTTGCTTGGTTGCTTAACCACATAGGTATAACTCTCTGAATTCATGTAGTCTGGAAGACCTGTCCTGTTACTTGGGCAGGCACCTGTCTGAAGCCCTCCTTAAGAGGCAATGCTTGTGTTTGTTTATCTTTGTGCCAAGCAGGAAAAGTCCTTTGATAAGGCAATTGGCAGATAAAAGAGATGTGCAATCCATCTCCTGCTATTCAGTGTGTCATCCACTTTGCTCACACACCTTATGTTGATGCATTGTGGATATTAACCCAAGATCTTTGTTGAGTCAGTCACATGTGGAGAAGAGTTCCTACTTTCTGAACTCCCACACTTTCATTTGTCTGAAGCTCTCCCAGGCCAGGGATAAGAGCTGTGAGGTCTTACCCTCACTTCCCATCTCATCTGCTTCACCCTAACTCTCAATGTTAGGGTTAAGAGCTAACTACACCCGATTCCAGTTGGCTTGTGTTTCACAGCCTAACCTTGTGTGAGCCCACTTTGTTTGTATATAGTGTGTGCTTTTTGTGTGTATGTTTGCTTTGCCTGTGTTGTTTAGGATAGCTTGCTGCCTGTGCAAGTTAGATAGAAACCTCAACCTAGGACCATGGTGGATTACATGATAACTATTAGGCTCGAGTCAGTCTCCCTTCTAGTTTGTCATTTCCCAGTCTCTGGTTAGGAGAAAGTTTCTCCCCTGTTAAGGGGAACTACGTTGCCCTGATCCTCATACCAGATGAGGTACGTAGGCAGGAGATCGTACGAGATCTCTCCGGGCACCCTTTTTCTTTTTGTGTGTGTTTGTTTGACAACTAGCAGGCTCGAGTACCAGACTCCCTGTTAGCTTGTTTGTTCAACTTCTTTGTTGCTTTTGACGACTCAGCGTCCGGTTAACCTCTTGTTTGTGTAGAGTCTGACGTAAGTCCAGCGATTGGCAGTCGGTTTCCTGTGTGGCGTTTTTTGGTTCGGAGTCTGATGTAAGTCCAGCAATTGGCATTCGGTTTCCATGTTTGCCTGTTTGTGTGTTTGTTTTGACGTCTCAGCGTCTGTGCGTGTGTTTTGTTTCGGCGTGCGTGAGCCGAACTACGGTAGCTCTGATTCTCATTCCAGATGATATACGTAGGCATAGGATGCGATATCCTAGCGAGCCCGTTCCCCTCTTCTTCCACCTGTGTTATTCCAGTGTGTGTGTGCATTCTTTTGAGCAGTGTTTAGCAACCTTTCTTCTATTCTTTCTGAGCGTGGATCCCGTCGAGTACGACGGATGCGTAGGGGTGCTAATACCTTCCCTTCGCATAACCGACTCCCGATCCCATCTCTCTTTGGTCGCGAGACCATGTCTTTTCCAGGTTTACTTCGAGCGTTTCCTTTCCCTCTTTGGGATAAATAACGTGTAACACCCCGATAATAATAAAATAATTATTTAAAATTGAGTTAATAATTTATTTATTAATTTAATTAAATAATTGGGAATTTTATTATTATTATTTTTGGATTATTATTATTGTTGGGATAATATTATTGGGTTTTATTATTGGAGTATATAAGTTGGAATAATAAAAAGTCCTAATTTTTGGAAAAGGGTTTTCACGTGAAAAAGGAAAAGAGAAGCGGCTGAAAGAGAAAAGGCAAAGAGGCAGAGCAAGAGAAGAGGAAAAGCTTGAAGCTAACGGAATTGTCGGATTGACTCAGGTAAGGGGGGTTTATCATCGATTAACGGGTATTATGGGATGATATGTACTGGGTAGTAATAAACTATTGTTTTACCTCTGATTAGATTGATGTATGCTGAAAATGGTGAAATATTGGATGAACGAAATTGGGATTTTTAATCGAAGGAATTCGTGGAAATTATATGTAGTGATGTTAGGATTTGTGAAATCGAATAGGGGATGATTTGGGTTAGATGATATGAGTAATATTGTGTAAAATTTGGATTGTGGAAGGGTGCATTGGATAGATCTCGTAGCAGAGAAAGCCATTGCAGATCTGAGAGTTCTGGTTTCTGGTCATACGCGTATGGCACTAGGCAATACGCGTATGAGATGGCTGGTACGCGTATGGCACTAGGCAATACGCGTATGGATGAGGAAGATGATGTTTTGAACGTGTTTTGGTCTCTGTTGGTACGCGTATGGGAATGTGATACGCGTAGCATACGCGTATGGGCGTAGGCATTACGCGTATGGATTTGGTCAGGCGTGGGCAATACGCGTATGGGCATAGGCAATACGCGTATGGGCAGAATTGTGATTTTTCTGTGCTGTTGTTATGCAGTTTTTGGTTGTTTAGGCTGAGTGATGTACTTAGCTGATGTATGATGTAGCAGGGATCATTTCCCGTTGTTTTGAGTAGTATAGGTATTAGTAGAGTGTGCTAATACTGTATTTGATTATGTGGCATGATGTGATATGCTTTCGTGATAAAATGTATTAATGATGTGTGATGATATGCATGATGCTGTGAATGTATCAGTTATGTATGCATTTGTGAATAGACTGTTTTATGGCTTAGAGTGTGAGCTTATGTCTATTCTTGAATTGTTGTTGTGTTGTTGCATTGCTAGGTGATTAGCATGCATATTCTAGCCTTTGGGGCTGTAGCTAATTCCCATGGTGAGGAATTAGTGAGTGAACCATGGTGGGTTTGTTGTTGATGTTTGCATGCTAGATGATTAGTGTGCATAGTCTAGCCTTCGGGGCTGTAGCTAATTCCCATGGTGAGGAATTGGTGAGTGAGTCATTAGATCTCAAATGAGTGGGACTAGTGAGCTTAGTAGCCGTATCTGGATTTGATCGGTGAGCTTGAACTATATGTTCGAGAATAGTCGGTACCGCATGTGTGGAGTCTCATTTCATAATGAATGTATGGCATATAATATGAATGGATGTATTCCAGTATTATATGTGTGTTATGTGTTGTGTTGTTGATGTTGAGTATGGTTGAGATTATACATAGGCTATATGTTACTGTTGAATATGATGTTTGAACGGATATTGCCGTTGCTGAGTGCGTAGTCTGATTAGGGTGAATTGATGTGTTATTTACTTAGCATTACATGTTGTTCTATAATGCTTATTATATTGATTGAGGAACTCACCCTTACATCTATTTTTCAGGTAACGAGCAGTGAGTTGAGTAGAAGCTAGTGCTATGGAGTCTAGTGTCGTCCTTAGTGGGTCATGCTCTGGTAGATGTAACATCGGGAGGGAATGTTTGACGATGTTTTAATTTAGTTGTTGATTCAACTTTACATGTAATGTAGTACATGATTTGAACGTTGATGTCTTGTACCCGCTGCGAATTATGCAAAAGAGTCTTATTTTGGTTTAATAAATGAGCATGACAGGATATTTTGATAATTGTTGTGAAATGATTGTGTGACACCCTTCGGGGCATAATTACTCTGATTAATATGTTATTATTTTAATTAAATGTTTTGGGGTATTTAGAAGGGTGTTACATTAGTGGTATCAGAGCATAGTCGGTCGAGTCGAGTCGTAGTTATTCTGTTTCCCCTGTACGGTATAGGTGTTGTGTAACCCTATCAGTACTCATTGTTTTAGTTGTTTGGGTTCAGAATAGAGATGGCTGGAAGAGGTAGAGATGATGCTGCAATTGCTGAGGCTCTGGGTATGCTAGCTGGAGTACTTGGAGGGAATCCAAATGTTGTGGGAATGGGAGCTGCTCGTCAACTGAGTGAATTCCAGAAGAATAATCCTCCAATGTTCAAGGGAGCATACGATCCAGATGGTGCTCAGAAGTGGTTGAAGGAGATCGAGAGAATCTTCAGAGTGACTGAGTGTGCCGATAACCAGAAGGTCAGGTTCGGTACGCATATGCTGTCAGAGGAAGCTGATGATTGGTGGGTTGTTACCCGCACTGAGTTGGAATCTGCTGGAAATGCTGAGATCACTTGGGCTGTGTTCAGAGAGAGATTTCTGAGGAAGTACTTTCCAGAGGATGTCAGAGGGAAGAAAGAAATAGAATTCTTGGAATTGAAGCAGGGTAACCGGTCTGTTACTGAGTATGCTGCTAACTTCACAGAACTGTCAAAGTATTATACTCCCTATAGTGAGGCTACTAGAGAATTTTCCAAATGTGTGAAGTTTGAGAACGGGTTGCGTCCCGAGATCAAGCAGGCGATTGGATATCAGCGGATCAGGGTGTTTTCTGATTTGGTTGACTGTTGCAGGATTTTCGAACAGGATTCCAAGGCTAGAGCAGAGAGCTATCAGCAAAGGGTTGATAGGAAAGGTAAGAATCAGATTGATCGTGGGAAACCGTATGCAGCTGGCAAAGGTTTCCAGAGGCAGAGTGGGATGAAGAGGCCTAGTGGGGGAGACTCTAGTGCTCCTGTTAAGTGTTACAGATGTGGTCGGGCTGGACATCGTTTTTTGGTAGGGATTTTAGGATAGACCTTGTGTGTCTTCCACTAGTGCAGATTGATGTTATTCTGGGTATGAACTGGTTAGTGTTTAACCGAGTCTATATCAACTGTTTTGATAAGACTGTGATCTTTCCTGAGGTTGAGGAAGAAAAGAGTTTGTTTCTATCAGCAAGGCAAGTGAATGAGGAAGTAGCGGATGGGGCAGAGTTGTTTATGCTGTTAGCGACTTTGGAAGCTAAAGATAAACTGGTGATTTGTGATATGGCTGTGGTGTGTGATTTTCCTGATGTGTTTCCGGAAGAGGTGAATGAATTGCCGCCAGAGCGTGAAGTTGAGTTCTCGATTGATTTGGTACCTGGTACTAGGCCAATATCGATGGTTCCGTACCGTATGTCTGCTGTTGAGCTAACTGAATTGAAGAGTCAGTTGGAAGATTTGTTGGATAAGAAATTTATTCGTCCGAGTGTGTCGCCGTGGGGTGCACCAGTGTTATTGGTTAAGAAGAAAGAAGGTACTATGAGGTTGTGTGTGGACTACAGGCAACTGAATAAAGTGACGATCAAGAATCGGTATCCTTTGCCGAGGATTGATGATTTGATGGATCAGTTGGTTGGTGCGAGTGTGTTTAGCAAGATAGATTTGAGATCTGGGTATCACCAGATACGTGTGAAAACTGAGGATATCCAGAAGACTGCTTTCAGAACAAGGTGTGGACATTATGAGTATTCTGTAATGCCTTTTGGTGTGACTAATGCGCCTGGAGTATTTATGGAGTATATGAATAGGATTTTTCATCCGTACCTAGACAAGTTTGTGGTAGTGTTTATTGATGACATTTTAGTGTATTCGAAATCTGAAGAAGAGCATGCTGAGCATTTGAGAGTGGTTTTGGGAGTTCTACGAGAAAAGAAGTTATTTGCTAAACTGTCTAAGTGTGAATTTTGGTTAGAAGAAGTTAGTTTTCTTGGTCATGTGATTTCAAGAGGTGGTGTTGCTGTTGATCCTTCTAAGATAGAAGCGGTGTCTAAGTGGGAAGCTCCGAAGTCAGTTTTTGAGATAAGAAGTTTTCTTGGACTTGCAGGTTATTATAGGAAGTTCATTGAGGGATTTTCTAAGTTGGCGTTACCGTTGACGATGTTGACTAGAAAGGGGCAAGCGTTTGTTTGGGACTCAAGATGTGAAGAAGGTTTCCAAGAGTTAAAGAGAAGGTTAACTACTGCTCCTATTCTGATATTACCGAGTTCGTCGGAATCATTTGAGGTTTACTGTGATGCTTCATTGTTGGGCTTGGGTGGTGTGTTGATGCAGAATAAGCAGGTTATAGCTTATGCTTCGAGACAGCTAAGAGTTCATGAGAGGAACTATCCGACACACGATTTAGAGTTGGCAGCCGTGGTATTTGTTCTGAAGTTATGGAGACATTACTTGTACGGGTCAAGATTTGAGGTTTTCAGTGACCATAAAAGTTTAAAGTATTTGTTTGATCAGAAAGAGCTGAATATGAGACAGAGGAGATGGTTAGAGTTTCTGAAGGATTATGACTTTGGTTTGAATTACCATCCGGGTAAAGCAAACGTGGTGGCTGATGCATTGAGTCGGAAATCATTGCATATGTCTATGTTAATGGTTAAGGAATTGGATCTAATTGAGCAGTTTAGAGACTTGAGTTTGGTGTGTGAGAGTACTCACAATAGTGTTAAATTGGGAATGTTGAAGTTAACGAGTAATATTTTGGATGAGATCAGAGAGGGTCAGAAATCCGATGTGTTTTTGGTTGATAAGTTGACTTTAGTGAATCAAGGTCAAGGTGGTGAATTCAGAGTTGATGAGAATGGCGTTTTGAAATTTGGTAATCGGGTGTGTATTCCGGATGTTACCGAACTTAAGAAGAGTATTCTAGAAGAAGGACATCGTAGTGGCCTGAGTATTCATCCTGGAGCTACGAAGATGTATCATGATTTGAAGAAGTTATTTTGATGGCCGGGAATGAAAAGAGAAATTGCGAGTTTTGTTTATTCCTGTTTGACTTGTCAGAAGTCGAAGATTGAGCATCAGAAGCCGTCTGGGCTAATGCAACCGTTGGCTATTCTAGAGTGGAAGTGGGATAGTATCAGTATGGATTTTGTTTCTGGTTTGCCGAGGACAAATAAGAATTTTGAAGCTATTTGGGTGATTGTGGATAGATTGACGAAGTCGGCTCATTTCATTCCGATCAGAATGGATTATCCGTTAGAGAGATTAGCCGAGTTGTATATTGAGAAGATTGTAAGCTTGCATGGTATTCCGTCCAGTATTGTTTCGGACAGAGATCCTAGATTTACATCGAAGTTCTGGGAAGGTTTGCAGAGGGCTTTGGGAACTAAGCTGAGATTGAGTTCTGCATATCATCCGCAGACTGATGGTCAGACTGAGAGGACGATTCAGTCATTAGAGGATCTTCTGAGAGCTTGTGTTTTGGAAAAGGGAGGTGCTTGGGATTGTTATTTGCCTTTGATTGAGTTTACCTACAACAATAGTTTTCATTCGAGTATTGGTATGGCACCGTTTGAAGCTTTGTATGGTAAGAGATGTCGGACGCCTTTATGTTGGTATGAGTCCGGTGAGAGTGCTGTGGTTGGACCGGAGATTGTTCAACAAACTACGGAAAAGATTAAGATGATTCAGGAGAAGATGAGAATTGCTCAGAGTCGTCAGAAGAGTTATCATGACAAGAGGAGGAAGTCACTTGAGTTCCAAGAGGGAGATCATGTGTTTCTTCGTGTTACTCCGATAACTGGTGTTGGTCGAGCTTTGAAGTCGAAGAAGTTGACACCTCGATTTATTGGTCCTTATCAGATTTTGGAGAGGATAGGAGAGGTAGCCTATCGTATCGCTTTACCGCCATCGCTTGTGAATTTGCATGAGGTTTTTCATGTGTCTCAGTTGAGGAGGTACATTCATGATCCGTCGCATGTAGTCCAAGTAGATGATGTACAGGTGAGAGATAACCTGACTGTTGAGACATCACCTATGAGGATCGAGGATCGAGAGTCGAAGCAGTTGCGGGGTAAAGAGATTGCCTTGGTGAAGGTAGCTTGGGGAGGACCAGCAGGTGGCAATGTGACTTGGGAACTGGAGAGTAAGATGAAGGAGTCTTACCCAGAGTTGTTCGCTTGAGGTATGTTTTCGAGGACGAAAACTCTTTTAGTAGGGGAGAGTTGTAACACCCCGATAATAATAAAATAATTATTTAAAATTGAGTTAATAATTTATTTATTAATTTAATTAAATAATTGGGAATTTTATTATTATTATTTTTGGATTATTATTATTGTTGGGATAATATTATTGGGTTTTATTATTGGAGTATATAAGTTGGAATAATAAAAAGTCCTAATTTTTGGAAAAGGGTTTTCACGTGAAAAAGGAAAAGAGAAGCGGCTGAAAGAGAAAAGGCAAAGAGGCAGAGCAAGAGAAGAGGAAAAGCTTGAAGCTAACGGAATTGCCGGATTGACTCAGGTAAGGGGGGTTTATCATCGATTAACGGGTATTATGGGATGATATGTACTGGGTAGTAATAAACTATTGTTTTACCTCTGATTAGATTGATGTATGCTGAAAATGGTGAAATATTGGATGAACGAAATTGGGATTTTTAATCGAAGGAATTCGTGGAAATTATATGTAGTGATGTTAGGATTTGTGAAATCGAATAGGGGATGATTTGGGTTAGATGATATGAGTAATATTGTGTAAAATTTGGACTGTGGAAGGGTGCATTGGATAGATCTCGTAGCAGAGAAAGCCATTGCAGATCTGAGAGTTCTGGTTTCTGGTCATACGCGTATGGCACTAGGCAATACGCGTATGAGATGGCTGGTACGCGTATGGCACTAGGCAATACGCATATGGATGAGGAAGATGATGTTTTGAACGTGTTTTGGTCTCTGTTGGTACGCGTATGGGAATGTGATACGCGTAGCATACGCGTATGGGCGTAGGCATTACGCGTATGGATTTGGTCAGGCGTTGGCAATACGCGTATGGGCATAGGCAATACGCGTATGGGCAGAATTGTGATTTTTCTGTGCTGTTGTTATGCAGTTTTTGGTTGTTTAGGCTGAGTGATGTACTTAGCTGATGTATGATGTAGCAGGGATCATTTCCCGTTGTTTTGAGTAGTATAGGTATTAGTAGAGTGTGCTAATACTGTATTTGATTATGTGGCATGATGTGATATGCTTTCGTGATAAAATGTATTAATGATGTGTGATGATATGCATGATGCTGTGAATGTATCAGTTATGTATGCATTTGTGAATAGACTGTTTTATGGCTTAGAGTGTGAGCTTATGTCTATTCTTGAATTGTTGTTGTGTTGTTGCATTGCTAGGTGATTAGCATGCATATTCTAGCCTTTGGGGCTGTAGCTAATTCCCATGGTGAGGAATTAGTGAGTGAACCATGGTGGGTTTGTTGTTGATGTTTGCATGCTAGATGATTAGTGTGCATAGTCTAGCCTTCGGGGCTGTAGCTAATTCCCATGGTGAGGAATTGGTGAGTGAGTCATTAGATCTCAAATGAGTGGGACTAGTGAGCTTAGTAGCCGTATCTGGATTTGATCGGTGAGCTTGAACTATATGTTCGAGAATAGTCGGTACCGCATGTGTGGAGTCTCATTTCATAATGAATGTATGGCATATAATATGAATGGATGTATTCCAGTATTATATGTGTGTTATGTGTTGTGTTGTTGATGTTGAGTATGGTTGAGATTATACATAGGCTATATGTTACTGTTGAATATGATGTTTGAACGGATATTGCCGTTGCTGAGTGCGTAGTCTGATTAGGGTGAATTGATGTGTTATTTACTTAGCATTACATGTTGTTCTATAATGCTTATTATATTGATTGAGGAACTCACCCTTACATCTATTTTTCAGGTAACGAGCAGTGAGTTGAGTAGAAGCTAGTGCTATGGAGTCTAGTGTCGTCCTTAGTGGGTCATGCTCTGGTAGATGTAACATCGGGAGGGAATGTTTGACGATGTTTTAATTTAGTTGTTGATTCAACTTTACATGTAATGTAGTACATGATTTGAACGTTGATGTCTTGTACCCGCTGCGAATTATGCAAAAGAGTCTTATTTTGGTTTAATAAATGAGCATGACAGGATATTTTGATAATTGTTGTGAAATGATTGTGTGACACCCTTCGGGGCATAATTACTCTGATTGATATGTTATTATTTTAATTAAATGTTTTGGGGTATTTAGAAGGGTATTTAGGGGTGCTAATACCTTCCCTTCGCATAACCGACTCCCGATCCCATCTCTCTTTGGTCGCGAGACCATGTCTTTTCCAGGTTTACTTCGAGCGTTTCCTTTCCCTCTTTGGGATAAATAACGCACGGTGGCGGCTCTGTTTGTTTTGCTTTTTGCCCGCCGGTTGTTTTTCGCGGATGCGACAAGATGTCATGACACCTGTGAACGTGTGCATATTAGTACAGGGTTTAATGACTGTCTTGCAGTATTAGTTACAATGTTGGATCAGATGTCATGACTTGGAGTAGAACATCTGAATTCTGACTATGCCAGAATTTCATGCTTGTTCAATGGTAATGACCCAAAATGACTTATAATGTTTCATCTTGGCACATGCCCTTGCAAGTTGAATTTGAAGTTTCTCAAAGAATAAAAGTTAGAGAATACATCTTGAATTTGATCATAAAACTTGGATGGTCTGCATCTCATAAAAATTAAGCAAGTTATTGGAAGTTACCTCCTAACTAGGGCACATACAAAATGACATATAATCTTTCACCATAAAAAAATACTTTCCAAGAAAAACTAGCTCTTGACCTAAACATTAAAGTTATTTGGAATGTAATAAGGAGTAACTTTAGTCTTGGAATAATTTTCATATGACAAACATTGTAGGAGATAGGGTCTAGGGAACCCCAGTTTTGACTAGTTGACTTTCTCTGGTCAACCACTATGAACCAACTTCTAAACTTGAAGTTATCTTGATCTTTTGGACTCATGGAGGATCATATATACATAATATGATGTAATATGAAGTATCCCTTGAAATATTTGATCAATTGTTGAAGAAACCTGTTGAGGAAGTCACACAAAATACCTAGATGAATTTGGGCTTCCAAGGCCAACAAACTTCAAACTCTTGATGAATTCTTGATCAAAATGATAAATTAAGATCATGGGGATCCATATATGATGTCTAGAACCAATGTGAACTATATCTTAGTTAATCTCCTTTCATTGAGATCTCTTCAAGAACCCTAGAATTTCTATGTCAAATTAAAGAACGGTCACAAGGAATTAAAGCCCAAGAGGTTGGGGTTTTGATTCCTCTCATCTCACTCTACATATCGGTAACCAGGAAATGAAGAAAAGTGAAGATTTTGAAATTACCCCATCAGAGAAGATGAGCTGAAACGGAGTTCAAGTAAGTTCTTTGACTCTCTCTATCTATCTATCTATCTCTTTCTCTCTCTACTCTATTACTGCGAATCTCTCTTTCTCTTCTACTCCTCCTTCTCTTTCTTATGTTGAGATCTGAATCTGTGTCGTTAAGTGGAGTTGAGAGTGTGTAGAAATCAAAGTTTTGGATGCTTGGGAAGTGAAGTTTGAATTGAGGTTCTCATAGTTTATGAAGATGAATAGTGAATGTGTATTTGGTGAATGAGTTCATAAATGGATTTTAGAGAGGGTGAGGAGTGAAGATTGAATGTGAGTTTTTTGTGAAAAAAATGAGAGTTTGATGAATGAATGAGAGATTATTTATATAGGCAGTTAGGATTGAATGGATTAGGGATTTCTGTTGAAAAATCAGTTATGGTGTGTAACTGAATTTGTGAATTCGAGGTGGATTAGTTATTTTCTGTTATGGGGTTGTAACTGACTTATGAAGTTAGTTTGTTTAGCTGTAACTGATTGGTGAAATGTAACTGAAAAAATTGTTGGTTAATGTGATATGTTAATTCTGTTAGGGTATGATTCAATTTATGAATTTTTTATGTTGTCAAGTCGGTTAATTGTTTTTGTTGGATTTGCTACAATGATGTGCCATGTTGCTTTGGCTTGTTAGGATGGAACTGGTTTGCCATGTCTTGAATGGAAATAGTCTGTTATGCTGATTTTGGAACATCATATTTTGAACCACATTCGGAGTCTAATACCAGAGTAAGTATCAAGTGAGAAGTTTACTTCTTTCTTCTTCAATTCTATTTCAGAACCTAAGGTTTCACGCTCAGATTCTGATATGAGTAAGAGGTTGAATCAGAACTGAGTCTGACTTCAGAGTTCGTTTGCACAACGAAATATAAATGCATAAGTAAATAAATAGACACAATATATCCCGGTTCCTCTCAAACCGAGAGTAGTCCAATCCCTTTGCGGCACAAGAGTTTTTAACTATAATCATACTGATTACAATTGCTTAAGCCAACAGCTCAAGACTTCCTACTCAATTCCACGGAAAGAGACTTTTGCTCAAGCCCTCAAGCATGAGAGTTCAATGCCTAAACTACCCATTCAGGACTTCCTTGCCTTAAGCTCGTGTTAAGGACTTTGTTGCTCAGTCACCCAAACCGAGACTTCCTGCTCTTCCCGCAAATATAAGACTTCAATGCTCAAGCACCCAGCTCGAGACTTCCTTGTCTAAACACTTGTTCATGATATATATATATATATATATATATATATATATATATATATATATAATTTTTAGACCATCTCAATTTGTGTGCATCTATTTTTTATTTTCAGTTATATGGTATGATTTAAATTTGCATCTAAATACACGTAAGTACAACATAACATAAAAAATTATGTTCTCATACGTTACAAAGATATGTCTCTAGAATATTCATGGAGATTCATCTTCTATTCAATTCACGTGTATAATAATTTATGAGTGTGAAATATAATATATTTTAAATTATTACGCAAATGCAATATCGAAATATTTCAGCTTTCATTTAAAATTTAATATATCCGAAGTGTATATAAAATTTAGAGATATTTAAATAATTTCTAGTGATACCTAATAAACATATGCATTAAAAATTCCTCTAGAATGAAACATGCCATAATAATCAACTAGAAACATTAGGTCGCGTTCCATTTCAATATTATGGAATATGTTTCACAAATATACATATAAATGTACCTCAAATTTTGCTACTGATTGAGACTTCTAATTTTCCAAAAATGTCATAGTCATTTATTTTCTACAACTGTTTCTTCCCATCTTATAAACCACAACTTTCACAAAAGCAAATTAATTTTCATGGTTAGGCTTTTTAAGTGTTTTGCACCAAATTAATACCAGCAAGAAAGATATTAGAGAAAAAAAATATTTTTTGGTATGCGAGAATGATGATAAACCTCATGACGTCATGCATGATAGATGATATATGATTTTTTTAAATAAAATTATTTTTTAACTCATAATTTTTGGTATGTGAGAATGATGATAAAACTCACCCTCGTATACTATAAATTAGGGGTGGCAAAACGGGCTCGGTTCGCGGGACATGCCCGTTTTGCCCGCACTTTCGTGCGGGGCGGGCCAAGGATTTAGGCCCTCACCCTCAAATGTGTCCGTTTCGTCCCGCCCCGTTTTTTTCGCGGAATTTTGCGGGCACGTGTATTTAGATAAAATTTTTCATTTTTAGGTTTAAATAGTGCAGTACCCGCGGACTTTCCCTGTCCGTCCTCACTTTTTTGCGGGACGGGTCTAAGTTTTAGGCTCAAATCCTCAACTATGACTGCCCCGTCCCGCCCCGTTTTTTTGCGGGCTTTTGTTGGACGGGCATAAACGGGACGGGTATGCCCGTTTGCCACCCCTACTATAAATAACACAAACCAAGTCAAATTGTCATAAACAAAAAACAAAACCATAACACAAAGAAAAGAAAAAGAAACAAAACCAAAAATGCAAATAGAAAAAGAAAACGAAGAGAATGCAATTGACTCGTTCATGTGTCCAAGTTTCAGTACTTATACTTCTAATAACTTAAACGACGTCGCTCAACAAGTTATCAACGAAAATGACAATTCAATCTCTCAAAACTATGATTTCGAATTCGTTGCGTTTCAGAAAACATCTGATGAGGTTTTCTTCGATCACCGCCGCCGCAATACGACTCACAGAGTTTTCCCGATCTTCAACCGCGACGGCGATAAGAGAAATTCTGATGCGGCGGAGATTTCGATTCCGATACGGAAGTTAATCATCAGAGATGAGAAGCGGAATATTGATCCTCTGTCTCCGTTTTCCTCGGAGGTAGGAGACGATCTTGATGCGGTTCCGCCGGCATCGTATTGCTTGTGGACACCGAAGTCTCCGATGGCTTCTCCGATCAAATGCAAGAAAAGCAAGAGCGGTGAGAAAAACCTTCCGATAGTTACTGAAAAAAAGAATCCGGTAACGGAAAGGAATATTCCGGCACCGGTGCCGGCAATGGAAGCGTTTTATTTAAGAAAGAAAGCGATTAAGAGAAAATCGTATTTACCATATAAGCGAGAGTTAATTGGCTTTGGTGTTGGTTTTAATGCTAATATTGGAAGAGGTTTTCCTCTCCCTGTTTGATTAATTTTACTTCAGATTTTAACTATTTTTAAGTCTAAAAAGAGATTAGGACTAAAGGTTAATTTTTAAAGTATTACTGTAATTTCTTACCTAATTCACTTTTGGAATAGCAAAAAGTGAAAAAGAAAAGTAAACTATAATATTAGTTTTAAGACTTTATTATATAGTGATATACTATAATAATGTTGTAACTATTTGAATTATGATCAATGAAAAATGTGTGATGACATTTGTGGATTGTGATTGAAACCACTTTCTAGTCCAGGGTATTTTCTTTATCTTAAGCCAAAAATATATTAGTGAGTCTTAATTTAAGTTAAAAAATTTAATACACACGGTTTTTCCAATTTTTATTTTTAAGAGAAAAGGAATGATAAGTGATAACCGATAGAGGAGAGAAATTTATTTTACACCCAGCAATTATTTATTCCTTCAAATCAAACTATAAATTTTAAATTATTTATATGATTTATCACTTTATAATATTTTAATTGAATATATGTGTGATATTTTTTTATCTGACAATATATTATCATTAAATTCTATTTTAAATTTATTTATATTATATATTTTAAATTTATGTTTCATTGATCTGTATCAGATCCTCCGGAAAGTATGAGAGGTGGCCTACAGAGTTGTGTTACCATTGTCTCTTTTGAATCTTTCATGTCTCGCAACTTAGGAAGTACATTCATGTTCTATCTCATGTGATCCAGTTGGATGATGTGCAAGTTAGACAGAACTTGACTGTTGAGGCATCACCTTTGCGGATTGAGGATCGTGAAATGAAGTGCTTGAGAGGTAAGAAGATTGCTTCGGTGAAGGTAGTGTGGGGAGGACCTGCTGATGGAAGTGCGACGTGGGAGCTCAAGAGTCTTATACGAAGTTTTTTCATTCATGTAATTTTCGAGGACCAAAATTCTTTGTGTAAGAGAGTTGTTATGCCCCATATTTTTAGTTAATTAATTTATGAGAATTTTATTTAATTAATTTATTTTAGCTATTATATTGAGTCATTACATGATTATATGATGTATTTGTGTGTTTTGGATATTTTGGTGGGATTATGAACATGTTGGCGATTGGTGATGAGGGGGAGTAATATGAGTATGTTGATATGTTGTGTATATTTATCATGTATCAATTTTATGCACCGTTAATACTTGTAGAACGTATTCTCACCCCTGTTTGTTTTGTTGTGGGACCTGTGCCCATATGAAGTACATATACGCCGGTAGAGGAATAACTACTTATGAGCTAGAGGATGACGTTAAGGCCTCTTTAGTTATTTTATTGTTTTTCAGGTATTTTAGTGGGGTCGCTCTAATATGTAACATTGGGGAAGAGTTTTTCTGTTTATGTTATGTACATATTTGAAATGTTTTGAATTAGTTCATTATCCTTTGGTGTTGAGAATTTCATGTCGGACTTTATGTTTTTATTCATCTGCATTAATAATCGTTATGTTTTGTTGAAGAAGATGTTTTGGTGAAGTACGTGTAATATCCTATATGTTCAATTATTTTATTAAATGTTGGATCGGGAATTAGGATGTTACAATTAACACTTACAACTCTTTCTTTCTTACTTTTTAAGAAGATAACTCATGTTTTTTGTATTCTATTTGCACCAACAACGACAATATCCATGATCGTAGTGGTTGTGGCCACAAACAAAGTAGAGGTCGAGATGGACGGTCATACTATCATGTATAAGGAACATGACAACATTCACATGCACAACAACATCAATGGACTTATCCTCCTTGGACTGCACAATAGCAGTTATGTGCCACTCCTTCTTTCCCTTATCCTACAAATGGCAACCGGCAAAAACCACTCATTTCCAATCGTCACGAAGACATTCTTGACCCAAAACCACAACAAACGCATATCGTTGCAGGAATGTTATCCTATGCTCTAACAAATATTCAAGTCGACATGCACACTATCTATATTGTTCCTCCTAACAAACAAAGGTTCATGGACACTAGGGGCACATCTCACAAGACAAAAAATATAGGTAATATTACATCTTATTCTAATATAAGAAATAATATTATTGTTGGAAGTGTTCATAATATTTTAGTTAGTGGTTATGGTAATGCATTATTAGATAACCCTTAATACTCCTTAACCTTAAACAATATCTTACATGCATCTAAATTGATAAAATAAACTTATTTATGTGAGAAAATTTACTATTGATAATGAAGTTATTGTTGATTTTGATCCTTTTTGTTTTTCCGTGAGCGAAATGGAATAATGATCAAGTTTTCATGTCCTCACACTTTACCCCAAAATGAAAAAAGAAGAAAAAAATTGTACTATAAATAATATCACATGAATTATTTATCAAAAGTTCTCATCCTTCTTATCTTAAAGGTTTTTTTTATGTTTTTATTTTCCTCTAATCCATTCCAATACAAGAAATATTTCATGCAAGATCTACACCGCGTGTATTTTTAGGATATTCATCTAATCATAAATGTTACAAATGTTTTGAGTTTTAAAATCGTAAAATCATCATTTCTAGACATGTTGTATTTGATTAAAATATTTTTCCTTTTTTCTACCTAAAATGATCTAAAGTTCTAGTGCTATAATTTTTTGGATACAAGTGATACACATTTCCTCTATGGATCTTCTAAATTACTTTTTAGATATCTTAATTACAAGATACTCAGGTGACATTTTTCTCTCACAACATAAATATATCAAGTAAATCATTAAGTAAGATATCATGTCTTCTCGGAAACTAACTTTTATCCTAGGGAATACAAAAGTAAAACTTAGTTAAACCTAAGGCAACCCATATCATGATCCATCTGAATATCGAAGTCTTATCGAATCATTAATCTAACTTTCACAAGATAAGATATTTTCTAAGTCATTCAACATAAATGTCTTTACATGCATGATCCAAGAATTAAATTCATGATTGCCTTGAAGCAAATTATTTTAAACATTAATGGTATAATTACTTAAGATTATCATTATTTCTCTCGTTGTTGATAAACTCACCACATATTTGATGTTCGTTGGGGAGAATGTTTAGACGCTATAAGGTCCACGTCTAGTTATTATGTTATCTTGAAGACAATTTAATTTGTTTGTTTGTAAAATGACAACCAACTTTATCTTATTCTAGTGCTGTAGCATAACATCATGGTGGTATTAATGTTGTTTTTGAATTTTGTTGGCTTTAAAATATACTATTTGAACTTCAGTGTCTTATCATGAAAGCTACTTTGATCTACTGTGATAATGTTAATGTTAGTGATGTATACTTATAAGATGATCCGATTATACCAAACAAATTGAGATGGATATCAACTTTCTATGTGAAAAAGTTTCTCGTCGTTAGGTACATGTTCTACATGTTCTTTCCCATTTTCAAATAGCTGACATTTTTATAAAGGATATTCCACTTCAGTTGTTTGATAACTTGAATGATAGTCTCAATATTTTTCAAATTCCAGTTTCGAATATAAATATTAAAATATAAAATATCCATTGTATCATTTTTAGTATCTCTTATTTTTAGTAATACATTTATGTAGATTGATTACTTGTTTATATATATTGATTAACTATAAATTTTGAAGAATAAGTGATATATATATATATATATATATATATATATATATATATATATATATATATATATATATATATATATATATATATATATATATATATATATATATATATATATATATATATATATATATATATATAAAGAATAAGAGTAATTTTTTTAACTTACTTCACATCATAGTCTTTGAATTGAATCTAGTCTAATGGTTAATTAATTAAAAAAGTTAATTTAATCATTAGATTAAATTTAATTTAAAGACTATAATTTGAAGTAAGTTAAAAAAACTTACTCTTGGAGTAAATTGACCCCACTTATATATATATATATATATATATATATATATATATATATATATATATATATATATATATATATATATATATATATATATATATATATATATATATATATATATATATATATATATATATATATCATATGCGTTTTCTAATACAAAGAATATTTTATATTCTAAGATATTTGCTTAGTCAATTTTTTAATAGTAGTGGATAAAAATGGTGATTGTCATAATATACATGTTAGAGTGATGATCATTGGTGTCCTAAGTGGTGTTAATTGGCGGTAGTCGATAATGGTCACAGTGGTGATAATTGATGATAATGATAAATGGTGATAATAATGATGCTTTATGGTGGTCGAAGTGGTAATTAGAGTGTTTGTCAGTAGTGATGATTGATGGTCAATTTGATGATCGACACAATGATTAACGCTAGTTAAAATGGTGATGGTTGGTAGTTAAAGTGATGGTTGGTAGTTAAAGTGATAGTCAACGCTAATAATGATCATAACGTTAGTCAATGGTGATAAGTTTGAAAAAACATAGATGAATAAAATGGTGATTAGAAAATGATCATAAGAATGGTTGAAATGGTTGTTCGTGCATTCATAGTTGTGGTTCATGGTGTCGAAGCTATGACCAACAATAGTTAGAATGGTTGATAGTGTTCTTGGAAAAAATATTAAAAGGTTGACTTCCCTATTATTAGTTAGGAAGAGTCTTATATGATTTGTTAGTGTGTTTGTAATGGGTATGAGGTTCATGACCATCATTGTTGGTGGTTCAAGGTTTCTGATAGGGTTCCTCCTTTCTATGTTATTCATCGTGCAAGTCTTCCCTTTTGGTTTCCAAGACCTCCTTATATTGTCACTCTCTCTCCCCCTAGGATCCCAGGATACTCACTTTATTATTATTTTTTATGACATAAGTATATTTTGATGATCATTAATAGGATAACACTTACAGTCGTCCCTTCGGTGGATGTCATAACATTCCATAATTTATGGAGGAATGTTATAACAGACAATTCTTTACTTCATAACTGATGAATGACATTTGACTATCCCTTCTATATGGAGGTCTTCTTTCCGAGTAAGTCATCCCGAGTATATCTGAATCTGGGATGTATATATCCCTTATAGTTATTATACTGATTTGTACATATCGTCCAGGAGCGTCCCTTCTGAGATCTCTATTATTCGGCCTCTTATTTTTTATAACTAGTAACTCGATTATCTTTTTAAGTATTCGGAGTTTTCGACCTTTACCACTCGGACCTAGTGACTCATAACTCAGTTCTGAGAATCCGGACTATACATCGGCCATATCAAAATCCAAAAAGTGAAATTGATCATAGATTTTTTGAAATATACATATAATAATACGTGATATATATAGTTATAATTGTGATTAAAGTAGTGACCGTTTTTCATCGGTGGTAGTCTTCACTTTAAAACAAAAAATAGAATAAGTTTTAATTTTAAGATTTACTTTCTAAATAAAAAATTTAAAAAGTGATGTGATTTTTACTAAACTTTACTATACACAATTGAAAAGAAAAAAGAGAAGAAGAAAGGATGTGATTTCACTTGGAAAATAATAAACCGGAGTGGATTCATCTATGAGACTATGCCCCTCTTGATGACTAGGAACGCCACCACTTTTTCTCGGACAGCTTCAACTAATTAAAAAGTGTTTGATTTTAAGCCTTCATCTAATCATTCTAGAATAATACTACACATTAAATATGCATGCTTGCTTGTAGCCCAAACCATCAACATTTTCTAGAAGCAAAAATCCATTTCAATGTTACTCCATATTGCTAGACCAGTATTGTAGTATATATAAAGGCGCCATGGTTGACGTTATTAATGAATGGCAGAATGTGCAAGTATATTACTCTCCTCGTTTATTTTATTTTTTAAATATAAATAATAAAAATAATATAAATAATTTTAATTATTTGTTATCGAATTTTAAAAATTAGTCGAGTAGTCATTAATATCTAATAATTTATAATGTCTTTCAGTAATATTTTTTTTTAAATATTCCAATACGTGTGAAGTACATCTTAGGGATATAAACCAGATACATTGATTCTGGAACGGAATCAGAAAATTTAGTATTAAAAGTTCTAAAATATAATTTTTTTAAATAAAATATAATATATTATTAAATTTTATTATTTTATTAGAGAAGGTACCAAAATTCAAAATTCTAAGATAAGTATTCGCGTATGTGTAAAATTAATTTTATATTTATTACATTAATTCTCATCATTACGTCACTTTGTTGTAATATTTTTAAAAAAATTACTAACAATCTATAATCATATATTTAAATATAATAAATTACTCTTTAATATAAAATATTTATTATTTAAATAAATAAATATTATAATATATTTTTTGACACAATAAATTTAACATACTATAAAATATAAATAAACTCATAATCTATTGCAACATAGAGTGTTAAATTGATATCAACATAAGTTATATATATATATATATATATATATATATATATATATAATATATATATATATATATATATATATATATATATATATATATATATATATATATATATATATATATATATATATATATATATATATATATATATATATATATATATATATATATATATATATTATTTTAAATATATTGTATTTAGATGTTACGATGGTAAAGTGAAAATAAAATTTGAAGATTAATTTATCATATTTATTTACTATAGAAAAGTTAAGTGTTATAATAATATAGTAGTATTATAAAATACTATTTTTGAGAGTCTTAAATTTTTTATGGGGACGCTTACCCACACACGCATATGAGTGGCTCCCTGCGTACATTGATTATCATTAAAATTATTATTCTTGATTTTTTTATATCTATCGAAATTTTTTATTTTTTTTTTCTTTCCACACTTCTTTCAAATATAATTTAAATATTTTACTTATAATACGTGACTTTATATAGACCTTCTCTCTCCACTACATCTCTTTTTCTTCCCTTTCCTTCTCTCTTTTCCCACCTCCCTTATTTTCCTTTTCTGTTTCTCTATCTTCATTACACTCCTCTCTCTTCTTCCTTTCCCTTATCTCCTTCGCCACATATGTCACGATGTTACGACCTCCATACAACCATCACCGTTTCAGCCGCAATGATGAAAATAATTTTTTTCATGTGTCTTCGTCACTCTCATTGGGATTGAAACTATCGCCAGTCGGGCGAAGGCCAATAATGGTCGTTATGTCAAAGAGGGTGGGGGTGACCATTCCAAAAGGGAGTTGAAATGTATTAGTGTTGCTCTCCCAGAAGTATAGACTTGCGACAAGCATATTTTGACAGTAAGGAAGACCAACCCTCGACAGCTGAATTAAGTCATAAATTCCTTGATTTTTTTAGGTTTGACCCTTTTGATTTTCGATTTTATTCAACCAAAGAATATAATCTTCATTTCTTTTATGGAAGGGGCGAAACGGAAAACACGAAGAGTGGTAGTCATATACTCTAGATCTATGGGATTTTTGATACTAACTATGAGTTTTGTTTAATGGTAAGAGGGAAAAAACTCTTTAAGCTTAATAACGTCCATTGAAGGGTCAGACATCAGACCCATAAGTACATGGACTTTACCAGAAATTGAATAAGGAATCAGTACCGGAGATTTGTAATACGAAGTTTTTCATCTTGATTTGGTGGCTCTATGACGTATTCTTGATTCCCAACAAGGATGGTAGATTGCAATCTAGTAGCTAGGGGTAGAGAATCCTTGGACTCCTTTGAGTTTTTTGCTGGTGTCATACGGTGAACTGACTTTTTGTGTTTTTTAATCGCAATGTCGCGGTTAGCAAGAGTCGCCACCGACTTTTCTTTTATCCAATAAGGAAAGGTGGAAAAGAACAGGAAAGACCTTAATTTAGATTCTTAGGTTCGGGAGGTACATTATACAAAGGGAAGGTGTTAGCACCCTTTGTATCCATGGTTATCCATGGGCTCTTAATTGCTCAATCATTTATGTTTTTCTAGTTTGAAAAAGTGTTTGAGAGATGTGTAGGAAATGTTTTGAAAAGAAGAATTTAACTTTGTAATGATTCTTGAATGAATGTATACAAAGTGGTTATCTCGTTTAGTTTTGAAAATAGTTTAGAAAAATATAACTCGGCAATGATTCTAGTGCGAATGTATGCCAAGTGGTGATTTTCTGATGGAGGTTTTGAAAGGTGTAAGGTGTGAAAAGTAGTTTTAAATTGTGAATAAGCAATTAAGAGTTATACCTATCCGAGGTCTTTCCGGGCATTTCCTATCCTTATGAGGGTAAAACTGTCCTTACTATTGAGAAGTAAGCAGTTTTATCCTTTGGATGTAGAAGGGTCATCGAAGGGTCATCGATTGGTCATTGAAGGCAACAGTTGTGAGGATACCTTAGCATTCGAAGGGACGATCATCATTTAACCGTAGGCTACACCGAAGGGTCATCGAGGGACAAAGGCAACATTCGAGGGACTATGATGATTTAACCGAAGGGTCTTTGCTAAGTGGATCCCCATATTCGCGGGACATGACCATAATACCGTAATCGTAGGGTAACAAAGAGAGGTCCGAGATCACTTATTCAAAGGCAAAGTTTTACAATTAATTAGGTAACCGTAATCAAGTAGGTAATTAGGTCCATATTAAAATCAGTACATTAAGATCAATTAAGCCATTAGGGTGGATCTTCACCATGAAATTAATACATTAAAATCAATTGAGTAATTCAGGATGAATCTCCATCAGGGTATCCCACACGTAAGGTGGAATACCTAGCCGGCCGTTTCTTCGGGAATATGTAAACCTTTGCACAATTCAACACACGGGTTAGAGCATCAAAGTAAAGTACAATTGAAAATTGCACTACAACACAACAGTCATAATCTCAGGCCAAATGATGCAGAATTATAATAAGTCTTGGTTAGATAGACATAAGGCAGAACAAAGCAGCCACTGTCCCGTTCGCCTCTGCTTCGCCTAGCGAAGGCTCAGCGAATGCTCGCTACAAGCTCGCTTAGCGATGTGCTAGCGAGCGGCCACGGGTTTGGAGTTTGACAGCAGCATGACCTCTGAAAACCTGAACTTTTATGGCATTTGATTACAGGAATAGTATGGTCAAACATTCATGATATTCAAGCATATTTAAATTCGTATGCGAAATCAAATTACATATTCGAAACTTCAATCATGATGCTTTATGTATATAGCGATTACCGATTAAAAGCATAAAACAATAGTGATGCGCAAACCTGCTTGCAACTAAGCTGCTATGTTGAAGAGACAGATCGCTTTTGGTATCGACTGGAGTTGGGCGGCGGTAGCTTCGGAGCGGAAGAGCGGCCTTCAGGGTTTCTTTATTCGGAACTCTCTACGGTAGCCTCCAGGGTTTCTGTGCCAGGGTTTCCGTCTGTCCTTGTCTCCGTCTTCCTCCCCTCTCTTTTTCGTTACTGAAGCTTGGCTATTTATAATGCTCTGGTTGTGACCTAATGGGCTCAGAATGAAGCCCAGAAATTCTGATATTCGCAGGCTTCGCTAGGCGAAGGAGTTGCTCGCCTAGCGAGCAAGCTATTTTGGGCTTTTACTGGATCTGGCGCTTCGCTGGGGCGAGTGTCATGACGAGGGGTTCGCTAGGCGAAGGAATTGCTCGCCTAGCGAGCAGGCCAATTTGGGCCTTTTCTGGATTGGGCCACTCGTGAGCTGGGCCTTTGTTCTTTTAAGATCAGTGCCTTGCAGAATAAGTCGGAGTGCCTTGAAAAATGCTTTGTAATATCAACGGGCAAATTTTGGGGTATGACAGCTGCCCCTGTTCAATATTCTTGAACCGAGAGAGTAGAATGGTATGTGCACCATTCGTGGTCTGGAGGTGGAAGATTATTGAACACTAAAATGCCCCAAAAATTTGCGCTTGTCAACCAAGAGCTAGTCTTGATGGAGATGGGCTTAAAGATGCCGTCCAGGGAATTTGATGATGAGAACTTCAGAGTGCGTCGTACATTAGACGATATCTGAAGACATGGATGTCGTACCGAGTCATACGATAGACCGTATAGTGAGTCATCCATTATGCTATCGACTTCGCTGGGGAGTCAGAGTGTGTTACACGCTGCTGGGGATAAGGGATCAGAATGGATCATACGCTAGACCGCGTCTGAACACCAGAGTGAGTTGTTCATTGGGCGGATGACTTCGCTGAGAATGAAAAATCAGAAGTGATCATACGCTAGATCGTCTCTGAGTTGCAGAACGAAACCTCCATTAAGCGGGTGATTCCACTGCGGATAGAAGATCAGACCGGATCGTATGCTAGATCGTATCTGAGTTGAAGATCCAAATGGGTCTTATGCTAGACCGTATTGGAGTTGCAGGATGAGTCGTCCGTTAGGTTGTGTCTGATGATGAAAGGGGGTAGTCATATGCTAGACTACACTTCAGAAATGTACCGTACACTAGGTAGCATCTGAGCAGATGAAGGTCTAACTGGGTCGTATATTAAACCGTATCTGAGCAGAATGAGCCGTCCATTAGGCTGAATCTGATTATAAAAGGGGGTAGTCATATGCTAGACTACACTTCAGAAATATACCGTACACTAGGTAGCATCTGAGCAGATGAAGGTCTAACTGGGTCGTACATTAAACCGTATCTGAGCAGAATGAGCCGTCCATTAGGCTGAATCTGATTATAAAAGGGGGTAGTCATATGCTAGACTACACTTCAGAGCTGAACCATACACTAGGTAGCATCTGAGGAGATGAAGGTCTAACTGGGTCGTACATTAAACCGCATCTGAGCAGCATGAGCCGTCCATTAGGTTGAATCTGCTTATAAAAGGGATAGTCGTACACTAGACTACAATTCAGAAATGTACCTGTCACTAGGTAGCATCTGAGGAGATGAAGGTCTAACTTGGTTGTACATTAAACCGCATCTGAGCAGCATGAGCCGTCCATTAGGCTGAATCTGCTTATAAAAGGGGTAGTCGTACACTAGACTACAATTCAGAAATGTACCTGTCACTAGGTAGCATCTGAGGAGATGAAGGTCTAACTGGGTCGTACATTAAACCGCATCTGAGCAGCATGAGCCGTCCATTAGGCTGAATCTGCTTATAAAAGGGGTAGTCGTACACTAGACTACAATTCAGAAATGTACCTGTCACTAGGTAGCATCTGAGGAGATGAAGGTCTAACTGGGTCGTACATTAAACCGCATCTGAGCAGCATGAGCCGTCCATTAGGCTGAATCTGCTTATAAAAGGGGTAGTCGTACACTAGACTACAATTCAGAAATGTACCTGTCACTAGGTAGCATCTGAGTAGCAGAAGGTCTAACTGGGTCGTACATTAAACCGTATCTGTCACTATCTGAGGACTTGAAGGTCTAACTTGGTCGTACATTAGACTGTATCTGAGTGGCGTCAGAGGACTTGAAGGTCTAACTTGGTCGTACATTAGACTGTATTTGAGCAGCATCAGAGGACTTGAAGGTCTAACTTGGTCGTACATTAGACTGTATTTGAGTGGCATCAGAGGACTTGAAGGTCAGAATGGATCGTACGCTAGATCGTATCTGAGTTGTTGAAGGTCAGAATGGATCGTACGCTAGATCGTATCTGAGTTGAAGGAGTTATATGTTGGGCTGAATCAGAATGAACCGTACGCTAGGCTGAATCTGATAGTATGCTGTATTTGCGATAAATGTCTGGGATGAGCTTATAAATGCCATCGTTAGGAGGATGTCAGAATGAATGTTGACATGGAGTATATCTGAAAGATGTATCTGAAGAAGAAAGTAGTCGTACGCTAGACTACACCTCGGAATGTACCATATGCTAGGCAGTATCTGAGGGATATAGTTGAATCTTGAATGTAATTGATAAAAATGTCTGTCTGAATGGGCCTTTGTTTTGACCGTATCAAGAGGATGATTAACCTGAAAAATAAAGTTAGCTTCATGCCATGTCATGATGCATGAGATGCAAATGTTGTATGTATGCGGGTGCTGTGAAATGATGTAATGTATATGATGCGGAATGAAATAAGTGCGAACATTGTATGTAGGTATGTGATGCGGACTGATGTAATGAATGCACTATGTGTCTGAAACGTTCTTCCAGGGGACTCTACTGGGGAAATAAATCTCAGTCTTCTGGTCGGAGATATTTGTATTGATGACCCTTCCTTAGCTAGGGGTATTTGACTTTTATCTGATGGCAGAGATATTCAACAGAGCCTGGCTGGGGTAGAAGAGATGACCAGTCTAGTGATGCCAATTTCTTCTGGGGAATAACTGGCGTTGTCGGGGAATCGAATTAGCAACGGATTCATTGGGAAGCGTGATTAGACCTTCTCCTCGATCCTGAAGTCGTGTAGTAATTGCTATTACTATTCTGGCATGCATTTTTGGTAAACCTTGATCATATTCAAATGCATAAATCAATTCAAATTAAATCAATGGACGTTTACGCAAACAAAACAGAAAAGTGACACGAAACCAGCTTTTTGGAAATGAAATTGTATTGATTTTGAAAGAGGGCCTGTAAACAGGCAATTTGTGTACAAGGAGACAGAAATCCTAGTAAGAGGAAATCGTCAAGAAAACAAAGAGAAAGCTATGCAGAAAAGGTCCCATTGATTTTAATTCCACCACTGTCATTATGTCTTCAAGCGTCTCATCTCCTGTTGTCGGATGGAAGTGATTGCTTGTTCAGTCCTTGGAACTTGGTTGAAGCTGACTGAGAACGGGACATAGTCTTACGCTTTAATCCCTAATTTTTGCCTGGACCGCCTTTTCAGGTTTTCAGTCCACCAGGATACCCTTTTTTGCCCAAGCCGCCTTTTCAGGTTTTCGACTTGCCGGGTGTACGTTTTTATATGTTTATCCCTAATTTTTACCCGAACCCTTTTGGTTCGCCGGGATGCCCTTACTTTTGCCTAGATACGTCGACCTAGCGGGTCTCTTTTATGCGTAGTATTTTTCAACTATGTCCGCGTTCACAGGATGCGGGAAATCTTCGCCATCCATCGTAGCAAGTATCATGGCTCCACCAGAGAATACCTTCTTAAATACAAAAGGCCCTTCGTATGTGGGAGTCCATTTACCTCTGGGATCACCTTGCGGTAGAATGATACGCTTGATCACCAAGTCACCAATTTGATATACCTGTCTCTTGACCTTTTTGTTAAATGCCTGGATCATGCGCTTCTGATATATCTGCCTATGACAAACAGCCGCGAGTCTCTTCAATCAAATTTATCTGATCGAGTCGAGTCTGAATCCATTCATCTTCATCTAAGCCCGCCTCTTTCATGATTCTTAGAGAGGGAATCTGGACTTCCACTGGTAAAACGACTTCCATTCCGTAGACTAAAGAAAAAGGAGTTGCTCCTGTCGAAGTGCGTACTGAAGTGCGATAGCCATGAAGAGCAAATGGTAACATCTCATGCCAGTCTTTGTACGTTACTGTCACCTTTTATATGATCTTCTTGATATTCTTATTAGCAGCCTCCACGGCGCCGTTCATCTTTGGCCGGTACGGAGAAGAGTTATGGTGTTTTATTCTGAACTGCGTGCAGAGTTCAGTAATCATCTTGTTGTTCAAATTAGTACCATTGTCAGTGATAACTCTTTCAGGAGACAGCAGGTTTCTCAAATAGATATTTGATAGAATCCATCTTAGAAGTCAATAAAGTGGTATGATTCAACATATACTGTCTTAGTCGGCGAGCAGCCCAAGCCAAAGCACAGCAAGCTTTCTCGAGCTGTGAGTATCTTGTTTCACAGCCGGTACCTTTTGCTAAGGCAGTATATGGCATGCTCTTTTCGACCAGACTCGTCATGTTGCCCCAACACACACTTCATCGAATTTTCTAACACGGTCAAATACATGATGAGAGGTCTTTCTTCAACTGGTGGTATCAGAATTGGAGGTTCTTGGAGATACTTCTTGATTTTGTCAAAAGCTTCTTGGCATTCATCATTCCATACCATCTCTTGATTTTTTCTCAGTAATTTGAAGATGGATTTGCAGGTAGCAGTCAAGTGTGGAATGAATCGGGCAATGTAATTCGAGTGCCCCAAGAAACCTCTGACTTCTTTCTTGTTTATTTCAGTACCCAGATTTACAATTTCAATTGATTCCTCATGCGGCTGTATAGTCTTTTCTTCTTGCAGTAGTCGGGCAAGTTCTCCAGGGACTTCACAATCTTCCTCGCTTCCATCCTCGGCTTGGTAGATCGGATTTTCAAAGTCATAATGAACAGTAGCAGAGTCATTACCAACAGGATCCAGAGTGGATATGGATCGGCAAATTGTTACGTGAGTGTGTGCCAGAAAACATAGCTTGTTTGAAAAATGACAGGAAAGATAAAGAGCGCAATATTTGAATGCAAAAAGTCCATTGATTTATTGAATATGAATATGCTTATGAAAATGACAAAACCCTTGAAAAATTAGCTATTGTGCCCCGGGTATAGACACAATGCTTTTGAAATACTAAAATAGCAATAACAATTACTCCCGACTAAAGGAAATCGGGATAGTGTCTTCAGCCTTCCAATTATTGAGTCCGTCACCAATTGTTGGGTAGACCCAGCTATCCAGGTCGCAATCGCTGTCGGCATCCTCTATAGCATTAAGAGTTTTATCATGATTAGGCAGAGGAGCAGTGATGACCTTAGGAGTCTCAGGCGGATTCAATTCAAATTCTCCGGCGTCGATCATATCCTGAATTTTATTCTTCAACGACCAACAATCGTTCGTATTATGCCCGGGGCTATCGGAGTGATACGCACACCTGGCGTCGGGATTATAACTAGGAGAAGTAGTGTTGGGTTTTGCAGGAGGATCTCTGAGGGTAATTAAATTTGCTTTTAGCATACCCTGCAGTGCTTGTGCTAAAGTCATATTGATCTTCGTAAACTGCCTTCTTCCCAGGTTAATGTGCCTCACAGATTTCTTGTCTTTTTTCTTCTCGAGCAAGAGAGCCTTCAGTTCTTCCTGCCCCTTGGATAAGTTCAAGATCATCTCCTGGAGTTGAGCATTCTGAGTATGGAGATCCTTGACAGTTTGTTCGAGGTCCATTTTTCTGCTTGCATGAAAACCGTGAGAACATTGATCCCTTTAGAACACCTGTTATGCAATGTTATGCTATGCAATGTATGAAATGTTTTCAAGGACTTTTGGAATTTAATTTTGCATAAACTACCAAAAAGGAAACTTTTTTTTTTTTTTTTTTTTTTTACAAAATAGAGCAAAGTTAAATCCCTAAGTCCTCGAAATGGTTAGTTCAATGCCATGATGTTATGATGATGTTATGATGTTAAGTAAATAACAAGCACAAGCAAGTCACACAACCATCATTCCTAAGTTTTAAGGCTTGCATGAGTTCCATAGGTAAGTACCCTCCCCACTGAAGTTTGGTTGGTTCAACCTGTCCTAGAATAGTAACCGGGTTCTAGAAGGATCTCAGATCATCGACCTTTCTTTAAGTCCACTTCAGTGCAACGCCAAGTGGTTGACCAAAGCTTCCCTAAAGTCCAATCTCAAAGAGTGTAGTATCGAGTCTCAACCAACCCCAGTCGGAACCGAAGTCAGTTATCTCACTACTTTCTAATGGCTAGGATGAGTCAATTAGGGTTCTAAAGGTCTGGTTAATGCTTTGATGACACCACGCGAATGCCAAATTTTTCCTCAAGTAAACATGAGGAACATCAGGACATCCAAAGTGTCACATTAACCGTAGCCATCATTTTAACCATTCCAGTATACGCCGGATAGTCGCGATGATCTATTGCTACTTACCTAAGGTACACTAGATCCGGGTGTAGGATCTTTCACTCAAGCATAAAATACCCTCAAAAGAAGGAACAGTTTAAAACATAAATGATTTTTAAGGTGACCTCTCTTTGTAATTCCCCAGCAGAGTCGCCAGTTCTGTCATACGGTGAACTGACTTTTTGTGTTTTTTAATCGCAATGTCGCGGTTAGCAAGAGTCGCCACCGACTTTTCTTTTATCCAATAAGGAAAGGTGGAAAAGAACAGGAAAGACCTTAATTTAGATTCTTAGGTTCGGGAGGTACATTATACAAAGGGAAGGTGTTAGCACCCTTTGTATCCATGGTTATCCATGGGCTCTTAATTGCTCAATCATTTATGTTTTTCTAGTTTGAAAAAGTGTTTGAGAGATGTGTAGGAAATGTTTTGAAAAGAAGAATTTAACTTTGTAATGATTCTTGAATGAATGTATACAAAGTGGTTATCTCGTTTAGTTTTGAAAATAGTTTAGAAAAATATAACTCGGCAATGATTCTAGTGCGAATGTATGCCAAGTGGTGATTTTCTGATGGAGGTTTTGAAAGGTGTAAGGTGTGAAAAGTAGTTTTAAATTGTGAATAAGCAATTAAGAGTTATACCTATCCGAGGTCTTTCCGGGCATTTCCTATCCTTATGAGGGTAAAACTGTCCTTACTATTGAGAAGTAAGCAGTTTTATCCTTTGGATGTAGAAGGGTCATCGAAGGGTCATCGATTGGTCATCGATTGGTCATTGAAGGCAACAGTTGTGAGGATACCTTAGCATTCGAAGGGACGATCATCATTTAACCGTAGGCTACACCGAAGGGTCATCGAGGGACAAAGGCAACATTCGAGGGACTATGATGATTTAACCGAAGGGTCTTTGCTAAGTGGATCCCCATATTCGCGGGACATGACCATAATACCGTAATCGTAGGGTAACAAAGAGAGGTCCGAGATCACTTATTCAAAGGCAAAGTTTTACAATTAATTAGGTAACCGTAATCAAGTAGGTAATTAGGTCCATATTAAAATCAGTACATTAAGATCAATTAAGCCATTAGGGTGGATCTTCACCATGAAATTAATACATTAAAATCAATTGAGTAATTCAGGATGAATCTCCATCAGGGTATCCCACACGTAAGGTGGAATACCTAGCCGGCCGTTTCTTCGGGAATATGTAAACCTTTGCACAATTCAACACACGGGTTAGAGCATCAAAGTAAAGTACAATTGAAAATTGCACTACAACACAACAGTCATAATCTCAGGCCAAATGATGCAGAATTATAATAAGTCTTGGTTAGATAGACATAAGGCAGAACAAAGCAGTCACTGTCCCGTTCGCCTCTGCTTCGCCTAGCGAAGGCTCAGCGAATGCTCGCTACAAGCTCGCTTAGCGATGTGCTAGCGAGCGGCCACGGGTTTGGAGTTTGACAGCAGCATGACCTCTGAAAACCTGAACTTTTATGGCATTTGATTACAGGAATAGTATGGTCAAACATTCATGATATTCAAGCATATTTAAATTCGTATGCGAAATCAAATTACATATTCGAAACTTCAATCATGATGCTTTATGTATATAGCGATTACCGATTAAAAGCATAAAACAATAGTGATGCGCAAACCTGCTTGCAACTAAGCTGCTATGTTGAAGAGACTGATCGCTTTTGGTATCGACTGGAGTTGGGCGGCGGTAGCTTCGGAGCGGAAGAGCGGCCTTCAGGGTTTCTTTATTCGGAACTCTCTACGGTAGCCTCCAGGGTTTCTGTGCCAGGGTTTCCGTCTGTCCTTGTCTCCGTCTTCCTCCTCTCTCTTTTTCGTTACTGAAGCTTAGCTATTTATAATGCTCTGGTTGTGACCTAATGGGCTCAGAATGAAGCCCAGAAATTCTGATATTCGCAGGCTTCGCTAGGCGAAGGAGTTGCTCGCCTAGCGAGCAAGCTATTTTGGGCTTTTACTGGATCTGGCGCTTCGCTGGGGCGAGTGTCATGACGAGGGGTTCGCTAGGCGAAGGAATTGCTCGCCTAGCGAGCAGGCCAATTTGGGCCTTTTCTGGATTGGGCCACTCGTGAGCTGGGCCTTTGTTCTTTTAAGATCAGTGCCTTGCAGAATAAGTCGGAGTGTCTTGAAAAATGCTTTGTAATATCAACGGGCAAATTTTGGGGTATGACAGCTGGCATTGGAAGTCATTATTGAAGATGATGAACTTGATGCTTGAGCAAGAGAAGTTTAGAAGAAGAGTTTCTGAGTAAAAGGAAGCGGAAAAGAGAAGAAGAAATAAAGAATAAGTATTTATAGTGGGAGAGAAAAAACTCTTCAATTTTTCTGTTGACAAATGGTGCCAATTTCTGTGACACATACCATAATGTTAAAGGCGAAATCAGAATAATCATGTGTGCATATCCACGCCGTCCAAAAAAGAGCAGAGCCATGATTGAGAGTTATGAGATTATGGAAAGTTGCACGTTCTCCAGGTGACGCTTGACAAAAAAGCCATGATGTTGATGACATCAACCCACTAGGTGAAACAATGTACAAAAAATAAAAAATGCCCCTATCTTCTTTTAGTCAAAAGTGGTATTTTTTGGGGGCTATTTGTTAGCTGGGATTTTGATAGGATCAAATCTAAGCACAATGAAGGAAAATTTAATTGATGGGAGGTTTAAAAGACATTTCAAATCAGTTTTCTAATTAAGGAAGATAAAGCCTCAATTGTAGGGGTAGAGATTGTGACTTATTATTTTTTCTGAAAAGGGATTTCGTCCAACATTTCAATGACATTATTATTCAAGATTTCAACGTCAACAATCAGCGAGACACGTCGACTGACAATGTTTAACATGAAGGAACATTTTCTAAATGAGTAACTATTTTTCAGTCTTATCCAAAGGGACACACAGATGACATTTCAGAGGCGAAAACATGCAACAATTATGTGTTAAATGCTGAAGAGAAGAACGTTACAAGTAGTTATTTTACATTTAGTATAAATAGGAATTCAAGTGTTAGGATTCAGGGTGTTGTGTTGAATTCACTATAAAAAACTCACAAAATCATAGTACCCAACAAAGTGAGAAACGTGTTTAACTGAGTAAAATGTATGATTTCTGAACACCATTTCATTTAATGCAAAGTTTTCAATTTAATTTATCTTTTTTGCAGTTCTACTTTCATTGCTTGGTTATTTTATTATCACTTTACATTATTCTTTTATAAAGTTTGTCACTTAGTAATAGTCGAATCCCTTTATCTTTCCAAATAATCTACCTTTTTGCATTATAATGATTTCGACTATGTCAAAATCCTTTACTTTCCTATACAAAACTCGGAAAAATGTTTAGTACTATGTCCTATAATTATCTGATCAATCCTGCAAGTAACCTTTTACAAGAGACTAGCGCTTGTTTACTAAGTTTCATAGTAAACAAATTGACACACCCAGTGGGACATTGTGCTAAAATGTTTTCTCTATTGTAGATACTATAGTTTTATTTTATAAAGTATTCTGCGTACATGAAATTTTATGAATATTTGCATGCGCTTAAGAAGTAGAAAATCTTTAGCAAAAATGACACATCCTTTTATGTATAACTCTAATTCACAGAACAATCCTCAAAATATAGTAGAACAACCAGTCAGATCGATGGTTAAATAGGCAGTTGTTTTAACACTTGTTAGAACAACCGCTCATGTGGTATCATCAATGCCAGTTGCACCGATTCTGTCATAGGGGATAATACCCCCACCACAGCCAGGGAGTTCCCCTTTTAACCCTCTAGTTAGAAGACTTGTGTTTAGTTTTTTGATGCCAATGAATAATAGGGAGTACCCTTATGGCATGCCAACATCGATGAAGGATGACCATTACACTAACATGTTGACATATAGTGACAACGCAATGGCCACTGGGCCGTCATATAATCCTCATAATGCCTCTGCTTCGACCATAAACACTATGGTTCGACCAAGAGGGATATGCTATATCCCTCAAGTGATGCCATCATCAAATACGACGTCTATGATGGCTATGAGATAGAAGATGGATGAAAGTAATCTTGAAATGGTTAATGCATTGACCTAATAAATGGGTACAATATTCAATCGTTTGATTACAAATACTAACCAAACATATGAGTTGTTGGCCAATCAAATGATTAGAATAGCCAAAAAATTTGGCACACCTCAGGTTCAGGCTCGACTAACCCCTTAAATATCAAATGTTAGACAAGTCGAAATGCTTGAAAATGGGATGGCCCAAGTGAACCTAAGCCAACATCCAGGATTTCGACCACCAGAACGTACCCCAAATAGGGAGGACGAAGAATACATAGGTTAGCATAGCCTTAGGCCCATAATGGCCTAGAGAAATCAGGATGTCGATCAAGTGCTTCGAAATGTTCAACAAAATAACTTTTGGGAGCATAACAACATAGCTAATGTGGTCGAACAAATTTTGGCCCAAACTTACCTTAATGTGGGTCTCCATAGACCCAATTTCATATCCCCTTTGTCAGAATACGGTCGGCAAACAGAACTTTCCAGGGGCTGGAAAGTTCCCAAGTTTGCTGGTGACACTAGTGAGTCTATGATCGAACATGTCGCTAGGTATCAGACTAAGGCTGGCCACATAGCAAACAATGATAATTTGAAAATGAATTGTTTTCCTAATTATCTAACGAAAAATGATTTCACTTGGTTTACCATACTCCCTCTACACTCTATACAAAATTGGAGCCAATTAGAGAGATTGTTCCATGAACAATTCTACATGGGCCAGTCAAAAATAAGCCTTAAGGAACTGGCTAGTGTTAGGCGAAAAGTTCCTGAGTCATTTGATGATTATTTGAACATGTTCAAACTTCTTAAGGCATGATGCTTTACATAAGTCCCTAAACATGAGTTAGTCGAAATGGCTGCAGGAGGCGTATATTATTCCATCCGGAAGAAATTAGACACTCAATATCTTATGGACATGGCACGATTCACATATAGGTTTCGCCAAGCGCTTGAAACCTGAGAAAGCTAGAACAAATAAGTACCATAAAAAAGAAAAGGTCGCATATGTAGAGACATATGAGAATCTCTCATATTTAGGCGACGAATATGTCGAAGAAAGCAAGGTTAACATGGAAGAACTTAATCCAGGACCTCCGTACATGTGTAAATTGATGAAACCATTGAACATGAAGAATCATGTCGAAACCAACAAGAATGATAAATTCATCACAAAAACATACACTTTGATATAGATAAATGTGATGAAATATTTGATTTATTGGTTATTGATGGGAAGATTATAGTGTCTCCGAGCCTAAAAACTCTCCCATTAGAACAAAGAAATAAGAGAGGTTATTGTAAATATCAAAATTTCATAGGTCATAAAACTTCTCAATGTGTGTTTTTTAAGGATTTGGTGCAGAAGGCACTGAAAGAAGGAAGGTAGTAGTTTGCAGAAAAGCCAAAAGCTTCCATGCAAGTGGATGCTGGCCCACTATAGAGTGAAGAAGCACACTATGTAGAGCATGTCGAGATTCTCATGGTTTAAGTTATTGATGGCTTCAACATGAATGTCGAAAAAGCTAAACATAACTCTGTAATTGCTGATGAAGAAATGAAATTGGTGTACCCTCAGGATGAAAAGGGACTTATTGATTTCTTGGAAAGATGCAAGCCAAGTGACTCCAAAAATATGATAGGCCCTAGGTGTAGCGGGGTTTTCGACAAGGAGGCGACGGAAAATCTTGAACAAACCAGAATGCATTATCCCATGAAGGGAAAGAGAAGAGGTTCAACTGCAAGGTTTACCTTAGAAAAACGAGGTATCCCACGTAGAAATGAAGAGTACCAGAGGAAGTTTCGACAACCTCACTAGAAGACTTATCGTACTCCTGCCAATTCATCCTAAGGGAAGTGGGTGAAACCTATGAATCAGAGGGGGTCAAATCAAATAGAATGGAAGGTAGTTGACCCAAATATAGGATTACCAAATCATAAAAATCCTAATATGCTGAAAGGTTGTCCACATGTCCCTCAAAACTATAAGGGCAAAAGTCATATGACACATACTCAATGGATGCGTCATCAGAGGAAGAAGAAGGCTTAACATGAAGCCTCTAGATCCAAGTGTGAAGCTTCTGAGTTGAATGCTCTGAAGAAACCTTTCACAAGGAGATTGAGTGAAGAAGATAAAAAGATAGTTGATTACAGACTATCTCTAACAATTGAGCCTATGGGTAAATATGGTGTTAAGTCAGAGATGAAGTCTCCTGACTATGTTCCTAAACCAGAGGAAAATTCTCCTGAGTACGTTCCTCAACTAGATGACGAAATGATAGATGACAACTTTGACTTAGAGTCTGAAGATGATCTCTTAATAAACTGCAACATAGACTTAGTGTTACCGGCGAAATATGATCGTATGTCAGAAGCAACAGAAATAGGAGATGACTATGTGCAAGATGAGGCGGAAAGCAAAAATTCGTTGTGTTATTATGTAATGAATAATGGTGTTATGGAAGAATAACAAGCCATATTTTAAAAACTAGATGCTAGAATGATGTACCATATGAAACCTTTGTTCATAAGAGCAAAGGTAGACAACATGGTTGTCAATAAAGTAGTTGTTGACATAGGAGCAGTTGTAAACCTGATGTCACATTCCTTATTTAAGAAAACAGGGAAGTCAGATGCAGATCTTTGACCTCATAACATGGTCCTATCGAACTATGAAGGCAAGACCAGTCATATCCTGGGAGTGATACAGGTCGAACTATCAGTTGGCACTACAACCAGACCAACATTGTTTATGGTGATTGTGTTTAATGCAAACTATAATTTGTTATTGTGACATGAATGAGTACATGGCGTTGGTGTAATTCCTTTAACTTTACACCAACAGATTTCCATACGGCGCCCAGATAGCATAATAGAGATTATTGAAGTTGACAAGAGTTACTATATGGATGAAGTTAACAAGGTTAGCAAGAAGCACTTCGACATGAACTTAGCCAAAATCACTCCATGTTAAGTTGTAGAGGATACTTACACTCATCAGAAAGATCCTACGTACTTTCTGAACTAACATCCCAATCATGGATTTATCTAGGATAAGGAAGATATATGAGATCACACTGTTAAAAAGGGAAGTTTTACACCTACTAGGTGGGCGATGATCGACGACCATGATTACTGAGTCGAACTCTTTGGCTCAGGTTTTGTCTTATATGTCTGAAAATAGACTAAAATCGGCCCCTTGAGTCTGAAACATTATAAAAAAAGGCTCTTGAAGCCAATGTGGAAAATTATGAGAAAATTGGAGATGGTTGTTTTGGCCAAACAACAACTTCAGAAAGTCGAAGGCTTGATTGTATTTATGACAATGGGCCTTTAGGGTTTGAAAAATACCCGATTAATTCTACAAAGAAGATACATTCCTAAGATCCCTTAGAGGAAGTAGATCTGGGTGATGGAACGGTAAAAATATCAACCTACATCAGCGCTAAAGTTGAACCAAGCATGAAGAAAAAGGTGCTCGAGTTACTTAAGGAATTCAAAGATTGTTTCTCATGGGATTATAATGACATGCCATGATTAAGTTGAAACATGGTGGAGTTAAAGCTACCAATTCGACCTGATAAAAAGTCGGTGAAACAACTACCTAAAAGGTTCGCACCAAAAATCATGTCGAAGATGAAAGAGGATATCAAAAGGATCCTCAGGAGTAAGTTCATTAGAACGCCCAAGTACGTCGAATGGTTAGCAATATTGTGTCTATTATTAAGAAAAATGGAACTCTTAGAGTATGTATAAATTTCAGAGACTTGAATAATTTTACAGATAAAGATGAGTACCCAATGCGTGTGGGAGAAATTTTAGTAGGTTAAGGCGCATGCTTTGAATATCTAAGTACGTTGGATGGATATTCAGGGTAGAATATGAGTTTTATAGCTGAAGAAGATGTGCCTAAAATGGAATTTCGATGCCCAAGCGCTTTAGGAACCTACGAGTGGGTAGTAATGCCCTTTGGTTTAAAAAGTGTTACGGAAACCTCTCAAAGGACTATAAATTTGATGTTCCATGAATTTATCGAAACATTCATCCAAGTCTACATTGATGACATGATTATAAAGTCCTCGTCAAAAAATGGTCACTTAAGCCATCTTCGACAATCCTTTGAGAGGATGAGGAAATATGGATTAAAAGTGAATCCATTAAAGTGTGATTTTTATGTACACTCAAGAGATTTCTTGGGATTCATAGAGCATTAAATGGACATCGAGATCAATAAAAAAAAAGCTATCTTAGATCTCAAGCCTCCTTCAACAAAGAAACAACTCCAATCTTTGTTGGGAGAAATAAACTTCTTGAGAAGGTTCATATCCAACTTAAGTGGCAAGACTCATGCTTTCTTCCCATTACTTCGACTCGGGAAAGAAAGTGATTTCAGATGGAGGAGCGAGAAACAAGAGGCTTTCGAAAAAATCAAGAACTATCTGACGAAACATCTTATCTTGTCACCTTTAAGTAGAAATAAGAATATGAAATTGTAAATATCTGCATCAGATTCTACCATAGGAAGTATGTTAGCCCAAGAGGACGAGAATGGCATCGAAAGAGTCATTTATTACCTAAGTCGAATATTGAATGATGCTAAAACTATATATAATGCAATAGAAAATTTGTGTCTTTGTTTATACTTTTCATGTACAAAACTAAAGCATTATATAAAGCATATTGATGTTGGTGTGTACTCTCATTTCGATGTGATCAAACACATGTTGTCAAAACCTATACTTCACAGTTGAATAAGGAAATGGGCATTAACACTCATTGAATATTCACTAACTTATTGTCATCTGAAAGCAATAAAAGGCTCGATTATCGCACACTTCATTGTTGATCACTCAGTGGTCGAAGCAATAGAAAAGTTATGTAGGGACAAGGCCTTGGAAGTTATACTTCTACAGTTCCAGACATAAAGACGGAACTAAAGTTGGAGTTTTTATAATTTTGCTAGAGGATATACCAACCAAGTTCAAGTTTAGAATCAAAGGCCTTTGTTCAAACAATGAGGCTGAATATGAGGCCCTGATAACAAGACTTCAAATTTTGTTGGACTTGGGGGAAAAGGATGTCGAAATGAAAGGTGAATCGGAATTGGTGGTAAGACAGTTGAAAAAAGTATAAGTGCATCAAAGAGAATTTGGTGATGTACTTCATTATATCCAACTCCTTACTGAAATGTTTCGACTATGTTTCTATTGATCATATATCTTGACAAGAGAATTAAGAGGCAAATGAGTTAGCCCATATTGCTTCAGGTTATAAAATCTCCAAGGAAAGGTTTGAAGAATTGGTCTAAATTAAAGATAAGTTAATATCAGTTGATGACTCTTCAGAGACATTGTCAATGTCAAAACTTAGGGGAAGGGGACAGATGAAGTTGAGATATCACCAAGCTTAGAAAATTCTCTGTTTTTTTTGAAAATTTTGAAGCCTTCGAAGTTTTGGCCATTGACCTAATGTTATATAATGATTGGAGAAAACCCATTGTCAAATATTTGGGGAATCCAACAGGAGCGACAGGTCGAAAGATCTAGTACATGGCCCTGAGCTATGTGATTATAGGGAACAAGTTATTTAAGAAAACCCATGAAGGTATTCTTCTTAAGTGCCTTGGTGAAAGCGAAGCATACTTAGAAATTTATGAGGTGTAAAGAGGATCATGTGGCTCTCATCAGGCAAGCTGAAAGATGAATTGATTGTTGTTTCGACCTGGGATTTAGTGGCCAACTATGCTGAAAGGTTACATAGAACTATCCAAAGGTTTTCAAGAATACCAAAGGAATTCAGGTATCCAACATGTACCTACAAGTGAGTTACACTCAATAATTAAGCCATGTCCTTTTAAATAATGTGACTTAGACATAATATGCAAAATTAAGCCTTCATCGTCAAAAGGGCATAGATGCATCTTGGTGGGGATAGATTTTTTCACTAAGTAGTTAGTTTCATCCAAAATCATATTATATATAGATTTGGAATACCTGAGACTATTACCACTGACCAAGGCTCAATATTTACAAGTCGAAAGATGATAAAGTTTACCTAAAAAATAGGGTTTAAGTTATTAAGTTCAACACCTTATTATGCCCAAGTTAATGGACAGGTCGAAGCAGACAACAAAGTTGTAATTGGGTTAGTAAAAAAGCATGTAGGTCAGAAGCTAAAAAAATGGCATAGAACTTTAAACCAGGTACTTTGAGAATGTCTAAACTCCCCTAAGGAGTCGACTAATTTTGTACCATTTCGACTCACTTGTGGTCATGATGTAGTACTCCTTATAGAGATACATTTGCAATCAGACAAAATTCAAAGGCAATTTGAAATTCCAATGGAGTTGATTTAGACGAAGAAAGATTGGTTGTTATGGACGTCTTGAAACGACAAAAAGAGAGAGTGGCTAAAGCTTATAATAAGAAAGTTAAATCAAAAAGTTTTATGTTAAGATACTTAGTCTGGAAAGTCATCTTTCCCATGGACAAAAAAGATCGAACCTTGGGCAAGTGGTCACCTAATTGGGAATGACCATTTAAAATCCTGCAAGCATTTAAAAATAATGCATATGAGGTCGAATAATTGACCCCTGAAGGTCGAATCATGCGAATAAAGGATAAGTATTTAAAGAGGTATCAACCTATATTGCAAGAAATACATATTAACGCATAATACAAATTTTACTTTAGAATAAAAAGGCTAAGAACATTAGCCTAGATGTCAAAATGCCACAAGGGGCATATTTAAATATTACAAAAAAAAAGTCATCAAAAGGAATAAAATCCTTGGCAGAAAAATAGAAATACAAGTCTTAAAAGGGGAAATAGCTTTGAGTTTTCCATATTTGGCTGCAGCCAATCGATGATCAACTTGTGAAATGGTAGAAGAAAAGCCTTCAATCTTAATGTCCAAATTACTGACATTTTCAAGATATTGGACCCCAATCGAGACTTTTGTATCCAATTGTTGCTGACTAACCTTCTGCAGTTTAAATTTTATATGTTCAGCTTCTTCCACCTTCGACTGTAATGCTTCAATTTATTTTTTCCATTTGAGGATGTTAGCATCCAAAGCAACAACATCTTCATCCTTCTTGCGAATATCATCTTCCAATTGCTCAAATCGGCTGGAGGATTCACTAGCCAAGCTCTATTCCTTCGACCGGGTGTCCTCCTTAGGTTTCATCTTTGTTTATGCCTCATGTTTTCTCGGGAAATGAGAAATGATTTGGTCGAAGAGATGACCAAATTCTACCACAAATTTAACAACATCACTGGGGGCATCAGGAACATCATGTTTTTTCAGCAATGACTTGATTCCATCACCATGGATGAAGTTATTTTCAAGCGCTTTAAATAAGTCAGCCTCAACAAGTTTGGCCTTCAGTTGTTGAAGCACTCCATCAATAGTTTCAATTGAAGTATTGCTTGTAGAAACTGTTAAAGAGCTTGAACACTTGTGAAACAATTTTCCTCTGGTACCCATCATCAACTTCAGATATGCTAATAGATTTGTATTTTTTAGATTTGATAACTCTTCATGAGATAGAGAGATGTTTGGTGATGGAGTTGGTTTGGCAGTCAAAGTTTTGACAAGATCCTTTTCGATCTCTGGTGCAGTCTTGGCAGTTGGTTTCTTAGTGTTTGCAGGAGAGTCTGTAGTTTCAAGATTTTTGTGGGCATCTTACCTTGGTCCGGGATGTCATAAGGAGATGTGTCTCTTGGATTTTCTTTATCAAGAGTTTCATCTTGGGAAGAATAGTCCATGTTTTCCTGATTTTCGTCTTTGCCATAAATTGTCGAAGATGATATCTCATAGGTTTGGTCCTTGTCAGCAAAATCATGAGATTGTATTCTTGCCTGATTCTTTGGGTTGGTTGACCTCTTTAGAAAAATCTTTTATTGGAGTAGGATGGATTAAAGGAGAGCTAGTGGTTTGAGGTATTTGATTTTTGAAACTCAACGCAGGTTTGGTCGAAGGATTAACATGCAGAAATGTGAGCGTTAGTATTTGAAAAATATTGGATGAAGAAAGTGATAGTTAAAAATAAACTCACTTTAGATGCATCTGCATTAGGGATTGAGTTGGCGCTTTTAGAAGCAACATAAATAAGTTTTCTTGCTATTTTGATTTCCATTTTTCCTTTCCCTAGGTTTGCCCATTTCTCCTTTTTTTACCTTGGGAGTAGAAGAAACTTTTAGGCTAGGTGCAATCTTTCTAGTGCAAGTCCCAGTAGTGTTTGTTTTCTTCTTCTTGGTGTGAGTTTCAAGGGAAGAATTTTCAATGGGAATGGCTTGTGTTCCACCATCATCCTTGATATCGAACGAAGGAAAATCAAGTAAAATGTACATGTCGAACAATTTAAATTCAGTTTTAGATATTAGAATAAACATGTGTATCTGTGACTGGAGTTGCTTCAACCTTGGTCTTTTTTGAGTCCACAACAATAATGGCAACATCTCTTGTTCTTTTCCTGTACTCGACCATTGAAAACATGCAATCACAAATATAAACAAGGAGAAAAAGAATAATAAGATAAGTTGATTTTGAGGATCATTTACTTTCCTTACCTTCATGTATAGAGGATAAAACCATGACATGATCTATGTCGTCATGAAGGTGTTCTTTGAAACTGTATACATCATGCTTAGCCAGAGTTACTCGTTTAGCAGTTTTCAAACTCTCATTTTTTAGTACTTTCAAATATTCCACACAAATGAACCACCATAGAAACAGAGGTGAAAAAGCCAAAAGCCATCATACTGGTAGGCAAAGTGGGGAACTTGGGAGGATAATAGTTTAATGCAAACTTATACTTATCCTCCATATAAGGAGGAATTTTAAATGATGAAGTTTCGCCATCATATTTTCCTTTAAAGATATTGTGCTTCACGAATAGTTCGACTAAGATCATTGGGGTCATACAGAGTTTCAAAGTAGCGTTGGAAAGCCTGGATCTCTTTGATATATTTGTCTCTACATTTTTGGAACTTCTTCTGCAAGGAAGAGAAAGCGTTTGTTAAATATTATGATAATGTTGATGTAAAGTCAAGACTCTCCATCCAATATGTTTTAATGAAGACAAAGTTCAATGCAAATGATCATGTCAAAAGTATGGAAAAAGTTTCAAGCAATGTGTGAAAACTAGCATCAAAGGATTCAAGACTTACTTTGAACACTAGCATTGATGTTTAGTTTTTAAGGTACAAGCATGCAATATATATTGATAACTTAGTGCTAAAAAATTCTCCAAATATTCATTGCATACATGACCCATTGTGTCTCACATGTCTCTATTTCTATACTATTTTTCCAAATAGTTTTCATAATTCAGTTCAGGAAATCGATTACCCCTTTTCAGGAAATCAATTTCCAATTGCCAAAATTCAATTTTCACTTCAGGAAATCGATTCCCCCTTTTCAGGAAATCGATTTCCACTTGCCAGAACCAAATTTTTAACTTAGGAAATCGATTACCCCCTTTTGGGAAATCGATTTCCCTCACGAAATTTTGAATTTTTCTGTAGTGTCTGTTTTCAAAGAGGTGTCAAGATGATATATATATATATATATATATATATATATATATATATATATATATATATATATATATTTTCAGAAATCAAAAGTCACATCTTCCATTACAATTTGAAATCTCATACACATTCATTTTCAAACAAGTGTTTTGATCTTTGAACTTTCATTAAGAATTTTTCTGCATTGTTCACATATAGCGTTCTAGAAAATTCATCTCATATTCATAAACACTTGAGCCTAATATATCTTTATAAATTGCTTGTTTGGAAGAGAAGATCAGTCATAGTGATTGATACATCATCATATACTTTCTTTACTTAATATTTTCCAGAATTAGTTGTAAACACCTTGATGTCCAGGATTGTTGGAAGCAAGAGAGTTGAGTTTGAAAGGATTATTCTCATATCAACTTGGTGAATCACAAGAGGTTGTTCTTGGTGATTGTGTTTGTCTTTTACAAGTCATAACAGATAGTAAAATCTCTTTCGTGTTGAAACGGGACTAGACGTACCTTCAGATTGTAAGGGGAAATAGGATACTTCCTTGTGTTCTTTATTTTTATGCCTTTATCGCTTTCTAAACTCAATACCAAACCAGAAAAATGAGAACCAACTTGTCTCAAAATTTGCCCTCCTCTCTTGGGACTAGCATTAACATATTGCATATCATTTTTAGGTCATTAGGCATTGCATATTGCATATCATGTGGTTACATTGTGCAAGTCATCCTCCCAAGTCTTGTTCAGAAGATGAGGAAGTCAAAGTGCAAGCCAGGGTTTTATTGACTGATCATTGGCCATCTCAGGATTGGGCTGTGAATTAGGGTTTTGTGATTCTCAAAGGATATTGGTCTTCATCTTGTTTGAAGTGATACATCATCATCATCATGGTCTTGATTTCATCAGGAGATTGAAGCAGATTCCTTGAGATTAGGATTTTGACCACTGGTCAACCCTAATCAGTTGCATTGGGCCAATCAGGGCATGATCATGAGATGGGGTCTATGATGGCTATGGGGTTCATTATATGATTATTTTGTGCTTATTGAGGCTAGGGTTTCACCCTTGAGCCATTTCAGTTGAAGATTGGAGCTCAGATTGATCTATGCATGGCCAGATTCCTCTATCAGATGAAAAGTCAACTGTGGTCAACTGTACATGATCTGATGGATTTGGAGGTGGAAATGAGTTGGATACACTTCAATCATGTTGGAACAAGTGTTATTTGATATCTCAAAGCCTAAGAATGAAGAAAATCAAGTCAGAACAAAAACTGCCAAAAATAGAAAGTGACTTGTAATTGAAGTTTCCAAAAATGGAAAGTTTTTGACCTCAAGACCACGTGTCCAAGGAAGCTTCAAATGAAAATTTGTTCAACATGAAAGTTGTAGATCTTGTTCTCACCTTTCCAAAATGTCCAAGAACTTGAGAATCCCATGTATGGTTGGAAAATTATGGCTCAGTGAATTTCAGAAATGACCCATAATCAGGAGGCCATAACTTCCACATGGATTGTCCAAATTGGAAGTTCTTTATATGCACAAACTCCATTTGACATGTACTTTCATGGTGCATAATTGGATTTTCCCAAAAATGGTCAATGCAAAAAGTCAAATTTCAACTGTACAGTTAAAATGACCAGGGGCAAAATTGTCCAACTTGTGAAATAATTGGAATTTTTGAGTGGGGATTTTTGCAACACTTCATAAATGGAATTTGAAACTTGTTGGAATATTCATTACATGCCAAGGCTTCATGGTTTGGAAAATGGCTTTTGAAATGGACTTGAAAATGAACACATAAGCCATCACATAGTGAAAATGAGAAATGTACATCCAATGAGCATAAGCCAAGTTGCAACAGCTCACACATGTCATTTTGAGAGTGTGTGAGCTGTCCATGAGCTGGCAATGAGCTGGCATATGAAGTTACATTTTTGCCCTTGGTGTGAAAATGACATTTTCACTAATCAATTCCAATTGATTAATTAGCATGGTTAAACATGGATTAAGCTGGCATATATATTCCTAATCATCATCAAATCATAACAGAATTCACATTTCACCAAATCAGATCTCAAATTCCCTCCAAATTCTCAAGAATTCTCCAAGAACACATAGAACCAAAATCCATCAAACTTCTTCAATTCTTGCTCAAATGCGAAAATTCTTGTTGTGTTGATCTTGATTCATCATCATCTCCATCTGTTTTTGGATCTCATCATCAAGAACCTTGCAAAACACGACTGTCCAAGTGAAGCTCCATTCATGGCAACTCGAAATTCATGGCATTAGGAGCAATTGCAATCGAACTTGAACGCAGCAATAACCTTCCACAAGCCTCTACTGCATCTGTTTGAGGAGAAATCGTGCGAATTCGTCCAGTTTCATCACTGCAATTTCCAGGTGTGCAAAAATCGAATTTCAAGATATGCTTAATTGTTGTATGCGTTCGAAAGGTCATTCAATGTAGAGTCCAATGCTATGCTTAGTTTTGATTATGATGCAACGTAGGTTAAGATATCTTGATTTGAAAGTATGTTGCCAAACCCTAACTTGCTCGATTCGAGAGATATAGGAAGAGTTAGTGAAAATTAGGTTGATATTTGAGTTCTTGAGAGTGAGACGGTTTCAACGGTCATACGCACGTGCATTTTGGTGATGATTTTGTGTTCTTCATGTTCTTGCTTTTTCTGGAAAATGAAGATGAATTTCTGGAAATGAGAGTTGTTTGATCCACTGCTTCGTTTGAATTTTTGAAATACATGTTTCCCGCGGTACTGTTCAAGTAATTATGGATATGCCATTAGTGAATTCATTTAATTAATATCAACTTCAAATAATTATTAGAAAATTCATAAACACTTTAAAAAATTCATAAAAAATGTTTTAAAAATCAGAAAAATGTGTGGTTTTTTTTGTTGACTTCCTAATTGACTGTAGAATTTTATTGACCTATTGATTGAAGTTGTGCATGGTGAATTTTTAGTTTGACCTAGGGTTGTTTCACATGTGTGCCATTTTGATACATTGTGCCATTTTGATTGTGAAATACTCATGCTTACAAAGAAATACTTGAAAATTTTTGTGATGATTGTGGACTGGCTGATGGTTATTTACATGTAAATTTCATGAATTTTGGATTCCTGGTGTTTGAGTTATGAATTTTGGAACCTAGGTGTGACAATTTGTGTCACACCTCATTATGTCAACTTGCTGGATTTATTTGAATGACCTAGGCTTGTTAGAATGATATGAAATTTTGCATGGATGTTCATTAACATGTTAAGATGCTATGTGTATTTTTCTGGAATTTTATGTGGCATTTTCAATTTGATTGGTATTTTTCATCTCTGTTGGTCAAATGTGCAAGTTTGTGTGACATAGGTTGGTATTATCTTTGTGAAATGCTCATATGGTATTGGATAATCATGAAATTTGGTATGGTTGTTGTAGACACATAGTATGACATCCCTGTTTTGGTCTCATTCATTTCTTTATTGTTTTCATGGACTTATGAATTTTTGAAGTGAATGCATGTGTTGATGTTGTGATTTGGCTCATATAATTGTGTCTGCTTTTGTTGATTTTCATTGACATGGTTTCCTTTGTCCAATTAAGCTAAAATTTGACATGCTGGACCTTGATTATGTCTTGTTTAGGTGTAAATTATTTGAGGATTTTTGGAATTGTTTTGATATGAATTTGAATGCAATAGTTCTGTTTGGATGTTTGGTGTTCCATTTGAACTAGTTTGGATTGTTTTGTGCATAAAATGGATATGGTGAATGGTATGAACATGGGATTAATTGTGTTGGCTTTTGTTTGACATTAATTTGACTTTGGTTAGAGATCCCTTGCTGTTTAGACATTTTTGTCACCTTTGGACCCTAGGCTTGGCCTAGTGGTCTAGTTTCTAACATTTGCTTGATTTTTCAGGATAAAAAGCACAATGCTCAAGGAGATTGAATCAAGTTAATTCAATTGAGTTTGTTTGATGTCTGTACAATAACATAACTTTGTTTTGTAGGTTGTGAAGCTTGGGCTTGAGCTCATAGCTTGCCTTTGTGTGTGCATTAGTTTGTATAGTCTGACTGATTAACATTTGCTGTTTATTGTTGTTTGTCTGAGTGCTGATGATACTTGATTGATTTCAGGTACATTTAGTTGCTTACAGTTCTTTAAGAACTTGCTTGCTGCTGCTTGGTTTTTAAACCACTTGAGGTAGGACTTCTATTCTTCATGTAGTCTGGAGACCCGGTCTGTTATTTGGCCGGGCAAAACTGTCTGAAGTCCTCCTTAAGAGGCAATGTTTGTGATTGTTTAATATTGTGCCTAAGCAGGTAAAGTCCTTAATCAAGGCAATTGGTGGAAGGTAGGGATATGCAATCTATCCCCCACTATTCAGTTGAGTCTTCTCCTTGCTCCCATTACATGGTTGTAGCATTGAGATCACAAGCCCAAGATCTTGTGCAGTGCACATTGTGTCCGAGTCTCTGAGTATAGAAGGGTTCCCCCATTCTGGACCCATGCTCATTTGTCAGAAGCTCTCCCTGGTCAGGGATAAGAGCTGTGAGGTCTGATCCTCACTTCACCTTTCATCTGCTTCACCTTAGCCTCGTAATGGCAAGGTTAAGAGCAAACACAGCCCGTACAGATGACTTGCTGAGGCAGTCAAACCTATTGTGTGAGCCCACTTGTTTGGTTATAGTGCGTGCTATGTGGATATCTGTTTGAGGTGATTGTTCTCATTTGATGTATGCTTGAATTATTTTGTATGCTTGTATGCTTGCTTCTTTCCTGGATAGGAATAGTTTGCTTATGCAAGTAGGGTAGAAAACTGAACTTAGGGTAACGATGCATGACAACACTAGGCTCGAGTCCAGCTCCCTGGTAGTGTGTCTTCCCCTGGTTTCTGGCTAGTGATTCAGTCCCTTTCGGGGGAACTACATCGCCCTGATCCTTGTTCCAGACGAGGTATGTAGGCAGGTGGTCGTGCGAGACCACTCCGGGCAACCTTTTTCCTTTTTGTGTGTGTTTACTTGTTATCTGATCTTGTGTTTTGGTTCGGATGCCGACGTAAGCCCAGTGATTGGCAGTCGGGCTCCACGTTTGCCGTTTTGTGCATGTTTTGGTTCGGATGCCGACGTAAGCCCAGTGATTGGCAGTCGGGCTCCACGTTTGCCGTTTGTGCGTGTTTTGGTTCGGATGCCGACGTAATTCCATCGAGTGGTTGTCGGGCTCCACGTTTGCCATCTGTTTGTGCGTTTTGTGTTGTTTGGCGTGCGTAAGCCGAACTACAGTGGCTCTGATTCTTGTTCCAGACAAGATATGTAGGCATAGGATGCGACGTCCTATCGAGCTCCCTTCTCTTAACCCCACCTGCGTTCCCCGTGTGTGTGTGTGATGTTTTAGCAACCTTTTCTTTTCTTAGAACGTGGATCCCGTCGAGTACGACGGACGTGAGGGGTGCTAATACCTTCCCCTTGCGTAACCGACTCCCTTACCCTTTCTCTTTGGTCGCAAGACCATTTCCTTTCCAGGTTTCTCTGAGCGTTTCCTTTCCCTATTTTGGGATAAATAACGCGCAGTGGCGGCTCTGTGTTGTGTTTTTATGAGAGTCCCGCCGGTTGTTTTTTCGCGGATGCGACAGCTGGCGACTCTGCTGGGGACTACTGATGTAGACCTATGCTGGTCCATCTTCCCTAAGCGAGTCTTTCCTAGCGTTCTAGGATAGTTTAGGTTGCTTGTGATGTTTGATTTATTGCATTGATTATTCTGACAGTGTATATATTTGCATAAATATTTGCATGCATCATACTATCATGTTGCCGTCCTCTGTGCAAGTGGTTCCTCTGTTTTGGGGTGGGTGTTCTGAGTGGGGCTAAAACCCAGGCCCGAGTATACACCTAGGATTAGCGTGGTCTCGCGTCGCTCACATGTCGGTTGGGCATGATGTTGCGATGTGACATACCACAAGCCAGACGAGGTTCATCTGAGAAGTGCTCTTCCAGTGGGGTTTTCCACTTTGGTTGGGTTATCTCTTTTGAGCCGTTGACTCTGGTGACCGATCATTTCCCGGATCTTTGGTTTAGACGATCTCAAGAGAGCTACAATGGCACACCCACAAGGGCAAACCCATTGAGTATCTTTGCCCGATTGTCGAGACTATTATCCGCCTTAGGATGACCTGATTAGAATTTACCTGTGAGGGGAGGGTGATTCTTACAGATGCATGTTCTGTTGGTGACTCAGATGGTGACTTTTTGTTCCGTGGACCAGAGTCATATTTAAGAGTCGGATTTACGGTCATTTATGTCAGAGACGCCGGAGTGCTGTCCGAGATTTATCAAGTGGGGATCCGTTTATTTCAGGATTCCCCGGGCCGAGTTATTTATCAGTGGGGATCCGTTTATTTCAGGATTCCCCAGGCCGATTTAGAGGTTGTGGGTATCTGTTCAGAGATGGTTTGATGATGATGATGATGTATCTGTCTTCCGTTTATTTCGGAACCCTTGAGTCGGATTTATGGGTACATATTCCCTCAGATGGTTGTGATCGGTTCAGAGATCAGGGCTGTGATTCAGAGCAACAGATGATCAGAGGACTTGGAGGATGGCACAATGCATTGCATTCACGCATCAACATCATCCACATTTTGCATTCATCTGCATCAAACCTACGTCTAGCCATATGGGGAATATTATTGATTGAGAATCTGGTTGAGAGATATCCTGAATTTCAGAATGTGGATGTCAAAATATTATCCGTCTCGATGAAACCAGAATCAAAGGACGGAATCTTCCTCATATGGATAGACGTTGCATTCATGCATATTAACCCATTTGCTGTTTTGTAGGTGTCAACCGGTGCGCATAGCTTGTTTGCTCAGATATCCTGCTAGGGGCAACAAATCCAAACTGATGGATCCTCCCAACGCCGACATCCTCGAACTGAAAGAGATGGTGAGGGATTTGTTCAGGGTTGTGCAAGGGCTTGCCTTGGGGCAGAAAGCCATGGCCGAGAGATTAGAAAGGATTGAGGGCTGGATGATCAAAGAGAAAGTTCAGGGAAAGGCTCCGTCATCTGAAGTAACAAATCCCTCTGGCTCTGTGGTGAAGAAATCCCTTGACAGTGGTCAGCCCAAGAAGAAGGTTGAATCAGGTGGTGCGCAGACTAAAAGAGAATGCGGTAAGGATCGTTATCACCCTTATGCTGCCACTGCAACCATTCCTGTTGGTGGTTCATCTGTACCACCGAGACATCCGTCACCTCGCCCGGGAGCACAGAGAGCTGGGAACCAGGTAAGAGGAAAGGGGGTTGATCGTCAATTTGATAGGCCACCCATATCGTATGCTCTTCTGTTGAGGAAGTTGAAAGATCTCGGAATGGTACAATTGAGGACATTAGCTCCATTAGAACCTGATCAAAGGCCAGCCAATTTTGATGAAAATGTCAAATGTGAATTCCATTCGGATGCTCCCGGGCACAGTGTAGAGGACTGCAAAGCTTTTAAGCACGTAGTCCAAGACCTGGTGGATTCCAAGGCTATCAATTTTGCGCCATTGCCAAATGTTAATGCCAATCCCATGCCGGCACATGGTCAGGCGATGGTGAGTGCAATTGCTGAAGATTCGGATCACGCCTGTGGGATGGGTGAAGAGACTGATGGTAACTGCAAGTTTGATGGTTGGATAAAGCCGTGCGTACCAGGAAGCTGGAAGGCTTAAAAGATCAGCACTGTTACTCATTTGGAAGGGTAATGATTTCTGTTTTGATTTTATCTGCATGAAAGCCATATGTGTTGCCCGACACGTATTGGTTCATTGTAAGGGCCACCTCATGTTTAAATTTGCATTTTCTGCATCATTAATAAATGGATGTTTTTTAGTCAAAAAGCGGTGTTCCTTGTTTTTCATTTATTTTTGCAGTTTAAAACAAATAAAAATGGCAATGTTTATTTTCATTTTTCTCTTTTTTGATTTGTCTCGTTCCGAATTCAAAAGTAAGTCTCCGGATCTCGTTGATAACAATTTGGTTACACCTCATATGACTTCGACAATCCAATCTATCTTGCTGAAGAAGAAGACGAAGAAGATTGTGATCTGCTGGAATTAGCCAGGTTGTTGAAACAAGAGGAGAGGGTGATTCAGCCGCATGCGGAGCAGATTGAGATTGTTATTCCGAGCACCGCCGAGGTCAGGAAAGGAAAATTGGGGCCGCTTCAGAGGCAAGTCGAGAGCGGAATGGTAGCCCTGTTGAAAGAGCAGGTGGATACCTTCGCCTGGTCATGTCAGGACATGCCAGGGTCGGATACCGGTGTCGTTGCGCACAAGATACCGTGGAAAGGAGACTGTCCTCTAAAGAAGCAGAACGCCAGTGCCTGTATCAGAGAGCCATGGTGACTTTGTTTCATGATATGATTCATCATGAAGTTGAATGCTATGCTATGACATGATAGCAAAGTCCCAAACAGGAGAGGGGCATCTGGCAGATATGGCCAAGTCGTTTGACAGATTGAGACAATTCAAACTGAGGTTGAATTCAAGTGAGTGCACTATCAGAGTGCGGACCGGTAAGCTGCTGGGGGTTTATTGTAAAAAGGGGAATCGAGGTTCATCCTGCTGTAAAAAAAAAAAAAAAAAAAAAAAAAAAAAAAAAAAAAACAAGGAAAAAAGAACAATAAGAGAAACGCCTGAACCGATAACATAAAGGAGAGATTTGTGGTTTCATAGATAGATTGAACTACATGTCATGGTTCACATCTCACCTAACAGCCACGTGGGAACCCATTCAAGAAAAAAAAGATCAAACGGTCAGGTGAAATAATGATTGCCAAGGGGCATCGAAAAGATAAAAGAAAAGTTGCAGGAACCTCTGATTCTGATGCCTTATGTGGAGGGAGAAATTGTTAATCTGATACTTGACGGCCTTCAAGGGGTCTACGAGGTGTATTGGGTCAGCATGACGAGTCTTGTCGAAAAGAGCATGCAATTTACCTTAGCAAAAAGTTTACCGACTGTGAAACAATACATTCACTGTTCGAGAAAACTTGCTGTACTTTGGCATAGGCTGCTCGCCGACTGAGACAGTGTATGCTGGTTCATACCACTTTGTGGATTTCCAAGATGGATCCGATCAAGCATGGGTTTGAGAATCCAACAATGACCGGACGGGTTGCGAAAGGGCAAATGATTTTGAGTGAATGCGATATTCGACACACCGTTCAGAAAACAATCAAGGGGTGTATTGTCTGATTACATCGCTCCGCAACCCATTGAGGATTATCAACCGATGAAGTTTGAGTTCCCTGATGAGGACATCTCGAGGTGCTCTAATCGAAAGATTGAGGGTAACCGATCCCGGAGGAGGGGCTTGACCCTGAATCCGAACGGATTCTGATGTCTGATGGGGAAGTTAAGGTGAATAAGCTTTTGTTGCCCGGATAACGTTTGAAGGCACCGACGGTGTGATTAAGTAGGAAGCCGGTATCCTGGGTATTGAACCTCGGTGCACCTACTGGGGCAACGCCGTTCTCACTCATGTAGGGAAGGGAAGCAGTATTACCTGTTGAGGTTCAGATTCCCTCTTTGAGAGTCCTGATGGACGTGAAATTGCAAGAGGCGGAATGGGTAAGGACCCGGTACGAAGAGTTGAGCCTGATTGAAGAAAAGAGGCTAGCAGCCATTTGTCATAGGCAGTTATACCAACAGCGGATGAAGCGTGCTTTTGACAAGAAGGTGCGACCTCGGGTATATCACGTGGGTGATATGGTGCTGAAAAGGATCCTTCCTCCTCAAAACGATCGTAGGGGCAAATGGACGCCGAATTATGAAGGTCCATTCGTGGTCAAGAAGGTTTTCTCTGGTGGAGCCTTGTTGCTAACGACCATGGATGGCAAAGATTTTCCATCCCCTGTGAATGCGGACGCAGTAAAAAAATACTTCGTATGAAGAGACCCGCTGGACGAAAAGAATAAAATAGTCCAGGCAAAAATGGGCATCCCGGCGAACCAAAAAACAGAAAGAAAGGTTCGGGCAAAAATTAGGGATAAAAGGAAAAACTGTACACCCGGCAAGTCGAAAACCTGAAAAGGCGACTTGGGCAAAAATGGGTATCCCGGTGGATTGAAAACCCGAAAGGGCGGTCCAGGCAAAAGAGGGATTGAAACGAACAACTGCGTCCAGCATGATCGTTTGCGCTTTGGTTAAAGCATCATGGATAATACCCGGTAAGGACCAATCAGAAACGTCTTGTTCAGAAGGCAGAAAGCACGGAGAGTCTGAGGACATATGGGGTGTAACCGAGTTGGAACTCGATGAGATCGCGGGTTTCACATTGCCATTAGGATAGATTTTTCCTTTTGTGCAATTACCTCTTTTCAGGAATTGCTTCTTTTGTATTGCTCATTTGAGCCATACTTTTCCAATCAATAAAATGCATATTCAGTCAAATAATTTTGTTTTTGTTTTTCATTACCGCTTTGATTGCAAAAACATCCGATTATTTTGATAAAGAATCTTGCATTTTAAGACATACAGGTCCCTTCCAATGCATGTTTATAAGATTGAAAGCTTGAAATCTTATTCGGAAGGTTGAGTGACCCAAGTGTTGAAATCTTGACACGCCTGGGGCACGGTTTTATCTAACGATCTGTTTTGCAGGAACTGTTAGATATTTTCACTCACTTGCAGGTTGTGATGTGGAAGCTGTTGATGAAGCAGATCCCCAGAAAGTTCGCTCAGGAACGAATGAATGAAAGGATGACGAAGACGTTGAGACGCACGACGATCCTTGATGGTAGTCAAGAAGACTCTTCAAAGTCGGAAGATTGAAAAGTACGTATAAATCCCAGGAGTACGCTCTTCGTCGGGTGTGGAGCGATTGGGGGGTACAAGATGATGGAGCAGAAAAGGTCCAGACGAGTCTGGGAGTTCTCAAAAGTGGAAAGTTGATACGAGATTGGGAGGTGGATATCATGGTTCGACGAGTCGACGGGTGTTCTGTACCAACTTTTCTCATTTCCCAGCTAAGTCCCCAAGCAGAGTGGTGAGGACTAGCTCCCCAGCAGATCCGAGGTCTGTGGTTCCCAGCCGAGTCGTGATGGTTATTCCCGACCGGTTTACAACGGTGTTTCCTCGGCAGCCAGGCCAGAAGGTTGCTACTCCCCGAGTGGAGCGGGTTTCAATGAAATATATCTCCAGCAGTGTTCATCCTACCAGTGGATTGAACGAGTTTCCGTAGCGGACTGATATCTGCATCCCCAGCTGAGTATCCTACATGTGGATTGGATGGGTCTTCCCCAGCGGAGTAGCATTCGTTTCCCTAGCAGGGTCAGGATGGTCATCCCCAGCAGGTGTCAGATCGGTGCTTCCCCAGTCGACAGTCCTGGAGGTTGCTGTTTCCCAGCAGAGTATCTGTGAGCATTTTCCCAGTGAAGTCAACAGGTATCTGTGAGGGTTTCTCGAAGCAGAGTCGAGATTTATATCCTCAGCAAGTCGAAGGCTGTTGTATCCCCACAGAGTGTTGGTGGTTCCTATCCCCAGCATTTCCTCGAGCGGATTGGGTGCAAAGGAGGTTTTTCCCCAACAAGGGTTGCCTTATTCCCAGCAGCAGTACTATTCCCCAGCAGGGTGGAATCGGAGTATTGATGAGTTCCTCAGCAGAGTGTCTCGTGCTCCTCAGAAGAGTCCCTTGAGGGGGATGCTTTTTATGCATTCATCATGTAGAGTAAGCATAGCATGTTGCATAGAAAAAATAATAAATCGCGTAGCATTTCCATAATTATGGAGCATTACGCAGAAAAAGATCATGCATCATTGTTGCAAGCATAGAGCTAGTCTCAAGCCGTGGTTACCGTTTGAGAGGTGGTTGTGCCAGAAAGCGAAGATGTTACTCTGTGGAGTTTAGCATCATGACGTCAGATCAGCAATGTTCCCCAGTAGTGCGATATTGGAGGAAATGTTTCCGTCGGATAGAGATGGAAATAAAATCAGAGGACGTTACGCGATCAGCGCGATTCAAGTCGTGGTTACCGCTTGAGGATTGGTTTTATCAGACAGTGAAGATGTTACTCTGTGGAGTTTAGCATCATGACGTCAGATCAGCAATGTTCCCCAGTAGTGCGATATTGGAGGAAATGTTTCCGTCGGACAGAGATGGAAATAATATCAGAAGACGTTACGCGATCAGCGCGATTTCGGGGTCCAAAAAGAAAAACAAGAAAGAAGATAATCCCCAGCTAAACGCGAAGTGTTTGTCTGCCAGGGTTGAATAGAGAGCAGTCGGCTCAGGGCTTGTCATCCTCAGCATGGGTCGTTGTGGCATTCCGGCCAGTTTCCGATTTCCAGATCGAAGAGGTTCTCAACCATCAGGACGAAGAACTTGTGGCATTCCGGCCAGTTTCCGATTTCCAGATCGAAGAGGTTCTCAATAGTCAGGACGAAGAACTTGTGGCACTCCGGCCAGTTTCCGATTTCCAGATCGAAGAGGTTCTCAATAGTCAGGACGAAGAACTTGTGGCACTCCGGCCAGTTTCCGATTTCCAGATCGAAGAGGTTCTCAATAGTCAGGACGAAGAACTTGTGGCACTCCGGCCAGTTTCCGATTTCCAGATCGAAGAGGTTCTCAACAGTCAGGACGAAGAACTTGTGGCACTCCGGCCAGTTTCCGATTTCCAGATCGAAGAGGTTCTCAACAGTCAGGACGAAGAACTTGTGGCACTCCGGCCAGTTCCGATTTCCAGATCGAAGAAGCTCACGGTGATTAGATCGATGCAGCTTGCGGCAATCCGACCAGTTTCCCGGTATCCAGACCGAAGTGGTATCCAGACCGAAGAGGTGTTCAGACCAAAGTGGTGTTCGGGGTTCAAGAAAATGAAAAAAGAAGAGAAAATTCGGGGTTCAAGAAAAGCATGAAAAAGAAGAGAGATGATAATCCCGAGCGAGTGGTGTTCAGGCCATGGGTTATCCTTGTGTTACCATTTATTTTGGTATCCAGGTCGACAGTGTTGTTTTGGTACCCAGGTCGACGTTTATGTTTTGGGGTTCAAGCCGAGTTTTCTCCGTTCCAGACGGATTTTTTTTCAAGATTGTTTCTTCGCCGATTCTGACAGGCGTTGGTAATTATTTTCCCATCAGAGTGCAAATTGTTCGTCTGTTCTTGGTATTCAATCACTTTTCATCCTGATCATCTGAAAGCCGAGGCTGTTCATATCGACAGGTTCACAGTGGATTGAATAGGGGCAGCTGTAACACCTCAAAATTTGCCCTCCTCTCTTGGGACTAGCATTAACATATTGCATATCATTTTTAGGTCATTAGGCATTGCATATTGCATATCATGTGGTTACATTGTGCAAGTCATCCTCCCAAGTCTTGTTCAGAAGATGAGGAAGTCAAAGTGCAAGCCAGGGTTTTATTGACTGATCATTGGCCATCTGAGGATTGGGCTGTGAATTAGGGTTTTGTGATTCTCAAAGGATATTGGTCTTCATATTGTTTGAAGTGATACATCATCATCATCATGGTCTTGATTTCATCAGGAGATTGAAGCAGATTCCTTGAGATTAGGATTTTGACCACTGGTCAACCCTAATCAGTTGCATTGGGCCAATCAGGGCATGATCATGAGATGGGGTCTATGATGGCTATGGGGTTCATTATATGATTATTTTGTGCTTATTGAGGCTAGGGTTTCACCCTTGAGCCATTTCAGTTGAAGATTGGAGCTCAGATTGATCTATGCATGGCCAGATTCCTCTATCAGATGAAAAGTCAATTGTGGTCAACTGTACATGATCTGATGGATTTGGAGGTGGAAATGAGTTGGATACACTTCAATCATGTTGGAACAAGTGTTATTTGATATCTCAAAGCCTAAGAATGAAGAAAATCAAGTCAGAACAAAAACTGCCAAAAATAGAAAGTGACTTGTAATTGAAGTTTCCAAAAATGGAAAGTTTTTGACCTCAAGACCACGTGTCCAAGGAAGCTTCAAATGAAAATTTGTTCAACATGAAAGTTGTAGATCTTGTTCTCACCTTTCCAAAATGTCCAAGAACTTGAGAATCCCATGTATGGTTGGAAAATTATGGCTCAGTGAATTTCAGAAATGACCCATAATCAGGAGGCCATAACTTCCACATGGATTGTCCAAATTGGAAGTTCTTTATATGCACAAACTCCATTTGACATGTACTTTCATGGTGCATAATTGGATTTTCCCAAAAATGGTCAATGCAAAAAGTCAAATTTCAACTGTACAGTTAAAATGACCAGGGGCAAAATTGTCCAACTTGTGAAATAATTGGAATTTTTGAGTGGGGATTTTTGCAACACTTCATAAATGGCATTTGAAACTTGTTGGAATATTCATTACATGCCAAGGCTTCATGGTTTGGAAAATGGCTTTTGAAATGGACTTGAAAATGAACACATAAGCCATCACATAGTGAAAATGAGAAATGTACATCCAATGAGCATAAGCCAAGTTGCAACAGCTCACACATGTCATTTTGAGAGTGTGTGAGCTGTCCATGAGCTGGCAATGAGCTGGCATATGAAGTTACATTTTTGCCCTTGGTGTGAAAATGACATTTTCACTAATCAATTCCAATTGATTAATTAGCATGGTTAAACATGGATTAAGCTGGCATATATATTCCTAATCATCATCAAATCATAATAGAATTCACATTTCACCAAATCAGATCTCAAATTCCCTCCAAATTCTCAAGAATTCTCCAAGAACACATAGAACCAAAATCCATCAAACTTCTTCAATTCTTGCTCAAATGCGAAAATTCTTGTTGTGTTGATCTTGATTCATCATCATCTCCATCTGTTTTTGGATCTCATCATCAAGAACCTTGCAAAACACGACTGTCCAAGTGAAGCTCCATTCATGGCAACTCGAAATTCATGGCATTAGGAGCAATTGCAATCGAACTTGAACGCAGCAATAACCTTCCACAAGCCTCTACTGCATCTGTTTGAGGAGAAATCGTGCGAATTCGTCCAGTTTCATCACTGCAATTTCCAGGTGTGCAAAAATCGAATTTCAAGATATGCTTAATTGTTGTATGCGTTCGAAAGGTCATTCAATGTAGAGTCCAATGCTATGCTTAGTTTTGATTATGATGCAACGTAGGTTAAGATATCTTGATTTGAAAGTATGTTGCCAAACCCTAACTTGCTCGATTCGAGAGATATAGGAAGAGTTAGTGAAAATTAGGTTGATATTTGAGTTCTTGAGAGTGAGACGGTTTCAACGGTCATACGCACGTGCATTTTGGTGATGATTTTGTGTTCTTCATGTTCTTGCTTTTTCTGGAAAATGAAGATGAATTTCTGGAAATGAGAGTTGTTTGATCCACTGCTTCGTTTGAATTTTTGAAATACATGTTTCCCGCGGTACTGTTCAAGTAATTATGGATATGCCATTAGTGAATTCATTTAATTAATATCAACTTCAAATAATTATTAGAAAATTCATAAACACTTTAAAAAATTCATAAAAAATGTTTTAAAAATCAGAAAAATGTGTGGTTTTTTTTGTTGACTTCCTAATTGACTGTAGAATTTTATTGACCTATTGATTGAAGTTGTGCATGGTGAATTTTTAGTTTGACCTAGGGTTGTTTCACATGTGTTCCATTTTGATACATTGTGCCATTTTGATTGTGAAATACTCATGCTTACAAAGAAATACTTGAAAATTTTTGTGATGATTGTGGACTGGCTGATGGTTATTTACATGTAAATTTCATGAATTTTGGATTCTTGGTGTTTGAGTTATGAATTTTGGAACCTAGGTGTGACAATTTGTGTCACACCTCATTATGTCAACTTGCTGGATTTATTTGAATGACCTAGGCTTGTTAGAATGATATGAAATTTTGCATGGATGTTCATTAACATGTTAAGATGCTATGTGTATTTTTCTGGAATTTTATGTGGCATTTTCAATTTGATTGGTATTTTTCATCTCTGTTGGTCAAATGTGCAAGTTTGTGTGACATAGGTTGGTATTATCTTTGTGAAATGCTCATATGGTATTGGATAATCATGAAATTTGGTATGGTTGTTGTAGACACATGGTATGACATCCCTGTTTTGGTCTCATTCATTTCTTTATTGTTTTCATGGACTTATGAATTTTTGAAGTGAATGCATGTGTTGATGTTGTGATTTGGCTCATATAATTGTGTCTGCTTTTGTTGATTTTCATTGACATGGTTTCCTTTGTCCAATTAAGCTAAAATTTGACATGCTGGACCTTGATTATGTCCTGTTTAGGTGTAAATTATTTGAGGATTTTTGGAATTGTTTTGATATGGATTTGAATGCAATAGTTCTGTTTGGATGTTTGGTGTTCCATTTGAACTAGTTTGGATTGTTTTGTGCATAAAATGGATATGGTGAATGGTATGAACATGGGATTAATTGTGTTGGCTTTTGTTTGACATTAATTTGACTTTGGTTAGAGATCCCTTGCTGTTTAGACATTTTTGTCACCTTTGGACCCTAGGCTTGGCCTAGTGGTCTAGTTTCTAACATTTGCTTGATTTTTCAGGATAAAAAGCACAATGCTCAAGGAGATTGAATCAAGTTAATTCAATTGAGTTTGTTTGATGTTTGTACAATAACATAACTTTGTTTTGTAGGTTGTGAAGCTTGGGCTTGAGCTCATAGCTTGCCTTTGTGTGTGCATTAGTTTGTATAGTCTGACTGATTAACATTTGCTGTTTATTGTTGTTTGTCTGAGTGCTGATGATACTTGATTGATTTCAGGTACATTTAGTTGCTTACAGTTCTTTAAGAACTTGCTTGCTGCTGCTTGGTTTTTAAACCACTTGAGGTAGGACTTCTATTCTTCATGTAGTCTAGAGACCCGGTCTGTTATTTGGCCGGGCAAAACTGTCTGAAGTCCTCCTTAAGAGGCAATGTTTGTGATTGTTTAATATTGTGCCTAAGCAGGTAAAGTCCTTAATCAAGGCAATTGGTGGAAGGTAGGGATATGCAATCTATCCCCCACTATTCAGTTGAGTCTTCTCCTTGCTCCCATTACATGGTTGTAGCATTGAGATCACAAGCCCAAGATCTTGTGCAGTGCACATTGTGTCCGAGTCTCTGAGTATAGAAGGGTTCCCCCATTCTGGACCCATGCTCATTTGTTAGAAGCTCTCCCTGGTCAGGGATAAGAGCTGTGAGGTCTGATCCTCACTTCACCTTTCATCTGCTTCACCTTAGCCTCGTAATGGCAAGGTTAAGAGCAAACACAGCCCGTACAGATGACTTGCTGAGGCAGTCAAACCTATTGTGTGAGCCCACTTGTTTGGTTATAGTGCGTGCTATGTGGATATCTGTTTGAGGTGCTTGTTCTCATTTGATGTATGCTTGAATTATTTTGTATGCTTGTATGCTTGCTTCTTTCCTGGATAGGAATAGTTTGCTTATGCAAGTAGGATAGAAAACTGAACTTAGGGTAACGATGCATGACAACACTAGGCTCGAGTCCAGCTCCCTGGTAGTGTGTCTTCCCCTGGTTTCTGGCTAGTGATTCAGTCCCTTTCGGGGGAACTACATCGCCCTGATCCTTGTTCCAGACGAGGTATGTAGGCAGGTGGTCGTGCGAGACCACTCCGGGCAACCTTTTTCCTTTTTGTGTGTGTTTACTTGTTATCTGATCTTGTGTTTTGGTTCGGATGCCGACGTAAGCCCAGTGATTGGCAGTCGGGCTCCACGTTTGCCGTTTTGTGCATGTTTTGGTTCGGATGCCGACGTAAGCCCAGTGATTGGCAGTCGGGCTCCACGTTTGCCGTTTTGTGCGTGTTTTGGTTCGGATGTCGACGTAATTCCATCGAGTGGTTGTCGGGCTCCACGTTTGCCATCTGTTTGTGCGTTTTGTGTTGTTTGGCGTGCGTAAGCCGAACTACAGTGGCTCTGATTCTTGTTCCAGACAAGATATGTAGGCATAGGATGCGACGTCCTATCGAGCTCCCTTCTCTTAACCCCACCTGCGTTCCCCGTGTGTGTGTGTGATGTTTTAGCAACCTTTTCTTTTCTTAGAACGTGGATCCCGTCGAGTACGACGGACGTGAGGGGTGCTAATACCTTCCCCTTGCGTAACCGACTCCCTTACCCTTTCTCTTTGGTCGCAAGACCATTTCCTTTCCAGGTTTCTCTGAGCGTTTCCTTTCCCTATTTTTGGATAAATAACGCGCAGTGGCGGCTCTGTGTTGTGTTTTTATTTGAGTCCCGCCGGTTGTTTTTTCGCGGATGCGACAGCTGGCACTCCTAAGCCCGAAGCATCATGGAATGAAGATGATGAGAAAATGGTTCTTTATGACAAAAGGCAATAAATCAGCTTCAAGGTGCTTTTGGCATGGATGAGTTCTTCCACATTTCAACATGTACAACGACAAAAGAAATTTGGGACACTTTGGTCGAAACACATGAAGGAACCGTAGAGGTTAAAAGATCACGATTGAGCACATTAAGTCAAGAATACGAGTTATTCCAAATGCAACCTAGAGAATCAATTCTCAACTTGCTGAAAAGATTTTTGCATTTGACAAATCACCTGAAAACACTCGATAAGAATTTAACTAATGATGAACTTAATCTTAAAGTACTCATATCTTTAACCAGGGAATGGAAACCGAAAGTGACGATGATATTCGAAAAGAAAAATCTATCAACGATGACGTCCGCAACATTGTTTAGTAAACTCCAAGAATATGAGACGAAACTTGGTAGACTTGAAAAACATGATAATCTAGACAAGAAATCCAAAATCATTACCTCAAAAGTTGATTCCAAAGAAGTTAAAAAAGAAGACAATCCGGAGGAAGACGAGAACTTCATGCTTCTTGTAAAAAGGTTAGGTAAATATTTTGGTACTAACGAAAATTCTAACTTTGGAAGAAAGAAGAATTATTTTAACAAGAAAGAAGCATTTACGTCTACTCAAAACATCACCTGCTATGAATGTGGAAAGCAAGGACATATAAAGACGGATTGTCCAAAACTCTCAAAGAAAAATAGTTTAAACAAAAGAAAGGATTCAAAATCTAAAAGAGCATACATTACATGGGAAGATAATGAAGTCAGTTCATCTTCTGATTCTGAAAGCGAAGAATGTGTTAATCTTGCATTAATGGACTCACACCATTCTGATGATGAAGAAGAAGAGGTTAGTAATGAAACATCCTCTCATAATGAAACTCTAGGTGCTATTGATGAACTTCTAAATGAATGTAAGATTTTTTATAAAATGTTATCAACTCAAAAGAAACAAATCTTATCTCTTGAAGAAAAGATTGACAACGTGGAAAATAATTTTGAAATAGAAAAACAAAACTTTCTTGAAAAGGAAAAACAAAATCTTACATGCAAAAATTGTGATTCACTTACCTTCCAAATTATTCAATTAAAAAGAGTCCTTGAAAGATATGAAAAAGGACAAGTTGGGTTGGAAAGTGTTCTTAGCCAACAAAGATATTCAAACGATAAAAACGGTCTTGGTTATTCTAAGTTTAATAAACCAAGTACTAGTAAAACTATCTTTGTTAAGGTAAATGACCAATCCAACAAGGAAGAAGTGAATAAAGCACAAAATGTTCATCAACATCCTAAGAAGAGATTCTATAAAAATAAATCATATGTTCCTAGGTATACAATTAATTTTGTACCTACATGTTTTTATTGTGGTATAAGTGGCCATACACCTAATGCTTGCTATGTTAAAAACTTTAGTGTGGCAAGTGGGAATTATGTGTCGGTTAAGAAAGGTACTAATTATGAAGGACCTAAGGCACATTGGGTACCTAACAAAACATAATTTTTTTGTAGGTATGCTTGAAGACCACATCAAATCTATGGTATCTCGATATTGGTTGTTCAAAGCATATGACAAGAGATATAAGCAAATTTTCAAATCTAGTGCTTAAATCCAAGGATATGTCACCTATGAAGACAACAATAAAGGAAAGATTATTGGAAAAGGAAAAGCTGGAGCACCACCTTTCACATCTATTGAATATGTACTTTATGTTGAAGGACTAAAGCATAATCTTCTAAGCATAAGCCAACTTTGTGACAAAGGCTTCAAAATCAAGTTCACTAAAGATGAATTATTGATTGAAGATGAAGTCACCAATGAGGTTAAACTCAAAGGTAAAAGAATCAATAATATTTTTATGATAGCTTTAGATGATTTGTCTTGGAAAATAAAATGTCTCATGGTAAATAACAATGACTCATGGCTTTGGCATAAAAGGGCAACCCATATTCATATGGAACACTTAAATAAACTAGTCAAACATGATCTTGTCATTGATTTACCAAAGATAAAATTTGTCAAAGATAAATGATGTGATGCTTGTCAAAAGGGAAAACAAACCAAATCAACTTTCAATTTAAAGAATTTGGTGTCAACAACAAGACCACTTCAATTGTTGCATATGGACTTATTTGGTCCATCAAGAAAAAGAAGCTTCTGAGGTAATGTATATGCCTTAGTTATTGTTGATGATTTCTCTATATATTCTTGGACTTTGTTTCTTGTGCAAAAACGTGATGCTTTCAAGGATTTTAAGAAGTATGCAAAGCAAATTCAAAATGAGAAGTCGTTAAAGATTGTATCTATAAGAGGTGATCATGGTGGAGAATTCCAAAATGCATCTTTTGAAGAATTTTGTGAAGAACATGGTATCTCTCATAATTTTTCAGCACCAAGGACTCCACAACAAAATTGAGTAGTAGAAAGGAAGAATCAATTTCTAGTAGAACTTGCAATAGCAATGCTTAGTGACGCAAATCTACCAAAGTACTTTTGGACGGATGCGGTTAGTACGACATGCTATGTTGGAAATCGAGTCATCATTAGACCTATCTTGAAAAAGACTCCATATGAACTCATTAAAGGAAGAAAAATAAACATCGCCCACTTTCTCATATTTGAATGCAAGTGCTTTATCCTCAACAATGACAAAGACAATATCGGTAAGTTTGACGAGAAATTCGACGAAGGTATATTTCTTGGTTATTCCCTTTCTAGTAAAGCTTATAGAATTTATAATAAAAGAACTTTAACTATTGAAGAATCTATGCATGTTTCCTTTCATGAAACTAACACCTCTAAGGAGGACATAGTTGTTTGTGATGATGATGACATTATAGAACTACCCTCGAAAGAAGTTTCTAATGATCAAAGTGTGAGTCAACCAGAACAACAACAAAAAGTTTCATAACAAGATCCTAATCATAGTTATCTTCCTCAAGAATGGAGAACTCATCATGATTATCCAATAGACAAAGTAATTGGTGACCTAAGCAAATGAATTTCAACAAGATTAAATCTCGAAGATGCTTGCTTGAACATGGCGTTTGTTTCTCAAGTAGAACCCTCCAAGATTGATGAAGTCTTAGGAGACGATCAATGGATAATTGTTATGCAAGAGGAATTAAATCAATTCGAGAGAAATCAAGTTTGTGAACTTATTCCTAGACCAAGTGACAAACACATCATAGGTACCAAATGGGTGCTTAAAAAAACTTGATGAGAATGGTATAATTGTTCGAAACAAAACGAGATTGGTGGAATAAGGTTATAATCAATAAGAAGGAATCAACTTCGAAGAAACATTCTCTCCAGTTGTAAGGATAAAAGCTATCAGTTTATTACTTGCTTATGCATGTCCATTAAATTTTTACCTTTTCCAAATGGACGTCAAGAGGGCCTTCTTGAATGGTCACATCAATGAAGAAGTATATCTCAAACAACCTCCTGGTTTTGAAGACTTCAAAAATCCTTCACATGTCTTCAAGTTGAAGAAAACTCTTAATGGCTTGAAACAAGCACCAAAAGCATGGTATGATCAACTTAGAAACTTTCTATGCGAAAGAGGATTTGAAAAAGGTAAAGTTGATAAAACTATTCATTAAGAAGATCAAAGGTAACACTTTATTGGTTGAAGTCTACGTTGACGACATCATATTTGGTTCAATAAGCAAAGACCTTTGTGAAGATTTTTCATTGATGATGCAAGGAGAATTCGAGATGTCTATGGTGGGCAAGATGAACTACTTTCTTAGACTCTAAATCAAGCAATTAAATGATGGCATCTTCATCAACCAATCCAAGTATTGCAAAGAATTGTTGAAAAAAATTGATATGGATAATTGCAAAGAAATGGCTATTCCAATGGGTCCGGGATTATATGTTGACATTGATGAATCTGGTACTCCAGTTGATATCACTAAATATTGAGGTATGATTGGTTCTTTATTATATTTGACGGCAAGTCGTCCTGACATAATGTTTAGTGTATGTCTATGTGCTCGCTTCAAGCAAGTCCAAAGGAATCACATCTCATAGTCGTTAAAAGGATCATGAAGTATCTCAAAGGGGCAACAAACGTTTGACTATGGTATCCTAAAGGTAGTATTTGCAATTTAGTTGGTTATTTTGATGTTGATTATGTGGGAAGTAAAACTGATAGAAAGAGCACTAAGGGTACATGTCACATTCTTGGAAATGCATTAGTATCATGGGCTTGCAAGAAACAAGCATGTGTTGCTCTTAGCACTGCTGAAGCGGAATACATAGAATCAGGTAGCTATTATGCTCAAATACTTTGGCTTAAGAAACAACTTCGTGACTATGGACTCGATCTTGGATTCATTCCTCTACGTTGCTAGAACACAAGCGCAATAAATATTACAAAGAATCCGATCATGCACTCAAGAACCAAACATGTTGACATTCGACATCATTTTCTTCGTGATCACGTGCTTCAAGGAGATGTCGAAGTTACATTTGTGAATACTCATAATCAACTTGCCAACATTTTCACAAAACCTTTGACACGAGAACCGTTCTACAAAATTCAAAGAGAATTGGGAATCTTGGATGAAAAGACGTATAATGAATGGTACACGTATCTATATGCTTAATTTTTACACGTTTTTTTGCATTTGTAACACTATGTTATGAAGGTAGAGAAAAACAAGAAAGTGGGGTTTGAATTGTTTCCACAGATAATAAAAACTTTTGCAAATGAAACACATGTGAAAAATAAGGCTAACAACACAGAAGTTTATCCTGGTTCGCTTGAAATTCAAAGCTACTCCAGTCCACCCGGCCAAGATGATTTCTCCTTTAACAAGGACTTAATCCACGAATCTTGAAAGATTACAACAAAGAGCGTCTAAGAAGATAAAGATATCTTAGCCCTCTCAAGTTTACAGACTTCCCAAGTCACTTGAGGAATATTCAGCAAGTAATGAAAATACAGTAATGTGCTTAGTGCTTCTAGATAAGCAGTAGTTACACAATATAAGAACAGAGATATTTCACACTTAGAGAAACAACTTGTGTGAACAAAAATGAACAAGAATAAAAGAGATTTATGAATTGTTTGCAGTATTCTCGTATGCTTCATTGTCTTTGTGTGAAGATGATCCATCATTTATATAGATGTGATAAAGAGACCGTTAGTTGAGGCAATCATGGATATCTTGGCAATGATGTACTTTTAATGTCATTAATCTCTTTGTCCTTTCCATAGAAGTTTAGAGCGCGTTAACTCTCTTCCAAAAATAGATTCCTACCAAAAACGGAAGACTTCGCAGCTAAGTCTTGATTGTTCTGAGTCAGAGTACGTGGGGCCTATATATTCTTGTTCAGTGTGTGTATCTTCAGATAGTTACTGAAAGTTGATTGATTTCAGAGGTTCTAGATGTCTTTCTGATAGTGATTTCTCCATAGTGTAACGTCATCAGATCCTTGAGTGCACTGTTCATATTCAGAGCATCTGATTCTTCTCTCTACGTAGAACTTTGTGCGCTGTCTTTTGTTTAGAGGCAGAACCTCTGCTTGACTAACTTCTAAGTGGTCATTCTGGACTTACGTGAATATCAGATGTATGTCTATCTGACCCTTTTTCGATTAGAGTCCTGCACACTTAGATAAATTATGTTAGGGTGCCAATTTGTTTCATAATTTGGTATCATCAAAACCGAGAGATGAATTATAGACATAGAATCTTGTTCTTACATGTTATAATAGGAGTATATAAAATATTATATGATCATGTGATGCCTAAACATGTTATCTATGTGTTATGTGCCTTTACATGTGTTTATGTGTGTTAAATTTCATGTGTCATAATTACTATTTATGTATTTGGTAATTTTTTTTATCAGAAATCGATTTCCTGAAAGAAACTTTAACTTTTTGAGCCTCTATAATTTCTGGTTTGCAGGCAGAAATCGATTCCCCTCCCTGGAGAAATCAATTTCCTGCTCGTTTTAAGTATTTTTTGTTTTATCTCCAACTTCTCTTATTAAAATGCTTAACTTTAAAACCTTTTTCCATCCTTTTTGTTAATGACAAAGGGGGAGAAGATATTATGATATTTTTGTGTCTTTCTCTAACAAGCAAGCTTTAAAAATTGTAAAACTCTCATGGATGCATGAATCAAGGGGGGAGTTATCATTGTTAGGGGGAGTATTGTGCATAAAGCTTCAATTATTTGTCATCAACAAAAAGGGGGAGAATGTGAAGTCAAGACTCTCTATCTAATATGTTTTGATGAAGGCAAAGTTAAATAAAAATGATCATGTCAAAAGTATGGAAAAAGTTTCAAGCAATGTGTGAAAACTAACATCAAAGGATTCAAGACTTACTTTGAATACCAACATTTATCTTGAGTTTTTAAGGTACAAGCATGCAATATATATTGACAACTTAGTACTCAAAAATTCTCCAAATATTCATGGCATGCATGATCCATTGTGTCTCACATGTATCTGTTTTTATATTGTTTTTCCAAATAGTTTTTCATAATTCAGTTCAGGAAATCGATTTCCCTCATGAAATTTTGAATTTTTCTGAAGCAGTGGTTGTTTTGAAATATGTCCTATGAATTGAATGTTTTCCAAAGATCATCCTTTAACCATTGCATATTTTCATTGAATTACACTTTTTTATAGAGGTGTCAAGGTGATATATATATATATATATATATATATATATATATATATATATATATATATATATATATATATATATATATATATATATATATATATATATATATTCATATTTTTAGAAATCAAAAGTCATCTCTCTCATTGCAAATTGAAATCTCATACACATTCATTTTCAAACAAGTGTTTTGATCTTTGAACTTTCATTAAGAATTTTTCTGCATTGTTCATATATAGCAGTCCAGAAAATTCATCTCATATTCATAAACACTTGAGCACTAATATATCCTTATAAATTGCTTGTTTGGAAGAGAAGATAAGTCATAGTGATTGATACATTGTCATATACTTTCTTTACTTAATATTTTCCAGAATTGGTTGTAAACATCTTGTTGTCCAGGATTCTTGGAAGCAAGAGAGTTGAGTTTGAGAGGATTATTCTCATATCAACTTGGTGAATCGCAAGAGGTTGTTCTTAGTGACTGTGTCTGTCTTGTACAAGTCATAACAGATAGTAAAATCTCTTTCACATTGAAAGGGGACTAGACGTACCTTCAGATTGTGAGTGGGACTAGTGTAAGTGTAGCACAATCAACAACATGTTGATAAAGAGATTGAAGGTATTCACTCTCTGAGTATTCAATATTGTAGAGGCATAGTTCATTCTTATGACTAAAAAGGACTTAGACACAGTTTGGCTAACTACAAATTAGCGTGACACCAAATTGGGATGGTAGCACAATATCTTCACACCATCTTTAGAGACCCCAAGTCTGGTTGAAAGCAATTTTGGAGTAAGGAAAGTTTCCCATACCTCCCCTGATTTAGCTTCATGTTCTCCAGTAACATGAAATTTTCTTGTGAACTACTCAGGCCCATGACTTTTATCCACAAAAGGAGGCATGATGGGGTGAAGTTATGTCTTTAGCAAACATCATGAAGTATTATGAAAAAGCTTGCATGTCTGTTTGATTTGCATCAACTGGAGTCATTCGAGCTAGTTGAATACCTTCAATGCGTCTATTTTTTATGTTCGTTATCATCATTAGGTTAGTCGACATCCAAGGAAGGTTTGAACATTGCATTTAGCCAATGTTGGAGCAACCAATAGGGTCCAACCAATAACAGTTTATCTTTGGGTTTAATATTTTTCAGGGTTTCAGTGGCTAAAACCAAAGATTCAAAAAGAGATCCTATTTTCAGTTGGCTAAGGCATATATCACGTCCTTCATGTAATTGGTTAGCCAGAGTTAGGTATCTCTTGGCTACTTTCAAAGACTTGCAATAGAAAATTCATCTCAACAACCACAAAGCTAAAAAAGTGATGTGTTCTTCATCAGAAACTTTGACACTGTTAGTGTCGTGATGATCTTTGATGTACTTTCCAAAACTAGCACAATTAGTATTGAAATTGATGGTATCCCCATCACTCTCATTGGGATTGAAACTATCATCAGTCAGGTGGAGGCCAATAATGGCCTTTATGTCAAAAAGGGTGGAGATAACCATTCCACAAGGGACTTGTAATGTATTAGTGTTACTCTCCCAGAAGTATAGAGTCGCGACAAGAATTTTTTGACAGTAAGGATAACCAACCCTCGACAACTGAATTAAGTCATAAATCCCTTGATTTTTCCAGGTTTTTCCCTTTTGGATTTCGATTTTATTTAACCAAAGAATATAATCCTCATTTCTTTTAGGGGAAGGAGCAAAACTGAAAACACGAAGAGTGGAAGTTATATACTCTAAATCTATGGGTTTTTTTATGCTAATTATGGGTTTTGTTCAGTTGTAAGAGGGAAAAAACTCTCTAAGCTTAACAACATCCACTGAAGGGTCAGGCGTTGGACCCATAAGTGCACGGACTTTACGAGAAATTAAATAAGAAATCAATACCTGATATTTGTAAATACGAAGTTTTTCCTCTTGATTTGGTGGCTTTAGGATGTATTCTTGATTCCTAGAAAGGATGACAGATTGCAATCTGGTAGGTAGAGGTAGAGAATCCTTGGACTCCTTTGAGTTTTTTGCTTTGGAAGTCATTGTTGAAGATGATGAACTTGATGCTTGAGGAAGAGAAGTTTAGAAGAAGAGTTTCTGAGTAAAAGGAAATAGAAAAAAGAATAAGGAATAATAAAGAAGTATTTATAGTGGGAGAGAAAAAACTCTTCAATTTAGTTGTTGACAAACGACGCCAATTTCTGTAACACGTGCCGTAATGTTAGAGGAGAAACCGAAACGGTTTCGTATGCATATCCACGTCGTCCTAAAAGAGAGGAGCCATGATTGAGAGTTATATGATTGTGGGAAGTTGCACGTTCTCGAGGTTACGCTAGACAGAAAAGTCATGATGTTGATGACATCAACCCACTAGGTGACACAATGTTATGGAAAGTAAAAAACGCACATATCTTCTTTTAGTCAAAAATGGATATTTTGGGGAGAAATTTGTTAGCAGGGATTTCGACATGATAAAATCTCAGCATAATGAAGAAAAACATAATTGATGGGAGGTTAAAAAGACATTTCGACTCAGTTTTCTAATTAAGGAAGATGAAGCCTCAGATGTTGGGATAGAGATTGAGACTTAGTATTTTTCTGAAAAAGGGATTTCGTCCAACATTTTGACGACACCCTTATTCAAGATTTCGACGTTAACAATCAGCGAGACACGTCGACCATAAGTGTTTAGCACGAAGGAATATTTTCAAAATGAGCAACTACTTTTCAGTCCTATCCAAAGGGATATGTGAAGGATATTTCAGAGGTGAAAAACATGCAATAATTATGTGTCAAATACTATAGAGAAGAATGTTACAAGTAGTTATTTTACATTTAGTATAAATAGGAGTTCTAGTGTTATGATTTAGGGTGTTGTGTTGAATCCACTACAAAAAAACTCACAAACTTAAAGTACTTAGCGAAGCGAGAAACGAGTTTAATTGATTGAAATGTATGATTTCTGAACACCATTTCATTTAATGCAAAGTTTTCAATTTAATTTATGTTCTTTGCAGTCCTACTTTCATTCCTTTGTTATTTATTATCACTTTACATTATTCTTTTATAAAGTTTGTTAGTTAGTCATAGTCGAATCCCTTTATCTTTCCAAACAATCTACATTTTTGCACTATTTTTACTTAACGATTTCTACTACATCAAAATCATTTACTTTCTTACACAAAACTCAGAAAAATGTTAGTATTATGTCCTAGGATTATCTGGTCAATCCTGCAAGTAACCTTTTACAAAAGACTAGCATTTGTTTACTAAATTTCACAGTAAACAAAATGTTCAACGTATAATTTCCTTATAGCGACAAGGATTATTCTATGAAGCTCATTGTGTAATATCTTTATAGACGGCAATGATCCTTCAGTGAAGATCCAACGTACAATTGACCATAACATCAGGTAGTTAAGAAGAGAGAGCAACTTATCAAGAACTCCTCCCTTGCGCACGCGAGGGGGTGGGGGCAGTGTGTCCTTACCTTTGATATTTTAATAATTAAATTTTTAGGGGATTCATACATTGGCGGTATTACCTTTGATACTTTAATAACTAAATTTTTAGGGGATTCATACATTGGCGGCCTAAGACCTATATCTTATTCAACAAGGAACATTTAAATAATTAATTGTAATATTATCTCAGATTAATTGAGTTTCAGGTTCTAAGAATAACTCTTTCGTCCAATTCTTTGAGTTTATAGGCATCGTGCGGTAGCGCATAGTATATTAAATACATACCTTTTCAGGTAAGCACTAATTTTCCCAATCGAATAAGTGTGACCAGCTGTTTAAGTACGATATCACTTTCTTGCATTTTCCTTGGGACCACTTCGAATTATATCTTGTGGTGATCCTCTATTTGCCTGAGAGTTCTCTAATATAAACAATTTTCCTAATTCTATCGACCAAGTCAGCTGCACACATAAGTTCTATCTCGTCTTCTTTTTTCATTAGATTATGTGTGGCTCCAAGTAGACGTGTTAAATCCAATCGACAATATGGCATCAATGTCGTAGACTATTGTAAACAACGTCTCCTTTATGGAGTGAGAACAATGTGATATGACCACAAAATCTCATAAAGTTGATCGACCCATAGTTTTGTTAAGAGTCTCACATCGGACAATAGATGACCTGGACATGTGTTTATAAGTGGGGGCAGTCCTCACTCTACCAACCGGTTTTGTAGGGTTGAGTTAGGCTCAATCACACATTCTTAACATGGTATCAGAGTCTCATTTAAGATCTGGTGGGCCACCTACTATGGTTTTTGTTATCATGCCACCCACCATTTATTTCCATGCTCCAGATGTCCAGTCCTGGGCGTGAGGGGGTGTGTTAAGAGTCTCACATTGGATAATATATGGCATGAACATGTGTTTATAAGTGGAGGAAGTTCTCACTCTACCAACCGATTTTGTAGGATTGAGTTAGCCTCAATCACACATTCTTAACCATTTTTTATCCCGTTTAATAAATATATTATCAATATTTTACCTAAATCGAATATACACAACTATTATAATTGTATTTTAATTTGTTTATTTTTTTATAAATTTCACATGCAAATTTAGTGTCAAGTCTTAAGATTCTAGAAACTCAAATACAATCACAAGTCTTGGATTGTATAATCTCTAATGAGATTTGTTAATAATAAAAAGAGAACCTATCCAAGAGTTTGCTGATCATAGATATTCAAAGTACTCCCATCCACTAATCTCCATCCAATTAAATTAAACTTACCATAATAACCAATTCTATAAACAATATGTAGCGTTGCGTTGCGTTGCGTTGCGTTGCGTTGCGTTCCATTCATGGAATATATATCACGGATATACATAAATGTATATCATATAGCTATTGATTAGACCTTTTATTTCTCATAGTCATTTATTTTCAACAACTGTTTCTTCCCTTCTTATAAACCACAACTTTCACAAAGCCAAATTAAAGTAACACGTAATTTTCAATTATGCATTTTGAGTGCAACACACTTTGTACCAAACTAATATAAGCAAGAACTATATTAAGAAAAATAATTGTCTTGTTTGTGTGAGAATAGTGATAAATCAGATTCAAATGTGTATTAAACACACTATAAAATATGACATGTTACTATCATATTTTATCTTTATCCACCTTCTTATCATATTTTATATTTATTCTATAATATGCATCAAAATGACTTTTAAATTTTGTACATTTTAAAGATGATTATTACATATATTAATTTTAATAATAAAATATATTTTAGGTATTAAAATATCTTTATAAATAATTATTAGTAGAATAATTACATGAATTAAAATATAATAAATAAAAACATATTTATGAAATAAATTGATAGATATTACATTGATATTTTTTTCTTTGAATATAATTAATATGCATCTATAATATACAGATATTTTACATTATCAATAGTTATTATATTTTTATAAATATTTAACTCTCATTTTAATTATATTTAAATATCATCTATAAATATTTGTGATGCAAATTTTATATAAAATATTTTATATTAAAAGTGAAAAATAATTAATCTATTTTTTAATAAATAATCAATAAATAGAAATTTAAAAAATCTACATGAATGGAGGATATAGTAACAAAAAGAAATAGAGAGAGTATTATTCATCAAAATTAAATCATAGACTTTGGAAATAAATTTTCCAGCTAATTTAAAAACAAAAAATAAAAGTTAGAAAACGCCATTCCGTCATGCATAATATATGTCATATGATATGGATATGCATTTAAAAAAGTATCCATGATATGATATAATATGATATTCTTAATTAATTAATTAATACTATAGTATAAATTTTACGTCACACGTTGGCTGCTTTTCTTCTTTTTGTCTTCCTTCCTAAACTGCTCAATCTCATATACTATAAATAACACAAAACAAATCAAATTTCATAAACAAAAAACAAAACGATTAGACGAAGAAAAAAAATAAACAAAACAAAAAAACCAAAAATGCATAAAGAAGAAGAAAACGAAGAGAGTGCAATGGACTCTTTGTTGTGTCCAAGTTTCAGCGTTTATTCTTCTAATAACTTAAACGACGTCGCTCAACAAGTTATCATCGAAAACGACTACTCACACTTCCAAAACGACAACGACAATTTCGAATTCGTCGCCTTTCGAAAAACCGCTGATGAAGCTTTCTTCGATCACCGCCGCTGCAATAGAACTCAAGGCGTTTTCTCCATCTCCAAACGTGATGACGCGGCGGAGAGTTTAATTCCGTTACGGGATCTGATGGGCCGCGATGATGACAGAAGAAATTCCGACGCGGCGGATATTTCGGTTCAGTCTTTGTCGGAGGTGGAAGACGAACTTGATGCGGTTCCGCCGGTGTCGTATTGCTTTTGGACACCGAAATCTCCGATGACATCGCCGTTGGCTTCTCCGATCAAATGCAAGAAAAGCAATTCCACTGGTTCGTCTTCGAATTCTTCATCTTCGAAGCGATGGAAGTTTCTGAGTTTACTCCGGAGAAGTAAAAGCGACGTAAGCGAAGTGGAGAATTCGAAGGTGAAAAGCGGTGGAAAAGGAAACGCAGAGAAAAACATAGCGATAATTGCCGAGACAAAGACTCCGGTAACGGAGAGGAAAATTCCGGCACCGATAACGGCAATGGAAGCGTTTTATCTACGAAAGAAAGAGATTAAGAGAAAATCATATTTACCGTATAATCAAGAGTTAATTGGTTTCGGTGTTGGTCATGCTATTATTGGAAGAGGTTTTCCTCTTCATGTTTGATTAATTTCTCTCAAATTTTAACTATTTTTAGTCACAAATAAAATGATTAGGACAATAGGTTAATTTTCTAGGTATTAATTATGGAATTCAGTTTTTGGAATAGGAAAAAGAGAAAAAGAAAAGTTATATATAATATTAGTTTTTAGATTTTATATAGTGATTTGTTTTAGATGTGTTTTTGATAAATAATCACGAATTTAAAAGTCGGTAAAATTAATTCGAGAAATCTTGAAAGTAATTTGTGTAAATTATTTTTGTGAACACTCGTGCGTATGAATTGAATACAATCGTCGCTTGAGCAAAATCAAAGAAAAAGATAAGGAAAAATCGTCGCTTGAATACACTCGTGCGTATGAATTGAAAGTAACGGTGTAGAAAAAGATTTTATGATAAGGAAAAATGCAATAAATGACATTAATCAAAGAAAAAGCAAAATCAAATGTTTTGTTTAATGAAACAAAAGACTAATGGAAAAGACGGGACTTAGACGCATGAATGTTTCTTGCTCAACTATTTCGCTCTTTGACTTGGGTACTCCAGTGGCATGGATAGCATGTATGAGTCAACTATTTATTCTATTTACAAAGTAATCGTCGATGTCAGTTATGACCACTAAGAAACTATTGCATTCCATCCAGTTTAATCTTTAGGTTCTCACTAGTGTGTTTATGTGTCATCAACAACACTATTTGTTTGAAACCCAAGTTGAGTTGTAACTGCTTTCAACTTCCTCGCAAACCCTCGATCGTAACTCCTCCAATATGTTGCCGACACTGACTATCAAAGACTCTGGACTTATAAATTTACTAAGTTTTTCCCTTTACGTGGTTCAGTAGACCGGTCTTCTTAATGAAATAAAGGCCTCTGTTGACTCCCCTTTTCGTGATTCTAGAAATGTTTCCCAGCGATCCAGGTCTTGGGAATTTATCCCTGAGTTCTTCAAACCATATTTCTCAATGTCTACGGCTCGATCGATCCCTCTTTATTAAAAAATATGAAGCATTCAAGATAGAGGATGAAGAAATTATTGAGAACATGTTCTCAAGGTCTCAGACTCTTGTTGCAGGACTTAAGGTTCTGGACAAAGGGTATTCTACGTTGATCATGTTTAAAATATCATCAGGAGTTTACCTAAGCGTTAGAGACCTATGGTAATTGCTATGAAGTTATCAAATGATCTTAACAATAGTTCTCTTGAAGAGCCGTTTAGTTCTTTAAGAAGTCATGAGATTGAGCTCGAGGAAGATGAGCCTAAGAGAAAGAGAAAATTTGTTGCTCTGAAGTCTTCAGAAAGACCTGAGAAGACAAAAGCTCTTCAAGCAGAAACTGATGGAGAGTCTGAAGAGGAATTAGAAGAAGATGATGAATTGTCTCTTATGTCCAGACTTGTTAATCAACTCTAGAAGAAAAGGCAAGGCAAATTCAAAGGACAAAGAAGGGAATATGGTCGTTTTGAGTCCACTTATGGATCCAAGAAGGCTGAAGATGGCAAAGAACTCGCGTGCTTTGAGTGCAAGGAGTCTGGCCACTTCAAGAATGAATTTCCTAAGTTAAAGAAAGGCCTAAGAAAAACTTTAGAGGAAAGAAGAAGGGTACGATGGCCGCATGGGATGATTCAGAGTCTTCAGAAGATGATTATGAAGAAGAACATGCTAACGTAGCGCTGATGGCTTGTATAAAAGCTCATGCATAAACGATTCAACTAGAATCTGAATCTGAGACAATTTCTGAAGAGGTATTTTCTGAACTTTCTTGTTCTGAGCTTGAATCTAGTTTATCTGAAGTTCTAGAAAAATATCAGAATCTTTTGGACAAATACAAGAATCTGAAGAAGATTCATGTACCTGAATCAGAAGCTTATTGTAAGCTTCAGGAAAAAAAATCAAGTTTGAGTGAAGAAAATCTCATTTTGAAAAACAACAACTATGTGCCTCAATGCAAGAGTCTCAAATCTGAAAAGAAAATTATTTCTAAAGCATCTACAGTTTCTGGTGATATCATAAAGAAATATGATAAATCTTTTCATAAATTTCTTGCTAAAAGCCTGAATAGAAGCTTAATGGCTTCCATGATTTATGGTGTTAGCAGAAACAGAACAATGAGTATTGGCTATGATTCTGATGACGAATCTGATTCTGAAAAAGATGATAAGCCAAATATTCTTCAGTCTCATTTTGTCCCTTCTGGGAAACAAAATGGATTATGCCTAAAGATAAAATTGCTTCTAAACCTACGGATAAAGTGAAATCTCATTTCCGTTTCAATTATGCATACATGTATATTTATCCTATACAAAAACCCAAGTTTGTTAAGAACTCTGAGAAGACTAACCCCAAAGGATCCAGAAAGATGTGAGTACCTAAGGACAAGATAGTATATGTTACAAATATCCTTAGAAACAGAGTTGAGACACCAGTCATGGTACCTACACTCTGGATACTCACGACACATGGCGGGAAGAATGCATATGTTCCAAAGCCTAGAACTTAAGCATGTAGGCTTCGTCGATTTTTGAGGTGATTAGAAAGGGAAGGTCATTGGCTCCGGATCAATAGGTAACGTTAAAATTCCTTCCATTACTAATGTTTTTTAGTTGAAAGATTAATGCATAATCTGTTGTTTATAAGTCAATTAAGTGTCAATGGTTATGATATTATTTTCAATCAAAAATCTTGTAAAGCTGTATGTCAAAAGGATGGCTCAGTTCTTTTCAGTAAAAAGAGGAAGAACAACATTTATAAGATAAGACTTTCTGATTTGAAGAATCAAAATGTAAAATTTCTTATGTCTGTAAAAACAATTTTATCTAAGAGACGACTCGTCTTTCAACATCGTGCTCAAACTTTTATTGGACTTTTTTAGGGACCGTGCCCATCCAATGGTCAATACATCTCCCCTGTCCCAATGTGAGAATCTATTTCGAGGCCGACATAATGGGGACTCACCATTGCCTTTTGAGGGTCTAACTACCAAAAGGGGGTGAATATGTGATTTCCACTTTGTGGTATATTTTCTTTGTCTTCACATTGGCATTGTGCGAATCTGATTGCTTTAATCATACACATGTGACATTTATGACATCACCCCTAAATATTTTGTGACGGGGCATTGATTTCTTTGGTAGTTGTTGCAAGCAAAAAAGTAAGTTTGTAATTATCGTATCCACAAAGACTCGTAGTTTTAAAGATCATTTAACAATTTTTAAGATTCTAAATAAAGAAGAGTTTTATAGTTGTTGTGATGCATAAAAGTAAATAACAAAAAGTAAAGTGAAGATTTCAATGTTAATAGTAAGAAAGCTTTCTAGGGATAGATTTTGTCATGACGTATATATCATGCATAACCATGAGTGACTAATATGCTCCTCTACTCAACTATTAATATTACCATTTGTTGCTCTTATTTGTATCTCTTGTCGGTCTCAACATCGTGAGATCAATGCCTTACCCTCTAACCATTATAAATAAGTAAGATTCCACATCAATCCATCTACTGTACGTGCGTATATTGAACTTAACCTTATTTGTAGGCATTAACATCCAATAGATTATAATGTTGGATCTAGTAATGACAAACACCTTTCGATGTCAAGTTACACCATAGAAATATGTTTTAGGTAGCAAATCTAAAACAAACATAGTAACCAATATTAAAGCTTGAGTAGAATTATATAAAACTCCATGACCTATTTAATACATGAGTATAATAATTACATCTTGTGGATCTATATGCTTGCAGGTACAAAATTAAAAATATCGCTAAAGATTTATCTGAAGTTTTAATTACGACAACGATGTTTAAAGTCAGTGGCAATAACTTTCAACCTTGATTATGGTGATCTATCTAAAGAATCATGTAATGCCTCGTCAAAAAGGATATTCAAGATCAAAATGCTTATATAACTAAAAGCAATTGAGCAAAAATCTTGAAGTCTCAAAAAAAGTATGAAAGCTCACTCGTTCATTTATGTATGTATATCTAAATGACCATGATATTGTAAAAGTAAGGAAGTAGCTTAGAAGTACTAAGGCAACTCACACACACCTAAAATAGTTTTCAAAAAATTTTTATCTTAAAAATTACTTTCTTAAGATACCAGATTTATCAAAAAATATGACATGTCAAATTCATTTTTTTAAACGATAAGAATGCATACCGGATTTTGGAATACAATTCCTAATTTTTCAATTTTTATCATAAATTTTACATGTTCTACCGGATTTTTCCTTCAAACATTCTGATAAATTTTTGATAAGAATAACATAGGTATTATAGAAATATGCAAGGTGTCATGTGTAATTATAGAGGTGGCAGAATAAAACCTCAAATAAAAGGTTCAATGACCCACTCGAAAAAGTTATAAGACGACCCAAGGATTTACCTAATAAAATCTTACAAGAATGGACTTTATTTAAGTCACCACAATATCATCATTTAACGACTATTAGATCAACCACGCCATAAAATGTTCAATGATGTTTAAAGTGATAATGATAGAGTGAAAACTTGAGAATAAATATAACAAACTAGGTGGCACGTCAATCTTGCAATAAAAAAAAAGATTAATTACTATACACTGTCAGTGTAAAAAAATTTACACTGTCGATTAATCGTCATCATCCGTTTGCATTATTTTATAGATTTTTAAAATAAAAGTCAAATTATTTTTACCATCCGACGTCTATAATTAACTGACGGTGTAAAATCATTTTACACTGTCAGTGTATTTCAATTAAACTCATAAAAAAATTGAGAGTACTCCTAGATATTAAACACACGAGTCTCCACCTTAATCAATTAAATCAATTATTTTATTAAATATTTTAAATATATCATAATTGATGAATCTAAAAATCAAATCAATCTCAAAAAGCTCATTTTTAAACCCTTTTCTAAAAATTTCATATTAAAAAGCACAAATATATTTTTATTGATATTTCATTAAAAAAAAGTTATTATTGTTCTCCATCTAGAATATGAGCATTTGCATTTTGGATGAGTGCCCAATAAGGCTAACAGCCAACAAAGCACTTTCATGTATATAAGACAAACAAAAAATGCAATCCCATTTCTATTGGATGTAGGATAAGAGAAATTGACTAGTGCTTTTGAATAAAATGTTTTTAAGTTTTGCATCCCTCGTGTATGAGCTTTTAATCAAATAACAATTCTTAATGTTTCTCCAAAAAGTAGTTATCTTAATGTTATACTAATAATTAATGTTTTTCTTAAAGGTGTTATATAATAATTAAAGTAATTAGTTTAGCTTTTTAAAACATTTCTTCTTTTGTTACCTCTTTTAAAGTTTAAGTAGATCCGAGAAAGTGCTTCTAGAAAACACACAATTTTGACTAATGTATAATATAAATTTAGGTTCAAATATAGAAAGCATAAAGTTATATATTTAATCTTTACATCTAGTTATGAAACTTCCTTTTAAAATAGTTATGAAATATCATAAGTTTTTGAAGGAGAATTTTGTGATTCTTTCTGAATTTAAATAGGTAAATTGTTCATATAAATTAACAAATTTTTTGTCTATATAATATTTTTTTATAAATATTTTCATGTTAAAATTCTTTTAATATTTATTTCAAAAAATTCAGAAGAAATTTTTTTTACTTGTAAAATTTCCTACAAATTTTAATATTAAGGACGAATAATTTACTAATTAACTTACATAAACTATTTATCTTTTTAAACTTTCTTTCTAATATAGAAAACTACTCTCTACCATCACTTGGAAGACTAACATTATATTGGTATGAGTAAACTGAATTTGAATTCTTCAGCAAGATTTATCATTAGGGCAGAAAACCCCATTAAAAGTAGTTAGTCAATGATAACTTGGAAAGTAATCCCTCTTCCTTTATAAGTGTCACTTTCTTGTAAAAAATTTGTTTCTTTTTAATTGTCACTTGCAAAGTTCAAGGTAATATTAATTGCAATTTTGTCAAAATTATCTCTAGATAATGATTGCAGAGAGAGAAAAAGTAAAGTGAATGTAATAAATAATTAAGGGTATTATAGGTAAAAGAAAAATTATTATTTGAAAAGTAATAATAATGATTAGTTTTCTTGGTATGGGTAAAAAATAAAAAAATGACATTTAAAAAGATAGGAGGAAGTATTAAGTAATGATCATAAAACAATAAACGATGATGATTACAAAGTAAATGTTCAACCCACAAAACATGAAAAGGGGTGACCTTTTTTATGTGCACGAGCATAAATAAACACTCATTTTAAATGAATGAATTGTGGATAAGTACGAGATTATTAAAATAAATTATTACTAATTAGGCCACCTCATTTCTTCCAATTACTCATTGCAATTTATTATAATAGTAGTTATATATAATTAGTGTAATAAGATGGCTACATTTGCTAATAGTGGGCATATGGTAGATTTTTCCCCATGCAGTCATGTCATGCCCTCACTAACCCACTTTCACTTTCATGAATTTGTTCAATTAGCGAAAAACAAGTAACAAGGACCACTTCTAGAATCTTGGAATAAATGGGAGATCGAATTTATAAGGAAACAAAAAATTTGTTTAAATTAAATTAAACGAAAGTATTTTGTGATTTTATTTTTTTATAGCAGTTGGATTAAGTTTATTATTTCAACATTTTTTTAATTTTTTGTTGGAGATTTCAATAATCAAAGAACTTATTTCACAGGTTGTTTCGTAACGGAACAATAGTGGTTCGGTAAACGATGAAGTAGTGATTCATTATGGTGAACTTGAATTTCCAATGCTGTGGAGAGGAGATTAGCCTATAAATTTAGCACTTCAATGCTTAAGTCGGTGAGAAAATGAAAAGTGATGTGAGAGCAAGAATTAATTTTAATAACTGAGAATCGCGCACCTTCCCTCTTATATAGTGGGAGTGGTTCAAATCGTATGCAAGCGGTGTGGTGCACAACACATACAATTGTCTAATTGATCTGGATAGTTGGTAATATTTTATAGGACATAATTGTCTGTCTTAGGCGAGGATATAAAAGTACATTTTCTCATTGCGTTTGCTTCCTTTGCTTCTTTGCCTCTGGGATTTTCGTCTTGGTCCCTGTTAGTGGATTACAATAGTCCCCTCAAGCCCTCTCCCATGCTTTGCAAGACGAGGGTTTATCATATATGTCTCAACCCGACCGCTTTACTTGAGGAGGTGAAAAACCTTGATGGGACGTCATTGTTGTTCCTTTTGGATTGACTGCATTTGATAAAAGAACACATGAACATGATGTATTTTAGGCAACATGTGGAATAAGATGTTCCAGCATGTGTTCCAACATCTGAGTTTGTTGCCAAGGAGAGTTGTTAGCTAAAGTGCTTGACATAACTAGTTGCAAGAGTTGTTTGGCTAAAATGCTTGAAAAAACTAGTTAAGGAATAAGCTTAAGGTTTAGGTTCTGACTATCTTCTGATGTCCTTCAGAAGTGTTGAGGTGCTGGCTTCTTCAGATGATCTAGAGTCTTGCTTTCTAGAAGAAGTTTGTGTTGATAATCCAAAATTGACTTGAAAAGATTTGGATCTATTTGAGTCAAAGAAGATTTGATTAAATGTAGCTTCAAGAAATGTTTGGTCTAAGGACTACTCTATAAAGAAGACTTACACGAAGAATATACGTTTTGGATGCTCTGGTGTAACATGTGGAACACGATGTTCCAACATGTGTGGTATAACATCTGGTCTCCATCAACAAGACACATGTTAGTGTATACTACAAGATCTGACAACTATTGCAGTTGTGGTTCAGTATTTCTCTATCCAAGATTCTTTCTACCTCATAAGATCTATAAGTTATGGAGAGGAATGGATTTGGATGTATGTTACAACATGTAGAATACAATGCTCCAATATGTGCAGTGCAACATCTGTCCCCGGTTCAACAGACCAATATTGTTGCATTTTTTGAGCAAAAATATGGTTTATATTCTATCAGATTTGTTATTATTATTTAATGCAATGAGTTTGTGTGGTTTGTTTGACAGTTGTTGAAGATCAAATCAATTTATATGGAAATTTAAATTTAAATTTAAATTAATAACAAATCATATCTTTTTTTGGAGAACTTTATGGAGAAAATCAAATCCAACAAGATTATGCTATTATTTTGGACGAAATTAAACTAGAAATCCAAGAAAATCCTAGGATTGCATTTCTATTTAAGAAGACTCAAACCTCACTTTTGAGGTGTGCAAGTTTTGAAGATACCCAATGTTAGGGTTTATCTTTTGAGTCTTTGTATGTGCACCACTACGTGTATCCTTTCATATCATAAGGCATAGAGTTTGGTATTTATTGAGTTGTAAACCTTGTTCCAAGATGTTAATTCTATAAACTTAAGAACAAAGTGTTTCTTTTATTCCACATTAATGTCATAACCGAATTAGGGTTGAATCTTTGTGTACACCTCCCTGTTGCAGTAACTTGGCATAAAAGATTTCTCTTAGTTGAGTTGTAACATTCAACATTCTTCATTAAGTTGTAAACACAATCACGGGTTGTGTGATTGAGAAGAAAGTGAGTAGGTTCTCATATTTATGGGAGTCCTTAAATAGAAAGACACTAGGATTAGGAAGAGGCTTTGAACAAAATAGGGTTTGGTGATTCTTGTAAGACTAATTGTACTAATTCTAAGTAATGGGTTTCCTTTCTTGGGTAGAGTGCCCCCAGACGTAGGTGTGGTTTCATCGAACTAGGTTACCAATCTCTTGCGTTTTTTTTTCTTTCTTTTTTTGCTTCATCATCTTGTAAAGGTTAATCTGTCACATCTTGCTTGCAAACTTTTTTTTTTTGGTTTCTAGTTTACAATGTCTCAGACATCATGTATGACATATGCCTCCAGAAACTATAACCTGTTATAAACTAGTAGTTCTTGTTGTCTCAGGCATCTGGTCCAACATTTGTCCTCTCCTAAGAACAAAATTTTCAATTGGCATTAGAGCAGACACCCTATTTTATTTGGGTGAGCTCCAGAGATATATTATTATATTCGAGATAGAGAACTTTAAAGAAGGAGCAGCCGTTTATCCTTCAAAGATTGTTGACAGTTATGAAGATTGTGATGTTCAAGGTGAATGTAATTCTAAAGAATATCTCAGGCTTAATAAGAGATTTAGTAAAGTCATGAGACAACTTGACAAGAGACCTAGGAAGAATGTCCCTACCAATATCAAGAACATTTGTCATAAAGGAAAGGATGGTGAAAGGAAAAATATCAACTATTCCTACAGGTGGAAAGGGATCCAATGTCTTAAGTGTAAATACTTTGATCATATTCAAGTTGAATGCTCAAGTGTTCTAATGAAGCAAAGAAGAATCCCTAATGTCTTTATTGATGAAAAAGATGAGTTTAATCTAGCAAAGAATTTTGTAACATTCAAAGACGTGAAAGAGGTTATGCATTCTAGTGAACAACTGAATTGAAAGAAAATGTGTATTGCTCCTTTTTAGAAACCAAAATGTTGAATGTCATGTAACATGTATTAGCATCGGGTCAAGCATGATTATCAGTTTCTTAAGTGTGTCTCCTCAATTCCTATGTAATTCTGTAAGTTGTATGGTAGACAATCTCACCATCGACAGTTGCATCCTTAGTGGAATAAGAAGCTTTAAAGGCAACATCAACATGTATGGCTTAGCAAGCCTAATATTCTTGTTACTTGTTTCTCCCACAAGGAGTTCTATTGTTAAGATCGGTTTCTTAGATGCATTAGGTAGATGATTGGAGAAAGAAACTGTGTGGCTCCTTGTGATAGCTATAGGAGAAGGAAATTTGTAAAGATAAAGATGGTGGTTGTCACATGTGTACTGATCTCAATGTTGAAAAGGAAGTAATTATGAAGTTTTCCTTCCTAAGAAATAAACTAAGATGTTACTAAAGATAGTTCAACCTCTTACTCATACTTCTGATTTACCATATATGGACTTTCTGATATTCAAGAAAGAGTTTATCATTGAAGGGAAGCCCGATGGTCAGGCTAGAGGCCCTCCCAACATTAAACAACATGCAGTGGTTCAGAAGAAGGAGTTGAATAAGAATAGAAATTATGGCATTCCTTCTCATATGTCTGGAGTTTTGTTTAACCAAAAACATGATAGTGTGTTTGATAAAACTGGAATTGGTGTTACTCTTAATGTCTTGAAGTTCAGCCACAAGTTGTTTTATAAGAAATATGTTCAAATATTGCTCTCCACAATATTTCTCAGGTTGATAAGACTGATCTAGTTACTGGAGAAATTATGATTGAAGTCCCAATCATGTTTGGGCCTATGAGAAATTATCATCTCATCCACATGTTTAGTTTGTGAAGAATCCCAGGAATCCTCAATGGTAAATCAAAATGTTGATAAAGATGTTCTAAACATCTTGTATGACATGTTGACAAAGTCTCAAATGCATAATAAGAATAGTTATCATGAAAATGTTGATCATGTTGAAGATGCAGAGACTTTGTGTGAAGATGTTAAAAGCAAGGTTGAAAGATTACTTGTAGTTTGTGCTTCTAATAGCAAGGTGTATGGATTGTTTACCAAGGAAACACAATATATATATATATATATATATATATATATATATATATATATATATATATATATATATATATATATATATATATATATATATATATATATATATATATATATATATATATATATATATTATATGACTCCATTTAGTTATGAAGAATGTGATCTCATGGGTTTGTCAATGAAGCAAGTTGTTATTGACAAATCAATAAACACTTTGCTACCTACTAAAGAAGATGGAAGTTTGTGTCATACTGGATTTTTTTATTCTATTGACCATCTTGAATCCATTAGATTGATACAAATATTATTGTTCAATGTATATCAGATGGATGTGCATAGTTCCTCTCTCAATTGGTACTTGAATGTGGAAGTTTAAGATCTCAAGTTCATCGATAGATGACCCAAAAATACATTTGTCTATTTTTTCCAAATTTTACAACACCATAAAAATGAGCATGGTATACCCGAAAACGACACGGATGATACTTTTCCCATTGTTCCTAAGGTATGTATCATGGCTACAATCCCTACCCATGAAGTACGTTATGACATGGAATGAGCTAAAAATTGCATTTCTAATTCGTTAATTCCCCCGAGCAAAACTGTTCAGCTTCAAAACTAGATAATGCATTTTTAACAAAGCAACATGGAATCATTATACAAAGCTTAAGAACAGTTTAAGGAAATGCTTATGTTTTTCTCCCACCATGAACTTTAGAAATAATTGATAGTTTATACGTTATATAATACTCTTCTTTATTCTACGAGAATGATAATCAATGTAATTACAGTCCTAGGGATTAATGAATAAGGATATTGAAGAAGCTTATGCACTCATAGAAGAAATGGTGGGGAACCATTATTAACGGGGAATCGAACATGCAACTAAGAAATCACCCCAAAAGGGATTCTTACATGAGGTGAGTGTTCTGGACCATATAATGTTAAGGTTGAGGCCTTATTTCAAAAATTCGATAATTTAAGTGTTAGCATTGTAGTCCCTATCGCCCCGACCTATGAGATTTGTGGATTAGTTGGTCACACTGGTATTGCACGCTGTGTGATTGCAACAGGAGAACATATCCAAGACATGGCTAATTATGTGAACAATTCCCAAAGAGGAAACCCTTACTCGAATACCTCCAATCTCGGATGAAGATACCACCCTAATTTTCCTACAAAAATAACAATCCCCAATATCTAGAAAATGAAACACCAGTTGGCTCCCCTGGCTTCCAAGGACAAAAGGGTGTTCCTGCTCCTAGAAAGTCCAACCTCGAATTGCTGATGAATTTTTTTGTCATAACCATAACTCGGTAAAACGAGAATTTTAAAAACCTGAATTTGCATATAATAAGCTTCTTAGACAACTGCAGTCTAAGGTTGAATCTATATCCACACATAATAATATGTAAGAGATCCAAACATCTCAAGAAACGCAACAACAACTGTCTTCAAATGCTCATACAAGAATATTTTAAGGACAATCTGAGTCAAATTAAAAATGCATTTGAACATTATTGTGCTACGAAGTAGAAAATATTTAGAGGACATCGGTAAGAAAAATGAAGATAAAACTAAAAAAGGGTGAGTCATCCCAACCTTTCTGTTAATGACAAAGGGGGAGAAGATATTATGATATTTTTGTGTCTTTCTCTAACAAGCAAGCTTTAAAAATTGTAAAACTCTCATGGATGCATGAATCAAGGGGGGAGTTATCATTGTTAGGGGGAGCATTGTGCATAAAGCTTCAATTGTTTGTCATCAACAAAAAGGGGGAGAATGTGAAGTCAAGACTCTCTATCTAATATGTTTTGATGAAGGCAAAGTTAAATAAAAATGATCATGTCAAAAGTATGGAAAAAGTTTCAAGCAATGTGTGAAAACTAACATCAAAGGATTCAAGACTTACTTTTAATACCAACATTGATCTTGAGTTTTTAAGGTACAAGCATGCAATATATATATTGATAACTTAGTACTAAAAAATTCTCCAAATATTCATTGCATGCATGATCCATTGTGTCTCACATGTCTCTGTTTCTATATTGTTTTTCCAAATAGTTTTTCATAATTCAGTTCAGGAAATCAATTTCCCTCACGAAATTTTGAATTTTTCTGAAGTAGTGGTTGTTTTGAAATATGTCCTATGAATTGAATGTTTTCCAAAGATCATCCTTTAACCATTACATCTTTTCATTGAATTACACTCTTTTATGCGTGTGATTTAAGGGCAATTGTAAGCTTGATTTCCCATCTATATATAAGAAACTCGATCTAGGTGAGATGAAGGTCACCAATATATCATTGTAATTGGAAGATGGATCTATAAAATACTTGGTAGGAATACTGGAAGACATACCAATAAGAGTTGTCCAACTACATATCCATTGATTTCGTGATTATGGAGATGGAAGAGAACGTCAATCCCAATTATCTTAGGTAATCGATGTGAAAAAAGGAAAGTTTATCTTTGAAGTATGAGATGAAAAAATAGAATTTATTCTATCAAAATTTATGAAAAAATCATCAATTAGAGATTCCTGTTGCGAAGTCGATGTTATCGATGAGTGTGTTAAAGAGTTTATTTGACCCACCTCATGTTGGAGGCATGCCTAATTGGTAGCACCAACCATAAAAACAACAAAGTTGAAGCATATAGAAGATTGTTGGATAGAAATTCCACTACCAAAGACCAAAACCTTCAAATTTGCTTATGACAAGGAGTTCAACATCTTTTCAACAAAGAAAATTCAAAAATAAAGCCGACGCCATGAACTCATAACCTTAGGTACGAATTTTTTAGATGAGGATTTGAATCATCCTTTTATTATAAATGCAAAATTAAGCAAAACTGAAACTGAAAAACTACTTAATGTGCTAAAAAGGTATCCTAAAGTCATTCAGAGATCACATATTATGTCCACATCTTAAGCTAATTTATGCATTCCGCACAACAAGCTCATTGAGATGCAGCCATGTCCGTTATATGGTACCTCAAATATTCACCATATCAGGGAATTACTTTTCCAAAAGAAAATGATGTCAATCTCATTGTTGATTATGATTCAAATCATGCATCATGTCTCTTAAAAACCGGAGGACTAAAATAAAAATGTTTAGTTAATTTCCAACCGAATTTTAGAATATCATAACTTCATTCTCCTGAAAACCGAAAGATCATACAAAACTTCAACCTTGTGATAAGATCCCGCGCGTGCGCACACACAAATCATATAACAAAATATGTACAAATGTTACCATTAACCAATACAAATTCTATATATGGTACAACAATTTACACAATCTTTACATAGCTAATCTACCTCTTATGGTATAAACTAAATAAAAAAAATAATGAAATCATCTCTAGAAAAGGCTATTAACAAACCTTACTACACAAATCACCTCCAAACTAAGCAATAAACCAAATACAAATCCATCTCCAAGAATGTAAGTTTCAAACCAAATCTACATTTTACACATTTCAAGGTTCCCTTTGCTTCAACCTTTCTCTCAAATGTATTAATTTCCCTTGAAATTTTTTAGGTAACTCATCACCTATCTCAAACTCAGTTCCTTCTACTTGTTTTCTTTGTATGATATCATGATACATTGGTAGAAACCTACTTTGAAAAGCTCTATAACAAAAATATGGTAAAAGAACACAAACAACAACAAAAAGAGTAACTAACCAATATAAAGCACTAGGAGCACATGCTTCCATAAATACTCTATAAGCTGTTGTTGATGTGGTTGGAGATATGTAACCATAAACAATCAAGAAAATGTACCAAAATGCGATACTACCCCAAAGGAAAAAATGTTGAATCCAAGTGAAGTAGTTGATTGAAAGTGCCATTTGGCAATTCACAACCCAAATTGCGCAAGTATACATTATCACACCGAGTATTTCGAAATCTACTACTTGACCGTCTTTTGTGAAGGCTTGGTTTGAGACGGAATTAGTCGTTAAGAAGAAGATTAGCAAGGAACTAATGACTCCGTTTAACATCCAACCGATTATCCGTGGCCAGCTGAAGAGAGTGTTCTCTACTCCTTCTAGATATAGAAAGGGATACTGTGTATAATGATAGTTTGATTAGTATAAGGTTTCTTGGATTACAAGTAATCCCAAAATTTAATAACTATGTAGACAAGTTTTACACGACGTTCAATCGTATGTATCTTTATGAACAAAGACGGCAATTTGGTACCTTTTGGCATAGTTTGGCAGAAACATCTTGATCAAAAACACCGAGGGCGATTACCGGTAATGAAGTGAAGAACACATTGTAACACGACATGTACCAATCATTGTAAGCGGCTTGACCGGAGAATGATGCATATGCTTCAAACCAAAATAGGGTGAATCCAAATGCAATGTTTTTGTAGAAAAAGTAACATATCTGCATCGATAAATAAAACAAGTTATCAGTGACCGAGTTTTTTGTGGATTAAGTTTTCTAAATTATAACATACATGATGCATTCACAAACACAGTTCTTTGAATGCATGGTTTTACCATCATTGATATTCTCCTATAGCACCAGTGGCCATGTACCAACAACAAACGCTCTAGAAAACGGAATTGACCAATTGCATAATCACTCGCCATCACAGCCTGTAGACATAGTCTATAAATAAGAACTTATATAATAAGCACTTAATTAGTTAAGTTGCTTGTCCAAACAGGGTCTAAGTTAAAAATTATTTTCAACTTCTTCACATATTACGGACATGAAGGATATATGTATTTCAAGGACCGAAAAAACGGCAGGGCCAAAATAAGTTCAAGAAAATGCATTTTATTGACCTGCATCCCTTCTGCACCACTAATGCCAACTCCAATATCAGCCTCCTGAAGCATGCCAACATCATTTGCACCATCGCCGATAGATAACGTTGTCTTTCCTGTTTCCAATTTCACCAATTTCGTAACCTGCATATTTTTTCGGATCATGCAATTATATACAAGAAATTTCCACTATTTCTATGAAGAAAAATTCAGATAGTGCATCCATTATACTCACACGAGCTTTTTGTTTTGGCGAAGACCGACAACAAATGACAGAAGCGCAATTACTAGCCAACTTAAAGAACGGTTTCTCCAAAGCATTGTTGAGAGAATACTCCAAGGACCTCCCATCAATTATCAAGCCAAACGAAGAACTTTCCGATGAGGAACCCTCTTTCGCTGACTTGATTTGCAAGATTCCATCATTAATTTGCTTCTCAATGCTATCATGAGAGGCCTAAACAATCATCGTATCAAAGAACGAAAATAATGAAAGAAAATTGGATGCAAAAATAAATGCAAGGTCGTGTACCTTTATTAGAGCCTCCTTGTTCCCTTGTTTCTCCAATGATAGGATTTCCGATGAATCAAGAGTGATCACTATCTGTGTCATGTCTTGTCTAAGTAAACTACAAGCATACCTGTAAAAACGGAGAGGAAAAAACTAGTGTCAAATTATGCTACGCTATATTACTATAGCGATATAGCCGCTATTTGACAATACTTTGTACTACATCGCTATTGCAGAACAATAGCAATTTGTTGAAATTCCGCTACGTATGGCGATATTGTAGCCGCTATTTGACAACACTTAAAAGTAACAGAAAGAAGAACAAGCCGTGTTGATATACCCGATGTTGACCGCAGTTTCCATTTTGTCCCCGGTCAATACCCATAGCTTGATTCCTGCCTTAGCAAGATTTTCAATACATTCAGGAACCTGTATTTTTAAGTAAACAAAGTTAACTTCATCAAATAATTAATGGCATTCATATTCGAGCGGAATTTTATACCGACCCCTTTTTGCAGTCTATCCTCGACTGCGGTAGCTCCAAGAAGTATCAAATCTCTTTCCATCTTATCAGCAGCTGCATCGACCAGTGTATCACGGTCTGCTGCTAAAGATGTTTTGGCCTTCGAGAACTCCTTGTCCCATTGGTTATATTCTTCTTCGCCAAGTTCACGGTATGTGATCACGAGAGTTCTTAAACCTGCCTCGGAATATTTTTTTATATGATTATTGGTTTCAGCCTCAAATTCTCTTCCATATTCCGAGAGCCTTTCAAACATAACACTGTCTGCACCCTTGCATAGGAGCAATATTTTATTTTCCTCGTTCCTCACTATCACCGACATTCTTTTGCGAGAACTGCTGAACTCTAAGATATGCAGAAGCCGGTACACTCTGCTCATCAATGAAGTCAACAAAACATAATTAAACATTAAAATTAAAAAGTATGAACATTGCCCAAACCGGCGAAAATCATAGAAACTAGCATAGTAAAAGGAGTTAGCCAACCTGTCAACCCTTTTTCCTCTTTCATGATTGAGTTCGTGCAACGAAATGCTTGTTTGTGTCCGAGCAAAAAACTCAAAACCAAGCTCTTTTGCAGCTATGACAAATGCCGCTTCATCTGGCGATTCAGCTTCATACAAAATTTCACCCGACTTTTTATCTACATCAGGAATTGCTGTATGACATATAGCTAAAACTCGAAAGAATTTCTCTATGATGTCCGGATGTTGTTCGTTAATCCATAATCCGTTCATTATACGTTCATCTTTAAAGTTAAAGCCTTTAATTGGTTTCTGAGGTTCCACAGCCTCGCTACTCTTACTCAAGATATCCAATGAATACGCATCACCTTCAGATTCTCCACCCTTCGCTCTCCTAGCAAGTGCCTTCTCTACTTCGGTAATACCGCGACCATACTGAATACCCCCAACGGAACATTTGACAAACTCCATAGAGTTACATGTCAAAGTACCTGTTTTATCAGACAATATAGTATCAACTTGACCGAGTTCTTCATTCAAATTAGACGTCCGTGCATGAGCTGGCCGATCCGATTCTTCAAAATACATTTCCTGATCTTGGTTGATGAAAATACACTGCAGAACTTTTACAAGTTCTATCGACACATAAAGTGATATCGGAATTAGATACCCATACAGCATAAGCGCAGTCAAAAAATGAAGAATCGAGGCGAGGCCTGCTCTTCTAGAATCGAAATATACTGTTGACTCGTCTGGATGAAGATACCATCTTCTGTAATTTCCATCACTAGTAATATCCCTTTTGGTCTCGACACCGAAAAACAAAGAACCGATAAAGGATATCAAAATCAAAGTACTGAAGAGAATGTAAATTATCTTATCCATTTTTCTCTCAATTTTGCTCCTCTTTGACGGAGGATCAATGGAGTTTTGCATCACTTTTGTATCATGGCCAGTAAAGATAACAACGCCGTAGATATATTCGGTATTTCTCAGCTTAGAATCTCGTAAAAGGATTTCCTGCAATGAAAGAGGATATTCTACACCCTCGTATTTCAAAGTTCCAATAAATGAGTATAGATTTTCATTAGGATCCTCACATTTGACCATAGCTCTAAACTTCTGCAGAGATTCTTCATCATTAAGACGAGTTGTAGCCTCTAATGCATGCTTTAATTTTAGATTAGTTTCTCCGTCAAGATTCATTGTCTCGACATAGCAAACACCGTCCCCGTAGCTTGATGAAAGTAGAAGAAGATCAGAAGGAAAGTATTCATCTTTGTACACTTTAATCACATCACCGACACGAAGCTTCTTCCATCTTGTCTCCACAAATGTATTGTTTTTACCATATACCTGAACCTTTCTGTTGTTCGCCTCTATATCCTGAAAGAACCGATTGAAAATGAAAATTTTCAATGAAAAGGAAGTTAAGAAAACTATCTTGAAAAAGAAACCAATTGAAAATGATGACTCATAACAGGACAAAAGTGAAGCATATCCAAGCAAATCATCTGACAGAAAAAAAAAAATAGTAAGCACAAAAAAAGGTACAAATAAGTTACTTAGGCATAAAGCAACACTTGATTATACGAGAAAATGATATGCAACAATCATGTTTCCTAACCTATTTTTCCCATAAAAAGCATTAGATCAAAATTAAAACTACCACTAATAATCTTTTTGGATCGACTTATTTGAACTTATCTTCTGGTATAAGTACTTGTGAGGTTGTTTGGACGAGCTGTTGCAAACAGCTTATGACATGCCCATAAACAGTTTTTCAGCTTATTTCTATAATATCTCCAGACTAGCTTATGAAAACAGCCTATACCTTATATAATTTTACTTCATTTTATCTCTTGATAATGAACTAGCTTATACATAATCACTTTTTTAAAGCCTGGTATCCGACTTTGTGACTGACTAATCCAAGGAGACCAAACTTGCGGGGGGGCCAATTTAAAGGCAGAGTTGACTCTGTATGGATCTGACCCAACACACGAATTGTTAGCACCTAACATTCGAACCTGAGACCTTGAGAGGAGCACACTCTCAGGACTCAAGCCAGCCTTCAGCAATAGGCCAACCCCTGGGGTACATAATCACTTATTTAATAAGTGCTTAATAAAATTGCTTAAAGTGAAACAGTACCTGTCTTCTCCTTCTCCAATCTTCCACAGCTTCTTTGGCCATAGTAGCACCAATAACAGCCACCAAAGGCGCAGCAATACTCAAAGCTGTATAAGGTGCCAAAGGACTAAACGAAACACAAGCAACAACAAGAAAGTAGATATTTGCAACTCTTCTGAACTGTTCAAACAATGACTTTGGTATAAAATTAAAAGCTGTATACTTGGTAGTTGAAACATAGTTTCCATCATAATTCAACTGAATTGCTTCAATGTTATCAGGATCATTGCAATAAACAACTCTTGAATACCCTTTTTGTCCAATTTGATAATGACCCTCTTTAAATGGTGACTTGAAACAAGAAAATGAATATAGTTTGCTAAAATGTATCCTCTTTCTTCCCCCTTCAGGCATTTTTTTCACACCTTCCCCTCTAAATTCCAAATGATCCTCGAATTCAATCAGAGAACACACGATATTTGATCACGCAGACGTATCTACTTAATTGTAAACTATGAGTCATACCCGAAAAATCAAAGAAACACCCATGACAAACATCACAAAGACAAACAATAAAGTTCAAATTTTTAACACCCTCTATGAAAAAAGCACCCAAATTAGGCCAACCCCTTTACCTAAAAATTTGAACTTTAAATAAATGTGAGAACAACAAACATCACAAGCTAAGAAAAAAACACAAGCTTGATTGATTGGTTATACAAATTAAAAAAAAACAACCTTGATTGATTGTACAAACAAAAAAAACAACCTTTGATCTATCTCTACTACAACTATATATATACAAACATATATATAGATATAGCTTGTATAATTCAAGTAAAAAAACTCAACAAGAAAAACATAAAGATAAGAACTTTGTGATGTGTAAAGGGTATAATGGGAAACCCTTGAAGGTGTATAGATTTAGAGAATTCTTTGGTGTAAATGATAGGTGAAGTTGTCTGTTACTTGATGGTTGATGAAGGGAATTGTGTAGAGAGAGAGAGAAGAATAAGTTGGTGTGAGAGTAAGTAGAAGCAGTTAAGGTTGCCGCTAGTATAAGCAAGGAAATGAAAATGAATGTGAAAGAGACATCAAAGAAAAAATTGATAGAAAGAAAGAACCGGTAGTAACATAGAGCTGGTTACATAGTCCTACATTACATTTCTTTCATTCATCAAAGGGAAGAGAGAGAAAGAGACCAAAACAGGAAAAAAGGTACTATACAGGTGAATGTAATCAATGTAATCATAATAATAGAAATACAAGTTGTTGTTTTTTTTGTTATTTTCTTTAGTTTTAACTTGTTAAATTTCAACACTCATTTGTATAATAAAGAGTAGTTCTAATAAAAATAAATACTAATTATTTAATGAGGTAAAAATATTGATAAATGTAGAGCTCATTGAGATACAAATGATTCATAAGTACAAATTATTTAAAAGCTATTAATATTTTTTTTAACTAAAGGAATAGTGACGTGAAAGTCTTTTTATATGTCACAATTATGATGACACTCTAAAAAAACATAATTTATTTAAAATAACCATTTTTTTTTAATTTAAATTTTAAAATAATTTATTTTTTAAATTAATTATCGAAATAATCACGTTTCATCATTTATGCTCCAATTGAACTGACGTATCTAATTGTCAATCAAAGGAGGCGCCTAGTCATTGACGCATGCATGCATTACAAATGAGCATTACAGGGATTGACGCATGCATGCCTTGAAGCCACATACATTGGCACATGCATACACTACATCAATGTATACGCCAATGCATGTGGCGCGTGCACTATGCATGTCTTTCTTTTTAATTTTATATTTTATATTTATAATTAATTAAATTAAATATTTAAATAAAAAATATTATTATAATATAAATTAAAATACATAAAATTGACAAGAAAATCAATGATCCGCCCGATTCAAACACCCCATATTCCACATCCAGGCGCGTTAGCCTGTCTTCGAGGTCTCCCACGATTTCTCTGAAATGTTTGGGATCTTTGAGTGCTGACATGATGCAATGGTGGCTGGTGCGAAGGTCTAGTGGAAGGTCCAACGGTATTTGATAGATTTTTCATCATTTCTCCCAAATAGTTGGGGGGGGGGGGGGGGGGGGGGTTGTCGCCAACGGAGCTTCCGTAATTGAGTTCGGTGCCCATGTTGTTGTAGTTTAGTCGTTGTAGTTAGGTGAGTTGTGGACGGTATGGTTGCCTGAATTGGGACATTGAATCGTTTTGAAACGAAGCAATGGTTCTTGTGGTTTACTAAAGTCAAACAATGGTTAGGTGTTGTGGCAATGGGATGTTTGGGTATTCATTAGGGGGCTATGATGACATGATGCTGAATCGTATGAACCATTTGGGCTATAAACTGGTGTGGAGGATCCGTATGGTTGTTGGTGGTTAGGGTTTAATTCTTGGTTTTGAGTTTGGGTGTGTGACATGAATTGGTTGCGAGGTTGGGTGTTTGGTGGTTAGGTGTATTTGGTAGGGTGATTGTGTGAGGTTGGTCGTTGGGTTTGGATGGGTTGACATTGTTCTTGGGCGGGGATTTGTTGTTGGGCGTTTGATGACGAAGCTCGTTGGCGTGGATCAATCAAATACTTTGACTCAGACACAAACTGTGGCGTTATAACCGACCTAAACCATGTCGTATAATGTTAAGTTGGTCTAGCACCATGTATGACTGGTTCGTTTAAGATGTGTTACCGTTAATTCCTCTAATGACGACACATCTCTTTTGCGAAGTCTCTCCAATCGAAATAATCCCATTGGCCATCAATTATTTGTTGATGCCAATCTCCCAAGCACGCCGGAGGTTCTGGAATTTGTTGTTGCATGTTGAACTGCAGTTTTACACTGTCACTCTGGTGCATCTCCACAGTAGTGAACCGAATAATTAATGTTTTTGTTGTCCAAACTGCAGCATCATCATGATTAACCCGATGATCAAGACCTAGATACGGTCTCCAGATAAACTGCACAAGAATATGACATGATTAGAGAATATGTAATTGGATCATTTTTTTAAAATCAAATGTAGAGTTATGTAGTAGTATTACACCGTCTGGTCCAATGTGGTCTAAAAGATTGCGATAGACTACTACAGCGTGTTTGGGATACCTGTAGTAGTTCATCCCTTTAATTGACCACCTAGATTGAAATGATTGAAAATATATTAGTTACAGTTAGTTGTAGTATAAAGTCTAATAAATTAAAAGGTAAAATTTTAAACTTACTTTGTTGCATAGGGGAATGTGAATGGCTTATCGTTGACCAGGGCGAGTGAAGATAGTCTTTACTAACCCCATACCTGTAGCAAATAAGCGTAAGATTAAAACGTACAAGTATTTTTTTGGCATTTTTACACAACGAACTATATAGATGGGACAAAACAGTTAAACCCCAACTATATGTGCTTACCTTATTTATGTTTCGTAACAACGAAAAATACATAATATTTATCGTACTACCAGTATTTTCAAGAAATAAAAAATTACCAAATAGAATCATAATATAACACTGAGCTTTAATTATTTTTTCATACTCGGTAGATTCTTCGTTTAATGTTTTACTCGAATAATATTGTTTAAGATATTTTAAATTAATACTTTGACCCCTAGCTTGACCAGAAGTCTCTCCCGTAGTGGTGTCTTCACACAAAGAGGCACCCAACAACTCATCGCATATAGAGTTATCTTGGTTAACTCTACCATTTAAGGTCTCGTCATCGATACGTAGACCTAACAACATGTAGACATCCTCAAGTGTGACAGTACACTCACCGAAAGGAAAGTGAAATGTGCGGGTCTTGGGTCTTCATCTCTCTAACAAAGCAAGAATAAATTTGTAGTCAACTGAGTATGACACTATGTTGAGTAGATTACCAAAATCGCATCCTCGAATATATGGTTCTATCAAAGGATCGTCTGGTACATATTCATGTACACGACATCAAAATCTCTTTGGGTCCTAATAAAACATAAGTAAAAAATAAGTAAGAAGAAGTAATAAACAATACAGACATTTTGTTACGAAACAAGAATAAGAATAAGAATAAGTAATAAACAATATAGATTGAGTAATGACATACAAATCTCGCAATATTAACGATTGTTCCTCGATGGTCACTACCCATAGTCAATAGAGACATATTGTTGCAGAGAGGTTGGGTGTTGTAGAGAGGTTGAGTGTTGCATATAGGTTGAGTGTTGCAGATAGGTTGAGTGTTGCAGAGAAGTTGAGTGTGACAGAGAGGTTGAGTGTTGCAAAGAGGTTGAGTGTGACAGAGAGATTGGGTGTTGCAGAGATGTTGAGTGTTCCAGATATAGGTTGAGTGTTGTAGTATTTATAGATAAGTTGGTAAGTTGCAACATGTGATGTATATGTGAAGGAGCCATTGGTAAGGGTGCATGCCTTTTATTTTTGCATGCATATGAGGATGCGCCATTGGTAAGGGCACATGCCTTTTATTTATGCATGCATGTGAGTAGACGCCATTGAAGAGGGCAAATGGGATGCTTTATGCATGTGATCATGTGCCATTGATAAGAGCGCATAGCTTGGTGTCGTATCTCGAAAAATACGATTCCTCGCGATGGTCGCGGAAAAAATTAGTTCGAACAGAGTCGCCACCGAAGTTTTATTTATCCCAATCAAGGAATAGAAAAATATCGATAAAATCTTTAGAAGATAGAATAATGGTCGTCGCAACCATATTCGGATTCGGGAGTCGATTACGCAAGGGGAAGGTATTAGCATCCCTCACGTCCGTTGTACTCAACGGGAACCTTTTAGTTTAATTTGTGATTTGAATGTTAGCTGAATGTTATTTGTTTCCTTCGAGTGAATAAGCTATTGAAAAGAGAGATGGATGGAAACCCCATAAAGGGGGAAATTGGAGGTTTTTTATTAGTGTGCTCGCCAAGATCTCGCAATCTCGTGCCTACGTATCCTTATGGTACAACAAGGAAATCAGAGCATTCGTAGTTTGGGGAACTATGATTGGTTGGTGTCTTTTAATGAACGACTGTTTAGATCGCATTCCAAAGGCTAAACGTTGGTTTGTCTACTCTCGAAGGAAGCTTAAACACTAGTTTGTTGTGCGCGTTAGAAAGGATTAAACAGTGTTCTTTTTTAAAAGAGTTTCGATCGCACGGGGGCGATGAAAGAGATTTGATAAGTTGGATTTGTTTAATGAACAAGTGCTTAGGTCGCATTCTAACGGTTAAACATTGGCTTGCAGGCTCGCGGTGGAGACTTAAGCGCTATTTTGTGTATGCACTAGAAAGGATTAAGAAATGTTCTTTCTGAAAAGAGTTAAGTTGTTGATCACACGGGGGCGAGGAATTAAGCTTAATATATTTGGTATTTTGAAGAAAAATGACAAAAGATTGAGCAATATGGTGCATACCAATCATTCAATCTTTCAAGGAATAATAAGGCGAACACCTCTTATTCCCCTTTTCATTCAAATTGTTATTGAAAGTTGTTTGCGGAAATTGAATATGCGCGGCAGTGAGGCGTGCGCCTCCCACTTGCTTATTCAAGGAATGATGAGGTGTGCACCATCTATTCCTTTATCCAAGTTCATTTAGCGTGTTTTAATCGGAAGTCGATAATTTGAGCAATATGGCTAGCGCCAATCATTCAATTATTCGAGAGATGGTGAGGCGAACACCTCCCATTCTTTTTCATCCGAAGTTTAGAATTAATTTTTTTTAGAAATTATATTAATTTGGAAGAAATGATTTGAATTCGAATTTGGTAAGGTTTTAATCGGGCGACAAGAATTCGAGCAATATGGCGGACGCCAATCATTCGAATACTTGAGAGATAGTGAAGTGAACGCCTCCTATACTCTTTTTCATCCAAAATTTACGTTATAAAAGAAAGTCTTTAGAAGTTATATTGATTTGAAAAATGATTTGAATTTGCACGGTTAATCGGATTTAGATAGATATACTCGGTGCATCAATCATCTAATCGATTTAATTATAATCGAGTAGGTCTCGTTGTAAGAAAGCCCGAGAGTAAGCTATGTGAGGTTGATGGCGATGTTAAAAGCGATCGACTTACAAAGGTATGTGAAAATGGACTCGACATTGAATCGAGGATTATGTGATTTTAATGGTTTTGAATTTGGGGTTTGTATTATGAAGTGATAGCGGAAAATGATCGTGAAATAAATTGGTCAATTAATAAATTTAATTAATTAAAATTCAATTAAGTCGTCTAATTAAGGTAATTAAAATTAATTATCAAAATTATTCGATTAAAAACTAATGTAATCAAATAATTAAATTAATTAAAATTAGTTAACGAAATTATCTAATTAATCAAGACTTTAATTAATTTATTGATTTAGAAATAAGTAACAATATTAAATATTAAATAATTGAATCGAATCAGCCACCATGTGCTCATAAACCGGTTTGTACAATGCGACAATGGAATTAGAATGTTGTATGTGAAGATTGAAACGCGGTGAAATGTTCGATTAGTATATTGAAACTTTGATGGCAAAAAAAAAATTTGAATGCATTAATTTAATCGGACTTTTATATGGATACAAGCATAGCAAAGGGTGCAAACACCAAAAAACTAATTAGGCCCAACCCAAATGATAACTAAGCCTTTAAAAAGAAATGAATAAATATACATAAAAAATGAAACATGAAATAGATGCATGTGAAGGGTGGGGGGTGACGTCCCAGCGTCTGGCAAGACAGAGAGCCATCATGTGTTTTTATTTTAAATTTTTGGAAATCCACTACTAGAACATTGACATGTGGCGATGTATTAAGAATAGAGAAACAAATTTTATAAGTAATGCTCTCTCTCTCGCTCGATTTTCCCTAAAAACAAAGTTTAAAGAAAAAACTCTAAAACATTCTTTCTCTTACTAACACACAAATATGCACTTACTTGAGATAAAATTCATGGCAAACACAAAGTCAAAAGTAAAACAGACATGGACACAATGCATTATATCATATCGTCACAACTCTCAAACGAAAATGAAATCAAGATCCAGTGATAATGCAATAATATTCAAAACGAGCATCAGTTATACGCAAATCAATAGACGCAAATCATGTTTGAACATTACCGCACATAACCGAAACAGAACACAACAACCATATACAATTACGAAGGCATAAAAAAGAAATTTGATTGAAAGTTACCAACTGTTAAACTTCTGTTTCTACTGCATGTCTGAGGAGGGCACTATTATCCTTAACCACAAATGTTCTCACCATCATTGGCCAATGGTCTTTTTAATATTTTTGATGCTGTAACAACCACGACTTTGGGCTTCACAAAACTTTTGTATCGCACATCACTGCCGAGGCGGCATGCCTTTGATTCATACTTGGTTACAAGTAACTTCTCGAAAAATACGTAACAGGTGAGAAGTCAACAATGACCGATCGATTTGCTAAGCTCCTCAAACAGAGCCTCATAGGAACTACCAAAGTGCTTCTTGAAGCTTATCAGGGTCAAGTGATTTCGGCTGAGAGTATCTTGAATGAAGTCTCAACATCACGCCGCCATTCCCCTTTTGTATAGTTTGCTCTTTGTATCTTTTGAATGAATAAATGAATTGTGTTCCTCTTTTGAAAACCAACTTTGTGCTACCTTTTTAGGGACTGGTTATTTCTTGGAGAAATGCTCATAAGTGAAAATCAAAGGGTGTTGGAGTTGTTGGTTTGAGGTGATTAGAAGGTGATGCGAGGCAGAGGAGAAATTCAAAGGAGATTTGGTGGCGGTGAAGCATGGCGATGTGGAAGAAGGAGGTGAAGTTGTTGGTTTCGTGGCGGTGTGGACGACGAAGATGGTCTAGTTGAAGGCTGTGATGGATTCACGGCATGGTGACGGTGGTGAATGGTGATTTATGGGAATGTGTTTTGTCGGAAGATTTGTTGGATGCGGCAGCGGAAAGGTTGAGAAGTGATGAGTTGTTTGATGATGGTGAGGGGAAGACGACGAGGATGGTGGTGGTGGTGCGATTAGGAGGAAAGCGAGGTTGTTGTGACGAAGGAGAAGGTTGGTGGTTGACAGACGACGTTGATGTGCGTGCGAAGAAGAGGATTTCTTTTCCTCTTCTCTTTTTTCATTTTCGTTTTCCAGAGAGAATGAAGAGTCTCTTTTTTTCAACTTTTTATTTCCCTTTTTTATTATATTGGACCGTTGGAAAAGAGACGTTAGTCCCCCCATGAACTGTCATGGATTTTCTTTCTATAGTCCGAAAAAATCCACTAACCAGCATGTGGATGTCTCCAAAATAGGAGAATCCTATGCGCCACATGTCACGCAATCATTGGGTCGTTTATAATCTTTGTTTTATCCAACACTACCTTCTAGGAGAGAGACACGTGGAGAGGAAGTAATGGAAGGAAGGGAGAAAAGATGTTTTTGTTTTTCTTATTTTTTAATAATCTAATTATTTTGATTTTGATTGGATGATGGAAATGAGCATGGATAGCAAATGTTGAACATTGATTAATTTGAATCGATGCTTTGGGTCGAATCAAAGAAGCACAAACAATTCAAAATGGCAAAGTTACCCCTTCTAGATGATTTAATTGATTTAAAATAATTTAAACCAATTAAATCAAATAAAATTCACAATTTTGGAAATAAATGTGATAAAAATAAAATAAGACCATGGAAATTTCTATTTGTTTAATTTGAATACTTCGATAAAAGCATAAAAATAAAATGACTGATTATGGTTAAAAATCGAGCGCCAAAGTGCTCAAAAAATTAAACTGAATGCATTAAAATGATCAGTGCGAAATAAACTTATTGGAAAAATACAATGTTTCTTTTAATTCTAAAATAATTTTGGATCGGTTAAACGGTTCAGACGGATCAAAATGCAACTGAAAAAGTCGTCTAAAAATATAACGAGCACACCAGGTTAAACTACGTGAACCGTAGATTAATAATACTGGCGTATGCAAGTTTGATTTTGAAACTTTTTACCCGCTGATTTTGTACGTACTTGAGGAATGATTTAATCAATTCGTCTATATTTTAGAGAATTTATTTTGACTGATATTTTATGTATTATTCACGATAAAATGCATGTTATGTTATACAACTGATGCAAATTGAAATTAAAATCGAATTTATGAAAATCTAAAATGGCCTGGACAAAATTGGGGTATGACATATGCCCCTATTTAATTACCTTGAACCAGAAAGTATGAATGACAACAGTCTTCGTACATTCATGGTGGAAGATAATTAAATATGAAAAGACCCGAATTTTGTTCTTTGAAATGCAAGGAAGAAATGCAGAAAGAAAATGCAGTGAGAAATACAGTAAGAAAAAATTATTAGAAGGTAAATGAAACAGTCAAGACTCTCTGAGAATCGTCAGAACAGTATCTTGGATGTTATGATCGAGATATTCCAATAATGGAATGGTACCTCAACTGTATCTAAGACTTTCTGAAAATTAGGAGAACAATGTCATGAATTGAACACACGAGATTCTCCGAGGATCAACGAAACAGTATCCTATATGATATAATCGAGATATTTCAACAAGGGAATGATACCTCAATCATATCTAAGATTCTCCGAGGACACTTAGAGAAGTATCTCCAGAATAAATGAGATTCTTCAAATTAATGAAGCGGTATCTCAAACAGATAAATGAGATTTTTCAAATAAATGAAGAAGTATCTCAAACAGATAAATGAGATTCTTGAGATAAATGAAGCAGTATCTCGAACGGGTAAATGAAATTCTTCACATAAATGAAGCAGTATCTCAAATATTCATCTGCTGGGGGGAATATTTTAGAAAAGACTCCCTTTGGAAGAGATTTACTAGAAATGCTCTACAGGGGAAAAGCTCATAAGAGACTTTTTAGGGTAACCTCTGCTTGGGGAGCAATGATAGCAAAGATGATGGGGAATATCATTATCAAAGGGTTGATGGAATATAGTGAATGTCGACATCAAAGGGTTGATGGAAAAGATCATCGTCAGAGGGCTGATGGAAATGTAATTGTCATCATCAAAGGGTTGACGGAAAAGATTTGTCATCGTCAAAGGGTTGACGGAAAGAAACTTCACTATGGAGTGGCATCATCAAAGGGTTTGATGGAAAAGAAACCATACGTGTAACATCATCGTCAAAGGGTTGACAGAAAAGATTCTCATCATCAGAGGGCTGATGGAAAAGAATTTGTCACCGTCAAAGAGTTTACGGAAAAGATTGTCATCATCAGAGGGTTGATGGAACAAAATCTGTCATCGTCAAAGGGTTGACGAAAGTAATTAAAGGATGTCATCACCAAATGGTTGGTGGAAAAGGAATTATATACGTAGTATCATCGCCAAAGGGTTGACGGAAAGAAACTTCACTATGGAGTGGCATCACCAAAGGGTTGGTGGAAAAGAATCTGTCATCGTCAAAGGGTTGACGGAAAGAAATAAAGGATGCCATCACCAAAAGGTTGGTGGAAAAGAATTTGTCATTGTCAAAGGGTTGACGGTAAGGAAATTGTCATCATCAGAGGGCTGATGGAAAAGAAAAACCAGGTTATGTCCTCATCAAAGGGTTGATGGGAAGGATTTATTATGTTATGTATGCATATGGTGCATGTTAATGGAAATCTCTCGTTTTTATGAGAAAGCTTTGGATATGCAACTTCCTGATTTGGGTAGGAAAGTTATGCGTGTTTATTGTATGCAGTGCATGTGGTAATGCAAGAGGTTTATTGGTTGTTTTTGGATTGACCTCCCTTTTTTGAAGGTGAGACTTTCTGGGTACCAATGTTGATTGGATTTGAGTTTATGAAGATGCCAGCAAAGTGGAATTTTAGTGGTTGCCAATATGGATTGGACTCTTGGTTTTGGAGAAAGGTTTTGACTTCCCGACACTCGGTATTTTGACTATGTGATGGCAAAGGATAAATATGGATGCTCTTGGTGCCCCAAGTTTGATCCGTTGTTGATAAATTGTGCGGTTGTTCTTGAGAGAACCTCACCTCCTTTGCCTGATATGCCTTGATGGCTTATAAATAATTTTGTGAGCGTAGCGACGTAATCAATGCATGCTGATTGTGCTCTTGCTCTGCCCTGAGGCTCTTTGTAACTTGCATGCCCCAGTCTGTAGGGTCTTTGAAGGAATTCCCCTTTGAAAGGAAACCCTGGGAACGATTATACCATGGCTTGAACCAATTTTGCCTCAGTGTATGGGTCTTGCAGCAGTTTGTCCCTGATTGAGATTTTGAAAGGCTTGCCTCAGATGGACTGGACATTTGGAAATGGTTTGCCTCCTTGATCAACTAATGCTTGAAGATTTGTCTTTTAGTCTGACTATCTCTTTGGTTAACATAGTCAATGAATTCCACGCCCCTGATCCATAAGGTTAACAGGTGTTCTTGCCTCAGGTTAGCACTGACGAATGATCAAGTTCCTCTATGATTGCTTCTTTGAAGCCCCTTGATGTCAAATACTTACTTGCAGTTAAAATTGTTTATTTAATCAATGGTAATTTTAATGTGACATTCATGTAGGTTTGAAAAATCACTTATTGGCGTGGTAGTGTGTGACGAATGAACCATTAGTTCAAACGCAATGTTGATTTAGCTAGTATGTGAAAGATACAGCGAGAATATGATACTAACGCAGGTGATTAGAAAATATCTAGAAGTCATTTTACGCAACCTTGACGTAGTATGCTTTCAGAATAAACCCTACTTCAATTAGGTCTTTTAAGGTTTGTAATGTGGCTTGGTTCATGGTTATCGAAACAAAGGATATGAGGCTCAAATTTTTGTTTTAACCCACCCCTTCTTCACGATGATCTCCAATCCTACGTTAAGTTGATTCAACACACGCATTCAACTTCTAAGAGAGTTCTATGATGTAAAGATGAGGATTCAAGATTCGCTTGAAATGGCAGTCACCTTATTTTTCTTTTGTCATGGATATCAGTGACCCTTTGGATTTTGATATGGTGGTCACTGAATCTCGTTTTTGCTTTTGTTGAGGATTTTCATTGCCTCTTTTGATTTTTGTTTTGATCCCTAACTTTTTCCTGGACCGTTTTTTGAAGCTTTAGTCCATCGGGATTGCCCTAGTTTTTGCCTAAGTCACCTTATCGGGTGTTTGACTTAGCGGGCTCTTTCTTTGATTTTTTTAAGAAAATTATGACTGCCAAGTCATTGGTCATTGAAGAACAACCGACATAACTTTTGGATTTTTCAAGATTCCTTCAACACTTCAGGATGTGTGCGAAGAATGGCATGTAGTTGATCCTCATACGGGATGTTTCCTCTTGTAATTTGAATGCGTAGTCAAATTAACTGAACACTACCCTGCCACGGGTTAAACATAAGGGTTTATATATCCGAAAGAAACACATACTTCTAGGCTCGAAGTGGTTGACTAGGGATTAACTCCTTATCTCTCCAATGTTTGGGGATTTGAAACAATGCATGTACATCATCAGCAAGGTTTTATCTGAAAGCATACTATTAACAATTATGGGTACTTTGTTTTCGTCATCCTCCCTTCAATCTTTGCTCAAAAACAATTTGATAAGTGAATGGGAGAAATATTTTTGTTTTTGTCATATAAATGGAAAAGATGAGTGAATACGAAATGATTCGTTCAAAACATGTGTGATCATTTCATTAATATTACCATTAAAGGAAATCAAAAATACTTGAAAGCAAATAAGTACTTAACATGCAAAGAAGAATACAAATGAAATGCTAAAAATAGCTAAATGGTTGCCAGTGCAGAGGAAGCTCTCGCGTGCTTGGTTCACTGCTGGCCCAACCTTCTTCAGAGTTGGTCGCTATCATGCTCATCTAAACCAGTACGATAATCATCTTCAAACCTACTCTCAAAAATCTCTTCCATAATTTGGACTCATGGACCCACATAGCTAGGCGAAGAAAGGTTGTTGTTTTGCAAGCTTTGAGGCGCAAACGAGAACATCTTAGAATCAAGAAGGGTTTGTACTTTGCTCTTTAACACTTTTCAGTCCTCAGTTGAATGCCCATGTGCCCCAACATGGAAGTTACATCGAGCATTGGCGTCAAAGCCGAGTGGGTATGGAGGGCTGACTGGTTTTAGATCCTTTGACACTATTAGTCCTCTTTCAATCAAATATGGAAGTACTTGACTGTATGTCATTGGAAGCGGATCAATGTGTCTTTATGGCTTTCTTGGCCTTTGTCGGGCATGATGACGCTGCTAATGTGCAACATCCTGTCGTTTGTATGGATGCTGAGGTGGAATCCGTCGTTGATAGTGAGGAGATCCTTGATTTGTAGGACTCTGACCATGTGGAGAGAATGGTGCCTGATATGAAGCTTGTGGAGCTTCCCAGACTACATTAACTTCAGCCTCTTCTTCCTCTTGGGAACTGACAATAGATTCACTCTCGATGCTTTAGCTATTTGAGGCGCATTGGATTTTTCCACTTTTGAGGCCGCACTCGATGTGTTCTCCGACACCAAGTGAGCGAAGTCTGATGCTGCACTACTAATCATCCTTTCGAAGTAAGGACTTTTCAAGGTATCCTTGAATAATTCCATCAATTCTTTTTCTAAGAGTGGTGGTTCAACGTGAGCTACTAACTCTCTCCATCTTTGGGCATACCCTCTGAAGGATTCGTTTCTTTCCTGAGATAAGGCTCCCAATTGCATGCGATCGGGAGCCATGTCCAAATTGTACTTGTACTGCTTCAAAAAGGCATTAGCTAGGTCCAACCATGACTGAATATGATTCCTTTCTAACTTCATGTACCAACTTAATGATGCCCCAGTCAAACTGTCCTGAAAACAATGAATCATTAGCTTATCATTGTGGGCATGAGAGGTCATTTTTCAACAAAACATCACCAGGTGGTGCTTTGGACAGCTATCCCCTTTGTACTTCTCAAATTCTGATACTTTAAACTTTGGAGGTATAACCAGGCCAGGTACCAAACACATGTCTAAGGCATTTAGTTCAACAGTATCTTGTCCTTCTATGGCCTTGAGTCTTTTCTCTAGCACGCGGCATCTTTCAGCAATCTCATCATCTTGTGGTCGTTTAGTATTAACCACTAGGCTTATCCCATGGGAAGATGGTGCAAAGAATGCAAAATTATGATACTCAATAACATCATGATATGAGTAACCCCCGTCTTGAACAATATGACGTTCTTGTACAACGGAGTTTTCAACTGGGGTTCGTACATGCTGAGGCTGGGTAAGATCATTTACGAGAGATGGAATGACATTCTCAATGACTGGAATCTGCTGAATGTTGTCCTCTCTTTTTGCTAAAGCTATCATGGCTTCCACAAGTTGGTCTATCTGGTTTTTCATCGAGTCAACATCCCCTCTTAATGCAATATGACTTTGCTTCAATGGATCCATGGTCTTTCAAGAGCTACTTCAAGTCCGATACGAGTGTCAGGAATTCAACTGCTGGTTATGGACAAAGGATGTGATGAGTTTTTTTGTTTATGAAAATGATACGTAATTCATGTTGATAAAATGAGAATGCATGAAATTTTGTATTTAGGTATGCGAAGAAATGTAATTCAGGTATAGTTAGGATCTAGGATATCATGAGTATCATATGGTACACCCTATACGGAGGTTCTATGTTCTCTACCCCACACACAAAGGATGGCTCCTAAGGTTGTTCCTTTCCAAACAGAACTTAGAGTCATGGATTGTGTACAACACCCCATCGCAATAATGGGCTAGCCAAATCGTGATGAAAGTTCTGAATCAATCTACTCTAAGTGGGATCTTCGTATTGTTCGAACAAGGTGTAGACCCCTCGGTTCAATACTACACAATCGCCAATCATGAAGACAGACTTCGAGTTAAGGCGAGGTCCCTAGAGTCACAGACCATGTTCAAAGTTTCCTCGCAATAATGGGCTAGCCATATTATGATGGAAATTCCGAACAGATCTACTCTAGGTGGAGTCTTCGTATTGTCCCAATGAGGTGTACACCCCTCGGTTCAATACTACACAACTCCAGGTTCTAAGGTCTTCTCAAAGCTCGAGTACATAGCTTATCTCACAACATGTATCAAGCATCATAGACCACCCAATATAATAGCAGAATAAATCACATAGCATAAATAATACAGCAAGATATAAAGGAGCAATAAGGAAGAAAACAATATTTTAACATTCATAGCAATTTGAACTAAATTAGGCTTGACTCTCTCTAGCTTGGAGCTATATCCCCAGCAGAGTCTCCATCTGTCGTATCTCGAAAAATACAATTCCTCGTGATGGTCGCGGAAAAAATTAGTTCGAACAGAGTCGCCACCAAACTTTTATTTATCCCAATCAACGAATAGGAAAATATCGATAAAACCTTTAGAATATAGAATAATGGCCGTCGGAACCATATTCGGGTTCGAGAGTCGATTACGCAAGGGGAAGGTATTAGCATCCCTGACGTCCGTTGTACTCAACGGGAACCTTTTAGTTTAATTTACGATTTGAATGTTAGCTGAATGTTATTTGTTTCCTTCGAATGAATAAGCTATTGAAAAGATAGATGGATAGAAACCTCAGAAAGGGGGAAATGAGAGGTTTTTTTATTAGTCTGCTCACCAAGATCTCGCAATCTCGTGCCTACGTATCCTTATGGTGCAATAAGGAAATCAGGGCATTCGTAGTTCAGGGAACTACGGATGGTTGGTGTCTTTTAATGAACGACTGTTTAGATCATATTCCAAAGGTTAAACGTTGGCTTGTCTACTCTCGGCGGAGGCTTAAACACTAGTTTATTGTGCACGTTAGAAAGGATTAAACAATGTTCTTTTTGAAAAGAGTTTCGATCACACGGGGGCGATGAAAGAGATTTGATAAGTTGGATGTGTTTTAATAAACAAGTGCTTAGATCGCATTCTAACGGTTAAATGTTGGCCTGCATGCTCGCGGTGGAGACTTAAGCGCTTGTTTGTGTACGGACTAGAAAGGATTAAGCAATGTTCTTTCTGAAAATAGTTAAGTTGTTGATCGCACGGGGGCGGGGAATTAAGCTTAATATATTTGGTATTTTGAAGAAAAACGACAAAAGATTGAGCAATATGGTGCATACCAATCGTTCAATCTTTCGAGGAATAATAAGGCGAATGCCTCTTATTCCCTTTTTCATTCAAATTGTTATTGAAAGTTGTTTGCGGAAATTGAATATGCGCGGCAGTGAGGCGTGCGCCTCCCACTTGCTTATTCAAGGAATGATGAGGCGTGCACCACCTATTCCTTTATCCAAGTTCATTTAGCGTGTTTTAATCGGAAGTCAATAATTTGAGTAATATGGCGAGCACCAATCATTCAATTATTCGAGAGATGGTGAGGCGAACACCTCCCATTCTTTTTCATCCGAAGTTTAGAATTAAAAAGTTTTAGAAATTATATTAATTTGGAAGAAATGATTTGAATTCGAATTTGGTAAGGTTTTAATCGGGCGACAAGAATTCGAGCAATATGGATGACGCCAATCATTCGAATACTTGAGAGATAGTGAAGCGAACGCCTCCTATACTCTTTTTCATCCAAAGTTTACGTTATAAAAGAAAATCTTTAGCAGTTATATTGATTTGAAAAATGATTTGAATTTGCACGGTTAATCGGATTTAGATAAAAATACTTGGTGTATCAATCATCTAATCGATTTAATTATAATCGAGTAGGTCTCATTGTAAGAAAGCCCAAGAGTAAGCTATGTGAGGTTGATGGCGATGCTAAAAGCGATTGACTTACAAAGGTATATGAAAATGAACTCGACATTGAATCGAGGATTATGTGATTTTAATGATTTTGAATTTGGGGTTTGTATTATGAAGTGATAGTGGAAAATGATCGTGAAATAAATCGGTCAATTAATAAATTTAATTAATTAAAATTCAATTAAGTCATCTAATTAAGGTAATTAAAATTAATTATCAAAATTATTCGATTAAAAACTAATGTAATCAAATAATTAAATTAATTAAAATTAGTTAACAAAATTATCTAATTAATCAAGACTTTAATTAATTAATTGATTTAGAAATAAGTGACAATATTGAATATTAAATAATCGAACCGAATCAGCCACCATGTGCTCATAAACCGGTTTGTACAATGCAACAATGGAATTAGAATGTCGTATGTGAAGATTGAAACACGGTGAAATATTCGATTAGTATATTGAAACTTTGATGGCAAAAAAAAGTTGAATCCATTAATTTAATCAGACTTTTATATGGATACAAGCATAGCAAAGGGTGCAAACACCAAAAAACTAATTAGGCCCAACCCAAATGATAACTAAGCCTTTAAAAAGAAATGAATATATATACATGAAAAATAAAATATGAAATTGATGCAGTGAACGGTGGGGGGTGACGTCCCAACGTCGGGCAAGAAAGAGAGCCATCATGTGTTTTTTTTATATAATTTTTTTTGGAAATCCACTACTAGAACATTGACATGTGGTGATGTATTAAGAATAGAGAAACAAATTTTACAAGTAATGCTCTCTCTCTCGCTCGATTTTCCCTAAAAAACAAAGTTTAAAGAAAAAACTCTAAAACATTCTTTCTCTTACTAACACACAAATATGCACTTACTTGAGATGAAATTCATGGCAAACACAAAGCCTAAAGTAAAACAGACATGGACACAGTGCATTATATCATATCTTCACAACTCTCAAACGAAAATGAAATCAAGATCCAGTGATAATGCAATAATATTCAAAACGAGCATCAGCTATACGCAAATCAATAGACGCAAATCATGTTTGAACATTACCGCACATAATCGAAACAGAACACAACAACCATATACAATTACGAAGGCATAAAAAAGAAATTTGATTGAAAGTTACGAACTGTTAAACTTATGCTTCTACTGCATGTCTGAGGAGGGAACTATTATCCTTAACCACAAACTTTATCACCATCATTGGCCAATGGTCTTTGTAATACTTTTGACATTGTAACAACCACGACTTTAGGCTTCACAAGACTTTTGTATTGCACATCACTGCTGAGGCGGCATGCCTTTGATTCATACTTGGTTACAAGTAACTTCTCGAAAAATCCGTAACAGGTGAGAAGTCAACAATGACCGGTCGATTTGCTAAGCTCCTCAAACAGAGCCTCATAGGAACTACCGAAGTGCTTCTTGAAGCTTATCAGGGTCGAGCGATTTCGGCTGAGAGTATCTTGAATGAAGTCTCAACATCACGCCGCCATTCCCCTTTTATATCGTTTACTCTTTGTATCTTTTGAATGAACAAATGAATTGTGTTCCTCTTTTGAAAACTAGCTTTGAGCTACCTTTTTAGGGACTGGTTATTGCTTGGTGAAATGCTCATAACTGAAAATCAAAGGGTGTTGGAGTTGTTGGTTTGAGGTGATTAGAAGGTGATGCGAGGCGGAGGAGAAATTCGAAGGAGATTTGGTGGCGGTGGAGCACGGAGATGTGGAAGACGAAGGCGTAGTTGTTGGTTTTGCGGCGGTGTGGACGACGGAGATAGTCTAGTTGAAGGTTGTGATGGATTCATGGCATGGTGACGGTGGTGACCGGTGATTTATGGTGAGGTGTTTTGTCAGAAGATTTGTTGGATGTGGCGGCCGAAAGGCTGAGAAGTGATGAGTTGTTTGATGATGGTGAGGGGAAGACGACGAGGATAGAGGTGGTGGTACGATTAGAAGGAGAGCGAGGTTGTTGTGACGAAGGAGAATGTTGGTGGTTGACGAACAGCGTCGATGTGCGTGCGAAGAAGAGGATTTCTTTTCCTCTTCTTTTTTTTCGTTTTCTTCATTCCAGAGAGAATGAAGAGTCCCTTTTTTTCAACTTTTTATTTCCCTTTTTTATTATAGTGGACCGTTGGAAAAGAGACGTTGGTCCCCCCATGAGCTGTCATGGATTTTCTTTCTATAGTCCAAAAAAATCCACTACCTGGCATGTGGATGTCTCCAAAATAGGAGAATCCTATGTGCCACATATCACGCAATCATTGGGTTGTTTATAATCTTTGTTTTATCCAACACTACCTTCCAGGAGAGAGACGCGTGGAGAGGAAGTAATGGAAGGAAGGGAGAAAATATATTTTTATTTTTTTGATTTTTTAATAATCTAATTTTTTGATTTTGATTGGATGATGGAAATGAGCATGGATAGAAAATGTTGACCGTTGATTAATTCAAATTGATGCTTTGGGTTGAATCAAAGAAGCACAAACAATTCAAAATGGCAAAGTTACCCCTTCTAGATGATTTAATTATTTTAAAATAATTTAAACCAATTAAATCAAATAAAATTCACAACTTTGAAAATAAATGTGATAAAAATAAAATAAGACCATGAAAATTTCTATTTGTTTAATTTGAATACTTCGACAAAAGAATAAAAATAAAATGATTGATTATGATTAAAAATTGGGCGCCAAAGTGCTTCAAAAATTAAACTGAATGCATTAAAATGACCAGTGCAAAATAAACTTATTGGAAAAATATAGCGTTTCTTTTAATTCTAAAATAATTCTTGACCGGTTAGATGGTTCAGATGGATCAAAATGCAACTGAAAAAGTCGTCGAAAAATATAACGAGCACACGAGGTTAAACTACGTGAACCGTAGATTAATAATACTGGCGTACGCAAGTTTCATTTTGAAAATTTTTACCCGCTGATTTTGTACGTACTTGAGGAATGATTTAATTAATTCGTCTGTATTTTCGAGAATTTATTTCGACTGGTATTTTATGTATTATTCATGATGAAATGCATGTTATGATATACAACTGATGCAAATTGAAATTAAAATCGAATTTATGAAAATCTAAAATGACCTGGACAAAATTGGGGTATGACACTTGTCTTGTTAGGGCAGAAGCATCTTTACAGAGAATCATGCAGGCGCATGCCTTGGCTTATTAGGGCAGAAGAATCTTGCAGGCGCCATTCGTAAGGGCGCTTGCCTTGTCTTGTCTTTGCATGGAATCTTGCAGATTCTTAAAAAAGTTGATACATGATCAGTACACTTGCCTCGCTTCTAAATGCGTTGCCTTCACCATCTACTCTATTTAACTGCATGCTAATATGTGATCAATGCACTCACCATCAAACACTAAACTTACATTTTAAAAAAATGTCTTCATCACCATATTACATGATTAGTGCCCATACCGATGGTGAAATATTTGAGTGTCACTTATTCGATTTTTATTTTTACAACACAGAAGTAACTCGGTTTACAATAAATAGATGATCAAAATTTTCACATTTGAAACAAAGAATAGAAAAGAAATTGCAGTGTAGTCATGTGGGACAAATCATTTACAAAAATTTGGTGTTCTTTACAGACAACCAAGTAAAGTTTTATCAGTTGAAGATTCAAGATGATGACGATGTTCACAATGATATAGATTTATATATATATAGTAACACAACAAAATCAAGTGTCTTAGTTTGTTGATCTGTCACAAGTGTTTTGTGAAACTGATGACGACGAACAAGCTGAAGTCAATGTTGTTGACGAGGAAGAAGAAGAAGTCGAGTTATTGGTTGATGAAATGGTGAATGATGAAGATGAAGAAGATCCATTACCAGCTAATCATTTATATTGTCCATCTCAACACATGACCATCTTGAATTTGGGTGCAGATGAACCTTCGTCAGATATATTTTATAATCCTTATATGCAAATTCAAGGATCATTGAAAGAAGGAGACAAATTTTGCACAAAAGAAGATTGTGTCATAGCCATTAAAAATTATCACATGGAATTATCAACTGATTATAGGGTTGATCGAACTAATGCAACGAGGTATAAGATTTATTATCAAAATGAATGCTTGTTCCGGTTGTCAGCATCTTACCGGAAGAGGGTTGATTCTTAGGAGATTGGTTATATAGGTTTAGTTCACACATGCTTAATCACGAACCCAATGTAAGACCATCGCAAACTTAACTCTCAGTTAATATGCGATGAAATTTTGTCTGTCATTAGCGACAATCCGTCGTTAATGATGAGTACAATAATCTCCCATATTGTAACACAATACAACTATACTTCGTCATACAGGAAGGTTTGGATATCTAGGACTAAGGCAATTGAAAAAGTGTTTGGTAACTGGGAGGAGTCATACAAACAACTTCCAAAATACTTGGTGGCTCTTAAACATTAAGCTCCAGGGACTATTGTCAATTTGGAAATGTTGTTGGCGTATACCCCAGATGGGACTTGTGCTATTGGTAATGAAATATTCCACCGACTCTTCTGGGCTTATGAACCATGCATCAAAGGTTTTGCTTTCTATAAACCTATTATACAAATTGATGGTACATGGTTGTACAGGAAATATAAAGGAACGCTACTGATGGAAGTGGCACAAGATGGCAACAACAACATTTTTCCAATCGCCTTTTTCCCTAGTTGAAGGGGAGACTGTTGAGGGATGAAGTTTTTTCCTAAAAAAATTCCGATTGCCTATTTCTCCTCATCCTAACTTATGTTTGATCTCAGACCGACACCCTTCAATAGTGAGTGCCTACAAAAACATTAATAATGGCTGCCATGTTCCTCTATCGATGCATGTCTACTACATTAGACATATCGCTCAAAATTTCATGCGGGAGATCAAAGACAAAATGTTGCGGAAGAAGGTTTTCAATACAAGGTATGCATTAAGAGAACCTTCTTTCAAACACTACCGCGAAGACATCAGATTGTCAAACACAAATGCAGTAAGGTGGATCGATAATATTCTAGTGGAGAAGTGGACTAGGGCATACGACAACGTTGGGGCCACATGACAACAAATCTTATGGAATCAATGAACTCTGTCTTTAAAGACATATGAAACCTACATATAACCGCTTTAGTGCAAGCAACCTATTTCAGGCTAAGGGTGTTATTTGAGATCAGACGTTCCAAATGGTGTTCAGTGTTACAATCTGGGCAATTGTTTAGTGATGTTTTAATGAAATTCATTAAAGAGGAAGCTGCCAAAGCTAACACACGTGTGGTCACGGTGTTTGACCGTACTAAAGGTTGGTACAGTGTTGCTGAGTCCATGGATCACAATGAAGGCATGTTGAGGGGAGACTATCGAGTGGAACTAGATAGAGGTTGGTGCGACTGCGGAAAGTTCCAAGCCTTTCGTATGCCCTGCTCCCATGTTATAACGGTTTGTTCAAAGATTCGACGAGATCCATCCTACTTACTATCCGACGTTTACAAAGTATTTTCAATGTTTACAAAATTAGCATTTCAGTGGTAGCAAAAGAGGATTATTGGCCTGCATATCAAAGGGACATTCTCTGGCACAATGAAATAATGCGAAGAAAGAAAAAGGATCGCCCAAATGACACTCGTATTCGAACTGAAATGGATACGACGAACAAAATGGTTAGATTGTGTAGTTCATGTCGCCAACCCTCTCATAATCGTACTAATTGTCACAGTGTTGGAACAAGTACAACAAGATAATTTTAATTGTAACTCTTTTGCTTTATATTAAAAACAACATTCATTTCATATGATAACTTTGTGAGGAAATACCATCACAAATAAATACAACACATACAACACATAAGCAACACATAAACAACAACACAACAAACTACAACAAATAAAATACCATCACTAACAAATACAACACATAAACAACATAACTATGCGATTACAACAACATAACTATGCGATTACAACCGTCAAAACAATTTTGTACATAATATACATCATGCTGTGAATCTCTTTGTCAGTCTTAATATCCATCTGTCATACGGTGAACTGACTTGGGGTATTTTGCTTTTTATCGCAATGTCGCGGATAGCAAGAGTCGCCACCGACTTTTCTTTTATCCAATAAGGAAAGGTGGAAAAGAACAGGAAAGACCTCAATAGATTTTGGGTTCGGGAGGTACATTATACAAAGGGAAGGTATTAGCACCCTTTGTATCCATGGTTATCCATGGGCTCTTAATTGCTGGATCACTTATGTTATTTTTGTCTGAAAAAGTGCTTGTGAACGGCTTAGAAAATGTTTTGAAAAGAGAGTTTAACTTTGTAATGATTCTCGTATGAATGTATACAAAGTGGTTATCTCGTTTAGTTTTGAAAGTTGTTTAGAAAAATATACCTCGGTAATGATTCTAGTATGAATGTATACCGAGTGGTGATTTTCCAAAAGAGGTTTTGAAAGGTGTGAGGTGTTGAGAATATTTTAGATTATGATCCAGTAATTGAGAGTTATACCTTCCTAAGGTCGTTATGAACGTTTCCTATCCTTATGAGGGTAAAACTGTCCTTACTATTGAGAAGTAAGTAATTTTACCCTTTGGATGTTTAAGGGTCACCGTAGGGTCATCGATAGGTCATTGAAGGCAACCGTTGTAAGGATACCTTAGCATTCGAAGGGACGATCATCATTTAACCGTAGGCTACACCGAAGGGTCATCGAGGGACAAAATCGTATTTTCGGAGGCAACATCCGAGGGACCATGATTTATTTTATGATGATTTAATCGAAGGGTCTTTGCTAAGTGTATCCCTACATTCGCGGGACATGACCGTAATACCGTAATCGTAAGGCAAAAGAGAGGTCCAAGATCACATATTGAAAGTCCATATTTTAAAGTTAATTAAGTAATTAGGGTGAATCTCCACATTAAAATTAATACATTAAAATTAATACATTAAAATTAACACATTAAAATTAATCAAGTAATTTAGGGCGAATCTCCACAAGGGTATCCCACAAATAAAGTGGAAGACCTAGACAACAATCCTTTCCTGGGACAGGTGAACCTTTACAAAATTCAGCAAACGGATTAGAGTACCAAATCAGGGTGCAATCAAGAGTTGCACCAAAGCAGTAATAGTATCAGGTAAACTAAGCCTGGTTATAATAAAACAAGTCGGATGGGTAAAGATCAAAACAGAGCGAAACAGCGGCCTCCATTACAACAATTCAAGGTATCCAGGCATACTTAAGTCCACATGCAAAACCTCAAATATATTTATGAATTCAATTATGATATCACATGTGCATTAGGAACATAAAGCGGTGATAGTAACGCAAACCTGTTGGCAATTGAATTGCAACCTCGAATTGGCCGATCGGATCGAATTGAGCGGAAGTGACCTTGCTGCCGTAGGCTTTTCCTTCCGGGTTTCCTTTAGGGTTACTCGGAATAAGTTAAACAGTAGTCCTGAACACTCCGCCACAAGCCGGCAGGATTTGTCCTTGGATTCGTCAAATAAACAACAAATTAAAGCGAAGAAAATAAACTAGATCCTAACGTAAGGTTGGATCCGGTAAAAAGGTACACAATAGTTTCCTTTGTAGAAACTATTGTGTGAATAGAACTAACTAAATGCTGAAAAAGAAATAGGAAATTGCAAGGAAAATAGTGTAGAACTCGCAGGAAAAACAATGCCTAAGCTGCTGAAAAAAAAATATGCAAAAAGTGAAAACGGCAAAGGAAAAATGTGGAAAAAGCCCCCGTTCTAGGTTTTCTTCGTGGCTATTTATATTGGTACCATTAAGTAACTACTTGCTGCCAAGAGCTCTTCAACGTGGCTAATTTCATGGCATGGATATAGGGCCCAATACTCCTCAACGTCTCTTCAAGTCTTTGAGGCGTTACTTGCGCCCAAAAAGTAGGGTAGTGGTGTGACGCTCGTCACACCATGTGTGACGTCCGTCACAAGGCTGCTTTGCGTGACGCTCGTCACGCCCTCCGTGACGTCCGTCACAAGCACAGCATTTGTGGCTTGCGCTTTGGGCTGGGCTTTGCTATTTGGTTCGTTTTCTCTCCTTTTTGCACCTCTTTTCCTCCATTTTACTTGTGCTCCCCAATAAACCACTTTCATGTTATCACTAGGCGAGCGTGTAGCGAATAGGTCAGTTTGGGTCATTCGCGAGCTGGGCCTTCGTTCCCGTAAGATCAGTGTCATGAAAATGAGTCGGAATGCCTTGAAAAATGTCTTGAAATATAAATGGGCAAATTTTGGGGTATGACAGCTGCCCCTGTTCAATATTCTTGAACCGAGAGAGTTAGAATGGTGTGTACCGTTCGTGGTCTGGAGGTGGAAGATTATTGAACACTAAAATGCCCCAAAAATTTGCGCTTGTCAACCAGGAGCTAGTCTTGATGGAGATGGGTTTAAAGATGCCATCCAGGGAATTTGATGATGAGAATTTCAGAGTACGTCGTGCATTAGACGATATCCGAAGTCATGGATGTCGTACCGAGTCATACGATAGACCGCATAGTGAGTCATCCATCATGCTGTTGACTTCGCTGGGGAGTCAGAGTATGCTATATGCTGCTGGGGATAAGGGATCAGAATGGATCATACACTGGACCATATCTGGGTATCAGAGTGAGCTGTTCGTTAGGCGGATGACTTTGATGGGGATGAAAGATCAGAACGGATCGTACGCTAGATCGGTTCTGAATTGCAGAATGAGCCGTCCGTTAGGCTGAATCTGCTTGAAGAGGGAGTAGTCGTATACCAGACTACCATTCAGAAATGTACCTGTCCGAAGGTAGCATCTGAGTAAAGGGGAGTAGCCGTATACCGGACTACCATTCAGGAATGTACCTGTCCGAAGGTAGCACCTGAGCAAGGGGAGTAGCCGTATACCAGACTACCATTCAGGAATGTACCTGTCTGAAGGTAGCACCTGAGCAAGGGGAGTAGCCATATACCAGACTACCATTCAGGAATGTACCTGTCCGAAGGTAGCACCTGAGCAAGGGGAGTAGCCGTATACCAGACTACCATTCAGGAATGTACCTGTCCGAAGGTAGCACCTGAGCAAGGGGAGTAGCCGGATACCAGACTACCATTCAGGAATGTACCTGTCCGAAGGTAGCACCTGAGCAAGGGGAGTAGCCGTATACCAGACTACCATTCAGGAGTGTACCTGTCCGAAGGTAGCACCTGAGCAAGGGGAGTAGCCGTATACCAGACTACCATTCAGGAATGTACCTGTCCGAAGGTAGCACCTGAGCAAGGGGAGTAGCCGTATACCAGACTACCATTCAGGAATGTACCTGTCCGAAGGTAGCACCTGAGCAAGGGGAGTAGCCGTATACCAGACTACCATTCAGGAGTGTACCTGTCCGAAGGTAGCACCTGAGCAAGGGGAGTAGCCGTATACCAGACTACCATTCAGGAATGTACCTGTCCGAAGGTAGCACCTGAGCAAGGGGAGTAGCCGTATACCAGACTACCATTCAGGAATGTACCTGTCCGAAGGTAGCACCTGAGCAAGGGATGAGGGTCTAACTTGGTCGTACATTAGACTGTATTTGAGCATCTGGTCTAACTTGGTCGTACATTAGACTGTATCTGAGCAGAATGAGCCGTCCATTAGGCTAAATCTGATGATAAAAGGGGGTAGTCGTACACTAGACTACACTTCAGAAATGTACCGTACACTAGGTAGCATCTGAGAAGATGAAGGTTTAACTTGGTCGTACATTAAACCATATCTGAGCGGTTGAAGGACTTGGCGGTCTAACTTGGTCGTACATTAGACTGTCACTGAGCAGAATCCGGTCTAACTTGGTCGTACATTAGACTGTATCTGGGCAGAATCCGAGGACTTGACGGTCTAACTTGGTCGTACATTAGACGGTCACTGAGCAGAATCTGGTCTAACTTGGTCGTACATTAGACTGTATCTGATGACTGGAAGGTCTAACTTGGTCGTACATTAGACTGTATTTGCAGAATCTGACTTGAAGGTCTAACTTGGTCGTACATTAGACTGTATTTGCAGAATCTGACTTGAAGGTCTAACTTGGTCGTACATTAGACTGTCTTTGAGTGGTTGAAGGTCAGAATGGATCGTACGCTAGATCGTATCTGAGTTGTTGAAGGTCAGAATGGATCGTACGCTAGATCGTATCTGAGTTGTTGAAGGTCAGAATGGATCGTACGCTAGATCGTATCTGAGTTGAAGGAGTCATATGTTGAGATGAATCAGGATGAACCGTACGCTAGGCTATATCTGATAGTATTTGTATATGCTGTATTTGCAATAAATATTTGGGATGGGCTTATAGATGCCATCGTTAGGAGGATGTCAGAATGAATGTTGACATGGAGTATATCTGAAAGATGTATCTGAAGAAGAAAGTAGTCGTACGCTGGACTACACCTCGGAATGTACCGTACGCTAGGCAGTATCTGAGGGATATAGTTAAATCTTGAGTGTAATTGATAAAGATGTCCGTCTGAATGGACCTTTGTTTTGACTGTGTCAGGAGGATGATTAACCTGAAAAGTAAAGTTAGCTTCATGCCATGTCATGATGCATGAGATGCAAATGTTGTATGCATGCGTGTGATGTGAAATGATGTAATGAGTGAATTATGCGTCTGGAATAAATGAGAGCATTGTATGATGTAATGCATATGATGCGGAATGAACATTGTATGTAGGTATGTGATGTGAAGTGAGTGCACTATGTGTCTGAAACGTTCTTCCAGGGGATTCTACTGGGGAAATAAATCTCAGTCTTCTGGTCGGAGATATTTGTATTGATGACCCTTCCTTAGCTAGGGGTATTTGACTTCTGTCTGATGGTAGAAGATATTCAACCGAGCCTGGCTGAGGGTAGAAGAGATGACCAGTATGTCTGGTGATGCCGACCTCTGCTGGGCAATAGCTGGTTCTTGTTGGGGAATAGAATTAGCAACAGATTCATTGGGAAGCGTGATTAGACCTTCTCCTCGATCCTGAAGTCGTGTAGTAATTGCTATTACTATTTTAGGCATGCATTTTTTTTGTAAACATTGATCATATTCAAATGCATATATCAATTCAAGTTAAATCAATGGATGTTTACGCAAACAAAACAGAGAAAGTAAAACAAAAGCATCTTTTTGGAAATGAAATTGTACTGATTTTGAAAGAGGGCCTATAAATAGGCAATTTGAGTACAAGGAGACAGAAATCCTAGTAAGAGGAAATTGTCAGGCAAACAAAGAGAAGCTATGAGGAAAAATCCTGTTGATTTTAACTCCACTACTGTCATTATGTCTTCAAGCATCTCATCTCCTGCTGTCGGATAGAAGTGATTGGCTTGTTCAGTCCCTTGAACTTGGTTGAAGCAGACAGAGAATGAGGCATAGTCATACGCTTTAATCCCTAATTTTTGCCTGGACCGCCTTTTCAGGTTTTCAGTCCACCGGGATACCCTTTTTTGCCCAAGCCGCCTTTTCAGGTTTTCGACTTGCCGGGTGTACGTCTTTATATGTTTATCCCTAATTTTTGCCCGAACCCTTTTGGTTCGCCGGGATGCCCTTACTTTTGCCTAGGTACGTCGACCTAGCGGGTCTCTTTTATGCGTAGTATTTTTTTAACTATGTCCGCGTTCACAGGATGCGGGAAATCTTCGCCGTCCATTGTAGCAAGTACCATGGCTCCACCAGAGAATACCTTCTTAACTACAAGTGGCCCTTCGTATGTGGGAGTCCATTTGCCCCTGGGATCACCTTGTGGTAGAATGATACGCTTTATTACCAAGTCGCCAATTTGATACACCTGTCTCTTGACTCTTTTGTTAAATGCCTGGGTCATGCGTTTCTGATATATCTGACTATGACAAACAGCCGCGAGTCTCTTCAATCAAATTTATCTGATCGAGTCGAGTCTGAATCCGTTCCTCTTCATCTAAGCCTGCATCTTTCACAATTCTTAGAGAGGGAATCTGAACTTCCACTGGTAAAACGGCTTCCATTCCATAGACTAAAGAGAAAGGGGTTGCCCCTGTCGAAGTGCGGTAACCATGAGGAGTAAAGGGTAACATCTCATGCCAGTCTTTGTATGTTACTGTCATTTCTTGCATGACCTTCTTGATATTGTTAGCAGTCCCCACGGCGCCGTTCATCTTTGGCCGGTACGGAGAAGAGTTATGGTGTTTTATTTTGAACTGCATGCAGAGTTCAGTTTAGTACCATTATCAGTGATAACTCTCTCAGGAGACAGCAGGTTTCTCAAATGGATATTTGATAGAATCCATCTTAGAAATCAATAAAGTGGTATGATTCAACATATACTGTCTTAGTCGGCGAGCAGCCCAAGCCAAAGCACAGTAAGCTTTCTCGAGCTGTGAGTATCTTGTTTCACAGTCGGTACCTTTTGCTAAGGCAGTGTATGGCATGCTCTTTTCGACCAGACTCGTCATGTTGCCCCAGCACACCCTATTGAATTTTCTAACATGGTCAAATACATAGTTAGAGGTCTTCCTTCAACTGGTGGTATCAGAATTAGAGGTTCTTGGAGATGCTTCTTGATTTTGTCTCAGTAATTTGAAGATGGATTTGCAAGTAGCGGTCAAATGTGGAATGAATCGGGCAATGTAATTCAAGTGTCCCAAGAAACCTCTGACTTCTTTCTTGTCTATTTCAGTACCCAGATTTACAATTTCAATTGATTCCTCATGCGGCTGTATGGTCTTTTCTTCTTGTAGTACCAGTCTGGCAAGTTCTCTAGGGACTTCACAATCTTCCTCACTTCCATCCTCGGCTTGGTAGATCGGATTTTCAAAGTCATAATGAACAGTAGCAGAGTCATTACCAACAGGATCCAGAGTGGATATGGATCGGCAAATTGTTACGTGAGTGTGTGCAAGAAAACATAGCTTGTTTGAAAAATGACAGGAAAGATAAAGAGCGCAATATTTGAATGCAAAAAGTCCATTGATTTATTGAATATGAATATGCTTATGAAATGACAAAACCCTTGAAAAATTAGCTATTATGCCCCGGGTATAGACACAATGCTTTGAAACACAAAAATAGCAATAACAATTACTCCTGACTAAAGGAAATCGGGATAGTGTCTTCAGCCTTCCAATTATTGGGTCCGTCACCAATTGTTGGGAAAATCCAGCTATCCAAGTCATAATCGTTATCAGTATCTTCCACAGCATTGACAGTCTCGTCATGATTAGGCAGAGGGGCAGTGATGCCATTAGGAGTCTCCGGAGGATCAAAGATAGTCGCCTGTATCTTCCCACTTCGAATGCCACTTTCAACATGTTCACCTGTTAATATAAGTTCAGTGAAACCCAATGAGGAACTCCTCAATAGATGGCTGTAGAATGGGCCAGTCAGGGTACCCATGAACAGGTCTACTAATTCTCGGTCAGTCATAGGGGGTTTGACTCTGCCAGCCAAATCTCTCCACTTTTGAGCATATTCTTTGAAACTTTCTTTAGATCCCATAGTCATATTCTGCAACTGTAGCCGAGTAGGCGCTAGTTCAGAATTATACTGATAGTGCTTGTAGAAAGCTGTCGCTAAATCAGTCCATGTGTGGATGTCAGAGCTCTCGAGCTGATAATACCACTCCAATTGTGTGCCAGACAGACTCTCTTGGAAGAAATGGATCCAGAGCTTCTTATTAGTGGTATACGGCTGAATCTTTCTCACGTAAGCTCTCAGATGCATCTGAGGACAAGATGCCCCATCATACTGAGTGAAAGCGGGGACCTTGAATTTGCGAGGAATGATCACATCGGAGACTAGACCCAAACTTTCAAAATCCAGACCGGGTGCCTTCTGACCTTCCATAACTAGCATGCGTTCTTCCAGCAACTTGCACTTGCCATCTTTTGGAGAGTACTGTTCATTTTCATAGTCCTCATCGTCATCCTCAGGGTTGAAAGGATCAGCATTCTCATCTTCTGAATCTGTCTCTGTTTCCTCTTCTTGATCCTTCGGAATTCTGATTTTGATTCCCGCAGCCTGTCCTTTAAGCCTTCTTCCCGGGTTAATGTAACTCACAGGTTTCTTGTCTTTCTTTTTCTCGAGCAAGAGAGCTTTCAGTTCCTCCTGCCCCTTGGATAAGTTCAAGATCATCTCCTGGAGTTGAGCATTTTGAGCATGGAGATCCTTGACAGTTTGTTCGAGGTCCATTTTTCTGTGTGGAGGAAAACCGTGAGAACACTGATCCCTTTAGAGTACCTGTTATGCTATGTTATGCTATGCAATGCATGAAATGTTTTCAAGGCCTTTTGGAATTTAACTTTGCATAAACTACCAAAAAGGGAAACTTTTTTTTTTGTTTTTTTTTTCTTTTTTACAAAACAGAGCAAAGTTAAATCCCTAAGTCCTCGAAATGGTTAGTACAATGCCACAATGCCATGATGTTATGATGTTATGATGTTAAACAAGCATAAACAAGTCACACAACAATCATCCCTAGGTTTTAAGGCTTGCATGAGTTCCATAGGTAAGTACCCTCCCCACTGAAGTTTGGTTGGTTCAACCTGTCCTAGAATAGTAACCGGGTTCTAGAAGGATCTCCAATCATTGACCTTCCTTTAAGTCCACTTCAGTGCAACACCAAGTGGTTGACCGAAGCTTCCCTAAAGTCCAATCTCAAGGAGTGTAGTATCGAGTCTCAACCAAGCCCCAGTCGGAACCGAAGTCAGTTAGCTCACTACTTTCTAATGGCCAGGATGAGTCAATTAGGGTTCTAAAGGTCTGGTTAATGCTTTGATGACACCACGCGGAAGCCAAATTTTTCCTCAAATAACATGAGGACCATCAGGACAACCAAAGTGTCACATTAACCGTAGCCATCATTTTAACCATTCCAGTATACGCCGGATAGTCGCGATGATCTATTGCTACTTACCTAAGGTACACTAGATCCGGGTGTAGGATCTTTCACTCAAAAATACCCAAGCAATCCCTTGAAAGTAAATCAGACAATTTGGAATAAGTGATCTTGTTTTTAAGGTAACCTCTCTTTTTTATTTCCCCAGCAGAGTCGCCAGTTCTGTCATACGGTGAACTGACTTGGGGTATTTTGCTTTTTATCGCAATGTCGCGGATAGCAAGAGTCGCCACCGACTTTTCTTTTATCCAATAAGGAAAGGTGGAAAAGAACAGGAAAGACCTCAATAGATTTTGGGTTCGGGAGGTACATTATACAAAGGGAAGGTATTAGCACCCTTTGTATCCATGGTTATCCATGGGCTCTTAATTGCTGGATCACTTATGTTATTTTTGTCTGAAAAAGTGCTTGTGAACGGCTTAGAAAATGTTTTGAAAAGAGAGTTTAACTTTGTAATGATTCTCGTATGAATGTATACAAAGTGGTTATCTCGTTTAGTTTTGAAAGTTGTTTAGAAAAATATACCTCGGTAATGATTCTAGTATGAATGTATACCGAGTGGTGATTTTCCAAAAGAGGTTTTGAAAGGTGTGAGGTGTTGAGAATATTTTAGATTATGATCCAGTAATTGAGAGTTATACCTTCCTAAGGTCGTTATGAACGTTTCCTATCCTTATGAGGGTAAAACTGTCCTTACTATTGAGAAGTAAGTAATTTTACCCTTTGGATGTTTAAGGGTCACCGTAGGGTCATCGATAGGTCATTGAAGGCAACCGTTGTAAGGATACCTTAGCATTCGAAGGGACGATCATCATTTAACCGTAGGCTACACCGAAGGGTCATCGAGGGACAAAATCGTATTTTCTGAGGCAACATCCGAGGGACCATGATTTATTTTATGATGATTTAATCGAAGGGTCTTTGCTAAGTGTATCCCTACATTCGCGGGAAATGGCCGTAATACCGTAATCGTAAGGCAAAAGAGAGGTCCAAGATCACATATTGAAAGTCCATATTTTAAAGTTAATTAAGTAATTAGGGTGAATCTCCACATTAAAATTAATACATTAAAATTAATACATTAAAATTAACACATTAAAATTAATCAAGTAATTTAGGGCGAATCTCCACAAGGGTATCCCACAAATAAAGTGGAAGACCTAGACAGCAATCCTTTCCTGGGACAGGTGAACCTTTACAAAATTCAGCAAACGGATTAGAGTACCAAATCAGGGTGCAATCAAGAGTTGCACCAAAGCAGTAATAGTATCAGGTAAACTAAGCCTGGTTATAATAAAACAAGTCGGATGGGTAAAGATCAAAACAGAGCGAAACAGCGGCCTCCATTACAACAATTCAAGGTATCCAGGCATACTTAAGTCCACATGCAAAACCTCAAATATATTTATGAATTCAATTATGATATCACATGTGCATTAGGAACATAAAGCGGTGATAGTAACGCAAACCTGTTGGCAATTGAATTGCAACCTCGAATTGGCCGATCGGATCGAATTGAGCGGAAGTGACCTTGCTGCCGTAGGCTTTTCCTTCCGGGTTTCCTTTAGGGTTACTCGGAATAAGTTAAACAGTAGTCCTGAACACTCCGCCACAAGCCGGCAGGATTTGTCCTTGGATTCGTCAAATAAACAACAAATTAAAGCGAAGAAAATAAACTAGATCCTAACGTAAGGTTGGATCCGGTAAAAAGGTACACAATAGTTTCCTTTGTAGAAACTATTGTGTGAATAGAACTAACTAAATGCTGAAAAAGAAATAGGAAATTGCAAGGAAAATAGTGTAGAACTCGCAGGAAAAACAATGCCTAAGCTGCTGAAAAAAAAATATGCAAAAAGTGAAAACGGCAAAGGAAAAATGTGGAAAAAGCCCCCGTTCTAGGTTTTCTTCGTGGCTATTTATATTGGTACCATTAAGTAACTACTTGCTGCCAAGAGCTCTTCAACGTGGCTAATTTCATGGCATGGATATAGGGCCCAATACTCCTCAACGTCTCTTCAAGTCTTTGAGGCGTTACTTGCGCCCAAAAAGTAGGGTAGTGGTGTGACGCTCGTCACACCATGTGTGACGTCCGTCACAAGGCTGCTTTGCGTGACGCTCGTCACGCCCTCCGTGACGTCCGTCACAAGCACAGCATTTGTGGCTTGCGCTTTGGGCTGGGCTTTGCTATTTGGTTCGTTTTCTCTCCTTTTTGCACCTCTTTTCCTCCATTTTACTTGTGCTCCCCAATAAACCACTTTCATGTTATCACTAGGCGAGCGTGTAGCGAATAGGTCAGTTTGGGTCATTCGCGAGCTGGGCCTTCGTTCCTGTAAGATCAGTGTCATGAAAATGAGTCGGAATGCCTTGAAAAATGTCTTGAAATATAAATGGGCAAATTTTGGGGTATGACACCATCCATAAACGAACTCCATTTTTGTTGAACGTGGACTCAAGCCATTGAATTCTTCTGATCATTTCACCCTCTATAATTTCTGCATCTAACCAACGATTCAAGGTTCTATTAAGACGATCAAATATTTCTATATTCCAAAGTCGGATCTTTATCGGAGGTTGCACTGCTAAAAAGATTAAATCAACATTTCTCTTGTGAATATATGAATATTCAGACATTTTATAAAAAATAAAATTGAAGGAGATTGAAGGAAAATGGAAGGTGGGTAAGAAGTTGTGTGAAAAATTATGGGAGAAACGTTATGTATTTATAGATCAACACACACATGCATGCGCCATTGCCTTAGGCGCACACACACATGACTATATGCATGCACCAATGCATGTGGCCCATACTCACATGCCTACATGCATGCGCCAATGCATATGACGTCTTCATATTCATGCGCCAATGCATGTGACACCTTCACATGTATAGCTGCATGCATGCGCCAATGGCTAGGGCGCCTCATTTGATTGGATAATAGATGTGTAAGTTCAATTGGCGCATAAGTAATGAAATATGGTTATTTACGTAATTAATTTGAAAAATAGGTTATTTTAGAATTTAAAATGAAAAAGGTGGTTATTTAAAATAAATAAAAAAACATCACCCGCTATCATGTTTATATAAATAAGGGAAACAATATATCTTGACACTCATTTATAACACCAATATCACTGTATGCACTATTAAAAAAAATTCAAATAAAATAAATAGTAACGTAAAAAGTGATAGGGAATAATGACATGCTCGTCAACAATATTTTAGTATAAAATGTTGGTTAATAAAATATAAAAAAATTGGTTAATAAACATTCAGATATTAAAAATAATATTTAGTAATAAAATAAAATTGATTAATGAAAAATAAAAAATTGATTAATTAAATGATGAAGTTGGTTAATAAACGCCTAGATATTAAAAATAGTTTTTAATAGTAAAATGAAGTTGATTAATGAAAAGAAAAATGTTGATTAATGAAGTTATGAAGTTGGTTAATAAACACTCAAATATTAAAACTACTTTTTAGTAGTAAAATAAAATTGGTTAATGAATGTTGGTTAAAGAAGTTTTGAAATTGATTAATCATACAATTTTATACCAGTCCTCCTTAATCTAAAATAATAATATATATATATATATATATATATATATATATATATATATATATATATATATATATATATATATATATATATATATATATATATATATATATATATATATATATATATATATATATATATATATATATATATATATATATATATATATATATATATATATATATATATATAATTATTTATTATTATAATACTTCATTGTTCACTGTATTGGTGAACAATGAAATACTATGTAGTATAAGAATGTGGTATAAGAATATCATTTCTCAAAAGAGACATCTAAAAGATCGAGGACTCAACCAAAATCCATTAAAAAAAACAAGTGAGAGAAAGAGAACTAGGCTAAGAGAATATATATGAAATAAAATCAAAATGATCATGAATAAAATCTTCTATAATAAAATTAGGTATTGAATCTGAATCCATCAACTATTTAATCATGATTAATTAACTTGTTGGCACATGAATTTTCTTATTTTTATAGATATAAGAATGAAAAAATGAAATGTTGAGGGTAATGCAATTATTCTATTGGTTTCGAAGCATTACCAAATATTCAAATTTTCGAAAGCTTGAATGGTTACAGACAAGTCGCTTTCATTTGAGGAGGGACATACCAATTGTTGAAGTTGGTAATTGTGTTGTTGGAGTTTGTTTAAAGTCCCACATTGCTTAGGTTCATGGGTTATTGATTGTATAAATATATGAGAGTAACTTTACCCTTTGAGCTATCTTTGAAGTTGAGATCCAAACATATTTAACATTTAGCTCAAGAGGGTTATCTGTTGCTCGGATATCATTGAGAAAAAAGATAACCTCTAAGGGAGTAGGAAACTTCAATTCCTAAAAAATAACGAAGAGTGCCTAAATCTTTCATCTATAACTCTAGCTTCAACTTATTAATCTCATCAACATCATCACCTGTAATAATCATATTATTAACATACAAGGAAAGTATAATACGACCGTGAGAAGTGGACTTGGCGAATAAAGCAGAGTCATAATGACTAAGGTGGAACATATGCAACAACAATAAGGGTGCGAATAGTGGTCATCTTGACCACAGGAGAAAAGTTTTCTTCATAATCCATATCATATATTGTTGAGAAAATTCCTTTGCAACAATAGAAGTTTTATATCACTCAAGTGACCCATCAGATTTGCTTTTGATCTTGTATACCCAACGAGACCTAATAACACATTTTCCTAGTGAAAGAGGTATTTAGTCCCAAGTATTTATCTTGTGCAAAGCAGCAAGGCCTATGTTATAGCCTCATGCCAAAGAGAATCAAGTATATCTTCTTTATATGAGTATGGCTCAGACAAACTATTAGTAGAGGTTAAAAAAGAAGCAAAAGAAGTAGAACAAGTGAAATAAATAAAATCAAACAATTTAGTATACTAACAATACGAGAAGGATAACAACGAGGATGAGGGGGAAGAGGAGAAGGTGGTGGAAGCCATTACACAATACTTCGATTCTATAGAAGAGAGGGAGACAATGCCCTATTTTTTACTCTTCCAAGAGATGAGAGTCTTCAAGAAAGATTCAAAATTATGTGGTAGACTTACGATCATTAGGATTACCATCCATATCAGAATCAGAGTAAGCATGTAAGTATAAGGAAGAGGTTAACGGGAACATGAGAATATGAAAGAGCGATCCTAGGAGATAACAGAGAATATGAAGTACAACTTCCTAAAATAATGTAGTAGGAGAAATAGTAAACTGACTCATAACATGCACTGCATATAAAATATCAGGCATAGTAATAGTAAGGTACAACGAAATTCCAACCAAAGTACGACACAAGGTGGGTGTTGTTGCACAAGGTGAAGAAGATGGAGATGGAATAAGAGAGAGAATAGAAAGAATAACAAACTTCCAATACTCTTAGAAAACGGTTACAACAAATGGTTGCACACACACTGTACATAATGCACACACTCAGTAATGTGTTGTTATGTTGTATGTTGACAACTACACTTGTTTATATATACAAACAATAATTCCATGTAGGAAAAATTTCTAACCTATACTAGCTAGGTTAAGCTTAACAAAAACTAATACTATTACTACTAAATATGAATTACTTCTAACATCATCTCTTAATTCGTATTCAGCTAATCAAAACTAAAAACACCAGTTTCATCCCTTAAATGGATAAATTGATCAGTCTTGATCGCTTTCATCAGAACATCTACCAACTGTTTCTGGGTGCTATAGTGTATAGCTTCTAGCACTCCATTATGAACCTGACTTCTCAGAAAGTGATACTTAGTCTCAATATGCTTTCTTCTCCCATGGAACACTGGGTTCTTGGCAAAACTGATTTCAGACTTGTTATCAATCAACAACTTCATAGGCTTGCTTATCTTGATCAGATCCTGCAGTAAATTCAGAAGCCAAACAACTTGACATGCAACCACAACACCTGCAATATATTCATCTTCAGAGGTTGGCAAAGAAACAACGGGTTGCTTCTTGAACACCAAGAAATAAGACCCTTCAGATACTTAAACAAATATCCAGAAGTACTTCTTCTGTCAACTCTGTCTCCAATTAGAGTTTGTGTAACACATCAGCTCTGACTTAGTCTTTTCTCCAGAAGGAAACAAAATCCCATACTTCAAAGTCCCCTTAATATACCTCAGAATCCTGACAACAACTTGGTAATGAGACCACTTCAGTTTACTCATGAACCTACTAACCATTCCAACTACATAGCAAATATCAAGTCTGATTTTACACAAATATCTTGGAGATCCAACTAACTGCTTGAAAGTTGTAGCATCTACATCATCACCTTTAGGATCAGAATCCAATTTGTGATTTGTTTCTGTAGGTGTGACCACGACCTTACAATTCAGCAAGTCAAATTTCTTCAGAAGCTCAACATCATACTTCAGGTGATGCAAAATGATACCCTTCTCAGAGTCTAGAATCTTCATCCCTAGAAATATATCATATTTCCTAGATCAGTTATCTCAAACTCATTCATCAACAACTTCTTGAACTTAGCTGTCTCATGATCACAACTTCATGTTAGTAATATGTCATCAACCTACAGACACACCAAAATCATATTTCCTTTAGAAGTATGCTAAACATAGACACTATACTCCATCTCACACTTTCTGAATCCTTTAAGCTTAAAAAATGAATCAATTTTTAGATTTCAAGCTCTATGAGCTTGTTTTAGTCCATATAAAGATTTATGTAACCTGTACATCATTCCTTCCTGATTCTTTTTCACAAATCCAGGGGGTTGTGACACGTATACCTCTTCTTGTAATGGACCATTCAGAAATGCATATTTCACATCTAAATGCATCATAGGACAATTCTTGTTAACAACTATCACAATCACTAGTCTTATTGTCTCATGTCTCGCTATAGGAGTCAACACCTTAAGGTAGTATAACCCAGGTTTTTATAGAAAACCTCTTGCCACTAACCTTGCTTTGTGTTTTCCAATTGATCTATCTGGCTTCAGTTTCACCTTGAAACCCCATCTAACACTGATGGCTTTCCTGACCTTTGGAAGCTCAGTCAACTCCCAAGTCTTGTTTCTTTCTATAGCCTTAAGTTCTTCTTTCATGGCCTTCAGCGACACTTTCTTCTTGAGCGCTTCTTCAGTACTCACTAGTGCATAGTCTAATAACATGGAACACTGGATGACTTCTCCTTCAGAGTCTACTTCAATATCTTGCAGCATCTTCGGATTCTGGAACAATATCAGATGTTGGAACCCCAGAAGTACCACCTTCAAAGTCTAAAGTATTCCCAGAGTATGGATCTCCACCAGAGTCTGAATCACCATCTGAATCTGGATCAGAATCAGATTCACCTTCAAAGTCATACTCGCCTTCAGAGTCATACTCGTCTCTAGAGTCAAACTCGCCTTCAGGGTCACCTTCAGAATCATCTTCTGATTTTGACTCATCTTCAGAACCTTCAGATTCAGAAGTATCTTCAGAAGTTAACTCACTAGAATTGGATTCATATTTACTCCAATCTCGCGCTTCTGATTCATGTTTGTAACAAACAAAACCAAACACCTTCAGATGACTCACATTTTTGTTATCTCCAGTCCACTTCTCTAAATGAGTAATTTCCTCCAGCTTTTTAGTTGGACACCTGTTGTGCATATATCTTGTAGTGGCAATAGCTTCTCCCCATAAGATGTGAGGTAACTTATTCTCCTTCAGCATGCTCCTTGTCATATCAAGCAAAGTTTGATTTCTTATTTCAGCAAGACCATTGTGTTGAGGAGTGTATGGAGTAGTCACCTCATGCTCACTTTCATTCTCCTCACATAACTTTCTGAACTCTGTAGAGTTATACTCATCTCCACCATTAGTTCTGAGAATTTTCAGCTTCTAACCACTCTGATTCTCAGCCTTGATCCTGAATTTCTTAAATTCAACAAACACCTCGTGTTTGAACTTTATAAGGGATACCCGCGTCATCCTTGTGAACTCATCAACAAATAACATAAAGTATTTTTCCCTCCATGTGAGGGTACTGAAAATGGTCCACAAACATCATAATGCACCACACCTAGAGCATGATTTGCTCCCGGAGGCATTTCAGATGCAAATGGCAATCTTGGTTGCTTCCCTCTCGTACACACATTGCATGAATTTTCTAGCTTATTAATTATAGAAATTCCATGTACCAACTTCTTTGAATTCAGATGCCCTAAGATTCTGAAGTTCATATGACCAAATACTTTATGCCACAACTCACTTTCCTTCACAACACTTGTTACACTAAGACATTCAGAGTCTGCAGTTTTAACATTCACTTTGAATGCTCTATTCATCCCGTGTTTTGACTTCATAATCAACTTCTAATCACAGTCATTCAACTTCAAAATATTGTCCTTCATGGTAACTAAAGGTCCTTTCTCAATTAATTGACCTATACTCATCATATTGTTTTTCATTCTAGGAAGATACCACACATTCTGAATCAATGTTTTTTTTTACCATTATTCATGACTACTCTGACATTTCCCATACCTTCAACATTAAGGCATTTATCATCAACAAATCTGATTGTTGTCCTCTTTCTAGAGTCAAAATCAACCAACCATTTCTTATTTCCAGTAAGATGATTTGAGTAGTGTAACACCCCGATAAAAATAAGATAATTATTTAATTTAAGTTAATATTATATTTATTAATTTAATTAAATAATTGGAATTATTGGATTATTATTATTATTATTATTGGAATAATAATTATTGGAAAATATATATAAGTTGGAAATAAGGAAAAAGAGTTCTATTTTGGTAAAAAGAGTTTTCACGTGAAAACAGAGAAGCGGCTCAAAAAGAGGAAAAAGGGCAAAGAGGCAGAGCAAGAGGAAGAAGGTTGGAGAAGAGAAAAGCTTGAAGCTTAAAGATTCGCCGGATTAACTCAGGTAAGAGGGGTTTATCGTCGTTTAATGGGTATTATGGGTTAACATGTAATGGGTAGTGATGAACCATTGATTTGACCCTAATTGGGATGATGAGGGCTGAAAAATTGTGATGAATAAACTATGTTAAAACTGAAATTGAATCTGTAATTGGATGGGTAGTGATTTTCCGAAAACGTAGCTTTTTACGGAATTGGAATCGGAGGTCCGGAAGTCCTCCAACGGCGGAAAATGCGGAGAATTCTGCATTCTGCTTTGTGTTAGCGCAGGAACAGCTTTCTGTTTTGCGTTAACCGGTTAACCCAGGGTGTTAACCGGTTAACACTGTTAGGAATTGTGAAATATTGCTGTTTTGCTTGCGTTAACCGGTTAACCCAGGGCGTTAACCGGTTAACACTGTTGAGTTTTGCCAGAAAGCGTGTTCTGTGTTGCGTTAACCGGTTAACCCAGGGCGTTAACCGGTTAACACTGTTGAAAAGTGGGAAAATTGGTATTTAAATGTTGTGTACATATTTTATGGTTGGCCTATATCGGTATGTGATATAGTAGGGATCATTTCCCGTTGTTTTGAGTAGTATAGGTATTAGTAGAGTGTGCTAATACTGTGATTGATTAATTGGCATGACATGATATGATTATGTGATAAATCTGCTGATGATGTGTGAAAATATGCATAATGTTGTGAATGTATATATTATGCATGTTTTGGTGAATGGACTGTTTTATGGCTTAGAGTGTGAGCATATGTCCATTGTGGATTGTTGTTGATGATGTTGCATTGCTAGGTGAATTAGCATGCATATTGTGGCCTTCATGGTGGTAGCTAATTCCCATGGTGAGGAATTAGTGAGTAAATCATTGTAGATTGTTGTTGATGTTTGCATGCTAGGTGATTAGCGTGCATAGCATAGCCCTTGGGATGGTAGCTAATTCCCATGGTGAGGAATTAGTGAGTGAGTCACTAGGTCTCAAATGAGTGGGACTAGTGGGCTTGGTAGCCGTATCTGGATTTGATCGGTGAGGTTGAACTATATGTTCACGAATAGTCGGTACCGCATGCATGGAGTCTCATTGCATAATATATGTATGGCGTATAATATGAATGGATGTATTCCAATATTATACGTGTGTTTGTGTTGGCATTGAGTATGAGTATGAATTGTGTTGGTATTGAGTATGATATTTGAGTTGATGGCCGTTACCGAATGTGTGATATGATTAGGGTGATTAATGTGTTATTTACTTAGCATTACATGATATTTTATAATGCTTATTATATCGATTGAGGAACTCACCCTTACAACTATGTTTTCAGGTAACGAGCAGTGATTGAGTAGAAGCTAGTGCTTGGAGTCTAGTGTAGTCTCCTTAGTGGGTCATGCTCTGATAGATGTAACATCGGGACGGGATGTTTTACCTTGTTGAATAATTTTACATGTAATGTGTTACATGTTTTGCATGATTGATTTGATTTCTATCCGCTGCGTATTGTGCAAATGCTTTATGTTTTGAATTAATAAAAGAGCATGACAGTTATTTGGTGAATGGTGTGAAATGATTGTGTGACACCCTTAATTGCATAATTACTCTGATTGATATATTGCTATTTTAATTAAATATTTGGGGTATTTTAGAAGGGTGTTACATTAGTGGTATCAGAGCATAGTCGGTCGAGTCGAGTCGTAATTATTCTGTTTCCCCTTTACGGGATAGGTGTTGTGTAACCCTATCAGTACTTATTGTTTTAGATTGTTGGGTTTTCAGAATAGAGATGGCTGGAAGAGGTAGAGACGATGCTGCGATTGCTGAGGCTCTGGGTATGCTAGCTGGAGTACTTGGAGGGAATCCGAATGTTGTGGGAATGGGAGCTGCTCGTCAACTGAGTGAGTTCCAGAAGAACAATCCTCCAATGTTCAAGGGAGCATACGATCCAGATGGTGCTCAGAAGTGGTTGAAGGAGATCGAGAGGATCTTCCGAGTGACTGAGTGTGCCGATAACCAGAAGGTCAGGTTCGGTACGCATATGCTGTCAGAAGAAGCAGATGATTGGTGGGTTGCTACCCGCACTGAGTTGGAATCTGCTGGGAATGCTGAGATCACTTGGGCTGTGTTCAGAGAGAGATTCCTGAGGAAGTATTTTCCAGAGGATGTTAGAGGAAAGAAAGAGATAGAGTTCTTAGAATTGAAGCAGGGTAACCGGTCTGTTACTGAGTATGCTGCTAAGTTCACAGAGCTGTCGAAGTATTACACTCCCTATGATGAGGCTACTGGGGAATTTTCAAAATGTGTGAAGTTTGAGAATGGGTTGCGTCCCGAGATCAAGCAGGCTATTGGATATCAGCGGATTAGAGTGTTTTCTGATTTGGTTGACTGTTGCAGGATTTTTGAACAGGATACCAAAGCCAGAGCGGAGAGCTATCAGCAGAGGGTTGATAGGAAAGGCAAGAATCAGAATGATCGTGGGAAACCGTATGCAGCTGGCAAAGGTTTCCAGCGACAGAGTGGGATGAAGAGGCCTAGTGGGGGAGACTCCAGTGCCCCTGTTAAGTGTTTCCGATGTGGTCAGGCTGGACATCGTATCCATGAGTGTACCAGTAATGAGAAGAAGTGTTTTAAGTGTGGCAAAGGTGGTCACTTGGCTGCAGAGTGCCGGTTGAAGACTGTGACTTGTTTCAACTGTGGAGAGGTGGGTCATATCAGTCCACAGTGTCCTAAGCCGAAGAGAGAGAACCAGTCGGGAGGCAAGGTCTTTGCTTTATCGGGTTCTGAGACTTCTGCAGATGATCGTTTGATCCGAGGTATGTGTTATATTAATGGCTTTCCTCTTGTAGCTATTATTGACACCGGTGCTACTCATTCCTTTATATCTTTGGATTGTGCTGTGAAACTTAAGTTAGAGATATCTGAGATGCATGGAAGTATGGTGATTGATACTCCTGCGAAGGGTTCAGTGACTACTACTTCAGTTTGTTTAAATTGTCCTTTGAGTATTTTTGGTAGAGACTTTGGGATGGACCTAGTGTGTCTTCCACTAGTGCAGGTTGACGTTATTCTGGGTATGAACTGGTTGGTGTTTAACCGAGTCTATATCAACTGTTTTGATAAGACTGTGATCTTTCCTGAGATTGAGGAAGGAAAGGATTTGTTTCTATCAGCGAGGCAGGTGAATGAGGCAGTAGCAGATGGGGCAGAGTTGTTTATGCTGTTAGCGACTTTGGAGGCTAAAGATAAACTGGTGAATTGCGATCTAGCTGTGGTGTGTGATTTTCCTGATGTGTTTCCGGAAGAAGTGAATGAATTACCGCCAGAGCGTGAAGTTGAGTTCTCGATTGATTTGGTACCTGGTACTAGGCCGGTATCGATGGCTCCGTACCGTATGTCTGCTGTTGAGTTAACTGAATTGAAGAGTCAGTTGGAAGATCTGTTGGATAAGAAATTTATTCGTCCGAGTGTGTCACCGTGGGGTGCACCAGTGTTATTGGTTAAGAAGAAAGAAGGTACTATGAGGTTGTGTGTGGACTACAGGCAACTGAATAAAGTGACGATCAAGAATCGGTATCCTTTGCCGAGGATTGATGATTTGATGGATCAGTTGGTTGGTGCGAGTGTGTTCAGCAAAATAGATTTGAGATCGGGTTATCATCAGATACGTGTGAAAACTGAGGATATTCAGAAGACTGCTTTCAGAACGAGGTATGGACATTATGAGTATTCTGTAATGCCTTTTGGTGTGACTAATGCGCCTGGAGTGTTTATGGAGTATATGAATAGGATTTTCCATCCGTACCTAGATCAGTTTGTTGTGGTGTTTATTGACGATATTTTGGTGTATTCGAAATCTGAAGAAGAGCATGCTGAGCATTTGAGATTGGTTTTAGGAGTTCTACGAGAAAAGAAGCTATTTGCTAAACTGTCAAAGTGTGAATTTTGGTTAGAAGAGGTTAGTTTTCTTGGTCATGTGATTTCAAGAGATGGTGTTGTTGTTGATCCTTCCAAGATAGAAGCTGTATCTAAGTGGGAAGCTCCGAAGTCAGTTTCTGAGATAAGGAGTTTTCTTGGTTTGGCTGGTTATTATAGGAAGTTCATCGAGGGATTTTCTAAGTTGGCGTTACCGTTGACGATGTTGACTAGAAAGGGGCAAGCGTTTGTTTGGGACTCAAAATGTGAAGAAGGTTTCCAAGAGTTAAAGAGAAGGTTAACTATTGCTCCTATTCTGATATTACCGAGTCCGTCAGAACTATTTGAGGTTTTCTGTGATGCGTCATTGTTGGGCTTGGGTGGTGTGTTGATGCAGAATAAGCAGGTTATAGCTTATGCTTCGAGACAACTGAGGGTTCATGAGAGGAACTATCCGACACACGATTTAGAGTTGGCAGCTGTGGTATTTGTTTTGAAGTTATGGAGACATTACTTGTACGGGTCAAGATTTGAGGTTTTCAGTGACCATAAAAGTTTAAAGTATTTGTTTGATCAGAAAGAGCTGAATATGAGACAGAGGAGATGGTTAGAGTTCCTGAAGGATTATGACTTTGGTTTGAATTACCATCCGGGTAAAGCAAACGTAGTGGCTGATGCATTGAGTCGGAAATCATTGCATATGTCTATGTTAATGGTTAAGGAATTGGATTTAATTGAGCAGTTTAGAGACTTGAGTTTGGTGTGTGAGAGTACTCACAATAGTGTTAAATTGGGAATGTTGAAGTTGACGAGTGGTATTCTGGATGAGATTAGAGAGGGTCAGAAATCCGATGTGCTTTTGGTTGATAAGTTGACTCTAGTGAATCAAGGTCAAGGTGGTGAATTCAGAGTTGATGAGAATGGTGTTTTGAAATTTGGTAATCGGGTGTGTATTCCGGATGTTACCGAGCTTAAGAAGAGTATTCTTGAGGAAGGACATCGTAGTGGCCTGAGTATTCATCCTGGGGCTACGAAGATGTATCATGATTTGAAAAAGTTATTTTGGTGGCCGGGAATGAAAAGAGAAATTGCGAGTTTTGTTTATTCTTGTTTGACTTGTCAGAAGTCAAAGATTGAGCATCAGAAGCCGTCTGGGCTAATGCAACCGTTGGCTATTCCAGAGTGGAAGTGGGATAGTATCAGTATGGATTTTGTTTCTGGTTTACCGAGAACGATTAAGAATTTTGAAGCTATTTGGGTGATTGTTGACAGATTGACAAAATCGGCTCATTTTATTCCGATCAGAATGGACTATCCATTGGAGAGATTAGCTGAGTTGTATATTGAGAAAATTATAAGTTTGCATGGTATTCCGTCGAGTATTGTTTCGGACAGAGATCCTAGATTTACATCGAAGTTTTGGGAAGGTTTGCAGAAGGCTTTGGGAACTAAGCTGAGATTGAGTTCTGCATATCATCCGCAGACTGATGGTCAGACTGAGAGGACAATTCAATCACTGGAGGATCTTTTGAGGGCTTGTGTTTTGGAAAAGGGAGGTGGTTGGGATTGTTATTTACCTTTGATTGAGTTTACCTACAACAATAGTTTTCATTCGAGCATTGGTATGGCACCGTTTGAAGCTTTGTATGGTAGGAGATGTCGGACGCCTTTATGTTGGTACGAGTCCGGTGAGAGTGTTGTGGTTAGACCGGAGATTGTTCAACAGACTACGGAAAAGATTAAGATGATTCAGGAGAAGATGAGAATTGCTCAGAGTCGTCAGAAGAGTTATCACGACAAAAGGAGGAAGTCACTTGAGTTTCAGGAGGGAGATCATGTGTTTCTTCGTGTTACTCCGATAACTGGGGTTGGTCGAGCTTTGAAGTCGAAGAAGTTGACACCTCGATTTATTGGTCCTTACCAGATTTTGGAGAGGATAGGGGAGGTAGCCTATCGTATCGCTTTACCGCCGTCACTTGCGAATTTGCATGAGGTTTTTCATGTGTCTCAGTTGAGGAGGTACATTCCTGATCCGTCGCATGTAGTCCAAATAAATGATGTACAGGTGAGAGATAACCTGACTGTTGAAACATCACCTATGAGGATCGAGGATCGAGAGTTGAAGCAGTTGCGGGGTAAAGAGATTGCTTTGGTAAAGGTAGCTTGGGGAGGACCAGCAGGTGGCAATGTGACTTGGGAACTTGAGAATCAGATGAAGGAGTCTTATCCGGAGTTATTCGCTCGAGGTATGTTTTCGAGGACGAAAACTCTTTTAGTGGGGGAGAGTTGTAACACCCCGATAAAAATAAGATAACTATTTAATTTAAGTTAATATTATATTTATTAATTTAATTAAATAATTGGAATTATTGGATTATTATTATTATTATTATTGGAATAATAATTATTGGAAAATATATATAAGTTGGAAATAAGGAAAAAGAGTTCTATTTTGGTAAAAAGAGTTTTCACGTGAAAACAGAGAAGCGGCTCAAAAAGAGGAAAAAGGGCAAAGAGGCAGAGCAAGAGGAAGAAGGTTGGAGAAGAGAAAAGCTTGAAGCTTAAAGATTCGCCGGATTAACTCAGGTAAGGGGGGTTTATCGTCGTTTAATGGGTATTATGGGTTAACATGTAATGGGTAGTGATGAACCATTGATTTGACCCTAATTGGGATGATGAGTGCTGAAAAATTGTGATGAATAAACTATGTTAAAACTGAAATTGAATCTGTAATTGGATGGGTAGTGATTTTCCGAAAATGTAGCTTTTTACGGAATTGGAATCGGAGGTCCGGAAGTCCTCCAACGGCGGAAAATGCGGAGAATTCTGCATTCTGCTTTGTGTTAGCGCATGAACAGCTTTCTGTTTTGCGTTAACCGGTTAACCCAGGGTGTTAACCGGTTAACACTGTTAGGAATTGTGAAATATTGCTGTTTTGCTTGCGTTAACCGGTTAACCCAGGGCGTTAACCGGTTAACACTGTTGAGTTTTGCCAGAAAGCGTGTTCTGTGTTGCGTTAACCGGTTAACCCAGGGCGTTAACCGGTTAACACTGTTGAAAAGTGGGAAAATTGGTATTTAAATGTTGTGTACATATTTGATGGTTGGCCTATATCGGTATGTGATATAGTAGGGATCATTTCCCGTTGTTTTGAGTAGTATAGGTATTAGTAGAGTGTGCTAATACTGTGATTGATTAATTGGCATGACATGATATGATTATGTGATAAATCTGCTGATGATGTGTGAAAATATGCATAATGTTGTGAATGTATATATTATGCATGTGTTGGTGAATGGACTGTTTTATGGCTTAGAGTGTGAGCATATGTCCATTGTGGATTGTTGTTGATGATGTTGCATTGCTAGGTGAATTAGCATGCATATTGTGGCCTTCATGGTGGTAGCTAATTCCCATGGTGAGGAATTAGTGAGTAAATCATTGTAGATTGTTGTTGATGTTTGCATGCTAGGTGATTAGCGTGCATAGCATAGCCCTTGGGGTGGTAGCTAATTCCCATGGTGAGGAATTAGTGAGTGAGTCACTAGGTCTCAAATGAGTGGGACTAGTGGGCTTGGTAGCCGTATCTGGATTTGATCGGTGAGGTTGAATTATATGTTCACGAATAGTCGGTACCGCATGCATGGAGTCTCATTGCATAATGTATGTATGGCGTATAATATGAATGGATGTATTCCAATATTATACGTGTGTTTGTGTTGGCATTGAGTATGAGTATGAATTGTGTTGGTATTGAGTATGATATTTGAGTTGATGGCCGTTACCGAATGTGTGATATGATTAGGGTGATTAATGTGTTATTTACTTAGCATTACATGATATTTTATAATGCTTATTATATCGATTGAGGAACTCACCCTTACAACTATGTTTTCAGGTAACGAGCAGTGATTGAGTAGAAGCTAGTGCTTGGAGTCTAGTGTAGTCTCCTTAGTGGGTCATGCTCTGATAGATGTAACATTGGGACGGGATGTTTTACCTTGTTGAATAATTTTACATGTAATGTGTTACATGTTTTGCATGATTGATTTGATTTCTATCCGCTGCGTATTGTGCAAATGCTTTATGTTTTGAATTAATAAAAGAGCATGACAGTTATTTGGTGAATGGTGTGAAATGATTGTGTGACACCCTTAATTGCATAATTACTCTGATTGATATATTGCTATTTTAATTAAATATTTGGGGTATTTTAGAAGGGTGTTACAAGTAGCCAGTGTCCATATACCATCAGTCTGCCAAATATGCATCATCAGATTTAGAAGCCATCAATAGCACAGATTCATCGTCAGAATCTCCTCTGGCTACGGTTTCTTCTTCAAACTTTCTTTCCTTGTTTGACCAAAAATCAGCAGCGAAATGGACAAACTTGTTACAACAATAGCACTTAACTTTCCTCTTACCATACTTTTCCTTCCCTTTCTGAGCATTCTTCTGCCTTTCAGAAGTTGAGGTTTCTGACTTTTGAACACCATCGGATCTCTTCGTGGCTTCTGACCTACACTACTTCTAATATTTCTTACTAGAAGCGGCTTTCAGAGTCTGCTACTCTACCTCCATTTCAAAGTTTATCTTAGTCAGACGCAACTCTTGTGCCTCTAGATTGCTTTGTAACTCTTCATTTCTTATGGTGCTAAGATCCTTGGAATGTTTAATTACTACCACAATGTAATCAAAATGAGGAGTAAAAGATCTAATTACCTTCTCAATGATCCTTCCATCAGAGAGAGTTTCTCCACACAACTTTATATTATTTGTGATCAGAATCATTCTGGAGATGTAGTCAGGCATCTTCTCACTGTTCTGCATGCTAAGATTCTCATACTACTTATGTAGAGATTGGAGTTTCACCTTCTTCAGTGATGCATCACCATCATAGCACCGTACCAGTGTGTCCCACGTAGCCTTCACCATCGTCGAATCAACGATTTTCTCAAACACATTCACATCCACACACTGATGGATGTAGAACAACGCCTTTTGATCCTTCTTCCTCAGATCACGATGAGTGTTCCTCTGTGCATCTGTTGCATTTTCTGGAAGTGCAACGGGAATGTAACTGTCGTTGACGAGAACAAGAACATCTTGAGCATCAAACAACACATGCATGTAAATCATCCACAAATTATAATTTTTGCCATCAAACACTGGAAGCTTAATACTTAGATTACCGTTTCCGTTCATCTTCAACTTTGTGCAAATCACTCAGATCTCACCAAACACTAGTGTTTTCCAATCCCGCAGAATCAAGAAATATGATTCTGTTCTGATTCCAATCATAAATTCAACATGATTTCAAGAAACGAAATCAATCACACAACGCCTCACTGTTCACCCGCGTTTCCCTTTGGATCTGAACCGGAGCTCTAGATGTCAATTGTTGGTGCACAAGGTAAAGAAGATGAAGATGGAATAAGAGAGGGAATAGAGAAAATAACAAACTTCTAATACTCTTACAAAACTGTTACATAAAATGGTTGCACACGCACTATACACAATGCAAACACTCAGTACTGTGCTGTTATGCTGTATATTGACAACTACATTTGTTTATAGATACAAACAATAATGTCATGTAGACAAAAGTATTAACCTACACTAGATAGGTTAAGTTTAACAAAAACTAATATTATTACTATTAAATATGAATTACTTCTAACAGTGGGATCCGGTAGAATAACTTTATCAGATCCAAGCATATTTAACACCTATAATAATGGATAAACTCACATGTGAGGAGAAGATTGTTGGTATATCAAATGCGAGTATGAGTCTCATATTAAAAAATATATATTAAATACTTTATAAATAATAAGATGCATAAATTCGACATTTAAATTTTTTAGATTAATACGGTATTACAACTCATTTAAATTGAGTGTTGAAAGTTCAATAATATTATGTAAACTCCATCATGAACCAACAACAATATATTGCTCGATATTTTGTAGATTTTTATTTTTCAACTATCCGCATTTTTGAACTAACTATATTATTTTAGTGAGAAAAATAATGTTATTTTTGTGAGATATTGCACACTTTTATATATATATATATATATATATATATATATATATATATATATATATATATATATATATATATATATTTCTCTCACAAAAATTAAAAACAAAAAAAAAATTCTTATTAACAAGGACATGTGATATTTATAATAAACGACTACTATTTATTTTATTTATCAAAAAATTTAAACTAAATATATTTATTATTTAAACTATTTAATATTGGTTGATGCATTAACTTGTTACAAATTTCTCATGATAGTATGTTTCAAAAATGATTCAAAATGTTGCAATGATTAACAATTATTTTTACTTTATATCTTTTTAGTTTTTTAATGATAAGAACAGAGAGCATAGTATTTTGTACATACATTATAAAAATATAAAGTGAAAAATAATCATTTTAAAGTAAAATAATTAATATATAATGTAAAAATAATAAACTAAAATAAAATTATAAATATTAATTAGAATATGCAATTAAAATAAAATAAATTAAAAGTAAAATTAATAAATAAAATTATACAAATCCTATTTACAAATATAAAAAAGTTGTTACTAAATAGAGACTGTACTAGTCTAGTAGACACTATGTTTAACTATAAAAAAGTATACACTTTGTTTGCATGAAATAAAAGTTTGACTATATGATTAAGATGTGAAAGATGAAGTATCACTTGCACACTTGAATCCAAAATGAAGAAACACTTTTTGAGGTTTTATTTTTGCTTTGTTGTCATGTTTTTGTTACACGTGTTTGTTACGATGATAACAGCAAATCTTGATTGATACATAAAGATATATATTTCCCACTAGATGCGTCACCACCTTTTTTTTGGTATTAATATCATATTTTTCCACATTTTGGGGATATTCTTCCAAATAAAAGATTGTCCCTATTGGAACACATAACATGGTAATAGATAAATCCTGCAAAAATGAAAAACATTGTAGTAGATTTTTATATTTTTTTGTTAGTTGACACGCTAGTTTTCACAAAAATATATGCACTTAATATATATATATATATATATATATATATATATATATATATATATATATATATATATATATATATATATATATATATATATATATATATATATATATATATATATATATATATATATATATATATTAATTATTCATCCTTAATTAAATATAATTAATTATTATTGAATTTTTATAACTTTTAAATATTTTGTCTAAAAAAGCGTTAAGAAGATCAATGAATTAATGTTTAAGATTTGTAAAAGACATTAAAATCATATATCTTAACTCAAATATCAACTTTTTATATGTATATTTTTATGGTGGCTTAGTCTGACAACACTCTATGTCATGTATAATAGAGTAATCTTCTACTCCTCTAGGATCATCAGACTTATAATCAATTTTAGCATCTTCTAATGTAAAATTGAAAGTGACAAGTTCAATAAAATAGAAAAAAAATATTATGACAAAGAAGAGTTAAGAATTTGTTGATTGTTCACATAAAGTGTTATATGAGATAAAATCGACAAGAAAAAGAGAAAAGTGGTTGGGTTAAGCTGAAAAAGAATGACTTATAATTGATGTGTGTGTATTGGACGAGGTGATGTATCATATAATGGACTTAAAATCTCTAGTTGATTTATGTCTTTAAACCTCAAGTGAGAAAAAGAGAATAAAAAATATGTTTTAGTACTGCTAATTTTTTGGCGAGTGACGCGATGATGGTGGAGTTAAGAGATGACAACTGTGGAGGTGCTCTAGAGAAACGCAATGCGCTGGTCTAGTATATTGTTTCAGTGGTGATTTACGAGTATCGAGTTGGGTTAGTTTGATTCTCGAATTCAATCAGTGGTGGGTCATGCGTTGGGACCGAATTGGATCTTTAGGGTTTTCACAGTTATAAATATGATTCACTCTCACTTGTTGTCAGTACAAGTTGCATAAGGTGTATAAATCCTAGTGAGAAGCAATGGTAGAAATTCCTAGGATTTTATTTTTGAAGTTTGAGAGCTTTGGGGATTATCAAAGGGGTTTGGAAAACAAATTAAACATATTTGATTTGTGTGATTCATATACTGAGAATTTAAGAAACACTTGGGTAGAAAATAAGATTTGTTCTTATGAACTTTGACGACAATTTTCTTGTAACTCATTTTGTAATCTCTTGTAATAATTTTGATGTATATTGAATTCTAGAGTTGCTCTCTCCCCGGTCATATATCAATTTGAAATAATTGATAAACAAATTCTATTTGTTCTCTCATTTATTAACTTACTTATTGCATTGAAACTTTTCATTATAGAACCATAATTAATTGGAGAACGGGGGTTGCGGTGTGCGACAATGGATGTAAATTCTTGTTGTGGATGAGGAGGATGGGATAACCTGCAGGGTTAGCACTTCATTTCTCAAGTCGGTATGTGAATGAAAATGAGTGAATAAAGTTTGAATTTGAAATTTCGTACTTAAAATTGTCTCTCATGCCCTTTATATAATGGAGCGCTTATAATAATTTATTATTCTTTAGGCGTGAGATATGGGAAGCCGTTAGATGTATCCTGACTCTAGATCTCTTGTATTCTTCCGTAGGGTAATATTCCCCTGTGTTGCGAGCAATTAAGTGAATCATCACTTTCTCTGGGTTGTGGTCGATGTACCTTCTGGCCGGCCCATAATTGTTGCCCCTAAGACATTGTCTCTACTTGGCAGTGCGAGGGTTTGTCGTATTCACCTTGTTCGTGCTAGTCATACCTTATCTTAAATGGAGATTCAAGAGATTATGATATTGTTCTTGGGGATTCACACTTTTAATGTGCCCCATGCTTCAGACATCTGTTTGTAAGTTCAATCATAATGATCTTTGGGAACTAAGATATTTGAGTGTCGTGTTGAGGCAATCTGGAGCGGATATAGGGTTTATTACTTTTACTAAGTTATCATACAATTGTTTAAGAGTGAGTTTTCATTTTCTTGGGATGTTATCTTTTCTTCTTTGTCACCTGCATTTAATACAACGTCTTTCCTTTTTGTACTTGAAAAAAGTAGTGTCCATCATGAGTCGATAATCAAAAGAATATATTTTTGCCTCCTAGGTTGACCTTGTGTCTTCGTCATCCGTGTCTATATTTGTTTGAGAGGGTGGTCTTGATGGATACTTTCTAGATATATGTTCATCTTCGAATGGGAGTGTATTGACCCCTGATGAAGATAAGAGAAATTGTAATGAGTATGACGACTGTTCCATTCCTTTCTATGAATGTACCTTCTCGATCCTGGGTTTTAGATTTTCCTTTAACAACTTTGAAATTGAAGTTTTGAATCACTAGATGGTTGCCCCCTCGTAGTTACACCATGCGAGGTAGACATATATTAAAGTTTTCCCGTACTAGTACAAATATCAAAAGGGAAAGTGTTATATGTCCTTTTTCTTCTATCTCTTTAAAGTAAAACGTAGTTTCGTGGCTGAGGCGTGGGGCCATAGTTTGATTAATCTGGTGCAGGTTGTTCGCAACTTCAGAATTTTTTTGGAGAAATTGAAACATTTCAAAAACCGATTCTTCCTGGTTGTCTCTCTTCATAAAGAGGCTCATGGATGGCATGTACTGTAGGAAACGGGGTGGAAGATATGTGTATCAGCCTATTTCCCAAGTACTAGAACAAAGGTCATTTCCTAATTGGGAATGGATTGTACATTTATAAGGAAGACTATCTGTCTCAAGAGGAACTTTATCTGAAGAGATAGCATATTGGTTTTGTCAAAGAGTTGGGTTATGTCGGAGGTGTCACTCTTGGAGAAAAGGCTTCACATAAATGTTTGAAATGGCTTATTAAGACCCACTTGCTAATGGATGCTAATACCAAGGAGAAGAGAAAGGTCATTTTTACTGAGTTTCGGATGTATTTTGCCCCATGTCGTCAATTCGGCTATCTATAATGCACTTACTTTGGTAATCACTATTTGTAGACTTGATGAAGAACGAGGAAGCAATATGCCTATTGTCACAGAGGGAAAATTTTGAGATTTAAGTTATTGATTAACTTAACTCAAAAAAGTAAGAGTCACCATCGAACTTTATTGTTTCCAAAGGGAATGGAAAAAGGTAGAACAAAACCCACAAAAAAGATAAAACAAAAGAGAAATCTGGATACAGGGGTTGGTTATGCAAGGGGAGGGTATTAGAACCCCTCAGATCTATGGTACTCCATAGGAACCACTTGTAAATCTGTGTTTATAAAATAAAAAATTATGGACCACTTGTTTACCAAACTTTGACCTTGGGAATCAAAACCCTAATTTAGAAACCAAGCTTGATCCTTTGATTGCAAGTCCCTACCTTGTACAATAATAAAAAGGAAATAACACATATTTTTGTATTTTGAATAAAGTTAGCAAAGTTAGAATGCAGACAAGCAAAAAGGTAAAAAGAAAGCACAAAAGGATGATTGATGATCTCCCACAAAGGCAAACCCAAAGAGGTGAAGGTTAGGAGGACATCATGCTTGTTATCTTGGTTGAAATGCAAATGATATGATAGGTAGAACTTTAGGGGTAAAATTAGGGTATGACAGCTGCCCCTATTTAAGTTTCTTCTATCCGAAGATATAAAGATTGGAAATCTCCATATCGACGGGATTGAAGAGACTTAAATACAAAAGACCCGATTTTTAGCCCTAAGATGTCGCACGATGCTTATGATATGAATGCAAATGCTCAGAATCCGTGAGGAAGACGTTGTGGGAGACACATTATGTGCAAATGAACTGCAAATCCAATATTGCTAGAGAAAAACTTGAATAGAGTTTGACAGGGAGACAAAACTCACTAGGGAACAACGCAACACCACGAAGCTTAGTGGATAAACTTTAACTAAACAGTCGAAAAAGGAATTACTACCAACTCATAGTTGAAGGCAGTAAACAGGATCTGGACATACTACCAACTCATAGACGAAGGCAGTGACAGGATTTGAATTGATAATAAGCTTCCCATAACTTCCGGTCTTCAACCTAGAACGGGTCTCAACTTCTTATTTCACCAAGTCTTCCACCCAGAAAGGGTAACAAACCTCCCATGACTTCCAGTCTTCAACCTGGAATGGGTCTCAGTTTCTTCTTTAACTAAGTCTTCCACCTGGAAAGGGTAACAAACCTCTCATGACTTCCGGTCTTCAACCTGGAACAGGTCTCGGTTTCTTCTTTAACCAAGTCTTCCATATAGAAAGGGTAACAAACCTCCCATAACTTCCGGTCTTCAACTTGGAATGGGTCTCAATTTCTGGAGATTTATGTCTTAACTCTGATAAGGGATCACAACATGCTTCTCAAATAAAGATACAACCACCTCTTAGAAAATGAGCATATGTTAACTTTGATTTGTTGAGTTACAATAAGCTTCTTTGTCGGGGATTGACTGAAGAGATTTCCACTTGTTGCGGAGATAAGGATTTATATATTCAGGAACAAACAAGCTTCTCAAATAAAGAGATTGCCACTTGCTGTTGAGCAAAATCTCAGGAGATTGCTGAAGCGATACTTGTTAGGGAATTAGATTTTTCATTCATTGAAAAAGTCTTCTATGCTGAGGAAAACAGGATACAAAAGGTGTAAAACACGCTTTCTTCATGATCTATGTTTTCAACCTGGAGAAGTAAAAAGAAGCTGCAGGGGACCAAAGTTCAATCCAGGCACGAACTAGAGAGAACCAGTCAAACAAGACTCTATCCGACGAGGAATGAACTCGACTGGGGATTTGTTCCATCCAGACAAATGAGCTGGGGAGGAAAATGAAATACAGTTCTTCCCATGAGGCACAATCTTGGTGGGGAAATAGAAGATAAACTCTCTTTTATAAGGGAAATGACAACCAGGAAAATGGATTAGAGACATCAAGGACATGCGAATGAGTATGAATCTGCCTTCAGCCATGCATGGCAATGATTTATGAATGCCAAAATTCATGCAATGTTATGCTTATGCTGATAAAACACACACTGAATAAACTGGGAGACCGATCAACAAACTGGACACTCGACCAAATCTCAACTAGATGAAGACCCTATGCCATAAAGTTTGTCTTTTGCCACATCTTCCAGGGCAGAAGATCCTTCGTCGGGGATAAAAGATTCATTGGTGGAAACTTGAAACAAAAATATTCAAGAATCCAAAGCTCTTTGAGGGCGTAGAAACTTTTACTGGCTTTGTTATGGGAGAACCCCAAATCAACATTGCAATAACAAAACCCGGCTGGAGGAAAACCACTATCTGACAATAAATCCATTGGAGAAAGTAAGATTATCAAAACAAGGATATGCACATGATAATCTACAAGAACTGTTGTATTGGGGAATATGAATTCCACACTTCAGGACTTGATCAATCTCGAACAAACTGCCGACATTCCTTTTAGTTTATTCAAAAATCAAAGGAAAACGCTTTACAATTTTCAAAAGCATGTTTATTATTAAACCTTTGTTTCCAAAATTATTGTCAAAAATAAATGACGTTTTTCCAAAGAAACAAATACATAAGAATTGAAACTAATTGGCAAAAAGTCATGATTTTATTGATAGAATGGTAGTCCAGAAAAGGCGTGACTTCATGGATCATTACAAAGTTTGAAAATTGGTAAATGAAAAGGCTACATTGAAATACAATGATCACTATTCTCCCTAACAACTTTGAATTTCTGTAATTAAGCTTTTGTCGAGAGAGATTGAACTGAAACTTCCTGATTAGTGACAGTGATGCTTCAAGTGATCAAGTCTTGCCTGATGCAGTTACTTGCCATAAAATCCCTAACTTTTTCCTATATTTCCATTTCGGGTTTTCAATCTACCGGGATGAATTATTTATTTTTAGGTATCTAATTTTTGCATGGACCGCCCTTTCGGGTTTTCAGCCCACTGAGACGCTCATTTTTTCCTAAGTCGCCCTTTTGAGTTTTAAACTTAGCAAGTTGTTCTTTTGATTATTTAGGTGAAGTATTTCTTAATTACATTGACATTCATCGAACTGCGGAGCTTCTCACCATCCTTAGTAGTAAGATCCAATGCACCTCTAGAGAAGACTTTCTTAACAATATATGGGCCTTCGTAATTGGGATTCCATTTGCCTCAGGAATCATTATAGGGAGGCAAGATCTTTTTGAGCATGAGGTCACCTTCTCTGAATTCACGAGGACGAACCTTCTTATCAAAGGCCTTCTTCATTCTCTTTTGGTACAATTGACCATGACATAAGGTTGTCATCCTTTTTCCTTCAATTAAATTCAACTAGTCATATTTGTTTTGATACCATTCAGATTTTTTCAACTTGGCTTCCATCAAGACTCACATTGATTGGATCTCAACTTCTATAGGGAGCATTGCTTTCATGCCATAAACTAAGGATAAAGGGGTTTCCCCTATTGAAGTGCGGACAGATGTCTGATATCCATGCAAAGCAAAAGGAAGCATTTCATGCCAATCTTTGTAAGTTACAACCATCTTCTGCAGGATTTTCTTGATATTCTCATTTGCCACTTCAACAACCCCATTCATCTTGGGTCTATAAGGAGAATAGTTGTGATGTTGATTCATCAATCAAATGTATAAATCAATGATATAACAACATAATTATCACACCACGATATTACAACAATGCAACGATTCATCAATCAAATGTATAAATCAATATATTTATTAATATAGTAGGCAGATGAATAATATTCAAACATATCAACAATCATTACCATGTTATAAGTATGAGAGTTAGATTTCTAACGCTTCAAATGGCATCAAAATCAGACTTACAGAATAAAAGTTATGACCAAAATCGTCGGGATATGTCAATAATTCATTAACTGAATGTATAAACAAAAACTTCACCAACACAGTAGGCATAAGAATAATACTCAAACAATTCACTTATCAACATCATATTATATCTATAAGAATCATATTTATAACACTTCAAACCCCAACCCAAAATGATTCACGAGTTGAAAGTTATGATCAAAACCGCGCACGAAGGCGTTACTAAAAAGTTGTTATTTTTCTAAAATTTCCAACATGATTTTCATCTTCTTCAACCCCAAAAATTTCTATGAAATAATCACCAAAATTATTTAATCCTTGAAACAAAGTTATAGCCCTCTATTTCAGATATCCAAGACTTTAAATGAAACTCGATTTGAACTTACAGATCAAAAGTTATGTCCAAACCATTTCGATCGAGAAACACAAATAGAGGCTCCCGCGCTGAGCACGGTCGTGATGGACATAATGCCAAATTTTCTGCGTTTTTCATCGTCGGAGGCCTTCTAGACCTCCAATTTCGATTATATAAAAACTCAAACACTCATAAAATTACAACCCATGCAATAATCTAATTATCTTAAGTTAATTTACATTTTTAACACAATTAAATCATCTAATCATTGTTTTAAGATTATGCTTAAAACCTTCGAAATCGCAACAATGGTGGATATAAGTTCAATCATCAAAACATGAAAAAATACACGCATATAATGCACACGAAATTCATCATATAACAATCACCATAACATCTAAATTCAAAATTATAAATCAAAACATGAAATCCTAAGGAGGTTAAGGGTTCCTCCATTCTACCCTTCTACCATATCCTTTACTATTGGAACACATTTCCACCCTTACCTTAGATTCCTTGCAAAAGTTCTGAATTTGAACCTTCACTTTCCTCCTTTGATCACCTTGCCTCTTGTCTCTTCTTGTCCTAACACTCTTTCTCCTTTCTCCCCATTTTTCATGTACGATGCAACTGACTTTTCTTATTCCAATTTTCCTTTTGTCTAATAATAATATTCCTCTTAATTATGTTTTCCCTCATTAGTCCCTCAACTTACTTCCGTGATTACTAGTTTACCCTTAACTCCTCTCTAATCCCTAAATTATCCTTCCTTCCTCTAATAATTTTATTTTATAAATTATATAATAAATAACAAAATTCTAAATTGGGGTGTTACAACTCTTCCAATCTTAAGAAACTTTCGTCCTCGAAAATTACCTGATAAAAATAGAGTCAGATACGACTCTCTCATATGTTCTTCATGGTCCCAAGTCATGCTCCTACCAGCTGGTCCTCCTCAAACTACCATTACCAAGGCAATCTCTTACTCCGCAATTGCTTCACTTCTCGATCCTCTATCTGCATAGGTGATGCCTCCACAATCAAGTTATCTCTCACCTGCACATCATCCACTTGGATCACATGAGACGGATCCAAAATGTATCTCCTCAACTGAGATACATGAAACACATCATGAAGATTAGCAAGCAGCGATGACAAAGCAATCTGATAGGCCATATCTCTTATCCTTTGTAAAATCTGGTACGAACCAATAAAATGCGGTGTGAGCTTTCGAGACTTCAAGGCTCGACCAACACCAGTTATCGGCGTTACTCTAAAAAACATGTGATCTCCCTCCTGGAACTCAAGTGCTTTCCTCCTTTTATCATGGTAACTTTTCTGACAACTTTGTGATGCTTTCATTTTTTCTTGGATCATCTTGATCTTTTCAGTCGTCTGGTGAACAATCCCAGGTCCAAGCACAACACTTTATCCTGACTCATACCAACACAAAGGAGTCCTACACCTCCTACCATACAATGCCTTGTATGATGCCATTCCAATACTAGAATGATAAATTTTGTTATAGGTAAACTCAATCAACGACAAGTAGCTATCGTAAGCACCTTCTGGTTCTAGCACACAAGCCCGTAATAAATCTTCTAACGACTGGATGGTCCTCTCTGTTTGATCATTCGTCTGTGGATCATAAGCATAACTCAACCTCAACTTAGTACTCAAAGTTGTCTGCAAACTCTCCCAGAACCTCGATATGAATCTCGGATCTCTATCAGACATAATACTTGAAGGAATACCATGTAATTTCACAATCTCATCAGTATACAATTCGGGAAGCTTCTACAAAGAATAATTGATCCTCATTGGTATAAAACGAGCCGATTTGGTCAATCTAACAACAATCACCCAAATTGAATCGTATCCCTTCAAAGCCTTCGACATACATGTCACAAAATCCTGGGAAATGCTATCCCATTTCCACACTGGAATATTCAACGGTTGCATCAGACCCAGCAGTTTCTGATGTTTAATCTTAGACTTCTGACATGTCAAACAAGGATACATAACTCAGTTGCTTCCTTCTTCATTCTTGGCCATCAAAACAATTTCTTCAAGTCTTGATACATTTTTATGGCACAGGGATGAATACTTAACCCACTTCTGTGACCATCATCAAGAATTCTCTTCTTAATTTCTGGCATATATGGAACATACACCCTATCTCTGAATCTCATCACACCATTCTCATAGACTCGGAAATCACCTATATTACCTTGGTTGATTAACGTGAGACGATCTATCAAACTCAAATCAGATCTCCGACCCTCTCGATCTCTTCAAGGATACCGCTCGTCGACTTCAACATACCCAACTTCACACTTTTAGGAGATTCTTCATACATTAAACTCATATCTATGAATTGCTCAATCAGTTCTAACTCTTGAACCGTAAACATCGACATGCTTAAGGACTTCCTACTTATCGCATAAGCTACTACATTAGATTTACCCGAATGATAACTAGAATCAAAATCATAATCCTTCAGAAGTTCAAGCCTTTCCTCTGCCTCATATTAACCTCTTTTGATCAAATAAATCTTTCAAACTCTTGTGATCACTGAGCATTTTGAATTTGGAGCCAAATAGGCAGTGCCTCCAAATCTTCAACACGAATACCACTGCTACCAACTTAAGATCATGCATAGGTATATCGGTAAATTCATGACCACTGAGCCATTGGTTAGCTCAACGTCAATAAAACCAGAGTCGCCATCGCGCTTTTATTGTTTCCAAAGGAAAAGGGAAAAAGTACGAACAAAACCCAAAGATAAGAAGTTTTCAAATCAAAACTAATAAAATGTTAGAGATTACAGGTAAGGAGATTGGTTATGCAGAGGGAAGGTATTAGCACCCAAAGTTTCCTAGGTACTCCTAGGGATCCCTTCTTTGTGTGTAAGTGTTTTTTGGTTGAAAAGATGTTTGCTGAAAATTGAATGTGGGGATGAGAAAAGAATTCATTTATTATATTTTTGTGTTTGACAAGATCTTCAATCTTATGCCTACGTACCAACATAAAAATGAGGGATCAAAACCTCATAGTTCGTGGTAAAAACTTCAAAGATGGGTGGATTGATTTTAACAAAAAGCTTAAATATTTTTTGTTATCAATGGGAGAATACTCAACTAAACATTCACCGATAATGAAGGCTTTACAACATTTAAGAGGGAGGGCTCCAACTTGGATTCAATAAACAAGTATGCCACTAAACCCCTTAATAAATGGAAAGACTTATAATCAATATATCATGGAATGGGAGAATTATATCTTAACCAAAGATAACTCAAATATAAATGCTCTCTTCTGAAAAGTTTAAAAGAAAAGGGCACAAAGTGGCCAAAAGGATTAGATGGGGGTTGTAAGACCCCAATTTTGACCATAAGATCCCTCATGCTATCTTATCACTTACATTAGCTTTGGGATCACACCTTGGTATTCTCCTTACCCCTCATTCATTGGGTTTGAATTGGGAGAGATCACCAAGCACATTTGACTGTATCATACTTTATTTTTCTTTGTTTACTAAACAAAAATACAAAAATATGTTTATGTATATCTTTGTTTCTTTTGTAGGTAGTATGTGCATCCACCAATGCCTCATCAAACTCACAACTAGGGTTTGAGACCCTCAGTGCAAGAAGATCAATCAAGGAATGGTCCACATTGGTTCTAAACATCATATATGGATCCCTGTGTTCTTCATTTATCATTTTGATCAAGAATTCATCAAGAGTTTGAAGCTTGTTTGTCTTGGAAGCCCTAATTCATCTAGGTATCTTGTGTGACTTCCTTAGCAAGTTTCTTCAAAATTTGGTCAAATATTTCAAGGGATACTTCATTATATATCATATTATGCATATATGATCCTCCATGAGTACCAAAGATCAAAAGAACTTCAAGTTTGCAAGTTGGTTCAAGGTGGTTGACCAGAGAAAGTCAACCGGTCAAAACCGGGGTTCCCTAGACCCTATCTCCTATAATGTTTGTCATATGAAACTTATTCCAAGAGAAAAGTTACTCTTCATGATATTCCGAACAAATTTCATGTTTACATCAAGGGATAATTTTTCTTGTAAATTCATTTATTATGGTGAAAGATTATAGGTCATTTGTCTCTGGCCTAGTTAGGAGGTCAACTTCCAAGGACCATAACTTGCTCAATTTTTATGAGATGAAGTTCATCCAAATTTCATGATAAATTTAAATATGTATTCTAAAAAAAATTTATTTGATAAATGTCTAATTAAACTTGAAAGTGCATGTGCCAAGAGGAAACATTATAGGTCATTTTGGGCCATCATCATTGAACAAGCAATTTTCCTCAACTTCTAAAATGCATAACTCCCTCATCAAAAATCCAAATGAGGTCAAATTTGTGACCAGATTGAATAGGGATGAAAGAGATACAACTTTGGTGAAGAAACCATTTCCATTTGAAGCTCATAGAAAACGTTATTCAAGGTGGAAGAAATGGTCATTTGACTTGGTACTTAGAAAAATTTCAATTATATTTGATTTCTCCAACTTACACCTCAAAATTATTCATGATCCGAGCTCAAAATAGAAAAGTATTCAACATCAAAGTTGTTCCCCTTGATGTCACCTTTCCGAAAAGTCTAAGAACACTTCATTTGGACAAGATTTGAGGGACTTGCGCATGGTTCCTTTCATAGGTTTGTTTTGGAAAGATTTGAATTCAAATAACCATTTCCTATTGCATGCTTACATGTTAATGTTCCAGTACTCATTGTGCATGAATTGGAGAAAGATCACATCATGATTTGGGCCCAAATCAATGCCCATGCATCCATGCACCGGAGTTGCTAAAATTAGCAAAAATTCAAAGTGTGTGAAAAGAAACTTGATATGTTATATATACATGACCGTTGTGATCAGAAAGAGGATCCCTGCTTGCCCAAGCTTTGAACCATTTCCTGCCTAGCCTCCATTAAAGGATAAGCTTGAAGATTTCACTTGAAATCGAGTTTCAATTCTCCTTCTGTTTTGAGATTGAAACTCCAAGAATCCAAACCTCTATTTGATCCATTTCACTTCCTGCAAGCTTCTAGAGTTGAGCCAAGGCAAATTGGAAGCAAGAGCAAGCTAAATTCAAGCTACCCGAAGGTGATTTTTCAGAAACTTTAAGCCTTCGATTCTCTCTCAATTCTTCACCATTATCTTTGATTTTTTGTTGGATGAAGCCCTACCAATGTAGGCAACAATATTGAGCTGCTTTGAGGTCAAATCGAAGCAACTTAGATCATGAACCTCAAATTTCAAATCCATGTATCTTTCAATATACTTGGAATTGGATAAAATGGAGGCCAGATTCGAGCTACTGAGCATTTTTCCTTTAAAACCATGTCCTTACTTTTCATTTTAGTGGTGGTTTATGGTGGACCAGTCCGGTGAGGTCCACCAGAGAAGATGACCAGAGCTAGGGCTCCGGTGATGTGGTGGCTTGCTCTTATCCATCAGATCTTCCCTCCACGTTCTAATCCTGATCATCCATTGTGATTACCACTTTTGCCACACAGTTGACTTGACAGCATCATACACCTTAGCGCGTGGACATCAGATCTGCCACCTCAATTAATGAGGGAGATCTGATGGCCCTTGTTTTTTTTGTATTTTCTGAATTTTTATTTAATAGTCTTATTTTGTTTAATTCATAATAAATTCATTTTTAATCCAAAAAATATGGGACTTTCACTAAAAATCTTTAAATATTTTTCTCTTCCATATTATGAATTAAAGTTATTTTTTGGATTAATTTTGGTATTTTTCATGAATTAAATGTTTTTGTGCATATTTTAATTGTTTTAAAATACTCGTGACTTTCAAAAAATCATGATTTTTTTTGTCTAAGGTCCTTTGACCTTGTTTCACCTATGATAAATCCTTTGGCCATTTATTTGGTGTTTTGAAGGGATTTGAGGTTTTCACCAAATAAAAATGCATTTTAATTCATTTTTATTTGATTAAATGTTTAAAAATTATGTCGAGCCATTTTTATGGTCTTGTGATGTTTGACTTTCTGTTTGGGCCTTGGTCATGGTTGATTTAACTTTTGTTTAAACAAAACCATTGGATTTAGGGGATTGATGAAATGTACCTTTCATCTCCCAAAATGAATGGATGGTATTGATCAAATGAAATTCCTCTCATGATCAATTGGTGTTTTTATTTCCCCTTCCCTCTTCATCTTCGCCCCTATTCTTCCCCATTCCCTCATTAACCAATGAAATATCTAATGTCTAAATGCTAATTGATTCATCAATGACCTTGTGTCAGATAAATAAATACAAGTCTGACTGAGATAGGTCATTCCCATTTTTTTAGTGTGTGGTATGTTTTAGGAGTTTGGTTCTTTGTACCAAATCTCTAACATGCATTAACACCTATATTTTTATTGCCCGACCTTAGATAGTTGTGACTTCTACATAAGTCCAATTACGATTGCTTAACATAGATCTAAATTTGACCCTCAAAGCATAGCATTCCAGTAAGTGAGATTGTAAGTCTCCCATTCTTCATGGTGTAGCGGGAAAATCATGACCATCAAGCTATTGACAACCTAGAGATCAAATAACAAGAGTCGCCACCGCGCTTTTATTATTTCCAAGGGAAAAGGAAAAAAGTACGAACAAAACCCAAAAGTAAGAAGTTTTCAAATCAAAACTAATAAAAAGTCAGAGATCACAGGTAAGGGGGTTGGTTACACAGAGGGAAGGTGTTAGCATCCAAAGTGTCCTAGGTACTCCTAGGGAGCCCTTTTTGTGTGCATATGTACTTGGTATAAAGTGATGTTTACAAACAAATAGAGTGGGGGGATGAGAAAAGAATTTATTAATTATATTTTTGTGTTTGACAAGATCTTCGGTCTTGTGCCTACGTACCAACATAAAAATGAGGGATCAAAACCTCGTAGTTCGTGATACAAATTTCAAAATGGATGCATTGTTTTTAACAAAAATTAAGTTTGAAAGGCACAAAGGCCTAAAAATGTTTGAATGTGTTAGTTCTTTTTTGGCTTTTTGAAAGTCTAAGTCAAGTATAGTTAAGTCTATTTAAAAGTTTTATTTAAGAAAAGAAGTTTGAAAATGCAATGGCATAAGGCCAAAGTTTCTATCTTTTTGCAAAAGTGGTCAAAGTTTAGAATAAAAGTAGTTCACACAAAGAAGATTTTGAAAAATGGAGGGAGAGATTTTGAAATTTAATAAATGGGGAGAAGATGAAGAGACTATCCTATGTACAAAATTAAAAGTTTAGAGTTGAAAAGATCTGACCAAATGGGTAGCAATCCAATAGACAAGAATGTCAATAGAAACCCAGAATTCCCTTGGACTTTTAGAATCAAGCAACACACAAATGCACAATTATATTATCTTGAAGAGAAAAGGCATCAAATAAAGATGGCCATATCCAAGCTTATCCATTCCATGATCTTCTCCAAAATAGCCCATGTAACAGATGAATTCCACAAGTCACAGATTCAAAATAACAACTTCACAATGATCATGTTGTAGATGTACTTAGAGAGGTCTTCAAAGGTGTATCAGATGAAGTTCAAATTGCAAGCACTTGATTTCTCAGCAAGTTGGCATTGGCATAGTCCTTTAGCTTAGGAAGGTTGCCTATATTCTAAGTCCATTTATCCAAGATCAAGCCAACATTCCACACAAAAGTTTTTTAGGGTTTTTGTTGTTGTTATTATGTACATTAATGGTAAAAGACCACACAAACAAGCAAAGTATACACAAACAAAATATATCACACAATATGGTCCAAATGGACAAAGTGAAAATTGCATTAACACAAACAATTAGAATGATATGAACAATGGCAAATGAAATAGAGTTCTAAAAGTAAATTGCATTAAAGTAAAAGCTTGAAATTAAAAGTTAGTAGTTAATTGGTTAAAGGTTAGTATTGTTTTGCTTTTGCTTTTCATTTCAAGACATTCTTTGGAGAACACTCAATCCACTTATCACAAGCATGAATCCTTGAACCAAAACATCTTCCAAAGGAAGGAAAGAAGGCTAAGTTTCCATACAATATCATGAAAGAGGGGAGACTTACACTTTCACTAACTAGAATGCTTATGCCTTTTATATCACAAATTTAGCGCTATGTTAAGCAATCGTAATTGGACTTATGTAGAAGTCATAACTATTTGAGGCCGGGCAATAGAATTTTGGTGTTAATGCATGTTAGAGACATAGTATAATGGACTATGCTCATGAAACATACCACACACAAAAAGAATATGCAAAAGGTGTGACCTAATCTCATCCATACTCATGTTAATTTTTCAATCAACTAGCATTAAGACTTTGAGATGTCATAGGCCAAATGGAATGACTGAATGGAGAAGAGGAATGAGATAAAGAGGGAGGGGGATGGATCAAAACACAAATTGGTCAAAGGAGGACTTTTACCAAATTAATATCATCCATTCATTTTGGAAGATGGAATGTACATTCCATCAATCCCCTAAATCCAATGATATTAATTTGACAAAGTCAAATCAACCTTGACGAAGACCTAACAACAAGAGTTAAACATAAATAAGTCATCACAATTGGTCAACAAATTTATTTGGCATTTATTCAAATTAAAAAAAAAAATACTAAAATAGTGCATTTAAATTAAATATGGTTTGTCCAATTCCTAAAATCTCATCAAAACACCAAAGAAATGACCATGAGATTTATCATAGGTCAAACAAGGTCAAATGACCTTGGAGAAAATTTTTCATAATTTTTGGACATCTAAAAATATTTTTAAACAATTAAAAATAAATGCAAAATCAATTAATTCATGAAAAATATTAATAATGATCCAAAAAATAATTTTAATTCAGAATATGAAAGAGAAAAATATTTGAATTTTTTTGGTGAAAGTCCCATATTTTTTGGATCAATATTGAATTTAATATGAATTATTAAAAATAATGCAATTAAAATGAAATTTAAAATATCAGAAAAAACGTGAACCTCTTGATCTCCCTCATTAATTGAGGTGGCAGATCAAGTGGCCAGAAACACGCGTTCCACCGTGCACATGAGTCAGCGCACCATAACATTGGTATTCAAAAGGAACAATCGTGATTAAAACAAATCAAGAGGATCATGTGGCTGTGAGACATGCCAACGCATGGCCGGAGCTGTAGCTCCGGTCTTCTTCTCCGGTGGACCTCACCGGACTGGTCCACCTTCAACCATCACCAAAATTAAAAACAAGAACATGATTTCAAAGTAAAAATGGCACTGAGTTCGAATCTGGCCTTAATTCACTTACATATAGTTGAAATTTTAGGTACATGAACTGAGTTGCTTCAATTTGGCCTCAAAGCAACTCAATCTTCTTGCCTACATTGGTAGGACTTCAGACAACCAAAGAATCAATAGAATTGAGCAAGAATTTGAGAGAATCGAAGAGATCAAAATTTCTGGAAAATACCTTCAATGGAGGTATGGATTCAACTAATCTTGATCTTGTTTGTGCTTGATCTCACTCCAAATGATTGCAGAGGAAATATTGAATTCTCAAGAGGTTGTGGATTCCTGGAGATTTAAATTTCAAAACAGTGGAAATTCAACCTCAAATTCAAATGAATTTCTCAGGCTTATCCTTTGCAATGTGAGGGTTAGAGGCGGGGGATCAAAGATGGCGCAAATGTTTGTTGATTGCTGAGCATATGAGGCTCTATTTATAGTTGAATCCATTGCTTTTTGCACACTTGAATTCACTTTCCAAATTTGGTCATTGATGATGCATGGGTGCATGGGTGCGCTGTTGAAAGAGTATATCTTTGGCAAATATTTTTGTATCGTATCCACAGAGATTGGGTAATATTACCGCCGTTCTATAATTCAAATGTTATAAGTTTAGAAAGTAACAGGGTTGTTTTGTTTGGAAAAATATCTTGTTAATAAATGTTAACAAAAACTATTAAGTGGTTTTAGACAAATATAAAAGCTTGGCAAGATTGGAGTTCACTATTTCAAATATCTATGATTCCCTATGATAAATAATTAGATTCAAGATTATTGATGATGTTCAAATATCCTCTCAAAGTCATTTATGTCTAAATGATATCGTGATAGTTACTATATTGATCCTTAGACGATCTCTCCACCTAACTATCAATATAGCAACCTTTAATGTTCAATATCAAAGAATAGTAATGAATAAATCTATCTCTACAACTTATTCACTACTTGAAAATCTGTTTTATGTCTAAACTCGAGTAATCTCTCTCGACAACTACTCAAATCTGGTTTTCAACTAAAAGCAAAAACAGTAATCAATACATCAACAATCTCTATCTCATATATAAATCAAAGTGAATACATAGACAGATGAGAATAGCTACTACCTCCAATCTTGACAAAAGGGAGTTTAGCTCCTCATCACCATTGTTACAAAGCAGAAGGTTTTTAGAAGAAAAACTCTGTTTTCTCTATTGCAAAAGCTCTACAGCACAATGTGTGAATGAATGGAATAATGTCTCAATACCCTAGGTTAAACTATTTTGTCTCCACCAAAAAGGTTGACATTTCCCTAATTGGACATTGTCATCAGCAGCAGAAAAGCACTTCCCAGGCAGACATCAAAATGGCAATTACTTTTTCTGCACAGCAGCACATTTGACCCTTGGTCAGCTTGCTGGATTCGCAGCCTTCGCGGCGCGAACTGTTGCTTTCCCAGCTTCCTTGTTTGGCAAGCTTCCTCCAAAATGCCATGTTGAAACCAATGTCTTGCTTATCCATAATTCTACACAACTAACAAAAAATGTGAAATAACTATTCGAAACAAAATAAATTAAACCTAATTGCATTTATACAAATTAATGAAGATAAAAGTGTGTAATTACATCAAAACTTGGTAAAAGGGACCAATAAAATGGTATAAAAAGTAGTACTAATTGGTCCCTAACAACTCTCCCCAACTTAGCATTTTGTTTGTCCCTAAACAAAAGTGTCCACCCTTACAACCAAAGTATGACACAAAAGATTTAAACAAGAGTTCATCGAGGATACTCAAATGGTTCAAAAGCGTTTGGCGTTTTCTCAATTCACTTATCTCAACTCTAGACAAAACATAAATAAGGGAAATGGTAAAGTGCAAAAATCATTCCAAGGATTTCAAAGTCATACATGTCAAAATTGAATCAAACTTACGCACACATCAATATTGATGAATAACATGAAGGGTTACTTTCACTCATCCAAGCAGTTAAATCAACAACAAATCAAATCATGCGGCTATCACAACAAATACCAAATCATGTGAAAAATGAGAATCAAGAGGTCTTTCAAAGGTTGTAATGTGGCTTAGGTTACAAGAAAGGATATGATTAAGAGAATTCAACAAGGTTGCCTATCCTAAGGGAGCATTCCCAAAGATTTAACTCTACACAACTTCCTTTACCTTGGTCCCTATCTTTTTCTTTTCAAATCCACACAACCATGAGCAATTTTTTTTTTTTTTTTTTTTTTTTTGCTCTATGGTTACAAGGGTGATTTCTTTTTCTTGTTTCTTTTCATATTCTTAACCTTCCATAGAAACTCACTTTTCCAAGTTCCTAATCAACTCTTCACTTTACTCTCCCCAACTTTAGATTCCACAACCAGAATTATTCAATAATGCTCCCTACTTAAACATAAGCAAAAGGCAAAAATTTTGCAAACAACTCGGTTTAAGGTTTCAACTGATACGAAAGAAATTAGGATTCATTTATTCCACAATTTTCAATTGATTTTACAATGATCAATCAAATGAATCCTAATTAGCTCAAAGGGGGTTAACTAAGGATTACTCCTCACAAGGTTCGTTGATTTAAGCGTTTTGGTCAAGTGGTTTTTCTCATAAAAAAAATGCCTCTATCATATTCAAAAATTTCACACAACATTAGATTGATGCATGATTTAGCATGATAAGAATGAGTCAAAATAATGCTCGGTTTCCCGCTTTTTTAGTGCACAATGGAAAGCTTCCTCACAAATGGTTAAGTCCTATTTTGATTCAAAACTGACATATACTTCAATGAATTTATGAAATGGAATTTGCACACAACATCAACCTACTCATGCTAAGTCTAGGAAGCGATAAAGTGTACCTTGAAATGCCGACACTAATTCTTATCATCACCACTCGAAGTATCCTCTGCTTCTTTCTTTGCGACAATTTTTGGTTGCTTTAGGCTTGACTTAAGCGTAAGAACAATTAAATATAACTGTTGGTAAACCAATTTGATTAAAAACACACTTAAATTTCAAAAATCAAAAAAGTACTCATGCAATTATAAAAATACTAAAGAAAAATTAAAGTGCTAAGATAAAGTCACGGTGAACTAGAGCCACCAAAAAGTACATTACAAAATTCCCAAAACAAAAACAGAATTAGTAAACAGAAAATCAAACAAATAATACTCTCAAAACTCCACAAATTCAATCCTCCTCCTCTTCATCACCACCTACACCTCCGAGAACATCTTCCATCTCCTCATTTGGGTCAGCACTACCTCCTGCACCCCCCAAAAAATTTGGCCTGCCCACAGGCCAATTAGCATAAGCTGCATAGTCAGCTTGCGATGGAAAAGTTCGGGCCTCTGGTGCCAGAAACGTGTTCTGGAACTGCTGCTGCATGGCATCGAAAAGAAAGGATTGAGACCTCCTGGAGGCCTCAAAGTTCTCACAGCAGTAGTTGGCAAAAGCCATCTGATCAAAACCTGGGGTACTCTGAGGTTGAGGTTGAGATCGGGATCTGGCTCGGGCTCGAGAGGAAGAAGTACCAGATGCATCAGTCTTCTCATTCGGGTTCTGCAGAAACCTGTTCAAATACGCGTCACTGATCACACTGGTGATCGAGAAGTGCACTTCCTCAGGGATGTGGACATTTGCCTTACGGCACAGTCCCATAATAAGTCCTGGATAAGCTAGCACACCAGCTTTTCCCCCGAAATTTGTTCCGCTTAACACAATATTTCTCAACTCGCATGAAATGAGGGCTGCGACATCCACCGTCTTCCCAATCATGATGCAGTACAAAAGACAACCGACATCCATAGGAATTGTGGTGGTGTGGCTTCTTGGTCTGATATTGGTTAACAGTAGCACCAAAAAAGCCCTAGCATCCAAATTGAAATTTTCTCTCTTCCACAATTTCGGATGCCCTTGGTCATTGACTTCAAAAGATTTTCCACGGAGACATAAGGTGGCATTGACTTCTTCCAGATTCCACCTGTTGGCTACCTCCATGACACTGTACTCACAGCTCTCGCCCTCTCCAAGAGTTAAGGGGTGGCCTAGATAGGAATTAATGTCATCCCTTCCAAATGAAACAATCTTTCCCCTTACCCTGGACTGGTAAATGAAGGTTGTACCTTCCTCACGATGCATCGCATTCGCATAGAATTCTCGGACAAGGTCGTAGTTGATTGCGGCTTCCGGCTCACATAACTTCATCCATTTTCTTTGCTCGAAAGCCTCAACCACTCTGTGATACACCCCAGTTGGAGCCAGCCGGATAAACCGTTCAGGTAAAATGGTTCTCTTGACAAGGCTTTCAAAGCGTGCTTCGTGTTCCTCACTGATGAACCTTCGGATAGCACGGGCCTGAGGAGGTGCCGTAGTCTTAGTTCTCTTAGACATCTGCAATCAAAACCAGCACAACCACAAAACACAAATGACAGCATTAGTCAACAATCAAAAAAAAGAAAATGGCTGCTGGAATTCACAGTTCGCGGCGCGAAGGGTGGTTCGCGGCGCGAACCCTGCGATTTCAGGAAATCCCCAAAGCTTCCTAGGGTTTCACCATTGAGGGATTCAACACATCCAACCAGCCAAAATACTTAACCCTAACCTAATCCTATTCTAATTCACACATGCATAGCGATTCCAAACAGTATTCACAGAGAAATTCGATTTCTAACCAACCCTAACCTGAAAAACCCAAAAAGGGATTGGAAAAGAGAAAATGAAGATTACATACCTTTTGAATCTCTACACTTGCTAAAAGAAGAAGATTGGAAGAGTGAAAAACTGAAAATTGATGAGAAATGGTGGGATTTTTGGATTGGGGTGAAAGCGCGACAAAGGGATTTGAAATGAGGAAGGTTTGAAATGAAAAGGAATTGACCTAAACAGTATTTAAATGAATTATGTCCCGCAAAGTTCGCGGCGCGAACAGGGGGTCGCGGCGCGAACTGCATAAAACAGAACCCATTAAAAAAAATTTCATTCAGTTCGCGGCGCGAACAGGTGGTCGCGGCGCGAACTGCAAAAAACAGAACCTACTCAAATTTATTCATTCAGTTCGCGGCGCGAACAGGAGGTCGCGGCGCGAACTGCCAAAAACAGAGCTTCCAAAAATTTAAAAACTTTAACAGAGCTAAAAATCACAAAACAGAGAAATTTAAAGATGCACACTAACAACGTTGGGTTGCCTCCCAACCAGCGCTTTGTTTAACGTCGTTAAGAGCTCGACGGTACCTCAATTAGCTTGATCCAGATAAGGAAAGGACACACACATCACGGTTTATGTCACCGCTATGATAGACTTTCAGTCTTTGACCATTGATAGTCCAGCTTTCTTGCGACTTTGGGTCCTCTATCACAATGGCTCCATAATTCCGTACTTCCTTGACCACAAATGGTCCAGACCATTTAGACTTCAATTTACCCGGAAACAACTTCAACCTTGAATTAAAAAGTAATACCATCTGGCCAACATGAAACTCTTTGTGGCGGACCTTCCCATTATGGTATGCTTTTGTCTTCTCCTTGTACAACTTATTAGAATGGTAAGCATTGTTCCTTAGTTCCTCTAACTCATGGAGTTGACCTTTTCTTCTCTCTCCAGCTAGAGTGGAGTCGAAGTTCAAGAACTTAAGAGCCCATAATGCTCTATGCTCCATTTCAACTGGAAGATGACAAGTCTTCCCATACACCAGTTGAAACGGAGTCAGCCCAATAGGTGCTTTGTAAGCAGTGCGATATGCCCACAAAGCCTCATCTAGTTTTAAGGACCAATCCTTTCTTGAGTTCGAAACTGTTTTCTCAAGTATCCGTTTGATTTCCCGGTTTGAAACCTCAGTTTGACCGTTCGCTTGTGGGTGGTAAGGAGTGGTCACCTTATGCTTTACACCATAATGTTGCAGAACTTTTTCTAAGGGTGTATTGCAAAAGTGTGAGCCTCCATCACTCACCAACACTCGAGGCACACCAAAACGTGAGAATATGTTTTTCTTTAAAAATTTGATCACAGTTTTGGCATCGGCCTTGGGTGAGGCACTTGCTTCCACCCACTTCGAAACATAATCAACAGCTACTAAGATGTACTCATTAGAGAAAGAAGAGGGGAATGGGCCAACGAAATCAATACCCCAACAATCAAAAACTTCTACTTCTAGCATGTTGGTTAGAGGCATTTCATCCCGTTTTCCTATTCCACCACTCCGTTGGCATGCATCACAACTCTTCGCATGTTCGTGCGCATCTTTGAATAAAGATGGCCAATAAAAACCCGATTGGAGTACTTTAGTGGCTGTTCTCAAACCACTATAGTGACCTCCATACGGAGAGTTGTGACAGTGCCACAGAATGTCTCTTGATTCCTCCATTGTTACACACCTTCTCAAAATATTGTCTGCCCCTACTTTAAAAAGGTAAGGGTCATCCCAGACATAATATTTTGCATCAGCTAAGAATTTCCTTCTTTGATTGCAAGTGAGGTCTTCCGGTGTTAAACCAGTTGCTTTGTAGTTAGCAAAATCAGCAAACCAAGGCCTCACTTGAATCGCATAGAGTTTTTCATCTGGAAATTCTTCTCTCACCTCTTCTTCTTTGTTTGTAATTTCTACATTGACCAATCGAGACAAATGATCTGCTACCAAGTTCTCGGAACCTTTTTTATCCCTAATCTCTAGATCAAACTCTTGTAATAAAAGGATCCAACGAATAAGCCTTTGTTTTGAATCCGGCTTGGTAAGCAGATATTTTATTGCAGAATGGTCAGTGTAGATTACAACTCTTGAACCAATCAAATAAGCTCTAAATTTTTCCAATGCATATACTATGGCTAGCAATTCTTTTTCAGTTGTTGCGTAATTAACTTGGGCGTCATTCAACACCTTACTAGCATAGTGGATGGCATGGAAAACTTTATCGCTTCTTTGTCCTAACACCGCACCCACTGCATAATCGCTAGCATCACACATGAGTTCAAAATCAAGGTTCCAGTTTGGTGCTACGATTATTGGTGCGGTGATCAACTTTTGTTTCAAATCTAAGAAGGCTTTAAGACATGACTCATCAAAAAGAAAAGGCGTACCTTTATTGAGTAAATTACTCAATGGCTTTGCGATCTTTGAGAAGTCTTGTATGAATCTCCGGTAGAACCCGGCATGTCCTAGAAAGCTTCTTATTCCCTTGATATTAGTTGGAGGTGGCAGCTTTTCAATAACCTCCACCTTGGCCTTGTCCACCTCTAGCCCTTCAGAAGAAATCTTGTGACCAAGTACTATACCCTCAGTGACCATAAAATTGCATTTTTCCCAGTTGAGCACGAGGTTGGTCTCCACGCATCTCTCCAGAACTACATCAAGGTGCTTTAAGCACATTTCAAAAGATGATCCATAAACAGAAAAATCGTCCATGAACACCTCAATGCATTCTTCTATCAAGTCTGAAAAGATAGCTTGCATACACCGTTGAAATGTGGCCGGTGCGTTACATAATCCAAAAGGCATTCTTCGGTAAGCAAAGATGCCAAAAGGACACGTAAAAGCTGTTTTCTCATGGTCTACCGGATTTACTGAAATTTGATTATACCCCGAATATCCGTCCAAGAAACAGTAGAAATTTTTGCCGGCGAGCCGCTCCAACATTTGGTCCATGAAAGGTAGTGGGAAATGATCTTTCCTTGTGGCTTGGTTCAACCTTCTATAGTCGATGCACATCCTCCACCCTGTCACTGTTCTCGTCGGAATCAACTCATTTTTATCGTTTTTGATCACCGTCATTCCGCCTTTCTTGGGGACCACTTGTACCGGACTCACCCATGCACTATCAGATATAGGATAAATCATTCCGGCTTCTAAAAGTTTGACAACTTCTTTCCGAACCACCTCTTTCATTGATGGATTCAACCGCCTTTGAGGTTGCGCAACCGATTTGAAATTTTCCTCCATCATTATCTTGTGCATGCAATATGCTGGACTAATACCCTTCAAATCGGATAAAACCCACCCTATCGCACCTTGGTTCTTTTTCAATACTTGAATCAACTTATCTTCCTCTTGCATGGACAATGTGTTGCTTATAATCACTGGTTTGGTACACTCATCTCCAAGAAACACATACTTTAAATGTGCCGGAAGCATCTTCAATTCTAACTTTTGCTCTTCAGTTTCCTTCTTTGCATCCAAATCTTCCACTAATTCCTCTTGATAGGCCAGCTCACCACAAGATTCTAGCTCGTGCAACATCGCTTCGATCTCTCGTTCCTCATTGTCAGTTAACACATTGTATGCTCCGATAAGGGATCTTTCCAAAGGATTAGAAATATGGATTTGATTCACGACCTCCACTACTTCCTCTTCACTTGCATCAATTCGAAAAGAATCATGCTTGTTAGTTGGATGTTTCATTGCTTCGAAAAGGTTAAAAGTCACCTCTTCATCTTGCACTCTAACCTTCATAAGCCCATCATCTATGTCGATCATCATCCGAGCGGTCTTCATAAAAGGTCTTCCAAGGATTAAGGGTACATCGCGGTCCTCATCCATCTCTACTATTACAAAATCCACCAGAAACAAAAATTTGTCCACTTTTACGAGCATGTCTTGGGCAATTCCGTATGGTGAGGTTGTAGACTTGTCTGCTAGTTGTAAGGTCATTCTTGTTGATTTAATCTCCACATTTCCCAATCGTTTGACAATAGATAGAGGAATTAAATTTATACTAGAGCCCAAATCTATCAAACCGTTCCCAACGTATGTGCTTCCAATGGTTACCGGTAGAACAACCCGGCCCGGGTCGGACTCCTTCCGAGGTAAAGTCTTCTGGATGATTGCGCTACACCGTGCATCAAGAACGATGGTCTCATCTTCCACATGTCGCCTTTTCTTGGTAAGAATGTCTTTCATAAATTTAGCATACCGTGGCATTTGTTCTAATGCATCAGCAAATGGAATGTTGATTTGGAGTTGCTTGAAGATGTCCATGAATCGTGCATAGTGCCTAGCATTGTCTTTCCTTGATGGAGCATGTGGGTAGGGTAGATGTTGAGTTGGGATGACATTCACTCCCTTCTCAGATTTCTTCTTTTTCTTTGATTCAGCATCTTTTTTTTCTTCACAATCAGTCTGCACAGCAGTGGGCAAAACCTGCTCTTTTCGCGGCGCGAAGGTGGTTCGCGGCGCGAACTGAGCATTTCCAGAATCATTTTTCCTCTCACCAACTATATCTGTTTCTTCCAGAATCCCATCAGTGGTGTTCTCTTCTACAATTTCTTCACCTTTTTCACTTACCAACGCTTTACCGCTCCTTGTGACAACTGCTTTGCAATGCTCCTTTGGATTTGGTTGAGTGTTAGCAGAAAAAGAAGGCCCTGCATTTTGTTCCGACAGCTGCTTCACGAGTTGGCCTACTTGATTTTCCAGATTTTTAATTGCCGCCTCGTTACTCTTCTGATTTGCCATAGAAGCTTGCATGAATTGTTGAAGAGTATCTTCTAGCTTGGAATTTCCTCCTTGCGACTGCTGACCTTGAGAGTTTGGTTGTTGGTAAGGGCTTTGCTGTTGATAATTCTGGTTGTTGAATCTTGACGGTTGGTAACCTTGGTTGTTTCTTGGTTGATAGCCTTGATTGTTAGGCTGTTGTCTTTGATATCCCTGGTTTTGGTTGTTCACATAACTGACTTCTTCTTGAGGTGGAGGACAAAAACCAGTAGGATGATCCCCTTGACACAACTCACAACATGCTACTTGATGCTGAACTTGAAACCCTTGAATCTCTTTTATTTGCTGTGGAAGCTTGGCCATTTGTTGAGTAAGAAGCTCCACTTGTTGAGAGAGTAGCTTATTCTGCGCTAGGATGGCATCATTGGTATTCAACTCTAAAACTCCGGGCTTACGTTGTGAAGGGCTACGATCATGTTGACCTTGATGATCATTACGGGCCATCCGTTCAATAATGACTTTAGCTTCTTCCGCAGTTTTTGATATAAGCGAACCACCCGCGGTGGCGTCCAGAAGTGTCTTATGGGTTGATTGGAGACCATTCAAAAAGATATGGATTTGAGTAAGCTCATCAAAACCATGTCCCTTACACTTCCTCAACATTGATTTGAATCTCTCCCAAGCTTCATTTAGAGATTCGTTTCCTCCTTGAGTGAATACCGCTATAGCCGTCTTGGCTTCCATGAATCGGGATTGAGGGAAGTATCTTTCTAAGAACTTTTCTTCTAATAGATTCCAATCCGTCATCACTCTTGATTCTTGATCAAGGTACCACTCCTTTGCTTTTCCCACTAATGAGTGTGGGAACATTCTCTTGAATAACGTCTCTTCACCCGCCTCGTCTATTCCCGTAGAACCCGCAATCTCATAGAATTTGATGAGATGGGTATACGGATCTTCGTGATCCATTCCGGTGAATGGAGTTGCATAGAGAAGTTGGAGGATTCCGGTCTTCATCTCCGTATTTCTTCCTCCACGGGCAAATTGAGCATTCCTTCTTGGACTATTAGCGGACATTTCGGTACGATTATCCTCCGCCATGTTTCCTTCACAAGCTTCTACAACCACTTCTTCGATTGGAACAAGTGCGGAAGTAGATGCTTCTTCTCTCCGGTTCCTCTCTTCGGCTAGTTTCCTTCTTCTTCGTGTTTTGCTGTTGAGCTTCCGAAGTGTTCTTTCAATTTCAGGATCGAATTGAAGTTGCTCCTCGGTTACTTTTCCTCGCATGCACTAGAATCTACAAAACTAACAAACCAAGTGAAACAAAAGAGGGATAACAATAAAAGTAACAAAACTTAAAACACAGAATTATTGCAATGCTTGTAATATCGACACCAATCCCCGGCAACGACGCCAATTTGTTGAAAGAGTATATCTTTGGCAAATATTTTTGTATCGTATCCACAGAGATTGGGTAATATTACCGCCGTTCTATAATTCAAATGTTATAAGTTTAGAAAGTAACAGGGTTGTTTTGTTTGGAAAAATATCTTGTTAATAAATGTTAACAAAAACTATTAAGTGGTTTTAGACAAATATAAAAGCTTGGCAAGATTGGAGTTCACTATTTCAAATATCTATGATTCCCTATGATAAATAATTAGATTCAAGATTATTGATGATGTTCAAATATCCTCTCAAAGTCATTTATGTCTAAATGATATCGTGATAGTTACTATATTGATCCTTAGACGATCTCTCCACCTAACTATCAATATAGCAACCTTTAATGTTCAATATCAAAGAATAGTAATGAATAAATCTATCTCTACAACTTATTCACTACTTGAAAATCTGTTTTATGTCTAAACTCGAGTAATCTCTCTCGACAACTACTCAAATCTGGTTTTCAACTAAAAGCAAAAACAGTAATCAATACATCAACAATCTCTATCTCATATATAAATCAAAGTGAATACATAGACAGATGAGAATAGCTACTACCTCCAATCTTGACAAAAGGGAGTTTAGCTCCTCATCACCATTGTTACAAAGCAGAAGGTTTTTAGAAGAAAAACTCTGTTTTCTCTATTGCAAAAGCTCTACAGCACAATGTGTGAATGAATGGAATAATGTCTCAATACCCTAGGTTAAACTATTTTGTCTCCACCAAAAAGGTTGACATTTCCCTAATTGGACATTGTCATCAGCAGCAGAAAAGCACTTCCCAGGCAGACATCAAAATGGCAATTACTTTTTCTGCACAGCAGCACATTTGACCCTTGGTCAGCTTGCTGGATTCGCAGCCTTCGCGGCGCGAACTGTTGCTTTCCCAGCTTCCTTGTTTGGCAAGCTTCCTCCAAAATGCCATGTTGAAACCAAGGTCTTGCTTATCCATAATTCTACACAACTAACAAAAAATGTGAAATAACTATTCGAAACAAAATAAATTAAACCTAATTGCATTTATACAAATTAATGAAGATAAAAGTGTGTAATTACATCAAAACTTGGTAAAAGGGACCAATAAAATGGTATAAAAAGTAGTACTAATTGGTCCCTAACATGCGCATAGGCCCATAAAATCATTATCATAAGTCCACAAATGAATGTTAGATAGTCTGAATTCTGCTTGGATTGCAAGGCAAGTGTACATTTTGATTTGAAGTTTAATCCTTGCCAAGTGATGACACCATATTCATGTCATGCGCAGCCTATGCATTCCTTGTCCAAAATGAATGAATTTGAGCTCTTTGGAAATGTGAGATCAAGAGGAACAAATTTCATGTTCAACACTTTTCCATTTGGAGTTTGTAACTTGAAGAAATTTGAGGTGGAAGTTTGAAACTTTTTGACATATCAAATTTTTTCTAAGTGTCAAGCCATATGTCTCAATATTCCACCTTGCTTAACTTTCTATATGAGCTTCAAATGAGAAACGTGTCTTCATCAAAGTTGTGTCTATCTCAAAGACCTTCAAAATGGTCACCAATTTCATGTTATTTGGATTTGAAATGATAGAGTTATTCATTTTTAAAGTTTGGAAAAATCACTTGATCAATGGTATAGGTCAAAAGTGACCTATAATGTAACCTCATATCACATGCTCAAAAAAGTTGAATTAGCTCCCACTCCAAACATAAAAGTTTAGTTAGACAAATTTAATTGTATTGTGCAACTTGGAAATATTTCATCTCATAAAAATTGAGCAAGTTATGGCCTTGGTAAGTTGACTTTCAAATTAGGGTTTAGACAAAATGACCTATAATGTTTCAACATAGGAAATGATTTTCCAAGCAAAACTAGCTCTAGGTCTCATCATGAAAGTTGTTTGGAATGTCATTTAGAGTAAGTTTTCTCTTGGAATCATTTTCATATGGTATAAATTGTAGGAGATAGGGTCTAGGGAGACCCAGTTTTGATCAGATGAATCCATCTGGCCAACCACCATCAACCAACTTGCTAACTTCCAATTCTATTGACTTTCTAGGCTCATGGTATATCATATATGCATAATATGATGAATGTTGAAGTGTACCTTGAGAAATTTGATCAATTGGTGAGATAGCTTATTGGAGAAGTTACTCAAGATACCCAGTTAAACTAGGGTTTCCAAGGCAAATCAACCTCAAACTCTTGAAGAAAACTTGATCAATATAACATGTAGAGAACATTGAGACTCATATATGATGCTCATAACCATTCTTGGATCAATTCTTGTTTGTGCTTTTTGTTCGTGAGGGTCTCAAACCCTAGATGTGAACTTGATAGATCAATGGAGATCATGCCCTTCCTACAAAAGAGTTAGGCAAATGCAAAGACATGTTTTTGATATTTTGGTTAGTGAAATGATAAAATACAAGTATGATATAATCACAAAGTTCTTGGTGATCTCTCCCAAAAAAAACCCAATGAAAGAGGGGTAAGGAGGATGCCAAGGTATAATCCCAATGCTAATGCTTATGATGAAATTGCATGAGGGGTCTTAGGGTCAAAATTGGGGTCTTACACAATGCCTTTCCAAACACCAAAAGTAGGAAGATGAATAGATGATGAAGTATGAAAGGAAAATAACTGCTCTTGGTTCCTTGACCTCTTTATATCATGTTTCTTAAGCAACTCTATCAAGTTATCCTTTTCTTTCAACTACTTCTGCAATTCTATCTTCTCGGTTAGAAGCGCGAAACTTATCTTCCCAAGTATCCTTCTCTTGCTTCATCCTATCTAAAGCTTCTTGCAACTCCTTTATGTCTTCAATATGAATAGTGGGCAATTTGACCTCTATTAGAGACATAGGTCTCTCATAAGCGTAAGGCATCTTGAATTCTTTTGCTCTCCTCTTCACCCAACTAGTGTAAAGCTCCAAAGCTACACAATTCTTCAATCCAAGCTCACTTTTTCCTTTCCTATGAGTATTGTGCCAAGCATGCACCACCCTAGCCTTCAATCCTGAAGTGTCTTTCCCTTCTTGGAAAAATAAACCTTCTAACAAAGTGCTATTAGGTTTGTCCTTTATAGCGAACCCAAGTTGACGTCTTGCCAAAGTCGGATTGTAATTTATTCCTTCTTGTGTACCAAGAAAAGGCACATTAGATAACTCCCTGCAACTATCAATAATATTGATATTGTCGTAAACAAAAGAATACCAAGTTATGTCATCATTGGTGAGGGACATCAGTCTTTGAGACCACCTTAAACAACCCTTATTTTCTTTGAAGATAGGAGACTGCGGCAAGTTCGAAATAAACCACTTGTATAACAAAGGTGCACAATAGATAATAGTTCCCTTTCCCTTATAAGTCCTATGATGAATGGATAAATAGGTGTCTGTAGCACCTCAAATTTGCACCTCCCGTTTGTACATTCATTCCATTTGTAGGTCATTACCATTGCATTGACATTACACTAACATTGCATAGTACATTGCATTTCATCAGTCAAACCTGGTCAGGAGATTCAACTGTGCAAGGCAACAAGAGCATTCTCCATGAGATCAAATCCTTATGGTGGTTCCATTGAGCTTACACGACCCAAGGATCATTTGGAAGCAATTTGGTCAAGTGTTGAAGGTTCAGAATTCATCAGTGCATGATCAAATCATCTGAGGCCCATAAAAGTCAACAGAAGTCAACTGCAAAGTCAACTGTGAATTTGGAGGTGGGAAGTGGTTAGAGATGTTTCATTCATGTTCAAACAAGTCTCATTTGACATTTCAAACATTAACATTGAAGAATTTGAAGTCAGATCAAGACTTTCCCAAAATAACAAGTGACCTGTAATTTGAACTTTCCAAAAGTGGCAAGGTTTTGGACCAACTTCAACTCAAGATTACATCATCAAGAAAGCTTCAAATGAAATTTTGTCCAACATGAAAGTTGAAGATCTTTCTCTCCCATTTCCAAAAAGTCCAAGATCATGAATTTCTCATGTGCGGTTGAGGAGATATGGTCCAATCATGGCAAAGTGTGTTTTAAAATTCAAATGGGCATAACTTTTGAACCAAAGCTCCAAAATGAGTGGTTCTTTTTGCATTTTGATCCTCATAACATGTACTTTCCAAGCATATCAATACATGGCATAAATTTCTTTTGCATGGGCATGTGCTGATTCATGAATATTTTTGAAGAAAATTTCATAAAACCATTTTGGTTGATCATGAGCATACAAAACCAATTCCAAAGGGTGCATTGACTGATTTTAAGTGGATTTGGGCCTTGTATAAGTACTGTTCATGCATGCATGGGGTGCATGAGGTGAAAAACACATTTTGCACATACACCTTCAAACTTGCTAATCTCATTTGCATTTGGCCTAAACATGATTTGAGCATCATTAGCATGTGATATATATGGTTAATCATAACAGTATTGGTCATTAACATGGAATTTCAGATCTGAATCAAAAAATCATCAAAATTCTTCTCTCAAATTTTTTTCAAAATTCTTCACACAAGAGCATTCTCTATTGATTGATTCATGCTCAAGATGTGTTTTTGAGGAGATTTGGACGTGGAATTGGAAGGAATCGTGCCATATTTGTTCATATTCAAAGCTTGAAGCATCCATGGAGCTTGCAAAATCTGCTGGATTCGTGTGCATTTGAGCTTCAAATTAATCATCAATTACTTCATTAAGCATTGTAGAGAAGATTGGAAGCATTGCCAAGCCTTGTAGCACGAGTTCCAGGTTGCTGTTCTTCAAGAGGTCAGTTTTTGATCTCAATAATTTTGCAAATCTTTGTTATAGTTGTATAGATCTTTGATTGGTGATGATGCTGGTGAAAAAATCAAGTAAAATGATGCATTATACACGAAGTTATGCTCAATTGAAAGTTTGATGCATTTTTTTTCTCTTCTTCGATCCGAGCATGTGTTGATGTTTTTGCATAAATTGATTATGGATCTTGAATGTATGTGGAATGATGAATCGTTTGGTATAATTTTTATCAATTTCTGGAGTGTTTTGGGAAAATCTGGAAATTCAGATAAAGATCATCATGATCTTCATCTTCAACCTTGAACTTCATGCGTTTCCAGAACTTGCTACGAAGTTGCTACCATTTTGCTACGAAATCTGCATGTGATTAGCTACGAATCCTGAGTTTCCCAGCGCTTAGGGTTTATGACCAAAACGTGGTCGTTTTGGAAGCGCGCGCATTATTTCAAAAAGCCACCGGGTTCGATTCCCAGCGAGAGACCTTTTTCAAATGCTTTACCATTTTCTCACTTTCCCTCCATATTTGGCCATGCTATTCATTTTTGATTTCAATTTTTTCCATCAACTTCCAAAAATCATATAAAATAGAAAAATGCTCCAATTGATCCCCAATTTTTTGCTATGTGTTCCTTATCATGTCTACTTTTTTATGATCATAAATTGCAAAATTGTGCTTGGCTGGAAAATAATTTGTCCTAGGGTGATTGAACATGTATGCATGTGTGATATTGCTTTGTTCTTTCCTTCATAAAATGCTTGTTTCTTATCCAATGGCTTTGAAATTTTGTGTGTAGTTTCTAGACATGTTGAGTGACATTTTGGATTTAGTTTGATATTTTTCCCATGCTCCAGTTCTGTTTTATGCTCATGCTAACTTGGTGTGACAATTTGTGTCACACATGTGATTGTCTGAATTGTGCTATGTGATTGCCATGCCTAATGATGTCCAATGCTTCTGATATTTTGTGTAATGTATGTTATGGATTTCTAGATTGCTCATGATTTTTTCCTGATTTTTTGGAATCATTTCTGTTTTGATTGAGATTTTTCATTCATGTTGACCATTTGGATGCCTTGAATTGGTCATTGACTTCACATGCTTGGTAAATGAACTTGCTTAGTGATTATGATTTGGTTCTTTTTAGGACTTATTCTTGAGTGATTAAACATGCTTCATGCCAAGTTTGAGATTCTGTTTTGGATTTTTGATCCTCTTTTGACCCTAGGCTTTGACCTAGTGGTTTGGACTTATCATTTGAGTTGTGATTTCAGGTTCAAGTGGGCATTACCATGATTGGAGTGACTCATTCATTTAAGCCTGATTATTGGTTGATGTTGGCTAACATTGTGTTGTTTTGTAGGCTTTGAGAACAATTTCACTTGTTCTTGTGCCTGGCTCATTGTTGCCTGAGGCTTTGTCTGTCTGTGTGATTAACTGTTGTTTGTTTGTCTGTACAGTTTAACTGATTGGTTTAGATCTTTTCACAGGTACCTAAGTTGCTTTGAGTTCATTTTGAACTTGCTTTGCTAGCTTGTGGTTTGCTTACCACTGAGGTATAATTCTTCTGACTTCATGTAGTCTGGAAGACCTGTCCTGTTATGTGGGCAGGCTCCTGTCTGAAGTCCTCCTTAAGAGGCAATGCTTGTGTTTGTTTAAAGTTGTGCCCTGTACATTCAAAAGACCTCCTAAGTGAAGAGGCATTGGCAGATACAAGGGATGTGCAATCCATCCCCTGCTATTCAGTTGAGTTATTCATCCTGCTCACACCACTATGTTGATGCACTTTGAATCAAAACCCAAGATCTTGTAGAGTCAGTCATCTGTGGAGAAGAGTTCCTACATTCTGAACTCCCACACTTTCTATTGTGAGTCAAGCTCTCCCAGGCCAGGGATAAGAGCTGTGAGGTCTTACCCTCACTTCCCATTTCATCTGCTTCACCCTAACTCTCAATGTTAGGGTTAAGAGCTAATCATACCCTTTTCCAGTGGCTTGTTTGTCGAGGTTGACATGACCCCTTGACTAAAGCTTAGCCTTGTGTGAGCCCATCTGTTTGCATATAGTGTGTGTGCTTGCTTTTGTGTTTATGATTGCTTGTGCTGTTTATGCTAGCTTGCTTCCTGTGCAAGTTAGGATAGAAACCTCAACATAGGGATCGTATGCATGATAACTTCTAGGCTCGAGTCATAGTCTCCCTAGTAGTTTGTGTCTCCCTTTATCTCTGGTTAGGCTAGAGTTCTTTCCCTGTTTAGGGGAACTACGTCGCCCTGATCCTCATACCATATGAGGTACATAGGCAGGAGATTGAGTTGATCTCTCCGGGCGCCCTTTTTCTTTTTCAACCCTTTGTGTTGTGTTGGAGTCTGACGTAAGTCCAGCGATTGGCAGTTGGTTTCCTGTGTGTGTTTGTTTGTTGGAGTCTGACGTAAGTCCAGCGATTGGCAGTTGGTTTCCTGTGTGTGTTTGTTGGTTCGGAGTCTGATATAAGTCCAGCGATTGGCATTCGGTTTCCATGTTTGCCTGCTTGTGTGGAGTCTGACATAAGTCCAGCGATTGGCAGTCGGTTTCCAGCGTTTGTGTTTTGTTTGGCGTGCGTTAGCCGAGCTACGAGTGCTCTGATTCTTCTCTGGTTAGAGAAGATACGTATGCATAGGATGCGACATCCTAGCGAGCACGTTTCCCCTGTCCCGAACTACGTCGACTCTGATGTCTGTGCCTGACAGACTACGTAGGCCCAGGATGCGATATCCTGCCGAGTTAGTTTCTCTTGTCTTTCTGTGTTTTCCTTCCAGCCTTGTATGTGTTTGAGCAGTGTTTAGCAACCTTTCTTCTATTCTTTTGTGCGTGGATCCCGTCGAGTACGACGGATGCGTAGGGGTGCTAATACCTTCCCTTCGCATAACCGACTCCCGATCCCATATCTCTCTGGTCGCGAGACCATGTCTTTTCCAGGTTTACTTCGAGCGTTTCCTTTCCCTCCTTTGGGATAAATAACGCACGGTGGCGGCTCTGTTGTTTCTTTTTCCCGCCGGTTTTTCGCGTAATGCGACAGCTGGCGACTCTGCTGGGGATTTTAGAGAAGTTGACCTCTTGCTGGTCCATCTTCCCTGAGCGAGTCTCTCCTAGCGCTCTCTAGGATAGGGTTTGGTTGCTTTTGCTGTTTCATTTATTGCATTTATTTGTTGATGCTTGCATTTATGTTTGCATGCATCATATCTTCATTATGCTGGCTGTGTGTCTGTCTCTCTGTGGGGTGGGAGTTACAAGAGGTAAAAGGCCCAATACTCAGGCTATGAGTGAATTCTAGGACACCTAGGAATAAAGTGATTCTTGGGAAGCGGGTGGTATTGCGCCACTTAGCAGAACTTGATATCACGAGCAGTTCAGATCCTGATGGGGTATTATCGGTGCATACATCGGGTGTGCACATGATGATATTCTATGAAAGGGTTGTTTATCCTGCGTTTCTCTTGACCTTACCCTGGCCTAGATTACACCCGTGAGTGGGGAGGGAATGATCATTATTACAGGTACCGTTGGTGACTTGTTGGTGACTCTTGGGTCCTGTTGGTGACTGGGTCTCAGATGACTTTGGGTCTCAGATGACTTTGGGTCTCAGATGACTTTGTGGTTCCGAATCCAAGCCGAAGCTTTGAACCTGTGCTCCGATATACATAGCCAGCCAGTCGTGTTTGCATCATTTGCATCATAGCATATTTATTTTCAAAAAAAATAATGCAATAAAAAATAAAAGAAAAGAAAAGAAAAAAACTAATCTCCTCATGCATATCATTTCTCAAGTTCATTCAGGAGTCTATTCACTGTGAGAGATGGCATCCGTTCCAGAGTTGAAGAGGAAGACTTGCACCTACAGTTTTCACCGTGAGCCATTGACGTCCTTGATAGAGTTGAGCAACTTTGTGACCGGTGGTAATCAGAAGGTGTTTGTTGATCAGTATGGAGATTTGTTGACACTGTTGAGGATGGTGGTAGATCCAGTGCCGTTGCAGACTCTTCTCCAGTTTTATGACCCCGAGCTCCGTTGCTTCACTTTCCAGGACTATCAGTTAGCTCCCACTCTTGAAGAGTACTCTATTCTGATGAATGTCCCGATCAAGTATCAGGTTCCTTTCTTGGATGTTCCAAAGGAGGTTGATTTCAGGGTTGTTGCCAGAGCTCTTTATTTGAGTATCAAGGAAGTGAGTGACAATTGGAGATCCAGTGGTGATGTTGTGGGTTTACCTTTGAAGTACCTGGTGAGGATGGCTAAAGAAGAAGCAAAGAAGGGAAATTGGGAAGCTTTTCATGCCCAGTTAGCCATCATGATCTATGGGATTGTCTTGTTCCCGAGTATGCCCAACTTTGTGGACTATGCTGCTATCATTATCTTCCTTGGAGGAAACCCAGTTCCTACTTTGTTAGCTGACACTTACTATGCTATACACAGCAGGCATGGTAAGGGTGGAGCTATCAGATGCTGTCTCCCTTTATTGCTCAGATGGTTCTTGTCTCTTCTGCCAGTCAGTGGACCTTTTGTGGATGCTCAGAGCACTCATAAGTGGACTCAGAGGATTATGTCTCTTACATCTTATGATATCAGATGGCAATCTTACCGGATGGATGTGTGTAATGTCATCATGAGTTGTGGAGAGTTTCACAATGTGCCACTTGTAGGGACTAAGGGTTGCATCAATTACAACCCGGTTCTTTCTCTTCGCCAGTTGGGGTTTGTGATGAATGGAAGACCACTTGATGCTGAGATAGCTGAGAGTGTGTATTTTGAGAACGGAGTGACCCTGCTAGATTGGAGCAAGTAGGAAGAGCTTGGAAGACCATTGGTGTCAAGGATGGATCTGTTCTAGGGAAGAAGTTTGCAGTTGCTATGCCTGATTACATTGATTGGGTCAAGAAGAGAGTGGAGACTTTGTTGTTACTCTATGATAGGATGGAGTCATTGCAAGAGCAACCACCTTTGATCCTTGCTGAGAGTGTGCCTGCTGAGCACTACAAGCAAGCCTTGATGGAGAATCGTCAGTTGAAAGAGAAGGAACAAGATACCCAGATGGAGCTTTATAAAGCCAAAGCTGATAAGTTGAACTTGGCTCATCAACTCAAAGGCATGCAAGGTGAAGATGCTAGCAGATTGAAGAGCAAGAAGAGGTCCTATGAGGAGATGGAGACCTTGTTGAATGAAGAACACCGTGAGTGCTTGAGGTTTCAGAGAGATGAAGCTAATTATCAGAAGAAGATAAGAGACCTGGAAAAGCAACTTAGAGACAAAGACGTTCAGTTGAAGAAGGAGATAGACTTGAGACATGCATCAGAGAGCCAGCTTGGAGGAGAAGTTGTGGAGTTCAGAAGACAACTGAAGGAGAAGCTCACTCCTCTGCCAGAGTGTTCAGAATGCGACCTGTTGATAGACCAGTGTCAGTACCTGAAGACGCTCATTCCTGGAGGGCATCTTTCCTAGTTTGTATCTGTTGTTTATGTTGAGAATCACCTCCAGGCTTGTTGGATGGGATTCATTGTGGTACTCTGATCATTTGGATCTTTGCTCTGGATATTGTTGTATGATCCTAGTTGCTCATGTCTATGGATGAGGTTGCTGATGTTTCACCTTGTGCTCATTACTCCTGTGTAGATTGCTGCTTTGTTGTTCGTATTGCAGGTTGCCATTTCTTGAAAGATGAATTAGGCTTTTGAATGCCTGAGAAATGAACATATCATGTGCATCATACGCATCATAAGCATCATACACATATCATTTTGCATTACAGGTGTTCTTGATCGAGACTTCTCATTCTGGTTCCTGTTTCAGGCAGGATTGCTGATCATCGTCCGCACCGCTACGCAACCCGACTGAATCAACAGAGGAATATGGACCAAGTGCAAGCTGAGTTGGCTGAGATGAGGGCTAACATGGCCCAATTCATGACAATGATGCAAGGGGTCGTTCAAAGGCAAGAGGAGCTGCGTGCCTTAGCCCAGAGACAGGAAGTTGTGCTTCCACCGCCCAGTCGTGCTTCGCCAATGGGTGTTCTTGTGAATGATAATGTTGCTGCTGTTGCTCCCATCAATGATTATGTTGTGGGTGATGATTTGAGGGGTATCAGAATCAACGGTCAACCTATTACTCCAGAGACTGTTAATGCTAGAGCAACCCGTGCTCCCGTTCGACATCCTGCTCCGCTGGTTGACAGGCAGGAAGACATGTTTACTCTGCTCAGTGACGAAGATGTTGATGTTGGAAGAGTTGAAGAGAGGGATCGGAAGGTTGATGCCCTAGCTGAGAAAATCAGAGCCATGGAGTGTCAGAACTCTTTGGGGTTTGATGTGACGAATATGGGCCTAGTGGATGGGTTGAGAATCCCCTACAAGTTCAAGGAGCCTTCCTTTGACAAATACAACGGTACTTCTTGTCCTCGCACCCATGTGCAGGCTTACTACAGGAAGATCTCTGCCTACACAGATGATGAGAAGATGTGGATGTACTTCTTCCAGGATAGCTTGTATGGAGCTTCCTTGGATTGGTACATGGAGCTGAAAAGAGAATCTATCAGAAGTTGGAGAGATCTGGGTGAAGCCTTCTTGAGGCAATACAAGCATAATATGGACATGGCGCCAAGCCGAACTCAGTTGCAGAGCCTATGTCAGAAGTCTGGAGAGAGTTTCAAAGAGTACGCCCAGAGATGGCGGGAATTAGCTACAAGGGTGCAACCTCCGATGCTGGAGAAGGAGTTGACCGATATGTTTATTGGGACTTTGCAAGGTGTGTTTATGGACCGGATGGGGAGTTGCCCATTTGGTAGTTTCTCTGATGTGGTGATCTGTAGAGAGAGGACAGAGAGCCTTATCAAAGCCGGAAAGATTCAGGATGTTGGTTCCTCATCTTCAAAGAAGCCATTTGCTGGGGCACCCCGAAGGAGGGAAGGTGAAACTAATGCGGTGCAACATCGTAGAAATGTGAACAGAGGCCAGTATCGCCAGGTTGCTGCAGTAACTATCCCAACACCTCAACCACGACAACAGCAACAACAAAGAGCACCACCACCACAACAACAACAACAACGTCAGTTTCAGCCGAGACAGAGAATGCCAGATCGTCGCTTTGATCCGTTACCTATGACATATGCTGAGTTGCTGCCAGAATTACTCAGGTTGGGATTTGTCGAGTTACGCACTATGGGTCCGGTGACGAAGATACCTGCTGGGTATGATGCCAACGTTCGTTGTGACTTCCATTCTGGTGCGCCGGGGCACCATATTGAAAACTGTCGGGCTTTTCATCATAAGGTCCAGGACTTAATTGATGCCAAAACAATCAATTTTGCTCCTGTGCCTAATGTTGTGAACAATCCTATGCCTCAGCATGGTGTGCATAGGGTGAATAATGTGGAAGGTGAAGAAGCTGTGGACTTGGTGGTTGATGTTGATGAGATTCAGACACCTTTGATGGTTGTGAAAGAGCGTTTGTTGAATGGGGGAGTATTCCCGGGCTGTGATCGGGGCTGTTTAGACTGTGCTGAGTCAGAGAATGGTTGTATGCAGTTGAGGGTTGGTATCCAGAATCTGATTGATGAGGGATGTCTGCAGTTTAGTCGGGCCGTGAAAGATCGTGGGATGGTGTCAACTGTCACCATTTATTTCAAACCGTCCGAGGGACGTGGCCAGAGAACTGTTAGTGCACTAGTAACCGTTGGTACTCCTGTCACCATATCCGTTCCAGTAACTGTCAGTGCTCCCACTACGATTGTTGTGTCTGGTAGAAGGGTTGTTGAGAACAGTAGGGTCGTGCCGTGGAAGTATGATAATGCTTACCGCAACAACAGAAGGGCTGAAAGTCAGATCCGGCCAGTTAATCAAGCTCCAGTGACTATTGGTTTGCCAAGTAGAGTTCCTGCAACTGTTGGTCCGGTGGTGGACAATGTAGGGGGTCCTGGAGGGTTTACCAGAAGCGGTCGTCTGTTCGCTCCGCAGCCTTTGAGAGACAATAATGCGGAGGCTCTCGCCAAAGCGAAGGGTAAACAAGCTGTGGTGGATGAAGAACCTGTTCAGAAGGAGGCGCCTGAGGGGTCGTTTGAGAAGGATGTGGAGGAGTTTATGAAGATAATTAAGAAGAGTGACTACAAGATTGTAGATCAGCTGAATCAAACTCCGTCCAAGATTTCCATACTCTCATTGTTATTATGCTCTGAGGCACACCATAATGCCTTGCTGAAAATGTTAAATCTGGCTTACGTGCCTCAGGAGATCTCTGTCAACCAGTTGGAGGGTGTTATTGCTAATGTGAGCACCAGGCATGGTTTGGGGTTTACAGATTTGGATCTGACGCCTGAAGGTCGTAACCATAACAAAGCCCTGCATATCACTATGGAGTGCAAAGGCGCAGTATTGTCGCATGTGTTGGTGGATACTGGCTCGTCTTTGAATGTGCTGCCCAAGAAGACCTTGAGCAAGATAGATGTTGAAGGGGTTGTCCTCACTCCCAGTGATCTCATTGTTCGTGCTTTTGATGGATCCAAACAGTCTGTTTTTGGTGAAGTCACATTGCCTGTGAAGATTGGCCCGGAGGTGTTCAGTATTGTCTTCTATGTGATGGATATTCAGCCAGCATATAGTTGCTTATTGGGGCGTCCCTGGATACATGCAGCTGGGGCAGTTTCGTCGACTCTCCATCGGAATCTGAAGTATGTTTGGAATGGTCAGATTGTGACTGTGTGCGGTGATGAGGACATTCTGGTGAGTCACCTATCCTCTTTCAAGTATGTGGAGGTGGATGGCGAGATCCACGAAACTCTGTGCCAGGCATTCGAGACCGTTGCTATTGAGAGGGTGGCTTTCGCCGAGCAGAAGAAGTCAGGTGCCTCGATTGCATCCTACAAGCAGGCTATGGAGGTCGTCAACTCGGGCAATGCATAAGGCTGGGGCAAGATGGTGGACCTGGCCGTTAAAGAAGACAAGTTCGGTATCGGTTATTAGCCTCTGCAGGCGGAGCAGATTGAGCAGAAAGGCCCGAGTACCTTCACCAGCGCTGGGCTGATGAATCATGGTGACGTCTTTGCAACCGGTGGTGAAGACTGTGACAGTGATTGTGATCTAGACAACTGGGTTCGCCCGTGCGCACCAGGGGAGACGATCAACAATTGGACAGCAGAAGAAGTGGTCCAAGTTACTCTTCAAACAGAGTAATTTTCTTTTGTTTTTCATTTTGCACAAAACCCTACGTTCTGCCCAAGGCGTAATGGTTCATTGTAGGGCCTCATCATGTTTTTCCAATGAAATCATTAATAAAGGACGTTTTGCAAACAATTTTGTGATCCCTGTCTTTCTGTTTTTATTTTTCATTTTTCAAAAAAATAAAAATGGCAATGTTTTTGTTTTTGTGACTTTCTTGAACTCTTTTTCTAAAATAAAGCATTAAACATGCAGAAGTGATCTTACGGACTCCACTATAAACAGTTCTGTTATGGCTCAGTATGATTTCAATAATCCCATCTACCAAGCTGAAGAGGAGAGTGAGGAAGACTGTGAACTCCCTAAAGAATTGGTCAGATTGTTGAAGCAAGAGGAAAGGGTCATCCAACCTCATCAGGAGGAGTTGGAGATTATTAATCTTGGTACTGAGGATGCCAGAAAAGAGATCAAGATCGGGGCTGCTTTGAAGGAAGATGTCAAGAGAAGGTTGATTGAGATGCTGAGAGAATATGTGGAGATATTCGCCTGGTCGTATCAAGATATGCCTAGGTTGGATACCGATATTGTGGTGCATAGACTACCTCTCAGAGAAGATTCTCCTTCAGTCAAGCAGAAGCTTCGCAGAACTAGTCCTGATATGGCGGTTAAGATCAAGGAAGAGGTTCAGAAGCAGTTGGATGCGGGTTTTCTGTCAGTGACTACTTATCCCCCGTGGGTGGCCAACATCGTTCCCGTGCCGAAGAAGGATGGCAAAGTCAGGATGTGTGTCGATTGCCGGGATTTGAATAGAGCGAGTCCGAAAGATGACTTCCCATTACCTCACATTGATGTATTGGTTGATAATACGACTCAATCCTCGGTTTTCTCTTTCATGGATGAATTCTCTGGATATAATCAGATTAAGATGGCGCCAGAGGACATGGAAAAGACGACATTCATTACGCCTTGGGGCACGTTCTGCTATAAGGTGATGCCATTTGGGCTGAAGAATGCCGGTGCTACCTATCAGAGGGCTATGACAACTCTCTTTCATGACATGATGCACAAAGAGATTGAAGTGTACGTGGATGATATGATTGCGAAGTCGCAGACAGAAGAGGAGCACCTGGTAAATTTGCAGAAGTTGTTTGACAGACTGAGAAAGTTCAAACTGAGGCTGAATCCGAACAAGTGTACGTTTGGGGTAAGATCCGGGAAGCTGTTGGGCTTCATTGTCAGTGAGAAAGGGATTGAGGTTGATCCAGCAAAAGTAAAAGCTATTCAAGAAATGCCTGAACCGAAAACAGAAAAGCAGGTTCGTGGGTTTTTAGGGAGATTGAACTACATTGCAAGGTTTGTATCTCACCTAACTGCCACGTGTGAACCGATATTCAAATTGCTAAGGAAGAATCAAGCAATCAGGTGGAATGATGACTGTCAAAAAGCTTTTGACAAGATAAAAGAGTATTTACAGAAACCTCCAATCCTCATACCTCTAGTTCCTGGGAGACCTCTGATAATGTACCTGTCAGTGACTGAGAACTCGATGGGGTGTGTATTGGGACAGCATGACGAGTCTGGTCGAAAAGAGCATGCCATATACTACCTTAGCAAAAAGTTTACCGACTGTGAAATCAAATATTCACAGCTCGAGAAAACTTGCTGTGCTTTGGCCTGGGCTGCTCGCCGACTGAGGCAGTATATGTTGAACCATACTACCTTATTGATTTCTAAGATGGATCCAGTGAAGTACATCTTTGAGAAGTCGGCTCTCACCGGACGTGTTGCCCGTTGGCAGATGATCTTAACAGAGTATGATATCCAGTATACATCGCAGAAGGCCATCAAAGATAGTATTCTGTCAGATTACCTTGCCGAGCAACCAATTGATGATTATCAGCCGATGATTGAATTCCCTGATGAAGACATCATGTATCTGAAGATGAAAGATTGTGAAGAGCCTCTTGTCGAGGAAGGACCGGATCTTGATGACAAGTGGACATTGATGTTTGATGGGGCTGTGAATGTGAATGGCAACGGTGTTGGGGCAGTGCTTATCAATCCAAAAGGTGCTCATATACCTTTTTCTGCCAGACTGACTTTTGATGTGACCAACAACGACGCTGAGTATGAGGCTTGTATCATGGGGATAGAAGAAGCCATCGATTTGAGGATCAAAACTCTGGACATTTATGGAGATTCCGCTCTAGTGATTAATCAGGTCAATGGAGATTGGAATACCAATCAGGTCAATGGAGAATGAAAAGAATATGTACACCCGGTAAGTCAAAAACCCGCAAGGGCGGCTTAGGCAAAAATGGGTATCCCGGTGGATTGAAAACCCGAAAGGGCGATCCAGCCAAAAGAGGGGTTAGAGCGAAGACTACAGTCTGAGTTATCTGTACTTCATCGCGCTTCAGTGTCTACCATCTCGAAGGATATAATCGGTCCAGTCATTCTTCTCAGAAAGCAAGGAATTTGGGGAGAAATTGAGGATCTGTGAGTCATAACAGAATTGGGAAATAGTGGATGCCGTATTCACATTGCCATTAGGATAGATTTTTTCCTTTTGTGCGCAATTACCTCTTCCTAGGAATTGCTTCCTGATGTATTCGCCTTTATAGGCCCATTTTCAATCAATAAAAGTCGTTATTCAGATAAATTGCTCTCTTGTTTTTATTTTTACTGTTTTGTTTGCAAAAACGTCCAAATTTTTGATAAACATTGCATATAAAAACATGAAGGCTAGACAATAACGTGCAGAAAGATAAAACATTTGAAAATCCTTTTGAATGTTGAGTGCACTTGGGTGTATCTTGTCCATGCGATCCCCTGGGGCATGTTTGTCTTGTGGTTGTAGGTTATCGACTTTGATTCCTGGCTGAAGCAGATAAGTCACGGTTTGATCAAGGATGTTGTCAGCACTGTCCAGTAGTGTGAAAGGATGGGGGTCTTCCCCAGCAGTTGAAGCAAGTTCAGGACTTGTCTCCCTAGCACATTCAAGATCAGGAATTCCTCAGCAGGATTGACGACGTTTCCCCAGCAGGCTTGGAAGTGGCTGTTCCACAAGCAAGTCTGAAAGCTATTAGAACTGTTCTTCCCCAGCAGTTGGGTAGCAGGCCCGAAAGTGGGTTTTTCCCCAGCTAGTCTGAAGATTGTTAATCCCCACCGGGTCTGAAGGTTGTTGTGTCCCCAGCAGTTGGGTAGCAGGCCTGAAAGTGGGTTTATTCCCCAGCAGTCGGGTTTGAAGTACTGTAATCCTCAGCATAGTCGTGAATGCTTTTCCCCATCAGGGTTGTGATTGTTTTCCCCTAGCAGATCTCCCCAGCAGAGGTTTGTGTTGATGGTTTTCCCCAGCGAGTTCCCCGAGTGGATCCGGTTCGGTGAAAATTATCCCCAGTAGAGTTTATCCTGCCTGTAGATTGTTCACTATCCTCAACAGAGGTGAGCATTGGTGGTTTCCCTAGCAGAGTCCCCGAGTGGATTGGATCCGGTGAAGGTTGTCCCCAGTGGGATCCTTTCTCCAGCAGCAATGCTATTCCCCAGCACAGTTGAGAAGTTGGTGCTGTTACCCCCGCAGAGCATTCCCAGCAGTGTGTCTCCCCACAGAGTTGGAGAATCTATTCAGAGTTGTGTGCTCAGCAGAGCAATCCGTTTGCTCCCCAGCAGGAGTTTTCATCATTTTGCATCTTGCGTGTAGTAATCATTGCATCCTCAAATCGCATAGCATTTCCATTCAATATGGAGCATTACGCCATAGAAAAATTCAAACATATGCATTCATGTGTTAAACCTAATCATACCGTATCCCCGGCAGAAGCGGATCATTGTTCGACATCTGTACGACACATTTGCTACGGTTGCTCCTAACAGCATTCAGGATTGATAATTCCCCAGAGAGGTTTATCTCCTCACCTGCAGTGAAAGGAAAGCTTGATTCTCCCCAGTGAGATCCCCGACAAGTGTCTGGCTTTGCCTTGACATATGTAGATGTCATCCCTGTGATACCAGTAAGTGTCATGTCAGCACCCGTGTGTGTTCTTTTTTTTGGTGTCGGTAAACACCATTCTTTCGGTGTCGGTAAACATCGAGTCTCACTCCAGTCATCGGTAAATGTCTGGTCATCCCTCCTTGGTGTCGGTAAACACCATTCTTTCGGTGTCGGTAAACATCGAGTCTCGCTCCAGTCATCTATTGATGTCTGGTCATCCCTCCTTGGTGTCGGTAAACACCATTCTTTCGGTGTCGGTAAACATCGAGTCTCACTTCAGTTATCTGTTGATGTCTGATCGTCTTCTTTTTTGGTGTCGGTAAACATCATCTTTCGATGTCGGTAAACATCGAGTCTTTCTCCCAGTCATCGGTAAATGTCTGGTCTTGCTTCACTTCTGAACGCATTATCTTTCGATGTCGGTAAACATTGTATTCTTCCCATTCATCGGTAAATGTCTGGTCACCTCTCCGTTGGTGTCGATAAACGTCGAGCTTCTCCCGTTCGTTCGTTGACGTCTGGTCGAGTCTTCCCAGGTCATCCGTTGATGTCTGGTCACCTTCTCTGTTGGTGTCGATAAACGTCGAGCTTCTCCCATTCGTCCGTTGACGTCTGGTCGAGTTTTCCCAGGTCATCCGTTGATGTCCGGTCACCTTCTCCGTTGGTGTCGATAAACGTCGAGCTTCTCCCGTTCGTCCGTTGACGTCTGGTCGAGTCTTCCCATTCATCGGTAAATGTCTGGTCACCCTCTCCGTTGGTGTCGATAAACGTCGAGCTTCTCCCATTCGTCCGTTGACGTCTGGTCGAGTTTTCCCATTCATCCGTTGATGTCTGGTCACCTCTTCGTTGGTGTCGATAAACGTCGAGTTTTTCCTAGTCGTCCGTCGGCGTCTAGTTGTGATTTCTATTCCCATTCATCATCCTTCGATGACGGGTCGTGGTTCCTTTTCTGAAAAATCCAAATCCCCAGTGAAGTCGTTGGTGAACGTCTTGACTGGTTCAGTGACAAATATCAGATCCCAGTGGAAGTTGCCGTCGGTGAACTTTTTGTCCTTGGATCCCCGCAGAGTGCAAATTTCTACGGTTCTTTGGTATTCAATCCCTATTTACCTTGAAGGTCTGACAATCGTTGCTCTCACCCGTTCAGGTTCCCAGTTGATTGAATAGGGGCAGCTGTAGCACCTCAAATTTGCACCTCCCATTTGTACATTCATTCCATTTGTAGGTCATTACCATTGCATTGACATTACACTAACATTGCATAGTACATTGCATTTCATCAGTCAAACCTGGTCAGGAGATTCAACTGTGCAAGGCAACAAGAGAATTCTCCATGAGATCAAAGCCCTAGGGTGGTTCCATTGAGCTTACACGACCCAAGGATCATTTGGAAGCAATTTGGTCAAGTGTTGAAGGTTCAGAATTCATCAGTGCATGATCATATCATCTGAGGCCCATAAAAGTCAACAGAAGTCAACTGCAAAGTCAACTGTGGATTTGGAGGTGGGAAGTGGTTAGAGATGTTTCATTCATGTTCAAACAAGTCTCATTTGACATTTCAAACATTAACATTGAAGAATTTGAAGTCAGATCAAGACTTTCCCAAAATAACAAGTGACCTGTAATTTGAACTTTCCAAAAATGGCAAGGTTTTAGACCAACTTCAACTCAAGATTAAATCATCAAGAAAGCTTCAAATGAAATTTTGTCCAACATGAAAGTTGAATATATTTATCTCCCATTTCCAAAAAGTCCAAGATCATGAATTTCTCATGTGCGGTTGAGGAGATATGGTCCAATCATGGCAAAGTGTGTTTTAAAATTCAAATGGGCATAACTTTTGAACCAAAGCTCCAAAATGAGTGGTTCTTTTTGCATTTTGATCCTCATAACATGTACTTTCCAAGCATATCATTACATGGCATAAATTTCTTTTGCATGGGCATGTGCTTATTCATGAATATTTTTGAAGAAAATTTCATAAAACCATTTTGGTTGATCATGAGCATACAAAACCAATTCCAAAGGGTGCATTGTCTGATTTTAAGTGGATTTGGGCCTTGTATAAGTACTGTTCATGCATGCATGGGGTGCATGAGGTGAAAAACACATTTTGCACATACACCTTCAAACTTGCTAATCTCATTTGCATTTGGCCTAAACATGATTTGAGCATCATTAGCATGTGATATATATGGTTAATCATAACTGTATTGGTCATTAACATGGAATTTCATATCTGAATCAAAAAATCATCAAAATTCTTCTCTCAAAATTTTTTCAAAATTCTTCACACAAGAGCATTCTCTATTGATTGATTCATGCTCAAGATGTGTTTTTGAGGAGATTTGGACGTGGAATTGGAAGGAATCGTGCCATATTTGTTCATATTCAAAGCTTGAAGCATCCATGGAGCTTGCAAAATTTGCTGGATTCGTGTGCATTTGAGCTTCAAATTAATCATCAATTACTTCATTAAGCATTGTAGAGAAGATTGGAAGCATTGCCAAGCCTTGTAGCACGAGTTCCAGGTTGCTGTTCTTCAAGAGGTCAGGTTTTGATCTCAATAATTTTGCAAATCTTTGTTATAGTTGTATAGATCTTTGATTGGTGATGATGCTGGTGAAAAAATCAAGTAAAATGATGCATTATACACGAAGTTATGCTCAATTGAAAGTTTGATGCATTTTTTTTCTCTTCTTCGATCCGAGCATGTGTTGATGTTTTTGGATAAATTGATTATGGATCTTGAATGTATGTGGAATAATGAATCGTTTGGTATAATTTTTGTCAATTTCTGGAGTGTTTTGGGAAAATCTGGAAATTCAGATGAAGATCATCATGATCTTCATCTTCAACCTTCAACTTCATGCGTTTCCAGAACTTGCTACGAAGTTGCTACCATTTTGCTACGAAATCTGCATGTGATTAGCTACGAATCCTGAGTTTCCCAGCGCTTAGGGTTTATGACCAAAACGTGGTCGTTTTGGAAGCGCGCGCATTATTTCAAAAAGCCACCGGGTTCGATTCCCAGCGAGAGACCTTTTTCAAATGCTTTACCATTTTCTCACTTTCCCTTCATATTTGGCCATGCTATTCATTTTTTATTTCAATTTTTTCCATCAACTTCCAAAAATCATATAAAATAGAAAAATGCTCCAATTGATCCCCAATTTTTTGCTATGTGTTCCTTATCATGTCTACTTTTTTATGATCATAAATTGCAAAATTGTGCTTGGCTGGAAAATAATTTGTCCTAGGGTGATTGAACATGTATGCATGTGTGATATTGCTTTGTTCTTTCCTTCATAAAATGCTTGTTTCTTATCCAATGGCTTTGAAATTTTGTGTGTAGTTTCTAGACATGTTGTGTGACATTTTGGCTTTAGTTTGATATTTTTCCCATGCTCCAGTTCTGTTTTATGCTCATGCTAACTTGGTGTGACAATTTGTGTCACACATGTGATTGTCTGAATTGTGCTATGTGATTGTCATGCCTAATGATGTCCAATGCTTCTGATATTTTGTGTGATGTATGTTATGGATGTCTAGATTGCTCATGATTTTTTTCCAGATTTTTTGGAATCATTTCTGTTTTGATTGAGATTTTTCATTCATGTTGACCATTTGGATGCCTTGAATTGGTCATTGACTTCACATGCTTGGTAAATGAACTTGCTTAGTGATTATGATTTGGTTCTTTTTAGGACTTATTCTTGAGTGATTAAACATGCTTCATGCCAAGTTTGAGATTCTGTTTTGGATTTTTGATCCTCTTTTGACCCTAGGCTTTGACCTAGTGGTTTGGACTTATCATTTGAGTTGTGATTTCAGGTTCAAGTGGGCATTACCATGATTGGAGTGACTCTTCATTTAAGCCTGATTATTGGTTGATGTTGGCTAACATTGTGTTGTTTTGTAGGCTTTGAGAACAATTTCACTTGTGCTTGTGCCTTGCTCATTGTTGCCTGAGGCTTTGTCTGTCTGTGTGATTAACTGTTGTTTGTTTGTCTGTACAGTTTAACTGATTGGTTTAGATCTTTTCACAGGTACCTAAGTTGCTTTGAGTTCATTTTGAACTTGCTTTACTAGCTTGTGGTTTGCTTACCACTGAGGTATAATTCTTCTGACTTCATGTAGTCTGGAAGACCTGTCCTGTTATGTGGGCAGACACCTGTCTGAAGTCCTCCTTAAGAGGCAATGCTTGTGTTTGTTTAAAGTTGTGCCCTGTACATTCAAAAGACCTCCTAAGTGAAGAGGCATTGGCAGATACAAGGGATGTGCAATCCATCCCCTATTATTCAGTTGGGTTATTCATCCTGCTCACACCACTGTGTTGATGCACTTTGAATCAAAACCCAAGATCTTGTAGAGTCAGTCATCTGTGGAGAAGAGTTCCTACATTCTGAACTCCCACACTTTCTATTGTGAGTCAAGCTCTCCCAGGTCAGGGATAAAAGCTGTGAGGTCTTACCCTCACTTCCCATTTCATCTGCTTCACCCTAACTCTCAATGTTAGGGTTAAGAGCTAATCATACCCTTTTCCAGTGGCTTGTTTGTCGAGGTTGACATGACCCCTTGACTAAAGCTTAGCCTTGTGTGAGCCCATCTGTTTGCATATAGTGTGTGTGCTTGCTTTTGTGTTTATGATTGCTTGTGCTGTTTATGCTAGCTTGCTTCCTGTGCAAGTTAGGATAGAAACCTCAACATAGGGATCGTATGCATGACAACTTCTAGGCTCGAGTCGTAGTCTCCCTTTGTCTCTGGTTAGGCTAGAGTTCTTTCCCTGTTTAGGGGAACTACGTCGCCCTGATCCTCATACCAGATGAGGTACGTAGGCAGGAGATTGAGCTGATCTCTCCGGGCGCCCTTTTTCTTTTTCAACCCTTTGTGTTGTGTTGGAGTCTGACGTAAGTCCAGCGATTGGCAGTTGGTTTCCTGTGAGTGTTTGTTTGTTGGAGTCTGACGTAAGTCCAGCGATTGGTAGTTGGTTTCCTGTGTGTGTTTGTTGGTTCGGAGTCTGATATAAGTCCAGCGATTGGCATTCGGTTTCCATGTTTGCCTGCTTGTGTGGAGTCTGACATAAGTCCAGTGATTGGCAGTCGGTTTCCAGTGTTTGTGTTTTGTTTGGCGTGCGTTAGCCGAGCTACGAGTGCTCTGATTCTTCTCTGGTTAGAGAAGATACGTATGCATAGGATGCGATATCCTAGCGAGCATGTTTCCCCTGTCCCGAACTACGTCGACTCTGATGTCTGTGCCTGACAGACTACGTAGGCCCAGGATGCGATATCCTACCGAGTTAGTTTCTCTTGTCTTTCTGTGTTTTCCTTCCAGCCTTGTGTGTGTTTGAGCAGTGTTTAGCAACCTTTCTTCTATTCTTTTGTGCGTGGATCCCGTCGAGTACGACGGATGCGTAGGGGTGCTAATACCTTCCCTTCGCATAACCGACTCCCGATCCCATCTCTCTCTGGTCGCGAGACCATGTCTTTTCCAGGTTTACTTCGAGCGTTTCCTTTCCCTCCTTTGGGATAAATAACGCACGGTGGCGGCTCTGTTGTTTCTTTTTCCCGCCGGTTTTTCGCGTAATGCGACAGTGTCACCAAGCAAAGTTGGGACAGGATTCCCAACCAAAAAGATACTAATAACATTGACATCAACAAAATTGTCAATGTTGGGAAACAAGACCAAACCATAGATGAGTGAGGCAAAAGTAGCTTCAAAGGCGACCATGCTATCAGCATTAGCAGAAGAAGAAGATCTCTCAATCAGAAATTTTAAAGTCAACCCACTGATACCTCATTTGACAGTGAGATTAGCATTTACGTCAGATTTTATTCAGATGAATAGCTCCAGCAATAACTTGAGACTCCAGAATCCCTTCCAAACCACCAAAAAGAACCCTCTCAGAAACTGGTATACCCAAAAGATAAGCATACTCCTCCATGGTAGGCAACAACTGATAATCAGGGAAAGTGAAACACCGGTAGATGGGATCGTAGAACTGAACCAAAGTACAAAGAAGACCATCTTCAAGATCAGAAGATAGAACAAACAAAAGTCTTCCAAACCAGTCTCTGAAATCCTTAGGATCATCCATAAAAGATGCTAGCTTTCTCAATTTCTTAAGATCAGAACATCTGAAACTGTATTTCTGAGTATTCCTTCTTATAATATCCATGGTAAAAATATCTGCGATGTTTGCAAAGAGAATCTCTAAGTTCCTTGATAACTGAGAAAATGTTCATGAATGCAATGAGTGCATGATGTAACAACCACAGACAAGACCATACAAAGCATACAAGCAAGGTCCAAAGGTTCATAGTCACGAGCATGGAGCCAAGGGCAAGAACCAACCCACAAGGTATGTACTAAGGGTATAATCACCTGTAGAACAAGGTTCTAAAAAGTTCCCAAAGTCATAATTCCATCTTTTGGATATTACCGGCTTAAACGACTACTCGCAAACCAATAATATTCTCAAGAGAAACTCGTCTGGGTGTAGTATCGCATAACAACTAATTCAAGTATACACCTGAATGGCCACTGCACTACGTTCTAAAAGGCAAAGATGGGTTAAGGGTTCTAAGGTCCTCAACTTCTCGGGCTCCTAGGTCGGAAAAAGTAATGCCAATTACGACTACTTGTAAGACATCAATAATCCCAAAGGGGCCTCCACTGAGTAGGGGATCTCAAGTCAGCTCATTAAGGATTAACTCCATGTAAGCCAAACAAGACTATACCATCCTCATATCATAAGAGCACTCAAGTTTGGGTAATGGACTTATCTCACCATACAGAGATCACCAAGTACCAAACATAACAAACAATAACAAACAACATCAAACGTAATATACCCAGATAAATAAAGATGGGTTAAACCCAATAAGGACTACTCCCCAGCAGAGTCGCCACTTTTCTATAGCGGTAAATTTTTTGAGATTAAGTTATTGATTAACTTAACTCACAAAGCAAGAGTCGTCGCCGCGCTTTTATTATTTCCAAAGGAAAGGGAAAAAGAATGAACAATACCTAAAGAAGTTTTAAAAAAAACCTAATAAAAAGAGATAAGGATCTGGGGGTTGGTTATGCAAAGGGAAGCTATTAGCACCCTAAACATATATAGTACTTTATAGGAACCTCTTTGAAAATCTGTGAATTTTGGCTTTAAAATGGTGTTGTTTGCAAAAGATTGGGGAAATGAGAAGATAAATGTCTTTCATAATTTTTGTGATTGCCAAGACTTCCTGAGCCTCATGCTTACGTACCAACAAAGTGCAATCGAGGATCAAAACCTTGTATTTCATGGTAAAAATAACAAAGATGTTTGTTTTGATTCATTTTTAATGAAATACATTTTGTCATTTTAAGGAGAATACTCAACTAGTCACCCACAAGTATGAAAACTTTACATCACCATAGAGAAGGGCTCCAACTTGGATAAAGATCAACAAGTATGTCACTAACTCTCTTGGGTGGAAAGGAATAATCATCAATGCTATGGAGATAGGAGAATTACATCTCAACAATGGAAATGACTCGTGTCTAAGCTTTAAGAAAAAAAGTTTTAAAAGAAAAAGTGCACAAAGGGCACAAAATAGTTTGAATGAGTTATGTATTTTTTAGTCTTTTGAAATTTGTTTGAATATGCTTAAGATGTATTAACATTTATTAAGAAAAATGATTTTGAAAATCACTTGACAAAAGTCAAGGTTTATTGATAAAGTGGTTCAAGTTTGAAAACAATAAAGTTTTTGAAAAAAAGAGAGAAGATTTTGAAAATCAAAGAAATGGAGGAGATAAAAAGACTATCCTAGAACATAAAGTAAAAGCTAGGGAGAAAATATCTAACCAAGAGATAGAAAGTTTCATGACATAAGTCAAGCAAGAATTCCCACCTTTGCATTAGGCCTCAAGCAAGCCAAATAAGCAAAGAATAATCCATGTATCAGATGAAACGAAAGTAACCAAGCCAAGTCTTTAAAAGAAACCCAAATTCAAAGGTAGCAGATGAATCCCAAAGTCTCAAATCATAAACTCCCAAAGCAAGGGTCAAGGTCCTATTTCTAAGTCCATAACTCCACAACAATGCCAAGTATAGTAACCAGAAGTCCATGGATCAAGAGAACCAATTTTTAGGGATTTTTCCTTTATTAATGTTTTTAAAAGAAAAAGAAGTCCAAATGGACAAAGAGCAAATAACATAAGCACAAACGATATGATATGAGATGCTAAAATAAAAGAATAAAGTAAATATCAAGAAATAAAGAGCATAAGATAAATGACATTAAAGTAAAGTTAATACACTAAAATGTTAGTAAGTTGTGTTAGAAATCAATGATAGAAAGATAATTTGTCATTTTCTGGAGAACACTAAACTATTCACCCACAAGTATGAAAATATAGACCTCTACATCACCATGAGAAGGACTTCAACTTGGATAAAATCAACAAGTATTCCACTAGCCCTGTTAGGTAAAAAGGAAACAATATTTTTCACACAATACCATAGGGAGTAGGAGACTTACAATCTCACTTATGAAAATGGCTTGCTTCGGGACAAATTTAGCGTTATGTTAAGCAATCGTAATTGGACTTATGTAGAAGTCATAACTATATGAGGTCAATCAATAATATTTGTGTTAAAACATGCTAGAGAAATGATATGTAAATCATTCTCCTAAAGCTATGCCACGTAAAAAAAGAAAAGAGAATGGATGAAACACAAAGGCTAGGAGAGTGTTCCATTACATCAATCAATACTTTATGATACTTAGGAAAAACTTATGCATCAATCCAAAGTACCTTAAATGATCCATGATCAATTAAGGGGTAGGTTTGAAATGACAAAAGTTCATGAAGCACCAATCCACACATCATGAACAAGATAGACACAAACCATCTAATTGATAACAAAAGGAAGAGAAAGGGATGAAGAAGAAAAGGACAAGAGATACCAAATCCAAATTGGATTAAAGGCTTGATCGAGTCATCATCAAAATCAATCATCCATTTTGGTGGATTATGGTTTTCACCCCATCAACAACCAAGATCCATTGAATTTGATGAAGTCCATGATCAAAATAACTACGATCAAGGCCAACAAAAGTCAACAAAGGTCAAACAAGCATAAAATGCAAGAAGAAGAAATAAATGCATTAAAAATATTTTTAAAATGAATTTTAAAAGGGAAATAAAAGAGAAAATCCATAAAGCCCTTCAAAACACCAAATAAATGGCCAAGAAAATTATGGAAGGTTGGAAATAAAATAAGAAGTATAAAATAAATTTTTCAGAAATTTTAAATGCACAAAAGTATTTTTAAACCAATTAAAACAAAGGAAAAAAGAGAAAATTCAAGAAAAATAGAAAATCAAGAAAATAAAATGTGAAAAAATAAAAATCAGATGAATAAAAATAAAGAAAATTTTAGAAATTATTTTGAGATTTTTTGGATGCAAGTGAATTTTCTATGAATTTTAAAAGGAAATGCAATTTAAAATGAAAAAAGAAAAAGAAATAAAATCAGAAAAACACTGAGCGTTGGATCAAGCCTCATTAATTAATATGGCAGATCCAACAATCCTCAGGCTAAGGCGCATGGTGGAATTTAGCCAAAATAAAACACGGAATCTAATTCAAAATGGACCAATTAGAAAATTTCAAATTGTCAACGTGTAAGTAAACTCAGATGACCTGAGATAACTCTAGTCATCTTTCCTGATGATATCTCACCGGAGTTTCATCATTTCGTAAATTCAGGACACGAGACTACCACCAATGTTATCGCCTCCTCATCACGAATTTGACCTCATGCTCAAAAATTCATTTATCTAAACTGAGCATGGAGAATTTCAGAGAAGTTTCAGAAATAAGTAAATCATGGAAAATAAAATTAAATGATGAACGCAATCAATCAACACCAGATAAGTTAGGGAAAAACATCAGAGAATGAATGACTACATTGTGGTAACTTGTTTAAGTTCAAATGATGCTCAGAACTACCTTGTCCAAATGATTATCAGAAGTTGATGAAGCTTGGTCTGGTTAGAGAACTTCATAAGGTCTTAGAGCTTGGGAAATTGTTGCAAAAGCTTCAGAGAAGACCGAAGGTGCTAATGGAATCAAGAAATTGGACTGGAACAAGTTAGAAATCAAAACACACTAGCTCAATTTTCTGGAAAAATTTCAGAGTGAAGCAGGGGTTTCTTGGCTCTCAAAAGCTTGTGAATGAATCAAGCATGTTACTATATTTATAGGGAAGATATTTGTGATCTCATACGTGCCAAATGATGTTTAATTCGTGCAAAACGAATTTGCTCATGATGTGTGAAAAGTGTGACTTGTAAACCATCAAAACTCAGCCAAATCATGCATTTTAGGAGTCATTTAACTTCTGGAGACTTGATCAAACAGGTTTAGGTACAAAATGCGTGGTAATTTGGCTTGTAATTGAGATTAGTGAAGTTCAAAATTTGGATCATGGCGATTTCTTTAGTTCCAAGTCACCATGTTTAACTCAATGGGGCATCTTGCTCATGAGGCTTTTTGATCCCATTCTTCTTGCAATTTGTTGACATCATATCAAATATTATAATGTGATAAGAAAGGTTGAATTTGGATGCTTGGGCACAAAGTTATGACATGTTGAAGTTGGCATAAAAATATGATAATGTAACTTAGAAAATTCTAAGTCCCAAATGGCTGAAAACGACCTATAATGTCTCAAAGAATTCCATGGTCTTCCAAGCATAATTTGACTTTGATCCTTGAAGAAAACTTGTAGAGTACATCACAAATGATATTGTTCAAAAAGAATCAGCCTTAAATTTTAAAAATTTAAGAAGTTATAATCCTTGAAATATGAGAAAAAGTCACTTGAAAATAGGTCAAATTTCATTAAGTCCACAAATGACCTATAATGTCTTCAAACGTTTGATGATCCTCCAAGCATAATTGGCTCTTGTAATGTAAAGAGAAGTTGTATAGGATATTGAGAAGAGTCGCATGCAAAAATAAGCATTCAAAAATATTGAGAATTGAAGGAGTTGTGATCCTTTGAACTTTGACTTCAAATGTTGACTTTTTGGGTAAATCTCTTGGAATAAACTTGTGTACTTGAACTTTCCTTGCATTTCAAGGTATATGGATGATCATATGAACTCAAAATAAGGTGTCATTGAATGTCTCTTGATTTAATTTCTCAAAGTTTGAGGTAACTTGTTGAAGAAGGCATGGAAATAAACACATGAACCGTTGACTTCTCTTTAGAAATAAGCAGCAAAACTTTGAGATGCTTTTGATCAAAATGAGATTGAAAGATGCTTGAGGACCTTAGAGATCATGCTTTGAGGGATAATCCCATTTAGAATCAATGGTTGACCATACTTTTAACTTGAGGAATCAACAAAACCCTAGCTGAGGAGCCATGCTTGACGCTCTTTATGAAAAGCCCTACCTTGCACAATAAACTTAAAGAAAACAATACATATTTTTTGCTATTTTGATTAGTGGTTAGATAAGAAATGAACATATAAACACAAAGTTAAAACAAAAAAAAATGTTTGATGATCCCTGCAAAAGGCAAATCCAAAAATGAGAGGGAGAAGACAAAGATGTGATCTTGTTTATATGCAAGGATGCAAATGACATGTGGTACCTTAGGGTTAAAATTTAGGGTATGACACATGTTAATCAGAATGCTGCTCACACCTTCAACATCCCTGCCCAATGGGGATCTTATGCTGATATGGATGACCATCAAGATGCCTTTTTCATGTCGAAAGCTGACTCGGTGTATGATGCTATGGACCCTCACCTGCTAATGTGGATAGAAAGTTTTGTACCATAAAGGAGAAATTTAAAGCTATTAAAGGTTATGGTGCCTTCGGCCTAGATGTTGTAGACATGTGTCTGGTACCCGGTGTAAATATTTCGGATAAATTCAAAGTCCCTATCTTTGAAAAATACAAAGGGGTTACTTGTCCTAAGACCCACGTCCGGTCTTTCTGCATAAAAATGGTCGCATACTCTGACGACGAAAAGTTGTTGCACTTTTTTAGGATAGCCTTAGTGGGGCTCCGCTCGAGTGGCACATACAATTCGAACGTAAGTATAAACGCACTTGAAGGGATTTGGTTGAAGCTTTCTTGAAACACTACCAGTACGACACTAATATGGATCCGAACATGACTTAGCTCCAGGGCCTTGCTCAAAAGTCTAAAGAGTCTTTCAAAGAATATGCCCAACATTGGAGGGATCTAGCTGCTAAAGTTTAACCTCCACTTTTGGAGAGAGAGCTCGTGAACATGTTTATGAGCACCTTACAAGGACCCTACCTTGACAGGATGGTAGGGAGCATTTCTTCTGGGTTTTCTGATCTAGTCACTGTTGGGGAATGCATAGAAAACTGCCTAAAAAGTGGAAACATTCAGGGTGTTGTTGTTGCATCAAATGAGGCCAAGAAGCCTTATACCGAGTTTACAAAAAAGAATGAAGGAGAAGCCAATTATGCTTCCACATCCAAGGGGAAATGTAAAGCTTACCAAGTCCCATATTATCAAGTTGTTGAGGTAGCTCCTAACCACTATCAACAACAAACAAATGTCGTTCCTGCCAGTCAGCAGCCAGTCCAATATCAAGCTCCTATTCAGTATCAACAACCATATGTTCCTCGTCATAATAACTACCAACAGGGTCAATAACATCAGAGAAGACTAGAAAGGAAGATTGATACTCTTCATATGTCTTGTAGTCAGTTGTTGAATCATTTGCTAAATTGTTCTTTGATCAGATTAAGGAAAGTCGGGCATCCCCAAATGCCACGATGCATTTTATAGAATTGATCATTATTGTGCATGAAATTGTTGAGTTTATGTTGAGTTGTGATCAATTGATTGATAATGAGCATTGTTGAGTTTCATGGTGAGTGGCCATGAAAGAGTAATTGTTGAGATGTGGTGAGTCTGGTTCAGAGATGGGACTATGATGAGCATTGATAGAGTTGAGTTACATTACATGCATTCATAAGTTATAGAGTTGTTAGGTTTGAGAGAGGCGGACTTTGGGGTGGACCAGTTCAGATAAGGGACGGTGGCGGGACGACAATGGGTAACATAACTCTGACCATCCAAAACTTGGGACCACATGCATATAAAGTTAGGGAGTTGAGCATTAAATACACATTTGCATTGAGTGTGAGTTATTTGTTTATATGAGTTGATGTGAGTGAGTAATTTGATTGTATGAGTTGATTTGGTTGTTTTAATGAGTTTATGTTATCAATATTGTCCTAGTAGTTGATATGAGTTGTGAGACTGATAACATGTTTCTTATATATCCTTGTTGTTTATGTACATTATCTATATATGAATGTATTCTCACCCCCTGATATTTTTGGTGTTTGTAATTTACCCCGGTGGTGCAGATACTCGGGTAGAGGAGCCTTAGTAGAGGTTGGCTTGGAGGATGGCGTATTTGTCCTCTTCGTTTTTCTTTTTTCATTTTTAGTTATTTGTTTCGAGTTTTAGAGTATTTTGTTTTGAGCACTATTTGCTTCGTTTGAGAAGTTTTGAGATAATTTTTTATTATGAGATATTTGAATTATTTTATGAGATTACTAGAGTTATTTTATTTTGTTAATTCTGCTGCGATGAATCTAATAAATATGAGCATGTGATGATTAAGTGTGTGTGACACCCTATGTTTGAGTATTTGAAATTACCTACAATTATATATATATATATATTTTTAAGTGGGGTTTTAGGGTACTCAGAGACGTCAAATAAACTTCGAGGGAAGACCTTGTAAGTTTGCACGGATCTCAGAGCATTATACTCAAGATCAAACATGTATACCTTAAACAGGTAAAAACAATACCGCGTTTATTTCATTTCAACTATACTTTACAATATACGATGTTACAAAAAAAACACAAAAGACTGTTAATCCTAAAGGGAGACGATCCTCCCATCTTTGAGCATTTGGTACGGTTGAATCTGCTCCCCTGAAACACGCAGAGGATGATGAAAATAATCTATTTATTGCAAGGAATTCTCAAAGAACTCTGAAATGGCAGTGAGGCTAGAAGCAGGGACTCATTTAAACTTCAATCCAATGAGGAATTCTCGATATGCAAGACCTCTAGATCTCCATGAACTACATAAAGGGATGCCTAAGTAGACGATAAAGTAGTCTGGGTAGAAGCTAGAGATTTATATTTCCTCGTTACACCCATCACCAAAAGAGATACATGGTCTACTAGAGAACAATGAAGATTGAGAGCGCATAAAGCATCACCTACCCTGGTAAAAGAAACATAAGCCTTATGTATTTCTTGCAAGTATGTATCCTTCTAGATCGTCAAATTACATATATTTTCCTATAGGTGCTACATCCCTCTGTGTTATTGGTCAGACAGGAAATCATATCAACGACATGCCCCACTAATGGCCAGAGCAGTAGAAGTGTGTCGAGTATAATGCACCAAAGTTGATAGTTCCTCCTCAAGAGCACACCAGGTCAGGTTGGCTAGATATGAACAGTCTTCTTCTGAGGGAGGCACCCAATGTTCTTTCAATGTACGAAGGATTGGCTAATCCAAATTTATATAAGTTGTAGGACCCGACACACATTACAATCGTTGGGGATCACTCTAACCAGCAATACCCCCAATAAACCCTAAGGGGGAAGGAGAACCAACCGACCTCGAGGCATTTTAGGGGCTTGTTGCAGTTTGAGTTGGTCGGATTCCCCACCTTAGTAGGCAGAGCGCTTCGTCGTCCTTCATTCAATAAACAAATAATGATTACTAAAGTAAGCATATTAAAAATAATCAAGTTTACGACAAAGAGTCCAAGTGCATCCGAAACTCACCAAAAATGACATTCCTCTCCTCATTGCTACGAGTATCCACCAGGAAGTGGGTTTTGATAAGTTGTTTCGAGTGATTTTGTGAAGCTTCATCCGAAGGAGTAATACCCCCAGGGTAACCCAACTCTTTGATGAAACCCATCATTCATTTTTTCAGATACAGATCTTCCTAAGATAGGTCGTCCTCTTTGCAGACATACAATTCATTCCCCATTAGAAAGTGACCATTGTTCCAATACTTTAGAAACAGGTTAGTACACCTGCCTCCCACTCTGTCCCCTACAGTTTATCTGTTTATTGTGCCTCCAGGAGAAGAGGGGCGACCAAGAAGAATTGATTTTTGAAATGCTTCAAGCTCTCCGAAAACATCTTGAAACTACGGACAATAAGCACCAAATTAACCAAACCATTTCCCCGTGCATGGTATGCGGGACTTTGTTGTACTCTGAAAAGGTGGAAGAAAATGGACATAAAGTTTTCCCCTTTAAATATTTGCACCAATACTGGAAGACTTTCACATACGCCTAACTCACAAGATGCATATGCGACGGGGAAACCATCAAGTGATAAAGAACTTCTAATTCAAATATATTAAAAGGCATTCAAAGACCCAAGATCAAGAAGGTACACTCTTAGAAAGGGATGACATATTTACCATACTCGCTAAAAATTATCTCTTCTTCACCAGGGGTTAAGACGCCTTAATCCAAAGAGGGACCATCGTTCAAAAAGGCGTCGTCAAAACCACCCTCTAGAGTGAAGATATAAACTATTGAAGAATAGACTGAGTCAACCCAGGAAGCACAATATCTTTTTTTTTATACTTATAATGGACACTACTTTCTTCAAGTACAAGAAAGGAAAATATTGTAGAAAATGCAGATAACAAGGAAGCGGGAAGAACCTCTAAAAGAAATTCGAAGCTGACCCCTCGAGAATCATATGATGGCTTACTAAAGGGATTAAACCATATCAACGCTTCAAATCACCTCTGCGAAACACTTAAATGTTTCAGTTTTTGAAGGTCATTATGCATGTACCTCCGAAAATACATTTGAAGCATGGGGATGCATTAAAGGCACGAAATTGGTTTTCTATTCAAGTTGAAAGAGTGGTCGACGGACGAGGAAGATTCGACAAACCCTTGCACTATCATACAAAGACAGGGGCTTGGGGTCAAATGCCATGTGTCAACCTGAATGACCATCGACCGACCATCCAAAGGAAGTCATGATTCGTTCGGGTGACTCACATCATAGGGGAACTACCCTATGAAATAGTACAGGTGATCCCGAGCCAAGATACATCCAACGGCTCCCCGAATTTCACACCTTAAAGATAGCGGGTTGTTATAACCATTCCACTATATAAAAATCACACACGCCATATTCAGATACACAATTTCAAATTCAAAATTCATTCACTCTTTTTCTATACATATTGACTTGAACGTTGGAGTGTTAACCTTGTAGGCCAGTTCCTCTTCTCTGCAATTGAAATCCAGGTCCACCGTGATCCACCCAATCATCGATTCTCCGATCAATTCTAATTGCATAACGGAAAATACATATTTTAAAAAAATCATGTAAAGTTATTACTAATATTTGTATATAATGTTTCAATGTTGATTCTTTTATATTTAAATGTAAACTAGTTGTGTTAATAAGAAATATATATTTGTTTTTGTTTAATTCATTTCAGCGAGTAGTTGTATCATCTCACTTCTTCATTTTTATGCGGTAAAGTTTTGAGAATTTGATAGAGAATTTGATATATGAAGACATATAAATCTTTGTCAAAGAGTATTGTCTTATCATTACTAGCGCTGGACAGAATAAAGAAACCCAGCCCAAACCGACCAAACCATGTGGCCCCTTAGACACCGGTTCGGGTGAGTCGGTTTTTCGGTTTGACGGTTTGAATAATCTTGGGTTCACATGGGTTAAACCGGTCGGTTTAGGTTTGAATTTATGGACCCGATGATATCCTAAACCGACCGGTTCAGTAGAAATTATGTTATAGACCATAAATTCCTAAATCAACCGGCCGGCCCAACCAAAACCAAGACTCTCTCTCAGTCTCAAATCTCAATTCATTAGTTCCACTTCTTCGTGAGATTCATACGCACAAACAACAACGTTACTCCGCTAGGGTTCATCATTCTCTCAGGTAATCGGTTGATTCTAGGGTTCATCCTTTCAATTTCCAGTTCGTGGTTTCATCGTTTAAGAACTAACTCTTTCTACCTTCCAATTTTTCGGTTGATGCTAGTTCGTGGTTTCATCGTTTAACGAAGAACCGTCGCCGTCCATTATTCAACCACAAATCACCACCGATGTAAGTTACTCCTTATCTTTCTTTCTCTCTTTCCCTCTCTTTCTCTCTGACTATGGTTGAAATGTTAAGTTTGGTTGAACTATTTCTGATGGGTTTGACTTTGTTTTGTTTTAACTCCGATTCTAAAACTGCTTCTTCAGATTGATTTTGTGAAGGTGTTGTCGGTAAATATTGTTCCTACTCAGCTCGCCGACAACTTCCGGAATAAGAAGCCTGAGGTTTTACTCTTGGCCGTTATAAACTTCATGTTATCTATAGCTACTAATAACTAGCTGTTCAAATAAAAAGTGATTTTTAAAAAGTGATTTTTAAAGCTATAACTACTGCTATGAAGAATCATTAGTTACTGCTATGAAGAAATAATCATTTTCTTACACAAGTTTGAAATCACTTTTTTCAAGCATTAACAAATAGACTCTTTATCATGCTAGTCTTGCATCTGACAGAAATAAGTTTAAGTTGTTATAGAGGAATATTTGTTTTTAGAATTAGTTATTTGTGATTGGGGCAAGTATTTTTGAACTACTGTTTTTGCAGCCTCATTGTGTCCTAATAGGTATTCTCATATGAAGTGGCATTTAGGCTAAAGATGAGTTGTTAGTTATTTGGCTTGTACTGTATGCTTTTAGTGTGATAATAATTTGTTATGAAGGTGCCAGCTAATTGATCATAGCACGCAATGGGAAGAAGATAAATTTGAGTTTGGGTTGCCTACTCAACAACACTGTATGTCAAGAAGCAGTGGATGCATATCATTAAAATTTATTTCTAGTTCTGCTATAGTAGATGCAGTTCTTAAACATTTATCCTTTCATATAATGGCAGGAAAATTATTGGTGCGCGTTGGTATATTAAAGGATATGAAGTAGAATTCGGTAATCACACTTCTGGTACTAGTTTTCTGTAATCACACTTCTTTTTTCAAATGATTTTTCATCACTTTTTATTGCCAGATTATGGTTCCAGTCCCACAAATATTGGTTTAGAGGTTATTAATAGGCCCACAACTCTTGTTGTGAAGAGATTGATCTTTGAGACAGTAACCTTAAGGTGGAAGTTGAATCATTCTCTTTCGGAGTAACAGCTTCAGGTTGGTTTCTAACTGAGTTTTGATATTTATGCCTATAAATGAATTTCATTTACTGAGAAAGCTTGTTGGTTAAATATTCCATGTGTATTTCTCATCTCATCTTTTTCCTTCTGTTTTATGTTTCTAATTGACAATTCTTGTTTTGTTGGTTGTGTTTTGGTACTGGAAGATGGAGCGCGGCAAAAGTAGCTTGCAAGGAGTTGGAGTTCCTAGCTTGCAAGGAGTTGGAGTTCCTAGCGGAGTTGTAGATCAAGGAGTGAGTCAAGGTAATGCCATCACCTGTCATTTTTATACTGAGTGTTTGTTTAATAAGTGATACATGTTATGCTGTCATTTTTAAATGTATGAATTATAGGAGCAGCTGCTGGTACTGCACTCCCTCCACTTCGAAAAAGGAAACTTAATGCTAGTGGTAGTAGAAAAACTTCTACGGTTTGGGAAGAGTTTAACATTTTACCGGATGAGCCTGAACCTATAGCCGCGTGTAAACACTGTCATAAAAGGTACCGATGTGACCCTAAAACACATGGTACTTCTAACATGCTAGCTCACTCGAAAGTGTGTTACAAAAACCCTGCCCTTTTGTTGAAAGACCCCAATCAGACAAACCTTGTAAGCGGCGAGGGTGGGTTTTTAGTTCCAACTAGTCAAAGGTTTAATGCTGCAGCCTGTAGGAAGGCCATTAATACCTTTGTTATCCTTGATGAACATTCCTTTAGAGTGGTTGAGGGTGTTGGTTTTAAGCAAATGTGTAAACAATTGCAACCCCAAATGGCTATCCCTACTAGGAGGACCGTTGCTAGGGATTGTTTTCAGCTTTACCTAGCTGAAAAGTCACGTCTTAAAGCCTTTTTTAAATCTGATTGTACTAGGGTTGCACTAACCACAGACTGTTGGACTTCGATACAAAACCTTAGTTATATGGCCACCACTGCACACTTCATTGACACTGCTTGGAAGTACCAAAAAAAATTATTAGTTTCTCTTTAGTTCCAAATCACAAAGGTGATACCATTGGCATGAAAGTCGAGGACGTTTTGAGGGAATGGGGGCTTAGGAAAGTGTCTACAATTACCCTGGATAACGCAACAGCAAATGATGTGGCTGTGAGTTATTTGGATAGAAGACTTAAGAGCAAGAATGCTTTACTGGGTGTAGGTGATTATTTGCATATGAGGTGTGCTGCCCATGTCTTGAACTTGGTAGTGAGAGATGGTGAAAAAGAACATGAAGGGTCTATTGAATCAGTTCGCACTGCTGTTAGGTTTGTAAGGTCTTCTCCAGAAAGAGCTATGAAGTTTAAGGAGTGTGTTGAACTTGCGGGCATAACTTGTAAAAAAAAACTTTGTCTTGATGTTTCTACAAGGTGGAATTCCACTTACCTAATGTTGGATGCTGCTGAAAAGTTTGAAGCTGCATTTGACAATATGATTGATGAGGATCCTGGATACATCGAATATTTTGACCTCCTTACCGGTCCACCCGGTTCTCAGGATTGGAAAAAAGTTAGGGCTTTTGTGGTTTTCTTACAAACCTTCTATGAGGCAACCAAAGTGTTTTCAACTTCGCAAGAAGTGTCCTTGCATTTAGCTTTTCATAACTTGTCTTCAATTTTGTGTGAGCTTCAAGAAGCTTCATTTAACTTGAATTCTTATGTGGCTCCAATGATTTCACATATGAAGGTTAAATATGATAAGTATTGGGGGGATGTGGGAAAAGTGAATCATTTTCTTTACTATGGAGTGATCTTTGATCCTAGGTTTAAGTTTAACTATATTGAGTGGTCTTTTAATGATATGTATGGGCATTCTAGTGACCTTGCCAAGAAAAATATTGAATGTGTCAAAACTAGTTTGTTTAAACTATATAATTGGCATAAATCTGATCATGATAAGAATGTTGGGGCTAGTCCTTTAAGTGCACCAGGGAGCACTTCCCTTGGAGAAGCATCTTCCCAACCAAAAGAACCATCACCTTTTACAAGGGCTAATGCTTTTAAGAAACATCTGAAGGAAAAAGACACAATTGAAAATGAAAATGAACTAGAGAAGTACTTAGGTGACCCTTGTTGCGGGGAGGGGGGAAATTTTAGTATTCTTAATTGGTGGAAGGAAAATTGCACCCGTTATCCTATATTAGCAACCTTGGTTCGGGATGTGTTGGCAACACCTGTTTCTAGTGTAGCCTCAGAAAGTGCTTTTAGCACGGGGGGAGGATTTTAGATATCTATAGGAGCTCTTTGAGTCCAGATATGGTCGAAGCGCTTATATGTACTCAAAACTGGTTGAAGCCTTCTGACAATGATCTAAATGTCCTTAATATGACTGAAGAATATGAGATTAGTGAATCAATTGTTTCAGGTACGTTATTAATGAAAACTTTGTCTCTTTTAACATTATTTTAAATATTTGTTAAAATTAAGCCTCTTGCTATATGTTTAACGTATGTTTAAACAACTTGTAGAGTTTCAAGTAGCTACTGGTGGAGCAGCTGCTCCTACACAGGCTGGGCCTGTTTAATTCTCGCCTAGGTATGAAAAATATAGTTTTGTTTTATGTCTTACATTGGTTTAACTATACTGATTTGATTTGATTTGCAGCTGTGAATTTTTGAATATTTTGGAGTCACTTTGTGATTCAATAAGACAAGCCTTTCTTTTTTGGAGTCATTTTTTGAAACTAAGGATGGAACCGTTTCAGTAGCTACTGCGTTTGCTGGTCATCAGGAAGGTAATGCCTCTGCATATTGGGCTCGTTATTTATTGGAATCCCTGTCAAAGAAATTTCTGGATGGTATGATATAAATCTTAATACATATTATCTGATATTTATACTTTATCTTTTCTCAAACATGCCCTGAATTTGTTAATTCAGGTGGCGGGTTTGTTTTGGGGTATCTACCATACCTGCAGCTATACTTGCTCTGGCTATGGTCTTTTGTGCAGAAAGTCCACATTGGTTATACAAGGTTGACACCTAATACTATTTCATATTATATTTATAACTTCTTGCTCCTAAATTTGTTTGAATCACTTGAAATCTCTGTTAATCAAGCTGTTACTCTGTTGAAGTGCTCTATGTGTCTTTTTTACATTTACAAATAAGTGCAAGCTTCATTATCTAGTTTTCTAGTGAATGATCAAATAATCTCTGTTAATCTAGTTTTATAACTACTGAGGAATATTCATATTGTGTTTATAGTTCTTGAAGGCTTCTACTCGCTTATATGCATGTCCTCATTTTCCTTACTAATAGAAGACTGAAGGAATAGTTTTAACTGTTTACATATTCTCCAATTCTCTTTCTAGCCATCTCTGACATGATTTGCAATAGTTCTTGGTTTTTGTTAATTAGCAAGACAAATGTTCATCCTGTGTTGCTTCGATCTATCATCCTTTTGACAGTCCTCGATCATTTATCTCTTTTGTCATATAGCAAGTAAGAACTGCTGAAGCTGAAGTTGAGTTTGAAAGGCTTCTGGGTGTATCCGAAGCAAAGTTTGCAATATCACAGTTATCCAAGGTAGATAGAGGTGACGATACTGATACTGTGAAGTTCTCTGAATTGCTTCATTGTCATCATTCTAAAGGTATATAGTTTTTTATGTCTATCTCTAGGAAAGTCGCGTCATTGTGTGTTTATGTCATTGTTATTAGCTTGTCACTGGTTTCTTTAGGTATCCAAAAGTCATTTTTTATTCACGAGTTCGTTTTGCAGTTGTTTTTATTGGATCAACCCTATTTGCTTTACAACAGCTATCTGGTATAAATGCTGTGTTTTATTTCTCTTCAACTGTTTTTAAAAGTGCTGGAGTACCATCGGATGTTGCAAATGTGTGCATAGGATTTGCTAATTTGACAGGTACAGTTTCATTTTCATTCTAATAGCATTAAGTTGTTGTATTCTCAAATGCTAATTTTTTTTTCCTGTTTATCTCAGGATCTATCATTTCAACGGTTTTGATGGATAAACTTGGAAGGAAGGTTCTACTCTTTTGGAGTTTCTTTGGCATGGTAAATTATGCATAGATGTTCTATTATATCTTTTCTTAATAATCCAGTCGTAACATATCATCATATTAAAGGTGATTTTCACACACATCACAATATGGTACCCAGAAACAAGTTATCCTTTTGTAAGTCCTGACTTGGTGTTTATTATAAAATTTGAAAAATATGAACAATTATATTATTACTTTTACAATGAATATCTACAACTCCAAGACTTAATTGGATTTCCTCAAGATTAGGAGCAAAACAGTAGCAGCTAAACTATCTTCAGAATTATATCTAAATAATAATGAAGGAAAAAACAAATTATATTATAATTACAATCAAAAGTAACGAAGAGGGGAAATATCGTTTGGCATGTGAACCAATGCAAGCACACAACATTACAAAACTGTGGGAAATTTCCTTTATTGTGTTATGATGCTTTAATTATCTTATCTTGTTATTGTATATAAAAAAGATTAACCTGGTCTTTAATCTGAATTTTAATATATTTATATATACACTGTATAGGCGATATCAATGATCATTCAAGCCACAGGAGCAAGTTCACTTTTACTAAACACGGGAGCTCTGTACCTATCTGTTGGTGGCATGCTAATGTAAGTATGTTGTAACTATGAATACAGATCTTGATTCTTGATAGATGCATCTGTAGTGAAAATTATGAGTTAAACAAAATTCATATTTCTAGAAATAGTGACATGACATTTTATTAGCCGGAGAGAAGTTGCTTTTATTAATGATTTAAGGTCACTAGTGGATGATGTTTTGAAAAGAGAACTATTGAGGATGTCTTGGATACAAAAAACAATAATAATCATTGATGTCACTTGGAACAGTCACGCGATTAAAAAAAACTTGGAACCATCACCTTTGGCTAGGGTTGTATGCAGTGCATGTTGGGCAGACATTGCCAGAAAATGAACACTGACGTTTTTTCTTCTTTCATGCAGGTTTGTCTTTACATTTGCTCTTGGAGCTGGTCCAGTTCCAGGTCTACTTCTAACAGAAATCTTTCCCAGTCGAATCAGAGCCAAAGCCATGGCATTCTGTATGTCTGTACATTGGGTAATTTTCTTCTGCTTGTTTGTAATTTATGCTCTGTTCTATTACAAATTAGTCAAAGTTACATCGTCTGCACACCGTTTAGTCTAACCAAGTTTGATAAATTATGTTATACTTTCCTGAATTTTACCATGGTTGAATTGAGAAAATGAAGACTTCTAAAGTTCATTGCAATTTTGTACAGGTCTGTAATTTCCTTGTTGGGTTACTGTTCTTGCGTTTACTGGAGAAACTTGGTCCACAACTGCTTTACTCAATGTTTGCTACATTCTGCATGATGGCAGTAATCTTTGTAAAAAGAAATGTGGTGGAAACCAAAGGGAAATCACTTCAAGAAATTGAGATAGCACTTCTTCCCCAAGACTAGAGCTTCTTACAAAAACCCATTCACTGCAGTAATTTTGCATAATTTGGGGGCTATCATAGTGTCGGCTATGAGCATATTATGAACAAATGTTAACAATGATTGTTCAATCCATTTCCGAAAAATACAGCAATTTCATAAGTTTTAAGATATATTGTTTTATTTTTTTGTTCATAAGTAAACTAAAAGTTTAAAGACTAGTATAAAATTGTGCTATTTAAATCCTAGATAAAATCCACTTGTGTTGGGTTTATTTTGGAATGAGCTCAATTATTTTTAAAACCGAATAAACCGCATTATGAAACCGAACCGAACAAAACCGAAACCGAAAATAACCGAATTGCAAACCGGTCGGTTTTGGTTATGTTTTTTCCAACCGATGGTTAGGTCGGATTGGGAATTTGGGCCCGAAAACCGATCCAACCCAACCGATGTCCACCCCTAATCATTACTATAAGTGGAAAAAGTATGATAATTGATAAAGATGGTTAAATTTAATTAATTTTTTAAGTCCTAAGTAAAATCAATGTTGTTTATTAAAATACTAGTATATTCTAGATATCTTGAAAAATTCACTCAACTACTCACATTAAATAAATTTAAATTAAACAATGTATATAATATAAATATTAACACTGAATAGTTTAGAAAAAAATATCTTTTACTTATAAATGACCAAGATTTAAACTTTTATCTATTATTTATAATAGTGACAAAAGAGATTACATCTAATTAGAAATAGATTGAGTAATAAGCTAACTTTTTGACCCATCATGATATTAGTACTATATGGAAATTCTTACTAAACAATTAATTAGGTCCAATGAAAGGGGTACAATATCCCACTTGTTTAAATTTTCTTTTGACAAAAACGTCACATTTAATGCTCGATTACTTATGGAGTAGGATTACCTAAACTTCTATGTTTACCTAAAAATTCATCCTTTCTATAAAAAAAAATATTAAAGACATGCATAAGTAAAATGACAATCAAGAAGAATTTTTTATTTCACAAATTAAGAATAAAATGTAATTGTATAATAATTGAATAAATATGTAAAATACATGCCGACAGCATTTATATAAATTAAATCACTTAATTATTTTTTATTTATTGCACTATAAGTAAAAAAAATTAACATATCAATTTACCATTCTAGTTTACTAGGAATGCCAAATATTATAAGTTTAAAGTTAAAGACAAATACATCTATTTTTAGATGATTGAATGGAGATGCATTTTGATTTAAAAAACCGTATGAAACAAGCAAAGATGTCACATCCCATCCATAAATAAATTGAAATGGACATGCAAAAGGATGAGGTTTAGAGAATGAGTATAGAAACTTTCTTTCTTGTAGTATTACAAATAAATTGTAGCATATATGTTATATATTCTTAATATTCATATATTTTATTTTATAATTATATTAAAAATAAATACGTTAATATATAGTAAAATATTTTAATAATCTTTTTCATATATATATAGCAGAATAAGTCTATTTTTTTATGGGAAAGTAACAAAAGAGGTCATTTTTCTACATAAAAAACAAAGGAAAGATAGACTTTAAAGTTTAAGTTGTTTTTTTTCTTCATGATGGACGTCATGCAATTTTGAGAAACATGATTGATTTGGGCAAGAACATGTTGAATTTTGAATTTCCAACCAAAAACAGATTCTTGGGAAAATGTATTGATGTTAATTAGAATTGATAGAACAAAAAGAAGATTATTAGGATGAATGTAGGATCAGTTTAGGTAGCAATCCTAAAATAATTAATATAATCAACTAACAACTAATGATAACTTATCTATAACTACTTTAATCAACTAAATTATTTATTGCAAATTCTAAACTATCTTTAGCAACCACTCAAGTTTCCACATAGGAGTGGACAAAAACCTGTAACCAAATTTCATTGAAACAAGCTAGTGGAATTGGGTGTCAAATAATAAAAAACGAAAACCCAAATGAATATGGGCTAGTTTGGTTAACTATAGGGGATTATTTTGGCACTATTAATTTTCGGTGGTGCTCAGAATCAATGCATCTAAAATTTAAAATTTAAAATTTAAAATTTAATATTCAGGTGCACTTGAATTGCAATCAAAGTCAAATATGAAATTCAAGTTAAAATATAGATTAATATATACGGTTATGTCTCGTATTTTTTAAGAAGGTTAAGTTCCGTACACGTTTGATTCATATAAAGCGTATTATATTTTCTCTTTCTTCTTCTTTATTTCATTTTAGAAAATTTATTCAGAATTTCAAAATAAAATTTGTGAGCAAATTTGTCTTCCATCTTATTTCAAAAAAATATTGTTACTTTTATTGCATTACATTCAAGACTAGAACATCAATCAACCTCTACTCCACTCCATTCAATAGAAAATCGTCGACTTCTCGCATTCGGTAAGTTTTTCATTTTCTTACCTTTTTTTTGTTTTTTGATGCATTAGTTTGAAGTTAAACGCATATAGGTTGTTTATGGTAGGATACATAATAGGTTGTTTAGTGAGGCATGAATGTAGATTTTTTTTAAGTTTGAAATTAGAGCATTTAGGCATGCTATGTTTCTTCGTTTTCTGGATTCAGAAGGATACAAAAGTTAACTTTTGCATTTTGTTGCTCTGCATTTCGGAAGTTAACTTTCAAATTTTGTTGTTCAACATTGTTTTTTGGATTTTGCCTATTTTGGCCTCTGGGTTTGACTTCTTTGATTATGATATGATTTTTCTGGTGTAATTACAAGTAAGATGTCTGACAACGTAGACAGATTGAGGCATGGTAAAGTGGCTCATAAGGCTTTTGTTCAGAGGGAAAGAGGTAGACCCTCTTGTCCAATTGTTGGTGCCACTCATTTGGTGTTGAAGCATAGACTTCACGAGTTCACGTGTCTCCGGCATCGTCCTCCTGGAGACATGAATCCCCTAATACCCCAGAAGTCGAACATGTTGCTATCATTCCTAATATTTATCCATAAGGCGCCTCAGACAGCACACTGTTTTGTCTGTATGCAAATCATGTTTCCAAGCACTTGTGGGATAGAGAGATAAAATAAACATGTATTTATTCTTTTAAATACATGTGTTATAAGATTTGAATATTCAAAGTTGATGTATTATTTTTACAGCATCATGAGGCGTTGAAATGTATCAACCACAGTAGGAAGATTGTAAACCTGCTGCAACCTGATGAATTCTGGTTTACGAATGTCATGCAACTCTTTGGGTTGTAATATTTATCCAAGAAATGTATATTTTTGTTAACCATGGTTTGTTGTCTACTTTCATCGAGAGATGACACTCAGATACTTTTTCATTCCATCTTTTGATCGGTGGCATGTCCATCACACTTAATGATGTGTCTTCCATCCCACACCTTCTAATTCGAGGGAGATTTTTAAACTACTCTGGACTTAGTTGACCAGAGGCACTGATCATGATGGTTCAATATTTGGGAACTGGTCCTGGTGATGCGCAATATGAGATGGATGACACTAGAGGATGCCATGTCATATTTGGATTTTTGTAGAGGTTGTACAGATACCACCTAGATGTTTTCATTGAGGTTGGTGGTGATGATTCATAAGTAGTACATCATAGAGTATATGCATTGAGGTCACACCTCTTGTATCTGGTTGGTATGTCCATATTCATTGACAGAAGTGCATACTATGTTGATGTTGTCTACCTGAGATACTTCATTGACTTGGAGAGGATTAACGAGTACAACTGGGGGGCCTTTTGTTTGGTTTACCTCTACTCCAAGTTAGGTGAAGCCTATTTGTGGAAGAGTATACATATGACAGCAAGCAACACCCTATTTACGTTAATATATTTTCTTCTTTACATTACTAATATTTTATAACACTTGTGCTATGTCGTTGTTAATATTTCATCTAAACCATTTTCAGGCATGGATCCTCCAACACTTTCCACGCCTATTTGGTTGAGCATGTGTGGATGACTACGACGAGGCTTTGCCACGTGCTTGCTTCTTCATCCCATTCAGAGAGAATCAGGAGATTAAGTCGTTCAGAGTTTATCTTGACCGCTTCACGGCAGATGATATAAATTTTATAATGTACTACGATCATCATGAAACACACACCTCTTCAATGAGATATCCTTTTACTCCAGATGGTTGGCTCGTAGGTCACGACTGATGTATCAATATCTACCTGACTGAGTCATTTCCAGTTTGGGTATCTGCAGGGTATTCCTATAGCCTCTGTCGTTGTTGCTCCTCCCACACTTCGTTGCATTCAGCTACATCCAATGGTTTTCATAGTGTCACAATCTTACTTGACATTGAATGGAAAGGGAGAGTCACCTAGGTTATTGTCGCATCCGCGAAAAACAACCGGCGGGCTGAAACAAAAACACAACACAGAGCCGCCACTGCGCGTTATTTATCCCAAGATAGGGAAAGGAAACGCTCAGAGAAACCTGGAAAAAGCATGGTCTCGCGACCAAAGAGAAAGGGTAAGGGAGTCGGTTACGCAAGGGGAAGGTATTAGCACCCCTCACGTCCGTCGTACTCGACGGGAACCACGCTCTAAGAAAAGAAAAGGTTGCTAAAACATCACACACACACACGCACCGAAGACAACACAGGTGGGGTTAAGAGGAAGAGAGCTCGATAGGACGTCGCATCCTATGCCTACGTATCTCGTCTGGAACGAGAATCAGAGTTGCCGTAGTTCGGCTCACGCACGCCAAACAAGACACACACACCCACAGGCAAACCTGGAACCCGAATGCCAATCGCTGGACTTACATCGGCTTCCGAACCAAACAAACACCATCAGGATACGGACAACCAATCGCTGGGCTTACATCCATATCCTGACACACAAGAAAATTAACAAGCAGACGCACACAAAAGAAAAAAAGTGCCCGGAGAGACCTCGCACGGTCTCCTGCCTACATACCTCGTCTGAAACGAGGATCAGGGCGATGTAGTTCCCCTGAAAGGGAAAGAAAATCTAACCAGAGACAAAGGGGAGACACACTACCAGGGAGCTGTACTCGAGCCTAGTGTTATCATGCATCATTGCCCTATGTTATGGTTTCTACCTACTTGCACAACAGCAAGCTAATCCTATCCATGAAGAAAGCAAGCATGCAAGCATCAATCAAAATAAAACAAACATTTCACATAGCACACACTATATCCAGTTAAGTGAGGCTCAAACAAAGGGTTCAACTGCCGAAGCAAGTCATCTGTACAAGGTAGAGTTAGCTCTTAACCTTGCCATTGAGAGGCCAAGGTGAAGCTGATGAAAGGTGAGTGAAGATTAGACTTCACAGCTCTTATCCCTGATCAGGGAGAGCTTCAGACAAAGGAGCGTGGGTTCAGAAAGATGGAACCCTTCTACGCTCAAAGACTCTGACACAACTGTACAAAGTACAAGATCTTGGGTTTGTGTCCCAATGCATCAACATAGTGGTGTGAGCAGAGGGACGACTCAACAGAATAGCGGGGGATAGATTGCATATCCCTTGGGTTCCGCCAATTGCCTCATAGAGGTCTTTACCTGCTTGGCACAAAAGTAAACAATCACAGACATCGCCTCTTAAGGAGGACTTCAGACAGTTGCCTGGCTAAATAACAAGCCAGGTCTTCCAGACTACATGAAGACAAGAGAGTCTACCTCAATTGGTTTATACAACCAAGCAGCAGCAAGCAAGTTCTTAAAGAACTGTAAGCGACTAAATGTACCTGAAATCAATCAAGTATCATCAGTACTCAGACAAACCAACAGTAAACAGCAAAAGTCAAACAGTCAATTTGTACAGTCAACACAAGTTAATGCACACAAGTGCAAGCCATGAGCTCAAGCTCAAGCATCAAACCCTACAACACAAAACCAATGTTAGTTTACAACAACAAACAATCTCAATTTACAACTTGAATTTCTCTCCTTGAGCCTTTTGCACTTTTAACCTGAAAATCCAAACCAAATGTGAGAAACTAGACCACTAGGCCAAGCCTAGGGTCCAAAGGGGATGAAAAAATCAAAACAGCAAGTGAAATTTATCCAAAATCACATTCAAACAAATTAGAAGCAAATGCAATTGGTCCCATGCTCATATCAATCACCATTATCATTTCATGCACAATTTAGTATCAAACATGCAATTTGCAACTCCAAATGCCCAAACAGAACTACCTCAACCAAAAGCATACCAAAACAATTCAATTAATTCCACAAAAATTCACACCTAAACAGGACACATTCAAGGCATAGCATGTCAATTTTCAGCTCAATTGGACAAAAGGAAGTAGGTCAATGAAAATCAAGAAGTCCAGACACATTTATACAAGCCAAAACAAGGTATCCAAACAAGCATCAACTTCCATAAATCATAAAACAGTGACAACAATTAAAAAATGAATGGGATCAAAACCATGATGTCCTACAATGTGTCTGCAATCCACATACCAAATTTCACCTTCATCCAATACACTATGAGAATTTCACAAACAAAATACCAACATGTGTCACACAATGTCACAAAATGACCATACAGGGAAGAAAATTATCAATCAATTAGAAAATGCCATCAAAAATTCCATAAAAAATCACATGTAATCTTGACATATCAATGCTCATCCATGCAAAATTTCAGCTCAAATCAACATCCCTAAGCATTTTAAATAAAATCATGAAGTTGACCTAGCTTGGCGTGACACAAATTGTCACACCTTAATTCAAAAAATCATATCTCCATCACCAAGTATCCAAAAATCACAAACTCTACATGAAAATCACCATCAAGATGTCCAAAACAAGCACAAAAATTTTCATCCATTTCTTTAAAGGCATCATCATTTTATGAAGGATATGGCATGGCATGTACAAAATGAACACATTGAATCAATCCCTAAGCCAATTAAATTTCTACACGTGCAAAAAATCCACAAAAATCATGATTAAATTCTACACATCTCAATGATCATCATGAAAAAAACCTCACCAAAATTGGATAAGTTTTGAGGTCTCTATGAATTTTCTAAGTCATGGCATCAAAATGAAATTAAAATGAGAAAAAAGAAATGAAATAATATATAATTAAATGTGGCAGTGGCACTCTTGTAAATTTGAAAAACGCGGCCAAAACGGCGCCGCTTCATTAATGTGCTGTCTCGCTCCTATTGGTTGGCAAATGGCGGTAAACAGCTTTCAAACAATGCCAAGCGAAATTCTGGATCAAACGCATACTGTTCATCGCGTTCCTCATAAGAACCTCACAAATTTTCCAGAAACGGCCAAGAACAAAACCTAACCAAACGCTACAATCCTTATATCATCGTGACCGTCCTTCAACAAGGATTATGAACGTGCAAACAATTCAATCTAACTCTAAGCATATTGCACGGATCGAGCGAATTAAGATGTGACATCAAACTTTCAAACTCAGATTTCTCTCAACTCTCTCAACCAAATAAAAAACTATGCATATCATGTTCATCTACATTCAAAGACCTTTCTAAACCCTAGCATAGTTCGAGCAATGGTGAAATTCGAAAAAGTACCTTGTGTTGATGATAGCTGTTGATTTTGATGATTCACGATGCCAAAGCCAAAAACAGATGTAGCACAAGGTTCAGGAAGGTGAATGGAGTGACCAGCTAAGCTCAATGTTGCTTCAATTGGAAGAAATCTCAAAACTCCATTGATGTGCAAGGTATGAACAGTCCTTGATCTTGAAGGTTCTTCCACGAATTTGTCAAAACAGATGTAGATCTTGGCTTGTGGAAGACGAATCAAGAAGAATCATGCAATTTGATTGAGAATTGGTGAAGAAATCTTAAAAAAAGCTTGATGAAATTTGAGAGAAAATGGAGAAAATGGAGGGAAAATCAGTTGCAAATCTTGGAGAGAGTGATTGTGATTAACAATTCTGTTACAATTAGAAACTTATACCAATGCCTTAATCACCTTGTTAATCCCAATTATCAAAATTGGAATGGATTAGTATTAATGAATTTCTTAATGCAAGGGCAAAAGTGACCTTTCCAAATTGTGCACTATGACAGCTCATGACAGTTCACACAACTTCTAAATGATATTTGGAGTGTGTTGGAATGGTTCTCATGTCCATTGGCCTTGTATTTCTCAATTTCACTATGCCATGCCAAAAATGCACTTAAATCCACTTGAAATTTGACTTTTTGCATTGACCATTTTTGATGAATTTGGACCATACACCATGAAAGTACATGTGAAATGGAGTTTGCTCATAAAAAGATCATCCATTTTGGACATTCCATGTGAAAGTTATGCCACTTTGATTATAGGCATTTTTGGAAAATGAATGGACCATAACTTGTCAACCATACATGGGAATTTCAAGTTCTTGGACTTTTTGGAAAGGTGAGAGCAAGATCTACAACTTTCATGTTGGACAAATTTTCATTTGAAGCATTTTTGGACATGTAATTTTGTGGTGAAAAACTTTCCATTTTTGGAAACTTCCATTACAAGTCACTTTCTATTTTTGGCAATTTTTTGTCTGATTTTATTTTCTTCATTCTTGGGCTTTGACATGTCAAATGAAACTTGTTTCAACATGAATGAAGTGTATCCAACTCTCTCCCACCTCCAAATCCATAAAATCAAGCACAGTTGACCACAGTTGACTTTTTCAATTGATAGATGAATTTGGCAATACACTGATCAAGCTGAGCCTCAAACTCCTGATGAAATGGCTCAATGATGAAACCCTAGCTTCCATAAGCTCAATATAGTCACATGATGATCCCCATATCCATTATAGACCCCATCTCCTTGCTATGCCCTGATTGGCCCAATGCAACTGATTAGGGTTGACCAGTGGTCAAAACCCTAATCTCAAGGTATCTGATCAATCTTCTTGAATCTTCTGGATGATAACAAGACCATGATGATGATGATGTATCATTTCAACCAAGACAAAGATCAATCTCCTTGATAATCACAAACCCTAATTTGAACCACCACCCTCAGATGATTAATGACCAGTCCAATGAAACCCTAGCTTGCACATAACCTCTTCATCTTCTGATCAAGACTTAGGAGGATGACTTACACAATGTAACCACATGATATGCAAGATGCAATGCCTAATGACCTAAAAATGATATGCAATATGTTAAGCTAGTCCCAAGAGAGGAGGGCAAATTTTGAGGTGTTACAGCTGCCCCTATTCAATCCACTGTGAACCTGTTGATATGAATAGCCTCGGCTTTCAGATGATCAGGATGAAGAGTGATTGAATACCAAGAACAGACGAACAATTTGCACTCTGATCGGGAAAATAATTAACAGCGCCGGTCAGAGTCGGCGAAGAACACAATCTTCTGAAAGAATCCGTCTGGAACGGAGAAAGTCGGCCTGATCACCGAAACAACAACATCAACCTGGATACCAAAATAAATGGTAGCGCAGGGATAACCATGGCCTGAACACCACACATCCGTTGGGGATTATTATTTCCTTTTTTATGCTTTTCTTGAACCCCGAAAAACTTTCTTCTCTTTTTTCATTTTCTTGAACCCCGAAATTTTCTTTTGCGCAAATGATCCCTGATCACTGCATTTGAACCCCGACATCTTGTTTCCTTGTGATAATTCCGATGACAACGTCGGAAATAACACCAATCACCACTCTGAGGGCTACATATCAGAGGGTACACCGTCCACCAGACACTGACTGATGACTGGGAAGAAACTCGACGTTTACGTGACATCGAACGATGATGTTTACTGACACCAAAGGAAACTCGACCAGACACTTAATGATGACTGGGAGATAACTCGACGTTTACTGGACATCGAATGATGATGTTTACTGACACCAAAGAGAACTCGACCAGACACTTACTGATGACCGGTAGATACTGTTGCTCCAAAAATCCCAATGCTGAACTCCTCAGAGTACCATCTTCCAACTTCTGTCAAAACCACATCTCAAGCGGTAACCACGGCTCGAGTCGCGCTGATCGCGTAACATTCTTCGATCTTCATTTCCATCTCTGCCCGACGGAAAAGCTTCCTCCAGTATCGCACTACTGGGGAATACTGCTGATCTGACATCATGATGCTAAACTCCTCAGAGTAACATCCTCACCATCCGGCGAAACAAAATTTCAAGCGGTAACCACGGCTTGAATTGTGCTGATCGCACCACACTTCCCATCTCTGCTTGACGGAAAAAAGTTTCCTCCAGTATCGCACTACCGGGGAATATCTCTGATTAACCCAAGATTCTGAACTCCTCGGAGTAACACCTTGCTCTTCGGGCCAAACCACCTCTCAAACAGTAACCACGGCTTGAGACTAGCTTATGCTTGCAATGATGCATGACTTTTTCTGCGTAATGCTCCATAATTATGGAAATGCTACGGGATTTATTATGCAATATGCTATGCTTACTCTACATGATGAATGCATAAAAATTATCCCCCTCAAGGGACTCTTCTGGGGAGCTCAAGGTACTCTTCCGAAAGGAACTCGATAATACTCCGATCACCACCCTGCTGGGGAATAGCACTGCTGCTGGGAAAAGGTAACCCTTGCTAGGGAAAGCCTCCTTTGCACCCGATCCACCTGGGAATTGCTGGGGAATAAGAACCACCAACACCCTGTGGGGATACCTCGATCCTTAACTTGCCGAGGATATACATCCCAACTCTGCTTGGAGAACCCTCACAAATACCTAGCGACTTCACTGGGGAAATGCTCACAGATAGCCCCACTGGGAAACAGCAACCTCCAGACCTGGCGACTGGAGAAGCATCGATCTGACACCTGCTGGGAATAACCATCTTAACCCTGCTAGGGAAACGAATGCTACTCCGCTGGGGACGACCCCTCCAATCCACACATAGGATACACTGCTGGAGATATATTTCATTGGAACCCGCTCCACTCGGGGAATAGCAACCTTCAGGCCTGGCTGCTGAGGAAACACCGTTTTCAACCTGCCGAGGATAACCATCCTGACTCGGCTAGGGGAACCATAGACCTTGGATCTGCTGGGGATTTGGTCCTCCTGACTCCGCTTGGGGACCAAGCTGGGGAAATGAGAAAAGTTGGCACAGAACACCCGTCGACTCGTCGAACCACGGTATCCGCCTCTCAATCTCGTATCAGCTTTCCACTTTTGAGAACTCCCAGACTCGTCTGGACCTTTTCTGCTCCATCATCTTGTATTCCCAACCGTTCCGCGCTCGACGGAGAGCGAACTCCTGGGACTTATACAGAAATTTCAATTTTCTGACTTTGAAGAGTCTTCTTGATTAATTCCAAGGGTCGTCGTACGTCTCAACGTCTTCTCATCGTTCCTCTGTACCCATTCATTCGTCCCTGATTAGACTCCATGGGGATTTCTTTTATCAAAAGCTTCCACATCACAACCTGCAAGTGAGTGAAAATACCTAACAGTTCCTGCAAAACAGATCGTTAGATAAAACCGTGCCCCAGGCGTGTCAAGATTTCAACACTTGGGTCACCCAACCTTCCGAATAAGATTTCAAGTTTCAATCTTATAAGCATGCCTTGGAAGGGACCTGTATGTCTTAACATGCAAAATTCTTTATCAAAATAATCGGATGTTTTTGCAATCAAAGCGGTAATGAAAAACAAAAACAAAATTATTCGACTGAATATGCATTTTATTGATTGAAAAGTGTGTGGCTCAAATTGAGCAATACAAAGGAATCAATTCCTGAAAAGAGGTAATTGCGCACAAAAGGAAAAATCTATCCTAATGGCAATGTGAAACTCGTGATCTCATCGAGTTCCAACTCGGTTACACCCCATATGTCCTCAGACTCTTCGTGCTTTCTGCCTTCTGAACAAGACGATTCCGATTGATCCCTACCGGGTATTATCCATGTTGCTTTAACCAAAGCGCAAACGATCATGCGGGACGCAGTTGTTCGTTTCAATCCCTCTTTTTCCTGGACCGCCCTTTCGGGTTTTCAGTCCACCGGGATACCCCTTTTTGCCCAAGTCGCCTTTTCAGGTTTTCGACTTGCCGGGTGTACAATTTCTCATTTTATCCCAAATTTTTGCCCGAACCTTTTCTTTCCGTTTTTTGGTTCGCCGGGATGCCCTTTTTTGCCTGGACTATTTTATTCTTTTCGTCCAGCGGGTCAATTTATACGAAGTATTTTTTAACTGCGTCCGCATTCACAGGGGATGGAAGATCCTCGCCATCCATGGTCGTTAACAACAAGGCTCCACCAGAGAAAACCTTCTTGACCACGAATGGACCTTCATAATTAGGTGTCCACTTGCCCCTTCGATCGTTTTGAGGAGGAAGGATCCTTTTCAGCACCATATCACCCACGTGATATACCCGAGGTCGTACCTTTCTGTCGAAAGCACGCTTCATCCTTTGTTGGTATAGTTGCCCATGACAGATGGCTGCCAGCCTCTTTTCCTCGATCAGGCTCAACTCTTCGTACCGGGTCCTTACCCATTCAGCCTCTTGCAATTTCACGTCCATCAGGACTCTCAAAGAGGGAATCTGGACCCCAACCGGTAGCACGGCTTCCATTCCATATACCAATGAGAAAGGAGTTGCCCCAGTAGGTGCACCGAGGTTCAATACCCAGGATACAAGCTTCATTCTTGCCACATCGTCGGCGCATTCACATGCTAGTCAGGCAGCACAAGGAATGTGGGATCTTTTCGGCGCAACCAGAACGGCACCAACTCCTTCACATTAACCCCATCAGACATCAGAATCCGTTCGGATTCAGGGGCAGGCCCCTCCTCCGGGATCGGTTACTCTCAATCTTTCGATTAGAGCACCTCGAGATGTCCTCATCAGGGAATCCAAACTTCATCGGTTGATAATCCTCAATGGGTTGCGGAGCGATGTAATCAGACAATACACCCCTTGATTGCTTTCTGAGAGTATCCCAAATCAGTCAACATTCTTTTGCTCTTTCGCAACCCGTCCGGTCAATGCTGGCTTCTCAAACACATACTTGATCGGATCCATCTTGGACATCCACAAAGTGGCATGAACCAGCATATACTGTCTCAGTCGGCGAGCAGCCTATGCCAAAGTACATCAAGTTTTCTCGAACAGTGAATGTATTGTTTCACAGTCGGTAAACTTTTTGCTAAGGTAAATTGCATGCTCTTTTCGACAAGACTCGTCATGCTGCCCCAATACACCTCATAGACCCCTCGAAGGCCGTCAAGTACAGATTAACAATTGCTCCTTCCTCAGGAGGCATCAGAATCGGAGGCTCCTGCAACTTATTCTTTTATTCCTCAATGCCCCTTGGCAATCATTATTTCACCTGACCGTTTGATCCGTTTTTTTTTCAACAGCTTGAATATAGGTTCACACGTGGCTGTTAGATAAGATGTGAACCATGACATGTAGCTCAATCTACCTAAGAAACCACGGACCTCTTTTTCTGTTCTCGGTTCAGGCACTTCTCTTATTTTTCTTTTTTTTTTTTTAAGCAGGACCAACCTCGATTCCCCTCTTACAACGAACCCCAACATCATACCGGACCGCACTCTGATAGTGCACTTATCTGAATTCAACCTCGGTTTGAATTGTCCTAACCGATCTATTCAGCTTGGCCAGATCTGCCAGATGCCCCTCTCCTATTTGGGACTTTGCTATCATGTCATCAACATAGCATTCGATTTCATGATGAATCATATCATGAAACAAAGTCACCATAGCTCTCTGATAAGTAGCACCGGCGTTCTGCTTCTCTAGAGGACAGTCTTCTCTCCATGGTAGCTTGTGCACAACGACATTGATACTTGACCTGGCATATCCTGACATAACCAGGCGAAAGTATCCACATGCTCTTTCAACAGGGCTACCATTCTGCTTTCAACTCGCCTCTGAAGCGGCCCCAATTTCCATTTCCTTCCTGACCTCGGCGGTGCTTGGAATAACAATCTCGCATCGCCCCTCGAGCGGCTGAATCACCTTCTCCTCTTGTTTCAACAACCTGGCTAATCTTCCAGCAGATCACAATCTTCTTCACCTTTTTCTTCGGCATGATAAATCGGATTGTCGAAGTCATATGAGGTGTAACCAAATTGTTATCAATGAGATCCGGAGAATTATTTTTTCTCGATGTCGGAACGAGACAAATCAAAAAGGGAAAAATGAAAACAAACATTGCCATTTTTATTTGTTTTTAAACTGCAAAAATAAATGAAAAACAGGGAACACCGCTTTTAATTGAAAAACATCCATTTATTAATGATGCAGAAATGTTGCAAATTATGAACATGAGGTGGCTCTTACAATGAACCATTACGTGTCGGGCAACACGTATGGCTTTCATGCAAATAAAACTGAAAACAGAAATTATTACTCTTCAAGTAGAGTGACCGTGATGATCTTTTTAGGCCTTCCCGTTCTGGACTTCCATCCCTGGTACGCATGGCTTTATCCAACCATCAAACTTGCAGTTACCATCAGTCTCTTCACCCATCCCACAGGCGTGATCCGAATCTTCAGCAATTGCACTCACCATTGCCTGACCATGTGCCGACATGGGATTAGCATTAACATTCGGTGATGGTGCAAAATTGATAGCCTTGGAGTCTACCAGATCCTGGACAACATTCTTGAATGCTCTACAGCCCTCAATGTTATGCCCTGGTGTTCCAGAATGGAATTCACACTGGGCGTTCTCATCATAGTTAGGAGGCCTCTGATCTGATCTCATCGGAACCATCGCCCTTGGCTGAACCAACCCAAGATCCATCAACTTTTTGAACAGAACAATGTATGTCACGGGCGGCCTGTCAAAATGGCGATCAATCCCTTTTCCTTTCACTTGATATCCGGCTCTCTGTTGAGGTGGCTGACGTTGCTGTCGTACTGACTGATTACCAGCAGGGATGGTTACCGCAGCAGTGTGCTGGTAGTAACGATCCCTACCGTGTCCTCTCTGGGCATACACAGCACTCGATTCACCCTCATTCTTGCGCTGACCATTCCCGAATGGCTTCTTCGATCCTGATGACGAAGCATTACCACCCTGGATCTTCCCCATTCTCAGCCAACTTTCAATTCTCTCACCAGCCACCACGATGTCTGCAAAGTTGGTGATGGGACAACCCACCATTCTTTCAGCAAAAACCCCCTGCAGGGTACCCATGAAGAGATCAGACATCTCTCTGTCAACCAATGGAGGTTGCACTCTGGCAGCCAACTCCCTCCACCTCTGAGCATATTCTTTAAACCCCTCGTTATTCTTCTGAGACATACCCTGCAGCTGGGTACGACTCGGAGCCATATCAGCATTGAACTGATACTGTTTAAAGAAAGCGTCGCCAAGATCTTGCCAGCTCTTGATATCAGACGACTTAAGCTTGGTGTACCATTCCAGGGATCCTCCGGACAGACTGTCCTGGAAGAAGTACATCCAGAGCTTCTGATCTGTTGTATACGCAGAGATCTTGCGAACGAATGCTTGAAGGTGAGTCTCTGGGCAAGAACTCCCATTATATTTGTCAAATGCGGGCGCCTTGAACTTTTGTGGGATCACAATCCCCTCTACCAGCCCCATATTCGACATGTTGACAAATCCCGGAGTAGCATGGCTTTCCAGAGCCCTGATTTTCTCAGCCAGCAGCTGAATCTCCTTATTCTATGGCGGAGCACTGTACTGACCAAAAGGCTCGTTGTGCATGGAGAATTGATCAGCCTCTTTGTCCTCCTCTCTGTCATCATCGACCCCAAAGAAAGGCGGGAAGAGACTGTCTTTCAGATTCTGGCCCAGACCGGGCCCACCACCAGTAGCAGCACCAAATCCACCAGCATTGTTGTTCACCATACCTACAGTTGCTCTTTTTTCACCGTCCCTGGATCCACCCAGCCCCTGGTTGGAGACACCATCCAGGTTCACACCACTGTTTGCTGCTGAAGCCCGCTCGAGCTTCTCAACTTTATCAGCCAGAGCTTTCTGACCAACTGCAAACCCTTGCATGATGTTGATCAGCTCAGTCATCTTGTCCTTCAGCTCGAGGATATCTGTGTTCGGAAGATCCATCAGTCTGGGAGTATTGCGTCTTGTGAAGTATCTGTGAGGACGGGTTGAGTGCAAAGGTACAATTCTGCGAGCACGAGCAATGATTCCTGCAAAACAGCAAACAGGTTAATATGCATGAATGCACGTCTATCCATACGAGGAAGATTCTGTCCTTTGATTCTGGTTTCATCGAGACAGATAATATTTCACCAATAACATTTTGACATCCAGATGTCTCTCAACCAGATTCTCAATCCATAATACTCCCCATATGGCTAGACGTAGGTTTGGTGCAGATGAATGCAAAATGAGAATGATGCAGATGTATGAATACAATGCATTGCCATCCTCCAAGTCATCTAATTATCTGTTGCTCTGAATCACAGCCCTGATCTCTGAACCGATCACAACCATCTGAAGGAATATGTAACCACAAATCCAACTCAAAGGGTTCCGAAATAAACGGAACTGCCAAATACACCATCATCATCATCACCAGAGATCCACTGAACAGATAACCACAACCCCCTGAATCGGCCCGGGGAATCCTGCAATAAACGGATCCCCACTGATAAATAACTCGGACAGCACTCCGGCGTCTCAGAAATAAATGACCATAAATCCGACTCATAAATAGGACCCTGATCAACGGAACCAAAAGTCACCATCTGAGTTACCATCTGAACATGCATCTGAAAGAATCACCCTCCCCTCACAGGTAAATTCTAAACAGGTCATCCTAAGGCGGATAATAGTCTCGACAATCGGGCAGAGATACTCAATGGGTTTGCCCTTTCGGGTGTGCCATTGTAGCTCCCTTAAGATCGTCTAAACCAAATATCCGGGAAATGATCGGTCACCGAAGTCAATAGTCCAAAAGAGGTAACCCATCCAGAGTGGGAAACCCACAAAGGAAGAGCACTCTCAGATGAACCTCGTCCGGCTTGTGGTATGTCACGTTGCAACAACATGCCCAACCGGTCATGTGAGGAACGTGAGACCACACTAATCCTAGGTGTATACTCGGGCCTGGGTTTTAGCCCCACTCAGAACACCCACCCCAAACAGAGGAACCACCTGCACAGAGGATAGCAACATGATAGTATGATGCATGCAAATATTTATGCAAATATATACACAGTCAGAATAATAAATGCAATAAATAAAGCGGCACAAAGCAACCAAAACCCTATCCTAGAACGCTAGGAGAGACTCGCTTAGGGAAGATGGACCAGCACAAGTCAACATCAACACTTCCCCAGCAGAGTCGCCAGCTGTCGCATCCGCGAAAAACAACCGGCGGGCTGAAACAAAAACACAACACAGAGCCGCCACTGCGCGTTATTTATCCCAAGATAGGGAAAGGAAACGCTCAGAGAAACCTGGAAAAAGCATGGTCTCGCGACCAAAGAGAAAGGGTAAGGGAGTCGGTTACGCAAGGGGAAGGTATTAGCACCCCTCACGTCCGTCGTACTCGACGGGAACCACGCTCTAAGAAAAGAAAAGGTTGCTAAAACACCACACACACACACGCACCGAAGACAACACAGGTGGGGTTAAGAGGAAGAGAGCTCGATAGGACGTCGCATCATATGCCTACGTATCTCGTCTGGAACGAGAATCAGAGTTGCCGTAGTTCGGCTCACGCACGCCAAACAAGACACACACACCCACAGGCAAACCTGGAACCCGAATGCCAATCGCTGGACTTACATCGGCTTCCGAACCAAACAAACACCATCAGGATACGGACAACCAATCGCTGGGCTTACATCCATATCCTGACACACAAGAAAATTAACAAGCAGACGCACACAAAAAGAAAAAAAGTGCCCGGAGAGACCTCGCACGGTCTCCTGCCTACATACCTCGTCTGAAACGAGGATCAGGGCGATGTAGTTCCCCTGAAAGGGAAAGAAAATCTAACCAGAGACAAAGGGGAGACACACTACCAGGGAGCTGTACTCGAGCCTAGTGTTATCATGCATCATTGCCCTATGTTATGGTTTCTACCTACTTGCACAACAGCAAGCTAATCCTATCCATGAAGAAAGCAAGCATGCAAGCATCAATCAAAATAAAACAAACATTTCACATAGCACACACTATATCCAGTTAAGTGAGGCTCAAACAAAGGGTTCAACTGCCGAAGCAAGTCATCTGTACAAGGTAGAGTTAGCTCTTAACCTTGCCATTGAGAGGCCAAGGTGAAGCTGATGAAAGGTGAGTGAAGATTAGACTTCACAGCTCTTATCTCTGATCAGGGAGAGCTTCAGACAAAGGAGCGTGGGTTCAGAAAGATGGAACCCTTCTACGCTCAAAGACTCTGACACAACTGTACAAAGTACAAGATCTTGGGTTTGTGTCCCAATGCATCAACATAGTGGTGTGAGCAGAGGGACGACTCAACAGAATAGCGGGGGATAGATTGCATATCCCTTGGGTTCCGCCAATTGCCTCATAGAGGTCTTTACCTGCTTGGCACAAAAGTAAACAATCACAGACATCGCCTCTTAAGGAGGACTTCAGACAGTTGCCTGGCTAAATAACAAGCCAGGTCTTCCAGACTACATGAAGACAAGAGAGTCTACCTCAATTGGTTTATACAACCAAGCAGCAGCAAGCAAGTTCTTAAAGAACTGTAAGCGACTAAATGTACCTGAAATCAATCAAGTATCATCAGTACTCAGACAAACCAACAGTAAACAGCAAAAGTCAAACAGTCAATTTGTACAGTCAACACAAGTTAATGCACACAAGTGCAAGCCATGAGCTCAAGCTCAAGCATCAAACCCTACAACACAAAACCAATGTTAGTTTACAACAACAAACAATCTCAATTTACAACTTGAATTTCTCTCCTTGAGCCTTTTGCACTTTTAACCTGAAAATCCAAACCAAATGTGAGAAACTAGACCACTAGGCCAAGCCTAGGGTCCAAAGGGGATGAAAAAATCAAAACAGCAAGTGAAATTTATCCAAAATCACATTCAAACAAATTAGAAGCAAATGCAATTGGTCCCATGCTCATATCAATCACCATTATCATTTCATGCACAATTTAGTATCAAACATGCAATTTGCAACTCCAAATGCCCAAACAGAACTACCTCAACCAAAAGCATACCAACACAATTCAATTAATTCCACAAAAATTCACACCTAAACAGGACACATTCAAGGCATAGCATGTCAATTTTCAGCTCAATTGGACAAAAGGAAGTAGGTCAATGAAAATCAAGAAGTCCAGACACATTTATACAAGCCAAAACAAGGTATCCAAACAAGCATCAACTTCCATAAATCATAAAACAGTGACAACAATTAAAAAATGAATGGGATCAAAACCATGATGTCCTACAATGTGTCTGCAATCCACATACCAAATTTCACCTTCATCCAATACACTATGAGAATTTCACAAACAAAATACCAACATGTGTCACACAATGTCACAAAATGACCATACAGGGAAGAAAATTATCAATCAATTAGAAAATGCCATCAAAAATTCCATAAAAAATCACATGTAATCTTGACATATCAATGCTCATCCATGCAAAATTTCAGCTCAAATCAACATCCCTAAGCATTTTAAATAAAATCATGAAGTTGACCTAGCTTGGCGTGACACAAATTGTCACACCTTAATTCAAAAAATCATATCTCCATCACCAAGTATCCAAAAATCACAAACTCTACATGAAAATCACCATCAAGATGTCCAAAACAAGCACAAAAATTTTCATCCATTTCTTTAAAGGCATCATCATTTTATGAAGGATATGGCATGGCATGTACAAAATGAACACATTGAATCAATCCCTAAGCCAATTAAATTTCTACACGTGCAAAAAATCCACAAAAATCATGATTAAATTCTACACATCTCAATGATCATCATGAAAAAAACCTCACCAAAATTGGATAAGTTTTGAGGTCTCTATGAATTTTCTAAGTCATGGCATCAAAATGAAATTAAAATGAGAAAAAAGAAATGAAATAATATATAATTAAATGTGGCAGTGGCACTCTTGTAAATTTGAAAAACGCGGCCAAAACGGCGCCGCTTCATTAATGTGCTGTCTCGCTCCTATTGGTTGGCAAATGGCGGTAAACAGCTTTCAAACAATGCCAAGCGAAATTCTGGATCAAACGCATACTGTTCATCGCGTTCCTCATAAGAACCTCACAAATTTTCCAGAAACGGCCAAGAACAAAACCTAACCAAACGCTACAATCCTTATATCATCGTGACCGTCCTTCAACAAGGATTATGAACGTGCAAACAATTCAATCTAACTCTAAGCATATTGCACGGATCGAGCGAATTAAGATGTGACATCAAACTTTCAAACTCAGATTTCTCTCAACTCTCTCAACCAAATAAAAAACTATGCATATCATGTTCATCTACATTCAAAGACCTTTCTAAACCCTAGCATAGTTCGAGCAATGGTGAAATTCGAAAAAGTACCTTGTGTTGATGACAGCTGTTGATTTTGATGATTCACGATGCCAAAGCCAAAAACAGATGTAGCACAAGGTTCAGGAAGGTGAATGGAGTGACCAGCTAAGCTCAATGTTGCTTCAATTGGAAGAAATCTCAAAACTCCATTGATGTGCAAGGTATGAACAGTCCTTGATCTTGAAGGTTCTTCCACGAATTTGTCAAAACAGATGTAGATCTTGGCTTGTGGAAGACGAATCAAGAAGAATCATGCAATTTGATTGAGAATTGGTGAAGAAATCTTAAAAAAAGCTTGATGAAATTTGAGAGAAAATGGAGAAAATGGAGGGAAAATCAGTTGCAAATCTTGGAGAGAGTGATTGTGATTAACAATTCTGTTACAATTAGAAACTTATACCAATGCCTTAATCACCTTGTTAATCCCAATTATCAAAATTGGAATGGATTAGTATTAATGAATTTCTTAATGCAAGGGCAAAAGTGACCTTTCCAAATTGTGCACTATGACAGCTCATGACAGTTCACACAACTTCTAAATGATATTTGGAGTGTGTTGGAATGGTTCTCATGTCCATTGGCCTTGTATTTCTCAATTTCACTATGCCATGCCAAAAATGCACTTAAATCCACTTGAAATTTGACTTTTTGCATTGACCATTTTTGATGAATTTGGACCATACACCATGAAAGTACATGTGAAATGGAGTTTGCTCATAAAAAGATCATCCATTTTGGACATTCCATGTGAAAGTTATGCCACTTTGATTATAGGCATTTTTGGAAAATGAATGGACCATAACTTGTCAACCATACATGGGAATTTCAAGTTCTTGGACTTTTTGGAAAGGTGAGAGCAAGATCTACAACTTTCATGTTGGACAAATTTTCATTTGAAGCTTTTTTGGACATGTAATTTTGTGGTGAAAAACTTTCCATTTTTGGAAACTTCCATTACAAGTCACTTTCTATTTTTGGCAATTTTTTGTCTGATTTTATTTTCTTCATTCTTGGGCTTTGACATGTCAAATGAAACTTGTTTCAACATGAATGAAGTGTATCCAACTCTCTCCCACCTCCAAATCCATAAAATCAAGCACAGTTGACCACAGTTGACTTTTTCAATTGATAGATGAATTTGGCAATACACTGATCAAGCTGAGCCTCAAACTCCTGATGAAATGGCTCAATGATGAAACCCTAGCTTCCATAAGCTCAATATAGTCACATGATGATCCCCATATCTATTATAGACCCCATCTCCTTGCTATGCCCTGATTGGCCCAATGCAACTGATTAGGGTTGACCAGTGGTCAAAACCCTAATCTCAAGGTATCTGATCAATCTTCTTGAATCTTCTGGATGATAACAAGACCATGATGATGATGATGTATCATTTCAACCAAGACAAAGATCAATCTCCTTGAGAATCACAAACCCTAATTTGAACCACCACCCTCAGATGATTAATGACCAGTCCAATGAAACCCTAGCTTGCACATAACCTCTTCATCTTCTGATCAAGACTTAGGAGGATGACTTACACAATGTAACCACATGATATGCAAGATGCAATGCCTAATGACCTAAAAATGATATGCAATATGTTAAGCTAGTCCCAAGAGAGGAGGGCAAATTTTAAGGTGTTACAGTTATCTCATCAAGAGATATTAAAGGAGCAGATCATGTCGTTGATGTGTCACATGCATGTCAGCATATTATGATTATTGGGCGAGTTGGTATAAAGAGAAGATAGTTTCATAAAGGTACTCTTGGAAGGGCCACTGTAGAGGCCATGATAGTCGAGGCACTTAATATCTTGCAGTATGGGAGGAACCGAAGGGTCAAATATACCTAGTAGTTGGCTTTTTCTTTGTATTTTGTTTTGTATTTTGTGAACATTGTATGGTTTGCATTTTGACTTAAAAATATGGTATTTTGATTGAATCATGTAAGTGCGTGGTTTAATTGGATTATATATGGTATTTTAATTGTATTTTGTGATCAATGTATGATTTGATTGAATTATATAAGGGTTATTAAAATATGTCCAAATTTATAACAAAAATATTGTTCACAAGTGAAATTTATTGTCCTGAGAGTTAACATGGAAGTTAACTTCTGTAACATCAATTGAGTTGTGAAATAGACATATTATCATGAGTTCAAAATGTGTCCAATGAATTAGTATGGAACTTAACCTATAGACTCACTCTTCCACCAATGTGGGGGTTAATTTATATATTATTTTCTGATGGATAACTCACTTATGAAATATTTTAATGTGTATGGAGATTGTCCGGAAATTAACTTTCATATTATTCCAACTGTATTTTTATCTTTCTAAGAGTTTGCTCTTCACCACCAAGATTAAAAGATTCCCTAAATTTAAATGTTTAAAATTAATTATAAAAACCCAAAACCGCTGAAAAGTGAATAAATATTCACAAGAAAACATAAAAATTTTATTAAATTAAAGAGAAAAAAAACATAAATGTTTCTCCTTTGATCTTAATATATATATATATATATATATATATATATATATATATATATATATATATATATATATATATATATATATATATATATATATATATATATATATATATATATATATATATATATATATATATATATGTTTGAATTTGCTATGTAAGAACATGATTTTAAATGAATAGATTTTATAAATTTGATTTGGCATAAAGTTGAACAGAAATTAAAATAATTTATATTTTTTCATACATTCATACAAAAAAAAATTAAATAGTAATTTTTAGTGTAAAAACTAAATTTAAACTTAAAAAATTATAAATTCTAATTTTAATTGATACCAGAGTTTGGATAGATACATAATATTATATTTAAGTTTTGTAAATTTGTGACATGAATGAGATTATACTTGCCTAATTGTCAGAGCTACTTAACAAATACCATCCAAGATATTAAATATCATATTTTTTCAACAATATGGACTGGTGTTAAATCCGATCTTAGATCTTAGCAATACCATCAACAACATATCTTGGCTCATTGGCTCTGGTAAGGACATTAGGTTTTGGTTTGATCATTGGTGTGGTCAATCTTTGATAAGTTATACCTCTTTGGAGTTCTTAGCCTCTAAAGATATTTTGCCTAACAACAAGGTTTCAGATTTCGTATTCCATAACGATTGGAATTTTCCTCAAGATTGGAAGTTGTGGTTCCCCTTTTTATGTTCCACTCTTTCTTCTGTCTCAGATACTAACTCTTCTTATGATGATATTTTGACTTGGATTCACACAAAAAATGATATTCTCACTCTTAAAGATGCTTACCTTTTCAAGGCTCCCATTGTCGTTATTTCTCCTTTGGCTTCTAAGGTGTGGTGTGCAGACATTCCCCTAAGAAAATCTCTTTTGGTTTGGAAGATTATTCATGCTCAGATTTCCACAGATGATCTTGTAATGAGTAGAGGAATTGAGATGGCATCTAGATATTATCTTTGCGATGTTGCTGCTGAAACTTTAGATTATTTGTTCCTCAACTACAACCATGTGCAGGGTCTATGGATATGGATCAAGAACAAAGCTAACTTTAATCTGCAATTTTCGTATGTGGAGGATTTGTTATCTCATTGCAGGTCTGGAAGATCTTCCCAAGTTGCCTTGGTCATTAAAGCGGCTGTCCATTTTATGCTCAATCAAATTTGGATGGCCATAAACGATATTAAGTATAATAATAGGAAAATCTCAATCATTGACTCCATCAATATGATCAACACGCATGTCAAAATCACGGGAGACAACACTTCTAAAAATTCTTTCATTTCCGTTGAAGACTTTTCTACCATCAAGGCTTTTGGTGTTATTATTCGACCTCCTAGAGCTCCCAACATCAAGGAGATTCTTTGGTGTCCTCCCAACCCGGGATGGACAAAGTGCAATTGGGACGAAGATTTCAATGCATCTTCAATTACGGCTGGTACTGATGGAATATTTAGAAACCACTTAGGGGATTTCATTCTTGGATTCGCAGAGACAATTGAGCTAATCTCTTCTTTTTTTGCTGAAGCTGCAGTTGTTATCAAGTGGATGGATTATGTGATTCAGAAGGGTTGGAATAAGCTTTGGATTGAAATGAATTTCTCCTTGGTCATCAAAGCCTATTCTAACCACCTTTTGATTCCTTAGAAGCTTAGAAACATTGGGGAAAATCTCTTAGAAAAATTTACTAGTTCTAACCTTTTAATTTCTCATATCTTTAGATAAGGTAATTCATGTGTTGACTACTTTGCAAATATAGAACTTAACACAAATTCCTCCATAGTTTTTGATTCCATCCCTTTGGATATTATGAATGATGTTGTAAAGAATAGGTTACGCATACCTTTATTTAGATTTATCTCTTCTTGATGGGGATAACTTAATTCCCCTTTTTATTTCCTTGATTGTACCTTTCTCTTTTAATATTATTGATATTATTCACACACAAAAATTGTCATTTTTATTATTGCTTTATTTGAATATAGATTCTTCATAAACTATGAAAAAAGTTCTTATTGTGTATAGAACATATAATTTACTCTCACTTATATAAGACATTTTAATAAAATAAAAATATATTGTTTGTAACTTAAACTTTCAAGTGTAAAATATGGCAGATATAAGCAAGTTGATGAATGTAGCTTTACTTTAGAGTGAGTCTAGTTACCAAATTATGAGACAATAATTTTCATTTAATTGTTCTTTTCTCTGCTTGAGAGGAGCTGCAAAACCAAAAAATATCATATTTAAATTAACACATAAAATAAAAGATGATAGTTTCAGCCTTAATATAAACAGAACTAAATTAATATATATCACCCATAAAAGTATCAATTTCAAATTAACACATAAAATAAAAGATGATAATTTTAATGTCCATGTGAATAAAAAATAGTATCATTGTTAAAAAAAAATATAATATTCTAGTCACAACCATGCCATATATCAACCTTTTTTGTGAATATCATGACTTATGCTACTTAATTATAATTGATAGGTCTACTATTAATGTTTACCATAATCCATGTCAACCATTTTGTGTGCTATGAATTGTCTTTCTTCCATCAATGTCAATCATTTGTCTTCCATAGCAAACAATCACAAGTTAGTTAGAGGACAACTAATGTATATGTATATGTTAGTGTGAAAGGTAAAATCAAATAGTGAAAACTCCACATATGATAAGCCATAAAAACCAAAGATTATGCCAAGAGAAAGCTTATCTTGTATTTTGTCCCAATAAGTTAGTTGATACATGGCTCAATGTTTGGTGATTAAAGCTTCCTTTACCGATGAAAGGCTAAAAAACATTTTCCCTTGCTTGCTCCTATTTCACTCAAGAAGAACAATAATACATCAAGAGCACAACTAAAAGAAAATAAAATCATATGTTCAACATTTTCTTCGTCGTATGCATATTTAATGTAGTAATTTACAGTGTTAACTCTTCATTATAGAATTCATTTTCGCTGGCTAGTAATGATATGAATGCCAGTTCATAACCATTAACCTGTCATTTATCAAAAGTTGCATGCTTTTGCGACTAAATCACTAAACACAGCAAATTATAAATCACAACTAAGTTGAACATATGAAGGATATGATTTCAACTTTGAGACAAATGCTTTGTAAACAGAAAACAGGTGGTTAGGTTAGTGAGCGAAAATCCCTAGCACTTTATTTAGAAGAGATCATCATTCTGATCAATCTTTTCACGGACCATGAAATAGAATCTCTCGCGATCACATTGCATGATGTTATGTGTGTTAACTTTATTGACTTCTTCAGTCATCCCCTTGTTGCAATTATTAGTGAAAACTTGTTCAGATGCCAACATTTTTGTTCATTGATGGCCTCTTTTATCAAATAGTGATCCTAATTGATAGTACGTAGACTTGACCAATGCAGTGATTGGAATGCTTCGGGTTTCTTTGAGTACGGAGTTTATTGCTTCTGCTAGATTAGTTGCCATGTGACCCCAGCGTTGTCCTCCGTCATATGTCATTGCCCACTTCTCCTGAGGGATGTTGTCTATCCATGATAAAGCATCATTGTTTGTTCTTCGGATTTCCCCGCGATAGTAGTTAAATGTCGCATCTGTCAACGCCCACACATACAATACACTTCAACTCCTCAACCAAACTTTGATAACTCAAACCCTCAATCTCAACCCCAAACATTTAAAACTACATTCGCACAACCCACTTCTACATTCAACCCTGATGATGTCTATTATCCTCGAATTCAACACACCCAATCCAACACATTCACTACTCAACTTTGATCTCACGGATGAGCATCTACTAGATATCCCTTCTTTTTCCATTCAAGATTTTGACGGTATGGAAATGCGTCCCAATACATCACAGCAACATCAAGATCAACATCAAGATATGTCTTCCGGCTCATCTTCATCTCCCCCAAGACAAAGAGCTGAAGACTTAGGCAAGGAAAAACGCAAAAAAGTAGACACAAGATGTGGAACGGACGGTCACTATAACATATAAAATGTATTTTTCCATGTACATCAATAAAATATTTATTATTTCTTACAATTATTTATACGCTTAATTAATATATTTATAATTTTATTATTAAAAAAAAATTAATTTATTAAAAAATTATTTTAAAAAAACTAAAATTTATATTATTTAAATAATAAAATTATTTTAAGATCATTTATTATTAACACTAAAAATGTACTCAAAATAAAAAAAAACAAGGTTCCTTCTTTAACTCGGCCAACCATTGGCCGAGTCCCTACTGCACGCAATATTCTTCAGGAACTCGTTCATTCATTGGACAAGTGGATAGTGTAAAATGGAGCATTTTGAGACTTTAATTTCAAACTGGGGTATATTGGGAATGAAAAATCAAAAAAGGGAAAAGGCGGTAAAAAAGTTTCTAATATCATCAACTTCTTTAAAAATTATAAAAATGCATTTATATAAAAATATGCTAAATTATATTTTTGGTTCCTCTATTATATCTTATTCACGAAATCAATCCTCCTATTTTATTTTTAAATAGCTTTGGTCCTCCGTCCTCAATTTTAACCCAAAAAACACTAAGTGTAAATTATTTTGATTCGTGGCACAATACTTATGAATTTTCTACTCCATTTCTTCGAACCGATTGCTCAAATAGAATAGGGGTCAACCCCATTTCTGTAATAAAACATAACAAACTAAGTTTCTGTCATCAAAATTAATGCAATAAAGGTGCATGTGTGCATGCAGATCAATGTTCAGACACTAGCTATGCCATTTCTACTCCAGCTCTAACCTTCAATGTTGGAACATGTAGATTGAAAGTGAAATTTCCATAAAAACACACAATATATTCACAAACAGAAAAACTAACAAATAATTAGAATTAGAATAACAAACAACACAAGCACTAGTTAAAAGGGTTAACTGTGATCAAACATCACTGTCTGAAGCAAATTGATACTCTAGAAGAATATCACCAATTTTCCCCAACATAAAACCCAACAAGAAAGCATAAGCTTCAGAAGCTTTAACCATAGTTGTGTGTTGATCCTCTGCAATAACAAAATAACAAAATGGCAAAATTGGTGTTTTACCCAACCCAACAACATTGTTCCTCAAATCAAACAAAGTCCCACATCCTGTAGGTTATATATAATTTACTTATATATATAAATACACAGACAAGCGTAGTGTAAGTTAGTGAGTTAGGTTAATGTCAACGGTCTAGTCAGTACATTTTAAGATTCTTTGTTAAAAAATTTCAATATAAGAAAAATGTTAATTAAAATTTATTACAAAATTAATATCAATAATAAAAAAATCCATAAGTCTCAAGAAAATTGTTTTAAATTAAATAGGGAATTTTTGATGAGATAACATTTGTACATTTTATATTTCTTATTTAATATTGCAGAAATTATTCTTTAATAAATAAGAAATTATTTTAAAGATATTTAATATTTTATAAAATATAATAGTTTATTTTTAATTTTGTTTAACGGGTTTCAATTCTTTAAGTTAAGTGATCGACATACCTTATTGGTGGTATGTTACTTGACATGATCATTATATGATAGAGAAAATAATTAAATATATATTTAAAATATATTTTTAAACTCTTAATCTTAATTCAACTACTATTCTCTATCAAGTGGAAGAATTTAACATGTCAATTATATTAGAAATGAGAAATGAATATTATTTATTTCATATAATATTATTATAGAGACTTATATTAGGATATTATAATCTTATGTTGTTGATGAAATTTATGATTACTTATGTTATATACTCAATATTAAATAAATTAAAGTCTCATTTTTTTTCCGATGCGTATAATATAATATGTTTCTCAAATGTGTCAGATTATAGTTGTAGCATTTGAGCTTTAGGTGAGTTATTAAGATATAGTGTATAATGCTATATTTAAAAGGATAATGCTAAATAAAGAAACAAATTCTTGGAAATTGTGTATTGAATTTATTAGAAATTTATAATTAATAATTTTACTTATTTTTTCAAAATAAATTTTTTATTTATGGATTTCTTAACATGTGTCCTTGGGGCACAAGTTAGCATTACCCTATTTAAAATTATAGAGATTTGATCTCATTTAAATGATTGCAAACTTTTTATATGACCATCATACTATTCCACGTAAAATTATTTAGATAATGATATATTCTATTTACGTGCAAAATATGTGATTGAGTTTATAAAACTCTAATGATGATATATTATATAACCACTTATTTGTATAGTTTTGCACTAAAAATAAAATTATTATCCCATTGTATAATTAGATTTTTAATACTAGTGGTCTCTGATAAATATTTATTCATATTGTATCAGTGGAAGTACATGTGTACACAAACATATAATCTAAAAACTTTAGGTTATTATTTTCATACTGTCATATATTCTTACATGCATTATAAAATATGACATATTCTAAGAAGACTTCAAATTATACAATAATTTTAAGAAGTCTTATTCTATAATACTGAAATATATATTATTCTCATAATCTCATGAAGCATCATAATTTGATGTTTAGATCGATATTGAAAAGACATAATAACTCTTTAGCATGCAACAATATTGTGTTATTCTATCTTCAACATCCACAGTCTGAAGTTATAAATATAAAAATACAAGTATAATATCAATACTCCTATCGAGTATAATATTGTGTTATGAAAGTACTTATGATTAAATACAATTACTCTCTTAATAGGGCACGCCTATATGTAATTACTAATTGTAGTCTTATGTGGATATTCTATGACCTATAATTTAAAACTCATTAGTATAATCATTAATCATAAACTTATACGTATGAGTAAGTCTTTGATATTTTGGGTTAGTGGGAGTTTATCATTAGCATATTCATATGTTTGGGTCATTCTTAATAACATATGTCTCTTAACTTAAATATTTTACTCTAAATTCATCATTATTTATATAAGTTGTGAGTTTTTAACATGTATGATATGTTTTCCCTATCGGATACAATTTATGCAATGTTGAAACTTACTTCTCTTTTGATTGATTAGTATTTTGATCATTATTGATATTTTAATATTAAATTAATATTTTTAATAATTAATTATCGTCATCCAAGTGGGAGATTGTTAGATTAATTATTTAATTAATCAAATGTGGGTTGACATAATTAAATATTAATAAATTATATTATGGTCAATTCTTATAAAATACTAATTATTGATGAATTATTTGATTAGGTTTTGTGCCTTAATGGACCGTGATGGGTTGGACCATTCAGTTAAGACAATGAGAGGTTTATGCCCTCTCGTGTAGTTATTTAAGTGTTATCCCATTAAACGATTAACATACTCTAAAAAAATCTAGACAACAATGAGGGTAATAATCTTCTCATACTCACTCTCCTCAACCGACTCTACAATCCTATAAGGTATATCATTCTTATTATTCTTGATTATTCTATTATATTGTAATATGCTATAATTTGTGTCTATCATATATGAATTAAATCTATCACTTTTCATATGAGGTGGGTTTGATTAAAGTTGAAGATGATAAAATGAACTTTTCTAGTTTGTAGAAAGTCATCTTATATTGGACGGTCTATTAAAAACACTTTGGTTTCTTGAAGACTTGATAAAATGACAAACAATAAATTTTTAACTTGGAAAAAAAATCAGGATATAGAAATTGAATGTTGTACTTATTTTATGGATTGAACTTTGTGTAATTTCTCTTTTTTTTCCAGGGTTAATCTTTATCCCCCCTCTATATTATCACGATTCTATGAAAATCTCTCTATTAAATTTCAATTTTTTATTTTTTAGATTCAGTGGCATGTTATACTTCATCACATGTTCAAGTATTATTTTTAGGCCCTCGGAATTGTTGGAATTAATAATAAAATTCTATTGATGCACAAGAAGATGATGATGATGATGATGAAAGAACTGCACACACACACACACACACACACACATACACACACACACACACACACAGAACTGTAACTAACTTTTCAATCTCAACAAACTCTATTATCTCAATCGTGTTGTAACTAACTTTTCAATCTCAACAAACTCTATTATCTCAATCGTGTAAATAATTGAAACTAACTTCAGTTTATATACAATTTCAACCAAGCCAAATGAAAATTGAAATGAAACTTAAATGAAACAAACTTGAATTTGAATTACTTTTAACATCATGCCTTAATTCATATTCAAGATTAAAAGTCAACAATATCAATTTCATCCCTCAAATTGATGGAGTGTTCAATTTTAACGCCTTGGTCAGCACATCTGCAAGTTGATTATGAGTATTGCAGTGAACAATCTCAAATACTCCATTTTGAACTTGATTGTGCGGAAAATGATATTTAATATCAATGTGCTTGCTTCTTCCATGCAACATTGGATTCTTGGCAAGACTTATGGCTGATTTGTTGTTTATCATCAATCTGACTGGTTTGCTCACCTTGAACTTCATTTCCTGCGGAAAATTCATAAGCCAAACAGTCTAACACGATGACAAAGCACCAATTATATATTATGCCTCACAGGTTGACAGTGCAACCACTGGTTTCTTCTTGGAATAACATGAAATGAGAGCTCATAGATATATAAACATGTATCATGTAGTGTTTCTTCTATCTATTATGTCACTGCACCAGTTTGAGTATAAATATCATATCAGCTCAGCATCATCTGACAATCCAGATGGAAATAAAATACCATTACCTCAGAGTCCCTTACACACCTTAGTATCCTGACTGCATCTTGGTAATGTGACTACTTTGGCTTACTCATAAACCTACTTACTATTCCAACTACATAACATATGTCAGGACTGGTGTTACACGGGTAACTCAGAGAGCCAACCAACTATTTAAAGGTTATAGTATCTACTTCCTCAGCATCATCATTAGAATCTAGTTTATGGTTTTTCTTTGCAAGTGTGACTGTAGAATTATAATTCATCAACTCAAATCTATTCAGCAAATCAAGCTCATACTTCAGTTGGGGCACAATGACTCCCTTATCATTGTGTAAAATCTCCATCCCTAGAAAATATACCATGTTTCCAAAGTCATTCATATCAAAAGTTTTCATCAGCACCTTTTTGAACTTGTTTATCTCAGAAGTACAACTCACTGTCAGTAGTATGTCATCCACATAAAGACACACCATAATCACATTTCCATTATAGGTATATGATGCGCATACATACCATACTCCATCTCACATTTTTTGAATTTCAAATTCTTGAAAATTAATCAATTTCTAGATTTCAAGCCCTTGGATCTTATTTAAGCCCGTACAAGGCTTTATGCAGCTTGTACACAATCTCTTCTTTATCCTCTATCACAAATCCAAGAGGTTGTAACACATAAACTTCTTCTTACGATGGACCATTTAGAAAAGCTGATTTTATGTCTAATTGTATCAGAGATTAATTTCTATTTCCAGTTATAACAATAACCAATCTTATGGTTTCATGTCTAGCTATAGATGAAAACACTTCAAAGTAGTCTAAATCATACTTTTGTAGGAATCCTCTAGCTAATAACCTTGTTTTTGTGAGCAAATTCTTTACTTTGAATAAGTTTTGAATGATAGCAAATTGTGTGATCATTGTCCAATTATTGGTTGTGCATTATTTTACATGTTTCAATTGTGTTTTTAGTCTATACTATTGTTTCGTGTCTATACATAAAGATCCACATTGATACATTTCTTCAAAGAACTCATAAAAACTGTTTTGTGTCAGTATGTATCGACACATGTTCATATGCATCGATCCATAAATTTGTGGTAAATCACAAAACATTTTTGCTTCAGTATGTATCGATCCATACGAGTCTTGTATCGATACATGCTTAGTTAAAATGCTCTATGTATCGATACATACGAGCTTTGCATCGATACATGCTTAGTTAAAATGCTTTATGTATCGATACATACGAGCTTTGCATCGATACATGCTTACATTAATTCTCTAAAATTAATCAAAGTTACAGTACGTATCGATGCATAACCTTTTGTATCAATACATAATTCTGTTGTGTCTACTAACAGCTTCTGTCTTTCATATATAAGAAGTATTTTTGACAGCAGTGTAAGGTACGAATTCAGAAGAGAAAAACAGTTGAACACAAATCAAAGGGGTGTGTAGCAGCAATTGTTTTTTAGCAGTTAGAAACCTGAAAGAGACTTCATCTTCTTCATCTTCTCAATCTCTTTTCTTCAAGAACATCAACACATAATCATTCTTGTTCTTTGGATTAAAGGATCAACGAGATAACGTTCAGTGGTACGATCAAGGATCTAGCTGAGGTGTTCAGTGGAACGATCGAGGATCTAGCTGAGTTGAAGGTTGAAGGGGGTTTCGAGGAAAACCAAATGGTTTGTCCTTCAAGAACTGGAGTGTTCTTGCGGGTTTGTTAGTCACGTTTGCAGAACAGATTCAGCCGTAGCGTAGGGTTTGGAAATTGGGTGATTTCTCAAACAGGTCGTGGAACCGGTGAATTGTTTGCAATTTCTTGCAGGAAATTCTTGATCGAGCTCAGATCAAGTGGAGGTTTGATACAAGAAGAAGTTCTTGGGATTTAGAATTCTGTCTTTGTATTGTAACCTTGTATCAACGAATTCGACATTATTGATAATTACAGTTCTCAATTTCTTTTGAAAATGAGAGGGAGACGTACCCACACGCGAGGACGACAGTGGGGAACTTCCTTACCAAATCTCTGCGTATCGTATTCTTTCCTTATCTCTCTTTACGTTTTCAACAGTTTTGTAATTTCAGTTAGTGTGTTGTGGCTGTATTTTTCGCGATACAATAGTGGCAAGAAAACTTCTTTAACTAAAGTCCATCATTGTTCATCATTGATCACATACACACCAATTGTTTGACAAAACTGTCTGCTGAGTTTTATTCATTGGAATTAGGATCTAGTGATAAGTGCATTCAATTTGATAAGATTCTGGTGTTAATAATCTCGACCGTTCTAATTCAAATCCAGCAATAAATTCGCGTGTCCGGTTTTCTAGTAGCGGTTCAGAATAGACGGAAGTCAATTCGGGACTGTAATTTTCCGCTAAGTTTCAATAACTCTGATAAGATTTTTAAAACCGTTTATTTTAAAAGAGGTGATCTATTCACCCCCCCCCCCTCTCGATCACTAGCCACACCGTCTAACAAGTGGTATCAGAGCGTCGGTTCGCTGGTGCTCTGTGGCTGCCTGTAACGATATGGATTCTGAACCAAAGGGGGCGTATAATAGAGCGCCGATTTTCAACGGTGAAAATTACGGCTACTGGAAAGACTGCATGCGAGTTCATATAAATTCTGTTGATAGGCTAGTATGGACTGCCATTGAAAATGGTCCTTTTCAAATTACTATGATAAATGCGGCTGGCGCCATAGTTCCTAAACCAGAAGCTGATTGGAATGAGAAAGATGAGAAAAAGTGGTCGTGTGATTGGAGAGCTCGAAATATGCTAATTTCAGCACTTGGTGTTGATGAGTATTATCGGGTATCCCATTGCACGATAGCTAAAGAAATGTGGGATGCTTTAGAAGTTGCCCATGAGGGTACTACTGAAGTAAAACAGTCCCGTATTAACACACTCAATCAAGAGTTTGATCTCTTTCGCATGAAACAAGGAGAATCTATCTCCGACATGCAAAAGAGATTCACTCATCTCACTAATAGGTTGAATGCACTTGGAAAACCTGTTTCCAATGAAATAGCTACTAATAAAATTCTGAGGTGTCTTAACAGCTATTAAGGAAGCCAACGATCTAACGACACTTACGATTACAACTCTGTTTGGAAAGCTGGAAGAACATCAGCAAGCATTAGAAAGTCTTGAAAAGTTTGAGAACAAAAGTAAGAAGGAAAAGGAGAAGAAGAGAGACAAAGAGGGAGAGAAGAAGCCAATAGCTCTTGTGGCCTCTAGCTCTAAGTCCTCACGAAAAGAGCAAAGTGACAATGATTCTAGTAGTGACAAAGATTCGGATGATGAGGAAATGGGACTGTTTGTAAGGAGATATAATAGATTCATTCGAAAGAATGGAGTCAAGCATTCCGACAAAAACCTCATGAAGTTTCGAAGACAATCTACAGATTCAAAACAGGAAGAGAATAAGAAGAGTAGAGGAAGAGGATCTTGTTTTAATTGTGGTAAATCTGGACATTATAAAACAGATTGTCCTATGAAGTATAAGGATCAAGGAAAAGCTCCACCAAAAGGGTACAGCAAACAAAGAAGAGCTTATATTGCATGGGAAAGTGATAGTGATTCATCAAGCACACAAAGTTCAAGTGATAGTGATGAAACCGCAAATATGTGCCTTATGGCTCACACCAAAAATTTGTCCTACCACAAGAAGAAAATCAATGATAAAAAGGTAAAACAATCCTATTATAATAATTTCTCTTCTATGTCTTTTTCTGAACTGAAAATAGCTTTTGAAAAACTGCATAACGAAGTTGTAGATGCTTTTAAAAGATTATCTTCCGATAAACAATTTTTTTCATTTCTGGAAGGTAAAGTATACAAAGCTGAAAAAGATTTAGAATGGTTAAAAGCTAGTATTGTAGAAAATTCAAAAATTATTGACATTGATGGATGTATTAAAGTTAGGTATTGTGAAGCTTGTCATATTTGGCAACAAGAGGTAAACACTCTCAAGGTCAAATTGGAAAAAGCTTTACAACCTAAGGTTACTTATGCCGTTGACTCTAGGTTGTTTAAGAAGTCATTAAATCCACCATATGCAAAATACTCTTTTATTCCAAAGGATTTAATGAACAAGAATAAACAAACACATCATCATGGTTTATGTCATTATTGTTGTCGTGCTGGCCATACCATTGAAAAATGCAAGTTTAGGAGACTTCTTGTTCCTAAAGGTATTTATCAATGGAAGCCAAAAGGCTACCATGTTAGCACTTACCCACTTGGACCCAATGAAAATTGGGTACCAACCTCTCTCTTTTTATATTGTAGGATGAGTGTCTTGCTTCCGTAGATAGGAGATGGTTTCTTGACAACGGTTGCTCAAGGCACATGACCGGTGACATATCGCTTTTTATAGATTTCAAAGCAACAAAGAAGGGATATGTTACTTATGGAGACAATAATAAAGGAGATATACTTGGCAAAGGTAGTGTAGGTAATCCCTCTACCACTACTATTTCTGATGTCCATTTAGTAGAGGGGCTTAAACACAATTTGTTAAGCATAAGTCAATTGTGTGACAAGGGCTATAAAGTTTCTTTCACAAAAACTTGCTGCATAATTGAACATGCTGAACAGAATGTTGTGTTTAAGGGAGTAAGAGTAAACAATATCTATATGCTTAACCTTTTTGATGTATCTTTAACAAGTACTAAATGTCTAGTTACCTTGAATGATGATTCTTGGCTTTGGCATAGACGTTTAGCGCATGTTAATTTCGATTTGCTTAATAAGGTTGTATCTAAGGATCTAGTAGTCGGTCTTCCAAAAATAAAATTTTCAAAAGACCACCTATGTGACGCGTGCCAAATGGGAAAGCAAACGAGGGTCTCTTTTAAATCTAAAAGTGTAATTTCAACTTCACGACCCCTTGAGCTTCTCCATATGGATCTCTTTGGACCTTCTAGGACAAAGAGCTTAGGTGGAAATTATTATGGTTTTGTAATCGTTGACGACTATTCTAGATTTACTTGGACTATATTCCTTCATAGCAAAGATGAAACTTTTTCTGCTTTTAAGAATTTTGCAAATCTGTCCCAAAACAAAATGAATTCCAAAATAGTTACAATTCGTAGCGATCATGGTGGTGAATTTCAAAACTATCACTTTGATAAGTACTGTGACAAGTATGGTATTGAGCATAACTTTTCAGCTCCTCGAACTCCACAACAAAATGGTGTTGTGGAGTGTAAAAATCGTGTTTTAGAGGAGTTGGCAAGAACAATGCTAAATGAGGGTGGATTACCAAAATACTTTTGGGCTGATGCAGTTAGCACAGCTTGTTATGTTTTAAACAGGATCTTAATTCGTCCTATTTTAAATAAAACTTCTTATGAGCTTTTAAAAGGAAGAAAGTCAAACTTGTCACATCTTCACGTATTCGGTTGTAAGTGTTTTGTTTTGAATAATGGTAAAGAAAATATTGGGAAGTTTGATGCAAAAGAGGATGAAGGTATCTTTCTTGGATACTCACAATCAAGTAAAGCATATAGAGTGTATAATAAGCGTTTACTTACTGTTGAAGAATCTGTCCATGTTTCTTTTGATGAGTCTTATCCGAAAAGTGTCGGAAAAGGTATTTCTTTTGATGACGCAGGTGTATCTACAGAAGACATATTCAAGGAAGCTGTTACGGAAACTGATCAATCCATAACAGCTGCCCATGAGAAGGAGGAAGATACTAGTCATGAAGAAGATGAGGAAGAAAGGACAACTGAAGTGAATGACCTTCCACCAGCTTGGAAATCTTCAAAAGACCATCCGATTGACAACATATTGGGAGATATTTCAAAGGGAGTAAAGACTCGTTCTAAGATAAGTAATTTTTGTTCTCACTTCGCTTTTGTTTCCCAAGTAGAACCTAAAAATGCCAAAGAGGCCTTGATTGATGAATGTTGGCTAATGGCCATGCAAGAAGAGCTTAATCAATTTAAAAGAAATGACGTTTGGGAACTTGTCCCTCGTCCGCGAGATCATCATATCATAGGTACTAAATGGGTTTTTAGAAATAAGCTTGATGAAAACGGAGTGATAACTAGGAACAAGGCACGTTTAGTAGCACAAGGGTATAACCAAGAGGAGGGCATAGACTATGAGGAAACTTATGCTCCAGTTGCTCGCCTTGAAGCTATACGTCTCTTGCTTGCCTATGCGTGTTCTAATAATTTTAAGCTTTACCAAATGGACGTAAAGAGTGCGTTTCTAAATGGTGTCATAAATGAAGAGGTATATGTCTCACAACCTCCTGGTTTTGAGAATGCTGAAAATCCAGATTATGTTTACAAATTAAAACGAGCTTTGTATGGTCTTAAACAAGCCCCTCGGGTTTGGTATGAAAGGCTTAGCAAATTTCTAATTGATCATGGATATTCAAGAGGTAAAGTGGATAATACTCTCTTTATTAAACACAAGGGAAAGCACATTCTTTTAGTTCAAGTTTATGTAGACGATATAATTTTTGGTTCAACTAACATACACTTGGTCGAAGAATTTTCTAAGGTTATGCAGGGTGAATTTGAGATGAGTCTTATGGGGGAGCTGAATTACTTCCTAGGTCTTCAGATAAAGCAACTTGATGAGGGTACAACAGTATGTCAAACAAAGTACTGCAAAGAACTACTCAAGCGCTTTGGAATGAACGACTCAAAATCAATTAACACCCCTATGCCTACCAACGGAAATCTAGATAAAGATGAGCATGGTAAGAGTGTAGATGTCAAAAAGTTTAGAGGTATGATTGGGTCTCTTCTGTATCTTTCTGCTTCGAGACTTGACATCATGTTTAGTGTTTGTATGTGTGCACGATATCAATCAAATCCTAAGGAATCACACCTGAAAGCTGTTAAGCGTATATTTAGATATCTTCATGGAACATCTAAATATGGGCTTTGGTATTCCAAAGGAAGTGATTGTAGCTTAGTAGGTTACTCTGATTCTGATTTTGCTGGCTGCAAATCAGATAGGAAAAGCACGAGTGGTACCTGTCACTTGTTTTCAAACTCCTTAGTAAGTTGGCATAGCAAAAAGCAGGTATCTGTGGCTTTGTCAACTGCAGAGGCTGAATACGTTGCACCCGGTAGTTGTTGCGCTCAAATTTTGTGGCTAAAACAACAACTACAAGACTTTAACATTAAACTCAAACGTATTCCAATAAAATGTGACAACACTAGTGCCATAAACCTTACTAAAAATCCTGTTTTACACTCACGCACTAAACACATAGAGATTAGACATCACTTTCTTCGCGATCATGTTGAAAAAGAAGACGTTGTATTTGAGCATGTTGATTCCAAAAATCAGCTTGCTGACATTTTCACTAAACCTTTGGCAACGGAACCGTTCTTCAACATTCGTCGTGAATTAGGGATCTTAGATCTCTCTACATTGTTGTCTTAAGCATGTTTGTTCTTATATATATTATGCCTCACCTTGGTTGATGAGAATTGTTTTAGATTTCATTTATACCTCACAAGGTTACATCAACAGAGGTAATATCACTCCTTTCCATATCTCTTTTAAAACTATGTGACTGTGTATGTTAGAACAAAATTCCTTATTTTCGTTTATGTGAATTTCTTTGCATATATTGTTTGAACATAAATATCTGATCTGTGAATTATACTTGGGCATCATTATCATGACATACTTCATAATGCATAACCATACTGCATAAAAATTAATTAAAATTTTGTTTGACATCAGTATGTATCGATACAAAGATGCATGTATCGATTCATGTCTTCCTCATTTCACATTTGTCAAAACTGGTTCAGTATGTATCGATCCATCCGTCGTTTGTATCGATACATAGACCCTTTAAAAACAAAAATGCGTGACATGGATCGATCCATGCCCATATGCATCGACACATACTGATTGTTATTTGGATTAAATACATTTTTTTCCTCATGGATCGACACATCAACAATTCTTATCACATCTTTTCACAAACTTAGCATTAGCAGTTCCCATACCTCCCAAAACCTGCGGCTAACCCTAATTTCCTTCATCATCATTCTTTCCAAAACCCTAAATTCATCTCACTTTTCTTCAATATTTCATCACCATGCCTCCAAGAACCATTCCAGCTAGAGCAAAGGGAAAAGGAAAAGGAAAGGAACCGGTTGGCACTTCCCAGCAGTTACCAGAAATTCCTCCAAATGCCTTAGATTTGCCTCATCCTGCAATTGCTACTGAGTTTGAGGATTCTTTCAAGACAAGGTTAGTTATGAAACCCCATGTCTTCGATAAACATGATGTTATTCATCTGCATCTCAATGATGTGGTTGAACTCCTTCATGCACAAAAACTTGGGTCGTTTTTGTCTACAAAGGATGATTACCATGAGGATTTTATCCGTGCATTTTATGTTGGCTTACAATCTGGCAAAGGATATATGTTTAAGTGTTCTATTGGGGTCAGAACCTATACTTTTGAAGTTGGTGATTGGGAAACAGTGTTTCAAATTCCACTTCCGTCGCATAATTTCAAGACTTGGCATGACTAGAAGTTTGACACTGAATTTAACCTGAAGGAGTTTACTCCATCTATCTTGAAACTGGACAGACCGCTAGGTGAGGATGAACATGTTACGTCTGGTATGATAAAGAAAATTCCTCGTATACTCCATTGGATTATCTCACACATTCTGCGTCCAACAAACAGTGGACATTCTAGGTTAGACAGGGCAAGCATTCATCTCCTGTATATTCTTCAAAATAAGGTTCCATTGAATTGGGCAAATTACTTTGTGAAGCGCCTCTTTTTCGTGCGTAACAGTGCCAAGAATGTTGCTCTTGGTTATGCATCTCAAATCATGAAAATTCTTAAGTTCTGGAATGTTGCAATCCTTCTAGTTCCTCTCATATCACCATCTGCTGCTCAAGAGTTTAACTCTTCCACTTTATCTCATATGGGATATCGGTGGGACAAGGATCGTCAATGTTTCTATTTCTTTGAAAGGAAATCCAAAACAAGGATCTATAACTTTGATGTGCCTTCTGAACGGATTCATGTAGTTGAAGACCAACCTGATGAAGAAATGCATGATGTGAATGAAGCAGATGTGCCTGCAGTTGATGACAATGCTGGTTGGGGTGATTGGGTGCCACAAAGGTGGTCTCCAACCAACTATGTACCTGAACCAACGGTTCCTCCATTCTCCGGCGGTACTTCATCTTCAACATCCACTGCGCACCTAACTCAAATGCTTCAACAGATGGAGCTTGCCAACCAAGAACATCATGAAGAGGCACGGTCCTGGCATGTACAACAAAGTGAGTGGCATAAGGAGCATTGTGAGTGGCATGACGATCATACACGGATGTACCATAACCAACACTCTTGGCACACGGACTTGGTTAAGTGGCACCAAGTCTTCTATAATGAAATGTCTGGTTTTATGGACGACTGCCGTGCCAATCCTGGTATTATGGACAGATTCAGAAGTGTTGAAGTTCAGGACCGGTTCAGGCACTACACCTTCATGGGCCATAATCCAGATGCAATGCCTCCTCCTCCTCCTCCGCTAAGCTTCAGAGATCCTGATAGAGATGATGAAGAGTCCTGTGGTGGCTATAATCCACATTAAACCATCATCAGTTCATCTCACTGCATTTCATTGCATATTGCTTAAGTTTTTTTTGGATTAGTTGTACAATATATGTCTTGGCTTATGTAATCTTCAAACACTTTCTACTACTTAAATGCTTATTACTTTCTGTTTACTTCTGATGTTATTGCCCACATTTGTCATTCTTTGTGAGTGATTCTTTACTTTTTAAGCTTCCTTCTTTGTGATGGTTAGCTTCTTTATCATTTTGCTATGTCCTGCTACAACATGTTGCCTTGATAAAACTGTTTCTTCTTCTTTTTGATGTTGACAAAGGGGGAGAAATGCAGATGTTGACAGATATGCACAAACTCAGGGGGAGTATCACACATCTTGCAAAAAAATTTGCCATCATAAAAAACGGGGAGTTTGTGAGCAAATTCTTTACTTTGAATAAGTTTTGAATGATAGCAAATTGTGTGATCATTGTCCAATTGTTGGTTGTGCATTATTTTACATGTTTCAATTGTGTTTTTAGTCTATACTACTGTTTCGTGTCTATACATAAAGATCCACATTGATACATTTCTTCAAAGAACTCATAAAAACTGTTTTGTGTCAGTATGTATCGACACATGTTCATATGCATCGATCCATAAATTTGTTGTAAATCACAAAATGTTTTTGCTTCAGTATGTATCGATCCATACGAGTCTTGTATCGATACATGCTTAGTAAAAATGCTCTATGTATCGATACATACGAGCTTTGCATCGATACATGCTTAGTTAAAATGCTTTATGTATCGATACATACGAGCTTTGCATCGATACATGCTTACATTAATTCTCTAAAATTAATCAAAGTTACAGTACGTATCGATGCATAACCTTTTGTATCAATACATAATTCTGTTGTCTCTACTAACAGCTTCTGTCTTTCATATATAAGAAGTATTTTTGACAGCAGTGTAAGGTACGAATTCAGAAGAGAAAAACAGTTGAACACAAATCAAAGGGGTGTGTAGCAGCAATTGTTTTTTAGCAGTTAGAAACCTGAAAGAGACTTCATCTTCTTCATCTTCTCAATCTCTTTTCTTCAAGAACATCAACACATAATCATTCTTGTTCTTTGGATTAAAGGATCAACGAGATAACGTTCAGTGGTACGATCAAGGATCTAGCTGAGGTGTTCAGTGGAACGATCGAGGATCTAGCTGAGTTGAAGGTTGAAGGGGGTTTCGAGGAAAAACCAAACGGTTTGTCCTTCAAGAACTGGAGTGTTCTTGCGGGTTTGTTAGTCACGTTTGCAGAACAGATTCAGCCGTAGCGTAGGGTTTGGAAATTGGGTGATTTCGCAAACAGGTCGTGGAACTGGTGAATTGTTTGCAATTTCTTGCAGGAAATTCTTGATCGAGCTCAGATCAAGTGGAGGTTTGATACAAGAAGAAGTTCTTGGGATTTAGAATTCTGTCTTTGTATTGTAACCTTGTATCAACGAATTCGGTATTATTGATAATTATAGTTCTCAATTTCTTTTGAAATTGAGAGGGAGACGTACCCACACGTGAGGACGACAGTGGGGAACTTCCTTACCAAATCTCTGCGTATCGTATTCTTTCCTTATCTCTCTTTACGTTTTCAACAGTTTTGTAATTTCAGTTAGTGTGTTGTGGCTGTATTTTTCGCGATACAATAGTGGCAAGAAAACTTCTTTAACTAAAGTCCACCATTGTTCATCATTGATCACATACACACCAATTGTTTGACAAAACTGTCTGCTGAGTTTTATTCATTGGAATTAGGATCTAGTGATAAGTGCATTCAATTTGATAAGATTCTGGTGTTAATAATCTCGACCGTTCTAATTCAAATCCAGCAATAAATTCGCGTGTCCGGTTTTCTAGTAGCGGTTCAGAATAGACGGAAGTCAATTCGGGACTGTAATTTTCCGCTAAGTTTCAATAACTCTGATAAGATTTTTAAAACTGTTTATTTTAAAAGAGGTGATCTATTCACCCCCCCCCCCCCTCTCTCGATCACTATCCACACCGTCTAACAGTTTTATGCTTGTAAACTAAGCCATATGGCTTCAACTTTATCTTGAAAACCCATATCACACTGATGTGTTTCTTGTTCTTAGGTAAAACAGTCAAATCACATGCCTTGTTTCTTTCCATTGCCTCAAGTTCTTCCTTCATGGTGTTCACCTACACCTTCTTCTTGAGTGTCTCATTGACGCTGACAGGTTCAAAGTCTACCATAATGGCACATTGTATGACTTCTCCTTCAAAGTCAATCTTAGTATCATGCAGTAACTCAAAGTCTACAAGTCTCCTTGGATTTGTCGAATTCTCGGTGGCCTCTAGAGTTGTATAAGTGCACCTTTAGAGGAAGGTCCACCATCAGAGGCAGTTCCACCTTCATAAGGTCCACCACCAGAGGCCGAATTACCTTCAGAGGTAGGATCACCTTCAGAGTCAAACTCACTTTCACAGTCAGAGTTACCTTCAAAGTCAGACTCACCTTCAGAGTAAGAGTCACCTTTAGAGTCACAATCACCTTCAGAGTCACAATCACCTTTAAACGCTAACTCTAGTGTAAACAGTACACTAGGATTGGATTGAGACTTGTTTCAATCCCATGTTTCTGATTCTTTCACTATGACATCTCTGTTGACTTCAACTTTGTTGGTGAGTGGGAAATAGAGCTTACACACACCTATACAATGGTAACTTATAAACAACATGACTTTGCTTCTATCATCCAATTTTCTTCTAGTAGCATTTGGTATATGTTTTTAACATACATAACCAAACACCTTGAAATGGCTCATAATTTTCTTTTTTCCAGTCCATTTCTCAATAGGAACTACTTCCTTTAACTTCTTTGTTGGACATTTGTTAAGCATATATGTTGATGTCACAATTGCTTCACCCTATAATGTATGAGGTATATTCTTTTCTTTCAATATGCTCCTTGTCATATCAAGCAGGGTTTTATTTCTCCTTTCAGCAAGGCCATTGTGTTGTGGAGTGTATGGAGCAGTCACCTCATACTCAATTTCATGCTCCTCATAAAACTTCTTGAACTCTGTTGAATTGAACTTACCTCCACCATCGATTCTGAGGATATTCAACCTTTGTCCACTTTGATCTTTAGCCATCACTTTGAACATCTTGAACTCAGTAAACACCTTGTGTTTGAACTTTATGAGTGCTACCCATGTCATTATTGTGAACTCATCCATAAATGACACAAAGTAATTATTTCCTCCTAGTGAAGGCACCTCAAATGATCCACATACATCAGAATTCACCACACCTAAAGCATGAGTTACTCTTGAAGGCATTTCTGATGAGAATGGAAATCTTGGTTGCTTGCCTCTCATGCATATATCACATGATTTCTCTAGTGCCACAATCTTTGGAATTCCATGTGCCAGATTCTTTTAACTCATATTCCATATACTTATGAAGTTCAGATGTCCCAATCTCTTGTGCCATAACTTACTTTCCCCTTCAGCATTTGCTACGCTAAGGCATTGAGTGTCTGTTGTTGTAACATTCACCTTGAATGTGATGTTTCTTCCTAGTTCAGACTGCATAATCAACTTCTAATTACAGACATACAACTTCAAGAGATTATCTTTCATGGTTACTGAAAAACCTTTTTCAAGCAGTTGACCTACACTCATCATATTGTTATTCATGCTAGGAACATATCATACCCCCTTAATTAGTACAATTTTTTCATTCTTTAATTTTACTCTGACATTTCCCATTCCTTCAGCATTCAGATATTCATCATCAACACATGTGATATTCATCTTTCTACCAGAGTCAAAATAAACCAATCATTGCTTATTTCCAATTAGGTTATTTGAGCTGCTTATGTCCATATACCATCAGTCGACCATTTTTTCACCTTTATTTTCACATGCCATCAATAGCACGGGTTCATCATCAGAATCTCCTCTGCTATGTTGGCTTTTTCACCCATTCTAACCTTGTTTGACCAACAATCAACAGCAAAATGGCCAAACTCGTTGTAATTGTAGAACTGGACCTTTCTCTTTAAAAACTTATCATTTCTCTTCTGAGCATTTTTATGTTCTTCTCATCTTAATTTTTTACTTTTGAGCACCACCACCATTTTTTTCTTATTCTCTAGCCATGCTTGCTTCTTGTTCTTCTTTACAAAAGAAGCTTCCAGAGCCTGTTATATTTCCCTTTCAGAGTTTCTTTCAGTCAGACGCAATTCTTGTGCCTCTAAAATACTTTAAAGCACTTCAATTCTCATGGTTATAGTGTCTTTCGAATGTTATATAGCTAAAATTATGTAATAAAACTTAGTAGTAAATGATCTTATTACTTTTTCAATGATACTTGTTCAAAGAGCGTTTCTTCACAAGAATTCATCTCATTCGTGACCACAATCACTTTGGAGAGGTAATCAGGCACCTTCTCATTGTTCTTCATATTGAGATTCTCGTATTGCTTGCATACGAACTGAAACTTTACTTTTTACACGGATGCGTCGCCACCATAGCACTGCACAAGTGTATGCCACGTTGCATTCACTGTCTTGAGTCAACAATCTTCTCAAAACCCTTCGTATCCACACACTAATGGATATAGAATAATGCCTTCTGATCCTTATTCCTCGTTTCACGTTGCGCATTTCTTTGCGTTTATATTGCATTTTATGCAATCGGCGCGTAACCATCATTGACGAGACCAAGAACATCTTTAGGACCAAACAACACACACATATGAAATGACCATTGATTCCAATTCTTTCCGTCGAATACTAGAAGCTTTGTATTCAAGCTACCATTTATGCCAGTCATCTTTGTTCTTGTACAAATCACTCAATTTTCACCAACACTCGTGTTTCCCAATCCCTGAGAATCAAGATTATGATTCTCTTCAATTTCGATCTTCAATTCAATGTGAATTTTAGGAACAAAATAAATCACACACCTCTTGTACACTTGTGTTTCCTTGTGGCTCGAACTGGATCTCTAGATACCAATTGTTGGAGTTAACAATGAAACTTCAGGGATGCACAAGAAGAAGATGATGATGAAGATGAAATAATTCCAAAGAGGGAGAGAGAGAGAGAGAGAGAGAGAGAGAGAGAGAGAGAGAGATGTAACTAACTTTTCAATGTCAACAAACTCTATTATCTCAATCGTGTAACTAACTGAAATTAACTCTTGTTTATATACAATTTCAACCAAGCCAAATGAAAACTAAAATGAAACTTAAATGAAACAAACTTGAATTTGAATTATATTTAACATGAATGGTATTCCACACCTCGAGTTTTCATCACCATGTCATCCATGTAAATCTTGATGTGGCATATGATTTACATTATGAAGAATTTTTAATGTCTGGTATGTGGCCCATGCATTCTTCAATTGAAAAATCAAGACTCGATAACATAAATTTGGTTCGTACATCATGAAAGTCTTTTTTGACACATCTGTCAGATTCATAAAGATTTGATTGAATCCTTAAAAGACATTCAGGAAGTTGAGGGCCTTGCATCATGATGTTCCATCTAACATGTTTATATTAGCAATGGATATGAATCTTTAAGACTTATTATTTATCATATTGGTATAATATGTACATATGTTTCACATGCCATTGATTTTATTTATTATTACGACTTTGGAAAGCCACGTCTGATATGTGATTTCTTGAATGAATCTTGTATTTGCTAACTTTTGGATCTTTTTTAACTACAACTCCCTTTTCGCATACTAGATTTTACTTCTTTTGTACTAATGGTCGGACATAAATATCAATAACTAGGCGATAATATATTACTTTTAGGAAGATGTTAGGCGTGTACCTTGAACTCCGTGTAAATAAGTATTAATTGCTTCTCAACATTTGAACCAATAGGTATTTCTTCTCGATTGTCAATTAAGCTTTGGCCTTTCTCATTTTACCTTTATCCTAATTCTTTTAACATTTTCATAGATCATGGCTCATGCTCATTTTCCTCTTTTGTGTCTAGTTCATTTAACTTCCATTTTCATTTACAATCTCTTGATCAAATAGGTTTTCCATTTTGGTTGAGGTATTTTCAGTTTTATTGAGGTTAATGACATGGCATTTCTAAATCATTTGTTGATCTTTATTCTTTAGAATAAATTTCATTATCATGGGGTGTTGAGACGATGACTCCAAGTGCATTAAGTATAGGCGTTCTGATAAGTTTGAGACTTAATTGGGTCTTTAGATCAATCTTGTTTATCTGTGTGTGTTTTTTGCAAATGACCTTTTCAAATTACTTTCTTGACTTTAATATTTAACCTCTAACAACCATCAGTGGAATGACCATGTATCCTATGAAACTCTGACATGTCCTCATGTCCCCATGGGGTTTTGATTCCCTTTATCAAGCTAGGTTGATCAAGTTGGATTCGTGACCATCTTAGATTATTCATTTTAGATTCTTCATCAGATGGGTTTAGTTGGTGAAGTGCATTTTGTTCTTTTATCATTTCCTCAATCATTTTTTTCTTCGTCTTAATCTCAATCATTATGGTGATATTTTTTCTTGTCCCCTATTTTTGTTGCAGTTATCTCATTCATTGATATGTATTATTTTTTCCTATTTATGAGTATGCATATCACTTGATGGTCTCCATGCTAATGAGTTATAAAATGGATTTGGTTTGAGACCTGTCACAAATGTCTGTAAAGCCACAACAATGTTTGGGTTTTTTTTATTTGCAGGCGTCTTATCATTGAAACAATCCTTGAATGAGAATAGGTAATCTTTCTACTTTTGTCTAAATTTGATGATGCATGTTGAGATCTTCTGTGTTATCTGACTTGTGGTGAATCTGGACACAAACATCTCATTTTGTTGATTCCATTACTTAATGGATTTGTTTCGGAGATGTGAGAACCATATGATGATAACTCTTTTCATAATACATGGAAAACGATGAAATGCAACGCGTTAAATGTTATTTGAAACTTCATCCTAACATTGAAAGAGGTTAGGTGTTTCTGTGAGTCCATTTTTTGACATACTTCTTCATGGTGGCAATTTGAAATTACCCCAGTACCGTTTCCTAGTGTATTTCGTTCATGAATGGAAGTTATATTATGTCCTTTTTCTCTCTATTTCTTCTTGGTGCGCCTAAAATGATGCTTTACTTCCTCACTTTGAGCTAGTGATGTTGTCATAGAGTATTTTTCCTCCTAATGGAGTTGTTTCGGCGTTTTCAACTCCTTTTCATTAAATCTACCTTATTTTTTTAATAATTAGATTTGGGTTTCCATCACTTTCATGGTATTCTCTATTATCTAATTGTTACATCTATGATGCTTAGGTTGAAATGTTTCATGAAATACCCCAACTTTTTATTTATTAGAACTTTTGTGTATTTATTGATTATTGGGTAATATTAATTAAATAAATAAGGGTGGTGGGATGTGTGACATTGAGGTGAGAGTATGGAGAGTAATTAGAGACTAGTAAAGTTTGATTAAATTATAAAAGTTTATTTTAATACTTAAAATAATAGTATTTTATTAGATTTATTTTAATTGAATAGGAAATAGAAAGTTTGGAGTCAAAGTGTGATTTATGAGGAGTGACGGGGAGGAAGGAGTAAGAGGAATAAGAGTTTGAGACAGAATTAGAACTATATACGATTTACCCTAATGATATCAATTATAATATAACCTAGTCTTAGGGAGTTTTTATCAGTACGTATAATCAGAATTAGAGAATAGAGAATAGGCTAGAGAAAATGTAAGAGAAGGCTTAGAACTTGGAGGGGATTAGAGAATCAAAAACCAGAATTTTACACTGCTACTAGGATAATTAGGTAAGAGGGAGACCTATCTCAATAACAGGTATATGCATGAGGGGTAGAATTGAGGAATCCTTAACCTCTAATAGGGCACTGGGATTTTGTTTACCTTAAAAATTGGTAAACAACCGATAATCTTCCACCTTTCTAAATTTGGTTACTCACAGGTGTCGCAACCTGAAAAAGGAGATGCGAAAAAACAACCGGCGAGAAAGAAAATGACAGAAGAGTCACCACCGTGCGTTATTTATCCCAAAGGAGGGAAAGGAAACGCTCGAAGTAAACCTGAAAAAAGGAAAGGAAAAGACAAGGTCTCGCAACCAAATCTTGGGTTCGGGAGCCGATTATGCGAAGGGAAGGTATTAGCACCCCTACGCATCCGTAGTACTCTACGGGATCCACTTTTGTTGTTCTTGTCTAAAGGGTGTAGGTTTATCTAATGTACTATTTACTAAAAGGGGGGTCAAAAGAAAATGACTCGCACGGATGTCGCATCCACTGCATACGTATCTCATCTGAACATGAGAATCAGAGTCTTCGTAGCTCGGCTACCTATGGGTTAAAGAGGAGTGTGCTCGCTAAGACATCGCGTCTAATGCTTACGTATCTCATCTGGAATGAGAATCAGAGCAAGCCGTAGTTCGGCTACCTACGGGTTAAGGGTTGTGTTTTTTAGATGAACGACGTTACTACGCAATCTACCGGATGCTCGACCTTTGGAGACTTACTCGCCTGTAGTAGAAGGAGTTAACGTGTTCTTAGGAGAAGAAAAATCAATGAGTTGGTTTGTGTTTTAGGAATGCTCATGCAAAAAAGGAAGTCCTAGACGAAGGAACAGTGCTACCTTAATTGACATGCAAACGAGAGATTATACGAAGCCTAGCAATCCTATGGGGAGACGATCACACCACACAAAACATGTATCTTAAAGTAAACGCGCCAACAGGGGGGCTCAAACATACATGGGTAGGGCTTTAGTCAAGAGGGGTCATATCAACCTCGACAAACAAGCCATGGAAAGGTAATCAAATGGGCTCTTAACCACTGACATTGAACGTCAGGGTGAGCAGATCAAAAGGGTAATGAGGATAAGACCTCATAGCTCTTAACCCTGGACAGGGTGAGCTCATGACAAAAAGTGGGGATTCAGAAAGGTGGAACCCTCTCCACTGACTGACCGGACAAAAGATCTTGGGCTTTTATTCTGAAGCATCGACACGTAGTGCGAGCATAAAGAACGACACACTGAATAACGGGGGATTGATTACTAATCCCTTTTATCCGTCAATTGGCTCTGCATGGAGGTATTTGGGCACAAAAGTAAACAAACAAAAGAAAACATTGCCTCCTATTGAGGCCTTCCAGCTAAGAAAGCGGTAAAATGCGGGAAAGATGTAAAAGTACCACACGGATAAAGATCCGAAGTAATAGCAACTAACGACACAAGAAACCCAGAGATCTCTCAAGCTGGCACCACCAAAGAAAGCAAGTCAGCACAGGTAATCGGAATAAACCTCCAGGTGGTATCCCACAAATAAAGTGGAATGCCAAGCAAGCTATCCTTTCAGGAGTCATGTGAGCCCTCACAAAAAACTCAACAAACAGGTTAGAGTGAAAAGATGGGGCGCAATCAAGAGTTGCCCCAAATCAAAATGTAACCACATGAATCATGGCATTAAAATTCACAAAAAGAGCTCACAAAAAGCAACCAAGTGTAGGAGGCCTAAACCTCTTGCGAAACACATGCATCAAAAGGGTATCAAAATTCAAAGTCAGGGGCAAGGATCCACACATCGAGACATGACATACATACTAAAACATGTGCCCACATGCAAAACCTAACGATAATACCTCATACATTCAGAGCATTCAAATTGAAAGCATAGAGTAATGGAAATAGGGCAAACCTGATTGGAGAGATCGAATGAAATTGAATTGCCCGATTGGGTTTGCAAAGAAATCTGAGGGTTTATATGAGATGGAATTGGCTCTTTGCAGATGAGCTCCTTTCAGTCTTTGGAGGTTGCTCTGAACTCTGTTAGCTCTTCTCTCACTATCTTTTTCCCAGGGTTTTTTGGGAGATGGAAGTCTAGAATTTATAACCTGATTTTTGTGACTTTGTGGGCTCAAAAGAGAGAGGTCCAAGTCCAAGATTTTTCTGTTATATTTTATTTATTTATTTATTTATTTATTATTATTATTATTATTATTTATTTATTTTCGTTTTTATTTTTTTCGTTTTTTTTTTCGAAACGCGTGGGCTTCACCTAGCGAGCATGACAGTTCATGAACAAACTTTTACTCCTTCAAGATTAACGTTTTGACTGATGAATAGACCCCATTTGAACATGTTGGAAGTATCTCAAGCCATTCCCTTGTGTTGACTGATCACCCAAATAGGACCCACAAAGTGTCTTGGATGATATTCAAGTTTCTTGGATCTAATTTTGATTGACATGATGAAATGCAATATGAAATGTTAAATGACCTAAAAATGAATGCATGCATGAGGGGGGCAAATTTTGAGGTATTACAACAGGATCGATCAGATTGATCCTAGGACATGTGCTAACTGTTTTTAAAGTGGATTCTAGTAACTATGGACACTTCGACAATGTCTGTGGAACTGACGATTGAAACTTAGACAGTAAAAAGCTAATATGAATTAAAGAAAAAAACTATAAAAGAATATGATGATAACCAAGTAGCAACCGTAAGCGTTCGAAACAAAGAAGTATTAAGACTGTTTGAAATAACGAAGTAAAGAAGGTTGCTTGAAATAAAAAAGTAAAGAGATGTATTTTTGGAAAAGTAAAGGTAAATTTTATTGCTTCAAAATAACTAACAATGGTGTAAAAAAACGTACATTTCTTAATTTACGGTTCCTCTTCACACGGGTACTTGGTAAATTTTACAGACTCTGTACACACTTTGACACACCTTGATCTTAACACTAAGACCCTTTATTTATATTCAATCGAAATAATTATTTCTAACGGCCCTTCAATCACGTCGAGGCACATGGCACTTTTCATGGATGCAACTATCCATTATGCCCCACATGTACCTTCAGCAGTTTCATATAAGAGCAAAGTTCCCTCCTTTATTTGAATTTTGAATCTCCAATCAAAAACTGTCTTCAACCATTTGGAGAAATATTTCTAAGCCCTAACTGCACGTTGTCCCTTATTGCCCAGGGAATTTCGACTGGATCTCTTAAATATCATATCGGGTCGAAACATCTCTACCCGGTCGAAACACCTCTTCATGGTCGAAACATCTCTACATAGGATTTCCCTTTTGGTAACTCTATAGTGGGCGTCGAAATTATGAGCTAACAAATTGCCCCCAAAAAATTGTATTTTCGACATATGAGAGAAAAAGACATTTTTTGCGAACACGCTTCAACGCCTTAAACAACTTTGACATTGTGCCAAGTGTTCCAATGTTGCAAAACTTTTCAGTTTCTCCAGCTGTCTGGTGACGTCAGAATCATCATTACCTTTTTCCTAACCACGTCTCTTCAGCCCACAACTGAATCTTTTCACTCATCACGTTTCCTAGACTCTAGGAAATCACGGGTTCAGACATTAATTAACATCTCCATCACATTGTCCAAGGAAGACACGTGTCCCACTAACTTGTCAACCATTAATGCTGACTTGAAGCGTTTTTTCTTCCAAGCATGCCTATAAACTCACAAACTTACCCATTTCACACTTTACGCTTTCTGAACTTCTAAACACTCTAGCTATTTCTCTTCAAACAATCTTCAACCAAAAAACCCATATTTCCCTCTTTCATTCTCCAATAGAAATGGAAACTTCAAGCAAAACTCCTAAAGAAGTAAGCGTAGCTATCAATACCACAGTTACCAAAACAAAAGCTCCCAAGAAGATCTCAGAGCTTCCTCCTTTCACTACATTGTCTGCTCCACCAACGGTGGGTAACCGGCAGTACATACCAGAACCCAAAATGGAGGAACAACGGAAAATCTATGCTTCTCAGGTACTTATTCCTGTTTCTGTTTTTGGAAAAAATCATGCATTATTTAGGCTTGTAACTGATTTAGACATTGATTCTAGCAAGCTTAGAGAGTATTTCCCCTCTTATCACAAATGCAAGCCTATAGGGCAAGCAAAAAACCCTAGGACTGGAATAACCACCACTGAAAACCCTAAGGCTAGTGAAACCATAGATTTAAGGTTTCTGAATAATGGATTCAGAGTTTTCCGTGCTACCCCCACATTCAAAGACCCCATTGATTATTTAGATTGGTTAAAGAAAACAGAGAAAGCTAAATCCCAGAACTGGAAAGACACGGGCATTTATGACCTAATCATGTTGTCGAAGATAGAGTTGGAGTATAGCACCTCTATGTTGGTTTCTTCATTGTACTTTTGGGATTATACACACTATACTTTTTACCTTCCATGTGTAATGGCCACACCAATGCTCTTCGACTTAGCTGCTATCACAGGGCTAAAACCAACTGGACATACCTACAATCTCGAAATCGATGTTGCAGACACCATAGCCTCTTCAACCTCTCGAGCAGCATATTCGACTCATATCACCCATTATCATGACAAAGAGACTGACACCGTCTCCGACGTGGAGCACATAGCTTTCTTGGCCCTATGGTTGTCTCACTCGAAGTCTTTGCAAGTTGCCAAGAAATATCTCACCTTGGCTAATCAACTACATGTTGGACATGATATTTGTCTAAGTGAGATGATATTGGCAATTATCTATGAGTCATTGAGCGATGGACGCTCAATTGAAGAATTTGGGCAAAAAGGGAGTCTTCTCCTCTCTGGCCCTTTTTCGCTATTGCAACTCTGGCTCAATGCGACCTTCGAGGCTAGTTTACTAAACAAAGGCCTCATTGATGAAGAAGTTGAGGAGGTTAAAAGTAGAAGGATCGAAGGCATTCGACTGGATCATCTAACTCCCAGTGACGAAGGACAAGCCATGCAACCAACTTTCATGGGCTATATAATGATGTTCGCCAAGCACCATGTTTTCACTTCGAGCATGGCCCCATTTGCTTCTAGAAAGTAAGGTCCAAAATGGTTTACCAGGAATTTCCCCTCTCCATCCAAGAAACAAGAGACATAATCCTTACTGATTTGGGAAGTCTTCTTGACCCCCAGGATCCTAACCTTTCGATTTAATCCTTTAAAGGTTCAAGTTACTTTGATCACCTATCAACCCAACCTTATCGCTCGACAGTTTGGGTTAATTCATGTTCTTCCAAAGTGCCTATATGACAAAAAGGGTAGCCTCCTTATCTACAATGCAATCCACAATGAAGCCATTATCCTCAAGCAGATAGCCAGATATACTGGCAGGACCCAACTTACTCCTTTTAACTTCGACCCTAACTTCCTCTGCACTCGAGAGTTTGGGAGATGGTGGACCAAATACTACATTGAAGAGTTATGTGATGTCTTTTCATCTATCCAACTCTTTGACAAAGCTTTTCTTCTTGTGCAGGAAAAGACCAGAAAAGGTACTTACACGCTTGTCAAAGAAATCCAAGCTTTTCAAAACTACTTTGAAACTGCCTATAGGCCTGATGATCTTAGTCGAACCATCCGCGAAGCAGCTGTCATGCTCAAAGAAATTTTTTCAAAGAAAATGGAAGTTCTAAAGATCCCTTCGTACGTTCCTCATGAGAAACGCTATGAAATGGCTTTCGAACTGTTTCCCTCAAAATTCCCTCCACTGCCTAATGTTGAATTTGGAGTGGCCTTTGCCCCTCCATTTCCAGACTGGTTTATTTGTGGAGACTCCATTAAGATACTTCGACAGCAGTCCTAGAAAAAAACTCAGCGGGTGGTTGTGACTAAACATACTCTAGATAGTTTCAAAGGGCATCTTCATATAGGGATCAAAGATGTTTGCATCGAATTGGACATACATGAAGGTGTGACACAGGAGGTTTTCCTCGAAACAAATCCCTCTTTTAGGCTATTTCCTCTTATCTAACACTAACTGCTTTATGTTATTTTCGTTTAGCCATCAGGGTTCCACCTAAGAAACCCACCATCAGAAGACCAGTCGAATCGAAGACTGGGGGAGGTAGCAAGTCTACAAAGGTATACTTTTGCCTTCTCTTTTCTTTTGCTTTTGTTATGCTTAATGATGCATGAAGAAGTATCTTCCAATTCTTAATTTAGGTTGCTCGAAAGCCTCATCTAAGTCCTATGAAAATCCAAAAACCCGCAGAAACTCCCGTCATAATAGACTCTGACGAAGAGGATCTATCACCGGTGCTCGACCTAACTTCCAGGAAGAGGAAGCAACAATCGAAGGTCACCGACACTTTGATCCAGCCTCCAGCAAAACTCCTGAAGAAAAGGCCTTCTACACTTACTATCCAAGAGCCTACTCTTGAATAAATGGCAAAGATAGAAGCGACTCAAAGTGAGAGTGACAACTCTAGCCCTAGGGTCGAAGGTAACAAGGTAAAACAAACTTCACTCTGCCTTACATAGTTTATTTATTGTCTTTCAACACTCATTGTTTCGATTGTGTTGATTTCAGGGTGGCGCAAGTACCATCGTTTGAACCAAAGCCACAATTTCCTCTGCGCCGACTTCTATAGCGGATGTCTTAAACAGTGCTGGAGAAACCAATTATCGACCATCATCTAAAAAAATCTCCATGAGTGAGATTAACCAACCTCCTTCTGGTGGCATTGATACTTCACCACCAAAGACTGTTACTCAGCACTCCCACACCAGCGACTCTGATCATGAAACTGCTTCGATCGAAGAAGGTGAGGCTGAAGTGAACCCAGAGCCCATGGTGGTGGATGAATTAGTTGAGGATGGAGACAATCCTGGAGATGATTCATACAACATCGAAGGAACAATCAATCCCTAGGAGGAAGGTGGCAACGTCGAAGATACGGTGATGGAGGAAGAGAACAAAGGCAACCATACCCCAATCCCTGTTGGTGACGACGACGAAGGCTCTGAAGAGAGGGATGCTGATACAGGCGAAGGATAGGCTCAGAACCAAACTCTTGTCACTCCAAATATTGCAGTTATTCTGACAGACGGAGTTTCGACAAGTAGTATTGGGGGCCTTTCTGCAGAAAGACTGACTATTCTGAAACGAAGCTAACCCCTTGAATATTTGAAGGCTATGTTAAGATGTAAGGAAAGTTCCTCTAAAAAAAGCCTTAGCACTGCTACGGTGTCTGAAGATAAACCTTCGAGCACCCCTGCAGATGAAGTGCTTTCCAAGATTAAAGACAAGATCATTAAAGGTGACTTATTCTTGTTGTTGTTGGCTGATCCTTTTGCACCCTTAACCTTAAAGGCTCTTCTGAATCAATTTGACCTGCTAGAAACTTCCCCTGAAGTTGCTAATGTTACATTGGAGATAGGTATTATGATCGACCAAGCTGTCATAGATCATAAGCTGCCACCTCAGCTAACAGGGGAAATCGAGAAGAAATCTGGTTCTAAGGCAGCTGCCTGGGATGCTGCCACCGAGTCAACCAACAAGGCGATGGAATTGGAGAAAACTAAACAAAAGAACAAATAAAAGATCAAAAGCCATGATCGTGATATTGCTTCTTGGAGGAAGCAAATAGAAGAACTTCAGGCAAAGATTTCTGAGGCAGAAAGAAGCAAAAGCAAACTCTTAGAGTTTGATGATGCCTTAATGGCTAAAGAGCTAGAATTAGGCCTGGAGTTCGTTGAACAGGCTCGAAAACTTGAGTCTGGCCTCAAACTTCTTCGGTTGAAGAGATCTTTATGTGAAAAATGTCTAGAGCTTCTTAAAGCAAAGTACCTTCAGATCAAGGCCAGCCTTCCTTTATAATTTTTTAGTCTCCTTTCCATTTTGTTTATTTTTTATGTAATGAGACATAAATTTTCATTGTAATGAATATTAGCCCTTTGGGCCTTCGAATCAAATGTAAACCATTTTGGCACTTGTTACCATATTGGCTCTGATTAACTTATATATAACTATCTGTCTCTTATTTTTATCTCTTGGAGTACTGGTCTATACTTTTCTAAATATTTCCCATTTACTCTCAAAATCCTCTTGTCTTCATTAAGCTCTTCAATTTCATAAGCACCATTAGAAAATACTTGCAAAATCTGAAAAGGGCCTTCCCATTTTGGAGATCACTTTCCTAAGGTCTTATCCTTTCAATGTAATCCTTCAACATAGTAGGCCAATACATCCCTTGGTGAAATAAAAGTCATTTCATCTTATGACCAGCTTGGTGTGCCCCACACGCCCCACTGTGGACAGTCGAAAGGGCTAAATATGCCTCTAACTCACCGAGGCACTTAAGCAAAACTCCATCAGGAGACTTCTTAAACAACTCTAATCCCAAAAGAACATAACTTAATGCTCGATACCTGGTTTTTCGATCAGCAGACGTCGTTGGATTCTGTAGATATTCCACTATTGGTTTCCTCCAATCTTCATTTGTCAGATTGTCTATTGCCAATATTTCGAAGTTTCCTTCATCAGCGTATCCCAGCTTTGTTTTTTCTAAGTCTTAAGGGGTTAATCTGGTTGCCACGATATTTCCTCTGACTTCGATGACTTTTTGCAATTTTTCTTTTTAAGTTTTATACCCAGATGCAATCTGAGCCAAATCGTTAGCCACTTGATTTTCCAATCGAGGTATATGTCGAATATTAGCCATTTCGAATCTTTTTAGCAATCGACTAGCTATTATGAAGTACATAATTAAATTCTCTTTAATACATATGTATTCCTTTGTGATCTGTTTTATGATTAACTCTGAGTCACCCATTATTTCGACCCGAGTTGCCCCCAATTCCAACAATATTTCAAGTCTGGCTATGAGGGCTTCATATTCTGCCTCATTGTTCGAACAGAAACCCTTTACTCTATACTTGAATCTTGTTGGAATTTTATTAGGAGAAATAATTAACACTCATATGCCTGTCCCATCCTTGTGACTAGACCCATCGAAGTACAACTTCCAAGGTTCTAATTCAAGATAGTGCAGTGCATTTGCATCAATGGAGTGGTCGACTATAAAATCTGCTACCACTTGTCCTTTAACAGCCTTTAATGGCATGTACGTTAAAGAAAATTCGGTTAATGCTAATGCCCACTTCCCAATTCGACTATGCAAAATCGGTTTGGACAACATATGTTTAATAACGTCGAAATGAGATCAAACATAAACATCAACAGGTTTTATATAATGCTTTAACTTTGTACAAGAGAAATACAAGCATAAACACAATTTTTCAACTATGATATACCTAGTTTTCGCATCATTTAAGACCCTACTGAGGTGATAGATGGCTCTTTTGACGCCATTATCATCCTCTTGAGCCAACATGCTCCCTAAAGTCTTGTCAGACGTAGATATGTATAATCTCATACTCTTATTTCTACAAGATGGTGTCTGGATTGGTGCATAACTCAAGTATGCTTTAATATTATCGAATGCTTCTTGTTGAGCCTACCCTCATTCGAACCCTTCCTTGTTGAGTCAAAACAATGGTGAAAAAGCTTGTGTCTTCCTGATGCGGTGTTTCGCAAGTATACGAACGCGTCAGAGTAATATAAAAGATTGTCGAATCCACAGAGACCAAGTGTCAATCTATCGTTATCTATTGTTATGGTGTTTATCAAAGGCAATCAAAATAGGTGTTTTTGGAGTGTGCAATGAAAAGTAAAATATTGAAATAAATTTAACTAATAAAGACAAGGTCGAATGTAATTCACGTAATCAATGGATAATCCAAGTACTTGCTAATAGAGCTACTTATGGGCAGTGTTTCCTACTTTGAAAAGAACTAATTTAACAGGAACTGTCGCTTTCGTGTATTCAGAACCGAGTTGTACTCCCTAATCAAACCCTCTTATTGTCACTTATAAAAAGGCGCGCATTGCGTTAGAGTAGTAAACCTATTTTTAAGAAATATAGTATCTTGACTAAGTTGAAAAGTATTATAACCTGGATTTCTTAACCAAAAGAGGTTCTCACGAACCAGACTCTAAACTTATAAACGCGTCCGAAAATAGTTTTAAAATCTCTTTTCTTCTTTATGTTAAAAACTCCTAATGAACTAGACAAAGCGCTTTCGCTGTTTTTGAAATAGTTAAAAACAATTAAGCTTAAAAGGACGTTGGACGGCTTTCGATCTTACCCAACGGAATTGAAGTGCGGGATGTAACACCCCGATAAAACAAGATAATTATTTAATTTAAGTTAATAATATATTTATTAATTTAATTAAATAATTGGAATTTTTATTATTGGATTATTATTTTATTGGAATAAAAGTTGGAATTTAGAAAAGGTCCCATTTAGTAAAAAGGTTTATTTTTCACGTGAAAAGGAAAAAGGGACAGAAAAGTGGAAAAAGGGCAAAGAGAACCAGAGAACAAGGGTTGGAGAGAGGAAGAGCTTGAAGCTTAAAGATTCGCCGGATTAACTCAGGTAAGGGGGGTTTATCGTCGATTAATGGGTATTATGGGATAACATGTAGGGGGTAGTGATAGACCATTGATTTGACTCTATTTGGAATGATGCATGATGAAATTGTGAACTTTTGGATGAACGAAATTGGATTATGATTGAAAGGAATTCGTAGGAATTAGATGTAAAAATGTTAGAATTGGTGAAATTGAATAGGGTATGATTCGTGTTAGATGATATGAACGATTACTGTGTAAAATTGGATTGTAGGAGGTTGGAATTGGGAGATCTCGTAGCAGAGAAAACCATAGCAGATCTGGAAATCTGGTTTCTGGTCATACGCGTATGGCACTAGGCAATACGCGTATGAGATGGTCTGGTACGCGTATGGCACTAGGCAATACGCGTATGGATGAGGAAGATGATGTTTTGAACGTGATTTGGTCTCTAATGGTACGCGTATGAGGAAGTGGTACGCGTAGCATATGCGTATGAGACAGGTGATACGCGTATGGGATTGGCGTAGAAATGGGCCATACGCGTATGGGACTAGGCAGTACGCGTATGGGCAGGATTGTGATTTTTCTGTGCTGTTGTTGTGCAGTTTTTGGTTGTTCAGCTGAGTAATGTAATTTAGCTGATGTATGATAGAGTAGGGATCATTTCCCGTTGTTTTGAGCAGTATAGGTATTAGTAGAGTGTGCTAATACTGTGATTGATTATGTGGCATGACATAATATGATTATGTGATAAATATGTTGATGATGTATGATGGTATGCATAATGTTGTGAATGTGTATATCATGTATGAAATTATGAATGGACTGTTTATGGCTTAGAGTGTGAGCATATGTCCATTGTGGATGATTGTTGATGTTTGCATGACTAAGTGATTTAGCTTGCATATTTTGGCCTTTATGGTGGTAGCTAATTTCCATGGTGAGGAATTAGTGAGTTAGTATTGTGGATTGTTGTTGATGTTTGCATGCTAGGTGATTAGCGTGCATAGCATAGCCCTTGGGGTGGTAGCTAATTCCCATGGTGAGGAATTAGTGAGTGAGTCACTAGGTCTCAAATGAGTGGGACTAGTGAGCTTGGTAGCCGTATCTGGATTTGATCGGTGAGGTTGAACTATATGTTCACGAATAGTCGGTACCGCATGCATGGAGTCTCATTGCATAATGTATGTATTTATGGCGTATAATATGAATGGATGTATTCCAATATTATATGTGTGTTTTATGGTTGTGTTGAGTTTGAGTATGATGATGATGACGATTATGAGTTGATATTGCCGTTGCTGAATATGTGTGATCTGATTAGGGTGATGATATGTGTTGAATTACTTAGCATTACATGATATTTTATAATGCTTATTATATTGATTGAGGAACTCACCCTTACAACTATGTTTTCAGGCAACGAGCAGTGATTGAGTAGAAGCTAGTGCTTGGAGTCTAGTGTAGTCTCCTTAGTGGGTCATGCTCTGATAGATGTAACATCGGGACGGGATGTTTTACCTAGTTGAATAATTTTACATGTAATGTGTTACATGTTTTGCCTGATTGATTTGAATTCTATCCGCTGCGTGTCGTGCAAATGCTTTATGTTTTGAATTAATAAAAGAGCATGACAGTTATTTGGTGAATGGTGTGAAATGATTGTGTGACACCCTTAATTGCATGATTACTCTGATTGATATATTGCTATTTTAATTAAAGATTTGGGGTATTAGTAGAAGGGTGTTACATTAGTGGTATCAGAGCATAGTCGGTCGAGTCTAGTCGTAATTATTCTGTTCCCCTGTACGGGATAGGTGTTGTGTAACCCTATCAGTACTTATTGTTTTAGCTTGTTGGGTTTTCAGAATAGAGATGGCTGGAAGAGGTAGAGACGATGCTGCGATTGCTGAGGCTCTGGGTATGCTAGCTGGAGTACTTGGAGGGAATCTGAATGTTGTGGGAATGGGAGCTGCTCGTCAACTGAGTGAGTTCCAGAAGAACAATCCTCCAATGTTCAAGGGAGCATACGATCCAGATGGTGCTCAGAAGTGGTTGAAGGAGATCGAGAGGATCTTCCGAGTGACTGAGTGTGCCGATAACCAGAAGGTCAGGTTCGGTACGCATATGCTGTCGGAGGAAGCAGATGATTGGTGGGTTGCTACCCGCACTGAGTTGGAAACTGCTGGGAATACTGAGATCACTTGGGCGGTGTTCAGAGAGAGATTCCTGAGGAAGTACTTTCCAGAGGATGTTAGAGGAAAGAAAGAGATAGAGTTCTTGGAATTGAAACAGGGCAACCGGTCTGTTACTGAGTATGCTGCTAAGTTCACAGAGCTGTCGAAGTATTACACTCCCTATAACGAGGCTACTGGGGAATTTTCAAAGTGTGTGAAGTTTGAGAACGGGTTACGTCCCGAGATCAAGCAGGCTATTGGGTATCAGCGGATTAGAGTGTTTTCTGACTTGGTGGACTGTTGCAGGATTTTTGAACAGGATACCAAGGCTAGAGCAGAGAGCTATCAGCAAAGGGTTGATAGGAAAGGCAAGAATCAGAATGATCGTGGAAAACCGTATGCAACTGGCAAAGGTTTCCAGAGGCAGAGTGGGGTGAAGAGACCTATTGGGGGAGACTCTAGTGCCCCTGCTAAGAGTTTCAGATGTGGTCAGGCTGGACATCGTATCCATGAGTGTACCAGTACTGAGAAGAAGTGTTTCAAGTGTGGAAAAGGTGGTCACTTGGCTGCAGAGTACCGGTTGAAGACTGTGACTTGCTTCAACTGTGGAGAGGTGGGTCATATCAGTCCACAGTGTCCTAAGCCGAAGAAAGAGAACCAGTCGGGAGGCAAGGTCTTTGCTTTATCGGGTTCTGAGACTTTCGCAGATGATCGTTTGATCCGAGGTACGTGTTATATTAATGGCTTTCCTCTTGTAGCTATTATTGACACAGGTGCGACTCATTCCTTTATATCTTTGGATTGTGCTGTGAAACTTAAATTAGAGATATCTGAGATGCAGGGTAGTATGGTGATTGATACTCCTGCGAAGGGTTCAGTGACTACTACTTCAGTTTGTTTAAATTGTCCCTTGAGTATTTTTAGTAGAGACTTTTGGATAGACCTCGCGTGTCTTCCACTAGTGCAGATTGATGTTATCCTGGGTATGAACTGGTTGGTGTTTAACCGAGTTTATATCAACTGTTTTGATAAGACTGTGATCTTTCCTGAGAGTGAGGAAGGAAAGAGTTTGTTTCTATCAGCAAGACAGGTGAATGAGGCAGTAGCAGATGGGGCAGAGTTGTTTATGCTGTTAGCGACTTTAGAGGCTAAAGATAAACTGGTGATTTGTGATCTAGCCGTGGTGTGTGATTTTCCTGATGTGTTTCCTGAAGAAGTGAATGAATTGCCGCCAGAGCGTGAAGTTGAGTTCTCGATTGATTTAGTACCTGGTACTAGACCGATATCGATGGCTCCGTACCGTATGTCTGCTGTTGAGTTAACTGAATTGAAGAGTCAGTTGGAAGATCTGTTGGATAAGAGATTTATTCGTCCGAGTGTGTCGCCGTGGGGTGCACCAGTGTTATTGGTTAAGAAGAAAGAAGGTACTCTGAGGTTGTGTGTGGACTACAGGCAACTGAATAAAGTGACGATCAAGAATCGGTATCCTTTGCCGAGGATTGATGATTTGATGGATCAGTTGGTTGGTGCGAGTGTGTTCAGCAAAATAGATTTGAGATCGGGATATCATCAGATTCGTGTGAAAACTGAGGATATTCAGAAGACTGCTTTCAGAACAAGGTATGGACATTATGAGTATTCTGTAATGCCTTTTGGTGTGACAAATGCGCCTGGAGTATTTATGGAGTATATGAATAGGATTTTCCATCCGTATCTAGACCAGTTTGTTGTGGTGTTTATAGACGATATTTTGGTGTATTCGAAATCTGAAGAAGAGCATGCTGAGCAGTTGAGAGTGGTTTTAGGAGTTCTACGAGAAAAGAAGTTATTTGCTAAACTATCCAAGTGTGAATTTTGGTTAGAAAAGGTTAGTTTTCTTGGTCATGTGATTTCAAGAGGTGGTGTTGCTGTTGATCCTTCTAAGATAGAAGCGGTATCTAAATGGGAAGCTCCGAAGTCAGTTTCTGAGATAAGGAGTTTTCTTGGACTTGCAGGTTATTATAGGAAGTTCATTGAGGGATTTTCTAAGTTGGCGTTACCGTTGACGATGTTGACTAGAAAGGGGCAAGCGTTTGTTTGGGACTCAAAATGTGAAGAAGGTTTCCAAGAGTTAAAGAGAAGGTTAACTACTGCTCCTATTCTGATATTACCGAGTTCGTCGGAATCATTTGAGGTTTACTGTGATGCTTCATTGTTGGGTTTGGGTGGTGTTTTGATGCAGAATAAGCAGGTTATAGCTTATGCTTCGAGACAACTGAGGGTTCATGAGAGGAACTATCCGACACACGATTTAGAGTTGGCAGCCGTGGTATTTGTTCTGAAGTTGTGGAGGCATTACTTGTACGGGTCAAGATTTGAGGTTTTCAGTGACCATAAAAGTTTAAAGTATTTGTTTGATCAGAAAGAGCTGAATATGAGACAGAGGAGATGGTTAGAGTTTCTGAAGGATTATGACTTTGGTTTAAATTACCATCCGGGTAAAGCAAACGTAGTGGCTGATGCATTGAGTCGGAAATCATTGCATATGTCTATGTTAATGGTTAAAGAATTGGATCTAATTGAGCAGTTCAGAGACTTGAGTTTGGTGTGTGAGAGTACTCACAATAGCGTTAAATTGGGAATGTTGAAGTTAACGAGTGGTATTTTGGATGAGATTAGAGAGGGTCAGAAATCCGATGTGCTTTTGGTTGATAAGTTGACTCTAGTGAATCAAGGTCAAGGTGGTGAATTCAGAGTTGATGAGAATGGTGTTTTGAAATTTGGTAATCGGGTGTGTATTCCGGATGTTACCGAACTTAAGAAGAGTATTCTCGAGGAAGGACATCGTAGTGGCCTGAGTATTCATCCTGGAGCTACGAAGATGTATCATGATTTGAAAAAGTTATTTTGGTGGCCGGGAATGAGAAGAGAAATTGCGAGTTTTGTTTATTCTTGTTTGACTTGTCAGAAGTCAAAGATTGAGCATCAGAAGCCGTCTGGACTAATGCAACCGTTGGCTATTCCAGAGTGGAAGTGGGATAGTATCAGTATGGATTTTGTTTCTGGTTTACCGAGGACAAGTAAGAATTTTGAAGCTATTTGGGTGATTGTGGACAGATTGACAAAATCGGCTCATTTCATTCCGATCAGAATGGATTATCCGTTAGAGAGATTAGCTGAGTTGTATATTGAGAAAATTGTAAGTTTGCATGGTATTCCGTCGAGTATTGTTTCGGACAGAGATCCTAGATTTACATCGAAGTTCTGGGAAGGTTTGCAGAGGGCTTTGGGAACTAAGCTGAGATTGAGTTCTGCATATCATCTGCAGACTGATGGTCAGACTGAGAGGACGATTCAGTCATTGGAGGATCTTTTGAGGGCTTGTGTTTTGGAAAAAGGAGGTGCTTGGGATTGTTATTTACCTTTGATTGAGTTTACCTACAACAATAGTTTTCATTCGAGCATTGGTATGGCACCGTTTGAAGCTTTGTATGGTAGGAGATGTCGGACACCTTTATGTTGGTATGAGTCCGGTGAGAGTGCTGTGATTGGACCGGAGATTGTTCAGCAAACTACGGAAAAGATTAAGATGATTCAGGAGAAGATGAGGATTGCTCAGAGTCGTCAGAAGAGTTATCACGACAAGAGGAGGAAGTCACTTGAGTTTCAAGAGGGAGACCATGTGTTTCTTCGTGTTACTCCGATAACTGGGGTTGGTCGAGCTTTGAAGTCGAAGAAGTTGACACCTCGATTTATTGGTCCTTATCAGATTTTGGAGAGGATAGGGGAGGTAGCCTATCGTATCGCTTTACCGCCGTCACTTGCGAATTTGCATGAGGTTTTTCATGTGTCTCAGTTGAGGAGGTACATTCATGATCCGTCGCATGTGGTCCAAGTAGATGATGTCCAGGTGAGAGATAACATGACTGTTGAAACATCACCTATGAGGATTGAGGATCGAAAGTTGAAGCAGTTGCGGGGTAAAGAGATTGCTTTGGTGAAGGTATCTTGGGGAGGACCAGCAGGTGGCAATGTGACTTGGGAACTTGAGAGTCAGATGAAGGAGTCTTATCCAGAGTTATTCGCTTGAGGTATGTTTTCGAGGACGAAAACTCTTTTAGTGGGGGAGAGTTGTAAGACCCCGATAAAACAAGATAATTATTTAATTTAAGTTAATAATATATTTATTAATTTAATTAAATAATTGGAATTTTTATTATTGGATTATTATTTTATTGGAATAAAAGTTGGAATTTAGAAAAGGTCCCATTTAGTAAAAAGGTTTATTTTTCACGTGAAAAGGAAAAAGGGACAGAAAAGTGGAAAAAGGGCAAAGAGAACCAGAGAACAAGGGTTGGAGAGAGGAAGAGCTTGAAGCTTAAAGATTCGCCGGATTAACTCAGGTAAGGGGGGTTTATCGTCGATTAATGGGTATTATGGGATAACATGTAGGGGGTAGTGATAGACCATTGATTTGACTCTATTTGGAATGATGCATGATGAAATTGTGAACTTTTGGATGAACGAAATTGGATTATGATTGAAAGGAATTCGTAGGAATTAGATGTAAAAATGTTAGAATTTGTGAAATTGAATAGGGTATGATTCGTGTTAGATGATATGAACGATTACTGTGTAAAATTGGATTGTAGGAGGTTGGAATTGGGAGATCTCGTAGCAGAGAAAACCATAGCAGATCTGGAAATCTGGTTTCTGGTCATACGCGTATGGCACTAGGCAATACGCGTATGAGATGGTCTGGTACGCGTATGGATGAGGAAGATGATGTTTTGAACGTGATTTGGTCTCTAATGGTACGCGTATGAGGAAGTGGTACGCGTAGCATACGCGTATGAGACAGGTGATACGCGTATGGGATTGGCGTAGAAATGGGCCATACGCGTATGGGACTAGGCAGTACGCGTATGGGCAGGATTGTGATTTTTCTGTGCTGTTGTTGTGCAGTTTTTGGTTGTTCAGCTGAGTAATGTAATTTAGCTGATGTATGATAGAGTAGGGATCATTTCCCGTTGTTTTGAGCAGTATAGGTATTAGTAGAGTGTGCTAATACTGTGATTGATTATGTGGCATGACATAATATGATTATGTGATAAATATGTTGATGATGTATGATGGTATGCATAATGTTGTGAATGTGTATATCATGTATGAAATTATGAATGGACTGTTTATGGCTTAGAGTGTGAGCATATGTCCATTGTGGATGATTGTTGATGTTTGCATGACTAAGTGATTTAGCTTGCATATTTTGGCCTTTATGGTGGTAGCTAATTCCCATGGTGAGGAATTAGTGAGTTAGTATTGTGGATTGTTGTTGATGTTTGCATGCTAGGTGATTAGCGTGCATAGCATAGCCCTTGGGGTGGTAGCTAATTCCCATGGTGAGGAATTAGTGAGTGAGTCACTAGGTCTCAAATGAGTGGGACTAGTGAGCTTGGTAGCCGTATCTGGATTTGATCGGTGAGGTTGAACTATATGTTCACGAATAGTCGGTACCGCATGCATGGAGTCTCATTGCATAATGTATGTATTTATGGCGTATAATATGAATGGATGTATTCCAATATTATATGTGTGTTTTATGGTTGTGTTGAGTTTGAGTATGATGATGATGACGATTATGAGTTGATATTGCCGTTGCTGAATATGTGTGATCTGATTAGGGTGATGATATGTGTTGAATTACTTAGCATTACATGATATTTTATAATGCTTATTATATTGATTGAGGAACTCACCCTTACAACTATGTTTTCAGGCAACGAGCAGTGATTGAGTAGAAGCTAGTGCTTGGAGTCTAGTGTAGTCTCCTTAGTGGGTCATGCTCTGATAGATGTAACATCGGGACGGGATGTTTTACCTTGTTGAATAATTTTACATGTAATGTGTTACATGTTTTGCCTGATTGATTTGAATTCTATCCGCTGCGTGTCGTGCAAATGCTTTATGTTTTGAATTAATAAAAGAGCATGACAGTTATTTGGTGAATGGTGTGAAATGATTGTGTGACACCCTTAATTGCATGATTACTCTGATTGATATATTGCTATTTTAATTAAAGATTTGGGGTATTAGTAGAAGGGTGTTACACGGGAAAACTTAAGTTGAAAGTTAAAATAGCCCTTAAGTGTTTCTACGAACATTTGTACGGATTATTGGTTCAATTACGATCCTTATATTCTAACCTTATAAATTTAGTTAGACATGGTAAAGTAAAAGTGCATTAATTTAAATAAAAGTAGTGCGAGTGCGGAAAGTAAATAAAAGTAGTGCGAGTGCGGAAAGTAAATAAAAGTAGTGCGAGTGCGAGAAATAAATAAAAGTAAAAGCGAGTGCGAGGAAATAAATAAAGTAAAAGCGAGTGCGAGGAAATAAATAAAAGTAAAGCGAGTGCGAGGAAATAAATAAAAGTAAAGCGAGTGCGGGAAATAAATAAAATAAAGCGAGTGCGAGGAAATAAATAAAAGTAAAGCGAGTGCGGGAAATAAATAAAATAAAGCGAGTGCGGGAAAATAAATAAGATAAAGACAAGTAATAAAAACCTGCTCCAATCGGAGGGTTGAATAAATTGCAATGCGGAAATGAAAATGGCGACAGGATTAACTTCCTTCCAAAGTGCTCCAAACTCGATTACAGACTCTATCACAGACTTGATTACACAATTGTGGTAACACTCCAATGCGAAGCGATTACCACTTTATAAAACTGAATATATGCCTAAGTGAAACAAAGTTGCTCTGAGTTTGCCTCTGCTCTAAGTTTGGATGATTGTAAAAGTGAATTCGAGTTTCTATTTATAAGCAAGTAAAAAGATGGAAATGACTTGGATGCCCTTCAACTTGAAAATGGAGGGAAACTGTTTTCCTCTTGTGGCGCCCGCCACAAGGCCATGGCGCCCGCCACAAGGCCAAAGTGAGGCGCCTTAGTGGATGTAGTGGAGAACGTGGGAGTTGAGGGAAGTTGAGCTTGGACACGTCATGGCTTGGTCTGTGGCGCCCGCCATTGGGTAGGCCATAAGCATAAAATGCTGAATTTTAGGGTTTTTGGCTCTTTTTCACTCCTTTTCTCAATCGGGGCTCCGATTAAATTAAAAACCTGAAAACAAAGGAAAACATACCAATAACACAACAAAATGATAATAAAACAACTAGAATGCATGTGAAATCGGAGTCGAAAATACGGTAAATTTTAGTGTTATCAAACTCTCCCACACTTAAACCTTTGCTTGTCCTCAAGCAAAACATTGAAAAGCTCATAAAAGAAAGTTTGTGTAAACGAGTGCTTCAGGTAAAAATTCTAAGTTCAAGTCGGGATGCAGTTATAGGTACTAACTGAGTGAACTAAGGGTATCATGATGACAATAATCCGCAAATACGGACATAAACTTCATTCCTATATTAACCAACCCATATTATCCCACAATACCTAGGCCTGCCTCTTCATCTCTTTTTATATCCTTTTCATTTAGGCGCAATCACATTAAGTCCGTTATTCGTACATGCTACATAGTAGAGTGGCCTGTTAGTGATTATGATCAGAGCTTGGGGTTTCTGGCACATAAATATGTGTAAACCCTTTATTGGACTCAACTGTAGTTGTGGGGGATCGGATCGTAATCCGCCCTACCGAGTTCAGTGCCAGATACCTCTGAACCAACTAGCAGTGGGTACTGCTTTTCTTTTTCTTTTTCTTTTTCTTTTTGTAGCAATTTTTTTTCACAATTCTTTGGTTTAAATGACTTTGTGAGGGTCACCTATACCGGAGTTGCCTTTTTGCTTTCTTTTATTATTTATTTATTTTTGTTTTTCTGGATCATTCACTTAGTTGCATCGGTCCCCTACGTAGAGGATGCGTAGGCCGGAGCTGACTGCTGAGATAAACTACTAAGGACTTATACGGAAATGATGATTAAGGCCATGGTATATGGGGTTTCGGGAATGATTCCTATATTTACGAAGCTTATGGTGCTAAAACAGATACTGATGTTTCGCAAAGTTCTCCCAAGTCACCGCATCCTTACTCAAAACATGTCTTTAAAACCTGAAAACTTTCGGAATAACACTATTTTCTTTTGTAAAAAAAATTTGGTGGGGCTAAAGGTATGGGGAGGTAGGATTGTACTAAAGATCTACTATATTTGGTGACTCGTCAGACTCATGCATTATACTAAAAAGCAAAATAGACAACTAAAAGGAAATAACAAATAAATAAACTATCTAAAAACAGCAAAGAAAAAGCGATAAAGGAAAAAACGAGAAAAACAAATAAAGAAAAGACGATAAAGTCTCCTCCCACACTTAAATCGAACATTGTCCCCAATGTTTCGAAATAAGATAAGGAAGAGTTACCTGGAAACCTATTACTGACCACTAGTGCCCTCGCCATTCTGAGGTGGACGACGGGATCGGGTACGACGACGATCTCTCTGATCCATCCTCACCATCAGGGCATCCTGAGCGGTCCTCGCGTCTCGAAGGTGACCTAAAATGGTACCCTGAGTGTTTTTTACGATAGCAATGTGTTGCTGGTGGTAGTGTTGTTGACGGGCCTGTGTATCTGTGATCGTTTGCAGGGACTGTAGAACAGTGTCATAGGACCTGTCTGTCCTCTGCTGCGATTCTTGCATGAAGTTCATATTATCCGTTATTTGTTGCTGGAGGGTAGAGAGGAGGTCGTCACGCCGTTGCTCTCTAGCCATGTGGTCACGCCACATCTCCTCTGTAATATAGAAGCCAGGAGTGGTACCTGCAGAAGAAGAAGATGGTGCGGTGTGTGGTGGTGAAGGATGATGGGGGACACATGTGGTACGGGAGATCTCTCTCTCCGATCATATTCATCATCAGTGTCATGTCCCGCCTCATCATGAATATTAGGAGGAAGAGGACCCAAAACAGGTGGAGCGTCTAAATCGTAGGTCCAATTCCTTTCATCTTGTACATCTGTACGTCAAGTGCACGGTAAAACAACAGACGGGATGGCTACACCATGAACCATAAGCATATAGCCTCCTTCTCTCCTCGAGCGGCACAATTTCATGTCTCTCAGAAATTTTAGGTTAATTGTGCGAGGAGGTAAGGGTTCTAGGGTAGCCATCTCATCGTTCAGGTTAAGCGCCCAAGCAATAGATGTAATCAATCCACCAAAAGAAATCGGTCCCGTTTTATTCACAGTTAAAATCATATGAGCAAGCATGAACGGGACCGAATTAATACGTCTATTTGTGAGGCTTCCTTGTAAAAATAGAAGCTCTCTAGCATTAACCTTATTTGGATTCTCCCGGCCAAAAATAGTGCATGCTAACAGATATCTAAAAACTCTGATGGTCGGGTTATGGATAGTTGAGGCAAGAACTCCTTCAAAAGAGTTTATGGAAGTGTTTGATAAACGCTCCCAGAAGGAAAATACCTCAACAGACCATTCGGAATCCAAAGGGGCCTCACAAATAGCACCTTCCCCATGAGGGATCCCTAACAAGCTGGCTAGTTCGTCGATACTGAATTGGTATTCAACAGCAAACATTCTAAATTTGACAGTACCAACTGTGCTAGCAGTGTTAGGGTTGACAATATAAATTAGGGAACTCAAAAATTCAATTGTCAACCGCTCATAGGTAGGTTCTTTATTGGAAAAGAAATTATGCAAACCTAAATTATCTAATAAATGAAATATGCTATGATAGATACCTAAAGTGTAGAGACAGTTTTCGTCAACATACCTTGTCGGGAGGATTTCCCGATTTTGCAACCGTTCAATAATTTTTCTTTGTCGATCCCCTGGTTTCCCTCCACGAAGAATGAATCCGTTAAACTCCATTTTAATGCTCTTGAAAAGTGATGAAGAAGATGAAGTGGTTTGTGAAAAGGTTGGATTTTTATAAAATCCGACGGATGAAATCGAAAATGGAAAGTGGAATAATGATTTGTATGGTGTGGTGGTTAGAAAAGTATGAGCTTTTTGTGGGTTCAAGGATTTTTTCCAAGGTGAAAAAATGGGTTTGGGAGGTTGTAAGTTGCAAAAATGGTGAAGAAAAGGGTTTTGCCCCGCCCATTTACAGACGCTGTGGCGGGCGCCACAGGTCCTATGGCGGGGGCCACAAGGCAAAATCTGGCTGGGCCAGATTTTGGTCCTTTGGTTTGGGCTTCTCTTGTCTTTTGGCTTTGAGGGGTCTGGATAGCATTTGTCTTGTGATTCTCCTAGTATCTTTGACTTGCATAATTTTATAAAAGTAAAAACAAAAATAAAAAGTGAAACTGAAACAAAAACAAAAATAGAAATTAAATATAAATAAATAAATAACTGAAAAATTAAAATGCAAATAAAATAAACATAAAACATATGTAGATAAAAATAGAAATACTAATATATAGATGTAGTTTATATAATATTCCAAATGCTATAATATAAGATGAGTTATGTAAATACAAGAAATATAAAAAAAATGAGATAAAATAAGATTAAATGGTGAGATTATGTAGTTGGGATGTCATCTTCCTAAGAGGAACCACGGAGCATGGCTACTTCTTGCTTGAGTTCTGCGATCTCCTGATATAGACAGTCGGCTTCAGTAGCATGGGTGAGATCAGACACTCCCATCTGTAAAGTAAGGTCAGCCACCTCCTGTCTAAGCGCTGCGATCTCTCTACGACACTCAGCAATCTGAGTGCGGATGTCGGGTGTCTGCAATGAAAGATTATTAGAGAAAATAGTGATTCTGGGATATGGTGGTGTAGGTGTGTATTCAACAATGGGTGGCGATCTCGGTTCCTCAACGGTCTCTCCCTGGCCCTCAAGAGCATAACTCCAATTCGTTGGATCATGCACACTGGTCATCATAGGGTCTGGCAATGTGAAGTAATGGATAGCCTCGCTGTCGACTAGCAATCGGAACTGACATGGGTGGAAAGAGGCTCTCCTCATCAATCCTCTGGTCAAACAGAAGTCGATGTCCATGGTCGTGTACCCACAGTAGGTCCGAAGATGTAACAGCTTGCGAGACAGACCTAAAGCGACAGCAATCTGAGTGATGATTCCATCAACATGGATGACTCCTTCGGTAGATCTGGAGATACCGCTGAGACTGTATAATAAAAAGTTTCCACATGCTACTGGGCGAGACTGGGATGCACAAAATAATAGGAAGATCTCCTCTTCACTCAGTAGTGTCTATGCATCCGGCTTTCCCAGGAAGGAATGTGCTAATATCATCTGAAAGTATCTGAAGGCGGGGTTATGTACGACATGAGACAACTGCATAGATGGATCCTGGCTTCCGCCACCTGAGATATCACTCCAAAACTTCTCCACCTCCTTACCCAAGAAATATCCCATAGGTGTCTCCGGGATAGCGTCAGGAGTGGTCTGGAAACCCAATAAGTCGCTGAGCTCTTTCTGGCTGAAGGAATACTCAACTCCAAAAAGCCTGAAAGCAGTATACCCATCTGGTCCAAAATACGGGTCATAGTCGAATGAACTCAGGAACTCCAAAGTCAGGTTCCTATATGTGTTACTTAAGTCATCAGCAAACTCGTCCCAGTGAAGCTGGTGGCTAAGGAATCGGATACTCGGCTCGATACCCAGTGCCTCCATACAGTGCTGATCAGGATAACGTGTGGGTGCCATAGGACGTTGATACAAAGCAATGTAGCGCTCCCTCTGAGCATTATCTCTATAGGCCACGTGCATGTCATCAAAATCCTGCATCCTGTAAAAGTTAAGAAAGTGATCCTGAAAATACAAACCATTCAAATGTTAGTCTCAATGCAAAATATGATAAAATAAAATAAAAATGCGAAAAAGTAAAATGAAAGAAAAACCATGGGTTACCTCCCACGCAGCGCTTGTTTAACGTCAATAGCTTGACGATTAGAATTTATACACTTGTAGTAGTAGGAATTGATGGATCAATCAGGGTGTGGCTTGAGTAGTATGCTGGAATGTCTCCTCCTTCGTAGAGCTTCAGTCTTTGTCCATTTACAATGAATGGACTACAGGTTTGGTTCTTGATTTCTACGGCTCCGGGTCTCAGAATCTTGGATACTTCGAAAGGACCAGTCCATCTTGAACGTAGCTTTCCAGGGAAGAGTTGTAACCTAGTGTTGAAAAGGAGAACAGGATCGCCTACATTGAATTTTTTCTTTACTATTCTTTTGTCGTGATAGGCTTTTGTCCTCTCTTTATATATTTTTGCATTCTCGTAGGCAGATTGCCTAAGTTCTTCTAGTTTATGAATGTCTAGGGTACGCTTTTCTCCAGCGGCTAGGTAGTCTAAATTCAAAGTTTTAATGGCCCAATAGGCCTTATGCTCTGATTCGAACGGTAAGTGACAGGATTTTCCATAAACTAGTTGATAAGGAGTAGTTCCCATAGGGGTTTTGAAAGCGGTTCTATAGGCCCATAATGCTTCTTGAAGCTTCTAAGACCAGTCTCTCCTAGAAATAGAAACAGTTTTCTCTAGGATTTGTTTTATCTCCCTATTAGATACTTCTACTTGGCCACTAGTTTGTGGGTGGTATGGTGTTGCTACTCTATGCCTAACTCCATATTTTCTTAAAAGTTTGTCAAATATTCTCGATATAAAGTGTGATCCTCCATCGCTTATGACTAAACGTGGTGTTCCAAATCTAGGGAATATATAGTTTTTAAATAGTTTGATTACTACTCTAGTGTCGTTTGTGGGTGCAGCTATAGCTTCAATCCACTTAGACACATAGTCTACGGCTACTAAGATGTACCTATTTCCTAAGGATGGTAGGAAAGGTCCCATGAAATCTATACCCCATACGTCAAAGATTTCTACTTCCTGAATGTTTCTTAGAGGCATTTCATCACGTCTTGAAATGTTTCCAGTGCGTTGGCATCTATCACATTTGACAATGCAAGCATAGACATCACGCCACATGGTAGGCTAGAATAGGCCAGCTTGAAGAATCTTAGCGTATGTCTTAGAGGTGCTCGCATGTCCACCATAAGGTGTAGAATGACAATGCTCGATAATACTATTTACCTCTTCTTCTGGAACGCAACAGCGAAAAATGCCATCTTTACCCCTTTTGAAAAGGAGCGGTTCGTCCCAATAGAAGTTTCTCACATCGTGGAAGAATTTCTTCTTGCGGTGGTAGTCAAGATCAGGGGGTACTATATCAGCAGCTAGGTAATTAACGAAATCTGCATACCAGGGTACGTTACTTATTGCTAAGGAATTTTGAGGATGCTCATAAGGATCTAGGTTATCATCTTCAATGGTTTCTACTCTAGCGATCAGTCTATCATAGGCGAAATCATCATTTATGGGTATTAGTTCTGGTTTTAGATGTTCTAGCCTAGAAAGGTGATCGGCTACTACAGTTTTAGTGCCTTTTTTATCTCTTATGTCTAAATCAAACTCTTGTAGTAATAGAATACATCGGAGTAACCTGGGCTTGGCATCTTTTTTACTTAATAGGTAACGAATGGCAGTTGATCGATGTAAACAATAATTTTTGCTCCTACTAGATAAGATCTAAATTTGTCCATAGCGAAAACTACAGCGAGTAATTCTTTTTCAGTTGTTGCGTAGTTAAGTCGGGCAGCATCTAGGGTTCTACTGGCATAATAAATGGCATGTGATTTTTTATCTTTCCTTTGTCCTAGAACGGCTCCAACTGCATAATCACTAGCATCGCACATTATCTCAAAAGGTTCTGACCAATCAGGTGGTTTCATAATGGGTGCAGATACTAAGGCTTGCTTTAAAAGATTAAATGCGTCATTACATTTTTCGTCGAAAATGAATTCAGCATCTTTCATTAAAAGTCCAGTTAAAGGTTTGGTTATTTTGGAGAAGTCCTTAATAAAACGCCGGTAGAATCCAGCGTGTCCAAGAAAGCTTCGGACTTCTCTGATGGTTCTTGGTGGATTTAGGTTTTCTATAACTTCTATTTTAGCTTTATCTACCTCTATACCTTTTTCGGAAACTATATGTCCTAAAACTATTCCTTCGGTTACCATGAAATGACACTTTTCCCAGTTTAGCACGAGCTTCACCTCCACGCATCTCTCCAGGATTTTCTCAAGGTTAGCAAGACAATTGTGGAAATAAAATCCGCAAACCGAGAAATCATCCATAAACACTTCCATGATACCATTAAGGTAATCTGCAAAGATTGACATCATGCAGCGTTGGAAAGTAGTTGGGGCGTTACAGAGGCCGAATGGCATTCGTCTGTAGGCAAAAGTTCCATAAGGGCATGTAAAGGTGGTTTTTTCTTGATCTTCGGGGTGGATAGGTATTTGGAAGAATCCAGAGTATCCATCTAGATAGCAGAAGTAAGAGTGTCTGGATAGACGCTCCAAAATCTGGTCTATAAATGCTAAAGGGAAATGGTCCTTCCTAGTTGCTTTATTTAATTTTCTATAATCTATACGCATCCGCCATCCTCCTTCTAAATGTTTTGCTACATGTTCGCCTTTATCATTTTGTACGACTGTGATGCCTCCCTTTTTAGGTACTACATGCACAGGGCTCACCCACTTACTATCCGAGATCTGGTAGATGATACCTGCCTCAAGTAACTTAAGAACTTCCTTTTTAACAACATCACTCATTATAGGGTTTATTCTTCTCTGATGTTCCCTAGAGGGTTTTGAATCTTTTTCGAGCGAAATCCGATGCATGCATACGGATGGACTTATACCTTTCAGGTCAGAGATATTATATCCTAAGGCTGAGGGATATCTTCGTAAAACGTCTAAAAGTTGGTTTGTTTCCTTTTGGCTCAAGGTAGCACTAACTATAACTGGACGGTTCATCTTTTCATCGAGGAACTCGTATCTCAGGTTCTTAGGTAGTTCCTTAAGTTCTAAGGTTGGTTTCTTAGGGCATGGCATAGGATCTAGAGTAAGGGATAAACATTCGTAAAGGTTATCATCGATGTAGGGTTTCTTAAAGTCATCATCTTCCCTTATGAGAGTTGATGGTAACTTAATTGTTTTTATAATTTCTTTTTGTTCTAATTCTCTAACACATTCATCAATGATATCTAAGGCATAACACGAGTCTCCCATCACAGGTGCCATAGGAAATTTCGAAAGTATAAATTCTATTTTCTCGTCACCTACCTCAAATGTCAACTTTCCTTTCTTGACATCTATTATGGCTCCTGCAGTCGATAAGAATGGTCTACCTAGAAGGATCGGTATATCATTGTCCTCTTTGATGTCCATGATAACAAAATCAGTAGGGATAAATAACTGACCTATCCTAACAGGAACATCTTCTAAAATGCCTATCGGATATTTAACTGATCTATCGGCTAACTGAAGTGACATCTTAGTGGGTTGTAATTCTCCTAAGTTTAACCTCTCACACACTGCTAAAGGCATTAGGCTTACACTAGCTCCTAAGTCTAGAAAAGCTTTTTCGATGACATGATTACCCAAAAGGCAAGGAATGGAGAAATTTCCAGGATCTTTATCTCTCTTTGCTAATTTGTCCTCGGAAATAGCATTACATTCCAAAGGCTTCGGATCGTCAAGTCTACGTTTGTTGGTAAGGATGTCTTTGAGAAACTTTGCATAAGAAGGTATTTGGGTGATGGCTTATGTGAAAGGGATTTCTACATGAAGTTTTTCTATAACTTTAATAAATTTTTGATATTGTTTATTGATCTGGGTTTGTTTGAGTCTTTGCGGATATGGTATAGGTGGTTTATATGGAGGGGGTGGTACGTAAGTTTTATCTTTAGGTTCTTCTCCTTTTTCTCGACCTTCCTGGTTTTCAGATTCCTCTGGTTCCTTTACTTCGTCTGTGGGTTTGGTACATTCCTTAGAAGTTTCGGGTTCACTCAATCTAGGGTTTGGTGGCTCATCATAAGCGTTCCCACTTCGTAGGGTAATGGCATTGGCTTGTCCTCTCGGATTTTGTTGAGGTTGTCCAGGGAATTATCCTCCAGGTGTAGTCTGAGGGGCTTGGTTTAAAGTTACCTGAGAGATCTGGGTTTCAAGCATCTTGGTATGAGTAACTATTTGGTCAACCTTGGTTCCTAACTGAGTAATCAATTCGCTAACATGAATGTTTTGGTTCATGAACTCCTTGTTTTGTTGGGTTTGAGCGGTGATAAAATTTTCCATAATTTTCTCAAGGCTCGGCTTTGGTGGTACAGGTTGCATAGGTTGATTTGATCTTGGGGCTTGATAACTAGGTCTCGGGGGTGCATTATTTTGAATAGGGTTATTGTTTTTATAGGAGAAGTTCGGGTGATTCCTCCATCCAGGGTTATAGGTATTCGAATATGGGTTCCCTTGGGTGTAGTTCACTTGCTCATAGTGGGTTTCGTTTAATAGACTGCATTCTGCAGATTGGTGTCCTTTGGTTCCACATATCTCACAATCCGACGAAACTGTGGCTACAGTATTCGGGTTTATGCACATATGCTCGACTTTGAGGGCTAATGCGTCCATCTTAGCTTGCATCATGTCTATAGAGCTTAGTTCATGCACTCCTCCTTGGGCTTCCTTCTTCTCAATTGTCGCTCGCTCGACTCCCCATGATTGATGGTTTTGAGCCATATCTTCGATGAGGGCACTAGCTTCAGGATAAGGTTTGTTCATCAGAGCACCGCCTGCGGCAGCGTCGATGGTCATCTTTGTGTTGTAATGAAGTCCATTATAGAAGGTTTGAATGATTAACCAATTTTATAAGCCATGATGTGGGCATGCTCGTAACAACTCTTTATATCTTTCCCAAGCTTCGAACAGCGATTCTCCTTGGTTTTGGGTAAATCTAGTTATATGGTTTCGAAGAACGGCGGTTATACTCGGGGGAAAATATCTAGCAAGAAAAACTCTTCTAAGGTTATCCCAAGTCGTAATAGAATTGGGTGGAAGGGAATCTAACCATGATAGGGCTTTATCTCTGACGGAAAAAGGGAATAATCATAAACGTATTGCCTCAGGAGAAGCTCCATTGGTTTTAAAAGTATCTGCTAATTGAAGAAATATTTTTAAATGTTGGTTTGGGTTCTCAGTAGCGAGACCTGTGAATTGTCTCTGTTGCACTAGTTGCAACAGGGATGGTTTAAGTTCAAAATTATTAGCTGGGATGGTTGGGTTTACTATACTAGAACTAGGTTCTTCATTAGAAGGTTGAGCGAAGTCCTTAAGAGGTCATTGGTTTTAATCTTCGGCCATAGCTCTCTTAATTCTATGAAAGCATAAACGTGCACGAGCGTAACGTTCAGGTTCCGCCAAAGGGTATACTAAGCTTAAACTTCTGGTACTGCGAGTTCTTCGCATTGACCGGCGGGAAATAGCCTAAGTCTAAACGATATCACAACAGGAAAATGAAATTTGACGAAATTGGTCCCCGGCAACGGCGCCAAAAACTTGATGCGGTGTTTCGCAAGTATACGAACGCGTCAAAGTAATATAAAAGATTGTCGAATCCACAGAGACCAAGTGTTAATCTATCGTTATCTATTGTTATGGTGTTTATCAAACGCAATTAAAATAGGTGTTTTTGGAGTGTGCAATGAAAAGTAAAGTATTGAAATAAATTTAATTAATAAAGACAGGGTCGAATGTAATTCACGTAATCAATGGATAATCCAAGTACTTGCTAATAGAGCTACTTATGGGCAGTGTTTCCTACTTTGAAAAGAACTAATTTAACAGGAATTGTTGCTTTCGCGTATTCAGAACCGAGTTGTACTCCCTAATCAAACCCTCTTATTGTCACTTATAAAAATGCGCGCATTGCGTTAGAGTAGTAAACCTATTTTTAAGAAATATAGTATCTTGACTAAGTTGAAAAGTATTATAATCTGGATTTCTTAACCAAAAGAGGTTCTCACGAACCAGACTCTAAACTTATAAACGCGTCCGAAAATAGTTTTAAAATCTCTTTTCTTCTTTATGTTAAAAACTCCTAATGAACTAGACAAAGCGCTTTCGCTGTTTTTGAAATAGTTAAAAACAATTAAGCTTAAAAGGACGTTGGACAGCTTTCGATCTTACCCAACGGAATTGAAGTGCGGGAAAACTTAAGTTAAAAGTTAAAATAGCCCTTAAGTGTTTCTACGAACAATTGTATGGATTATTGGTTCAATTACGATCCTTACATTCTAACCTTATAAATTTAGTTAGACATGGTAAAGTAAAAGTGCATTAATTTAAATAAAAGTAGTGCGAATACGGAAAGTAAATAAAAGTAGTGCGAGTGCGGAAAGTAAATAAAAGTAGTGCGAGAAATAAATAAAAGTAAAAGCGAGTGCGAGCAAATAAATAAAAGTAAAAGCGAGTGCGAGGAAATAAATAAAGTAAAAGCAAGTGCGAGGAAATAAATAAAAGTAAAGCGAGTGCGAGGAAATAAATAAAAGTAAAGCGAGTGCGGGAAATAAATAAAATAAAGCGAGTGCGAGGAAATAAATAAAAGTAAAGCGAGTGCGGGAAATAAATAAAATAAAGCGAGTGCGGGAAAATAAATAAGATAAAGACAAGTAATAAAAACCTGCTCCAATCGGAGGATTGAATAAATTGCAATGCGGAAATGAAAATGGCGGCAGGATTAACTTCCTTCCAAAGTGCTCCAAACTCGATTACAGACTCTATCACAGACTTGATTACACAATTGTGGTAACACTCCAATGCGAAGCGATTACCACTTTATAAAACTGAATATATGCCTAAGTGAAACAAAGTTGCTCTGAGTTTGCCTCTGCTCTAAGTTTGGATGATTGTAAAAGTGAATTCGAGTTTCTATTTATAAGCAAGTAAAAAGATGGAAATGACTTGGATGCCCTTCAACTTGAAAATGGAGGGAAACTGTTTTCCTCTTGTGGTGCCCGCCACAAGGCCAAAGTGAGGCGCCTTAGTGGATGTAGTGGAGAACGTGGGAGTTGAGGGAAGTTGAGCTTGGACACGTCATGGATTGGTTTGTGGCGCCCGCCATTGGGTAGGCCATAAGCACAAAATGCTGAATTTTAGGGTTTTTGGCTCTTTTTCACTCCTTTTCTCGATCGGGGCTCCGATTAAAGTAAAAACCTGAAAACAAAGGAAAACATACCAATAACACAACAAAATGATAATAAAACAACTAGAATGCATGTGAAATCGGAGTCGAAAATACGGTAAATTTTAGTGTTATCAAACTCTCCCACACTTAAACCTTTGCTTGTCCTCAAGCAAAACATTGAAAAGCTCATAAAAGAAAGTTTGTGTAAACGAGTGCTTCAGGTAAAAATTCTAAGTTCAAGTCGGGATGCAGTGATAGGTACTAACTGAGTGAACTAAGGGTATCATGATGACAATAATCCGCAAATACGGAGATAAACTTCATTCCTATATTAACCAACCCATATTATCCCACAATACCTAGGCCTACCTCTTCATCTCTTTTTATATCCTTTTCATTTAGGCGCAATCACATTAAGTCCGTTATTCGTACATGCTACATAGTATAGTGGCCTGTTAGTGATTATGATCAGAGCTTGGGGTTTCTGGCACATAAATATGTGTAAACCCTTTATTGGCCTCAACTGTAGTTGTGGGGGATCAGATCGTAATCCGCCCTACCAAGTTCAGTGCCAGATACCTCTGAACCAACTAGCAGTAGGTACTGCTTTTCTTTTTCTTTATCTTTTTCTTTTTGTACCAATTTTTTTTTCCACAATTCTTTGGTTTAAATGACTTTGTGAGGGTCACCTATACCGGAGTTGCCTTTTTGCTTTCTTTTATTATTTATTTATTTTTGTTTTTCTGGATCATTCACTTATTTGCATCGGTCCCCTACGTAGAGGATGCGTAGGCCGGAGCTGACTGCTGAGATAAACTACTAAGGACTTATACGGAAATGATGATTAAGGTCATGGTATATGGGGTTTCGGGAATGATTCCTATATTTACTAAGCTTATGGTACTAAAACATATACTGATGTTTCGCAAAGTTCTCCCAAGTCACCGCATCCTTACTCAAAACATGTCTTTAAAACCTGAAAACTTTCGGAATAACACTATTTTCTTTTGTAAAAAAAATTTGGTGGGGCTAAAGGTATGGGGAGGTAGGATTGTACTAAAGATCTACTATATTTGGTGACTCGTCAGACTCATGCATTATACTAAAAAGCAAAATAGACAACTAAAAGGAAATAACAAATAAATAAACTATCTAAAAACAGCAAAGAAAAAGCGATAAAGGAAAAAACGAGAAAAGCAAATAAAGAAAAGACGATAGAGTATCCTCCCACACTTAAATCGAACATTGTCCCCAATGTTTTGAAATAAGATAAGGAAGAGTTACCTGGAAACCTATTGCTGACCACTAGTGCCCTCGCCATTCTGAGGTGGACGACGGGATCGGGTACGACGACGATCTCTCTGATCCATCCTCGCCATCAGGGCATCCTGAGCGGTCCTCACGTCTCGAAGGTGACCTAAAATGGTACCCTGAGTGTTTTCTACGAGAGCAATGTGTTGCTGGTGGTAGTGTTGTTGACGGGTCTGTGTATCTGTGATCGTTTGCAGGGACTGTAGAACAGTGTCATAGGACCTGTCTGTCCTCCGCTGTGATTCTTGCATGAAGTTCATATTATCCGTCATTTGTTGCTGGAGGGTAGAGAGGAGGTCGTCACGCCTTTTCTCTCTAGCCATGTGGTCACGCCACATCTCCTCTGTAATATAGGAGCCAGGAGTGGTACCTGCAGAAGAAGAAGATGGTGCGGTGTGTGGCGGTGAGGCTGATGGGGGGACACATGTGGTACAGGAGATCTCTCTCTCCGATCATATTCATCATCAGTGTCATGTCCCGCCTCATCATGAATATTAGGAGGAAGAGGACCCAAAACAGGTGGAGCGTCTAAATCGTAGGTCCAATTCCTTTCATCTCGTACATCTGTACGTCAAGTGCACGGTAAAACAACAGACGGGATGGCTACACCATGAACCATAATCATATAGCCTCCTTCTCTCCTCGAGCGGCACAATTTCATGTCTCTCAGAAATTTTAGGTTAATTGTGCGAGGAGGTAAGGGTTCTAGGGTAGCCATCTCATCGTTCAGGTTAAGCGCCCAAGCAATAGATGTAATCAATCCACCAAAAGAAATCGGTCCCGCTTTATTCACAGTTAAAATCATATGAGCAAGCATGAACGGGATCGAATTAATACGTCTATTTGTGAGGCTTCCTTGTAAAAATAGAAGCTCTCTAGCATTAACCTTATTTGGATTCTCCCGGCCAAAAATAGTGCATGCTAACAGATATCTAAAAACTCTGATGGTCGGGTATGGATAGTTGAGGCAAGAACTCCTTCAAAAGAGTTTATGGAAGTGTTTGATAAACGCTCCCAGAAGGAAAATACCTCAACAGACCATTCGGAATCCAAAGGGGCCTCACAAATAGCACCTTCCCCATGTAGGATCCCTAACAAGCTGGCTAGTTCGTCGGTACTGAATTGGTATTCAACAGCAAACATTCTAAATTTGACAGTACCAACTGTGTTAGCAGTGTTAGGGTTGACAATATAAATTTGACACAAAAAGCATATTTGAGAGGATTCATTTTCAAACCATGCCTTCTCATCCTTTCGAAAGATATTCGAAGATGATCTATATGACTCTTCCCTGAAACAGACTTAATGACAATATCATCTATGTATATTTGCATAAAAGTCTCTATAAAATCATGGAATATCGAATTCATTGCTCTTTGGTAGGTTGCCCTAGCATTTTTCAAACCAAAAGGCATCACCACCCATTCGTAGGTGCCTAAGGCTCCAGGGCATCGAAATGTTGTTTTTGGGACATCGTCTTCTGCAATAAATATTTGATTATACCCAGAATAACCATCGAGCATGCTCAAATATTCATAACCTGCAACAGAATCGACTAGCATTTCGGCTACTGGCATCGAATATTCATCCTTTGGGGTTGCAGTATTTAAATCTCTAAAATATATGCAAACCCTCAAAGTACCATTCTTTTTTATAATAGGCACAATATTAGCTAACCATTCGACATACTTGAATGTGCGAATGAAATTACAGTGAATGAGCCTTTCGACCTCTTCTTTGATCTTCGAGAGTATTGCTGGTGCAAATCGCCTTGGGTTCTGCTTAACAGGCTTCTTTCCAGGCTTGATTGGCAGCTTTAACTCGACCAGATCTCTGCTCAAACCAGGCATCTCATCATAGTCCCATACGAAACAGTCTTTGAACTCTTTCAATAACTTGACTACTTCGACTTTTAGTTAAGGATGGATATTGGTGCTAATGTAAGTTGGCCTCTTTATCAATCCCTCTCCCAAGTTTATTTCCTCAAGTGGATTCTGAGCCAGCATTTTAACATTTGTTGCTAGCGGATCCTTCTCGAAACCCAAAGGCTCATCGTCGTAGATAGCATCGAGCCTCTGGCCTTGCTCTTTGTTCTGACCCTTGTCAGGTGGCACTGGGTCAAAGTCTTTCCCATGACTTATTTGATGAGAAACTTCACTGGCTTCGACAACCATGTTTTTTACTTCGGCCTCTAAGGCCAATTGTTACTTATTTTCGGCTATGTAAGCCGAAATCCTTTTTAGTGTTGCGAACTCAGTCATCAGCATTGAATTCGCTTCCCCAACCTGTGGGTTCAATTCCAGACGCTCCTCAATATCCAAAGTCGTCTTCGCCCACTACTTCTCTGTCCCAGCGAAAGCCCTTGTAAGGGTGCAACGACATGGAACAGTAAGCGTTGTCATCAGGAGTGAATGCAAAATCGGTCGAATCACAAGGAGCGATATTGGCCATATGCTTGTTGAATTGGCTTTTGTCGGTATGATTGATAGGGGTTTTGAAGTACCCTTGATCTGCCTCTATATTTTCCACGATACCATCTGGAAGCCAAATAATTATCCTCTGGTGCATTGAGGATGGGACAGCTCCGACCCCGTGTATCCACTCTCTTCCAAGTAACAGATTATAGTTGGCCTTCGTTTCCACAATCATAAACATTGTGGATCTTGTGATCATTCCTACGGTTAACTCGACTTAGATAACACCAAGGGTAGAGCCCACTTTACCTTCGTAGTTGGTAAGCATTATATTATGAGGTTTGGCATCAGTGTCATACTTGCCAATTTTCCTTAGCATGTGATGAGGAATCAAATTCACGGTCACGCCACAGTCCACCAAGATTTTATTAATGGGAACATCTTTGACCTTCCCAGTAATGAAGAGAGGCTTAAGATGACTCTTCATAGCCTCATTGGGTTTCTCAAATAAGGCATTTTGCTTTTCGACGCAACCATTATTCATCATGTAGTAGCATATTGGCTTATGAGCAACCATCCCTTTTTCCGTAATGTTGCCGGTATCTTCGACATCTGTGATCCGGTCGAACTCCCTGGGCATCACAGACACCACACCGACTAAAATATCTAGAGAAGCCTCAGATCTTGAGTCAAAATTATCAGTCAACATTTCATCTTCAGCAGCCATTTGATTATATCTTTCTCTGGCCGCTTCTATTGGATCATTGAATTTTCTTTTATCGAAGCTTGAGTCTTCCCTTCGTTTCGCAGGCACGTTGGTGTTAGACTCAGCTTTGTCTTTCTCACCAACATCCCTCTGGGCTTTCCTTCTCCTCTGCTCCCTTCTCCATTGATACCTTGGCATAGGGTTTTTTCCTTTATAGTTTTCAGAGACATAGGAGGTTCTTCTGTCGGCCTGAAATTCCCTAGGTAAGCTAATGATGAACCTCTTTCGACTTCGAAGCTCTTCCATTTCCCTTGATCATGTTTCCTGAAATCTACTGGCTTTACCCACTTCCCATTTGAAACTTCAGCACTAGGTTTAAAAGAAATGGGTTTAGTAGCCGGACCTATTCGCTTTGCTTCATCAAGTTTCACCATCGGTCCTCTTGGATCATAGTATCTCCTTGGGTCGAAGTCCCTTATGGGTTGAACAACATGTTAATTTTGAAAAGCTTTGTGACCCTCTTGGTGATTCGCTCTTCTTACCCCTTCGAGATTTGGGGTCGAATTCTTGTCGAGCACAACGCTGCACCAAGGGCACAACATGACTTCTGATTGCTTCTTCTAGCACCTTCGGAGGAAGTCAGACAGCGTTTCGTCCTCTTTAGGGAAGGAGATTTTGTTATATTCTTCCTGTCGACATTCATTGTCAACTTCCATGGAGGTCTCCTGGGATATCTCGACCATATTAACCTCCATGTTGACATCTTCAGTGATGTCCAACTTTTGGAATTGTAATTGAAGGCCCTCAGTGGCCTTGTCTATCTGCACGAAACCATTAGCGGTTCCCTTGGTGATTATCATCAGTTTGGAACCTTCAACGACCTCAGCGTTAGAAACATCAGTGTTTTTGTTGGTGGCATCTCCCGCAGCTTTTCGAATGAAGTCATTAAGAGATTCCTGATCAACGTATTCAGAAACCTTAGCCATAATAGGTTCATTGAAAAAGTCTTTAATGACTTCAGTCATGTCGAAATCATCAGTGACTTCGACTAGGTTCACTTCCTCTGGCTCTGTATAATGGGCATCAACTACTTGCAGAGGATCAGAGTCGATCTTCATCTGACTCCGAGTTTTGTCTCCAAATTTGAGTCTCCCTTCTTGGATAGCATTCTGCACAAGATCCCTGAAAAGAAAACATTGAGATGTTTTATGACCAAAAAAACCATGGTATTTGCAAAACCCTATTTTCTTTCTTTGTTCTAAAGGAGGTACTTTGGCACCCGGGGTACTATCATTTGACCATCCTTAACTAACAAGTCATAAATTTCGTCAAATTTTATAACGTCGAAAGTATAAGTTTTCTTGGGAAATTTATCATTATTTTCTGGTTCGATAGGGTTTTTTCCATTCGAAGGGGCCAAAACTTTACACGCGTAAGGTGGCCCTTGCTTCAATTCAGCAAGGTCGATCTCGTTTTCGTCGAAGTCTGAAATTCCGTTACAGGACCCTTCATCATCATTTCTGAAATCGACATAGGCTACCCTTTTATTTTTATTTGCCCCGTCCTTTTCTTCCTTTAAACGTTCTAACTGTCGAAACCTATTGTCGCATTACGCGAAAAACCGGCGGGAAAACAAGAACAACAGAGCCGCCACCGTGCATTATTTATCCCAAAAGAGGGAAAGGAAACGCTTAGAGTAAACCTGGAAAAAGCATGGTCTCGCGACCAAAGAGAATGGGATCGGGAGTCGGTTATGCGAAGGGAAGGTATTAGCACCCCTACGCATCCGTCGTACTCGACGGGATCCACGCACAATAGGAAGGGAAATTGGTTGCTAAAACACTGCTCAAATAAACATCGGCTGAAAGAGACACAAGAAAACAAACAAGACTGAACTCGGCAGGATATCGCATCCTGGGCCTACTTAGTCTATCAAGCATAGACATCAGAGTCAAAGTAGTTCGGACCGGGGGAAAACAACACATGCTCGCTAGGATATCGCATCCTATGCATACGTATCTCCTTTGGACGAAGGAGAATCAGAGCATTCGTAGCTCGGCTAACACGCACACAAACAAACACAGGCAAAGGCAAACGTGGAGCCTGAATGCCAATCACTGGACTTACATCAGCATCCGAACCAAAACACACACAAGAAGGCCAACGTGGAGCCTGAATGCCAATCACTGGACTTACATCAGCATCCGAACCAAAACACACACCAACACTGGAACCCGAATGCCACTCGATGGACTTACATCAGCTTCCAAGCACACAACAATACAAAATAAAGACACAGGCGCCCGGAGAGATCTGCTCATCTCCTGCCTACGTACCTCATCTGGTATGAGGATCAGGGCGACGTAGTTCCCCTACGAAGGGACACAGGACTAGCCTAACCAGATGACAGAGGGAGACACAACTAGGGAGACTAACTCGAGCCTAGATGTTATCATGCAAGATTGTCCCTAAGTCAAGGTTTCTAGCTAACTTGCACAGGAAGCAAGCCTATCCTATTCAACATAAACAGTAAATCAAGCATTCACAAGTAGCACACACTATATACACACAAGTGGGCTCAATCAAAGAGTAAGACTGCAAGAGCAAGTCATCTGTACAGAGGTAATGTTAGCTCTTAACCTTGCCATTGAGGGGCTAAGGTGAAGCTGATGAAAGGAGAGTGAAGATAAGACTTCACAGCTCTTATCCCTGGCCAGGGATAGCTTAAGACAAAGGAGCGTGGGTTCAGAATGTGGGAACCCTTCTACACTCAAGACTCTGACACAATTGTACATTGTACAAGATCTTGGGTTTGTGTCCCAATGCATCAACACAGTGGTGTGAGCAGAGGGACGACTCAACAGAAGAGCGGGAGATAGATTGCTTATCTCTTATATCCGCCAATTGCCTCATAGAGGTCTTTACCTGCTTGGGGACAAAAGTAAACAATCACAAACATCGCCTCTTAAGGAGGACTTCAGACAGGTGCCTGGCCAAGTAACAGGCCAGGTCTTCCAGACTACATGGAGACAAGAATGTTATACCTCAGTGCAAATTGCTTATCAAGCAAAGCAAAGTAATATTAGCAACTAATGTACCTGAAATCAATCAAATATCATCAGTATACCCATCACAGAATTAAACAGCAAATGGTTCTCAATTAACTATATACAGACAAACACAATCCAATGCACCAAAGTGAAAGTCAACTCAAAGGAGCCAAGCATCCTACAACATAAAACAAGTTAGTTTACAATATCAAACGAGACAACTCAATCAAATGTGAATCCACCTCCTTGAGTATTTTGCTTCTTAACCTGAAAATCACATTCAAACATAAGATACAAGACCACTAGGACAAGCCTAGGGTCAAAAGGAAGTGAAAAAGTCAAAACAGCAAGTGAATCATGGTCAAAATCAAGATAAATCAATTACAAAGAGAATCCAATTGGTCTCACATCTAAACTATGCACCAAATTAATTTCATGCACAATTTAAGTCAAACTAGGCAAATGTGAATCGTATATGAGCAAACAGAATGATCTCACTCAAACAAATACCAAAACAGCTCAATAAATTCCACAAAAATTCCAGCCTAAACAGGACACATTCAATGAACTACATATCAATTTTCATGCCATTTGGACAAAAGGAAGTAGGTCAATGAAAATCATAAAGTCAGCAGAAATCCAAACAAGCCAACACATGGTAGCAAAACAAGCACCAACATTCATCAATCATAAAACAGTGAAAACAATTAAGAAATGAATGGGACCAAAGCCAAAGCAACAATGAACATGTTATGAATCACTCCACCAAATTTCACATTCATATGATATGGTATGAGCATTTCACAAGACATGGAAGTCAATCACTCAAACAAAACTCTAAAATGTCTAAACAGCAAGCAAAAATCCCAATTAAATAGGAAATGGCTCAACAATTCCTACAAAAAATCATGGTGAAACTAGACATATAAAAGTCATCTCATGCAAAAAATCAAAGCCATAGGCCTAGTGAAAGCATGGAAAATTAAATCATGAATACAGCATAGCCTAGCGTGACACATATTGTCACGCTCAAATTGAATAAATCATATCTATCAATCCAGAGATCAAAAAATTACAAATTATATACCAAAATCTCCAGGCATGAGTCAAGAATCATCATATGAAATTTCATTCAATTTGGAGCTAGCATGATTGTTTTGTGATTAAAATGGTAAAACATATGAATATAGCACACATGATCAAGATCCCTAAGCCATTACAAAAAATTACCAGGCACAACATGAGTTACTATGCCTAAAAAATTCTAGGGGAAATTTGGGATCCAACAAAAAAAGTCCCAATTAATTTGGACTAAAATTGAATTTAATATGATTTTTGTAAGATTTGTTAATTTGTTGAAATAATTATTTAAGGGAATTATGGATTAAATGAATTAATTAAATCCGCTGGTGGCAAACTTGTAATTCCTGCAGCCATGGCTAAAACGGCGCCGTATTGTTTTAATGTGGTGGCGCGTGGTGATTGGACGGTATTGGAGGGAAACAGGTTTTCAAATTTGCCAGGCAGCGAAACGGATTGAAACGCGAAACCTTTCCAGATTTTCCACTGCTCTTCGCGCGCTCGTGTTGTTCTTCAACTGCAGAATTGGTTATGAGCGTTTCTCGACCAAAACACGCAAACTCTATACCGTTCTCTCCGTCTCTCAGCGTAGGTTACAGATATGGTCACGATTTTGTCTAAAGATTAACGTACATAAAGATCCGATCGAAAGAAGTTTTGGTACACAAACTTTGATCTATGATATCTTGATGATTAGTGGATGAAATTGCATGGTTCAAGCGTCAAAATGATCTACGTTCTACGCACTACATAAGCCATGCATTGATTTCAAGAATCAAAGAAATTGAAAATTCACCTCTCGATGATGCAGCTCGCGGTTCAGCGTGTGTTTGACTCCAAATGAAGAAAACAGATGAAGTATGTTGCTTAAGAAGGTGATTGGCGATGATTTCGCAGCTCAGAAGTGCTTCAATTCCGCGAAATTCCTAACTGCCATGGAAGCTTGATGTTGCTACAGTGAGAGTTCTTGATCGGTTCTTGCCTCAAATGCCAAAAACAGAAATCCACCAATGCCTGCAGATGAAGATTACACCAAAAACAAGCACAAACAATGGTGAATTATGGATGAATTGATCAAAAAAGCTGGTGTGAAAATGGAGAAAAAGTGAGAGAATTTGTGGAATTTTGGCTTGAATCTGAAAAAGTGATTAGGATTTTGAAAACAGTTACAATTAACAATATATACCAATGCCTTAATCCAAAATTAATCATGATTAGCAAAATGGAGTAAATTAATGTTAAGTGCATTTTCAAGTGTTAGGTCCAATATGCCCTTTTTCAAATTAAGCCACTATAACAGCAAAAACCAGTTCACACAAGTTCTAAATGGCATATGTGATGTGTTGGAAAAAGTCCCATGTGAAAATTCCAAGTATTTTGAAAGTTGGACCATTTTGCCCTTGGTTTTTAATTAGTACACTTGAAAATTGACCTTTTTATGTGAAGGCTTTTGGAAAAATGTGATGATGGATTATGAAAGTACACATCAAATGTGATTTGCTCAAAGAAAAACCATCCAATTTGGCCATTCCATGTGAAAGTTATGCCACTTTGATTTTGGGCATTTTTGGAAAATGACTGGACCATATCTTGTCAACCATACATGGGAATTTCAAGTTCTTGGACTTTTTGGAATGGTGAGATCAAGATCTTCAACTTTCATGTTGGACAAAATTCCATTTGAAGCTTGTATGATGAAGTAATTTTGGGGAGAAAAACTTTCCATTTTGGGCAGCTGAAATTACAGGTCACCTGCCATTTTAGAAAACTTCTTGTCTGACCTCCAATTCTTCAACCTTGGTCTTTGATATGTCAAACGAGACTTGTATGGACATGAATGAAGCCTTTCAAACCATCTCCCACCTTCAAATCCATAAAATCAGGCACAGTTGACCATAGTTGACTTTCTATGGTTCCAGCTGAAATTCAGCTTGACTGATGACTTCTGAGCATCCAATCTTGGTCCAAACCACTTCAAAATGATCCTTAGACCATAGGAACTTGATAAATCAACCATAGGGCTTTGTTCCAATGAAAATAGCACATGCTTGCTTGTTTGACCTGATCTCCTGACCAGTTTGACCTAATTTGTCAGTGGGCTTGCACTTGGGCAAATGGCTATGCAATGCTTTGCAATGGACCATGTTATGTTAATGACCTAATATGAAATGAATGTACAAAAGGTAGGGTGCAAATTTGAGGTGCTACAGCTGCCCCTATTCAATCAACTGGGAACCCGAACGGATGAGAGCAACGGCTGTCAGACTTTCAGGGTAAACAGGGATTGAATACCAAGAACCGTAGAAATTTGCACACTGCTGGGATTTGCTTTTCTTGTTTTTGTTATTGTTTTTTTCGGAGGCACAACCACATCCAGACATCAACACACGATAAATGGGAACAGCAATCTCAACTAGATGCCAATGGACAACTAGGAAAAACTCAACGTTTACCAAGACCAACGGAGAGGTAAATCAACTCTACTGGGGATAACCAGGGAAGGATACAACCATACGTCAGCGGACGTAATGGGAAAAACTCGACGTTTACCGAAACCAACGGAGAGGTGAATCAGCTGGGACGACCAGGAAAAACTCGACGTTTACCAAAACCAACGGAGAGGTGAATCAGCTGGGACGACCAGGAAAAACTCGACGTTTACCAAAACCAACGGAGAGGTAGCCAGACATCATCGGATGAATGGGAAGACTCGACCAGACGTCATCGGACGAAAGGGAGACGCTCGACGTTTATCGACACCAACGGAGAAGGAGAAAACTCAACCAGACGCCAACGGACGAAAGGGAGACTCAACGTTTATCGACACCAACGGAGAAGGAGAAAATTCGACCAGACGCCATCGGACGAAAGGGAGACTCAACATTTATCGACACCAACGGAGAAGGAGAAAATTCGACCAGACGCCATCGGACGAAAGGGAGACCACAACCGGACACCAAATAGGACGTCTACTGGGGATTCTGGCTGGGAAATCAAACAGACATTAATGAATGAATGGGAATAGGGTACACAATCAGACGTCATCGGACGAATGAGAAAAACTCAACGTTTATCGAAACCAACGGGGAGGTAAATCCGCATGGGGAAGGGTACAGCTAGACATCATAGGATGACTAGGAAAAACTCGACGTTTATCGACACCAACGGAGAGGAGGAAACTCTGAGGGGAATCAACAGTCATTAATGAATGATCTGTGAGGGATAAGCAACTAGACGTCATCGGACGACTAGGAAAAACTCGACGTTTATCGACACCAACGGAGAGGAGATTCAACTGGGGACGACCCTGTGGGGAAAGATATCAACTATACGCCAACGGACGCATAGGAAAAACTCGACGTTTATCGACACCAACGGAGAGGAGGAATCTTCTGGGGAGAGTGAACACAACCAAATCATCAATGGATGATCGGAAAGAACTCGACGTTTATCGACACCAACGGAGAGGAGGAAATCTTCTCTAGGGAAGGGACGACGTTACGAACATCTAAAGATGATGTTTACCGACATCAAAAGCGGACCAGACACTACGCATGACTGGGAAAGCACCGAAAGATGGTGTTTACCGACACCAAAGAAACAACACACGCGGGTGCTGACAGGATACTGACATCTACATGCCTGGGCAAGGCTACACACTTGCAGGGGATCTCACTGGGGATCAAGGTCACAACAGCGAGCAAACAGGAAGGAGCACCAAGAATACCGGGTTGTAGGTACGAAACGGGTGACCGATCAAACGTGAATTGGTTTGTGTTCCAAAACACTCAACATCCTGAAGAGAGCTAGAAAAGCGATCTTGTTAAAGGATGGACATTCGATTCCACAGGGAATACGAATCTTACTCTGCTGGAGAAAGCAATCAAAAGACTGACCAGAGAGTGCATGAGATATATTATCTATAGCCGTCGAAACGTAGATAACACACTCGCATGGAAGATTATCCATAACCGAATTGGAGGTTGTTAGATGGATAGATCGACCGACATCATCCTGAAGAGAGCAAAGGCAAACTTGTTAAAGGATGGACATTCGATTCCGAACAAAGGAATACGAATCTTACTCAACTGGGGAGGACGACTTCGACCCAAGAGCGCATGAGATATATCATCTATAGCCGTCAAAACGTAGATAATAACCTCGCATGGCAGATTATCCATAACCGGGTTGGTTGTAAAATGGATAAATCGACCGAAAAGAAAGGCATCGGGGTACCAGGACTAGGTATGCAAAAGATGACCAATCAAAAAGGGAAACCACAGACATTACCAGCAAACGGTGAATGAAAGAGGACCCGCTGGGGATAAATTTGCTGACTCGGAGCAAATACCCAAAAGGAAGGGGAAGACCCACTGGGGACAATACTGCTTGATCAAGGCAAGTATCCAGAGGGGACAAGATTATCAATACCGCAAACTGGGTACTGATAATTGTAAAGAGGGGATTACATCTACCGGTTTGTAGGCGGAAAACCACAGAAAAGTAACTGTCATCAATCAGGATGAACACAGAGGGTTAACTCCACAACAAGGAGAGAACGTGGGATTTTACAACTACCAGCTAGTAGGTAGAAAACCACAAAGATAGGACTTACAACTACCGGTTTGCAGGTAGAGGCCAACAAACAGAATGAACCACAAAGGCTACCCCTGCTAGGGGATGAAAGTGGGATTTTACAACTACCGGCTTGTAGGTAGAAAACCACGACGATAGGACTTACAGCTACCGGTTTGTAGGTAGAAGTCAACAAACGGTCAACGGGGAGCCAATTTAGGATCAATCCCAAAAGGCAGACTGAAACAAGACTCATCCTAATGAGGAAAGAACTCAATAGGGAAACCCGTCCCATTAGGTGTGGGGAGGGAACGGAAACAACCGTCATCCACGAGGATCTAACTCAGTGGGGGAACACAGAAGGAAATGGTAGACACTTTCTGCTTAAGGGGTAGACTCTACATGGAGAGATCAGACACACCCACATCTGCTAGGGGAATTGTACTGCTGGGGATACCCGCTCGACTAAGGAGTCGCTTGCTGAGAAAACACCAACCTCTCAACCATGCTGGGGAACCCAACTCTGAAGTCGATCCAAAGGCGCGAGGCTAAACTCCTTCCAACAACCCAATCTTGGTCACCACGGCCAAGGGCTAATGGATATGTATGCAATGTTGATGCATGAGTTTTTTTTGTTTTTGTTTTACACAATGCCCCATGATCATGGAAATGCTATGCACTAATGATGCAATATGCTATGCTTGTCTAAATGATAGATGCATAAAAATACGTCCCCTCCAGAGACAACACCGGGGAACTCCAGGAACTGTGCTGAGGATCTCATTACCACGTCAATTTCCACCCTGCCGGGGAAAGACAAATCTCGTTGGGGATGACCTCCATCGAACCCGATCCGCTTGGAGATTACCCTGCCAGGGGATGCAACCCATGCTTACCTCTACTGGGGATGATTTTCTCCGAACCCGATCCGCTTGGGGACCTCGCTGAGGGAAAACCATCAACACAACCTCTGCTGGGAAGACAGCTTCAGACTTGGAAAACAATCACAACTCCGCTGGGGATATGGTAACCTTCAGGCTTGCTGAGGAGGCACCGATCTCGAATCTGCTAGGGAGGTGACACTCTCAAACCCATTGGGGAAATACGGTCTATCGGACACAGTCCGCCCTTCGATTCGTCGAACACCGGTGTTCACCATCCTACCGCAGTGTTGACTTTCCACTTTTGAGAACTCTCAGACTCATCTGGACTCTTCTGATCCATCACCTTGTATTCCCGGCTCCTTCGTACTCTACGGGGATCGAACTCCTGGGATTCATGCAAACTTCCCGGTCCTCAGACTTTGAAGAGTCTTCTTGATTACTTTCTAGGATCGTCGTCTTTCTTTCACCGTCCTTTCATTGTTCGTCTATCCCTTGCCCCTGGTTGGACTCTATGGGGATCTTTTGTCAAAAGGCTCTATATCACAACCTGTCAGCGAATGAAGATATCTGACAGCACCTGCACACGAGATTGTTAGATAAAAGCAAGCCCCAAGCATGCCAACACTTCAACATCTGGGTCACTCAAACTTCCGAATAAGATTTCCAGATTTCAATCTTATAAGCATGCATCGGAAGGGACCTCTATGTTTCAGAATGCAAATATTCTTTATCAAAAATGAACAGATGTTTTCGTAATCAAAGCGGTAATGAAAACAAAACAAAACTATTTGACTGAACACGCATTTATTGACTGAAACAAAAAGGATGGCTCAGAATTGAGCAACACACCGGAAGCAAACCCTGGAAAGAGGTGATCGCGCACAAAAGGAAAAAATCTACCCTAATGGCAATGTGAAACCGTGATCTCATCGGGTTCCAACTCGGTTACACCCCATATGTCCTCAAGACTTTCCGCACTTTCGGCCTTCTGAACCAGACGCTTCCGATCGATCTCTGTTGGAGATTGGTCGTGATGTCTTAACCAAAGCACAAACGATCATGCTAGACGCAGTTGTTCGTTTCAATCCCTCTTTTGCCTGGACCGCCCTTTCGGGTTTCAGTCCACCGGGATACCCTTTTTTGCCCAAGTCGCCCTTGTGGGGTTTTCGACTTGCCGGGTGTACAGTTCTTTTCTTTTATTATCCCTAACTTTTGCCCGAACCTTTTCTCTTTTTCCTTGGTTCGCCGGGATGCCCCTTTTTGCCTGGACTCTTTTTTTTGTCCAGCGGGTCAATTTTTCACGAAGTATCTTTTAACTGTGTCCGCATTCACAGGGAATGGAAAATCTTCATCATTCGTGGTCATCGATCACAAGGCTCTGTCAGAGGAGACCTTTTCGACCCCGAATGGACATTCATAACTGTTTATCCACTTGCCCCACGACCGTCTTGAGGAGGAAGGATCCTTTTCAACACCACATCTCTTCCATGCTACCCACGAGGTCCCACTTCTCGGTTAACAACACGCTTCATTTATTGGGTACAACTGCCCCATGACAAGTAACTGTCGAACTCTTTTCTCAATCAGGCTCAACGCGTCATACCGAGTCCTCATCCACTCGCCCTTTTCTAACTTCTCATCCATCTTGACTCTCCATAATGAGATCTAGCCTCCAGCAGGCAATCATCCCGTACTGAATGAGGAAGGTGTCGCCCCAGTAGATGCACATATCGAAGTACGACACTCAGGATACCAACTTCGTACTCAGCCACCATCGTTGGTGCATTCAAATGTTATCGGGGAAGCACTAGCTCATTCACTTTAAACTCTCCCCATCAGACATCAGAATCCGTTCGGATTCAGGGTCAGGCCCCTTCCTCCGGGATCGGTCACTCTCAATCTTTCGATTTGAGTACCTCGAGATGTCCTCATCAGGGACCTCAAACTTCCTTGGTTGAGAATCATCAATGGGTTGCTGGGATAATCCTACAGTACTCCTCTCTTGATTGCTTTCTGGGAGAGGTACTGAATATCGGATTCAGTCGACACCATTTGCCCTCTCGCAACCCGTCCGTTCAATGCTATCTCCTCAAGCACATACTTGATCAGATCCATTTTGGACATCCACAAAGTGGTATGAATCAGCACACTGTCTCAGTCGGCGAACAGCCTATGCCAAAGTACATCAAGTTTTCTCGAGCAGTGAGTGTATTGTTTCACAGTCGATAAACTTTTTGCTTAGGTAAATTGCATGCTCTTTTCGACAAGACTAGTCATGCTGACCCACCACACACCTCCTAGACCCCTTGAGGGTTGTCAAGTACCAAATCACTATTTATTCCTTCCACGGGAGGCATTAGAATCGGAGGTTCCTGCAACTTATTCTTTTTTCATTTTTCGATGCCCCTTGGCAGTCATCATTCCACCTGACCATTTGATTTCTTTTTTTTTTGGTTCAGGCGTTTCTAGTATTGTTTTTTTCTTTTTTTTTCTTCTTTTTTTTTTTTTTTAGCAGGATCGACCTCGACTCCTCTTTCGCTCATAATAAGCCTCGGCAGCTTACCGGACAGCACTCCATAAGTGCACTGATTCGAACTCAGCGGTATGAGTTATCTCTACCTGTCAAACCACTGGATCAAGTCCACCGGATGCCCCTCTCTGCTTGGGACTTTGCCATCATGTCATCAACATGGCATTTGCTTTCACGATGAGTCATATCATGAAACAAAGTCACCGTAGCCCTTTGATCCGTGGCACCGGCCTTCTTCTTCACTAGAGGATAGTCTTCTCTCGATGGTAGCTCGTGCCCCACAACATGGGTATTCCACCCTGGTGTACCTTGATGCAACCAGGTGAAGATATCAACCTGCTCTTTCAACAGGGCTACCATTCTGTTCTTGACTTGCCTCTGAAGCGGCCTCAACTTTCATTTCCCTTCTGACCTCGGCGGTACTTGGGATTACCATCTTGACTCGCTCCTCGTGTGGTTGAATCACCCTCTCCTCTTGTCTTAACAACCTGGCTAATTCCAGCAGATCACAATCTTCTTCGCCTTCTTCTTCGGCATGATAGATCGGATCGTCGAAGTCATACAGAGGTGTAACCAAATTGTTATCAACGAGATCAGGTGGATAACCGCTTTTGTGGTCGGAACCAAATAAAACAAAAGGAAAGAGAAAGAAAAACATTGCCATTTTTAATTTTTTAAAACTGCAAAAAATGAAAAACAGGGAACGCCGCTTTTGATCACAAAAACATCCATTTATTACTGATGCAAAATTGTTGCAAAATGAGACACATGAGGTGGCCCTTACAATGGACCAGTACGTTTCGGGCAAAACGTATGGCTTTCATGCAAACAAAATAAAACCCAGAAATACTACACTTCCGGATGAGTGACAGTGACGCTTTTGGAGGCTTTCCAATTGCCTGGTACGCACGACTTTATCCACAGCTCTAGCTCGCGGTCGCGGTCGATCTCTTCACTCACTGAACAAGCCTGATCAGAATTCAGCATTCCTGCACTGACGAAGATGTACGGTGGACGACGTCCTCTGATTGGTCTAGACGACTCTTGATCTGGATAACCGATCCCAAACATGTCTGCCTTCACCACTATGTCAATGATCCTTCCCCAACCTCGGGCCTCTTTGTTCTTCACCACCTCTAGAGCTTGCTTATAAGAAGAAATGGACAGCGTCTTCTCTTTCCCAATAACAACAGCATTCTCTACCTTGATGGTTTCAATTGCTTGACTGGGTGTTTCAACTTTTTCACTATCCATTTCCACTTCCATCGTCTTCTGGGTTGTATCTCTCATCAATGCACACCCCTCTGTGGCAACGGCCGCACAACTATTATCAATAACAGGGAAAGCTCCATCCTGCATCAGAGGTTTTGAGACCACAGCCATGGGAACCTTTAACTGATCTTCCTCAGTCATTTCCATTCCTTTCTTGACCTTTTTCACCATCTTCATCTTTACAGGACCCTTCCTGGGTACAGGGTTGACATCCCCATCCATGATCTGTGCCAAGCTGATGATCTTGGAGTCCACCATGTCCTGGACGACATGCTTGAAAGCCCTACAACCCTCAACACTGTGCCCGGGTGCCTCAGAATGGAACTCGCACCTGGCATTCTCATCATAGTGTGCCGGCCTCTTCTGTTGTGCTATGGGAATCAAAATCCTTGGTCGGACTAACCCCAAATCCCTCAATCTCCTGAACAAAAGGGGGTAGGTCACAGGTGGTTCCTCGAACTGACGCTCCTCCTTCTTCTTCTTGACTTGGCTCTTGGCTCTCGGTGCCTTCTGTTGAGGTGGTGGTTGTTGCTGTGGAGCAGGTGTATTACCAACAGGAGCGGTTACAGCAGCAGCATAAGGGTGATAACGATCCTGACTGCGTTCCCTTTTTACCGGCATACCAACTGACTCAATCTCCTTCTTGAATGGACCACTGTCAGAGGGTTTCCTGGCTACAGTGCCAGAGGGTTTGTTCACTTCGGAGGGCGGAGCCTTCCCCTGAACTTTCTCCACTATCAGCCACTTCTCAATCTTTTCCAATCTCTCAGACATGGCTTTCTGCCCCAAGGCAAGCCCTTGCACAATACTGAACAAATCTCTCACCATCTCTTTCAGTTCAAGGATGTCGGCGTTGGGAGGATCCATCAGTTCGGATTTGTTGCCCCTAGCAGGATATCTGAGCAAACGAGCTATGCGCACCGGTTGACACCTACAAAACAGCAAATGGGTTAGTATGACTCACACATGCAATGCCTACCCGCACCAGGAATATCTGTCCTTTGATTCTAGCATCACTGAGACAGATAATTTTTTATCAATAACAATCTGACATCTGGATGTCTCTCAACCAGAATCTTAATCAAAATGGACCCTGAGTACGGATGGACATGGGTTGAATACGGATGAATGCAAAATGGGATGATGCAAATGCATGAATGCAGGTCACTGTGCCACCAAGTCATCTAAAGACCCATTCTCTGAACCAGTCACAGTCAACTGAGTCACCATAAATCCGACTTGGGGGGTTCCGAAATAAACGGAACTGGAGATTACATCATCATCACAGAAACATCCGCTGAATGGATGACAGCCAGATCCTCTGAACAGGTACTCTCAAATTCAACCCGGGGATCCGAAATAAACGGAACCTGCTGATAAACCACGGACAGAATTCCGGCGTCCCAGAAATAAATGTCCATAATCCATAGTCACCATCAGTACCAAGAGTCACCAACAAATCACCATCGGAACATGCATCTGTAAGAATCAACCCTCCCCTCACAGGTAAATTCTAATCAGGTCATCCTAAGGCGGACAATGATCTCGACAATCGGGCAAAGATACTCAACGGGTTTGCCCTTTCGGGTGTGCCGTTGTAGCTCTCTTAAGATCGTCTCAATCAAAGATCCGGGAAAGAACGGTCACCGAAGTCAACAGTTCAGATGAAGTGAATCAACCAGAGTGGAGTACCCCACAAAGGAAGAGCACTATCAGGTGAACCTCGTCCGGCTTGTGGTACATCACATTGCCAAGCACATGTTGACCTAACATGAAAGAGGCAACATGAGACCACACTAATCCTAGGTGTATACTCGGGCCTGGGTTTTAGCCCCACTCAGAACACCCACCCCAAACAGAGGAACCACCTGCACAGGAGACATCTCAATGACAGTATGATGCATGCAAACAGATATGCACATATATACAACATAATAATCATGAATGCAATAAATAACAGCAAATAGCAACCAAAACCCTAACCTAGAGAGCGCTAGGAGAGACTCGCTTAGGGAAGATGAACCAGCAAGAGGTCAACTTCTCTTTGTCCCCAGCAGAGTCGCCAGCTGTCGCATTACGCGAAAAACCGGCGGGAAAACAAGAACAACAGAGCCGCCATCGTGCGTTATTTATCCCAAAAGAGGGAAAGGAAACGCTCAGAATAAACCTGGAAAAAGCATGGTCTCGCGACCAAAGAGAATGGGATCGGGAGTCGGTTATGCGAAGGGAAGGTATTAGCACCCCTACGCATCCGTCGTACTCGACGGGATCCACGCACAATAGGAAGGGAAATTGGTTGCTAAAACACTGCTCAAATAAACATCGGCTGAAAGAGACACAAGAAAACAAACAAGACTGAACTCGGCAGGATATCGTATCCTGGGCCTACTTAGTCTATCAAGCATAGACATCAGAGTCAGAGTAGTTCGGACCGGGGGAAAACAACACATGCTCGCTAGGATATCGCATCCTATGCATACGTATCTCCTTTGGACGAAGGAGAATCAGAGCATTCGTAGCTCGGCTAACACGCACACAAACAAACACAGGCAAAGGCAAACGTGGAGCCTGAATGCCAATCACTGGACTTACATCAGCATCCGAACCAAAACACACACAAGAAGGCCAACGTGGAGCCTGAATGCCAATCACTAGACTTACATCAGCATCCGAACCAAAACACACACCAACACTGGAACCCGAATGCCACTCGATGGACTTACATCAGCTTCCAAGCATACAACAATACAAAATAAAGACACAGGCGCCCGGAGAGATCTGCTCATCTCCTGCCTACGTACCTCATCTGGTATGAGGATCAGGGCGACGTAGTTCCCCTACGAAGGGACACAGGACTAGCCTAACCAGATGACAGAGGGAGATACAACTAGGGAGACTAACTCGAGCCTAGATGTTATCATGCAAGATTGTCCCTAAGTCAAGGTTTCTAGCTAACTTGCACAGGAAGCAAGCCTATCCTATTCAACATAAACAGTAAATCAAGCATTCACAAGTAGCACACACTATATACACACAAGTGGGCTCAATCAAAGGGTAAGACTGCAAGAGCAAGTCATCTGTACAGAGGTAATGTTAGCTCTTAACCTTGCCATTGAGGGGCTAAGGTGAAGCTGATGAAAGGAGAGTGAAGATAAGACTTCACAGCTCTTATCCCTGGCCAGGGAGAGCTTAAGACAAAGGAGCATGGGTTCAGAATGTGGGAACCCTTCTACACTCAAGACTCTGACACAATTGTACATTGTACAAGATCTTGGGTTTGTGTCCCAATGCATCAACACAGTGGTGTGAGCAGACGGACGACTCAACAGAAGAGCGGGAGATAGATTGCTTATCTCTTATATCCGCCAATTGCCTCATAGAGGTCTTTACCTGCTTGGGGACAAAAGTAAACAATCACAAACATCGCCTCTTAAGGAGGACTTCAGACAGGTGCCTGGCCAAGTAACAGGCCAGGTCTTCCAGACTACATGGAGACAAGAATGTTATACCTCAGTGCAAATTGCTTATCAAGCAAAGCAAAGCAATATTAGCAACTAATGTACCTAAAATCAATCAAATATCATCAGTATACCCATCACAGAATTAAACAGCAAATGGTTCTCAATTAACTATATACAGACAAACACAATCCAATGCACCAAAGTGCAAGTCAACTCAAAGGAGCCAAGCATCCTACAACATAAAACAAGTTAGTTTACAATATCAAACGAGACAACTCAATCAAATGTGAATCCACCTCCTTGAGTATTTTGCTTCTTAACCTGAAAATCACATTCAAACATAAGATACAAGACCACTAGGACAAGCCTAGGGTCAAAAGGAAGTGAAAAAGTCAAAACAGCAAGTGAATCATGGTCAAAATCAAGATAAATCAATTACAAAGAGAATCCAATTGGTCTCACATCTAAACTATGCACCAAATTAATTTCATGCACAATTTAAGTCAAACTAGGCAAATGTGAATCGTATATGAGCAAACAGAATGATCTCACTCAAACAAATACCAAAACAGCTCAATAAATTCCACAAACATTCCAGCCTAAACAGGACACATTCAATGAACTACATATCAATTTTCATGCCATTTGGACAAAAGGAAGTAGGTCAATGAAAAACATAAAGTCAGCAGAAATCCAAACAAGCCAACACATGGTAGCAAAACAAGCACCAACATTCATCAATCATAAAACAGTGAAAACAATTAAGAAATGAATGGGACTAAAGCCAAAGCAACAATGAACATGTTATGAATCACTCCACCAAATTTCACATTCATATGATATGGTATGAGCATTTCACAAGACATGGAAGTCAATCACTCAAACAAAACTCTAAAATGTCTAAACAGCAAGCAAAAATCCCAATTAAATAGGAAATGGCTCAACAATTCCTACAAAAAATCATGGTGAAACTAGACATATAAAAGTCATCTCATGCAAAAAATCAAAGCCATAGGCCTAGTGAAAGCATGGAAAATTAAATCATGAATACAGCATAGCCTAGCATGACACATATTGTCACGCTCAAATTGAATAAATCATATCTATCAATCCAGAGATCAAAAAATTACAAATTATATACCAAAATCTCCAGGCATGAGTCAAGAATCATCATATGAAATTTCATTCAATTTGGAGCTAGCATGATTGTTTTGTGATTAAAATGGTAAAACATATGAATATAGCACACATGATCAAGATCCCTAAGCCATTACAAAAAATTACCAGGCACAACATGAGTTACTATGCCTAAAAAATTCTAGGGGAAATTTGGGATCCAACAAAAAAAGTCCCAATTAATTTGGACTAAAATTGAATTTAATATGATTTTTGTAAGATTTGTTAATTTGTTGAAATAATTATTTAAGGGAATTATGGATTAAATGAATTAATTAAATCCGCTGGTGGCAAACTTGTAATTCCCGCAGCCATGGCTAAAACGGCGTCGTATTGTTTTAATGTGGTGGCGCGTGGTGATTGGACGGTATTGGAGGGAAACAGGTTTTCAAATTTGCCAGGCAGCGAAACGGATTGAAACGCGAAACCTTTCCAGATTTTCCACTGCTCTTCGCGCGCTCGTGTTGTTCTTCAACTGCAGAATTGGTTATGAGCGTTTCTCGACCAAAACACGCAAACTCTATACCATTCTCTCCGTCTCTCAGCGTAGGTTACAGATATGGTCACGATTTTGTCTAAAGATTAACGTACATAAAGATCCGATCGAAAGAAGTTTTGGTACACAAACTTTGATCTATGATATCTTGATGATTAGTGGATGAAATTGCATGGTTCAAGCGTCAAAATGATCTACGTTATACGCACTACATAAGCCATGCATTGATTTCAAGAATCAAAGAAATTGAAAATTCACCTCTCGATGATGCAGCTCGCGGTTCAGCGTGTGTTTGACTCCAAATGATGAAAACAGATAAAGTATGTTGCTTAAGAAGGTGATTGGCGATGATTTCGCAGCTCAGAAGTGCTTCAATTCCGCGAAATTCCTAACTGCCATGGAAGCTTGATGTTGCTACAGTGAGAGTTCTTGATCGGTTCTTGCCTCAAATTCCAAAAACAGAAATCCACCAATGCCTGCAGATGAAGATTACACCAAAAACAAGCACAAACAATGGTGAATTATGGATGAATTGATCAAAAAAGCTGGTGTGAAAATGGAGAAAAAGTGAGAGAATTTGTGGAATTTTGGCTTGAATCTGAAAAAGTGATTAGGATTTTGAAAACAGTTACAATTAACAATATATACCAATGCCTTAATCCAAAATTAATCATGATTAGCAAAATGGAGTGAATTAATGTGCATTTTCAAGTGTTAGGTCCAATATGCCCTTTTTCAAATTAAGCCACTATAACAGCAAAAACCAGTTCACACAAGTTCTAAATGGCATATGTGATGTGTTGGAAAAAGTCCCATGTGAAAATTCCAAGTATTTTGAAAGTTGGACCATTTTGCCCTTGGTTTTTAATTAGTACACTTGAAAATTGACCTTTTTATGTGAAGACTTTTGGCAAAATGTAATGATGGATTATGAAAGTACACATCAAATGTGATTTGCTCAAAGAAAAACCATCCAATTTGGCCATTCCATGTGAAAGTTATGCCACTTTGATTTTGGGCATTTTTGGAAAATGACTGGACCATATCTTGCCAACCATACATGGGAATTTCAAGTTCTTGGACTTTTTGGAATGGTGAGATCAAGATCTTCAACTTTCATGTTGGACAAAATTCCATTTGAAGCTTGTATGATGAAGTAATTTTGGGGAGAAAAACTTTCCATTTTGGGCAGCTGAAATTACAGGTCACCATTTTAGGAAACTTCTTGTCTGACCTCCAATTCTTCAACCTTGGTCTTTGATATGTCAAACGAGACTTGTATGGACATGAATGAAGCCTTTCAAACCATCTCCCACCTTCAAATCCATAAAATCAGGCACAGTTGACCACAGTTGACCACAGTTGACTTTCTATGGTTCCAGCTGAAATTCAGCTTGACTGATGACTTCTGAGCATCCAATCTTGGGCCAAACCACTTCAAAATGATCCTTAGACCATATGAACTTGATAAATCAACCATAGGGCTTTGTTCCAATGAAAATAGCACATGCTTGCTTGTTTGACCTGATCTCCTGACCAGTTTGACCTAATTTGTCAGTGGGCTTGCACTTTGGCAAATGGCTATGCAATGCTTTGCAATGGACCATGTTATGTTAATGACCTAATATGAAATGAATGTACAAAAGGTAGGATGCAAATTTGAGGTGCTACACCTATCAGCCAGTTGGGCCATATCTCTCAGATAATGGGTATCTAATTTCTTCCTAATCGAAATAATCAAGGCCCCCAGCGGCCATTTTGACCAGTTCATGCTCTGGCACTTGTGTAAAACACCTATCTTTGAGTAATCAAAACCTATTTAGATAGTCATCAATTGGCTTAGTAAAATTTCGTTTGATACTAGCCAGTTCCTTCAAACTTATCTTCGTTTGTCCCATGTAAAACTGCTCATGGAACATTCTCTCTAGTTGATTCCAAGTGTGAATCGAACTTTGTGGCAAGGTGGTGAACCATGTGAAGGCATTCTTTGTGAAAGAACTTGGAAAAAAACTTTATCCTAAGGTTCTCATTGTTTGACATGTCTCCTGCCTCAATTAAATATCTAGCCACGTGTTCGACAGTGGATTCAGTAGTATCCCCGAAAATATTAGAGAATTTGGGGATTTTTGTTCTAGGGGGTTCTTTTGCCTTTAAGATATACTCTGACAGAGGTGATGTATAATTTGGCCTTCGAAGGCCGAAGTTTACCCCATTTCAAACCATAATCCTCTCGACCATGGCTGCTAGATTATTATCTGCTACCAAATCGTCATGTCGAACTTATCGTATAATATCATCGGCATTTTGGTTTCTATTTACCATTACTACCTTTGGTTCCCTTTCTCTGGGTATTTGTGGTTCGATCCTAGGGGGTACAACTCCTACTTCCTAATTCAGCATCTCTGGTTGCAGTTGATTTTGTGTTATTTGGTTGATAGTAAGGTCTTCTTCGAAGGTGGCCCCCTGGTTTTCTCTTACCCAATCCCTGGGAGGGTATCGTTGGGGTTGTGGTACACCCAGGAATTCAGACATTCGTGCCACCTGCATTGTCATCTGTTGATTCGACTGAGTCGTATTTTGAATCAGAGGATTTAATACGGTGGTCAATATTTGGGTCAACATTTGGACCATCTCATGGTTACTTTTGTCCATCTGTTGTCTCCACACTGCTGTGGAGTTATTGGCAAGACTAGGTAGTTGTGTCTGGTGTCTCAGACCTGAAGATTGGTTATTTCAACCCATGTTAACCCCGGACCCTTGTACTTGAGAGTTTATGTTAACCACAGGTTCTGAGAAAGTCGAACCAGCGTTATGTAAACTGGTCATCACTGAAGTTGGCATTCCATATGGTTGTTCTCGACCACCAAATGGTATCGAGAAACCAGGGGGTTGTTGGATACATGTGATAGAGTATCGGGGTTTGTTATCGTCTCCACAGGGATTATGTGATATTGCCTCCGTTCGACAGTTGTTAAGTTCTTAACTTATCGTAACAAGGGGGTTTTAGTTTTTGGTCACGGTAGCTCGCATAAAAAGTAAGAAATTACGGTAAAAGTTTTGGTTTTACAATTTGAGAAAGATTGTCAAAGTTATGGTTCGACGATCACTTTGCATGCATATGTTCGATCAAACAAAACTCATAAACTCCATTAGATGATAAACACATCCACAAAGTCCTCCCAATGTGTTTATCTCTAACACACATTGTGGGTTTTCCCATTTTGATCCATTGTTGATCTCTCACACAATCTATCAAAATGACAACTTTTAGGTTTAACTTTTTTAGTGAACAAACTCATTCATTACTATCTCTAGCTAAAGAACAAGGATGGATGAAAACCTAGGTCAAGAGTTGGAAAACACCTTTCAATAATAAACCAACACAAAGAGTTATCATAAAAACAAGGTTTTCACCATACATTCATCATCAAAGAGTTTACAAATGAAGATCAACCCATATACATACAAAACTTATGATCATCTACATCTCACCTTGACAAAATGAAGGACTTAGCTACTCATTTTCATGGTAGCTTGCACAACAAGTTTCGGAAGAAGGTTGATCAACATCTGAGTCGAAGAATCGAGATTGGATGGAAATCCACCTTCTTTTTGTAAAATATTGTCAAGAGAAGATGAAGAATAAGAAAATGGGTTTCTAGGGCACAAAAATCTCCTTGGAACCAAAAACAAGTAAAAAGCTGATGAAAAATATCTAAGTGTCCTTTCCAAAAAGTAGCCCCTGCTACTTATAGTACTGGTTACTGAGTTGTCATGCTCGCTAGACGAGCAGAATGGTTCGCCTAGCAAGCCCCAAAATAAACCACCAGAGTAGCCTGCGCCCAGAGGAAACATCCCAGAAAAGTTGTATATGTTCGCTAGGCGAACAATCCTTCGCTAGGCGAAGCCCTCGCTTCTCTCATTCGCTCCAACGAGCCTTGATGATTTTGCTACTGGAATTGCTCGCTACCTGCTCGCTGGAAGCTCGCCTAGCGAGTACTTGGCTACTTCCCTCGCCACAGCGAGTTCTGAAGGTTTTTCTACTGGAATTGCTCGCTGCTTCCTCGCTGGATGCTCGCCTAGCGAGTAATTGATAGCTATGGTTCTGTCCAAGTCTGGGAGTGTTTGCTGGTATCTCGCTGAGTGCTCGCCTAGCGAGCACTTCGCTACCTCACTCGCCTAGCGAGCTTGCTGATGTTTGCATTCTTTCTTGGTTCCTTTGCCATCTTTCTTGTGCCTTCGTTTTCTACTCTTTCATGCCTAATTCCTACACAATAACACACAAATTAAAGGTACCAAGATCATTTCACATAGTATTGCAAATCAACAAAAGCAAGGGCGGTTTCGAACCCTTTTTCGACAAAAAGGAGTGAAAGATGCCCACATTTGATAGCTCAAATAAGCAAACTTGGGCATCTAACAGGGGTACCAAAGGCCTGTTTGGAATATCTCTAATTGGTGGGGAGTATGTGGAGGCCCCCTAGGCCCGATGTAAGTTAAAATCGGTTCAGTATGAGAAATCGAATGCGTTGGCATTAAACTCGCCATAGATGGAACTATTTCAGACACATGCGTTGTGGTCGTGTTCGCCCCTATCGAAGAAGAAGGGGGCGTTATGTTACTGATTGATGGATTTTGAGAATTTTGGTTATCTTGCGCATTTAAATTCTCCATCCTCGTATGTGATTCTCTCCTTGGTCGTTGTTCGTTGTTTATGGCTACTTTATCACTCCTTAATAACATACAACGAATTCTTTTCGAAAAAAAGGGAGAAAATGAATTAACAACCAGAAATGCAAACAATTCCAAAAACGCTAGCACGGTCCCACTGGGCGTGCCAATTTGTTTACCTTGAAAATTGGTAAGCAATCGCTGATTTTCCAAATTTCTAAATTTGGTTACTCACAGGATCGATCAGATTGATCCTAGGACATGTGCTAACTGTTTTTAAAGTGAATTCTAGTAACTATGGACACTTCGACAGTGTCTGTGGAACTGATGATTGAAACTTAGACAGTAAAAAGCTAATATGAGTTAAAGAAAAAAAACTGTAAAAGAATATGATGATAACCAAGTAGTGACGGTAAGCGTTTGAAACAAAGAAGTATTAAGACTGTTTGAAATAATGAAGTAAAGAAGGTTGTTTGAAATAAAGAAGTAAAGAGATGTATTTCTGGAAAAGTAAAGGTAAATTGTATTGCTTCAAAATAACTAACAATGGTGTAAACAAACATATATTTCTTAATTTACGGTTCCTCTTCACACGGGTACTTGGTAAATTTTACAGACTCTGTACACACTTTGACACACCTTGATCCTAACACTAAGACCCTTTATTTATACTCAATTGAAATAACCGTTTCTAACGGCCCTTCAATCACGTCGAGACACATGGCACTTTGCATGGATGCAACTATCCATTATGCCCCACGTGTACCTTCAGCAGTTTCAGATAAGAGTAAAGTTCTCTCCTTTATTTGAATTTTGAATCTCTAATCGAAAACCATCTTCAACCATTTGGAGAAATATTTATAAGTCTTAACTGCATGCTGGCCCTTATTGCCCAGGGACTTTCGACTAGGTCTCTTAAATATCATATCCGGTCGAAACATCTCTACCCGGTCGAAACACCTCTTCATGGTCGAAACATCTCTATATAGGATTTTCCTTTTGGTAACTCTATAGTGGGTGTCGAAATTATGAGCTAACACATTCTAACATAATTCTATTATTGATGAATAATTTGTTGTATGTGATGATGATTGGCGAGGAAATATGCCTGCTATGATGTATGACACAATCTATTTTGAATAGTTAACATATAGCCACCATTGTTGCTATTTTGAAGGTTTTAGGAATATTATGACTTTATGAAAATCATGAATTAAAGGTGTTGATTTGATGCAATTAGATGTTATTGATGAATATATAACATGTGTGTAATGTTTGGATCGATTTTGTATGCCTGGACTGAGAATTAGGAGTTTTGCAATGGACTCCATTAGAAAAGACGAATTTTGTAGGTTACAGGGCACTGACGGGGGTCACGCTTGTGATGGGTAACCCATCACGCTTCCCAGGCTTTCTTTCTAAGTCGGTTGTCACGTAGGTGACATTGTGAAGTGTTAAGGTCAGTGACAGGCGTTGCGACCGTGACGGGTAACCGGCGATGAGTCTGCAGTGGGCGTAGATGCTTGTTTTGATGATATTAAGTTGCATATTTTGATTCTTCAACTTTTGTGAATGTTTTGGGTACTGTTAGGCTCTGTTAGCTACTGTTAAAATGATGTTTTGGTATGACTTAACGATTAACATGATTTTAATTGAATCTATGAATTATTTAATGAATGATGGATATGTGCACAGGTATTGATGATGTTGTGTTAATTATTGTGAATTATGATGATGATATGTTGTTGTATGAACATGAGTTATATTGTTGAATTGTGAGTATGTTGTTGTAGGATGATAGTTCAGGAGAGGAACTATTATTGTTAGGTCAATACATGCTTTGTCGGGAGGGGACTTTAAACATTATGTTGTTATCGCATTAACATGTTGTGACATGCATTCGTTATGTCGTTGTTGTTGACGAAATAGGCAAAATGCAATCCAAGGAAGGTGGATTGGCGACTTGTCCCGAATTCGAGCAGGGTGGATTCAGGATTCGATTAGGGTGAACATGGTTCCCGAGTGAACCAATTGATGATGATATGGTACCACATGCATATGAGTTTGGTTGGAGTTATGAGTCTCATTGTATAATCTAAATGATGAATATGTGATTACCTTGTGTATGTTGATGGATTGGGTGTGAGAATGATGTTATGGGATTGTTGTTGAATGTGTAGATGTTTGAATTCTACATTGCAGCTTATGCCGTCAAAATTATTGATGTGAATTCTCATCCCATTTGCTTTGATGTTGTCCACCATTGCCATCTTATAAATACTCAAAAGTAGAGTTGCTGATGTGAGTGAGAAATAAATCTTGGAGTTATTTTCATTAGTTATCTCATTTTTAGTCGCTATGCTCTGATTCTGTAATACTAGGGGTGAACGATGTTTTCTTTTATTAGTTTGGTGTCGACTTACTTGCTTTATTGAAGTTTAATAGCTATTATGTTGAGTTGTTTTGAAGTTGTTGAGAGTTGGATATTGAAATTCCTTTTGAACCATTTTGTGAAAGTTAAGTATTTATAAGATGCAAATTGAAGTAATATATTTTATTACTACGACTAATGTGATTTCGCTTGGATTATACCCTAAATGAAGGTGAGCATGCAATGACAGGTGTTGTATGTTATTTACTTTTTCGTATGTTTTCAAAGTGTTTATGTTTTATTGAAGTGTTGTAGTTGATATCACCTTAAACTTTGTCGAGTAATCCTTTATATATAAGTTTCGGAGTTTAGGATGTTGCATTTCATGTCTTCGAGGTCCCTCTTCCTTGTTTTTCCTTAGTGATTGTAAACATTGAAGGGGTGGGACTTTTGTCTCCTTCAGCATGTCTTCGAGATGGTGAGTTCGTGTGCATTGATCCATTATTCTAGGTGTTGTAATTTTGATGTTTCGATTTTCATTATGATGGTTCTAATGGGACCTGGCTTCTAGTTTCCACCATGATGGTTGAATCTTGTGGTTTCGATAATCTTTATTGTGCCCTATATTTGGCATAAATGTTCTTATGTGGACTCATCAGATGAGTCATATGAACATATGATGTAACATTCTCGTCATTGATTGTTATTTGTTTGACTATTTCTCGTACACTCTTTTAAACATTTCAATATTTAAAATAAAGAGAAATTCACGTAAATAGCAAGCAGTCGAAATGATTAAATAATTATGTATGGAGGTTCATGTATCTAAGAGATATGTGGTGTCGCGCGTGTGTATATATATATATATATATATATATATATATATATATATATATATATATATATATATATATATATATATATATATATATATATATATATATATATATATATATATATATATATATATATATATATATATATATATATATATATATATATATATATATATATATATATATATATATATATATATATATATATATATATATATATATATATATATATATATAAAAAAAAAGTGGTTGGAGCATCTAAGATGATCTTGGGGTTAGATTATCAAGCTATGACATCATTTTATGTCTAGGTGAGCAACTCAAATTATATGACTTTGGACCTCGCAATTGAACATGTTCTTTGAGAGAGAGATTTTCTTTTGTGAAAGATCCATCGTATATTTGGGTTGGGCTACGTATGTTCATGTCATTACAGTATTATGTTTTGAGGAAGAGACTCCACGTATTACCTCTTAAGTATAAATACAACTATAACGAGATCCTTTAAAAAATTAGTAAATATATTTTGAAACTTCACCAATACTTCATTGTAAGATTGAAATGTTTTTCTTACATTTAAAGGATACCATATAAATAATTTGTCAAAAAAGAAAGTTGTATGCGCAAAACTAAGAATACAAAAGAGACCCTAATTCTTTTGCAATGCATGATTTAGCTTTGAATTATTTGGTTAATTTGTTTAATGTGCTTATATGTAACTAAAATTTATGTTTAAATTTGATTTTTGGTTAATTTGTTTAATGTGCTTATATATAACTAAAATTTATGTTTAAATTTGATTTTATCTTTTAAAGATAAATAAGTGGAATATCACAAATTCAAATATTCTATATTTAATGTTCCAATACAGTTAACAACCAATTGAGTTGACTTAACTGCTTGGTTGCATATTTAATTACTTTAATAAGCTGTAAAAGGAAATTGAATGACAAAAGAAAACATTTTTACATTTATAACGAAAACTTCTTTATTATGCATGTTATGTTAACGGTACTTTATTGGTAATTTTTCTTCTTCTTTGAGTGTGTTTTGTTATTAAATCAAAAATGAATATTTATTTAGTTGACTATGGCTTAGTGTTGATATTTCTTTATTAACAATATTTTAAGCTACTTCTTGTTTGTTCTAATTGATCATTAACCAGCGTAAGTTTGACGTACGCAACAAATCGTTTGATATATTTTGTGTATGCTTTATTAATTGTTTGGAGTTATAATAAGGACCTAAAGTGATCTAATTAGGAGGAAATTTTCAAATCAAAACCTCAGAAGAGATTTCTGTATTTTGTGTTTAATTTAAATTGTGATAATTTTTGTTTTATTTTAATCAAGTGGTGTAAGCCAAATATAAGTCTACAGAATTGGCCATATGGATATGGCTCATCATAAGAATAGTGGAAGTCTCTTTTTAAATAGACTTGTAAAATCTCATTTGCTAAGTTGGAAATGAATTTTTGTTTAATCTTCTGAGGTGATTGAACATTAACTCATTCATAATTTTAAAAACCGGACCGGAAACAAGGTCCCAAGTCGGACCGATCTACACCAGTAATATCAGAATGACCGCTAGTCTCTATGAAACCCATATGCTTCCAAAAGCTTCTTCAAAAGCTCTCTTCCTGCTTATTTCTTTACTCCACCCTCCAGCCCTAGCTCGCCGCCTAAATGTTTCTTCGTTCTCAACTATGTAGCCTGCGTCACTTCCTCCGAGAGGTAAGGGTTGTGGTCCCATCATGCCTGTGGGTCTAGGTTGTCCTCCTGCAACTGTAGGTGCATATTGCCCCTGAGGAACAGTACCAAACCCAGCTTGGGAATTTTGGCTTGCATCCTGTTTCGAGAATAAACAATGTTTATAATCTGTGCCAAAACTGTAATCTTAATGAATGTATAAAAATAGCAATTCAATACTTACATCATTATCAGTTTGGGCAGGTTGTGCCTTGATTGCTGCCATAGCTGCAGCTAATTCTTCAGCCTATTTAAATATTTCAAGCAGCACTAAGGTCACAAATTGATATAAAACAGATATTTTTTCAAGGCAAATAATATATATATATATATATATATATATATATATATATATATATATATATATATATATATATATATATATATATATATTAAAAAGAGAAATCAGAAAAATATCCAACAGAATACAAAAGCACAAAATTGGCACAAGTACCAAAAACACACCCAAAAAAGCAAGGAGAAAATCCACAACCATAGGTTCCTCACGCACGAAGAAAGATCTCCTCCATCTGAAATCTTAAACTAAGGTGCCATCTATCCACCTGCCAACCTGACCAACACTCCCCTCAAGGAAAGTCAGGGATCGTAAATAATCTAGAAATTTTATCCTTAAGAGGTATGCTCCCTATCCAAGGATCGGACCAAAAAGAAGTCTGATAGCCAGATCCAACCTTCTTAATTGAACTATCTACAAACCAGTCCAAAGGATCTACCTTTTTAGTTCCAAGAAGGGAAACTCCTTTCCACAAGGAGGATGCGTTACGGAAGTTAGAATCTCTACCTCCCCTTAAGTAAGAGACAAGAGTCATCGTAACGGTCAACTAGGACATCTCTCCAAAGCTCATGTTATAAGACGCCACCTCCACTTAGCCAAAAGAGCTAAGTTTACCAAACAAAGGTCTCTAACCCCCAGGCCACCTTTACTTCTAAGTTTGCACACATTAGCCTAACTAACCCAAGAGATTTTAGAATCTCCCTTTACACCTCCCAACTGGAACCTTCTTTGAATCCCGAGCAATTTTCCTCCAAACTTTACAGGCATTTTTAGATAAGACAAGAAAAAGATATGAATAGCATTAAACAGAGTTAAGTAAAACAACCCGGCCACCCAAACTAACAAACCTATGCTTCCAGGAATTAAGCCTCTTAGCAAGAAGGTTAACCAGGGGATCCCAAGTAACTTCTCTACTAAGAATATCTCCAACAGGAAGCCCCAGATACTTAAAAGGAAGAGTCTCTAATCTACAGTGAAGAAAGTCTCCAGCCATTTCTAAAAAGGCATGGTCAACCTTGACCCCTATCAGACTACTTTTAGCAAAACTGACACAAAGACCAGAAGAGAGCTCAAAACTAGATATAGAAGAGACTGAACTGGTGAAGAGACTATTAGAAGTACCTTTCGGGCTCGATTAACCATTATTTGTTCTGAATTTTCTTCTTGGTATTTAGCAATTTTTGCTTCTATAGCAGCAACATCTATTCCTTCAATCAAGTCAAATGCTGCAGGGGAAGAGGAGAAATTTCATAAAAAATAAAGCAAAAATTACCGGGTGAAACACATGTCATCATGACTAAAAAAACTTACTCATGTCTTCAACTTCCTCCAAGTAATCATTGTAATCTTTCAAAGATGAAAAATCATCTTCTCGTTTATTGAATCTATAAATCAATATAACATGACCCCAAAAAGTGAGAGTCTGAGTTTAGAATATGATACATACTTCTTTTCTACAAAACATTCAAATATAACAGACTTTAAAAGTATTGAGAAAACCAAAATTCTTAATATGTTATATCTGTTAAGTTATGAACTCTAAAAATGAATGATGAGACTTGGCAGTTGGCAATAGGAAGAAAGAAAAAGTTTTTGCATTTCATGCCAATCCCACGGCTCCTCCTTCCCTTAACTTTTTAAAATAAAAAACTCAGTGCCTGACTCTCCTTCACTTAACTAACTAGAGTTACAAAGCATGTGGTCCTATATGTTTCATGATTAGAGCCTTCAGCAATTAATCGACATGTATTTTGTAAACTTGTACAGATTTTCTATTATATTTCATAAGTTTGTTTGATATTTCTGTGAGAATTGGTACTGAATAACTACAGCTGAGACACATGATAAGCAGAGAAATGAAATACTACCCAGCAGAACTGACACTGTCGTTACACATTCTAGGGTAGAATGAATTGATTTCAGTACATGATACTGAGAGTTCATCGGGCATATATACATAGCTTGTAAGCTAATTTAGGAAAGAAACTGACGGCCTATTTTGAAATCAAATCCCTCTAATTATGAAATATTTCCTAGTTTACTAAACCTATACTAATAGGAAATAGAAACAAAATTTCCCTAAATATACATTCTAGGCTATACATAGTTTCTGGCATGCATAAATTTTGCTAACTATTGCATTGCAACTTTAACTATGTTTTAATCTAGAACAAAGTGTAATAGATAATCTATCAAGAAAATTCTGCAGGACTGTATTACTCAAAGTTGAATGTTTTGCACAATATATATGAGTAAAAACTTCGACAGACATATGATGCATCTAGTATTTCTCGTGTCACATACAAAGCAAGCAAGATACAATGTGGGAAAGAAAAATATACATGCTAGCAATCCTCCTCCTGATGGTTATCTCCTTATATTGGGGATTGGTACTAGAGATCACCATTCTTCTACCGACAAGTTCCTTTTCTTCGCTTCTTCACACCTGAAGTTTAAACGATAAAAAAGGTTTGCGTTAGAATGAATTATAAATACTCAGTTTATGAAATCATGAAGCCAAGTGAATATTAAAATGCAACGAAAACATAATTATACAAACAATATTTATCAAATTTAGGTAAAAAGCCCTCCACTATGGAAGAATGACTAGAGTGCAACACAATGAAAATTATACCAGACCATATAAACTACAACAACTCCCCCTCTTCCGGTGTAATTTATAATCCTATAGAAACAAATATGAGGTGTTTAAAATCTCATAACTCTATCATATTTGTGAAACTATATAGATTAAAATCACATGGATAATACACTTGTTTGTTTTATGATATCTTTGGCCGGTAGTTTGAAGCATGTGCAACAAAAATCCAACTTATATGTGAAAGTTTGCCATTCATCCTACTTCCCACATTGAAATACCCAAACATAGCCAGCTTGTGCGCGCGAGTGATATAATGAAAAGATAAAATAGAACAACATCTAAGTTACAAAATCAGAAGGTAATAAAATCAGCACTTTTACACCTTCAGAAATTCTTCAACAGAGTTATTGGCCTCATATATAGGAGTAGACTTGTAATGCTGTTTGTATCAAAAGATCGAGCTCCAGACCCAGTTAAACCTATGGCAGTTACGTGATAACCAATTTCTTCAAGAAATTTCTACCAACACTATGCTCCGAAGCCTCTTCCACTAGGACAAAATGATTGGTTTCAAGATCATAAACCTCTATACCCTGTCAGATTGAAAATCCGCATGTATAAATTATACCGAATAAGATAAAGAAAACAGAGAAACAAAGATTATACATAAAACTGGAAGCATTAGGGTTTGCAACCTCTATATCTAAGGTCCCCTATTTCCCTCTCAAAAATTACTAACAAACTAGCTAAACCTAACCTAAATAGTTAATTGCGGCCAAAATTGGTGTGCTCGCGGAGCTCGGAGGAAAGCGGCGGCTGGCCGCGATGGTGATGCGAACACGGTGCATGAAGCTGCCGTTGCGGAGTTTCGCGCTCGTTACATTGAAGATTTTTTGGAAAATGAAACAAAAATATGTAAAGAGAAGTCAGAAGAATCACCGTGGAAGGAAGAGGGTGACGAAGAAGAGATACGAATCAGCGGCGGGCTTGAATTACAGTGGCGGATGCTACGTTAAATGAAGAGGAAGAACAAGAACTCAAACTTTGCAAAGGGACCGGATGGAACAAAAAAGATAATAAATTGAATAAAAGAAGAAAAAAATAAATTTTACTCAAGAAAAAGAAACTTTTATAAGTCTATTTTTCTTTATTTATTTATTTTAATGTAACTCTACCTCAATTTTAAATCTTAATCCCCAAACCCTTATCTAATATTTTGTCTCGTAAAATATACTATTTAGATAAAATTTTCTCTTCAATTTATATGGTATTTTTGTGTGATATAAATTTTTTTAAGTCCTCCTTCATTTCATTTCAGTTATTTCATTTGAATTTGATCTCTTTCTATTTCTCCATCGTTTGGTATTACAAACAATATATTTAAATTGTGTGACTCATGAAATGATATGGTTTTCAACTTTCACCTCTAAATTATAAATATTTCTTCTTTTGCTGGACTTGCATTCCATATATTGTATCTTACTTCTACTTAGGCGAAAGTTATACATTTTTAAAACTCGTCTCCAACTTTCTGTTAAATCTTTCTTCGACTCTCCAAGTAAAATTATATCATCTGCATATATATATATCTATATATATATATATATATATATATATATATATATATATATATATATATATATATATATTGGATATGTTTCATGAGTACATTCAAAATTAAAGTTAAAAGGGAGGAACTTAAGGTTAAACCTTGATGCAATCCTATTGTAATATGGAAATTATATGTGTTTGAACATTAGTCGATACCCCTTCATACATATATTTGATAGATCGAATATATGCAATCCTAACTCTTTCCTTTTTCTAGTGATTTCCACAAAATCTCTATAGACACTTTATCGTATGTCTTCTTTGAGTCAATGAAAATTAATTATTAGTCTTATTAGTCCATCTGATACTGTTTTGTCACACGTTGAAGTGGATAAATTGCTTTCATGGTCGACCTCCCCAATATAAAGTCAAATTGATCCTTGGTGACTTGAGTCTTTTTTCTTAGCCTTCATTCAATCAGTCTTGCATATAACTTTGTGGTATAATGTGAAGACGGTCTCTTCTAATTTGGCTTTTTTTATGAAGACAAATGTATCTTAGAGGAGAAAAAGATGAAGATATCATGAAAAGTGATCGATGGAAAACAAATGAAATAATTGCAATGAACATCACCTTAAAGGTACATAACACAATTTATTCTAAGTATCATTTAAAAGCTTGGAAATGTCATTCAAACTTCATCTAAAATGTTTTCAAAGTGTGTGCATTAAAATCATTGAAGAAAATCTAAAAAAAGTGTTATTAGTTTAGAAAAATAGTTGTGATAATCGATTACAAGATCATGGTAATTGATTACCAGTTTTAAAAAAAAATAATGTTGGTTGATGGTAACCAATTACACCCTCATGATAATCAATTACCTCTCGTGAAAAGGCGGTTTTTCATAAATCAATGTCATTTTAATGCATGGGAATGCTTTATGGGATATTTTCAAAGTATTGCATCCATTTAAAAAGGTTTCTATGAATGTGTCGCGCTGCAAAAAATATTTGAGAGCATCGCACGCTCAAAATACAATAGAGTAGCCATTGGATTTTATTTATTCTAAGAGAAATAGAAAATATCAATAAAACTCTTAGGGAAGAGAAACAGGTAAGGAAGTCGGTTATGCAGGGGGAAGATATTAGCACCCCTCACATTTGTTGTACTCAACGATAACCATTTTAATTGTTCTTTGTGTAAATGGGTGTTATTATCTAAAGGTTACTTGCGATTGATTTTAATAAAGGGAGAAAATAAGTTTATTAATTAATGTGTTCGCCAAGGATTCAAACCCGTGTGCCTACGTATTCTCGTAGTGCAATGAGAAAATCAGAGTTTCGTAGTTCATGGTAGAAAACTACATATTTGTTGGTTGTTTTTAAGGAACAGTTATGATCGTATCCTAGAAGTGTTTTGATATTAGCTAATTTTGATCCTCGTTCGGATGCTCTAAGCTTTTAGTCTGACTGCTAAGGAACGGATTATAACAGTTCTTTTATGAAAAGAAAGTTGTTTGTTCTAAAAAGGTTTATTATTGAATTAAATTGGAAAAAAAATAATGAATGATTTGGACAAGATTTATGAAATGGTAAAGGTGTTGTTTGGATATTATTTATGTTGTTTAAACCCATTTAGTGGTGTATCTGAACCAATGAGCGTGGCGTTTAACTAATAGATGTTGATTAGCTAATGCATAATTATAGGGTTTTGCCTAGATCCAGGGATCAATACCTACGAGAAAGGGGGTTTGCATAAGTGTAACACCCCTCTAAATACCCCAAATGATTTAATTAAATAATAACATGTTAATCAGAGTAATTATGCCCCGAAGGGTGTCACACAATCATTTCACAAACATTTATCAAAACATCCTGTCATGCTCATTTATTTATCAAATAAAACAGTTGCATAATACGCAGCGGATACAAGACATCAACATTCAAAACATGTACTACATTACATGTAAAGTTGATCAACAACCAAATTAAAACATAGTCAAACATCCCCTCCCGATGTTACATCTACCAGAGCATGACCCACTAAGGACGACACTAGACTCCATAGCACTAGCTTCTACTCAACTCACTGCTCGTTACCTGAAAAATAGTTGTAAGGGTGAGTTCTTCAATCAATATAATAAGCATTATAGAACAACATGTAATGCTAAGTAAATAACACATTAATTCACCCTAATCAAACTACGCACTCAGCAACGGCAATATCCATCCAACCGTCATATTCAACAGTAAAAATCTCAATCATATTCAACATTAACAACACAACACACAACAACACATATGATACTGGAATGCATCCATTCATATCATATGCCATACATTCATAGTGCAATGAGACTCTTATGCATGCGGTACCGACTATGTTGTGAACATATAGTTCAACCTCACCGTCCAAATCCAGGCACGGCTACCAAGCTCACTAGTCCCACTCATTTGAGACATAGTGACTCACTCACTAATTCCTCACCATGGGAATTAGCTACCACCCCAAATGGGCCATGATATGCACGCTAATCACCTAGCATGCAGACAACAACAACAACAATCAACACGATTTACTCACTAATTCCTCACCATGGGAATTAGCTACCACCCGAAGGCCACAATACGCATGCTAATCACCTAGCAATGCAACCTCAACGATAATCAAGAATAGACACATGCTCACACTCTAAGCCATAGAATAGTCTATTCACAATTGCATACATTCACAACATCATGTATACCATTCCACATTATCAACACAATTTATCACAAAAGCATATTATATCATGCCAAACAACAACCACAATATTAGCACACTCCACTAATATCTATACTGCTCAAAACAGCGGGAATTTATCTCTATTACATCATAGGCCAACATAGGTCAACCCTCAAATAGGCACACAACATTAAAATTAACATTTTTCCACTCTGCAACAGCGTTAACCGGTTAACGCCCTGGGTTAACCGGTTAACGCAGCACAACACGCCTTCTGTCTCAAAATTTAACAGTGTTAACCGGTTAACGCCCTGGGTTAACCGGTTAACGCAGCACAAACAGCCAAATATCAGAAATTACAACAGTGTTAACCGGTTAACACCCTGGGTTAACCGGTTAACGCAGACAAAACAGCACATATTCATAATCCAACACAGTGTTAACCGGTTAACACCCTGGGTTAACCGGTTAACGCAAGACAGAAGCTGTTCCTGCGCTAACTCAAGGCAGAATGCAGAATTCTCCGCATTTTCCGCCATTGGAGGACTTCCGGACCTCCGAATTCGATTCCGTAAAAAGCCATACGATCGGGAAATTACAACAGACTCAATTACCGACTAAATTTCAACTCCTAACACGGTTCATCCAACAAAATTTCAGCATTCACAATTCCCAATTAGGGTCAATCAACAGCTTATCACTACCCATGACATATTATCCCATAATACCCGTTAATTGACGATAAACCCCCCTTACCTGAGTAATCCGGCAAATCTTTGAGCTCCAAGCTTTTCTCTCTTCAACCTTCAGCCCTTGCTCTGTCTCTTTGCCCTTTTCCTCTTTCACGATCGTTCTCTGTTTCACGTAAAACCTTTTCTTACCAAATGGGATATTTCCTTAAGTCCAACTTATATATTTTCCAAAATAATAATCCAATAATAATAATAATAAAATTTCCAATTATTTAATTAAATTAATAAATAAATTATTAACTCAATTCAAATAATTATTTTATTATTATCGGGGTGTTACAACTCTCCCCCACTAAAAGAGTTTTCGTCCTCGAAAACATACCTCAAGCGAATAACTCCGGATAAGACTCTTTCATCTGACTCTCAAGTTCCCAAGTCACATTGCCACCTGCTGGTCCTCCCCAAGCTACCTTCACCAAGGCAATCTCTTTACCCCGCAACTGCTTCAACTCTCGATCCTCAATCCTCATAGGTGATGTTTCAACAGTCAGGTTATCTCTCACCTGTACATCATCTACTTGGACTACATGCGACGGATCATGAATGTACCTCCTCAACTGAGACACATGAAAAACGTCATGCAAATTCGCAAGCGACGGCGGTAAAGCGATACGATAGGCTACTTCCCCTATCCTCTCCAAAATCTGATAAGGACCAATAAATCGAGGTGTCAACTTCTTCGACTTCAAGGCTCGACCAACACCAGTTATCGGAGTAACACGAAGAAACACATGATCTCCCTCTTGGAACTCAAGTGATTTCCTCCTCTTATCATGATAACTCTTCTGACGACTCTGAGCAATTCTCATCTTATCCTGAATCATCTTAATCTTTTCCGTAGTTTGTTGAACAATCTCCGGTCCAACCACCGCACTCTCACCGGACTCATACCAACATAAAGGTGTCCGACATCTCCTACCATACAAAGCTTCAAACGGTGCCATACCAATACTCGAATGAAAACTATTGTTGTAGGTAAACTCAATCAAAGGCAAATAACAATCCCAAGCACCTTCTTTTTCCAAAACACAAGCTCTCAAAAGATCCTCTAATGACTGAATCGTCCTCTCAGTCTGACCATCAGTCTGCGGATGATATGCAGAACTCAATCTCAGCTTAGTTCCCAAAGCCTTCTGCAAACCTTCCCAGAACTTCGATGTAAATCTAGGATCTCTGTCCGAAACAATACTAGACGGAATACCATGCAAACTTACAATCTTCTCAATATACAACTCAGCTAGTCTCTCTAACGGATAATCCATTCTGATCGGAATGAAATGAGCCGACTTTGTTAATCTGTCCACAATCACCCAAATAGCCTCAAAATTCTTATTTGTCCTTGGTAAACCAGAAACAAAATCCATACTGATACTATCCCACTTCCACTCTGGAATAGCCAACGGTTGCATTAGCCCAGACGGCTTCTGATGCTCAATCTTTGACTTCTGACAAGTCAAACAAGAATAAACAAAACTCGCAATTTCTCTTTTCATTCCCGGCCACCAAAATAACTTCTTCAAATCATGATACATCTTCGTAGCTCCAGGATGAATACTCAAGCCACTACGATGTCCTTCCTCCAGAATACTCTTCTTAAGTTCGGTAACATCCGGAATACACACCCGACTACCAAATTTCAAAATACCATTCTCATCAACTCTGAATTCACCACCTTGACCTTGATTCACTAACGTCAACTTATCAACCAAAAGCATATCGGATTTCTGACCCTCTCTGATCTCGTCCAGAATACCACTTGTTAACTTCAACATTCCCAATTTAACACTATTGTGAGTACTCTCACACACCAAACTCAAGTCTCTAAACTGCTCAATTAAATCCAATTCCTTAACCATTAACATAGACATATGCAATGATTTCCGACTCAATGCGTCAGCCACAACGTTTGCTTTACCCGGATGGTAATTCAAACCAAAATCATAATCCTTCAGAAATTCTAACCATCTCCTCTGTCTCATATTCAGCTCTTTCTGATCAAACAAATACTTTAAACTTTTATGGTCACTGAAAACCTCAAATCTTGACCCATACAAGTAATGCCTCCATAATTTCAGAACAAATACCACAGCTGCCAACTCTAAATCATGTGTCGGATAGTTCCTTTCATGAATCCTCAGTTGTCTCGAAGCATAAGCTATAACCTGCTTATTCTGCATCAACACACCACCTAAACCCAACAATGAAGCATCACAGTAAACCTCAAATGGTTCCGACGAACTCGGTAATATCAGAATAGGAGCAGTAGTCAACCTTCTCTTTAACTCTTGGAAACCTTCTTCACATTTTGAGTCCCAAACAAACGCTTGCCCCTTTCTGGTCAACATTGTCAACGGTAACGCCAACTTAGAGAATCCCTCGATAAACTTCCTATAGTAACCTGCAAGTCCAAGAAAACTTCTTATCTCAGAAACTGACTTCGGAGCTTCCCACTTAGACACCGCTTCTATCTTAGAAGGATCAACAGCAACACCACCTCTTGAAATCACATGACCAAGAAAACTAACCTCTTCTAACCAAAATTCACATTTTGAGAGTTTAGCAAATAACTTCTTTTCTCGTAGAACTTCCAACACCACTCTCAAATGCTCAGCATGTTCTTCTTCAGATTTCGAATACACCAAAATGTCATCGATAAACACCACAACAAACTGATCCAAGTACGGATGGAAAATCCTATTCATGTACTCCATAAATACTCCAGGCGCATTAGTCACACCAAAAGGCATTACAGAATACTCATAATGTCCATACCTTGTTCTGAAAGCAGTCTTCTGAATATCTTCAGTCTTCACACGTATCTGATGATACCCAGATCTCAAATCTATCTTGCTGAACACACTAGCACCAACCAATTGATCCATCAAATCATCAATCCTCGGTAAAGGATACCGATTCTTGATCGTCACTTTATTCAGTTGTCTGTAATCCACACACAACCTCATAGTACCTTCTTTCTTCTTAACCAACAACACTGGTGCACCCCACGGTGACACACTCGGACGAATAAATTTCTTATCCAACAAATCTTCCAACTGACTCTTCAATTCAGCTAGCTCAACAGCAGACATACGATAAGGAGCCATCGATATCGGTCTAGTACCAGGTACCAAATCAATCGAGAACTCAACTTCACGCTCTGGCGGTAATTCATTCACTTCTTCCGGAAACACATCAGGAAAATCACACACCACGGCTAGATCACCAATCACCAGTTTATCTTTAGCCTCCGAAGTCGCTAACAGCATAAACAACTCTGCCCCATCTGCTACTTCCTCATTCACCTGCCTCGCTGATAGAAACAAACTCTTGCCTTCCTCAATCTCAGGAAATATCACAGTCTTATCAAAACAATTGATAGAAACCCGGTTAAACACCAACCAGTTCATGCCCAAGATAACATCAATCTGCACTAATGGAAGACACACAAGGTCTATCCCAAAGTTCCTACCAAAAATACTCAAAGGGCAACTTAAACAAATTGAAGTAGTAGTCACTGAACCCTTCGCAGGAGTGTCAATCACCATACTACCAAACATCTCAGATATTTCTAACTTAAGTTTCACAGCACAATCCAAAGATATAAAGGAATGAGTAGCACCGGTGTCAATAATAGCTACAAGAGGAAAGCCATTAATATAACACGTACCTCGGATCAAACGCTCATCTGCAAAAGTCTCAGAACCTGATAAAGCAAAAACCTTGCCTCCCGACTGATTCTCTTTCTTTGGCTTAGGACACTGTGGACTGATATGACCCACCTCTCCACAGTTGAAGCAAGTCACAGTCTTCACCCGGCAATCTGCAGCCAAATGACCACCTTTTCCACATTTGAAACACTTCTTCTCATTACTGGTACACTCATGGATACGATGTCCAGCCTGACCACATCTGTAACACTTAGCAGGAGCACTAGAATCTCCTCCACTAGGCCTCTTCATTCCACTCTGCCTCTGAAAACCTTTGCCAGCTGCATACGGTTTCCCACGATCAACCTGATTCTTACCCTTCCTATCAACCCTCTGCTGATAGCTCTCTGCTCTGGCTTTGGAATCCTGTTCGAAAATCCTGCAACAGTCAACCAAATCAGAAAACACCCTGATTCGCTGATATCCAATTGCCTGCTTGATCTCGGGACGCAACCCGTTCTCAAACTTCACACACTTCGAAAATTCTCCAGCAGCCTCACTATAAGGAGTATAGTACTTTGACAGCTCTGTGAACTTCGCAGCATACTCAGTAACAGACCTGTTACCCTGCTTCAATTCCAAGAATTCTATCTCTTTCTTCCCTCTGACATCCTCTGGAAAGTACTTCCTCAGGAATCTTTCCCTGAACACAACCCAAGTAATCTCAGCATTTCCAGCAGTTTCCAACTCAGTGCGGGTAGCAACCCACCAATCATCAGCTTCTTCTGACAGCATATGTGTACCGAACCTGACCTTCTGGTTATCAGCACACTCAGTTACTCTGAAGATCCTCTCTATCTCTTTCAACCACTTCTGAGCACCATCTGGATCGTATGCTCCTTTGAACATCGGAGGATTGTTCTTCTGGAACTCACTCAACTGACGAGCAGCTCCCATCCCCACAACATTCGGATTTCCTCCAAGTACTCCAGCTAGCATACCCAGAGCCTCAGCAATCGCAGCATCATCTCTACCTCTTCCAGCCATCTCTATTCTGAAAACCCAACAACTAAAACAAATAAGTACTGATAGGGTTACACAACACCTATCCCGTACAGGGGAACAGAATAACCACGACTCAACACGACCGACTATGCTCTGATACCACTAATGTAACACCCCTCTAAATACCCCAAATGATTTAATTAAATAATAACATGTTAATCAGAGTAATTATGCCCCGAAGGGTGTCACACAATCATTTCACAAACATTTATCAAAACATCCTGTCATGCTCATTTATTTATCAAATAAAACAGTTGCATAATACGCAGCGGATACAAGACATCAACATTCAAAACATGTACTACATTACATGTAAAGTTGATCAACAACCAAATTAAAACATAGTCAAACATCCCCTCCCGATGTTACATCTACCAGAGCATGACCCACTAAGGACGACACTAGACTCCATAGCACTAGCTTCTACTCAACTCACTGCTCGTTACCTGAAAAATAGTTGTAAGGGTGAGTTCTTCAATCAATATAATAAGCATTATAGAACAACATGTAATGCTAAGTAAATAACACATTAATTCACCCTAATCAAACTACGCACTCAGCAACGGCAATATCCATCCAACCGTCATATTCAACAGTAAAAATCTCAATCATATTCAACATTAACAACACAACACACAACAACACATATGATACTGGAATGCATCCATTCATATCATATGCCATACATTCATAGTGCAATGAGACTCTTATGCATGCGGTACCGACTATGTTGTGAACATATAGTTCAACCTCACCGTCCAAATCCAGGCACGGCTACCAAGCTCACTAGTCCCACTCATTTGAGACATAGTGACTCACTCACTAATTCCTCACCATGGGAATTAGCTACCACCCCAAATGGGCCATGATATGCACGCTAATCACCTAGCATGCAGACAACAACAACAACAATCAACACGATTTACTCACTAATTCCTCACCATGGGAATTAGCTACCACCCGAAGGCCACAATACGCATGCTAATCACCTAGCAATGCAACCTCAACGATAATCAAGAATAGACACATGCTCACACTCTAAGCCATAGAATAGTCTATTCACAATTGCATACATTCACAACATCATGTATACCATTCCACATTATCAACACAATTTATCACAAAAGCATATTATATCATGCCAAACAACAACCACAATATTAGCACACTCCACTAATATCTATACTGCTCAAAACAGCGGGAATTTATCTCTATTACATCATAGGCCAACATAGGCCAACCCTCAAATAGGCACACAACATTAAAATTAACATTTTTCCACTCTGCAACAGCGTTAACCGGTTAACGCCCTGGGTTAACCGGTTAACGCAGCACAACACGCCTTCTGTCTCAAAATTTAACAGTGTTAACCGGTTAACGCCCTGGGTTAACCGGTTAACGCAGCACAAACAGCCAAATATCAGAAATTACAACAGTGTTAACCGGTTAACACCCTGGGTTAACCGGTTAACGCAGACAAAACAGCACATATTCATAATCCAACACAGTGTTAACCGGTTAACACCCTGGGTTAACCGGTTAACGCAAGACAGAAGCTGTTCCTGCGCTAACTCAAGGCAGAATGCAGAATTCTCCGCATTTTCCGCCATTGGAGGACTTCCGGACCTCCGAATTCGATTCCGTAAAAAGCCATACGATCGGGAAATTACAACAGACTCAATTACCGACTAAATTTCAACTCCTAACACGGTTCATCCAACAAAATTTCAGCATTCACAATTCCCAATTAGGGTCAATCAACAGCTTATCACTACCCATGACATATTATCCCATAATACCCGTTAATTGACGATAAACCCCCTTACCTGAGTAATCCGGCAAATCTTTGAGCTCCAAGCTTTTCTCTCTTCAACCTTCAGCCCTTGCTCTGTCTCTTTGCCCTTTTCCTCTTTCACGATCGTTCTCTGTTTCACGTAAAACCTTTTCTTACCAAATGGGATATTTCCTTAAGTCCAACTTATATATTTTCCAAAATAATAATCCAATAATAATAATAATAAAATTTCCAATTATTTAATTAAATTAATAAATAAATTATTAACTCAATTCAAATAATTATTTTATTATTATCGGGGTGTTACAATAAGCACCGGGTCTGACAAGGCAAGCATGCAAGAGGTGATATGCCTAAGCATTAGGTCTGACAAGGAAAGGCTTGCCTAAGCACTGGTTCTGACAAGGCAAACACGCATGAGAAGGGTTTGCCTAAGCATTAGGTCTGACAAGACAAACATGGATGAAAAGGGTTTGTTTAAGCACTGGGTCTGACAAGAAAAACATAAAAAAAGTATGCTTAAGCATGGGACTAACAAGACAAACATGCGTGAAGGGGGTTTGCCTAAGCATGTGACTAACAAGGCAAACATGCATGAAGGGGGTCTTAACCATGAAAAGGTGATTAACCCAAAGAGAGTTGTATGGTTCTAAGATGAGTGTTTAACCATAAGAAAGTGATTAACCCAGTAAGGAGGTGATTAACCAAGGGAAGGTGATTAACCTGAAGAGCGTATGGGTATCCAAAGAGTATTGTGTTTGGTCCAAAGAGAAAGGTATTGTTGATGGGATTATTGAAGTGTGGTCTATGGATTTAGAGTTGAAACTTGTTTGGTTTGAATTGCACTAAATTCTATGAACAAAGGCGAATACTTTGAATAGATGGGGCATACATCCCATATTAAAAGATACTCAGAACAATGGTAGAATTGGTCCCTCTCATTATTCTCCATTGCTTAAGGCTCGTGACACACAATTCAATTCATAATTAAAGAGGTATTTTGAAATTAAAAGGAAGTTTTTATTTTTAAAAAGGGTGAGGCAGGGTGTGCTTGTAGGAATGAAGCTCAGCATGACCATGTCTTAATGTCCTTCTACCTCCAGGGTCTTAAATGTGAATGTACTATAATTGATTTGATGGATCAAGTAATTGCAAGTGTAAAGGTCCCATTCAATTAAGTGATCAAGGGATTTATGATCATTTGAATGAATAGGGGTCCTAAGGGAGCATACAGATTATTCATGAAAAGTCATACAACCAAAGGTCTTAATTCACAAAAATGTAATTAATTGATCAAACAAGCGTGATCAACTAATTAGTCAAGAAATTATCATGCTAAGAGTCATTACAACAAACACGTGAAATTATGAAGAAGAAACAAGGAAATTTTCAATTGAAATTAAGTCATGTTAAACCCTAATTTTTAACCAATTTTGTACTTAAGAAATAACCCTAAAAATTAAGTCAAATTATAAGATTAACCTAATGAAAATCTAATCTAATGAATTACATATTTTTAATGTCTACTAAAAAATAAAGTATTTTTAATATGTATTTTTATGAGGTGTCTTTAATGTGCTATAAGAAGAAGAAAATTAAAAGAAAATTAAGAACAAACAATAATAATTAAAATAAACAACTCGCTCTGCCAGGGGGTCTAATTGGAAGGAATGGGGTGTTTGAATATCAATTGGATGTAAGGCCCATTGGTAAGCCCATATATTATGTTTGTTTAAGTTCAGAAGGAGTAGGGGAGGTGAGTAAGTAAAATTGGGGGTGCATAGGTAGTAGAGCCTTTTGGGCTTAGCTTTGTGAGGCTCAATATGTGGGGAAAAGGGGATGGAGTGGTCCATACCTCACTCATTTTAGTTTCACTCCAACACATAATCCTCTCACTCTTTTGTACTCCTTGATCGGAAATCGCTCTGTCGTGCCGGAGGCGGCGAAGCAACCTAGATTAACCCCAAACCAACACCATTAAACTTGTTTCTACCTCTTCGGTCCACTTATCACTTCTACTCCCCCTGAAACCTACCATAAACTATGAAATTCTGACCTAATCACATACCATAAAATTCTTCAAATGGAAATTAAATATTCAAAGTCCACGAATTCAAAGCAAGGTGTTAGGGATATGTTTCAACAATACAATCTCTACACTATGATAACAATAATGGCGCAAGAAAATGAAGAACAATGCATACCACTTTTACCTACATGGTGGAGATTGGCCCTGGAGTTTGTAAGAGTTGAAGAAGATGATTAAGGAAACCAAAGAATGTGTATCCATGTAAATGATTCACTCTTTAACCTCTTTCGATATTTACTTCTTCTTCTTCTTCTTTAAGTAGCATGTAGGGGTCGTTGTGTGAAGTTGTTGTTAAGTGAAGTGAGTAGAGTGTGTAGAGAGAGAGGCTTGGCTCAATTGAAGCAAAACTTCAAGGTGAAGTTTTGCTCAACAATGGAGATTTTGAGCTTTGAGTGTGCTTGTGAGGTGAGAGGAGAGAGTGATTTTGCAAAGTGAGAATGAATGTATTAAGAGTGAATTATGATCATCGTCCATGATTGCAGAGAGTAGTTTATATAGAAGGTTGAAGATTGAATCTGGAAGGAGGATTATAACCGTTTTAGGGAGTTGTTAGGGCAAGTTAGTTAGAAGTTAGGTCAACTGTGAAGTTGATCAATTAATGAGAAAAGTTTGTTAGGTGAGTTAACATTGTTAGTTTGATGTTAATAAATTGAAACTTTGATAGTTAGAGGCTTTGAATAATAGTTAGTTGGGTTAGTTAGACTGCTATAGTTAACTTAAATTGTTAGTGCTTTCGAAGTTTGGGTTGTTATAATGTTAATTGAGTTTGTTTAGTAGTTTATGAATCAGTTAGAAGTTAGTAATACTTACATGGAACTTTGAGTTACTATGTGAATTTTGAGATCAGTTAGTTATGTTAGTTGAATTAGTTAAAGTCTAATTGAATGATATTAGGAGTGTCATACCCCAAAATTTATCCTCCCTTTTTATTTATTTTTCTCACTAAATCCTTGACTTGAGATTCATCTGTACACATTCATGGTTCATTCATGTGCATCATTCATTTATTGATACTTGATAATTGATCATATAGATTCAAAGCTTTACGTCTTGCAAAGCTAGGTTTTATGTGTGGATCAAACCTTAAAGGTATGACTTGGTTATTCATCTGATCATAGGGGAAGTGAAACTCTAATTTGCCTGATCTTTGGGATGTGGATTCAAGAAGACTTCATCATGGTACTCCTCAGAGCATTCAAACAATTTCTTAAAGATATGGTTATGGGACCTTGTGGGTGTTCTTTGGGTCTTGTCTTGGCTATCAAAAGCCTAATGGAGGGCTCATACATTGAATATTTACTTGTGAAGCATCTTGGTTTATTCAAAGACCTTAATTAAGGGGGCATGCTTCATAAAACCCTAATCAGGAAGCCTTGGTTCTTGTGTGCCATGTTGGTTTGACTTATTCACCTTGTGATTATTTCAAATCCCATTTGTTTGTGGGTCCTTTGTTTGAAGTATTGTTGCTCATTGGGTCACCTTTTGGACCATGTGGCTTGAAACCCTAATCCATTGATACATTATTGCTTGTCTCATCATCACTTGATCTTGTTTTGCCAATGACTTTGATTTGATTTTAGAACCCTACTTTTGGTTGCTTGAATCTTGTCAATAGGATTGATCTTGTGAAGCCATACTTCATGGATTTGGATTAATGAGTCATTATTGTTTGATTCATCCATTGATCATGATCTAAGTGCTTAACCTTTGATGATGATCCTTTTGATCTAATGTTTTGGCCCATCCATGTTTGTTCATGTTTGTATGCATAGTTATAATCCATTGATTCTCTGCCTAGGGTTTATCCATGGATTTAAGTTTGTAATACATTAATTCTTAGTCCATTGCATTCTTAGGTCTTTGCTTCATCAATGTTCATGATTCCTTCATTCATAATTCACCAATATGGTTCATAATCCATTCAATTGAATTCATAATGCATGGTTCATACAAGACATTTAAAATTAAAACTTTCTTTCTCATTGCAATAAAAAGTCATTTCATACAAGTGTCCATTTCATTACATTTGCATCATTCTTACGAGGAAATTACAAAAAAAAATGTTTAGTAACTTTGACTAAAAGTTGACTTTGGTCAACAATTTACTTTTTGGTCAAGTTTGACAAAATTCAATCCACCTATTTTGCTAAGCCTAAATCTTAAACTTCATTGTTCTTGAGTCTTCATGCTCCATCATCTCATTTCAATCTTCCATGAGATCCCATTTCAAGTCTTGTGCTGCATTTGGCCATGTCCATGGGGTTTTTCATGGCAATCATGTTTAAGAGCTTTGATCTAATGCAACATCAGCATGTGATAGCCCTGTAAAAACATCCATAAGTAATGAAGATGTCATCCCACATACATATAAACACATTCATGTCTTAGATGTCAATAACATTCAACTAACAAACCATTCTAACCAAGTTGCAAGACATGACCACAAGCATACATTCATGGCATATCATTCACTACCTAGTAACAATGCATTCATTCAACAAATTCTGAATTGCATCCTAATTCAAGTTATTCACTAACCATCATTGATAACAGTGTATAAAGCATGCATAAATAGTCAAGGCAAAGCTAACAACTAACTCAGTTTCACTCATGGCAAATCCATAATTTCACAAGGCCATCCATATCCAAGTGCAGTTCAATACATTTAAGTCAATTCAGTTTAATTCATGCATGTTTTCATGTGTAATAGTTCAGCTTAGATTCACACTCAAACTCATTCTCAAATTTACCTCAAATGTACTTACAGTTTCAAATTCATTTCGATGCTAACTAACACATTAACAACATTCACATTCACATATTTGACACTAACTAATTTATGAATTTCTAACTAACTGAGAAAATTTCATTTGCATTTGAAGGGAGTTTCATTAGCATTTCTAACAGAATTGGGGAAGGAGGGAGACTTATAAATAGAACTCACCATTCTTCAATCTACAGGTGCTTCATTCTTCAATCTGAAGTTTCTCCATCTTGCATCTCTATTCACCCTGCAACAATAAAATTCGTGCATTCATTATTTCATAGCCTACCATAACGTTTTGGCATCAAAGAGTTTAAAAGAAAAAGAGGATAAAGGATATTCATACACAACAGTAGCAGAATAAGTGAAGGTCATACGCGAAGATCAAAGCAGCTTTGATTTTCTTGCATATTCATCGACGATAACTATTCAAAACTGACAGGAGGAAAACTCCCCTTTGTTGGTAAGCCTTGAATCCCTCCTTCCCATAAATACTTATTGTTTACCTGATATTCGAATCCAAACAATGATCTAAAACTGAATTTGATTCGAAATTAATGTTGAGCCTAACGCGTCGAAACCCGAGTCATGACAAATCAATATGCGAGTCAAGTGGATAGATTGAGAATCTCGTTTGTATAAGATAATTGCGGGACTCCATTGAAAGTGCAAAATCGCGTTTGCATAAGCGATTATGGAATGCAGAAGAAGCTGGATTTGGATGCATTTCTTCTTGAGTTTAGGATCCAATTGGCGGAATGAATTGAACTTTTATTTGGAATGATGAAGTCAAAATATGGTTTTTGCTTGTGAGTTCGAGGGGGAGGCATTTCTTCTAGAATTTGGATTTTCAATTTGATTTTCATGTTCTCTTTTTGGTTAGGGTAGCAATCTAAAGTGATAGAGGCATTTATACTCGAGGCCATCTTATGTTGGTGCATTAACGGTTGGACCTCGGGGGCCTTAGGCCCGGATTCAGCCCAACGTCATCACTGACTATGTGGTTTGGGCTTTCGCGCCCAGTTTACTGGATTACCCCATGTACATGGCCATACCCCCTTTTTGGCTCATTCTTTTTTATTTTAATCTTGTTTTTTTTATTAATTGATTTGCCTTGGTTAATTCTTGTTAAGCAGGATTAGTATATTAATTAAGATTAATTGTTTTAATTAGGTATAATTGGAATAATTAATTTTAATTAGATTTTAATTCTAGTTTTAATTCCTTAATTGATTTTATATGTGATTTGACCATTTTAACCTTAGGGATTTGGTATAGATTCCATGCTCCCTTAGATTGGGGTTTTGTTTTGGTTTAATTGATCTTTTTAATCATGGTTCTTCATGTGATATTTGATAGATGATTAATTTGATCATAATGTTACATTATCCCTTAGTTTAGGATTTATCATATCATTTAACCTTTAGATTAGGTTGTACATAATTAACCACTAATTCAATCCTTTTGATATAAATTGATCAAAAGAAATTTTGATTAAATAAATCCTTTGATTTGTGTATAAGCCTTCAGTCTATTCAAGTGATCAAAAGTCCCTTGATCACTTGATAGGACTAGTTCTTGTAATGTTGTGGATCTCAAGGCCTCAAGTTCATACTTTCATACAAGGCATCCCAGACAAATCAAATAGTGAACTACTAGGTAAAGCACATCAAAGGTGTTTCTTCAAGAGCTTGTCAATCAAGATTCAAATTGTGTGGCATGAGCCTTAAGAAATAGAGAATGAATGAGAGTGGATAATTTCATTAACTCATTCTGAATTTCTTTGGGTACGGGATGGATGACTCAGTTGCTCATCGTATTCACCTCTATACATGGACTTTAGCACTATTTAAATCACATGATTGACAAGTCTCCCTTCACAGAGCAGCATTACAACAAGCAGAAGAATCTATCAGGAACTTATCAATCATGATTCAAGTTGTATGACATGAGCCTTAAGTAACAAAGAATGATGAGAATGGATAATTCTTATCCTTGTCCAGAGTATCCTTGAGTACGGAACAAATGACCCAGTTGCTAAAGGTATTCGCCTTTGTTCATAAACTTTAGTGCAATTCAAACTAAATGATTTATAAAGTCTTCATTGTCACAAGGAGAAGCAGGGATTCTTCTTCAGCAACTTGAAAGTTATGATGACAATCAAATGCCATAAGCCTTAAGTAGTAAATAATGAATGAGAGTGAAGAATTCTATTAACTTATTATGAATATCTTTGAGTATAAAATAAATGACCCAGTTGCTCATCATATTCACCTTTACTCATAAACTTTAGTGTGGTTCATATCAAATTACTACCAAGTCTTCTTCATATTCCATTATCATATATCATTTCTCTTGCCTCGGTCTTTTGTTGTCTTTATTCCATCATAGTGGGTTGAACTACGAAAGCTCTGAATTTCTCACTGCACGGCGAGAATACGTAGGCACGAGGATTTATATTCTCTACGAGCTACTTGAAGCTAGCGGAAATATACCCGAATGCATCACACGCTCGAACATACAACAGAGTCGCCATCGAACTTTATTTATTCCCGAAGGAAAGGGAAAATATCGATAAAACCCGGGAAAAGAGAAATTTGGGTAAGAAAGTCGGTTATGCAAGGGGAAGGTATTAACACCCCTTACATCCATGGTACTCCATGGGAATTGTTTTGATTGTTCTTGCTCAAATGGGTGTTATATTTGAAGATTACTCGCGAAAGAATGAAGGAAAAGAAAAGAATAGATAAAGTGCTCGGTAAGGATTGAGGCCCTCATGCCTACGTATCCTTATAGTGCAATAAGGAATTCAGAGCTCCGTAGTTCATAAAACTAATGGCGGGAGATGAAAAGAGTTATGATAAAGGTATGGTCGGAACCAAAGGCTTATGATTGTTTTAAACTCCAACAAGGGAAGAAATCTGAACTCAAGAGTAAAATTGGAGTTGACCAATATGTGGGCTAGCCGGAAGCGTTGACCACTATATGGTATACCTGGAAACAAGGAGAATTAAATGTTTATGTATGAGATAAATAGCTCTTGGTTCACAAGGTGATACAAGATGGAGCTCAAAGAGATAATATATTTGGCTCAAAAGTAGGGTATATCACATGAAGTGAGCGAATGAAGTTAGAATATGAATGCATCATGAAGATGAACGGGGAAATGATAGAGAAAAGTAACCAGAGTCACAGAAGTGAAGGATTTGGTAACAGTGACTGAAAAGGTGTAATTTTGAACCAAAGGTAAGGGTATATTGGAATCCATATGAGAAATGGAATTTGTACCATAGAGGTAAACGACGTCTTAGCCAAAAATAAGGAATTAAATACTTGGGTACGAGTCAAACAACTCTAGGTACAAATGTGAATTGCCGATATATCGTACTAAAAGGGTATATATGGAATTCCAAAGAAAATTGTATTCGGTTTCAAAGAAACATTATGTCACTGTGGCGAGTGGTTTATGATTTAAGGTAGATCATGGATCATGAAAGATATGGATGGTGCCCTAAGGCGAGAGGAATAATTAGGATTATGCTCACCAAGGATTCTCATATTTGTGCCTTCGTATTCTCATTGTGCAATAAGAAAGTCAGAGCATTCGTAGTTCGTGGAACCACGGGAACAAAGGGAGTTGAAAGTGATGAAAAGTATAACTTGTACCAACATAATGGTAACATGGGAACCCAGAAAGGAGAGTGAACTTTGAACCAAAGAGAAAACATGTGTCTTAGCCAAAAAGAAGGAATTAAGTGTTTGGGTATGAGCCAAACAAACTCTTGGTTCACAAGGTGGAATGTCGTTATATCGTCTTAAAATGGTATATACGGGGTCTAAAAGAAAGTATGGTTAGGTACAAGGAATAATATATCACTTGTCGGGGAATAATCAATTTGAAATCAAAGTAGAATGGTATCTTGGATCCATGAAGGAATAGACTCTGAATCGAAGAGTAAATAGGCGTCTTAGCCAAAAAAGAAGGAATTAAACGTTTGGGTACGAGCCAAACAACTCTTGGTTCACAAGGTGGACTGCCGTTATATGGTCCTAACAGGATGTACATAGAGTCCGAGGAAAAGTGATATTTGATCTCAAAAGGATGGTATTGATTGATGAATGAAGAAATGAAGGATTAAGATAGGATTAATAAATAGGGTATCTCACGAAAAATCTTAACTTTCCTGCATACGTATTCTCACCGTGCAATGAGAAAGTCAGAGCTATCGTAGTTCAACATACTAGGGTTGATAACAAGATGATTAGTGAGGCAAGAAAAATGATTGATTGATAAAATATGGAGAGTGTTTGACGATCATTTGATATGAGTCACACTAAAGTCTATGAATGAAGAAGAATGCTTTGATTAGCTAGGGCCTACACCCCGTATGCAAAGTCACTCTAAACAAGGATAGGAGAAACTTTGTCTCGTCACTCCTCTTTACTTAAGGCTCATGGCATGTGTTTTTTATCATAACTAACAAGTTGTTAGAGAAGAATCCCCATTGTTGCTCCTTGGGTTTATGTTGTTTTGGTGAAGAAGACTTGACACTTTGTTTGATTCGCATTGTATTAAAGTCTATGAATAAAAGTTAATGCTTTGAATAGCTATGGCTTACGCGCCGTACACAAAGTCACTATAGACAAGGGTAAGAGAAACTTCATCTCATCATTCCTCATTACTCAAGGCTCGTGGCATACGGTTTGAATCTTAGTTACCAAGTATTGACCTTTGATGTATTTTGTATAATCCGCTGCTTGATTTGACTAGGATGGCTTGCATGAAAGTCTAGACTTGAAGCTTTGAGATCCACAACATTATAAGTAGTATTATCAAGTGACCAAAGGACTTTTGATCACCTGAATGGACTCCGGGATTATACATGCTCAAAGGATTTAGTCAATCAAAATTGCTTTTGATCAACTTGAATTGGAGGATTTGAATTAATTTGAGAATTAAGGTTGTCCTAATCTAAGGGTTAAGATATTCACAAACTATTCCTAAGGGAGCATGCCACAATTAAAGTCATGTTAATCAGATACTTCATAAAAAATCAACTTAATTAAACTAGCTAATTATTCTAAGTCAATCCCAATCCTAAAGGAGCATGCCTTTCTAAGACAAAATGACCCTTAAGGGTAAAAAAGTCATTTCACATGAATATTCAATTAGGTACAAAATTAAATTTTAATTAATATCCTAACTAGAACCTAAAATTTAATCAAGTTCTAAAATCTATTTTGAACTTAATTGTTTAGAATCTAAAAAAATAAAAAGCAATTAAAACTCTAATTAATCATAATTTTAGTATAATTAAAATTCCAGGCTAATCAATCTTTAAATCCTAACTAACCTCTAAATATCTAATCAAACACTAAAACTAGATTAAACTAAAAATACTGATTTACAAGAATTAACCAAGATTAAAACCTAATTAAGTTAAAAACTAAAACTAAAATGTGATTAAGCTCCAAAAACTGGGTGTGCCAAACTGGAAATGGAATGTGTACAACAAATGGGTCTTAGGCCCAAAACCTCTTCCTACAAACAAAAAAACCGATCCAAAGTGCTACAGCATAGGGGGTACATGAATCAAAATGGGATGCCAATGGTTGAAAGATGGTTAGGCCCACTATGCAGTAGGCCCATCAGAAGAAAATATGACCAAACAAATCAGCATGTGTGTAAGACCCCAATTTTGGCCCTAAGATCCCTCATGGCCCATATCATATCATATCATGGCCTCAAGGATCATTGCATACCCTAGCTGCCCTCCTAGTGGGTGGGTTATCTTGTGAGTGTGGTTCTTGATCACCAAGCATGTATTGCATTGTATATCATTGCTTTTCATATGTCTACTAACCAAAAGTACAAAAATATTGTCATCTAACCTTGTTTCTTGCAGCTGAAACAATCATCAGTCAATCAGTCAAAATCAGCCATTGAGCAATAGATGGTGGCCATTCTTGAGAATTTGGACACCATGATCATTCATAAAGAGTTCATATAACTTGTGATACCATTTGGAATCAAGATCTCAATTGAAAGAGGCTTGGAATTCATCAGAACATGGCCCAGTCATCCAAAACCCTAGAAAAGTCAACTGCAAAGTCAATTGTGGATTTGGAGGTGGGAAGTGATTAAAAATACTCCATTCATGTTCAAACAAGTCTCATTTGACATTTCAAATACTCACATTGAAGGATTTGAGATCATACCAAAAGTTTCCAAAGGGAAAAATTACCTATGGTTTCAAGTTTCCAAAAAAATGGCAAGTTTTTGGAACGACTTCAACTCAACTTTTCATCATCAAAAAATCTTCAAATGGAATTTTGTTGAACATGAAAGTTGTAGCTCTTTCTCTCCCATTTCCAAAAAGTCCAAGATTATGAGAATCGGATGAACGGTTGAGGAGATATGATCAAATTACCACCGAGCGTGCATGGCAAAATTTTCCATGTATCGATACGTACGAGTTTCGCATCGATGCATGCAAGGCAGAAATTTTCCATGTATCGATGCATACGAGTTATATGTCGATGCATACTGTTAAAAAGTGTTACGTATCGATGCAAACAAGTTATGTGTCGATCCATACTGTTAAAAAATGCTATGTATTGATACATACGAGTTACGCATCGATGCATACTGTTAAAAAGTGCTATGTATCGATACAAACAAGTTATGTGTCGATGCATACTGTTAAAAAGTGTTATGTATTGATGCATATGAATTTGGTATCGATCCATACTGTTAAATATGTGCTATGCATTGATGCAGAAGCTTTGGTATCAATACATAACTCTGTTTTGATCATGCATTGTTTACTGTTCACGTCCATATTACTTCATGCACCACTAATTGGCAAATTTGCAAAAACACCTTGGTTTTCATTAATCCCTTGGCATCTGCTTAATTGTGATTAGCAAGCATCATTAGTACATCATATATATAGACTAATCATAACAGAAACAGCTAATCACAATTCATTTTCTCAGATCCAAACCAAAAATTCTCCAAATTCTCTCAAAATTCTTCAAACTTTTTCTCGCTTTTTCCTTCGAATTTCATGATTCTTTTTGGTTTCTCTTGTGTTAATCATCATTTTGTAGGTGTTATCGAGGAACTGTTGCAGGAGAAATCTTGAAGAACTTGGCTAAACCGCAACTGTCATCACCTTGTTCATCCATGGCATCTTGAAGTTTCTACATCATCAAGCTGTGTCGAGCTAAACTTCTACTTGCATTCATCTTCCACAACACCATAGGACATCTGTTTTGACAATTGGAGGCTCGAAAAGCTCAAGAACACGAACTGCACATTCATAAGGTGAGATTTCGAATCCTTCGATTCTTGAAATCAGCATGTGGTTTAGGTAGATCGTGGAACATAGATTACACTGCAATCTAGATCATGAATTTTCGTTAGGTATTGATGAAGTTATGTGGATTTGAATGTTTGACTGTGAAACTTTCTTGGCTCGATCCGTGAAGCATGATTAGATTTAGGTCAAATCATTGTTAGATCCATGATCTAGGTGGAATGAGGATTCGATCCATATATGGCATGATGATTTTTGTGATGATTTGCTGTTTACCGGTATGAACATGAAGAACACGTTGATGTTCTTGGAGTTTTCTGGAAAATTCATGTTTTGATCTTCAGTTCCCTGGCCGCGCATTTGAATCTTGTTTCCCTCCGGAATGGACCAATAGCGTGCTGACATGCAGTTTAATGAAACTGCGTCGTTTTGGCTATGGCGCAAGTAATTACAAGTTTGCCATGCTGAATTAATTTAATTTCATTTAAACTTAGATAATTATTTCAATATTTAACCAATCTTCAAAAAATCCTAATTAACTCATTCTTAATCCAAATTAGGTGGAATTTTTTTTTGTTGGATTCAGAATTTCCTCTAAAATTTTTTAGGCATAGTAGTGTAAGTTGTGCCTGGTAGAATTTTGAATGGTATATTAATTTTTGACATGTGTGCAATATTCATGTGTTTTACCATTTTAATCACCAAATATTCATGCTAAATCCAAATTAATTGAAAATTCATATGATGATTCTTGACACATTCCTGGAGATTTTGATATATGATTTGTAAATTTTAGACCTCTGGTCCATTAGATATGATTTATTCTTTTTGAGTGTGACAATATGTGTCACACTATGCTATGCTGAGTTCATGATTTATTTTTCCATGCTTCCCCTAGGCCTATGGCCCTGATTTTTTGCATGAGATACGATGTTGATGTTAGGTTTCACCCTGAATTTTTGTGGATTTAATTGATCCGTTTTCTAATTGATTTGGATTTTTGATTGCTGTTTAGCAATTTTGGTTTGTTTTATGAGTGACAAATGTACATGTGTCATTAAATACTCATCCCTTATCCTATGAACATGAAAATTTATGGAGTGCTTCCTGACATATTAAGCTTTAATTTGGCTTTGGTCCCACTCATTTCTAATTTGATTTCACTGTTTTACCAATGGATTGAGGTTGATACTCATTTTGGTGACTTAATTTGGTTGTGTTTTTGCATGCTTTAACATGTTGATTTAATTCCCATAGTTCCTTTTGTCCAAATGGCATGAAAATTGATGTGTAGCTCATTGAATGCCCTCTGTTTAGGATATAATTTTTGTGGAATTTACTGTATTGTTTTGATATTTTTTTGGATTGAAATCATTCTGGTTGTCCATATGTGATGCAACATTGCTTACTTTGCCTTAATATGTGCATAAAATGAAATTAGTGCATAGTTTGGATATGAGACCAATTGGAGGCTCTTATTAATTGAATTATCTTGACTTTGAATCATGATTCACTTGCTGTTTTAAGTTTTTTCCCTCCTTTGGACCCTAGGCTTGTCCTAGTGGTCTTGTTACTTATGTTTGAGCTTGACTTTGACTTTTCAGGTTAAAAAGCTAATGCCTTAAGGAGGTTGATTCATGATTGAGTTATTTCTTTTGACTATTGTGAACTAATTTGTTTGTGTTGTAGGGTGCTTGGGCCACTTGAGCTTGGTGCTATGCACATTATTGTTTGATTGTACATTGTTGATTGATCATTATGTTGTTGTTTTGTTTATGCTGGGATGCTGATTATATTTGATTGATTTCAGGTACCCTTTAGTTGCTCAGTTCTCTTAAGAACTTGCATTGCTTTGCTTAAATAGCAATTTGCATTGAGGTAGACTCTCTATTCTTCATGTAGTCTGGAGACCCGGCCTGTTATTTGGCCGGGCAAACTGTCTGAAGTCCTCCTTAAGAGGCAATGTTTGTGATTGTTTATGTTTGTCCCAAGCAGGAAAAGTCCTCATTTGAGGCAATTGGTGGATATAAGAGATATGTAGCCTATCTCCCACTATTCTGTGAGTCTTCTCCTTGCTCCCATTACATGGTTGTAGCATTGAGATCCAAACCCAAGATCCATCGAGTCTAAAATGTGGAGAGAGTTCCCCCTTTCTGAACTCCCACCCCTTCTGATATTCAATACTCTCTCTGACCAGAGATAAGAGTGATGAGGCACACCCCTCATATCCTTTCATCTGCTTCACCTTAGCCCCTCAATGGCAAGGTTAAGAGCTACTTGAACCCTATTACAGTTGGCTTTAATGCCTCACCCTTTTGCTTGAGCCTCATTGAATGGTTATAGTGTGTGCTACTTGAATTTATGTGATTGATTACTTGATTCATTTATACATGATTACTTGATTTGCCATTGTGCATTTATCATCTTTGTTTGCCATTAGTGCATGATCATTTCTTTTGTCCTTGTTGTAACACCCCGATTAAAATAAGAGAATTATTTAATTGAGTTAATATTATTTTATTAATTTAATTAAATAAAGTTGAATTATTGGATTATTATTATTATTATTATAGATATTATTTATTTTAATAATAATTAAATAAATAAAATAATTGGAATATGAAGAGTGGAAGGGTAAAAGTGGAAATTGGATAAAAGAGGCCAAAGGGAGAATTCAGTTTTTTCACGTGTTTTGTCTCAGAGTCAGAGAAAGGGGAGAAACGATGAAGAGAAAGAGAAGGAAGAGGAGGAGGCCAAAGATTGCTCAGAGCTTCCTTCAATCCAAAGAGGTAAGGGGTCTGAACCTTATTAAACAATAATATGCTGAAAATGGTGAAATATTGTGTGAACGAAATTGGGATTTTAGTCGAAGGAATTCGTAGAAATTATATGCAATGATGTTAGGATTTGTGAAATCGAATAGGAGACTAATTGTATTAGATGATATGAGTGAGTTTGTGCGAAATTTGGACTGTGGAAGGATGAATTTAGATAGATCTCGTAGCAGAGAAAGCCATTGCAGATCTGGAAATCTGGTCTCTGGTCATACGCGTATGGCACTAGGCAATACGCGTATGAGATGGCTGGTACGCGTATGGCACTAGGCAATACGCGTATGGATGAAGAAGATGGAATTTTGAACGTGAAATGGTCTCTAGTGGTACGCGTATGGGGAAGTGATACGCGTAGCATACGCGTATGGGAATGGCCAATACGCGTATGGATTTGGTCAGGCGTGGGCAATACGCGTATGGGCATAGGCAATACGCGTATGGGCAGAATTGTGGTCTTTCCTGGGCTGTTGTTGTGCAGTTTCGGTTGTTTAGGCTGAGCGAGGTAACTTAGCTGATGCATAGGATACGAGGGATCATTTCCCGTTGCTTTGAGTGGTATAGATATTAGTAGAGTGCGATAATAATATGTTGATTATGTGGCATGATGTGATATGTTTGTGATAGAATGTGTTAATGATGATGATAACATGACTATATGATGCTGTTGTTGCTATGTTGATTATGATGCATGCTTGGTGTGCATGCATTCATGAAAGGCCGATGCCTAGTGATGAACGGACTGAGTTCCAATGATGTTGTTGACTCCGGGCTTGTTGAGAGGCTTGGTTCCTTACGGGGAACTCGGATTCTATGGTGATGAATCTGGGAGTGGTGATCCTGTAGTTGGTCACAAAATGGGTATACCGAGTCGTGTTGAGTCATGCATGGGTGTGTGCATTGCATTTAATATGTTGTTTTGTTGATGTTCATGAGTATGTTGATTATGATGATTATGATGAGCTGTGTTGGTATATGTGAAATATATTTATGTTTATATTTCTGTCGCTATACTATTATTTAATAATGTAATTCTCACCCCTTCTGCATGTGTTTATGTTCATCTATGATGAGCAATGTGCAGATAAAGCGGAGTAGATATTGTTGAGGTTCCAGGAATAAGTGTAGAGTTATTCTACAGAGTCGAGTCAAATGCTCTGGTCATGTGACACCGGGATTATGGGATTCGATAGATAATATATTATTAATTACGTTGTTTATGATGACTAATGTTGAGATGTTTTGTTGAGATAATGTTGAAACATTATTATGAATTGTTATATGATGAATTATAATATTTGTGTTGTTGTCCGCTGCGAAGTTTTAAATATTAAATAATAGATGTTATGTTGAAATGAAATAAGTGTTATGTTGTAAGAAATGTAAACTCTTCTACATGTTGTACTCTGATAATTTATTTAAATATGTCGTTTGGGTAGAAGGGTGTTACATTAGTGGTATCAGAGCATGGTCAGTCCAGTCGAGTCATAATGTGAGGTTTTCCCTGTTGGTCGATTAGTGTAAATGACACTGTCGATATTTAACGGTTGTGGTTGTGTTGTGCAGAGTATGGCTGGAGAAAATGACCGTGCGATTGCTGAGGCTTTGGCTGCTATGGCGCAGGCTATGCAGGCGCAGCAGAATCCGCCGGTCGACGAGTTTAGGAATTTGGGAAGGTTTCTGAAGAATAACCCTCCTACATTCAAAGGGCGCTATGATCCAGATGGTGCTCAGATTTGGCTGAAGGAAATTGAGAAGATTTTCCGGGTGATGACGTGTACTGAAGCACAGAAGGTGCAGTTTGGTACGCATATGTTATCTGAAGAGGCTGAAAACTGGTGGGATAACACTCGCCAGAGAATTGCAGTACCAGGTGCTGAGATGACTTGGGAAAGGTTCAAGACGGCCTTTCTGGAGAAATATTTTCCTGCTGATGTGCGATGTAAGAAGGAGATGGAATTTCTAGAACTAAAGCAGGGTAACATGTCTGTTGCTGATTACGCTTCGAAGTTTGAGGAGCTGGTGCAGTATTGTCCTCATTATAATAATGCTGATGCTGAGGAATCCAAGTGTGTCAAGTTTGAGAACGGGTTGCGTCCCGAAATCAAACAAGGCATTGGTTACCAGGAGATTCGTAGATTTCCTACACTGGTTAATAAGTGCAGGATATTTGATGAAGATAGCAAGGCTAGGACTGCTCATTACAAGAGTCTTAGTGAGAAGAAGAATAAGGATCGTGGTAGTCCTTATGCATCTCCAAATGGTAAAGGTAAGCAGAAAGTGGCAGATGAGAAGAAGCCAAGTGGGGGAGGATCTCCCATAGCTGGTAAATGTTTCAAGTGTGGCGAGCCAGGCCACCGTGCTGATAGCTGTACCAAGAAAGTGCTGAGATGTTTCCGATGCGGTCAGGCTGGACATAGAGTTACTGAATGTAAGGATGCTGGTCTGACATGTTTTAATTGTGGCGAGAAAGGCCATATCAGTTCGCAGTGCTCGAAACCGAAGAAGGCGGCTACTGCAGCTCATACTACTGGTAGGGTGTTTGCTCTGAGTGGGACTGAAACTCCTAAAGAAGATAATCTGATTAAAGGTACTTGCTTGATTAATAATGTTGAATTGCTTGCTATTGTTGACACTGGTGCTACTCATTCGTTTATTTCGTATGAGTGTGCGACCAGGATTGGTGTGATTATGTCGTCCCTAGGCGGAAGTATGGTGATAGATACTCCTGCTAATGGTTCTGTGAAGACTTCTGTTGTCTGTCGAGGTTGTCATTTGACGATCTTTGAGAGAGAGTTCGTGGTTGATTTGGTGTGCTTACCCTTGCACCAAATTGATATTATTCTGGGAATGAATTGGCTAGAATTCTATGGCGTGTTTATCAACTGCTATGGGAAGACGGTGCGGTTTTCTGAAGTTGGTGAGAATGATGAGGCAAGATTTCTATCTGCTAGGCAGGTGGGGGAATTTATGAAGGATGAAGCTCAGATATTCGCTTTATTTGCGTCTCTGCAAGCGGATAAGAAAGTGGTGAGTGTAGAATTGCCTGTTGTCTGTGAATTTCAGGATGTGTTTCCGGAGGATGTAAGTGAATTACCTCCAGAACGTGAAGTCGAATTTGCCATTGACTTAGTACCAGGTACGAGTCCGGTGTCGATGTCTCCTTATAGAATGTCGGCAACTGAATTAGTGGAATTGAAGAAGCAACTTGAAGAATTGCTTGAGAAGAAGTTTGTGCGTCCAAGTGTTTCTCCTTGGGGTGCACCAGTATTGTTAGTAAAGAAGAAGGAAGGTACGATGAGGTTGTGTGTCGATTATCGGCAGTTGAATAAGGTGACTATCAAGAATCGGTATCCATTGCCGAGGATTGATGATTTGATGGACCAGTTGGTTGGAGCGCATGTTTTCAGTAAGATTGATTTGCGGTCGGGTTATCATCAGATCCGAGTGAAGTCAGATGATATTGCGAAGACTGCTTTCCGTACGAGGTATGGTCATTATGAATACACTGTGATGTCGTTCGGTGTGTCTAATGCTCCAGGGGTGTTTATGGAATATATGAATCGTATATTTCATCCATACCTTGATAATTTTGTTGTGGTGTTCATAGATGATATATTGATATATTCTAAGACGGAAGAAGAGCATGCAGGACATCTGAGAATTGTTTTGCAGGTGTTAAGAGAAAAGAAATTATATGCAAAGTTATCTAAATGTGAGTTCTGGTTGAAGGAAGTGAGTTTCCTTGGCCATGTGATTTCGAGTGGTGGGATTTCTGTTGATCCTGCTAAAGTTGTTGCTGTATTACAATGGGAGACTCCGAAGTCTGCTACTGAGATACGCAGTTTTCTGGGGTTAGCTGGTTATTATCGCAGATTTATTGAGGGCTTCTCTAAGTTGGCATTGCCGTTGACGCAGTTGACTAAGAAGGGTCAAGTGTATGTGTGGGATGCAGCTTGTGAAGCGAGTTTTGTTGAGTTGAAGAGGCGGTTGACCAGTGCTCCAGTGTTGATCTTGCCTAATCCTGGTGAGTCCTTCGTTGTTTATTGTGATGCTTCTTTAATGGGTCTTGGTGGTGTCTTGATGCAGAACGGTAAAGTTGTAGCTTATGCTTCTAGACAGTTGAAAGTTCATGAGAGGAATTATCCTACGCATGATCTAGAACTTGCAGCTGTTGTATTTGTGTTGAAAATGTGGAGGCATTATCTGTATGGTTCCAGATTCGAAGTGTTCAGTGATCACAAGAGTCTGAAGTATCTGTTTGATCAGAAAGAGTTAAATATGAGGCAGAGAAGGTGGTTAGAATTACTGAAGGATTTTGACTTTGAATTGAGTTATCATCCCGGTAAGGCTAATGTAGTTGCAGATGCGCTAAGTAGGAAGTCTCTACATATGTCTATGATGATGGTTCGGGAGCTTGAGTTAATTGAACAGTTCCGTGATATGAGTTTAGGTTGTGAAGTTTCCGCCAATAGTGTAAAGTTGGGTATGCTGAAGTTGACTAGTGGAATTCTGGAAGATATTCGGAATGGCCAGCAAGTTGATGTCGCTCTAGTTGATCATATTACTATGGTTAACCAGGGTAATGGTGGTAATTTTGAGATTGATGAGAATGGCATCCTGCGATTTAAAGGTAGAGTTTGTGTTCCTGAGGTGTCTGAATTGAAAAAGAGTATTCTTGAAGAGGGCCATAGGAGTGGATTGAGCATCCATCCAGGTGCAACTAAAATGTATCAAGACTTGAAGAAGTTGTTTTGGTGGGCTGGTATGAAAAGAGATGTTGCTAAGTTTGTGTATGCCTGTTTGACTTGTCAGAAGTCAAAGATTGAACATCAGAAACCGACAGGTATGATGCAACCTTTGAAGATTCCTGAATGGAAGTGGGATAGCATTTCCATGGATTTTGTGACGGGATTGCCGAGGACGGTGAAAGGTAATGATTCTATTTGGGTGATTGTGGATCGATTGACTAAGTCGGCGCATTTCTTGCCGATGAAGATTAATCACTCTTTAGAGAAGTTGGCAGAGTTGTATATTGAGGAGATAGTGAGGCTGCATGGTATTCCATCCAGTATTGTGTCTGATAGAGATCCCAGATTTACTTCTAGATTTTGGGAAAGTTTGCAGAAAGCGTTGGGGACTAAGTTGAGGTTGAGTTCAGCTTACCATCCTCAGACTGATGGTCAGACTGAAAGAACTATCCAATCCTTGGAGGATTTGTTGAGAGCTTGTGTGTTGGAGCAGAGTGGTTCTTGGGATAGTTATTTGCCGTTGGTGGAGTTTACTTATAATAATAGTTTCCATGCTAGTATCGGTATGGCTCCATATGAAGCATTGTATGGTAGGAGGTGTAGAACTCCATTGTGTTGGTATGAATCAGGTGAGAGTGTTGTACTCGGACCTGAGATTGTACAACAAACGACTGAAAGGGTTAAGATGATTCAGGAGAAAATGAAGATTTCTCAGAGTCGTCAGAAGAGTTATCATGATAACAGGAGAAAGGCACTTGAGTTCCAAGAGGGAGATCATGTGTTCTTGAGAGTTACTCCGACGACAGGTGTGGGTAGAGCTTTAAAGTCTAAAAAGCTTACTCCGAGGTTTGTGGGTCCGTATCAGATTTTGAAGAGGGTTGGGGAAGTGGCGTATCGGATAGCTTTACCGCCGTCGCTTTCTAATCTGCATGATGTGTCTCATGTATCTCAGTTGAGAAAATATATTGCGGATCCTTCGCATGTTGTTCAGTTGGATGATATCCAGGTGAGGGATAATTTGACCGTTGAGGTGTTGCCAATTCGGATAGATGACCGAGAAGAGAAGACCCTGAGAGGTAAGAAGATTGCTCTAGTGAAAGTTGTTTGGGGAGGTCCAGTTGGTGAGAGCTTGACTTGGGAGCGTGAAGATCAGATGAAGGAGTCGTATCCGGCTCTATTTGCTTGAGGTATGTTTTCGAGGACGAAAACTCTTTTAGTGGGGGAGAGTTGTAACACCCCGATTAAAATAAGAGAATTATTTAATTGAGTTAATATTATTTTATTAATTTAATTAAATAAAGTTGAATTATTGGATTATTATTATTATTATTATAGATATTATTTATTTTAATAATAATTAAATAAATAAAATAATTGGAATATGAAGAGTGGAAGGGTAAAAGTGGAAATTGGATAAAAGAGGCCAAAGAGAGAATTCAGTTTTTTCACGTGTTTTGTCTCAGAGTCAGAGAAAGGGGAGAAACGATGAAGAGAAAGAGAAGGAAGAGGAGGAGGCCAAAGATTGCTCAGAGCTTCCTTCAATCCAAAGAGGTAAGGGGTCTGAACCTTATTAAACAATAATATGCTGAAAATGGTGAAATATTGTGTGAACGAAATTGGGATTTTAGTCGAAGGAATTCGTAGAAATTATATGCAATGATGTTAGGATTTGTGAAATCGAATAGGAGACTAATTGTATTAGATGATATGAGTGAGTTTGTGCGAAATTTGGACTGTGGAAGGATGAATTTAGATAGATCTCGTAGCAGAGAAAGCCATTGCAGATCTGGAAATCTGGTCTCTGGTCATACGCGTATGGCACTAGGCAATACGCGTATGAGATGGCTGGTACGCGTATGGCACTAGGCAATACGCGTATGGATGAAGAAGATGGAATTTTGAACGTGAAATGGTCTCTGGTGGTACGCGTATGGGGAAGTGATACGCGTAGCATACGCGTATGGGAATGGCCAATACGCGTATGGATTTGGTCAGGCGTGGGCAATACGCGTATGGGCATAGGCAATACGCGTATGGGCAGAATTGTGGTCTTTCCTGGGCTGTTGTTGTGCAGTTTCGGTTGTTTAGGCTGAGCGAGGTAACTTAGCTGATGCATAGGATACGAGGGATCATTTCCCGTTGCTTTGAGTGGTATAGATATTAGTAGAGTGCGATAATAATGTGTTGATTATGTGGCATGATGTGATATGTTTGTGATAGAATGTGTTAATGATGATGATAACATGACTATATGATGCTGTTGTTGCTATGTTGATTATGATGCATGCTTGGTGTGCATGCATTCATGAAAGGCCGATGCCTAGTGATGAACGGACTGAGTTCCAATGATGTTGTTGACTCCGGGCTTGTTGAGAGGCTTGGTTCCTTACGGGGAACTCGGATTCTATGGTGATGAATCTGGGAGTGGTGATCCTGTAGTTGGTCACAAAATGGGTATACCGAGTCGTGTTGAGTCATGCATGGGTGTGTGCATTGCATTTAATATGTTGTTTTGTTGATGTTCATGAGTATGTTGATTATGATGATTATGATGAGCTGTGTTGGTATATGTGAAATATATTTATGTTTATATTTCTGTCGCTATACTATTATTTAATAATGTAATTCTCACCCCTTCTGCATGTGTTTATGTTCATCTATGATGAGCAATGTGCAGATAAAGCGGAGTAGATATTGTTGAGGTTCCAGGAATAAGTGTAGAGTTATTCTACAGAGTCGAGTCAAATGCTCTGGTCATGTGACACCGGGATTATGGGATTCGATAGATAATATATTATTAATTACGTTGTTTATGATGACTAATGTTGAGATGTTTTGTTGAGATAATGTTGAAACATTATTATGAATTGTTATATGATGAATTATAATATTTGTGTTGTTGTCCGCTGCGAAGTTTTAAATATTAAATAATAGATGTTATGTTGAAATGAAATAAGTGTTATGTTGTAAGAAATGTAAACTCTTCTACATGTTGTACTCTGATAATTTATTTAAATATGTCGTTTGGGTAGAAGGGTGTTACATTAGTGGTATCAGAGCCTGGTTGGCTTTTGTTCCCATGATATGGAAGAGATAGAGTGTAAGACCTCATTGGTCACTCATATCTTCTTTGCTCTTTGTTCGAGCATTGTTGTTGTATGTGAGGATTCATTGTAAGTCCCTGTGATGTGGCATTTGTAGTCCTAGGATCATACTGTGGAGGTTGACATAAGTCCAGATAGATTGGCAGTTGACTTCCCTGTTTTGTTTTTTTTGTTTTATTCTGATGGAGATTAGTGTAAGTCCATAGAGTGGCCTCTGATATCCTTACTTGTTTTAGGAGACAGGTATAAGACCATTGAGTGGCATCCAGTATCCGTTTTTATTTACTTTCATCTGTTACCATGTTCATATTATTGCTCATTTGTAGCCTATTCCTAAGGACCCACTTGAATCATCTTCTATATGATTTCAAGAGGTGGACCCTCCTAAGAAGTTTTACATTCACTCTTCCATTCCATTCACCCCATTGTGTCCTAAACCTTTTCACACATGTTTAAAAACTTGAAATAAGTGTTGTGCAAACATTCTCACCTTCTTTCCCAAATTAGAAACTTGGACCTTAAGTCCATGATTTTCCAAACTTCATTTTTGTAAATACTTCATTTTGAATTGACTTTAATCATACTTTGACTTTTCGTAAATAATCCAAATAACTTCACCCATTCAAATGATTTTGTGGCTTTGTCCATGCTTATTAAGTTTTCATACATCAGCTATAGATTTGATTTACCCTAGTTGGTTGATATTAATCTCACCTATTTGTCCTTAGTTGATTGAATTGTAAGTCTTCCTTGCTTATTATAGGGTTAACCCCTCTCTAGCAAGTTGAAGCTTTTCTCACATGGTGGACTTGTTGTTTCTTAAGGTTGAGTTTTCTCCCGTGGGTAACGTAAGACCTTTGAGCTTGTGTTTTAAAATTGAATCCACTAACTTTTGGAAGTTTTTTTAGCCGAACTACGAGGTTTTGATCCTGTAAAGGTACGTAGGCAATGGTTATCCATCCAAACACAAAAATAATTAATTTGTACATTCTTCCCTCATCATCCCAATCATGTTTGCACAATACTTATGTCATGACAAATAATAATTTTTCAAACAACAAAGTGTGAAAAGGGCTCCCTAGGAGTACCTAGGACGCATTGGGTGCCTAACACCTTCCCTTTGCGTAATTTACCCCTTACCCCGATCTCTGATCTTTTCATTGTTTTTCTACGAGTAAAACTTCTTAGGCTTTTGTTCGCTTTTTAGCCAGTCCTTAGGATAAATAAAAGTGCGGTGGCGACTCTATGTTTATTGTATACTTTGCTTATGATTTAACCAATAGATCATATAGCGACGAATACACCGCTACAGAAAAGTGGCGACTCTGCTGGGGAGGATACAATTTCCCTGGCGGTATTGCCTACTTTTCACCCTTGTTGTGTGATATATTATATTTGTTATTTGACATATTTTTGTACAATTTGGGATAACTGTATTGATTGTAATGTTTGAATTGCTTGATATACAATTGCTGTTTGCTTTGGTGATCTGTGAGATAAGTTCTATACCCGAACTCGAGTGCACTCTAGGATAGGAGAATGGCATAGTCTTGTCGATTGGTGTGGAGTATTCCTTAGCCAGTTGACTTGCGAGTCTATTCACTTGGTGGAGGTCATGTTGGATTGATAATGTCACACAAGTTATTTGTGGTTAGGCATTATTCTTTCAATCATGTGCCTTAGAAGCCAAGGACCTTAGTTTACCAAACCCATCTTGGCCTATTTTTAGGACGTAGTGCGGAGGTCGTTCAGATGTCAGTTCTGATGCGATTGTCACGCGATACTACACTCATAAGAGTCTCTCTTGAGAATATTTTTGGAATACGAGTACTCGTTCCTCCGATAATATCCGAGAGATGGGACGATGATTATGGGAACCTCTGATAGAACCTGTCTGGCAGGTTTAAACCTTAGTACATTCCCTTTGGGTGGTTCTTAACCAAGACTCCATGCTCGTGACTCTCAGCAAACCCGTGATTCATGGTTGAGTCGTTCAGACACCGTTAATATCAATGGATCCCGGATCAGGTGTAAAACCTAAAATCCACCAAAGCGGCTGGTTGATATTAAGGATGTTTGAGCCGGTTCATGTACCGTTAATATCAATGGAACTTGGGTGTTGATAAGGTGAAAACCTGAATCCACCAAAATGGATGATTGATATTAGGGATACAATGAGCTTTCCCATGACCTTTGTTTGGTGTGCTTTGCTTGATCCTCGAGTGTGATTGTTGCATTCGTACATTCATGCATTCATCTGCATTTCATGTCATCAGAAAAAGAGAAAATTTTCAAGGAACTTAAAAGGGTTTATTTGCAAAATTTTCAGACATGGAAAGACCAAAAAGGCATACGAAGAAGTACAGCTTCAGACAACCAGATGTAAAAGAGTTAAGGAATCTGACATCTTATGTACTAGATCCCTTGGGTTTCAAAGCTCGGTATGGGAAGCTTCTGCCTTTGCTGACTACTCAGGTTGATGAGGGCTTGATGAGCACTCTTGCCCAGTTCTATGATCCGCTGTATCGCTGCTTCTTATTCCCGGACTTCCAGCTGTTGCCAACCTTGGAAGAGTACTCTCACATTATTGGGATCCCGATTCTGGATCAGGTGCCGTTCAGTGGCCTAGAGAGTATTCCATCTGCTAGAGAGATTGCTAGTCTGTTGCATATAGATGAAGCTTTGATCAAAGCTAATCTGATTACCAAAGGTGGGATTAAGGGTTTTTCTTCCGAATTCCTTGTCGCTCAAGCTACCTTCTATGGTGAGGCCAGGAGTGAGGATGCCTTTGAGGCTTTGTTTGTATTACTCATCTATGGATTAGTGCTGTTTCCCAACTTCGACAAGTTCGTGGACATGAATGCTATTAGGATCTTCTCAGTTCTTAATCCAGTTCCGACTTTGTTGGGCGATGCCTATTTCTCTCTGCACCTGAGGAATATGAAAGGTAGTGGAGTTATTGTCTGCTGTCTACCTTTGCTGTACAAGTGGTTTATTTCGCACTTGCCGCAGACCATTGCTTTTAAGGAGAACAAGGGATGTCTACGATGGTCCCAGAGGCTCATGTCTCTCACTAATGATGATATCTCTTGGTACGATCGCGTGTATGATACTGTTCAGATCATTGACTATTGTGGTGAATTCCCGAATGTGCCTCTTCTTGGTACATGTGGTGGGATCAGCTACAATCCTATACTTGCACGTCGTCAGCTTGGGTTCCCCCTAAAGGATAAACCTCATAACATTCTGTTAGAAGGTGTATTCTTCCAGGAGGGTAAAGATCCCCAAGGCTTGAAAGCCAGATTCGTCCGCGCTTGGCGCAGTATTCGCAGGAAGAGTAGGAACGAGTTAGGCCCGAAGAATTGTATTGCTTTGGAGCCTTATACCTCCTGGGTCAGACAGAGAGCTGCCACTTATCTGATGCCATACGATCATCCGAGACCTACACCTTTGGATGTGGCTGGGCCTTCAACCCTCCCTACCCAACGTGTAGAGGAGTTGAGAGAGGAAGACCTTTCGCGTGCTTGGATCCGCGAAAGAGAGGAATTATTGCAGCAGCTTAAGGAGAAAGATGCTCTGATTGAGTTTCTCGAGCATAAAGTGATTGACGACCCGAACGACACTTGGACTTCTTTGCTTCCTCAGTCTTCCAGGTTTTGGAAGAGGAAGTATGATCAGCTTGCTAAGGCGAAAGCAGATATGGAGGCAGCTTATGAGAGAGAGATCAAGAAGTTGTGCACTTCTCGTCTTCCAGCATCCAGAGCTCCTAGGGATCCATAGGATGTTGTTTTCCTTTTCTCCTTGTAATTGAATCAAATTGATGTACTTCTTTGTCCAATATATTGAATGAGATATTTTCCATGTGAAATTCCAAATGCTTAAATACTCAAAATATTGCAAATAATACCCTAAGGGTTCCTTGAAAATAAAACAGAGCATCCGCACAAGCATTTCATGCATCATGTTGCATAAGCAGGTACCCTTGTTTCTGGTCTCCCTGTCCTAACTCTGTGTTCTTCATTTATTTTGAAGACAAGTTGACTCACCGGTATTACACTCGAGCCAATTCTGCAAGAGTAATGGATCAGCTAGAACAAGAGAACCGTGAACTGAGGGATGAAGTCGCCAGACTTGGCGCCCTGATGGAGCAACTTCTCGCTGCCCAGAATCAGCCTGCTCTACCGCCTGCAACTCCTGTCCAGAGGACTGTGATCTCTGAGGTTGCTACTTCCGCTGTGCCTGCCGCCAGTGTTCCTTATATGCCCAATGCTATGCCAGCCGGGTTCCCGTGGGGTATGCCTCCAAGTTTCATGCCCGATATCCCAGCTCCAACGTTTGCTCACATGCCGGCATCTAGCCCGGTCCTTACTGCTGTTCCTCCTATTGTGCACGCCATGCCAAGGGCAGAGGACCCCATCTATCATTCCGAGCCATCTGAGGGCCCGGACGTTAATGAAAAAATGGATGCTATGAATGACCAATTCCTAGAGCTGAGGAAGGAATTGAAGACCCTCCGTGGTAAAGATCTATTCGGCAAGTCTGCTGCCGAGCTCTGCCTTGTTCCAGGGGTAAAAATACCGATCAAATTCAAAGTTCCTGACTTTGAGAAATACAAAGGGAACACCTGTCCTCTTGCACACCTGGTTATGTACGCCAGGAAGATGTCTACTCAGACCGACAACGATCAGCTATTGATCCACTACTTCCAGGACAGTCTGTCCGGCGCTGCACTTCGTTGGTATATGAGCCTGGACAATGCCAACATCAGATCCTTCAATGACCTTGGCGAGGCTTTCGTCAAGCAATACAAATATAACGTTGATATGGCGCCTGACAGAGATCAACTCAGGTCTATGTCGCAAAAGGATAAGGAGACTTTTAAAGAGTACGCCCAGAGGTGGCGAGAGCTTGCAGCGCAGATCGCTCCACCACTCGAGGAGAAAGAAATGACTAAGATTTTCCTTAAAACTCTTAGCTCATTTTATTATGAGCGAATGGTGGCTAGTGCTCCCTCAGACTTCACTGAAATGGTGAATATGGGGATGAGACTTGAAGAGGGTGTCCATGAAGGACGTTTGGCCAAAGACGAAGGCTCTTCTAGCAAGAGGTATGGCTCGTTTGCTAAGAAGAAGGATGGGGAAGCACATGCTGTGCAGTCCCATAAATCCAGGAAACCTCCCGTTCAGAGGAAACCGACACGCCGTGCAGGTCATCAGCATCAGGTGGCCCATATTGCTCCTGTCTTCAAAGACAATGCCCAGCATCAGCAGTATCAACCTCAACAGCAATATCAGCAACCACAATATCAGCAACAGCAACGCCCACAGCAACAGGCCTACCAGCCTCGTGGAAGCACAACAAATCAAGCCAATTTGAGTTATGACCGGAAAAAGATCAGCTTCGATCCTATCCCCATGTCATACGCAGAGCTTTATCCCTCCTTGTTGGAGAGAAAATTGGTAACTCCCAGGGATCCTCCTGCTATTCCTGCTAATCCACAGTGGTGGTACAAACCGGATCAGCATTGTGTATATCATTCCGGAGCTCCGGGCCATAATATAGAAAACTGTTATCCACTCAAGACAAAGGTTCAAGACCTGATGAGATGTGGTATTTTGAGCTTCGAAGATTCGGGCCCAAATGTTACCAAAAACCCATTGCCTTCGCATGGGAAATCTGTAAATATGGTCCAAGGATGCCCTGGGAAATACAAAGTCAAATATGTGAGCCATATTCGACGATCGTTGGTGGAGCTACACCGTTTGTTGTGCCAATACAGCTACATGGAGCATGATCATGACAAGTGCCGTATCTGCTCAGTCAATCGCCTGGGGTGTAATCAGGTCCGCCGAGAATTGCAAGAATTGTTAGACGAAGGAACCATTGAGATTCTCCAGAATCGCAATGTTGATGAAGACGAGCCCGAGATCAATGTTATATCTCCGGTGTTCAAATTACCAGAGCCTGTTGTTATTCGCTATGATAGCAGCAAGCCGAAGACTTCTTCTTCCCTTGTGATTAAACCTGCCGGCCCTGTGCCGTATTCCTCTGATAAAGCTGTGCCATTCAGGTACAACCCAATTGTCGTGCAAGATGGGGTGGAAGTGCCTTTGCCTTCAACAGTTGTGACCAATATCGCCGATGTGAGCGGCCTGACCCGGAGTGGTCGTGTGTTCTCTGCGCCTGCTAAGGCCCCTGTTGCTTCTGAAGCTTCTGAACGTCCAGTTGGGACTGCCGTCAATAGTCAGAATCCGACACTTGATGTCGCCAGACCCTCCTCAACACAAAAAACTCCTACTTCTTCAGCTGGCCCGAGTGGCATTTCGAACGAAGAATCTGATGAGATGTTGAGGCTCATCAAGAAGAGCGAGTATAACGTGGTAGACCAGCTTCTACACACGCCTTCCAAAATCTCCATACTATCCTTGCTGATGCATTCAGAACCCCATAGGGAGGCTCTGCAGAAAGTATTGGACTTGGCGTACGTTGATCACGACGTCACTATCGAACAATTTGACAGTATTGTTGCAAACATCACTGCTTGCAACACTTTGAGTTTCAGTGACGCTGATCTCCCTGAGGAGGGAAGAGACCACAACATGGCTCTACACATATCTCTGAATTGCAAATCTGATGCTATGTCCAACGTGTTGGTGGATACAGGATCATCTCTTAATGTGTTGCCGAAATCCACACTCTCCAGATTGTCATATCAAGGTCCTCCTATGAGGCAGAGTGGGGTTGTTGTGAAAGCTTTTGATGGGTCGCGCAAGACCGTGATTGGGGAAGTTGATCTCCCTATCAAGATTGGCCCAAGTGATTTTCAGGTTACCTTCCAGGTAATGGATATCCACCCGTCTTATAGCTGTCTCTTAGGCAGACCATGGATTCACGAGGCTGGCGCCGTGACATCCACCCTACACCAGAAGCTGAAATTTGTTAAAAACAAGAAACTGGTTGTGGTAGGGGGAGAAAAGGCTCTCCTAGTTAGCCACCTGTCTTCTTTCTCGTATATTGATGCAGAGGATGAAGTTGGAACTCCGTTCCACGCTTTATCTATTGATGAACCTATAGAGAAGAAGTCTCCTTCATTCGCTTCCTACCGTGATGCAAAACTGGCCATTGAACGTGGTGCAGTTGCTGGTTTAGGGAAAGTAATTGAGCTAGAAGACAACAAGTCCCGGGCTGGCATTGGCTATTGTTCTGGGGCATATAATGAGCACGGTCTGTTCACAAGTGGAGGATTCATCCATGATGATCAGTCTGTTGAAGAGGAAGCTGCTGCTATCATTGAAGAAGATGCAGAGGATATGAGCAATTTTGTTATTCCTGGTGGTGTCTGCCACAATTGGGTCGCTGTGGATGTTCCTACAGTTATCCATAGATCAGAGTAAATATGCTCACTTTGTTTAAAACCCTTCTCCCATGCCAAAAGGAGAAGTGATGACATTGTTTGGCTCATATATACAATGGTGTTTTCATTCAATTAATGCATTGTTAAACATTTTTTTTCCCATTTGTTTTCACTTTTCGCTTTGCATGAAATCAGTGATCACAAAAAACCCATAAAAACAAGAATAAAAGCAACATTTTTCATCTGCATAATGGTTTGCTTGTTTAAATTCTAAAGTTTTTCATTAACCAAAATCATTATACAGGTTGATCTTAAAACCCATTGAACATAATGATCCAACGCCATCTCCCAACTTTGAATCCCCTGTATTCGAAGCAGAGGAAGATGATGTTGAAGGAATTCCTGATGAGATTACCCGTCTCCTTGAGCACGAGAAGAAGATCATTCAGCCGCACCTTGAAGATTTGGAAACAGTCAACTTGGGGTCTGAGGATTGTGTTCGCATAGTGAAGATTGGGGCACTTCTTGAAGAGTCTGTCAAGAAGGATTTGATCAGTTTGCTACGAGAATATTCAGATGTCTTCGCTTGGTCATATGAAGACATGCCAGGTCTAGATACAGATATTGTGCAACATTTCCTGCCTTTGAAGCCTGAGTGCGTGCCGGTAAAGCAGAAGCTCAGAAGAACTCATCCAGATATGGCAGTGAAAATCAAAGAGGAAGTTCAGAAGCAAATTGATGCGGGGTTTCTGGTGACTTCTACATATCCTCAATGGGTGGCCAATATTGTGCCTGTTCCTAAGAAGGACGGAAAAGTCCGTATGTGCGTTGATTACAGAGATTTGAGTAAAGCTAGTCCGAAAGATGATTTTCCTCTACCACACATTGATATGTTGGTAGACAATACAGCTAAATTCAAAGTCTTTTCCTTTATGGACGGATTTTCCGGATATAATCAAATTAAAATGGCACCAGGGGATATGGAGAAGACAACATTCATCACACCCTAGGGAACATTCTGTTATCGAGTGATGCCCTTCGGTCTGAAGAACGCCGGAGCCACGTATCAACGAGCTATGACCACCTTGTTTCATGATATGATGCACAAGGAGATAGAAGTCTATGTTGATGATATGATTACTAAGTCTTAAACGGAAGTTGAGCATGTTGAGCATTTGTTGAAGCTTTTTCAGCGTTTGAGGAAGTTTAGACTCCGCCTGAATCCGAACAAATGTACCTTTGGAGTCCGTTCCGGAAAGCTATTGGGTTTCATTGTCAGCGAGAAAGGTATTGAGGTTGATCCTGCGAAGGTCAAAGCAATACAAGAGATGCCTGCACCCAGAACTGAGAAGCAAGTCCGAGGTTTTCTCGGCCGCTTGAACTATATTTCCAGATTTATATCCCACATGACTGCCACATGTGCGCCGATATTCAAGCTCCTCCGGAAAGATCAGTCTCATGATTGGACCGAGGATTGCCAGAAAGCTTTCGACAGTATCAAAGAGTATCTGTCCGAACCTCCGATCTTGTCTCCGCCTGTGGAAGGAAGACCTCTGATTATGTATCTGACAGTTCTTGAAGACTCAATGGGTTGTGTACTCGGTCAACAAGATGAATCAGGGAAGAAGGAATTTGCTATCTACTACCTCAGTAAGAAGTTTACCGATTGTGAGTCTCGGTACTCTATGCTTGAGAAGACGTGCTGTGCTTTGGCTTGGGCTGCTAAGCGGTTGCGCCAGTACATGATAAATCATACAACTTGGTTGATATCCAGAATGGATCCAATTAAGTATATCTTCGAGAAGCCTGCTTTAACTGGGAGGATTGCCCGTTGGCAGATGTTGTTGTCTGAGTATGATATTGAGTATCGAGCTCAGAAAGCTATCAAAGGTAGTATTTTGGCTGATCATCTAGCGCACCAGCCGATTGAAGATCATCAGTCAGTTCAGTATGACTTCCCTGATGAAGAGATTCTGTATTTGAAAATGAAAGATTGTGATGAGCCTACACTTGATGAAGGTCCAGAACCTGGTTCCAGATGGACGATGGTGTTTGATGGCACTGTTAATCAGTATGGAAATGGAATTGGGGCAGTGATTGTTAATCCCCAAGGTGCTCATATTCCGTTCACAGCAAGGCTAACTTTCAAATGCACGAATAATATGGCTGAGTACGAAGCCTGTATTATGGGACTCGAAGAATGTATTGATTTGAGAATCAAACATCTTGATGTGTATGGTGATTCGGCCCTGGTTGTTAATCAGATCAAGGGTGAATGGGAGACGAATCAGCCAAGTCTCATTCCATACAGAGATTATGCAAGGAGAATTTCGACTTTCTTCCCAGAAGTTGAATTTCACCATATTCCTCGAGAGGATAATCGGATGGCAGATGCTCTTGCTACGCTTGCTTCCATGATTGTGGTCAGATGGTGGAATGATGTTCCCAACATTACTGTGATGCGCTTGGATAGACCAGCTCACATATTTGCAATCGAAGAAGTCAATGATGACAAGCCTTGGTATTTTGATATCAAGAACTTCCTCCAGAACCAGGTCTACCCGCCTGGGGCATCTGTAAAAGATAGGAAAACTTTGAGAAGGTTGTATAAAAGAAATTTCGACATGGTTTTGCTCAGATGCGTGGATAGACACGAAGCAAACCTGTTAATGACTGAGGTCCATGAAGGTTCATTCGGTACTCATTCCAATGGACATGCTATGGCTAAGAAGATGTTGAGAGCAGGCTACTATTGGCTGACAATGGAGTCTGACTGTTGCAAATATGTGAAGAAATGCCACAAGTGTCAAATTCATGCGGATAAGATTCATGTTCCTCCGACACTTCTGAATGTGATTTCATCACCATGGCCTTTCTCCATGTGGGGAATCGACATGATCGGCATGATTGAGCCGAAAGCGTCCAACGGACACCGGTTTATTCTCGTAGCAATCGACTACTTCACCAAATGGGTTGAAGCCGCTTCATATGCGAATGTGACCAGACAGGTGGTTGTAAAGTTCATCAAAAACCAGCTGATTTGCCGTTATGGTGTGCCAGAGAGGATCATTACCGATAATGGATCTAATCTGAATAATAAGATGATGGATGAGTTGTGCGCTGAGTTCAAGATTGCACACCATAATTCCTCTCCCTACAGACCCAAGATGAATGGGGCTGTTGAAGCTGCTAATAAGAATATCAAGAAGATTATCCAGAAGATGACTGTCACGTACAAAGATTGGCATGAGATGCTGCCATTTGCTTTGCATGGATATCGTACGTCTGTACGCACTTCAACAGGGGCAACCCCTTTCTCGCTTGTTTATGGTATGGAAGCTGTTCTCCCAGTAGAGGTGGAGATCCCGTCAATGAGAGTCTTGATGGAAGCCAAGTTGACTGATGCTGAATGGGTTCAGAGTCGTTACGACCAATTGAATTTGATTGAAGAGAAAAGATTAACTGCCATGTGTCATGGTCAGTTATATCAGCAGAGAATGAAGAAAGCATTCGATAAGAAGGTCAAGCCTCGCGTGTTCAGAGAAGGTGATCTTGTGCTCAAGAAAGTCTTGTCTTTCGTGCCCGATTCCAGGGGCAAGTGGACTCCAAACTACGAGGGTCCATATGTTGTTAAGAGAGCCTTTTCAGGCGGAGCTTTGATGCTTACAACAATGGATGGGGAGGATTTCACTCGTCCTGTGAATTCAGATGCAGTTAAGAGATACTTTGCCTAAAAAAAAAGTATATGCAAATGAAAAACAGAATAGCTCGCTAAGTTGAAAACCCGAAAGGGCGGCTTAGGCAAAAATGAGCGTCTCGATGGAGAACCCGCATGGGTAATCCAGGCAAAAGTTAGAGACTTGATAAAAAAGCATATTTGCATCCCGCTAGATTGAGTACCTCACTCTGGGGCAATCTAGGCAAAAATTAGGGATCAGGCAAGTAACCGCATCCTGACAAGACTTTCTGTTTCACCAGCCGTCTGTTCGTCAGAGGATTCTCGGTTCGTCGTCAACTGAAGCTTCGAATACATCGAGATTCAAATTGGTAGAGAAAGGATCATTATGTTCAATGTAGCCCTCTTCCAATATACATCACTGATTTCAAATTTGTACAGATCTATGGAGCCTTGCCATTTGCAGACTACCATTCCATCAAATAAATTTGAGCTTTTTATCCAATTATTTGCACTCTTATTTGTTTCAATTCAACAAATGTTTTGCATGTTTTAATTGATAAAATATCATTGTTTTAAAAACAAAATTTTTCAAAGATTATTGTTTTAAACAAAGTGAACATTCACAATGATAAAAGGATACTCAAAGAATTTCTCAGTGCTCTCCCAAGGGTGGCATGGTTTCCAACAGGTAAGACATTTGTTCATACTCCTGGTTTGGTTTGTATCCTTCTTCTCCAGATTTGATTGTTGGGGTTGTCCCCCAAGCAGAGATTTGGTTGTTGAGGTTGTTCCCTAAGCAGAGCTTCTGTGGATTTTGACTCCCCCAAGCAGGAGTGTTGTTGAAGACTCAGTTTTCTCCAGCCGCAGTTTTCCCTCAGCATGGATGATTTCCTTGTGGAAGATTCGGCAGTTGATGGTTTGTCACCTTGGCGCCTCGCCACTTTCTCTAGTGGGTCGCTATGCCCAGACTTTATTTGTCTCCTTGGAACAGTAGAGCTGTTATTGATATCCCCATCGAAGTCGCGAGCAGAGTTGTTGTCACTCCTTCCCAGCGCAGTCGCGAGCGGAGTTGTTTACTTTCTCTCTATCAGAATGGTTGTTATTCTCGTCAGAGCAGGATTTATTTTTCCTACTCCGTGGTTGATCGGGTTGATATCCCAGTATTTTCATCCATCTCTCCCCAGCATTTGTCTGCAGAGCGGTTGTTGTGGCAGTATTGCCTGTTGAACCTCCTTCAATCCTCGGTATGGTCGGTTGATGGCTCCGTTATCCAGAGATTGTATTGATTTCCTGATTACTCTTCGATCCTCAGTAGAGCGAATTTTGTTGCAGAATCTGCCGAAGCGATCCATCAGATGTGTGTTCGCCCCGAGTAGAGTGGTTTGTTGCAGAATCTACTTGTTTGGTGCTTTCCTTCCTCGGTGGGTTGTTCCCCAAGAGAGTAGTTGATGATATCCCCAGTAGAGTTGCTTGTGCAGCCAAACTCTATCCGGTGACCTTTGCTCCCTCAGTAGGTTGTTCCTCAATGGAGTTATGTTGGATCCGTTTCCATAGCAGCAGTTTGCTAGGATCCCCTGCAAGACTTTGAGATTTTCTCTTGTTCCCCGACAGATTCGTCTTTGTGGCTCTTTGCCTATTGTGACTTTCTGTGCCCCAGTTGGGGTGATCGCTGACCCATTGCTCAGAGATTTGGTATTCTCCAGATATCCCTGATTCTTTTGCTTCTGCTTCCCAGCAGTACCCGCAGATCTTTGCTTTATAGCATGTAGATCTCCAGCAGAATTGGCTTTCCAGTTGGTTTTCCCCTGGAAGTATAATACCGGACGTTTGATTCCTGGACTGTTTGTGTTAGAATTGTCTGTTTTGTCAGCATTCATCAAACATAAACCATGCATATTCATGCATATTCATAAAACATTCAGATATTCATGTTGCATTTTTTGCCATATATCCTTTGTTTGTTATTCCCTGCTATGGTGATGTAGATCTTTATAGATCTCCCTAAGCAGATGTCGGGTGTTCAATCTCTCCATGTAGAGTCAGCCCCATAAGCAGAAAATGTCTGTCTTTCCTTCTGCAGTTCCCCACTGAGATATACCCTCATGGATGACGGTTTCTTCCGTTTCCTCCCAACACATATATTGGGACGGAGGTTCCTATTTGAGTTATATCCTCATTAGGACGTGTCTTGATTCAGTCTGTCTTTTCGGATCTTTCCCGAATTTGACGTTTGTCGTCCGTTTCTTGTGCTTCCCTGTGGTGATTTTTATCCCCAGCGGAGTTTCGGGCCTCTACCCTTATACCGGTAGTTGTAAGCCCCATTGTTCCTTGTCCTCTTGGCGGAATTTGTGGTTATATACCTTTCATTCCTCCGCAAGAGTCGATTTTGGCCTCTACCCTTATACCGGTAGTTGTAAGTCCTATTCTCCTGGCTTTCTTGGCGGAAATGGTGGTTATACACCTTTTATTCCCCAGCCAGAGTTGTTGGTTTTCTACCTGATGGTTGGTAGTCGTAAATCCTAGTTTTCCCTACTCTCCAACAGAGTTTGTGGTTTGCTATAAACCTCATTTTTGGTTTCTCGTGCGGATTCGTGATTTATTCTATCCCCACGCAGAGTTTTTGGTTTTCTACCCCGTATTCGGTAGATGTAAACCCTAGTTTGTGGTTATCCTCACCCGAGTGTTGGCTTCTACCCCGTATTCGGTAGTTGTGAGTCCTATCTCTTTTCCCCTAGCAGTGGTAACCTTTGTGGTTCGGTCTGGCTGATGGTGGATCTTCTGTTGTTGTGGTTTTACCCCTAACAGAGTTCTGTTCCCGGTGGTGATTTGTATCCCCAGTGGAGTTTGTGGTCTTCTACCCCGTATTCGGTAGTTGTAAATCCTATGTTGCTGTGATTTTTTCTCCCCAGCGGAGTGGTATCTTATGATACGTGTGGATAATTGCCGGTTGCTAGCAATTTTATCCTCAGCTGAGTCTTTGGTTTCTTACCCAGTAGTCGGTATTGTTAAACCCCTTGTTTTCTCAGCCAGATTTTGGTCTCCTACCCCGTATTCGGTAGATGTAAACCCTAATCCCCGTTGTGGTTATCTTCATTCAATATTCGATGTTGATATTCCTCCCTGCTTCGGGTTAGTTGCTCTTGAGTAAGCACTTGTATTCCCAGCAGTCTTCTGGGTCATTGTCGGATGCTTGCAATGTTATCCTTTTGAAGTCGCCAGTGGGTCTTTTCACCGTTTGCTAGTGACTTGTCCCCCGGATCATTGGTTGTTTATCAATGTATCCCCAGCTTGTGCGGATAATTGCCGGATGCTTGCAATTTACCCCCAGCAGATCGTCTTTCATTTACCCTTTTGTTGGTAATGTTGATTGCTCCCTTTGATTGGTCATCATTATATGCCTGTTTGGTATCCCGATGCCTCTCTTTTCGGTCGATTTATCCTTTATTAACCCTTATATCGATTGTGGATAATCTTCCATGCGAGTATGTTATCCACGTTCTGACGGTAATGGATAATATATCTCATGCACTCTTCAGTTGAAGCCTTTTGTGTTTCCCTGGTCGAGTAAGATTCGTTATTTCCCTTTGCGGAGTCGAATATTCTTGTTGTTGGATGATTGCCGGATGCTTGCAATTTATCTCTTTGAGTTGTCTTTCGTTTACCCGGATGCTTGGTAACGATTGTCTCTCTTTTTGGTTAGTCACCTATTATATACTTCGGTATCTCTGGTGTCTTTTCCTTTCGAGTATATTATTCACGGTCTGCCGGTAATGAATAATATGTCTCATGCGCTCTTTAGTTGGAATCCTTTGTTGATTTTCCCCAACTGAGCAAGATTCGTATTCTTTGTAGAATCGAATATTCATCCTTTAACCTGTTTGTGTTTCGGATGTGTGTTTTGGCATATATACCAATTCACGTTTTCGGTAGATCACCTATTATATACTTCGGTATCTCTGGTGTTTCTTACCATGCGAGTTTATTATCTACGTTCTGACGGTAATAGATAATATGTCTCATGCGAGTATCTTATCCACGGTCTGCCGGTAATGGATATTATATCTCATGTACTCTTTGGGTTTGTGTCCCCAGTTGAGTAAGGTTCGTTTTCCCGTTGTGGATTCGAATGTCCATCCTCTAAGTTGATTTGCTTTTTCAAGCCCTCCTTTCGGATGATGAGTGTCTTGGCATATATACCAATTCACGTTCTGTCGGTCACCTATTATATACCTCGGTATCCCTGGTGTTCCTTCCTTTCTACTCCCTATTATGACATTGGTCCCCTGTGGAGTCGGATTTTCCTGAGTATTATACCCTTTGTAGGTCTTTCTCAGATGTTGGTTGATTGATATCTCTCACCCTTATACCGGTCTCAGATATTCATTCCTCCTGAGTTTGTTACCCTTATACCGGTAACACCTCACTTCTTGTTGCTTTCCCAGGAGAGTCTTTTTGTTAGACATTCCCCTGTGGAGCTTCCTTTGGGGATTTGTACCCTTTTGCTATATGGGCGTTTCCCCCAATATATGCATTTTCCCGGCAGGGAGGTTCTCTGTGAATCCTTTCCTGGTCCGAGTCCGGATTTTTATCCGAAGTATCCTTTCTGGATAGTTGAGTCAGCTTATGTCAGTCCAATGGATTTATTGTCCTCTGGAATTCTTTATTCCCCAGTGTGAGTCCTTTGCTTCCCCAGCAAGCTCTCTAGTCCGATGTCTGTTATCCCCACTCGGAGTCGTGTCTAGGTCACGCTGTGTCGATTTTGTTTTCCCTAATCAGAGTCGTGTCCTGCTCACGCATTCTTTTTCTTACTATCCCCTAAAAAAGGAGTCCCAATAAGAGTCTTGTTAGAATCTCTGTTCTTGGTGAGTGTATTACTCCGATGGATCGTCTTTTCTTCTGTGCGAATCATATATTCCCCACAGAATTTGTTTTTGCATGCATACATCTGCAGCATGAGGTCTCTTAGGGACCAAAAATTCGTCTCATTACTATTATTTAAGCCCATTCTACCGCGTCGAGATGAAGATTTCTAAACTTCACTTCTCCGGCTAGAATGACCTTAAATAGGGGCATCTGTAAGACCCCAATTTTGGCCTTAAGATCCCTCATGGCCCATATCATATCATATCATGGCCTCAAGGATCATTGCATACCCTAGCTGCCCTCCTAGTGGGTGGGTTATCTTGTGAGTGTGGTTCTTGATCACCAAGCATGTATTGCATTGTATATCATTGCTTTTCATATGTCTACTAACCAAAAGTACAAAAATATTGTCATCTAACCTTGTTTCTTGCAGCTGAAACAATCATCAGTCAATCAGTCAAAATCAGCCATTGAGCAATAGATGGTGGCCATTCTTGAGAATTTGGACACCATGATCATTCATAAATAGTTCATATAACTTGTGATACCATTTGGAATCAAGATCTCAATTGAAAGAGGCTTGGAATTCATCAGAACATGGCCCAGTCATCCAAAACCCTAGAAAAGTCAACTGCAAAGTCAATTGTGGATTTGGAGGTGGGAAGTGATTAAAAATACTCCATTCATGTTCAAACAAGTCTCATTTGACATTTCAAATACTCACATTGAAGGATTTGAGATCATACCAAAAGTTTCCAAAGGGAAAAATTACCTATGGTTTCAAGTTTCCAAAAAAATGGCAAGTTTTTGGAACGACTTCAACTCAACTTTTCATCATCAAAAAATCTTCAAATGGAATTTTGTTGAACATGAAAGTTGTATCTCTTTCTCTCCCATTTCCAAAAAGTCCAAGATCATGAGAATCGGATGAACGGTTGAGGAGATATGATCAAATTACCACCGAGCGTGCATGGCAAATTTTTCCATGTATCGATACGTACGAGTTTCGCATCGATGCATGCAAGGCAGAAATTTTCCATGTATCGATGCATATGAGTTATGTGTCGATGCATACTATTAAAAAGTGTTACGTATCGATGCAAACAAGTTATGTGTCGATCCATACTGTTAAAAAATGCTATGTATTGATACATACGAGTTACGCATCGATGCATACTGTTAAAAAGTGCTATGTATCGATACAAACAAGTTATGTGTCGATGCATACTGTTAAAAAGTGTTATGTATTGATGCATATGAATTTGGTATCGATCCATACTGTTAAATATGTGCTATGCATTGATGCAGAAGCTTTGGTATCAATACATAACTCTGTTTTGATCATGCATTGTTTACTGTTCACGTCCATATTACTTCATGCACCACTAATTGGCAAATTTGCAAAAACACCTTGGTTTTCATTAATCCCTTGGCATCTGCTTAATTGTGATTAGCAAGCATCATTAGTACATCATATATATAGACTAATCATAACAGAAACAGCTAATCACAATTCATTTTCTCAGATCCAAACCAAAAATTCTCCAAATTCTCTCAAAATTCTTCAAACTTTTTCTCGCTTTTTCCTTCGAATTTCATGATTCTTTTTGGTTTCTCTTGTGTTAATCATCATTTTGTAGGTGTTATCGAGGAACTGTTGCAGGAGAAATCTTGAAGAACTTGGCTAAACCGCAACTGTCATCACCTTGTTCATCCATGGCATCTTGAAGTTTCTACATCATCAAGCTGTGTCGAGCTAAACTTCTACTTGCATTCATCTTCCACAACACCATAGGACATCTGTTTTGACAATTGGAGGCTCGAAAAGCTCAAGAACACGAACTGCACATTCATAAGGTGAGATTTCGAATCCTTCGATTCTTGAAATCAGCATGTGGTTTAGGTAGATCGTGGAACATAGATTACACTGCAATCTAGATCATGAATTTTCGTTAGGTATTGATGAAGTTATGTGGATTTGAATGTTTGACTGTGAAACTTTCTTGGCTCGATCCGTGAAGCATGATTAGATTTAGGTCAAATCATTGTTAGATCCATGATCTAGGTGGAATGAGGATTCGATCCATATATGGCATGATGATTTTTGTGATGATTTGCTGTTTACCGGTATGAACATGAAGAACACGTTGATGTTCTTGGAGTTTTCTGGAAAATTCATGTTTTGATCTTCAGTTCCCTGGCCGCGCATTTGAATCTTGTTTCCCTCCGGAATGGACCAATAGCGTGCTGACATGCAGTTTAATGAAACTGCGTCGTTTTGGCTATGGCGCAAGTAATTACAAGTTTGCCATGCTGAATTAATTTAATTTCATTTAAACTTAGATAATTATTTCAATATTTAACCAATCTTCAAGAAATCCTAATTAACTCATTCTTAATCCAAATTAGGTGGAATTTTTTTTTGTTGGATTCAGAATTTCCTCTAGAATTTTTTAGGCATAGTAGTGTAAGTTGTGCCTGGTAGAATTTTGAATGGTATATTGATTTTTGACATGTGTGCAATATTCATGTGTTTTACCATTTTAATCACCAAATATTCATGCTAACTCCAAATTAATTGAAAATTCATATGATGATTCTTGACACATTCCTGGAGATTTTGATATATGATTTGTAAATTTTAGACCTCTGGTCCATTAGATATGATTTATTCTTTTTGAGTGTGACAATATGTGTCACACTATGCCATGCTGAGTTCATGATTTATTTTTCCATGTTTCCCCTAGGCCTATGGCCCTGATTTTTTGCATGAGATACGATGTTGATGTTAGGTTTCACCCTGAATTTTTGTGGATTTAATTGATCCGTTTTCTAATTGATTTGGATTTTTGATTGCTGTTTAGCAATTTTGGTTTGTTTTATGAGTGACAAATGTACATGTGTCATTAAATACTCATCCCTTATCCTATGAACATGAAAATTTATGGAGTGCTTCCTGACATATTAAGCTTTAATTTGGCTTTGGTCCCACTCATTTCTAATTTGATTTCACTGTTTTACCAATGGATTGAGGTTGATACTCATTTTGGTGACTTAATTTGGTTGTGTTTTTGCATGCTTTAACATGTTGATTTAATTCCCATAGTTCCTTTTGTCCAAATGGCATGAAAATTGATGTGTAGCTCATTGAATTCCCTCTGTTTAGGATATAATTTTTGTGGAATTTACTGTATTGTTTTGATATTTTTTTGGATTGAAATCATTCTGGTTGTCCATATGTGATGCAACATTGCTTACTTTGCCTTAATATGTGCATAAAATGAAATTAGTGCATAGTTTGGATATGAGACCAATTGGAGGCTCTTATTAATTGAATTATCTTGACTTTGAATCATGATTCACTTGCTGTTTTAAGTTTTTTTCCCTCCTTTGGACCCTAGGCTTGTCCTAGTGGTCTTGTTACTTATGTTTGAGCTTGACTTTGACTTTTCAGGTTAAAAAGCTAATGCCTTAAGGAGGTTGATTCATGATTGAGTTATTTCTTTTGACTATTGTGAACTAATTTGTTTGTGTTGTAGGGTGCTTGGGCCACTTGAGCTTGGTGCTATGCACATTATTGTTTGATTGTACATTGTTGATTGATCATTATGTTGTTGTTTTGTTTATGCTGGGATGCTGATTATATTTGATTGATTTCAGGTACCCTTTAGTTGCTCAGTTCTCTTAAGAACTTGCATTGCTTTGCTTAAATAGCAATTTGCATTGAGGTAGACTCTCTATTCTTCATGTAGTCTGGAGACCCGACCTGTTATTTGGCCGGGCAAACTGTCTGAAGTCCTCCTTAAGAGGCAATGTTTGTGATTGTTTATGTTTGTCTCAAGCAGGAAAAGTCCTCATTTGAGGCAATTGGTGGATATAAGAGATATGTAGCCTATCTCCCACTATTCTGTGAGTCTTCTCCTTGCTCCCATTACATGGTTGTAGCATTGAGATCCAAACCCAAGATCCATCGAGTCTAAAATGTGGAGAGAGTTCCCCCTTTCTGAACTCCCACCCCTTCTGATATTCAATACTCTCTCTGACCAGAGATAAGAGTGATGAGGCACACCCCTCATATCCTTTCATCTGCTTCACCTTAGCCCCTCAATGGCAAGGTTAAGAGCTACTTGAACCCTATTACAGTTGGCTTTAATGCCTCACCCTTTTGCTTGAGCCTCATTGAATGGTTATAGTGTGTGCTACTTGAATTTATGTGATTGATTACTTGATTCATTTATACATGATTACTTGATTTGCCATTGTGCATTTATCATCTTTGTTTGCCATTAGTGCATGATCATTTCTTTTGTCCTTGTGACATTGATGTTTTCCCATTGAGGACAATTGTAAGTCCATATTGGTTGGCTTTTGTTCCCATGATATGGAAGAGATAGAGTGTAAGACCTCATTGGTCACTCATATCTTCTTTGCTCTTTGTTCGAGCATTGTTGTTGTATGTGAGGATTCATTGTAAGTCCCTGTGATGTGGCATTTGTAGTCCTAGGATCATACTGTGGAGGTTGACATAAGTCCAGATAGATTGGCAGTTGACTTCCCTGTTTTGTTTTTTTTGTTTTATTCTGATGGAGATTAGTGTAAGTCCATAGAGTGGCCTCTGATATCCTTACTTGTTTTAGGAGACAGGTATAAGACCATTGAGTGGCATCCAGTATCCGTTTTTATTTACTTTCATCTGTTACCATGTTCATATTATTGCTCATTTGTAGCCTATTCCTAAGGACCCACTTGAATCATCTTCTATATGATTTCAAGAGGTGGACCCTCCTAAGAAGTTTTACATTCACTCTTCTATTCCATTCACCCCATTGTGTCCTAAACCTTTTCACACATGTTTAAAAACTTGAAATAAGTGTTGTGCAAACATTCTCACCTTCTTTCCCAAATTAGAAACTTGGACCTTAAGTCCATGATTTTCCAAACTTCATTTTTGTAAATACTTCATTTTGAATTGACTTTAATCATACTTTGACTTTTCGTAAATAATCCAAATAACTTCACCCATTCAAATGATTTTGTGGCTTTGTCCATGCTTATTAAGTTTTCATACATCAGCTATAGGTTTGATTTACCCTAGTTGGTTGATATTAATCTCACCTATTTGTCCTTAGTTGATTGAATTGTAAGTCTTCCTTGCTTATTATAGGGTTAACCCCTCTCTAGCAAGTTGAAGCTTTTCTCACATGGTGGACTTGTTGTTTCTTAAGGTTGAGTTTTCTCCCGTGGGTAACGTAAGACCTTTGAGCTTGTGTTTTAAAATTGAATCCACTAACTTTTGGAAGTTTTTTTAGCCGAACTACAAGGTTTTGATCCTGTAAAGGTACGTAGGCAATGGTTATCCATCCAAACACAAAAATAATTAATTTGTACATTCTTCCCTCATCATCCCAATCATGTTTGCACAATACTTATGTCATGACAAATAATAATTTTTCAAACAACAAAGTGTGAAAAGGGCTCCCTAGGAGTACCTAGGACGCATTGGGTGCCTAACACCTTCCCTTTGCGTAATTTACCCCTTACCCCGATCTCTGATCTTTTCATTGGTTTTCTACGAGTAAAACTTCTTAGGCTTTTGTTCGCTTTTTAGCCAGTCCTTAGGATAAATAAAAGTAAGGTGGCGACTCTATGTTTATTGTATACTTTGCTTATGATTTAACCAATAGATCATATAGCGACGAATACACCGCTACAATGTGCACGCAAGTTAAATTTGAATGCAAGTTAAAACGCGCGCCATACCACTCACCACCTCAGGCCAATGTCCGTCAAGGACCACCGCGCCAGAAATCGCTTCTGGAGGCGGTGGCCACCAGAAATATAAACCAGATACTCCATTGGAAACACTTTCACCTCCTCAATTCGAATCCACCTTCCATTTCAACCAATTATGTATCTAATCTCAAAATCGGACTAAAGAATCTCAAGAACCTTATGAATCCAACCATAAATTACATAATGAAGAGCAAGATTCAGAGGCATAATTATTAGGGCTTTGAATCGCCTTGATGCAAGATACAATATGAGGACTTAATTGCAGTTAAAGGGTAAGGATTAACTTACCTCCGAAGTTGAGAATTGCTCCAACGAAGTGTTGAATCGGAGAAGACGAAGTATCGATAGGAAAATCACTTGAACAACAGGTAATATTCACGATCTTGTTCCTTTTCTTGATGTATGCTTCTTCTTCTACTTTCACTTCTTCTTCCAAATTCCTTATGTGATGTGATTGAACTGAGAGTGATGAAAGGTTAAGCTCGCTCTTCTTGAAGCTTCAAGGTGAAACTTCAATGGAGTTCTGAATAGAGCTTTGAGTGAGAGAGGGAGAGGATCTAGATTGAGCAAAATAGAGTGAGATCAAAAATTCTCCAAATAAGGGTTGAAGAGATTCTGAGATTTTTTGTATTGTGATTTCCACAATGATTGGCAATGATGAGGCTTTTATAGGGGATTTGTTAGCTGAATGGGGTAGGTAGTTAGGTCAGTTTTTAGGGCAGTTTATGGTTAGTTCAATAAATGAGAAAGTTAGTTAGAAGAGTTAACATTGTTAACTTGTCATTAGTAGGTTACAGTTATGCAGTTAGTTAACTGAATTTTAAGCTAGTTAGTGCATTAGTTAGTTAGTAGAACTAGTTGGAAGTTGAATTGTCATTGCCTATTAGAAGTTAAGTTAGTTGGAATGTGATTAAAATGTTATGTTATTGGATTGAACATTTGAACTGTGTATTGAGTTTTTTCGTATGGCAAGCTAATGTTCCAGGTTGCATCGTGTTCATGGTGATGGTGGTATGGCAAGGTTGCTTGGATGTTGTTGCAGGTCATGATGTGTGGGCATGGCTATAAATTCAAGGCAGATGTGTATTAATGCAACAAGTCATGGTGAGGTTGCAGCAAGTCAATGGTCATGGTTGGTGAGGTCATTCTTTGGTGAGTTCCTGCGAGTGGTTTGTCACACTGTACTCCAGGTTTAGGCCTTGCTTAATGTTTAGATTGGTGACTTGATTTTTGTTTGTTGCAAGTTATTATTCGTTGTTCTAATTTGATGTTCATTTTAAATGGCCATTTGCAATATTGATAATGAGTGGTTGAACTCTGATGCGATGTTGTGAACATGAGTGTATATGCTACTGTTGATTATTATTGAATGGTTGTATGATGCTTGACTAAAGAAGGAAAGTGATGACATTCATGCCAGTTATTTTTCTTACTCAAGACTGCATTCTCCTTGGTCTGCTATACAATGTGAAGAAGTGTGCACCATTTATTTGCCTTGCTATTTTCTTTAGTTTTGATGCATCATGTTTAACATGAAAATAAGACTTAATGTTGGGTGTTGGATCTTGTTGATGTCCATTGTTTTGCAAGCCTAATATTGTTAAATTATTGTTGCTGCCAGGGGCAAGTTGCAGACTTCCATCCACTGCAGAACAAGAGTGATGGAATCCACTTTGGTGAAAGTTCTAAAGATATAGATCCACATCATCCTTGTGGCCATATACTCAGCTGGAACCTGATAGGCATGTCATCGTGTTAGCAGTTTTTCCATGTACTAACTCGTGTTGATAATGCAGAGTGGTGGCATGGTTCTTAAGTGGCTTTTAGCATTTTGTGTTGGTCATGCTTTAGGTCTAGCATGTGTTTTGTACTTTGGTGTCATGGTGTAACACATATTATAGACAACCTATCCATTTTGAGCTCATGTGTATTGAAATGCTTTGATGTTAGTAGAGATTTTGTTACCTTAGAATGAACTTAGGATATTTTAATGTTGGTGTCTTGAAATGGTTGTAAATTGTATGAATGTTAGAAAATGTAGATGGCTTCATAATGAGATGGAAAGTATATTGACTTGTAAATGGAAGCTTTATAGAATCTTGATTTTAAATGTTGGACTTGTACTTGATTGTAAGGAAGCTTAATGAATGAATATTAGGTTTTGAAATTTTGGATTATGTAGATGTATTTGTCGGTCATGATGATGGCAATGCTATGCCAAGTTCAAATAATCAACAAATGGTGAATGGTTTAGAATTGTCTAGAATGTAATGAAACATAGCTTGATTTTTGTTCGTGGTTAAAGATTGTAAAATGGAAGTAAATGATAGTAACATGAAAGTTAGAATTGGTTTGTGAATGAGATGGATGACTATGGCATGACATTTGTAGGATAATGGTATTGAAATTGGTGTTTCAACACATATGATAACATTGTGTGAAATAAAATAGCTTTAGCTTGAAACTAGAAATGAATGTTGGATATTGAACGGTAAATACAATAGATTATAGTCAAAGATGATAAAGGTTTAGAATGAATCATAGCCTTTGAAACGGACATGGGTTAAAGATGAATGGCTTGAAAATGACTTATGGAATATGGTTGACTTTGGTCAACTAGTTGACCCAAAAGTCAAACATTTGACCTAAGTCAACTGTAGATCTCAAACTAGGGTTTTCTTATATGGACTTGTATAGGTGGACATGAATCCTGATTAGACATAGATGTACCCATAATGATGACCTAGAAATGGTTTAAAAGCCTTGATGGATCAAAAGCAAATCAAAGCCCAAAAGATCAATGTATTGGTGTAAGCATGACCCCAAGAACCAATGACCAATGATACACATCATATGAAAAGGAGACATGATCTTGAAAGAGCTAAGAATACGTGTAAGTTTAGTTTATAAGATGTAGGGCAAAAGTCTTCCCCCAATGGGCTAGGGTTTCAATCAAACCAAGATAATTCTAAGTTAATCCCTACTAGCATAAGCCTTCAAGCGTCTGAGATTAGGGTTTCAATAGCACATCTTTCAATCAAGGCCTTTGGATGGATTAGGATGTTTCCCGATCAATTCTTTAACATTTATGATCCCCAGATAGGGTTTAGAAGTCAAGATAAGACCCAAGGAACAATCATGAAGCCTCACCACCAAATCATCAGCAAATTAGGGTTTGAGACCCTTGAGGAGTGCCATGATGGAACCTTGTTGAATTCATGCTTAAAAGATCAAGCCATTAGGGTTTTACATCCCCTATAATCAAATGAACACCCAAGTCATACCTTTAGGGTTTCATTAATACACAAAACCTAGCTTTGCAAGCCAAGAACCTTGAATCCATAATGATGATCATTCCACGTATAAATGAATGTTTGATGCCTATGAATGAAACATAAGTGTATGCAAATGATTCTTAAGTTAAGGGTTGAGTGAAAAGATGAAAAGAGAAAGGCAAATTTTGGGGTACAACAACTTCCCCTATTTAATCTTCTTGAACCTGAATATGGGAATTGCAGGAGCTTTTCAGGTATTCAAGGTAGAAGAGGATTAAATACTAACGTATCCGAAATTTTTCCCGTTGGGAACGGTCATATGGGATATAGAATAGCAGTTTGACTCTTACAAGTTCATCTGCTGGATTTTTTTATAGATATTATGTGGGGAAACTGCACATGAGGGAAATGATATGCATGTTGCATGATGTATGATTTATTTTCATGATGCATGAATGTTTGATGTGGTCAGATGGATGTCATTCCCATGGTATGGTTTCTGGCATTGAGGAAACTCTGTCTCGCCACCAATTATTCCAAAGAGACTATAATTGTGAGAACATGGTTTGTGAACACTGCTATTGGGGATCCACCTGGTCCTGTTGGAGAGCACAAAGATATATAATCTAACCAGGCATTCATCAAGACAATTGCAGATTTTCAAGCAAAACTTTCAAACCACCAATCATCTTTTAGGATTCGTCAGAAGGTTAAAGAAATGAATAAAGTTTCCTTTTAATATAACTTTTTATTATTTCCCAATTTTTATAGCATTATGTGATTAAAATAAATTAGTTATTTCGCAAACAAAATGCAAGAGAAAAGAAAAGCGATTGATAAAACAAAACTGAACTTTAGTGATTGTAAACAAAATCTGTACATATGATGTGTACAAGGATGAAAAAATCCTTAAAGAGGACATTGAAAAAATAAAAAGAAATGGCAATGGGAAATATTTTTGTATTTTTCCATTGATTACAACATCGGTTGTCATCCACTGTAGGATCTGAATCCCAATACTTTGCTTCGATTGACGATGATTGGATCGATCTTTGGCCGTCTGAGATCTATCTTGCAGTGAGGTATACTCAAGGAACATAGTCAAATGCCTTTATCCATAACTTTTGCCTGAACATTTTCAATATTTTTCGTCCATCGGGATTCTCATTTTTGCCTAAATCGCCCTTTCGAGTTTTCGACTTAGCGAGCTTTATATTTTTTATTTGATCCCTAAATTTTGCATGGACAATTCATTTTTTGGTCCATCGGAATAGCCATTTTTTCCTAGATTTATCTTATGAAGGTCAATTTAACAGGCTTTTATTATCATTTCTTTTTAGGCAATATTTTTTGACTATGTCGGCATTCACTGACGACGGTAAATCTTCCCCATCCATTATTGTGAGGATTAGGGTTCCACATGAGAAGGCCTTTTTAATGATAAAAGGTCCTTCTTAGTTGGGAGTCCATTTGCCCCAAGGGTCAGAGTGAATAGCAGAATACCTTTTGAGCACGAGTTCTCTTGTACGATATTCACGAGAAAGAACTTTCTTATCAAAAGCTCGTTTGAGGCATCTTTGGTACAACTGACCATGGCATACAGACGCCAAACACCTCTCTTTTATCAGATTCAGCTGATCATACCGAGATTGAACTCATTCAGCTTCATCAAGGTCAACCTCCATGATAACCCTGAGCGAAGGAATCTTAACTTCAATTGGCAAAACAACTTCCACGTCATACACTAACGAGTATGAAGTTACCCCATTGGATGTTTGACCTGAGGTCTTGTAATCGTGCAAAGCAAATGGTAGCATATCATGCCAATCCTTGTAAGTTCTGACCATTTTCTGGACGATTCCTTTGATGTTCTTATTAGCTGCTTCTACGACACCATTCATTTTGGACCGATACACTGAAGAGTTGTGGTGCTCGATCTTAAATTCTTCGCACAACTCTTTCATCATCCTATTATTAAGATTACTGGCATTGTCAATGATAATCTTGTTAGGAATTCCACAGCGACAGATTATCTCTTTCTTAATAAACCGAGTAACCACCTGTCGAGTGACATTGGCATATGAAGCAGCTTCGACCCACTTCGTAAAGTAATCAATAATAACTAGTATGAATCGATGACCATTGGAATCTTTTGGTTATATCATCCCAATCATATCAATACCCCACATAGATAAGGGCCATGGAGACGTCAGAACATTCAACGGAGTTGGTGGCACAAAGATCTTGTCACCATATATTTGACACTTATGGCATCTTTTAACAAAGTTGTAACAATCAACCTCCATTATTGTCCAGTAATACCTAGCTCGAAGGATCTTCTTGGCCATGGCAGGACCTTTCGCATATACACTATTGCATCCTTCATGTATGGACTTTATGACCGTGTTAGCTTTGTGTCTATCCACGCATCTGAGCAACACTAAATCATAGTTCCTCTTGTATAACACAACACCGTTTAAGAAAAACTTGTAGGAAAGTCTTCTCAAAGCTTTCTTATCAAGGATATACCCTCGGAATATTGTTGTTTCTTCGTAAATGTATTTATTTCATAGAACCAGGGCTTATCATTAGGATCTACCTCGATTGTTGGACAATGTGTTGGTTCATCCAGGTGGTCAATATGGACAGTTGGTGCTTTATTCTTCCACTTGACTTTAAACATTAATGCCAACGTAGCTAGAGCATCTGCTAACTGATTTTCTTCCTTGGGAATATGATGAAAAGATATTTCATCAAAGTAGGGCATTAGTTTTATGATATGCTCTTGATAAGGTATCAAATTGCTATCCTGAGTCTCCCAATCACCTTTTACCTGACTGATTACCAGAGTTGAATCTCCATATACCTCAAGAATCTTGATCCTCAAGTCGATGGTCGCCTCAATACCATAGATGCATGCCTCATATTCTGCCATATTGTTGGTGCAATCAAAGCATAATCTAGCAGTATATGGAAGGTGGAATCCAATTGGAGAAGTGATAATTGCGCCTATTCCATGACCATGAGCATATGAAGCACCGCCGAACACGAGCGTCCATCGCAATCCTAGTTCGGGGCCTTCTTTGGGGCCTGAAATAGCGAAGTCTCTGATAAACATGATATGGTGGGATGATGTGGATTGATTTGTATAGGAACGAAGCCTACGACCGCAATTGCGGGAAGTGTCACTACAATATCCTTAGTTCGATTCGTTAGTACCTATTGATACATTCCTTGAATGAACTCATAAGTCTTTTCTCCTTGAATTAACTCTAGTTGATGCTGTTTTTCTTGCATAAACTATAAAGAATTTTGCTTGAGGACAAGCAAAGGTTTAAGTGTGGGAGAATTTGATCACACTGAATTACACCGTGTTTTTGACTCGGATTTCACATGTTTATTAGGACTTCATTATCATTTTGTTTGTATTATGCTCTCTTTTATCTTGTTTTCAGATATTTAGCACTTTCGGACTCTTTTGAAAGAAACGAAGCAGAAAGACCTAAAATTAGGGTTTTTCGGCAAAATTACACACATGACGTTACACATGGCGGCCGCTATAGGAGAAGCCATGAGTCATCAGCCCTCAACTAGGAGGTAACCGCCACGTTCCCATGATCCACCCCATTTACACACATGGCGGGCGCCATGAAGGGATGGCGGGCGCCACCTTTGGAAATCACGTTCCCACTAAGGAGAAGTTGGAGGGTACCATGGTCTTTGCAAGCTGCTGAAATCCTCTATAAATAGTTCGTTCCATTTCATTTTCTAATGATCCAACTTAGTCTTACAACACTAAGCATATATTTATCATTTGTAATAGCGGTAATCCGTCACATCGGGGGGTTATTGCACCTTAGTGAGATTGAGTTGGGTCACTTCGAGTTGCTGTCGTCTTTAGCTTCAGGAGTCGGAGGTTTATTTTTGTACCAGATTTAAATCCCTCTATTTGGAGCAGGTTCTTATTTATCACTTTATTTATTTATTTTCCGCATCGCTTTTATTTTATTTACTTTATGTTTACGCTTTTATTTTATTTATTTTCCGCACTCGCTTTACTTTATTTATTTTCCGCACTCGCTTTACTTTATTTATTTTCCGCACTCGCTTTATTTTATTTATTTTATGCACTTTACTCGCTCTTTACGCCTCACATTCTAAAACAAACTTTTCATCATGATCAATACCGTTGTGTTTGTTTGTATTACCATGTCTGGCTAAATCTTTTAAAGGTTAGAATGTAAGGATCGCGGTTAAAGAGATGTTTCAGATATTGAATATGTAGAAATACTTTAAAGGTTGTTTTGATTTTTAACTTGAGTTTTCTAAAACAAACTTGGTTAGTTTTAATTAATCGAGGAGTGTGAAAGCACCCTGGCTTAGTAACTAGGAATTTTTATCACTTTAAGGAAAAACTATTTTTGAAACTGTTTTCGGACGCGTTGATAGATTTAAAATCAGGAAACTCCTTGGGTATACTTTCCAAATGAAAATCACTTTTCGACTAAGTTTACGAGTCTCGTTTCTTAAAAATAAGTTGATTACTTTAGCATTCTGCGCACCTTTTATAAGTGACAATAAAAGGCCTTAATTTAAGGGTAAACTCGGTTCTGAATACGCGAAAGCGACAGTTCCTGTTAAATGGATTCTTTTCAAGAGTAGAAAATATTGCCTCATAAGTAGTTCTATTTAGACAATCGAAACATCACCTAACTGACGTGAGATACATTCAACCTGTCTTTACCTACATTTATTATTTACCGTTATTTTACAAGCCAAATATCTCTTTTATACCGCCTTAGATAAACACCGTAACGATAGTAATCGATAGATTGGCGATTGGTCTCTGTGGGATCGATATTATTTTATATTACTTTGACGTAATCCGTGCACTTGCGAATAACAATGATCACCCGTACATAGAGCTCTCTCAGAAAACTCCATTAAAGTTTCACCTCAGAGCTTCAATAGAGTTAAGCTAAGCCTTCCATTGTTACACTCCCTCTCGATTACCTTCGATTGCATCATATCTCGATTGCAGAAGAAGTATAAGAAGAAGAAGAGAATCAAAGGAATAATATAAGATCAAGATTTCCAAGTTATTTTTCTGTCGCGTCTTCATCTTCTCCGATTCAATGTTCGCCAGAACAAATCTCTGTTTCAGAGGTAAGTTTTCTTCTTCTCTATTTGCCATAATCTTGTTACCATTGCATAGACAATACTCTAGGGATTAATAGACCTAAGGTTTAAGCATGAATCTATGAATCATCATCATTTAGTTTAGCCTTTAAGACCTAGGGTTCTTCATGACTCCCCTTTTTATTTGGATTTAGAGTAGCAATTAGTTGAAATTAACATCGAGTTCTGAATGAGCATGTTGTCACGATCCTGATGATGGTTTTAGTTTATCCTATGGTGTTCCACCATCTCCGGAGGCGACCTCCAGCATGGTGGATGATGGTGGCTCGGTGACCTGAGTCCACCATGATATTCCTTTCTTGGTTGCGCGCGTGTTTTACTCATTTGAATTTTCACTTACACTGAATTCCAATTCCATTTCCATGTGTTTCGTTTTGGGCTCATTTGAGTTGGATGTTGTGGAGATTTACTGAACCTTACCACCACATTGCTTTTATACCCCTGGGTCTCACAACAATTGGAACTTTGGGCCTTGTAGTGGGACCTGCGCCCTCTTTGACTTATTACACCTCTGTTTGCTAGACTGCACTCCTCTTTTGCTTTCATATCTACACTTTTATTTTCATTTTGATCTTTAATTTTTGTTTGCTAGTTTTTTTAATATTTGTTCATAATTTTGACATGGAAATTAATTGGCAAAAGTTTTGTTAACATGATTTAGTTAATTATGATTAATTGATTTAATTGGTTCTTGATTGATTGTTGGAAAAATGAATGAAAAATGTGATTAATATTAGTTTTTTTTATTTAGGTTAGATGTTACTACACATGAGAAATTTGTAAATTGCATGATGATTGTTTATCACTTTGTGATTTAATTATTCCCTGTTTAGGATCTTAATTCTTGATTTAGGATTTAATTGATCAAGATTAATTTTGTCCATTTAGGTTTAATTAACCTTTTAATCATATGTTTCTCATATGTTGATTTCTCTAATTAATTACACCTTAACCATTGCATGGTCCCCTAGTTTAGGGTTTGCTTAGAATTAGTTGTTAGATTGACTGATCCATCCATTATGTTGTGTATAATTCAACTGATCTTTTTTTATTGGTTATGTTGATTAAAGGTTACTTTGATCAACCTAAATCCTTTGCACTGTGCCCAATTCCCCAAGCCTATTAAAGTGATCAAAATACCTTTTATCACTTGATAGGACAAGTCCCTTGTGTTCAAGTTGTATTGGACCTCAGGAGCTTAAGACCTCAAGAGTCAAGATCAAGAGTTCAAGACTTCAAAGTCAGTATAAGGAATTCACATTGTAGACGGACTGGAGTACAGTTCAAACACAACAAAGGTGTATTAACACTTGTAAATCATGATTCAAGTTGTGTGCCATGTGAAGCTGGACGAAAATGTACTCGAACGCGTCACACGATCAAACATATAACATAGTCTCCATCGAACTTTATTTATCCCAAAGTGGGAAGGGAAAATATCGATGAAACCCAAGGGGGACAAAGAAACGGGTAAGGAAGTCAGTTATGCAAGAGGAAGGTATTAGCACCCATCACATCCATGGTACTCCATAGGAACCGTTTTGAATTCTCTTGCTTGGATGGGTGTTGTTATGTTCATGTACCTACAAAATAAAAAATAGGTTAGGAAAAGAGTGCTCGAGGAGGATTGGGCCCCTCATGCCTACTGAAGCTAGCGGAAATATACCTGAACGTATCCACGCTCGAACATACAATAGAGTTGCCATCGAACTTTATTTATTCCCGAAGGAAAGGAAAAACATTGATAAAACCCGGGGGAAAGAGATATATCGGGTAAGGAAGTCGGTTATACAAGGGGAAGGTATTAGCACCCCAAATATCCATGGTACTCCATGGGAACCGTTTTGATTGTTCTCGCTCGAATAGGTGTTATCTAAGATTACTCGCAGAAGAATGGGAGAAGGAAGAGAAATAGATAAAATGCTCGGTGAGGATTAGGGCCCTCATGCCTACGTATCCTCATAGTGTAATGAGGAATTCAGAGCTTGGTAATTCAAGGAACTAGAAATGAGAGGTGGAAATAAGTGTGATAGGAATATGGTATGAACCAAAGAATTATATGATTTGAACTCCAACATGGGGGAAAGATGAACCCAAGAGTAAGGTGGTTATTACCAATATGTGGACCGGCAGGCCGCCACTATAAGGTAAAGCCGAAAAAGGAAGGAATTAAGTGTTTGAGGTTGTAGCCCAAACATCTCTTGGTTCACAAGGTGACGCAAGAAGGAGCACAAAGAGGTAGAGTATCTGGCCCAAAGATAATTGGTATATCACATGGAGTGAATGAAGGTAGAACATGAGTGTATCATGGAAATGAACAGAAGGAAGTGACCAAAGTCACAGAATTGAATGTTTGGTGATAAGTGACTGAAGAAGTATTGTTTGGAATCGAAAGGTGAAAGTGTCTTAGAATCCATAAGAGAAATGATATTTCTACCATAGAGGGAAACAACTCTAACCGCTATGTGGACCAGCAGGCCTTCACTATAGGGTGTTTAGCCAAAAAAGAAGGAATTAAATGTTCGAGGTTGTAGCCCAAACAACTCTAGGTAGAAAGGCAGACTACATTAGGTGTCCTAAAAGGATGTATATGGATGTCCAAAGAAATTGTATTTCGATGTCAAAGAGACAATATGTCACTGGGTGAATGATTTATGATAGAAGGTAGATAATGAATTATGGAAGATATAAGTGATGTCCTAAGGCGAATGAGGAATAATTAGAAGTATGCTCGCCAAGGATTCACATCCTCGTGCCTACGTATTCTCAATATGCAGTGAGAAAGTCAGAGCAATCGTAGTTCGGAACTACGAGAATAGAGAGAGAGACGCTTGTCTAAGCAACAGGGGCTCACAAGATAAACACTGCTTCAAGGAATGACTGTGTACTGGAGGATGGTATCACTTACTGGGGGAACAAACAGTTCAAGATCAACGAAGGATAGTATCTTGGATCCAAGAATGAGATAGACTCTGTATCGAAGAGCAAGGTAGGAATTTACCAATACATGGGCTAGCAGACCGCCACTATAAGGTAAAGCCAAAAAGAAAGACTGAATTAAGTGTTTGGGGTTGTAGCCTAAACAACTCTCGATTGAAGAGATGGACTACCGTTAGGACATCCCAAAAGGATAGACAAGGAGTCCAAGGAGAAATATGATTGATCTAAAAAAGATGGTATTGATAGAGTGAATGATTGGATAGATGAGGTAGATTGATAAATAAGATAACTCGTGAAGAATCTGAATTCTCCTGCCTACGCACCCTTATAATGCAATAAGGAAATCAAATCTTTCGTAGTTCAACCCACTAGGGCTGAAAATAAGGTGATGGAGGCAAAAGAAATGATAGACTGAAAGGATGGAATAAACTTGATAGTTGTTGAACAATAGCCACACTAAAGTCTATGGGTAAAGGTGGATATGATAAGTAACGAGCCAAACGTCTCACACCCAAAGATATCCATAATGAGTGTAGGAAAGCTCCAGTATCATTCCTTCTTTACCACTTAAGGCTCATGGCATGTACCTCTCGTGTTAACTTTCAAGTGGAGATAGGAAAATCTTTGTAGTTGTTTCTTATGTTGATGAAGACTTTATCAATCGTTCGATTCGAATTGCACTAAAGTCTATGAATAGAGGCGAATATGATGAGCGCTGGGTCATACGTCCCATACCCAAAGATACTCGGAATGGGGGTAGGAATACTCCAGTTCCACTCCTTCTCTATTGCTTAAGGCTCGTGTCGTACAACTTGATTCATGATTGATAAGTTGTTGATGTAGTCTTTGCTTGTTGCATGATGCTTTATGAAGGGATAGAGAATTGTCAATCATATGATTATAAGTATGCTAAAGTCTATGAATAAAGGTGAATACGATGAGTGTTGAGTCATACGTCCCATTCCCAAAGATATTCAGAATGGGGGTAGGAATACTTCAGTCTCACTCATTCTCCATTACTTAAGGCTCGTGCCACACATTTCTAACTTTGATTTAACAAGTTTTTGTAGATGGCACCTTAGATATTCTTGCATAATCCACAACTTGATATGACTGAAGATGCCTTAATTGAAGATATTGACTTGAGGCTTTGAGCTCCATAGCTTGAAAAAAAAGTCTTATTAAGTGACCAAGAGTCTTTTGGTCACTCAATTTAGACTGTGGGATTATACAATTTCAAAGGATTTAATTAATCAAAATTGCTTTTGATCAATTTAATCATGGGTTTTATTTTGGTTTTAGGGAATTAAGTTAATCCTAATCCAGAGTTTAGTAATTGTTAGAAACTACCCTAAGGGATCATACGTTGTTTGATTAAAGTTGATTAAGAAATCTATGTCAAAATCCCTAAGGGAGCATGTACATATTAGTCAAAATCTTGATCAAAAATCCTATGTATAAGTCCTAAAGGAGTCTACAAATGTTATGATATGACTAAATCTTAGTGCCAAATTCTAATCCTAAGGGGATCATGTCATAAATGGATAAAATGCCTAAAATTACCTCTAAAGGGAAAAAATTTCATTTAGAAAATATGTCCAAATGTCATCACAAAAATTAAATTCTAATTGAAACTTAACTAGAACCTAAAAATGATAAAGTCCTAAAAATGGTTTAACCTAATGTTGAAAATTGCACTATCCTAAATTTAATCAAAAGTCTAATTATTCCCAACTAAACCTAATTAAAACCTAATTAAAAATCATATTAATCTAATATTAAAAAAAATAAAGATTTAATTTCCTAATATCACAATTATCCTAATTAACCTAACATTAACCTAATTAAGCTAATTGCAAAAATAAAATAAAAACAATTAAAAAATAAAATAAAAATGGAAATTGGTTAGGAGTGTGTGAATCAAGAGGGGTGTGATCCTGAATTGGCCATATGGGCTTCAGACAAGCCCAATTCAGGTTTTTGGCCACAGGGGTGCGCGTCCCAAAGTTGGTGTGAGGAGCAAAATGGATATGGGTTGTGACTAAACCCAATACCACATATTCAGTTCCAAAGGGGGATGTATGCTAAAAAACGGTGTGTGAGTACAAAACAGAGTGTGGGCTTTGTCAAGCCCACTGTCCAATTCATTCACTAGTCACAGGGGGGTGTATGTTAGAACTGGGGTGTAAAACGGATTTCAGTGGGCCTAGGAGTATGAAGCCCACTAGAACCAATCCAAAGGCCAAAGTTGACTTGCTTGAGTCAAAAGATTTTGAAAACCTGCGCGCCAATCTCTCTCACTCACATACCCTCAGTCTGCCGACCGTCCGCCGTAGACCACCGCATCGACGGCTGTCGCCGGCGACAGTGGCGACCTAAATCAAAATTTCAACCACCATTGGACGCGCGAGGCTACGCTGGAGATGAATATGGGCATGATTTTGGGAATCGATTATTGTATGAGCCAAATTGTAGGAAGTCTTGGAAGAACCCTAAATCCCTAAACTCAAATTAAATGGATTTTGGAATGAATTGACCTCTAACACCATGGGGCTTGCATTCTCCTCCCTAGATACTACACTCTGGTGACTTAAAAGCAAACAAAAGGCAATATAGGAAAATGACTTACCGGAGAAGGAGAGCGAAAAATTTGTCAGGTGAGTCCTTGATTACTCGATTCGTCTTCTTTTATTCTTCCTTTCTTCTTCTTCTTCCTCCTCTTCTAGAAATCAGGAACGATGAATCAAAAGCAATGAGGTTTAACTCAAGCAATTTGAAGCTTCAATGTGAAGCTTCCATGGCTTATGAGAAATGAGAGCTCTGAGTGAATGGTGAGGGAGAGATTGTTGCAGAAATGAGAGTGAGTTTTAGGCAAATCCAAAAAGTGATTGAATGTGAGTGATGAACTATTTAAATAAGAGTGAGGTTTGAAGTTTGGTTAGGTTGGGAATTAGTTATGATTTAGGTTTGGAGTTAGTTAACCTTGGCTCACTGAGTTAGCAATTAACTCAGTTAGTTGGAAATGACTCGGTTAGTTAGGGATAATTATGTTAGTTGATGAATGAATGAACTTTGTTTTTTTACTGGATAATGTAGGTCACATCCTAAGTGGATTTGTTCTAGTAGCTTGAGTCATGACCTGTTCAACATGTTTTTATTCTTTACACCAACTGGACCTTATGCAAAATTGACTTGCTTAATACTATATGAATGATATATAGTGAATTGCTATGAGTTTTAGATTTCCTGGGATCAAAATTGGAGCTTTTGAAGTGCTCAAATGGTGAAAAATGCAGAATCTGCATTCTACAGAGCGGTGACAGGCGTCACCTTTGTGACAGACCAACCGTCACTGCGTTGGATGAGCTGACGGGCGTCAGCAAAGTGACGGGAAGACCGTCATGGACCTCAGGGACGGGTTCCTTGCCCGAGCGCCAGTGTGATGACAATTTTGTGTGAGAGAGGGATGACAAGTAGGCGAGATGAGCGTCATGCCCTTGTTTGACAAATTCAGGTCGCTGACTAGTCTTTTCGAGTAGATTCTGCTTTTGATATTTATTCGATGCTATTTTGATTTTGTTGATGAATATTTATGATTTTTGTTGAGAAATTACATAATTTAATTATTATGGTGAGTTATGATAAAATATTGTGTTGTGTTTAGATGATGGTTTAGAGAGGAATCATCGTTGTGGCCTTATATTGACGATATTCATGTTGAGTTTTAGGTTCAGAGAGAAACCGATAACGAGTAATTGAGTTTGAGATTTGAGACGAGTATTGCATTTGTTTGTTATATTCACGCATCATGTATATCAGAGACATGTGACGAACTTCAGTCTAGTGACGAGTCTCAGATCCAAAGATGGAACATGTGACGAGTCTGATGGTGACAGACTTCGGTCCAGTGACGAGTCTCAAGTTTAGAGGTGGAACCTATGACGAGTCTGATGGTTCAGAGATGGAACCAGGTTCAGAGAATGAACTAGTGATCAGTGGACTAATCAGTAACATACCTCTGATATCTAAAAACTTTGGCACCACATGCATTGGAGTAAAGGAGATAACTACATTGCATACTTAACCACACATGTGATTGATATTGTTGTGGGTGGTTTATGTGAAAGATGAGTGATATTATATTGAACTACCATTCATGTTTTATGCACTGCTAACATATATGAATATATGTTCACCCCTGTTTGTTTATCTTTGTTATTCTTTACGTCTGTGGTGTAGATACTCAAGTAGAGGAACCTTAACTTTTGTTGTGTTTGGAGGATGGTGCAATAACCTTATTCGTCATTTATCGCTTTTAAGTTATTTTAGTTTTCACGTGTCACTCTGATAGTGTAACACTGAGATGAGTTGCCTTTCTGTTTTGTATTCTCTGAGAGTTGTTGAATATTTGTTTTATGAGTTGAAAGAAGTTAATTTTATTTCATGAGACAAATGAAATTGAGTTGTTATTAATTATTTCAGCTGCCATAATATGTTAAATTAGAAATTTGTTTTTTATGCTGAGAAAATGTGACACAATGTTATTGAGTGAATTATCCGCATGTTTTTATAAAATAAGTGTTTAGGATTTAAGATGTTACACTTTCGACCAAACAATCTGAACCCCCTTTATTGTTTTTATTTATATCGCACAACTTTCCTTGATCTAAATTTGCAAGCCTTGTGGAGATGAATTTATTTTATTACTTCGATTACAACACTAGTACACTTACTAGTAAATTGTCATAAAGTACTCACAAAAAATACTCACGATGAGTATGGTAAAAATCCACAAAATGGGTAAGGACGCAGACACAAGTAACTATCCATGAAATAAGTGAGTATGAGTGCGGGTACGGGTACCTTAGTACCCACCCTCCCTATACATGCACATTGTCTATTTATATATTTTAATTTATATCATCATATATAAAATGAATGTCTATCTCTATAAAAAATACATCGCAACTAAACTATTACACATTTTAATATAAGTTTTTGTTTATTTCAATAATTCAACAATAAAATATTTAATTTTTTTATTAATTTTGTTAAAAATTTAAAATGATATGATATTTTTCAATTGATATAGAACTGCAGGTAACATGTATGAGTACGAGTACTTAGGTACCCATAAAGTATGTGTATATGTATAAATGTTTGTGTCTACACGAGTATGTGCTCGGATACAAGGATTTTTTCAAACCGCAAAGATAGAGACGAGTACTATAGTACTCTACCCAAACCTTATCCATTGTCGTCCCTAAGCATCCATACTCATCCACATTTCTAATAAAAAATGATCAATAATAAAATAATGCATGATTTTAAATTTTTATCAATATTAAAGAAGTTTGCAAAAATTTATTTTTGAATTATGACATAAATAAACACTTATATTAAAATACGTAATAATTTAATATTGATGGATTTTATAAAATTGATAAACATATATTTTTATATAATAATATTAATTAAAATATATACATATATTGTGCAAATATAAGACGGAGTGCGTACTAAAATGCTTATATCCATATCTATAATTAATTATTTTAGTGAGTATAATTACCCAAACTCATATCATCCGCATTTGAAGAATTTTTATCCTATTCATTATAGGTATATTATGAGAATATCTATTAAAAATGAATCAAATTGTATTCTCTAATTAATATTATTATAAAATAAATTGAATTTTAATTATTGATTGCGATCTTTAATTTTTTTTCATGAATTCCTATATAATATATTATCTATTTTATATTAAATCCAGTCAAATGCATTCCTAATTAGTATTATTATAAGTCAGAGACAATTTTGTCTGGTTCTACTTTTTATTGATTGCAATCCCTTTTTTAAGAAGTTAAATTCTATATGTTATTTTAATTTTTTTTAATAAACTCTTATATAGTATATTATCCATTTTATATTAAGTCCTATTAAATTGTCATCCGTAATATTCTAAGTCAAATAAGATTTTGTTTGGTTCTAGTTTTTATTAATTGCGCTCCCTTTTTAAAAAAGTTAAATTCTATATAATTATTTTAATAAATTCCTATATAATATATTATCTATTTTATATTAAATCAGTCAAAATACATAATATAGTAGTATATAATATTTTAATTATAAGTAGTAAAATTTACAAAAATAGAAATATTTTTTCGATGGGAGCAGATCCCCTACCTTTCTATCCTATAACTTCTAACTTTAGGTTAATTCTATAAGAAAAAAATGTAAAAGAAGTGAAGGGAAATCAGATGAGAAAAATTGTGTTATTAGAGGGGATAGAGAGAAAGTTAGGGTGCAATTCCCTCAATAAATTTATAGAATTCACAACTATATTTGACTATTATCAATTACCAACTTGAATTAGGTTGGTGAGTTATTTATTTATAGAAATTGTTTTTATTATATTATTTATTTTTATATATTCTTTTACTTTACCTTAAATGTTTTTAAAACCATCATTAAAAATAATAATGCATTTGTTTGACAAAGGCAATAATAATATTATAATATTATATTTTCCGAATAATAATATTATTATATTCTATTATATATATCTATTATTCAGACACTGTTTTTTGTATAAATTTTACCTGAAAAAAAACCAGTGTCTGAGATTCAATAAAAATTCTTGTAGTAAAAGAAGAAGAATTTTTTTCTATGATGAAGAAAGAGAGTGTGTGATGTGAAAAAAGCTCCGAAAATCTATCGTTTTGGATTTTGATCGTATCAGCGAAATCATCGCCAGTTCAATCGGTGTCGTTTTGATACGTTACTCAATAACTGTCACTGACTTGGTCAGATTCAATTCAAGTAAGCTCAAACCCTAGCTTCATTTGTTTTCGTTTCAATTTGATTCAATTTATTGATTTTTTTATGCTTAATCTATGATATGTTTTGGTCTTGCTTCAATCCTTAACGGAATAGTGAATTTTTCTATCTTATCTTTTGTTGATTTTTTGTTTGTTTTTGATTTGTTAGTGATGAGAGTGTTACTGTTTATGATTCTATCATTTTATCAATTCGTTTACTTGATGGATTTCGTCAATGGAAATTGTGTTTGCTGATTTTCAATTGTTTTTTTTTTTTTTCGTTTGGAACTTTGTCTGAGCAATTTTAACGATTCTGGTATTTTTTTCTTCTGAACTTACGATGATGAAGCTAGTAGATGTTGTAGTTAAAGTGATGATAAACTTGGATTTTTTTTTAAGATGTGATTTCGAAATCGGAGGGTTATTAGATACGATCGGATTAATTTGGATTGTGTATAATCTGTCATTGGATTTTGTATCCAAATTGATGCAACATTCGTTGATTATTCATGCTGTCGTTTACTGAAGGAAATTTTGTTGCATGGCCATTGAAAATGTTAAGGATTTTTGTGTTAGATTTCTTTTGTAATTTATAATATAATGTATGAGATTATGTTACAAAGATTCAACTAAGTTTTACATTCTGTCCACTTCCAAACTCAACCCTCTCATTTTATTGGGGCTTGGGACCAAGGGTAACATACTGAAAATTTTATGATACGAAAGTACTGCTTAGGGAAAATTTTATAAGACAGTTGTAACCGGCAATGTTGTATGGGATAGTGTCATGGTTGTCAAGATCTCGATCTAGATTTTAAAATCTTACGATTTTACAATTTCACTCACCCCCGCCCCAACGATCCCGATCTTAAGTAGAATCGTGTATTGTAACCAAATTGTGATTTTTTTTTGTAAAACCATTGATTTTGTGCGAGTACAGTTCCGGCCACGATCAGTCGCTTTCCAGCCACGCTCGCCATTTTCTGGCCACCATCATTACAAGCTTAGAAGGTTGACAAGATGGCGAGGCGCAACAATTATGTTAAGGAGAGGCCATTTTCCCACGGATATATAGTATAATTTTTCATTTTAGTAATATCTTACCGTTTTTGTTATGATTTTATGTTTTACGATCTTGCTACCCCCTCAATCTTACAAAATTAATTGGGTATGATCTTCCGATCTTAGTTACGATCTTATGTTTTACGATTTTACTGTCCCCTCCCGATCTTGTGCAAGATCTTGATCTTGACAACCTTGATAGTGTTATAAATTAAGCAATGAAGATGTTGGTTTGGATGTGTGGTGAGGATTAGACATGATAAGTTTAAAAATTACATTAGAGGAGATTTGGGGTAACACCTATCTTAGAAAAGATGGTAGAAACTAGACTTAAGTGATTTGGATACATGGAAAGAAGAAATGTAGATTCTATAACAAAGAGAGTAGATCAAATGGAGGGTAGTCAAATCACCAGAGGTAGAGATAGAGGAAGACCTACCAAAAAAAACTATAAAAAAACTACTAAGAAAGATTTAGTGGTTAATAAGTTGGATAGAAACATGACATATGATAAGACATATCATAGAACATTATGTCATTGTTCGATTCATGTAGCCGATCCCACTTAGTTGAACAGGGCTCGATTGTTGTTGTGCATAATGAAAAAGATTTCAGGAAGGTGGATTCTAAAATTTGTTCATAAATTGTAATTATGGCTTGCGGAGATGAAGGTGTGGTTAAGATCGATTATTAGAAATCAAAGTGGTGTATGAGACTCTAAAATAATTTTCTTTTGAAGGGTTGAGTGATATATATGCGGAAACTGCAATGGCGCTTATCCGGGAAGAAATGTGTCCCTTTTGCTTTTAAGGAATTTGATCTTGAGATGTATTGAAGTTGTTTGTAGTTTGTTTGGAGTCCTACATTGCTTAGATTTCGGGGTGTTGGATGTATAAATGTATTTAAGCACCCTCACCCTTTGAGCTAACTTTTGGTATGAGATCCAAGCTCATTTAACATGGTATTGGAGCCGGGTTAAGGACTGCAATGTGGAAATTGGACTCAGGCCCGCCCATACTAGGCGTGAGAGTGGGTATTAAAGTTGTTTGTAGTTTGTTTGAGTCCCACATTGCTTAGGTTTCCAGATTTTTGGATGTATAAAAGTACTTAGGCACCCTCATTCTTTGAGCTAGTTTTTAGGATGAGATCCAAGCTCATTTAATAGGTATTAGAGCTGAGTTAAGGACTGCAATGTGGAAATCGGACTCAGGCCCGCCCACACTAGCCGTGAAAGTGGGTATTGAAGTTGTTTGTAGTTTGTTTGAGTCCCACATTGCTTAGGTTTCCAGATTGTTGGATGTATAGAAGTACTTGGGCACCCTCACGCTCTGAGCTAGTTTTTGGGATGAAATCCAAGCTCATTTAACAAGATGGAAGGGGGACATTTGTGGTACAATTTGATATTCTACTAGGAAATCCATTGTAGAATTGTGAATTAGGAAATCCGTTGTAGAACTTGTGAATGCCCTAGAAATATGTACCTTATATTTGACCATAGTTCTAAATTGCGGTTATGGTTGTAGTTACACTGCAAACCTTGATATTGCGGCAAAACTTAAAAAAATGCGGCTGTAACTGCAGTTGCAATATCGTTGCGAAGACCTCTAAAGCTTATTGTGCCGCAATTGCAGTGACCAAATTTAGAACTATGATTTGGATTGCACAGATTTCATTAGGAAAAGGGTTTATAATAAGTCATTTATTATTGAGCACATCCTTAGGGCTTTATGTCCCAAGGATTTTAAATACATATATTCAAACTCTCTAATTTTTGCCAGAGTTTACTTTGATGCTTGTCGAATGAATGGAAGCTCTATTTATTGGTATAGCTGATTACTGAGTGCTGGCAAACTGTTTTCTAGGCATGAATGGATCCTCTGCGGTGAGTGGTTTTAAACAGAAAAGGGTAATATCATCTCATTTGATATTGGAATTTAAGCGGTCATATTTTTTCGTTGAAAAAAGAAAAGAATAACTATAGGCTAAGCAAGATTGTGTATTTTGACCATCACCCGAGGAAGTCAAAATCCTGTTTCCAGCCTCTGTAGTTCAGTAGTGCTGAAAACAAAAAGGAAAAAGATGATAGGATTCATGGAAAGGGCCTAAAAAGTAAGGAGCAATGAGTTATGTATGAGATCTCTTTACTTGTGCTACTTTTGCTAGCCTCAACCTTTATTGATTTGATTCTACTTCTACTTCTACATTTAGAAACATGTACCTTTTTGCTTTTAGTGAACAATGTACTACATACAACTGCTCTCTGAGTGCCCATGACTTTCCCGAAGACTTAAAAGTACTCCTTGACTTAAAGTTGGAGACATAGACTAGCTAATTGTTTTTGTGCACATTATTAATTTTTCCATGCGCGTATCTGTGTGTCTATCTATGTTTACATTATATGCATGCAAGGGTATTGTTCAGTGTTATTATTGCATTTAATCTATAGTTATCTCTCTATTTCGGTTGTGATATTTTTAAATTGGTTGTGACAATTGTTTAATTTTCTTGAGTTACTAATGAGTCTGTCTTTTATCAGCTTTGCTGCAGATATTAGAGATTGATACGATGTTTCTGCACCTACCCGTCCCCGTGCAGTACTGATTGGATACCTCTGATTCTTATCTAATGTGTAGCATGTAACAGTGCCTGTTTGATGTGCCACACCAAGCTGGCTAAGGCGTGATTAAAATTCAAGTTTGGCAGTTTAATTTATTCAAGTTTGGCAGTTTAAATTTATTGAAATTGAAAGAGAGGATTTATAAATTATATTTTCATTGGAGTTGAAGGGAGAAGTTTTGTTGGGAAAAATAAAAAAGCATTTGAATATAGTTCTTGGGATACACTTTCAAGTTCAATTTGAAGAAAGGGGATTGCTACTGAACTGAAAGAATTATTACACCGTGCTCACATATTGAGTACATGATAAATTATTTTTTCAGTACATTTTATAATTATAAAGGATTTGATATTATGGTATAAGGAAAAAAATGGAGCGTATTTCGGAAAAACGATATCCTCTCAGTGCCGTAGATTACAAGTTATATGAAGAGGTTGGGGAAGGTGTCAGTGCCTCAGTATTCCGAGCTCTCTGCATTCCACTCAATGAGATTGTTGCCATCAAAGTACTTGATCTTGAGAAGTGCAATAATGATTTGGTATGTGGGTTAGTCTCTTGTACAATTTGTGATGTTTATCTTTTTCAGTTAAATCTGCATCTGCTGAAATTTATTGCATGTTTTGTTACTATTGATCAAGCGATCCAGCACTTTCGATTTCTGAAGGTGTGAAAATACTGTGCTCGTTTGAGTTTGCCAAGTTGCTAAGGAATGAGGCTCTTTTTATGTTAAGCTCTGTTGAATCCAATTACCCTTATTTAACCTAACCTTGTATATAGCATCATTATGTTGTTTTCATTTTGTACTTCATTAATCCTTTCAATTAAGTTGTCTTGCTACATGCTTGGAGTCACTACTACACTATTTGGTGCTAAATCATGTATTTGTATCTGTTCAGTTGTTTGCTCTTTAAGTCTTGTGAGTTAATATGCGTACTTGCACAGGTTACTCCATTTTCTATATTACAAGAATAATTTCTATGATTAGTTCTTTGTCTGATAAATAATTGTGCAAATGTTTATTCCATTGATGCACACAATGAATTATGTGAACATCTGTGTGGGTGTGTATTCCATTTTTGTACACTCATAACGATAGGTGCACAAATATATGCAGGATGGAATTCGCAGAGAGGTACAGACCATGAGCTTGATTGATCATCCAAATCTTTTAAGAGCGTATTGCTCTTTTACTGCTGGGCACAGTCTTTGGGTCGTGATGCCCTACATGGCTGGTGGCTCTTGCCTTCATATAATGAAATCCGCCTTTCCTGAGGGTTTTGAAGAACCTGTTATTGCAACTGTATTGCGTGAGGTTCTCAAAGCTCTTGTTTATCTCCATGCCCATGGGCACATACATAGAGATGTTAAGGTATTGTGCTACGCGAGGTTCTCAAAGCTCTTGACTTATACCAGTTCTCTTCTTTTTAAAAGATATGCATCCTTTTGAATTTTGATAATGTATATTGAGAATTTGTCAGTTAGAATTCTTAATTAAAAACTAAGTGGAATAGTAAGATCGAATGATTTTAAAAGAATCAGTTTTCTGCTGCTTGTAAAGCTGTATCTGAAACCCAGTAATTAATTAATTTTTTTTCTTTTTTTCTTTATTTTTTATAATTTTTTATCCACCTTTTCTTCACATGTTTGTATTTATTGAGTTCTCTTTTGTCCTCTTTTAAACATTCTTAACTATGCAGGCTGGGAACATTTTGTTTGATTCTAATGGTGCAGTCAAAGTGGCTGACTTTGGAGTGTCCGCGTGTATGTTTGATACTGGAGATAGGCAACGTTCAAGAAATACTTTTGTTGGAACACCTTGCTGGTACCATTTACTTTCTATCGAACTCCTCTATTTGTAGTTTTTCGTATGAAATTTGGCTACCGTCGAAGGAGTAAAACTGTTTAAGCTACACACTATGCTAATTTTCCACAGGATGGCTCCCGAAGTTATGCAGCAATTGCATGGATATGATTTTAAGTGAGTGCCTTCTATTCCCTCCCTCCACCCACCAATCACTCCTTTTCCTTTTCAAAAGGATCTTGCTCCGAGATATCTTAGTCTTTGTTAATTTTTTTATTTTTTTAAAAACTTTATTTTCGTTTTCCTATAACAGAGCAGATATATGGTCCTTTGGTATAACAGCACTTGAACTTGCTCATGGTCATGCCCCATTTTCCAAGTATCCACCGATGAAAGTAATTTATTTGTCTCGTGTCTTCTAAATTTGTCTGTATTTGCCTACCGATAGCACTGTGAGCTAAGATTTGAATTGTCCCCTTATTTTCCTGGATGCAGGTTTTGCTTATGACTTTGCAGAATGCCCCTCCAGGTCTTGATTATGAAAGAGACAAGAGATTTTCAAAGGTTAGTGGTGCTCCCTCAAAATTTTGTAGCACCTGTTACTCAGAAAGGTTATTTATATTTATTGTTCTTCTTTCCTCCCAGTCTTTCAAAGAGTTGGTTGCCACCTGCTTAGTCAAAGACCCAAAGAAGCGTCCAAGCTCAGAAAAGCTTTTAAAGCACCATTTCTTTAAACATGCACGTGCCACCGAATATCTTGGTCGCACCATTCTCGATGGCCTTGCTCCATTAGGAGATCGTTTTAAAACGCTGAAGGTTTGCCATTTAATTCTAAATTCTTCTGTTCTGTGTAAAATTGTTTGGGTTTTAATATTATTCCTATGACTTTGCTTGTGTGTATAAGGCTAAAGAGGCAGATTTATTGATGCAGAACAAGGCTCTTTATGAAATGGAGCAATTATCTCAGGTATGTTGATCATAAATCTCCTGTGATTTGTGCTTGCTTCTGGCATGGTCTATAAAAGTTATGGTTATTAGTGCAGTCTTAAATGCATGTCATTTTGCCTTATTTCCCTTTCCGTGTTGCATCTGATTTAAATTTGTAATTTGCAATTACACCTTGAGGATTTAAGCATGTACTTATATACTATATTTGACGATGCAACTATTTCAAATACAGAAAGAATATATTCGAGGAATTAGTGCCTGGAATTTTAACCTGGAAGATTTGAAGAGTCAAGCTGCTCTTGTAAGTATTTTCACGTTCCTATTTTGTATAATCTATTTAATATTTAAGTGAACTAGTTGGGGAAGTTGGTCATTACCGGGAAATATCATCTTTTTTGTTGTAAACATTTTTTTGTTGGCAACAGATTCAAGATGAAGACATGTCAATTGCAGAAAAGCAAGATACAGATAAGAAAAAAGACATATCAAATGACTTAAAGGTTCCAGTGGAGGAGCAATCTGCTTCTAATCATTCAGAGGGTACATCCACACTGGACAAGGAGGTACTGTTGTTGTCCTAAATGATATTATTTTTCTTTGGCTGTTTTTGAACTCTAAACCTTTTTAAAAAATAACTGGATGTGCATGTATCTATAGTATTTCCGTTACATCTTACTTCAGGATGGATTCAACAATCTTCAGGATTTGGAAAGTTCACTTGCTTCATTCCCTGTTAAACCTCTTCAAGCACTCAAGTATGCTGACCTTTTACATTTTGGATTTCTTCCATCTCCTACTTATTTAGTGCCATCTTTTCTAGTGTGGGTACAATGTTTGATTGCGACTAGTTAAAGATTTGAGTTTTTAGTTTACATAATGTTGTCTCTTCTTGCTATTATAATAAAGTACTTACCAAAAAAAACTAGGTCCTTTATTTACCACTCATAAATTCTTCATTAAGTTTTTGTATATATGATGTATGTGTCCATCTTTTTCCTATTATATGATATATATAACATATCCTTTATAGTTCATGCAATGTTATTTCTGATCCTTTTCTTCATTCATCTTTAAAAACATAAAATGCAATTGAATTATTTTTGTATGATAAAGAATTAAAAGATAAGTTTGGACGAGGAAAATGCTACACATTTAAACTGTCAATTGATTTAGTTTTGGTTAAAATTTTTATTCTTGTATTTTCAAGAATTATGTCATAATTTAGCAGTTCAGTTTCAATGAGAAAATATTATTTCTGATTTGCAATTTGTGCAGAGGCTGTTTTGATGTCTGTGGTGATGATGATGTCAATAATACTAGTCCAAGAGATTTGGATCACAGTTATGGAAGAGTTGATAATGAAAGTTCTGGGCCAAATAAAATGTCGCCCCAAAATGCTATAACTCAGCCTAAGAAATTTTTCACTAGCTCTTTACAACCTGATAATTTTCCCAAAAAAGTTACTGATGTGGACAGGTAACTTTTATTTGGACAATCCCATATAAAGTAGTTATTTTTTTTTACTACTACACAAATTTTTTTGAGCTCGTTACTAGAACATCTATGCGGTTGCCTATTTGGAAATGAACTTCTTACCAAATTGAATTTATGTTACTAGAACTTGCAGATGCTTGAGATTTGCAACCATGCATGTCTTTGCCACATTATTTTTGTTATTTGTTATGTCTCTGTCACTCTTTTTTTTGGGTATTTTATTAACAAATAGTAAGTCATTGTTTTCCTTATAAAGTGAAACATAATTATTGAGATTTTATAGAAATTTGGTATCTGTTGCTAGCTTTATTTTGTAATGATATGGAGCTATGAGAATGGGGATATTTTATTTTTATTTAGTAGAGTATATTTTCATTTGTCCACTACCGCTGCATATTTGATTGAGTTGCAGTGTTAGTGTACTAATTATAGATTTTGTGTATCTTGAAAGGGATTATCTACAAACAAAATATCCTTCTGAAAGGAATCACAGTGGTCCATTGTTATATCGGCAGAGGAAAGATATCAGCAACTTTCCATCTGGTATGTATATTTTTATGCAAATTTGATTGGTGTTTTGATAATCTGTATGTTTTTTCCCCTCTTATCAACTAGATTTGCAGTTGTGTTATCCGTAAAATAATCAGATCGAGAAACGGCTCTTACATGATTTTTTCAATGTTGCTTCCATATGCAGTTGATGACACATCAGAAGGAGCGGTTGTCCAGCGTAGGGGACGGTTTAAGGTCACATCAGCAGATCCCAGTTCAATGGTATGTATTACATGGCATATCTGTTTTTCTCCTGCCCAGTACTCTTGTAACCTCAAACAAGCATTATTTGCTTACTGAATCATCAAAGGGGGCAGTCATTTATCTTTCACTCTTGAATTTTCCCATTAATTTCCAATTTAGAGCTTGCAAGTCTTACTATATGCAGTATTATACTATCTATTAATATTTGTATCACTTCTTCTTTTGTTATATTGATACTATAAAAAATTATGGATGCATTTAAACGTGCTACAGTGTTTGACACTTCAAAACATTGAGGATGAAAATTAAATGACTTATGTTTTAGGCTATGACTCTGTAATCATTGCCTTTTTTTTTACTCATTCAGGGTCTCTCAAACAACTCTTCTGGCCCAGTTGCTGGAAGTCATACTCCTACTCCTACCAGTCCCCCAAAACAGAACTTAATGGTCGCTTCTATTCTTCCATCACTGCAGTGCATCTTGCAACAGAACGGCTTGCAGAGGGTATGCTTCTGTTTGTATTTCTTAGATTTTTGTCGAAAGACTAGTCAAAGGCATAAAATCATTTTCCCCATGGGTTTTTGACAGGAAGAAATTATTAAACTGATAAAGCACACAGAGCAATCTTATGGTATTTTCTCTTGTCTTTATGTGTGCGAATCTATCTGTGTATATATTTGTGTACTGGCCCTTAAAACCAGAAAATGTTGTTTGCTTCATTTGAATAATTTCACTTGTAGCAGGTAAGAATACAGAATCAATAGAGGCAGGAGCAGTTGATATTCTGCAGGTAAGTTACAGTCCTTTTTACATATCAAATTTAAGAACCTCTAACATTATGTGGTCCAAAAAATTGTTTCTCCCGTAATACTTTTTTTTTCCAATGTTGAGGATCCTTGATTTTATTAACTTGTGAATGTTTCAAAGCATTACTATGGGTGTTGATATTTAATAAGGTTATTGTTGTTTGATCTAATGATATGATTATAACTAACATAACATTTAGGCACACCAATATCTAGTTATAGTCCCTAGGTTTTCAACTTCTTCAAACATAAACAGTCATTTTACCCAGACATTATTCAACTGATACCGAGTTCCTCTGGGACCTCTTGGTGTCGTAATTGAATTTCAGTCAGGTATTCGTTACCTTAATTTTAGCCTTCCATTGCACTCCTTTCCCCACAGGTTATATATCTCTTCCATAACCACAATATAAAAGGAAAATAAAATTATGTTTTTTTTTTGGTTCTAGAAATTATGTTCATTTATCATTCACTCAAGTGATTAGAGAAGTAACAACATAAAATATTGACTGGTGATCCATTTCGTCGGGAATCAAATTTGTCAGCATCCATAGAAATTATACACATGCTTGGTATGCTGCTTTTTCTAGAGACGAGAAGAGCAGCCAAATAATGCTTTTTTGGTGCATATCATGACTTGGGAACATATTTGTGCTCTCAGCCGTGTCTTCAAAAATCGATCCATCCCCAAGTCAATGCCCCCTTTTTTCTCTCTGAAATGATAATTCTTCTGGTTACAACCCGCTGTTTATTGTTTAATAATTACTATTTATTTAAACTCAACACTCCAAACAGGAGAGGAGGTCAAATGAAAGATAGTGTAATAGTTATTAGTAGAGGAAGACCACCAAAACATTAGAAAGGAAGGATGTGGATTTAAATGCATGGTTTGTTGACATGATTTATGACTGAATATTATGAAATTGTTTGAGCCATGCTGTGGACCCCACCACCGAGTCAGAAAAGGTTGTTGTTAATTAAACTTCACGTGCTCAGTACTATCCTTGCAATTGTAGCACAAGGCTGAAAGGGAGAAAGTATATTGAAAATTTTGATATTTTGAATTTAGGAACAATGGTTAGCATAATTTGGGGTATGAAATAAAAATTTAAGCTGAAGCTTAATGACAAAAAGAGTCTTTTGTATTTTTTGTTATCTGTTAAGGAGTTTGTTACGATGCTTGCTGTTTTGTTGAGTTGTCTCATATTAGTGCCACTTGCAGGCACCACCTGCTACAACTAGAGAGAAAGAGCTGCATTTGCAGGTGATTCAACTCCAACAGAGGTATATGAATGTAACTATTTCTGAGAGTTTTGTATGTTTACATTCCACACACATCTTATTTTCAACTCTTATGTCAGCATTGGAAGCCTTGTCGACGAATTGCAGAGACAAAAGATGAAAAATGTTCAGGTGTGTTAATCTTGTTCTGTTGCACTTACCCATTTACCCTTATGGTTCAAACAGTGATGCTATGTGTGATTTTTTTGGGGCTTCTTATTTTTCTTTTATGTTTACTAAAATACTATAAACTATGTATGCTTTGTTCTTATTCTTACTTTTTCTTTCAATAGATTCAAACTCGTTTCCTACATGACATAGACTCTAGATTCACAATTAATGCTGCATGCTGCTCTTAATGAAAAGTGATTTCGTCAATCTATTTGTCTGTCTTTATTAAAATTACACATGTAGTACTAGCAGCTGTAAGATTCTTTATATTATGTCAACTAAGTTAGAATTGTTTTCTTGATAATCTTATTTGGTTTTTTTCATCATTTAGGGTATCTTACTTTCTGTTTGGTTTGCAGTTAGAGAGACAGTTGAGCAGTATGAACAACAAAATTGAAAAGTGAAGAACAAGATGATGAGCTTTATCATGGTTTGATTAATCTTGGGGGATAGGGGCATATCTTATTACCATATATAAACTTGTGGTTGCGGCAGACAGCAATTTTTGAGATGCTATTCCTTGAGTCACCTGTAAAATTTAATTTATTTGACAAGATACTCAGATCATGTAATTATGACTCTTTCTCCCCCTTCCCTTCTCTCCTCTCTTCCGAAATAATAATGACTCTTGAGGATTCTGATTAATGCATATAGAAGTTTTTTAGCTCCTTAATACACAGCTCTTTGCCTTTGTGTTTCAATTAATTTATCGTTGGATGGTATTTCTTCATATCATCTGCTGTTTGAACCGCTTATGCAAGAAGAGAGACACACTGAAGAGGTAAATTTTTGAAATTGAGTGACCCACGTTACCTCTCTTCATTCCATTTTTATATGCAATTTAATTGTATGGCTATCCTTCTTACTAGGCAAGTTAAGGGATGATTTGTGTTTGGTATTTGTTAAGAAGGCACTTAGAAAGGTTTATTTAGAGTTATCTTAAAGTGTTAGAACAATCACTGCTTCCATAATAATCACAATGTGGAAGAATATTAGAATATCGTTAATATTATAATAATCACTGAGTTTAAGTTAGTGACTGTTTCTTGGCATAAATTCGAAAGACCTGATTCTTTGAGGTTATGTTGAGAGCTGGTTAACTCTAATCTTGATTGGATATTCTTTTTGAAGCTAGGGTCATCAGAAATTCTAGACATCTTTTTTATCATGTTCAATCTAGTTTGTGTTCTAGTTTAAGAGATTATGTCTCTTATTGAGGATATTTAAATGGCAGGTGGATAATAGAATCAAATAAATTTTGGTTGATTTTTTATTAATCTTCTCAATGTATCTCTAGAGGTTTCTATTGGAAACTTAACGGTTAGCATTAGCAGTTTATTTGTCCATCTTGTTAGTTTGTTAGTCAGTTATAGCTGGTCTTTCACTTGTAATCCAGACTTTTCATTATTGACTAATGCAAGAAGCCTTCAAGGCATTATGTGTTATCTTTCAAATACATCATAACCTTGATGTGTAATATGGTATCAAAGAGCAACATTATAGCAAAATCGCTGCTTCTTTCATTCTTCTCCTTCTTGCTTACGCATTCGTTCTTAGGGATCTTATGTAACCCCCTTTTTCTTCTTTTCATCGCCCTCTATCAATCATTGTCTACTGATAATTGATAATGACAATGATTATGTTAACAAAGACAATTCTTCATAGTGCCACCGGTGAAACCCATGGTTTCATTCTCATAGTGCAACCGCTTGTTAATCATAACATATCAATGTGTTGTGCTCTGACATCAAAGAACAACTATCTTTTATCAATGGAGTCCTAACCAAACTAGTTCTCTAATTTTGAGCCATGAGATCGAGCGAACAACATGGTTTTTTCTTGGATCAATAGAACTCTTTCTCCTCATATTGCTCAAAACATGATTTGCTCTGGGAGGTTCTTCGTGAAGGATTCATCAAAGTCAATCATTTTCGCTTCTCCGATCTCCTTCAGGACCTTCATTTTCGCTTCTCCGATCTCCTATTTTTGCCCAAACCCTTGCACCCACGATGTAGCCAAAGTCGTTCCTCATTACAAGCATATGGAGTATGCCTCCTCCTTCCTCAAACGCATGAATGATCCCTTTAACAACATATACACACACAAATCCTGTTTATGTATCTTATCCCAAACATCAGTCGTGTGTACTCGCTCATCATTCAAAAAGAAGTCTCCATACCTCAATTGCAACACCCCGACATTTATTTTATTTTATTTTAATTGAGTTTAAATTTAATTATTAGAATTGTCATTAAATTTAATTATGTAACTAATAGAAATAATAAGAAATTGAGTTATGGAGAGGGTAGAGGGGAATCCTTAACCGCTTCCCATTTTTCTTTCTTTTTTTCTCCGTTATTGAGGGATTTGAACCTTGAGATGGTTTGTATAAAACCTCTCTAGATTGTTGTGATGTAAATATATTTTTGTTTTATGTTAATTGTCGAATTTCGTTTGGATCCACGTGTCTAATTTCGAGTTTTGAGGTTCACGAATATATTCTTTGAATTGATAAACATCATGATGGTTTTATGTTGAATTGATGATTAATGATAGTGAAAATCATAGTCTTATAAGTTGAATACTGTATTAGATATGATCATTCATGCTCAAAACTGGATTGGGATAGGTCTTGGGTGAAGAAATTAGGTTTTTGAGTGAAATTCTCAGGAAAAAGTTAGAGAAATTGGGTATTTTTTGTCATGGATTCTGTGGTAATCGATTACCACATTCAAGCATAGTACTACAAATAATTACTCAAATGATTCGGCATGGACAAAGCTAAAGCTATCTCCACTCAAATGGATACTTCATGCAATTTGGATAAGGATGAATGAGGAAATCCAATTGAAGAAAGTAAGTATCGAGGTATGATTGATTATCTCCTTTATCTAACTGCATCTCATTTTGATATCATGTTTGTTCTGTGCCTTTGTGCCAGTTTTCAAGCATCCACAAAAGAATTACATCTCACTGTAGTAAAACATAGTATGGGACAATCCATCCATACAAGATTGTCTGTTTGAGTTCTAAGCTAAATCCTTTAAAAGCTTTGGTTTGGGGAGTTAGATTATAAGTCGTCATTTTTGGTTCGTAAGTTTGACCCATTCAAAAGGTTCATTTGGTTTGAGATTAGTCCAGTTTAAAATCTAACATTGGTTTATGGTTATCCTGCTAAAAATCCTGTTTAAGTTCGTAAGCTCAACCTAGTTAAAAGCTTGCTTCTGTTCGAGATAAGTCTGGTATGAAATCTCACATTGGTTTGTGGCCAACCTGATTAAAACCTCGATTCGGTTCATGAGTTCAACCCAGTTTAAAAGCCCACCCCAGTTCGAGATGTTGGAACAAAATTGGTTAATACCATATCCCTTGGGTTTTGATGATAACAAAGTATTTAAAGAATAATTGGGTATTCTAACATCTGTTCAAGTATGCAGGATTATAAGACCAAGAACAAATGAATAAAAGCTTGAGGATTTTGGGTCTGAAGTTCAGACTCTGGCTCTGAAGATCACTTCTAAAGACTCTGGCTATGATGGAAAATCCAGATTCTGAAGAAGTCAACTCTGAAGAAAGTCAGCCTATAGTTATCCAAACTCAGAAGCTTTAGAAGCCAAGAAGTAGACTTTGAAGAGATCATCCTCTAAAGATTTAAGTCTGAAGAAAGTTAACCTCTGAAGCATATTCTATTCAATCGAGGCAATTCTGACAGACTCAAAGACCTTTTGATCACGTGAAAACTTAAGGAAAAACCTTTTCTTGGTTGTTTAAGCTTCAACTGATAATTCCTCTTGTAGAAAGTTATTTTCTTGACGTGTCCAATCAAGTACAAACATTATCCAACTTTTTGGTGAAAGTCTTCAACATCTTTTTTCTACCTCTATATTTAAGAAGCATAAGGCCTGAAGAAGAAGACCAATACACTACTATACAAGACTCTGAACCTTGAAATTTAAAAGAGAAGCGACTCTGTCAGATTTGCTAGACTTGGAACATCTTAACACTTTGTATATTTTAGAAGTTATTAAGTCTTAGAGTCTTTCTAAGTTGTATTCTGTCTAATACCTCTGATTGTATATCAAGTGTAGTCGTTATCCAAATCTCTTAACAATTTGTTATAGAGTCAGAAGTCTCTTGCTTTAGTGCTTGAGCAGTTGAAGTCTCTTGCTTGTGTGTTTGAGCATATAAGTCTCTTACTTGTGACTTTGAGTATTGGAAATCTATTTCTTGTGTGCTTGAGTATTGAAAGTATCTTGCTTTGTGCTTGAGCATTTGTAATCAGTTTGGTTATAGTGAAAATCCCATGGAAGTACAAGGGGACTGAACTACTCTCAAGTTGTGATAGGAACCAAGATAATTGCCTGCGTCTCTGCTTTATTTTACTTGCTTCTAAACTATATTCCGTTTCTGTCAACTTTGATACTATAAGTCATGTTCTGGTTCATAATCTGATAAGGACTTCCAGAAGTAAATCAAGGTTAATGAGTCAGACTCTACACCAAGTGTTCAAAATATGATTGAGATCCATTAGAAGTAGAAGAAGAAAAATCTTAGAGAAGAAAAAGACAACACAATTCAACCCCATTCTTTTTTTTCTCATCTTCAGTTGGCATCAGAGCAAGGTCTGTGCTAAACACTTAACAGTGGTGCAGAAAAGATCCTGAGAAAAACACTTATTTATTTATCATGAGTGATTATGAAGCTAAATCACATCACTCTGGTGATGGTGGTCCTAGCCCACAACCCACTCCTCTTGGTGATGTTAATCATGATTATAGTACATCTAAAAAAAACAATTATGTTTCTAGACCTCCAATATTCAATGGAAACTCTACTGAATTTGAATGGTGAAAAAGTAAGATGTACAAACATATTATAGATCTTGATGATGAGCAGTGTGACATTCTTGAAAATGTCATTGATATTCCTGTGAATGGAGTATGAATGGTAGGTGATATAAAACTCTCACACCTAATATGAAGAAGATTTACAGAAAACACCACAAAGTGAGAGGCATTCTTGTAGATGCTTTGCCTCACTCTGAGTACATAAAGATCATTGAAAAATCCACTGCCAAAACTATTTTTGAATATTTATGTGCTACTTATGAAGGAAACCAACAAGTTAAAAAGCCAAAGCTAATATTCTAGTTCAACAATATGAGCTGTTCAGAATGAAAGAGGATAAAAACATTGAAACCATGTTCTCAAGGTTTCAAGTTCTTGTGTCTGGACTTCAAGTCTTGAATAAGAGCTACACTACCTCTGATCATGTCAAGAAGATTCTTAGAAGTCTTCCTGTCAGATACAGACCTAAAGTGACAGTAATTTAGGAAGCTAAAGTCGTGAATAATATTAGTCTTAAAAGTATGATTAGTAGTCTCCAAAGCCACGAGTTAGAACTCAATGGAGATGAAGAACCATTTATGAAATCAAAGTCTCTTCATTTAATTGAAGTGTTTGGTAAAATTAACGATTCAACTATTGATAAATGTAAAGTGACATAATTTTTTGGTATTCTTTTTATTTAATACATAATTGTTTTATTTTAAATTAAAATAAATTATAAAGGGTAAAAGTGAATTTTAATAAAAATAATAAGGATAATAGTGAAAAAAATGATAAGCTAGAGCGCTATCTAAAATAACGTTTGCAAAATAAGCTATAAGATAGTAAAATAAGCTATAAGCTCATAATGAAATGACTATTATCAAATATTTCTTTTATTCTCATATGAGATTATAAGCTATAAGCTCAAAAATATGTCATGCCAGACAAAGCCTAATTGTTAATGGTTTGTGTTTTGAGTTTGTTAATGATCAATTGAATTAAAAAATTATAAATATATATCTCTATCATTCTAGTTACGACCTTCAGAATGTGGTAGGAATATAGAGGGTGAATGTGGCAATCCTTGGGAAACTTAAAGAAGAAAGAGTAAAAATTCCTATGACTGCGTTTCAAATTTAGAATGTGAGTGCACTATCCTCGTAAGAAATGTTTTAAATGATGTAAAAATTAGGACACTTAGTATTTGCGAACATTGGATCTTATTTTCTATGGCTAGATGTGCATTATTGTATTAGGACACTCAAAATCAAGTTAGATAGGCCATTACAAGTCAAAGTTATGAATTTTCATGAAAACAAGTCTATGAGTTGATACATTAAGCCTATGAGTCGATACATACTGAAGGATTCTTAAAACAAAAATTCCTCCTTCTATGTAGCGCTACATAGGAGCCTTGAGCGATACATACTGCGTATGTAACGCTAGATTCATGTTCGGAGTTGACTCATGTTTAAGAATTTTTGCAAGCAAATAATTCTGCCTCACTTGTATCAATACATAAAGTGTATATAATGCAACATCCTGTTCTATTTTACAAAACATGTAATTTTTGCGAAAAATTTGTTTTCTTTATTATCTTTCTACACACACACATATAAATATGCAATCATGCATCATTTCTCATTATTGAAACCAAGAACATGCAAAGAATTTTCTCACCATCTTCAACTTTTCTCTTCATACATTCAACAATTACATATAATCATTTTTGTTGAGTGTTAATAACAGTACATAATTGCATATAATTAGGCTAAGAATCGGTGAAAAACGAGCGAAAGATGATCAAAAATGAAGAAAGACCTAAGAATGGATGAAAAATAACCAAGTATGGAAGAATGGGACTTAGTGGAAATTCTAGTGAAAAAGGGTGAATTTTGACGCAACTACTGAAATAATCACACGTGATATCGCGTGCGCGATAAAGACGAAAAGGTTACATCATGTGCGTGATGCTTGTATTATACGCACGATGAGTGTTTTTCTGACGCGTTCTAAGTGCTTTTTAAGGGGATTTTCAGCAGTTTGACAAGGATTACAAATTTTTGTACTGGAAGCATGATTTTACAACATCAAAGGGTAATTTTGAGAGCATTGTAAGCCATTGGAGGCCAATCCTTCAAGGGAATTCATACTCTATTCTTCTTTATTCAATTAGTATTGTAACTGTTTTGTTAATTCGCATACATACATCAACAAGAAAGGATAAATGGGATTCTAATGCACAACCTAATAGTCTTTATTACTTATCTTTAAGATCATTCATACAAGGCATCATACATCAACAAGAAAGGATAAATGGGATTCTAATGCACAACCTAATCGTCTTTATTACTTATGTTTAAACTTGTAATTTGTTTTCCGTCTAAATACCTGACCCCCCCATTTACTGTTTTTCCATTACATTGCACAATTATTAACTTGTTAGAACAAAATCCTTATGGGTTCAATATTTTTATTACTGCAACACTATCGGTACACTTGCTGAGAAGTTATCAAGTTTTTGGCACCATTGTCAGGGACCGTTGATTGCAACATGGCAACGCTTTGTGCAACATATTTTATTTTCTTAGTTTTAATTGTTTATTTTTGTTTTATTTTCTTGTTATCATAATGCTAATGAGGCATTTCTTGTTTGTGTATATGCAATTCAGGTAGAAACACACACCATGGGCGAACCAACAACACAAACCATGGGAGACTATTGTTGACTTATTGACATATCATAGGTTTCCTTGGGTTTCATTCCTGCAACCCTGGTTAATTTCAACATCATACTCTATGCTACTAGGTTTGAGGGATAAGAAATTTGACGGGAACATAAATAATGACTCGTGGGAACTTCTGGCTAGATTCTATGAGACAATATCAATGTGTCAACCAGAAGGTATTACAGAGAATCAAGCTAAACTAAAGTTATTCAACTTCTCGTTGATTTGAAGAGCAAATGATTGGTTATTATATCTTCCAAATGGAGTGATAGGAACTTGGAGAGAATTAGAAGACAATTTTTTAGAAATATTCTTCACTACCACACAATTCACCAAAAGAAAAGCTGAAACCACACAATTCGAATAGCAAGAAATCAAACCTCTCTATGATGCTTGGGAGATGTTTAAACTGTTATTATGATGGTGTCCAAATCACAATATGAGCAATATGGAACAAATGCAAATTTTTATGAAAGACCTTCAAATGCAAGTACGGATGCTCTTAGATGCATCCGTCGGAGGAACAATCAGGACATTGACTGAACCACAAGTGGATAAGCTAACATAGAAAATGAGTCTAAATGAATATAAATTTGCAAATACCAGTGGAATTCAAAGTGTGGTCACAAAAAATGATTCTCATAGTAAGTTGACTTTATGAGGATATGAAGAACTTCTCACAAAGTTGGAAATGCTGAATCAAAAGTTGATGGAGTAAAGAAAATGCCACAATCTTTAAATGAGGTAATATTTGGTTGATGCTCTAATTGTTCGAAAGAACATTTTATAGGTAATTGCACCAAAACGCAAGTTACAGAAGATGTACAAGCTTCGCCATTAATGCTAATCTGAAAGTACAACAAACTAATGTGGAATGCATGCTCTCATCATTGGAGGATACGTTTACTCAACTTATGTTGGTAACTCAAAATGAATTATTGAGGATCACTAAATCACATAACTTGTTAAGCGAAAAGCATGAGGAGTCAATGAGAAAAATGGAAGGGCAAATGCCTAATATGTCATAGCAAATCACATTGTTAATGCAAGAAAGGGAAAGCTGTGACGCAATAGAGTTGCGAAATAAAACAATCATATCAGTCCAAAAGGAAAACACCGAGAAAAAAAGATTGAAAAAGAGTAGTGAGAGGGAGGAGAATCTGAAAGCCACCGCAACTGATGAAGAAGTTTCTAGGGAGAATTCTAAGGGAGGAGAGACATTTGATAAGTTTATTGATAAAGATTTACCTTTTAGGAGAACAAAGAATCATATCATAAATGAACCAAACCCCCTTTTTTCGGATTACATCAAACCACCTTATTCTTTGAAAAAGAAGAAACCTAAGAGAGAATTGAAAGTAGGGAAACTTAAAAAAATCATGGAGATGCTCACTGCGTTACAAGTAAACTTTGTGATGCTTTGGAACAAATGTCCGTTTGTGCTAAATTCATGAAGGAACTGTTGAATGGTAAGTGTACGTTGAGGAATGATGCAATGTTTCTTTAGTAGAGGAATGTAGTGCAATTATTCAACTAAACTTCCACCTACGCTAACAGATCCAAGAAGATTTACTATTCCCATCTCTATAGGTCCATTAAAAATTGGCAAGGAACTTTGCGATCTAGGAGCAAGCATAAATTTGATGCCGTTATCTATGATGAGGAAACTAAATTATGGAGAAATGAAACCTATAAAAATGTCTTTGACTTTAGCCGACCGATCTGTCACTTATCCATATGGGGTTCTAGAAGACGTATTAGTAAGAGTTGATGACTTATTGTTTCAGGCCAATTTCGTCATTTTAGATATGCCAGAAGAAGCCGAGATACCTTTATTGTTAGGAAAACCTTTTCTAGCCACGAGTAGAACATTAACTGATGTGTAAAGAGACGAGTTATTCCTCTAATTTAATAAAGAGCCAGTAATATTCAATGTTTTTGAAGCCATAAAGCATGCTCAAGAGGATTTGCAATGCTACCAAATTGACTTAATCGATGAATTGATAGAAAATGTTTCAAAAGAAAATGGCTCATCTTCACCAACAGAAAATGTGCTAGTACAATCCATTAAAGAGACCGTATCAGGTGATGAGCATGAAGAAGTAAACAAGGTGGTACTACATTACAAGAAACTCAGTTGGACCGTGCTTATAATAAATTTAAAGAATTGGGAGGAATTAGTGAGGAAAAATCAATAAATCCCGAACTAAAAGAACTCCAAGAGCATTTTAAATATACTTTTCTAAGCTAGGGACATAAGCACCATGCAATTATTAGTAGTGCTTTGTCAAAAGTTGAAGAATACATTTTTTTGGGAGTACTTAGAGAAAACAAAGAAGCATTGGGATGGAGAGTGTTAGAGTTGAAGGGAATTAACCCATCATATTCTATGCATAAAATCACGCTTGAGGAAGAATTCGAACAAATGGTTCACCCTCAACGACGATTAAATCCAGCAATGAAGGAAATGGTAAGAAAAAAGTCCTTAAAATGTTAGAGGCAGGTATGATTTATCCTATTTCTAATAGTTCATGGGTAAGCCCAATGCACGTAGTCCCAAAAAAAGGGTGTACCGTTACAGGGTGGAGGATGTGTATTGGCTATCGCAGGTTAAATCTAGAAACCCGATCATTTTCCATTTCCATTTATGAATCAAATGCTTGAAAGACTAGCAAGGCAAACCTATTATTGCTTTCTGGATGGATATCTGAGATACAACCAAATAGCAGTAGATCCCACAGATTAGGAGAAAACTGCATTCACATGTCCATTTGGAATTTTTGCATATAGACGGATGCCTTTCGAATTATGTAATGCGCCTGCAACATTTCAAAGGTGCATGCTTTCTATTTTCTCTAACATGGTTGAAAATTCAATAGAGGTATTTATGGATGATTTCTCTATTTTTGGTAAGTCGTATGATAGTTTTCTTGATCGATTGAGAAATGTCCTTAAGAGATGCATCGAGACAAACTTAGTGTTAAATTGGGAAAAGTTCGAGTTCATGGTCACTGAGGGTATTGTTCTCGGCCACAATTTTTTTGCAAAAGGTATAGAGGTAGATCAAGCAAAAATTAAGGTGATAGAAAAATTCCCGCCTCCGGTAAATGTCAAAGGAGTTAGGAGTTTTCTAGGGCATGTAGGTTTCTATAGGAGATTTATTAATGACTTTTCAAAAAATTTAAAACCTTTGTGCGACTTGTTGGTCAAAGAAAATGAATTTAACTCTTTGATAAAGAGTGCTTACATTCTTTTTCTGTGATAAAAAATCAATTAATAATTTCTCCAATCATTGTTTCCCCAAATTGGGAGTTCCCTTTTGAAATCGTGTGTGACACTAGTGATTATGATGTGGGCGCAGTTCTTGGCCAAAACATGCAAAAAATTTCCATGAAATTTACTATGCTAGCAATTTACTAATAAGTTAATTACACTACTACTTAAAATGAATTGCTAGCTATAGTATTTTCTTTGAATTTTTTTTGCCCTTACCTAATCGATTCAAAAGTGATTATTTTTACAAATCATGCAGCCCTGAAGTATCAATTCAGCAAAAGTGATTCAAAACCAAGATTTCTACGATGGGTGCTTTTGTTGCAAGAATTTTATATAGAAATTAAGGATAAAAAAGGCACGGAGAATGTGGTGGTGGATCACCTTTGTACATTAAAGAATGATGAGGTGACAAAAAATAAGGACAATATCACATAGACATTTCCAGATGAGAAGCTAACGGCCATTAGTGAGAGACCTTAGTTTGTAGACATGGCAAATTATAAAGCAACAAATGCTGTACCAGAAGAATATACATGGTAACAAAGAAAACGCTTATATAAAGAAGCCAATTTTTATCTTTGGGATGATTCGTATCTATTTAAGAGAAGTCCTGATGGTTTACTTCGCAGGTGTATTGCAGGTAAAGAAGTCAACATAATTATGCGGCATTGTCATAGTTCTTCATATGAAGGACACCACAATGGCGAAAGGACGATTACGAAAAGTTTACAAAGTGGGTTTTGGTAGCCTACCTTATTTAGTGACTATAATTTATATGTGTCTACATGTCCGGAGTGCAATAAAATAGGTAACATTTCAAAGCGAGACGAGATGCCCTTGAACATCATGCCCGAAGTAGAAACATTTGATTGTTGGGGTATTGATTTTATGGGTCCATTTCCCCAATCAAATACATATCTTTATATTCTCATATCCATTGATTATGTTACTAAATGGGGGAAAGAAATTGCGTGCAGTGCTAATGACGCCCAAATTGTCACTAACTTTTTGAAAAATAATATTTTCGCGAGGTTTAGAGTGCCCAGAGTCTTAATCAGTGATGGTGATATACACTTTTGCAACAAATACTTGGAAAAATTGCTTGAAAAGTATAATGTGAAGCATAAATATCATCCTCATACTTGTGGTCAAGTAGTAGTATCAAATAGGCAATTGAAGCAAATTTTGGAGAAGACTGTGGCAGCCTCAAGAAAAGATTGGGCAACTAAATTGGATGATGCTCTGTGGACATGCAAAATAGCCTTCAAAACACATTTAGGGTTCTCTCAGTATTAACGAGTGTATGGAAAAGCATGCCATCTCCTAGTTGAATTGGAACATACAACTTATTAGGCTGTACAATTTCTGAACTTTGATGAGAAATTAGCTGGTAAGAAGAGATTATTGAAACTAGATGAATTGGAAGAGATGCGATTGTCTGCATATGAAAATGTGCTAATTTACAAGGAACATACTAAGAGATACCATGACAAAAATCTTGTTAGAAGACAATTTCAGGTAGGGAAGCATGTATTGTTGTTCAATTCGAGGCTGATATTTGTCGCATCCGCGAAAAACAACCGGCGGGCTGAAACAAAACAACACAGAGCCGCCACCGTGCGTTATTTATCCCAAAAGAGGGAAAGGAAACGCTCAGAGTAAACCTGGGAAAAGCATGGTCTCGCGACCAAAGAGAATGGGATCGGGAGTCGGTTATGCGAAGGGAAGGTATTAGCACCCCTACGCATCCGTCGTACTCGACGGGATCCACACTCTAAAAGATAGGAAAAGGTTGCTAAATCAAACATCACACGCACACACACTGAAGACAACACAGGTGGAGGAAGAGGGGAGAGGGCTCGCTAGGATATCGCATCCTATGCCTACGTATCTCGTCTGGAACGAGAATCAGAGCTACCGTAGTTCGGTTCACGCACGCCGAAACAAAACACACGCACAGACGCTGAGACGTCAAAACAAACACACAAGCAGGCAAACATGGAACCCGAATGCCAATCGCTGGACTTACATTAGCTTCCGAACCAAACAAACCCACACTGGAAACCAGATGCCACTTGATGGACTTATACCGGACTCCAAGCACACAACAAGAGGATACGGAATGCCAATGGATGGGCTTATATCCATCTCCTAACACACACAAGAAGAAACAAGCAACAAGCTGCTAAGGAGTCGGGAACTCGAGCCTAGCAACTGTCAAGCAAACACACACAAAAAAAGAAAAGGGTGCCCGGAGAGATCTCGCACGACCTCCTGCCTACGTACCTCATCTGGTATGAGGATCAGGGCAACGTAGTTCCCCTGAACAGGGGAGAAGGACTAGCCTAACCAGATACAGAGGGAGACACAACTAGGGAGACTATGACTCGAGCCTAGATGTTATCATGCATATCATCCCTAAGTTAAGGTTTGCTATCTATCTTGCTCAGGCAGCAAGCTAATCCTAAACAGGCAAAGCAAAGCACGCAAGCATAATCAAAATAAAACAAACATTCACAATTAGCACACACTATATCCAGACAAAGTGGGCTCAAACAAAGGGTTAGGCTGCAAAAGCAAACCAACTGTATCAGGTGATGTTAGCTCTTAACCCTAACATTGAGAGTTAGGGTGAAGCCAGATGAAATGGGAGTGAGGGGTGTGCCTCACAGCTCTTATCCCTGGCCAGGGAGAGCTTTAGACAAATGAAGTGTGGGTTCAAAAAGTGGGAACCCTTCTACACTTATGACACTGACTCAACTGTACAACTGTACAAGGATCTTGGGTTAGGATCCACAATGCATCAACACCAGTTGTGTGAGCAAAGGGATGACTCAACAAGAATAGCAGGAGATGGATTGCATATCTCTTGTGTCTGCCAATTGCCTTAATCAAGGTCTTTTCCTGCTTGGGGACAAAAATAAACAATCACAAGCATTGCCTCTTAAGGAGGACTTCAGACAGGTGCCTGGCCAAGTAACAGGCCAGGTCTTCCAGACTACATGGAGAAAAGAAATTCTACCTCAAATGGTTTATACAACCCAGCAACAACACAAGCAAGTTCAAAATTAACTATAGCAACTAAGGTACCTGAAATCAATCCAACATAATCAGTATACCAGACAAACAAAAGTCAAACAGAAAATTACAAGTCCACAGCACAAACAGATAATAAGCATCAATGCACATAGGTGCAAGCCACAAGGCCTAAGCATAAATCTCAATGCCTACAAAACAAACTCAAAGTTAGTCATAAACAAGCAATAAACCAATCCCAATTGAGTGCACATCATCAAGTATAAGCAATTGTGCTCTTTGACCTGAAACAAAGCTCAAATGTGAGAACACAAACCACTAGTACAAGACTAGGGTCAAAATGAAAGCAATAAACCAAAACAGAACATGAAACTTATCAAAAATCAAGATCAATCCATTAAGAATCAAATCCAAGTGGTTTCACATTCATATCATCAACCATTATCATTTCATGAGGCAAAGAGTACAAAGCATGCAATTTAGAACCTCATAGGGCCAAACAGAAAGATCCAATTCAAATCACCTCAAAAATATTTCAATAAATTCCCAAAAATTCATGTCTAAACAGAACTCATTAAAGAATCATCACACCAAATTTCAGGCCATTTGGACAAAGGAAAGCAAGTCAATTAAATTCATCAAGCCAAAGCATACTCAAACAAGCTTATACAAGGCATTAAATCATGCATCAACTTCAAGCAATCATAACACAGAATTAGCATAAAATAAATGAACCAAATCAAAGCCATGACACACTTCAAGATGTCTACAATACACATGCCAAATTTCAAGTCCATCCAATAAACCACAAGAATTTCACAAAACATTTAACATCATGACTCTCAAAAGGTCCACATTTGGCCAAACAGAAAGGAAATTCTCAATCAAATAGGAAACACATCCAAAAATTCCAGAAAAATTCACATGTGAACCTAACATCCCTAAGCATAATCATGCAAAAATTCAGCTCATTTCAAGTTCATATGGCAAGGAAAATAAAATCAGGAAGTTAGACAAGAAATGGTGTGACACAAATTATCACACCTCCAAAGATCATAGCATATCTCACAATCCAGGAATGCAAAAATCACAAACTCAAATCCAAAATTCTCCTCAAGGTGTCTAGATTATGCATACAAAATTTCAGCTCCATCCAGTTAAGCATCATCATTTCATGATCAAAATACCAAGCAATGTGCAAGAAAGAACACATCTAAACAAACCCTAGGCCATGTTAAAAACCACACGTGCACAATTTTAATAAAAATCACCAAAAAAAACTAGACAGGGCAAGGGTCATGGCACAAAAAATTCCATTCAATTTGGACAAGTGGTTTGGGAGTTATGATTTTCTAAATTGGAAGAAAAAAATAAAAAAAACATGAATGGAGGCATGTGAAATCATGTGAAGCATATGAAAATAAATTGCAAAAGGCCAAAGGAGGAAATGTCATCAGGCAGAATCGAAGCGCGTTTCATTTCAAAAAGTAGCGCGCGCTACTGTAGCAACACCACTGGCCAGGCAAAACGCGAAATCATGGATCTAGCAAGGTTTCTGGAATTTTTTTCAAACATTCATCATGTTCATCACAAGTTCATACGTCCAAGAACAAATGTTCACAAAATCTAACAAACCATACATCAATGGAAAGGTCTTTCCAAGCACATCATGAATCACAAATTGATTTAGCTTAATTCGTCCTAGTTTAAGAGATTCGAATGGAAACATATTTGAGCATCAAACTTCCAATTCACATAACTCTCTCATTTCTCAACGAAAATCAGTGGTTCAAAGTGCAGATTACTCTACTCTCAAAGATCTACAAGAAGCATCAATTAATTTCAAGAATTAGGCCGGTCGAAATCTCACCTTGTTGGAATGGCAGATGTTAAAACGCGCGTTCTAGGCCTTGTAAGTGCAAAACAGAACTTCTATGATGCTTGAATGATTGAATGGAACAAGTCTTGTTGCTCAATTGCCTTGGATCTAGCTCAAATCTTCATTTGCCATTGTTGAACACTTTTGCAACAGTCCACGATTTGGCTTGGAAATGAGGAAATCTTGCTTCAATTAGCTTCAATAATGCACATGGATGATGGATACATGAAGATCTTGGCACGATTTATGAAGAAAAATGAAGAAAAGTTGAGAGAAGAAGTGAAGAGTTTTTGTGATTTTCAGATCTAGATTGCAATTCTGTTATGATTATGGATGAAACAGTTATGATTTAGTTTATATATGTGATGTTAATGATGTTAGTAATCATGTTTAGTGCTAATGCAATGGATTAGTGAAAATGCAAGTTTCATGCTAAATGGTAATTTGGTTAATTCACCCACACATGTGCAATGCAATGTAACAGTGCCAATTTCTGGTTTGAGCAAGTTTTAAAACATGTTTGTGAGCTAATGCAAGTGGAATCATGTGAAAACCATGCCTAAATCTCAAAATCACCTTTTTCCCTCCACTTTTCAAAATTGGTTCACTTGAAAAATGGAATTTTTATGTGATGAGTTTCCATGAAATGTAATGCTTGTTTTGGATAGAGGACATCAAAAGAATTTTGCTCAAAAAAGTCCCACTCCATTTGGCCTTGTGAATCAAAAGTTATGCACCTTTGAAGTTCAACTTTTTTGGACAATGATTTGATCATAACTTGCCAACCACACATGAGAAATTCATGTTCTTGGACTTTTTGGAAAGGTGAGAGCAAAATATACAACTTTCATGTTGGACAAAATTTCATTTGAAGCATTTTTGGACATGTAATTTCAAGGAGAAATCCTTTCCATTTTTGGCAATTTTGAATTACAAGTCACTTTCTATTTTTGGAAAGTTTTCATCTGACTTTATTTTCTTCATTCTTGATGTTTGAAATGTCAAATGAAACTTGTTTAGACATGAATGAAGTGTCTCTAACCCTCTCCCACCTCCAAATCCATCAGTTGACCTTTGGTTGACTTTTTCTGGCTGATAGATGAACTGGCTGTGCATAGATGAAATTGAGCTTCAAACTCCTGATGAAATATCTCAATGATGAAACCCTAGCTTCCATAAGCTCAATATAACCATATGATAATCTCCATATCCATTGAAACCCTCATCTCCTTGCAAAACCCTGATTGGCACAATTCAGATGATTAGGGTTGACCAGAGGTCAAAATCCTAATCTCAAGGAATCTGATCAAGCATAATAAATCCCTTGGTGATGACAAGACCATGATGATGATGATGTACCATTGCAACCAAGATCAAGCTCAACCTCCTTGAGGAATCAAGAAACCCTAATTTGTAGCACCAACCCTTAGATGATTAGTGATCAGTTCAATGAAACCCTCAGGCTTGAATCTCTTAACCTCTTTATCTTCTGATCAAGACCTAGGAGGATGACTTGCTTGTTGCCAAATGATATGCAAATATGTAATGACTGATGACCTAAAAATGAAATGCAACATGCTCAAGCTAGTCCCAAGAGAGGAGGGCAAATTTTGAGGTGTTACAGCTGCCCCTATTCAATCCACTATGAACCTGTCGATATGAATAGCCTCAGCTTTCAGATGATCAGGATGAAGAGTGATTGAATACCAAGAACAGACGAAAAATTTGCACTCCGATGGGAAAATAATTAACAGGGCCTGTCAGAATCGGCAAAGAAACACAATCTCGAAAGAAGAATCCGTCTGGTACGGAGAAAGTCGGCCTGAATACCGAAACAGAAACGTCGACCCGGATACCAAAATAAATGGTAACGCAGGGATAACCATGGCCCGAACACCACATATCCGCTGGGGATTATCATCTCTTTTTAATGCTTTTCTTGAACCCCGAAAATTTTCTCTCTTTTTGTTTTCTTGAACCCCGAAATTTTTCTTTCGCGCAAATGATCCCGGATCACTGCATTTGAACCCCGACATCTTGTTTGCCAAAATAATGAACCCCATTCTCCATTTGAACCCCAGTCGCCTGACGATAACTTGCGATCGCCATTGTGAACCCCATTCTCCAGAAAATGCCACAACATTTCCCTTTCTCCATTTGAACCCCGCTCTCCAGAAAATGCCTTAACATTTCCCTTTGTCCGTTTGAACCCCGTTCTCCGCTTTCTCGTGATAATTCCGCTGGCAACGTCAGAAATAACACCAAACACCACTCTGAGGGCGACATATCAGAGGGTACACCTTCACAAAAGGAAGGTAACATGTGCATCTCTTCCTCAGAAGACACCCATAACGACCTCCGTTGGCCTCAACCAAAGTCTAAGGTGACACATGAACAGAAGACAATCCTGAGGACCTCATCCCGGATATAATCTTCAACTCCAATCTCTATTTGGACCCCGATCTCCAGAAAATGTCTCAACATATCCCTTCTCTCCGTTTGAACCCCGATTGTCGCGCTGATCGCGTAACGTCCTTTGATTTTATTTTCATCTCCGCCCGACGGAAAAATTTCCTCCAGTATCGCACTACTGGGGAACATTGTTGATCTGACGTCATGATGCTACACTCCTCAGAGTAACACCTTCACCATCCGGTGAAACTAAATCTCAAACGGTAAACACGGCTTGAGTCGCGCTGATCGCGTCATGATCTTCCGATCTTCATTTCCATCTCTGTCCGACGGAAAAGTTCCTCCCAATATCGTACTACTGGGGAAGTACTGTTGATAAAAAACGGTGCCAAACTCCTCGGAGCAACACCTTCACCCTCAGGCAACCACTTCTCAAACGATAACCACGGTCTGAGACTAGCTCATGCTTGCAATAATGATGCATGATATTCTTTTCAGCGTAATGCTCCATAATTATGGAAATGCTACGCGATTTACTATGCAATATGCTATGCTTATCTACATGATGAATGTATAAAAAGTATCCCCCTCAAGGGACTCTTCTGGGGAGCTCGAGACACTCTGCTGAGGAACTCGCCATCACTCCGATCTCCACCCTGCTGGGGAATAGCACTGCTGCTGGGAAAAAACAACCCTTGCTGGGGAAAAACCTCCTTTGCACCCGGTCCGCTTGGGGATACCGCTGGGGAAGAAATCACCAACGCACTCTGTGGGGATACAACTGTTTTTTTGACTTGCTGAGGATACAAATCCCGACTCCGCTTGGGAAACCACCGCACACAGATACTTCCGCTGGGGAATTTGCAACCTTCAGGCCCAGCGACTGGGGAAGCATCAATCTGAAACCTGTTGGGGATAACCATCCTGACCCTGCTAGGGAAGCCACAGACCTTGGATCTGCTGGGGAATTAGTCCTCACGACTCTGCTTGGAGAGATAAGGAAATTCTGGTTCTGAACACCCATCGACTCATCGAACCATGTCATCCATATCCCACTCCCATGTCAACTTTCCAATTTTGAGAACTCTCAGACTCGTCTGGACTTTTCTGATTCATCACCTTGTATTCCCAACTGCTCAGTACTCCACGGCGATCAAACTCCTGGGATTTATACAGACTTTTCAATCTTCAGACTTTGAAGAGTCTTCTTGATTAAAATCCAGGATCGTCGTACGTCTTGCCGTCTTTTCACCGTTTTTCTATTCATTCGTCCCTGATTGGACTCCATGGGGATTGTTTCGTTAAACGCTTCCACACCACAACCTGCAAGTGAGTGAAAATACCTAACAACACCTGCAAAAGAGATCGTTAGATAAAACCGTGCCCCAGGCGTGTCAAGATTTCACCACTTGGGTCACTCAACCTTCCGAATAAGATTTCAAGCTTCCAATCTTATAAGCATGCATCGGAAGGGACCTGTATGTCTTAAAATGCAAAGATTCTTTATCAAAAATAATTGGATGTTTTTGCAATCAAAGCGGTAATGAAAAACAAAAACAAAATTATTTGACTGAATATGCATTTTATTGATTGAAAAAGTGTGGCTCAAATTGAGCAATACAAAGGAAAGCAATTCCTGAAAAGAGGTAATTGCGCACAAAAGGAAAAATCTATCCTAATGGCAATGTGAAACCCGTGATCTCATCGAGTTCCAACTCGGTTACACCCCATATGTCCTCAGACTCTCCATGCTTTCTGCCTTCTGAACAAGACGATTCCGATTGATCCCTACCGGGTATTATCCATGATGCCTTAACCAAAGCGCAAACGATCATGCTAGACGCAGTTGTTCGTTTCAATCCCTCTTTTGCCTGGACCGCCCTTTCGGGTTTTCAGTCCACCGGGATACCCTTTTTTGCCCAAGTCGCCTTTTCAGGTTTTCGACTTGCCAGGTGTACAGTTTTTCCTTTTATCCCTAACTTTTGCCCGAACCTTTTCTTTCTGTTTTTGGTTCGTCGGGATGCCCATTTTTGCCTGGACTATTTTATTCTTTTCGTCCAGCGGGTCTCTTTATACGAAGTATTTTTTAACTGCGTCCGCATTCACAGGGGATGGAAAATCCTCGCCATCCATGGTCGTTAACAACAAGGCTCCGCCAGAGAAAACCTTCTTGACCACGAATGGGATCCATAACCGTATCCACTTGCCCCTACGATCGTTTTGAGGAGGAAGGATCCTTTTCAGCACCATATCACCTACGTGATATACCCGAGGTCGTACCTTTCTGTCAAAAGCATATTTCATCCGCTGCTGATACAACTGCCCATGACAAATGGCTGCCAGCCTCTTTTCCTCGATCAGGCTTAACTCTCTACACCGGGTCCTTACCCATTCCGCCTCTTTCAATTTCACGTCCATCAGGACTCTCAAAGAGGGAATTTGAACCTCAACCGGTAACACGGCTTCCATCCCATATACCAGCGAGAAAGACTTTGCCCCAGTAGATGTACCGAGGTTCGATACCCAGGATACCAGTTTCCTACTCAATCACACCGTCGGTGCCTTCAAATGTTATCCGGGCAACAAAAGCTTATTCACCTTAACCTCCCCCATCAGACATCAGAATCCGTTCGAATTCAGGGTCAGGCCCCTCCTCCGGGATCGGTTACTCTCAATCTTTCGATCAGAGCACCTCGAGATGTCCTTATCAGGGAATTCAAACTTCATCGGTTGACAATCCTCAATGGATTGCTGGGCGAGGTAATCAGACAGTACACTCCCCTTGATCGCTTTCTGAGAGTATAACAAATCGTATCAATCAAAATCATTGGCCCTTTCGCAATCCGTCCGGTCATTGCTGGCTTCTCAGATACGTACTTGATCAGATCCATCTTGGAAATCCACAAACTGGTATGAACCAGCATACACTGTCTCAGTCGGCGAGCAGCCTATGCCAAAGTACATCAAGTTTTCTCAAACAGTGAATGTATTGTTTCACAGTCGGTAAACTTTTTGCTAAGGTAAATTGCATGCTCTTTTCGACAAGACTCGTCATGCTGACCCAATACACCTCGTAGACCCCTCGAAGGCCGTCCAGTACAGAATTAACAGTCTCTCTCCATAGGGAGGCAATAGAATCAGAGGTTCCTGCAACTTATTCTTTTACTTTTCAATGCCCCTTGGCAATCATTATTTCACCTGACCGACTTCTTGTTTTTCTTTCTATTATTATTTTTTTTTTTGCAGGATCAACCTCGATTCCTTTCTTATAATGAACCCTAACATCTTACCAGACCGCACTCTGATAGTGCACTTATATGAATTCAACCTCAGTTTGAATTGTCTCAACTGGTCCAACAGCTTGGTCAGATCTACCAGATGCCCCTCTTCTGTTTGGGGACTTTGCTATCGTGTCATCAACATAGCATTCAATTTCATGATGAATCATATCATGAAACAAAGTCACCATGGCTCTCTGATAAGTAGCACCAGCGTTCTGCTTCTCTAGAGGACAGTCTTCTTTCCATGGTAACTTGTGCACAACGACATCGATATCCGACCCTGGCATATCCTGATACGACCAGGTGAAGGTATCCACATGCTCTTTCAACAAGGCTACCATTCTGCTCTCGACTCGCCTCTGAAGCGGCTCCCAACTTTCACTTCCTTTCTGACCTCGGCGGTATACCGGTTAACCAGCTCAACTCGCCCTTCGTGCGGCTGAATCACCTTCTCCTCTTGTTTCAACAACCTGGCTAATTCCAGCAGATCACAATCTTCTTCGCCTTCTTTTTCGGCATGATAGATCGGATTGTCGAAGTCATATGAGGTGTAACCAAATTGTTATCAATGAGATCCGGAGAATTGTCACTTTTCGAAGTCGGAACGAGACAAATCAAAAAGGAAAAAAATGAAAACAAACATTGCCATTTTTATTTGTTTTTAAACTGCAAAAATGAATGAAAAACAAGGAACACCGCTTTTAATTGAAAAACATCCATTTATCTATGATGCAAAATGCTGCAAAATGAAACATGAGGTGACCCTTACAATGAACCATTACGTGTCGGGCAACACACATGGCTTTCATGCAAATAAAAACTGAAAAACAAGAAATATTACTCTTCAAGTAGAGTGACAGTGATGATCTGTTAGGCCTTCCAACTTCCTGGTACGCACGATTTTATCCACGACTCCAGCTCGCGGTCACTGTCAATCTCTTCACCCACTGTATAGGCGTGATCTGGATCTAGCACTCCGGCACTGACAAATGCGAACGGTGGACGACGTCCTCTGTTCTGCTCAGACGAGTCTTGGCCTTCCTGATAGCCAACCCCAAACATATCCGCCTTTACCACAATGCTTATGATCTTTCCCCAGCCTGGGATCCCTCCATTTCTCACCACTTCCACGGCCTGTTTGCAAGAAGAAATGGACAGCTTTTTACCAACGGCATTTTCCACCTTGATGGTTTCAGCTGCCAGACTGGGTGCTTCAAATTTTTCACCACCCATTTCCACCTCCATCATTCCCTGAGCCGTTTCCCCAATCACTACATACCCCTTTGTGGCGATGGCTGCACCACAATGATCACAACCAGGGACATTTCCATTCTTCATCAGAGGTCTCTGGACCACAGACATTGGAGCTTTTAACTGATCCCCATTCATCAGCCTAATCGTCCTCCTATCCTCAGAAGTTGCATTCATCCCCATCTGACCATGCGCGGGCATGTGATTAGCATTAACATTTGGAGATTGTGCGAAGTTAATGGCCTTGGAATCCACCAAGTCCTGGACAATATGCTTAAAAGCTTTGCAATTCTCCACATTGTGTCCAGGGGCATCAGAGTGGAATTCACATTTGGCATTCTCATCAAAACCGGCAGGCCTCTGATCAGGTTTCAACGGAGTCAACATCCTTGGCCGCACCAATCCAAGATCCTTCAACCTCTTTAACAGAAGAGCATACGTCATGGGTGGCCTATCAAATTGACGATCAACCCCCTTTCCTCTCACTTGGTTCCTAACTCTCTGTGCTCTCTGTTGAGGTGGCTGATGTCGCTGTGGTGCAGGTGAGTTACCAGCAGGAATAGTCAATGCGGCAGCATACGGGTGATAACGATCTTTACCCCTTTTGGCAAGCACACCACCTGGTTCAACCTCCTTCTTGAGCTGACCATTGTCAGGGGGCTTCCTTACCACGGCGCCAGAGGGGTTGTTTACTTCGGATGACAGAACCTTTCCCTGAACTTTCTCCTTGATCATCCAGCCTTCAATCCTTTCCAATCTCTCCGCCATGGCTTTCTGTCCCAAGGCAAGCCCTTGCACAACACTGAACAACTCCCTCATCATCTCTTTTAGTTCGAGAATATCGGCGTTGGATGGATCCATCAGTCTGGGTTTGTTGAGTCTGGGAGGGTATCTGGGCGGAGAAGCTGTGCGCACCGGTTAGATACTGATACCTACAAAACAGCAAACAGGTTAACATGCATGAATGCAACGTCTATCCATATGAGGAAGATTCCGTCCTTTGATTCTGGTTTCATCGAGACGGACAATATTTCATCAATTACATTCTGACATCCGGATGTCTCTCAACCAGATTCTTAATCAGTAATACTCCCCATATGGCTAGGCATAGGTTTGATGCAGATGAATGCAAAATGTGAATGATGCAGATGTATGAATGCAATGCATTGTGCCATCCTCCAAGTCGTCCGAACATCTGTTGCACTGAGTTACGACCTCTGACTGATCACAACCATCTGAGGTACTGAGCAAACACAAGTCCAACTCAAGGGTTCCGAAATAAACGGAACCGAAAGATACACCATCATCATCACCAGACAAACTCTGAGCAGATAACCACAACAATCTCTGAATCGGCCTGGGGAATCCAGAAATAAACGGATCCCCACTGATAAATAACACGGACAGCACTTCGGCGTCTCAGCAACAAATGTCCATAAATCCGACTTATAAATAGGACTCTGATCAACAGCTGAACCATTAGTCACCAACACAGTCACCACCTGTACCTGTAATAAAGATCATTCCCTCCCCACTCACGGGTATCATCTAGGCCAGGGTAAGGTCGAGAGAAACGCAACATAAATAACCTTTCACAGAATATCATCATATACACACCCGAAGTATGTAACGATAATATCCCATCAGGGTCTGAACTGCTCGTGATGTCAATGTTCCGCTAAGTGGCGCATACCACCCGCTTCCCATGAATCACTCTATTCCTAGGTTTCCTAGATTTCACTCATAGCCTGGGTATTGGGCCTTTTACCTCGAGTAACTCCCACCCCAACAGAGAGACAACACATCACAGCTAGATGAACAGATGAATATGAATGAATGCAAACATAAATGCAAACAATAAATGCAAACAATAAATAAATGAATGCAATAAATGAAACAACAAAAGCAACCAAACCCTATCCTAGAGAGCGCTAGGACTGACTCGCTTAGGGAAGATGGACCAGCAAGAGGTCAACTTCAAGTCCCCAGCGGAGTCGCCAGCTGTCGCATCCGCGAAAAACAACCGGCGGGCTGAAACAAAACAACACAGAGCCGCCACCGTGCGTTATTTATCCCAAAAGAGGGAAAGGAAACGCTCAGAGTAAACCTGGGAAAAGCATGGTCTCGCGACCAAAGAGAATGGGATCGGGAGTCGGTTATGCGAAGGGAAGGTATTAGCACCCCTACGCATCCGTCATACTCGACGGGACCCACGCTCTAAAAGATAGGAAAAGGTTGCTAAAACAAACATCACACACACACACTGAAGACAACACATGTGGAGGAAGAGGGGAGAGGGCTCGCTAGGATATCGCATCCTATGCCTACGTATCTCGTCTGGAACGAGAATCAGAGCTACCGTAGTTCGGCTCACGCACGCCGAAACAAAACACACGCACAGACGCTGAGACGTTAAAACAAACACACAAGCAGGCAAACATGGAACCCAAATGCCAATCGCTGGACTTACATCAGCTTCCGAACCAAACAAACCCACACTGGAAACCAAATGCCACTTGATGGACTTATACCGGACTCCAAGCACACAACAAGAGGATACGGAATGCCAATGGCTGGGCTTACATCCATCTCCTAACACACACAAGAAGAAACAAGCAACAAGCTGCTAAGGAGTCGGGAACTCGAGCCTAGCAACTGTCAAGCAAACACACACAAAAAAAGAAAAGGGTGCCCGGAGAGATCTCGCACGACCTCCTGCCTACGTACCTCATCTGGTATGAGGATCAGGGCAACGTAGTTCCCCTGAACAGGGGAGAAGGACTAGCCTAACCAGATACAGAGGGAGACACAACTAGGGAGACTATGACTCGAGCCTAGATGTTATCATGCATATCATTCCTAAGTTAAGGTTTGCTATCTATCTTGCTCAGGCAGCAAGCTAATCCTAAACAGGCAAAGCAAAGCACGCAAGCATAATCAAAACAAAACAAACATTCACAATTAGCACACACTATATCCATACAAAGTGGGCTCAAACAAAGGGTTAGGCTGCAAAAGCAAACCAACTGTATCAGGTGATGTTAGCTCTTAACCCTAACATTGAGAGTTAGGGTGAAGCCAGATGAAATGGGAGTGAGGGGTGTGCCTCACAGCTCTTATCCCTGGCCAGGGAGAGCTTTAGACAAATGAAGTGTGGGTTCAGAAAGTGGGAACCCTTCTACACTTATGACACTGACTCAACTGTACAACTGTACAAGGATCTTGGGTTAGGATCCACAATGCATCAACACCAGTTGTGTGAGCAAAGGGATGACTCAACAAGAATAGCAGGAGATGGATTGCACATCTCTTGTGTCTGCCAATTGCCTTAATCAAGGTCTTTTCCTACTTGGGGACAAAAATAAACAATCACAAGCATTGCCTCTTAAGGAGGACTTCAGACAGGTGCCTGGCCAAGTAACAGGCCAGGTCTTCCAGACTACATGGAGAAAAGAAATTCTACCTCAAATGGTTTATACAACCCAGCAACAGCACAAGCAAGTTCAAAATGAACTATAGCAACTAAGGTACCTGAAATCAATCCAACATAATCAGTATACCAGACAAACAAAAGTCAAACAGAAAATTACAAGTCCACAGCACAAACAGATAATAAGCATCAATGCACATAGGTGCAAGCCACAAGGCCTAAGCATAAATCTCAATGCCTACAAAACAAACTCAAAGTTAGTCATAAACAAGCAATAAACCAATCCCAATTGAGTGCACATCATCAAGTATAAGCAATTGTGCTCTTTGACCTGAAACAAAGCTCAAATGTGAGAACACAAACCACTAGTACAAGACTAGGGTCAAAATGAAAGCAATAAACCAAAACAGAACATGAAACTTATCAAAAATCAAGATCAATCCAATAAGAATCAAATCCAAGTGGTTTCACATTCATATCATCAACCATTATCATTTCATGAGGCAAAGAGTACAAAGCATGCAATTTAGAACCTCATAGGACCAAACAGAAAGATCCAATTCAAATCACCTCAAAAATATTTCAATAAATTCCCAAAAATTCATGTCTAAACAGCACTCATTAAAGAATCATCACACCAAATTTCAGGCCATTTGGACAAAGGAAAGCAAGTCAATTAAATTCATCAAGCCAGAGCATACTCAAACAAGCTTATACAAGGCATTAAATCATGCATCAACTTCAAGCAATCATAAAACAGAATTAGCATAAAATAAATGAACCAAATCAAAGCCATGGCACACTTCAAGATGTCTACAATACACATGCCAAATTTCAAGTCCATCCAATAAACCACAAGAATTTCACAAAACATTTAACATCATGACTCTCAAAAGGTCCACATTTGGCCAAACAGAAAGGAAATTCTCAATCAAATAGGAAACACATCCAAAAATTCCAGAAAAATTCACATGTGAACCTAACATCCCTAAGCATCATCATGCAAAAATTCAGCTCATTTCAAGTTCATATGGCAAGGCAAATAAAATCAGGAAGTTAGACAAGAAATGGTGTGACACAAATTGTCACACCTCCAAAGATCATAGCATATCTCACAATCCAGGAATGCAAAAATCACAAACTCAAAGCCAAAATGCTCCTCAAGGTGTCTAGATTATGCATACAAAGTTTCAGCTCCATCCAGTTAAGCATCATCATTTCATGATCAAAATACCAAGCAATATGCAAGAAAGAACACATCTAAACAAACCCTAGGCCATGTTAAAAACCACACGTGCACAATTTTAATAAAAATCACCAAAAAAAACTAGACAGGGCATGGGTCATGGCACAAAAAATTCCATTCAATTTGGATAAGTGGTTTGGGAGTTATGATTTTCTAATATGGAAGAAAAAAACAAAAAAAACATGAATGGAGGCATGTGAAATCATGTGAAGCATATGAAAATAAATTGCAAAAGGCCAAAGGAGGAAATGTCATCAGGCAGAATCGAAGCGCGTTTCATTTCAAAAAGTAGCGCGCGCTACTGTAGCAACACCACTGGCCAGGCAAAACGCGAAATCATGGATCTAGCAAGGTTTCTGGAAATTTTTTCAAACATTCATCATGTTCATCACAAGTTCATACGTCCAAGAACAAATGTTCACCAAATCTAACAAACCATACATCAATGGAAAGGTCTTTCCAAGCACATCATGAATCACAAATTGATTTAGCTTAATTCGTCCTAGTTTAAGAGATTCGAATGGAAACATATTTGAGCATCAAACTTCCAATTCACATAACTCTCTCATTTCTCAATGAAAATCAGTGGTTCAAAGTGCAGATTACTCTACTCTCAAAGATCTACAAGAAGCATCAATTAATTTCAAGAATTAGGCCGGTCGAAATCTCACCTTGTTGGAATGGCAGATGTTAAAACGCGCGTTCTAGGCCTTGTAAGTGCAAAACAGAACTTCTATGATGCTTGAATGATTGAATGGAACAAGTCTTGTTGCTCAATTGCCTTGGATCTAGCTCAAATCTTCATTTGCCATTGTTGAACACTTTTGCAACAGTCCACGATTTGGCTTGGAAATGAGGAAATCTTGCTTCAATTAGCTTCAATAATGCACATGGATGATGGATACATGAAGATCTTGGCACAATTTATGAAGAAAAATGAAGAAAAGTTGAGAGAAGAAGTGAAGAGTTTTTGTGATTTTCAGATCTAGATTGCAATTCTGTTATGATTATGGATGAAACAGTTATGATTTAGTTTATATATGTGATGTTAATGATGTTAGTAATCATGTTTAGTGCTAATGCAATGGATTAGTGAAAATGCAAGTTTCATGCTAAATGGTAATTTGGTTAATTCACCCACACATGTGCAATGCAATGTAACAGTGCCAATTTCTGGTTTGAGCAAGTTTTAAAACATGTTTGTGAGCTAATGCAAGTGGAATCATGTGAAAACCATGCCTAAATCTCAAAATCACCTTTTTCCCTCCACTTTTCAAAATTGGTTCACTTGAAAAATGGAATTTTTATGTGATGAGTTTCCATGAAATGTAATGCTTGTTTTGGATAGAGGACATCAAAAGAATTTTGCTCAAAAAAGTCCCACTCCATTTGGCCTTGTGAATCAAAAGTTATGCACCTTTGAAGTTCAACTTTTTTGGACAATGATTTGATCATAACTTGCCAACCACACATGAGAAATTCATGTTCTTGGACTTTTTGGAAAGGTGAGAGCAAAATATACAACTTTCATGTTGGACAAAATTTCATTTGAAGCATTTTTGGACATGTAATTTCAAGGAGAAATCCTTTCCATTTTTGGCAATTTTGAATTACAAGTCACTTTCTATTTTTGGAAAGTTTTCATCTGACTTTATTTTCTTCATTCTTGATGTTTGAAATGTCAAATGAAACTTGTTTAGACATGAATGAAGTGTCTCTAACCCTCTCCCACCTCCAAATCCATCAGTTGACCTTTGGTTGACTTTTTCTGGCTGATAGATGAACTGGCTGTGCATAGATGAAATTGAGCTTCAAACTCCTGATGAAATAGCTCAATGATGAAACCCTAGCTTCCATAAGCTCAATATAACCATATGATAATCCCCATATCCATTGAAACCCTCATCTCCTTGCAAAACCCTGATTGGCACAATTCAGATGATTAGGGTTGACCAGAGGTCAAAATCCTAATCTCAAGGAATCTGATCAAGCATAATAAATCCCTTGGTGATGACAAGACCATGATGATGATGATGTACCATTGCAACCAAGATCAAGCTCAACCTCCTTGAGGAATCAAGAAACCCTAATTTGTAGCACCAACCCTTAGATGATTAGTGATCAGTTCAATGAAACCCTCAGGCTTGAATCTCTTAACCTCTTTATCTTCTGATCAAGACCTAGGAGGATGACTTGCTTGTTGCCACATGATATGAAAATATGTAATGACTAATGACCTAAAAATGAAATGCAACATGCTCAAGCTAGTCCCAAGAGAGGAGGGCAAATTTTGAGGTGTTACAATATTATTCCCAGGAAAGCTGAAGTCCAAGTGGTCTAGTCCGTTTGTGGTCACGAAAGTATGTCAAATTGGAGCCATTGAAATTCAGGATCTTGGAGATATGAGAAGGTTTAAAGTCAATGGACAATGTCTGAAGCATTATTATCGATGATAAATTCTGAAAGAAATAACCTCCCTTTTACTATCTGACCCCTGATGTCAAGCGTCAAAATATTGACATAAAAGAAGCACTGGATGGGCGGCAATCCATCAGTTTTTAAATTAGTTTTTGTTTTGCAGAATTTCTTTTATTTCTATTCAAGACAAAACTAAGAGGAAGTAGCTACTAAAGCATCAACTTTTCTACGGAGATCTCTATGTCCTTAATAAATTTGTTTGTAGTTGCTTATGTTTTTTTTCCAGATTGCAAGTTCTAACTTTAGCATTGAATAAATGATCCAAGAAAAAAGGGGGACTTGATCATGATAGAAGCAACTGAAAACTTAAAGAAAAAGGAAGAGAAAAGAATCAACGAACTTGTACTCAAACTTCAGATACCTCATTTGGTAAGGTTTGAGCCAAAATATTCCCATTGTTCACTTTTTCTTTCTTAGAGTGTATCTGTGCAATTTTATTTTATCTAGTTTGATCTATTTCCTATTAAGTTTTCTAGTTTGATTGACACACATTGAGGTAAGTTCTTTGTTTATAACTTTGAGCTTTTGTAGCCACCTTGTAGTATTAGGAACATCCTTTGCTAGCCACTTTGAGCCTAAGCCTTTCTTTCGGTGACATAGCCTACAACTCTTAACCATTTGACTTGAAAGATTCTTTCTTTCCACCCTCTCTTTGGAGTTAGGTAGAATTTTGGTTCTTAGATTTGAATGAAAAATATTAAATTTATGGTTGCTCTTGGAAGTGAGCAAAGTTCTAAGTTTGGGGTACTAGAGTTTAGTGGTCAAAATTTCAAAAATATTGAGAAAATAAGAAGTGGAAAAAGTCACATCTTCAAAAAAAAAAAGAATGAAAAAAATAAAAAAAGAATGACCAAAACTCTAGTACCAACAAGAAGGAACGAAACAATACGACAATAAAAGGAGAAATAAGTACCTAACTCCAAAGGTTTAAACCTACTTTCCTAAAAATATCCTACTCAAACATAAGCCAAGTTACAACCTAAAAAGGCATCTTATTTGTGTTATAATTTTTATGATAAACTATATTAGAAAATGATCAAGCTAAGTATAATTTATTTTGCATGTTGATTGAGTGATAACCCTATCCATTGAGCGAGTAAAGTGAGCCGAGAGACACGTTGAATACTCGTCAATGTTGAGGACATTTTCTGAATTTCTGGATAGAAGTTGGAAGATGGAATAATAGTCAGGTAACAAAAAACATTGTGATGTTTAATTGTCGTTGTACAACTTATTGTCTGTTGAAATATGCAGTTGCAGGTGAGTTGCTTGAGGATAAACAAAGATTCAATTTTTGGGTTGTGATGACAGTCCTTCATTGCATATAATTAGGAAAAGAATCAGTGAAAAATGAGCGAAAGATGACGAAAAATGAAGAAGAAAGACCCAAGAATGAGTGAAAAATAACCAAGTATGGAAGAATAAGACTTAGTGGAAATTCTGGTGAAAAGGATGAATTTTGACGTAGCTACTGGAATAATCATGCGCGGTATCGTACGCCATCATGTGCACGATAGAGATGAATAGGTTACATCACATGCATGATGCTTGTACAATTCACATGGTGGGTGTTTTTATGGGCTTTTTATCACGCGTTCTGACCCGTCCTGAGTGCTTTTTAAGGGGATTTTCAGCAGTTTGGCAAGAGTTGCAAATTCTTGCACTTGAAGGACAATTTTACAGCATCAAAGAATGATTTTGAGAGCATTGGAAGCCATTGGAGGCCAATCCTTCAAGGGAATTCATATTCTATTATTCTTTATTCAGTTGGTATTGTAAATTTTATTATGAGTAGCTAAAGCTCCTCTAGGTTAGGTTGCATGATGATGAACCTTATTCAATCTTGTTGACATTATATATTGGTTTGACTTTGTATGAATCCTTTGAATTATAATTTTATTCATTTGTTGCTTATTATTAATGTTTTTTATTTGAGATACTCTATTAATTTGATATTGGACACATTGGGATTACTGACAATTAGCTTATGTGTTGGACCTAGGGCAACTGTTCTACTTACGATGGCTAAATAGGGATAAGAGACCCCGAGTAGTGACATATAAAATTAACGTTCTATGCATCGCCTAACCCTTCTTACACTGGCGGACTAGGGATAGAAAACTCCAACTAATGGTTAATGAGTTATTTCATGGGGGACTGGCTATAACAATTTTGTTAATTCTCCGTGAGATTATAAGGATAAGACCATTCATATAAGGCATCATACATCAACAAGAGAGGATAAGAGGATTCTAATTCACAACCTAACCGTCTTTATTATTTTTGTTTAAACTTGTAGTTTATTTTCCGTCTAAAAACCTGAAAAACCTCCAATTTACTATTTTTCCTTTACATTGCATAATTGTTGACTTGTTCGAACATAGTCCTCGTGGGTTCGATCTTTTTATTACTGCAACACTATCGATACACTTACCGATAAATCATCAAGTGTTATCTAGATTAGATTGATAAGGTCCAATTTAGGATTGTTATCAAATTGGGTTGGATATTCTTTGGGGGTTCATTGATAAAATTTTAGGGTTTTTCCTCCAAGGGCAAGGATGATTTGGGGGGTTTTGCACAAGTCTTTGCATTTGGATTCAACCGAGTGTAAGCTTTAAAGAATATGAGTTTTGTCAAAGGAGTAGCGGTAACCAGAGGATCATTTGAAAGGATTGGGACATGATTTCACAATGAGGATTCATCCGAGTGAAAGCCTTGAGGAAAAGATTTTTTGTCAAAGAAGTAACAGTAACTAGAGGATAAAATTGGAAGTCTTGGGTCACTTGGTCTTGCTTACGATAAATGGGAGAAAATAAGTTAGGATCAACATCAAACATAAGGTTTGGGGGTTTGGATTGCTACTTTTTCTCTTGTATACAACTTTTGCAAAGGTTAATTACATATCTCGATTCTATTTGGAATTGGAGGCAGACGTATCTATAGTGAGGACAATTGGGGAACTGCCTAAACAAATCCTTGTATTCTCTCTCTCTCTCTCTCTCTCTCTCTCCACTCTCTTTATATTTTGATAATACACTTAGTGTGAAATTTGATAAACTGAAAATTCTGTTTATTTTGAAGTAGTTCAAACTGTTTTGTAAAGATAATTTCAATCTAAACGATTGTAATTAGTTTTTCATATCTCCAACACAAAGGAAAATTAGCTTGGTGTTTATTGCACACCAATTGTTTGTGTCAATTTTTGTTTCCAAATTCATTGGAAATTGACTAGAAAGTGTGATGTTGCTCAAATGATTATTTTGTAAAACATATTGATTTACTTTCTCATCATTAATATACATTTTGTTATAGATTAAACGCATATCCTATTCTTCCGATAACGGTTCAGGATAGACGAGTGTCGATCCAGAATTATTTTCGCTTTCCATAGTAAATATTTTCAAAACAAAATTTTAATTGAAGAAATTTTTATTTATGATATATTCACCCCTATAGATAGTTGCCTTCGTCTAACAAATGGTATCACGAGCACCAGTTTATCTCGTGCTTCAAATTCGCTTATTAGATGACGACTTGTGAACCTAAAAGGGCATATAATAAAACCCCCGTTTTTAATGGCAAAAACTATGGTTTTTGGAAGGATTGTATGCATATCCATATTAATTTTATTGATAGGAATGTATGGGACGCCATCCAAAAGGGTCCATTTGAAATTACTATGACCAATGCGGATGGTGTTGTTGTACCTAAATCGGAAGCACAATGGAATGCGAATGACGAGAAAGAATGGTCTTGTGATTGGAAAGCAAGGAATATTCTAATCTCCGCTTTAGGTGTTGATGAATATTACCGTGTTTCTCATTGTGAAACCGCTAAAGCTATGTGGGACTCATTACTAGTAGCCCATGAGGGTACAAATGAGGTCAAACAATCTAGAATCAATACTTTAAGCCAAGAGTTTGAACTCTTTCATATGAAGCATGGTAAAACCATTGCCGATATGCAAAAGAGGTTCAATCATCTTATAAATTGTTTGAATGCACTTGGTAAGCCGGTTTCCAATGAAATTGCTACTAACAAAATTTTGAGTTGTCTTAATAGGGAATGACAACCTAAGGTCACCACCATAAAGGAAGCCAACAACCTATTAACATTAGACACTACTAATTTGTTTAGTAAGCTTGAAGAACATGAGTAAGAGCTCATTTTCTTAGAGAAGAATGAGAAGAAGATTAAGAAAGAAAAGAACAAGGAAAAGGAGATGAACGAGAAGTTAATTGCTCTAATGGTTTTTAGTTCCAAGTCCTATACAAAAGATCAAGATGATAATGGAACTAGTGATGATGAATGTTCAAATGATGAAGAAATGTGGCTGTTTGTTAAACGGTACCATAAGTACATTAAGAGAAATGGAGTAAAGCACTCCGACAATAACCTAATCAACTTTAGAAGACAAGTAAACTCCTCAAAGAAAGATTAGAATACGAAAGGAAAGTCCAAAGGTTCATGTTTTAATTATGGAAAATTCGGTCATTATAAGCCGAATTGTCCATTACTTAATAAGGATAAAAGGAAATGGTCAATACAAGAAGTCTAGCAAGCCTAGAAGAACATACACAACTTGGGAAAGTGATAATGATGAAGCATATTTTTTTTTGCCTCATGGCCCATCATCATAAGAATAAAAATGTAAGTCATTCTAAATATGAACCTATTGATGAGATGTCTTATTTTGAATTACAAATTACTTTTGAAAATCTATATGTTGAAGTTGTAGATACTTTTAACATGTTGGCTTCAAATAAAAGAATTTTTTTCATATTTAGAAGTCAAACTTTTAGAAACTGAAAAACAAATGGAAGCTCTTAAGCAAATCATGTCAGATGCTTCAAAAGTTGATGTTGAGGAAGATAAATCTTCTTAGTTTGGTTGTGAAATTGGTAACATTTGGAAAAAAGAGGTTATTACTCTAAAATCCAAATTAAATAAGGCTTTAGAATCAAAGGTCACCTTCGCTATTAATCTTACAAAATTCAAAAGATCTTTAAATGTTCCGTACAAGAAGTACAATTTTGTTGTAAGGGAATCTAATAGCTAAAGTCATTCACATCATCATTTGAGTTGTCACTATTGTTGTAAGAAAGTCCATACCATTGCTAAATGCAAATTTAGGAGACATTTGGTTCCTAAAAGTGTATTTTAATGGTTGTCCAAATGCAATAATATTTCCACCTAATGAAAATTGGATACCTATCACTCTTGTTTGATCTTGTAGGTTGAATGTCTTGGCTCCATGGAAAGAATGTGGTTTCTTGATAGTGGTTGCTCAAGGCATATGATGGGTGACATTTCCATATTCATTGACTTCACGCTAAAGAAGAAGGACTTTATGATCTACGAAGACAACAACAAGGGTGCAATACTTGGTAAAGATAGTGTAAATAATCCCTCTTCTACTACTATCTTTGACGTAATACTTGTTGAAGGTCTTAAACATTATCTACTTAGCATTAGTCAACTATGCGACAAAGGATATAAAATAACTTTTACAAGTAGTTGTTTCATAATTGAACACAATAAAAATAAAGACTATTTGCTTAAGGGCTTGAGGGTTAAGAACATCTATATGCTTAAATTGAATGATGTATCATTAAAAAGTACTAAATGTTTAGTAACCATGAGTGAATACTCTTTGTTCTGGACTGGGCCACGACACTTAGCACGGCACGGCCCAATGCTCGCCAAGCCCACATCCAAACGACCGTATCCAAGCGACCACGAGGACACGTCAGGTGAACGACCATCCGCCCGGAGAATGTCTCCCCGGCCCCTTAAATACGTGTCGGACAACGAGCGGGTCCTCCTCATATGATCTCCATCCACTCATCGCCAACCCACGCCGCGGGCACCTGAGTTGTGTCGGGCAGAGCCATAACGGCATCCCACTCACCACGTCACCCAACTCCCCTATATTGTCTCCTTAGGGATAGGGGCAGTTGGACCAGGGGGCAGACCTTGGTCTAGGTCTTAACGCTTCTTACGCGTCCCCTGGCAGCTCCTCCTTGGGCCTAGCTAATCCAGCCCATTAGGAGCCTTGGCCCAGCGCTGGGGGCTCAATATAAATACCCCTTTCATGGCAAAGGGGCAGGTATTCTAACTCACACTCTGATAATCTCATTCTGTACCTTTTCTGACTTAAGCGTTGGAGCACCTTGCAGGTACACCCCCCTCTCATTTCATTCTCCGGCCCATTCACCAAGACCTTGGAAGGCCCTCCTGATCAGGTGAGATCAGTGGCGCCGTCTGTGGGAACTAGCTATCCCCATCTTCATCAAACGAGGATCAAAAGCTCATTTATTTCTGTCCTTCCAACATGGCCGGAGAACAACATAGCGATCACAGCCGTCCCCTCGTCAACTACAACATGGACGACGGCCCGCCATCCCATGAAGCGGACGTTCGGGACGGTCATCCATCCACCCCGTCTCCAGAGCCCCAAAACAACGGAGATGCCTCTCACGCCCACAATTTAGGGGCAGAGACATTTCATCCCATTCCCGTTCCCGTTGAAGGAGACGCCGTAATGATTGCCATGGTGAATGCCCTCAATCAGGCCGGTTCTATGCTCCACCAGCAGCACGAACGAATCATGGCCCTCGAAGCCGAACGACAAGAGGCCCGGCCCCAGCCGGTGAGTAGGATACAACAACGTTCGGAGCCAACGAAGAAGCGAGGACGTCGCTCTCCCGAACCCCACGCCAGCAGGGCACGCGCCCATCGTGACGGTGGTCGAGCGAGAACATCACCAAGGCGCGGGCACAGCCCCGACAACAACGAACTGTCTCCCTTAAGGAGCGACGAGGAAGATTTGCATTGCCCCCTATCTCGGGCAATAATGGAAGCCCCGCTCCCCAAAGGCATGGAGAAACCGCCAAACCTAGCTGTGTACGACGGGACTACAGATCCCGACGATCACGTCGACAACGTCAACGCGATGCTCGACTACCGCAATGATATAACCGGGCACCTCAAATGCCGACTGTTCTCAACGACCCTCAGGAAAGGGGCCATGGCCTGGTACAAAAGCTTGGCCCCTGAGTCCATTACGTCATGGAGAGTCATGAGGTCCATGTTCACCCGGCACTTTACAGCTTCCCGTCGTCACCCCAAGACTGAGGCGACCCTTGAAGCCATAGTGCAGAAGAAGAATGAAACACTGCGCTCATACATCGAGCGATTCAACCAGGAAGCTGTCGAGGTAGATACCACCGAGCACATGAAGAAGTATCTCCTCGAGAGAGGTCTCCTACCCGGCAGTGAACTTAGCAGAGCCGTAGGTATCGAGCCTCCCCGCACCTTAAACGAGCTCCTGCATAAAGCCCAGGCCTACATCAGATACGAGGAAAAGCAGGTGGCACACAATGCCCGCAGCGGACGTAACGCTGGGGAGACCGAGCACTCAAAACGCGAGGACACGAGCATTTCCCGTCGCAACGGAGACAAACGAAGAGAAGAAAGACCTCGCGAGATCCGGGAAGGAAGAGGCCCCGCGGGCAGATATAGCGAGTACACCTTACTGACAGCTCCTCGAGAGCGTATCCTCGCAGAATGTATCAACTCTGAATTTAAGCAGGGCAGGGTCAGGTTCCCAAAACCGTCTGCACCAAAGCCCCACACCGACAAATCAAAGTACTGCCGGTTCCACAGAAGTCACGGGCACGTGACCGAAGACTGCGTCCACCTGAAAGATGCGATTGAAATTTTAATCCAAGAAGGGCACCTGAAGCAGTACACGAGGAAGAACGAAGCTCCCAGACACGACGAGCCAGAGAAGAAGAGACCCCGGGAAAACACACCCCCCGACAACTCTCCCTATCAAGTGGCCCTCTGCGTGTCACGACCGGAAGATTTCTTCCTCCCCGAACCATTGCCCGGGGGCAAGATCACTGCACTCAGCCCCTGGGAAGACTTCCCTACCACACTGGTGATATCAGGAGGAGGAACTAACGGGGAATCCGCGGCCCTCTCCGTCAAACGTAAGTTCGACGAACTCCTACTGACTGCCCCCGAGCAGAAAGCGACATTGACAAAATACCGGGGAAAATCCAACCCAATATCCTTCTTCCTGGAGGAACTCCCGGGCGGATCCCCGAACTCGGCCATCCCACTATTGATAAGAGCAAAGATGGCCCGATTCGACGTACGACGCATCCTGGTCGACGAAGGCAGCTCAGTGGATATCATGTACGCCCACCTCTTCAAGACTCTGAAGCTAGACAAGACCAACTTAGCCCCCTACGTCGGATCAGATCTCCAAGGATTCAACGGAGCAACAACCAGACCGTGGGGATATGTTGAGCTCCTCGTCACCTTCGGCGAACAAGAAACGGCCAGGGAAGTCAAAATCCAATTCCTGGTCGTAGACTGTCCGTCTCTGTACAATTGCATCTTTGGACGCCCGACACTGGCCGAACTCACTGCGGTCCCATCCACCGTCCACCTGAAGATGAAATACTACACCAAATTGGGACGTGTGGTCACCATCCATGGCGACATCGAAGCAGCCCGGCGATGCTACGACGCCGCAGTAAAAGGACAGGCCGTAGTCAGCACGAAGAGCAACTGCAACAACAAAAAACTCAAGACCGAGGATCCCGCCCGAGGAGTCAACGCCATCGACCTCGACTGTCGCGTCGGGCTGGACGAGACCGAAGAGGGGAGGTTCCCCAAGGAACGCTCTCTCGAACACCCGGTCCGACCAATCCCCGACGGGGAGTTCGAACTCATTCCTCTTGGAGACGATCCGGAAAGGACGGTGAAGATAGGTAAGGGACTACCCGAGGAAACAAGAGAAGAGCTAGTAGCATGCCTCAAAGAGAACTCCGACCTCTTCGCGTGGAATGCCGCAGAAATGCCCGGGCTGGACCCCGAGATCGCGTGTCATAAGCTAGCTGTAGACCGGGCAGCCAAGCCCATAGCACAGCGTAGACGCAAGCAATCGCCCGAAAAGGCAGAGGCTGCCGAGCGAGCTGTAAAAGACCTCTTAGAGGCAAATTTTATTTCTGAAGCCCAGTACACAACCTGGCTCTCTAATGTAGTCCTCGTTAAGAAAAATAATGGAAAATGGCGTATGTGTGTTGATTATACTGATCTTAATAGGGCTTGCCCGAAAGATGCTTTCCCCCTCCCTAATATAGACTCGCTCGTTGACAACTCTGCAGGTTTTAAACTCTTGTCCTTCATGGACGCATATAGTGGATACAACCAGATCCCTATGTCGCCCGCAGACAAGAAACACACAGCGTTCATGACCCCAACGGGCAATTACTATTACAACGTGATGCCATTCGGGCTCAAGAACGCTGGCGCTACATACCAACGCATGATGAACAAAGTCTTCAAGGACGAAATAGGGGACATGCTCGAAGTATACATGGACGACATGATCGTCAAATCACACGAGGAGATAACCCATGCTCGACACCTTACGAAGGTATTCGAGCAGGCGAGACAGTGTAAAATGAGGTTCAACCCCGAGAAATGCACGTTCGGGGTCCGGGCAGGCAAGTTCCTCGGTTTCTATCTCACCGAAAGAGGGATCGAGGCCAACCCCGACAAATGCCGGGCATTCTCGGAGTTTCCGACCCCGAAAACCAAAAAATCGATCCAGTCGCTCAATGGAGTGCTCGCCTCACTCTCCCGTTTCATCGCCAAGTCCGCCCAGCACGCATTGCCATTCTTCAGACTCCTTCGCAAAGAGGCTACCTTCGACTGGACCGATGAATGCGAGCAAGCGCTACTCCATCTAAAGAAGGTTCTGTCCCAACCCCCGGTCTTATCACGGCCATTAGAAAAGGAAACCCTATACTTATACCTATCCGTGGCGACCGAGGCCGTCAGCGCCGTTCTAATAAGAGAAACCGACGAGGGACAAAAGCCCATCTATTTTACGAGTAAAGCACTCCAAGGTCCCGAGCTCCGATATCAGCAAATCGAAAAGGTCGCCCTGGCCCTCATCAACACAGCGAGGAGACTACGATATTATTTCCTCGCACACACGATAAAGGTGAGGACCGACCAGCCAATCAAACAGCTGCTCGGGCGCCCGGATATGGCCGGGAGGATGCTCAAGTGGTCACTAGAACTCTCCGAATTCGACATACAATACGAAAGTAGGAAAGCCTTGAAAGCTCAGGCGCTGGCCGACTTCGTCGCGGAGATGACCCACTGCCCGACCCCAGCAGAAAGCGCCCACAAATGGACGATCTTCGTCGATGGCGCCTCTAGCACATCAGGCAGCGGGGCCGGGATCATCCTCGAAAATGAAGAAGGGATCCTGATAGAGGTATCGTTAGCGCTAGCGTTCCCAACATCAAACAACCAAGCCGAATACGAAGCCTTCCTCGCAGGCCTGAGGTTAGCCGAGGACCTGGGAGCAAAAGAGGTAAAAATATCCACCGACTCCCAGCTCGTGGCCTCACAAGTGCGAGGAGAATACCAAACCAAGAACGACAACCTCCTCGGGTACTTGTCCCTCGTCAAAGAAAAACTTGATAGATTTGAAAAATGGGAAGTTCAACACATACCCCGCGAGCACAACACACGGGCAGACGTTCTCTCGAAACTAGCCAGCACGAGGAAAAAGGGTGGGAATAAATCAGTAATCCAAGAAATTCTCCCGCGGCCCAGCATCGACAAACTACCGCCCCCACTCGAGGTCAACGCTATTGGAGATGCCCACTGTTGGATGACACCCATCTACAATTACCTCACACGAGACGAACTCCCGGCTGACCCGAAAGAAGCGACCACTGTCAAACGACGCGCATGCTCGTACGTACTCCTCGAAGGCAAACTCTACCGGAGAGGATTCTCCATCCCACTACTCAAATGCGTCGAGGAAGAGAAAGTCCCCGACATACTTGGAGAGATACACCGGGGAATTAACGCTCAACACCTCGGCGGACGATCGCTCGCACGAAAAGCCCTTCGAGCAGGCTACTACTGGCCGACCATGCAAAACGATTCGAAAGAGCACGTCAAAAGATGTGACAAATGCCAACGACATGCCGACATGCACCTCGCACCCCCGAACGACCTCAAATCACTGTCTTCCCCATGGCCCTTCGCGTGGTGGGGCATGGACATCCTCGGACCCTTCGTCACCGGATCATATCAGAATAAATACCTCATCGTCGGGGTGGATTACTTCACCAAATGGATCGAGGCGGAGGCACTGGCTAAAATAACCGCGCAGAACATTCTCCGGTTCTTCAAACGCAACATCCTCGCTCGGTTCGGTATACCCCAGGCACTTGTCACAGACAACGGGACACAGTTCACGGACGGAGGATTCCAGGACTTCATCGCCAGCCTGGGCACCACACAGCATTTCACGTCTGTCGAGCATCCGCAGACGAACGGGCAAGCAGAGGCGGCCAACAGGGTAATCTTACGTGGCCTCAAACGCAGACTCGGCGAGGCAAAGAGGGCATGGGTCGAGGAGCTACATAGCGTCCTATGGGCCTACCGCACGACACCACATTCTACCACCGGGGAAACCCCGTTCCGACTAACTTACGGCACCGAGGCAGTCATCCCGGTAGAGATACGGACGCCAACGAGGAGGACAGAGGAGCCCCTAGACGAGGAAATGAACGATGAAACCCTTAGAGCCGAGCTCGACCTAGTCGAGGAGATACGTTCCGAAGCAGCTCTCCGGGAAACAACCCTCAAACAAAAGATAGCACTACGCCATGACGCGAAAGTCATAAAAAGAGAGTTCCAGGTCGGCACCCTGGTCCTCAGAAGAAACCAGAAAAACCCGAGAGAGGGCAAACTGGCGGCCAACTGGGAAGGCCCTTACCGCGTCCGCGACAAAACGAGCAACGGGGCCTATTACCTAGAAAACCTACAAGGAGAACAACTCGCTCGACCATGGAACGCAGAAAAACTTAGACAATATTACAGCTAAATACACCACGGGGAGACGTGGCAGGTACGACCACGCTCTTCGTCCCCAAAACCCCAGGGAGGAACCACGAGACCCGGGAACGATCCGGGGTCACATAACAAACACAACCCTCCCCGACGGTTGGGATCTTGACCAAGGCTCAACGTCGAAGTACCAAGACTGGCAGGGCACCCAGCTCGCGATGGGAGGACCCAAGCCTCGGGACCAGGGTTCGAACAACGGACCCGGGCTTCGATACCCACGGGCACAAAGCCCGACACTTCGTCGGTTCCCTAAACCGAGGAGATTAACAAAGTCGAGCAGAGTACGAATTCATACAAACAAGTATCAGACACAAACGAGCACAATGAATGATAACGAAAATATTCATACATTAAAAACGATAACAGTAGCCGAAGCCAAGTACGCCCGAAGGCCATATTACAACGCCCGAAGGCCAAAATACATAAGGCACGCAGGCCATGATAACTAGAATCAAAGAAAAACAGATAAACTAAGACTCCGCTCGGAGCACCTCTTCATCCTCTTCTTCTTCTTCTTCTTCTCCCCCCAGCTCCTCCTCCACTTCAAACGGGCAGACAATCTCACCATCCCGGACGCAGTAGTTATAGGCCGACCCTGCTGTCACCAACTCAGGGTTCAGAAGCCCGAGCTGCTCGACAGCATTGTCGAAACCCTCTTTGAAGCAGGCCACGAGATCTTGGTTGAGAGTCCGAATATGCCCTAGCAACTCACCGCGCGAACCAAGGGCGCGTTCCTCCTCGGTCTCATCTGCCAGGGGACGGACCTTCCCCTCGAGAAACGCAACCTGAGCCCGTAGGCCAGCGTTGTCCTCGGTCAGCTTCTGATGGTCGGCCACCTGCTCTTCCAAGCTCGCCGTCGCAGCCTTCAACTGGTCCCTCTCCTTCTCCACCTCCTCCAGCTTCCGGCTCAGCCCTTCCTGTAGCTGATGCTCTTCTTTGTAGTCCGACAGATCTTTAGATAATTTTTCCTTCTCCGCCCGGACCTGCAAAAGGGCACCCTCCAGCGAGGCAGTGGAGACCGAAGTGTCGGTCAAAACCATGGCCGTCTCCATCACCCGGATGACAGCAGCAATATCCCTGGCCAGATCTTTTCTCCGAGCAGCAGCACCCTGGTCCAGAATAGCCTTGGCCTCAGGCGCGGGCACAACAATCGACTCCTCGGCCTTGAAGAACGACCGTTCCACATAGCAGGGAGGGAGAAGATAGCTCCCCGATCCGTTCGGACTTCCTGGAGACGACCTGGTAAGGGCCCCAGCCGGACGCTTCCGTTTATGGAGGGGAGAAGCCGCTGGCGACGGGCTGCTATCAGGAATGTTGATCGGGTTAAGCCGAGGAGGAGAGGAAGGAATCACGCTCGCCGCCTGCGAGGGACCGACCCCGGCATCACCAGCAGTCTCCGAGACACGGGCCGCAGTTTTCTTCTTCTTCTTGGGCACCCGGTCAGGAGCGCCGACCTGATTCGCTAGCTTCAGCACCCGATCACGAGCATTGGGCATGGCACCTGCAAATAAATTACACACAAACGTTAGCGACCGAAGTCATAAACAGAAATAAAAAGCTAAACAAAGTCTGCCTACTCAATAACGCCAGAGCTTCCTCCTCGGTATCACACTCGAGCAGAGCCTTCGTATTGATATAACGCGTCTCAGTGATTAGCTCCCCGGCCTCATCCAGGTAGGGCACGCCCTGTCGATTCGCCCAGAACGCCAAGCTGAAGCTCTGCACGTAATCGACCAGCTTCTTGTACGCGAGCCTATCCTCCTCGCCGAGCATCGCGTACTTGACCCGGTAATGCGCTGTGGAGAGATCGAAATAATCACGCTGCCACCTCAGCGGTATCTTCGACATCAGCGTCTCCTCCCCGTTGGGTTCCCGTTGATAGTAGTAGAGAGAGTGAAGGGCAGCCCGGGTAATCGGCATCACCACGTACCACCGGCTTTTGAAATGGCGAACAGAATCCTCGTACGTCTTGAACAGACGCACGGGCTGCTTGAAAGAAACCCAACTGTGGCGACCACGGGAACCGGACCTCTGGAGATGGAAAACGTGGAAGAAGAGAGCCCGGGTGCAACCAATGCCGAGGAACTGGCAAACTAACTCGAATGCCCGCATAAATGCGAGAGCATTAGGATGTAGTTGGGACGGCGCCAGCCGGAGCCACTTGAAGACCGACATCTGGAAGGAGCTGAAGGGCAGTCTAATCCCCGCCTCACGAAAAGCAAATTCATACATGGTGAACTGCTTCCCCGGGAAATGATGACAAATGCGGTCTTCTTCCTTGGGGGCGCAGCAATACCAGTTTGGTGGATCCTCCCGGCTTATGGTCTCGACCATAGCGTGAGCAGTGATGGCCTCGTCACAGAAGTCTGATTCCTCCTCCAAGGGCTCGTCCGCAACCCATGAGAAGTCGACCTGCCCGGAAGAGGAGGCGTGTTCGGTACCATCTCGGACACTCCCATCCCCGACAGGGAGACGAGCGATTGTCGCGTCTTCGGTGGAGGACCCAGAATCTTCCTTCCTCGGTCGTAAGCGCCCGGTAGCACCTGAAACGCAGACAGAAAGAGTGAATTCGACGTCATATCAAATCCACCCTTCCACCGCAGGTCAAGTGAAAGGGCGTAGCGGCGACGGACACTAACCGCGCTCAACTCGGTGGCGCGCGCATTCTATGGAGACCGGGCACAAACTTCATACAGCCTATGCAAGTATTGCCCGGCATATGAAGTTTGTGCCCGGTACAGTAGGATCCCAACCCTATTTTCTACCATCTAATATACACCTACAGTCCACTACGCTGTTCCCAAGTTAAACCTAACCACATTTCTACAACATTATCATGCGTTTGACAGAAAACAACAAGGAAAAAGAATGGGTCACAGTGGAAAATCATACCTGACATAGTTAAGTTGAAAGGGTACGGTGGTGTCCGAACAGAAGACGGTGGTTCAGATAGGAGGACGGGCGGAGACGGCGGTCCAGACGGTTGAGCAAGCAAACGAGAGAGAAGGTGGAGATCTCCGGTGAACGTATGAGCGAGAAAAAGGTAGAAATGAAGTTACTCAACCCCTTTTTATAGGGCTTGGCACGTGGACCAACACGCTAGGTCATCATTGCCTAGCCTGCCTACGCCGTCTTTGCGCGCGAAACGAAGAGACGCCACTAATCGTGAGACACGTCTATCAAAGACAAGAAGCTGAAACGACCCGAGCACCTGTCCGTCTCCTCGACTCACCAAGACGCCTCCTCCCCGCGCCATACCCACGTTTACTACAAGGAAGGTGCAGATCAACCGATCACCTCCATCCCCGACATTCCCGGAGAAATGTCAGTCATGAATAGGTCTGTTACGACCTCACCTGTCTAACGATCAAGCTTCCCCATCGTCTCGGGGAACCCTTAGTTGAAACATAAGTCATCTCTCTGGCTCAGAGACTCGACTTGGGGGGCTCCTGTTCTGGACTGGGCCACGACACTTAGCACGGCACGGCCCAATGCTCGCCAAGCCCACATCCAAACGACCGTATCCAAGCGACCACGAGGACACGTCAGGTGAACGACCATCCGCCCGGAGAATGTCTCCCCGGCCCCTTAAATACGTGTCGGACAACGAGCGGGTCCTCCTCATATGATCTCCATCCACTCATCGCCAACCCACGCCGCGGGCACCTGAGTTGTGTCGGGCAGAGCCATAACGGCATCCCACTCACCACGTCACCCAACTCCCCTATATTGTCTCCTTAGGGATAGGGGCAGTTGGACCAGGGGGCAGACCTTGGTCTAGGTCTTAACGCTTCTTACGCGTCCCCTGGCAGCTCCTCCTTGGGCCTAGCTAATCCAGCCCATTAGGAGCCTTGGCCCAGCGCTGGGGGCTCAATATAAATACCCCTTTCATGGCAAAGGGGCAGGTATTCTAACTCACACTCTGATAATCTCATTCTGTACCTTTTCTGACTTAAGCGTTGGAGCACCTTGCAGGTACACCCCCCTCTCATTTCATTCTCCGGCCCATTCACCAAGACCTTGGAAGGCCCTCCTGATCAGGTGAGATCACTCTTGTTTATGACATAGACGCTTATCACATGTTAACTTTGATTTACTAAACAAAATGGTTTCAAAAGATCTAGTTATCGGTCTACTGAAAATTAATTTTTCAAAAGACCGCCTATGCGATGCATGCCAAATGGGAAAGCAAACAAAGGTCTCTTTTAAATACAAAATATTGTTTCAACTTCTAGACCTCTTGAGTGGTAATTACTATGGTTTTGTTGGACTATCTTTTTGCATAGTAAAGATGAGACTTTTTCCGCTTTCGCATCTTTTGCAAAGTTATCCCACAACAAACTAAGTTCAAACATAGTTGATATTCAAAGCGATCATGGAGGTGAATTTGAAAACCACCTCTTTGAGGATTATTGTGATAAATATGGCATTGAACATAATTTTTTATACTCCAAGAACTCCACAACAAAATGGTGTTGTGGAGCGTAAAAGTAGATTTTTAGAGGAGTTTGCAAGAACTATGATCAATGAGAGTAGTCTACCAAAATATTTTTGGGCCGATGCTATTAGTACATCGTGTTATGTTTTAAATAGGATACTTATTCATCCTATTTTGAACAAAATACCTTATGAACTTTTAAAATGTAGAAAGCCAAATTTATCACATCTTTATCTCTTCGGATGCAAATGTTTTGTCTTAAATAATGGTAAGGATAACCTTGAAAAGTTTGATGCAAAAGCTGAAGAAGGTATCTTTCTTGGATAATCTCAATCAAGCAAAGCTTATATAGTGTACAATAAGAGATTGCTTATTGTTAAAGAGTCTGTGCATGACACTTTTGATGAATCTTATTCGAGAAATGTCAGAAAAGGTATTTATTTTCAAGATGTAGGTGTAACTTCAGAAGACATACTCAAAGACATCGAAAAAGGAATTGATCAACCTAAAACGGGAAACCCGAGGAGGAGGAAGATGAAGATTTTGAAAAAAATAAGGATGAGAGTCTGACTAAAGTGGATAATCTTCCTTTGGCTTGGAGGTCTTCCAAGGACCATCTAATCGATAATACTCATGGAGACATCACCAAAGGCGTGACTACACGCTCTAAGCTAAGTAGTTTCTTTTATCACTTTGCATTTGTTTCACAAGTTGAACCTAAAAACGTAAAAGATGCCTTAATTGATGAGCATTGGCTAATGACCATGAAAGATGAGCTAAATCAATTTAATAAAAATGATATATAGGACATTACCCACCTCCGCAAGATCATCAAATTATTGACACTAAGTGGGTTTTTAGAAATAAACTAGACAAAAATGGAGTGATAATTAGGAACAAGTCCCGATTAGTGGCTCAAGGATATAACCAAGAGGAGGGAATAAATTATGAGGAAAATTATGCCCCGGTTTCCTGGCTCGAGGCTATACGCATTTTACTAGCATATGCATGCTCCAAATATTTCAAATTATTTCAAATGGACGTGAAAAGTGCTTTCCTTAATGGTTATATAAATGAGGAAGTGTATGTTTCCCAACCTCCCGGTTTTGAAAATTATGAGTATCCTAATCATGCTTTTAAACTAAAACGAGTTTTGTAGGTATCAAACAAGCCCCTAGGGCTTGGTATGAGTGACTTAGTAATTTCTTACTTGATCAAGGATACTCTAGAGGGAAGGTAGATACAACACTTTTCATTAAATGTCAAGGAAAACATATTCTTCTTATTCAAATTCATGTTGATGACATCATTTGGTTCTACTAACATGAAATTAGTCAAAGAGTTTTCTAAGCTTATGCATGGCAAATTTGAGATGAGTCTAATGGGGGAGTTGAACTACTCTCTCGGACTTCAAATCAAGCAGCTCAAAGAAGGGACATTCGTGTGTCAAATGAAGTACTGCCAAGAGTTACTTAAATGCTCCGGAATGATAGACGCAAAGTCAATTGACACTCTAATGCCCACAAATAGAAACTTAGATAAAGATGAAAATGGTAAGGATATTGATGTTAAAAGGTATAGAGGTATAATTAGATCACTCTTATATCTTACTGCATATAGGTCGGACATTATGTTTAGTGTATACATGTGCGGTCAATATCAATCAGCTCCTAAGGAATCATATTTAAAAACTGTAAAATGCATCCTTATATATCTTCATAGTACTTTTAAGTATGGGCTTTGGTTATCCAAAGGTAGAGATTGTAGTTTGGTTGGTTATTTTGATTCCATTTTTTTTGGTTGCAAATAGGATAGGAAAAGTACTAGTGGATCTTTCACATATTTTCAAACTCCTTAGTTAGTTGGCATAATAAGAAGCAAGTCTCCGTTGCTTTATCAACTACCGAGGTGGAATACGTTGCATCCGGTAGTTGTTGTGCTCAAATTTTATGGCCCAGACAACAACTACTTAACTTTGATATTAAACTACAATGTATTCTGGTAATACGCGATAATACTAGTGCGATCAACCTAACCAAAAATCCAGTGCTACATTCTCGTACTAAACATATTGAGATACATCACCATTTCCTACGAGACCATGTTGAAAAAGGTGATGCCGTTTTTGAACATGTTGATAGTAAAACTCAACCTGCTAATATTTTCATAAAATCTCTTGCGGCTGAGTCACTTTTCAATATTCGTCGGGAATTGGGTATTCTCGATATCTCAAATCTTGCCTAATATATTTTGTTGCATGCACTCGTTACATTTGTTTTAACCTTCATTCAAAAGTTTTATTTCAATTTAGTGCATCCTCCGTCTCTCATCCTATAAGGTAATATCGTTTTCAAATTATCTCTTTGTTTTTAAGTTTTTATGTAATATGTTGCTTATTTATGACTCATTTTTTTTCATGTTTATGTTCCAATATTATGTGATATATTTGATGTATGATAAATTTCATGCTTGTTCACTTCCAAAAATTTCATTAATTACCCATGAGTTTTTCGACCTATATGCTTATAGTGATGTCATTTTTATTTATTTCATCATCATATGTATTTCATGCTATTGTTTCTTCACATTTGAAGTATTTTTGATGTTATTAGTGTTTGAGCATGCTCTTATGTTTTATTATTATGTTGTTCTATTATGTTTGATGTTATTAGTGTTTGAGCATGCTCTATATGTAATAAATTTTATTTCTTTTGTCTATATTGATTATTTATTTATGTTTATGCATTTGTTTCCTTAACATAATTCTATGTGAGTGCATGTTATCGTTGATCATTTTATCTTTGCAATGCCTCTGAGTGATTTATATGTTGTTGCGAGTTTTCCATGATACTTCTCACGTTTTGTTGTTTTGTCTCTTTTTGATATTGTCAAAGGGGAAGAAGTTTATTCTAGAACAAGGTCTTAAGGTGCACATATTAAAGGGAGTTATGATGAAGACGACAAATAGTTTGTAAGTTTTGCCATCATTAAAAAGGGGGAGTATGTGAGTGCACTATCCTCATAAGAAATGTTTTGAATGATGTCAAAATCAGGACACTTAGTATTTATGTATATTGGATCTTATTGTCTATGTCTAGATGTATATTATCATATTAGGAGACTTAAAATCAGGTTAGATAGGTCATTACAATTCAAAATTATGATTTTTCATAAAAAAAAGTCTATGAGTCGATACATACCGAAGGATTCTTAAAACAAAAATTCCGTCTTCTATGTAGCGCTACATAGGGGCCTTGAGTCGATATATACTGCGTATGTAGCACTGCATCCGTGTTTGGAGTTGACTCCTGCTAAAGAGTTTTTGCAAGCAAATAATTTTGCCTCACTTGTATCGATACATAAGGTCTATGTAGCGCTACATAGAGTCTATGTAGCGCTACATCCTGTTCTATTTTATAAAACTTGTAATTTTTGCTAAAAATCTGTTTTGTTTGTTATCTTTCTACAAACACACATATAAATATACATTCATGCATCATTTCTCATTATTGAAATCCAGAACATACAAAGAATTTTCTTATCATCTTCAACCTTTTCTCTTCATACATTCAACAATTAAACATAATCATTTTTATTGAGTGACATCTAGATTAGATTGATAAGGTCCAATTTAGAATTGATTGTAATCAAATTTGGTTGAGTACTCTTTGAGGGTTTCATTGATAAAACTATTTAGGGTTTTTCCTCCAATATCAAGGTTGATTTTTTTTTGTTGCATAAGTCTTTGCATTTGGGTTCGTCAGAGTGAAAGCTTTGAAGAATGAGAGTTCTATCAAAGTAGTAGCGGTAATCAAATGATCATTTAAAAGACCTGGGACAAGATTTTGCAACGAGAATTCAGCAGAGTGAACGCTTTAAAGAAAATAGTTTTTGTCAAAGGAGTAGAGGTAACCGAATGATCAGATTGGAAGTCTTGGGTCACTTGATCTTGCTTAAGATCAAGGGGAGAGAATAAGTTAGGATCAACATAAAACATATGGTTTGGGTTGGGTTGTTACTTTTTCTCTTGTATACAACTCTTGCAAAGATTAATTACATATCTCAATTCTATTTGGAATTGGGGGAAGACGTACCCATAGTGAGGACAATTGGGGGGAACTGCCTAAACAAATCCTTGTTTTTTCTCCCTCTTTCTCTCTCTCACACTCTTTACATTTTGATAATACATTTAGTGTGTAATATAATAAACTGGAAATTATGTTTGTGTTGAAGTAATTAAAACTAATCTGTAAAGATGATTGCAATCTAAACAATTGCAATTGGTTTTTATATCTTTAGCACAAAGGAAAATTAGCTTGGTGTTTATTGCACACCGTGTTTGATAAATTGTTTGTGTCAATTTTTGTTGCTAAATTAATTGGAAATTGACTATAAAGTGTGATATTGTTCAAATGATTATTTTGTAAAACATATTGATTTACTTTCTCATCATTAGTATACGTTTCATTATAGTTTAAACGCATATCCGATTCTTCTGATAACAGTTCGGGATAGACGAGTGTCGATTCGGAATTGCCTCCGTTTGTCATAGTAAATATTTTAAAACATAATTTTGATTGAAGAAAATTTTATTTGTGATCTATTCACCCCATCTAAATCATTGCCTTCATCTAACATAGAAAACCTTTGGAGATATTTAAGGAGACCAAAAAACACATATAAAAACTTTAGGATATATATATATATATATATATATATATATATATATATATATATATATATATATATATATATATATATATATATATATATATATATATATATATATATATATATATATATATATATATATATATATAAGTTTTTCAGAAATAACAATTTCGGATAGTGGTAAGTGAAGATGCAAGGAATTTTAACTCAAGATAAGTGTTTTGAAATATTGATGCATGTGCGACTGAGACAAGTAAAGAAGACTCAGACGGTGGATAATGCTAGGAGTGTCATTATCTTGTAGCTTGCAAATTGGATTCTAAGAGGAGTTTCTATAGAGAAGACTGCGACTTTGATGTGAAAAAAATTTGAATCCTTGCATATGACAAGATCATTAGCTTATAGGTTGTATCTAAAACAACAATTATACTCATTTTAAATGTTAGAGAAAAAATCCATATAATGGATTAGTAGAGTGAAATTCACAAGATCATTGATAATAAGAAGAATATTGAGTTGAAGACTTATGATTAGGAAAAGCGATGACGACAATGATTTGTCAAGAGGAAAAGTGATAAAGATAATGCTTGATCCGTCATGAAAGAGAAAGTGATGAAATAATAGACAGAGAGATGTCTAATTGATTTAGGGTTGAAAATCCTATTTCGAACATATTATGAAAGTGTAAATTAATTAGGATTCTTATTTTAAATTTTAAATAAATAAAATTAAAATAAGTATGATCACAAACCAATCTACCCAAGTTTAATTAAGTCAAAATTCCTAAACAAACTAACTTAAGAAATTTAAATCATTTTTCATTTTTATTTTTCTATCAATGATAATTCACCTAAAAAAAACCGACTTAACAAAATTCAAAATAATTTCAAAATTGCCACCATATCTTTTTTTAAGTCAAACATGAAGTACACTGACTTAAGAACCTTAACTAAAAATGTGTTTTTTAGTGATATAATTGATTCTCCCTTCGTTGTGAAAAATAATATCCGAGTTATCCTTATGTTGACAAGTTTTTTAGGAATATATTGCTTTAAAGGATTCTATTTGTTAACTATTCTCTTACCACTATCATCCACTTTTGATCGATCCAAGTAAAACTTTCCATGATGTTTGATTTTTTTTTTTTTTGAATTATTTAATATTCATCACTATTTCACTATGTTTCTCATAAATACCTTGGTTAAGCTACCAGAGAGGCAACCTAGTTATTAATTAACAACATAACTGCAGTAAAATAGATGCATTGATGTAGATTAGGGCTGTTTGTTTTTTTCTACCATCAAAGTTTATTAATATAACTCCCTTTGAAACACAAATTGTGCAATAGGAAATAAAAGGAGAAGTTCAAATACAACCAAAAAGGACTAATAACAACAATGTCCTAAAAGCAAGACACACAAGAACCATAACATAGCATGCATCCAAGATGATCAACGTTGAAGTATGCTGCAACAACCTTCAATCATGCTGCCATGAATACAAAGCCTACACCACGAGTAACATGAGTTATATGCTATTAAAGATTATGCATGAATAATCACAACAAGAATATTCAATATATAGTGAATTTGAAAAAGTATCTTCCATTATGGATACATAAATTATAGCTTTATATGTGAAAATAGGATCAATTATGCAAACTATCTGCAACAAAATTTTGATTTAAATGAAATTAATACAAGTTTGAACTAACTATTTTTAGGAAAGTTATATAACAAAAAATCATCACCTAACTGATTCAACAATATAATCAAATCAAAGCCATCATAAGAAAATCAAATTCAAACAAGTTAATTAATTGTCGTAGAGAAACTTACTTTTAGGGAAATGTAACCAAGCTTTCAACATACTTCCAGCCATTCAACCATCCAGTCTTCTTAATTCTCTCTACAGTATTATATCTCAAATTATAGAGAATTGATTGAGTTTCAAGACTATTAGTCAATAATATATTATCACTCTTTTCCGAAAGACACACCGGTAACATATGAAAGTTAGAGTTATTAAGATGATCATAGATTTCAATACTTTGATAACTAATTTTCAGAAACTGATTCCAAGAGTTCTCCACTCCAAATTCCATCATTTTCCATATAATGAAATGAGTTTGCTGGAAATCATGAGAAAAACAAAGACTATCATTTAAAACACTTAGATTTGGTGCAACAAATGGCACTTCCTTGAAACCACCAGGAAGTCGAAGCTGAGTATGAGTCTCAGTGCTGAAATCAAGCGATATAATCACGAACTGATCAATAGTAATAGCCTTGCAATTATAACGAAACGCAGAGTACCTAGAAATCGCCAACCAATTAACTGTGCCCCTCACAATCACAAGATGAATCGCATAATCATGATCCACAGGAGAGTTTTGAATATCTCTCCAAACATTATCGCCAAACCTATAAACTTTTGTATATTTTCGTTTAGGAACTAAATACACCACCTTATATGTGTTTGACGATTGGTCATAACCAAACACCAGATGAGGAGGGTAGGTAAAAGGGAACAGTTGATCAGGAGAGTACCGGAATTTTTTCGATAATGTCCTTGTGGCTGGATTCCAGCAACGAAACCACATCTCCTGGCAGCTAATAGCAGTGAAACATTGACCGAACAAGCATATAAGTCCATTGCAGGAACCAATGATATAGAAACAATCAGTGTTTCTGAGATGACGGTAAGGATCTGCTGGAATTTTGACAGTGATAGGAGGTTTCTGTAACAAAGAAATTACAGTGAAGGATACCTCTGCGCAATCAGGAGTGTAAACAAGGGTGAGTCGGTCGTTTGGAGAAGATCGACTGAGGTGTAGTTTGACGAAGGTGGGATCAGTGATGAAAGAGTTCCATGACGGACTAACACACCTCAGTCGAGTGACTGATTTGACAGGAAGTAAAGAAAGCACAATGGTTATAAGCTCTTCTGGGAGGAAATTTGGCGATACGCTTTTGGTGCTGTGACCTTGACCCCATGACTTGGATGGAGGAAGGAGATTCATTTGCAGCACAATGTCTGAAGGTTGGTGGAAGGGTCGAGCCTTGGTGGGTATTTATAATTTGATAATTAAAATGAAAACAAAGAAAAAATGAAAAAAACAAAATAATTATTATTATGAATAGTTAATTTTTTTTTACTCAAATAAATAAATACATTAAAAAAATAGGCTTCTAGACAAAAAATATTATTTTATTTTGACCAAAGTTTAAAATAATAAATTTGTGGGTGTACATCCATATTCTTTTCATTAAATAATAAATTTTGGAAAAAGAAATCTAGTTTTATATTTTCAATTTTTTATTCATTACTTGTCATGGGTAGTTTGTAATTTATTCTCAAAGTAATATTTTGTAAATAGTTTTTTAAAAAAAAGTAAAAAATGTATTTTATTTTAAGATAACAAATTGAGGAAGAAAGGAAAATGGTGAATTTTAAAAATTAAGTGAGGGAGCAAAATATCTAAATTTTAAAATAAACACCAATTTTTAAAGATTTAGACCATTGATTCAATCTTTATTAAAATCTTTATAAAGATTTATGACATAAAATTCATAAACATCCGTAGATCTAAAAACTTTTTTGTTGCTTATAATAATGACTAGAGGGTGTATATATTTAACTCATAATTGATAATTGATAGTTGATCAATAATAACTAAAAAATTAATTTTAGTGTTTGATAAATTAACGGTTACACTAACCAATAAATATAAAATTACATAAAAAAGACATTCTTAATTGAAAAATTAATGATATTATTATCTTATTATATTATATTATTAAATTAATTTTTATTCGATAAAAACAAATATATTAGTAAACAATACAAACATTTTTAATATATATATATATATATATATATATATATATATATATATATATATATATATATATATATATATATATATATATATATATATATATATATATATGAATGGGTTTAAGTTAAGGCAGAAAAATCCACGAACTATAGCCGAAAAAATGGGGCCTCAAAATTTTAGGTGATAAATTTATAAATTAAGTAGTAATATATTATATATAATATATTACATTATTGTTTCAAAGTGAAAACTGGCCTAGCGTATGTGATTGGGTTTTCGGAAATGTGGTTAGAGTGTATGAATCTCAATTGGCATATGTTAATGGGAATTCCTGTGAAAATTATATGTTCGGAGATTCGAAATCGATGAATTTTTCCTTCGCGGAGACGGGGGTGGAGAAAAAAGTTCTCCCGAGGACATTTCGGGCGGGGGGGGCAGGGATAAGGAAGTATTCCTGCCTTGTAAATTCCGTGACTCGACCATATTATTTAAATTTTATATATAATATATTAAATAATATATAATTTTATATGTTTTTTTTATAAAAAAATAATTAATATATTAGAAAATATAGAGTCATTAATGGACACTGACTCATCATTTTTTTTTTTCATTGTATTGTCTCACTACCCATATATCCAACCTTATAAAAGTGCATCCAATACATAAAGTATACACATCGTCCCCTCCTCTTATTTTCTCAATTATTTTTGTCACCTTCATTCCTTATCTCATATGTTCTTATCATCTTCTAATAAGGAATGAAGATGAGAACATATGATGATTATTAAAAATAAGGAATGAAGATGAGAACATATGATCCTTATCCCTTATTTTTGTCTCCTTTCATTTTTAGAACAATTATTTTCTCATCATCATCTAATAAGGAAGGAAGATCTTTCAAATTTATTTTTAGAGGCCCGTGACAAATAACAAAAATAGACCCCTAATAAAAAATATAATTAAAAGAACATCTTTGTATTCGTCAAATAAAAAAAATGTTACTACAATCACTTCACTATGAAATCTTTGTATTAGTTAACATTGACATTAACTATAATTATTTCTTCCTCTAACTTGAAAACCATGACAATCTTTTCATAAGTCTAAATAAATAGTAAAATATATAGTAAAAATAGTATTAAGATCAACGTTGATATAATTAGTGATAAGTGAAAATTACAAAATTAAGATTTTAAGCTTGCTCTAGTAAGAATCTTAGACAACAGAATATCCTTACATAAGCAAGAGCATTGCAATGACCACACCTAAAGACAATAGTGAATTTGTCAAGAAAATATGTAAAAGCGAGTAATTGTTAAAAATGTATGAAATAGTAAAATTATCAAAAAAAGAACGATCTTTTGCTAAAGATTCTTTAAAAAGCATACAATAATCCTCCATACAACTCACATAAATACCCCCTTTCATGTTTATGAAATCAGTAAGAACTTCAACGATTTGCACGTCTTAAACATGGTACACGACACCAACATCGTACACTATACTAACAGATCAACAATGATAATTATTTTAAAAAATAAATAAATTAAACGTAATCACGCGTGTCACTATCCAGGATCGACACAATCAATCTGAATACCATATTCTAATTTTTAAAAAATGTCTACATTAAAAATAAATATAATTTAATAATTAAAAATAATATATAAAAAACAATTATATATTAATCAAATGAAGTAACGAAAATTTCAAAGTATTGTTTAAACTAATATGAAAAAATGATTCATACAACTTAAAATTTTTCATTAGTCTTTCTTCAAATATTCTTTTAAAGAAAATTCATCAATTAATTCTTTATATTTTAGTATCTCCAAAATATTATTAAACAATTAATAAATACAATTACAGATTAAAATTAAGAAATAAAAAACTAACAATTACAAAGTAAAATGAATCAATAATTAAAAAATGAAAGAAAAAGTATTTGATCTTCAAATTAATTTAATTTTTATATTTTCTATCCATCTTTAAATAGTTTAAATCATTAACATTTATCATAATAATAAATAAAAATTCTGCAATAGTAAATATAAAAAATGAACAAGAAGAATCAAACTCACAACCTTTACCACTAAGCTTTAAATCAGTATGCTTCCACTTAATCATTGATAAATTCATATTTATTCATCTTTTTATAATTTATATAATATAACATTAACTATATATTTTGTTTTTCTAAAACAAAATGAGGCCCCTCAATCTGGAGGCCCTGGGCTAAAGACCGTCTTGCACTTGCTTAGAACCGATCCTATCCTGATCATCATAACAATCAATCTCCTTTGTCCGTTCTCATCAATGCAACAACAATCATCATTATGGGTAACTTTATTTTTGCATGTCTTGCTGCTTTGGGGAGGTCGTTTTGTGAGAATTATAACTTTTATTGTCTTAGGCTTATGCTATTTGTTTTTGTTATTGTTGATTCCTTAGGATTGACATTAATTTTAGAAAACAAATAATGTAATCATCTCTGTTGTTTTAATATGTTGGATTGAAGAAATTCAACATCTGGACCAACATGTCATGTACGATGTCACGACATCAGGTCTGTGACATCGCACATGTGTAGAAAACTGAATTAATTAATTCAGTATATATTATGGGATCAGCAAGGATATCTGGTGAATATCCTAACTCCCATGTGGAGGTCTTGAAGACTCAATCAGAAGATATATAGGCTCAAAATATGGAGATATATATGGAGAGATTCTAGGATTGAAGACCTTGTTTGTAGCAAAATTTTTCTGCTGAAGTTGTAACAGCAAAGAACAAGTCTGCTGCGATTTCTGAAGGCCCAAATCCAGTTGGGTGATTAGGTTATAAATAGCTGATTGTAACCTAGTTTTTGTAAGCCTCCTAGAATGAATTTTTAGGGGTGTGTGTAAGGTAAACCTCCCAATCTGTGGGAAGGTTACCATGTGTATCTCAGTGGAAAATCCTGAGAGTTTTTGTAACTCAAAGCCTGTAGGCAAGAGTGATTTTGTTCTTGAATGAAGCTGTGAAGCAAGTTCAAGGTGTGTTAACATTACATTGTATTTGTAGTGATAGGAATGGAAACTGGAGGTTTCTATCTAGGAGTTCCTAGGTATAGATTGCATTGGGTAGGGATTAAGTGATGAGTTGTAAACGGGTGAGTTTAACTCTGAATTGATACTACTAATAGTGGATCTTCTTCCTGGCTTGGTAGCCCCCAGATGTAGGTCATGTTGGACTGAACTGGGTTAACAATTTCCTGTGTTTGTTTTCCTTCTGCATATGTTTATTACTGTCATAACTCAGCAGGTATTCCAGTCAGCTTATCAAGATGATAACTGACCTGGCATATAGCCTTCAGTTTGAATGTCAATCAGAAAGTTGTAACATTCATCAGGGACAGTACATACTGAATGATAAGTAGGTTAACTGTAGTTCAGTATCTATTTAAGTCTGTTCTTCTCAAGGATAACAGACATGGCTGAAGGATCATAGTGAAACTGTCAAACTGGTTGTTTTGACAGTTGATACTGAAGGATGATACTGAAGTAGAGACTAGTTGGTCTTTTCTAGTATTGCAAACTTAGCACAGCAAGTTTCCAGGAACATATCAGAATCAGCATATGTTCTGGATGTCGAACTGAATGTTGTGACATTCATTCCCAACAGCAGGTGCTAAAGTGTAGGATGATTGGTTTTTCTGGTTCAGTATTTTTCTCAGGGATTCAATAGCTTAGAGAAAAACCAGGAAACCAAATGCTTACCTACAATTAATGAACCTAACAAATAGCCAAATTGTTAGCAATCTAATAAGTGGAAATTAGATTAACATGTTCAATCTTTAATTCAGGAGATACAAGTAAAAGATACACACACTGGAACAATGTGACAGATGATGTCCACAAACAACAGTAAGACATCATGCTGATAACTATGGAAGAAAACAACAGAAGTGAGTGCTAGGTTTGATTTCTGTTGAGTCCTTCTTCCTGATGCACAGAACCAGGGGTTCATACATTCTAGGGTGACATAGAATGAGATGTAGTGACATCTGTGAACCTGTGCATATTAGTACAGTGGTTAATAACTATCTTGCTGTATTAGGTACAATGTTAGATCAGATGTCATGACGTGGAGTATAACATCTGAATTCTGACTACACCAGAATTTCAATTGGTATCAGAGCAGGCATCCTGTTCTGCTTCTGGATGAGATCCATGGGTGATACTTTCTGGTATCTTGCAAGGAGTTATGTTAGTACTGATGCTGGAACCTGTAAAAGGTTCTGTAATTTCCCTGAATGGTCCCTTGAAGTAGGTGGATGGACTGTTCATGACAGGAATGGTGTGTACCTGTCTCTGGAGGGTGGCAATTGGCCTGTATGTGGGACAGCTGTGCCAGTATTGAATCACATTCAAACTTGGTATGGTCTTGGAGGCTGATCTGGTGAAGTGTGTGTTCATAGGTTGAGTTGTATTATGATTTCCGCTGCATAATACCTGGCAAAACTCAAACTCTGATGTTGTTTCCCCTCATGTGGATGAAAGGCTGATGTATTCAAGATCTCATCATAATCTACTGAAGATGTCAAAGATACTTGAGTCTCCTCAAGTCCACTCATCATGAAGTTCTCACTTCAGGATAGTAAGAATCACTTAATCACTGATTCATTTACTCACTTGAGTAGGGGGTATGAAGATCTTGAAGGCCTTCAAGGAAGGTTTGTTCCAAGGAGGTGGAACTAATGTTCTATGCGATGTTAGAACATGTTATTCAACAAGTATGCAGCTACTGGTTGAAGAGCAGATGTTTTTAGGTGTCAAACAAAGGGATACTTGTTTGGAACCTACTCCTGACCTGGAAGAGGAGACATCTGTGTGTGCTAAGTTGACAAGGGTAGGGTCAACTGTGTGTATGCTCAAGAAGGTCACATGTAGAGGTCTGGTCTCTAGAAGTGGAGCTGGGTGAGATGTGACATTGAGCAATTTCCTGCTGCCTGCCCTACTCCTGTAGATTGATCAGGGATGAATGGATGTTCTCTGGAGTACTATGGAGTGTTGTAAGACAAGTCCTCTGGAGGCTAGCAGTCAACAATGGAGTAACCTGACTGCTACTTCTTTTCAGAGGATTGGGACCATGAATCTTGCTATTCAAGCACCACGATCAGAAGTGGCAGTTCTTTCAAGGAGTGAGAATATGAAGATTCATAGGTTGGTTGATGTAGTATGCTCTGGCAATGCATATCTGCTATTGACTGGTGTTCCTCTAGTACTTATGGTCAGCTAAAGACTGATTGGTGTGGTAGGAGTATGCGTAGGTGTAACTCATAGAGTTAGTTACCACTGGTAGGGATGGAGTATGTCATGTTGAGACATGTCTGTACAATGCATGGAAATTGGTGTGAAGTTTCCATGATTGTTAATTTGAGGGGGAGTTTTGGTTAACCTCCTCACATTTGGTCAGCCTAGGGTCTGGTTGGCTGTTAACCTGTGTCACATGGGTTCTGGTGGTTGTGTGACACATTTGCAAGGAAGAATTCATCTCACTTCCCTATAATAGTAATAGTTTGAAGTTCTAAACAACCTCTGGTTTTACAAAATTCTCACCTAATCATTACCCTTGGAATTTCTATCTAAGACTCTCATAGATATGAGACCCCTCTCACTTCCCTTCAAATACACACAGTGATAATGAGTTTAATCAAATAATAGAATACACTCTTCCAAAACATATAATCCACTCTTGCTTAAAAGCTTAAGAGTGATTTAACAATTACAACTCAAACACAATCAAACTCTAATATCAAAGTGATATAAGCGTGGCTCACAAGAAATAACAAAGAACACTAAAAACCCTGATTTGATACTACACAAGCATATCTCTCTCTTCTTATAAATTAGGTTAGCAACATTATCTTTAAATAGCCTTTGGTAAGCATGAGCTTAGGCTTAAAACTGCACCAGATCCAATCTGGACTGTTGCACAAAGTCTGTAGAATTTTCTGCATAAAATCAAGAACAAGATAACTTGTTTCCTAAAATGTATCAACATCCCTTTTTATGAAACAAGTGCACTGCTGGAAACGAAACAAGAGTTCCTAAAATAATCCTTCTTGGATGGTCAGATATGATAGCTGAATATTCAGAGGATCTTCAGAGATCTCATAATAAAATAAGTCTTCCAAGAAGTAAAAACAAAACCTGCAAAGATGTCTGATCAACCTGTCAATACATCTTGCTCAACATTTTATTGTGATACATGTTTTAACAAAATTGATTCTAATCATAAAAACACAGACTAAACAATCTCCCCATTTGACACATTTTGGCTAAAACAACCTTTGCATCATATAGCTGAAGAAAAGATAAAACAACAACAATAATGACAAGCACAAAACCAAACAACCAAACACTTGGTATAACACCAAGACATATCATAGGCACATGTAACATAAGTAAGTAGAAATCCAACCTCATAGAAAACACATAGAGAGAAATAAACTCTCTCACTCAAAGCCTCTTTCAGAGATGAAATTCGCTGAAACAAAATGTCAAGAAATTATGTCTGACATCACAACAAGCACACAACAACCAAGCATAAACATATTAAACTCCCCCTAAATGTCATGATCATCAACATAGAAACTACTCCCCTTGTTACACAGGAAACATACTTCCCCTCAAAGAAACAACCTTCACATATAGCACACAGGGCATAAAAAATTTCAAGAGCACAACTCTACACATCGACTCCCCGTTTTTAGCCAGAATATGAAAAACCAAGCAGACATTCTTCAATGTCAACAAAATAATAGAGAAAAGCAATAGAAAAACATGTGAGTTAGAGGTACAGACCATGGCACACAAAGGTGCAATATTCAGGACAAAGGCCCACAAACAACATACAAAATCACACAGAACGACAAATAACTCAGATGTCAGCAGAAGCATCTGGTTCATCTGCATGCAGAGGTAGCACTAACAACAACATCCTATTCTTCCTTATCTCCTTCTTCAGCATCGCCAAGCACATTCTTACCAGGACTCTCTTCAGCCAAAGATTTTATTAGTCTTTCAAGCCTAATCTTTATTCAAAAATGCAAATTCTAAGTTCACCCCTTAGTTTTTCAAATTGATTTGCATCTAATGCCTTAGTGAAAATTGTTGGTGTAAGCCCTAGAGGCCAATACTTTTGGTACTTGTATTGAATTATTTATTAATAATAAACGGCTTTTTCTGTATTATGTTTGTTTAATAAAGTCCCTAGAATAGCTAGTCCATTTAATTTATCAAGTGTGACTTAATCATGAGATCCCATTAAACATAAGGACACTCCTCTTAAAGTATTTGTAGTCGAGCTTTGTTGTGAAGTAATATAACATAAAGCATTAAGACTATTATGTATATAGACTGATGATCATATCTCATGGATCATTGATAAGGAGTTATCAAGTCTTAAACATAGGTATGAATATTAGGAGTAATATTTATATTGGATTGACCCACTATGAGAATACTATATAGAATGTTATGCAAAGTGTAATAAGTTATTCTCATGGTGATAATGGTGTATACCACCCTTCGACCTGAAACCACTATGGACCCTAGATGTAGAGTCGAGTACTTTATTGCTGATCAAACATTATCCGTAACTAGATGACCATAAAGACAGTTGATGGGTACTCCACGAAGCATGCAGAGGGACATGAGTGACCTAGATGGAATTTTCCCATCCTGTGTAATAGGATAAATGTCTAAGGGCCCAATATTGAATTGGACAAGGATGACACGGTCTATGCCTTGTGTTCAATATAGATATAAGGGAAAAAGGGTAATTGTACATATAAGTATTATCACATAAGGATTTGTCAGATCACATGATATTTTCGTGTCTTGTTTAGCAGTGATGTGTTGCTAGATACCGCTTACTGTTTATTATGTTAAATACGTGATTCAATATAATTATCAATATCGCGAGAACCTACAGGGCCACACACAAAAGGACAGATTGATGAGAGATAGAGTAAATGAGGAACACCGTAAGGTATAATGCACTTAACTGAATTATAGAAAATCGTAAGGTACAATGCACTTAAGTAGAATATGAAATATGGTAAGGTATCACATGCTTAAGTGATTTTGGTATATCATAAGATATGGGCCACATACACTTAAGTGAGTTTTTTAGCTTGCATCCCATACAAGTGGTTCTATAAATAGAACCCTTGTGAAGAAGCATTGCATTAGATGAAAATTTCATCTCTCTCTCTCTCTCTCTCTCTCTCTCTTTCTCTATCTCTCTCTCTCTCTCTCTCTCTCTCTCTCTCTCTCTCTCTCTCAAAGCCTTCATTCGTAGAAGCTAGCACTGAGTTTGAAGGAAGTCGTTCATGTGGACTGAGTAGAGGTGTTGCCACCATTCGACGTTTGTGATCATTCCTTAGATCTGCATCAAAGGATTCAATCGCCACAAGAGGTAATGATTCCATCACTGATCATGCCCATTCATAAGGATCACTAAGGAGAAAAAAATTTAAATTCCGCTGCGTTTTGGATCGCTCTTCTCCTTCAGTGGTATCAGAACCACTTACGAAACCATGCATCTGATAGCTGTTTATTTTCTGTATTTTCTATATTAGTATGATTAAAATACAGAATGAATTCAATAATAAACGAGTAATTAAATTTGGCATCATGTGTGTACGATTTGGATGATTGATGTCGACTATGCTTCGGAAACCGACATTAGTATGGTGAAGCAGCGATACATCAATCGTCCATAGGTCACACAATTGAGATCGATCAAGTTATATATATGATATAAGTAATTCTGATGCAAAATACGCTATATATGATATATTGTTTTTGTTTCATTCATTTAAACACTTAATGGTTGTTTTCCTTTGAGCAATCAATGGTCATTTGCTTCTTGATTCGACATTAGTATGATGAAGCAATGTCGTGTTGATCAATCATGTTGAATTAACAATCGAGGTGTGTTTGACGGTATGAAATTGCTGCATTAGGGTTCATGACGGTACAAGGGTTTTGATGTCAAAGAGTTATGCGATTAGGGTTGTGATTGCACAAGAGTTGTGCTTTAAAGTATCAAGTGTTGATGCGAAAAATGAAGTCGATTTCAAATGAACATATTTAAAGTATCAAGTGTCCGCTGACCGGGTAATGGAACCCCCGACTAACTCTGCGTAGTGTGATTAGTCGCCGAAATTTAATTTGGTTTATTTAATTAACATAATTTAAATTAATAATAATAATAATAATAATAATGTGTTTATTATTATTTTCTTGTGGTGATCGGTTATGGCCTTAGTTTTCATTTATTTTGTTTTTGGGATTTTAAAATACGACATGCGTGTCGTGCCTCTCTTTTAATCTCTTAATGTAACTTCTTTTCTCATCTCACTCCCTCGTATGTAAAACGAGTTTCTTTTATGTAATGTAATATTATGAAGAAAGAGAAGAATACAATATCAAAGGAGGACAACCTTGAAGATCTTGCTTGGAGAAGCTTAGATCGTTAATAGGTTAGCTTAGGTTCTCTCATTGGCTTGAGAGAACAATTGCGCTAGGGACCATAACTGTTTCAATTTTGTGAATGTATATTGATGCATGTGAGAGACAATTTATATGATAAATAAGCTGGTGAGATCAGAATAATTGCAAATTCCCTCAAATTAAATATTAAGGTTATGCTTTCCAAGTTTTAGCACTCATCAAGACTAGTATCCAATAATGTAGGTTTCGCCTACGCGAGTTGCATGTTCTATATTAGTAAAGTGCGATGGGATAATTGTAATATCCAATTGCTAAAACAATGAGTCAAACTTAACTAAACAAATTATAATAAGATTATATACGTTTAGAAGTAAGAGTTGGAAATGACCCAGGTGATGGACTGGAATAAGGAGTTATTCACCCAACTAAAATATTCGAGAGTTGTATTAGATACAATTGGAAGGAGTTCCTACCTAAATAACCCAGTTTTGTGTAATCCTTCTACGCGGATTTAAAACAAAGTGAAATGTGGATCTAGACCCACTAGAAAATCTTTCAACATGATTTTCCGAATCAAATGATGAGGGTCATTTGTTTTGAGTAAAATAGTGGGAGCATATTTAATTAAAGGCCTAATTAAATATGTTATTTTAGTGATACTTATATTTTCATATTTTTACATGTAGATTACCATGACAACAAACATTTCTAACAACATTTTACGATCAATACTTGATAAGGAAAAATTGTCTGGGACAAATTTTCTGGATTGGCACCGAAATCTGAGGATTGTCCTCAAACATGATAGAAAACTGTATGTCTTGGAGAAACCTATTCCTGAAGAGGAACCTCTTAGTTATGCACCTAAGGCAGAAAGAGATGCTTATAAGAAGCATGTCGGTGGTGCCAATAAAATTGCATGCCTCATGCTAGCTACCATGGACTCAGAGTTGCAAAAGCAACATGAGAACATGGCAGCGTTCGATATGATCGAACACCTGAAGATGTTCTATCAAGAGAAGGCAAGGCATGAAAAGTTTGAAGTTTCAAAAGCCCTTTTTCAAAGCAAGTTAGATGAGGGAGGCCCTGTAGGTCCCCATATGCTCAAGATGATTGGGTATGTGGAGAACCTTGAGAGGTTGGATTTTCCCCTCGGAAAGGAACTTGTGACTGATCTGATATTGCAGTCGTTGCAAGATAGCTTTAGTCAATTTGTCCTTAATTTCAACATGAATGATATGGACAAATCTCTTCCTGAACTGTTGAGCAGAATCTGAAGTCAAAAGGGAAGTCCATTCTGATGATCGAAAATGGAAAGAGACAGAACAAAAGACCCACCAAGCAGGATGGTAAAGGGAAAGGCAAGGAAGTTGCCAAACCCAAACCGACTGCTCCTGCTTTGAAGCCTAGTAGAGGCATAGCAAAGGAAGACACCTGCTTCCATTGCGGTAAGACCGGACACTGGAAGAGAAACAGCCCAAAGTACCTGGAAGATAATAAGAATGGAGTAGAGACTTCAACTTCAGGTATTTTTGTTATTGAAATTAATTTATCTACTTCTGCATCATGGGTATTAGATACTGGATGCGGTTCACACATTTGTACCAATGTGCAGGGGCTAAAAAGGATTAGAGATTTGGTAAAAGGTGAAGTTGACCTACGAGTTGGCAATGGAGCAAAGGTTGCTGCTTTAGCCGTAGGAACTTATGCATTGACTTTACCTAGTGGTTTAATAATTCAGTTAGAGAACTGTCATTATGTACCTGCAATTAGCAGGAGTATTATTTCCATTTCTTGTTTAGACAAGTTTGGTTTTTCATTTATAATAAAGAACAATTATTGCTCCATTTATTTGAATGATATATTCTATGCTACTACACAAATGAACAATGGACTATATGTACTTGATCTTGAAATGCCTATTTATAACATTAATACTAAAAGGATGAAACCTAATGAGTTAAATCCAACTTACCTTTGACATTGTCGATTAGGCCACATAAATGAGAAACGCATTTCCAAACTCCATAAAGATGGACTCTTAGACTCTTTTGATTATGAATCATATGAGACATGTAAATCTTGCTTAATTGGAAAGATGATAAAGTCTCCATTCACAAGAAAAGGTGAAAGAGCTAATGATCTTTTGACCCTCATACGTACTGATGTATGTGGACCACTGAACATACCATCCATAAGAGGTTTTCAGTACTTCATCACATTTACTGATGATTTCAGTAGATATGGTTATGTGTATTTAATGAAACACAAATTAGAATCCTTTGAAAAGTTAAAAGAATTCAAGAATGAAGTACAAAACCAACTAGGTAAGAATATTAAAACTCTTCGATCAGACCGAGGTGATGAGTATTTAAGCCTAGAGTTTGGTAACCATCTGAAAGAGTGTGGGGTTCTATCACAACTTACTCCCCCTGGAACACCCCAATAGAACGGTGTATCTGAGAGAAGAAATCGAACCTTGTTAGACATGGTCCGATCCATGATGAGTCACACCGATCTTCCAAACTCCTTTTGGGGACATGCACTATTGACAACAGCTTACACACTTAACCGTGTTCCATCCAAAAAGGTTGAGAAGACACCATATGAGATATGGAGTGGTAAGAAACCACATATGTCTTACATGAAGATTTGGGGTTGCGAAGTTTATGTGAATTGATAAATTTCAACTAAGCTTGAGCCCAAATCTGACAAATGCTTATTTGTGGGATATCCTAAAGAAACAAAAGGGTATTACTTCTACAATCCTTCTGAGGGCAAAATGTTTGTCGCTCAAACTGGAGTTTTCCTAGAAAAGGATTTTATTTCCAAAGGAATCAGTGGGAAGAAAGTAGAGCTTGAAGAAATTCAAGAATCACAAAGCATTGATACACTTATGGAGGAATTAGAGTAGGAAACACAAGTAGTTGTTGAAGAACAACCTGCTCAAGTAGAACAAGACCAGCATAGGTCAAGCAGGATACATCACCTACCTGAGAGATATGTATATCTCATAAATGATCAAGGTGATGTATTACTCATGGATCAAAATGAGCATGTAACCTACCAAGATGCCATAACTGGTCCCGAGCCTGAGAAGTGGCTAAAAGCCATGAAATCTGAAATGGATTTCATGTACACAAACCAGGTTTGGACCTTGGTAGAGCCTCCTGTAGGAGTTAACCCTATAGGATGCAAGTGGGTCTTCAAAAAGGAAATTACAGTGAAGGATACCTCTATGCAATCAAGAGCGTAAACAAGGGTGAGTCGGTCGTTTGGAGAAGATTGATTGAGGTGTAATTTGACGAAGGTGGGATCAGTGATGAAAGAGTTCCATGATGGACTAACACATCTCAGTCGACTGTCTGGTTTGACACGAAGCAAAGAAAACACAATGGATATAATCTCTTATGCGAGGAATTTTCGCGATACGCCTTTGCTGCTGTGACCTTGACTCCATGACTTGGATGGAGGAAGGAGATTCATTTGTAGCACAATGTCTAAAGGTTGGTTGAAGGGTCGAGCCTTGGTGGGTATTTATAATTTGATAATTAAAATGAAAACAAAGAAAAAATGAAAAAAAACAAAATACTTATTATATATGAATAGTTAATTTTTTTGACTCAAATAAATACATGCATTAAAAAAATATTCTTCTAGACAAAAAATATATTTTATTATGACCAAAGTTTAAAATAATAAATTTGTGGGTGTTATCAATATTCTTTTCATTAAATAATAAATTTTGAAAAAAGAAATCTAGTTTTATATTTTCAATTTTTTATTCATTACTTGACATGGGTAGTTTGTAATTTATTCTCAAAGTAATATTTTGTAAATAGTTTTTAAAAAAAGAAATAAAAAATTTACTTTATTTTAAGATAACAAATTAAAGAAGGGAGAAAAATAGTGAATTTTAAAAATTGAGTGAGGGAGAAATTATCTGAATTTTAAAATTAACACTGGTTTTTAAAGATTTAGACTATTGATTCACTCCATCATGGTATTGGAAACTCAATCTTTATTAAAATATTTATAAAGATTTATGACATAAAATTCATAATTTAGAAAGGTTCTATTTAATAAAAAAATAGATGATAAATGGTAGCTATGATGATCCATAGTTAATACATTCTCCGGTCACTATTATAAGCAATAATTTTTTTTTAGATTCATTGAGTAAATAATGTATTTGGTAATTATTATATTTCAGATATTTTAGATTTATTGAGTAAATAATGTATTTGGTCATTATTATATTTGAGATATGTCAATTATTCAATGGACCTGAAAACTTTTTTTGTTGCTTATAATACTGACAAGATGGTGTACATACTTAATTAATAATTAATAATTGATAGTTGATGACTAATAATTAAAAAATTAATTTAAGTGTTTGATAAATTAACGGTTACACTAATTGATAAATACAAAATTACATAAAAAACATCTTTAATTAAAAAATTAATGATATTATTATCTTATTATCTTATATTATTAAATTAATTTTTATTTGATAAAAATAAATAAATAAATAAATAAATATATATATATATATATATATATATATGGGTTTAGGTTAGGGCAGGAAAGGCCACAATCTATAGTCGAAAAAAATGGGGCTTCAAAATTTTAGGTGATAAATTTTATAAATTAAGTAGTAATATATTAAATATAATAGATTACATTATTGTTTCAAAGCGAAAAATTGGCCTAGCGAATGTGATTGAGTTTTCGAAAATGTGGTTAGAGTGTATGGATGTCAATTTTTATTTGTTAATGGGGATTCCCGTGAAAATTATCTGTTCCCCCGATGACATTTCAGGCGAGGATAAATAAGTTTTTCCGCCCCGCGAATTCCGTGACTCAGACCATATTATTTAAATTTTACATATAATATATAATATATTATGTAATATATAATTTTACATGTTTTTTTATAAAAAAATAATTAATATATTAGAAAATATAGAGTCATTAATGGACACCGACTAACAACGATCATTTTTTTTTGTTTTATTGTATTGTTTCACTAGCCGTGTATCCAACCTTATAAAAGTGCATCCAATACATAAAGTGTACACACCTGAGTGATTATTTAAATTAAGGAATGAAGATGCGAACATAGGATCCTTATCTCCTCTTATTTTTGTCTCCTTTCATTTTTAGAACAATTATTTTCTCATTATCATCTAATAAGAAATGAAGATCTTTCAAATTCATTTTTAGAGTTCTAGGGCAAATAACAAAAATAGACTCCTAATAAAAATTACAATTAAAAAAAACATCATTGTATTCGCCAAATAAAAAGATGTTACTACACTCACTTCTCTAGCAAATTTTTGTATTTGTTAGCATTGACATTAACAATAGTTATTTCCTCCTCTAACTTAAATACCACATCAATTTTTTCATAAGCCTAAATAAATAGTAAAAACAATACAATGACCACACCTAAAGACAATAAGATCAACATTAATATAGTTTATCATAAGTGAAAATTAACAAATTAAGATTATAAGCTAGCTATAGTAAGAATCTTAGATAAGAGAATATCCTTACATAAGCAAGAACATTGCAATGACCACACCTAAAGACAATAGTGAATTTGTCAAGAAAATGTCTAAAAATGAGTAATTGTTAAAAATGTATGAAATGATGAAATTAACAAATAAATAACGATTTTTTGCTAAAGATTATTTAAAAAAACATACCACAATCCTCCATACAACTCACATAAATACCCTCTTCCATGTTTATGAAACCAGTAAGAGCTTCAGCGATATGCACGTCTTAAACATTGTACATGACACCAACATCGTACACTATACTGAGACATCAATAATGATAATTATTTTATAAAATAAATAAATTAAACGTAATCACACGTGTCACTACCCAGGACCGACCCAATAAAGTTGAAGATCCTATTCTAATTTTTAAAAAATATTTACATTAAAAATAAATATAATTTAATAATTAAAAATAATATATAAAAAAATAATTATATATTAATCAAATGAAGCAGCGGAAAATTCAAAGTATTGTTTAAACTATGAAAAAAATGATTCATACAATTTAAAAAATTTAATTAGTCTTTCTCCAAATATTTTTTGAAGCAAATCCATCAATTAGATTTTTTTTAAATAAATATATTTTTCAAATTAAATACTAAAATAATCATTATTTAAAAAAAACGAAAATAACCATCTTTCCAAACAGATACGGCAGTTGATCTAACGCATCCATTTAACCCTAAGAGGAGGCGCCAACTTCCTTGGTGCATGCTCCTAAAGCATTGCATGGAGGCGCCAGGGTTACTAGCGCATGCATGTGTCTTTAGCCACATGCGCCCATGCATCTGACGCATGCATGTGGTTGTGTATTTGGCACCTCCTCTTAGAGATATTTAAAATTTTAAAAAAAAAGAATTAAGGTATATGCGCCAGATGCATTGGCGCATACACCAATGCATAGACACATGTGTCAGCAACCCTGACGCCTCCATGCAATGCTTTAGAAGCATGCGCCAAGGGAACTGACGCCTCCTCTTAATATTAAATGGATGCGCCAGATCAACTAACGCATCTGTTTGGAAAGGTGGTTATTTTTGTTTTTTTTTTTGGAAAAAATGGTTATTTCAGTATTAAATTTGCAAAATATGGTTATTTTTAAAAAAAATTCCATCAATTAAGTCTTAATATTTTAGTATTTCTAAAAGATTATTAAACAATTAATAAATACAATTACAAATTAAAATTAAGAAATGAAAAATTAACAATTACAAAGTAAAATGAATAAATAATTAAAAAACTGAAAGAAAAAATATTAGATCTTCAAATTCATTTAATTTTTATATTTTCTATCCATATTTAAATAGTTTAAATTATTAACATTTATCATAATAATAAATAAAAACTCTACAATAGTAAATAGAAAAAATGAACAAGAAGAATCAAACTCACAACCTTTACCACTAAACTTTAAATCAGTATGCTTCCACTTAGTCATTGATAAATTCATGTTTATTCATAATTTTATAATTTATATAATATAACATTAACTATATATTTTGTTTTTTTAAAAACAAAATGAGGCCCCTTAATCTGAAGGCCTTGGGCTAAGGACCGTCTTGCACTTGTTTAGGGTCGACCCTAATCATCACAACAATCACTCTCATTTGTTCATTCTCATTAATACAACAACAATCATCATTGTAGGTATTTTTATTTTTGCATGTTAGTTGCTTTAGGGAGGCTGTTTTGTGAGAATTATAACTTTTATTGTCTTAGACTTATGGTTTTGGATATTTATTTTTTCAAAGATAAAGAAATATTAACAACTGCAAGTGCTTTTGCATTTTGTTTTTGTTATTGATGCAAGATATATTTTTATTTTAAAAAAATAAAGATGAAAAATATGTGTTTAAAAAAAACTAAATACTACTGTCATAGTTTTGATAAAAAAGTACGTAATTTTTCTTAAGATTCAATGTTCATGGATCTCTACGAGAACCGCGGGGATCTGTGAGGATAGGGATGCGAAAAAATATTCCTCCATGGTGGAGATTGGGGACGGGGATCGAGAAAACTTTGAGGGGCGGTGTAGGGAGCGGAGGAGCATCCTCCACATATTCCCTGACCTGTTGACATCCATATTAGAGTGACATGTCTTAATTCATACTCATATTATTATTTTTAATAATTCAATTGTTTTAATTCAATAACAAAATATACTTTATTTTAATTTTTTTATTATATTTTTAATATTTGATTACTTTTTAATAATTTTTTAGATTTTAAACTATCATTTAAATTTAATGTTATTTTAAATAAACATTTAAAAAATGATTATTTTTAGATATATCTTTTTAAAAAAATTATGTAATTTTGATTATAAAAAGTAATTGAAAATAACTTCGAATATTTTTTAAAAAATTCTCATAAAATCATTAAATATTTTAAGATATGTTAGAACTTCCGTGTTTGAAAAATATCTAAGAGTTACAAATTGGAATTAGAAACACGGTCCAATTCTTAAATTAAAAGACGGAAGTGGTTTTGATTTTCAGAAGAAAAAAGATCTAGGACATAAGAAGTCATTGAAGAGCTCAACAAGTTAATTCAAATGTTGAAGGGTGAATGAATGACTTTAAAAATTCAAAAAGAATCATCATTAAGTTTATCAAGAGATTCTTTTATTGAAGAAATAGTGAAGTCAACTTCATGGTTTCGTTTGAAATAACAATTTCGGTAGATGAATGATCTTCCAAAGAATCATCGTCTGCTAATGAAGAAGTTTCATCAAAGAGAGTATATGTCTGCTAATGAAGAAATTTCATCAAAGAGAGTATATGTTTCAAACAATGAAGATGATGAAGAAGCTTTGGTTAACAAATCTCTGAAAGAAGAAATGATGGAGGATTTTATAAATAATGTCAAATAGAGTCGAACCCATGCAATTGGAAAATGCAAGTTCTTCCATAACCAACCAAGTTAATCAAATTCTTTTCCCATACGCTCTTTTATATTATATATAATAATTAACCTTTAATATAATAACAAAACTCTAAAAAGGGAAATCAAAATTCAAGGTTAGTTGCTCAGTTTTTTATTAGGGGTCCATTTTTATTATTTGCCCTAGATCTCTAAAAAGTCAGGACCGTGGGGAGTTCTTATCCTCTTTCCCTTTCTCTCTTTTATGTTTACCCTATTGATGAATGAATTGAACCTTGAAGGGGTTTATGCTAAACCTCTTAGGGTTGTTGTTATTAATCGTAGTCTTCGTGCTATGTTCATTGTTGAAATTATATGTTAAAATGTTATGATTGACGCCATGTAGTTCTCTGTTGATATGAATGTTATTAATTTACAAGATATGTGTTGAGATTTTATGATTGATGAGTCCTGAGTTGTGATGAGAAAATGTTGATTTCTGAGTTTGAACCGACACGAGAATGAAAATATAAAAAGTATGACACTGTTGTAGAGAGAAAAATCGTTGATAAACATAGAATGGTATTGATCGTCTTGTTTCATGCGGAACTTGAGTTTCGTAAGTATATTTTAGGCACGGTTAGTTTCCTTAAACTGATAACGAGATAAATTTTCTATTGAAGTGGTGAAATTGGGCCGAGGAGCGATACAACAAGACTATTTCTCTATTTTTTATACCAGAAGAATAGCCAAATTTCAGTCCTACGCTGGTAATCTTATTTCACGCGTAACTGGACTTTCGTAACTCTGATCGAAATGCAATTAGTTTCATTTGAAAGAGGGTTTAAAAAGCCTTTAAACTAGAGAGTTTAATGATTTTATTATAAGTCTATAATATTTGGTGTTATTTTGAGCTAGACATTTTATTTTAGAGTTTATGTATGAAATATTGCGATATGGTTAAACTAAAACGAATAGAACTAGAGTTAGAATACTCCTGCACTTAAATGCATTTGAAAGAGGGTTTAAAGAACCTTTAAACTAGAGAGTTTCATAATATTATTATAAGTCTATAATACTTGGCTCTATTTTGAATTTAAACATTCTATTTTGAAGTTAAGCTAAGGGTTTATGGATCCTAAGGGTAAACTTATAGGGGCAAGGATTTTGGGAAACCCTTGGAGCGATTTAAGGAATTTGAATACATTTATAAGTAACTTGGATTTGAGTTATTGATATGTTTAAAGTTGAGTCGGTAAGTAATTGAGTTAATTTATGGGTGTTTTAAAATCTTAAAGGATATGTTTGTAACCCTTAAACCTATGAATAATAAGTTGTTAATATGGGTTATGTTGTGTGTTGTTTAATTTATGAATGACACTTGAATATGTATTGTTGAATGTTGAGATTTTATTTGAGACAAACTGATATTTACATTAACTATAATTGTTAGAGTTTGTGTGTTGGATGTTTAGGTTCGAAAGAAACATTGTTGAGACGTTTAGGTTCAAGAGAACTAGTGACGTGGCTTACATCGACAATAATTGATGATAATGTATATAGGTTCAAAGGAACCAGTGACATGTAGGACTTATAGAGGATTGGAGATAGAGGATTATGGATAATGATTTGTATTATTTGTTGCATTCATGCATCATGTATATCAGATATAGGTAGGACATCGATTCAGTGACATGTATGACTTTGGTCCAGTGGCAATAGGAATTCAGTCCAAGTGACGAGTTGAATGCTTCAGTAATATACCTCTAAATATTTGAAATATTGGTACTTTGTGTATGGAAGTAGAAGATATATGAAATTCTAGTATTCAAATATCAAATGTCGTATACAATGTCACGACACTAATATCAGGACTTTACACAACAATAATAGTAACCAAATAACCGATGCCATAACGATGTCACGGCACCATGATCAGGACATGTCACACCAGAAACAGTTATAGTGTAAAAAGCAGGAAGTAAATAACACAAGTTAATTGTTAACCCAATTCGATACAACGCCACCTACATATGGGGGCATCCAAGTCAGGAAGAAAATCCATTATAATAGTATTAATTTGAAGTTCTAAACAACCTTTGGTTTCACAAACTTCTCACCTAATCACTATCCTTGGAATTTCTATCTAAGACTCTCATAGATATAAGACCCCTCTCACTTCCCTTCAATCACAGACAGTGATAATGACTTTAATCAAATAATAGAAGACACTCTTCCAAAACATATAATCCACTATTTCTTAAAAGCTTATGAGTGATTTAACAACCTTTTCATCATACAACTGAAGAAAAGATAAAACAACATTAATAATCACAAGCACAAAACCAAACAACCAAACACTTGGTATAACACCAAGACATATCATAGGCACATGACATAAGTAACTAGAAACCTAACCTCATAGAAAAGACATAGAGAGAAATAAACTTTCACACTCAAAGCCCCTTCAGAAAAGAAACTCTCTGAAACAAAATGTCAAGACGTTCTGTCTGACATCACATCAAGCACACAACAACCAAGCAAAAACATATTAAACTCCCCCTAAATGTCATGATCATCAATAAAGAAACTACTCCGCTTGTTACACAGGAAACATACCCCCCTTAAAGAAACAACCTTCACACAGAGCACACAGGGCATAAAAAAAATAATTCAAGAGCATAACTCTACACATCTACTCCCCTTTTTTTATCCAGAATATGACAAACCAAGCAGACATTCTTCAAAGTCAATAAAATAATAGAGATATGCAGTAGTAAAACATGTGAGTTAGAGGTACAAACCATGGAACACAAAGGTGAAATATTCAGGGCAAAGGCCCATAAACAACATAAAAAATCAAACAGAAAGACAAACAACTCAGATGTCTGCAGAAGCATATGATTCATCTGTAGAGGTAGCATCATCAACAACATCCTCATCTTCCTCATCTCCTTCTTCAGCATCACTAGGCATATTCTTACCAGGACTCTCTTCAGCCAAAGATTTTATCAGTCTTTCAAGCTTGATCTTCCTAAAAAATTCAAATTCCAAGTTCACCCCTTAGTTTTTCAAATTGATTTGCATACAATGCCTTAGTGAAAATATCATCCAGTTGCTTCTCAGTGGCCACATGCTCAAGGGTAACAACCTTGTCTTCAATAAGATCCCTGATAAAATGACGACAAATGTCAATATGCTTTGTCCTGTTGTGTTGAATATGATTTTTGGAGATATTGATAGCATTCATGTTGTCACAATATAATGTCATGACATCTTATTTGACATTATATTCTTTTAACATCTGCTTCATCCAAATCAACCAAGAACAACTGCTTCCTGCTGCAATATACTTAACTTCAGTAGTAGACAAGGACACACAATTTTGCTTCTTGCTGAACCAAGATATAAGATTGTTCCCTAAGAAGAAGCAACCTCCTGAAGTGCTTTTCCTATCATCATCACTACCTGCTCAATCTGCATCGCAATACCCTATAAGTAAGGAATTAGATCCATGAGAGTATAACATGCCATACTCACTTGTACCGTGGTTGTACTTCAGAATCCTCTTCACTTGATTAATGTGACTTATTTTGGGCTCAACTAAATATCTTGCACAAACACCTAGAACAAATGTGATGTCAGGTTTGCTAGCTGTAAGGTATAACATGCTACCAATCATGCTCCTGTACAGACTTTCATCCATATTAACACCTTTTTCATCTTTAGATAACTTCAAATGAGTAGGTGCAAGTGTCCTCTTCTGACTAGCATTCTCCATACCAAACTTCTTCACTATGTTTTTGACATACTTATTTTGAGAGATGAAGATAGACTCATCCATCTGCTTCACTTGAAGACCAAGAAAACAGGTTATTTCACCAACAAGACTCATCTCAAATTCAGATTGCATCTACTTGACAAAATGTTGAACCATCTCACTTGACATTCCACCAAACACAATGTTATCCACATATATCATGAGTTTGCCATCCTTCTCCTTAACAAATGGGGTCTTGTCTATTCCTCATTTCCTATAGCCATTATTGACAAGAAACTCTATTATCCTTTCATACCAAGCCATATGAGCTTGCTTTAGACCATAAAGAGCTTTCTTTAGTTTGAACACATGATTTGGAAAAGTAGGATCTATGAACCCCTTGGGATGTTCAACATACACCTCTTCATTTAAGTACCCACTCAAAAAGTCCCTTTTCACATCCATCTGAAATAGTTTGAACTTTATTATACATGTCACTCCTAACAACAATCTTATGGATTCAAGACGAGCAACTGGAGTAAAAGTCTCATCAAAATCTACTCCTTCAATTTAAGTGTGTCCTTGAGCCATAAGTCTGGCCTTATTTCTGGTGACAACCCCCTTTTCATCAGATTTATTCTTATATAACCATTTTGTACCAATGACACTTGTTCCTTCAGGCCAAGGAACCAAATCCCATACTTCATTCCTCTTGAATTGGCGTAGTTCTTCTTGCATAACATTGATCCAAAATTCATCAGTCAAAACCTCATTTACATTCTTAGGTTCAAACTTATAGACAAAGCAAGAATTGGATACAACCTCTCTTGACCCAGTGGTTATTCCTTCATTAAGATTCACTATAATGAGCTCCTTAGGATGATCTTTCTGGATTCTGATAGAAGGACCTTTATTGGCTTGATTGACCTCTGATTTAGTACCTGCAGACTCAGTGTTAGACTCAATGTCTGCTACGTCTTCTAGAGCATCATTCATCTGAGATGGTGTTCCAACATCTTTTTCGACATCAATTTCCTTCTCTATGATTGAATCATCAACCACAATATTAATAGATTCCATCATGACTTTGGTTTTGGAATTAAATACTCTATAGGCTTTGTTGTTTGTAGAGTAGCCCAGAAATATTCCTTCATCACTCTTGGAATCCATCTTTCTTCTCTGTTCATGATAAGCCAAAACGTAACATTTACTTCCAAACACATAAAAGTACTTGACTGTAGGCTTCCTCCCTTTCCATAATTCATAGAGAGTAGCTGAAGTACCAGTTCTCAGAGTGTCCCTATTATGAATATGACAAATAATATTCATTGCTTCAGCCCAAAAATGGTAGGGTAGATGCTTAGCATGAAGCATGACTTTAGCTGATTCTTGTAGAGTCATATTCTTGCGCTCAAAAACTCCAATTTGCTAAGGGGTGATGGGAGAAGATAACTCATGGCCGATACCTCTAGAGGAGAAAAATTCAATAAATTTTCTATTTTCAAATTCCTTGCTATGGTCACTTCTAATTATGACAATTTCATTTTCCTTCTCTCTTTGAAGCCTTTGACACAAATCTTTGAAAACCTCAAAGACAACTGATTTTCCTTGATGAAGTTCGCCCAAGTGAATCTTGAAAAGTCATCAACAATAACATAGGCATACATTTTCCCACCAAGGCTCTCAACCTGCATGGGCCCCATTAAATCCATATGAAGAAGTTCTAGAACCTTTGAAGTAGTCATGTGTTAGATCTTCTGGTGTGACATCTTGGTCTGCTTTCTAATTTGACACTCACCACAGAGTTTTCCTTCCCCAATCTTGAGCTTAGGAATACCTCTGATAGCTTCTTTAGACACAATCTTCTTCACGCCTTTTAGATGCAAATGTCCAAGTTTTTGGTGCCACAATTTGACTTCATCTTCCTTGGACAACAAGCATGTGGAAGAAAAATTAATTTCTTGAGATGTCCATAAGTAACAATTATCCTTAGATTTGACTCCCCTCATCAGTACTTCATTCTTCTCATTAGTGACCAAACATTCAAACTTAGTGAGATTAACTTTGAGACCTTGATCACATAACTGAATGATGCTAACTAGATTAGCAGTTAGACCTTTTACAAGTAGAACATCATCAAGAATGGAGAGTCCTGTACAAGCTTATCTTCCAACTCCTTTAATTTCACATTTATCCCCATCACCAAAAGTGACATAACTGATGGAGTAAGACTTGATGTCCACCAAGAACTTCTTGACCCCTGTCATATGTCTAGACCATCCACTGTCAAAATACCAATCTTCTTTAACTGAAGCTCTAAGAGAGGTGTGAGCTATAAGACTAGTGGTGACAAGCTTAGGTATCCACTCCTTTCTAGTTTCAATCACCACTTGATTAGCCCTAGGCTCTGTTGGACTCCTTGGATAGCCATACAGTTTGAAGCATAAGGACTTTAGATGACCAAAATTTCCACAATAATGACATGTCCAGCGCAATAACTTGCCTCCAGTTTGAGTATTCTGATGTTTGACACAATGTTAAGATATGTGATTAAACATCATTGGCCCAAGCTTCCTTTTTGGAGGAACAAAGTTTGTCACATGAGTTTCTCCTTGTTTATTTAAAAATTGATAATTAAAGCCTATCCCTCTCAAGTCTCCAACCACTTTCCCAACTTGGAGAACTTCATCTAGCACATCAGGACCATTGTTAACATTCTTATAGACTTCATGTTCTTAAGTTTAGAAGTCAACAGGGTCACCTCATCTTGAAGACTAGAGATAGTAGAAAAATATTTTTCTTTTTCATCCTACAATTAAGATATAATTTTCTTCTATTTTTCTCCCAACTGACAAACTTCTTCACTTTTGATGCACATTTCTTTGTAAGAGGTGGCCAATTCATCATAAGATACTTCTTCATCACATGAATCTTCATCATAATCATATCTTCTAGTTAAAGTAGTTACATGTTTAGCAGATTCATTCTCAGGTTCACTTTCAGAGTTATCATCATCGACCAAGAGACAGACAACCCCTTTTTTGTTCCTTGAGATATATAGGGCATTCTGCTATAATGTGTCCAAATCCTTCACACCCATGACACTAAATGCCTTTACCTTGATTGGATTTATCTTCTGTTCTTGTTCTTCTCTGAAAGTCATTGTTCTTGCTGATGTCATATGAGATGTTCTTGACATTTGGTCTTGACTTCCTGTCCATTCCCTTCAGCACCTTGTTGAATTGTCTCCCAAGAAGTACAATAGCATTGGATATTCCCTCATCAATATCCAAGTCACATTGGTTCTCTTCATCTTCAGTGTTGGATACAAAAGTTATGCTCTTGTTCTTCTTTTCAGATCTATCACTAATCCCAATTCAAAAGTTTGGAGTGACCCAACGAGTTCATCTACTCTCATGTTGTTGATGTCTTGGGCTTCTTCAATGGTTGTGACCTTGATGTCAAATTTCTTAGGTAGGGACCTGAGAATTTTTCTAACCATCTTTTCTTTTGATATCTTCTCTCCCAAGGAACTAGATGCATTTTCTATTTCAAGAACATTCATGTGAAAATCATGAATACTCTCATCATCTATCATGTTTAGATTCTTAAATCTGGTAGTGAGAAGCTGAAGTCTAGAGATCTTCACTTTAGATGTGCCTTCATGAGTGGTTCTGAGAATTTCCCATGCATCTTTGGCCATAGTACATGTGTTTATTAACCTGAATATGTTTTTGTCAACTCCATTAAATAAATCATTCAAAGCTTTGGAGTTTCCAAGAGAAAGTTCATCTTCTTCCTTAGACCAGTCCTCTTCAGGCTTCAAGTTAGTAACAACCTTCCCATCTTTTTCCTTCACAACAGGATGTTCCCAACCCTTTATGACAACTTTCCAAGTCTTTCTATTCATATATTTCAGGAATTCCACCATATTTTCCTTCCAATATTCATAGTTGGTGCCATCTGTAAGACCCCAATTTTGACCATAAGATCCCTCATGCTATCTCATCATTTGCATTGGCTTTGGGATCACATCTTGGCATCCTCCTTACCCCTCATTCATTGGGCTGTCATTGGGAGAGATCACCAAGAATATTTGATTGTATCATACTTTATTTTTCATTGTTTACTAACCAAAATACCAAAAATATGTCTATGTATAGCTTTGTTTCTTTTGTAGATAGTGTGTGCATCCACATATGCCTCATCAAGCTCACAACTAGGGTTTAAGACCCTCATGACAATAGACAAATCAAGGAAAGGTTAAAAAATGGTTCTAAAAATCATATATGGATCCCCATGATCTTCATTTATTATTTTGATCAAGAATTCATCAAGAGTTTGAACCTTGTTTACCTTGGAAGCCCTAATTCATCTGGGTATCTTGTGTGACTTCCTCAGCAATTTTCTTCATCAATTGGTCAAATATTTAAAAGGATACTTAATTTAAAATCATATTATACATATATGATCCTCCATGAGTCCTAAAGATCAAGATAACTTCAAGTTTGCAAGTTGGTTCCAAGAGGTTGACCAGAGAAAGTCAACTGGTCATAACTGGGGTTCCCTAGATCCTATATCCTACAATTTTTGTCATATAAAAATTATTACAAGAGAAAATTTACTCTTTATGACATTCCAAACAAATTTCATTTTGGCATCAAGAGCTATTTTGGCTTGGAAAGTCATTTTTTATGGTGAAATATTATAGGTCATTTTGTTTATGCTCTAGTTAGGAGGTCAACTTCCAAGGATCATAACTTGCTCAATTTTTATGATATTAAGGCCATACAAGTTTCATGATCAAATTCAATATATCTTATAAAACTTTTATTATTTGAGAAATTTAAAATTATACTTTCAAGGGAATGTGCCAAGAGGAAACATTATAGGTCATTTTGGGCCATCATCATTGAATAAGCAATTTTCCTCAACTTCTAAAATGCATAACTCCCTCATGCCAAATCCAAATGATGTCGAATTTGTGATAAATTGAAGAGTATGAAAGAGCTACAACTTTGATGAATAAACCATTTTCATTTGAAGCTCATAGAAAAAGTTATTCAAGGTGGAAGAAGTGGTCATTTGACTTGGTACTTAGAAAGTTTTCAACTATATTTGATTTCTCAAACTTCCACCTTAAAATTCATCATGATCCAAGATCCAAATGGAAACGTGTTCAACATAAAAGTTGTTTCCCTTGATGTCACCTTTCCAAAAAGTCCAAGATCACTTCATTTGGACACGAATTAATGGACTTGCGCATGGTTCCTTTGTTGGGTTTGTTTTGGCAAGTTTTGGTTTTAAGTGATCATTTATCTTTGCATGCTTACATGTGATGATTTTAGTACTCATTGTGCATGAATTAGAGTGGGATTACATCATGGTTTTGGCCCAAATCAATGCCCATGCATCCATGCACCAATGTTACTATTTTTGGCCAAATTTTCAAGTGTGTGAAAAGCAATGCAAAACCTTATAAATACATGACCATTGTGATCAGAATAGGAATGCCTGAAGCTCAAGCTTTGAACCATTGCATCCCTAACCTCCATTAAAGGATAAAATTGAAGATTTCACTTGAAATCTAGTTTCAATTCTCCTTCTGTTTTGAGATTGAAACTCTAATAATCCAAGTCTTTCATTGATCCATTTCACTTCCTGCAAGCATCTAGAGTCGAGCCCAGGCAAATTGGAAGCAAGATCAAGCTTAAACGAAGCTACCTGAAGGTGATTTTTCTCAAATTTCTCTTCTTCGATTCTCCCTCATTTCTCAATTAATTTGATTGATTATTGGTTGTCTGAAGACCTATCAATGTAAGCAGCAAGATTGAGTTGCTTTGAGGTCAAATCGAAGCAACTCAGACCATGCACCTCAAATTTCAAATCCATGTATCTTCCAATATACTTGGAATTGGAAGAAATGGCGGTCAAATTCGAGCTCCTGAGTATTTTTCCTTTGAAATACTGTCCTTTTTTTTTATTTTCCATTTGGTTGAGGGTGGACCAGTCCGGTGAGGTCCACCGGAGAAGACGATCGGAGTCAGGGCTCCGGTGATGTGGTGGCGTGTCTCCAACCATCTGATTAGTTTAAAACGTTTTAATCTTGGTCCTCGCTTCTGATTACCACGAGTGTACACGCGTTGACTGTGGAACATGATGAAAGCACGCGCTTGGCCATCAGATCTGCCACCTCAATTAATGAGGAAGATCTGATGGCCCTTGTTTTTTCTCATTTTATTTTAATTTCTGAATTTTCATTTAATCCTTTTATTTTATTTAATTCATAATAATTTCATTTTTAATCCAAAAAATATGGGACTTTCACCAAAAATCTTTAAATATTTTTCTTTTTCATATTTTGAATTAAAATTATTTTTTGGATTAATTTTGGTATTTTTCATGAATTAAATATTTTTGTGCATATTTTTAATTATTTTAAAATACTTATGACTTTCTAAAAATCATGAATTTTATTGTCTAAGGTCCTTTGACCTTGTTTGACCTAGGATAAATCCTTTGGCCATTTATTTTGTGTTTTGAAGGGATTTGAGGTTTTGTCCAAATTAAAATGCATTTTAATTCACTTTCAATTTGATTTTTAATTGATTAAATGTTTAAAAGTTATGTTGAGCCATTTTTATGGTCTTGTGATGTTTGACTTTCTGTTTGGGTATTAGTCATGGTTAATTTGAATTTTGTTTGATTAAAACCATTGGATTTAAGGGATTGATGAAATGTATATTTCATCTCCCAAAATGAATGGATGGTATTGATCAAATAAAATTCCTCTCATGATCAATTTATGTTTCTATTTCCCCTTTCTTCTTCATCTTCATCCTTATTCTTCTCCATTCCCTCATTTGACCAATGATTTCTCTAATGTCTAAATGGTAATTGATTCATCAATGACCTTGTGTTAGATGAATCATAGTGCAATGAGGAATTTAGAGCTCCGTGGTTCGAAGAACTAGTGATGTGAGATGAAAAGAATTGTGATCAAAGTGTGGTATAAATCAACGGATTATGTTTTGACTCCAACAAGGGTGAAAAGGTGAACCCGAGAGTAAGGTGGCCATTATCAGTACGTGGGCTAACAGGGATGCCACTATAGGGTAATGCTGAAAAGACGAAGAAATAAGTGTTTGGGCACAGTTCCAAATATCTATTGGTTCACAAGGTGACGCAACAAGGAACACAAAGAGGTAGTGTATTTGGCTTAAAGTATAACTGGTATATCACATGGAGTGAATGAAGGTAGCATATGAGTCTTATGGAAATGAATGGAATGAATTCGCTAAGGTGGGACTAATTAGAAGTATGCTCTCCAAGGATTCACATCCTCGTGCTTACGTATTCTCATCATAAAATGAGAAAATCAGAGCAACTGTAGTTCGTGGAACCACGAGAATAAAGAGAGATTGAAGGTGATGAAAAGTATAATTTGTACCAACAAAATGGTATTTTTCCAAGCAACGGGGACGTACAAGACAAACCCAATTTTAGAGGTTAACTGCCATGAAACAAGGAGAGAGATATTTGTCTAAGCAACGAGGACTCACAAGACAAACACCACTTCAAGGAATGATTGCAATACTGTATGGTACAAGGAATAGTGTATCACTGGATAGGGAATAAACATTTCGAGACCAAAGAAGGACAATATCTTGGATCTAATAAGGAGATAGACTCTTAATCAAATAGCAAGGTAAGTGTTTACCGATACATGGGCTAGTAAGGCTACCGCTATAGGGTAAAGCCAAAAACAAAGACTGAATTAAGTGTTTTGGCATAATTTCAAACAACTCTCGATTGATGAGGCAGACTACTGCTAAATCGTCCTACAAGGATGAACAAGGAGTCTAAGGAGCAGTATAGTTGATCTCAAAAGGATGGTATTGATTGAATGAATGAAGAATGATTGATTAATAAATAGGGTAGCTCACGAAGAATTTGGGTTATCCTGCCTGCGTATCCTTATAGTGCAATAAGGAAATCAGAGCTTTCGTAGTTCAGTCCACTAGGGTTGAAAACAAGGTGATTCATGAGGCAAAAGAAATGATTGATTGATTGATTAAATGAACGAATCAAATAGACTTGATAGTTACTTGATAAGAATCACATTAAAGCCTATGAGTAAAGGTGGATACGATAAGCAACAAGCCAAATGTACCGCACCCAAAGATACCCAGAATGAGTGTAGGAAAGCTCTAGTCTCATTCCTTCTTTACTAATTAAGGCTTGTATCGTGTAATTCTCATCTTGACTTTCAAGTTGATGGAGAAGAGTCTTTGTTGTTGTTCGCTGTAATGATGAAGAGAGAAAGACTTGACAGTTGATTAACGAGAATCACACTAAAGTCTATGAATAAAGACGAGTGCATTGAATAGCTAGGGTCTACGCTCCGTACGTAAAGCCACTCTAGACAAGGATGGGATAAACTCCGTCTCATCATTCCTTATTTCTTCAGGCTCGTAGCGTATGATACTTCTTATAACTGCCAAGTTGTTGGTGAAGAATCTTCATTGTTGCTCTTTGTGTTGATGCTGTCTTGTATGAAGAAGACTTGGTAGTTTATTCGATTCGTATTGCACTAAAGTCTATGAATAAGGGTGAACGCTTTGAATAGCTAGGGCCTATGCCCCGTACGTAAAGTCTCTCTAGACAAGGATAGGAGAAACTCCGTCTCATCATTCCTTATTACTTAAGGCTCATATCGTACAACTTGGATCGTATTTACCAAGTGTTGGCCTTTGATTTATCTTATATAATCCGCTGCTTGATGTGATTGAGGATGCCTTGAATGAAGATCTGACTTGAGGTTTCGATCTCCACAACTTAGAAATAAAAGTCTTACTAAGGGACCAATGGTCTTTTGGTCACTGAAATTAGACTGTGGGTTTATACACGTTCAAAGGATTTAATTGATTAAAATTACTTTTGATCAATTTGAATTGGAGGGTTTGAAATAATTTGAAAGTTAGGTCAGAACCTAATCTAATTTTTAGAAATGATCAATCTAACCTAAGGGAGCATGTTACAGTTTAGCCAAAATTCTTGATTAAAATTCTATGTTAAAATACTAAGGAAACATGCAATTATGTGGTCAAACTACCAAAATAACCCCAAAGGGATAAAATGGACAATTCACAAAAGTATCCAATTAGAGACAAAACTAAATCTTAATAATCATCATCCTAACTAACAACTTACAAATTAATCAAGTTCTAACAATACAATTCTAATATTCAAGAAACCTTATTATTTAGAAATCTAACTACATTCTAAATAACTAATATCTAATTAATCCTAATTGAAATTCTAAACTAATTATCTCAAGATCCTAATTAATCCCTAAAATTTAATTAAACTAAACGTGTTGATCCTCAAGAATTAATCATAACATGTTGAGATTGTTATTTTGTGTTGTGCATGAATATTAGTTATTGTTAGGGTGAATGATGGTTAGTTGTAGCTTCTGTTAGATGTTGGACAGGTTAAATGTTGCTAGGGAATGACTTTCTGTCACTCATATTACCCTTTGATCAAATGAGAACTAGTTTAATTTAGTTCAGTATGCTAACAATCTTGTGGTGCAAACAGATTTGATTCATGCCTTACGACGACCCACTGTAAATTGGTGTTGCTTTGCTGTTAATAGAAATGATGTTAAAAATGAGTGCGAGTTACTGTTGGCATTGAATTAAATTGAACTATAGAGTTATTAAATTAATTAGGAACTAAATATAGTTAAGAATGTGTGGTTGGGCCTAACTCAAACCCTGGTAGAGTGAGGGTTAAGAATATGTGGTTGGACCTAACTCAACCCTACAAAACCAGTTGGTAGAGTGAGGATTGCCTCCACTTATAAACACATGTTCAAGCCATATATTGTCCGATGTGGGACTCTTAACAAATATGATTGTTGTTGCTGCAGTTTTTTCTTTATGAAATTTAAACGTAAGTCGAATTGTTATATCGTTTCCTGAACTAAGTTGGCATTTTGTTTATATAGGTTCTGTTTGGCGTTTCTTGGAACTGATTAGTGCGCTACTGCAATTTCGGTTGGATACTGACTAAGATTCAACCTATTATGAGCTATTCCCACAGATTAACATTAATACTGACTAGAACTATTTCTTTTTACACAAAACCTGGTCCAACTTATGAAAATTTTAAAAAATCTATGCCAATTGAGAATTATGCTTGAATGTTGCCATTTTTGATGTCTCGCTTGATTTTGCTGCAGGTTAAGACTTTGGTGAATCATCATGGATGCGTATCATTCTTCTAGCTTCACCAAATATATGTACCAACGCCTCCTCCGGTATCTTTGCACGGGGATATGACAGAAGAGATGGAAGTCCTAATGAAGGCACAGGGAATTTTTCCAGTTCATGTAACACCACGGGCCCAAAATAGAGACTTTTTTTACCACAGAGTCCCTTTTTTTAAAAAATATTCCCAATATAATCCGTTTTGAAAATAATTTTTCAGAATACCCTATTTTATTTCTATGTCTCGTCCATTCAAATGACGAGTTGTTAAAAAATATTGTTGTATTGACTTGTCCATCGATTCGACGAGTACTAACCTGAATTTTTCCCCAGGCTTGAACTCGGTCAATGGATGGCCGAGTGAATGAAGTGTTAATTTTTTTTGTTTTTAAAATTAATTTAATAAATCTAATAAATTAATTTTGTTTTTAAATACAATATTATGCCACATTATTACAATTAATTATAAATACAATTATTATAATTATTAAAAAAACCTTTTAATTTAATGAGGCATAATATTACAACAATTTTTACCATTATTTTGTTTCTGTAATAAATAATAATAATTGTATTTAAAAATAAAATTAATTCAATTAAAAGCAATTGTTTTACAATTAATTCATTTTAAATTAATTTTAAAATAATTGTTATTATAATTCATTTTATTTTAACTTAATTTTAAATTAAATTTCATATATAGATATCTATCGTCTTACAAATACATGAATCTTTATGTTACAATTATTATTTAATTATTACAATTAAAATGAGGTATAATTTAATTCATTTAAAAACAATTATTTCAAAAATGGGGCACCGTAGTAAAAATACAATATTATAATTTAATTATATTATTAGGATTATTATTAAATAGTTTTTTAATTATTTTTATATTTAAATAATAAAAATTATTTTTTTAAATAATAATATTTTTGTAAATTAAAAAATTGTTTTAATAATAAAACTATAAATATTATAATGAGGCATATGTTTAATTTTAATAAGTAATAATAATTTTATTAATATTATAATAATTGTTTTTAAATCAGTTAATTTTGTTTTTAAATATAATTATTATTACTTATTATAATTAAACATATGCCTCATTATAATATTTATAATTTTATTTTTAAAACAATTTTTTAATTTACAAAAATATTAATTATTATTACTTAATATAGAATTGTTTTATAATTATTATTTTATTAATATTAATATTAATATTTTTATTATTTAAATATAAAAATAATTAAAAAACTATAAAATAATAATCTTAATAATATAATTAAATTATAGTATGGAATTTTTACTATCGTGCTCGTTTTTTGAAATAATTGTTTTTAAATAAATTAAATTATACCCCATTTTTATTTGTAGCACGATAGATATCTATATATGGAATTTAATTTAAAATTAAATTAAAATAAAATGAATTATAATAACAATTATTTTAAAGTTAATTTAAAATGAATTAATCGTAAAACAATTGTTTTTAATTGAATTAGTTTTGTTTTTAAATATAATTATTATTTATTACTGAAACAAAATAATTTTGTAAAAATTGTTGTAATATTATGCCTCATTAAATTAAAAAATTGTTTTAATAATTGTAATTAATTGTAATAATTGTATTTATAATTAATTGTAATAATGTGGCATAATATTGTAATTAAAAACAAAATTAATTTATTAGATTTATTAAATTAATTTTAAAAACAAAAAAGTTTAACATTTCATTCACTCGATCATCCATTGGCCGAATTCATGTATGGAGAAAAATTCAGGTTAGTACTCCATTGGCCGAATTCATGTATGGAGAAAAATTCAGGTTAGTACTCGTCCAATTGATGGGCAAGTTAATACAATAATATTTTTTTCTTCAACAACTCGTCATTTGAATGGACGAGACATAGAAATAAAATGGAAAATTATTTTAAAACGGGTTATATTTAAAATATTTTTTCAAAAAAGGGACTATGTGGTAAAAAAAAAGTCCAAAATAGAAGCCTAGGTCGACATACAAATGGAAATGCAGATCCGTACAAAAGCATGGAAAGTTTGGTTAATTCTGATGCAACTGATACTGGAGGGAAAATATCAGGTAGTACTCAGGGCTTTCTCCAGCTATCTCTGCAGACATGGTTGAACTACAAGCGACAATGGCCTAGAATGCACAGTAGCCCCTCTATGAGCGGTAGTAATAATTGTAGACATTGCTTCAATGACACTTTTCTACTCTGATAACGTGTGGGTATTTTCACGGAAGGGTAATGCTAACTTGTGCCCCAAGGACACAAGTTAAGAAATCGACAAACATAATTTTTTTATTAAAAAAAACAATAGAATCATTAATTATGATTTTGTATTAAGTTCACAATACAAATTTTAAAACTTTTTTACTTTATTTATCTCTTAACTTATTTCCTTAAACACAAGTTAGCATTGCCCTTCACAGAAAGCACAAATGGCGGCATCAGTACGGAAAACCTTTATTTCAATTCCTCTGGAGGAGGATGTTTCCACTTAGGAGCATGAATATTTAATATTTCGGCGCGTGCCTCACAACTTTTGATACAAATTTAATATATTTATTTAATAAAATCATTAGAATAGCTAATCCGTTTAATTTATCAAGTGTGACATAGGGAGTAAAATAGTTATATTAAAGTTATATTTTTTTGTGAAAAGACTTATTTGAACAATTATTAATGCATGTTGAACATGAATTTAATTGGACATGAACTCCTTCCGTCTCACAACGAGTGATTCTTTTGTAAAAAAAAAAATCTCAAAATAAATGATTCACTTCAATTTATAATGCACATTAATTCTTTTTTTCCAATTGTACCCCTTAATTATTATAACTTTCATCACTCACAATATTTATAATGAGTATTATTTTGGTAATAACATAACCATGTCTATCTTATTTATTAACTTTTCTTAATACGTTTAAAATGCTCAACTAGATCATTCACGGTAGGACGGAGGGAGTAATAAATTGGAACGAAAAATGTGATCATATTAATATTCAAATTTTTGTTTCACAAAATTCACATATCAAAGGAAATTATTATGAATACGTTACTACTCCTTTCGTCTCATAAAAAATGTCTTATTCGAATAATACGCGGTTCTTAAAAAAATGATTAGATGGGTTAATTTTAATGATAAAATTTATATCATTTATTAGAATATTCTTATTAATTATTCTTAATAGATGAGTTGAATAAAGTAAAAATTAAAAAATAAGGGTATAATAATAGAAAAATAATAATAAATATTATATTAATATTGTAAAAGAAGAATTATTTCTAAACATAAAAAAAATATAAATGAGACATTTTGTATAAAACGAATAGTATAATTTTATTTTTAAAAAGAATATATTATATGATCAAGCTTCTTCATCGTAATGAAGTTTACGCATAACTAAAAATAGAAAAATTCAAAATAAAATAAAATACAACTCAAACAAATAAAAACTACATCTACCGGTGGGTTGGCTGCTCATGACACCTTATCATAATACTTTTTCCTAACATTTTTATTAAGATTTAAATCATATTTATGACTAACATTGCATTAATTATAGCAAAATAAGATATTGTAGAAAATTGCATTTCACTTTAAAATCACTTTAACTAAACAATTTAACAATGTCTTACATATGGAAGATACAGGGAAAAGAATCATTGCTAGAATACCATGTCACAAACGAAGACGTGACCCCTTGGAAATATTTTGTTGCTATCAAATTGGATAGTGGCAGGAATTATGAATTACACACGAATGTATAATGATGATCATGGATGTGGGTTGATCCATGAGTTCGTTGATCTAAACTGAAGCAATTTATAAATTTTGATCACCGTATTTTAGCCATCAAAATTTGATATCCATGAGTAAACTTTTAGAGGTCACTAAATAAAAATCAATCATCGATTTAGCGACTGAAATTTTATGCATTTAATCTCATAAATATGAGATACCAAAATTTCGGTCACTGATACTATTTCCATTCCAACTTATTTTAAAATTTTAATTTCCTTTTAATTTTTAGTAAAAAGTTCAACTTTTTTATTGTTTTAACAAATAAATCATACATTTATATAAAAAATTATGCCATTTTATTTTTATAGGTACATAAAAGTGAATTTTATTTTTATTATGCAGTTTTTATATGTGCATAATGAAATTACATTAATAAATTCAAATTTTATTTTCATTACATCCAATTAAATTAAATAATAATTTATAATTTTTAAATATTATTTAGATACTTTTATTTTTTATATGTATATATACTTAAATATAGAGAATATAACAAATGATATTAAGCGGTCTAATGGTAAGGTCTTATTGAAATTTGTGGCACTTATTAATTTTATTTTATGAAAAAGAACACTAAAATCAATTATTAAATTCGATCTCTAAATTTAATCACAAATTCGTTCGCCAAATTTCGGTAACTAAATTCTTGTGAAAGCATAATGCCTAGCACTTTTACAATCAAAAAGTGATAGTCGCTAAATCAGCCGCAAAATATTATAATTATCAATTTTTAAACTTTTTCGGTCATTAAAAACAAATTTCTAATAGTATTTTTCTCATTATCCCTTGAGAGATTCTCTATTTCTTTGTCGGTTAATATATCAGTACTCGTCTCCATTAGAATTTTTCATCATTAAATCCTCATAGGACTTTTTAGGTGCAAGAATTTTTTATCATTCTTTACCATTGCAACCGCATCGTCATAAATCAAATACATGCTCGAGCCTTACTTGAAACTTTAATCCCCACCTTTGATTTTTTTTAAAGTTGCTACAAAAAATATTGTTTATCTTCTGATATTTCATGTTTTCCATAGACAAACCCTAATAGAGGATTTTCTAGCCACGTAAACCCTTTGTTTGTTAAAAAAACAAAAAATTATATATATATATATATATATATATATATATATATATATATATATATATATATATATATATATATATATTTATTTATTTATTTATCTAAAAATTGAATTCATAATTAATATAATTTTTTCTCTGGAGTGAAAATTCAACCAAAAAAAATTGTACAATTTTTATGATACGTTTCATTACATCTCTCACCAACTGAGATAAACGTTCTTTTCAATCTTATTAAACTAGTATTTTTCACTAAATTTGTTTTTAATATTATACAAAGAACTCGTCATCTTCACGTAATGATAAGTAGATTGAACAAATCTTGAACACTTAGACATCCAAGAGTTATAGACATCTAGAAGAGAAAGAGAGTAAGATATAACTATAAGGATGAATTGATTGGAAATACACAAACGAAATTTCTATGTCCAATATATGATAGAACGTAACTCTAATAACACTTATGTTTTAAGTTTATAATATTTTAGCATGTATTTGAAAATATAGAAAGTTGGTAACCCAAAATTTTATTTGTCAATTATTTTCAAGTATTTTATAAAAGTAAGAGTAATAAAAGAAAAGTTAAATTTACAATATTAAAATAAAATTTATATTTGTAATAAAATTTATAATTATGAATAATCTATTTATATTAAAATTCTGAGTTAAATATAATTTCAGTTTATATAAAATATTCATGTTTAAATTTTATACAAGATAAGGATTAAAAATTATCATAATTAGAATTATATTTAACTTTAAAACTAAATATTAAATTAGTATTAAAATTGTATAGATAACATTATCATAATTAAAAATAGGTTTAACTTTAAAACTAAATACTAAATGAGAAAAGGGGTGATGCACCGACCGTGTAACTTTATTTTACACTGTCAACTAATGACGACCACGCATCCCGTCAAATCAGACTGAAAATTTTAAAATACTGATATGATATGGCGAAATGATATATTCTTATTGGATGTTATTAAACGCATATTAAATTAATATTAAAATAGTATACATAACAAATTGTTTATTCAATAATAATTTATTACTCTTTAATTAACTAAAACAAGAGAACCAAAAGAGCCATTAATTCTGACTAATAAGAAAAAATCGAAAGAAAAAAAAAAAGATTTGGTGACCAGCAGGATTTGAAATAAAGACTTCCATATATTTTCCATTACTTTTACCATATGCGCCAAGATAACAATTCAGAATCACACTTCATTTTAACACAGTCTATTAGTCTATTATGTATGTTAAGAGGGAATTCAATGTTGATGTCCACCATATGGTAGGGTTGGTAGGTCTTTTGGTTGTAAAACTTGGCTGGATTTTATTAGACATTTATCCTGTTGTGTTTCCTGTTGTGGTTTGTTAATGAACAACTTTTGCATTAAAAAAACAATTGAGAATTAGTTAAGTTATACTTGGCACTTTCCTATATTTCAATAATATCTTTGTTGTCTTCGTGAAAATTGAAGCAAAAAATTCAGATAAAATATTAGGTAAATTAAATATATGAAACCTGATAAAAAAAATCTGATAGTATATATAAAAAAAATCTGATTTTGGAGTTTTCAAAATCAAGATGTTGAAACGTCCAAAATCATCTAGTAGTATTTATGTTTTCTTATATATTATTGTTTTCTTAAGTTATGTAATCATCTAACTAAGTTATATAATTGTTTGTCAAATGTTAAGTTGTGTTCATCATGCATCAATGGAAGTGTCAAAATGTTATCTAATAAAGAGTGTTTTGCAAATGTCTGAAAAATTCTACACATAATATACAAATAATACATAAAAAAAAGTTTAAATAGGCCTTTAACGGGCTATGTGTGTTGCCTGCGCTGCCAAACTATAAACATTTCCATTTGGGTTCACCAAACCTATGAGGTTATCCATAATCACTACTATCATCTACAACCGTTAAGCGCCATGTGCACCATGTAGAGGTGGTGGAGACGGCGACATGTCATCATAAGGTACCTCAACATCAACATGAGAAGATCCAACATGAGAAGGTCCAAGTTCATATCTATGTTGCCCATGTGCGGTGATGCGAGGGTGTGATACCGTAAGGTACCTGTAACATGCTACATCCCGACTCGACAAATAAATAAATAAAATATGAATAAATCACAAATACTCACCAAGCAGGATGCTACTCACAGCCATTAAAATATTTTGAACCACATAATAAAGAAACAACCCATTTGATAAGCAGCGGAAAATTATAAAACGTTTGGCATTAGAAGCCTTAACAACAATATTAGTTTGAAAAGGGGTTCATCATAAAATAAAATCAAAGGGAAAAATACACAACATAAATAAATAAATAAGGAACAACTTGTTCCCCTCGTGTTACACAACAGAGTGACTTCGACTATAAGACTCGAATAACAAGCAACTAAAGAGGCACTACACAGTCTTCAACCTCAAATTCCTACTTATGTACCTGATTATCTGTACTTCAGAGAAGCACAGACGCAATAAAACAAATTGGGAATGAGAATACATTCAAATAATAAACGATGCATAAATAATCATGATAGATTCACATATCTAAAAAATCATCCATGTATAAGAATGCACATCATAGTCACCCACATCATAATCACCCACACACAATCGTGCAAGAGTATCCATCATTACACAATCATCTCATCTTCATGTAATGTAATGCAACAATAACTCAACTCATGCTCGTCACGGTCCTCACTCTGTACCCGACTCACAACTCAACTATATATATATATATATATATATATATATATATATATATATATATATATATATATATATGGTATTGACTAAATAATTGGTTCTTCATACGAACTGGGTTCTAATCTCTATGAATCCTAAGCCCTAACTCTGAGCTCCAAGCTCCCACTCTAAGCTTGGGACAAGTCACTAGTCCCCACTTTTAACTAGAGAGCATGCCTCTTTCACAACAAAAATAACATATGATGCATAACATTAGACAATGTAATACATCCCCTCTTTGACTTCATATGATCATGCAACAACAAAACATGAATACAACCACATTCTGACTTAAAAAAATCACACAATAACAACACATACCAAAGATTACGGCCCCACCCTGACAGTAATCAATCATCAATAGATGTATAAATATTCACACAATTAGTCATACATTCACACCTTTAACATACATCCACACATTATTCAAACATGACAATTCATTGTAACAATTCACCATTGAGTAAACACAACGATTCATATAGTTATCAATACATTCTAATAACACAACAATGAATACAATCCCACTCTTACTATAAAAAATTTCACTACAACATAGTAAGGACCACAACCTCACTCTGGTTGTAATTCATCATGCACTCAACACATTACAAGTAGTTCTCACTCCAAACTACTTGTCTCCTCAATCATCATTAGGCATGTACAATTATCACACTTTTATACACATGATTCACAACATAAATCCACATAATGATCACATAGTCACATAACAAGTTTTCTCACAAAAACACATCCATTATGTAGCTCTACGCGTCAGTTCTTCAAGGTTTCAAATGACACCTCATTTAGACTTACAAAACAAAAGTTACGACCAAAATCGTCGGAAAATAAAACATGTTTAACTTAGAAAAAATTTAAAAATTTTAAACCCGCAACAATCGATTGTGATATGGTGACAATCAATTGTCATCAATGCTATTTACTCACTGACTTTTCAAAAAATTCTTCAGGACTCAATACAATTTATTAATTTGTTCCCACAATCGATTGTCATTAATTTTTTTTCCAAAAACAAACACATGCAATTGATTGATCCATAATGACAATCGATTGTCATACGCACAATTTCTTAAAGTAAAGGCATGCAATCGATTACCTTAAGATGTCATGAATTAATCTCATTCATGAATGTCAATCGTGTAAGTTGTAAATGCGTCTAGGGGGGGGGGGGGGTGAATTAGGTGGTAAAAAAATTCTTCGATCTTGTTTCCAGTTCTTGGTTATTTTTCGTTTTAAGTGCTGAAAAATAAATTGCGGAAAGTAAAAGGACACCGGAAATTATAGTGGTTCCCTTAACACTCCGAAGGTACTCCACTCCCTTTCGACTCGAAATAGATTTCACTATAGTTAGAATTATTGTACAACCTACTCACACCAATGGTGATGCTTACTATCTAACCTATAGGTAATCAAGTGTATGAAGAACAATCCTCTTCAACACTTCACTTGTTTCCAACAATCCTGGACAACAAGGTATGATACAAAAATCTAAACTTAATTAAAAAGTTGATGATGAATCTTGAATATATTAATCACTTGGATTAATCTTCCCCTTTGGATATCAATCACTCAATGTAGTATACAAGTGTTCAAACCAAATGATATGTATTCTTATCAAGGTATATGGAGGTTTAATGCAAAGAATACTTTTTAAGAAAGTTTTTGGACACTTGATAAAAATCTGAGTTTTTATAAGAATGATTAATTGAAAGTGTTTGCAAGAAAGGAGGTGGTCATAAAAAATGAGTAATGATGTTTATATATTGTTACAAACACCTTTTCAAATAGGTATAATTTTCTTCATAAAAATTAGTGAAAAGGTATAAGTATTTGAAAATATTTTTCATGAAAAGAGGCCAAGAAATGCTGAAACGAACAGTGTTAACCGGTTAACCAAATGGGTTAACTGGTTAACGCATATAACGTTAACTTCAGAATTTCAAAAACAGGACCGTTAACCGGTTAACCCATATGGTTAACCGGTTAACACTGTTGAAACACAGAAAAATATTTTAAGTAAAATGAGTTTTTCATTTCAACATGTTAACAAATGGTTAGGTTAAATATGGAAATGCAAAACATGATTGTTGAACACTTGTATACTAATTTAAGAGTGAGTTAGATATACCTTAGAAGTGATTCAACAAATTTGCAAAAGTGTTGGCTTGATAATGAAGCTTGAACCAAATGTTGCTATGCATATGTGGCTTGATTAACTTGATGCTTTGAATTCTCTTGAAGCTCTTATCTTTTTGCATTGATACATGTTGTCTTCATCAAAATTCTTTTGGATTGAAGCATGCTTCTACAAATTGATTGTCAACAAATTCACATTCTAACAGACTAGACACATCAATTATCCTCAGTATGATAGCGATTAATTGTTCTTATCATGAATTAACCAGTTGTGGTGATACTCTAAAATCCCCAATTTTAATATACTCTCATCATATAATCAATTAGTTCATAGGCACATAACAACACAATAGAAAAATAGAGTTTCTCACATTAATCCATGGCAAAAACAGATATATCAACATGCGTCTATCATACTCATCATCAAGCAATAGAGATAAACAAAACCCTATTGGAGGGCAAGAGAAACCTCTCTACCCTTTCATGATATAAGTATCCTTAGATGAATAATCCCCTTTTACCTTGTAAATCCAACAAAACCGGCAAAGCAAGCTTCCAAGGATCCCTTCTCTCAAGCCCTAACTCTCCCTTCTAATGTTCTTCTCTCAAAGTCCCTTGTTTTCACGTACTGACACAAAAAGGCTCTCGACCTAATTTTCTCTAGCTTTTAGAATATATATTATTCTAAATAATTTCTCTTAATTATTATTTTTCCCAAGAAGCACTCCATTTCTCTCCACTCACCACTAAATTTTCTCAATCCACAAAGTTGACTCAATTCTCCATATTTCACTAATTTCCAATTATTTAATTAATTAATTTCCACTAAAATAACTAATTAACACAAATCACCACAAATCTCTTCACCGGCCAAACATGTCATACGTCACAAAAATAATTATTTAAATAAATTATTCAATTAAATTGAATAAATAATTAAATAAGTGAATAATCAAATCAAAATGTTACAACTCTCCCCCACTTGAAAGAATTATTTCCCTCGAAAATTACCTAACGGGAAAAACTCTGGATAAGTCTCTCTCATCCGACTCTTGAGCTCCCATGTCACATTGCCACCAACAGGACCTCCCTAAACAGCCTTCATTAAAGGGATCTCCTTGCCTCGTGAGTGCTTCACTTCATGATCTTCAATCTTTAATGGAAAAGTTCTCTCTAACTTGAACATCATCCAACTGGATCACATGAGACGGATCAGGAATGTACCTTCTCAGCTGAGACACATATAACACATCCCGAAGATTTGAAATATATAGCAGTAATGCAACTTAGTAGTCCATTTCTACTACTCTTTGAAGAATCTAAAATGGATCAATGATACACGGCGTAAGTTTCTTTGGCTTCAACGATCGACCAACACTAGTTACCAAAGTAACTCTCAAGAATACATGATCTCCCTCTTGGAACTCAAGTGTTTTTCTTCCCTTGTCATGATAGTTCTTTTGATGACTCCGCAGAGCTTTCATCTTCTCTTGGATCATCTTGATCTTATTAGTAATTTGCTAAACTATCTCAGGTCCAAGCACAACACTCTCACCAGAATCATACCAACACAAAGGTGTCATACACCTTTTACCCTACAACGCCTCAAACAGTGTCATTCCAATGCTAGAATGGAACTATTGTTACAGGTGAACTCAACCAGCGAAAAGTAATTGTCCTAGTTACCTCCTTGCTCCAAAACACACGTCCTCAAAAATTCCTCCAAAGACTGGATGGTTCTCTCTGTTTGATTATCTATTTACGGATTACAAGGAAAACTCAACTTCAGCTTAATACCCACTGCTTCCTACAAACTCTGCCAAAACCTCGATGTAAACCTCATATCTCTATCAAACACAATACTTGATGGGATACCATGCAAGCTAACAATTTTCTCAATATAGAATTCGGTCAACTTCTACAAAGGGTAACTGATCTTAATCAGTATGAAATGAGTCGATTTAACCAGTATGTCAACAATAACCCAGATGGAAACACATCCCTTCATTGTCTTCAGAAAACTTGTCACAAAAACCATGGAAATATTGTCCCACTTCCGCTTATGAATAATCAATTGTTGCATCGGACCCTATGGCTTTTGATGTTCACTCTTTGACATTTTGGCAAGTCAAACACACATAAACAAACTCAACTACTTCCTTCTTTATTCCTAGCCACAAAAACATTTTCTTCATGTCCTGATACATTTTAGTAGCACCAGGATGAATACTTAGACCATTCTTATGATCTTCTTCAAGATTACTATTCTTAAGCTCTAGCACATCAGGTACACAAACTCTGTCTATGAATGTCATCACACCATTATCATTGATCCTGAAATCACCTCATTTACCTTGATTCATTAACACTAACAGGTTAACCAATTCCAAAAAAACTTTTTGACCTTCTTTGATCTCCTCAAGGATACCACTTGTCAGCTTCAACGTGCCTAACTTCACATTATTAGGAGTCTCTTCACACACCAAACTTAGGTTTCTAAATTGTTCAATCAGTTCCAAATCTCAAACCGTAAGCATCGACATATGCAACGACTTCTTGCTCAAAGCATTAGCTACGACATTGGCTTTACCAGGATGGTAACTCAAACCAAAATCATAATCTTTCAGGAATTCAATCCATCTCCTCTGCATCATATTCAACTCTCTCTGATCGAACAAATGTTGCAAACTCTTGTGATTATTAAACACTTCGAATCTAGAGCCAAACAAATAATGCCTCCAAAGTTTCAACACAAACACCACAGATGCTAACTCTAGATCATGCGTAGGATACTCCATCTCATGATCTTTCAAATTGTCTCAAAGCATAAGCCAAAATCCGACCATTCTCCATCAACACACCATCTAGCCCTATCATAGAAGCATCACAATGCACAACAAAGGCTTCACTTGGACTTGGCAAAATTAACACTGGAGAAGACGTCAACTTCTTCTTGAGCTTTTGAAAACTCTCTTCACATTGAACACTTCATACATAAGCTTGGCCCTTTCGAGTCAAGTGAGTCAAAGGCAATCCCAACTTCAAAAATCCTTCAATGAACCTTCAGTAATAACCATCCAAACCAAGAAAACTTATGTTCTCGGTAACAGACTTCAGAGTCTTCCACTACAATACTACATTTATCTTCGATGGATCAACATGAATACCACAACTAGAAATCACTTAGCCAAGGAAACTTACTTCCTTCAACCAGAACTCTCACTTCGATAACTTTTCATACAACTTCTTCTCTTTCAAGATTTCAAACACAACTCTGAATTTCTCCATATTCTCTTCATCAGACTTGGAATACATCAAAATATAATCAATGAAAACAATCATAAAGTGATCTAAGTACATATGGAATATTTTATTCATATACTCCATGAACAATCCATGCGCATTAGACATACCAAACAGCATCACTGAATATTCGTAGTGACCATACCTTATTCTGAATGCAGTCTTCAGAATATCCTCTAACTTCATATAAATTTGATGATAGCCCGAACGCAATCAATCTTGCTAAAAACAGAAGCAACACCCAACTAATCCATCAGATCATCAATCCTCAAAAATGGATATTTGTTCTTGATAGTAACCTTGTTCAACTATCGCTAATCAACACATAACCTCATGTTACCATCTTTTTTCTTAACTAACAACATTGGCGCTCCCTGCAGCGAAACACTCGATCGAACAAACTTATTCTCAAATAGATCCTCTAACCGTTTCTTCAGCTTACTCAGATCTGAAGCATACATCCTATAAGGAGCCATCAACATGGGACTAGTACCAGGTACAAATCTATAACAAACTTCACCTCATGCTCTGGCGGAAAATCACTGATGTCATCTGGGAACACCTCAGGAAAAATCACGTACCATAGGTATATCCGTAATCATTCCTTTGCTTTCCCCGCTCAAGGACGCGAACACCATGAACATTTGAGCACTATCACTCAAGGGCATCTATGTTTGTCTCGCGGTTATGAAACTCGACTTTGTATTCTCTTCGGATTCAAAAAACTGCAATGACTTATCGAAACAATTGGTAAACACGTGGTTGATCTCCAACCAATTCATTCCCAGAATAACACATGGTCAATACCAAGATCTCTACCAAAAATTGTCAACGGAAAAATCGAACACACCAATGAAGTAGTCACTGAACCATTAGATGGGGTATCAATAACCTTGCTACCACTCATAGCAGACAATTCCAAAGTCAATCTCAAAAAACACTCATCAGAAATAAACTTCGACTCTTCCTCTTCAACAACTCAGGAAACAACATTGATTCATCCAAGAACCTGCATTATTGCAATCAGCAGCACACCGAACCAATCCACCATACCTGAAACATCTCAAAGAAGCAGAAGCTTCTCCCTAACTTGTTTCAATCCCGCTCCTGCCAACAAACGGTTTGGAAAACGAACGAGCATCGACAATGTTTCACACACATTTCGCATATTAAGGAACAAACAAAATCACAAAACTTGGTCGAACAAACCGAGTTGCTCTGATACCACAATGTAACATCCTACTTCCCGACTCGACAAAAAATAAATAAAACATGAATAAATCACAAATATTCACCAAGCAGGATGTTACTCACAACCATCAAAACATTTTGAACCATATAATAAAGAAACAACTCGTTTGATAAGCAGCGGAAAATTATAAAATGTTTGGCATTGAAATCCTTAACATCAACATTAGTTTGAAAAGGGGTTCATTATAAAATAAAATCAAACGGAAAAGATATTCAACATAAACAAATAAATCAAAACTCGCCCCCCTCGTGTTATGTATCAGAATGACTCTAACAATAAGACTCGGATGACAAAAAACTAAATAGGCACTACATCATCCTTAACCTCAAGCTTCTACCCAGGTACCTGATTATCTGTACTCCAGAGGAGGATAGATGCAACAACACAAATAGGGGGTGTGAGTGTATTCAAATAATAAGTAGTGCATAAAAAATAAGGCTAGATTCACATATCTATAAAATAATCCATATATCAGAATGCACGACAACATCATGTATTCACGTCTCACCCACATCACAGTCACCCACACAAAATCATGAAAGAGTATCCATCATTACACAAACATATCATCATCATGTAATATAATGCAACAATGACTCGAGTCATACTCATCGTGGTCCCTACTCTGAACTAGGCTCACAACTCAAGCTTAAATGCATGCGGTGCCGACTCAACAATTGGGTCTTCATATGAACCAGGATCCAATCTCTGCGAGCCCTTAGCCCCCACTTTAAGCTCGAAGCCCCCATTCTGAGCTTGGGAAAAGTCATTATGCCTCACTCTAAACTAGCAAATATGTTTATTTCATAACAACAACAACAACAAACGATGCATGGCATTAAAAAATTCAATGCAACCCCTCTCTAACTATACATGATAATGCAAAAAAAAAAAAACGAATACAACCCCATTATGACTGTAAACAATCACACAACAACAATGCATAACAAAGATTACAACCTCATTCTGACAGTAATCAATCATCAATACATGTATAACAATTCACACAATAAGTCATACATTCACACCTTTAACATACATCCACACGTTATTCAAACATGTCAATTCATTCTAACATCAATTCACCATTGAGTAAATACAATGATTCACAAAGTTATCCATATATTCCAACAACAAAAGAACAAATACAACCTCACTCTAATTGTGAACAATCACACTACAACATATTAAGGACTACAATCATACTTTGACTGTAATTCATCATGCACTCAACACAATATGAGTAGTTCTCACTCCGAACCACTCGCCTCCTTAGTCATCACTAGACATGTACAATTATCACACAATTATACACATGATTCACAACATAAATCCACACAATGATCATACAGTCACACGAAAAATTATCTCACAAAAGCACTACCATTATTCATCTCTACGCATCAGCTGTTTAACGATTCAAACGATACCTCATTTTGACTTACGGAACAAAAGTTACCCCCAAAATCGTCTGGGAATAAAACATGTTTAACTTAGAAATTTTTTAAAAATTTAAACAACAACAATCGATTGTCATATGGTGACAATCGAGTGTCATCAAGGCTATTTACTCACCGACTTTTCAAAACATGATTCAGGACTGAATACAATCGATTAACTCCTTCCTACAATCGATTGTCATTAATTTTTTTCCAAAAACAAACACATGCAATCGATTGCTCCATAATGACAATCGATTGTCATAGGAAAATTTTCTAAAAATAAAGGCATGCAATCGATTACCTTAAGATGTCAATCGATTGACATCATGTACTTTTCCAAAAAAAACAAATTTTCACAGTATCATTCTAATTCCTCATCTCCTATCTCTTATCCCTCAAACCAATCCTAATTACAACAATCAAAACATAAAACATTCACATTCTAACATAATAAACACATCAATTATCCCTAGTATGAAAGTGATTCATTGTTCTTATCTTGAATTAACTAGCTATAGTGATACCTTAAAATCCCCAATTTCAACATAATTTCATCATACAATCAATTGGTTCATAGAGACACAACAACAAAACAAAATATCTCACATTAATCCATCACAAAAATGATTATTAACATGCATTTATCATACTCATCATAAAGCAATAAAGATAAACAAAACCATATCAGAGGTCAAGGGAAACCTTTATGCCCTTTCATGATATAAGCACCCTTAGATGAAGAATCTCCCTTACCTTATAATTCCAGCAAAATCAGAAAAACAAGCTTCCAAGAATCGATTCTCTCAAGCTCTAGCTCTTCTTTCCAATGTTCTTCTCTCAAAGTCCCTTGTTTTCACGTACTGACACAAAAACGCTCTCTAACTTTTAGAATATATATTATTCTAATTAATTTTTCTTAATTATTATATTTCCCATCAAGCACTCCACTTTTCTCCATTCACCACTAAGCTCTCTCATTTCACAAAGTTGGCCCAATTCTTCATATTCTTCCAATTTCCAATTATTTAATTAATCGTTTCCCACTAAACTAATTAATTAACATAAATCACCACAATGCCATCACCGGCCAAACATATCATACGTTACAAATATAATTATTTAAATAAATTAATCAATTAAATTAAATAAATAATTAAATAAGCAAATAATTAAATTAGGGTGTTACAGTACCACTCCAAATACCCATCCACACACTCCACGGGGAACTGGACCGCCACTGCAAGATCTCTAATGGCACATGTAGAACATATAATATTATCACGAAACCAGCTATCAATGCCATCAGAGGGAATAGTAGGGACTAGTCGTGGAATTTCCTGGACGTATGCATATTGGCGCAGACACCTTTTTCAGGTATAGTGTCATCGAACTCCTCATCCCCTTTATCCACTGTATGACCTGTGTATGGTGTCCAAATGACATTTTCTACAACCAGTACATCGGTCCTCTTCCTGTAATCCACAACACTTTCCAGGCGTGCAAGTCTTTCCTTCCATCTCTTGGCCTATGGGGACCCAACAGTGGTGGCAATAACCCTCCCGTTAAAAATGGATGTGAAATGCTCGTATATCTAGCACTACACAATAACAAAGATTCAAATAACATGAAGCAATGTCATAAATAGAATTAACATAATAAGAATTAATAATTTAGTTATACCTAAAATAGACTCATATAACCGACAAACTGCATTATCTAAAAAATAGTCGCCTCCTTAAGGGAAGCATATAGAACAATCAATGCAACACACCCACATGCCCAACTGAAATGGTCAAGATAGTTAAACAACAACATGTACTTAGCATCAATATATACATGAAACTTATTCGCTAAGATAGTACATCCTACAAGTTGTAGTATGTATACCCTAACGGTTTGCTTATACATAACTTGACGCACTAGCTCTTTATAACTATCTTGGAGCCAATATAGGCGAAAGTGGGCACCCCTCATAAGCTTAAACTCGTCTATCATCTACAATTTAATAACCCCCATGTGATGTACAATTGTCATATGTGTGGTCTCCTGACAAATGATAGGAGCGGTGAAGAAACTACCTGTCAACGGAATATGGAAAAGCATGGAGAAATCATCTAAAGTAATTGTCATCTCACCAAATGGGAGATAGAAGGAAGATGTCTTCTTGTGCCATCACTCAACAAAGGTTGTCAATAGATGACCTTCGAGCATGGTAAGTGAACCAGTGGAAGGAGACCGCACGCCTCAACTATCGCCTTCACCTGCGGTGGCATCTCAACATCAGAGAACTTCTTTAGCTTCAACCCATGGGTGGTCACCTTAAGTGGAATGCGGTCTTGTAACAAACAAAGTGAAAAGCATCAGTTAATTTCAAAGTATCGTTAATAAATAAAGTCACATCATTGACATATAATATGCATACCTCTCCCTGCCATAATCTGAATGCCACATGATCCACATATCCTGTGAGAATAGAACAGTCATTGGTCCCACCAGGGAACCCTCTATCTATGTGTACAGACGGGTCTGTCGAAGCAGGGGTTGTCTCATGAGGATAAGTGACATATATCTAAACAGGAGGAGTAACCTCCATATCATCATTAATAGATGCCTCAGTAATTGGTACCTCAATAACTGTCTTTAGAGTAACCTCAATAGTTACGACTTCAAACGCAGAAGTATGGGGCAACTCTGTCTCTACAGGACGGGGCACATCAATCTCTACCATCATCTGCATGTCATCTTCAACTGGTGCTTAAACATCCCTTGACTCATCCTCATCACCACTGGCCCATCCAGAAGCAGATCTAGATACTCTACGTCAGATACTACGGGGTGTACAAAACTGAGCCTGATTGACCAGCTGCCTCTTGTGAGAACCGATCGGTGTCATTCTCCCTGCCCAGAGATATGAGTCCTCAACGTCAGCCACCCTTTCTCGAGTCCTCGCAGTAGCACCTCTATCACAATGTCGACCAACAATCGTACCATATGTGCCTCTAGTCTTCACTACAAAAAAGAAAAAACAAATTGTTTACAATCATCGGATTTTCAAAAAATCCAGAACTTATGGAGTTACCACATGTTTGGAATATCCGGTAAAAATATAAAGTTTTTCCGAATTTTTCAAAAAATGCGGCTGAACGTATGAATTTTATCCGGATTTAAAAAAAATGCAGAAAAAACATTGCATTTTTATCGGTTTTTTGGAATATCCGGAAACATTCATGCAATTTTACCATATCTTTTTAAAAATTCGAAAAAATGTATGCATCTTTATCGCACTTTTCAAAAAATACAGAAAAATGTATGCATTTTTACCGCACATTTCAAAAAATGCGGAAAAAAAATTACATTTCTTTCGAATATTTTCAAACATTCGGTGATAATTCAAGAAAAATCCAGAAAAATGCGTTAAAACACAAACTCATTTGTCATCAAACGAAAATATTTAATAGTGTCTTCGAAATATACAGAAATTTATCGAACTTTTCAAAAAAATCGAAATACTCCAATACTTTTTAAAAATGAAATTTTAATATTGTGAAGGATTAATATGATAAAAATACAGGGAAGGTGGGATGTCAAACTAAAATTGTAGGAGAAACCTCTAAAAATAGGATAGATTTGTTTTTTTAGACCATCTATATTTTGAGTGGGCGTTAATGTAATTTTCCATTTTCTTTCTACATCTTTTCATTTTTAATATGCTTTATAAAAAAAAGTTTATATTATTGTCCCACTATTTATTGACAAATCAGTTATGGTGACTTATTTATAGTATTAATATCATTCAACAATCATTAATGGCTATTAATTATTGGTGATTAGAGTCTCTCAATTATCTTAAATTTCAATTATTTTGGTTTGTCAATTATTGCATTTCTTACAAACCCCCCTGTTTTTAGTCTACAAGAATGGTGACTTTGTCTCCAAAGATGCAAATTTATTGTCCAAATAAGTCATATACCACTTTCTATGCTTTGTGACATGGTCAAATGTAAATTAGAATGTAGAGAAGTTAGTAGTCATAATAATATAAGAAAAAAATGATAGTTTTTTTTAATTGTGGATAGTTTATTCAACATCCAATAAAAATTAATTATTTGAGTAAATTTGTAAATAAAGTAAAAACTATCCTATTTGTAGTAAATATCTTACATATTTAAAAAATACACGTGGTCAATTTTTTTAGTATTGAATAATTTATCCATAATTTTTCTAATGGAAATTTAGACCTCGTCTAACGAAATTGCTGAGAAGTCAAAGATGACTAGTCTAAAACAACTAGCTTTTGTTGTTTGTTTTTGTTTGAGTTGTCATAATTTTAGTTTTCGTTCCAAGTTATGAGATTTTTCAACATGATTAACAACATATTTAATTGTGTTAACTATTTAAATCATTTGTTAAAGTTACTGTAAAATTTTGTATAATAAAATGTTGGAACATGTCACTATTTTGTTATAGAGCTGAATTTGAAAAAAATTCGTAATCCATACATTGTTACAGGAGATAAATGTATTTGTAAGTTATTTGAAAAATAATAATTTAATCTCACCTTATAATCGAAATTTTTTATTGAATTTTTCTTTTTTCATTTTCAGAATTACATCTTTTGAATTGTCGAAGTGTCAATTTCTCACATTTTCTTTATACTCGTTAAATTTTTCAAATATTTATTTTAAATTCTCATTAGATAATTATTTTAATTTCTCTTCGTTTGAGCTGAGAAATTATCATGTATTAATTTTTAGATTCTCTTTGGAGAATTATTTGAATTTGTCTTTATTTGATAAATTATTTTGAGTAGTCAAATAATCATTATTGAATTCTCTTTGAAAAGTTATTTGAATTTCTCCTCATTTAACAAATTATTATGACCGGTCTTTATACCAGATATTACAGGTGATGCTTATGTTGAGAAAAAAATGTGTGAGTTAAGAACTTTGAGAAACAAAGTGCGGGGAAATCTCACATTGGTTAGAAAAGTGGGGATTTAAACATTTATAAGTGAGAGAGCTCAGACACCTACCACCTTAAGATTTTGGGTGAGTATGTGTTGTGTCTCTCACAAGGTGTGTTGCTCATAGAGAAAAACCCTAAAAAATGTAAAAATGATTCATCATGTTGACCTCCGAATTGATAACCCAATAGTGGTATCGTGAATCTTTGGTTTGAGTGAATGATCAATTCACTTGTTTCAAAAGTCCTCCTCATATGATGGTGGAAAGGAGGCATGTCCCGTTGATAGAGTGTCAACAGGGGTACAAGTGTATGTGGATGAAAGAGCTTTCACTTGATGGGAGCATAATTGATAGACTCACAATCGAATAGAGTGTTGAGAAAAGCAAGTGTGAGTTAAGAAGTATTGAGAAACAAAGTGTGGGAAAGTCTAACATTGATAAAAAAAAGTGGAGACTTGAGCATTTATAAGTGGGACAACTCATACACCTATTACCTTAATGTTTTAGTGAGCATGTGATGTGTGTCTCACAAGGTGTGTTTCTCATAAAGGAAGAACCTAATGTAAAAATGCTCCCTCATGTTGAAACTCCAACAGTGGTATCAGAAGCTTTTGGTTCGAGTGAGGGACCAACTTCCTTATGTCGAGAGTACTCCCCGTAGGTGGTAAGTAAAAGGTGTATTATTAAAGAGTGTCAACGGCAGTACAAGTGTATATGGATAAAAGAGCTTTCGCTTGAGGGTGAACATTCTGGATAGACTCACACTTGGGGGGGGGGTGTTGAGAAAAAGCAAGTGTGAGTTAAGAACTTTGAGAAACAAAGTGTGAGGAAGTCTCACATTAATTAGAAAAGTGGAGACTTTGACATTTATAAGTGAGAGAACCCACACATATATCACCTTAAGATTTTGGGTGAGTATGCAGTGTGTCTCTCACAAGGTATATTGCTCAGAAAAGCCCCAAGAAATGTAAAAATGCTCCCTCGTGTTTGAACCTCCTAATAAATGTCCCAACAATTTATACCATATTTGATTTGTATTTGTACCATTAAAGGGTGTATTTTTAGACCGATTATCTACCATGCAAGTAGTAACCGTACAATATATGTTATAGATAAATTTAATGGTTTGTTAGAGTTTGTTAGGGTTGATCCTATTTCTAACCTGTGAAAGATAAATCATCATCCTATATATAAATGTATGTCATGTGTCATCAAAAATAATACGAATACAACATATTTTTCAAGTTAACTTTCTATTATGGAATTCGAGCACGGTTTCGATTAGGAAGAGATATTGGAGAAGAAAAATACATTCAAACCTAAAATAAAGAACACAACAAAGAACACGCAAGCCTGTCATCTAAACAAATTTCATAATCCTAGAACTCCACTCGTGACAACATTGTTGAATGGAGAAAATTACCGGACATGGGCAAGATCGATCAAGACAGCTTTGCGTACGAAGACGAAATTGGGTTTCATTTATGGAAGCATCAAGAAACCATCAAGTCATCCTGAAGTGTACCATCACTGGGAGAAGATAGATTCAATGATGACATCTTGGTTGATCAATGCAACCGAACTAAATCTACACAACAACATATCACATGCTTCAACGACTCGAGATGTGTGGGTGGCTCTTGAAGAACGATTTTCTCATACCAATGCACCATAAATCCATCAGTTGTGGAGAAACTTGTGTTTAATGCAGAAACAACCAGAAACAAGTGTAACAAATTACTACACTCAATGCAAAAGTCTTGTTGATGAATTGAGTGAATTGCAAACTCTGCCTGAACGCAGTTGCAGAGCTGCTAAAGTATTGACAGAAAGGGAAGAAGAACAGCGAGTCCATATTTTTCTTGGAGGATTTGATAGTGAATAATACTCTCATATCAAGGTAACCATACTTAATATTGATCCACCACCTTTTCTTAGGTGTGTCTTTAATCAAATACAAAGAGAAGAATCTTGTTTTGCATCAGATAAGGAAAGAGATTAAGGTGGAAAATGCATATGCGTTTTACTCAAGTGCAAATAGGAAAAGAGGAAAGAAATATAACTAAAGATTAAAGTGTGATCATTGTGGGAAAATTGGACATGTCAAGGATAAATTCTTTAAGAATGTTAGATATCTAGCAAGTTGGGAATAACGAAGAGCTCAAAGGCGAGAACATAACAAATCAGGAGGGCAATAAGTAGCAAATTTTGCTCAGGCCGCTGAGAGAAAAGAATATCCAGAAGCAGCAACATCAGGACACGCTCTACATGGAATTCATGCCAAAAATCATGCTAACGCACATGAAAACATGACTAGTAAATTTGTATATTATTTCAATTGAATACTTGATAGTAATGTTTCACACCACATGATTCCTTTGACCTCAATATGGAAAAAAATCACAAAATTAGACAAATCTTTCTACATAACTACATCAATAGGCATTTCAACCTTAGTTGAAAATATGGGGATCCGAATTTATCATGTTCCCTTACGTTGAAATACATGTTATTGGTTTGAGACTTTAAATGCAATCTGATTTCAATTCATAATCTAACATATGATTTAAATTGTTATGTGATTTATGATCAAAATTCTTGCACAATATAGGACCAAGCCTCGAAGAGGAAGATTGGACCAGGTGACCTGCATGAAGGGGTTTATGTGTTCACAAAGCAGCATCAACAAGGCTTAATGGGTGTAGCTAAGAAGGAAATTGCAATCTTATAGCACATCAGAACGGGACATTCCTCAAATCAATCCCCTCAACACATTTCACATTTAGACAAATTCAATTTTGACAGAGCAAATTGTTGTGATATATGACACAAGGCAAAACAATGTAGAAACCCTTTCCTTTAAGTACTAATAAATCTGAAGCACCTTTTGAATTGATTCACTGTGGCTTATGGGGGAAATACCATACTGCCACAAAAAATGGATCATATTACTTTCTAACTATTATATATGACTATACTCGTGGCACATAGGTATATTGAATGAAACATAAGACATAGACTTTATAACATTTGATAAGTTGTAGCAATCTAATCAAAAGGAAATTTAATATGCATATCAAGAGGATTAAGAGTGACAATGGGACATAGTTTACTAACTTTGATTTCAAGTGTTTCACTCAAAAACAAGGGATCATGCATGAAACTTCTTGTGTTTCCCCGCCTCAACAGAATAGACGCGTGGAACACAAGTATCGACAAATTTAGAACATAGCACGCGCCTTGCATTTTCCAGAAAATATCCCATTGCATTTTTGGGGAGATTGTATGTTGACAACAACGTATCTAATCAATAGAACCCCTACTGTGGAAAATAAGGGAATCACTTCATACGAGTTACTTCTTAAGAGAGCACCAAACTATGAGCACTTGAGAACTTTTGGCTGCTTATGCTACAAGAAAAATGATTCAAAGGGAACCAGTAAATTTGATGCCAAAGCTGAAAGGTGTATTCTTATTGGTTATCCACAAGGCCAAAAAGGATGGAAAGTTTATAATCCAAAGACTCGTGAATGTTGCATATAAAGAGATGTAGTGTTTTATGATCATATATTTCATTACCATGTGCAAGACAGTAATGGATTTACTAATTTTAGGAATAACTCATCAAGTTATAATCTCAATAATGAGTCTTCACTATATAATTATGCATAATTGGAAGTACCAAGGCTTGGGGAAATTCCTCATAATGATCAAACATCAAGTCAAGTTTACCCATTAAGGAGCCTGAATACACAAGTCAAACTGAGATTAAGTTTATAGAGCAAGAATATGTATCCATAAATGGCGTGAATGGGGAAGTCACTGTAGCGATAAATTCATGACCATCGAGCTATTGGTTAGCTTAACGTCAATAAAACCATAGTTGCCATCGCGCTTTTATTGTTTCAAAAGGAAAAGGGAGAAAGTACGAACAAAACCCAAAGATAAGAAGTTTTCAAATCAAAACTAATAAAATGTCATAGATTACAGGTAAGGGGGTTAGTTACATAGAGGGAAGGTATTAGCACCCAAAGTGTCATAGGTACTCCTAGGGAGCCCTTTTTTGTGTGCAAGTTTTTTAGTTGAAAAGATGTTTGCTAAAATTGGATTGAGAGGATGAGAAAAGAATTCATTTATTATATTTTTGTGTTTAACAAGACCTTCGGTCTTATACCTACGTAGCAACATAAAAATGAGGGATCCAAACCACATAGTTCATGGTAAAAATTTCAAAGATTGGTGGATTGATTTTAACAAAAGCTTAAAGATCTTTTGTTATCAATGGGAGAATACTCAACTAAATATCCACCGATAATGAGAGCTTTACAACATTTAAGAGGGAGGGGCCCAACTTGGATTTAATCAACAAGTATGCGACTAACCGATAATAAAAGGAAAGACTTATAATCAATATATCATGGAATGGGAGAATTATATCTCAACCGAAGATAACTCAAATCTAAATTCTTCCTTTTGCAAAAGTTTAAACAGAAAAAGGCACAAAGTGTCTAAAAGGATTAGGTGAGGTTGTTAGTTCTTTTTGTCTTTTTTGAAAATTAAGCCAATATGGTTAAGTTTATTTACAAATTTGATTAAGAAAATGTTTTTAAAAATCAATGGCATGAGGCCAAGGTTTCTATTCATTAAAACAAGTCTAAGTTGAAAACAACTAACAGAGAAAGTTTTAAAAATGAGGGAGAGATTTTGAAATTAAAGAAGGAGAGGAGATGAAGGGAGTATCCTAGACAAGATTTAAAAAGTTTAGAGTTGAAAAGATCTAACCAATGGGAAGCATCCACAAGACAATAATGTCATATAGAAATCCATTTCATTTGGAATATTGAGCAAGCAACAAGCTTAATCATCTAAGCAATTAATGAGAAGACCAAATGGATCAAATAAAGATAACCAAACATCCAAGAAAGCACTCCAAAAGCAAGTAGTCTTCAATGTCTTATAAATGTACCAGATGAAATATCTCTTGAAACATACTCAAAGAGAAACATCAAATGATAATAACAAGATCAAAATAACAATTCATACAAGAGAGAATATAAAAGATGAATCAAAGGAGTCTCTCAAGGCTTGTATCAGATGAATGACATTGGCCAAGGAATGGTCTTAAATAATGGCATTGGCCAAGAATCTTCATAGCTTAGGGATGTTGCCTAATATAAGTCCAAAGGTTAAGATTAAGTCACAGACAGAGGTCCAATAGTCCACCAATATATTTTTTAGGGGTTTTGTTGTTATTAAGTGTTTTAAGGTCCTAAGACCATAAAAACAACAAAGTCACAAGCACATAATATATACAAGCACAAGATATGGCTCAAGTGAGCAAAGTGAAAATGACTTAAACATAAACATCTTGCATGAAATGTAAAAGATAATGAATGATAAAAGTACTAAAACTTAAATTACATTAAGTAAATGACATTAAAGTAAAGTAAAAAAAAAGAAATGTTAGTGAAATATTAGTGGAAGAGGCAATTGTTTAAGTCATTATTTGGAGAACACTCAACCATCCATTCATAAGCATGAAGATTGAACCTAGACATCATCCATGAGAAGGGCTCCAACTTGGATAAAATCAACAAGTATGCCACTAGCTCTCATAAATGGAAAAGAGGTCAAATCTTCACACAATACCATGAAGAATGGGAGAGTTATAATCTCACTTACAAAAATGTTATTGCTTTCAGGACAAATTTAGCTCTATATTAAGCAATCGTAATTCGACTTATGTAGAAGCCACAACTATCTGAGGCCGGGCAATAATAATATTGGTGTTAATGCATGCTTGAGACAAGGAACAAATAACCAAGCTCCTAAAGCATACCACACAAAAAAATTAAAATGGGATGGACCTATCTCAATCAAGCTCATGTTGATTCACCACCAGAGTCCTAGCTCTGGTCATCTTCTCCGATCACCCTTGTCGGACTAGTCAAGATCAAATGTTCATAAAAATTAAAGGACTATACACTGTTTTGAAGAGAAGGATCTTGAATATGACCTCCATTTTCTTCAATTCTCACTATATAGAAAGATATGTGGAATTGAAAAAGGAGCACTACGCCAAATAAGGGAAAAGAGGGCGCTTTTTTTGGCCTATAACAGCGCTTTACAGCGCCCTCTAATCTGGCGCTGGCATAGGTAAAGACAACGCTTTTTTTCCTGGTGAAAGCGCTCTCTAAAGTGGCTCTTTAAGCCCTTTAAGGGCCACTTTAGAGGGCGCTTTTTAAAGAAAGCGCCCTCTAAAGTGGAAACTTTTAAGGGTTTAGAGGGCGTTTTTACTGGAAAGCGCCCTCTAAAGTGGAAACTTTTAAGGGTTTAGAGGGCGCTTTTACTGGAAAGCGCCCTCTAAAGTGGAAATTTAAAGGGTTTAGAGGGCGCTTATTTTGGAAAGCGCCCTCTAAAGTGGGTGGTTATTTAAATTTTTTTTTTTAAAAAGCGCTATATTTTTTTATTTATTTTAGACAACCTGTATATTGAAGCAGTACACCTAAAACTGTATAATTTGAAGCCCTTTTTCACACATTGCATTCAACAAGCCTTATATACAACAATCCATACATATACAACAATCCACTGATATATAATCGTTTAACTTCTAAAGATTCTAAATATACAACCAATTCATAACTTAAAAAGAAATAAAACTAAGTAGCAAAAGCATCTCTGAGATGTATGTTTTTTTTGCTAGCCGCAGTCTTCTTAGCAACAACCTCTTTTTGTTCAATATCAATAGCATGAATCTAAAATATCATAAAATTAGTTAGGTGAAGTATAAGATCAAGAATTAACATTTTCTATGCATAAATATCATATAATTGTGTTTACACCTTTTTTTTTTATGCAACTGACTCGATTTGCTGTAATAAAAGCCATTTTACCTGTAATAAAGAAAACAATTAAAATCATTTGACCTGTACCTTTTTCACTAAGTTCTCTTTCTTTTCTTGGTTGGAATATGTTCTACATGTCTCTTAACAACACGGACGGTTGGGTTGATCCAAATACCCTCATTATGATCATTTCTAATATATGAATCATTTGATATAATATTCTCATCTTGATCATTTCTGGTAAACGATTCAATCTCAACATCAATATCACCTTGATCTCCAGTGTTTTCATCAATTACTTTGTTGGAAAAAAGAACTATAGACCATTTCGTACTTTTCGGATCATTGACATAGAACACTTGTCTAGCTTGAGAGGCTAGAATAAAAGACTCATCTTTGGTATAAAATGTGTATCCATTAATCGCGTATGCGATATAAGAAAAAACATGGAAACTTGGACCATATGCTAAGCATCTCAACCTTTCTGTTATTGAAGCGGGATCTGAATAATACTTTGAATAAATATGATCCTTAAACCAAGGTATAAAACATCGATTGTGCTCTCGTACTATCCAATTTTCATTTCTATTGGGATTTAAACCTCTGAGGACATCCTTATGAATTTCAACATACGGCTCAACCTCATTCTCATTGTGCAGAACATACAAATGCACTTGATCCCGTTCGACCCTTGATACTGCCACGATTTTATTTCCAATTAGATATTTTCCTTCTTTCTTTTCGACGGTAGTGATGATTTGAATTTAAGAATCTTCGATGACCGAGAAAGACATTCTTCTGACCAAACTCCAAGCGCTTCCAATCTGTTTTATCTTCACAAATAGGACACGCACATTGACCTTTTATGCTATACCCTGATAGATTTCCGTATGCTGGAAAATCATTAATTGTGCCAAACAACATCGCCCTCAAGTTGAAACTTTATTTCCTATATCCATCATAAACCTCCACACCGGTCTCCCACAAAATCTTTAAATCTTCGATTAAGGGCTTCAAGTACACGTCTATGTCATTCCCTGGTTGTTTAGGTCCAGAAATCAACATAGACAACATCATGTACTTACGCTTCATACATAGTCATGGAGGTAGGTTATAAATCATAATAATTACAGGCCATGTACTGTGTGAGATACTCTGGATACCGTGTGGGTTCATTCCATCAGTAGATAATGCCAAGCGAATGTTTCTTGATTCTTCTCCAAATTCAGGATAATCATTATCAATTTTCAACCACTGTGGTGAATCTGCCGGATGTCGATACTTTCCATCTATAATTCTTTCATCTGCATGCCAGGTCAAGTGTCTTGAATCGGTTTCACTACGAAACATGCGTCTAAATCTCGGAATAACAGGAAAATACCACAAGACTTTTGCTGGAGACAACTTGTTCTTATATCGCGAGACACCGCATTTAGGACACTCATTTAACGATGCATACTCATTTCGAAACAAAACGCAATCGTTTGGACATGCATGTATCTTATCATAGCTCATGCCAATAGAGCACAACATCTTTTTGGTCTCATATGTTCGATTGGGAAGAACATTATCCTCAGGAAGCATATCTTTCAAAAGGGCTAATAACTCTGTGAAACTTTTATCCGACCATCCAGTGCCCGCCTTTAAGTTGTACAACTTTAATACCGCAGACAATCTTGTGAATTTAGTGCAACCATCATACAAAGGTTTCTCTGCATCACTTACCAACCTCTCAAAAATTTCGGGACAATCCTTAAGATCTCCTTCAAGTGCTTCTGCAATCTCTTCAACTCGATCACAATCGTATGTATCTGCGCCACTATAGTTTGAGGCATGGGTCGTACTATCCCCCGGTTCAACATTCTCGTTACTTTTCTCACCATGCAAATTCCAACATGTATAACTTCGATCAATTCCATGCCTCATTAGATGCGATGTCAACTGAACTGCGTCAACCTGTTTCCCATAACAACAACCCAAGCAAGGACATATCATTCTACTGGGGTCTTCGGCGTGCGCAACGGCAAACTTAACGAATTCTGATACCCCATTCTCGTACTCTCTCGACAATCGATTGGAAGCCATCCATGTATTATCCATTACTAATTAGAATAAACAAAAAACAATTTCAGAAGAGAAACCAAAAATGGGATGAGACAAAACAATTTCGCTTTATTGAGTTAGTCTCTGTGCAGGGCATTCATGTCTCCAACAACAACCCAAAACCAAAACAATTTTGGTTTATTGAGTTAGTTTCTCAACATTTTTAGATATCTCTGACTTCAATAGCATGAGAATGTATGAACCATGCATTAAGCATTAGTGGTATGCACTAATTTGTAGCATAGTTATATATCATCATATAGTTTTTACAAAAGATAAACATTGACTAGAAAATATATATGTAGAATTGTATAATGGTCTAACTGAAAGCTAACAGAAGAATAGTCGACTCTAATTTACTCTATCAAATAACATCCATACCTAAACTTCTTAAGTTACTAGCTACGCTATGTATGCTAGAATAAATACACTCATAAGCTGCATAGTGTACCTTTGATTGGTAGAAGGTGTTTTAGATATTGTTGCCTCCTTTTTCTACATCGAGAAACAAATGGAACAGTTGGTGAAATTTAACCCATAATGCCTAGTCTCCATTGCTAGCATTGCAACACAATAATTATTGTTGAGAATACTCAATAAATGTATGAACCAAGAAAAATGAAACCAAAAATGAACAATAGCGAACGTCAGAAGAGAAACCAAGTAATATGAAGATTAGAAAAATACCTATGGTGTCAAAATCGAACAGCTAACAACGAATTAATAGAAGGAGGAAACGTCATAGATCTAACAGAGGTGGAAGGAGAACGCCTTAGAAGTAGCGAAAATCGTAGCAGTGAGAACCCTAACGTGAAAAAGAACGAAAATAACAGAGAGTGAAATAACAAAACGCGCAGTATGTTATAATTTTAATGTTTACTAAAGGGGACCTTAGAGGGCGCTTGTGGAAAAAAAGCGCCCTCTAAAGGGGGCCTAAGAGGGCGCTTATGAAAGCGCTCTCTAAGGCTTTCCAAAAGCGCTTTATAAACTGGAAATGCACATGGACTTATAGAGCGCTTTTTTAAAAGCGCCCTCTAAGGGTAACCTTAGAGGGCGTTTTCTAAAAAGCGCCCTGTATTGTTGTCCCTCTATCTCCTCCTTACTTTTTCGCTTCACCTTAGAGGGCGCTTTATTACAAAAGCGCCCTCTAAAGTGCGCTGTCTATTCTAGTTTTTCGCTCCTTATTTTTTCGCTTCACTTTAGAGTGCGCTTTTGTAATAAAGCGCCCTCTAAGGTGCGCTGTCTATTCCAGTTTTTGGCGTAGTGGAGGTTCCATAACTAAGTTGCTTCGATTCAACCTCAAAGCAACTCAATATTGTTGCCTACATTGGTAGGACTTCAGCCAACCAAAAATCAATCAAAAAGGTGGAGAAATGAGATAGAATCAAAGAAGGAAAGTTTGATAAATTCCACATTCGGTTTACAGTGATGAAGCTCGATCTCGATTCCAATCCACTTGGCCTTGCTTCTACTTGCTTGTAGGAGATGATTCAGATGAAATTGGATGTGAACCCTTAGAGTTTTAGCTCTCATACAAAATTTGAACTAAAACTTGATTTTAAAGAAATATTCAAGGTTATTCTTTCAATGGAGGTTAGGGGAATTACAGGGAAGAGCTTGGGCAAGGATCCTCTAATGATGAGGCAATGGACATGTATATATAAGCTCATGAATTCATTTCCACATCAATTCAAAATTTGGCCAAAAATAGCAATGTTGTGTGCATGGGTGCATGGGAATGTAATTAGGCCCAAACAATGATGAAATCCACTTCCAATTCGTGTACAATTGATGCTGAAGTCATAACATGGAAGCGTGCAAAGGTGTGTAAAAAATGAGCTCAAATGTTTCAAAATTGGGACATGCAAAGTAACCATGCGCAAGTCCCTAAATACTTATCCAAATGCAATGATCTTGGACTTTTGGAAAGCTACCATCAAGGGGAACAACTTTGTTGTTGGAAATTTTCCATTTGAAGCTTGGATCATGATGAATTTTGGTGTTGAAGTCGGGGGAATCAAACATACTTGAAAAATTTTCTAAGTTCAAAGTCAAATGACCCCTTTTTCCACCTTGAATAACTTTTGCTATGAGCTTCAAATGACTTCAGTTCCTTCTTCAAAGTTGTATCTCTTTCAATTCTATTAAATTTGGTAACAAATTTGACACCATTTGGAGCTAGCATGATAGAGTTATGGATTTTAGAAATTGAGGAAAATTGCTTGTTCAATGGTGGTGGCCCAAATGGATCTATAATGTTTCCTCTTGGTACATGCCCTTACATGTGAAATTTGACCTTTCTAAAAGAAGAAAAGTTAGATAAGACATATTGAAATTGATCATGAAACTTGGATGATATTTATATTATAAAAATGGAGAAAGTTATGGTTCTTGGAAGTTGACCTTCTATCTAGGGCACAAACAAAATGACCTATAATCTTTCACCATAAAAAATGACTTTCCAAGAAAAATTAGCTCTTGATGCCAACATGAAAGTTGTTTGGAATGTCATAAAGATTAAATTTTATCTTGGAATCATTTTCATATAACAAAAATTGTAGGAGATAGGTCCTGGGGAACTCTAGATTTGACCAGTTGACTTTCCTGGTCAACCTCCTTGAACCAACTTGCAAACTTGAAGTTATTTTGCTCTTTGGGGATCATGGAGGATCATATAAGCTTATGATGAAGTAAAATTGAGTATCCCTTGATATCTTTGACCCAATGTTGAAGAAACTTGCCGAGGAAGGCACATAAGATACCTAGATGAATTAGGGCTTCCATGACAAACAAGCTTCAAACTCTTGATGAATTCTTGATCAAAGTGACAAATAAAGAACATGGGGATCCATACATGGTGCTTTGAATAAATGTAGACCTTTCCTTGCTTGATCCCTTGCACTAAGGGTCTCAAACCCTAGATGTGAGCTTGATGAGGCACAAGTGGATGCACACACTACCTACAAAAGAAATAAAACTACACTAGACATATTTTTGGTATTTTGGTTAGTAAACATAGAAAAATAAGGTATGATATAATCACAAATGCTTGGTGATCTCTCCCAATGCAAACCCGGTGAATGATGAGTGAGGAGGATACCAAGGTGTGATCCCAATGTCAAAGCAAATCATGAGATGGCATGAGGGATCTTAGGATCAAAATTAGGATCTTACAGTTGTCCCTATTTAAGGTCATTCTATTCGAGGATGTGAAGGTTAAAATCTTCGCATCAACTCGGTAGAATATGCTTAAATAACAACATCGAGAAATAAATTTTGGTCTCTAAGAGACCTCATGATGCATATGATATGAATGCAAAAATAATCTTTGTGGGGATATATTTCCACAAAGGGAAAGAATCCGTGAGAGACTGAAAGTCCACAGGAGCACAAAGAATTCCATAAGGAAAAACTCACTGGGGAGATAGAGACTTTGAAGATAATAAGTTATGCGTAGGCCATGCTACGACTTAAAAACTACTGGAGACACAAGGGGATTTCCATGAAAATAAATTAATGGAAAGACTCGGACTAGGGGAAAATCTGCTTGTATCGGGATAACACCAACACAGCAAAAGACATTCGCTGGGGGAAGAGAGTAAATCAGAATGAAGCTGAGATACTCAAACAAACTAAAGGAAATTCGACTTCACAAAGAAATATGAATCCGGACTCAACTGGGGAAGAAAAATCTTCAACACAGGAGTAAAAGAGATATATTATCTACCACCTGTTATTGGGTAGGAAAATAATAGACTCAGGCAGAGGGACATCCATTATCGGTTAAAGTAAACATATCAAGGATGACTCACTGAGGAAAAACGAGGAATATTCATTACCGGTTACTAGGTAAGAATAACCTATTGGGGAAAATGAAGCAAAATAGGATTTACAACTACCTGAAATTAGGTAGAAGACCAAAGAGAGAATATTTGTCACTGATTAAAGTGAACATATCAAGGATAAGCTCAAAAGGAAGAATATTTGTCACCGATTAAGATGAACATATCATGGATAGACTACCGGTGAAAAATGGGATTTACAGCTATCGGTTACTGGGTAGAAGATCAAAAAGAGAATATTTGTCACCGGTTAAGATGAACATATCAAGGATAGACTCAAAAGGAAGAATATCTGTCACCGGTTAAGGTGAACATATCAAGGATAAACTGTCGGGGTAAATCACCAACTACCGATTGATGTAGCTTAACAAAGGTGATCAACCACAAAAACATAGGATTTATATATATCGAAAACTGGGTAGAATACCAAACAGGAAGAATATCCATCACCGGTTAAGATGAACATATCAAGGATAGACTTGTTAGAAAAGAAGGAAGAATATTCGTTACCGAGTTACGGTAAACATATCAAGGATATACCACCTGAGGAATGAGGAAGAATATCCGTTACCCGTTAGGGTAAACATATCAAGGATAGACTGCCAAAAGAATAGGATTTACAACTACCAGTTACTGGGTAGAAGACCGAAGAGAGAGTATCTGTCACCGGTTAAAGTGAACATATCAAGGATAAACTCGTTGGGGAAACGAAAAACGAATTCGCTGGAGAAAACAAATAAGTAAATTACCTTTTACCAGTTAGTGGGTAAATTAATACAGGTGAAGTACTCAACATCAAGAAGAATATTACCAGTTACTGGGTAATAAAATCTTGGGAGACCAAAAGATCTATCTAGGTAAGAACCAGAAAGAAACGGTCAAACAAGACTCAACCCAATGAGGACATAACTCAAGAGGAGTGGTTCCATCCAGATAATGAAATGGGGAGGAAACAGAAATAATAATCATCCATGAGGAAATAACTCAGTGGGGAAGGAGAAAGGATAAACTCTTTCTGCTTAAGGGGTTGACACTCTACATTAAAGGAGGACAGACACACCAAATCTGCATAGGGAGACGAAATTACCAAAGCAGGAGATCAGAAAAATTGGTCAAAATACGTAAAGTGCGCAATGAAATATCTGATGCTATATTTATGCATGCACATGCATGAGTATGTATATGATTATGCTGACAAACAAGCACAAAGAATACAAACATGAAGATCCAAATCATCACAACTAGACACTCGACTAATCTCAACAAGATGGGAACACCAACTGGAGAACCTGCTAGGGATGAAAATAAATCATCAACGTATAAATCCTAACTTCAAATATATAACTCCCTAGGGATGGCATAACCAAATGCTCAAGGAAGTCCGGGGATATAACAATCCAAAATCAAATGCTCAACTCTGGTTGGGAGAAAGGCATGAGGAACATGCGTCCGACCAAAAACTGCTGAAGACTAAGCACTCCAGAAGAAATGAGGAGGAACTCACAAGGTAACAAAATATATCATCCAGACTTGCAGGAACTCGCAAAAGGGAAACACTGCCACAACTATGCAACAACCAAATAAGGTGTCGAAGATCTGGAAACCACATAAAGGTTTCACTAGATATCCGGGGTTCAATCAAAATAATGCAAATTTGAGAATGAGAACTCAAGAAAGCCTCGACTGGGGAAGGATGAACTTCAAAGAGAACAACACACCAGCTCCACCGTGGACAAATGATAAGCTGCTTGGGGAGCAACTCATCAACCATGATGGGAATGAACGATGAACTTTTGGGGAAATAAAATGTCAATCAAAATGCTCGGGGAAGACAACAATGTTTCACACATCAAGACTTATTATTCTTAGATTGATGTTAACATTCCCTTTTCGAATTCAAAGTTCTTAAAGTAAATGCCTTATTATTTTAGAAAAATGTTTATTCATTGATTTATTCATTTCAAAAGTATCATCATAAAAATACAATTTTATTAAACAGAAACAAAATAAGAGTTTCAAATAATTGGATAAATGCTCAACTTTATTTAATAGAACGGCAGTCTGCAAATGGCAGGACTCCGTGGATCTTTACGAAGTTTGAAAATGTTAATTTACACGGAAAATGGCTACATTGAATACAATGACCACTACTCTTCCTACCAACTCTGAGATCCACTATGCTTTTGTCTTTGGTTGAGAATGATGAATCAAAACCAAATGATTGTTCAAAACTGCTTCAAAGATCAGGTCTAGCCGGATGTAGTTACTTGCCATAATCCCTAATTTTTGCCTAGATTGCCCCAAGGTGGGGTGCACAATCTACCAGGATAATTTTATGTTTTATGTCTCTAACTTTAGCCTAGATCTCCCTTTCAGGTTTTCAATCCACCGAGACGCTCATTTTTGCCTAAACCGCCCTTTCGGGTTTTCAACTTAGCGAGTTGTTCTTTTCTTTTTTAGGCGAGGTATTTCTTGACTGCATCGGCGTTCACAGGACGAGTGAACTCTTCACCATCCATAGTTGTAAGAATCAATGCACCGCCTGAGAAGTCTCTCTTAACAACATATGGGCCTTCATAATTAGGAGTCCATTTTCCCCTAGCATCAGGTTTGAAAGACAAAATATTCTTGAGCACGAGGTCACCTTCTCGGAACACACGAGGCTTGACCTTCTTATCAAAAGCTTTCTTCATTCTCTGCTGATATAACTGACCATGACACATGGCAGCCAATCTCTTCTCTTAAATCAAATTCAACTGATTAAACCTGGTTTGACACCATTCAGCTTCAGTCAACTTGGCTTCCATCAATACACGCATTGACGGGATCTCAACCTCTACGGGGAGCACAACTTCCATGCCATAAACAAGAGAGAAAGGGGTTGCCCCTTTTGAAGTGCAGACATATGTACGACACCCATGCAAAGCAAATGAGAGCATCACATGCCAATCTTTGTACGTCACAACCATCTTCTGGATAATCTTCTTAATATTCTTATTTGCAGCTTCAACATCCCCATTCATCTTGGGTTTGTAGGGATAAGAATTATGATGTGCTATTTTGAAGTCTTTGCGAAGAGCTTCCACCATATTGTTATTCAAGTTCGATCCATTATCAGTAATGATCTTGCTTGGCAAACCATATCGGTATATAATCTGATTCTTGATAAACCTTACAACAACTTGCTTGGTCACATTTGCATACGATGCCGCTTCTACCCACTTCATGAAGTAGTCCATAGCCACTAGAATGAAACGATGTCCGTTCGAAGCTTTGGGCTCAATCATGCCAATCATATCAATTCCCCACATTGAGAAGGGCCATGGAGAGGAAATGACATTCAAAAGTGTCGGAGGAACATGAATCTTATCCGCATAAATTTGACACTTGTGGCATTTCTTCACATACTTGCAACAGTCAGATTCCATTGTCAGCCAATAGTAACCTACTCTCAACATCTTCTTTTCCATATCATGTCCATTGGAATGAGTACCAAAGGAACCTTCATGGACTTCTGTCATCAATAAGTTTGCTTCGAGTCTATCCACGCATCTGAGCAAAACCATATCGAAATTTCTCTTGTAAAGCACATCACCATTCATGTAGAATTTGCCATCTAATCTTCTCAAAGTCTTCTTATCTTTCAAAGATGCCCCAGGTGGGTAAATCTGACTTTAGAGGAAACATTTGATATCATAATACCATGCCTTATCATCCTTGATTTCTTCAATAGCAAACACATGATCTGGCCTATCAAGACACATCACAGTCAGATTGGGAACTTCATTCCAATACTTCACCACGATCATGGAAGCCAACGTTGCAAGAGCATCTGCCATCCAATTTTCATCTCGAGGAATATGATGAAACTCAACCTTTGTAAAGAAAGTTGATATCCTCCTTGCATAATCTCTATAAGGTACCAAACCGGGTTGATTCGTCTCATATTCACCTTTGATCTGGTTAACCACCAAAGCTGAATCTCCATAAAGGTCAAGATATTTGATTTTGAGATCAATGGCCTCTTTGAGCCCCATAATGAAAGCTTCATACTCATCCATGTTATTTGTACATTTGAAGGTCAATCTAGCTGTAAATGAAAAATGAGTGCCTTGATGAGTAATAATCATTGCCCTAATGCCATTACTATATGAATTAACAACTCCATCAAATACCACGCCCCAACGGGAACCAGTCTCTGGTCCTTCTTCAAGCAATGGTTCATCAGGGAAATCATATTGCACTGACTGATAATCTTCAATGGGTTGGTGAGCCAAATGGTCAGCCAAAACACTACCTTTAATAGCTTTTTGAGCTCGTTATTCAATATCATACTCAGATAACAACATATGCTAACGGCCAATCCTCCCAGTTAAAGCAGGATTTTCAAATAAGTACTTGATTGGATCCATCTTGTATATTAACCAAGTAGTATGATTTAACATATATTGGCGCAGACACTTAGCATCCCAAGTCAAAGCACAACATGTCTTCTCAAGCATAGAATATCGAGACTCACAATCAGTGAACTTTTTACTAAGGTAGTAAATAGCATATTCTTTCTTACCATATTCATCTTGCTGACCAAGAACACAACGCATACTTTCTTCAAGCACAGTCAAATACATAATCAAAGGTCTTCCTTCAACAGGCGGAGATAGAATCGGGGGCTAAAATAGATATTCTTTGATACTATCAAAAGCTTTCTGGAAATCCTTGGTCCAATCACAAGATTGATCTTTCCGAAGGAGCTTGAATATAGGCGCACATGTGACAATCATATGCGATATAAATCTTGAGATATAGTTCAAGCGACCGAGAAAACCTCTAACTTGCTTCTCAGTTTTGGGCGAAGGCATCTCTTGTATTGCTTTGACCTTGGCATGATCAACTTCAATACCCTTCTCACTGACAATAAAGCCTAACAACTTACCAGAGCGAACACCAAATGTACACTTTAAGGAAATATAAAATTTGCTTGAATCCCAATAAGTGTACATTTGGTGTTCCCTCTGGTATGTTGCACCAACATTATTCAAACCGAAAGGCATCACTCGATAACAGAATGTTCCCCAAGGCATAATGAATGTGGTCTTCCCCATATCTTTGGGTGCCATCTTAATCTGATTATAACTGGGAAATCTATCCATAAAAGAAAAGACTTTGAATTTAGTTGTATTGTCTACCAACATATCAATGTGTGGCAGAGGAAAATCATCTTTCGGACTAGATTTATTCAAATCTCTATAATCAACTCAGATACTAACTTTTCCATCCTTCTTTGGAAGGGGCACAATATTGACCACCCACTGCAGATATTCGGAGGTAACAAGGAAACCTGCATCAATCTGCATCTGCACTTCCTCCTTGATCATCAATGCCATATCAGGACGAGTTCTTCTCAACTTCTGCTTGACTGGCGGGCATTCAGGCTTCAGCGGAAATCTATGCTCCACAATATCACTATCAAGACCTGGCATATCTTGATAAGACCAAGCAAACACATCAGAGTATTCTCTGAGAAGATCAACCAACCCCTTTTTAGCCTCTAGACAAAGTTGTGACCTAATCTTGACTTCCTTGATATCATCTTCAGAACCCAAGTTGACCAACTCAATCTGCTATTCAAACGGCTGAACGGTTCTTTCCTCATGCTCAAGCAAACATGATAACTCATCAGGAACGTCTTCATCATCATTCTCTTCCTCAACTTCGAAAACAGGGAAATCAAAGTTCGGAGAGGGAGTAGGGTCATTATTTTAAATGGTTTTGAGAAGCAACTTACATAATGATTTGATATTTTGATTTTAGAAATATGAAGTGCAATCAAACATTATGCAGATATAGGGAAAATTTATTATTTATTCATGTTTTTTTATGATTACCATTTTCAGAAAAAGCAAAAAGTAAAAACATCATAGATGTGGATGAATAAAATTGTATTTTATTAATGATAAAGTTGAAAGTGCCCAACAATGTTTCACTTCTCACTTAGGAATAGGAGAAGGATTTTTCTTTAACAATAAAACAAATTACTTTGAATGATAGACTACAATAGGAATGTCAACATCAACCCAATTGTTGAAAGTCTGTCCATGTGTCACAAAGTTGGCGTTGCCTCTTTCATCTTCGTCTTCAATGATTGTAGCTGAGTGTTGCTCATCTTTGTGAATGAAGCCTCCACCATGGAAAACTTGTTGCTCATCTTCAATGATTATCGACGTGACAACACCAGCTTCATGAATCCACAACCTTCCCAGTAAACAGCTGTAGGCCGGATGAATGTCCATTACTTGGAAAGTAATATGAAATTCACTCAGACCAATCTTGACTGGAAGGTCCACCTCTCCAATGACAGTTTTACAAGAACCGTCGAACACTTTGACAACCACACTATTGTACCTCATAGGTGCACCCTGATAAGACAACCTTGCAAGAGTAGATTTGGGTAGCACATTCAATGACGAACAAATGTCTACCAAACATTTGACAAAGCATCCTCTTTGTAATTCATGGATATATGGAGTGCCAAGTTGTGATTTTTGCCTTCCTCGGGAAGCTCTTCATCACAAAAACTCAAATTATTGCATGAAGTGATATTGGCGACAATATGATCAAACTGATCAACTGTGACATCATGCTCTACATAGACTTGCTCCAACACTTTCTGCAAAGCCTCTCTATGCGCCTCAAAGTTCATCAACAAAGATAAGACAAATATCTTGGATGGTGTTTAGAAAATTTGCTCCACAACATTGAACTCACTCTTCTTAATTAATCGAAGCACTTTATCACCACCATCTTTAACCTTTAACCTGCTGGATTCACCAGACTGAGAAGTGGAAGCGTTAACAGGATCAACTGAAGGAACATCCGCCTTCTTACCAACCACCATATCCTCCACAACCTTTGGAGATACTGGGCCAAATACACGGCCGCTACGGGTCACCTTAACGACATATGCAATGCTCACTACTGAATTTGCTGCGGGAAGAGTGTCATACCCCAATTTTGTCCGGGTAAGGAAAAAATCTTCAACCAGCATTCACTATCCAATGCTATAAGACATATATCTTATCTTAAGACATAAGCTTCATCTTAAGGTTTCTCAGCCCTTTGGTGACATCAAGTCTTCAATGACACTTTCATCTGTTAAAGATTCCTTAAGAAAATATAGGTTGCGTTTGTCTTACTGAAGCATAGGATGGTATGTGCATTTTTGGCTAACAAAGCCCATTTTGGTTTACCCGTGAGATCTCTTTTTTTCAAAGGCCCATTTGCATAAACGGGTCCATAATTTAAAATGTGGTTTGAATCTTTTTACATTACTAATTCAAAATCCATTTGATTATTGGTAAGGTATTAAGAGCCATGGATATTTTTATGATCACTCATCATTAAACCCATTTGCACGTCTCAAATACATATGCCAAATCTCTAAACCATTCATAAAAAATCCTTAAGCTAAACTTGCATCTTTTCTAAGTGACTATGTTGGTTTAAGATTAAGATGTCACATGCACGAGTATTTAATTGGTTTTTAGGATCAAAGTTTGAAAGTGCAACATTTTTATGACATGTTTTATCTTAGGCCTTTTTGGCACATTTTATTTTTTGATAATATTAATGTGTTAAAATCAATCAAATTAAAAGTCCATTAAATTGCATTGTTGAGCCCAATCCATTTTCAATTTGAATTATAGTAAATTTTATTTTGATTAATACTATTAGATTGTTAAGGCAAGGTTTAGAATTTAAAAAAAAAAGACTAATTGCACAAATCACGTTCCAAATAATGTTCCAAGTGATATTCCAAATCATATTTCAATTAAGTCCAAATGTTACAAGTTACTCTAATAGAGCTTAAATTAAAATTATAAAAAAAATCTTGCTGATAATAAAAAAAAGTAGTTACATAGTTCTCCAAAGAAAAGGGAAGTTTCAAATTAAATTTACATATTAAAAACAACTCCAAATAATCCAAATTTACACAAAAATCCAAAGGAGCATTTGATTAATTTACAGGCTACAAAAATAATCTAAAATTCTGAAAATAATTGAATGGAGTCTAATGGTTTGAAGTAGTCTTCAGAGACTTTCTCCAAAGCCAATGGCCCCTTCGTGTAGTGCCCCCAACTCCAAAAGTCAGCGCCCATTTTCAATCAATTCAACATCACTTCACCTGCAAATGCAAAACCAAATTCAAAATTCAAAACAGCTTATCAAATAAGCACTTAAAACAAACTGGAAAATAAAGCACAAATTAAACAGATTATTTGGTTGTACAATGAACCAAAGGGGCGCTCAAAATACATCCCAATATTCAATCCAAAAACAACCTTAAATCCATAAGGTGATTGTCCTACAAAATCTGGAAACAGGGTTCAACAAGCAATCTCAAAAGCAGAATTCACATATATAAACAGAAATCAATTAACAAAAAGAGGACGGTTCTTAAAAAATCCAACAGAACAATCAAAGTTTTTTTTCTAACTCAAACCAAACCAAGGAGAATGTTTTGAAAATCCAGAAGAAGTTATCAAATATTTTTTCTTCCGTTAATCTAAAACAACAAGAAGATTCAAAATAACAGTATAGCCACAATCAATAACAATCCATAAAAATCTAAAACCCTAAACAGCAAAACGAAGCAACAACAACAACAACCAAGTGACAAAAATCAAAAGAAGAAGAAGGAAGAACAGATGGAGCGAAACTCATCTCGACAGGGGAAGGAGCGTCGCCGGCATTTGGACTCCACCAAGTAAACATTCTTTTTCGTTCAAACCTTTACATTTTTTCTTCAAAGCATAACCATGGAGGATCAAATTTTGGATTTAAGGTTTGAGTTTTCAATAACTGGCAGTTAGTGTTTAGGTTTTGTTTTATTGGGGGATGATTTAGGGTTTGGTAGTTGCGCGAGAGAGGGAGACGAATTAGGGTTTAGGTATTTTTTTTCTCTTCTTTAGGTTCCAATCCGGTCATTGAGGAAGATTTTGGAAAAAACAAGTTTAGATTTGGGTAGAGGGGTGAAAAATAAGTGGGGTTTGTGTTTGGTTCTTTTAGATTTGAGGTGGATGTTCGCCGGAGTAGACGGCACCGCCACCGCGGTTGGCCGGCCGCCACCGTCTTCTTTGGTTAAGGTTGGCCATGAGAGGGAGACGGAAGGTGAAGTTGCAGAGCAACTTGAAGTAGAGAGAGAGCGAAGAGAGAGAGTGGAGTGAGGGAATGACTTCTCTTCCTCTATTTTTTTCGTTTTTATTTATTATTATTATTTGTTTGGGGCGCCACATGGCCCCTTCTGGCGGCGCCATATGGTTGGTCAACCAGGGGATCCTGTGTGGATCCCCCCACCACATAGTGGTGTACCCTCATGCACCTCTCCTTGATTTGTTGACCAAGTCAGAGTATTCCCATCGTGGGGCCCAGATTTTCCTAGAAAGTCTTTGGTTGACCAAGCCATTTAGGGTTTTTGGCATTTTCGTTTGGGCCAACTCTGGTTGGGCCTAAAGCCCTTTTCCCTATTCAAACCCCCTATTCTATTTCCAGCCGCACCATGAGTTGGGCTTTTCCCTCACTTGGGCCATCTGCTTTCATTTTTAATTTATTTCACTTATTTTGTTTTATTTTTATACATATAAAAAATACAATAGACTTTTGTGGCTATTAAATAAAAATAAAACAATGCTTTAGTTTACTTACTTTATTTCAAAATTATAATTATATTATTATTATTATTATTAATTTTTAATAGTAAATATGTAATTATATTATTATTATTAATTTTTAATAGTAAATATACAATTATAATGTTATTATTATTATTAATATTTAATAAATATGCAATTATTTGGTTATATTCATTATTTTTTTAATTATTTATTATTTAATTAAAATAATCTATTAAATATTTAATTAATTAATTATATTATTACTAATGTCATTTATAATTTAGATAATTGTTTATTTTGTAGAGTGTATGTGCATGATTGTTATTTATTTATTTATTTATACCGAACCATGAGTGCATATAAAATAACATGTTATAATTGTGACAAAATTATGTCGCTTTCACCGATTTAAAATCATTCGAGCCAATTCCAAAATACATCACATACTTCTCGATTTAAAGTCGAGTCCATTTTCAAAACACCTTCGTAAGTCGATTACTTGTAAAAGTATCGCCATCAACCTCATATGGCTTACTCTTGGGCCTTCTTACAATTAGGCCTATTCGGTTTTTATTAATCGATTAGATGAGCTATTCAATAAAAAAAATTCAATTTATTCACGAAAAAGTACAAATTTTAAAACCTCGATCCAACATCGAGTATTCCTTATCAAGACTTAAAAATACCTAATCACAATCAAATACTATTTCACTTAAGAATAAAAGAGGTAATGGTTTTGAGTTTTCAACTCCTTTCCTCGATTATTTAAACACGAACTCTTATACTCAATTAATCGAGCAACTGTCATTTCTAATCCACATAAGCGTAAAATAAATCAAATTCTTTTACATTAAGGAATAAAAAGGGAGATGACTTTGAGTCTTCAATTTTTCTCTTCAACTATTTGAGTACAAGTTCTCTTACTTGTTTAGTCAAATAGTTATTGTTCCTCTACAAATCTCCAAACCCCGATTAAATCAAATATTTTCACAGTAAGCTAAATGAAAAGGGAGTTGACTTTGAGTTTTCAACTTCACTCCTCAATTGGTCGAATACGAGTTTTCTTACTCGGTCAGTCGAACAATTGTCATTTTGCCGCAAACACACAACTTAATCAAATCATTTTTTTGACAAACTATACGAAAAGGGAGATGGTTTTGAGCTTTCAATTCCTCTTCTCAAATGCTTGGATATGAGTTGTCTTACTCAGCCATTCAAGTACTTGTCGTTCATTCTAAAATACGCCAACCATATACAACCTTATTTTCATAAATATTCAGATGAAATAGAAAGCGATCTAGAGTCTTCTATTCCTTGTCCCGATTGTTAGGATACGAGTTGTCTTACTTGATTATCCGAGTATTCGTCATCCGTTCAAAGTACCTTAACTATTATCAAATCCTTTCTATAATTAAGGATGAAAAATAAAGTGGTCTAGAGTCTTCTACTCCCTTTCCCGACTGTTAGGATATGAGTTGTCTTACTCGACTATCCGAGTGATCGTCATCTAACCAAAAAAACATCTCAACCAATCATCCAACATATTAATCCAACTTGTCACCTCCATGTGACCTAAACTCTTTTCAAAAATAAAACTATTTAATCCTTTCTAATGCGCATAATAAACCAATGCTTAAGCCTCCGCCGAGAGTAGACAAGCCAACGTTTAGCCTTTAGAACGCGATCTAAACAGTTGTTCATTAAAAAACACCAACCAACCGTAGTTCCCCGAACTACGAATGCTCTGATTTCCTTATTGCACTATAAGGATACGTAGGCAGGAGATTGTTGTATCTTCGCGAGCACACTAATAAAAAACCTCCCCTTTCTCCTTTCTGAGGTTCTCTTCCATTTCTATTTTCAATATTTTATAACCCAAAGATAACAAACAAACATAAATTAACACACGAAATGCAAATTAGAACTAAAAGGTTCCCGTTGAGTACAACGGACGTAAGGGGTGCTAACACCTTCCCCTTACGTAGTCCACTCCCGAACCCGAATATGGTTGTGACGACCATTATTCCTTTTTTTAAAGGTTTTATCGATATTTTCCTATTCCTTCATTGGAATAAATAAAGTTCGGTGGCGACTCTGTTCGAACGTAATTTTTTCTGCAACCATCGTGAGGAATCGTATTTTTCGAGATGCGACAGATGGCGACTCTGCTGGGGACTAGCTCCAAGCAAAAGAGAGTGAAGCCTAATCTAGTTCAGTTTCTATATTGTGTGTTAATCTTGTTTGTTTATCTGTTATTTTTTATTATGCTATTATTATTCTGTGATAATTATTATATTGTGATTTATTGACTATGTCTTATTTGGGATTCTCTGGTTGGTGATACTTTGTGAGATAGGCTCTCCACCCGAGTCTGAGAAAAACCATAAGATTAAGTTGGTGGTTGCATAGTGGGCACCCACAAGGAGTTCTCCTTGTTGGGAAGAAACGAAGACCCCGCCTAGAGGAGATTCTCTTGAGATATTACTAGTCTTCGTCACGACAATAGTATTCTCAAGTTGGATCAATGACTCTATGGACCTTTTAACCCATTGTATCCGGTGGTTATGTAGTATCTACCTGAAAAGTCCCAGACTTATTGGGTTAATACGAAAGCCCCAATCAGATGAGATCCCTTGGGCGTATTACTACCTTACAGTGGTATTCCCAACCTCGATCTATGACTCTGAGAACCTTATTAGAACCTTGGACTCGAGAGTTGTGTAGTATGGGCCCACTAGGAGTTTTCCTCTTTGGGACCATACGAAGGCCTCACTCAAACGAGACCCTGTTTGGGGATGTTATTTGCAGATGAGTTTTCGTCATGACAATAACTTTCCTAAATAGTGATTGATGACTTTGGGGACCTCTTAACTTTAGCATTCTCCTAAAAAGGGCTTTGTTTAGTAACCAAGGATACCCGCTCTCACAACCTGTATATTAACCTATATGTGGCACACATAACATCATTCATAGCATAACATTCATATTATTTGATTTCCAAGGAATTTGAGTATCATGAGTTGCAGGAATTCAAGAAACATGGAATAAAGCAAAAGAAACATTTACTCTTTCAAGTTCAAGGATCCCGATCTAAAGAGCTTACGTGACTTGGTCTCTCAGATGCACCCGGTATACAGAATCAACTTTGGGAAGAATTATGGAAATCTGCTCAGCATCCTCAATCAACAAGTGGACCATACAGCCTTAATCACTTTAGCCCAATTCTATGACCTACCTTTAAGATGCTTCACATTCCAAGACTTCCAGATAGCACCAACCTTGGAAGAATTCGAGCGTCTTGTTAGGATTCCTATGAAGAACAAGCCACTATTTGAAGGGATAGATGAATCTTTGCCCCTTGAGGTCATTGCTAGTGCGCTTCACATGGATGAAAAGGAAGCAGAAGCTAACCTAGAGACCAAAGGGAATACCAAAGGATTTCCACTAAGTTTTCTCTTGGAAAGAGCTCATACCCTATTGAAAGCAGAAAGTTGGGATGCTTGTTACTCTGCTATTGCATTGGCCATCTATGGCGTCGTCCTGTTCCCAAATATGGATGGTTTCGTAGACATGGATGCCATTTGTGTTTTCCTTACTAAGAACCCAGTACCCACTTTGTTAGCCGATGTCTACTATTACATAAGTCATAGGTATACTAAGAAGAAGGGATTGACTGCTTGTTGTGCTCCTTTATTATATCAATGGTTTCTAGAACATCTTTCGAAGACAGGTGCTTGGGTTGAACAGACAGATGTTAGTTGGCCTCAGAGATTGGGATCACTCCGATCTGAGGATCTCTCTTGGTACTCCAAAGAATACATCAACATGGATATCATATTCGATTGTGGAGTTTTCCCAAATCTACCGCTTATTGGAACTCAAGGATGTGTGAATACTAATCCAGTTCTATCACTCAAACAACTTGGCTACCTAATGGAAGGCCCTCCAGAGGCAAAATCTTTGGAAGCTTTCTTGTTACCTGACTTTGGGGTTGAGAATCCTAGCTTATTCCAGCGAATCAAAGAGGCTTGGAAGAATGTCAATCGAAAAGGGAAAGTTGATTTAGGGAGAGCAAATGGGATTGCAAAAGAACCATATTTTCAGTGGGTAAAGGAAAGGGTGCAGATGATTAAAATGCTATTTGTCATTCTGACACCTATACCTCTTCCTGAACCTAAGCTCACCCATGTCCCTATTGAAGAAATGGAGGAACTCAAGACCACCATGGCAAAGCTAGAAAAAGAGAATGAAGACCTGCAGATAAAACTCCAACAAACCGTCAATGAGAAAAATAATATGAAGTGGGAGCTCGAGAGAAAAGAGGCACAACTTCAAGCCCATGTGGAAAAGTTCAACAAGGAGGAGCATAAGAGAAAAAAGATCAAGGTGGGATTAGAACAAGTTGATCATTGTTTGGATACTCTTAAGGGTCAACTACGATAAGATCAGAAAGAATGTCAAGACAATGAGCGTTGGTGGCATCTAGCCACGAAGGAAAACAAGACGATAAGGGATACACTTGGGGCTCAGATAAAAGAGCTCACCAATTATGTTCGTCATGCAAATGCTGAAGTAGATCAGGAGCGCCGACTCAAGAATATAGCCACTGAAGCTTCTAGGGTTTCACCCATGGTATGGGAAGAGAAGTGCCGAGAAGTAAGAGATACAAGGGAGACTGTCAGCTATTGAAAGAACCAACTAAAGTCATTACGCCAAGATAGCTCCATATGGTTAAAAGAGCGAGACTATGTGATTGAGGATTATGAATCCTTTAAGAAGACCATAGACTTCTTACAAGGAGATAGGGATAAGTTCCGTGTAAAACTCGATGGGCTAGTAGGATTCTGTAACTGGGCGGCTAAAGAATTACCATGGAAGTTGAGAGACGCAGTCGAAGAGTTGAAAGAAGATATCACTCCTCCAGCCATAATCAGTTTCATTCTGCTCTGTAAAGGGTTGCTGAAGAGATTCAACGAGGAACTAGAAGAGCTTCAGGCCAGAAAGCCAACTGTTTAATTTGCTTATGTCTTGTATTTTGTTCCTTTAAAAAATGTTACTTTTGAACTATGACCTTCTTTGGACCCCTATGTTATGTACTTGAATGAATTCCGTTTAAAAATTACTCCATTATTGCTATTCTGAGTATTTCTTGTTTCTTCGAATTACTAACAACTAATGAAACTCGAATGATTCCCTGAAAATAAAATATGCATAACATTCGCATCTTCATAATGCATCACACTTCATAAAAATTCAAAAAAACTTACCCAACCTTTTTACCCTTTATCCAGCCACACTGACTAATCAACACCGATATGAGACGCGAAGCAAATACAAGATGACATTATAGCAAGTTGAGGCCAACCAAGTTACCATGAGGACAGACATCAATACAATCCAGGAGAAGATGGATCAGCTGTTGAAGACAATGCTCACAATCGCTTAAAGAGAGAGGATTGAGGAGGAAGAAGCTAGGGAAAAAAGGAATGATAGCACGCCAGGTCTGAACCCCCAAGATGAGGGTTATGTCCCCACCAAGAAGAGACTGGTTCAGATACCGGTAGGAGGCAAAGGAGATGGAGATCGTGCAGAACCTTCTGATACGTCTACTCATCATGGATCCGAAATTGGAGATGACCAGTACGATGCATTCTATATGCCTGATCAACCAAAACCTAAGATACTTCCAGATCCTGCTGTAGATAGCCTCCGTGCCCTGGAAAAAAAGATCAAAGCCATAGAAGGAAACAATATATTCGGTGCTTCTGCCATGAACATGCGTTTGGTATCGAATTTAGTCATCCCGGCTAAATTTAAAACTCTTGATTTCGAGAAATACAAAGGACAGACTTGTCCAAGAAGCCACCTGGTAATGTACTTCAGGAAAATGGTTGTTCATACCGAAAACGACAAACTACTTGTACATTGTTTCCAAGACAGTCTGAGTGGGGCATCTCTGAGATGGTACATGAGCTTAGAGCAAGGGCGGATTCAAAGCTGGGAGGATTTGGCTGACGCATTTCTCCGTCAGTACAAATATAACTTAGATATGGCACCCGACTGAATGCAATTGCAAGGGATGGCTATGAAGGAGAGTGAGTCATTCAAAGAATACGTCCAGTGGTGGAGAGAGTTGGCTGCTCAGGTAGAGCCACCATTGTCTGAGATGGAAATGACCGGGATATTTGTGGACACCTTGAAGGACTCGTTCTTTGATCGATTAGTGAGCAGTGCAACATCTGAATTCGCACATCTAGTCACAATTGGAGACCGCATAGAGAAGGGATTAAGGGATGGAAAGATTCCAGGATCAGTGACATCACCTAGCGCACCGAAGAAGTATTCTGGAGGCTTCCCGAAGAAAAGAGAAGGTGAAACAAATGCCATATCCATAAACTATAAAGAGAAGCAACAAGCTTCAGATGGTCAAGTCACCGTCGTGGTGCCTATACCCTATCAACAGTCAATGCAACAACAACAAATGTATCAGCCACAACATCAACAACATCATCATCAGCAAAATACAACACCACCAAGACAATTCAAGCCAAGACCTCCAAGAAGGCAACTTGATCCCTTACCAGTACCTTATAGTCAGATATTCCCATATCTGCAAAAGGAAGGCCTTCTAACATTAAGGGAGTTAAAACCAACTGTTTTTCCATATCCACCCGGATACGAAGCTAACGCCCATTGTGAGTTTCACATGGGAGCACTTGGTCATACCTTGGAGAATTGTTTCGCATTTCAAAATCGGGTACAAGACTTGATCGAAGCAAAGGCCGTTTCTTTCACTCCAAGACACCCGAACATGAACACCAATCATATGCCAATGCACAAGGATGCTTCTGTTAGTGCCATTGAGGAGAGTGATCAAGGAAAATCGATCCGTAAGGTTGAAGAGATTCAAACCCCTATCACCATGATAGGAGCACAATTACTGAAGAGTGGTCTGATCCCGAAGGAGCTGGTTGCTGAAGAGAACGATGAAGGGTTGAGGAATTTTATACAACAAATGCTGGATCGAGGTGAGTTACAGATAAATTGCCGCGTCAAGAGCAAGCGCCAGGAAGAGATAGTCGTGGTGGACATCCCCTATGATGAGGTTAGAGTAGAAATACCCATAAGCCCGTTGGTGATAGAGTTCCCAGCACCATTCAAATATAAAGATGAGAAGGCAGTCCCATGGATATATCAGCCCAGAGCTTCTAAGCAGGGGCGGGAAGATCAACCTTTGATACTCAACGAACCAAATGTCACTTCAATTATGGGGCCAACAGGAATGACGCGTAGTGGCCGAGTGTTCGCACCAAGAGCTGCCGATACTTATGAAAAAGCTAAAGAGAAAGAAGTTGTTGTCCAGATCCCCATCCCTAATCAAGGAATGCAAGACATACACCTGTCTCCTAAAGTTGTTGTCACTCGTGAGGAGGCTGAGGAGTTTTTGAGAATAATCAAGAAGAGCGATTATAAGGTAGTGGACCAGCTAAACCAAACACCTTCCAAAATTTCCATGTTATCTCTACTGCTCAACTCAGAAGCACACAGGGATTCGCTGTTAAAGGTATTAAGCGCCACTCATATCACCAAGGACATAACAATAGAACAGTTTGATGACGTGATAGCTTGTGTGACTACTGGGAATTTCTTGGGTTTTAATGATGACGAACTACCGATCAAGGGAAAGAACCATAACAAGGCTCTCCATATCTCCTTGAAATGCATAGATACTATACTGTCAAGGGTGTAGGTAGACACAGGTTCCTCATTGAATGTCATGCCGAAGAAAACTTTGATAAAGCTACCAATAGAAGGGATAAGTATGAAAACCAACACCCAAATTGTAAAGGCATTTGATGGCTCAAGGCGAGCAGTAATAGGAGAAGTTGACTTACCAACCAAGATAGGTCCAACTATTTTCAATATCACATTCCAGGTCATGGACATACATCCTGGTTACAGTTGCCTACTTGGGAGACCCTAGATTCATTCCGCAGGTGCTGTCACCTCCACTCTGCATCAAAAACTAAAATTCATTACAAATGACAAGATGATTGTGGTTGGAGAAGAAGAAGATATCTTGGTTAGTCACTTGACATCTTTCCGATATATCGAGGTAAATGGTGAAATCACTGAGACACCATTCCAATCCTTGGAAGTGGTAAACATGATGGCCACCCAACAGACCTTGGAGGTCCCGAAATCAGGACCATCCATGGCCTCGTGGCAAGGAGCTAAAGTTGTTATAGAAAGTGAAGATGCACAAGACTGGGGAAAAGTGGTGGAAGTGAAAGAGAAACGAGACAAGTTTGGCCTGGGATATGACCCATCATCACACAAAGCCGGTAACCAACCTGACAAAGAGAAGATTCCTTATGTAGAGAAAATGTTCACCAGCGCTGGCCACATCTTTGGCAAGCAGGTGGCAATGATCAGTGAAGAAGATCGCGAAGAGGGGGTGTCTAGCTGGACGCGTCAAGCCGCACCTAATGAAGAACTGACAAATTGGAAGGCTGTGGAAGTTCCCCAAATATTTCAAAAGTAATTTTATCATTTTAGACAAAACCTTGTGCTCTGCCCAAGGCACAGTGGCATGTTGTAGGGCCTCCTTTATCTTTTTTAAGAGTTTTTTATCATTAATGAAATGACGTTTTGCATCCAAATTTTTGTTCATTTCCTTTCGTTTTTATCTATTTACAAAAATGGCAATCAATTTTTATGCACGCACTTTCTAAATAAATTGCATAAATCATAACATGCAGAAACACCACAGAGACCATTGATAACGACACTGCTAAGGTCCGATATGACTTTGATTGTCAAATCTACCAAGCTGAAGACGAAGTGGGGGAAGATTGCGAACTCCCTGAAGAGTTGGCCAGATTACTCAGACAAGAAGAGAAAGTCACTCAACCACACCAGGAAGACGTTGAAGTCATCAATCTGGGGACAGAAGAAGACAAGAGAGAAGTAAGGGTAGGCGTCGCGCTTCAAGATGCAGTGAAGACAAGACTGATAGAGCTCCTCCACGAATATGATGACGTGTTTTCTTGGTCATACCAAGACATGCCTGGATTAGATACTGATATTGTAACTCACAAGCTTCCCCTTAAAGCAGAATGCCCTACTGTCAAACAAAAGCTAAGAAGAACTCGACCTGATATGGCTCTCAAGATCAGAGAAGAGGTGAGAAAGCAGTTTGGCGCTGGTTTCCTGGAAGTCGCTAAGTACCCACAATGGGTTGCTAACATTGTACCAGTACCGAAGAAAGATGGAAAAGTCTGCATGTGCGTAGACTACCGAGACTTGAACAGAGCCAGTCCCAAAGACGATTTCCCATTACCTCACATTGATGTATTGTTGGATAACATAGCTCAGTTCTCCGTGTTTTCCTTTATGGATGGTTTCTCTGGATACAACCAAATTAAAATGGATCCCGAAGACATGGAGAAGACCATATTCATTACTCTTTGGGGCACCTTTTGTTACAAAGTAATGCCGTTTGGATTAAAAAACGCTGGGGCAACATATCAACGTGCCATGGTGACTCTCTTTCACGACATGATTCATGAAGAGATTGAGGTGTATGTCGACGACATGATCGCCAAATCCCAAACAGAAGAAGAACATATCACTAACCTGGGGAAACTGTTTGCTTGTTTGAGGAAGTTTAGGTTAAGGCTTAATCCTAACAAATTCACATTTGGGGTTCGATCCGGGAAGCTTTTAGACTTTTTGTAAACCAAAAGGGAATTGAAGTAAATCCTGACAAGGTTCAAGCCATTCAAAACATGCTTGCACCGAAGACTGAAAAGGAGGTTCGTGATTTCTTAGGGAGACTAAATTACATCGCCAGGTTTATCTCTCACCTTACTGCAACATGTAAACCAATATTCAAGCTTCTGAGAAAGAATCAAGGCGTGGAGTGGAACGATGACTGCAAAATAGCCTTCGATAAAATCAAAGAATACTTGCAAGAGCCACCGATTTTGATGCCCCCTACAGAAGGGAGACCTCTCATCATGTATCTAACCGTGCTCGACGAGTCCATGGGTTGTGTATTGGGACAACAAGATGAGACTGGTAGGAAAGAGTATGCCATCTATTATCTGAGCAAGAAATTTAATGATTGTGAGACCAGATATTCATTACTAGAGAAGACTTGTTGTGCACTCGCATGGGCCGCTAAGGGTCTCAGGCAGTACATGCTAACTCACACGACTTGGTTGGTATCTAAAATGGATCCCATCAAGTACATACGAGAAACCAGCTCTCATTGGTAGAATTGCCCGATGGAAGATGTTGTTGTCAGAATACGATATCCAATATGTTGCGCAAAAGGCGATCAAAGGAAGCATATTAGCAGACCATCTTGCTCACCAACCACTGGAGGATTACCAGTCTTTGATATTTGACTTCTCAGATGAGAACATCATGGTTGTTAAGGATGTTGAAGACTCCGAACTAGAGGAAAGTCTTGAGCCAAGAACAGGCTGGACGCTAATGTTTGATGGGGCTTCAAATGAAATAGGCCATGGAATTGGGGCAGTGCTGATGTCTCCCAAGAATTTCCATCTACCGTTCACCGCTAAGCTCTATTTTACCTGCACAGACAACATGGCTGAGTATGAAGCTTGCATACTAGGGTTGGAAGAAGCTATTGAGTTGAAGATCAAGATACTAGAAGTATTCGGGGACTCCGCTCTAGTCATACATCAGACCAGAGGCGATTGGGAAACAAGACATGCTAACCTAATTCCATACCGGGATTACGTGTTGAAGCTACTCCCAAAGTTCGACGAAATCACTTTCTCTCATATTCCTCGAGAAGAGAATCAAATGGCAGACGCCTTAGCAACTTTGGCTTCCATGTACAAATTAATATGGCTCAACCATCAGCCTCATATTGAAATTAGGCGTTTTAATGAACCTGCTCATTGCCTGACGACAGCAGAAGAGCCGGATGGTAAACCCTGGTTCTTTGATATCAAATAGTATCTGGAGAAGCGGGAATATCCGACAGAGGCTTTTAGCCTTGACAAAAGGACCCTCCGGAGGTTGGCATCAAAGTTCCTCTTGAATGGAGAGGTATTGTACAAGCAAAACTATGACATGGTTTTGTTGAGGTGTGTGGACAAACACGAAGCGAATCAGCTCATGAGAGACATACACGAAGGGTCTTTTGGTACGCACGCCAATGGGCATGCCATGGCAAAGAAAATCCTAAGGGAAGGTTATTACTGGTTGACAATGGAAGCTGACTATTACCATTACACCAGAACATGCCACAAATGCCAAGTATATACTGACAAAATACACGTACCGCCTACCCCGCTGAATGTCATAGTGTCATACGGTGAACTGACTTGGGGTGTTTTGCTTTTTATCGCAATGTCGCGGATAGCAAGAGTCGCCACCGACTTTTCTTTTATCCAATAAGGAAAGGTGGAAAAGAACAGGAAAGACCTCAATAGATTTTGGGTTCGGGAGGTACATTATACAAAGGGAAGGTATTAGCACCCTTTGTATCCATGGTTATCCATGGGCTCTTAATTGCTGGATCACTTATATTTTTGTCTGAAAAGTGTCGGTGAATTGCTTAAAAAATGTTTCGAAAAGAGAGTTTAACTTTGTAATGATTCTCGTATGAATGTATACAAAGTATTTATCTCGTTTGATTTTGAAAACGGTTTAGAAAAATGTAACTTGGTAATGATTCTAGTATGAATGTATACCAAGTGGTGATTTTCTAGGATTTGTAAAATGTAAAGTGTGAGGGGTGGAAAATGTTTTAGGTTATGATCCAGCAATTGAGAGTTATACCTTCCTAAGGTCGTTATGAACGTTTCCTATCCTTATGAGGGTAAAACTGTCCTTACTATTGAGAAGTAAGTAATTTTACCCTTTGGATGTTTAAGGGTCACCGTAGGGTCATCGATAGGTCATTGAAGGCAACAGTTGTAAGGATACCTTAGCATTCGAAGGGACGATCATCATTTAACCGTAGGCTACACCGAAGGGTCATCGAGGGACAAAATCGTATTTTCGAAGGCAACATCCGAGGGACCATGATTTATTTTATGATGATTTAATCGAAGGGTCTTTGCTAAGTGTATCCCTACATTCGCGGGACATGACCGTTATACCGTAATACCGTAGGGCAGCAAAGAGAGGTCCAAGATCACTTATTTAAAGGCAATATTTTAAAGTCAATTAGGTAATTAGGATGAGCCTCCATATTAAAATCAATACATTAAAATTAATACATTAAAATTAATACATTAAAATTAACACATTAAAATTAATTAAGTAATTTAGGGTGAGTCTCCACAAGGGTATCCCACAAATAAAGTGGAAGACCTAACGACAATCTTTTCCTGGGACATGTGAACCTTGGCAAAATTCAGCAAACGGGTTAGAATACAAAATCGGGGTGTAATCGAAGATTACACCGCAAAAGAAAATACAGCAGCATGAATGTCAGGCAAAACAGTGCATGATTAACATAGAATAGATCAGATACGCATAGGACATAACAAACAAAATATTAGCGACTGTCCCGTTCGCCTCTGCCTCGCCTAGCGAGGGCCTAGCGAATACTCGCTACATGCTCGCTTAGCGATGTGCTAGCGAGCGGCTGCGGGTTTTGAATTTCAGAACAGTATGACTTCAACCTGCGGCATGGCTTATGGCATCCAACACATAATTATACGGTTCAGCATTCACAATATTCAGGCACACTTAAATTCACATGCAAAACCTCAAATATGTTTATGAATTCAATTATAATATCACATGCAAGTTAAGAACATAAAGCGGTATCACATGCAAATTAAGAAAATAAAGCGATAATAGTAATGCAAACCTGTTTGCAATCGAATTGCAACCTTGAATTGGCGAGCCGGATTGAGTTGGGCGGTGGTAGCTTCGGAGCGGAGGAACGGCCTTCAGGGTTTCTAAAGTAGCCTCCAGGGTTTTTGTGCCAGGGTTTTCGTCTATCTCCATCTGTTTTTCGTCCTCCCTTTCATTACTGAAGTGCTGGTATTTATAATGCCCTTTTTCATGACCTAATGGGCTCAGAACGAAGCCCGAAATTTTTTGTTGTCTGTCAGCCTCGCTAGGCGAGCTGGTAGCGAATGTTTGCTTCGCTAGGCGAGCGTGTAGCGAACGTTCGCTAGGCGAGCGTGTAGCGAACAGGCCAGTTTGGGCCATTTTCTGGATTGGGCCATTCGTGAGCTGGGCCTTTGTCCCTTTAAGATCAGTGCCATAAAATGAGTCGGAATGCCCCTGAAAAATGTCTTGAAATATTAATGGGCAAATTTTGGGGTATGACAGCTGCCCCTGTTCAATATTCTTGAACCGAGAGAGTTAGGATGGCGTGCATGCCATTCGTGGTCTGGAGGTGAAAGATTATTGAACACTAGAATGCCCCAACAATTTGCGCTTGTCCATCAGTCTTGACGGAGATGGGCTTAAAGATGCCATCCAGGAAGTTTGATGAGGAGATTTCCAGATTGTGTCGTACGTTAGACGATATCTGGAGACATGGGTGTCACACCGGGTCGTACATCAGACCGTATAGTGAGTCATCCATTACGCTGTCGACTTCGCCGGGGAGTCGGAGTATGCTATATACTGCTGGGGATAAGGGATCAGAATGGATCATACACTGGACCGTATCTGAATACCAGAGTGAGCTGTTCGTTAGGCAGATGACTTTGCCGAGGATGAAAAATCAGAATGGATCGTACGCTAGATCGTCTCTGAGTTGAAGATCCAAATGGGTCTTATGATAGACTGTATTGGAGTTGCAGGATGAGCCGTCCATTAGGCTGAATCTGATGATAAAAGGGGGTAGTCGTACACTAGACTACACTTCAGAAATGTACCGTACACTAGGTAGCATCTGAGGAGACGAAGGTCTAATTGGGTCGTACATTAGACCGTATCTGGGCAGAATCCGAGGACTTGACGGTCTAACTTGGTCGTACATTAGACTGTCACTGAGCAGAATCTGGTCTAACTTGGTCGTACATTAGACTGTATTTGATGACTGGAAGGTCTAACTTGGTCGTACATTAGACTGTATTTGCAGAATCTGACTTGAAGGTCTAACTTGGTCGTACATTAGACTGTATTTGCAGAATCTGACTTGAAGGTCTAACTTGGTCGTACATTAGACTGTATTTGCAGAATCTGACTTGAAGGTCTAACTTGGTCGTACATTAGACTGTATTTGCAGAATCTGACTTGAAGGTCTAACTTGGTCGTACATTAGACTGTCTTTGAGTGGTTGAAGGTCAGAATGGATCGTACGCTAGATCGTATCTGAGTTGTTGAAGGTCAGAATGGATCGTACGCTAGATCGTATCTGAGTTGTTGAAGGTCAGAATGGATCGTACGCTAGATCGTATCTGAGTTGTTGAAGGTCAGAATGGATCGTACGCTAGATCGTATCTGAGTTGAAGGAGTCATATGTTGAGATGAATCAGGATGAACCGTACGCTAGGCTATATCTGATAGTATTTGTATATGCTGTATTTGCAATAAATGTCTGGGATGGGCTTATAGATGCCATCGTTAGGAGGATGTCAGAATGAATGTTGTCATGGAGTGTATCTGAAAGATGTAGTTGAATCCTGAATGTAATTGATAAGGATGTCCGTCTGAATGGACCTTTGTTTTGACTATGTCAGGAGGATAATTGACCTGAAAAATAAAGTTAGCTTCATGCCATGTCATGATGCATGAGATGCAAATGTTGTATGCATGCGTATGCTGTGAAATGATGTAATGAGTGAATTATGCGTCTGGAATGAATGAGAGCATTGTATACATGTATATGTTATGAAATGATGTAATGAGTGAATTATGCGTCTGGAATGAATGAGAGCATTGTATACATGTATATGTTATGAAATGATGTAATGTATATGATGCGGAACGAAAATTGTATGTAGGTATGTGATGTGAAATGATGTAATGAATGCACTATGTGTCTGAAACGTTCTTCCAGGGGACTCTACTGGGGAAATAAATCTCATTCTTCTGGTTGGAGATATTTATATTGATGACCCTTTCTTAGCTGAGGGATACTTGATTTCTGTCTGACGATGGAAACACTCAACAGAGCCGGGCTGGGGGTGGAAGAGATGACCCATTTGTCTAGTAACGCCAATTTCTTCTGGGGAAATAACTGGCGTTGCCGGGGAATCGAATTAGCAACGGATTCATTGGGAAGCATGGTTAGACCTTCTCCTCGATCCCGAAGTCTTTTCGTAACTGTCATCGTTATTTTATGCATTTTGATAAACGTTGATCATATTCAAATGCATATATCAATTCAAGTTAAATCAATGGACGTTTACGCAAACAAAACAGAGAAAGTAAAAAGCATCTTTTTGGAAATGAAATTGTATTGATTTTGAAAGAGGGCCTATGAACAGGCAATTTGTGTACAAGGAGACAGAAATCCTGGTAAGAGGAAATTGTCAGGCAAACAAAGAGAAAGCTATGCAGAAAAAGTCCTATCGATTCTAATTCCACCACTGTCATTATGTCTTCAAGCATCTCATCTCCTGCTGTCGGATGAAAGTGATTGGCTTGTTCAGTCCCTTGAACTTGGTTGAAGCAGACAGAGAACGGGGCATAGTCATACGCTTTAATCCCTAATTTTTGCCTGGACCGCCTTTTCAGGTTTTCAGTCCACCGGGATACCCTTTTTTTTGCTCAAGCCGCCTTTTCAGGTTTTCGACTTGCCGGGTGTATGTCTTTATATGTTTATCCCTAATTTTTTGCCCGAACCCTTTTGGTTCGCCGGGATGCCCTTACTTTTGCCTAGGTACGTCGACCTAGCGGGTCTCTTTTATGCGTAGTATTTTTTAACTATGTCAGCGTTCACAGGATGCGGGAACTCTTCGCCATCCATTGTAGCAAGCATCATGGCTCCACCAGAGAATACCTTCTTAACTACAAATGGCCCTTCGTGTGTGGGAGTCCATTTGCCTCTGGGATCACCTTGTGGTAGAATGATACGCTTGACCACCAAGGCGCCAAGTTGGTACACCTGTCTCTTGACCTTTTTGTTAAATGCTGGGGTCATGCGCTTCTGATATATCTGCCTATGACAAACAGCCGCAAGTCTCTTTTCATCAATCAGATTTATCTGATCGAGTCGAGTTTGAATCCATTCATCCTCATCTAAGCCTGCATCTTTCGCAATTCTTAGAGAGGGAATCTGAACTTCCACTGGTAAAACGGCTTCCATTCCATAGACTAAAGAGAAAGGGGTTGCCCCTGTCGAAGTGCGGTAACCATGAAGAGCAAAAGGTAACATCTCCTGCCGGTCTTTGTATGTTACTGTTATATTCTTGATATTGTTAGCAGCCTCCACGGCGCCGTTCGTCTTTGGCCGGTACGGAGAAGAGTTATGGTGCTTTATTTTGAACTGCGTGTAGAGTTCAGTTTAGTACCATTATCAGTGATAACTCTCTCAGGAGAGAGCAGGTTTCTCAAGTAGATATTTGATAGAATCCATCTTAGAAATCAATAAAGTGGTATGATTCAACATATACTGTCTTAGTCGGCGAGCAGCCTAAGCCAAAGCACAGTAAGCTTTCTCGAGCTGTGAGTATCTTGTTTCACAGTCGGTACCTTTTGCTAAGGCAGTGTATGGCATGCTCTTTTCGACCAGACTCGTCATGTTGCCCCAACACACACCTCATTGAATTTTCTAACATGGTCAAATACATAGTTAGAGGTCTTCCTTCAACGGGTGGTATCAGGATGGGAGGTTCTTGGAGATACTTCTTGATTTTGTCATTCATCATTCCATACCATCTCTCGATTTTTCTTTTTTAGTAATTTGAAGATGGTTTGCAGGTAGCAGTCAAGTGTGGAATGAATCGGGCAATGTAATTCAAGGGTCCTAAGAAACCTCTGACTTCTCTCTTGTCTATTTCAGTACCCAGATTTACAATTTCATTTGATTCCTCATGCGGCTGTATGGTCTTTTCTTCTTGTAGTAACAGTCTGACAAGTTCACCAGGGACTTCACAATCTTCCTCGCTTCCATCCTCGGCTTGGTAGATCGGATTTTCAAAGTCATAATGAACAGTAGCAGAACTATTATCAACAGGATCCAGAGTGGATATGGATCGGAAAACTGTTACGTGCGTGTGTGCAAGAAAACATAGCTTGTTTTGAAAAAAATGACAGGAAAGATAAAGAGCGCAATATTTGAATGCAAAAAGTCCATTGATTTATTGAATATGAATATGCTTCTGAAATGACAAAACCCTTGAAAAATTAGCTATTATGCCCCGGGTATAGACACAATGCTTTGAAACACAAAAATAGCAATAACAATTACTCCTGACTAAAGGAAATCGGGATAGTGTCTTCAGCCTTCCAATTATTGGGTCCGTCACCAATTGTTGGGAAAATCCAGCTATCCAAGTCATAATCGTTATCAGTATCTTCCACAGCATTGACAGTCTCGTCATGATTAGGCAGAGGGGCAGTGATGCCATTAGGAGTCTCCGGAGGATCAAAGATAGTCGCCTGTATCTTCCCACTTCGAATGCCACTTTCAACATGTTCACCTGTTAATATAAGTTCAGTGAAACCCAATGAGGAACTCCTCAATAGATGGCTGTAGAATGGGCCAGTCAGTGTGCTCATGAACATGTCCACTAATTCTCGATCAGTCATAGGGGGTTTGACTCTGCCAGCCAAATCTCTCCACTTTTGAGCATATTCTTTGAAACTTTCTTTAGATCCCATAGTCATATTCTGCAACTGTAGCCGAGTAGGCGCTAGTTCAGAATTATACTGGTACTGTTTATAGAAAGCAGTTGCTAAATCAGTCCATGTGTGGATGTCAGAGCTCTCGAGCTGATAATACCACTCCAATTGTGTGCCAGACAGACTCTCTTGGAATAAATGGATCCAGAGCTTCTTATTAGTGGTATACGGCTGGATCTTTCTCACGTAAGCTCTCAGATGCATCTGAGGACAAGATGCCCCATCATACTGAGTGAAAGCGGGGACCTTGAATTTGCGAGGAATAATCACATCGGAGACTAGACCCAGACTTTCAAAATCCAGACCGGGCGCCTTCTGACCTTCCATAGCTAGCATGCGTTCTTCCAGCAACTTGTACTTGCCATCTTTTGGAGAGTACTGTTCATTCTCGTAATCTTCATCGTCATCCTCAGGGTTGAAAGGATCAGCATTCTCATCTTCTGAATCTGTCTCTGTTTCCTCTTCTTGATCCTTCGGAATTCTGATTTTGATTCCCGCAGCCTGTCCTTTAAGCCTTCTTCCCGGGTTAATGTAACTCACAGCTTTCTTGTCTTTCTTTTTCTCGAGCAAGAGAGCTTTCAGTTCCTCCTGCCCCCTGGATAAGTTCAAGATCATCTCCTGGAGTTGAGCATTCTGAGCATGGAGATCCTTGACAGTTTGTTCGAGGTCCATTTTTCTGTGTGGAGGAAAACCGTGAGAACACTGATCCCTTTAGAGTACCTGTTATGCTATGTTATGCTATGCAATGCATGAAATGTTTTCAAGGCCTTTTGGAATTTAACTTTGCATAAACTACCGAAAAGGGAAACTTTTTTTTTTGTTTTTTTTTTTTTGTTTTTTTTTTTTTTTTTTTTCATACAAAACAGAGCAAAGTTAAATCCCTAAGTCCTTGAAATGGTTAGTACAATGTTATGATGTCATGATGTTATGATGTTATGATGTTATGAGGTTAAATAAATAACAAGCACAAGCAAGTCACACAACCATCATTCCTAGGTTTTAAGGCTTGCATGAGTTCCATAGGTAAGTACCCTCCCCACTGAAGTTTAGTTGGTTCAACCTGTCCTAGAATAGTAACCGGGTTCTAAAAGGATCTCCAATCATTGACTTTCCTTTAAGTCCACTTCAGTGCAACGCCAAGTGGTTGACCGAAGCTTCCCTAAAGTCCAATCTCAAGGAGTGTAGTATCGAGTCTCAACCAAGCCCCAGTCGGAACCGAAGTCAGTTAGCTCACTACTTTCTAATGGCCAGGATGAGTCAATTAGGGTTCTAAAGGTCTGGTTAATGCTTTAATGACACCACGCGGAAGCCAAATTTTTCCTCAAGTAACATGAGGAACATCAGGACAACCAAAGTGTCACATTAACCGTAGCCATCATTTTAACCATTCCAGTATACGCCGGATAGTCGCGATGATCTATTGCTACTTACCTAAGGTACACTAGATCCGGGTGTAGGATCTTTCACTCAAGCATAGGATACCCAAGCAATCCCTTAAAAATAAACCAAACAATTCAAATAAGTGATCTTGTTTTTTAAGGTAACCTCTCTTTTTAAATTATCCCCAGCAGAGTCGCCAGTTCTGTCATACGGTGAACTGACTTGGGGTGTTTTGCTTTTTATCGCAATGTCGCGGATAGCAAGAGTCGCCACCGACTTTTCTTTTATCCAATAAGGAAAGGTGGAAAAGAACAGGAAAGACCTCAATAGATTTTGGGTTCGGGAGGTACATTATACAAAGGGAAGGTATTAGCACCCTTTGTATCCATGGTTATCCATGGGCTCTTAATTGCTGGATCACTTATATTTTTGTCTGAAAAGTGTCGGTGAATTGCTTAAAAAATGTTTCGAAAAGAGAGTTTAACTTTGTAATGATTCTCGTATGAATGTATACAAAGTATTTATCTCGTTTGATTTTGAAAACGGTTTAGAAAAATGTAACTTGGTAATGATTCTAGTATGAATGTATACCAAGTGGTGATTTTCTAGGATTTGTAAAATGTAAAGTGTGAGGGGTGGAAAATGTTTTAGGTTATGATCCAGCAATTGAGAGTTATACCTTCCTAAGGTCGTTATGAACGTTTCCTATCCTTATGAGGGTAAAACTGTCCTTACTATTGAGAAGTAAGTAATTTTACCCTTTGGATGTTTAAGGGTCACCGTAGGGTCATCGATAGGTCATTGAAGGCAACAGTTGTAAGGATACCTTAGCATTCGAAGGGACGATCATCATTTAACCGTAGGCTACACCGAAGGGTCATCGAGGGACAAAATCGTATTTTCGAAGGCAACATCCGAGGGACCATGATTTATTTTATGATGATTTAATCGAAGGGTCTTTGCTAAGTGTATCCCTACATTCGCGGGACATGACCGTTATACCGTAATACCGTAGGGCAGCAAAGAGAGGTCCAAGATCACTTATTTAAAGGCAATATTTTAAAGTCAATTAGGTAATTAGGATGAGCCTCCATATTAAAATCAATACATTAAAATTAATACATTAAAATTAATACATTAAAATTAACACATTAAAATTAATTAAGTAATTTAGGGTGAGTCTCCACAAGGGTATCCCACAAATAAAGTGGAAGACCTAATGGCAATCTTTTCCTGGGACATGTGAACCTTGGCAAAATTCAGCAAACGGGTTAGAATACCAAATCGGGGTGTAATCGAAGATTACACCGCAAAAGAAAATACAGCAGCATGAATGTCAGGCAAAACAGTGCATAATTAACATAGAATAGATCAGATACGCATAGGACATAACAAACAAAATATTAGCGACTGTCCCGTTCGCCTCTGCCTCGCCTAGCGAGGGCCTAGCGAATACTCGCTACATGCTCGCTTAGCGATGTGCTAGCGAGCGGCTGCGGGTTTTGAATTTCAGAACAGTATGACTTCAACCTGCGGCATGGCTTATGGCATCCAACACATAATTATACGGTTCAGCATTCACAATATTCAGGCACACTTAAATTCACATGCAAAACCTCAAATATGTTTATGAATTCAATTATAATATCACATGCAAGTTAAGAACATAAAGCGGTATCACATGCAAATTAAGAAAATAAAGCGATAATAGTAATGCAAACCTGTTTGCAATCGAATTGCAACCTTGAATTGGCGAGCCGGATTGAGTTGGGCGGTGGTAGCTTCGGAGCGGAGGAGCGGCCTTCAGGGTTTCTAAAGTAGCCTCCAGGGTTTTTGTGCCAGGGTTTTCGTCTGTCTCCCTCTGTTTTTCGTCCTCCCTTTCATTACTGAAGTGCTGGTATTTATAATGCCCTTTTTCATGACCTAATGGGCTCAGAACGAAGCCCGAAATTTTTTGTTGTCTGTCAGCCTCGCTAGGCGAGCTGGTAGCGAACGTTTGCTTCGCTAGGCGAGCGTGTAGCGAACGTTCGCTAGGCGAGCGTGTAGCGAACGTAACGTTCGCTAGGCGAGCGTGTAGCGAACATGCCAGTTTGGGCCATTTTCTGGATTGGGCCATTCGTGAGTTGGGCCTTTGTCCCTTTAAGATCAGTGCCATAAAATGAGTCGGAATGCCCCTGAAAAATGTCTTGAAATATTAATGGGCAAATTTTGGGGTATGACACATAGCATCACCTTGGCCTTTCTCTATGTGGGGCATCAACATGATTGGAATGATAGAACCCAAGGCGTCAAATGGACACAGATTTATCTTAGTGGCCATTGATTACTTTACCAAATGGGTGGAATTCGCGTCTTATGCGAATGTCACAAAGCACATAGTCGCCCGTTTCTTAAAAAATAACATCATATGTCAATATGGGATTCCCAACAAAATCATCACTGATAATGGGTCCAATCTCAACAACAAGACCATGGATGAGTTATGCGCAACGTTCAAAATCGAGCATCACAACTCATCACCCTATCGACCTAAGATGAATGGGGTTGTTAAAGTTGCAAATAAAAATATCAAGAAAATCATCCAGAAGATGGTTGTCACGTACAAGGATTGGCATGAGATGTTACCTTTTGCGTTACATGGCTATCGCACATCGGTACGAACTTCAACAGGGGCAACCCCTTATTCCTTGGTATACGGTATGGAAGCAGTTCTCCCTCGATGAGAGTCTTGATGGAGGCTAAGTTAGACGAGGCATAATGGGTTCAATCAAGGTACGACGAGCTCAACCTTATTGAGGAGAAACGCTTGAAAGCGTTAGGTCACGATCAACTCTATCAGAGGCGTCTTAAGAAGGCATTCGACAAAAAAGTTCGTCCCAGGGTGTTTAAAGAGGGAGATTTAGTGCTAAAGAAAATCTTGCCTATTCACAAAGACTCCAGAGGGAAATGGACACCAAATTATGAGGGTCAATTTGTGGTGGTTAGAGCCTTTTCCGGAGGCGCTCTGATTCTAGCTACTATGGATGGTGATGAGTTGCCGCTTCCCACCAACACTGATGCTGTTAAAAAGTACTTCGCCTAAAAAAGTGGAATAATAAAAACCGCTAAATCGAAAACCTGAAAGGGCGATTTAGGCAAAAATGGCTATCCCGCTGGATCGAAAACCCGAAAGGGCGATCCAGGCAAAAATTAGGGATAAAAATAAAAGAATCGACCCGCTGAATTGAAAACTCGAAAGGGCGATTCAGGCAAAAATGGGTATCCTGGTGGATCGAAAATCCGAAAGGGCGGTCCAGGCAAAAGTTAGGGATTAATTCCAAGGCAAAGAGTTGTACTTACAGACATCTGACATACCCTCGAAGACAAAGAATCAGTCTACCTTACTTTTCAAAAGCAAAGTGCTCGGACTATCAAAGACATAAAGATCATAGCAGTGTGGAAACTCAATAAGAACTCAATTTTCATTGTCATTTTGTTTCTATGCAGAACAATTACCTCATTAAGGAATTGCGTCTTTATGTACAATCACCCATTTAAGGGTCAAATCAATAAAAGAGAATTTTTCTCAACAAAAGTGTGCCCAAATCATTTTTTGTATTTCGTCTGTTTGTTTGCAAAGCACCTTTTATTTTTGATAAATATCACTTTAAAAAATTATGGGAGAAAATAAAACACATGTTTAAACAAAGTGGTAAAATTGCTTTTGAAACAGTAAGCGGGCAAATCCTTTAGTCTCCAAGATTCATTCTTGTTTTTCATAAAGGTGTAGGACTAATTGCAAATAGTCATGCTCCTTTCAACTACTAATTCATACCTCTCATAAATGTACTCATGGTATAGCCAGACCAGGGCAAGGCTCCACCACATTTCCAACGGAAACATTGATAAATCATGGATGAAGCATCGCGTGTTGAGAAGTCTGAACCTTTCAGTAACTTAGAGTAACCCAAATATATTCCCAAAACCACCTAGTAAAGGCATTAAAACTCGATCTCCATTAATCACCCCAATAACAAAAGTCCACACTATTAGCATCATACCTCAAAGAAAAATGTCTTAACCGGGACATGTCCGATTACCCATTTGCATTCTAACATGCGTCATATAAATCATTCATAATTGGTTTTTCTCTATCAAACAGAAAAATTAAAGAAACACTGTCATATCAATCATCAGCATACTCATGCATAGCCCTCCCATAAAGTTGGAAGTTCAACAAATAAAAAATCATTCGCATTCCTACATGCGCAACCAAATATCCCCAGCGATTGCATACCTGCATGCATCTCATGCATCATCCCATGCATAGAATTCCCACATAAAGTGGGACATCATACAAAAAAAATCAAAAGTAAAATATCAGGAGTCCTTTCTAGTAAATCTCCCTCAAAAGGAGTCCTTTCTTAATAAAAAAAATCCCCCAACAGACGAATATTTGAGATGTTGCTTCATTTATCTGAAGAATCTCATTTATCTGTTCGAGATACTGCTTCATTTATCTGAAGAATCTCATTTATCTGTTTGAGATACTACTCTAATATCCTCGGAGAGTCATAGATTCAATTAAGATATTTTTCCCTTGTTGGAATATCTTAATTCTATCATATAAGATGTTGTTTTGACTCGATATAGAGAATCTCATTTTTACTGTTTGAGATACTGCTTCATCAATATGAAGAGTCTCATTTCAGATTCTTTTAGAGATACTGCTCTAATATCCTCAGAGAGTCTTAGATTCAATTAAGATATTTTTCCCTTGCTGGAATATCTTAATTCTATCCTATAAGATGTTGTTTCGACTCGATACAGAGAATCTTATTTTTACTGTTTGAGATGTTGCTTCATCAATATGAAGAGTCTCATTTCAGATTCTTTTAGAGATACTGCTCTAATATCCTCGGAGAGTCTTAGATTCAATTAAGGTACTTTTCCCTTGCTGGAACATCTTATTTCTATCATATAAGATGCTGTTTCGACTCGATACAGAGAATCTCACTTTTACCATTGGAGATGCTGCTTCATCAGTGTGAAGAGTCTCATTTCAGATTCTTTCAGAGATACTACTCTAATATCCTCGGAGAGTCTTAGATTCAATTAAGGTATTTTTCCCTTGCTGAAATATCTTAATTCTATCATATAAGATGTTGTTTCGACTCGATATAGAGAATCTCATTTTTACTGTTTGAGATGCTGCTTCATCAATATGAAGAGTCTCATTTTGGATTTTTCTTGAGATACTGCTCTAATATCCTCGGAGAGTCTTAGATTCAGTTGAGGTATCTTTCCCTTGCTGAAATATCTTAATTCTATCATATAAGATGTTGTTTCGACCCGATACAGAGAATCTCATTTTTACTGTTTAAGATGTTGCTTCATCAATATGAAGAGTCTCATTTCGGATTTTTCTTGAGATACTGCTATAATATCCTCTGAGAGTCTTAGATTCAGTTGAGGTATCTTTCCCTTGCTGGAATATCTTAATTCTATCACATAAGATACTGTTTTGACCCGATACAAAGAATCTCATTATTACTATTTGAGATGCTACTTCATAAAAAATGAAGAGTCTCACGCCAGATTTCCTTTATATTACTCTAGTATCCTGGAAAGTCTTGAGATTTAGTTAGGGATGTCACTCCACATGTCTCGACTGAGATGTCCAAGATACTGTTCTGACGACTTACAGAAAGTCTTGACTGTTCCATTTTACTGTGGGATAATGTCTTTTGCCATTTCTCATCGCATTTTTTTATATATTTTTCTTCCTTGCATTTCCTAGGACAAAATTTAGGTCTTCTTGTATTTAATTATCTCTCACCGTGAATGCACGAAGACTGCTGTCATTCTTACTTTCCGGTTTGAGGTAATTAAATAGGGGCAACTGTCATATCCCAATTTTGTCTGGGTAAGGAAAAAATCTTCAACCATCATTCACAATCCAATGCTATAAGACATATATCTTATCTTAAGACATAAGCTTCATCTTAAGGTTTCTCAGCCCTTTGGTGACATCAAGTATTCAATGACACTTTCATCTGTTAAAGATTCCTTAAGAAAATATCTGTTGCGTTTGTCTTACTGAAGCATGGTATGGTATATGCATTTTTGGCTAACAAAGCCCATTTTGGTTTACCCGTGAGATCTCTTTTTTTCAAAGGCCCATTTGCATAAACGAGTCCATAATTTAAAATATGGTTTGAAGCTTTTTACATTACTAATTCAAAATCCATTTGATTATTGGTAAGGTATTAAGAGTCATGGATATTTTTATGATCACTCATCATTAAACCCATTTGTACGTCTCAAATACATATGCCAAATCTCTAAACCATTCATAAAAAATCCTTAAACTAAACTTGCATCTTTTCTAAGTGAGTATGTTGGTTTAAGATTAAGATATCACACGCACGAGTATTTTATTGGTTTTTAGGATCAAAGTTTGAAAGTGCAATATTTTTGTGACATGTTTTATCTTAGGCCTTTTTGGCACATTTTATTTTTTGATAATATTAATGTGTTAAAATCAATCAAATTAAAAGTCCATTAAATTGCATTGTTGAGCTCAATTCATTTTCAATTTGAATTATAGTAAATTTTCTTTTGATTAATACTATTAGATTGTTAAGGCAAGGTTTAGAATTTTTTTAAAAAGACTAATTGCACAAATCACGTTCCAAATAATGTTCCAAGTGATATTCCAAATCATATTCCAATTAAGTCCAAATGTAACAAGTTACTCTAATAGAGCTTAAATTAAAATTATAAAAAAAAAAGTAGTTACATAGTTCTCCAAAAAAAAAGGGAAGTTTCAAATTAAATTTACATATTAAAAACAACTCCAAATAATCCAAATTTACACAAAAATCCAAAGGAACATTTGATTAATTTACAGGTTACAAAAATAATCTAAAATTCTGAAAATAATTGAATGGAGTCTAATGGTTTGAAGTAGTCTTCAGAGACTTTGTCCAAAGCCAATGGTCCCTTCGTGTAGTGCCCCCAACTCCAAAAGTCAGCGCCCCTTTTCAATGAATTCAACATCACTTCACCTGCAAATGTAAAACCAAATTCAAAATTAAAAACAGCTTATCAAATAAGCACTTAAAACAAACTGGAAAATAAAGCACAAATTAAACAGATTATTTGGTTGTACAATGAACCAAAGGGGGCGCTCAAAATACATCCCAATATTCAATAAAAAAAAACCTTAAATCCATAAGGTGATTGTCCTACAAAATCTGGAAACAGGATTCAACAAGCAATCTCAAAAGCAGAATTCACATATATAAACAGAAATCAATTAACAAAAAGAGGACGGTTCTTAAAAAATCCAACAGAACAATCAAAGTTTTTTTTCTAACTCAAACCAAACCAAGGAGAATGTTTTGAAAATCCAGAAGAAGTTATCAAATATTTTTTCTTCCGTTAATCTAAAACAACAAGAAGATTCAAAATAACAGTATAGCCACAATCAATAACAATCCATAAAAATCCAAAACCCTAAACAACAAAACGAAGCAACAACAACAACAGCCAAGTGACAAAAATCAAAAGAAGAAGAAGGAAGAACAGAGGGAGCGAAACTCATCTCGATAGGGGAAGGAGTGTCGCCAGCGTTTGGACTCCACCAAGTAAGCATTTTTTTTCGTTCAAACCTTTGCATGTTTTCTTCAAAGCATAACCATGGAGGATCCAATTTTGGATTTAGGGTTTGAGTCTTCAACAACTGGCAGTTAGTGTTTAGGTTTTGTTTTGTTGGGGGATGATTTAGGGTTTGGTAGCCGCGCGAGAGAGGGAGACGAATTAGGGTTTAGGTATTTTTTTCTCTTCTTTAGGTTTCGATCCGGTCATTTGAGGAAGATTTTGGAAAAAACAAGTTTAGATTTGGGTAGTTGAGTGAAAAATAAGTGGGGTTTGTGTTTGGTTCTTTTAGATTTGAGGTGGTTGTTCACCGGAGGAGACGGCGGCGCCGCCGCGGTTGGCCGGCCACCACCGTCTTCTCCGGTCAAGGTTGACCATGAGAGGGAGACGGAAGGTGAAGTTGTAGAGCAACTTGAAGTAGAGAGAGAGCGAAGAGAGAGAGTGGAGTGAGGGAATGACTTCTCTTCCTCTGTTTTTTTCGTTTTTATTTATTATTATTATTTGTTTGGGGCGCCACATGGTCCCTTCTGGTGGCGCCATATGGTTGGTCAACTAGGGGGTCCTGTGTGGATCCCCCCACCACATAGTGGTGTACCCTCATGCACCTCTCCTTGATCTATTGACCAAGTCAGAGTATTCCCATCGTGTGGCCCAGATTTTCCTAGAAAGTCTTTGGTTGACCAAGCCATTTAGGGTTTTTGGCATTTTCGTTTAGGCTAACTCTAGTTGGGCCCAAAGCCCTTTTTCCTATTCAAACCCCCTATTCTATTTCCAGCAGCACCTTGAGTTGGGTTTTTCCCTCACTTGGCCATCTGCTTTCATTTTTAATTTATTTCACTTATTTTGTTTTATTTCTATACATATAAAAAAATACAATAGACTTTTGTGGCTATTAAATAAAAATAAAACAATGCTTTAGTTTACTTACTTTATTTCAATATTATAATTATATTATTATTATTATTATTAATTTTTAATAGTAAATATGTAATTATATTATTATTATTATTATTATTATTATTATTAATTTTTAATAGTAAATATGCAAATATAATGTTATTATTATTATTAATATATAATAAATATGCAATTATTTGGTTATATTCATTATTTTTTTAATTACTTATTATTTAATTAAAATAATCTATTAAATATTTAATTAATTAATTATATTATTACTAATGTCATTTATAATTTAGATAATTGTTTATTTTCTAGAGTGTATGTGCATGATTGTTATTTATTTATTTATACCAAACCATGAGTGCATATAAAATAACATGTTATAATTGTGACAAAATTATGTCGCTTTCACCGATTTAAAATTATTCGAGCCAATTCCAAAATAAATCACATACTTCTCGATCCAAAGTTGAGTCCATTTTCAAAACACCTTCGTAAGTCGATTACTTGTAAAAGTATCGCCATCAACCTCATATGGCTTACTCTTGGGCCTTCTTACAATGAGGCCTATTCGGTTTTTATTAATCGATTAGATGAGCTATTCAATAAAAAAATTCAATTCATTCACGAAAAAATACAAATTTTAAAACCTCGATCCAACATCGAGTATTCCTTATCAAGACTTAAATATACCTAATCACAATCAAATACTATTTCACTTAAGAATAAAAGAGGTAATGGTTTTGAGTTTTCAACTCCTTTCCTCGATTATTTAAACACGAACTCTTATACTCGATTAATCGAACAACTGTCATTTCTAATCCACCTAAGCGCAAAATAAATCAAATTCTTTTACATTAAGGAATAAAAAGGGAGATGACTTTGAGTCTTCAATTTTTCTCTTAAACTATTTGAGTACAAGTTCTCTTACTTGTTTAGTCAAATAGTTATTGTTCCTCTACAAATCTCCAAACCCCGATTAAATCAAATATTTTCATAGTAAGCTAAATGAAAAGGGAGTTGACTTTGAGTTTTCAACTTCACTCCTCAATTGGTCGAATACGAGTTTTCTTACTCGGTCAGTCGAACAATTGTCATTTTTCCGCAAACACACAACTTAATCAAATCATTTTCTTAACAAACTATACGAAAAGGAAGATCGTTTTGAGCTTTCAATTCCTCTTCTCAAATGCTTGGATATGAGTTGTCTTACTCAGCCATTCAAATACTTGTCGTTCATTCTAAAATACGCCAACCATATACAACCTTATTTTCATAAATATTCAGATGAAACAGAAAGTGGTCTAAAGTCTTCTATTCCTTGTTTCGATTATTAGGATATGAGTTGTCTTACTCGATTATCCGAGTATTCGTCATCCGTTCAAAATACCTTAACTATTATCAAATCCTTTCTATAATTAAGGATGAAAAAGAAAGTGCTCTAGAGTCTTCTACTCCCTTTCCCGACTGTTAGGATACGAGTTGTCTTACTCGACTATCCGAGTGATCGTCATCTAACCAAAAAAACATCTCAACCAATCATCCAACATATTAATCCAACTTGTCACCTCTGTGTGACCTAAACTCTTTTCAAAAAGAAAACTATTTAATCCTTTCTAATGCGTATAACAAACCAATGCTTAAGCCTCCGCCGAGAGTAGACAAGCCAATGTTTAGCCTTTAGAACACGATCTAAACAGTTGTTCATTAAAAAACACCAACCAACCGTAGTTCCCCGACCTACGAATGTTCTGATTTCCTTATTGCTCTATAAGGATACGTAGGCAGGAGATTGTTGTATCTTCGCGAGCACACTAATAAAAAACCTCCCCTTTCTCCTTTCTGAGGTTCTCATCCATTTCTATTTTCAATATTTTATAACCCAAAGATAACAAACAAACATAAATTAACACACGAAATGCAAATTAGAACTAAAAGGTTCCCGTTGAGTACAACGGACGTAAGGGGTGCTAATACCTTCCCCTTACGTAATCCACTCCCGAACCCGAATATGGTTGCGACGACCATTATTCCTTTTTTAAAGGTTTTATCGATATTTTCCTATTCCTTCATTGGAATAAATAAAGTTCGGTGGCGACTCTGTTCGAACGTAATTTTTTCCGCGACCATCGCGAGGAATCGTATTTTTCGAGATGCGACAAAGAGGAACCTCTTGCCCTTTCTCAATCATAATAACATTGTGTTTATAAGGTACATCTTTATCAGATGAACATGGGACTGGGCCCGTTAACCGTATTACCCATGGCGATACCGATCTATTATCATTTTTGCTGCTACTGTCAAATTGGATAACTACTCACTCCGGAGTCTTCAACACTGGCACAATAACATTCACATCATTACCCATATCTCTAGATTATTGGATCTGAATAACACCTTCATCCATCAGCTTCTGAATGTCCCTCTTTAAAATCACACATCCTCGAGGATTAACACTACAAATAACACAACCATCATGGTCATGTTCACAATCGTTGATCAAGCATAGAGTTCTATGTATCTCCATCAAAGACTTGCGGACACGACGAACATCAAACACCCTGAAATTACCAGGACAACCATCTACCATATTCACATAAGCATTGCCATGAGCGGGCAACAGATTAGCTTTGACATTCGGCGCACGGTCCTCAAAGGACACCACACCGCTCTTGATCAACTTCTGGACCTCATACTTCAAGGGATAACAATTCTCTATGTCATGGCCAGGAGCCCCCTAATGAAAAGCACAATGCAGATCATGCTTGTACCACCATGGTAGAGGCTCAGGTGTATGTGGAGGATTCCTTAGATGAATCAAATTCTTGACAACAAGGGAAGGATAAAGTTCTGCATAGATAATTGGAATAGGACCAAAAGTGACCTTCTTCCTCTCAAAATTATGTTGATTGTTGTTGTAGTTGTGATTGTTAGGGGTACGTTGATGTTGTTGTTGTTGTTGTTGTTAAATTGGTGTTGATTGAATTATTGAGTTGTTGGTGAATACTGGAATGACTGATGATACTTGATGCTGCTGCCGAGATCTAGGATTCTTCCTCACATGAGGCCTCCTTTGCCTCTTTACATACACTGCATTGGTTTACCCTTCCTTCTTCTTGGAGAAACTCCCACCATACTTCTTGCTTGTAGACTCCTCTTCTTTAGACAAACGTCCCTCTCGAACACCCTCTTCTAACTACATCCCCATGTTCACCATTTCAGTGAAGTCATTGGAATCACTGACAATCATACGTTCATAATAAAATGAACTCAGAGTTTTCAGAAAGATCTTCGTCATTTCCTTCTCCTCCAATGGTGGGCTAATTTGAACAACAAGCTCCCTCCACCTCTGCGCGTACTCCTTGAATGTCTCATTATCCTTCTGAGACATTGACCGCAACTGATCCCGATCGGGAGCCATATCAACATTGTACTTGTATTGTTTGACGAAGGCCTCGCCCAAGTCGTTCAAAGTACGAACACTAGCACTGTCTAAACCCATATACCACCGAAGCGCAACACCAGTCAGACCTTCTTGAAAGTAGTGGATGAGCAGTTGATCATTATCTGTCTGAGTAGACATCCTGCGGGCATACATTACAAGATGGCTCAAAGGACAAGTATTTCCCTTATACTTCTTAAAGTCCGGGACCTTGAATTTGACAAGGATTTTGACGTTAGGCACTAAGCACAGTTCAACAACACTCTTACCAAGCAAATATTTACCCCTCAGGGTCTTCAATTCCTTTCTCAGCTCAAGAAATTGGTCTTTTATCTCGTCCATTTTTTCATACACGTAAGGGCCCTCAGACGACTCGAAATGATAAATGGTTTCCTCAACACGAGGCAAAGTATGCATAAAAGGAGGAGGTACAGACATGATCGGGCTAGATGCTGGATTAGGGGCAAAATTTGGAGTCCTTAGGCATGAAGTTCGGAGGTATTCCCCATGGGAATTCGGCAGGCATAGCTGGTGCAGACTGGCTAGTAGGAATCACAGGCACTGATGCTGAAACAATCTCAGAGATGAAAGTCCTTTGAGGAGGAGTTGCAGGAGTTAGAGGTGGTTAATTATGAGCAACAATGACAGACTTCATCAGAGCGATGAGTCTGTCAACTTCTTCCTTGAGCTCTCAGTTCTCCTGTTCCAAATGATCATTCTTCTTTGACGATTAGCTCGAATATCATAATGATGAGTCAGCTTGTCTGATACATAGACGAAGAACAATAAGACATCTGGCTAAAGAAACCTGCTATACAAATAATGCATGAAATGCAATGTTTTTATTTTATTTTCAAGGAACATTCACAGTCCTACTTGCAAATATTTCAATCAATAATAACAATAATAACAATTTTGAATTGACCATAAAATCTCTCATTTTATTCATAAAATTTTGGAAGGATTACACTTAGTACAATTTCATAAACCAAAAGTACAAATAAGAGAAAAGGAAAGTAGCATCCTAAGGATCCCTAGCAACTGAATGAGCTGAACTAGCCAAGGGCGTATACTTCCTTTGGATGCGTGTGACTCATAAGAGGTCTTCATCTGAGCTTTCTCAATGACGAGTTGATCAACAATCTTCTTCCAAGCATCGAAAGACTGAGGAAGGCTAGAGAAAAGTAAATCTTATGGCTCTCTTTGTCTCTTCACTGCACGCTCCTCAAGAATCTCGATGAGTGCATTTTTTTTCTTTGAGTCAAGTTGCAACTCCACATACTTCCGGTTCAAAACATGGAACCGTTCTTCCCAAAGGTCCCTCTCTTGCTTCATCTTGGCGAGTGCGTCTTCCAACTCCTCTACATCTTGTTTAGGGAGAGTTTATGGCTCAAACATAACCATGGACATAGGTCTTTCGCAGGCGTATGACTTCTTAAGCTCCAAAGCTCTCTTCTTCACCCAAATAATATAAGCTTCCAAAGCTACACAATTGCGCGGACCAAGCTCAGCTCTTCCCTTTTTATGAACATTATGCCAAGCATGCACCATTCTACTCTTCAAATTTTAGGGATCTTTACCCTCTTGATATAACAAACCTTCTAACTGAACGTTATTAGGTTTATCTTTCAAGGGGAACCCAAGCTGACGACGAGTCAAAACAGAGTTGTAGTTGATTCCTCCTTATAGTTGATTCCTAAAATTCATCCTTAGATGTGACTCATTTCTGACTCGTTTGAGCAACTATATTCTTCACAAGATCATTTATGTCGTTTGTAGGAACATTCGTCAATGTTTTACCACATCAACCAACATTAGAATGTGAATTACATAAGAAGAATTACTCAAAACTTCGACCATCCCCATCAATTTATATATAGCAAAGTCATTTGGGTCAACTACAACACTGGAGATGAACTCACATTATCCTTCTTGAACTATGGATTGACGATCCCAACACTAGTAATTAAGATGTTCTCTGCCTCTTATTTGCATCTTTCACCTCCGACAATTTTCATACCAAATGCAATTATTTTTAATCATAACAATTTAAGACGTGTTTTCAAGACAAAAGCATAATGATCATAATCTTGTTAAAAATATTAAATTGTTTGATGAACAAAATTATTTTATTATTTATGTATTTAATATTATTATTTTATTTAAATTATCAAATATATTTATTTTTTAAATTTTATAAGATTTAATATAATAATAATATTTATGACAAACCCGTCTAATAGCACGTGTATTCTTCTAATTTTATGTGTAGTTTTAGATTCGAGAATAACAAAAGAGAAAATACACTTTCCTTTTTTATAACTTTTTGTTTAAGCTTAAGCCAGGCCTAACCAATAGACTTGTTAATTATATATTTTGTTTTACTTTAATATTTAAGTATAATATTAAGTAAAAAGTAGCACCCTTAAAAAATAGGGGCATATGGGCTTGCACCTTCGTTACATCCTAGAACCATCATGCCATGAGATATATGATATATTAAATTGATAATGTTAAATATAGAGATTAATTACTTAACATTTTGTAATTACAAAATCATGTTTAAATATCAGCAAAATATAACACTGGTGTCGGGTGGTAGCTCAGAACCCTCCACGTGATCTCTCCTAACCCCACAACCATACAGCTATGTATCATAAGGAAAGAGACAATGATGTGATGAATAATTTACTTTTCTTTAATCTATTTTGTAAAAAACATATTTTTATATTTTAAAAACTAGTTATCAAATAAACATATTAATAGTAACATAAACTCATATATATATATATATATTATATAATATATATATATATATATATATATATATATATATATATATATATATATATATATATATATATATATATATATATAAAGATATATACGGGGGATGAGTTTAAGGGGAGAACAACATCAAGTCAACAATTCTGAAAAACTGAAGCACAACAGACCCTTAGTTAATAGAATATGTCTCGACTTCGCACACATGAAGAGATGAAGAGATGAATTGTGTGTTTCAGAAAAATATAGTTTTTAAAAAAAAATAGAATTAAAATCAAAGTTAAAATATATTTTAGAGTTATGTAGTGGGAAAAAAATTGAAGATAAATTGTGGAAATGTAAAGAGTAAAGAGAATAGAGAAAAAATATACTCCTCTCCTTAAGAATTGATCTTGAGATATCCTATAAACTTAAGAGATGTTAGTAGGTTAAACTCTCGAAACCCCTTATACAAGAAAAAATGAAGTTTATGCCTAACTTTCAACCAAATAACAAACACGAAAAGAAAAGAAAAAATGGTGAGTCTTCTTTCCAAACGGCGGATCAAAACAGTTAGTCTATTTTCTACAAGAATCTTGGAGTGGTTAGTCTTCAAGCTTCAAATAAACCTTAAGAGAATTTAACATCGGGATGAGCTCTCAAACCTAAACCATGGTTTTATACCGGATTAACCAATAACCTATGAGATTTTACCACCGGAGAATCTTGGAGTGGTTAGTCTTCAAGCTTCAAACAAACCTTAGGAGAATTTAACACTGGGATGAGTTCTCGAAAACATGTTTTTGGTTGATTTTAAAAGTGGGAAGGGCCCTCTATTTATAGGCTAGAGGTTGACACAAAAAAAGGAAAAAAGTTTTATGGCCTTGAATGACTTGCCAATAGATTGGCAACATACACCAATCAATTGATTGTTTTTAAAATAATTGATTTCTAGGTTAAAAATAGAAAGGAAATATATTTAGTCTTTACACCGCATTAAGATGTTTTCCTAATCGCTTATGGTGCATTTTTGAACTGACTGAATCGATTGGGTTAAAGTGTCAATTGATTGGCAAAGACAAAAAAAATCCCAAAGCTTTTTTGACAGCTCCTAACTCATTTGTCACGACTTCAAGGTATATTAGAAAATGATTTCTTGAGAAAAATAAGTTTTTGAAAGCAAGTTTTTTTTGTGTGTGTGTGATTTAGTCATGCATTTTTACGAGAATGCCCTTATGCTTTACAATGTATTCACTCAGACTAATCGAGGTATGGATTTTTTATACTTCAAGATTTTGTCAGTTGTTTTATTTCTTATAGACACTTGCTTGATTTCACTTGAGATGAGGCTTGAGTTATATTTTATATGGTTGTCATCATCAGATATTCAAGTCCATCAAACCCTAATATCCTAGTTTGCATATTTAACTGCTTAACCATTTATGCTTGACTTGTCACTAAGTGTACATCCCATAAAATTAGTTGACATGCCGAGGTTTGAGATCGACAAAACCTACTTGAACACGTGAGTTTCTGAAGTCGAGTTGACATGATAATCGAGTAGAGTAGGATTAACAGGTCGAATAGTCGGGTTGTCATCTACTAACCGGAATCCACTTAGTAGGTCCGAGTAAGCAAGGAGGAGCCGGCTTTCCATAAGACGAGAACGGTCTGAATTGTATAGGTCGGATCCGATGACAAGGCCAGTATGCCATGTGAAGGGTCACAAGGAACGATTACAATGTCACACATTATGGTGGGGAGTTATAATTACTATGGAGACAGATGTTAAGTGGCAATTATATGGGGCGTAAGACGTTACTCATAGATGATTTTTATGAAGGATATGATGAGTCAAGCAAAAGGTGAGAGATGAGTATGGAGACCTATAAACAGGAGGATGTTTGGAGGGTAAACGGTAGACAGAGAACACGAAAAACTCACATAACAGACACTCCAACCATTCATTTTAGGCTCTCCTTGACTTAGAACAATGAAGTCAACATTTTAGTATTTTTTAGCAAGAACATTTGGCGTCCACCGTGGGGCCTCGATAAAACTTGCCCATGCCACAAAATATCATCATCTAAACGATACTACTTTAGCTGAACGATGTTGGAATCACCTCTCATTCGAAATAATCTATAGGAGCACATTATTGTCATCAATAATCTAATGACGATAGTAGGGGCTTCTGACTCACTCAAGTGTAAGCACACGACTCATCATGCACCAAATACTATTTCCAGAGGATTTGCAGAGGGAGGAGAAACAAGTTCAGCTAGAAAAAGGTATACTCGAACAATGATGCACATCAGACAGGAATCACCTTCAGAAAGAATGGACCATCAAGCCACAATCACCTTCTCCAAAAAAAGATGCCAAAGGAGTGATTCCTCACGAGGATCAAAGTACAAATCCAAAACTGGGACGTAAAGCGCGTTTTGGTCTACTTGAGAAGCTCGACAGATGTTCTATACTTGGAAGCATTTAAGGGAATGAACTTCAATATCACCGAGTTGTTATCCTTTAAAGGCTCATTGGTTGGGTTCTAGGGAGTACCGACACAAGTGTTGAGACAATTACCCATGATAGCTACCTTCGGTAGTGGAGAAAGCGCAAAAAAAACGTTGTGGTAAAGTACTTAATTGTCAACACCACCTCTCCCTATAATATTATTATAGGTAGACATTCTTTTAATGCTCTAGAAGCAGCGATGTCTACTTTGTACCTCACATTGAGATACCCCCTGAAAGATGTCCGAGTAGGAATAATCAAAGGAGATCAAGAGATAGCAAGGAAATGTTACAAAGATAGCTTGAAGCTGAAAAAGAGAAGTCTCGTCGATGAGTCAGTCAAGGACAATCGGGTAAAAGTGAACTCAATTGACATCAACCAAAGGGAAGATCTGGTAGAGGATAGTCTCATGCCTATTGAGGATGTAAAAGTAGTAAAGATTGGTGTTCAACCATCACAAGTAACTCAGATCGGCTATAATCTATCCCCATAAGTGGAAGACAAGATCATCATAATTGTAAGGCATAACATGGATCTATTCGCATGGAAGTCATCGGATAGGCCCGACATTGATCCCAATGTTGTTTGTCATCATTTAGTGCTGGATTCCATCGTCAAACCAATATCACGGAGGAAGCGGAAGGAGGGTGGAGAAAAGAGAATAACTATAGAAGACGAAGTCGGAAAGCTTTTGAAGGTCGGCTTCATTAAAGAGATTAGGTACCCAACTTGGTTAGCTAACATAGTTATGGTAAAGAAGAAGTCAAGAAAATGGCGAATGTGTGTAGACTTTACCGACTTGAATAAAGCATGTCCAAAAGTCTTGGTTGGGGAAATGATTTTCTATGAAGGACCTAGGTGAAGCAGCCTATATATTAGGAATCAAAATCTATAGAGATAGATCACAAAAACTGCTTGGCCTAAGTCAGAGTACGTACATAGACAAAGTGCTGAGACGATTTAATATGCATGATTCTAAGAAAGGAGTCATACTTATGCAACATGGTCTGTGTCTATAAAAAACACAATCCCCTTCAACTAAGGAAGAAAGGGATCACATGAGTAAGATTCCATATGCATCTGCAATAGGATCTATCATGTATGCCATGTTATGTACTCGACCAGATGTCTCGTATGCTTTAAGTGCAACGAGTAGGTACCAATCTGATCCTGGTGATGCTCATTGGGTAGCTGTCAAGAATATCCTTAAGTATTTGAGAAGGACTAAGGACTCATTCTTGATATATGGAGGTCAGGAAGAGTTGGTTGTAATTGGATACACCGATGCTAGCTTCCAGACAGATAAGGATGACTTTAGATCGCACTCTGGTTATGTGTTTTGCTTAAACGGTGGCAATGTGAGATGGAAAAGTTCAAAGCAAGATACAGTTGCTGATTCTACAATCGAGGCCGAGTATATTGCTGCCTCAAGTGCAGCAAAGGAAGCTGTTTGAATTAAAAAGTTCATTAGTGAACTTGGCATAGTTCCTAGCATTGTGGATCCCATTGGTCTCTATTGTGATAACAATGGTGCTATCGCACAAGCTAAGGAGCCTAGATCTCCCCAACGATTCAAGCACATACTTAGGCGTTATCATCTCATTCGAGAGATAATAGATAGAGGAGATGTGAAAATATGCAGAGTACCTACATTTGACAATATTGCTGACCCACTGACAAAGCCTCTTGCGCAGCAGAAGCATGATGGCCATACTAGATCTATGGGCATTAGGGGTATGCCTCATTGGCTCTAGTGCTAGTGGGAGATTGTTGGTGTAAGCCCTAGAGGCCAATACTTTTGGTACTTGTATCGAATTATTTATTAATAATAAAATGATTTTTCTTTATTATGTTTGTTTAATAAAGTCCCTAGAATAGATAGTCCGTTTAATGTATCAAGTGTGACTTAATCATAAGATCACATTAAACATAAGGACACTATTCTTAAAGTATCCGTAGTCGAGCTTTATTGTGAAGTGGGATAACATTAAAGCATTAAGACTATTATGTATATAGACTGATGATCACATCTCATGGATCATGGATAATGAGTTATCAAGTCTTAAACATAGGTATGAATATTAAGAGTAATATTTATACTGGATTGACCCGCTATGAGAATACTATATAGAATGTTATGCAAAGTGTCATAAGTTATTCTCATGGTGATAATGGTGTATACCACCCTTCAACCTGAAACCACTATGGACCCTAGATGTAGAGTCGAGTGCCTTATTGCTGATCAAACATTGTCCGTAATTGGATGACCATAAATACAGTTGATGGGTACTCCACGAAGCATGCTAAGGGACATGAGTGACCTAGATGGAATTTGCCCATCCTGCGTAATAGGATAAATGTCTATGGGCCCAATATTGAACCGGACAAGGATGACACGGTCTATGCCTTGTGTTCAATATAGACATAAGGGCAAAAGGGTAATTGTACACATAAGTATTATCACAGAAGGATTTGTCAGATCACATGAGATTTTCGTGTCTTGGGTAGCAGTGATGTGTTGCTAGATACCGCTCACTGTTTATTATATTAAATGCGTGATTTAGTATAATTGCCAATGCCGCGAAAACCTACAGGGTCACACACAAAGGACAGATTGATGAGAGATAGAGTAACTAAGGAACATCGTAAGGTACAGTGCACTTAAGTGAATTGTAGAACATCGTAAGGTACGGTGTACTTAAGTAGAATACGAAATATGGTAAGGTACCACGCGCTTAAGTGATTTTGGCATATTATAAGATATGAGCCACATACACTTAAGTGGGCTTTTTAGCTTATAGCCCACACAAGTGGTTCTATAAATAGAACCCTTGTGCAGAAGCATTAGTGCAGTTGCAATTTCGTTTCTCTCTCTCTCTCTCTCTCTCTCTCTCTCTCACTCAAAGCCTTCATTTGTAGCAGCTAGCACTGAGATTGAAGGAATCTGTTCGTGTGGACTGAGTAGAGGCGTTGTCATTGTTCAACGTTCGTGATCGCTCCATAGGTCTGCATCAAAGGTTACAATCGCCACAAGAGGTAACGATTCTATCACTGATCATGCCCATTCGTAAGGATCATTAAAGGATAAATTTTAAATTCCGCTGCGTTTTGGATCGTTCTTCTCCTTCAGATCCCTACTCACTCCCTCACATTGATCGACTTATTGATGGGGCTTTCGATTTTCGACTTCTTAGTTTTTTAGATGCTTACTCGGGATATAACCAGATTCGAATGAATCTGTTAGATGCCTTAAAATGGAATTTATGACCAACAGGAACAACTACTATTATAAGGTGATGCCCTTCGGGCTGAAAAATGCATGGGCTACCTACTAAAGACTGATGGACAGTGTGTTCGCCTCCCAAATAGGATAGAACTTGGAGGTGTACGTGGATGATATTATGGTAAAAGCCCTAGATGATCGGAAGCATGTACAAGACTTAGAAGAAACGTTCGCATCAATCGGGGGTTATGATATGAGGTTGAATCCGAACAAATATACGTTTGGAGTACAAGTAGGGAAGGTCCTAGGATTTATGTTAACCAATTGAGGTATAGAAGCAAACTCAGATAAGTGACAAGCAATCATTAAAATGAGGAGTCTGTCGACAGTGAAAAAGGTTCAACAGATAATAGGGAACTTGGCAGCCTTATCTCATTTTTTAACTTGTATAGGGGATAAGTCAATCCATTTCTTCTCTACGGTGAGGAAACCAACAAAATTCTAGTGGGCAGAGGAATGCGAAAAGGCACTTAAAGAGGTGAAACATTTCTTATTCGCACCTCCGATTTTGATACGACCCAAGGAGAATCAACCACTTATCTTATACTTAGCAGTGTCAGACAAACTATGAGTTCGGTATTGGTTTAGGAGATCGACAATAGGGAAAAACCAGTGTACTTCGTTAGTAAGGTGCTAAAGGGAGAAGAGTTGCGTTACCAGAAGATTTAACGTCTCGCTTTGGTTGTAGTGATCACGACCCGAAAATTGAGGTACTATTTTCAAGGATATCCCATCGTCGTCAGGACCAATTATCCTATTAAAGAAGTCTTGAAAAAATCGTATTTGGCGGGAAGAATGGTTTCTTGGGCGGTATAACTATCAGAATATGATATAAAATTCACACCTCAGAGTTGCATCAAGTCTCAAATCCTCGTTGATTTCTTGAAAGAATTAAGTGCTCCGACTCCAGAAGAATCGTCTTGCAAATGGACCTTATCCGTTTATGGGTCCTCTAATCTCAAGGGAATCAGAGCTGAGATAGTACTCGAATGACCAAGAGATGTAATGTTGGAATACTCTTTGTGTTTTCATTTTCATGCTAGCAATAACCAGGCAAAATACGAAGCCTTAATTGATGGATCCTCTAATCTCCCTTTTTGAGTTTATATTTTTCCTTCCACTTAGAACCACCACCTTTTTTTTAAATGTTTGAGTATGCTCAGTCACTCTTTCTTTGGTTCTTTCAAGCACCTTTTATTCATATGCTTCCAAGGAACATTGTAGTTCCTCAACTTTCATAAAAGACGAATCTTTTGATTCTTCAATTGATGTTGTAATGTAATCAAATATTAAGTTGATAATGCACATTACATTGTTCACGATAATTTAATTAGAACCAACTTAACCGTAACTCTCCATCTAATTTGTGACATATGCAATCCTATTGAAATACTGCACAATCTTCCCATTATTCTCCATATGCAACAAGTCGATTTGTCTTTTCATTTTTTGTTACCAAACTCTCTTGAGCATAAAATCGCCAACATAACATTTCTCAAGAATGTCCCTCGCATCCTTCAATGAAGTTGCATTCTTAATCTTCTAAAAACATTCCTTGAAATATATCTTCTTTGATTTTTTATGGACAACAATTTGAACTTGTGATGCATCATTTAAAAGTCCGGGAAGACTTGCTTACACTATATTCATCACATCTTAAAACCCAAACATCATATTCATTTAATTGTTCCATTTATCCTAATTCTTGTTATAAAGAAGGGAGAATTTCTCCCTTAAAAATATTTCCTATATTCCACTAAAATTCCACTCTAACATCAAAGTTCCATAAATCTTGATGAGAAAAAAAATCATTTTAATGTCACAAAAATCATAATTTTCATCATTCAAACTATTGCCCAGTTATTATTACAATTTTCCCAACCCCTGTTTTAGTCTTCAAGAATGGTGATTTTGTCTCAAAAAATGCTATCTTATTGTCCAGTTAGTCATCTATCACTGTCTATACTTGTAGAGAAAGGGAATATCTTTATTTCACACATTCACTTCAAGTGTGCTGGTCAAATGTGAGTTATACATGAGTTAGAATCTTCAGAAGTTAATAATAATAATAATAATAATAATAATAATAATAATAATAATAATAATAATAATATTAATATTAATATTATTAATAATAATAATAATAAAGTTTTAGATTTTTAATAAAAATGTGGATAATTTATTCAACATTTAATAAATAAAAAATTCAAATAATTTTTTTTAAGTAAAATAACAAATATCCTATGGGTAAGAAATATCCTATGGTTAACTTTTATTAGTATTGAATAAGTTATTCATAATTTTCAAATGGAAATATGGACCTCATTGAACAAAAATACTGAAAAGTCAAAGATAAACTAGTCTCAAACAATAGCTTATGTTGTTTTGTTTTTGTTTGAGTTGTCATAATTTTGAATTTTATTCCAAATTTTTGGGCTCTACTTTTAGATCTAAATACATTATCATTGAGATTATTAGCATTTTTATGCCGTCGTGTTTTTTTTCTTTCAAATTATCAATCGATATCTTTGTACACAAATTTGTGTACAAATTGCAAACACTAATATATTCAAAAGATTTAATATTATTTTAGTTAAGTTAAAACTGATCTATCATCTCATCTCAATCCTCATAAGTTTAATTATATTTATGGAGTAGGTAATGAATAATAATACTTTATATCATTTGTTAGGAAAAAATGATAGAATAATTTAAAAATTTGTAGAATAATTCAAAGTGTAAACATATTATAAGAATTTGACGTGTGAGGAAAATAATACTTGCAACCAAAATAATTGATCTCACACAATACAATAATTTGTTGGTAATATGAAGATAAATGCACAATAAGAGTGCAAATGAAATTGTTTATTCAATTCGATAAAATAATTTATTATCAAGGAGAGAATAATTCTTTGATTTACTATTGCCATAAGAAATTATAAAAGAGTTATAAGAAAATAATCATTCAAATTTTTAATAATAAATTCTATTTTTTATTAAAATATTTTTCAATCTATCTAACTTACTATATATGAATTACGTAAATTCAAAATGCTTAGAAATATTTTTTTAATATCCTTAAATACCTCAAAAAGTTTTCTAAATTCTAAATATTTCAAAAAACAAAACTCTTGACTTCAGACTAATGGCCGAGCCGCGAGGCCACCACCCCGTTGAACCTTCCATCGATCCTAGTGTCTTCGGTTGACTTTTCTTTTATTTTTTGGCATTTTGATTTCTATGATCTTAAAAATATTTTCTTTTTCTTCACTGCACTCAAAGTTTTAAGGATTTTTTTATATTATTTATTAATCACTTTAACATATTTAACAACATATTTAATTGTATCAATTATTTAAATTATTTTTTAAAACATACTAGAAAATTTGTAAATTAAAACAACACCAGTAATAAAATATGGCATATGTTTATGCTTGAAGAAATATCTAATATACATATTGTGAGAACAATATTCAAAAAAATTATTTCTTGTATTTGTTGGAAGGGTTTTTTTTTATCTCGGATGAAGTGTCGAGGTAACGTAAGGTGTTATTTAAAGTGAGATATTTTTCTCTATCGGATTGTGTGTTAGTCGAGAATAAGGGTCTGTTTGATATGGTTTTGAAAAACTGTTTTTTAGTTTTTAAAAATTAAAAATTATAAAATTTGTTTGGTAGTCTAATTTTATAAAACTATTTCTCAAAACTATTTTCTATTTGTGAGTTTTTAAAACTAAAAATCTAAAATAGGTTTTAGAGGTTTTGATTTTTTGGTTTTTAGTTTTGGAAATTAGGAAGAGGACAAAACAAGAAAAAATAGTATTATATTCATCAATGGCAAATTTGTAATCATGTTCAACTTTAAAATAATTTTTGAAAATTAGATTACCAAACATGTTTTTTCCTCAATTTTTTTTTTAAAAACTTAATTTCCAAAATAGTTTTTAAAAACTAAAATCTAAAACTCATTCAAACGAGCCCTAAATCTTTCACTTTTTTCTTTGATAGATCCCGTTAACCGAGTGAATAGGTGTTAGAGGACCACTTTTTACATCGGTTGTTTATATAACCGATGTGAAATCCATTATAATTTTTAAAATATAAATTTTTTTATATTACATATAATATTTCAGCCGTAAAAAATAAGTCTCATAACATACTACCATTTCATACAATGACATCAGTTGTGTATCTAATCAATGTAAAATCTCTTATAATTTTTAAAATATAAATTTTTTATATTACATATAATATTTTATCATCGTGAAAAATAAGTCTGAATGCATGCTACTATTTCACATCATGACATATCAAATATGTGAGATGTTTCATAGTACATCTCTATCATTTAAAGATACTAATTCACTCAAACAATTATATTACCATAAAAAAGAATGAAAAAATGTTTTAAAATTTAGGACGAAAAAATGCTTTCAACCTATAGGATGAAAAAACGAAAAACAACTAACAACAAAAAATATGATTCAGATCTAAACTCTAACAACAAATTATGGAATCATAATAGAAAAATGAACGAATATAAACAAAACTAATTGTAAATTTAAAGCAAGTTAAAGTACAAGTTACAAAGGTGTTACGATGAGTTATAAGTTTTTTTGGGTGTGAGGGAAAGAGGATAATAAGGGTTAGAAATCAAGGGTATAGAAGAGAAAACTCTAATGAAAACTTAAAAGAGTTAAAATTGAAGTTTAAGGATTAAATCATTTTTTGGATTTTGTTTTAAAACATGAAATTAGTAATGTAATGCGTGTGAGAGAGACGAAGAGAAATAAGAGAATAAATGAAAACAAAGAAGAAAACAAGAAGAGAAAGATTGAAAATGAATAGAATGAAGTGTTTCTGCGAATGAGTGTATTTGAAGGCGAATGAATTAAAGATAAAAATAAAAGCAAGGATTTTTCTATTAGTTGACATACACAACCAAGAAAATAGAGTAAGGTTTCACTAATTGTTAGCATTATCAATTGAGAGAATTTTAATTTAAAATTAAAAAAAGGAATAGCATCAATTGAAAAAGAAAAAGAAACTAAAAATTGGTAGAATTCAAAACGTGTACTTGACACTCTTTTCCCATTGGTGACTAAGTCAACCAAGGAAATAGACGGTTTAATTTTTAATTGGAAACAGTGTCAACTGAAAATAAAATAAAGATAAAAATATAATTGATGGAATTCAAAACGTATCTATGAGAAACATTTCTCTTCGATTAAATGAAATAAAAATAAAAATATAATTGATGAAATTCAAAACGTATCTATGAGAAATATTTCTCTTCGATTACTAACTAAACTGAGAGAATATGTAGTATTTTTAAAAAAAAATTGAAAAATTTAGTTAATGAAAATCAAAGGCTTGCTTTTTGAACTTTTCATATCGATTGTCACCTATCAAAAGGAATAAATATTTTTTTATAAAAAAATTAAAAAGTTGCACGCCTAGAGAAAACACACTGGTTAATTATTGATCGAGATGAAAATTTTATTATAAAATATATTATTTATTATAGTTATTATTGAATAATTCAAGATTTTAATTTTCAATAAAGATAGGTAATTTAATGTTTAAAATTTATAAAATAAAAAATATGTCACTACACTCTTTAAACTTTTTTATGATTATTAAAAAGTTATATTTTTATTTTTGGTATTAGTAAAATATTTTAGGTAGAGTTTTAGATTCAAATAAGAACATGTGAATCACTAATTAATAACAAAAGAAAATTGCACTTTCCTTTTTATAATATTTTTATTTAAGTCCTGTCAAATCCACACATGCATGTTTTCCTCCTAACCAGACAAAAAATATTTTTTGTCTTAAGTGTTGATCTTCTATCATATAGGTCATTCAATAAATTCATAAGCACCTATTTCTTTACAAATACTTCGGCCCATTGAAATATATCAAATAGGACATTTCTAAAAAGATCATATCGGTATTTGAAGCTTGGAAGCTTATTACAATAAATCATGTGTTTGCAAATGTACCCAAGCATGTCTTGTGAAAAACGGAGCAAACATGGAATAAAGGAATCATAAGGTGATACCTAAGGGTAACATGATACTTTATCGGGGGCATGTGATGGCCTAGTCCATCAACAGGAATAACAAGGAGAAAATTCTGAGCATGTGTTGCTTGCAAACAACCAAAAACTATTTTCTGTGTTATGATCATATCAAACTTTACGTTCATGTCGTAAACACATTTTTTCTAAAAAGAGCACTCTCTGAACACATGTGCTTCAAGAAGGACAATGTCATTGCTAGTAAAATTGTTAAGGTCAAAATATGAAATTGCAACTTAATACCATCAAAAGCTCCGTGGAAATCACCATATATCCCTTTGTCTCTTAATATATGATCATGTAATATTCAAGATAGGACCTTAAAATTCATAAAATCGTATGAGACAACCTCTATTGTCGAGTACAAACCCAAACCCAGTCCCATATCTCTAATGGATAAAGGAGCCATCATCCATTGAATGTCCTCGAAGAAGAAGAATCCCACTTTGAGGATCTCTTAATAGTGATAGAAGATGCATTAACTCAACAACTCTAGAAGCTCTCTTCATAGAAAATCCCTCGATAAATCCTCCATCTCGATTAACATCTTCTCCAAACAACTGCATCCTTAACATACGCCTCTTAATATCCAAAGAGAACAACTCCCGCAAAGTTTACTACCATCACGCAATGCAAAAGATCTATGTCTTATGGACATTCAATTCGAAACCTAATCCTTGACCTATCTTCTAAATAATGTCAAAGGTTTTACTGCCCTTCTCTAATTCCCTATATGGTTCAATCATCAAACTATAGAGTAAGAAAAAGTTTACAACTATCTTTATTCTTGAATCCGTCACCTAAATAATATTAAGGACTTTTAATATATATATATATATATATATATATATATATATATATATATATATATATATATATATATATATATATATATATATATATATATATATATATATATATATATATATATATATATATATATATATATATATATATATAAAAATATATATGTGTGTGAGAGAATAGTAGTAAGTAAAAAAATAGTATCCTTAATAAATAGGAGATTTAATATGTATCATAACCTCATGATTTATTTTACTCACTTCTTTAATTTTTTTTAATATATTATGTTAATTTTATTTATTTAAATGATTAATTTAAAAAAAAATATTATTAATTAAATAAAAATGACTATGTAACTAACATACTATAGTGAAAAGATGAAAAATTAATATAAATAGAGTCATAATAAATTTCGAGATTAAAATACCTATCACGCCATAAAATATATGATATATTAAGTTGATATCGTCGAAATTTACTTAAAACTAGGTTGGTATCAACTAGCTTGCTTTTCTTAAACTAGCTCGGTATCAATTTTAGTTAATGGGAGCCCAACTTTGGAATTTATAACTTCTAGAGGGTTGCGTCAAGGAGATCCCCTATCTCCTTTTCTTTTTCTTTTGGTGGGAGAAGGTCTTGCGGGTATGATGAGGAAAGCGGTTATGTTGGGATTATTCAAAGGTTTTGCGGTGTCGGAGGATATTCATTTTGAGATGCTCCAATTTGCAGATGATACGGTTTTAGTGTGTGATGGATCTAAGGAAAACTTATGGTGTATTAAGACCTTATTGAGGGGTTTTGAATTGGTGTCGGGGGTGTGTATTAATTTGAAGAAAAGCAAGTTGTATGGTGTGCATGTGGAGGATTTTATTTTGGAATCGGCGTCTTCTTTTCTAGCTTGTAAATTGGAAAAGATACCTTTTACTTTTCTCGGTATTCCAATTGGAGGTAATCATAGACGCAGAATTTTTTGGTCTATGATGATGGCAAAGTTGAAGAAGAGACTGAGTGGTTGGCGAGGGAAACATCTTTCTCTTGGAGGTAAGGTTACTTTACTCAATTCGGTGTTAAACAATGTGCCTATCTTTTTACTTTCTTTCTTTAAGGCTCCTAAGTGTGTTTTGGAGGAAATTATCAAAATCCAAAGGAATTTTTTATGGGGGGATGGTGGTGGAAGTAGAAAAATGTGTTGGGTTAGTTGGGATAAAATTTGTCTTAGAACGGAGGAAGGTGGTTTAGGTGTTAAGAATGTGGAGTGGTTTAATTTGGCTTTGATGAGTAAATGGGGTTGGCGTTTTCTTAATGATAAGCATGCGATTTGGTTTAAATTACTCCAATTTAGATATGATAGTGGTTTGCAATCTCTTGGTGAGGTGGTATCGAAGCCGACTCTTTCTAATTACTCCCTTTGGTGGAGAGATATCCGGTTGGTTTGTGGAACTCCTCTTGGTGGTCATGATTGGTTTGGTGATTCAATTTCTTGTAAATTGGGAAGAGGCAATTCTATTCTTTTTTGGAAGCATTGTTGGTTGGGAAATAGTTCTCTTAAGCTTCTTTTTCCTCGTTTATTTGAGGTTTGCTCTTTTCCTAATGCTCTTGTGATTAATTGTGGTTTATGGGAGAATGGGGGGTGGAGTTGGAAGGTGGGTGTTGATTCAACCTTATTAGTAGGTGAATTATTGGAGGATTGGAAGGAGTTAATAGAGATTCTTAAGGATGTGAAACCGTGTACGAATGGGGTTGATAAATTAATTTGGTGGAGAGATGTGGGGGGCTTTTCGGTTAGGAATGCATTTAAACGCTTGTATACTTTGAATATGGCTATTTCTAATGGTAGTGATTTTAGATTTTGTGAACTTAAAAGATTATGGAAAGCTACTATTCCGTGGAAAGTCAAGTTGTTTGGGTGGAGATGGATCTTGGGAGCCTTACCGACGAGAAAAGAACTTTGGCATAGAGGTGTGATTTTAGGGGTGGAAGCTTCTCTTTGTCCCTTATGTGATTTAGAAGAGGAATTTGTTGGTCACCTTTTTCTTAAGTGTGGTAAAGTTAAATATATATGGAAGGAAGTGTTCTCGTGGTTTGGCTTGGATTTTGATGTTCTATTGGGAAGTTCGGATATTGATACTATTGTTACCGGAGAAGGTGTGCTTTTATTTCTATCAAATTCTTTGGATGGTAGAGTGAAGTCATCTTTTTTCGCTTTTATTTGGCCTTTGGTTTGTTGGAGCATTTGGAATGCTAGAAATAGTTTGGTCTTTGAACACTCTAATTGGAATGTGGTTGAGATTTTATTGCTTATTAAATCAATTGGGTGGGATTGGATTTCTATTTTGTCTAAAGGGAATATAGATATTACTAGAGATTTGTGGTTTACTAATCCTGCTAATTGCATTGGATTGTAACTTTGTTCCTTTTGTATTGGGTTGCACCCCTTGTGCGTATTAATACAAGTGATTATAAAAAAAAAAACATATCTATATACAGAGGGAACAGTTTTATTATAGTTATAAAATCATTTTTTAAAAAAAAAAAAAAAAAACATAAGAATTGTGTCAGGTGGTAGCTGAGAACCGTATCCTCCATGTGATCTCTCCTAACCCCGTGATAACCAAACAGCTATGTGTTCCAAGGAAAGAGACAAAGATGTGATGCATATTCTAAGAGACTTTACTTTAATCTGTATTTTAAAATATTTACTCATATTTCAAAATCTAATTATAAAATAAATATACTTTTATTGTAAAGAAAAACAAACTTTACGAAACACATATTTGATCAGTAACAAAGCCTCTTCCTTTTAAATAAGTATACATGTAAATTATAATTATAATTAAATAATAGAATATAATATTTTTTTTAATTAAATTTGATTCTCTATAATTATATTTGTAATTATATTATATTAAATCATTAAACAATTTACATTAAAATACCTTTTATCCATAGAGATACAAGATTATCTATTTTGAGAATATTAAATTATTTAAATGTCATAAAGAATTTAACGTACCTTCGTGCTTTTTGATGAGATTAATTTTACATAAGATAATGTATTATTGTTTTTGAGTCAAATAGATTCTCTACTAGATAAATAGAATGTTAAGTCAAAATATTGATTTAAATCTATTTTTGTTAGAACGTTAAGTCAAAATATTGATTTAAATCTATTTTTGTTAAATTATTGTGATAGTGTATTTATCGGAATTGAATCGAATATAGTTGACAAAAATGCCACATTCATGATGTCAAAATATTTTTAGCCGTTGAATCTTAATCACACGGTTTAAAAACAATAGACTTATTTTTGTATTATAATTCTTAAACTGTCTATTTTAAATCAAAATCGTCCGATTTAATTGAACGGGTACCAACGTTTGAATGCGTGAATGCATGGGCTCTGACTGCATTGATCTCAATCCATATTTATCAACAAGTTTTAACATTTGTGAATATAATTTATAAAAGTAAATTTAGCATTATAAACATATAATGTAATAATGAAAATAGTCTAAATAAAAAGAAAATAAATATTATAATAAATATTATAGAAATGACAACACAAAATATATGTAATGATTTACATTCACTTTAATTAAATTGTTTGAATATTCAATTTAATCTATATTCTCTTTTACTATTCAAATCGTCAAACCGATATTTGAATAAGAGATATTGTGTTCGCACGACACCATTTTATTTTATTTTGAATTTTGTTGGCTTTTCATTCTTAAATTGCCTAAGATTTTGTTTTTACACATGCTACCCATGCTTGATGTAATCAACAAGTTAGAGAATAATAGTATCTTGTTATGTAAACAAGTAGAATGGTAGAGTAGTCAAGTTTGTTACTAAGTTAGTTAGATTTTGTAATTAACTTGATCAATGTGTAACACTTGTATATAAGGAAGGAATGAGTCTCACTCATTCTCTAAGAAAACAATACTATAATGCATGCATATCATGCTTCATTCTCTTCCCTTCCTTCTCACGAGTTCTTTCCAAACCTTCATCAATGGTGTTGCATGGTGTTCATGCACATAACTATAGTTGATTCACAATATAGTATAAATCACTTACGGGGATCTTATTTTACCACCATACTCTTCATTATCTCTACAATTTCATAAAAGTTCAAGCTTTGCTTTCAAGCTTCAAATTGTTTCTAGCTTCAAATAAGCTCGAGGTTTCGTTGCAGTTTCGAACTGTTTCCAGCTTTAAATAAGCTCAAGGTTTCGTTGCACATAGTGCACTTTCCAAGGTCAATATTTTCTTTCAAGTTTTAAATTGTTTCCCGCTTAAAAAAAGCTCATGGTTTCGTTGCAATTTTAAACTGTTTCTAGCTTTAAAGTAGCTCAAGGTTTTGTTGCACATAGTGCATTTTTCAGTGTTTCAGAGAAACAACAATGGCAGAAGCTGAAAGCTATCTTGTACCAACATCCCAAACATCAAATATTCTTGGTATCACATGTAATTCAACTACATTTTCACCAAAGCTTTATATTAAGCTTCAAGAGAGTAATTTTCTATTATGGAACAACAAGTGGAAAGGAGTCATTCTTTCCAACAAGCTCCATAGAGTAATTGTTAATTCACAAATTCCTCCAATGTTCAAGAATAAAAATGATCGGCTTGCGAAGATTGTTTCTGAAGAATATTAATCTTGGATTGTCCAAGATCAATCTCTTTTCACATGGCTACTTTCCACCATCTCTGAAGCAGTTCTACCAAGGGTGCTATCATGCAAGCATGCATGTGAGGTGTGGGACAAGCACTCCAATTCCCTGATAAAAGCTCGTTTACATCAATTGTACTCTGAATTGAAGACAATCAAGAAAGTTAATAGAACAATTTCTGACTATGTTCTCCGTGTGCGTTCTATAGCCGATTCTTTAGTAGCGATTGGAGACCCAATATCTAAAAAGGATCAAGTTAATGTTATCTTACAAGGTCTACCTAAGGAATACAATCCCTTTATCAGGATGATGTATGGTAAATGTGGCTTTACTGATATCTATGATGTTGAAGGCGTGTTGTATGTTCAAAAAGCTCAACTAGAAAATTTTCGACAAGAATTAGTGACTCCTAGTGCCACTGCAAACATTGCTCAATCTTTAACCAATACCAATGTTAGGAAAGGTATTCAATATGTTAGATTTCAACAATACTATGATGGTAGAGGGAGGTCCTCACGTGGTAGAGGACATGGTAGACAAGCTTCAACCATTGGGAACATGCCAACTTGTCAACTATGCAATAAATATGGACACTCAGTGATGGAGTGTTGACCTATGTTTGATGAGTTCTTTGAACCAACTCCACCAAAATCTCATGCTCAAGCATCAACTTCAACATATGGCACTGCTCCAGATGGAATTAAGCCTAATGAATCAACATCTACACAAGCCACTGCTTATCTGGGTCGTCAAGATATGGTGAGAGTGCCTCAAGAGCTGAAATCACAAGCTTGGTTTGCTAATTCGGGCGTTTCATGTCACAACACACCTCATTATTTTAATTTTCAATATATTAAGTCATGCGCAGATTCAAATAGAGTTTTAGTTGGTAATGTACATAGTCTAGAGGTAAAAGATGTTAGTCATGCATGTTTTATTCAAAACTTGCACCTTATGCCTCTCTTAAGTTATCTAGTTTACTACATGTTCATAGAATTACCAGAAATATGCTTTAAGTGTCAAAATTTGCAAAGGATAATGATGTGTATTTTGAATTCCATGCTAACAAATGTTATGTGAAATCTCAAGCATCTAATGTGGTACTTCTTGAAGGATTCCATGACGGGAGTGACCTCTATTGCTTCAACAAGCTTGACGTGGAATTCTCACAAGATACCTTGAGTCACAAGTCTCCTTTACCTATAGTCAATAATATTATTATATCTATTACACTAGCTGATAATGTAGATGTCAATGTTATAGCAGAAAATAAATTGTCATTTGTGGCATGCTAAGCTAGGTCATGCAAATCCTAGAGTCATGCATAGTGTTCTTCAATTGTGTAAAGTTCCTTTGAATAATAAATATTATCATATGTTTTGCAATTCATGTGGTCTTGGCAAATCTCATAGGTTATATGTTTCATTATCAAACACAACATATAATGCCTTGTTTTAGCTTGTGCATACTGACTTATGGGGACCTTCACCACAAGCTTCTAGTGGTGACTACTCCTACTATATTGCATTTGCGGATGCTTTTCTAGGTACACCTGGATATATATGCTCAAACACAAAAGTGATGCCTTCCCAACTTTCGAAATGTTTCAAAGTTATGTGTATACACAATTTAATGCCAATATGAAAGTTGTGCAGTCTGACTCTGGAGGTGAATTCAGGCCTTTTATTAAATTCCATAATGAACAAGGAATCTTACACATGCTGACATGTCCTCATACTTCACACCAGAATGGAACTGTAGAGAGAAAGCACAGGCACATTGTGGAAATGGGATTGACACTTCTTGCACATGCCCCAATTTCAATAACTCATTGGGATCATAACTTTACTACAACAATGTACTTAATCAATAGACTTCCTACAAGAGGTTTATCTGATTATTTTTATCTCCATTTTATGTCTTGCACAACAAGCAACCATATTACACTACCATCAAAACCTTTGGTTGTGTTTGTTTCCCTTTACTCAGGCCCTACAATAAACATAAAATTCAATTTAGCAATACTCAATGCACTTACCTGGGTTTATCTCCAACACACAAGGGTCATAAACTCCTTGATGAATAAGGAATAATTTTCATATCAAAGGATTTGGTTAATGAAATTGTCTTCCCATTCAAATGTAAAGCATCAGCACTCAAAACCACTCATAATCATAGTAGCTCTCTTCTTTTTATACCAACTTCAACTATGCCTAACACATATACCTTGCCTTTAATATGAGTGACTCCTACAAATGTACCAGGACGTGTGTCAATCAACATTTGACCTACTCATATGTCACCACAACCAATCTCTACTAGTCCCATGAATCTACCTTCACATATCTTAAGCATTCCTATAACTCAACCTATGTCACCAAACATTCCTTCATCTCAAAGTCTTCAATATCATGTATCATAATCTTGCAACATCTCTAAGGATGAGGTAGCCACACATATTGCATCTGAGTCTTTAAACCATCATATGTCCTCATCATGACTCTCACCTTCCATTCATATTGATGCACCTAAGAGACCATTTATATTGAATGATCATACAATGATAACTAGAGCTAAATCAAGTATTTCCAAACCTAAAGAATTCCTAGATCACACTAAACCTACGACTGCTAAACATGCACTAGCTCATAATGAGTGGTTCAGTGCCATGAAAATTGAATATGATTCACTCATCTAGAATGTAACCTGGTCTCTTACCATATTACCACCTCACAGGAAAACTATAGGATGTAAATCGGTATTCAAGGTTAAAGAGAAACCTGATGGCAACATTAAAAAGTACAAAGCAAGGCTAGTGGCTAATGGGTTTCATCAATAACATGGTTTTGACTATGGTGAAACTTTCTCACTTATAGTCAAACCAGTCACAAACAGAATTATCATGACTTTGGATTTAACTCGTAAGTGGGAGATTCAACAGGTTGACATCAATAATGCCTTCCTCACTAGTGATCTACATAAGGAAGTCTACATGCATCAACCATCTCATTTCACTAACGCTGATCCTACCTTGGTCTACAAGTTAAAGAAAGCTTTGTATGGGTTGAAACAGGCTCCAAGGGCTTGGTATGAGAAGCTACATCAAGATTTATTTCTCTTTAGATTCACTTATAGAAAATGTGATCATTCACTTTTCATATATAGTCATAAAGGTGTAACTTTGTATTCACTAGTACATGTGGATAATATCCTCATAACTGGTTCATCTCCTATTCTCATTCATGACCTCATCAACAAACTTCATGACAAGTTTTCATTAAAGTAGCTTGGGATCCCACAATATTTCCTAGGTATTAAAGTGCATTATAAAAAATGGATTATTGGTTCTAAACCAAACAAAGTATATAAAATATCTCCTTGCCAAAGTAAAGATGGCAGAACCAAAAGGTGTCAGCACTCCCATGTTTAGTTCGAGCAAACTCAGTAAACATGGCACTGATGTGTTACCAGATCAGTTTCTCTACATGTCAATAGTTAGAGCATTATAGTATGTCAGTCTTACAAGACCTGACATGGCCTTTAGTGTCAACGAGGCATGTTAATACATGTATAATCCTTTGGAATCACATTGGAGTATGGTTAAAATAACTCTGAGGTATCTCAATGACACTATAACACATAGCCTTATGATTTCACCAACCAATCCTATAGTTAAACCTTCACTAAGAGCCTATATTAACTCTGATTGGGCTAGTGATCTCGATGATAAGAGCTCCACCTCAGGTTCATGCATCTACTTTGGACCAAACTTGGTTGCTTGGGGCTCAAATAAGCAATCTCTTATGGCTAGATAAAGCACTGAAGTCGAATATCGTGCATTAGCTCATACAACTTCATAACTTCTTTGGATTGAATTATTGATAAATGAATTACATGTCAGCTTCCAAATGCCCACTCTACCGTGTGACATTATCAATGCAATCATGATATCCCATAACCCCATCTTGCACGCTCGTACAAATCACATCGAGCTTGATATTCATTTCGTGAGAGAAAGAATAGTTACACAAACTCTGTGTATCCAACATGTTTCAGCATAATTCCATATTGCATATGCACTTACAAAGCCACTTTGCACTTTACTTTTCACCACATTTAGGGGAAAACTTAAGGTGTCTCCATTTAGGCCTTCTTGAGTTTTAGGGGGTAACAATATCTTGTTATGTAAGCCAGTAGAAGGGTAGACTAGTTAAGTTTGTTACTACGTTAGTTAACTTTTCTAACTAACTTGATCCATGTAGGGATGACAATGGGTACCCATGGGGACAAGTACTAGTAGTAATATTATTATTATTCATATTCAACAAAATAATAATAATAATAATAATAATAATAATAATTTTACATATTAATAATAATAATAATTTTAGATTAAATAAATTAATATTTAAGTAATTTTGTTAATTATAAATGGATACGGATACCCGCGGGTGCGGGTACCATCAAATTTGTATTTCTGGCCATAAAGAAACGTGTAATTAAATATCCGTTTATTTTATCCATTGATACTCATTAAGCTATCCAACTCGTGCTCATGACGAGTTTTATCCGTGGGTACCCACCGGTACGGGTTTTTTGCCATCCCCAGATCCATATGTAACACTTGTATATAAGGAAGGAATGAGTCTCACTCATTCTATAAGAAAGCAATACTACAATGCATGCATAACATGCTTCATTCTCTTCTCTTCCTCCTCATGAGTTGTTTCGAAACCTTCATCAATGGTGTTGCACGGTGTTCATGTACATCACTATAGTTGATTCACAATATAGTATCAATCGCCTACAGGGACCTTACTTTTGCGTTGTGTTCTTCATCATCTCTACAACTTCATAGAAGTTCAAGCTTTACTTTCAAGCTTCAAATCATTCTTGGCTTCAAAGAATCTCGAGGTTTTGTTGTAGTTTCAAACCGTTTCCAGCTTCAAAGAAGCTCGAGGTTTCGTAGCAGTTTTAAAACATTTCAAGTTTGAAACTGTTTCTGACTTCAAAGAATTTTTTTTGCACATGCTACCTATGCTTTATGTGATCAACATGTTAGAGCATAATAATATCTTGTTATGTAAGCAAGTAGAAGGGTAGAGTAGTTAAGTTTGTTACTCAATTAGTTAGCTTTTGTAACTAACTTGATCCATGTGTAACACTTGTATATAAGGAAGGAATAAGTGTCACTCATTCTCTATGAAAGCAATACTGCAATGCATGCATAATGTGCTTCATTCTTTTCTCTTCTCTTCCTCCTCACGGGTTCTTTCCAAAGCTTCTTAAATGGTGTTGCATTGCGTCCATGCGCAACACTATAGTTGATTCACAATAGAGAAATCAAGAGTTTAAGAAAACTATTATTTTTTATAGTTTAAAAGAAAACCTAATATGTATGGGCTCCTCCCCTTTTGGTACTGGCATGGAGATCTCCTATGGTCGACTCTTCTTCCTCAAACAAATCCTTTGTCTCCAACCCCCCCCCCCAAAAAAAAAATTCATTTGCACAAACTCTTCAAAATAAGTTGGATAAATCTTACCTCAAAAATTAACTATCTCTTGATCAAGTTGACCATCTAGAGATGGGAATAGGCCAGACCGATTAACAGGGACCTACGGTCTAGCCTACACAGGCTCAGGTCAGACCCGTTTTTTTTTAAATAGAAAAGGCATAGGCTTTTTAATTAGCTTATTTAGTTAAAAAGTCTAGGTCTCAGACCATAAAAAAAATTTAAGCCTATCAGACCGATCTATTTAAATAATATGAATAATTTGTTTTATTATCATTATGTTATGTTTTGTACTTTAAATTAAAATACATAAATAATACTTGGTTATCTTGGAGAACTTATAAAAATAAAATGAAAAACCCTATGAACAATGTCGTAAGTTATATTTATAAGTTCTCTTAAACAAATAGTCTTACAAATTTATGCTAATAGATAAGTTATAAGTCAATGCAAATAGATTTTTAGTCTAGTTGATTTTTTAGTTTGTTAGTATATTTAAACATTATTTGAATTGCCTATTTACATATGTCTAAAATAAATATGCTTTTATATAGGTTAACAGACTAACCAAACATTCGAAAAGATCAGGGTCAGGCTTAAAAATAAGTTTATGACAGATTATAGAACATACTTAGGTTTCAATTTTTTGGCGGATCAGACTTAGACTTGACAAAACCTAACTCGACCTAATCTATTTCCACCCCTATAGCAGCCAAGAAACCTAGGTCATTGCCTTGGCCTCAAAGTTTTCTTGATTAAAAAGCCTCCATATTTTTATTTTAATGAGAAAAAAACCTCCATATATTTTGTTTTTAGTAGCTAAATTTTAAAATATATTATTTTATTTTAAACTTGGTAGACCACACACTCAACATTAAAAGAAATGATTATGTAAAATAATATATTGATATTTGAGTCTTATTAGTTTAGATTATTTTCATTTAGTTTTAATTTATAGATTTTATTTTATTATTCGTGTTTTAATGAGAAATGTTCATTGTTTTTGTTTTATTTTAGAGTGATATGAATTAGAAATTTTAAATTAAAATAGTTGAAGATTTTAGACCTATAATATTAAAGATTAAATTAATTGATTATATGTTAATTGGAAAATAAATGTTAAGCAAATTTCTTTAATATAATAAGTAATTATGTGTACTAAGAAGTTCAAAAATAATTTTTAATAAAAAATTAACAATTTTTTTAAATATATTTTTAAACTCTTATTTAAACTTCGTCTCAGATCTCAACATGTGTTGGGCTGGTCCTGAAGATAATTGAGGAGGTCTACATAGCAGGACTCGAATCCTGTAGGAATAATTTAAATCGAAGATTTATCACTAGTAAAGGTAACATGTCTCTGAAGACATCGTAATTACGTGATAAATTCATAAAATTATGGAGTCCAAATACTAACTAGGATTTAACTCCTTTTGACGTGGCTATTTTGAATTTTCATTCAATTCAAGGAAAGATCTCTACAAAGTTTGGAGTGTAGGGACATGAAATCTTAAGACCTCTCTCTTGCATTTATCTACATGAACGCTATATTTTTGAAAGTTTGAAGATTATACATGGTTAAATGTGACAGAGGATGCATGGCTTAGCCCTATAATATTGGGAGTCAACTATTTTATTTGCAATTGCTTATGCTATCACCACTCTTTTATCAATTGAAGAGCTTAAAAAAAGGAACTTAGGGACATTTTGAGCATGCACAAATAGACCTTAACATGCCAAATACTCACGATCATATTTTAGTGGAATGTGAGGAATATATGTTCTTTGTTTAATTAGACTATGGGAGTTTAACTCTTTTTTATGATAATGTGTGTGTTGGTCATAATGTTTGATAAATGTTAAGTTGGAAAGTAATAATGTTCAATAGCCTTTGAATAAACAATCTACGAGATACACGCCTACAAATTTCAAGTAGGCTATACCAATTAATAAAAGTGTGAAGGGCATATAGAATGATGAATTTGTAAATGTTATAGTGAATGATGACTATGTAGATTTGAATAAGGCAGGAAATCGTACTCTTAAAAATATAGAGAAGGATGACTTTATTATGGCCATTTAGGGGAGAAAGAGGTTAATGCTAATGAGGAGCATTTATCAAAAACAAACTGGCTCAATGAAGAATAAATAGTGGTAAAGACTACTAATTATTTGAATGAAAATTTGGTAATTGAGAAAGAGTTTGATGATGATAGAAGGGATAAACTTGACCATGATTCCGTGGTTATGGCAAATAGTGGCAAGAATTGTGTGAGAGATCCATGTGTTGGTTTGAATTTGAAGAAGAAAAACAACTTCTGAGGTGATGAAGATAATCCTCATAATTCATGTCAGGTAGGATTTACTTTGATCAAGAAAAATGATAGGGTAAGGCATGAACTTACTCAGCCTAGAGTGAAAATCAACACTCGAGTTGTGTCAGGTAAACACAACACCATTTAATCAAAACCATTTATTAGAATTCTAGAGGGGTAGAAAACATTGATACTATGTTGACTATTAAAAATCTTTTTGATCAACAAAAGTATGACTTGCTATTGTTTATTGAACTGATGATTCTTTATGCTTATTTCCCTACTAAGTGTCTTAAACAAATAAGATATGAGAGATTTGCATTAAATTTGAGACAAAATCATTATTCAAACCTATAGATTTTTTGTGATATATATATATATATATATATATATATATATATATATATATATATATATATATATATATATATATATATATATATATATATATATATATATATATATATATATATATATATGAATCCTTGTGTGTTGAGTTTGTTTGAACAACATGTAACTTTTTCAATAGAAGGGGATCAAACTAAATTTTTCATTGTAGATATAAATGAAAGTAACTCACATATAATTAAAATAAATTTATTAAATGAACTTATCAATCTTCAATAGGTCAATCATTTCCCTTGGTGCATGATAGGTGATTTCAATGCAGTTATTGGTTCCCATGTGAAATTTGATAAATGCACTTAAAACAAAACTTCCACCGAATAATTTCTTAGTTGGACTAATCAAAACGAGCTTATGCATCTTGACAGTAATGGTATTTATTATACATCGACCAATGTGAGCAAATGTTGTATTTACTCTTCTATTAGGCTTGACAAAGCCATTTATAATCAGAATTGGCTAGATAATTTGAACATAGTCAATATCTCCTCTTTTATCAAGAATCACTCGGGTCACTACCTTAATATTTTCCATTGTGACAAAGTTGGGTTTGATTTGGATAGGCCATTTAAAGTTTTGAAGGTTTGGACTCTGGGAATGATAGTTGCAGACAACTGATTACTTATAACTAAAATACTAGTGTGTTTGGTTGTCCTATGCTTGTTTATCTGCTAAGATGATATCTCTTAAACCTATTCTTAAGAAATGGAACAAAGAGACTTTAAGAAATATTCATCTTAAAGTTACTCACGTTACTGATGAAGTTAATAGGATACACAGTTTGATTAATGATGCAAGTTACAATGATAATCTTGGATTAAAAGGGAAAAAATGATAAACTTATATTAGATAAGACATTGCATATGCATAACCAATTTTGGAGAACAGGGTAAGGAGTAAGTGGTCTAATGATGGAGATAGAAATACATTTTTGTTCACAACACATTTAAATTGAAATATTTTAGTAACAAAACCACTAGACTGAGGCATGATATTTTTTTTTGAAGGATGACATTGAATTAGATAATCATGTTGTTATTCTATAAAAATTTATTCAATCTAGAAAACAATTGCAGTTACATTGATCTGGTGATGAGAACTATTCAATGACTTATAACTTGTGGGGGTAATGTATATCCCACTAGAATGCCTCATCATGAGGAAATTAAGAATGTAGTGTACAATATGGATGACAATTATATTGTAAGCCCCGATGGCTTTTGGGAATGTGGGATAAACACCATTTAACTACATTGGAGTTTCTATATTCAAAGACAAGCCTAGAAATCATTATCTTCGGATCATAGAAGATAAAGTATTGGCCAAGCTAGCTATTTGGAAGGTCCATATTCTTTCTATGATGGGAAGAGTTCAATTGGTAAAGTCAGTCATACAAGGCATGCTACTGTATAGTCTTAGGATTTATAAAGGATCAATCAATCTTCTTAACAAATTTGGTTCTTACATCAAGAATTTTGCATAGCCGAATAACATAAACAGTAGAAGGTTGATTACTACATATTGGAAGGTTATTTTCTCATATTTTGTCTAAAAGAGGTCTTGAACTGAAATATATTAAGACAATAAACAAAACAGATTGTCTATATCTTTGTTGGAATTTATTGACTACCAATAATCAATGGTCTTATATGTCTATTAATAGATACTCCAGGCACAAAAAACCAATTATGCATCATTTTTTTCTTCATTATAGCCTAACATTAATCATTATTTTTCCTTTTCATAGAAACATAATAAATGGCAAGTTGGTAATTTGAAGAACATTGGTTTATTGACCCACAATTGATTATGATACAAAATTAAAGATTTACACCTAGTATTTCCTGTGAACGACTAAGATCAATTAAATTATATAGAACACTAATTGAAAAATTTCTCATGACTTATCCATTTTGACTCCTCTAATTATTGAAGATATTTTGAAGATCAACTAGTCATTTGATAATACTATTGTCAATGCACTCATTTTGACATGATCTACAAATAGTGATCTCTCTTTTAAAGATGCCTACAAATGTATCAGGAGGAATCACATTTAACCTTCTCCGACAAAATTTATTTGGCATCCCTACATACAACATCCTAAGTCATTAGTGACTTGGAAGTTAATGCATAATGTTATTGTAACAAAAGACAATCTGATTAAAAAAGAATGTGTATGGTTTTGAGGTGCTCTCTATTTAATCATGATATGAAAACTGGAGTCCACTTATTTCTTAGATGCAGGTACATCTTACTTTTTCTAGCAATTGATAGATCGATTGTTTGGCATGAACATTGATATAAAAAGTTTTTTTGAGAGATAAGAAAGATATGTTCAACTATTGTTTTTGTTAGTGTCGCATCCGCGAAAAACAACCGGCGGGCTGAAACAAAAACAACACAGAGCCGCCACTGCGCGTTATTTATCCCAAGATAGGGAAAGGAAACGCTCAGAGAAACCTGGAAAAAGCATGGTCTCGCGACCAAAGAGAAAGGGTAAGGGAGTCGGTTACGCAAGGGGAAGGTATTAGCACCCCTCACGTCCGTCGTACTCGACGGGATCCACGCTCTAAGAAAGAAAAGGTTGCTAAAACACCACACACACACACACCGAATACAACACATGTGGGGTAAAGAGGAAGAGAGCTCGATAGGACGTCGCATCCTATGCCTACGTATCTCGTCTGGAACGAGAATCAGAGCTGCCGTAGTTCGGCTCACGCACGCCAAACAAGCAAACACAAACACAGGCAAACATGGAGCCTGAATGCCAATCACTGGACTTACATCAGCATCCGAACCAAAACACACACCAGAAGGCAAACGTGGAGCCCGACCGCCAATCACTGGACTTACATCGGCATCCGAACCAAACACACGCACACTGGAACCCGAATGCCACTCGATGGACTTACATCAGCTTCCAAGCACACAACAACCAACAAGTTAATAGGGAGTCGGGAACTCGAGCCTATAACTGTCAAGCACACACACAAAAAGAAAAAAAGTGCCCGGAGAGACCTCGCACGGTCTCCTGCCTACATACCTCGTCTGGAACGAGGATCAGGGCGATGTAGTTCCCCTGAAAGGGAAAGAAATAACATGCAAACTAGTAGGGAGTCGAGAACTCGAGCCTACAAGTCATCAAGCAAGCCAGAAGAGACGCTGAGACGTCAGAAGAAACGACACACACAGACTAACAGGGAGTCGGGAACTCGAGCCTGATAGCTGCCAAACAAAACACACGCAAAAAAGAAAAGGGTGCCCGGAGAGACCTCGCGCGGTCTCCTGCCTACATACCTCGTCTGGAACGAGGATCAGGGCGATGTAGTTCCCCTGAAAGGGAAAGAAATTCTAGCCAAAAGAGACGCTGAGACGTCAGAAGAAACGGCACACACAGACTAACAGGGAGTCGGGAACTCGAGCCTGATAGCTGCCAAACAAAACACACGCAAAAAAGAAAAGGGTGCCCGGAGAGACCTCGCGCGGTCTCCTGCCTACGTACCTCATCTGGCATGAGGATCAGGGCGACGTAGTTCCCCTGAAAGGGAAAGAAATTCTAGCCAGAAACCAAGGGGAGACACACTACCAGGGAGCTGTACTCGAGCCTAGTGTTATCATGCATCATTGCCCTATATTCAGGTTTCTACCTACTTGCACAACAGCAAGCTAATCCTATCCAGGAAAGAAGCAAGCATACAAGCATACAAAACAAAACAAGCATCTCAAGCAAATATTCACAAAGCACACACTATATCCAGTCAAGTGGGCTCAAACAATGGGTTTGACTGCCTAGGCAAGTCATCTGTACAAGGGTAGTGTTAGCTCTTAACCTTGCCATTGAGAGGCTAAGGTGAAACTGATGAGAGGTGAGTGAAGATTAGACTTCACAGCTCTTATCCCTGTCCAGGGAGAGCTTCAGACAAAGGAGCGTGGGTCCAGAATGGAGGGACCCTTCTACGCTCAAGACTCTGACTCGATAGTGCAACAGCACAAGATCTTGGGTTTGTGTCCCAATGCATCAACACAGTGGTGTGAGCAGAGGGACGACTCAACAGAATAACGGGGGATAGATTGCATATCCCTATGATCCTCCAATTGCCTCATAGAGGTCTTTACCTGCTTGGCACAAAAGTAAACAATCACAATCATCGCCTCTTAAGGAGGACTTCAGACAGTTGCCTGGCCAAGTAACAGGCCAGGTCTTCCAGACTACATGAAGTATAGAGAGTCTACCTCAACTGGTTTATAAAACCAAGCAGCAGCAAGCAAGTTCTTAAAGAACTGTAAGCGACTAAATGTACCTGAAATCAATCAAGTATCATCAGTACTCAGGCAAACCAACAATAAACAGCAAATGTTAATCTGTACAGTCAACACAAGTTAATGCACATAAGTGCAAGCCATGAGCTCAAACTCAAGCTTCTAACCCTACAAAACAAAATCAATGTTAGTTTACAACATCAAACAAAACTCAATTTACAACTTGCATTGTTCTCCTTATGCCTTTTGCATTTCAACCTGAAAATCCAAACCAAATGTGAGAAACTAGACCACTAGGCCAAGCCTAGGGTCCAAAGGGGATAAAAAAATCAAAACAGCAAGTGCAAACCAACCAAAATCACATTCAAACAAATTAAAAGCAAATACAATTGGTCCCATGCTCATATCAATCACCATTATCATTTCATGCACAATTTAACATCAATCATGCAATTTGCAACTCCAAAAGACCAAACAGAACTATCTCACTCAAATCCATATCAAAACAATTCAATTAATTCCACAAAAATTCACACCTAAACAGGACCCATTCAATGTATAGCATGTCAATTTTCAGCTCAATTGGACAAAAGAAAGTAGGTCAATGAAAATCAAGAAGTCCAGACACATTTATACAAGCCAATTCAAGGCATCAACACAAGCATCCATTTCAATAATTCATAAAACAGTGACAACAATTAAGCAATGGATGGGATCAAAACCACAATGTCCTATAATGTGTCTACAATGCTCACACCAAATTTCATCTTCATCCAATACACCATGAGAATTTCACAAACAAAATGCCAACATGTGTCACACAAATTCACAAAATGAGCCAACAGAGAATAAAATTATCAATCAATTAGAACACTCCATCAAAAATTCCAGCAAAAATCACATGTAATCTTGACATATCAATGTTCATTCACAAAAAAAATTGGAGCAATTTAACATTCCTAAGCCAGGCAAATAAAAATCAGAAAGTTGACCTAGCTTGGTGTGACACAAATTGTCACACCTTAATCCAAAAATTCATATCTAATCAACCAAGTATCCAAAATTCACAAACTCTACATGAAAATCACCATCAAAATGTCCAGAATAAGCACAAAAATTTTCATCCATTTCTTTAAAGGTATGAGTATTTCATGATAGATTTGGCAAAACATACAAAATATGACACATGAACAAAATCAATAGGCCAATTAAATTTCCACACGTGCAAAAATTTCACAAAAATCACCATAAAATTCTACACATCCTCATGAGCATGGCACAAAAAATTTCACAAAAATTGGATGAATTATGAAGCCTCTATGATTTATTGAAGTTCATGTAGCAAAATGAAATAAGAAAAGAAAAAGAAAAATGAAATAATAAGAAATAAATAAATCCAGTGGCATTTTTGCAATTTTAAAGCAATACGCCAAAACGACGTAGTTTTGATACACGGCCAGGAAATGTTTCTATTGGCTGAAACTGGCGCTAAACAGCTTATTCAAATGGAACACACGAAATCAAGATCAAACAGGCCAATGTTCTTCGTTCTTCATCAAAAAGTTTCCAGAAAATGCAGAAAATTGAAGAACAACGAATTGCAACCAAAATCAACAAACGCACAGCCATTGGAACCGTATGAACATGAGGATCATGAATATGTAACTCATGTAACCTAATTCCTACTGTAGCGAAGGAATCGATCAATTAAAGTTAAGCACATCAAACTTCAAATCGCGATAACTCAACCTACAGTTAATCATTTCACAAACCACAACTTGCATGATGTTCTACGTTGAATGATCTTTCTAACGCATATCACAATTTGAGCAAAGAAAGAATTCGAAAACTGACCAATTGATGAAGGCAGTGCTTGATCTTTGAGTTTCCACGCGTAATTACATGAAACAGATGCAGATGAAGCTTGAGGAAGATGATTGGAACTCACACTTTAGCTCAGGATCGCTTCAATTGCCAGAAATCTCAAATCACCATGAATGTGCAAGATATGAACAGTCGCGGTTTTGCAAGATTATGGCACCAATTCACCAAAACAGTTGAAGTTTATGCTTGTAGAAGATCAACCAAAGAAAAATCGTGCCAAATGATGAAGAATTGATGAAGTTTTGATGAATTTTGTTTGATGAAGTTCTTGATGAGTTTGGGAGAAAATGGAGGGAAAGTTAGTTAGGTTCTTGTGAATTGTGATTGTGATTAGCATTCTGTTATGATTATCCTCTTATACTCCAACTTAATCACTTTGTTAATCTCAAATTAGCACAAATGAGTGAAATTAGCATAATGTGATGTTTTAAGTGAGAGTTCCAAAATGCCCTTGCCAAATATTGAACCATGACAGCTCATGACAGCTCAAACAACTTCTATTTGTCATTTGGAGTGTGTTGGCTTTGGTCTCATGTCAATTGGCCTTGTATTTCTCATTTTCACTATGCCATGCCAAAAATGCACTTTAAGTGAAAGTTCAAAAATAGCCTAGCCAAATATTGATCCTTGACATCTCATGACAGTTGGAACAAGCTTCAATTTGCATTTGGAATGTGTTGCAAAAACTCCCATTCCAAAATTCCAAGTATTTCTCAAGTTGGACCATTTTGCCCTTGGATTTAATTAGTGCACTTGAAAATTGACCTTTTGCATTGACCATTTTTGATGAATTTTGATTATGCACCATGAAAGTACATGTGAAATGGAGTTTGCTCATAAAAAGATCACTCATTTTGGACACTCCATGTGAAAGTTATGCCACTTTGATTATAGGTATTTTTGGAAAATGAATGGACCATAACTTGCCAACCATACATGGGAATTTCAAGTTCTTGGACTTTTTGGAAAGGTGAGACCAAGATCTACAACTTTCATGTTGAAAACATTTTCATTTGAAGCTTCTTTGGACATGTAATTTTGTGGTGAAAAACTTTCCATTTTTGGAAACTTCCATTACAAGTCACTTTCTATTTTTGGCAATTTTTGTCCTGACTTTATTTTCTTCATTCTTGAGCTTTGCAATGTCAAATAACACTTGTTACAACATGAATGAAGTGTATCCAACTCTCTTCCACCTCCAAATCCATAAAATCAAGCACAGTTGACCACAATTGACTTTTTAACTGATAGATGAATTTGGCAATGCACTGATCAATCTGAACCCCAATCCTCTGATGAAATGGCTCAAGGATGAAACCCTATCCTCAATAAGCTCAATACAATCATGAAATGATCCCCATATCCATTGTAGACCCCATCTCCTTGCTATGCCCTGATTGACCCAATGCAACTGATTAGGGTTGACCAGTGGTCAAAACCCTAATCTCAAGGTATCTGATCAACACTTGAATCTTCTAGAATGATCTCAAAATCATGATGATGATGTGTCATTTCAACCAAGATGACGATCAATCTCCCTTGAGAATCAAAAACCCTAATTTGAATCACCATCCTCAGATGATTAGTGATCCAGTCCAATGAAACCCTAGCTTGCATCATGACCTCTTCATTTTCTGATCAAGACTTAGGAGGATGACTTGCACAATGTAACCACATGATATGCAATATGCAATGACTAATGACCTAAAAATGCAATGCAATATGTTAAGCTAGTCCCAAGAGAGGAGGGCAAATTTTGAGGTGTTACAGTTAGTTGTTTGATGGGTTAGGTTTTATACCTTCATCCTTTTTGTTTTTCTCTTTTTATTCAATAATTTAATTTTATTAAAAAAACATTAATCTTTATTTAAATGTTTTTTCAATCATCTATTTTATATCCAAAAGCACTTGGATGAGATAGTAAGAGACATCTTCTAGCTTAATTAGAGGTCATAGGTTCAAACTCAGTTATATGCACACAATAATGTTAAATTCTTTTCTTGAGGGAGAACTTTACCGGCCATTGTGAAAATTTCAAATGATTTGTCCAAAATTCATTGTTTGGATTAAAAAATAAAAATTATTAAAATGATAAAAATTTATATAGTTTTTTGTCCAAATTAAATTTAAGGATTTTGAAATAACGTCTAAAAATAAATAAAAAAAATTGAAATTCCTCTCCTAATTCATACAATATGAATCTAAAATTTGTTGTTATTATTCTTTCAAAATTTACAACCTGATCCCTATATTTTTCAAAGTTTTCAAATTTAACCCTAAAATTTCTAAAAAACTACAAATTGATCCTTAATAATTTGCAAACTGATCCATTAAAATTTTCAAAAATTGCAAATGGGTTTCTATTTCTCAATTTTAAATTTGGCACAAACATTTAAATTTATAAAAATGACCCAAGGAGTGGTTGGAACCCATGAAGTGAATTTCGAGAAATATATCGTTCTATCTTAGCGTCCCTCTATCCCACCCTGGAGAAAAAGGTTCAAAGATCTGAAGTGTTTGCTAGAAGTTTTTTTTCCAAATTAAATTTAAGAATTTTGAAATAACATCTAAATATAAAAAAAAATCTCCTAATTCATACCGTATGATTGTGAAATATGTTAGTGTTATTCTTTCATATTTTGCAACTTGAAACTGAATCTTTTCAGACCAATCAAAATAGTTCAGCCCATTGAACTTTGTCATTGCATTTCCCAAGGCAAACATATTAGTAGCAACTGCAAATATTTAAAACACACTCATACGTTAATGCTTTGATTAACTTTCATGGATTCAAACTAATCATCATTAAACATGTATCAAAGTTCACCTTTGGATGATGCATAAATACATTTCAATAAAATAAATCGATGATAAATGAACATACTTTAATGAAGAATTAATCAAACTCAAAATAACATACATGTCTATCTTTGGATATACAAGCAACAAGTATGTTAATAAACACTTTAATTTCATTAATTATAAATCATGATCCACCTTTGGATGATCTATATATGCTTTATAATAATTATTATCATTTAACATAAGTATGTTATCCATAGAGCATCAAATCAAAATTCATTTTCATATTTAGAATTGCAAACTTTAATGTATTTGACCACTTTGATGATAAACAAATTCTAATATAATAATTCAAAAATAAACTATACACTATTTTAAAACATTAGCATTTAAAAGAAAATTAACATGGAAATCTTGCAAGTTGCAAGTCAATTAAACTAAGATATGCACATAAAAGAATACATATTGAAAATATAACAGAACCATTAAAACTACATGTTATACATAAAGTTTCTGTGTATATGCATGGATTGATATTGTAACGTTAATACACATGGATATATAAAGTTTAGGTACCACTTTTATACCATGTTACTGTACGAGCATGTGCATAACAAAGAATTAAAAGTCAATCGTCAAATTGTTATATTGTTAATGCAATGCCGACACAGTTTCTCTTAACATTTTCAATGTACATTTGCATATATCTCAATATAAAATGAAACCAAGTCAATTAAATGACCGTTGATGAAAACATTCATAATAATATCATCCAAAATGATAATCACTTTTATGTACATTAACAAAGCAACAATGCAGCGCAATAACAAAAGCATTATTATATCAATCATTACTGGAAAATCAATCATTACTGGAAAATCATAATATCAGTAACTACGCTTTGATATCAACTGTTAGCAAAATTTCATGTCTTGGATCTTGATATCATTATTTTCACACTGTTCCAATTTTTATGAAAAACAGTAAAAACGTACCCGGATCTATGGCACCGATTCTAGTCTGATTCTCAATCTTTTTTTCAATAGTTCTCTCCTCTCTTTCTTCTTCCTTATGTGTATCTTTTGATGATGAAGATACTTTTATGTATTTGTGAGAAAATAAGAAGGATTGAGAAAAGATACTGTTGTTTTTACAAAGGTCCCTATTTATAGCCATCTTACTCCAACAAACACATTTCATTCCAAGAGACATGTCCCGACATTCATGAAGAGAGAGAAGAGGGATTTAAATTTTGAATTTCAAAATAAAACCCCAATGTATAATTATCCATTAATCCAAATAATCATCACATTAGGGTATCCTTTATTTAAGTCAAACTTTTAATTACATGAGTCATAATTATTAATAAATTAATCCAATATATGATACATTTTTAAATAAGTTAACAAATCAATCATATTTTTAGAAAAATAATACTCAAAACTAAACTAAATAAATAAATCGATAATAAATTACGTATCGAATTTAAACTAACTTTTTTTACAAGAAAGAAACATAGAATTTTTTTAAATAACCACAATTTTCAAAATAAATTCCAAAATAACCACCTTTAAAAACAGATGCGTCAGATGAACTGGCGCATCCATTTTCCATCAAGAGGAGGCGCCAAAGCCTAAGGCTCTTGCATTCGAAGACTCGTGAGGAGGTGCCAATGCATATGGCCCTACATGTCTTGACATGTTAGGCGCCTAACCTTTTGGTGCATGCACTTTCTATCTTCTCTGTATAAATATCTCGTCTTGTATGTAATATTTTTCACACAAAATCTTCCCCTACTACCATATTTTCTTTCATTCAACTCCACTCTCCTTCAAGTTTTTGAGTCTTAACCATGTTTGAATACATTCACAAGCGAAATGTCGATTTAATATTTTCCGCTGTTGCGTCTCCGATAAGGATTCGACTCAGGAATATAGATTCGTTTGAACGTCTTAATTGGACATTGAACAATTGGTTAGATGGAGAAATTGGAGATGGTGAAAGGATTAGAAGAATCCATTGGTTTGTGTCCACGTTCAACCAAAATAGAGAAGTGTGTGAATGAGTGGATATTAAGACTGACCGAGACGTTCATAGGATGATGCATTACATTTTCAAAATTGTTTTGATGGTTGTAATCATATAGTTATTGTATTGGAGTTATTTTAATTGTTTGTGTTATTGTTTATGTAATGGTATTTTTCTCACAAACTTATAATATGAAATAAATTTAGTTTTTCATATATTGCAACAGAGGTGCATGTGAATTTATCTGGTTGTGCTCGTTCCAACACTAGGACAGTTAGTATGACTGTGACCTGGTTGACGGCATGAACTACATAATCTAACCATTTAGTTCGCCGTATCCATTTCGTTTCAAATGCGGGTGCTATTTGGGCGACCCTTTTTCTTCCTTCGCATAACTTCGTTGTGCTAGACAATGTCCCCTTGATATTCTGGCCAGTAATCCTCTTTTACTACTACGGAAAAACTAATCTTATAAACATTTGATAGACTGATGACTTTGTAAACGTCAGATAACAAGTAGGATGAATCCCTTCAAACCTTTGATCATGCCGCAATGACATGGGAGCAGGGCGTACGAAAGGCTTGGAACTTTCCGCAGTCGCAACAACCTCTATCTAGTTCAATTCTGTACTGTCCCATCGGCATGCCCTCATTGTGATCCATGGACTCGACAACACTATACCAACCTTTAGTGCGGTCAAACACCGTGATCACATGTGTGTTTGCATTGGCAGCTTCATGTCTAATGAATTTCATTGAAGCATCACTGAACAATTGCCCAGATTGCAACACTGAACTCCATTTGGAACGTCTGGTCTCAAATAACGCCCCTAACCTGAAATATGTTGCCTGCACCAAAGCGGTTATAGGTAGGTTACAGATGCCTTTGAAGACAGAGTTCATTTATTCCACAAGATTTGTTGTCATGTGTGAAGGTTGAGAAAAAAGAGAAAGGGGGTTTGAATTATTTTAGAAATAGAAACTTTTTCAGAAATCAAAACACACAAAATTTTATACTGGTTCGCTTGAAATTCAAAGCTATTCCAGTCCATCCGGCCAAGGTGATTTCGCCTTTAAAAAGGACTTAATCCACTAATCTTGAAAGATTACACAACCAAACGTCTAAGAGAATAATCTCTTAGCCCTCTCAAGTATTCAGACTGCGCGGAGTCACTTGAGGAAATAATTTAAGCAAGAGTAAATTATAATGTAAAGTGCTTCTAACAACAAGCAAATATTATAGAAAATATAAGAACAAAAAATTTTCACTTAAGAGCAACAGCTCGTGAAAATGAGAGAGGATGAATGAAATTTCTGTGTGTCTCAGGTGTGTTGTCTTATGAGGTATTCCATCCTTTATATAGTCATTGAGAGGACCATTGGAGTGATGATACAGTCTTGGTCATTGAAGAATAATTAATGCCATAACTCTCTTTGTTTCTTTCTAAAACCATTTTGTCCGCCTCATTATTCCCTTCTTTAAATACTTTCTTTCCATATTGAGATTCTTTTCAGTTACGCGTTCTGATTTGGTGAGTCTGCGTCAGAGTCTTGATATATCAGAGTTTGTCTTCAGAGGATGATTATGTAAGACTTCATCAGATCTTCTCAGTGCTTTAGACTTCTTAAGTATCAGAGTCTGGATCCAGTAGTCTTTTGTCGGAGCTTCTGACTTCTTAACTGTTGCACTGGTATCTGCGTTGATCAGAATCAGAACCTTCTGATCGCATCCTTTCTGAGTGACGTCTGATCATCGAATGTTTTATATCTTATGTAATTTTGTATCTGATGTAAGGTCAGAATCCTGCGTAAATGTTCAGAGTCCTGCACACTAAGAAAAAATCTCGTTATAGTACCATTTTTGTTTCGTTCTTTGTTATCGTCAAAATCTTAGAGATATATTGTAGAACCAACTTTGTTCTTACAATCTCCCCCTTTTTGATGATGACAAAACAGTTCAGATTAAAGATGAAACATTTAAAGAAACTCTTAGATCAGATATTATAGTGTTCTCCCCCTGAGTTAGATCTTTGGATAACTTAGAAGTTCTTATCGAACCTTCCATGGTTTGGTGTTTTTAGCTTCTTTCCTGCATATCTTGAGTCATTGATTTTAAAGAAAATGTTTGCAGTGCTAGGTAGGGTATTAGTTATGTTTTCATCAAAGCTGTTTTAGTTCTCCCCCTTTTTGTCAGAATCAAAAAGACAACAAAAAACAAAATTGATATAGATAGATAAGCATTTATAGATAAGCACATAAGGCAGAAAGCAGAAAACACGAAGCAGACATCAAAACATAGAAAGCAACAAGCAAAGATAGCCTAGGTGCCTAAGGGTTTGGAGGTGGAGGCATCCTCTGGAGCAGTTGGGACAACATGTTCTGAATTTTAACGTTGACAGAGTCCTGTTGATCCAGTCTGGCTCGAACTACCTGTTGTTCTTTCTGCAGTTCTTCGAGAGTCTTCAGGACCAGAGGGACGAATCCAGAGTTGGAGGACTCCCCCTGAGTCAGTTCATCAACTCTGGCTTTGGCAGCAGTTTCTTCAGCAATGCGGGCTGCTTCTTCAGCGTCGGCTTTAGCTTTTGCCCCAGTCTCAGCATCAACAGCATCAGCAATAGCCTTTTCTTCAGCTTCTCTGATTCTTTGAAGTTCTTCTTGACGCGCTTTTTCTTCAGCTTCCTTCCTTGCTTGTTCCTCAACTTCTCTGGTTAGGCGCTCTTGGAGTCTGATCTCAGCGTCTCTGATGAAATCGTTGCGGACTTGTTCAGAGAGGCCTTTCAGCTTGAAGGATTCAAAGGTCATCCAACCTATCACTTTGTTCCAGTGAATCCTTACAGTAGAGGGATCATCACTAAGACCAGAGTTGATGGTCAGAGACTTGACCTTTTCAACTGAAGACTCTGCAAAAACCTTGATTGCTTCTTCAAGGGTAGGGAAGGTATTTTCTGGTTCATTGGCAGAGGCTTGGGAGGGTGAGGAGGATGAGATAGGGGCACTTAGATTAAGTGTGAGAGTTGTTGGGTCAACGGGAGAGATGGGTTGTGGTATGTCAGGTTCAGATGGTTGTGATTTAGAGTGGATTGGTTATGATGGTTGTGGTTTAGAGTGGGTTGGTTTTGATGGTTGTGGTTTAGATGTGGTTGAGTTTGGATGTTCCGGAGGTGGGGAAGTGACTTCAGGTTCAGGGTCAAGATGTGATGGCTTTTGTGAGGCCAGATCACGGGCTTGGAGCTGAGCCAGAGTGAGGGAGTGAGGGTCAGATGGTTCAGTGTCAGATGAAAGTTTGTAGTAAGGTGGGGATTGAGGAGATGGTGATAATGATGGTGAGGTGGTTTCATTTAGCATTTTTGCTTCTGAAACAGGTAAAGTTGTGGTGGCGAGATTGAATTTTTGAGATGGTAGGTTAGAGGATCTGGTGGTTGAGGGGGGATTTTCAGCAGTCGTGTATATAGGGGTTGTGTGGGGAAGTGAAGAAGCAATGTGTTTAATTTTTACAGAGGGAGGGAGAGATACAGACTTACCTAGAGAGCCAACCAGAGGAACTGGGGGTCTTGATCCATATGTTTCTCCCAGCTTGGCTTTCTTCGCTTTCTTGGACTTCCCAGAGGGCTCTCGCATCCTCTTCTGGAAGTTTGGAGGAAACTCAGGTAGCCAGTCCACTAAGAATTCAGTGATATCCACCCCTTGCTTGTACAGATCCTCTAGATAGTAGGCTATTACCTCTTGAGGGTCGATCTTGGAGAACAATTAGAGTCCGTTGGAAATCTCCCTCTGATCCTTAAGTGCTTCCTGTAACACCCCAATAAAAATAAGATAATTATTTGATTTAAATTAATATTATATTTATTAATTTAGTTAAATAATTGGAATTATTGGATTATTATTATTATTATTTTGGAATAATAATTATTGGAAAATATATAAGTGTGAAGTAAGGAAAAAGAATCCCATTTGGTAAAAAGAGTTTTTACGTGAAACAGAGAAGCGGCTGAAAAGTGGAAAGTGGAGAAAGGGCAAAGAGGAAAAGGGCAAAGGTTGGAGAAGAGAAAGCTTGAAGCTCAAAGATTTGCCGGATTAATCAGGTAAGGGGGGTTTATCGTCGTTTAATGGGTATTATGGGTTAGCATGTAATGGGTAGTGATAAACCGTTGAATTGACCCTAATTGGGATCTGGAATGCTGAGAAATTGTGATGAATAAGTCGTGTGAAAACTGTAATTGAATCGATAATGGTGTGTGTCGTAAATTTCTGGACGTGTAGCTTTTTACGGAATTAGAATCGGAGGTCCGGAAGTCCTCCAACGGCGGAAAATGCGGAGAATTCTGCATTCTGCTTTGTGTTAGCGCAGGAACAACTTTCTGTCTTGCGTTAACCGGTTAACCCAGGGCGTTAACCGGTTAACACTGTTATAAATTGTGAAAAACTGCTGTTTTGTCTGCGTTAACCGGTTAACCCAGGGCGTTAACCGGTTAACGCTGTTGCGTTTTGCCAGAAAGCGTGTTTGTGCTGCGTTAACCGGTTAACCCAGGGCGTTAACCGGTTAACACTGTTGTAGAGTGGAAAAATTGTTAATTAAAATGTTGTGTGCCTAATTGATGGTTGCCTATATCGGTGTGTGATATAGTAGGGATTATTTCCCGCTGTTTTGAGCAGTATAGGTATTAGTAGAGTGTGCTAATACTGTGTTTAATTATTTGACATGATATGATGTGTTGATACATGTGTTGATAATGTATGATGGTATGCATAATGTTGTGAATGTGTATGTTATGCATATGTTGTGAATGGACTGTTTTATGGCTTAGAGAGTGAGCATCGGTCCATTGTGGATTATTGTTGTGATGTTGCATTGCTAGGTGATTAGCGTGCATAATGTGGCCTTTATGGTGGTAGCTAATTCCCATGGTGAGGAATTAGTGATGTTAGTCATTTGGACTGTTTTTGATGTTTGCATGCTAGGTGAATTAGCGTGCATAGCATGGCCCTTGGGGTGGTAGCTAATTCCCATGGTGAGGAATTAGTGATGTGAGTCACTAGGTCTCAAATGAGTGGGACTGGTGAGCTTGGTAGCCGTACCTGGATTTGGTCGGTGAAGTTGAACTATATGTTCACGAATAGTCGGTACCGCATGTATGGAGTCTCATTGCATAATATATGTGTAGTGTATAATATGAATGGATGTATTCCAATGTTATACGTGTGTTGTGTTGGCATTGAGCATGAGTATGATTTGTGTTGATATTGAGGATGATGTTTGAGTTGATGTGCCGTTACTGAATGTGTGATACGGTTAGGGTGATTAATGTGTTAAATTACTTAACATGACATTATATTCTATAATGCTTATTATATCGATTGAGGAACTCACCCTTACAACTATTTTTCAGGTAACGAACAGTGATTGAGTAGAAGCTAATGCTTGGAGTCTAGTGTAGTCTCCTTAGTGGGTCATGCTCTGATAGATGTAACATCGGGAGGGAACATTTTAATTGTGTTGTTGATGTTTGTTGAACCAGTTTACATGTAGTATGTTACATGTTTTGAATGATCGATTTGATCTCTATCCGCTGCGTATTGTGCAATACTTTATGTTTTGAGTTAAATAATGAGCATGACTAAATAGTATGGCGAATGGTGCGAAATAAAATGTGTGACACCCTTAATTGCATGATTACTCTGATTTATATGTTGTTATTTTAATTAAATATTTGGGGTATTTTAGAAGGGTGTTACATCAGTGGTATCAGAGCATAGTCGGTCGAATCGAGTCGTAATTATTCTGTTTCCCCTGTACGGGATAGGTGTTGTGTAACCCTATCAGTACTTATTGTTTTAGCTTGTTGGGTTTTCAGAATAGAGATGGCGGGAAGAGGTAGAGACGATGCTGCGATTGCTGAGGCTCTGGGTATGCTAGCTGGAGTACTTGGAGGAAATCCGAATGTTGTGGGAATGGGAGCTGCTCGTCAACTGAGTGAGTTCCAGAAGAACAATCCTCCAATGTTCAAGGGAGCATACGATCCAGATGGCGCTCAGAAGTGGTTGAAGGAGATCGAGAGAATCTTCCGAGTGACTGAGTGTGCCGATAACCAGAAGGTCAGGTTCGGTACGCATATGCTGTCAGAAGAGGCTGATGATTGGTGGGTTGCTACCCGCACTGAGTTGGAAACCGCTGGGAATGCTGAGATCACTTGGGCTGTGTTCAGAGAGAGATTCCTGAGGAAGTACTTTCCAGAGGATGTCAGAGGAAAGAAAGAGATAGAGTTCTTAGAATTGAAGCAGGGTAACAGGTCTGTTACTGAGTATGCTGCTAAGTTCACAGAGCTGTCAAAGTATTACACTCCCTATAATGAGGCTGCTGGAGAATTTTCAAAATGTGTGAAGTTTGAGAACGGGTTACGTCCCGAGATCAAGCAGGCTATTGGGTATCAGCGGATTAGAGTGTTTTCTGATTTGGTGGACTGTTGCAGGATTTTTGAACAGGATTCCAAAGCCAGAGCGGAGAGCTATCAGCAGAGGGTTGATAGGAGAGGCAAGAATCAGAATGATCGTGGGAAACCGTATGCAGCTGGCAAGGGTTTCCAGAGACAGAGTGGGATGAAGAGGCCTAGTGGGGGAGACTCTAGTGCTCCTGCTAAGTGTTACAGATGTGGTCAGGCTGGACATCGTTTCCACGAGTGTACCAGTGCTGAGAAGAAGTGTTTCAAGTGTGGTAAAGGTGGTCATTTGGCTGCAGAGTGCCGGTTGAAGACTCTGACTTGCTTCAACTGTGGAGAGGTGGGTCATATCAGTCCACAGTGTCCTAAGCCAAAGAAGGAGAACCAGTCGGGAGGCAAGGTCTTTGCTTTATCGGGTTCTGAGACTTTTGCAGACGATCGTTTGATCCGAGGTACGTGTTATATTAATGGCTTTCCTCTTGTAGCTATTATTGACACCGGTGCTACTCATTCCTTTATATCTTTGGACTGTGCTGTGAAACTTAAGTTAGAGATATCTGAGATGCATGGAAGTATGGTGGTTGATACTCCTGCGAAGGGTTCAGTGACTACTACTTCAGTTTGTTTGAATTGTCCTTTGAGTATTTTTGGTAGAGACTTTGGGATAGACCTTGTGTGTCTTCCATTAGTGCAGATTGATGTTATCTTGGGTATGAACTGGTTGGTGTTTAACCGAGTTTCTATCAACTGTTTTGATAAGACTGTGATATTTCCTGAGATTGAGGAAGGTAAGGATTTGTTTCTATCAGCAAGGCAGGTGAATGAGGAAGTAGCAGGTGGGGCAGAGTTGTTAATGCTGTTAGCGACCTTGGAGGCTAAAGATAAACTGGTGATCGGCGATCTAGCCGTGGTGTGTGATTTTCCTGATGTGTTTCCTGAAGAAGTGAATGAATTGCCGCCAGAGCGTGAAGTTGAATTCTCGATTGATTTGGTACCTGGTACTAGACCGATATCGATGGCTCCGTACCGTATGTCTGCTGTTGAGTTAGCTGAATTGAAGAGTCAGCTGGAAGATCTGTTGGATAAGAAATTTATTCGTCCGAGTGTGTCACCGTGGGGTGCACCAGTGTTATTGGTTAAGAAGAAAGAAGGTACTATGAGGTTGTGTGTGGACTACAGGCAACTGAATAAAGTGACGATCAAGAATCGGTATCCTTTGCCGAGGATTGATGATTTGATGGATCAGTTGGTTGGTGCGAGTGTGTTCAGCAAGATAGATTTGAGATCGGGATATCATCAGATACGTGTGAAAACTGAGGATATTCAGAAGACTGCTTTCAGAACAAGGTATGGACATTATGAGTATTCTGTAATGCCTTTTGGGGTGACTAATGCGCCTGGAGTATTCATGGAGTATATGAATAGGATTTTCCATCCGTACCTAGACAAGTTTGTTGTGGTGTTTATTGATGACATTTTGGTGTATTCGAAATCTGAAGAAGAGCATGCTGAGCATTTGAGAGTGGTTTTAGAAGTTCTACGAGAAAAGAAGTTATTTGCTAAACTATCCAAGTGTGAATTTTGGTTAGAGGAGGTTAGTTTTCTTGGTCATGTGATTTCAAGAGGTGGTGTTGCTGTTGATCCTTCTAAGATAGAAGCGGTGTCTAAGTGGGAAGCTCCGAAGTCTGTTGCTGAGATTCGAAGTTTCCTTGGATTGGCTGGTTACTATAGGAAATTCATTGAGGGATTTTCTAAGTTGGCGTTACCGTTGACGATGTTGACTAGAAAGGGGCAAGCATTTGTTTGGGACTCAAAATGTGAAGAAGGTTTCCAAGAGTTAAAGAGAAGGTTGACTACTGCTCCTATTCTGATATTACCGAGTTCGTTGGAATCATTTGAGGTTTACTGTGATGCTTCATTGTTGGGTTTGGGTGGTGTGTTGATGCAGAATAAGCAGGTTATAGCTTATGCTTCGAGACAGCTGAGGGTTCATGAGAGGAACTATCCGACACACGATTTAGAGTTGGCAGCTGTGGTATTTGTTCTGAAGTTATGGAGGCATTACTTGTATGGATCAAGATTTGAGGTTTTCAGTGACCATAAGAGTTTAAAGTATTTGTTTGATCAGAAAGAGCTGAATATGAGACAGAGGAGATGGTTGGAGTTTCTGAAGGATTATGACTTTGGTTTGAATTACCATCCGGGTAAAGCAAACGTAGTGGCTGATGCATTGAGTCGGAAATCATTGCATATGTCTATGTTAATGGTTAAAGAATTGGATTTAATTGAGCAGTTTAGAGACTTGAGTTTGGTGTGTGAGAGTACTCACAATAGTGTTAAATTGGGAATGTTGAAGTTAACGAGTGGTATTCTGGATGAGATTAGAGAGGGTCAGAAATCCGATGTGCTTTTGGTTGATAAGTTGACTTTAGTGAATCAAGGTCAAGGTGGCGGATTCAGAGTTGATGAGAATGGCGTTTTGAAATTTGGGAATCGGGTGTGTATTCCGGATGTTACCGAACTTAAGAAGAGTATTCTTGAGGAAGGACATCGTAGTGGCCTGAGTATTCATCCTGGAGCTACGAAGATGTATCATGATTTGAAGAAGTTATTTTGGTGGCCGGGAATGAAAAGAGAAATTGCGAGTTTTGTTTATTCCTGTTTGACTTGTCAGAAGTCAAAGATTGAGCATCAGAAGCCGTCTGGGCTAATGCAACCGTTGACTATTCCAGAGTGGAAGTGGGATAGTATCAGTATGGATTTTGTGTCTGGTTTGCCGAGGACAATTAAGAATTTTGAAGCCATTTGGGTGATTGTTGACAGATTGACGAAATCGGCTCATTTCATTCCGATCAGAATGGATTATCCGTTAGAGAAATTAGCCGAGTTGTATATTGAGAAGATTGTAAGTTTGCATGGTATTCCGTCGAGTATTGTTTCGGACAGAGACCCGAGATTTACATCGAAGTTCTGGGAAGGTTTGCAGAAGGCTTTGGGAACTAAGCTGAGATTGAGTTCTGCATATCATCCGCAGACTGATGGTCAGACTGAGAGGACGATTCAGTCATTAGAGGATCTTTTGAGAGCTTGTGTTTTGGAAAAGGGAGGTGCTTGGGATTATTATTTGCCTTTGATTGAGTTTACCTACAACAATAGTTTTCATTCGAGCATTGGTATGGCACCGTTTGAAGCTTTGTATGGTAGGAGGTGTCGGACACCTTTATGTTGGTATGAGTCCGGTGAGAGTGCTGTGGTTGGACCGGAGATTGTTCAACAGACTACGGAAAAGATTAAGATGATTCAGGAGAAGATGAGAATTGCTCAGAGTCGTCAGAAGAGTTATCACGACAAGAGAAGGAAGGCACTTGAGTTCCAAGAGGGAGATCATGTGTTTCTTCGTGTTACTCCGATAACTGGTGTTGGTCGAGCTTTGAAGTCGAAGAAGTTGACACCTCGATTTATTGGTCCTTATCAGATTTTGGAGAGGATAGGGGAGGTAGCCTATCGTATCGCTTTACCGCCGTCGCTTGCGAATTTGCATGAGGTTTTTCATGTGTCTCAGTTGAGGAGGTACATTCATGATCCGTCGCATGTAGTCCAAGTAGATGATGTACAGGTGAGAGATAACCTGACTGTTGAAACATCACCTATGAGGATCGAGGATCGAGAGTTGAAGCAGTTGCGGGGTAAAGAGATTTCCTTGGTGAAGGTAGCTTGGGGAGGACCAGCAGGTGACAATGTGACTTGGGAACTGGAGAGTCAGATGAAGGAGCCTTATCCGGAGTTATTCGCTTGAGGTATGTTTTCGAGGACGAAAACTCTTTTAGTGGGGGAGAGTTGTAACACCCCAACAAAAATAAGATAATTATTTGATTTAAATTAATATTATATTTATTAATTTAGTTAAATAATTGGAATTATTGGATTATTATTATTATTATTTTGGAATAATAATTATTGGAAAATATATAAGTGTGAAGTAAGGAAAAAGAATCCCATTTGGTAAAAAGAGTTTTTACGTGAAACAGAGAAGCGGCTGAAAAGTGGAAAGTGGAGAAAGGGCAAAGAGGAAAAGGGCAAAGGTTGGAGAAGAGAAAGCTTGAAGCTCAAAGATTTGCCGGATTAATCAGGTAAGGGGGGTTTATCGTCGTTTAATGGGTATTATGGGTTAGCATGTAATGGGTAGTGATAAACCGTTGAATTGACCCTAATTGGGATCTGGAATGCTGAGAAATTGTGATGAATAAGTCGTGTGAAAACTGTAATTGAATCGATAATGGTGTGTGTCGTAAATTTCTGGACGTGTAGCTTTTTACGGAATTAGAATCGGAGGTCCGGAAGTCCTCCAACGGCGGAAAATGCGGAGAATTCTGCATTCTGCTTTGTGTTAGCGCAGGAACAGCTTTCTGTCTTGCGTTAACCGGTTAACCCAGGGCGTTAACCGGTTAACACTGTTATAAATTGTGAAAAACTGTTGTTTTGTCTGCGTTAACCGGTTAACCCAGGGCGTTAACCGGTTAACGCTGTTGCGTTTTGCCAGAAAGCGTGTTTGTGCTGCGTTAACCGGTTAACCCAGGGCGTTAACCGGTTAACACTGTTGCAGAGTGGAAAAATTGTTAATTAAAATGTTGTGTGCCTAATTGATGGTTGCCTATATCGGTGTGTGATATAGTAGGGATTATTTCCCGCTGTTTTGAGCAGTATAGGTATTAGTAGAGTGTGCTAATACTGTGTTTAATTATTTGACATGATATGATGTGTTGATACATGTGTTGATAATGTATGATGGTATGCATAATGTTGTGAATGTGTATGTTATGCATATGTTGTGAATGGACTGTTTTATGGCTTAGAGAGTGAGCATCGGTCCATTGTGGATTATTGTTGTGATGTTGCATTGCTAGGTGATTAGCGTGCATAATGTGGCCTTTATGGTGGTAGCTAATTCCCATGGTGAGGAATTAGTGATGTTAGTCATTTGGACTGTTTTTGATGTTTGCATGCTAGGTGAATTAGCGTGCATAGCATGGCCCTTGGGGTGGTAGCTAATTCCCATGGTGAGGAATTAGTGATGTGAGTCACTAGGTCTCAAATGAGTGGGACTGGTGAGCTTGGTAGCCGTACCTGGATTTGGTCGGTGAAGTTGAACTATATGTTCACGAATAGTCGGTACCGCATGCATGGAGTCTCATTGCATAATATATGTGTAGTGTATAATATGAATGGATGTATTCCAATGTTATACGTGTGTTGTGTTGGCATTGAGCATGAGTATGATTTGTGTTGATATTGAGGATGATGTTTGAGTTGATGTGCCGTTACTGAATGTGTGATACGGTTAGGGTGATTAATGTGTTAAATTACTTAACATGACATTATATTCTATAATGCTTATTATATCGATTGAGGAACTCACCCTTACAACTATTTTTCAGGTAACGAACAGTGATTGAGTAGAAGCTAATGCTTGGAGTCTAGTGTAGTCTCCTTAGTGGGTCATGCTCTGATAGATGTAACATCGGGAGGGAACATTTTAATTGTGTTGTTGATGTTTGTTGAACCAGTTTACATGTAGTATGTTACATGTTTTGAATGATCGATTTGATCTCTATCCGCTGCGTATTGTGCAATACTTTATGTTTTGAGTTAAATAATGAGCATGACTAAATAGTATGGCGAATGGTGCGAAATAAAATGTGTGACACCCTTAATTGCATGATTACTCTGATTTATATGTTGTTATTTTAATTAAATATTTGGGGTATTTTAGAAGGGTGTTACACTTCCCAAGAGGTATCAAATGTTGGTTTGGCTCTCGCTTGATCAATGATTCCCACGCTCTTCAGATTCCGAGCATTTAGATGTCTTCCAGTATCAATCATGACATCTTCCATGAATCTGAACTGAATCAGATGGTCCATGAGGCCACTCTCGATCAGCACATCAGATATCAGTCTCCCTAGAGGGATGTAGTTCCTTATCTTCATGTTGTTTCTGGTCTCTTTAACGGAGTCTCTAAGGTACTTGAATAGGATTGCAGGTAGGCAGAGCTTCAGACCCTTGTGAATGCAGTAGAGGATGTACTTTTGGTCTGTGTTGATGTAGTCAGAGGAGTTTGAAGCTGGACGATGATGGATGGTGCCTAAGATAATCTTCAGCCAGACCCGGAGGTTCTAATGTAGTTCCTTGTTCTTGGAATTCTTGCCTTCAGCATTTTGTTGGAAGATGGTAGGGTTTATCTCCTGGGACAAGTACTTTGCCCTAGGGTTGATGTTATAGATGCGTCTTCCTCCTGTCTTCTCCATGTTTAGAAGAGAAACGATTGATTTCTCAGTGATAACTATCTTGACTCCCAGAACGTAGGAGACAATGTAGTGATTATCTGAGTCTGCGAACCGTCAGAACTCTTTCACCAGATTCGTGTACACCGGGCCACAGAGGCGTTGAAAGTAATTTTCCCACCCTTGCTTTTTCAGTTCTTCAGTGAGGTCGACGCCATTATGTTTCATGTTATCGAAATCCACCAAAGTTTCACAAAGAACTTCCAGTTTATCATATGGAGTTGCTAGATGAATGTGGGGATCACGATCAAGAATGCGAGGTTCCCTGTAGATGGGAGTTGAGACGACGCCGGTGGTTGCAGGGGTTTGTTGACTGGAACTGGGTGCTTGCTATGTTGAGTTCATCTGTTGGGAGAAATTGTACACTGATTGTTGTTGAGAATCCATGAAGAATGCTTGAAGATGATGATGAATGTTGAAGAATTGGGTAAAAACTATAGAAAAACCTTTGAAGGAGGTGAAGAACGAGAGAGAGGGTTTGTGAGTTCATGAGTGTAAAAGTGTGCAAGTGTAGATTGTGAATTTAATATATACACAATTAGGGGCATGCAAAACGACAATGAAATGTTGAGTTTAACATATAGGAAATTAAATGCAGCACGTAAACCAAGTAAGCACGTTTTAGAGTAGAATGATTACAGCTCATAATGACGTCTAATCCCAAAATTAGCACACTGCTCGAGGAGATATCAAGAGTCTGTTTCTTGATTACTGCTAGACAGCTGTCTAGAAGTTCCAAGGTCAGACGCAAGATGTACCACATGTTACTTTATCTGATCTTCAGGAATACCAAAGGGTTGGTTCCTGGAGATTTCTAACTTAGATGACTTCTAACTGGTAGTAGCATCAGAGTCAGATACAGAATCCAACTGTTTACTTCAGAGTCTTATTTCGCTATCTCAGAGGCACATTTCATTCTGGATAATTTTGAATGTTTAGATTTTTTAAGATAAAAGAGAATTTATCTTCAGCAAGGGGTTTGGTAAAAATATCATCCCATTGATGGTCTGTATCAATAAATTTTAATGTTATTACCCCTTTCTAAACATAGTCTCTAATGAAATGATGTTTTATTTCTATGTGCTTAGCTCTGGAATGCAAAATAGGATTCTTACTTAAATAGATGGCGGCGGTATTGTCACAGAAGATAATGTTACTCTCAAAGATTTGAAGATCTTCTAGTTGATTCTTCATCCAGAGCATCTGAGTAGTGCATAGTGATGCTGAAATATATTTTGCTTCTGCAGTGGACAGAGCTATGGTTGTTTGCCTTTTGTTGGCCCAGGATATCAGATTCTTTCTCAAGAACTGACAGTTCCCAAATGTACTTTTACGTTCCATTCTGTCCCCTGCGTAATCTGCATCATAGTAACCAGAAAGTATATACTCTGATGTCTTCTCATACATCAAGCCCATGTTAGGGGTTCCTTTCAGATACCTGAGTATTCTTTTAATAGCTGTTAAATGAGATTCTCTAGGATCTGATTGGAATCTGGCATAGAGACATACACTAAACAGAATATCAGGACGTGTAGCAGTCAAATAGAGAAGAGAGTCTATCATACCACGATAGAGCTTCTGACAAACCTTCTGGCTAACTTCTTCTTTTTCCAGAATACACGTTGGATGCATAGATGTCTTAGCAGGTTTGCATTCCGCCATTTCGAATTTCTTCAGAATGTCTTTAATGTATTTACTTTGATGAACATAGGTAACTTCTTAAGCTTGATTTATTTGAATTCCTAGAAAGAACTTTAGTTCTTGCATTAAGCTCATTTCAAATTCTGCCTGCATTAGCTCAGAGAATTCTTGACATACAGAAGGATTAGCTGATCCAAAAATAATGTCATCAACATATATCTGGCATATCATGAGATCATTACTAATGTTTTTACAGAAGAGTGTAGAGTCAACTTTTCCTCTAATAAAGTCATGTTCCAGAAGAAAATTGCTTAGTCTTTCATACCAAGCTCTAGGAGCTTATTTTAAACCGTATAATGATTTTTTAAGTTTAAAAACATGTTCTGGACAACTGGAGTTTTCAAAACCTGGAGGTTGATTGACATACACTTCTTATGATATATAACCATTAAGAAATGCACTCTTGACATCCATTTGATATAGTTTGATTGAGTGATTTACAGCAAATGAAACAAGTAAGCGAATAGATTCTAACCTGGCGACTAGGGCAAAGGTTTCGTTGTAGTCAATGCCTTTTGTTGACTGTACCCTTATGCCACCATTCGAGCTTTATTTCTGACAACTTCGCCTTTTTCGTTCAGTTTGTTTCTGAATACCCATCTAGTTCCAATAATGTGAGTACCTTTAGGCTTTGGAATAAGATCCCAAACGTCATTCTTTGAGAATTGATCTAGCTCTTCTTTCATAGCTAGAATCCAGTCGTTGTCTTGAAGTGCCTCATCACAGGAAGTAGGCTCAATCAGAGATACTAGTCCTAGAGGGATTTCTTCAGGTACTTTGAATGTTGACCTAGTTCGGATAGGTTCATCCTTGTTTCCCAGAATCAAATCTTCAGAGATGTTGGGGCGGCTTCTTGATTTCTTCTGGATAGCTGAGGCTTTAGTTGTATCTGGACTTTGTTTATCAGATACTTCTGGTGCTTTGGTCTTTTCGTCAGAACCTGCAAGAGTAATCTCCAGATCTGCAAGTTTCTCAACTAGCTTTGACTTTTCAGGGTTAAGCTTATCATCAAATCTAACATGAATTGATTCTTCCACAATTTTGGTTTCTGTGTTGTATACTCTGTAGCCTTTAGAGCGTTATGAGTATCCTAACATAATACCTTTTTGTGCTTTTGAATCAAACTTATTCAGATGTTCTTTAGTATTCAGAATAAAGCAAGAGCATCCAAAAGGATAAAAATAAGAAATGTTGGGTTTTCTTCCCTTACACAGTTCATAGGGAGTCTTCTCCAAAATAGGTCTTATAGAGATTCTATTCTGAATATAACACGCTGTATTTACTACTTCAGCCCAAAAGTGCTTAGCCATATTTGTTTCATTGATCATGGTTCTGGCCATCTCTTGGAGTGTCCTATTCTTCCTTTCTACAACTCCATTTTGTTGTGGAGTTCTAGGACAGGAGAAATCATGGGATATTCCATTAGAATCAAATAGCTCCTCAAAAAATTTATTCTCAAATTCTCCACCATGATCACTTCTGACTCTGATGATTTTCGAGTCAAATTCGTTTTGCACTTTGGAACAGAAGCTAGTGAATACAGAGTGAGACTCACTCTTGTGCTTTAGGAATTTTACCCATGTCCAGCGACTAAAATCATCAACAATAACTAGTCCATATTTCTTTCCATTGACTGATGCTGTTTTGACAGGTCTAAACAGGTCAATGTGAAGAAGTTCCAGAGGCTTAGAGGTGGAAACAATATTTTTCTTTTTAAAAGATGTTTTGGAAAATTTCCCTTTCTGACATGTCTCACATAGAGCATCTGAAGAAAACTTCAGCTTGGGTAAACCTCTGACTAACTCGAGGTTATTTAGCTGAGATAGTTTTCTCATGCTAATATGGCCCAAGCGTCTATGCCATACCCATTGCTCTTCATGAACAAACATTAGACATTTTACATTTTGTTCTTTTAGGTCTGAAGGATTTATTTTGTAAATATTGTTTTTCCTCTTGCCAGTGAATATGACTGTTCCATTATTCTGATTAATTGCTTTACATGTTTTTTGATTCAAGATTATATCATAGCCATTATCACTTAATTGACTTATTGATAACAAGTTATGCATTAATCCTTCTACATAGACAACATCAGATATAAAGGGAAGAGTTCTATTACCAATAGTTCCAGAGCCTTTGATCCTTCCTTTCTGATTTCTTCCGAAACCTACGAAGCCATCATCTTTAAGTTCCAGGCTTTGGAACATATACTTTCTTCCCGTCATGTGTCGCGAGCATCCAGAGTCCAAGTACCATGACCGGTGTCTTAACTCTACTGCATAAGATATCTCTTCAAATTCAGATTCTCCATCTGATGTATTTCTGGAAGTGGTAGCCATGAGTGCAACATTTGCCTGTTCTTCAGAGTCTGATTCTGAGGAATCAGATTCACTGTGTCCCAGGTGGCCATCAGTCCCTTTTTAGTTCTGAATGAACTTTTCTTGAAACTTTCTCTTCTAGAGCTTTCTTTCTTCAACTTGGGACATTCGTTTATGTAATGACTTGTTTCCTTACATTCATAGCATGTTATATCTTTATTAGTCTTACCTCTAGAAGTTGATTCTGATTGATCCCCCTTAGGTCTCGGTCTTCTGAAGTTATTGTTTCTTTTTCTCCAGAGTTGTTTTACTCTTCTGGTTAAAAGGGATAATTCTTCTTCGTCGTCAGAGTCTTCCTTCTCAGAGTCATCATTATCTTCTTCTTCAGCCTGGAAGGCTTTGTTTCTATCTGGTTTGTGTCTTTCGGATCTGGACTTTAGTGCTACAAACTTGATCTTTTTTTGAGGTTCATCTTCCTCCAGTTCTATCTCGTGGCTTCTGAGTGAACTGACGAGTTCCTCAAGACTGATACTGTTCAGATCTTTTGATAGCTTTAAGGCTGTGACCATAGGTCTCCATTTCTTTGGCAAGCTTCTAACAATCTTTTTGACATGCTCCTCAGTTGTATATCCTTTATCCAGTACTTTGAGTCCTGCAATTAAAGTTTTAAATCTAGAAAACATTACCTCTACAGCTTCATTGTCCTCCATTTTGAAGGCTTCATATTTCTGAATTAGAGTCAGAGCCTTTGTTTCTTTGACTTGAGAATTTCCTTCGTGAGTCATCCTCAGGGAGTCAGGTATTTCTTTAGTTGTTCCCCTGTTGGTGATCTTTTCATATTCATTGTAGGAAATGGCATTGAGTAGTATCGTTCTAGCTTTGTGATGGTTTTTGAATTCACGCTTCTGATCATCTGACATTCTGCTTCTGGGAATAATAACTCCAGTGTCTGTCACAGGTGGTGTGTAGCCAATTGTGACAATATCCCAGAGATCAGCGTCGTAGCCCAGAAAGAAACTTTCAATTCTTTCTTTCCAATAATCAAATTTTTCTCCATCAAAGAATGAAGGTTTAGCATTGTAACTATCTCTTTCATTGGTGTTGGCCATAGGTTTTCTCACGCTGGATCTCTCTACACGGTTAAGTGTTTGATTAGAAAATCAATAACAGAGCCGAAGCTCTGATACCAATTGAAGGTTGAGAAAAACAAGAAAAGGGGGTTTGAATTGTTTTAGAAATATAAACTTTTTCAGAAATCAAAACACACAGAATTTTATACTGGTTCGCTTGAAATTCAAGGCTACTCCAGTCCACCCGGCCAAGGTGATTTCTCCTTCAAAAAGGACTTAATCCACTAATCTTGAAAGATTACACAACCAAACGTCTAAGAGAATAATCTCTTAGCCCTATCAAGTATTCAGACTGCGCGGAGTCACTTGAGGAAATAGTTTAAGCAAGAGTAAATTATAATGTAAAGTGCTTCTAACAACAAGCAAATATTACAGAAAATATAAGAACAAAAGCTTTTCACTTAAGAGCAGCAGCTCGTGAAAATGAGAGAGGATGAATGAGATTTCTGTGTATCTCAGGTGTGTTGTCTTGTGAGGTATTCCATCCTTTATATAGTCATTGAGAGGACCGTTGGAGTGATGATAGAGTCTTGGTCATTGAAGAATAATTAATGTCATAACTCTCTTTGTTTCTTTCTAAAACCATTTTGTCCACCTTATTATTCCCTTCTTTAAATACTTTCTTTCCATATTGAGATTCTTTTCGGTTACGCGTTCTGATTTGGTGAGTCTGCGTCAGAGTCTTGATATATCAGAGTTTATCTTCAGAGGATGATTATGTAAGACTTCATCAGAGCTTCTCAGTGCTCTAGAGTTCTTAAGTATCAGAGTCTGGATCCAGTAGTCTTTTGTCGGAGCTTCTGACTTCTTAACTGTTGCGCTGGTATCTGCGTTGATCAGAATCAGAACCTTCTGATCGCATCCTTTCTGAGTGACGTCTGATCATCGAATGTTTTATATCTGATGTAATTTTGTATCTGATGTAAGGTAAGAATCCCGCGTAAATGTTCAGAGTCCTGCACACTAAGAAAAAATCTCGTTAGAGTATCATTTTTGTTTCATCATTTGTTATCATCAAAATCTTAGAGATATATTGTAGAACCAATTTTGTTCTTACAATGTGGCCCCAACATTGACCATTGTCGTATGCCCTAGTCCACTTCTCCAATGGAATATTTTTGATCCATTTTCTATCTCCTTTGTATAAATATCTCGCCCTATATACAATATTTTTCACACAAAATCTTCCCCTACTACCATATTTTCTTTCATTCAACTCCACTCTCCTTCAAGTTTTTGAGTTTTAACCATGTTTGAATACATTCACAAGCAAAATACTGATTTAATATTTTCCGATGTTGCGTCTCCAGTAAAGATTCGACTCTGGAATATAGATTCATTTAAACGTCTTAATCGGACGTTGAACAGTTGGTTAGATGAAGAAATTGGAGATGGTGAAAGGATTAGAAGAATCAAATGGCTTGTGTCCACGTTCAACCAAAATGGAGAAGTGTGTGAATGAGTGGATATTAAGACTGACCGAGACGTTCATAGGATGATGCATTACATGTTCAAAATTGTTTTGATGATTGTAATCGCATAGTTATTATATTGTAGTTGTTTTAATTGTTTGTGTTATTGTTTATGTAATGGTATTTTCCTCACAAACTTATAATATGAAATAAATTTAGTTTTTCATATATTGCAATAGAGGTACATGTGAATTTATCTTGTTGTGCTCGTTCCAACCTAGGACAGTTAGTATGATTGTGACCTGGTTGACGGCATGAACTACACAATCTAACGATTTTGTTCGCCGTATCCATTTCGGTTCAAATGCGGGTGCTGTTTGGGCGACCCTTTTTCTTCCTTCGCATAACTTCGTTGTGCTAAATGATGTCCCTTTGATATTTTGGCCAGTAATCCTCTTTTACTACTACGGAAAAACTAATTTTATAAACATTTGATAGGCTGGTGACTTTGTAAACGTCAGATAGCAAGTAGGATAGATCCCTTCGAACCTTTGAACATGCCGCAATGACATGGGAGCAGGGCGTACTAAAGGCTTGGAATTTTCCGCAGTCGCACCAATCTCTATCTAGTTTGATTATGTATTGTCCCATCGGCATGCCCTCATTATGATCCATGGACTCAGCAACACTATACCAACCTTTAGTGCGGTCAAACACCGTGACCACATGTGTGTTTGCTTTGGCAGCTTCATGTCTAATGAATTTCATTGAAGCATCAGTGAACAATTTCTCAGATTGCAACACTGAACTCCATTTGTAACGTCTGGTCTCAAATAGCGCCCCTAGCCTGAAATATGTTGCTTGCACCAAAGCGGTTATAGGTAGGTTACATATGCCTTTGAAGATATAGTTCATTTATTCCACAAGATTTATTGTCATGTGGCCCCAACGTTGACCATTGTCGTATGCCCTAGTCCACTTCTCCAATGGAATATTTTCGATCCACCGTACTGCATCTGCGTTTGACAATCTTATTTCTTCACGGTAGTGTTTGAAAGAAGGTTCTAATAATGCGTAACCTGCATTGACAACCTTCTTCCGCAACATCTTGTCTTTGATTTCCCGCATGAAATTCTGAGCAATATGTCTAATACATAAGACATGCGTCGAAGGAGGATCTTGCCAGCCATTATCAATATTATTATATACACTGACATGTGTCTGAAATCAACTAATAGTTGCATTAGTTCTATCAACTCTGAAATCAGCTGATAGTTGCATGTGAAATTTTTTATTATGATTTTATTTGGTAATTTTTTATATTATGATTCTATCAACTCTAAAGCTCGGTGTTATATTATGATTTTATTTGGTAATTTTTTATTTCCAAAAAGTACAGGTAATTCAGTAAATATTATGTATTTACCGTTGTTACGCAACATTAATAAGGTTAGCACATATAGTTGGGGTTCAGCTATGTTGGCCCGTCTATACAGTGCAATGTGTAAAAATACAAAAAAGAATACTTGTACGTTTTTTTCATGTGCGTATTTGCTATAAGCATGTGGTTGGTCAAAAATGCAGTCACTCGTCCCGATAAACGAGAACTCATTCATGTTCCCGTTTGCAACAAAGTAAGTGTAACACTTTACCATTTAATTAATTATATTTTATATTACAATTAACTGTAAATAATATTTTTCATTTTTTTTTATCAGTAAGGAGGATGAACTACAATAGGTGTCTAAAACACGCTATAGTAGTCTATCGCAATCTATTGGACCACATTGGACCAAACGATGTAATACTCCTACACAACTATATTTTAATTTAAAAATACTTATCAAATTATTTATCATTTAATCGTGTTGTACTATTGTACAGTTTATCTAGAGGCCATATCTGGGTCTTGATCATCATGTGAACCATGACGATGCTGCAGTTTGGACAACAAATACACCAATTATCCAGTTCACTACTGTGGAAATGCACTAGAGTGACCGGGTAAAACTGCAGTTCGGCATGCAACAACAGATTCCAGAACCTCCGACGTGGTTAGAGAATTGACATCAAAAAAGAGTTGATATCCAATGAGATTATTCCGACTGGAGAGACTTTGCAAAAGAGATGTGTCGTCAATGGAGGAATCGACGATAAAACATCTTAAACGAACCAGTCATCCATGGTGCAAGACCAACTCAATAATATATGGCATGGTTTAGGTCGGTAGCAACGCAACAATTTGTGTCTGAGCCGCAGTATTTGATAGATCCACGCCGACTAGCTTCGTCATCGTATGCCCAACAACAAGTCCCCGTCCAACACCAATGTCAAACCATCCAAACCCAACAACCAACCTCACACCGTCAACCTACCACATACATCCAACAACCAAACACCCAACTTCGCAACCCATTCATGTCATCCACCCGACAATCAAACACCCAACGTCACAATCCATTCATGCCACTCACCCACCCACAAAACCAAGAATCAAACCCTACCCATCAACAACCATACGCTTCAACCACAACCGTCTATAGCCCAGACGATTCATATGGGTCACTTCATCGTAGCCCCCCACCAATGACCACTCAAACATCCCATCAACAAAACACACAACCATTGTTTAACTATAGTACGTCCCAGGAACCATTATTTCGTTTCCAAAACGATTCAATGTCCCAATTTGGGCAACTATACCGTCCACAGTCCACCCAACCCCATCGACCTAACTACGATGACATGGGCAACGAACTCCATTACGGAAGCGCCGTTGGCCAGAGCCCCCCAGGATATTGGGAACAAATGATGACACATCTGTCAAATACCGCTGGAACTTCCGCCGGACCTTCACACCAGCCATCATTCGATCAGGTCAACACGCAAAGACCCCAAACACCTCAGGAAAATCGTGGGAGACCTCAGAGACAAACTAACGCATCTGGATGTGGAACAGGGAGACGTTTCGATCCGGCTGTTCATTAAATTTTTGTCAATCCCATGTAACATTTATTATATCATGAATAAAAAAAATTACATTAATTTTTTTATTATTTCATAAATAAATTAAAAATTAAAAATTAAAAAATAAATAATACAAGGGTGTATGCGTCAGATGAATTGGCGTATACACCACATGCAATAAGCGGGCGCCATAGACATTGATGCCTCCTCACGAGGCTTCCAATGCAGGCGTCTTAGACCTTGACGCCTCCTCTTGATGGAAAATGAATGCGTCAGTTCATCTAGCATATCTGTTTTTAAAGGTGGTTATTTTAATAAAAAAAAATTAAAAATTAATTATTTTAGAATTTATTTTAAAAATTATGGTTATTTTAAAAAATAAATAAGAAACATAGGTTTGGCAAACCAAAATCGACTAAATTATTTTAATCACTAATAATTGTTAATAGTATAAAGAGCCAAACATGTCTAAATCATCCTTGGCAGTTGGCAAGTGGCAATTAAATTTACGGTTAGATTGTCAACTCTTTCTGTTTTTCAATTATTTGTTTCAGTAATGAGATGAGAAAAATATCTTTTTATGAGGTTGAGGAACGCCTCAAATAGCCTCGAGACAGCAAGGAACATGTATACCTTATAATAATAAATATATAAAGTTGCATCAAAAGAAATTTTATTTTTAAGGAAAAGAAAGTTCAATAAAAAAGAGAACTATAAATATGGGGCAAAATCAAATCCATCAAGAAAAAATGAGCTTAGAGTTAAAGGAGACCCGACCTATGATTGAAAGCATTCAAACAATTAGAAGAAAGAGAATTAATCTAGTAAAAACTAAAATGAGATAATCCTAATTTAACAAGTTTGTCAACCACGGCATTACCCTTTCTAAAAGAATGAGAGATAGTGAAATTCATGCTCCTAAGATACACCAAACCATTATTTCATCTATTTCTTAAAATCCAATAAACAAGACAAGGATGACTAACTTAGAGTCCTCTTTCAACTCACAAGTCACACCAACCTCTCTCAAAAGCACACTACCATTAATAATATTTTAGAACGATTTTTTGGTAGGTGACCACATCTCCCAGCAGCATGGTTCATGATTGCATATGAAAAACTTCACCTATCGGTCAAAAGCTATGAAAAACTTATCTACTTACAATAATTTGTTTACACAAATATATATATATATATATATATATATATATATATATATATATATATATATATATATATATATATATATTGGTTTCATTTAACAAAACTTCAAATATTTAAGATTAGTATAACTTGTTAAAGCTATATGAAGCTATAGAAGGGACACATGTCAAGTACGATGCTTCAACATGTTGGTACGACATTTAAGTCTTTCTCAACAGGTGTTAGAAATCTGCGTTTTATATTATGTTATGTAGAAAAATTATTAAAGATTTTATTATTATTGATTTAACAACATGATTAAGTGATTTGTTTGACAGCTATGTGAAGATTAATTCAGATTTAAATGAAGATTTAAATTAATAAATCATATCTTGTTTGAGATATTTAAGGAATAAATCAAATATCCAACAAATTCTGCATTAATTATAGGCAAAAATTAAGATATTATCTAAGGAGAAAAACTCAGAATTATTATGCTATAAGTAGCTCAAAATCTACATTGGAAGCTAAGCAATACATTGAAGATTTAGAGTGTCATGTAACCGTAAAGCAATCAAAAATGAAAATAAAACAGAAAATGCAGTAACTGCGATTCGAAGCGAACTCCCTCGTATATATATTCCCTCGGATTTGGAAATAACCGAGGGTATAGGTTGTTTATATTTTAAAAAATAAATCAATAATGGCGCTATAGGTAGGTTGAGGTGAAATATTCGTCATAAAAAGTATTATTTATAACAAATACACACATAAGATGTCACTCAAACACAACATAAACCTTCTCTATAACACGGGTTTTATAAAACATACATTAAATTAAACACTTGTCATCATATGCTCTCCTTTACATAGGTTCATCGCAACATAAATAAATTAATTGAGGTAATTCAACAACCAAATAAGTCTCACGACATAAAACATATGGAAAAATTCCTTTAACATTAGCAACGTCACAAATAAAGTCAGTAACAAAACAAATCATTCACCTGCCCAATGTTACATATCAAAGCAACGAAATACTAAATAATCGCATAAAATAGGTGAAAGAAGAATCCTTCAGCCTCTAAGCAGTTATTCAGTTACTTGCTCGTCTGTACCCCAAGAAGGATCACAGAATCATACAAATAACAAAGACGTAGGAATACACTCATAATATAACATGGTTAAAAATTATGCAAGGGTAGCCTATACAAACAACAACAAGTATTCACCACATTTCAATTGCATACATCACTAAAGCATTCTCAAATTACCAACATCATAATAATCATTCAATACATATACAATTAATGAATGCAATGAACTCAACACCACGATTCAATAATGCATGCGGTACCATTATGGACAACACAAATCCATCTCGCTCTTGAATCCCCATCATAAGATTAGAGCACACCAATCGTTACCATCACCATATGTAATGCTTCACCGGTTCCCATATGGAATCGGGTACTCACTCCTAAATCTACATCATTGGACCAGAGCACACCAAAATTCGTTGCTATCACCATAAGCAATGCTTCACTAATTCTTCATTGAAGTTATCTATTCGCTCCTGAAGCCATACTGTTGTACCATAGCACACCAAAAATTAGATCGAAGTCCATACACCAGGATGTATGATTCACCATAACATGCAATCTCACAAAAAATGATCACCATGAATTATCACAAATGTGTACATAACATGCTTCATACAACACAAGTCAAAATATCCAACAATAACATCATAAACAACATTATGTCTTTCCAAATAACGGCCAAACAATAGCCAATTCACAACAGCACATCAAAACTCATAACGAAAAAAAATTCCATAGGACTGAGCAAACGATGCTTATTCTGGCAGTGTGACGGGTTACCTGTCACCAGGATAACGCATGTCACCCCCACATGCCACCTCACTCGTCGTCCCAGTGACGACCGTCCCAACCAACCATGTTTGGGGACCGTGACAGTCTACCTGTTAGGTAGCTATCGCCCGTCTGCGCCTCCAAAGCGATAACGACCAAGACGTCATTAGGGTGACACCCTTAACCCTGAACCAGAATAGAAACTGCATTTTTTTGCAATGGAGTTCAAATCAGAACTCCGAATTTACACTCCCTGACCCTAAATCGAACAACAATGGCAAGCGAAATAACATTTAACATCAAAACAACAATCATCTACCAATTAACATGCGATCTCATTACTTAATCATGGATTAAATCATGGTTTGTTCATCAAATCCACAACAACACATGAACACACCTTCATATCAATTTCTTTAACAAGAACACATTATTTTTAGGGCATAACAATGCACAAATTTTACATATTGCATCACACATATCATACAATTACAACACTTAATCACCTATTCATCCAACATTCATCAAAAGAGAAAAAGTCAGGAAAATATAATGGGGTTAAGGATTTCCCTTTATACCATCATGCAATATACAACATATTAGGAGTAATTCCCCCTCCGATTTCCTTAGATTTTCTAGCAAAAGTCCTCAAAGTTCTTTCCATCGATGTTCTTCATATGCCCTAGCCCTTGCCTCCTCCTCTTTTCACCAAAATCTTGTTTTACATAGAAAACTCTCAAAACCCATTTACTAACTTTTTTATTAGTAGCTTAATCTCCCTCAATTAGTAACTTCCAACATTATCCTCACTTATCCATTCATTCATCGAAATGCCATTTTCATCTCTAATCTTATTTTAATAAAAATGCTACTAATACTCTTCCTTATTTATACTATTTCTATTTTCTTATTTTTATATCAAAATCTACTTCTCTATTTATTTTAATAAATTAAATAAAATGATTACATTATAATATTAATTAAAAATGTTCTAGTTACTTTTTAGTCATTCTATGAAGCACCTATTTTTCATCACACCCTACCACTATCATTACACCCCAACACGTCCTAATGCACATAGAAATTGATTGAAATAATTAAATACACACAATTTCAATTAAATAAACAAATTAGAATTACGTGATGTTACAACTCTCCCACACTTAAAAAAAATTGCCCTAAAAAATTACCTGAAGGAAACAGAGTCGGGTACGACTCTCTTATCTGGATCTCTAACTCCTAAGTTACGCTTCCACCAGCTGGTTCTCCCCACAACACCTTCACAAAGGCAATATCCTTATCATGTAACTGCTTCATTTCCTGATCCTCTATCTGTATGGGTGATGCCTCAACAATCAGATTCTCTCTCACTTGTACATCATCCACTTGGATCACATGAGACGGATCCAGAATGTATATCCTCAACTGAGACATATGAAATACATCATGAAGATTAGCAAGATATGGCGGGTACGCCACTCAATAGGCCACGTCTCCTACTCTCTGAAGAATCTGAAATAGACCAATGAAACACAACGTAAGTTTCTTCGACTTTAATGCACAGCCAACACCAATCACTGGAGTAAGTCTCAGAAACACATGATTTCCCTCTTGGAACTCAAGTGTTTTCCTCCTCTTGTCATGATAGCTCTTTTGACGACTCTGTGAAGCTTTCATCTTCTCCTGGATTATCTTGATATTATCAGTAGTCTATTGAATTATCTTAGGTCCAAGCACAACACTCTCACTAGAATCATACCAACACAAAGGTGTCCTACACCTCCTACCATACAACACCTTCAACCGTGTCATTCTAATGCTAGAATGGAAACTAGTTTTGTAGGTGAACTCAATCAACGACAAGTAACTCTCCCAGTTACCTCCCTGCTCTAGAACATATGCTATCCTCAAATCCTCCAAAGACTGAATAGTCCTCTCTGTCTGACCATCTGTTTGTGGATGATAAGCATAACTTAACTTCAAGTTAGTACCCATCACTTCTTAGAAACTCTGCCAGAACCTCAACATAAACCTTAGATCTTTATCCGACACAATACTTGATGGAATACCATGCAAGCTAACAATCTTCTCAATATACAACCCCATCAAATTCTACAAAGGATAACTTATCTTAATGAGTATGAAATAGGTCGATTTTAGGCAGTCTGTCGATAATGAACCATATGGAATCACATTCCTTCGCCGTCTTCGGCAAAATTGTCACAAAATCCATGGAAATGTTATTCCACTTCCACTCAAGAATACTTAACATTTGGGTTAGACCCGACGACTTCTGATGTTCAATCTTCTACCTCTGACATGTCAAACTAGCATAAACGAACTCAACTACTTCCTTCTTCATTCCCGACCACCAAAAAAATTTCTTTAAGTCTTGATACATCTTAGTGGCACCAAGACTAATACTCAGACCACTTCTATGACCTATCTCAAGAATACTATGCTTAAGTTCTTGTACATCGGGTATACAAACTTTGTCTCTGAAATGCAACACACCATTCTTGTCAATCTTGAAGTCATCTTGTATTCCTTGATTTATTAATACTAGTCGATCAACCAATCTCACATCGATATTCTGACCTTCTATGATCTCTTCAAGGATACCACTAAACTACTTCAACACAACTTACTTTACACTACTATGAGTCTCTTCACACACCAAACTCATGTCTCTGAATTGCTCGATCAATTCTAACTCTCGAACCATCAACATCGACATATGCAATGACTTCCTACTCAATAGATTAGCTACTATAATGGCTTTACCCAGATGGTAACTCAAACCAAAATCATAATCTTTTGTAAACTTTATCCATCTCCTATGTCTCATATTCAACTCCTTCTGATCGAATAGATACTTCAAACTCTTTTGATTGTTGAATGCCTCAAATATGGAGTCAAACAAATAATGTCTACAAATCTTCAACATGAATACCACTGTTGCCAACTCGAGATCATGCGTAGGATAATTCCTTTCATGAACTCTCAACTGTCTAGAAGTGTAAGTCATAACCTGACCATTTTGCATTAATAAACCACCTAGACCCATTTTAAAAGCACCACAATACACCATAAAAGACACAATTGGATTCGGCAAAATCAAAACTGGAGCATACGTCAATTTACTCCTGAGTTATTGAAAACTCTCTTTAAATTTCACATCATAAACACACACTTAACCATTTCGAGTCAACTGAATCAAAGGCAATGCTAACTTCGAAAAACCTTCAATAAACTTCCTGTAGTAACCAGTCAAACGAAGAAAACTTCTAATCTTCATAACAGACTTCAGAGTCTCCCATTGCAACACAACATCTTTCTTCGACGGATCCACAAGAATACCACCACTCGAAATCATGTGACCAAGGAAATTCACTTATCACAACTAGAACTCGCACATGGACAACTTTGCATACAACTTCTTCTCTCTCAAAGTCTGTAACACACCTCTCAGATGCTTAACATGCTCTTCATCAAACTTCGAATATATCAGAATATCATCGATGAATACAACCATAACTTGATCTAAGTATGGATTGAATTTTCTATTCATGTACTCCATGAACACTCCAGGCGCATTAGACACACTAAAAGACATCACTAAATATTCGTAGTGACCATACCTTGTTCTGAATGCAATATTCAGAATATCGTCGAACTTCACACTAATCTGATGGTAACCCAGACACATATCAATGTTGCTAAACACACAAGCACCAACCAACTGATCCATCAAATCATCAATTCTTGGAAATGGATATTTTTTCTTGATAACCATTTTATTCAATTGTCGATAATCTACACACAATCTCATGCTACCATCTTTCTTCTTTACCAACAATATTGGCGCTCCTCACGATGAAACACTTGGTCAAACAAACTCTTCTCAAGTAACTATTCCAATTGCTTCTTTAACTCAATCAACTCCGAAGCAGACATCCTATAAGGAGTCATTTACACAGGACTAGTACCAGGTACTAAGTCTATGGCAAACTCAACTTCATGCTCTCGCGGCAAATCACTGATATCATATGGAAACACTTCTGGAAAATCAAACACCACTGGTAATTCACTAATCACGGCTTTTCTTTCATCCTTAATCAAAGCCGATAACATAAACACTTCGGTGTCATACTTCACTTACTCGTCCACTTGCTTTGCTGACACAAATAACTCATCACTTGCATCAAACTCTAGAAATGACATTGCCTTGTCGTAACAGTTGATATGAACACGAATGAACTCCAACCACTTCATTCCAAAGATAACATCGATATTCCTCAAAGGTAATTACACTAAATCCATCCCAAACTCTTACCTTAAATAGTAAGTGGACAACTTAAACAAACCCATGAAGTGGTTATCGGACCTAGAGTTAGGGTATTAACAATCATACTCCCAACCATAGAATTTTTTTTAAAACCAAACCTCTATGCATAATCAAGCAAAACAAACGAATATGTTGCACCCGTGTTAATAATAGAAATCAACAAAATACTATTAATAAAACATGTACCTCGAATCAACCTGTATGAGCTATGTTGCACCTCAAAAAATGGGAACACAACGCTCGCGAAGCGCAATCGCACGCTCGCATGATGGACTGAACAGAGTCACCACTGAACATATATTTATTCCTAAAAAGGAAAGGGGAAATATAGATAAAACCCAAGAAAGAATGACAATGATTATTGGTCGTCGCAACCAAATCAGGGTTCGGGAGTCGATTACGCAAGTGGAAGGTATTAACACCCCTCACGTCCGTTGTACTCAACAAGAACCCTTAGGTTAGGTGTGCGTGTTAGTGTTAGCTTAGAAATGTTAGGCTTCTCGAATTTATTAAGAGGGAAAGAAGAATATGATCAAAAGAAAAGAGGAGATGTTTTTGGATTTTTTACAATGAAGGGGACTAAACCTAAGTTTTTTTTTATTAATGGGCCTGACAAGATTTTGCAATCCTGCTCCTATGTATCTCAATAGAGAACTCAAGGCAGGCGTAGTTCTTGGTATAAAATGTTTGTTTGTTGGTCGATTTTACCGAAAGCTATATTGTATTAATCGATGAAGAATATCGTTTTACCCAAAATAGATGAGGAACGAGTGTATACCATACATCGAATGGATTTACAAATCAGTATTCGGAAAAACGTCACTTATCTCAACTCAACAAATTATGGATGAAGCATTGCTTTGCATCATCTTAAGACAACTTTTCTTTCGTTTATGAAAAGGTTTTTCTGATCAATTGTGGTTGAATATATTTTTGGGCTTGAAAGACGAGTATTTATGACTTGCAAGTTCTTACAACTTGGGTCTAATACTCGGGACTACGTCTGGACCTTTCACCCAGGTAATCATTTTCTTTAAATTTTCTTGAGAAAAGAAGTTTGAATGTTTACAAGTGTTTTGAAGGGAAGACGAACACTTATGTCTTGCAAGCTCTTATAACTTGGGCCTAGTATTCGGGATTAAGATTGAACCTTTCACCCAGGTAATCTATTTCTTTTGATTTTAGTTAAGAAAATAAATTTAAAAAAAGATTAATGCAAAGGTTTGAAATTAAATTAAAATGATCAATGTACGAAAGTTTGAAATCATTGAAAATTGAATGGATATGCTTACAAAACTCGATGTAAGAAGACCCAAAAAAATAAGTCGAGTAAAATAAATAAATAAATAAAAGTTATTTACAACACACTTAAAAATTAAAACGAAAAGAATAAAAACCAACAAGTATTTAAAAATGGGAATAAATAAAAGTATTTAAAACCAACAAGCACTTTTAGTAGAGCCTCGCTATGAGCTTGGGAGTTCACAATCAAGGATAGGATATATATTTTTGACGGTGTTTGATGTAGATGATCAACATTCTTGTAGTCTTTTTTCTTTATCACTTTCAGAAATTCAATCGCTTCACCTGATTACACTGTTGACTGTACCCCTCCAGATTCTTGGGCAGGAACTACAATTGTACCTTCCATTGTCGGTTCTCGAGGGATTATATTGAAATTGGGAGTATAAATCCGATCATTGCGGGTCATTCTACTCGTCCCTGCGGTATTCATGATATTGGCATCAACATCCTCCAAACTCTTCTCACATTCAACATCTTTGGGCTCTCTATCTACCACTCCATCTACCATAGTTATGTTATATTTCCAAGGTATGACCTTGGTGCTTTCGAAGGGAAAGGGAGTAGGCATACAGACTATCACGGGTGATGGATGAACAACATCCCTTCTTTGATAGGTTATCTCAATAGGTTCTGGTAGATTGAAAAGGGGTTCATTTACTGAAATTTCCTCATTTGTTGTAGGACCACAAACTTGTAGAACATCTTGATCCATTAAATTTTAAATATCGGCTCGTACCAATTTACACCCTCTTGGATAAACGACACATTCTTCACATTTATCGTGATGTGTATCAATCAAACTAACTCCCACCAATCTTGTATGGAGTGCTAGAAACAAAGTTTTAACATCTTCAACATTTTTTATTATACAAATGTCAGATACATTTTCAATGGAATTAACAGCACCATGCATCGACAAAGGGTTACTTTTTACGTTGGGTCCAACATCTCAGAATGAAAGGATCTTCTTCTCAACCAACTCTCCAATATATGCTTCAAAGCATACCATCCTTCCAAATCATGCCCAGGGCCGCCCTCGTGGAAAGGACAATGGGCTTCTTGATTGTACCATGGAGGCAAAATATTTGGTGGAGGACCCAAAGGTTTGGGAGTCATCAACCCTTTTTGAAGCAATGATGGGTACAACTCAGTGTACGTCATAGGGGTCTTAGCGAAAGGAGTTCTACCTCTATGTACCCTATTCTGATTTGGAAGAGTTTGTGAACGTGGGGCTTGTGGCCTTGGTTATTGATAAACGGGTGTCGTAGGTGCTCGTTGGTATACTGGTGCTTGTTGAATAGGTTGATAGATATGAGCTTGTGGTTGGTTGAAAGACAGTGTGACTGCTGCCACATACGGTTGTTGGATATACTACACTGGATAAGTTGGTTGTTGTTGAGCAATTTGTTGTTGCTGCTTCTTCCACGCGTGACTCCTTTTTTGACTGGTTGACACTGTATTTGTTTCACCCTCTTTCTTTCTTTGAAAACCTCCGGCAAAACTTTTGACATTGTTACTGGATGTTTTAGTGGTGGTTATCATTTTTCCATTCTTCAATCCAAGTTCGACTTTTATGCCCACGGAAACCAAGTCAGAGAAACTTGCCAATACACTACTCACCATCCTTTCATAAAACATAGGCTTTACTGTATCCATGAACCCGTCATCTACTCCTTCTCAACAAGGGGTGGCTCGACCTGTGAGGCCACTTCCCTCCATCGTTGTGCATATTCCTAAAAAGACTCATTATCTTTCCGAGACATGCTAAGCCTCCTGTCCGTGGCCATATCCATGTTATACTTATAATTCTAGATGAAAGAATCATATAAGTCTTGAAAAAATTGAATTCTACTTTGATCAAGGCTTAAGTACCACTTAGAGGGGGTACCCTTCAGGTTGTCTTGGAAGCAATGTATCATAAGTTTATCGTCCTCAATATGCACCATTTTCCGATAGTACATAATAAGGTGACTTTTAGGGCATGAGTGGCCCTCGTACTTATCGAAATTCGGGGTCTTGAATTTCACGGGGATCACAAGACAAGACACTAAGCACATATCCCTAGCAGCAACACAAAATACTTGGTCACCTTCCATAGCCCTTAACCTTTTCTCAAGAATCTAAAAATTTTCCTTCATTCCTCTTGTGTATTCATGCCTTTCATCATCTTCGTCAGAAAAATCCGGAGCAGGTTATTGATCTTCAAAATAAGGTTGCACATGTGCTTGGACAAGGGGTGTTGCAAATGTGTGGACCACGGGATGAGCTTCATTGATAGTTGGTAGAGGAAATTTTTGTTGAGTGGATTGTACAATGCTAGGGGCGTCTTTAACTGGAGGTGTAAAGTCGGGAGGTAAACCGAAGACTGGCCAAGTAGTAGGCATTGTCCTTGCAGGTTGGGGTTCAATCGTAGGACCGATGACTTCTGAAGCGATCGTCATTTGGGTTTCCAACTTAGCCTTAATTACTTGTAGTATCTCCACGACTTGACCCTAGTTTCCTCGTAGGTCCTCAAGTTCTGAGCTAACTCTTTCCAATTCTTGCTCTTGATCTTCCATTCTTTGATGAGCGTTGGCTCTTGTGTTGTATTGGTGTTGGGGACTCAGTATGGAACTGGAAGAAGACACAAAATGAGTTTTGTTTAAAGAATGACATGGATTCATGTAAAGGCATATATGGATGCATTTTATGCAAATCTCTTAGTTATCTTTGTTATTTATTTCAGCAATATCAGAACATATTGTTTGCAATATCTTGAATAAGAAAAAAACATAATAATTGAGGCCCAAATGACAACTTTCATTAATTTAAATTCAAATTCTAATACAAAGTGATTTGACTTCAAGTACAAATGATTCAAATTCAAATACAAAAGATTCAAATACAAATCAATTCAAATTCAAGTACAAGTAAACTTAAGCTCCATCTCAGCCTTTTTGATTGTAGCAAGATCTTGGTGAGCTCCTTAACCATTTTCTTGCAAAACTTGACAAAATTGAAAACTTAGGGAGGTGTGTTCTCTAGACACATACACCAATCATCTTCCTAGAGTTTTTTGGGAGTTCTAACATGTTGGGGTTAGCGAATCTAGCCAAGTTGCAGAACTTTCCATTCCATTCAGCATAGAGGTCTTGGAGTTTCTTGATGACACTCTGATCTTTATCTAGGGCCTCTCTTGCCTCTCTATACAACCTCCTCCAATAGACACAGTCATTCTTTAAGAGCAAGTAGGCTGCATCACCTTCTTGGCTCTCCAAAACTGCAAACCTCCTATTAGCTTCTTCCAACTGGTACTCGAGGGGGTGACAGTTTCTTTCAGCTTCTTCTTTCTAGAGGATCTCATGAGAGAACTTATATTTTCACTTCTTGAGAGTGTCCTTAAGTTCACGGATTTGTGCTTCAAAGTCGAGCTTATTTTCCTTCTTTTCCATAAAAGACCTATCCAACATCCTTCCTAACTCATGAATTATATATTCAACCTTCTTGAGCTCTTCCTTTCTGGTATGGATCACTGATATAGAACCTATAAGGATATGATCAAGACCATCCTTCTGGTATTCCAATAACCTGGCTCTCTTGTTACCATCTTCAAGTTCCTTGGCTTTCCCCTTACGTTCATCCTTCAAATTTGGATTTTCTATGACAACTCGATTCATCTTAATCCGTAACTCAGTATTCTCCAATTCGAGCTCTTTAACCTTAGCATTGAGTTTCTCCATGTCCTCGGGAAGTATAGGTTTTGGCTCAGGAACCTTAGGGAAAACTGAAGTAACAAAGATGAATGACAAATGGATTACCTCAACTCTCTCTTTCACCCATCGAGTGTAAGGTTCTTTGACAATAGTGTTCCTTTTTCCAAAATCTTTACCCTTTCTAACAATCTTCAACCAAGCCTTTTAGATCATTCTTACATTAGGATTACTTGTTTGGATGCCAAAGAGCACAAATGGTTGCAAGTCTTTTGCTTCGGGAGGACCATCCGTGGAGTAGTCGTGTTGCATTTGACATAACATAGGGTTATAATTGATGCAACCCTTAGTTCCTAACAATGACACATTAGGAAATTCCCTACAACTGAAAATGATGTTCGGGGTTTCCCATTCTCTAACATACCATCTGATGGAACTTGCAGTGAGAAAAGCTAGTCTTTGAGGATATTTAAGCTCTTTCACCACAAAAGGGCATTTTTCGGGCATATGTTGCATGAACCGGGTATAAAGCAAAGGAGCACAACATAAAAAAGTTCCATCCCTCTTTTCATGTCGAGAGTGAAGGGCATGGTAAATGTCAGCTAAGAGAAATGGTACAGGATTTCCAGAGAGAAAGACTTATACGACTACATGATCCACAAATTTTTCAATGTTTGGGAAGGGCATAATCCAATGGATCAACAAAGACAACACAACATAGAATGCCTTCCAAATTCCTTCTTTCTTGAATTTAAGAGCTAATTCTTCCAAGAACCTCATGGAAAAACCTTTGAAACCCCATTTCTCGACCCAATTGGCTAGGACAGTTGGGACATCGATACTTAGGGCTAAGGCTAACTTCTTTGGGCCCACTTCCCCTTCAAGCTTTGTAAATGGATTAAAATCTTTCAACTTTAGACCCACAATTCTCTCAACTTCCTCCAAAGTATGAGCTAGTTGGAAATCAACAAATGTGAAATAACGTAGAGGCAGATCATAATATTGTTCCAAATAGCTGATAATTGTAACACCTCAAAATTTGCCCTCCTCTTCTTGGGACTAGCTTAGCATATTGCATTTCATATTTAGGACTTTAGGAATTGCATCTTTGCATATCATGTGGAAATAATGAGGTCTTCCTCCAAAGTCTTTCTCAGAAGATGGAGAAGTTGTGTGGTTCAAGCCTGAGGGTCTCCATGAACTGATGATCAGCCATCTGAGGGTATGGGCTTCAGTTAGGGTTCCTGATCCTTCAAAGGCCTTCGCCATTATATTGATTGCAAGGGTACATCACCATCATCATGGTTTTATCCTCCTCAAGGGATCTATTGTTCATGCTCAGGTTCCTTTGGATTAGGGTTTTGACCTCTGGTCAACCCTAATCATTGACTTTCTTCCAGCAAGGGTTTCCCAAGGAGATGAGGCATTCTATTGAGAAGAGGATCATATGGTCATTATATTGAGCTTACTTGGGCTAATGTTTCATTTCTGAGCCATTTCCTCATGTGGTAGAGGCTCAAGCTGATCAGAGCATGGCAAGGTCAACTAAGGCCCCCATACAAGTCAACTGTACAGTCAATGGAGGGCTATGAGATGAGTAAATGGTTTGAGACACTTCATTAATGTCCAAAAGAGGCCTATTCATCATGTCAAACACATACCTTGAAGAATTTGAAGTCAAATCAAAAGTTTTCAAAAATGGAAAGTGACCTGTAATTGAAAGTTTCCAAAAATGGCAAGTTTTTGGTTCACATTCAACTTGACTTTCCAACATCAAATAAGCTTCAAATGAAATTTTGGTCAACATGAAAGTTGAATATCTTTCTCTCCTCTTTCCAAAAAGTCCTATTTCATGAATTTATGATGAATGGTTGGGAAGTTATGAGCAAATGATCACCAAGTGTGCATGAAACTTCAAAATGCCATAACTTTTGATCCAAAACTCCAAATTAAGCCACTCTTTTGGCAAATTGCTTCTTGTGACCTATATTTTCCAAATCAACCATTGCTTTGCATGAAAAAAGCTCACATGATCATGTGTCCATTCATATGCATTTTGGAGGGAAATTGGGGAATTCAAATTCTATTGATCATACATGAAAAATACCACTTGCATTGTGTTTTTTGGTTGATTTTAAGTGAATGTGAGCATTTGCATGCTACTATTCACGTGGTGCATGGCCATGGTACATCATTATTCATTTTTTGCATTCCATTTCAATTTTCACTAATCATAATTAGCCAAGCTTAATGTGGATTAGAATTGTGATTAGCACATGATATAAAAGCTAAATCATAACAGAATTTGCTCATAATCACAATTCTAGATCTCAAATTCTCTTTTCCCTCCAAAATTCTCTCTCCTTGGATTTCAAAAATTCTCCACACAAACACATATTTTCTTCATAGATCCATCATCCTCATGGAATTTGGAGCATGAATCAGTCATAATTCGTGGAATTTGAGCAAGGTTTGAAGCATGCCAAGCACATGAACACATCAATGGAAGTTTGAAATTCAGCAGGATCTAGGACAATTCAAGTGCCAATTCCTGCATAGAGCTTCATATCAAGGTTACTGGAGAAGGATTGGAGCTTTTGGAGGCTTGAATCCACTGTTTTTGGTCACTGCACAACAGGTTGGTGAAAAACCGATCATCATAATTCTTCCTTCTATTGCCATGATCTTGTAGAGTTTTTGTCACTGATCATCCTGATATAAATAGTTTTTGATTTGGTGAAGAATTGCATGAGTTATGATGAGTTAAAGTTTGTAGATCCAATTTTCTTTCCTTCGATCCGTCCAATATATGATGAACTAGGCTTAGCTAATGTGATATTTGTGATCTACTCATCAAGACCTTTCCAATGATATGCGTTTCAACCATTTCTGGAAAAAAATTTAGGTCTTCTCCGCCTGGCTGGCCGGAGAAGACGGTGGAAAACGCCACTGTCCGCCGTCTGGCTATAACTGCTAGGGTTTGTCCTGTTGGCGTCCACCTGTGCGCTTATTTGTCCTTTCCATTGGCCTGGATGCATTGACTACGCTTATGTGTGTTGTTGACCGCTGATGTGTGCGTCCACATCACTTAATGAAAAGCTGTGCTTTACCTGTGCTTGCTGGATGCTGATTGGCTGCGTGCGTGTATGTTTGATAGGCCATGCTTTGTTTGGCCTTGCCTTGTATGCATTAGCTTGTTGATATGGCATGCTGAGTGTGTGCGCTTTGAGCCTCAGAGAGCGAGTTTGATACCTCGCTCATGTTGTTTCTAATTTATTTTGAGGCGCCTCTTTTAACCTTGGTTTCCTGTGTTCAAATCCTGGTTGCAGCATTCTATTCACATTTTATTTTCCATATTCCATTTCTCATGCATTTATTCATATTTTGCCATATTTTTTTCATCAATTTGCAAAAATCACCAAAAATAGCATGATTATCCAAATTGAATGCAATTTTTTGTCACATGTTCATCTTGATGTCTTTTATTTTGTGGAATTTATTTCATAATTTTTGCATTGCTGGAATTTGAAATATGCTTGATTGTTTGAATGTGATGCAAAATGTGACATGTTATACCAATTCTTTTGTGAAATGCTCATCCTTGGTCCAATTGCCATGAAATTTGATATGCTGATTCCTAACATGTTACATGATTTGTGAGATTTTGTTTGGCATTTTTAGCATACTCCTTCTCTGTTTTGGATACATGGATGTATGGTGTGACAATGTGTGTCACACATATTGATGTTGATCTTGTTCTTTTTCTTATACATATCAATTGAGCTTTTCTGATTCCAATTTTTTGCATGATGCTTGTGTTTGACATGTTGTATGCACATAAAATTTTTCATGATTGTTTGATTCATTTCTGTTTTAATATGGAATTTGTATTCTTGATGTCCAATTGTGTGCTTTGAAATTGCCTTTGCCATACCTTGCTCATGTGATGACCTTGCCTTATGCTTTAGAATTGGTCCTTTTTAGGACATGTTCTTGCTTGAATAAAGATGCTTCTTGTTGAATATCAACTTCTGTTTTAACTTTTTGCTTTACCTTTGACCCTAGACTTTGCACTAGGGGTTTGTACTCACAATTTGAGCTTTGTATTTCAGGTTCAAGCATTTAGCTCCATGGTTGATGTGGCCTCATCATTTGAGATTGCCATTTGCTTTGTTTGCTAACCTTTGGTTATGTTGTAGGTCCTTTAGTGGATAATTCACTTGAGTGTTTGCCTTTTATGGCTTACATGTTGTACATATTGGGAATGTCTGACTGTTGTTATCTGTTGGTTGTTTGTCTGTATATCCTACTGATTGTTTAGCTTTTCATACAGGTACCTTAGTAGCTTTTAAGCTCATTATCTGAGCTTTGCTTTGCTTGTGGTTGGCATACCACTTAGGTAACCTCTCTAACTCCATGTAGTCTGGAAGCCCTGTCGTTTCTTTTGGCAGGCGTTTGGCTGAAGTCCTCCTTAAGAGGCAATGTCTGTGTTTGTTTACTTTCGTGCTAAAGACCTCATTGTCGAGGCATGCAGCTTAAGTCCTCCTAAGTGAAGAGGCAATTGGAAGATAGAAGGGATTAGCAATCAATCCCCTGCTAATCGTTTGAGTCATTCATTATGCTCGCACTACGTGCTGAGGCTCTTGAACCTAACCCAAGATCCTTGTATATAGAGTCAGTCAAGTGGAGTAGGGTCCCTCTTTCTGGACCCCCACGCTTTCATTGATTCAAGCTCACCCAGGCCAGGGTTAAGAGCTATGAGGTCTAACCCTCATTACCTTTCATCTGCTCACCCTGACGGTCAATGTCAGTGGTTAAGAGTTTTGGACACCCCTACATTTGGCTTATTTGTCGAGGTTGATATGACCCCTTGACTAAATCCCGGCTTGTTTGTCGAGGTTGATATGACCCCTTGACTAAAGCTCAATCATGTCTGAGCCTCTTGTTTGCATATAGAGTGTGATGATTGCTTGTGTGATTGCTTTTGGTGTTTACATGCTTTCCACTTCTCACCTCCTTTTCTGTAGGATTCGTACGTTTAACTTTCGAGGAAGTTGAACATATGTAGAGTTAGGACTTGAGTTGACACGCTTCCTGTGCGAGTCAAACTCTTGATTAGATACCTCAACCTAGGGCTATCGTGGATTTCATGACAACTATTAGGCTCGAGTCAATCTCCCTTTTAGTTTGTTATTCCCTGGTCTCTGGTTAGGAGGAAGTTTCTCCCCTGTTAAGGGGAACTACGTCGCCCTGATTCTCATACCAGATGAGATACGTAGGCAGGAGGTCGTGCGAGATCTCTCTGGGCACCCTTTTTTTGTTTTTCAACCTTTTCTCTTTTTTGTGTGTGTCCGCTTGACATCTATTAGGTCCGAGTTCCCGACTCCCTTTTAGTCTGTGTGTTCAACTTCTTTGTTTCTTTGGATGTCTTAGCGTCTTCTTGGAGTTTGTGTGACAGCTAGTAGGCTCGAGTACTAGACTCCCTATTAGTTCGTCAGTCTAACCTTTTGCTTCGGTGTTCGCTGGTTAGCGATTGTTTCTTGCTTGGAGTCTGATGTAAGCCCAGCCATTGGCATTCTGTTTCCTGGTGTTTTCTTGTTTGGAGTCGGATGTAAGACTAGCTATTGGCATTCAGTTTCCTGTTGGCGTTTGTTTGTTTGGAGTCGGATGTAAGTCCAGCTATTGGCATTCCGTTTCCTGTCTGTTTGGAGGAGTTAGATGTAAGTCCAGCTATTGGCTTTCTATTTCCTTGTTGTGTTCTTCTTTTGATGTCTCGGCGTCCAGTTTTGGTGTTTTGTTTCGGCGTGCGTTAGCCGAACTACGAGTGTTCTGATTCTTTCTCTGGATAGGGAAAGATACGTAGGCATGGGATGCGATATCCTATCGAGCACGTTTCCCATTTCCCCGAACTACGTCGACTCTGATGTTTGTTTCTGACAAACTACGTAGGCCCAGGATGCGACATCCTGCCGAGTCCCCTTCCTCCGTCTTCTTCCGCTTGTTTTATTATTCCAGTGTGTGTGCATTCTTTGAGCAGTATTCAGCAACCTTATTCTATTCCTTCTGAGCGTGGATCCCGTCGAGTACGACGGACGTGAGGGGTGCTAATACCTTCCCCTTGCGTAACCGACTCCCGTGCCCTGCATCTCTGGTCGTAATACCATTCCTTTCCCTTTTTCAGGTTTACTTCGAGCGTTTCCTTTCCCTCCTTTGGGATAAATAACGCACGGTGGCGGCTCTGTGTCTTTTCCCGCCGGTTGTTTTTCGCGTATGCGACAATAATCCCATAGTCAACTTTCTTAGTCATAAGACTCAAAATTTTCCCATAGTCTTTTCCGAAGTCATCACGCTTATTGAGAGTCAAATCAGAGATTAATCCTTGCAGACTGTCAAGCTTAGGTTCCTTGTACTTTAGTGAGAAAGTTTTTCTTCTTGGAGTCGTCATTTTCAAGTTCTCAATTCCTGAAACAAATATAAGACAACTAAGAGTTTTCTTTTTGTGATGTTGATGCAATATATGTGGATGAATGTGATGCATTTTTGTATAAGTTCAATAGGTCGAGGTATGGATAAATCTGATTGCTTTGTATAGAACAGGGTTCTCACCGGGTATGGTCTAGGGTTTCAAAAAATTTCTTAGAGTCATGGATCCATTAGACTATTTGCTGCATGTGGCAACTTATTTGGTGGGCATCACTTTCATCCAAAGAATCTACTCTAAGTGAGGTTCTCGCATCGACCCAACGAGAAATTCATCTCACGGACCCATACTATGCAACCATCTTCCCTAATTGGCTAAAGGATTTAAGGTTCTATAAAAGTTCCTTAGAGTCACAGATCCTAATGAAAATATCGAATCTTACGGCAACTTACTTGTCGGGCGACAACATCCTCCCAAGGATCTACTCTAAGTAAGGTTCTTGCACTGACTCAACGAGAAATTCATCTTGCCGACCCGCACTACTCAACCTTGTCCTATCTTATGTTTTTACTTGAGACTTGGGTAAAAATTCTTCCCCACAAGATTTTCGATCAGAGTATCCAAGTACCAAAGCATAATGGAACCAACACAATAGATTATATCAATATGATAATAAAGATAGCAAAAGCAATAAAGAAAAGCCACACAAGTAAACAAACAAAGGCACACAAACAACCTACCTAGGCTTGACTCACTTAGGGAAAACCATTCCCCAGCAGAGTCACCACCTGTCGTACCTCGAAAAAATGGGAACACGACGCTCGCGAAGCGCAATCGCACGCTCGCATGATGGACTGAACATAGTCTCCACCGAACATATATTTATTCCTAAAAATGAAAGGGGAAATATCGATAAAACCCAAGAAAGAACAACAATGATTATTGGTCGTCGTAACCAAATCAGGGTTCGGGAGTCGATTACGCAAGGGGAAGGTATTAGCATCCCTCACATCCATTATACTCAACGGGAACCGTTATATTAGTTGTGCGTGTTAGTGTTAGCTTAGAAATGTTAGGCTTCTCGAATTTATTAAGAGGAAAATAAGAACATGATCAAAAGAAAAGAGGAGATGTTTTTGACTTTTTGCAATTAAGGGGACTAAACCTAATATTTTTTATTAATGCGCCTGACAAGATTTCTTAATCCTGCTTCTACGTATCTTAATAGAGAACTCAAGACTTACATAGTTCTGGGTAGAAAAATGTTTGTTTGTTGGTCGATTTTAGTGAAAGTTATCTTGTATTAATCGACGAGAAACATTGTTTTACCCAAAATAGATGAGGAGCGGACGTATACATCACATCGAATGGTTTTACAAATCAACATTCGAAAAAACATCACTTATCTCAACTCAATAATCGTGGATGAAGCATTGCTTTGCATCATCTTAAGACAAGATGTCTTTCGTTTATGGAAAGGTTTTTCTGATCAATCGCACGACGGTGAAAAAAAGCTTGATTGGTTGGATGTATTTTTGGGTTCGAAAGACGAATATTTATGACTTACAAGCTCTTACAATTTGGGTCTAATACTCGGGATTACGTCTGGATCTTTCACCCAGGTAACCTTTTTCTTTCAATTTTATTGAGAAAATAAGTTTGAATATTTACAAGTGTTTTAAAGGGAAGACACACACTTATGGCTTGCAAGCTCTTACAACTTGGGCATAGTATTCAGGATTACGACTCGACGTTTCACCCAGGTAATATTTTTCTTCCGATTTTAGTTAAGAAAATAAATTTATAAAAAGATTAATGCAAAGGTTTGAAATTAAATTAAAATGATTAATGTACAGAAGTTTGAAATCATTGAAAATTGAATGGATATGCTTTAAAAAATCGATGTAAGAAGACCCCAAAAAATAAGTCTAGTAAAATAAATTAATAAATATAAAAAAAAAGTTATTTACAACACATTTAAAAATTAAAATGAAAAGAATAAAAATCAACAAGTATTTAAAAAAATGAGACTAGATAAAAGGGTAGAAAAATGGTAAAATAAATAAATAAGAAGTTATAAAAAAATTCAATAAAATGGCAATTATAAAAATTAAAAACAAGTTAAATTAACATTTGTTGTCACCTGGGATCGAACCCATGACATGGTGGGAAGCAACAAATGCCTCAAGCACTCGACCATGGGTGGCCAATTGAAGGTAAACACGCTCATTAGTATAAGTAACAAAACTAACTGAAAGTTTTTTAAAAAAAAGAGTAAATGGGCCATCGAATCGGACGAAGGGCCTAATGGGGGGAGGCGGGTCAGAAGATCCATTTGGATCTCAACCGACTCGCCTGACAACATAACATAAAACAACCAAAGAAACCCGAAAACATTACCCCGTACCCCTACAATTGTATCCACACCCTTACATTTAAATTTTTTTGAGCTAAATACCCTCATATCAATAGGGTATATTTTTCATTTCTAAATTTTTTTACCATTTTCGTTTGAAGACTTCCGGAAAGCAAAATTTTCATTTTTTGGCATTGTAAACCGGAACACTCAGAGTAAGTCTTCCGGTTCACGTAATATATACCGGAACACATGTCTAAAGAGTTCCGGTTTGTTGCCTTTTGGGGGCACTGAACCGGAAGTCTTTTAGAAAGTCTTCCGGTTTGGTTTGTTGTATACCGGAAGTCTTTCTTAAAGACTTCCGGTTTGGATGATCTAAACCGGAACTCTTTTGAAAAGTGTTCCGGTAGTCATCCTTTTTTTTAATTCACCGGAACTCTTCTTTGAAGTGTTCCGGTGCGTATTTTTATTTTATTTTATAATTTTTAATAATTTTTAAAAAAAAATTTTTGCAGTGGTTCGAAGACGAGGTGCAGATGGTAGGATTCCAGCCCGCATGTTAGACCGGGGCGCATCTTCATCTGCAGCTGAGCCGGCTGGATATCCAGGAGGGTCGTACGATACGTCTCTTTTGGTGAAGTACGAGCATCATGTTGCTCGACATTTATGGTTCGGTGAGGTAAATAAATGAGATATATTTGAAAATGAGTAATAGTTGAATATTTTATATTGTGTTTTCTAATATGTGTTTTAATTGTTTTAGGAAAGAGGTCCAAAGAAAGAGTTGAAGGTTGCTGGACATGGACTGAAGTTGATATCTAGGGTTCCATTGGCTCTTCCACCACAGATGGAGAGTTGGGTATCTAGATCTGGTTTATCTTTACTTCAGAGAACCAGTCTGAACAAGATAGACACAAATCTTGTCTCTGCATTTGTGGAAAGATGGCATCTAGACACATCTTCATTTCACATGCCGTTTTGTGAAATAAGCATTACTTTGGATGATGTCTCATGTCTGCTTCACTTGCCCATCAGGGGTATCTTCTGGAGCCCTCAGGATGTGACGGAAGAGGTAGCTGTTGAGCTTGCTGTTGACTACCTAGGAGTGTCACAGGATGAGGCACAGTCACATGTCCGTAGCTGCAGGGGTTCGTATTACAAGTTGGAGTGGTTATATGATTTATTCGTATAGCATAGAGCTGCTTCCAGTTGGGCATATGCGACCAGAGCATATCTATTGATATTGGTGGGTTCCACCATATTTGCCGATAAGACCTTTACACTTGTAGAGGCACGATACCTCCTCCTGTTTACGGACTTGGATAAATGTTCAGGATATAGTTGGGGAGCAGCTGCACTAGTTACCCTATACAGATATCTTGGAGATGCGTCCATGTACAGTTGCAAACAGCTCGGTGGATATCCTACTCTCCTACAAGTATATAATTTAATTTTGTTTATTAAGTGTTGGATTCATTTTATAAAATATGTTAACTTAATTTATTTTATTTATTATGTTTGTATTTTATAACAGTGCTGGATTCACGAATACTTTCCAACTGTTGGAAAAAGAGGGGAGAATTGGAAACTTGCTAATAACTGTGGTCTTCCCCGAGCGATGAGATGGTCGTATAGGTAAGGAGTCCTGAAGGTTGATGATTTACGACCTATTTTGGACGAGCTGACACCTGCCGACGTCATATTGCGTCCATTTGAGGATCATAGAGCATGGCGTCTATTTGATGAGATATGTCTTTACAGGAGCTGTTTGAAGTGGGGTGAAACAGTTGTTCCATACTTGCCTGACAGATGTTTACGTCAGTTCGGGTATAGGCAGTATGTTCCATCCTCACCTCTTGATTGTATGATGGCAACGGATATTGATGTTGATTGGATTAGTTACCATCAGAGTGTTATCGCTGTGATCGGTCCATCTACCCTGGCCACCACTTCATCTGATGTAGAAGATGGTTATCTGGAGTGGTATTATTGTGTTTCGCATCCACGGTTGGTCCCTCCCCATCGTGACGATCCAAGAGAGGTACCAGTTCCTGTATATGACGCCGGACCATCTGATCTTGATTGGGCTCGTGTATCTACATTGATTCATCGCTATCTAAGACAGGTTAATGCCGAAGAGGAAGATCCACAGTTTGCTGATTTATTTGAAGCTTTGCATATTTCTCGTTCACATTGATTTATGTATTAAGTTTTAGAACTGAATATAATAGACATAATATAAAATTCATGTTTTGATTACATATTTTATGTTTTGAGTACATATTCATGCTAATACAGATGTAAGTAATTGCAAATGTTGCATACGTCCTGCAAATCCTAACATCCAAGTAGTTGCTGTATGAGAATGATATTTCCTCCAATCTAATGTGACCGGTGGCAATGGAAACCCCTCTTTCATGTTAACCTGATAAAGTAAAATAATTAAAATATTAAGTCATATAAAATATTAAGTGAAATAATTAAAATATTAACAAAACCAATGCGTACCTGAACCCAATGATTGTGGTTAACAAAACCAATGCAATAAATAGAGACATTTGGTGAATGTGAACTTGTCATCGGAAAGAAAGTCATGCACGGATTGCCTAAACAGACAAGTACAACATTATAGCGATTCGCTATCAAGTAACCCATATCTAGTAGACTCAACCATTTTTCAGGTGGCTGTGAACCAAAGGATTCTATCATCAAAGATTCTCTCACTTCTGACAATCGATTAGAAAATAACTTGTCATACAAAGTTGACCTATCCTTGTTTATTATTTCCAACCCCAACTCTCTGCGAACCATTGGCCAACCATCCTCACCATATCCATGTAATGATGCAATGACTCTAAATCCACAATTACCATCTGATTCAACATTAACTACATCTTCAATGTATGACCTAATATGATTAGGAAATTGAAGAATGAATTGTGGTTGCTTCTTTGATAATTTTAAATTCTTCGAAGTCTGTGATGGTTGAGATTGCCTTTGTGAAGATTGAGATGCCTTATTAACATACTCATGATACGAATGGTCCTTATAAACATCATATTTTGTTGGTTTTTTCCCTTTCTTCTTCACTCCTCCTTTGGTTTTTAGTTTCTCAGGTGGTGGACACAATGGAGTCATTGTTGGGTATGCTAGTTCACATACCCTACTCTTTAATGCCCTTTTCCCAATAACATCTAATGACCTAAATCGTCTCTACAATTCATCCATTGCACAAGTCATGTCCACCTCTGATCCATCATCTTCACCTACCTCTAACTCAACTTCCATAGTTAGTTTCCTCCAATGAACATGAACAACATCAATGGGTATCGGTATACCACCTAGTGTGTATCTTCCTAACTCACAAGCACAAGGTAACCCATAAGATGTTCTAAGAGTACAACCACATATTTGCCTGTTAGTTCCAACATAATCAACTCTCAATAACTCTTCAGCAATACGTCTCAAAGCAGATCGAGATACGGAACCACGCAAATAACCATAAAAGGGACTTATGTGCGCGTGCTCAACTTCGTAAGAACTCTTTTGAAAAGAAGCTCTAATGTTTCCCAGTTGTAACCTCAAGTTATTATTCATGGCTTCCCAACATTTGACCATGTCACATATACTGTTTCCTAACATCTGCTTTAACTTCCAATGAGCAGATTCAACCCTAAAACTATTGAAAATAACACATAAAAAATAGATAGAAATAATATCACATATAAAAATAACACTTAAAAAGTTATAAGACGTACTGATTAGTCGTTGTGTTACCCAAATGTAGCACTCGATTAATCCATGCTCCAACAAATCTATGCCTATATGGAGTCAACCATGTGTCTTTCACATAATTAATAAATCAACTATAATCAACACATGCTTGCTCAAGTTGATGCAACCGTTGACCATACTAAACCTCATCACTAGCCCAAACAACTTCCATCCATAATGTGTCTATCGTCTTTTGCAGGTCATTCACCACATGTTGTTTGCATTTGGCACCAACGTTTTTGTTAATGTGAAATCTACATAGCAAATTAATCGACCTGGGAAACACAATTTCAATTGCTTTCATCAAAGCAAGATCTCTATCTGTCAAAATCACTTGTGGACACATGTATTTCTTCACAAACAACTCTTTTAGTTTCTCCAATACCCAACAACAATTCTTTGTCTGCTCAGACTCCATATATGCAAATGCAACAACAAAAGTCAACTCGGTCGATATCATGCCAACAATTTCTAACAAAGGTTGTCTATATTTGTTTGTCTTGTAGGTGCTATCCATAACTAACACAATCGGAAAAATATTCAACAACTTAACTGAATCAGGATGTGCCCAAAATATCTCTCTCACCACTTCCGAGTCATCCTTTTTTCTACTCCAATAGACATAGCCTGCATCCTCAATAAGCTTAAACAGATGTTGTATCTCACTCCTAGGACCTCTTATCTCTTTTTGTATCACACTCTTATGCTTGTATACTTGCGTAATCCGAGTGACATTCTCAGGATCTCGGTCTTACAAGGAAAGCAATATGTGTCTAGGGGGTACATGTCTCTTTGTCAAATTAGCGACATGTTGCTTCTCATCTGTGGTCAACCTACCGATAAACGAATGACCTTCTAATCTATCAGGTAAACCATGATTATGTAACCCATATTTTACATCAATCTTCCAACCAGATCCATCTTTCGCCGGAGTCGACCTGATTTTAAATGGGCATCCATATTTCTTGGACGCACTTTGGGTACCACTATCAGTCCTCTTGTGTTTCCCACCTTTATCACAACCAAATATTAATTTGTTACTTCTCCCTCTCTTCCCTGTTTCATTATCTGAACGACTGATAATAACAATTACTTTATTATCGATTCCAACCTCTTTAATCCATCTGATAACCTCTTCTCGTGTACCAAATCTTTCAGTCGTTATAAACGCATCAGTAGTATCTACACATATTTGGGGAAGATTTTCCATTCCTGCAAAATAAAAAACAGATTAAAAAAAATTAAAAAAAAAAAACAAACCGGAACACTTCTTGAAAGAGTTCCGGTAAACAAATTTACACAAACCGGAACACTTCTTCAAAGAGTTCCAGTATGTGTAAATTTATTTATCGGAACTCTTTCAAGAAGTGTTCCAGTTTGTAACTTCTTTCTGATTGAATCGGAACTCTTTCGTGAAGTCTTCCGGTTCATTGCTTTGTGTGTTCCGGAAGTCATTTTTGAAGTCTTCCGGTTTGGGAAAAATACATATCGGAAGTCTTTTTGCAGGAGTTCCGATGCGAGGAGTGAGAAAGTGTAATTTCTGAAATTTTCAACTGAATGGTAAAAATGAAATGGTAAATTGGTTAAAACCAATTAAGGGTAGAATGGGAATTTTTAAAAAATTGTAGGGGTATGAGGCTAACTGTAGGTGTACAAGGTAAAATTTTCAAGAAACCCTAGCCCTAAAATCCAACAAAAACGGACGCATCACACCTTCTTCAACCTCTGAAAGCTCCATCCAAAATTCATACTCAAATCAAAATGATTCACAACCTCACGAACTCGTTCTCCCTCCTTCTTCCCGATTCGTCCGACCTCTTCCTCACCTCATGATTCTGGTTCTACTCACCCTCACGAATTCGGTTCTCCTTCCTTCCTCTCGATTCGACCGACTTCTTCCTCACCTCACGATTCCGGTTCTACTCACCCTCATGAATTCAGTTCTCCTTCCTTCCTGTCGATTCAGTCGACTCTCTCCCTCACGATTTTGGTCGTTAAAAACTTCCTCGACCGAAAACCATGAATTCCTTCAATTTTAACTTATAAACATACTATGATGGACCAGTATGAATCTTATACATCTAAAGCTAAACTAAGAAAAATTAAATCGATCTCTCTAGAACCCGGATAACATATGAGGGGAAAGGGATAATCATCAACAAAATAACGTGTATTAAACGAAAGGAGCAAGGATTAGAGCTTTCAGATACCTAAACGGAGAAGGGTGAATTTCGGCGCGGTGGGGAAGCTTCTGATGCGGCGGTCCGACGTTTCAAGTACTATTCTTTCCTCCTCTAACTCTCTTTTTATGAATTTTTTAGAATGTTTAGATAGGTATATGTGTATCCCGATTTCTCGCGACAAGTTTCTTCAATAGTGCATTTGAGGTGTGGGTACTGGTTTTGTGTACCTCTGTGAAAATGAATATATTGGCAAAGGTTACTTTTTTTTATTACTTTGGCTTAAAGCATGGTTTTTTTGTTAATGATTTTCGATGGTTCTCTTGATGGTTTTGTGGCTAGATTTTTCTGTTGTATGTTACTGCTGAGATTTTTGGTCGTTGGTGTAGTGTTTTTTATTCAGGATGTTCTTGATGGTTTTGGGAAATGCATAGCCGACTCCCTTGCTGTTTTTACTGATTTATAGGGGGAAGATTAGGGTTATCCTCAATGTGATATCTACTGTGTTACTTATTCATGGCAATGTTTTTTGTGCTTTCTAAGATGCTAAAATGGTCTTTCTTAAATTGTGCAAATGTTGTTGTACTTACTGATTTTCATCTTGTTTGATAGTGAACTCTTCCCTCTACTTTTTAAATTTGAAATTCTGATTTTTTTTACATTGTTTTGGTTTGTTTTCAATTGATACTATTGCATTTGGTTACACCATCCTTAGGAACTCACCTCTTTCTCTTGGTTTCTTAGGTCAAAAGCAAGTAGAATTTTAGCAAAGAGACTAGCATGGATGAATGCAAAATGGCATGGCTTGGAAGGTGTGAAGTTAAAGAAAAATATAGGGCTACTTGGAGATTTGAAGATTAATAATTATTATTTTTAGGATTATCTTTAAACTTTGCTTTTGTAACCATAAATCGATATGTAAATAATAGTGAAGTGATGTGAATTGCCAACATTGTTAAAACTTTTATGAAACTTTTCTTTGTTTATTAATAAAAACATGTTATGCTTTTGTTGCTTCAAGAAAAATTCAAATTTAAAATTCCTCCTTGTTCTTTGACAATAGTATCACAAAATATGCCACTAATGTATGCATGAGTCATAAATATCGTACCACCAAAGTATTTGGCTCATTCTTATGATTCAAAGACCAAACATCCTAGGTGGACTCAAAATGTGAATAAAAGATGCATTATGCCATGAAATGCTAATGTGACCCATACATGTTTAAAATGGGATGCATGATTTGAAACATTCAAATGATCAAAAATCTATGAATTGTTGATTTTATAAATCCAAGACTAAACAATGACTAAATGAAACGGTCAATACAGAGATGCAAACAAGATACTAATTAATCAAATGCAGATGAATGAATGTATAATGGTTTGGTTCTAAATGATCAATTAAAAACAAAATGAAATCTCAAAAATAAGAAAATCCTAAACAATAAACCTAATAAGGGTTAGGTGAAAACCAAAACCACACCTGAGTTTGGACATGTAATGCATGAATAGATAATGTATGGACTGGTCAGATTAAACAAATCAATCACAGTGAAATTATCCTGACTTATGCACAAAAAGTGATACTTTTATGAAATGGTCATACAAAAATAATTCAGATAATGAGATGCAGATGAAAGAAACGCAAATGGATGGCTAAAGACGAATGAATACCAATGGATGTGTGCATATTGATTAGGTGGGGCAAAATTAGGGTGTGATAGTCGCCCCTATTAAATACCTTTATTGGATATCATGAGTGATGGGGATTCTCATGACATCAGGGTAAGAGGTATTTAAATATAGAAGATATGGATTTTGCCCTTAGATGCGATGACATGTCGTGCTATGAGCTAAGGGACTTCTTTTTTGTTTGTTGGGGATATGATGAACCCTAGCATGAACTTTTTTATGATGGAAGATGAAGCAAACCCGTGGGAAACGATGAAGACATATGGTAGCGGTGATCTACAAGAAATGTCAAAGGCAATGGGTGAAGACTCATTGGGAATGACAATTTTCTAGGGAAAAGACACTAGGGAACATCCAAAGTATGATTTATCAATAGGTTCAGACATGACCAGGCACTTTAGAATGCATCCGACAGTTCTGGAGATTTCTTATAAGAAATGTATCCAATCAAAAACTTTGGAGATTTCTAACATGAAATTTATCCAAAACCAGAATAGATGGGAGTCTTCTACCAGAAGATTATCCATACATAATATTGGAGTTTTCTTATTAGAAAATCAACCACACAAACTATATTAGGAGTCTTCTTACGAGAAGATCATCCACACAAAAGGGTACGATGATTCTTTACAAAGAAATCAATTAAAACCAACATCATTGAGGTTATTTCTAACTAGAATAACATCCAAGCTTCTAAGAATTCCTCAAAATGACGAGTCATACACTTTATAGGAACCATCAGGAAAGACATGGTAATTAAACTCTCTGCATACGCCAATAATAGTTGGATTTTAGATGGAGTACCAACGATAACTGGACTTTTAAATGATATTGGAGACAACCAAACTTCAAGTACCAATTACCATTGGATTTTCAAACGGAGTGCCAGTTATGACTGGACATTTAAATGATATTGGAGACAATCAAACTTCAAGTACCAATTACGATTGAATTTTCAAACGGGGTGCTAGTTATGACTGGACTTTTAGAGAAAGCCGACAAAAATTGGATTTTAAGAACAAAGCGTCAGTTACTACTAGACTTTAAATAGATACCGATGACAATGGGATTTTGAAAGACACTAGTAACAACTGGGTTTTGATGAGAATTCCAGTAATAATTGAATTCAGGAGACTCTAGTGATAACTGAGCTCTTGAAATGATACTAGTGACAACTAGATTTTAAGGGTACCAAATAAAAATTGGATTTCTGATAGATATCAATGGAAACTGAATCCGACATACTTATAACAACCGGATTGGAAATAACTGTTGGTGTAAGCCCTAGAGGCCAATACTTTTGGTACTTGTATCGAATTATTTATTAATAATAAAAGGCTTTTTCTTTATTATGTTTGTTTAATAAAGTCCCTAGAATAGCTAGTCCATTTAATGTATCAAGTGTGACTTAATCATGAGATCACATTAAACACAAGGACACTATTCTTAAAGTATCCGTAGTCGAGCTTTATTGTGAAGTGGGATAACATTAAAGCATTAAGACTATTATGAATATAGACTGATGATCACATCTCATGGATCATGGATAAGGAGTTATCAAGTCTTAAACATAGGTATGAATATTAAGAGTAATATTTATAATGGATTGACCCACTATGAGAATACTATATAGAATGTTATGCAAAGTGTCATAAGTTATTATCATGGTGATAATGGTGTATACCACCCTTCAACCTGAAACCACTATGGATCCTAGATGTAGAGTCGAGTGTCTTATTGTTGATCAAACATTGTCCGTAACTGGATGACCATAAAGACAGTTGATGGGTACTCCACGAAGCATGCTAAGGGACATGAGTGACCTAGATGGAATTTTCCCATCCTGCGTAACAGGATAAATGTCCATGGGTTCAATATTGAACTGGACAAGGATGACATGGTCTATGCCTTGTGTTCAATATAGACATAAGGGGAAAATGGTAATTGTATGCATAAGTATTATCACAAAAGGATTTGTCAGATCACATAATATTTTCGTGTCTTGGGTAGCAGTGATGTGTTGCTAGATACCGCTCACTGTTTATTATGTTAAATACGTGATTTAATATAATTGCCAATGTCGCGAAAACCTACAGGGTCACACACAAAAGGACGGATTGATGAGAGATAGAGTAACTAAGGAATACCGTAATGTATGATGCCCTTAAGTGAATTGTAGAACATCGTAAGGTACGGTGTAATTAAGTAGAATACGAAATATGGTAAGGTACCACGCACTTAAGTGATTTTGGCATATTATAAGATATGGGCCACATACACTTGAGTGGGCTTTTTAGCTTGCAGCCCACACAAGTGGTTCTATAAATAGAACCCTTGTGTAGAAGCATTTGTGCAGTTGCAATTTCGTTTCTCTCTCTCTCTCTCTCTCTCTCTCTCACTCAAAGCCTTCATTCGTAGCAGCTAGCACTGAGATTGAAGGAATCCGTTCGTGTGGATTGAGTAGAGGCATTGTCATCATTCAACGTTCGTGATCGCTCCGTAGATCTGCATCAAAGGTTACAATCGCCACAAGAGGTAACGATTCTATCACTGATCATGCCCATTCGTAAGGATCACTAAAGGAGAAATTTTAAATTTCATTGTGTTATGGATCGCTCTTCTCCTTCAATAACACCAGTCACAACTGAATTCTTCAAGACTCCCATTATGATTGCACTTTGGATGGAGTGCCAGGGACAACTGGACTTTGGGTCAAGGGATAACAGTCAACAACGAGACCAAAGGGCAACGCAAAGTACATTTTTGACCATGCATGACTTGATTTTGATTTTATGCATGATATATGAATGACCATGATATGCAATGCTGAAGCTAGGAAAACTGGGAGTTCGTAAAGACTACTTACAGTGGTCCTGATTCCCCAACACCAATAACTCAACCAAACACATATAATATACGCATTCAAAGGAGATTCTATCAAGAGACAGATATAACTAGCCAAGAGGATCCTTTCATAGGATTAATAGCTTGTGCTCCATGGAGATTCTTGTTGGTGTTCTAGGAGTGCTTTTGCAACCTTGAGACTTTCGGGAAAACAAATGATTTTCCCTTGATTTTTCACATATATTAAAGCAATTTTGTTTTTTTAATATGTTTTTTTAATTCTTTTCAAGTTTCAAAATTTCATTATTAACAAATAAATGACACTTTGTATAACAAAGAAAAATAAAGAAGAACACAATTGATAGTGATTGATAGGCAAAACATGTATTTAATTCAAGAATGATAGAAAACAAATGGTGTAGCTCCATGGAATGTTACAATTTTGAAAATGGAAATAAGGAAAGGTTTACATTGAATCTAGTGGCAACTACTATCCATAATAACCATGACTCCCCAAAACCTCGCTTCTGAAGGGAGCAACTGGGTTGATCTTTCACCTCTGGCTCTTTTGTGTTGATCATTGACAACGGATGCAAGTTTACGCCTTTTGTCCCTTATTTTTGCATGAATCGCCCTTTCGAGTTTTCAATCCACCGGGACGCTCAGGAAACTTGGCAACACACTCAGCAACTTTCATATTTCCTTGCTTTAGATCGAGGAAATCGGTCTCCTTCTTGCTACGCATATCCTTAGGAAATTACTTCTCCATAAAGTGAACTCAGAACACAACCCAAGTAACCTTAATACCAACAGCTTCTAGTATCTGGCGTGCATTATCGCACCCGTCTTCGGCCACTTCAGAAAACATGTGAGCACCAAACTGCACCTTCTGGACTTCCGTGGAAGTCATCACGTGGAAAATCTTCTCAGTCTCTCGGAGCCATGCTTGTGCACCCTCTAGATCATACATACCTTTTAAAGCCGGCGGCTTGTTTCTTTGAAACGTGTCCAGTTCACGGAATTCATCATCAACACCTTGATGATTCTGCTGTCTTTGTAGTGCCCGATCCACCGACTCCAAAGCATCAACAATTACGGGATCGTCTTCCAGCCATTACTCTACACACCATCAAACATACATTAGAATAAATAATGCATCGAAAGTGTACACACACATGTCACATACTAGGGACAATTAACATGTCAACAACCTGGTTGGATGGACCGGTCTGCTCTGATACCACTGTGTAACACCTTAAACCCCAAAATTCGAAATAATGAAAAAATGAAACAAATACACACATATGGTGTCACTCGAACACAACATAAACCTGCTATGTAACACGAGTTATATAAAACATGCATTAAATTAAACACCTATCATCACATGTTCACATTTACATAGGCTCATCGCAGCAAAAATGAATTAATTAAGGTAATTCAACAACCAAATAAGTCTCATGACATAAAACATAGTTATGGAAAAATGCCTTCAACGTCAACAACATCACAAATAAATTCAATAATGGAACAAATCATTCACCCGCCCAGTGCTACAGATAAGAGCTACGAAACACTAAATAATTGCATAAAATAAGAAAAATAAGAATAACCTATATGTCATCCTTCATTGTCTAAGTTATTACTCGGTTGCCTGCTCGTCTATACCCCAAGAATGAGCACAGAACCACACAAACAACAAAGATGTGGGAATACGCTTATAATATAACATTGTGGAAAAGTATGCAAGGGTAGCCTAAACAAACATCAACAAGTTATTCATCATATTTCAATTACATACATCACCAAAGCATTCTCAAATCACTAACATCAGCATAATCATTCAATGCATATACAATTAACGAATGCAATGAAGTCAACCCCACGACTCAACAATGCATGTGGTACCATTATGGATAACACAAGTCCATCTCGCTCCTGAATCCCCATCATAAGACCAGAGCACATCAATCGTTACCATCACCATATGTAATGCTTCACCAATTCCCACATAGAACTGACTACTCGCTCCTGAATCCACACGATCAGACCAAAATACATCAAAACTCGTTGCTATCACCATAAGCAATACTTCACTAATTCCTCATTTAAATTAGCTACTCGCTCCTGAATCCATACCACCGGACCAGAGCACGCCAAAAACTGGACCGAAGTCCGTACACAACGATGCATGATCTCATAAAAAATTATCATCATGAATTATCACCAGTATGCACACAATATGATCCATACAACACAAGTGAATCAATTCAATAATAACATCATAAACAACATTATACCTTTCCAAAAAGCGGCCAAACAGTAGCCAATTCACATCAACACATCAAAAATCAGAATGACAAAACAACTCCACACAACAGAGCGAACGACGCTCATTCTGGAAGTGTGACGGGTTACCCGTTACCAAGTTCACGCCCATAACCTCACATGCCACCTCACTCGTCGTCCCAATGACGAGCGTCCCAACCAACCATGTCTGGGGACCATGACGGTCTACCCGTCAGGCAGCTGACGCCCGTTAGTGCCTCTGAAGCGATGACGTCCAAGGCGTTATTAGGGTGACGCCCGTCACCCTGAACCAGAACAGAAAATGCATTTTCTGCAATGGAGGTCAAATTAGAACTCCTATTTCACAGTCCCTGGCCCCAAATCTAACAGCAACCGTAAGGGAAATAACATCTAACATCAAAACAACAATCATCCACCAATTAACATGCAATTTCATTATTTAATCATTGATTAAATTATGGTTTATTCCTCAAATCCACAACAACACATGAACACACCTTCATATCAATTTCATCAAAAAGAACACATAATTGTTATGGCATAACAGTGCATGAATTTCACATATTGCATCACACATATCATACAATTACAACACTCAACCACCTATTCATCCAACATTCATCAAAAGATAAAAACTAAGAAAAATATATTGGAATTAAGGATTTTCCACTACCCCATCATGCAATATAGACCCTATTAGGAGTAATTCCCCCATTTATCTTAGATTTTTAAGCAAAACTCCTCAAAGCTCTTTCAATGGATGTTCTTCCTATGCCCTAGCCCTCGTCTCCTCCTCTTTTCACCAAATATTCGTTCTACATAGAAAACTCTAAAAAACCCATTTACTAACCTTTTTATTAGTAACCTAATCTCCTTCAATTAATGACTTCCAACATTACCCTCACTTATCCCTTCATTTATCAAAATGACCTTCTAATCTCTAATCGTATTTTAATAAAAATACTACTAATACTCTCCCTTATTTCTAATATTTCTATTTTCTTATTTCTCCATCAAAATCTTCTTCTCTATTTATTTTAATAAATTAAATAAAATGATTATATTATAATATTAATTAAAATGCCCATATTTTAGTTATTTTTTAGTCATTCTATCAATCACCTAATTCTCATCACACCTTACGAATATCATTACGTTCCAACACCTTCAAATACATATAGAAATCAATTTAAATAATTAAATATATATAAATTCAATTAAATGAATAAATTTAAATAAAAAATGGTGTTAGAGAGTCTATCTTCTATTAAGAGAAGAGAGGCCTTTTGATTAGAGAGTTTGAGTTTAATCTTATATGCAATAAACATTTTCCTTTAGCTGCCCATAAAGATTAGGACCCCAAAATGCCTAATAAGGAAACTATGCCTATCATGAGTCATAACACCAACATAGATGATCAATTTAGAAGTGATGCACACTTGAACACAATCATTTAAACAATTTTAAAAAAAAGTTCTTTACTTTTATGTATACATTCTTCAATTTTATAATTAATAAAAGAATTTATAGTTACAAACTATTAACTAATTTTTCAACTTTAAAACTATTTTTCTTAGACTTTGTTTGGGAGTTTGAAGAGAAGGGAAAAAAATTTCTGAAATCGACTTAAAAAAAATACACAAAAATATTTGAAATTTTTTAAAAGAGTATTTTTGTATAAATAACTAAAAAAATAATTCATTATTATATTACTAATTTTTAAAATATTATACCAATATAAAATATATAATTTCTCCAAAATCCTCCAAACTATTGGTTAACTCAACGTCAATAAAATAAGAGTCGCCACCGCACTTTTATTGTTACTAAAGTAAAAAAGGAAAAGTACGAACAAAATGCAAAGATAAGAAGTTTTCAAATCAAAACTAATAAAATGTCAGAGATTACATGTAAGGGGGTTGGTTACACAGAGGGAATGTATTAGCATCCAAAGTGTCCTAGGTACTCCTAGGAACCCTTTTTTTTTTGTGCAAGTGTTTTAGTTGAAAAAGATGTTTGCTAAAAAAAGAATCAGGGGATGAGAAAAGAATTCATTTATTTATAATTTTATCTTTGACAAGACCTTCGGTCTTATGCCTACGTACCAACATAAAAATGAGGGATCAAAACCTCGTAGTTCGTGGTAAAAATTTCAAAGATGGGTGAAATGATTTTAACAAAAGCTTAAAGACCTTTTGTTATCAATGGGAGAATACTCAACCAAACATCCACCGATAATGAGGGTTTTACAATATTTAAGAGGGAGGGCTCCAACTTGGATTCAATCAACAAGTATGCCATTAATCCCTAATAAATGGAAAGTCTTACAATCAATATATCATGTAATGGGAGAATTATATCTCAACCAAAGATAACTCAAATCTAAATGTTCTCTTTTGGAAAAAAAAATTAAAAGGAAAAGACACAAAGTGGTCAAAAGGATTAGATGAGGTTATTAGTTCTTTTTGTCTTTTTGAAAATAATGTCAATATGATTAAGTTCATTTACAAATTTGATTAAGAAAATTATTTTGAAAATCAATGACATAAGGCCAAGGTTTCTACTCGTTAAAATAAGTCTAAGTTGAAAAGCACAAGCAAAAAAGTTTTGAAAATGAGAGAGATTTTGAAATTAAAGAAGGAGGAGAAGATGAATGGGCTATCCTAGACAAGATTTAAAAGTTTAGAGTTGAAAATATCTAACCAATGGGAAGCATCCATAACACAATAATGTCAGATAAAAACCCATTTCCTTTGGATTATCAAGAAAGCAACAAAGCATAATCATCCAAGCAATTAACAAGAATACCAATGGCGTCAAATAAAGATAACCAAACATCCAAGTAAGCACTTCAAAGAAAGCAGTCTTCAAAGTCCTATAAATGTATTAGATGAAATATCCCTTGAAACATACTCAAAGAGAAAGCATCAAATGATATCAATAAGATCAAAATAACAATTCAGACAAGAGAGAATGGGCATATAACAAATAAACCAAAGGAGTCTCTCTAGCTTGTATCAGGCGAGTGGCATTGTCCAAGAAATGGTCTCAAAATAATGGCATTGCCTAAGTCTCTTCCATAGCTCAAGGATGTTTCCTACTCTAAGTCCATAAGGTCAACTCAAGTCAGAGACAGAGGTCCAACAGTTCACCAATGTCTTTTTTAGGTTTTTTTTATATTAGGTATTTTAAGATTCTAAGACCACAAATAAAACAAATATCACAAGCACAAATATGGCTCAAGTGAGCAAAGTGAAAATGACTGAAACATAAACAATTTGCATGAATGTAAATGACAATGAATGATAAAGTGCAAGAATTTAAATTGCATAAAAATAAATGACATTATAAATAAAGTCAATTAAAAGATGTTAATCAATGTTAGTGGAAGAAGAAAATTGTTTAAGTCATTCTTTGGAGAACATTCAACCATCCACTCACAAGCATGAAGATATGAACCTAGACATCATTCATGAGAAGGGCTCCAACTTGGATAAATCAACAAGTATGACACTAGCTCTCATGAATGGAAAAGAGGTAAAATATTCACACAATACCATGAGGAATGAGAGACTTACAATCTCACTTACAAAAATGCGATGCCTTTTGGATAAATTTAGCGTTATGTTAAGCAATCGTAATTGGACTTATGTAGAAGTCACAACTATCTGAGACCGGGAAATAATGATATTGGTGTTAATGCATGCTAGATACAAGATATCAAGACCAAACTCCTAAAGCATACCACACACAAAAATAAGGGGGGATGAACCTATCTCAATCAAGCTCATGTTGATTCATCTGACACAAGTTCATTGATGAATCAACTAGCATTTTGATTCATGAGAAATCATTGGCCAATGAAGTATTGGGGAAAAAGATAGATGAAGATGAAGAGATTAAATGAAAAGGAAACCCAAATTGATCAAGGGATGAACCTCACTTGATCAATACCATCCATTCATTTTGAGGGATGACATTCAAACTTCATCAACTCCCTAAATCCAATGGTATTGATCAAATTAAAGTCAAATTCAACCAAGATCAAGGCCAAATAGAAATTGAGTCAACAAAAAGTCAAAGCAAAATCTCAACAAAATATTAAAGTAATTAAACAATTTAAATCCAATTTTTAAATGAATAAAAATACATTTTAAAAGGGGGAAAACCTCAAATCCCTTCAAATCACCAAAGAAATGGCCAAGGGATTTATCATAAGTCAAACAAGGTCAAAATACTATTAACTATTTTTTTTTGGCATTTTTTGAAAGTCATAAGTATTTAAAATCAATTAAATATAAGTCAAAAATCACAAAATTCACTAAAAATATCAAACTCAATCCAAAAATTAATTTTAATTCAGAAATGGGAAGAGGAAATTATTTGTGAAATTTTGGTGAAAGTCCCATATCTTTTGGATTAAAATTGAAATTATAGTGAATTAAATGAGTAAATACTATTTAAAATATTAATTGGAAAATAAAAATAAACATAAAAAAACAAGGGTCATAAGATCTCTCTCATTAATTGAGATGGCAAATCTGATGGCCACGCGCATCACATCTACCAAACACCTTAGTCAACGCGTGCACAACATGGGTAATCACAATCAATGGATGAGATTAGAACGTGGCCATGAGATCAAACGGTTTGGACTGAGCCAACACACCACCGGAGCCCTAGCTCTGGTCGTCTTCTCCGACCACCTCACTTGACTGGTCAGAATAAAAATGTCACCAAAATAAATGGATCATATATCAATTTGAAGAGAAAATCACGAGGATTCCAAATATCATCTCCAAATTTTCCAATTCTCACTCTACAATGAGAAACATGGAGTTGAAAATTGAGGTGTTCAAATTGAATTGCTTTAATTCAACCTCAAAGCAACTCAGTATCAATGACTACATTGGTAGGGTTTTAGTTAACCAAAAATCAATCCAAAATGTTAAGAAATGAGAGAGAATCGAAGAGTTAAATTTATGGAAAAATCACCTTCGGGTTGCAGTGATGATGCTCGAACTTGATGCAATTACACTTGGCCTTGCTTCCTCTTGCTTGCAGGAGATGATTAGAACCAAAAAGGATGTGAACCCTTGGAGTTCTAGTTCACAAATAGAAGTTGAACTAGAAGCTCGATTTCAATGAAATCCTCAAGGTATTCTTTCAATGGTGGCTATCGGATTGCTGGGCAGAGCTTGGGCAAATGTCCTCCTTCAATCTGAGGCATTGAAGTTCAATTTAGAGGCAATGCAATTCATTTCTACACCATTTGAAAATTGAATCCAAAAATAGTAATTAATGTGTATGTGTGCATGAGCATGAGTTCATGCCCGGATGACCATGTAATCCACTCCAAACTTGTGCACAAAAGATGTTGAGATCATAACATGAGGCCATGCAAAAATGTGTAACATTTGAGTTCAAAAGTTGCCAAATTGGGCCATGCAAAGAAACTATGCTCAACCCCTTCAATTTTGATCCAAATAGAACGATCTTGGACTCTTTGGATAGCTACCATCATGGGAAATAAATTTAATGTTGGAACTTTTTCCATTTTAAGCTTGGAACATGATGAACTCTGGCCTTGAAGTTTGAGGAATCAAACATACTTGAAAATTTTCTAAGTTAAAAGTCAAATGACCCTTTTTTCCACTTTGAATAACTTTTTCTATGAGCTTAAAATGACTTTGGTTCCTCCTTAAAAGTTGTATCTATTTCAAATATATTCAATATAGTCACAAATTTGACACCATTTGGAGCTAGCATGATGGAGTTATGGATTTTAGAAGTTGAGAAAAATTGCTTGTTCAATGATAAGGATCCAAATGGACCTATAATGTTTACTCATGATACATGACCTTGAAAGTGGAATTTGATCTTTCTCAAAGAATAAAAGTTGAATAAGACATCTTGAAATTAATCATGAAACTTGGATCATCTTCATATCATAAAAATTGAGGAAGTTATGGTTCTTGGAAGTTGACATTCTCTAGGGCACATACAAAATGACCTATAATCTTTCACCATAAAAAATGACTTTACAAGCAAAATTAGCTCTTGATTCCAACATGAAAGTTGTTTGTAATGTCGTAAAGTGTAATGTTTCTCTTGGAATCATTTTCATATGATAAATATTATACGAGATAGGGTTTAGGGAACCCTAGATTTGACCAGTTGACTTCTCTAGTCAACCTCCTTGAACCAACTTGCAAACTTGAAGTTCCTTTGCTCTTTGGGGCTCATGGAAGATCATATATGCTTAGGATGATGTAAAATGAAGCATCCCTTGATGTCTTTGACCAAATATTGAAGAAAATTGCTGAAGAAGGCACACAAGATACCCAGATGAATTAGGGCTTCCTTGACAAACAAGCTTCAAACTCTTGATGAATTCTTGATCAAAATGACAAATAAAGAACATGAGGATCCATATATGATGCTTTGAACCAATGAGAACCTTTGCTAACTTAATCCCTTTCATTGAGGGTCTCAAACCCTAGTTGTGAGCTTGATGAGGCACATGTGGATACACATACTGCCTACATAAAGAAACAAAGTTATACTAGACAGATTTTTGATATTTTGGTTAGTAAACAAAGAAAATAAAATATGATACAATCACAAATGTTTGGTGATCTCTCCCAATGTAAACCCAATGAATAATAGGCGAGGAGGATACCAATGTGTGATCCCAATGTTAATGCCAAATTTATGAGATGGCATGAGGGATCTTAGGGGTCAAAATTGAGGTCTTACAGTTAACAATATCATTACGCTCCAACATCTTCAAATACATATAAAAATTGATTTAAATAATTAAATACATACAATTTTAATTAAATAAATAAATTAATTAAAAAAAATGGTGTTAGAGAGTCAACCCGCTATTAAGAGAAGAGAGACCTTCCGATTACAGAGTTTGAGTTTAATCTTATATGCTATAAACATTTTCCTTTAGCTGTCCATAAAGATTAGGACCCCAAAATACCTAAACGGAGGTTAATCCGTTGAGAATCCAAGAATATCAATAAGGAAACTGTGCCTATCATGAGTCATAGCACCAACATAAATGTACAATTTAGAAGTGTTGCACACTTGAACACAATCATTTAAACAGTTTTTTTAAAAAAATTATTATTCTTCAATTTTATAATTAATAAAAGAAATTATAATTACAAACTATTAACTAATTTTTCAACTAACTTTTAATTTTAACAATACTAAATAAATTATTTTTTTTAGACTTTGTTTGAGAGTTTGAAGGGAAGAAAAAGAAAGGTTTCTAAAATTATTATTTTTAAAAAAAATATAAAAATATTTGACATTTTTTAAAAGAGTAATTTTATATAAATAATTAAAAAAAAATATCATTACTATATTATTAATTTTTAAAATATCATACCAATAAAATATGTAATTTCTCCAAAATCCTCCAAACTCTTTTAATATAAATTTGGAGTTCTTCAAATTAAATATAATTTGTGTTACTTCCAAAACCCTACCGGCCTGAATCCTTCAATTTTTTATTTAATTCTTATTTTTTTCCGTCCCAAACATTATTTAATTTAAAATTGTCAATAATGTATATACACCACATTTTAAATTGTGTAAGTTACTATTGAGTATTGACCTTATCTTTTCCTCTTTTCAATTATATAAACCCACCAAGCTGGACTTTGACAAAATGAATGAATAGTTCATTCACTTGACCCATATTGAACTTTAGGTACAACACAATACAACACAACACACTCACTCTTTTTTTATATATAAATATTCCTTTCACAACCCCCTTTCAACCTTCATAACCATAATATAAACCTTTCACAATCCATTCTTTTCATATCCCTAACTAAATACCATATCATATCATATAAAAAAAAATGGGTGTTGTAGGCACATGTGAAACCAAGAGATCAGAGCTTATTGCCTTTCACCGGAATCTAGTGGCTACCGCCGGTATCCACCGGAGAAAAGACGATGAAGGGTTAAGAAAAAACAAATATTTTTCTTCTTTAGATGAAGATGATGAAGAAAAAAGAACAACCTTGGTTTGTGTTACAAGTGGTGTTTCTTATTTGGGTCTTGCTTTGGTCAACCATCTTTTGGTCTTAGGTTATTCTGTTAGAATAACTATTGACAACCCAGGTTGGTTTCTCTTTCTTAATCTCTTCAAATTTTCATTTTTCTTAATCTATCAAGATAATTAATTATGGGTTTTGTTTAGATTCATAGTTCTTCACTAAGTTCTTCCTAGTTCAATGCTCGTGATTTTTTTATTAATTTTCTTTTCTATTCATTGGTTTTGTGTAAACTATAATTCTTTTTCATGGGTAGGTGTGAGCATAGAATATGAATAATAATGTGGAAGATATATATGAGATTAAAATAAAATTAATTAAAATTGTAAGTTGGTGGCATTTGGCAAAGTAACAATAGTTTAAAGTTTTAAATTAAAGAATATAATAATTTTATTATAATATATTATATTAAATAATTTTATTAATGTAATGAAAATAGTATACAGACTAATAATTAAAATATACAATTAAAAAAAGAATTATTATTTCTACATTAAAAAGTTTGATATTCATTTTGAAACAAATTTTAAAATTGAGAGTAGTTTAGATTGTTGAAATATGAATTTTAAATTTATGTGGGTAGGTATGAATTGTATGATAGAAAATTAGGGGTGATTTCAGCAAAGATGAGCCACAAATTCCAACAACACTTTGTGGTTTTTTATTTTTTGTGAAACTTCATAATTAAAATTAATGGTCCCCATGGAATTTTTTTTTCTTATTTGCTTTTTGAGAATGTGGACATGGATCTTTTTGTTACATTATGGTAGAGTTTAGAAGAAAATTTCAATTTTTGTACTTTTATGTTATTGTTTAAAATTTTAAAAATTATACTAAACATTTATATGTTATGTAAACATCCGATTATATTTCAGCTGCATAAAATAAAATAATAATTTAGAGAGAAAATAACAATTTATGAAACCCGTTCACTTAAAACTTTGTATTCTCTCTCCCACGATTTTTTTTGAAGTTTATTATAAACTAAAAAATATATAATAATTTAAAGATAATTACATAATAATAATAATAATAATTAAAAATACAACTAAATATTTTGATCTGTCAAAAATATTATATGAATATTATATGGCACCTCGTGTGACATGTGATTGTAGTGTAGGACCTTTTTACTCCACATTTTTTGTTGTTATCGTACGTACAGATCCAAACATTTTAATTAATAAATTAAAGTATAAAAAATTACCACTAATTGTTTTTTATGATTTATGATGATACACGAATACGACCATATGAATATTCAAGTCTACAATTTGAATAAGACTTAGTCTCTTTTATGATATGTTTATTCTTAAAAATTGCCGACTTTTATATATAATAAATAGTGGGCGTATATTATATTCACATAGTTTTTATATTTATCATGATTATGATTATATATATATATATATATATATATATATATATATATATATATATATATATATATATATATATATATATATATATATATATATATATATAATATTATATATATATATATATATATATATAATATATATATATATATATTATATATATATATATATATATATATATATATATATATATATATATATATATATATATATATATATATTTTTTTTTTTTTTTTTGTAGTTAAGTTGTTTGTTTTAAAACATCCAAAGAGTGCTTTTGCAAGTAACCGTGATATGTGATTTAAGATGATTTTTGTGTGTAATGTTTTGTTTTTTTGAAACATTTGTGTGATGTTTAATATACTATAATCACTTTTGACACAACACGAAACGAAAGCTGACATGATTCCATCAAAACAAAACAAAAAGTTCACATGTGGATGTGGCCCCACCTAGTAAATATACCATCTTTTGAGCTAATATATTTAAGATAAAGTTTGATATATAATAGAATTTGTGGTTGAGTTTCATTCATTTTAATTATTTGAAACACTATCTAATGTGTGACTATATGTTAAGAAACATAATTCTAGACGTTTATACTATATTAATGTCTAAGATATTGGTACTCTACTAAACTCAACACCAAAATAGAATTGATAGAATTGAGTATAAAAGAAACATCGCATCAAAATTTATTATTGTTGTTTTTTTCACCAGAATGTGGTCTACTAGATCGATTAATCCGTAATTTCAATCTTTCACTGATCATAGTTGCGGAGGATTTATCTGTAATCTTTCCTATCAAGTCTAGCGTCAATCATTATTGGACAAATTAACTATTAATCAATTTGTTTGATGTTTTTCAAAATTCCAAACAAATTATGCAATTCTATTAAAGCTTAAAAAATGTTGCTATTAGTGTAACAAGTAATTTTGTTGTTGTTGTTTATTGTTACGCGTACGACATTGCAATAGATATAATGTATGATATGGTTAGTGGTAATTAATGAATGCAGATGAGATAGAGAAATTGAGGGAAATGGAAAGATATGAAGAAAGTAACTTGGAAATAATAATGGCAAAGCTAAGTGATGTTGATAGTTTGGTGAAAGCATTTGAAGGATGTCGTGGCGTTTTTCATACCTCTGCATTTACTGACCCCGCTGGTCTCTCTGGATACACTGTGAGTTTCTTTCTTTCTTTTCTTTCTTTGTGTTTGTTTTATATTTCTATGCATGTACTATGGATGTTTTAAAAATCGACTCGACAAAAGTACTAGGTTATTGGTCAAACTACTCGTTACTGGTTGAACCATATGACTGAATCATCCGGTTAAATTGAATGATTTGGTCACATTATTCGATTTTCATATGAATTTATTTTTTCATTTTTAGGAATGTAATGGTAATGTAATCGGTGTCGATTTGATCTAAAAAAATAAGTTATTTGTGAAAATATTTACTACAATTGCAATTTTTACTATATATGTAATATCTAATAAGTAATTGATTTTGTATGAAATATAGAAATCCATGGCTGAGATTGAAGCGAATGCAGCAGAAAATGTGATGGAAGCATGTGCAAGAACACCTTCAATTAAAAGATGTGTATTCACATCATCACTAGCTGCTTGTATTTGGCAAGAAAATGTAAACTCAAATCTTACTCCAATTATTAATCATGAATCTTGGAGCAATGAGTCACTCTGCGTAAACAAAAAGGTAAATTCAACCCTTATACAACTCTATTATCGAGATCAATCATTTGATTTTATTTGAATGAGTCATGCGGTTCAACTAGTAACTCTCTAGTTCGACCATCGACCTTGACTCTTATAATCTTGTCAGGTCGATGGTCGAGCTGATTTCCAAAACAGTGATTGGTTGAACTAAAATTTGAAGGTATTACCTATTGGATTTCGGTCCGATTTTTAAAATACTACTTTTATTTATATGGCAGCTATGGTATGCATTAGGCAAGATGAGGGCAGAGAAGGCAGCTTGGAGAATAGCCAAAGAGAAAGGTTTAAAACTCACTACCATTTGTCCAGCACTTATCACAGGACCTGAATTTTGTCCTAGGAATCCAACATCAACAATTGCTTATCTCAAAGGTACTATGTAACCAAAATCATTGTCTAATCTTACACTAGGTACTTACTATTAGAATCTAAAAATTGAAAATGCAAATGCAGGATCACAAGAAATGTATGCAAATGGTTTACTAGCAACAATTGATGTAAAAAAAGTAGCTGAAGCTCATGAATGTGTGTTCAAGGAAATGAACGGAAATGCTTATGGTAGATACATTTGTTTTGATGATGTAATTAATGTTCAAAGTGAAGGAGAGAAGCTAGCAAAGGAGATTGGAATGCCTAAAGAAAAGATATGTGGAGATGCATCAAATAGTTCTTTGCAAAGATTTGAGTTATCAAATAAGAAGTTATGGAGACTCATGTCTAGGCCACTAAGGTGTTCTAGTGAATGTTAGATGAAAATCATGAATCATGTCATGTCTTAATGTTCTTAGATTTGTGGTTTTTCTTTGTTTAGGAGTGGATAGAAAATAGGTGAGGTATCCTTTATTTAGTTTTTTTTTTTTGTCAATGATGGGGAGTCCCACATGGGTAACATGTAGTTTGTTTGGTAATTGCTTGTATTCATTTATCATCAAGTTTTATATATATCTTTATTCAATTTTGTTAAAAACAATATTCAATGTGTATTTAGTTAAAATCGAATCGATATGAAGCCCTCGATCTAATCGGATCCTTGGTTGAAATAATCATTTCACCTACATGAAGATGAAAATAATTTGGTTATGGTTGCACAGATAAATTTTAAAAGTCTCTGAGAATATGTTAAGTTTTAAGTTTGATTCGCCCATTAATATAGACAAATTTGTTGGATATTTGAATTTATTCTCATACATTAAAAAAAAAATGTTAGAACAACAACCACTAAAGAAAATTAAAGATAAAAGAAAGTAAAAGACAATGAGCAATATCAATATTTATTAGTGTAATCCGGTCGATGGTGCATATTTTCGCGATTATATAGCCACTATAGTGCCCTTTATTTTTGTCTATTGAATTAAAATTATAGTATTACAAGAAATATATAATACTAGAGCTCGGTTTACAATAATACCCCTGAAGCCCCACGCCTCACAGTTACTTATCCATAATAATCTCCACAATCTACGACATACTTAACAATACCCATAATAATCTCCACAATATGCAATATACCCAATAAGACCTATAATAATCTTCACAATATGAGTCAATACCCATAACAGTCTTTGTCTTGGATTTATCTGACTAAAACCTAGTCACTCAATGAAATCACTCAAACAACTTTGAGATTTACAAATATGTGTTTACAATAATTCTTATAAGAAAACATATTAACATAAGTTAAGTATAATGAATTTCTTCACACAATAACGAGCAAAAACTCTATGTGTGTTTACAAAGACTATACACATAAAAATATATACTTCAACAAAAGCGTGTGTATGAACAATAGCGTGAGCATTAACAACTTCTTCCAATATTCCAAGTCTCCTTTTATATAGGAAGTTAAAAGATCCGTTGGAGGGTAGAATTGGAATAGAAAATTGCAGTTGTCTCTTTGTATAACGATTTGCATATAGGAGACAAAATGATACAATAATACAGTTCTTAGCCCACAAAATCAGCGTAGTAAGGGGAAGGGTGATCATGAACTGTGTACTATTTTTCTGACGCAAAACCTTTTGATCTTATCTTCTAATATTTAAAGGCTTCTGATGAAATGATGTTGAAGCATGCTTAGAAGGATCAATAGACTAGTTAAGATAATCTTCAGAACCTCGGTCTTCAGAGTTTTGACACAAGAACCCGATCTTTGGAGTCTTTAGATCTTGTTCTTCAGAATCTTCAGAACTTGAGCACAGAATCTTGAAGACTGACAATCCTTCAGAGGCTCTTCAATCAGAGCCACATTCAGAAGCTTTAGCACAAATGTTCATCAGAGTTGTTGTCTAAGAGCTTTCTAGAACTTGACAGCATCTTATAAAGTACTTGTATCTCTTCAGAGTCAGAGTGTGTTGATGCCAAAATTTGATGGTGTCACACGTCAAAGCTTCAGAGTTAGAACCTATTAGCAAAAGCTACACACTAGATAAAAACCATTAGTGTATAAAATTATTCTCTATGAAACAATGCATTATTATCTCAAAACTAAAGGCCAGATGCAAAACCAAATTTTGTTCTTATAATTTCCCCATTTTCAATGATAACAAAACCATGTATTTTTATGAATAGTTTTTACTAGGTTTAATCACATAAAAACATCAGAGTGAGGTTTGTAAGCTCTCCCTTACTTTTATACTGTTAAAAATTATTTTTCAGCTTAGAATATCATAGTTAGGTTTGCAAACTCCCCCGGATTTTAAGACTTAAAATAATCTTAATACATATAAAAATCCCGATCAGCATGAAAGAAATAACTTCCCATAAGATAGAAGACTGGTTACTATCTTCCCATAAGACAAAAGTCTGGTTATAATGGATGTAGTAACTTCCCATAATGCAACAACTTGGGTACAGAAGTGTTTCATTCAGAGTTGACTTGCTTGAGTGTCTAAAAGTCTGGTTGTCAGCCTCGTCATAGAGAATGATTTGTTAGAGCTTTCAATATGCCTTGTTGTTTTATGCATGCCTGGTTGTTATTAAAACTTGTATACGCCTGGTTCAGAATTTCGTCTGGTTACAGATCTTGTATATGCCTTGTACATAACACACTTGGTTCACTTGAACTTAGTTCAGAACATGAATATGTCTGGTTAATTGCAAAATGCTTAGTTAACTATTCAGAACATAATCCTAGTTCATACGAACTCAATTCAGCTTGGTTAATGCCTTAGAACCTGAAACAATTGGTTAACATGATGAACTTTTTCAAAGTTCTCAAAGAGGTTACCAATGTCAGAAAACAGTTAGAGACATGTTTGGATTTCAGAATTGGAATTAGATATATCAAAATCAGTCATTCTTTCTCCCCCTTTGTCATCACTCAAAAAGAAGTAAAGATACAGTAAACAAAAATAAAATAAAATTTCATTAAAAGAAGATAATTCAAGTACAGAAAAGAAAAACAAAGACAACACAAAGTTTTAAAAACTAGGGTTTAAGGAGGGGTAGAAGTCTTGATAAGATCAATTCAAGCATCCCTTAAATCTTTGATGTCTTCTCATCCTGTTGCTCGAGTCTCTCTTTAACTTCGGAGTTCTCAGCAGTCAGGTGCTCCAAAGTCTTCATAATTACTTCATTAGAAATCACAGTCTTCTTAACCCTAGAGCCGCTTCTAGCTTCAAGAGTTGTCTCAGAAGCAACCAAAGTAGTTTAATCAGAAGATGGAGGTGGAATAAATTTTGGAGCAGGAAGAAGAAATGTTGAAGGAACCTTCTGAAGCAAAGGTTTAACAATACCAGAGAGTCTAACATGGAAGTTCCTTCTAGGTTCCTTCAAGCACATGAACTCCAACTCTTCAGAGCTGACTTCGATCGAACTTCTGAATTTATTGGTCAGAACACACACTTAAGAAAGATTTACATTAGAAGGGAAAACCTCGGTGAGAGTGTTCAATCTGGAAACAACCTCGCCTTCAAACTGAGTCAACAATTCATCCAAAGGTGTAGGATGAATGGTTGTTTGAATAGAAATTTGATCAAAATAGAGATAATAGTTTATGTTTGGGACTGCAATGACCTCAACATCTGATTCAAACTTTATGACTAAATCATCAAGTTCCTCAGGGTTAGGATTAGGTTCAGATTAAATCTCGGTATTAGAGAAAGTAACAATGGTTTGGTCAGAAGAATCAGGGGTAGAGAGTGAAGCTAGCGGAAATATACTCGAACGTATCACACACTCAAACATATAACATAGTCGTCATCGAACTTTATTTATCCCCAAAGGGAAAGGAAAACATCGATAAAACCCGGGGGAAAGAGATATGTTGGGTAAGGAAGTCGGTTATGCAAGGGGAAGGTATTAGCACCCCAAACATCCATGGTACTCCATGGGAACCTTTTTTATTGTTCTCGCTCGAATAGGTGTTATCTAAATATTACTCGCAAAAGAATGGGGAAAAGGAAAGGAAATAGATAAAGTGCTCGGTGAGGATTAGGGCCCCCATGCCTACGTATCCTCATAGTGCAATGAGGAATTCTGAGCTCCGTAGTTCAAGGAACTAGTGGTGGGAGATGAAAAAAATTGTGATCAAAGGTATGGTCTGAACCAAAGAATAGTGTTTTAAACTCCAACAAGGGGTGACATATGAACCCAAGAGTAAACAGGTATGAACCAATAATTGAGGGCATACAACACAGTATCACTGTATTGGAACAACCGAAAAAGATAGGAGTTAGGTGTTTGGGTTACGGGCCAAACAACTCTTGGTTCACAAGGAGGTACAAGATGGAGCACAAAGATATAATGTATTTGGCTCAAAGAATAAGGTGAAGGAGAATTGCGGTTCAAAACGTAGCGGAAATTAAAAATTTCTCCTTTAGAGATCCTTACGAATGGTCATGATCAGTGATAGAATATTTACCTCTTGTGACGATTGAAACTTTTGGTGCAGATCTCTTGCGACGATCAAAACCTTTGATGCAGATCCACGAAGCGATCACGAACGTTGAACGATGACAACGTCTCTACTCAGTCCACACGAACGGGTTCCTTCAATCTCAGTGCTAGCTGCTACGAATGAAGGCTTTGAGTGAGAGAGAGAGAGTGAGAGAAAACGAAAATAATGCAACCGCCACCAATGCTTATGCACAAGGGTTCTATTTATAGAACCACTTGTGTGGGCTTCAAGCTAAAAGCCCACTTAAGTGTATTTTGGCCCATATCTTATAATATGCCCAAAATCACTTAAGCCCATGGTACCTTACCATATTTCGTATTCTACTCAAGCACACCGTACCTTACGATGTTCTATAATTCACTTAAGGGCACCGTACCTTACGGTATTCCTTAGTTACTCTATCTCTCATCAATCCGTCCTTTGTGTGTGACCCTGTAGGTTTTCGCGGCGTTGGCAATTATATTAAATCATGTATTTAACATAATAAACAGTGAGCGGTATCTAGCAACACATCACTGCTACCCAAGACACGAAAATGTCATGTGATCTGACAAAACCTTCTGTGATAATACTTATGTGTATAATTACCCTTTTGCCCTTATGTCTATATTGAACACAAGGCATAGACCGTGTCATCCTTGTCCAGTTCAATATTGGGCCCATAGACATTTATCCTGTTATGCAGGATGGGCAAATTCCATCTAGGTCACTCATGTCCCTCAGCATGCTTTGTGGAGTACCCATCAACTGTCTTTATGGTTATCCAGTTACGGACAACGTTGGATCAGCAATAAAGCACTCGACTCTACATCTAGGGTCCATAGTGGTTTCAGGTCGAAGAGTGGAATACACTATTATCACCATGAGAATAACTTATGACACCTTGCATAACTTTCTATATAGTATTCTCATAGCGGGTCAATCCGGTATAAATATTACTCCTAATATTCATACCTATGTTTAAGACTTGATAACTCTTTATCCATGATCCATGAGATGTGATCATCAGTCTACAAACATAATAGTCTTAATGCTTTAATGTTATCCCACTTCACACTAAAGCTCGACTACAGATACTTTAGGAATAGTGTCCTTATGTTTAATGTGTTCTCATGATTAAGTCACACTTAATACATTAAACGGACTATCTATTCCAGGGACTTTATTAATCAACCATAATAAAGAGAATGCCTTTTATTATTCGATACAAGTACCAAAAGTATTGGCCTCTAGGGCTTACACCAACAATCTCCCACTAGCACTAGAGCCAATCAGGCACACCCCGTATGCCCATTGATCTAGTATGGCCATCATGCTTCTGCTGCGCAAGAGGCTTTGTCAGTGGGTCAGCTATATTGTCAAGTGTAGGTACTTTACATATTCTCACACAACGTCTAAGTATGTGTTTGGATCGTCGGTGAGATCTAGGCTCCTTAGCTTGTGCGATAGCACCATTGTTATCATAATAGAGACCAATGGGATCCACAATGCTAGGGACTATGCCAAGTTCACTAATGAACTTTTTGATCCAAACAACTTCCTTTGCTGCACTTGAGGCAGCAATATACTCGGCCTCGGTTGTAGAATCAGCAACTGTATCTTGCTTTGAACTTTTCAAGCTCACAGCGCCACCATTTAAGCAAAACACATAACCATTGGAATCATTCATATTAAAGCGTATCAGCACCTTGTCTATGTACTCTGACTTAGGCCAAGCATTTTATGATCTATCTCTATAGATTCTGATTCCTAATATATAGGCTGCTTCACCTAGGTCCTTCATAGATAAGCATTTCCCCACCCAAGACTTTGCTTGTTGCAAGGTAGGGATATCGTTTCCAATAAGTAATATAATACCAGGAATACGATCATGCTCCCACTAACCTTCTTGTAGACACAAGGCTCATCTTCGTTCTTGATGAATCCATATTGTTTTACTGTTTCATCAAAATGAAGATTCCATGAGTAGGTCACAAGCTCATCTTGATCCATGAGTAATACATCACCTTGATCAGATATCCATATATCTCAGATAGGTGACGTATCCTGCCTGACCTACGCTGGTCTTGTTCTACTTGAGCAGGTTGCTCTTACACAACTAATTGTGTTTCCTGCTCCAATTCCTCCATAGGTGTGTCGATGCTTTGTGATTCTTGAATTTCTTCAAGATCTATTTTCCTCCCACTGGTTCCTTTGGAAATAAAAATCCTTTTCTAGGAAAACTCCAGTTCGAGCGACAAACACTTTGCCCTCAGAAGGATTGTAGAAGTAATACCCTTTTGTTTCTTTAGGATACCCCACAAATAAGCATTTGTCAGATTTGGGCTCAAGCTTAGTTGAAATTTGTTGTTTCACATAAACTTCACAACCCCAAATATTCATGTAAGACATATGTGGTTTCTTACCACTCCATATCTCATATGGTGTCTTATCAACCCTTTTGGATGGAACACGGTTAAGTGTGTAAGCTGCTGTCAATAGTGCATGTCCCCAAAAGGAGTTTGGAAGATCAACGTGACTCATCATGGATTTAACTCATTAGGTTTCATCCTTTTAGTATTAATGTTATAAGTTGGCATTATGAGATCAAGGACATATAGTCCATTGCTCATTTGTGCAGTAGCATAGAATATATCATTCAAATAAATTGAGCAACAATTGTTCTTTATTATAAATGAAAAACCAAACTTGTCCAAACAAGAAATGGAAATAATATTCCTGCTAATTGCAGATACATAATAACAGTTCTCTAACTGAATTATAAAACCACTAGGTAAAGTTAATAAGATCCTACGGCTAAAGTAGCAACCTTTGCTCCATTGCCAACTCGTAGGTCAACTTCACCTTTTGCCAAATCTCTACTCCCTTTCAGCCCCTGCACATTTGTACAAGTGTGAGAACCGCATCCAGTATCTAATACCCATGATGCAGAAGTAGATGAGTTAATAACAAAAATACCTGAAGTTGAAGTCTCTACTCCATTCTTCTTATCTTCCAAGTACTTTGGGCAGTTTCTCTTCCAGTGTCCGGTCTTACCGCAATGGAAGCAGGTGCCTGCCTTTGCTATGCCTCCACTAGGCTTCAAAGCAGCAACAGTGGGTCTGGGTTTGGCAACTTGCTTGTCCTTCCCTTTATCACCATGCTTAGTGGGCCTTTTGTTCTGTCTCTTTCCATTTCCGATCATCAGAATGGACTTCCCTTTTGACTTCAGATTCTGCTCGGCAGTTCTTAACATGGCGAGCAGTTCAGGAAGAGATTTGTCCATATCAATCATATTGAAATTTAGGACAAATTGACTGAAACTATCTGGCAACGATTGCAAGATCAAATCAGTTGCAAGTTCCTTTTCGAGGGGAAAACCCAATCTCTCAAGGTTTTCCACATACCCAATCATCTTGAGTACATGGGGACCTACAGGGGCTCCCTCAGCTAACTTGCTTTGAAAAAGGGCTTTTGAAACTTCAAACCTCTCATGCCTTGCTTGCTCTTGATAGAGCAACTTCAGGTGTTCGATCATATCGAATGCTGACATGTTCTCATGTTGCTTTTGCAATTCTGAGTTCATCGTAGCCAGCATGAGACAAGCAGTTTCATTGGCATCATCGACATGCTTCTTATAAGCATCTCTTTCTGCCTTAGGTGCAGAACTAGGAGGTTCCTCTTCAGGAACAGGTGTCTCCAAGACATACAGCTTTTTATCATGTTTGAGGACAATCCTCAGGTTTCGGTGCCAATCCAGAAAATTTGTCCCAGACAATTTTTCCTTGTCAAGGATTGATCGCAAGATGTTGTTAGAGGTGTTTGCTGTCATGGTTATCTACATAAGGATTAAGAAAATATAAGTATCATTGACATATTTAATTAGGCCTTTAATCAAATATGCTCCCACTATTTTACTCAAAACAAATGACCCTCATCATTTGATTCGGAAAATCCCGTTGGAAGATTTTCTAGTGGGTCGAGATCCATATTTCACTTCGTTCTAAGTCCGCGTAGGCGAATTACACAAAACTAGGTTATTTAGGTAGGAACTCCTTCCAGTTGTATCTCATACAACTCTCGAAAATTTCAGTTGGGTGAATAACTCCTTATTCCAATCCATCATATGGATTATTCCCAACTCTTGCTTCTAAAACATATATGATATTATTATAATTAAGTTTGACCCATTGTCTTAGCAGTTGGATATTACAATTATCCCATCGCACCTTACTAATATAGAACATGCACCTCGCTTTGGCGAAACCTACATTATCCGATACTAGTCTTGATGAGTGCTAAAACTTGGAAAGCAAACATATATAATATCATCATAATTTGTTTAGTTAAGTTTGACCCATTATTTTAACAGTTGGATATTACAATTATCCCATCGCACCTTACTAATATAGAACATGCACCTCGCTTTGGCGAAACCTACATTATCCGATACTAGTCTTGATGAGTGCTAAAACTTGGAAAGCATAAACTTAATATTTTAGTTTGAGGGAATTGCAATTGTTATGATCTCACCGGCTTTTTTATCATATAAATCGTCTCTCACATGCATCAACATACATTCACATGCATCAACATACATACACAATGAAACAGTTATGGCCCCTAGCGCAATTGTTCTCCCAAGCCAATGAGAGAACCTAAGCTAACCTAATAACGATCTAAGCTTCTCCAAGCAAGATCTTGAAGGTTGTCCTCCTTTGATCTTGAAGGTTGTCCTCCTTTGATATTGAAATCTTCTCTTTCTTCATAACATTGTCTTCTTCTCTTTCTTCATAACATTGTCTTCTTCTCTTTCTTCATAACATTACATTCCAAAAGAAACTCGTTTTTCATACGAGGGTTTGAGATGAGAAAAGAAGTTACATTAAGAGATCAAAAGGAGAGGCACGACACGCAGGTCGTATTTAAAACCCAAAACAAAATGAAGGAAGACTAAGGCCATAACTGATCACAACAAGGCAATAATAACAATCACATTATTATTATTAATTTTTAATTCCTTTAATTAATTAAAACCAAATTAAATTTCGGCGACCGATCAACACAACCCTTGCGTAGTCACAAAACAGAAACCCCAAAATTTTGACTCTGGGAGTGTGACGACCGTCACAGGCGTGTGACGACCGTCACAGGCAATGTGAGTGTGACGACCGTCACAAGGCATGTGACGACCGTCACGCATCCAGTTTGTTACGCTCGTCACACGAGCTTCACGCGGCCAAAATAACAGACTTTGAAACAGTCAACAGACGTGTTCCAAAAGCCCTAAATTCACAACTCTTTGACGGCACAACCCTTGCGCCGTCACCAACCCTAATGCGCCAATTTCAGACCGTCAAACACACCTCGATTGTTGATTCAGTATGATTGATCAACATGTCATTGCTTCACCATACTAATGTCGGATTTCGAAGCAAATGACCATTGATCGCTCAAAGGAAAACAATCATTTAGTGTTCGAATGAATGAAACAGAAACAGTATATTACATATACCGTACTTTGCATTAGGATTACTTATATCATATATAAGTTGATCGGTTTCAATTGCGTAACCTATGGACGATCGATGTATTGCTGCTTCACCATACTAATGTCGGATTCCGAAGCATAGTCAACATCAATCATCCAACTCGTACACTCATGATGCCAAATTTAATTACTCGTTTAATTAATTGATTCATTCTGTCTTTTAATCATATTAATACAGAAAATAAACAGCTATCCGAGTCATGGTTTCGTAAGTGGCTCTGATACCACTGAAGGAGAATTGCGGTCCAAAACGCAGCAGAAATTAAAAATTTCTCCTTTAGAGATCCTTACGAATGGTCATGATCAGTGATAGAATATTTACCTCTTGTGACGATTGAAACTTTTGGTGCAGATCTCTTGCGACGATCAAAACCTTTGATGCAGATCCACGAAGCGATCACGAACATTGAACGATGACAACGTCTCTACTCAGTCCACACGAACGGGTTCCTTCAATCTCAGTGCTAGCTGGTACGAATGAAGGCTTTGAGTGAGAGAGAGAGAGAGTGAGAGAAAACGAAAATAATGCGACCGCCACCAATGCTTATGCACAAGGGTTCTATTTATAGAACCACTTGTGTGGGCTTCAAGCTAAAAGCCCACTTAAGTGTATTTTGGCTCATATCTTATAATATGCCCAAAATCACTTAAGCCCATGGTACCTTACCATATTTCGTATTCTACTCAAGCACACCATACCTTACGATGTTCTATAATTCACTTAAGGGCACCGTACCTTACGGTATTCCTTAGTTACTCTATCTCTCATCAATCCGTCCTTTGTGTGTGACCCTGTAGGTTTTCGCGGCGTTGGCAATTATATTAAATCATGTATTTAACATAATAAACAGTGAGCGGTATCTAGCAACACATCACTGCTACCCAAGACACGAAAATGTCATGTGATCTGACAAAACCTTCTGTGATAATACTTATGTGTATAATTATCCTTTTGCCCTTATGTCTATATTGAACACAAGGCATAGACCGTGTCATCCTTGTCCAGTTCAATATTGGGCCCATAGACATTTATCCTGTTATGCAGGATGGGCAAATTCCATCTAGGTCACTCATGTCCCTCAGCATACTTTGTGGAGTACCCATCAACTGTCTTTATGGTTATCCAGTTACGGACAACGTTGGATCAGCAATAAAGCACTCGACTCTACATCTAGGGTCCATAGTGGTTTCAGGTCGAAGAGTGGAATACACTATTATCACCATGAGAATAACTTATGACACCTTGCATAACTTTCTATATAGTATTCTCATAGCGGGTCAATCCGGTATAAATATTACTCCTAATATTCATACCTATGTTTAAGACTTGATAACTCTTTATCCATGATCCATGAGATGTGATCATCAGTCTACAAACATAATAGTCTTAATGCTTTAATGTTATTCCACTTCACACTAAAGCTCGACTACGGATACTTTAGGAATAGTGTCCTTATGTTTAATGTGTTCTCATGATTAAGTCACACTTAATACATTAAACGGACTATCTATTCCAGGGACTTTATTAATCAACCATAATAAAGAGAATGCCTTTTATTATTCGATACAAGTACCAAAAGTATTGGCCTCTAGGGCTTACACCAACATAAGGTATATCACGTGGAGTGAATAAAGGTAGAATAATGAGCGCATCATGGAGATGAATGGAAGAATGCCCTAAGGCTGGAGTGATAAATAAGTATGCTCTCGGAGGATTCGAACCCTCGTGCCTACGTATTCTCATCGTGCAATGAGAAAATCAGAGCAATCGTAGTTCAGCCTACTACAACTGAAAGAATGATGATTGATGAGGCAAGAGGAAATTGATAGATTGATTTGCCAGGGTTCAAAACTCTTCAAGGCTGAAAAAGAGTGCCAAGCTTCATGACCTTCAAGGTGAGGTATCACTACCAAATTTTATAACTGATGATGTCAAGGAATTGAATTACCAAGGTTTATCACCTTACAGGGCGAATAGAATCAAGTGCCAGAGTCTATGACTCTCAAGGCTAAGAATTGAATTGAATAACCAAGGTTTAACACCTCACAAGGTAACAGATAATGGATATGCCAGAGTCTATGATTCTCAAGGCGAAGACCAAATCAAATAGGATAGCCAAGGTTTAACACCTCACAAGGCGAAGAGACTTAGATACCAAATTCTATGACTCTCAAGGCAAAGATCAAAATCGAAGAGCCAAGGTTTAACACCTTACAAGGCAAATAAATTCAGATACCAGAGTCTATGACTCTCAAGGCGAAAGTCAAAATCGAATAGCCAAGGTTTAATACCTCAGATAGCAAAGAAAGTTAGATGCCAAAGTCTATGACTCTCAAGGCGAAGATCAAAATCTAAGAGCCAAGGTTTAACACCTCACAAGGAAAAGAAAGTTAGATGCCATAGTCTATGACTCTCAGGGAAAAGATCAAAATCGAATAGCCAAGGCTTAACACCTCACAAGGCAAAGGGAGTTATATGCCAGAGTCTACGACTCTCAAGGCGAAGATCTAAATCGAAGAGCCAAGGTTTAACACCTCACAAGACAAAGAATCATTAGATGCCAGAGTCTATGACTCTCAAGGCGAAGATCTAAATCTAAGAGCCAAGGTTTAACACCTCATAAGGCGAAGGATATGCCAAGGTTTAACACCTTACAAGGCAAAGAGTTGATTGGAAGAAGGTCTACAACCACGATTTGCTATAGCAAAATATGCTCCACTATTGGGGTGTTGAAAGATTGATCGGTAGATAGAGTAGATTGATAAATAAGGTAGCTCCCGAAGAATATGGATTCTCCTGCCTACGTATCCTTATGGTGCAATAAGAAAATCAGAGCTTTCGTAGTTCAGCCCACTAGGGCTGAAAGCCAGGTGATTAAGGAGGCAAGAAGAGATGATTGAATGATTGATTAGAATGAAGGATGAATAGACTTGATAGTTACTTGATAAGAATCACACTAAAGTCTACGAGTAAAGGTGGATACGATAAGCAACGAGCCAAACGTCTCACACCCAAAGATATCCAGAATGAGTGTAGGAAAGCTCTAGTCTCATTCCTTCTTTACTACTTAAGGCTCATGGCATGTAATTCTCGTCTCTACTTTTAAGTGGAGAGAGAAGAATCTTTGTAGTTGTTTCTTGTATTGACGAAGACCTTATCAATCGTTCGATTCGAATTGCACTAAAGTATATGAATAGAGGTGAATACGATGAGCGCTGGGGCATACGTCCAATACCCAAAGATACTCATAATGGGGGTAGCAATACTCCAGTCCCACTCCTTCTCAATTGTTTAAGGCTCGTATCGTACAACTTGATTCATGATTGATAAATTGTTAAAGTAGTCCTTGCTTGTTGTATTGCTTTGTAGTGAGAGGGACTTGTCAATCGTGTGATTAGAATTGTGTTGAAGTCCATGAATAGAGGTGAATACGATGAGCGTTGGGTCTTAAATCCCATACCCAAAGATACTCATAATGGGGGTAGGAATACTCCAGTCCTACTCCTTCTCTATTGCTTAAGGCTTATGTCATACACTTTGAATTACGATCAACAAGTGTTAATACCTTTGCAATGCTTGAGAATGTAGTCCACTTTGCTAGCTATGCTTGACTTGAAATCTTGATCTTGTATTTGAACCTTGAGGTCTTGAGCTTCATATATTCAGCATATCCACAATAGCTTGAGCGTAATGAACTTGCCATATCAAGTGACCAAGGGCCTTTCGGTCACTTGAACTAGGCCAGGGGCTCACAACATGATTACAAAGAATTTGATTGACCAAAGCGACCTTTGGTCAACACTAATCAATATGATTAAAAATAATAGTCGAATTACATATAATAATATCCTATTTAATTAATCAACTAAATAGAATTAGACAATTTTAGTTAGAGCCCTATATTAGGGGAGCATGTATTAAAATCAAAATTCTAATTAAAAGCCCTAAGCGAATGGAGCATGTACAAAAAAATCAAGATTTTAGACCCTAAGGACAAAATAGTCATTATGCTAAAAATTGACTAATTTCTAACAAACAAGATTCAATTAAAATTAAATAGTTCATTAATCATAACGGTCATCTATTTAGCATCAAAATATTTCTAGAATTAATATTTAATTAGAACTATATTAGATCTAATTACCTAATTGTTTATCATGTAAAACCTATTTTTCTAATTATTCTAACATGTCCTAATTAACATTTATTTTACAAAGAGAAAAAAAATCCAATTAAATTAGTTAAGGTTCTAATTAACCTAATTAAACATACCTAATCCTAATTAATAAAGAGAAATAAAAATTAGATGAATTCTAATGGTTATGATAATTTTTGTATAGAATATATCGAATCATTTTCTAAACTTAATTTATTTTCCAAATCAAAATCGATATGTAGTATATATTATATAGTTAATATAAAACTAATATAAGAAAAAAGTAATAGAAATAAAAAATAAAAAACTAACTAAAAGTAGCCTAATATATTCTAAACTAGATAAAGTACTGATATTTTTGATATATATTTTAGACTAAACTAATGTAAGTAACTACTATATTAAAAAAAAAGGAAAATAACTAATCTACTTTTAATATATAAAAGTTAATTACCACCATAATTTCTTAATTACCCTAATTACAATCCATAATACCGTTACTTTCATGTTCCTATAAGTAATTTCGTACTAAACTCTATTTATACTACTAAAAAATATTACTCTTATTTTATTGTTGTTGCAATCTTATCATTCCAAAATGAAATCAATATTCTGAAATCAAATTAATTATTATTGTAGTTTTTTTGCCAAATATTATCGTTACTTGATTTTCTTTAAATGACAAAATGAATATTTAATTGTATAATTATATGTTATTAAATTATAACTTTAAAATTAAAAATAACTATTTAATATAGTTGATTAATATTAATCGAGTAATTTAATATTATTGTTAATTTACCTACCAATTAATTATTATTATTGTTATTATTATTATTATTGATATTTACCCGCCATATATGATAAGAATATTTTTAAAATTTAAATAGTATATTTATTATTTGATTTAATTTAATTTAATTGAGATCTAAACTCTATAAATTAAAATCGGTTACTTATTATGAACAATAATATAGGGTCATTCCAATGTCAATCTATTATTAATTGAATTTTACATAGATGTAATTTTGCAATAACACGCTGGCATATTAAATCTTATACCGTTGTTATCTTTGCACTAACATATTTTATCCTTTCAACAGAATAATTATAGTAAATACATACATTCTGTATACCGAATTATAATAAAAATGTATTAAAATCAAAAGCAATAAAACTGTTTACAGTAAATAAAAATATAGAATAACATCTTAAAATTCTATTCTATTTGATTATTCATTTACTTATTACTAATTTATTTATTATATAAAAATATATCAAATAAAATTTTAAATATATGTTGTGTCATTAGCATTTATTTCAACTTTTGATTTATTATTGATTTTTTATTTCAATGAATTTTTCTTTAAATATTTATGATCATGAAGAAATTAGACTATATTTTTATTTACTGTAAACAGTTTTATTGCTTTTGATTTTAATATATTTTTATTATAATTCGGTATACAGAATGTACGTATTTACTATAATTATTCTGTTGAAAGGATAAAATATGTTAGTGCAAAGATAACAGCGGTATAAGATTCAATATGCCAGCGTGTTATTGCAATAACACGCTATGTAAAATTCAATTAATAATAGATTGACATTGGAATGACCCTATATTATTGTTCATAATAAGTAACCGATTTTAATTTATAGAGTTTGGATCTCAATTAAACCAAATCAAATCAAATAATAAATATACTATTTAAATTTTAAAAATGTTCTTATCATATATGGAGGGTAAATATCAATAATAATAATAACAATAATAATAATTAATTGGTAGGTAAATTAACAATAATATTAAATTACTCAATTAATATTAATCAACTATATTAAATAGTTATTTTTAATTTAAAGTTATAATTTAATAACATATAATTATACAATCAAAACGATGTTATATATGTGTAACATCAAAGGTTGGATCCTTTTCAGCATTTTGCCACACACCTCTATCAAATTTATATACTCTCTTTTTTCCAGGTTATTAGGTTTGTAATTTTATAGTCATCTAAATTTGCAGTTACATTAATTTTTGAATTTTTTTTCAGTGAAAATGAGTAGAAAGGTTGATTCTGTGAAAGACATCAATGACTCAAAAGAAACTTGGCGTCTTGCTGTTCCAATAATGGATGTTTGGAGTGTTGTGAATAATAAGGGTATTGAACATTTGGAGATGATTGTTATGAATTCCTTGGTAAATTGCTTTTCTTTTTTTAAGTATAGATTTTTGTATGATAGTTAGTAATTACAACAAAATGCTTTTTTGTATAACATATAAAAAGAAGATTATTTTCATTTTGTTAGGGTGATCGGATTCAGGTCCTTATTCGTCATGACCATTTACTAAAATGGAAAGATGTCATTAAGGAGAATATGACCTGCATTATAAAAAATGACAGTGTCTATAACAATGATTTTCAGTGGAAGGTATGTGATCATTCAAAAAAAATTGTGTTTCTTGGTGGTACCACAATGAAGGCAATCGAACTTCAAAATATTCCACCTAAAGGATATTTCTTTAAAGATTTTGGTGAGATACTTCAAGGCAAATGCAAAACCGATAGACTGGAAGGTAATTTAAATTCTATTATAACTTATATAACTTATATATTTGCAAACACATTCAATAATGAACCTTACTTTAATGTAGATATTATTGGTGCTGTTAGTGAGATAAACCATATCCAATTTAACACTCAGGGGAAGAAAATTGTTGTTTCTGTTGTGCTGAAAGATTTGAAGTAATGCGCATTGTTTTCATAACTTATGTGTTTGATAAATTTATATATTTTGCATCACTGAATCCCATCATATAATATTGTTTATTTATATTGCAAAATAGGGGTAATTGCATAAATTGCAATTTATGGGAAATCTATGGATCAAAATTTTTGGCTTACTACAATGATCCTAAAAACAATGGAGCTATTGTAATTCTGCTCACTCATGCAATGGTAAAAGATGGCCAAGGTATTACACTATCAGACTTTATAAATACATAGCTGATTTGTATTTTTCATTATACGTTCAAAACAGTAGCTAAAATTGATCAATCAACAAATATCCAATAATTCATGGAAAGAGTGTGGAAAAGATAATCCGACGGAGCGGAGGTTTGCTCCGGTTAGTGTTGAAAAATGGAGCGTCGAAAAAAAACCCGAAAAACTTCAAGAATAAGCTTCATTAATCCAATTAACTTCCAAGATTTGATAATTATTCTTGATGATGAATGAATGTAGAAGGTGAATCATAAATATAGAATATTGATGAATAAGTTTGAATTGATGAATCTTGGAGGATGATTGTTGATGATAATGTAGAAATTATTGATGGATGATGCTTGAATTGTTGATTGATAATTATTGATGATAATATAGAAATTATTGATGGCTAAGTTCCACCATTTTAGAACTTCAATGTGAAATTCTAAATGGTGATGAAGTTGAACTTTAGTGAGGGTGAAGGAGAAAATGAATATTGAGAGAGAAACCGAGAAGAAAAAGTAGTGGAAAAATAATGATTAATTGTGAATTTTTCAAGTTAGGTTAGTTAAGTCTTAAAAATGTGAAAAATAACATGTTTATATAGACTTGGTAGGTGAATGATCACCCTTGGATTGTGATCCAAGTAATTGGTTTATCAATGGTTAGAAATTAATTTAATCCTTAGTTGCGGATCATCAATTTCAACCATAGGATTAATCGTTAAGAGTGGCTAGGATTGAGTGAAAAAAATGAAAGTTGAAATTTGTGTTTGTTTGGAAGTTTTGTGTTAGTTTGGAAGTTATGGTAGTTAAGGGTAATTAGGTAAATGATGGCTTGTGGAGAAATAAGTAGTTAAGGGTAGTTAAAGACCAATGGTGTTAGAGTTTAGCAAAAGTACCAAGTTAGGAAGTAAGGCACAGAGTCACTAGTAATTGAACTTGAATTTTCATACTTTTGCCTTGATTTTTTAAACCATTTTTGGCTTGAATTTTGAGTGGCTTAACCCATGAATTTTAGTACTTTTGAGAAGTGATATTCTCCAAAAAATAAATGAAATCTTCATTTTATTCCAACTTTGCCTTTTCCTTTGAATCCAAGCAAACATCCGAATTAAGTGATAATCATTTCAATCCCCCCTGATAACTATGAATCATAAATAAATAGATGATTTCCACCACAAGTAATACGGGAAATAAACCCGAATAATTACCAAATAATATCCACCTCGAATATCCATTTAAACTGATTAAATCCATTATCACCGAACATTTGGCATAAATTTGTTATCATATGCAAATGTCGATGAATGCATGATAAATAAATAAAAGTATGCAAATGAACAAAACCATAAGCCAGACGAATTGAATAAAAAAGTTAGGACAAATTTTGGGGTATGACAGAGAGTTCGTTGTTTTTTATTCATTCCATGAATACATTAATGAGAGGTTCATCAATGAGAGGTTGGTGAGGTGTAGTTGGTGGAGAGGGTGTGCTTTCTGGAAAGGCACGAGCTTATGGCATGGTTAGGTTTAATGAAGTGGTTGTAGAAAAGTCAGAGTCACTACGCCAAAAACTGGAATAGACAGCGCACCTTAGAGGGCGCTTTATTACAAAAGCGCACTCTAAAGTGAAGCGAAAAAATAAGGAGCGAACAACTGGAATAGACAGCGCACTTTAGAGGGCGCTTTTGTAATAAAGCGCCCTCTAAGGTGAAGCGAAAAAATAAGGAGGAGATAGAGGGACAACAATACAGGGCGCTTTTTAGAAAGCGCCCTCTAAGGTTACCCTTAGAGGGCGCTTTTAAAAAAGCGCTCTATAAGTCCATGTGCATTTCCAGTTTATAAAGCGCTTTTGGAAAGCCTTAGAGAGCGCTTTCATAAGCGCCCTCTTAGGCCCCCTTTAGAGGGCGCTTTTTTTCCACAAGCGCCCTCTAAGGTCCCCTTTAGTAAACATTAAAATTATAACGTACTGCGCGTTTTGTCATTTCACTCTCTGTTATTTTCGTTCTTTTTCACGTTAGGGTTCTCACTGCTACGATTTTCGCTACTTCTAAGGCGTTCTCCTTCCACCTCTGTTAGATCTACAACATTTCCTCCTTCTATTAATTCGTTGTTAGCTGTTCGATTTTGACACCATAGGTATTTTTCTAATCTTCATATTACTTGGTTTCTCTTCTGACGTTCGCTATTGTTCATTTTTGGTTTCATTTTTCTTGGTTCATACATTTATCGAGTATTCTCAACAATAATTATTGTGTTGCAATGCTAGCAATGGAGACTAGGCATTATGGGTTAAATTTCACCAACTGTTCCATTTGTTTCTCGATGTAGAAAAAGTAGGCATTATGGGTTAACATTTGATAATCATAATTTTGTTATTAATCTTTTTGTGCCTCTGACTATATTTCCTCTTTATTTGAATGTACTGTGTGTGTTGGTGGCTGATTTTGTGGATATGAAGAGAAACCTGCAGCATCTTGTAAGTAGTAGCTCTAACTTTTGCTGGCCCTTGGTAGAGATTCTCTTTTACTATTAATATTGTTGCCGTTCTCTTTCTTTTTATTAGGTGATCCACATATATTCTCTCCTTCCCTACTATATGAAAGTTTCAGTTACCTTATCCTAAACTCTCAACTTGATTAACATTAATATGATACTGCAGGTATAAATGAGCTGGAAACTGCATTATCTACGTACAAATCGATTTCTGCTGATGCTCCTGGCCAAATAATTTGGTCTGTGGCTGAAAATTATCGTTTTGAACCCGCCTTAATTGAGGTATTTTTGTTTCTGTTTTGACATTTTAACCTATGAATCTGCCTGTCCATTTACGTAGTTTGTTTGGCAGGGCAAGAAGCTAATTGCTGACATTGGCAAAATGATGAGTGTCCAAGTTATTGTAGAAGGATCAATGAACAGTTCAAACCCATACTTTTCAAGTTCTTGGAGACGCAGTTTTACTGTATGTGCTTTGAAATTAAGTTACACATTCAGTATTTGTTTTAGTACAGGAGAGTATCTGGCGTAGCTTTGAATCACTTAATCAACTCTACTATTCTGGCATAAAAATGTAGGGGGGAAAATCTACTTTATAATTTAATAATTGAATATGTTTCCTAAATTTACACACTTTATCAAAATAAGTCTGAGATTTCTTTCTCAGATATGAATTCTTTTTAGTTTATTTGACATCGCCGATGGAGTACTACGAACTTCTGGCCTATATTCATTAACATTCATTATGGTTTTCTGTATTTCCTAAATCAGGCTATACTAGCACTGGCTATTTAAAATTCTGAATTTTTTTATTAACTTCCTGTGTTATTAGCATTTTGCATACCAATTTTATCCTGTTTTTCTCAACATTATTTGGTTCCTTATGTGAAGTTATCATTTTTTTTCTTTCTGGCAGGGAGGCTTTATTCTCGATATGAGTGTGCATTTCATTGCGGGGTTAAGAATGGTAATATTCAAAATTTTACTGTCTAATTCACAGACAATTTTATTCATTAACTTGTGTTCTTCTGTATTTCCTAATGCAATTTATGTTGCAGAAAACTCTGATTATCATTGGTGTAGTAAAATCAAGTGGGACTTTCTGGCATATGAATCTTAAATTATGAATGAACCACTCTTTATCAAAACTTTCTTACTAACTATGAATGAACCACTCTGAAACCTAAATCAAATGGGACTTTCTGGCATCTGAATCTTATAATAATTTAATGGCCGTCTCCTTTTATTCTCGACAGCTTGTTGGGTGTGAGGTAGTTTCAGTTTCAGCTATGACATCGCATGTGGATTTGATCTTACCACCACCAGATAATTTATCATCTGTCTTGTAAGCCTCTATTTTCCAGAAATGACTTTACAAATACTCGACAGAAATGTGAATTATTTTTGGAATGTTTTTCATCAGTCATTTGGAGAATGGATGCTCAGGAGTATTTGTAATGGTTGTCTCCTCCAGATCCCCCAAGGCATGTGGTAAATGATCCCTCATCTTACAAACACACACGTGCACGCGTGCTACACATCCCAAACAGTAGATATGTTCATTATTCATGCATTTTTCATTCAAGTCTTTAATCATGGCATTAAACACATTATAGATCTTGTGGCGAGTTGTTGGCACGAATGAAACCCTTCAAATTGAGCGAGGATTCCAAGGACAACACGGATACCTGGTATATACTATAGTTATAAGTTACACTATAGGTTTTCAAAAGTAATAGCTTAGGTAGATCTGAACTTCTCCTTCAATATCCACTAAAGTTGCAATTAATTTATTCAAATCACTTTCAGTTATCTTTATTGTTTTCTGACGTTATGATGCTATATAGGTTTCATTATATGATGCTAATGGACAATGCAAAAGCTCATTTTTCCCATTCAGTGGAGTAACTGAAGAATTAAAAGCTTTTTTTAATGATGTTTCTGAAAACACCCTCAAGGTATTAAGATTCCTGCAAAATGCTTCCACAATTCCACCTTCTAATTTTGTAGTTTTGTGTCAAACTCGTAGCATATATTTTTGTTCATTACATTCCTTTCTTATCCTCAATTAAATGTCCATGCTAGTATGAATTCTCTAGTCTAATTTATTTCTATTTTGCAGAAGGGTAGTCAGTTTGTACTCGAGCACCGCCTCTCTTTTGTCGAGGGTGCGAGAGACGTTGCTCTTTTAGAGGCAATGCTTGAATTTGGATCAAGGCAGGGCAAGCAAGTTCAAGTGAAAAAGTTTTGAGGAATATACTAAGTGTAGATAAACAAGCCAGTAGATCAAGGCAGAGAGATCCACGTGATTGGATGAAGTTATAGGATTTGTATGCATTTATTGAAATTATTACTTGTATGAATTGGTTTTATATTTAGAATCTTTAGAAGTTAAACGATTATATATCAGTGGATTGTTGTATATGTATGGATTGTTGTATATAAGGCTTGTTGAATGCAATGTGTGAAAAAGGGCTTCAAATTATACAGTTTTAGGTGTACTGCTTCAATATACAGGTTGTCTAAAATAAATAAAGAAATATAGCGTTTTTTAAAAAAAAAAATTTAAATAACCACCCACTTTAGAGGGCGCTTTCCAAAATAAGCGCCCTCTAAACCCTTTAAATTTCCACTTTAGAGGGCGCTTTCCAGTAAAAGCGCCCTCTAAACCCTTAAAAGTTTCCACTTTAGAGGGCGCTTTCCAGTAAAAGCGCCCTCTAAACCCTTAAAAGTTTCCACTTTAGAGGGCGCTTTCTTTAAAAAGCGCCCTCTAAACCCTTAAAAGTTTCCACTTTAGAGGGCGCTTTCTTTAAAAAGCGCCCTCTAAAGTGGCCCTTAAAGGGCTTAAAGAGCCACTTTAGAGAGCGCTTTCACCAGGAAAAAAAGCGCTGTCTTTACCTATGCCAGCGCCAGATTAGAGGGCGCTTTAAAGCGCTGTTATAGGCCAAAAAAAGCGCCCTCTTTTTCCTTATTTAGCGTAGTGAGTCAAAGGGACGACTTTCTGTATCAAAAGGTTTTGGGGTAGAAGGAGTAGTTTTAGAAGTAGTACATGTATTTAAGGTTTTTGGTGTCATGGTTGATTTAGAAAATGTTACATAAATGGATGATCTAGATATGGTGATAGTTTCAGAAACACTTGAGGGTCTGGGAGGAGGATGGTTATGGTTCCAAAAGGAATATATGGTGGTTGAGAAGTTTGAGGAGGAATAGATGAAGTAGTCATAACAAAACTAGCAAAGTAAAAAGGATTATCAGTCATGGGCAACTTACTATGACTCCCAGAAGGAGTCACTTCAGAAGACCTAGTAGTCACAAAACAGATAGGCTCTACTTCTGGTCTCATTGTGTCTTTCAGAATGCCGAGTCCATAAGTCCTAGCAACTTTGGTAGGGGTTCTGGCAAATCCACAAGGTCCTTCACCAAAAGAGTTAGACTTCCTTTTTCTATTCTGAGAGTACACGTCAATCGGATGATCTGGAAGTTCTTCTTGAGATAACACACCAGGATCAGCACCTGATGCCAGACAGTCAACAATGTATATTTCCAAAGCCTTTTTAGATTATTCCTTTGAGAAGAGAGGATAATCATCCACTAGAATCCTTCGAGAAGCAACATACACCTTGTCTAGAAGCTCTGAAGGATTAACGAAGTTTGTAATCAAGGACATATTCTTCACATAGTGTCCATTGAGATTATTCCCAATGAAAAATTCAACTTCCTTGGTCATTCCTGCATCCATAAGCTTCTTCACCAGCTAGCTTTAAAACAAGTTTTTCGGAAATCAACCTACCCATAGGTATCCAATTTCGCATTTTATTAGATCCATTTTTAGATTCCTTAACCATTACCCTCATATACTTGAAGAGAATTGAGGGCAAATTCATCTTGTCACCACCTGACAGATAGTACAACATGTACTTCTGATTAATGTTAATGTAATCTTGAGAGTTTGAAGAAGGTCTGGGATGAACGCAACCAAGAATAATCTTGAATCATATCCTAAGATTTTCATGAATATTTTTAGGATTGGAAAAGGGCTTTCCATCCATGAAGATAACTTCTGCAATCTCTTCCATCTTACTCTTCTTGGCAAGCATACCAAAACACCGCTTCCTAGAACCATCATGACTAAGAAGTGAAGCAATAGACTTCAAAATTGCTTTACCAACTCGTAGTAAACTGGTCCTTTGAGATGTTCAAAGTAACCTACCCATCCTTGAGTGATAACAATTCCAAACAGAACATATCCATTAGCTTTGAGATTATCAAAATCCACCAATAGTTCACTGTAGCGATAAATTCGTGACCATTAAGCTATGGATAAACTTAATGTCAATAAAACCAGAGTTGCCACCACGCTTTTATTATTTCCAAAGGAAAAGGGAAAAGTACGAATAAAACCCAAAGATAAGAAGTTTTCAAATCAAAACTAATAAAATGCCAGAGATTACAGGTAAGAGGGTTGGTTACACAGAGGAAAGGTGTTAGCATCCAAAGTGTCCTAGGTACTCCTAGGGAGCCCTTTCTTATATGTGTATGTGTTTTTGGTATAAAAGATGTTTGAGAAAAATAGAGTGTTGGGATGAGAAAAGAATTCATTGATTATATTTTTGTGTTTGACAAGACCTTCGGACTTGTGCCTACGTACCAACATAAAAATGAGGGATCAAAACCTCGTAGTTTATGGTAACAATTTCAAAATGAGTGGATTGCTTTTAACAAAAATTTAAATTTAAAAGAGGCACAAAGGGTCTAAAAGGGTTTGGATGAGTGTTAGTTCTTTTTATCTTTTTTTTTTTTGAAATTTTAAGTCAAGTATGGTTAAGTTCATTTACAAGTTTGATTTAAGAAAAGAGTTCAAAAATGCAATGGCATAAGGCCAAAGTTTCTAATTTGCAATAAAGTCTAAGTTTAAAAATTACAAGTAAAGAAGGTTTTGAAAAGGGGGAGAGATTTAAAATTTAAGAAGTGGGAGGAGATGAAGAGACTAATCCTAAGCAAAAATTTAAAAGTTAAGAGTTGAAAAGATCTGACCAATGGGATGCAATCCAATAGACAAGAATGTCATATAGAAACCCATTTTTCCTTTGTACTTTAGAGTCAAGCAATATCAATAACAAACAGCAAGATGAGGAGCAAGGCATCATATAAAGATAGCCACATCCCAGCTAGCAACTTCATAGTCTTCTTTTAATCTTCCCATGTATCAGATGACATACTCCCTGAATGGCTCAGAATAAGGCATTAGACACAGGTTCAAAGTACATTTGCATCAAGACCATGTAGAAGATGAACTCAAGTGGATCCCAATACTTGCATCAAATGAAAGCTCACTTCTCAAAAGCTTGGTTTCAGAAATGTTGGCATTGGCCAAGTCCTTTTGCATAGGGAATGTTGTCTAATTCTAAGTCCAAAACTCAGATCAAATCCAACAGTCCACACAAACATTTTTTAGGTTTTTTGTTGTTTATTATGTACTTTAAGGTCCTAAGACCACAAACACAAACAAGGTACACAAACAAATATATACAATCACAATATATGGCTCAAATGAGCAAAGGGAAAATGACATAAACATAAACAAGTTAAATGATATGTGAATGGAAAATGGTAATTGACTTGAATTTAAATGACATAAAGTAAATTGCTTGAAATTAAAAGTAATAAGAGTAAAAGTTGGTCAAATGTTAGTTGATTAGATGTTAGTATTGTTTTGCTTTTTAATTGATTAAGTCATTCTTTGGAGAACACTCAACCCTCTATTCACAAGCATGGATCCTTGAACCAAGACATCTTCCAAAGGAAGGAAAAAATGCCAAGTTTCCACACAATACCATGAAAGGGGGGAGACTTACAATCTATCTTACTAGAATGATATGCCTTTGGATCAAAATTTAGCGCTATGTTAAGCAATCGTAATTGGACTTATGTAGAAGTCACAACTATCTGAGGTCGGGCAATAGAAATTTTGGTGTTAATGCATGTTAGAGATATGGTATAATGAACCATACTCCTAAAACATACCACACACAAAAAGAAAATGATCAAAGGATGGACCTGATCTCATCCATATTTGTATTGGTTCATCTAACATAAAGTTATTGATGAAGCAATTAGCCTTAGGATATTGAGACTTCATTGGTCAATAAAAGGGATGGGATAGAATGGGATTGAAGATGAAGAGGGAGGGGAAATGAGATCACCACAAATTGGTCATGGGAGGACTTTTATCAAATTAAAATCATTCATTCATTTTGGGAGATGAAATGTACATTTCATCAATCCCCTAAATCCAATGATTTTAATCCAACAAAAGTCAAATCAATCTTGACCAAGGCTCAAACACATAGTCAAACTTCACAAGTCAATAAAATGGATCAACACAATTTATACACAATTAATCAATTAAAAAATCAAATTAAAATTCATTTTAATTAAATTATGTTTGATCAAAAACCTAAAACCTCTTCAAAACACCAAATAAATGGCCAAGAGATTTATCCTAGGTCAATGAAGGTCAAAGGACCTTAGACAAAAAAATTCATAATTTTTGAAAAGTTAGAAGTATTTTTAAACAATTAAAAATATGCAAAAAAAATAATTAAATCATGAAAAATATCAATATTAATCCAAAAAATAATTTTAATTCAAAAAATGAAAGAGGAAAATATTTGAATTTTTTTTGTGGAAGTCCCATATTATTTGGATTAATAATGAAATTAATATGAATTAATTAAAAATAATGGATTAAATAAAATATTCAGAAATTCAAAAAAATGAGAGCCATCTGATCTCCCCCATTAATTGAGGTGGCAGATCAGATGGATGGAAACGCACGTTCCACATGTGCATGAGTCAACTGTCGCACACGCATGGTAATTACTTTGGATGGATGAGATTAGAAGTTGTGGACCAGATCAGATGGTTGAAACCTTGCCAACACACCACCGGAACCCTAGCTCCGGTCATCTTCTCCGGTGAGCACCACCAGACTGGTCCAAGCTTAGCTCAAAGAAAAATGGAAAATGAGTACACAATTTTGAAGGAGAAATGCTCAGGAGCACGAATCTGGCCTCAATTTTGTCAAATTCCAAGTATATAAAAAGATACAGGGATTTGAGTTTTGAGGATCATGAATTGAGTTGCTTCGATTTGACCTCAAAGTAACTCAATCTTGTCGCCTATATTGGTAGGACTTCAATAAACCAACAATTAATCAAAATGGATGAGAAATAAGGGAGAATTGAAGAAGAAAAGTTTCTGAAATCTCACCTTCGAGGAGCTTCAAATTAGCTTGATCTTGCTTCCAATTTGGCTTGGCTTGACTCTAGAAGCTTGCAGGAGATGATTTGGATGGTTAAAAAGCTTGAACTCTTGGAGTTTCAATTCTAAAACAGAATGAGAATTGGAACTCGATTTCTCAAGAAACCTTCAAGGTTATCCTTTCAATGGTGTTTGGAGAAGAAGGGGGTCGAAGCTTGGTCAAGAAGATCTCATTTCTGATCACCAGGGTCATGTATTTATAGGCTACCAAGTGCTTTTCACACACTTCCAATTTTAGTAAAAAATTGAATTTCCCTCTTGCATGGATGCATGGACGTGCACTAGGACCATGAAATGATGTAATCTGATCCATAGTTCAATGTTCATCATGCTGAAATCATGTTAGAAGTTCATGCAATTGTGTGTGAAAATTGGAACTTGAAATTATCCAAATGGTGCTCTAACTTACACCCATGTGCAAGTCCCTCATACTTTGTCCAAATGGGATGATTATGGATTTTTTAGAAAGGTGAGATCAAGGGGAACAACTTTCATGTTGAGCACGTTTTAATTTGAATCTTGGATAATGATGAATTTTGAAGTGGAAGTATGGGAAATCAAACATATTTGAAAATTTTCTAAGTCCAAGTCAAATGTTCACTTCTTCCACCTTGAATAACGTTTTCTATGGACTTCAAATGAGAAACGTTCCTCCACAAAAGTTGTAGATATTTAAAATCTATTCAATTTGGTCACAAATTTGACCTCATTTGGATTTGTCATGAGGTAGTTATGCATTTTAGAAGTTGAGGAAAATCACTTGTTCAATGGTATTGATCCAAAATGACCTATAATGTTTCCTCTTGGCACATGAATTTTAAAGTTGAATTTTAACTTCATCCAGAAATAAAGTTGAATTAGACATCTTGAATTTGATCATGAAATTTGGATGGATTTCATATCATAAAAATTGAGCAAGTTATGGTCTTGGGAAGTTGACCTCCAAACTAGGGTTCAGACAAAATGACCTATAATCTTTCACCATAAAAAATGACTTTCCAAGCAAAACTAGCTCTTGACGTAAGCATGAAAGTTGTTTGGAATGTCATTTAAAGTAACTTTTATCTTGGAATGATTTTCATATGACAAAAATTGTAGGAGATAGGGTCTAGGGAACCCCGGTTTTGACCAGTTGACTTTCTCTAGTCAACCACCATGAACCAACTTGCTAGCTTGATATTCTCTTGACTTTGGGGAATAATTGAGGATCATATATGTATAAGATGATGTAATATGAAGTATACCTTGATATATTTGATTAATTGTTGAAGAAACTAATTTAAGAAGTCACATAAGATACCCCGATGAATTAGGGTTTCCAAGGCAAACAAACTCCAAACTCTTGATGATTTCTTGATCAAAATAACATGTGAAGATCATGGGGATCCATATATGATACTTAGATACAATGTGTATCATTTCTTGATTGAGTTCCTTGTATTAAGGGTCTTAAACCCTAGATATGAGCTTGATAGGGCATAGGTGAACACACACACTACCTACAAAAGCAACAAACTATACGTTGACATATTTTGGGTATTTTAGTTAATAAATAATGAAAAATTAAGGATTACACAATCAAATTTGTTTGGTGATCTCTCCCAATGCAAACCCAATTAATGAAGGTAAAGAGAATGCCAATGTGTGATCCCAATGCCAATGCATATGATGAGATGGCATGAGGGATCTTAGGGTCAAAATTGGGGTCTCACATTCACAAAGAACCGTTAACTTTTCAACTGGAGTAAAAATAGTAAGCTCTTGAATCCCTTCTAGAACTTGCTCTTGTTGTTGTTACTGTTATTGAACTTGTTTGCAGAATGTTGTGAAGCCACTATTAGCAAAGAATAAAAGTTTTAGGATTTCTGAAAGTATTTAAGCTCAAAGAGAGAAAGTATAGGTTGTGATAGTAGAAAAAGTGTGTGAAGTGAGTGAAGTGGGTTTAAATAGAGGTTTTTTCAATCATGAAAAAACTTTGAATATTGCAAAAATATGACAAGGGGGTAAAGCGTGAAGATTTTACCTAATCACAAGGTTTATTCACCCAACGTGTCACATCAACAGATCAGAAACGGTTCAGTTTTCTAAGACAACTATCTTAAAATTGTTCCACTAATCGATATTGATTGACAGCTATTAAATGCAAAACTATTCAGTATCCATAAAGTAGATTTCTTTAACCAAACAAGTTTTGACTGGATACATCTGAACTTATGAAACCTTCTCACTTCAGAAGACTCACACGTTCAGAACCAAAAAAAATCTCAGAGTCTCATTTGACAATTCTAAGAGATTAACATTCTGAAAAAAACATCTTTTTCATTCTGGATATAAGTCCATTTTCAAATTTTTCAAAATGAAAACAAATATATCTTCAGCAAGGGATTTTGTACAGATATCAGGCCATTGATGGTTTGTATCAATAAATTTTAGATTAAAAATTCCCTTTTGAACATAGTCACGTATAAAGTGATGTTTTATCTCAATATGTTTTGCTCTAGAATGCAAAATAGGGATTCTTAGATAAACAAATAGCATAAATATTATCACAGAGTATAAGAATGTTACTTTCATATGTCTGGAAATCTTCTAGATGAATTTTCATCAAGAGTATATGAGTGTTACATCCAGAAGTTGTTATGTATTCAACTTCAGCAGTTGAAAGTGCTATTGTTGATTGGCTTTTGTTGGACCGTGAAATCAGATTATCTCCCAAAAACTGACAGCTTCCATAAGTGATTTTCCTCTTATGTCTGTCTCCAACATAATCAACATCACAATAACCCACTAGTTTGTAGTCTTTGGATTTTCTATAATACAAGCCAAGGTTAAGCGTACCTTTCATATATCTGAAGATCCTCTTAACAGCTATTAAGTGGGACTCTTTAGGATCTGATTGGAAGCGAGCATACAAGCAGACACTAAATAAAATGTCAGGTCCATAAGCAGTCAAGTATAAGAGAGAACCAATCATACTTATGTATACCTTATGTTCTAACTTAGAACTTACCTCATCCTTCTTAAGGATACATGTAGGATGCATATGAGTCTTCAACATATTGCATTGTGACATGTCAAACTTCTTCAGTAGTTCCTTGAATCCCTAGAAAGAACTTGAGTTCTCCCATCAGACTCATCTCAAACTTTTCCTGCATAGACTAGGAAAATTCCTTGGACAAAGTAGCATTAGCATAACCAAATATGATATCATAAACGTAAATTTGAACAACAAGGATATCATTTTTTAATGACTTACAAAATAAATTTGTATCAACCTTCCCTTTGGTGAAATAAGTTTCTAAAATAAAATTGCTTAGTCTTTCATACAATGCTTGGGGAGCTTGTTTCAGACCATACAATGATTTCTTAAGTTTGAAAAAAAAATCTAAATTTTTAGGATTTTCAAAACCAGGGGGTTGGTGTACATACACTTTTTCAGTAATGTAACCATTCAGAAATGCACTCTTAACATCCATCTGATACAAGATGGTGTTATGATTAACACCAAAGAAAATTTAGAGACGAATAGAATCTAACCAGGTAACTGGTGCAAAGGTTTCTGCATAGTCAATCCATCTTACTGACTATATTCTTGTGCTACCAGTCAAGCCTTATTTCTTACCACCTCTCCTTGTTCATTCAACTTATCTCTGAAGACCCACTTTATTCCAATAACGTGAGTTCCTTTGGGTATTGGTACTAGATCCCCCACTTTATTTATGGAGCATTGATTGAGTTCCTCTTGCATACCATTATGTGTACAGAAGCGCTACATTAATTGATGTACGCTCTATTAGAGACACGAAACCCAAAAAAGTCTCTTAAGAAGGTTTGAATGAGGATCTGGTTTTGACGGGTTCAAATTTGTCTCCCAGGATTAATTCTTCAGAATGTGAAGATATTTGTTTGTTCCTTCTCAAAGCATTCTAAGCTTTGAAAACTTCTGGTTGAGGAGCTTTAGAGTCATTTGCTTTAGCTTCTTTATCTTCTGAATTCTTTCCTTCAGAACCTAAATAAGTGATCTATAGATCTGCAACTAGCTTTGACTTTTCAGAGTCAAGCTTACCATCGAATCTGACATGTATTGATTATTCAACAATATGTGTCTCAATATTATATACTATATAACCTTTTGAGCATTTAGAGTATCCTAACATGAAGCACTTATGTGCCTTAGAATCAAACTTGCTCAGATTATCCTTAGTCTTCAACATAAAACAAGAACATACAAAAGGATGAAAATATGTAATGTTGGGCTTCATATTCTTCCACAATTAATAAGGAGTCTTACCCAGAATAGGTCTTATAGAGATCTTGTTCTGAATATAACACGTTAAGTTGATTGCCTCTGCCCAAAAGTTCTTAGCCACATTAGTCTCATTGATCATGGTTCTGCCCATCTCTTGCAGAGTCTTATTATCCTCTTTACAACTCCATTTAGTTGTGTAGTTCTAGGGCATGAGAAATCATGGGAAATGCCATTAGCATCAAAGAGTTTTTCAAAGTCTTTATTTTCGGATTCTCCACCATGATCAATTCTGACTTTTATAATTCTGAGATCCTTCTTATTTTTCACTTGAGAGCATAAGGTAGAAAACACAGGATGTGACTCATCCTTGTGTCTGAGAAATTTCACTCATGTTCATCTGTTGTAGAGATCAATAATGACTAGTCCATACTTCTTACCATTGACAGAGGCAGTTTTCACTGGCCCAAAGAAGTCAATGTGCATAAATTCCAATGGTCTAGAGGTTGAAACAATATTTTTAGCTTTGAAAGAAGTTTTAGAAAACTTGTCTTTTTGACATGCTTCACAAAGAGCATCTGAAGCAAACTTCAGATTTGGCAAGCCTCTGACTAAATTAAGCTTATTTAGTTGAGAAATCTTCCCCATGCTAACATGGTCCAATCGTCTATGCCACGTCCATCGCTATCCATTTACAGGCATAAGACATTTTACATTTTGATTCTTCAAATTAGAAAGTCTTAGCTTATAAATGTTGTTTGTTTTTCCTCTTTCCATTGAAAAGAACTGAGCCATCCTTTTGATTGACAACTTTACAGGACTTTTGATTGAAAATAATGCCATAACCATTGTCACTTAATTGACTCATGGACAATATATTATGCATTAATCCTTCAACTAAAAGAACATTAGTAATGGAAGGAAGATATTCATTCTTCCTGTCATGTTCTGCGAGCATCTAGAATCCAAGTACCATGACTGGTGTCTCAACTCCACTGCTAAGGATATCTGCAACATGGAATATCTTGTCCTTAGGTACCCACATATTTTTGGGTCCTTTAGGGGTAGTTTTTCTAGAGCTCTTAACAAACTTGAGTTATTGTGCAGGATATATATACATGAATGTATGATTGAAACGAGAATAAGGTTTTGCTTTAGCCTTATGCTTAGAAGCATTTCTACCTTTAGGCGTATTTTGTTTCTCAAAAGGGACAAAATGGGACTGAAGAGTATTTGGCTTCTGATCTTTTTCAGAATCATATTCTTCGTCAGAATCATAACCAGTACCCCTTGTTCCATTTCTGCTAACACCATAAATCATGGAAGCCATTAAGCTTCTATTCAGGCTTCTAGCAAGAAACTTTTGGAAAGGTTTATCATATTTCTTTATGATATCACCAGAACTTGTAGAGGATTTTGAAAGAATTTTTTTTCTCAAGTTTGAGACCCTTGCTTTGAGGCACTCTTTCTGAAGCTTACAATAAGATTTTGAGAACTCTTTCTGAAGCTTACAATAAGATTTTGATTCAGATACATGGATCTTCTTCAGATCCTTGTATTTGTCTAGAAGATTCTAATACTTTTCCAGAACTTCAGATAAACTAGATTAAAGTTCAAATAGAGAGAGTTAAGAAAATACCTCTTCAAAATCTGACTCATATTCTGATTCTGATTGAATCGTTTCTGCATGAGCTTCTATGCAAGCCATTAGTGCCACATTAGCCCTCTCTTCCTTAGAGTCGTCTTCTGAAGACTCTAAATCATCCCATGTCGCCATCAAACCCTTCTTCTTTACTCTGAATTTCTTCTTAGGCATGTATTTCTTTAGCTTGAGACATTCATTCTTGAAGTGGGCAGGCTTCTTGCACTCAAAGCACGTGAGTTCTTTGCCAGCTCCAGCTTTCTTGGATCCATAAGTGGACTCAGAACGACCACCTGTCCTTATTTATCCTCTGAATTTTCCTTGCCTTTTCTTCTAGAGTTGATTGGCGCGTCTGGACATAAGAGACAATTCATCTTCTTCTTTTGATTCCTCTTCAGACTCTTCATTTGTTTCTGCTTGAAGAGATTTTATCTTCTCAGATATTCTTGAAGACTTCAGAGCAACAAATTTTCTATTTCTCTTGCGCTTATCTTCCTCGAGCTCAATCTCATGACTTCTTAAAGAACTAACCAGATCTTTAAGAGAAGTGTTATTCATGTCCTTTAATAACTTCATAGCAATTACCACAGGTCTCCAATGCTTAGGTAGACTTATGATGATCTTCTTAACATGATCAACAATAGAATACCCTTTATTCAGAACCTTAAGTCCTGCAACAATATTTTGAAACCTTCAGAACATGTTCTCAATAGTTTCCTCGTCCTTCATCTTGAACGCTTTATATTTTTGAATCAGGGCTAGATCCTTGGTTTCTTTGACTTGTGTGTTCCCTTCATGCGTCATCCTCAGAGAATCAAATATAGATTTTGTAGTATCTTTGTTGGTGATCTTTTCATAATCAGTGAATAAAATATCATTTACTAAGATGGTTGTTGCATTGTGATGACTCTTATAATCTTTCTTCTATTTATCTGTCATCACTCTTATTTCAACTTTATTACCACTTGCATCTAATGGGTGTATGTAGCCATTAACTACCATATCCCAAAGATCAACATGTGACCTATAAAGAAGATATCTATTTTTTCCTTCCAATAATAAAATATATCTCAATAAAAAACATGAGGTTTAGAATTGTAGTAGTCTCTATCATTTGTTTGAGCAACTAGTGGTGGAATGTTATCCATGTGTTTCATTGAGGATCTTTATCTGAAACTATTAAGTGCTTGATATTCTTATCAACACTAGAACCGGATCTCTGATGTCAATTGAAGGTGGCAAGAAACACAAGAAAGGGGGTTTGAATTGGGTTTCTAAAAATGAAAGCTTTTTCAAAACCAACTCAATCAAGTAATAACACAAACAATAAAAATAACAAGGTTATTTTTATACTGGTTCGCTGTTAACGAAACTACCTCTAGTCCACCCTACCAAGGTGCTTTTTCCTTCTCAACAAGGACTTAATCCACTATAACCTAAATTGATTACAAACACCACAAAGATAAACCGTATTTGACTTTTTGAGTTTATTTGACTAAAACCTAGTCACTCAAGGAAACCACTCAAAAAACTTTGAGATTTACGAGTATGTGTTTACAATAATGCTTCTAAGAAAGAAGATTAACACAAGTTAAGTACAAATATTTTCTTCCCATAATAACGAGCTAAAACTCTATATGTGTTTTCAAAGATTATACATAGAAAAATATATATTTCAGCAAAAACGTGTGTATGAGCAATAGCGTGAGCGTCAAAGTCATAACTTGTCAGCAAAAGCTACACACTAGATAAAAAATATTAGTGTACAAAATTGTTCTCTAAGAAACAACATATTATTATCATCAAAACTAAAGTACAGATGCATAACCAAATTTTATTCTTACAATATATATATATATATATATATATATATATATATATATATATATATATATATATATATATATATATATATATATATATATATATATATATATATATATATATATATATATATATATATATATATATATATATATATATATATATATATATATATATATCAGATTCATACATTGTGAGTAACATGTGAGTCTACATCCCTTATCTTTATTGTCTTTATGTTTCCTTAATTGAAACACTTTACAATTATTTTTATTTTCCCTGCTTGTCAATTAGTGCATTTCGTTTAATGTCATTTATTGCAGTTTAATTTTGTTTTAATTCATGCTTTTGCATCTACAAAGTTTGTCTTCCCTTTGTCTGCATATAGACATTCACAGTTACTTCACATACATACTTTCTTGTACATGTGTCTTGCACAAATTATTTTTGAGATTTTTTTAGTTAATCTCACATACTATTTAAACTCGTGATTTTTCTCTAAAAACACATGCAAACACTCACATCAATATGTTTGGTCTTGGCATGACACACCTAATTATTTTCCAAATAAATGACACTCTAACTATCACATTAAAATTAAACTTCATCTTGCTCAACACCCAATTCTCTCACCAATAATGTAAGTCATAAGGATTCTTTGGTAGATTTATTTGCCGTTATGTACTCTACTTCAATTTTTGACATGTCTACTGTGGATTAAACAAATGATTTCCAACAAATAGGTCCTTCTGCTAAAGTAAATACATATCATGTTGTAGACCTCATATCATCCATATCACCAACATAATTTGAATTAACATATCCTACAACCAAAGAATCGCCTTATTCACTTCTAAACATGATATCATAACCAACTATACCCTTCAAGTACCTGAAAATCCACTTGACTACTTCCCAATGATGCTTACTTGGTTTAGACATAAACTTACAAACTTGACTTATAGCTTGTGTAAAATCTAGTGTAGTACAAACCATAACACACATTAAAGAACCAATAACACTGGCATAAAAAGCCTTTGACATATACTTAAATCTTGCATCTATCTTTAGAAACTTATCCAATATGAGCTTAAAGTGATTCTCCAATGGAGTAGTCACAACCTTTGTATTGCTCATGTCAAACTTAGCATATTTTCAACATAACTTTTCTGAGAGAGCCATAAATTTGTAGCACTTATATTCTCGTGAATTTCTAGACCAAGAATCTTTTTAGGAACACCTAAGTCTTTCATGTCAAACTCCTTTCCCAAAATGATTTTCAGTTCATTTACATAATGTAAATTTTTAGCAACAATCAACATACACTACTACAAAATATGCATTTTGTAACAATTTCTTACTACGACCATTTATCCAACCGAAGTAATATTTATTCATTAGGTTCTTTTTTTAAAATCACTTTTCCCCCACGGTCCAAATAAACAACTGTGGTGATATGTAAAGGAATAACACACTCTGAATTCCATCAACGATAATTTTATATTTTTTAGTTACAAAAAGGGTGTGTTCCCTTAATTTCTATATTTTAATGACAATTAAACTATTTTTCACCATGATCCAAATTAACAACAGTGGTTAAATATCAGAGATATTTTATCACGATTCATTTTATCAACTGTGGTGAAATATTTTACCTATATAAACTAACTTAATTAACTTCAGAACAGTCTGTGCTATAAAGTGAAACTCTAAATTCTCACATCTTATCCCAATCTCACAAAAACCCCCAAGATATCTTTACAAAACTCCAACTTTTCTTTACAAAACTCCAACATAACTTCTCAAACTAGTATGGATTAAAGAAATGTGTCACTAAACTTTGCAAGACGAAACACGGAACTCATTTCTTTGTCTTCCTCTTCACATTTTTGGTACGTACGTGAAATATTTTCCACCATTCATTTTATGAATTATGTTCTTGTTAAAAATATTTATCCTTTAGGGTTTACTATTTTTCTTGTTGTTAAGATGAGAATAAAGGCTTTATATTTTTGTTTTTATTTAGTTAAGTAAAAGGTTTATGTTATTAATGTGGTTTTTGTTAGTTATATATTTTTTTGTTGAGTTATGTTGTTGTGTATGTTGATACAAGTAAAATTTTTTATTAATCTTGATGCTTTTGTTGATTATGTTTTTTTTTGTTTAAATAAGTAAAATGTTTATATTATTGTTGTGCTTTTTGTTAGTTATTTTATTGTTTTTATTGAGTTATGTTGTTGGTTTTGTTAATATAATTAAAATGTTTTTGTTAATGTTGATGTTTTAGTTTAGTTATACATATTGTTTTTTTTTGTTGAGATAACTAAAAGTATGTTATGGTATTGTTGTGGTTTTTGTTAGTTATGTTGTTGTTTTTTGTTGCCCTATGTTGTTAATGTTGAGTTATATATGTTGTTAATATTTAATTATGTTGTTAATGTGTAGTTATGTTGTCTAGGTTTTTGCTCTATATTGTTAATATTTATTTATGTTGTTATGTTTTTTGTTCTTTGATTTTTTGTTGATAATGTCAAGTTATATATGTTTTTTTATATAGGTAAAATATTGTGTTGTTGTTGTTTTTGTTGCCCTATATTGTTATTGATAATGTTATTTCTTGAGAAACATTCTTTTCTTTCAACTCAACATATCTAGAACATATAATAGATGATACAATTGGTTTTATTATATCGTATGTGAATTTAGTATTTTACCAACCATTCACTGAACATATAACCTGACAAATTAAATTAGAAAATAATAATCTAAAAAGTTAAGTTATATTTTAAGAACAAGTTACACTATTTAATATTTTTCGAGCTTTTTGCAGTCTATTATTCATATCTCACTCTTTAACAGTTAGAATTTGGTTCGATAATTCTAGTTATTCAATCAACAATTTCTTCTCGACAAGTTCATTATGTAAAACATTAAATATATGGAGAAACTCTGATTCATGATGATGATGATGAAGATATTCTCAAAAAATTCGATACTTTGCAAAATAAATTAGTAGAGAAGGAAATGTTGATTGAAGAATTAGAAAAATCAATCATAATTCTAATTGTTAAAGAGTGAGATGTGGATAATCATTTGCAGAAAGCTCAAAAAAATATTGACTTGTATAAGTTATTCTTCCAATATAACTTAATTTTTTATATATTATTTTTTAAATCAAATTGAAAGGTTATATGTTTAGTGAACGGTTAGTGAAGCAAAAATTTCACATAAGTTATAATAAACTCAAATGTATATATCATCACAGTTGGAATCTACAACTGTGGTGAAATGTTTTTCACTAAATATTTCACTATGGTTAGAACTTATAACAATTGTCAGATATATAAATTATCTAAACTGTTGGCCCTGGTTATCGAAACCATGATCATTCCACCTATTACTACGGTTGGTTTTTTCAATTACGGTGATAGTTTGTGCGCTATTCTATTTTTACCACGGCTACCAACCCGTGATGGTAAAGAGAGAACTTACTACCACATATTTTGTTACCGCGAACCTTCAGCCGTGGTAAAATCCTTCTCTCAACTATGGTGATATTTTATTTTTGTAGTAGTGATATCATCAACGTACAATAACATGAAAATAAAATAGTTGTCATCAAGGCTTCTAACATAAACACAAAACACACTCGCACCTTCTATAGCCAATATGAAACATGTATGAATCAAAGTGCTTGTACCATTTCCTTGGAGGCTATTTTAAACCATACAAATTTCTCTTCAACTTACAAATTATACTTCCATGTTCAATGTCACTGAACAAATATTGTCTTCACATCCTTATGTTATAAATGCATGCCTTATTTGACTATCAAATCTGACACGACCCTGATAGAAGTATGTCTAACAACTAGAGATAAAATCTCATCATAGTTAATTCTCTTATATTGTGAGTACCCCTTTTCTATAAGAAATTCCTTGAACTTTTCCTCTTATTTATCTGTTATTGTTGGTTTTCTCTTGAACACCCACTTAAAACCAATGGCCATTTTCTCCTTAGAAAATTGAACAAGCTCTGATGTATGATTTTTCTTTAAGGAATATATCTCCTCCAACATTGCACTCATCCACTTATCTTTCTCTTCGCTAACTATAGTCTCTCAAAAGGTGGAAAGGTCTTTAGAACTAGTATGAAGTGCATAGGCTGCCGTGTCTTGAAACCCATATCTTTTTATGGCTTTCTGGAATGGTGCTCTCTGTTGTCACGTCCCAACTTTGACCCCGAATCACCAAATCAATACATATATCATAGCTTATGAATCTTTACATAGCATAACATGTTTTTCATCATGCATAATGCCTAAAATATCAGTCGAAATAAATTTTTGGATCTACAGACAAACCAGTTGAATCAATTTTCAAATGTGTGCCAAATTAGCGGGAAAAAAATTTCAAACTCAAACTTTCAAACATCAGTTATATTAATCTTCATTTTGCATAGTTTAACTTGGTGTGCTTTCTTTATTTATTCGACTACTTTTTTTGTTAAATTTTGATTCTCCTGAGCGTTTTAATCGGGTATTTTTTACTTCAAATTTTGATCAAAACATGTATATTTCTAAGAAGTTTATTATGCGTTGATCATTGTGATGCAACCATTTTATTTTTTCGAGCACTTTTGCGCCTAATGTTTATTCATTTTTATCCTTTTATTTTTGCTTTTTTAGCCAAAATGATTGGCATAATTATTTAGAGTTAATCGATCATTCGGTTTGAATTTTCGTTGTGTATTTTCATTTTAGTTTAACTTTCAAAGTTATCTTTTATAGTTCAAATTAATTAATAAAAGGATTAGAAAATCATATTTTTTATGGGCTAGCAAATAAAGGACACTTGGCATCATGTCATTGAGAGACCTATAAAAATCCAGAATTTGAGACCTTATTTTGATTTTGTTGTCATATGGGTTCATTCCATTAGTTGTCAAGGGAATCCAATGTTTTCCACAAACATTGAGACACATGGCATGGGATAATTGGGGGAGGAAAATTTTCAAAATGAAAAGAAGAAATGCATCTGATGAAATGAGGGAATGAGATGTTTTTTAGTGGACCACTTGCTCGTTGGTTTTGGTTTTCCTCTGAGTTTTCTTTCAAAACCACTAAACAAGGGCTAAGTTTTTTATTATTCATTTCATATTTGTTCTCCTTCTTCTTTGATGATTTCCTTCGCATCCACACAAGCTCGCCGCACCAACACCACCTCACCCTAACATTTCCTCCACCTTCGACCTACAACAACCCTTTCATTCCACTGTTTTTCTTCTTCTTCCCGTCCGCTCTCCATCACTTTCCCTTTCATTTTCCAACCATCATCACTCCATAAACTTCATTTCTCCCGTCAATCACCAATCACCACCATACATCAACATATCAACTCATCATCTTCATCCCATTATTCTTCCTCTTATCTTAACAATAACCCTGCAACAAACCTCCATAAATCACCTTGAAACCTCTAATACCTTTACCTCACTTTTTTTTTCGACGACACTACTCCCTTCCGACGCTGCACCAAGTTTCACCCTTTCCTCCCTTCATCAACTTCTCCACCTCTAACAACTTCCGCGGATTCAATATTTCATGTCGTTATGTTTCCGAATTTTCATTAATATATTAATTGTATTTCTCCATGTTATGACCTTTGCATACGACGTCTCATTTGTTGTCGACACGCACAAACCGGATTTGAGCACATTAGTTAGAATTTTGTATGCATTTCTTGACTTTTTGCTTATTTTGAATTTCGATTGTGAGGTTTACTTAATAACGGTTTTGATACTATTTACTTTCCATTGTGTATATTAAGCCTCACTTTGTGTTTTCATTTGTTTAGTGTTTGAGTTCATTCTCATTCCATGACATTTGCAATGATACATTATATGGTAACATTTATTTTGATTCATGATAACAAACAACGATCCAACGTCGTTGCGTTTGAATCAAATTTGAACTTAACTTCCATTTGCTTTGCACATTCTTGAGTTATATGACATTGATTCATATCCTTGCATCATGATCTTAATTCGTGCATGTTTAAGTTTTGTTTTACTTCTTTCGATTCAATTAAGATGAACGTGTGTTGTGTATATGACATGTCTGCCACTATCTCCTTCCCTGTGGCTTACTCATGGGACTCCTTACAATGAGACCCTTCCTGTTCACGAACACTTATTTGCTTTGAATTGTTTTATTGGGTTTGCTTTAATCATTTAATTATCTCATATCTCTATTCGACAAAATGTACCCCCACTACCATGGCGTGTAATAATTTTATCGCTTTATTCTTGATTGGTTATTTTGTTTGGGTAGTTTCTAACACAAGAATAAAATCAACCCTTTTTCAAAAAGAACAAAAAAATAAAAACTCGATCCAACGTTGAGTACTTTTATCAAAGGCCAACCATTTCAAACTCTTATATTCAATCCATTTCTACCATTTCTGATTTCTCAAACTTTTCACCTTCAAACCATCTTCAAACTCTCCAACCATTTTATCGAATCTTTTTGCAAAATTAAATGCTTGATCCAACATCAAGTCATTTTCACGATGAAAATAAAAAACACTTAATGCTTATTAAACACTTTTTATAAATATGGAAATGGAACATGGTGGATACCACGGGCTCCAGAGACTAAGATTCGAGATGGATAACTCGTTCGTCCTAGTTCTCTCCATGATTAAAAACTTTTAATGTGACTTCTTCAAACCTTTACTTAATTAAATCTCAAAACAACTAAGAGATATCAAACAATTTTACAAATAAGATGAAAAAGGAATGTGGTGGATATCACGAGCTCCAGACTAAGATTCGAGATGGATATCTCCCCCATCCTAGTTCTCACCATTAATAAAAAATAATAATTCAATCAAAACCTTTTCTCTCCGCCGTGCTATTAATCCTCAAACCCTTTTTGTAAACGAAAGGTAATTTGTCCTGAGACGACGCAAAAACAATATTTTGTCCACTTGAACGTGTGAATAAGCTTGTGATGTTGCCCAGGAATGTTTATTTGTAAATCCATTTGATTGTTCCCTTCTCCATTTTTTGGGGGTAGCCAACAATGTTTTCATCGAATATTAAAAGGAAATATTTTGTTCTCCCGAAAGTCCCAAGGTTGTAAATGCTCTTCTGGATAATCACAACAAGAATCTCCACATAGTGCAACCCATCAATCCTCCAAAATGAGCTCTTTGTCTAGTTGCAACGGTCAAGCTTGATGGATCCTCCTTTGAATGCATCATCACCACTTTGTTGAGTTATCGGTGTTGAGGATTTAAAACCTCCTTAAAAGCCTCTATAAACTCCCAGTCTTCATAATATCGGCATTTTCATATCATGATCATTCTCATATCATGCATAAAAGTAAAATCAAGTCACGCATAACCTAAAGTTTACTTTGTGCTCATTTGCATTGACCCAGATCTCGGTGCTGATTGTTATCCCTTGACCCCAAGTCCAGTTGTTAGCGACACCTTCCCAAATCCAATTGTCACTGGTATTCCATGATAAACCCAATTGTCATTGTCATCTTTCAAAGTCCAATTGTCATTGGCATTGCTTAAAACCCAATTGTTATTGGTACTCCCCGAAGTCCAGTCGTCACTGGCATATTGTTTAAAGGCTAGTAGTTACTAGTATCTATTTTTAAATCTAATTGTTATTGGTATTCTTGAGGCTAGTTGTTACTAGTATCTGTTTTAAAATCCAATTGTTATTGGTATCCTTGAGGTCCAGTTGTCACTGGCATTATCTTCAAAACCCAGTAGTCATTAGTATCATCACAAAGTCCAATTGTAATTGGAACTCTTTGTTGGTAATCCAATTTTTATTGGTATTCAAAGTCCAATTGTAATTGGCATCCAAATTTCAGTTGTCACTGGCATCATTGTCCAAGTCTGGTTGTCACCGTCTTTATTCTCAAAGTTCAATTGTTATTGGCATCATTTTACAAATCCAATTGTCATTGATACTTAAAGTCTAGTTATTACTGGAAATGTTTGCAAGTCCAATTGTTATTGGCACCTTCAAGATCCAATTGTTATTGGTATCCCAAGTCAAGTCATCAATGGCATCACTTGCAAAGGTTGGTTGTTACCAGTGTAGGTCTTCCAAATCCAATTGTCACTGGCATCTCTTTAGAATCTGGTTGGCACCAACATATATTTTAAAGTCCAGTTGTTGTTGACATCCCTTACAGAGTCCAATTGTCAATAACCTTCATTCTCAAACATCTAATTATTATTGGTGTCCTCAAAATCCAGTTGTCACTGGTAGCCTATAAAGTCCAGTTGTAACTGGCGCTCTATTTTAAAACCCAATTGTTATTGGTACCTCTTAAAGTCCAGTTTTAACTGGAACACTGTCTTAAAATCCAATTGTTATTGGTGCCTTTTTAAAGTCCAGTCGTTACTGGAATTGTTGGCAAGTCCAATTGTTATTGGCATCATTCTTAAAGTCCAATTGTAACTGGCACTCTGTTTCAAAAATACAATTGTAATTGGTACCTTAAGTATGGTTGTCACTGAAATTGTTTTAAATTCCCATGGTCGTTGGCACCTTTAAAATCCAGTCGTTACTGGCCCCATCTTGAAAAGATAAGTTGTAACTGATCAAAGTCTAATTGTTGTTGGCACATACAGGGAGCTTTATACCCTGTTTGTCCTGGTGTTTCCTAGAAAGTCATGTATGACTCTTTATTCTAAGGAATTCCCACAGTTTAGGATGCCATCCTTGTTAGAAGACTCTAACATTTTGTCTTGATTGATTTCTTTGTAAAGATTCCTCATAGCCTTTTGCATGGATGTTTTTCTTGTCAGAAAACTCCCGAGTTTTGTCTTGGACGACTTCTTCGTAAAGAATCTCCATGTTTCCTTTGTACGAGGATGACTTTCTTGTAAAAAAGCTCTCGAGTTTTGTCCTGATTGAATTCTTTATTAGGGATCCTCTTTTATTGATTGTATGATTTTCTTGTAAGAAAACTCCATAACATTGTGACGATTGATTTCATTGTTATGAATCTCCAAAGTTTTTTATTGGATGATTTCTTTTTGAAGAATCTCCAGGTTTCTTTTTTGTGTGTATAACTTTCTTGTAAGAAAGCTCCCAAGTTTGTCTTGGATGTATTCTTTGTTGGGGATCACCATTTTATTTGGTTGGATACTTTTCTTATTAGAAGACTCCAGATCTTTGTATAAGATGTATTTTCTTGTCATAAATCTCCAAAACTTTTGAATTCTCATATATTCTAAAGTGTCGTTTGTCAACCTTCACTTTGAATATTCCACAGTGTCATTTCTCCAACAGGATTGTTATCCCCATCGAGTTTTCACTCTCGTTTTTGTTTCCTGTGGGCCACCATTATCATACATATCCATCATTACCCATAGATTTGTCTGTCTTTCTTCATCCATTATGAGAGTATCTTGTTAGGATCCATCTCATCTCATATTGTATCCATATCAAACCATAATGAAAAAAATTATGCATACATGCATATCATATCATGTCATGTGCATTCAGGATCAAAATTTGGGTCTTCTTAGTACTTAACTATCTCCCATTATGATCATATGAAGAGTATCCTTATTTATATTCTCTGGTTGAAGATACTTAAATATGGACAACTTTCACACCCCAATTTTGACCATGAATTGCCAAATCAATACATTCATCATTATGCATCTTTACATAGCATAACATGCATTTTATCATGCATAGTACCTAAAATGCCAGTCGAAATAAATTTTTGGATCTAAAGACAAACCGGTTGAATCAATTTTCAAATGTGTGTCAAATTAGCGAGTGAAATTTTTCAAAATCGTGCTTGCAGATATCAGTTTTATTAATCCACATTTCACGTAGTTTGACTTGGTATGCTAGTTTTATTTTTTCGGCTTTTCGGTCATATTTTGATCCGTCTGAGCATTTTAATCGGACATTTTTTACTTCAAAATTTGTTCAAAACATGTATGTTTCCGAGAATTTTATTTCGTGTTGATCATTGTGGTGAGTCATTTTATTTTTCGAACACTTTTGCGCCCGATTTTTATTCTTTTTTATCCTTTTATTTTTATTTTTTAGTCAAAATGATTGACATAATTATTTAGAGTTAGTCGATCATTCAGTTTGAATTTGCTTTGTGTGTTTTTATTTTAGTTTAATTTTTCAAAGTTATCTTTTATAATTGAAATTAATTAATAAAAGGGTTAGAAAATCATATTTTTTTTATTGACTAGCAAATAAAGGACACTTGGCATGATGTCATTAGGGGACCTATAAAAATCCAAAATTTGAGACGTTTTATTTTTTAATTATTTTGTTGCAACATGGATTCATTCCATTAGCTGTCAAGGGAATTCAATGTTTTCCACAAAAATTGAGGCACGTGGCATGGGATAATTGGGGTTGGAAAATTTTCAAAATAAAAGAAGAAATGCATCTGATGAAAGGAAGGATTGAGACGTTTTTTAGGGGACCAATTGCTAGTTTGTTTTAGTTTTCCTCTGAGTTTTATTTCAAAACCACTAAACAAGAGAAAAGTTTTTTATTATTCATTTCATATTTGTTCTAATTCTTCTTCGAGGATTTCCTCCGCCACCACACCAACAACACCTCACCATAACCTTTCTTTCACCTTTGAACTAAAATAACCCTTCCATTCCACTGTTTTTCTTCTTCTTCCCATCCGCTCGCCATCACTTTCCCTTTCATTTTCCAACCGATGTCACTACATCAAATCTATTTCTTCCGTCAATCACCAATCACCACCATACATCAACATCTCAACTCATCATCTTCCCCTTACCTTGACGAAAACTCTGCAACAGACCTCCATAAATCACCTTGAAACCTTTACTACCTTTACCTCACTTGTTTTCCGATGACATTACTCCCTTCTGACGCCGCACCGAGCTTCACCCTTTCCTCCATTCATCAACTTCTCAACCTCTAACAACTTCAGCAAAACCCCCTTCAAACATTCATCACCACCATCTCAAACACCTTTCTTCCGTGAAACTTGAAGGAACTTCCTTCCATTTTCACAACCGTAACCGTGTATATCCTTTGAGCCACCATAACACCTCCATTTCAACTCACAAACTCGGCTTCGACAATGCATTTAATAGTAACAACAACTCAGTTTAACTTCACGAGTTCAACAATAACAACACACCATTACAAACTTTTTGAACCAACAAAGTGCACCACGGAGTGTCATTTGTGTGCCCCTTTTGTTGTTTTCCTTAAACCATTTGTTTGTTTGTTTTTGCTTTGATCTTTGTTCATTGCATTAATGTATTTCATTTGTGATGTGTTTTGTTCGATTCACTATGGGAGGCGGTTTTATTGTTCTGTTTTAACATTTGAGGAAAGTCCAACTTTGGTCTTGATATTTAATTTCCTTGTTTTAAATTTACTAATTGATTTTATGTATATTATTATTAGTGTTTTGAGTTTTAAGCATAAATTAAATATGGGCTATTTATTTGTTGATAGGCCCACTGTTTTTTTTCTTTTACCCCTTTGTGCACCTTTGTGTTACTGTTAGGTTTGTCTTTTGGTGATTGGCTGCTTTTTGGAAAAACAAGTATTTTCCAGATGTTGAACAAGATGTCCTGACATGTTGCCTCAATATTCAGCGCAATCAAGCTTGTATTAGTTGTGAGATCTAGTCTCCTTAATTGTTTTATCTACAAATTCTTTGAAGATTTAGTTCTTGTATATTATTGCGTGTTTTCCAGTGACTTAAGAATAATGTATCTTGACTTACTTACGAAGGAACAATTTCAAGACATTTAAGGAAACATTTGATTTGTTAAGAATCGTATCTTCAGAAGATTGAGAAAAGATCTTGGATCTGTTGCGAATCAAAGACTGAAGCCCATGCATCTCACTGTTATATATAGAGGAGTTCTTAACCTAGGAAGGTATCGAAGCAGTGCAATATTATGTTAGCATTAGGGTTTCGTGTGTGTGCGTTGTGTGATCCATTTGAGTATCACTTTAATACTTGAATTGGACTAGGTAAATTGAGTTATAATTTATAATCCCTCAGAAGCTTTTAAGCAAGAGTGGATTGTGTTTTTTTTTTGTGTTAATGTGATTGAGGGAAGTGAGATGGGTCTTATGTCTAGGTTTTCCCTAGATAGAAACATCCACAAGTAGAGATTAGGAGATAAGTTTGTAACCACTGAGGTTGTTCAAGACTTCAAACTAATTCTATGATAGTGGATTTCCTTCCTGGCTTGGTAGCCCCCGGATGTAGGTGACGTTGCACCTAACTATGTTAACAACTGATTATGTTATTTACTATTTTATTTATCCCGCTATTGAGTTTTGTGTGATAATATGTAGACCCTAAGGTCGTGACATCGTGTTCGACATCAGGGATATGCTTGCCATAATTTCAATTGGTATCAGAGCGAGCATCCTGCTCTATTTCTGGGTGAGATTCAGGGAAGATACTTTCTGACACCATGGATAAGGAAGGAGGATTTATCAATAGACCCTCCATCTTAGATGGATCCAACTATGAATACTAGAAGGTAAAGATGGTGGCTTTCTTAAAATCTATGGATAACAGGACATGGAAAGTTATCATTAGAGGATGGGAACATGCTGTTGTGAATGACAAGGATGGAAAGGCCACTACTGAATTGAAACCTTGTCTCGACCAATATCTTGAGCATTTTTCACATATAGATTTTCACCTTGAGTTCCTTCCTCTACACTTTCTCTCCTTTGAGAATGAGACAAAAGTGTAGTAATAATCACATCAAGATGGATATTGTCTTTCTTGTAGATAAGAGAAGTCACCAAGTGGTCATGAGAACCAGATAATAAGCACAACAAGATAATTTCCTTATCTTTGTCATCAATCTTCACCATAAGCCTTACTAGATTAATGATTATATTGTTGAAGACATTGAAATGTTGTTGCAAATTGGATCCTTCTTACATGTTTAGACTATATAGTCGTTGCTTCGTGAACAACTTATTTATAAGCATCTTTGACATATAATGACTCTCCAATTTATGTAAACCTCATTTGGTGTTGTCAGGCACATGATATGATACATTACCTCGTATGAAGCACATAGTGAATCATTCCCACAACCTACTCCTTTATCTCTTCCCAATCAGTATCCTTCATGTCATTTGATTTTGTCTAATGCAATACCTTCTGTAAAATGTGTTGAGTTGATAGACCCTTAATAATCATTTGATATGATCTAAATTATATGTACCGTCAAACCTTGTTCCTTTGAATTTCATACAAGAGTTAATTGTCATATGATAACAAACCAGTATAGAAGATTAAAGATAAATAAAAAAAATAAAAGACAGTGAACATGATTGATCTTTGTTAACCCAGTTAGGTCAAAATGTTTATCATTATGACTATAAAGCAGTTATAGTTCCCTTCTTTTTTGTCTACTGGATTAGGGTTACAGTGCTTTCAGCAATATATATAATACTAGGATTGCGTTTACAATAATATATGTGAATACCCCATAATTTCCACCTACCTATATATAATAATTTGCGCAATATGAATCATACTAAATAATACCGATAATAATCTCCACAATATGAGTCATGCTCAATAAAATAAATGTCTTGAAAATAATTTTAGCATGAATTTAACTCAGATAACATGATTTTTAAATGCATAACAAGATATAGTGCTATGTTGATTTTATAGTATAATCACATCCCAAGTAAATTTCCAAACATACTTATCATAACCAAAAGGCATACACAAATCAGAATTAGCTACTTGATGATAAAAAAAGATACATTTTGATTAAATTAGTCTCACATCAAATAGTCTTACATCAACTATATCATATAATTAGTTAATAATATTTGTATAAAATAGTCTCACATCAACTATATCATGTAATTAGTTGTAATATCTCTATATCTAATATAGTCTTCATAGTGATTTTCAAAACACACAATATAATTCAAATTCCTTTTAGTATCTCTCATCTCAATATGATATCTAGAGCTTACTCAGGGACAATCCTTCATCGTGCTTTACCCAATTGAACCATTGTCTTCCGGTGAGAATTTTTTTATGAAAAATCGTATCCTAACTCTGCTTTACCTTCCACTCATTATCGTGAATCACTCCTGCATTAGTTTTTTGTAACCCTCCGGTCACCACCGCCGCCACTAATTTTGGAAAAGAATCTACACATCACCACCGCATACAGAATCATATGCCCTGATCTTTCCCATCCTCGGAAAAATCACTGCCCAAACCCTCATCATATGCCCTCATGCATCGTCACAACCTCCGCACGTGGGACTCACGCGCCGCTGCTGGCACCGCGCATCTGACAGTTGATCTCGGCGCGGTTTTCACTGCCTCACTTCCCACCCAATACTGTTTCTAGATTGAGCCTCGACTTTTATTTTAGACTCATGAAAAACCGTACTCCAGTTCAAACAACCTTGATTTCACTCCAACTTTTGTTTTTTCAGCCATGGGAAACACCAATTTTATCTCGTTTACTAAAGTTCCGCTTATCCCGTATGAAAAATTAGTTAAGCCATCAAACTATAACATATGGGATGGCGCGGCCAAGATGTGGTTTCATAGTAATGGATTTAAAGATCACCTAACTACAAAAGTGGATGATGTTTTCGCTGCCAAACTCGCTAAGTGGAAGAAAATAGATGCATCTTTTTGCATTGTCTAATAGTTTTCCATAACATCTAATCTCCAAGCGTAGTACCAAGTCTTCTCCACCTACTATGAGGTTTGGGAAAAGGCTAAGAAAGTATTCTCCTACGATGTTCATTATCTGTACTGTGTCATCCTCCAACTCAACACTCTGAAATTAGAAAATATGGATATGCAAACCTATCTGAGTAAGCTTGATGCCTTGAAAGAAAATTTCATAACCCTAATTCTTTTTCACAACATATGCAATAACTCATGTTGAACAACAGAGTAAGTATTTCACCGTCATGGCACCTATTGGACTACCACCAAAACTCAAATCCTAACTATGATGCAGTTAGTGAACAACTATTCCGCTTGGCAACACCTCATGCTTTTGGATCGGTCTCCCCTCCATCTCTTGATTACCCTACACCAGGTGATATTGTTGATATTGCATCCCTTGGCAACAATCAGAATTGCATTCGATGAGGGTCATCCAATTCCAAACCTCGTTCCAAATGTGAGTATTGTATCTGATTTGGGCATACTATTGATTGTTGCTGGAAGCTACATGGCAGACCTCCACATCATGTGAGTGCAACTCAACTTGATCACTTAATCACTCTTATGACATCACCTTCTTCGTAGAGCTCTACGCTAAGCTACAATTATTTCATCAGGTGGTATCAGAATAATCAGAACTCTAGTTCTACTGCTTCAGTTGCACACATCGGTAATTCATTTGTTTGCCTCTCTCAATCATCTTCTCTTGGCCCTTGGGTTCTTGATTCTGGTGCGTCTGATCATGTTATCGGTAATAAACATATTTTCTCTTTCCTCTCTACCTCTTGTTTCTTACCTACTATAACTTCTGCCAATGACTCTCAAACTCGATTTGAAGGGATTGGTACTGTTCAAATTCTTCCTTCTCTCTCTGTTACTTATGTTCTCTATGTTCCTAATTATCCATTTAATTTACTTTCAGTCAGTCGTTTAACGCGTTCTCTTGATTGCATTTTCACATTCACTAATGGTAATGTCGTTTTGCGGGATCGGAGTTCGGATCGGACGATTGGCGTTGGATGTGATTCTAATGACCTTTACTACCTATTTGTGAAATCTAAGACATGATCAACCGCATATTCTTAACTCACTATCCATGCTCAGTAGGGATGGAAATTTGACGCATCCCTAATGGGAACCCACAAATTTACCCACAACGGGTAGGGTAAAAACCCGCAAAACTAGATATGGGCATGGACTCGGGTAATTATCCATAAAAATAAGCGAGTATGGGTGCGGATATGGACACCTTGGTACACACCCCACCCCATACCCGCATACTATATATTTATGTATCTATATTTATATTTATATATTTTAATTTATATTATTATATAAAAATGTATGTCTATCAATTATAAAACATATATTAATGTTAAACCATTACGTATTTAATATAAGTGTTACTTTATTTCAAGAATAAATTATTTAAAAACTTTTTAATATTTTTAAAATTTTAAAATTATATGATATTTTATAATTCATCTATTTATTTTTAATAGGAATAAAGATCATTTGTATGGGTATGAGTACTTACATACCCATAAGGCACAGGTGCGAGTGCTAACTTTGGCACCTGAGCGAGTATAGGCTTGGGCACGGGGATTTTTTCAAATTATGCGTATGGGGATGGATACTATAGCACCATGCCCAAACTCTGTCCATTGTCATCCCTAATGTTCAGTTAGGTCATCTAGGTCTTCCCAAACTATAGAAGTTGGTGCCAAGTTTATCCAAGTTATCTAATTTACATTGTAAGTCGTGTCAATTATGGAAACATACTCGTACTCACTTTCTCGATCGAGTTTTGTCCCCTATGCTTCTTTTTTTACATTTTTTAATTTTTTAATTTTTTTTATTAATGTTTTATGGGTTAAATAAACTTTATCCTTGCAATGTGAGTGAATTTCAATTTATCCCTATGTAGTAAAAAATTAAAATTAAAATTAAAATTAAAATTTTAAAAAAAATCATGTGAATTTTAAAAAATAAATAAAATGTTAGGTGGACAAATTTGAAGATTTCATAATTAACATGTCACTAAAGAGGTCAAACAAATAAAATCTAAACATTATAAACAAATAGAATTTAAACATTATAAGAGGCAACAAATTTTCTTTTACTGAAATTCGCTCGTATAATAGAGGATAAAGTATATTTAACTCTAGTTTTAAATATACCAAAACCTACAAACTGGCATGGAATTGCAAAATTTGTGCACCAATGACAACCAACTCAAGACGTTAAACATTAAAACAAAGCAAATCAAACATCACCATGAAGAAACAACAGCCAAAGACACATCCCTCCATGAACCACCATATATGATACATAAACCAAAATAATGCTAATAAATTCAAACCAAAAGAAGTATGCCAGAAAATAGACATCAGCTCAGCATGTGATCTGGGAATTGACCAAAACATAACCTTAAAACCTCAAAAAATAGATATAATTTTAGTACGGTAATGATACCGCACTCCTGACAAAAAGCAATTTATACAAATAACTCTGCAGCCAGAAGTCTCAACAGTACGCACGCTTGACCGGAAGAATTTGCTTGACACCTGCGATAAAATTATCCAGACAATATATCGAGACACGCAAAAGGATTCAAACACCACAGCGATATCATCTGAAATCATATTTGATTTTATTCTGAGCCATTTCAATGTAATCTCCTCATTTCAAACATTTTCATTATTAAAGATTTATCTCTTCCTAACAAGCTTTCAAACTGATCAAAGTGCTTCAAACTATTGTTATACTTGAACAAATGTACTCCAATCCACTTGTATATAAACCACCAAGCACCTAAAAATATCAAATACCAAAAAAATATGTGAGAGACAAACTCCTCACTCCCGCTTCTCCCGGACACGAGATCGATTCCTCGCTCCCACACTCTCTCGAAAATCCAATCTTCCCCTAAACTATAACACCCCTCCTAATAAGTTATCTTTAGTAGAAATCATGTTTTGCAACATTTTTCCTTCATCCACGAAAGGTTACAGAAAGATTGGTCGTCTAATGATAAGTTCTTATACACATCTTTTAGTAAATACTCGTTTGCTGAGTTAAATCTACCTATATCCAATTGATATACTTTAACCAATTTGAGGGACAATAAACTTTCAAAGGGCATGCAAACAATGGCTTTGCATAGGGTCTCTATTTTTTGCATTAGTATGAAAATGTGTAATTTTAATTGCTATTTATTTTTAATTGTGAATCAATATTTTTTTAATGTTATTATGAGTGACTAAATTTTTTAATTGATTATTAATATATAATTTAGAGTTTTATATATTATTTTAGGTTTGAAACTTTAATTAAATTAGTTCATCAAGAACTTTAATTATCTTAATTATGGTGAGAGCAATATTAAATGAAATAATAATATCTTGACGATCCTTCATTGTAAATTTCTCATACTTCTCACTTGTTAACTTTCTCATACTTCGTTAATTTTCATGTAAAATTATCATACTTGTTAAGTAGGCAAATTTACCGAGATAACCCACATTTTCGAAAAAATTCCCAAAATACCCCACTTTTCAGGAAAATTCCCAAAATATCCCACTTTTAGGAGGAGGCGCCAATTGGATTGGCGACCCCTCTTAAAAATTGCAAGGAGGAGCCAATTGGATTGGCTAGGGCACCTGCCCTAGCCAATCCAATTGGCGCCTATGTGTTATTTTTAAGAGGAGGCGCCAATTCAATTGGCGACTCCCTTAAAAAAGCCTCAAATGAAAAAACCTCCAACATGAAAGTTGTAGATCTTTTCAAGAAAATGAATTTGGATATAAATTTTGCATCATTTGGATTTTTTATGAGAAAGTTATGGGCAGTTGAAGTTGGACTGCTGAGTTTTTGAACTGTTATCTGACCTATAATGTCTTGCATTATTTCATGTGTTTCTTTTAGAGTTATGAAATTTTGTCCAACATAACAACTGAAGTAGACATCTTAAATTTTGCAATGCACTTGGTCCCACCTCAAAATAATTAAAAATGAGTGAGTTAGGTCCCTGCGAACTTGACCCAAAATTAGGGTTTCTGTCAAAATGACCTATAATGTCTTGCATTATTTCATGTGTTTCTTTTAGAGTTATGAAATTTTGTCCAACATAACAACTGAAGTAGACATCTTAAATTTTGCAATGCACTTGGTCCCACCTCAAAATAATTAAAAATGAGTGAGTTAGGTCCCTGCGGAGTTGACCCAAAATTAGGGTTTCTGTCAAAATGACCTATAATGTTTTGAAATGAATGATGAGCTTCCAAGTTTCAAATGGATTTTTGATGAACATGAAAGTTGTTCATATGGCGACTCTTCTTAAAACTTGAATGGAGGCGCCAATTGGATTGGCTAGGGCAGATGCCCTAGCCAATCCTATTGACGCCTATGTGTAGGTTTTAAGAGGAGTCGTCAACTCAATTGGCGAGTCCCTCATAAAATGCCTTTTTTGTCTTATAAATAGATGCGTTGTGTGACCTATTGTTCCACAACTCATATAATCATTTGGCTATCATGTTTGGTGTTCGTCGTCGATACGGTAAGGTGATTTATGCGAGAGACAAACCTCAATTGGTGATGCTGTTTTGGAACATCACCATGTTAGATCAACTGAAAAGGGAGCTGGTTCGATGGTTAGACGGGAAAATACCAGAAGGGGAAAAAATCAGAAGTATTGAGAGACTTGACAGTATCTTTGGTTGGGTGCGAATGAAGACTGATAAGGATGCTAGGGAAATGATGTTCGGTCGAGACGACATTAATTTGATTGTTGTAATCAGTTAGAATTATTTATGTTTTCAGATGTTTTGTACTGATGTTGGTTATGAAACTCGTTGTAACAAGAACTTAATGATATATAATGATTGATTGTTACAGAAATACAATGTTACGAAAAGCTTAAGATCTAGAAAAAATGTTAAAAAAAGCTTAAGATCTAAATAAAATGTTACAAAAATCTTAAGATCTAGATGATGCTCCTTGATTGGGACAGTTGTTTTTGTTGTGTCCTGGTTGACGACAAATACTACATAATCTTATCATTTTATCTGTGGAATCCATCTCTGTTCTGATACGTGTGCTGTTTGGCCTTCCTTTCTTCTTTCTACGCGTCTCTTCATTGTGCCAAACAATATCTCCTTCATATGGAGGCCAGTAATCCTCCATTGGTAGTACTGAAAAGCTTTGACTATATACATTCATGATGGTGTTGGCCTTGTACACATCAGATAAATGGGTGTAAGCGTCTTGACGAGTATAAGCGCATGCTGCAATGACATGGGAGCAAGGTATGCGGAAGGCCTGAAATTTTCCACAATCGCACCAACTTCTGTGTAGTTTAACCGCGTAGGCTAAATTTGGTCTCCCCTCGCTGTTGCCCATTGTTTCCTGGACGCTGAAATTTTGTCTTTGACGGTCAAACACTGTTACAGCGTGTGTCGTAGCTTTGATGCTCTCCTCTTTCATGACCTTCATGCAACACTCACTGAATACTTGTCCAGACATTAACACTGCACTCCATCTTTCACCTCTGGTTGCGAACATAGAAGCCAACCTATAATAGGTTGATCTTACCAAGGCGGTTATCGGCAGGTTTCGAATTCCTTTGAAAACCCCGTTCATGCATTCCACAATGTTTGTTGTCATGTGGCCCCATCGACAACCACCGTCAAATGCTCTTGTCCACTGCTCTACTGGGATGTTATTTATCCATCTCCCCGCGTCTTCATTAGACAGACGAATCTCATCACGATAATATTGAAAAGACGGTTGAGTTAAAGCATACCCAGCATTCACCACCTTCTTGCGAAGATTCTTATCTTTTATAGCACGCATGAAGTTTTGTGCAATGTGTCTGATACAGTAGACATGTGTAGAAGGAGGATCATGCCATCCGTTGTCATGGTTGTTGTAGGCACTTTCGATGGCAGCATGTCTATCAGAAATTAAACATAGATTGGCTTGTGGAGCGACATGCGTTCTGAGATGTCGAAGAAAGAAACCCCATCCACCAGCCGTTTCACCTTCAACAAGAGCAAAGGTGGGAAATACATTGTTGTTACCGTCTTGTGCAACTGCCATGAGCAAAGTACCCTTGTATTTTCCGTATAACCAAGTGCCATCAATTTGCAGGAGAGGTTTGCAGAAAGCGAAACCTTTGATGCACGGGTCAAATGCCCAAAAAAGACGGTGAAATATTCTATTACTTGTAGCACAGGTTCCGTCTGGCATCATTGCTGGCACTGTCTCCAGAATTGCCACAGTTCCTGGGACATAAGTTTTTAGTGCCCATAAAAACCGTGGTAATTCCTTGAATGAGTCCTCCCAGTTGCCGAAAACCTGCTCAACAGCCTTTGTCCTCGCAATCCATGCTTTCTTGTAAGATGGAGTATAATTATATGTTGTTCGGATATGGGATATAATTATACTCACCTTCACTGATGGGTCTTTATTTACCAATGGCAGAATGTCTTGACATATCAAAGCTGTGCTCAGTTTACGGTGATCTTGTTCAACGTTAGTTGCAACGCAACTGTGTGGTGGGTCTATTAAGGCGATCTCCCAAGAGTCATTTTTCTTCTTGTAAGATGTAGCCAAACGAAACTTACAAAGCATGTTACGACATTCGATAACATACCTTCTAGAGTCAGTGCGTTTCACTGTAAAGTCAGCAAAGTTGTTCATATGGTATTTTTTTATTGCCAAGACACATTCCTCTTTGGTACGAAACATGTCTCCCACCTTTAATTCGCCTACTGGTCTCGGATACGGATTATAGAAGACACTGTCGGACGTTTCATCGTCGTGAAGATCCATATTTGTCATATGTTGAGGAGGATTGTAGGCATGAGTAGGAGGTATTGGTGGTGGTTGAGCCTCATCTTCATCGTCGTTGTTCAGGATGTGATCAACCTGTACCTTAGTCTCCTCTTCTTCTTCATCAACAACGTCGACCTCTACTTCGGCTTCTGGGTTGAGTTCATCTGACCATTGTGCATCATCTGCAGCATCTTCACCAGCTGGATCCTGATCGGTTAGTTGAGACTGTTGATACGGTATACATGGTTGTATAGTAATGTACAACTCAATACAATCCATGCCTGAATGTTCATGACTAAGAAACATGCTTTCAACATCTTCATCGTCTCGTATCTTTAGGGGGAAAAACTTGCATTGACCATTCTCAAAAAATATAGGATTCTGATATGTCATCTTTGACACAATACCTGATGCTATAAAGGATTGTATTCTTTTTTTCAAATGCGAAAAGGTTGCATTTCTCTTCATTGTCACTCTAATGGTATCAGTGTTTCTAAAACAAAAACCATGAAGCTCAGACTCAAAAGTTTCACCGTTGCAGTGAACGTTGATACTGTATAATGATGAAGATGACATTTTGGAGATAAAAAGTATTTTGCAAGTGCAGATGAATGTGAGTGAAGATGAAAAGTATTTTGGAGATGAAAAGTATTTTGCAAGTGCAGATGAATGTGATAGTAAGACACTTAAATAGATGGTATCAGTGTCTCACATTGAAGCTACTCTGAGATACTGTGTCAAGCATGCAAGTAATTTCAGAGATGAGGTGTCTGTCATGCAATACAGTGTGAGTTGATGTGTCAAGCATGCTAGCTAGTCATGAGTTGATGTGTCTGTCAAGCATGCTAGCTAGTCAAGACAGAAGTGAGTATTCAGCATGCAGGATACTAGAGAGCCACGTGTCTGAGATGATGTGTCAATCCTGCAAGACAGTGTGACTTGATGTGTCAACCAGGCAAGCTATCAAGAAGGTAGTCATCAGCATGCAGGAGACAAGACAGACACGTGTCGGACACCTAAGATGGTCAGAGATGATGTGTCAAGCATGCTAGCTAGTCAAGACAGAAGTGAGTATTCAGCATGCAGGATACTAGAGAGCCACGTGTATGAGATGATGTGTCAATCCTGCAAGACAGTGTGACTTGATGTGTCAACCAGGCAAGCTATCAAGAAGGTAGTCATCAGCATGCAGGAGACAAGACAGACACGTGTCGGACACCTAAGATGGTCAGAGATGATGTGGCAATCATGCAAGCCATCCATAAGTGAGTTGTTCAGCATGCAGGAGACAACAATGCCACGTGTCAGACATGCAGAAGGTGGCGCCAATTGGTTTGGCGCCTACCTTTAGGGCTTGTACATGGTCGCCAATTTGAATGGCGCCCCCATGGAGTCAGTCCTCGAAACCAAGCATTCAGAACTAGCCTTGCATGCATGTACCCTATGGTGTCGCCAATTTGAATGGCGCCCCCTCTTTAATATTGTACATGGTCGCCAAATGAGGTGGAGACACCATGCAAACACAATTTTTCATGCACTCCTCCATTTGCCTATAAATTGATCCACTCCTTCAACAATTCTTCCACACCAACATTCTCACTACTTCATCTACATTTCTCACTACTTCATCTACATTACTTCTTTTACAATTTCATCTTCAACAAAATCTTCCATTTTCATCTACACCAACTCCCCAACAATATGTCTTTACTCACAATGGGCGAAGCACACAGAGGAACAGTTGCAAACATCGCGACATACGTAAGTTTTTTCTTATACTTATTTTTTATGTTTCATCTCCACCAACCCCATTTTATTTTGAAATACCGACTTAGTCAAGTGTTACATTATTTCTATTATAGGATGTCTCAAGGTTTCGAACTCGAGTCCACGAATTTGTCCCAATGGACCCGATGATTCAACCTTATGTTGAACTCGCCGGTTTTGGTCACCTTAGCAAAATTATGTCTTGGTCTATAGATAACAAGTTCATTCTAGCCTTATGCGAAAGATGGAGGCCAGAGACACACACATTTTGGTTTCCAACCGGTGAGTGTACCGTGACGTTAGAAGACGTCTACATGCTTTTAGGACTACGAATTGAAGGCAAAGCTGTTAATGGTAAGACAACCTATGCAAATTCAATTTGCATGGAGCTTTTAAACACTGATTTGTTAGATGATAATGCTAGGGGACAAGGTATACTACTTTCACGCCTAAAGTCATATTATAATAGTTTTTATTTAGATGAGCATTCTACCGAAGATGCTCGAATCATCAAAACTAGGTGTTACATTATGTTGTTACTAGGATCCTTTTTATTTCCCGAAGGTAGTGGTTCTAGCATGCATATTATGTACTTACCTTTACTTAGACATATAGATAGAATAGGTAGTTATAGTTGGGGATCCGCATGTCTAGCCTATCTCTATAGTTCGTTGTGCAAAAACTCCCACAAAGATACTTCTACATTTTCTGGATGTGCTGTTTTGCTACAAGCATGGGGATGGTCAAGACTACCGTCTCTAGCACCGGTCAATAACAACCCCTTCACTTTTCCATATGCAAAAAAGTAAGTTGTTTAAATTGCTATATCTTTACTTCCTTCCTTACAGTTTATTACCCATAACTAATTTATTTTAACTTTTTGGTGTAGATGGTCGGCACGCGGTATGAATTACAGCAGATGTCCGAGACACTATATTACTCAATATCGCAACCTGTTGGATCACCTTCGACCGGCAGACGTAAGCAAAATAATTTCATTATTTCTTCATATTATGTTGACTTTTTCTACATTCATTTAAATCCTATCGTCTTTAACATTTCAGTTCATTTGGCGTCCATACCTTAATATGGATCATGAGCATCAGATCAACCCTGAAGACGCAGCCGTATGGACAACATGCACACCGATAATACGGTTCACAATAGTGGAGCTGCACAACACCGATCGTGTGAAGCTGCAGTTTGGTATGGTCCAGAATATCCCAGATCCCCCAGCTAGCCTAGGAGAATGGCATATGCGTAAAGTGAACGACCAATGGAACTACAACCCTTGGCAAACCTTCGCAAGATCAGAGTGTCGCAAGTGGAAGCACCGTCATGACCATGTCTTAACTGACGCAGTCATGCCAAATGAGGTAAAACCAAGTCGTACTTATATGGCTTGGTATAGATCAGTTGGATTTCAATTCATCGCCGATGATATGTACCTCTACGACCCACGCCAGACAAGTTACACACAAGAAGGATCAACATCTAACCCCCAACAACATTCTCAGCCCGGTTACTCACAACCACCTATCCGACAAACTTTCCGTTCCACAAACATACAAACATACAACCAAAACATGCCATTCACCCAACCCCAAAACCAAGAACATCCCCCATACCACCACCAACAAATGGACCATCAACCTTCGACCGAACATCGCTTCGCACCCACACCATCACCCTACCAAAGTCGCCTTACCCAAAACACTAACCGCCCCATCACCTACCGTAGCCAAGAACCCCAAACATCACAATACCAAAACATCCCACAACCATATCTCTTCCAAACACCCCCAACAACCTTTCCAACCTTTCCTAGACCCATCATTGTCACCCATGTCTCCCTTCAACCGTCCCGGTCGCCCATCCATGAGTCAACCACACCCCAACTTCTCTGGCATGGGTCATGAGCTCAGCTACGCCGGTACACCATCATTGAATACTGAAGACTATGCTGAGTTGGCTGAATACCTCAACGGATCTTCTCCTGTAGGAGGTAATGACGCTCCTGGACCATCAGATGAACAAACACCGGTGCAGAATCGTCAACGTGGGTTAGGGCCAAGGGTTAGGGTAGCTAGGGGATGTGGGACCGGAGGTCGGTTAGGTCATCACCATTAGGATTCTTTGTGTAAAATCCAAATTTTATTAATATCAATTCGTATTATGTCAAATTTATCTTTGTGTAAACTCCAAACATTAGGTTTCTTTCATAATTCTAAAATAAACACATATCATAATACAAAAATTTATAGGTCAGAAACCCTAATTCAAGGACTTGTTATTGTTATGTTGAAGGGCTTGAATTTGGTCCCTTTTGGCAAAATTCACATACACATGTTTTGACAGAAGCCCTAGTTTTGGGTCAAGTTCGCAAGGACCTACCTCACTCATTTTTAATTATTTTGAGGTGGGACCAAGTACATTGGGAAATTTAAGATGTCTACTTCACTTGTTATGTTGGACAAAAATTCATAACTCTAACACAAACACATGCAATAATACAAAACATTATAGGTCAGATAACAGATAAAATGTCAAAGAGTCCAAGTTCAGGTGCCCATACCTTTCTCATAAAAATTGCAAATGATGCAAAACTTTAGTCCAAATTCATTATATTGAAAAGATCTACAACTTTTATGTTGAAGGTTTTGTCATTTGAGACTTTTATCATTCAAACTAAAGGGCTTGAACTTGGTCCCTTTTGGGAAAATTCACATACACTTGTTTTGACATAAACCCTAATTTTGGGTCAAGTTCGCAAAGACCTAACTCACTCATTTTTATTTATTTGAGGTGGGACCAAGTGCATTGGAAAATTTAAGATGTCTACTTCAAATGTTATGTTGGACAAAAATTCATATTCCTAAAAGAAACACATGCAATAATACAAAACATTATCGGTCAGATAACAGTTCAAAAACTCAGAAGTCCAACTTCAACTACCCATAACTTTCTCATAAAAAATTCAAATGATGCAAAATTTATATCCAAATTCATTGTCTTGAAAAGATCTACAACTTTAATGTTGGAGGGTTTTTCATTTGAGGCTTTTTTAAGGGAGACGCAAATTGGATTGGCGCCCCCTCTTAAAAATTACACATAGGCGCCAATTGGATTGGCTAGGGCAGGTGCCCTAGCCAATCCAATTGGCGCCTCCTTGCAATTTTTAAGAGGGGTCGCCAATCCAATTGGCGCCTCCTCCTAAAAGTGGGGTAGATTGGGAAATTTTTTGAAAAGTGGGTTATTTTGGGAATTTCTTCGAAAAAGTGGGTTATCTCGGTAAATTTGCCTATTAAATATTAGGTATATAAATAGGAGAAGAATTAATGACTACATAATTTTTAATGATTTCCAAGTTAAAACACGGAAGAAGAAATGTTACACCACAAATAATAATATTAATCCATCTTGTGTTTTAATTACCTTGTGTTTTAATTTGAAAACCATTAAAAATTATTAATGACCTTGTGTTTTAATTTGAAAACCATTAAAAATTATTAATGACCTCAAATAATAATAATACCCTTATTCTCTTGAATTCTTATTCTCCTTTCTAAGTGGAAGCCTCATATATCTTAGTGGATAAATATCATCAAATAGATATTTTTCCCATCAAAAGTAGCAAATATTTATTTCCATTGTCAACTCAAAATTAATGTTTGAAACAAAAAAACCATTGCAATTAAAAGATACAGAAATTTAAAAAAATGACGTTTGTCCGAATGATTTTTTCATCATTCAACATCATATACATCAAAATATAACATAGTAAATATGCATAAACAAATAGGGATGCATCCGAAATATTAATAGTTGTGAGATGAGAAAATATAAATTGTGTTTTTATTTAAATGAAAGAAGACTCAAAAGACTGCATACAACGAGAGAGAAGCTGCGGACGGAATAGGATTGGTAGTTTCGGCATCACTTGGAGACACTGTTATGTACAAACCATTAGTTAATGGGCCGTTTTTTTTAATCATGGCCTGTTTTTTTATGAAAAAACTTTACTCCATGTCCTACACTTATCCCCGTTATCCAACAATTTATTAAAAATATCAATTTTATTCTTTTATGTTTTTAACTAATTTATCATTTTACTTTCTACTATTCATTTGAGATTTTCAAAAATTGCACTCCTACGCATTCATATCGGAAGATTTTGAAAATGAGTTCTGATACGTATTTTTTATGTACCGGATTGTCGTGCCTCAGAAAATGAGAACACAGTATTTGCGAATCGCACGCTCGCGGGATGGATTTAACAGAATCACCATCAAACTTTATTTATTCCCAAAGAGGAAAACGAAAAATATCGATAAAATCACTAAAAGAACGACTAAGATATGATCGTCGTAACCAACATTGAATTTGGGAGTCAGTTACGCAAAGGGAAAGTATTAACACCCCTCATGTCTGTTATACTCAACCGAAACCATTTGGTTAGTTGTGCATGTTATTGTTAGCTTTGAAATGTTAGACCTCTCGAGTTATTGAAAGGAAAAAGAATAGGACAAAAGATTTATTTTTTATTAGGGTGCTTGACAAGACTTTGAATCTCACTCATACGTATCTCCGGGTGCGATGGAGAACTCAAGGATACGTAGTTCTTGATAGAAAATATTTGTTTGTTGGTCGATTTTAGCGAAAGTTATTTTGTCGCAGTCGACAGAAAATATTATTTTACCCAAAACAGTTGAGGAGCGAACGTTTGCATCACATCGAATGAATTTTTACATATCAACATTCACAGGAAAACGTCACTTATCTCAACTCACACGTTTGTGGATGAAGCATTATTTACGAAAACATCTTTCATTTAAAAAAAAGATTTTGGAAGGGGTGCCTATAGGCAAAATGGTTTGAATGTGTTTGATGTATATTTGGGTTGGAAGACGAAGATTCGTGACTTGCAAGCTCTTACAACTTGGGTCTAATACTCGGGACTATGACTAGACCTTTCACCTAAGTAGTCTTTTTCTTTCAATTTTATTATGAAATGGGTTTGGATATTTACAAGTGTTTTGAATGAAAGACAAACACTTATGGCTTGCAAGCTCTTACAACTTGCGCCTAGTATTCAGAACTATGACTAGAACTTACTTCCAGTTAGTCTTTTCCTTCCAAATTATTCTGAAAGAGAAACGCATTTGAAATTTTCTAGTGAAAAATGGGCATTTGTGACTTCCAATCTCTTACAACTTTGATCTAACACTTAGGACTATGACTGGACATTTCACCCAGATAGTTTTTTTCTTTCAATTTTGAAATGATCAAAGTTACTTATCAGTGATTTTGAATTTATAGAGAAAAGTGCTTGATGTTGGGTCAAGCTTTTGATTGCCGTTTGCAGAGATGAAATGTGAAAATGAATGATGGTTTAGAATTGATGGTTGAAATTGATTTTGAAACTTGAATGGTTTGAAATGAGAGATTGTGGTAATAGTTGATTTGTTCTTCTTTTTGAAAAGTCTTTGATGTTGATCGAGGTTTTTTTATAGAAAAGGTTGGTTTTATTTTGGACCAACTATTTAAATTAGTTCAATTAACTATCTATCTAAAAATCAAAAAATCAAAAATAAAATAATAAAATGATAATACAATCAAATGGATGGGATAAACTTGTCCTTTGGAAAATAATGCAAAAAAATAAAGATAAAGCAAATAAGAAAAATAAAAAAAATATAAGACTAGTAACTTAAAATAAATAAATGAAATAAGATAAAAGAACAAAAGAGAGAAAATAGTGGTGCAAATTGTTATTGATTTTTTTTAAGAGTGAGTTTAATTAAAAAAATTGATTATTTACAAGTGAAATAATAGATTAATAATTATTATTTTGTCTTTTGAATATGCTAAAAAAATATCTTTTTAATTAAACATGATTTTAAAATAAAACATATAAAATGAATAAGAAAAAAAAACAATGGGCTAAAAAGAAAGGCCCAAATAAAGGGGGTGCTAAACCAAAGTATAGAGGGAAAAGCTCAAAAGGGCGATGGGCAAAAGGCCTAGAACATTGAATCCAAGTGTTGACTCTGGAGTCAAAGAGAAGACTCAACATATACCAATAACGAAACTAAAAAATACAACTTTCATCAACTCAAATTCAAGTACAGGAGATCCTAAGATACATCTTGGCTCTTTGGATTGTTGCAAGATCGGTAGTGAGGTCTTTTAACATTTTCTTACAAAACTTGACAAAGTTAAAAACTTGATGTGGTGTGTTCTCATGACACATGCACCAATCAGTTTCTTGGAGTCTCTCTAGAAATTCTAGCCTGTTGAGATTAGCAAATTTGGCCAAGTTAGGGAATTTTCCTTTCCTCTCAAGGTAGAGTCGTTGGAGATCCTTGATGATGTGCTAATCTTCAGCCATGGCTTTTCTGGATTCCCTATACAGGTTCCTCCAATACATATAATCTTTCCACAAGAGTAGGTAATTTGCATCCTTATCTTGGTTTTCCATAGGGTTGTAATTGATACACCCCTTAGGTCCCAATAGCGGCACATTAGGAAATTCCCCACAACTAACTATGATATTTGGAGTCTCTGAATCTCTGATTTACCATTTGATGGCGCTTGCAATAAGAGAAGCTAATCTTTGAGGTCATTTAAGCTCTTTTGAAATAAAATGACATTTATCAGGCATGTGTTGCATGAACCAATCGTAAAGCAAATGAGCGCGGCACAAAAGAGTTCCACTTTTCTTCTCATGGCAAGCATGGCGAGCATGATAAATATCAACCAAGATAAAACCCATCGGTTTGCCTGAGAGGAAGACTTCCACAGCCACATGATCCGTAAAATTATCAATATTTGGGAAAAGTACAATCCCGTGAATCAGAAGAGCTAGAACAACATAGAATGCTTTCCAGTTTTCTACTTTCTTAAATTAGAGTTATTTGTTCCAAAAACTTCTTGGCAAACCCTTTAAAATCCACCCTCTTGGTCCATTTGGCTATCACATCTTTGACATCAATGCTTAGAACTAAAGTTATTCTCCTTAGATTAACCTTTTCCTTAAGCTTTGGAAAGGGATAAAAATCCTTCAATTTTCGGTCCATGATTCTCTAAACTTCTTCCAAGGCAGGATCTAGCTGGAAGTCGGAGAACATAAAACATCGTAGAGGTGGATCATAATATTGTGCCAGAGTGTTGATAACCCCATAGTCTACATTTTCAATCAGAAGGCTCAAAATCCCTCCATGGTCTCTTCTGAAGTCACCACGCCTGATTGCATTTAAATCGGAGATTAACCCTTCCAAGATTTCGAGCTTAGCTTCTTTGTGCTTGAATAAAAAAGTGCTTCTTCTTTTAAAGTCATTTTCAAAAGCTTGTGAAGATTTCAAATTCGTGAAACAAATGGGAGACAACTAAGAGTTTTTCTTTTTATTATGCAGATGCAATGCATGTGGATGAATATGATGCCTTTTTTTTTTAAGTATATGTTCAAAAGTTCGAGTTCTGATGAAATTGATTGCTTTTCCAAGAACGGGTTCTCATCGAGTATGATCTAGGGTTACAAAGGTTCCCAAAGTCATGGATCCACAAGAATGTTTGTCGCTTACGGTAACTTACTTGTCGGACGTCAACTCCATCAGGGGAATCTATTCTGGGTTAGGTTTTCGTATCGACCCAACGAAAAATTCATCTGGTAGACCCATAATATGCAACCATCAACTTCGGGGTTCTAGACAATGTTCGCAGAGTCATGGATCCATAAGAATGTTTGTCGCTTACGACAACTTACTTGTCGGGCTTCAACGCCTTCAAATGGATCTATTTTGGTTGAGGTTCTCGTATCGACCCAATGATAAATTCATCTCGCATACCCATACTACACAACCATCACTCCTAGTTGGCCAAAGGTTTAGGGTTCTACAAAAGGTCCTTAGAGTCATGAACCCTAATGAAAACATTGAAGCTTACGACAACTTACTTGTCGGGCGATAACACTCTCAAAATGATCCACTCTAAGTGAGGTTCTCGTATCGATCCAATGAGAAATTCATCTCACGGACCAATACTACTCAACCATCATCATATCTTATGTTTTCACTCTATAATTGGGTAGAGATTCGTTCCTATAAGGTTTACAATCAAGGTAAGAATCCAATGCCACAACATAATGGAACCATACAATAGATTATATAATGATATAGAAATAACAAAAGCATAAGATAACGAAAATCCATACAAGTTAACCTACATAAACACACAACACGCCAAACTAGGCTTGACTCACTTAGGGAATCGGATCCCCAACAGAGTCTTCATCTATCATACCTCGAAAAATAAGAACGCGACGCTTGTGAAGCGCAATCACACGCTCGCGGGATGGACTTAACAGAGTCGCCACTGAACTTTGTTTTTTTCTATTAGGGTGCCTGAAAAGACTTTGAATCTCACTCTTACGTATCTCCAGGTGTGATGAAGAACTTAAGACTACGTATTTTTGGGTAGAAAATGATTATTTGTTGGTCGATTTTAGTAAAAGCTATTTTTTCGCAATCCACAGAAAATATTTTTTTACCAAAAATAGGTGAGGAGTTGGCGTTTTCATCACATTTAATGGATTTCTACATAACAACATTCATGGGAAAACGCCACTTATCTCAACTCACACGATTGTGGATGAAGTATTGTTTTGCATCATCTCGAGACAAAAACATCTTTCATTTTAAAAAAAGATTTTGGAAGGGGTGCCAAGAGGAAAAATGTTTTGAATGTATTTGATGTATCTTTGGGTTGGAATACGAGGATGTATGACTTGCAAGCTCTTACAACTTGGGTCTAATACTCGGGACCATGATTGGACCTTTCACCGGGGTAGTCATTTTCTTCCAATTTTGTTATGAAAGGGGTTTGAGCATTTACAAGTGTTTTGAAGGGAAGACGAACACGTATGGCTTGCAAGCTCTTACAACTTGGGCCTAGTATTCGAGACTATAACTGGAACTTACTCTGAAGTAATTTTTTCCTTCCAATTTATCGTGAAAGAGAGACACATTTGAAATTTTCTAGCGAAAGACAAGCATTTATAACTTACAAGGTCTTACAACTTGGGTCTAACACTTTGGACTATGACTGGACATTTCATCCAGGTAGTCTTTTTCTTTCAATTTTGAAAGTTAGACGATAAGCTTCGATCTAGAGGGGGTGAATAGATCACTAGTTAAAAACTGAATAAAAAATAGTTTTGAAAAGTTTATGGAAAGCGGAAGTAACCTAATCAAATCGTATAACCGAACCTATATCGAAAAGCAGGGATATGCGTTAATGCTATAAATGTACTATAATGAACATAAATTGATCAAAGAGGGGTGGTCTATTTCCAATGATTAATTATACAAAAAGTCTATTGTGACTAATTATCAAACACTTCGTGTGCAATCGATTTTGTTTGGAAATTTATATAATATTGTTGATCTTAAAATCCAATCACAATCTAAAGGATTGTGATCAATTCAACAACACCAATTTCAAAAGTTAATCAAAAATATCATCCGAACAAATTGATCACACGATCGATGAATTCAATAATTTGCAAAACAAAAAATAAAAGAGATAGAGAGGGGGGAGAGAGAGAGAGAGAGAGAGAGAGAGAGAGAGAGTACACATGGATTTATTTAGGCAGTTCCTCAGTCGACCTCGCTATGGGTACGTCTACCCTTAATTTGAACTTGAATTGAGATAATGAAATTAACCTTACTTTGCAAAATTATGTATATGAGAGAGATGTAGCAACCTAACCCTGCAAACCCTAAGTTTGATGTTGATTCTAACACCTTCTCTTCCCTTGACCAAAGCTTGATAAAGTAACCCAACAATGTCAATTTGATTCACCGTCTCACGTTACTTCTTTGCAAGAAACCCTTTGTTCTTCAAATCTTTAACTCAATCGAATCCAAACCACGAGTTGTTATAACCCAGGATTTACCAATATGATCCACTGTCCTGCGCTACTCCCTTGCAAGAACCTTTCGTTCTTCAAAGCCTTCACTCGATCAGATCCAAATTCCATAATCTTGTCCAAAACATTCAAATCTAAATTTCATCTTGAAGGAAAACCCTAACTTGGTTTCTTATTTGAAACCCTCAAAGATCTCAACTCAATTTACATTTCAATCAACCTAAATTGGAAGTTATCAACCCTAATTTTAGATGGCACCCAAACAAAGAATGATTATGTGTAGTTTGTTTATGTCTATGCATAAAATGAGGTTGAAAATGACGAGAATGCTTTTAAATCTTGGTTTCATGTAGGTTTACTCTATAACCTTACTATAATTATGCTTGCATGAAGTATATATATATATATATATATATATATATATATATATATATAGATATATAATATATATAATATATATATATATATATATATATATATATATATATATATTATATATATATATATAATATATAGATAATATATAATATATATATATATATATATATATAGATCTATATATATATATATATATAATATATATATATATATATATATATAGATATATATATATAGATATTATTATATAGATATATATATCTATATTATATAATATATATATATATCTATATATATATTATATATATATATATATATATATATATTATATAATATATATAATATATATACTATATATAATATAATAGATATATATATATATATACATATATATAAGCAATTATAAAGCAAAAGGAATGCAAAGAAATAGAAAATAATACAAATTTTCAAAAAATTTAATGTATGTGTCGACTTATGTAAGTCATGTATCGACACATACGATGCATGTGTCGACCTATAGATGTGACACATCAAACAAAGCCTACATTCTTTAAAATACAGCACATGAGCTACCTAAAAAACGGATGTGTCAACCTGTGGAGAAAATTTATGTCTATGTGTCGACCTATAGAGCGTATGTGTCGACACATAGTTGTTTTTCACATGAAAATTAGTTTTTGATGCATGAAACATTTTCTTTGATGCATGAAACCTTTTCTTTGATATATGAACATTTTCTAAACCTTTTCCATCATGTTTTTATGCTTCCTTATGCTAAAATTCCCAACTAGACTAAGAGGATACCGTTCAATGTGCATAAGCGCTAAAGTATCCTAGTTTTGACATCATACAAAGTACATCTAACGAAAGGTTTCACTCACATACTCCCCCTTTTTGATGATGGTAAAACTTGAGATGATGTGTTTCTTGTCTTCATGAAGGCTCCCCCTTGTCGCAACCTGAAAAATACAGTGTGCGAAAAAACAACCGGCGAAAGAAAATGACAGAAGAGTCGCCACCGTGCGTTATTCATCCCAAAGGAGGGAAAGGAAACGCTCGAAGTAAACCTGAAAAAAGGAAAGGACAAGACGGGGTCTCGCAACCAAATCTTGGGTTCAGGAGTCGGTTATGCGAAGGGAAGGTATTAGCACCCCTACGCATCCATAGTACTCTACGGGATCCACTTTTGTAGTTTTTGTCTAAAGGGTGTGGGTTTATCTAATGTGTTTATTTACTAAAAAGGTTAAGAGAAATGACTCGCGCGGATGTCGCATCCACTGCATACGTATCTCATCTGAATATGAGAATCAGAGTCTTCGTAGCTCGGCTGACCTATGGGTTGGGGGGATGTGTGCTCGCTAAGACATCGCGTCTTATGCCTACGTATCTCATCTGGAATGAGAATCAGAGCAAGCCGTAGTTCGGCTAACTACGGGGTTATGGATTGGGTTTTGGACGAACGACGTCACTATGCAATCTACCGGATGCTCGATCTTTGGAGACTTACTCGCCTGTAGTAGAAGGAGTAAACGTGTTGCTTTGGATTTTAGGGTTTGCGATGCTCGAGGGCAAACAGGCAGTCCTTGACGAAGGAACCGCGCTACATGTGGGGATATGAATACAAAACACAAAACATGTATCTCAAAGTAAAATGCCACCCAGGGGCTCAAACATTGCCTCCTATCGAGGTCTTCCAGCTAAGAAAGCGATAAAGTATGAGAAAGGGAAAAAATTACCACACGGATAAAGATCCGAAGCTATAGCAGTTAAAGGGGCAAGAAACTCTGAAACGTCTCCAGCTGGACCGTCAAAGGAAATCAGTCAACACGAATAATCAGAATAAAACTCCAGGGGGTATCCCACAAATAAAGTGGGAAACCACGCGAGTGTCTCTGCGAAAGCCATGTGAGCCCTCACAAAACTCGACAAAGGGTTAGAGCAGCAGGATGAAATCAAGAGAAAACAATGCCATGGAAACACAAGACAGGTTAGAATAAACAAAATAGGGTAACCCAGAGTTGCCCCTAAATCAAAATGTAACCACATGAATAATTCCATCAAAATTCACAAAAGGCTCACAAAAAGGTATCAAATTCACCCATAATACCTCATACATTTAGAGCATTCAAATTAAAGGCATAAAGATGATGGATATAGGGCAACCCTGATTGGAGAGCTTGATTGAAATTGAGTTGCACCCGTGAGGTTTACAAGTTGATTTCCCTTCAGGGTTTGGAGGCTGCTCTGAGTTCTCTGTCAGGTCTTCTCTCACTATCTTTTTCCTCAGGGTTTTGTTCCAAGGAAACCTCAGAGTATTTTGCTTCTCTCCCTTTTTCTCAAGTGAATCTCCCATTGTAACTCCAAGTGTAACTCCCAGTGTAACTCCAAGTGTAACTCCCAGTGTAACTCCAAGTGTCACTCCTCTACTGAAACTTCAGTATTTATAGACTGATTTTCGTGGGTAGTGGGCTCAAATGAGGGAGACCCAAGTCCAAAATAATTTGTTATATTTTATTTATTTATTTTATTTATTTATTTAATTAATTAATTAATTAAATAAATTTTTTTTTTTCTTTTTTTTTTTTTCATTTTTTCATTTTTTTTTTCATTTTTTTTTTCAGGAAAAATGAAGGGTAAATTTTGGGGTATTACAGCTGCCCCTATTCAATCAACTGGAGACCCGGAAAGAAGATGGCAGCTGCTTTCGTGCTTTCGAGGTATCAAGGGATTGAATACAATAAAAGCCCAAAAATTTGCACTGAAGTGAAGTGAAGTAACAATGTCTGTCAGAATCGGCAAAGAGGTGGTCTTGAAAGAAGAATCCGTCTGGTACGGTGAGAGTCAGTCTGAATATCGAAAAAGAATGTTAAACTGGATACCAAAATAAATGGTAACACAGAAATAACCATGGCCTGAATGCCGCTCATCAGTCTGAATACTGGAAAGGATTTCGATCTGAACATCGGAAAATTGGCCTGAATGCCACAAGTCGCATCGACCTGAACGTCGGAAACTTCTTCGATCTGATCATCGGAAAATCGGCCTGAATGCCACAAGTCGCATCGACCTGAACGTCGGAAACTTCTTCGATCTGAACATCGGAAAGACTTGGCCTGAATGCCACTTCGATCTGAATATCGGGACAACTGACCTGAATGCCACTTCGATCTGAATATCGGAACACTAGCCTGAATGCCACTTCGATCTGAATATCGGAACACTGGCCTGAATGCCACAAGTCGCATCGACCTGACCGTCGGAAACTTCTTCGATCTGAACATCGGAACACTGGCCTGAATGCCACTTCGGTCTGGATACCGGAAAACTGGCCTGAATGCCACTTCGGTCTGGATACCGGAAAACTGGCCTGAATGCCACTTCGGTCTGGATACCGGAAAACTGGCCTGAATGCCACAAGTTGCATCGACCTGAACGTCGGAAACTTCTTCGATCTGAACATCGGAAAACTTCATGCCTGTCAGCATTGGCAGAAATAGGGAATGATAATAGAGGCGGCGCATGGGCCAATGACACTTGTTGGGGATAACAAAGGTAAGTCATGAACAATCTTCAGTCTGAGTACTGGAAACAACTTCTAGCTTATCACTTGGGATACCGAGAATGTTTTATGCTTACATGCGTATGTTTGAATTTTTCAATGGCGTAATGCTCCATGAAAATGGAAATGCTACGCGATTTGGAAGGATGCAATGCAATATGATTCTACATGCCGGGATGCGAAATGCTGGGTAGAATGCCAAGCCAAGGCAAGGGGATCTGCTGGGGAAATGATTACCATCCTCTGGGCTCTGGCCAGGCTGCTGGAGATACACACCACAATGAACTCTGTGGGGAGATGACTAGCCATGCGGTGTTCTGGCCATACCGAGACTCTGATCGGGGAAAGAATGGCATTGGAAGCCTGCTGCTGAGGAAAGCTACAATGGTTCTGGCAACCACGATTTGCGAGAGATGACTCAGCAGGGGGAGCAAACACTGATACGGTACCGAGGTTCTGCTTCAAGAAAAGAAACCATGGATCTGGCATTGGGATTATCGATCTGGCATCGAACTCTAAGGAGCAGCCACTTCTGCTGGGAAGATACAGTCTGGCATTGTCAACTCCGTTGGGGAGTGTATGTCCTGAAACAACCGCTTGGGGAAGTACGGTGGTGAGAAACTGCTGGGGATTGAAGAATCCACCGCTCTGATCAGCTCTGCAGGGATAAGACACCGAATTTGTCTGTTGGTGACTTCACTGGGGAAGATATTCACGATCATCTGCAGGGAATTTTAAGGAAATGCCCCGAGGGTATCTGTTCTGAATAGACGATCCAAAGCACTTAAAATTTACAGCAATTTTAAATGTTTATTAAGCATGTACCTGTAAAGCCCTTATGTGTCATGATGCAATGTTTATCAAAAATTCGGACGTCATTTTTGCAAACAAAACAGTAAAATGAAGATGAAAACAGAGATATACTGAATAACATGATTTTATTGATTGAATGGCCTCTGAATAGGCATTTACATTAAGAAGCAATCCCTGGAAAGAGGTAATCGCACAATAGATAAAAACAAAAAATTAATCTAATGGCAATGTGAAATGGATTTCTATTGGGTTCCAATTCTGCTATGACTTGCCCGTCTTCAAGACCCTTCAGATGATCAGCTTTCTGAAAGAGTGATTGGACTGTTTCCTATCCTTCAAAAATTTCCAGTCATTGGCACGCGATGAGATTCAGAACTACTCAGAACGCAGTCATTCGCTTAATCCCTAACTTTTGCCTGGATCGCCCTTTTCGGGTTTTCGATCCACCGGGATACCCATTTTTGCCTAAGTTGCCTTTTCAGGTTTTCAACTTACCGGATGTACAATCTTTTTTTATTTTTGTCCCTAATTTTTGCCCGAACCCTTTCATTTTCTTGGTTCGCCGGGACGCCCATTTTTGCCTGGACTACTCTTTTTTACTGTCCAGCGGGTCTATTTTATGCGAAGTATTTTTTAACTGCGTCTGAGTTCACAAGGGAAGTGAAGTTTTCACCATCCATAGTTGCAAGCATTAAAGCCCCACCATCAAAAACCTTGGTGACAATATACGGTCCATCATAGTTAGGAGTCCACTTGCCCCTGTGATCTGTCTGAGGAGGAAGGATCCTTTTCAACACTAAATCTCTGACTTGGAAACAACGAGGACGCACCTTCTGATCAAAAGCTCTCTTCATCCGACTCTGATACAACTGCCCATGACAAATGGCTGCCATTCGCTTCTCTTCGATAAGACTCAACTCATTGAACCTTGTCTGAATCCATTCAGCTTCATCTAACTTGACATCCAACAGGACTCTTAGAGAAGGAATCTCCACTTCAACAGGTAGGACTGCTTCCATACCATACACCAGGGAGTAAGGGGTTGCCCCGGTCGATGTACGTACTGAAGTACGGTACCCATGCAAGGCGAAGGGTAGCATCTCATGCCAATCTCTGTACGTGACGACCATCTTCTGCACAATCTTCTTTATGTTCTTATTTGCCGCCTCAACAGCGTCGTTCATCTTAGGGCGGTAAGGGGAAGAATTGTGATGCTGAATGTTGATGTTCTGACACAACTCCTTCATCATTTTGTTGTTGAGATTAGAACCATTATCAGTAATGATTCTTTCGGGAATCCCATAGCGACAAATGATTTCTTTCTTGATGAAACGGGCAACCACATGTCTGGTGACATTCGCGAACGACGCTGCCTCGACCCACTTGGTGAAATAGTCGATGGCAACAAGGATGAAGCGATGCCCATTGGAAGCAGTCGGCTCAATCTTTCCAATCATGTCAATACCCCACATAGCAAACGGCCACGGCGAAGCCATCACATTCAGAGGATTCGGCGGTACATGCACCTTATCAGCATAAATCTGGCATTTATGACACTTCCGAGCATACTTGAAACAATCTGATTCTATGGTCATCCAATAATAACCCGCTCTCAACAATTTCTTAGCCATTGCATGTCCACCGGCATGAGTACCGAAGGAACCTTCATGAACTTCCTGCATTAACATGTCCGCCTCGTGTCTGTCCACGCATCTGAGCAAAACCATGTTGAAGTTCCTCTTATATAGCACATCGTCTTTGTTCAAGAAGAAACTGCCTGCCAATCTTCTCAAAGTCTTTCTGTCATTTTTGGATGCCCCTGCAGGGTACTCTTGATTCTTCAGAAAGCACTTGATATCGTGATACCAGGGCTTGTCATCGACTACCAGTTCAGCAGCAAACACATACGCGGCCCTGTCAAGGCGCATCACATCGATCCTGGGAGCATGGTTCCAACGAATTACCTTGATCATGGAGGATAGAGTAGCAAGTGCGTCTGCCATCTGGTTCTCATCACGAGGTATATGATACAATTTTACTGTTGTGAAGAAAGTCAACAGTCTTCTCGTGTAATCTCTGTAGGGAACCAGAGTGGGCTGGAGAGTATTCCAATCACCATTCACTTGATTGATCACCAGAGCTGAATCTCCGAAGATGTCCAGAGTCTTGATTCTCAGATCAATGGCTTGCTCAATGCCCAAGATACAGGCCTCGTACTCAGCTTCATTATTGGTGCACTCGAAAGTCAGACGAGCGGTGAAAGGCATGTGGGCACCTTTCGGAGTTGTGATGACAGCGCCAATTCCACTTCCTCTAGCATTGACAGCCCCATCAAACAACAAAGTCCACTTTTCGTTTGGATCAGGTCCCTCCTCAACAACTGGCTCTTCACAGTCTTTTATCTTAAGGAACATGATGTCTTCATCAGGGAATTCAAACTTCATCGGTTCATAATCATCAATCGGTTGCTCGGCAAGGTAGTCTGACAGAATACTCCCTTTGATGGCCTTCTGTGACGTGTACTGAATATCATACTCTGTTAAAATCATCTGCCAACGGGCAACACGTCCGGTGAGAGCCGGCTTCTCGAATATGTATTTCACTGGATCCATCTTAGAAATCAACAAGGTAGTATGGTTCAACATATACTGCCTCAGTCGGCGAGCAGCCCAGGCCAAAGCACAGCAAGTTTTCTCAAGCTGCGAATATTTGACTTCACAGTCGGTAAACTTTTTGCTAAGGTAGTATATGGCATGCTCTTTTCGACCAGACTCGTCATGCTGTCCCAATACACACCCCATCGAGTTCTCAGTCACTGATAGGTACATTATCAGAGGTCTCCCAGGAACTGGAGGTATAAGGATCGGAGGTTTCTGTAGATACTCTTTTATCTTCTCGAAAGCCCTTTGACAATCTTCATTCCACCTGATAGCCTGATCTTTCCTCAGCAATTTGAAAATTGGCTCACACGTGGTTGTTAGGTGAGAGATGAACCTTGCAATGTAGTTCAACCTCCCTAAGAAACTACGGACTTGCTTCTCTGTTCTTGGCTCTGGCATTTCCTGTATCGCTTTTACTTTGTCGGGATCCACCTCAATCCCTTTTCCGCTAACGATAAAACCCAGCAATTTTCCCGATCTCACCCCGAAAGTGCACTTGTTCGGGTTAAGTCTCAGTTTGAATTTCCTCAAACGCTCAAACAGTTTCTGCAAATTCAACAAATGTTCTTCTTCTATCTGAGATTTGGCAATCATATTGTCCACATAAACCTCGATTTCATGATGAATCATATCATGGAACAGAGTCACCATTGCTCGCTGATATGTTGCTCCGGCATTTTTCAGACCAAACGGCATCACCTTGTAGCAGAAGGTGCCCCATGGGGTTATGAAAGTTGTCTTTTCCATGTCCTCTGGTGCCATCTTGATTTGGTTATAGCCAGAAAAGCCATCCATGAAGGAGAATACCGAGAACTGAGCTATATTATCCACCAAAACGTCGATGTGAGGTAATGGGAAATCATCTTTAGGGCTAGCTCTGTTCAGATCCCGATGTTCGCAACCCATGGCGGATAATTGGTGACTGCTAGAAACCCTGCATCCAACTGCTTTTGCACTTCTTCCTTTATCTTGACAGCCATCTCTGGTCTTGTTCTTCTGAGCTTCTGCTTGACCGGAGGACAACCATCTTTGAGAGGCAAGCGGTGTACCACGATGTCTGTGTCCAGCCCAGGCATGTCCTGATAAGACCAGGCGAAGATGTCAACGTATTCTTGCAGCAATTCAATCAGCCCTTTCTTCACATTATCTTCCAAAGCAGCCCCTATTTTGATTTCTCTCTTGGCGTCTTCGGTGCCGAGATTAATCACTTCAACAGACTCTTGATGCGGTTGAATAACCCTTTCCTCTTGTTTTAATAACCTGGTAAGTTCTTCAGGGAGTTCACAATCTTCATCATCCTCTTCTTCAGCTTGAAAGATTGGATTTTCAAAGTCGAAGCGAGCCATAGCAGAATCGTTATCAATAGGATCCGGTGATGTGCATCTGCATGAGTGATGGTATGTGCTTATGAGTGTGAACAAGAAGTGAAAACTAAACAAAACATTGCCATTTTTTTATTTTGAAAAACTGCAAAAATAGAAAGACAGGGAACGAAATATTTGAATGCAAAAATACGTCCTTTATTTATGATAAAAATGCAAGTGTCACATAGATGAGCCCTACAATGAGTCATTACGCCCTGGGCGGAACGTAAGACTTGGATATGCATGAATAAACAAAGAAAATTACTCCTCAAGAAGAGTGACTTGGATAATCTCTTCAGAAGACCAATTGTTGATGACTTCACCCGGGATCCTCGGACGCACCCAGTTGTCAATGTCACAATCACTATCCCCATCTTCATCGTTGACTGCAGAGACTTGACCATACTGAATGATGCCAGCATTGGAGAAAGTGATCGGCCCCTGATGAGTCTGAGGCGTTGAAGTACACACATCCGAAACATCGGAATCCATTTCAGTTACATCATGGATCACAGAATCAGTAGGAACAACATCTGCGAATTCATCAGTAGCATCTTCAAACCCTTCTTCCTCAACCCCTTCCGCAGACTCTTGGACAGACAAATCTTCAACCTGGAGGATACCTTTGTCGAGCAAGGCCTGAATACCCTACTGTAACTTTAAACAACCTCCACTCTGAGTAGCACAATCCAAACAACCCTTCCCACAACCGGGGAAAACATCGGCCTTCAGCAGGCATCCTTTGACATCCGACAATGGAGTCTTATGCTTCAACACATCCTTAATGGACTTGGCTTCTCCCTCTACCAAATTAACGTTCGCACCACCATGCTGGGGCATGGGATTGTTAACGACATTCGGAGCCGGTGCAAGGTCGATGGCCTTTGAATCTATGAGGTCCTGACCTACGTGCTTAAAAGCTTTGCAGTTCTCAATATTGTGGCCAGGTGCCCCAGAGTGGAAGCTACACCTAGCGTTGGCGTCGTAACCCGCCGGAAGTCTACCAACAGGAGGAGCCAGAGTGCGCAATTGCACAAGTTGTAGTTGTTGAAGACTAGAAAGTAACTGGGCGTACGACATTGGAAGGGTGTCGAAACGTCGGTCCATCATCCTTTGCCTCTGTTGATAAGCGGGTCTGTTACCCGGTTGTTGCTGCTGTTGATACTGAGCTGGTTGACGTTGTGATTATTGTTGTTGTAGTGGTGCTGTAGCTGGAATGGTCACCCCTGCGGCAGTACCTGTTATGCAAGACATGCTAATGAATATGCAAATGCAATGACATGTTTATCAATTCCAAAGGTATTCTACCCCCTTGATTCCAGTCTCACATTTGATAAACAGTGTAAGAAAAGACTAAGCCGTTGATGAGAACCAAGAAAATTCCAACTAGAATCAAGTGGAAGATATAAACCCCACAGAAATGGATAAACATGTGTGAATGATTATGAATGCAAAATGATGTGATGCAAAATGATGTGAATGCAGTGCAGTGGCATGGGAATCAGGATTGCTGTATTTGCTTGAACATCTGTCAGGTTGCACTGTCTGGAGAGAAATTAAGAGTACACCAAACAAAGGTCATGGGGTGGATCATGTTATCCTTAATATCAATCACCCATTTTGGTGGATTATGGTTTACACCTTATCAACACCCGAGTTTCATTGATATTAAGGATACCTGATCGGATTAACCATGAATCAAGGGTTTGTTGCAAGTCACGAGCATGGAGTTTAGGTTAAGAACCACCCAAAAGGAGTGTATTAAGGTCTAAACCTGCCAAACATGTTCTACAAAAGGTTCCCATAGTCATAATCCCATCTTTCGGATATTATCAGAGGAACGACTACTCGTATTCCAACAATATTCTCAAGAGAGACTCTTATGAGTGTAGTATCGCGTAACAATCGTATCAAATCTTACACTTGAACGACTTTCGCACTACGTCCTACGAATAGGCCAAGATGGGTTAGGTAAACTAAGGTCCTTGGCTTCTTAGGTCTATATTGGAACAAGTAATGTCTAACCACAACTTACTTATGTGACATTATTGATCTCAACATGACCTCCACCAAGTGAATGGGCTTGCAAGTCAACTCGCTAAGGAATACTCCACAGAAGTTGACAGGACTATGCCATTCTCCTATCTTAAGTGCACTCGAGTTCGGGTATAGAACTCATCTCACAAAGATCACCAAGCAGCCATAGTCAGCCAACAGATACAACAATGGTATGTACACCATGCAATAAGGTAAAGCAGGTAAATAAATAACTGTACAAAAGCATGAACACCCAATAAACAAACAAACTACAAAAGCTAGGAGGGACTCGCTTAGGGAAGGTGGACCAGCAAGAGGTCAACTTCTTAAATATCCCCAGCAGAGTCGCCAGCTGTCGCAACCTGAAAAATACAGTGTGCGAAAAAACAACCGGCGAAAGAAAATGACAGAAGAGTCGCCACCGTGCGTTATTCATCCCAAAGGAGGGAAAGGAAACGCTCGAAGTAAACCTGAAAAAAGGAAAGGACAAGACGGGGTCTCGCAACCAAATCTTGGGTTCGGGAGTCGGTTATGCGAAGGGAAGGTATTAGCACCCCTACGCATCCATAGTACTCTACAGGATCCACTTTTGTAGTTTTTGTCTAAAGGGTGTGGGTTTATCTAATGTGTTTATTTACTAAAAAGGTTAAGAGAAATGACTCGCGCGGATGTCGCATCCACTGCATACGTATCTCATCTGAATATGAGAATCAGAGTCTTCGTAGCTCGGCTGACCTATGGGTTGGGGGGATGTGTGCTCGCTAAGACATCACGTCTTATGCCTACGTATCTCATCTGGAATGAGAATCAGAGCAAGCCGTAGTTCGGCTAGCTACGGGGTTATGGATTGGGTTTTGGACGAACGACGTCACTATGCAATCTACCGGATGCTCGACCTTTGGAGACTTACTCGCCTGTAGTAGAAGGAGTAAACGTGTTGCTTTGGGTTTTAGGGTTTGCGATGCTCGAGGGCAAACAGGCAGTCCTTGACGAAGGAACCGCGCTACATGTGGGGATATGAATACAAAACACAAAACATGTATCTCAAAGTAAAATGCCACCCAGGGGCTCAAACATTGCCTCCTATCGAGGTCTTCCAGCTAAGAAAGCGATAAAGTATGAGAAAGGGAAAAAATTACCACACGGATAAAGATCCGAAGCTATAGCAGTTAAAGGGGCAAGAAACTCTGAAACGTCTCCAGCTGGACCGTCAAAGGAAATCAGTCAACACGAATAATCAGAATAAAACTCCAGGGGGTATCCCACAAATAAAGTGGGAAACCACGCGAGTGTCTCTGCGAAAGCCATGTGAGCCCTCACAAAACTCGACAAAGGGTTAGAGCAGCAGGATGAAATCAAGAGAAAACAATGCCATGGAAACACAAGACAGGTTAGAATAAACAAAATAGGGTAACCCAGAGTTGCCCCTAAATCAAAATGTAACCACATGAATAATTCCATCAAAATTCACAAAAGGCTCACAAAAAAGGTATCAAATTCACCCATAATACCCCATACATTTAGAGCATTCAAATTAAAGGCATAAAGATGATGGATATAGGGCAACCCTGATTGGAGAGCTTGATTGAAATTGAGTTGCACCAGTGAGGTTTACAAGTTGATTTCCCTTCAGGGTTTGGAGGCTGCTCTGAGTTCTCTGTCAGGTCTTCTCTCACTATCTTTTTCCTCAGGGTTTTATTCCAAGGAAACCTCAGAGTATTTTGCTTCTCTCCCTTTTTCTCAAGTGAATCTCCCAGTGTAACTCCAAGTGTAACTCCCAGTGTAACTCCAAGTGTAACTCCCAGTGTAACTCCAAGTGTCACTCCTCTACTGAAACTTCAGTATTTATAGACTGATTTTCGTGGGTAGTGGGCTCAAATGAGGGAGACCCAAGTCCAAAATAATTTGTTATATTTTATTTATTTATTTTATTTATTTAATTAATTAATTAATTAATTAATTAATTAATTAAATTTTTTTTTCCAGGAAAAATGAAGGGTAAATTTTGGGGTATTACACCCCTGAATGTATGCAGCATAGCTTCATAGTTGCATATGCTTCTCCCCCTTTGACAATATCAAAAAGAGACAAAGCAAGCTATTAGCAGTATCATATAGATACAACATATATAATATACCATACAAATGTGTTAGCAAAGATAAGAACATGCACTCACATATATGAAGATGCACAATAGAAATTAATGCAACATAAATAGGATGACAATTTAACAACATTATAGAATTATCATCCAAGGCAATACACATATGTAACACCTCAAAATTTGTCCTCCTCTCTTGGGACTAGTTTAGCATATTGCATTTCATTTCTTAGGTCATTAGTCATTGCATATTTGCATATCATATGGCAACATTGAGCAAGTCATCCTCCTAAGTCTTGATCAGAAGATAAAGAGGTTAAAAGGTGCAAGCTAGGGTTTCATTGGATTGATCATTGGCCATCTGAGGGTTGGTGCTTCAAATTAGGGTTTCATGGTTCCTCAAGGAGATTGAGCTTCATCTTAGTAGAAATGGTACATCATCATCATCATGGTTTTGTCATCACCAAGAGATTCCTTATGCTTGATCAGATGCCTTGAGATTAGGGTTTTGACCTCTGGTCAACCCTAATCATCTGCATTGTGCCAATCAGGGCTAGTTAAGGAGATGAGGTTTTCAATGGATAGGGGGATCATCATATGATTATATTGAGCTTATGGAAGCTAGGGTTTCATCATTGATCCATTTCATCAGGAGTTTGAAGCTCAAGTTGATCAATGCACAGCCAGTTCATCTGTCAGTCAGAAAAAGTCAACCAAAGGTCAACTGATGGATTTGGAGGTGGGAGAGGGTTAGAGACACTTCATTCATGTCCAAACGAGTTTCATTTGACATTTCAAACATCAAAAATGAAGAAAATAAAGTCAGAAGGAAACTTTCCAAAAATAGAAAGTGACTTGTAATTCAAAACTGCCAAAAATGGAAAGGTTTTCTCCTCAAAATTACATGTCCAAAAATGCTTCAAATGAAATTTTGTCCAACATGAAAGTTGTAGATCTTGCTCTCACCTTTCCAAAAAGTCCAAGAACATGAATTTATCATTTGTGGTTGGCAAGTTATGGATTGATCTTTGTCAAGAAATGTTGAATTTCAAAGGTGCATAACTTTTGATTCACAAGGCCAAATGGAGTGAGGTTTTTTTGAGCAAATTTCTTTTGATCCCCTCTATCCAAAACAAGCATTTCATTTCATGAAAACTCATCACATAAAAAGTCCATTTTTCAAGTGAACCTATTTTGAAATTTGGAGGGAAAAAGGTGATTTTGAGAATTAAGCATTGTTTTCACATAATTCCACTCACATTTGCTTCTAAATATCATTTCCAAGTGATCCAAGGCATTACAAACCTGCAGTGGTACTGTTACATTGAATTGCACTTGAGGCAAAAATGCTAAAATGCACCAAAACTTGATTTTCACTAATCACTTGCATTAGCACTAAATAGGATTAGAAACATGATTAAGCCATGCTATATATTGCTAATCCTAACTGTTTTTCAGATTAACATTCATTCATCTCAGATCTAGATCCAAAATAGCAAATTCTCTCAATTTTTCTTCTTGATTTTTTCTGCAAATTTTCCAAAGAGCTTGTGCTGTTCTTCATTGTTTCATCATCTACAATCATTGTTGAACCTTCTACAAGCAAGGATTCGTCCACATTCGAGCAAATCGAGGACTGTAGCAAGAAGCTCCTTCAATGGCAAGTGTTGATTTGAGCTGCTTCAAGGACAATTGAGCCACGATCCATCATCCATTCATCTATTGGAGCTTGAAGGATCATCTGTTTCAACATTTCAAAGCCAGAAAACCGCGATTTCAGATCTGCTCTTCGATCAAGGTTGGATTTCGATGCTTATAATTCATGAAATTAGGTTATGCATTGGATAGATCGTTGATTCAGGAGTATGCTGCACTTCGTAGTTTTAATTTTCATTGAGAATTGAGTGAGATATGCTGCATTTAAGTTTGATGTTCAAATCTTCTCTTGCTCGATCTGGATTTGTTAGTGAGAATTAGAGGAAATCAATGTTAGATTAGTGATGTATGTTGCAAGACGAGTTCAATGATATATCATTTGTTAATTTCTGTGCAACTTTGTTCTTGAGCCATGAATTTGTGAAGAACATGCTATGAACATTTGAAACTCGTTCCCAGAATCACTTTGATCCGTCGCCTGGCTGTTTCGCATGCTTTTTAGTGTTTGCCTCCCATGCGTCCACTCACGTCATGCCATGTGTACTAAATGAAACGGGGCGTTTTGTTTAGTGGCGCTCATTTCAAATAGCGCGCTGGTTCGATCCTCATGGATGAACCTTTTCCATATTGCCTTGGCATTTAATTCATATGCCTTCACATGTTCACATACTTGTTCATTCACATTTTTTATTTTTCTTCCATATAAAAAATTCCATAACTCCATAACCATTAATCCAATTGAGCTGTGGTTTTTTTTGTTGTTCTCATCATGATCTCTACCTTTTTTTGGTGATTTTTGTGGAAATTTTGCACGTGTGGTTTACGGAATGGCCTAGGGTTTGTTCATGTATGTGGTTTCATGCACCTTGCTTGGTATTTTGATCATGAAATAATGATGCTTAATTGGAAATTCCTGAAATTTTGTATGCATATTCTAGACACCTTAAGGAGCATTTTGATATGTGGTTTGTGATTTTTGAGTTTCTGGATTGTGAGATATGCTATGATCTTTAGAGGTGTGACAATTTGTGTGACACCATTTCATGTCCAACTTCATGATTTTTGTTACCATGCCATATGAACTTAAAATGGTCTGAATATTTGCATGTTGATACTCCTGGATGTTAGGTTCACTTGTGAATTTTTCTGGAATTTTTGAGTGCATTTCCTATTTGTTTGAGAATTTCCTTTCTGTTTGACCAAATGTGGACCTTTTGTGAGTCATGATCTTAAATGTTTTGTGAAATTCTTGATATGTATTGGATGGACTTGAAATTTTGTGGAGTGATTATAGACATCTGGAAGTTTGTCATGACTTTGATTTGGCTCATTTATCTTATGCCAATTCTGTTTTATGATTGCTTGAAGTTGATGCATGTTTTGATGCCTTGTATGAGCTTGTTTGAATTTTCTTTGACTTAGGGATTTTAATTGACTTTCTTCCTTTTGTGAAAATGCCCTGAAATTTGGTGTGATGATCCTTTAATGAGTGCTGTTTAGCCATGAATTTTTTGGGAATTTATTGAAATGTTTGTGAGTTGATTTGAGTTGAACCATTCTGTTTGGTTGTATGAGGTTCTAAATTGCACACTTTGCCCTCTTTGCCTCATGAAATGATAATGGTTGATGATATGAACATGAGACTAATTGGATTTGATTATTATTTGATTGATCTTGATTTTTGATAAGTTTCATGTTCTGTTTTTGTTTATTGCTCCCATTTTGACCCTAGTCTTGTACTAGTGGTTAGTGTTCTCACATTTGAGCTTTGTTTCAGGTCAAAGAGCACAATTGCTTATACTTGATGATGTGCACTCAATTGGGATTGGTTTATTGCTTGTTTATGACTAACTTTGAGTTTGTTTTGTAGGCATTGAGATTTATGCTTAGGCCTTGTGGCTTGCACCTTTGTGCATTAATGCTTGTTATCTATTTGTGCTGTGGACTTGTAATTTTCTGTTTGACTTTTATTTGTCTGGTATACTGACTGAATTGGATTGATTTCAGGTACCTTAGTTGCTATAGTTCATTGTGAACTTGCTTGTGTTGTTGCTTGGTTGTATAAACCAATTGAGGTATAGCATCACTAACTCCATGTAGTCTGGAAGACCTGGCCTGTTACTTGGCCAGGCACCTGTCTGAAGTCCTCCTTAAGAGGCAATGCCTGTGCTTGTTTATTTTTGTCCCCAAGCAGGAAAAGACCTTTGTTAAGGCAATTGGCAGACACAAGAGATGTGTAATCCATCTCCTGCTCTTCTGTTGAGTCGTCCCTTTGCTCACACAACTGGTGTTGATGCATTGTGGACATTAACCCAAGATCCTTGTACAGTTGTACAGTTGAGTCAGTGTCATAAGTGTAGAAGGGTTCCCACTTTCTGAACCCACACTTCTTTGTCTGAAGCTCTCCCTGGCCAGGGATAAGAGCTGTGAGGCACACCCTACACTCCCATTTCATCTGGCTTCACCCTAACTCTCAATGTTAGGGTTAAGAGCTAACATCACCTGATACAGTTGGTTTGCTTTTGCAGCCTAACCCTTTGTTTGAGCCCACTTTGTCTGGATATAGTGTGTGCTAATTGTGAATGTTTGCTTTGTTTTGATTATGCTTGCATGCTTTGCTTTGCCTGGTTAGGATTAGCTTGATGCCTGAGCAAGTTAGATAGCAACCTTAACTTAGGGATGATATGCATGATAACATCTAGGCTCGAGTCATATTCTCCCTAGTTGTGTCTCCCTCTGTATCTGGTTAAGCTAGTCTTTCTCCCCTGTTCAGGGGAACTACGTTGCCCTGATCCTCATACCAGATGAGGTACGTAGGCAGGAGATCGTGCGAGATCTCTCTGGGCACCCTTTTTTCTTTTTGTGTGTGTTTGCTTGATAGTTGCTAGGCTCGAGTTCCCGACTCCTTAGTAGCTTGTTGTTTGTTTCTTCTTGTGCGTGTAGGAGATGGATGTAAGCCCAGCAATTGGCATTCCGTATCCTCTTGTTGTGTGCTTGGAGTCCGGTATAAGTCCATCAAGTGGCATCTGGTTTCCAGTGTGGGTTTGTTTGGTTCGGAAGCTGATGTAAGTCCAGCGATTGGCGTTCGGGTTCCATGTTTCCCTGCTTGTGCGTTTGTTTTGTTTCGGCGTGCGTGAGCCGAACTACGGTAGCTCTGATTCTCGTTCCAGACGAGATACGTAGGCATAGGATGGGATATCCTAGCGAGCCCTTTCCCCTCTTCTCCCACCTGTGTTGTTTCACTGTGTGTGTGTGATGTCTGTTTGTTTTAGCAACCTTTTCTTTCTTTTAGAGCGTGGATCCCGTCGAGTACGACGGATGCGTAGGGGTGCTAATACCTTCCCTGCGCATAACCGACTCCCGATCCCATTCTCTTTGGTCGCGAGACCATGCTTTTTCCAGGTTTACTTCGAGCGTTTCCTTTCCCTCTTTTGGGATAAATAACGCACGGTGGCGGCTCTGTGTTGTTTTGTTTTAGCCCGCCGGTTGTTCTTTCGCAGATGCGACAACATAGTAAAACCATTGTCATAAATTCAAACAGATAGTAACATTGTCAAGACATAACTAAAAGAAAAAAAAGACAAAAAAACATCAATGCATGATGACTCAAAGAAATTTTCCACAAGACATAAGACTCAAAGACACAACAACACAATATTTCATCGTCCTCCCCGACCCCTATGTTATCCTTGTCCATCATTACCATAGTTATAATCCAAGAAATCACACATATCTCGGTAAAATTGAGCATAATGATTCTCATTTTGGGCCGAGATCATGTGGTTGATCCTAGCAATCATATTTGCATGATTTTCATTCATCTCATTACACATAGACACAAGATTTTCCGCCACATAAGAAGCAAAGGATTTAAAATTGGCATCTTGTGCAGTCACATGTTCTTGCATTAGACGGAACCTCTCAACTTGAGCATCCTGAAAGGCATCTCGCCTCCTACAATATTCCTCACAATGCTCATCTTGCCTCAACTGCATACTCTGAAGCATAGTCATGATGGAAGACGGATAACCAAATCCAACATCAAAGTTATTACCATGAGCATCTTCATAAGTAACATCTTGCATAAGAACATCCCCCTCACGAACATCATGAGAAGTACCAATTGGTTGATCATCAACCATGTGTCTCAGCAGCAGCATCACCAAACTCTGCAGGATCATTGAAATTATAAATCTTCCTTCCACTCTTACCCATGCGGAAGTAGTAAGCCCAAAAGTTTACATCCAAAAAGTAGCCCGTGTTGGTTAGGGTATGTTGAGAGAACTCTTAAGCCTGGCCTGGAGATCTATACTGAAGATTAGGTATTCGAATGTTGAAAAAGTTCAAGATCTTGGCTATCATGGAGACATAGCAGAATGACGTTCCCTTGTTGCATTCCTTGATGGAGAACATGTAAGATAAAAAGTAATGTGCCCAATTAATCTTAATCTTGTTCTACTGTTCTAGTATGAAATTCACATTAAACCCTCGGATGGCCTTCTTCGAAAACTAGGCTCTCGTCATTGATCAGCTCTCGTACTAGATTGTGTCCTACTGTCCATTTATCAAATTCATAGGTTGCATTCGGATCATACCATGGAGGGTATGATATGGGTGTAGGCGTGAGAGCTTGAGGAGTCACCAAAGAATTATGGACCAATTACGGATAAAGTTTACTATATAACACTGGAATTGGGTCGTCGTGATCTTTGTTCCCATTGTTCTGATTATAATTCTTGTTCCGACCCTGACTTTGGTGATTTCGAGGAGGAATTGTCAGAGGATGCTGATATTCCGATTTGGAAGGAGAATACTGAGGAGGACACCTAGATGAATAACCATAGGTCGTCGAATAAGGAATTGCCACATGGAATTTCCCATGACTTTGGGTAACACTGGATGGATGTGGAGCAGGAGCTCCCTCTACTGCAACAATGGGTACTGGGTGTCATACCCTAATTTTTACCCCTAAGATCCCATCTCATTTTCATCATTTTCATGGCATCAAACATCTCATATGTGTGTCTTTTATACATTACCAACCTTACAAAAATACAAAAATATGTTTTATCTTGTTTGATTCTTTCACAAGGTAGATGTGTTGGTTTAAGGAGCTCAAGTGATTGACTGGTCAAGATTATGGGCATTCCTCAGTAATTCAAGCTTCTCATTCATTCATAATATTCAAGTGATTTCCATTCATCATAATCAAGTTCAAGATTGCATCCATTCAAGATCAACAGGTTCCAAATTCATCTGATGCCTAAATTAGGGTTTTAATCAAGATTGCTCTAATGTTGACTTTTTGACCAAGACATGATCTAATGGTTTGAAATATGATTCAAGGTCCTCAAGTGCTTCATTATGATCCATTCACGTGCTTTAATTGGCTAAATAAGTTTGATTAATTGATCATTGAAGATTTGGAATTCATTTGATGAAAAGTCAACCACTCAAGGTCAAAGTTTGACTTTTGAGATTTTTTGGTCAACCATGGGTTTCTCAAGTTAAGAATCATGAAAATATGGTTTATTAATGCATTTGATCAAGTTAGATCAAGAAAATCAAGAAAAAATTCAAGAATGACAAATTTAGGGTTTTCAAATTTTCTCAAAGTTATGAAATTGAATGTTCATGAAGCCCACTTTACAAGTTTGTAACTTCTTCCTTAAGCCATCATGTTTCATGCTCAAAAGATGTACTTGTATATGATGTTCCATAATTCAGCTTTGTAGAAAGAATGAACAAAATATCTCATAAGGATTGGAAGATATGAAGTGATGAAGATGAGATCTCATAGTTGTAAAATTGTTCAACACTTGGAAAATTTTCCAAGTGTTTAGCAGTTAAGAATGTCAAAGTTTATGGCCAATTATCTCCATGATCCAAGCTGAATATCTTCAAATGTCCAATGTAAAAGTTTTAAAGGATGGGAAAATATTCCCAAATAGCTCATTGGCATGAATTTATCACACTTGAACTAGGAGTTTCGAAGAAGTAAAGTCACCATGTTAGGCCAAATTGAAAGTTCATCTTCATGTCAAGTTTCATGTTCAAACCAAAGTCAAACCTCAAGATCTTGCTTTGTCACCTATGATGCTTCTAAATCTCAACAATATGAGTGTTTTATACAAATCATTGATGCATTACACAAGGACTTGAACCATTATCCAAACAACATACCATTCATGGATCATTTTGCCATAAAGATTCATTGCCATTTCCATAAATATCACTTTTCTCAACCACTTTTTCTTGGAGATTTGTAAATAAATCTTGATTTGATCTTACTCTATCTAAACACCAAAATCAAAAGCACTTTTTTACTTTTCACCATTTTTTTAGATTTTATCCAAAGTCCATCAAACAATACCAATAACCACTGCACCATATCTGAATTCATTCACTATAAAAGGAGATCTCATTGCAATACTCCAACATACAAAAAAACATCCATCATCAAGCAAGAAATAAAATTAAATCATTCTTGCACTCCGTTAGGTAAAAAAGCATCATATTCATGCATTTTTGAAGTGTTTTGAACATGAACTCCCTCATGAAAATCTCATTTATTTTTTTACTTAGTTTTTAATTTTTATATTAAAAAGTCCAAGAAAAAACTTTATTAGTTATTCCTTTTTATTTTTTTCATTTAAGTATGCTTTGATTCAATTTTCCCAATGATTAATTTGCTCCCATTTTGATCCATATATGTTGAACACCTTGATTATAATTGGGATTAGACATGATGATAACTTGTTTATTTAATTTGTGCTTCAAGTACACGGATGTTTATGGTTGATGACTTGCTTTGAAACCCTAATGTATAAACCTTAGAGGCATGAACCCTAATGACTTGAACCCTTGTATAAGGTGAACTTTTTGTCATAAAATGATACTTTGATGTGCTTTGAACTTTCTCCTAAACATTTATTTAGTCTTGATGCATGACATAGTTGTTTAAGGTTTAACATGCTTATATGCTCCTTATAGGTCCACTATTAAAATACATTGACCATTGCTTTATGTAACACCCCAACTCTACCCGTCGTAAATTCAACTAAAAATCAGAGTAAACAAATTTCACACCAAATTGAGGCATCACATATATCGTTTCATCAACACTTAAACAAATTACACAACACGGCAATTGCGCAAGGATCCACTTAGTCCTTGTTAAATAATAAACAACACTGTATATGGACTCACCTAGTCCATATAGCAGCAATACATAAAACATCGCAACGGAAATCATTTAGATAATTAAGTTGAGTCGTACATTTACACATTCAAAAGAAAACAAGCAAACAAATGCCCATCACAACTATCATATACAATGATATACAAAAGGGCATTGTTACTATCAAAATCATGAAAAGCGTTCATTAACCCCTGAGTGTTACAATCCTAATCAGAGCAATGACGCCAAAAGTGTGCTACCACTATCCTCCTCTCAACGCGGAGCACCTGCACGTTACCAATATAAAGGTAACGGCCAACAACAAAAGGGTGAGATACTCAAATCATATAATCAAGATAATGATAAGCAATATATAAGTAAATTCGGAAAGTTAGAAATATTGTTACCATATCGCACAATCCTTCACTTGAATGCTTATGTATTTAATCATAAACAAAGTCAATAATCATCCACAACATCAATGTTACATCATAGCATCTTATCACTTTAACATTTCATTAATCCATCATAAAACATTACGATTCATCGCATCATCGCAAAATATCACCGCGCATCATAAACCGTCACATAACAACAATTATCACAAAATATGGAAATAAGCCCAACAATTGGCATTCCGTATCCTCTTGTTGTGTGCTTGGAGTCCGGTATAAGTCCATCAAGTGGCATCTGGTTTCCCGTGTGGGTTTGTTTGGTTCGGAAGTTGATGTAAGTCCAGCGATTGGCGTTCGGGTTCCATGTTTGCCTGCTTGTGTGTTTGTTTTGTTTCGGCGTGCGTGAGCCGAACTACGGTAGCTCTGATTCTCGTTCCGGACGAGATACGTAGGCATAGGATGCGATATCCTAGCGAGCCCTCTCCCCTCTTCTCCCACCTGTGTTGTTTCAGTGTGTGTGTGTGATGTCTGTTTGTTTTAGCAACCTTTTCTTTCTTTTAGAGCGTGGATCCCGTCGAGTACGACGGATGCGTAGGGGTGCTAATACCTTCCCTTCGCATAACCGACTCCCGATCCCATTCTCTTTGGTCGCGAGACCATGCTTTTTCCAGGTTTACTTCGAGCGTTTCCTTTCCCTCTTTTGGGATAAATAACGTACGGTGGCGGCTCTGTGTTGTTTTGTTTTAGCCTGTCGGTTGTTCTTTCGCAGATGCGACAGCTGGCGACTCTGCTGGGGACTAAAGAAGTTGACCTATCGCTGGTCCATCTTCCCTAAGCGAGTCTTTCCTAGAGTTCTAGGATAGTTTAGGTTGCTTGTGCTGTTATTTATTGCATTTATCATTATTCTGTTGTGTATATATTTGCATAAATGTTTGCATGCATCATACTATCATCGTGTTGTCCTCTGTGTAGGTGGTTCCTCTGTTTTGGGGTGGGTGTTCTGAGTGGGGCTAAAACCCAGGCCCGAGTATACACCTAGGATTAGTGTGGTCTCACGTTCCTCACATGCTGGTTGGGCATGTTGTTGCGACGTGACATACCACAAGCCGGACGAGGTTCATCTGAGAGTGCTCTTCCTCAGTGGGGTTTTCCACTTTGGTTGGGTTACCTCTTTTGGACTATTGACTTCGGTGACCGATCTTTCCCGGATCTTTGGTTTAGACGATCTCAGGAGAGCTACAATGGCACACCCGAAAGGGCAAACCCATTGAGTATCTTTGCCCGATTGTCGAGACTATCATCCGCCTTAGGACGACCTGATTAGAATTTACCTGTGAGGGGAGGGTGATTCTTACAGATGCATGTTCAGATGGTGACTTTGATGGTGACTTTTGGTTCCGTTGATCAGAGTCCTATTTATAAGGAGGATTTATGGGAATTTATTTCTGAGACGCCGAAGTGTTGTCCGTGTTATTTATCAGTGGGGATCCGTTTATTTCAGGATTCCCCGGGCCGATTCAGGGTTTGTGATTATCTGCTCAGAGATTGTCTGATGATGATGGTGATGTATCTTTCAGTTCCGTTTATTTCGGAACCCTCGAGTTGGATTTGTGGTTACATGTTCCTTCAGATGGTTATGATTAGTTCAGAGATCAGGCTTCAGTGCAACAGATGATCAGATGACTTGGAGGATGGCACGATGCATTGCATTCATTCATCAGCATCATTAACATTGTGCATTTACCTGCATCTAACACATGTTTATCCATATGCAGGGACATTTTTGACCGAGATCCTGGTTGAGAGACTCCTTGTTCAAATATGAGGCCCGGTATGAAGGACGATGTGGTCTACAGCTTCTTTGACCCAGAGATCAGTGTGCTGAAGGATATGATAGCTTTGATTACACCCGACCATGTGGGGATGTTTCGTGAGATGTATGGAGGTATTCTGAAGATGGTTTTCAGACTCACTGACAGAGATAGGAGCGCCATTCATACTCTTCTCCAGTTCTATGATCCTGGTTTGAGGTGCTTCGTCTTCCCAGATTATTTATTGGGGCCTTTGATGGAGGATTATGCTGGTATCTTGGGCATTCAAATCAGAAATCAGGTTCCTTTTTATGCTACTAAGGAAGAGCCTGATATTTGTGGGATTTCCCGTGCTCTTTATTTGAGTCCGGAAATGGTTAAGGGGAGTCTGAAAGAGAAAGGGAAGTTACCTGGTTTTCATCTGAGTTTCCTAGAGGCTAAGGCCAAAGAGCATGCTGAGTTGGGTAACTGGAACGCTGTCTGTGCCTTGATTGCCGTGAGCATTTATGGGATTATTCTGTTTCCTAATCAGAAGGGCTTCGTGGATATTAATGCCATCCGCTTGTTTATGCAGAGGAATCCTATTCCTACCTTGATTGGAGATGTCTATTACTCGGTTCATAACAGGAACGAGAAGCGGCGTGGGGGATTGATTCGATGTTGCACTCAGTTGCTATACAAGTGGTTTATGGGATATTTGCCTATCCGGGGTGCTTTTGTTCTTCTTGGCCAAAATGTCAATTGGGCGACCAAGTTAATGGGTTTGCGGGCCAAAGACATAGCTTGGACTCACAGCAGCGGGGTTGGACAAGATTTCATTTGCAGTTGTGGGGGTTTTCCCAATGTGCCACTTATAGGAGTTCAGGGTTGCATTAATTATAACCCGACACTTCTTAAGAGACAAATGGGATTCGCTATGGAGATTCCTCCGTTCAAGAGTGAGATTCAGGAAACTTTGTACTTCCTGGTTGAGGGCAATCAGGCCAGGTTGAAGCAGGTATCTGATGCATGGCGCAGCATTCAAAGGAAAGGCAAGTTTTCTTGGGGCAGAGCCAATAACAGGTCTTTTCCTCCGTTTGATGATTGGCTCAGTAAGAGAGTGGAGCTTACTTGTCTACCATTTCCTATGGTTGACCCTTGGTATCCGTTGATTGAGGAATCTCCTTCTTTCGTCAGTATGGAAGAGTTCCTAAAGATGAAGCGGGAGAGAGATCAGTTGCTTGCAGAGAAAACGGAATTGGAGATGAGTGTCGCTCGGGTTCAGATGGCTAATCAGGAGATCAAAGGGAGAATGGAGGATCAAGACAAGCGACATGCCATGGAAGCGAAGCGCTTTGAGATGGATACTGCCTACTATGGGAAGATCAGCCAAGCCTTAGCGTCATCCACAAGGGAGCACGACTTCACGAAGGAGAAGCTAGCCAGAGCTGCAAAGGTCATTGAAGATCAGAAGAGGAGGCAAATCCTCGTGAGAGATCAGAGAGACGCCAGAGCCAGGGGCCTTGCTGCAGAATGGGAAGCAGAGAAAGCGAAGATCATCGTCGAGAGAGATCATTACATTGCTGAGAGAGATCACTACTTCAGGCAGATGAAGATTCACCAGAAGGAGGTGGGGAGATTACAGCAGGAGAACACAGAGCTCAGGTTCCCCGCAGAGTTTGCGAAGATGGTTGATGATATAAGGCCTTCTGTGGGACCCTCGTCATGATAGACCTTTCTCATTTTTTTGGATTACCGTCAGGCTTGTTGACGGAATTCACTTGCTTGTATTTCCTTTCTGATTCTGGAGGATTGTATTTGATTTGTATCAGCTTTGATGTATGACTATGGCGCTTATTGTGCATTTTGCTATGTGATGATTGTTTTCATTCAGTGATCGATCTTCGAGCTTTATTTGCTTTATGGTATGCACTCACACGGCACACACATGGTTGGGGGTATTTTGCTAAATCATATATCTCTGATCTGTATGATGAAATCAAATGATGAATGTCAGAATATTGCTGCCGGATTATTATATGTCTCGATGAAGCCAGGATCGAGAGACAAAGTGTTCCTCATATGGATAAACACTGCATTCATGCATGATCATAATAACTTGTGTTTTATTTTGCAGGTATCAGTTCTAATGTGCTTGATTGATTCAGGAATCATTGCTCGTGCTCGCAGAGTTGTACCTTTGCACTCAACACGCCCTCACAGATATTTCACTCGACGCAATACTCCCAGACTGATGGATCTCCCTAACACAGATATTCTCGAGCTGAAGGATAAAATGAGCGAACTGATCAACATCATGCAGGGTTTTACAGTTGGTCAGAAAGCTTTGGCTGACAAAGTTGAGAAGCTCGAGCGGGCTTCAGCTGCTAATAGCGGTGTTAACCTGGATGGTGTCTCCAACCAGGGGCTCGGTGGTTCTCGAGAAGGCGGAAAGAGAACAACTGTGGTAGTGAATAACAATGCTGGTGGTTTCGGTGCTGCTACAGGGGGTCAACCTGGTCCGATGGGTCCTAATCTGAAAGATAGTTTGTTCCCTCCGTTCTTTGGAGTTGATGATGATAGAGAGGAAGACAGGGAAGCTGACCAATTCTCTATGCACAATGAGTCGTTTGGACAATATGGTGTCCAGCCACCCAATAAAGAGATACAGTTGCTGGCTGAGAAGATCAGGGCTCTCGAAAGCCACGCTACTCCTGGGGTCGTAAACATGTCAAATATGGGGCTGGTCGAGGGGATTGTGATCCCACAGAAGTTCAAGGCGCCCTCATTTGACAAATATAATGGAAGTTCCTGCCCAGAAACTCACCTTCAAGCCTTCGTCCTTAAGATTTCTGCCTATACAACAGATCAGAAGCTATGGATGTACTTCTTCCAAGACAGTCTGTTTGGTGGATCTCTTGAATGGTATACCAAGCTGAAATCTTCTGACATCAAGAGCTGGCAGGATCTTGGCGGTGCCTTCTTTAAACAGTATCAGTTCAACGCTGATATGGCTCCGAGTCGTACCCAGCTGCAGGGTATGTCTCAGAAGAATAACGAGGGGTTTAAAGAATATGCCCAAAGATGGAGGGAGTTGGCTGCCAGAGTTCAACCTCCACTGGTGGACAGAGAGATGTCTGATCTCTTCATGGGTACCCTACAGGGGTTTTTGCTGAAAGAATGGTAGGTTGTCCCTTCACTAACTTTGCTGACATTGTGGTGGCTGGGGAGAGAATTGAAAGTTGGCTGAGAATGGGGAAGATCCAGGGTGGTAATGCTTCGTCATCAGGATCGAAGAAGCCTTTCGGAAATGGCCAAAGGAAGAATGAGGGTGAATCGAGTGCTATGTATGCCCAGAGAGGACACGGTAGGGATCGTTACTACCAGCACACTGCTGCGGTAACCACCCCTGCTGGTAATCACTCAGTACGGCAGCAACATCAGCCAACTCCACAGAGAGCACAGAGAGTCGGGTACCAAGTGAGGGGAAAAGGGATTGATCGTCAGTTCGATAAACCGCCCGTGACATATGATGTTCTATTCAAGAAGCTGATGGATCTTGGGTTGGTTCAGCCAAGGACGATGGTTCCGTTAAGATCAGATCAGAGGCCTCCTAACTATGATGAGAACGCCCAGTGTGAATTCCATTCTGGTACACCAGGGCATAACATTGAGGGTTGTAGAGCTTTTAAGCATGTTGTCCAGGATCTGGTAGACTCCAGGGCCATCAATTTTGCACCGTCGCCGAATGTTAATGCTAATCCCATGTCGGCGCATGGTCAGGCGATGGTGAGTGCAATTGCTGAAGATTCGGATCACGCCTGTGCGGTAGGTGAAGAGACTGATAGTGACTGCGAGTTTGACGGTTGGATAAAGTCGTGCGTACCAGGGAATTAGAGGGCCTAACAAGATCATCACTGTCACTCATCCGGAAGAGTAATGTTTTCTGTTTTTGTTTTTATCTGCATGAAAGCCTTACGTTTTGCCCGAAACGTAATGGTTCATTATAAGGGCCACCTCATGTTTCATTTTGCAACATTTTGCATCATAAATAAATGGATGTTTTTCAATTAAAAGTGGTGCTCCCTGTTTTTCATTTATTTTTCCAGTTTAAAAACAAATAAAAATGGCAATGTTTGTTTTCATTTTTCCCATTCTTGATTCGTCTCGTTCCGACTTCGAAAAAATAATTCTCCGGATCTCGTTGATAACAATTTGGTTACACCTCTATATGAATTCGATAATCCGATCTATCATGCCGAAGAAGAAGGCGAAGAAGATTGTGATCTGCTGGAAGATTAGCCAGGTTGTCGAAACAGGAGGAGAAGGTGATTCAGCCGTATGAAGAGCGAGTTGAGGTCGTTAATCTGGGTACCGACGAGGTCGGAAAGGAAGTGAAAGTTGGTTCCGCCTGGAGGCGAGTGTCAAGAGCGAAGGTGATGCCATTCGGTCTCAAGAACGCCGGTGCTACTTCTCAGAGAGCCATGGTGACTTTGTGTCATGATATGATTCATCATGAAATTGAATGCTAGGTTGATGACATGTTAGCAAAGTCCCAAACAGAAGAGGGGCATCTGGCAGACCGGGCCAAGCTGTTGGACCAATTGAGACGGTTCAAACTGAGGTTGAACCAGAATAAGTGCACTTTCAGAGTGCGGGCCGGTAAGTTGTTGGGGTTCGTTGTAAGAGGGGAATTGAGGGTGATCCTGCTAAAAAAAAAAAAAAGAAATGCCTGAACCGGAAAAAGAAAAAGAGGTTTGTGGTCTATTAGGTAGATTGAACTACATGTCATGGTTCACATCTCCTCTAACAGTCACGTGCGAACCTATATTCAAGCTGTAAAGAAAAGATCAAACGGTCAGGTGAAATAATGATTGCCAAGGGGCATTGAGAAATAAAAGAATAAGTTGCAGGAGCCTCCCATTCTGTTGCCTCCCCATGGAAAGAGACTGTTAATCTGGTACTTGACAACCCTCGAGGGGTCTATGAGGTGCGTATTGGGTCAGCATGGCGAGTCTTGTCGAAAAGAGCATGCAATTTACCTTAGCAAAAAGTTTACCGACCGTGAAACAATACATTCACTGCTCGAGAAAACTTGATGTACTTTGGCATAGGCTGCTCGCCGACTGAGACAGTGTATGCTGGTTCATACCACTCTGTGGATTTCGAGATGGATCTGATCAAGTAGATTTTTGAAAAGCCAGCATTGATCGGACGGGTTGCGAGGTGGCAAATGATTTTGATAGAATACGATATTCAGTATACCTCTCAGAGAGCAATCAAGGGGAGTGTATTGTCTGATTACCTCGCCTAGCAACCCGTGGAGGATTATCAACCGAGGAAGTTTGAGTTCCCTGATGAGGACATCTCGAGATGCTCAAATCGAAAGATTGAGAGTAACCGATCCCGGAGGAGGGGCCTGACCCCGAATCCGAACGGATTCTGATGTCTGATGGGGCCATTAACATGAATGGAAGCGGAGTTGGTGCCGTTCTGGTTGCGCTGAAAAGATCCCACATTCCTTGTGCTGCCTGACTAGCATTTGAATGCATCGACGGTGTGATTGAGTATGAAGCTGGTATTCTGGGTATCGAACGTCGGTGCGTACATCTACTGGGGCAACGCCTTTCACATTGGTATATGGGATGGAAGCCGTGTTACCGGTTGAGGTTCAAATTCCCTTTTGGAGAGTCCTGATGGACGTAAAATTGCAAGAGGCTGAATGGGTAAGGACCCGGTATGAAGAGTTGAGCCTAATTGAAGAGAAGACGCTGGCAGCCATTTGTCATGGGCAGTTGTACCAGCAGCGGATGAAACGTGCTTTTGACAGAAAGGTACGACCTCGGGTATATCACATAGGTGATATGGTGCTGAAAAGGATCCTTCCTCCTCAAAACGATCATAGGGGCAAGTGGACACCCAATTATGAAGGTCCCTTCGTGGTCAAGAAGGTTTTCTCTGGCGGAGCCTTGTTGCTAACGACCATGGATGGTGAAGATTTTCCATCCCCTGTGAATGCGGACGCAGTTAAAAAATACTTCGTATAAAGAGAACCGCTGGACGAAAAGAATAAAATAGTCCAGGCAAAAATGGGCATCCCGGCGAACCAAAAAACAGAAAGAAAGGTTCGGGCAAAAATTAGGGATAAAAAGAGAAAAAAACTGTACACCCGGCAAGTCGAAAACCTGAAAAGGCGACTTGGGCAAAAAAGGGTATCCCGGTGGACTGAAAACCCGAAAGGGCGGTCCAGGCAAAAGAGGGATTGAAACGAACAACTGCGTCTAGCATGATCGTTTGCTTTGGTTAAAGCATCATGGATAATACCCGGTAGGGATCAGTCAGAAGCGTCTTTTTCAGAAGGCAGAAAGCAAGGAGAGTCTGAGGACATATGGGGTGTAACCGAGTTGGAACTCGATGAGATCACGGGTTTCACATTGCCATTAGGATAGATTTTTCCTTTTGAGCGCAATTACCTCTTTTCAGGAATTGCTTCCTTTGTATTGCTCATTTGAGCCACATTTTTTTCAATCAATAAAATGCATATTCAGTCAAATAATTTTGTTTTTGTTTTTCATTACCGCTTTGATTGCAAAAACATCCGATTATTTTTGATAAAGAATCTTTGCATTTTAAGACATACAGGTCCCTTCCAATGCATGTCTATAAGATTGAAAACTTGAAATCTTATTCGGAAGGTTGAGTGGCCCAAGTGTTGAAATCTCGACACGCCTGGGGCACGGTTTTATCTAACGATCTCTTTTGCAGGTGCTGTTAGATATTTTCACTCACTTGTAGGTTGTGATATGGAAGTTTTTGACGAACAATCCCCGTGGAGTCCGATCAGGGACAAGAGACGGACGAATGGCGAAAAGACGACGAGATGTACGACGATCCTTGAGAATTAATCAAGAAGACTCTTCAAAGTCTGAAGATCGAAAAGTCTGTGTAAGTCCCAGGAGTTCGCTCTCCGTCGAGCACGGAGCGATCGGGAATAGAAGGTGATGAATCAGAAAAGTCCAGACGAGTCCGGGAGTTCTCAAAATTGGAAAGCTGACATGGGAGTTGGATATGAATACCATGGTTCGACGAGTCGTCGGGTGTTCAGTACCAGACTGTCCTCCTCCCCAAGCAGAGTCGGAAGGACTAATTCCCCAGCAGATTCAAGGTCTGTGGATTCCCTAGCAGGGTCAGGATGGTTATCCCCGGCAGGTTTTAGATCAATGCTTCCCCAGTCGCCAGGCCTGAAGGTGGCAATTTCCCCAGCGGAAGTATCTGTGTGCGGTGGTTTCTCAAGCAGAGTCGGGATTGATATCCCCAGCAAGTCAAAGACTGTTGTATCCCCACAGAGTGCGTTGGTGGTTCCTTCCCCAGTGAAGTCACCAAGCGGATCAGGTGCAGAGGGGATTATTCCTAGCAAGGGTTGCCTATTTCCCAGCAGCAGTGCTATTTCCCCGGCAGGGTGGAGATGGAGCAATGGCGAGTTCCTCAGCAGAGTGTCTCGAGCTCCCCAGAAGAGTCCCTTGAGGGGGATGCTTTTTTATGCATGCATCATTTAGGAGATCATAGCATATTGCATAATAAACTGCGTAGCATTTCCATAATTATGGAGCATTGCGCTAAAAATCATCATGCATCATCATTGCAAGCATCAGCTAGTCTCAAGCCGAGGTCGGCATTTGAGATTTATGTTTCGCCAGTGGGTGAAGGTGTTACTCAAGCCGTGGTTACCGTTTGAGAGGTGGTTTCGCTGGTTGGAAGATCAACATCAGCATTGCAAGCATAAGTTAACCCCAAGCCGTGGTTACCGTCCAAGAATGGGTTTTTAACGGTCAGTGAAGATGTTACTCTGAGGAGTTTAGCATCATGACGTCAGGTCAGCAATGTTCCCCGGTAGTACGATACTGGAGGAAACTTTTCCGTCGGACAGAGATGGAAATGAAGATCGGAGAATGTTACGCGATCAGCGCGACTCGAGCCGTGGTTACCGCTTGAGATTTGGTTTCGCTGGATGGTGAAGGTGTCACTCTGAGGAGTTCAGCATCGTGATTTTGGGAGCAACAGTATTTCCCAATTAGTCCCTGGCAAGCGTCTGCCTGGTTTTGACATATGTGGATGTCATCCTTGCGATACCAGTAAGTGTCGTGTCGATCCTCGTAATGTCAGTTTTCTTTGGTGTCAAGTAAACATCATTGTTCGATGTCCAGTAAACGTCGAGTTTCCTCCCGGTCATTGGTTAATGTCTGGTCGAGCTTTCTTTGGTGTCAAGTAAACATCATTGTTCGATGTCCAGTAAACGTCGAGTTTCCTCCCAGTCATCAGTATATATCTGGTCGAGTTTTCTTTGGTGTCAAGTAAACATCATTGTTCGATGTCCAGTAAACGTCGAGTTTCTTCCCAGTCATTAGTCAGTGTCTGGTTGAAGGTGTTACTCTGAGGAGTCTAGCATCATGACGCCGGATCAGCAATGTTCCCCAGTAGTGCGATACTGGAGGAAATTTTTCCGTCGGGCGGAGATGGAAATAAAATCAAAGGACGTTATGCGATCAACGCGACAATCGGGGTTCAAATGGAGAAAGGGAAATGTTGAGGCATTTTCTGGAGATCGGGGTTCAAATGGAGAAAAGGAAATGTTGAGACATTTTCTGGAGAACGGGGTCCAAATAGAGATTGGAGTTGAAGATTATATCCGGGATGAGGTCCTCAGGATTATCTTCTGTTCATGTGTCACCTTAGACTTTGGCTGAGGCCAACAGAGGTCGTTATGGGTGTCTTCTGAGGAAGAGATGCACATGTTACCTTCCTTTTGTGAAGGTGTACCATCTGATATGTCGCCATCAGAGTGGTGTTTGGTGTTATTTCCGACGTTGCCAGCGGAATTATCACAAGAAAGCGGAGAACGGGGTTCAAATGGAGAAAGGGAAATGTTGAGGCATTTTCTGGAGAGCGGGGTTCAAATGGAGAAAAGGAGACACGAGGTGTTTTCTGGAGAATGGGGTTCACAATGGCGATCACAAGTTATCGTCAGGCGACTGGGGTTCAAATGGAGAATGGGGTTCATTATTTGGCAAACAAGATGTCGGGGTTCAACCGCAGTGATCCGGGATCATACGCAAGAAAATTTCGGGGTTCAAGAAAATGAAAAAGGAGAAAATTTTCGGGGTTCAAGAAAAGCATTAAAAAGAGATGATAATCCCCAGCGGACGTGGTGTTCAGGCCATGGTTATCCCTGCGTTACCATTTATTTTGGTATCCAGGTCGACGTTCCTGTTTCGGTGATCAGGCCGACTTTCTCCGTACCAGACGGATTTTTCTTTCAAGATTTTGTTTCTTTGCCGATTCTGACAGGCATTGTTAGTTATTTTCCTAACTTGGTTTCTTATTTGAAACCCTCAAAGATCTCAACTCAATTTACATTTCAATCAACCTAAATTGGAAGTTATCAACCCTAATTTTAGATGGCACCCAAACAAAGAATGATTATATGTAATTTGTTTGTGTCTATGCATAGAATGAGGTTGAAGATGACGAGAATGCTTTTAAATCTTGGTTTCATGTAGGTTTACTCTATAACCTTACTATAAATTATGCTAGCATGAAGTATATATATATATATATATATATATATATACATATATAAGCAATTATAAAGCAAAAGGAATGCAAAAGAAATAGAAAATAATACAAATTTTCAAAAAATTTAATGTATGTGTCGACTTATGTAAGTCATGTATCGACACATACGATGCATGTGCCGACCTATAGATGTGACACATCAAACAAAGCCTACATTCTTTAAAAATACAGCACATGAGCTAACCTAAAAAACGGATGTGTCAACCTGTGGAGAAAATTTATGTCTATGTGTCGACCTATAGAGCGTATGTGTCGACACATAGTTGTTTTTCACATGAAAATTAGTTTTTGATGCATGAAACATTTTCTTTGATGCATGAAACCTTTTCTTTGATATATGAACATTTTCTAAACCTTTTCCATCATGTTTTTATGCTTCCTTATGCTAAAATTCCCAACTAGACTAAGAGGATACCGTTCAATGTGCATAAGCGCTAAAGTATCCTAGTTTTGACATCATACAAAGTACATCTAACGAAAGGTTTCACTCACATACTCCCCCTTTTTGATGATGGTAAAACTTGAGATGATGCGTTTCTTGTCTTCATGAAGGCTCCCCCTGAATGTATGCAGCATAGCTTCATAGTTGCATATGCTTCTCCCCCTTTGACAATATCAAAAAGAGACAAAGCAAGCTATTAGCAGTATCACATAGATACAACATATATAATATACCATACAAATATGTTAGCAAAGATAAGAACATGCACTCACATATATGAAGATGCACAATAGAAATTAATGCAACATAAATAGGATGACAATTTAACAACATTATAGAATTATCATCCAAGGCAATACACATATGTAACACCTCAAAATTTGCCCTCCTCTCTTGGGACTAGTTTAGCATATTGCATTTCATTTCTTAGGTCATTAGTCATTGCATATTTTCATATCATATGACAACATTGAGCAAGTCATCCTCCTAAGTCTTGATCAGAAGATAAAGAGGTTAAAAGGTGCAAGCTAGGGTTTCATTGGATTGATCATTGGCCATCTGAGGGTTGGTGCTTCAAATTAGGGTTTCATGGTTCCTCAAGGAGATTGAGCTTCATCTTGGTAGAAATGGTACATCATCATCATCATGGTTTTGTCATCACCAAGAGATTCCTTATGCTTGATCAGATGCCTTGAGATTAGGGTTTTGACCTCTGGTCAACCCTAATCATCTGCATTGTGCCAATCAGGGCTAGTTAAGGAGATGAGGTTTTCAATGGATAGGGGGATCATCATATGATTATATTGAGCTTATGGAAGCTAGGGTTTCATCATTGATCCATTTCATCAGGAGTTTGAAGCTCAAGTTGATCAATGCACAGCCAGTTCATCTGTTAGTCAGAAAAAGTCAACCAAAGGTCAACTGATGGATTTGGAGGTGGGAGAGGGTTAGAGACACTTCATTCATGTCCAAACGAGTTTCATTTGACATTTCAAACATCAACAATGAAGAAAATAAAGTCAGAAGGAAACTTTCCAAAAATAGAAAGTGACTTGTAATTCAAAACTGCCAAAAATGGAAAGGTTTTCTCCTCAAAATTACATGTCCAAAAATGCTTCAAATGAAATTTTGTCCAACATGAAAGTTGTAGATCTTGCTCTCACCTTTCCAAAAAGTCCAAGAACATGAATTTATCATTTGTGGTTGGCAAGTTATGGATTGATCTTTGTCAAGAAATGTTGAATTTCAAAGGTGCATAACTTTTGATTCACAAGGCCAAATGGAGTGAGGTTTTTTTGAGCAAATTTCTTTTGATCCCCTCTATCCAAAACAAGCATTTCATTTCATGAAAACTCATCACATAAAAAGTCCATTTTTCAAGTGAACCTATTTTGAAATTTGGAGGGAAAAAGGTGATTTTGAGAATTAAGCATTGTTTTCACATAATTCCACTCACATTTGCTTCTAAATATCATTTCCAAGTGATCCAAGGCATTACAAACCTGCAGTGGTACTGTTACATTGAATTGCACTTGAGGCAAAAATGCTAAAATGCACCAAAACTTGATTTTCACTAATCACTTGCATTAGCACTAAATAGGATTAGAAACATGATTAAGCCATGCTATATATTGCTAATCCTAACTGTTTTTCAGATTAACATTCATTCATCTCAGATCTAGATCCAAAATAGCAAATTCTCTCAATTTTTCTTCTTGATTTTTTCTGCAAATTTTCCAAAGAGCTTGTGTTGTTCTTCATTGTTTCATCATCTACAATCATTGTTGAACCTTCTACAAGCAAGGATTCGTCCACATTCGAGCAAATCGAGGACTGTAGCAAGAAGCTCCTTCAATGGCAAGTGTTGATTTGAGCTGCTTCAAGGACAATTGAGCCACGATCCATCATCCATTCATCTATTGGAGCTTGAAGGATCATCTGTTTCAACATTTCAAAGCCAGAAAACCGCGATTTCAGATCTGCTCTTCGATCAAGGTTGGATTTCGATGCTTATAATTCATGAAATTAGGTTATGCATTGGATAGATCGTTGATTCAGGAGTATGTTGCACTTCGTAGTTTTAATTTTCATTGAGAATTGAGTGAGATATGCTGCATTTAAGTTTGATGTTCAAATCTTCTCTTGCTCGATCTGGATTTGTTAGTGAGAATTAGAGGAAATCAATGTTAGATTAGTGATGTATGTTGCAAGACGAGTTCAATGATATATCATTTGTTAATTTCTGTGCAACTTTGTTCTTGAGCCATGAATTTGTGAAGAACATGCTATGAACATTTGAAACTCGTTCCCAGAATCACTTTGATCCGTCGCCTGGCTGTTTCGCATGCTTTTTAGTGTTTGCCTCCCATGCGTCCACTCACGTCATGCCATGTGTACTAAATGAAACGGGGCGTTTTGTTTAGTGGCGCTCATTTCAAATAGCGCGCTGGTTCGATCCTCATGGATGAACCTTTTCCATATTGCCTTGGCATTTAATTCATATGCCTTCACATGTTCACATACTTGTTCATTCACATTTTTTATTTTTCTTCCATATAAAAAATTCCATAACTCCATAACCATTAATCCAATTGAGCTGTGGTTTTTTTTGTTGTTCTCATCATGATCTCTACCTTTTTTTGGTGATTTTTGTGGAAATTTTGCACGTGTGGTTTACGGAATGGCCTAGGGTTTGTTCATGTATGTGGTTTCATGCACCTTGCTTGGTATTTTGATCATGAAATAATGATGCTTAATTGGAAATTCCTGAAATTTTGTATGCATATTCTAGACACCTTAAGGAGCATTTTGATATGTGGTTTGTGATTTTTGAGTTTCTGGATTGTGAGATATGCTATGATCTTTAGAGGTGTGACAATTTGTGTGACACCATTTCATGTCCAACTTCATGATTTTTGTTACCATGCCATATGAACTTAAAATGGTCTGAATATTTGCATGTTGATACTCCTGGATGTTAGGTTCACTTGTGAATTTTTCTGGAATTTTTGAGTGCATTTCCTATTTGTTTGAGAATTTCCTTTCTGTTTGACCAAATGTGGACCTTTTGTGAGTCATGATCTTAAATGTTTTGTGAAATTCTTGATATGTATTGGATGGACTTGAAATTTTGTGGAGTGATTATAGACATCTGGAAGTTTGTCATGACTTTGATTTGGCTCATTTATCTTATGCCAATTCTGTTTTATGATTGCTTGAAGTTGATGCATGTTTTGATGCCTTGTATGAGCTTGTTTGAATTTGCTTTGACTTAGGGATTTTAATTGACTTTCTTCCTTTTGTGAAAATGCCCTGAAATTTGGTGTGATGATCCTTTAATGAGTGCTGTTTAGCCATGAATTTTTTGGGAATTTATTGAAATGTTTGTGAGTTGATTTGAGTTGAACCATTCTGTTTGGTTGTATGAGGTTCTAAATTGCACACTTTGCCCTCTTTGCCTCATGAAATGATAATGGTTGATGATATGAACATGAGACTAATTGGATTTGATTATTATTTGATTGATCTTGATTTTTGATAAGTTTCATGTTCTGTTTTTGTTTATTGCTCCCATTTTGACCCTAGTCTTGTACTAGTGGTTAGTGTTCTCACATTTGAGCTTTGTTTCAGGTCAAAGAGCACAATTGCTTATACTTGATGATGTGCACTCAATTGGGATTGGTTTATTGCTTGTTTATGACTAACTTTGAGTTTGTTTTGTAGGCATTGAGATTTATGCTTAGGCCTTGTGGCTTGCACCTTTGTGCATTAATGCTTGTTATCTATTTGTGCTGTGGACTTGTAATTTTCTGTTTGACTTTTATTTGTCTGGTATACTGACTGAATTGGATTGATTTCAGGTACCTTAGTTGCTATAGTTCATTGTGAACTTGCTTATGTTGTTGCTTGGTTGTATAAACCAATTGAGGTATAGCATCACTAACTCCATGTAGTCTGGAAGACCTGGCCTGTTACTTGGCCAGGCACCTGTCTGAAGTCCTCCTTAAGAGGCAATGCCTGTGCTTGTTTATTTTTGTCCCCAAGCAGGAAAAGACCTTTGTTAAGGCAATTGGCAGACACAAGAGATGTGCAATCCATCTCCTGCTCTTCTGTTGAGTCGTCCCTTTGCTCACACAACTGGTGTTGATGCATTGTGGACATTAACCCAAGATCCTTGTACAGTTGTACAGTTGAGTCAGTGTCATAAGTGTAGAAGGGTTCCCACTTTCTGAACCCACACTTCTTTGTCTGAAGCTCTCCCTGGCCAGAGATAAGAGCTGTGAGGCACACCCCTCACTCCCATTTCATCTGGCTTCACCCTAACTCTCAATGTTAGGGTTAAGAGCTAACATCACCTGATACAGTTGGTTTGCTTTTGCAGCCTAACCCTTTGTTTGAGCCCACTTTGTCTGGATATAGTGTGTGCTAATTGTGAATGTTTTCTTTGTTTTGATTATGTTTGCATGCTTTGCTTTGCCTGGTTAGGATTAGCTTGATGCCTGAGCAAGTTAGATAGCAACCTTAACTTAGGGATGATATGCATGATAACATCTAGGCTCGAGTCATATTCTCCCTAGTTGTGTCTCCCTCTGTATCTGGTTAAGCTAGTCTTTCTCCCCTGTTCAGGGGAACTACGTTGCCCTGATCCTCATACCAGATGAGGTACGTAGGCAGGAGATCGTGCGAGATCTCTCCGGGCACCCTTTTTTCTTTTTGTGTGTGTTTGCTTGACAGTTGCTAGGCTCGAGTTCCCGACTCCTTAGTAACTTGTTGTTTGTTTCTTCTTGTGCGTGTAGGAGATGGATGTAAGCCCAGCAATTGGCATTCCGTATCCTCTTGTTGTGTGCTTGGAGTCCGGTATAAGTCCATCAAGTGGCATCTGGTTTCCAGTGTGGGTTTGTTTGGTTCGGAAGCTGATGTAAGTCCAGCGATTGGCGTTCGGGTTCCATGTTTGCCTGCTTGTGTGTTTGTTTTATTTTGGCGTGCGTGAGCCGAACTACGGTAGCTCTGATTCTCGTTCCAGACGAGATACGTAGGCATACGATGCGGTATCCTAGCGATCCCTCTCCCCTCTTCTCCCACCTGTGTTGTTTCAGTGTGTGTGTGTGTGATGTCTGTTTGTTTTAGCAACCTTTTCTTTCTTTTAGAGCGTGGATCCCGTCGAGTACGACGGATGCGTAGGGGTGCTAATACCTTCCCTTCGCATAACCGACTCCCGATCCCATTCTCTTTGGTCGCGAGACCATGCTTTTTCCAGGTTTACTTCGAGCGTTTCCTTTCCCTCTTTTGGGATAAATAACGCACGGTGGCGGCTCTGTGTTGTTTTGTTTTAGCCCGCCGGTTGTTCTTTCGCAGATGCGACAACATAGTAAAACCATTGTCATAAATTCAAACAGATAGTAACATTGTCAAGACATAACTAAAAGAAAAAAAAGACAAAAAAACATCAATGCATGATGACTCAAAGAAATTTTCCACAAGACATAAGACTCAAAGACACAACAACACAATATTTCATCGTCCTCCCCGGCCCCTATGTTATCCTTGTCCATCATTACCATAGTTATAATCCAAGAAATCACACATATCTCGGTAAAATTGAGCATAATGATTCTCATTTTGGGCCGAGATCATGTGGTTGATCCTAGCAATCATATTTGCATGATTTTCATTCATCTCATTACACATAGACACAAGATTTTCTGCCACATAAGAAGCAAAGGATTTAAAATTGGCATCTTGTGCAGTCACATGTTCTTGCATTAGACGGAACCTCTCAACTTGAGCATCCTGAAAAGCATCTCGCCTCCTACAATATTCCTCACAATGCTCATCTTGCCTCAACTGCATACTCTGAAGCATAGTCATGATGGAAGACGGATAACCAAATCCAACCTCAAAGTTATTACCATGAGCATCTTCATAAGTAACATCTTGCATAAGAACATCCCCCTCACGAACATCATGAGAAGTACCAATTGGTTGATCATCAACCATGTGTCTCAGCAGCAGCATCACCAAACTCTGCAGGATCATTGAAATTATAAATCTTCCTTCCACTCTTACCCATGCGGAAGTAGTAAGCCCAAAAGTTTACATCCAAAAAGTAGCCCGTGTTGGTTAGGGTATGTTGAGAGAACTCTTAAGCCTGGCCTGGAGATCTATACTGAAGATTAGGTATTCGAATGTTGAAAAAGTTCAAGATCTTAGCTATCATGGAGACATAGCAGAATGACGTTCCCTTGTTGCATTCCTTGATGGAGAACATGTAAGATAAAAAGTAATGTGCCCAATTAATCTTAATCTTGTTCTACTGTTCTAGTATGAAATTCACATTAAACCCTCGGATGGCCTTCTTCGAAGACCAGGCTCTCGTCATTGATCAGCTCTCGTACTAGATTGTGTCCTACTGTCCATTTATCAAATTCATAGGTTGCATTCGGATCATACCATGGAGGGTATGATATGGGTGTAGGCGTGAGAGCTTGAGGAGTCACCAAAGAATTATGGACCAATTACGGATAAAGTTTACTATATAACACTGGAATTGGGTCGTCGTGATCTTTGTTCCCATTGTTCTGATTATAATTCTTGTTCCGACCTTGACTTTGGTGATTTCGAGGAGGAATTGTCAGAGGATGCTGATATTCCGATTTGGAAGGAGAATACTGAGGAGGACACCTAGATGAATAACCATAGGTCGTCGAATAAGGAATTGCCACATGGAATTTCCCTTGACTTTGGGTAACACTGGATGGATGTGGAGCAGGAGCTCCCTCTACTGCAACAATGGGTACTGGGTGTCATACCCTAATTTTTACCCCTAAGATCCCATCTCATTTTCATCATTTTCATGGCATCAAAATGCAAAAATATGTTTTATCTTGTTTGATTCTTTCACAAGGTAGATGTGTTGGTTTAAGGAGCTCAAGTGATTGACTGGTCAAGATTATGGGCATTCCTCAGTAATTCAAGCTTCTCATTCATTCATAATATTCAAGTGATTTCCATTCATCATAATCAAGTTCAAGATTGCATCCATTCAAGATCAACAGGTTCCAAATTCATCTGATGCCTAAATTAGGGTTTTAATCAAGATTGCTCTAATGTTGACTTTTTGACCAAGACATGATCTAATGGTTTGAAATATGATTCAAGGTCCTCAAGTGCTTCATTATGATCCATTCACGTGCTTTAATTGGCTAAATAAGTTTGATTAATTGATCATTGAAGATTTGGAATTCATTTGATGAAAAGTCAACCACTCAAGGTCAAAGTTTGACTTTTGAGATTTTTTGGTCAACCATGGGTTTCTCAAGTTAAGAATCATGAAAATATGGTTTATTAATGCATTTGATCAAGTTAGATCAAGAAAATCAAGAAAAAATTCAAGAATGACAAATTTAGGGTTTTCAAATTTTCTCAAAGTTATGAAATTGAATGTTCATGAAGCCCACTTTACAAGTTTGTAACTTCTTCCTTAAGCCATCATGTTTCATGCTCAAAAGATGTACTTGTATATGATGTTCCATAATTCAGCTTTGTAGAAAGAATGAACAAAATATCTCATAAGGATTGGAAGATATGAAGTGATGAAGATGAGATCTCATAGTTGTAAAATTGTTCAACACTTGGAAAATTTTCCAAGTGTTTAGCAGTTAAGAATGTCAAAGTTTATGGCCAATTATCTCCATGATCCAAGCTGAATATCTTCAAATGTCCAATGTGAAAGTTTTAAAGGATGGGAAAATATTCCCAAATAGCTCATTGGCATGAATTTATCACACTTGAGCTAGGAGTTTCGAAGAAGTAAAGTCACCATGTTAGGCCAAATTGAAAGTTCATCTTCATGTCAAGTTTCATGTTCAAACCAAAGTCAAACCTCAAGATCTTGCTTTGTCACCTATGATGCTTCTAAATTTCAACAATATGAGTGTTTTATACAAATCATTGATGCATTACACAAGGACTTGAACCATTATCCAAACAACATACCATTCATGGATCATTTTGCCATAAAGATTCATTGTCATTTCCATAAATATCACTTTTCTCAACCACTTTTTCTTGGAGATTTATAAATAAATCTTGATTTGATCTTACTCTATCTAAACACCAAAATCAAAAGCACTTTTTTACTTTTCACCATTTTTTTAGATTTTATCCAAAGTCCATCAAACAATACCAATAACCACTGCACCATATCTGAATTCATTCACTATAAAAGGAGATCTCATTGCAATGCTCCAACATACAAAAAAACATCCATCATCAAGCAAGAAATAAAATTAAATCATTCTTGCACTCCGTTAGGTAAAAAAGCATCATATTCATGCATTTTTGAAGTGTTTTGAACATGAACTCCCTCATGAAAATCTCATTTATTTTTTTACTTAGTTTTTAATTTTTATATTAAAAAGTCCAAGAAAAAACTTTATTAGTTATTCCTTTTTATTTTTTTTCATTTAAGTATGCTTTGATTCAATTTTCCCAATGATTAATTTGCTCCCATTTTGATCCATATATGTTGAACACCTTGATTATAATTGGGATTAGACATGATGATAACTTGTTTATTTAATTTGTGCTTCAAGTACACGGATGTTTATGGTTGATGACTTGCTTTGAAACCCTAATGTATAAACCTTAGAGGCATGAACCCTAATGACTTGAACCCTTGTATAAGGTGAACTTTTTGTCATAAAATGATACTTTGATGTGCTTTGAACTTTCTCCTAAACATTTATTTAGTCTTGATGCATGACATAGTTGTTTAAGGTTTAACATGCTTATATGCTCCTTATAGGTCCACTATTAAAATACATTGACCATTGCTTTATGTAACACCCCAACTCTACCCGTCGTAAATTCAACTAAAAATCAGAGTAAACAAATTTCACACCAAATTGAGGCATCACATATATCGTTTCATCAACACTTAAACAAATTACACAACACGGCAATTGCGCAAGGATCCACTTAGTCCTTGTTAAATAATAAACAACACTGTATATGGATTCACCTAGTCCATATAGCAGCAATACACAAAACATCGCAACGGAAATCATTTAGATAATTAAGTTGAGTCGTACATTTACACATTCAAAAGAAAACAAGCAAACAAATGCCCATCACAACTATCATATACAATGATATACAAAAGGGCATTGTTACTATCAAAATCATGAAAAGCGTTCATTAACCCCTGAGTGTTACAATCCTAATCAGAGCAATGACGCCAAAAGTGTGCTACCAATATCCTCCTCTCAACGCGGAGCACCTGCACGTTACCAATATAAAGGTAACGGCCAACAACAAAAGGGTGAGATACTCAAATCATATAATCAAGATAATGATAAGCAATATATAAGTAAATTCGGAAAGTTAGAAATATTGTTACCACATCGCACAATCCTTCACTTGAATGCTTATGTATTTAATCATAAACAAAGTCAATAATCATCCACAACATCAATGTTACATCATAGCATCTCATCACTTTAACATTTCATTAATCCATCATAAAACATTACGATTCATCGCATCATCGCAAAATATCACTGCGCATCATAAACCGTCACATAACAACAATTATCACAAAATGTGGAAATAAACATAACCAACATATGTGACTCAACTATGCAAATGCTATGTGGTACCGACTCGTCGCTTTGCCATCAAGGCCAAGGCTTTATGCCCACTTCGCTTTTGCCAAAAGGACACGTCGCTATTGCCAAAAGGCCACGTCGCTTATGCAAATGTATGTGACTCCATGATAAATGATACACATACACCAAAATCATCATCGCATCAACATAACTCATCACAATGGTCGAAGCCCACGTCGTTATTGCCATTTAGGCCACGTCGCCATTCACATGCATAAAAGCATTCACACAACATCATCTTCACCAACATTCATACATGTGTTTATATATAAAACAAATGAGAATATTCATCACAATCAATTGTTTCATCATATAATCTCTTAGGTAATTCAACCTCATGCTATGTTTATTTACATCGCACACCTACACACTATAGTTAAGTGGTATTCCTCATTAATCAAATAGGCTTCCTACTATATCAATTATTAATCACTTTTCCAAAATAATCACTTATTCAAATAAGCCCTTATAATGGCCTATAAACATCAACAACATGTAGAAAATTTCATAAGCTTCGCAACGCTTCGAACGGGGACCAAAACGGAGTTACGACTCAAAAGTTATGACTTTTTGAAGTTTACAAAAGAATTCTGTTTTCAACTCAGTTGGCGCCGCGAACTCTCTTTCGCGCCGCGAATTTAGCAGGAAACAGAAAATGCGTTTTTGACCGTTAAATACCTTCCGGACCTCCGATTTCGATTCCGTAAAAAGTCTCATTCTCAGAATTCAACGGACTACAATATTTTCAATATTACAAAGCCATTCTAACCACAATTTAACTTTTATTTCATCATTCTAAACATCATTCAATTAATTTCCAACACTTCCTAAATTCACAATTTATGAAATTACTCATACTTTGATTCATCAACACAATAGCATATTTTTCACAACATACATCAACCTCAAACCATCAACAACAACACAACACACAATGTTATTTATCATTATTCTAAACCTAACCCTAACATTTTGCAAAGAATTGATACATGTTCAATAATCACAAACAATCAACACTACATCAAGAACACAAACAACATTTTCAAAGCAAGGAATCCAATCACAACATCAAAACCCAACAATATCCTCTAACAACCATTACCCACATAAAACCCATCATTTTCATAATTATAGGAAATGATAACTCACACCCTTACCTTAGAGATGATGATTGAGTTACTCTATAGTGTTCTAGCAAGCTTGGGTTGATCAAGATGATGCTCTTCTTCTCCAATTTCCTCTTCCTCCTCCAAACCCTAACTTTTCTCTCTTTTCTTCTCTTTTCTTCTCTTTTCTCCTCCTTCTCTCTACTTCTTTCTATTTCTCTTCTTTCTATTTCTCTTCTTTCTATTTCTCTTCTTTCTATTCTTTGTTTTAATTAAATAAAAACTAACTAATGGGCTTAATTGTTACACCTCCCTTAATTACTATATACACCACTAGGCCCAATAGCTATTATACCACAATTCTCATAATTAAACTCTAATAATATATTAACACACAATAAAATATTTTACCGAAATAATTATAAATCAAACATTATAAAAATAATAATAATAACACTTAATAAAAATCGGGGCGTTACAACTCTCCTCCACTTAAATATTTTCGTCCTCGAAAATTACCTCATTCGAATAACTCGGGGTAGGAGTCGCGCATCCTGTTGTCCAATTCCCATGTCGTGCTTTCTCCGACTGCACCAATCCAAACAACCTTCACCAAATCAATTTCCTTTCCCCGTAGGGACTTCGTCTCACGACCTTCGATCCTCAAAGGCATCGTCTCAACCGTAAGGTTATCGCGCACTTGAATATCATCCATTTGAATCACATGAGACGGATCCGGAATATACTTCCTAAGTTGAGACACATGGAACACGTCATGCAAATTCGAGAGGTTTGGCGGTAACGCCACTCTATAAGCAACTTTTCCCACTCTACTCGTAATTTGATACGGTCCAATGAAACGAGGAGTCAACTTCTTAGCTTTCAATGCTCGTCCAACATCGGTCGTAGGTGTGACTCTTAGAAACACATGATCACCCTCTTGAAATTCCAAATCCTTTCTCCTCTTATCATGATAACTCTTTTGCCTACTTTGAGAAATCTTCATCTTATCTCGAATCATCTTAACCGTCTTGGTAGTTTCTCGAACAATCTCGGGTCCAAGTACCATACTTTCACCAGATTCATGCCAACACAACGGAGTCCTACACCTCCTCCCATACAAAGCTTCAAAAGGCGTCATTCCAATACTTGAATGGTAACTATTGTTGTAAGTAAACTCCACCAACGGAAGGTGAGTATCCCATGAACCTCCTTGTTCAAGAATACACGCCCTTAACAAATCTTCCAAGGATTGGATAGTCCTCTCCGTTTGACCATCCGTCTGAGGATGATACGCCGAACTCAACCTCAACTTGGAACCTAAAGCTTCTTGCAAACTCTTCCAAAATTCTGAAGTGAACCTCGGATCTCTATCCGAAACAATACAAAGAGGAACACCATGCAGCTTCACAATAACATTGGTATAAATCTCCGCCAACTTCGACACCGGATAACTTATGTTAATAGGAATAAAGTGAGCCGACTTCGTAAGCCTATCAACAATCACCCAAATAGCATCACATCCTCTAGATGTATTCGGTAAACCCGTCACAAAGTCCATGGAAATGCTATCCCACTTCCACTCAGGAATTTCTAACGGTTGCATCAACCCTGCAGGTTTCTGATGCTCCACCTTTGATTTATGGCAAGTCAAGCACGCATACACGAACTGAGCTACTTCACGCTTCATTCCCGACCACCAAAATAATCTTTTCAAATCTTGGTACATCTTAGTCGCTCCGGGATGAATACTCAAATTACTCCTATGGCTTTCTTCCAAGATCATCCTTTTTAAATCCACATCATCGGGAACACAAATCCTATCACGAAACCTCAAAACACCTTGTGCATCCAATTTGAAATCCTCATTCTCAGATTGTCTGAGTCCAATGATCACATCAACAAGTTTCATATCCAACTTCTGAGCCTCTATAATGCTATCAAGAAAATCATTGTTAATCTTTAACATACCCAAAATCACACTTCCTGGTGTCACCTCGATCACTAAACTCATATCTCGGAATTTCTCAATCAACTCCAACTCTTTCATCATCAAGGTCGACATATGCAAAGTCTTCCTACTTAGAGCATCGGCCACCACATTCGCTTTTCCCGGATGGTAGTTCAACCCAAAGTCATAATCCTGTAGCAATTCCAGCCATCTCCTTTGTCTCATGTTCAGCTCTTTTTGATCAAACAAATACTTCAAGCTTTTATGGTCACTAAAGACTTCAAATCTAGATCCATAAAGGTAATGTCTCCAAATTTTCAAAACAAACACAACCGCCGCAAGCTCCAAATCATGCGTAGGGTAGTTCTTCTCATGAATCCTCAATTGTCTAGAAGCATAAGCAACCACCTTACCATTCTGCATAAGCACACCTCCTAATCCCATCTTCGAAGCATCACAATAAACCATAAACGGTTCCTCGGGATTTGGCAAAATCAAAATCGGAGCCGTTGTCAACCTTTTCTTCAACTCAAGGAAACTTTCTTCGCATCGGACATCCCACACAAAAGCAACACCCTTACAAGTTAACTTAGTCAAAGGAAGTGCCAACTTAGAAAAGCCTTCTATAAACCTCCTATAGTAACCTGTCAAGCCTAGGAAACTTCTTATCTCGGTAACTGACGTAGGAGCTTCCCATTGCAACACCGCATCAATCTTCGATGGATCAACCGCAATTCCGTCACCGGAAACAACATGACCAAGAAATCTAACTTCTCTCAACCAAAACTCACACTTAGACAACTTAGCATACAATCTCTTCTCTTTCAACACTTGCAAAACAATATGCAAATGTTCCACATGCTCTTCCTCCGACTTAGAATAAACCAAAATGTCGTCTATGAACACCACCACAAATTGATCCAAATAAGGATGGAAAATGCGATTCATGTACTCCATGAATACTCCCGGTGCATTAGTAACGCCGAAAGGCATCACCGTGTACTCGTAGTGTCCATAACGAGTCCTGAAAGCAGTTTTCTGAATGTCCTCATCTTTCACCTTAATTTGATGGTAGCCCGACCTTAGATCAATCTTACTGAAAATACGAGCACCCACTAAACGATCCATCAAGTCATCGATCCTTGGGAGTGGATACCTATTCTTAATCGTCACCTTATTCAATTGTCTATAATCAATACAAAGTCGCATGCTTCCGTCTTTTTTTTTTTCACCAGCAAAACTGGAGCTCCCCAAGGTGATACACTAGGTCTCATAAACTTCCTTTCAAGCAAATCCTCTAGCTGACTCTTCAGTTCAGCCAACTCTGATGCTGGCATCCTATACGGCGCCATAGAGATGGGTCTAGTACCAGGTACAAGGTCAATAGTGAACTCAACTTCTCTTTCTGGCGGTGCACTAGGAATCTCATCGGGCAAAACTTCAGGGAAATTGCACACCACCGGCAAGTCCGCAATTACAGCCTGACTCTCCACAGTTAAAGCAAACAACATCCTTCTGCTTATAATCACGAGCCGCATGTCCCGGCATACCACAACGGAAACATCTCGTTTCACCAAGCCTACACACATTACTCTTGTGACCCGGCTTTCCACACTTGAAACAGATAACATTAGCAGGAGCATCTCCCCCACTTGTTCTTCGACCCGGAATCACTTTTTGTTTCCCTTTTCCAACCGGAGTTTCATATGGCTTACCATGGCTGTGTTCGCCCCTTCCTCTCTTCTCAGACAAGATCTTATAGTGTGCATTGTTGTCCTCTTCAAAGATTCTACAACTATCAATCAGATCCGCAAAGACGCGAATCTTTTGATATCCCACAGCTTTCTTAATTTCCGGACGCAATCCATTTTCAAACTTGATGCACTTAAAGAATTCGGCATTGGCTCCATCATAGTGAGGATAGAACTTAGCCAATTCAGTGAACTTAGCAGCATACTCCGTGACTGACAAGTTCCCTTGCTTTAACTCGAGGAATTCAATCTCTTTCTTTCCTCGCACATCTTCTGGATAATACTTCCTCAGAAATTCTCTACGAAACACTTCCCAAGTAATCTCCTCGCCCGCAGTTTCCAACCTTAGACGAGTGTCCACCCACCAATCATCGACTTCACCTGACAGCTTATGAGTTCCATAACGGATCTTTTGCACAAGAGTGCAATCTATCACTCTGAAGATTCTTTCAATCTCCTTCAACCAAGCCAAGGCTCCTTCAGGATCATACCTACCCAGAAAATTAGGCGGGTTCTCCCTCTGAAACGTCGCCAGACTACGAGACCCCACGTTCTCGTCAGCATTGGGTGGGTTCTGGAACGCCTGAGCCATTGCCTGCATAGCTGCAGCAAGAGCCTCATCATTCCTCCCAGCGTTTCTTCCGGCCATCTTACACTTCTGCTCACAACACAAACAAGGATTAGCAACAAATTAACAACACAAGGTCGTTAAACAACAAAAGACTCGACAACGTGGTCGGATTGACCGACCTGCTCTGATACCACTAATGTAACACCTCAATTCTACCCGTCGTAAATTCAATTAAAAATCAGAGTAAACAAATTTCACACCAAATTGAGGCATCACATATATCGTTTCATCAACACTTAAACAAATTACACAACACGGCAATTGCGCAAGGATCCACTTAGTCCTTGTTAAATAATAAACAACACTGTATATGGATTCACCTAGTCCATATAGCAGCAATACACAAAACATCGCAACGGAAATCACTTAGATAATTAAGTTGAGTCGTAAATTTACACATTCAAAAGAAAACAAGCAAACAAATGCCCATCAAAACTATCATATACAATGATATGCAAAAGGGCATTGTTACTATCAAAATCATGAAAAGCGTTCATTAACCCCTGAGTGTTACAATCCTAATCAGAGCAATGACGCCAAAAGTGTGCTACCACTATCCTCCTCTCAACGCGGAGCACCTGCACGTTACCAATATAAAGGTAACGGCCAACAACAAAAGGGTGAGATACTCAAATCATATAATCAAGATAATGATAAGCAATATATAAGTAAATTCGGAAAGTTAGAAATATTGTTACCACATCGCACAATCCTTCACTTGAATGCTTATGTATTTAATCATAAACAAAGTCAATAATCATCCACAACATCAATGCTACATCATAGCATCTCATCACTTTAACATTTCATTAATCCATCATAAAACATTACAATTCATCGCATCATGGCAAAATATCACCGCGCATCATAAACCGTCACATAACAATAATTATCACAAAATGCGGAAATAAACATAACCAACATATGTGACTCAACTATGCAAATGCTATGCGGTACCGACTCGTCGCTTTGCCATCAAGGCCAAGGCTTTATGCCCACTTCTCTTTTGCCAAAAGGCCACGTCGCTATTGCCAAAAGGCCACGTCGCTTATGCAAATGTATGTGACTCCATGATAAATGATACACATACACCAAAATCATCATCGCATTAACATAACTCATCACAATGGCCGAAGCCCACGTCGCTATTGCCGTTTAGGCCACGTCGCCATTCACATGCATAAAAGCATTCACACAACATCATCTTCACCAACATTCATACATGTGTTTATATATAAAACAAATGAGAATATTCATCACAATCAATTGTTTCATCATTCAATCTCTTAGGTAATTCAACCTCATGCTATGTTTATTTACATCGCACACCTACACACTATAGTTAAGTGGTATTCCTCATTAATCAAATAGGCTTCCTACTATATCAATTATTAATCACTTTTCCAAAATAATAACTTATTCAAATAAGCCCTTATAATGGCCTATAAACTTCAACAACATGTAGAAAATTTCATAAGCTTCGCAACGCTTCGAACAGGGACCAAAACGGAGTTACGGTTCAAAAGTTATGACTTTTTGAAGTTTACAAAAGAATTCTGTTTTCAACTCAGTTGGCGCCGCGAACTCTCTTTCGCGCCGTGAATTTAGCAGGAAACAGAAAATGCATTTTTGACCGTTAAATACCTTCCGGACCTCCGATTTCGATTCCGTAAAAAGTCTCATTCTCAGAATTCAACGGACTACAATATTTTCAATATTACAAAGCCATTCTAACCACAATTTAACTTTTATTTCATCATTCTAAACATCATTCAATTAATTTCCAACACTTCTTAAATTCACAATTTGTGAAATTACTCATACTTTGATTCATCAACACAATAGCATATTTTTCACAACATACATCAACCTCAAACCATCAACAACAACACAACACACAATGTTATTTATCATTATTCTAAACCTAACCCTAACATTTTGCAAAGAATTGATACATGTTCAATAATCACAAACAGTCAACACTACATCAAGAACACAAACAACATTTTCAAAGCAAGGAATCCAATCACAACATCAAAACCCAACAATATCCTCTAACAAGCTTGGGTTGATCAAGATGATGCTCTTCTTCTCCAATTTCCTCTTCCTCCTCCAAACCCTAACTTTTCTCTCTTTTCTCCTCCTTCTGTCTACTTATTTCTATTTCTCTTCTTTCTATTTCTCTTCTTTCTATTCTTTGTTTTAATTAAATAAAAACTAACTAATGGGCTTAATTGTTACACCTCCCTTAATTACTATATACACCACTAGACCCAATAGCTATTATACCACAATTCTCATAATTAAACTCTAATAATACATTAACACACAATAAAATATTTTACCGAAATAATTATAAATCAAACATTATAAAAAAAAATAATAACACTTAATAAAAATCGGGGCGTTACACTTTACATGTCTTGTGATTGATATTATGATACATCTTGTTTGATGTTTTGACTTGATGAACTTTGCAAAATTATTCTTAAGGCATTTTTGCTTGTACGCTTGTATGATCCATGTGTTATGAACTATTCTTTATGCCATGCCTTTTGCTCTACTATTTATTGATGGCCTTGATTGGTGTCTTAAGACGTTTAAGCTTGATACATGGTAGAGATTTTGTTCATATGCTTGCTTAGTGCATATTATTAATCCATGATATTTCTTGCATGATACTTGTGCTTATGTTTCAATCCAAGGGAAAGGGATTATAGTTGACTTATTGTCATGTGCATATTCATTGTGTGTGTTTGTAGCTTCCTTTACCCACCTTGTGCCCTTTATCCCCTTCTAAACCCTAGTCCAATCTTAGGATTTTTCAAACTTGAACTTCTTTCATAAAAAAACCTTGACTTTAGGTCATTGAATTTGAAAACTTTCTTTCTTCATAAATGCTTGAAAAAAAACTTTAAGCATATCAAACTCTTTCTATAAGACTAAAAAACACAAATATATTTCAAAACTTTTGTCATTTGGTTTTTTTATTTTTAAACCCTTTCTCAAAAGAGACTAATTGAGATAAAAATCTCCTACCCCATAGTAATTATTAAAATTGATGTTGATTCTTTTCCATATGAAGAAGTTAGTGGCATACTTGTAGATTATATATTCAAGTTGGAGCCCTTTCTTCATAATGATGCAAAGATCCATCTTCTCATATTTGTGGTGGTTTAGATGAGTATTCTCCTTAAGATGACAACTTGTCTCTTCTTATAAAATCAAATAAACAAACCCTTTTGTTATTTGTACCCCGAACTACGGGATTTTGATCCTTCATTGGTACGTAGGCACAAGACTTTATGTCTTTTTCAAATCAAAAAGCAATAAAACACATTTCTCTTCTCATCTCCCCAATATTTAGCAAACAAAAATAACCAAACACAAATATCTCAATAGGTTCATATAGGATACTATAGATGATTAGAGGTTCTAGTACCTTCCTTTTTCATAACAAACCCCCGGGCCTTCAATCTCTTTATTGCATTATTTTGTATTGCATATTTATGGGTTATTTGATCTTTTACCCTTCCTTTGATAAATTAAAGTTCGGTGGTGACATTTTGTTTTGAGGTCAAGTCAACCTAATAGCTTGGTCTTCGATTCTCACCACGGTAGAAATGGAGATTCATTGGGGACATTCCCAAGAGGGTTAAACCTATGTTGTATATATTTGTGTTATCATATTAGTTGCTATATTGTTTAGGTTTCTCTTGGTGATTCATATGTGGTGAGATATGCCCTAACCCAGACTTGAGTACATAAATAAGATAGGAGGGTGGTATAGTCGAGAAATCTTGGATGGAGTAATCCTGAACAAGCTGACTTGAGAATCCCCCTCTCAGTGGAAGCCCCTTTGAGGGTAATCCATGTTAAACGAGAAATCGTGAAAGCATTGTTACTTTCGACCTAGGAGCCTGAGAAACTTAGGAATTTAGTATCTATTTACCCCACTCGGCCCTTTAGGACGTCATGCGATGGCTATGAAGGTGTAAACCTGAAATAGTTGACACGTGATGCTACACTCAGACGAGTTTCTCTTGAGAATATTATTGATTCTCGGGTAATCGGTGTGCTAGTAATATCCAAAAGATGGATCAATGACTTTGGGAACCTTCTTATAACCTTGTTCTACACGTACAAAAAACCTTAGTACATACCATTTAGGATGGTTGAACCCATGACTACATGCTCGTGACGTCGAACCTTTGAACCCCATATGTTTGTGTTCTTGTTTGTGCATCCATAGATTGATGCATTCATTTATCATTTTTAACCAAGTTTTCAAGGAACTTAGAAACACTTGTTGCAAACATCATAGGAACTTTTTTACCATGGATTTTGGAACAAGAAGAACTCAAAAGTACACTTTCAAGAGTCCTAAGCTAGAAGATCTAGGAGAACTAGAGGATTTGGTTGTTGATCCAATAGGTTTCAAGGATAGATATGGGAGACTTTTGTCACTATTGAAGACCAACATGGCAGATGGAATTCTTGCTACACTAGTCCAATTCTATGATCCATTGTATCATTGCTTCACCTTTCCATATTACCAGCTTATGTCTACACTAGAGGAGTATTCATATTTCCTTGGATTACCTATTTCTGATCAGATCCCAATTTTTGGGTCGGAGGAGATTCCTAAGGATAAGGTTATTTCTAAAGTTACTCATTTGAAGATGCATGAGATTAAAGCTCAGATGACCACCAAGGGAGGTATTCTTCGGTTTCCAGCTAAGTTTCTAATGGATAAAGCTCGTTACTTTGCTAGTATGAAGAGTATGGATGCTTTCGAGGCTATTCTTGCCTTGCTCATTTATGGGTTGTTCCTCTCTCCTAATGTTGACAATTTTGTTGACATTAAGGCTATTAAGATAATCTTGATTGGAAATCCAGGTCCCACTCTACTTGCAGATACCTAACATTCCATTCGTCTCAAGAACTCTTATAGTGGGGGCATGATTATATGATGTGTGGCTTTGCTTTACAAGTGGCTTATTTATCACTTGCCTCGGTCTACTGCTTTTTGGGATATTAAGGATGGTCTTTTATGGTCACAGAAGATTATTTCTCTAACACATTCTAATATTGAGTGGTATAGTCATACTTACGATGAAGTGAAGATCATTGACAGTTGTAAAGAGTTTCCTAATGTGCCTCTTCTCGGTACAAAAGGAGGTATCAGCTACAACCCGATTTTGGCTCGTCGTCATCTTGGATATCCTATGAAAGATAAGCCAAGCAATATCCTCTTGGAAAGCCTCTTCTTTAAAGAAGGTGAAGATAACAAAGCACTTAAGGATAAGATTGTGCATGTCTGGTGTCATGTCCATAAAAAAGGGGAGAGAAGTTCTAGGGAAGCCAAATTATACTTCTTTGGAGCCTTATCTTCAATGGGTACAAGCTAGGGCTATCAAGTTGAAGATGCATTATCCTCGCCATGAGCCTTTACTTATAGCCTTTAGAGAGCCTACTCAAATTTTCATGACTGATGCGGAGAAACTTCAGATTGCTTTGACCAAGGTGCAACGAGAAAGGGACGCTTGGAAGAACAAATACTAGTTTGTCAATGGTGAGAATGAAGAACTCAAAAAGCATTTGAATAAGAAGAAAGAAGAGGATCTTACCAGCAAGAAGATAAATATGCAAGAGGAATTATTTTCCTCTAGCATTCATCCAGATACTCCTCCCGCCTCAGTTGCTTGGAAGTTGATTATTGACAAGCTCGTGATTAAGAAGACTCAGATGGAAGACCAGATCAAGGAGCTCAATAGGAAGCTGCAAGGAGGGATTGGATCTTATTCTAAGATACCCTAGGACTCTTAGATTCTAGATTTTATTATTTTCTATTTTGTTTAGAACTTTTGAAAGTTAAAACTTCTGATTTGTATTGTTTCCACTTATTAATAAAATTAGGTTCTTTTGGCTATTTCAAAAATGTTATCATTTACAATGTTTGCAATAATTATTAAAATTTTCTTGGGAAAAATTCATTTGCATTAGCACATCATGCATCATGCAAGCATTTTGCATTCCATGAAACACATTCGTGCCTTTTGTCGCCGTTAGTCAAAATGTATCATCTATACGACACTCTGGTGGGTCGACAAAGAAGGATGAATCAACTCGAGCAAGAAAACCAGGAGCTTCGGGAAGAAGTGAACACTCTGAAAGAAATATTAGAAAGACTTTCCAACGTGATGGAAGCGTTGGTGGCTGCTCAGAATCAGCCATCACCTAATTCTCAAGAGACTATTCAAAGAATCGTGATCTCCGAGATCGTGTCTACACATGTTTCTGTGGCACCCCTCAGTGCTCCTCAGTGCCACATACCCTTTGGTTTTCCTTGGGACATGCCTCCTAATTATATTCCAGAAGGGTATCATCTATAGGCTACTGAAGCTCCAGTTGTTACCGTTGTGATGATTGTGCCACATCTCGTGGTACACACTACTCCTTACAATGAAGAGCTTATTTTTCATGCCGGTCCAAGTGAAAGTGTTGGAATGGATGAGAGAATGGACGAGTTTCAAGATCAATTCTCGGAAATGCGAAAGGAAATCAAAGCCCTCCGAGGAAAAGACTTATTTGAAAAGAATGTTTCTGACCTTTGCTTAGTTCCCAATCTTAAGATTCCGCACAAGTTCAAGGTGCCGGACTTTGAGAAGTACAAAGGCAAGTCTTTCCCTCAAAGTCATCTGGTAATGTATGCTCGCAAGATGTCAACCCAGACAGATAATAATCAACTGTTAATCCATTATTTTCAGGATAGCTTAATTGGTGTCGCCCTAAAGTGGTACATGAGTTTGGACAATGCACAAATTCGTACTTTCAATGACCTTGGAGAAGCTTTTATCAGACAATATAAATATAATGTAGACATGGCACCGGACAGGGACCAACTCCGAGCCATATCTCAGAAGGACAAGGAGAGTTTTAATGACTATGCTCAGAGATGGCGTGAGGTAGCCGCCCAGATCTATCCTCCGCTTGAGGAATAATAGATGACAAAGATTTTCCTAAAGACTTTGAGTTTGTTTTACTATGACCGTATGATCGCAAGCGCACCAAATGACTTCACTGAAATGGTGAACATGGGGATGGGGCTTGAAGATGCCGTCCGTGAGGGACGTTTAACTAAAGAAGTGGGTTCTTCCAGTAACGTCAAGAAGTTCGGAAGTGGGTTCATTAAGAAAAAGGAATAGGAAGTTAGTTTCGTTTTGCATGGCAGACAAAGAAGAAGGTACCAACCACAGCATGTTGCAGCCGTTTCTCCAATCATCAATCCACCAGTGGTAGCTCCAGCCTATCAACTGTAGTTTCGTCAATAACCTACCTAACAATCTAGTCAACAACATTAACAGTCTCAACAAAAACCTTACCCACAGTTCAACAACAACAATCATGTCCAAAGAACACCCTATTTTGATCCTATTCCAATGTCATATGCAGAGTTATTCCCGACTTTGTTAGCCAAAAATCACATTCATACTCGATCTCCACCTGCTGTCCCAAAAGAAATCCCCTATTGGTACAAAGTTGGCCAATTTTATGCCTACCATCAATGAGCTCTTGGTCACAGTATAGATAATTGTTATGGCTTAAAATCTTATGTTCAAAGGGTGATTAAATATGGCATTTTATCCTTCAAAGATGTTAATCCGAATGTGCAGGCTAATCCTTTACCTCAGCATAGGGGAGATTTAGTAAACATGGTGCATGGTTGTCCAGGAAAATTTGCAGTCTTCAAGGTTAGGTTTATCAAAGATTCATTAGTCATAATTCAAGCTAGTTTGACAAGGCCGACCTTCGTTGATCATGAACAGAATTACAAGGCTTGTAGAATTTACTCTGTAAATCCGCAGTCATGTCCTCTTGTACGCCAAGATATTCAGATGTTATTGGATCAAAGGACTATCATGATCACCTATGATAGGAACCATGATGATGATGAAGTTAATGTTATAGTACCCCAGTTCAATGTTCCCAAGCCTGTCGAGATCATTTAAAACAGCTGAAAGACTTCTGCTTCTCATTTGGTTATCAGTTTGCTTGGTCCAGCTGCTTATAAATTTGACAAGGCTATACCATACAAGTATAACACCACCATGATTGAAGATGGAGTGGAGGTTCCTTTGCCTTCCATTGTTAATATTGCTGATGTGAGCAGAGTCACAAGAAGTGGGCGTGAGTTTGCCTCTACACCTCCCTGAAGAATTGAATATGTCGTTGTAGGGAAAACTCAGGTTGAGATTCCAGTTGAGCAGGTTGGTCAGTCTAGTGGTACAAGTTAAAAGGTGGATAATTATGAAATTCTGAAATTGATAAAGAAAAGTGAGTATAACATGGTGGAGAAACTGTTGCACACACCATCAAAGATATCTGTATTATCCTTGTTAATGAGCTCTGAGGCTCATCGAGAAGCTTTGCAAAAGGTTTTAGAACAAGTGTATGTAGATCATGACGTGACTATGGGTCAATTTGATGGTATTGTAGCTAACATAACTGCCTGCAACAATCTGAGTTTTTGTAATGAAGAGCTCCTTGAAGAGGGTAGAAATCACAATATGGCACTACAGATTTCAATGAGCTATGTGAGTGACGCTCTTTCCAGTGTGCTGGTAGATACTGGATCGGCACTGAATGTGATGCCTAAATCAACACTTTCAAGATTATATTTTCAAGGCGCTTCAATGAGGGGTAGTGGGATTATTATGAAGGCTTTTGATGGTTCTCACAAAACTGTTATTGGAGAGGTAAACTTGCCTATGACTATTGGTCATCACATTTTTCAGATCACGTTCCAGGTTATGGACATTGAAGCCACATAAAATTGTTTATTAGGTTGCATGTGGATACATAAGGCAGGGGCAGTCACCTTTACCTTTCATTAGAAGCTCAAACTTGTAAAGAATGGGAAATTGGTGACGGTATCTGGAGAACAGGCTTTGATTGTGAGCCACCTTTCATCATTCTCTTATGTTTAACCTGACGATGTTATTGGAACCTAATTCCAAGCCTTGCTTATTGTTGATCAAGATATTAAGAGAAGTGGGGCATCCATTTATTCTCTCAAAGATGCATAGAAGGTGGTCAAGAGTGGTGCAACTGATGGTTGGGGAGAGGTCGTGATTTTTCCAGAGAACAAGTCCTGAGAAGGTCTTGGTTTCTCTTTCTCATATGCAAAGGTTGTCAAAAAGGACGCGGTCATACGCGCTATTTAAGAAATTTTCCGAAGCATAGGTTTCATTCATCCCACTCCGTCTAAAGTCAGGGCAATTATAGAAGACGATCCTGAAAAGGATTCACCAACCCTCGTTGTGCATGGAGTGGTTTGCCAAAACTGGACTGTTGTTGATGTCCCGTCCATTATTCACATTTCTAAGTAATGTTTTGTTGCTCTGTCCTTTCGCTATGCCCATGGCAAAAGAGTATTTTGTAGGGTTTTCTTTTAAAAAATATTTCCTTTTTGCTCTGCCCAAGGCAAAAGAGTTGGTGTCGGGAATTTGTTTCAATATTTGACAATCATTAATAAAAGTGTCACCTTTTGCTTTCCATGTTATTTGTTTTTACTTTTTTCTTTTTTCGGAAAATGGTAATTCTAAAACAAAAAATATAATAATCACTTGCAACATTTGCACACACTTCCACCTTTATCTGTTTCAAAATTCAAGCATAATCGCATGTGTATATTAATTCATGAAACTTCCATTAAAAACCATGACCATATGCCCTCTCTCAAATTTGAATTCCTGATATTTGAAGCTGAAGATGAAAGTGTTAAAGAGATTCCTGATGAGATCTCCCGGTTACTCGAGCAGGAGGAAGAAATCATTCAGCCATAAAAGGAACCAGTGGAGGTAATCAACTTGGGTTCAAAAGATGATAGAAAAGAGGTGAAGATTGGAGTTTTGCTTGTTCCAGCTGTCAAAGAGAGAATGATAGAGCTTCTCAGAGAGTATGTGGACGTGTTTGCTTGGTCCTACCAAGACATGCCAGGGTTGGATACAGATATTGTAGAGCATCATTTTCCTTTGAAGTCAGAATATCCTCCGGTCAAGAAAAAATTGAGAAGAACTCGCTCAGATATGGCCATAAAGATGAAAGAGGAAGTCCAAAAATAGATTGATCCAGGCTTGCTTATCATGTCTGAATACCCTCAATGGATGGACAACATAGTTCTTGTTCCCAAGAAAGACGACAAAGTTTGAATGTATGTCAACTACAAAGATCTAAATAAGGCCAGTCCAAAGGATGATTTCCCATTACCACATATTGACATGTTGGTTGACAGCACTGATAAATTCAAGGTCTTCACTTTCATGGATGGATTCTCCGGATACAATCAGATTAGAATGGCACCCGAAGATAGGGAGAAAATAACATTCATCACACCATGGGGGACAAACTGCTACAGATTAATCCCTTTCGATTTAAAGAATTCTATGGAAACATATCAAAGAGCCATGATAACTCTCTTCCATAACATGATGCACAAAGAAATTAAAGTATATGTTGATGACATGATGGCTAAGTCCAGAACTGAAGAAGAACATGTGGAGTATTTGTTAAATTTATTTCAGCGCTTGAGAAAATATAAACTCTGCCTGAATCCCAACAAGTTCACTTTTAGTGTTTGATCAGGAAGGCTCTTGGGTTTCATTGTTAGCTAAAGAGGAATTGAAGTTGATCCTGACAAATGTTGATGCAGTCAAGAAATACTTCGCCTAACAAAAATAAAAGAATAACTCGCTAAGTTGAAAACCCTAAAGGGAGGCTTAGGAAAAAATGAGCATCTCGGTGGACTGAAAACCCGAAAAAGCGATCCAAACAAAAATTAAAGACATAAACAGAAATAATCATCTCGATAGACTGAAAACCTGAAAGGGCAATCTAGGCAAAAGTTAGGGATAATGACAAATAGCTGCATCAGACCATATTAGATCATCTAAGGAGACCTCATCCATCAAGAGTTCTCAATCAAATGGCTCTCAGTTAGAAGCTCAAGAATGTTTGGAATTCAAAAAGTTGTTAGGGAGAATAGTGGTCATCGTATTTTAATGTAGCATTTTCCCTTTAATTACCATTTTTCAAATTTTTGTAAATGATCCATGGAATCACGCCATTTGCTGATTACCATTCCTTCAATAAAATTTGAGACTTTATCCATTTATTTACAATTCTTATTTTATTCTATCTTGCAAGATGTCATTTTTACTTTTGATACCAAGTCTTGAAACAAAAGCTTTTGTTTTTGATAGAAATGTGTCTGTTTTCCTTTGATTTGTGAATATAAAAAGGAATATCAACAGTTTCTCCAAGAACAGTCAAACCTCAAAATGTAGGACTACGTGTTTTTGTGATTTGCCTTGCAAATATCCCCGGATGATGGATATTTACTTCAAGTTTGCTATGACATGTTAAGGTGTATAGCTCAGTATCCCCCAGTTGATGTCTTTGGGACTTAATGCTCCCCAGTGAAGTACTAAACCTAATTCCCCAACCAAGCTTTGATTCAGGTTCCTCCAGTTGACTGTGGGTTTCTTCCCCACCAGAATATATAATTTACTTCATCCCCAGTTGAATCTGGATCCTGGAACCCCCAACTGAAACGGAGTTCAGGTGGTTGTCCTTTTTTATTAGACAAAGATTTTCTGGATTATCCTCGGTGTTGTTTATCTCCAGTGATGGCTAGCCGAATATCCAGTTATATTGTGATGTTTATTTCATCACCAGTTTAACTTTTGTGTCTGTTTTATCAGCATAAACATAACATGCATACATAGATCATGCGTAGCTAAATTCATAGTCATATTCATTTCTCATTTTCTTGACGTGATTACTTCACCTTGGTTGTGTTTCTCCCCCAAGTGATACTTTTCTTTTCTCCAATAGATTTGTCAAACTTAAGCAGAAAGTGTATATCCCTTATATTTCCCCACTGAGTTATCCCTCGTGGAAGATTTTACTTTTGCATTCCTTTCCGTCCATGGACCGGGCAAATCCCCAGTTGGGTTTTGTTCCTCATTGGATAGTGTCTTGTTTGACAGTTTCTTTCCAGTTTATTCTTGGATTGAACTCAGTCTCTGACGATTTTAATGATTTAGTCTCTCTAGGCTGTGAAACCTAGATTGAGAGTGCATTTATTTTGCACCTTTGAATACTTTGTCCCCTCGTGAAGAATCTATTGGTGGTTCCCCATTAAAGACTAATTTTATTCCCCCAATAGTGTTGTTACAACACTCCCTTGAAGTTTATACCCAACAACGAGTGGTGATCTCTTTATTTGAGAAGCTTGTTTTGTTCCTGGATTTTCTTATGAATGACAAATGGTAATCTCTTCCTGAAAAGTTTGTCTGTCCCCAATGAAACTATCAATACCTCAAATTAACCTTCATCAAATGGCTTTCTCTCCGAGAAGTTTCCGTCAGAGAAGTTTGAAGATCAACATATCAATTTTCCTTTCATCAGATGGTAATCTCTCTTAAAGTCTCGAAGAGAAGTATGATGAAGTTATTTCTAATCAAATTGTTATCTCTCCGGAAAATTCCTTCAGAGGAGTTTGTCGAAGATTATTACAAGTGTTTTATCTGCTTCATGCAATGTAAACCACAGCTAATGGCAGCTTCCCCAGTAAGTCTGTTATCAAATTATGGTTATCTCCCTAGTAAATGTTGGTGAGAAGTTTGATAAAGATCCATACAGATGATTTTCTCTTCATTTGAGAAATCCATTTAGAAAATTAACTAACCTGTGTCTCTTTAAAGATCCCCGATGAAGTTATCAATTCAGAAAATGGTCACCCTTTTAGGAGCTTGTTTGCTTATCCTTTTCAAGTGGAAGACTTGATTAAAGAAGAAACTGAGACCCGTTCGTGGTTTGTGACCAGAATCTTGGGGAGGTTTATTACCCTTTTCAAGTGGAAGACTTGATTAAAGAATAAACTATGACCCGTTTGTGGTTGTTGACCCGAAGCGTTGGGGAGGTTTATTTTATCCTTTTCAAGTGGAAAACTTGATTAAAGAAGAAACTGAGACCCATTCGTGGCTTATAACTCGGAGCATTAGGGGGTTTATTTTACTTTTTCTGAGTGGATTATTTAGTTAAAGAAGAAACTAAATCATATCATGTTATAATGGAAGTTTGTTATTCTTCAACTGGACTCGTTATTTGAATAGGCGATCATCTCTTTATCTGAGAAATCTGTTACAATTTGATACTTTTCCTGATTTTATTACCTTTACTTAGGATACCATATGTTTGGGAGTAGGTAATATTTCTCTTCCCTATGAAGCTAACTTACAATTGGTAGTTGACAGTCTCTTCCCCAGTGAAGTTCATATCTTTCCAATTGTCAGAATCACATTTTTTTGTTTTTACATCGAAGTTGCAACCCTTTCCCAGTAATCTTAATCCTTTCCTAGTAATATTAATCATTTCCTAGTAGATTAGTTTGTTGTTATTCCCTAAAGAATCTTTGTCTGCATTCATATCATATCATATCATTTTGTGGCATCTTAGGGGACAAAATTGTGCGTGTTTGTATTTAAGTCTCTCCCATCTCGTCGAGACAAAAATGTCAATCTTCATATCTTCGGATGGAAGAAACTTAAATTGGGGCATCTGTCATACCCTAATTTTTACCCCTAAGATCCCATCTCATTTTCATAATTTGCATAGCATCAAACATCTCATGTGTGTGTCTTTTATGCATTACCAACCTTACAAAAATACAAAAATATGATTTGTCTTGTTTGATTATTTCACAAGGTAGGTGTGTTGGTTTAAGGAGCTTAAGTGATTGTCTGGTCAATATTATGGGAATTCCTAAGTAACTCAAGATTCTCATTCATTCACAATAGTCAAGTGATTTCCATTCATCATAATCAAGTTCAAGATTGCATCCATTCAAGATCAACAAGTTCCAAATTCATCTGATGCCTAAATTAGGGTTTTGATCAAGATTGCTCTAATGTTGACTTTTTGACCAAGACATTACCTAATGGTTTGAAATATTATTCAAGGTCCTCAAGTGCTTCATTATGATCTATTCATGTGCTTCAATTGGATAAATAAGTTTGATATATTGATCATTGAAGATTTGGAATTCTTTGATGAAAAGTCAACTACGCAAGGTCAAAGTTTGACGTTTGAGATTTTTTGGTCAACCATGGGTTTCTCAAGTAAATAATCATGAAAATATAGTTTATGAATGCATTTGATCAAGTTAAATCAATAAAATCAAGAAAAAGTTCAAGAATGTCAAATTTATGGTTTTCAAAATTTCTCAAAGTTATGAAATTGCATGTTCATGAAGCCCACTTTACAAGTTTGTAACTTCTTCCTCAAGCCATCATTTTTCATTCTCAAAAGATGTACTTGTAGATGATGTTACATACTTCAACTTTGTATAAAGAATGAGCCAAATATCTCATAAGGATTGGAAGATATAAAGTGATGAAGATGAGATCTCAAAGTTGTAAAATTGTTCAACACTTGGAAAAATTTCCAAGTGTTTAGCAGTTAAGATTGTCAAAGTTGATGGCCAATCATCTCCATGATCCAAGTTGAATATCTTCAAATGTACAACATGAAAGTTGTAGAGGATGGGAAAATCTTCGCAAATATCCTATTGGAATGAATTTATCACACTTGAGCTAGGTGTTTCGAAGAAGGAAAGTCACCATGTTAGGTCAAATTAAAAGTCCATCCTCATGTCAAGTTTCATGTTCAAACCAAAGTCAAACCTCAAGATCTTGGTTTTCCGCCTATGGTGCTTCTAAATCTCAACAATATGAGTGTTTTTACACAAACCATTGACGCATTACACAAGGAATTGAACCATTATCCAAACAACATACCATTCATGGATCATTTTGCCATAAAGTTTCATTGTCATTTCCATAAAGATCACTTTTCTCAACCACTTTTGCTTTGAGCTTTGTAAATAGATCTTGCTTTGATTTTACTATATCTAAACACCAAAAGCAAAATCATTTTTGTACTTTTCACCATTTTTTTAGATTTGATCCAATGTCCATCAAACAATACAAATAACCACTGCACTAAATCTGAATTCATTCACTATAAAAGGAGACCTCGTTGCAATGCTCCAACACACAAAAAGCATTCATCATCAAGCAAGAAATAACATTGAATCATTCTTGCACTCTTTCCATATTTTCACTCAAGGAATCTAGAGGGATGATTATTTCTCATCTAGAAGTGTTTTTGAAGGTGCAACGGACACACTCCGTTAGGTAAAAAAAGCATCATTTTCATTCATTCTTGTTACCATTATGTTTGTTTTGAACATGAACTCACTCATAAAAAACTCATTTAATGTTTATTTAATTTTCAATTTTTATATTAAAAAATCCAAGAAAAAACTTTATTAGTTATTACTTTTTATTTTTTTCATTTAAGTATGCTTTTATTCAATTTTTCCCATGATTAATTTGCTCCTATTTTGATCCATATGTGTTGAACACTTTGATTATATTTGGACTTAGACTTGATGTTAACTTGTTTATTTGATTTGTGCTTCAAGTACATGGATGTTTATGGTTAATGACTTGCTTTGAAACTCTAATGTATGAACCTCATAGGCACGAACCCTAATGACTTGAACTCTTGTATAAGGTGAACTTTTGTCATAAAATGACACTTTGATGTGATTTGAACTTTCTCCTAAACATTGCTTTAGTCTTGATGCATGACATAGTTGTTTAAGGTTTAACATGCTTATATGCTCCCTATAGGTCCACTTTTAAAATGTCTTGACCATTGCTTTACATGTCTTGTGATTGATATCATGATATGTCTTATTTGATGTTTTGACTTGATGAACTTTGCAAAATTATTCTTGAGGCATTTTAGCTTGTATGTTTGTATGATCCATGTGTTATGAATTATTCTCTATACCATGCCTTTTACTTTATTCTTTATTGATGGCCTTGATTGGTGTCTTAAGATGTTTAAGCTTGATACATAGTAGCGATTTTGTTCATATGCTTGCTTAGTGCATATTATTAATCCATGATATTTTTTGCATGATACTTGTGCTTATGGTTGACTTATTGTCATGTGCATATTCAGTGTGTGTGTGTGTGTTTGTAGCTTCCTTTATCCACCTTGTGTCCTTTAACCCCTTCTAAATCCTAGTCCATTCTTAGGATTTTTCAAACTTGAACTTCTTTCAAAAAAAAACATTAACTTTAGGTCATTGAATTTTCAAACTTTCTTTCTTCATAAATTCTTCAAAAAAAACTTTAAGCATATCAAACCCTTTCTATAAGACCAAAAAACACAAATCTCATTCAAAACTTTTTCCACTTGGCTTTTTCATTTTTAAACCCTTTCTCAAAAGAGACTAGACATGAATCATCTTTATAGTTGAGATATAAATCTATTGCCCCATAGTAATGATTGAAATTGATGTTGATTTTTTTCCATATGAAGGAGTTAATGGCATACTTGTAGATTCTATATCCAAGTTGGAGTCATTCCTTCATAATGATGCAAGGATCCATCTTCTCATATCTGTGGTGGTTTAGATGAGTATTCTCCTTAAGATGACAACTTGTCTCTTCTTCTAAAATCAACTGAAAAATCCCTTTTGTTATTTGTACTCCGAACTACAGGATTTTGATCCTTCATTGGTACGTAGGCGCAAGACTTTATGTCTTTTCAAATCAAAAAGAAATAAAGCACACTTCTCTTCTCATCTCTCCAATCTTTAGCAAACAACAATAACCAAACACAAATATCTCAAGAGGTTCCTATAGGATACTATAAATGATTAGGGTGCTAGTACATTCCCTTTTCATAACAAATCCCCAGACCTTCAATCTCTTTATTGCACTATTTTGCATTGCATATTTATGGGTTATTTGATATTTTCCCCTTCCCTTGGATAAATTAAAGTTCGGTGGTGACATTTTATTTTGTGAGTCAAGTTAACCTAATAGTTTGGTCTCTGATTCTCACCGCGACACTGGGTGACCCTATTTTCTTAACAAAGCTTGTAGGATTTCCAGGACCCATCCCATTTGATTTTACAAAAGATTCAGTTCCTCTTTCAATTCTTCTTGACATTTCCTTGGCTCGTCCATCATTTCCTGAGACATGATTCTTTGTTCTAAACGCATGTCGGGAATCATTTCCTGAGACATGGTTTCCAGGATGCATTTTATGTGCAAAACTCTTGGTTATCTTTGTTATTTATTTCACCAATGTTATAGAACATTTTATTTGCAAGCATTTATTTAAGAATAAAAGAGTAAAACAATAAATGAAACTCAAAAAGGTAATTTTCATTAACTCAAATTCAAATTCAAGTATAAGAGATCCTAAGCTACATTTTGGCCCTTTGGATCGTTGCAAGATCCATAGTGAGCTCTTTCAATATTATCTTACAAAACTTGATGCGGTGTGTTCTCATGACACATGCACCAATCAGCTTCTCGGAGTCTCTCTGGCAATTCTAGCATGTTCATATTAGTGAATCTGGCCAAGTTTAGGAATTTGCCTTTCCACTCAAGGTAGAGCCCTTGGAGATCCTTGATGATGCACTGATCTTCAGCCATATCTACTCTGGATTCCCTATCTAGGTTCCTATAATACACACATTCGTTTCTCAAGAGTAAGTAAACTTCATCCCTGTATTGGTTTTCCAGAGCCTCGATTTTCCTACAACTTATGCTTTAGGTGGAGACAAATTAGCTTTGCTTCCTCTTTCTTAAAAATTTCACGAGATAATTTATCTTTGCACTTTTTGAAAGCATCCCTAAGTCAATGATTTGATTTTCAAAGTCTAGCCTTTTTCTTCATCTCAAGAGATATACCCAACATATTTTTCAACTTTTGAATTATGTTTCTGACTTGTTTCAACTTTTAATTTTTAGCTTTTGGCGCAGATTCGGTGCATAGGAGGATATCATTAAGCCGATCCTTCTTATCTTCAAACATTCTAGCTCTTTTGTTGTTAAATTCGATCTTTCTTGTCTTCAAACATTCTAGATCTTTTGTTATTAACTTGAAGTTCTTTGTCTTTCTCTTGACGATTAGATTTCAAGTTTTCATTTTCCAAAGTAGTTCGATTAAACTCTTTTGAAACAAAATGACCTTTATCAGGTATGAGTTACATGAACCAAGCCTAAAGCAAAGGAGCGTGGCACGACAACGTTACACCTTTCTTCTCATGGCAAGCATAGAGAGTAGGATAAATATGAGAAAAAGCATCAAATTGCCTCAAAGGAGGCCTTCCACAGATATGTCATCCATACAATTATCAATATTTGGGAAAAGTTCAATCACATAAATCATAAGAGTTGGGACAACATAGAATACTTTTCAATTTTCTACTTTCCAATTGGCTATCACATATTAGACATGAATGTTTAAAGCCTATTCTCCTTGGATTAACCTGTTCTTCAAGATTTGGAAACCGATATTGAAATCCTTCCATTTTTAACCCAAAATTCTTTCAACTTAGTAGATATGTTAAGAAACCGGTTCTTCAAGATTTGGAAACCGATATTGAAATCCTTCCATTTTTAACCCAAAATTCTTTCAACTTCGTAGATATGTTAAGAAACCGGTTCCTCAAAATTTGGAAACCGATATTGAAATCCTTCCATTTTTAACCCAAGATTCTTTCACCTTCCATTTTTAACCCAAGATTCTTTCAACTTTGTAGATATGTTAAGAAACCGGTTTAGAGTTTGTAGAGCTAGGACTGCAAAACCGAAACCGATTTAGAGTTTATAGAGCTAAGACTGCAAAACCGATTTATAGTTTGTAGAACTAGAAATATTTGCATTTATAAACACATGTCCATATATTGTCCGATATGAGACTCTTATTAAATTAGCTTAATAAAATTGACCCATAATTCTCTCAACTTCTTAACTATATCAATTCTGGTGTAATTTAGGAAAATCTCGTATGATTGATTTACAATTAGGAAACTCTATCCGATTCACAAACTCCACCTTGTAAGCTTATTGAATTTAAGCTATGAAAAACTCTATCCGGTTCATAAACCCCACCTAATATAAAAACATAACCCCACCTAATATAAAAACAGATTAATTATTGATTTATAAATTAGTTATTATATTTAGTCGGTAAAAAATCCTGATATTTGATATTTAATGTAGCATTTGTTTTGTCGGGTGTTATTACTTTGTTTAGCTATGAAATTAATAATATAAAATCTGCATTTGATTTGTCGGGTGTTATTACTTTGTTTAGCTATGAAATTAATAATATAAAATCTTTTATTTGGTATGCAGATTAATCATGGTAAAAGTTCTTTTTCTAATATACTGAAAAATTCTAATATACTGAAAAATAATATTCAATAAAAACTAAAATCAAATGAAATGGAGTATTTAAAAATAATTCAGTCCCTTAGATGTTCATTAATGATTGCGATCATGCCCGCAAATCATTACAGGTCTGTAGGCTCATCACAATTACTCCAAAAGTGTGTGCCCAATTGTGAAAAAATTGAAGCAAATCATTTTTGCAAGAATCAGATTTATTGAATTACAATAGTCAAAATAAAAAATAAAAATTCATGAAATAAATTAATAATTATAATAAAATTGAAAAAATTAATAAGAGCCTCAGAGATCTTGGTGGATAAATATCATCAAATGGGTATTTTTCCCATCAAGAGTAGCAAATATTGATTTCCATCACCGGCCAGTGAAACAAAAAATAACATTGAAATTAAAAATTAGAGAAAATTTAAAAAATATGATATTGTCAGAAGTAGCTGGTTGTAATCTCATATACGAAAATATCAATGGGAATCCGATTGATTTTTTTCATCATTCAACATCATAAACATCAAAACCCTTTAAATAAATGTGCATCAACAAATAGCAAAGACTGAATGTAAACAACCCAAGGAAACAAAGATTGGATATGAAATAGTGATTGTGGTTCGATGATAAAATAAAAACTGTGATGTTAATCTTCACAAAACAATGAAAGAAGAATGAAAATAAAATTGCATACAAAGAGAAAAGCTGCGGATGGAATAGGGTTTGAAGTTTTTTTACTTTGATGGCACCACTTAGGGTCACTTTTATATACAAACCGTTTGGTTAATGGGCCGGGTTTTTAATCATGGGCCGGGTTTTTTTGTATGGGTAATTAATAATATATGACCTTTTGGAAAGAATTATGCCGAACTCCGTGCAACTTACACCTAGCACCACTAGTTTACATAATTTCGTAATATTGATAATATTTTTCCTTATAATTTACTTCTCTCAAATCTTACAATTTCTTTGGAAAAAAATTACTTTCAAAAAACTATTAAGAAACTAAAAATATGAAAGTTTAAAGAAAAAATTTGGTAAAAATAAATTATAGATTTAAAGGGATTACCATATATTAAAAATCTGTTCATATCAAATTTTGCGAAAAATTCTGTGTATGGAAAATTTGTGAAAAATTTGTGTATGGAAAAATCTGATTATTTATAAAAATTTGGTGGCTTTTGTATAGTTTATATTCCAAGATTTGTTGGATGATTTGCCGATATATTATACACATTTTTTCATTGTTACTTATGTGTTTTATCTAAATTTTTCCACCAACTTTTTAATTGAGTTATGAGATCTTTGATTAATATATTTTATGTTTTAATCGACAAATATTTCTCTCCTGAATCGAAGGGTTATCATGGGCACAATCATTGGAAGTCAACATGATATTATAGTGATTACCATTCGTTATAATACATCAAATGAGTTGTGAAAGGGGAGAAATTACAATAACAAAAGAAAATCGTAAATTACTTGTAGTAAAAGAGTCTAGTGACCTTTAAGGTTGAGATCTGTGTAAAATGGTTGTGATTAGAAGATAATAGTTAGATGTGGTGTTCACAATCATGCTTTTGCTGAGGATTCGGATGTGGTGTTCACAGTTATGCTTTTGCTAAGGATTTAGATGGTTATGACATATTATGTCGTTAAAACCCGAAGAAATACTATTTGTGAACAATATGACAAAGTATCACATGCCATCGACTTTCATAATGGGTTCATTGAAAGATTAGAATCCTAAAAAATTGACAAGTGCGGTGCAGGTGTATAAGGAAAAATAGACATATTAGTCTCTACTATTAAAGGTTTGTTGACGAAAATGCAACATTTGTTGATCTTAATTCATGATGAGAAGCATATGTGTTGGACCACAAACAAGGATGACTCAGATGATGTGGCTGATATAGTCTTGACACATCCAGATTTTCTGGGATTGTTGAATATGTTTTATCTAGTTTTGATCTTTGACTACAATTATAAAACCAACAGATACAAGCAACCACTAGTTGAGATTGTTGGTGTTACGTAAATCAATACGATTTTCTCTATTGAGTTTGCTTACTTTAAACATAAAAAGGAAACAATTTTCACTTGGGCATCGGAGAAGACGAATGAGTTGTTCACATCTGAGAAGATGTTTTCTAAGGTTATGCTGACTAATTGGGAACTTGCTATGATGAATGACAATAAAGTTGTTTTCCCATCCTCGGCCCACCTCTTATGTGTATTCCATGTTGCGAAAAATATTGGTGCAAAATGCAAGGAGTGTGTCAAGGTTAATAGACAAGAGTATGTGATGGATTTATGGAACAAAGTCATGTATTTAAATAGGGTGTTTAGGCATGAATAACTCTTGCAACATTTTGAGCTAGTATGTACTGATATGTTATCCTTTGTTGATTATTTCACCAAACATGCATGTCACCCTGTAAGAAGAAATTTGTTGCTAAATGAACTAACCAGGACACTCAATTAGAGAACACGACAATAAATAGTTACGTTTTACAACATTTTGAGTTTGATATTATTATGCAAATACCAATCTATTTATTTATTATATTTTACTCTAATATTGCTTTATAGGTTGAGACTGCTCGTTTGGGACTCAAAATCAGGACGCATACTGGTATAGGAGATTTATGCATATGTTGGTGTCGCGCCGTAAAAAATACCTGAGCGCACCGCACACTTAAAAATACAACAGAGTCACCATCGAACTTTATTTATTTTCGAGGGAAATGAGAAATATCGATAAAACCCAGGGGAAGAGAAAATAGGTAAGAAAGACGATTATGCAATGGGAAGGTATTAGTACCCCTCACATCAGTTGTACTCAACGTGAACCATTTTGATTGTTCTTTGCTTAAATGGGTGTTATCATCTAAAGATTACTTACAAAAAGTGAAAAAAAGGTTTAATAGTTAGAGTGCTCACTGAGGATTCGAACTCTCGTGCCTACATATAGAAACAGAGCTTCGTGATTCGTGGAACTAAGGATAGAAACAAAAAAAGAGTTGATTGATTAAAAAAAGAAACAGATAATTGCCTTAAGTATAAAAGAGTGTGACGTTAACCAATAGATGGTGATTAGCCAAAGAAAAAAAGTGTGGCGTTAACCAATAGATGCTATGGTCAAAGAAGAAAGATGAGTGTGGTTTATGCCAAGGATTGTGTTGTTTTGAATCCATTGAGAAATATGCATCTGAATAAAAAAGTGTGGCGCCAATGAACGGTGTTTCCAAAGATAAAATAGAGGGCGTTTTCCTAAGCATAAGAGGTCTGATAAGGCAAACAAGATAGAAAGGGTTCGCATAAGCACGAGAGGACTGACAAGTCGAACATGAATGAGAAATATTTTGCCTAAGCACGGGAGGACTGATAAGGCAAATATGAATTAGAAATAGTTTGCCTAAGCACTAAGGAAGGCAAATATGAAAGAGAGAAAGGGTTTGTCTAAGCATGAGAAGACTGATAAGGAGAACATGAATGAGAAATGGTTTGCGTAAGCACGAGAGGACTGATAAGGCAAACAAGCAAGAGAGAAAGGATTTCCAGAGTCTATAACTCAACAAACAATATGGAAAGTTACTAGAGTCTATAACTCTTTAAGGCAAGAATGGATGGTTTCCAGAGTCTTTAACTCTACAAGGCAGAATAAAAAGTAGCCAGAGTCTGTAACTCTACAAGGCAAGAAGAAAGTTACCAGAGCCTGTAAATCTACAAGGCAGAATGAAAGGTTTGCTAAAGTCTAAGGCTCCATAAGGAAATGCATAAGAGTTTCTAGAGCATGATACTCCACATAACAATGTATGAGGAAATTGATTCAGAGATGGGTGTTCAACCATGAGGTGATTAACCCAAAAAGATGTGCAGATATCAAAAAAGATCTTTGTGTTTGATCCAAAGGGAAGGTGTATTGTTGATGCATATTATTGATGCAGACTTGACAATTGATTAATTCGAATTGCACTAAAGTCTATGAACGAAGGCAAATACTTTGAGTAACGGGGGCCTACGCCCCATACTCAAAGGTACTATAGACAAGGATAGGAATGATCCCTCTCATCATTCTTTGTTACTTAAGGCTTGTGGCGTGTAACTCTCATCATAATTGACAAGTGTTGAAGAAGATTCTGTTTGTTGATCCTGATGATGAAATGTTACTTGTGAAGAAGGAGACTTGACAATAATTTGATTCGATTTGCACTAAAATCTATGAGTGTGAGTGTGTGTGTGTGTGTGTGTGTGTGTGTGTGTGTGTGTGTGTGGTGTGTGTGTGTGTGTGTGTGTGTGTGTGTGTGTGTCCTTTAGCCCCTTCTAAATCCTAGTCCATTCTTAGGATTTTTTAAACTTGAACTTCTTTCATAAAAAAACATTAACTTTAGGTCATTGAATTTTCAAACTTTCTTTCTTCATAAATTCTTCAAAAAAAAACTTTAAGCATATCAAACCCTTTCTATAAGACCATAAAACACAAATCTCATTCAAAACCTTTTCCACTTGGCTTTTTCATTTTTAAACCCTTTCTGTAAAGAGAGTAGACAAGAATCATCTTTATAGTTGAGATATAAATCTATTACCACATAGTAATGATTGAAATTGATGTTGATTTTTTTCCATATGAAGGAGTTAGTGGCATACTTGTAGATTTTATATCCAAGTTGGAGTCATTCCTTCATAATGATGCAAGGATCCATCTTCTCATATTTGTGGTGGTTTAGATGAGTATTCTCCTTAAGATGACAACTTGTCTCTTCTTCTAAAATCAACTGAACAATCCCTTTTGTTATTTGTACTCCGGACTACATGATTTTGATCCTTCATTGGTACGTAGGCACACGACTTTATGTCTTTTCAAATCAAAAAGAAATAAAACACACTTCTGTTCTCATCTCTCCAATCTTTAGCAAACAACAATAACCAAACACAAATATCTCAAGAGGTTCCTATAGGATACTATAAATGATTAAGGTGTTAGTACCTTCCCTTTTCATAACAAAGCCCCAGACCTTCAATCTCTTTATTGCACTATTTTGCATTGCATATTTATGGGTTATTTGATATTTTCCCCTTCCCTAGGATAAATTAAAGTTCGATGGTGACATTTTATTTTGTGAGTCAAGTTAACCTAATAGTTTGGTCTCTGATTCTCACCGCGACACTGGGTGACCCTATTTTTTTAACAAAGCTTGTAGGATTTCCAGGACCCATCCCATTTGATTTTTCAAAAGATTCAGTTCCTCTTTCAATTCTTCTTGAAATTTCCTTGGCTCGTCCATCATTTTCGGAGACATGGTTCTTTGTTCTAAACGCATGTCGGGAATCATTTCATGAGACATGATTTTTAGGATGCATTTTATGTGTAAAACTCTTGGTTATCTTTGTTATTTATTTCAGCAATGTTATAGAACATTTTATTTGCAAGCATTAATTTAAGAATAAAAGAGTAAAACAATAAATGAAACTCAAAAACACAATTTTCATTAACTCAAATTCAAATTCAAGTACAAGAGATCCTAAGCTACATTTTGGTCTTTTGGATCGTTGCAAGATCCGTAGTGAGCTCTTTCAATATTATCTTACAAAACTTGATGCGATATGTTCTCATGACACATGCGCCAATTAGCTTCTCAGAGTCTCTTTGGCAATTCTAGCATGTTCAAATTAGTGAATTTGGTCAAGTTCAGGAATTTGCCTTTCCACTTAAGGTAGAGAGCCCTTGGAGATACTTGATGATGCACTGATCTTCAGTCATATCTACTCTGAATTCCCTATCCAGGTTCCTCTAATACACACAATCGTTTCTCAAGAGTAGGTAAACTCCATCCTTGTATTGGTTTTCCAGAGCCTCGATCTTCCTACAATTGATACTCTAGGTGGAGACAAATTAGCTTTGCTTCCTCTTTCTTAAAAATTTCACGAGATAATTTATCTTTGGACTTTTTGAAAGCATCCCTAAGTCAATGATATGAGTTTCAAAGTCTAGCATTTTTCTTCATCTCAAGAGATATACCCAGCATCTTTTCCAACTTTTGAATTATGTATCTGACTTGTTTCAACTTTTCATTTTTATCTTTTGACACAGATTAGGTGCATAGGAGGACATCATTAAGCCGGCTCTTATCTTTCTAGCTCTTTTGTTATTAAAGTCGATCATTCTTATCTTCAAATATTCTAGGTCTTTTGTTGTTAGCTTGAAGCTCTTTATCTTTCTCTTAAAGATCAGATTTGAGGTTTTCATTTTTCAAAGTAGTTCGATTAAACTCTTTTGAAACAAAAGGACATTTATCAGGTATGAGTTACATGAACCAAGCCTAAAGCAAAGGAGTGTGGCACGACAACGTTCCTCCTTTCTTCTCATGGCAATCATAGAGAGCTTGATAAATGTCAACCAAAAGAAAAAACATCAGATTGCATCAGAGGAGGACTTCCACAGTTATGTCATCCATAAAATTATCAATATTTGAGAAAAGTTCAATCACATAAATCCTAAGAGCTAGGACAGCATAGAATACTTTCCAATTTTCTACTTTCCAATTGGCTATCAAATATTGAACACTTAAACTATCCTCCTTGGAATTTTCTACTTTCCAATTGGCTATCAAATATTGGACATGAATGTTCAGAGCTTAAACTATCCTCCTTGGATTAACCTCTTCCTCAATCGAAATCCTTCAATTTTCAACCATGATTCTTTCAACTTCTTAGGTATATCAAATCTGGTGTTATTAGATTAGCTATGTAAAATTGACCCATAATTCTCTCAACTTCTTAGCTATATCAAATCTGGTGTAATTTAGGATTAGGTATATCAAATCTGGTGTTATTAGATTAGCTATGCAAAATTGACCCATAATTCTCTCAACTTCTTAGCTATGAAAAACTCTATACGGTTCACAAACTCCACCTTGTAAGCTTATTGAATTTAACATATAAAAAACTCTATCCTGTCCATAAACCCCACCTAATATAAAAACAGATTAATTAGTAAAAAACCTTTTATTTGATTTATAAATTAGTCATTATATTTAGGCGGTAAAAAATCCTGATATTTAATGCAGCATTTGTTTTCTGTGTTATAACTTTGTTCAGCTATGAAATTATTAATATAAAATCTTTTATTTGGTATGCAGATTAGTCATGGTAAAATTTCATGTTTGGTTGTTAAAGGTTCATGAACATCCAATACCATTGAAATGATCAATATTCTCTTCTTCTAATATACTCAAAAATTCTAAAAATTCTAATATACTGAAAAATAATATTCAATAAAATGGAGTATTTAAAAACAATTCAGTCCCTTAGATGTTCATTAATGATTGCGATCATGCCCGCAAATCATTACAGGTCTGTAGGCTCATCACAATTACTCCAAAAGTGTGTACCAAATTGTGAAAAAATTGAAGCAATTTTTTTGAAAGAATCCGGTTTATCGAATTACAACAGTCAATACAAAAACAAAAATTCATGAAATAAAATTAATAATTATAATAAAATTGAAAAAATTAATAAGAGCCTCAGAGATCTTGGTGGATAAATATCATCAAATGGGTATTTTCCCATCAAGAGTAGCAAATATTTATTTCCATCACCGGCTCAAAATTAATGTTTGAAACAAAAACAAATACTGCAATTAAAAAATATAGAAATTAAAAAAATGATGTTGTCAGAAGTAGCTGGTTATAATCTCATATATGAAAATATCAATGGGAATCCGATTGATTTTTTTCATCATTCAACATCATAAACATCAAAACATAACATAGTAAATGTGCATATAAACATACACATGAAACAGAGATGGATCGTTCATATTGATAGTTGTGAGATGAGAAAATAAAAGTTGTGTTTTTTTTTTCTTTAAAAAAATGAAAGAAGAATGAAACTGCATACAAAGAGAGAAGCTGCGGATGGAATAGGGTTTTCAATTTTTTAGAATCACTTGGGAACACTTTTATATACAAAGCGTTGGTTAATTGGGCCGGGTTTTTTAATTATTGGGCGGTTTTCTTTTTATTATGGATAACTATATGAGCTTTTGGAGAGAATATGCCTCACACCACACAACTTATAATTGGCACCACTACTCTACATAATTTCATAATACCTCTCTTATAATTTATTTCTCTCAATTCTTACCGTTTTTTTGAAAAAAAAATTATCTAAAAAAGCTAGTAAAAAATGAAAATTTTGGTAGTTTGAAGAAAAAATATTTAAAAGGACTAACATAAATTAAAAATATGATGCATTTTTATATTGGATTTTGCAAAAAATTAGATGTACCGAAAAATTGTCCATACCCTCATAAATCTGGTAGTCTTGTATGGACTTCTTTTCTTATTCAAAATGAATCCTGTAGCATGTGTTTCTTATATGTTTGATCTAAACTTTTTTGCACGAACAATTTAATTGAGTTATGAAATCTATGATTAATTTATTTTTTATTTTAATGACTAGATATTTATCTCAAGGATCAAAGTGCTTTCATGGGCACGATCATTAGAAGACATCATGGTATTATAATGGTACACATTCGTTCTAATACATCAAATGAGTAAATAGGGGTGAATTGACAAACTAATTATGGATTATGAAACAGGAGAAATTACAAAAACAAAAGAAAATCGCAAATTACTTGTAGTAAAAGAATCTAGTGTCTTTTAAGGTTGAGATCTATGTCAAGTGGTTGTGGTTGGAAGATAAATGTTAGATGTGGCACTGATTTTCAATGGGTGCATTGAATGACTAAAATCCTAAAAATTTGAGAAGTGTGATACATATGTATAAGGAAAATTTGACATATCAATTTACTATTAGAGGTACATTGATAAAAATGCAATATTTGTTGATCTTAATTCATGATGAGAAGTATATGTGTTGGACCAGACAAAAGGAAGACTCGGATGTTGTGACTGATATATTCTTGACACATCCAGATTTTATGAGGTTGTTGAATAAAACCAACAGGTACATGCTACCACAACTTGAGATTGTTGGTGTTACGTAAACAAATATGACTTTCTCTATTGGGTTTGCTTACTTTCAACAAGAAAACAAGGCAATTTTCACATGGGCATTTGAGAATATTAAGGATGTTCACATCTGAGAAGTTGTTTCCTAAGATCATGGTGACTAATTAGGAATATGTTATGATGAATTACATTGAAGTTGTTTTCCAACCCTCGGTCCACCTTTAAGTGTATTTCAGGTCCACCTTTAGGTGTATTTCATGTTGTGAAAAATGTTGGTGTGAAATGCAAGGAGTGTGTCAAGGTTAATAGACAAAAGTATGTGATGGATTTATAGAACAATGTCATGTATTCAAATAGGGTGTTTGAGTATGAACAAAACTTGTAACATTTTGAGCTAGTATGTAGTGATATCAACTCCTTTGTTTATTATTTCACAAAACATGGTTGCCACTCTATAAGGAGAAATTTGTTGTTAGATGAACTAACCTTATAACTCACTTGGGGAACACGTTACCAAATGGATATATTTTACAATATTGTGAGTTTAATATTATTACTCAAGTACCAATCTATTTATTTATTATATTTTTCTCTAATATTGCTTCATAGGATTGAGTCTACTCAATTGAGACTCAAAATCATGTTGCAGACTAATAAAGAGATTTGTTCAGATGTTGAGATGCAGTCAACACCATGTTGAAGCTCCAACTAGATACAATACAAGTATCGTTTAAAAAAAGGTGTTGTCAACATTGAGCATCGACATAATACTTCGTTTCATTTGAGATTCCATGGTTTCGTCTAAAGACAATGTAAATATCACATTGCGAAAGAGTTTGAACGAGTGAAAATAGTTAGTGCTAACAAAGTTGCATGTGTATGCTTCATTAAGATAACATGTGGTTTATCTTGTGCATCTGAACTTGCAAATCCGTAAATAAAATGTGATTATGTTCCATTAGAATCCATTCATGTGTTTTAGAGGAAATTACACATTGAAGAGTATGAAGTTATTGAAGAAGGAAGTGGAACACGATTGGACTTAAACGACGAATGTGAAGAGCTGAACAAGTATTTCCGTACCTTACATAATGTTGGTTAGAGGGCGATGAAGAAAAAGATTAATGAAATCACATATCCATGTATGACTTCTATGTGTCCGCCATCAATAAAATACAAGCCAAAAAAATGAGTCGAGAAGAGTAAAAAGGAGCTAGAGAGTGATGTGAATTATCATCCTTAACATTGAGAGTATTTTGATGCCTCACAAGGAAGTCAAACATCCAAGAGATCAATCTTAGGTTGTTATATAGTGTTCACAATGGTATCATAGTAGGAGTTGGGTAAATTCTATTACATTGGAATCCATTCATGTGTTTTAGAAGGAATTGCAGATTGAAAAGTATGAAGTCATTGAATAAGGAAATGTGATACGACTGGACTTAAACAATGAATGTGAAGAGTTGAAGAAGTATTTCACCACCTTAGATAATATTTGTCAAAGGGAGGTGAAGAAAAAGATGCATGAACTTACATATCCATGTACAACTTCTATGTTTCATCCACAAATTAAGTACAAGCCACACAAAAATGATCCGAGAAGAATAAGGGGGCTAGAGAGTGGTACGCATTGTGATCCTTAACACTGAGAGTAATTTGATGCCTCACAAGGATGTGAAACGTCCAAGATATCCATATTAGGTTGTTATTTAGTGTTTATAATTGGCATCGGATGATTGTTGGGTAAATTATTCCTAGATCCAATATAGACGACTTCTTTTGAACCTTTTTTAGGTAAAGGTTCCAGTGTAACTAGATCACCCAATTTCACTAGTGAATGTTATAATTTTTGGATAAGAATGAAAATAATCATTAAGCTTAACGACGTAAATTTTTTTAATGTGATTGAAGAAGATTCATACATAATATCACTATTGATGGTAAAGAACAACTTACACATAAAAATGAACGGAATGATGATGATAAAAAAAAGAGTTCATTATGACAAAAAATATATAAGAATATTCTAACTTTAGCATTAGAAATTGATGAGTTCTTTAGAGTATCAAATTAGAAATATGCTAAAAGAATAATGTATACTTTATAAACAACTCATGGGGGAATAGAAGAAGTTAAAAGGTCTAGATTAAATACTGTTTCCCAAGAATAAGAGATATTTGAAATGTTACCATGAGAGAAAATTCTAGATTTACATAAAAGGTTACCTTACTTAATGTAACATTTAATTGCTCTTGGCAAAGTTTTTACTAATAATAATTTGATCTTAAAGGTTATTAGATCTCTAACAAGAGCATGACAACTAAAGAAGAGATTCATTTCAGAAAAGGAAATTTTATCAAAGATGACATTGACAACACTATTTGGAAAGCTACAAGAATATGAGTTAGAACTTGGTCGGTTAGAACAACATGAAGAACTTGAGAAGAAATAAAAAAATAACATTTCCTTAAAGGTTTAGTCAAATTTAAATTCATAAGAAGATGATTCAGAAGAATATGACAATATGATTGTACAAGTCAAGAAATTGGAAAATTCTTAAGAATAAACAAGGCAATGAGATCTGGTTAAGGAAAGAAATTTATGAAGAAGAATGAAACATTAATGTAAAACAAAACTTCACAAAATTTGAATGTTGAAAACAAGGGCATGTTAAGTCTGACTGTTCATCCCTCCAAAAGAAAAATAACTTTAAAGGAAAGAATAACATAAGATCAAATAAAGCATGTATCACATGAGAAGACAATGAAGTAAGTTCATCTTCAAATTATGAAAATGAAGAACAATCTTGTCTCTCATTGATGGATTCACATTAATCTGTTAATCAAAATAAAGAGAAGTGATTGAAAGCCACAACGAACATGTGGTACTTTGATAGAGGATGTTAAAACATATGATGAGAGGCAAATCAAAATTCTAAACTTTGATCCCATAATCTAAAAAATATGTCGTCTATGGAGGCAACAATAAAGTAAAAATACTTGGAATAGGCAAAGTAGAATAAAAAAAGTTATTTCTTTTGATGAAGATCATTTACCAAAATTTATCAATAATGTTGGTGAACAAAACAAACAAAAAAAATGTAGCAAAATGATGAGTTAGTTCAACAAGGTGAGCAAACTAATGATGATTTACTCCAAGAATGACGAATTCATATAGCTCATCCAATTGATAATATCATTTATGGCACAAATAAGGGAGTATCTCAAATATGCATACTTAAATTCGGCTTTTGTTTCTCAAACCAAACCTTCTAGGATTAATGATGCATTAGATGATGAATAGTGGATCTTAGTTATGCAAGAAGAATTAAACCCGTTTGAAAGAAATAAAGGTTTAAAATTCGTCCTTGAACCCAAAGATAAACATATTATTGCAGAAAATGAGTCTTTAAAGGTAAACTAGATGAAAATGACAGTATAGTAAAAAAAAGATAAATTAGTAGCACAAGGATACAATCAAGAATAAGACATAGATTTTGATGAAACATTTGCATCAGTAGCAAGAATATTAGCCATTATATTATTATTAGCATATGCATGCTTTTTAAAATTAAAATTATACCAAATGGATGTCAAAAGTGTTTTTTAAATGGTTATATTCATGAAGAAGTATATGTTAGTCAACCACTAGGCTTTGAAGATTTTTAAAATCTCTCTCATGTGTTTAAATTAAAGAAATCTCTATATTGGTTTAAAGCAAGCACCTAGAGCATGTTATGGTGGATTGAGTAATTTTCCTTGTGAAAAGTGTTATGATAATGAAAAAATGGACACTACACTTTTTATTAAGAAGATTGGTGGTCATACATTACTTATACAATTTTTGTTTTATTACATAATATTTGGTTCTACGAATGAATCCATATGTAGTGAATTCTTAAATATTATGCAAGGGGAATTTGAAATGTCTATGATGGGAAAATTAAATTTCTTTCTTGGATCGCAAATTAAACAAATAAAAAATGGAATATCAATCAACCAAAACAGTACAAAGAGCTTTTAAAGAGGTTATGCTATATATAATTGTAAACAAAAGACACACCAATGAGTACTAGCACCAATGTGAATCAATATGAGTCTGAAAACCCATTGACATAACAAAATATCAAGGTATGATCGGGTATTTACTTTATCTTACAACAAGTATACCTGATATTATATTTATTGTGTGTTTATGTGCTAGATATCAATAATGTTAAAAGGAATCTCATTTCACTTCTATTAAAAGAATAATGAAATATCTTAAAGGAAACACTAATGTAAGATAATGTACCCCGAAAGGTAGTTTATGTGGCTTGGTTTGTTATTTTGATTATGATTTTGTTAGGTGTAAATCTGATCGAAAAATTACTAATAAAACTTTTCATATTCTAGAGAATGCACTCGTTACACGGTCTTGCCAAAAGTAATGTGTGTTGCATTAAAGACCGCTGAAGCATAATACATATATGTTGGTAGTTGTTATGCACAATTCATGTGGTTAAAACAACAACTATATGATTATGGTCTAGACTTAGGATGCATTCCTATAAGATGTGATAAGTACTAGTATTATTAATTTAAAAAATATATCCAATAATGCATTAAAGAACCAAACATATTGACATAAGACATCAATTTCTAAGGGATCATGTGCTTTAAAAGGACGTAGAACTTGAATTCATTGATACTCATGCACATTTAGATGGTATATTTACTAAACCCTTTATCGAAGAATATTTCTATAGAATTAGAAAATAACTTGGAATCTTAGATGAAATTGATTTTTGATATTTATGACCTTTGTTAGATATCTTATATATTATTCTTTTTTTGCTTTTTAATAATGTCAAAAGGGGGAGAAAGTGTATGATGTGTTTTTGTTCATCTTATTTCATGATATCAAAACTTAAATTACAAAATAAATGAGAGATATACAGGATAGAAGAAGTATCAAATGTCAAACCAAAACTTTCAAACGGTATAGTTTGTCATTATAAAAAAAAAGGAGATTGTGAAGAAGATATCTCTTATGAATTTGATATCAACAAAAAATAAAAATGTGGAGACAATGGAAGATCAAAATCAAATCGCAAAATTATAAAGTTAAGGTTAAAAGTATTTAAGCAAATTGGCTTTATCTTTGATAGATCATTTTAAATTCAAATATCACTTAAAGGCTTATAAAAAATCATATAATTAAAAGATGGCTTATTTTCAAATTAAAAAATGTAGAAACTATTGGAATAGACTTTAAAACTTGAGTTTTTAAATAAATTTAAAGACAATAAATCGATTACCATAAGTTAGCGATTGATTACTCAGTCATCAAAAAGATGTAATTGATTACCACATTCATTTAATTGATTACATGAGAATGAAAATGAATAGTTCATAACACTAAATGCTTGTAATTAATTACCATGTGAATGTAATCAATTACATCAAGTTGGAACAGACTTTTCACGAACCGATGTCATTTTCAAGCTTTGTAATGGTTCATGATGCCTCTTTAAAGTGTTGCATTGATACATGGCGCCTTGTGTGATTTAATAAATACTGGTTTACAAAAATGTCTAAGAACTTTCAAACAAGATTAAAGAACCTATATTTTACATTTACTCGTTTTTAAATGGTTTTTCGTAATTCCAAGTTTTAAGACTTTGATTAAACTTTTGAAAAACCAACAAAAATATTATGAGCAATAACTAATATTAATTTGAAAAGTGATATTGATAATAAGTATGTAATCTTAGCATGTACACCTTCATAACCCTCATGGATGAGCCTTATGATCATGTTTTCTTTGTGTCTATCCATGCATCTGAGCAATACTGAATCATAATTTCTCTTGTACAACACATCCCCATTCAGGGAGAACTTAGCAGAAAATCTTCTCAAAGCCTTCTTATCAATGATGCATGCTTTCTCGGGGTACTCTTATTTTTCCAAATATCTCTTGATTTCATATAACCAATTCTTGTCGTCAGATTCAACCTCCATTGCTATACAATGCGTTGGTTCACCCAAGTGGTCAATATGGATGATAGGTGCTTCATTATTCCATTTGACTTTAAACATGGATGTCAGAGTAGCTAGAGAACAGGCTAACTGATTCTCTTCCCTTGGGATATAATGAAAAGTGATTTCATCAAAATAGGGAATCAGTTTCACCACGTGTTCTCTGTATGGAATCAACTTCTTATCCAGAGTTTCCCAAGTCTCCTCGAACTTGATTGATCACTAAAGCAGAGTCCCCATGTACCTCAAGAATATTGATTCTTAAATCAATGGTTGCTTTGATACCATAGATACATGCCTCATATTCTGCCATGTTGTTGATGCAGTTAAAGCATAATCTAGCGGTGAACGAGATGTGGGAACCAGCCAGAGATGTGATAATTGCCCCTATATCATGATCTTTTGCATTAGAGGCACCAGCGAACACGAGCGTCCATCGTGATCCTATTTTGGGTCCTTTGTCAGGGCCTAGAATATTGCAATCTCGAATGAACATGATGTCCTCACTAGGAAAGTTAAATTTCATCGGTTGATAACCTTTCATGGGTTGATGGGGAAGGTAGTCAAACAAGACTTTCCCCTTGATAGCTTTCTAGGTTACATATCAGATGTCATACTCGGTTAACAACATTTGTCAACAAGTAATTCTTCCACTAACTGCGGGCTTTTCAAAAATGTACTTTATTGGATCCATTTTGGATATCAACAAAGTTGTATGGAAATCATATATTGTCTTAGGTGTAAAGCTTCCTAAGCTAAAGCACAACATATTTTCTCCAATAGTGAATATTTGGTATCACACTCGGTGAACTTCTTGCTTAAGTAGTAGATTGCATGTGCTTTTCGACTCGTGTTATCATTTTGACCCAATATACAACCCATTGATTTATCTAACACGATAATATGCATGATTAGTGGCCTACCAGGAACATGTAGTTTCAAGATCGGTGGTTCTTAAAAGTACTTTTTTATTTTGTAAATGCCTCATGATAATCATTATTCTACATGATCACTTGATTATTTCTTAGCAATTTGAAAATCGGTTCATAGGTAGCCATCAAATGAGAGATGAACCTTGAGATGCAGTTCAATTGTCCAAGGAAATCTCTGACTTCTTTTTCTATTTTGGGAGATGGCATGTCTTGAATTGCTCTGCATTTATCAGGATCCACCTTAATATCCTTCTGACTCACAATGAACCCTAAAGCTTGTTGGATCTGACCCCAAAGGTGCATTTTGAAAGATTCAACCTCAGTTTGAACTTCTGGAGTCTGGAGAATAGCTTTCTCAAATGGTCCAAGTGGTCGTCTCCAGTCTTGGGTTTGGAAGTCATATTGTCTACATAAACTTCAATCTCTTTGTGAATCATATCATGAAAGAAAGTAATCATAGAACGTTGATATTTTGCCCATGCATTCTTCAAACCAAATGACATGACTTTATAGTAGTAGGTTCCCCAAGGTGTAATGAAAGTTCTCTTCTCCATATCATTTGGAGCCATCTTTATTTGGTTGTACCCTGAAAACCCATCCATAAAGGAAAATATTGAGTGTTGAGCAGTGTTGTCTACCTGAACATCAATATAAGGCAAAGGAAAGTCATTCTTCAAACTCGCTTTGTTAAGATCTCGGTAATCCACACACATTTTAAACTTCCCATCTTTCTTCGGAACCGGGACGATGTTAGCAACTCACTGAGGATATTCAACAAGGCTAAGAAGCCAGCATCAAGCTGCTTTTAACCTCTTCTCTAATCTTTAATGTCATGTCAGGTCTAGTTCTGTGAAGCTTCTGCTTAACCGAAGGACATTTGGGCTTGAGCGATAAGCGATGTTCAATAATATTGGTATCCAAGTCAGGCATATCTTGATAAGACCAAGCGAAGACATTAACATATTCATGAAGTAGCTTGATCAACTCACTGTGTACATGCTTTACGAGGGACGCCCATATCTTGACTTCTCCTCTGACTTCATCAGAGTTCAGATTGATCACTTATATCGGCTCTTTGTGTGACTGAATCTCTTTCTCTATGTGCTCAAGAAACCTTGCAAGTTCAGTCGGTACTTCACAATCTTTCTCACTGTCGTCTTCAGCTTGGTTGATTGGAAACCCATATTTATAGTGAATTTCAGCCAAGTTGTTTTTAATGGAATTTTTTGCTCTGTATGTGCATGAATTTATTTTAGAATGGGTTTTTGAAAAAAAGTGTAACAAAGAAAAATAAACTTTTGCCATTTTATTTTAGTGAGAAAAAATTAAAGATAATAGAAAGAAAAGGGATCTTGATTTTGAACGTAAACAACTGCCTTTCATTGATTTCATCATGTGTTTAAAAATAATGGAAACCCTTACAAGCTATCCACGTGCCTCAGACAAGGGTAAGGGATGAGAAAAAAATGCATTACATCTTTTCTGAAAAGACCATAGGGACTATAATATTTGTCCAGTTGTCTAGCTTGAATCCATGAGGACACTTGCAAACGAAATCGGAGACTGTTGGCTTGTGGAGCTTGCACCATCCACCACTGCCACATAAAGATCATACTGGTAGCCTACACTAGTGAACTAAACTGGATTGAACTTATTATTCCCCGTTGCACCTGGACGACGGGAAGTAGGATGGTAACCAAGAGAAAATCAATCGGGTTTTTCAGCTACTTTCACAATTTGGCCCAAACCGGAGAAAGGGCCCTTCTTAGCACTATTTGTTGAGGATAACACCATATCTGCTGACTGACTTTGATTAACGGACGTAGAGTTAACATCCTCAAAATCCAAATAGTGGAAAGGGACCTCGACTATCCATTCCTCTGTCTCAACGTACCAAAAGGATGAAACTCACTGATCACAAAGTCCTTCACACTATAAACAATTACGAGCTTGTCTCCAAACATGAACTTTAATTTCTAATGTAAAGTGGACGTTATTGCACCGAAAACATGAATCTATGACCTCCTAAATAGGAAGATGTAAGCAAGATGAATGTCTGTAGCTTTAAAAATGATAGTGAATTGGCGAGGACTCACATAGACTGGCAAATCCACCTCTCCAATGACTTTCCTCCTTTATCTATCAAAAGCTCATAGAATCAGTGCATTAGCTCGTATCTCTGGTCCCTCAAACTACAATTGACTCAATGTTCTCTTCGGTAACATGTTGAGTGAAGAGCCTGTATCAACCAGGGTCCTAAAGACCAAGGTATCTGCACAAGCAACAAAGATGTGTAAAGCCTTGTTATGGTTGTACCCCTCGGCTGGAAATTCTGCTTCATTGAAACCCAAGTACCAACTCGCAGTGATGTTAGCCAGTACATCATCAAATTGATCAACTGTAATGTCTTGCATCACGTGGACAGTGTTAAGAACTTTCAACAGAGATTTGCAGTAAGCCTCTGAACTGAGTAGCAATGATAAGATTGAAATCTTGGAAAGAGTTTGATCCAGATAGTCATCAATATTGAAATCACTCTTCTTAATCAACTTAAGAAACTTGTGTCCCTCTTCTACAGTAATAAGCTTTTCAATTTTCTCTTGTTCTTTGACTAATTTTTTATCCTTAGAAGTGGCTGCTTCAATTGTGCTATTGGAAGTACCCTTTGACATGAAGGAACTAGGTGTCTCAACTAGAATAGTGGTAACAAATACAGACGCCCCTGCCTGGGGAGGAGGAGGAGGAACCACCACTAGTTCTTGAATAACTTTAGGAGTATAGTTTGGTGCAAACACACGACTACTTCGAGTCATCCCACTTGTACCTGCTACGTTGACGATTTCCATATCAAAAAACTGAACCTCTTTTCCAACCACATAAATAGTTGTATCATATTTCCAGGGCACCGCCTCATAATCTTGGTAAGGAAAAGGAGCGGGAACACAAATGTTGATGGGTTGTATTTTCTTTATTGGAGCCTCAATCTTCTTTTTTCGATACACAATATTGATTGGCTCAATGACAGAAACTTCTTCCATGGCTTTAGCTATTGCAAACTGTAAGACCCCCTAATTCATCAACCCTTGGACACAACCATTGAGTTCTTCACACTTATCTGACTCAGTCTTGCATATGTTATAGGTGTCATGAACACCAACCAAAACACCATGCTTCTATAAATTTGTTGAGATAACTGATAATGGAGTCTTCAAATCACCCACTAGACTGACCACTTATGTTTCTTCTTCTTCTTCAAGAATTGCGTTAATTGTCAGACTACCATGATTGGGCAACAAATTAGTCTTCACACTTGGCTTCTCCTCAATGAAACACATAATATATTGATCAATAAGTTCTTGCACTCTATTCTTGAACACAAAACAATCTTCGGTTGAATGTCCAATATAGCCTATATGGAAAGCACAAGACACATTAGGGTTGTGTTTTGACGGATAAGGAAACACTGTCGGTGGGATCTCTTTAGGAACAATGCCTCCTACATGCACCAGGTAGACCAATAACTAAGTGTATGACACATGGATCTTTGTATATTATAGACACCTTTGATTTTGATTCTGACCCTGATTACGATGTTTCTGATTTTGATTTTTATTATTCTGATATTGTCTTTGTGGAGTCTGAATGTTATGTATTATGTGATTGCGTTTTTAATGCTAATTTGTGTATGATTGATGAGATGATTGAACACGCTATCAATCAGTAATTACAACTAGATTGACTTATTTTCCAAAGAGATATAATCAACTGTCATGAGAAGATATGAATGGAAAATAGTTTTAGGGTTTTATGATGTCCAAGCCCAGCCAATTGCTTCTATAAAAAGGACATGGAAAACCTGATTTTATACACAAGAAATAACAAACGAAGTATTGAGAGAGAATAAGGGTTTAAGTCTTGTGTGGTCGTGTGAATTGTAAGCCATTCAATTCATCCATAGATGATTGAATTGGTCTTATTTTTGAGTTGTAATTTGTCCACTCTAAGTTTTGAAGCATGAGTGTGTGTTTACTTGATTGAAGCTTTTAAGTAAGATCAAGTATGTGTCTTTGAAGAGTGTCTTCTTTTCATTGTAATTCTTGTTTTATATCACTCCTGTGATTGAGGGGGAGTGAGTAGGATCTCATATCTAAGAGTTCTTAGGTAGAAGTCACACGGGTAGAGATTAGATGAAAAGACTGCAACTTGAAGTTGTTTACTGAGAGTCTTTGAACTGATTCTGTTTAGTGGATTTCCTTTCTGGCTTGGTAGCTCCCAGACGTATGTGAGTTTGCACTTAACTGGGTTAACAATTGCTTGTGTCTCTTGCATTATTGTTCTTTATTGTTTATCCTGTTTGTATTGTTCAGATATTAGTGTCGTGACATTACCTTCGACATCTCATATTTGATACCAGAATTTCACTATCAATTTAACCAAAAATCCTATACTACATTCGCGCACTAAACATATTGAAATTCAACATCACTTCCTTAGGGATCATGTTGATAAAGGTGATGTTGTCTTCGAGCACGTTGATAGCAAAAATCAACTTGCCGATATTTTCACAAAACCACTTGCAACAGAGCTTTTCTTCCACATCCGTAGGGAACTTGGTGTTCTCGATATCTCAAATCGCTTTTAAATGTATATATGATGCTTTCTCTATATCTATGCCTATCTATTCCTTGATTTACAGGTGTGATATATGTGAGGGCACTCGTCGTCTATCATCATTGGAGGTAATATCGTTCCTATCTATTTGAACTATATTGATTAACTATGTATGTATATATACATGTTCTATGTAATTCTTGATGTTCATCTTCTGGTTTAATCTAAATTTGATCCATTTCTATGATTAAATGATGCTTGAACTTACTTAGGTATAACATTTTGACATGCATTCATTGTTAGGAAATTTTTTGAATCTCATATCTTCTAGTCATTAACATGGGTGCCAACAGGTCAGCCCATGAGTAAACTCATCACTGTGAACTCAATCTTTGTATTTCCTTCGGGTCCCAACAGGTCAACCAATGCGTCGACTCGTTGGTATGAATTCCATCCTTGTATTACCTTCGGGTCCCAATAGGTCGACCCATGCGTCGACTCGTCGCTACCCAAAGTCTATTCAATTGAGATTTCAAACATGAATGTGTCGACTCATTACATGTATGATTCGACTCTTCACTGCCCATTTCAGAGGTTGCATTTATTTCGGGTCCCAATAGGTCGACCCATGCGTCGACTCTTCGATGCCCCGAGACAACTCATTTGAGTCTTAAATAGGTCGACTCACTTTTCAAGGTATTTTTTCTACATAATCAATTCATTTGGTCTTCTCCCTCTCTCACTCTCTTCCTCACACAAACCCTAAAATCTCCTTACAAACAACATTCAAATGGATTCAAGAGCATCTGGAAAAAGAACTGCAAGAGGATCCTCCTCTCACACTGGGACTGCACCATCTCGATCAAATATTCCGGTAACTGCTTTATCCTTACTCTCTGATGATCTTGCTGAAACATTTGAAAAGAAGTTCAAAAATAGAATAGTTGTAAAGCAGTATGTATACTCACCGTAAGTGGATGGACGCATGCACATTCCAAAAATTGTTGAGCGGATATCTTTTAAAGGAATTGATTTGTTCTTAGACTATACCACTAATTATAATGACGATTTTGTCAAACTGTTTTATACTGGCGTTGATGGAAAATTCAAGGGTTATAAGTTTGCATGCAATATTGGTAATAGGGTTATTGAAGTGAATGACGATGTTTGGAAGTCTCTATTTGAGATTTCTCCACTGTCTTCACATTTTAGGACGCCTCACATAAAGTCTGTATTTCTATCTAGAGTTGTTTGGCCCGTCACCCAGACATCTCTATGGTACGAATTTCATTTCTCTTATGGATTCCAATACACTTTCACCTTTCGATTTCAAACAATACTTCTTCAGTCATTCGTCACCAAAACATCCCTATGGTACAAATCCCATTTCTCTTATGGATTCCAATACACTTTCACCTTTCAATTTCAAACAATACTTCTTCAGTCATTTGTCACCAAACCTTCAATTTTGTGACTTCAGTCACTTTATTCCGTTCATCTCCGTGATATCTTCATATTCTACTTTCCTTCACTCCATGTGATATTCAAGTTATCTTTGAGCCAAATACACTATACCTTTGTGCTCCATCTTGTACCTCCTTGTGAAATAAGAGTTGTTTGGCCTGTAACCCAAACACCTAATTCCTCTCTTTTAGGTTGTTCCAATATAGTGATACTGTGCTGCAGACCCTCACTTGTTGGTTCATACCACTTTTACTCTTAGATTCATATCTTCACCCCTTGTTGGAGTTAAAACAACATTATCCTTTGGTTCAAACCATACTTTGATCACAATTCTTTTCACCTCCCGCCTCTAGTTCCTTAAACTACGGAACTCTGAATTCCTCATTGCACTATAAGGATACGTAGGCATGAGGGCCCTAATCCTCACTGAGCACTTTATCTATTCTCTTTCCTTTTCCCATTCTTTTGCGAGTAATCTTAGATATAACACCTATTTGAGCGAGAACAATCAAAACGGTTCCCATGGAGTACCATGGATGTTAGGGGTGTTAATACCTTCCCCTTGCATAACCAACTTCCTTACCCAACACATATCTTCCCCCCCGGGTTTTATCGATGTTTTCCCTTCCCTTAGAGGATAAATAAAGTTCGGTGGCGACTCTGTTGTATGTTCGGGCGTGCGATACATTCATGTATATTTCCGTTAGCTTCACTGACGGATATGGATTGTCTTCTTTCCAAATTTTACAACACATACGACATATATATATATATATATATATATATATATATATATATATATATATATATATATATATATATATATATATATATATATATATATATATATATATATATAGAGAGAGAGAGAGAGAGAGAGAGAGAGAGAGAGAGAGAGAGAGAGAGAGAGAGAGAGAGAGAGAGAGAGAGAGAGTTAATATTCACATTACATTGAGATGAGAATGCCTCCAAGGCATTTATACAAGTATTACAACATTTTTAGGAACCTAAAATATACAAATACTTAACTAAAAAATGCAAAAACTCGAGTCTGTAACCGGTTACACCAAACTTGTAACTAGTTACAGCTGACAGTAAAATGAAAAACACTTTCAGTGGTAACCGATTACACTCAGGTGTTAATCGGTTACAACTTCGATATTTTGCCTTGTTCTTCAGCCCAAAAGTGCTTTTGCTCTTACTGTAATCGGTTACACCCATGTGTTAATCAGTTACAACACTTGAGTTACTCAAAATACTTTTAACACACCACCTTAATTTAAGTGCTCAAACTCTTCCATGCTCATGTTCATCTTCAATCTCTTGAACACATCATTTGTGACTCACTTAGTCAACAAATTAGCCATTTGGTCTTGACTTCTGCAATATCCCAATTGTAACATTCCTTCACTAACAAGCTCCCTTAAGTAGTGAAACCTCATCTCAATATGCTTTCTCCTCCCATGTGCAATTGGGTTCTTAGCAAGATTAATCGCGGAAACGCTGTCAACCAGGAGTGTAACAGCCTCACCCTAATTTCTTCCTAGCTCTTATAATAGATTCATAAACCATACGGCTTGGCATAAACATAACGAAGCGATGATGTACTCAGCCTCACAAGATGAGAGTGCAACTACCGGTTCCTTCTTCGAACACCATTCGAACACCATGATATTGGTGTTCCACCGAACATAAAGATGTAATAGACTTTTGATCATCTTGACCTCCATACCCATTGGAATTGCTAAAACCGAGCAAATTAAATTTTCTGCCCATATCCGTTATGGGAAAGAGAATTCCGCAGACAATAGAACCTTTTACATATCTTAGGATCCTCTTGACTGCTGTCAAGTGAGACACCTTCGGTCTCCCCATGAATCTACTCAAAATACTGACACTAAACGCCAAGTCCGGTCGCAAATTGCCTAAATAATGCAAGGATTCAATCAACCTCCTATATTGAGTTGGGTTAACATATTGCTTATCCTTATTCTTCAAAAATTGTAGCCTTGATTCAGCTAGAGTAATGACAGCATTGCAATGTTCCATTTCAAACTTCTTCAATATCTCAAGCGCATATCTTCTTTGGTGCATGAGCAGTTCCCTTTTGGACTTGTGGAACTAAATGCCAAGGAAGTATATCATGAGACCAAGGTCGGTCATCTCAAACTCTTTCATAAGTTCACTCTTGAACTTTGAAATGCACTTTTCGTTGCTTCCCGTTATCAATAAGTCATCTATATATAGATAAAGGATAATCACTCTTTCACTTGTATCCATCTTTACATACATTCCATGCTCGAATACACATTTCTTAAACCTAACCTCCTTTAGGAAACCATCTATTATTTTGATCCAAGCTCTTGGAGCTTGCTTCAAACCATATAACACCTTCTTCAACTTGTAGAACATAAGCTCTTGGTTTCTCACAACAAAAGCATAAGGATTTTTGACATATACCTCTTATTCAAGCGATCTGTTCAAAACACTGATTTGACGTTTGTTTGTTAGATGAGTCAATTGTTGTTATTTGCAATACCAACAACAAGCCTAATGGTTTCAATCCTAGCAATCGGTGTAAATACCTCTTCAAGGTCCCTACCTTCACTTTGCAAGAATCCCTTTACAAAGTCCCTTGGGATTTTCCTTCACCTTGAACACCCATTTCACACCAATTAGCTTCTTTCCTTCCGATAGATCAACTAACTCCCAAGTTTTGTTATTCTTAATAAATTCCAGCTCCTCGTTCATAGCAAAAATCCACTATGTATCACTTAAATCCTCTTCCACTTTAACGGGTTCAGATTCGGTCGTAAGTGCAAAATAGAAGGAATCACCATCATCATTGACTTCGTTATCTCATAAAAGCTCATAAGCTTGGAGTCTTTAAGGAAAACCTATTTGCCTTGTTGATCTTCTAACATTCTCTTCAATTCGGGCTTCAACAACATGAGTTTTTGCTCTTTTCGTTTCTCCATAATCTGAATTTTCAAAGTTGTAACTAGTTACAGCTTTTACATAACCGGTTACAGGATGTTGTTGCTCTTTGATTTTGTCGACAATGACGTCTCAGATGATCACAACCTCATCTTTGTTGCATCAAACAACTTGTAACCACTGGTAGAGTGATACCCTACAGGTATTATCATTTCTCATTTGCCATCCAACTTCTTTCTAAGTTATCTTGGAACATGTCGATACGGTACGGAACCAAAAAATTCTCAAATGGTTCAAATTCGGTTTGAATCCTGACCATGCTTCCTCCGATGTTACCTTCTTAAGCTTCTTTGTTGGACACCTATTCAACAAATAGGCAGTTGTGGATACCGTTTCTCCTCATAACTCTTTTGGCCAGTTCTTCCATTTTAACATGCTTTTCACCATGTTCATGATCGATTCATTCTTCCTTTTGGCAATGCCGTTTTGCTATGGTGTATAAGGTGGTACTATATCATGTACAATCCACTATTTATCACAAAACCTCTCAAAGTCTTTTGAGACATATTCGCCTCCATAATCCGTTTTGATCACTTTGAGTTTGTGACCACTTTGCCTTTCAACCATGGACTTGAAATTCTTAAACATTTCAAATACCTCATCATTTCTCTTGATTAGGTATGCCCATAGATTTCTACTATGACTGTCAATGAATGTAACAAAGTATCTATTGCCACCAATATAATCTACTTGCATTGGTCCACACATATTCGAATACACCACCTCAAGGTGATTCTTGGTCCTATGATCTGAATCCTTGCTGAATTTACCCTTATGTTGCTTCACTTGCATACATTCTTCACAAATTTAAGTCGGTATGTTGATCGATGGTAACCCCATTACCATTCAGTTCTTTTGCAAGTCTTTGCGATCTTGAAAATTGAGATGCCCAAGACAATAATGTCATATCCTCTCTTCTCGACTTGCCTTTGTCGCAATACATCCATGCTCCATAACCTCCATCTAAACCTTGAAGGTTCTATTGGCAGCCATAGGCACTTTAAGGGCCAAAACTCCTTTGGCATCCATAAAATGCAACCCCTTGTTTTCCATGTGAATCTTGTAACCATTCTCAAGTAATTGACCAAATACTTAGAAGGTTAAATTTGATTCCTGGAATGTAAAATACATCTTTGATCAAGGAATGTCCACCATCCATTCACATGATCAAAACATCACACCCATCGGCCACTAGACTGGTGTCATCCACATACTTCACTTTGTTCTTCATGGCATGATTGATCTTAACAAACCAATCTTTCCTTCCCGTCATATGAGTAGAACAACCCGAGTCCAAATACCATTCCTTGTTGCACTAAACTCCTTTCGTACTCATCATATCTTTTTCTTATGCATGTAACCGGTTAGCCATATCATATAACAGTTGCATCATGTTTTTGTAGCATTTCCAGAATTATTATTGTTGTTGTTGTTGTTGTTGTCCCACAACCTATTGCTATTGCATTCTCCTTTCGTGATCATGACCAAGAGTGTATTCTCTTCATCAAACTCTTGTCTTGCAACCTTGGCTTCATCTCCTTGAGATTTCTTCTTGTTTGCATTACACTCTTTTACAAAATGATTGAACCTTTGACACCTAAAACACTTCTCATTGATTTTTTCAAACCTTTTCTTTTCACCTCTAAAGTTGCCTTGACCACCATTTTTGTTGCAGTTGCTCCCACCCATTTGACAAGTCGAATCCTTGGAATTTTGGGATTCTCTTCCACCAAAATTCTGAAAATTCTCTTTACTCTTCATATGTCCTTTCGATCTCTTGTCCTTCTTGTTGAAGCGAGCTTGCAAAATGATCTCCGCCTTTGCCTTATCATTATTTCTCCCATCCATCCTTTGCTCGTGAGCCTTAAGAGAGCTTTGCAGTCCCTCTTTGCTCATTGTCACACGATCCTTCAATTCTTCAATCGCTACAATCACGTTGTCAAATCTTGGTGTTAAAGAACGCAAGATTTTCGCGATAACATACTATTTCATGACTATTTCTCCGCATGTCTTCACTTGATTCATCATTCGAGTGATTCTTGTAGTGAAATTGTTGATTGTCTCATTTTCTTCCATTTGAATCAATTCAAGTTGACGCTTGTGAGTTTTTAACCTCACCACCTTCGTCTTGTCAACCCCTGCGTAAGCCTTCTCTAAGATTTCCCACGTTTGCTTTGACGATTCACAATAATCAACTTTCTCAAAGTTGTCACCATCCACATATTGATGGATAAAAAAACATCGCATCCGAATCTTTCTTCTTCTCTTCCTTATGCGTTGCTTGATCTGCAACCGTTGCATCTTCGACAAGAGGATTCACCCAATTCTTGATCACTTCAAGAACATCTTGGTCGCCAAACAACACATTCATTTAATTGCACCATTTGTCATAATTCTTTGTATCAAGGATGAGTAGGTTTGCATAAATTCTTTTATTGAAAACATAATTCATGTTGCACACTAGGTGTTTGTGGATCAAAACCAGACTCTTGATGCCAAACGTTGGAACTTTGAACCACACGATTGGTGAATAATGATGGAAAAAGTTGGAATAAGGGGGGGGGGGGGAGAGAGAGAGAGAGAGAGAGAGAGAGAGAGAGAGAGAGAGAGAGAGAGAGAGAGAGAGATAATTGAGGGTGAGAAGTCATATTCACATTACACTGAGATGAAAATGTCTTAAAGGTCTGTATACAAGTGTTACAAAATAATTGAGACCTAAAACATACAAGTACATAACTGAAAAATACAAAAACTCGGATTGTAATTGATTACACCAAACATGTAACCGATTACAGTTGACACTAAAATGAAAAATACTTTCAGTGGTAATCGATTACACTTAGGTGTTAACGATTACAACTTCAATATTTTACCTTGTTCTTCAATCCATAAGTGTTTTTGTTCTTACTGTAATCGATTACACTCCTGTATTAATCAATTAACACTTGAATTTCTCAAAATACTTTTAACGGAAACTAGTGTCGCTTGATCCATGCATTTTACATGCGGAAGTCCAAAAAAAAGAGAATGTAATTAGTTAAAAAAATGCGTAATTAATGAGTAAACTATTTGGGAGAAAATAATAAAACACGAGTCCAACTCAGTTGGTACATTGTTTACCTACACCCCAAATTTTTATTTTATACTCATTAATCATTAATTTCTCAAAATTTATATAATTAATTCATTAATAAATAACAATAAAATTTATTTAATTAAGTCATTAAAAAATAATAATTCAAAATAAGTTAATTGAGCAATATTAGTTTATGTTATTTCTAATAATAATAATTTATTAATATTATTAAATATATTATTTAAAAATAAATAATTTAATTATAAATTAAAAAAATGAGGTGGAATTAAATTAGATCTACATGACAATCACATATCTTCACTATCAATGATAATCTCAATTTAAAATAGAGATTAAAATCTTTTTTTTAAAAGGATTAAAATCTCCAATTTTAAAATTACGGAATCAAAACATAAAAAACAAGGAGGTTTAATTTATAACTTATGTGAAACGATTGTCTTAAGGTTGATTGTGAATCCATTTAGATAAATTATGTGAACAGATTGTCTTAAGATTTATATATATATATATATTATATATATATATATATATATATATATATATATATATATATATATATATTGTTTGAGATCTAACCTTGTTTAGATTTTTAAATTGTTGAATATGTTTAAATAATATTATCCTTTAATTTAAGTTTTAGAATGAATTCCAAATCCATTTATAAAAAAAGAAATATCAAAATTTGAAAAATGGTAATCTAAATCCAAACAAACCCCTTTCCTTTTAAAACACAACATTTCACTATTTTAGAATCAGAAAGTTGATGACTTTATGCAAATAAAGGTTTTGAACCTTAAACTTTAACCGTCCAAATCTCACTTTTGAGTAAAAGAAATCAACATAATCTCTTATCCTAATCTCTTCCTCTCATTGATGTTTAATAAGGACATTTTTTCACAAGACATTTAACATGAGTAACTTTTGTTTTAAGGAAATGCATAGGGATGCACGTGCCGTGTGTCTGTCACGTGCGAGAATATTGCTGAGTTGAGATTTAATTTAACAAAATCAAACATATGATATAGTCAGAGTAAGTGGAAAAAGTGCTAAGAAAAACAACAACATTTTCCAATATTCCCTCTCATTGGAAGTTGAAACTCTTCATTCACCACACACACTTCTGCTTCCTTCTCATCTCTCTCCCTCTTTCAGACAAGTTTTGTATCAACTCTGTTGAATCAAATAATATAAAAAAAAACTGAATTAGTCACATCACTAATTGTTGAATCAAAATCAAATGATATAAAATTTTAAAATCTAAAAATTGAATTAAAAAAGTCATAAAGTAAAATCTAAATTCAACAACTGTCTCTTGTGATAACATAAAAAATTTGTAGCAAAATCAGAATTAATATAATATACTATCCCATGAGCTCTTATGCTTATTATAATATAATGGTTTTACAAACTATGATAAAAAAAATACTATAAAGCATGCACAGAGAAAGAGAAAGAGATTCCTCAAATGGGTTTTTGTTATATATGAGATGAAGTTTGTATTTGCAATGCCATTAACAAAACAACACCAAGAGATTCAGAAACAAATTCTTTGGAGTTTAACTTACAAGCTTCACTTTTGCTCTCAGGTAACAAAACAAACTAAACTACCTCTCTATTTTTCTTCCTTCTGTTAATGTAATTATATGTATTGTAGTTTTGAGTTAATAAATTAATCTACTTGTTTTAATTAACTACTAGTACTATTTAGTTTTTTTCTGCATCCTAATTTGAGCTTCAAATTGACAATATGAATATAAAATTGTGAGATTTTGCTGTTTGAGACTTAATTTGGATCTTCATTGATATTCATCCAATTTGATTACTATGCTTCAACCTTACCAATGTTTTTGGTTTGTTTGAATCATTAATTTAGAGCAATGGATCAATCCTAAAGTTTAGTTTAAAATGGTTGAAGTGAAACTTCAACACTAACTTTAGCACCTTTAATTTGCATACAACCTCAAAGAGAAATATGCAAAAACATGATGCCTACAAATTATGCAATAATTTCTTTTGTAATTGATTCCGAATATTTATAATTGATTTTGACATGTTAAATTATTTTTTAATTAATAATTGATTTTAATTAAATATAATGTAATTTTTATACTTAAGTTTATTGTTGAACTGATTTTTATAAAATTTATTCAAATAAAAATAACTTTAATTTCAAATCACTTTTTTTAATCAAAATCAACTTTATAAAATTAATTCACTTAAATTCAATTTTCTTCATGGTAAAACCATTTTTTTTCATTCATAAGTGTAATCATCATTTTTTTAAATAAAAGCTTTAGCTTATTAAATAAATTAAAAAAAAAATCAAATTTTGGGTTTGAATATAAATTAAATTTGACTAAAGTTTGGAGCATCAAATGTAGATCTGTTTTCTCTTTCTCCCCAATTTTAATTTTCAATTTTATTGACAGATCTCTTAGAAAAACGTGCCCTAACATTAATTTACTACTATTTGAGTAAATAACAAGAAATCTTCTTTAATTATTTATCTTTGTTCTTGAAGAGACCATGTGAAGCATCCCAAATATAAACTTAAACTACAAAATCTCACATTTTCCAAGTAATTTTTTAGAATATACAGTTTCTTTAATTTTTATTTTTATTTCATTTAATATTTTTCTAAAAGCACTTGCTTTTATTTTTTGAACTAATGGAATCCTTTGTACCATGTACATACCATATATGTGTATTGCCACTGAGATTCTTATCTCAAAGTAAAAATAGTGACTGACTTGTTTGTGATGTTTCAAGAATTTGGCAATTCATGGGATTTTACTTTTTCTTTGCCTTTCCAAATCTATTCAATTTCAACTTGACAATATGAATATGATTATTCTATTGTAATTTTTGCTCAAAAATACTATCTAAACTCAGCTCTTTACGAACTTCAGATTATCCAACATTAAAGAGACTATTACTTTATATTAATTTTTATAGAGAAAATTAAAACAAAACTCATAATATTTATTATAAATATAATAAAATTTAATTATTTTAAATAAGATATATTTAAAGTATTATATTATATTTTATAAATACGTTAATACATTTTATATATGTATACATTGTATAAAATAATACACAATTATTTAATCTAAGAGAAATTAATAGAATATGAATAAATTATAAAGTAAAATATACAATAATTAAAACTTAATTTAAATATATTAATATATAATTTTTATAATTTTTTTTTAATAAAATAGTGGTAGGTGAGAAAAATTAAAGCTATTAATATTTTTTCTTTTTAAATGGATTTATAAGATTATAGTCCATACAAATTAATTCTATTTGTAGTCCATATAGATTAATCCTAATGAATAGCAGATTTTTAATGTAGAGATACAAAATTTTAAAAAATATGATCTCTAATTTTATGATTCAAATAATATAATTTTTTCAGGTGCGGACGGTGGAAGCTATTATCGAATCGGATAAAATTATAAGGTGCGACGAAGTTTTCCAAAAATTTGAACTTCTATTCGTAATTACATCTGATTAAATTAAAAGAGATAGGAGACATCACATACAAAACTATAACTATCAGGTTAGTTTTAATTTAATTGTTATATATCAGTGTTTAAGAAGTTTATGATTTCTCATCTTGAACCTAATTAACACCGTGTATGTAAGTCATTAAAACGAATACTAATCTTTAACCTTTTTCTTTTTAAGTGCATCTAAAGTCATCAATAAATTGTTTGTATTAAAGGAAGTTTTGCAAAATTGGATATCCAAACATGCCCATAATGTATAGAGGCTTTAGATGAGTTTTATGAGTTTGTTAGATTTTTTCTCCTCGATTCCCTAACGGCTATATTTTTTGGAAACAGTGAATATTTTGTTTTCAACATTTTTATAATTATTTAAATTAAAATAATATTCATTGTGTTATAAAAAAAAATAAGGATTTAAAATGCCATCAACATAATTGTCAAAAAAAAATCGAAGTTTTTCAACAAAAACAGATAGTTGTCATTAATGTTTAATTTGAGATCCTAAATGTTTATGAATTTTATGAAAGTGGGTTTATGTTGAGATAAGATTATTGGTGTATATCCATTAAAGTCCACGTCTACTTGTAAAAAATAATGTCATTTTGAGTGAAATTTTTTATTTTTGAGCGATGATTTTGAATTTTGAAATTTGTAAGTAGTGTCATTGTAAACATAAAATCCCTTTAGTGTTGGAATGTGTCCTTTATTAATTGGTTAAGTTCATAAAATTACTAATCAAAAATATATCTTTAAATGTTTTTTTAATTAAATTCACTAAATGAGACCAAAACAAAAATATATTTTTTCTTAAAAAGAAAATTGTAAATAGTTCTTACTGTGTCAAGAATTACAATTGTTAAATTATTAAATGTATTTGATACTTATTATAATTATGTGTAAAAACAATATTGTAATAATGATGTAATGAGTTTTTTAGAATATGTAAGACGGTCTACGACATACAATTTAACAACTTAATATTTTATATATTAAATTATAATTAATATAATTCATAAAGTATTTGTCACTATTAATTTTTATAGAAAAATGAAACTTAAAATCAATTTTGTCACTTACTTACCTTACTACGATTTAAAATAAAGGTGGTAAAATGAACTCAATTCGTCAAATATGTCTATTTTGTGAATATATATATTTTTAAATGTGTTAAAATTTAAAGTCATCTTTAATATGATATATATTCAAAAGTGAAAACAAAAAGGGAAGCACTTCCGTACCTTTTGAATTAAGTTTAGTAAATATCAATCATTCAATCAAATAATGGTATTTAATGTGATGTCATCTTTTATTTTATTTTATTTTTAAAAAATGAATCAATTTACACTAAGGTACGATACTCAACTAAAAAGTTATAATTATATCCATTGTAAAAAAAACCTACATTATAAAGTTGGTCAAATATCACACTGACACTTCTTTTATTTTAATAAATAAATATTTAGGTGAATTGAATTTTAGAAATTCACAAGAACAAATAGAGACCTATTTGAATACGAGCTAATTCCTTATCATATGAATCAACCTTCTTTAACTTTGAGCTTTTTCTTTTTAATTTGTATGTTTATTTATATATCATTATATTAAATAGCTAAGCTATATCTAATCATTCAAAAAATAATTTGTAGAAAGATTTTTTTAGTTAGACAAATAATATTGATAACTTGGTTCGGTAAACTCTACTACCAACATATTAGTCTATTTTTTTATATGTTTAGTCTAATTTACTCTTCAAAACATGTTTATGATATAACTTCATTGTATAACAACCATGTAATATTTTTATGCAAAGTCATTTAACATTTTTGACTATAAAACTAAAAAAAAATATTAATAATAAATAAATTTTAGGTAACTTTTAAGAAAAGTAGTTATACACTTCTATTTTAAATGTTTCTCTCTACAAATTTGCAGAAACATAAAGAAGAAGAACGTCACATGGATGAGAATCTAAACGGAATTTCAAGTAGTAAAACTACAAGTCATAAGATTCGTAACAAAGAAAATGAACCCATCAATAAGAGATTCAACACCATAGATGATGGTGAAGTTGATTTGATAGAGTGTTCTGGCAAGTATTGCAAATCATGCATAACAGGATTAGTAACTGATTGTGTTGCATTATGTTGTTGTCCTTGTATTGTGTTACATTGTTTTGCTTTGGCCTTTATAAAGGCACCTTGGGTTATGGGAAGAAAATGTTTGGGATTACGGAGCAAGAACAAGAATAAGAAGAAGAAATGTTGTCATAAGAAAAAGTGCAAAAAGGGACTTAAAGATGTTGATGATGTTGTGTTAGAAGGAGAAAACGAAAATGGTTTAAATGTAGGGTGGCCAGCATCACCAATGGATAATGTCCATGTTAATGTTGGATTTGAAGCTGAAAAGGTTTGGCATGAGTTGTATCAAATTGGTCATTTAGATTTTGGTAGGATTTCTTTCTCAAATGTTTAGTTTTGTTATTTTTACTCAAATTTTATTTTGATTTGTGTATGTTGAAATTGACATTGAATTTGATTGAATCGAAATGAATAAGTATGATTTTGATAAAATTTATATTTTAAAATTTTAATAGAATTGCATTGTCATTGTAATTTAGTCAAATTTATTGTGATTCTAAAGATATACTTAGAGAGAAGGGATTTTGGTTTTTTTCTCAAATAGGTAGATTTTAATTTTAAGTATTAAGTGATTTTAGATAAGTTGATTTTAAAATTAGCATAGTTTGTATGTTTATGTCAATTTTTCATGATTTTGGAATTGAACTACTTTGACATGAGAGATCGAGAGTGTTTGAAAAGATATCAATTAAAACACTTAATAGAAGGCTATCAGATGATTATCACAACAAGATCAAACTTTTCTCACACTATAATAATAACAACATTAACAATGAAACAACCAAAATATATTCTTTGTAAATGAATGAAAATACAAATATGATTATTACAATTTCACAAACGGTTTTCTCTCAAAAGCCTTTCACTCAGATGATTATAGAAATGAAACAAATGATGCTTTTATAGCCAATACATGCATCACATAAGTGGCTATAAAATAAAAATAAGTTTTTTCTTTTTCTTTCCATTAGTTTACTAAAATTTCTCTTATACTTACTATTTGTTATAGTTATAGTGTGTACTCTTTACTTTTCTTTCTTCCTAAAAAGAAAATCTATAAATCTCCACCTTTTGATTTAGATGGAGAGCTCCAACAATCCAACAACTCTCCTACAAAACTCGTACTTGTCCTTAAGTAAGGACTTAGTTATCATATATAAGAAATTGTCATCAATATGAGTTTACTAAAGTTGTAATTTCTTGGTATCTAACATATCACATATCAAGTGATATCTCACGTCAATATGCTTTGACCTCGAGCGAAACTCGAATTCATATTCAAGTGGATTTCACTTTGACTATCATAATCAACACCATATTTCTATTATTCTTACCCTAATTCATACTAGAACTGCTTCATTCATGACATTTCCTAAACTTCTGTTGTTGCAATGAATTCTGCCTCTATGGGAGACAAATAAACATATTTTTGTAGCTTTGACTGCCACGATACAACTTCTCCTAAAAATATAATCAAAAACCTGAAAATTGATTTCCTATGATCAATATCTCTCTCCATATTTGCATTTGTGTAGACAATTAGTTCATGTTTTTTACTTCCTAAGCACAAATTCATTTTGGAAGTTCCTTTGAGATATCATAAGAGTCACTTTACAACATTCTAATACTCCTTTTTATATTGACCAAGAATATGATAACAACACAAACTGTGTGTGTTATATATGATCATGTGCATCCCATTGCATACATTAAGCTACCAACAAATAATACATATGACATCTTGTACATATCTTTTTTGCAAGAATCTTCTTTGAACTAAGATTAAAGTGACCAACAAGTGGAGTAGCAATCGACTTTGTCTTTTTAATGTGAAATCGCTCCAATACCTTCTCGATATATTTTTCTTGTGATAACCACAACTCGCGTTCCTGTCAATCACGACAGATGGACATACCAAGAATATGTGATGTTGGTCCCAAGTCTTTCATTGTAAAATACTTCTTCATTTCATTTTTCAACTTGCTGATCTGCTCAATATTTTTTTCTACAATCGATATATCATCAACATACAAGAGTAGTATGGTGAACTCATCATCATCAAATATTTTCTTAAACACACAATGATCAGGATTAGTCCTTCAATATCCATGATCAATCATAAAGGAATCAAATTTCTTGTACCATTGACATGATATCTGCTTAAATCCATACAAACTCTTTTTCAACTGGCATATTAAGTCTTCTTTGCCTTTGACTTTGAATCCCTCTGCCTTCTCCATGTAAATTTCTACTTCAAAATCTCCATTAAGAAATGCAGTCTTCACATGTAGTTGTTCCACATCTAGATTCGAAAATGCCGCCAAACCAAGCATTACCCAAATTGATGACATCTTTGCCATGAATGAAAAAGTATCTTCAAAGGCAATGTCTTTCTTTTGACCGAAGCCTTTCACGAATAATCTCACCTTGTATCTAGGTCGTGAGTTATCCTCCTCAATCTTCAACTTGTTCATCACTACTACAAATAATACATACTATGACCTCGTTTTCACCACGGTTGTCAGAAGGACCACTGTGACATCTTAAAAATCAGGCGCCTTCATTTTTCTTTTAAATTTTTAATCTTTATTTTTTTAATTTTTAACCTTCATTTTTTACCACAGTTAGATATGACGACTTTGGGGAAATCTTGTGTGGTTCATTGGCTAGAATCTCATCGCCTAAAAATTTGTGATTTATTTAATATTATAGTGGCACATTTCTTTTTAATTAATTTTTAAACTAAATACAATCCACTTTTTCCACGGTTAGAATTTTCAAATATGGTAAAATGTTAGTCCTTTTTTTAAGTTGTTGAAAGTTATGTAGAATTTTTTTTAAAATAATCAGTTTTAAAAAAAATCGAAAATAACCAATAATTCAAAAAAAAACCAATTTTATAAGAGGATGCACTAGATGAATTGACGCATCCCCTAACCATGAAGAGGAGGCGCCAATGATATTGGCGCATGCATTGACCCTCATGAGGAGGCGTCAATGCTCCTGGCGCCTTAGTGTAATTTGTAGTGTGGGCGCCAATCCCTATGGCGCCTGCATGTGATGCTCCACACTACAAATTGCACTAAGGCGTCAGGAGCATTGACGCCTCCTCATGAGGGTCAATGCATGCGCCAATAGCATTGACGCCTCCTCATGAGGAGTCTAATGCATGCGCCAATGCTATTGATGCCTCCTCTTCATGCTTAGGGGAATGCGTCAATTCATCTGGCGCATCCTCTTGTAAAACTGATTATTTTGGTATTTTTTTGAATTATTGATTATTTTCGATTTTTTTTTAAAAAAATTGATTATTTTAAAAAAAAATCAAGTTAAGTATATTGTATCCCCTGCAATATTAGCGAGCATGCAAATACTTAAAAAAAAAAATTGACATAGGTGGAAGTTAAACCAACATCCTCCACATTAAACATCTAATGCCCAACCACTTAGATGTTTTATTTTGAAAACTAATGCCATCACTTTTATTTATAGTATGTTTGTTTTATAATATTTAACCATTAATAAACTATCTTTTTGATCTTAAATAATTATTTGATATTTAATTATAAACTATTATTCTATAAACTGTTAAATAATTACTATTATTATATAACCTTTAATGCCACCACTTTTATTTGATATTCTTTTATAAACTGTTAGTAATTACATAGCTCATTATATTAATTAAAATTAACTATAAACTAAATTAATTTGATTAAATAATAATATTAATAAATTATAATAACAAATATTTATTTTGAGATAGAGTATTACATGATATTTATTTAGTAGTTTATATAATAATTTATCTGAATGTGGAAAAGAAAAAATTATGAATAATGGTAGTATATATGGACCAATTAAAATAAATTGAGTGAGTAGCAGTATCCACTTGTTTTGACAATGGATTGTTGAAAAATAAGAACATACTTAAACATTTAGCTATACATATAGATACTGGTTATGAAATAAAAGTTACTAATAAATGTGTTGGTATAATGAAAGTTACTGAAATATAATTTTCAATGTTAATTTGTGTGTATATAATAGTTCAATGATGAATATGGATTTGGTTATTTTCAATGTATTGGTCTAACTATTTTTAATTTATGTATGAACTGCAGTTTATCATGAATGCATAGTAGATAATCATGTTTTTTTTTTTGAAAAATCAACCAAAAAAAACATAGCTATGTTATTTCTAAAAAAAATAGGTAATTATGTTTTTCTATTTAAATGTTAACCGAAAATTAACGGTGTTAATTGGAAAGGAGGGTATTGTCTATTTAATAAAAATTTAGGGGATGTTAGTGTCTGGTTTAAAATTAGAGGGAATTTCAATTTTATTTTAATAGATCTTAAGAGTGAATGTAATTTATCTAACAATTTATCTTAATACTTTGTATAATAATAGTTTATAATTAAATATTAAATAATTATTTAAGGTTAATAAATAATTTTATGAATTAAATACACGTTAGCGATTTAGATAAGAAAACATGCAATCCCCTTAATAAAGTAATTATTTAATAGTTTATATAATAATAATTTATAATTAAATATCAAATATTATAAATAAAAGTGGTGGTATTAATTTTTAAAATAAAATATCTAGTTCAGCGGCGGCTGGGCGTTAGGTGTTTCATGAAGAATGTGACTATACTAAATTTTGGAATATTTACATATTTTCTTATTTTAAAAAATAAAATAAATAAATAAAAATATTTTTTAAAAAAAAAATTCACATGGATTTGAAAAATATAAAAAATAAAATAAAATGATATTTGAACTGTCACGCCAGCAAATGTCAAGATTATGTGTTGACCGGTCAACAAAAGGGTCATATAAAAGAAATCTAAACATTACAAGATTGAATCAATTTTTTTTATGAGGGTAAATCGAAATTCGCTAACATTACAGAGGGTATAGTAGATTTAACCCAATTATAATAAATAAATAGGAGTTCACCATAGTTGGATTTTTCAACCGTGGCAAAATGGTTTCCTCTTATTCAAGAAACATAGCTTACCTCTTCAGTTTCCCTTGCCTTATGAAATTCACGTTCAACGATTACGGAAACCACTTTGAGCCCTAATTCAAGTTTCGTAGCTCTATTGAATTTTTGGTTAGTAATAATATTATTTTCTAAAGAATAATTTTATTTTGTTTTACTAATGCTTTTCAGATACAACCATATAAAATAATATTTCAACTAGGAGAAGAAAACAAGAAAAAAATATCCCCATAGATTGTCTTATGGGGGTTATAGAAAATTTGTGGAAGAAATGATTAATGAAAAAATACAACAACTGAGAGATGACTCACTAAGTCATGATCGCAACTCATCTCCAACATCACGACATGAGAAGTGTAAGAGAACCCGACAAAGAAAAGGTTGATAGTTCACTTCATATGCCTCATGTGTAGTCACTAAGAAGATTGTAAGTAGATTCTTTTGTTAATTAAAATATTAAATGTAATTAGAATCGCTTTGGTAATTATATTTTATTCATGTTGTGTAAGATTTGTTGGTTGATATGGCCAAACAAGATACTTTGTTCTACATGTACAACATGATATATTATTAGAAAGAAGCATGATGAGTGTGTCTAATGTGTTACACAAGGCATTGACCAAAGATTATACTTCGGAACATCGACAAAGAGTAAAGATTTGCGCAAGAAAGAGAAGGACAAGCTCATTTATAAGAATTTAGAAGAAATATTAGCACATAAGCATGAATTGCAAAAGAAATAAATGGATGGACTCTACGATAATTTTTTTGAAGAAAAGTTAGTGCAAGAGCGGAAATTGGACGAGCTTGAAGGAGAAGAGCGATCCAAAATGCAGCGGAATTTAAAAAAAATCTCCTTTAGTGATCCTTAAGAATGAGCATGATCAGTGATAGAATCGTTACCTCTTGTGGCGATTGAAAGCTTTGATGCAGATCTACGTAGCGATCACGAATGTTGAACGATGACAACGCCTCTACTCAGTCCACACGAACGGATTCCTTCAATCTCAGTGCTAGTTGCTACGAATGAAGGCTGAGAGAGAGAGAGAGAGAGAGAGAGAGAGAGAGAAACGAAATTACAACTGCACAAATGCTTCTGCACAAGGGTTCTATTTATAGAACCACTTGTGTGGGCTGCAAGCTAAAAAATCCACTTAAGTGTATGTGGCACATATCTTATAATATGCCAAAATCACTTAAGCGCGTGGTACCTTACCATATTTCGTAATCTACTTAAGTACATTGTACCTTACGATGTTCTACAATTCACTTAAGTGCAGCGTACCTTACGGTGTACCTTAGTTATTCTATCTCTCATCAATCTGTCCTTTTGTGTGTGACCCTATAGGTTTTCGCGGCATTGACAATTATATTAAATCACGTATTTAACATAATAAATAGTGAGCGGTATCTAGCAACACATCACTGCTACCAAAGACACGAAAATGTCATGTGATTTGACAAATCCTTTTGTGATAATACTTATGTGTATAATTACCATTTTGCCCTTATGTCTATATTGAACACAAGGCATAAACCGTTTCATCCTTGGCCAGTTCAATATTGGGCCCGTAGACATTTATCCTGTTACGCAGGATGGGCAAATTCCATCTAGGTCACTCATGTCCTTCACCATGCTTCGTGGAGTACCCATTAACTGTATTTATGGTCATCCAGTTACGAACAACATTTGATCATCAATAAGGCACTGGACTCTACATCTAGGGTCCATAGTGGTTTCAGGTCGAATGGTGGTATACACCATTATAACAATAAGAATAATTTATGACACTTTGCATAACATTCTATATAGTATTCTCATTGCGGGTCAATCCAGTATAAATATTACTCTTAATATTCATACCTATGTTTAAGACTTGATAACTCCTTATCCATGATCCATGAGATGTGATCACCGGTCTATATATATAATAGTCTTAATGTTTTAATGTTATCCCACTTTACAACAAAGCTCGACTATGGATACTTTAAGAATGATGTCCTTATGTTTAATGGGATCTCATGATTAAGTCACACTTGATACATTAAACGGACTAACTATTCTAGGGACTTTATTAAACAAACATAATAAAGAAAAAACCTTTTATTATTAAGAAATAATTCAATACAAGTACCAAAAGTATTGGCCTCTAGGGCTTACACCAACAGAGCTCTATGCGGTATATACAAATTTTATTTTGTGTGTTGCATCTGTTTTGTAGTCTTATAACATGACATATGTGTTGTATGTTGTTGTTGTTTTTATGATGTAGAGATTGACATCGGTTAGTGTAAACGTCAAACAGAGTAAAAATGTAATTGATCATTTTCCTGAAAAAAATTGTTTTATGTGGTACGAATACAAAAGAAAGTTGTTTAGTCGCCCATGCCCAAAGTGGACCAATAAACACCAATGTGCATAGATTCATCGAAAAAGAAAAAAAACTAATAAAAAGATGCCTAGAAAAAAATTCTCGATCAATCTTGTGCATTTGAGGGAATAAATAATTGCAAATGCCTTAATTTGATTGTCCGAATGAAAGGAGAAGAAAATAGAAAAATAGACTTAAGCCTAAAGCATAGTTGGAGAGGTGTCCGAAAGGGAGACCTAGGTCTGTGGTTTTACCGTAGTTAATGTTCTTATAATACCTTCGTTGACAGATGATTACCAAGAGATCTAGGCCTAGCCGATCGAAACAAAGATTCACATATGAGTACCATTGATCTCGTTTCTGTATGTTTTATCATGATGTGACCGCTTGATCTGAAAACTCATGAATGCAAGATTTGTTGTTTGAGGATAAATAACAATCTAAGTTTGAGGGAGTTTGATAAGTGGTCTTTGCATCGTTCTTTCTAGTAGTTTTCATTTAACATTTTACCGCATTTCGTTCGATTTTCTTTCATTTGTCATGTTTTATGCTTTGGTTTGTTTTTTTATTGTGAGTTTCAGGGTCTAATGAGCATCCAAGCAAGAAGGGATGAAAGGTAAGAGAAACAGAGCAAAAACAACACTTTTGAAAAATTCTTAAAGACAAAGTCATAGGGCTGCTACGACGCTACGAGTCGTAGCAGCATGACCCTAAAACACCCATTTTTTAATGATTTTTGAGCAAGCAAGACAGTGACCTACTACGGCCACCCGTAGCAGGGAGGCGAGAGAAAAGACCAAATTTGTTGTTTTGTGCATTAAATGAGAAAATTTCTTCTTAGTTGTGGCTCTTAGGCTTGATTGGATATGGATCAAATCTAATATTTTTACATTGAACTAAGGATATTTGATATTTTAATTTTTCCCTATAAAACTCATAGCTTGTTATGAGTTTAGGGCATCCAAGTTTTCTATTTTCTTTCTCCTATTTTTCTAAAATTTCAGTTTTTATTTTCTCTTTGTAACTTAAGTCTCCAAGGGAGCAATTTGTGGAACAAGTTTATAATTCAATCAAGGTTTTCTTTTTATTCTCTATATTGTTCATCTACTTTGTGTTTTAAGGATAAACACCTTCGTGGTTGTTTTCACCCTCACCATGAGTGATTAGTTTCCTAGGGACTAGGGGTTATGGGGATTGTTTCATGACCTATCATGTGATCTGTTACTATAGATTGTGAGAATTTTAATTAAACTTATTTTATAATCTGAGTGCATGCATTCCAACTTCGTTACGAAAGTAAGTGATTCTCGGTTTTCAACTTTAGTTTGAAAGGATTTGTGTCGATACCGGAGCGCGAATTTTTAAATAATCTAATCTGGACGATGCGAAAACTGACAGACGAATTTGAGGAAACATATAGCTAAGGTATAAATATGCTGATAGGGTATAAATATTATAAATATAATATTTACTATAATTAAAATAAACTTAATTATTTTATTAAACATATTTTGTATAATTATACCCATGATAGGTGAGTTACAATCAAACGAATTAAGAATGATTATATTTTTATTAAAAATATTTTTTTATATAATTGTATCCATGATAGGTGAAATTACAATTATACATATTAATTGTGATTACTTAATTTTCTAGAATAAAACTCATAAAATAATACGATTTCTAATATACTCATAAAACTAGATTTTTTCAAATTTATCCTTAAATGCAGTAATATATTAAGTGACAAAAGATTCAAGAATAAATTATTACTAACCTCAAAAAGTGTGACATTCATCTTTTCAAATAAAGTCAATGAACTTTGACGATTTATAGAGTATTGCACTGTCATCTCAAAAACTCATAAATCAATGATAAATGATTATATCAAAATATAATTTTTTATTAATAAATCTATATGATTTACATAAATAATAAATTAAAATAATAATAGTATTAATTGTCTCAAATCATTCTCAATAAAATTATATTAATAATAATTAATAATTAATAATTAATAATATAAATAACAACATACTAATAAATAATTTATTATCATTTAAATATTTACCAAATATATTTATGGAATAGGATTTTAAGGTCAAATATTTGAGAATATGCCATTTGAATTAGTAGAAAAATTTCAGATTAAATAACATCCAATATTTATCAAATAAGATTTTCATTCCAATATGTAAGAATTAGAATAAAATTCAACCAAATATATTAATTGATTATATATGGACATGGGATGAATTTAATTTTTATTTTAAAATAATAAAATAAAATACCACATAGTATACGAATAAAATTTAAGATTAATAAGTGAAAACAAATTATTCATTCTTAAATTATGTTACTATTGATCGGCAACATAACTTATATTTCTCCACACATAAAATATAAGTAAAAGTTCCAAGAATTATTAAACCAATTAATCAAAATATTATATCATTAAATATGTGCATTTTCAATTTTGAAATAGCTTTTGCCAATAATTTAAAGATTAGTCTATATTAAGAATAGTCAATTTGATTAAGACAAGTTTTAGATTGTAAACTCAGGATTCATCACGAACAAATATCCAAAAACATCTATTTTACTATTTTGCATTGTGAAGGAAACCTAGCAATATGATTTCATCTAGATTCTTATCACAATTCATAGGAAAAATCTAAAACCTCACAAATTTCAAGAATCAGAAATAAAATTAAGGATTTTGGTGATTTATAATGATTACACTCTAATATATTGACCATATAGCATCAATAAGTGTAACCCCTCAAAATATTGAGATTAATTGTTAAACCTAGAAGTAAAGAATGTTTAAAATAAAACTCACCCAATTAGAGTAGATTAATGGTTTAATCAGACGACGCTTAAATAATTAAATGTCTAATCTTTCATTGGACTTAAGTGAATGATCCATTACATCACATTTCATTCAAATACAAAATCCAATGAAATAATTCGTGAATAATTAATATTTTATAAAAACTGACCATAATATAATTTATCAATAATTAATTATATCAATCCATATTTAATTAATTAAATAATTGATCTAACAATTTTCTCTCATTCTTCTTTTAATGTATTATGCATTGTATTTTTTTTAGCTGATAAACTATAAAAGTGGATCTTAATTTGCATTTTGGATCTTCATTAATATTCATCCAATTTGATGCATTTACATGTGTAGCTAATCTATTTACTATCCTTCCACCTTCACAATGTTTTTACTTTCAATTTTGGTTTTGAGTACCAAATTTTAGAACAATGGATCACTCCTAATATATGTAGATGTATGTTTTAACTTTTCATTGTTTAAGAGTGAATCTAGACACGAATAATATTAAAAATAATATTTTGTAGAATTTGGACCACAAGTATTTTATTATGTTTATAGAAATAAAATTTACTTTTTGTATTGGTGGAAACATGGTATCTTTAAACCGAGCTAACTACTTACAAATCCCACGGTAAAAATTTAAAAGAAAGTTCTTAGAGTTTATTTGGTAAAAGAACTTTTAGCTTTTCAACTTATATTAATAAAAAATTATGTTAGGTAATTGCGATTTAATTTTTAGCTTATATTTATTTCTACTAACTTTTGGTTTGTTTCAAAAACGGTTTGAAATAGCTTTTGAATTTGTAGAATCTAACTTATCACTTTTCTTCCATTTATATCTTTATTTAATAAAAATCTATTCTTATTTTGAAAGATAATATAATTTTTAATATTTTTGAACAATATTTAATTTACACAATGAATTCTGAAATAATATTGATAATTCTCAAGTTAGTAAAATGTTGAAGGATAATCACTAAAATCAACCAAAATAAAAAAAAATAGAATATCATTGCAGTTTAATCATAGAATATTAAAGAATAAAATTATTTTTATTATTATTATTTTAGATTAATATAACTAAATTCAAAATTATAATGTTATTATTCCATGTATTTCGTTAAATTTCATTATAAAATTTATATATAAATTAAAAATATTTTGATGTTATCTTCAATTTTTCATATATATTCAATTTTTTTAGCATGTTTTTATTAATACATTTAGTTTTATCAAATAAGGAAAGTTTAATAATATAATATAATAAAATAATAAAATCATTAATTTTTAATTAAGAATAATCTTTTATGTCATTTTATATTTATCTGTTAATAGAATCGTTAATTTATCAAACATTCAAGTTAACTTATCAATTACCCATCATCGGCTATCAATTATCAACTAACAGCTATCAACTATTAACTATCAATCATCAATAATCGACTATTAGCGATCAACTAGTTTTACGGACATAACTTTAATCTTATACAAAAAGTAAGAAAAAAAATCTTAATCTAAAAAGTGTAACTTTTAAGAAAACTAGAATGATTAACTAAATTATGTTAAATTTAAATATATACTTACTTTCTGTTTGATAAACTCTCATTTTAAGTTGATATTGTATAACTTATAAAGTTTCATATGTTTAGAAAAATTTTAATTGATAACTATTGAATTTACAACTAAATATTTTTTTGATAAGTTAGTTCAAATTCTTTATAGCTTTTTTCTTCAAACTTTGTTTTAAATCTTCATTAAAAAAATTAATATATATATATATATATATATATATATATATATATATATATATATATATATATATATATATATATATATATATATATATATATATATATATGGTAGTAGAGAGAGATATGAGAATAAATTTTTATTAAAATAATAAATATATAAATAAATAAAAATGACAAGTTAAAAGCTACAAATTCAAAAATTACTTCAAATAATTTTGAGAAAAAGACAAAAACTAATAGAAAATGTTACAAACTAAAAGCTAAATATAATAATTATCAACAAAGTTTTTTTTTAATATGAGTTGAAATGCTAAAAGTTTTTTTTTTTACTAAACAGACTCTTAATATGCTAATATCGGTTAATTTATTCATTATCAGACATTAACCTTAAACATATATGTCAAGTGAAACATAATTAAATTTGAATTTGATTATAAATTTGACTAAAGTTAGGAGCATCAATTTCAGATCTGTTTTCTATATCTCCTCAATTTTAATTTTAATTTTTATTGGCAGATCTCTTGGAGAGACGAGTCATAACATTAATTTATTATTTAAGTAATAACAAGATTTTTTTTTATGATTTATCTTTGTTCTTGAAGAGAGCATGTGGAGCATCCCAAGTATAAACTTAAACTACAAAACCTCACATATTCCAAGTAATTATTTAAAATATACAATCTCTTTATTATTTTGATTGCATTATTTTTCTAAAAGCTATTACTTATATGTAGGGCAAGCACTTTAATCTCAAAGTAAAAGTAGTGTCGGACTTGTTTGTGATATTTCAAGAATTTGGCAGCACTTTAATATGATTTTTTTTAAATAATCATATTTTCTAAATTAAATTCTGAAATAATTATTTTTTTTTAAAAAATACCGAAATAACCATTTTTTCAAACAGATGCGTCAGTTGATATGACACATTCATTTAATATTAAAAGGAGGCGTCAACTCCATTGGCGCATGCTTCCAAGGAATTGTATGGAAGCGCCATAGTTGTTGGCGCATGCATGTGTCATTTAGCATTTGCGTCCATGCATCTGACGCATGCATGTGTGCTTGTGTGTGGCGCCTAGGGCTTTGGCGCATGCATTTCATGGTTCATCTATAAATACCATGTGCATATTCCATATTTTTTCACACAACTTCTTACCCTCCAACCCCATTTTCTTTCATTCTACTTCAATCTCCTTCAATTTTTTATTCTTTAACCATGTTTGAATACATTCATAAGAGAAATGCCGATTTAATTTTTTCAGCAGTCGCACCTCCGATAAAGATTCGACTTTGAAATATATATTCATTTGAACGTCTTAATCAGACGCTGGACCGTTGGTTAGATGGAGAGATTGCAAATGGTGAAAGGATTAGAAGGATTCAATGACTTGTGTCCACGTTAAACCAAAATGGAGAAGTGCGTGAATGAGTGGATATTAAGACTGATAGAGACGTTCATAGGATGATGCATAATATGTTCAAAATTGTTTTGATGGTTGTAATCGCTTAGTTATAGTAATGGTATTTTAATTGTTTTAGTTGTTTGTGTTGTTGTTTATGTGTTGCTTTTGTGTTGAATGTGTTATATTTATTTGTGATGGTATTTCCTCACAAAGTTATCATATGAAATAAATTTTGTTTTTTATATATGCAAAAGGGGTACATGTAAATTTATCTTGTTTTGCTCGTTCCAACACTAGGATAGTTAGTACGATTATGACCTGACTGACGGCATGAACTACATAATCGAACCATTTTGTTCGCCGTATCCATTTCGGTTCGAATACGGGTGCTGTTTGAGCAACCATTTTTCTTTCTTCGCATAAATTCATTGTGCCAGACAATGTCCCCTTGATATTATGGCTAGTAATCCTCTTTTGCAACAACTGAAAAACTAATTTTGTAAATATTGGATAGGCTTATGACTTTGTAAACGTCAGATAGTAAGCAGGATGGATCCCTTCGAACCTCTGAACATGCCGCAATGACATGGGAGAAAGGTATACGAAAGGCTTGGAACTTTCCACAATTGCACCAACCTCTATCTAGTTCCACTCTGTATTATTCCATCGACATGCCTTCATTGTGGTCCATGGACTCAGCAACACTGTACCAACCTTTAGTACGATCAAACATCGTGACCACATGTGTGTTTGCTTTGGCAGCTTCGTGTCTAATGAATTTCATTGAAGCATCACTGAACAATTGCCCATATTGCAACATTGAACTCCATTTGGAACGTCTGGTCTCAAACAGCGCCCATAGCCTGAAAATGTTGCCTGCACCAAAGTACTTATAGGTAGGTTTCGGATGCCTTTGAAGACAAAGTTCATTGATTCCATAAGATTTGTTGTCATGTGGCCCCAACGTTGACCGTTGTCGTATGCCCTAGTCTACTTCTCCAATGGAATACTATCAATCCACCATACTGCATCTACGTTTGATAATCTTATTTCTTCGCGGTAGTGTTTGAAAGAAGGTTCTGATAATGCGTAACTTGCATTGACAACCTTCTTATGCAACGTTTTGTCTTTGATCTCCCGTATAAAATTCTGAGCGTATTATCTAATGCAAAAGACATGCATCGACGGAGGATCCTGCCAGCCATTATCAATGTTTTTATATGCACTGACTATTGAAGGGTGTCGGTCAGAGATCAAACATAAGTTAGGTTGAGGAGCAACTTGCAATCAGAGATTTCTTAGGAAAAAAATCCATCCCTCAGCAGTCTCCCCTTCAATAAGAGTAGTGGCGATTAGAAAAATGTTGTTGTTTCCATCTTGTGCCATTGCCATCACTAACGTTCCTTTATATTTCCCATACAACCATGTACCATCAATTTGTATAATAGGTTTACAGAAAGCAAAACCTTTGATGCATGGTTGATACGCCTAAAAGAGACGGTGGAATATTCCATTTCCAATAGCACAAGTCTCGTCTGGTGTATACGCCAACAACGTTTCTAACTTGACAATAGTCTCTGGAGCATATTGTTTAAGAGCCAACAAGTATTTTGGAAGTTGTTTGTAAGACTCCTCCCAATTGTCATACACTTTTTCAACCGCCTTTGTCCTAGCTATCCAAGTCTTCCTATATGATGGAGTATAGTTGTATTGTGCTACAATATGCGAGATTATTATACTCACCTTTAACGACGGATTGTCGCTAATGATAGACAAAATTTCATCGCATTTTAACTGAGAGCTAAGTTTCCGATGGTCTTGCATTGGATTCGTAAGCATGCATGTGTGAATTGGACCCATGGATCCAATCTCCCAAGAATCACTCCTCTTCCGGTACGAACCTGACAACCTGAAAAGGCAGTGCTCGTTCCGACAATAAATTTTGTACCTCATTGCATTAGTTCTTTCAACTTTGTAATTAACTAATAGTTCCATGTGAAACTTTTTAATAGCTTTTACACAATCTTCTGTTGTGTGAAATGTGTCTCCTTCTTTCAAAGATCCTTGAATTTGCACATAAGGATTGTAAAATATATCTGATGAAGGTTCATCGGCACCCAAATTCAAGTCTGCCATGTGTTGAGGTGGACAATATACATGACTAACTGGTAATGGATCCTCTTCTTCATCATCGTTTACCATTGAGTCAACCAAAAACTCGACTTCTTCTTTTTCCTCATCTACAACATTGACCTCAACTTGTTTGCCGTCATCAGTTTCACAAAACACTTGTGACTGATCAATGAGCTGAGACACTTGTTGTTGTTGTAATAATATATACAACTCTATATCGTTGTACCCATATTGTCCGTGACTGACAAACATATGATGAACATCGTCATCATCTTAAATCTTCTTCTGATAAAACTTTACCTAGTTGTATGCAAACCACACCAAATTTTTATAGATGATTTTTCCCACTGGACTACACTGCAATTTCTTTTCTATTCTTTGTTTCAGATGTAAAAAATTAGATTGTCGATTTATTGTAAACCAAGTTACTTCTGTGTTGTGAAAATAAAAACCGAATAATTTATGCTCAAATATTTCACCTTCGGTATGGGCACTGATCATGTAATGTGGTGAGGAAGCCATTTTTAAAATGTAACTTTAGTGTTTCTACTGATAGTGAATGCATTGATATGTTATTCGCATGCAATTAAATAGGCTAAACGGTGTATGCACTGATCACGCAATTCATCTGCAAAGATAAGACAATGCAAAGAATCCATGCAGAGATAAGATAATACAATGCATTCTCCTGGAAGGAATCTCTGCATACAAAGAATATATGCCTAACACTAAAAGCATGCGCTTGCATACAAGGAATCTTTGCCCTAATAATCCAAGGCAGACACCCATTCCAATTATGCATAAAGCAAGGCATGTGCCCTAGCCTTAGGCGTCTCTTCCTTGCATGCGTAAAAAGACATGCATGCGCCACTAGCCTTGGCGCATGTGACCATGCATGTCATAAAGCAAGCATGCGCCATAGCCTTAGGTGCCTACACCCTTGTCACATGCATGTACCCTATCCAATGCTTCACAGACTATGTACATATTCACCCTCTGCAACACTTATTCATCTATAAATAGGGCATCGACTAACAACACTCAACATCTATAACACTAACAATCAACCTCTGCAACACTCCATCTTTATCACACTCAACCTCTTCAACACTCAACCTATGCAGCATTATGTCTCTATTGACTATGGGTGATGAACATTGAAGAACAATCGATAATATCTCGACATTTGTATGTTATTACTTCTTCTTACTTATTTTGTATATATTTTGTATCTATGTTTTTATTATATATTACTTCTTATTTTATTTCTTACTTATGTTTTATTAGGACCCAAAACAATTTCAATGTCGTGTACATGAATATGTACCCCACGATCCTTTGATAGAACCATATATTCGAGGATGCAGTTTTGGAAATCTCCTCAACATAGTCTCGTACTCGGTTGACTACAAATTTATTCTTGCTTTGCTGGAGAGATGGAGACCCGAGATCTGAGACCCACATATTTCACCTTCCTTTCGGTGAGTGTACCGTCACACTTAAGGACGTCTACATGTTGTTGGGTCTACGTATCGATGGTAAGATCGTGAATGGTAGAGTTAACCAGGATAACTCTATTTGCAATGAATTATTAGGTGCCCCTTTGTGTGACGACCAAGCTGCGGGAGAGACATCAGGTCAAGCTAGGGGGAAAGGTATTAATTTAAGATATCTCAAACAATATTATAAGAGTATAACATTGACCGAAGAATCTACCGAGTACAAAAAAATAATTAAAGCTTGGTGTTATATTATGATTTTATTTGGTAATTTTTTATTTCCCAAAAGTAGTGGTAATACGGTAAATATTATGTATTTACCGTTGGTACGAAACATAAATAAGGTAAGCACATATAGTTGGGGTTCAACTGTTTTGGCCTATCTATATAGTGCGATGTGTAAAAATGCCAAAAAAATACTTGTACTTTTTATTCATGCGCATATTTGCTACAAGCATGAGGTTGGTACGAAACGTAAATAAGGTAAGCACATATAGTTGGGGTTCAACTGTTGGTACGAAACATAAATAAGGTAAGCACATTTACCGTTGGTATGGAACATAAATAAGGTAAGCACATATAGTTGGGGTTCAACTGTTTTGGCCTATCTATATAGTGCGATGTATAAAAATGCCAAAAAAAATACTTGTACTTTTTATTCATGCGTATATTTGCTACAAGCATGAGGTTGGTCAAGAATGTCGTCACTCGCCCCGGTAAACGAGAAGCCATTCATATTCCCGTTTGCAACAAAGTAAGTTTAAAAATTTACTATGTAATTAATTAGACTTTATATTACAATTAACTGTAAATAATATTTTTCAATTGTTTTTTATCTAGGTGGTCAATTAGAGGGATGGACTATAATAGGTGTCCGAAATACATTATAGTAGTCTATCGTAATCTATTGGATCACATTGGACCAGACGATGTAATACGCCTACACAACTCTATTTTAATTTTAAAATAATTATCAAATTATTTATCATCTAATCATGTCGTATTGTTGTACAGTTTATCTGGATGCCATATTTGGGTCTTGATCATCAGGTTAACCATGATGATGATGCAGTTTAGACAACAAAAACACCAATTATTCGGTTCACTGCTGTGGAGATGCGCCAGAGTGACCGGGTAAAACTGCAGTTTGGCATGCAACAACAAATTCTAGAACCTCTGACGTGTTTGGGAGATTGACATCAAAAAAGAGTCGATGTCCAATGGGATTATTCCGACTGGATAAATTTCACAAAAGAGATGTGTCGTTATTGGAGGAATCGATGACAACACATCTTAAACAAACCAGTCATACAGGGTGCTAGACCAACTCAATAGTATATGGCATGGTTTAGGTTGGTTACAACGCAATAATTTGCGTCTGAGCCAAGGTATTTGATTGATCCACGCCAACTCGCTTCGTCATCATACGCCCAACAATAAGTCCCCGTCTAACAACAATGTCAAACCACCCAAACCCAACGACCAACCTCACACCATCAACCTACCACATACACCCAACAACCAAACACCCAACCTCGCAAGCCATTCATGCCACACACCCAACCTCAAAACCAAGAATCAAACCTTACCCAAAAACAACCATACGCAGCCAACACAATAGTCTATAGCCCAGATGATTCATACAATTCAGGCCATCGTAGCCCCCCACCAATGACCACCCAAACATCCCATCACCAAAACACACAACCATTGTTTAACTATAGTACACCCCAGGAATCATTGATTTGCTTCCAAAATGATTCAATGTCCCAATTTGGACAACTATACCATCCATAATTCACCCAACCACATCGACCCAACTACGACAACATCGGCACCAAAATCAAATACAGAAGCGTCGTTGGCCAGAGCCCCTCAGCTATCGGGAACAAATGATGACACATCTATCAAATATCGATGGACCTTCCACCAGACCTTCACACCAGCCACCATTGGATCATGTCAGCACTCAAAGACCTCAAACACCTTAGGAAAATCGTGGGAGACCTCGAAGACAAACTAACGCACCTGAATGTGGAACAAGGGGACGTTTCAATCGGGCCGGTCATTAAATTTTTGGTCAATTCCATGTAATTTTTATTATAACATAAATATTTTTTTTTCAATATTTTTTTAATTAATTGTTAAATAAACATTTAAAATAAAAATAAAAATAAAAATTTAAGGTGTATGTGCCATATGCATTGACACATACACCAATGCATACATACATATGCCATGGTCGCTGGCGCCTCCATGCAATGCCTTGGAAGCATGTGCCAATGAAGTTGGCACCTTCTCTTAATGTTAAATGGATGCGCCAGATCAACTGGCGCATCTATTTAGAAATGTGGTTATTTCAGTGTTTTTTTTAAAAATGGTTATTTCAGGATTTAATTTGAAAAATGTGGTTATTTAAAAAAAAAATCAAAGTTAATTGTCATGGAGGTTTTTAAATAATTCGGGAATCTCAAATTTTGAGTGTATTTTTATTTTTTAGATATCATAATGTTTTTTTTTTAATTTTTCTCTCATTTTTATGTGCTTTTAACTCTCTTATTACCAAACTCACATTCATAGAGTTCGTCGATAAGAAGGATTGGTATAATTTTTGGTTAGAATCTCACTCTATTGTAGTGGTGTAGGCTTTCAAGTCTCTTTTTAAAATATTTTGGCAGATTCACATTGTCATACACCAATTTTGTCCCTACCCCGATACAATTTTCATCTGATCCATGACCCTACTGCACATGCATACATTCATTATTAAAAAAAAAATTGGGTAATCGATTACCCTAATCATGGTAACCGATTACCCAGACCAAAAATTGATTTTTTGGCCATTTTGGACCGGGTAATCGATTACCTTAATCATGGTAATCGATTACACAGACCCAAAATTGATTTTTGGCCATTTTGGGCTATGTAATCGATTACCCTAATCATGGTAACCAATTACACCTGCGCAGACAGCAATAATGGCTCTGTTTTTTACACAAAGGACCTTTTGGTTCACCCACTTAAACCCCTTTGCTTCCCCTATAAATAGAGCACTGTCCTCACTCATTTTTCAAGCTTAAAAGCCACAAAACCTCTGTCCAAATCACATTCAAGCTCCCTCTTTTCAACCTAAACCCTAACTCACCCAAACCCTCTTTTCTTCTTTGAACCACCCAACCACCATGTAAAAATCCACAATCTCCACAAACCAAAAACAGTAGCAAACTTGTGACCTTCACTTACATAATCATTCACCACCACCACATAAACATACAACCTGTTTCCCTTCCATTTTTATACCACAACAACCATAGCCACCCTATGCCAAGCTAGTTGCTTCATTCTCAAACCTAAACACAACAACAACCTAGTTTTGACACCACAATCTTGGTAATATTTTGGACTCAAACTCCTTGATATTTTTGGTTTTGTTTTATGTTTGAAAATGGCTTTTTACTCTTGGGTTGTGTTTTGAGAGAGATTTGAGTCAACTTTGAGACAAGTGGTTTTTGTTGGGTTTACACCCTTTCGGGGATTTTTTTGCTCTTACTACTTTTTATCCACCATTTTCAATCAAACCTTGTTTTTTGTTATCATTTAATATTTTTTGTGTTGACTTGTTGTTCACATTTATTTGGTTGATGAGATCTATTAGATCATGGCTATGGTTGTTTAGAGTTGATAAAACCTTCAATGTTTCAAACCTATTAATGATTGATCAATAGATCCTTCATGATACTTTGAGGCATTGATAAGTTGCCTCTATTTCAACCATGTTTGGGTCATTTGATACATAGATGAAACCATTTTCTTTACATTAACTTGTTATCCTATTTGCTTATTGTTATTCTACTAACCACCAACTACTAACTACTAACTCCTAACATTTACATTATTGCACTTTACTTCCTCGCAATTTATTTTATTGATCATTTACATTTACTAACCATTATTATTGTGATATTACCATTCTTTATCTTGTGATTTACTTTTATGTCATTACCTTGTAATTTACATTTAAGTACTCATTATCATCATCATTGTACAAACTCATCATGCATGTTTATTTACTTGTTATTTATTTTATTGTCATCATACATTAAAAATAACAAAAACATGATAAAATGATAAAGACCAAAAATATTCACTCCACTCTTAATCAACTTGGACTTAGAGGATTTCATCTTAGGACCTTTGCTTGGAGGCCTTCCTTTACTCTTTGTGATACTTTGTAAACATCCGAATTTTCATCTGTAACTTACATGCATGTTGTAAGAATGGCATCATGGCACCACCTTAGGGGGACATGTTTATAAGACCATTATCCTTTGTTTAGCTTAGGTCACTTTAGCACACAAAAGGCTTTCTCTTAGGCTACCTTACAATGAGACTCTTTATTTTCTTGTTGGTTATTTTGCATTCACGTTGCATAAGCTAAAATTAATAAGCAATCTCATTTTGAGACCATTTTCATAATTCAATTCATATGCACATGTAAATACAAACCTCGGTCAATATCGAGTGCGCCTTTTCCAAATCAATTCAAAACACCCTTGTATATTGATTGGTTTTTAAACATCGCCATCAACCTCACATAACTTACTCTTGGGCTTTCTTACAATGAGACCTATTCGATTTTTATCGAGTAGAAGAGCAATACACTAAATAAATTCACTTCATTCAAAACACAAATCTAAAACCTCGATCCAACGTCGAGTATTTTCTCTCAAACTCAATTGAAATAACCCGATTAAATCAAAATAAGCTAAATGAAAAGGGAGTAGACTTTGAGTTTTCAACTTCACTCCTCAATTGGACGAATACGAGTTTTCTTACTCGGTCAGTCGAACAATTGTCATTTTCCGCCAAACATACAACTTAATCAAATCATTTCCTTAAAAAACTATACGAAAAAGGAGATGGTTTTGAGCTTTCAATTCCTCTTCTCAAATGCTTGGATATGAGTTGTCTTACTCAGTCATTCGAGTATTTGTCGTTCATGCTAAAATACGTCAATCTTATACAACCTTATTTTCATAAATACTCAGATGAAACACAGAGCGGTTTAGAGTCTTCTATTCCCTTTCTCGGTTATTAGGATACGAGTTGTCTTACTCGATTATGCGAATAATCGTCATCCAACCAGAAACATCTCAACCAATCAAAACACCCAACACATTAATTCAACTTGTCACCTCCGTGTGGCCTAAACTCTTTTCAAAAAGAACGTTGTTAATCTTTTCTAATGCGCACAACAAACTAGTGCTTAAGCCTCCGCCGAGAGTAGACAAGCCAACGTTTAGCCTTTAGGATGCGATCTAAAACAGTTGTTCACTAAAAGACACCAACCAACCGTAGTTCCCCGAACTACGAATGCTCTGATTTCCTTATTATACCATAAGGATACGTAGGTAGGAGATTGATGTATCTTCGCGAGCACACTAATAAAAAACCTCTCCTTTCCCTTTTTGAGGTTCCCATCCATCTCTTTTCAATACTCTAATTACTCGAAGATAACTGTAATACCCCAAAATTTACCCTTCATTTTTCCTGGAAGCATACGCTTTACACCTCATGCATGCATTCATTTTTAGGTCATTTAGCATTTGCATTTCATCATGGCAATTGGAATATTTTTTCAAAAAAAAACGAAAAAAAAAACGAAAAACGAAAAAAATAAAAAACTAAATAATAAATAATAAATAATAAATAAATAAAAGAAAAAATCTTGGACTTGGACCTCTCTCAGTTGAGCCCACAGGTCCACAAAAATCAGGTTATAAATTCAGAGTTTCAGTGAAACAAAATTTCATTCTATTCCTATTACCCTGGCTGGAGGAAAAAGATAGTGAGAGAAGAGCTAACAGAGTTCAGAGCAACCTCCAGAGACTGAAGGGAACTCATCTGCAAAGAACCAATTCCCTCTTCACATAAACCCTAAAGATTGTTTTGTAAACCTCATGGGTGCAACTCAATTTCAATCAAGCTCTCCAATCAGGTTTGCCCTTATTCCCATTACCTTTGTGCTTTGAAGTTGAATACTCTGAATGTTTGAGGTATGATGGATGAATTTCATTAGGTTTTTTCCCACGGGTTCATAATTATGTATGAATGTATAAATAATGCCTTGAATGCTTAATCGTTTAATTTCTAAAGTGTATGCCACAGGGTTTGAGGTTTCTGAAACCATACTGTTATCCATAAAAAACCATACTGTTTTGCTCTAATCTGACTTACGTTTGTCGTAGCATGTTTTCTCCTAATCCTTATCTTGTTTCACTAACCCTTTTGTTGAGTTTTTGTGAAGGCTCACATGACCTTTGCAGGGATAGCTCGCTGGATATTCCACTTTTCTTGTGGGATACCATTTGGGAGATTTATTTTGATTGCCTTGTTGACACATTTACTTTATACATGTTTGTTTTGTATGTGTTCGTATCCCCGCAGGTAGCGTGGTTCCTTCGTCAAGGACTGCCTTTTTGCATGAGCATCCCAAACCCCAACCCTTCATTGATTTTTCTTCTCCTAAACACACGTTTACTCCTTCTACTACAGGTGAGTAAGTCTCCAAAGGTCGAGCATCCGGTAGATTGCGTAGTAACATCGTTCGTCTAAAACCCAATCCATAACCCCATAGTTAGCCGAACTACGACTTGCTCTGATTCTCATTCCAGATGAGATACGTAGGCATAAGACGCGATGTCTTAGCGAGCACATATCCCCCCAACCCATAGGTCAGCCGAGCTACGAAGACTCTGATTCTCATATTCAGATGAGATACATATGCAGTGGATGCGACATCCGCGCGAGTCATTTTCATTTAACCCCTTTTTTAGTAAACAGCACAAGATAAACTCACACCCTTTAGACAAGAACTACAAAAGTGGATCCCGTAGAGTACTACGGATGCGTAGGGGTGCTAATACCTTCCCTTCGCATAACCGACTCCCGAACCCAAGATTTGGTTGCGAGACCTTGTCTTTTCCTTTCCTCTTTTCAGGTTTACTTCGAGCGTTTCCTTTCCCTCCTTTGGGATAAATAACGCACGGTGGCGACTCTTCTGTCATTTTCTTTCGCCGGTTGTTTTTTCGCACACTGTATTTTTCAGGTTGCGACAATAACAAACAAATGTAAATTAACACTCGAAACACAAATTAGAACTAAAAGGTTCCCATTGAGTACAACGGACGCAAGGGGTGCTAATACATTCCTCTTGCATAATCCACTCCCGAACCCGAATATGGTTGCGATGACCATTATTCTATTTCCTAAAGGTTTTATCGATATTTTCCTATTCCTCCATTGGGATAAATAAAGTTCGGTGGTGACTCTGTTCGAACGTAATTTTTTCCGCGACCATCGCGAGGAATCGTATTTTTCGAGATGCGACAAATGGCGACTCTACTGGGGACATAGCTCCATGCAAAAGAGAGTGAAGCCTAATTTAGTTCAGTTTCTGTATTGGGTGTTAATCTTGTTTGTTTGATTGTTATTTTTGTTCTGTCTTTATTATTCTGTCATAATTATTGTATTGTGATTTATTGACTATGTCTTATTTGGGGCTTTCTGTTAATGGTGTTTTGTGAGATAGGCTCTCTACCCGAGTCTGAGAAAAACCATAAGATTAAGTTGGTGGTTGCGTAGTGGGCGCCCACAAGGAGTCTTCCTTGTTGGGAAGATACGAAGACCCCGCCTAGAGGATATTCTCTTGAGATATTATTGCCCACCGAGTTTTCGTCACGACGATAGTATTCTCAAGTTAGATCAATGACTCTAGGGACCTTTTAACCCATTATATATGGTGGTTATGTAGTATTTACCTGAAAAGTCCTAGACTTATTAGGTTAATACAAAAGCGCCAATCAGATGAGATCCCTTGGACGTATTACTATCTTACAATAATATTTCCAACCTCGATCTATGACTCTGAGAACCTTGTTAGAACCCTGGGCTCGAGAGTCGTGTAGTAGAATCCTCATGGACTTTTCCTTGTTGGGATAATACAAAGACCTCACCTAGACGAGATCTTCTTAAGGATACTATTGTCCGACGAGTCTTCGTCACGACAGTGACGTCCTCAAGAAATATTCATGACTATGGGAACCTACCAACTGTAGAGCCTACCCGTGGGGTTCCATTAATCAGAGATACCTATCATTTATTCGTTATTCTGATTCATCTGAGAACACCTTGAACCCGCGATCCTGAACATGTCACTACCTTCATACACATATCATTGCATTTGCATTCATCATCATACATTTCATATCATTTTCACCCAAAAAATAAATACAAAGAAAACTCATTCATCCTTCGTCCATAACCTACAGTTGATTTCTCGACACTCATATTAGACTTAAAGTAACTCTTGAAAGATTATGGATCCGTTGGAGCAAAGCCATATTGCATTGAGAAGAGATGTGGACTCGATGAAAAATCAGCTAGACCAACTTGTGGAAGCTATGATAGTTTTAGCAAAGAAGGAAGACAACATTCAGCAGACTGCAGTTGTTGAGAATGTTATGCTAGCTACAGTAAATGGTCTTACCCAACCTCAGCTTGTGCAAACCCCGGTTGATAACTCTACTGTACAAGAACGTCATGTTGTTCAAGATCCCTCACATCATGATACTGTTGAGTATCACAGTTTTGCATTCTCTGTGCCAGATTCCCATGGAACAAGCCTAGTGGTTAATGCTGAACAACCACAAGATGATGAGATTGCTAAAAGATGTTGTGTGCTAGAGAAAAGACTCAAGGCCATAGAAGGACAAGATAATGTTGAACTAAATGCCTTAAACATGTGTTTGGTATCTGACTTGGCTATACCCGCAAAATTCAAAGCACCAAAATTTGAGAAGTACAAAGGGGATGGCTGTCCAAAGCACCAATTGGTGATGTTTTGTCGAAAAATGACCTCTCATGCCCATGATGATAAGTTGATGATTCACTGTTTCCTGGACAGTTTGACTGGGGCAGTACGCCAAAAACTGGAATAGACAACGCACCTTAGAAGGCACTTTATTACAAAAGCGCACTCTAAAGTGAAGCGAAAAAATAAGGAGCGAACAACTGGAATAGACAGCGCACTTTAGAGGACGCTTTTGTAATAAAGCGCCCTCTAAGGTGAAGCGAAAAAATAAGGAGGAGATAGAGGGACAACAATACAGGGCGCTTTTTAGAAAGCGCCCTCTAAGGTTACCCTTAGAGGGCGCTTTTAAAAAAGCGCTCGATAAGTCCATGTGCATTTCCAGTTTATAAAGCGCTTTTGGAAAGCCTTAGAGAGCGCTTTCATAAGCGCCCTCTTAGGCCCCCTTTAGAGGGTGCTTTTTTTCCACAAGCGCCCTCTAAGGTCCCCTTTAGTAAACATTAAAATTATAACATACTGCGCGTTTTGTTATTTCACTCTCTATTATTTTCGTTCTTTTTCACGTTAGGGTTCTCACTGCTACGATTTTCGCTACTTCTAAGGCGTTCTCCTTCCACCTCTGTTAGATCTGCGATGTTTCCTCCTTCTATTAATTTGTTGTTAGCTGTTCGATTTTGACACCATAGGTATTTTTCTAATCTTCATATTACTTGGTTTCTCTTCTGACGTTCGCTATTGTTCATTTTTGGTTTCATTTTTCTTGGTTCATACATTTATTGAGTATTCTCAACAATAATTATTGTGTTGCAATGCTAGCAATGGAGACTAGGCATTATGGGTTAAATTTCACCAACTGTTCCATTTGTTTCTCGATGTAGAAAAAGGAGGCAGCAATATCTAAAACACCTTCTACCAATCAAAGGTACACTATGCAGCTTATGAGTGTATTTATTCTAGCATACATAGCATAGCTAGTAACTTAAGAAGTTTAGGTATGGATGTTATTTGATAGAGTAAATTAGAGTCGACTATTCTTCTGTTAGCTTTCAGTTAGACCATTAGACAATTCTACATATATATTTTCTAGTCAATGTTTATCTTTTGTAAAAACTATATGATGATATATAACTATGCTACAAATTAGTGCATACCACTAATGCTTAATGCATGGTTCATACATTCTCATGCTATTGAAGTCAGAGATATCTGAAAATGTTGAGAAACTAACTCAATAAACCAAAATTGTTTTGGTTTTGGGTTGTTGTTGGAGACATGAATGCCCTGCTGTCATACGGTGAACTGGACTTTATTTGGATTTGTAATCGCAATGTCGCGGTTAGCAAGAGTCGCCACCGACTTTTCTTTTATCCCTTAAGGAAAGGTGGAAAAGAACAGGAAAGACCTTAATTTTAAATTCTTAGGTTCGGGAGGTACTTTATACAAAGGGAAGGGGTTAGCACCCTTTGTATCCATGGTTATCCATGGGCTCTTAATTGCTCAATCATTTATGTTTTCTAGTTTGAAAAAGGTGGTTGAGAATTGTGTGAAAAATGTTTTGAAAATGAGAATTTAACTTTGTAATGATTCTTGCATGAATGTATACAAAGTGGTTATCTCGTTTGATTTTTTGAAAGTAGTTTAGAAAAATATAACTCGGCAATGATCCTAGTACGGATGTATGCTAAGTGGTGATTTTCCAAAAGATATTTGAAAGGGGTGTGAAAAGCATTTTTTTTGTTATGAATGAGCAATTAAGGTTATACCTGTCCGAGGTCTTTCTGGGCATTTCCCATCCTTATGAGGGTAAAACTGTCCTTACTATTGAGAAGTAAGTAATTTTATCCTGGGGATGTAGAAGGGTCATCGCAGGGTCATCGATAGGTCATTGAAGGCAACAGTTGTGAGGATACCTTAGCATTCGAAGGGACTATCATCATTTAACCGTAGGCTACACCGAAGGGTCATCGAGGGACAAAATCGTATTTTCGAAGGCAACATCCGAGGGACTCTGATGATTTTACCGAAGGGTCTTTGCTAAAGATATCCCCATATTCGCGGGACATGACCGTATTACGTAACCGTGGGGTAATAAAGAGAGGTCCGATATCATTTATTTAAAGTCCATAGTTTAACGTTCATTAGGTAGTTATGGTGATACCGCATTAGATCGATACATTAAAGTCAACATTACATTAAAAATTAATATAGTAAAATTAATTAGGCAATCAATATGAATCTTCACATTAAAGTGAAATAATTTAGAATCCCTCTCCATGAAGGCTTCCCATGCGTAAAGCGGAGTACCTAGCCGGCTATCTCTTCGGAAGTATGCTAGCCTTTACACCATGAACACACGGATTAAAGCATAAAATACAATTGGAAATTGCATCATAAGATAAATATAGCAGCCAAGAATTTAGGCCAAATAATGCAGAACCATCATTAGGTAAACATGAAATAGGCAGCAAAAAGCAAAGCAGCCCCTGGCCCGGTCGCCTCTGCTTCGCCTAGCGAAGGCTCAGCGAAGGCTCGCTGCTGGCTCGCCTAGCGATGAGCTAGCGAGCGGCCACGGGTTTGAAATTTGAGAACATTATGACCTCAACCTGCAACATGGCTTATGGCATCCCACATATAATTATATGGTTCAGTTTCACAATAGGCAAACACATTTAAATTCTCATGCAAGACTTCAAAATGTTTATGCATTCAATTATAATCCACAAATTAAGAACATGAAGTGGTATCATATGCCAAGTGAAAATACAAAACGATATCACATGCAAATTAAGATACTAAAGTGATACTACATGCAAAATAAGGACACCAGATGATAATCATATGCCAATTAGGAAGCTAAAGCGATAATAGTGAGGCTAACCTGTTTGCAAATCAAGTTGTAACCTTGAATTGGCGAGCCAGATTGAGTTGGACGGCGGTAGCTTCGGAGCGAGTAAGCGGCCTTCAGGGTTTCCGCCTTCTGAATTCTTTGGAACAGCAGGGTTTCTGTGTTTCTCCCTCTGGATGCGTGTTTCCGTCCGTCTTCGTCCGTCTCTGTGTGTTCTTTTTCGTGGCAGTGGAGCATGTATTTATAGTAGTGGTAATGGTGACCTAATGGGCTTAAAATGAGGTCCAAAATTTCAGATTTTCGCAAGCTTCGCTAGGCGAAGGAATTGCTCGCCTAGCGAGCAAACTAGGTCTGGGCTTTTTCCTGGATCCAATGCTTCGCTGGGCGAGTGTCATGACGAAGCATTCGCTAGGCGAAGGGATTGCTCGCCTAGCGAGCAAGCTATTTTGGGCCCCTTTTGGATTGGGCCTGTTGTGAGCTGGGCTTGATGTCGGTGCCTTGCAGAATAAGTCGGGGGGTCTTGGAAAATGCTTTGTAATACCAACGGGCAAATTTTGGGGTATGACAGCTGCCCCTGTTCAATATTCTCGAACCGAGAGAGTAGAATGGCATGTGCCGTTCGTGGTCTGGAGGTGAAAGATTATTGAACACTTAGAATGCCCCAAAAATTTGCACTTGTTCATTTGTCTTGACGGAGATGGGCTTAAAGATGCCATCCAAGAAACTTGCTGAGGAGATTTCCAGATTGTGTCGTACGTTAGACGATGTCTAGAGACATGGGTGTCACACCGGGTCATACATCAGACCGTATAGTGAACCATCCATTATGCTGTTGACCTAGTTGGGGAGTCAGAGTATGCTATACTGCTGGGGATAAGGGATCAGAATGGATCATACGTTAGACCGTGTCTGAATACCGGAGTGAGCTGTTCATTAGGCAGATGACTTTGCTGGGGATGAAAGATCAGAATGGATCGTACGCTAGATCGTATCTGAGTTGCAGAATGAGCCGTACGTTAGGCTGAAGCTGCTGAAAAGGGAGCAGTCGTATACTAGACTACCATTCAGGAATGTACCTGTCCGAAGGTAGCACCTGAGAAAGGGAGTAGCCATATACTAGACTACCATTCAGGAATGTACCTGTCCGAAGGTAGCACCTGAGAAAGGGAGTAGCCGTATACTAGACTACCATTCAGGAATGTACCTGTCCGAAGGTAGCACCTGAGAAAGGGAGTAGCCATATACTAGACTACCATTCAGGAATGTACCTGTCCGAAGGTAGCACCTGAGAAAGGGAGTAGCCGTATACTAGACTACCATTCAGGAATGTACCTGTCCGAAGGTAGCACCTGAGAAAGGGGGTAGCCGTATACTAGACTACCATTCAGGAATGTACCTGTCCGAAGGTAGCACCTGAGAAAGGGAGTAGCCGTATACTAGACTACCATTCAGGAATGTACCTGTCCGAAGGTAGCACCTGAGAAAGGGAGTAGCCGTATACTAGACTACCATTCAGGAATGTACCTGTCCGAAGGTAGCACCTGAGAAGATGGAGGTTTAACTTGGTCGTACATTAAACCATACTTGAGTTGTTGAAGATCAGACTGGATCGTACGTTAGATCGTATCTGAGTTGAAAGAGTCATATGTTGAGCTAAATCTTGTCTATGATTGATAAAGGCGTCTGCCTGGATGAGCCTTTTACTTTGACTATATCAGGAGGATAATTAACCTGCAAAGAAAGGTTAGCTTTATGCCATGTCATGATGCATGAGATGTTTTATGCTTTCGAAAATAAATGCGAATGTTGAATGCATGCGTATGCTGTGAAATGATGTAATGAATGAGTTATGCGTATAAGAAGTTCTGCTTGGGGACTCTATTGGGGAAAATAAATCCCCATCTACTGATTGGAGATATTCGTGTTGAGGACCCTCTCTCGGCTGGGGGTTCTGATTGATGGTAGAGATATTCAACAGAGCCTGGCTGGGGATGGATGAGATGATCAATCTGTCTGATGACGCCGACCTCTGTTGGGAATAGCTGGCTGTGCCGGGTGTCGCATTACGCGAAAAACCGGCGGGAAAACAAGAACAACAGAGCCGCCACCGTGCGTTATTTATCCCAAAAGAGGGAAAGGAAACGCTCAGAGTAAACCTGGAAAAGACGTGGTCTCGCGACCAAAGAGAATGGGATCGGGAGTCGGTTATGCGAAGGGAAGGTATTAGCACCCCTACGCATCCGTCGTACTCGACGGGATCCACGCACAATAGGAAGGAAAATGGTTGCTAAAAATACTGCTCACACACACACAAACATCGGCTGAAAGAGACACAAGAAAACAGACTGAAACTGACTCGGCAGGATATCGCATCCTGGGCCTACTTAGTCTATCAAGCATAGACATCAGAGTCAAAGTAGTTCGGACTGGGGAAACAACACATGCTCGCTAGGATGTCGCATCCTATGCATACGTATCTCCTTTGGACGAAGGAGAATCAGAGCATTCGTAGCTCGGCTAACACGCACACAAACAAACACGGGCAAAGGCAAACGTGGAGCCTGAATGCCAACCACTGGACTTACATCAGCATCCGAACCAAAACACACACAAGAGGGCAAACATGGAGCCCGACTGCCAATCACTGGACTTACGTCGGCGTCCGAACCAAACACACGCACACTGGAACCCGAATGCCACTCGATGGACTTACATCAGCTTCCAAGCACACAACAAGACACAGGATGTGGAATGCCAATCGCTGGGCTTACATCCACCTCCTAACACCCACACAGGAAGAAGAAGGGTCTCGATTGCAACTAGGGCAAGAGAAAGGGAAGGTCTCAATCGCAACGAGGGCGAGAGAAAAGAATTAGTGTTAGTCGTTAGTCAAACTCGGCAAGACATCGCATCTCGTGCCTACGTATCTCATCTGGACATGAGAATCAGAGTTGCCGTAGTTCGGCTAAACTATTCCTGTTGGTTTGTGTTTTTTAGGTGGACAACGTCACTACGCAATCTACCTGATGCTCGACCTTTGGAGACTTACTCACCTGTAGTAGAAGGAGTTGACGTATCCTTAAGAGGGGATAATGTTTGTTTGTGTTTTAGGAAAGCTCAAGCAAGAAAGGAAGTCCTATACGAAGGAACCGTGCTACCTTAATTGACATGCAAACGAGACTACGCGGAGTCTAGCAAACCTAGGGGATACAATCACACCACACAAACATATACAGCATGAAATAAACACACCAACAAGGGGCTCAAACATCAGGGTTAGGCTTTAGTCGAGGGGTCATATCAACCTCAACAAACAAGCCTCTGTATCGGGGTCAGGTTAGCTCTTAACCTTGCCATTGAGGGGCTAAGGTGAAGCTAGATGAAAGGTGATGAGGGGTGTGCCTCATTGCTTCTATCTCAAGTCAGAGAGAGCATCAGACAAGGGAGCGTGGGTCCAGAATGGGGGGACCCTTCTACGCTCAGGACATAGACTCGACTGTACAATGTACAAGATCTTGGGCTCGGATCTCAATGCTACAACCATGTAATGGGAGCAAGGAGAAGACTCACAGAATAGTGGGGGATAGATTGCTTATCCCTACCTTCCACCAATTGCCTCAAATGAGGACTTTTCCTGCTTGGGACAAATATAAACATACACAAGCATTGCCTCTTAAGGAGGACTTCAGACAATGTGCCCGGCCCGGTAACAGCCGGGTCTCCAGACTACATGAAGAAGAAAATTCTATACCTCAATGCCAATTGCTTATAAGCAAAGCAATGCAAGTTCTTAAGAGAACTGAGCAACTAAGTGTACCTGTACAAAAGTCAAACAGAATCAGCATCCCATTCATAACCAGACAACAATATAATGATCAACAGTGTACAATCATAATCAAACAATGGTGTGCATAGCACAAAGCTCAAGGCTCAAACATCCTACAAAACAAACACATTAGTTTATAGGTCAAGCAACACAATCCCCAAATGTGAAACAAATGCCTTAATCCTTAACTCCTTAACCTGAAAAGCCACAATCACATTCAAATGTAAGTAACATGACCACTAGGACTAGCCTAGGGTCCAAAAGAAGGAAAAATCCTAAAACAGCAACCAATTCATGATCAAAGTCAAGCTATTTCAAATACAAAGGGATCCCAATTGGTCCCATATTCAAACTATGTACACATTTTATTCTATGCAACATGTAAGGCAAAGTGAGGAATGTTAAATCACATATAGACAACCAGAATGATTACATCCAAAAAAATATCAAAACAACACAGTAAATTCCACAAAAATTATATCCTAAACAGAGGACATTCAACAAGCTACATGTCAAATTTCAATCAATTTGGATTAGTGGAACTATGGGAATTAATTCAACATGTCTAAGCATGCAAAAACACAATCAAATGAGGTTACAAAATATACATCAACTTCAATCCAATGGCAAACAGTGACATTTAATGGGAAATGGATGGGACCAAAGCCAAATGAAAGCTACACATGTCAGGAACTATTCTACCAAATTTCATGGTCATATCATTCATCATGCTCATTCTATGCATAAAATAAGGCAAACTAGTTCAAAGGAAGCATTAAGCCTACAAACAGAATTATTGCATTCAAATCCACATCAACACAATCCCAAAAATTCTCAAATAAATTACACCTAAACAGGACCTAATCCAGGTATGGCACACCAAATTTCAGCTTAATTGGGCAAATGGAACCATGTCAATGAAAATCAACAAAAACAGGCACAATTATAGGCTCCAAATCACAACATCAACACATACTTCCACTTCAAAAATTCATAATTCAATGAAAACAACAAAGAAATGGATGAGACCAAAACAGGGATGTCACATTATGTGTCTATTACAAGCATATCAAATTTCATGATGATACAGTACCATATGAGCATTTCACAATGAATCTACCAACCTATGTCACACAAGCTTGCAAATTCAATCATCAGAAATGAAAAATCATGATCAATTAGAAAACACAAGGAACAATTCCACAAAAATTACCAGGGGATCCTAACATGTTAATGATCATCCATACCAAATTTCACACAATTCTAACAAGGATAAGTCATGCTAAAAAATCCATCAAATTGGCATCAAGAGGTGTGACACCAATTGTCACACCTAAGTTTGAAAAATTGTAACTCAATGATCAAGTATCATAAATTCAAGATATTTACATGGAAAAAAACCTCAGCCAGTCAAGATTCAACACAAAAATTTTCAGCCATTTATCATACAATATGAGAATTTCATGATCAAAATGGTGTAAGGTATCACAAATGCACATGTGGAAGAAACCCTAGGCAAAAATGCAAAATAATCCAAGCATAACTTTGACCAATAGGTCAAAAATCATCTACAGCCAAACACCAAGTCAACAAAATTATTTTTATATTTTTGTGATTTTTCTATAATTTTCTATGATTTTTCTAAGGTCACATGTATTTTTTTATGATTTTTTAAGAATTAATTGGAATTAATTAATTAAATTATAATGGCAGTATCGTAATTATTAGGGCGGGGGAGGGAAACGCGTAATTTAAATTTTCAAATCAGTTTATGGATCAAACGCATGAAATTATCATCTTCCTAACAAGAAATTTTCCAGAAAATATTATGAAGCTCAAGAACACGTTCCAACCAAATCTTCACCAAAATTAACAAAATTATAACCGTTGGAATCGTATGAACGCGTAGAACACAAATCCTAACTCTAATCAAACTAAAACTTCCTAAATCTCAAGAATCATATGAGTTAGGGTTTTACGTCGAACCTTCGAGTTAAGATATCTAAGCCTACGCTCAATCATTTTTAATTCCGAAACCAGCACGATGCTCTACGCAACAAGGCCTACACCACGCACACAACAATTCAATGAAACGGACGAATCGAATTCGGGACGAACCTGCTATGGCAGCGGTGTAATCGATGGAAATGGCGCGCGATTTGCATAAACAGTAACAGTACCAGCTATAGGAACGATGATGTGATGCTCAGTTTCAATTGCTTCCACTCCTATTGTCCACAATTCCAATTTGCCATGGATGAGGTGAGGTTGGACAGTCACGATTTTGTGATCTTTGCAATCCAAATGCCACAAACAGTTGTTGTTGATGATGCTATGAATCCAATGCAACTAAAATCGTGCGAATTGGTGAAGGAATGAAGGAGATTTGGTCAATTTTGCAATGATGAGTTCTTGGTGATTCTTGGAGAAGATTTGTGATTTTGATCTGAAAATTTTGTGAATGAGAATTCTGTTATGTTTAGGAGATCATTAAGCTTTTATACCATGCCTTTAATCATGATTAACAATCCCTTAATCCAAATTGGCATTGTTAAGCTAATATGCAATTTTCCTCAATTTGGCCAAAAATGCCCTTTCCTTATAACAGTCCAAATTGCAGCTCAAATATGGTTTCAACATGTCCAAAATACCACTTGTAATGTGTAGAAACAATTCCCACCTCAATTGGATGCCTATTGTGCAATTTCACCATTTGATGGAAAAAGTCCAATTTGTGCACTTTCATTTTTCGAGCCAAAACTCAAATTATGAGGCCTAGCCATGAAATGAGGATTCAAACACATTCTAAATGTCATTCCTGAGGTGTTACAAAAGGTCCCATTCCAAAATTCCAAATATTTTGACACTTGGACGATTTTGCCCCTGGTCCAATTCAGTTGTCCAGTTGAAAAGTGACTTTTTGCCTTGGCCCTTTTTGGAAAAATCCAATGATGCACCCTTGAAGTACATGTCAAATGGAGTTTGTGCATATAAAGAACTTGCAATTTGGACCAACCATGTGGTAGTTATGGCCTCCTGATTACGGGTCTTTTCTGAAATTCACTGAGCCATATTTTGCAAACCACACATTGGATTTCCAAGTTCTTGGACTTTTTGGAATGGTGAGAACAATATCTTCAACTTTCATGTTGGACAAAATTCCATTTGAAGCTTGTATGATGAAGTTATTTTGAGGAGAAAAAGTTTCCATTTTGGGCAGCTGAAATTACAGGTCATCTGCTATTTTTGGAAACTTTCTGTCAGGCCTCCAAATCTTCAACCTTGGTCTTTGAAATGCCAAATGAAGTTTATATAGACATGAATGAGACATATTCAACCAATTCCAATCATCAAATCACTGATTAAATGTACAGTTGACCAAAGTTGACTTTCTAGGGTTTCTGGTTGACTGAGCAAGGACTGGTGACTTCTGAGCATCCAATCTTTGGCCAAACCACTTCAAAATGATCCTTGGACCATATGAGCTTGAAAAATCAACCCTAGGGCTTTGTCTCAATAAAAATGGCACTTGCTTGCTTGATTGACTGATTCTCCTGATCAGTTGACCTAGTTCATCAACTGAGCTTGCACTTGGGCACATGGACAATGCAATGTTATGCAGTGGACATTGTTAATGCTATGACCTAATATGAAATGAATGTACACAATGGTAGGGTGCAAATTTGAGGTGCTACAGCTGCCCCTATTCAATCAACTGGGAACCCGAATGGATGAGAGCAATGGCTGTCAGACTTTCAGGGTAAACAGGGATTGAATACCAAGAACCGTAGAATTTGCACACTGCTGGGATTTGTCTTTCTTGTTTTTGTTGTTTTTTTTTTTCAGAGGTACAAGCACATCCAATCATCGACACACGATGAATGGGAACAGAAATCATCTCAACTAGATGCCAACGGACAACTAGGAAAAACTCCACGTTTACCAAGACCAACGGAGAGGTAAATCAACTCTACTGGGGATAACCAGGAAAGGATACAACCATACGTCAGCGGACGTAATGGGAAAAACTCAACGTTTACCAAGACCAACGGAGAGGTAACCAATCATTAATGAATGACTGGAAGGATAGTGATACAACCATACGTCAGCGGACGGAATGGGAAAAACTCAACGTTTACCGAAACCAACGGAGAGGTAACCAATCATTAATGAATGACTGGAAGGATATACAACCATACGTCAGCGGACGCAATGGGAAAAACTCAACGTTTACCAAAACCAACGGAGAGGTAAATCCACTTGGGGAAAGGTACAACTAGACGTCATAGGACGAATAGGAAAAACTCAACGTTTACCGAAACCAACGGAGAGGTAACCAGACATCATCGGATGAATGGGAAGAGAGATACAACCATACGTCAGCGGACGAAATGGGAAAAACTCAACGTTTATCGAAACCAACGGAGAGGTAGCCAGACATTAATGAATGAATGGGAAGACTCGACCAGACGTCATAGGACGAAAGGGAGAAGCTCGACGTTTATCGACACCAACGGAGAAGGAGGAAACTCAGCCAGACGTCATAGGACGAAAGGGAGACTCAACGTTTATCGACACCAACGGAGAAGGAGAAAACTCAACCAGACATCATAGGATGAAAGGGAGACTCGACCAGACGTCATTGGACGAAAGGGAGAAGGAGAAAACTCAGCCAAGACGTCACAGGACGAAAGGGAGACTCAACGTTTATCGACACCAACGGAGAAGGAGAAAACTCAACCAGACATCATAGGATGAAAGGGAGACTCGACCAGACGTCATTGGACGAAAGGGAGAAGGAGAACACTCAGCCAGACGTCATAGGACGAAAGGGAGAAGGAGAACACTCAGCCAGACGTCATAGGACGAAAGGGAGACTCAACCAGACGTCATCGGACGAAAGGGAGAAGGAGAAAACTCAGCCAGACGTCATAGGACGAAAGGGAGAAGGAGAACACTCAGCCAGACGTCATAGGACGAAAGGGAGACTCAACCAGACGTCATCGGACGAAAGGGAGAAGGAGAAAACTCAGCCAGACGTCATAGGACGAAAGGGAGAAGGAGAACACTCAGCCAGACGTCATAGGACGAAAGGGAGACTCAACCAGACGTCATCGGACGAAAGGGAGAAGGAGAAAGCCACTTCACGAGGGAAAGGCACCACAACCGGAAACCGAATAGGACGTCTACTGGGAATTCTGGTTGGGAATCAACCAGACATTAATGAATGAACTGGGAATAGGGTATACAATCAGACGTTCATGGACGAATGAGAAAAACACAACGTTTATCGAAACCAACGGGGAGGTAGATCCACTTGGGGAAAGGTACAACTAGACGTCATAGGACGAATAGGAAAAACTCGACGTTTATCGACACCAACGGAGAGGAGGAGACTCTGAGGGGAATCATCTGGCCTTACCAAATGATCTGCGGGGAATAAGCAACTAGACGTCATCGGACGCATAGGAAAAACTCGACGTTTATCGACACCAACGGAGAGGAGGATTCTTCTGGGGACGACCCTGTGGGGAAAGATATCAACTATACGCCAACAGACGCATAGGAAAAACTCGACGTTTATCGACACCAACGGAGAGGAGGAAACTTCACTAGGGAAGAGTGAACACAACCAAATCATCAACGGATAATTGGGAAAAACTCGACGTTTATCGACACCAACGGAGAGGAGGAAACTTCACTAGGGAAGGGACGACGTTACGAACATCGAAAGATGATGTTTACCGACACCAAAAGCAGACCAGACACTACGCATGACTGGGAAAGCACCGAAAGATGGTGTTTACCGACACCAAAGAAACAACACACGCGGGTGCTGACAGGGTAATGGCATCTACAAGATGGCAGGGCAAGGCTACACACTTGCATGGGATCTCACTGGGGAACAAGGTCACTACAGCGAGCAAACAGGAAGGAACACCAAAGATACCGGGTTGTAGGCAGAAAACAGGTGACCGACCAAAGCGTGAATTGGTTTGTGCCAAAACACTCAACATCCTGAAGAGGGCTAGAAAAGCAGTCTTGTTAGAGGATGGACATTCAATTCCACAAGGAATACGAATCTTACTCGGCTGGGGAGGACGACTTCGACCCAAGAGCGCATGAGACATATTATCTATAGCCGTCAAAACGTAGATAATAGACTCGCATGGAAGATTATCCATAACCGGGTTGGTTGTTAAATGGATAAATCAACCGACATCATCCTGAAGAGAGCAAAGGCAAACTTGTTAAAGGATGGACATTCGATTCCGAACAAAGGAATACGAACCTTACTCTGCTGGAGAAAACAATCAAAGGACTGACCAGAGAGTGCATGAGACATATTATCTATAGCCGTCAGAACGTAGATAACACACTCGCATGGAAGATTATCCATAACCGGATTGGTTGTTAAACGGATAAACGACCGAAAAGAAAGGCATCAGGGTACCAGACTAGGTATGCAAAAGATGACCAATCAAAAGAGGATGAAGATGCCAACTCGGAGCAAATACCCAAAAGGAAGGGGAAGACCCACTGGGGACAATACTGCTTGATCAAGGCCAGTATCCAGAGGGGACAAGACTATCAATACCGCAAACTGGGTACTGATAACTGCAAAGGGGGGATTATATCTACCGGTTTGTAGGCAGAAAACCACAGAAAAGTAACCAGTCATCGATAGGATGAGCACACAGGGTTAACTCCACAACAAAGAGAGAACGTGGGATTTTACAACTACCAGCTAGTAGGTAGAAACCCACAAAGATAGGACTTACAACTACCGGTTTGCAGGTAGAGGCCAACAAACAGCATGAACCACAAAGGTTACCTCTGCTAGGGGATGAAGGTGGGATTTTACAACTACCAGGAGTAGGTAGAAAACCACGACGATAGGACTTACAACTACCGGGTTGTAGGTAGAGGCCCGAAATTCCGCTGAGTATAAGATGAAAGAGTGCCGGTTAGTGAGCAACTATTCATTTATGCCCCAGGGAAAAACAGGAGACAGCCACAAGGAAGCCAATTCGGGATCGATCCAAAAAGGCAAACTGAACCAAGACATCCTAATGAGGAAAGAACTCACTAGGGAAAACCCATCCCGTGAAGGAGGGAACGGAAGCAACCGTCATCCACGAGGATGTATCTCAGTGGGGAGCGCGGAAAGGATTGACACTTTCTGCTTAAGGGGCATACTCTACATGGAGAGATCAGACACACCCACATCTGCTAGGGGAAAAGATCCAAGCCGGCAAGATGCTACCAATTGGGGAGTAACAATGCTGGGGATACCCACTCGACTAAAGAGTCGCTTGTTGGGGAAACACCTTTCTCAACCCTGCTGGGGAACCCAATCCTGAAGTCGATCCAAGCGATGCCAAACTCTTTCCAACGACCCATTCTCGGTCAATTCACCACTACCTAGGGCTAATGGACATGTTTGCAATGTTGATGCATGAGTTTTTTTTTCTACACAATGCCCCATGATCATGGAAATGCTATGCACTAATGATGCAATATGTTATGCCTATCTAAATGATGGATGCATAAACACACGTCTCCTCCAGAGACAACATCGGGGAGCTCCAGGAACTCTGCTGAGGTTCTCATTACTAAGTCAATTTCCACCCTGCTGGGGAAAGACAAACCTTGCTGGGGAAGAACCATCAACCCGGACTTGCTTGGCGATTACCCTGCTAGGGGAGGCAACCAATGCTTGTCTCTACTGGGGATGATTTCACCGGACTCGATCCGCTTGGGAACCTCGCTGAGGGAAAACCATCAACACAAACTCTGCTGGGAAGACAGCTTCAGACTTGGGAAACAGTCACAACTCCGCTGAGGGTATGGTAACCTTCAGGCTTGCTGAGGAGGCACTGATCTCGAATCTGCTAGGGAGATGACACTCTCAAACCCATTGGGGAAATACGGCCTATCGGACACAGGCCGCCCTTCGATTCGTCGAACACTGGTGTTCATCATCCTACCACAGTGTTGACTTTCCGCTTTTGAGAACTTCCAGGCTCATCTAGATCTTTTCTGCTCCATCCCGCGAAGATCGAATTCCTGGGATTCATACAAACTTTCCAGTCCTTAGATTTTGAAGAGTCTTCTTGATTAAACCTTCCAGGATCGTCGTCGTAATCCTTCACCGTCCTCTCATTATTCATCTATCCCTTGCCCCTGGTTGGACTCTGTGGGGATCTTTTGTCAAAAGGCTTCATATCACTACTTGCCAGCGAATGAAGATATCTAACAGCACCTGCACAAGAGATTGTTAGATAAAAGCGTGCCCCAGGCGTGCCAACACTTCAACATCTTGGTCACTTAAACTTCCGAATAAGATTTCCAGATTTCAATCTCATAAGCATGCATCGGAAGGGACCGCTATGTTTCAAAATGCAACTATTCTTTATCAAAATAAACGGATGTTTTCGTAATCAAAGCGGTAATGAAAACAAAAACAAAACTATTTGACTGAACACATTTATTGACTGAAACAAAAAGGTGGCTCAGAATCGAGCAACACAACGGAAGCAAACCCTGGAAAGAGGTGATCGCGCATAAAAGTGAAAAAATCTACCCTAATGGAAATGCGGAACCGTGATCTCATCGGGTTCCAACTCGGTTACACCCCATATGTCCTCAAGACTTTCCTCACCTTCTGTCTTCTGAACAAGACGCTTCCGATCGATCTCTGTCGGAGACTAGCCAAGTCATATCTCAAGCACAAACGATCATGTCGGACGCAGTTGTTCGTTACAATCCCTCTTTTGCCTGGACCGCCCTTTTGGGTTTCAGTCCACCGGGATACCCTTTTTTGCCCAAGTCGCCCTTGTGGGGTCTTCGACTTGCCGGGTGTACAGCTTTTTATTATCCCTAACTTTTGCCCGAACCTTCTCTTTTTTCTTGGTTCGCCGGGATGCCCTTTTTTGCCTGGACTCTTTCATTCTTTTTGTCCAGCGGGTCTTTTTTTTTTTTCACGAAGTATCTTCTAACTGCGTCCGCATTCACAGGGAATGGAAAATATTCATCATTCGTGGTCATCGATCACAAGGCTCTGTCAGAGGAGACCTTTTCGACCCCGAATGGACATTCATAACTGTTTATCCACTTGCCCCACGATCGTCTTGAGGAGGAAGGATCCTTTTCAACATCACATCTCTTCCATACTACCCACGAGGTCCCACTTCTCGGTTAACAACACGCTTCATTTATTGGGTACAACTGCCCCATGACAAGTAACTGTCGAACTCTTTTCTCAATCAGGCTCAACGCGTCATACCGAGTCCTCATCCACTCATCCTTTTTCAAGTTTACGTCCAACGGGACCCCATGACGAAACCTGAGTCTCAAATGGTAGTACAACCTTCATCTCATACCGGAGTGAGAAAGGCGTTGCCCCAGTAGATGCACGTACCGAAGTACGACACTCAGGATACCAACCTCGTATTCAGCCACCATCGTTGGTGCTTTCAACTGTTATCGGGGAAGCACTAGCTCATTCACTTTAAACTCTCCCCATCAGACATCAGAACCCGTTCGGATTCAGGGTCAGGCCCCTCCTCCGGGATCGGTCACTCTCAATCTTTCGATTTGAGTAACTCGAGATGTCCTCATCAGGGACTTCAAACTTCCTTGGTTGAGAATCATCGATGGGTTGTTGGGCGAGATAACCATACAATACCCTCTTCTCGATTGCTTTCTGGGAGGTATACTGAATATCGTATTCAGTTGACGCCATTTGCCCTCTCGCAACCCGTCCGTTCAACGCTATCTCCTCAAGCACATACTTGATCAGATCCATTTTGGACATCCACAAGGTGGTATGAACCAGCATACTGTCTCAGTCGGCGAGCAGCCTATGCCAAAGTACATCAAGTTTTCTCGAACAGTGAGTGTATTGTTTCACAGTCGATAAACCTTTTGCTTAGGTAAATTGCATGCTCTTTTCGACAAGACTAGTCATGCTGACCCACCACACACCTCCTAGACCCCTTGAGGGCTGGCAAGTACCAAATCAACATTTATTCCTTCCACGGGAGGCATTAGAATCGGAGGTTCCTGCAACTTATTCTTTTTTCATTTTCCATGCCCCTTGGCAGTCATCATTCCACCTGACCATTTGATTTCTTTTTTTTTTCGGTTCAGGCGTTTCTAGTATTGTTTTTTTCTTTTTTTTTCTTTTTTTTTTTAGCAGGATCGACCTCGACTCCTCTTCCGTTCACAATAAGCCCCGACAACTTACCGGACAGCACTCCACAAGTGCACTGGTTCGGACTTAGCCTCAGTCTGAGTAGTTTCGATCTGGTCAAACAATTTGCCCCAGATCCACCGGATGCCCCTCTTCTGCTTGGGACTTTGTCATCATGTCATCAACATGGCATTCGCTTTCACGATGAGTCATATCATGAAACAAAGTCACCGTAGCCCTTTGATCCGTGGCGCCGGTTTTCTTCTTCACTAGAGGATAGTCTTCTCTCGTGGTAGCTCGTGCCCCACAACATGGGTATTCCACCCTGGTGTACCTTGATGCAACCAGGTGAAGATATCAACCTGCTCTTTCGACAGGGCTACCATTCTGTTTTTGACTTGCCTCTGAAGCGGCCTCAACTTTCATTTCCCTTCTGACCTCGGCGGTACTTGGGATTACCATCTTGACTCGCTCCTCGTGTGGTTGAATCACCTTCTCCTCTTGTTTCAACAACCTGGCTATTTCCAGCAGATCACAATCTTCTTCGCCTTTTTCTTCGGCATGATAGCTTGGATTGTCGAAGTCATATAGAGGTGTAACCAAATTGTTATCAATGAGATCAGGAGGGTAATCACTTTTGTGGTCGGAACCAAATGAGTCAAAAGGAAAGAAAATAAAAACATTGCCATTTTTATTTTATTTTTTTAAACTGCAAAAAGTGAAAAACAGGGAACACCGCTTTTGATCACAAAAACATCCATTTATTACTGATGCAAAATGTTGCAAAATGAGACACATGAGATGGCCCTTACAATGGACCAGTACGTTTCGGGCAAAACGTATGGCTTTCATGCAAACAAAATTAACACAGAAAAACTACTCTTCCGGATGAGCGACAATGATGCTTTTGGAGGCTTTCCAGTTGCCTGGTACGCACGACTTTATCCACAGCTCTAGCTCGCGGTCGCGGTCGATCTCTCCACTCACTGAACAAACATGACCAGGATCCAGCATTCCTGCACTGACAAAGGTGTACGATGGACGACGTCCTCTGTTTGGTCTAGACGACTCTTGATCTGGCCGATAACCGATCCCAAACATGTCTGCCTTTACCGGTGTTGAGTGGATCCATCAGTTTGGATTTGTGGCCCCTAGCAGGATGTCTGAGCAGACGAGCTATGCGCACCGGTTGACACCTACAAAACAGCAAATGGGTTAGTATGACTCACACATGCAATGTCTGTCCGTACTAGGAAAATTCTGTCCTTGGATTCCGGTTTCATCGAGACAGATAAAATTTTATCAACAACATTCTGACATCTGGATATCTCTCAACCAGAATCTTAATCAAAAATGGACCCTGAATATGGACAGACATGGGTTGAATGCAGATGAATGCGAAATGAGACCAATGCGAATGCATGAATGCAGGTCACTGTGCCACCAAGTCATCTGAGGACCCATCAAATCTCTGGACCAGTCACAGTCATCGGGACTAAGTCACCATAAATCCGACTTGGGGAGTTCCGAAATAAACGGAACCGGAGATTACATTACTATCACAGGAACATCCACTGAACGGATGACAGCCAGATCCTCTGAACCGGTACTTTCAAATTCAACCCGGGGATCCGAAATAAACGGAACCCGCTGATAAACCACGGACAGAACTCTGGCGTCCCAGAAATAAGTGTCCATAATTCACAGTCACCATCAGTACCAAGAGTCACCAACAAGTCACCAACCAGTCAGCAACTGTACCTGTAATGATCATTCCCTCCCACTCACGGGTGTCATCTAGGCCAGGGTAAGGTCAAGAGAAACGCAGCATAAATAACCTTTCGCAGAATATCATCCTGTGCACACCCGATGTATGCACCGATAATATCCCACCAGGGTCTGAACTGCTCGTGATATCAATGTTCCGCTAAGTGGCGCCATACCACCCGCTTCCCATGAATCACTCTATTCCTAGGTTTCCTAGATTGCACTCATAGCCTGGGTATTGGGCCTTTTACCTCGAGTAAATCCCACCCCCAATCAGAGAAAACACAGCCAGCACAGCAGATGGAATGAATAAATGCAAACATTAATGCACACATTGAATGCAAACAGTAAACGACATGAATGCAATAAATAAAGCAGCATATAACAACCAAAGCCCTAACCTAGAGAGCGCTAGGAGAGACTCGCTTAGGGAAGAAGGACCAGCACAGGTCAACTTCTCTTTTTCCCCAGCAGAGTCGCCAGCTGTCGCATTACGCGAAAAACCGGCGGGAAAACAAGAACAACAGAGCCGCCACCGTGCGTTATTTATCCCAAAAGAGGGAAAGGAAACGCTCAGAGTAAACCTGGAAAAGACGTGGTCTCGCGACCAAAGAGAATGGGATCGGGAGTCGGTTATGCGAAGGGAAGGTATTAGCACCCCTACGCATCCGTCGTACTCGACGGGATCCACGCACAATAGGAAGGAAAATGGTTGCTAAAAATACTGCTCACACACACACAAACATCGGCTGAAAGAGACACAAGAAAACAGACTGAAACTGACTCGGCAGGATATCGCATCCTGGGCCTACTTAGTCTATCAAGCATAGACATCAGAGTCAAAGTAGTTCGGACTGGGGAAACAACACATGCTCGCTAGGATGTCGCATCCTATGCATACGTATCTCCTTTGGACGAAGGAGAATCAGAGCATTCGTAGCTCGGCTAACACGCACACAAACAAACACGGGCAAAGGCAAACGTGGAGCCTGAATGCCAACCACTGGACTTACATCAGCATCCGAACCAAAACACACACAAGAGGGCAAACATGGAGCCCGACTGCCAATCACTGGACTTACGTCGGCGTCCGAACCAAACACACGCATACTGGAACCCGAATGCCACTCGATGGACTTACATCAGCTTCCAAGCACACAACAAGACACAGGATGTGGAATGCCAATCGCTGGGCTTACATCCACCTCCTAACACCCACACAGGAAGAAGAAGGGTCTCGATTGCAACTAGGGCAAGAGAAAGGGAAGGTCTCAATCGCAACGAGGGCGAGAGAAAAGAATTAGTGTTAGTCGTTAGTCAAACTCGGCAAGACATCGCATCTCGTGCCTACGTATCTCATTTGGACATGAGAATCAGAGTTGCCGTAGTTCGGCTAAACTATTCCTGTTGGTTTGTGTTTTTTAGGTGGACAACGTCACTACGCAATCTACCTGATGCTCGACCTTTGGAGACTTACTCACCTGTAGTAGAAGGAGTTGACGTATCCTTAAGAGGGGATAATGTTTGTTTGTGTTTTAGGAAAGCTCAAGCAAGAAAGGAAGTCCTATACGAAGGAACCGTGCTACCTTAATTGACATGCAAACGAGACTACGCGGAGTCTAGCAAACCTAGGGGATACAATCACACCACACAAACATATACAGCATGAAATAAACACACCAACAAGGGGCTCAAACATCAGGGTTAGGCTTTAGTCGAGGGGTCATATCAACCTCAACAAACAAGCCTCTGTATCGGGGTCAGGTTAGCTCTTAACCTTGCCATTGAGGGGCTAAGGTGAAGCTAGATGAAAGGTGATGAGGGGTGTGCCTCATTGCTTCTATCTCAAGTCAGAGAGAGCATCAGACAAGGGAGCGTGGGTCCAGAATGGGGGGACCCTTCTACGCTCAGGACATAGACTCGACTGTACAATGTACAAGATCTTGGGCTCGGATCTCAATGCTACAACCATGTAATGGGAGCAAGGAGAAGACTCACAGAATAGTGGGGGATAGATTGCTTATCCCTACCTTCCACCAATTGCCTCAAATGAGGACTTTTCCTGCTTGGGACAAATATAAACATACACAAGCATTGCCTCTTAAGGAGGACTTCAGACAATGTGCCCGGCCCGGTAACAGCCGGGTCTCCAGACTACATGAAGAAGAAAATTCTATACCTCAATGCCAATTTCTTATAAGCAAAGCAATGCAAGTTCTTAAGAGAACTGAGCAACTAAGTGTACCTGTACAAAAGTCAAACAGAATCAGCATCCCATTCATAACCAGACAACAATATAATGATCAACAGTGTACAATCATAATCAAACAATGGTGTGCATAGCACAAAGCTCAAGGCTCAAACATCCTACAAAACAAACACATTAGTTTATAGGTCAAGCAACACAATCCCCAAATGTGAAACAAATGCCTTAATCCTTAACTCCTTAACCTGAAAAGCCACAATCACATTCAAATGTAAGTAACATGACCACTAGGACTAGCCTAGGGTCCAAAAGAAGGAAAAATCCTAAAACAACAACCAATTCATGATCAAAGTCAAGCTATTTCAAATACAAAGGGATCCCAATTGGTCCCATATTCAAACTATGTACACATTTTATTCTATGCAACATGTAAGGCAAAGTGAGCAATGTTAAATCACATATAGACAACCAGAATGATTACATCCAAAAAAATATCAAAACAACACAGTAAATTCCACAAAAATTATATCCTAAACAGAGGACATTCAACAAGCTACATGTCAAATTTCAATCAATTTGGATTAGTGGAACTATGGGAATTAATTCAACATGTCTAAGCATGCAAAAACACAATCAAATGAGGTTACAAAATATACATCAACTTCAATCCAATGGCAAACAGTGACATTTAATGGGAAATGGATGGGACCAAAGCCAAATGAAAGCTACACATGTCAGGAACTATTCTACCAAATTTCATGGTCATATCATTCATCATGCTCATTCTATGCATAAAATAAGGCAAACTAGTTCAAAGGAAGCATTAAGCCTACAAACAGAATTATTGCATTCAAATCCACATCAACACAATCCCAAAAATTCTCAAATAAATTACACCTAAACAGGACCTAATCCAGGTATGGCACACCAAATTTCAGCTTAATTGGGCAAATGGAACCATGTCAATGAAAATCAACAAAAACAGGCACAATTATAGGCTCCAAATCACAACATCAACACATACTTCCACTTCAAAAATTCATAATTCAATGAAAACAACAAAGAAATGGATGAGACCAAAACAGGGATGTCACATTATGTGTCTATTACAAGCATATCAAATTTCATGATGATACAGTACCATATGAGCATTTCACAATGAATCTACCAACCTATGTCACACAAGCTTGCAAATTCAATCATCAGAAATGAAAAATCATGATCAATTAGAAAACACAAGGAACAATTCCACAAAAATTACCAGGGGATCCTAACATGTTAATGATCATCCATACCAAATTTCACACAATTCTAACAAGGATAAGTCATGCTAAAAAATCCATCAAATTGGCATCAAGAGGTGTGACACCAATTGTCACACCTAAGTTTGAAAAATTGTAACTCAATGATCAAGTATCATAAATTCAAGATATTTACATGGAAAAAAACCTCAGCCAGTCAAGATTCAACACAAAAATTTTCAGCCATTTATCATACAATATGAGAATTTCATGATCAAAATGGTGTAAGGTATCACAAATGCACATGTGGAAGAAACCCTAGGCAAAAATGCAAAATAATCCAAGCATAACTTTGACCAATAGGTCAAAAATCATCTACAGCCAAACACCAAGTCAACAAAATTATTTTTATATTTTGTGATTTTTCTATAATTTTCTATGATTTTTCTAAGGTCACATGTATTTTTTTATGATTTTTTAAGAATTAATTGGAATTAATTAATTAAATTATAATGGCAGTATCGTAATTATTAGGGCGGGGGAGGGAAACGCGTAATTTAAATTTTCAAATCAGTTTATGGATCAAACGCATGAAATTATCATCTTCCTAACAAGAAATTTTCCAGAAAATATTATGAAGCTCAAGAACACGTTCCAACCAAATCTTCACCAAAATTAACAAAATTATAACCGTTGGAATCGTATGAACGCGTAGAACACAAATCCTAACTCTAATCAAACTAAAACTTCCTAAATCTCAAGAATCATATGAGTTAGGGTTTTACGTCGAACCTTCGAGTTAAGATATCTAAGCCTACGCTCAATCATTTTTAATTCCGAAACCAGCACGATGCTCTACGCAACAAGGCCTACACCACGCACACAACAATTCAATGAAACGGACGAATCGAATTCGGGACGAACCTGCTATGGCAGCGGTGTAATCGATGGAAATGGCGCGCGATTTGCATAAACAGTAACAGTACCAGCTATAGGAACGATGATGTGATGCTCAGTTTCAATTGCTTCCACTCCTATTGTCCACAATTCCAATTTGCCATGGATGAGGTGAGGTTGGACAGTCACGATTTTGTGATCTTTGCAATCCAAATGCCACAAACAGTTGTTGTTGATGATGCTATGAATCCAATGCAACTAAAATCGTGCGAATTGGTGAAGGAATGAAGGAGATTTGGTCAATTTTGCAATGATGAGTTCTTGGTGATTCTTGGAGAAGATTTGTGATTTTGATCTGAAAATTTTGTGAATGAGAATTCTGTTATGTTTAGGAGATCATTAAGCTTTTATACCATGCCTTTAATCATGATTAACAATCCCTTAATCCAAATTGGCATTGTTAAGCTAATATGCAATTTTCCTCAATTTGGCCAAAAATGCCCTTTCCTTATAACAGTCCAAATTGCAGCTCAAATATGGTTTCAACATGTCCAAAATACCACTTGTAATGTGTAGAAACAATTCCCACCTCAATTGGATGCCTATTGTGCAATTTCACCATTTGATGGAAAAAGTCCAATTTGTGCACTTTCATTTTTCGAGCCAAAACTCAAATTATGAGGCCTAGCCATGAAATGAGGATTCAAACACATTCTAAATGTCATTCCTGAGGTGTTACAAAAGGTCCCATTCCAAAATTCCAAATATTTTGACACTTGGACGATTTTGCCCCTGGTCCAATTCAGTTGTCCAGTTGAAAAGTGACTTTTTGCCTTGGCCCTTTTTGGAAAAATCCAATGATGCACCCTTGAAGTACATGTCAAATGGAGTTTGTGCATATAAAGAACTTGCAATTTGGACCAACCATGTGGTAGTTATGGCCTCCTGATTACGGGTCTTTTCTGAAATTCACTGAGCCATATTTTGCAAACCACACATTGGATTTCCAAGTTCTTGGACTTTTTGGAATGGTGAGAACAATATCTTCAACTTTCATGTTGGACAAAATTCCATTTGAAGCTTGTATGATGAAGTTATTTTGAGGAGAAAAAGTTTCCATTTTGGGCAGCTGAAATTACAGGTCATCTGCTATTTTTGGAAACTTTCTGTCTGGCCTCCAAATCTTCAACCTTGGTCTTTGAAATGCCAAATGAAGTTTATATAGACATGAATGAGACATATTCAACCAATTCCAATCATCAAATCACTGATTAAATGTACAGTTGACCAAAGTTGACTTTCTAGGGTTTCTGGTTGACTGAGCAAGGACTGGTGACTTCTGAGCATCCAATCTTTGGCCAAACCACTTCAAAATGATCCTTGGACCATATGAGCTTGAAAAATCAACCCTAGGGCTTTGTCTCAATAAAAATGGCACTTGCTTGCTTGATTGACTGATTCTCCTGATCAGTTGACCTAGTTCATCAACTGAGCTTGCACTTGGGCACATGGACAATGCAATGTTATGCAGTGGCCATTGTTAATGCTATGACCTAATATGAAATGAATGTACACAATGGTAGGGTGCAAATTTGAGGTGCTACACCGGGGAATACTGCCAACTTCTTCTGGGGAAAAAACAGGCTTGCTGGGGGAAGAGAATTGGTAGTGGATTCATTGGAAGCATGATTAGACCTTATCCTTGATCCTGAAGTGGGGTAGTAATTGCTATTGCTATTCTATGCATGTATTTTGGTAAACATTGGTCATATTCAAATGCACATATTAATTCAAATTAAATCAATGGACATTTATGCAAACAAAACAGAAGAGTAAAAGTGAAATAAAATTGCATTGCTTTTTGAAAGAGGGCCTATGAACAGGCAATCTGTGTACAAGAAGACAAAAATCCTAGTAAGAGGAAATTGTCAAGAACACAAAGAGAAAGCTATGCAGAGAAAGTCCTGTTGATTTTAATTCCACTACTGTCATCCTGTCTTCGAGCATCTCATCCCCTGCTGTCGGATAGAAGTAATTGGCTTGGTCAGTCCCCTGAACTTGGACGAAAGTTGACTGAGAACGGGACATAGTCATACGCTTTAATCCCTAATTTTTGCCTGGACCGCCTTTTCAGGTTTTCAGTCCACCAGGATACCCTTTTTTGCCCAAGTCGCCTTTTCAGGTTTTCGACTTGCCGGGTGTACATTCTTTTATATATATATCCCTAATTTTTGCCCGAACCCTTTTGGTTCGCCGGGATGCCCTTACTTTTGCCTAGGTACGTCGACCTAGCGGGTCTCTTCTATGCGTAGTATTTTTTAACTATGTCCGCGTTCACGGGATGCGGGAAGTCTTCGCCATCCATTGTAGCAAGTATCATGGCTCCACCAGAGAATACCTTCTTAACCACGAATGGCCCTTCGTATGTGGGAGTCCATTTGCCTCTGGGATCACCTTGGGGTAGAATAATACGCTTGATCACCAAGTCACCAATTTGATACACCTGTCTCTTGACTCTTTTGTCAAATGCTTGGGTCATGCGCTTCTGATATATCTGCCCATGACAAACAGCCGCAAGTCTCTTTTCATCAATCAAATTTATCTGATCGAGTCGTGTCTGAATCCATTCATCTTCATCTAAGCCCGCCTCTTTCATGATTCTTAGAGAGGGAATCTGGACTTCCACTGGTAAAACGGCTTCCGTTCCGTATACTAAAGAGAAAGGAGTTGCCCCTGTCGAAGTGCGTACTGAAGTGCGATAACCGTGAAGAGCAAACGGTAACATCTCATGCCAGTCTTTGTACGTTACTGTCATCTTTTGTACGATCTTCTTGATATTCTTATTAGCAGCTTCTACAGCGCCATTCATCTTTGGTCGGTACGGAGAAGAGTTGTGATGCTTAATTTTGAACCGCGTGCAGAGTTCAGTAATCATCTTGTTGTTCAAATTAGTACCATTATCAGTGATAATTCTTTCAGGGATGCCATATCGACAAATAAGACTATTCTTGATGAACCGTGCCACCACATTCTTAGTGACAGAAGCGAATGAGGCTTCCTCTACCCACTTTGTGAAGTAATCAATAGCGACGAGAATGAAGCGATGTCCATTAGAAGCCGTAGGTTTAATCTCTCCGATCATATCGATGCCCCACATTGCAAAGGGCCAAGGAGCTGTCAACACGTTCAATGGAGCAGGAGGCACATGTACTTTGTCTGCATAGATCTGACACTTGTGACAGGTTCTGGAGTGATGGTGGCAATCAGCTTCCATGGTAGACCAATAATACCCGGATCTCAGAATCTTCTTGGCCATTGTATGTCCATTAGAATGAGTCCCAAAAATACCGTCATGCATGTCTTCCATAATCCTTTCTGCTTCCTTTTTATCCACACAGCGAAGCAGAGTCGAATCATGATTACGTTTGTATAATACTCCGTTACTCAGAAAGAATTTAGCGGAGAACTTCCTCAGGAATTTTCTGTCCTTGATGGATGCCCCTTCAGGGTATTCCTGAGCTTCCAAATATCTTCTTACGTCGTGGAACCAAGGTTTCTCCTGTACCTCCTCAGTGTTAAGTCCATAACAGTATGCTGGTTCATCTAACCGTCCAATGGTGATCCTGGGAGCTTCATTGTCCCATCTGACTCTGAACATAGATGACATGGTAGCTAATGCGTCCGCCAACTGATTCTCCTCTCGTGGAATATGTTCAAATGTTATCTCTTCAAAGTATGGGATTAAGGTCATTACCTGCTCTCGATAAGGGATGAGATTTGGATGTTTAGTATCCCATTCTCCTTTGATCTGACTGATTACCAAGGCCGAATCTCCGTATACACTCAAAAACTTGATTCGCCAATCTATAGCAGCTTTGAGTCCAAAAATACATGCTTCATACTCAGCCATATTGTTGGTACAATGAAAACATAGTCTAGCCGTGAAAGGCGTATGGTAACCCTCGGGAGAAATGAGTACAACCCCAACACCATGGCCCAGTGCATTAGAAGATCCATCGAAGACCATAGTCCATCGGGATCCCCATCCGGGTCCTTCATCTGGTTTAGGTTTTCCATTATCAGTAACAAGCATGACATCCTCATCGGGGAACTCAAAATTCATAGATTGGTAATCGTCCACCGCTTGATGAGCCAAATGATCAGCTAGCACGCTTCCTTTGATTGCTTTCTGGGTAGTGTACTGGATATCGTACTCTGTTAAGATCATCTGCCATCTCGCTATTCTTCCGGAGAGGGCAGGCTTCTCGAACATGTATTTGATGGGATCCATCCTAGAAATCAACAAAGTGGTCTGATTCAACATATACTGTCTTAGTCGGCGAGCAGCCCAGGCCAAAGCACAGCAAGTTCTCTCGAGCAGTGAGTATCTTATTTCACAGTCGGTAAACTTTTTGCTCAGGTAGTATATGGCATGCTCTTTTCGACCAGACTCGTCATGTTGCCCCAATACGCACCCCATTGAATTTTCTAACACGGTCAAATACATGATTAGAGGTCTTCCTTCAACGGGCGGTACCAGGATTGGAGGTTCTTGGAGATATTTCTTGATTTTGTCAAAAGCTTCTTGACATTCCTCATTCCATATCATCTCTTGATTTTTCCTCAGCAGCTTGAAGATGGGTTTGTAAGTAGCGGTCAAGTGGGAGATAAATCGAGCAATGTAGTTCAAGCGTCCCAAGAAACCTCTGACTTCTTTCTCCGTACGGGGAACTGGCATTTCTTGAATAGCTCTCACTTTAGCCGGGTCAACCTCGATTCCTTTACCACTGACAATAAAGCCCAAGAGTTTACCGGATCTCACTCCAAAAGTGCATTTGTTCGGATTCAATCTCAACTTGTACTTCTTCAGCCTCTCGAACAATTTGTATAAATGATCGAGATGCTCTCCTTCAGTATGAGATCTAGCTATCATGTCATCCACATATACTTCTATCTCATGATGAATCATATCATGGAACAAAACCACCATAGCACGCTGGTACGTTGCCCCGGCGTTCTTTAGACCGAACGGCATTACTTTGTAACAGAAAGTGCCCCATTGCGTCACAAACGTAGTTTTCTCCATGTCCTCAGGTGCCATCTTAATCTGGTTATAACCCGAGAATCCATCCATGAATGAGAATACTTTGTGTTGAGCGGTGTTATCTACCAGAACATCAATGTGCGGGAGGGGAAAGTCATCTTTGGGACTTGCTTTATTCAGGTCTCGGTAATCTACGCACATTCGCACCTTACCATCTTTCTTCGATACTGGTACCACATTAGCAACCCATTGAGGGTAAGAAGTAACGGCTAGGAAACCGGCATTGAACTGTTTCATAACCTCGGCTTTGATTTTCTCAGACATTTCAGGACGCATGCGACGAACCTTTTGCTTAACAGGACGACATTCTTCCTTCGTAGGTAGCCGATGCACCACTATATTAGTATCCAACCCGGGCATGTCTTCATAAGACCAGGCGAAAACCTCTACATAGTCATGTAACATCCGAATTAATCTTTCTTTGACACTGTTTTCCAATCCTGCTCCTATTCTGACTTCTTTTCTTTCCATTTCAGTACCTAGATTTACGACTTCGAGTGACTCTTCATGCGGCTGTATAGTCCTTTCCTCTTGCAGTAACAGTCTGGCAAGCTCTCCAGGGACTTCACAATCTTCCTCACTTCCATCTTCGGCTTGGTAGATCGGATTTTCAAAGTCATAATGAACAGTAGCGGAATTATTGTCAATAGGATCCAGCGTGGATACGGATCTGCGATTTATGACGTGAGTGTGTGTAAGAATGCATAGCTTGTTTGAAAGACGACAGGAAAAATAAAGAGCGCAATATTTGAATGCGAAAAAGTCCATTGATTTATTGAATATGAATATGCTTATGAAATGACAAAACCCTTAACAAATTAGCTATTGTGCCCCGGGCGTAGACACAATGCTTTAAGAAGTTCAATTGAAAAATTAAAGATTTGCAATACTAAATGGACAATAACAATTACTCCTGACTAAAGGAGATCGGGATAGTGTCTTCAGCCTTCCAATTATTGAGTCCGTCGCCAATTGTTGGGTAGATCCAGCTATCCAGGTCGCAATCACTGTCAGCATCTTCTACAGCATTGATTTGATCTTTGACCATCTTTTCAGAGTTGAATCCCAGACCAGCTTTGTCAGACTTGTACGGTACGCTGATCAGTTGACCCCAGCCAGTACAGCCACCATCTTCGACCACAGCTTGAGCATCATAGCAGGAGGAGCACGAATAACCTTGGGCACACAGGGAGTTGGCTTAAGGACAGGATCGGGCGGAGAAACCACTTCAAATGACTGAGTTGGAGTCTCGAAGAATTCACCATCCATCTCAACGTATCTGAAGGTATGCACACTACTGACAATGTATTCTTCTTCCCCACACACAGTGACAATCTTTCCCTCTACTGGATATCTCAGCTTTTGATGGAGAGACGAAGCTACAGCACCTGCCCCATGAATCCAGGGGCGTCCCAGCAAGCAGGAATAGGCGGGGCGAATGTTCATTACATGAAAGGTAGTGTTGAAGACTTGAGGTCCTATCTTGATAGGGAGAACAACTTCACCGTGGACAACACTCTTTGCACCATCGTAAGCACGCACCACAATGTCACTAGGATTCAATTCAATGCCTTTACAGTCAAGTTTATCGAGCACGACTTTCGGTAGCACATTCAAGGAAGAGCCATTATCGATCAACACATGAGCCAAAGTGATTCCCTTACACTCAATAGAAATATGCAGGGCCTTATTATGGTCTTTTCCTGCTGGTGTCAAGTCAGCATTGGAAAAGCCTAGGCCGTCGTCAACAGTCAGGTTAGCAACATAGTTTTCGAACTGATCGACGGAGGTCTCCTGAGGTACATGGGCAGTCTTCAGGAATTTTATCAAGGCATGGGCATGAGATTCAGAGGATAACAACAAGGACAACATCGAGATTTTGGAAGGAGTATGCCCCAACTGTTCTACCACATCGAAATCACTCTTGCGGATGATTTTCAGCATTTCTTCCATTTCTCGTTTGGCAACATCTTTAGTAGTAGCTTTGATCGGTGTCTCTGACTGAGAAGGGTTGACTGGTTCCTTTCCTCGGTTTTCGGGAACCGGAGGTGAGATCTCTGGAGAGAAGATCCTTCCGCTTCGAGTAACTTTACTAGTCCCAACAATGTCATTAGGATTAGCAGAATTGCCGACTTGCTTTACACCATGGATGTAAACATCACCTCCATAATTCCACGGAATGGCTTTGCTCGAGGAATATGGTACTGGGCCAGGTGTAGTAATGATCAGGGGAGCTACTCTGGGCTCAGCAATAATTTTCACAGGTATTCTGGGAGCAGTAATCTTTACTGGACCTTTGGACCTTGCAATCACAGATACTTCTTCAATAGGGTTTTCTGCCTTAGAAACCCTTTCAAAGAGGATTGTACGATCGTCTATCAGCTGTTGAATACCATTCTTCCATTTCAAACAGTCCTCGGGCCGGAGTATGCAGAGATTGCAATCTTCAGTACAACCTGGAAATAAACCAGCTTGCAATAAATTCCTCTTTATAATCGGGAGAGGAGATGCTAAGTCTGCTACAGTAGTGATGAGAGGATTGTCATCGAGAGCATTAACAGCCTTGTCATGATTAGGCATAGGAGCGGTGATGACATTAGGAGTCTCCGGAGGCTCGAACTCAATTTCCCCAGCGTCGATCATGTCCTGAATCTTATTCTTCAACAGCCAACAATCGTTTGTATCATGCCCAGGGCTATCGGAGTGATATGCACACCTGGCATTGGGATTATAACGAGGCGAAGCAGTGTTGACATTTGCAGGAGGACCTCTGAGAGTGATTAAATTTACCTTCAGCATGCTTTGCAGTGCTTGTGCTAAAGTCATATTGAGCTTGGTAAACTGCCTTCTTGGTCTGTCTTGTCTTTGCTGGAAGTTTTGAGCTGGCGGGGCTGCGATTGTCACTGCTCCAACGGCATGGTCACCATTTTTCTTATTATGATTCTTCTGACCATACACAGCATTCGATTCATTCTTCCCATGATAGGATTTCTTACTGCTTGTAGAAGTAGCTGCCTGTAACTTTCCACTTCGAATGCCGCTCTCCACCCGTTCACCTGTCAGTATAAGTTCAGTGAAACCTGATGAAGAACTCCCTAGTAGGTGGCTATAGAATGGGCCAGTCAGGGTACCCATGAACAGGTCTACTAACTCTCGGTCAGTCATAGGGGGTTTGACTCTGCCAGCCAAATCTCTCCATTTCTGAGCATACTCTTTGAAGCTTTCTTTAGATCCCATGGCCATGTTCTGCAACTGTAGCCGAGTAGGTGCTAATTCAGAATTGTACTGGTACTGCTTATAGAAAGCCGTTGCCAAATCAGTCCAGGTGCGGATGTCAGAGCTCTCGAGCTGATAATACCATTCCAACTGAGTGCCAGATAGACTTTCTTGGAAGAAGTGGATCCACAGTTTCTTATCAGTGGTATGCGGCTGAATCTTTCTCACATAAGCCCTTAAATGCATCTGAGGACAGGATGCACCATCGTACTTAGTGAAAGTGGGGATTTTGAATTTGCGGGGAATGGTCACATCGGAGACCAGACCCAGACTTTCGAAATCCAGACCAGGTGTCTTCTGACCCTCCATGGCTAGCATGCGTTCTTCCAGCAGTTTGTACTTATCATCTCTTGGAGAGTACTGTTCATTTTCATACTCTTCGTCCTCATCCTCAGGGTTAGAGAAATCAGCGTCCTCCTCCTCTGAATCCTTTTCCGCCCCCTCTTCTGGGCCATTCGGGATTCCAAATTTGATTCCCGTAGCCTGTCCTTTACGCCTTCTGCCCGGGTTAATGAAGCTCACAGCTTTCTTGTCCTTCTTCTTTTCGGCCAAAAGAGCCTTCAGTTCCTCCTGCCCCTTGGATAAGCTTAGCATCATCTCCTTGAACTGAGCATTCTGAGTCTGGAGATCTTTGACAGTTTGTTCGAGATCCATTTTTCTGTTTAAGAGGCAGACCGTGAGAATATGGTCCTTTAGAATACCTGTTATGTTATGTTATGCGATGCAATGCATGAAATGTTTTCAAGGACTTTTGGAATTTAACTTTGCATAAATCACCAACAAGAGAGAAATGTTTATTGCTACTTTTTTAATCAATGTTCATTACAACAGGAATAATAGTAAAATACAATGAAATCTCAAGTCTCCCAGGGGCGACTTCTTTTTGGGCGAAGATATGCATTGAGTCTTCGTTCCTCATTAAGCTGACTGGTGAGCTCTAATACTTTCTTCCTTTCTGCATTGAACTGAGCTTCGAAAGTATCTCTCTCCTTTCTCAACTGGGTCCAGGATCTTTTCAATTCCTCGGCATCAGTAGGCATATCTGGGTAAGAAATGATCTGGGAAGTACCTCCTTCGACCTCTGATTCAACAATCAATGGTCCGACTGCAAGATATGGCATGACAAGTTCACGAGCTCTGGCGCGTACCCATCTGAGATAAGGTTCCATAGAGTTTTTCTGTCCTAAAGTGCTTCTTTTCACCATGCCCCAAGCCCGTACAAACTTTTGACGGAGATTTTGAGGGTCATTGTCATAGTCGAACACTGTACCTTGAATAATCATTTCATGTGGACCATCTCTTCGGGCATACCCAAACTGACGTAGGGCTAAGGCAGGATTATAAGTAATACCTCCTCTTATCCCCATGAGGGGTACATTAGGGAATTCTCCACAACGGTCGATGATGATAACATTTTCTCTGAGGTTAGAACACCAACGGATGTCTAAGTGGGAGAGTGCCATTATCCGTTGGGACCATTTCAGATTTTGATCATTCTTCAAGATTGATTGAGGAAGGTGCGAAATAAACCACCTAGACAACAAAGGTACGCAGCACATGAGAGTCCCTTGCTTCTTCATAGTACGAGTGTGAAGGGAATGCAAGACATCTCCAAGCAAGGTAGGCACAGGGTTATGAGTGAGGAATATCTTAATAGCATTCATGTCTATGAATTGGTCTGGATTAGGGAATAACACCAAACCATAGATTATCAATGCTAAAACGTCCTCAAAAGCATGGACATTCATAACTTTTAGGAATTCTCGGGCCTTACTTATTAGAAATTTGGCAAGTAAACCTTTAATTCCACTTCTTGTTACCCAATTGGTCTCAATGTCAGATTTCGTCATGTGTAAAGCTGCGACAACTTCTTCGGCCTTTGGCATCTTTTCTAAACCACTGAAAGGTATTTGATCAAGGATAGGTATCCCAAGCAGCTGGGAGAATTCTTCTAATGTGGGTACCAACTGATAATCTGGGAAAGTGAAGCAATGATGCTTAGGATCGAAGAACTGGAATAGGACTCTCATCATATCTTCTTTGAAACCAGTGGTAACTAAGTTGAGAAGATGACCATGTTTCTTGTTGAACTGAGCATGATCGGGGAGTTCTGACACCAAATCCTTGAGTTGAGGAGAGATTGCTACAAGATTGATCCGGATAGTCTTCCTGGAAGCCATAACCTGTTCAAAGAGCAAAGCTAAATTCCTAAGTCCTTGAAATGGTTAGTATGATGATGTTATGGTGTTATGATGTTATGATGTTATGATGTTAAATGAGTAACGAGCATAAACAAGTCACGCAACAATCATCCCTAGGTTTTAAGGCTTGCATGAGTTCCATAGGTAAGTACCCTCCCCACTGAAGTTTGGTTGGTTCAACCTGTCCTAGAATAGTAACCGGGTTCTAGAAGGATCTCAGATCATCGACCTTTCTTTAGTTCCACTTCAGTGCAACACCAAGTGGTTGACCGAAGCTTTCCTAAAGTCCAATCTCAAAGAGTGTAGCATCGAGTATCAACCAACCTCAGTCGGAACCGAAGTCAGTTATCTCACTACTTTCTAATGGCTAGGATGAGTCAATTAGGGTTCTAAAGGTCTGGTTAATGCTTTGATGACACCACGCGGAAGCCAAATTTTTCCTCAAATAACATGAGGACCATCAGGACAACCGAAGTGTCACATTAACCGTAGCCATCATTTTAACCATTCCAGTATACGCCGGATAGTCGCGATGATCTATTGCTACTTACCTAAGGTACACTAGATCCGGGTGTAGGATCTTTCACTCAGACAATCCCTTAAAACGAAAGAACAAATTAAAACATAAATGATTTTTTTTTTTAGATGGACCTCTCTTTGTAGTCCCCAGCAGAGTCGCCAGTTCTGTCATACGGTGAACTGGACTTTATTTGGATTTGTAATCGCAATGTCGCGGTTAGCAAGAGTCGCCACCGACTTTTCTTTTATCCCTTAAGGAAAGGTGGAAAAGAACAGGAAAGACCTTAATTTTAAATTCTTAGGTTCGGGAGGTACTTTATACAAAGGGAAGGGGTTAGCACCCTTTGTATCCATGGTTATCCATGGGCTCTTAATTGCTCAATCATTTATGTTTTCTAGTTTGAAAAAGGTGGTTGAGAATTGTGTGAAAAATGTTTTGAAAATGAGAATTTAACTTTGTAATGATTCTTGCATGAATGTATACAAAGTGGTTATCTCGTTTGATTTTTTGAAAGTAGTTTAGAAAAATATAACTCGGCAATGATCCTAGTACGGATGTATGCTAAGTGGTGATTTTCCAAAAGATATTTGAAAGGGGTGTGAAAAGCATTTTTTTTGTTATGAATGAGCAATTAAGGTTATACCTGTCCGAGGTCTTTCTGGGCATTTCCCATCCTTATGAGGGTAAAACTGTCCTTACTATTGAGAAGTAAGTAATTTTATCCTGGGGATGTAGAAGGGTCATCGCAGGGTCATCGATAGGTCATTGAAGGCAACAGTTGTGAGGATACCTTAGCATTCGAAGGGACTATCATCATTTAACCGTAGGCTACACCGAAGGGTCATCGAGGGACAAAATCGTATTTTCGAAGGCAACATCCGAGGGACTCTGATGATTTTACCGAAGGGTCTTTGCTAAAGATATCCCCATATTCGCGGGACATGACCGTATTACGTAACCGTGGGGTAATAAAGAGAGGTCCGATATCATTTATTTAAAGTCCATAGTTTAACGTTCATTAGGTAGTTATGGTGATACCGCATTAGATCGATACATTAAAGTCAACATTACATTAAAAATTAATATAGTAAAATTAATTAGGCAATCAATATGAATCTTCACATTAAAGTGAAATAATTTAGAATCCCTCTCCATGAAGGCTTCCCATGCGTAAAGCGGAGTACCTAGCCGGCTATCTCTTCGGAAGTATGCTAGCCTTTACACCATGAACACACGGATTAAAGCATAAAATACAATTGGAAATTGCATCATAAGATAAATATAGCAGCCAAGAATTTAGGCCAAATAATGCAGAACCATCATTAGGTAAACATGAAATAGGCAGCAAAAAGCAAAGCAGCCCCTGGCCCGGTCGCCTCTGCTTCGCCTAGCGAAGGCTCAGCGAAGGCTCGCTGCTGGCTCGCCTAGCGATGAGCTAGCGAGCGGCCACGGGTTTGAAATTTGAGAACATTATGACCTCAACCTGCAACATGGCTTATGGCATCCCACATATAATTATATGGTTCAGTTTCACAATAGGCAAACACATTTAAATTCTCATGCAAGACTTCAAAATGTTTATGCATTCAATTATAATCCACAAATTAAGAACATGAAGTGGTATCATATGCCAAGTGAAAATACAAAACGATATCACATGCAAATTAAGATACTAAAGTGATACTACATGCAAAATAAGGACACCAGATGATAATCATATGCCAATTAGGAAGCTAAAGCGATAATAGTGAGGCTAACCTGTTTGCAAATCAAGTTGTAACCTTGAATTGGCGAGCCGGATTGAGTTGGACGGCGGTAGCTTCGGAGCGAGTAAGCGGCCTTCAGGGTTTCCGCCTTCTGAATTCTTTGGAACAGCAGGGTTTCTGTGTTTCTCCCTCTGGATGCGTGTTTCCGTCCGTCTTCGTCCGTCTCTGTGTGTTCTTTTTCGTGGCAGTGGAGCATGTATTTATAGTAGTGGTAATGGTGACCTAATGGGCTTAAAATGAGGTCCAAAATTTCAGATTTTCGCAAGCTTCGCTAGGCGAAGGAATTGCTCGCCTAGCGAGCAAACTAGGTCTGGGCTTTTTCCTGGATCCAATGCTTCGCTGGGCGAGTGTCATGACGAAGCATTCGCTAGGCGAAGGGATTGCTCGCCTAGCGAGCAAGCTATTTTGGGCCCCTTTTGGATTGGGCCTGTTGTGAGCTGGGCTTGATGTCGGTGCCTTGCAGAATAAGTCGGGGGGTCTTGGAAAATGCTTTGTAATACCAACGGGCAAATTTTGGGGTATGACACCTGCACAGAGACTAACTCAATAAAGCGAAATTGTTTTGTCTCATCCCATTTTTGGTTTCTCTTCTGAAATTGTTTTTTGTTTATTCTAATTAGTAATGGATAATACATGGATGTCTTCCAATCGATTATCGAGAGAGTACGAGAATGGGGTATCAGAATTCGTTAAGTTTGCCGTTGCGCACGCCGAAGACCCCAGTAGAATGATATGTCCTTGCTTGGGTTGTTGTTATGGGAAACAGGTTGACGCAGTTCAGTTGACATCGCATCTAATGAGGCATGGAATTGATCGAAGTTATACATGTTGGAATTTGCATGGTGAGAAAAGTAACGAGAATGTTGAACCGGGGGATAGTACGACCTATGCCTCAAACTATAGTGGCGCAGATACATACGATTGTGATCGAGTTGAAGAGATTGCAGAAGCACTTGAAGGAGATCTTAAGGATTGTCCCGAAATGTTTGAGAGGTTGGTAAGTGATGCAGAGAAACCTTTGTATGATGGTTGCACTAAATTCACAAGATTGTCCGCGGTATTAAAGTTGTACAACTTAAAGGCGGGCAATGGATGGTCGGATAAAAGTTTCACAGAGTTATTAGCCCTTTTGAAAGATATGCTTCCTGAGGATAATGTTCTTCCCAATCGAACATATGAGACCAAAAAGATGTTGTGCTCTATTGGCATGAGCTATGATAAGATACATGCATGTCCAAACGATTGCGTTTTGTTTCGAACAAAGTAATTGATGAAAACACTGGAGATCAAGGTGATATTGATGTTGAGATTGAATCGTTTACCAGAAATGATCAAGATGAGAATATTATATCAAATGATTCATATATTAGAAATGATCATAATGAGGGTATTTGGATCAATCCAACCGTCCGTGTTGTTATGAGACATGTAGAACATATTCCAACCAAGAAAAGAAAGAGAACTTAGTGAAAAAGGTACAGGTCAAATGATTTTAATTGTTTTCTTTATTACAAGTAAAATGGCTTTTATTACAGCAAATCGAGTCAGTTGCATAAAAAAAAAAGGTATAAACACAATTATATGATATTTATGCATAGAAAATGTTAATTCTTGATCTTATACTTCACCTAACTAATTTTATGATATTTTAGGTTCATGCTATTGATATTGAACAAAAAGAGGTTGTTGCTAAGAAGACTGCGGCTAGCAAAAAAAACATACATCTCAGAGATGCTTTTGCTACTTAGTTTTATTTCTTTTTAAGTTATGAATTGGTTGTATATTTAGAATCTTTAGAAGTTAAACGATTATATATCAGTGGATTGTTGTATATGTATGGATTGTTGTATATAAGGCTTGTTGAATGCAATGTGTGAAAAAGGGCTTCAAATTATACAGTTTTAGGTGTACTGCTTCAATATACAGGTTGTCTAAAATAAATAAAAAAATATAGCGCTTTTTAAAAAAAAAATTTAAATAACCACCCACTTTAGAGGGCACTTTCCAAAATAAGCGCCCTCTAAACCCTTTAAATTTCCACTTTAGAGGGCGCTTTCCAGTAAAAGCGCCCTCTAAACCCTTAAAAGTTTCCACTTTAGAGGGCGCTTTCCAGTAAAAGCTCCCTCTAAACCCTTAAAAGTTTCCACTTTAGAGGGCACTTTCTTTAAAAAGCGCCCTCTAAAGTGGCCCTTAAAGGGCTTAAAGAGCCACTTTAGAGAGCGCTTTCACCAGGAAAAAAAGCGCTGTCTTTACCTATGCCAGCGCCAGATTAGAGGGCGCTTTAAAGCGCTGTTATAGGCCAAAAAAAGCGCCCTCTTTTCCCTTATTTGGCGTAGTGGGGCATTATTAAGTTGGTACATGAAGTTAGAAAGGAATCGTGTTCAATCATGGTTGGACCTAGCTAACGACTTCTTGAAGCACTACAAATATAATTTGGACATAGCTCCTGATCGCGTGCAGCTGAGAGCCTTACCTAAAGAGAGCAATGAATCCTTCAGAGGGTATGCCCAAAGATGGAGAGAGTTAGCGGCTTGCGTTGAGCCACCACTCTTAGACAAAGAATTGATGGAATTATTCAGGGACACCCTACAAAGTCCATACTTCGAAAGGATGATTAGCAACGCAACATCAGACTTCGCTAACTTAGTGACAATTGGAGAACGCATCGAGAGTGCCCTAAAAAGTGGAAGAATCCAAGGCTCCTCGAGCAACCAAGCTAGCGAGACAGAATCCCTCAGCGATTCCCAAAAGGAAGAAGATGATGAAACAAATGCAGTCGTGGCAGACGTTGGGTATTCTCACGATGCACCAGCCATACCTTATGGTTCTTCACCTTCTCAGCAATCACCATTTCCAACACCATGTTATCCTTATAGGCAACCGGCAAGACCTAGAGCACCATTCAAGCAACCATGGATTGTTCCTCATACAAATCAAAGATCTCGTGGTCAAGGATATCGGAATCAACATCTGAACCAGCATAGGCCTCGAAACAATATGGAAAGAAGGAATGCTCCTCTCGATCCAATTCCTATGTCATACAGTCAACTTCTGCCATATCTGATTCAAAGCTCGCTGGTGGAGCCCAAGTCTCTCAGGCCATGGTCAGAACCATACCCACCTAGATATGATCCTGATGTGCAATGTGGATATCATGCCGGAACAATAGGGCATTCAACTGAAGACTGCAATGCTTTCAAGGCTAAAGTGCAACAATTGATCAATAAAAGGTACATATCCTTTTCAGAAGGAAGCCTGTTGGGGCACGTAAACCTCTCTTCAGAATGAGTTCAAAGATTTCATAGAGTATCTCCTAATGCCAGTAGTTCAGACAGGAAGACATCCTTAACACTGGAAATCATTGGACTGATTTGTTTCTATTTTTGCATTTGTAGTTTCTTTGTTGTTAAAAGCTACTTGTGTTTAAACATTGTTTATTTTTAATGGTAATATTGATGAAGTAATGATGCATGTTTTGAATTAATCATCTCGCATTCACTTATTTTTCTTCTCTTATATCAAAAACAAAAAATACATCAGTGTTTCTCCCATTCACTTTTCTTTATCATAACTTTTGTTTTAGAAAAGATTTGAGGGAGGATGACGAAAACAAAATACCCATAATTGCTTACTATATGCTTTTGGGTAAAATCATGCTGATGATGTACAGGCATTGTTTCAAATTCCCAAACATTGGAGAGATAAGGAGTTAATCCCTAGTCAACCACTTCGAGCCTAGAAGTAAGAGTTTTCTTTCGGATCTAAAAAAAACCTTACATTAAACCTGGGGCAGGGTAGTGTTCGGTTAATCTGACTACACAATCAAATTACAAGACGAAGCATCCCGTCTGTAGATCAACCACGTGATATTATTTGCACACATCCCGAAGCATAGAAGGAACCATGCAAAATCCAAAGGTTATGTTGGACTGTTCTTCAAATGACCAATGACTTGGTAGTCACAATTCTAAAAAATAAAATGAAAAAAAGCCCGCTAAGTCGAACACCCAAAGATACGACTTAGGCAAAAAATAGGGGCAATCCCGATGGACTAAAGCTTCAAAAAGCGGTCCATGCAAAAGTTAGGGATCAAGAAAAAAATCAAAGGAGGTCATGAAAAACCCTACCCAAAACAAAACGAGATTCAGTGACTACCATATCCAAATCAAAAGATCACCAACATCCATAAAAAGCAAAATAAGTGACTGTCATTTCAAAAAGATCTTACACTGCTGAGACCTCGTAAGAGTAAGTGTGTGTCGAATTAATTGAACGTAGGTTTGGAAGATCATCATGAAGAAGGGGTGGGTTAAAATAAACTTCGAGCCTTATATCCTTTTGTTTCAATAACCATGAACCAAGCCACGTTACAAACCTCAAAAGACCTAATTGAGGTAGGGTTATTTCCGAAAGCATATTACAGCAAAGTTGCGTAAACTGACTCCTAAAGATTTGCTAATATTCAACATCAATGTCATTATTCTCACTGTGTCTTTCACACTTTAAATTGCTAAATCAGCATTACATTTGGACTCATGGTCCACTCGTTACACACTATCACCTCATTCCAATAAATGATTCTTTTTCAAAACTTGCATGAATATCGCATTAAAATTACCATTTATAAGTGAACAATTTTAATTGCAATTCAGTACTCGACATCATTGAAATTTCAACAAAGAGCAACCAGAGAAGCTTGACCGTTTATCAGAATCAAGACTACCTCCGAACCTATGAATATGGGGCATGCCACTTAACATCAGTTGATCATAGGAAGATTATTCCAAGAATTGGCCAGTCTTAAGCAATCTCCAAACATCTGTTAATTAGGGGCAAGTCATTCCAAGAATCATTTGATCCAGAGTAAATCATCTCAAAATTCTATTAACTGGGGCAGATCACCTAGAGGTTCTGGTGGCCAGGGGCAGACCCCTTCAATATTCAGTTAGGGTGAGTTAAGTCGCTTCAACGCTCATACTGGGGCAAGATACCTCAAGAGAACAGAAAATTCAACCACTCCAAGAGTCGGTTAACCAAGGATAAATCCTTTCATGGATCAAAATTTTGGGAGCAAGCCATCTCCAAATTATGGTACAATTGCTTTCGAAATCCTTTCGAGGTAAACGTCCGCAAAGACCCAACAAACTGGGGCAAGATGAGCCACATAGGATCAAGCCCTCTCCATGTTTTCAAGCTGGTCAATCAAAAAGTTTGGTCGCACGTCAGCAACCATAGAGTTCGAGACAAGTGTCGGGGAATCATTATATCATCCCATAAAACAACCATCTGGCAGACAGAAGCCTTTCTGTAAAGAACCTTCGCTTCCAATACCCACGCAGGGGCATTTTGAAAACCTGTAAATCATTACATAAATCTTCATCATGCATTAGTCATGTCACTTTGCTCTAAGATAAAACCATGCATATCATAAAATTCATCGGGTCTAACCCCATAACATGAACCTGGCATAAAAAAGCCTTGAAACATAAAATCTGACACCAAAGTCCAGTTCCCGCCTGGCAAATTATTTCAAAGTCTAGTTCTCGTCTGGAAATTTATTTCAAAGTCCAGTTCCCGTCTAGCAACTTATTTCAAAAGCCCGGTTCTCGTCTGGCAACTTACTTTAAAAACCAGTTCTCGTTTGGAAAACCTTTCTCAAAAAACCAATTCCCGCCTGGCAATTTATTTCAAAGCCCAGTTCCCGTCTAGAAATTTATTTCAAAGTCCAGTTCTCGTCTGGCAATTTATTTCAAAGTCCAGTTCTCGTCTGGCAACTTATTCCAAAGTCCAGTTCCCGTCTGGCAAACTATATCAAAAATCAGTTCTTGTACGACAAATCATTTGCCAAATACCAGTTCTCGTCTGGTAAATTATCTCTTAATACCAATCCTCGTCTGGTAAATTATCTCTTAATACCAGTTCTCGTCTGGTAGGTCACCTATTTCGATACCAATTCTCGTCTGGTAGTCAATTATTTTCACCAGTTCTCGTCTGGTAGCCTACTTTAAAAATCAGTTCCTGTCTGACAAACAAAAACAAATTCAGTCCCGTCTGACATTTCAATTATTTTCACCAGTTCGCGTCTGGTAACATATCCTTCAAGTGCTGTCCTCATCTGACAGTTCAATCTCCTTCACCAGTTCTCATCTGGCAGTTCCCATTTAAAGTCCAACCTCATTGGCAATCAAGAATTAAACCCTACAAAAACATCCAATTACCCAGTTGCATTCCCACATGCATCACACGAATCATCCATACATGGTTTTCCTACCAAACAGAAAATTCAAAAAAAACACAGTCATATCAATCATCAGCATACTTATGCATAACCTTATATAAAATTAAAACCATTCGCATTCCTACATGCACAACCAAATATCCCCAGCAATTGCATACTTGCATGCATCTCATGCATCATCCCATGCATGGTATTCCCACCTAAAGTGGAACATCTTATAAAAATTAAATGCAAAATATCAGGATCCAAGGTCATTTATGTGTATCTTGGGCATTTCTCATTTCCGAATAAAGTTATTACCCTGCATGTGCTCGTGGAATCATTTTCCAGTAAGCCATTTTCTTTCAACTTTATGATTAATAATGATATTCCCAACATTTTCTTTGCTATCATTGCTCCCCAAGCAGAGGTTACCCTAAAAAGTCTCTTATGAGCTTTTTCCCCTGCATAGCATTTCCAGTATGTCTCCCTCAAAAGGAGTCTTTTCTTAAAATTCCCCCAACAGACAAATATTCGAGATACTGCTTCATTTATCTGAAGAATCTCATTTATCCGTTTGAGATACTGCTTCATTTATCTGAAAAATCTCATTTATCCGTTTGAGATACTGCTTCGTTTATCTGAAGAATCTCATTTATCTTTTAGAGATACTGCTCTAATATCCTCGGAGAGTCTTAGATTCGGTTAAGGTATTTTTCCCTTACTGGAATATCTTAATTCTATCATATAAGATGTTGCTTCGACTCGATACAGAGAATCTCATTTTTACTGTTTGAGATGCTGCTTCATCAATATGAAGAGTCTCATTTCAGATTCTTTTAGAGATACTGCTCTAATATCCTCAGAGAGTCTTAGATTCGGTTAAGGTATTTTTCCCTTACTGGAATATCTTAATTCTATCATATAAGATGCTGCTTCGACTCGATACAGAGAATCTCATTTTTACTATTTGAGATGCTGCTTCATCAATATGAAGAGTCTCATTTCAGATTCTTTTAGAGATACTGCTCTAGTATCCTCGGAGAGTCTTAGATTCAATTAAAGTATCTTTCCCTTGTTGGAATATCTTAATTCTATCATATAAGATGTTGCTTCGACTCGATACAGAGAATCTCATTTTTACTGTTTGAGATGCTGCTTCATCAATATGAAGAGTCTCATTTCAGATTCTTTTAGAGATACTGCTCTAATATCCTCGGAGAGTCTTATATTCGGTTAAGATATTTTTCCCTTGCTGGAATATCTTAATTCTATCGTATAAGATGTTGCTTCGACTCGATACAGAGAATCTCATTTTTACTGTTTGAGATACTGCTTCATTTATCCGAAGAATCTCATTTGTCTGTTTGAGATACTGCTTCATTCATTTGAAGAATCTCATTTTTGTTTTCAAGATACTGCTCTAATATCCTTGGAGAATCTTAGATACGATTGAGGTATCATTCATTTGTTGGAATATCTCGATTATATCATGTAAGAAATTGCTCCGTTGATCCTTAGAGAATATTGTGTTTCTGTTCAAAACAATGTTCTGCTAATTTTCAAAAAATGTCTTAAATACCATTGGAGTATCGTTCTTTTGTCGGAATATCTCGATCATGGCATCCAAGATGTTGCTCTGATAATTCCCAGGGAGTCTTGATTGTTTTATTTTACCTTCCGATAACCTTTTCTTACTATATTTCTCACTGCATTTTGTTTCCACATTTCTTCCTTACATTTCAAAGGACAAAATTCGGGTCTTTCAAGTATTTAATTATCTTCCACCACGAATGTACGAAGACTGCTATCATTCGTACTTTCTGGTTCAAGGTAATTAAATAGGGGCAGCTGTCATACCCCAATTTTGTCCCTACCCCGATACAATTTTCATCTGATCCATGACCCTACTGCAGATGCATACATTCATTATTTCAAAAAAAATAAAAATTGGGTAATCGATTACCCTAATCATGGTAACCGATTACTCAGACCAAAAATTGATTTTTTGGCCATTTTGGACTGGATAATCGATTACGCTAATCATGGTAATCAATTACACAGACCCAAAATTGATTTTTTTTGCCATTTTGGGCTGTGTAATCGATTACCCTAATCATGGTAACCGATTACACCTGCGCAGACAACAGTAATGGCTCTGTTTTTTACACAAAGGGCCTTTTGGTTCACCCACTTCAACCCCTTTGCTTCCGCTATAAATAGAGCACTATCCTCACTCATTTTTCAAGCTTAAAAGCCACAAAACCTCTGTCCAAATCACATTCAAGCTCCCTCTTTTCAACCTAAACCCTAACTCATCCAAACCCTCTTTTCTTCTTTGAACCACCCAACCACCATGTAAAAATCCACAATCTCCACACAACAAAAACAGTAGCAAACTTGTGACCTTCACTTCCATAATCATTCACCACCACCACATAAACATACAACTTGTTTCCCTTCCATTTTTCTACCACAACAACCATAGCCACCCTATTCCAAGCTAGTTGCTTCATTCTCAAACCTAAACACAACAACAACCTAGTTTTGACACCACAATCTTGGTAATATTTTGGACTCAAACTCCTTGATATTTTTGGTTTTGTTTTGTGTTTGAAAATGGCTTTTTACTCTTGGGTTGTGTTTTGAGAGAGATTTGAGTCAACTTTGAGACAAGTGGTTTTTGTTGGGTTTACACCCTTTCGGGTTTTTTTTTGCTCTTACTACTTTTTATCCACCATTTTCAATCAAACCTTGTTTCTTGTTATCATTTAATATTTTTTGTGTTGACTTGTCGTTCATATTTATTTGGTTGATGAGATCTATTAGATCATGGCTATGGTTGTTTAGAGTTGATAAAACCTTCAATGTTTCAAACCTATTAATGATTGATCAATAGATCCTTCATGATACTTTGAGGCATTGATAGGTTGCCTCTATTTCAACCATGTTTGGGTCATTTGATACATAGATGAAACCATTTTCTTTACATTAACTTGTTATTCTATTTGCTTATTGTTATTCTACTAACCACTAACTACTAACTACTAACTCCTAACATTTACATTATTGCACTTTACTTCCTCGCAATTTATTTTATTGTTCATTTACATTAACTAACCATTATTATTGTGATATTACCATTCTTTATCTTGTGACTTACTTTTATGTTATTACCTTGTAATTTACATTCAAGTACTCATTATCATCATCATTGTACAAACTCATCATGCATGTTTATTTACTTGTTATTTATTTTAATGTCATCATACATTAAAAATAACAAAAACATGATAAAATGATAAAGACCAAAAATATTCACTCCACGCTTAATCAACTTGGACTTAGAGGATTTCATCTTAGGACCTTTGCTTGGAGGCCTTCCTTTACTCTTTGTGATACTTTGTAAACACCCGAATTTTCATCCGTAACTTACATGCATGTTGTAAGAATGGCATCATGGCACCACCTTAGGGGGACATGTTTATAAGACCATTATCCTTTGTTTAGAGTAGGTCACTTTAGCACACAAAAGGCTTTCTCTTGGGCTACCTTACAATGAGACTCTTTATTTTCTTGTTGGTTATTTTGCATTCACGTTGCATAAGCTAAAATTCATAAGCAATCTCATTTTGAGACCATTTTCATAATTCAATTCATATGCACATGTAAATACAAACCTCGGTCAATATCGAGTGCGCCTTTTCCAAATCAATTCAAAACACCCTTGTAAGTCGATCGCTTTTAAAGCATCGCCATCAACCTCACATAGCTTACTCTTGGGCTTTCTTACAATGAGACCTATTCGATTTTTATCGAGTAGAAGAGCAATACACTAAATAAATTCACTTCATTCAAAACACAAATCTAAAACCTCGATCCAACATCGAGTATTTTCTCTCAAACTCAATTAAAATACCCCGATTAAGTCAAAATAAGCTAAATGAAAAGGGATTCGACTTTGAGTTTTCAACTTCACTCCTCAATTTGACGAATACGAGTTTTCTTACTCGGTCAGTCGAACAATTGTCATTTTCCGCCAAACATACAACTTAATCAAATCATTTCCTTAAAAAACTATATGAAAAAGGAGATGGTTTTGAGCTTTCAATTCCTCTTCTCAAATGCTTGGATATAAGTTGTCTTACTCAGTCATTCGAGTATTTGTCGTTCATGCTAAAATACGTCAATCTTATACAACCTTATTTTCATAAATACTCAGATGAAATAGAGAGCGGTTTAGAGTCTTCTATTCCCTTTCTCGGTTATTAGGATGCGAGTTGTCTTACTCGATTATCCGAGTAATCGTCATCCAACCAAAAACATCTCAACCAATCAAAACACCCAACACACTAATTCAACTTGTCACCTCCGTGTGGCCTAAACTCTTTTCAAAAAGAACGCTGTTAATCTTTTCTAATGCGCATAACAAACTAGTGCTTTAGCTTCCGCCTAGAGTAGACAAGCCAACGTTTAGCCTTTAGGATGCGATCTAAAACAGCTGTTCACTAAAAGGCACCAACCAACCGTAGTTCCCCGAACTACGAATGCTTTGATTTCCTTATTATACCATAAGGATACGTAGGCAGGAGATTGATGTATCTTCGCGAGCACACTAATAAAAAACCTCCCCTTTCCCTTTCTGAGGTTCCCATCCATCTCTTTTCAATACTCTAATTACTCGAAGATAAAAAACAAACGTAAATTAACACTCGAAACACAAATTAGAACTAAAAGGTTCCCGTTGAGTACAACAGACGCAGGGGGTGCTAATACCTTCCTCTTGCGTAATCCACTCCCGAACCTGAATATGATTGTGATGACCATTATTCTATTTCCTAAAGGTTTTATCGACATTTTCCTATTCTTTCATTGGGATAAATAAAGTTCGATGGCGACCCTGTTCGAACGTAATTTTTTCCGCGACCATCGCGAGGAATCATATTTTTCGAGATGCGACACACATCATATTGGTTAAATGTGTAAATATTACTTTATAAATGTTTTCTTTTTAATTTTTGTTGGAGTTCAACAATGTACAAGAATAAATAAGATGAAGATGAAGATGAAGAATGCAGAGAGCAAAAATTTGTAACTAACTTTCTCAAACTTCTAATTCACAAATTTATTACAATCTCCAACTAACTTTGGATTTTATAATAATCTATACTCAAATGCACATTCAATGCAATCTCAAATGCAAATGCAAATGAAATTATAAACTAAACTAATCTTGAATATTGAATTATATTCAACACCATCCCTTAAGTCACATTCAAGTTAAAAATCAACAACACTAATTTCATTCCTCAAATTGATAAAATGTTCAGTTTTGAGTAATTTGGTCAGTAGATGTACATCTGCAAGTTGCTTCTGAGTGCTAACGTGAATAACCTCAAGTATTCCATTTTGAACTTGATTGCGCATAAAATGGTACTTATTATAATGTGCTTTCTTCTTCCATGCATCACTGGATTCTTAGCAAGACTTATGGCATATTTGTTGTCAATCATCATTTTTTCTGGTTTACTCACCTTGAATTGCAGTTCTTGCAATAAATCCATCAGTCAATCAGGCTGACAAGATGACAAAACAGTAGTTATGTATCCAGCTTCACAGGTTGACAATGCAACCAATGGTTGCTTCGTGGAGCACCATGAAATAAGATCTCCAAGATACATAAACATGTATTTTATAGTGCTTCTTCTGTCTACTATGTCTCCACGCCAATCAAAGTCTGAGTAGCATATTAGCTCAACATCATCTGACACTCCAGATGTAAACAAAATTTTATGTTTCAGAGTTTATTTTACATACCTCAGAATCATAACTGTAACTTGGTAATGTGACCACTTTGGCTTACTTATAAACCATCTCATCATTCCAACTGCATAACTGTTGAATTCCAATCTTGACTAAGTACTCACATTAAAGCGGAGCATTTTTTGAACTATTTTGCATTTTAGATTGTTGAATTCCTTAAGTTTGTGTAAAATGTCATAATATTTGCATGTGGATTTGGTATTCTTTATGTGTTTGCTAGTATGAAGGAAAATTGTCAAGAAACCAAAGAAAAAGGGCACAAAACCAAGAAAGTGGAGCAAAACCAAAGATGTGGAAAATCAGCATGTTCACTCGGCGAGAGGTGGCGAGAAAGAAGCGAGTTCGCCCTACAAGAGATGGCGAGCTCGGGCCGAGTAGAATTAATCATATTCCAGTAGAAAAAACCGTGTCATGGTCTCCCGACGAAGGTTTGAGAATTTTAGTACGCTGACTGAAACCTTGTTTGTCGGGCGAGACAAGATATTTTTTGTCAAGGATGGTTTGATGATCAGAAGGCAGTTGGAAGTGCCAAAAAGTGAGATTCATCGGGCGAATCCTATCTCGTCGGGCGAGACAAGACATATTGAAAAATATATTTATAGGATCCTATGTTATTTTTGGTACAGACTCTCACAATCTCACATTTTCTTCAACAAAAAAACTCAATTTTGGAGCAAAAGAAGTGACAATCATTTGATCGGAGTTGGATTCACATCCTTTGTCGATTATTCAACTTGGATGCTCATTCATCTCCCTTTATTTCTTGTAAAGAAAACTACCATGGTTATGGGTATCTAAACACTTTATATCAAGATTAGAGGTAATTAACCTAACTAGTATGTATTTATTTTGATCTTTTGTATGTGAATAACTTTATGATCAATTTAGATGATAACCTTGTTTCTATTTTATATTTGTGATTTGAATCATTATTGAGAAACATCTTTTGAGTCTTGACCTAAGTTTATCATCTATCAAAGACCAAGTCTAGACATGAAAGTGGAATTTCACTTTGTATCAGATCATTAATGTTATTTGTATTATTTAGTAGGTTGAGACATCGCCGATTAAACAATACGGTAAAAATCGCAATATCGTCTTAGACATGAGCGATATAGATGAGTGATACGTGGTTATGTTGATTACAAATGAAGTTCACATGCTTGATTAATCGAATACATACAAAATAGGTTGATGAAATCTAGTCTTGATATGTCTTTTAAAACGTTAATCTTTCTAAAATTTTATCATTGCTACAAACTCTTATGAATGTTACTTTCACCAAACCAAAACCAATCAAAACCATCACTTGAGACATTGTAAATTGTAGAACAGCGGTAATATCACATCAATCCCTATGGAGACGATAAAATAAATACTCCCCGAAAAAACTTTCAACAAAATGGCATCACTGACGGGGATTGTTGTTATGATATTGCAAGCAAATCAATAGTTTATCATGTTTTAAGTTTTTTTAATTATTATCTCTTATCTTGGTTCTTATCCCTTGTGTTTTTTAATTTTCTTGGTTAGCTTTTCAGAAATCTGTTTATGCGAGGAAGTGTACCCGCATATCAACTTCTTTTTTATCTTGATATTGAAATAACTGCTCGTAGACTTAATAGCAAAACAAGAAAAAGAAGACAACTAACTAAGGAAATAAGAGAACGTGAAGTAAATTCAGTTGGTACTTCATCAACAACTCCTATTTTTACACCGGTCATGGCAGATCCACCTCCTTTAGAACCTCCTAGAGGTCCTTGTACAAATAGTCAGAGGAGAAATGCTCAGTTTGCTAGATTTTCAAACAATGGAAGACACTCAGAGATGAAGATCAGGATACTTCAACTTTTGTATGTGAATCCCTTCACAGGGATTTATCATGAAGATACTTACACTTGCCTTACCAAATTCTATGAGATTACAGACATAATCAGAGCTCCAGAAGCGGAACAAGAGCAAGTGTTCAAGAGACTATTCCCACATTCTTTGATTGGAAAAGTAAAAGAATGGTATCTTGATCAACCTACTCAAACAATGACCGATTAGAATGTGTTAGAGGAAGAATTTCTTGAGATATTATTTCCACACAATAGTTTCATGGAAGCAAAGACTTCAATTATGGTTTTCTTTCAAGGTGCAAGTAAATCCCTTAAAGAAGCTTGGGAGCGGTTCAAGTCAATGTTAAGGAAATATCAAAGTCATGGTTTTGATGAACTTACTTAAATCCATATCTTTCGCCATGGCCTCCAACCACAACCTAAAACTCTATTGGATGCTACCACGGGCGGTTCTTTGATGTCAAAGAGTACGAAAGGAGCAATAGCCATTATTGATAGAATGACACTCAACGATCATCAAGGCCAACACAACTGAGGTACGATACAAAGGAAACCAAGAATCATTGGATTGGGCACAAATGGTGCAATTCTAGCCCAAAACAAATTGTTATCTCAACGGGTGGAGTTATTCACACAACAAAGCTTCCACAACAAATCAAAGAGATGCAAGAGATTCCTAACAAGCATCAACAAGTTACTACTTGTGAATTATGTAAAGAAGATCATCATACCGATTATTATCCTCTGTTTGGAGAGGAAGTGGATTATATGGGAAATCCAAATCAAAATTAAGGTTACCAACCAAGGTAAGCACCTTATCAAAACAACCAAGGTTACCAACAAAGAGGAAGTAACCAAGGTTATCAACAAGGTTGGAAACAATAAGCCAGACCTTCAAACCGTCAAAATCCTTATCAAAACTACAATCAACCTCCACAACCTCAATGCGGAAATTCAAAGATAGAAGGTACTCTCACCCAATTCATGCAAATGTTAATGGCTAACCAAAAGAGTACTGATGCGGCCATCAAAAATATTGAGATGCAAGTTGGTCAATTATCTAAGCAATTAGCCGATCAACACAAAGGAAATTTTTTCGCAAACACTCAAGATAACCCGAAGGAGCATTGTAAGTGTATTCTAACTCGTAGTGGTAGAAAAATTGACATGGGCATTGGTGATGAAGTGGAGGAAGAGGAAATTGTAGTAGAAAAAAAATGTTGAAGGAGAATTAGTGAAAAAAAGAAAAGTGAGAAAGAATAAGTAGAAAATAAAAATAGATAGGAAAGTGTGAAAAAGAATCAAAGAGGAAGGAGAAATTAAATAATATTCCAATTCAAAAATTTCCATATCCTCATGCTCCTTCCTAGAAGGACAATTCTAGGCACTATGCTCGGTTCTTGGATATATTTAGTCAGTTACAAATCAATATTCCATATTACGAGGCCCTTGAGCAAATGCCTACATATGAAAAGTTTATGAAGGGCATCCTTACAAATAAGAGAAGATATATAGATCAAGAAACAATCACTCTTGATGCTAGTTGTAGCATAATCATTCAAAGGACTCTACCGCAGAAAGAAAGTGATCCGGGAAAGGTTACATTACCAGTCATAAAAGGAAATATTTACATTGGAAAAGGTTTGATTGATTTGGGCTCTATCATTAACTTGATTCCGTTATCCATTGTGAAAAGGTTAGGAAGCATTGAGTTGAAAACAACAAGGATGACAATGCAATTGGCCAACAAGTCTATTACCCATCCTCATGGAGTAGCAGAAGATGTGCTAGTAAAAATGGATAAATTCTTATTCCCGGTTGACTTTGTTGTCATTGAGATGGAGGAAGAAGATGATGCACCATTGATTCTTGGTCGAACTTTTATGAATACCGCTAGAATGATGATTGACATCGATGATGGTGTAATAAAGGTAAGAGTTCAAGATGAAGAGGCATGCTTTAATATATTTGAAGCCATGAAGCATTCAAAGGATAAAAACGATTGCTTCCAAATTGATACAACCGATAAGGATATAATGGAAGTAAAAAGGAAAGTTCATGTGTCCACTCCCCTTGAAAAAGCTCTTACCAATGTGATCAAAGTTCTCAAAGAGGACTAAGAAAAAGAAATTGAAAATGTATAAGAGAGCTTGAAGCATTGGAAGAAATTCCTCCATTGGAAGTAAAATTTAAAAATTTGAAAGAAGAACCAAAGATAGAAGAGTCTAAACTTGAATTGAAGATTTTACCTTCACACTTGAAATATGCATTTCTTGAAGAAGATGTGCACAAACCGGTGATAATAAGAAATGATCTATCCAAGAATGAAGAAGAAAAAATTATTGATGTCTTGAAGAAAAATCAAAGTAGAATAGGTTGGACTCTTTCCGATTTAAAAGGAATAAGTCCATCTTATTGTATGCACAAGATATTGATGGAGGATAATTTCAAACCGGTAGCCCAACCTCAATGTCGCTTGAAGCCTACCATGAAAGAGGCGGTGAAGAAGGAAATGGTGAAGATGTTGGAAGTCAGAATGATTTATACAATTTCGGATAATGTGTGGGTTAGTCATGTTCAAGTGGTACCTAAAAAGGGTGGAATAATGGTGATTCGAAATGAAAAGAATGAGTTGATTCCTACTAGAACTGTGACGGGTTGGAGAATGTGTATTGATTACCGTAGGCTTAATGAAGCTACGAGGAAAGATAATTTTCCTTTACCTTTCATGGATCAAATGCTCGAAATTTTGTCCGGTCAGGAATTTTATTTCTTTTTGGATGTATATTCGGGTTACAATCAAATCATAGTCAATCCGGAAGACCACGATAAAACTACTTTTACATGCCCCTTTGGTATCTTTGCTTATCAAGGAATGCCTTTTGGGATGTATAATGCACCAACAACCTTTCAACGGTGTATGCAAGCTATTTTTCTGACTTGATCGAGAAATGCATCGAAGTGTTTATGGATGATTTCTCCGTATTTAGTCTGTCATTTGATCTATGTTTGAAGAATTTGGATATCGTGTTAAGAAGATGCGTGGAAACCAACTTGGTTCTCAATTGGGAAAAATGAAATTTCATGGTTAGAGAAGGTATTGTGCTCATCCACAAAGTCTCCTCCAAAGGCCTTGAAGTTAATCAATCCAAAGTTGAAGTTATTGAAAAATTACCACCATCGTTAAACATGAAGGGAATTAGAAGTTTCTTGGGTCATGTGGGTTTTTATAGAAGATTCATCAAAGACTTTTCCAAGACTGCAAAGCCTTTAAGAAACTTTCTTAATAAAGATAAGTCTTTTATTTTCTATAGTGATTGTTTGATTGCTTTTAATGATTTGAAAGAAAATTTGATTACCGCACCCATAATCATCGCGCCCGATTGGAAAGTAGATTTTGAATTAATGTGTGACGCGAGTGATTATGTCGTTGGTGCGATACTTGGTCAAAGAAATACAAAAAAGTTTCATGCCATACACTATGTAGGTAAAGTCTTGAATAAAGCTCAAATAAATTATGTAACAACTGAAAAAGAGCTTACTACAATAGTGTATGCATTAGAGAAATTTAGGTCCTACCTCATTTGTTCGAAAGTTGTTGTGTACACTGACCATGCGGCGATAAAGTATCTGCTCACCAAACTTGATTCAAAGAAGAGGCTTATTATATGGATCCTTTTGTTGCAAGAATTTGATTTAGAAATTCATGACAAAAAAGATTCGGAGAATTTGGTGGCGGATCACTTATCCCGTTTGGTCAATGTTGAGGTGACCAAGCAAGAAATTGAGGTAAAAGCAAAGTTTCCGAATGAAAAATTGTTCATGGTGCAAGTTAGACTATGGTTTTTCGACTTTGCAAATCACAAAGCAATCGGGTTGATACCAGAGAATCTAACTTGGAACCAGAAAATTAAGGTTCTTGTCTGATGTAAAATACTATGTTAAGGATGAACCTTATTTGTTTAAGATTGGTGCTGATAATATCTAAGAAGGTATGTTTTAAAGGAGGAACCTAGAAGTATTCTTTGGCATTGTCACAACTCACTTTATGGTGGTCACTATAATGGTTTAAGAACAGGAACAAAAGTCCTTCAGTCGGGCTTTTATTGGCCTTCTTTGTTTAAATATGCGTACTTGCATGCTAAAAGTTGTGATAATTGTCAAAGGGTTGGAGGAGTAAGGAAACGAAACAAAATTCCCCTACAAGGTATGTTAGAAGTTGAAGTATTTGATTATTGGGGAATATACTTTGTTGGCCCATTTCCTCCATCCTTTTCTAATGAGTACATTCTAGTGGCGGTGGATTACGTATCCAAATGGGTTGAAGCAATTGCTTCACAAAAAGCCGACGGTAAAACGGGGATCAAGTTTTTAAAGAAAAACATTTTCTCCCATTTTGGTACTCCTAGAGTGTTGGTAAGTGATGGAGGATCATACTTTTTCAATTCATAACTTGAAAAAGCCTTGGAGCATTTTTGTGTAAAATACAAAGTGGCAACACCGTACCATCTGCAAGCAAATGGTCAAGCCGAGGTATCCTATAGAGAGATTAAGAAAATATTGGAAAAGACGGTGTCTAACTCGATAAAAGATTGGTCTCTAAAACTTGATGAGGCGTTGTGGGTGTATTGCACCGCTTACAAAGCTCCAATTGGCATAACCCCGTTTTAGATGGTATACGGGAAATCTTGTCATCTCCCGGTTGAATTGGAACATAAAGTGTTTTGGGCTTTGAAATTTTTGAACTTCAATCCTAAGTTATCCGGAGAGAAGAGAAAGATGAAATTGGATGAGTTGGAGGAATTGAGGCATCATGCATATGATTCAAACAAGCTTTACAAAGAAAAGGTAAAAATTTATCATGACAATAAGATTATATACAAGGATTTTAAGGTCGGACAAATGGTGCTTTTGTTCAATTCGCGACTTAAACTCTTTCCGAGCAAGCTAAAGTCAAAATGGTCAGGACCGTTTATAGTGAAACAGGTAAAAAATTATGGAGCGATTGTGATAGAGGACCCGATGCCAAAAGAGGATGGGACAGTAAATGGACCTAGATTAAAGATCTATCTTGGTGGTGAATTCGATCGGGGAACAATTACAATTTTTCTTGGTGATCCGTGAATTCTCCACTGAACTGTCGAGCTAATTGACGTTAAATAAGCACTTATTGGGAGGCACCCAAATGTTGTAAGTATTATGTTTTATTTTAATTGTTATCATGTTAAGTGTTAGTATAGAATTGTGCAAATTTGGTGTGGTGAAATTCTGCAGAAAACTGGTGTCTGGTTGGTTCGCCGGGAAAGCTCGCCCCGAGGTCGCTCTGTCTCGCGGGGCAAGCTTTGTGCGACCTCATCGGGCGAGCTTTGAGAATTCTGACCAGTTTTTTTTTACCATATTTTTTTTTAAAGTTAAATTGTAATTTTTCTTGTCAGATTTTATGTGTGTGTGTGTGTGTGTGGTGGGGGGGGGGGGGGGGGGGCGGGGCATAGCAAAATAGTAGCGTGTTTAGTGTTTTCATTTGTTTCATTTTACCTCTCACTCACTCTATTCTACTCCGAACCCTAACTCAAGAGAATCCCAAAACTTTTCACTTGCACAAGTTCTTGAAGCTTCAATTTGATTCCACTTGCGTTTTTTTAATCATCCAACCAGGTATGTATTTGTTGTGTTTTTCTCTTTGATAAATAATTTCTGCAAATTGGTAGTTTGGGTGTTAAATTATTAGAAAGATTTAGAAATTTCTTGGATTAGATTGATAGTTGATTGTTTTACTCTTTGCTTCATGAATTTTTTTCTTTGGGGTTTCTAAATGGCAAAATGTATGTTTAGGTTTTGGGTATTTGGTTATTCGTTTGCCTGGCTTCTCACCTGGAGAAGACAAAATTTCATGCCTTCGCCCTAGCTTCGTTGGGCGAGCTCACCCCAGGTTCGTCGGACGAGCCTGGATGAACTTGTGAAAATTGTGATTTTTGTTGATGCATGATTGTTGCTTTGTTGTATATTATCTTCCCTATATTCCTAACAATTGTGTTTGCTATTGCTGATTGTTGCCCTTGTTTTATAGATGGCACCTCCAAGAGTTTCTGGAGCCTCAAAGAAGCAAAAGACAGGAGGGAACACCTCTAGTCAACCTAGGACATTTGATTCGAGCCGCTTCAAGGGGACTGAACAGGCTGAGAGGTTTAAGGAGCTTGAGAAAAGGAAGATATGGGTTGAGAAACTGGTCAACATTAATCGGAAAGGGACATATAGAGCGGTGGAAAATGTTTTTGAGATAAAGAAGTGGAATGAGTTGATAAGCCCTCCAGAGCGCATTAAATTTGACTTGGTAAGGGAGTTTCATGCGAACGCCCTTCCAAATGATATGGAAGCTTTCACTTGGACCACTTATGTGCGAGAAAGAGGTTTACAGTTTAATAGAGACACTATAAACGCGGTTTTAAGCAATCCTCTGAATTTGGAACCTGGAGAGATTGATGAATACCAACTCCAGTTGAGCAGGCCTAAAAACATTGAGGCTATGTTCATTTCTCTCTTTCTAGAAGAGCGTAATATGCAGTACAACACATTGCAATTGTCGTGATATTTTTAGGGAGGATATGAGGCCCGAGGCTCAAATTATCTTACTTCCCATCCTGCGCAATATTAAGCCTAGGATGCACAAATCATCTGCTCCCTAAGACAATGAACACTTGGTTCATACCATTCTCAGAGGTGGACAAGTAGATATGGCTCGAGTTATTGCTAATGAGTTCAAATTTGTGGCAGAGAGTGGAAGACAACCGGAGGCTAAAGCTAATTTCCCTTTGGTTTTTCCCGCTTTGATTAGGGATATATATGTTCATGGTCGTGTTAACATCCATTTGCAGGTTCATGATACTCTTTCAGGTACCATATATGATATGTATGTCGCGAGACATTGCGTTCTAAATAAGAAGAAAGTTGTAGCTAAAGCTTCTAGTTCTGGAAACATGGATTTCCAAAATTGGGACCCTAGACAGAAGGCGGTTTGCACTACACTTAGGACATGTTAGAGGTGAAGCAGAGGGCCTTCATGTATATGCACGACTCGATGCAGTAGTTACACCTGCAAGTGAGGGAGCCTACTGGTGACTATTCGATTGGTACGCGCGATCAGTTCGTTGCTCATGCGAGTTGGCTTGAGGGCAAGCCATTTTCGAGGGAGGAGGGAGGAGCTGTTGCTGGACATGATGAGGAGAATGGTGATGGTGATGCTTTTTCTTAGGAGGAGTAGAGTTTTGTTGCTATGATCAAAAGGCTTGTTCGAAAAAGTGAAGAATCTTTATAGATTTTGGTCATTAATATTATTTATGCTATGTTGTAGTTTATTTTTTGATGTAGTTTAGATATTGTTGTTATTTTGGTTGTAGTTTCAAACTTTTGGTATTTGTACTACTTTTGTTGGTGTTTACACCATAACATTTGGTTATTTGGTTGAATAAATTATGTTTGAATGTTTCAATTATTTTGTTTAAATTGTTTTTATAGTTTGCTTCTATAGTGAGTTGGTTGATGTTGTCTTCAAGATTGGTTGCTATTTTGTTCAAAAAGTATCCAATGAAGATTCATTCAAGTTTGGATGGTGATGATATAATTTTTTATTGATGTACGCAAGAAAGATACATGGTTACCACTTTCTAGAATGTTAGCATCGGTTAGAAATGCGTGCTTTACGCAAATGTCAATTCTTGCTCCATTTTGCAGATTTGTTTCAAATTCTTGAATCACTTAGATCTAAACCATGAATTATGAGAAACTTTCCATTGGTCACTATATTGCTTTGGATTATTGATGACTTTGTTTTAACTCGGTTAATTAATCTTTAATCTTTTAATTATTGTGAATTTGTGAAAGCCTAGAAATGATCAAGGCACTTTGTTGATTTTGAGCACAACCATAACCAAAAATAACCTACCTTGTGAGTAGTGAGTATTTGTTAACCCTCTTTGAGCCTTATAAGTTAGGACCCATCTTGATGATGAACTATGAATGTGTACATAAAAACTGGTTCATCATTAAATTTTGGGGGATTCTAGATATTTTTTCTTGAAACATTTGACCTTGAAAATTATGTTGAAATTTTATCCCTTGCCATAAAAGTCAAGGAGCATTCACGTAGACTTGATTGTATTCAAGTTAGAAAGAAGAAAGAAATGGTAGTTTGTTAAGGATTGAAAAAGAAAGAAAAAAATTGAAAAAGAAAGAAAAAAATTGAAAAAGAAATAAAAATTGTGAATACAAACTTAAAATAAAGAGATTTGTGGAAAGAAAAGATGAAAAATAATTGTGCAAAGAAAATTTGAAAGGGTGGATCAAATGAGCAAAAGAAAAAGGTGAATAATGTCGTGAAGTGTATAGAACTTGTTTAGTAAATGCTCTTTTTGAGTGACATTTTCATTTCAAAAACCTCATATATGACCCTTTGTTGTGAAACCCGACCAAGCTACAACCTTAAAAAACCCTTAGTGATCTATGCTTCCATGATTTCTTATATGATTGTTTAGATGAATGTATGAGTTAATCAGGATGTTAGCAATGATATCAGGTGAGAGTAAATGTCCCGCGTATTCAAATTGCACAAATATCTTCATTCATTTTATGAAGAGAAGAGTTCGAGTGATTCAAGTATGAGAATTTATTTGCTTGAGAATGCATTGCATGATATTTGTGTTTAGAACTTAATTCTTAGTCATGATTTGATTCTAGGAAGTGTTAAACACTACTTGTACGCGTTCATCTCTTGAATTTGAACCGTTTATTTCTCTCTTGTTGAATTTTACGCTTGAGAAAATCTTCTTGTTTTAATGAGAAACATACTTTGCTTGAGGACAAACAAAGATTTGAGTTGGGGAGGAGTTGTTGAATGCCAATATTGATTAAACACACACATTAAAATGTGACATTTTTCAAACTATTTTGTATTTTTGATTGTTGAGTTCCTTAAGTTTATGTAAAATGTCATAATATTTGCATGTGGCTTTGGTATCCTTTATGTGTTTTCTAGTATGCAGGAAAATTGTGAAGAAACCAAAGAAAAAGGGCACAAAACCAAGAAAGTAGAGCAAAGCCAAAGACATGGAAAATCAGCATGTTCGCCCGGCGAAGGTGGCGAGCAAGAAGAGAGCTCGCCTGGAGAGAGGTGGTGAGATCGGGGTCAGGAGAATTAATCACGTTCCAGTAGAAAAAACCATGTCATGGTCGCCCGACGAAGTTTTGTGAATTTGAGTTCTCCGGGGGAGGCAATATATTTTGTCAAGGATGGTTTGATGATCAACAGGCAGTTGGAAGTGCCAAAAAGTGAGGTTCGTCGGGCAAATGCTATCTCGTCGGGCGAGACAGGACAAATTGGAAAATATATTTATAGGATCCTATGTTGTTTTTGGTACACACTGTCACAATCTCACATTCTTTTCAACAAAAACAAAAACCTAAAAACTCAGTTTTGAAGCAAAATAAGTGACAATCATTTAATCGGAGATGGATTCACATTCTTTGTCGATTATTCAACTTAGATGCTCATTCATCTCCCTTTATTTTTTATAAAGCAACTACCATGGTTATGGGTAGATAAACACTTTGTATTAATATTAGAGGTAATTAACCTAACTAGTATGTATTTATTTTGATCTTTTGTATGTGAACAACTTTATGATCAATGTAGATGATAACATTGTTTCTATTTTATATTTATGATTTGAATCATTGTTGAGAAACATCTTTTGAGTCTTGACCTAAGTTTATCATCTATCAAATACCAAGTCTAGACATGGAAGTAGAATTTGATATTCACTTTGTATTAGATCAATAATGTTATTTGTTTTTTTAATAGGTTGAGACATCTTCGATTAAACAATACGGTAAAAATTACAATATCATCTAAGACATGAGCGGTATAGATGAGCGATATGTGGTTATGTTTATTACAAATGAAGTTCACATGCTTAATTAATCGAATACATACAAAATAGGTTGATGAAATCTAGTCTTGATATGTATTTTAAAACGTTAATCTTTCTAAACTTTTATCATTGTTACAGACTCTTATGAATGCTACTTTCACCGAACTAAAACCAATCGAAACCATCACCTGAGACATTGTAAGTTGTAGATCCCCGTGGAGACGATAAAACAAATACTCACTGAAAAACACATTCAACAATAACATATGCCAGACATGAGGTTACACATATATCTCATACAACCAACCAACTGTTTGAAGGTTGTAGCATCTATATCCTCACCATCAGAATCAGAGTCTAACTTATGATTTGTCTCAGCAGATGTGATTGCTGACATACAATCCATCAACTCAAATCTCTTCAGCAACTCGAATTCATACTTCAGTCGGTGCACAATGATTCCCTTCTCATAATGTAAAATTTACATCCCTAAAAAATATACCATATTTCCAAGGTCAATCATATCAAATGCATTCATCAACACCTTTTTGAACTTGTTTATCTCAGAAGTCAAACTCCTTGTCAAAAGTATGTCATCCACATAAAGACACATCAGAGTCACATTTCCATCATAATTATGTTGCATATACATACCATATTCCATTTCACATTTATTTAATCCTATATTCTTGAAAAATGAATCAATCTTCAAATTCCAAACCATTGGAGCGTGTTTTAGCTTGTACAAGGCTTTATGCAGCTTGTACACCATCCCTTCTTTGTTCTTTTTCACAAATCAAGGAGGTTGGAACACATAAACTTCTTCTTGTAATGGGCCATTCATAAAAGCTGACTATACATGTAAATGTATCAGAGGCCAATTCCTATTTGCAGCTAGAGCAATAACCAACCTTATGGTTTCATGTCTAGCTACATGTGAAAACACTTCAAAGTAGTCTAAACTAGGCTTTTGTAGGAATCCTCTAGCTACTAACCTTGATTTATGCTTAATAACTAAACCATGTGGCTTCATATTTATCTTGAAAACCTATTTCACACTGATGGCTTTCTAGTTCTGAGGTAGAATAGTCAATTCCCATGTCTTGCTTTTTTCAACGGCCTCAAGATTTTCCTTCATGGTGTTCACCCAAACCTTCTTCTTAAGAGTCTCATTGATGTTGACAGGTTCATATTCCACCATCATGCCACTCTATATGACTTCCCCTTCAGAATCGATCTCAATATCTTGGAGCAACTTAAAGTTTGAAAGTCTCATTGGTATTTGTCTAACTCTATGTGGCCTCTGGAACTATACAGGTTCACCTTCAGAAGTAGGACCACTTCAGAAGCTCCACCTTCATAAGTTATACCTTTAGAAGCTCCACCCTTCAGAGGAAGTATTAACTTTAGAGGTTGGATTACCATCAGAGGTTGGATTATCTTTATAGATTGGATTGCCTTCCGAGTTAAATCCATCATCAGAGTCAGACTCACATTCAGAGTCAGTCGTATTCAGATTCAGACTCTCCTTCAGAGTCAGAATCACCTTAAGAGGCAGAATCTCCTTTAGAGGCAGAATCATACTCTAGTGTTGACATTGCACTAGAGTTCGATTGAACTTTCTTCAATTCCATGTTTCTGATTCTTTCACTATGACATCTTTGCTGACTTCAACTTTGTTGATGATTGGGCAATAGATTTTATAAGCACATGTATTGTGGTAACCTATAAGCAATATGACTTTGTTCCTGTCATCCAATTTCCTTCTAGTAGCATCTAGTATATGTTTATAACATACATAACCAAACACCTTGAAATGAATGACACTTTGCTTTCTTCAAGTCCACTTCTCAATAGAAACTATTTCCTTTAACTAATTTGTTGGACATCTGTTAAGCACATATATTGATGTGTCAATTGATTCACCCCACTTCTCACTCAACATGCTCCTTGTCATGTCAAGAGGAGTTCTATTTCTCCTTTTCAACAAGACCGTTGTGTTATGGAGTGTATGGAGCAGTCACCTCATGCTCAATACGATATTCCTCAAGGAACTTCTTGAACTTTGTTGAGTTGAAATCACATCCACCATCCGTTATAAGGATCTTCAACCTTTGTCCACTTTGATTTTTAGCCTTTACTTTGAACTTTTTAAACTCAGCAAACACCTCATGTTTGACCTTAATGAGTACTACCCATGTCATTCTTGTGAACTCATCCAAAAATGACACAAAGTACTTGTTCCCTCCAAGTGAAGGTACCTCAAATGGTCCACATACATCAGAATACACCACACCCAAAGCAAGAGTTGCTCTTGGAGGCATTTCTAATGAGAATAATAATCTTGGTTGCTTGCCTCTCATGCATATATCACATGATTTCTCTAGTACCATAATCTTAGTAATTTCATGTACCAGATTCTTTGAACTCAGATGCCATAAGCTTATGTAGTTTGGATGCCCCAATCTCTTGTGCCATAGCTCACTTTCCCCTTCAACACTTCTTGCACTAAAGCATTGAGTGTCTGTTGTTGCAACATTCACTTTGATTGTTTTGTTTCTTCCTAGTCCAGACTGCATAATCAACTTCTAATTACAATCATACAACTTCAAGATATTTTCCTTCATGGTTATTGAAAATCCTTTTTCAATCAGCTGACCTACACTCATCATATTGTTATTTATGTCAAGAATATACCATACATCCTTGATCAATACAGTGTTGCCATTGTTCAACTTAACTATGAAATTTCCTATTCCTTTAGCATTTAGATTCTCATCATCAACACATATGATCTTGGTCCTTTTACCAGAGTCAAAATCAACCAACAATTATTTGTTTCCAGTTAAGTGGTTTGAGCAGCCAGTGTCCATATACCACTAGTCTACCATTGATCCACCTACATTCTCAGATACCATTAATAGCACATGATCATCATCAGAATCTCCTTTAGATATGTTGGCTTCTTCACCTTTGCTAACCTTGCTTAACCAGTAATCAACAGCAAAATGGTCAAACATGTTACAACTGTAGCACCAAACCTTCCTCTTATCAAACTTCTCATTTCCCTTATGATCATTCTTGTGTTTATTCTCTTTAGAGTTGGAGAGTTATGACTTCTAAGCACCACCAACATACTTTTCTTGTTCTCTAGCCATGCTTTCTTCTAGTTCTTCTTGCCAGAAGAAGCTTCCGAAGCCTATTCTGACTCCTTTTCATAGTTTCTATCAGTCAAACACAACTCTTGTGCCTCTAAACTACTATGAAGCTATTCAATTCTCACGGTTCTTGTGTCTTAAGAGAGTTATATGACTATAAATATGTAAGCAAACTGAGGAGTAAGTGATACAAATAGCTTTTAAATGATTACTTGTTCAAAGAACGTTTCTCCACAAGACTTCATCTCATTTGTGACCATAATTATTCTGGAGATATAATCAGGCACCTTCTCATTGTTCTTCATGATGAGATATCATATTGCTTGCATAGAGACTGCAACTTTACTTTCTTCACTGGTGCGTCACCACCATAGCACCACACTAGTGTATCCCATGCCACCTTTGCCGTCGTCAAATCAACAATTTTCTCAAACACCTTTGCATTTACACACTGATGGATATATAATAACGTCTTCTGATCTTTCTTCCTTGTTTCACGTTGAATATTTATTTGCGCTTCTGTTTTATTTTCTGCAACCGACGTATAACCGTCATTGACGAGATCAAGAACATCTTGAGCTCCAAACAACACACGCATCTGAATCAACAACTGATTCCAATTCTTTCTGTTGAATACTGAAAGCTTTGTATTCAAGCTCCACTTTCGCCGTTTATCTCCGTTCTTGTGCAAATCACTCAGTTCTCACTAACACTCGTGTTTCCCAAATCCTGAGAATCAAGATCTGTGATTCTCTTTGATTTCGAACTTCAATTCAATGCGAAATTCAGAAACAAAGTCAATCACACAACTCACCATACTCGTAACTAACTTTCTTAAACTTCTAATTCACAAATTTATTACAATCTCCCACTAACTTTGAGTTTTATAATAACCAAAAATCAAATGCACCTTAAATGCAAACTCAAACTCAAACGAAAATGTAAACTTAAATGAAATAAAATTTAAAACTAAATTAATCTTAAATGTCGAGTTACATTCAACAATTTTCATATTTATAGATAAGAAAATAGTTGAAGTCTCTTTTTAACTATATGAGTGTTATATGTATCTATTTTGACTCATTACCCTTAGTTTTAAGAGTAGATTTTGTAAATAATAGAATATGTTTGTCTTTCTTTGTGTTGAAATAATAATCAGTTACCACAAATGCAGTAATAACCGATTATGTAACTAATTACCACAACTTCTAATAGCTCTTTATCATCTATTACATTACCATCTCAAAAAGTTTACTTTTTCAGTTTAGTTGATTAAATGTAATGTTGTGTAATGCTCTACAAATACTTCACTGAATTATTAATAAAATAAAACTACTATTTTACCTATTGTCTCTAAAGTTTTTATTCTATTATCTCTAAATCTTTCATTCTCTCACCCTCTCCTCATTCTTTATTTGGTGATTGTTTTGCCATAACATTTTAGATTCACTTTCCACACTAAGCTAGTTTTACTTTATTAAAAAAAATTCCATTCAATTTCAATTTGACATGGATAATCATTTTATCCTTTTAATAATTATTTATTTATTTACGTAATTTTAGTAGACTGGACATGATAATGTACGGCCCAATAACAGTTGGCCCCTTAAACTAAAATGTATTGGACCAGCCCATTTGAAACTTTGCTAATATATATGAAATTTTGATTGTTTGTTTATTAGTAATTAATCAGAGTAATAAAGCATATAATAAAATCCTGCACAGTCATAGATAAGAACGAGCTATCCATTTAACGTTCTCTTTTGAGTTTTGTCACAGCATTCTGAATTGAAGCAATTGGAAACCTCTTCTCATTCATAATCTTTGTTTCTTCATCACATTCTAGGTAAAATCATTTTATATCATTACTTGTGATATACTAATCACTTGTATTTGTTTATCAGAATTTTTGTGTGCAACTGTGGAAGCTAATATCAAATTGGGTATAATTCAAACGCCCCGACAAAGCTTCTCCAAACCTTTAACTTGTATTCGAAATCACAACTAAAAGAGATCAGAGATATCGCGTTAAGAACTACCAGGTTAGTTTATTATTGCAATTTCTAATCTTCAACCTAATTAACATCAAAACTAGCAAAATATTTAACCTTTCTGTGTGTTTAAATGCCTATAGTCATCATCAATAAATTGTTTTTGTTAAATCACTTTTTGCAAAATTGGATATCCAAACATGCCCCTAATGTATAGAGGGTTTAGATGAGTTTTATGAGTTTGTTAGATTTTTGTTCCTCGATTTCCTAACGTCTATATTTTATGGGAATAGTGAATATTTTGTTTTCAATTTTTTTTAATTATTTAAATTAAAATAATATTCATTTTGTTATCCAAAAAATAGGGATTTAAAATGCCATCAACGTAATTGTTAAAAAGAAAAAAATCAAAGTTTTTAAACAAAATAAATAGTTGTCATTAATATTTAATTTAAAATTCTAAATGTTTATGAGTTTTATTAATATGCACAATATAGTAGATTTTTGTCGAGATCTTTTAATAATTAATTTAACAAAGTGGGTTTATATTGAGATAAGATTATTGGCGTGTATATCCATTAAAATCCACGTCTACTTTCATAAAAAATAATGTCATTTTGAGTGAAAATTTTATTTTAAGTTTTTGGTTTTGAGTGATATGCCATTTTGATTTTTGAAAAGTATCAAGTAATGTCACTCTGAACATAAAATTACTTGGTGTTGGAATGTATCTTTTATTAATCGATTAAGTTCATAGAATTACTAATAAAATTACTTGGTGCTGCAAATTAAATATATTAAAAAAATTTAATGACATTTTCTCTAAATATGAGACCAAAAGAATTATATATATATATATATATATATATATATATATATATATATATATATATATATATATATATATATATATATATATATATATATATATATATATATTTCTTACATAATTGTTAGTTTATTAAACATATTTGACTTTATTGTAATTAATTAGTCAAAAGAGAACACAAAATTTATAACATATACCCATTCTAAAAAAAATTATAATATAATAAAATTGGTCAATCCTTTTTTTATCAAATGATTTTATGTTTGAAATTTTAATTCATAAAAATAAATAAGTAAGATATCACAATTATTAATTTTTTTTATGTAACTGATGATGTTTATTTATAACCATTATACTAAATAAATAAGTTACATCTATTTAAATATATTTTTTCCACAAAATTTTATTTTTAGATAGTTAAATACAAACTGTGGGTAACTTGAATTGATAAACTCTAGTTAGGGGTGTTCGCGGTGCGGTTTGGGCGGTTTTTGCGAAAAAAATCACCCGAACCGCAAGAGAAAAAAGCATGCGGTTCGGTTTGGTTCGGTTGACTTTTAGAAATAAAACCAAACCAAACCAAACCAAATCAATGCGGTTTGGGTTGGTTCGGTTGGTTCGGTTTTTTATAACATTTTTATTGAGTCATATATACTCCTATAAATAACGACATAACTTTGTGTTTAGTCATTCATACATTACTAAATAACATCAAAATTCATCATATTTAGACAAAAACGTTTCATTCAATATACAGAAAACCAGATTAAACAAAAGTGGAATAAAAGACAAATATAAATAGTAGCATAAAATAATATCAAAGACATTATAATAAAACATAAAAAAACATATGAGATGAGAGATTAGAGAAGATGAAAAAAAGAACATAAGAGATGCGAGATTGAGAAGAAAAGTGCAATAAAAACGTAATTGGAAGAGAAAATAGTAACATAAAAGATAAAAAAGAAAGAACATAATAGAGGACTTATTAGAGTAGAATAGGCGAGACCTACATGGAAAAGAAGATGAGAAGAATGTGTGATACTACTATGAGAGATTTAAGAAGGTTGAAATTGAAACCTTAAGTGTGATTAAGAGAAAATCGTTTGTAATTGTAAGGTTAAAGCATACTAGGTTTGAGGTTTGGGTTGGATGTGGGATAAGTGAACTTTGGGTTGTAACATAATGCGGTTTGGTTTGGTTTAGTTCGGTTTGCAAAATATAAACCGCAAACCAAACCAAACCGTGCGGTTTTATTAAAAAATGACCCAAACGGATCCGAACCAAATGCGGTTTTTTGCGGTTTCGGTTTGGTTTTGTTTGGTTTGCGGTTTTCTATTGGGTTGGTTTGGTTTTGAACACCCCTAACTCTAGTACTATTATATATTAAATTTTATATTTATTTTAATTCGTTCTTAAAAAATATACTTATGACATAAATTCAATGTATATGAATAATACAAAATTGATTATAAAAAGAAAAAATATTAATAATAAATTATTTTTAGATAACATTTAAGGTAAATAGTTTTTACTTTTTTATTTTAAATATTTTTGTTACAAATTTGTAGAGAGATAAAAAAAGAAGAGAATCGCATGGACGGAAATTCAAATGGAACTTCAAGTAGTAAAACTTCATCAAATAAGGGTCGTAATGAGGGAAATAGATCTACCAACAAGAGATTCGCCACGGTAGATGATGGGGAAGCCGATTTGATAGAGTGTTCTGGCAAGAACTGTAAATCATGCACATCAGGATTAGTAGCCGATTGTATTGCACTGTGTTGTTGTCCTTGTATTGTGTTACATTGTTTTGCGTTAGGCTTTATAAAGGCACCTTGGATTCTAGGAAGAAAATGTTTGGGATTAGGGAGCAAGAACAAGAATAAGAAGAAAAGATGTTGTCATAAGAAGAAATGCAAAATGGCGAATAAAGATGTTGATGATGTTGTGACGGAAGGAAAAAAAGAAGAAGGTTTGGATGTAGAGCAACAAACATCGCCAATGGATAATGTTCATGTCAATGTTGAATTTGAAGCTGAAAAGGTTTGGCATGAGTTGTATCAAATTGGTCATTTAGGTTTTGGTAGAGTTTCTTTCTCAAAGGATTAATTTCAATGTTTCTCTGATTTTTTTTTTTTGCTTATGTTAAAATTGATATTGAGTTTGATAGAATCACAATGAAGAAATGTAATTTTGACAAAATTTACATTTTATAATTTCACTATCATTATGATTCAATTATAATGGTTGTGATTGAGTAAGAACATGATGGGTGTAAAATTTCATGATCAATATAGAATGATAGAGAGTAATGGTAGTGATTTTTCTCAATTAGATTGATTTTGAATTGTGTATGTTGGTGTCAATTTTCTATAATTTTTAATGGTTTTAGAAATACATTGTTGTTTACAATTTTTTAATGGAAATTTATGGGGAAAAGTGAAAATATAAGTTCCTTGTTTGATATTGTATTTAGGAATAAAATTTTGACTATGATCATTAAGTTTCACTTGTTGTTTCATATGATAGAAAGGTTTATTGATAGTATTTTCTTTCTTTCTTTCTATGTCATTTTTCCTGTATTCATTGTTTTTTAAACAAAATCTATTTACAAAGCATCATTGATGCATATTTTGCCCATTTGGACGAATATTAAAAAATTACGGTAAAAAAAGTTTGAATTCTTGACATACGAAGATTTTTATATTTTGATTCTTCGTCAAATTCAATCATACTTGTCAGAATAAATGACATGATATTTCAATGTGTTTTCTTTAATTTATATATTTTTTAATGATTTTAATTGACATATTTTTTATTTTTTAATATCATGTTAGCTTTTTTTATTGTAATATTTTTTAAATTATTCAAAATTTAAACCATTAAATTTTTTTATTTTTTTCATCATCATCACAATAACATAAAAATACATAAATTATGAAATTTCATCATTTCATCATCACACCAACATATAATCCAGAGTTGTTAACAAATATTGGTTTATATTTATTGTGATGATGATAAAAATGATGAAATTTCATAATTTATGTATTATTGTAATGATGATGAAAATGAGAAGTTGTTAATAAAGATTGATTTATACTTCGTATACTATTGTGATGATGTTGAAAATGATAAAACTCCTTAATTATGTGTTTTTCTGTATTGTAGTGATGATGAAAATAAGGAGTATCAAATACTAATTTTATGTATTTAGCATGATAATAAATTAACAATAGAATTAAATGGATTGGATTGAATATTGGTGGTGGTCATTCTGGTTGATTTCCCTGCCTAAAACATGATTTGAATAATAGTTTAGAAAACCCAAAACATGTGTTTGAATCACGTGGTGGTTATTTTGATTTTTTTTAATGGTTTAAATTTTGAATAATTTAGAAAAAAATAAAATAGAAAAAATCAATGTCAAATTAAAAAAAATTCATATCAATTAAAATAATTTTAAAAAACATAAATTATATAATAAGTCATTGTCATTTATTTTAATGATTAGGTTTGATGAAGGGACAAAACAGAAAAAAAAAATATGTTAAGGAGGGAATTCAAACTTGTTTAGAGATAAAAAATTTAAAATTCTTCCAAAGAATTGTTGTTTATAATAGTGATCGGATGGTGTATTAATCTTAACTCTTTTATTTCAATTATTTATTTATAAAGTTTTAATAATTAAGTTATTAAACAAAAAAAATGTCACACTTTTTTTTAACAAAACTTTCTAAAATGATTATAATATAACATAAAAGATTAACTTGAATTTTGAAAATTCAAAATGAACAATTTGAAAAAATGGTAAACTAATACCAACTTTTATAAAATAAACATTAAACAAACCTAAATAAAAGAATATCATGTCGATTAAAATAAATCAAAGACATGTTTAATCACTTTTAGGTTTTAATTTTTAAAATTGATTTTATAAATATGTTCTAGAAAACGGATTAAAAGAGGAGAATAAAAATTGGTAATATTTTGAAATTGTTTTAGAAATAAAAAAATAAAAAAAAGTTTTGTAATTCAATTTTTCAAAACATGCTTTTTAAGAAGAGAATAAATAAAATATATTTGATAATCAAACTTTTAAAATATGTTTAACAAATTTAAGTAAATCATAATATATGTTTTAACAATATAAAAATCCAACTAATATAAATGTAAGCTGAATAAAGTAGAGGCAGGTGTTTTGATATACGTTTTCAGAATCAATCTCTTTTGTTATAATATTTTTATTTCCTTTTTCCATCTGATTAAATTGTTTGCCTTTTTTTCTAATAAAATAGAGCAAGGTGTGTCCTAAGGGTGAGAGTGATGAATTAAGGGTCCAAAGAGTACTAGAGTTTAATATTTTATTATTCTTTAAACTAGTGATATATTCGTGTCTGCTTTAAACTAGCGAGATATTAGTGCGTTCTGCACGAGTAAATTTATTTAAGTCGATATAAAATATATTTAAAGACACATGTAAATTTGAAATGAAAAAAAAATTGGAGAATTTTTTTTTCACATTCAAAATTAAAGAATTTATCTCTTAATTAAAGACAATTGTTGGTTAAAATAAAATAGATATTGTTCTGATAGTGGCACGAGAAATGAAAGTCAGTGGTGTGCACCATTAATGAGTAATATTCAATTTGATAGAATATAAAATATTTTTAGATACACATGTCAATTTATAATGTGTTATTTAATTATAAAATGACAATAATCATATAAACTCAATTGTATTAAATAATCATATAAAAAAGGAGAGTCGTGAGATGGAGAAAGAAAAAAAATCATATTTGAAAATAATTTTTTTTTGTCTCAAATAAATATAATTGTTGATTAAAATAAAATAGATATTGTTCTGATAGTGACCTGTGAAATGGAAAGTTAGTTGTGTGCACTATTATTAAGTGTTATCCAATTTAATACGATATAAAATGTATTTAAATACACATGTTATATAAAATGTATAAAATAAGCAATAATCATATAAATTATAGATATTTTTTATATATAATAATTATAAAATAATTATGTTTTAATTTTTAATAAATTTTGTATTTTAAAAATTCATCATTTTTCTGTGTTCTTCTTCTTAAATTTAAAAGAGGTTTAAATTTTTTTTATTTATACTTAAAAAATAAAATAGGAAAAAGAAAATGGAGAGAGTGTGAAAAAAAGAAATGTGAGAAAAATTTGAAATCTGAATTAAAAGAAGAAAAGGAAGAGTAAGAAAATAAGAAGTAAAAAGTGAGAAATGAGTGAGGTGATAAAAGGAGATTGTTTCAATTTTTAACAGTTGTTAATAACAAATATGTCCTTTTACTAGTACAATTTTTTAAAAAGAAAAAGATATATTAAAAATTTTGGTGGTAGTTTATTTTAATGGGTAGATAGTTGATGGTGTTAAATATCACGCATGAATAAAAGGAATTATCGTACAAGGTTGTGGTGCCATGTTATAGTTGGTGGACAAGTTAGTGAGGGTGGAGTTAGAAAGATGATTTGAAGTTTATGCTATTTTTATTGATCTCAATTTTTAAATATACAAAAGTGTACGGACAGTTGTATAAGATTCATGGACACCTTAATATAATGAATAACAATAAAACTATATAAGGAAAATATATACAACTAATGAGGACTAAAATGAATGGTAATGAGTGGCATAATCTGGTCTTGAATGACCGATCACAAGTCCTTCTCATGCAAATATTAATGAATGTATACATATTCTAATAACCATCCTCTCTTCAAAGTCACTCCAAGTTTGTCTCTCATGCAATTGAATCTTGAGTGAGTGAGAGGTTTAGTCAAGAAACCTTCAACTTGATCTGATGGTAGGGCATATGTTATAGAGTTTCATTTTGCAACACTTGGTCTCGTATATAAAGAACATCTATTTCAATGTGTTTCTTGCGAGTGTGCATCACAGGATTTGAAGCTTGTGTCTTGGGACATAGGTTATTGCACCCTAGGATATGTTTTTGAGAATTTGAATTTCCAGTTCTCCTAGTAATGACCTTAACCAAGCAACCTCAATTTCTAGGTCATCGAGTGCCCTATACTTTGATTATGAATTTGGTCTAGACATCACTCTTTGTTTTCGTGAGGACCACAAAATCAAAGTTCCACCAAAAAAATCACATTGGTCAGCCATGGACTCTCTATTAACACCACTTATGGCTCAATCTGCATCTGAAAACCATGTTATATCAATGTCATTTGAAGTTTTGATGTGTATCCCTAAGCTTGCAGTGCCATGTAGATACCTTAGTATCCTTTTTATCCATTGCTAATGATCCAAAGTTAGGGTATCATAAATTGACCAACTTGTTGACATCAAATGATATACATGATCTTGTATTTGCTAGATACTTAAGTGCACCTATGGTTTGTCTGTGAAGTGTTGGATATGGCATTGTCTACTTGTGATCATAAGTGTTTGGCATGTTGGTGCATTTTTCGTACCAAATTTTTTAATTAAGTCTCTGATGTACTTTATTTGTCTTAGGTAAATACCAATAGTGTCTTTGTGAACCTTAATTCCTATCTAGTAATGTAAACTCCAGATGTCTTTCAATGAGAAAGCCATAGTGAGTTGTGTTATGAATTTTTCTAAAAACTTGTATTTACTCCTTGTCAGTATTATGTCATCAACATAGACAATAAGGAATGTTGTATGTTTCTTACCTTTTAGAAAAAATAATAAGGTGTCACTTTTGGTGTTGATGAAACCCTAATTAAACAAAGTTTCCTTCAAATTTTCACAGTAGACCCTAGGTTCCTTCTTGAGTCCACATATGGCCTTTTATAGCCTGCACATGTAATTGGGTCTGGTAGGGTCAATGTAACACTCATGTTGGTTCGTAAACAGATTTTCCTTAAGATGACCTTTCAAGAAAGAATTTTTATGTCTAATTGTCTAACTTTCCCAATTCAAATACATTGCAATAGTTAATATAACTCTCAATGTGCTCAAATTTACCCTAAGGATAAAAGTTTCATCAAATTCTAAATCTGTAGTTTGTTGAAATGCCTTGGCTACTAGCCTTGCATTTCTTCTTTCATTTGAGTCATCTTCCTTGAACTTGATCTTGAAGATACATTTTGAGTCAATGATGTGTTCTTGACCCTGATATGGTACCAACTTCCATGTTTGATTGACATGAAAGTCTTGAATTCTCTGTCCATTTCTTCCTTCCACATTGGCCTTTCTATTGTTTCCTTTGTAATTTCTAGTTCTCTTTCATCCGAGTCGGTTTTTGTCAATCCTAAATAAGGAACATTTAGTTTGTAAATTTTATCTTTGCTTTTGGTTCTTATCTCACGAGTGATGTTATCATTACCGTTATGTTAAGCATATTGAGTGGCAGTTGAAGTATTTCTAGTGTTATTGTTTGTTGACTAAATTGATTCACTTGCAGAATCAGTAGTGTTGTTGTTTGTTGAATCATTTGATTCAATTGTATTTCATTGATCAGTGTTGATGTCATTTGACGCTGCTTTGATTGTATCGTGTTGATTTTCAACACTAGAATTTGGCTCAGTTGTATTGTGATCAGTGTTACCTGCAATACAAGGAAGTAAAATAAAAGTGTCTTGAGTTAATGCTTTTAGTGGATTTCTAGTGTCAAGAAATCCACCATGAAAAGGGAAGTGATTTTCATTGAATACCATATGTCATGACACAAAGATTTTTTCACGTGAGCTGATACACGTATGTACTTTATATGAGTCACTATAACCCAAGAGCAGAGGTAGAAAGCATATTCAAATGGATTTACGGTATTTTACTCTGGTTCTTTATTGAATTTCAGTGAGTATGGACCTTCATTTGGATTTGTGGATGAAGGAATTATATTGATTAAGTAGACAACTATGGAAAAGGCTTTCCACCGATAGTGAAGAGAGACTTTGGCTTGTGATAATAATGCTAAATCTAGCTCAATAATATGTTTGTGCTTCTTTTCACCCCTACCATTTTATTATGATGTAGAGGGATATGGCATTCTAAATTCCCATCCTAAATCCACACAAATAATTTGGACTGGTTTATACTCACTTCCACCACCACATTAGATCATTTTTATTTTCTTTTCTAATTAATTTTCAACCAATTTCAAAAACTAAACAAAAGCATGTATGGTTTTTGATTTTTTTTTCTTTAAGGCTTTGTTTGAGAGTTTGGAGGGGAGGGGAAGGAAGGACTTCGGAAAATGATTTTTTTAAAAAGTATAGAGAAATCTTTAACATTTTTTTAATCTTTTTTGTATAGAATGATAAAATAGTGTTTATTATTAATATATTTTTAATTTTTGGAATACTATAACAACATAAATTATATTTGATTAATTTGTCTAATCCCTCAAACTCCTTCTCCAATACAATTTTTTAGTTCCTCCAAATTAGATGGATTTTGGTTTTTGAATAAAAATAAATCCCATAAAACCCTCGCCACCTAAATCCTTCTATTTTTTTCACTCAATGCTTCCCTTTTCTCAAAGTCCCCCTCCCTCCAAATTTCCAAACAAACCCTAAAGGAAAAATCCATGTGAATATGCCAAAATCAGTAACAAAATATATGTAGTATTTAAATTATATGGTGATAAAATTGGGGGGGAGTCCCATACATCAGTATGAAATATTTCTAGAGGTTCCTTAACATGATACAAGGAATGTTTGAAAGGTAACAAATACGTTTTCCCCCGTTGACAAGCTTCACAAAATGTAAAGTTGTCATTAGGTGAGATCTTCACATTGCAGCTTTTCAATACTTTTGCTAGAACTTTACTATTTTGATGTCCAAGTTTCCCATGCCATTTTTTTTGACAGACATGTAGATACATGGATCTTGATTCCCACTACATTGATCATTTGCTAATTGATATAGACCATCTTTAAGTTCCCTTTTAAAAGTGTTTTCCTTGCCGGTCTTTCCTTCTTAAGACAATAGTTTGCATCAAATTCAACAAATGCATTGTCACCAATCTCTTAAAGAAAAAGGAAATAGACGAAGGAGGATGAAGTTTTGGTCAAAACCATTTTCCTTCATGCTACCACAATTGTCACCAAAAATAAAAAGATGGAGATTCAAATTTTCCGAAGGCAAACCGACAAATTGGTTTTGTTGCACCATATCGATCAAGGAAGGTTTTAGTTCAAAATTATTAGTCGTGATCGGCGGGTGCATAATACTACAATATGGTTCCTCTTCGGTTGGAATATCATAATATTTAAGGGGTTTAGTATCAACCGGATCGACCATAGCTTGTAATATAATATTTTGGCGTCTCTCGAGTAAGAAACGCTCGATTTTGTCTACGGGTTCAACTAAGCTATCAACGGAATGAGTTCTATGCATACAAGAAAAGCGAGAACTACATCAAACAAACACAATAAAATAAATAGAAAGATAAGTTCTAGTCTATACGATAATCAAACAAAAGTTCAATATTAAACACAATTGGTCCCCGACAACGACACCAAAAACTTGATGTAACTACAAGTGCACGACTATCGCGAAGTAATAAAATAGATATCAAACCACATATACCAATGGTTTAAATACCGAATTCTTGTTGTGTTGTTGTATATCTAGAGAAATCGAAAACATGAATTTTGGTAAACAACTTAATAGAAAAAGCAATTAAATGAAAACAGCTTAACGAAAAAATCACTTAAATATCAAGTTGGGGCAAACAGGACCCGAAGCTACAGTTCTTTCTAACACAATTATACGATCATTGTTACACCTATTACGAGAACTTTGCATAAATTATAGAAAACAGATAAAATTGGGCACTGCCTGCTTTCGCTAGTGCATTGCCCCTATCGATGACGAATAATCGGTCGGCTTTCGCATCGTCCGGATTATTCTTAGAAGAGTGATCAGTACATTTTGATGCACCTTCTTCTACTGTTATACTTAGGAAACTCTATAGTTTATTCTATTATTTTTACTCTTTTAGTGTGTTTTAATATTTAAGTTTATTTTTGGCTTTATTTTATTTTCGTACTTTATTTTCAGCTTAAATAGTTATTTGATACTTTGTCACTCTACATATTATAACTTGAGCTTCGAAAGTATGATTGATGCGTTCTGATATGCGTTAGAAAGCTAAGAGAAAAAGATACAAATTTTATGTTGAAGTCAAAAGCTGATTCGGAGTGAAGGAGGATAGAATAATTCCTTGAAGTTCCAGACTTAATTAAAGTAGTTAGTTTGGACGATTTTTATAAAATCCGGGTCGGTTTCCATAAGGGCCTGAATTTCCCCTTTGTTATATTAGGATTTTTGTTGCTACATTAATCGTATTCTGGATTCATGAAAATTAGAAGCTTAATACAAATTCATGGAGAACGAATCACCAACGATTGATCTACTGTAATCGCGTCTCCATCATACTTTGAGGTTTTCATATTTCCCATTAAATCTATTTTTCTTTCAATTCTTCTCTTTGATAATAAAATGCTTAATTCGATTTATCTTAGCTTTGATTGATTTATTTCCATGATTGTATGTTCCTTTACCTTAAATCGTTGCTTAATTCACGTTTGTGTTATCGCGATTATTTTAACCCACCTGCTTAATTCGGAAATTAGGAATATATATCTTGTGGTATCAATTGCACTTGTTTGATTGATACTACAATAAAAAAGGGCCGCTTAGGCGTTGGGAATTATTTTGATCGATGATAAGTTGGAGACCGAACAGTAGATTAATTTGTTAATCATAACTTTTATTAAACTCTTTTTATCGCTTCCGTTAATGCTAATCGAAATTCAAACCCCCTTTTTGTTCATATCACTTGGTTAATTCAATACAAAAGTCCTTGCAATTTGACTCGAGTGTCACTTTTGTTTTACTACACTTTTATACTCGTTTTTGACCTGTGTGTGACAGCGGATCAAATTGGCGTTGTTGCCGTTGTCGGGGACTCTTTTCTCTTTTAACCAATATTAGAGTCATAGGTGTTGTGTTTCAACATTCTTGGCCTAACTTTCTTGCGTTCTGGCATTTTCGCGTTTAGCATAAAAAAATCTGATTTTAGGAAAATCGTCTTAGATTATTCCGATTCTTTGTCGATTCATTAGAAAAAAATCAAGGATCGAAAACCTCTGTTTAGAGACTTAATAGTGGGCGCCCCCTAAAAATCCAAAATTCCTTATTCTTTTATATTTATTTTGATTTATTTTTCGTTTTCATATTTTCAAAATCCAAAAAAAATTGTGGAGTCCTATTTTTATTTTATTTGATTTGTAGATATATTTCCAGATTTTAGTTTATTTTATTTTAATGTTTTCCATTTTTCAACTATTTTTCTCATTAGGGACATTGTTGGTATTTTCATAATTGTTGCATTGTTGACTCATGATGCATAATTACTAGTGATTTTGATTATGTGTTCTCCCATAATTTGTTTTATTCTTATTTTAAGTTTTTATAATTATAATATGGCTGAACAAAGAACTTTAAGAGAACTTGTTGCACCAGATGTGAATTATAATGCACTTTGTATTGAGTATTCTGAAGTTTTTGCACCTTTTGAATTGAAATCGGGTTTAATACACTTGTTGCCAAGGTTTAATGGTCTTGCAAGTGAGGATCCGCATAGGTATCTAAAAGAATTTCAGTTTGTGTGTTCTACACCATTCAGACCTCAAGGAATTACCGAAGATCATGTCAAGCTTAGAGCATTTTCATTCTCACTACAAGGTGTTACGAAAGTTGATTATATTATCTTGAGCCTAATTTTGTTACTAGCTGGAATAATATGAAGAAAGTCTTCCTAGAAATATATTTCTCTACTTCAAGAGTTGCTTCAATCAGAAAAGAAATATGTGGTATTAAACAGATTGACATGGAATCATTGGCTGAATACTGGGAGAGATTCAAGCAGTTAGTGTCAAGTTGTCCTCACCACCAGATTTCTGAACAATTGCTAATACAATACTTTCATGAAGGATTGTTACCTATGGACAAAAATATCTTGGATGCTGCTAGTGGATGAGCACTTGTTGATAAGACCCCAAGTGCAACTAAGACCTTAATTGATAACATGACACTAAAATCCTAACCATTCACAACTAGAAACAATTTTGTGGTTCTAAAAAAATGAGTGCATGAAATTCAAGCTCCTTCTTTCAACAAGGCTTTAGAAACCAGAATTGATGAGCTTACTTCATTGGTGAGAAAATTAGCAGTAGGAAAAACTTAATTTGAAAGATTATGTGGCATTTGCACCTCTCCTGAACACCCAACAAATACTTGTCCTACCTTGCAAGAGGGTGTAAATTCTGACTTGCCTCAAGCATACGCAGCAAACATCTATAACTCTCAAAGCAACAACCAGTACAGGTATAACAACACTTATGACCTATCTACTAATAGGTACCATCCCAACTGAAGAAACCATCCAAACAACAACCTAGTCAACAATAGTTGATGCTACCGCTTCCACCACCACAAAACACCCCACAAGTAACCACTTATGCACCTCCCAGACCTTATCTAGAGGACTTTGTCAAGCAAGTGGCTATAAATAATCTCCAATTTCAATAGTGAATATATTCTAGTATTTAGAACTTGCAGACACAAATTGGACAACTTGACACTTCAATGAATGCCATGCAGCAAGCTCAACAATCGAACCAACTATCTGCCCAAACAGTAGTGAATCCAAAAGGACCTAATGTGAGTTCATTTTTCTTGAGATCCGAAAAAGTTGTAGAACCAGCCCCAGAAAAAAAATTATTAGTGCAACACCTAAACCTTTTGTTGTTATTGAGGCTGAAAAAGAGTATGTACCACCAATCCCTTTCTCACAAAGAGTACAGAAAAATAAGAAGATTGATGAGGAAGAGAGAGAGAGAGAGAGAGAGAGAGAGAGAGAGAGATTTTGGATGTATTCAGAAAGGTGGAAGTGAATATTCCACTACTTGATGTGATTAAGCAGGTCCTGAAATACACAAATTTTATTGAAAGATTTGTGCACACACAAGAGGAGGATTACAGGAAACGAGAGAGTCAATTTGGTATGAAATGTTTCGGCCCTTATTCAGCCTAAACCTTTACCTGAAAAGATTACTGGTTCATCCCCCAATCAGTCCATGCCACAAAAGTGCAAGGACCTATGAACTTTTTCTATTCCATGTACCATTGGAGATAGTAAATTCGAAAATTTCATGTTAGATTTAGGAGCTTCTATTAATGTTATGCCTACTTCTATTTTTAAAAAACTTGATCTTGGTCCTTTGCAGCATACATGTCTTACTATTTAGTTGGCAAACAGGAGCGATACTCACCCTATTAGAGTAGTGGAAGATGTGCTTGTTCAGGTTAATGACTTGATTTTTCCTGCAGATTTTTACATTCTAGACATGTATGGAGAAACAAATTCAAGCAGATCACCAATCATTTTGGGCAGACCGTTCATGAAAACAGGAAAAACAAAAGTTGATGTTGGCGTCGAAACCATGTCCATGGAATTTGGTGACGTTGTCATAAAATTCAAGATTTTTGATGCTATAAAACATCCCTTGGAAGAGCATTATGTTTTTCAAATAGAGTTTCTTTATGAAGTTATTGATGAAGGTTATTCTGATTTATTTTCAGTTGATTTTCCAACTTTATATGGTTTTGATGATATTTACTCATGTGATGATTGTACTAACACTAACTTTTGTGTTGTTTGTGCTGAGATTGAGGCTGCCTTGCAGGTTGACATTTTTCTTACAAATGAAGTTGTAATGAAGTTATTTATGTAGTTGAAGCTCTCGATATCCCGGTTTCCCCAACCAAACCTTCCATTGAACAACCACCTTCTCTAGAATCTAAACCACTTACTGAAGATTTATATTATTCATCAAAGGTCCAATTTGAGTAGGAAGATAAATTATTGCATGAATATAAGAAGGGAATTAGATGGACCTTGGCTGGAACTTATGATATTAGCCCATCAATGAGTATGCATAGGGTCTCACTTGAAGATGGAACAAAATTAGTGAGGCAACCCCTTAATCCTTTGATTCTTGATGTTGTGAAAAATGAGATGCCTTTCACATTACTATTTGACACTTTTACTTATCGAAGATCCTTATTTGATCCTGGAATAAATAACGAAGGAACTACTAAATTTTTTAAGAACAATAGGCACTGCTCAAAGTTACTCCATAAGAGCCCTAATTTGGAAGAAGAGACTGTAGAAGATGTCTCTTTGGGAAAGATTGCTTATGTGATCATCTATCCACCTTGATTCCTCGGGTATGTTATTTCCTATCTACCCTCTCTCTTATTTTATACTTATGTTATTTCATTGAGGACAATGTGTATCTTAAGTATGGGGGAGAGAATCATTTACTTGTGTGTTTTCTTATTTTTCATTTACTTACTTGTTTTCTTATTTATTTTTATAAAAAAAATTGCATGTTTTTCATTGGATTTTGGGTTGCAAGTGTTGTGTGAGTAATTTATTTATTCTATTGATTAAAGACTTGTGGTGTGATGTGAATTCTTAATATGATAAGTAGGAGTAAATGTTGAATTGTCCATCATTTGTGGTAGATCATTTACCTTGTGAGATTTTGAGCTTAATAATGGATAACATTTAAAAATACATACTTTTATTTCTTGTGTGTTTCACTCATGTTTGTTAGTCTCTAGAACTTGAATTGACTCTTGTTGAAACTTTTGTTTACTTGTGCATATTGATATGATAAATGAAACTTATTTTTGTTTTGTTTATTTATTAGCCAGTAGCCAAAAGGCAACCCTGAATAATATCATCCCTTCTTTGAAAACCATCTTGAGTCTATTATTCCATTCTTTATTTAAACTCATTACAAGTCTGAAAGTGAAAAACAATGTTATCACCCATTCATAGGGTTGAAAGAGTTTTGTGGGAGTTGTGTAGGATTGAATAATTATATTGTGATATTTGATTCAAAAAGTTGGCATAAAAAAAAGAGAAAAAAAATATATAAAAAGAAAAGAAGGGTGTCATTACATATTCTTTATGATCTGAAAAAGAAAAAAAGAGAAAATAAAATAAAAAGAGAAAAGAGAAAAAAAATAGCGGAGAAATTGTTGTTTGAAAGTGAACGAAATATTTTTAGTTCAACTCCCGCAACTCTTTTCAATTTTCTTTTGACCCTTGAAATTTTAGCCTAATACCCCCTTAGAATTTATCTCACCCGTACCCTGGCCAAGTTACAACTGAACAAAAGTCATTTTGATCTTTGTATGCATGTAACTTAATTGTGGATGTTAGAGTATTTTCAAGTTTATGGCAATGATAATTTTCATGATGTATTTTGAGTGTAAACAATCAACCTAAGCACTTAAGAGTTGAGTGAATTTTATCTTGTGAGGATCTTGCTACTTATGATGTAATTCTTAGTAAATTGTCCTTTTATCTGCTTTGACTATCACAATTAGTTGCTCACTAACGCAATATTCTTGAAGCTTAGAATTAGAATTTTGCTTGCACTTTGTATCCTGAGAACTTTTGGAATTGCATGTTTTGTTTTGCTCTTATTTTTCTGTTTGAAATTTTGAATTTCTAGTTTTGCTCGGAGTGCAAAAGTTCAAGTGCGGGAGAATTTTATCAGTGCATTTTGATACACATTTTTCTACTATTGTACTTAAGAAACTATATAGTTTATTCTATTATTTTTAGTCTTTTAGTGTGTTTTAATATATAAGTTTATTTGTGCCTTTATTTTATTTTCATACTTTATTTTAAGCTTAAACAGTTATTTGATATTTTATCATTGTGCAGATCATAACTTGAGCTTCAAGAGTCGGATTCATACGTTCTGATATGTGTTAGAAAGTTAAGAGAAAGAGCTACAAGTTTGGCGTTGAAGTCAAAAGCTGATTCAAAGTGAAGTAGGGCCGAATAATTCGTTGAAGTTCCAAACTTAATTAAAATAGTTAATTTGAGCCGGTTTTTGTAAAATTCAGGTCGGTTTACATAAGGGCCTGAATTTTCCCTTTGTTATATTAGGATTTTCGCTGCTACAGTAATCCTATTCTTCATTCACGAAAATTAGTAGCTTTAGACGAATTCGTGGAGAACTAATCACCAATGGTTGATCTGTTGTAATCGCGTCTCCGTCATACTTTGAGGTTTTCATATTTCCCAATTAAATCTATTTTCCTTTCAATTATTCTCTTTGATAATCAAATGCTTAATTCGATTTATCTTAGGGTTGATTGATTTATTTAGATGATTGTATGTTCCATTACCTTAAATCGCATTTGCTTAATTCGCGTTTGTGTTGTCGCGTTTGCTTAATTCACGATTGTTTTAACCCGTCTTCTTAATTCGGAAATTAGGAATATATATCTTGTGATGTCAATTGCGCTTTTTTGATTGATACTGTAATAAAAAAGGGAATAAAGACTGCTTGGGGGTTGGGAATTATTTTGGTTGAGGATAAGTTGGAGACCGAGTAGTAGATTAATCTGTTAATCGTAATTGTTATTAAACTTGTTTTATTGCTTTCGTTAATTCAAATCAAAATTCAAACCCCCCTTTTTGTTCTAATCGGTTGGTTAATTCAATACAAGAGTCCTTGCAATACGACTTGAGTGTCGCTTCCGTTTTACTACACTTTTATACTCGTTTTTGACCCATGTGCGACAGCGGATCAAAGAGTCATTACATTTTCCTAGCTATATGTTTTCTCAAATTCGTCCAGGCGTTTTCACTGCTTTGGGTTAGGTTGTTTAAAAATCTACGCTCTAGTATCGACACATATCCTTTTAGACTACAATCGCTACCTGGGAACCACTTATTTTCGTAACGAAGTTGAAATGTATGAACTCAAATTTAAAAATAATATTAATTAAAATTCTCGAAATCAATATTAACGGCTCATACAACAGGTCATTAAAGAATTCCCATAACCCCTAGTCACTATAAAAACTACTCACTCATGACGAGGGCACACACAATCACAAAGATATTCATCATTAAACTCATATCAATTAGTTACAACAGATGAACAATAAAGATATAATAGATAATAAAAACTTGAATTATTAATAAACCTTATTCCACAAACTGCTCCCTTGGAGACTTGAGTTACAGAGAAAGTAGAACAAAAATATGTAGAAAACTAGGAATGAAAAGTGTGACAAAAGTTGGGAACCCTAAACTCATAACAGACTATGAGGTTTATAGCAAAATAGTAAAAGTGTATAAAATATTTGGTTCAATGTGAATTATTCATATTTTAGACAAATCAAATATTACCTAAAAACCACAATTAAGAGAGAATTAATCCAGTTAAGGAAACAAAACAAATTTGCAAACTTTCTCTCGCCTTTCTGCTACGGCCTGTAGAAGCTGCTATAGGTGGCTGTAGCAGGCCTTTGACATTACTACAAGGAAGCTTCAAATGGGGCATCTAGGACCAGGGTCGGTCCAATCATTTCGGAGACCCGTTCTAATTTTAAAAATGGGCTCAAATTAAAAAAATACAATTATAATAATTAAAAAATATATATTAAAAAAATAATTATATATTAATAAAATATTAATTTAACTATAATTATTTTGAGTTTAGATGAATCTTGATTTTTGTATGTATTGAGTTTTTATCATAATTTTTTTTCAATTATTAAGTTTATTTTTTAATATTTTATTTATTTTTATTAATATTTATGAAAAATAAATAAAAATTTCAAAATTTGGGGACCCCTTCAAATTTGGGACCCTGTGTTGCGGCACTTGCTGCACTTGCACAGGGCCGGCCCTGTCAAGGACTTCTACTGCAATGTCCCGTAGAAGCTGCTATGGGTGGCCGTAGCAACCCCTTAGTTTTTGTATGGGAAAAAATGCTCTTTTGTTATTTTACCCCATTTTGCTTGTCTTTGATCCATATTTATCTTGGATGCTCGTTAGACTCTGAAATTAGCAAGAAAGCACAACCGAAAGCATAAAATATGACAATTAAAAGTAAATCGAACAAAGTGCGGTAAAATACTAAAGGAAAGCCACTAGAAATAATGATGCAAATATCACTTATCAACAAGCGCCCCCTATATCTCGTATGAGAGTGGTTGGGGTCCAACAAGTCCATCTCCTCCAGGGGGGTTGGAATCCTGTTGGCGATGTCCGATGATGCGGACGCCGTCTTCTAACGTCTGGTTATGGAAGCGTAATTCATCCATGGTAGTACGCATCTCTACCAGGGCGTCGACATCACCTCTACCGGTGGTACCTTCTTGTGTAGGGGATATATCTCTCATATTAACCATAGTTGAAGGTGGCTAAGTATAGGAGTGAAAGGTAACATCGAAAAGGGTGATGGTGATTGTTCTTGCTAAACACTGTTTGGATAAATCTCCATGAAGCTAGTCATAAGAGATCGCAATCGCCATATTTGGTTACGAGGTTTTAGTAGTTGTCATTTCCTCCTAGAGGAAGTTTCCTTTTTATACTGCTTTACTCATCAGTGATCCTTAAAGGTATGTTTCTTTACATCCCTCATTAAGGTGGCACTGGATATCGTCTTCCGCCCTCTGTAATTATCAAATAATGTCATTTCCCTCAATTCCTATAATACCCATGTAATTATAGGAATATTTCATAACTGCCCATTGTGACTATCCACATGGCCTCTAAACCGAACTGAACTTGTGCATATATTTTAATACTTATTATTATTATTATTATTTATTGCATTAATTTATTACTCTTTGAGATTTAATTTATTTTAATATTATGTATTACTTTAGTTTATATATTATTTTTAATAATTCCTTTGTTTCAAACTTGTCATTTTGTAATTTTAATTTTTAATATATATATATATATATATATATATATATATATATATATATATATACACTTTAAATCTATTATTTTAGAGTGTATTGGTATAATTTTAATGGTCCTAAGAAGGACAGTTCAAGATTGCGTGATACAAACTAGCTGCCATAGTATTGGGTGGGAGTCCAAATAATGGCCAACTCAATGTCACCTACGGAAGGGCAATCTCGAGGTATTCCAAAGAAGGATATTTCGAGGTATCCTAAAGAATGACTACCTCGAGGTCACCCACAGAATGGCTACCTCTAGTTTCTCAAATAAGGGCTACCTTGAGGTCGTCCAAATAAGGGATACCTCGACATCGTCCAAAGAGGGGCTCGAGGTAGCACATAGAAGGGATACCCTGAGGTTGCCCTCAGAGGGGCTACCTCAAGGTTGCCCAAAGAAGGGTTACCTCGAGTTCTCCCACATAGGGGCTACCTCGAGATTGTCCAAATAAGGACTATTTCAAGGTGCCCGAAAAAGGGGCTAGGGGTAGCCAAAATAAGGGCTAAGCCACATTGTTGGGCTTAGGCTAAAATACCTTATCCAATCCATGTTTCTCTCTCAATTCAGTATGAAAACACATGTTACATGTATTGGTCCAAAGAGACAATCAATATGGAATGACAAATTGTCATCTCTATTAGTGGGGAATTAACTGCTCTTCACTAAGGGAATTAAAGGTAAATATGGAGGAAGTGGACTTGACTTCCTCACTTGTCTAGTACCCAGTAACTCTAAAAATACCCCAACCTTAGAACTAAAGAGAGATCCAATTCACTATGCAGAATACCACATGCAAAGCTTCTCACGTCCCTATGTGAGCTAGCTATAACACCATAAAAAACCCTAAAAACTTTTTATAATCCTTAATCATTAGGGATTGTCATGTATTGTACTCATGGTTGGCCCCGTGCAATAGCAACAAGCTTTATAGCACATGACCCCAAATTTTTTTAAGTCCAATTTTTTTCATTAATATTAATATACATAAATAAAATATTATAATAAAAACTCAATAAATAAATAAATAATGTTATGATGAAAAATACAATACATAAAAAAATCTAGATTGATCAAAAGTCAAAATAATTATAATTAAACATATTTGTTTTAATATATAATTATATTTTTTCTGTGTCATTTTTAATTATTATAGTGACATTTCTTAAAAAGTTTGAGCACATTTTTTAAATTTGAAAGGAGCTTCCGGGTTGATTGGGTCGGTACTGATTGTACTTTTAGCAAGTACAATTGGTTCCCACAGTGGAGTTGGATAAAACTGAACTGGACATCAAGTTCATTCGACGATGACGAGAAGGAAACCACTTATGGTAAAAATCCATAAGTGGGAGAACCCACACACCTATCACTTTAATATTTTGGATGAATATTTGGTGTCTCTCTCTCTTGTGTGTTGTTCTTAGCCCAATGTTGATGCTCCTCCTCATACCCTAACAAATGGTATCAGAGTTTTTATGTTTTAATAAAGGGGCCGACTTACTTGTATCGAAATTCCAACGAAGAGGTGTCTCGTTGAAATCGAAATTCCCAGGAAAAGGTGTCAATGGCGGTACAAGTGTATATGGACAAAAGAGTTTCCATTTGAGGGGGAGAATTGTAGACTCGCACATGAGGGGAAATGTTAAGAATAATAAGTCAAGTGTGAGTTGGAGTTCCACATTGGTTATAAATGTGAATACTTGAGCATTTATAAATGGGAGAACCCATACACCTATCACCTTAATGTTTTGGATGAATATTTGGTGTCTCTCTCACTTGTGTGTTGTTCTTAGCCCAATGTTGATGCTCTTCCTCATGCCCTAACAAATAGTATCAGAGCTTTCATGTTTGAATAAAAGGGTCAACTTACTTGTATCGAAATGTCCAGGAAGAGGTGTATCGAAATGCCCAGGAAAAAGTGCTAACAATGATACAGGTGTATGTGGATAAAAGAGTTTCCATTTGAGGGGGGGGGGCATTGTAGAATCACACTTGAGGGGAAGTGTTAAGAAAAATAAGTCAGGTGTGAGCTGGAGTCCCACATTAGTTATAAATATGGGAACTCGAGCATTTATAAATGGGAGAATCCATACACCTATCACCTTAAGATTTTGGGTGAATATATGGTCTCTCTCTCTCACTTGTGTGTGGCTCTTGACCCAATATTTATGTTCCTCCTCATGACCTAATAAATGGTATCACGAGTCTTTGGTTCGAATAAAGGTACCAACTTACTTGTATTGAAATTCCTAGGAAGACGTGTCTCGTTGAAATAGAAATTCCCAGGAAGAGGTGTCGACAGATGTACAAATGTATGTAGACAAAAGAGTTTCCACTTGAGGGGGAGCATTATAGACTCGCACTTGAGGGGAGTGTTAAGAATAATAAGTCAAGTGTGAGTTGGAGTCCCACATTGGTTATAAATGTGGGGACTTGAGCATTTATAAATGGGAGAATCCATACACCTATCACCTTAAGGTTTTATGTGAATATGTGGTCTCTCTCTCTCTCTCACACTTGTGTGTGGCTCTTGATCCAATGTCGATGTTCCTCCTCATGACCCAATAAATGATATCATGAGCCTTTGGTTCGAATATAAGGACCAACTTACTTGTATCGAAATGCCCAGGAATAAGTGTCAACGGCGGTACAAATGTATGTGGACAAAAGAGTTTCCACCTGAGGGGGAGCATTGTAGACTCACACTTGAAGGGGGTGTTAAGAATAATAAGTAAAGTGTGAGTTGGAGTCCCACATGAGGTTATAAATATGGAGAGTTGAGCATTTATAAATGGGATAATCTATACACCTATCACCTTAAGATTTTGGGTGAATATGTGGTGTGTGTCTCTCACTTATGTGTGGCTCTTGACCCAATATTGATGTTCCTCCTCGTGACCTAATAAATTGTATCATGATCCTTTGGTTCGAATAAAGGGACCAAATTACTTGTATCGAAATTCCTAGGAAGACGTGTCTCGTTGAAATAAAAATGCCCAGGAAGAGGTGTCAACGGCAGTGCGAATGTTTGTGGGCAAAAGAGTTTTCATTTGAGGGGGAGTATTTTAGGCTCACACTTGAGGGAAAATATTAAGAATAATAATTCAAGTGTGAGTTGGAGTCTCACATTGGTTATAAATATGGAGACTTGAGCATTTATAAATGGGAAAATCCATACACCTATCACCTTAAGATTTTGGGTGAATATGTGTTGTCTCTCTCTCACTTGTGTGTGGCTCTTGACCTAATGTTAATGTTCCTACTCGTGACCCAATAAATGGTTTCATGAGCCTTTGATTCGAATAAATGGACTAACTTACTTGTATTGAAATACCTAGGAAGAAGTGTCTCGTTGAAATCGAAATGCGCAGGAAGAAGTGCCAACAGCGGTACAAATGTATGTGGAAAAAAGAGTTTTCACTTGAGGGGGAGTATTGTAGACTCACATTTGAGGGGGAGTGTTAAGTAAAATAAGTCAAGTGTGAGTTGGAGTCTCACATTGATTATAAACGTAGAAACTTGAGTTTTTTAAGTGGGAGAATCTATACACCTATCACCTTAAGATTTTGGGTAAATAGATGGTGTCTGTTTCTCACTTGTGTGTGACTCTTGACCCAATGTTGATGCTCCTCCTCATGACCCAACAAATGGTATCATGAGCCTTTGGTTCGAATAAAGAGATCGACTTACTTGTATCGAAATATCCAGGAAGAGGTGTCTCGTTGAAATCGAAATGGTCAGGAAGAGATATCAACGGTAATACAAGTGTATGTGGATAAAAGAATTTCCACTTGATGTGGAGTATTGTGGACTCACACTTGAAGATGAGTGTTAAGAATAATAAGTCAAATGTGAGTTAGAGTCCCACAGTTGTTATAAATGTGGAGATTTGAGCATTTATAAATAGAAGAACATACACACTTATAATCTTAAGATTTTAGGTGGATATGTGGTGTCTCTCTCACTTGTTTATTGTTCTTAATCCAATATTAATGTTCATCCTCGTGATCTAACCAAAAGGAGTCCTTATTAACGTGAGAATTATTTATTTTATCATGAAAAGTATGTGTTGGTTTAACAGGTTGCCATGCTACACCTACATATTTAGTGTTTTCTTTCAGTTTTTTTAATGGAAACTTTTATTCTATGGTTGCTTCATGAATGCATATACTACGATATTGATGGTAGGCGTGTTCTACATAAAAGAAATAAATTAGAATAATATTGGTGACTTTCTGAAATGCTTTCCATCTAATATCATGAAATATTTATGAGTTCCTGAGCCTCTCTGACTATTGCTTTGTTAGAATAAAAAGTCTCATTCATTGGTCTTCGGCTAGGTTTGAAAGCTGGGGATCTGCATAGGATTATCAGCTATGTCAAACCATGCTAGACTACTACGAGATATACCCACCAGCAATAGGCTTCAATAAAAAATATCCAATTTAATTTAAATGATCTAAGATTCACCTCCTGCATCAAATTCGCCTCCAAATACAACAATATCCCGTTGCAACACTTCTACAATGACAAATATGAATAAAACTAACACCGTAACTGAATGATGAAATAAAACGAGATTATGTTGTAGACTCACAACCTCCTAGACTTAGACGATTCAAAATTCCAGCAGATACAAAACCACCACCTGAGAGAAACTGAATAATCTGTTACGATATTTTTGCAGGACACCTACTAGAATTCCCTGAGAAGCTGTTAACAACACCCAATACCAAACCTGCAGCAACTGCTGACATCACCCAACCTACCTCACTTGTCAATGTTGATTGTTGTAAGTTAGTGATAGAACGTCGACATTATGGTAAATACACCTAGCGTTGTTACCCACCAGATTAACCCCCGAAACACACATTGTATTCCAGCACTTGGCCATTTTGAGTCGAAATAGCACCAAGCAGACAACACAAGACCAAGCTGGAGATTTACTCAGTCTTGATGCCTAGACAAGCTAAGGGCTTCAAACTCCACATAGTTATGTCATCCGAAGTTAGATTTGCTTTTATTATGAGTCACTTCCACGCCGAAATTTTCACCTTGTCTATAGTTTTCTCGATGTGAATTTCCTTATTTTGGAAGACGTTATAATCTCCAAGCGAAGCAGATTACCGAAATTTTCAGAGTTGGAGATCTATAGTTTCCTATCAAGTTTTTGAATTGTTCCAAGTAGTGCTGCTATACTTTAAAGTGTAGGGCCGATTCTATTAGACGGAGACAACGATCTAGAAGGGGGTTGAATAGATCCTTAGATAAAAATTTCTTATTAAAATACTGCTTTAAAAAATATTTTTTTATGGCAAGCGGAAACAAATTAGGATCGACTTTCGTCTATCCAAACCGTTATTGGTAGGATCGTAATATAAAATATGTTAAATATGAGAGAATCCAATCAACAAGTTTAATATAGTTTGTTTGAATATAAACCACACTTAAGATAAACGATTTCCAATGAGATGTAAAAATAAACTTGACAAAGGAATTTTGACGAACATTTGGTGCACAGTAATTTTATCGAACATTTGGTGTGCAATACACCAAACTCCATTCTCTTTGTGTTGAAGTTACAACAAATCAATTGCAATGGTTTTACACAAACTGTTTTAAACACTTCAACACAACCAAAATTTTCAACAATTCAAATTACACAGTAGTGTGATCAAAATCTAAAGGGAAATTTGAGAGAGAACACCAATATTTGTTTAGACAGTTGCTCAATTGTCCTCACTATGGATATCTCAGCCCTTAATTCAAAATCGACTTGAGATGTTGTAATTAACCTTTGCAATATCAATTTACAAGAGAAGTGTAGAAGTTCAAACCACAAACCATATGTTTGATGTTGATCCTAGCTCATTCTCTATCCTTGATCCTAGCTCATGCTCTACCCTTGATCCTAGCAAGAACAAGTCACACGAGATCTCAAATATGATGCTCCGGTTACCACTACTCCTTTGCAAGAATCCCTGTTCTTCAAAGTCTTTGCTCGGCTGAATCCAAATTGCGAAATCTCGCCTCAAGCCTTTCAATTGATCCTTCGGTTACCGCTACTCCTTTGCAAGTATTCCCGTTCTTCAAAGCCTTTGCTCGACTGAATCTAAGTTGACAAGACTTTGCAAAAACCTCCAAATCAATGCTTGATCCTGGAGTAAAAACCCTGTAGGCTTTATCCTAGAATCCTCCAAAGAAAACCTCAACCCAATTTGATTATACAATCCTAAGTTGGACCTTATCAATCTATTCTTGCCAACAAACAATAAAAAATGATTATATGTAGTTGATGAATGTGCCAATAAAGGTTGAAGATGATGATAATTCTTTGTATCTTTTAGGTTTCAATTCTTAGAAATGATGCATGAATGCATATATATATATATATATATATATATATATATATATATATATATATATATATATATATATATATATATATATATATATATATATATGTGTGTGTGTATGTGTGTGTATGTGTAGAAAAGAAATGAGTAAAATTATATTTTTAGTCAAAATGCAAATTTTGAAAGTTAGTTCAAAATGTATTTACTCTAAAGTTGAATGAGTTAATACATAAGCTGAATGAATCAATACGAGACCAAATAGAGTCGATACATTTGAGGCAGTAGATAATTTGTAAAGAAAAAATTTCAGGATGAGTCGACTCCAAGCACGAGTGAGTAGACTCATTCGTTCAATGTATCGTCCCATTTCTCGATTGTTTTGACCCATTAGAGGCAGTGGAAGATCTTTGAAAAATATCTTTCAGATTGAGTCGACCCATTCACAGGATGTATTGACTCATTTCTCATTTGTATTGACTCATTAGAGGTAGACCCTAATTCATTTAAAATCCACAAAGAAATTATCGACCCATACTTCACATGTATCAACTCATGCATGCCTTTTTGTGAAAAACTCATAGTTTGGCATGTGATGACTTATGTAATCTAGTCTTACATGTTCTATGATGATAATGATGATAATGCATATTCAAGATTGTAAGGTCCAAATACAAAAAGATCGAAGTTACCTAGTTTTGACATCATTCAAACTATATTAAGAGCATATTGCATCACTTTCATACCCCTAAATTCACTTTACCTTCATATCATCTTCATAACCCTAATGCATTAGCATACATTCATCATCTCATTTATATTTACACCCATAACAAAGGGAAGCATAAACTCAAGGCATGCTTGTTCATATCTGAGAACCAAGACCCCTTGATCTTGTTAGGGTGTGCCAAAGCTACCCTAAACCCTAATTGCTTCTTCAATCACTCTTTGACCTTGTGAGATTACACAAGTCATCTCATTTATCTCTAAAACCCTACTTGGGTGATAGGCCTTGTTTGAGAGCTTTGCTTGTCATCTGGTCATCCAAGGACCTCAACCCTAGTCCTTTATTTCTTTGTGGCTTGTACAAGTCATCAGTTGGCTTTGTGCTTTGGCCTTACCTTTAAGGGAACCCTAATATCCAAACTTTGATCAATCTTGTGAATTACTTCTAGACACCTCTTGTACCCCAAACCCTAACTTGTTTGACTTTGACCTTTGAAAAACCTTGTGACCCAAGAAACCCTAATTTGTGCCCCTTTGCTTCTAGGATTTGCATTTATTGACCACCTCATCATTAATCAATTCATTCACATTCAATTCAATCTATTTTCAATCATCATCCATCAAATTTACATACATTCCATCCACGATACAAGTGAAGGTTTGGTTTTGAAGTTTGAACTTGTGAACCATTGATTTATCCATGAACATGGCCTATAATCATCCCACCAAGCATCAAGGATTGTTTTCCATCAAGATATAATCATTTGAGCTTCAAAAATTCATCATGGTGCCTTGGAATTCAAGAAAACTCAAAATTGCATTTTTAGGGCATGTTGGTTGGTCATGTTTTGGCAAGTTTGGCCTATCATTTACTCCAAACCCCATAACGTTTTCATCTTTAAACCTTTTAAGGATATTCTTTGAGTCAAATGTCCTAATTGAATCCCTCTTCAACTTTTTTTCAAGTCCTAAGACCTAATTCATTGAGTAAGGACCTAAAATTATGGATTGGCCAAGCTGGTCAAGTTGCCTAGTCAGGCCTAGAAACATGTCCATGACTTCCACTTTACATCAATGTCATTTCCAAACCACAACTCTTTTTGACCTGGTTCTTTTTTAAACTTGTTAAGGATATGACAATGTTCAATTGGCCTAAGTTTCATTCAAAATGCACGAGCCAATTTTAATTGGCCCAAGTGCAAAAATGGTGTTTCATCATGGTGCACACAACCAGACCACACCAGCCAAACACATACCAATTCATACATTAAGTCCCTAAACCATTTTTTTCAATTCCTTCAGATCCCAAACAAATATTGTATCATTGTGTGACAAGTTTGCAAACCAATTTGAGTGCAACAAGGTCACATGTGATCATACCGAGCCAAAGTAAAAAAGTGCAAATTTCCCAAAATGGATAAAAGCTAAAACCACATCAACACTTGTTGAGACCACCATGGTCTCACCAAAAGGGTGCCAACTACAGATCAAATGGGAAGGGAATGGAATTATAGTGCAAAAGGGGACAACACTTAGCAAGTAAGGTTTGGTTTTTGGCATTTTTCGGGCTCCATCACTTTCTGATTTTTCTCCCCCAAACCTTTAACCAAATCAATCCAACACCTTCCCTATAAATAAGGGGTCATGTTCCATCCATTTCCTAAGCTTGAAAGCCTAAGAACTGCTACTGCAAACTCACTTTCCTCTCTTTAAAAACACGGTATCGGGTTTGAACATTCAAGCAATCTCAACATCATTTAAGCATCCAACCACCTTCACCCAACATCCCTGAAGCTACTTGAATCCATGGAACCACTTGAAACCACCTCACATGAGCTGCTCCTACTCATCAGAACATTCAATTGAAATTGATTCCTATGAGGTAGTTAACTTCATCATTTCCATCCAAACAAGTTACCATTCTACTTCATTTCATTCACTGATGTTAAGCCTCATGGTTTGAGCGTCGATTACTTAATATCCATTATTTAATTTTATTTTTAGGTTCATGTTTTCGACTGAGTTCTTAAAAAATACTCCATACTCAGAGCCAATCAATAGCTCATGAGTATGGATAAGGCAACAAGGACCTTTGGTAGAGTAGAATCCATGGTTGATTTCACTTGAAAATGAGAGCTGCATAGTTTCAATTTTTGAATTTCCAAGGTTGAGTACGACTCTAGATTCGTTTCTTTCCATGTTGTTCTTGGTTTCAAATTCAAAAAATGGGTTGTTGTGTTTTGATTGGTTGATGCATGTGATGTGTCTTTTGATGTTTCAATGTTCCCAGGTCAATCCACGCGCATGTGTGTTTCATGATCATGGCCCTTCATTTGGTTTACTTTATTAAGTGAGTCAGATCCAAGGGTCAGCTTTGGCCCATTAATTATTTCGGCTTGAGTTTATTATTTTATTTTGTGAAGCGCGTTGGTTGTCACCAAAGGACGCTTGGCCTAGTGGAATGGGGGTTGACACCTGACCCCAAGGTCAGGGGTTCAACCCTTAGTGCTCCCTTTTTCTTTCTTTTTCTCTTTTTATTTTTCTTATTTTATTTTGTTTTGTTTTTGTAAATACACTTAATTATTTTCCATCCATATATTTTATTTTCACTTTTTTTTATTTTGACCATTTTAACTTGACATTTGTACCCCTGTTCTTGATGATGGTTGATGATATTTATTGATCATGGTAATGGATTTTTTAGGGTTGATAAAATCTTCAATACTTCAAACATGTTAATGAATGATCAATGGATCATCCGTGACACTTTGTGGTGTTGATAGATTGCCTCTATTTAACCATGTTTAAACCATTTGATGCATAGATGAGACCTCATTTGGTGATACTTACTTGGTGATTCTATTTGGTTGTATTGTGTTCATTGACTACTAACCATTAATACTTGTGTTTGAATGTCTAACTTGTAAATTAATTAACTATTTAACTTGTAATTATTTGGATGATATAATCTTTCGTTTGTCAATTCATTGATAAATGAGCTTGGGGTTGTATAACTTTCTTTGATTCAAACCTATTGTTAGATGATCATGGATCATCTTCAATACTTTGCATCAATGATAAGTTATCCCTTGATGCACCATATTTTGAGTCCTTTGATTTGTGGATAGATAATTCCTAAGTAGTTACCTTGTACAATTTGATTACTAACCACTAACTATTCATCACTAACCATTGTTGTTGACCTAGTTCATCATCTTGTGATTTATTTTCTTGTCAACTTTCTTGTATTGTAATTTACTTTCAAGCATCCATCATCATTATCATTGTATATATATCTCATGCATATTTATCATTGTCATTTTACTTATTGTCATCATAATAAAAAACAACAAAAATATGATAAAATTAAAAGACAAAAAAGAACCTTTCATTTGTAACCAACTGCTGGAGTTAGAGGATTTCATTTAGGACCCTTACATGTGGACCTTGCCTTATCTCTTTATCATATGCCCTAACTTGGATTTTAATTTGTAACTTATAATCTTTCATTGTAAGAATGGCATCATGGCACTACCATAGGGAGGCGTACTCCGTAAGCCCATTATCCACTTGTTAGCATATGTCACTTTGCACACACAAGGTTTTATCTTGGGCTACCTTACAATGAGACCCCTTTTATTTATCGCATTGGTTACCTTGTAAATATCCATTGTATATCATCATCTCAAAATCAATAAACAATAAACCCTTGATCCAACGTCAAGTGGCATTTTCATAATCAAACTAAAAAATCATAAAAATACAGTTAGAATTATGCGCCATGAGTCTTAAGTGGCGGGGAATGAGTAAGGATGGAGCTTTCCTAACCATAAACAACACATGTATTTGAGTCGACCACTGATTTCAATTCTTTCCTCCGCATACTGGAAGCTTAGTGTTCAAGATATTGTTTCCTCCATTCATCTTCATTCTTGTGCAAATCACTCAGTTCTCACCAACACTCTTGTTTCCCAAACCCTGTGAATCAAGATATGTGATTCTCTCTGATTTCAAACTTCAATTCAACGTGAATTTCAGAAACAAAATCAAACGCACACCTCATTACACTTGTGTTTCCCCGTGAATCAAATATGAGCTTTGGATACCAATTGTTGGAGTTCAACAATGAACCTCCATTAACAATGCAAAAGAAGATGAAGATGAAAGAATGATATATATATATATATATATATATATATATATATATATATATATATATATATATATATATATATATATATAGAGAGAGAGAGAGAGAGAGAGAGAGAGAAATTTTTTAACTAACTTTCTCAAAATACCAAAACTTACTACAAATTCACTTTGCTTTGGTTTATATAGACTCACCTAAACTCAACTACACATTAAATGCGAATGAAAATTCAAATTTAAATGAAATTCAAAACGAAACTAACTTGAATGTTGAATTACATTCAACAATTTAATTGTTGATTCTTCATCCAATTTATTTTTTTCTTCTATCATGTTTTCTAGCGCCACTTTATCTGACCCTTCCACTTTTCCATTAGTCGGTTTCCCTTCTATATTAAATGTATTTGACTCTTCCAACATATTAATTAATTTTTCATAATTGTCTTCTATCTTCTACAAGTTCTCTTTGTCTTCCACCGATATCATTGATGGCGAAATGAAGGACTCGTCGGAGCTGGTTGACACATCATCTTCTTCATTTTCTGGATCTTCTACATGGTTTGAACAATCACATAACTCCTTTGTGAATCTAATAAGATACTCTTATTTTTTAACCTTTACTCTTATCACCTTGATGATGAATTCCATCATGGATGTTCTTACAAGCAGTCGGGTCACATCTAAGCTTTACATGCTCTCTGTCACTTGATCCATTTCTATTAATGTCTCAAACATCGTTACTAATGTTGAGAACACCTTCCTTCTCCATGCGTGTACCGGGACCCCAAACACTTGAACCCGCGCGAATCATAATCCCCCTGAGTCACTTGATTCCCACTCTATCAATATTTTGAACCATTGTTGGAACTCACTTCAGACTTCTTCACCAACTCCTTCAGATATTCTTCATCATCAACTTTCAAAAATACTTTGTCTTCCTTCAATGGAATCACCTTTATAGATGTGATTCCTTCTTCGACCATAAGATCCTGTAGTATATGTATTTGGTTGGCATTGCGAACAAACCCGACAAAATCTTTTTTAGCCCAAGTCATCTCTTCATCGTTCGCAATTATCACAATTTCAGCATCGTTCCTAACTTCTTCTTTTTTATTTCCTTCTTTTGATTTTGGTCTCCACACCTTCATCTTAGTATTGATTTATTCTTCTCTCTTATTCATTGTTGCTTTTGCATATGTCTTTTCTTCTCTTATAAAATTCTGCCCATCAAACCTGTTTTGATCCTCGTCAAGTTGATAACTTTGTCATGTTGTTGGTTAATTTTGACCTTCTCTTCATTCTTTTGCTGAGATTATAAACACTCAATTTCCTGTTATGCATCGAGAACATATAAATGTTAACCCATAGCTTATAGGATCCAAACCAAACACCCAATTATTCCTCAAGGCAATTTGAATTTTTGGATTTTTATGTCAGCATATTTAATTAAGCCAAAAATTTGTCCCACACTATTCATTTTCCTTGCTATGTAAACATCGATAACCTTTTCTCAACGTTTAATAGCTTTTTTCATTTCTCTTTCGCTTATCTCTTCTCGAAGGTTATTGACATAACAAGTTTTTATCCCATCCTCGATCATTTTGATCTTATCGTCACAATCACTTCCCGATCCATGTACTCTCCTCCTTCTTGAACATACGTAGATCTATCTCTCGCTCTATCATGTTTCTCCTTGTTATTAAAAGAATTAGATAATGGATTATATAACTAATTTTGGAGCATAGTCCCTTTACACTTGTCCCAAGTCCGAATCATAAAACAAGACAAGAGTTTTTACATGTTTCTTTTTCTTCTAAGAGAAACGCACGTGGTTGATCAAGTGTCGTTTAGACATTTTTGTGACATAGATGAGGTCCCCACTTTAATACAAAACGACACCTCATTTCGCGGTCCCGTCACACTAACAAAATCGTTGAGAATTCGAATTTTTAAAGTCTTGTTATTATAAATACGCAATAGATTTATTAAAAAAAAAAAAACTTATCCCAAAAATATAAAAATCGTTGCGAAAGAGAACGAGTTGACTCAGTGGAAAAATGGGAGAAGAGGTGACTCGGATTATGATCGGAGTGAACGAGTCAAGCTTGAAGGGTTATCCACATCCTTCGATCAGTAGCAAAGGTGCTTTCGAATGGACGATCAAGAAGATTGTTCGGAGCAATGTTTCTTCTTTCAATCTTCTTTTTCTTCATGTTCAAGTTCCTGATGAAGATGGTTGGTTTTGTTCCTTTTTCTCTTTACCAATTGATTTTTTTTGTGGTTCAGTTCTTTAATTTCAATTCTTGATTTCTGTTCGAATTAATTTATTGTATGTAACTTCTGTTGATCATTTGAGCTTATCTAAGGAGATAAAAAAACCTTATGTGAGTGGTTAGGAAAATTTATAGAAATAGCTTATGATATGTCTATAAGTTGTTTTCGAGTTATTGCAATAAGTTCTCTAGGATAACCTATGAAAACATTATAGTTTGTATGAAATAGCTTATTCATAAGTACTCAAAAGATAAGCGCTTAACTAAACTATTTATCCAAGTATAACCTAACCTATGATGGATATCAGTGGTGATTTTTGTGCTCGCCGCAATGATAAATATTGGCCGACATTGTGGGTTTTTCCGCCATAATCTGCTATGGTGACGTCACTAAGTAGCGGGTATGGCTGTATTTTTGCTCTCTGTCATGGACCACCATGGACAACACTTATATTATAAGTGCTTAACTAAGTTGTTCACTAAAATACATCTTAAGTTGTTCACCATATTGCATCCCTATGGTATTTGGTCTTTAATGTTACCAATATCAACATTTCCGGTGATGAAGAATTTATCAGCTCTAGCTTTGATAGCCTGCTGAGGGAAAGTATCTTTCTTTATTTTGCATTTTCCTTCTTGTTTCTGTGATCTGACCCTTTGTTTTGAACATGAATGTAATCCAGTGAGGCATATATTTACTTTTTATAAAGCAAAATAAAGGACATGTGTTTTGTTTCTTGTAGGTTACGAGGACGTGGATAGTATCTATGCATCTAATGAAGACTTTAAGAACATGAAAGAGAAAGAAAGGGTTAGAGGGACTCATCTGCTGGAATACTTTGTCAATAGGTGTAATGAAATTGGGGTAATATTTTTTCTGCTCTACTTGTGATTTTAGAAATTGTTTGGATAAACTTCTCCATAAGCACTTATGATAAAAGAAATATTTAAAGAATCTTGTAAAAACTAAGGTTTTTAAACAAGAATTTCTCATAGAAGTTGAAATTAGCTATTGTATCTTAATTTTTTTAGAAGCTGTTGTTTAACTTCTTCATAAACAGACAGATTCTTTACTGTCAAGAATCATTGACTGTTGGGTGAATATTGGACAACTCGTATTATTGGCTGTCAAGGAATATGACTTGTTTGATCTTCATCTGATGTACTGAGATTTATGACCGCTAGACCACATGACATGACTGTAGTGAATCTAAATCCTTCGTAAACATTTATAATATGCCTGCCGACAAGCTAAATACTTATATGTTTGTAGGTGTCCTGTCAAGCATGGATTAGGCAGGGCGACCCCAAAGATGTGATATTGAATGAGGTGAAACGGCTACGTCCAGATTTACTAGTTGTGGGAAGCAGAGGTCTTGGACCTTTCCAAAAGTATGTGCTCGGTCTCTTTTTCCATTATGAATTGTCCAATTTCTTATGAAATTTCAAGAGTGCATCGTAGCTTCTGGTCAATTTATTACTCTGAAGTATGTTACTAGGATTTAATTGACATAGCTAACTGTTATAAATGATGTGTTATATTAGAGCAATGATGATGTTTATAAATAAAGTTGTGAATGTCTATTGAAGTATGATACAATTGAAAAAGAAAAATGTGTATGAAACCTACATGTGATGACTTTCTTGAAGTTTTGAATATATATTGGCTCAATTTGTTCAACTAGTGAATCACCGATTCAATTGGTTCAATCAGTTCACCAGTTCGACGAGTAACTTACTTACGGTCAATAACAGTTTTGAGTTATCATGTTTGCAGGGTTTTTGTTGGCACTGTTAGTGAATTTTGTTGGAAGCATGCTGAATGCCCTGTCATGACTATCAAACGCAGTGCAGATGAAACTCCAAGGGACCCTGTTGATGACTAGTATTTTGTAGATTACCTATGTTGGTGGAGTTGAAAAATCAAAAAACAAATATTGGACATAATTCAGTAGTGTATGAACTATGGAATTGTTCAGGGTAGGAACATGAGCATGATCTCAAAGTTTATTGAGCTTGCTTGCCCTTGTTCCCTCTCTGCTTTATCTGTATCTTTCTGCATTTGTTGATTTCTTTGAATGTACAAAGCTATCTGTTTGTGTGGTTTGTATTCTGTATTGCTTGTAATACAATTGTGATATTTTTCCATTATTTATGTTAAATTTGTAGATGTAGATCATGTTTACACCATTATGATGGTGCTTTCTAACCAAAGCTAACTTCATGATCGAAGTGATATGGCATGTTCTAACCAAAGCTAATTTCATGATAGGAGTGATAGCTTCATACTTAGTTTTGAGAAAGATATCTTACTTTTATTTCATGCTTTCATTTGAATTCTTTAGAAGATTACAATTGGTAAAAATAGACATCTAAAGATTAACACATGTTGGTTGAAGCTGTTATGCATATAGAACATTCATATATATAAAATGTATGCGATCTGATTTGTCGAAATGTTTACCACACAATTTATAAAATTTTATTATCAGATTAAACAAAATATCCTCGGATCATAATATATAAAGAGATTAATTGAAATACACTGTCAGTGTAAAAGAGTTTTACACCATCAGTTAATTATAGACGTCGAATATTAAAAAAAAATTGACTTTTATTTTAAAAATCTATAAAGTAATACAAACGGATGATGGTGATGAATTGACTATGTAAAATTTTTTACACTGACAGTGTATAGTAATTAATCTGATTTATAAAATATTAATATTAAATTATCAAATTTAACAAAGAGATTAATTAGTATACACTGTCAGTTTAAAAAATTTTACACCGTCGATTCATCACCATCATCCGTTTGTATTACTTTATAAATTTTTAAAATAAAAGTCAAACTTCTTTTAATATCCGACGTCTATGATTAATTGACGGTGTAAAATCCTTTTACACCGTCAGTATATTTCAATTAAACTCTATTCGGACACAAGAAACGGCATATGTATATTTTCATTATGTTTATGGACCAGGGATATCTTTAAAATTAATTATTAGTTTAACTTACATAATAATTATTATTTTTAACATAGGTTAACTAAATTTCAATAAAATATTAATTTTAATCAACTTACAAAATATATTACTTTTATTTATTATTTTAAAAAATTAATTAATATTTGCTTAAAAGAAATACCCTTTAAATTAAAAACATAGGTTAATTAAACAAAGTCATTTTTCTAAAGCAAAATTATCATAATTGATTTAAATCCATATTAATTTTCATGGGCTTCATCCTATAAGAATACATAATAAAAAATTTAGTTTGTATTCCAACGTTAATTATCAAGATATTTGTATGAATCATTTGTATTGTTTATCATGATTGTTGTTGGTGAGAAATTTCTCCTTATTTCTTTTGGATTGTAAAGGGTTAGAGTACTCCATGTTGAGATATTAAGATATAATCCAAAATGAATTTTGTGGCTCAAGCCCAAAGATAATTAGGGTTTAGGATTTGTTACTTTGTTTGTTATTTTACTTAGTAGTCAAGTCACTTAGGTGTATATAAATAGACAATTTGTAATCCAGTTTTACAATTCAATTCAATTCAATAATACAATCCTTATTTTTCGGGATCATGGATTGTTGTTGATCAATCGATGCAAAGATGAATGGTAACTGAAATTTACCAAACTCCCTTCCAACTCTTGACGGTAAAATTGGCTTTGATGAAAAAAATAGATACAATCTCTATTTGCCTTTCATTAAACCCTAGAAGTGGTTACTAATGGTGTTCCTACAGTTGGTGAAGATGCAATCGACGCACAGAGAATCGCTCACAAGGATGCTAAGAAGAAGGATTGCAAGGCAGCGTTTTATATCCAATCGGCAGTTGATGCGGCTAATTTCGACAGAATCTCTCATGCTGAATCGGCGAAGGAGGCATGGGATATTCTTGTCAAGTACTATGAGGAAGGCGAGAAAATCAAGGTTGTCAAGTTGCAAAATTTGCGACGACAATATGAATTATTGTCAATGGAAGAAGACGAAAAGATTGCAGACAATGTGTCAAAGGTGTAGAAACCGGTCCGTCTCATGAAGGATTGTGGTGAGACTCTAACTGATAAGATGATAATTGAGAAGGTAATGTGTAGGTTGACCTCTCACTTTGGTCACGTTATCGTAACTATTCAAGAATCCAACAATCTTGAAACCCTAAAACTAGAAGATTTGGTTGGTGTTGGTTTGAATATGGAATAATTTATCTATAAGGGGGGTTGAATAGACAATTAAAAATCCCTTCAATTTGATTTAAAATCAGATTACGCAAGCGGAAACGAATATGGTGAAAACTTATTTTGAAAAGGTTTTAAGATATTGGAAAAGGATTTATGCTATACACACACCAAAGGTTTGTAATAAGGTAAAAGACAATGTAATGACTAATGGTTAAAGTTTAAACGAGATGTTTAAAGACTTTAACTATTCTTCAATATGAAAGCAACTCTAATTTCAATTCTCACACAATAATTAATTAACAAGATCCTTTCGAAGAATAACTCTAATCAAATCTAAACTTTATAAATCAAGACTATGAACGCAATGAATCTAAACAGCAAACCCAAGCATACAATTTTAAACGAGAGAGAGAGAGAGAGAGAGAGAGAGAGAGGGAGAGAGAGAGAGAGAGAGAAGGAGAAAGTGCACCAAGATATATACTAGTTCGATGATATTGTCCTCGCAGGCACCTACATCTAGTCTTCGATGGAGAACCATCGAATATTTCTTTCTTCCATTGATATGATTTTTGAGTTCGGTTTGTATTACAACAATTCATATAAGCAAAAGATAAACTATGACAATCCAATCAATCTTATTATTTGCTTCTTAATAGAAATTGTTTGTAACTAGCTACCACCACTAAACTGTGATCTTTACCCAAGATCTTGATCTTCAACTTTTGATGAATTCCAATCTTGATAAATTTCCCAGTCTTCACTCAATTTTGAAATTAAAAGCCTTGAATCCTTCTCTTCAACAAGTTAACAGATCCACAGAAAAACTCCACTACCATGGAGAAAAGCTCCTTATTCTTTTTCCTTCTAGAAATTTCAAGCCTGTGAAATTTCCAAGAACAAAATACAGTTTTGCCAAAAATCTACACACTTCAATGAACAATTAGATATCTAATGTTTTCCCACAACTAATCATCACACACACACACACACACACACACACACACACACACACACACACACACACACACACACACACACACACACAAGAGAACATTTTCCATGAGCATGATTAAGATGAAGATTTGATAGAGAAAGAAGTTGTGTTTGCAAAGCTTTTTCTAAATGAAAAAATTGATCTCTTATGAAATGATGAAATGAAACCCATATTTATAGGTGCAAGAGATAATGCACAAGAAATTAGTAAAAAGGAACTAAATGAATCAATTCAGTATTTCCATGACTCAATTCAATTAGGGTAGTTAACCTGAGTCGAGTCTAAAATTAATCAATTCAGATTAGCATCCTGAATCAAGTCACGACCCTTACTGAATCAATTCAATTTGGAATTTTCAGACTGCTGACTCGATTCAAATTGGCTCATGACTTGGTTCACGTAAACAGAACCAAAATCAACTTTAGAGGCACATTCATGAATCGATTCATGAAGTCCTTGACTCGAGTCAGAAGTTACAAAAACCTTTGAATCAAATAGGGAAAGCTTCTAAATCGATTCAAACAGATATGACTTAGAGTCAACTTAACATAATGCATGGAAAACTTTATTTAGCATGTGTTTGATGATTAATAAGCAAGAAAACTCAAAATAAACAATAAACATAAAACAAAGCATCAAAATAACAAAATAACTAATATGCTGATAGAGGGCAATTTTAGTTGGTTCGTTGGAGGTGCATGAGATTAGGATTGTCGAAAGGAAAGGAGTTCAAGACTCGATACAAGCACTACATGCTCAGTCATGGAAGAAGAGTGGTGATTCTAACAAGTTCAAAGGAAAAATCAACAAGAATCGGGGAAAGAAGTTTTGGTCGAATCCTCATAAGAATAAGGTCGATGATAGAGCTTCTTAATCATCGAAAAGGGGAAAAGGAAATTTCTATTGGAAAGACAAAGAAGAGAAAAAAGGTGTGCAATGCTATAACTGTGAAAATCGGGGTCACTTGGCCAAGCATTGTTGGTACAAGAAAGACAAGGGATCGGCAAAAGGAAATGACGAAGGGGAGAACCTTACACGTCAAAATTCAGATGATTTTGATGATATGATGGTTATGGGTGCAGTTGCAGATGATCGTGGCGAATCCAATATCTGGTTTCTCGACTCAGACTGCTCGAATCACATGACTGGTCAAAAAGTATGGTTAGTAGATTTCGACGAGTCGAAGAAGAGCGAGGTCAAACTCGTTGATAATAGCTCGTTGCAAATTAAAGGTACTGGCAACATAGTTATTTAAAGGAGTAATGGAGAGAAAGCCTTGATCAAAGATGTACTATATGTACCTAGAATGAAGTTCAATTTGCTAAACAACTAGTCGAAAAGGTGTTCTCAGTGGTTATGAAATATGGAGCCTTAGAACTTTTCTACATCCATAATAACTTGGTCTTGAAATCTCCTCTGTCTAAGAATAGAACATTTAAGATCATGACCAGTTCGACTGAGGTACAATGTCTAAAAATAATTGCCGACCATAAAAGTAGTTGGTTATGGCATCTGAGGTTTGACCATCTGAATTTTAGGTCACTCAATCAACTAATCAATCAAGATATGGTAACTAGTATACCAAGTCTTGAGATGTCTGATAAACTCTATGAAGGTTGTCTAGTCGGAAAGTAATCCATAAAGTATTTTGTTTCGACTATGCCAATGGGACCCTCTTGTATACTCGAAGTTGTACATTCAGACGTATGTGGTCCTTTTGAGGAGCATACCATTGGTGAAAATAGGTATTTTGTTTTGTTTGTCGATGAGTTTAGTCTAAAGATATGGATCTATGTGATCAAGAAAAAGGTCGAAGTATTTGAAATCTTTAAGAGATTCAAGATGCTAGTGGAAAACCATAGTGAAAAGAAGATCAAGGTGCCGCGAACAGATGGAGGTGACGAATACACATCCAAGATATTTGAAGCATTCTGTGTAGAATATGGTGTTAATCATGAGGTAATTGCTTCTTATACTCCTCAACATAATGGAATAGCAGAAATAAGAAACAGGACCATATTGGACATGGAGAGATGCATGCTGAAGCAGAAGAATTTGCCAAAATTCTTATGGGGTGAAGTTGTTTTGAATGTTGTTGATATATTGAACAGGTGCCCTACGAAGAAGATGGAGAAAAAGGTTCTTGAAGAAGCGTGGAGTGGAAAATGACCATAGTGAGTCATCTGAAAGTGTTTGGCTTTATGTGTTACAAACATGTTCTTGATGTAAGAAGAAGGAAGCTTGACGACAGGAGTGAACCTATGATTCTGGTAGGATATCATAAGACTGGAGCATACAGATTGTTCAATCCAATTAATCAGAAGATTATGATTAGTCGAGATATTATGATTGATGAAAATTCTGCCTGGGATTGGAATTCTAGTAATGCAATTGGCAAGCCATTGATGATCTATAATTATGAGGAAGCAAGTAATAATGTTGAATTCGAAGATATTGTTAATATTCCAGTTGAAGTTGAAGTTGTTTCTCACATACCTGACACTATCAAAGTCGGAGAGGTTATGGCTAGCCCAAGTCAGAGACCTCAAAGAACTAGAGTTTGTCCATCAAGACTTCAAGACTATGAAGTGGTTGGTGATGATGAAGTCACAACAAATGGAGAACTAGTTCATTTTGCTTTACTTGTAGGTGCTTAACCAATCGACTATAGCGAGGCTTTAAAGAATATGAAGTGGATGTTTTCTATGGTCAAAGAGTTACAAGCAATCGAAAGAAACAACACATGGGAGCTGGTCAAATTGCCAACACACAAAAGCTATCAAAGTGAAGTGGGTGTTCAAGTTAAAGCACAATGTTGATGGGTCGATAGCAAGATATAAGGAGAGATTGGTAGCTAGAGGATTTCTTCAACGAGTAGGACTCGACTACTCCGAAGTCTTTGCACATGTCACAAGATTGGAAACTGTTCGACTAGTGGTAGCCTTGGCATGTAAGCAAGGTTGGTTGACATTTCACTTAGATGCAAAATCAACATTTTTGAATTGACCTTTAGATGAAGAGGTGTATGTCACACAACCTCTTGGGTTTGTGATTTAGGAGGAAGCAAGGAAAATATACAAATTGCAAAAAGCGCTTTATGGTCTCAAGCAGTCACCTAGGCATGAAACAAGAAGATCGACTTATACTTGGTTGAATTGAGATTTGTCAAATGCAAATCTGAAAATGGTGTCGATGTTCAGGTTATGGCATAAGATATGACAATCATCTTCTTATATGTCAATGACTTATTAGTAACTAAAAATAGCTTGAAGAACTTGTCAAAGAGATGATGAAGAAGGAATTTGAAAGGTTAGATCTGGGAAAGTTGTCATACTTCATAGGCATCGAATTTCAAATGTCGAAGCAAGATATGGTGCTACATCAAAGAAAGCATGTCAAGGAGATACTCAAGATATTCAGGATGGATGATTCGACTCCTACATCTTCGCCTATCGAACCAAATTTGAAGTTGGAGAAGCATGGAGAGGAAGATAAAGTCGATGCAACTTTGTCCAAATAAATTATCGGATCTCCGAGATATGTGTGCAACAGTCGAGCCGATATATGTTTCTCAGTCAGATTAGTGAGCTGATATATGAGTGAACCAAGGGTATCACACCTGAAGGTTGTAAAAAGAATCCTAAGATACTTAAAAGGATCGATAAACTATGAAATTTTATTTCGACGAGACTCTAAAATCAGAGAAGATATGGTTACTTGTTATTCAGATATTGATTGGTATGGAGATAAGGAAGACCGAAGAAACACTATTGGATATTTATTTCAAGTATTTTTTGCCCCAATCTCATGGTGCTCGAGAAAGCAACCTGTGGTGGCATTGTCATTGTGTGAGGCTGAATATATAGAAGGATCTTATGTTGTGTGTCAAGCGATTTAGATCAGATTTGTGCTAGAAGAGATCGAGGTATAAGTTAAGAAACCTCTGGTATTGCAGATCGACAACAAGTCATCCATAAATCTTGCAAAGAATCCAATTTTGCATGGAAGAAGTAAGCATATAGAAGCTAGATTTTACATCTTAAGGGAGAAGGTGAATCAAGGTGAACTTGAAGTAAGGCATTACTCAAGTGAAACACAATTGGCTGACATTTTCACCAAAGGACTGAAGATCGGCAGATTTCTAAGGTTGAGAAAGAAATTAGGAATAGTTCATATCGAAAATGATTAGTGTGTTTCGGTAACTTGGATTATAAAGGGTAAGTTGAGATATTAGATATAATCCAAGTTGAGTTGTATGGCCCAAGCCCAAAGCTAATTAGGGTTTAGGGTTTGTTACTTATTTTGTTATTTTACTTAGTAGTCAAGTCACTTAGGTGTATATAAATTGACACTTTGTAATTTAGTTTTATAATTCAATTCAATTCAATAATACAATCCTTATTTCTTTATTCTCTCTTTCTCTCCCCACTAAAAATGCTTCACGCACTAACACCCCTAGTGCTCTATTTCAATGAACTTGCTGTAAGAAAAAAATAAAAAAATTAAGCTGATATAAATAAATAATGGTGCAAAACTCAACTAAAATTAATATAAAATTACAAAGCATTGACATAAAATATTATAATAATAAGAGATTAACATAAAACTAAAGCTCTAAAGTTTATAATATAAAAGCTCTAAAGTTTACAAAAAGGCTGATGTGGCTAACGTTGTTGATATGGCAAAAAGGTTTAACCATGTACCTTATACTTAAACCAAAGATGTCTCTCCACTAAGTCACTTGTGTTTCTTATTTCATATTTATAACGCACATGCATATATTACATAATGCAAATGACTAAATCCAAAAATGAATTGATTTTGCAATTTGAACTTCTTTTTCCTCTCCTTTAATTTGTATTCTTCTTCCTCTTCACCTTCATCCATGGATACATATTTAGTTGGTAACTTTACTCCGTTCCAAATCCTCTGTTTCATTTAATTTAGTAGTTGTTTCTAATGACGAGATATGGGTTGGCAAGCTTTATCACCTAATAGAATTGGTGATGGATTTTTATTGTACAGTGGTAGTCTTTGGTCTTGATAGAAGTGTGAGAAAACATTTTTATGAAAAGGGAAAATAAAGAATAAACAAGGAATAATTTTGGATTTGAAAAAATTTAGGGTTTGTATGACAGTTAGGGATGAAGATGTGAGCACAAACCCAGAATTTTGGATTAAATATTCTTTTCGTCCCTATAAATTGGCGTGTTTTTTACTTTAGTCCCTGTAACCTAATTTTTTTTTGCTTTTAGTCCCTAAGTCTGGATTTGAATTCATATCTTCATGTCCAACTTTCATACAAACCCAGAATTTTTTCAGATTGATGAGAATATATATTTTTGTTTATGAGGTATTCATGTATGTTTATTTAGTGTTCCACTATTTCAAACCATAATCATTTTTGGTAGTTTGATTATGTAACTTTATTATTTACTCTTTCTATCAAAATCTTCACCATCATCTTCCATTAAAGTTGCATCTCCATGTTTGTTTATGATGTAAGGTTTGGATTCTTAGTTTCTCAAAGTACCAATGTTATTTTTATGTATGCATGATGGTGAAGCATTTTTCAAAACAAATACACTCATGCATGTATATACACCTATGCAAGTGCACTCATGCATTTTATCTATGTGATTATCATTTTCATGATCCTATTTCATGAATATCAACTAGTGTAAGAAAGGGTTGGAAGTGCATGAGTTGAAGCATTTAGTGAAATATTAAGTAATTTATAGTTGAAATAAATTAATTAATCATTAATAGTTGAAAAATTAAGTAATTTATTAAATATTGAATCACTTATGAAATATATATTCTTGTTGCAATATTTTTATCAAATAGAATGATTGGCTTAATGGAATGTTAGTTGTTTGTAATTGAAAATGTCATGAGTTCAATCCCTCGTAGGACCTAGTTTTGAATTTTTTTCCCCTTTAAAGATTTAAGGCCCCAAATAAAACAACTATATATATATATATATATATATATATATATATATAAGTACCAAAATCAAAAATTCGTTAATTTATAGGGACCAAAAGGCTATTTAAGTACACAAAAGAACACATTTGTCAAGTTTGGTGGTATCAGTAGAAATAGAAAGAGCTCCCGCAACAATAGATTTATGGCGAGAGAGTAGTGATCCATAATAACAAATAAATAAAAAATAGATCTCTAGCGTGAAAGGGTCGTTTATAACTTAGCTATGAAAACAGAAAATACTCGACAAAAACATATGTAATGTGTTTGAAGATGCTTTTCTGGTTTGAAGGTTGAATCTGAGTTAGAAGGAGAAGCTGATAAGGGCGTGCAGCAAAATTGTGTTGTGTCCTTGGACAAAAATGAAAAAAGTGTAAAATAAGTAAAAGAGAGTTTGGCCGAAATTAACCAAGAAGCAAATTCCATAACTTTTCATGAATATTGGGAATAGTGTTAATACATCATCTACAACATCGAAAATTCTTCTGATGCAAAGGAAAGAGAAGAGGAATTGAGATCGGTCAAGAGGTATAAGTGGTTTCCCAAACCTTCAAGAGTTCAGTGGGATAATGAAGGCATGTGAGTTTTGTCAAATAATTGAGTTATCTAGGGGGCATTACTCCTCGGGATGAAGTTGATCGGAAACATTTAAAATGCTTCATCGATACTTCATTATTGATGGATGCACATACCAGGGAAGAAAGGAAGATTATCTTTGGTAAGTCTTGAAAGCTTTTAACTTCTTTTCCTTCAATTTGCTTACTCATAACATATTTATTTTAGTAATGATTGTGTGGAGATTCAATGAAAGATTAGGTAGCACTCCAGCTTTTAAGGCGAGGAATTCGGCCAAGAAGAACTATTGCATGCCCTTCCGCTACTTCGGAGCCCTTTATGAGTGATGCTTCTTCGAATTCTCTTCGGAGTCCGTTGCGTGATTTGGGTCCTCTGACCCTTATGTCGTTGATGGGGTTAGGCCCATGCTCCTCTAGAGAATGACGGGGTCCTCCTTCATAAGAGGATTATTCATACTTAGCCAATTTATTCGGGTGTGCCTTGGAAGAAGAATTGGCTACTCTGGAGTGGTATACTCGGCGTGCCTCTGCTGCTTTAGACCTCAAGAATGCTTCTTTGGCTCAACGTTTAACTGATTGTAGGACCTCTAACCTAGGGGCGGTTTCACAGTCTTTCGAAAATTCATTGCAGGAAGTGAAGCATTTTCACCACCCTTTGTGTGTTTCGAGAGAGCGGGTTTGGCTGAATCAGATGCTTAAAGACGGGAATATCGTTTCCCTGCTGGGATAGCATTACTGAACCTTATTTTTGTCACATATTATGTGTAAAGTATATTTGCATTAAAGAAATATATAAGTTTTTGCTTTTACCTATTTAAGGCATGTTTCTGTGATCCCGAGTGAGGAGCTCCGGATTCCGCACGAACTTATGAGGTCTTACCTATATAGTTTTTGGACATCTTTGGGGTCGTTCCCCTCTAAATATCGGTTCCCGTTCCCCCGTCCAAGTGAAAACTCAGCCTGAGGTCAATGTGTGGCCAACCAACTGCAGCCTCTAGAGTGGCTAGCTACCACAGGGGGTGGACTACTATTTTAAGTTGTTTACACTACATGGAATTAATTATTGTAGTCGCACGTGTATGGCTTTTGTGACACCACCACTGATTTTCTTTGTGTGTGTTTTATGTTGTCGGGGATTGATTATTGTAGTCGCACTTGTTGGGTGTTTGCGAAAATACCATGGATTTTCTTTGTGTGAGCTTTACACTGTGGATATTTGATTTTTGTAGTCGCATGTGTGAGGCACTTGCGATAACACATGTGAGTCTTTGTGTTGAGGGCCTCGATCTCTTTGGTCATACCCCTGACTCGTTGCTACCTTACATAATCACAAAGAGATAAACATTTCACAACTTGCAATATTTCATTCATATTTGAGAGTTAATCCTACACCCGAGTAAGGTGGTTATATAAAAATATCTTATAATGGAAATAATAAAGAAAAAAACAACCAGGCGGGCTAGTCGATGCTTACTCTCTTTGTTTCGCTTTTAGTTTTCTCAACCACTTTTTAGGGGATAGATGGTCATGATTCTGAGCTGACCGATTAGTGAAGCCACATTGATTTTCGTTGCCTTGTCTTATCATTGGTCTCACTAGAGTGTTTAATAGATTCACTTTTCTCCCTCGAGATCTACATTAATAGTGACCGGTTGCCCTTGAATATTATGATTTTTGAGCTTAAGATGGACCAACGAGCCTAGGACATCCAAAGTGGTTGCAAAGGTTTTTCCCAAAATGAAATTGTAGACGCTCCTGCAAGGGACCATGAGGAATTAAAAACTGATGAACCAGACGTCTTTCCTTTCTCTTATTGTTATCATTATCTCGAAGTACCCCCATGAACGGGTGGTTGTACTGTTGAATGCCTGCAGGTCTAAACCTTCATACGACCATAAGTTTCCCCTTTCCATGCCCATTTTTTCAAACAGTTTAGAATACATGATATCGTACAAGTTGTCACCATCTATTAGAATTCGGGAGACATTGAACTGTCTGATTGTAGCTCTAATCACCAAGCGGGAGATTTATTTAGAGTTCCTCCCACCTTCTGGCCGGTCAGGGGATTTCATCGATGCATTTCCATCATTTTTACGGACGGCCAACATCTTGGTGGCCTTTCTCTTCATGGTCCCCTTGAAGGGGAGGTCCGATTATGGTACTCCTCCAATGATGAAAAAAGTATATTAGTGTTTCTCCTTGTTGTCCTTTTTATCTTCGTGAGTGGTCCCAACATCGGCAGCTTTTGAGGGTGATTTATCCTTGGGCGACTATTTCCTTTCTCTTTTTCCTCTATTCACATACTCAGACAATTGGACTTTCTTGATCAACCCCTCAATAGCATCCTTCAGTTGGATTTTGTCTTTGGTGTTGCTACAATTTCCCTTATGGAAGCAAAAATACTTGGTCTTGCTCGTTCAGGAGGACCGTCGAATGGGAAAGGGGGCTCTAATTCCTCCTTTTTGAAACTTTGTGTTAGCACAGTCTTTGTAGATCTTTTCTTATGATGCACTCAGCTGCGAGTATTTTTCTTATCGGGTTTGCATTCCTCAACTGGACTCGTCCTTCCATCAATGGGACTCATTTCCTACCGTGCAGCTAAACTTGGCGTCGACTGAAGTGGGATTATCAAATCAGATATTCAACTTTTCTTCCAAGATTATGTAAGATTGAGCCATGATCAACAGTTCCCGCGCGGTTTATGCTTTTTTCCTTCCTAGCTTTAATTTGAAGGTATGATCATGCAGGAGGCCATTTTCAAATATCCAACACTTAAGGCCTTCTTCGAATCCCTCTACCTCCATAACTACTTGTGAAACAAAAATATTGGAACAAAATAATCGTTCCTACTCCAACATTTGAAGGGATTCCACATTTTTCTGTTTTCCGATAGCCACCTCATCGCCGAGGCCTCTCAAAGCACTGATCCAATCATTCTTCTTTTGCTGAAGAAGTTTCCAGTCCGCTTCAAACTCATGGCATGCTCTGGACGCATCTTCAAAAGCCTTATTCTAACATTTCTCTCCTACTGCAAGAGAAGATTTTAACCTTGTTATCTGAGCAACCAAAGTTGACGGAGAACAGTACTATTCTAACTCTTCTTGCAACTAGTCAACAAGCTCGGTCTTTACCTGTAGTTCGGCCAACTCATTTTCAACCGCGAAATTTCCCTACTAAAGGGCCTCACTTTCTCCTTCAACTCATCCTGCTCCTTAAAAAGATCGCTAGAGGTAGGTATATCATCCTAACCAGCGGCTACCATCGAAACGAGGGATCCGGCCATAAATAGGGTTTAGGAAGCATCTGCAAAAGACCTCATATGTCAGTTACTTATAAGCTATAGACAAAGGTTATGTCTTTGTTGGCCACAACATCAACGAATTCCTCTAGGGTACTGGGTGCCCGAGATGGAAGAATGGCAGGAAGTCGGAAGAAAGGAGTATGAGCCTCTGACTGAATGCCCTATGCCATACGAGCTCTCTTAGAAGAACCTTCCACGAAAAGAGTAGACGGGATATCATCTGGATTCCTCTTAATAGGAGAAGGAGATGATGAAGACTTGCGGACAAAGAAGCAGGCCGCTTCAATGGTGAATTCTTCCACCTCGGGAATTATACCAGAGATAGTAGCCATAACTACTCTGGTAGTAGCAGGTATCCGGCGCCAGGACACATGAAGCATGAATATCTATTACAACACAAGTCACCGTCACTCGGCCAGATAAATCGGTCTTAAGACCCTAGTCCTTGGAGAACGCGAGAACCTTCTGTAACTGATCCATGTTACCTACAAGGCACAAGTTACACTTGTTAAAAAAAACAGGTCCCCCTGGGTTCCCATCCACCCTAAATATTTTCTACCGCTCAGCATGAACGGGTGCACTAATTATCGCATAAGTATCAATTCGCTTTTTCTTTCGCTGAGAAGAGGGAACTTCATCAGAACAAAATCTCTCTTCTTAGCCGAACCCTTGATACCTAGTGCACAAATCCTTTTTCATTTTTGCTTCCTCGAAGGATAGAGGACACAACCCTGAGTGGTAAAAAGAAAGAGGCCGATAAAAATGAGCTCTAGTCCGGTACTTCAAAAAATGGCTCTTACAAGAGAAAGCGCATCCCGATGGTTTCGAAGACAAACAAAAGGAGAAATGAGCCTCAGGGGTAACAGTTTTTACCAACATGAAATGTTCGAGGAAATCATCTCGGTTATTTGTAAAAGAGTTGAACCAAGGGACATGGGGGAGAAGAAAGATCAATCTTTAATCCCAGGTATCATCCCAAGAGGTTTAAGTTATGTAAAAAGAGATCAAAAAGAGCTATAGAGAAGGTTCCCAAGACTTATGCTAAACACATAGTTGGAACACCTTCATGAAATCCCAAGCTCTATGATGAAGTTGCAAGGGGGAAACTCTTAAGCGGTTCAGCACGACCACCTCGAAACCAGAAAATGGAAAACTTCGACCCGCCTGATGAAGAGCCATTCATATAAAGGAATCAAACAACCTTCAAAAGATTTGTGTATCCTTTCCGTCGAGCCCACTGGGAGAATCAACCCATCCAAGGGATTGTCGACCATAATGTCAACACTGGTTATAGTCTCCACATTGTTCAAGGTGGAAGGAGTCTCAACCACTTCGACATTCGCCCAGAGTATTTATTGGCGTTGTTCGACTTGACTAACCGAACAATTCGTATTTTCAGCATCACTAGGCTCGTGACGATTCCTACTCCGATAAAATTGGACAAAGTTATCAGCACATTCCCTCCTTTGTTGGGAAGCTTCTATTTCTACCTCGGCCAAGACAGGATGAGACATTGGTTTCTCAATAGGGCCCTCACCCTCATTGGTTTTCCCTAACAAGAGAGTTCCTAAAAGTCCCCATAACAAAGTTTTCTAAAAAAAAAGTCCCCATACACTCCTTCCGTTTCAGAGTCCCTAATTAGAGAAGTGATCTTCGATTCAAAATCCCTACTAGCATAGGGAAGGGGATGTGAAGAGGAAGTAGTGTTACCCTCTGAATCACTATCTACGCTAATAGGTTTATCACTCATCATAATGAAAATACATTAAATGCTTAAATTAAGAGTTAAATTAAAGAGAAGGTACCTTGAAATGTAAGGTTAAAGGCAGTAAAGAAAAATAGAATGCCAAAAATCAAAACTTTGAAGATTTAAATTGTGTGGTGACGATTAATCCTATACAAATTCTCCCCAAAATAGAGAAAAACTCAAAGAAAATAATGGAAACTCGGTCTGCAAGGTTGCGAAATTTTTTCTCCAAAATCCCTCTATCCTTATATAGGAAAAGACAATATGATGGATCAAATTGAAAGTAAGAAACATGTGTGGATCAACGGTCAGATTTCATCTTGGGAACACAATCGAACTTAAGTACACTTAAGTGCACAATAACTTGTGCCACACTACTCTCAACCTTTTTAGGTCACACGTCAAGAAAAATACGGCGAAACATTTTAATAATGGGACTTCATTTAATGCTCACGTTCCCCCATTACACTTTGGCAAAACCAAAGCGGTGCATGTCAGTCGACGCTTGGATAATCGTTCCCATAGGTTGGCCACGACTGTTTAAAGACTCTCATGGCATCCATAGTGCTCGACGAGTCTTGGGGGAAAATTGTTATGTGTCAACCATATGCCCAATAAAATAAGACTCATTTCTTCTATCAGCTTCGTTGAGCCCAAAGTATAAATGTCTTCACAAAGGGTTTTCAGGCACACAATATCTAATCTTCACTTTCACTACAACTATTTGGAACCCTAAAATGACTTGGACTTTGGAGTGCTAAACATGTAGGTACCCCCCCCCCCCCCTTCATATGATCCTTCATATTTGAGATTAGCCACGCCGATTCAAGAACGACATCGATTGAAGACGCTGATTCAAGATCAACATCTCTGGTTCAAGAGACGTGATCGCAGCCTCTGATCCACGATGTGTTTCAATTAGTATACAAAATTGATTGGATTTAGTTCAAGAAAGACTGATTTTACCATTAAAATGGTGATGTTGAATTATTATAAGAAAGGGTTATTGTGTAAAATCCAGAACAATTGAAGTTCTTATATTATCGATACATACTAATTTTGTTTTTAAATAATTTATTTTATATTGGCTTGTGTGTAAAGACAATTTTACTTTAGCGATATATACGGTGTATCAAAGAGCGGTGTCAAATTAGCAAATTTCATTATTATACTATAGGATTAATTGTTATAGCGTTACTATAAAAAAAATTCTACACTCAATATATCGCAACCATTCATAAACATTATTTTAAAGATAGTTATATTACAAGTAATATTGTTTTTATAACTAATTGTTAGTAGGTCTAGTGGTGATTGACGCTGAATTTGTTAAAGAGGATTACGGTTTGATCCCCGCAACTATGATCAGGAGGAGGTTAGAACCACTTGATGTCATACTTTTTCAACACATGTCATACATGTATTATATAAATATCGGACATTATCCCACGTCCATTCGTGCTTCATGTATTACACCAGTGTAGTTCTGTAACAATCATCTCTTCTCATTCAATATTCATTACTCTATCTTTTCTTCCCTTCCACTCCAACACTCTATCTTTTCTTCCATTCTGTTCCAACACTCTCTCTATCTTTCTCTCAATTAACTTCCACATTCGCAAGGTGTAATAACACCAACATATGGTATCACGAGACCGGTTTTGATCGAGAATCAATAGTGATTATAGCTATGATTGGAATAGGAAGCAACAACTTTCTTGTAAATCTTCAGGTTCTTGATGGCAAGAATTGGGGAAATTTGTGCATTCAGATGAGAGTCATCTTCAATGTTCAAAATGTGTCCAAGTATGTAGCTGAGGGAATTTAACCGCTAGCATAAAATGGGACTAATGCTCAGAAAGCTGCATACAAAGAATCCAAGAAGAAAGACCAGAAGGCCCTATTTTACATTCACCAATGCATTGAAGCGGAGGTGTTTGATAAAACAGCTCATGCTGCAACTTATAAAGAAGCATGAGATATGCTGGAAAAATGCTATGGTGGATATGTGAAGGTCAATAAGGTGTGTCTCCAATCTTTGAGAAAGCGGGCAAAATGATATCAGATTTCTTCACACGGGTTCAAGAATTAACCAATCATATGAAGAATTATGGAGAAACGTTGACAGAGAAAATGAAGGTTGAAATGGTACTTTGAAGTCTAACTCATCAATATGATATGATATTAGTAACAATTGAGGAAACCAAATATTTGTAAACAATGAAGATAGAATATCTGGAAGGATCTCTTGAAGCCAGAGAACTGAGATTGGATCAAAGAGAGACATATAAAGATTCTGAACACACCCTGATTGCTCATTCAAGAAAGAGAGGTTATGATAAAATAAAGAGAAGGTGGAAGTAGGGAAAAGGAAATCACCAGAGAGGAGCCACGTCAGATAGAAAAGAGAAGAAGAAGTTTGAAGAAAGATGGAATCCTCTAAAGGAGGAGGAGGATCTACCAAATTTCAAAACAAGAAAAAATTTCAAGACAAGAGAAAGATTCAATGCTTAAATTGTGAGAAGTATGGTCGTTTTACTTCAGATTGCTGGTTTGGAAAGGGAAAGAAAAAGACTGGTGTAGAAGAAGCTAACATGGTGCAAGATGATTCAGATTCAGATCATGTCATGGTTGATGATAACTACCTCTAAAGGGGCTCCAACTTCTGATGTATGGTACTTAGACTCTGGTTGTTCTAACCACATGACTGGACACAAGGGGATGGTTGACTGACTTTAACTCAAACAAGAAGACAAGTGTAAAGTTGACAGATAGTAGAAGCTTAGTGGAAGAAGGCATGTGCAAGATTGTCATACAAAGAAAGGAAGGCAAGACATCATTGATAGAAGATGTGTTATTTGTTCCTGGTATGCAATGTAATCTGTTAAGCATTTTTCAACTGGTAGAGAAAGGATTCTCAGTAATCATGGAAGGAGGCTCACTGAAGTTATATGACAAGAAGAAAAGAAAGGTTCTGAAATCAACTCTGACTAGAAACAGAATCTGGAAGGCTAGTTTTAAGGCCTCAAAATATATTGTCTTTATTCATCAATTCCTGATGAGGAAAGTTGGCTTTAGAACAAAAGGAATGGGCATCTGAATTTTAGAAGTCTAGGTAAGCTGAATACTATGAATTTAGTAGAAGGATTGCCTAGGATAATGACACCCGATAAAGCATGTGACATGTGCATGCTTGGGAAGCAAAGTAGGTTACCTTTTGTGAAGCAGAAGTCAATGAGAGCAAAAGATGTACTGAATGTAGTTCCATCTGACATTTGTGGTGCTTTTGAAACCCTTTCTTGTGGAGGAAGAAAGTGCTTCATCTCATTTGTATATGAATTCAGTATAATGTTGTGGGTGTACCTGATAAATACCTAAGGAAAAGCTTTAAACATATTCAAAAAGTTTAAAGTTATGGTTGAAAACTAGAGTGGAAGACTGATTAAGATATTCAAGACAGATGGAGGAGGAGAAAACAATTCTCGTGAATTCAAGCAATTTTGTCATGAAAGTGGCATCTTACATGAAGTAACTCCCCCTACACACCTCAACACAATGGTATGGATGAAAGAAGGAATTGAATCTTGGTTGAAATTGCTAGGAGCATGCTGAAACAAAAGCCATTGCCTCATAAAGTCTGGGGCGAAGTAGTATTTACTGTTGCTAATGTTCTAAATAGATGTCCTACCAAGAATTTAAAGAATCAGGTGCCAGAAGAATGTTGGTCAGGAAGAAATCCATGCATCACTCGTCTCAAGGTATTTGGATAATTATGCTATAGACATGTGCCAGATGAAAGAAGAACCAAACTTGAAGATAAAAGTGAACCTATGATCTTAGTTGGTTAACATCCAACTGGAGCATATAGGTTATATAATCTAGTTATTGAGAAATTGGTGGTTAGTAGAGATGTAATCATCAGAGAAGCAGAATCCTGGATTGAAATAAAGGTGGAGAAAGAACAAGAGTGGTTCCAATGCAGCCTGATTCTAATGAAGTGAATTCAGTCTTAACTGAGACTCCGGTTGATACAGGGAATTCTACTCTAAGGGAAAGACCAACCAGAAAAAGATAGATACCTGCAAGGTTGAATGATTATGAAATTGTGCCTAATAATATAGTGGATGAGGAAGGAGAAATAATACACTTGACAATGTTAGCAGGTTTAGAACCACTGAATTATCAGGATGCAATGCAAGACAGAGTGTGGAAAGATGCGATGAAGGAGGAACTCAATTCAATTGAAAATGTGGCACATGGAAACTGACTCAACTACTAAAAAGGAAGAAGTCAATTGATGTGAAATGGAGTTTCAAAATAAAACTGAGTCTAGAAGGAACAATGGTGAAGCACAAAGCAAGACTTGTGGCAAGGGGCTTCCTTCAAAGATAAGGTATGGATTACTCTGAGGTATTTGCACCTGTTGCAAGGTATGCGACTATTAACTTATAGTGGCATTAGCTTGCAGTAGAAGGTGGACTTTGTCACACATGGATGTAAAATATGTATTTCTAAATGGTCCTCTTGATGAAGAGAATATGTGTCTCAACCTCCAAGCTTTGAAGTAAAGGAAAAGAGCATATGGTGTATAGAATATACAAGAATTTGTATGGTTTGAAGCATGAACCAAGAGCATGGAACAGAAGAATGATGTTTTCTTCATCAGACATGGCTCTAAAAAAATGTTTAGTTGAGTATGGTGTGTGTGCAAAATACAAGCAAGGTGAAATATTATTGCTGGTATGTTTGTATGTGGATGGCCTCTTGATAACTGGAGAATCTCAACTAGAAATTGAAGAACTCAAGAGTATAATGAAGTCAGAATTTGAGATGTTAGGTCTAGGCAACTTGTCATACCTCCTTGGTATGGAGTTTCTATACAAACAAGGTGGAATAATCTTACATCAAGCAAAGTATGCTACTGACTTGCTGAAAAGATTCAACATGTTGAACTGCAATGCTGTTGTGACTCCTATTAAATCAGATCAAACGTTGGATGAAGATAATGATGAAGAAAGGGTAGATGTCACTCTGTACAAGCAGATGATTGGATCCTTGAGGTACATGTGCAATAGTCGACCAGATATCAACTCTGTTGTAGGAGTATTTAGCATATTCATGCATGATCCAAGGAAGTCTCATATGCTGGATGGAAAAGGAGTACTAAGATACATCAAGGGAACCTTGAGGCATGGTGTATTATTCTCATATGGAAGAAAGAGAATCCAAGAAGAGGTGATAGGATTTTCTGATTCAGACCGGTGTGGTGACATATTGGACAGGAGACGTACCATAGGTTATGTCTTCAAGTTTCAAGGAGCTCAGATCTCTTAGATCTCCAATAAGCAACATGTTGTGGCTCTGTCTAGCTGTGAGGTGGAATATATTGCTAGTTGTTCAGTTGCTTGTCAAATTGCTTGGATTGAAGTTGTACTGATGAACTTGAAGTAAATATTCAAGTACCAATCAAGCTCATTGTTAACAACAAGTTTGCAAAAAACTTAGCAAAAAATCTTGTCTCTCATGGAATATCCAAGCATATTGAAACAAGGTTTCATTACATAAGAGAGCAAATGAATAAAGGAATGTTAGCAATGAGATATTGTCCTACCATGGACCAGATTGTTGATATCTTGATTAAGGTTGTAAAATGAAATTCTGGTATAAGATATAAGATGTTGAAGGTAATGTCACGACACTAATATCTGTTAACACAAATAAGATAAAGATACAAAATGGTAAAGCAAAAGACACAGGCAATTGTTAACCCAGTTCGTTGCAACTCACCTACGTCTGGGGGCTACCAAGCCAGGAAGGAAATACACTAACATAGAATCAGTTCAAAGACTCTCCGTACACTTCAACAAGTTACAGTCTTTCTCACCTAATCTTTACCCGTGCAATTTCTACCTAAGCACTCTTAGATATGAGAACCCAGTCACTTCCCTACAATCACACCTGTGATTTTAAACAACAATCCCTTGAGAAAAGAAAACACTTTTCAATAACACACTCTTTATTTTACTTCACAGTTTCAATCAAGAAGACACACACTTGATCTTGCTTCACAGCTTTGATCAAGTAGACACACACTTGATCTTGCTTCACAACTTTGATCAAGTAGACACACACTCTTGCTTAACAGCTTTAGAGTGACAAATTACAACCACAAATCAGTCCAATTCAATCATCAAAAGATGACTTGAATGGCTTACAAGTCTTACGACTAAATAAGACACAAACCCTAGCTCTCTCTCTATATTTCGCTCAATATTGGTTGTGTGTTAAAACAGGTTTTCTAAGTCGCTTTTTATAGAAGCTTTCAGTTGGGCTTGGATATCTTGAAAACCCTAAATCTATTTTCCAATTAAATCTTTTCATAACAGCTGGTTAGATCTCCTTGGAAAATAAGTAAATCAGGTTGTAATCCATGATTGAATGCGCCAGCTAATCAGATCTTCAATCATACATAAATTGCCATTAATTGTGCAATCACAAAACACCAGACATTCACATTGAATGTTCTGTGTACAGGATGTCATGACATCGGGTCTGACATCCTGGAAAAATCCTGCATAATTCCATTTATAACTTCCAGCAGGTACAAAGACATCAGATGTCATGACATCGTGTATGACATCCTGATACAATCCTGCATAATTAAGTTTTTCATTTCAACTCCAGCAGGAACACAATATCAGAATCCATGGCATTGTATATGGCATTCTGAAACAATCCTGCATGATTATGTTTCTTGAACTCCAGCAGGTACATAGGATATCTTATGTTAAGACATCACACATAACATCTTGTGAACTCTCTTTGTTTTACCAAAATTGCTGCCAACACTTAGAACCAACAAACTCCCCCTTTGGCAAATTTTGGCTAAAACATATATCTGTCCTTTTTGTTCACAAGAAAACTATCAGCAGTTAAACAACAGTTTAAACAGCAGCAGAAGCAAACGCAATTACTAGATGTAGCTACTAGTAATACACACATGCACAAGGGTACTTCTTCTCTCCCTAAATTTGTGCAACAGAAACAAAATTACTAGTTATGGATGCAACTAGTAAGACACACAAATGCACAAGGGTACTCTATCTCCCCCTAAATCTGTGCATACATCAAACAACCTCCATGAACATAACAGCTACTGTAATCACAGCACCTGTACCAGCCAGAATGTCATTCTGACATCTGCTTCAACATCAACACATGTGCACCAAATCAGACATCCCCTTTGACATCTGTAGACAGAACAACTTTCTGTTTTAACACATGTGCACTTCCTTCAATAATAGTTGTCCTCCAGTTCAGCTACATACATCTCACAACTCCACAACTGCTTCCACATCAACTTCCACATCAACATTTCTCCCCCTTTTTAGTCAAAATTGACCAAAGGTGACCAATTAGACAAAATAAATGTCAATTAGCCTAGCAGAGAATGTTAGATCAGATGTTATAACATTAATAATGTTAAAACATAATAGTCAGGAAGTACAAACCATCATCATACACAACTGTGATAGCTGAGATAATGAACAAATCCAAGGAACTCTTTTAAGAGCCCAAAATATTACAAACAGGCATCACTGAGGACTGCCACAAATTACACATTTTCCAAAAAAACTCCAGTCTTCAACCAGCAGTACCAGAACAACTTCCAAAACAACAGCCACACCAACCACACCAGTACAGTCAGAAATATCCTCTGGGATATTACTTACAAACTCCTTTGCTTGCTATAGGTTCTCATGAACACAGATCCCCAACTTCCCCCTTAAACATTCAAATTGATTGGCATCCAAAGCTTTAGTGAAAATGTCAGCTAATTGCTTCTCAGTAGTAACATGCTTCAGAGCTATGATCTTTTCTTCTACAAGTTCTCTAATGAAGTGATGACGAATGTCAATGTGCTTTGTCCTGCTATGCTGAATAGGATTTTTGGAAATATTTATAGCACTCAGGTTGTCACAGTATAATGTCATGACTTCTTGTGTGACATTGTATTCAGACAACATTTGCTTCATCCAGACCAGTTGAGAACAGCTACTCCCAGCTGCTATGTATTCAGCTTCAGCAGTGGATAGAGATACACAGTTTTGTTTCTTGCTGAACCATGAAATCAGATTGTTCCCCAAAAAGAAACATCCTCCAGATGTGCTCTTCCTTTCATCAGCACTTCCAGCCCAGTCAGTGTCACAGTAACCAGTCAGCATAGATCCAGATCCATGAGTATACAACATCCCATAGTCACTAGTGCCATTGACATATTTCAGTATTCTCTTCACTTGGTTTATGTGACTGATTTTTGGTTCAGCTTGATACCTAGCACAAACACCTACAGCAAATGCAATGTCAGGTCTGGTTGCTGTGAGATATAGCAGACTACCTATCATGCTTCTGTATTGACTCTGATCTACACTAACACCACTTTCATCTTTGGAGATTTTCACATGAGTAGGAGCAGGTGTCCTTTTATGGCTTGCATTTTCCATTCCAAACTTCTTCACAATGTTCTTGGCATACTTGCTTTGAGAAAGAAAGATAGAGTCTTCCATCTGTTTGACTTGTAGCCCAAGAAAGTAGGTCAGCTCTCCAACAAGGCTCATCTCAAACTCAGATTGCATTTGTCTAACAAAATGTTCAACCATCTGATCTGACATCCTACCAAATACAATGTCATCTACATATATTTGTGCCACCATGAGCTTCCCTCCTTCATTCTTCACAAATAGAGTTTTGTCAATACCTCATTTCCTGTATCCATTGTCAGTGAGGAACACTGTGAGTCTCTCATACCAAGCCCTGGGAGCTTGCTTCAATCTATAGAGGGCTTTCTTCAATCTGTACACGTGTTGTGGAAGATTTGGATTTGTGAATCCTTTAGGCTGTTCAACATATACCTCTTCATTTAAGTAGCCATTCAGGAAGGCACTTTTTACATCCATTTGAAACAATTTGAATTTCAGAATACATGCCACTCCAAGCAACAATCTAATGGACTCAAGGCGAGCTACGGGAGCAAATGTTTCATCAAAGTCTACTCCTTCTACTTGAGTATATCCTTGAGCTACTAATCTAGATTTGTTTTTAGTAACAACCCCTTGTTCATCAGATTTATTCTTATACACCCACTTTGTACCTATGACATTTACTCTTTCAGGTCTAGGAACCAATTCTCATACTTCATTCCTCTTGAATTGGCCTAACTCCTCTTGTATGGCATTGATCTAGAACTCATCAGTCAAGGCTTCCTTGACATTTCTGGGTTCAATCTTTGACACAAAGCAGCCATGTGAGATCACTTCCCTTGATCTAGTAGTGACTCCTTTATCTGGATCTCCTATGAGAAGATCTTTGGGATGATCCTTCTAAATTCTGATAGAGGGTCCCTTGTTGATTTTGTCATCTTCAGGTTCAGCTTGAGGAGGTTCACCTTCCTTATTTTTGTCTGAGAAGTCAGCTGGAGAATCATTCAGAGATGTCTCGACATCGTCTGTGACGTCAGTCTGTTGGTCATCAACCACAACATTAATGGATTCCATCAATACATTAGTTCTGGAATTAAAGACCATGTAAGCTCTGTTGTTTGTTGAATAGCCCATAAATATTCCCTCATCACTTTTGGGATCCATCTTCCTTCTTTGCTCACGATCAGCCAAGATATAGCATTTGCTACCAAATACATGGAAGTATTTGACTGTAGGTTTTCTTCCTTTCCAGACTTCATATAGGGTTGTGGGAGTCCCTTTCTTCAATGTAACTCTGTTGTGAACATAGCAGGTTCTGTTCATGGCTTTAGCTTAAAAATGGTAGGGCAATTTCTTAGCATGAATCATAGCTCTGGCTGATTCTTGAAGAGTCCTATTTTTTCTTTCCACCACACCATTTTGCTGGGGAGTGATGGGAGATGAGAACTCATGATGAATTCCTTCTGAAGAGCAGAATTCAACAAATTTGTTGTTCTCAAATTCCTTTCCATGATCACTTCTAATTTTGATAATAGGACTTTCTTTTTCTCTTTGAAGTTTCAGACAAAGCTCCTTAAAGACTTCAAATACATCAGATTTTTCCCTTATAAAATTGATCCAGGTGTATCTGGAGAAATCATCCACCACCACATATGCATACTTCTTCCTGTCGCATTACGCGAAAAACCGGCGGGAAAAGACACAGAGCCGCCACCGTGCGTTATTTATCCCAAAAGGAGGGAAAGGAAACGCTCGAAGTAAACCTGGAAAGGAATGGTCTCACGGCCAGAGATTGATAGGATCGAGAGTCGGTTATGCGAAGGGAAGGTATTAGCACCCCTACGCATCCGTCGTACTCGACGGGATCCACGCTCAAAAAGAATAGAAGGAAGGTTGCTAAATAACTGCTCAAAATTGCACACACACTGGACTGAAACACAGAGAAGACGGAAGAAGCGGACTCGGCAGGATGTCGCATCCTGGGCCTACGTAGTTTGTCATACACAAACATCAGAGTCGACGTAGTTCGGAGACAGGGGAAACGTGCTCGTTAGGATGTCGCATCCTATGCATACGTATCTTCTCTAACCAGAGAAAGAATCAGAGCACTCGTAGCTCGGCTAACGCACGCCAAACAAAACACAAACGGGAAACCTACTGCCAATCGTTGGACTTACGTCAGACTCCGAACAAACAAACACAAATAGGAAACCGACTGCCGATCGCTGGACTCACGTCAGACTCCGAACAAACCAACACACACAGGAAACCGACTGCCAATCGCTGGACTTATGTCAGACTCCAAACAAGCAAACACACATTGGAAACCAAATGCCAATCGCTGGACTTATGTCAGACTCCAAACAAACAGACACAAAACAAAAAGGTTGAAAAAGCAAAAGGTTGCCCGGAGAGATCAACTCAATCTCCTGCCTACGTACCTCATCTGGTATGAGGATCAGGGCGACATAGTTCCCCTTAACAGGGAAGGAACTTTTATCCTAACGAGAGACTAGGGAGATAACAATCTACTAGGGAGACTACGACTCGAGCCTAGAAGTTGTCATGCATACGATCCCTATGTTGAGGTCTCTAATCCTAACTTGCACAGGAAGCAAGCTAGCCTAAACATCAATCAAGTAAACACAAGCACAAGAGAGCAAGCACACACACTATATGCAAACAAATGGCTCATACAAGGCTAGGCTTTAGTCAAGGGGTCAAATCAACCTCGACAAACAAGCCAACTGGAAAAGGGTGTTGTTAGCTCTTAACCCTAACATTGAGAGTTAGGGTGAAGCAGATGAAATGGGAAATGAGGGTAAGACTTCATAGCTCTTATCCCTGGCCCGGGAGAGCTTGAAATAATGAAAGTGTGGGAGTCCAGAATGTGGGACTCTATTCCACATGACTGACTCTATGTACAAGATTTTTGGTTTTTATTCAAAGTGCATCAACATATGGTGTGAGCAGGATGAATGACTCAACTGAATAGCAGGGGATGGATTGCACATCCCTTTTATCTACTAATGCCTCTTCACTTAGGAGGTCTTTGAATGTACAAGGCACAAAGATAAACAACCACAAACATTGCCTCTTAAGGAGGGCTTCAGACAGGTGCCTGCCAAAGTAACATGACAGGTCTTCCAGACTACATGGAGATCAAGGAATATACCTAAGTGATATGCCAACCACAAGCAAAGCAAAGCAACTCAAACAATGAGTTAAAGCTACTAAAGTACCTTCTTGAAGAACAGTTGGCTAAAACAGTAGGTTCAGGTCCTCAGTCACGCCCAGATCCACTCTATCAACTCTGATATGAAGCTTTGTGTATGTATGGATGCTTGATTCCCCTTGAATCCAGCTCAATTTTGAATTTCCATTATCCCCTTCAAGCTTGTGGTATGCACGAATTTGAGCAGAAATTCACCAAATGCACGTTGATTGTACAAGAAAATTCCAGATTTATGTGCAAATTTTGGAAAATCAATGAAGAGAAAAATTGAGAGTAAAGATGGATTTCTAGATCTGAAACTTTCTGTAATGAGCAATACAGTTACAATTAACCTTATATATGCCCTCCTAATCAATCTGAAATTATCACTAAGCCAAGGTTAATTGAGATTATGAAAATACAAGGTGTATGCACAAATTGCCATTTTCACCTCATGCATGGAATGGCTACGTGAACAGTGCCAAAAGAGGGCCCAAATTCACTCAAAATCAGCCCATGCACACATTGGAATTGGAAATATATTCATATGATCAACCAATTTTGATTTTGGCAATTCCCCTTCAAAAATAGCATGCATGAGCAAATGGTTGTATGAGTGAATTTCATACCAAGTAATGAGTGATTTGAAAAATTCATGTCATAAGGAGAATTATGCAAAAAGGAGCACTCAAATTGGAGTCTTGGTTCAAAAGATATGGCCATTTGAATTTTCATGCACCCTTTGCAATGATTTGATCATAACTCCTTAACCATTCACCATAAATTCATGATCTTAGACTTTTTGGAAATGGGAGAGAAAGATCTTCAACTCTCATGTTGGACGAAATTTCATTTGAAGCTTCTTTGATGTTGGAAAGTTGAGTTGAAGTTGGTCCAAAAACTTGCCATTTTTGGAAACTTTCAAATTACAGGTCACTTTCCATTTTTGGAAACTTTTGATCTGGCTTCAAAATCTTCATTGTAGACACTTGTCATGATGAATGAACCTCTTTGGGACATGAATGAAGTGTCTCAAACCATTTCTCCACCTCCTAGCCCCTCAGTTGACTTTTATGGGCCTCAGATGACTTGGACATGTACTGATGACCTTGAGCCTCTAACACTTGGTCAAGTTGCTTCAAAATGATCCTTGGTTCATGGTAAGCTCTCTAGAATACTCAATTGGTCCCCATCTCAATGAACTTCTTGGTCTCTTGCACAGATGAATCCTTCTGATGCCAGTTACAGTTGAATGAATACAATGCAATGTGCCATGTGACTGTAATGTTAAGGTGATGTTAATGACCTAAAAATGAAATCAATGAATAAATGGGGGGTGCAAATTTGAGGTGCTACAGCTGCCCCTATTCAATCAACTGAGAACCTGAACGGATGAGAGCAACGGCTGTCAGACCTTCAAGGTAAACAGGGATTGAATACCAAAGAACCGTAGAATTTGCACTCTGCGGGAAATGAAACAAAGAAACGCGAGGCCATTTACCGATGGCGGATGCACAATAGAAACACCTCAGGAAAGCGAGGCCATTTACCGATGGCGGCTTTACTGGAAACTTGATATTTACCGATATCAACATCAGCTAGGCCATTTACCGATGGCGGCTGGGAAACAACATCCAAAGGAAGCGGAACCATTTACCGATGGTGGCTTCAACCGGGAATTTGATATTAAAAGGAAGCAAAACCATTTACAGATGGCAGCTTCAAAACAACTTTTGATATTTACCGATATCAACGTCAGCGAGACCATTTACCGATGGCTGTTGGGAAATAGATGTCACAGAAAGCGAGGCCATTTACCGATGGCGACTAAGCTAGGCATTCGATATTTACCGATATCGAAGAAAGCGAGGCCATTTACCGATGGCGGCTTGGAATAGTCAACTTGATATACACTGATATCAAGGAAAGCGGGGCCATTTACCGATGGCAGCTCCAACTGGGGAGGAAAAAGATATTTACAACTGGAACCAGACAAGACGTTTACCGACGACTCTACTGGGGATTTGATAAAGAAAACACTTCATAACCAGGCATTTACCGATGATTGGAAAAACTCGATGTTTACTGACATCGAAAGATGATGTTTACCGACATCAAAAAGGACGACCAGACATTTATCGATGACTGGGATGAGACTCGATGTTTACCGACATCAAAAGATGATGTTTACCGACATCAAAAAAGGACAACCAGACATTTACCGATGACTGGGAAAAAATACACAACCAGACATTTACCGATGACTAGGAAAAAGATACACAACCATACATTTACCGATGACTGGGAAAAACTCGATGTTTACCGACATCGAAAGATGATGTTTACCGACAGAAAAAAAAAAGGAACACACACGAGTGTTGAGATGACACTTACCGGTATCACAAGGATGACATCCTCATATGTCAAAACAAGGCAGACGCTTGCCGGGGACTACGCTGGGGAGTCAATTAAGCTTTCCTTTCACGGACGGGTGAGGAAATAAACCTCTATGGGGAATATCAATCCTGAATACTGTCAGGAGCAACTGCTGCAAATGTGTCATACGGATGTTGAACAATGATCCGCATCTGTTGGGGATATGATCCAATCTGGTTTAACACATGTATGCATATGTTTGAGTTTTTCTATGGCGTAATGCTCCATACTGAATGGAAATACTACGCGATTTTGAAGATGCAATGATTACTACATGCAAGATGCAAAGGAGGAAAACTCCTGCTGGGAAACAAAGGATCACTCTGCTGAGCGCCCAAATCTGATTGGATCTTCCAACTCTGTGGGGAGTCGCAACAAATCTGCTGCGGATGCTTTGCTGCCTTGACACTCTGAGAACGACAGAGAAACCAACTCAATTGGGGAGTCACCTGTTGGGAAAACACCAACCTCTCAATCATGCTGGGGAATAGCACTGCTACTGGGGAACATATGATCCTTACTGGGGATGACCTCTACTGCACCCGATTCGCTTGGGGATTCCGCTGGGGAAATAAAACAAATAATTCCCACTTCTGTTGGGGATACGATCACCGCAAACCTCCGCTGGGGAAACCGCCACCTTCAGATTTGCTAGGGAAAAACACTCTCAAACCTGCTAGGGAAACCGCAAACTCAACCCGTTGGGGATTGCAATTAGCTTCAAACCTGACTGTCGAGGAACAAACTACCCACAGACACTTTTGCTGGGGAAATAACAATCTTCCGGCTCGCTGGGGAACTAACAATCCTCAGACTTACTGGGAAAAACAATCATTCAAATCTAGTTGGAAAAAACATCCTCAACCCTGCTGGGGATTGCAATCAACTTCAGGCCTGACTGCTGAGGCAACACCGATCTTGAAACTGCTGGGGAGACAAGTTTTGAACTTGCTTTGGACGACCCAACCTCTCACACTACTGGACAGTGTTGAAACACCTCTGAATAAACCGTGGCCCATCTGCTCTAGCCAACAATCAAAGATAATGACCTGCAAAACAACAAGACATATATGCCCCAGGGGATGGTATGGACAAAATACAACCAAATGTACTCAACATTCAAAATGATTTTCAAATGCTTATCTTTCTGCACATTATTGTCTAGCCTTCATGTTTTTAGATGCAATGTTTATCAAAAATTCGGACGTTTTTGCAAACAAAACAGTAAAATAAAAACAAGAGAGCAATTTATCTGAATAACGACTTTTATTGATTGAAAATGGGCCTGAAAAGGCAAATACATCAGGAAGCAATTCCTAGGAAGAGGTAATTGCGCAGAAAAGGAAATAAACTATCCTATTGGCAATGTGAACACGGCATCCACTATTTCCCAATTCTGTTATGACTCACAGATCCTCAATTTCCCCCAAATTCCCTGCTTTCTGAGAAGAATGATGGGACCGATCATGTCCTTCGAGATGGTGGACACTGAAGCGTGGTGAAGTACAGATAACTCAGACTGTAGTCTTCGCTTTAATCCCTCTTTTGCCTGGATCGCCTTTTTAGGTTTTCAATCCACCGGGATACCCATTTTTGCCTAAGCCGCCCTTGCGGGTTTTCGACTTACCGGGTGTACATATTCTTTTTCATTCTTTATCCCTAACTTTTGCCCGAACCTTTTTCTTCTTTTTTTATTGGTTCGCCGGGATGCCCTTTTTTGCCTGGACTTTTTATTCTTTTCGTCCAGCGGATCAGTTTATGCGAAGTATTTTTTGACTACATCTGAGTTAACAAGGGACGAAAAATCTTCACCATCCATAGTTGTAAGCATCAAGGCTCCACCAGAGAAAACCTTTTTAACAACATATGGACCTTCATAATTCGGAGTCCACTTGCCCCTGTTATCTGTACCGGGAGGAAGGATCCTCTTCAAAACCAAATCACCTGTCTGATAGCTTCGAGGATGCACTTTCTGATCAAAGGCCTTCTTCATCCTTCTCTGATACAACGGCCCATGGCACACAGCTGCTAACCGCCTCTCTTCGATAAGGCTCAACTCATTAAACCTTGTTCGAATCCATTCAACTTCGTCAAGTTTGACATCCAACAAGACTCTCAGGGAAGGAGTCTCCACTTCAACAGGTAGGACAGCTTCCATACCATACACAAGGGAGTAAGGGGTTACCCCCGGTCAACGTACGTACTGAGGTACGGTACCCATGCAAAGCGAAAGGCAGCATCTCATGCCAATCCTTATACGTCACGACCATCTTCTGCACAATCTTCTTAATGTTCTTGTTTGCCGCCTCAACAGCACCATTCGTCTTCGGTCTGTAAGGAGAAGAGTTGTGGTGTTCGATCTTGAAATCTCTGCAGAGCTCCTTCACCATCTTGTTATTGAGATTCGAACCATTATCAATAATGATTCTCTCGGGAACCCCATAACGACAAATGATTTCCTTCTTAATGAACCGGGCAACCACTTGCTTGGTAACATTAGCATAGGAAGCTGCTTCTACCCACTTGGTGAAGTAATCAATCGCAACCAGGATGAAGCGATGCCCATTAGAAGCAGTAGGTTCAATCTTCCCAATCATATCGATGCCCCACATCGCGAATGGCCAAGGCGAATTCATGACATTCAGAGGGCTTGGTGGTACATGCACCTTATCAGCATAGATCTGACATTTGTGGCATTTCCGAGCGTATTTGAAACAATCGGATTCCATGGTCATCCAGTAATAGTCGGCTCTCAACAACTTCTTGGACATTGCATGACCACCAGCATGGGTACCAAAAGATCCCTCGTGTACTTCCTGCATCAACATGTCTGCTTCGTGTCTATCCACGCATCTGAGCAGAACCATGTCGAAGTTCCTCTTGTACAACACATCATCCTGATTCAAATAAAAGCTTCCAGCTAGCCTTCTCAGGGTCTTCTTGTCATTCTTTGACGCTCCTTCAGGATACTCCTGACTCTTGAGGAAATTCTTGATATCATAGTACCAAGGCTTCTCATCAACGCCAGACTGGGCTGCAAACACATACGCAGGCCTCTCGAGTCGATTCACAGCAACATGTGGCACATGATTCCACCAATGAACTTTGATCATAGAAGACAACATAGCCAAGGCATCAGCCATCTGATTCTCATCTCGGGGTACATGATACAACTTCATTGTTTTGAAGAAAATCAGGATCCTTCTGGTGTAATCTCTGTAAGGAATCAAATGCGGCTGATGAGTATTCCAATCTCCATTGACTTGGTTAATCACTAGAGCGGAATCTCCATAGATGTCTAGAGTTTTGATCCTTAGATCGATGGCTTCCTCAATCCCCATGATACAGGCCTCGTACTCAGCCTCGTTGTTGGTTACGTCAAAAGTCAGTCTGGCAGAAAAAGGTATGTGTGCACCTTTAGGATTGATGAGTACTGCCCCAACACCGTTGTTATTCATATTTACCGCCCCATCAAACATCAATGTCCACTTGTCATCAGGATCCGGTCCTTCCTCGACAAGAGGCTCTTCACAATCTTTCATCTTTAGATACATGATGTCTTCATCGGGGAATTCAAATATCATCGGCTGATAATCATCAATCGGTTGCTCATCAAGGTAATCAGACAGAATACTACCTTTGATGGCCTTCTGCGACGTATACTGGATATCATATTCTGTTAAAATCATCTGCCAACGAGCAACACGTCCGGTGAGAGCCGGTTTCTCAAAGATGTATTTCACTGGATCCATCTTAGAAATCAACAGAGTAGTATGGTTCAGCATATACTGTCTCAGTCGGCGAGCAGCTCATGCCAAAGCACAACAAGTTTTCTCGAGCAGTGAATATCTTGTTTCACAGTCGGTAAACTTTTTGCTAAGGTAGTATATTGCATGCTCTTTTCGACCAGACTCGTCATGCTGTCCCAATACACACCCCATCGAATTCTCAGTCACCGAAAGGTACATTATCAGAGGCCTCCCAGGAACTGGAGGTACAAGGATTGGAGGTTTCTGCAAATACTCTTTTATCCTATCAAAAGCTTTTTGACAGTCATCGTTCCACCTGATTGCTTGATCTTTTCTTAGAAATTTGAATATCGGTTCGCATGTAGCGGTTAGGTGAGATATGACCCGTGCAATGTAGTTCAGTCTCCCTAAAAACCCACGGACCTGCTTTTCCGTTTTTGGTTCAGGCATTTCTTGAATAGCTTTGACTTTCGCTGGATCAACCTCAATCCCCTTCTCACTGACAATGAAACCCAACAGTTTCTCGGATCTCACCCCAAACATACACTTGTTTGGATTCAGCCTTAGTTTGAACTTTCTCAGCCTTTCAAACAACTTCTGCAAGTTTACCAAGTGATCCTCTTCTGTCTGCGACTTTGCAATCATATCATCCACGTACACTTCAATTTCTTTGTGCATCATGTCATGAAAGAGAGTCGTCATAACCCTCTGATAGGTAGCACCGACATTCTTCAGCCCAAATGGCATCACCTTATAGCAGAACGTGCCCCAAGGTGTAATGAATGTCGTCTTTTCCATGTCTTCTGGCGCCATCTTAATCTGATTATAGCCAGAGAATCCATCCATGAAAGAGAAAACTGAAGATTGAGCAGTGTTATCAATCAATACATCAATGTGAGGTAATGGGAAGTCATCTTTTGGACTGGCTCTATTTAAATCTCGGTAATCGACACACATCCTGACTTTACCATCCTTCTTCGGCACGGGCACAATGTTGGCCATCCACGGGGGATAATTGGTTACTGCCAGAAAACCCGCATCCCACTGCTTCTAAACCTCTTCCTTGATCTTGACCGCCATATCAGGACTAGTTCTGCGCAGCTTCTGCTTTACTGAAGGGCAATCTTCTCTGAGGGGTAGCCTGTGCACCACAATATCTGTATCCAACCCAGGCATATCTTGATACGACCAGGCGAATATCTCCACATATTCTCTCAGCATTTCAATCAACCCTCTCTTGACAGATTCTTCTAAAGCAGCCCCGATCTTGATCTCTTTCTTGGCGTCCTCAGTACCCAGGTTAACGACTTCCAACTCTTCCTGATGAGGTTGGATGACCCTCTCCTCCTGTTTCAATAATCTGACCAGTTCTTTGGGGAGTTCACAATCTTCCTCACTCTCCTCTTCAGCTTGGTAAATGGGATTATCGAAATCATACTGAGCCATAACAGAACTGTTTTTAATGGAGTCCGCGAGATCGATTCTGCATGTTTAATGCTTTATTTTAGAAAAAGAGTTCAAGAAAGTCACAAAAACAAAAACATTGCCATTTTATTGTTTTGAAAGTGAAAATAAAAACAGAAAGACAGTGAGCACAAATTTGATTGCAAAACGTCCTTTATTATGATAATCATTGAAAATTGAACATGATGTGGCCCTACAATGAACCACTACGCCTCGGGCAAAGCGCAGGGTTTTTATGCAGAATGAAAAACAAAAGAAAATTACTTTGTTTGAAGAGTAACTTGGACTATTTCTTCGGCTGTCCAATTATTCACCATCTCTCCTGGAGCACACGGGCGCACCCAGTTGTCCGCATCATAATCACTGTCACCATCTTCACTACCGGTTGCAAAGACGTCACCATGATTCATCAACCCGGCGCTGGTGAAGGTACTCGGCCCTTTCTGATCTTGCTCTGCCTGAAGAGGCTGATAACCGATACCGAATTTGTCCTCTTTGACGGGCAGGTCAACCATCTTTCCCCAGCCTTCTGCATTGCCAGACTTGACAACCTCCACAGCTTGCTTGTAGGACGCAATTGAGGCACTTGGCTTCTTCTGCTCAGCAAAAGCCACCTTCTCAAGAGCAACGGTCTCAAACGCTTGGCACAGAGTTTCATGGATCTCGCCATCCACCTCCACATACTTGAAAGAGGATAAATGACTCACCAGAATGTCCTCCTCGCCGCACACAGTTACAATCTGACTGTTCCATACATACTTCAGCTTCTGATGGAGAGTTGACGTCACCGCCCCAGCCCCATGTATCCAGGGACGCCCCAATAAGCAACTGTATGCTGGTTGGATATCCATCACATAGAAGATAATATTAAATACCTTCGGGCCTATCTTCACTGGCAACGTGACTTCACCGAAGACTGATCGTTTGGATCCATCAAAAGCTCGGACAATGAGATCACTCGGCGTGAGGACAACCCCTTCAACATCAATCTTGCTCAAAATCTTCTTGGGCAACACATTCAACGCGGATCCAGTATCCACCAACACATGTGACAATACTGCGCCCTTGCACTCCATAGTGATATGCAGAGCTTTGTTGTGATTACGACCTTCAGGTGTCAAATCCAGGTCCGTGAACCCCAAACCATGCCGTGTGCTGACATTCGCAATAACACCCTCCAACTGGTTGATAGAAATCTCCTGAGGCACGTAAGCCAGATTCAACATTTTTAGCAAGGCATTACGGTGTGCCTCAGAGCACAATAGCAATGAGAGTATAGAAATCTTGGACGGAGTTTGATTCAGCTGATCCACAATCTTATAATCACTTTTCTTAATGATCTTCATAAACTCCTCCACGTCTTTCTCAAATGAACCCTCGGGCGCCTCCTTCTGTACAGGTTCTTCCTCAACCACAACTTGCTTACCTTTTGCCTTGGCAAGAGCCTCGGCATCATTGTCCCTTAGAGCCTGTGGTGCAAACAGACGCCCACTTCTAGTGAACCCTCCAGGTCCTCCCACATTGTCCACAACCGGACCAACATTCACAGGAGCTCTAACTGGCACACCGATTGTCACCGGAGCCTGATTCACTGGTCTGGTTTGATTCTCTGGCCTTCTGTTGCTACAGAAAGAGTTGTCATACCTCCATGGAACGGCCCTACTATTCTCAACAGGTTTTCTATCATAAGCAACAATAGTAGTAGGAGCACCAACAGTTACTGGCGCAGATATGGTCACCGGAGTACCAACAGTTACGGGTGCGTTGACAGTTCTCTGGCCACGTCCAGGACCCTCAGGCGGCTTGAAGTAAATGGTGACGGTTGAGACCACCCCACGACCTTTCTCAGCCCGAGTAAACTGCAGGCAACCCTCATCAATCAGACCCTGGATACCGCTTCTCAGCTTTTCGCAACCATTCTCTCGGTCAACACAGTCTGAACAACCCTCATCACAGCCCGGGAACACTCCCCCTTTCAACAAACGTTCTTTTACTACCAACAGTGAAGTCTGAACCGCATCAACACTGACTATCAAATCTAAGGCCTCCTCACCTTCCACATTATTCACCCTATGCCCACCATGTTGAGGCATAGGATTATTCACAACATTCGGCACCGGAGCAAAGTTGATTGTCTTGGCATCAATCAGATCTTGGACCTTATGATGAAAAGCCCTACAGTTCTCAATATGGTGCCCCGGTGCACCGGAATGAAAGTCACAATGGACATTGGCATCATACCCAGCAGGTATTTTCGTCAACGGAGCCATGGTGCGTAATTCAACAAACCCCAACCTGAGCAGCTCAGGAAGCAACTCAGCATATGTCATCGGCAGCGGGTCAAAACGTCGATCCGGCATTCTCTGTATCGGCTGAAACGGGCGTTGCTGTTGTTGTTGGTGTTGTTGTGGAGCTCTTTGTTGTTGTTGAGGTTGAGGTTGGGGTGCGGGGATAGTCACAGCGGCAACTTGACGGTACTGTCCTCTGTTCATACTTCTCCTATGATGCACATCATTAGTCTCACCCTCCCTCCTTCTGGGTGCCCCAGCAAATGGCTTCTTAGAATTGGAAGATGAAGAACCAGAATCTTGAATCTTACCTGCTTTGATGAGACTTTCAGTCCTCTCTCCACAGATAACAACGTCAGAAAAGCTACGGAACGGGAAACTCCCCATACGGTCCATAAACACACCTTGCAATGTCCCGATGAACATATCGGTCGGCTCTCTCTCCAGCATCGGAGGTTGCACTCTTGCAGCTAATTCGCGCCATCTTTGGGCGTACTCTTTGAAGCTTTCACCAGATTTCTGAAACAGACTCTGCAGTTGGGTTCTGCTGGGAGCCATGTCCATATTATGTTTATACTGCCTCAAGAAGGCACCCAAATCCCTCCAGCTTCTAACAAATTCTCTTTTCAACTCCATGTACCAGTCCAGGGAAGCTCCAGACAAGCTGTCCTGGAAAAAATACATCCACATCTTTTCATCGTCTGTATATGCGGAGATCTTTCTGAAATAAGCCTGCACATGAGTGCGAGGACAAGAAGTGCCATTATATTTGTCAAAGGATGGCGCCTTGAATTTGTAAGGAATTCTCAGCCCATCAACTAATCCCATATTGGTCACATCGAATCCCAAAGAGTTCTGACACTCCATGGCTCTGATCTTCTCAGCTAGGGCATCAACCTTTCTGTCCCTCTCTTCAATCCTTCCAACCTCATCATCATCACTGAGGAGAGTAAACATGTCTTCCTGTCTGTCAACTAACGGAGCAGGCTGACAAACTGGAGCAAGGGTCACTCTGGCATTAGCAGTCTCTGGAGCAATAGGTTGTCCGTTGATTCTGATACCCCTCAACTCATCGCCCGCGGCATAGTTGTTGATGGGAATAGCAGCAATAACATTGTCATTGATTGGGCCTCCCTCTGGCAAAGCATGGTTGACGGGTGGAATTGCAGCTTCTTGTCTCTGAACCAGGGCTCGAAGTTCCTCTTGCCCTTGCGCAACCCCTTGCATCATATTCATAAACTGGGCCATGTTAGCCCTTTTCTCAGCCAACTTAGCTTGAACTTGATCCATGTCTCTCTATTGATTCTGTCGATTCAACCTGGTCGCGTAGCGGTGCGGACGACGATCAGCAATCCTGCCTGAAACAGGAACCAAAATGAGAAGTCTTCTTCAAGAATACCTGTGATGCAAGAATGATATGTGTATGATGCATATGATATGTTTTATCATTTCCCAAGCATTCAAGAGCCTTATTCACTTTGGAAAAAATGGCAACTTGCAACAAAAACAACAAAGAAGCAACCTACACAGGATAAGGAGCAAAAGGTGAAACATCAACAATCTCATCTATAGCCATGAGCAAATAAACACCATACAAACATAGTTCAATCACAAATTCAAATCATCCGAGTACAAGGAATCCCATCCAACAATCCTGGAGGTGATTCTCAAAATAAACAACGAGACAAAACTAAGAAGGTCGTCCTCCAGGAATGAGAGTCTTCAGGTACTGGCACTGATCAATCAAACGGTCACACTCTGAACAATCTGGTAAAGGAGTGATCTTCTCTTTTAGTTGCTCTCTAAGCTCCACAACTTCTTCTCCAAGCTGGTTCTCTGATGCAAGCCTTAGGTCTACCTCCTTCTTCAGCTGAACATCCTTGTCTTTAAGCTGCCTTTCCAAGTCTCGTATCTTCTTCTGGTAATTGGCTTCCGCTCTTTGCAACCTCAAGCGCTCACGGTGTTCTCCATCCAACATTGCTTCTATCTCCTCATAGGACCTCTTTTTGCTTCCCAATCTACTAGCACTTTCACCCTGCACTCCTTTGAGTTTATGGGCCAGACTCAACTTATCAGCCTTGGCTTTGTAAAGCTCCATCTGGATATCTTGTTCCTTCTCTTTTAACCGACGATTCTCCATTAAGGCTTGTTTGTAATGCTCAGCAGGCACATTCTCAGAAAGGATCAAAGGCGGTTGCTCCTGCAGTGGCTCCATCCTATCATAGGGCAACAACAAGGTCTCAACTCTATTCTTGACCCATTCAATGTAGGCAGACATAGCAATGGCAAACTTCTTCCCTATAACAGATCCATCTTTGACACCAATAGTCTTCCAAGCCCTTCCCACTTGCTCCAATCTAGCTGGGTCACTCTGTTTCTCAAAATACACACTCTCAGCTATCTCAGCATCTAGCGGTCTTCCATTAATAACAAATCCCAACTGACGAAGAGAAAGAACCGGGTTGTAATTGATGCAACCCTTAGTCCCTATGAGTGGCACATTACGAAACTCTCCACAACTCATGATGACATTATGCACATTCATCCGGTAAGCCTGCCACTTGATGTCATAGGATGTGAGAGACATGATCCTCTGCGTCCACTTATGAGTGCTCTGAGTATCCACAAAAAGTCCACTGGTTGGCAGAAAGGACAAGAACCATCTGAGTAGTAATGGGAGACAACACCTGATAGCTCCACCCTTACCATGCCTGCTGTGTATAGCATAGTAAGTGTCAGCTAACAAGGTAGGAACCGGGTTTCCTCCAATGAAAATAGTGATTGCTGCCAGGTCCACAAAATTAGGCATACTCGGGAACAAGACGACTCCATAGATCATGACAGCTAACTGAGCGTTGAAAGCTCCCCAATTCCCTTTCTTCGCTTCTTCCTTAGCCATGCTCACCAAGAACTTCAAAGGAAAACCCACAACATCACCACTTGACTTCCAATTAACACTCACTTCCTTGACACTCAAATGGAGAGCCTTCGCAACAACCCTAAAATCAGCCTCCTTTGGCACATCCAGAAAGGGCACCTGATATCTGATCGGGACATTCATCAGGATAGAATACTCTTCAAGAGTGGGTGCTAACTGATAATCTTGAAAGGTAAAACAACGGAGCTCTGGATCATAAAACTGCAAGAGAGTCTGCAAGGGTACCGGATCAACCACCATCTTCAACAATGTCAGAACATCCCCATACTGGTCATCAAACACCTTCTGATTACCGCCGGCCACAAGATTGCTCAACTCTACCAAAGGTGTCAATGGCTCACGGTGAAAACTGTAGGTGCAAGTCTTCCTCTTCAACTCTGGAATGGTTTCCATCTCTCACAGTGAACAAACTCCTGAATGAAACTGGAAAATGATATGCATGAGGAGATTAGTTTCTTTTCTTCTTTTTTCGTCTTTTTTTTCATTTATTTTTTTGCATTATTTTTTTTTTTTGAAAATAAACATGCTATGATGCAATTATGACTGGTTGGCTGTGTATCACAGAGCACGGGATCAGAACTTCGGCATCGGAACCGGAACCCACAAATCAAAGTCATCTGAAACCCATGCTTCAGAACCAAGTCACCAACAGGAACCAAGAGTCACCAACAGATCAAGTCACCAACGGTACCTGTAATGATTCATTCCCTCCCCACTCACGGGTGTCATCTAGGCCAGGGTAAGGTCAAGAGAAACGCAGGATAAACAACCCTTTCAAGAATATCATCATGTACACACCAGATGTATGCAACGATAATACCCCCTTAGGATCTGAACTGCTGGTGATGCCATGTTCCGCTAAGTGGCGCTATACCACCCGCTTCCCATGAATCACTCTATTCCTAGGTATCCTAGAGTTCACTCATAGCCTGGGTATTGGGCCTTTTACCTCTTGTAACTCCCACCCCACAGAGAGACAGACACACAGCCAGCACAACGAAAGTATGATGCGTGCAAACATAAATGCAAACATATACAACCACAGCATAATCATAAATGCAATAAATAAAACAGTAAAAGCAACCAAACCCTATCCTAAAGAGCGCTAGGATTGACTCGCTTAGGGAAGATGGACCAGCAAGAGGTCAACTTCTCGGGATAGTCCTCAGCAGAGTCGCCAGCTGTCGCATTACGCGAAAAACCGGCGGGAAAAGACACAGAGCCGCCACCATGCGTTATTTATCCCAAAAGGAGGGAAAGGAAACGCTCGAAGTAAACCTAGAAAGGAATGGTCTCGCGACCAGAGATTGATAGGATCGGGAGTCGGTTATGCGAAGGGAAGGTATTAGCACCCCTACGCATCCGTCGTACTCGACGGAATCCATGCTCAAAAAGAATAGAAGGAAGGTTGCTAAATAACTGCTCAAAACTGCACACACACACTGGACTGAAACACAGAGAAGACGGAAGAAGCGGACTCGGCAGGATGTCGCATCCTGGGCCTACGTAGCTTGTCATACACAAACATCAGAGTCGACGTAGTTCGGGGACAGGGGAAACGTGCTCGCTAGGATGTCGCATCCTATGCATACGTATCTTCTCTAACCAGAGAAAGAATCAGAGCACTCGTAGCTCGGCTAACGCACGCCAAATAAAACACAAACGGGAAACCTACTGCCAATCGCTGGACTTACGTCAGACTCCGAACAAACAAACACAAATAGGAAACCGACTGCCAATCGTTGGACTTACGTCAGACTCCGAACAAACCAACACACACAGGAAACCGACTGCCAATCGCTGGACTTATGTCAGACTCCGAACAAACCAACACACACAGGAAACCGACTGCCAATCGCTGGACTTATGTCAGACTCCAAACAAACAAACACACATTGGAAACCAAATGCCAATCGCTGGACTTATGTCAGACTCCAAACAAACAGACACAAAACAAAAAGGTTGAAAAAGCAAAAGGTTGCCCGGAGAGATCAGCTCAATCTCCTGCCTACGTACCTCATCTGGTATGAGGATCAGGGCGACGTAGTTCCCCTTAACAGGGAAGGAACTTCTATCCTAACCAGAGACTAGGGAGATAACAATCTACTAGGGAGACTACGACTCGAGCCTAGAAGTTGTCATGCATACGATCCCTATGTTGAGGTCTCTAATCCTAACTTGCACAGGAAGCAAGCTAGCCTAAACATCAATCAAGTAAACACAAGCACAAGAGAGCAAGCACACACACTATATGCAAACAAATGGCTCATACAAGGCTGGGCTTTAGTCAAGGGGTCAAATCAACCTCGACAAACAAGCCAACTGGAAAAGGGTGTTGTTAGCTCTTAACCCTAACATTGAGAGTTAGGGTGAAGCAGATGAAATGGGAAATGAGGGTAAGACTTCATAGCTCTTATCCCTGGCCCGGGAGAGCTTGAAACAATGAAAGTGTGGGAGTCCAGAATGTGGGACTCTATTCCACATGACTGACTCTATGTACAAGATTTTTGGTTTTTATTCAAAGTGCATCAACACATGGGGTGAGCAGGATGAATGACTCAACTGAATAGCAGGGGATGGATTGCACATCCCTTTTATCTGCCAATGCCTCTTCACTTAGGAGGTCTTTGAATGTACAAGGCACAAAGATAAACAACCACAAACATTGCCTCTTAAGGAGGGCTTCAGACAGGTGTCTGCCAAAGTAACATGACAGGTCTTCCAGACTACATGGAGATCAAGGAATATACCTAAGTGATATGCCAACCACAAGCAAAGCAAAGCAACTCAAACAATGAGTTAAAGCTACTAAAGTACCTTCTTGAAGAACAGTTGGCTAAAACAGTAGGTTCAGGTCCTTAGTCACGCCCAGATCCACTCTATCAACTCTGATATGAAGCTTTGTGTATGTATGGATGCTTGATTCCCCTTGAATCCAGCTCAATTTTGAATTTCCATTATCACCTTCAAGCTTGTGGTATGCACGAATTTGAGCAGAAATTCACCAAATGCACGTTGATTGTGCAAGAAAATTCCAAGTTTATGTGTAAATTTTGGAAAATCAATGAAGAGAAAAATTGAGAGTAAAGATGGATTTCTAGATCTGAAACTTTCTGTAATGAGCAATACAGTTACAATTAACCTTATATATGCCCTCCTAATCAATCTGAAATTATCACTAAGCCAAGGTTAATTGAGATTATGAAAATACAAGGTGTATGCACAAATTGCCATTTTCACCTCATGCATGGAATGGCTACGTGAACAGTGCACAAAGAGGGTCCAAATTCACTCAAAATCAGCTCATGCACACATTGGAATTGGAAATATATTCATATGATCAACCAATTTTGATTTTGACAATTCCCCTTCAAAAATAGCATGCATGAGCAAATGGTTGTATGAGTGAATTTCATGCCAAGTAATGAGTGATTTGAAAAATTCATGTCATGAGGAGAATTATGCAAAAAGGAGCACTCAAATTGGAGTCTTGGTTCAAAAGATATGGCCATTTGAATTTTCATGCATCCTTTGCAATGATTTAATCATAACTCCTTAACCATTCACCATAAATTCATGATCTTGGACTTTTTGGAAATGGGAGAGAAAGATATTCAACTTTCATGTTGGACGAAATTTCATGTGAAGCTTCTTTGATGTTGGAAAGTTGAGTTGAAGTTGGTCCAAAAACTTGCCATTTTTGGAAACTTTCAAATTACAGGTCACTTTCCATTTTTGGAAACTTTTGATCTGGCTTCAAAATCTTCACTGTAGACACTTGTCATGATGAATGAACCTCTTTGGGACATGAATGAAGTGTCTCAAACCATTTCTCCACCTCCTAGCCCCTCAGTTGACTTTCAGTTGACTTTTATGGACCTCAGATGACTTGGACATGTACTGATGACCTTGAGCCTCTAACACTTGGTCAAGTTGCTTCAAAATGATCCTTGGTTCATGGTAATCTCTCTAGAATACTCAAGTGGTCCCCATCTCAATGAACTGCTTGGTCTCTTGCACAGATGAATACTCCTGATGCCAGTTACAGTTGAATGAATACAATGCAATGTGCCATGTGAATGTAATGTTAAGGTGATGTTAATGACCTAAAAATGAAATGAATGAATAAATGGGGGGTGCAAATTTGAGGTGCTACACTTCCCACCAAGGCTTTCTACTCGCATGGGTCCCATAAAGTCCATATGAAGAAGTTCCAAAACTTTGGTAGTGGTGTCATGTCTGAGCTTCTGGTGTGACATACTTGTTTGTTTTCCAATCTGACACTCTCCATAGATTTTTCCATCATCAATCTTTAAGTTGGGAATTCCTCTAACAACTTCAACTGATATGATCCTCTTCATACCTTTAAGGTGCAGGTGGCCCAATCTTTGATGCCATATCTTCACTTCTTCCTCTTTGGCTAAGGTACACATTGAAGAGTATCCAGTTTCTTGAGAGCTCCACATGTAGCAGTTGTCTTTGGACCTAAATCCCCTCATGATTACTTCGTTTTCCTTGTTAGTAATCAGACATTCAGTTCTGGTGAAGTTTACATTCAGACCTTGATCACACAGTTGACTAATGCTTATAAGATTAGCAGTTAATCCCTTAACAAGTAGAACATTGTCAAGGTCAGGAACTCCAGGGCAGTCCAGCTTACCCATTCCCTTGATTTCGCCCTTTGCACCATCACCAAAGGTAACATAACTCATGGCATGAGGGTGAAGTTCAGTTAGCAGATTTTTGTTCCCAGTCATATGTCTGGAGCAACCACTGTAAAAATACCAATCTTCTTTGGCTGAAACTCTGAGGGAAGTGTGAGCTATTAGACTTGTAACCTTTGTCTTAGGAACCCAATTTTTGTTGACAGTCCTGTGATGCTTGGATCTTGATTGGTATTGAGACTGAATAGGGCTAGGATAACCATATAACTTATAACATAAGGGCTTCAGGTGGCCAAATTTTCCACAGTATTGGCATCTCCATCTTTGATGTTTCCCTTTCTGTTGTTGTGACATCTGAGGTTTGCTTTTAACATGGCTGCACTTAGGTTTGGATTTTGGTTTGCAACCAGTGTAACTGCACTCAGCCTTGAATCCAATGCCTGATTTGTTTCCTGTTATTTGGCCAGTCTGGAGCATCTTGTCTAAGATGGCAGATCCATTGTTAAGCATTCTTACATACTTAGTCATCTCAGCTAGTTTGGAATTCAAGAGTACAACTTCAGTCTTCAATTCTGAGATGGTTTCCACATACTTTTCCTTTTCATTTTTCAGTTGAGCTATCACTTTCTTCTGGCTTTCAACTTGTCTGCACACTCCTGCACTTTTGTGGCACAACTCTTTGTAGGTAGTGGCCAGCTCTTCAAAGGTTCTTTCATCATCTATTGACTCTTCCTCAGACCCCCATCTTCCTGTCAATGCATTCTTATGGTTTGTTGCTTCTTCTGTTTCACTTCCATCAGACCAAGAGGCAACAAGACTCCTCTTTTGTTTCTTGAGGTAGGTCCCACATTCAGTTTTAATATGACCATACCCATTACACTCATAGCACTGAACTTATTTGGGCTTTTCTTCAGACTTTGTTCTCTTCCCAAAGTTGTTGGATTTACTGATGTCAGATGCGATGTTCCTGACATTGCCATTTGCTCTCACATCTACCTTTTTCATCAGTCTGTTGAACTGTCTTCCCAGCATTGCTATCTCCTTTTCCAGATCTTCATTAATATCTTGACCACCTTCCTCATCTTCCTCTTCAGTGTTTGACATGAATGTTATGCTCTTGGCTTTCTTTTCAGCTCCATCACATATTCCTATATCAAATGTTTGGAGGGATCCAATTAGCTCATCAACTCTCATATTTGAGATGTCTTGAGATTCTTCTATGGCTGTTACTTTCATAGCAAATCTCTTGGGGAGTGATCTGAGTATTTTTCTTACTAATTTTTCATCTGACATCTTCTCTCCCAAAGCTCCAGAGGCATTGGCAATTTCAAGGATACTCATGTGAAATTCATGAATATTTTCATCTTCTTTCATCCTTAAGTTTTCAAACTTGGTGGTGAGCAGCTGTAGTCTAGACATTTTCACTCTAGAGGTGCCTTCATGAGTGGTTTTGAGAATGTCCCAAGCATCTTTAACTACTTCACAGTTGTTCACTAATCTGAAGATGTTCTTGTCTACTCCATTGAAGATGGAATTCAATGCTTTCGAATTTCCAAGGGCTAGGTCATCCTCCTCCTTGGACCATTGTTCTTCAGGCTTTTTCTCAGTAGTGACTTCTCCTGCTTTAGTAACTACAGGGTGCACCCAGCCTGTTAACACAGCCTTCCAAGCCTTGTTATCAAGAGATTTTAGAAAGGCTACCATTCGAGGTTTCCAATAGTCGTAGTTAGAACCATCCAAAATTGGTGGCCTGTGAACAAATCCTCTATCTCTCTCCATTGTACCAGAAAGTGTTGTCTCTAGATCTTACCCAGAACCAGAGCAGGATGCCTGGTCTGATACCAATTGAAATTCTGGTATCAGATATAAGATGTCGAAGGTAATGCCACGACACTAATATCTGTTAACACAAATAAGATAAAGATACATAATGGTAAAGCAAAGACACAAGCAATTGTTAACCCAGTTCGGTGCAACTCACCTACGTCTGGGGGCTACCAAGCCAGGAAGGAAATCCACTAAAATAGAATCAGTTCAAAGACTCTTCGTACACTTCAACAAGTTATAGTCTTTCTCACCTAATCTCTACCCGTGCAATTTCTACCTAAGCACTCTTAGATATGAGAACCCATTCACTTCCCTACAATCACACCTGTGATTTTAAACAACAATCCCTTGAGAAAAGAAAACACTTTTCAATGACACACTCTTTATTTTACTTCACAGTTTCAATCAAGAAGACACACACTTGATCTTGCTTCACAACTTTGATCAAGTAGACACACACTTGATCTTGCTTCACAGCTTTGATCAAGTAGACACACATTATTGCTTAACAACTTTAGAGTGACAAATTACAACCACAAATCAGTCCAATTCAATCATCAAAAGATGACTTGAATGGCTTACAAGTCTTACGACTAAACAAGACACAAACCCTAGCTCTCTCTCTATATTTCGCTCAGTATTGGTTGTGTGTTAAAACAGGTTTTCTAAGTCCCTTTTTATAGAAGCTTTCAGTTGGGCTTGGATATCTTGAAAACCCTAAATCTATTTTCCAATTAAATATTTTCATAACAGTTGGTTAGATCTCCTTGGAAAATAAGTAAATCAGGTTGTAATCCATGATTGAATGCGCCAGCTAATCAGATCTTCAATCATACATAGATTGCCATTAATTGTGCAATCACAAAACACCAGACATTCACACTGAATGTTCTGTGTACAGGATGTCATGACATCGGGTCTGACATCTTGGAAAAATCATGCATAATTCCATAATTCCATTTATAACTTCCAGCAGGTACAAAGACATCAGATGTCATGACATTGTGTATGACATCCTGATACAATCCTGCATAATTAAGTTTTTCATTTCAACTCCAGCAGGAACACAATATCAGAATCCATGGCATTGTATATGGCATTCTGAAACAATCCTGCATGATTATGTTTCTTGAACTCCAGCAGGTACATAAGATATCTTATGTTAAGACATCACACATAACATCTTGTGAACTCTCTTTGTTTTACCAAAATTGCTGCCAACACTTAGAACCAACATAAAAGAAGAAGAACTTTCTAAGTTGGAGATAGACATGGGAATGATAGCATTTGATTCAGAGGTTGGAACGACTTCTGCATCGCTAGCCTCTGAAGTTGGATGGCTTCTTAATCATCAACCTCTAAAGGTGTCAGAGGCTGGAACATCCTAGCTCTAAAGCGATAGCCTCTGAAGGAGTTAGAGGATGGAGCAGTCTGACCTCTTAAGCTTTGATAGCTTCTGAACCGTCAACCTCTGAAGGAGTCAGAGGTGGGAATTACTTTTGAACCTCTACTCTCTGAAGCAGCTTCTGAAGAGTGGTTGGAGTCTGAAGACGCGGAGTCTGAAGTGTGTTGTGTATTAATTCAAACTTAGTTATTTAGTTACAAAATATATATATAATAACTACCGACGTAGTATTATAACAGTCTCTCTTTCATAACAATCATCTCCTTTCATTCAATATCCATTACTCTCTCTTTTCTCCCCTTCCACTCCAACACTCTCTCTATCTTTCTCTCAATTAACTTTTGCAATTGCGAGGTGTAATAACATCAATAGTATAACTTTGTCCCAAAGTATTGATACAAAGAAATGTATTGATTCAAAGTAGTTGACATCAACTCAAAACTGTATTGACCTAAAGAAATATTGATCCCCAGATCAAATTAAAAAAAATGTATTGATCCGAAAGTATGAAACATGGAAAGAAAATAGACATGCCACCTTCAAAGTATACAACATGAAAGGAGAAGAGGCGTGTTCGCTCTTAATCACTAGTTTTTTAGTGTCCATCACGATCTAACAACGATTAATCTTTGTTGAAAATTTGAAACTACTTTTTTAATAATATTACACAATTAAATTAAAGTTTTCACAAATTTTAATATTGACTCAATTACACAAATAGTGATTGATCAATGCTCCACTAAATTGAAATATTTATTCTTTATTCAAGAGCTTACGCACTCAACAATAGATACTTATGAAACCTGGAAAATCATATAGATTATTGATTAGGATAAAATCTTACATCAAAATACTGAAACTCCCATCGATCACCTTTATTAGTTCATGACTCATGATCAGTGGTCAAGGGAGAAAAAGAATGTTAAACTTGATAGCTAGCAAAACCTGAATCATTTGTTACATATAGTCACAAATCAATATTGAATAGTGATTATCAGCCTAAAATAAGATTTCACTATAATTTGATTCCAAAATCTTCCCATCAATTAGGGACAAACGGTGAATAAAAAGCATGCTCAGAATAGACCAGCCCTACACATTAGAAGATTGCTGATAGAACCTCTCTATGAACATATATCCTCATTCATGCACTAACTAGTTTTTATCAGAACCTGCCAACTTTATTCTCTGTTGGTGTTCAGCAACTTTGTAATCTACCACTTCGCGGAACAAGCTTGAGTCAAGAACACAGTTATCGCTTCCATATACGGCAGCTTGGACACTTGCCATCAGTTTGGCTATTTCTCTTCCGGAAAATCCGTCGGTTTTAGCTGCGGCTTCCTTTATGATATCATCGGTCAATCCTTTAATCTCAATCTTTTGTGGGTTTGCTTTGAAAGATAGTAAACCAGATTTTCTTGATCCAGCTTGAGCTATGTACTTGTCTAGGTAGAGCTTGAGAAGTTTAAAACGCTCTTCTTCCCCGGGCAAGGGAAATTCTAGGACCTCGTCAATACGGTCTGCCACAGCTGAATCAAGGTCACCGGGACGATTTGTTGCAAGGGCAAGGACTATGTCTTTAGACTGGTCACCGGTACGAAAGAGAAGAGCATTTAGTGCACTTCTCTGTGCTTCACTCATATACGTCTTGTTCCGCCTGCAAAATTCAATCAAGTCACTCACATAATTCTCAAAGAATGTTAATATCATAACATTGCAATTTTAGCTACTACTTCGGAACTTTGTTTCTAATAAAGTAACAAAATACGCTCCAGAGTAATATGCATGCTGGCATCTACCAGATTATAATACTCTTATGTTGCCCCGAGCTAAGAGAAGGATAATATATGAAAAATCATGGAATGGAAGAAGCATTGCTTACTCGCATAGAAATGCATCAGCTTCATCAATGAAAAGCAGTAAACCTCTATTTGACTTCTTGGCCCAATCAAACAACTGGTGTATCTTTGTTACAGCCTGGGATCCCAGTGGAGCAACATCTCCCCCAGTCATCAATGCATAGTCCAATCCCTGAATTAGATTGAAAACAAAAATCGGACAAATTAAAAAAAAAATAAAAGGAAAGAATATCAGTTACAAAAAAGATGAGCACATAAGGTCAAATGTTCTCAGGATAGGCTTTGATAATTCATAAAACATCAATAACCAGAAGTATGGTACTGAATATCCACTTGTAGCTAGTAACTACTAAATACCACAGAAACAAGAACCTGAAATTGAGTTAAGAAAGACAAGTTGAGAATAAATTTGTAGAGACTTCAAGAAAAATAACTTGAGATTTATTAGTCAGAGAGCCTATATTGTCATCAAAATTTATGAAAAATTAAAATAGGAAAAATCTGAAAATGTGGAGACGCTTTTGCTCATACGTTGATGAATTCCACTTGATCTAATATAGCAAAGCATAACACAAAAACTTCCCCGTGAAATACGAGAAACAAAATTTTGAACAATGCACAGCCAATTGCCTACTTATTTGACACGCATGAAACAAAAAAGGTAGGTGGTGTGAAACAATTGAAAATCATTAAATCAGAACAAGAAAATAAATAGACTAGTACAAGATCATACCGATTTATGAGCCAACTCTCTGGCAGCCATTGTCTTTCCTGTTCCTGGAGGGCCATAAAAAAGCATGTTTCTGAACGGTGCCTGGTGTGCTTTTGTGTTTGCAGTTGCATATGCCAGTTGCTCAATTCTTTTATTAAGAGAAGGATGCAAAATTACATCACCAAAACCTTTTCCATTTTTCGAAGCAGAATCTGGATCAGCCCTTCGAGAAAGGGTGCTCTTGGCTCGAGAAAACGCGCCAGACCAGGGATATTTCCCTCTGGAGGACTCTCGTATCAATGATGGTTGTCCCAATATTCTATCAACATACCCCCAAATAACCCGTGCACCTTCCCTGCATTAAGTCCAATCTGAATGTAAATTATGCATAGCATGCAAATTACGAAGTACAATTTCATCATGAGACAAGAGATAGTCTGATAAATAGAAGTTAAAAAATTAAAGTTGTATTATCTCTAAAAATGGGCTAGGCCAAGCAAAAATAACATCCAGTTACTTTTTACCCTCCTTTATTTTGCAGCTCATTCCAAACTTTATGGATAATTTATACCTTGTTGTGTAGACCCCTGCTGCCAGAGCAGTCACGCCACCAACTGCTACAACCAACTTATTTCGATCTGTTAGAATGGTTCTAAAGCCCTCTGCAAAAGATAGCCAGAGTTTTCAAACTTAGGGGATTAGTGCGACATTCGTCTAACCCAGCCAAGCAAAAATATTGATGGAGTTCATCATCCATTTAAGTAAACAATAATACACCCCACAAATACAGTTAAGCCGACTAATGATTAAACATGATGAAAGTAAAATTGATAAAATACTATTACCTCAAAAAACCATGTGAAATTTCATTTTAAGAGGAAGAGCAAACATACACGATGCTTTATTCCATGTATTCAAATCAACAAATACTGATTGCATATTACATAGTTGCATTTGGTAGAAAATGTACCTCCAACATGGTCAAAGGTGGTATTTATGATAGAAATCCATTTTTCTCGCTCTGCATCACCGCGCTCAATTAGTATTCGTCTGTTAACCTCTTCAGATAGCTTTGCTTCATGTGCTCTCGCTTCTGCTCCTGCCATTTCACTTATTCTGATTGTTTCACGTTCAATCTCAGCTTTCTCCTTTTCAGTTTGCCTTCGTTGTGCTTGAATCTGTTCTTCTGTTGCGCGTCGAGCTTGCTCCAGTCTGATTGACGAGTCTTCTTGCATTTTTACAAGCTCTTGGTTCCTTACTCTATGTTGCTCATTTTCTGCCTGACAATAACAATGAACGAATGAGAAAAGACTCATTAAAATGACAAAAACAAAGAAGCCAATTTTCAAATGGTCCAACGTAATACCTGCATCCTCTTCCTTGCCAACTCATCCTCATACTTAGCCATCTGGGATTTTGTTTGTGCCTGATGCTGGGCAAGCTTTTTCTCTTCATCATATATAATCCTTTGTTTTTCCTGCCGGGAAAACCAATTGATAAGCCAAAAAAAAAAAAACACAAGATACACGCAGATTAGGAGCAAAGAAGGTTTCACTTTCACGCACAGATTCAATAGCCTAAGGCCATACTTGCAAAAAATGAACTGATATCATCAGGAAGCTAGTACTTGCATGGCAATGTATATGATTTATTAAACTGTCAGACAATTTCAACTTGCAATAATGAAAAATCGATAAATAATGCAGACAGAAAACTTTCATCTCCTATGAAGTATATGCACAAACACGACACGGACACTCCTGGCAATGTCCAAATTATAGGGCATGCAACACAAATATCAAATATGTAAGTCAATTGGATAAAATTAAGTGAGAACTTGCTAATTATTAATATATAACATTTTCCCCGTGATAATTAATCACATAAAAGTACCCAGAGAAAACATTGATTCATCGTAGAATTTGAAAACTTTAGTTTCTTTACAACAACAGAAAATTACAAAACAAGGTGATGAACTACTGAAAGTCTTTCACTTTCAATCCATCCATCTAATACTGAAAATCTAAAAAAAGTATTTTATATTTTCCAACAATGGAATCGAGTTTGGTACATAGTGTAGCATTTTGAAGGCATGTCTGGTATGTGACACATGTCAGTGATAGAGACACGACACCTATACATGTGGTATTATTTAATAACTTCTATTTTCTAAATTTACTAACTGTGTATAAGTGTGTGTATTCGGTATCTAGTACAAGTGTTAGAGTGCCCAACGCAAACCTTCAAGCCATAGTACTTGAGCTACATAGTCGGGCACCCGCACAAACCTTCAAGCCGTGGTACTTGAGCTACATAGACTGTCTCTCAAATTCCATTTTCTCTAGAACAAACTTCATTAGTGTCAACAAAAATAAAAACTTGATTAAATATAAACATTTTCAAGAAAAATGTATTCTGAAATTCTATCAAACATGATTATTGTTGGAAAAAAAAAACTCAATTAACATTCCCGAGCAAAATGTGTATGACAATGAATAGAATAGAATTAACAGCATAAAACAAAACAAAAAAATTGATAACACAAGATTTTTACATACAAAAATACATAAACTAAACTCACAGTCTCTTGTTGTGCTTTCATTTGATGAAACTCAGCAACCTTAGACCTAAATTCAGCTTGCTTAGTCTCCTCTTGTTTCATCAATATTTCAAATATCTTCACAAAAAAAAGAGAGAAACAGAATAAAAACCTAAACATATACAAAAAAACAGAATAGAAATTATCAGCATAGAAAAAATGGCACCTTTTTGGGATTCGGTGAAGCAGCAATTTCCTTGAGAGCTTTAACACCTCTCACGAGAGCTTCATGATCAAATCCAGAAGATGTAGTCCTTGGATGATTGTTTTGAACTTTGGGAGATGGTTCGGAAGCATTTGAAGAAGAAGGAATGACGCCATCGGAGAAAGTAGTTTGAGATGAGCGAGCTGCGGCAGTGGCTGTGGTGGCGGTTATGGCCGAGAATAAACCGGCTGCATATGATTTCGCCATTGAAGTTAAGCTTTTGTCGAAGATGATGGTTTATTCTCAGAGAAGGGTTTTGGTAGGGTTCGGAACACGAAATGGGTACTCTTTTCGGAGCTCCGACTTGACCCGAAAATTACTTTTTCTTCAAGTTATTATATTTAACAGTTTAATTGTGAATCTTAGAAGTTTTATGCTCTTAATCAAGAATATATTATTTTGTCATTTTATATAATTATTTTAAAAAATTTAATTTGATTTTGCGAGATGGATGATCATCATTAATTGACCGTGTAAATTTACACAGTAGTTCATCATTGATTTTCTCTATATTTAATTTAATATTTTATAATAATTAAAGCATTAAAAAATGTATTTTTTAGTGATTTTAGCCTCTTTATTTTTCTTTTTGATCGAGTTTTATTATCTCTCAATTTTTTAATTGTTATAATAATTAACACTGAAAAATATTTATGAGCTAAATTAATGTAAAGCTTTAATTTGAAATACATCAATTAAAATATCAATTTTTAAAAATAAAATAAAATAATTTAAAAGTCTTTATCACTCTCATCATCGAAAAGAAGTTAGAATCATTTGATGTTATAATTTATTTTTAAATTTGATTAATCGTTCCAATAATCAGATAGTAGTGGTGAAAAACAAAAACAAAATAAACAATTTAAAATAGGTCTATAAAAATATATAAAAAATGAGAATAATTATTATGCTCGATCAATGTTACATTTTCTATCTGTCATAACCATTTGTTTTTTTTACAAAATGTGAAGATGAAAAGAAGAAGAAAAATTATTTAGAAAATAAAGTTTCATTAGCATAATTAAATGGAGAGTGATGATTTTTATAGGACATTCCGCAAAAAGATGGATATGTCACATCATTACCAAACTCATGTTTTGTAAAAATAGTCAACATAAATATTCTTTTTTTTAAGAGTATGAAATATTTAGACTCGTCATTATCTATTGAAAAACTCTTTGATATTGTGAAGAATTGCTACATAGTGATGTCAAACATTAACACACTTTAAAATAATATTGATAGCGAAGTTGAAGTCAGAATAACATATCAGATATTTGATGTCAAGTTTTGAGATCATACACAAATTATGATATAACATCATCAGCTCAACGTGAGGATGTTAGAATAAACAATAACACCCACAAAATCGTGAACCTAAGCACCATATTTCAAATAAATCTACCAAAATCCAAAACGTCAGAATTACCGATGTTACTATCATCATCATTCAAAATCATATTACTATCTTTATGTGCATTTCACGTGATCGTTGGATGAGACAAATGAGAAAATATTTAACTAACCGTTAATTAAAAAAGAATAATATGTTCGAAACCATTTGTTTGTGTCACTATACATATAATAAAAATAAAATAATTAAATATTTTTAAAATTTCAACGTTTAAAATTAATTAATTGTGTAAAATATTTTTATGTTGGGTTGACATATCAATTAAATTCATTAAAAAATATTATTATAATATATTTGAAAATAAGTGTGTTAGTTTTATATAAGTACTCTTACAATAATGATATAATAAAAAATAATTTTGTCAGAATTATACATTTAATAGAATATTATTGAAAAAAATATTAATCTATTTTAAAATATGTTTTGATTGATGGTATGAAAAGAAATGAAATTGAGTAATAAATAATTAAATTTTATTGTTTGAATTTTTGCAAATAATAAATAGAGTGGAATGAAGCATTTACATCTAATATTTCAAATTTTATTTCATTTGATTTAGGGTGTGCAATAGAGTGAACTAATTTGTTATGTTTCGTTCCGTCAAGTTATAAAAAACAAAGAATGGAATTGAATCTTTATTCTATTTTGTTCCACTCCACTTTATTTTCTCATGTTCCATTTTACTCTGTTTCATTCTAGTCCATCAATCGAAACACTACTTTAGGGATTCAAAAAAAAAAATTATAAATATAGAAAATAAATCTTATAATTAGAAATAAATGAAGTGTGTGTTTGGTTATGCGGTTAAGAAAATTGATTTTTAGTAAATTAATTTTGTTAAATTGGTTCTGACTAACAATAAGTTGAAAGTAAAATGATTTGTGATTTTAAATTCATGTAAAAATGAGTTGAAAAGTATAATTTTACTATAAAAATTACGATTATACTCAAAAGTTATAAATTATATCTATGTATAATCAATTTTGAAAAACACAATTAATCCTACTTAAGAGCAACCAAACACATCCAAAACAATTTTACACATCCAAAATCAATTATGGATGTTCCAAACATGAAACATATATTCATTATAATCAAAATATCCATGGACTCACACTTTTTTCATTCGATTTATCAATTACATTTTCACACATAAATCTCATGTTGGTATATTAGGTGTAAGTATGAGTACCACATTGGAAGGAAAATCAGGTGTTGAAGGCTTTATAAGTGAGAGAAACACTGCATATTAACTTAAAACCTTAAGGCTTGCAACTCATCATTCAACTTAATATTCATAGATGCCAACCAATTCACATTACTCTTAAACACACTCATATGATGTGTCATTGAGTCACCATCATTGTATATCATATTAATCACTTTGTTGATAATAAAAAGTTGATAATGAGTCACCATTATTGTATATCATATTAATCAGTTTGTTGATAATAAAAAGTTGATAATGTCAACAGTTAAAGATATCATGTTTAAGGAAGAAGTTGGAAGAAAGGATCATAGTTTAGTTGTTACTCGTAATTAGTATGAAGCTCTAGTTACAGAGCCACATAGGAGAAGGAAAACCATAAATTTTCATAAGTGTGACAAATATGAGAATCGTGGCAAGTCAAGAACTAGAAAATAAATTATATGCTACGATTGACAAAGTGGGACGCATACAAATGAATTGCAAGTTTTTAAAAACATAATATTAGAGAGAAATAGATTAAGTCAATGAGAAGGAAAATGATAAAGACATGAAACCAATTGCACGTGACAATTATGTATGCTTTTTATGATGATAAATCGATAAACCTTGATTCTCAAAGGATATAATGGTTTTTCATGCCCACCGATTTCGTCATAATGGAGTTGGAGGAAGATTCCTAAATCTCTATTACTTCATAGACCTTTCCTCGCCATTGTTGGAGTCATCGTAGATATTAAACATGGAAAACTTACCTTCAAAGTCGGAGATGGAAAGATCAAATTTAGTTTGTCTAAACTCGTAAAAAATCACTCCTTTGGAGATTCTTGTTGCAAATTTAATGTAACAGACAAATACATTAAAGAGTGTTCATTTGAACCACCTACTTCGGACGGGTTGGAGGCATATCTACTTGGAAGTATCAGCCAAAAGAGTAAAAATGAGGAAGTTGGGGAATATAATAAATTATTGAATGAAAGTTTCACTGATCAAAATCAAAGCTTTGAAATACTAAAAACATAAGGTTCAATGCTAGCATAACAAGAAATTCCAAAAATATAGCTAAAGCATCAACCACAAAATCTTAGGTATGAATTTCTAGGAGAAAACTTTACCATTTGTTGAAGCTCAAAAGCAAGTTTTAATTATCATCTGCATATGGGTCGATTATGTTTCAAAGATTGTTCAATGGTTTATATTACTTTAAGCTTTGGTTTATCAGATTGTTGATTGTTTTGTGAATACTTGAAATGTAAAATAGCAGAAAATAAAACTGAACTTTTGGTGTTCCAATAGTGAGAAAACATTGATGGTGTTAGATTTCATTGAATTATTATCTTGTAGCATCCTTGACTAATAATATGCAATTCTAATCAGTTATTAATATTACAACATGAAATTCACATTGCAACTCATGTCTGAGTCAACAACGTGAGATCAACCATATTACGTAATAGACGATCTTGTTGTGAAAGGCAACCAAACAAATAACCTTCAGAAAAAATAACCAATAAGATTGTGAGTTTCACAAAGTAATATAAAATAAGGCGAGGAACATAAAAGGTTTGTTTACCCAGTTCTCCAATTCTAGTAGTTCTCAATTTCACTATACTCCAAAAGTTGTTACAATAGATTACAAATGAGTTACAAGAAAATAACCTTTAGAGTTTCCAAGAACAAACCCTATTTTCTATCCAAGTGTTTTCCAACCTCTCCAACTCTCAATATAGTATCCAAGGTGTTTAGAAAAAAGTATTGTATGATCCATCTTTTCATAAACCTTAAACCTTTATTTCTCCCTTCAGCTCTAAATCTCTTAAGATTATCACACATACAATAACAAAAGAGACACATATTTATAATTGCTAAAATCCAACAAACAAATCACAAAACACAACCCATTATTAAATGGATCCATGAACCAAACCGAAAAGTCCCAAAAACGCGAATTAAGAAAATTGCCTGGATAATCAAAAATTATGTAGTAACTTGATTTGAGATACGTGTTTTATCAATAATATTCCTTTTATTACTATTATTGACACGAGTGTGCCACATTTGTTTATATCTACTGAATGTATGTCGAGGTTGAAGTTAGAAGTGTCTACTATGAATGGTAGCATGGTCATTGATACCCTAACTACCGGTTCAGTGACTACTTTGTTGGTGTGTTTGAATTATCCTTTGAGAATTTTTGGGCAAGATTTTGGGATTGACTTAGTGTATTTGCCTCTAAATCAGTTTGACGTTATTCTGGGAATAAATTGGTTGAAGTTCAACCCTGTGTTTATCAATTGTTTTGATAAGTCAATTCATTTCCTTGATTTCGAAAAGAGCATATAGTCAAATTTCATGACCGCGAGGCAGGTAGGGATGTCTTTAAGTGAGAGTGCTCAAGTGTTCATGGTACTCACGTCCTTAAGTGTGGGAAACGAGATGATGATTACGGATCTACCTGTGGTGTGTGATTTTCCTGAGGTATTCCCAGATGACATAGTGATTTTCTGCCAAAGCGTAAGGTGGAATTTGCTATAGACTTAGTATCTAGTACGAGTCATGTGTCTATGGTTCCTTATAGGATGGTTGCTTCAAAGCCGAATGAGATGAAGAATCAATTAGAGGTTCTTATTTAGAAGAAGTTCGTTTGGCCGAGTGTTTCACCGTGGGGAGCATCGGTGTTGTTAGTTAAGAAGAAACATGGTAGCATAAGGTTATGTGTTGACTATCGACAACTGAATAAGGTGACTATCAAGAACAAGTATTCACTTCCGAGGATTGATGATTGAATGGATCAATTAGTTGGTGCCTGTATGTTTAACAAGATTGATTTTAGTTTGGGTTATCATCAGATTCGTTTGAAGTCCAACAATATTCTGAAGACTGCATTCAGAATGAGGTGTGGTGACTATGAGTATTTAGTGATGTCGTTTGGTGTGTCTAATGCACCTGGAGTGTCCATAGAGTACATGAATAGAATATTATATTTATACTTATATTAGTTTGTGGTTGTATTCATCGATGATATCCTGATATATTCGAAGTCCGAAAGAGAACATGTGGAGCATTTGAGAGTTGTGTTGTAGACCTTGAAGGATAATAAGATATATGCAAAGTTGTATAAGTGTGAGTTCTAGCTGAAAGAAGTGAGTTTCCTTGGCCACGTGATTTCTAGTGGTGGTATTATTGTGAACCCATCGTAGATCGATGATGTGTTGCAATGGGAGACTTCAAAGTCTGTTACTGAGATAAGAAGTTTTCATGGTTTGGCTGGTTATTACTAGAGGTTTATTGAAGGCTTTTTGAAGTTGGGATTTCCTTTGACCCAGTTGACTCAAAAGGTTCAAGCCCATGTGTGGAGTGTTCAGTGTGAAGAGAATTTTCAAGAACTCAAGAAGAAGTTGATGTCTGCTTTAGTGTTGATTTTTCAGAGTCCAAGTGAGTCCTTTGTTATGTATTATGATGCTTCAAAGAAGGGACTAGGTGGTGTGTTAACGCATAATGATCAGGTTGTGGCTTATGCTTATAAACAATTGAAAGTTCATGAGAGGAATTATTCTATGCGTGATCTAGAGTTAGTGGCCATAGTGTTTGTAACACCCCGATAATAATAAAATAATTATTTAAATTGAGTTAATAATTTACTTATTAATTTAATTAAATAATTGGAAATTTTATTATTATTATTTTGGATTATTATTATTATTTGGAAAATATATATATGTTGGAAACAAGAGAAAGAATCCCATTTGGTAAAAAAAAAAAAAAGTTTCACGTGAAAACAGAGAAACGATCGTGAAAGAGGAAAAGGGCAAAGAGACAGAGCAAGGGCTGAAGGTTGAAGAGAGAAAAACTTGGAGCTCAAAGATTCGCCGGATTAACTCAGGTAAGGGGGGTTTATCGTCGATTAATGGGTATTATGGGATAATATGTGATGGGTAGTGATAAGCCGTTAATTTGACCCTAATTGGGATTGTTGATGCTGAAGAATTATGTTGGATAAATTGTATTTAGACTGTAATTGAATCTGTGTTTGGGTTAGTTGTGAAATTCCGAACGTATAGCTTTTTACGGAATCGGAATCGGAGGTCCGGAAGTCCTCCAACGGCGGAAAATGCGGAGAATTCTGCATTCTGCCTTGTGTTAGCGCAGGAACTGCTGTTTTGTCTGCGTTAACCGGTTAACCCAGGGCGTTAACCGGTTAACACTGTTTTGAATTGTGAAAATGTACTGTTTTGCCTGCGTTAACCGGTTAACCCAGGGCGTTAACCGGTTAACACTGTTGCGTTTTGCCAGAAAATGTGTTTTTGCCTGCGTTAACCGGTTAACCCAGGGCGTTAACCGGTTAACACTGTTGCAGAGTGGAAAATTGGTGTTTTAAATGTTGTGTGCCTATTTGAGGGTTGGCCTATGTTGGCCTATGATGTAACAGGGATTAATTCCCGCTGTTTTGAGCAGTATAGGTATTAGCAGAGTGTGCTAATACTGTGTTTAATTGATTTACATGATAATGATGTGTTGATACATGTGTTGATGATGTATGATGGTATGCATAATGATGTTAATGTATGTATTATGCATGTATATGTGAATGGACTGTTGTATGGCTTAGAGTGTGAGCATATGTCTGTTGTGAATTGTTGTTGATGCTGCATTGCTAGATGATTAGCATGCATAGCATAGCCTTTGGGGCTGTAGCTAATTCCCATGGTGAGGAATTAGTGAGTGAATCATTGTGGATTTGTTGTTGATGTTTGCATGCTAGATGATTAGTGTGCATAGTCTAGCCTTCGGGGCTGTAGCTAATTCCCATGGTGAGGGATTAGTGAGTGAGTCACTAGGTCTCAAATGAGTGGGACTAGTGAGCTTAGTAGCCGTATCTGGAGGGATCGGTGAGCTTGAACTATATGTTCAAGAATAGTCGGTACCGCATGTGTGGAGTCTCATTGCATAATGTATGTATGGCATATAATATGAATGGATGTATTCCAATATTATACGTGTGTTTGTGTTGTTATGGAGTATGATTTGAGATTATACTTGTGCTTTATATTGGTGTTGAGTATGATGTTGAGCTGATGTGCTGTTACTGATTGTATGTTGCGATTAGGGTGATTAATGTGTTAAGTTACTTAACATGACATTATATTCTATAATGCTTATTATATTGATTGAGGAACTCACCCTTACAACTATTTTTCAGGTAACGAGAAATGAGTTGAGTAGAAGCGAATGCTTGGAGTCTAGTGTAGTCTCCTTAGTGGGTCGTGCTCTGATAGATGTAACATCGGGATGGGATGTTTTATGTTGTTGAATAATTTACATGTGAATGTTACATGTTTTACATGATTGAGGAGATCTCTATCCGCTGCGTTTTATGCAAATGTTTATGTTTTGAATTAATAAAAGAGCATGACCGTTATATGGTTGAATGGTGTGAATATTATGTGTGACACCCTTGAATGGCATAATTACTCTGAATTGTTATATGTTTATTATTTTTAATTAAATATTTGAGGTATTTTAGAAGGGTGTTACATTAGTGGTATCAGAGCATAGTCGGTCGAGTCGAGTCGTAATTATTATGTTTCCCCTGTACGGTATAGGTGTTGTATAACCCTATCAGTACTTATTGTTTTAGTTTGTTTGGATTTTCAGAATAGAGATGGCTGGAAGAGGTAGAGATGATGCTGCGATTGCTGAGGCTCTGGGTATGCTAGCTGGAGTACTTGGAGGAAATCCGAATGTTGTGGGAATGGGAGCTGCTCGTCAACTGAGCGAGTTCCAGAAGAACAATCCTCCAATGTTCAAGGGAGCATACGATCCAGATGGCGCTCAGAAGTGGTTGAAGGAGATCGAGAGGATCTTCCGAGTAACTGAGTGTGCCGATAACCAGAAGGTCAGGTTCGGTACGCATATGCTGTCAGAAGAAGCTGATGATTGGTGGGTTGCTACCCGCACTGAGTTGGAAAATGCTGGGAATGCTGAGATCACTTGGGCTGTGTTCAGAGAGAGATTTCTGAGGAAATATTTTCCAGAGGATGTCAGAGGAAAGAAAGAGATAGAGTTCTTGGAATTGAAGCAGGGTAACAAGTCTGTTACGGAGTATGCTGCTAAGTTCACAGAGCTGTCAAAGTATTATACTCCCTATAATGAGGCTGCTGGAGAATTTTCGAAATGTGTGAAGTTTGAGAACGGGTTGCGTCCCGAGATCAAACAGGCTATTGGATACCAACGGATCAGAGTGTTTTCTGACTTGGTTGACTGTTGCAGGATTTTTGAACAGGATTCCAAAGCCAGAGCAGAGAGCTATCAACAGAGAGTTGATAGGAAAGGCAAGAATCAGAATGATCGTGGAAAACCGTATGCAGCTGGCAAAGGTTTCCAGAAGCAGAGTGGGATGAAGAGGCCTAGTGGGGGAGACTCTAGCGCCCCTGCAAAGTGTTATAGATGTGGTCGGGCTGGACATCGTGTCCATGAGTGTACCAGTGCTGAGATGAAGTGTTTCAAGTGTGGAAAAGGTGGTCATTTGGCTGCAGAGTGTCGGTTGAAGACTGTAACTTGTTTCAACTGTGGAGAGTTGGGTCATATCAGTCCACAGTGTCCTAAGCCGAAGAAAGAGAATCAGTCAGGAGGCAAGGTCTTTGCTTTATCAGGTTCTGAGACTTCTGCAGATGATCGTTTGGTCCGAGGTACGTGTTATATTAATGGCTTTCCTCTTGTAGCTATTATTGACACCGGTGCTACTCATTCCTTTATATCTTTGGATTGTGCTGTGAAACTTAAGTTAGAGATATCTGAGATGCTTAGAAGTATGGTGATTGATACTCCTGCAAAGGGTTCAGTGACTACTACTTCAGTTTGCTTGAGTTGTCCTTTGAGTATTTTTGGTAGAGACTTTGGGATAGACCTTGTGTGTCTTCCACTAGTGCAGATTGATGTTATTCTGGGTATGAACTGGTTGGTGTTTAACCGAGTTTCTATCAATTGTTTTGATAAGACTGTGATATTTCCTGAGATTGAAGAAGGAAAGAGTTTGTTTCTATCAGCCAAGCAGGTGAATGAGGAAGTAGCAGATGGGGCAGAGTTGTTTATGCTGTTAGCGACTTTGGAGGCTAAAGATAAACTAGCGATTTGTGATTTAGCCGTGGTGTGTGATTTTCCTGATGTGTTTCCGGAAGAGGTGAATGAATTACCGCCAGAGCGTGAAGTTGAGTTCTCGATTGATTTGGTACCTGGTACTAGACCGATATCGATGACTCCGTATCGTATGTCTGCTGTTGAGTTAGCTGAATTGAAGAGTCAGTTGGAAGATCTGTTGGATAAGAAGTTTATTCGTCCGAGTGTGTCACCGTGGGGTGCACCAGTGTTATTGGTTAAGAAGAAAGAAGGTACTATGAGGTTGTGTATGGACTACAGGCAACTGAATAAAGTGACGATCAAAAATCGGTATCCTTTGCCGAGGATTGATGATTTGATGGATCAATTGGTTGGTGCGAGTGTGTTCAGCAAGATAGATTTGAGATCTGGGTATCATCAGATACGTGTGAAAACTGAGGATATTCAGAAGACTGCTTTCAGAACAAGGTATGGACATTATGAGTATTCTGTAATGCCTTTTGGTGTGACTAATGCGCCTGGAGTATTTATGGAGTATATGAATAGGATTTTCCATCCGTACCTAGATAAGTTTGTTGTGGTGTTTATTGATGACATTTTGGTGTATTCGAAATCTGAAGAAGAGCATGCTGAGCATTTGAGAGTGGTTTTAGAAGTTCTACGAGAAAAGAAGTTATTTGCTAAACTCTCTAAATGTGAATTTTGGTTAGAAGAGGTTGGTTTTCTTGGTCATGTGATTTCAAGAGGTGGTGTTGCTGTTGATCCTTCTAAGATAGAAGCGGTATCTAAGTGGGAAGCTCCGAAGTCAGTTTCTGAGATAAGGAGTTTTCTTGGACTTGCAGGTTATTATAGGAAGTTCATTGAGGGATTTTCTAAGTTGGCGTTACCGTTGACGATGTTGACTAGAAAGGGGCAAGCGTTTGTTTGGGACTCAAAATGTGAAGAAGGTTTCCAAGAGTTAAAGAGAAGGTTGACTACTGCTCCTATTCTGATATTACCGAGTTCGTCGGAATCATTTGAGGTTTACTGTGATGCTTCATTGTTGGGTTTGGGTGGTGTGTTGATGCAGAATAAGCAGGTTATAGCTTATGCTTCGAGACAGCTGAGGGTTCATGAGAGGAACTATCCGACGCACGATTTAGAGTTGGCAGCTGTGGTATTTGTTCTGAAGTTATGGAGACATTATTTGTATGGGTCAAGATTTGAGGTTTTCAGCGACCATAAGAGTTTAAAGTATTTGTTTGATCAGAAAGAGCTGAATATGAGGCAGAGGAGATGGTTAGAGTTTCTGAAGGATTATGACTTTGGTTTGAATTACCATCCGGGTAAAGCAAATGTAGTGGCTGATGCGTTGAGTCGGAAATCATTGCATATGTCTATGTTAATGGTTAAGGAATTGGATTTAATTGAGCAGTTTAGAGACTTGAGTTTGGTGTGTGAAAGTACTCACAATAGTGTTAAATTGGGAATGTTGAAGTTAACAAGTGGTATTCTGGATGAGATCAGAGAGGGTCAGAAATCCGATATGCTTTTGGTTGATAAGTTGACTTTAGTGAATCAAGGTCAAGGTGGTGAATTCAGAGTGGATGAGAATGGCGTTTTGAAATTTGGTAATCGGGTGTGCATTCCGGATGTTATCGAACTTAAGAAGAGTATTCTGGAGGAAGGACATCGTAGTGGCTTGAGTATTCATCCTGGAGCTACGAATATGTATCATGATTTGAAGAAGTTATTTTGGTGGCCGGGAATGAAAAGAGAAATTGCGAGTTTTGTTTATTCCTGTTTGACTTGTCAGAAGTCAAAGATTGAGCATCAGAAGTCGTCTGGGCTAATGCAACCGTTGGCTATTCCAGAGTGGAAGTGGGATAGTATCAGTATGGATTTTGTTTCTGGTTTGCCGAGGACAAATAAGAATTTTGAAGCTATTTGGGTGATTGTGGATAGATTGATGAAATCGGCTCATTTCATTCCGATCAGAATGGATTATCCGTTAGAGAGATTAGCTGAGTTGTATATTGAGAAGGTTGTAAGTTTGCATGGTATTCCGTCGAGTATTGTTTCGGACAGAGATCCTAGATTTACATCGAAGTTTTGGGAAGGTTTGCAGAGGGCTTTGGGAACTAAGCTGAGATTGAGTTCTGCATATCATCCGCAGACTGATGGTCAGACTGAGAGGACGATTCAGTCATTAGAGGATCTTTTGAGAGCTTGTGTTTTGGAAAAGGGAGGTGCTTGGGATTGTTATTTACCTTTGATTGAGTTTACCTACAACAATAGTTTTCATTCGAGCATTGGTATGGCACCGTTTGAAGCTTTGTATGGTAGGAGATGTCGGACACCGTTATGTTGGTATGAGTCCGGTGAGAGTGATGTGGTTGGACCGGAGATTGTTCAACAGACTACAGAAAAGATTAAGATGATTCAGGAGAAGATGAGAATTGCTCAGAGTCGTCAGAAGAGTTATCATGATAAGAGGAGGAAGTCACTTGAGTTCCAAGAGGGAGATCATGTGTTTCTTCGTGTTACTCCGATAACTGGTGTTGGTCGAGCTTTGAAGTCGAAGAAGTTGACACCTCGATTTATTGGTCCTTATCAGATTTTGGAAAGGATAGGGGAGGTAGCCTATCGTGTCGCTTTACCGCCGTCACTTGCGAATTTGCATGAGGTTTTTCATGTGTCTCAGTTGAGGAGGTACATTCATGATCCGTCGCATGTAGTCCAAGTAGATGATGTACAGGTGAGAGATAACCTGACTGTTGAAACATCACCTATGAGGATTGAGGATCGAGAGTTGAAGCAGTTGCGGGGTAAAGAGATTGCCTTGGTGAAGGTAGCTTGGGGAGGACCAGCAGGTGGCAACGTGACTTGGGAACTGGAGAGTAAGATGAAGGAGTCTTACCCAGAGTTGTTCGCTTGAGGTATGTTTTCGAGGACGAAAACTCTTTTAGTGGGGGAGAGTTGTAACACCCCGATAATAATAAAATAATTATTTAAATTGAGTTAATAATTTACTTATTAATTTAATTAAATAATTGGAAATTTTATTATTATTATTTTGGATTATTATTATTATTTGGAAAATATATATATGTTGGAAACAAGAGAAAGAATCCCATTTGGTAAAAAAAAAAGTTTCACGTGAAAACAGAGAAACGATCGTGAAAGAGGAAAAGGGCAAAGAGACAGAGCAAGGGCTGAAGGTTGAAGAGAGAAAAACTTGGAGCTCAAAGATTCGCCGGATTAACTCAGGTAAGGGGGGTTTATCGTCGATTAATGGGTATTATGGGATAATATGTGATGGGTAGTGATAAGCCGTTAATTTGACCCTAATTGGGATTGTTGATGCTGAAGAATTATGTTGGATAAATTGTATTTAGACTGTAATTGAATCTGTGTTTGGGTTAGTTGTGAAATTCCGAACGTATAGCTTTTTACGGAATCGGAATCGGAGGTCCGGAAGTCCTCCAACGGCGGAAAATGCGGAGAATTCTGCATTCTGCCTTGTGTTAGCGCAGGAACTGCTGTTTTGTCTGCGTTAACCGGTTAACCCAGGGCGTTAACCGGTTAACACTGTTTTGAATTGTGAAAATGTACTGTTTTGCCTGCGTTAACCGGTTAACCCAGGGCGTTAACCGGTTAACACTGTTGCGTTTTGCCAGAAAATGTGTTTTTGCCTGCGTTAACCGGTTAACCCAGGGCGTTAACCGGTTAACACTGTTGCAGAGTGGAAAATTGGTGTTTTAAATGTTGTGTGCCTATTTGAGGGTTGGCCTATGTTGGCCTATGATGTAACAGGGATTAATTCCCGCTGTTTTGAGCAGTATAGGTATTAGCAGAGTGTGCTAATACTGTGTTTAATTGATTTACATGATAATGATGTGTTGATACATGTGTTGATGATGTATGATGGTATGCATAATGATGTTAATGTATGTATTATGCATGTATATGTGAATGGACTGTTGTATGGCTTAGAGTGTGAGCATATGTCTGTTGTGAATTGTTGTTGATGCTGCATTGCTAGATGATTAGCATGCATAGCATAGCCTTTGGGGCTGTAGCTAATTCCCATGGTGAGGAATTAGTGAGTGAATCATTGTGGATTTGTTGTTGATGTTTGCATGCTAGATGATTAGTGTGCATAGTCTAGCCTTCGGGGCTGTAGCTAATTCCCATGGTGAGGGATTAGTGAGTGAGTCACTAGGTCTCAAATGAGTGGGACTAGTGAGCTTAGTAGCCGTATCTGGAGGGATCGGTGAGCTTGAACTATATGTTCAAGAATAGTCGGTACCGCATATGTGGAGTCTCATTGCATAATGTATGTATGGCGTATAATATGAATGGATGTATTCCAATATTATACGTGTGTTTGTGTTGTTATGGAGTATGATTTGAGATTATACTTGTGCTTTATATTGGTGTTGAGTATGATGTTGAGCTGATGTGCTGTTACTGATTGTATGTTGCGATTAGGGTGATTAATGTGTTAAGTTACTTAACATGACATTATATTCTATAATGCTTATTATATTGATTGAGGAACTCACCCTTACAACTATTTTTCAGGTAACGAGAAATGAGTTGAGTAGAAGCGAATGCTTGGAGTCTAGTGTAGTCTCCTTAGTGGGTCGTGCTCTGATAGATGTAACATCGGGATGGGATGTTTTATGTTGTTGAATAATTTACATGTGAATGTTACATGTTTTACATGATTGAGGAGATCTCTATCCGCTGCGTTTTATGCAAATGTTTATGTTTTGAATTAATAAAAGAGCATGACCGTTATATGGTTGAATGGTGTGAATATTATGTGTGACACCCTTGAATGGCATAATTACTCTGAATTGTTATATGTTTATTATTTTTAATTAAATATTTGAGGTATTTTAGAAGGGTGTTACAGTGTTCATGTTGAAGATTTAAAGGCATTATTTATTTGGTTCCAGATATGAGGTATTTAGTGACCACAAGAGCTTGAAGCATCTCTTCAACCAGAAGGAGTTGAATATGAGATAAAGGAGGTGGCTCGGATTCCTGAAAGATTATGATTTTGGTTTGAGTTACCATCCTGGTAAAGCCAATATGGTAGTTGATACGTTGAGCAGGAAGTCGTTGCATATGTCGATGGTTATGGTACGAGACTTGGAATTGATCGAACAATTCAAAGACATAAGTTTAGTGTGTGAAGAGACTCCTAACAGTGTGAAGTTGGGTATGTTGAAGTTGACCAGTGGTATCCTTGAAGAGATCAGAGAAGGTCATAAAGTCGATTTGGGATTGGTTACAGACTAGTGTTAATCAATCAAGGGAAAAGAGGTGATTTCAAAATCAACGAGAATGATGTGATGCATTTCAGAGGTAGAGTTTGTGTACCCCATGTACCATAACTTAAGAAGAGTATTCTTAAGGAAGGTCACATAAGTGGTTTAAGTCTTCATCCTGGTGCCACTAAGATGTATCAAGACTTGAAAATTTTGTTTTGGTGGCCATGAATAAAGAAGGAAGTAACTGAGTTCGTTTGTGTTTGTTTGACTTGCAAGAATTTGAAGATTGAACATCAGAAGTCGTCGGGTATGATGCAACCATTGAGTATTCCTGATTGGAAGTAGGACAACATTTCCATGTATTTTATGACAATTTTTCCTAAGACAACGAATGGATGTGATTCTATTTGGGTAATTATTGACAAATTAGACAAATCGGCTCATTTCATACTGATCAAGATGAGTTATCCTTTGCAAAAGTTGACAGAGTTGTATATTGAGAAGATTGTTAGCTTGCATGGTATTCCATCAAGTATTGTGTCAGATAGAGATATGAGGTTTACATTAAGGTTTTGGTAGAGTTCGCCAGAATTGATAGGTACTAAGCTGAGGTTGAATTCTGCTTATCATCCACATACAGATGGTCAAATAGAGATGATTATTCAGTCTTAGGAGGATTCACCGAGAGTGTGTGTTTTGGAGCAAGGAGGTAATTGGGAAAGTTACTTGTCATTGGTCGAGTTCACCTACAACAATAATGTTTGTTCTAGCATTGGAATGGCACCATTCAAGGCGTTGTATGATAAGAGGTGTAAGACACCTTTATATTGGTATGATTCTGGTGAGAGCTTGGCGCTTGGACTTGAGATAGTTTAATAAACTACTGAGAAGATCAAAATGATCCAATAGAAGATGAAAGCTTCGCAAAATCGTCAGGAGAGCTATCATGACAAGAGGAGGAAGACACTTGAGTTCCAATAGGGAGATCATGTGTTCTTGAGGGTTACTCTGGTAATTGGTGTTGGCCGCGCGTTGAAGTCCAAGAAACTTATGCAACATTTCATTGGTCAGTTTCATATTCTTCAGAGAGTAGGAGAGGTGGCATACTGAATGGCATTTCCGCTATATCTTTCGAATCTTCATGATGTGTTCCATGTGTCTCAGCTGAGGAAGTATATTCCTGATCTGTCTCATGTGATATAGTTGGATGATGTTCAAGTTAGAGAGAACTTGACAACAAAGACTTTGCCGTTGAGAATTAAGGATCGTAAGGTGAAGAGCTTGCGAGGCAAGGAGATCGCTTCAGTAAAAGTGGTTTGGGTGGGTCCTTCTGGTGGCAGTGTGATGTGGTAGCTAGAGAGTAGGATGAGAGAGAGTCTTATCTAGAGCTTTTCCCGTCACGTGATTTTCTAGGGCGAAAATTCTTTTAAGTGGGGGAGAGTTGTAACACCCCGATTTAATTATTCACTTATTTAATTATTTATTTAATTTAATTGAGTAATTTATTTAAATAATTATTTTTGTGATATATGACATGTTTGGTCGGTGACAATATTTATGGTGTTTTGGGTTAATTAATTAGTTTAGTGGGAATTAATTAATTAGAAATTGGAGAGAATGTGTAGAATTGGGCTAGTTTTCTAAATTGAGAAAATTTAGTGGTGAGTGGAGGAAAGCTGAATTTTAGTTGGGAAAAAAGTGTAATTAAGAGAAATTAATTAAATGATATATATTCTAAAAGATAGATAAAATTAGGTTTTTAGATAACTTTCTATTAGTACGTGAAAACAATGGACTTTGAGAGAAGAACATTGGAAAAGAGAGCTAGGGCTTGAGAGAAGGAATCCTTAGAAGTTTGCTTTGTTGGTTTTGCTGGAATTACAAGGTATTCATGGATTCTTTATGTATGGGTTCTTAATTCATAAAAGGGTAGAGAGATTTCCCTTAACCTCCAATAGGATTTTCTTTTCTTTTTTGTTAATTGTGTTTGATGAATCATATGATTGTAATTTTGTTTTATGCCATGATTTAATTGCAAATTCATGTATTGTAATTGTAATGATTATTTCATATGCTACTTGTTCATAAACATGAGTTTTGACATGGAATTGGGAGTTTTTAAAGCATGAATGAATTCTGAGTTTTATGCTTAAATCAATGGAATAACATGTTAGATTAATAGGAAGTAACATGCTAATGTGTGACAATCATGTGGGTAATAATTTTGGACTATTTAGGGTTGATTTTAGAGGGTTTTAGAGGTTCTACCATAGCAGAACACGGTTATGCTTCTGTTAATAGGGTGACTGGTGTCACATAAATGACGCCATTGGTGTTATGAGTTGTAAAGCGCCAACGGGCGTCAGGTATATGACGGGGAGACCGTCATGGTATCTAGGAAAGCGTTATCGTGTCGGTAGTCACAAGTGTGACGTGTTGAGGGATGGGAAAGATGATGGGCGTCACCTTGGTGGCAGGCCACCCCGTCGTCATGTCAGTGAGCGTATTCTGATTTGTTGAGTTGGGTTTTGGGGATGGTTTTATCGTACGGTCGGTGATTGGCTATTGTTTGGCGTATCTTGATGAATATGAGTTGATTAATTAAATTATATAATTAATTAAGTGATATTTGCATAAATGAGGATTGTGTGTAATTCTGAATATGTGTGATGAAAGTGCAAGTATGATGTGGTGTGGATTATTGTGCATACACGTTGATGAGTTGATGAGATGTGTAATTCGGGATAAGAGTTACTATGGATGCAATAAGTATATATTTGCTTACAATTAGAGTGGGGTTGTACTGCATTTTTATATGTCATACATCATATGAATCATTGTTGTGAAATAGGCATGTTCGCTAGTTTAGGTTGGGGACTAATGACTTGTCCCAAGCCTTGAGTGAGGGTTAAAGCTTATAGCGGGGGCTCGGGATTGTTAGGGACCAATTAGTACTATTTTTTATATCATTTTATTGGTCCCTTTTACCAAGTCTTGATGAAATTACACACTTTTATTCTCACTATTTTGTATAAATGCAATTAGGTTTAATTTATTTTGTTTTGAATAGTTATTTCACATATTTGTTAGTTTTGTAGAAGTTTTGAATAGAGATCTTTTGGAATGCAACATCATAATTTGGAAGAGGTGTTGAATGCAATTTGGAGGCCCAATTTTGGAAGCCTAATTTGGAAGACTCCTTTGTTGAAGCTTGCAAAGCAAGGAAGCTGAGGTAGCTTCAGTTCGCGCCGCGAAGGCTGCGAATCCAGCAAGCTGATTTTGGGTCAAAAGTGTTGTTTTGAAGGCCAACTGGTTTTGCCACTTTGGTGTCTGCCTTGGGAGAGCTTTTCTGCCTTAGATGAGAAATGATCAAAAGAGGAAATGTCAACCCTTTTAGAAATTCAGAATGGAAATTGATATGTATTCTATTATTCCAATATTCTAACATTCATTATTATTCACACATTGATACATTGAGATATTTTTGAAAGAGAGAAAACAGAGTTTTTCTTCCATTTGCATTTTGCTTTGTAAAATGATGATGAGGAGCTAAAACCCATTTTGTCAAGATTGGAGGTAGTAGTTATTCTCATTTGTTTATGTATTCCATTTGATATATATATGATAAAAGATTGTTGATGTATTGAATACTGTTTTTGCCCTAAGTTGAAAATCAGATTTGAATAGTTGTTGAAAGAGATTATTTGAGTCTTGACATAAAATAGATTTTCAAGTAGTGAATAAGTTGTAGAGATAGGTTTATTCATTACTCTTCTTTGGTATCAAACATTAAAGATTGATATATTGATAGTTAGGTGGAGAGATCGTCTAAGGATCAATATAGTGATTATCACAATATCATTTAGACATAAATGACTTTGAGAGGATACTTGAACATCATCAATAATCTTAAATCTATATAGTTATCATAAGGAATCATAAGCATTTGGAATAGTGAACTCCAATCTTGCCAAGATTTTACATTTGATTAAAACCATTTTACTGTTTTTAGTGACATTTACTCACAAGATAACTTTCCAAACAAAACAACCTTATTAGTTTCTAAACTTATAACAATTTGGATTATAGAACGGCGGTAATAACAACCAATCTCTGTGGATACGATATAAAAATATTTGCCGAAGATATACTTTTCAACAAATTGGCGCCGTTGTCGGGGATTGGTGTTCGATATTACAAGCATTGCAATAATTCATTGTTTTAAGTTTTATTACTTGTATTACTATCCCTCTTTTGTTTCACTTGGTTTGTTGGTTTTGTAGATTCTAGTGCATGCGAGAAAAAGCTATCTAGGAGCAATTTCAATTCGATCCCGAAATTGAAAGAACACTTCAGAAGCTCAATAGCAAAACACGAAGAAGAAGGAAACTAGCCGAAGAGAGGAACCGGAGAGAAGAAGCATCTACTTCCGCACTTGTTCAAATCGAAGAAGTGGTTGTAGAGGCTTGTGAAGGAAACATGGCGGATGACAATCGTACCGAAATGTCCGCTAATAGTCCAAGAAGAAATGCTCAATTCGCCCGTGGAGGAAGAAATACGGAGATGAAGACCGAAATCCTCCAACTTCTCTATGCAAATCCGTTCACCGGAATGGACCATGAAGATCCGTATACCCATCTCATCAAATTTTATGAGATTGCGGGTTCTACGGGAATTGATGAAACGGGTGAAGAGGCATTATTCAAAAGGATGTTCCCACACTCCTTAGTGGGAAAGGAAAAGGAGTGGTACCTTGATCAAGCACCGAGAGTGATGACGGATTGGAATTTGCTAGAAGAAAAGTTCTTAGAAAGATATTTCCCTCAATCCCGATTCATGGAAGCCAAAACGGCTATTGCGGTATTCACTCAAGGAAGCAACGAGTCTCTAAATGAGGCTTGGGAAAGATTCAAGTCAATGTTGAGAAAATGCAAGGGTCATGGTTTTGATGAGCTCACTCAAATCCATATTTTTCTAAATGGGCTCCAATCAACTCACAAGACACTTTTGGATGCTACCGCGGGTGGCTCTCTTATGTCAAAGAATGCGGAAGAAGCTAAAGTCATTATTGATCGGATGGCACTCAATGATCGCCAAAGTCAACATGACTGTAGCCTTTCACAACGTAAACCGGGAGTTCTTGAGTTGAATACCAATGACGCCATTCTTGCTCAAAATAAGATACTCTCTCAACAAGTGGAGTTGCTCACTCAATAAATGGCCAAGCTTCCACAGCAAATGAAAGAGATTCAAGGGTCTCAAGTTCGGCATCAAGTAGCATGTTGCGAATTATGTCAAGGAGATCACCCTACTGGTTTCTGTCCTCCACTAGAAGAAGTGAGTTATGTGAACAATCAAAATCAGGGTTATCAAAGGCAACCTCCTAACAATCAAGGTTATCAACCTAGAAACAATCAAGGCTATCAACCATCAAGGTTCAACAATCAAAATTTTCAGCAACAAAGTCTCTATCAACACCCAAACTCTCAAGGCCAACAGTCGCAAGGAGGAAATTCCAAGCTAGAGGACACTCTTCAACAATTCATGCAAGCCTCCATGGCAAATCAGAAGAGTAACGAAGCAGCAATTAAGAATCTGGAAAATCAAGTAGGCCAACTTGCGAAGCAACTGTCGGAACAAAACGCAGGATCTTCCTTTTCCGCTAACACTCAAACCAATCCGAAGGAGCATTGTAAAGCAATTTTCACGAGGAGCGGTAAAGAGTTGACAAGTGAAAAGAGTGAGGAAATTACAGTAGAGAATGATGAGGATGAGTTGTTGGAAAAAGAGGACATGGTTGGTGGAAGGGAGAAAGTGGCTGGAACTCTTCAGTTCGCGCCGCAACCCCCCTCCGCGCCGCGAAAAGAGCAGGATTTGCCATCAAAGGAACATCCTGAATTGGAGGTGAAAAAGGATGCTGAACCAAGAAAGAAGAAGAAAGGAGAGAAAGGTGTGAGCGTCATTCCAACCCAACATCTACCTTATCCACATGCTCCATCGAAGAAGGACAATGCTAGGCATTATGCACGGTTCATGGACATATTCAAACAACTTCAAATCAATATTCCATTTGCCGACGCATTAGAACAAATGCCACGGTACGCAAAGTTCATGAAGGACATTCTTACAAAGAAAAGGAAACATGTGGAAGACGAAACCATCTTACTTGATGCACGTTGTAGTGCCATCATTCAAAATACTCTCCCAAGGAAGGAATCCGATCCGGGCCGAGTCGTGTTATCGGTGACCATTGGAAGCACATACATTGGTAATGGTTTGATTGAATTGGGATCTAGCATCAATCTAATTCCCTTATCCATTGTCAAAAGATTGGGAAATGTGGAGATCAAATCGACAAGGATGACTTTACAACTAGCCGACAAGTCTACTACTTCACCATATGGAATTGCTCAAGACATGTTAGTGAAAGTGGACAAATTCTTGTTTTCGGTAGATTTTGTGATAGTAGAGATGGATGAGGATCGTGATGTTCCTCTAATTCTTGGAAGACCATTCATGAAAATAGCCCGGATGATGATCGACATAGATGATGGACTAATGAAGGTGAGAGTGCAAGATGAAGAGGTGACCTTTAATCTTTTTGAAGCTATGAAGCATCCAAATGACAAGCATGATTCTTTCCGAATTGATGCAATCGAAGAGGAAGTAGTGGAGGTCGCAAACCAGGTTCATATTTCTAATCCTCTAGAAAGATCTCTTATCGGAGCATACAATGTGTTGACCGAAAATGAGGAAAAAGAGATTGAAGCAATGTTGCATGAGTTAGAATCTTGTGGTGAGCTTACTTATCAAGAAGGAACAAAGGAGGACTTGGATGCGATGAAGAAAACGGAAGAACCAAAATTAGAGTTGAAAATGCTTCCTTCACATTTGAAGTATGTGTTCCTTGGTGACGAATGTACTAAACCGGTGATTATAAGCAATACCTTGTCCACAAAAGAGGAAGACAAATTGATTCAAGTGCTGAAAAAGAATGAAGGTGCAATAGGGTGGGTGTTATCCGACTTGAAGGGTATTAGTCCGGCCTATTGTATGCATAAGATCATGATGGAGGAGAATTTCAAACCCGTTGCACAACCTCAAAGGCGTCTAAATCTATCGATGAAAGAGGTAGTTCGGAAAGAAGTTGTCAAACTCTTGGAAGCCGGAATGATTTATCCTATATCCGATAGTGCATGGGTGAATCCGGTACAAGTAGTTCCCAAGAAAGGTGGCATGACGGTTATCAAAAATGATAAAAATGAGTTGATTCCGACAAGAATGGTAACCGGGTGGAGGATGTGTATTGACTATAGAAGGTTGAACCAAGCTATAAGGAAAGATCATTTCCCACTACCTTTCATGGACCAAATGTTGGAGAGGTTAGCCGGCAAAAAATTCTACTGTTTCTTGGACGGGTACTCGGGGTACAATCAAATTTCGGTCAATCCAGCGGATCATGAGAAGACAGCTTTTACACGTCCTTTTGGCATCTTTGCTTACCGAAGAATGCCTTTTGGGTTATGTAATGCACCGGCCACATTTCAACGGTGTATGCAAGCTATATTCTCGGACTTAATAGAAGAATGCATTGAGGTGTTCATGGATGATTTCTCGGTGTATGGATCATATTTTGATTTGTGCTTAAAACATCTTGATGTGGTTTTGGGAAGATGCGTGGAGACCAACTTAGTGCTCAATTGGGAAAAATGCAACTTCATGGTCACCGAAGGTGTTGTACTCGATCACAAGATCTCCTCCGAAGGATTAGAGGTTGACAAAGCCAAGGTGAAAGTTATCGGGAAACTACCACCCCCAACAAATATAAAAGGAATAAGGAGCTTTCTCGGACATGCCGGTTTCTACCGGAGATTCATCAAAGATTTTTCAAAGATAGCAAAGCCTTTGAGCAACTTGCTCAACAAAGGTACGCATTTTCTTTTCGATGAGTCATGTCTCAAAGCTTTCCTTGATTTAAAAGAAAAGTTAGTCACCGCACCCATAATCGTGGCACCAAATTGGAAACTTGATTTTAAACTTATGTGTGACGCTAGCGATTATGCGGTTGGTGCGGTGTTGGGTCAAAGAAGAGATAAAGTTTTTCATGCTATTCACTATGCTAGTAAAGTGTTAAATGAAGCACAAGTCAATTATGCGACAACTGAAAAAGAGTTACTAGCCATAGTGTACGCATTGGAAAAGTTTAGAGCTTACTTGATTGGGTCAAAAGTTGTAGTCTACACTGACCACTCAGGGATAAAATATTTGCTAACCAAGCCGGATTCCAAACAAAGACTAATTCGTTGGATTCTCTTATTGCAAGAGTTTGATTTGGAAATCCGGGATAAAAAAGGTTCCGAAAACTTGGTGGCGGATCATTTGTCTCGGTTGGTCAATGTGGACATTACAAACAAAGAAGAGGAAGTGAGAGAAGAATTTCCGGATGAAAACTGTATGCGATTCAAGTGAGGCCTTGGTTTGCTGATTTTGCTAATTATAAAGCAACAGGTTTAATGTAACACCCTTCTAAAATACCCCAAATATTTAATTAAAATAATAAAAATATCAATCAGAGTAATTATGCCCTGAAGGGTGTCACACAATCATTTCACACCAATCATCAATATATCCTGTCATGCTCATTTATTCAATCAAAATAGGACACTTTTGCATAATTCGCAGCGGATACAAAATAACAACATTCAAATCATGTACTACATTACATGTAAAGTTGTTCAACAACCAAAAGAAAACATAGTAAAACATCCCATCCCGATGTTACATCTACCAGAGCATGACCCACTAAGGACTACACTAGACTCCCAGGACTAGCTTCTATTCAATCACTGCTCGTTACCTGAAAACATAGTTGTAAGGGTGAGTCCTTCAATCGATATAATAAGCATTATAAAATATCATGTAATGCTAAGTAATATAACACATATCATTACCCTAAACAGATTACACATATTCAGCAACGGCAATATCAACTCATAATCATCACCATCATCATACTCAAACTCAAAACAACCATAAAACACACGTATAATATTGGAATACATCCATTCATATTATACGCCATACATACATATATTATGCAATGAGACTCCATGCATGCGGTACCGACTACTCGTGAACATATAGTTCAACCTCACCGACCAAATCCAGGTACGGCTACCAAGCTCACTAGTCCCACTCATTTGAGACCTAGTGACTCACATCACTAATTCCTCACCATGGGAATTAGCTACCACCCCAAGGGCTATGCTATGCACGCTAAATCACCTAGCATGCAAACATCAACAACAATCCACAATAACTCTTCACTAATTCCTCACCATGGGAATTAGTTACCACCATAAAGGCCACAACATGCATGCTAATCACCTAGCAATGCTACATCATCAACAACAATTCAAGAATAGATATATGCTCACACTCTAAGCCATAAAACAGTCTATTCACAAATGCACACATAACTGATTCATTCACAGCATCACGCATACTATCGCACATCAGCAGTATTTTATCACATAAGCATATCATATCATGCCAAATAACAACCACAGTATTAGTACACTCTACTAATACCTATACTACTCAAAACAACGGGAAATGATCCCTAATATATCATACATCATCTGCATTACATTACTCAGCTGAACAGTTAAAAACTGCACAACAACAGCTCAGGAAAATCACAATCCTACCAATACGCGTATTGCCTAACCCCATACGCGTATGGCCCATCTCCTGACAAAATCCCATACGCGTAACACCATCTCATACGCGTATGCTACGCGTATCAATTCCCCATACGCGTACCAACAGAGACCAAACCACGTTCAAAACATCATCTTCCTCATCCATACGCGTATTGCCTAGTGCCATACGCGTACCATGCCATCTCATACGCGTATTGCCTAGTGCCATACGCGTATGACCAGAAACCAGACTTCCAGATCTGCTATGGCTTTCTCTGCTACGAGATCTATCCAATTCAACCTTCCACAGTCCAATTTTTCACAATAATTGTTCATATCATCTAACACGAATCATACCCTATTCGATTTCACAAAATCTAACATTTTTACATCTAATTCCTACGAATTCCTCTCAATCATAACCCAATTTCGTTCATCCAATATTTCACAATTTCATCATAATCATCCAATTCAGAGATCAATCAATGGTTTATCACTACCCATGACATATTATCCCATAATACCCATTAAACGATGATAAACCCCCCTTACCTGAGTTAATCCGGCAAATCTCTGAGCTTCAAGCTTTTTCCCTCTTCAACCCTTGTTCTCTGGCTCTCTTTGCCCTTTTCCACTTTTCTGTCTCCTTTTTTTCCTTTTCACGTGAAAAATAAACCCTTTTACTAAATGGGACCTTTTTCTAACTTCCAACTTTTATTCCAATAAAATAATAACCCAATAATAGTAATTCCAATAATATAAAAATTCCAATTATTTAATTAAATTAATAAATATATTATTAACTCAATTTAAATAATTATCTTATTTTATCGGGGTGTTACAACTCTCCCCCACTAAAAGAGTTTTCGTCCTCGAAAACATACCTCAAGTGAATAACTCAGGATAAGACTCCTTCATCTGACTCTCAAGTTCCCAAGTTACATTGCCACCTGCTGGTCCTCCCCAAGCTACCTTTACCAAAGCAATCTCTTTACCCCGCAACTGCTTCAACTCTCGATCCTCGATCCTCATAGGTGATGTTTCAACAGTCAGGTTATCTCTCACCTGTACATCATCTACTTGGACCACATGCGACGGATCATGAATGTACCTCCTCAACTGAGACACATGAAAAACCTCATGCAAATTCGCAAGTGACGGCGGTAAAGCGATACGATAGGCTACCTCTCCTATCCTCTCCAATATCTGATAAGGACCAATAAATCGAGGTGTCAACTTCTTCGACTTCAAAGCTCGACCAACCCCAGTTATCGGAGTAACACGAAGAAACACATGATCTCCCTCTTGGAACTCAAGTGACTTCCTCCTCTTGTCGTGATAACTCTTCTGACGACTCTGAGCAATTCTCATCTTCTCCTGAATCATCTTAATCTTTTCCGTAGTTTGTTGAACAATCTCCGGTCCAACCACAGCACTCTCACCGGATTCATACCAACATAAAGGTGTCCGACATCTCCTACCATACAAAGCTTCAAACGGTGCCATACCAATGCTCGAATGAAAACTATTGTTGTAGGTAAACTCAATCAAAGGTAACTAACAATCCCAAGCACCTCCCTTTTCCAAAACACAAGCTCTCAAAAGATCCTCTAGTGACTGAATCGTCCTCTCAGTCTGACCATCAGTCTGCGGATGATATGCAGAACTCAATCTCAACTTGGTTCCCAAAGCCCTCTGCAAACCTTCCCAGAACTTCGATGTAAATCTAGGATCTCTGTCCGAAACAATACTCGACGGAATACCATGCAAACTTACAATCTTCTCAATATACAACTCGGCTAATCTCTCTAACGGATAATCCATTCTGATCGGAATGGAATGAGCCGATTTCGTCAATCTATCAACAATCACCCAAATGGCTTCAAAATTCTTAGTTGTCCTCGATAAACCAGAAACAAAATCCATACTGATACTATCCCACTTCCACTCTGGAATAGCCAACGGTTGCATTAGTCCAGACGGCTTCTGATGCTCAATCTTCGACTTCTGACAAGTCAAACAAGAATAAACAAAACTCGCAATTTCTCTTTTCATTCCCGGCCACCAAAATAACTTTTTCAAATCATGATACATCTTCCTAGCCCCAGGATGAATACTCAGGCCACTACGATGTCCTTCCTCAAGAATACTCTTCTTAAGTTCGGTAACATCCGGAATACACACCCGATTACCAAATTTCAAAACACCATTCTCATCCACTCTGAATTCACCACCTTGACCTTGATTCACTAGAGTCAACTTATCAACCAAAAACACATCGGATTTCTGACCTTCTCTAATCTCATCCAGAATACTACTTGTTAACTTCAACATTCCCAATTTAACACTATTGTGAGTACTCTCACACACCAAACTCAAGTCTCTAAACTGTTCAATTAAATCCAATTCCTTAACCATTAACATAGACATATGTAATGATTTCCGACTCAGTGCATCAGCCACTACGTTTGCTTTACCCGGATGGTAATTCAAACCAAAGTCATAATCCTTCAGAAACTCTAACCATCTCCTCTGTCTCATATTCAGCTCTTTCTGATCAAACAAATACTTTAAACTTTTATGGGCACTGAAAACCTCAAATCTTGACCCATACAAGTAATGCCTCCATAACTTCAGAACAAATACCACGGCTGCCAACTCTAAATCGTGTGTCGGGTAGTTCCTCTCATGAACCCTCAGTTGTCTCGAAGCATAGGCTATAACCTGCTTATTCTGCATCAACACACCACCCAAACCCAACAATGAAGCATCACAGAAAACCTCAAATAGTTCTGACGGACTTGGTAATATCAAAATAGGAGCAGTAGTTAACCTTCTCTTTAACTCTTGGAAACCTTCTTCACATTTCGAGTCCCAAACAAACGCTTGCCCCTTTCTAGTCAACATCGTCAACGGTAACGCCAACTTAGAAAATCCTTCAATGAACTTCCTATAATAACCTGCAAGTCCAAGAAAACTTCTTATCTCAGAAACCGACTTCGGAGCTTCCCACTTAGATACCGCTTCTATCTTAGAAGGATCAACAGCAACACCACCTCTTGAAATCACATGTCCAAGAAAACTAACCTCTTCTAACCAAAATTCACACTTAGACAGTTTAGCAAATAACTTCTTTTCTCGTAGAATTCCTAACACTACTCTCACATGCTCCGCATGCTCTTCTTCAGATTTCGAATACACCAAAATATCGTCAATAAACACCACAACAAACTTGTCTAGGTACGGATGGAAAATCCTATTCATATACTCCATAAATACTCCAGGCGCATTAGTCACACCAAAAGGCATTACAGAATACTCATAATGTCCATACCTTGTTCTGAAAGCAGTCTTCTGAATATCCTCAGTTTTCACACGTATCTGATGATAACCCGATCTCAAATCTATTTTGCTGAACACACTCGCACCAACCAACTGATCCATCAAATCATCAATCCTCGGCAAAGGATACCGATTCTTGATCGTCACTTTATTTAGTTGTCTGTAGTCCACACGCAACCTCATAGTACCTTCTTTCTTCTTAACTAATAACACTGGTGCACCCCACGGTGACACACTCGGACGAATAAATTTCTTATCCAACAGATCTTCCAACTGACTCTTCAATTCAGTTAACTCAACAGCAGACATACGGTACGGAGCCATCGATATCGGCCTAGTACCAGGTACCAAATCAATCGAGAATTCAACCTCACGCTCTGGCGGTAATTCATTCACTTCTTCAGGAAACACATCAGGAAAATCACACACCACAGCTAGATCGCAAATCACCAGTTTATCTTTAGCCTCCAAAGTCGCTAACAGCGTAAACAACTCTGCCCCATCTGCTACTGCCTCATTCACCTGCCTCGCTGATAGAAACAAACTCTTTCCTTCCTCAATCTCAGGAAAAATCACAGTCTTATCAAAACAGTTGATAGAAACTCGGTTAAACACCAACCAGTTCATACCCAAGATAACATCGATCTGCACTAGTGGAAGACACACTAGGTCCACTCCAAAGTCTCTACCAAAAATACTCAAAGGGCAATTTAAACAAACTGAAGTAGTAGTCACTGAACCCTTCGCAGGAGTATCAATCACCATACTTCCAAGCATCTCAGATATCTCTAACTTAAGTTTCACAGCACAATCCAAAGATATAAAGGAATGAGTCGCACATGTGTCAATAATAGCTACAAGAGGAAAGCCATTAATATAACACGTACCTCGGATCAACCGATCATCTGCAGCAGTCTCAGAACCCGATAAAGCAAAGACCTTGCCTCCCGACTGATTCTCTTTCTTCGGCTTAGGACACTGCGGACTGATATGACCCACCTCTCCACAGTTGAAACAAGTCATAGTCTTCAACCGGCACTCTGCAGCCAAGTGACCACCCTTGCCACACTTGAAACACTTCTTCTCAGCACTGGTACACTCATGGAAACGATGTCCAGCCTGACCACATCTGTAACACTTGGCAGGGGCACTGGAGTCTCCCCCACTAGGCCTCTTCATCCCACTCTGTCTCTGGAAACCTTTGCCAGCTGCATACGGTTTCCCACGGTCAGTCTGATTCTTGCCTTTCCTATCAACCCTTTGCTGATAGCTCTCTGCTCTAGCCTTGGAATCTTGTTCAAAAATCCTGCAACAGTCAACCAAATCAGAAAACACTCTAATCCGCTGATACCCAATAGCCTGCTTAATCTCGGGACGCAACCCGTTCTCAAACTTCACACATTTCGAAAATTCCCCAGTAGCCTCGTTATAGGGAGTATAATACTTTGACAGCTCTGTGAACTTAGCAGCATACTCAGTAACAGACCTGTTACCCTGTTTCAATTCCAAGAATTCTATCTCTTTCTTTCCTCTGACATCCTCTGGAAAATACTTCCTCAGGAATCTCTCTCTGAACACTGCCCAAGTAATCTCAGCATTCCCAGCAGATTCCAACTCAGCGCGGGTAGCAACCCACCAATCATCTACTTCCTCTGACAGCATATGCGTACCGAACCTGACCTTCTGGTTATCGGCACACTCAGTCACTCGGAAGATCCTCTCGATCTCCTTCAACCACTTCTGAGCACCATCTGGATCGTATGCTCCCTTGAACATTGGAGGATTGTTCTTCTAGAACTCACTCAGTTGACGAGCAGCTCCCATTCCCACAACATTCGGATTTCCCCCAAGTACTCCAGCTAGCATACCCAGAGCCTCAGCAATTGCAGCATCATCTCTACCTCTTCCAGCCATCTCTATTCTGAAAACCCAACAAGCTAAACAATAAGTACTGATAGGGTTACACAACACCTATCCCGTACAGGGAAAACAGAATAATTACGACTCGACTCGACCGACTATGCTCTGATACCACTAATGTAACACCCTTCTAAAATACCCCAAATATTTAATTAAAATAATAAAAATATCAATCAGAGTAATTATGCCCTGAAGGGTGTCACACAATCATTTCACACCAATCATCAATATATCCTGTCATGCTCATTTATTCAATCAAAATAGGACACTTTTGCATAATTCGCAGCGGATACAAAATAACAACATTCAAATCATGTACTACATTACATGTAAAGTTGTTCAACAACCAAAAGAAAACATAGTAAAACATCCCATCCCGATGTTACATCTACCAGAGCATGACCCACTAAGGACTACACTAGACTCCCAGGACTAGCTTCTATTCAATCACTGCTCGTTACCTGAAAACATAGTTGTAAGGGTGAGTCCTTCAATCGATATAATAAGCATTATAAAATATCATGTAATGCTAAGTAATATAACACATATCATTACCCTAAACAGATTACACATATTCAGCAACGGCAATATCAACTCATAATCATCACCATCATCATACTCAAACTCAAAACAACCATAAAACACACGTATAATATTGGAATACATCCATTCATATTATACGCCATACATACATATATTATGCAATGAGACTCCATGCATGCGGTACCGACTACTCGTGAACATATAGTTCAACCTCACCGACCAAATCCAGGTACGGCTACCAAGCTCACTAGTCCCACTCATTTGAGACCTAGTGACTCACATCACTAATTCCTCACCATGGGAATTAGCTACCACCCCAAGGGCTATGCTATGCACGCTAAATCACCTAGCATGCAAACATCAACAACAATCCACAATAACTCTTCACTAATTCCTCACCATGGGAATTAGCTACCACCATAAAGGCCACAACATGCATGCTAATCACCTAGCAATGCTACATCATCAACAACAATTCAAGAATAGATATATGCTCACACTCTAAGCCATAAAACAGTCTATTCACAAATGCACACATAACTGATTCATTCACAGCATCACGCATACTATCGCACATCAGCAGTATTTTATCACATAAGCATATCATATCATGCCAAATAACAACCACAGTATTAGTACACTCTACTAATACCTATACTACTCAAAACAACGGGAAATGATCCCTAATATATCATACATCATCTGCATTACATTACTCAGCTGAACAGTTAAAAACTGCACAACAACAGCTCAGGAAAATCACAATCCTGCCAATACGCGTATTGCCTAACCCCATACGCGTATGGCCCATCTCCTGACAAAATCCCATACGCGTAACACCATCTCATACGCGTATGCTACGCGTATCAATTCCCCATACGCGTACCAACAGAGACCAAACCACGTTCAAAACATCATCTTCCTCATCCATACGCGTATTGCCTAGTGCCATACGCGTACCATGCCATCTCATACGCGTATTGCCTAGTGCCATATGCGTATGACCAGAAACCAGACTTCCAGATCTGCTATGGCTTTCTCTGCTACAAGATCTATCCAATTCAACCTTCCACAGTCCAATTTTTCACAATAATTGTTCATATCATCTAACACGAATCATACCCTATTCGATTTCACAAAATCTAACATTTTTACATCTAATTCCTACGAATTCCTCTCAATCATAACCCAATTTCGTTCATCCAATATTTCACAATTTCATCATAATCATCCAATTCAGAGATCAATCAATGGTTTATCACTACCCATGACATATTATCCCATAATACCCATTAAACGATGATAAACTCCCCTTACCTGAGTTAATCCGGCAAATCTCTGAGCTTCAAGCTTTTTCCCTCTTCAACCCTTGTTCTCTGGCTTTCTTTGCCCTTTTCCACTTTTCTGTCTCCTTTTTTTCCTTTTCACGTGAAAAATAAACCCTTTTACTAAATGGGACCTTTTTCTAACTTCCAACTTTTATTCCAATAAAATAATAACCCAATAATAGTAATTCCAATAATATAAAAATTCCAATTATTTAATTAAATTAATAAATATATTATTAACTCAATTTAAATAATTATCTTATTTTATCGGGGTGTTACATTTAACACCGGAAGACCTCACTTGCAATCAAAGAAGGAAATTCTTGGCGGATGCAAAATATTATGTATGGGATGATCTGTATCTGTTTAAGGTGGGTGTAGACAATATTCTGAGAAGGTGTGTAACAATTGAGGAGTCAAGAGACATCCTTTGGCATTGTCACAACTCTCCGTATGGAGGTCACTATAGCGGTTTGAGAACAGCCACTAAAGTGCTCCAATCGGGCTTTTATTGTCCATCTTTATTTAAAGATGCACATGAACATGCGAAGAGTTGTGATACATGCCAACGGAGTGGAGGAATAGGAAAACGGGACGAAATGCCTCTAACCAACATGCTAGAAGTAGAAGTTTTTGATTGTTGGGGTATTGATTTCGTTGGCCCATTCCCCTCTTCTTTCTCAAATGAGTACATACTAGTGGTCGTTGACTATGTCTCGAAGTGGGTAGAAGCAATTGCTTCACCTAAGGCCGATGCCAAAACTGTGATCAAATTTTTAAAGAAAAACATATTTTCATGTTTTGGTGTGCCTAGGGTGCTGATAATGATGGAGGATCACACTTTTGCAATACACCTCTAGAAAAAGTTTTGCAACATTATGGTGTAAAGCACAAGGTGACCACTCCTTACCACCCACAAGCGAATGGTCAAACGGAGGTTTCTAACCGAGAAGTCAAACGGATCCTTGAGAAAACAGTCTCAAATTCAAGAAAAGATTGGTCTTTAAAACTGGATGAAGCTTTGTGGGCGTATCGTAACGCCTACTAAGCACCTATTGGGCTAACTCCGTTTCAAATGGTGTATGGGAAGACTTGTCATCTTCCAGTAGAAATGGAGCATAGGGCATTATGGGCTCTTAAATTCTTGAACTTCGACTCCACTTTAGCTGGAGAAAGAAGAAAAGGACAACTCCATGAATTGGAGGAATCAAGGAACAACGCTTACCATTCGAATAAACTTTACAAGGAAAAGGTAAAGGCATACCATGATGGAAAGGTCCGTCATAAGGAGTTTCATGTTGGACAAATGGTATTGATTTTCAACTCAAGGTTGAAGTTATTCCCGGGTAAGCTGAAGTCAAAGTGGTCAGGACCGTTCGTTGTCAAAGAGGTGCGCAACTATGGGGCCATTGTGATCGAGGATCCAAAGTCACAAGAGAGTTGGACTGTAAATGGTCAAAGACTCAAAGTCTACCATAGTGGCGACGTAAATCGGGATGTGTGTGTCATTTCTCTATCTAGACCGGGCTAATCATTGGACCGTCGAGCTCTAAACGACGTTAAACAAAGCGCTTGTTGGGAGGCAACCCAACATTGTAAGTCTGCATTTTACATTTTTTCAATTCTGCTGTGTTGATTTTCTGTTGTGTTAAATTTTATGAAATTGGGTTCTGTTTTCTGCCATTCGCCCCGCGACCATCGTTCGCCCCGCGAACTGAATGCAAAGCTTCAGTTCGTGCGGCGAATAAGCTTCGCCCCGCGAACAGTGCGTGGCAGAACCACTTAAGTTCTGTTAGGTTATATTTTCCTGTTCATTCCAATTCATTTTCAAAACACCAAGTTTCCCTCGTTTTCACTTCCACTCCCAAAATTTCCCAAAACTGAAAATTTTCCTTTCCCAAATCCCAAATCTTCATTTGCTAACAAGAATTAAGTGCTTCAATAAGGTATGTTATGCTTTTCATTTCCTCTTCTCCATTTCCTTTTGGATTCACATTTAGGTATGGTTAGGGATTGTAAAAAAAATTGAAGATCGACACTTGAAATCACTATGCATGTCTGATTTAGATTAGGAATAGGATAGAGTTGGAGACCATGACTGTTGGAAGTAGCATACCTCACATCTTTGGAACCCTAGGAGGCTCCTGGAGATTTCCTGGTTCGTAGGGTTCGCGCCGCGAACTGGAAATTCCAGGGCCATGTTTTTATGATGTTGAATGTTAACTTTATTCATGTTTTGTTGTGTGGTTGGTCTGATGTTTATTGCAGATGTCGAAGAGAACCAAAACCACGGCTTCCGTTCAACCCCGTTCACTAAGAAGGTTCACAAGCGACAAACACGAAGAACGATTCGAGAGCTTAATCAAGAGAACCATCCTGCCGGAGAGGTTCATCCGTTTAGCACCGGGTGGGACTTATCAGAGTTTGGTTTCAACTTTTGAGAGAAGAAGGTGGACAAAACTTTGTGAACCCGAAGTGGCAATCAACTATGATATTGTAAGGGAGTTCTACGCAAATGCTATGCACCTTGAAGAGGGAGTAACTTTCAACTACCAAACAAGGGTAAGAGGCAGGATCATTTCTTTTGGGAGGGATGTCATTAACTCATATCTTGGTAATCCTCTAACCCTTGGAGAGAACGAGCGGTGCGAGTATCGTACCCAGGAATTGGCTAATGTGTGGGATCTCCAAGCGATGAATGCTACCCTGTGCCTTAAAGGAAAATCATTTGACCTAAATGATCAAGGACATCCAAAATCTTGGAAAAGAGAAAATTTAAATCTGGGAGCAAGGGCATTTCTGGTGCTGCTGCTGAGCAATATTCGGCCAAGGAGCCACACCACCACGATTCCTCTGGATGTAAGGTGTTTGTTGTACTGCATTATGATCGGAAAATCTGTGGATGTAGCATCAATCATAGCGGGAGAAATGAGGAAGATGGCTATAAGTGGAACCAAATTCGGTGGTAAAGCAGGTGTGCTTGCGTACCCGGGGCTGATCATGGGACTTTGCCGTCGGGCGAATGTTGCCATTCCGGATGAAGTACACTTCTCTATCACCAGTGTGATTAACGATGCCTATCTGAATAGGTTCTGCCAAAGCCAAATGGATAGAACCGAAGGAGCTGGAACTTCGTCATCCAGACCCAGACCCCGACCCCGCACTACTTCAGTCTTTGACCAGATGGCGTTTGCCAATTATTGTTGCGAGAGCTTTGAGGCCTCTAGGAGGTCTCAATCATTTATCTTCGATGCTATGCAGAAACAATTCCAGAACACGTTCCTTGCACCCGAAGCCCGCACATTTCCTTCTCAGGCGGAATATGTGGCTTATGCTAATTGGCCTGAGGGCAGGCCAGATTTTATGGGGGGTGCAGGAGGTGGTGCAAACCCTAATGATGAGATGGAGGACGTCCTTGGAGCTGTTGGTGGTGGCCAAGAGGAGGAGGATTGAGGAGTTGGTGAATTTGAGGAGTTGTTGTCATTTTGAGTTTCTTTGTATTATTTTTGTTTTTGAAATTTTTTGATGTACTTTTGGGTGGCTCTAGTTCACCAAAACTTTGTTTTTGTTAGTTGTTTTGATAATTGCATGAATACTATTTGAGATTTAAGTGTGTTACAATCAAATTGGTTTACCAACATTTTTGTTTAATTGTTCTTACTCTTAAGTCAAGCTTAAAGCAACCGAGAAATTATCGCAAAGAAAGAAGCATAGGACACTTCGAGTGGTGATGATAAGAATTAGTGTCGGCATTTCAAGATACACTTTATCGCTTTCTAGACTTAACATGAGTAGTTTGATGGTGTGTGCAAATTTCATATCATAAACTCATTGAAATGTATGTCACCTTTGAATCAAAATAGGACTTAACCAATTGTGAAGAAGCTTTCCATTGTACACTAAAAAGCGGGAAACCAAGCATTATTTTAACTCATTCTTATCATGCTAAATCATGCATCAATATATTTTTGTGTGAAAATTTTGAAAATGATAGAGGCATTGTTTGTGAGAAAAACCACTTGACCAAAAAGTTTGAATCAACTAACCTTGTGAGGAATAATCCTTAGTTAAACCCCTTTGAGCTTATTTTAGGATTCATTTTATTGATCATTGTAAAATCAATTGAAAATTTTGGAATAAATGAATCCTAATTTCTTTCGTGTCAATTGAAACCTCAAATCGAGTTGTTTGCAAATTTTGCCTTTTGCTTATTTCTAAGTAGGGAGCATTATTGAATAAATTTGGTTTTGGAATCTAAAGTTAGGGAGAGTAAAGTGAAAAGTTGATTAGAAACTTGGAAAAGTGTGTTTTTATGAAAGGGTGAAAATATGAAAAGAAACAAGAAAAAGAAATCACCCTTGAAACCATAGAGCAAAGAAAAAAGAAAAGAAAGAAAAAAGCAAAGAAAATGCTCATGGTTGTGTGGATGTTAAAAGAAAAAGAAAAAAATAGGGATCAAAGAAAGGGAAATTGTGTAGAGTTAAATGTTTGGGAATGCTCCCTTAGGATATGCAACTTTGTAAATTCTCTTAATCATATCCTTTCTTGTAACCTAAGCCACATTACAACCTTTGAAAGACCTCTTGATTCTCATTTTTCACATGATTTGGTATTTGTTGTGATAACCGCATGATTTGAATTGTTGTTGATTTAATTGCTTGGATGAGTGAAAGTAACCCTTCATGTTATTCATCATTATTATGATGCGTGTGTAAGTTTGATTCAATTTTGACATATATGGCTTTGAATTCCTTGGAATGATTTTTGCACTCAACCATTTCCCTTATTCATGTTTTGTCTAGAATTGAGATAGGTGGATTGAGAAATTGCCAAACACTTTTGAACCATTTGAATGTCCTTGGTAAATCCTTGTTTAAATCTTGTGTCATTGCTTTGGTTGTGAGGGTGGAAACTTTTGTTTAGGGACAAACAAAATGCTAAGTTGGGGAGAGTTGTTAGGGACCAATTAATACTATTTTTTATATCATTTTATTGGTCCCTTTTACCAAGTCTTGATGAAATTACACACTTTTATTCTCACTATTTTGTATAAATGCAATTAGGTTTAATTTATTTTGTTTTGAATAGTTATTTCACATATTTGTTAGTTTTGTAGAATTTTTTAATAGAGATCTTTTGGAATGCAACATCATAATTTGGAAGAGGTGTTGAATGCAATTTGGAGGCCCAATTTTGGAAGCCTAATTTGGAAGACTCTTTTGTTGAAGCTTGCAAAGCAAGGAAGCTGAGGTAGCTTCAGTTCGCGCCGCGAAGGCTGCGAATCCAGCAAGCTGATTTTGGGTCAAAAGTGTTGTTTTGAAGGCCAACTGGTTTTGCCACTTTGATGTCTGCCTTGGGAGAGCTTTTCTGCCTTAGATGAGAAATGATCAAAAGAGGAAATGTCAACCCTTTTAGAAATTCAGAATGGAAATTGATATGTATTCTATTATTCCAATATTCTAACATTCATTATTATTCACACATTGATACATTGAGATATTTTTGAAAGAGAGAAAACAGAGTTTTTCTTCCATTTGCATTTTGCTTTGTAAAATGATGATGAGGAGCTAAACCCCATTTTGTCAAGATTGGAGGTAGTAGTTATTCTCATTTGTTTATGTATTCCATTTGATATATATATGATAAAAGATTGTTGATGTATTGAATATTGTTTTTGCCCTAAGTTGAAAATCAGATTTGAATAGTTGTTGAAAGAGATTATTTGAGTCTTGACATAAAATAGATTTTCAAGTAGTGAATAAGTTGTAGATATAGGTTTATTCATTACTCTTCTTTGGTATCAAACATTAAAGATTGCTATATTGATAGTTAGGTGGAGAGATCGTCTAAGGATCAATATAATGATTATCACAATATCATTTAGACATAAATGACTTTGAGAGGATACTTGAACATCATCAATAATCTTAAATCTATATAGTTATCATAAGGAATCATAAGCATTTGGAATAGTGAACTCCAATCTTGCCAAACTTTTACATTTGATTAAAACCATTTTACTGTTTTTAGTGACATTTACTCATAAGATAACTTTCCAAACAAAACAACCTTATTAGTTTCTAAACTTATAACAATTTGGATTATAGAACGGCGGTAATAACAACCAATCTCTGTGGATACGATATAAAAATATTTGCCAAAGATATACTTTTCAACAGGGGTTCGCAAAGATTTGGACTCGGTTCGTATGAAGAACCAAATGTTGAGTTGATACCGCATGCATATAGAGTTAAGTTGTGAGTCTGGTTCTGAGTGGGGACCGTGACGAGCATGAGTCGAGTCATTGTTGCATTATATTACATGATAATGAAATGTATGTGAATGATGAATGTTCTTGCATGATTGTGGGTGGGTGACTGTGATATGGGTGAGATATGAATACATGATGTTGATGTGTGTTATGATATGTGGATGATTTTGTAGATATATGAATCTATCATGAATGTTTATGCGCTGTTATTTATTCGAATGTATTCTCATCCACTTTTATATTATTGCATTTGTGCTCCTCTGGAGTACAGATAATCAGGTACCTGAGTAGGAGCTTGAGGTTGAGGATGGTGTTATACCTCTTTATTGTTTGTTTTTTGGGTTAAAAATGAGGTCACTCTGTTATGTAACACAAGGGGACGATCTATTTTATCATTTATTTTATGTTGCATATTTTTCCATTGATTCGTGATGTTATGAACCATGTTTTAAAACTAATAATGTGGTTGAGGCTTTTAATGCCAAACGTTTTATAACTTTCCGCTGCTTATCAAATGAGTTGTTTCATTATCATGTGGTTTCAAAAAGTGTTTGATGGTTGTGAGTAGCATCCTACTTGGTGAATATTTGTGATTTATACATGTTTTATTTACTTATTTTTTAAGTCGGGAAGTAGGGGGTTACAAATTCCACCTTAAGTTTTCCTCTCTTATTCTATTATGTTGTAGTTTGTGTTGAGAACTTAATTTCTCTTAGGAACTACCTCAAATCCACCAATCTCTTAAATGAATTATTTGTCACCCCTATTTATAAGGTTTAAAAGGATAGTCTCGCTAAGTGCATCACCCATGCTCGCTTAGCATGTCTGCTTTCTTCTAGGTTATGTAATGTTAGTTCACCTATAACTAGCCTTCCCACATATGCTTACTAAATGTACCGATCACACTTGCTTAGTCATCAAACAATTCTTTCATCTTGAAGTAACTTAATCCTAAAGTCATGAACCACATATGCTCCCTAAGTTCACCTGTGTTTCTTGGTTTAGTGAGGTTGCACATTTGCTCGCTAAGTGCACATGTGATCTTAGCTTAGCCAACCTTGTTTTGTTGGAAAAGTACTTTGGCTTGGTCTCTTGTGTTTCTTTGGTGATTTCTTGGTCCTTTTTACCCATTTTTAAACAATATATGGTTAAAATATCCATACAGACATTTTATCACTTTTCATTGATAAATCAGAGGGTTTCTCATTAATTATTTGTAAAATAAGTTAACAAGTGACAACGTATTTAACATGTTTTTGGTACTTATTAATTATTCCTAGCTTATATTTTTGTTTGTCCTCAAACAAAATCCATTCAAATGTTTTAGAAGAAGTTTAAATTGCACGTTTTAGGAGGAGTTAGATGACTTGATCAGGAATTTGAAAAAGCGTTGTTTTATGTCATGATTTTCTTTACAATGAAAGTTCATAATCAACATTATAGTAATAATAAAGCCATAGCATAAGAATGAAAATTTGCTTTACCAAAGTAATATTTCAAAACATGTCTAGATCAATAGTCAATTTTCATGAGAATCATATTCTCACAAACTATCTCTAGAAATGGTTAGTGTTTCTTTCATTATTGGATAATGAATAAACTATAGAAACATTTTACATTTCATTCGAGTAGTATCAAAAGATACATGATCAGTCATATATCACGAAGATCGTTCTTTTGGTTGTAACGTGGTTGGAATACAAAAAATATTGGTTATCTTTGGATTCAAAAAACCTAAAGACAAAAGAGTAAAAAAGATTGGTATATCATTTTGTTTTCAAAAAGTATTTTCTTTTCTTTCCACTTTACAACATTTTCTTTTTGGTGACTTTCTTGTATTTTATGCTTTGACATTTTGATTTCTTTTCTTTTCTTTTTTCTTTTTGTTATTTCAAAGCATATTCTTTTCTCTTTTTTTTTCACCATTTACTACTTAATTTTCCAAATTTTTGCTTTTCTTCCTAACTTTATTGTTTGACACCCTTGCATTTTTTTAGTGCTTTCTTATCCTTAAGACAAGGTGGTGAACATTATTTTTATTTTAAAATTAGCTAAGGATTATAACATTAAAATCAACACTCTCTTAATCTCCTAGTCATCACACCTTATATTTATGACTATGAGGTCATTATCATGTAGATAGATGCATAGCGAGTCTTTCTTAAAAAAGGTGATATCGGACTCCATCATTTTTTCTCGCATAAATCAGGACAGGTGGGTGAGCCTTTTATGGCCAGAACTTGGCGCGCATACCTTATGCGACAGAAGCATCCCCAACAAAACCTCTTATGATGTTCTTTGGGTGTAACAGTGTTGACCTGATATTTTCTACCTAGTAGGAAAATCAAGGCAAATAACACATTTGGTGAAGTACTAAATGTTACCAGTGATGTACTAGAGTCGACAATATTCATACGTCGAGTGCAACACCCTATTTTCCCTGCGCATAAATATACAATAAAACCAAAATATTTACACAATTAAATAGGATGTCATACATTCTCTTTCCAAAACATCCATGCCCTGTAACACTTTATCAATTTAAAACAACAATTAACACTTGTTTCACCGCATATATCAATTAAAGTAAAACATTCTAATACACCTGTCATCGTATGCTCGCCATCACTTAAGGTATCATCACAATGAAAATCATAATGAATAAGCAAGCTTCATAATAGTTAAGTCACATTAAAAATACTTCACTTGAATTAAACCAATGTGGCAAAAGTCTCCACCATAACATCAGCTCAAACGTCAAGTGTGTAACATACGACTCTCCATTAGCAAAAACAAAATCTGAATAAAATAATCAAACATTCTCAACCCCGATGTTACAGGATCAGAGCAAGACTCCTAAAATAACGATAAACTAAATGAAGTAACTCTAGGAGTTAACTTTCACTCACAGTAGCTAACTCTACTCCTAAGTATCTGCAAGATATCCATGGTGGACAACATAAAAGCAAAGGGGGTGAGAAACAACAAAACAATATAAATAATGTAAATAATGTTAAGGTAGAAAGTACACAACAAACGCACATTCATTACACATTAATCAACAACATACTCTCACATCCAAATCATGGCAACAATTACGTAATCACATATAATCATCAACATCACGAACAATCAAATGCACATGCAATCATATATGGAAAGGTACTCCATAACTGACTCATTGTGCATGCGGTACCATTCTTGAACACTCATGTTCATCTCGCTCTCGATCCCCACCATAGAACTAGAGCACACTAAATCGTTACCATCGCCATAGGTAACACTTCATTGATCCCCGCCTTAAATTGACTACTCGCTCCCGATCCCCACCATAGGACCAGAAAACACCAAAGTTCATTACCATCACCATAAGTAACGCTTCAATAAGTCCTCACTAGAACTAAGTACTCGCTCCGGATCCATACCATTGGACTAGAGCACACAAAAACTGCATTGAAGACCGTACACCATGACGCATGACTCTTAATAACATGCATTATCACAAAAAGGTTCACCAAAACGATCCCCATTCACATCTCATCATTATGCATCACTTCATCCAGCATATGTAATAATTAATCCATGTTACAACACCAATTAAACAATAACCAACAATAGCAACTCATAGAATGTAGATTCATAGATATTCATTCATGTTACTTGTAACACCCTAAACCCCGGATAATAGATTTTAAATAAAAATAACACGAAAAAGATATTACTCCATCATAAATACTTCATAAATCATAAAACAACAGATGTTGAACAACGGAAATTTACTTAGAAACACCATAAAACGTGTCTAAATAAAACTGAATCAATACATCATAATCAAAATCTCATAATAGTTTATTACAAACAAATCAAAGTAATGCAAACAAACGCCCTTATCCCCAGTGTTACAGATCAGAGCATTCTTATTCGAAAACTAGAATATAAGGAAGATAAAATTCTATTGAGAGGCAATAGCCATCTCACTGTAACAACGAAATGCAGTCCTGCTAATTACCTGTGCAAAGCACACCACAAAACCAACAAACAAGAAAGGTGTGAGAATATACTTACATATAGTAACAGTGTGATTTCAGCAACAGAATGACATTAAGAAACATAACAATCATACATAAATGATATATATATATATATATATATATATATATATATATATATATATATATATATATATATATATATATATATATATATATATATATATATATATATATATATTACAATCACAAGCACACATCACAACAAAATGTAATGCTATGATCCACCAACTCTGTCACCTATATGCATGTGGTACCAAAAATATATTATGGAATTAGAAGAATATTACTGCTTTTATTCCACTAGTCTCTGGTCCTTCCCACCTAGACCAACATTCCCCACCAATGGATCTGAGACTCGCCCCTGGTCTTTTCCACAAAGACCAACGATCCCCACCAATGGATCTGAGGCCACCAAAATGGACCGAAGTCCCACATAAACTCCAAAATACATGAATGCATGTTAATATGAATCACGAATATGCATTTCATGGATAAACATCATAATTCACCAAAATCATGTATAATAATTCTTATAAACACCAAAATTATCCCAAAGGATATCACCAAAATAAGTTTCATTCACGAACCACAAATTATCCGATAAGGATCACTCAAATTCAAATCACCTAAAATTTTGTTTATTAAACAATATATTCATTTTTCTTACACCCAAAATTATTTAGTTAATTATATTCATAAAAGTGAGTTAAATATACTAATATTTTTATAATATTTTATAAAAGGTATATTTAATTACTTTAAAACTATTTAATCACAATTTCAATTAAAAATAAATATTTTGTTAATTTTAACTTTATTTAAAAATATATATTATTATTCACCAGAAAGATGAAACAAAATTTGAAATTTATTATAATCAAAAATTGAATCCTTATGGCATTGCCAAATATCTTTAAATACATAAAACAAATAAACCATAAATTGTTGAAATTTCAGAAAATAGTAAAATGCTGTTTTCGGAACTTAAACGAGCTTAAACGGCTTAAAAACCGAATACTCACTAGTTATAGTGAGTTGGATTTCTAGGACGATTCCCTTTCCGAAAATATATAATATGAGGTATTCTGACATCGGACGCCCAACTTGCGCAAAATTCCGCTGAACCGCTCTGAAACGCGACTTCTCATTCGATACGAGCAACCATTCGATATGAGCAACCAGCCCTCCTACCTCAGATTTTCCAAGTTTCCGCCTCCCAATGTCGAATTCTTACCACATAAAATTATGAATGACAAACTCCCAAAAGTTATGATTTTCACCAAAAGATTAATTTTAGAGTTTTTAGATTTTCTCCAAAAGGGTTAGGGTCAACAAAACCATAAAATAAAGGATAAAGAGTGACCAAATGAGATTATGATATTATCTCTATAAACACTTATGAGGGTTGGGTCAAACCCCATATGGTCAGACCAAATGAGCATAATAAAATACTTGTATTTTGATTTGATACATTTCACAGAGATGAAAAATAATTGTTGATAAGAGGGTAAGAGAGCCCTCATCATTGTGCTGCCTAAAACCCACTCTATAGTAAACAATCCCCCTTACCTTATCGATTAAGCTTTCAAGATCGTGATGTTCCCCCTTCTCCAAAGCGTTGCCTCAAGATCGCTCCCAAAATGGTCTCTCCAGACTCAGATACACCGTTTATAGATATGCGTCAAACCTTAATTTCTCTCTCACTGTCACACTCTCATTACGATATATATTATGTTTAATCCAATTAAAGATTAATTCTCAAATATTTAATCCCAAACGAAATATTTATTTAATTGATAAATAAAATAAAATAAATCTTAAATTAAATAATTATTCAATTAAGTGTCACACCTTTAATATTTAAATAAAATATTTATTTGATTTTAAAAGGAAAATATATTTTTAACATAAGGTGTCACCCTATATTTAAATAATTAAATAATTAATACTATAAACCTCAAATAATTATTATCGTTATTTTAAATAATAAAATAAAATATACCGCTCTTAACCAAATATTTTAATAATTACTAAATTATTAAAATACCCTTGAATACTCCAAAACTTCATAAAACACCCAAAAACACACCAATATCACATAAATAAATTATCAAATAATTCATAAAATGCTATAATTAAATAAAAAACAATTAAATAAATTAGGGGCGTTACAACTCTCCCCCACTTAAAAAGATTTTCGCCTTCGAAAATTACATGGTGAAAACAACTATGGGTAGGATTCCTTCATGATGCTCTCCAACTCCCAAGTCATGCCAACTCCAACAGGTCCTCCCCAAATGACCTTCACTAGAGTAATCTTTTTTCCTTGCAACTGCTTAAATTTTCAATCCACGATCCAAATAGGAGTTGTTTCAACAGTAGGTTGTCACGAACATGCACATATTCCATTTGGATTACGTGCTAAGGATCATGAGCATACTTCTGAAGCTGCAACACATGGAAAACATCATGTAGGTTCGAAAGAGACGGGGATAAGGCCACACGATAAACAACTGCTCTAATTCTCTGAGTAATCTTATACACTCCAATAAAGAGAGGAGTGAGCTCTTTAGACTTCATGGCTCTTCCAACACCAGTCACTAGAGCGACTCTCAGAAAAACGTGACCGTCATTCTGGAATTCAAGATCCTTTCTCTTTTTATTATGGTGACTCTTATGCCTACTCTGACTTACTTTGACTTTCTCAGTCGTCTGTTGCATAATTTCTGGTCCAAGTACAATGCTCTCTCCAGAATCATACCAACATAGAGGAGTCCTACATCTCCTATCATACAACACCTCGAATAGTGTCATCCCAATACTAGAAGGGTAATTGTTATTGTACATGAACTCTATCAGAGGCAAGTAACTATCCAAGTACTGTCATGCTCTAGAACACAAGCCCTCAACAACTCCTCCAAAGACTGGATATTCCTCTTTGTCTGTCCATCAGTATGTGGGTGATACGCCGAACTCAATCTCAACTTAGTACCCAAAGCATCTTGTAAGATTCCCCAAAAATATGGATGTAAACCTCGGATCTCTGTCGGAGACGATACTCGACAGAATATTATGAAGCTTCACAATCACATTAATGTAAATCTCTACCCATAGATATGATATCCCACTTCCATTCTGGAATATTCAACGGTTGCATCAGTCCAGATGGTCTTTGATGCCCGACTTTAGATTTTTGACAAATTAAGCTAGAATAACTAAATTATGCAATGTCCCTCTTCATTCTTGACCACCAGAACATTTTATTTCAATCCTAATACATCTTAGTGGCTCTTGGATGAATACTCAAACTACTTCGACGACTCTCCTCTAAGATCATTCTCTTAAACTCTGGCACATCAGATACACAACTCTGCTTCGAAACTTCAGAATTCCATTCTCATCAATTTGGAAATCCTCATTGTTGCTTTGACATACTAATGTTTGTCGATCAACCAAAGCCAAATCCAATCTCTGTTTCTCTTTGATCTCTTCAAGAAAACCAATGGTTAGCTTCAACATGCCCAATTTCACACTATTCGAAGTCACTTCATATACTAAGCTCAAATATCTAAATTGTTCAATCATTTCTAGCTTTATGACCATCATCGTCGACATGTGCAAAGATGTCCTGCTCAAAGCATCTGCTACCACATTAGCTTTACCAGGATGGTAATTCAAACCAAAGTCGTAGTCCTTCAAAAATTCTAAACATCTTCTTAATCTCATGTTAAGCTCCTTTTGATCAATGAGATACTTCAAACTCTTGTGATCATTGAAAACTTCAAATCTGGAACCATATAAGTAGTGCCTCCAAATCTTCAAAACAAAAACAACGCAACTAACTCCAAATCATGTTTAGGATAATTCATCTCATGAATCTTCATTTGTCGAGAAGCATAAGCCACCACCTGCTCATTCTGCATAAGCACTCCACCTAAACCCATCTTATATGCATCACAATAAACAACAAACAATTATGTAGGATTAGGTAGAATCAACATTGGTGCAGTTGTCAACTTCTTCTTCAAAGTTTGAAAATTTTCTTCACATGGTAGATCCCATACAAAAGGTTAACCCTTCCGAGTCAATTGCGTCAAAGGTAAGGCCTACTTTTAGAAACCCTCAATAAATATTCGACAATAACTAGCCAAGCCAAAAAAAAAAATATGATCTCAGTAATCGTCTTCGGAACCTCCCACTGTAACACTGTATTAACTTTCAAAGGATACGCCATTATACCGCCACTGGAAATCACCTGACCCAAGAAGCTGACTTCCCACAACCAAAACTCAGATTTAGATAGTTTCATAAATAACTTCTTTTCTTTTAAAACCTGAAGTACAATACAGAGATGTTATGCATGCTCTTCATCCGATTTATAGTAACTAAGAATATCATCAATGAATACCATAATAAACTTATCCAAGAACGGGTGAAAAGTTCTGTTCATATACTCCATAAATACACCAGGCGCATTAGAAACTCTGAATGGCATCACCGAACACTCATAGTGACCATACCGAGTTCTAAAGGAAGTCTTAGAAATAACTTCATCTTTCATTCTTATCTGATGATACCTCGACCTCAAGTCAATTTTACTAAACGCCCATGCTCCCCCTAGTTGGTCCATAAGATCATCAATTCTGGAAAATGGATATTTATTCTTGATAGTTACTTTGTTAAGCTGTCTGTAGTCCATACATAACCTCACATTGTCATCTTTCTTCTTCACTAACAAGACTCGATCTCCCCAAGGTGGTACACTCGACCTAATAAACTTCTTATCAAGTAAATCTCCCAATTGCTTCTTCAATTCAGCTAACTCTGTTGGAGACATTCTATACATTGCCATAGATACCGGTCTAGTTCCTGGTATCAAATCAATGTTGAATTCCGCTTCTCTTTCTGGTGGATGATCATTAATATCGTCTGGAAACACCTTTGGAAAATGACACACCATCGGGAATTCATCTATCTTTGCTTTACTTTCAGCCTTTAGGGATGCAAACATCACGAAAACTTGTGCTTCATCCTTCAGTAGTTCCTCCAATTAATTAGCAGAGTCCTGCAACCATGCTTGAGCACCCTCTGGATCATGCTTTCCCTTGAAAGTTGGAGGTTTATTTCTCAGAAACCTATTCAAACCACGATCACCTCCATCATCTTGTTGATTTTGTTTCCCATCGCATGGGCCAAAGCTTCCAATGCATCAACGATAGCTCGGTCGTTCCTTCCAGCCATATCTCTCTATTCAAGCAAGTAACTATTAGAAGAAATAATGTGTTGACAAAGTTTAACTAAACTCGTCACACAAAAGGAAGTAAATAATTAACGAAATATTGGCTGATTGGACCGACTATGCTATAATACCACTATGTAACACCCTAAACCCCGGATAATAGATTTTAAATAAAAATAACTGAAAAAGGATGTTACTCCATCATAAATACTTTATAAATCATAAAACAACAGATGTTGCACAACAGAAATTTACTTAGAAACACCCTAAAACATGTCTGAATAAAACTGAATTAATACATCATAATCAAAATCTCATAATAGTTTATTACAAACAAATCAAAGTAATGCAAACGAACGCCCTTATCCCAAGTGTTACAGATTAGAGCATTCTTATTCGAAAACTAGAATATAAGGAAGATAAAAGTCTACTGAGAGGCAATAGCCATCTCACTGTAAACAAGGAACTGCAGTCCTGCTAATCACCTGTGTAAAGCACACCACAAAACCAACAAACAAGAAAGGGGTGAGAATATACTTACATATAGTAACAGTGTGATTTTAGCAATAGAATGACATTAAGAAACATAACAAATATATATATATATATATATATATAGTGGGACTTCGGTCCATTTTGGTGGCCTCAGATCCATTGGTGGGGATCGTTGGTCTTGGTGGAAAAGACCATGGGCGGGTCTCAGATCCATTGGTGGGGATCATTGGTCTAGGTGGGAAGGACCAGAGACTAGTGGAATAAAATCAGTAATATTCCTCTGATTCCACAATATATTTTTGGTACCACATGCATATTGATGATGGAGTTGGTGGATCATAGCATTACATTTTGTTGTGATGTGTGTTTGTGATTGTAATATATATATATATATATATATATATATATATATATATATATATATATATATATATATATATATATATATATATATATATATATATATATATATATATATATATATATATAAACTCCAAAGTATATGAATGCATGGTAATATGAATCACGAATATGTATTTCATGGACAAACATCATAATTCACCAAAATTATGTATAATAATTCTTATAAACACCAAAATCATCTCAAAGGATATCACCAAAATATGTTCCATTCACGAACCACAAATTATCCAATAAGGATCACCCAAATTCAACACACCTAAAATTCTGTTTATTAAACGATATATTCACTTTTCTTACACCCAAAATTATTTAGTTAATTATATTCATAAAAGTGATTTAAATATACTAATATTTTTATAATATTTTATAAAAGGTATATTTAATTACTGTAAGACTATTTTATCACAATTTCAATTAAGAACAAATATTTTGTTAGTTTTAACTTTATTTAAAATATATATTATTATTCACCAGAAAGATTAAACAAAACTTGAAATTTATTATAATCAAAAGTTTAATCCTTATGGCATTGCCAGATGTCTTTAAATACATAAAACAAATAAAACATAAATTGTTGAAATTTCAGAAAATAGTAAAACATTGTTTTCGAAACTTAAACGACTTAAAAATCGAATACATAATATGAGATATTCTGACATCGGACGCCAAACTTGCGCAAAATTTGGCTGAACCGCTCTGAAGCGCGACTTCTCCTTGGATACGTGCAACCAACCCTCCTACCTCAGATTTTCCAAGTTTTCGCCTCCCAATGTCCAATTCATACAACATACAATTCCCAATGACAAACTCCTAAAAGTTATAATTTTCACCAAAAGATTAATTTTAGAGTTTTTAGATTTTCTCCAAAAGGGTTACGGTTAACAGAACCATAAAATAAAGGACAAAGAGTGACCAAATGAGATTATCTCTATAAACACGTCTGAGATATTATCATATAGAATTGACCAAAGAGGTTTTGGGAAAAACCAATTTGGCCAAAATTTTCATATTATATTATTTTGTGATTTAATATCAAAATTTAATTTCATTAACCAATCACCGAAAACCATTTTATTGATACAAAAATCATATCGATAATCATAAGATCACCATAAGTGACCAAATGAGATTATCCCATTTGGGCACAGATTGTAACAACGATCGACTCCCAAAACCAAAATTTTAATATAAAATATATTATGTAAAACCAAAAACCAAAAATGAAAGGGTTTGGGTCAAACCCCATATGGTCAGACCAAATGAGTATAATAAAATACTTGTATTTTGATTTGATATATTTCATAGAGATGAAAAATAATCGCTGATAAGAGGGTAAGGGAACCCTCATCATTCTGCTGCCTAAAACCCACCCTATAGTAAGCAATCTCCCCCCTTACCTTATCGATTAAGCTTTCAAGGTCGTGATGTCCCCCCTCTCCAAATCGCTGCCTCAGGATCGCTCCCAAAATGGTCTCTCCAGACTCATATGCGTCGTTTAGAGATATGCGTCAAACCTTAATTTTTCCCTCACTATCACACTCTCATTACGATATATATTATGTTTAACCCAATTAAAGATTAATTCCAAAATATTTAATCCCAAGAGAAATATTTATTTAATTGATAAATAAAATAAAATAAATCTTAAATTAAATAATTATTCAATTAAGTGTCACACATTTAATATTTAAATAAAATATTTATTTGATTTTAAAAGGAAAACATATTTTTAACATAAGGTGTCACCCTATATTTAAATAATTAAATAATTATTACTATAAACCTCAAATAATTATTACCGTTATTTTAAATAATTAAATAAAATATACCGCTCTTAACCAAATATTTTAATAATTATTAAATTATTAAAATACCCTCGAATACTCCAAAACTTCATAAAACACCCCAAAACACACCAATATCACATAAATAAATTATCAAATAATTCATAAAATACTATAATTAAATAAAAAAATAATTAAATAAATTAGGGGCGTTACATTACTTCACCAAAACAACAACATATCTTCGCATACACATTACGATTTTCAAAGTTATCCATTCATTTCACAACACAACTCACACATCATTACAACAAGTTAGTTCATCATATTAAACATCACCAAATAGCAACCAATCATCACTGGCATCAGGAAAAAAACTGACAAGTCAATGCGATACATCAATTAAGCATTGTCCCCTTTCGTTAAGCAAAGCCTTAGCTCGCTAAGCAAGCTCTCACTAAGCGAAATCCAATGAAAAAAAAATAGAAACCCACATCGGTCACGTTTGTTAAGTGAACACAACTTGCTAAGCAAACTCTCGCTAAGTGAAGTCATTCTCACTAAGCGAACTCGTTTAGACCTGCAAAAATACAAAACGTGATTGACCTCTGCAGCAACCCTAAAACCCCTCCAAATCAGTCCCAAAGATTTCCAGCCGCCCATAAAATTATATCACATGTTATAACACCATTAGGACATAAAATTTATAATATTTCATCATCTAATTCATCCAATCGCATAAATTCATATTTACCCCAATACATTCCAAATCCTCAAACATGGTGGAAAACATTCACATCTCAAAATAGAAAATAGTACACATATATGCATATAAGTTTTATCATCAAAACAACCAATAACATCAAAACATCATATAAGTTCAGAATCAATGACATGCCAATTTCCCTATAGAGAGTAAGGACCTCTCATCACTACCACATCATGTAAAACACCTAGATTGGTAGTCCTTTCTCCCCTTTTACCTTAGATTTTCAGTAGTTGATGATGAATTATACAACTTCTATGATTCCCTCTCCAATTTCCTAGCTTGCTCTTCCTCTACTCTTTTTGCCTATTTTCTACGTATCTGATGTTTCTCTAAAAACCTAGCATTTTCCATGCTTTTAGAATATATACTCCCCAACACTTTGCTTAATTATGAATTTTACCCAACTCATTATTAGTCTCTCTATTTTTACGACTTATTTTCTCCAATTCTCATTAATGGGCCAATTCCATTATTTTTACTAATTAAATAATTAATTCAAATAAAATACTATTTATTATAATAATCAATTAAAATTCTAATTAATTATAAACAACTATATCAAACACTTACTCTCTTTATACCTCTATTCCAAGGATACTTATCTCCCCACAATCACATAACAAATAATTAAAACACCAATTAATCAAATAAAATTCCAAATAATTCAATTAAATTAATTAATCAAATTTGGGGTGTTACAACTCCCACCCACTTAGAAAAAAATTTGCCCTCGAAAATTACCCGAAGGAAATAAAGTCGGATATGACTCCCTCATTTGACTCTCAAACTCCCAAATTATGCTCCCACCAGCTGGTCCTCCCTACACTACTTCACCAAGGTAATCTCCTTACCACACAACTGTTTCACCTCCCAACACCTTATCCGCATGGGCGATGCCTCAACAATCAGGTTCTCTCTCACTTGTATATCGTCCACTTGGATCACATGAGACGGATCCAGAATTTATCTCATCAACTGATATACATGAAACACATAATGAAAATTAGAAAGCGGCAGTGGCAAGGCGGTCTGATAAGCCACCTCTCTTATCCTCTGCAAGATCTGGTATTGACCAACAAAATATGGCGCGAGCTTTCAAGATTTCAAAGCTCGCCCAATATTTATTACTGAAGAAACTCTCAAAAACACATGGTCTTATACCAATATTTATCACTGAGCAAGACTTCTAAAATAAGTATAAACTAAACAAAGTAACTCCATGAGCTAACTTTCACTCACAACAACTAACTATACTCTTGAGTATCTGCAAGATATCCATGGTGGACAACATAAAAGCAAAGGGGGCGAGAAACAACAAACAAATATAAATAGTGTAAATAAGACTAAGGTAGAAAACACACAACAAACACACATTCATTACACAAATATCAACAACATATTCTGACATACAAATCATGGCAACAATTACATAATCACACTCAATCATCAACATCATGAATAATTAACTGCACATGCAATCATATATACAAATGTACTCCACAATTGACTCATTATGCATACGGTACCATCCATGAACACCCAGGTTCATCTCGCTCCCTATCCCCACCATAGGACCAGAGCACACAAAATTATTACCATCACCATAGGTAATGCTTCACCGATCCCTACCTGAAATTGGCTTCTCGTTCCTGATCCCCACCATAGGGAAAATGCATAACAAAGTTTGTTACCATCACCATAGGTAAGGCTTCGCTAATTCCTCACTAGAACTAGTTACTCGCTCCTGATTCATACCATCCTACCAGAGTACACCAAAACTAGACCAAAGCCAATACACCATGATGCATGGCTCTTAATAACATGCATTATCACAACAAGGTTCACCAAAAGGATACCCATACATACCTCACCATTATGCATCACATCATCCATCATATGCAACAACTAATCCATGTTACAACATAAAATAAACAACAAAAAATAGCGACAACTCATCAAATGTAGACTCATAAACATTTATTCATGTCACTTCACCAAAAAAACAACACATCATCGCATACACATTACCATTTAAAAAGTTATCCATTCATTTCATAACACAAATTAGATATCACTATAACATGTCAATTCATCATATTAAACATCATTGAATAGCAACTAAACGTCACTGGCATCAGAAAACAAACTGACAAGTTGATACTATACAACAATTCAACATTGTTCCCTTTCACTAAGTGAAGCCTTTGCTCACTATACAAAATATTTATTGCTAAGTGAAATCCACAAACAAAAACCAGAACCCCACCAGTCATGTTTGCTAAGTAAACACAGCTCGCTAAGCGAACTCGTTCAAACCTACAAAAATACAAAATGTGATTTTCCTCTGCAGCAACCCCAAAACCCCTCCAAATCAGTCCTAAACATCCCCAATCGTTCCAAAAAAATTATATCACATGTTATAATACCATTAGGACATGTCAAATTACAACATTTCATCATCTTATTCATCCAATCGTATAAATTCATATTTACTCCAAAACCTTCAAAACCCTCAAACATGGTGGAAAACATTTGCATCTCAAAACAAAAAATAGTACACATATAGGCATTTGAATTTCATCATCAAAACAACTAATAACATCGAAACATCATAGAGATTAAGAATCAATCACATCTCAATTTCCCTAGAGAGAGTAATGACCTCTCACCATTATCCCATCATGCAAAACACCTAGATTAGTAGCCCTTTCTCCCCCTTTACCTTAGATTTTCAGTAATTGATGATGAATTGTATAACTTATATGAGTTTCCTCTCCAATTTCCTAGCTTGCTTTTCCTCTCCTCTTTTTGTCTCTTTTCTACGTATATGATGTTTCTCTAAAAACCTAGCTTTTCCCTTGCTTTTAGAATATATACTCCCCTAACACTTTACTTAATTATTAAATTTGCCCAACTCATTAGTAGTCTCTCTATTTTTATCACTTATTTTCTCCAATTCTCACGAATGACCCAATTCCATTATTTTTACTAATTAAATAATTAATCCAAATAAAATACTATTTATTCTAATAATCAATTAAAATTATAATAAATTATAAACAACTATACCAAACTCTTACTCTCTCTATACCTATATTCCTAGGATACTTATCCCCCCATAATCATACAACAAATAATTAAAACACCAACTAATCAAATAAAATTCCAAATAGTTTAATTAAAATAATTAATCAAATTTGTGGTGTTACATCGACTGAAGCTTTCCGACTGACATCTTGAGATACAACTTTGAAGAGTCTTAAAATCATATCTTGAGGACAGGTTTGAAGAAGTCTCCAGAATAGATCTGAGTAATTACTCGACACCATGTTAAGGAAGGCTTGTCTGACATGCTCCAAATATTTAGAAGGTTGAGGAAACCAAAGATAAAGAGGACTCAGTGCTTATGGTAACTACCTTCGACAAGGAAGCAATTACTAATCTCTAAGCAGTCAGAGAATTTGGGATATTGGTTTCAACATTTCCAAAGCCTTGACGACGTGACAAGATGTGGAAACAGGAGTTGCATGTATTCGAATAACGTGTCAGTTTCTATAATGTTAAATTGTCGAAGGTAGTTATTCCTAGTTTAGTATATATGGCATACTCATGTGCTGTAATAATGGATTGAAAATTTTCACATATATTCTTTATAGAACTGGAGTACCCAAGCCAAAGAGCGAAACAATTTATGAGCAATCATGTGAGTCAGTGTACCTTTTTTCTTTGTACTTTTTATGTTTCCTTATTTGAAACAACTTTTATTCTTGTCATTTACTGCATTTCATTTAATGTTGTTTATTTTAAATTCTTTTTACTTTAATTTAAGCTTTACTATCTTTAAAGTCTACATTCATATTATTTTCAATCAGACATTTGTAATTACGTCTTACACTTACGTCATAATAAGAATTTTCATACAAAACTAATCCCAATATTTTTCGAGTTAATCTCAAGGACTTTCAACTCGTGATTGTTTGTTAAAAGCACCTGCGAACAAATTGGCATGCCAAGTGGGACACACGTATTTTGTGTAAAGTATTATTTTCCTTTTGAAGAAATCATCATAATATTTACTATGTTATCATTTCCAATGTCCGTTGACGTATGCGTTTGAGGAGTGGAATTTTTTTTAATACACTTGTTTGAGGAGTGGTAGGATTTTAGAAGTAATGACAAACCCAAAGAACACTTCTTGAGCCCGAAATGATACTCTAGACTCTGAACCACCAGTTACTACAATCACTAGTATGACAGAGACAATGAATACCATCAGAGTGACATGCCTTATATTAACTGCGGTCTCAACTTCATCGTCGATGCCAGGGGTAGTGTTTACTTTACCACAAGTGACAAGCGTACCAACCTCCCCTAGGCCTACTACAACAGTTATTGGGGACAATAATCCCCCACATATCCCAAGTTTTACTATGCCTCTAGTTAATATGAACTACCCTTATGGCATTCCAACTGCCATGATGGTAGGCTTACACAACCATGCTTCGACGTTTGCAGACAATGCTGCAACAATAACATCAACCCTTAATCCATATTTGGCGTCAAGATCTATCATACGCAACCCTGGTCGCATAGGGAAACCATAAGGGGGATTCCAGTATGCACATCCCATAGTGAAAAATCTTACTACCGATTCTTTAGTGACCATGAGTCAATAAATGGATGAAAGTAACCATGAAATGGTAAATATGCTGACATAACAAATATGTATGATGCTTAAACCTTTAATCTAAAACACCATCCAAAGTTACGAGTAGTTAAACCATCAATTGGGTAGGATTGCTGACTTTTTTAGGGTACCCCCGACGCCTGTTGTGCCACCACCTGTTAACCAAGTTCTAGTCGAGCAACCTCCACCAGAGATAGTCAAAAGGAACCAAGCTCAGAATGGTACTGAGATATTTGTGGTGTCCAAAAACCAAAATGCAAACCAAGTGCTTAGAAATGTCCAACAAAATTATTTTTTGGGGCAGAACAATATAACAAATACGGTCGAAAATATTCTAGCTCAAAATGGACTAAATATTGGCCTTCATAGGCCTAATTACATATCTTTATTGTAGGGATATGTTCAATAAACTGAGCTCCCCAGGGGTTGGAAAGTCCCCAAACTCACTAAGTTTTCTGGTGAGACTAATGAGTCGATAGTCGAGCATGTTGCTAGACACCAGACTGAGGCAGTGGATATAGAAAATAATGAGAAATTAAAGAAGAAATATTTTCCAAATTCTCTAACAAAAAATGCTTTCACATGGTTCACAACTACCTCATAATTCCATACATTATTGGAGTCAATTATAGAGAGTGTTTCATGATCGATTTTACACGGACCAGACGAAAATTAGCCTTAAGGAACTGGTCAGTGTTAGGCGCAATATGCCTGAATTGATCGATGATTATTTGAAAAGGTTTATACTTCTTAAGGAAAGATGCTTTACGTGAGTTATTGAATATCACTTGTATGTTTGAAATTATATTTTTTCCATCAAAATGATTAACAACTTCGAGACTTGTCTAAGAACTTTGAGGACAAGGTTCAAGTTAACCCGATGGTAATGATAGAGAAAAAAATATTAACTAATTATAGTATTTTAGGTGATTAAGTTTGATTTAGAATTATTATTTAGTTGAACTTTTCAATTATTATTATTATTATTTAATTTGGATTTTTGTATTTAAGTATTTTGTTATATTAGTCATTAGTGTCATTATATAATATAGTGTCTTTGACGCATTTGAGATGTGAAAAAAAATGAAAATGTCTTTATTTTATTAGTTAATTTTATTTGTCTTTCTTAGTTTTCTCTAGTTTTGTTAGGATTTATGATTTAGCATCCTAACAATGGGTGCTTCCATTCGTGCATTCAATCTCTCACATGGAGTATTCCAAATTCACAATTGTATTTTACTCTCCCTTCACTGAATCTTATTATCCCATACATACTTCATCATCCATTCCATGTACATCTTCTTCTATCTTAAACAGGGTCGGTCCGAACAATTTAAAGGTCCTGTTCAAATCTTAAAAAAGCCTTGTTAAATAAAATACAAAAAATTTAAAAAGAAGTTTTTTTTTTTAATTTAAATTGTGAATAACATTAAAAACTAGTATTAATAAATATTTTAACTGGAATTTAACATATATAATTATTGTTTTGGTTTTTTTCTTATAGAATTTTGTCTTTTAATAAAGTTATTTTCACTAAATTAATTTTAAGGTCTGTGAATTGACTAACAAATAAATAATTATATTTACGATTTTAAATTTTAAATATGGTTTTACAATTATGAAACTCTCAAGATGTTAAGTATGTTAAAAATCTGATTGAACTTGTACATGCACTCACTCCTACTAATATATATTTTTAATAATATATTAATATTTTTCGTTTAAAATATATTTATAAATTTTATTAAGAGTTAAAATAATAATATGAAGGAAAACTAAGTTAGTGAAAATGTTATAATACTTTACAAATTATAAACTAGACAAGATTAAATTAGATTGTTTAAAAATCGTTTATAACTAATAACTTAATTTATTATCGTAATGATTTAATTAAAAATAAGAATAGTTTTCTAACTTTTAAACATGTTATTATAATTCATTTTTAATAATCTATATTTTTATAAAAAATAATATGATAAATGAGTTAATTTTATGATAAATCTTTAAATCTTTAATTATGATTTAAAAAACATAATCTATAATTAACAAAAAAAACTAGAAAAAATAAGAAATATATTTGATCTCAAAGATATCGAAGGGTGGATAGACAAAAAATTTATGTCATAATCTCTATTGATAAAAATATACCAATCAAATATATTGAGAGAAAATGTATACGTTATATGAAAAAATATTTTCATTGCATAACATAAAGATCAACTTTATAAAATAAAACTAAAAGATATTTGCGACCTACTTCCATAAAAGACTTTTACTGTTATTCTTATGCTGAATCTAAACAACTTACATTACCTTAAACACACATTCTACATATATCACATTTTACATATATGAATTTGTGTTTTCTCTTATTTAGCATTCAATTTTATATCAATTATTAATTATTCTCATATTCATCTTCATTGTTTGTTCTAGGGAGAATAGTGTAATCATGTTGTGTTCGTTAGACAGAGGGATTGATTGAAAGATGAAAAATATAAGTATTGTGCAAATTTATATTTTAATTAATTTTGTAATATATGTTTATAATATTGAAATGTACAATTTACTTTTAGATAGTTGATTGTTATGTCATAAAAATATGGTGACGAGTTTACTTACTATATAAAATTTATTTGTAGATGACAAAACAACAATTAGGTCATGAGTGTAGAGGTTATATGATGAAACATAGGTTGAACATTGTCTTTGTCGATATTGCTGATTCATAGAATATTATAATATATTAGTTATTTAATGATTTTTAGTGAATTATAATTTGTTATTATTCTAATTATTTTTTCATATTATTCAACTTGTAGGTATTTAAGGATCAAACATCATTTCCAAATGAAGACTTATATGACGCATGCCTATGTTGGACAATTTGTTTTTTTTTTTAATTTTACGAGTCACCCTGATTTATGGTCGGTTGAATTTGAACAGATTGATATGTTTGAATTTAGTGATAAAAACGAATATCACTAATTATTTACTATCTTTATACACGATGCAAATATGTATAGTTTTGGTTTGACTATGTAGTCGTTCAAATATATTGTACAAATTTTTGTACCTTGATATAAATATATATCATTTTTGGTTTGGTAGTGTAGCAATTTAAATATATGATGCGACCTGTCATTTAGGTTTTGTTTTGATAATATATATATTTTAATCAAAAATATATAAAAATTTAAAATTGTATATTTTAGAAATACATCAGTTATGCTTCAAAGCCAACTGATCGAGAGGATTAGTTGTTTTTCACTTTAAAAAGTCGCATAATATAAAATATCACAGACTTACTATAAATCCTACATTATCTCGAAAAAACAACCGATGTGAAAAGTTTATACTTTGAAGTCTTTGATATAGTATTGTCTATAAGGATATTCTTCAAATTTTATTAAATTATTTTCTGAGTAAGTATCAAAATCAATCCTTAAAAAAATACATAGCTTAAAATAGTTATCTAACAAATAAAATCATAAAATAATACTTTGCAACTCAATAAAAGAGATATCTCAAGTTTCATTTTTATTATTTAAGATTTTATTTTTATATCAATTTTTTATTCAAATATTTTAGTAGTTCATGAAGTAGCACAAATAGTTACATATAAGTTATTCTTTAATTTTATGATACGTTGTCTTTCTCAATTCTTTAAAATAAGTAGTTGTTAGAATAAATTTATAAACAGAAATGTATTAATTATACTCAAGTACTGGTTACTGTTTGTGGAAGATCAGACCACTCATATTTTCAATAAAAAAACACTACATCCTCTAAGTAGAAACATTACGACATCCTTTAAGTAGAAACATTAAGAATCAATCATGATTAAAAAAATATACAATCTAAAATAGTTTTCAAAAATATAAAGTCATGGAATAATCCTTGACAATCCAATATAACATAGACATCTCTTGAGATTCAGTTTGATTGTTTAAGATTGTATTTTGTTTTATGGATTTATTTTATAGTTTTTTTAAGAGACAATCTAATTTAGTAGCCATAAACTAGCATGGTAGCTACATATAAGTTAAATCTCAAATTTATCATTTGATTCTACTCATCTATTCTTTATTATAAGATCCCTATAAATTTTATGGATGTTAAAAAAATGATTGCTATGATATATTAATAAAAATGTTAATTTTTCATAAGTCGATTTGAGTATTTAATATGATGTCATTAAAAATAAGTCATTGATGTATAGGGATAAACTTGTAAAAAGATTACAAATATGGAAAATGAGTTTTATGATTAAGAATATAGAGAGTAGTAGCTCACTTTAAATATTTATTAATCGAATCAAAGTAAATTATCTTACTCATATATATATATATATATATATATATATATATATATATATATATATATATATATATATATATATATATATATATATATATATATATATATATATATATATATATATCAGTAAATTTAAGATCATATGATCATGTGGTGTTTGTCTAGCAATGATTACCTGCATTATGCATGTTACTTAAAGAATAAACGTCAAAGTAATATAGGTCAATTTCTTTACTTGGATGTTTGCATAAAGTTTTGGAATTCAATAAACTTTTGTAAAGGGAAGACAAGTTTTGAATAGTTTAATGTGTATTTTAAAAATGCGTATGACTTATTTGAATGAAATTATTTGATCATGGAGATAAGAAAAAAGAGATTTTCGGTTAAATAGAGGAACTAGATTATGGGAGTTCGAAGGTAATCCTCAACATATTTCATTTTGAAATTCGTTGGAGAATCGAGTTAAGTTGAAACTTTCTGGATGAAAAAGTAAATACTCATCGATTAGAGATCATTTTAGGTTATTTAAATTTATCTTTGTCGTTATTAGTGATTATTGTCTTTCTTTCTTCAATGCTCCTTAAAATATTTTTTATTAATTAAATATTAATTAAAATATTTTCTCAAGGATGAGAGTAAGGTGGATATGAAATTTGATTGGATTAAACGGGAAAAAGTTCGTCTCGAAAGGGAAAATGAGAATCAGGGAGTTTGAAGGATAAAAGAGTTTAATTGATCATTGTTAAGGAAATGGTGTTGGATGATGCTAGTAGACAAATGAGTTATGATTTAAAATTTCAGGAGTCAAATATGAGATGAAGGACGATAGACTTTTGAGTGGGGGAGGAAGGCATCAGACTGATGGAAGGATTTACTTAGTTTTAGAGAATGATTTGCTTTGAATCATATCACTCGATCTGGAGATAATATTATGAGAGTGGTTAGAGCAGGGGAAATACAATGTTCTAGAAGGATAGATGGATTCCAAAAGATCCTCGTTGTGACATGTTTTTCAGACTTTTTGGGTTATCGATTTATAATAATATATTTGTGAATGAGATGTACAAGTTTGGGTGGAGTTTTGACGGTGGTGATTGGAGATGGTAACGACATCTTTTTGCGTGGGAGGAATAGAATATTAAATAGTGTTTTTCTTTATTAGTTAACGTTGTTCTCTGATAAGGGCCAAACTGTGGAGATTATTTGTATAATTTAGTGGCACTTATTAACTTGATTCATTGGATTTGCAATTATTTCCCTCAACTTATGTGTAAATATAACTTTTTAGTTTCATCATGTAAATATTGTGAAGATTGATCATTTTGCAACTCATCTTGTAGTCTTGTTTGCATTGAAGGATCTTTGGAAGATAAAAGTCAAAAGAATAGCTTCAACATGCATTTTTGGATCAAGAGCAAGCTTGAAGTTGGGGCTAAACGCGGTCAAAGCGCGGCCAAACTTCTTTGGCCATGAGCTTTCGTGTTGAGTATCGTCCAACCGCGCTAAGCGCCATTTAGGACAGTTTGATCTCTTTTGTCTTCTAGCCTCGCTAAGCGCGGTCTGATGGGGCCTAGCACGGTCTGATATTTTAAGATTGTATAAATACTTTTTCTATTCATTTTGTGAAGAACACACACCAACTTTGAGAGAAAGAAACACCAAAAACTCAGGAGAAACTCAGAAATCGGAGAATCGAAGCTGGATACGCATCAATCTTCGAGAAATCATTATAGATGCTCATTCATCTCTTCTCTTCTCTCTTTAAGCAAGCTACCATGATGATGTGTAGCTAAATCTCTCATGTTAGGATTGAATGTAATTAACCGTAACCGTATGTATTCCTTTTGATCAATGATTTGTGAATATATTATGAATCAATATTGATGGTATCTTTATTTTCATGTTAAATTTATGGGTTTGAATCATTATTGAGAAATATATTTCAAATCTTGACCTAAGATCATCATTTATCCAATACTCAAGTCTAGATGTGGAGTTGGGTTTGATATTCACTTGTAGAAAGTCTTAATGTTATCATATTACTTAATAGGTAGAGAGATAATCGATTAAGCAACACGGCAAAACTCACATCAACGTTTAGACATAAATGATCTTGAAAAGTGATACATGATAATAGAGATAAGTAGTTATATTCACATACTAGATTAGTTGAATACATATGAAAAGTCTAATCCTGACATGTTTCTTACCTGTTCCGAAGCATTTACTGTTGTTATATTTTATAGCAATTGTTTCTTTTCACAATAAAAACCCTTTTGAACCTTTTCTTATAACAATAGTAATTGTGGAACGGCAGTGATATCACATTAATCCATGTGGAGACGATACAAAATACTTATCATATCTAAAGAGTTTTAACATTCTACGGATTAATATTTTGGGTAAATAGGTGTGGAGTCTCGATCCCAAACAATGTTACTTAGACAAAGAAGCATATCAATTCTTATCAATCAAGTCAGTTCCATCTTGCAGTGTTAATGGAGATCTTTTGAAATACTTTTGCTTTGCTAAAAATGTCTCCATTTTCTTTGAGACTTTTTAGTAACATGCTTCTAACAAAGGATAACTTAGCCCAACGTGGTATTTTAGACTAAAATTTGTTTTTTAATAAGTGGATTATGGGTTAGAATAAAATGTTAATTATTTATTGTTTGAATGTGATTTTTTTTGGAGATGTGTGGTCAGCTAGAATAAAATGATTAGGTGTCTTCTTCGTAATAACGTGTAACATCATTTGCCTCAATTTTGTGGGTCTCACTTATTTCTTAAAGAGTCTTAAAAATACTTTCATGTGATTTGAATGACAAGTCGTTAGCATATTTGAAAGGAAAGAAATAACAAATTATTTGAAACAAAGGTGTTGTAGATTGACTAGGTTGTTCGGTAAAGATAAAATCTTTAATTAAAGTGATTAAAAGCAAAGAAAAAATGTTTTAGCATTAATATGAATTCATGATGGTTTAATCCACCTACATGTTTAGATTTTGATAATTTTTTATATAATGTTTAACATTGATCGACTATATCTTGAAGATTTTACATAACACCCCAAATATCATTCATGGTACCCCTATATATTTTCATAATATCTAAATTATCCTTCTCATTTTTTTTCATTAATCACATGTTGCAAAATTTTCCCTCAAAAACAATATGGTAGACCATTCAAAAAAATTGATATGTACTGTTATCAATATTTTGAAAAATCCAATGCATGTTGCTTTGCACGGGTTGTTAGGTTAAAAACTATTAAAAATATAAAATTTAAATAGGTTTGATCAATTAAAAAAATGTAATATAAATTTTAATGAATACATTGAAAATTAAATAATATAAAAAATAAAGATAACATTTCACCGACCATTTAGATATTTTTAAAGTAATTAAATCAAATGATTGTGATCGTTAAGTTTTGGCTTTTAATAAATGCATCAAACTTTTATGATTAATTTTTAGAATTTTTAATCGGATTCAAGTTATTTTTTAAAATGTTTTTCTTGTATTTTTTATATTTATTTTTTATGTGTATGAATGAATAATATTTGTCTTTTTATTTTATTAATCAATCATAAATATTGATCCCATAATTTTGCATGTATCGATCAATACACGTTCTTTTTTTTAATTATATTTATTAGTGATAAATATTTCTTCTATATTTTGTATTGAAAACAACTATATGTTCCATTTTTATATCAATTAATGGAAAATACTTTTCTAAAAAATATACCAATGCTTCGTGTGTAATTGTGAATAAAATAAAATCATATAACTATTTTGATTTTATTTAGAAATATAAAAAATAAGTAATTTTAATTAATTAATTAGTGGCAAAATTATCTTACTTATGAAAGGTATGTTTCAACACCATAAGTGGAAAAAATATAACATGAACAAAACTTAAAAAATTGTAAAAATCATAGTTAAGCTATTATAATTATTCTTCTTTTTATGGGGAGGATAGTAACAAATATTTGATTTGTTAACTATAATCTCGTGTATGAAATATGGGTTTCAATAATTTTGTTTATATACGGTTTTTGAAATATATATTATAATTTGTTTACTATATATATTTTTAATTTAATTTGAAAATTGTTAACCAATACAAAATTTAGTTAATTAATTAATGTTAAATATTAGTTTTATGAATTGTACTTTTAATATTTTTTAGGCAATTCATTTTTTAAAAACCAATGTGGAAATTCGAAGTCTAAAGTATTTTAATTAGTGTTTTATAATTGTTCTCACATTTATATTGATATTGAAAAAATTGATTTATTATAATTATAGTCTTGTGTTCGAAATATAAGTTTCAACAATTTTGTTTATGTATGATTTTTGAGATGCATTATAATCAATATACTATATATATTCTTAATTTTATTTGCAAATTATTAACCAATAAAAAATGTAACTAATTGAATTTTGTTTATGTATGACTTTTTAACAACTCATTTTTGAAAAAATAACTTGGAAATTCAAAGTCTGAAATTTTTTTAATTAGTGTTTTATTATAACTGTTCACATATTTATATTGATGATATTAAAAAAAATATTAAGTTAGTTACAAATATTTTTTGTATGTGATTTATATAATAAATTATAATTTTTTTTTTCCATTTAGATGTTATAAAAAATAAAAATTTAATTGATCTATGATAATATTTTATCCTATTATAAAAAGTATATGTTTCAACATCTTATTCAATGACTCATTCTTAGAAGGAGAAAAAATTAACAAATTTGAAGTGTAAAAAAATTATATTAACGTATGATAATTTTTCTTATTTTTATATTGATACTAATTAAAAATCCTGATTTTAACTAATTTCATAACGACACGCATTCTTTTTTGTGTAAATTTAAACAATTTTAATTCTCTTTTCATTCTTTTGAATTAAAATTCAATAGTTGATGGTGTATTTATTTTTTTTAAAGAAGAAATTTTGAAAGAAGAACAAAAAGTGTTTATATTTAAAATAGGGACACTAATTTCATAAAATTAAATAATTTGACTTAAATATTTTTTTGGTTCGGATAAGTTGACGTGTTTTTGATTTTTGTCCTTGTATCTTTTTAAAAAAAAATTCATTTTGATTTTAGTCCCTAAACTTGAAATCCGTACGAAACCTAAAGATTGTCTTACAGATTTTAATTTTAGGGACTAAAATTAAATGGAATTTAACATTTAAGAACTTTATCCAGGAAAAAAAAGATAGAGGGATGAAAAACAAAAACAAATCACTTTATAATGATCAAAAGATTATTTAAGCCAATAATTTTGTCCAAAATCATGATAATCAAAATCGAATCGGATCGAGCAATTTAATAGATCGAATAGAGAACTGGAACGCTAGTAGGTTTGTTTGGATCTAAAAATCGAATTGCAGAAGAATCGAGATTTAAACTGAAAAATTGATCAAAACCCCTCAAATTCAGAGGTTTAGACAATTTTAGATTGGATTTGTCTATTAATTTATAAAAACTCGATAAAAGGCTTCTTTTGAATCAAAATGTTGTTTGATTTAATTTTCTTATTCATTCTCTAGTCTAGTACACATTAGTATAGAGAAACTAAATAGAAAAATCAAAAGTAAAAATTATTCTCAATTCATTTGTTATTTTCTATTGAGGAATGAAAGTAAATTATGTATAAAAATACATAATACACAGTAAATTATTAATTTGTTATTATTATTATTACTATTAAAATAAAAGTTTTAAACCTACCTAACCTATTGACCAATTACATTTAATCTTTAAATTCTGCTTACCTTTTTATATAAAAATTAAAATTAATACTTTATTATAGAATAAACTGCATTTTGTAAAAAAAAGAGGTTCATAACATTTTAGATAATTTTGTATTAGTTTGTTTATTAATAATTTTAAAATATTTTGAAATAGTTAAATATAAAATTTACAAAATATTAATCAATATTTTTTATATCATTTTAAAAATACATATTCTCTTGTGCATTATTATTGGTATATAAATAAAAAATATTTATTTCCTTATAACCGATTTAACGGGAATCTAACCTCAGATATAACTTTAAAACCTTGAATCTATAAATATATCGATTCGATATCCGGTTTGATTTTGATTAAGTTAACTAAAATTGTAGTAAAAAAACCTACATAAATATATTAAAGCAACTTAAACACAAGACATACCAAAATTAATTCGAATATAATAGAGATAAAAAAATAGAAACCAATAATAAAAACAGTACAACCATCCCATTAAAAATAAATGTACACGTAAAATAGATAACTCTTCATTAGTATCAATTATTTTTTATTAAATCAATTTAAAAAAAAAACTAAAGTCTATAAATAGAATATAATGAATGAAAAAATAAAGTGAATAGAAAATAATAGAAAAAATAAATTTAAAAATTGATTAATTATTAGTATTAAAAAGTCAAATTGTCATTAAAACCTTATAATTTATTACATGTAAATATTTGGAAATGGAACCAAATAAAAATTTCTATAATATATAATTTTCTCAAGTATATTATGATTTTAAAAGAGAAAAAAATAGAAGAAAAAATTGTGAATGGGGTTTATTGTCAAAAAAAAAGCCCTATAAATAATAACGTGGCAATATTTGAAAAAGAGAGCTAAAAAGGATGGTAAAGTACTTTTAGTAGTAATTTGTTTTCTCAAGTCTTACCAGATATATACCTTCTTAGTTAATCGATTCTTATTTAATTTATTTTACTTATTTAAAAAAACTATTTTTCATTATCGTCAAATCAATAAACTATAGAGAAATGTTTTAATTCGGATGGGTCACTTTATTTAAGATGTGAATGATTTAATATTTATTAGGTTTAATTTTAATTTTGATTTGCCTATTTTACTTTTTTTTTAAATTCTTTAATAGGTCATTGTCAGTTTATCAAATTTAAGTGTCATTTCAAATTTAAAAGGAATGACATAACACTTGGATGTGCCACTTAAATTTTTTATTTATTTCATTAATAATATAAAATAGTCTATTTAAATAAAAAATTAACTTAAATTAAAAAAAAACAATTCATCTTCTTCGACAAATTTAAAGTAAATAAAATCAAAAAATCATAAAACTCAAATTAAAATCTTCATCATCTTCCAGCAACTTAAAATTGAAATTAAAATAATTAAAAACTCAAACTAATTATAGAGATTCATTGGAATTCAATATGTTCCATTTATGTTTTTACAGTAACAATAATAACAACATTCAACGATGTTTTATAAAAACTCATTCAAACTCACAATGTCTGCCATTGTTGTTTAAACTCGTGAGAAGGTAGAAATCCACAATGATTCTTGCAACTTGCAAGAGAAGATGTTGTTTCCATTATGTTAGTATTGTCTCAGAACTCTCTTCAATTTGTTTAAAAAGACAACTGTTTTAATCTTTGTAAATTTGGAATATGTTCAAGAGATTATACTCTTCGAACCCTTAAAAAGAAGATAAATTTCAAAATATTAGTTAAATGCATCTTAAATATTCATTTCTTTAAAAATGACATTTTGAAAAAATGGGTAAGAGTATAAGTCTATAAATAATAATTTTAAGTGACTTAGATTTAAATTTAATAAATATGGCAATCATAGATCAGACAAGTATTACGTAATTAAAATAAAAGAAGATGAAATTCAAAATTTAAAATGGAGATAATAAAAAATAAATAATGATAGGAAAGTTGTAATTAAACGATTTTACTATTATTCTTAATATCAATAATCAATTCAATCCAATTTAATTTTGTCTTAGTTTTCACAGAATAATCTGATTTTGTTTTATATTTCTTTAGATCAGTAATCCAATTTTTGAACATAGCTCTCTCTATCAAATATTCTTTCTCAATATATATATATATATTATTTTTTTATTACAAAAAAATTCACAATTAACAACTAAAAATACTATGTTTTGGCATGTAGTCCTGCCCCTGCCCCAATTTTTTCTACCTTCTTTTTAATTTTAATTGTCTGATACTTTTGGAACATGTGATATCGTGTTCCAATCTATCCCGTGTTCACTAAATCTTAATAATTTATATTATTGATTAATTTGTCTTTATTTATGACGACCTTTAAAAAATGTTTAACATATATATATATATATATATATATATATATATATATATATATATATATATATATATATATATATATATATATATATATATATATATATATATATATATATGGTAATTATCCGTATTCTTAAAAATTAACAAATAAAAAAATGAAAATTATAGTTAACCAATTAAATAATTAGTCCTTTGTGAAATAGATACATTAGAATATGATCTTATATTTGATTATGTATTTGTATTTTGTATAATTTTTATATTTTCATATAAGTATTTTTTTATGTATAAAATTAGTTTTTATATTTATATATATTTTTTAAAAATTTATCGGGTTAAATTTTTCTTTTTAAATTCATCATAAATAAAGACAAATTAATCAATAATATATTATCATTTATCTATTCAATTTTAATTTTTAACAAAATACGTTTTAGATAATCAATTCATACTTGTCCCAAAAAATTAAGTTGATTTTCTAGACTTTTTATAAACTCAACTCACTTTATTTTCTCTCCTATACTCTAATATTCAATTGAATTGTTCTAAATAATATATCACTAAAAATAAATATCATTCTTACTTATTAATTTAAAATACATAGAATATTATTTTTAATTCTTATTATAAAAATAATTAATTTTAAAATTTATTCAAAATAATTTATGTATTTAAACTCTTATATAAATCAAATATATTGATCACTCATTATTTAATGAACTTATAAATAAAAAATCGTATTAAAGAGATGAGAAGGAGTAATTAACCAACCTATAACAACTCTAAAAATACTAAAATAAGCAGAAATTTTAACTAATTCAAATTTTCAAAATAATGTGAAATATATAAATTAAGTAAAAATAATAATGTAAAAATGATTTAAAAAATAGTGTTATAAGCATATAAAAACAAGTATTTATATTATCTCAATTCAAGGTTTATAAGCTCTAGTTGATATATTTCCAATAATAAGATCATTAGACAACACTCTTTTGAAATAAAATGAGTATGTAGGAAATAAAAAGAAGGAGAAGGAATTAATATCGGTCTTATAATATTTTTTACAAGCATGTTCTCATGACAAATATTCAACATTTTTCTGGGTCATGCTCATCTCATGTATCATAAACTACACGTTTTCAAACTCTAACTACTTTTGTCATTTTATTCACGCATCATTTAGATTTAGATGTTTATTCAAGTGATAATTGAATGCTTTTGATGGTTTGAATATGATGTTGAATTTGGCTAGTCAAATATATGTTGAGGTAAAAAGTAGAATTTTAGACTAAATGTTTTAAAATTAATAATGTTATTTAAAGAGAATTATTATATTGTATATTTATTGTAAATAAATTTTGTTGTTTATAGATAAAAATAAAGTTTTTTCAATTTTTTAAAGGACTATAAAAATTAAATAATGATATTAGAAAAACAAATTATTAAAAAGAAAGTTATACAAAATTTACCTATTATAAAGATCCATTTATGTCGAAGAAAAATACTAATGAAATATAAAATATACTTGCTAAGGAACCGAAAGTGATTTTTTTAAATAATCATTATTTTTAAATTAAATATCAAAATAATTCTATTTTTAAATTATTTATCAAATTAATTATTTTTCAAAAAAATATTACACGATAAGAGCCGACGTCACTGTTTGTCGCGCGCGCACACATGTTTTTTTGCACTAAAGCGTCAACGATAGTGGCGCATGCATGAATATGATGCAATAAAAGATGTCACTGCCAGTGACGCATGTTTTATTTTGTTTTTTTAATTATTTAAAAAATACTAAAGGGAAAATGGCTAATATCGAACATGCGTCAAGAGGAGTGATACATCCATGCAATATTGATAAAAAATACAATGTGCATGTATTAAGAGGGGAGACGTGAGTAGGGGTGGCAATTGGATCCATTAACACAAAATCCATCCAATCCATCCATCAAAAAATCCATCCAATCCATCCATCAAAAAATTCATTCAATCCATCCATTAAATAAAAATTAAGTTAATGGATTGATCCAATCCATCCATTTATAAGCATGGATTGATCCAATCCATCCAACACATTTTCATGTACCAATAGATTTTTTTATCTAATTTTAAAAAAATAAATTTTTTCAAATATTAAATTTTTTTTTTGAAAAACAAAAAATAATTATTTTTTTTCGAAAAAAAATCAATTTCTTTTTTCGATTTTTTTTTTAAAAAATACAAAAAATGATTTTTTCCAAAAATTTAAAAATCATTTTTTTTGAAAAATACCAAAATTTGATTTTATTTTTGAAAATTTTATTTTTTTATGAATATAAAAGAATTATTTTTTTTCGAAAATAAAAAAAAAATGATTTTTGAATCATTTTTTTCGAAAATACAAAAATATATTTTTTTTTTGAAAAAAAAAAGATTTTTCTCGAAAAAAAACTGATATTGTTTTATTAAAAAAAATAAAAAACTTTTCGAAAAAAATAAATTTTTCAAAAAAATAAGTGATTTTTTTCAGGAAAAAAAATGGATGGATGAATATCCATCCACTAAAAATATGATAATGGATGGATTGGATGAATTTTATTCTTAATGGATGGATTGGATTGGATATTTTTAAAAAACTTTTAATGGATTGTTAATGGACTAATGAATTGTTTTGATCCATCCATTAACTATCCAATCCATATCCATCAAATCCATCCATTTTGCCACCCCTAGGCGTGAGGAGGTATGGCGCATGTTCAATATTAATCTTTTGCATGCATGTGCCACATGCAGTGGGTCTTAATACAAATAAGCAATGCATGGTCACAGTTAGTGACACCTGTTCTTGTCGTATAATTTTTTTAATTAGATAAATAATTTTAAACTGATATTTAATTTTAAAATAGTAGTTATTTTAAAAGAAATTCTCCAAGAATATTTTTCTAAGTAGTAACAATATTTTTGTTATGATATTAGAATGTGAAAAAGTTAAAATATAAAAATGCAAAACATGAGACTAAACATGTGGTCTACTAGCTAAAATTAAATCCAGAATATTGTTGCACCTATGATAATTATTTAAACATCGTAATGTTACTATTTATATATGATCATGAAAACTTAGAAAGTATTTTTAGATTTGGGAAGTTGAGGTCTAACACCCTAGACTCACTTATTTTTTACTAGTGCCAACCCCAATCTTAAGTGGAGATGAGAAAATGGGCAAATTTATCATTAGGATGTCTCATTAATTTTTTTCCTGGAACACTTCAAACATATAACTTATGTGATCTTGGTTATTTGGAGATCCTTTCACTTGGAATGATAAGTAGGAAATAAATCAAAATATCAAAGCCACATAGATTAGATTGTTGTGTCACAATTTCTAATTGAATCTCACACTTTGTTTTGACGTTTGTTACTATGATTTGATTCGACAGGCTTCTAATCATATGTCATTTTTTGTCGACTTTATGCTAATATTGGGAGAAAGAAGACATTTTACTAATCAACGAGTTTTAAGAAATGTATGGTAACATATGACATTTTTTAAATCCAGATTCCACAAATGAGGAGGTATAATTATTCTTATTTAAATTATAAACGTGTGGTTGATTTCACAAATTGAATAAAAGATAATTTTGGGGATATTCCAAACAAAATTCGAGAGCTCTAACAAAAATTGAAATTGTTGAATTCAAATTAGAATGTGGAAGAAGATTTCTAAAAGATTAAAGAAGTGAAGGGTGTTTGTGATGATGTTTTTTTTTTAAAGTGAAGAGGTATGGTCGGTTTAAAGATCTAAAATGTTGTAAAGAAAAATAAATATAAATTGGATATTGTTTATAGGTGTTTTTGGTAAACAACCACTTAGTTTTAGGTTTATTGCTTGAAGGACCATACTAGTAAATCCTCGGGCAAGTTTTTAAAAAAGAAAGTGTGGATTTAATGTTGTCGGATTGTTTGCAATAAATGATGATTATTCTTAGGAAAGTAATTAGGTTTTTAAAGTAAATGAACTAATTAATTCGCCGGGATCAAACTTAGTTATTTGAATAATAAATAAAACAAGTAAAAATAACTTCGAAGGAAAAGAAATTTATTTGCATAAATGTAAAAATGGTAGGCAAATACATTTCTTCAGAAAAACTTGTTTCTCTCTTGTGTATGGGTACTTTGAGTGTATATTGAAGTTTGCAATAATTTTTGCCACCCCGAATCTTAACACTAGAATTTCTATATATAATGCTATGAAACTAATGGTCTTCCAACGTTCAAATGATTTTCTGTCCGACATGTCGCCTCTACATGCTTGATTATCCTTCAATTATCATCCACGTGTCTTTGGTGTTTTGGATAAGACCAAAAAAACAGATATTTCAATTTGAAATTTGAACCTGCCTCTAGTCAAACTCCTTTGACTTATTGAACTTGATGAGTGACCAAACCCCTGGAAATTCCACTAAGTCCTAGACCAGACTCTTTAATGTTGAATGCAACTGTCTCTTTTTCCAAAATCTTTGATCGAAAAGGAATTACTACCTTGCCTTACATTTGCATAAATTTCAGCAAATCCTTTCGTCGAATTTCCCTTTTGGATTTTCTTGGCTAACAAATAGCCCCCCAAAATGCCACTTTGAATTCATTTTTTGAGAGAAATGTGGTGTTTTGAAGCCTATAACGTCTCTTCGAGACGTGTAGATTCAAAAGAACCATCATGGCTCCGAGTTCCTAGGAAGGACGTGGGCTACTTTATCACTTTTACTCAAAATTGAAATTGATGAAATTATTGGGTTCAACTTGAAACAAGCAAGTTTCACCAACTTCATTACTGACCATTTCGACGAGGCTACCACAGAAGTTTCTGACGAAGAGCACGAGGCCTTCTTATCTTTGTGGTTGTCACACTTTATTTTTTGTTTAAGTTCTCTACAAGTGACGAAATCTTACATCACTCTTGCCAACCAACTACATGTTGGGAGGAACGTTTTCTTAAGTCAATTGATTTTGGTTTCACTCTACGAAGCTTCAAGTTTGGTATCCATTGCCATGAAGACGTTTAACCCAACCACAATCCCAAAGGCACACTTCTATTAGCAGGTCCCTCCCGGCTCATCCAACTCTGGCTTAATGTCACTTTTGAGCCATCCTTAATGGCTAACAAACCCAATAACCTCGTTGGAGAATCCAAAGATTGGCCCATTGAAGGAAACTAACCAACCTTGCTCACTCCTGTTGACAAAGGACTTTTGACACCAAGGATTTTCACCAAAGTTATTATCGACAAGAATTTCATCTAAGAAGAATCAAATAGGTTTTGTTGGGTATCAACCCAACCTTGTGACTCGATAGTTTGGTATTTGCCAATTCAAACTCAACTCCTATTTTCAGCACAAGAAAGACTTATGCCTGAGCGCTGTCAGAATGGCTAAGGAGACGTATTTGGAACTCCTAGATGAGCAAGCTGGAAAAAAAATTAGAGCTTACCACCTTCAAGTTCCATAGGTTTTTCTATTGCACCTAGGAATTCGACATCTAGTGGAAGGATTATCAAACTGCGAAGTTTCTCGATTTGATGACCAAGGTGACTCTTCTAACTGCAGCTTTCTTTTCTCTGCATACAAAGTTTAAGAAAGGTACGAGCACACATGTTAAAGAAATTTATGCTCTCCAGCGCTACTTCGAAACTGCGTATAACCTTCGTGACCTTCATCGAACCATCTCTGAGGCAGCGACTACTTTAAAAGAAAAGCTTTTTTGAAAAACTACCACAGCTAAAGATTCCTCCCTATGTGAAAGTCTTATCCGACATGTCCCATATTTTCAACTAAGGTTGAAATCCCTGTTGGTGTAGTTATGTAGAGAGGTTTATCTAATTTTATAATTTTCTTCAATATTAAGGTCAAAGGAGTCATGTGGTGTGAAACACCACTATCAAGTATCTAATTGAAATAATATTCAAATTTACCAGTCATGTTTTCATGTGCGTTTGCGTGATTTTTGGCACGAACTCCATGTAGAGCATGGCCTAATGTTGTTGCTTATTGATATTATTTTCTCTCAGCGGCCTGAGCAAAATTTGCTACTTGTGTTCCCTTCTGATTTGTTAGGTTCTCACCTTTGAGTTCTTTGTGATTCCTAACTTGCTGAATATCCAACAATCTCAAAGCATTTTGCCTTGACATGTCCAGTTTTCCCATAGTGATCACACTTTAATCTTAAGTGATATTGCTTTCCTCTTTTCCTATTTGCACCTGAGTAAAACACATATGCATCTTTCCTTATCTACTGTAAAACGAGATTCTTCTCTTTGCATTTGATTAAAGACACACCTAAGAGAGGGTAATGGATCAGTATTAAGTATGGTTTCCTTGATATGAGATTATTGTTTGTAACACCTTAAACCCCGAATACAATTTAACGTATAATTTAATAAAAATTATAGCCACATAGGGTATCACTCATATCAAACATATCCTGCTCAGTAACATATGTTACAAAATGTCACATAAAATCAATAATCGCATGCTCACCTTCACTTATGATATCATCGCAATGAAATCATTATTAAATCAAATAAACATAATATTGAAACTCATGACATTTAGTATCATAAACTTCAACTTTCATAATGCAACAAAAAGAGTTATAGTATTCAACTCGCCACAACTTTGAAATCTCATCAAAACATAAATAGTAACTTCAACAAAACAAAAGAAGTGAAAGCAAACATTGCCAGCCTGATGTTACATGATCAGAGAAAGACCCTACTAAAGAAAATAAAAAACTATTGGAAGCCACTCTAAAAGCTACCTTCCACTTACTTCAGCAACGCTACTCCTGAGTATCTGCATGATGCCCATGTAAAGGCAACACTCAAATAGAATGGGTGAGAAACAAAAAACCAATATAATCAGTGTAAAGAATGCTAAGATAGATAATACACATCAAGTAAACATTCATTACACAACTACCAATAACCTATTCTCACACCCAATTCACGACAGTGTCACATCTCGAAAAACACGATCCTTCGTGAGGCACGCTCGCAGAAAAGATATTTGAACAGAGTCGCCACCGAACTTTATTTATTCCAAAAGAGGAAAGGGAAAATATTAATAAAACCCTTAAAAAGAAAAGAAAAAGAAAATGGTTGTCGTAATCAAATTCAACTTCGGGAGTCGATTATGCAAGAGGAAGGTATTAACACCCCTCATGTCCATTGTACAAAACAGGAACCTCTTAGTTAGATTTACGATAGAGTCTTAGATATGTTAAATGTTTTCTTCTACTTACTGAGCGAGAAAAAGAAAGAAAGGAAAATGTTTTTTAATTAAAGGGGTGTTTATTAACATTAATGTGCCTGATAAGATTTCTCAATCTGGCTCCTACGTATCTCCAGGTGCTATGGAGAACTCAAGGCTACGTAGTTCTACTAAAAGAAAACTACTGGATTAATTCATTTTAAGGAGTGATCCTTTAAACGTATCGAGTGATTAAACTATTCCTTGTTTCTCGCTCTTGGAGGTTGAAGTCTTTGTTTGTTTCACGTCAATATTGATAAAGTATACTCGTTTCTGAAAATGTTTTCGGGGTCACACCAGGGCAAAAAACAAGTTTGATTGGATGAGTGTTTTGTTGGATGACAAATACTCAAACGGCTGAGTAAGGCTACTCGTATCCAAGTACTCAAGAAGAGGAATAGAAGGCTCTAGACCATCTCTCTTTTCATTCTTAATTGCAAAAGGATGTAAATAAGGTTAATGTATTTTGAACAGATGACAAATACTTGAATGGTCGAGTAAGACTACTCGTAGCCAAGTACTCTGAGAAGGGAATTGAAGGCTCTAGACCACCTCCTTTTTCGTCCAAGTTTATAACAAAAAATGAGTATGACTTAAGGTTTGATTATGAAAGTGTTTGGATATGGCAGGGGTTTGAAGTTTTTTAACAAGTGACAATTGCTTGAATGAACGAGTAAGGCTACTCGTATCCAAAAAATTGAGGAGAGAAATTGAAGGCTCTAGAACATCTCCCTTTTTACCCTTTTCGAAACGGTGTTCAAGTATGATTAGGTATTTTGGATTTGATTAGAGAAAAGGCACTCGATGTTAGGTCGAGGTTTTTATTATTTGCATTGAACTGAATGGAATGATTTGAAGAGTTTGTAAAAATGATGGAGAAGTGGATAGTGGAAATGGTTCTAGTTTATGAAATTGCCCGACATTGGATCAAGTATTTATTTTTGTTCTTTTTTTGAAAGTGTTGATTTTAATATTTGAATTAACAATCAACTAATGCAATAAAGTAAATGAAAGCGGTAAATTTGTTACAATTCACGGGAATGGGGGTACATTTTTTCGAATGAGGATACAATACAATAATAATACAAGCTCAAAAGACAATTGTAAATAAAGAAATCTCATTGTAAGAAGGCCCAAAAGAAAACCAAGGGACTCGAAATAAAAATAAGAAATTTGAACTACATAATTTAGTGCTATGTTAAGTAATCGGAAAGCGATTCATGTAGGAATCATCCTATTTGAGGTCGGTCAACAAAACTTTATGCACTTAAGCAATTTCTGAAGTTAAACTGAATTTTTAACCCTGAAATTGCAATGCATCTATTTAAAACCGATGATTTAAGCGACAAAAAGAAACAAACATTAAACTAAAAAAATTTAGCGCTATGTTAAGTAATCGTAAAGAGATTCATGTAGGAATCACCCTATATGAGACCGGTCAACAAGACTTTATACGCTTAAGCAATTTTTGAAGTTAAATTGAATTTTTAACTCCAAAATTGTAAGGCATGTGTGAAAAACCGACGGAACCAAATAAATTGAATTTTCTCTATTTAATAATTAAAACAAATAATTAATTAATTAATCAATAAATATAACAATAATAATAAACAATAGTCATAATTATCAATAATAATCAACATTAATAATAACAATAATTATAAATCAGAATAATAAATAAATAACAATGATAAATAAAAAACAAACAATAATCAATAATAAAATTAAAAATAATAATAATAATAATAATAATCAACAAAATAAATAGTAATAATTAGTGAACAAATAATAATAATTAATAATAATAATCAAATGATTAAAAAACAAAAATAATGGTAACAATAATAATTAATTATAATAACCAACAATAATGATAATAATAATAAGAAGTTAGTAATAATAATAATAGTTAGTATTAATTAATAATAATAATAATAATAATAATAATAATAATAATAATAATAATAATAATAATAATAATAATAATAATAATAATAATAATAATAATAATAATAATAATAATAACAAAGAAGGAAGAAAAAAAAACAAGGGGCGAATGATGGCAAAGAGAAGATTTTTTGAAAATTTTAAAACAACCTTCTACGTGGTGACACATGGCAGGGAAAGAAGAAGTAAAAAAAACTCCTTTTCCTCTTTTTTTCCCTCATCAGTAACAACAATAACTTTCAACAGCAAAAACAATGGTCCTATTTCAAGTTTTCAACTCAAACCATTTCCCTCTGTTAACATCAACAACATTTTTCTCAAAAAAAAAAGCTCTTCCTCGCTTTATACTCTCATGCCTCTCCTCTTCCTCTCCAAACAAAAAAAACTATAAATCTCACTGCTTCTCAGGGAGGTGATGATGTTGATGATGATGGTGATGTTATGGATGGTGGAGGGAGTTTGTGATCAATTGTTCGTGGAGTTGAAATATGGAGATCATGGTTCCGTTTGTGTTGGTTTCGTAGAAGGGTGTGTAAATCGTAGTTAGCCGGAGGTGAATGGAAAGGGTGAGGTTCATGATGGATCACGGTATAGGGATTTGTGCGATGGTGGTTGGTCCGGAGAGAAGGGGTTGTGCTCGCAGTGGTGGAAAGAAGAAAACAATGTTTAATGAAAAACAAAGTCAGATGGTTGTGTATGTGATAGACGATGGTAAGAGGAAAATCTCAGAAAAATGGTTTTGCTCTGTTTCTTTTTTTTTTCTCGTTTCTATTGTTTCATAAAGAGAGAGGATCATGAGATAAATGGTGGTTATGAAGATTGATTTGTGTGATTTATGTGCATCAATGAATCTCATTTTTGCTAGAGTTTGTAGGATGATGATGGATATTTATGGTTGTTATGGTGAGGTGACAAAGGGGGTGTGTCTGGTGACGAATAGAGTCCGTGCTGGTGGGCTGAAGATGTTAAAATGGTGAATAGTTATTTGGTGCGGATGAAAGTGGTTACTTGGGTGGCGAAAATATGGAGGTTGTGTCGATGAATAGTTTTGAATGGAGAAATTTGCAGGTTGATGAGAGATGTTGAGATATGTTGGTTGTTTGGGGAGAAGTCGATGAATGTGATGATGTGAGAGGAAAATCTTGTTTTGATGTTGTGTTTTGAGTGAAAAGGAAAGAGAGATACTTGTGTTAAGGGAGAAGGAAAGATAGATATGAAGGTGTGTTAAGTGAGAAAGTTGCAGAAGGAGAGGTTGTGAGAGAAATAAGATATTTATGAAGCTTTTTGAGAGAGTTATGATGGGGTCTACGAGGTGGTTTGTGTAGGGAAAGAGATGAGAAATTTGTTAATTTAAAATGAAAAACGTGATGGAGAGTAAAAACCAAGAAAACTTCTCCTCCCCCCAAAGCCACGCATCCCTTTCCTATTGGAGAGATTGGGAGATAGTTTTCTTAATTTTCTTAGTTTAAAAAGCTTGATTCTTAACTTGAAAAACAATGCCAAAATTAAAATTTTAAAATTAGAATAAAAATAATAAAACAATATAAAATCATATTTAAAACAATAGTTGATTCTAATTAAACTTACTGATTAATTTGGCTAAAAATAAAAATAATTGGATTAAAAATGAATAAAAATCGTTTTCAAAAATGCCCGAAAAATTAAATCGAGCATGCCAAAATAATCAGCACAAAAGAAACTTCTCAGAAATATACAGGTTTCGATCTAATTTTGAAATAAAAAATGATCGATTGAACAAGCTCAGGCTGATTAAAACACGACCAAAAAAGTAGTCAAAAAATTAAAACAAGCATGCCAGATTATACTACGTGAATCGCAGATTAAGAAAATTGACATTTGCAAGCTCGATTTTGAAATGTTTCGCCCGCTAATTTGATGTAAAGTTGAGAAACGATTTGACAAGTCTGTCTGTAGATCCGAAAAATTAATCTGGCTGATATTGTAAGCGTTATGTGAAATAAAATACATGTTGTGATGAGTAGAAAATACAAATGTCTTATAAATGTATTAAATTACTGATCGAGTAAGCGTGAATAGACAATCAGATGCAAATGAATCGCTTTTGGACCATTTACTTCTGATTCTCAATTACAGATAAGACCTTATAAAAATTCAGATGACGATAGTACTCTTGACTGTCACCTTTGAAAGAAGAGGCAACTGAATGATGCACTGAGATTGATAAATCGAGTGTTTGGACTCAAACAAAATGACTGAATGAATGTCATCAAAACCAGATGGAATTTCAGAACTCCTGACCTTTCATCTGAACCCTAATTAATGCTTTTGACTGATGTAATGCATAATAAGATGAAACGATTATGCTATGCTGATGCAAGTGAAAACTTAGGGTAAAATTTAGAGTATGATAGTTTCCCATATTTAAACATTTTTAACTAGAGGATATGAAGAACTCTTGTCTTCAGATCATCATGGTGAAAGATAGTTTAAATACCAAACAGATCCAAAATTTTAGCTTGTATGTAATAGAATGATATGCTTACAAATCATGAACACAAAGAGATGAAGAAATACTCTTGATTTTCTAATCAGCAGATGGTAATGCAAATAGATGCAACGAGATTTAGGAAATACTCTTGATTTTCTAATCATTGGGTGATATGCAAAATGAGGTAAGAAATACTCTTGATTTCTCTATTGTCATATGACAAATGGTATGTATTCTAAGAAGTACTCTTGACTCCTTAGAAATGAAGGGATTAAGAAATACTCTTGATCTCTTAATCATCAAATAATTGAATGAAATTTATATGAGTTAAGAAATGCTCTTGATTTCTTAATCATGAGAATGTTAAGAAGTACTATTGACTTCTTAAAAATGAACACGGAGGATTTAAGAAATACTCTCGATTTCATAATCATATGAATGTAAATGATAGTTTAAGAAATACTCTTGATTTCTTAATGATATGCCGGTTAAGAAGTAATCTTAACTCCTTAAAGATGAACACCAATGATTTAAGAAAAACTCTTGATTTCTTAATCATGAAATAAGAAACGCTCTTGATTTCTTAATCATGAATGTAGATGAACTAAGAAATATTCTTGATTTCTTAGATACTATGCAAATGAATTAAGAAATACTCTTGATTTCTTAAACATGGATGTAAATGAACTAAGAAATACCCTTGATTTCTTAGATACTGTGCAAATGAATTAAGAAATATTCTCAATTTATTAATCATGAATGTAAATGAACTAAAAAATACTCTTGATTTCTTAGATACTATGCAAATGAATTAAGAAATACTCTTGATTTCTTAAACATGGATGTAAATGAACTAAGAAATGCCCTTGATTTCTTAGATACTGTGCAAATGAATTAAGAAATATTCTTGATTTCTTAATCATGAATGCAAATGAACTAAGAAATACTCTTGATTTCTTATATGTTATGCAAATATACTGGGGTTTAGGGAATCATGTTCAACTGCTCTTGACTGGCGATAGATCCCTGGGGATGGATTTGTTACAAATTGACATGTTCGACTATTCTTCAATCGTTCTTCGTTGAAGGAAGACTCTCCTGGGGGAACAATTGATCATATTCAACTGCTCTTGGCTAAAGATGTCATATTCAGCAATTCTTGACTGAAATGGATCGTATCCAACTGCTCTTGGTTGAAACTAATATATGATAATAAATGCATTCAACTGATCTTGGTTGAATCAAAACTGTGCAAAATAAAATAGTATTAGGATGTTCTTGGCTAAAACTAATACATAATAACACATGCATTCAACTGCTCTTGGTTGAAGTAAAACTGTGTAAAATATAATAGTATCCAACTTCTCTTGGATGAAAATATTGCATTCAACTTCTCTTGGTTGAAGTAAAACTGCAAAATAAAATAGTGTCTAGCTGTTCTTGGCTGAAACTATTGCATTCAACTGCTATTGGTTGAAGCAAGCCTGTGCAAAATAAAATAGTGTCCAACTGCTCTTGACTAAAACTATTGCATTCAACTGCTCTTGGTTGAAGCTACTACATTCAACTACTCTTTGTTGAAGCAAAATTGTAAAATAAAAATAGTGTAGAGATGCTCTTGGCTGAAACTACATATGCAAACAATGTATTCAATAACTCTTGGCTGAAACCATTATATTCAACAACTCTTGGCTGACACTATTGCATTCAACTGCTCTTGGTTGAAGCAAAACTGCAAAAAGTAAAATAATGTCCATCTGCTCTTGGCTGAAAATATTGCATTAAACTTTTCTTGGCTGAAAATATTGCATTAAACTGCTCTTGGTTGAAGCAAAATTATGCAAAATAAAACAGTGTCCAGTTGCTCTTGGCTGAAACTTTTGCGTTCAACTTCTCTTAGTTGAAGCAAAACTATGTAAAATAAAATAGTATCCAACTGTTCTTGGTTGAAACTAATATATGCAAACAAACGTACTCAGTTGCTCTTGGCTGAAACAACATTCCACTACTCTTAGCTGAGAATATCGCATTCAACTTCTCTTGGTTGAAGCTACTACATCCAGTTGCTCTTGGCTGGAAGCAAAACTATGCAAATATAGTATCCAACTTCTTTTGGTTTAAAATAATATAATGCAATCAATGTATTCATCTGCTCTTGGCTGAAACATCATTCTCAACTACTCTTGGATGAGAATGTTGCATTCAACTGCTCTTTATTGAGGTAAAACTATGCAAAAATCAAATAGTATCCAACTGCTCTTGGATGAAACTATTGCATTCAATGGCTCTTGGTTGAAACATAATTGTGCAAAATAAAATAGTATACATCTTCTCTTGGCTGAAACTATTTCATTCAACTGCTCTTGGTTGAAGCTACTGCATCCAACTGCTCTTGGCTGGAAGCAAAATATGTTGGGGAATATACCTTTTGCCGATGTTTACTAGGAAATTAGTTGTCGAGATTTAACCAGGTAATCTACTATCGAGATTCATGTTGAAAAGATAAAAGACTCTCTGGGAAATCAACACACAAAAGACTTGTTGGGGTTACAACATATCAACTCGGGGGTTGATAAAGTAAATACAATATCGACTCAGGGGTCGAGAATAAATCAAGACACAAGTCAACTCGGGGGTTGAGGAAACACTAAGATAAAATGACATCAACTTGGGGCTTGGAAGATATTTAAAGGCAATGGCATCGACTCGGGGGTCGAAGTAAATACAACATCGACTCAAGGGTCGAGGAAATAAACAGTGACATCGACCCGAAGGTCGAGAACATAAAGACAATGACATCGACCCAGGGGTCGAGAACATATCCACTAGGGGGTTGAGAAAACAAAGACAACATCTACTTAGGGGTCGATAAATAAAGACAATAACATCGAGAAAACAACAACAAAGACAATAACATCGACTTAGGGGTTGAGAAAGCAAAGACAATATTGACTCGGGGGTCGAGAAAATAAAGACAACAACATAGACTCGGGGGTCGAGAACATATCAACTCGGGGGTTGAGAAAACAAAGACAACATCGACTTAGGGGTCGAGAAAATAAAGAAACAAGTCAACTTAGGGGTTGAGGATCATGACAAGCTCTCAACTTGGGGGTTGAGGAAACATTAAAACAACAGCAACTTGGGGGTTGAGAACAAATCAAGAAAACAACAACTCAAGGGTTGACAGCCATTGATAGACGGTTGTGGAAACAATCGAAAAAGACTCCCTTAGTAGAAAACTTACTAGGGAAAATCTAAAAAGGAAAATTTCTAACAAGACTTTTTAGGGTAACCTCTGCTTGGGGAACAAAATCAGCATACGTGTTGGGGATATACTGAGAATCTTTCAATAGAGCTTGTTTGTTATGGAATCTCTTTTCCATTAGACCCACTATCTTGTGAATAGATGTTTATATTATACAAATACTTTAAAAAGACGTGTTGATGATAATGTTGTTGGGGGTACCTTTCTTAGGAATCTTGCTTGTATGAAACTCGTCTGGTGAGTTCATGAAGTTTTGCTGGAGAAATTTATAGGGGAAACTCTGTGGGGAATATCAATCACATTGTTGGGGAAGAAAATCGCCTTGAGAATCATCACTAACAATCATCGACTTATTAAAGCACTTGTACTAAGAAAAAGAATTGTTCTACTATTGAGAAACACCTCTTGAATCTTGATTCTGTTAAGGATTACTCTGAACTTCCTTGAGAGGTTGCTGAATTTGGGTCGAGGCTTATGTATGAGGTTTTATGCATGATAAGTTTTTTGCATGATGTGCAATGAGCTCACGCACTGCATGATATGCTTGAGTGAAGCGACATGATTAATGCATGACGATGGTTTATGCTATGTGTAAGACCCCAATTTTGACGCTAAGATCCCTCATGTAATTCCATCATAAGCATTAGCATTGGGATCATACCTTGGCATCCTCCTTCCCCCTTTTCATTGGGTTTGTTTTGGGAGATATCACCAAGCACTTTGTGATTATATCATACTTGTATTTTATCATTTCACTAACCAAAATACCAAAAATATGTCTTTGTATTTGTCTAACTCTTTTGTAGGTAGGGCATGATCTCTTTGATTCATCAAGATCACATCTAGGGTTTGAGACCCTCATGAACAAAGAACACAACCAAGAATTGATTCAATAATGGTTATGAACATCATATATGAGTCCCAATGTTCTCTACATATTATATTGATCAAGTTTTCTTCAAGAGTTTGAGGGTGATTTGCCTTGGAAACCCTAGTTTGACTAGGTATCTTGAGTAACTTCTCCAATAAGCTATCTTGCCAATTGATCAAATTTATCAAGGTACACTTCAAAATTCACCATATTATGCATATATGATCTACCATGAGCCAATAAAGTCAATATAATTGGAAATTAGCAAGTTGGTTGATGGTGGTTGGCCAGATGGATTCATCTGATCAAAACTGGGTCTCCCTAGACCCTATCTCCTATAGTTTTCACCATATGAAAATGATCCCAAGAGAAACCTTACTCTAAATTACATTCTAAACAACTTTCATGTTGAGACCTAGAGCTAGTTTTTCTTGGAAAATCATTTTCTATGTTGAAACATTATAGGTCATTTTGTCTAAACCCTAATTTGAAAGTCAACTTCCCAAGCCCATAACTTGCTCAATTTTTATGAGATGAAAGATTTACAAGTTGAACAATCAAATTCAATTTGTCTACTCCAACTTGGATGTTTATATTGGGAGATAATTCAACTTTTTTGAGCATGTGATATGAGGTTACATTATAGGTCACTTTTGACCTATACCATTGATCAAGTGATTTTTCCAAACTTCAAAAATGCATAAATCTATCATTTTAAATCCAAATGACATGAAATTTGTGACCATTTTGAAGGTCTTTGAGAGATATACAACTTTGATGAAGACACTTTTCTTATTTGAAGCTCATATAAAAAGTTAAGCAAACTGGAATATTGAGACATATGGCTTGACACTTAGAAAAATTTTGATATGTCAAAAATTTCCAAACTTCCACCTCAAATTTCTCCAAGTTCCAAGCTCCAAATAAAAAAGTATTGAACATGAAAGTTGTTCCTCTTGATCTCACCTTTCCAAAGAGCCCAAATTGATTCATTTTGGACAAGAAATGCATAGGCTGCGCATGGCTTAAACAGGGTGACATAGCTTGGAAAAGATCAAACTTCAAACATCAATGTGCATTTACCTTGCAATCCAAGCTTAGTTCAGAGCACCTGATATTCATTTGTAGACCTCAAGCAATCATTTCATGGATCTATGCGCGCCCATGCACACTTCCATCACCATTTGCCAAAATTGGAAAGTGAATTTAAAGGTGCAATTATCAACCATTTCAGCTATAAATAGAGCTTTAATTGCTCAGAAATGGACACACATTGGCGCCAGCTTTGATCCCCCATTTCAAACCCTCACTTTGCAAAGGATAAGCCTGAAAAATTCTCTTGAATTTGAGCTTGAATCTCCACTATTTTGGAATTTAATTCTCTAGGAATCCATAGCTTTTTAACCATTCAATCCTTCTCCTGCAAGCAAGTGGAGTGAGACCAAGCACAAGCAAGATCAAGATCCATTGAATTCAGACCTACATTGAAGGTATTTTCCAGAAATTTTGAACTCTTCAATTCTCTCAAATTCTTGCTCAATTCCATTGATTCTTTGGTTGTCTGAAGTCCTACCAATGTAGGCAAGAAGATTGAGTTACTTTGAGGCCAAATCGAAGCAACTCAGTTCATGTACCTCAAATTTCAACTCCATGTATCTCTCAATATACTTGGAGTTGGAGTGAATGGAGGTCAGATTCGAGCTCAGTGCCATTTTTTCTTTAAGATTATGTCCTTATTTTTCATTTTGGTGATGGTTCATGGTGGACCAGTCCAGTGAGGCCCACCGGAGAAGATGATCGGAGCTCTGGCTCCGACGATGAGTTGGCAAAGCTCTGAACCACATGATCCGTTCCTTTTGTTTTGATCTTGATCGTTGGTTTTGATTACCAAAGTTGCCACGCGCTGACTAAGATCTATGGTGGATCATGCGCTAGGGACCATCTGATCTTCCACCTCAGTTAATGAGGGAGATCAGATGGTCCACGTATTTTTGATTTTTCTGAATTTTTATTTTAATTGCATTATTTTCAATAATTCATATTAAACTCAATATTGATCCAAAAAATATGGGAATTTCACCAAAAAAATTCAAATATTTTTCTCTTTCATATTCTGAATTAAAATTATTTTTTGGATCATTATTAATATTTTTCATGAATTAATTAATTTTTCATTTGTTTTTAATTATTTAAAAATATTTTTAAATGTCCAAAAATTATGAATTTTTTTCTCTAAGGTCCTTAGACCTTGTTTGACCTATGATAAATCTCATGGCCATTTATTTGGTATTTTGATGAGATTTTAGGATTTGGACAAACCATATTTGATTCAGATGCACTATTTTATTATTTTTAATTAAATAAATGCCAATTATTTTTGTTGAACACTTGTATTGACTTGGTTGAGTTTGCTTATTGTTGTTGGGCCTTGGTCAAGGTTGATTTAACTTTGTCAAATTAATATCATTGAATTTAGGGGATTGATGGAATGTACATTCCATCTCCCAAAATGAATGAATGATATTAATTTGGTAAAAGTCATCCTTTAACCAATTTGTGATTTCATTCTTTCCCTTCCCACTTCATCTTATTCCCCTTCTTCATTCATTCACTCCATTTGGCCTATGACATCTCAAAGTCCTAATGCTAGTTGATTGAAAAATTAACATGAGTATGGATGAGATTAGGCCACACCTTTTGCATATTCTTTTTGTGTGTGGTATGTTTCATGAGCATAGTTCATTATACTATGTCTCTAACATGCATTAACACCAAAATTCTATTGCCCGATCTCAAATAGTTGTGACTTCTACATAAGTCCAATTATGATTGCTTAACATAGCGCTAAATTTGTGACTTAAAAGGCATAAGCATTCTAGTTAGTGAGATTGTAAGTCTCCCCACTTTCATGGTATTGTGTGGAAACTTGGCCTTCTTTCCTTCCTTTGGAAGATGTTTTGGTTCAAGGATCCATGCTTATGATAAGTGGGTTGAGTGTTCTCCAAAGAATATCTTGAAACGAAAAGAAAAAACCAAACAATACTAACTTTTAACTTACTAGCTTTTAACTTTTAATTTCAAGCTTTTACTTTAATGCAATTTAATTTTAGCACTCTATTTCATTTGCCATTGTTCATATCATTCTAATTGTTTATGTTAATGCAATCTTCACTTTGTCCATTTGGGCCATATTGTGTGATATATTTTGTTTATGTATACTTTGTTTGTTTGTGTGGTCTTTGACCATTAATGCACATGATAATAACAAAAACCCTAAAAAAAATTGAGTGGACTGTTAGCTTGATCTTGGACAAATGGACTTAGAATCTAGGCAAACTCCTTTGCTAATGGACTTGAACAATGTCAACTTGTTGAAAGAACCAAGTGCTTGCAATTTGAACTTCATCTGATGCATCTTTGAAGACCTCTCTAAGTTCATCAGCAATTTGATCATAGTGAAACTGTTATTTTGAACCTGTGACTTGTGGAATTCATCTATTACATGGGCTATTTTGAAGAAGATCATGAAATGGATAAGCTTGGATGAGGCCATCTTTATTTGATGCCTTGCTCTTCAAGATGATATAATTGTGCATTTGTGTGTTGCTTGATTCTAAAAAGTCCAAGGGAATTCTGGGTTTCTATTGACATACTTGTCTATTGGGTTACTACCCATTTGGTCAGATCTTTTCAACTCTAAACTTTTAATTTTTGTACATAGGATAGTCTCTTCATCTTCTCCCCATTTCTTTAATTTCAAAATCTCTCCCTCCACTTTTAAAAAATCTTCCTTGTGTGAACTACTTTTGTTCTAAACTTTGACCACTTTTGCAAAAAAAAATAGAAACTTTGGTCTTATGCCATTGCATTTTCAAACTTATTTTCTTAAATCAAACATGTAAATAAACTTAACTATACTTGACTTAAACTTTCAAAAAGCCAAAAAGAACTAACTCATTCAAACCATTTTTGGGCCTTTCTGCCTTTCAAACTTAAATTTTGTTAAAATCAACACACCCATTTTGAAATTCGTATCACGAACTACGAGGTTTTAATCTCTCATTTTTATGTTGGTATGTAGGCACAAGATCAAAGGTCTTGTCAAACACAAAAATATAATTAATGAATTCTTTTCTCATCCCCCCATTCTATTTGTTTGTAAACATCACTTTGTACAAAATACATATGCACACAAAAAGGGCTCCCTAGGAGTACCTAGGACACTTTGGATGCTAACACCTTCCCTCTATGTAACCAACCCCTTACCTGTGATCTCTGACTTTTATTAATTTTTATTTGAAAACTTCTTACTTTTTGGATTTTGTTCGTACTTTTTCCCTTTTCCCTTGGAAACTATAAAAGTGCGGTGACGACTCTTGTTATTTGATCTCTAGCTTGTCGATAGCTTGATGATCACGAATTTCCCGCTACAGAAATTAAGTGGCGACCCTGCTGGGGAGAGTCTCTAGTGGGTTTAACCTACTTTTTGTGTGAATATATTTATATATATGTGATGTTTGTATATATATATATATATATATATATATATATATATATATATATATATATATATATATATATATATGTATAGATACATATATATATATATATATATATATATATATATATATATATATATATACACATATATATATATATATATATATATATATATGTATAGATACATATATATATATATATATATATATATATATATATATATATATATGTATAGATACATATATATATATATATATATATATATATATATATATATATATATATATATATACACATATATATATATATATATATATATATATATATATATATATATATATATATATATATATATATATATATATGTATGTATATATACATACATATATATATATATATATATATATATATATATATATATATATATATATATATATATATATATATATGTGTGTGTGTGTGTGTGTGTGTGTGTGTGTGTGTGTGATCTCTGAGTGGTGAGATAAGTTCTAACTCGAACTTGAGTGCAATTAAGATAGGAGGATGGTATAGTCATGTTCGACTTGCGTGGAGTAGTCCTTAACAAGTTGGCTTGAGATCCATTTGCTCAGTGGAGGCTCCTTTGGATTTGGAAATGTCACACAAGTATTTGTTGTTAAGCATTACTATTTCTAATTGGGTCCGAGAAGCTAAGGACCTTAGAACATTTAACCCATCTTGGCCTATTTAGGACGTAGTGCGGAAACTGTTCAAGTGTAGACTTGATAACAGTTTTTTACGCGATACTACACTCAGACGAGTTTCTCTTGAGAATATTATGGATCGATGAGTCAGTCATCTTAACCTGTAATATCCGATAGATGGAATTAAGACTCTGTGGACTTTTTAGAACATGGTGTACAGGTTTTTTTAATCATTAGTTCACTCCTTTGGGATGGTTCTTACCCAGACTCCATGCTCGTGACTTGCAACAAACCCTTGATTCTTGGTTGATCCAATCAAGTCTTGTCAATATCAATGGAACTTGGGTTTTGATAAGGTGTAAACCATAATCCACCAAAATGGATGATTGATCTTGACAATGACTTGATTCATCCCTTGACCTTTGTTTGCCTTATGTGTGATCCCTTATTTGTGATTGTTGTATTCATGCATTCATGCACATCATAACATTCATCACACAAAAATTTCAAGGAACTAAGGTATCATTTGTAAATATTTTCAGACCATGGATTGTGGACGAAGGAACACTAAGAAGTACAGTTTCAGATGTCCCAACTTGAAAGAGTTAAGGAAGCTAGGATCTTTTGTATTAGATCCCTTGGACTTCAAACAGCATCATGGGAAGCTTCTATCCATTTTGTATGCTGATGTGGTTGAAGGTCTTTTGAGTGTGCTAGTGCAGTTCTACGATCCTCTCTACCATTGTTTCACTTTCCCAGATTTTCAGCTTGTGCCTACGTTGGAGGAGTATTCTCATCTTTTGGGGATACCTGTTTCTAGTAGAGTGCCTTTTAGTGGATTGGAGGAGATTCATCGATCTAGTATTATTGTTGAAGCTCTTCACTTGAAGAAGTCTGAGATAAAGGCTCATTGGGTGAAGAAAGAAGGGTTATTTGGGTTGCCATCTGTTTTCCTCATCAAGGAAGCTACCACTTTTGCTCAAGATGGTAGTACGGACGCTTTTGAAGCTATCTTTGTGTTGCTCATCTATGGATTAACTTTGTTCCCTAACATTGACGGTTTTGTTGATGTTAACGCCATTAGACTTTTCTTGATTGGGAATCATGTTCCTACTTTGTTGGAAGATATGTATTTCTCTTTGCATCTAAGGAATTCTAAGGGTGGTGGAACGATTGTCTGTTCCATTCCTCTTCTGTACAAGTGGTTTATTTCGCACTTGCCTCAGACGTATGCTTTTGTGGAGAACAAACAATGTGTATGGTGGTCTCAGAGACTTATGTCTCTCACTAATTATGATATAGTTGGGTATGATCCTTCTTTGAGCAGTTTGGAGATTATTGATAGTTGTAGTGAATTCTCTAATGTGCCTCTCATTGGCACACAAGGAGGAATTAACTACAACCCTGCTTTGGCTCGTCGTCAACTTGGGTTCCCCTTGAGACACAAACCTAGTAACATGTTGTTAGAAGGTCTTTTCTATCAAGAGGGTAAAGATCCCTAACATTTGAAGCAGAAGATTATGCATGCTTGGCATAATGTGCATAGGAAAGGAAGATCCGAGCTTGGTCCGTGCAATTGTGTAGCTTTGGAAGCTTACACTCATTGGGTGAAGAAGAGAGCTATGGAGTTGAAGATGCCTTATCCTTGTGAAAGACCTATGTATATGGTTGTGGTTGAGCCATTAACTCTCCCTAACCAAGATATAGAGGAGTTGGAAGACGCACTCACCAAGATGAAGCAAGAGAAGGATATGTGGGAAAAACGTTTCCATGCTTTGAGCAAGAAGCATGAAGAGTTTCAGTTGGAGTCTAAGGACAAAGATACACTTATTGAGTTACTTGAAGACCGAGTGACGAAGAGACAGAGATAGCCAGAGGTTTCATCTTCTAGCATGCCTCAGCCTTCCGTTGCTTGGAAGAAGATTGTTGACCAGCTTGTCCTCGAGAAGACTAAGATGAAGGCTTCTTTTGAGACCGAGATCCGTCGCATTCGAAGGAAGTACACGCCTTCAACCAGATCTTCTGACATTGTTGTTAGGGATCCTTAGGATGACTAGTCTCCTTTTCTCTTGTATCTTTTTATTTTGGTTTCTGAAATTATACTCAGTGTAATCCTTCCAATTTATATAAATAAATAAAAGAAATTTTTGGGCATATCAAATTATTGCAATTACTATTTAAATATTATATATTTGCAAATGATATAATAAGTTCCTTGGAAATAAAAATAATCAAGCATCGCATTTCATGCATCATTTGCATAAGCAGGTTTTCGCCAGGTGTCTGATTGGTGTTTCTTCTGTGCTTTATCTAAGCTGACTCACTGGTACAACACCAGAGCCAATCATCAGAAAATTATGGAACATTTGGAGCAAGAGAACACAGAGCTGAAGGACGAGATCGCCCGCCTGACTGCCATGATGGAGTCAGTTCTTGCGGCTCAAAATCAAGTTTCTCCAACGCCTGCAACTCCTCCCGCGAGGAATGTTACTTCAAAGGTGGTTACCTCTACCGTGCCTGCTGCTACCGCCCACTTCGCACCAAACCTTCCTGCCGGATTCCCGTGGGGAATGCCGCCCCCAACTTTGTGCTAGAAGGCTTTGTGCCTACTTTTGCTTCCATGTCGGCATCTAGCCCGGTCATGTCCGTGCCACCTCCCGTTGTGCACACTTTGCCTCGCATAGAGGATACCATCTATCATTCCGAGCCGTCTGAGGGTTCAGATGTTTATGAGAAGATGGACGAGATGAAATATCAGTTTCTTGAGCTACGCAAGGAATTGAAGACGCTGAGAGGTAAAGATCTGTTTTGGAATAGTGCTACCGAGTTATGTTTGGTGCCCAATATCAAGATCCCGGTGAAGTTCAAAGTGCCTGACTTTGAAAAGTATAAAGGGAACTCTTGTCCGCTCAGTCGTCTTGTGATGTATGCTCGCAAGATGTCAACTCAGATAGACAATGACCAATTGCTTATTCACTAATTCCAAGATAGTCTAACCGATGTTGCACTCCGTTGGTACATGGGGTTGGATAGTGCAAGCATTTGCACTTTCAACGACTCGGGAGAGACTTTTGTGAAGCAATACAAGTACACTGTGGACATGGCGCCGGATAAAGACCAGTTAAGGTCTATGTCTAAAAAAGACAAAGAGACATTCAAAGAATACACGCAAAGATGAAGGGAGTTGGCTGCCCAGATCACTCCTCCTTTGGAGGAGAAAGAGATGACAAAAATCTTCTTGAAAACCCTGAGTTCATTTTATTATGAATGCATGATCGCTAGTGCTCCCAATGATTTTACCGAAATGGTAAGTATGAGGATGAGACTTGAGGAAGGAGTCCGTGAAGGACGTTTGTCAAAAGATGAGGCGTCAACAAGCAAGAGGTATGATAGTAGTTTCAATAAGAAGAAAGATAATGAGACAAATGCAATTTCCAATGGGGGGCAGAGGAGGCCTCAGATCAGAAGAAATCCACCACCCCATCAACATCATCATCATCAAGTGTCATCAATAATTCTGGTATTTTCTAATCAACAAGCAACATCAATTCAACAACAACAATAACATCAACGTCAATAACAACAACCGCAATAAAGAACAAACACCTACCACAACAACAATACCAACAACAATCATCATCAGCAGAACTTTGGGAGGAAGAAGGTCTCTTTTGACCCGATTCCTATGTCGTATGCAGAGTTGTATCCCTCGCTAGTTCTCAAGAACTTAATTCAACAGAGGAACCCACCGCAGATCCCAGAACCACTTCCCTGGTGGTATAAACCTGAGCTCCGATGTACTTTTCATCAGGGTGCACTCGGACATGATATCGAAAATTGCTATCCATTGAAGTACGAGGTTCAAAAGCTTATGAAGAGTGGTATGGTGTCCTTTGAGGACCGCGCGCCAAATGTGAAAGCTAACCCTTTGCCCGCTCATGGGAATTCTTAATTGAATATGGTAGACGATTGTCCTGGAGAATTCAAGGTTTTTGATGTCCGGTTTATCTGAAGATCTTTGGTGCAGATGCATAAGGATATCTGTTTGGTGAGTGACTGTGAACATGACCATGATGGTTGTGTTGTTTGTAGCGTGAACCCAAGAGGGTGTGATACGGTGAAAAAGGACATCCAACATCTGATGGATGAAGGCATGATTCAGATTGTTCAATCCCGTCATGTAGATGACAACGTCAATGTCATAATACCCATTTTCAAGCAACAAGAGCGGTTGATAATCCAGTATGATAGCAGCAACAATAAGAATGTCAATCAAAGATCAGTATCGCCGTTGGTAATACGGTTAGCAGGCCCAGTCCCGTATTCATCTGATAAGGTTGTACCATACCAGTACAATGCTACAATGATAGAAAATGGTCAAGAGGTCCCGTTACCTACGACTAGTTTAGTAGTGAACATTGCTGATGTGACAAAAGTGACCCGCAGTGGTCGAGTGTTTGGACCGGTGTTCCTGGAAAATAAAGAGGAAACAATTGTTGGTAAGAAGGCGGAGGTACCTAATGTAGATCCGATTGGTTGTTAAAATGATAAGTCTAGTGAATCCAGCAACTTGAAAGCCAATGATGATGATGAGGTACTCCAGTTAATAAAAAGAAGTGAATTTAATGTGGTTGAGCAGCTGCTTCAGACTCCCTCAAAAATCTCAGTTTTGTCTCTGCTTTTGAATTCTGAAGCACACAGAGAAGCACTGTAGAGAGTTCTTGAACAGGCACATGTAGAGCAGGGTGTTATTGTGGCTATCTCTGTCTCTTCGTCACTCGAGGACAAGCTGGTCAACAATCTTCTTCCAAGCAACGGAAGGTTGAGGCATGCTAGAAGATGAAACCTCTGGCTCTCTCTGTCTCTTCGTCACTCGGTCTTCAAGTAGCTCAATCAGTGCATCTTTGTCCTTAAACTCCAACTGCAACTCTTCATGCTTCTTGCTTAAAGCACGGAAACGCTCTTCCCACATATCCATCTCTTGCTTCATCTTGATGAGAGCGTCTTCCAACTCCTCTACATCTTGGTTAGGGAGAGTTAATGGCTCAACCACAACCATAGACATAGGTCTTTCACAAGGATAAGGCATATTTAACTCCATAGCTCTCTTCTTCACCCAAAGAGTTTAAGCTTCCAAAGCTACACAATTGCGCGGACCAAGCTCTGATCTTCCATTCCTATGCACATTATGCCAAGCATGCACAATCTTCTACTTCAAATGTCGGGGATCTTTACCCTCTTGATAGAAAAGACCTTCTAACAACATGTTATTAGGTTTGTCTCTCAAGGGGAAACCAAGTTGACGACGAGCGAAAGCAGGGTTGTAGCTAATTCCTCCTTGTGTACCAATGAGAGGTACATTAGAGAATTCACCATAACTATCAATAATCTCCAAACTGCTTAAAGATGGGTCATACCAAACTATATCATCATTAGTGAGAGACATAAGTCTCTGAGACCACCGTAGACATTGTTTGTTCTCCACAAAAGCAGGTGTCTGAGGCAAGTGCGAAATAAACCACTTGTACAGAAGAGGAATGCAACAGACAATAGTTCCACCACCCTTAGAATTCCTTAGATGCAAAGAGAAATACATATCATCCAACAAAGTAGGCACAAGATTCGCAATCAAGAAAAGTCTAATGGCGTTAACATCAACAAAACCGTCAATGTTAGGGAACAATGCTAATCCATAGATGAGCAACACAAAGATAGCTTCAAAAGCATCCACACTACCAGCTTGAGCAAAAGTAGTAGCTTCCATGATGAGGAAAATAGATGGCAATCCAAATAACCCTCCTTTCTTCACCCAATGAGCCTCTATCTCAGACTTCTTCAAGTGAAGAGCTTCAGCAATAATACTAGATCGGGGAATCTCCTCCAATCCACTAAAAGGCACTCTACTAGAAACAGGTATCCCCAAAAGATGAGAATACTCCTCCAAGGTAGGCACAAGCTGAAAATCTGGGAAAGTAAAACAATGGTAAAGAGGATCATAGAACTGCACTAGCACGCTCAAAAGACCTTCAACCACATCAGCAGACAAGATGGACAAAAGCTTCCCACGACGCTGTTTGAAGTCCAAGGGATCTAATACAAAAGATGTTAGCTTCCTTAACTCTTTCAAGTCGGGACTTCTGAAACTGTACTTCTTAGTGTTCCTTCGTCCACAATCCATGGTCTAAAAATATTTTCAAATGATATCTTAGTTTCTTGAAATTTTTGTGTGATGAATGTGATGATGCGCATGAATGCATGAATGCAACAATCACAAATAAGGGATCACACACAAGGCAAAGAAAGGTCAAGGGATGAATCAAGTCATTGTCAAGATCAATCATCCATTTTGGTGGATTATGGTTCACACCTTATCAACACCCAAGTACCATTGATATTGACAAGACTTGATTGGGTCAACCAAGAATCAAGGGTTTGTTGTAAGTCACGAGCATGGAGTCTGGGTAAGAACCGTCCCAAAGGAGTGAACTAAGGATAAAAACCCGTAGATCATGTTCTAAAAAGTTCCCAGAGTCTTAATTCCATCTATAGGATATTACAGGTTAAGATGACTGACTCATAGACCCATAATATTCTCAAGAGAAACTCGTCTGAGTGTAGTATCGCGTAACAATTGTTATTAAGTCTACACTTGAACAGTTTCCGCACTACGTCCTAAAATAAGCCAAGATGGGTTAAATGTTCTAAGGTCCTCAACTTCTCATACCCAATTAGAAATAGTAATGCCTAACCACAAATACTTGTGTGACATTCCCAGATCCAAAGGAGTCTCCACTGAGTAGATGGATCTCATGCCAACTTGTTAAGGACTACCCCACACAAGTCGAACATGACTATACCATCCTCCTATCTTAATTGCACTCAAGTTCGGGTTAGAACTTATCTCACCACTCAGAGATCACCAAGCACAAGAAGCAGATTATTCACACATACATATATACAAATATCATATATATACAAATATATTCACACAAAAAGTAGGCTAAACCCACTGGAGACTACTCCCCAGCAGAGTCGCCACTTAATTTCTGTAGCGGTAAATTCATGATCATCAAGCTATTGACAAGCTAGAGATCAATTAACAAGAGTCGCCACTGCGCTTTTATTGTTTCCAAGGGAAAAGGGAAAAAGTACGAACAAAACCCAAAAAGTAAGAAGTTTTCAAATAAAAAACTAATAAAAGTCAGAGATCACAGGTAAGGGGGTTGGTTACACAGAGGGAAGGTGTTAGCACCCAAAGTGTCCTAGGTACTCCTAGGAAGCCCTTTTTGTATGCATATGTATTTTGTACAAAAGCGATGTTTACACACAAATAGAATGGGGGGATGAGAAAATAATTCATTAATTATATTTTTGTGTTTTACAAGACCTTCAGACTTGTGCCTACGTACCAACATAAAAATGAGGGATCAAAACCTCGTAGTTCGTGATACAAATTTTAAAATGAGTGTGTTGATTTTAACAAAATTTAAGTTTGAAAGGCACAAAGGCCTAAAATGATTTGAATGAGTTAGTTCTTTTTGGATTTTTTGAAAGTTTAAGTCAAGTATAGTTAAGTTTATTTAAAAGTTTGATTTAAGAAAAAGAAGTTTGAAAATGCAATGGCATAATGCCAAAGTTTCTACCTTTTTTGCAAAAATGGTCAAAGTTTAGAACAAAAGTAGTTTACACAAAGTTTTATTTGAAAATGGAGGGAGAGATTTTGAAATTAAATAAATGGGGAGAAGATGAATAGACTATCCTATGCACAAAATTAAAAGTTTAGAGTTGAAAATATTTGACCAAATGAGTAGCAATCCAATAGACAAGTGTGTCAATAGAAACCCAGAATTCCCTTGGACTTTTAGAATCAAACAACACACAAATGCACGATTATTTTATCTTGAAGAGCAAGGCATCAAATAAAGATGGGTTCATCCAAGCTTATCCACTTCATGATCTTCTTCAAAGTAGCCCATGCAACAGATGAATTCCACAAGTCACAGGTTCAAAATAACAGCTTCACAATGATCAATGTTGCAGATGAATCTCAGAGAGATCTTCAAAGATGTTTCAGATGAATTTCAAATTGTAAGCACTTAGTTCTTTAACAAATTGGCATTGGCCAAGTCCTTTAGTTTAGGGAGGTTGCCTAGATTCTAAGTCCATTTGTCCAAGATCAAGCCAACAGTCCACTCAAAAGTTTTTTAGGGGTTTTTGTTATTATTATGTGCATTAATGGTCAAAGACCACACAAACAAACAAAGTAACACAAACAAAATATATCACACAATATGGTCCAAATGGAAAAAGTGAAAATTACATTAGCATAAACAATTAGAATGATATGTACAATGGCAAATGAAATAAAGTGTTAAAAGTAAATTGCATTAAAGTAAAAGCTTGAAATTAAAAGTTAATAGTTAGTAAGTTAGAAGTTAGTTTTGTTTTGCTTTTCATTTCAAGACATTCTTTGGAGAACACTCAACCCACTTATCACAAGCATGGATCCTTGAACCAAAACATCTTTCAAAGGAAGTAAAGAAGGCCAAGTTTCCATACAATACCATGAAAGAGGGGGGACTTACAATCTCATTAACTAGAATGCTTATGCCTTTTGTGTCACAAATTTAGCGCTATGTTAATCAATCGTAATTGGACTTATGTAGAAGTCACAACTATTTGAGGTCGGGCAATAGACTTTTGGTGTTAATGCATGTTGGAGACATAGTATTATGAACTATGCTCATGAAACATACCAGACACAAAAATATGCAAAAGGTGTGGCCTAATCTTATCCATACTCATGTCAATTTTTCAATCAACTAGCATTAGGACTTTGAGATATCATAGGCCAAATGGAAATGGATGAATGAAGAAGAGGAATGAGATGAAGTGGGAAGGCGATGAATGAGATCACAAATTGGTCAAAGGAGGACTTTTACCAAATTAATATCATTCATTCATTTTGGGAGATGGAATGTACATTCCATCAATCCCCTAAATCCAATGATATTAACTTAACAAAGTCAAGTCAACATTGACCAAGGCCCAACAACAAACAAGCAAACTTCGACAAGTCAATACAAATGGTCAACAAAATTTAAATGGCATTTATTCAATTAAAAATAATAAAATAGTGCATTTAAATCAAATATGTTTTGTCCAATTCTTAAAATCTTATAAAAACACCAAAGAAATGGACATGAGATTTATCATAGGTCAAACAAGGTCAAAGGACCTTTGAGAAAAAAATTCATAATTTTTGGACATTTAGAAATATTTTTAAACAATTAAAAATAAATGCAAAATCAATTAATTCATGAAAAATATTAATAATGATCCAAAATATAATTTTAATTCAGAATATGAAATAGAAAAATATTTGATTTTTTTTGGTGAAAGTCCCATATTTTTTAGATCAATATTGAATTTAATATGAATTATTAAAGAAAATGCAATAAAAATGAAAATTCAGAAATTCTAAATTACGTGGACCATTAGATCTCCCTCATTAATTGAGGTGGCAGATCTGATGGTCCCTAGCACGCGTTCCACATGTACATTAGTTAACTGCGGTGCAAAGGTGGTATTTAAAACAAACGTTCAAGATTAAAACGTGATGGATGGATCCTATGGTTCAGAAGCAAGCTAAGTCATCGTCGGAGCCAGAGCTCCGGTCATCTTCTCCGGTGGACCTCACCGAACTAGTCAACATGAACCATCACCAAAAAGAAAAACAAGGACATGATCTTGAAGAAAAAATGGCACTGAGCTCGAATCTGACCTACATTGACTCCAATTCCAAATATATTGAGAGATATGTGGAATTGAAATTTGAGGTACATGAACTGAGTTGCTTCGATTTGACCTCAAAGCAACTCAATCTTCTTGCCTACATTGGTAGGATTTCAGACAACCAAAGAATCAATAGAATTGAGCAAGAATTTAAGAGAATCGAAGAGTTTACAATTTCTCAAAAATACCTTCAATGGAGGTCTGAACTCGATGGATCTTGATCTTGCTTGTGCTTGGACTCACTCTACTTGCTTGCATGAGAAGGATTGAATGGTTTAGAAGCAATGGATTCCTGGAGAATTGAATTCCAAAACAGTGGAGATTCAAGCTCAAATTCAAACGAATTTATCAAGTTTATCCTATGAGAATGAAGGGTTTTCAATGGGGGATCAAAGATGGCGCAATTGTGTTCGTAATTCTGAGCAATTGAAGCTCTATTTATAGCTGAATTGGTTGATAATTGTGTCATACCCCGATTTTGATCCTGAATTGTTTCCATTTTTTCATTTTTTTTTATTTGGCACTTGGCCTAAAGTTCATTTGCATACATTCATTCCCAAATCCATATTTTGTGATAAACATTGGTTATTATCTAGCTTTTTGATCATGGTGCTTTGTGATTACAAAATGGATTTTAGTTATTTGACTTTTTTTAAATTTTTTCAATTTTAATTTAATTTCAAAGTAAATCTAATTCCAAATTTCAAGTTAATCTTAATTGTATTTTTACTAATGATTCAAATTCTAATTGATTTTTAATTTCCAAATAAATGTTAGAATTTGACATCAAAGTAATTTTAACAAATTATAGATTAATTTGATTTTGATTGGTTTTTATTTGGCTTTTTGATTTTAAATTGACATTTTGATTAGTCTCGGATTATTCCTAAAAATCCATATCCATTTTATAACCAAACATGATCCATTTTACATCCATAGTGCATTTCAGATCAAAATAGCACATACACACATTTCATAACATTCAATAATATTTACCTTTCAAACATTTCCAAACTCATTTTCATACATACATTTTCATTTAACATTCAAGCATAATTCAAGCATAACAATGCATCACATCCATATCCTACAACCCATTTCATAAACCAAGGTCTCACCATTCTTATTCTTTACAATCACTTCAATCAAGTTCAAACTGTAACCATAACCATTCATTCAAACTTTCAAACCTTCATTCAATATATCCAGTTACATTCAATACAATTCAATGAACATTCATTACATAATCCCAAGTCAGTTACATGTGGGATCCTATTACATAAACCATTTCAATTCACATGTTCAAAACCACTTACTTCTCAATTCCAAAGTTACAAACAATTTCACACATATTACATAAACCATTCAAATTTTCACTCACTTTCAGTTACATATAATTTAACCATTTTACAAAAAAACACTCCAACAATGAAACATCCTAAGGTGGAGCAGTATGTCTAAGTGTTTTGACAGATTCAACAAATTCTCCTACATATTTGATTGCTTCTTCAAAATTCTGCCAGAAAAATACCATTCAGGCCCTTGAAAATTCTGGACATCACCTACAACACATGGAGTATGTCAAGTTACAAGTGAACATGGTTGTGCATCAGTCATTGCAGCATGACCATCACTTGGTATCTGCAGCCAATCCTACCAGTGAGGGAACCAACCAAACATGACATTACCTGCAGTAATTCATCATGAACTTGCATCCTGCAGTTAGAAAACCGGCTGCAAGCTTGAGGCTCAGCTCTATCAAATCAACATGTGAGAGAGGTGGTCAATTGTGTTTGCGTTTGGATTAGACATCATTGGTACCTGCATCCTGCACCAAAACCAGTCCTACATCAAAACTACCAAAAACTAATTCCACCATTGTATTTTGTTGTGAAAGACTACAATTACAGTTGGGAATCGAAACATACAAACCATCTATGCTCCATTAGCAACTGTGATTCAAATTCTTTTTTAAATGAGTTGCTCATCTTGTGTTATAAGAAGTGATATCTAGAGCATCATTGGTATCAAAGTCAAGCTACATTGCCAAACCTGCTGCCTCATGGCTTGATGATTTCCTTGTATGGATATCACCTGAAGTTTTTAGTTGTTGTCAGAAATTCACAAATGACATTGTCCACGAGTCTTGACTACCTAAAGCCTGAGTTAGCGGTGTATACTGCTCAGTGTAAAGCACTAATTGATCAAAATAGTGTAACAATATCAGAGCTTAAGGAGCACAAGAGTAGGACAGAAAATGTCAGCAATTCTTCTTGCTTGCGTGAAAGTGAGTTGTCGGCTTGAGGTCGTAAGGCTGGAGCAGTTGTTGGAAAGTGTTTGAAGAGACGGGGCAGGACTATTTTTATCAAATGGAGAAGCTGAAGTCAAATGTATAGTTCTCCAAGGAAAATTGATTGAACTGGAAACTGCAATTACTTCATTGAAACAATCAAAATAAAATTCGCATCAGTCCAATAATCAACTGTTTCAAATGTAAAAGAGAGCACTGTCAGCAGCCACCGTGTCCGGCGGAAGACATCTGCTTCCTGTTCGGAACTGTTATCACTCTCCAACCGTCGAGCACAACACAGAATCGAAACATCTCAACACTTTGAAGCAAAAAAACCCAAATTTCACAATGCAAGAGTTAGATCAATGGAAGGAACAGATTTCTCACCTGTTGAATGTCGCAAATGACTACATTCGTGAAATTCCCACCGATCAACTTTATGCTGCTGCTGCTATCGCGGTTTTCACAACCCTAGTTCTTCTCCTGCTTCGGTTTTTTAAGTGCAGCAAGCCTAACACCATTGTGTTGACGGGACTCAGTGGGAGTGGGAAAACCGTTTCTCTTCTATCAGCTTAGGGATGGCTCTACACATCAAGGTACTGTTACGTCAATGGAGCCGAATGTAGACACTTTTATTCTTCATGATGAAACAACGAAGAAGGGAAAGATAAAACCGGTTCATATTGTTGATGTTCCCGGACATTCTCGTCTTCGACCCAAATTGGATGAATACTTGCCTCAAGCAGCTGGCACAGTCTTCGTTGTTGATGCTTTAGACTTCTTACCAAATTTCCGTGCTGCCTTAGAGTACCTGTTTGATCTGTTAACTAAGGGAAGTGTTGTGAGGAAGAAGATTCCACTGCTTATTCTCTGCAACAAAACCTGCCTTGCCAAATATGAGAAGTTCCAAGCATGTTGCAGAACCAAAACAGACTTGCGGGATGCGCATAAACCTGTACTTGACCTCATACCTAGCAAAAAACATTGAAATCACAAGGCAAAATCAAACCAAAGCTCACCAAATTCACTGCAGTAAACAAAATAATTACCAAGCTATTAAAATTTCAAAAAGAATCCCAAATGGGCATTGAGACAAAGTTAGAGGAAAAAGTGCGTAGGTAGAATTACCGTTTCCAGATTGTAGCATCAAATAGGACAAATTCGATTCTGAGCACAAAAAGCACTTCTGGAAATTTTCTCCATTGAATCCTTGGGTACCAAATCAAAACCCTAATCTGCAGGAGATAAATAGAGGGGAAGAGAATCAGTAAGGGAGAACGAAAAATTAACGGCAAAAAAGTTTCAAAAACGAAAACCCTAATCCCAAAATCAAAGCAAAAATCAGTGTTGGAAGAGGCGAAGGCAGAGGATTGAATAGTTACCTGAACCGCCGAATCACCGCCAAAGGTGAGCACCAGTTTGTTTTTCCTTTAAATCTCTGTTCTGTTGCGTCTTTGGGTTGGAGGTCGTGAGAAGTGAGAGAGATTGAGGAAGGCGAGTTCGTTGAGAGCGATTGAGAGAGATTTGCTGAGAGCGATTGAGAGAGATTTGCTGAGAGTGATTGAGAGAGATTCGTTGAGAGAGCGATTTCGTGAGGGGTTGGAGAAGGATTGAGGATGGTGAATAGTTCCTCTCACCATTTTCTTTTTATTTATTTTCTTTTTATTTCTTAAACAGAGTAAATTTTGGAAATCATTTAAAGTTTCGTTTAAACTTCCTAAGTTTTAGTTAATCTTAGTTAATAAATATTTCCATATTTTCAATTCATATTCCATTGAAGAACCCAACAGCCAAGCGGCTGGGTTTAATTTCCTGTTTTTCTTGGTAGTCCAACAGATTGTTTTTTATATTAGTTTTTATTTTAATTCTAATTTTTAATCTATCTTGGTTTACTTATCCAAATTAGCATTTAAATAACAACTAATCATAATTGGTCTAGTGGAGAGGGGGTAGTTTCATGGTCTTTAGTAGGGTGGGTTCGATACCTATATATAGTTTTTTATTTCTTTTAGCATTCATTTTCATTTTTTCATGTTTATGTTTTATTATAATTCCTCCTATATTCATAGTCTCATTATTGTTTAATAACACAAATTTGGTTTCTTTTAATTTCATCATCCATTCAAACCGCTTTAAACTTTTAAAATCACACTTTTCTCGATTCAACATCGAGCCTATTTCCATACCCTTGTAAGTCGATTGCTTTTAAGCATCGCCATCAACCTCACATAGCTTACTCTTGGGCTTTCTTACAATGAGCCGGTCCTCTTGCACTTACGCTCATACTTTGCATTATTTGTTGTTTGGGCCCGATTTAATTGTTTCATGATTTTGAATCCCCATTTGACAAAATGTACCCCACTCCCCCTGATGTGTGATAATTTTGTACTGTTTTATTTCTTTATTTGCTCGACTGTTTAGTTTAGCTATTAACACCAGAATAAAACCAACCATTTCCAAAAATACAAAAATAATGACTCAATCCAACGTCGAGTATTTTCTCAATAAACAAATCAATCCTTTTCTTCTTCTTCCCATTCTATTCCATTTCTTTCAAAAACATCATCAAATGCTTGATCCAACGTCAAGCCATTTTTCATAATAAAAACTCAAAAATATTAATTCATATTCAAAACACTTTTCAATAAAGATGGAAGTGGAACGTGGTGTATACCACGCACTCCTGAGGCTAGGATTCGAGATGTATATCTCGCCAATCCTAGCTCTCGCCATCATTCAAATTTATCCACTTTGTTTTCTCTCAAACACTCATCCAAATTTTTCTCTTAAACGTCCATCAACACTTGATCTAGTGTCAAGTCATTTTTCACAACAAAACTCAAAATACTTAATTCTTATTTAACCCTTTCTCAATAAAGGTGGAAATGGAACATGGTGTATACCATGCACTCCTGAGACTAGGATTCGAGACGTATGCCTCGCCTATCTTAGTTCTCGCCATCATCTAAAATTGTCAATGTGGTTTCGTCAAACCCTTTCTCAATCAAATCTAAGATACCTAAATCTTATTTAACACTTTTTCAATAAAGGTGGAAATGGAACATGGTGTATACCATGCACTCCTGAGATTAAGATTCGAGACGTATGCCTCGCCAATCTTAACTCTCGCCATTTTCTAAAACTGTCAATGCGGTTTCTTCAAACCCTTTCTCAATCAAATTCCAAAATACCTAATTTCTATCTTAACCTCTTTCAATAAAGATGGAAATGGAACATGGTGTATATCGTGCACTTCTGAGGCTAGGATTCGAGATGTATATCTCGCTCATCCAAGTTCTCGCCATCACTCAAAATACATCCAACCAATCAAACCCTTTTCTCGCCGCCGTGCGATTGATCAAAAACCTTTTTCATAAATGAAAGATATATTGTCTTAAGGTGATACAAAACTATGTTTCGGCCACGATTGTTGAGTAGAGATAGATGACACTTTTCCGAATGTAGATCTATAAATCCGTTCGATGTGTGGTATGCGTCCACTCCTCATCTGTTTTGGGTAAAGCGATGTTTTCGTCGATTACTACAATATAGCTTTCGCTAAAATCGACCAACAAACAAACATTTTTCTACCCAGAACTACGTAAGCCTTGACTTCTCTTTTGAGATACGTAGGAGCAGGATTCATAAATCTTGTCAGGCCCACTAATAAAAAACTTAGGTTTAGTCCTTCGTCCAAAAATGCAAAAACATTTCTTCTCTCTTATATTCTTTCTTTCCCACCTAATAAATCGAAAAGCCTAACATTTCAAACTAACACTAACGCACACAACTGACCTAATGGTTCCCGTTGAGTACAACGGACGTGAGGGGTGCTAATACCTTCCCCTTGTGTAACCGACTCCCGAACCCTGATATTGGTTGCGATGACCATATCTTATCCTTTCTTTTGTCTTGGGTTTTATCGATATTTCCCCTTTCCTTCTTAGGAATAAATAAAGTTCGGTGGCGACTCTGTTCAGTCCATCATTGCGAGCGTGTGATCGCGCTTCGCTTTGAAGTCGTATCCCCATTTTTCGAGGTGCGACAGATGGCGACTCTGCTGGGGACCATACCCAATCCCTAAGTGAGTCAAGCCTAGTTAGGACGTTTGTGTGCCTTTGTTTGTTTAAATTATGTGGCTTTTCCTTATTTATTGCTTTTATTTATCTTTATTATTATATTGATATATCTGTTGTATATTGGTTCTATTGTGATTGTTGGTATTTGGGTATTTGATTGCAAACCATGTGGGAAAGACTCTACACCCGAGTCTAGAGTGAAAAAACATAAGATAAGATGATGGTTGAGTAGTACAGACTCCCGAGGTGTATACTTCGTAAGAGTCGGTACGAGAACCTCACTTAGAGTAGATCCTTTTGCAAATATTGTCGCCCGAGGTGTATACCTCGTAAGCTTCAATGTTTCAAAGGGGTCCATGACTCTAAGAACCTTTTAGAACATTGAACCTTTGGCCAACTAGGAATGATGGTTGCGTAGTATGGATTCTCGAGGTGAATACTTCGTAAGAATCAATACGAGAACCTCGCTCAGAATAGATTCTCTAGATGGAGTTGATGACCGGAAAGTATTTTCCGTAAGCGTCAAACAGTCTTTTGAATCCATGACTCTGAGTACCCTGTCTAGAACCGAGTCGATGGTTGCGTAGTGCGGACTCCCGAGGTGAATACTTCGTAAGAGTAGGTACGAGAACCTCACCCAGAATAGATTCCCTTGATGGAGTTTGACGACCGGAAAGTATTTCCCGTAAGCGTCAAACATTCTTGTGAATCAATGACTCTGGGGATCCTTTGTAACAAAGCCCTAGATCATACCCGGTGAGAACCTATTCTTGGAAAGAAATTAAATTTATCCATACCTCGGACCTTTGAACCTATCCAAAATAAAACATTGCATCCATCCATTCATTGCATATGCATAAAAAGAAAAACTCTTGGTTTTTATCAAACAAAATGCATCCATACATGCATTCATACATTTTAAAAAAAAAGAGTCTCACTCCGCCCTTTCTTCCTCCAGTTTCACGCTGAATTTTCAACACCAGTATAATACTCGCGCCAGAGCAAGACAGAGAATGGCTGAACAAGAACAAGAGAGCGCCCGAGTTAGAGCTGAACTAGACGAAATCAAAGGAGGCATGTCCCAAATGCGAGAAATGCTGCAAGCTTTAACCTTCAGGTTCGAGATTCCACAAGCGACCGTGATTTCAGAGACCACGGGCCCAGCAGTGGAAGTCCCACCTCAGAGGACGTTACCCTCAACCCTTCCTCCATATGGGCTACCTTATGACTTCGTCCCCCGAGCGGAGGTGGTGTACGAAATGGGGCAATCTGTCCAACAAGTCGTGCCATTACCGGTTTACACCGAAGCACGTCCAGTCATCCATACTGTGGTTCCACCAGCTGCCTATGCTAGGCATATTCCTCATTATGAAGATCAAAACCACATGTATCAGACTGTCGACTCAACCGTTGCTGGTGACGAAGTAAGGTTTGAGGATTTCAGAGAAGTAAAGGAGAACATGCAGCTCCTTGAGAAGAAATTCCGAGATCTAGAAGGAGACCACGTCTTTGGATCAACTGCCAAAGAAATGTGCCTTGTATCCAGTTTGGTGATTCCGGCCAAATTCAAAACTCCAGACTTCGACAAATACAAGGGGCATACTTGTCCAAAGAGCCATCTCATCATGTATTATCGCAAAATGGCTGCACACGTGGAGGACGACAAGCTGATGATCCACTGCTTTCAAGACAGCTTGAGTGGGGCTCCTTCCAAATGGTATTTAAGTCTGGATCAGAACAGGATCAGGTGTTTCCAAGACCTGTCAGACGCATTCATAAAACATTACAAGTATAATATGGACATGGCGCCTGACAGAAGACAGTTGCAGAGCATGTTTCAGCATGATAAGGAGTCCTTCAAGGAGTATGCTCAAAGATGGAGGGAACTGGCTTCTCAGGTTGAACCCCCTTTGGCTGAGAAAGAATTGGCCGAACTGTTTATCGACACTGTCCAGCCTCAATTCTATGAGAAAATGGTTGGAAGCGCTTCCCTGGGATTCTCGGAGCTTGTGGCTATAGGAGCTCGCGTTGAATATGGTGTAAGGAATGGCAAACTGGCGGCTATAGCTGGAACTTCAAATGCTAATCCAAAGAAGTTCTCTGGAGGGTTTCCTAGAAAGAAGGAAGGGGAAACAAATGTCGTGACTGCTGGTCAAGGAAGAGCTCCTCCAAGAAGGAGGCCACAACAATATCCACCTCAACAATATATTCAACAACCAATTCCCTATCAACCACCCATGTATCCCGTCCAGTATGCTCCGCAACCATACGTAGCTGCTGTGACGCCTGCGTTCAATCAACAGCCTGCTCAGGCTTATCAAGCACCTCCGGTTTATCGACCAGTTCCAGTTCAACAACGTGCTGCGGCTCCTCCAGCTTATCAACAAGCACCAGTAGCTCCTGTTTATCAACAACCGAGAGCTCAAGCGCCGAGGCAAAATGCTCAAAACCAAAATAGGAGACAAGGGGAGAGGGCGACCTTCAATCCAATCCCAATGTCGTACACTGAGCTTTATCCCTCCTTGTTGCAAAAGGGTTTGGTGGTTCCCAGACCTATGGGACCTCCACCTGATCGTCTGCCTCCATGGTACAACCCTAATGCACACTGTCCTTTTCATGAAGGTGCCCCCGGGCATGACCTAGAGGGTTGTTACGCTCTAAAGCATAGGGTTCGGGAATTGATTGAGAGCAAGATCTTGTCTTTTAAGGACATGGGGCCGAATGTGAAGAACAATCCTCTTCCTCCCCATGGAGATCCCGCGGTAAATGCCATTGAAGATGCCTCTGCTGGTGTTACGGTTGATAAGGTGGATGATGTGAAGACTCCTTTGGTGGCATTCCATGCCCAATTGGTGGAAGCTGGCCTGATTAATGTAAATCATGAAAATTGTGAAGAGTGTGCCACACATCCAAAAGGGTGTCAGATGGTGCGAGACAATATTCAAAACTTGATGGATGAAGGAGTGCTTCAAATATCCAGTGCTGTGAAGAACGAGGATGTGTTGGTGATTGAACCTTATTTCAATTTACCTGAACCAGTTGAAATCCCATATTATAGTGGTGGAGTAATCTCGGTGAACAGTAAGTCGTTGCCTGTCGAGATATGTATGCCCACGCCTTTTCCATACGAGAGCACCAAGGTTGTACCTTGGAAATATGAGATTACCGTTATAGACAAGGTAGTTGATGGAAGTTCAGACGCTGAAGTGACAGAAGCTGTAAATGAAGACGTCACCAATATTGCAGGAATGAGCAGAATGACCCGTAGTGGTCGAATCTATACGCCCGAATTCAACGTGACTCCTCAAGGGCCGACCAAGGAATCAACAGTTGTAGCTTCCACTAAAGAACCCGAAGTGTTTCAATCCGAAGATGCTGTTGAATTCTTGAAGTTGATCAAGAAAAGTGACTACAAGGTTGTGGACCAGTTGCATCAGACACCATCTAAAATCTCTATTCTATCTCTGTTATTGAACTCCCAAGCCCATAGGGAAGCTTTGTTGAAGGTGCTTGCTCAAGCTCATGTAACACAAAGCATAACAGTTGACCAATTCGATGGAGTAGTTGCAAACATCACAGCTTGTAATACTTTGAGCTTCAGTGGAGAGGAATTACCTGAGGATGGACAAAATCACAACCGTGCTCTCCATATCTCGGTGAAATGCAAAGATGATGCTTTGGCAAGAGTGTTGGTTGATACTGGATCTTCTCTGAATGTTATGCCAAAGAGAACACTCGCCAAATTATCTTATCAAGGACCAGCTATGAAGCCTAGTGCCTTGGTAGTGAAAGCTTTTGATAATTACAGGAGAACAGTGATTGGAGAGGTTGAATTGCCCATATTGATTGGCCCTCACGTATTCCCGATTAATTTCCAAGTCATGGATATCAATCCAGCGTATAGTTGCTTGCTGGGACGTCCTTGGATTCATGCTTCAGGGGCAGTTACCTCCACCCTACATCAGAAAATGAAGTTTGTAGTGGACAATCAATTAATCATCATTTCTGGAGAAGAGGACTTTGTGGTCAGTCACCTTTCATCCTTCAGATATATCGAGGCTAATGAGGACGCTTTGGAAACTTCTTTCCAAGCTCTTGAAATAGCCAATGCCACTTTTGTGGAGATGAAGGACCCTGTTGGGAAAGCTTGTTCATCTTTCGCTTCTCTGAAAAGCGCGAAGTCTAGCATTGAAGGAGGAAACCCTGAAGGTTGGGGTCAACTTATTGATATTCGTGAGAAGCATGATCGCTTTGGTCTGGGATATATGCCTTTCGCTGTGAAAGGAGCCCGAGTCCCTACAAAGGACAACACCCAAAGCATCCAGGAAGTATTCCTCAGCACAGGATTCATCCATGGAGATCAAGTCAATGCAATTGAAGATAGCACCGCAAATGAAGATGAGCCATGTTTGGTTTACCGGTGTGAGACACCTTTGAACAACTGGAAGGCGGTTGAGATCCCCGAAATTTTTCCTTTGTCAAAGTAATAATTGTTGTATTTTTCTTTTCAAATCCTTAGCTCTGCCCAAGGCTAATGGATCATGTTTTAGGGCCCATTTTCATTTTCAAATAATCATTATCAATGAATGAAAGGCATTTTGTTAAATTCTTAAAATTCATTTATTTTGCTTTCTCTTAAGAAAATGGCAATCTTTTCAAAAACAAAAAAAAAAGCTTTTCATTTATACATCTTTTATTTTTTACTTTTCTAAAAGAAATCAATCATTCAAACATGCAGAATAAATGATAACCCCGTTGAATCCAATGACTTTACTACCTCTCATAACTTTGACTCCCCTATCTACCAAGCCGAAGAAGATTGTTACATCCCCGACAAATTGGCAAGGCTGATCGAGCACGAGTCCAAAGCCCTTCAGCCACATGAAGAATCGGTGGAAACAATCAACCTTGGCACAGAGGAAGAGAAGAAAGAAGTCAAAATCGGCACCACGCTTGAAGCAAGCATCAAAGAGAGATTGGTCAAGCTGTTACAAGAATATGTGGATGTATTTGCATGGTCATACCAGGATATGCCAGGTCTAGACATCGACATCGTTGAGCACAAGCTCCCGCTTCAGCCAGAATGCCCGCCAGTAAAACAAAAACTCCGAAGAACAAGACCGGATATGGCTCTGAAGATTCGTGAAGAAGTCAAACGACAATTTGACGCTGGTTTTCTCACAGTGGCGAAGTACCCACAATGGGTAGCTAATATTGTACCGGTGCCCAAAAAGGATGGAAAGGTGAGGATGTGTGTTGACTATAGGGATCTGAACAGAGCTAGCCCAAAGGATGATTTCCCTCTACCACACATTGATACTCTAGTAGACAACACTGCAAGTTTTGATGTATTCTCCTTTATGGATGGTTTTTCTGGATACAATCAAATCAAGATGGCCCCAGATGACAGGATGAGAGAGCCCTCTGAGAGGAAGTCGAAAAAGAATACTCTGAAGCTGGGAGAACCTTCAACCATAACGCTTGTGCCTTTGGACTCTTCTACCTCTAGTAAGTCTCATCTCCCTGAAACTTCTTTATCTTCTGGTTTCAAGCAAATATCTTCCTCTTTACCTCAACCATCTTCCACCTATACCCCTTATGAACCCACTATCTTGATCCCAACTCCCTTTGAACCTCACAACTCTGAAACAAACCCTTCCTCACCCCCTCTACAACAAATCGACCTCACTACCACAACACTTCCTATATCTGAAGCCTTACTTTTAAATGAGCCCATTTCACCCCCCCTCTTCAACTCCCTCATCTCCACAATACTATGACCTTTCCTTTGACGATGATCATACAGATATTCCTGATCCTTCATCTCCAACCCTAACTCAACTCCTAGACACAACAACCTCTGAACAAACTTTTCTGTCCTAGACACATCTGAACCTACACCATCTTTATCCGCACCTCCTTCAGCATCTTCATTAACCGTACCAACTTCTGAATCACCCACTGAACCCTTTGAAAACACTCAAATTCCCTCTGACCTTATTAATCCAACATCTGAACCCGAACAAACCTTCCCATCCCTAGAAGATTCATTTTCTTTATTTTCAGAATGTTCAGCTATGAAGCTCAAAACACTATCTGAACGATCTAGCCTAAGTGAAAATCCTTCTGAAATAAGGACTCACTAGAATGGATTTCTCAGATGGATGACATCTGAGGTCTTCAAGTTGAAGGGACTCTCTGAACAATTCAGAAATGACTATATCATAAGTGATGGGGAGAGACTAGGGGCATGTATGGCAAAGGAAGCTGAAGAGAAATCACACCAAGAAGCTGAAGAAAAGGCAAGTCTGGAAGCTGAAGAGCAGGCCAGAAAGGAAGTCGAAGAAAAAGCTATTGCTGAAGCTGAAGCTAAACCTAAGGTTGATGTTGAAGAAGCAACACACATTGCTGCATAAGTAGCTGCTAAGTCTACTGAAGTTGCTCTAACTCAAGGTGAGTCATCAACATCTGACATTGCTCCATTGGTGCTCTAGACTCTGGAAGAACTTCATAAGGAACAATAACTTATGAGAGCCAGACTTGACAAGCAAGATTCAGTAAACTCCAGCATCTAGAATCTTCTCACCCAGCTGCTTCAGAGGATGCCTCCTCCTCCAAACCCTTAGGCACTTTAGGATTTATGTTTTGTGTTTTCTTTTAAGTGTTTTTGGCCTCTATGGTTTTTCTTCTCCGTACTTCTCTCAGATTATCTAAATGAAATTTTGTTTTGCACTGGTTCTTTTTCTCGGTTATGTCTTTTTTAGTCTGACAAAAAGGGGGAGAAATAAACAGCTTTCTGATGAAATAAATATCTGATTCTCATAATTCACTTCTTACATCCTAAAACTTTAAATATATTGCGTAATCTAAGCTTTCTTACAGGAAGTATCAAATTAAACATCTGAGAAAGAAGCTAAGCAACATAAGAGGATCTGGTAAGAAACTATAAACTCTCTAAGTATCAGGTTTAGGGGGAGCTTGCTTATCTCAGGTGGAGTCATAGTATATCTGACTCTGAATATATTTTCCTCTAATTATTGTGAAGTATCATTGTTTCATCAACAGTCTAAAACTTTATCATCATCAAAAAGGGGAGATTGTTAGAACAAGATTTTGGTTCTGCAATTTATCTCTAAGTTTTGATGATAACAAAAGAGTAAAACATTTTTGGTACCCTAATAAAATTCTCTAGGTGTGCAGGACTCTAACGAAAAATGAATCCGATGAAACAACATTTGATGTCACACAAAGTCCAGAATAGTTGACTCAGAAGTTAAAGGTATCTTTTCTGACGTTGAAGACAAAGATGTCTAAAAGAATCACCCACAAAATTTGTCATCTAAAGACTCTGGAAACTCTGCATCTGAAGACATCTGATGGATCCCACATATGAAAACTCTGAAGATCCTTACATTAGAAGATTGTCTAAATGGAGATCAGCCAAGAACTTCTGAAGAAGATATAATAGATAACTATCTGAAAAATACAAGATCTGAAAAAAGAATATGAATTCTGCGCACTCTGAATCACGCTCAACATATCAGAATCAAGAACTTAACAAAGAAGTATTCCAAATATGGTATGAATCTCTATATGGATACCATTGAATACTCTCCAAAACTGATATGGAAAGGACAATAAAATTAATGCCATTAAGTCCCATAATTGGCAAGATATCACCATCAATGCTCGATTCAATGATATCATCTTCAAGCACTATAAAAAGGCTCAACTATCATCATACCAAAACATGAAGCTATTACACAAGAATTTTGCACATCAAAATCAAGTCATACACTAAATTCTTGTTTTACATTATCACACGAGTTGTTGCTCTAAGTCTGATCATTGATCACTGTTCTTATTGTGTTCATATTACTTATCAAGAAACACTACACACTTTCTTGTAATTCTAAAATAGTTGTTTGTAAATTTCCTCAAGTGACTTGTGAAGTCTGTAGACTTGAGAGAGCTAAGAGATCAGTGTGCTCTTAGACGCTTGTTGTGATCTTTCTAGATTATTGGATTAAGTCCTTATTGAAGGCGAAATCACCTTGGCCGGGTGGACTGGAGTAGCTTTGATTTTCAAGCGAACCAGGATAAACTTCTGTGTTGTTTGTTATTATCTTTGTGTATGTAGCGTTTCCAAAAGTTTTTATTGTCCGTGAAAACAATTCAAACCCCCATTTATTGTTTTTCTCTACCTTCAATATGGATCCCCGTGTTCTTTATTTGTCATTTTGATCAAGAGTTCATCAAGAGTTTGAAGCTTGTTTGTCAAGGAATCCCTAATTCATATAGGTATCTTGTGTGCCTTCCTCAACAAGTTTCTTCAATAGTTGGTCAAATATATCAAGGGATACTTAATTTTACATCATTATAAGCTTATATGATTCTCCATGAGCCCCTAAGATCAAAGGAACTTCAAGTATGCAAGTTAACTCAAGGAAGTTGACTAGAAAAGTTAACTGGTCAAATATAGGGTTTCGTAGACTCTATCTCCTACAATTTTTGTCATATGAAAATAATTCCAAGAGAAAAGTTACCCTTTATGACATTTCAAACATCTTTTATGTTAGACTCAAGAGCTTTTTTTTCTTGTAAAGTCATTTTATGGTGAAAGATTATATGTCATTTTGTCTGTGCCCTAGATAGAAGGTCAACTTCCAAGAGCTATATCTTCCTCATATTCCTCATTCTTTGAGAAAGATAAAATTATACTTTCAAATTCATGTACCATAAGGAAACATTATAAATCCATTTTGGTCCTCATCATTGAACAAGCAAATTTCCTCAACTTCTAAAATCCATAACTCCATCATACAAATTCTAAATGGTGTCAAATTTGTGGTCAAATTGAAGTGAATTGAAATCTCTACAACCTTTTAGAAGGAGACAAGTTCATTTGAAGCTTACATCAAAAGTTATTCAAGGTGGAAAGAGAGGTCATTTGGCTTATAAATTAGAAAAATTTCTAAGTATGTTTGATACCTCCACGTTCAAGGCCGGTTTTCTCCATTTTCCAAGCTTCAAATTGAAAAATTCACAACTTTAAAGTTATTCCTTATGATGATAGCTTTCCAAACAGTCCAAGATCACATCACTTGGATGTGAAATGAGAGACTTACGTATGAGGTCCTTCCATGGCTTGTTTTGGCAAGTTTTTAGCTCAAAATAATGCAAAACTTTGCATGGCCTTGTGTGATGATTTCAGCAACCTCCTTACACGATTTAGAGTGGATTCTAATCATTAATTGGGCCTGTACTATCACCATGCACCCATGCACCAAGAATTTCTCATTTTTTATTCAAAATTGGAAAGGTGCACATATCAATGGCTTGGCCTATAAATCAAACACCATTTGCTCAAAAATAGAATGAGGAGATTGCCCAATCTCTATTAGATATTTACATAACCACACACCACATAATTCATTGAAGATTTCTTGAGAAATTGAGTTTTTGTTCAACTCAAGTTTCTGAACAAAAACTCCAAAGATTCATTCACTTTTCCACTTCATTGAGATTCTGCAAGCAAGAGGAAGATAAAGCACAAAGAATTACATCAAGAACAAAGCTCAGAATAAGCTCAGAGAAGGTGAATTTCACAAAAATTTATCTCTTCGATTCTTCCTCCATACTCTAGATCTAAGCTGAATTTTGTGATGGCTGAAGTCCTACCAATGTAGGCAACATGACTAAGTTATTTTGGGTTTGATTCGAAGTAACTCAGGTTGAACACCTCTGGTTTGATCTTCACTTTTATAATTATAGAGTGAGAGATGGAACAAACAAAAGTCGTATTCGTGATCCTTGCAATTTTTCCTTCCAAATGATGTTAGATTCATCAATATCTGGGCAATTTTGTTCTTGACAGTCCGGTGACCCTCACCGGAGAAGACCACCGAAGCTAGGGCACCGGTGGTGGTGTGGAAATTCCCCACCCTTGGATCTCTCTTCCCTCTTTTAATTTGAGCCTTTGGTTGCTTTTACAATGTGTGTGGTGCGCTGATTAAGGGAACACATGGAACACGCATTTTGGATCATCAGATCTGCCACCTCAATTAATGATCTGATGGCTCTTGATTTTTCATTTTGTTTTATTTTTTCTAAATTTATTTTTAAATAGCAATTTCTTATAAAATTCACCATAAATTCATTTTTGATCCAAAAATTATGGGACCAACACCAAAAATTGACAAATATTTTCTTCTTCCCATTTATGATTTAAAATTAAAATTTTGGATAAAGTTTCATATTTTTGGTGAATTTTGTGATTTTTAACTTGTTTTAATTATTTTTTAATAACTTCTGAATTTTGAAAAATACCAAAGAAATTAGTCAATGGTCCTTTGACCTTACTTGACCTATGATAAATCCCTTGGCCATTTCTTTGGTGTTTTGAAGGGGCTTTAGGTTTTTGATCTTTGAAAACTTATTTTTCTTCATTCTTAAAAATGTTTTAAAAATAGTTTAATTGATTGAATGCTTTGGTCAGATTTTGTATTGACTTTATGTTGACCTTACTTCTGTTTGGCCTTGGTGTTGGTTGAATTGGACCTTGACTTGGTCAATACCATTGGATTTAGGAGGTTGATGAAGTTTAAACCTTCATCCCTCAGATGAATGAATGGTATTGATTAAGTGAGGTTCATCCCTTTACCAATTTGGGATCCCCTTCATCATATCTCCATTTTCATCTCATTTCTTCCCCAATCATCTCTTGGACAATGGCTTCTCATGGATCATTAGCTAGTTGATTCATCAATGACCTTGTGTCAGATCAATCAATATAGGCTTGATTGAGATAGGTCCGTCCTCTCTTGTTTTTATGTATGGTATGCTTTAGGAGCTTATTCTTGGATACTGTAAGACCCCAATTTTGACCCTAAGATCCCTCAAGCTATCTCATCATATGCATTGGCTTTGGGATCACACCTTGGCATCTTCCTTACCCCTCATTCATTGGGTTTGTATTAGGAGAGATCACCAAGTACATTTGATTGTATCATACTTTATTTTTCATTATTTACTAACCAAAAGACCAAAAATATGTCTATGTATAGCTTTGATTCTTTTGTAGGTAGTGTGTGCATCCATCAATGCCTCATCAAGCTTACAACTAAGGTTTGAGACCCTCAGTGCAAGGAGATCAATAAAGATATGGTTCACATTGGTTCTAGACATCATATATGGATCCCCATTATCTTCATTTATCATTTTGATCAAGAATTCATCAAGAGTTTGAAGCTTGTTTGCCTTGGAAACCCTAATTCACCTAGTTATCTTGTGTGACTTCCTCAGCAAGTTTCTTCAACATTTGATTGAATATTTCAAGTTATACTTTATTATACATCATCTTATGCATATATTATCGTCCATGAGTCCAAAAGGTCAAGAGAACTTCAAGATTGCAAGTTGGTTCAAAGAAGTTGACCAGAGAAAGTCAACTAGTCAAAACTAGGGTTCCCTAGACCCTATCTCCTACAATTTTTGTCATATAAAAATTCATCCAAGAGAAAAGTTACTCCTTATGACATTCCAAACAACTTTCATGTTTAGGTCAAGATCTAGTTTTGCTTGGAAAGTCATTTTTTATGGTGAAAGATTATAAGTCATTTTGTCTATGCCCTAGTTAGGAGGTCAACTTCCAAGGACCATAACTTGCTAAATATTTATGATATGAAGGCCATACAGGTTTCATGATCAACTTAAAGATGGAATCTACAACTTTTATTCTTTGGTAGGCTTCGAATTCAACTTGCAAGGGCATGTGCCAAGAGAAAATATTATAGGTCATTTTGGGCCATTACCATTGAACAAGGGATTTTCTTCAACTTCTAAAATGAATAACTCCTTCATACCAGATCCAAATGGGGTCAAATTTGTGACCAAATTGAATATATTTGGAATAGCTACAACTTTTATGAAGGAAACGTTTCCATTTGAAGCCCATAGAAAATGTTATTCAAGGTGGAAGAAGTGAACATTTGACTTGGGACTTAGAAAATTTTCAATTATGTTTGATTTCCCAAACTTACACCTCAAAATTCATCCTGATAAAAGCTTAAAATGTAAAAGTGTTCAACATTAAAGTTGTTCCCCTTGATCTCACCTTTCCAAAAAGTCCAAGATCACTTCATTTAACTAAGGTTTGAGTGACTTGCACATGACTTTTCTTTCAGGGTCCCATTTGAATGAATCTCATGATCACATTTCAATTTCAAATGCATGGCCACATGACACACTTTCAGCATTGCTCATGATCAATTTTGGACCATTTGACATCATTTTATGGGCCTATCACACGCCCATACATCCATGCAAGTGGGAATTACCATTTTTGGCATTTTGATGTAAGTGTGTGAAAATCAATTGCATTGCCTATAAATACAACCCCTTCTGCTTAGAATTGGGGACACCTTGCCCAAGCTTTGATCCTACAGCCTTACCCCTCACCATTAAAGGATAAACTTGAATGTTTTTAATTGAAAATCGAGTTTCAATTTCACTTCTGTTTTGAAGTTGAAACTCCAAGAATCCAAGCCATTCTTTGATCCAATTCAACTCCTGCAAGCTTTTGAAGTCAAACCAAGAACAATTGGAAGCAAGATCAAGCAATATTCAAGCTCCTCGAAGGTTATTTTTCAGAAACTTTATCTCTTTTATTCTCTCTCATTTCTTCACCATTCTCTTTGATTTTTGGTTGGCCGAAGTCCTACCAATGTAGGCAACACGATTGAGTTGCTTTGAGGTAAAATTGAAGCAACTCAGTTCATGATCCTCAAAATTCAAATCCCTGTATCTTTCTATATACTTGGAATTGGAGAAAGTTGAGGACAAATTCGAGCTCCTGAGCATTTTCTCTTTGAAATAGCGTCCTTGTTTTTCATTTTTCATTAAGTTGAAGGTGGACCAGTCCAGTGAGGTCTACTGGAGAAGATGACCGGAGCCCTAGCTCCGATGGTGTGTTAGGGTGTCTAGAACCATTTGATCATCATCTCACGTTTTAATCTCAGCCTTCCTTTTTTATTACCAAGTGTACATGCGCGTTGGCTATGGACTATGTTGGATGATACACGCTTGGTCATCAGATCTGCCACCTCAATTAATGAGGGAGATCTAATGGCCCTTGCTTTTTTGAATTTCCTTTTAATTTCTGATTTTTCATTTAATCCCTTTATTTTATTTTATTCATAGAATTTTCATTTTCAATCAAAAAAATATCAGACTTTCACAAAAACTCTTTAAATATTTTTCTCTTCCATATTCTGAATTAAAATTATTTATTGGATTAATTTTGATATTTTTCATGAATTAAATGTTTTTTTTGCATATTTTTAATTGTTTAAATATACTTATGACTTTTCAAAAATAGTGAAATTTTTTGTCTAAGGTCCTTTGACCTTGTTTAACCTAGGATAAATCCCTTGACCAATTATTTGGTGTTTTGAAGGGATTTTAGGTTTTGACCAAATTAAAATGTATTTTAATTCATTTTTAATTGGATTTTTAATTGATTAATTATTTAAAAATATTGTGGAGTCATTTGCATGGTCTTGTGATGTTTGACTTTCTGTTTGGGCCTTGGTCAAGGTTGATTTGACTTTTGTTGGATCAAAACCATTGGATTTAAGGGATTGATGAAATGTACATTTCATCTCCCAAAATGAATGGATGGTTTTGATCAATTTATGTTTCTATCTTCCTCTCCCTCTTCATTTTTATCCCTATTCTTTCCCATTCCTTCATTTGACCAATGAAATCTCTAATGTCTAAAGGCTAATTGTTTAATCAATGACCTTGTGTCAGATGAATCAATACAAGTATGAGTGAGATAGGTCCCTCCCCCTTGATCCTTTCTTTTAGTGTATGGTATGTTTTAGGAGTTTGGTTCTTCATACCAAATCTCTAACATGCATTAACACCTAAATTTTTATTTCCCGACCTCAGATAGTTGTGACTTCTACATAAGTCCAATTACAATTTCCTAACATATAGTTAAATTTGACCCTTAAAGCATAGCATTATAGTAAGTGGGATTGTAAGTCTCCCATTCTTCATGGCATTGTGTCGAGACTTGACCTTTTTTCCTCTCATGGGATCTAGTGGCAGACTTGTTAAATTATCCAAGTTGGAGCCCTTCTCATAGAAGATGTCTTGGTTCAAGGATCCATACTTGTGAATGAATGGTTGAGTATTCTCCAAAGAATGACTTAATCAATTAAAAATCACCACTAACCTTTGACTAACTCTTGTTAATTTTGCTTTACTTTAAAGTCATTTACTTTATGCAATTTAAATTTCAGTCATTTATCATTCATTGCCATTTTACATTTCATATAACTTGTTTATGTTTATGTCATTTTCACTTTGCTTATTTGAGCCATATCTTATGATTGTATGTATATATATATATATATATATATATATATATATATATATATATATATATATATATATATATATATATATATATATATATATATTGTTTGTGTGTTTTGGTTTTGTTTATGGTCCTAGGACCTTAAAATACCTAATAACAACAAAAAACCTAAAAAATATATGGTGGACTGTTGAACTTAATATGAACTTTTGAACTTAGGATTAGGCAACATTCCATGTGCAAAAAGGACTTGGCCAATGCAAACATTCTGTGACTCAGCTATTGTGAAATGTGCCTTCATCTGATGCAAGCCTTGGAATTTATTTGAATTCATCTGATACTATGTCTTCATGCTTGATTGATTATTTTGATCTTGTGTCCGATGCTTTGTTTTGAGTTGATCAAAGAATAATCCATCTGATACACGGGAAGACAAAGAAGACTGCTAGATATGGGAATTGCTTGCTTGGATGTGGCTATCTTTATTTGATGCCTTAATCTTCATGATGTCTGGATATTTCCAATTGTTTATTGATTATTTCTTGATCCAAAGTCCAAGGAAAAATGGGTTTATATATGACATTCTTGTTTGTTGGATTGCATCCCATCAGTCAGATCTTTTCAACCCTTAACTTATAAATTTTTTCTTTGGATAGCCTCTTAATCTCCTCCCACTTCTTTAATTTCAAAAATCTCTCCCCCTTTTCAAAAACTTTCTTTGCTTTTGATTTCAAACTTAGACTTTGTTTTAATGATTAGAAACTTTGGCCTTATGCCATTGAATTTTCAAACTCTTTTTAAATCAAATTTATAAATAAATTTAATCATATTGACTTAAAATTTCAAAAGACAAAAAGAGCTCACAACCTCATTCAAATTTTGGGCCTTTTATGCCCTATTCTTAAACCTTTTGTTAAAAGCAATTCACCAATTTATTAGAAATTTTTACCACGAACTACGAGGTTTTGATCCCTCATTTTTATGTTGGTATGTAAGCACAAGACCGAAGGTCTTGTCAAACACAAAAATGTAATTAATGAATTCTTTTCTCATCCCAACACTCTATTTTTCTCAAACATCTTTTATACCAAACACATATGCACACATAAAAAAGGGCTCCCTACGAGTACCTAAGATACTTTGGGTGCTAACACCTTCCCTCTGTGTAACCAACCCCCTTACCTGTAATCTCTGGCATTTTATTAATTTTGATTTTAAAACTTCTTATCTTTGGGTTTCGTTCATACTTTTACATTTCCTTTGGAAATAATAAAAGCGCGGTGGCGACTTTGGTTTCATTGACTTTAAGCTTATCCATAGCTTGATGATCACGAATTTACCATTGTAGAAATTAAGTGGCAACTCTGCTAGGGAGTAGTCCTCAGTGGGTTTAGCCTACTTTTTTATGTGTATATATTTGCACATTTGATGTTTGTATATTATTTGTGTGATATATTCTGTCTATTGTGTTTGGTGATCTCTGAGTGGTGAGATAAGTTCTAACCCGAACTTGAGTGCAATTAAAATAGGAGGATGGTATAGTCATGTTCAACTTGTGTGGAGTAGTCTTTAACAAGTTGTCTTGAGACCCGTCTACTCAGTGGAGACCCTTTTGGAGATACTGATTCACACAAGTTATTTGTGGAGGCATTACTTTCTCTGATTTGGGGTCCGAGAAGTTGAGGACCGTAGAACATTTAACCCAACTTGGTCTATTTAGGACATAGTGTGGAGATTGTTCAGGTGTAGACCTGATAACAGTTGTTAAGGGATACTACACTCAAACGAGTTTCTCTTGATAATATTATGGGTTGATGAGTCAGTCATCCTAACCTATAATATCCAATAGATGGTGTAACACCTCAAAATTTGCCCTCCTCTTCTTGGGACTAGTTTGGCACATTACATTTCATGTTTTAGGACATTAGGCATTTGCATATTGCATATCATATGGAAATAAGAAGATCATCCTCCAAGGTCTTTTCAGAAGATTGGAAGTTACATGATTCAAGCCTGAGGGTTTCTTTAAATTGATCATCAACCATCTGAGGGTTTGCACTTCAGTTAGGATTTTCTTGGTTCTTCAAGGAGGTTGATATTATCTTGTGTGCAAGGGTATATCACCATCATCATGGTTATGTCTTCATCCAGGGTTTCATTGTTCATGCTCAGTTTCCTTTAGATTAGGGTTTTGACCTCTGGTCAACCCTAATCATTGCATTCTTTCAGCCAGGTTTTTTCAAAGAGATGAGGTTATTTCTTGGGTTGAGGATCATATGAGTATGATATTGAGCTTACATGAGCTAGGGGGTTCATTTCTGAGCAAATTCCTTAAGTGGTTGAGGCTCAAGCTGATCAGAGCATTTATAGGTCATCTGTGAACTAGAATGTCAACTGTAAAGTCAACTGAGGGCTATGAGATGGGAAAATGAGTTTTAACATCTCAATCATGTTCAAAAGAGGTTCATTTGTCATGTCCAACATCTATCTTGAAGGTTTTGAAGTCAGGGCAAAAGTTTCCAAAAATGGAAAGTGACCTGTAATTGAAAGTTTCCAAAAATGGCAAGTTTTTGGTCCATATTCAACTTGACTTTGCAACATCAAAGAAGCTTCAAATGGATTTTTGGTGAACATGAAAGTTGAATATATTTCTCTCCTCTTTTCAAAAAGTCCAAAATCATGATCATCTGATGATTGGTTGAGGAGTTATGGCCAGATGATCACAAAGTGTACATGGAATTTCAAAGTGCCATAACTTTTGATCCAAAACTCCAAATTGGTCCACTCTTTTTGCAAAATGCTTGTCTTGACCAATACTTTCTAAATCAACCATTTCCTTGAATGGAAAATGCTCATGTGATCATGTGTTCATTCATATGCATTTTGGAGGGAAAATTGACAATTTAAAATTGGTGAATCACATGAGCAAAATTCCACTTCCATTGTGTTTATTAGATGATTTTAAGTGATTTCAAGCCCTAACATGGCACTGTTCACGTGTGAATTAGCCATGCACCCTCATTTTGAAATTTTGCATTTCATTCCAATTCTCACTAATTTTAATTAACCAAGCTTAATTTGGATTAGCAAAGTCATTAGTACATGATATAAAAGCTAAATCCTAACAGAATTGGTCATAACCATAATTCTAGATCTCAAATTCATTTTTCCCTCTCAATTTTCTCTCTCTTCAAAACAAAAAAATTCTTCACATATTTCTGAAATTTCCTTGCATAATCATGATCATGGAGTGCTATTGAGCAAGATTCAAGGTTTATTTGGTGGAATTCAGTTCAAATTCGTGCATGCCAAGAGCTTGAACACATCAATGGAAGTTTGAAATTCAACAAGATTCAGGTGGATTCAAGTGCTTCTTTATACACAAAGCTTCAAGATACAAGTACTGGAGCAGATCTAGATCATTTAGAGGCTTGAATACGCGTGAATAGTGCATTGCCATTCCAAGTAAGTGGAAATTCGACCAACTTATTTCTCCAATTTCTTGACATAATCTTGTAGATCCTGTTATGCTGATGATTCTGATATGCTTAGAATTAAAAATGGATAAGAATTGAAGGAGATACAATGATTTAAAGTTTTGCACATAGAAATGTTTCTCTTCGATCCGGTTAATTCATGAGGAATTAAGCTTAGATAATGTGATATTTGAGTTCTACATAGAAAGAGCTTTCCAACGGTACCAATTTTGTAAGTTTCTGGAAAATTTTGCGGCGGCGCTCCGCCTGGCTGGCCGGAGAAGACGGTTGTTTCAGCCGTCCGCCACCGCCTGGACTTTGGCTAGGGTTACGCATCAAAACGCTGCGTTTTGATTACTGAACACGCTCATGAACCGACAACACCTGTGTTCGATCCCTTGCTTGCATGGTTCCTAATTTCAGTTGTTTTTTCCTTTGAGCGCTTGGAACCTTAAGCACCTTTGTTCGATCCTTCGCGTTGCATTTTCTTTATTTCATTTTTGAGCGTTTCTTTTGACCATTGAGACCTGAGCTCGATCCCTGGCGTTTGCATTTTTCCTGATTTGCATTTGTTTTCATTTTGAGCGCCTTTAATTACTGTCCATGCCTTGGTTCGATTCCTGCGCTTGGCATTTTCTTTTATTTCATTTTAAGCGCTTTTGACCTGCTTGTCCTGAGTTCAATTCCTGGCTATGCATATTTCCATTTCATTTCCAATAACATTTTCCATATGATTTTCATTATTTCATTTTTATTTTCTTCAAATTGTAAAAATCATAAATAATGGAAAAATGTTTCAATTTAATCCAAACATTTTTCCACATGCTTGTGTTGATGTCTATTATTTTTTGATGTTTATTTCATGATTTTTGTATTGCTGGATTTTTAAATGTGCTTGATTGTTGGAACATGATACCAAAATGACATGTTGTGTTGATTGATTTGTAAAATGCTCATGGTTTGTCCAATTGCCTTGAAATTTGACATGCTTATTCATAACATGTAACATGATCTTTTAGCTTTTGTTTGGCATTTTTACCATTTAATACCACTGTTTTGGACACATGAACATTTGGTGTGACAATTTGTGTCACAATTTGTATGGTGCACTTGTACATTTTCATTCATGTACCATATGAACTCTTGTGGACTTGATTTTTGGTTTGATGATTGTTCATAATATGTCAAGCTCACATAAAAAATTTCATGATCATTGGATTCATTTCTGTTTTAATTTGGATTTTCTAGTTTGATTGTCCAATTGTGTGCACTTTGCTTGCCTTTGTATAAGCTTGATCATTTGAGGGCTTTGCCTTATGATTTGAGGTTGATCCTTTTGAGGACCTTTTCTTACTTGACTGAATGTGCTTCATGTGGAATATTGACTTCTTTTTTGACTATTTGACTTGCCTTTGACCCTAGTCTTTGTACTAGTGGTTTGTACTCACCAATTGTGTTTGTGTTTCAGGTATCTAGCACTAATGGTTGGTTTGCTCATTATTTGAGATGCAAGTTACTTTGTTTACTAACTATTGTTGTCTTGTAGGTTAATGGATGTGATGAACTTACTTGAGTGCTTGCATTTGTAACTTGAATTGTGTGCAGTTGCATTGGCTCCACTGTGTGTTTTCTGATTGGTTGTCTGAGATGCTAACTGGTTAGCTTTTGTACAGGTACATTAGCCGTTTGCTAGTTAGCTTTTGCTTTGCTTTGGAGTGTGGTTGATACACCACTGAGGTTGTTTAGCCTTCTCACTCCATGTAGTCTGGAAGTCCTGTCGCTTTTTTGGCAGGCATTTGGCTGAAGTCCTCCTTAAGAGGCAATGACTGTGATTGTTTACATTTGTGCTAAAAACCTCTAAATGAGGCATGTTGTTTGTTAAGTCCTCCTAAGTGAAGAGTTAATTGACAGATAAAAGGGATTAGCAATCAATCCCCTGTTATTCAGTGAGTCGTTCATTATGCTCGCACTACGTGCTGATGCTCTTGAACAATGTACCCAAGATCTCTGTATAGAGTCAGTCAAGTGGAATAGGGTCCCTCTTTCTGGATCCCCAAGCTTTCATTGATTTGAGCTCACCCAGGCCAGGGTTAAGAGCGTGAGGTCTAATCCTCATTACCTTTCATCAACTTCACCCTAACTCTCAATGTTAGTGGTTAAGAGCTTCAGCATACCCTTACAGTTTTGGCTTGTTTGTCGAGGTTGATATGACCCCTTGACTAAAGACCAACCGTTTGTATGAGCCTCTTATTTGTATATAGTGTGTGATGCTTGATCATTTGTGATTGGTGTTTATTTGCTGTTTGATTGACTTGCTTCCTATGTGAGTTAGGTTCTGATTAGATACCTCAACATAGGGATATTGTGGATTGCATGACAACTATTAGGCTCGAGTCAGTCTCCCTTTTAGTTTGTTATTCCCCGGTCTCTGGTTAGGAGAGAGTTTCTCCCCTGTTAAGGGGAACTACGTCGCCCTGATTCTCATACCAGATGAGATACGTAGGCAGGAGATCGTGCGAGATCTCTTCGGGAACTCTTTTTCTTTTTGTGTGTGTTTTGGTGACAGCTATTAGGCTCGAGTTCCAGACTCCCTATTAGCTTGTTGATTTGATCCCCTTTTGCTTTGGTGTTTGCTGGTTAGCGTGTGCTTGTTTGGAGTCGGATGTAAGTCCATGTTTGGCATTCTGTTTCCTGTTTTGTTGTTTGGAGTCGGATATAAGTCCAGGTTTGGCATTTTGTTTCCTTGTGTTGTGTGTTTGGAGTCGGATATAAGTCCAGGTTTGGCATTCCGTTTCCTTGTTTGTGTTTGCTTTGAGGAGTTAGATATAAGTCTAACTATTGGCATTCTGTTTCCTTGTTGAGTGTTTCTTTTGACGTCTCAGCGTCTCTTTCCAGTGTTCTGTTTCGGCGTGCGTTAGCCGAACTACGAGTGTTCTGATTCTTCTCTGGATAGAGAAGATACGTAGGCATAAGATGCGATATCCTAGCGAGCATGTTTCCCATTTCCCCGAACTACATCGACTCTGATGTTTATTTCTGACAAACTACGTAGGCCCAGGATGCGACATCCTGCTGAGTCCCCTTCCTCCATATTCTTTCACTTGTTTTGTTATTCCAGTGTGCGTGCATTCTTTGAGCAGTTTATTAGCAACCTTTTCCTATTCTTTTGAGCGTGGATCCCGTCGAGTACGACGGACGTGAGGGGTGCTAATACCTTCCCCTTGCGTAACCGACTCCCGTTCCTTGTAATCTCTGGTCGTAAGACCATTCCTTTCCCATTTCTTAGGTTAGTCATGCGCTTCCTTTCCGTCATAGGATGAATAGCGTCGGTGGCGGCTCTGTAAACATGTTTTTTTCCGTCGGTTGTTTTTCGCGTTGCGCCAGATGGGATTAAGACTCTAGGAACTTTTTAGATCATGGTCTATAGGTTTTTATCCTTAGTACACTTCTCTAGCATGGTTCTTAACCCGACTCCATGCTCGTAACTCACAATAAACCCTTTGATTCTTGGTTGATCCGACCAAGTCTTATCAATATCAATGGAACTTGGGTGTTGATAAGGTGAAAACCATAATCCACCAAAATGGATGATTGATCTTGATAATGACTTGTTCCATCCCTTGACCTTTGTTTGTGTTTGCCTTGTGTGTGACCCCTTGTGTGTGATTATTGCATTGATGCATACATGCGCATCATGACATTCATCACCGAAAATAAATTTCGAGGAACTAAGGTCTTACTTGCAAATATTTTCAGACCATGGATTATGGACGGAGGAACACTAAGAAGTACAGTTTTAGATGTCCTGATTTGAAAGAGATAAAAAAGTTGTCATCCTTTGTATTAGATCCCTTGGACTTCAAGCAACGCCATGGGAAGCTTTTGTTTGTAATATTTGCTGATGTGGTTGAAGGACTTCTGAGTGTTTTGGTTTAGTTCTATGATCCTCTCTACCGGTGCTTCACTTTTCCCGATTATCAGCTTGTACCTATGTTAGAAGAGTATGCCCATCTCTTGGGTATACCCGTATCTGACAAGGTACCTTTCAGTGGGTTGGAGGAGATCCCCAGATCTCATGTCATAGTTGAAGCTCTTCATCTGAAGAAATATGAGATTGATGCTCATTTGGTGAATAAGGGAGGAGTTCTTGGGTTGACTTCTGAGTTTCTCATTGGTAAAGCTATTGTTTTTGCTCAAGTCGGCAGCATGGATGCTTTTGAAGCCATCTTTGTATTGCTCATTTATGGTTTAGCTTTGTTCCCTAACATTGATGGTTTTATTGATGTTAACGCCATTAGAATCTTCTTGATTGGGAATCCTGTTCCTACTCTGTTGGGTGACATAAATTTCTCTTTGCATTTGAGGAATTCTAAAGGTGGTGAAACTATTGTGTGTTGTGTTCCTCTTCTATACAAGTGGTTTATTTTGCACTTGCCTCAGACACCTGCTTTTATGGAGAACCGACAATGTCTACGATGGTCCCAGAGACTTATATCTCTTACTAATGATGATATTATTTGGTATGATTATGCATTGAGTAGCTTGGATATTATTGACAATTATGGTGATTTCTCTAATGTGCCTCTCATTGGTATACAAGGAGGAATAAACTAAAACCCTGCTTTGGCTCATCGTCAACTTGGGTTCCCCTTGAGAGATAAACCTAATAACACTTGGTTAAAGGGTTTATTCTATCAAGAGGATAAAGATCCCCAACCTATAAAGTAGAGGATGATATATTCTTGGTAAATACTTTCAGACCATGGATTGTGGACGAAGGAACACTAAGAAGTACAATTTCAAATGTCCTAATTTGAAAGAGTTAAGGAAGTTTTCATCCTTTGTACTAGATCCCTTGGACTTCAAGCAACGTCATGAGAAACTCTTGTCTGTGTTATCGACTGATGTGGTTGGAGGACTTCTGAGTGTTTTGGTTCAGATCTATGACCCTCTTTATTGGTGCTTCACTTTTCTCGACTATCAGCTTGTGCCCACGTTGGAGGAGTATGCCCGTCTCTTGGGTATGCCCGTATCTAATAAGGTATCTTTTAGTGGATTGGAGGAGATCCTGAGATCTCATGTCATAGCTGAAGCTCTTCATCTGAAGAAATATGAGATTGATGCTCATTTGGTGAAGAAGGGAGGAATCCTTGGGTTGACTTCTGAGTTTATCATTGATAGGGCTATTGTTTTTGCTCAAGCCAGTAGCATGGATGCTTTTGAGTCTATCTTAGTATTGCTCATTTATGGCTTGGCTTTGTTGCCTGACATTGACGGTTTTGTTGATATTAACGCCATTAGAATTTTCTTGATTGGGAATCATGTTCCGACTCTGTTGGGTGACATATATTTCTATTTGCATTTGAGGAATTCTAAAGGGGGTGGGACTATAATATGTTGTGTTCCTCTTCTGCACAAGTGGTTTATTTTGCACTTTCCTCAGACGCTTTCTTTCTTAGAGAATCGACAATGTCTTCGGTGGTCCTACAGACTTATTGTAAGACCCACATTTTGACCCTAAGATCCCTCATGCTATCTCATCATATGCATTAGCATTGGGATCATACCTTGGCATCCTCCTTACCCCTCATTCATTGGGTTTGTATTGGGAGAGATCACCAAGCACCATGTGATTGTGTTTTATCATCTTAACTAACCAAAATACCAAAAATATGGCTTTACATTTGTCTAACTCTTTTGTAGGTAAGGCACATGATCACCTTTGATCCATCAAGCTCATATCTAGGGTTTAAGCCCCTCATGACTAAGAGCTCAATCAATAATTGGTCTATAATGGCATTAGACATCCACTACGCCAAAAATGACTTTTAACAGCGCATCTTAGACAGCGCTTTTAAAAGAAAGCGCTGTCTAAGGTTAAAATTAAAATAAAACACGGAAAATGTTCCAAGAAAATAATGAAACCGCTGTCTAAGGGGGGGTCTTAGACAGCGCTTTCTAAAAGCGCTGTCTAAGACCCCCCCTTAGACAGCGCTTTTAGAAAGCGCTTTTAAATATAGACCTTAGTCAGCGCTTTTGATAAAGCGCTGTCTAAAGTCTTTAAATTAAAAAAAAAATTAAAACCAAAAGCGCTGTCTAAGGGGGGGTTTAGAAAGCGCTTTTGGAAAGCGCTGTCTAAGGCATACCTTAGAAAGCGCTTTCCACAAAAGCGCTGTCTAAGGTCTAATTAAAATAAAATTTCAGACCACAAAAGCGCTTTCGTTCTCTGTTCTTTTGTTTTCCCTCTTCTTCACTCACCTCACAAACTTCCGCCATATCCTCTTCCCCTCAATCTCCATCAGCCATAACCTTCTTCTCAACTCACACAACATCACGCAGACACTCCAAAACACGACATCCCCATATCACCCTATTTTCCTTCAACTTCCGAAAACCCTATTTTCCGCCTTCGAGGGTCCCTCCGCCGTCACCCAAACAATCGACCGCCGCACTCGCCTCTCACCTCCGAACCTCCGCCGTCACCCAAACAATCGAAGGTTGCAGCGCAAGGAGATCACTTGAATACGGTACGTTCTGCTCTAATGCTCTTCCTCTTCTTCCATCTTTTGAAGTTGAATACGGTACGTTCTGCTCTAATGCTAACATAATGCTAACTTGTTAGATGTTAGTCAATATGGTTAAATAATTAGCTTGGCTTAGAATAGAGTTAGTTTAGTTATGCTTATGATGTTATCACAGTCGATTTCCATTGTCAATTACAATAAGAAAAATTAATGAACTCAGTGGGATTTCTGTCATAGAATGAAGTTAGAATGTTGGAGTGTTCTTGGATTTGTCAATGATGCTAACTGAGCTATTGTGTTAGTTAGCTAGCTTACTAGTTATGCAATGCCACAACGCCTGCTTGTTTGACTTTGGCTTGAACTGAAATGTTGGTGTTAAAAATGTGCTTGTTTGATTGTAATGCCATGAGTTCAAATAACTTGGATTGTTACTGCAATAGTTTCTTTCTTTTATACTTGTTGCACTTGTATGTTTTGCCTATGTTAATTGCTCTGCTTGAATGGACCCGTTGTTGTTTATTATAGCCTTGTATGTGTGCAATTAGATCCATGGCTGAACGTATGTGTATGGGTTGGTGTTAGCATATGGCTGCCCTGTTTGAATCTACACTCAATGCTTGTGGTTTGTCCATTGCCCTGTTGCAATCTTGATCAAATTTTTACTATCCACCACAACTGCCATTGTTAAGATGATTAATAGGGTTGTTACTGTAGGAAATGATTGTTAGCAATGCATTCATGCCCCCTTTTGAAATGGTGTTAATGGATTGCACGTGAATTGATGTATGCTGGTTGAAAAATATGTATTGCTTGGTCTTGTTATGTAAATTTGGTCTGCAACTGTCATAGAAGTAAAAGTATGTTATGTTAATGTGCACGAAGTTTGCCATGTAATGCTATGTACTAATGCTTTGGTGTACATGTTTCTTCATTGAAATTTATAATTATGATAATTATGGTTAACTGTTTGTTGAAAATGCTATGCTAATCGGTTAGTTGCTGGTGTTACAAATGCAATGTTTAATGATAGTTGGTGATTTGGGAGTTGTTAGTTTGTGTATGTATGTATATTGAATTGTGTATGTATATGTGTATGCAATTTGATTTTCTTTATACTTGCTTGGTATGCATGATGAATTTTGAAATGCATTGCATGTTGGGGCTGTCATGACTAGGCTTGGATTTAGATGTTCAATATTGTTCAAACTTCATGTTTCCTTAGTGATTATACTTGAAGATTGAATAGGTAGTTTTTTTTCTTTTTAACTGTGAAAGTGTTGTTCATTTCACTTTCATTCTAAAGGAACAAGATTTCTCCCATAAAATGATTGAACGAACTCTAATATAGTTATAGGTATACTTATAGGTATATTGTAATAGAAAAAGTTTGATTCTTGTAATATAAAAAATGAAAGTGATGAGGTAATTAAAGTTGGTATATTGGCGTATCGGATACGTTATTGAAGTTTATATTAACATTGGTTATGTATAGGTTTTTGAAGTTTAAAATGAATTGAACTTTATAATTGTTAGGATATTCAAAGATACTACCTTAGTTATGTATTTTCGTCTGGATTAATTGTTTACTTTAATAAGTAGGAAAACCATGGATAAAACATGGATCTGTGCCGATCGAATGACCAAAGAGTACGAGAGTGGGGTTGCGGAATTCGTTAAGTATGCTGTTCAACACGCTGAAAACCCCAGACGAATGCATTGTCCTTGCTTGCGTTGTTGTTATATTGGTAAGGTTGACGCACATGGATTGAAATCGCATTTGCTGAGGCATGGAATTGATCAAAGTTATCAGTGTTGGATATTTCATGGTGAGAAAATTAACGAGAATGTTGAATCGAGTGGAAAAAGTAATACGACCTATGCTTCATACGACAAAGACACGGAAACATACGATTGTGATCGAGTTGAAGAGATTGTAGAAGCACTGGAAGAAGATCTTCATGATTGTCCTGAAATGTTTGAGAGGATGGTAAGCGATGCAGAGAAACCGTTGTACAAAGGTTGCACTAAATTCTCAAGACTTTCTGCGGTATTAAAGTTGTACAACTTAAAGGCGGGCAATGGATGGTCGGATAAAAGTTTCACAGAGTTGTTGGCCCTTATGAGAGAAATGCTACCGGATGATAATGTTCTTCCTAATCGAACCTATGAGGCAAAAAAAATGTTGTGCTCTATTGGCATGAGCTATGATAAGATACATGCTTGTCCTAACGATTGCATTTTGTTTCGTAACGAATATGCAATGTTAACTGAGTGCCCTAAATGCGGTTTGTCTCGATATAAGAAAAGATTATCTCCCGCAAAAGTCTTATGGTATTTTCCGATAATTCCGAGATTTAGGCGCATGTTTCGTAGTGAAACCGATGCAAGACATCTTACTTGGCATGCAGATGAAAGAATTATTGATGGAATGTATCGGCATCCGGCTGATTCACCACAGTGGTCGAAGATTGATAATGATTATCCTGAGTTTGGATCAGAAGCAAGAAACCTTCGATTGGCATTATCTACTGATGGAATGAACCCACATGGTCTTCAAAGTATCTCACATACCACATGGCCTGTGATTCTTATGATTTATAACCTACCTCCGTGGCTATGTATGAAGCGTAAGTACATGATGTTATCTATGTTAATCTCTGGGCCTAAACAACCAGGGAATGACATAGACGTATACTTGACACCTCTGATCGAAGATTTAAAGATTTTGTGGGAGAACGGTGTGGAGGTTTATGATGGATATAGGAAAGAAAGTTTCAATTTGAGGGCGATGTTGTTTGGCACAATTAATGATTTTCCAGCATACGGGAATCTATCTGGGTATAGCATTAAAGGTCAACGTGCGTGTCCTGTTTGTGAAGACGGAACCGATACGATTCGATTGGAACTTTGCCAGAAGAATGTATTTCTCGGTCATCGTAGATTCTTACATTCTAAACATCACTACCGTGGGTGGAGAAAAGCATTCAATGGAGACACCGAACATCGTAGAGCTCCACCCGCATTGTCAGGTGAACAAGTTTTTGAAAAGGTGAAAGATGTGCGTACTGAGTTTGGCAAGCCTTTTGCACATAAGATTGTGAAAGGTGGGTGGAAGAAAAGGTCGATATTTTTTGAATTGCCATATTGGAAGTCTTTGTACGTGAGACATTTTCTCGATGTTATGCATATTGAAAAAAACGTATTTGAAAGTGTTATCGGTACATTACTCAATATAAAAGGCAAGTCTATGGATGGCCTTAAAGCAAGGGAGGACATGTTAAAAATGGGAATGAGAACTGAATTAGCACCCGTGAAGAAAGGAAGACGAACATATCTACCACCTGCTGCTTTTACTTTATCTAGAAAGGAGAAAAAAAATTTGTGTAAGTCTCTGAGTGAAGTTAAGGTTCCAGAAGGATACTCATCTGATATCAGAAGACTTGTTTCTATGAAAGACCTCAAGTTGAAGAATTTGAAGACACATGATTGCCATGTTATAATGGAACATTTTCTACCGATAGGTATACGTTCTATTTTGCCAGAAAAAGTAAGAAGTGCCATAACTAAATTGTGTTTTTTCTTTAGGTCAATTTGTAGTAAGGTGATCGATCCGAGATCTTACCAACACTATAAAAAGAGATTGTAATTACCTTGTGTGAGCTTGAAATGTATTTTCCTCCGTCTTTTTTTGACATAATGGTTCATTTAGTTGTTCATCTTGTGAAAGAGACACAGTTGTGTGGACCAGCTTATATGAGATGGATGTACCCTGCTGAACGGTATATGAAAATATTAAAAGGGTACGTGAAATCCCGAAGTCGACCAGAGGGTTGTATTGTTGAACGATACATTGTTGAAGAAGCTGTTGAGTTTTGTACTGAATATTTGTCTAACGTTCAATCGATTGGACTCCCCAGAGCTCAGATTTTCGACAAAATGGAAGGTAAAAAATTAATTGGGAATAAAATTGTGACAATATCAAGGGATGAACGGGATCAAGTTCATTTGTATGTTCTGCACAATAATAATGAGGTTGAGCCATATGTTGAAATGCACAAGGATGTACTCCGAAGGTTAAATCCGAACAGAAATGAAAATTGGATAGTTATAGAGCACAATCAAAGTTTCATACAATGGTTGAAGGATCATATTTATTTGAAGCGCTCTTCAGATCCTTCTTCGGTAACAGAAATGTTGAGATGTTTGGCATATGGTCCAAGTTTGCATGTGTTTTCTCATAGCGCATATTCAATTAATGATTACACATTTTATACCAAAGAACAAGATGATAAGAGTACTATGCAAAATAGTGGTGTCACCGTGCTAGCTGAAGCAATGCATATATCAAGTATGAAGGACTTAAACCCCAAATATGCAAATTTGTCATATTTTGGAGTTATTGAGCACATTTGGGTATTTGATTACGAGAAGTTTCAGATTCCCATCTTTGGTTGCAAGTGGGTGAATAGTAGTGGCATACGAATGGATAAGTCTGGATTTTTGCAAGTTGATCTTACTAGGGTGGGGTACAAAGATGAACCTTTTATTCTAGCATCTCAAGCTAAACAAGTGTTCTATGTGAATGACCCGAAGAGTACAAAATGGTCTATAGTGCTTTTCTCTAACAAAGTGACTGATGATAGTGGTGTCGATCAATGTGATATTGATGTTGAGAATGAGTCATGCATTAGACGGAATGAGTTGAATAGAAATGATGAAGTTGAGGATCTTATACCGGATGAGTCATATATAAGAAACGATCATAATGAGGGAATTTGGATCAATTCATCCGTACGCATTGCTAAGAAACAAGTGATTAATATTCCAACAAAGAAAAGAAAGAGATGTTAGTGACTTAGGTAAATTATCCATGGTTTCTTTATTTATTTTTTCAATTGTTTTGATTATAAGTTATATGTGATAATGCATGATTTCATTATATTTTTGTTTTCAATTGCTTTGATTATAAGTTATATCTGATAATGCATGATTTCTTTACTTTTTTGTTTTCAATTGCTTTGATTATAAGTTATATTTGATATTTGATGGTTTCCTTGGTTTATTACAGGTTAGACATGGCTGATGACCAACATGAGGAAGTTAGTAAAAAAGTATCCGCGGAAGAAGAAATTCGAAGAGGCATCACAGTAATGAGGAGGGTGGTCCAAGGAAGATCTCGAGGCATCATACTAGATGTCTGTTGGAACAACCAGGGACAGCTTATAGAACCTAATGGGCATACCTTAACTAGTTTTATCGGTGCACTAGTAAGGAATGAAATTCCCATTACATGTGATGATTGGAGAAACAAAGAGCTGAATGAGTCCAAAGAAAAAATTTGGAGTGAGATAAAGGTACAATCATTTGGCCCTTAATTATACGGTATCAATTATGTTTTTTCAATTACCGATACTAACTATCAATCTGTATGTTTTTCTTAGCGATGTTTTAACATCGAAGAAGAAAGAAGAGGTTTTTGTATGAAATTGGCCGGAAAGCTTCTAAGAGGGTTTCGGACATTTTTATCATCCAAGTTCCTTAAGGATGCGGATGGTAATTTTGTGGATGCGGAGCTTCCTAAAAAATATGAAAGTTTGATATCGGCTGAAGAATGGGAAGCTTTCAAATCCAAAAGACAAGACCCGGTTTTTCAAAGAATAAGTGCTACAAATCGGGAAAGAGCATCAAGTCCCGCATATCCGTACCGAAAAGGACGTGTCGGATATGGACGCTTAGAACAATCCATGGTAAGTATTTATAAATTGCGATAACAAATTTGTTCATCATATATTAGTTTTATCTGATCAAATTGTATGACATAATGTGTAGCTGCAGAAGGAGGAAAGTTCAGAAACATCTCTTCCTGCACATGTTTTGTGGAAGGAAGCCCGTGTGGGCAAATCTGGAGTTCCTCAAGAAGAAGTTTTACACGTATACCAGAAATGTGTAAGTATAACATTTTTTCATTAATTGAATAACATTTTTATACACAAATATTTGACAAGTATACGGTATTCATCTGATTTTTCAGGAGGAGCTATCTCAGTCTTTATCTCCCGATGATACTAAGGGCATACTTAGTCGGGCATTAGATGTCCCTGAGTATTCTGGTCGGGTGAGGGGTAAGGGATTTGGAGTCACTCCGACCTCCCTGAGTATTAAAAAAGGAAAGGCTCCTAGAAATCGGGAGCTTCATGCAAGATTGGAAGCCATGCAAGCTGAGCTTGATGCATTGAGGAGAGAAAGAGAGGCTAGCGCCTCAACAGTATACATAGATGCTTCGGACAAAAACAGTATCAACTGTACCTTTCAGCCGAACATTCCAGAGGTAATTACATATAATTGTCTTAAATTGAACTATTTGCTTAAATTATGTATTTGACATATATACACATTAACGATTTCTTGTTATTATTGGTTTTAGGGAATTTCCCATTGTCAGCTGTATTTGTCGTCACCATACTATCGGATGGTTGGCAAGGGAAAAGTGCATAACGTTAGCGGAGTATTACTCCACACTAGAGAGCTCCCTGCTGGATGTTTGAAGGTATCAGTTGATATTGCAGTTGAGCCGAATGCAGCATTACCATATCCTAGCGATGATTCGGATGCAACAACGGTGCACGAAGCAGTAGGTTCGTTTGTTGCATGGCCGACAAACCTCATATGCGTAGGATATGAGGTATGCTTAAAACTTATGTTAACTTTAATGTGTATATTCAAAGTTTAAAATTTATGCTTAAAATTTTACTTACATATTTTCCTTGGTTATGTTAAATAGACTCCCACAAAATCCAAATCAAAAGATAATGCGATTCCACGGCATACCGAGTCCACGGTTTCAAGAAAAGAGGTAATATACAATTATATGACATATATTCATGGAAGTTGTTACATTCTTAATTTGATCTAACTATTTATATGACATGTAGCTTCAAGAAAATGAGGTTAGCAATGCCTCCGCACAACAAAAAAAGGAGGTTAGCAACGCCTCCGCACGGGTAAAAAGTTCTGGTGCTAAGAAGACCGTAGCTAGGAAAAAACCTACCACCAAGTATAGGTCGTGCCTCAGGACATTTCTAGAGATGACCGATATACCGACCGGAGGTGTTCGGAATGTACATATGGAGGTAGGGATTTTCAGCTTTGATTACGACCAAATGATTGGTAATGAAGACTTCATGCAAGTTTTTGGTCATGAAGAAATCGGCGTCAACGTTGTCAATACATATATTAGGTAAATCCGGTCTACTTTGTTTTATTAATTAAACAACTTATGTTAATGATGTTTACTTTATGTTAATCCGGTTTACTTTATGTTTCAAAAGAGGTGTTAATGATGTTTTTATATTAGGTTTTTGTATGACAAATTGATGCGCCCCAATGATTTGGACGAGTCATTCGGATTCTTAGCACCCGCGACCGTCAACTTAGGTTTAATCTTAAATAGACCGGATACCGTGACGGAGTACGTTCTTCGGATCCTCATGGACAATAAAGATGCGGAGAAGTTGTTTTTTATACCGTTTAATACCGGGTTAGCATTTCATTCTAAATTCATCTATTATAATTATTTTCCAAGTTACCATCTAACATTTGCCTAATCATTACAGTGGACATTGGTTGTTGCTCGCAATCAATCCTATCCGAGAAATTGTGTATTATCTTGACTCGTTAGGAAATGATTGGACAACATACCCGGATATGAAGGTCCTAATTGACACGTAAGTGAGAATGTTCAAAATTTTTCTTAGTTTATGTGAATTGTTCTAATTGCTTCATTTTTATTTTATTAGCGTCCTACAAGCTTTTCGGGCCCAACGAGATATCCAAACCTCAAGGAGGGGCGCCAACTCCATTACATGGATTAAAGTGGCGGTATATTTTTAATTACCACATTTTTTATTATATTAGTGATGACACTTGATAAAACTTAGGATTTATAATCCATATTTTTTTTCATATGTAGTGTCCTCAACAACGTAATCAAATAGATTGCGGGTATTTCATGTTGAGGTTTATGCGAGATACTCTTGCTTTGGGCCGATTAATGATTCCCACCGATGTATGTATTTCTAACTTATGAGTTATTTTTATATTTACACATATCTCATATAATTAAATAGTTGGAATTAATTCAAAATATGTTATATTATTATGTAGTACTTTGAGGAATTCAAGTGTGCATTTTATACAAAGGATCAAGTGGACGAAATCAAAGAGGAGTGGTGTCAATTCATGATAGAGCTCAATGTTTTTTCATAAATTTGTGTAATTAATGTGTACATTTGTAGTATATGTAATGACTTGTAAATGTGTACATAAATTTGTATATATTTTGATACATTTAAGGCAAAATTGGTTTGAATTGGTATATATATATATATTTGTTAGCCAAAAATTGGTAGAAAAAAGGCCAAAATGGCATGTATAAAATGTGATAATTGTCTGTCAAAATCTGGTTGAAAACAGGTAGAAATTCTGGTTTATAAACCTGGAAAAAATGTGGTTTAAAACAAAAGCTTCAAAAAATTTCGTATACCTTAGACAGCGCTTTTGTAAAAAGCGCTGTCTAAGGGGGGGGGGGGGGGGGGGGCTTAGACATCGCTTTTTGAAAAGCGCTGTCTAAGGTATACCTAAAAAAATTAAAATAGGAGGGTCTTAGAAAGCGCTTTAGGCAAAAGCGCTGTCTAAGGGGGGGGGGGGGGGGGGGGGGCTTAGACAGCGCTTTTTGAAAAGCGCTGTCTAAGGTATACCTAAAAAAATTAAAATAGGAGGGTCTTAGAAAGCGCTTTTGGCCAAAGCGCTGTCTAAGGGGGGGGGCTTAGACAGCGCTTTTAAGATTTAAAAAAGCGCTGTCTAAACCTTTAGCAGCGGAGGTTTAGACAGCGCTTTAAAGCGCTGTCTAAGGCTAAAAAAAGCGCTGTCTAAGGTCTTGTTTGTTGTAGTGATCATATATGACTCCCTATGAGCTTTATATGTTATTTTGATCATCAAATCATCTAAAGTTTGGAATTGGTTTGCCTTGGAAACCCTAGTTCATCTGGGTATCTTGTGTAACTTCTTCACCAAGCTTCTTCAACAAATGGTCAAATATTTCAAGGGAAACCTCAAATTTCATCATCTTATGCAGATATGATCCCCCATGTGTCCAAAAATTCAAGATAATTGCAAGCTAGCAAGTTGGTTAATGGTGGTTGACTAGAGGAATTCATCTGATCAAAACTGGGGTCCCCTAGACCTTAACTCCTACAATTTGTATCATATGAAAATGATTCCAAGATAAACTTTACTCTAAATTACATTCCAAACAACTTTTATGTTGAGGTCTAGAGCGAGTTTTTCTTGGAAAGTCATTTTTTATGGTGAAAGATTATAGGTCACTTTGTCTAAACCTTAATTTGGAGGTCAACTTGCCAAGGCCATAACTTTCTCAATTTTTATGAGATAAAAGATTTAGCAGATTCAAAATAAAATTCAAGGTGTCTACTTTAACTTTTATGTTTGGAGGAAGAGCTAATTCAACTTTTATGAGCATGTGATAAGAGGATACATTATAGGTCATTTCGGACCAATACCATTGAACAAGTGATTTTCCTCAACTTCAAAAATGCATAACTCCTTCATCTTAAATCCAAATGAGGTAAAATTGAGATCAAGCAAGAATCAAAGCAAGAGCAATCGAATTCTGCACTGCATTGAAGGTATTTTCCAGAATTTTTCATCTCTTCGATTCTCACTCAATTCTCCATAATTTTCTTGGTTCCTTGGTTGTCTGAAGTCCTACCAATGTAGGCAAGAAGATTGAGTTGCCTTGAGGTAAAATCGAAGCAACTCAGATCATGTACCTCAAATTTCAACTCCATGTATCTCTCAATATACTTGGAGTTAGGATGAATTGAGGCCAAATTCGTGATCAGTGCCATTTTTACTTTAAAATCATGTCCTTCTTTTTTATTTTAGTGATGGTGATGTGTGGACCAGTCCGGCGAGGCTCGCCTAAGAAGGTGACCGAAGTTTTGCTCCGATGGTGAGTTGGCATAGTCCAGAGCCACATGATCTTTTTGAATTAATCTAATCACGAGCGTTGGTTTTGAATACCTTGTTTGTGGTGCGCTGACTCAAATCCATGGTGGAACGTGCGTTTGGATCCACTTGATCTGCCACCTCAATTAATGAGGGAGATCAAGTGGTCCACGTTTTTTCTGATTTTCCAATTTTCATTTTTATTTGTGTTATTTTCATTAATTCATATTAATTTTAATATTGATCCAAAAAATATGAGAGTTTCACCAATTTTTTTTAAAAATAAATTCCTCTTTCATTTTCTGAATTAAAATCATTTTTTGGATCATTATTAATATTTTTCATGATTTAATTGATTTTGTGAATATTTTTAATGGTTTAAAATTACTTTTAAGTTTCCAAAAATCATGAAATTTTTTCTCCAAGGTCCTTTGACCTTGTTTGACCTATGATAAATCTCATGACCATTTCTTTGGTGTTTTGGTGAGGTTTTAAGAAATTGATCAACCATTATTTAATTTGATGCATATTTTGATTATTTTTTTAATTGTTTAAATGCCAAATAAATTGTGTAGAGCCATTTTAATTGACTTTTTGAGTTTGACATGTGTTGTTGGGGCTTGGTCAAGGTTGATTTGACTTTGTTAGGTTAAGATCATTGAATTTAGGGGATTGATGGAATGTACATTCCATCTCCCAAAATGAATGAATAATCTTAATTTGGTAAAAGTCTTCCTTTGACCAATTTGTGTTTGATCCATTCCCCTCCCTCTTCATCTCATTCCCCTTCTTTATTCATTCATATCATGGACCTATGATATCTCTATATCCTAAGGCTAGTTGATTGCAAAATCAACATGAGTATGTATGATATTAGGTCCATCCCTTTGCATATTCTTTTTGTGTGTGGTATGTTTCATGAGCATAGTCCAATATACTATGCCTCTAACATGCATTAACACCAAAATTCTATTTCCCAACCTTAAATAGTTGTGATTTCTACATAAGTCCAATTACGATTGCTTAACATAGCACTAAATTTGTGACACAAAAGGCATATCATTCTAGTAAGTGAGATTGTAAGTATCCCCTCTTTCATGGTATTGTGTGGAAACTTGGCCTTTTTTCCTTCCTTTGGAAGATGTCTTGATTCAAGGATCCATGCTTGTGATAAGTGGGTTGAGTGTTCTCCAATGAATGACTTAAACAAAACAAAGCAAAAGCAATACTAACTTCTAATCAACTAACAACTAACATTTAATTTCAAGTCATTTACTTTTATGCACTTTAATTTTTAAACTTTATTCATTTAGCATTATTCATACCATTAAATTTGTTTACTTTAATGCCATTTTTACTTTGCCCACTTGGGCCATATTTTGTGATATATTGTGTTTGTATATATTTGTTTGCTTGTGTGGTCTTTTGACCTTAGTGTACATAATAAGAATAAAAAACCCTAAAAAACATCTTGTGTGGACTGTTGGTTTGACCTGAGACTATTGGACTTAGAATTTAGGCAACACTCCCTATGCAAAGGACTTGGCCAATGCCAACTTTCATGAAACCAAGTGCTTGTGAAGTGAACATTCATCTGATACAATATTGAAGATCCATTTGAGTTCATCTGCTACATGATCATAGTGAAGCTGTTATTTTGAACTTGTGCTTAATGACATCTTTGAAGTCATCTGATGCATGGGAATTTTGAAGAAGATCATGGAGTTGCTAAGCTTGGATGTGGCTATCTTTATTTGATGCTTTGCTTTTCACCTTTCTATTTGTGTATTGATGTTTCTTGATTCTAAAAACCAAGGGAAATTTGGGTTTCTATATGACATTCTTGTCTATTGGATTGCAGCCCATTGGTCAGATCTTTTCAACTCTTAACTTTTAAATTTGTGCTTAGGATTAGTCTCTTCATCTCCTCCCCACTTCTTTAATTTCAAATCTCTCCCTCCTTTCAAAATCTTCTTTGCTTGTGTTTGTTTTCTAAACTTATACCATATTGCAAATTAGAAACTTTGGCCTTATGCCATTGCATTTTCAAACTCCTTTTCTTAATCAAACTTGCAAAAAAACTTAACTATACTTGACTTAAAATTTCAAAAGCCAAAAAGAAATAACACTCATTCAAACCATATTAGGCCTTTTGTGCCTTTGTTAAATTTAAATTTTTGTTAAAAGCAACTCACTCACTTTGAAATTGATACCACGAACTACGAGGTTTTTATCCCTTATTTTTATGTTGGTACGTAGGCACAAGTCCGAAGGTCTTGTCAAACAAAAAAAATATAATTAGTGAATTCTTTTCTCATCCCTCCACTCTATTTTATTGCAAATATCACTTTGTACAAAAACACATATGCACATAAAAAAGGGCTCCTTGGGAGTACCTAGGATACTTTGGGTGCTAACACCTTCCCTCTGTATAACCAACCCCCTTACCTGTAATCTCTGGAATTTTACTAGTTTTGATTTGAAAACTTCTTATCTTTTGGGTTTTATTCGTACTTTTCCCTTTCCCTTGGAAACAATAAAAGCGCGGTGGTGACTCTGGTTTTATTGACATCTAGCTTATCCATAGCTTGATGATCATGAATTTACCGCTACACTTATGTCTCTCACTAATGATGATATTGCTTGTATGATTCTGCATTGGGTAGCTTGGATGTTATTGACAGTTGTGGTGAGTTCTCTAACGTGCCTCTCATTGGTACACAAGGAGGAATCAACTACAACCCATCATTGACCCGTCATCGGCTTGGTACAATGTGCATAGGAAAGGAAGATATGTGCTTGGCACAATGTGCATAGGAAAGGAAGATATGAGCTTGGTCCATGCAACTGTGTAGCTTTGGAACATTACACTACTTGGGTGAAGAAAAGAGCTTTGGAGTTGAAGATGTCGTTCGCATATGAAAGAACTATGTATATGGTTATGGCTAAGCCATCAACTCTCCCTAACCAAGATGTAAAGGAGTTGAAAGACGAATTTTTCAAAATGAAGCAAGAGGGAGATATGTGGGAAGAGAGGTTCCATGCTTTGAACCGAAAGCATGAAGAGTTGCAACTTGAGTCGAAAGACAAATATGCACTTATTGGGATTCTTGAAGACCGAACAATAAAGAGGCAGAGAGAGCCATATGATTTATCTTCCTCTAGTATGCCTCAGCCTTCTGGTGCTTGGAAGAAGATTTTTGGTCAGCTAGTTCTTGAGAAGGTTCAGATGAATACCTCATTTGATATCGAGATTCAACACATCCGAAGGAAGTATGCACCCGTAGCCAGATCATATGATGCAGTTGCTAGGGATCCTTAGGATGATAGTTTCCTTTTCTCTTGTATTTGTATTTTGGTTTTTGAAATTATACTCAGTGTAATCCTTCCAAATTTTATGAATAAAAAGAGATTTTTATGGTCAATTGAATTGTTATTATTATTATTATTATTATTATTATTATTATTATTATTATTATTATTATTATTATTATTATTATTATTATTATTATTATTATTATTATTATTATTATTATTATTATCATCATCATCATTTGAATATATATTTGAAAATAGGACTTCATATGTTCCTTGAAATTAAACAATAAAAAACAGTGTATTTCATGCATCATTTGCACAAATAGGTTTTCTTCCGCCAACTGTCTTATCAGTTCTTCTTCTGTGCATTAGCCAAGCTGTCTCACCGTTATAATACTCGCGCTAATTAACCAAGGATCATGGAGTATCTAGAGAAAGAGAACCGAGAGCTGAAGGACGAGATCGCTAGACTAACAACATTGATGGAATCTGTCATTGCTGCACAAAATCAATCTTCATCAACTCCTACAATTCCTCCTCCACACAGAATTGTCATTTCTGAGGTTGCTACCTCGACTGTTCTGGTTGTTACTACCAGTTAGTCTATGTCTACTAGATTTCCTTGGGGAATGCCATCCAATTTTATGCCAAGCTTAATCACACATTCAAGTGGACGAAACATTGTTTTTACATCGTCTCAAGACAAAGTTCCTTTTGTTTGAGAAAAGGGTTTAAGGATCCATCGCACGGCGGCGAGAAAAGAGTTTGATTGGTTTGAAGTATTTTGGATGATGAAAGAGTTTGGAGAGGCGAGAACTACATCTCGGTTCCTAACTCTCAGGAATTCATGGACTACACCCTTCTCCTTTTTCATCTTATTTGTGAAAGAGTTTTGATATTTTTAGATGTTTTGAAATTTGGATTGAGAAAGCACGCTCGAAACTAGTCGATGTTTATTATGTGTTGTGGAATTGATTTGAGGATGATGAGTGTTTATATTGACAAGAAATACATCTCGAATCTTAACTCTCAAGAGCTCGTGGACTACACCCCTTTCCTTTCATCTCTTCTATTGAAAAGTGTTGAATAATGGTTAAGTGTTTTTTATTTTTACTAGGTAAGTGTCATGATGTTAGATCAAGCATTTGATTAACGATTACAAAAGAGTTTGATGGAATGGTTTGAAGGCTGTTGAAGATGAAATGTTTCAGAAAATTAGAAAGGATAGAAATGGATGAGAGGTTTGGTCTTTGAGAAAATACTCGACGTTGAATCGAGTTTTTATTTTTGTTCTTTTTGAAAAGGGTTAATTTTATTCTTGTGTTAGAAACTACCTAAACAAAGCAATAAAAAATAAAGCGATAAATTTATTACACGTCATGGGAGTGGGGTACATATTTTCCAATGGGGATATGAGATAATGAAACGATTAAATCAAAACCTAATCAACAAACACCATCCATGAGTGTATGTGCACGAAAAAGGGCCTCATTGTAAGAAGGCTCAAAAGTAAGCCATGTGAATTAGAGATAGCAACACAACGTCATATGTACAACACACCTTCATAATAATTAAATTGAAAGAAGTAAAAACAGAAATGAAATATGCATGAATCAAGATCATGATGCGAAGATGCGAATCAATTGTCACATGACACAAGGACGTGCAAGGCAAACAGAAGTAGAGTTAAAATTCGATTTAAACAACAATGACGTTGGATCGTTATTTGTTATCATGAATCAATAGAAATGATAACGTAGGACGTATCATTGCAAGATGGCATGGAATGGGAATGAACTCATGCACTCAACCGAATAAAGTCATAAAGTGAGGTTTTAATTCGTATGGCAAATCAAACGGTATCAAAACCGATATTAAGTAAACCTCACAATCGACAAAATAAAAATAAGCAAGAAATTAAGAAAAGCAAGTGAAACTCTAGGTAATATGCTAAAAGATGGTTTGTGCGTATCGACAACAAATGATACTTCGTATGCAAATGTCATAACATAGAGAAATACAATTGATTTATCAATAAAAAATCCAGCGGCATAACAACATGAAAATTTTGAATCTGCGAATAAAATTATGATTCTTAGCAATGAAAATAATCCAAAGAACAAAAAAAAACCATACACACATCATACTTTATTGTTCATTAATGTCGCAAAACTACAATTATCCTAATCGAAATAAAATGAAAAAAAAAAACATAAAATGAAACTAACAAAAGGGGGGTAAAGAGCAAGAGCTTAATGGGCTTTAAATTGAATGATACAACCCCAAATAAAATACAAATATAACTTGATTAAAGAAAAAAGCAAAAAAAAATAGTAGAAAACAAAACCACAAAAAATGATGTGTGGCCTGCAGGGGTTGATCCAAGGTCATGGGAATTGGGAGACCAAAGCCTCAACCAATTCAACTAATGATCCAATCGTGTCAAAACATGGCATGGACTAATATATAAGAGAAAAAAACAAAATTAAATAGAAAAAAAACAAAAAGAAAAATGACAGTATACTCAATCTAAATCAAAATGCATCTTCTTGAACAATATGGTATTGTTCTTCATCTTTTTTTTCATTTCACCATAAAACTTCCTTCTCAAAAATTATGTAAACAAAAACTTAAACAATTATTTACTTCTTTTTACAAACTCAAAACAGGAAAATATTGATCACAACCAAATATTTCACATAGAACCAAACAACCATGATGCAACATATATCGATCGAACAAAACAAAAAGCAACTCAAGGCAAAACAGTACCATAAAGCAAAAGATTCAAATATTACCACGAAGAAGATGTTTGTTGCAGACTCATGTTGCCGGAGATGAGTGAACATGGAGGTTAATAGTGGTTTGTTAAAATGGAAAAGAAGAAGTTTGTTTGTGTTGGTTTGTGCGAGAGTTGAATGTAGGGAGTATGATGGCGAGGAAATGATAAAGGAGAAACTAAAGTATGCATTTTCCCACGTAGAACAGAGGTTCGTCAGCGGTGGAAAGGTGGTTCATGTGAAGGGAACTTTGCGTTGTTGCTAAATTGCGGTTGGTGTTGTGGTGTTGTTTATGGTATGGTGGGTGAAGAAAATGAAGAAAAGACGGATGAGGTTTTCAAATAAGCGTTGCTGGTCAGGTATGAAGCTACTAGATAAAATGATGTATTTGCACAGTTAGTATCGTTGTAGCAAGGGGGAGATGCAGGAGAAGGCTTGTCGGCAGCAAAAATGAAAGATGGTGATTTGGGTTTCACCGGTGGTTGAGAATTTATGGGAAGTAGCTTTAGGATGAGTGTGGCGCGAGTGGTGATGTCATTGATAAGTGAAGATCCGTAAGTCCTTGAGTGAGAGAGTCTTCTACAGATTTCTATTTTGCTTTTTTTAAAATAAATTCTCACCTCTGCCTCCTTTTATATCAAAATGCCTCTTCCTTTTTAATAATACTCGTGTGGCCAATTCCTAGTGGATCTCTCTCTCTCTCTCTCTCTCTCTCTCTCTCTCTAAATTGAAAAAAAAATCTTTGCCCTACGCTAGCTGGTCGTGTGTCCCTTTCTCAAGGTGGGGGACCGATTTTTTTGGATTCTTCCCTTAGCTGACACCAAGTCATACTTTCTTCTCAATTTCCTTTATCCATTTTCTTGTAAATTGCATGCGCCATCTGGGGGTTTAAGGAATGATCTCTTCATGGAATTTTTTCCTCAAACAAACTCAACATTTAATATACACCAAGTTAAAAGAATTTTCAATTAGAGTTCCGAAAATGCCCATTAGAGTTTTATTCGTGCAGAAATGAAAATTAATGGAAAAAATTTAAATTAAATTAAACTAAACTAAATAATCAAAATGGATCGAAACAAAAACAAAGAAAATTATAAGTAAATTTCCTGAATATTTTGACTAAAAAATGGAAATAAACAGATCGAAAATGAATAAAAAGCAGACGTAAGAATGGCCAAAAAATTAAAATGATTTTACCATAATGATCAACGCGAGATAAACTTCTCGGAAACATATAGGTATTTTTTGTCAAATTTTAAATTAAAAAACGCTCGATTAAAATGCCTAGGAGGATCAAAATCTGACCGAAAAAGTAGTCGAAAAAATAAATCGAGCACACCAAGTTAAACTACGCAAAATATAGATTAATAAAACTGATGTCTGCAAGCTCGATTTTGAAATTTTTCGCCCGTTGTTTTGACACACATTTGAAAATTGATTTAACCGGTTTGCCTATAGATATGAAAACATATTTCAACAAACATTATAGGTATTATACAAGATGAAATGCATGCTATGATGTGCAGAGATGCAATAGCTATGACAAATATATTGATTCGGCGATTCAGGGTCAACATTACAATGTGACAATTGCGCCTATATAAGTATATTCAACCAGGGAGTATGAAGAATGACACTCTTCATATGATCACAGTAGAAGATGGTTATTTGCTAGGGATGTGAGACTCTTTTTTTTTTATTTGTTAGGGATATGATATGAGATGAACCCTAACTAGATATCTTATGATGGATGAATAATGAAATACATATCTGTGGGGAAGGATGGAGACATAGTAACGATGGCCTACAAAAAATGAAAATGAGGGTGAAAACTCGTTGGGTATAACAATTTTGTTGGAGAAAAGACACTGGGGAGTTGTAAAGGGATTTCAATAATAGGTTCATACATGACCTGGCGACACTTTAGAATATGCAAAAAAAAAGTTTAATCAACAGGTTCAGACATGACTTGATGACACTGGGGAGCACTCAAAGAAAGTTTCATCAATAGGGTCAAACATGACCTAACAACACTGGGGAACATTCAAAGAAAGTTTCATTATCAGGTTTAGACATGAATTGATAACACTTTAGAATGTATCTGGAAATTTTGGAGATTTTTCACAAGAAATTCATCCAATCAAATATTTTGGGAGATTCCTAACATAGAATTTATCCAAGACAAAAATAAATAGGAGTCCTCTTACGAGAAGATCATCCATGCAAAGCTTTGAAGGTTCTTAAGAAAGAAATTGACCTGGACAAAAATCGGGAGTCTTCTTACGAGAAGATCATATACACCAAAATATTGGAGTTTTCTTATGAGAAAATCATCCAATCTTCTGGGAATTTCCTTTCAATGAAAGGGTCAAACCGATAACTTTCTAGGAAGCAAACAGGACAACCAAAGCACACTCTCTGAATGTTCCAGAAAAAGATGGACTTTGAAAATGCCAATGATGATTGGAATTATCACAGGGTACCAGTGACAATTGGATTTGGAAAGGTGTCGGTAACGAACGGACATGGGGTGAAGGGATATAGAATCAACAATAAGACTTGGGTCAATGCAAAATGAGCATGGAGTATACTTTGGGCTATGCAATAATTTGAATTTTCTTCTATGCATGATATATGAATGATCATGATATGAAAATGATGACATTCATGACATGACATGAAATGAGTCTTGGTGAGATGCCTTTATTGGTGAATGCAAATGCAAGGTGAAATCATTATGGAGAGAAATGGTCAACTACTCTGACTGCTTGCAATGTTCTTCTAGAATAATCCTTTAAAGACGTTCCACCGGGGAAGACTATTGTCGAGGTTCCTTGGGGAAAATTCAAAAGAAACTCACTAGGGAACCTACTACCGAGACTCACTAGGAGATACCTAATGTCGAGGTCTATTGGGAAATCTTCTGCCGAGATCAACCAGAGAATCTACTGCCGAGATTTTGTTGGAGGAAATGTACCTTCTATTGAGGTTTAACTGGGAAATATTCTGCCAAGATTAACCTGGGAATCTACCATCGAGATTCACTTTGAGAGAGATATACCTGCTGGCAAGGTCTATTGGGAAATCTACTGTTGAGACTAGCCAGGAAAATCTATTGTCGAGATTATATGGGGAAACACCTTCTGTCTAGGTCTGATGGGAAATCTAATGTCGTGATTAACCAAGGAATCTTCTTTCGAGATTCAATGAGAAAAATACCTGATGTCGATGTTTAATTGGAAATCTTCTGCCGAGACCAGCCAAGGAACCTACTGCAGAGATTCTGTTGACAATCGTATAATAGTTAACTGTAGTAACAATGATTGTCTTCATTTGCGGACGAGACATGGTTCATGTTATGCATATGATCGAATATGCTTTGATGTGCATTTGATTGATGCATGTAATGTTATGATTACTCAATGTAGTGCTCTACACTTGTGAGTATACTACACATGTAACGATGCATGAAATGTAACAACTAATCAATGCATGTATGTGTGCCAATAAGAATTGTACTTTGAGAGGTGTCAAGCAAGGTTAGACTTTTATTGCAAATGTTTGATTTTAAAGGCTTCATTCTATGGGAGTATGTGAGATGAATGCAATGATATGCATGGCTTGCAGTAGAGTGGAACGACATGTTTATTGCATGAGAATGATCTATGCAAATACTCGAAGGCTTTGAAAGATGCCCCTGTGTGGGTATTGGATCAAAGGTCCTTTGGCAACAAAGCTTATTTGACAAAAAGAAAACATTTATTTGACAGGGTGATAACATGATTTCCGGAAACTCATTTCAAATTCATTGATTGCTGATGTATTGCCGAATTTTACTTGAGCAACTTGAAAGTCTGGAAAAGATTTGTTCTTCGATAGCCCATCTTGCCCAAATCTACTAGGTCTTTGAAGACGTTCTCCTCACAAGGAGTTTTGAAGCAGCTCGTCATATAATGACCTTAAGATGGCTTACTCTAAAGTTTGAGTCTTTGAAGTGTTCTACCTCTGATTATCCAACTCTTGGAACGCTAAACCTCTAATTGTCCAACCTTTGGAGATTTGGACTCATTGAGCTCTTTAGGTGGCTTGGCCCTATCAGGACTTCTTTCACTTGATCAAGTTCCTCAACTGACTGTGCATTGTTGGGATTCCTTTGATGCTAAGTGTTGTCTTGCAAGTAAAATTGTTCATTCAAAAATGGTAATTTTAATGCAATACAAATACAATTTTTGAAATCAATCATTATTGAAATGATGGTGATATATAGTGAACATGTCAATGATCAAGACATAATGTTGATCTAGCCATTCACGGGGTGGAAGATGATGTGATTGATACAAATTATTAGCAAAGCTCTTTTAGGAGTCAGGTTAACAAAACCTCGCCATAGTATGCTTTCAAAACAAAACCTGCCTTAACTAGGTCTTTTAAGGGTTGTAACGTGTCCTGGTTCACACTTTTTGAACAAAAGGATATGAGGCTCAAAAATTAATTTTAACCCACCCATTCTTCTTGATGAATTCCAATCCTACGTTCAAATAAATCGACACACGCATTCAACTTCCAATAGGGTTTGAAGGTGTGATGGTATAAATGAAGATTCAGGATGATATTTTCTTGAAATGACAGTCACCTTATTTCGTTTTTGTTTTGTTTTGATTACCTCTTTTTTTATCCCTAACTTTTCCTGGACCACTTCTTTAAAGCTTTTAGTCCACCAGGATGCCCTGATTTTTGCCTAAGTTGTCTTTTATGGTGTTCGACTTAGCAGACTTTTCTTTCCTCTTTTTTTGAAAGGTTGTGATTTCCATGTTATCGGTTATTAAGGAAGAACCACTATGAAATTGGCTTTTAAAGAATTCTCCGACACTTCAAGATGTATGCGAAAAGTAGCATGTGTTTGAACCTCTTTGGAGGGTGTATAAATGGACAGGTTCTCTTGAAGATCGAATGCATGGTCAAACTACCTGAACATAACTACCCTGTCCCTAGTTAAGATTAAGTTTTTTTTAATTTGAAAGAAACAACAACTTCTAGGGTCATAGTGGTTAACTTCTTATCTCTTTAATATTTGGGGATTTGAAACATTGTCTTATATCATCAACAAAGTTCTACTCAAAAGCATACCACAAAAATTTCAGGCATATGGTTTTCATCACCCTCCCTCCAATCTTTGCTTAAACATAAGTTGATAAAAACTTAATAGGAGTAATATTTTTTGTTTTTCTGCATAAATGAATGAAAAATAGCAAGAGTGAATATGAATGGGTTGATTCAAAATGAATGATCACTTCATTAATATTACCATTAAAAACAACAATGTTTAAAAACAAGTAGCACTTAACAAACAAAGAAAATACAAATGCAAATGATAACAATGTTCCATGAATGCCAACGTTGAGGATGGCTTCCTGTTTGATCCATTGACTTCAGGAGATACCCCTTGATGTCTTTGCACTTTATCAAGGCGAGAGGCTAACATGCACTACAAGATTTACTTATGGAAAGGATATATACTTTTTGTCGGTCAACTATTGAACCTTAGCTTTGAAAGTGTTGCAGTCTTCAGTCGAGTGCCCTATTGATCCGATGTGATATCCATATTGTACATCAGGATTATACCCAGGTGGGTATGGTTTTGGAAACAATTTCAGAGGTTTGGGATCCACCAATGAGCTTTGAATCAAAGGTTGCAGAAGTTAACTGTGTTGGTGTTAGCCCTAGAGGCCAATACTTTTGGTACTTGTATCGAATTATTTATTAATAATAAAAGGCATTTTCTTTATTATGGTTGATTAATAAAGTCCATAGAATAGATAGTCCGTTTAATGTATTAAGTGTGACTTAATCATGAGAACACATTAAACATAAGGGCACTATTCTTAAAGTATCCGTAGTCGAGCTTTAATGTGAAGTGGGATAACATTAAAGCATTAAGACTATTATGTTTGTAGATTGATGATCACATCTCATGGATCATGGATAAAGAGTTATCAAGTCTTAAACATAGGTATGAATATTAGGAGTAATATTTATACCGGATTGACCCGCTATGAGAATACTATATAGAAAGTTATGCAAAGTGTCATAAGTTATTCTCATGGTGATAATAGTGTATACCACTCTTCGACCTGAAACCACTATGGATCCTAGATGTAGAGTCGAGTGCTTTATTGCTGATCCAACGTTGTCCGTAACTGGATAACCATAAAGACAGTTGATGGGTACTCCACGAAGCATGCTGAGGGACATGAGTGTCCTAGATGGAATTTGCCAATCCTGCGTAACAGGATAAATGTCTATGGGCCCAATATTGAACTGAACAAGGGTGACACGGTCTATACCTTGTGTTCAATATAGACATAAGGACAAAGGGGTAATTATACACATAATTATTATCACAGGAGGTTTTGTCATATCACATGACATTTTCGTGACTTGGGTAGCAATGATGTGTTGCTAGATACCGCTCACTGTTTATTATGTTAAATGCGTGATTTAATATAATTGCCAACGCCGCGAAAACCTATAGGGTCACACACAAAGGACGGATTGATGAGAGATAGAATAATTAAGGAACATCATAAGGTACGGTGTACTTAAGTAGAATACGAAATATGGTAAGGTACCAAATACTTAAGTGATTTTGGCATTTTATGAGATATGGGCCAAAATGCACTTAAGTGGGCTTTTTGGCTTGAAGCCCACACAAGTGGTTCTATAAATAGAACCCCTTGGGTAGAAGCATTGTAACCAACTGAGACAGAAAACACAACTGAAGATTTGGAATTTTGTATCTCTCTCTCACTCAAAGCCTTCATTCATAACAGCTAGCACTGCGATTGAAGGAATCCGTTCGTGTGGACTGAGTAGAGACGTTGTCATTGTTCAACGTTCGTGATCGCCCCGAGGATCTGTATCAAAGGTTTTGATCATTATCAGAGATCTGCACCAAAGGTTTGAATCGCCACAAGAGGTAACGATTCTATCACTGATCATGTCCATTCGTAAGGATCACTAAATGGAGAAATTTTTAAATTCCGCTGCGCCTTGGATGGCAATTCTCCTACAAACTGTACGTCATAGGAATTAGATCAAGATGAACATTCCTTCTTTCCAGGTTGTTGCGAGGCCTATATTGGCTCGGATGCTGCTTCTGATATGGGCCCTAGGCTCTATGATTTGAATGAGGAGCGATCCAAGGTTGTTGGTACAGCTCTCTGGGAACTTATGGTTGCCCATTTTTAGCCATTTGAAGATTGGGGTCAGCAAACTCGTCGACGTTGGCATGACGGTCTTCAAGTTCTTTTCCTTCAACCTTATCATTGGACATAACCCTTTTTGATCCATATCCCACTTCTCCTTTACTTCTGTTGGCTTGAGCCATGGTATTGGAACTCCACGGAGGTATCTCAATGCTCTCATAAGGAAACAATGGTATCTCATTAGCCACATCCTTGACCTTTTCCTTGTGGAAAAAAACCTTAAGGGGGTTCAGAGGTCTCTTGCATTTCTCATTATTTGGCTCTGAAATCAAAACATATGCACCTGATCCTTCTACCTTGAGTGCTGGTGACTTTATGTCAATTAACTTTTGTTACTTGACCTTAAAACTCTTGCATTCCTCGATGGAGTGCCCCACTGTTCCGGTACGAAATTCGCCCTTGACCCTCGGATGGTCTTCTTCGAAGACTAGGCTCTTTTTGTTGATAAGATCTTGAACCAAGGCTTCCAGTACAAAACAAGTATCCAGATTGTGTCCTTCATCCCCTTTATGGAATTCACATTTTTCATTTGGATTATACCATAACGGGTATGGTATAGGTATATGTGTGAGAGCTTGAGGAGTCACCAAAGAATTTTGAATCAGTTGCAGGTAAAACTTACAATACGACACTAGAATCAGGTCGTTGTGATCTTTGTTCCCCTTATTATAATTCTGATTCTTGTTCTGATCCTGACTTCAACGATTTTAAGAAGGAATGGCCAGAGGATGTTGATGTGATGATTTGGTAGTCAAAGGTTGAAGATGACATCTTGAGGGAGGGCTATATGCCGACAAATGAGGAGTTGCCACATAGAATTTCCATTGACTTGGGGTAACACTATATGGATTTAGAGCATCAGTCCCCTCTGCTAAAATAATGGGTACATGGTGATCCTCTTTCCTTAAAAAGGCTTGCAGGGTTTCCAAGACACATCCCATTTGGCTCTTCAAAAGATTCAGTTCCTCTTTCAATGCTTCTTGACCTTTCCTTAGCTCATACATCATCTCCTGAGACATGGTTCTTTTTTCTAAACGCATGTTGGGAATCACCTTGCTGGTCATGGACAAAGGATGGATGAGTTTCTTTTCTGGAAAATGCTATGCACGCATACTGATGAGATGTAGATGGAATTTATGTGATTGGATGCAATGCAATGCCTTGTATTTTTTTTTAATTTTGGTATACAAGTTCAAAAGTTCAAGGTAATAGATGAATCTGATTTCTTTCTATAATAGGGTTCTCACCGGGTATGATCTAGGATTTTTACAAAGGACCCCAGAGTCATGGATTCACAAGAATGTTTGACACTTACAGCAATTGTATGTCGGTCGTCAACTCCAACAAGGGAATCTATTCTGAGTGAGGTATTCGTACCGACCCTTACAAGAACTACATCTCAGGGACCTGCACTACGCGACCATCATTCTTAGTTGGCCAAAAGGTTCAGTGTTCTACAAAGATCCTTAGAGTCATGTATCCTCACAAAACATCGAAGCTGAAGGCAACTACATGTTGGGAGACAACATTTTAAAAATATCTACTCTAAGTGAGATTCTCCTGCGGACCCTTATGAGAACTACATCTCGGGGACCCGCACTACTCAACCTCGTCCTATCTCATGTTTTCACTCTAGACCCGGGCATAAAGTATTTCCCACAAGGTTTGTAATCATAGTAACGATGCAATACCACAACATAATGGAATCAATATAACATATTATAACAATATAACAACAGAGATAACAAAAGGAATAAATAAAATCCACACAAGTAAAGCAATCAAAAGGCACACAACAACCAAACTAGGCTTGACTCACTTAGGGAACTAAATATCCCCAGCAGAGTCGCCATCTGTCATATCTTGAAAAAATGAGAACACGACTTAGCGAAGCATAATCACATGCTCGTAGGATGGACTAAACAGAGTCGCTACCAAACTTTATTTATTCCTAAAAAGGAAAGGGAAAATATCGATAAAACCCAAGAAAGAACGACAATGATTATTGGTCGTCGCAACCAAATCAGGGTTCGGGAGTCGATTACGCAAGGGGAAAGTATTAGCACCCCTCATGTCTGTTGTACTCAACGGGAACCATTAGGTTAGTTGTGCATATTAGTGTTAGCTTATAAATGTTAGGCTTTTCAAGTTATTATAAAGGAAAGAAGAATAGGATTAAAAGAAAAGAGAAAATATTTTTGGATTTCTTATTAATGTGCGAAAAGGGGAAGAGAAAATATTTTTGGATTTTTTTATTAATGTGCCTGACAAGATTTACAAATCCCGCTCCTACGTATCTCCGAATGCAATAGATAACTCAAGGCTTATGTAGTTCTGAGTAGAAAATGTTTGTTTGTTGGTCGATTTTAGTGAATGCTACTTTGTGTCAATCGAAGAAAACATTGTTGGCTACCAAAAAAAAGTGGAGAAGGGAACGCTCGCATCACGACCGAATGTATTTACAAATCAACATTCGTGGGCAACTTCACAAGCTTACTCACACATTCAAGTGGACGAATTATTGTTTTTGCATTGTCTCAAGACAAAGTACCTTTCATTTGAGAAAAGGGTTTAAGGATCCATCATACAACAACGAGAAATGATTTTGATTGGTTTGAAGTATTTTGGACGATGAGAGAGTTTGGAGAGGCGAGAACTAAATCTCGGTTCCTAGATCTCGAGAACTCGTGAACTACACCCCACTCCTTTTTCGTCTTATTTGTGAAAGAGTTTTGATATTTTTAGATGTTTTGAAATTTGGCTTTCCTTTCATCTCATTTATTGAAAAATGTTGAATATTGGTTAAGTGTTTTTAATTTTTGATTATGAAAATGGCTTGTCGTTGGATCAAGCATTTGATTAACGACTGCAAAAGAGTTTGATGGAATGGTTTGAAGGCTGTTAAAGATGAAATGTTTGAGAAAATTAGAAAGGATAGAAATGGATGAGAGGTTTGGTCTTTGAGAAAATACTCGATGTTGGATCGAGTTTTTATTTTTGTTCTTTTTGAAAAGGATTGATTTTATTCTTGTGTTAGAATCTACCTAAACAAAGCAATAAAAAATAAAGAGATAAATTTATTACACGTCATGGGAGTGGGGGTATATTTTGTTGAATGGGGATATAAGATAATGAAACGATTAAAGAAAAACATAATCAACAAACGCAAGCCATGAGTATATGTGCACTAAAAAAGGGCTCATTGTAAGAAGGCGCAAGCATAAGCCATGTGAGTTAGAGATAGAAACACAAATTCATAATAATTAAATCAAAAGAAGTAAAAATAAAAATGAAACATGCACGAATCAAGATTATGATGCGAAGATGCAACTCAATGTCACATGATGCAAGGATGTGCAAGGCAATCAGAAGTAGAGTTCAAACTATATTTAAATAACAACGATGTTGGATCGTTGTTTGTAATCATGAATTGAGAGAAATGCTAACGTAGGATGTATCATTGCAAGATGGCGTGGAGTGGGAATGAACTCATGCACTAAACCCAATGAAGTCATAAATTAGGTTTTAATTCGTATAGCAAAGAAAACGGTATCAAAACCGATATTAACTGAACCTCACAATCGACAAATAAAAATAAGCAAGAAATTAAGAAAAGCAAGCGAAACTCTAGGTAATGTACTCAAAGTCGGTTTATGTGTATCGACAACAAATAAGATGTCGTATGCAAAGGTCATAATGCGGCAAAATACAATTGATATATCGATAAAAAATCTAGCGGCATAACGACATAAAATGTCGAATCCGCGGATAAAAATCCGTTTTTTAGGAATTAAAATAAGCCAAAGAACATAACAAAATCGCACACACATCATACTTTATTGTTCATCAATGTCTCGAAACTATAATTATCATAATCGAAAAAAAATGAAAAAAAAAACATAAAATGAAACTAACAAATTGGGGGTAAATAGCAAGAGGTAAATGGGCTTTTAATTGAATGCTGCAACCCGAAAGAAAAACATAACTTGATTAAAGAAAAACACAAAAAAAACATAAAAAAATAGTAGAAAACTAAACCACAAAAAATGTTGTATGGACTGCAAGGGTTAAACCCAGGTCATGGGAATTGGGAGACCAAAGCCTAAACCAACTCAACCAGTGATCCCATCGTGTTGAAACATGGCATGTACGAATATATATATGATAAAAAAACGAAATTAAATAGAAAAAAAAAGCAAAATGACAGCACACTCAGTATAAATTAAAATGCAACTTCATGAACAATATGGTATTTTTCATCTTCTTCTTTTCATTTCACCATGAAACTTCCTTCTCAAAACTTCTGTAAACAAAAACTTAAACAATTCTTCATTTCTTTTTACAAAGTCAAAATAGGAAAATATTGATCATAACCAAATAATTCATGCATAACCAAACAACCATGATGCAACGCATATCAATCAAACAAAACAAAAAGCAACTGAAGGAAAATCAATACCAGAAAGCAAATGTTAATCTAGTTTAATGTTATCTCCTTTTCAATTTGTTCAGTAATAATATTTGGTGTTGTATTGTTATATGATTCGCTATCTCCTATTGAATATCATGTTATGTTGAATAATAGTTCTCTTTCTCTTTTTGATGTTGTCAAAGGGGGAGAAGAGCATGTACCAAAGCCAAGCCAAGATACTCACAACAATTAACAATTTGCTTTGCAGCCAGCCTTAGATTACAAAAGAAAGGGGGAGTGCGTGTAAATATTGCATGTTGTTTTTCTTTGGTTTCACACAGGTTGTCATCATCAAAAAGGGGGAGTATGTAAGGGCAAACTGTCATACAACATACGATCATAGGTTTCGATGATGACAAATTACCACCATGGATGAATCGGCATTGTCGATTCCATCTCTACAAAACAAATGCAACATATCACCTATCATATCCTTTTCTATGTTCATCTAAACTGCTATATTTCATACAACATATTTGGATAAAATATGATCATGACAAAATGCATGAAAACCACAAAAATCTGAATTTTTGCAGATTTGCAGGGTTTGAGTCGACCGTAGGGTCGGCACATAACATAGTGCATTTCCTCACGGGTCAGCGCACGAAGGTTTGAGTCGACCGCAGGGTCGGCGCATAACATAGTGCATTTCCTCACGGGTCAGCGCACGAATGCTTGAGTCGACCGCAGGGTCGGCACATGAAGGTTTCACTTTCCCACGGGTCAGCGCACGCCGACCTATGGTCGACGTATACTGATGTGTTTTTCAGATTGTCCAAAACTGCAGGCTATGCGTCGACGCATAGACCTGCTATGGTCGACCGTTCGCGCGCAAATTCAATTTTTAAGTAATTCCCACTCTGTTTGAAAAATTGTTAAGTAGGTTGGTTGGTTTGTTATATAAATAGAAGTTCAGTTACTTGTATCAACCAACATTTGATAAATTGATTCAAGTGTACAAAGAACAAGAAAAAGTGAAATAGGTGTCCAAGATTCTTCATCTTCATCTTCAACATCTCACAACACATCAATTACACACAACCATTTTTGAAGTGCTTTGTGATTGGTTAAAGGTGATAACGTTCGAAGCCGAGATTGGGGAATCCGGTTCGGGTTGAAGCTTGCGACATGTTTTTTCTTGAATAAAACCTTTAGGGTTTTGTCCTCCAAGATTGGTTTGATTTTGGGGGTTTTTGGACGATTTCTTCATCAATTTTCAGCTGAGCGAAGGTGATTGAGAAGAGGAAGTCTTCATCAATCTAGTAGCGGATTCAGTGATATTGAAGGGAAGATTTCGGGTTCGATTTGTTGTAGTTGAGATCAGTCGGGCCGAGGGTTTGAAGAACTGAGAGTTATTCAACAAAGGGGTTGGAATCAGAGGTCTATCAACAACAATCGAAGGACTTGATTCACCTTGAATCAAGGAACAAGGAGTGGATGCAACATTCAACGTCTTGAGAATTCTGTTGTATAATTGCCTTTCAATCCATGTATAAACTGTTATACTCAACAGGTGATATCTATTAAAGCAATCTCAATTCTAGTTTTAGAATTGAGGGTAGACGTACCCCGAAGCGAGGACGATGGGGGAACTGCCTCATCAAATCTTTGTTTTTGGCTTAAAATAAGTGATTTTTGTATAAGCACTTTTATCAAACCTTGATATTAATTGAGTAAGAAGTTAAAACTCTATTTTTGAATCCAAAGTACAATAAGATATTGTACTAGACTAATTGGAATCACTTACTCAACATAAATATCACTTGGAGTGTTTTTGCACACCAAGTGTTTGATAATTTGCCTAAACCAAAATTATCTTAGTTGTGTATCTAGTTTGGTTTGCTCTTTGAATCATTGGAACTAGGAATCCTAGCAAGTGAAATAAATCATTGATAGTGTGACTAGTGTAGTGATTCTTATTCTACATTATCACTAATCCATAGGCTAGACGCATATCCGGTTTTCCAATAACCGTTCGTTTTAGACTATATTTTCCTTGGCAGTTTCCGCTCTTAAAACAAATTTTCGAAACCAATTTTTAATTAGTAGCGCCGACTCAATTTTTAATTGGGATCTATTCAACCCCCCCCCCCCTTCTAGATTCATACCATAGTCTAACAAGTGGTATCAGGAGCACCGGTTCACTCCGTGCTTCAAAATATAACTTTGATAGAAAATGGCTAACGAGCCTAAAGGGGCTTATAATAGAGCTCCCGTTTTCAATGGTGAAAATTATAGTTATTGGAAAGACTGTATGCGGGTGCACATATATTCCATAGATAGAAAAATATGGAACGTTATTCTCAATGGTCCAATTGAAATAACCATGACCAATGAGAATAATGAATTAGTGCCAAAGCCTGAAGCAAAATGGACCGATGATGATGAAAGAAAATACAATTATGATTGGAAAGCCAAAAATATCCTAATCTCCTCATTAGGTGTAGATGAATACTATCGTGTATCCCATTGTCCTACTGCTAAGGCCATGTGGGATTCACTACAAATCGCCCATGAGGGGACGAACGATGTTAAGTTGGCAAGAATCAACACACTAACACAAGAGTTTGATCTCTTTTTCATGGAGCAAGGGGAAACCATTACTGACATGCAAAAGAGATTTACTCATCTCATCAATCGATTACATTCATTAGGTAGGCCGGTCTCCAATGATGTTGCTACTAATAAGATCTTGAGATGTCTTAACAGGGAATGGCAGCCGAAAGTGACCGCCATCAAAGAAGCAAATGATCTTACCGTATTAGACTTGACAACATTAGTTGGCAAACTACAAGAGCACGAACAAGTACTCTTGAGCCTAGAACAACACGAAAAGAAAGAAAAGAAGGACAAAACAAAGGTGAGTGAAAAGAAATCTATAGCTCTTAAGACTTCCTCCTCGAAGTCTCAAGCAAAAGAGAAAAGTGATTATTCCTCGAGCAACGAAGAAGAAGAGGACAAGAGCGAAGATATGGGGTTGTTCATTAAACGTTATAATCGTTACGTGAGAAAGAACGGCATCCAACATTCCGAGAAGAACTTGGTAAACTTCCGGAAACAATCAAGGTACTCTAAAAATGATGACTCAAAAGGTAAAAAGACTAGAGGGTCGTGCTACACTTGTGGGAAGCCCGGTCATTACAAACCGGACTGTCCGATGAACAAGAAGACAAAGGAAAAGGAATCATCCAAATCACACAAGAAACCATTAAAGCCAAGGAGAGCATACATAGCTTGGGAAAACGATAGCGACTCCTCCGATGATGAAAGTTCAAGTGATGAAGATGAAGCTGTAAACCTATGCCTCTCTGCTCATCAAAAGAACAAAAAGAAACAAGTACGACATGCTAAATATGAAAAATCCTCTAGTATGTCTCATCATGAATTACAAGCTGCATTTGATACTTTACACTGTGAAGCTAAAGAGGCCTTTAAAAGGCTTGCCTCAAATAACCAAATTTTTATCCATTTGGAACAAAAAATTCGAGAATCCGAAAGGAAACTTGAGGCACTCAAAGCTTCTATGGTAGAAAGCACAAAAGCAGGTTGTGAGGACCTTAGAAATACGATAATTAACTATGGGTGTGATACTTGTTATATTTGGCAAGGTGAAGTAAGAAACCTAAAGACCAAACTTGACAAGGCTCTTGAGCCCAAGATTACCTTTGCAATCGATAAATCAAACTTTTGAAAAAGTATGGTTAATCCATATCAAAAATATAAATATGTTATAAAGGATGAAGATAGCAAAGGCAATCAAAATGTTAATTTCTCTTGTCTTTATTGTTGCAAGAAAGGCCACTCCATTGCTAAATGCAGGTTTAGGAGATTCTTAGTTCCTAAAGGCATTTATCAATGGCTGCCCAAATGCAACCATCTCGTTACTAACTATTCAGGACCCAATAAGCCATTGGGTACCTTCTCGTGTTAATTGCATTTCTATAGGTACAATGCCTCGAGACCACCCAGAGAAGATGGGTTCTCGACAGTGGATGCTCAAGGCACATGTCAGGAGACATATCACTCTTCATTGACTTTGTGGCTAAGAAGAAAGGATATGTAACCTATGGTGACAACAACCGTGGAGCAATACTAGGTAAAGGTAGTGTAGGTAACCCTTCTTCCACTACTATTTCTGATGTATTGCTTGTCGAAGGTCTTAAACACAATCTACTTAGCATCAGTCAATTATGTGACAAAGGATACAATGTATCTTTTTCAAAAGATTGTTGCAAAATTGTACATAATGATGATAAGAAGAGTATGTTTAATGGCCTGCGAGTGAATAATGTCTATATGTTAGATTTGGATGAAGTACCGTTAACAAGTGACAAATGCCTTGTAACAATGAGTGAAGATTCATGGTTATGGCATAGGCGTTTAGCACATGTTAACTTTGACTTACTAAATAAAGTAGTCTCAAAAGATCTAGTCTTAGGTCTCCCCAAAATAAAGTTCACCAAGGATCACCTTTGTGATGCTTGTCAAAAAGGGAAGCAAACGAGGATCTCATTTAAATCCAAAAATATCGTTTCAACAACGAGACCTCTCGAACTTCTTCATATGGACTTATTTGGGCCGTCTAGGATTAAAAGTCTAGGAGGAAATTATTACGGTTTCGTAATAGTGGACGATTTTTCTAGATTTTGTTGGACTATCTTTTTAGTAAGCAAGAGCGATACGTTCGCCGCCTTTGAAAGGTTTGCTAAGCTTTCCCAAAATAAATTAAATACAAACATAGTTTCAATTAGAAGCGACCATGGGGGTGAGTTCGAAAACCATTTATTTAAAGAATATTGCGGTAACCATGGTATCGATCATAACTTCTCCGCTCCACGTACTCCTCAACAAAATGGGGTTGTGGAGCGTAAAAATCGAATTTTGGAAGAATTGGGAAGAACAATGATTAACGAAAGTGGTTTACCAAAATATTTTTGGGCCGACGCCATTAGTACGGCGTGTTATGTTTTGAATAGGGTGCTCATTCGCCCCATTCTAAATAAAACACCGTATGAGCTTTTAAAAGGGCGAAAGCCAAATGTTTCTCACTTACATGTTTTCGGTTGCAAATGTTTTGTATTAAATAATGGAAAGGAAAACTTGGGCAAATTCGATTCCAAGGTCGACGAAGGTATCTTCCTCGGATACTCTCAATCGAGTAAAGCATATAGAATATATAATAAACGATTACTTGCTGTGGAAGAGTCTGTACATGTCACTTTTGACGAATCCTATCCGAGAAATGTCGGAAAGGGTAGTGTTGTTCATGGTGCAGGTACATCTACGGAAGACATACTCAAGGGTGGCGAGTCGGGGATTGATCAACCCGACAAAGTCAAAGTTGAGGAGGATAAAGATGTACACCAAGAAGAAACCGAGGTAGTTCATCCGCCTTCAAACGATGATCTCCCTCAAGCTTGGAAGTCTCCCAAAGACCATCCAATTGACAACATTCTCGGAGATATCTCAAAGGGTGTTACAACTCGATCGAAGCTAAGTAATTTCTGTTATCACTTCGCTTTCGTTTCACAAATGGAACCTAAAAACCCTAAAGAAGCCCTACTTGATGAACACTGGTTTTTGTCAATGCAGGAGGAACTAAATCAGTTCACTAGAAATGAGATTTGGGACCTTGTCCCTCCTCCGCGAGGTCATCGAGTAATCGGCACCCGATGGGTGTTTAGGAACAAGTTGGACGAAAACGGGGTAATAACCCGTAACAAGGCGCGTTTAGTCGCGCAAGGGTATAACCAAGAGGAAGGCATCGACTATGAGGAAACTTATGCGCCAGTTGCCCGACTCGAGGCTATACACCTTCTCCTTGCCTTCGCTTGTGCGAAAGACTTTAAACTATTCCAAATGGATGTTAAGAGTGCGTTCCTTAATGGTTACATAAATGAAGAGGTCTACGTCGCACAACCTCCGGGTTTTGAATCTCATGAGTATCTCGATCATGTTTACAAACTAAAAAGGGCTTTATATGGTCTCAAACAAGCTCCTAGAGCTTGGTATGAGCGACTAAGTAAATTTTTACTTGATCAAGGTTACTCAAGAGGAAAGGTTGACACAACCCTCTTTATTAAACGTCAAGGAAAACACTTGATATTAGTATAAATTTATGTTGACGATATTATATTTGGGTCTACTAACATGAATCTCGTGAGAGAGTTTTCGGATCTTATGCAGGGTCAATTCGAGATGAGTATGATGGGGGAGCTCACATACTTTCTCGGTTTGCAAATTAAACAACTCAAAGAAGGAACATTCGTGAGTCAAAAAAAGTATTGTTTGGACCTTATCAAGAGATTTGACATGGCAAAAGCCAAGGCCATTGACACCCCCATGCCAACATGTGCAAACTTGAATAAAGATGAAAACGGTAAGAACGTAGAGGTAAAAAGGTATAGAGGTATGATTGGATCACTTCTCTATCTTACGACTTCTCGTCCAGATATTATGTTTAGCGTGTGTATGTGCGCAAGATACCAATCATGTCCCAAGGAATCCCATCTAAAAGCTGTCAAACGAATACTTCGATACCTATCCGGTACTCCGAAGTATGGACTATGGTATTCCAAAGGTAATGATTGCTCATTGGTAGGTTTCTCCGATTCCGATTTTTCCGGTTGCAAATCGGATAGGAAAAGCACTAGTGGTACTTGTCAGTTATTTTCAAATTCCTTGGTCAGTTGGCATAGCAAGAAACAAGTTTCAGTTGCTTTGTCAACCGCCAAAGCGGAATACGTTGTCGCCGGTAGTTGTTGTGCTCAAATCCTATGGGTTAAGCAACAATTGTTGGATTTTAATCTCAAACTCGAACGTATTCCCATTTTCTGTGACAATACAAGTGCCATTAATCTTACCAAAAATCCTGTGTTGCATTCTCGCACCAAACATATCGAAATTCGACACCATTTTCTTCGAGATCATGTAGAGAAAGGTGATGTTGTATTTGAACATGTTAACACTAAAAATCAACTAGCGGACATTTTCATAAAGCCGCTAGCTACTGAGCCTTTCTTTCATATTCGCCGAAAACTTGGTATTCTCGACATTTCGAAACGGGTGTCATAAATTGCTTGCTTTATCTTATTTCATTTAAAACTATAATCTTGTACTTCTAACAAGTTAATGTTGTTGCAAGCACAAGTATATTGTTCATCAAGTTATTCCGGCATCGAGGTGATATTGTTCCTTTACCCTTCTCTCTCCCAACCTTCATGGTTAAATAGTTGTATTACATGATAATATTGTGTATATATGACTTGTTTCTTATACCATATCTGTTTGGATGTTTAATGTTGTGTGGCATTCTATTTATGCATCAAACATGTGAGCATATGTGCATAACAGTGAAAATCTGCAAAATTTGCATGTATGAGTTGACCATAACAGGGCAATGGTCGACGCACACCTTAAAAATTTTCTTTTTTTTTAAATTCAAACAGTATGCGTCGACGCATGCAGAGGGTATGGTCGATGCATCGCACGAAAAATCAGTTTTTCTGCATAAAATGTTCAAACTTCCCATGCATTTGCATTTCAAATTCTCATTAAGTGTGCATTTAACCCACTACATTGTGAGTTGCACCTACCTAGTGCATATTGTCTCTTGGCCTCTCCTCTTCCCAAAACCCTAAATCCTCATCTATAAAAAGGGCAAACCTCCTTCTTGCAAATCATTCTCAAAATCTTACACCAAGCTTCACTCTCTCCTTTACAAAAAGCTTCAGAATCATTACCAATGGCTTCCTCATCCCGCAAACCTACTAGTAAGAGATCAAGGGGATCATCCTCTGCCTCCCTACCCATTACCGCTGTCTCATTAGTTCCACCGGCTCTTGTCGACACCTTCAACAACGACATTAGTCAAAGAGGAGTTGTGAGGCAACATGCCTTCTACAAACTCACAGCAGAACGCATGCATCTCGTAGACATCATGTCTTTGCTACAGTATCACGGTATTGTTAAATTCCTGGAATGCAATGCCAAATATAGCGAAGACCTAGTCCGTGTGTTCTACACTTGCCTTCATGACAAATTTTGTGGTCAAAAGTTTCACTCCAGGATCGGCACAAGAAAGGTATCATTCAAGTCTGATGTTTGGAATAAATATTTTGATCTGACATTGGTTGCTGATGAAAATCCTCTTGCTGAGGTAACTGATTCTCACACAATAGAAGGATATGAGTTTAAGAGCGCTTTGAACGCTATGCTGAAACGACCCTACCCAGACCACATTGTGAACAGTGACACGTTCCCACGAACTGTCACTGCCGGTAAGCTGAAAACAGGTGAGCGCATTCTCCAGTGGATTGTGGCGCGCATCCTGCGGCCTAAGAAGGGTGGCCTTTCTCGAGTTGAACAGGCTGAGGTTCATCTCATATATATCCTGAAAAATCAGCGCAAAATAAACTGGCCCTACTACATTGCTAGTAGGATGTTCAGTTTACGAGACTCCGGACGAGGCACTGCTCTTGCCTATGGATCTCTTATTCAAGAGGTTCTTACTGCAGCCGACGTTGATTATCCGTCCTTTCCTTATACCTCAATTTCCTCAGATAAAGAATTCAGCCCAAAAACTCTCTCTATGATGGGATACTTTTGGTCTGCTGAGCGGAAATCATACAGATTTGTTCGCAGGGGGTATATTCCTACGACTGTTGAAGAATATGATGAAAGTGATGAAAGTGATGAAAGTGAAGAAGAAGACCAAGAGGAAAACAAAGAAGAAGGAGCAGGACAAGCATTTGAGCAGCATGATAGTCCTCCACAAGCAGACACACACGACTACACAAACACCGCTTGGGTTCAGAATACCTATTCAACTGAAGAAGATGCCCCCAACCATGGTGGCTGGGGTGAATGGCAACATATGGGCTGGTCAACACAACGCCAATTCTATCAGCCGTATCAATATGATGCTGAAGAATCTCCATCGTCTCCTCCGCAGCAAGAAAACTCTTCTGAACTCTTAGATATGATGCGAGATATGCAGCTGGCTCAACAATCATTCACACAAACTCAGGATGAGCGCTATGCTCATATAAGCAGCCAGCTTAGAGCACAAAATAAGAGGCTCGATAGCCTCTCAACCAGCATGAATGAACGGTATGCAGCATTCACCGAAACATTTGAACGACAGGAACGGTCTGTTGATGTGGGCCTCAAGTATCTAAGTAGTGTTGCTGACCAAATATCGTCTCTGGCAGATCCTTACAGAAACCCGGATATTTGTTACCATCGAGGACAAGACCATTAGGGCATAAAACTGCATGTGCATCTGTACTTTTGTTGTTTGACTGAACTTATTATCTGTTATGCTTGTTTGTTAATCTAGTTTAATGTTATCTCCTTTTCAATTTGTTCAGTAATAATATTTGGTGCGGTATTGTTATATGATTCGCTATCTCCTGTTGAATATAATGTTATGTTGAATAATAGTTCTCTTTCTCTTTTTGATGTTGTCAAAGGGGGAGAAGAGCATGTACCAAAGCCAAGCTAAGATATTCACAACAATTAACAGTTTGTTTTGCAGCCAGCCTTAGATTACAAAAGAAAGGGCGAGTGCGTGTAAATATTGCATGTTGTTTTTCTTTGGTTTCACACAGGTTGTCATCATCAAAAAGGGGGAGTATATAAGGGCAAACTATCATACAACATACGATCATAGGTTTCGATGATGACAAATTACCACCATGGATAAATCGGCATTGTCGATTCCATCTCTACAAAACAAATGCAACATATCACCTATCATATCTTTTTCTATGTTCATCTAAACTGCTATATTTCATACAACATATGTGGATAAAATGTGGTCATGACAAAATGCATGAAAACCACAAAAATCTGAATTTTTGCAGATTTGCAGGGTTTGAGTCGACCGCAGGGTCGGCGCATAACATAACGCATTTCCTCACGGGTCAGCGCACGAAGGTTTGAGTCGACCGCAGGGTCGGCGCATAACATAGTGCATTTCCTCACGGGTCAGCGCACGAAGGCTTGAGTCGACCGCAGGGTCGGCGCATGAAGGTTTCACTTTCCCACGGGTCAGCGCACGCCGACCTGTGGTGGACGCATACTGATGTGTTTTTTCAGATTGTCCAAAACTGCAGGCTATGCGTCGACGCATATACCTGCTATGGTCGACCGTTCGCGCGCAAATTCAGTTTTTAAGTAATTCCCACTCTGTTTGAAAAACTGTTAAGTAGGTTGGTTGGTTTGTTACTATAAATAGAAGTTCAGTTACTTGTATCAACCAACATTTGATAAATTGATTCAAGTGTACAAAGAACAAGAAAAAGTGAAATAGGTGTCCAAGATTCTTCATCTTCATCTTCAACATCTCACAACACATCAATTACACACAACCATTTTTGAAGTGCTTTGTGATTGGTTAAAGGTGACAATGTTCGAAGCCGAGATTGGGGAATCCGGTTCGGGTTGAAGCTTGCGACAAGTTTTTTCTTGAATAAAACCTTTAGGGTTTTGTCCTCCAAGATTGGTTTGATTTTGGGGGGTTTTTGGACGATTTCTTCATCAATTTTCAGCTGAGCGAAGGTGATTGAGAAGAGGAAGTCTTCATCAATCTAGTAGCAGATTCAGTGATATTGAAGGGAAGATTTCGGGTTCGATTTGTTGTAGTTGAGATCAGCCGGGCCGAGGGTTTGAAGAACTGAGAGTTATTCAACAAAGGGGCTGGAATCGGAGGTCTATCAACAACAATCGAAGGACTTGATTCACCTTGAATCAAGGAACAAGGAGTGGATGCAACATTCAACGTCTTGAGAATTCTGTTGTATAATTGCCTTTCAATCCTTGTATAAACTGTTATACTCAACAGGTGATATCTATTAAAGAAATCTCAATTCTAGTTTTAGAATTGAGGGCAGACGTACCGCGAAGCGAGGACGACGGGGGAACTGCCTCATCAAATCTTTGTCTTCTCTATTTTTCAGCATATTTGTTTTTGGCTTAAAATAAGTGATTTTTGTATAAGCAGTTTTATCAAACCTTGATATTAATTGAGTAAGAAGTTAAAACTCTGTTTTTGAATCCAAAGTACAATAAGATATTGTACTAGACTAATTGGAATCACTTACTCAACATAAATATCACTTGGAGTGTTTTTGCACACCAAGTGTTTGATAATTTGCCTAAACCAAAATTATCTTAGTTGTGTATCTAGTTTGGTTTGCTCTTTGAATCATTGGAACTAGGAATCCTAGCAAGTGAAATAAATCATTTATAGTGTGACTAGTGTAGTGATTCTTATTCTACATCATCACTAATCCATAGGCTAGACGCATATCCGGTTTTCCAATAACCGTTCGTTTTAGACTATATTTTCCTCGGCAGCTTCCGCACTTAAAATAAATTTTCAAAACCAATTTTTAATTGGTACCGCCGACTCAATTTTTAATTGGGATCTATTCAACCCCCCCCCCCCCCCCCCCCTCTTCTAGATTTGTGCCATACTCTAACACGTTTATGTTGTTTTGTGGAAGAGTTGAATGCAGGGAGTATGATGGAGAGGAAACAAGAAAGGAGAAACGGAAGTATGCATTTTGCGACATAGAACGAAGGTTCGTCAGCGGCGAAAGGGTGGTTCAGGCGGAGGGAACTTTGTGTTGTTGCTGAATCGTAGTTGGTCTTGTGGTTTTATTTATGGTATGGTGGGTGAAGAAAATGAAGAAGAGATAAAGGAGGTTTTCAAAGAAGCGTTGTTGGGAAGGTATGAAGCTACCAGAGAAAATGATGTATTTGCATAATTAGCATTGTTGTAGCAAAAGGGAGATACAGGAGAAGGCTTGCTGGCGGAGAAAATGAAAGATGGTGGTTTGGGTTTCTACGATGTTGAGAGTTTATGGGAAGTGGCTGTAGGATGAGTGTGTCGCGAGTGCTGATGTCATTGATGAGTGAAGATCCGTGAGTCCTTGAGTGAGAGAGTCTTCTAAAGATTTCTATTTTTCTTTTTTTCCAATAAATTCTCATCTCTGCCTCCTTTTATATCAAAACGTTTATTCCCTTTCAATAATACTTGTGTGGCCAATTTTGAATGGATCTCTCTCTCCATTCTTTTCAAATTGAAAAAACAAAAACCTTTTCCCTGTGCCAACTGGCCGTGTGTCCCTTTCTCAAGGTGGGGGGCCGTTTTTTTTTTTAATTCTTCCCTTAGCTTGCACCAAGTCATATGTTCTTCTCAATTTCCTTTATCCATTTTCTTGCAAATTGCATGCCCTAACTGGGGGTTTAAGGAATGATCTCTTTTTCCTCAAACAAACTCAACATTTAATATGCACCAAGTTAAAAGAGTTTTTTATTAGAGTTTCTAAAATGCCCCTTAGAGTTTTATTAGTGTAGAAATGAAAATTAATGAAAATAAATTAAAAGAAAATTAAACTAAACTAAATAATCGAAAAATGGATCGAAACAAAAATAAAGAAAATTCTAAGAAAATGTCCTGATTATTTTGACTAAAAAACATAAATAAACAGACCGAAAATGAAAAAAAAATCGGGGACAAGAATGCCCAAAAAATTAAAATGATTGTACCACAATGATCAATACGAGATCAACTTCTCGTAAATATACAGTTTTTTTGTCCATCTTTGATGTAAAAAGCGCCCGGTTAAAATACTCATGCAGATCAAAATGTGACCGAAACGTAGTCGAAAAATTAAACCGAGCACACTAGGTTAAACTACGCAAAACATAGGTTAATAAAACTAATGTCTGCAAGTTTAATTTTGAAAATTTCCACCCGCTGTTTTGACACACATTTGAAAATTGATTCAACCAGTTTTCTCGTAGATCCGAATATTTATTTCGACTGACATTCTAGGTACTATGCAAGATGAAAGACGTGCTATGATGTGCAGAGATGTAAAAGCTATGACAAATTATGACAAATTTACTGATTCAGCGATTTAGGGTTAAAATTGGGGTGTGGCATGACAATACTCTTGACTATCACCTTCTGAACCTCTGAAACAAGATGCAACTGAGATTGATAAATAGAGTCTTTGGACTTCTTAATCAAACAAAATGACTGAATGAATGTCATCAAGACCAGATGGAATGTCAGAACTCCTAAATTTTTATCTAAACCCTGATTAATACTTTTGACCGATGTAATGCATGATAAGGTGAAACGATTATGATATGTTGATGCAAGTGAAAAACTTAGAGTAAAATTTAGGGTATGACAGATAATAACCACATAATCGCATCCAATCATAAACATCATGAAAAATTAACAAGATGTGCAATCGTATATGCAAATGTACTCCATAACTGACTCATTATGCATACGATACCATTCATGAACACTAAGGTTCATCTCGCTCTCGATCCCCACCATAGGACCAGAGTATACTAAAACTGGACTGAAGCCTGTACACCATGATGCATGACTCTTAATAACCTGCATTATCACCACAAGGTTAACCAAAAGGATCTCCATACACATCTCACCATTTATGCATCACATCATTCATCATACTCAACAATCAATTCATGTTACAACATCAAACCATAACAAACAACAACAAGTCATCAAACATGACCTCATAGGAATTCATTCATGTCACTTCACCAAATAACAACACACCATCATATAAACATAATGATTCACTAAACAATCATACAAGTCATCTACAGTAGGTAATTGACTACAAATCAAACATTTCACCAAGCACAACCCTGAGTTAGATCTGCGTGTTAGATTTCTAACACTTTAAATGTTGCGTTATTTTGACCTACGGATCAAAAGATACGACCAAAATCGTCAGAGAACGCAACAAAGGTAAAACCAATTTTTTCACAAAATCGGCTTATGACAATCGATTGTCATAGGGTGACAGTCGATTGTTTTCGAGGGGATTTCGCAACTGGCTTCCTCAACCAAACAATCAATTAATTGTCAAAATGGTGTAATCGATTGTTATGTTAATTTTTTTCAGAAATTTAACTGGTGCAATCGATTGTCATCTGGTGACAATCGATTGTCACTATAGCTTTTTCCAAAAATTCCAAGTTTTACACACGTTCATCTTCTCCTTCCTCCTTAAATCACCACACCTGAACTCAACCAACTTTTCCCAAAAGTTAATCAAATCCAACACAAATTAAACACTAAAATCATGTTATCACAACCATCACATGTTACAACACTTATTTTCATTATGATTCATGGTTATCAATCAAGAATTTCAACAACAATTTCATCATCAATCATGAGCACAACTCAAACACTCAAACATTCATCAATGGAATTTTTTTATAAATGCATGTTCATGACATTTCAAACATAGATTCATCCATAGAAATACATATACACACAAGATCAACTAACAAATTCCAGAACTTCATCATATAACAATTCATCAAAAGAAAACCTAAAATCCTAATGAGATTAAGGACTTCTCATCACTACCCCATCATGCAATACACATAATTGGAAGCCCTTTCTCCCCCTTACCTGTTTCCAGCAAAAGCACTTTTGATCCTTAGAGTTCTTCCTCAACCTCAAGCCATTGCTCTCCCTCTTTGCCTCTTTTGCTCAAACTCTACAAAAATACATACTCACACTCTCAGGTTCTCCAAATCCCTATTTTACTACAAGACCTATTTCCTTCCAATTATGCTCTTCCCTTTTTTCCCCCTAAATTATCATTATATTCTCTTCCTATCCTCCATATTTTCCTTAATTTCAACCTCGCCCTCAATTTCTTTACACATCTTATTTTCTTATTATTTTATTAGTAAATCTAATATTCCTTATTTCTCTATCACCCATGCTATTTTAATCTTTCACCTCATAATTCTATTTATTTAATTAATTCAAATAAAAATACTATTTATCCTAATAATTAATTAAAATTTCAATTGATTTTTAAACAAATATGCTCAGCTCTTACTCTCTTTATACTTCTACTTCAATGATACTTACCCCCACAATCACTTAACAAACAATTTAAAACACCACTTAATCAAATAAAGTTTTAAATAATTCAATTAAATTAATTAATCAAATTCGAGGTGTTATAACAATCAAAGCCTCCAAGGAAAAGATGGATTCGTTGTTCTTCTTCCATTTGTGTCAATATTTTCGTAGCTCCGCAACTACATTCACATAGGGTTTAAAATTCACTCAATTCATCAACGAGACTTTTGAATCAAGTGTAGTAATCTGTTACACTTGTTTCTGGTTGTTTCTGCATTAAACACAAGTTCTCCACAACTGATGGATTCGTGGTGCATTGGGCTAAGCAAAGTATTCTTAAAGATCCACCCACACATCTCGAGTCGTTGAATCATGTGAGATGTTGTTGTGTAGATTTGATTTTTGTCGAATTAATCAACCAAGTTGTCACAATTAAATCTGCTTTCTCCCAGTTATGGTACACTTCTGATTGACTTGACGGTTTCTTGATGCTTCCATCAATGAAACCCATGTTCGTCTTTTCACGCAAAGTCGTCTTGATCGATCTTGCCCATATACGGTAATTTTCTCCATTCAACAATGTTGTCACGAGTAGAGTTGTATTGCTAATTATATATTTTCTTCGCTGTTTACACTGTCTTAGCTGGACAATCCATCAAGTAAACGTTGACCCGTAATTAATTTTAGTGTATATGTTGATACAACCGCCAGAGACTACAATTCTTTGAGCTTCTAGCTCTTGAGCTAAAATCAAAGGGTGAATGACATAAGTGAAAGGGAATAATAAACGCGCTCTGCTACTCTTATGTCAATTTCGAAGGTTTTTTTTATTAATCGGAAAAGAAAAAGGAAAATTCTAGGGTTACATGTATATGTATGCTAATACAAATATAAATTACAGTATTCTACTATTTATCCTACTCTTTGAAAGATATTGCTTTAAAAAATAAAATTCCAATAATGAATTTTTGCGATTTCGGATATTAGTATCATAAAATGAAAGGTTGGTAAGAATTTGGAATGATATCGATCATCAATTAGTCTAGTTATTCCACCATTAGCACTTCAGGTGGTTGGTGTGTTTCAAAAGCACGAGTCTCTGGTGCTCAGTTGAAGCAAAATATGACTAAGCATGTAGCCAAGGGTGTTTTGAACCAAACATATGAAAAACTCATGGTGCCTTTATAATGAATCTTTACTACCAAATTTTTGGTAGAAATCAATGCAACTATGATTTTCTCCAACAACAAATAGTCACGTCCCAAAATTTAAGTAAATATTATCTCTTGACCCTTGTCTCTTTTCTCCCTCATTATCAAGTCTTTGTTTCAATGAGATGCTTGTTGGTACTAAATACTAATCAATAAAATAATTTATGGCTTAGGCATGATTCATAATGAAATATTGTACACTAGTGAAAAATGAATGGAAATTGAAATCCTTTTGACATTGTGGTGTATGGCTATTATTGTGCTGCAAGTAATAAGGTTCTAACGCCAAAATAATTTAAAGACTAAATAATTTTCTAAATAAAACATTAGAGATTTTGAAACTTTCTAAACTAAATGTCTATCTATTTGCTATATTCTGGTTGATATTTGTGATATTTGAATCTAACTCTAGCCTTGACAAAGTTAGTTTCATGGTTCGACAAATCTAAATGTCGTAGTCAAAGTTTGTTCTTGCATGCAGACACATGTTAGTGTTTTGTTTAAGTTAGCATGTTGAATCGGGACAGTCTATTTGGTCCATTGTTTAGTATGTTAACTGAAAACTAGGATTTAGTTTTTTTAATGAATATCATACTAGTCCTCACGTCTCAATTAATCCCTAATAATCCTAATCAGAGAGAGAGAAAGTGATATGGTTAAAATTCAAATGTAAACATTGTTCTCTAATGTGTAATTGAATCAAGAATTCAGTTTTATACCACTTGAATTGTCTTTCTCTTCTCTCTTTTCATTTATTTTGTCTTTTTCTTGTTAATCAAGAAATCGATCATAATCTGTTTTCTTGGGCATCGTTTCACAATAAATTGGTGTGGTGAGTGTGAATGAGAATATGTCATCAACAAAGTATGAGATTGGAAAATTCACCGGTGTGAATGATTTCGATTTGTGACGCTTGAAGATGCAAAACCTACTGGTTTAGTAGAGTTTGTTAGAAGCGTTGAAAGGATCAGGGAAGATGGATGTTGTTCTAATAGAGAAGGAGAAGACGGCGATGATCGAGAAAGCGCATAATGCCATCATATTGAGCCTTGGTGATAAGGTTTTCCAGTAGGTATCGAAGGAGAAGACGACAACGGGTGCGTGGAGCAAAATTGAGGGTTTGTATATGACCAAATCGTTGGTCAATCACATCTACCTGAAGCAAGTCTTGTATTCATTCAACATGACTGAAGATAAGTTCTTGACATAATAACTTGATATGTTCAACAAATTAATTCTTGATCTTGAAAATGTCGAGGTCAAGATTAATGATAAAGATCAAGCGTTGCTGCTATTGTGCGCTTTACCAAGACCTCATGCTCACTTCAAAGACACTCTCTTGTATGGAAGAGAGTCCCTGACCTTTGAAGAAGTTCAATCAGCTTTGTACTCGAAGGAACTGAATGAAAGAAAGGAGCATAAACCATCTTCTGTTGGTGAAGGATTATCTGTAAAAGGAAAATTCACAAAGAAAGATGGTAGGTTTGAGAAGAAGAAGGGTAAAGTTCTACATAATTCTTATAGTGATAATGCTTCCACAATTAGGTGTTATCATTGTAAAAATGAGGTCATATAAGAAAGGTGTTTTCTGAACGTCTGAATAATCATGGTGGAAACGATAATGGTAATGCAACCATTATGCAAGGTGATTATGAATCATCTAATGTCCTGGTGGTTTCAAGCAATGACTCTAGTAAGGAGTGAATTATGGATTCAAGTTGTATTTGGCACATGACTCCAAACAAATAAGTGTTTGAGGAATTATGTTGTCGAGATGGTGGATCAGTGTTGTTAGGAAACAATAAAACCTACAAGGTTGCAGGTATTGGATCTGTCATATTCAAGCTCCATGATGAGTCAATAAGGCTATTGACTGATGTCAGGTATGTACCTAATCTTAAGAGGAATTTGATTTCTCTTGGTGAATATGACAATAAATATTTTTTTTTCAAAGGAGAGCCGGTATCCTAAGGGTAATGAAGGGTTCGAAGGAATTCTTGAGAGGCATGAAGAAACAAGGCTTGAGGATGAGGTTGTAAGTGGTTCAGCAGATGGGCATCCACATAACCTATGTCGAAGACTGAGTTATGGCACATGAGAACTTGGCCATGTTAGTGAAATAGGTTTGGTCAAATTGTTAAAACAAAATCTATTTTGTGGTGACAAGATCGAAAAACTGGAGTTTTGTGAACCTTGTGTATTTGGTAAATCTTATAGGGTGAAGTTTTAAAAAGGTAAATAAAGAACACATGGATTCCTTGATTACATTCATGCTGATCTTTGGGGGCTTGCAAGGAATCTTTCACACTAAGATGCAAAGTATTTTCTATTCATAGTTGATTACTCATGAAAGTTGTGGGTATTCATTCAGAAGACTAAGGATGAAACTTTTGAAAATTTCAAAAGTTGGAAGAGTCTGGTCGAAAACCAAATTGGCAGGAAGGTCAAGAGGTTGAGGACCGACAATGCTCTTAAATTTTGCAATGAAGATTTCGACAACTATTGTGTTGCATCTGGTATTGCAAGGCATATAACTACTGTAGGTACTCCCTAACAAAATGGTTTGGAAGAAATGTTTAATCGAACCATTCTGGAAAGAGTGAGGTGCATGTTGGTTAGTGCAGGATTAAAGAAGGTATTTTTGGCAGAAGCTATTATGACTGTATCATACATGATAAATAGGTGCCACTCGACTACCTTGGGGATGAAGACAACTGAAGAAGTCTGGTCAAGAAATCCATCTAATCTTGATAGACTTATAGTATTTGGTTGTGTAGAATATGCTCATATTAGGCAAGACAAGGTCGAACCTATAACTCTAAGATGTATGTTTCTTGGATACGCTGAATGAGTCAAAGCTTATAGATTGTGGTGCCTAGATCCAGGTCACAACAGGTGTATCACAAGTCGATATGTAGTTTTCAATAAAGCAAAAATGTCGTTCAAGAAAACTGATGACGTTGCTCGAAGTATCATAATCTCTGGAGAAGAGCTGGAACAAGAAGAGATTCTTGTAGAGGTGGGTCATAGTGATGATGAATTACATAACTCAGATGAAGTTGAAGAACTATCACAAGTTGATGATGAAGATGAGGAGACTGATAATGGCAATCTTCTAGAAAGAGACGGGTCGAGAAGAGTCATCAAGTCACCTCAAAGAATTTGTTATGCATGTCTCATAGCTTTTGTCTTAATATCTGCAAGTGAGGCCCTTGATGAAAAATCTGGAGATTACAAGGATGTTGTGAGGAGTCAAAACAAGACTGAATGGATGAAAACCATGGATGATGAGATGAAATCTCTTCATGATAATCACACTTGGGAGTTGATCGAGAAACCTGCAGAAGCCAGGTTAGTCAACTTTAAGTGGATTTTCAGGGTTAAGGCAGGAGTCGAAGGAGTGGTGTCGAAGCAATTTAAGGAAATATTGGTTGTTAGGGGGTTCACTCAGAAAGAATGTGTCGACTTCAATTATGTGTTCTCACATGTTATAAAGCATATATCCATTAAAATGTTATTAGCCATGGTGGCAAAGTTTGACCTAGAACTTGAACAGATGGATGTGAAGACCACCTTCCTGTATGGTGATCTAGATGAAACCATCCTGATGAGGAAACCTAAAGAGTATATAGAAAAGGGAAAGGAAGATTATGTGCGCAAGTTGAATAGGTCATTATATAACCTGAAACAATCTCCTCGACAATGGAATAATAGATTTGACAAGTTCATGCCACATATAAGTTTTAATAGGAGCTAGTTCGACCACTGTGTTTACTTTAGATTTCGACCTGAAAATTCACTTATTATTTAGTTGCTTTATGTAGATGACATACTCATAGCAAGCAACAGTGTCGAGGATGTTATGAAGGTAAAGGTTGAACTCGATAAGGAGTTCGACATGAAGGATTTTGGAGTTGCCTCCAGGATTCTTAGGATTGACATCTGGAGAGATATAAAGCAGTCAAGATTATGCTTATCTCAAGAGACATACCGATTCTCGACAAGTTTGGCATGTCAAATCCAAAGTCTGTTGTAACACCGACTAATCCTCAATTCAAGTTGTGTACCACTCAAAGTCCTAGTACTAAAGTCGAAAGAGTCTATATAATAGCATTCCATATGCTAGTATAGTAGTTTCTTGGATGTATGTTATGGTATATATAAGGCCACACATATCATACAAAGTGAGCCTTGTAAGTAGGTATATGACCAATCCTAGGAAGGCGCACTGACAAGCATTGAAGTGGATTCTAAGGTACATAAATGGGTCTCTATGTAGAGTCCTGATTTATGGTGGAGCTTATGGTGATGATAATAAATTCGAAATCGAAGGATTTATCGACTATAGTTATCTAGGTTGTATGGATTCCAAAAAATATATTTTTGGATACGTGTTCACTATGTTTGACACAACAATTGGTTATAAAGCAACATTTTAGAAGGTTGTTGCCTTTTCAACCACTCAAACAGAGTGTATTGCCCTCATTAAAGTTGTGAAAGAACGAGCCAAGCATGTTGATGTGAGTATGCATTTCATCAGAGAGATAATCGAGTGTAGAGCCGTCTAGGTGCTGAATATTTCAACTGATGACAATGTTGTGGATATGATTACCTAGTCATTGCCAAGTAACAAGTTCTTCCACTATATGCAGTTGATAAAGTTACATGATGAAAGTTAGTTTGTTCCCTTAATGTTGTAGAGTTTGTTCCAAGGTGGAGATTTGTGGTATTTGGATCGAATTCTAGCCTCAACAAGGTTAGCTTCATTGTTCGACAAATGTGCATGTCGTAGTCGAAATCTATTCTTGCATGTAGAAATATGTTATCTTGTTGTTTAAGTTAACATGTTGAATTGTGTCAGTCTGTTGGGCCAATTATTTAGTATGTTAGTTGAAAGTTGGGATTTAGTTTTCTTATAAATAACATATTAGTTCTCACTTCTTCATCAATTCCTAATAATCCTAGTCAGTGAGAGAAAGTTGTGTGATTCAGATTCAATTGTAAACAATGTTCCCTAATGTTTAATTAATTATATTATGGTCAATTATAAATAAACACTAATTATTAAACAATTAACATATTCTAAAAATCATAGACGATCAATAAGGATAATTTTTTATATAATAATATGCTATAATTTATGTGTATATGATTTAATTAAATATGATATATTTTTCATGTTCTCAAAGGTTGGACTACGTTATATTATATTTATTTAGAAGAATACGGCTTTTCTTTGTTATAACGATAATGTTCAAATGGATAGTTGAATTTGTATTGCGTTGGATTGTTTAATCTTCAACTTTCAAAATAATTGCAATTTCATAGAGGAATTATTCAACGTTTTTATCCTATATTATTACCATATTTTGTTACATCTGATTTTGAATTGAATAGTTTGTTTTCAAGTTTGATATTGATACATATTTGTGAAATAAATATCATAAATTCCAGTTTCTCACTTTTGAATTAATGATCCGTGAAATTGTCATGAGATTCTCCTTAATGTTGTATCATAATTCGCAGTTTTAGGATAGTGTAAGAGATAAACAGGTTATTAAAAAAATAGGTGAAAGAGATACAATAGCATAGCAGGTGGTGATGCACGACGACGAAAAATGCATATACTTATACTTGCACGTGAAAACACGTGCCCATTAGATTTTAAATTATTTTTGTTCTTTAAGCCAAATATAAAAAATAACTATTTAAATATTTGATGTTTAATTAATTTTATAATAAAAAAATATTATATATTCAAAAGATTATTTAAAATTCTATTTTTTGTAGTAACAAATGCATATTTTCATTATTAAGTATTGCAATTGTACAATTATTTTAAGATTAATTTTACAGGTTTTCTTAGCAAATATATATTGAAAATTCTCTAATTATTATATAAACTTAATGTTGTTTTATTATTGCTCTAGCTTGTAAAATATCATAAATTTTTTGTGTAATTTTTAAGATAATTCAAAACCAAATCAATTTCGGTGATATGGGTCGTCATGTAGAAGAAAAATATCAACCCACTTTTCAAATTCTGAGAATGAGATTTTTATTTCATTTATGTTACCATGGTTCAAAATATATTTTTCTATTTTGTGAAATAATATGACCAGTGACATTTTAATGGAATTGGTTGATGAGATAATGAATATGTGTCTCCTTTTATTCTGCATTAATTATAAAGATTCATCTTATTTATGATATGGCTTTTCATATTTGAAGTAATTTACAGTTGTGCTCTTACACTCAGGAGTATAATGTCCAAATTCACCACATTTGAAACTCCACATAGAAGTAGGAATTCCTCCCCCACTTTGCTATTTCCCCTTATAGTCCTCTGATCAACTTTCTGTTTCCCTTTATCGGCTAGAGCACTATACGATTTCCCACGAATCTGACTCATCCTTTTTTCCCCTCACTAATACTCTTATAGTGAGCAGATCAGGTTCTGATATCCTCATCATAAATTCTGCACTTATTCACTAGTACAGAAAATGGCACATGTCCTGATATCTAATACCTTAATCTCGGGTCTCAAGTCGCTCTCGAACTTGATACAATTATACCCCTCAGCAGCCGCTGCATTATAACGTCGATAAAACTTCACCAGCTCCTCAAATTTAGCAGCAAACTCAGCAAATGTCGAATTTCCTTGTTTCAGCTCAAAGAATTTGATCTCCTTCTTACTACGCACATCCTTGGGAAAGTACTTCTCTAAAAATGCACTTTAAACACAAACCCAAGTAATCTCAGTACCTACAGCCTTCGGTCTCTAACGCGCATTATTCCACCAGTCTTCAGTTTCCTCTAACAATATATAAGTACCAAACAATGATTTTTGTTCCTCATTACAAGCCATCACTTGGAAAATCTTCTCAATCTCCCTGAGTCAGCCTGAGCACCCTCTAGATCATATCTTGCTTTGAAAATCAGGGGATTATTTCTCTAAAATTTTCACAATCCACGGAACTCATCACCATCCTGATTCTGCTGACCTTGCAGCAAGCCTTAATGAGAGAGTCCTTGAGTGAGAGAGTCTTCTGCAACACCTAAGTCTTTAGGATGAGTGTGGCGTGAATGGTGATGCCATTGATGAGTGAAGACCCGTGAGTCCTTGAGTGAGAGAGTCTTCTGCAGATTTCTATTTTTCTTTTTTTTTTAAAATAAATTCTCATCTCTTCCTCCTTTTATATCAAAACGCTTAATCCCTTTGAATAATACTTGCGTGGCCAATTCCCATTGGATCTCTCTCTCCATTCTTTTCAAATTGAAAAAACAAAAACCTTTTCCCTATGCCAACTGGCCGCGTGTCCCTTTCTTAAGACGGGGGATCGATTTTTTTGGATTCTTCCCTTGGTTGGCATCAAGTCATACTTTCTTCTCAATTTCCTTTATCCATTTTCTTGCAAATTGCATGCACCAGCTGGGGGTTTAAGGAATGATCTCTTCATGGTCTCTTTTTCCTCAAACAAACTCAATATTTAATATGCACCACGTTAAAAGAGTTTTCGATTAGAGTTCCTAAAATGCTCCTTAGAGTTTTATTAGTGTAGAAATGAAAATTAATGAAAATAAATAAAACTAAACTAAATAATCAAAAAATGGATCGAAACAAAAACAAAGAAAATTCTAAGTAAATGTTCTGATTATTTTGACTAAAAAACAGAAATAAACAGATCGAAAATGAAAAGAAAAATTGGGCGCAAGAATGCCCAGAAAATTAAAATGATTGTACCACAATGATCAATGCGAGATAAACTTCTCGGAAACATACAGTTTTTTTGGGTCAAATTTTGAAGTAAAAACGCCTGGTTAAAATGCTCAGGCGGATCAAAATATGACCGAAAAGTAGTCGAAAAAATAAACCGAGCACACCAGGTTAAACTACACAAAACATAGATTAATAAAACGGATGTCTGCAGGCTTAATTTTGAAATTTTTTACCTGTTGTTTTGACACACATTTGAAAATTAATTCAACCGGTTAGCCGGTAGATCCGGAAATTTATTTCGACTGACATTCTAGGTACTATGCGAGATGAAATTCATGCTATGATGTGAAGAGATGCAAAAGCTATGACAAATGTACTGATTCAGCAATTCAAGGTTAAAATTAGGGTGTGACACGACAATACTCTTGATTGTCACCTTCTGAACCTCTGAAACAAGATGTAACTGAATGATGCACCGAGATTGATAAATCGAGTCTTTGAACTTCTTAATCAAACAAAATGACTGAATGAATGTCATCAGGACCAGATGGAATGTCAGAACTCCTGACTTTTTATCTAAACTCTGATTAATACTTTTGACTATTGTAATGCATGATAAGATGAAAATATTATGATATGTTGATGCAAATGAAGAACTTAGGGTAAAATTTAGGGTATGACAGACAATAACCACATAATCACATCCAATCATAAACATCATGAAAAAATAATAAGATGTGCAATCGTATATGCAAATGTACTCCACAACTGATTCATTATGCATACAGTATCATTCATGAATACTCAGGTTCATATGGCTCCCGATCCCCACAGTAGGACCAGAGCACACCAAAATTGGACTGAAGCCCGTACATCATGATGCATGACTCTCAACAACATGCATTATCACCACAAGGTTAACCAAAAAGATCTACATACACATCTCACCATTTGTGCATCACATCATTCATCGTACTCAACAATCAATTCATGTTACAACATCAAACCATAACAAACAACAACAAGTTATCAAACATGACCTCATAGGAATTCATTCATGTCACTTCACCAAATAACGACACATCATTGTATAAACATAACGATTCGTTAACCAATCATACAAGTCATCACAAACATCTTTATAGTAATTAATTGACTACAACTCAAACATTTCACCAAGAACTACCACGAGTTAGATCTGCGTGTTAGTTTTCTAGTGCTTCAAACGTCGCATTATTTTGACCTACAGATCAAAAGATACGGCCAAAATCGTCGGACAATACAACAAAGGTAAAACAAAATTTTTCACAAAATTGGCCTATGACAATCGATTGTCATAGGGTGACAATCGATTGTTTGCAAGGGGACTTCGCTACTGACTTCCTCAACCCAACAATTAATTAATTGTCTAGATGGTGCAATAGATTGTTACGCAATTTTTTTTTCAAAAATTCAACCGGCCACTATAGCTTTTTCCAAAAATTCCAATTTTTACACACGTTCATCTTTTCCTTCCTCCCTAAATCACCACACCTAAACTCAACCAATTTTCCCCAAGAATTAATCAACTCCAACACGAATTAAACACTAAAATCATGTTATCACAACCATCACATGTTACAACACTTATTTTCATTATGATTCATGGTTATCCATCAACAATTTCAACAACAATGTCATCATCAATCATGAACGCAACTCAAATATTCAAACATTCATCAATGGAAGAATTTTATACATGCATGTTCATGATATTTCAAACATAGATTCATCCATAGAAACACATATACACACAAGATCAACCAACAAGTTCTAGAATTTCATCATATAACAATTCATCAAAAGAAAATCTAAAACCCTAATGAGATTAAGGATTTCTCATCACTACCCCATCATTCAATACACCTAATTGATAGCTATTTCTCCCCCTTACCTGATTTCCAGCAAAAACACTTTTGATCCTTAGAGTTCTTCCTCAACCTCAAGCCCTTGCTCTCCCTCTTTGCCTCTTTTGCTCAAACTCTACAAAATTATGTACTCACACTCTCAAGTTCTCCAAATCCCTATTTTATTTCAAAACCTATTTCCTTCCAATTAGGTTCTTTCCTTTTTGCCCCCTAAATTGTCATTATATTCTCTTCCTATCCTCCATATTTTTCTTAATTTCAACATCGCCCTCAATTTCTTTACACATCTTATTTTCTTATTATTTTATTAATAAATCTAATATTCCTTATTTTTCTATCACCCGTGCTATTTTAATCTTTCACCTCATAATTCTATTTATTTAATTAATTCAAATAAAAATACTATTTATCCTAATAATTAATTAAAATTCCAATTGATTTTTAAACAAATATGCTCAGCTCTTACTCTCTTTATACCTCTACTTCAATGATACTTACCCCCATAATCACATAACAAACAATTTAAAGCACCACTTAATCAAATAAATTTTTAAATAATTCAATTAAATTAATTAATCGAATTCGGGGTGTTATAACTATCAAACCCTCCAAGAAAAAGTGTAGTAATCAACAAGACTTTTGAATCAAGTGTAGTAATTCGTCACACTTGTTTCTGGTTGTTTCTGCATTAAACACAAGTTCTCCACAACTGATGGATTCGTGGTGCATTGGCTGAGCAAAGCGTTCTTCAAGATCCACCCACATATCTCGAGTCGTTGAAGCATGTGAGATGTTGTTGTGTAGATTTGGTTTTGTCGCATTGATCAACCAAGTTGTCACAATTGACTCTGCCTTCTCCCAATCATGGTACGCTTCTGATTGACTTGATGGTTTCTTGATGCTTCCATCAATGAAACCCATTTTCGTCTTCACACGCAAAGTTGTCTTGATCGATCTTGCCCATGTGCGGTAATTTTCTCCATTCAACAATGTTGTCACGGGTGAAGTTCCAGGATTATCAAAGTTGTTTAGATGATAAGCTTGTGTATTCTTTGTTGTGTTCTTTGTTTTAGGTTTGAAGGTATTTTTCTTCTTCAATATCTCTTCCGAATTGGAACCGTGCTCGGATGTCATAATAGAAAATTAACTTGAAAAATATGTTGTATTCTTATTGCTTTTTATGACATATGACATACCTTTATATATATGTTACTGATATATTTTTCAGAGCTTGAAAATAGGACCAACCCTAATAAATTAATAACAATCCTAACAAAATCTAACAAAGTAATAACAAACTATTAAATTTATCATATTGTTAATTATATATTATCTTCGGTGTTAGCATTGTCTTGGCTGGACAATCCATCAAGTAAACGTTGACCCGTAATTAATTTTAGTCTATATATTGATACAACCTTTGAGCTTCTAGCTCTTGAGCTAAAATCAAAGGGTGAATGACATAAGTGAAAGGGAATAATAAGCGCTCTGCTACTTTTATGTCAATTTCGAAGGTTTTTTTTATTAAATTGAAAAGAAAAAGGAAAAATATAGGGTTACATGTATATTATGCTAATACAATTATAGATTGAAGTATTCTACTATTTATCCTACTCTTTGAAAGATATTGCTTTAAAAAATAAAATTCCAATAAATAGTCTAGTTATTCGGATATTAGTGTCATAAAATGAAAGGTTGGTAAGAATTTTGAATGATTTTGCCAGAATCGATCATCAACTAGTCTAGTTATTCCACCATTAGCACTTCAGGTGGTTGGTGTGTTTCAAAAGCACGAGTATCTGGTGCTCAGTTGCAGCAAAATATTGACTAAGCATGTAGGCAAGGGTGTTTTGAACCAAACATATGAAAATTCATGTTGCCTCTATAATGAATCTTTACTACCAAATTTTTGGTAGAAATGAATACAACTATGATTTTCTCCAACAACAAATAGTCACGTCCCAAAATTTAAGTAAATATTATCTCTTGACCCTTGTCTCTTTTCTCCCTCATTATCAAGTCTTTGTTTCAATGAGATGCTTGTTGGTACTAAATACTAATCAATAAAATAATTTATGGCTTAGGCATGATTCATAATGAAATATTGTACACTAAGTGAAACATGAATGGAAATTGAAATCCTTTTGCATTGTGGTGTATGGCTATTATTGTGCTGCAAGTAATAAGGTTCTAACGCCAAAATAATTTAAAGACAAAATAATTTTCTAAATAAAACATTAGAGATTTTGAAACCGTGTAAACTAAATGTCGATTTATTTGCTATACTTTTGTTGATATTTGTGGTATTTGAATCTAACTCTAGCCTTGACAAGGTTAGTTTTATGGTTCGACAAATCTGTGTGTCGTAGTCAAAGTTTGTTCTTGCATGCAGAAATATGTTTTTGTAGTTTAAGTTAGCATGTTGAATTGGGGCAGTCTATTTGGTCAATTGTTTAGTATGTTAGTTGAAAGCTAGAGTTTAGTTTTCTTATAAATAGCATATTAGTTCTCACTTTTTCATTAATCCATGATAATCCTAATCAGAGATTGAAAGTGATGTGGTTGAGATTCAATTGTAAACATTGTTTTCTAATGTGTAATTGAATCAAGAATCCAGTTTTATACCACTTGAATTGTCTTTCTCTTCTCTTCTCTCTTTTTCTTTAGTTTGTGGTTTTCTTGTTAATTAAGAAATCGATCATAATCTGTTTTCTTGGGCATCGTTTCACAATAAATTGGTGTGGTAAGCGTGGAGGAGAAGACGTCGTCAACAAAGTTTGTAACGCTTGAAAATGCAAAACTTAATGGTTTAACAGAGTTTGTTAGAAGCGTTGAAAGGATTGGAAAAGATGGATGTTGCCATAACAGAGAAGGAGAAGACGAAGATGATCGAGAAAGCCCATAGTCATCATATTGAGCCTTAGTGATAAGGTTTTTTGGTAGGTATCGAAGGAGAAGGCGACAGTGGGTGTGTGGAGCAAAATCGAGGGTTTGTATATGACCAAATCGTTGGTCAATCGCATTTACCTGATGAAAGCTCTGTATTCATTCAAGATGAGTGAAGACAAAGTCTTGACTTAACAATTTGATATGTTCAACAAGTTATTTCTTGATCTTGAAAATATCGAGGCCAAGATTGATGATGAAGATCAAGTGTTACTGCTATTATGTGTTTTACCGAGACCTCATGCTCACTTCAAAGAAACTCTCTTGTATGGAAGAGAGTCCCTGACCTTTGAAGAAGTTCAATCAGCTTTATACTCGAAGGAACTGAATGAAAGAAAGGAGAATAAACCATGTTATGTTGGTGAAGAATTGTTCGTAAAAGGAAAATTCACAAAGAAAGATGGTAGGTTTGAGAAGAGGAAGGGTAAAGTTCTACTTAATTTTTATAGTGGTAATGCTCCCGCAATTAGGTGTTATCATTGTAAGAAGGAGATCATACAAGAAAGGTGTTCCCTGAATGTCTAATTAATCATGATGGAAAGAATAATGGTAATGCAACCATTGTGCAAGATGATTATGAATCACCTAATGTCTTTGTGGTTTCAAGCAACGACTCTAGTAAGAAGTGGATTATGGATTCAAGTTTTACTTGGCACATGACTCCAAACAAATACATGTTTGAGGAATTATGTGATCAAGATGGTGGATCAGTGTTGTTGGGAAACAATAAAACCTTCAAGGTTGTAGGTATTGGATCTGTCAGATTCAAGCTCCATGATGAGTCAATAAGGCTATTGACTGATGTCAGGTATGTACCTGATCTTAAGAGGAATTTGATTTCTCTTGGTGAATTCGACAAGAAAGTATATATTTTCAAAGGAGAGAAAGTATCCTAAGTGTAATGACGGGGTCGAAGAAATTCTTGAGAGGCATGAAGAAACAATGCTTTTATACCCTTGAAGATGAGGTTGTAAGTGGTTCAGCAGATGTGGCATCTACAAAACTATGTCGAAGACTGAGTGTCGCATCCGCGAAAAACAACCGGCGGGCTAAAACAAAACAAACAGAGCCGCCACCGTGCGTTATTTATCCCAAAGAGGGAAAGGAAACGATCGAAGTAAACCTGGAAAAGACATGGTCTCGCGACCAAAGAGAGATGGGATCGGAAGTCGGTTATGCGAAAGGAAGGTATTAGCACCCCTACGCATCCGTCGTACTCGACGGGATCCACGCTCAAAAGATAGGACAAGGTTGCTAAAACTGCTCACAAACATCACACACACACACACTGAAACAACACAGGTGGGAAAAGGGGAAAGGGCTCGCTAGGATATCGCATCCTATGCCTACGTATCTCATCTGGAATGAGAATCAGAGCTACCGTAGTTCGGCTCACGCATGCCGAAACAAAACACACACAAACAGGCAAACATGGAATCCGAATACCAATCGCTGGGCTTACATCAGACTCCGAACCAAACAAACCCACACTGGAAACCAAATGCCACTCGCTGGACTTACGTCAGACTCCAAGCACACAACAATACCGATAGGATACGGACAACAAGTTACTAAGGAGTCTGGCACTCGAGCCTAGCAACTGTCAAGCAAACACACACAAAAAGAAAAAGGGTGCCCGGAGAGATCTCGTACGACCTCCTGCCTACGTACCTCATCTGGTATGAGGATCAGGGCAACGTAGTTCCCCTTAACAGGGGAGAAACTTTCTCCTAACCAGAGACTGGGAAATGACAAACTAGAAGGGAGACTGACTCGAGCCTAATAGTTATCATGTATTCCACAATGACCCTAGGTTGAGTTTTCTATCTAACTTGCACAGGCTGCAAGCTATCCTAAACAGGCAAAGCAAAGCATGCAAGCATAATCAAAACCAAGCAAACATACACACAATTAGCACACACTATATACAGACAAAGTGGCCTCACACAAGGGTTAGACTGCAAAAGCAAGCCAACTGTATCAGGTGATGTTAGCTCTTAACCCTAACATTGAGAGTTAGGGTGAAGCAGATAAAGTGGGAAGTGAGGGGTGTGCCTCACAGCTCTTATCCCTGGCCAGGGAGAGCTTTAGACAAAGGAAGTGTGGGTTCAGAAAGTGGGAACCCTTCTACACTTATGACTGACTCAACTTTGATCTTGGGTTAATATCCACAATGCATCAATACCAGGTGTGTGAGCAAAGGGATGACTCAACTGAATAGCAGGAGATGGATTGCACATCTCTTGTATCTGCCAATTGCCTTATCAAAGGTCTTTTCCTGCTTGGAACAAAGATAAACAATCATAAGCATTGCCTCTTAAGGAGGACTTCAGACAGGTGCCTGACCAAATAACAGGCCAGGTCTTCCAGACTACATGGAGTCAAAGAATTCTACCTCAATTGGTTAAGCAACCAAGCAACAGCAAAAGCAAGTTCAAAAGAACTATAGCAACTAATGTACCTCAATGAAGATGCAGAGTTGAAATCGTGTGAATCTGGCTTGGAAAAGCTGAAACAGAAGCTCTATAGTGCTGAGGAAGATGAATGGATGACGGAACGAGGCTCATCTGCTCTTGATGTAGCTCAAATCAGCAACTGCCATGGATGATGCTTGATGCAATAGTTCTCGAATTGGCTTGAGAATCAATGGATCTTGCTTCAAATAGCTTCAATTGTGCTCGTGGATGAAGAATTGATCAAAGCAAAAGCAATGTTTATGCAGAAAAATGGAGAAAAGTTGAGAGAAGAAGTTGAAGAATTTTTGGATCTAGATCTCAATTTCACAATTCTGTTATGATTAGCCAAAAAACAGTTATGATTATGGTTTTATATGTGTTGTTAATGATGCTCACTAATCATGATTTAGCCAAACCAAAGTAATTAGTGAAAATGCAAGTGTTATGCTAAATTAGCCAATTCACCCTTCACATGTGTATACCAATGTAACAGTGCAATTTCTGTCTCAATTCACTTGGAAATGATGTTTAGAGGCCAAGGCAAGTGAAATCAAGTGAATGCCATGAATATTTTTCAAATTGCCTTTTTCCCTCCAATTTTCAAATGGAATTCACATGAAAAGTTCAATATTTTTGTGAGCAAAATGCATGAGTTATGATGTGTAACTTGGATAGTACATGACAAGAGAAGAATGTGGCAAAAAATCCCACTCCATTTGGCCTTTTGGTTCAAAAGTTATGCACTTTTGAAATTCAAATTTTCTTGACCAAGATTGATCCATTACTTGCCAACCACACATGAGAAATTCATGTTTTTGGACTTTATGGAAAGGTGAGAGCAAGATCTACAACTTTCATGTTGGACAAAATTTCATTTGAAGCATTTTTGGACATGTAATTTTGAGGAGAAAACCTTTCCATTTTTGGCAATTTTGAATTACAAGTCACTTTCTATTTTTGGAAAGTTTTCATCTGACTTTATTTTCTTCATTGTTGATGTTTGCAATGTCAAATGAAACTTGTTTGGACATGAATGAAGTGTTTCTAACCCTCTCCCACCTTCAAATCCATCAGTTGACCTGGTTGACTTTTGTTGACTGATAGATGAATTGGCCATGCACAGATGAACTTGAGCCTCAATCTCCTGATGAAATGGCTCACACATGAAACCCTAGCTTCCATAAGCTCAATGAAACCATATGATGATCTCTCATCTCAATGAAGACCTCATCTCCTTGACAAGCCCTGATTGGCACAATGCAGATGATTAGGGTTGACCAGAGGTCAAAACCCTAATCTCAAGGAACTGATCAGGCATAAGGAATCTCTTGGTGATGACAAAAACCATGATGATGATGTACCATTTCAACCAAGATGATGTCCACCCTCCTTGAGGAACCAAGAAACCCTAATTTGAATCACACACCCTCAGATGGCTAGTGATCAATCCCATGAAACCCTCAAGCTTGAATCTTTTAACCTCTTTATCTTCTGATCAAGACTTGGGAGGATGACTTGCTCAATGTTGCCACATGATATGCCAAGATGCAATGACTAATGTCCTAAAAAATGAAATGCAATGTGCTAAGCTAGTCCCAAGAGAGGAGGGCAAATTTTGAGGTGTTACACTGAGCTATGACACATGAGACTTGAACATGTTAGTGAAAGAGGTCTGGTCAAATTGTTGAAACAAAATTTGTTATGTGGTGACAAGATCGAAAAATTGGAGTTTTGTGCACCTTGTGTATTTGGTAAATCTTGTAGGGTGAAGTTTAACAAAGTTAAACAAAGAACACATGGGTTTGTTGATTAGACGCATGCTGATCTTTGGGGGCTTGCAAGGAATCCTTCACGCTCATATGCAAAGTATCTTCTATCCATAGTTGATTACTCACGAAAGTTATGGGTATTCATTCAAAATACTAAGGATGAAAATTTTGAAATTTTCAAAAGTTGGGAGAGTCTGGTCAAAAACCAAACTGCCAGGAAGGTAAAGAGGTTGAGGACCGACAATTCTCTTAAATTTTGCGATGAATTTTTTGACAACTATTGTCTTGCGTCTGGTATTACAAGGCACAGAACTACTGTAGGTACTCCCCAATAAAATAGTTTGGCTGAAAGGTATAATCTAACCATTCTAGAAAGAGTTAGGTGCATGTTGGTTAGTGCAAGATTAAAGAAGGTGTTTTTGACAGAAGCTGTTATGACTACATCATACCTGATAAATAGGTGCCCCTCGACTACCTTAGGGATGAAGACAACTGAAAAAGTCTGGTCAGGACATCCACCTAATCTCGATAGACTTAGAGTATTTGGTTGTGTAGCAGATGCTCACATTAGGCAAGACAAGGTCAAACTTGGAGCTCTAAGATGTATATTTCTTGGATACCTTGAATGAGCCAAAGCTTATACGTTGTGGTTCCCAGATCCAGGTCACAATAGGTGTATCACAAGTCGAGATGCAATTTTCAATGAAGCAGAAATTTCATTTAAGATGAAACAATCCTGATGATCTAGATGAAATAATCCTGATGAGGCAACCTGAAGGGTGTGCAGAAAAGAGAAAGGAATATTATGTGTGCAAGTTGAATATGTCGTTGTATGAACTGAAACAATTTCCTCGACAGTGGAATAGGAGATTCGACAAGTTCATGCCACACATAGGTTTCACTAGGAGCCAGTTCGACCATTGTGATTAATTTAGATTTACACCTGGAAATTCACTTGTTATTTTGTTGCTTTATGTAGATGACATCCCCATAACAAGCAATAGTGTCGAGGACGTTATGAAGATGAAGGCTGAACTTGATAAAGAGTTCGACATGAAGGATCTGGGAGCTGCCTCAAGGATTCTTGGAATTGACCTCCGAAGAGATAGAAAGCAGTCAAGATTATGCTTATCTCAAGAGACATATCTACTGAATATTCTCAAAAATTTTGGTATGTTGAATTCAAAACCTGTTGTAACACAGACTAATCCTCGGTTCAAGCTGCGCACCACTCAAACTCCTAGTACTAAAGTCGAAAGAGACTATGTGAATAGCATTCTATATGCTAGTATAATAGGTTCTTTGATGTATGTTATGGTATGTACGAGGTCACACATAGCGTATGGAGTGAGCCTTGTAAGCAGGTATATGGCCAATCCTGGAAAGGTGCACTAACAAGCATTAAAGTGGATTCTAAGGTACATAAATGGATATCTAAGCAGAATCCTGATTTATGGTGGAGCTTATGGTGATGATAGAAAATTCAAAATCAAAGGATTTGTCGACTCTAGTTATCTAGGTTGTATGGATTCCAAAAAGTATATTTCTGGATATGCGTTCATTATGTTTGGCACAACAACCGGTTGGAAAGCAACACTTCAGAAGGTTGTTGCCTTATCAACCACTAAAGCACTAGCAAGCATTAAAGTGGATTCTAAGGTACATAAATGGATATATGAGCAGAATCCTGATTTATGGTGGAGCTTGTGGTGATGATAGCAAATTCAAAATCAAAGGATTTGTCGACTCTAGTTATCTAGGTTGTATGGATTCCAAAAAGTATATTTCTGGATATGCGTTCACTATGTTTGGCACAACAATCGGTTGGAAAGCAACACTTCAGAAGGTTGTTGCCTTATCAACCACTGAAGCAGAATATATTTCCCTCACTAAAGCTGTGAAAGAACAAACCATGCACATTGATGTGAGTCTGTATTTCGTTAGAGAAATAATCGAGCGTGGGGAAGTCCAGGTGCTGAACATTTCTATTGATGACAATGTTGTGGATATGATCACCAAGTCATTTCCAGGTAACAAGTTCTTCCATTGTATGCAGTTGATAAAGTTGCATGATGAAAGCTAGTTTGTTCCCTTAATGTTGTAGAGTTTGTTTTAAGGTGGAGATTTGTGGTATTTGAATCAAACTGTAGCCCGACATGGTTAGCTTCATGGTTCGACTAATGTGCATGTCGTAGTCGAAATCTATTATTGCGTGCAGAAATATGTTCTCTTGTTGCTTAAGTTAACATGTTGAATTGGGTCAGTCTGTTGGGTCAATTATTTAGTATGTTAGGTGATAGTTAGGGTTTAATTTTCTTATAAATAACATACTAGTTCTCCAAAATACCCCTGGTTTCAAAAAAATTCTCAAACTACCCCACTTTTAGGAGGAGTCGCCAATTGAATTGGAGACTCCTCTTAAAAATTGAATGGAGGTGCCAATTGGATTGGCTAGGGCAGGTGCCCTAGCCAATCCAATTGGCGCTCCTGTGTAGGGTTTAAGAGGAAGCGTCAATTCAATTGGAGACTCCTCCTAAAAAGCATTTTTTTTTTGGTAAATGGTATACGTGATAGATAAATTTGATATAGGACCAATTGATATTAATAAAATTTGCCGTTTACACAAAGAAACCTAATGGTGATGACCGGGATCACCTAACCGACCTCCGGTCTCACATCCTCTAGCTACCCTAACCTGTGGCCCTAACCCACGTTGACGATTCGGTATCGGTGTTTGAGCATCTGAGGGGCCAGGAGCGTCACTACCAACTATAGGAGAAGGTCTGTTGAGGTAGTCAGACAAGTCGGCATAGTCTTCAGTATGCATCGATGGTGTACCGCCGTAGCTGAGCTCATGACCCATGCCAGAGAAGTTGGGATGTGGTTGACTCATTGATGGGCGACCGGGACGGTTGAAGGGAGACATGGATGTGAACGATGCGTCGAGGAAAGGTTGGAAACGTTGTTGGGGTGTTTGGTAGAGATAGGGTTGTTGGATATTTTGGTTTTGTGAGGTTTGGGCTTCTTAGCTACGGTGGGAGGAGGGGCGGTTGGTGTTGAATGATCGTTGAGTGTTCTGGCTTAGGCGACTTTGGTAGGGTGATGGGGTGGGTGCGAAGCGATGTTGAGTCTCAAGTTGATGGTCAATTTGTTGGTGGTGGTATGGGGTATGCTCTTGATATTGGGGTTGGGTGTATGGAATGTTTTGGTTGTATGTTTGTGTGTTGGTTAAACGGAACGTTTGACAGACATGGGGTTGAGTGTATCCGGTCTGACACTGTTGTTGGGGGTTTGATATTGAGGTGTCAGGTGTTTAAGTCATCTGACGTGGGTCGTACAAGTATATATCCTCGGCGATGAACTGAAAACCAACCGATCTGTACCAAGCCATATAAGTACGACTTGGTTTTTCTTCAGTTGGCATGACTGCATCAGTTAACACATGGTCATGATGGTGCTTCCATTTGCAACACTCCGATCTTGCGAAGCTTTGCCATGGATTGAAGTTCCATTGGTCGTTAACTTTGCGCAGATGCCATTCTCCTAGGCTAGCTGGGGGATCTGGGATATTTTGGGGCATACCGAACTGCAGCTTCACGCGATCACTGTTGTGCATCTCCACAGTTGTGAACCGTATTATCGGTGTGCATGAAGTCCATACGGTCGCGTATTCAGTGTTGACTTTATGGTCATGATCCAAATTAAGGTATGGACGCCAAATAAACTGAAATGTAAAAGAAGATTGGATTATAGTCAAGGTAGAAGAAGTTAACAAAATATAACGAAATAATTAAGTTATTTTCCTTACGTCTGTCGGTCGAAGGTGATCCAACAGGTTGCGATACTGAGTAATACAGTGTCTTGGACATCTGTTGTAACTCATACCATGTGCAGACCATATACACCAAAAAGTAAAAAAAAAATTAGTTATAGGTAATAATCTTTAAAGAAGTAAGTAAAGATATAGCAATTTAAACAACTTACTTTTGTGCATACGGAAACGTGAAAGGGTTGTTATTGACGGGTGCTAGAGACGGTAGTCTTGACCAACCCCATGCTTGTAGCAAAACAGCACATCCAGAAAATGTAGATGTGTCTTTGTGTGAGTTTTTGCACAAGGAGCTATAGAGATAGGCTAAACAAGAAGATCCCCAACTGTAACTTCCTATTCTATCTACATGTCTAAGTAGAGGTAAATACATAATATGCATGCTAGAACCACTACCTTCGGGAAATAAAAACGAGCCAATTAACAGCATAATATAACACCTAGTTTTTATTATTCGAGCATCTTCGGTAGAATGCTCATCTAAGTATAAACTATTATAGTACGACTTAAGGCGTGAAAGTAGTATACCTTGACCTCTTACGTTATCATCTAACAAATCAGTCTCCAAGAGATCCATGCAAATTGAATTTGCATAGTTGGTTTTACCATTAACAACCTTACCTTGAATGGGTAGTCCCAAAAGCATGTAGACGTCTTCTAACGTCACGGTACACTCACCGGTTGGGAACCAAAATGTGTGTGTCTCTGGTCTCCATCTTTCGCATAAAGCTAGAATGAATTTGTTATCTATGGACCAAGACAAAATCTTCCTTATATGACCAAAACCGGCGAGTTCAACATAAGGTTGAATCATCGGGTCCATATGGACATATTCGTGGACCCGAGTTCGGAACCTTGATACATCCTATAAAAGAAAGAACAAAAAACTTGACTAAGTTGGTATGTTAAAATAAAAGGGGGTTGGTGAAGATGAAAGATAAAAAGTTAACAAAAGAAAAAATTTACATATGTTGCGATGTTTGCAACCGTTCCTCTATGTGATTCGCCCATTGTGAGGATAGACATTTTGTCGGGGGGTTGGTGTAGATGAAACTACAAGAAGTTGTTGCAGATGAAATTGTAGAACAAGTATTGTAGAAGAAGTAGTGAGAGTGATGGTGTGGAAGAAGTGTTGATGGAGTGGATGTATTTATAGGCAAATGGATGGGAGTATGAAAAGTTGTGCTTGCATGGTGTCTCCACTTGAATTGGCGACCATGTACAACCTTTAAGAGGGGTTTCCATTCAAATTGGCGCCTCCATAGGGTCATGCATGCAAGACCTAGGTCTGATTGCTTGGTTTCGAGGCCTGAATGCATTTGGAGTGTATGTCTGCATGTCTGACACGTGGCTGTCCTCTCTCTTGCATGCTCAACATGTCACTTCTTAGTAGCTTGCATGGTTGACACATCATTTCGGAGTAGCTTGCATGTGCGACACGTCACTTTGGAGTAGCTTGCATGTGCGACACGTCACTTCGAACTAGCTAGCATGTGAGACACTTCAATCCTCTATTTAAGTGTCTTACTATCAACATCCAAGACACTTCACTCACATTCATCTGCAGTAAGAAAATAGTTTTCATCTGCACAATGTCATCTTCATCATTATACAGTGTCAACATTCACTGCAACGGTGAAACATACGAGTCTGAGCTATATGGTTTTTGTTTTCGAAACACCGATACCATTAGACTCACGATCAAGAGAAATGCAACTTTCTTGCATTTGAAAAAAGAATACAATCCTGTATAGGATCGGGTATTGTGGAAAAGATCACATATCAAAATCCAATATTATTTTTAGAATAGTCAATGCAAGTATTTCCCCCTTAAGGTACGAGACGATGAAGATGTTGAATACATATTTGTTAGTCATGAACATTCAGGCTGCAACTGCATTGAGTTGTACATCACTCTTCAACCATGTATACCATCTCAACAGTCTCAACTAACCAGTCAGGATGAATCTGGTGAATTTGATCCACAATGGTCAGATAACGTCAACCCAGAAGCAGAAGCAGAAGTGGACATCGTTGATGAAGAAGAAGAGGAGATCGAGATACAAGTTGATCACATGTTGAACAACGACGATGAAGATGATGATCAACTACCACCAAAACCTCCTAGTCATGTCTACAATCCGCCTCAACATATGACAAATATGGATCTGCACGACGATGAAACATCCAACAGTGTTTTCTATAATCCGTATCCGAGATCAGAAGGCGAATTAAAGGTGGGAGACATGTTTCGTACCAAAGAAGAATGTGTTCTGGCTATCAAAAAGTTCCACATGAACAACTCTGCTGACTTTACAGTGAAACACACTGATTCTAGAAGGTATGTTATCGAATTTCATAACATGCTTTGTAAGTTTCGTTTTGCTGCGTCTTACAAGAAGAAAAACGACTCTTGGGAGATCGCTTCAATAGACCCACCTCACAGTTGCATTGCAACTAACGTTGGACAAGATCACCGTAAACTAAGCGCAACATTGATATGTCAAGACATTCTGCCGTTGGTTAATAAAGACCTATCAGTGAAGGTGAGTATAATTATATCCCATATCAGAAAAACATATAATTATACTCCATCTTACAAGAAAGCCTGGATTGCGAGGACAAAGGCTGTTGAACAAGTTTTTGGCAACTGGGAGGATTCATACAAGGAATTTCCACGGTTTTTATGGGAACTAAAAACATATGTCCCAAGAACTGTGGAAATTATGGAGACATTGCAAGCAATGATGCCAGACGGAACCTGTGCTACAGGTAATAAAATCTTTCACCGTCTCTTTTGGGCATTTGACCCGTGCATCAAAGGTTTCGCATTTTGCAAACCTATTATTCAAATTGATGGCACTTGGTTATACGGAAAATACAAGGGTACTTTACTCATGGCGGTTGCACAAGATGGCAACAACAATGTCTTTCCCATTGCCTTTGCTCTTGTTGAAGGTGAAATGGCTAGTGGATGGGGTTTCTTTCTTCGACATCTCAGAACGGATGTGGCTCCACAAGCCAATCTCTGTTTGATTTCTGATAGACATGCTGCCATTGAGAGTGCCTACAACAACCATGACAACGGGTGGCATGATCCTCCTTCTATCCATGTCTACTGTATCAGACACATTGCACAAAACTTCATGCGTGCTATAAAAGATAAGAATCTTCGCAAGAAGGTGGTGAATGCTAGGTATGCTCTAACTCAGCCGTCATTTCAATATTATCGTGATGAAATTAGACTATCTAATGAAGACGCAGGGAGATGGCTAAATAACATACTAGTAGAGCAGTGGACAAGGGCATTTGACAGAGGTTGTCGATGGGGCCACATGACAACAAACATTGTGGAATGCATGAACGGGGTATTCAAAGGAATTTGAAATCTGCCGATAACCGCCTTGGTAAGATCAACCTATTATAGGTTGGCTTCTACGTTCGCAACCAGAGGTGAAAGATGGGGTGCGGTGTTAATGTCTAGGCAAGTATTCAGTGAGTGTTGCATGAAGGTCATGAAAGAGGAGAGCATCAAAGCTAGCACACACGCTGTAATAGTCTTTGACCGTCATAGGAAAAATTTCAGTGTCCAGGAAATAATGGACCATAACGACGGGAGACCAAATTTAGCCTACGCTGTTAGACTAAACAGAAGTTGGTGCGATTGTGGAAAATTCCAGGCCTTCCGCATACCTTGCTCCCATGTCATTGCAGCATGCACTTATACTCGTCAAGATGCTTACAACCATTTATCTGATGTGTACAAGGCCAACACCATCATGAATGTATATAATCAAAGCTTCTCAGTACTACCAATGGAGGATTACTGGCCTCCATATGAAGGTGATATTGTTTGGCACAATGACGATATGCGTAGAAAGAAAAAAGGAAGGCCAAACAACACACGTATCAGAACAAAGATGGATTCCACAGATAAAATGATAAGATGATGTAATATCTGTCGTCAGCCAGGACACAACAAGAACAACTGTCCCAATTGAGGAACATCATTTAGGTCTTAAGCTTTTCGTAACATTGTATTTTTGTAACCTTCAATCATTATATATCATTAAGTTTTTGTTACAACGAGGTTCACAACAAACATCGGTACAAAATAAGCTATCTAAAAACAGAAATATTTCTAACTGATTACAACAATCAAATTGATGTCGTCTCGACCGAACATCATTTCCCTAGCATCCTTATCAGTCTTCATTCGCACCTAACCAAAGATACTATCAAGTCTCTCAATACTTCTAACTTTTTCCCCTTTTGGTATTTTTCCATCTAACCAACGAACCAGCTCACGCTTCAGTTGATCGAACGTAGTGATGTTCTAGAACAGCATCAGCATCTGAGGTTTGTCTCTCGCATAAATCACCTTTCCGTACTGGCGACGAACACCAAACATGATTGTCAAATGATTATATGAGATGTGGAACAATTACTCACACAACGCATCTATTTATAACACAAAAATTGCATTTTAGGAGGAGTCTCCAATTGAATTGGCGCTTCCTCTTAAATCCTACACAGGGGTGCCAATTGGATTGGCTAGGGCACCTGCCCTAGCCAATCCAATTGGCGCCTCCATTCAATTTTTAAGAGGAGTCTCCAATTCAATTGGCGACTCCTCCTAAAAGTGGGGTAGTTTGGGATTTTTTTTGAAACCAGGGGTATTTTGGGAATTTCCTTGAAAAAGTGGGTTATTTTTGTAAAAAATCCAGATAATGAATATGTGCCTCTTTTTATTCTGCATTAATTATAAAGATTCATCTCATTTGTGATTTGGTTTTCCATACTTGAAGCAATTCACAATTGTGCTCTTGCACTCATTATAATGTCCAAACTCACCACATTTGAAACTCCACATAGAAGTAGGAATCCCTCCCCCACTTCGCTATTTCTATTTCCCCTTATAACCTTCTGATCAACCTTCTGCTTCCCTTTATCGGCTAGAGCACTATTCAACTTACCATGAATCTGACTCATCCTTTTTTCCCCTCACTAATACTTTTATAGTGAGCAGATCAGGTTCTGATATTCTCATCATAAATTCTGCACTTATTCACTAGTACAGAAAATGACACATGTCCTGATATCTAATATCTTAATCTCGGGTCTCAAGTCGCTCTCGAACTTGATACAATTATACCCCTCAGCAGCCGCTGCATTATAATGTGGATAAAACTTCACCAGCTCCTCAAATTTAGCAACAAACTCAGCAAAAGTCGAATATCCTTGTTTCAGCTCAAAGAATTTGATCTCCTTCTTACTACGCACATCCTTGGGAAAGTACTTCTCTAAAAAAATGCACTCTAAACACAACCTAAGTAATCTCAGTACATACAACCTTCAGTCTCTAACCCACATTATCCCACCAGTCTTCAGTTTCCTCTAACAATCTATAAGTACCAAACAATGATTTTTGTTCCTCAGTACAAGTCATCACTTGGAAAATCTTCTCAATCTCTCTGAGTCAGCCTGAGCACCCTCTAGATCATATCTTCCTTTGAAAATCAGGGGATTATTTCTCTAAATTTTTCACAATCCACGGAACTCATCACCATCCTGATTCTGCTGACCTTGCAGCACCTAAGCCACAAACTCCAAATCATCAATAATTGCACGATAATTTCTTCCAACCATTTATCTACACACCATCAAATAGATATTAGAAGAAACATGCATCGACGGTGTTGATACACATGTCGCATACTAGGGAATAAACATCATGACAAAACTTAGCCGGATGGGCTGACCTGATCTGATACCACTATGTAACACCCTACTATCCGACTCGATAATTCATTAAATAACATGTATATCAGGAATATTCTCCGAGTAGAATGATACTCAATAACAATTAGAAAATAGTTTGCATAAAAGCCTCAACAACCAAAGTTTGAAAAATGGTTCAATACTAAAAGAAAATGAAGATATGCAACATAAAATGAATAATAGAACTGCATGTCCCCTCGTGTTACATATCAGAACGGCTCCAACTATAGACTCGAACGACAAATAACTAAAGAGGCACAACACCGTCATCAACCTCAAATTCCTACTCAGGTACCTGATTATGTGTACTCCAGAGGAGTACAGATGCAACAACACAAAAAGGGGGTGAGAATACATTCAAATAATAAATTTTGCATATACAATTAGAGTAGATTCACATAATTAGAAATGTACATAAACATCATGTATTCACATATCACCCACATCACAACCACACACACATAATCAGGCAGGAGCATTCATCATTACACATACATCTCATCATCATATAATATAATGCAACAATTACTCGACTTATTCTTATCATGGTCCCCACTTTGAACCGGACTTACAACTCAACTCTATATGCATGTGGTACCGACTCAACAATTGTTCCTTCATAAGAACCGGCTTTCAATATCTGCGAACCCACTATGAGCTTGGGAGAAGCCACTGATCCCTACGCTGAACTAGCGAACATGCCTCTTTCACAACAACAACAACATATGATGCATGTCAGTTAATCATGCAATAACACAATACCACAATGAATACAACCCCACTTTGACGGTAAAAATTTGCATAACAACAACATGTTAAGGACTACATCCCTACTCTGATTGTAATTCATCATGCATTCAACACAATACGAGTAATTCCTGCTCTGAGCCACTCGCCTCATCAATCACCAAAATCATGTATAACTATCACTCAGTTATGCACATGATTCACAAAATACATCCATGTAATGATCATATAGTTAAACAGAAGATTATTTCACCAAAACACTACCACTATTTAGCTTTATGCGTCATCTCTCTAGCGCTTCAAATGGAACTTCATTTGGGCTTACGGAACAAAAGTTACGGTTGAAATTATTGGGGAATCAGACATGTTTAACTTCCAAAAATAAGGGAACAAAAGTCATATGAATTTTTTTCCAAAAATAAAGGCATGCAATCGATTTTCATCTAATGTCAATCGATTGACATCATGAAAATTTCTAGAATTCCCAATTTTCTCTGCATCGCTTATCTTTTTCATCACATACCTCTCATACCTCAACTCAGTCCCAATTACAACAATCAAAACTCAATAAATTCACATTCTAATAGAACAAACACATAAATTATCCCCATATTGGCAATGATTCATTATTCTTATCATGGATTAATCAATTATAATGACACCCTAACATTCCCAATTTCAACATAATTTCATCATACAATCAATTGGTTCATGGACACACAACAACACAGTAGCAGAACATAATTTATCACACCAATCCATAGCAAAACAGAATTATCAAATACATTTATCATACTCATCATCAAGCAATAGAAAAAACAAAAACTCTATTGGGGGCTAAGGGAAACCTCTCTATCCTTTCATGATATAATCACCCTTAGATGAATAATTCCCCCTACCTAGTAATTCCAGCAACAACAAAAAATCAGCAAAGAAAGCTCTTAATGATCCCTTCTCTCAAGCCCTAGCTCCCCCTTCCAATGTTCTTCTCTCAAAATCTCTTGTTTTCACGTACTGATAGAAACGTTCCATAAACCTAATTTTCTCTAACTTTTAGAATATATATATAAATCTAATTAACTTATCATAATTATTATTTTTGTTAAACTAAAACTCCACTTCTCTCCACTCGCCACTTACTTTCCTCAAATTACACTAGACGTCCACTCGTACGATGCACAGATAAATTATATTCAGTTATTGTTTATAATTATAATAATGCAAAAAAAATTGAATATATTGTTATGAATTTTTTTATATTAATTAAGCTTTTGATTAGAATATAATTAAACTATATCAGTTATATCAGGGTCGGTCCTTTAGAATTTGGGTGCCTTGGGCGAATCAAAAGAGTGGTGCCCCTATAATTTTTTTTAATAATAAATACATAAGGATAAAATAAATAATTGGATAAAAAATACATTTTCAGTTGACATTGTGCAAAAATAATACAAGTATGGATCTTTGAATCAATGATTATACTACATCAAAACATAAACCACTATAAAGAGACTTATTCTTCCTTTTCTTCTTTTTCTTTTTTTTTCTTCTTCTTCTTCTTGATCCGATCTTTTTTCCTATAAAAAGATGGACCAATCCTATAAATTATTTAAATATCATCCTCTTAGCATTTTTTGTTGCAAAAATATTAATAATTTGTTCATAATCAAGGTTCTTCAAAAAATTATTTTCAATTGAAATCAACGCAAGACTATTTAATCTATCTTGTGACATATTAGATCTCAAACAAAATTTTAATAATTTTAATTTAGAAAAACTTCTTTCAGCAGATGCAACACTGAAAGGAATAATCAATATTACTCTATAAGTTATGCATGCATTAGGAAAACAATTAAAAGTCTTTAAAGAACTCAATATCATATAGCTTGATTTTGATTCAACTATTAAAACTTCTATGATAACTTTCAATTCTTCAAACAAAATTTCACCATCAAGATCAAGAGAATCGTCATACTTAAAACAAGTTTCAAGATGTTTACAACATACTTTCAAATTTCTATCAGATGATAATCTAAGCCTTTCAATACTAAACAAGAACACAAAAATATTTTCATATGTGCTATATTGCTCAAATATTATATCAATAAACCCAATTGTTTGATCTACAATATATAAGAAGTGATTTCGAAAAGACTCTTCAGCAGACTCAAGATTTAGTTTTGTGGGTTGAGATGGATTTTCATCATAGTGTTCTTTTCTACGAATTTGACATTTTTGAATAAACACACATTCAATATCTATATTCTTTGTACACCTTGATTTTTACCTTTCAAGTTTTATCCATTATCATATCCTTGTCCTCTCACATTATTTATATCTAGACCAAGAGTTTTCAATATATTTTGTAATTCCTCAAACAATCATTGACCTGTTGTGCCATAGACTTTCAAAAATTCTACAAAAAAACTCTTCAATTTTTATTGGACTTGTAGAAACATCCACACAACCTATAATGAGAGTCATTTGTTCTTGATGATTTACATCAGGAGTACAATCAAGAATCACAAAAAAATATTTTGCTTCTTTGATGTTTTCGACTATTGCACTTTTGACTTCATTACCTAACATGTTAATCAGTTTATTTTGAATCTTATCACTAAGATAATGATAATGAATTTTATTATTCTTAATACGATCAAAATGTTTTTGCATGACAGGATCCCATTCAGCAATCATTTCAATAAAAGAAAGAAAATTTCCATTGTTTTCCACATTAATCCTCTCATTTTTTCCACAAATGCTAAATTTTGCTCATCTAGATATCCAGTAATAGAAACTATCCTAAGCAAGACATCATTCCAATGCCTTTTTTCATTTCTTATAAGCTCTTGAAGATGTTTATCAATTTTTATATTTTTCTTAAAATCTAATTTGTAAGTCAATCCATTTACTCATGAAAGACATGTGTGCACCGCTTGATTCATGTTCTTTAAGCCTTTCATAAATATGTTTCCAATCATTAAAACCTTCATTTGCTAAATGATTCATTCTATAACTTGTACCAAATAACTTACAACAAAAACAAAAAATTACATCCAATTCTTTTGAATAAATAAGTCAATTCTTATCTTGCTCTTCTCCATTAGAATAATAACGGATATAACACGATGATGAGAAATGTCTGCCAGAAATATTTTTAGGATCATTCACAATTGACACATCTCTTTTAGGATAATTTCATAGTAATTCATCTCTTAAGTCATTGTCAAGATTATTCCATATTCTTGGATCATAAATATCCAATAGAATAGACTCGTTAGTTTGCTCATCAATGAAAACAAGGATGAGTTCATTTTCATTATTATAACTTTCATTATCAAAATTTTCAGCTCCATCATTATCTTCATTTTCATTATTTTCAATCAAAATATTTTACTTTTCAACAATCCTATTTAGTTGTTCATTTTCTAAACTCTCAGCTTCAAGGTTCGAATTACCTAAATTTGCATCATTTGAAATAGAAATTGTAGGGTATTTTCCAAAAATATTATGAATAACAATTTATTATCAAATTTAATTAGTTTCTTTCTTTTTTGTTTTAGATGACCATACAATTATTTTCTAGGCAACATTTTAAACAATCAAAGAGATGAAACAATAGTAGCTGATGTTGATTTTTAACCTTCAACTTAAATTTAGATCAATTTGTTCCAAAAATCTTTGAACACCAAATACTGAAAAGTGAAAATCAACATATATATATATATATATATATATATATATATATATATATATATATATATATATATATATATATATATATATATATATATATATATATATATGTCAGCGGGGCAGGGAATATGCGGAGGATGTTTTCGCACTCTCCGCCTCGTTCCCCAATGTTTTCTCCATCTCAATCCATGTTCCCCTCCACAGGGGAATATTATTCCCCATCCCTATCCCCACAGTATTTCGTTTTTTTTCCTTTTTAAAAAATATATATTTTGCATTTTTGTTTTTAAATACATCTTGTATCAATAAGAAAAAAATGCAAAAACACTTGTAGTTACGAAAATATAGCTACTAATTTACTAATTGAATGAAAAACAGGTTACTAATTGAAGTATAGTAAAGTCGAAAAGTAATTACCATAAACACAATGAACAACTGAGAGTGATAGTTGTGGTGATGAGAACAAATGAGACGAGGAATGGAGAAGACAAAGAGAATTGAGAAAAGAAGAATAGGAGATGGTGTGTACATAATATCTAATGGATGCACTTTTATACTGTTGGATATTTGGGTAGTGAAACATGCATTGCACAATAAAACAAAAAAATAAAATGATTCACATATAAATCATCATTTTCAAATATATTAGTTCTTGTTTTAATGAAAAAATATTAAAAATTATATAATAATATATTGTATATAAAAGTTAAATAATATGGTTGGGATCGGGGAATCCGCGGGGCGGATGGTACTTTCCCAATTCCCGTCCCGAGGTGTCTTCAGGGAATTTTCCCCTCCATTCCCTTTCCCACAGGAAAAAAATCACCAACTTCGAAGCTCCACACAGATAATCCCTACAGTATCCCCATCAACCGATGCAAATTAACATCCATATCTATATATATATATATATATATATATATATATATATATATATATATATATATATATATATATATATATATATATATATATATATATATATATATATATATATATATATATATATATATATATATTGATTCATTGATTATTTGACACTTACGGTAGATACTTATGCTTTTCCAATTTTCTTGTTGAATTGACGGTCGACACTTATGATTTTCTAGAGAAATGGAGAGATTATAATTAAATTGAGATTTGAGAATTATAAATAACACAGATTCATAAACTAGGATAAAGTTATGTGACTTTTGAGTCTTAATAAATAATTAAAAATATGATTTTTCAATGATACATATTTCTTAAATCATTATTTTAATTTTAATGTCCCAATTAGACTTTTTAGTTGTTAAAATTATAAATATACTAATTGATTTTATTTTAGAAAAATTAATTAATTTTATTCTACCCTATATTTTATTTAAAGGAAATTATATTCTTTTATTAATTTTAATTTTGTAGTGCCTCTATTATATATATATATATATATATATATATATATATATATATATATATATATATATATATATATATATATATATATATATATATATATATATATATATATATATATATATATATATATATATATATATATATATATGGTGTCTCGGGCTCCCGTCCCGTAAACCCGCACTCAGGCCACCCTGAATTATGTGATTAAATTTTATTTATATTTGAGATGAAATAAGTAATGTATCTATTAATCTTTAAAATTAAAATATTATTACTTTAAACTGTAAAAAGAAATAAGTATAATAAAAGTGTAAGAGTTTTCCAACCCACCTTCTTCCACAAATTAATTTTTTCAACAATATTATTTATAAAAAATGCATTTTGTGAAGCTTTGAAATTTATACTTAAAAAATATAATAAAAGTTAAGATTAGTAGAGTTAATTTAGAGTTATGCTTTATCATCATAACTAAATTTTTATATCTTAAAGTTGAAAAATACTATTTTTTGTAAAAATTAAAATCATAACATAATTGAGAATGTAAGAAAATAAAAACAAAAAATTAAGAAAATACACAATATAATAACCATTCATATGTAATGCCTCACACACAATTATTTAAATTTTCTTTCTTTAGCCAATTATTCTTTATTGTAACAAACTTTGTATCTACAAATAAATCAAAATTAAAATTTAAAAAACATCTTGAAAAATATATATTTTGTGATGTCAAAATCAATACCTATAAAAAGAATTAAAAATAAAAGAAATTAAAAATTGTAAAATAAAAATAAGACAATAGTTAAATAAGGTATAAAATAATAAATAAAAGAGAAAATAAAAACAGAAATGTTTTTACCAAGTGAAAGTTGTAATGCTCCACTGTGAGAATATATCTTGAAGTTACATGAACATCAAATTATGAGTCAGTGTGTTTTATAATTAATTAACTAATTAATTAATAGATGTAAAATTAATTAATAAGAATATTATTTTAATTAATTAATTAATTAATAAAATAAACTATTATTTTGTAGATGAGTGGTGAGTTGGTTATGGAATGGAGTTATTATTTTAATTTAAAAATTAATTAATTAATTAATTAATTAATAATTTATAACACATTAAAATCAACTATTATTCATTTACAGTCCTAAATAAAACACACCCAAAAAATCAAGGATAGAGTTTCGAAAATATCATATAGAACTATTAAATAAATTAATGATAGCATAAAAGAATTATCGCATAAATGAAAATAAATATGATTGAAAAATGTAAACAAAATTATTGAAGAAGAAATTCTGAACAACATAACTAAAAAAACTTTTATTCCTTTTGCAATTTTTCTAACATGTTGATTCCTAAAAAAAATAAAACATACAGAAAAATTAATTGAAATAATATCTACAAAGTATCTAAATGTGGAGAGGAGGGGAGAAAGGGAAAATATGGGAAATAACGAGAAAGAAAACTTTCATCAAGAAAAGTGAAATTTTATATTTTTATATGTTTTTATTGATAGTCAATGTGTTATATTTATATGTGTTTATGGGTGTTTATGGGAGGATGCAGTGAAATTTTTATAAAGAGAAATTCTTAAACGGAAAATATAATAAATATGGAAGAAAAGTTTTTTTTATTAAATGGTTATAAGTTAATGGGATAAGTTGGTTATACAGAATTAGTAAAATTGATAGTGAAAAATAGGATTAAGTGGAGTTAGTTGGCTATACAAAAGAAAAGAAGAATTATAAATGTAAAAAAAAAAGGAAGAATTAGCAAAACAAAGTATCCCATTTTTAAGCTATTTTTCAATTAATTAATTATAAATAAATAATTGACTATTTTTACTTATAATTTATTAATCTTAGGTATCTCATTTTTATTATTATTTTAATTATTAATAATTATTAATAAATAATTGAGAAGTGTCTTATTTTTATTCATTTTTCTAGAAAACTTATTTTTTATAAAATTATAAATAATAACTCGATAAAATATGTGATTTTTTAATTCTTTAATTATTCTATTTTTTTAAAATTAGTGTGACTTTTCAATAAATTTAGTTAATCATACAGAGGAAGAATTGATTATCGATGAGAATGAGAGCAAAACAAAATGTCCTATTTTTTTAGTCATTTTTAATCAATTAATTATTATAAATAAATAAATATTTAAATTTATTTATTTAATAAAGTTATAGAATTTGAGTTAGGGGAAATTTAATGAACATTTCTTTAAAATGGCTAGTTAGTGAAATAATTGTGAGAAAAATAATATTTTATTAATTAAATGAATTAAAAAAATATATAATAATATTTTATTTATTAAATGAATTAGTATAATATATAATCATATTACATAAATAAATAAATAAATATTAAAATATTAAAATTATGTTTCATTTTGGCGCCAAAAATTGATGGATGACTTAACAACTTTTATATATATAAGATATTTGACTTAACTTCTCATATTCTACCAATTTCTATCATCAATCACAAAAATAATTATTTAAATAAATCATTCACTTAAATAAATTAAATAAATATATAAATAAATAATTAAATCGAGGTGTTACATCAATCATTTATTTATTTAAGCGTTATCTCATCAAACGATGAATTTATTCTAAAAATTATAGACGATAATAAGAGTAGTAACCCTCTCGTACTCACTCCCTCCGAAATCGATATTACGATCATATTCAAATACATTTATTTAAAGAATGATAGTTTGTTATTTGTTTTGATGTAAAATTTATAAATTGAAGACACTTTTGTTTGTCTTGGTTATAGATATTGAGGTCGTTTTAAGTTTAAATAAGTTGTTTATTAACTTATATTGTTGTATTGTAGAGTAAGGGACTATTGTGATAAATAAGGTGGTATTAAGAAGATATTTGATAATAATACCTCTTATCTTATGCAGGTTCAAATTCAAATGTTATGCATAAGGTATGAATGAGAATTGATTATCAATGAGAATGAGAACAAAAAAAAATGTCCTATTTTTTTAGCTATTTTTAATCAATTAATTATTATAAATAAATAAATATTTAAATTTATTTATTTAATAAAGTTATAGAATTTGAGTTAGGGCACTACGCCAAAAACTGGAATAGACAGCGCCCCTTAGAGGGCGCTTTATTACAAAAGCGCATTCTAAAGTGAAGAGAAAAAATAAGGAGCATACTATTGGAATAGACAGCGCACTTTAGAGGGCGCTTTTGTAACAAAGCGCACTCTAAAGTGAAGCGAAAAAATAATGAGGAAATGGAGGGACACCAATAGAGGACGCTTTATTGAAAGCGCCCTCTAAGGGTAACCTTAGAGGGCGCTTTTTAAAAAGCGCTCTCTATGTACATGTACATTTCCAGTTTATAAGGCGCTTTTGGAAAGCCTTAGATAGCGCTTTTAGAAGCGCCCTCTTAGGCCCCCTTTAGAGGGCGTTTTTGTAACAAAACGCCCTCTAAAGTGAAGCCAAAAAAAAAATAATGAGGAAATGGAGGGACAACAATAGAGGGCGCTTTAGTGAAAGCGCCCTCTAAGGTTACCCTTAGAGGGCGCTTTTAAAAAAGCGCTCTCTAAGTCCATGTACATTTCCAGTTTAGAAGGCGCTTTTGGAAAGTCTTAGAGAGCGCTTTCAGAAGCGCCCTCTTAGGCCCCCTTTAGAGGGCGCTTTTTTTACAAAAGCGCCCTCTAAGGTCCCCTTTAGTAAACATTAAAATTATAACATATACTGCATGTCTCTTTATTTTCCCTCTCTATAAGCTATTTCGTTTACGTAACTGGGTTTTCTCTCTACTGCGATTACTCTCTACTGCGATTACTCTCGTCCTCCGTTCGTTCTCCCTCCCTCACCGTCATCGTCGCCGTCGCCTTTTTCTGCTGCTGCGTTCACGTTCACTGAGTTATCTGCGTCCACCGTCACTGTTCACTTTCTTCTCCATCGTTACCGTCACCTTGAAGGTATTTCTCTTCTCCATCGTTACCGTTCACTTTCTTCATGTGTTTGATTAGGGCATTTTCTAAACTTAGTTTTACATTTTGTGCATTATGTTGATTAATGTTGTTTAGGGCAAACTGAGTTTTTTATTTCTGATTGAAAACTGATATCATTTGAAGTGTGTTTGAGCTTGTGCTTGGAAGTTTGATGATTATGGATGCAAGTTTGTTCATGTTCCAAACACCATAAGTTTGCATTGGTCTTTTGCATGCAGTAGGTGTGTGTGAGTTTGTATTCAATAATGATAAAAAAAAAGAGTTTAGATTGTTGTAACATGAGAGAAATGGAAGGTATATGAATGTGTTCACGTATTGAATCATTGTCTTACTTGGGTCTTATTGAATCATTTCTATATTACAGATAAAATGGCTAACCAAGACGATACCCATGACGCGAATGGATCACGTAACAATGTTGAAAAAGAAATCAAACGAGGATTGACTGTTATGAAGTCAATCATTCGTGCAAGAGACCAGGGTGTAAAATTTGAAGTACATTGGAGTGCTGAAGACCAACTAATTGAGCCTAACGGTTCAATGTTGGCAAGTTACATTGGTTTCCTTGTTCGACAACATATTCCGATTACATGTGATAATTGGAGAAGTCCGGATTTGAAGGTTGGCAAAGAAAAAATATGGTCGGAGATACAGGTACTTACCATATATTGTTATATGTTTTTTTTGTTGACTATTTGTTGACCATATATTGTTATAATATTACTTTATAATAACACACTCCATGTGTATGTTTTTTAGAGATCCTTTCACATCGATGAAAGCCGGCAAAAATATTGTATTCAATTGGCCGGAAAAAGACTCCGAGGATTTCGATCCTTTTTGTCCAACAAATTTCTCAAGGATGAGGAAGGAAAATTTGTTGAAGCAGAACGGCCAATGAAGTATGCCGAGATTATTTCAGCCGATGAATGGAATAACTTTGTCGCCAAACGAAGAAACGAAAAATTCCATGTAATGTCTATTAATTATGGTATTATACAATTGTTAAGTTACTTGGTTCTAATATGCCTTAAACTTTTTTATCTAGGAAGTAAGCGACAAAAATCGGAAAAGGGCATCAAAACCCGCGTATCCGTACAAAAAAGGGCGTACGGGATATGCACGGTTACAACAAAGAATTGTGAGTATATTCAAATGCTATGAGCTTATACATTGTCACAATATGTTATAATTGATGATCTTATAATCTAATTCAATGTGTAGCTAACCGAGGAGAAAAGTGACGCAACATCTCTTCCGGAGCACGTATTATGGAAGGCTGCTCGGGTTGGGAAGGATGGGGCTGTCGTTGAAGCGGTCCAAAATGTTTATGACGAATGTGTAAGTATATGTAACATTATTTCTTTAATTATATCGAAAATTTTGTTAGACATATAATTCATTTTTAATCTCCTCTAATAATATTTCAGGAGACTTTATCCCAAACCTTACCTTCAACCGAGGTCCAGGATTGCAGGAGCGTACTTAGTCGAGTACTAAATGTTCCTGAGTATTCCGGTCGTGTGAGGGGTAAGGGTTTTGGTGTGACTCCGTCGTCATTTTATAAAAAACCAAAAACAAAAAATCCTACCAACAAAGAGGTGATGGAGACCTTGGCGGAGTTAAGGGCACAAGTACTCCAACTGCAAAACGAGAATGCAAGGTATAGAGAGGAAATGTGCGCTTCCGAGGCAAAAGATACTAGTGACCGAGCTAGTATCAATTGTCAACCGAAATTTCCCAAGGTAATTATATATGTTATTATGAAATTAAAATAGCACTTTTTTACTTGACACATATACACGTTAACAATAACATTTATTATTGGTTTAGGGCATTTCACCTTGTCAGCTGTATCTATCGTCACCAACTTATCGCATAGTTGGCAAGGGAAAAGTGCACAATACTTCGGGTGAATTACTTCACCATAATCCCCTCCCGGTGGGATATATGAAAGTTTCGGTTGACCTTGTATTAGATACGAACGCCCTTCTACTATTACCTGACGTTGTTTCAGAGACAACGTTGATGCGAGATGCAGTTGGATCCTTTGTTGGTTGGCCGTCATATCTAATTTTCCCTGATGCCGAGGTATATATGTTCTAAATGATTATGAATATTTAGTATTCACATTTCAATTCAGCTACAATTATGATATTTAATCAATCCTTATTACATGGTAATGTTAGACTCCTACAAGACCCACACATAAAGTTGGTAAAGGGATTTCAAGACGCATCGAGTCGGTTGCATCTCAAAAAGAGGTACAAATATATATACCTATTGAATTATATACGCAACGATTCTGTTGCATCACAAAAAGTCATGATTTATTTTATATGAATTTTTAGGTTCCCGGTCGAAAGTTGAAAAGCGCTGCTAAGGATATTCCAACGACGTCCGGGACAAAATCTCAAATTATGATGCGTCTTGAGAAAATGGTGGATGAGTCCAATATTATGCATGGGGCCATTCGTAGTATAGATTTTGATGAAGGTGTTTTCGGAGCTGCTCATTTCGAAATAATTGCAAAGGAGGACATGCAACAACTTTTTGAACACGACGAATTGGGCATCGCTGTCATTCATACATACATATGATACTCCGATCAATCTATAATTTACTTAGTTGAACAATTTATTTACACATTTCAATGAGTAGTCTAATGTTTATTATGTTTCTATTTAAGGTATATGTATGTAACATTGATGCGGGGAACTGAATTGTGTAACCGTTTCAATTTTATTGCTGCTTCCTGTATCAACGCAACGTTAATAACGAAAAATCCAACATCCGTAAAGAATGATCTAGTCGATAGATTCATGGAGGCCGGCGATAATACTACACCCAGTTTGTATTTTTTACCGTTTAATTCTGGCAACGGGTTAGATTTTCTTTCTAATAATTTCATTCTAATCTATGTATATCTTTTACGTAGAAAATTTTCATTCATCTAAATTTTTGTTTTATTTTACAGTGGTCACTGGGTGTTGGTTGCTATGGATCTTTCGAGACTAATAGTGTATTATCTCGATTCGTTATCGGGTGATTGGAGTAAATATCCGAGTATGAAGAAAACGGTTGACGCGTAAGTGAAATTCCCCCAAATATTCGTGTGTATTTGTATATTTAATTATGTCTGTCAGATTGATCTCAATATACGTTTTTATTTTGTTAGGGCAATAATAAAATTTAGATCGAAAAAGAATTATCGTAATAGGAAGGACATTACCTGGGTCAGAGTTCAGGTATATATTAAGTATCTTATTTTTGCTTATAATAGTGTTTGTTTTTTTGCTTATAATAGTGTTTGTAAGAAATTAACTATATATATATTGTTTGTTTTTCTGTGTAGTGTCCTCAGCAAAATAATTCGGTAGATTGCGGATTTTTTGTATTGAGATTTATGAGAGATATCATTGCGTTGAATCGTATAGACATCCCAAAAATGGTATGGAATAATAACTTAGGGTTTATTTTAATATTATCGGATATTTCATCTAATTTGTTACTAAATCATGAATATGTTTTATTCTCTTAATTGTAGTACTTTGAGGAATACAAATCTTACTCAAGAGCTCATTTGGATGAAATGAAGGATGAATTGTGTCAATTCATTGTTGATCAAAGAATCATATAGCTAGGTTGTATATTGTTGTACATATATGTATGGAATGTTGTTGTTGTATGCTGTTGTTGTATATATGTTGTATATTGTTGTTGTACTTTTACTAAATCATGAATATGTTGTTGTATATTGTTGATCAAAGAATCATATATTAATGTTGTATATATGGAGGATTAATGTTGTATATAAATGGATTCATGTTGTATATATCAATGGATTAATGGTGTATAACATTGGATTAAAGGATGAAATCAATATGAATTTTACACTTTTGCAGCATGCGAACAGGTTACCAATTAAATATCCACTGTTTTTCAAACAAATTTTTTTAAAATAACTAACACTTTAGAGGGCGCTTTGTCCAGAAAGCGCCCTCTAAACACTTTACATTGACAACTTTAGAGAGCGCTTTTTTCTGAAAGCGCCCTCTAAACACTTTACATTGACAACTTTAGAGGGCGCTTTTTCCTGAAAGCGCCCTCTAAACACTTTACATTGACAACTTTAGAGGGCGCTTTTTCCAGAAAGCGCCCTCTAAGGTGTCCCTTTATGGACCACTCCAGAGGGCGCTTTTTTCTGAAAGCGCACTATAATGTGGCCACTTTAGACAGCGCTTTCTCCAGGAAAACAAAGCGCTGTCTTTACCTATGCCAGCGCCACTTTAGAGGGCGCTTAAAAGCGCTGTTATAGGCCAAAATAAGCGCCCTCTTTTCCCTTATTTGGCGTAGTGGGGGAAGTTTAATGAACATTTCTTTAAAATGGCTAGTTAGTGGAATAATTGTGAGAAAAGTAATATTTTATTAATTAAATGAATTAAAAATATATATAATATTATTTTATTAATTAAATGAATTAATATAATATATAATCATATTACATAAATAAATAAATATTAAAATATTAAAATTATGTTTCATTTTGGCGCCAAAAATTGATGGATGACTTAACAACTTTTATATATAAGATATTTGACTTAACTTTTCATATTCTACCAATTTCTATCATCAATCACAAAAATAATTATTTAAATAAATCATTCACCTAAATAAATTAAATAAATACATAAATAAATAATTAAATCGAGGTGTTACATCAATCATTTATTTATTTAAGCGTTATCTCATCAAACAATTAATTTATTCTAAAAATCATAGACCATAATAAGAGTAGTAATCCTCTCGTAGTTACTCCCTCCGGAACCAATATTACGATCATATTCAAATACATTTATTTAAAGAATGATAGTTTGTTATTTGTTTTGATATAAAATTTATAAATTGAAGACACTTTTGTTTGTCTTGGTTATAGATGTTGAGGTCGTTTTAAGTTTAAATAAGTTGTTTACTAACTTATATTGTTGTATTGTAGAGTAAGTGTAAGCGACTATTTTGATAAATGAGGCGGTAGTAAGAAGATATTTGATAATAATACCTCTTATGCATATTCAAATTCAAATGTTATTCATAAGGTATGAAAGAAGACTGTTGAAGATGATTGAATTTTTATTGAAATTCTTAAGGTATTAAAAGAAAAATAATAGAGGATCTTTGAATGGTTCACTACATATACAAAAACAAATTTAAAGTATTACTAATTATGGTTTTGTAATGAATACTTATGATATTCATGTTGTGTACGGTTAATAACAAAAAATTAGATAAGACAGAAAATTTTAAATGAGGTTCTCACTCATTAGTGATAGAAAATAAATTGATTTATATACTAATGACAGAAAGCAGTCCTTTCAAAATTTGAGTTTTTAGTATTTAAAAACCTTAATAATTTTTTCTTCTAATAGACAACCTTTAAAACATTTGATATTTTCTTAGACACGGCTCAAGATGGTAATTATCATTCTTCTTAAAAATTATCGAATTAAAAAATTGAAAAACTTAAAACCTTAGAGTTAATTAAGTAAATAATTAGTCATTTGTGATATATATATATATATATATATATATATATATATATATATATATATATATATATATATATATATATATATATATATATATATATATATATATATATATATATATATATATATATATATATATATATGTAATCTTTTATTTGATTATTTATATTTATGTTATATAACTTTTTATATTTTTCATACAAATAATTTTTTATATATAAAATTAGTTTCTATATTTATATATTTTTAAATTTTATTATCCTAATAAAAAATTGTCAAATTAATTCATTATTAATGAAAACAAATTAATCAATTATATATTATCATGTTTCCTTCAATTTTAACTTTTAACAAAATATATTTTAAATAATAAATACACACTCGTCCCAAAATAATTTATGTATTTAAACAATTATATAAATCAAATACATTGATCATTGATTATTTAAATTATTTAATAAACTTAAAAAGTAAAAACTCTTATAATATAGATGAGAAGGAGTAATAAACCAACCTTCAGCATCTCTCAAAAATTCTAAAAAAAAGTTTACAAAGTCATATATATATATATATATATATATATATATATATATATATATATATATATATATATATATATATATATATATATATATATATATATATATATATAATTTATTTTATTTATTTATTGAGAACTCTATATTTAAAGAAGAAATTTTGACTATTTCAATTTTCATAATAATGTGAAATACATAAAGTAAAAATAATAATATAAAAAATGATCAAAAGTAGTGTTATAATAATATAGAATTATGTATTTATATTATTTCAATTTAGAATTTATAAGCTCTACTTGATATATTTCTAATGATAAGGTCATTACACAACACTATTTTGAAATAAAAAGAGTCTGTAGAATAAAAAGATGGATAATGAATTAACATCGATGTTATAACATTTTTTATAAGCATGTTCTCATGACAAATCTTCAACATTTTTGTTGGATCATGCTCATCTCATGTATCATAAACTACATGTTTTCAAACTCTAACTATTTTTGTCACTTTATTCATGCATGTTACAGATTAAATGCCAAAAATATTCCACCTTATTGGCGTGCCATATATTAACTTGTATAAAAGTATTTTAGTCTATATAGGCATCATGTCATGCATCATTTGCATGAAGTTTATTCAACTCATAATTGAATGCTCTTTGATGGTTTGAATATGATGTTGAATTTGGCTAGTTTAATATATGTCGAAGTAGGATATTTGACACGAATAAGGAAGTGTCAAACCATCTAGTGTCTTGAGTTATATTAGTGTGTCGAAATGTCAAGCCATATTACTTCACACAGGATTTCGATTTAGGCCTATTTTTAGTAGTGTTAACTATTTTGGGCTTTTATAATTTTGAGTCTTGGCTTAGGGTGCAAGCTAACCTAAATCTCTAAATAAAGAGAGTAAAACTTGTTCTTTTAATGAAGTGAATAGAGTATTCATAACATTGTGGTCATAGTATTTTACAGTTGCAAAGTGAATAAGAAGTTTTTCACAGTTTGTGGGCAGAGAGAAACTCTGCAAAATTTTATTACTCTTCTCCTTCATCGTTCTTTATTTTCTTTCTCCATTGTTCTTCTCTTTTCATTGTTATTGTGTTAGTGATAGCAATCTTCTTCATCAAGATTGATTGAAATTCTCCATAGGTTGTGGTGGATTTTCAACATCTGGTATCCAGAGCTCCAATTGAAACGATTCGTGGGAAGAAAATCACCATGGCAACGAATCATCCAAACGGGCATTTTTCAGGAAATCTTCTGATTCTCAAGAACAACAATTATGAGAACTGGTGCAAGCAGATAAATATTGTGTTTTGTTATCAAGATCTTTAGGATCATGTGAAGGAAGAAGTAACAACGCTTGCAGAAGACGCGACAGATCAAGAAAAGGTTGTACATAAAGAATTGAAGAAGAAAGATTATAAAAATCTCTTTATAATCCATCAATACGTTGATGCAGATAACTTTGAAAAGGTTAGTGATGCAGAGTCAGCAAAAGAAGCATGGAAAATTCTAGAGAAATCGTTTGGAGGCACAAAGAAGGTGAAAGAGGTGAAGTTACAAACTCACAAAAGAACGTATGAATTGCTTCAGATGGAAGACGATGAAAGCATAACTGATTTCTTCACCAAGGTTACAAAACCGGTGAATAAAATCAAAGTACGTGGAGAAGTGTTGACATCAAGATCTGTTGTTGGAAAGATCTTGAGGACGTTGGCTCCAAAGTTCGACCACGTGGTAGTAGCCATAGAAGAGTCGAAAGATTTTTCAAAAATGACAAAGGAAGAGCTTCAAGGGATGCTTGAATCTCATGAGCAAAGAATGGCTGAAAGAGCTGCAGGAAAGTCGAAGAGTGATATGGCTTTGCAGGCGCAATCAACAAAATAAAGGAAAGAAAAAGGAAGCAGGAATGGCAACAAAGGTAGAACAGTCTATAACAATTCGAATGGCCGAAATCAGCGAGAAGGAAACTGGTCGAATCATAGAAAACCCTGGAACCAAGGTAACCAAAGAGGTGGTGTTGCAGGTAGAGGAAGAGATGGTGGTCAAAATCCAGACAAGAGTCACATTCAGTGTTACAACTTTCAGAAGTATGGTCACTATTCTAGTGATTGTCCAGAAAAGCAGAAGAATCAAGAAACTTATGCAAAGCTGGCGAAACATAAAGAAGAAGAGACGTTGTTGATGGTTACAACAAGAGATAAAGAGAGATTCAAGGACCAATGGTACTTGGACTCAGGATGCTCATCACACATGTCTGGAAGGAAAGATTGGTTTGTCAACATAAAGCCATCAATGAAGAACATAGTGAAATTTGCAAATGAAAACACTCTAGCAGCTGAAGGTGTTGGTGATGTTCTGATTATGAGGAAAGATGGCAAGAGGTTAGTATATTCAAATGTGTTGTACATACCAGGCATGAAGATTAATTTGCTTAGCATAAGATAGTTTGTTGAAAATAACTACAGAATGTTGATCGAAGACAAGATGATGAGAGTTCTCGACTCAAATGGAAGGTTGATCTTGAAGGCTCCAATGTCTTATAATAGAACCTTTAAGATTGAACTAAATGTGATGGAGCATAAGTGCCTTGTAACAGCAGCCAACAGAGATGAATGGATATGGTATTATAGACTTGGCTATCTCAATTTCAAAGACATCAGAGTTTTGAAGAGAAGAAATATGGTTTCAGGATTACCAGAAATCGATATTCCAAACGAAGTGTGTGAAAAATTTATGCAGATGAAGCAACATAAGAACAACTTCAGTAACGATGCAGGAAGCAAGTCAAAGACAATTCTTGAAGTCATATACTCTGATGTATGTGGTCTTCTTCAGGTGGATTCGATTGGAGGTAACAAATACTTTGTTACATTCATAGATGATTTCAGTCGAAAATTATGGTCTTACCTAATCAAGAAGAAAAGTTAAGTGATCGAGGTATTTGTCAAGTTTAAATCTCTATGGTAGAAAGACAAAGCGGTCGAAAGATCAAGATTTTGAGGAGTGATGGTGGTGGATAATATGTGTCAAAAGACTTCGATGCATTATGTGTGAAAGAAGGGATTGTGCATGAGGCGGTGCCACCCTACACTCCACACCAGAAAGGAAGAGTAGAACCATCATGAATATGGTTAGAAGTATGTTGAAAGGCAAGCATCTACCCAAATAATTATGGGGAGAAGTTGTGTCGAATGCGACATATATCCTGTATAGATGTCCAACGAAGAAGCTAGAAGGAATCATGCCAGAAGAATATTAGTCTGGTGTCAAGCCTAGCTTGAGTCATCTTAGGGTGTTTGGATCAATAACACATAGACATGTGCTATATTAGTTGAGAAGAAAACTTGATGACAAGTTGATTTAGATGATCCTGATAGGATATCATTTGACTTAAGGATACAAGTTGTTCCACCCAGGGAATAAGCAAGTGGTGATCAGCAGGGACGTGATCATAGATGAGCTTAAGGAGTGGGATTGGACTGAGAATGCCAACAGAGATTCAGTGAGAATCTTTTATGACAAACCATCTAGTGAAGTCGAAAGAGAAGTTCGACATAAAGAAGTCAGAGGTGAAGCATGCCCAAGCAGACCTCAAAGAATAAGACACATGCCTGCAAGGTTGCAAGAACATGTGACTACATCATATGATGTGGTCAATGAAGAAGGTGAGCTGGTACACTATACTTTCTACGCAGATGTCGAACCAGTCAATGCAGTTGAGGCATTGAAAGATTCGAAATAGATGAAAGCAATGGACGAAGAGCTGAAGTCAATCGAAGTCAACAACACTTGGTCACTTGTCGAATTTCCCCAAGACAAGAAGGAAATCAATGTGAAGTGGGTATATAAGATGAAGTTGAATCCCAAAGGAGAAGTGACTCGACACAAGGTGAGACTTGTGGCGAAAGGATTTCTTCAGAAAGAAGGAATCGACTTCGACGAAGTTTTTGCACCTATTGCTAGGATCAAAACAATCAGGTTGGTTGTTGGTCTAGCAAACATAAACAATTGACATATGTTCCAGATGGATGTCAAATGTGCATTTCTGAATGGTCCCTTAGAAGAAAAAGTTTATATTGCACAACTAGCTGGGTTTGTGAAACAAGGTGAGGAAAGAAAGGTGTACAGGCTGCAGAAAGCCCTGTATGGACTTAAACAAGCTCCAAGAGCTTAAAATAAGAAGATAAATGATTTTCTAAGGGAGAAGGAATTTGTGAAGTGAAAATCTGAACATGGAGTATATGTAAGAAAAAGCAAGAGTGAATTGCTTATATTATGTCTCTATATCGATGACTTATTGATAACAGGTAGCTGCAAGAAGGAGATCGAAGACTTCAAAGGTGATCTCAACAAGGAATTCGAAATGTCAGATCTGGATGACATTTCATATTTACTTGGCATCAAATTCTACAAGAGTGGTAGAGGTTTGATGATGCATCAAAGAAGGTATGCAGGCGAAATACTCAAGAGATTTGAGATGCAAGATTGCAACCCAACTTCGACTCCAGTTGAACCCAGATTACAACTGTCGAAAGATTCAAATGAAGATGATGTCGATCCAACAATATAGAAGACTTATTGGGTCACTTTGATACCTTTGTCACACAAGGCCTGACTTAGGATATAGTGTAGGTATGGTGAGTAGGTTTATGCAGAAGTCAAAGGTATCACATCTAGCAGCGACGAAGATGATACTAAGGTATCTGAAAAGAACTCTCGACTATGGAATTTTATTTCCTGCAACTGGTGAAGGAAAAGAATGCAAATTAGTGGGATACACTGACTCAAGTTGGTGCAGTGATGTTGAGGATCGAAAGTCCATAACTGGCTATGTGTTTATGCTAGGGTGTGCATCAGTTGCTTGGAGTTCGAGAAAAGGATCCAATAGTGGCATTATCATCGCACGAAGTAGAATACATAGTTGCTTCCCTTTGTGCATATCAAGCAACGTGAATGGTGAATTTGGTCGAAGAGATAACAACGAAGAGTCATGGAGAAATTACCATGAAGATCGACAGCATGCCAACTATCAACCTGGTGAAAAATCTGATAGTACATGGTCGAAGCAAGCACATCGAGATGAGGTTCCATTATCTTTGAGAGCATGTAGCTGATGGGAAGATGAATGTGGAACGATGCAGAACTTAGAATCAGATTGCAGACATCATGATGAAAGGAGTGCATGTCGAAGTGTTCAGAAGACTAAGAGCTATGATGAATGTAGATAGCTTAGACACAATGACTTAGGTGACGTGTTGAATAGTAATTCCTTGTGTCGAAGTAGGTTGCTCGACAAGAACAAGGAAGTTTCGAACCACCTAGTGTCTTGAGTTATATTAGTGTGTCGAAATGTCAAAGCATGTTGCTTCACACACGATTTCGACTTAGGCCTATTTTTAGTAGTGTTAACTATTTTGGGCTTTTATTGTTTTGAGTCTTGGCTTGGGGTGCAAGCTAACCTAAATCTATAAATAGAGGGAGTAACTCTTATTCTTGTAATAAAGTGAATAGAGTATTCATAACATTGTATTCACAGTATTTTACAGTTGCAAAGGGAATAAGAAGTTTTCCATAGTTTATGGGCAGAGAGAAACTCTGCAGAATTTTATTACTCTTCTCCTTCATCGTTCTTTACTTTCTTTCTTCATTGTTCTTCTCTTTTAATTATTATTGTGTGGGTGATAACAATCTTATTCATCAAGATTGATTGAAATTCACCATAGATTGTGGTGAATTTCCAATAGATAAAAATATTTTTTTTTCAATTTTTTTAAAGGACGAAAATAATTATATAATGATATTAGAAAAAAATTATTAAAAAAAAAGAAAGTTAAACATAATTTACCTATTATAAAGATCCATTTATGTCAAAGAAAAATACTAATGAAATATAAAAGACACTTGGTAAGTATTCGAAAGTTTAGTACTCTCTTTTTTGTGAAGTATTAACTAAATTTTTGTTATGATATTAGAATGTGAAAAAATTAAAACATCAAAATGCAAAACATGAGACTAAACAAGTGATCTACTACTTAGAATTAAATCCAGAATATTGTTTTTTTTAATAAGCAAGATATATTGATTATGAGTATAAGGGGGTACTCTTCACATTTACAAACAACAATCTATTTTAATTGCTCTAAAGGATGATTACACCATTCATACAAACTACATACCCTACTCCTCTTAAAATCAATGACCAGCCAAAGCCATGAAATTAACTTAACATTGAAAACCAGTTCACTAACAACACATTCCCTATTATTGAATAAACCGTCATTCCTCATTCTCCATAGACACCAAGAAGTAGTCATCCATAGTAGAACCTGTTTCCATACAGAAACAGAAAATTGGCAATGGAAAAACAAGTGAATCAGACTTTCATCAGCACCTGAACAAAAGTACACCAATTGCCTGCATTATTTAGGATAATTAATCTTTTTATGAGTTGTACTCTAGTCGCCAATCTGTCTAATATGAATCTCCAAGAAAACACCTTAATCTTCGAAAGGACTTTAGTTTCTCATATCAGTTCGAGTGAATCTTTCATTTTTGAGTCCAACTCTATTATTTCCATTCTATACATCAACAGTTTGTAACAAGAGTGCACAGAAAAAACCTTGTCTGCACAACCAGTCCACACAAACTCATCATGTTTTCCTCTATTTCTGAGTCCAATTGTTTAAACATCGTAATGAACAAGTTACTATTAAGATATCTCATTAATTATTTTCCTGACACACTTCAAACATATAACTTATGTGATCTTGGTTATGTGGGGATCCTTTCACTTGGAATGATAAGTAGGAAAGAGATCAAAATATCAAAGCCACTTAGGTTGTTATGTAATAATTTCTAATTGAATTTCACACTTTGTTTTGGCGTTTGTTATGTAATAATTTCTAATTGAATCTCACAATTTGTTTTGACGTTTGTTACTATGATTTGATTTTGTCACTCTGTGCTTCTGCACGGTAAGTGAATTAATATCTTAGATAATTTTATAGAAATATGACTAAAATACAATAGAAATATATGGATTTTTTCATCCAGGTAAAATGAAAAAGATTGTTCTTTACTGTAAGAACGTATACAAGTTAAAGCACCCACTTTTCATATCAATTATCCATACAACTTGACACAAATGGTTTTAGAAAGATTGAGATAATGTAAAAGAAACGGCGATAATGGTGCTCTAAGATGAGATAGGCTTAAAAACTCGATATAGTTGACTGTGTAGTGTATCAATTCCTATCTATGTAGTTTATGCACACTTAGTCGTGTATTTTTGGCAGCATGGAGTGAAGTGAATTTTCAATAAATCTAATTAATAAATAAAGTATACTAGATGATACAATTAACATCACATTATCAATTTATGCATAGAAACAAGGCACATAAAGCAAACATTGTCTTGACAGTATGGTCATAAACAAGACAAGTAGGAAGATTAGTTTTGACCATAATTTTTGGCAAAACATGTTCTCAAAATTTGGGACCAAGATGTCTTATGGTAGAGGTTTTGTCAAATTTGGGAGAGACGTATTTGGGAAAGGTTGTGTCAAATTTAAAACAAGGTTATATTTATCGAGACAGTCAACATTATAACAGTGAAAGTGTAAAATTAGCTGGTAGTTGTCGCATTACGCAAAAAACCGGCGGGAAAACAAGAACAACAGAGCCGCCACCGTGCGTTATTTATCCCAAAAGAGGGAAAGGAAACGCTCAGAGTAAACCTGGAAAAAGCATGGTCTCGCGACCAAAGAGAATGGGATCGGGAGTCGGTTATGCGAAGGGAAGGTATTAGCACCCCTACGCATCCGTCGTACTCGACGGGATTCACGCACAAAAGGCAGGAAAATGGTTGCTAAAACATTGCTCACAAACATCTATACAGGCTGAAAGAGACACAAGAAAACAAACAAGGATGACTCGGCAGGATATCGCATCCTGGGCCTACTTAGTCTATCAGACATAGACATCAGAGTCAAAGTAGTTCGAACTGGGGAAACGACACATGCTCGCTAGGATGTCGCATCCTATGCATACGTATCTCCTCGGACGAAGGAGAATCAGAACATCCGTAGCTCGGCTAACACGCACACAAACCAACACAGGCAAAGGCAAACATGGAGCCTGAATGCCAATCACTGGACTTACATCAGCATCCGAACCAAAAACACACACAAGGAGGCAAACGTGGAGCCTGAATGCCAATCACTGGACTTACATCAGCATCCGAACCAAAACACACACACTGGAATCCGAACGCCACTCGATGGACTTACATCAGCTTCCAAGCACACAACAACACAAAACAAAGACACAGGCAAAAGAAGGGTCTCGATTGCAACTAGGGCATGAGAAGGGGAAGGTCTCAATCGCAACGAGGGCGAGAGAAAAGAATTAGTGTTAGTTGTTAGTCAAACTCGACAAGACATCGCATCTCGTGCCTACGTATCTCATCTGGACATGAGAATCAGAGTTGCCGTAGTTCGGCTAAACTATTCCTGTTGGTTTCTGTTTTTTAAGCGGACCACGTCACTACGCAATCTACCGGATGCTCGACCTTTGGAGACTTACTCACCTGTAGTAGAAGGAGTTGACGTATCCTTAAGAGGGGATAATGTTTGTTTGTGTTTTAGGAAAGCTCAAGCAAGAAAGGGAGTCCTATACGAAGGAACCGTGCTACCTTAATTGTCATGCAAACGAAACTACGCGGAGTCTAGCAAACCTAGGGGATACAATCACATCACACAAACACATACAGCATGAAATAAACACACCAACAAGGGGCTCAAACATCAGGGCTAGGCTTTAGTCGAGGGGTCATATCAACCTCGACAAACAAGCCTCTGTATCAAGGTGAGGTTAACTCTTAACCTTGACATTGAGAGTCAAGGTGAAGCCAGATGAAAGGTGAGTGAAGATGAGACTTCACAGCTCTTATCCCTGGTCAGGGAGAGCTTCAGACAAAGGAGCGTGGGTTCAGAATGTGGGAACCCTTCTACACTCAAGACACGGACTCAACTGTACAATGTACAAGATCTTGGGTTAATGTCCTCAATGCATCAACACAGTGGTGTGAGCAGAGGGACGACTCAACAGAATAGCGGGAGATAGATTGCATATCTCTTATATCCGCCAATCGCCTCATTGAGGTCTTTACCTGCTTGGGGACAAAAGTAAACAAGCACAAACATCGCCTCTTAAGGAGGACTTCAGACAGGTGCCTGGCCAAGTAACAGGCCAGGTCTTCCAGACTACATGGAGACAAGAGAGTCTACCTCAATGCAAATGCTTATACAAGCAAAGCAATGCAAGTTCTTAAGAGAACTGAGCAACTATGGGTACCTGAAATCAATCAAATATAATCAGCATCCCAATCATTATCTCAAAACAACAACATAAGAATCAACAAATAATGTACAATCCAACAATAATGTGCATAGCACAAAGCTCAAGTGAATCAAGCACCCTACAACACAAACAAGTTAGTTCACAATAGTCAAATGAAACAATTCAACTTGCATTAATTCCTTTTAAGCACTTTGCTTCTTAACCTGAAAAGTCAAAGTCAAACTCAAACATGAGTAACAAGACCACTAGGACAAGCCTAGGGTCAAAAGGATGGAAAAATGTTGAAACAACAAGTGAAACATGATCATAACCAAGATTTATCAATTAAGAAGAAGGACCAATTGGCCTCACATCCAAACTATGCACTAATTTCATTTTATGCACAATTTAACTCAAAGTAAGCAAATGTGAATCATAAATGAGCAAACAGAATGATTACATCCAAACAAATATCAAAACAGCTCAATAAATTCCACAAAAATTCTATTCTAAACAGAACATATTCAATGAGCTACATGTCAATTTTCATGCAATTTGGACTAGTGGAAGTAGGGGAATTAAAACCAACATGTCATGGCATGCAAAAATCAACCTAAACTAGGTCACAAAACAAGTGTCAACTTCAATCAATTGTAAAACAGTGATATCACATGGGAAATGAATGGGACCAAAGCCAAATTACAGCTAAACATGTTAGGAAGCACTCCACCAAATTTCATATGCATAGGATAAGGGATGAGTATTTAACAAGACATATAAGTTTGCTACTCAAGAAACAATCCAAAAATGCTAAACAACAATCAAAAATGTCAATCAATTAGAAAATGGATCAATTAAATCCACAAAAAATCAGGGTGAAACCTAACATATAAAAGATATCTCATGCAAAAAATCAGAGCCATAGGCCTAAGGTAAGCATGGAAAAATAAATCATGAAGTCAGCATAGCATAGTGTGACACATATTGTCACACTCAAAAAGATTAAATCCTATCTATCAAACCAGAGATCCAACAATCACAAATTATACATCAAAATCTCCAGGCATGAGTCAAGAATCATCATATGAAATTTCATTAAATTTGGAGCTAGCATGATTATTTGGTGATTAAAATGGTAAAACATATGAAAATAGCACACATGACAAGAATCAATATACCATTCCAAAATTTTACCAGGCACAACATGAACTATTATGCCTAAAAAATTCTAGAGAAAAATTGGGATCTAACAAAAAAAGTCCCAATTAATTTGGACTAAAATTGAATTTAATATGAATTTTAGAAGTTTTGTAATATTTATGAAATAATTATTTAATGGATTAATGGATTTATTTCTCAGCGAGTGGCAATAACGTAAATACTGCATGCTGTGACCAAAACGCACAGCTTAACTTAAAGCAGTGGCAGCGTTTCATTGGCTCTTCTTGGCGGTAAACAAGATTCGAAAATTGCCAGGCAGAGAAACGGATCAAACAGCGAAATATTTCCAGAATTTTCACATTCAAACGCGTGTTCATGAGTTCATCACCACCAGATTCAGTTACGAGCAAATCTCAACCAAAATGCACAAACGATATATGGATCTCTTCCTCTTCCAACGTAGATCAAGGATACGGCCATGAAAATGTCTAAAGATTAACGTACAAAGAGATACGATCGAAAGAAGTTTTGTCATACAAACTTTAATCTATGATATCTTGGTGATTAGTGGATGAAATCAAACGATTCAAGCATCAATACACTCTACGTTCAAAGATCTATTGAATCCACATGGAAATTGCGAGTATTAATGATGTCGAATTCTTACCTTCTTGAAGTGTCCGTGTGAAATCCTCGCGTCTTTGGCTTTAATTCTTGAAAACAGATGGAGTATTATGCTGTAGGAGGTGAATGATGAAGGAATTTCAGCTCGACAATGCTTAGATCATGAGGATTCGCCAACTGCCATGTGAGAACTCAAGCTTGCAACAGTGTGAATTGGCCACGATTTTTGCTTCAATCTCCACAAACAGAACTCCACAATCTCCTGCAAATGATGAATTCACAATGAACTAGCACAAAGATTAGTGAAAAATTGATGAATTGATGCAAAAGAGTTTTTGTGAAAAATGGAGAAAAGTGAGAGAATTTTGAGAATTTTTTGGATTGGATCTGAAAAAGTGATTAGTGATCATGCAAAACAGTTACAATTAACAATATATACCAATGCCTTAATCCAAAATTAATCATGATTAGCAAAATGGAGATGATTAGTGTTAAGTGCATTTTCAAGTGTTAGGTCCAATATGCCCTTTCATGATGCAGCTAATTTTTCTGTCCAAACTTGGTTCAAGCAAGTTCTAAATGATATTTTGGAAGTGTTGGAAAAAATCCCATGTGAAAATTCCAAGTATTTTGAGATTTGGACCATTTTGCCCTTACTTTTTAATTGGTACACTTGAAAATTGACCTTTTTATGTGAAGGCTTTTGGCAAAATGTGATGATGGATTATGAAAGTACACATCAAATGTGGTTTGCTCAAAGAAAAACCATCCAATTTGGCCATTCCATGTGAAAGTTATGCCACTTTGAATTTGGGCATTTTTGGAAAATGACTGGACCATATCTTGCCAACCACACATGGGAATTTCAAGTTCTTGGACTTTTTGGAATGGTGAGATCAAGATCTTCAACTTTCATGTTGGACAAAATTCCATTTGAAGCTTGTATGATGAAATAATTTTGAGGAGAAAAACTTTCCATTTTGGGCAGCTGAAATTATAGGTCACCTGCCATTTTAGGAAACTTCTTGTCTGACCTCCAATCTTCAACCTTGGTCTTTGATATGTCAAATGAGACTTATATGGACATGAATGAGGCCTTTCAAACCATCTCACACCTTCCAATCCATAAAATCAGGCACAGTTGACCACATTCGACCACAGTTGACTTTCTAGGGTTTTTGAAGAAATTCAGCTGAACTGTTGAGCTTTGATCATCCAATCTTTGGCCAAACCACTTCAAAATGATCCTTAGACCATATGAACTTGATAAATCAACCCTAGGGCTTTATTCCAATGAAAATAGCACATGCTTGCTTGTTTGACTGATTCTCCTGACCAGTTTGACCAAATTCTTCTGAATGGCTTGCACTTGGGCAAATGGACAATGCAATGTTATGCAGTGACCTATGTTATGCTATGACCTAATATGAAATGAATATTCACAAGGTAGGGTGCAAATTTGAGGTGCTACAGTAGTTTGTCATAAGGATTTGTAATATGTCAATTGCATAGTGTGGTAAAGACAACCAATTTGAAAAAAAAGTGACTATAGGTTGTGTTTAGATGTATATGGTATAAAAAAAATTGTTGTTAATTCTGACTATAAAAATCAGTTTTAGTTTGGTTTATAAAGGAATCAAACAACATGATAATATATTTAGACTTTCTGCAACTAAGTGTTCAGTTTATGGTTGAATGAACTCCAATTTATTTTAACTGAGTTACAGAAAAGAAATTAAATTTTATTAGGAGATGGAACTATAATAAATATATACTTGCATATATGAAAGGAGAGACAATAATAATATATCTTTACAATCATAATACATCTCTCGGAACGATAATACATCAAGAAAGATGCAATGATATTTTCCTTCAAAAATAAAATACTTTACAAAAACAGATATGGTTCCACTTTTCATGTTTCATGTTTCCAAAAAGATACAAAGGAATAAGCTCCAAAAATGTAGAGAAAAATATCATACCTTCACGAAGACTTTACTGTTTCATGTGTCATGTTGCCTTGGGTTGTTGAGAACAACCAAAGTCAAAAGTGAATACAAAAGCTACACTACAGACATTATTCAAAAAATAATTAAGTTAAGAAACCAACCAATTTATAACTTTCTTGCCAAATAAAAGGCAAGGCACAATATGACGAAGGAATTATATTTCAGTAATTCTGTTTGCAAAATAAATAGACATTTCGCCCATATTTTTCAATTTTATTTAAGTTGGAATCTCTCAATATCAAGTGATATAATTGAATAATAGATTCCGATATAAATCCTCTATCATGCTTGTTGTATCTTATATTCTATTGGTCACAATAGCTCAAAAGTTCACCTAAATTAAATTGTCAGAATTTTCATCAATGTCGTTAGTGTATTTTCATTTTAACAGTTGAATAGTTCATATTAAGGTTATTGACTTCATTTTATGAACCAACACACGTTTCTCCCAAGTAAAGTTGAATTTCCTTAAGTGAAAATCTACAAAATATTTTATTAGACGCGTTATTCAGTAACTAATTATACATCTATTTGATTCAATTTGATTCCAGAATTTGGAAACTTGACAAATCTAGAGATTTCATGTAGTAAAGTCAATGATTTTGTCATCAATTTTTTAAGAGGTATTGTGCCTTTCCTTTTCACCCAAATGGTTACAAAACATAAATTCAAAAAAAAATCAAACTAAAGTATCGAAATCAACCAATTAATTACCTTCTCGTGTTTTCCTTCAAATTTATAAACAATTTATTAGTATTGAGAAAATATAAAACATAAATGTTACAAGCATGACATCAAAAATATACACTTTAAGTCTACCGAATCTTACCCGCATGATAAAGCAGTACATCCCTATAACATGATCAGCAACATCTAGTCCCTACAATTAGCAGCATGACCAGCATCTTGAAGTTGGAAATATATAATACTAGCAACTATTGGTCCTCCTGATTTTACTCATAAGCAACGAATTAGTTCATTAAATAAATTAATAATACACAATGAGATTTTATGTCTTTCTTAAAAGGAAAAATCATAGTTTAGGCGCAGAGTTAGAAAAGTATTAAAACTCATAGATCAAAGAAAGGGGAAAATAAAAATGAAAGACAAAAACAGTAGTAAAGGGTATGAGAAAGAATCATGTAAAATTCCAACTTGCTCATCATTTCTTGTATCTGAGGAACACTAACAGCCTTTCATTAATTGTACCTGGCTTTGTAGAAATATAATTAGTAAAGTATTATGTTGAAAATGGAAGATCTGAGTAAATTTATATAATCCCTATTTCTAATTTTATCTCACAATTCATGAATATTTATATGCTATTCCCTCTTCATTCCATTTAGACATTGATTGTCTTCTTCATATATATTTTGCAGGTTGTGTGTCATGTTCGTAATGCTTCCTTTTTACTTTGATTTTCGATCAGAGACGTAAAAAAATGAAAACTTATTGTGATTCAAAATCATATTTGAAGCTTTAAAAGAAAGAACAAATCAAAGCGAAAATAAGCATAATTCTATAAATGAAAGAATCAAGGTAAGGGATGCATTTAGAGGAGGTGGAGAAGAAGCAAGTTGTTGTGGAAGCTTTAGATCAGAATAGAGTCTTGATAGGGGAGAGAGTGAAAATGAAGTTGTGAAAGCATAGAGAGGGAAGAGAGGGAATCGGGATTTTTTAAAAATAGAAGTGAGGTAAATGGAAATTTCAACCAAATAATTTTACAAACCACTGGTGTCGTGACACACGACATGAAAATGAAATGTAGAGCAAAAGGACATTGGTTTTATTTAAGTTGGAATCTCTCAATATGAAGTGATATAATTGCATAATAGATTCCGATATGAATCCTCTATCATGTTTGTTGCATCTTATATCCTATTGGTCACAATAGCTCAAAAGTTCACCTAAGTTAAATTGTCAGAATTTTCATCAATGTCGTCAGTGTATTTTCATTTTCACTACTGAATAGCTCATATTCAGGTTATTGACTTCATTTTAAGAACTAACACAGGTTTCTCTTAAGTAAAGTTGAATTTCCTCAAGTGAAAATCTAGAAAATGTTTTATTAGACGCGTGTTTTAGTAACTAATTATACATCTATTTTATTCCATTTGATTCTAGAACTCGGAAGCTTGACAAATCTAGAGATTTCGTGTAGTAAAGTCAGTGATTTTGTCATGAACTTTTTAAGAGGTATTGTACCTTTCCTTTTCATCCAAATGGTTACAGAATATAAATTCAAAAAAAATCAAATAAAGTATCGAAATCAACCAATTAATTACCTTCTCGTGTTTTCCTTCAAATTTATAAACAATTTATTAATATTGAGAAAATATAAAACTTAAATGTTACAGGCATGACATCAAAATGATACACTTTAAGTCTACCGAATCTTAGCCGCATTATAAAGCAGTACATCCCAATAACATGATCAGCAACATCTAGTGCCTACAATCAGCAGCATGACCAGCATATTGAAGTTGGAAATATATAATACTAGCAAGTATTAGCCCTCCTGATTTTTACTCATAAGCAACAAATTAGTTCATTAAATAAATTAATAATACACAATGACATTTTATTTCTTACTTAAAAGGAAAAATCATAGTTTAGGCTCAGAGTATAGAAAAGTATTAAAACTCATAGATCAATAATAAATTAGAATTTGAAAATGGAAAAGATACCAACCATAAATAATAATAAATCATAATAAAAAACATCAGACAAGAATAAATGTCAATTCGATAGAAATCAAATTTTGAATATGAAGATGGAAATTTAAATAAGTCTAAAAAGAAAGTTAAAAAAAACATAAGAAAAAAGGATATTTATTTTAAAATTCCATTGATTCGAAACTAAGAATAAGAAAAGAGGTCAATCACCATTATATGTGGCTTTTACTATTGCTCTGGTGGTTATAATATCGGTTTTAATTTTCTAATCCATAATAATAAAAAATTCATGGAAATGACTTGACTACTCTATAACAATATAAATAAACAAATAAATAAGGGAAAGAAGAAATAAAAGAAAGGGGGGAAAAAATGAAGACAAAAACAGTAGTAAAGGGTTTGGGAAAGAATCATGTAAAATTTATATCCAACTTGCTCATCATTTCTTGTATTTGAGGAACACTAACACCCTTTCATTAGTTGTACCTGGATTTGTAGAATAATAATTAGTAAAGTATTATGTTGAAAATGGAAGATCCGAGTAAATTTATAAAATCCCTAGTTCTAATTTTATCTCACAATTCATGAATACTTATATGCTCTTCCCTCTTCATTCCATTTAGACATTGATTGTCTTCTTAATATATATTTTGCAGGTTGTGTGTTATGTTCGTAATGCTTCCTTTTTACTTCGATTTTCGATCAGAGACGTAAAAAAATGAGAACTTATTGTGATCCAAAATCATATTTGAAGCTTTAAAAGAAAGAACAAATCAAAGAGAAAATAAGCGTAATTCTATAAATGAAAGAATTAAGGTAAGGGATGCACTTACAGGAGGTGGAGAAGAAGCAAGTCGTTATTGAAGCTTTAGATAAGAATAGAGTCTTGATAGGGGAGAGAGTGAAAATGAAGTTGTGAAAGCGTAGAGAGGAAAGAGAGGGAATCGGGATTTTTTAAAAATAGAAGTGAGGTAAATGGAAATTTCAACAAATAATTTTACGAACCACTGGTGTCGTGACACATGACATGAAAATGAAATGTAGAGCAAAAGGGCATTAATTTTATTTAAGTTGGAATCTCTCAATAAGAAGTGATATAATTGCATAATGGATTCCGAGATGAATCCTCTATCATGTTTGTTGCATCTTATATCCTATTGGTCATAATAGCTCAAAAGTTCACCTAAGTTAAATTGTCAGAATTTTCATCAATGTCGTCAGTGTGTTATCATTTTTACTACTGAATAGCTCATATTCAGGCTATTGACTTCATTTTAAGAACCAACATGCGTTTCTCCCAAGTAAAGTTGAATTTCCTTAAGTGAAAAACTAGAAAAGGTTTTATTAGACGCGTAGTTTAGTAACTAGTTATGCATATATTTGATTCCAGAGCTTGGAAGCTTGACAAATCTAGAGATTTCATGTAGTAAACTCAATGATTTTTTCATGAACTTTTTAAGAGGTAATGTACCTATCCTTTTAATCCAAATGGTTATAGAATATAAATTCAAAAAAAAAAAAACAAATAAAGTATCGAAATCAACCAATTAATTACCTTCTCGTGTTTTCCTTCAAATTTATAGACAATTTATTAGTATTGAGAAAATATAAAACTTAAATTTTACAAGCATGGCATCAAAAATATACACTTTAAGTCTACCGAATCGTACCCGCATCATAAAGCAGTACATCCTTATAACATGATCAGCAACATCTAGTCTCTACAATCAGCAGCATGACCAACATCTTGAAGTTTGAAATATATAATACTAGCAAGTATTAGCCCTCCTGATTTTTACTCATAAGCAACAAATTAGTTCATTAAATAAATTAAGAATACACAATGAGATTTTATGTCTTACTTAAAAGGAAAAATCATAGTTTAGGCGCAACGTATTGAAAAGTATTAAAACTCATAGATCAATAATAAATTGGAATTTGAAAATGGAAAAGATACCAACCATAAATAATAATAAATCATAATAAAAAACATCAGACAAGAATAAATGTCAAATCGATAGAAATCAAATTTTGAATATGAAGATGGAAATTTAAATAAGTCTAAAAAGAAAGATAAATAAAACATAAGAAAAAGGGATATTTATTTTTAAATTCCATTGATTCGAAACTAAGAATAAGAAAAGAGGTCAATCACCATTATATGTGGCTTTTACTATTGCTCTGGTGGTTATAATATCGGTTTTAGTTTTCTAATCTATAATAAAAAAAATCATGGAAATGACTTGACTACTCTATAACAATATAAATAAACAAATAAATAAGAGAAAGAAGAAATAAAAGAAAAGGGAAAAATAAAAAAGAAAGACAAAAACAGTAGTAAAGGATTTGGGAAAGAATCATGTAAAATTTATTTCCAACTTGCTCATCATTTCTTGTATCTGAGGAAAACTAACAGCCTTTCATTAATTGTACCTGGCTTTGTAGAAAAATAAATAGTAAAGTATTATGTTGAAAATGGAAGATCTAAGTAAATTTATAAAATCCCTAGTTCTAATTTTATCTCACAATTCATGAATATTTATATGCTCTTCCCTCTTCATTCCATTTAGACATTGATTGTCTTCTTCATATATATTTTGCAGGTTGTGTGTTATGTTCGTAATGCTTCCTTTTTACTTCGTTTTTCGATCAGAGACGTAAAAAAATGAGAATTTATTGTGATCCAAAATCATATTTGAAGCTTTAAAAGAAAGAACAAATCAAAGCGAAAATAAGCGTAATTCTATAAATGAAAGAATCAAGGTAAGGGATGCACTTACAGGAGGTGGAGAAGAAGCAAGTTGTTATTGAAGCTTTAGATCAGAATAGAGTCTTGATAGGGGAGAAAGTGAAAATGAAATTGTGAAAGCGTAAAGAGGGAAGAGAGGGAGTCGGGATTTTTTAAAAATAGAAGTGAGGTAAATGGAAATTTCAACAAATAATTTTACGAACCACTGGTGTCGTGACACACGACATGAAAATGAAATGTAGAACAAAAGGGCATTGGTTTTATTTAAGTTGGAATCTCTCAATAAGAAGTGATATAATTGCATAATGGATTCCGAGATGAATCCTCTATCATGTTTGATTGCATCTTATATCCTATTCGTCATAATAGCTCAAAAGTTCACCTAAGTTAAATTGTCAGAATTTTCATCAATGTCGTCAGTGTATTTTCATTTTTACTGCTGAATAGCTCATATTCAGGCTATTGACTTACTTTTAAGAACCAACATGCGTTTCTCCCAAGTAAAGTTGAATTTCCTTAAGTGAAAAACTAGAAAAGGTTTTATTAGACGCGTAGTTTAGTAACTAATTATACATATATTTGATTCAATTCGATTCCAGAGCTTGGAAGCTTGACAAATATAGAGATTTCATGTAGTAAAGTCACTGATTTTGTCATGAACTTTTTAAGAGGTATTGTACCTTTCCTTTTCATCCAAATGGTTACAGAATATAAATTAAAAAAAAATCAAATAAAGTATCGAAGTCAACCAATTAATTACCTTCTCGTGTTTTCCTTCAAATTTATAAACAATTTATTAGTATTGACAAAATATAAAACTTAAATGTTACAGGCATGACATCAAAATGATACACTTTAAGTCTACCGAATCTTACCCGCATGATAAAGCAGTACATCCCAATATAACATGATCAGCAACATCTAGTGCCTACAATCAGCAGCATGACCAGCATATTGAAGTTGGAAATATATAATACTAGCAAGTATTAGCCCTCTGGATTTTTACTCATAAGCAACAAATTAGTTCATTAAATAAATTAATAATACACAATGACATTTTATGTCTTACTTAAAAGGAAAAATCATAGTTTAGGCGCAGAGTATAGAAAAGTATTAAAACTCATAGATCAATAATAAATTACAATTTGAAAATGGAAAAGATACCAACCATAAATAATAATAAATCATAATAAAAAACATCAGACAAGAATAAATGTCAATTCGATAGAAATCAAATTTTGAATATGAAGATGGAAATTTAAATAAGTCTAAAAAGAAAGATAAAGAAACATAAGAAAAAAAGGATATTTATTTTAAAATTCCATTAATTCGAAACTAAGAATAAGAAAAGAGGTCAATCACCATTATATGTGGCTTTTACTATTGCTCTGGTGGTTATAATATCAGTTTTAGTTTTCTAATCCATAATAATAAAAAACTCACGGAAATGACTTGACTACTCTATAACAATATAAATAAACAAATAAATAAGGGAAAGAAGAAATAAAATAAAGGGGAAAAATAAAAAAGAAAGACAAAAACAGTAGTAAAGGATTTGGGAAAGAATCATGTAAAATTTATTTCCAACTTGCTCATCATTTCTTGTATCTGAGGAACACTAACAGCCTTTCATTAATTGTACCTGGCTTTGTAGAAAAATAATTAGTAAAGTATTATGTTGAAAATGGAAGATCTGAGTAAATTTATATAATCCCTAGTTCTAATTTTATCTCATAATTCATGAATATTTATATGCTCTTCCCTCTTCATTCCATTTAGACATTGATTGTCTTCTTCATATATATTTTGAAGGTTGTGTGTTATGTTCGTAATGCTTCCTTTTTACTTCGATTTTCGATCAGAGACGTAAAAAAATGAGAACTTATTGTGATCCAAAATCATATTTGAAGCTTTAAAAGAAAGGACAAATCAAAGCGAAAATAAGCATAATTCTATAAATGAAAGAATCAAGGTAAGGGATGCACTTACAGGAGGTGGAGAAGAAGCAAGTTGTTGTGGAAGCTATAGATCAGAATATAGTCTTGATAGGGGAGAGAGTGAAAATGAAGTTGTGAAAGCATAGAGAGGGAAGAGAGGGAATCAGGATTTTTTAAAAATAGAAGTGAGGTAAATGGAAATTTCAACCAAATAATTTTACAAACCACTGGTGTCGTGACACACGATATGAAAATGAAATGTAGAGCAAAAGGGCATTGGTTTTATTTAAGTTGGAATCTCTCAATATGAAGTGATATAATTGCATAATAGATTCCGATATGAATCCTCTATCATGTTTGTTGCATCTTATATCCTATTGGTCACAATAGCTCAAAAGTTCACCTAAGTTAAATTGTCAGAATTTTCATCAATGTCGTCAGTGTATTTTCATTTTCACTACTGAATAGCTCATATTCAGGTAATTAACTCCATTTTAAGAATCAACACACGTTTCTCCCAAGTAAAGTTGAATTTCCTCAAGTGAGAATCTAGAAAATGTTTTATTAGAGGCGTGTTTTAGTAACTAATTATACATCTATTTGATTCAATTTGATTCTAGAACTTGGAAGCTTGACAAATCTAGAGATTTCATGTAGTAAAGTCACTGATTTTGTCATGAACTTTTTAAGAGGTATTGTACCTTTCCTTTTCATCCAAATGGTTACAGAATATAAATTAAAAAAAAATCAAATAAAGTATCGAAATCAACCAATTAATTACCTTCTCGTGTTTTCCTTCAAATTTATAAACAATTTATTAGTATTGACAAAATATAAAACTTAAATGTTACAGGCATGACATCAAAATGATACACTTTAAGTCTACCGAATCTTACCCGCATGATAAAGCAGTACATCCCAATAACATGATCAGCAACATCTAGTGCCTACAATCAGCAGCATGACCAGCATATTGAAGTTGGAAATATATAATACTAGCAAGTATTAGCCCTCTGGATTTTTACTCATAAGCAACAAATTAGTTCATTAAATAAATTAATAATACACAATGACATTTTATGTCTTACTTAAAAGGAAAAATCATAGTTTAGGCGCAGAGTATAGAAAAGTATTAAAACTCATAGATCAATAATAAATTACAATTTGAAAATGGAAAAGATACCAACCATAAATAATAATAAATCATAATAAAAAACATCAGACAAGAATAAATGTCAATTCGATAGAAATCAAATTTTGAATATGAAGATGGAAATTTAAATAAGTCTAAAAAGAAAGATAAAGAAACATAAGAAAAAAGGATATTTATTTTAAAATTCCATTAATTCGAAACTAAGAATAAGAAAAGAGGTCAATCACCATTATATGTGGCTTTTACTATTGCTCTGGTGGTTATAATATCAGTTTTAGTTTTCTAATCCATAATAATAAAAAACTCATGGAAATGACTTGACTACTCTATAACAATATAAATAAACAAATAAATAAGGGATAGAAGAAATAAAAGAAAGGGGAAAAATAAAAAAGAAAGACAAAAACAGTAGTAAAGGATTTGGGAAAGAATCATGTAAAATTTATTTCCAACTTGCTCATCATTTCTTGTATCTGAGGAACACTAACAGCCTTTCATTAATTGTACCTGGCTTTGTAGAAAAATAATTAGTAAAGTATTATGTTGAAAATGGAAGATCTGAGTAAATTTATATAATCCCTAGTTCTAATTTTATCTCACAATTCATGAATATTTATATGCTCTTCCCTCTTCATTCCATTTAGACATTGATTGTCTTCTTCATATATATTTTGAAGGTTGTGTGTTATGTTCGTAATGCTTCCTTTTTACTTCGATTTTCGATCAGAGACGTAAAAAAATGAGAACTTATTGTGATCCAAAATCATATTTGAAGCTTTAAAAGAAAGGACAAATCAAAGCGAAAATAAGCATATTTCTATAAATGAAAGAATCAAGGTAAGGGATGCACTTACAGGAGGTGGAGAAGAAGCAAGTTGTTGTGGAAGCTATAGATCAGAATATAGTCTTGATAGGGGAGAGAGTGAAAATGAAGTTGTGAAAGCATAGAGAGGGAAGAGAGGGAATCAGGATTTTTTAAAAATAGAAGTGAGGTAAATGGAAATTTCAACCAAATAATTTTACAAACCACTGGTGTCGTGACACACGATATGAAAATGAAATGTAGAGCAAAAGGGCATTGGTTTTATTTAAGTTGGAATCTCTCAATATGAAGTGATATAATTGCATAATAGATTCCGATATGAATCCTCTATCATGTTTGTTGCATCTTATATCCTATTGGTCACAATAGCTCAAAAGTTCACCTAAGTTAAATTGTCAGAATTTTCATCAATGTCGTCAGTGTATTTTCATTTTCACTACTGAATAGCTCATATTCAGGTTATTAACTTTATTTTAAGAACCAACACACATTTCTCCCAAGTAAAGTTGAATTTCCTCAAGAGAAAATCTAGAAAATGTTTTATTAGACGCGTGTTTTAGTAACTAATTATACATCTATTTGATTCAATTTGATTCTAGAACTTGGAAGCTTGACAAATCTACAGATTTCATGTAGTAAAGTCACTGATTTTGTCATGAACTTTTTAAGAGGTATTGTACCTTTTCTTTTCACCCAAATGGTTACAGAATATAAATTAAAAAAAAAATCAAATAAAGTATCGAAATCAACCAATTAATTACCTTCTCGTGTTTTCCTTCAAATTTATAAACAATTTATTAATATTGAGAAAATATAAAACTTAAATGTTACAGGCATGACATCAAAATGATACACTTTAAGTCTACCGAATCTTACCCGCATGATAAAGCAGTACATCCCAATAACATGATCAGCAACATCTAGTGCCTACAATCAGCAGCATGACCAACATATTGAAGTTGTAAATATATAATAGTAGCAAGTATTAGCCCTCCTGATTTTTACTCATAAGCAACAAATTAGTTCATTAAATAAATTAATAATACACAATGACAATTTATGTCTTACTTAAAAGGAAAAATCATAGTTTAGGCGCAGAGTATAGAAAAGTATTAAAACTCATAGATCAATAATAAATTAGAATTTGGAAATGGAAAAGATACCAACCATAAATAATAATAAATCATAATAAAAAACATCAGACAAGAATAAATGTCAATTCCATAGAAATCAAATTTTGAATATGAAGATGGAAATTTAAATAAGTCTAAAAAGAAAGATAAAAAAACATAAGAAAAAAGGATATTTATTTTAAAATTCCATTAATTCGAAACTAAGAATAAGAAAAGAGGTCAATTACCATTATATGTGGCTTTTACTATTGCTCTGGTGGTTTTAATATCAGTTTTAGTTTTCTAATCCATAATAATAAAAAATTCATGGAAATGACTTGACTACTCTATAACAATATAAATAAACAAATAAATAAGGGAAAGAAGAAATAAAAGAAAGGGGAAAAATAAAAAAGAAAGACAAAAATAGTAGTAAAGGATTTGGGAAAGAATCATGTAAAATTTATTTCCAACTTGCTCATCATTTCTTGTATCTGAGGAACACTAACAGCCTTTCATTAATTGTACCTGGCTTTGTAGAAAAATAATTAGTAAAGTATTATGTTGAAAATGGAAGATCTGAGTAAATTTATATAATCCCTAGTTCTAATTTTATCTCACAATTCATGAATATTTATATGCTCTTCCCTCTTCATTCCATTTAGACATTGATTGTCTTCTTCATATATATTTTGCAGGTTGTGTGTTATGCTCGTAATGCTTCCTTTTTACTTCGATTTTCGATCAGAGACGTAAAAAAATGAGAACTTATTGTGATCCAAAATCTTATTTGAAGCTATAAAAGAGAGGACAAATCAAAGCGAAAATAAGAATAATTCTATAAATGAAAGAATCAAGGTAAGGGATGCACTTAGAGGAGGTGGAGAAGAAGCAAGTTGTTGTGGAAGCTATAGATCAGAATATAGTCTTGATAGGGGAGAGAGTGAAAATGAAGTTGTGAAAGCATAGAGAGGGAAGAGAGGGAATCATTATTTTTTAAAAATAGAAGTGAAGTAAATGGAAATTTCAACCAAATAATTTTACAAACCACTGGTGTCGTGACACACGACATGAAAATGAAATGTAGAGCAAAAGGCCATTGGTTTTATTTAAGTTGGAATCTCTCAATATGAAGTGATATAATTGCATAATAGATTCCGATATGAATCCTCTATCATGTTTGTTGCATCTTATATCCTATTGGTCACAATAGCTCAAAAGTTCACCTAAGTTAAATTATCAGAATTTTCATCAATGTCGTCAGTGTATTTTCATTTTCACTACTGAATAGCTCATATTTAGGTAATTAACTCCATTTTAAGAATCAACACATGTTTCTCCCAAGTAAAGTTGAATTTCCTCAAGTGAGAATCTAGAAAATGTTTTATTAGACGCGTGTTTTAGTAACTAATTATACATCTATTTGATTCAATTTGATTCTAGAACATGGAAGCTTGACAAATCTAGAGATTTCATGTAGTAAAGTCACTGATTTTGTCATGAACTTTTTAAGAGGTATTGTACCATTCCTTTTCATTCAAATGGTTACAGAATATAAATTAAAAAAAAATCAAATAAAGTATCGAAATCAACCAATTAATTACCTTCTCGTGTTTTCCTTCAAATTTATAAACAATTTATTAGTATTGAGAAAATATAAAACTTAAATGTTACAGGCATGACATCAAAATGATACACTTTAAGTCTACCGAATCTTACCCGCATGATAAAGCAGTACATCCCAATAACATGATCAGCAACATCTAGTGCCTACAATCAGCAGCATGACCAGCATATTTAAGTTGGAAATATATAATACTAGCAAGTATTAGCCCTCCTGATTTTTACTCATAAGCAACAAATTAGTTCATTAAATATGTTCGTACTGCTTCCTCTTTACTTTGATTTTCGATCAGAGACGTAAAAAAACGAGAACTTATTATGATCCAAAATCATATTTGAAGCTTTAAAAGAAAGAACAAATCAAAGCGAAAATAAGCATAATTCTATAAATGAAAGAATCAAGGTAAGGGATGCACTTAGAGGAGGTGGAGAAGAAGCAAGTTGTTATTGAAGCTATAGATCAGAATAGAGTCTTGATAGGGGAGAGAGAGTGAAAATGAAGTTATGAAAGCATAGAGAGGGAAAAGAGGGAATCGGGATTTTTTAAAAATAGAAGTGAGGTAAATGGAAATTTCAACCAAATAATTTTACAAACCACTGGTGTCGTGACACACGACATGAAAATGAAATGTAGAGCAAAAGGGCATTGGTTTTATTTAAGTTGGAATCTCTCAATATGAAGTGATATAATTGCATAATAGATTCCGATATGAATCCTCTATCATGTTTATTGCATCTTATATCCTATTGGTCACAATAGCTCAAAAGTTCACCTAAGTTAAATTGTCAGAATTTTCATCAATGTCGTCACTATATTTTCATTTTCACTGCTGAATAGCTCATATTCAGGTTATTAACTTCATTTTAAGAACCAACATGCGTTTCTCCCAAGTAAAGTTGAATTTCGCCAAGTGAAAATCTAGAAAATGTTTTATTACACGCGTGTTTTAGTAACTGATTATACATCTATTTGATTCAATTTGATTCCAGAACTTGGAAGCTTGACAAATCTAGAGATTTCTTGTAGTAAAGTCACTGATTTTGTCATGAACTTTTTAAGAGGTATTGTACCTTTCCTTTTCATCCAAATGGTTATAGAATATAAATTAAAAAAAATCAAATAGAGTATCGAAATCAACCAATTAATTACCTTCTCGTGTTTTCCTTCAAATTTATAAACAATTTATTAGTATTGAGAAAATATAAAACTTAAATGTTACAGGCATGACATCAAAATAATACACTTTAAGTCTACTGAATCTTACCCGCATGATAAAGCAGTACATCCCAATAACATGATCAGCAACATCTAGTGCCTACAATCAGCAGCATGACCAGCATATTGAAGTTGGAAATATATAATACTAGCAAGTATTAGCCCTCTGGATTTTTACTCATAAGCAACAAATTAGTTCATTAAATAAATTAATAATACACAATGACATTTTATGTCTTACTTAAAAGGAAAAATCATAGTTTAGGCGCAGAGTATAGAAAAGTATTAAAACTCATAGATCAATAATAAATTACAATTTGAAAATGGAAAAGATACCAACCATAAATAATAATAAATCATAATAAAAAAACATCAGACAAGAATAAATGTCAATTCGATAGAAATCAAATTTTGAATATGAAGATGTAAATTTAAATAAGTCTAAAAAGAAAGATAAAGAAACATAAGAAAAAAGGATATTTATTTTAAAATTCCATTAATTCGAAACTAAGAATAAGAAAAGAGGTCAATCACCATTATATGTGGCTTTTACTATTGCTCTGGTGGTTATAATATCAGTTTTAGTTTTCTAATCCATAATAATAAAAAACTCATGGAAATGACTTGACTACTCTATAACAATATAAATAAACAAATAAATAAGGGAAAGAAGAAATAAAAGAAAGGGGAAAAATAAAAAAGAAAGACAAAAACAGTAGTAAAGGATTTGGGAAAGAATCATGTAAAGTTTTTTTCCAACTTGCTCATCATTTCTTGTATCTGAGGAACACTAACAGCCTTTCATTAATTGTACCTGGCTTTGTAGAAAAATAATTAGTAAAGTATTATGGTTAAAATGGAAGATCTGAGTAAATTTATATAATCCCTAGTTCTAATTTTATCTCACAATTCATGAATATTTATATGCTCTTCCCTCTTCATTCCATTTAGACATTGATTGTCTTCTTCATATATATATTGAAGGTTGTGTGTTATGTTCGTAATGCTTCCTTTTTACTTCGATTTTCGATCAGAGACGTAAAAAAATGAGAACTTATTGTGATCCAAAATCATATTTGAAGCTTTAAAAGAAAGGACAAATCAAAGCGAAAATAAGCATAATTCTATAAATGAAAGAATCAAGGTAAGGGATGCACTTACAGGAGGTGGAGAAGAAGCAAGTTGTTGTGGAAGCTATAGATCAGAATATAGTCTTGATAGGGGAGAGAGTGAAAATGAAGTTGTGAAAGCATAGAGAGGGAAGAGAGGGAATCAGGATTTTTTAAAAATAAAAGTGAGGTAAATGGAAATTTCAACCAAATAATTTTACAAACCACTGGTGTCGTGACACACGATATGAAAATGAAATGTAGAGCAAAAGGGCATTGGTTTTATTTAAGTTGGAATCTCTCAATATGAAGTGATATAATTGCATAATAGATTCCGATATGAATCCTCTATCATGTTTGTTGCATCTTATATCCAATTGGTCACAATAGCTCAAAAGTTCACCTAAGTTAAATTGTCAGAATTTTCATCAATGTCGTCAGTGTATTTTCATTTTCACTACTGAATAGCTCATATTCAGGTAATTAACTCCATTTTAAGAATCAACACACATTTCTCCCAAGTAAAGTTGAATTTCCTCAAGTGAGAATCTAGAAAATGTTTTATTAGACGTGTGTTTTAGTAACTAATTATACATCTATTTGATTCAATTTGATTCTAGAACTTGGAAGCTTGACAAATCTAGAGATTTCATGTAGTAAAGTCACTGATTTTGTCATGAACTTTTTAAGAGGTATTGTACCTTTCCTTTCATCCAAATGGTTACAGAATATAAATTAAAAAAAAAATCAAATAAAGTATCGAAATCAACCAATTAATTACCTTCTCGTGTTTCCTTCAAATTTATAAACAATTTATTAGTATTGAGAAAATAAAAACTTAAATGTTACAGGCATGACATCAAAATGATACACTTTAAGTCTACCGAATCTTACCCGCATGATAAAGCAGTACATCCCAATAACATGATCAGCAACATCTAGTGCCTACAATCAGCAACATGACCAGCATATTGAAGTTGGAAATATATAATACTAGCAAGTATTAGCCCTCTGGATTTTTACTCATAAGCAACAAATTAGTTCATTAAATATGTTCGTACTGCTTCCTCTTTACTTTGATTTTCGATCAGAAACGTAAAAAAACGAGAACTTATTGTGATCCAAAATCATATTTGAAGCTTTAAAAGAAAGAACAAATCAAAGCGAAAATAAGCATAATTCTATAAATGAAAGAATCAAGGTAAGGGATGCACTTAGAGGAGGTGGAGAAGAAGCAAGTTGTTATTGAAGCTATAGATCAGAATAGAGTCTTGATAGGGGAGAGAGAGTGAAAATGAAGTTATGAAAGCATAGAGAGGGAAAAGAGGGAATCGGGATTTTTTAAAATAGAAGTGAGGTAAATGGAAATTTCAACCAAATAATTTTACAAACCACTGGTGTCGTGACACACGACATGAAAATGAAATGTAGAGCAAAAGGGCATTGGTTTTATTTAAGTTGGAATCTCTCTATATGAAGTGATATAATTGCATAATAGATTCCGATATGAATCCTCTATCATGTTTATTGCATCTTATATCCTATTGGTCACAATAGCTCAAAAGTTCACCTAAGTTAAATTGTCAGAATTTTCATCAATGTCGTCACTATATTTTCATTTTCACTGCTGAATAGCTCATATTCAGGTTATTAACTTCATTTTAAGAACCAACATGCGTTTCTCCCAAGTAAAGTTGAATTTCGCCAAGTGAAAATCTAGAAAATGTTTATTACACGCGTGTTTTAGTAACTGATTATACATCTATTTGATTCAATTTGATTCCAGAACTTGGAAGCTTGACAAATCTAGAGATTTCTTGTAGTAAAGTCACTGATTTTGTCATGAACTTTTTAAGAGGTATTGTACCTTTCCTTTTCATCCAAATGGTTATAGAATATAAATTAAAAAAAATCAAATAGAGTATCGAAATCAACCAATTAATTACCTTCTCGTGTTTTCCTTCAAATTTATAAACAATTTATTAGTATTGAGAAAATATAAAACTTAAATGTTACAGGCATGACATCAAAATAATACACTTTAAGTCTACTGAATCTTACCCGCATGATAAAGCAGTACATCCCAATAACATGATCAGCAACATCTAGTGCCTACAATCAGCAGCATGACCAGCATATTGAAGTTGGAAATATATAATACTAGCAAGTATTAGCCCTCTGGATTTTTACTCATAAGCAACAAATTAGTTCATTAAATAAATTATAATACATAATGACATTTTATGTCTTACTTAAAAGGAAAAATCATAGTTTAGGCGCAGAGTATAGAAAAGTATTAAAACTCATAGATCAATAATAAATTACAATTTGAAAATGGAAAAGATACCAACCATAAATAATAATAAATCATAATAAAAAACATCAGACAAGAATAAATGTCAATTCGATAGAAATCAAATTTTGAATATGAAGATGTAAATTTAAATAAGTCTAAAAAGAAAGATAAAGAAACATAAGAAAAAGGATATTTATTTTAAAATTCCATTAATTCGAAACTAAGAATAAGAAAAGAGGTCAATCACCATTATATGTGGCTTTTACTATTGCTCTGGTGGTTATAATATCAGTTTTAGTTTTCTAATCCATAATAATAAAAAACTCATGGAAATGACTTGACTACTCTATAACAATATAAATAAACAAATAAATAAGGGAAAGAAGAAATAAAAGAAAGGGGGAAAATAAAAAAGAAAGACAAAAACAGTAGTAAAGGATTTGGGAAAGAATCATGTAAAATTTATTTCCAACTTGCTCATCATTTCTTGTATCTGAGGAACACTGACAGCCTTTCATTAATTGTACCTGGCTTTGTAGAAAAATAATTAGTAAAGTATTATGGTTAAAATGGAAGATCTGAGTAAATTTATATAATCCCTAGTTCTAATTTTATCTCACAATTCATGAATATTTATATGCTCTTCCCTCTTCATTCCATTTAGACATTGATTGTCTTCTTCATATATATATTGAAGGTTGTGTGTTATGTTCGTAATGCTTCCTTTTTACTTCGATTTTCGATCAGAGACGTAAAAAAATGAGAACTTATTGTGATCCAAAATCATATTTGAAGCTTTAAAAGAAAGGACAAATCAAAGCGAAAATAAGCATAATTCTATAAATGAAAGAATCAAGGTAAGGGATGCACTTACAGGAGGTGGAGAAGAAGCAAGTTGTTGTGGAAGCTATAGATCAGAATATAGTCTTGATAGGGGAGAGAGTGAAAATGAAGTTGTGAAAGCATAGAGAGGGAAGAGAGGGAATCAGGATTTTTAAAAATAAAAGTGAGGTAAATGGAAATTTCAACCAAATAATTTTACAAACCACTGGTGTCGTGACACACGATATGAAAATGAAATGTAGAGCAAAAGGGCATTGGTTTTATTTAAGTTGGAATCTCTCAATATGAAGTGATATAATTGCATAATAGATTCCGATATGAATCCTCTATCATGTTTGTTGCATCTTATATCCAATTGGTCACAATAGCTCAAAAGTTCACCTAAGTTAAATTGTCAGAATTTTCATCAATGTCGTCAGTGTATTTTCATTTTCACTACTGAATAGCTCATATTCAGGTAATTAACTCCATTTTAAGAATCAACACACATTTCTCCCAAGTAAAGTTGAATTTCCTCAAGTGAGAATCTAGAAAATGTTTTATTAGACGTGTGTTTTAGTAACTAATTATACATCTATTTGATTCAATTTGATTCTAGAACTTGGAAGCTTGACAAATCTAGAGATTTCATGTAGTAAAGTCACTGATTTTGTCATGAACTTTTTAAGAGGTATTGTACCTTTCCTTTTCATCCAAATGGTTACAGAATATAAATTAAAAAAAAATCAAATAAAGTATCGAAATCAACCAATTAATTACCTTCTCGTGTTTTCCTTCAAATTTATAAACAATTTATTAGTATTGAGAAAATATAAAACTTAAATGTTACAGGCATGACATCAAAATGATACACTTTAAGTCTACCGAATCTTACCCGCATGATAAAGCAGTACATCCCAATAACATGATCAGCAACATCTAGTGCCTACAATCAGCAACATGACCAGCATATTGAAGTTGGAAATATATAATACTAGCAAGTATTAGCCCTCTGGATTTTTACTCATAAGCAACAAATTAGTTCATTAAATATGTTCGTACTGCTTCCTCTTTACTTTGATTTTCGATCAGAGACGTAAAAAAACGAGAACTTATTGTGATCCAAAATCATATTTGAAGCTTTAAAAGAAAGAACAAATCAAAGCGAAAATAAGCATAATTCTATAAATGAAAGAATCAAGGTAAGGGATGCACTTAGAGGAGGTGGAGAAGAAGCAAGTTGTTATTGAAGCTATAGATCAGAATAGAGTCTTGATAGGGGAGAGAGAGTGAAAATGAAGTTATGAAAGCATAGAGAGGGAAAAGAGGGAATCGGGATTTTTTAAAAATAGAAGTGAGGTAAATGGAAATTTCAACCAAATAATTTTACAAACCACTGGTGTCGTGACACACGACATGAAAATGAAATGTAGAGCAAAAGGGCATTGGTTTTATTTAAGTTGGAATCTCTCTATATGAAGTGATATAATTGCATAATAGATTCCGATATGAATCCTCTATCATGTTTATTGCATCTTATATCCTATTGGTCACAATAGCTCAAAAGTTCACCTAAGTTAAATTGTCAGAATTTTCATCAATGTCGTCACTATATTTTCATTTTCACTGCTGAATAGCTCATATTCAGGTTATTAACTTCATTTTAAGAACCAACATGCGTTTCTCCCAAGTAAAGTTGAATTTCGCCAAGTGAAAATCTAGAAAATGTTTTATTACACGCGTGTTTTAGTAACTGATTATACATCTATTTGATTCAATTTGATTCCAGAACTTGGAAGCTTGACAAATCTAGAGATTTCTTGTAGTAAAGTCACTGATTTTGTCATGAACTTTTTAAGAGGTATTGTACCTTTCCTTTTCATCCAAATGGTTATAGAATATAAATTAAAAAAAATCAAATAGAGTATCGAAATCAACCAATTAATTACCTTCTCGTGTTTTCCTTCAAATTTATAAACAATTTATTAGTATTGAGAAAATATAAAACTTAAATGTTACAGGCATGACATCAAAATAATACACTTTAAGTCTACTGAATCTTACCCGCATGATAAAGCAGTACATCCCAATAACATGATCAGCAACATCTAGTGCCTACAATCAGCAGCATGACCAGCATATTGAAGTTGGAAATATATAATACTAGCAAGTATTAGCCCTCTGGATTTTTACTCATAAGCAACAAATTAGTTCATTAAATAAATTAATAATACATAATGACATTTTATGTCTTACTTAAAAGGAAAAATCATAGTTTAGGCGCAGAGTATAGAAAAGTATTAAAACTCATAGATCAATAATAAATTACAATTTGAAAATGGAAAAGATACCAACCATAAATAATAATAAATCATAATAAAAAAACATCAGACAAGAATAAATGTCAATTCGATAGAAATCAAATTTTGAATATGAAGATGTAAATTTAAATAAGTCTAAAAAGAAAGATAAAGAAACATAAGAAAAAAGGATATTTATTTTAAAATTCCATTAATTCGAAACTAAGAATAAGAAAAGAGGTCAATCACCATTATATGTGGCTTTTACTATTGCTCTGGTGGTTATAATATCAGTTTTAGTTTTCTAATCCATAATAATAAAAAACTCATGGAAATGACTTGACTACTCTATAACAATATAAATAAACAAATAAATAAGGGAAAGAAGAAATAAAAGAAAGGGGGAAAATAAAAAAGAAAGACAAAAACAGTAGTAAAGGATTTGGGAAAGAATCATGTAAAATTTATTTCCAACTTGCTCATCATTTCTTGTATCTGAGGAACACTGACAGCCTTTCATTAATTGTACCTGGCTTTGTAGAAAAATAATTAGTAAAGTATTATGGTTAAAATGGAAGATCTGAGTAAATTTATATAATCCCTAGTTCTAATTTTATCTCACAATTCATGAATATTTATATGCTCTTCCCTCTTCATTCCATTTAGACATTGATTGTCTTCTTCATATATATATTGAAGGTTGTGTGTTATGTTCGTAATGCTTCCTTTTTACTTCGATTTTCGATCAGAGACGTAAAAAATGAGAACTTATTGTGATCCAAAATCATATTTGAAGCTTTAAAAGAAAGGACAAATCAAAGCGAAAATAAGCATAATTCTATAAATGAAAGAATCAAGGTAAGGGATGCACTTACAGGAGGTGGAGAAGAAGCAAGTTGTTGTGGAAGCTATAGATCAGAATATAGTCTTGATAGGGGAGAGAGTGAAAATGAAGTTGTGAAAGCATAGAGAGAGAAGAGAGGAATCAGGATTTTTTAAAATAGAAGTGAGGTAAATGGAAATTTCAACCAAATAATTTTACCAACCACTGGTGTCGTGACACACGACATGAAAATGAAATGTAGAGCAAAAGGGCATTGGTTTTATTTAAGTTGGAATCTCTCAATATGAAGTGATATAATTGCATAATAGATTATGATATGAATCCTCTATCATGTTTGTTGCATCTTATATCCTATTGGTCACAATAGCTCAAAAGTTCACCTAAGTTAAATTGTCAGAATTTTCATCAATGTCGTCAGTGTATTTTCATTTTCACTACTGAATAGCTCATATTCAGGTAATTAACTCCATTTTAAGAATCAACACACGTTTCTCCCAAGTAAAGTTGAATTTCCTCAAGTGAGAATCTAGAAAATGTTTTATTAGAGGCGTGTTTTAGAAACTAATTATACATCTATTTGATTCAATTTGATTCTAGGACTTGGAAGCTTGAAAAATCTAGAGATTTCATGTAGTAAAGTCACTGATTTTGTCATGAACTTTTTAAGAGGTATTGTACCTTTCCTTTTCATCCAAATGGTTACAGAATATAAATTAAAAAAAAATCAAATAAAGTATCGAAATCAACCAATTAATTACCTTCCCGTGTTTTCTTTCAAATTTATAAACAATTTATTAGTATTGAGAAAATATAAAACTTAAATGTTACAGGCATGACATCAAAATGATACACTTTAAGTCTACCGAATCTTACCCGCATGATAAAGCAGTACATCCCAATAACATGATCAGCAACATCTAGTGCCTACAATCAGCAGCATGACCAGCATATTGAAGTTGGAAATATATAATACTAGCAAGTATTAGCCCTCTGGATTTTTACTCATAAGCAACAAATTAGTTCATTAAATAAATTAATAATACACAATGACATTTTATGTCTTACTTAAAAGGAAAAATCATAGTTTAGGCGCAGAGTATAGAAAAGTATTAAAACTCATAGATCAATAATAAATTACAATTTGAAAATGGAAAAGATACCAACCATAAATAATAATAAATCATAATAAAAAACATCAGACAAGAATAAATGTCAATTCGATAGAAATCAAATTTTGAATATGAAGATGGAAATTTAAATAAGTCTAAAAAGAAAGATAAAGAAACATAAGAAAAAAGGATATTTATTTTAAAATTCCATTAATTCGAAACTAAGAATAAGAAAAGAGGTCAATCACCATTATATGTGGCTTTTACTATTGCTCTGGTGGTTATAATATCAGTTTTAGTTTTCTAATCCATAATAATAAAAAACTCATGGAAATGACTTGACTACTCTATAACAATATAAATAAACAAATAAATAAGGGAAAGAAGAAATAAAAGAAAGGGGAAAAATAAAAAAGAAAGACAAAAACAGTAGTAAAGGATTTGGGAAAGAATCATGTAAAATTTATTTCCAACTTGCTCATCATTTCTTGTATCTGAGGAACACTAACAGCCTTTCATTAATTGTACCTGGCTTTGTAGAAAAATAATTAGTAAAGTATTATGTTGAAAATGGAAGATCTGAGTAAATTTATATAATCCCTAGTTCTAATTTTATCTCACAATTCATGAATATTTATATGCTCTTCCCTCTTCATTCCATTTAGACATTGATTGTCTTCTTCATATATATTTTGAAGGTTGTGTGTTATGTTCGTAATGCTTCCTTTTTACTTCGATTTTCGATCAGAGACGTAAAAAAATGAGAACTTATTGTGATCCAAAATCATATTTGAAGCTTTAAAAGAAAGGACAAATCAAAGCGAAAATAAGCATAATTCTATAAATGAAAGAATCAAGGTAAGGGATGCACTTACAGGAGGTGGAGAAGAAGCAAGTTGTTGTGGAAGCTATAGATCAGAATATAGTCTTGATAGGGGAGAGAGTGAAAATGAAGTTGTGAAAGCATAGAGAGGGAAGAGAGGGAATCAGGATTTTTTAAAAATAAAAGTGAGGTAAATGGAAATTTCAACCAAATAATTTTACAAACCACTGGTGTCGTGACACACGATATGAAAATGAAATGTAGAGCAAAAGGGCATTGGTTTTATTTAAGTTGGAATCTCTCAATATGAAGTGATATAATTGCATAATAGATTCCGATATGAATCCTCTATCATGTTTGTTGCATCTTATATCCTATTGGTCACAATAGCTCAAAAGTTCACCTAAGTTAAATTGTCAGAATTTTCATCAATGTTGTCAGTGTATTTTCATTTTCACTACTGAATAGCTCATATTCAGGTAATTAACTCCATTTTAAGAATCAACACACGTTTCTCCCAAGTAAAGTTGAATTTCCTCAAGTGAGAATCTAGAAAATGTTTTATTAGAGGCGTGTTTTAGTAACTAATTATACATCTATTTGATTCAATTTGATTATAGAACTTGGAAGCTTGACAAATCTAGAGATTTCATGTAGTAAAGTCACTGATTTTGTCATGAACTTTTTAAGAGGTATTGTACCTTTCCTTTTCATCCAAATGGTTACAGAATATAAATTAAAAAAAAAATCAAATAAAGTATCGAAATCAACCAATTAATTACCTTCTCGTGTTTTCCTTCAAATTTATAAACAATTTATTAGTATTGAGAAAATATAAAACTTAAATGTTACAGGCATGACATCAAAATGATACACTTTAAGTCTACCGAATCTTACCCGCATGATAAAGCAGTACATCCCAATAACATGATCAGCAACATCTAGTGCCTACAATCAGCAGCATGACCAGCATATTGAAGTTGGAAATATATAATACTAGCAAGTATTAGCCCTCTGGATTTTTACTCATAAGCAACAAATTAGTTCATTAAATAAATTAATAATACACAATGACATTTTATGTCTTACTTAAAAGGAAAAATCATAGTTTAGGCACAAAGTATAGAAAAGTATTAAAACTCATAGATCAATAATAAATTACAATTTGAAAATGGAAAAGATACCAACCATAAATAATAATAAATCATAATAAAAAACATCAGACAAGAATAAATGTCAATTCGATAGAAATCAAATTTTGAATATGAAGATGGAAATTTAAATAAGTCTAAAAAGAAAGATAAAGAAACATAAGAAAAAAGGATATTTATTTTAAAATTCCATTAATTCGAAACTAAGAATAAGAAAAGAGGTCAATCACCATTATATGTGGCTTTTACTATTGCTCTGGTGGTTATAATATCAGTTTTAGTTTTCTAATCCATAATAATAAAAAACTCATGGAAATGACTTGACTACTCTATAACAATATAAATAAACAAATAAATAAGGGAAAGAAGAAATAAAAGAAAGGGGAAAAATAAAAAGAAAGACAAAAACAGTAGTAAAGGATTTGGGAAAGAATCATGTAAAATTTATTTCCAACTTGCTCATCATTTCTTGTATCTGAGGAACACTAACAGCCTTTCATTAATTGTACCTGGCTTTGTAGAAAAATAATTAGTAAAGTATTATGTTGAAAATGGAAGATCTGAGTAAATTTATATAATCCCTAGTTCTAATTTTATCTCACAATTCATGAATATTTATATGCTCTTCCCTCTTCATTCCATTTAGACATTGATTGTCTTCTTCATATATATTTTGAAGGTTGTGTGTTATGTTCGTAATGCTTCCTTTTTACTTCGATTTTCGATCAGAGACGTAAAAAAATGAGAACTTATTATGATCCAAAATCATATTTGAAGCTTTAAAAGAAAGGACAAATCAAAGCGAAAATAAGCATAATTCTATAAATGAAAGAATCAAGGTAAGGGATGCACTTACAGGAGGTGGAGAAGAAGCAAGTTGTTGTGGAAGCTATAGATCAGAATATAGTCTTGATAGGGGAGAGAGTGAAAATGAAGTTGTGAAAGCATAGAGAGGGAAGAGAGGGAATCAGGATTTTTTAAAAATAAAAGTGAGGTAAATGGAAATTTCAACCAAATAATTTTACAAACCACTGGTGTCGTGACACACGATATGAAAATGAAATGTAGAGCAAAAGGGCATTGGTTTTATTTAAGTTGGAATCTCTCAATATGAAGTGATATAATTGCATAATAGATTCCGATATGAATCCTCTATCATGTTTGTTGCATCTTATATCCTATTGGTCACAATAGCTCAAAAGTTCACCTAAGTTAAATTGTCAGAATTTTCATCAATGTTGTCAGTGTATTTTCATTTTCACTACTGAATAGCTCATATTCAGGTAATTAACTCCATTTTAAGAATCAACACAAGTTTCTCCCAAGTAAAGTTGAATTTCCTCAAGTGAGAATCTAGAAAATGTTTTATTAGAGGCGTGTTTTAGTAACTAATTATACATCTATTTGATTCAATTTGATTATAGAACTTGGAAGCTTGACAAATCTAGAGATTTCATGTAGTAAAGTCACTGATTTTGTCATGAACTTTTTAAGAGGTATTGTACCTTTCCTTTTCATCCCAATGGTTACAGAATATAAATTAAAAAAAAATCAAATAAAGTATCGAAATCAACCAATTAATTACCTTCTCGTGTTTTCCTTCAAATTTATAAACAATTTATTAGTATTGAGAAAATATAAAACTTAAATGTTACAGGCATGACATCAAAATGATACACTTTAAGTCTACCGAATCTTACCCGCATGATAAAGCAGTACATCCCAATAACATGATCAGCAACATCTAGTGCCTACAATCAGCAGCATGACCAGCATATTGAAGTTGGAAATATATAATACTAGCAAGTATTAGCCCTCTGGATTTTTACTCATAAGCAACAAATTAGTTCATTAAATAAATTAATAATACACAATGACATTTTATGTCTTACTTAAAAGGAAAAATCATAGTTTAGGCGCAGAGTATAGAAAAGTATTAAAACTCATAGATCAATAATAAATTACAATTTGAAAATGGAAAAGATACCAACCATAAATAATAATAAATCATAATAAAAAACATCAGACAAGAATAAATGTCAATTCGATAGAAATCAAATTTTGAATATGAAGATGGAAATTTAAATAAGTCTAAAAAGAAAGATAAAGAAACATAAGAAAAAAAGGATATTTATTTTAAAATTCCATTAATTCGAAACTAAGAATAAGAAAAGAGGTCAATCACCATTATATGTGGCTTTTACTATTGCTCTGGTGGTTATAATATCAGTTTTAGTTTTCTAATCCATAATAATAAAAAACTCATGGAAATGACTTGACTACTCTATAACAATATAAATAAACAAATAAATAAGGGAAAGAAGAAATAAAAGAAAGGGGAAAAATAAAAAAGAAAGACAAAAACAGTAGTAAAGGATTTGGGAAAGAATCATGTAAAATTTATTTCCAACTTGCTCATCATTTCTTGTATCTGAGGAACACTAACAGCCTTTCATTAATTGTACCTGGCTTTGTAGAAAAATAATTAGTAAAGTATTATGTTGAAAATGGAAGATCTGAGTAAATTTATATAATCCCTAGTTCTAATTTTATCTCACAATTCATGAATATTTATATGCTCTTCCCTCTTCATTCCATTTAGACATTGATTGTCTTCTTCATATATATTTTGAAGGTTGTGTGTTATGTTCGTAATGCTTCCTTTTTACTTCGATTTTCGATCAGAGACGTAAAAAAATGAGAACTTATTGTGATCCAAAATCATATTTGAAGCTTTAAAAGAAAGGACAAATCAAAGCGAAAATAAGCATAATTCTATAAATGAAAGAATCAAGGTAAGGGATGCACTTACAGGAGGTGGAGAAGAAGCAAGTTGTTGTGGAAGCTATAGATCAGAATATAGTCTTGATAGGGGAGAGAGTGAAAATGAAGTTGTGAAAGCATAGAGAGGGAAGAGAGGGAATCAGGATTTTTTAAAAATAAAAGTGAGGTAAATGGAAATTTCAACCAAATAATTTTACAAACCACTGGTGTCGTGACACACGATATGAAAATGAAATGTAGAGCAAAAGGGCATTGGTTTTATTTAAGTTGGAATCTCTCAATATGAAGTGATATAATTGCATAATAGATTCCGATATGAATCCTCTATCATGTTTGTTGCATCTTATATCCTATTGGTCACAATAGCTCAAAAGTTCACCTAAGTTAAATTGTCAGAATTTTCATCAATGTTGTCAGTGTATTTTCATTTTCACTACTGAATAGCTCATATTCAGGTAATTAACTCCATTTTAAGAATCAACACACGTTTCTCCCAAGTAAAGTTGAATTTCCTCAAGTGAGAATCTAGAAAATGTTTTATTAGAGGCGTGTTTTAGTAACTAATTATACATCTATTTGATTCAATTTGATTCTAGAACTTGGAAGCTTGACAAATCTAGAGATTTCATGTAGTAAAGTCACTGATTTTGTCATGAACTTTTTAAGAGGTATTGTACCTTTCCTTTTCATCCAAATGGTTACAGAATATAAATTAAAAAAAAATCAAATAAAGTATCGAAATCAACCAATTAATTACCTTCTCGTGTTTTCCTTCAAATTTATAAACAATTTATTAGTATTGAGAAAATATAAAACTTAAATGTTACAGGCATGACATCAAAATGATACACTTTAAGTCTACCGAATCTTACCCGCATGATAAAGCAGTACATCCCAATAACATGATCAGCAACATCTAGTGCCTACAATCAGCAGCATGACCAGCATATTGAAGTTGGAAATATATAATACTAGCAAGTATTAGCCCTCTGGATTTTTACTCATAAGCAACAAATTAGTTCATTAAATAAATTAATAATACACAATGACATTTTATGTCTTACTTAAAAGGAAAAATCATAGTTTAGGCGCAGAGTATAGAAAAGTATTAAAACTCATAGATCAATAATAAATTACAATTTGAAAATGGAAAAGATACCAACCATAAATAATAATAAATCATAATAAAAAACATCAGACAAGAATAAATGTCAATTCGATAGAAATCAAATTTTGAATATGAAGATGGAAATTTAAATAAGTCTAAAAAGAAAGATAAAGAAACATAAGAAAAAAGGATATTTATTTTAAAATTCCATTAATTCGAAACTAAGAATAAGAAAAGAGGTCAATCACCATTATATGTGGCTTTTACTATTGCTCTGGTGGTTATAATATCAGTTTTAGTTTTCTAATCCATAATAATAAAAAACTCATGGAAATGACTTGACTACTCTATAACAATATAAATAAACAAATAAATAAGGGAAAGAAGAAATAAAAGAAAGGGGAAAAATAAAAAAGAAAGACAAAAACAGTAGTAAAGGATTTGGGAAAGAATCATGTAAAATTTATTTCCAACTTGCTCATCATTTCTTGTATCTGAGGAACACTAACAGCCTTTCATTAATTGTACCTGGCTTTGTAGAAAAATAATTAGTAAAGTATTATGTTGAAAATGGAAGATCTGAGTAAATTTATATAATCCCTAGTTCTAATTTTATCTCACAATTCATGAATATTTATATGCTCTTCCCTCTTCATTCCATTTAGACATTGATTGTCTTCTTCATATATATTTTGAAGGTTGTGTGTTATGTTCGTAATGCTTCCTTTTTACTTCGATTTTCGATCAGAGACGTAAAAAAATGAGAACTTATTGTGATCCAAAATCATATTTGAAGCTTTAAAAGAAAGGACAAATCAAAGCGAAAATAAGCATAATTCTATAAATGAAAGAATCAAGGTAAGGGATGCACTTACAGGAGGTGGAGAAGAAGCAAGTTGTTGTGGAAGCTATAGATCAGAATATAGTCTTGATAGGGGAGAGAGTGAAAATGAAGTTGTGAAAGCATAGAGAGGGAAGAGAGGGAATCAGGATTTTTTAAAAATAAAAGTGAGGTAAATGGAAATTTCAACCAAATAATTTTACAAACCACTGGTGTCGTGACACACGATATGAAAATGAAATGTAGAGCAAAAGGGCATTGGTTTTATTTAAGTTGGAATCTCTCAATATGAAGTGATATAATTGCATAATAGATTCCGATATGAATCCTCTATCATGTTTGTTGCATCTTATATCCTATTGGTCACAATAGCTCAAAAGTTCACCTAAGTTAAATTGTCAGAATTTTCATCAATGTTGTCAGTGTATTTTCATTTTCACTACTGAATAGCTCATATTCAGGTAATTAACTCCATTTTAAGAATCAACACACGTTTCTCCCAAGTAAAGTTGAATTTCCTCAAGTGAGAATCTAGAAAATGTTTTATTAGAGGCGTGTTTTAGTAACTAATTATACATCTATTTGATTCAATTTGATTATAGAACTTGGAAGCTTGACAAATCTAGAGATTTCATGTAGTAAAGTCACTGATTTTGTCATGAACTTTTTAAGAGGTATTGTACCTTTCCTTTTCATCCCAATGGTTACAGAATATAAATTAAAAAAAAATCAAATAAAGTATCGAAATCAACCAATTAATTACCTTCTCGTGTTTTCCTTCAAATTTATAAACAATTTATTAGTATTGAGAAAATATAAAACTTAAATGTTACAGGCATGACATCAAAATGATACACTTTAAGTCTACCGAATCTTACCCGCATGATAAAGCAGTACATCCCAATAACATGATCAGCAACATCTAGTGCCTACAATCAGCAGCATGACCAGCATATTGAAGTTGGAAATATATAATACTAGCAAGTATTAGCCCTCTGGATTTTTACTCATAAGCAACAAATTAGTTCATTAAATAAATTAATAATACACAATGACATTTTATGTCTTACTTAAAAGGAAAAATCATAGTTTAGGCGCAGAGTATAGAAAAGTATTAAAACTCATAGATCAATAATAAATTACAATTTGAAAATGGAAAAGATACCAACCATAAATAATAATAAATCATAATAAAAAACATCAGACAAGAATAAATGTCAATTCGATAGAAATCAAATTTTGAATATGAAGATGGAAATTTAAATAAGTCTAAAAAGAAAGATAAAGAAACATAAGAAAAAAGGATATTTATTTTAAAATTCCATTAATTCGAAACTAAGAATAAGAAAAGAGGTCAATCACCATTATATGTGGCTTTTACTATTGCTCTGGTGGTTATAATATCAGTTTTAGTTTTCTAATCCATAATAATAAAAAACTCATGGAAATGACTTGACTACTCTATAACAATATAAATAAACAAATAAATAAGGGAAAGAAGAAATAAAAGAAAGGGGAAAAATAAAAAAGAAAGACAAAAACAGTAGTAAAGGATTTGGGAAAGAATCATGTAAAATTTATTTCCAACTTGCTCATCATTTCTTGTATCTGAGGAACACTAACAGCCTTTCATTAATTGTACCTGGCTTTGTAGAAAAATAATTAGTAAAGTATTATGTTGAAAATGGAAGATCTGAGTAAATTTATATAATCCCTAGTTCTAATTTTATCTCACAATTCATGAATATTTATATGCTCTTCCCTCTTCATTCCATTTAGACATTGATTGTCTTCTTCATATATATTTTGAAGGTTGTGTGTTATGTTCGTAATGCTTCCTTTTTACTTCGATTTTCGATCAGAGACGTAAAAAAATGAGAACTTATTGTGATCCAAAATCATATTTGAAGCTTTAAAAGAAAGGACAAATCAAAGCGAAAATAAGCATAATTCTATAAATGAAAGAATCAAGGTAAGGGATGCACTTACAGGAGGTGGAGAAGAAGCAAGTTGTTGTGGAAGCTATAGATCAGAATATAGTCTTGATAGGGGAGAGAGTGAAAATGAAGTTGTGAAAGCATAGAGAGGGAAGAGAGGGAATCAGGATTTTTTAAAAATAAAAGTGAGGTAAATGGAAATTTCAACCAAATAATTTTACAAACCACTGGTGTCGTGACACACGATATGAAAATGAAATGTAGAGCAAAAGGGCATTGGTTTTATTTAAGTTGGAATCTCTCAATATGAAGTGATATAATTGCATAATAGATTCCGATATGAATCCTCTATCATGTTTGTTGCATCTTATATCCTATTGGTCACAATAGCTCAAAAGTTCACCTAAGTTAAATTGTCAGAATTTTCATCAATGTTGTCAGTGTATTTTCATTTTCACTACTGAATAGCTCATATTCAGGTAATTAACTCCATTTTAAGAATCAACACACGTTTCTCCCAAGTAAAGTTGAATTTCCTCAAGTGAGAATCTAGAAAATGTTTTATTAGAGGCGTGTTTTAGTAACTAATTATACATCTATTTGATTCAATTTGATTCTAGAACTTGGAAGCTTGACAAATCTAGAGATTTCATGTAGTAAAGTCACTGATTTTGTCATGAACTTTTTAAGAGGTATTGTACCTTTCCTTTTCATCCAAATGGTTACAGAATATAAATTAAAAAAAAATCAAATAAAGTATCGAAATCAACCAATTAATTACCTTCTCGTGTTTTCCTTCAAATTTATAAACAATTTATTAGTATTGAGAAAATATAAAACTTAAATGTTACAGGCATGACATCAAAATGATACACTTTAAGTCTACCGAATCTTACCCGCATGATAAAGCAGTACATCCCAATAACATGATCAGCAACATCTAGTGCCTACAATCAGCAGCATGACCAGCATATTGAAGTTGGAAATATATAATACTAGCAAGTATTAGCCCTCTGGATTTTTACTCATAAGCAACAAATTAGTTCATTAAATAAATTAATAATACACAATGACATTTTATGTCTTACTTAAAAGGAAAAATCATAGTTTAGGCGCAGAGTATAGAAAAGTATTAAAACTCATAGATCAATAATAAATTACAATTTGAAAATGGAAAAGATACCAACCATAAATAATAATAAATCATAATAAAAAACATCAGACAAGAATAAATGTCAATTCGATAGAAATCAAATTTTGAATATGAAGATGGAAATTTAAATAAGTCTAAAAAGAAAGATAAAGAAACATAAGAAAAAAGGATATTTATTTTAAAATTCCATTAATTCGAAACTAAGAATAAGAAAAGAGGTCAATCACCATTATATGTGGCTTTTACTATTGCTCTGGTGGTTATAATATCAGTTTTAGTTTTCTAATCCATAATAATAAAAAACTCATGGAAATGACTTGACTACTCTATAACAATATAAATAAACAAATAAATAAGGGAAAGAAGAAATAAAAGAAAGGGGAAAAATAAAAAGAAAGACAAAAACAGTAGTAAAGGATTTGGGAAAGAATCATGTAAAATTTATTTCCAACTTGCTCATCATTTCTTGTATCTGAGGAACACTAACAGCCTTTCATTAATTGTACCTGGCTTTGTAGAAAAATAATTAGTAAAGTATTATGTTGAAAATGGAAGATCTGAGTAAATTTATATAATCCCTAGTTCTAATTTTATCTCACAATTCATGAATATTTATATGCTCTTCCCTCTTCATTCCATTTAGACATTGATTGTCTTCTTCATATATATTTTGAAGGTTGTGTGTTATGTTCGTAATGCTTCCTTTTTACTTCGATTTTCGATCAGAGACGTAAAAAAATGAGAACTTATTGTGATCCAAAATCATATTTGAAGCTTTAAAAGAAAGGACAAATCAAAGCGAAAATAAGCATAATTCTATAAATGAAAGAATCAAGGTAAGGGATGCACTTACAGGAGGTGGAGAAGAAGCAAGTTGTTGTGGAAGCTATAGATCAGAATATAGTCTTGATAGGGGAGAGAGTGAAAATGAAGTTGTGAAAGCATAGAGAGGGAAGAGAGGGAATCAGGATTTTTTAAAAATAAAAGTGAGGTAAATGGAAATTTCAACCAAATAATTTTACAAACCACTGGTGTCGTGACACACGATATGAAAATGAAATGTAGAGCAAAAGGGCATTGGTTTTATTTAAGTTGGAATCTCTCAATATGAAGTGATATAATTGCATAATAGATTCCGATATGAATCCTCTATCATGTTTGTTGCATCTTATATCCTATTGGTCACAATAGCTCAAAAGTTCACCTAAGTTAAATTGTCAGAATTTTCATCAATGTTGTCAGTGTATTTTCATTTTCACTACTGAATAGCTCATATTCAGGTAATTAACTCCATTTTAAGAATCAACACACGTTTCTCCCAAGTAAAGTTGAATTTCCTCAAGTGAGAATCTAGAAAATGTTTTATTAGAGGCGTGTTTTAGTAACTAATTATACATCTATTTGATTCAATTTGATTCTAGAACTTGGAAGCTTGACAAATCTAGAGATTTCATGTAGTAAAGTCACTGATTTTGTCATGAACTTTTTAAGAGGTATTGTACCTTTCCTTTTCATCCAAATGGTTACAGAATATAAATTAAAAAAAAATCAAATAAAGTATCGAAATCAACCAATTAATTACCTTCTCGTGTTTTCCTTCAAATTTATAAACAATTTATTAGTATTGAGAAAATATAAAACTTAAATGTTACAGGCATGACATCAAAATGATACACTTTAAGTCTACCGAATCTTACCCGCATGATAAAGCAGTACATCCCAATAACATGATCAGCAACATCTAGTGCCTACAATCAGCAGCATGACCAGCATATTGAAGTTGGAAATATATAATACTAGCAAGTATTAGCCCTCTGGATTTTTACTCATAAGCAACAAATTAGTTCATTAAATAAATTAATAATACACAATGACATTTTATGTCTTACTTAAAAGGAAAAATCATAGTTTAGGCGCAGAGTATAGAAAAGTATTAAAACTCATAGATCAATAATAAATTACAATTTGAAAATGGAAAAGATACCAACCATAAATAATAATAAATCATAATAAAAAACATCAGACAAGAATAAATGTCAATTCGATAGAAATCAAATTTTGAATATGAAGATGGAAATTTAAATAAGTCTAAAAAGAAAGATAAAGAAACATAAGAAAAAAGGATATTTATTTTAAAATTCCATTAATTCGAAACTAAGAATAAGAAAAGAGGTCAATCACCATTATATGTGGCTTTTACTATTGCTCTGGTGGTTATAATATCAGTTTTAGTTTTCTAATCCATAATAATAAAAAACTCATGGAAATGACTTGACTACTCTATAACAATATAAATAAACAAATAAATAAGGGAAAGAAGAAATAAAAGAAAGGGGAAAAATAAAAAAGAAAGACAAAAACAGTAGTAAAGGATTTGGGAAAGAATCATGTAAAATTTATTTCCAACTTGCTCATCATTTCTTGTATCTGAGGAACACTAACAGCCTTTCATTAATTGTACCTGGCTTTGTAGAAAAATAATTAGTAAAGTATTATGTTGAAAATGGAAGATCTGAGTAAATTTATATAATCCCTAGTTCTAATTTTATCTCACAATTCATGAATATTTATATGCTCTTCCCTCTTCATTCCATTTAGACATTGATTGTCTTCTTCATATATATTTTGAAGGTTGTGTGTTATGTTCGTAATGCTTCCTTTTTACTTCGATTTTCGATCAGAGACGTAAAAAAATGAGAACTTATTGTGATCCAAAATCATATTTGAAGCTTTAAAAGAAAGGACAAATCAAAGCGAAAATAAGCATAATTCTATAAATGAAAGAATCAAGGTAAGGGATGCACTTACAGGAGGTGGAGAAGAAGCAAGTTGTTGTGGAAGCTATAGATCAGAATATAGTCTTGATAGGGGAGAGAGTGAAAATGAAGTTGTGAAAGCATAGAGAGGGAAGAGAGGGAATCAGGATTTTTTAAAAATAAAAGTGAGGTAAATGGAAATTTCAACCAAATAATTTTACAAACCACTGGTGTCGTGACACACGATATGAAAATGAAATGTAGAGCAAAAGGGCATTGGTTTTATTTAAGTTGGAATCTCTCAATATGAAGTGATATAATTGCATAATAGATTCCGATATGAATCCTCTATCATGTTTGTTGCATCTTATATCCTATTGGTCACAATAGCTCAAAAGTTCACCTAAGTTAAATTGTCAGAATTTTCATCAATGTCGTCAGTGTATTTTCATTTTCACTACTGAATAGCTCATATTCAGGTAATTAACTCCATTTTAAGAATCAACACACGTTTCTCCCAAGTAAAGTTGAATTTCCTCAAGTGAGAATCTAGAAAATGTTTTATTAGAGGCGTGTTTTAGTAACTAATTATACATCTATTTGATTCAATTTGATTCTAGAACTTGGAAGCTTGACAAATCTAGAGATTTCATGTAGTAAAGTCACTGATTTTGTCATGAACTTTTTAAGAGGTATTGTACCTTTCCTTTTCATCCAAATGGTTACAGAATATAAATTAAAAAAAAATCAAATAAAGTATCGAAATCAACCAATTAATTACCTTCTCGTGTTTTCCTTCAAATTTATAAACAATTTATTAGTATTGAGAAAATATAAAACTTAAATGTTACAGGCATGACATCAAAATGATACACTTTAAGTCTACCGAATCTTACCCGCATGATAAAGCAGTACATCCCAATAACATGATCAGCAACATCTAGTGCCTACAATCAGCAACATGACCAGCATATTGAAGTTGGAAATATATAATACTAGCAAGTATTAGCCCTCTGGATTTTTACTCATAAGCAACAAAATAGTTCATTAAATATGTTCGTACTGCTTCCTCTTTACTTTGATTTTCGATCAGAGACGTAAAAAAACGAGAGCTTATTGTGATCCAAAATCATATTTGAAGCTTTAAAAGAAAGAACAAGGTAAGGGATGCACTTAGAAGAGGTGGAGAAGAAGCAAGTTGTTATTGAAGCTATAGATCAGAATAGAGTCTTGATAGGGGAGAGAGAGTGAAAATGAAGTTGTGAAAGCATAGAGAGAGAAGAGAGGAATCAGGATTTTTTAAAAATAGAAGTGAGGTAAATGGAAATTTCAACCAAATAATTTTACCAACCACTGGTGTCGTGACACACGATATGAAAATGAAATGTAGAGCAAAAGGGCATTGGTTTTATTTAAGTTGGAATCTCTCAATATGAAGTGATATAATTGCATAATAGATTCCGATATGAATCCTCTATCATGTTTGTTGCATCTTATATCCTATTGGTCACAATAACTCAAAAGTTCACCTAAGTTAAATTGTCAGAATTTTCATCAATGTCGTCAGTGTATTTTCATTTTCACTACTGAATAGCTCATATTCAGGTAATTAACTCCATTTTAAGAATCAACACACGTTTCTCCCAAGTAAAGTTGAATTTCCTCAAGTGAGAATCTAGAAAATGTTTTATTAGAGGCGTGTTTTAGTAACTAATTATACATCTATTTGATTCAATTTGATTCTAGAACTTGGAAGCTTGACAAATCTAGAGATTTCATGTAGTAAAGTCACTGATTTTGTCATGAACTTTTTAAGAGGTATTGTACCTTTCCTTTTCATCCAAATGGTTACAGAATATAAATTAAAAAAAAATCAAATAAAGTATCGAAATCAACCAATTAATTACCTTCTCGTGTTTTCCTTCAAATTTATAAACAATTTATTAGTATTGAGAAAATATAAAACTTAAATGTTACAGGCATGACATCAAAATGATACACTTTAAGTCTACCGAATCTTACCCGCATGATAAAGCAGTACATCCCAATAACATGATCAGCAACATCTAGTGCCTACAATCAGCAGCATGACCAGCATATTGAAGTTGGAAATATATAATACTAGCAAGTATTAGCCCTCTGGATTTTTACTCATAAGCAACAAATTAGTTCATTAAATAAATTAATAATACACAATGACATTTTATGTCTTACTTAAAAGGAAAAATCATAGTTTAGGCGCAGAGTATAGAAAAGTATTAAAACTCATAGATCAATAATAAATTACAATTTGAAAATGGAAAAGATACCAACCATAAATAATAATAAATCATAATAAAAAACATCAGACAAGAATAAATGTCAATTCGATAGAAATCAAATTTTGAATATGAAGATGGAAATTTAAATAAGTCTAAAAAGAAAGATAAAGAAACATAAGAAAAAAGGATATTTATTTTAAAATTCCATTAATTCGAAACTAAGAATAAGAAAAGAGGTCAATCACCATTATATGTGGCTTTTACTATTGCTCTGGTGGTTATAATATCAGTTTTAGTTTTCTAATCCATAATAATAAAAAACTCATGGAAATGACTTGACTACTCTATAACAATATAAATAAACAAATAAATAAGGGAAAGAAGAAATAAAAGAAAGGGGAAAAATAAAAAAGAAAGACAAAAACAGTAGTAAAGGATTTGGGAAAGAATCATGTAAAATTTATTTCCAACTTGCTCATCATTTCTTGTATCTGAGGAACACTAACAGCCTTTCATTAATTGTACCTGGCTTTGTAGAAAAATAATTAGTAAAGTATTATGTTGAAAATGGAAGATCTGAGTAAATTTATATAATCCCTAGTTCTAATTTTATCTCACAATTCATGAATATTTATATGCTCTTCCCTCTTCATTCCATTTAGACATTGATTGTCTTCTTCATATATATTTTGAAGGTTGTGTGTTATGTTCGTAATGCTTCCTTTTTACTTCGATTTTCGATCAGAGACGTAAAAAAATGAGAACTTATTGTGATCCAAAATCATATTTGAAGCTTTAAAAGAAAGGACAAATCAAAGCGAAAATAAGCATAATTCTATAAATGAAAGAATCAAGGTAAGGGATGCACTTACAGGAGGTGGAGAAGAAGCAAGTTGTTGTGGAAGCTATAGATCAGAATATAGTCTTGATAGGGGAGAGAGTGAAAATGAAGTTGTGAAAGCATAGAGAGGGAAGAGAGGGAATCAGGATTTTTTAAAAATAAAAGTGAGGTAAATGGAAATTTCAACCAAATAATTTTACAAACCACTGGTGTCGTGACACACGATATGAAAATGAAATGTAGAGCAAAAGGGCATTGGTTTTATTTAAGTTGGAATCTCTCAATATGAAGTGATATAATTGCATAATAGATTCCGATATGAATCCTCTATCATGTTTGTTGCATCTTATATCCTATTGGTCACAATAGCTCAAAAGTTCACCTAAGTTAAATTGTCAGAATTTTCATCAATGTCGTCAGTGTATTTTCATTTTCACTACTGAATAGCTCATATTCAGGTAATTAACTCCATTTTAAGAATCAACACACGTTTCTCCCAAGTAAAGTTGAATTTCCTCAAGTGAGAATCTAGAAAATGTTTTATTAGAGGCGTGTTTTAGTAACTAATTATACATCTATTTGATTCAATTTGATTCTAGAACTTGGAAGCTTGACAAATCTAGAGATTTCATGTAGTAAAGTCACTGATTTTGTCATGAACTTTTTAAGAGGTATTGTACCTTTCCTTTTCATCCAAATGGTTACAGAATATAAATTAAAAAAAATCAAATAAAGTATCGAAATCAACCAATTAATTACCTTCTCGTGTTTTCCTTCAAATTTATAAACAATTTATTAGTATTGAGAAAATATAAAACTTAAATGTTACAGGCATGACATCAAAATGATACACTTTAAGTCTACCGAATCTTACCCGCATGATAAAGCAGTACATCCCAATAACATGATCAGCAACATCTAGTGCCTACAATCAGCAGCATGACCAGCATATTGAAGTTGGAAATATATAATACTAGCAAGTATTAGCCCTCTGGATTTTTACTCATAAGCAACAAATTAGTTCATTAAATAAATTAATAATACACAATGACATTTTATGTCTTACTTAAAAGGAAAAATCATAGTTTAGGCGCAGAGTATAGAAAAGTATTAAAACTCATAGATCAATAATAAATTACAATTTGAAAATGGAAAAGATACCAACCATAAATAATAATAAATCATAATAAAAAACATCAGACAAGAATAAATGTCAATTCGATAGAAATCAAATTTTGAATATGAAGATGGAAATTTAAATAAGTCTAAAAAGAAAGATAAAGAAACATAAGAAAAAAGGATATTTATTTTAAAATTCCATTAATTCGAAACTAAGAATAAGAAAAGAGGTCAATCACCATTATATGTGGCTTTTACTATTGCTCTGGTGGTTATAATATCAGTTTTAGTTTTCTAATCCATAATAATAAAAAACTCATGGAAATGACTTGACTACTCTATAACAATATAAATAAACAAATAAATAAGGGAAAGAAGAAATAAAAGAAAGGGGAAAAATAAAAAAGAAAGACAAAAACAGTAGTAAAGGATTTGGGAAAGAATCATGTAAAATTTATTTCCAACTTGCTCATCATTTCTTGTATCTGAGGAACACTAACAGCCTTTCATTAATTGTACCTGGCTTTGTAGAAAAATAATTAGTAAAGTATTATGTTGAAAATGGAAGATCTGAGTAAATTTATATAATCCCTAGTTCTAATTTTATCTCACAATTCATGAATATTTATATGCTCTTCCCTCTTCATTCCATTTAGACATTGATTGTCTTCTTCATATATATTTTGAAGGTTGTGTGTTATGTTCGTAATGCTTCCTTTTTACTTCGATTTTCGATCAGAGACGTAAAAAAATGAGAACTTATTATGATCCAAAATCATATTTGAAGCTTTAAAAGAAAGGACAAATCAAAGCGAAAATAAGCATAATTCTATAAATGAAAGAATCAAGGTAAGGGATGCACTTACAGGAGGTGGAGAAGAAGCAAGTTGTTGTGGAAGCTATAGATCAGAATATAGTCTTGATAGGGGAGAGAGTGAAAATGAAGTTGTGAAAGCATAGAGAGGGAAGAGAGGGAATCAGGATTTTTTAAAAATAAAAGTGAGGTAAATGGAAATTTCAACCAAATAATTTTACAAACCACTGGTGTCGTGACACACGATATGAAAATGAAATGTAGAGCAAAAGGGCATTGGTTTTATTTAAGTTGGAATCTCTCAATATGAAGTGATATAATTGCATAATAGATTCCGATATGAATCCTCTATCATGTTTGTTGCATCTTATATCCTATTGGTCACAATAGCTCAAAAGTTCACCTAAGTTAAATTGTCAGAATTTTCATCAATGTCGTCAGTGTATTTTCATTTTCACTACTGAATAGCTCATATTCAGGTAATTAACTCCATTTTAAGAATCAACACACGTTTCTCCCAAGTAAAGTTGAATTTCCTCAAGTGAGAATCTAGAAAATGTTTTATTAGAGGCGTGTTTTAGTAACTAATTATACATCTATTTGATTCAATTTGATTCTAGAACTTGGAAGCTTGACAAATCTAGAGATTTCATGTAGTAAAGTCACTGATTTTGTCATGAACTTTTTAAGAGGTATTGTACCTTTCCTTTTCATCCAAATGGTTACAGAATATAAATTAAAAAAAAATCAAATAAAGTATCGAAATCAACCAATTAATTACCTTCTCGTGTTTTCCTTCAAATTTATAAACAATTTATTAGTATTGAGAAAATATAAAACTTAAATGTTACAGGCATGACATCAAAATGATACACTTTAAGTCTACCGAATCTTACCCGCATGATAAAGCAGTACATCCCAATAACATGATCAGCAACATCTAGTGCCTACAATCAGCAGCATGACCAGCATATTGAAGTTGGAAATATATAATACTAGCAAGTATTAGCCCTCTGGATTTTTACTCATAAGCAACAAATTAGTTCATTAAATAAATTAATAATACACAATGACATTTTATGTCTTACTTAAAAGGAAAAATCATAGTTTAGGCGCAGAGTATAGAAAAGTATTAAAACTCATAGATCAATAATAAATTACAATTTGAAAATGGAAAAGATACCAACCATAAATAATAATAAATCATAATAAAAAACATCAGACAAGAATAAATGTCAATTCGATAGAAATCAAATTTTGAATATGAAGATGGAAATTTAAATAAGTCTAAAAAGAAAGATAAAGAAACATAAGAAAAAAGGATATTTATTTTAAAATTCCATTAATTCGAAACTAAGAATAAGAAAAGAGGTCAATCACCATTATATGTGGCTTTTACTATTGCTCTGGTGGTTATAATATCAGTTTTAGTTTTCTAATCCATAATAATAAAAAACTCATGGAAATGACTTGACTACTCTATAACAATATAAATAAACAAATAAATAAGGGAAAGAAGAAATAAAAGAAAGGGGAAAAATAAAAAAGAAAGACAAAAACAGTAGTAAAGGATTTGGGAAAGAATCATGTAAAATTTATTTCCAACTTGCTCATCATTTCTTGTATCTGAGGAACACTAACAGCCTTTCATTAATTGTACCTGGCTTTGTAGAAAAATAATTAGTAAAGTATTATGTTGAAAATGGAAGATCTGAGTAAATTTATATAATCCCTAGTTCTAATTTTATCTCACAATTCATGAATATTTATATGCTCTTCCCTCTTCATTCCATTTAGACATTGATTGTCTTCTTCATATATATTTGAAGGTTGTGTGTTATGTTCGTAATGCTTCCTTTTTACTTCGATTTTCGATCAGAGACGTAAAAAAATGAGAACTTATTGTGATCCAAAATCATATTTGAAGCTTTAAAAGAAAGGACAAATCAAAGCGAAAATAAGCATAATTCTATAAATGAAAGAATCAAGGTAAGGGATGCACTTACAGGAGGTGGAGAAGAAGCAAGTTGTTGTGGAAGCTATAGATCAGAATATAGTCTTGATAGGGGAGAGAGTGAAAATGAAGTTGTGAAAGCATAGAGAGGGAAGAGAGGGAATCAGGATTTTTTAAAAATAAAAGTGAGGTAAATGGAAATTTCAACCAAATAATTTTACAAACCACTGGTGTCGTGACACACGATATGAAAATGAAATGTAGAGCAAAAGGGCATTGGTTTTATTTAAGTTGGAATCTCTCAATATGAAGTGATATAATTGCATAATAGATTCCGATATGAATCCTCTATCATGTTTGTTGCATCTTATATCCTATTGGTCACAATAGCTCAAAAGTTCACCTAAGTTAAATTGTCAGAATTTTCATCAATGTCGTCAGTGTATTTTCATTTTCACTACTGAATAGCTCATATTCAGGTAATTAACTCCATTTTAAGAATCAACACACGTTTCTCCCAAGTAAAGTTGAATTTCCTCAAGTGAGAATCTAGAAAATGTTTTATTAGAGGCGTGTTTTAGTAACTAATTATACATCTATTTGATTCAATTTGATTCTAGAACTTGGAAGCTTGACAAATCTAGAGATTTCATGTAGTAAAGTCACTGATTTTGTCATGAACTTTTTAAGAGGTATTGTACCTTTCCTTTTCATCCAAATGGTTACAGAATATAAATTAAAAAAAAATCAAATAAAGTATCGAAATCAACCAATTAATTACCTTCTCGTGTTTTCCTTCAAATTTATAAACAATTTATTAGTATTGAGAAAATATAAAACTTAAATGTTACAGGCATGACATCAAAATGATACACTTTAAGTCTACCGAATCTTACCCGCATGATAAAGCAGTACATCCCAATAACATGATCAGCAACATCTAGTGCCTACAATCAGCAGCATGACCAGCATATTGAAGTTGGAAATATATAATACTAGCAAGTATTAGCCCTCTGGATTTTTACTCATAAGCAACAAATTAGTTCATTAAATAAATTAATAATACACAATGACATTTTATGTCTTACTTAAAAGGAAAAATCATAGTTTAGGCGCAGAGTATAGAAAAGTATTAAAACTCATAGATCAATAATAAATTACAATTTGAAAATGGAAAAGATACCAACCATAAATAATAATAAATCATAATAAAAAACATCAGACAAGAATAAATGTCAATTCGATAGAAATCAAATTTTGAATATGAAGATGGAAATTTAAATAAGTCTAAAAAGAAAGATAAAGAAACATAAGAAAAAAGGATATTTATTTTAAAATTCCATTAATTCGAAACTAAGAATAAGAAAAGAGGTCAATCACCATTATATGTGGCTTTTACTATTGCTCTGGTGGTTATAATATCAGTTTTAGTTTTCTAATCCATAATAATAAAAAACTCATGGAAATGACTTGACTACTCTATAACAATATAAATAAACAAATAAATAAGGGAAAGAAGAAATAAAAGAAAGGGGAAAAATAAAAAAGAAAGACAAAAACAGTAGTAAAGGATTTGGGAAAGAATCATGTAAAATTTATTTCCAACTTGCTCATCATTTCTTGTATCTGAGGAACACTAACAGCCTTTCATTAATTGTACCTGGCTTTGTAGAAAAATAATTAGTAAAGTATTATGTTGAAAATGGAAGATCTGAGTAAATTTATATAATCCCTAGTTCTAATTTTATCTCACAATTCATGAATATTTATATGCTCTTCCCTCTTCATTCCATTTAGACATTGATTGTCTTCTTCATATATATTTTGAAGGTTGTGTGTTATGTTCGTAATGCTTCCTTTTTACTTCGATTTTCGATCAGAGACGTAAAAAAATGAGAACTTATTGTGATCCAAAATCATATTTGAAGCTTTAAAAGAAAGGACAAATCAAAGCGAAAATAAGCATAATTCTATAAATGAAAGAATCAAGGTAAGGGATGCACTTACAGGAGGTGGAGAAGAAGCAAGTTGTTGTGGAAGCTATAGATCAGAATATAGTCTTGATAGGGGAGAGAGTGAAAATGAAGTTGTGAAAGCATAGAGAGGGAAGAGAGGGAATCAGGATTTTTTAAAAATAAAAGTGAGGTAAATGGAAATTTCAACCAAATAATTTTACAAACCACTGGTGTCGTGACACACGATATGAAAATGAAATGTAGAGCAAAAGGGCATTGGTTTTATTTAAGTTGGAATCTCTCAATATGAAGTGATATAATTGCATAATAGATTCCGATATGAATCCTCTATCATGTTTGTTGCATCTTATATCCTATTGGTCACAATAGCTCAAAAGTTCACCTAAGTTAAATTGTCAGAATTTTCATCAATGTCGTCAGTGTATTTTCATTTTCACTACTGAATAGCTCATATTCAGGTAATTAACTCCATTTTAAGAATCAACACACGTTTCTCCCAAGTAAAGTTGAATTTCCTCAAGTGAGAATCTAGAAAATGTTTTATTAGAGGCGTGTTTTAGTAACTAATTATACATCTATTTGATTCAATTTGATTCTAGAACTTGGAAGCTTGACAAATCTAGAGATTTCATGTAGTAAAGTCACTGATTTTGTCATGAACTTTTTAAGAGGTATTGTACCTTTCCTTTTCATCCAAATGGTTACAGAATATAAATTAAAAAAAAATCAAATAAAGTATCGAAATCAACCAATTAATTACCTTCTCGTGTTTTCCTTCAAATTTATAAACAATTTATTAGTATTGAGAAAATATAAAACTTAAATGTTACAGGCATGACATCAAAATGATACACTTTAAGTCTACCGAATCTTACCCGCATGATAAAGCAGTACATCCCAATAACATGATCAGCAACATCTAGTGCCTACAATCAGCAGCATGACCAGCATATTGAAGTTGGAAATATATAATACTAGCAAGTATTAGCCCTCTGGATTTTTACTCATAAGCAACAAATTAGTTCATTAAATAAATTAATAATACACAATGACATTTTATGTCTTACTTAAAAGGAAAAATCATAGTTTAGGCGCAGAGTATAGAAAAGTATTAAAACTCATAGATCAATAATAAATTACAATTTGAAAATGGAAAAGATACCAACCATAAATAATAATAAATCATAATAAAAAACATCAGACAAGAATAAATGTCAATTCGATAGAAATCAAATTTTGAATATGAAGATGGAAATTTAAATAAGTCTAAAAAGAAAGATAAAGAAACATAAGAAAAAAGGATATTTATTTTAAAATTCCATTAATTCGAAACTAAGAATAAGAAAAGAGGTCAATCACCATTATATGTGGCTTTTACTATTGCTCTGGTGGTTATAATATCAGTTTTAGTTTTCTAATCCATAATAATAAAAAACTCATGGAAATGACTTGACTACTCTATAACAATATAAATAAACAAATAAATAAGGGAAAGAAGAAATAAAAGAAAGGGGAAAAATAAAAAAGAAAGACAAAAACAGTAGTAAAGGATTTGGGAAAGAATCATGTAAAATTTATTTCCAACTTGCTCATCATTTCTTGTATCTGAGGAACACTAACAGCCTTTCATTAATTGTACCTGGCTTTGTAGAAAAATAATTAGTAAAGTATTATGTTGAAAATGGAAGATCTGAGTAAATTTATATAATCCCTAGTTCTAATTTTATCTCACAATTCATGAATATTTATATGCTCTTCCCTCTTCATTCCATTTAGACATTGATTGTCTTCTTCATATATATTTTGAAGGTTGTGTGTTATGTTCGTAATGCTTCCTTTTTACTTCGATTTTCGATCAGAGACGTAAAAAAATGAGAACTTATTGTGATCCAAAATCATATTTGAAGCTTTAAAAGAAAGGACAAATCAAAGCGAAAATAAGCATAATTCTATAAATGAAAGAATCAAGGTAAGGGATGCACTTACAGGAGGTGGAGAAGAAGCAAGTTGTTGTGGAAGCTATAGATCAGAATATAGTCTTGATAGGGGAGAGAGTGAAAATGAAGTTGTGAAAGCATAGAGAGGGAAGAGAGGGAATCAGGATTTTTTAAAAATAAAAGTGAGGTAAATGGAAATTTCAACCAAATAATTTTACAAACCACTGGTGTCGTGACACACGATATGAAAATGAAATGTAGAGCAAAAGGGCATTGGTTTTATTTAAGTTGGAATCTCTCAATATGAAGTGATATAATTGCATAATAGATTCCGATATGAATCCTCTATCATGTTTGTTGCATCTTATATCCTATTGGTCACAATAGCTCAAAAGTTCACCTAAGTTAAATTGTCAGAATTTTCATCAATGTCGTCAGTGTATTTTCATTTTCACTACTGAATAGCTCATATTCAGGTAATTAACTCCATTTTAAGAATCAACACACGTTTCTCCCAAGTAAAGTTGAATTTCCTCAAGTGAGAATCTAGAAAATGTTTTATTAGAGGCGTGTTTTAGTAACTAATTATACATCTATTTGATTCAATTTGATTCTAGAACTTGGAAGCTTGACAAATCTAGAGATTTCATGTAGTAAAGTCACTGATTTTGTCATGAACTTTTTAAGAGGTATTGTACCTTTCCTTTTCATCCAAATGGTTACAAAATAAAATAAAAAAAAAATCAAATAAAGTATCGAAATCAACCAATTAATTACCTTCTCGTGTTTTCCTTCAAATTTATAAACAATTTATTAGTATTGAGAAAATATAAAACTTAAATGTTACAGGCATGACATCAAAATGATACACTTTAAGTCTACCGAATCTTACCCGCATGATAAAGCAGTACATCCCAATAACATGATCAGCAACATCTAGTGCCTACAATCAGCAGCATGACCAGCATATTGAAGTTGGAAATATATAATACTAGCAAGTATTAGCCCTCTGGATTTTTACTCATAAGCAACAAATTAGTTCATTAAATAAATTAATAATACACAATGACATTTTATGTCTTACTTAAAAGGAAAAATCATAGTTTAGGCGCAGAGTATAGAAAAGTATTAAAACTCATAGATCAATAATAAATTACAATTTGAAAATGGAAAAGATACCAACCATAAATAATAATAAATCATAATAAAAAACATCAGACAAGAATAAATGTCAATTCGATAGAAATCAAATTTTGAATATGAAGATGGAAATTTAAATAAGTCTAAAAAGAAAGATAAAGAAACATAAGAAAAAAGGATATTTATTTTAAAATTCCATTAATTCGAAACTAAGAATAAGAAAAGAGGTCAATCACCATTATATGTGGCTTTTACTATTGCTCTGGTGGTTATAATATCAGTTTTAGTTTTCTAATCCATAATAATAAAAAACTCATGGAAATGACTTGACTACTCTATAACAATATAAATAAACAAATAAATAAGGGAAAGAAGAAATAAAAGAAAGGGGAAAAATAAAAAAGAAAGACAAAAACAGTAGTAAAGGATTTGGGAAAGAATCATGTAAAATTTATTTCCAACTTGCTCATCATTTCTTGTATCTGAGGAACACTAACAGCCTTTCATTAATTGTACCTGGCTTTGTAGAAAAATAATTAGTAAAGTATTATGTTGAAAATGGAAGATCTGAGTAAATTTATATAATCCCTAGTTCTAATTTTATCTCACAATTCATGAATATTTATATGCTCTTCCCTCTTCATTCCATTTAGACATTGATTGTCTTCTTCATATATATATTGAAGGTTGTGTGTTATGTTCGTAATGCTTCCTTTTTACTTCGATTTTCGATCAGAGACGTAAAAAAATGAGAACTTGATGTGATCCAAAATCATATTTGAAGCTTTAAAAGAAAGGACAAATCAAAGCGAAAATAAGCATAATTCTATAAATGAAAGAATCAAGGTAAGGGATGCACTTACAGGAGGTGGAGAAGAAGCAAGTTGTTGTGGAAGCTATAGATCAGAATATAGTCTTGATAGGGGAGAGAGTGAAAATGAAGTTGTGAAAGCATAGAGAGGGAAGAGAGGGAATCAGGATTTTTTAAAAATAAAAGTGAGGTAAATGGAAATTTCAACCAAATAATTTTACAAACCACTGGTGTCGTGACACACGATATGAAAATGAAATGTAGAGCAAAAGGGCATTGGTTTTATTTAAGTTGGAATCTCTCAATATGAAGTGATATAATTGCATAATAGATTCCGATATGAATCCTCTATCATGTTTGTTGCATCTTATATCCAATTGGTCACAATAGCTCAAAAGTTCACCTAAGTTAAATTGTCAGAATTTTCATCAATGTCGTCAGTGTATTTTCATTTTCACTACTGAATAGCTCATATTCAGGTAATTAACTCCATTTTAAGAATCAACACACGTTTCTCCCAAGTAAAGTTGAATTTCCTCAAGTGAGAATCTAGAAAATGTTTTATTAGACGTGTGTTTTAGTAACTAATTATACATCTATTTGATTCAATTTGATTCTAGAACTTGGAAGCTTGACAAATCTAGAGATTTCATGTAGTAAAGTCACTGATTTTGTCATGAACTTTTTAAGAGGTATTGTACCTTTCCTTTTCATCCAAATGGTTACAGAATATAAATTAAAAAAAAATCAAATAAAGTATCGAAATCAACCAATTAATTACCTTCTCGTGTTTTCCTTCAAATTTATAAACAATTTATTAGTATTGAGAAAATATAAAACTTAAATGTTACAGGCATGACATCAAAATGATACACTTTAAGTCTACCGAATCTTACCCGCATGATAAAGCAGTACATCCCAATAACATGATCAGCAACATCTAGTGCCTACAATCAGCAGCATGACCAGCATATTGAAGTTGGAAATATATAATACTAGCAAGTATTAGCCCTCTGGATTTTTACTCATAAGCAACAAATTAGTTCATTAAATATGTTCGTACTGCTTCCTCTTTACTTTGATTTTCGATCAGAGACGTAAAAAAACGAGAACTTATTGTGATCCAAAATCATATTTGAAGCTTTAAAAGAAAGAACAAGGTAAGGGATGCACTTAGAAGAGGTGGAGAAGAAGCAAGTTGTTATTGAAGCTATAGATCAGAATAGAGTCTTGATAGGGGAGAGAGAGTGAAAATGAAGTTGTGAAAGCATAGAGAGGGAAGAGAGGAATCAGGAATTTTTAAAAATAGAAGTGAGGTAAATGGAAATTTCAACCAAATAATTTTACCAACCACTGGTGTCGTGACACACGACATGAAAATGAAATGTAGAGCAAAAGGGCATTGGTTTTATTTAAGTTGGAATCTCTCAATATGAAGTGATATAATTGCATAATAGATTCCGATATGAATCCTCTATCATGTTTGTTGCATCTTATATCCTATTGGTCACAATAGCTCAAAAGTTCACCTAAGTTAAATTGTCAGAATTTTCATCAATGTCGTCAGTGTATTTTCATTTTCACTACTGAATAGCTCATATTCAGGTAATTAACTCCATTTTAAGAATCAACACACGTTTCTCCCAAGTAAAGTTGAATTTCCTCAAGTGAGAATCTAGAAAATGTTTTATTAGAGGCGTGTTTTAGTAACTAATTATACATCTATTTGATTCAATTTGATTCTAGGACTTGGAAGCTTGACAAATCTAGAGATTTCATGTAGTAAAGTCACTGATTTTGTCATGAACTTTTTAAGAGGTATTGTACCTTTCCTTTTCATCCAAATGGTTACAGAATATAAATTAAAAAAAAATCAAATAAAGTATCGAAATCAACCAATTAATTACCTTCCCGTGTTTTCTTTCAAATTTATAAACAATTTATTAGTATTGAGAAAATATAAAACTTAAATGTTACAGGCATGACATCAAAATGATACACTTTAAGTCTACCGAATCTTACCCGCATGATAAAGCAGTACATCCCAATAACATGATCAGCAACATCTAGTGCCTACAATCAGCAGCATGACCAGCATATTGAAGTTGGAAATATATAATACTAGCAAGTATTAGCCCTCTGGATTTTTACTCATAAGCAACAAATTAGTTCATTAAATAAATTAATAATACACAATGACATTTTATGTCTTACTTAAAAGGAAAAATCATAGTTTAGGCGCAGAGTATAGAAAAGTATTAAAACTCATAGATCAATAATAAATTACAATTTGAAAATGGAAAAGATACCAACCATAAATAATAATAAATCATAATAAAAAACATCAGACAAGAATAAATGTCAATTCGATAGAAATCAAATTTTGAATATGAAGATGGAAATTTAAATAAGTCTAAAAAGAAAGATAAAGAAACATAAGAAAAAAGGATATTTATTTTAAAATTCCATTAATTCGAAACTAAGAATAAGAAAAGAGGTCAATCACCATTATATGTGGCTTTTACTATTGCTCTGGTGGTTATAATATCAGTTTTAGTTTTCTAATCCATAATAATAAAAAACTCATGGAAATGACTTGACTACTCTATAACAATATAAATAAACAAATAAATAAGGGAAAGAAGAAATAAAAGAAAGGGGAAAAATAAAAAAGAAAGACAAAAACAGTAGTAAAGGATTTGGGAAAGAATCATGTAAAATTTATTTCCAACTTGCTCATCATTTCTTGTATCTGAGGAACACTAACAGCCTTTCATTAATTGTACCTGGCTTTGTAGAAAAATAATTAGTAAAGTATTATGTTGAAAATGGAAGATCTGAGTAAATTTATATAATCCCTAGTTCTAATTTTATCTCACAATTCATGAATATTTATATGCTCTTCCCTCTTCATTCCATTTAGACATTGATTGTCTTCTTCATATATATTTGAAGGTTGTGTGTTATGTTCGTAATGCTTCCTTTTTACTTCGATTTTCGATCAGAGACGTAAAAAAATGAGAACTTATTGTGATCCAAAATCATATTTGAAGCTTTAAAAGAAAGGACAAATCAAAGCGAAAATAAGCATAATTCTATAAATGAAAGAATCAAGGTAAGGGATGCACTTACAGGAGGTGGAGAAGAAGCAAGTTGTTGTGGAAGCTATAGATCAGAATATAGTCTTGATAGGGGAGAGAGTGAAAATGAAGTTGTGAAAGCATAGAGAGGGAAGAGAGGGAATCAGGATTTTTTAAAAATAAAAGTGAGGTAAATGGAAATTTCAACCAAATAATTTTACAAACCACTGGTGTCGTGACACACGATATGAAAATGAAATGTAGAGCAAAAGGGCATTGGTTTTATTTAAGTTGGAATCTCTCAATATGAAGTGATATAATTGCATAATAGATTCCGATATGAATCCTCTATCATGTTTGTTGCATCTTATATCCTATTGGTCACAATAGCTCAAAAGTTCACCTAAGTTAAATTGTCAGAATTTTCATCAATGTCGTCAGTGTATTTTCATTTTCACTATTGAATAGCTCATACTCAGGTTATTAACTTCATTTTAAGAACCAACACACGTTTCTCCCAAGAAAAGTTTAATTTCCTCAAGTGAGAATCTAGAAAATGTTTTATTAGAGGCGTGTTTTAGTAACTAATTATACATCTATTTGATTCAATTTGATTCTAGAACTTGGAAGCTTGACAAATCTAGAGATTTCATGTAGTAAAGTCACTGATTTTGTCATGAACTTTTTAAGAGGTATTGTACCTTTCCTTTTCATCCAAATGGTTACAGAATATAAATTAAAAAAAAATCAAATAAAGTATCGAAATCAACCAATTAATTACCTTCTCGTGTTTTCCTTCAAATTTATAAACAATTTATTAGTATTGAGAAAATATAAAACTTAAATGTTACAGGCATGACATCAAAATGATACACTTTAAGTCTACCGAATCTTACCCGCATGATAAAGCAGTACATCCCAATAACATGATCAGCAACATCTAGTGCCTACAATCAGCAGCATGACCAGCATATTGAAGTTGGAAATATATAATACTAGCAAGTATTAGCCCTCTGGATTTTTACTCATAAGCAACAAATTAGTTCATTAAATAAATTAATAATACACAATGACATTTTATGTCTTACTTAAAAGGAAAAATCATAGTTTAGGCGCAGAGTATAGAAAAGTATTAAAACTCATAGATCAATAATAAATTACAATTTGAAAATGGAAAAGATACCAACCATAAATAATAATAAATCATAATAAAAAACATCAGACAAGAATAAATGTCAATTCGATAGAAATCAAATTTTGAATATGAAGATGGAAATTTAAATAAGTCTAAAAAGAAAGATAAAGAAACATAAGAAAAAAGGATATTTATTTTAAAATTCCATTAATTCGAAACTAAGAATAAGAAAAGAGGTCAATCACCATTATATGTGGCTTTTACTATTGCTCTGGTGGTTATAATATCAGTTTTAGTTTTCTAATCCATAATAATAAAAAACTCATGGAAATGACTTGACTACTCTATAACAATATAAATAAACAAATAAATAAGGGAAAGAAGAAATAAAAGAAAGGGGAAAAATAAAAAAGAAAGACAAAAACAGTAGTAAAGGATTTGGGAAAGAATCATGTAAAATTTATTTCCAACTTGCTCATCATTTCTTGTATCTGAGGAACACTAACAGCCTTTCATTAATTGTACCTGGCTTTGTAGAAAAATAATTAGTAAAGTATTATGTTGAAAATGGAAGATCTGAGTAAATTTATATAATCCCTAGTTCTAATTTTATCTCACAATTCATGAATATTTATATGCTCTTCCCTCTTCATTCCATTTAGACATTGATTGTCTTCTTCATATATATTTTGAAGGTTGTGTGTTATGTTCGTAATGCTTCCTTTTTACTTCGATTTTCGATCAGAGACGTAAAAAAATGAGAACTTATTGTGATCCAAAATCATATTTGAAGCTTTAAAAGAAAGGACAAATCAAAGCGAAAATAAGCATAATTCTATAAATGAAAGAATCAAGGTAAGGGATGCACTTACAGGAGGTGGAGAAGAAGCAAGTTGTTGTGGAAGTTATAGATCAGAATATAGTCTTGATAGGGGAGAGAGTGAAAATGAAGTTGTGAAAGCATAGAGAGGGAAGAGAGGGAATCAAGGATTTTTTAAAAATAAAAGTGAGGTAAATGGAAATTTCAACCAAATAATTTTACAAACCACTGGTGTCGTGACACACGATATGAAAATGAAATGTAGAGCAAAAGGGCATTGGTTTTATTTAAGTTGGAATCTCTCAATATGAAGTGATATAATTGCATAATAGCTCCGATATGAATGCTCTATCATGTTTGTTGCATCTTATATCCTATTGGTCACAATAGCTCAAAAGTTCACCTAAGTTAAATTGTCAGAATTTTCATCAATGTCGTCAGTGTATTTTCATTTTCGCTACTGAATAGCTCATATTCAGGTAATTAACTCCATTTTAAGAATCAACACACGTTTCTCCCAAGTAAAGTTGAATTTCCTCAAGTGAGAATCTAGAAAATGTTTTATTAGAGGCGTGTTTTAGTAACTAATTATACATCTATTTGATTCAATTTGATTCTAGAACTTGGAAGCTTGACAAATCTAGAGATTTCATGTAGTAAAGTCACTGATTTTGTCATGAACTTTTTAAGAGGTATTGTACCTTTCCTTTTCATCCAAATGGTTACAGAATATAAATAAAAAAAAATCAAATAAAGTATCGAAATCAACCAATTAATTACCTTCTCGTGTTTTCCTTCAAATTTATAAACAATTTATTAGTATTGAGAAAATATAAAACTTAAATGTTACAGGCATGACATCAAAATGATACACTTTAAGTCTACCGAATCTTACCCGCATGATAAAGCAGTACATCCCAATAACATGATCAGCAACATCTAGTGCCTACAATCAGCAGCATGACCAGCATATTGAAGTTGGAAATATATAATACTAGCAAGTATTAGCCCTCTGGATTTTTACTCATAAGCAACAAATTAGTTCATTAAATAAATTAATAATACACAATGACATTTTATGTCTTACTTAAAAGGAAAAATCATAGTTTAGGCGCAGAGTATAGAAAAGTATTAAAACTCATAGATCAATAATAAATTACAATTTGAAAATGGAAAAGATACCAACCATAAATAATAATAAATCATAATAAAAAACATCAGACAAGAATAAATGTCAATTCGATAGAAATCAAATTTTGAATATGAAGATGGAAATTTAAATAAGTCTAAAAAGAAAGATAAAGAAACATAAGAAAAAAGGATATTTATTTTAAAATTCCATTAATTCGAAACTAAGAATAAGAAAAGAGGTCAATCACCATTATATGTGGCTTTTACTATTGCTCTGGTGGTTATAATATCAGTTTTAGTTTTCTAATCCATAATAATAAAAAACTCATGGAAATGACTTGACTACTCTATAACAATATAAATAAACAAATAAATAAGGGAAAGAAGAAATAAAAGAAAGGGGAAAAATAAAAAAGAAAGACAAAAACAGTAGTAAAGGATTTGGGAAAGAATCATGTAAAATTTATTTCCAACTTGCTCATCATTTCTTGTATCTGAGGAACACTAACAGCCTTTCATTAATTGTACCTGGCTTTGTAGAAAAATAATTAGTAAAGTATTATGTTGAAAATGGAAGATCTGAGTAAATTTATATAATCCCTAGTTCTAATTTTATCTCACAATTCATGAATATTTATATGCTCTTCCCTCTTCATTCCATTTAGACATTGATTGTCTTCTTCATATATATTTTGAAGGTTGTGTGTTATGTTCGTAATGCTTCCTTTTTACTTCGATTTTCGATCAGAGACGTAAAAAAATGAGAACTTATTGTGATCCAAAATCATATTTGAAGCTTTAAAAGAAAGGACAAATCAAAGCGAAAATAAGCATAATTCTATAAATGAAAGAATCAAGGTAAGGGATGCACTTACAGGAGGTGGAGAAGAAGCAAGTTGTTGTGGAAGCTATAGATCAGAATATAGTCTTGATAGGGGAGAGAGTGAAAATGAAGTTGTGAAAGCATAGAGAGGGAAGAGAGGGAATCAGGATTTTTTAAAAATAAAAGTGAGGTAAATGAAAATTTCAACCAAATAATTTTACAAACCACTGGTGTCGTGACACACGATATGAAAATGAAATGTAGAGCAAAAGGGCATTGGTTTTATTTAAGTTGGAATCTCTCAATATGAAGTGATATAATTGCATAATAGATTCCGATATGAATCCTCTATCATGTTTGTTGCATCTTATATCCTATTGGTCACAATAGCTCAAAAGTTCACCTAAGTTAAATTGTCAGAATTTTCATCAATGTCGTCAGTGTATTTTCATTTTCACTACTGAATAGCTCATATTCAGGTAATTAACTCCATTTTAAGAATCAACACACGTTTCTCCCAAGTAAAGTTGAATTTCCTCAAGTGAGAATCTAGAAAATGTTTTATTAGAGGCGTGTTTTAGTAACTAATTATACATCTATTTGATTCAATTTGATTCTAGAACTTGGAAGCTTGACAAATCTAGAGATTTCATGTAGTAAAGTCACTGATTTTGTCATGAACTTTTTAAGAGGTATTGTACCTTTCCTTTTCATCCAAATGGTTACAGAATATAAATTAAAAAAAAATCAAATAAAGTATCGAAATCAACCAATTAATTACCTTCTCGTGTTTTCCTTCAAATTTATAAACAATTTATTAGTATTGAGAAAATATAAAACTTAAATGTTACAGGCATGACATCAAAATGATACACTAAAAGTCTACCGAATCTTACCCGCATGATAAAGCAGTACATCCCAATAACATGATCAGCAACATCTAGTGCCTACAATCAGCAGCATGACCAGCATATTGAATATGGAAATATATAATACTAGCAAGTATTAGCCCTCTGGATTTTTACTCATAAGCAACAAATTAGTTCATTAAATAAATTAATAATACACAATGACATTTTATGTCTTACTTAAAAGGAAAAATTATAGTTTAGGCGCAGAGTATAGAAAAGTATTAAAACTCATAGATCAATAATAAATTACAATTTGAAAATGGAAAAGATACCAACCATAAATAATAATAAATCATAATAAAAAACATCAGACAAGAATAAATGTCAATTCGATAGAAATCAAATTTTGAATATGAAGATGGAAATTTAAATAAGTCTACAAAGAAAGATAAAGAAACATAAGAAAAAAGGATATTTATTTTAAAATTCCATTAATTCGAAACTAAGAATAAGAAAAGAGGTCAATCACCATTATATGTGGCTTTTACTATTGCTCTGGTGGTTATAATATCAGTTTTAGTTTTCTAATCCATAATAATAAAAAACTCATGGAAATGACTTGACTACTCTATAACAATATAAATAAACAAATAAATAAGGGAAAGAAGAAATAAAAGAAAGGGGAAAAATAAAAAAGAAAGAAAAAAACAGTAGTAAAGGATTTGGGAAAGAATCATGTAAAATTTATTTCCAACTTGCTCATCATTTCTTGTATCTGAGGAACACTAACAGCCTTTCATTAATTGTACCTGGCTTTGTAGAAAAATAATTAGTAAAGTATTATGTTGAAAATGGAAGATCTGAGTAAATTTATATAATCCCTAGTTCTAATTTTATCTCACAATTCATGAATATTTATATGCTCTTCCCTCTTCATTCCATTTAGACATTGATTGTCTTCTTCATATATATTTTGAAGGTTGTGTGTTATGTTCATAATGCTTCCTTTTTACTTCGATTTTCGATCAGAGACGTAAAAAAATGAGAACTTATTGTGATCCAAAATCATATTTGAAGCTTTAAAAGAAAGGACAAATCAAAGCGAAAATAAGCATAATTCTGTAAATGAAAGAATCAAGGTAAGGGATGCACTTAAAAGGAGGTGGAGAAGAAGCAAGTTGTTGTGGAATCTATAGATCAGAATATAGTCTTGATAGGGGAGAGAGTGAAAATGAAGTTGTGAAAGCATAGAGAGGGAAGAGAGGGAATCAGGATTTTTTAAAAATAAAAGTGAGGTAAATGGAAATTTCAACCAAATAATTTTACAAACCACTGGTGTCGTGACACACGATATGAAAATGAAATGTAGAGCAAAAGGGCATTGGTTTTATTTAAGTTGGAATCTCTCAATATGAAGTGATATAATTGCATAATAGATTCCGATATGAAACCTCTATCATGTTTGTTGCATATTATATCCTATTGGTCACAATAGCTCAAAAGTTCACCTAAGTTAAATTGTCAGAATTTTCATCAATGTCGTCAGTGTATTTTCATTTTCACTACTGAATAGCTCATATTCAGGTAATTAACTCCATTTTAAGAATCAACACACGTTTCTCCCAAGTAAAGTTGAATTTCCTCAAGTGAGAATCTAGAAAATGTTTTATTAGAGGCGTGTTTTAGTAACTAATTATACATCTATTTGATTCAATTTGATTCTAGGACTTGGAAGCTTGACAAATCTAGAGATTTCATGTAGTAAAGTCACTGATTTTGTCATGAACTTTTTAAGAGGTATTGTACCTTTCCTTTTCATCCAAATGGTTACAGAATATAAATTAAAAAAAAATCAAATAAAGTATCGAAATCAACCAATTAATTACCTTCCCGTGTTTTCTTTCAAATTTATAAACAATTTATTAGTATTGAGAAAATATAAAACTTAAATGTTACGGGCATGACATCAAAATGATACACTTTAAGTCTACCGAATCTTACCCGCATGATAAAGCAGTACATCCCAATAACATGATCAGTAACATCTAGTGCCTACAATCAGCAGCATGACCAGCATATTGAAGTTGGAAATATATAATACTAGCAAGTATTAGCCCTCTGGATTTTTACTCATAAGCAACAAATTAGTTCATTAAATAAATTAATAATACACAATGACATTTTATATCTTACTTAAAAGGAAAAATCATAGTTTAGGCGCAGAGTATAGAAAAGTATTAAAACTCATAGATCAATAATAAATTACAATTTGAAAATGGAAAAGATACCAACCATAAATAATAATAAATCATAATAAAAAACATCAGACAAGAATAAATGTCAATTCGATAGAAATCAAATTTTGAATATGAAGATGGAAATTTAAATAAGTCTAAAAAGAAAGATAAAGAAACATAAGAAAAAAGGATATTTATTTTAAAATTCCATTAATTCGAAACTAAGAATAAGAAAAGAGGTCAATCACCATTATATGTGGCTTTTACTATTGCTCTGGTGGTTATAATATCAGTTTTAGTTTTCTAATCCATAATAATAAAAAACTCATGGAAATGACTTGACTACTCTATAACAATATAAATAAACAAATAAATAAGGGAAAGAAGAAATAAAAGAAAGGGGAAAAATAAAAAAGAAACACAAAAACAGTAGTAAAGGATTTGGGAAAGAATCATGTAAAATTTATTTCCAACTTGCTCATCATTTCTTGTATCTGAGGAACACTAACAGCCTTTCATTAATTGTACCTGGCTTTGTAGAAAAATAATTAGTAAAGTATTATGTTGAAAATGGAAGATCTAAGTAAATTTATATAATCCCTAATTCTAATTTTATCTCACAATTCATGAATATTTATATGCTCTTCCCTCTTCATTCCATTTAGACATTGATTGTCTTCTTCATATATATATTGAAGGTTGTGTGTTATGTTCGTAATGCTTCCTTTTTACTTCGATTTTCGATCAGAGACGTAAAAAAATGAGAACTTATTGTGATCCAAAATCATATTTGAAGCTTTAAAAGAAAGGACAAATCAAAGCGAAAATAAGCATAATTCTATAAATGAAAGAATCAAGGTAAGGGATGCACTTACAGGAGGTGGAGAAGAAGCAAGTTGTTGTGGAAGCTATAGATCAGAATATAGTCTTGATAGGGGAGAGAGTGAAAATGAAGTTGTGAAAGCATAGAGAGGGAAGAGAGGGAATCAGGATTTTTTAAAAATAAAAGTGAGGTAAATGGAAATTTCAACCAAATAATTTTACAAACCACTGGTGTCGTGACACACGATATGAAAATGAAATGTAGAGCAAAAGGGCATTGGTTTTATTTAAGTTGGAATCTCTCAATATGAAGTGATATAATTGCATAATAGATTCCGATATGAATCCTCTATCATGTTTGTTGCATCTTATATCCAATTGGTCACAATAGCTCAAAAGTTCACCTAAGTTAAATTTCAGAATTTTCATCAATGTCGTCAGTGTATTTTCATTTTCACTACTGAATAGCTCATATTCAGGTAATTAACTCCATTTTAAGAATCAACACACATTTCTCCCAAGTAAAGTTGAATTTCCTCAAGTGAGAATCTAGAAAATGTTTTATTAGACGTGTGTTTTAGTAACTAATTATACATCTATTTGATTCAATTTGATTCTAGAACTTGGAAGCTTGACAAATCTAGAGATTTCATGTAGTAAAGTCACTGATTTTGTCATGAACTTTTTAAGAGGTATTGTACCTTTCCTTTTCATCCAAATGGTTACAGAATATAAATTAAAAAAAAATCAAATAAAGTATCGAAATCAACCAATTAATTACCTTCTCGTGTTTTCCTTCAAATTTATAAACAATTTATTAGTATTGAGAAAATATAAAACTTAAATGTTACAGGCATGACATCAAAATGATACACTTTAAGTCTACCGAATCTTACCCGCATGATAAAGCAGTACATCCTAATAACATGATCAGCAACATCTAGTGCCTACAATCAGCAGCATGACCAGCATATTGAAGTTGGAAATATATAATACTAGCAAGTATTAGCCCTCTGGATTTTTACTCATAAGCAACAAATTAGTTCATTAAATATGTTCGTACTGCTTCCTCTATACTTTGATTTTCGATCAGAGACGTAAAAAAACGAGAACTTATTGTGATCCAAAATCATATTCGTAGCTTTAAAAGAAAGAACAAGGTAAGGGATGCACTTAGAAGAGGTGGAGAAGAAGCAAGTTGTTATTGAAGCTATAGATCAGAATAGAGTCTTGATAGGGGAGAGAGAGTGAAAATGAAGTTGTGAAAGCATAGAGAGGGAAGAGAGGAATCAGGATTTTTTAAAAATAGAAGTGAGGTAAATGGAAATTTCAACCAAATAATTTTACCAACCACTGGTGTCGTGACACACGACATGAAAATGAAATGTAGAGCAAAAGGGCATTGGTTTTATTTAAGTTGGAATCTCTCAATATGAAGTGATATAATTGCATAATAGATTCCGATATGAATCCTCTATCATGTTTGTTGCATCTTATATCCTATTGGTCACAATAGCTCAAAAGTTCACCTAAGTTAAATTGTCAGAATTTTCATCAATGTCGTCAGTGTATTTTCATTTTCACTGTTGAATAGCTCATATTCAGGTTATTGACTTCATTTTAAGAACCAACATGCGTTTCTCCCAAGTAAATTTAAATTTCGTCAAGTGAAAATCTAGAAAATGTTTTATTAGACGCGTGTTTTAGTAACTAATTATACATCTATTTGATTCAATTTGATTCCAGAGCTTGGAAGCTTGACAAATCTAGAGATTTCATGTAGTAAAGTCAATGATTTTTTCATGAACTTTTTAAAAGGTATTGTACCTTTCATTTTCATCCAAATGGTTACAGAATATAAATTCAAAAAAAAACTTATAAAGTATCGAAATCAACCAATTAATTACCTTCTCGTGTTTTCCTTCAAATTTATAAACAATTTATTAGTATTGAGAAAATATAAAACTTAAATTTTACAAGCATGACATCAAAAATATACACTTTAAGTCTACCGAATCGTACCCGCATCATAAAGCAGTACATCCCTATAACATGATCAGCAACATCTAGTGCCTACAATCAGCAGCATGACCAGTATCTTGAAGTTGGAAATATATAATACTAGCAAGTATTAGCCCTCCTGATTTTTACTCATAAGCAACCAATTAGTTCATTAAATAAATTAATAATACACAATGACATTTTATGTTTTACTTAAAAGGAAAAATCATTGTTTAGGCGTAGAGTATAGAAAAGTATTAAAACTCATAGATCAATAACAAATTAGAGTTTGAAAATGGAAAAGATACCAACCATAAATAATAATAAATCATAATAAAAAAACATCAAACAAGAATAAATGTCAATTCGATAGAAATCATATTTTGAATATGAAGATTGAAATTTAAATAAGTCTAAAATGAAAGTTAAGAAAAACATAAGAAAAAAGGATATTTATTTTAAAATTCCATTAATTCGAAACTAAGAATAAGAAAAGAGGTCAATCACCATTATATGTGGCTTTTACTATTGCTCTGGTGGTTATAATATCGGTTTTAGATTTCTAGTCCATAATAATAAAAACTTCATGGAAATGACTTGACTACTCTATAACAATATAAATAAACAAATAAATAAGGGATAAAAGAAAGGGGAAAAATAAAAAAGAAAGACAAAAACAATAGTAAAGGGTTTGGGAAAGAATCATGTAAAATATATTCCCAACTTGCTCATCATTTCTTGTATCTGAGGAACACTAACACCCTTTCATTAATTGTACCTGGATTTGTAGAATAATAATTAGTAAAGTATTATGTTGAAAATGGAAGATCCGAGTAAATTTATAAAATCCCTAGTTCTAATTTTATCTCACAATTCACGAATATTTATATGCTCTTCCCTCTTCAATCCATTTAGACATTGATTGTCTTCTTCATATATATTTTGCAGGTTGTGTGTTATGTTCGTATTGCTTCCTCTTTACTTTGACTTTCGATCAGAGACGTAAAAAAACGAGAATTTATTGTGATCCAAAATCATATTTGAAGCTTTAAAAGAAAGAACAAATCAAAGGGAAAATAAGCGTAATTCTATAAATGAAAGAATCAAGGTAAGGGATGCACTTATAGGAGGTGGAGAAGAAGCAAGTTGTTATTGAAGCTTTAGATCAGAATAGAGTCTTGATAAGGGAGAGAGTGAAAATGAAGTTGTGAAAGCGTAGAGAGGGAAGAGAGGGAATCGGGATTTTTTAAAAATGGAAGTGAGATAAATGGAAATTTCAACAAATAATTTTACAAACCACTGGTGTCGTGACACACGACATGAAAATGAAATGTAGAGCAAAAGGGCATTGGTTTTATTTAAGTTGGAATCTCTCAATATGAAGTGATATAATTGCATAATAGATTCCGATATGAATCCTCTATCATGTTTGTTGCATCTTATATCCTATTGGTCACAATAGGTCAAAAGTTCACCTAAGTTAAATTGTCAGAATTTTCATCAATGTCGTCAGTGTATTTTCATTTTCACTGCTGAATAGCTCATATTCAGGTTATTGACTTCATTTTAAGAACCAACATGCGTTTCTCCCAAGTAAATTTGAATTTCCTCAAGTGAAAATCTAGAAAATGTTTTATTAGACGCGTGTTTTAGTAACTAATTATACATCTATTTGATTCAATTTGATTCTAGAACTTGGAAGCTTGACAAATCTAGATATTTCATGTAGTAAAGTCACTGATTTTGTCATGAACTTTTTAAGAGGTATTGTACCTTTCCTTTTCATCCAAATGGTTACAGAATATAAATTAAAAAAAAATCAAATAAAGTATCGAAATCAACCAATTAATTACCTTCTCGTGTTTTCCTTCAAATTTATAAACAATTTATTAGTATTGAGAAAATATAAAACTTAAATGTTACAGGCATGACATCAAAATGATACACTTTAAGTCTACCGAATCTTACCCGCATGATAAACCAGTACATCCCATTAACATGATCAGCAACATCTAGTGCCTACAATCAGCAGCATGACCAGCATATTGAAGTTGGAAATATATAATACTAGCAAGTATTAGCCCTCCTGATTTTTACTCATAAGCAACAAATTAGTTCATTAAATAAATTAATAATACATAATGACATTTTATGTCTTACTTAAAAGGACAAATCATAGTTAGGCGTAGAATATAGAAAAGTATTAAAACTAATAGATCAATAATAAATTAGAATTTGAAAATGAAAAAGATACCAACCATAAATAATAATAAATCATAATAAAAAAAACATCAAACAAGAATAAATGTCAATTCGATAGAAATCAAATTTTGAATATGAAGATGGAAATTTAAATAAGTCTAAAAAGAAAGATAAATGAAACATAAGAAAAAAGGATATTTATTTTTAAATTCCATTGATTCGAAACTAAAAATAAGAAAAAAGGTCAATCACCATTATATGTGGCTTTTACTATTGCTCTGGTGGTTATAATATCTGTTTTAGTTTTCTAATCCATAATAAAAAAAAATCATGGAAATGACTTGACTACTCTATAACAATATAAATAAACAAATAAATAAGGGAAAGAAGAAATAAAAGAAAAGGGAAAAAAAAAGACAAAAACAGTAGGAAAGGATTTGGAAAAGAATCATGTAAAATTTATTTCCAATTGCTCATCATTTCTTGTATCCGAGGAACACTAACAGCCTTTCATTAATTGTACCTGGCTTTGTAGAAAAATAATTAGTAAAGTATTATGTTGAAAATGGAAGATCTGAGTAAATTTATAAAATCCCTAGTTCTAATTTTATCTCACAATTCATGAATATTTATATGCTCTTTCCTCTTCATTCCATTTAGACATTGATTGTCTTCTTCATATATATTTTGTAGGTTGTGTGTTATGTTCGTAATGCTTCCTTTTTACTTCGATTTTCGATCAGAGACGTAAAAAAATGAGAACTTATTGTGATCCAAAATCATATTTGAAGTTTTAAACGAAAGAACAAATCAAAACGAAAATAAGCATAATTCTATAAATGAAAGAATCAAGGTAAGGGATGCACTTAGAGGAGGTGGAGAAGAAGCAAGTTGTTGTGGAAGCTTTAGATCAGAATAGAGTCTTGATAGGGGAGAGAGTGAAAATGAAGTTGTGAAAGCATAGAGAGGGAAGAGAGGGAATCGGGATTTTTTAAAAATAGAAGTGAGGTAAATGGAAATTTCAACCAAATAATTTTACGAACCACTTGTGTCGTGACACGCGACATGAAAATGAAATGTAGAGCAAAATGGCATTGGTTTTATTTAAGTTGGAATCTCTCAATATGAAGTGATATAATTGCATAATAGATTTCGATATAAATCCTCTATCATGTTTGTTGCATCTTATATCCTATTGGTCACGATAGCTCAAAAGTTCACCTAAGTTAAATTGTCAGAATTTTTATCAATGTCGTCGGTGTATTTTCATTTTCACTACTGAATAGCTCATATTCAGGTTATTAACTTCATTTTAAGAACCAACACACGTTTCTCCCAAGTAAAGTTGAATTTCCTCAAGTGAAAGTCTACAAAATGTTTTATTAGACGTGTGTTTTAGTAACTAATTATACATCTATTTGATTCAATTTGATTCTAGAACTTGGAAGCTTGACAAATCTAGAGATTTCATGTAGTAAAGTCACTGATTTTGTCTTGAACTTTTTAAGAGGTATTGTACCTTTCCTTTTCATCCAAATGGTTACAGAATATAAATTAAAAAAATCAAATAAAGTATCTAAATCTACCAATTAATTACCTTCTCGTGTTTTCCTTCAAATTTATAAACAATTTATTAGTATTGAGAAAATATAAAACTTAAATGTTACATGCATGACATCAAAATGATACACTTTAAGTCTACCGAATCTTACCCGCATGATAAATCAGTACATCCCAATAACATGATCTGCAACATCTAGTCTCTACAATCAGCTGCATGACCAGCATATTGAAGTTGGAAATATATAATACTAGCAAGTATTAGCCGTCCTGATTTTTACTCATAAGCAACAAATTAGTTCATTAAATAAATTAATAATACACAATGACATTTTATGTCTTACTTAAAAGGAAAAATCATAGTTTAGGCGCAGAGTATAGAAAAGTATTAAAACTCATAGATCAGTAATAAATTAGAATTTGAAAATGGAAAAGATACCAACCATAAATAATAATAAATCATAATAAGAAGCATCAGATAAGAATAAATGTCAATTCGATAGATATCAAATTTTGAATATGAAGTGGAAATTTAAATAAGTCTAAAAAGAAAGATAAAAAATACAAAAGAAAAAAGGATATTTATTTTAAAATTCCATGGATTCGAAACTAAGAATAAGAAAAGAGGTCAATCACCATTATATGTGGCTTTTACTATTGCAATGGTGGTTATAATATCGGTTTTAGTTTTCTAATCCATAATAAAAAAAATCATGGAAATGACTTACTACTCTTCAACAATATAAATAAACAAATAAATAAGGGAAAGAAGAAATAAAAGAAAGGGGAAAAATAAAAAATAAAGACAAAAACAGTAGTAAATGGTATGGGAAAGAATCATGAAAAAGAATTAGTAAAGTTTTATGTTGAAAATAGAAGATCTGATTAAATTTATAAAATCCCTAGTTCTGATTTTATCTCACAATTCATGAATATTTATATGCTCTTCCCTCTTCATTCCATTTAGACATTGATTGCCTTCTTCATATATATTTTGTAGGTTGTGTGTTATGTTCGTAATGCTTCCTTTTTACTTTGATTTTCGATCAGAGACGTAAAAAAACGAGAAGTTATTGTGATCCAAAATAATATTTGAAGCTTTAAAAGAAAGAACAAATCAAAGCGAAAGGGAGCGTAATTCTATAAATGATAGAATCAGGGTAAGGGATGCACTTACAGGAGATGGAGAAGAAGCAAATTGTTGTTGAAGCTTTAGATGAGTATAGAGTCTTGATAGGGGAAAGAGTGAAAATGATGTTGTGAAAGTATAGAGAGGGAAGAGAGAGAATCGGGATTTTTTAAAAATAGAAGTGAGGTAAATGGAAACTTCACCAAATAATTTTACGAATCACTGGTGTCGTGACATACGACGTGAAAATGAAATGTAGAGCAAAAGGGTATTGGTTTTATTTAAGTTGGAATCTCTCAATATGAAGTGATATAATTGCATAATATATTTCGATATGAATCCTCTATCATGTTTGTTGCATCATATATCCTATTGGTCACAATAGCTCAAAAGTTCACCTATGTTAAATTGTCAGAATTTTCATCAATGTCGTCATTGTATTTTCATTTTCACGGCTGAATATTTCATATTCAGATTATTGACTTCTTCATTTTAAGAACCAACACACGTTTCTCCCAAGTAAAGTTGAATTTCCTTAAGTGAAAATCTACAAAATGTTTTATTAGACGCGTAGTTTAGTAACTAATTATACATCTCTTTGATTCAACTTTATTCCAGAACTTGGAAGCTTGACAAATCTAGAGATTTCATCTAGTAAAGTCACTGATTTTGTCATCAATTTTTTAATAGGTATTCTGCATTTCCTTTTCATCCAAATGGTTACAAAATATAAATACAAAAAAAAAATCAAATAAAGTATCGAAATCAACAAATCAATTACCTTCTCGTGTTTTCCTTCAAATTTATAAATAATTTATTAGTATTGAGAAAATATACATTTTGAATATAAAGATGGAAATCTAAATAATTCTAAAAAGAAAGATAAAAAAAACATAAGAAAAAAGGATATTTATTTTAAAATTCCATGGATTCGAAACTAAGAATAAGAAAAGAGGTCAATCACCATTATATGTGGCTTTTACTATTGCTCTGGTGGTTGTAATATCGGTTTTAGTTTTCTAATCCATATTATAAAAAATTCATGGAAATGACTTGACTACTCTATAACAATAGAAATAAACAAATAAATAAGGGAGAGAAGAAATAAAAGAAAGGGGGAAAATAAAAAATAAAGACAAAAACAGTAGTAAATGGTATGGGAAAGAATCATGTAAAATTTATTTCCTACTTGCTCATCATTTCTTGTATCTGAGGAACACTAACGCCCTTTCACTAATTGAACTTGGAAGCTTGACAAATCTAGAGATTTCATCTAGTAAAGTCACTGATTTTGTCATCAATTTTTTAAGAGGTATTCTGCATTTCCTTTTCATCCAAATGGTTACAAAATATAAATACAAAAAAAATCAAATAAAGTATCGAAATCAACAAATCAATTACCTTCTCGTGTTTTCCTTCAAATTTATAAATAATTTATTAGTATTGAGAAAATATACATTTTGAATATAAAGATGGAAATTTAAATAATTCTAAAAAGAAAGATAAAAAAAAAAACATAAGAAAAAAGGATATTTATTTTAAAATTCCATGGATTCGAAACTAAGAATAAGAAAAGAGGTCAATCACCATTATATGTGGCTTTTACTATTGCTCTGGTGGTTGTAATATCGGTTTTAGTTTTCTAATCCATATTATAAAAAATTCATGGAAATGACTTGACTACTCTATAACAATAGAAATAAACAAATAAATAAGGGAGAGAAGAAATAAAAGAAAGGGGAAAAATAAAAAATAAAGACAAAAACAGTAGTAAATGGTATGGGAAAGAATCATGTAAAATTTATTTCCTACTTGCTCATCATTTCTTGTATCTGAGGAACACTAACGCCCTTTCACTAATTGTACCTGGCTTTGTAGAAAAAGAATTAGTAAAGTATTATGTTGAAAATGGAAGAGGTATTCTGCATTTCCTTTTCATCCAAATGGTTACAAAATATAAATACAAAAAAAAAATCAAATAAAGTATCGAAATCAACAAATCAATTACCTTCTCGTGTTTTCCTTCAAATTTATAAATAATTTATTAGTATTGAGAAAATATACATTTTGAATATAAAGATGGAAATCTAAATAATTCTAAAAAGAAAGATAAAAAAAACATAAGAAAAAAGGATATTTATTTTAAAATTCCATGGATTCGAAACTAAGAATAAGAAAAGAGGTCAATCACCATTATATGTGGCTTTTACTATTGCTCTGGTGGTTGTAATATCGGTTTTAGTTTTCTAATCCATATTATAAAAAATTCATGGAAATGACTTGACTACTCTATAACAATAGAAATAAACAAATAAATAAGGGAGAGAAGAAATAAAAGAAAGGGGAAAAATAAAAAATAAAGACAAAAACAGTAGTAAATGGTATGGGAAAGAATCATGTAAAATTTATTTCCTACTTGCTCATCATTTCTTGTATCTGAGGAACACTAACGCCCTTACACTAATTGAACTTGGAAGCTTGACAAATCTAGAGATTTCATCTAGTAAAGTCACTGATTTTGTCATCAATTTTTTAAGAGGTATTCTGCATTTCCTTTTCATCAAAATGGTTACAAAATATAAATACAAAAAAAATCAAATAAAGTATCGAAATCAACAAATCAATTACCTTCTCGTGTTTTCCTTCAAATTTATAAATAATTTATTAGTATTGAGAAAATATACATTTTGAATATAAAGATGGAAATTTAAATAATTCTAAAAAGAAAGATAAAAAAAAAACATAAGAAAAAAGGATATTTATTTTAAAATTCCATGGATTCGAAACTAAGAATAAGAAAAGAGGTCAATCACCATTATATGTGGCTTTTACTATTGCTCTGGTGGTTGTAATATCGGTTTTAGTTTTCTAATCCATATTATAAAAAATTCATGGAAATGACTTGACTACTCTATAACAATAGAAATAAACAAATAAATAAGGGAGAGAAGAAATAAAAGAAAGGGGAAAAATAAAAAATAAAGACAAAAACAGTAGTAAATGGTATGGGAAAGAATCATGTAAAATTTATTTCCTACTTGCTCATCATTTCTTGTATCTGAGGAACACTAACGCCCTTTCACTAATTGTACCTGGCTTTGTAGAAAAAGAATTAGTAAAGTATTATGTTGAAAATGGAAGATCCGATTAAATTTATAAAATCCCTAGTTCTAATTTTATCTCAAAATTCATGAATATTTATATGTTCTTCCCTCTTCATTCCATTTAGACATTGATTGTCTTCTTCATATATATTTTGCAGGATGTGTGTTATGTTCGTAACGCTTCCTTTTTACTTTGATTTTCGATCAGAGACGTAAAAAAAGGAGAAGTTATTTTGATCCAAAATCATATTTGAAGCTTTAAAATAAAGAAGAATTTAATTTTCTGTACAAAATATGTCACCAAGGGGGTTTGAACCCAAGACCTTCTTGAAACTATAAAAGCCTTACCACTAGGCTAGAGAAGTTGTTGTTGAATGCTTATGCAATGAATAAATATTAATCTAAATCTTGATTAAGATAGATTAATGAACTAATTGAGTGGTATATCTCCATTTTGGATACGGACGGATGCGTTAGAAAGATAACGTAAAGGGCTATTATTATTGTTCCATGTTATAAAATATTATGTGATTTATAAATGCCATGAATTTTATCATGATGAAAATTAAATATTGTTGTTATGTGGAAGGTGAAGTAACATGATTAAAAACCTTACCAAAGATGAGTGAGGAAACCTAGGAGAATAACTTGATTAATAACTTAGAAATATGATCTAGGTTATGGAACATGTGAGATATATGTATGAGAATACGGTATTCATTCGTACGACGCTTATGTGGAGGTCGTGGACGAATTGTTGCCATGATTGAGAATGAGACGCATCGTATGGAACATGTCATGTTACTATTTGTGTAATATGGTGAATGAAGTCACCTGTGATTGATGAATTTGTTATGGTTCGTGGAACCAATGATTTGTGAAATCGATCATGTATTCAGAATGTGTGTTTTTCTGTGATGGTACACATCTCTATTGGTATGCTTAGATGAGTAAGCATTGGGATGTGGGACCAATGATTCGAGCCTCAATTGGGTTTGAGCCCCAACCATGGCGGACATTGGGGAAAGGTGGACACCTAGGTGGGTTGGAGTCCCATACGGTGAAAGATACCCTAGGTGGGTTAGAGTCCCATACGGGTGACGGTCGCTTGAACTGAGGATTAAGCCTCATAGAGGACCCGATATCCACCGCGAAATTCGAATCATACGAGCATGCATGAACCGGGCCTGGCTTAGACGTAAGTCCGTTCGGGAATTGATGCGTCGTGATCTGAATAATGGTCGTGGTTGAGTTGTGAGAACTCAGATGCATGTTGCCATACACTTGCGAGATAGTTCCCCATCGCTCAGGTCTTCGTTCCCTTGTTGACTTGAGTTGGATATGAGTTGAATATTGATTAGAGAACCATGTAGAGCCGAGTGGACCCATAGGATGTGAGAACTCACTGAGATTATCATCTCATCCCATTATTGTTGTTATTTTTCAGGTAATCCTTACAGGTTGAATCTTGAGAAGCTGTTATGGATGTTTCAAGGGATGCTGTTTATTATGACCTTCCGCTGTGGAGTGGTGTGCAATGAAGATATTGCACATAGTTCTTAGATTTTATTGTTTAGGCATTATTGTATAACATGTTCCATTGATGTTTTTAGTTTGGACATGTATATATATATATATATTGATGCCATTAGGCACTTATGTTGTGACAGTACCAAAATTTAACACTTGTATGATATTATTCTAGATATATATTATACGGGTTGTTACACAAATTGTTGTTGAAGCTTTAGATGAGAATAGAGTCTTGATAGGGGAGAGAGTGAAAATGGAGTTGTGAAAGCGTAGAGAGGAAAGAGAGGGAATCAGGTTTTTAAAAAATAGAAGTGAGGTAAATGGAAACTTCACCAAATAATTTTACGAACCACTGGTGTCGGGAAATATGACATGAAAATGAAATGTAGAGAAAAAGGGCTTTGGTTTTATTTAAGTTGGAATCTCTCAATATGAAGTGATATAATTGCATAATGTATTTCGATATGAATCCTCTATCATGTTTGTTGCATCATATATCCTATTGGTCACAATAGCCCAAAAGTTCACCTAAGTTAAATTGTCAGAATTTTCATCAATGTCGTCAGTGTATTTCCATTTTCACGGCTGAATAGTTCATATTCAGGTTATTGACTTCTTCATTTTAAGAACTAACACACGTTTCTCCCAAGTAAATTTGAATTTCCTTAAGTGAAAATCTACAAAATGTTTTATTAGACGCGTAGTTTAGAAACTGATTATACATCTCTTTGATTCAACTTGATTCCAGAACTTGGAAGCTTGACAAATCTAGAGATTTCATCTAGTAAAGTCACATATTTTGTCATCAATTTTTTAAGAGGTATTGTGCATTTCCTTTTCATCCAAATGGTTACAAAATATAAATACAAAAAAATCAAATAAAGTATCGAAATCAACAAATTAATTACCTTCTCGTGTTTTCCTTCAAATTTATAAACAATTTATTAGTATTGAGAAAATATACAACCTAAACGTTACAAGCATGACATCAAAAATATACACTTTAAGTCTACCGAATCTTACCTGCATGATAAAGCAGTACATCCCTATAACATGATCAACAACATCTAGTCTCTACAATCAGCAGCATGACCAGCATCTTAAACTTGGAAATATATAATACTAGCAAGTATTAGTCGTGCTGATTTTTACTCATAAGCAACAAATTAGTTCATTAAATAAATTAATAATACACAATGACATTTTATGTTTAACTTAAAAGGAAAAATCATAGTTTAGGCGCAGAGTATTGAAATGTATTAAAACTCATAGATCAATAATAAATTAGAATTTGAAAATGGAAAAGATACCAACCATAAATAATAATAAATCATAATAAAAAGCATCAGACAAGAATAAATGTCAATTCGATAGAAATCAAATTTTGAATATAAAGATGGAAATTTAAATAATTCTAAAAAGAAAGATAAAAAAACATAAGAAAAAAGGATATTTATTTTAAAAATCCATGGATTCGAAACTAAGAATAAGAAAAGAGGTCAATCACCATTATATGTGGCTTTTACTATTGCTCTGGTGGTTATAATATCGATTTTAGTTTTCTAATCCATAATATAAAAAATTCATGGAAATGACTTGACTACTCTATAACAATATAAATAAACAAATAAATAAGGGAAAGAAGAAATAAAAGAAAGGGGAAAAATAAAAAATAAAGACAAAAACAGTAGTAAATGGTATGGGAAAGAATCATGTAAAATTTAATTCCAACTTGCTCATCATTTCTTGTATCTGAGGAACACTAACACCCTTTCGCTAATTGTACATGGATTTGTAGAAAAAGAATTAGTAAAGTATTATGTTGAAAATGGAAGATCTGATTAAATTTATAAAATCCCTAGTTCTTATTTTATCTCAAAATTCATGAATATTTATATGTTCTTCCCTCTTCATTCCATTTAGACATTGATTGTCTTCTTCATATATATTTTGCCGGATGTGTGTTATGTTCGTAATGCTTCGTTTTTACTTTGATTTTCGATCAGAGACGTAAAAAAAGGAGAAGTTATTGTGATCCAAAATCATATTTGAAGCTTTAAAGTAAAGAACAAATCAAAGCGAAAATGAGCGTAATTCTATAAATGAAAGTGTAACAACCCATATAATATATATCTAGAATAATATCATGCAAGTGTTATTATTTGGTATTGACACAATCATAAGTGCCTATTGGCATCATTATATACACATGTCCAAAATAAATATAAATGGCATATGTCATACAATAAAGTCTAAAAATAAAAATCTAAGAACTATGTATAATATCTTCATTGTACACAACTCCAAAGCGGAAGATCACGATAATCATTGTCCCTTGAAACGTTAGTAGATAGCTTCTCTTAAATTCAACCTGCAAGGAATGCCTGCAAAATAACAACAATAATGGGATGAGATAATAATCTCAGTGAGTTCTCCTATCTTATGGGTCCACTCGGCTCTACAGGGTTTTCTAATCGATTCTAACTCGAGTCTTCATCTCTCGTTACTTATGTATCATGCACACAAGATAACTAAGACTCAAGTATCTAAGGGATATTCGCAATGTATAGAAACATGTCATTGAGTTCATCCACTCAACAAATCACTATTCGGATGGACGAAACATCAATCCCTAAGAGGACTTACGTCTAAGCCAGGCCTGGTTCATGAATGCTCGTATGATTCGACTTTCACAGTGGATATCGGTTCCTCTATAATTTCCAAACTCATTTCAAGGGACCGTCACTCGTATGAGACTCTAACCCACTTAGGTTATCTTTCACCGTATTAGGCTCCAACCCACATAGGTGTCCACCTTTCCCCCATATCCACCGTGGTTGGGGCTCAAACCCAATGGAGGCACGAATCATTGGTACCACATCCCCACTTACCGCTTTACCTAAGCCTTTGAAGCGGTATGTGCACCATCATAACTAATTTCGAACATGTGATTAATTTATAATAACAAATAGGACTTTTGGAGCAACGCTCATCACCAAAATAGTGAAGGTTGAGAAAAATAAGAATGCGGGGTTTGAATTGTTTTAACTGATAATAAAAACTTTTGAAACCAAGACACACGCGAAAATGAAAGCTATCAATACGGAATTTTTATCCTGGTTCCCTTGAAATTCAAAGTTACTCCAGTCCACCCGGCCAATGTGATTTCGCCTTCAATAAGGACTTAATCCACTAATCTTGAAATATTACAACAAATGAGTGTCTAAGAGGATAAATATCTCTTAGCCCTCTCAAGTTTACAAACTTAACAAGTCACTTGAGGAATATTCAGCAATTAAGGAAAATTACAGTAGTGCTTAGTGCTTCTAGGTAAGCAGAAATTACACAATATAAGAACAAAGGAAATGTTCACACTTTAGAGAAGCAACTCGTGTGAAAGGAGAAAGAGTAAGAGATATGAGATTTGTTTCAGTATTCTCGTGTGTTTCGTTGATCTTTGTGAAGATGATCCATCCTATATATAGGGGTTTGATGAAAAGGTCGTGGGATGAAAGGATCTTGGCATTGATGTATGATTAATGTCATTAAGCTTTGTGTTCTTTCCATATCAGTTTGGGGCACTTTAACTTTCTTCCAAAATTAGATTCTTTCCATAAGTGGAAGACTTCATAGTTAAGTCTATAGTGATCGTTTCTGAATCAGAGTGTTCAGAATTCAGAGTTTCTGTTCAGCAGTACATCTTCAGATAGTTGCTTACAATTGACTGACTTCACAGGTTCTTGATGTCTTCCCAATTGATTACATCAGAGTGTAAAAGCTTCAGATCCTAGAGTGCATGTGAAATCGGAGTCGAAAATACGGTAAATTTTAGTGTTATCAAACTCTCCCACACTTAAACCTTTGCTTGTCCTCAAGCAAGACATTGAAAAAGCTCATAAAAGAAAATTTGTGTAAACGAGTGCTTCAGGTAAAAAATTCTAAGTTCAAGTCGGGATGCAGTGATAGGTTCTAACTGAGTGAACTAAGGGTATCATGATGACACTAATCCGCAGATACGGACATAAACTTCATTCCTATATTAACCGACCCATATTATCCCACAATACCTAGGCTTGCCTCTTCATCTTTTTTTGTGTCCTTTTCATTCAGGCGCAATCACATTAAGCCCGTTATCCGTACATGCTTCATAGTAGAGTGGCCTGTTAGTGATTATGATCAGAGCTTGGGGTTTCTGGCACATAAACATGTGTAAACCCTTTTATTGGACCCAACTGTAGTTGTGGGGGATCGGATCGTAATCCGCCCTACCGAGTTCAGTGCCATATACCTCTGAACCAACTAGCAGTGGGTAAGTTTTTCTTTTTCTTTTTCTTTTTGTAGCAATTTTTTTTACAATTCTTTGGTTTAAATGACTTTGTGAGGGTCACCTATACCGGAGTTGCCTTTTTTTGCTTTCTTTTATTTTTTTGTTTTTCTGGATCATTCACTTATTTGCATCGGTCCTCTACGTAGAGGATGAGTAGGCCGGAGCTGACTGCTGAGATAAACTCCTAAGGACTTATACGGAAATGATGATTGAGGCCATGGTATATGGGGTTTCGGGAATGATTCCTATATTTACGAAGCTTATGGTGCTAAAACAGATACTGGTGTTTCGCAAAGTTCTCCCAAGTCACCGCATCCTTACTCAAAACATGTCCTTAAAACCTGAAAACTTTCGAGATAACACTATTTTCTTTTGTAAAAAAAAAATTTGGTGGGGCTAAAGGTATGGGGAGGTAGGATTGTACTAAAGATCTACTATATTTGGTGACTCGTCAGACTCATGCATTATACTAAAAAGCAAAATAGACAACTAAAAGGAAATAACAATAAATAAACTATCTAAAGACAGTAAAGAAAAAGCGATAAAGGAAAAACGAGAAAAGCAAAATAAAGAAAAGACGATAGAGTCTCCTCCCACACTTAAATCGAACATTGTCCCCAATGTTTCGAAATAAGATAAGGGAAGAGTTACCTGGCAACCTAATGCTGACCACTAGTGCCCTCGCCATCCTGAGGTGGACGACGGGATCGGGTACGACGATGGTCTCTCTGAGCCATCCTCGCCTGCAGGGCATCCTGAGAGGTCCTCACCTCTCGAAGGTTACCTATAATGGAACCTTGAGTGGCTTCAATTAGTGCCATGTGTCTCTGGTGGTAGTTTTGTTGACGGGCATGTGTATCTGTGATCGTTTGCAGGGACTGTAGAACAGTGTGGTAGGACCTGTCTGTCCTCCGCTGCGATTCTTGCATGAAGTTCATATTATCCGTCATTTGTTGTTGGAGGGTAGAGAGGAGGTCGTCACGCCTTTGCTCTCTAGCCATGTGGTCACGCCACATCTCCTCTGTAATATAGAAGCCAGGAGTGGTACCTGCAGAAGAAGAAGATGGTGCGGTGTGTGGTGGTGAAGGATGATGGGGGGACACATGGGGTACGGGAGATCTCTCTCTCCGATCATATTCATCATCAGTGTCATTTCCCGCCTCATCAGGATTGTTAGGAGGAAGAGGACCCAAAATAGGTGGGGCATCTAAAGCGTAGGTCCAATTCCTTTCATCTCTTACATTTGTACGTCTAGTGCACGGTAAAACAACAGACGGGATGGCTACGCCATGAACCATAAGCATATAGCCTCCTTCTCTCCTCTAGCGGCACAATTTCATGTCTCTCAGAAATTTTAGGTTAATTGTGGGAGGAGGTAAGGGTTCTAGGGTAGCCATCTCATCGTTCAGGTTAAGCGCCCGAGCAATAGATGTAATCAATCCACCAAAAGAAATTGGTCTCGCTTTATTCACAGTTAAAATCATATGAGCAAGCATGAATGGGACCGAATTAATACGTCTATTTGTGAGGCTTCCTTGTAAAAATAGAAGCTCTCTAGCATTAACCTTATTTGGATTCTCCCGGCCAAAAATAGTGCATGCCAACAGATATCTAAAAACTCTGATGGTCGGGTTATGAATAGTTGAGGCAAGAACTCCTTCAAAAGAGTTTATGGAAGTGTTTGATAAACGCTCCCAGAAGGAAAATACCTCAACATACCATTCGGAATCCAAAAGGGCCTCACAAATAGCACCTTCCCCATGAGGGATCCCTAACAAGCTGGCTAGTTCGTCGGTACTGAATTGGTATTCAACAGCAAACATTCTAAATTTGACAGTACCAACTGTGCTAGCAGTGTTAGGGTTGACAATATAAATTAAGGAACTCAAAAATTCAATTGTCAACCGCTCATAGGTAGGTTCTTTATTGGAAAAGAAATTATGCAAACCTAAATCATCTAATAAATGAAATATGCTATGATAGATACCTAAAGTGTATAGACAGTCTTCGTCAACATACCTTGTCGGGAGGATTTCCCGATTTTGCAACCGTTAAATAATTTTTCTTTGCCGATCCCCCGGTTTCCCTCCTCGAAGAATGAATTCGTTAAACTCCACTTGAAAGCTCTTGAAAAATGATGAAGAAGATGAAGTGGTTTGTGAAAAAGGTTGGATTTTTACAAAATCCGATGGATGAAATCGAAAATGGAAAGTGGAATAATGATTTGTGTGGTGTGGTGGTTAGAAAAGTATGAGATTTTTGTGGGTTCAAGGATGTTTTTCCAAGGTGAAAAAATGGGTTTGGGAGGTTGTGAGTTGCAAAAATGGTGAAGAAAGGGGTTCTGCCCCGACCATTTACAGACGCTGTGGCGGGCGCCACAGGTCCTATGGCGGGCGCTACAAGGCAAAATCTGGCTGAGCCAGATTTTAGTCCTTTGGTTTGGGCTTCTCTTGTCTTTTGGCTTTGAGGGGTCTGGATAGCATTTGTCTTGTGATTCTCCTAGTATCTTTGACTTGCATAATTTTATAAAAGTAAAAACAAAAATAAAAAGTGAAACTGAAACAAAAACAAAAACAGAAATTAAATATAAATAAATAAATAACTGAAAAATTAAAATGCAAATAAATAAAAATAAAAATAGAAATACTAATGTATAGATGTAGTTTATATAATATTCCAAATGCGATAATATAAGATGAGTTATGTAAATACGAGAAATATAAAAATGAGATAAAATAAGATTAAATGGTGAGATCATGTAGTGGGGATGTCATCTTCCTGAGAGGAACCACGGAGCATGGCTACTTCTTGCTTGAGTTCTGCGATCTCCTGATATAGACAGTCGGCTTCAGTAGCATGGGTGAGATCAGACACTCCCATCTGTAAAGTAAGGTCAGCCACCTCCTGTCTAAGCTTTGCAATCTCTCTACGACACTCAGCAATCTGAGTGCGGATGTCGGGTGTCTGCAATGAAAGATTATTAGAGAAAACAGTGATTCTGGGAGATGGTGGTGTAGGTGTGTATTCAGCAATGGGTGGCGATCTCGGCTCCTGAACGGTCTCTCCCTGGCCCTCTAGAGCATAACTCAAATTCGCTGGATCATGCACACTGGTCATCATAGGGTCTGGCAGTGTGAAGTAATGGATAGCCTCACTGTCGACTAGCAACCGGAACTGACATGGGTGGAAAGAGACTCTCCTCATCAATCCTATGGTCAAACAGAAGTCGATGTCCATGGTCGTGTACCCACAGTAGGTCCGAAGATGTAACAGCTTGCGAGACAGACCTAAAGCGACAGCAATCTGCGTGATGATTCCGCCAACATGGATGACTCCTTCGGTAGATCTGGAGATACCGCTGAGACTGTATAATAAAAAGTTTCCACATGCTACTGGGCGAGACTGGGATGCACAGAATAATAGGAAGATATCCTCTTCACTCAGTAGTGTCTCTGCATCCGGCCTTCCCAGGAAGGAATGTGCTAATATCATTTGAAAGTATCTGAAGGCGGGGTTATGTATGACATGAGACAGCTGCATAGATGGATCCTGACTTCCGCCACCTGATATATCACTCCAAAACTTCTCAACCTCCTTACCCAGTAAATATCCCATAGGTGTCTCCGGGATAGCATCAGGAGTAGTCTGGAATCCCAATAAGTCGCCGAACTCTTTCTGGCTGAAGGAGTACTCAACTCCGAAAAGCCTGAAAGCAGCATACCCATCTGGTCCAGAATATGGGTCATAGTCGAATGAACTCAGGAACTCCAAAGTCAGGTTCCTATATGTGTTACTCAAGTCATCAGCAAACTCGTCCCAGTGAAGCTGGTGGCTAAGGAATCGGATACTCAGCTCGATACCCAGTGCCTCCATACAGTGTTGATCAGGATAACGTGTGGGTGCCATAGGGCGCTGATACAAAGTGATGTAGCGCTCCCTCTGAGCATTATCTCTATAGGCCACATGCATGTCATCAAAATCCTGCACCCTGTAAAGGTTAAGAAAGTGATCCTGAAAATACAAACCATTCAAATCTTAGTCTTAATGCAAAATATGATAAAATAAAATAAAAATAAAATTAAATTAAATAAATGCGAAAAAGTAAAATGAAAGAAAAACCATGGGTTGCCTCCCACGCAGCGCTTGTTTAACGTCAATAGCTTGACGATTAGAATTTATACACCTGTAGTAGTAGGAATCGGCGGATCAATCAGGGTGTGGCTCGAGTAGTATGCTGGAATGTCTCCTCCTTCGTAGAGCTTCAGTCTTTGTCCATTTACAATGAATGGACTACAGGTATCGTTCTTGATTTCTACGACTCCGGATCTCAGAATCTTGGATACTTCGAAAGGACCAGTCCATCTTGAACGTAGCTTTCCAGGGAAGAGTCATAACCTAGTGTTGAAAAGGAGAACATAATCGCCTATATTGAAGTTTTTCTTTACTATTCTTTTGTTGTGATTGGCTTTTGTCCTCTCTTTATATATTTTTGCATTCTCGTAGGCAGATTTCCTAAGTTCTTCTAATTTATGAATGTCTAGGGTACGCTTTTCTCCATCGGCTAGGTAATCTAAATTCAAAGTTTTAATGGCCCAATAGGCCTTATGCTCTAATTCGAATGGTAAGTGACATGATTTTCCATAAACTAGTTGATAAGGAGTAGTTCCTATAGGGGTTTTAAAAGCGGTTCTATAGGCCCATAACGCTTCTTGAAGCTTCTGAGACCAGTCCTTCCTAGAAATAGAAACAGTTTTCTCTAGGATTTGTTTTATCTCCCTATTAGATACTTCTACTTGGCCACTAGTTTGTGGATGGTATGGTGTTGCTACTCTATGCCTAACTCCATATTTTCTTAAAAGTTTGTCAAATATTCTCGATATAAAGTGTGATCCTCCATCGCTTATGACTAAACGTGGTGTTCCAAATCTAGGGAATATATAGTTTTTAAATAGTTTGATTACTACCCTAGTGTCGTTTGTGGGTGCAGCTATAGCTTCAATCCACTTAGACACATAGTCTACAGCTACTAAGATATACCTGTTTCCTAAGGATGGTGGAAAAGGTCCCATGAAATCTATACCCCATACGTCAAAGAGTTCTACTTCCTGAATGTTTCTTAAGGGCATTTCATCTCGTCTTGAAATGTTTCCAGTGCGTTGGCATCTATCACATTTGACAATGCAAGCTTAGACATCACGCCACATGGTAGGCCAGAATAGGCCAGCTTGAAGAATCTTGGCGTATGTCTTAGAGGTGCTCGCATGTCCACCATAGGGTGCAGAATGACAATGCTCGATAATACTATTTACCTCTTCTTCTGGAATGCAACGGCGAAAAATGCCATCTTTACCCCTTTTGAAAAGGAGCGGTTCGTCCCAATAGAAGTTTCTCACACCGTGGAAGAATTTCTTCTTGCGGTGGTAGTCAAGATCAGGGGGTACTATATCAGCAGCTAGGTAATTAACGAAATCTGCATACCAGGGTACTTTACTTATTGCTAAGGAATTTTGGGAATTCTCATAATGATCTAGGTTATTATCTTCAATGGTTTCTACTCTAGCTATCAGTCTATCATAGGCAAAATCATCATTTATGGGTATTAGTTCTGGTTTTAGATGTTCTAGCCTAGAAAGGTGATCAGCTACTACATTTTCAGTGCCTTTTTTGTCTCTTATGTCTAAATCAAACTCTTGTAGTAATAGAATCCATCAGAGTAACCTGGGCTTGGCATCTTTTTTACTTAATAGGTAACGAATGGCAGCATGATCGGTGTAAACAATAATTTTTGCTCCTACTAGATAAGATCTAAATTTGTCTATAGCGAAAACTACAGTGAGTAATTCTTTTTCAGTTGTTGCATAATTAAGTTGGGCAGCATCTAGGGTTCTACTGGCATAATAAATGGCATGTAATTTTTTATCTTTCCTTTGTCCTAGAACGGCTCCAACTGCATAATCACTAGCATCGCACATTATCTCAAAAGGTTCTGACCAATCAGGTGGTTTCATAATGGGTGCAGATACTAACGCTTGTTTTAAAAGATTAAATGCGTCATTACGATTTTCGTCGAAAATGAATTCAGCATCTTTCATTAAAAGTCCAGTTAAAGGTTTAGTTATTTTGGAGAAGTCCTTAATAAAACGCCGGTAGAATCCAGCGTGTCCAAGAAAGCTTCGGACTTCTCTGATGGTTTTTGGGGGTTTTAGGTTTTCTATAACTTCTATTTTAGCTTTATCTACCTCTATACCTTTTTCAGAAACTATATGTCCTAAAACTATTCCTTCGGTTACCATGAAATGACATTTTTCCCAGTTTAGCACGAGGTTCACCTCCACGCATCTCTCCAGGATTTTCTCAAGGTTAGCAAGACAATTGTGGAAATCAAATACGCAAACCGAGAAATCATCCATAAACACTTCCATGATACAATCTAGGTAATCTGCGAAGATTGACATCATGCAGCGTTGGAAAGTAGCTAGGGCATTACAGAGGCCGAACGACATTCGTCTGTAGGCAAAAGTTCCATAAGGGCATGTAAAGGTAGTTTTTTCTTGATCTTCGGGGTGGATAGGTATTTGGAAGAATCCAGAGTATCCATCCAGATAGCAGAAGTAAGAGTGTCTGGCTAGACGCTCCAACATCTGGTCAATAAATGGTAAAGGGAAATGATCCTTCCTAGTTGCTTTATTTAATTTTCTATAATCTATACACATCTGCCATCCTCCTTCTAAACGTTTTGCTACATGTTCGCCTTTATCATTTTGCACGACTGTGATGCCTCCCTTTTTAGGTACTACATGCACAGGGCTCACCCACTTACTATCCGAGATCTGGTAGATGATACCTGCCTCAAGTAACTTAAGAACTTCCTTTTTAACAACATCACTCATTATAGGGTTTATTCTTCTCTGATGTTCCCTAGAGGGTTTTGAATCTTCTTCGAGTGAAATCCGATGCATGCATACGGATGGGCTTATACCTTTCAGATCAGAGATATTATATCCTAAGGTTAAGGGATATCTTCGTAAAACGTCTAAAAGTTGGTTCGTTTCCTCTTGGCTCAAGGTAGCACTAACTATAACTGGACGGTTCATCTCTTCATCGAGGAACTCATATCTCAGGTTCTTAGGCAGTTCCTTAAGTTCTAAGGTTGGTTTCTTAGGGCATGGCATAGGATCTGGGGTAAGGGATAAATATTCGTAAAGGTTATCATCGATGTAGGGTTTCTTAAAGTCATCATCTTCCCTTATGAGAGTTGATGGTAACTTAATTGTTTTTATAATTTCTTTTTGTTCTAATTCTCTAACACACTCATCAATGATATCTAAGGCATAACACGAGTCTCCCATCACAGGTGCCATACGAAATTTCGAAAGTATAAATTCTATTTTCTCGTCACCTACCTCAAACGTCAACTTTCCTTTCTTGACATTTATTATGGCTCCTGTAGTCGATAAGAATGGTCTACCTAGAAGGATTGGTATATCATTGTCCTCTTTGATGTCCATGACAACAAAATCAGTAGGGATAAATAACTGACCTATCCTAACAGGAACATCTTCTAAAATGCCTATCGGATATTTAACAGATATATCGGCTAACTGAAGTGGCATCTTAGTGGGCTGTAATTCTCCTAAGTTTAACCTCTCACAAACCGCTAAAGGCATTAGGCTTACACTAGCTCCTAAGTCTAGAAAAGCCTTTTCGATGACATGATTACCCAAAAGGCAAGGAATGGAGAAATTTCCCGGATCTTTATCTTTCTTTGCTAATTTGTTCTTGGAAATAGCATTACATTCCAAAGGCTTCGGATCGTCAAGTCTACGTTTGTTGGTAAGGATGTCTTTGAGGAACTTTGCATAAGAAGGTATTTGGGTGATGGCTTCTGTGAAAGGGATTTCTACATGAAGTTTTTCTATAACTTTAATAAATTTTTGATACTGTTTATTGATTTGGGTTTGTTTGAGTCTTTGCGGATATGGTATAGGTGGTTTATATGGCGGGGGTGGTACGTAAGTTTTATCTTTAGGTTCTTATCCTTTCTCTCGACCTTCCTGGTTTTCAGATTCCTCTGGTTCCTTTACTTCGTACGGGGGTTTGGTACATTCCTTGGAAGTTTCGGGTTCACTCAATCTAGGGTTTGGTGGCTCATCATAAGCGTTCCCACTTTGTAGGGTAATGGCATTGGTTTGTCCTCTCGGATTTTGTTGAGGTTGTCCAGGGAATTGTCCTCCAGGTGTAGTCTGAGGGGCTTGGTTTAAAACTACCTGAGAGATTTGGGTTTCAAGCATCTTGGTATGAGTAACTATTTGGTCAACCTTGGTTCCTAACTGAGTAATCAATTCGTTAACATGAATGTTTTGGTTCATGAACTCCTTGTTTTGTTGGGTTTGAGCGGTGATAAAATTTTCCATAATTTTCCCAAGGCTCGGCTTTGGTGGTACAGGTTGCATAAGTTGATTTAATCTAGGGGCTTGATAACTAGGTCTCGGAGGTGCATTGTTTTGAATAGGGTTATTGTTTTTATAGGAGAAGTTCGGGTGATTCCTCCATCCAGGGTTATAGGTATTCGAGTATGGGTTCCCTTGGGTGTAGTTCACTTGCTCAGAGTGGGTTTCGTTTAATAGACTGCATTCTGCAGATTGGTGTCCTTTGGTTCCACATATCTCACAATTCAACGAAACTGCGGCTACAGTATTCGGGTTTATGCACATATGCTCGACTTTGAGGGCTAATGCGTCCATTTTAGCTTGCATCATGTCTATAGAGCTTAGTTCATGCACTCCTCCTTGGGCTTCCTTCTTCTCAACTGTCGCTCGTTCGAGTCACCATGATTGATGGTTTTGAGTCATATCTTCGATGAGGGCACTAGCTTCAGGATAAGGTTTGTTCATCAGAGCACCACCTGCGGCAGCGTCGATGGTCATCTTTGTGTTGTAATGAAGTCCATTATAGAAGGTTTGGATGATTAACCAATTTTCTAAGCCATGATGTGGGCATGCTCGTAACAACTCTTTATATCTCTCCCAAGCTTCGAACAACGATTCTCCTTGGTTTTGGGTAAATCTAGTTATATGGTTTCGAAGAACGGCGGTTTTACTCGGGGGAAAATATCTAGCAAGAAAAACTCTTCTAAGGTTATCCCAAGTCGTAATGGAATTGGGTGGAAGGGAATCTAACCATGATAGGGCTTTATCTCTGAGGGAAAAAGGAAATAATCTTAAACGTATTGCCTCAGGAGAAGCTCCATTGGTTTTAAAAGTGTCTGCTAATTGAAGAAATATTTTTAAATGTTGGTTTGGGTTCTCAGTAGTGAGACCCGCGAATTGTCTCTGTTGCACTAGTTGTAACAGAGATGGTTTAAGTTCAAAATTATTAGCTGGGATGGTTGGGTTTACTATACTAGAACTAGGTTCTTCATTAGATGGTTGAGCGAAATCTTTAAGAGGTCTTTGGTTTTGATCTTCTGCCATAGCTCTCTTAATTCTATGAAAGAATAAACGTGCGCGAGCGTAACGTTCAGGTTCCGCCAGAGGGTATACTAAGCTTAAACTTCTGGTACTACGAGTTCTTCGCATTGACCGGCGGGAAATAGCCTAAGTCTAAACGATATAACAACAGGAAAATGAAATTTGACGAAATTGGACCCCGGCAACGGCGCCAAAAACTTGATGCGTGTTTTTCGCAAGTATACGAGCGCGTCAGAGTAATATAAAAGATTGTCGAATCCACAGAGACCAAGTGTCAATCTATCGTTATCTATTGTTATGGTGTTTATCAAAGGCAATCGAAATAGGTGTTTTTGGAGTGTGCAATGAAAAGTAAAGTGTTGAAATAAAGATATAATTGATAAAGACAGGGTCGAATGTAATTCACGTAATTAATTGATAATCCAAGTACTTGCTAGTAGAGCTACTTATGGCCAGTGTTTCCTACTTTGAAAAGAACTAATTTAACAGGAACTGTCACTTTCGCGTATTCAGAACCGAGTTGTACTCCCTAATCAAACCCTCTTATTGTCACTTATAAAAAGGCACGCATTGCGTTAGAGTAGTAAACCTATTTTTAAGAAATATAGTATCTTGACTAAGTTGAAAAGTATTATAACCTGGATTTCTTAACCAAAAGAGGTTCTCATGAACCAGACTCTAAACTTATAAACGCGTCCGAAAATAGTTTTAAAATCTCTTTTCTTCTTTATGTTAAAAACTCCTAATGAACTAGACAAAGCGCTTTCGCTGTTTTTGAAATAGTTAAAAACAATTAAGTTTAAAAAGACGTTGGACGGCTTTCGATCTTACCCAACGGAATTGAAGTGCGGGAAAACTTAAGTTGAAAGTTAAAATAGCCCTTAAGTATTTCTACGAACAATTGTACGAATTACTGGTTCAATTACGATCCTTACATTCTAGCCTTATAAATTTAGCTAGACATGGTAAAGTAAAAGTGCATTAAAATAAATAAAAGTAGTGCGAGTGCGAGAAATAAATAAAAGTAAAGCGAGTGTGAGGAAATAAATAAAAGTAAAGCGAGTGCGGAAAATAAATAAAGTAAAGCGAGTGCGAGGAAATAAATAATTTAAAGCGAGTGCGAGAAATAAATAAAGTAAAGCGAGTGCGGGAAATAAATAAAGTAAAGCGAGTGCGAGGAAATAAATAAAGTAAAGCGAGTGCGGGAAATAAATAAAGTAAAGCGAGTGCGGGAAATAAATAAAGTAAAGCGAGTGCGGGAAATAAATAAAGTAAAGCGAGTGCGGGAAATAAATAAAGTAAAGCGAGTGCGGGAAATAAATAAAGTAAGGACAAGTAATAAAAACCTGCTCCAATCGGAGGGTTGAATAAATTGCAATGCGGAAATGAAAATGGCGACAGGATTAACTTCCTTCCAAAGTGCTCCAAACTCGATTACAGACTCTATCACAGACTTGATTACACAACTGTGGTAACACTCCAATGCGAAGCGATTACCACTTTATAAAACTGAATATATGCCTAAGTGAAACAAAGTTGCTCTGAGTTTGCCTCTGCTCTAAGTTTGGATGATTGTAAAAGTGAATTCGAGTTTCTATTTATAAGCAAGTAAAAAGATGGAAATGACTTGGATGCCCTTCAACTTGAAAATGGAGGGAAACTGTTTTTCTCTTGTGGCGCCCGCCACAAGGCCATGGCGCCCGCCGCAAGGCCATGGCGCCCGCCACAAGGCCAAAGTGAGGCGCCTTAGTGGATGTAGTGGAGAACGTGGGAGTTGAGGGAAGTTGAGCTTGGACACGTCATGGCTTGGTCTGTGGCGCCCGCCATTGGGTAGGCCATAAGCACAAAATGCTGAATTTTAGGGTTTTTGGCTCTTTTTCACTCCTTTTCTCGATCGGGGCTCCGATTAAAGTAAAAACCTGAAAACAAAGGAAAACATACCAATAACACAACAAAATGATAATAAAACGACTAGAATGCATGTGAAATCGGAGTCGAAAATACGGTAAATTTTAGTGTTATCAAACTCTCCCACACTTAAACCTTTGCTTGTCCTCAAGCAAAACATTGAAAAAGCTCATAAAAGAAAATTTGTGTAAACGAGTGCTTCAGGTAAAAAATTCTAAGTTCAAGTCGGGATGCAGTGATAGGTACTAACTGAGTGAACTAAGGGTATCATGATGACACTAATCCGCAGATACGGACATAAACTTCATTCCTATATTAACCGACCCATATTATCCCACAATACCTAGGCTTGCCTCTTCATCTCTTTTTGTGTCCTTTTCATTCAGGCGCAATCACATTAAGGCCGTTATCCGTACATGCTTCATAGTAGAGTGGCCTGTTAGTGATTATGATCAGAGCTTGGGGTTTCTGGCACATAAACATGTGTAAACCCTTTTATTGGACCCAATTGTAGTTGTGGGGGATCGGATCGTAATCCGCCCTACCGAGTTCAGTGCCAGATACCTCTGAACCAACTAGCAGTGGGTAAGTTTTTCTTTTTCTTTTTCTTTTTGTAGTAATTTTTTTTTTTACAATTATTTGGTTTAAATGACTTTGTGAGGGTCACCTATACCGGAGTTGCCTTTTTTTGCTTTCTTTTATTTTTTTGTTTTTCTGGATCATTCACTTATTTGCATCGGTCCTCTACGTAGAGGATGAGTAGGCCGGAGCTGACTACTGAGATAAACTACTAAGGACTTATACGGAAATGATGATTGAGGCCATGGTATATGGGGTTTCGGGAATGATTCCTATATTTACGAAGCTTATGGTGCTAAAACAGATACTGATGTTTCGCAAAGTTCTCCCAAGTCACTGAATCCTTACTTAAAACATGTCCTTAAAACCTGAAAATTTTCGAGATAACACTATTTTCTTTTGTAAAAAAAAATTTGGTGGGGCTAAAGGTATGGGGAGGTAGGATTGTACTAAAGATCTACTATATTTGGTGACTCGTCAGACTCATGCATTATACTAAAAAGCAAAATAGACAACTAAAAGGAAATAACAATAAATAAACTATTTAAAGACAGTAAAGAAAAAGCGATAAAGGAAAAACGAGAAAATCAAAATAAAGAAAAGACGATAGAGTCTCCTCCCACACTTAAATCGAACATTGTCCCCAATGTTTCGAAATAAGATAAGGGAAGAGTTACCTGGCAACCTAATGCTGACCACTAGTGCCCTCGCCATCCTGAGGTGGACGACGGGATCAGGTACGACGACGGTCTCTCTGAGCCATCCTCGCCTGCAGGGCATCCTGAGTGGTCCTCACCTCTCGAAGGTTACCTATAATGGAACCTTGAGTGGCTTCAATTAGTGTCATGTGTCTCTGGTGGTAGTTTTGTTGACGGGCATGTGTATCTGTGATCGTTTGCAGGGACTGTAGAACAGTGTGGTAGGACCTGTCTATCCTCCGCTACGATTCTTGCATGAAGTTAATATTATCCGTCATTTGTTGCTGGAGGGTAGAGAGGAGGTCGTCACGCCTTTGCTCTCTAGCCATGTGGTCACGCCACATCTCCTCTGTAATATAGAAACCAGGAGTGGTACCTGTAGAAGAAGAAGATGGTGCGGTGTGTGGTGGTGAAGGATGATGGGGGGACGCATGGGGTACGGGAGATCTCTCTCTCCGATCATATTCATCATCAGTGTCATTTCCCGCCTCATCAGGAATGTTAGGAGGAAGAGGACCCAAAACAGGTGGGGCATCTAAAGCGTAGGTCCAAATCCTTTCATCTCTTACATTTGTACGTCTAGTGCACGGTAAAACAACAGACGGGATGGCTACGCCATGAACCATAAGCATATAGCCTCCTTCTCTCCTCTAGCGGCACAATTTCATGTCTCTCAGAAATTTTAGGTTAATTGTGCGAGGAGGTAAGGGTTCTAGGGTAGCCATCTCATCGTTCAGGTTAAGCGCCCGAGCAATAGATGTAATCAATCCACCAAAAGAAATCGGTCCCGCTTTATTCACAGTTAAAATCATATGAGCAAGCATGAACGGGACCGAATTAATACGTCTATTTGTGAGGCTTCCTTGTAAAAATAGAAGCTCTCTAGCATTAACCTTATTTGGATTCTCCCGGCCAAAAATAGTGCATGCCAACAGATATCTAAAAACTCTGATGGTCGGGTTATGAATAGTTGAGGCAAGAACTCCTTCAAAAGAGTTTATGGAAGTGTTTGATAAACGCTCCCAGAAGGAAAATACCTCAATAGACTATTCGGAATCCAAAGGGGCCTCACAAATAGAACCTTCCCCATGAGGGATCCCTAACAAGCTGGCTAGTTCGTCGGTACTGAATTGGTATTCAACAGCAAACATTCTAAATTTGACAGTACCAACTGTGCTAGCAGTGTTAGGGTTGACAATATAAATTAAGGAACTCAAAAATTCAATTGTCAACCGCTCATAGGTAGGTTCTTTATTGGAAAAGAAATTATGCAAACCTAAATTATCTAATAAATGAAATATGTTATGATAGATACCTAAAGTGTATAGACAGTCTTCGTCAACATACCTTGTCGGGAGGATTTCCCGATTTTGCAACCGTTCAATAATTTTTCTTTGTCGATCCCCCGGTTTCCCTCCTCGAAGAATGAATCCGTTAAACTCCATTTGAAAGCTCTTGAAAAGTGATGAAGAAGATGAAGTGGTTTGTGAAAAAGGTTGGATTTTTACAAAATCCGATGGATGAAATCGAAAATGGAAAGTGGAATAATGATTTGTGTGGTGTGGTGGTTAGAAAAGTATGAGCTTTTTGTGGGTTCAAGGATGTTTTTCCAATGTGAAAAAATGGGTTTGGGAGGTTGTGAGTTGCAAAAATGGTGAAGAAAGGGGTTCTGCCCCGACCATTTACAGACGTTGTGGCGGGCGCCACAGGTCCTATGGCGGGCGCCACAAGGCAAAATCTGGTTGGGCCAGATTTTGGTCCTTTGATTTGGGCTTCTCTTGTCTTTTGGCTTTGAGGGGTCTGGATAGCATTTGTCTTGTGATTCTCCTAGTATCTGACTTGCATAATTTTATAAAAGTAAAAACAAAAATAAAAAGTGAAACTGAAACAAAAACAAAAACAGAAATTAAATATAAATAAATAAATAACTGAAAAATTAAAATGCAAATAAATAAAAATAAAAATAGAAATACTAATGTATAGATGTAGTTTATATAATATTCCAAATGCGATAATATAAGATGAGTTATGTAAATACGAGAAATATAAAAATGAGATAAAATAAGATTAAATGGTGAGATCATGTAGTGGGGATGTCATCTTCCTGAGAGGAACCACGGAGCATGGCTACTTCTTGCTTGAGTTCTGCGATCTCCTGATATAGACAGTCGGCTTCAGTAGCATGGGTGAGATCAGACACTCCCATCTGTAAAGTAAGGTCAACCACCTCCTGTCTAAGCTCTGCGATCTCTCTACGACACTCAGCAATCTGAGTGCGGATGTCGGGTGTCTGCAATGAAAGATTATTAGAGAAAACAGTGATTCTGGGAGATGGTGGTGTAGGTATGTATTCAGCAATGGGTGGCGATCTCGGCTCCTCAACGGTCTCTCCCAGATCACAGAGCAACTACTCATCCAGTACTTTTATGAGGGGTTGTTACCGATGGACAGGAATATTCTTGATGCTGCTAGTGATGGAGCACTAGTCGATAAAACTCCAGCTGCTGCCAAAGCACTTATTGAAAATATGTCTCTTAATTCTCAACAGTTCACTACTAGAGACAATTCTATTCACAGCAAAGGCATGAGTCAAATTCAAGTTTCTTCCAACAAGGCTTTAGAGACCAGAATTGACGAACTCACCACCTTAGTCAAACAACTGGCAGTAGCAAAACCTCAAACAACAACTGTGTGTGGCATTTGTACTTCTCCTGAGCACCCGACCGATACTTGTCCTATTCTGAGAGACGAGTCCATTACTGAGCTGCCACAAGCTTATGCAGCCAACCTTTACAATCAAAACAGGTACAACAACACTCCTGACCTGTCCACCAACAAATACCATCCCAATTGGAGGAACCATGTCCATGGAATTTGGTGATATTGTCGCAAAATTTAACATTTTTGATGCCATGAAACACCCTGTGGAGGAGCATTCTGTTTTTCATATTGAGCTGATTTCTGAATTAGTTGATGACGCTAGTTCTGAACTATTTGCGCTTGATTTTCCATCTCTCTCTGGTTTTGATGATATTTATTCATGTTATGATTGTACTGACACTAACGTTTGTGCTGTCTGTGCTGAGATTGATGCTGCCTTGCAGGCTGATACATTTCATATAGGTGAAGTTGTTACCATTAAACCTGTTTTTGCAGTTGATGCTCTTGACATCCCGGCTGCCCCAAGCATTCCATCCACCGAGCAGCCCCCGTCCTTAGAGCTAAAAGAGCTCCCTAAGAACCTGAAATATGCTTACTTGGAGAGTAATGAAAAACTTCCTGTTGTTATCTCTTCTAACCTTGATTTTGATCAAGAAGACAAACTTTTGCAGGTTTTGAAGAAGCACAAGAAGGCAATCGGGTGGACATTAGCCGACCTTCCAGGTATTAGTCCATCGATGTGCATGCACAGGATTCTACTTGAGGATGGATCCAAAACAGTAAGGCAGCCCCAAAGGAGGCTTAATCCTTTGATTCTTGATGTTGTGAAGAAAGAGGTAACCAAACTCTTGCAAGCAGGTATCATTTATCCTATCTCTGACAGTAAATGGGTAAGCCCAATGCAGGTTGTACCTAAGAAATATGGACTTACAATGGTGAAAAATGAAAAGAATGAACTTGTTCCCACTAGAGTTCGGAACAGCTGGAGAGTTTGTATTGATTACAGGAGATTGAACCAGGCTATGAGAAAGGATCATTTTCCTTTACCGTTCATTGACCAAATGCTTGAACGGTTAGCTGGTAAATCACACTATTGTTTTCTTGATGGTTTTTCAAGTTATTTTCATATTCATATTGCACCGGAGGATCAAGAGAAGACGACTTTTACTTGTCCTTTCGGTACTTTTGCTTACAGGAGGATGCCTTTTGGTCTTTGCAATGCTCCTGGCACTTTCCAGCGATGCATGATTAGCATTTTTTCTGATTTTATCGAAAATTGCATGGAGGTTTTTATGGATGATTTCACTGTCTATGGTTCCTCTTTTGATGCATGCTTGAACAGTTTAACCTTGATTTTAGAAAGATGCATCGAGACTAACCTTGTTTTGAATTATGAAAAATGTCATTTTATGGTTGAGCAGGGAATTGTTCTTGGTCACATTATTTCTGAAAAAGGAATTTTTGTTGACCCTGCTAAGATTGATGTAATTTCTACACTGCCTTACCCTTCTTGCGTTCGCGAGATTCGTTCTTTTCTTGGTCATGCAGGTTTTTACAGGCGTTTCATCAAGGATTTCAGCAAGATAACTCTTCCGCTGTCAAACTTGTTGAAGAATGACGTCACTTTCAGCTTCGATGACAAATGCAAACAAGCGTTTGACTTCTTGAAGAAAGCATTGACTTCCGTTCCCATAATCCAACCCCCTGACTGGACCCTCCCGTTTGAGCTTATGTGTGATGCTTCTAATCATGTTGTTGGGGTTGTCCTTGCACAAAGAGTTGACAAGGTTGCCCATGTTATTTACTATGCTTCTAGGACTTTAGATTCTTCACAGTCAAATTACACTACCACTGAAAAAGAACTGCTAGCTATTGTTTTTGCTCTTGATAAATTCAGATCTTATTTGCTAGGTTCCAAGGTTGTTGTTTTTACTGACCATGCAGCTTTAAAGTACTTGCTGAAGAAGCCGGATGCAAAACCGAGATTGATTCGGTGGATGTTGTTGCTCCAAGATTTTAATGTTGAGATTAAAGACAAAAGTGGAGCTGAGAACTTAGTGGCTGATCACTTGAGCAGGATAGAGAGAAATGAAGATCCTTTTCCTATTCAGGATGACTTTCCTGATGAGCAGTTGTTTCTTTTGCATGGGATTACACCTTGGTTTGCTGACATTTTTAATTTTCTTGTTGCTGGTGTTTTTCCTACAGGTGCATCGAGATCACAGGTTCATAAACTCAAGAGTGATGTCAAATATTATGTTTGGGATGATCCATATTTATGGAAGTTTGGTAGTGATCAGGTAATCAGGAGATGTGTCCCCGACAATGAGATTGAATTTATTTTGAATTTTTCTCATGCATCTCAAGTCGGCGGACACTTTGGTCCTCAAAGGACGGCAAGAAAGGTCCTTGATTCAGGTTTCTATTGGCCAACTATTTTTAAGGATGCTTATGAGACTTACCGCACTTGTAAAGAGTGCCAGATAGTAGGTACAAACATCACTCGCAAGAGTGAAATGCCTCAGCAGCCTATGCTTTTCTGTGAGGTATTTGATGTATGGGGAATCGACTTCATGGGTCCCTTTCCTGTATCATTTGGTTTTCTTTACATTTTGCTTGCTGTTGATTATGTTTCAAAGTGGGTGGAAGTTATCCCCACTAGGACTAATGATTCTAGAGTTGTTGCAGATTTTGTCAGGTCTAATATTTTTTGCAGGTTTGGAATACCGCGAGCTATCATCAGTGACCAAGGCACTCATTTCTGTAACCGCACCATGGAAGCTTTACTCCGGAAGTATGGAGTTGTGCACATAGTCTCTACTGCTTATCACCCACAAACTAATGGGCAAGCTGAGATCTCAAACAGGGAGATCAAACAGGTTTTAGAGAAAATGGTGCAGCCAAACAGGAAGGACTGGAGCCGTCGTCTAGAAGACGCACTTTGGGCTCAAAGAACTGCTTTCAAGACACCCATTGGGATGTCTCCTTATCAACTTGTTTTTGGTAAGGCATGTCATCTTCCTGTTGAGATAGAACACCGTGCTTATTGGGCGGTGAAAAGTTGTAATTTGGAGATGCAACAAGCAGGTATTGAAAGAAAACTCCAATTACAACAATTGGAAGAGCTTAGATTAGAGGCTTATGAAAGCTCTAGGATTTATAAAGAGAAAACTAAGCACTTCCATGATAAGATGATTTCTAGGAAGGAATTTTCTGTGGCCCAACAAGTTTTATTGTTTAACTCCCGCCTTAAGCTTATGGCTGGGAAACTTCGATCCAAATGGATTGGCCCCTTTGTTGTTACTAATGTTTTCCCTCATGGTGCAGTAGAAATAAAAAGTGCAGGTACTAACAAAGTCTTCAAGGTTAACGGGCAGCGTCTGAAGTTATTCCATGCAAGTTCGGTGCCTGAAGATGTCAGCATAGAGGAGCTTTCTTTGGAAGCGCCTGACTACACTGCAACTTGATCAGGGAGTCTTTCTTTCCTTCTCTCTACTTTATTAGTAATGTCCTTTCATTGAGGGCAATGCTTAGTTTAAGTGTGGGGGAGGGAATCGTGTGTTTTCTTTGTTTTTGTTAGTGTTTTGTTTATTTTTAGTCATTAAAAAAATAAAAAAAAAATGCATCTTGAAAGTTTTAGGCTATAGATTACTTTGAGTCGAGTTTGCGGAGACTTGAGAAAAATTCACAAGATCGGTATTGTTTTAACACCGTAAGTCTCCTGCATATGGAAATTGAGTTGAATTTTTATTATGTTTTAGTCGTACATTTGCATCCTCTGACAGCTCTTGAGTAGTTTATTTCAGCAGTCGGCACCATCTCACACACACTCTACGCAGGGAAGCCGATGAATATAAGTGAGTGTTCCGGAAAAAAAAATAAAGGAATGCACCTTCTAAGTTTGGTGACCCTCACCCGGTCACTTAACTCAACGGTTGTAGAACCTTCAAAAAAAAGTTTTTGACTCGTTGTTAGTTGGTTCAGCGGTTTCTGGTGCTGAACTTGGTAGGGCGAATTACGGTCTGATCCCCCGTAACTACAAGTGAGTAAGCAAAGGGTTATGCCACTTAAGTACCAGAACCCTGTGCAGAAAAGGATCAGAGTCACTAACCGGTTGTCTTGCTATGAGTGTGTGGAGATAACGGGCTTAATATGATTGCACCTGAATCAAAAAGAGCAAAAGAAGGATGAGTAAGTTAGGCTTTAGTATAATAATATGATTCGAGTTGATTTGTGTATTCAGGAGGTGTATGTCTGCATAACTGTGGATTAGTGTTCTTACAATATACTTAGTGTGCAAGATTAGTACCTATCAATGCAAAGTTAACCGAAGATGACTTGTAGCCTAGGATGAGTAACTGATGATGTATTTGTGCTTTCTTTGTTTTGTTTTTCGTTTTGCTCGGAGTGCAAAAGTTCAAGTGTGGGAGAATTTGATCAGTGCATTTTGATGCACGCTCTTCCATGTTTGTACTTAAGCATTTCTTCAGTTTGATTTACTTATTTTTATGTTTTAATGTGTTTTTACAATTTATTTTATTTTTGCACTTATTTGTTTTTCGCATTATATTTTCAGCATTAGCAGCTTTCACGAGAAAAATCATATCTTGAGCTATGAGTATCAGATTGAGGCTTATGAGTATACGTTGGAAAGCTAAGGAAAAGATCTACAACTTTTGTTCAGAAGTCGAGAGCTGAATCAGACTGTAGCAGGGCCAGAAAGTCTGTTGAAGTTGCAGAATTTTATTTGTATTTTTGTTGGGTCATTTGTAGTGGGCTGGGTCGACCCAGTTGAGTTGTAAAACGGGTCTTTGTTTTCCCCTAGGTCTAGCAGCCGTACACCATTGGGAATTGAACGGGAAAATCACGGTTCATGTACGAATTTGAGAGCTTGCAAAGAATGACTATGGAGAACTAATTTCCCAAGAATCAATTCACTGTAATCGGATGCCACTTTGAGGTTCTTTTATAATTTTCCATAAATTTGTTCCTTTGAATTATATCTATAATCACAATTACTTGCTTAATTTTATTATTTTTACATGATAGAATTCTTTAATTTGATTGTTGTCTGCTTTTGAATCAATTTCGTGATTAGTGTAGCTTTTGCATTATCGCGTTCGATCATATTGCGTTTGCTTAATTCGCAATAGTTTTAATCTGTTTGCTTTACTCGGAATTCAGGGACAGACTTCGTATAATTGTTATTGCGCTTGTCAGTAGCTTTTGTAATCGAATAGGATCAGACTCGTTTAGGGAATTGGAATTTTATAGGGATCAATGATAAGTCGGAAGATGATATAGTGGGTTGATTCGTTTCAGCTTATTCAAATAATCACTTTTCATAATCACTTATTTTCTGCATTTTTGTAATTGAACACCAAATCAACCCCCCCCCCCCCATTCGATTATGTTTAATTATTACAAACAAGAATCCTTGAGACGATATCCAAGTTTAATTGTCGTTGTATTACGTTTTTACAAAATTACTCGTTTTGATCCGCGCGCGACAGCGGATCAGTCACCTACCTAAGAGATATGGATATCTCATAACTGATCAAGGTGATGTATTACTCATGGATCAAGATGAGCCTATGACCTACCAAGAGGCCATAACTGGTCCCGAGTCTGAGAAGTGGCTAGAAGCCATGAAATCTGAAATGGATTCCATGTACACAAACCAGGTTTAGACCTTGGTAGAGCCTCCTATAGGAGTTAACCCTATAGGATGCAAGTGGGTCTTCAAAAAGAAGACTGACATGGATGGTAAGGTACATACCTATAAGGCAAGACTGGTTGCAAAAGGATATAAACAAATTCATGGGATTGACTATGATGAAACCTTTTCACCAGTTGCAATGCTTAAATCTGTTCGGATTTTACTTGCTATCGCTACATATCATGATTATGAAATATGGCAGATGGATGTCAAAACTGCTTTCCTTAATGGGAATCTTCTTGAGGATGTGTACATGACACAGCCTGAAGGATTTGACATACCAGAAGAAGCCCAAAAGATATGTAAGTTACAAAGATCAATTTATGGATTGAAACAAGCTTCCAAAAGCTAGAATCTTCATTTTGATGAAACAGTAAAACAATATGGATTCATTAAGAACGAAGATGAGCCTTGTGTCTACGAGAAGGTTAGTGGGAGCATGATCGTTTTCCTGGTATTATATGTAGATGACATATTACTCATTGGAAACGATGTCCCTACCCTACAACAAGTAAAGTCTTGGTTGGGGAAATGTTTTTCTATGAAGGACCTAGGTGAAGCAGCCTATATATTAGGAATCAGAATCTATAGAGATAGATCACAAAAACTGTTTGGCCTAAGTCAGAGTACATACATAGACAAAGTGCCGAGACGCTTTAATATGCATGATTCCAAGAAAGGATTCATACCTATGCAACATGGCATGTGTTTATCAAAAACACAATCCTCTTCAACTACGGAAGAAAGGGATTGCATGAATAAGATTCCATATGCATCTGCAATAGGATCTATCATGTAAGCCATGTTATGTACTCGACCAAATGTCTCGTATGCTTTAAGTGCAACGAGTAGGTACCAATATGATCCTGGTGATGCTCATTGGGTAGCTGTCAAGAATATACTCAAGTATTTGAGAAGGACTAAGGACTCATTCTTGATATATGGAGGTCAGGAAGAGTTGGCTGTAATTGGATACGCTGATGCTAGCTTCCAGATAGATAAGGATGACTTTAGATCGCAATCTGGTTATGTGTTTTGCTTAAACGGTGGCGCTATGAGCTGGAAAAGTTCAAAGCAAGATACAGTTGATGATTCTACAACCGAGGCCGAGTATATTGTTGCCTCAAGTGCAGCAAAGGAAGTCGTTTGGATCAAAAAGTTCATTAGTGAACTTAGCACAATTCCTAGCATTGTGGATCCCATTGGTCTCTATTGTGATAACAATGGTGCTATCGCACAAGCTAAGGAGCCCAGATCTCACCAAAGATCCAAACACATACTTAGGCGTTATCATCTCATCCGAGAGATAATAGATAGAGGAGATGTGAAAATATGTAGAGTACCTACACTTGACAATATTGTTGACCCACTGATAAAGCCTCTTGCGCAGCAGAAGCATGATGGCCATATTAGATCTATGGGTATTAAGAGTATGCCTGATTGGCTCTAGTGCTAGTGGGAGATTGTTGGTGTAAGCCCTAGAGGCCAATACTTTTGGTACTTGTATCGAATTATTTATTAATAATAAAAGGCTTTTTCTTTATTATGTTTATTTAATAAAGTCCGTAGAATAGCTAGTCCGTTTAATGTATCAAGTATGACTTAATCATGAGATCACATTAAACATAAGGACATTATTCTTAAAGTATCCGTAGTCGAGCTTTATTGTGAAGTGGGATAACATTAAAGCATTAAGACTATTATGTATATAGACTGATGATCACATCTCATGGATCATGGATAAGGAGTTATCAAGTCTTAAACATAGGTATGAATATTAAGAGTAATATTTATACCGGATTGACCCGCTATGAGAATACTATATAGAATGTTATGCAAAGTGTCATAAGTTATTCTCATGGTGATAATGGTGTATACCACCCTTCGACCTGAAACCACTATGGACCCTAAATGTAGAGTCGAGTGCTTTATTGCTGATCAAACATTGTCCGTAACTGGATAACCATAAAGACAGTTGATGGATACTCCACGAAGCATGCTGAGGGACATGAGTGACCTAGATGGAATTTGCCCATCCTGCGTAACAGGATAAATGTCTATGGGCCCAATATTGAACTGGACAAGGATGACACGGTCTATGCCTTGTGTTCAATATAGACATAAGGGAAAAAGGGTAATTATGCACATAAGTATTATCATAGAAGGATTTGTTAGATCACATGACATTTTCGTGTCTTGGGTAGCAGTGATGTGTTGCTAGACACCGTTCACTGTTTATTATGTTAAATACACGATTTAACATAATTGTCAATGCCACGAAAACCTACAGGGTCACACACAAAGGAAGGATTGATGAGAGATAGAGTAACTAAGGAACATCGTAAGGTATGGTGCCCTTAAGTGAATTGTAGAACATCATAAGGTACGGTGTACTTAAGTAGAATATGAAATATGTTAAGGTACCATGTGCTTAAATGATTTTGGGCATATTATAAGATATGGGCCAAATACACTTAAGTGGGCTTTTTAGCTTGAAGCCCACACAAGTGGTTCTATAAATAGAACCCTTGTGCAGAAGCATTCATTGCGGTTGCATTTTCGTTTTCTCTTTCTCTCTCTCTCTCACTCAAAGGCTTCATTCATAGCAACTAGCACTGAGATTGAAGGAATCCGTTCGTGTGGACTGAGTAGAGGTGTTGTCGTCGTTCAACGTCCGTGATCGCTCCGTAGATCTGCATCAAAGGTTTCAATCGTCACAAGAGGTAAATATTCTATCACTGATCATGCCCATTCGTAAGGATCACTAAAGGAGAAAATTTTAATTTCCGCTGCGTTTTGGATCGCCATTCTCCTTCACTTGAACCCTAGATATGAGCTTGATAGATCAAAGGTGAGCATACACACTACCTACAAAAGCAATTAAACTATACAATGACATATTTTTGGGTATTTTGGTTAGTAAATAAATAAAAATGAAGTATGATACAGTCAAATGTGCTTGGTGGTCTCCCCCAATGCAAACCTAATGAATGAGGGGTAAGGAGGATGCCAATGTGTGATCCCAATGCTAATGCATATGATAAGAATACCATGAGGGATCTTAGGGTCAAAATTGGGGTCTTACAGCTTCCCCTATTTAAGGACGTTCTAACTGAGGAGATAAAGGTTAAAATCTCTGCATCGACTCAGTAGAATGGACTTAAATAACAACATATAGAAACAAATTTTGGTCCCTAAGAGACCTCATGATGCATAAGATATGAAATGTAAAAAATAATCTTTGTGGGGAAGATGTTGCCACAAAGGAAAAGAATCCGGAGAGACCGAAAGTCCGCATAAGTATAATGCATTCCGTAAGGAAAACTCACTGGGGAGACAGAGACTCTGGGGGATAAAAAGGTCGTGCGTAGGCCAGGCTAGGACTTTAAAACTGTTGGGGGGACTCGAGGGATTCCACGAAAATAAATCAATGGAAAGACTCAGTTAAGGAATAAAAGGAACATTTGCAAGGGAAACAGGTAGATCAGATCAAAGTTGAAATACTCGAACCAAACAGGAAATGGCGATCTCACTGAGGAAATACGCACTCAAACTCAACCGGGGAAGAAATGATCTTCAACACAAGAGTAAGAGAAGTATAATATACATTACCGGTTACTGGGTAAGGAGATAACATAATCTGTCAGAGAGGACATCCGTTACCGGTTACTGGGTAGGAGACCACAAAGAAAGATAATATTTCTCATCGGCTAAGGTGAAAATATCAAGGATAGACTCAAGGGGAAGAAGATTTTTCATCGGTTAAGATGAACGTGTAAAGGATAGACTCACCTGGGAACATTAGGAATAATATCCGTTACCGGTTAAGGTAAACATATCAAGGATAACCTGCCTGAAAAAGTAGGAATTATATATATCGGTCACTGGATAGAATACCGGAAAGAGAATATCTGTCATCGGTTAAGATGAACATATTAAGGATAGACTCTGAGGGGAGAAATAGGAATTACATCCATCAGTTACTGGATAGAAAAATAAAAAGATAATATCCGTCATCGGTTAAGATGAACATATCAAGGATAGACTCCATAAAAGGGGAAGCGGGATTTACAACAATCGGTTACTAGGCAGAAGACCGCAAGGAAGAGGAAATTGGTCACCGGTTAGGATGAACATATCAAGGATTAACCTTATGGGGAACAAAATAAGGATTACAACTACCTTTTTACTGGGTAGAATACCAAAACGAGAATATTTGTCATCGGTTAAGATGAACATATCAAGGATAAACTCATAAGGGAAAGAGTATATGTCATCGGTTAAGATGAACATATCAAGGATAAACTTCCTGGGAGACGTGAAAACGAATCCGCTGGGGAGAAAAAGGTTACTTTTGTCGGGTATTGGGGCAAAAGTGAAATACTTGCAAATTGAGAAGAATATTACCAGTTACTGGGCAATAGACTCTCAAGGGGACCAAAAGCATCTATCTAGGTAAGATCTAGAAAGAAACGGTCAATCAAAGACTCAACCCAATGAGGATATAACTCAGGGGGGGTGATTCCATCCAGATAATCAACTAGGGAGGAAGCTAAAATAATGATCATCCACGAGGAAGTAACTCAGTGGGGAATGAGAAAGGTTAAATTATTTCTGTTTAAGGGGCTGACACTCTATAATTGAAAGAGGACAGACACACCAAATATGCATGGGCGGGGGAAGGATATCATCGTAGCAGAGGATTAGAGGAATAGTGAATCACAAAGTGCATTATTAATGCAAATGATGAAATCTATGAATGTATATGTATATGTATATGTATATGTGTATATGATGATTATGCTGACAAAATGACCACAAAGGAAACAAATGTCATTGGTCTGCATCACCAATATGATACTCATCCAATCTGCTGGAGAGAAAAGGTTGCGAAGGATGAATGAGAATCATCTATCTCAAAGGCTCAACCCTGGCTGGAGACAAGGAAAAGGTTTGCCGAAAAAATCTGCACTATCAACTCTGCGGGGAATTTTAGGTCAATACCATATCAAATGAGAGACAACCTTGTAGAGGATTGAAAATATTGCTCAAGAATCAGGGCTAACAGGGGTCAGGGATAACTCCGTTGGAGACTTAAGGGGAAACAAAATTTGCTAAATTTATGCAACCTGCTGTGATAATGCGCCTACAACTCGAGGAAGGTAATTACGAACTCAGTTGAGGAAACCATCAAAACTTGGCTGGAGATTGAAAAGCTGTTGGGGAAGAACAAAGATCACACCAACTGCTTGGGGATAAAACCAACAATGCTTCGCTTTTTAGGGCTTACCTGTCCTCAGACCGATGTGGATATTCCTTAAATAAAATTGATTGCTCTTTAAAAGTAGTTGCTGTTATTATTTAAGAAAACATGATTTTATTTTAAAACTTTAATTTCAAAATGATCACAATAAAATTTAATTCTATTTAGTTGAATAAATAAGAGTAGAAACAATTGGATAAAAAGCTCAACTTTATTTAATATGATGGTAGTCTGTAAATGACAAGACTCCATAGATCTTTACAAAAGTTTAAAAAGGGTAATTTACATGGAAAAGGGCTACATTGAATACAATGATCACTAATCCTTCTACCAACTTACATATCCACTATGCTATTGGCTTTGGCTGAAGATGAATCAGAATCAACTATCATGCTCAAGAAAGTCTTCAAGACTGAAGATCAACAGGACGCGGTTACTTGCCATAATCCCTAATTTTTTCATAAATTTCCCCAAGGTGGGGTACTCAATTTATCGGGATTATTTTTCTGTTTTTGTGTCTCTAACTTTTGCTTGGATCGCCCTTTTGGGTTTTCAATCCACCGAGAAGCTCATTTTTGCCTAAGCCGTCCTTTCGGGTTTTCGACTTAGCGAGCTGTTCTTTTCCTTTTTTAGGCAACGTACTTCTTGACTGCATCGACATTCATAGGACGCGTGAACTCTTCACCATCCATAGTTGTAAGAATCAAAGCACCGCCTGAAAAGGCTCTCTTAACAATGTATGACCCTTCATAATTAGGAGTCCATTTTCCCCTAGAATCTAGTTTAAAGGATAGAATCTTCTTGAGCACAAGGTCACCTTCTCTGAATACACGAGGCCTGACCTTCATCTAAAAATTTGTCTTCATTCTCTACTGATATAACTGACCATTACACATGGCAGTTAACCTCTTCTCTTCGATCAAATTCAACTGGTCATACCTGGTCTGACACCATTCAGCCTCAGTCAACTTGGCTTCCATCAGCACACGCAATGATGGGATCTTAACCTCTACTGGGAGCACAACTTCCATGCCATAGACAAGTGAGAAAGGGATTTCCCTTGTTGAAGTGCGGATGGATGTATGATACCCATGCAAAGCAAATGGGAGCATCTCATGCCAATCTCTGTATGTTACAACCATCTTCTGGATGATCTTCTTGATGTTCTTGTTTGCAGCTTCAACAACCCCATTCATCTTAGGTCTGTAGGGAGAAGAATTATGATGTGCAATCTTGAAGTCTTTGCAAAGAGATTCCACCTTATTATTGTTCAAGTTAGATCCATTAGCAATAATGATCTTACTTGGCACACCATAACGGCATATAATCTGATTCTTGATAAACCTTACAACAACTTGCTTGGTTACATTCGCATATGATGTCGCTTCAACCCACTTTGTGAAGTAGTCAATAGCCACCAGAATGAAACGATGTTCGTTCTAAGCTTTGGGCTCAATCATGCCAATCATATCAATTCCCCACATGGAGAAGGGCCATGCAGAGGAAATGACATTCAATAATGTCGGAGGAACATGAATCTTATCTGCATATATTTGACACTTGTGCCATTTCTCCACAAACTTGCAACAGTCAGATTCCATTGTCAGCCAATAGTAACATGCTCTCAACATCTTCTTAGCCATATCATGTCCATTGGAGTGAGTACCAAAGGAACCTTCATGGACTTATATCATCAATAAGTCTTCTTCGTGTCTATCCACGCATTTGAGCATAACCATATCGAAGTTTCTCTTGTAAAACACATCAACATTCAGGTAGAAGTTGCCATCTAATCTTCTCAAAGTCTTCTTATCTTTCAAAGATGCCCCAGACGGGTAAATCTGACTTTGGAGGAAACACTTGATATCAAAATACCATGGCTTCTCATCTTTGATCTCTTCAACTGTAAACACATGAGCTGGCCTATCAAGATGCATCATAGTCAAATTGGGAACTTCATTCCAATATTTCACCATAATCATTGAAGCCAATGTTACAAGAGCATCTGCCATCCGATTTTCATCTCAAGAGATATGATGAAATTCAACCTTTGTAAAGAAAGTTTAAATCCTCCTCGCATAATCTCTATATGGTATCAAACCTGGTTGATTCATCTCCCATTCACCTCTGATCTGATTCACAACCAAAGTTGAATCTCCATATACATCCAAATACTTGATTCTGAGATCAATGGCCTCTTCAAGCCCCATAATGCAAGCTTCATACTCAACCATGTTGTTTGTACACTTGAAAGTCAGTCTAGCTGTAAACGGAAAATGAGTGCCTTGAGGAGTAATAATCATTGCCCCAATGCCATTACCATACTGATTAACAGCTCCATAAAATATCATGCCCCACCGGGAACCAAGATTTGGCCCTTCTACAAGCAATGGTTCATCACAATCCTTCATTTTCAAGTACAAGATCTCTTCATCAGTAAAATCATATTGCACTGACTGGTAATCTTCAATTGGTTGGTGAGCCAAATGGTCAGCCAAGACACTACCTTTAATCTCTTTCTGAGATCGGTATTCAATATCATACTCTAATAATAACATTTGCCAATGGGCAATCCTCCCAGTTAAAGCAGACTTCTCAAAAACATACTTGATCGGATCCATTTTGGATATCAACCAAGTAGTATGATTCAACATATACTGACGCAAACGCTTAGCATACCAAGCTAATGTGTAACAAGTCTTCTCTAGCATAGAATATCGAGTCTCATGATGCGTGCTTTTCGCAAGTATACGAACGCGTCAGAGTAATATAAAAGATTGTCGAATCCACAGAGACCAAGTGTCAATCTATCGTTATCTATTGTTACGGTGTTTATCTAAGGTAATCAAAATAGGGGTTTTTTGAGTGTGCAATGAAAAGTAAAGTATTAAATTAAGTTCAATTAATAAAGACAGGTTCGAATGTAACTCATATAATCAATTAATAATCCAAGTACTTGCTAATAGAACTACTTATGGGTAGTGTTTCCTACTTTGAAAAGAACCAATTTAACAGGAACTGTCGCTTTCGCGTATTCAGAACCGATTTGTACTCCCTAATCAAACCCTCTTATTGTCACTTATAAAAAGGTGCGCATTGCGTTAGAGTAGTAAACCTATTTTTAAGAAATATAGTATCTTGACTAAGTTGAAAAGTATTTTAACCTGGATTTCTTAACCAAAAGAGGTTCTCACGAACCAGACTCTAAACTTATAAACGCGTCCGAAAATAGTTTTAAAATCACTTTTCTTCTTAAGTTAAAAACTCCTAATGAACTAAACAAAGCGCTTTCGCTATATTTGAAATAGTTAAAAACAACTAAGTTTTAAAGGACGTTGGACGGCTTTCGATCTTACCCAACGAAAATTAAGTGCGGGAAAACTTAAGTTGAAAGTCAAAATAGCCCTTAAGTGTTTCTACGAACAATTGTACGGATTATCGGTTCAATTACGGTCCTTACATTCTAACCTTTATAGGTTTAGCTAGACATGGTAAAGTAAAGGTGCATTTTAATTTAAATAAAAGTAGTGCGAGTGCGAGAAATAAATGAAAGTAGTGTGAGTGCGAGAAATAAACAAAAGTAGTACGAGTGCGAGAAATAAATAAAGTAGTGTGAGTGCGAGAAATAAACGAAAGTAGTGCGAGTGCGGAAAGTAAATAAAAGTAGTGCGAGTGCGAGAAATAAACGAAAGTAGTGCGAGTGTGAGAAATAAACGAAAGTAGTGCGAGTGCAAGAAATAAATAAAGTAGTGCGAGTGCGAGAAATAAACGAAAGTAGTGCGAGTACGGAAAGTAAATAAAAGTAGTGTGAGTGCAGAAAATAAATGAAAGTAAAGACAGTGCGGGAAAATAAAGTAGATAAAGGTAAAGCAATAAAAACCTGCTCCAATCGGAGGGTTGAATAAAATGCGAAACGGAAATGAAAATGGCGGCAGGATTAACTTCCTTCCAAAGTGCTCCAAACTCGATTACAGACTCGATCACACAATTGTGGCAACACCCCAATGTGAAGCGATTACCACTTTTACAATACTGAATATATGCCTAATTGCAACTAAGTTTGCTCTAAGTTTGGATGCTGAAACAAATGAAATTGAGTCTCTATTTATAAGCAAGGAAAATAATGGAAATGACAAGGATGCCCTTCACTTTGAATTTGGGAGGGAAAAACTTTCTTCTTGTGGTGCCCGCCACAACACCATGACGCCCGCCATAAGGGTAAATTGTGGCGCCCAATTGGAGATAGTGGGAGACGTGGCAGTTGAGGGAAGTTGATCTATGACACGTCATGGCCGGGCCCATGGCGCCAGCCACAGTGGGAGCCACAAGTGCAAAATGCTGAATTTTAGTCTTTTTAGCTCATTTTCACTCCTTTTCTCGATCGGGGCTTTGATTAGACTGAAAATCTGAAAACAAAGAGAAACATAGTAATAACATAACAAAATAATAATAAAACCACTAAAATGCATGCGAAAACGGAGTCAAAAATACGGTGAAATTCAGTGTCATCATCTCACAGTCGGTAAACTTCTTACTCAGGTAGTAAATAGCATATTATTTCTTTCCAGTTTCATCTTGCTGATCAAGAATACAACCCATACTTTCATCAAGCATAGTCAAATACATGATCAAGGTCTTCCTTCAATAGGTGGAGACAGAATCCGAGGCTCCAGCAGATACTCTTTGATACTGTCAAAAGCTTTCTGGCAGTCTTCGATCCAATCACAAGACTGATCTTTTCGAAGAAGCTTGAATATAGGCGCACACGTGGCAGTCATGTGCAAAATGAATCTTGAGATATAATTCATATGGCCGAGAAAACCTCTTACTTGCTTTTCAGTTTTGGACGCATGCATCTATTGTATTGCTTTGACCTTGGCAGGATCAACTTCAATACCCTTCTCACTGACAATAAAGCCCAACAACTTACCAGAACGAACACCAAAAGCACACTTATTGGGGTTCAAGCGGAGTTTATACTTTCTCAAATGCTGGAATAACTTCAACAAATGATCGACATGTTCTTCTTCATCACTGGATTTAGCAATCATATCATCAATATAGACTTCGATCTCTTTATGCATCATATCATGAAAATGAGTGGTCATTGCTCTTTGGTATGTTGCACCAACATTCTTTAAACCGAAAGGCATCACTCTATAACAGAATATTCCCCGGGGTGTAATGAATGTGGTCTTCTCCATATCCTCGGGTTCCATTTTAATCTGATTATAACCGAAAAATACGTCCATAAATGAAAAGACTTTGAACTTAGCTGTATTATCTACCAATATATCAATGTGTGGCAGAGGAAAATCATCTTTTGGACTGGCTTTGTTCAAATCTTTGTAATCAACATACATATGGACTTTTCCATCCTTCTTCGAAACAAGCACAATGATGGCCACCCACTGTGAATACTCAGCAGTAACAAGGAAACCGGCATCGATCTTCTTATGCACTTCTTCTTTGATCTTCACTACCATATCAGGATAAGTCCTCCTCAACTTTTGCTTGATTGGCGGGCATTCTGGTTTCAATGGCAATCTATGCTCCACAATCTCAGAATCCAAACTAGGAATGTCTTAATAGGACCAAGAAAACACATCTGAATACTCTCGGAAAAGATCAATCAACCCCTTCTTAACCTCTGGACACAATCGAGATCCAATCTTGACTTCCTTCACCTCATCTTCGGAACCCAAGTTGACTAACTCAATCTGATCTTCGAACGACTGAATGGCTTTTTCCTCGTGCTCAAGTAGATAAGATAAATCATCAGACATTTCTTCATCATTTTCTTCCTCAGCCTCAAACACAGGGAATTCAAAGTTTGGAGAAGGAGTAGGATCATTGTATTCAATGGGTTTAGAAACCAACTTGCATAATGATTTGATATTTTGATTTTAGAGAACTAAATTGTGACCAAATATTATGCAGATGGATAATTATTATTTATTTATTTATGTTTTTTTGTGATTACCATTTTCAGAAAAGCAAAAAATAAAAATAAAACATCATAGATATGGATGAATAGAATTGTATTTTATGAATGATCAAATTGAAAGATTGTAGATGTTTGATTGGCTGCATTTTATGTTAAAACACTAGTTGGACTCTAATGTCTTGACTGATGTCATGACATGCTTTGGAGATGTTTGATTGGCTTCATTTTGTGTTAGAACATCTAACTGTACTCTGATGTCTTGACTAATGTCATGACATACTTGAGTAGTATGCTGCAGGTTTAACTAATACAGGATTTACTGAATGTCAAACTAGATGTTATGATATTCATCCCTGACAGTAGATACTGAGGTGTAGAACAGTTGGTTATCTGCTATAACTCAGTATTTAATTTCAGTCTGTTTATTAAGGGAATAACAGACCTGGCATAAGGCCTATTGTCTGAATGTCAAACTGGATGTTATGACATTCATCATTAAAAGCATATACTGAATAATAGGCTGGTTGGTTTTCTGCTACAGTTCAGTATGTATCTCAGTTTGTTCTTCAGGAGGATAACAGACCTGGCATAAGGCCCATTCTGTAAATGTCAAATTGGATGTTTTGACATTTATTACTGTAAGCTGATACTGAAGTATAGACTGGTTGGTCTTTTACAGTACAGCATTTTGTACAGTCTGTTTTCAGAAAAATAACAAACTTAGCATATGGTCTATGTTCTGGACGTCAAACTGAATGTTGTGACATTCATTCCTGACAGCATATGCTAAATTGTAGGATGGTTAGTTTTTCTGTTTCAGTATTTTTCTCAGGCTATTTTTCAAGAATCAAACAGCTGAGCTAAAATCCAGGAAACTAACAACTGAGCTACAATTAATGAACCTAACAAATAGCCTATTTGTTAGTACCCTAATATGTGGAAATTAGGTTAACTTGCTTGACCTTAATTTCAGGAAATACAAGTACAAGGCCCAAGTGCTGCAATATAAAAGGATGGCAATCCTTCATTCAGAACTCGGGGATTTTTAGGCGTGAAGATTTTATTGTTCCATCATACTTCACTGTTGTATTTCTGTGTGTCTTGTAGTAGGTGTATCTTGTGAGCCAAGCAATTATCACCTAGATGATTGCATTGGACTAGGGTGTTCATTGAGTTGTAAGTGTTGTGTCACTCTAAGCTTTTAAGCGTGAGTGTTGTATATCTTGATTAAAGTTGTCAAGCACAATCAAGAGTTGTTTGAAGTGTGACTTCACTATAAACTTTAATATAATTAAAGGTTGTAATCACTGAGGTGATTGAGGGGGAGTGAGTAGGAACTCTGATCTTAGTGTAAGATTGAAATTGCATTGGGTAGGTATTAAGTGATAGGATTAAATAGTTGGTTTAAGGTCTGAATTAATACTACTAATAGTGGATTTCCTCCCTGGCTTGGTAGCCCCCAGACGTAGGTGTGTGTGACACCGAACTGGGTAAACAATTCTTTGTGTTATTTACTACACTTACTTTTTAAGTTCTGCATAATTCTTGTCTGCGCAGAATTGGATGTCATAACATCCCGTGTGACATCAAAAGTCTGTTAACTAGAATTTCAATTGGCATCAGAGCAGGCACCCTGCCTGTTAATTTCTGGGTGAGATCTAGGGAAGTTACTTTCTAGTACCATGGACAAGGATGTAGGATACTCAAATAGACCACCCATGTTGGATGGTTCTAACTATGATAACTGGAAGCCTCGTATGATAGCCTTCTTGAGGTCTCTAGATAGAAAAGTCTGGAGAGCTGACAACAAAGGATGGGAACATCCAATGAAGACAGGTAAAGATGGAGTCAGTGTGCAAATTCCTGAAGAAAAGTGGGACAAGGAGCAAGAGGCATTAGCCCTTGGAAATTCTAAGGCCTTGAATGCATTGTTCAATGGAATAAGTAAGAACATATTCAGACTGGTGCATCACTGTGAGCTGGCTAAGGAAGTTTGGGATACCCTCAAGATAACTCATGAAGGTACCTCCAAGGTGAGAATGTCTAAACTTCAGATGCTGACCACCAAGTTTGAAAATCTGAGGATGAAAGAGGATGAGACTATTCATGACTTCCACATGAATATTCTTGAAATTGCCAACACTTTTGGTGGCTTAGGTGAGAAAATGGCTGAAGAGAAACTTGTAAGAAAGATTCTCAGATCATTGCCAAAGAGATTTTCCATGAAGGTCACAGCCATAGAAGAGGCTCAAGATATCAGCAACATGAAGGTTGATGAGCTTATTGGTTCACTCCAAACCTTTGAAATGGGCTTATGTGAGGATGCTGAAAAGAAGAACAAAAGCATAACTTTTGTATCAAATACTGAAGGGGATTCAGAAGAAGGAAACATTGGAGGGAATGAAAGCATTTCAGAAGCCATAGCCATGCTTGGAAGACAGTTCAACAAGTTCACAAAGAAGGTTGATCAACAGGGTAGACCTAATGTCAAGAACTCTTCATCTGACATCAGTAGAAGGTCAAAATATGAAGAAAAGGTCACTCAAGGAAAGGGAATCCAGTGCCATGGATGTGAAGGTTATGGTCATATTAAAGTTGAATGTCCTACCTTCCTCAAGATGCAAAAGAAAGGGCTATCTGTCACCGGGTCCGAAGGAGACTCTGAGAGTGAATCTGAAGGAGAATCTGCTAAACATGTCACTGTTCTGACCAGTGTCTGTGCCTCTGATGATGACTCAAGTGGAGATGAACTTACCTTTGATGAACTTGTTGCCTCATATAAAGAACTATGTGTTAAAAGTGCAGAAGTGTGTATCCAAGGAGAAAAGCAGAAGAAACTCATCAAAGAGCTGGAAGGTGAGAAACAGAAGCAGCTGACAGTCATAAATGGTCCGAATGGTGAGATATCTTTGCTGACATCTAAGCTAGAACAAATGACTAAATCCATCAGAATTCTTAATAAAGGAACTGACACCTTGGAAGAGATTCTAAAGGTAGGACAAAAGTCAGGAACCATGTCTGGTTTAGGCTTTGCTAAGAAATCCTCAACTGAACTCAAAAGATCAAAGGCTGAAGTTCAGAAACTCAAGCAGAAGTCACAACCGATGTCTCAACATCAGGGAACCAGGATGAGTAACCATCAGAAGAAGAAATTTCAGAGATGGAGATGTCACTACTGTGGTAGATTTGGTCACATAAAACCTTTCTGCTACAGGCTACATGGGTATCCTAACCAGACTACTCAAGTCAGACCTAAGCAGAAGGCATCTAAGCATAATGCCCCCATTAAGAAACAAAAATGGGTTGTTAATCAGACACCTCAAGTCAGACCGAAGCAGCAGGCATCTAAGCATAACATCCCCATTGAGAAACAACAATGGGTTGCTAAACTAGCTCACACATGTCCAAGGGCATCTACCAGACAAGACTGGTATTTTGATAGTGGCTGCTCAAGACATATGACTGGGATGAGCAACTTATTGGTGGATCTACAACCTCATGCTATCAGGTATGTGACATTTGGTGATGGAGTGTCATACCCCAAAATTTGCCCATTAATCTTGCAAAACATTTCTCGAAGCACTCCAACTTGTTCTGCAAGACACTGACCTTAAAGGAACAAAAGCCCAGCTCATAACAGGCCCAATCCAGAAAATGGCCCAAACTGGCCTGCTCGCTACACGCTCGCCTAGCGAACCTTCGCTACACGCTCGCCTAGCGAACCTTCGCTACACGCTCGCCTAGCGAACCTTCGCTACACGCTCGCCTAGCGAAGCTTGCGAACATCAGAATTTTTGGGCTTCATTCTGAGCCCATTAGGTCACCACAATCACTATAAATACCGACACTTCAGTCACGAAAAAGGAGAAAAAACGAAAAAGGAGAAAGGAGAACCCTAGCAAGCAAACCCTAACACTCACGGGAGGCAAACCCTGAAGGAACTCGGCGACATCAAGGTTTACCTCTTCCCAATTCAATCCGATTTTGCCGATTCGAAGTCACAATTCAGTTGCAAACAGGTTACATTGCTATTATTGCCTTATGTTCTTAATCTGCATGTGGCATTATAATTAAATTTATGAAAATATCTTAAGTTTGGCATGTGAATTTTAGTATGTACCTGAACACCTTAAATGATTAACCATATAATTGCTGTAATGAAAGCCATAAGGCATAAAATTGGTTGAAATTGTACTGATACCAAAACCAGAATCCGCCGCCACTCGCTAGCACCTCGCTAAGCGAGCATGCAGCGAGTATTCGCTAAGCCTTCGCTAGGCGAGGCAGGAGCGAACGTGACAGTAGCTGACTTTTCTGTTCTGATTTTTCACTCATGTTTTATCATAGCCATGCATCATTTACCCGACCCTATTTACAGTTGTGATTCTTTTTTGTGGTGTAATCCTCGATTACACCCTGATTTGGTGTTCTGACATGTTTTGTTGAGTTTTGTAAAGGTTCACATATCCCAGGAAAAGATTGCTGGTTAGGTATTCCACTTTATTTGTGGGATACCCTTGTGGAGATTCACCTTGAATTACTCAATTGATTTTAATGTATTAATTTTATGGCAAAGATCCACCCTAAATTGCTCAATTGATCTTAATGTATTAATTTTAATGTGGGGATTCCTCCTAATTACCTAATTGATTGTAAAATACGGCCTTCGAATATGTGATCCTGGACCTCTCTCTGTTGCCCTACGGTATTACGGTATAATGGTCATGTCCCGCGAATGTGGGGATACACTTAGCAAAGACCCTTCGATTAAATCATCATGTCCCTACAAAACGAATTATAGTCCCTCGGATGTTGCCTTTGTCCCTCGATGACCCTTCGGTGTAGCCTACGGTTAAATGATGATGGTCCCTTCGAATGTTAAGGTATCCTCACAACTGTTGCCTTCAATGACCAATCGATGACCCTACGATGACCCTTTTACATCCAAAGGATAAAACTACTTACTTCTCAATAGTAAGGACAGTTTTACCCTCATAAGGATAGGAAATGCCCGTAAAGACCTTGGACAGGTATAACTCTTAATTGCTTATTCACAACCTAAAATATTTTTCACACCCCACATCTTTCAAAACATCTTTTAGAAAATCACCACTTGGTATACATTCATACTAGAATCACTACCGAGTTATATTTTTCTAAACAACTTTCAAAACTAAACGAGATAACCACTTTGTATACATTCATACAAGAACCATTACAAAGTTAAATTCTCTTTTCAAAACATTTTCTAAACAATTCACAACCACTTTTTTCAGACAAACATAAGTGATCAAGCAATTAAGAGCCCATGGATAACCATGGATACAAAGGGTGCTAACACCTTCCCTTTGTATAATGTACCTCCCGAACCCAAAATCTAACTAAGGTCTTTCCTATTCTTTTCCACCTTTCCTTATGGGATAAAAGAAAAGTCGGTGGCGACTCTTGCTATCCGCGACATTTGCTTTCCAAAGCAAAACACCCCAAGTCAGTTCACCGTATGACAAAACTGGCGACTCTGCTGGGGATGCATTAAAGAGAGGTCACCTTAAAAACAAGATCACTTATTTAAATTGTCTGATTTACTTTTAAGGGATTGCTTGGGTATTTTATGCTTGAGTGAAAGATCCTACACCCGGATCTAGTGTGCCTTAGGTAAGTAGCAATAGATCATCGCGACTATCCGGCGTATACTGGAATGGTTAAAATGATGGCTACGGTTAATGTGACACTTTGGATGTCCTGATGTTCCTCATGTTTACTTGAGGAAAAATTTGGCTTCCGCGGGGTGTCATCAAAGCATTAACCAGACCTTTAGAACCCTAATTGACTCATCCTAGCCATTAGAAAGTAGTGAGATAACTGACTTCGGTTCCGACTGAGGTTGGTTGAGACTCGATACTACACTCTTTGAGATTGGACTTTAGGGAAGCCTCGGTCAACCACTTGGTGTTGCACTGAAGTGGACTTAAAGGAAGGTCGATGATTTGAGATCCTTCTAGAACCCGGTTACTATTCTAGGACAGGTTGAACCAACCAAACTTCAGTGGGGAGGGTACTTACCTATGGAACTCATGCAAGCCTCAAAACTTAGGAATGATTGTTGTGTGACTTGCTTGTGCGTGTTATTTACTTAACATCATAACATCATAACATCATAACATCATTTCAAGGACTTAGGGATTTAACTTTGCTCTGTTTTGTAAGGCTATGGCTCCCAGGAAGACTATCCGGATTAATCTTGTAGCAATCTCTCCTCAACTCAAGGATTTAGTGTCAGAACTTCCTGATCAGGCTCAGTTTATCCAGAAACATGGTTCTCTCCTCAATTTGGTTACCACTAGTTTCAAAGAGGATATGATGAGGGTCCTATTCCAGTTCTTCGATCCTAAACATCATTGCTTCACATTCCCAGATTATCAGTTGGTACCCACATTAGAAGAATTCTCCAGGATGCTTGGTATACCTATCCTTGATCAAACACCTTTCAGTGGTTTAGAAAAGATTCCGAAGTCTAAAGAAGTTGCCGCGGCTTTACACATGACAAAGTCCGATATTGAAACCAATTGGGTAACAAGAAGTGGAGTTAAGGGTTTACTTGCCAAGTTTCTGATAAATAAGGCCCGAGAATTCTTAAAGGATATGAATGTCCATGCTTTCGAAGATGTTCTTGCATTGCTAATCTATGGTTTGGTGTTATTTCCTAACCCTGACCAATTCGTAGATATGAATGCTATTAAGATATTTCTCACTCATAACCCTGTGCCTACCTTGCTCGGAGACATTCTGCATTCCCTTCACACTCGTACTATGAAAAGGCAAGGGACTCTCATGTGCTGCATACCTCTATTGTCTAGGTGGTTTATCTCACACCTTCCTCAATCAGTCTTGAAGAATGAGCAAAATCTGAAATGGTCTCAAAGGATAATGTCACTCTCCCATTCAGACATCCGTTGGTGTCCTCAGTTCAAGGAAAAGGTTACCATCATTGACCGTTGTGGTGAGTTCCCCAATGTGCCACTCCTAGGAATAAGAGGAGGTATCACTTATAACCCAGCTTTAGCCCTACGTCAGTTTGGTTATGCTCGAAGAGATGGTCCACATGAAATAATTATCCAAGGCACGGTATTTGACTATGACAACGATTCCCAAGGTCTCCGTCAAAGATTTGTACGAGCTTGGGGCATGGTGAAAAGAAGTACTTTAGGACCGAAAAACTCTATTCCTATGGAACCTTGTCTCAGATGGGTACGCGTCAGAGCTCGTGAACTTGTTATGCCATATCTTGCAGTCGGACCACTAATTGTTGACCCAGAAGTGGAAGGAGGTACTCCTCAGATCGTTCCTTATCCAGATATGCCTACCGATGTTGAAGAGTTAAAGAAATCCTGGACCCAGTTGAGAGAGGAAAGGGATACTTTTGAAGCTCAGCTCGTTGCAGAAAGGAAGAAAGTATTAGAGCTCACCAGCCAGCTTAATGAGGAACGAAGACTCAATACATATCTTCGTCCGAAAAGAAGCCGTCCCTGGGAGATTTGAGCTTTCATTGTATTTTTATTATGTCCTTTTGTAATAAACAGTGATTAAAAAAAATTATTAATAAAAGTTTCCCTCTTTTTGTTGGTTTACGCAAAGTTAAATTCCAAAAGTCCTTGAAAACATTTCATACATTGCATAGCATGACATAACATTGCATAACAGGTATCCTAAAAAAAAAATCAATATTCTCACGGTCTTCCTATTGCGAACAGAAAAATGGACCTCGAACAAACTGTCAAAGATCTCCAGACTCGGAATGCTCAATTCCAGGAGTTGATCTTGAGCTTATCCAAAGGGCAGGAGGAACTGAAGGCTCTTTTGCTCGAAAAGAAGAAAGACAAGAAAGCTGTGAGTTACATCAACACGGGAAGAAGGCTTAAAAGACAGGCCGCGGGAGTCAAGTTTGGAATTCCGAATGGTCCAGAAGAGGAGGCGGAGAATGATTCAGAGGAGGAGAATGTTGATTTCTCCAACCCTGAGGATGACGATGAAGATTATGAAGGTGAACAGTACTCTCCAAGAGATGATAAGTACAAGTTGCTGGAAGAACGTATGCTAGCCATGGAGGGTCAGAAAGCGCCCGGCCTGGATTTCGAAAGTTTGGGTCTGGTCTTCGATGTGACCATTCCTCGCAAATTCAAGATCCCCACTTTCACTAAGTACGATGGTGCGTCTTGTCCTCAGATGCATCTGAGAGCTTATGTGAGAAAGATTCAGCCGCATACCACTGATAGGAAGCTATGGATCCATTTCTTCCAAGAGAGTCTGTCTGGCACACAGTTGGAATGGTATTATCAGCTCGAGAGCTCTGACATCCGCACCTGGACTGATTTAGCAACAGCTTTCTATAAACAGTACCAGTATAACTCTGAACTAGCGCCTACTCGGCTACAGTTGCAGAATATGACTATGGGATCCAAAGAAACTTCAAAGAATATGCTTAGAAATGGAGAGATTTGGCTGGCAGAGTCAAACCCCCTATGACTGACCGAGAATTAGTGGACATGTTCATGGGCACACTGACTGGCCCATTCTACAGCCATCTACTGGGAAGTTCTTCATCAGGTTTCACTGAACTTATATTGACGGGTGAGCGTGTTGAAAGCGGCATCCGAAGTGGAAAGATACAGGCGGCTACCCCTGCAAGCACCAAAAGGTCCTATCAGGGGAGGAATGAATCAAATGCTGTGTACGGTCAAAAGGGTCGTAACAAGAAAAATCGTGACCATACCATTGGAGCGGTTACGATTGCAGCACCGCCATCTCAAAGCTTCCAGCCCAAACAAGACAAGCCAAGAAGGCAGTTTACCAGGATCAATATGACCTTGGCACAGGCACTGCAGGGAATGCTAAAGGCAAATCTGATCACCCTCAGAGATCCTCCTACGAAACCCAACACTGCTTCTTCTCGTTATAATCCCAATGCCAGGTGTGCATATCACTCCGATAGCCCCGGGCATGATACAAACGATTGCTGGTCATTGAAGAATAAGGTTCAGGATATGATCGAAGCTGGAGAAATTGAATTTGAGCCTCCGGAGACTCCTAACGTCATCACTGCACCTATGCCTAACCATGACAAGGCTGTTAATGTTGTGGATAACAATTCTCACATTTCTAATGTAGCTGATTTAACATCTCCTCTCCTGATCATCAAGAAGAATTTATTGCAAGCTGGTTTATTTCCAGGTTGCGCTGAAAATTGCGACCGCTGCGTACTTCGACCCAACGAGTGCGTGAAGTTGAGTAATGGTATTCAACGGCTGATGGACGATCGTACAATTCTCTTCGAAAAGATTCCTAAGGTGGAAAACCCTGTGGAAGAAATATCTGTGATTGCCAGGTCCAAAGGTCCAGTGAAGATTACCGCTACTAGAGTACCTGTGAAGATTACTGCTGAGCCCAAGGTAGCTCCCCTAATCATTACTGCACCTGGCCCAGTACCGTACTCCTCAAGCAAAGCCATTCCGTGGAATTATGGAGGTGATATTTACGTCCATGGCGTGAAGCAAGTTGGTAATTCTGCTAATCCTAATGACATTGTTGGGACTAGTAAAATTACTCGAAGTGGAAGGATCTTCTCTCCAGAAATCTCGCCTCCCGCCCCTGAAACCCGAGGAAAGGAACCAGTTAACCCTTCTCAGTCAGGGACACCCGTCGAAGTTACCACTGAAGATGTTGCCAAACAAGAAATGGAAGAAATGCTGAAAATCATCCGTAAGAGTGATTTTGATGTGGTAGAACAGCTGGGGCATACTCCGTCCAAAATTTCGATGTTATCATTGTTGTTATCTTCTGAATCTCATGCCAACGCATTGATCAAATTCTTGAAGACCGCTCATGTACCTCAGGAGACATTCGTCGATCAGTTCGAAAACTATGTTGCTAACCTGACTGTTGATAATGGCCTAGGCTTTTCTGATGCTGATCTGACACCAGCAGGAAAGAATCATAACAAAGCTCTGCATATCTCCGTTGAGTGTAAGGGGATCACTTTGTCTCATGTGTTGATCGATAACGGCTCTTCTTTGAATGTGCTGCCGACAGCTGTGCTCGATAAACTTGACTGTAAAGGCATTGAACTGAAGCCTAGTGACATTGTGGTGCGTGCTTACGATGGTGCGAAGAGTGTTGTCCATGGTGAAGTAGTGCTCCCTATCAAAATAGGACCTCAGGTCTTTAACACTACTTTTCACGTAATGAACATTCGTCCCGCCTATTCCTGCTTGCTGGGACGCCCTTGGATTCATGGGGCAAGTGTTGTAGCTTCGTCCCTCCATCAAAAGCTGAGGTATCCAATAGAAGGTAAGATTGTCACTGTGTGTGGAGAAGAAGAGTATATTGTCAGTAGTGTGCAGGCCTTCAGATACGTCGAGATGGATGGTGAATTCTTTGAGACTCCTTCTCAATCATTTGAAGTAGTTCCTCCGACTAATCCTGTCCTTAAGCCGACTTTCTGTGTGCCCAAGGTTATTCATGCTCCTCCTGCCATGATTTCTCTGAAGGACGCTCAAGCCGTGGTTGAAAACGGTGGTCATACTGGTTGGGGTCAACTAATCAACGTATCGTACAAGTCTGACAAGTATGGTCTGGGATTTAACTCTGAAAAGATGGTCAAAGATCAAATTAATGCTGTAGAAGATGCTGATAGCGATTGCGACCTGGATAACTGGATCTTCCCAACAATTGGTGACGGACTCAATAATTGGAAGACTGAAGACACTATCCCGATTTCCTTTAGTCAGGAGTAATTGTTATTGTCTGTTTTATTGTTGCAAAATTTTTAGTTTTACAATTGAACTTCTTAAAGCATTGTGTCTATGCCCGAGGCACAATAGCTAATTTGTTAAGGGTTTTGTCATTTTCATAAGCATATTCACATTCAATAAATCAATGGACTTTTTTTGCATTCAAATATTGCGCTCTTTATCTTTCCTGTCATCTTCCAAAAAAGCTATGTTTTCTTACACACACTCACGTAACAAATTGCAGATCCACACCCACTCTGGATCCTGTTGATAATAGTTCTACTACTGTTCATTATGCCTTTGAAAATCCGATCTACCAAGCTGAGGATGGAAGTGAGGAAGATTGTGAAGTACCTGGAGAACTTGCCAGACTGGTACTGCACGAAGAGAAGACTATACAGCCGCATGAAGAGTCAATCGAAATTGTAAACATGGGTACTGAAGTGGACAAGAAAGAAGTCAAAATAGGAGCAGGCTTGGAAAACAGTATCAAAGAAAGATTGATTCATATGTTACATGACTATATAGATATTTTTGCTTGGTCTTATGAAGACATGCCAGGATTGGACACTGATATAGTAATGCATCGTTTGCCAACGAAGGAAGAGTGTCGTCCTGTTAAGCAAAAGGTTCGTCGCATGCGCCCTGAAATGTCTGAGAAAATCAAAGCCGAGGTTATGAAACAATTTGATGCAGGTTTTCTGGCTGTTACTTCTTATCCTCAATGGGTTGCTAATGTGGTACCGGTACCGAAGAAGGATGGTAAGGTACGAATGTGCGTCGATTACAGAGATCTGAATAAAGTGAGTCCCAAAGATGACTTTCCACTCCCGCACATTGATGTTCTGGTAGACAATACCGCTCAACACAAAGTATTCTCCTTCATGGATGGATTCTCGGGTTACAACCAGATTAAGATGGCACCTAAAGACATGGAGAAAACTACGTTTGTGACGCAATGGGGCACTTTCTGTTACAAAGTAATGCCATTCGGTTTAAAGAACGCCGGGGCAACGTACCAGCGTGCTATGGTGGTTTTGTTCCATGATATGATTCATCATGAAATAGAAGTATACGTGGATGACATGATAGCCCGATCTAATACTGAAGAAGAACATCTCGATCATTTGTACAAATTGTTTGAGAGGTTGAAGAAATACAAGCTGAGATTGAACCCGAACAAATGCACCTTTGGAGTAAGATCCGGTAAACTCTTGGGATTTATTGTCAGTGGTAAAGGAATTGAGGTTGACCCGGCTAAGGTGAGAGCTATCCAAGAAATGCCAGTTGTAACACCCTTCTAAAATACCCCAAAATTCAATTAAAACATCAACACATAAATCAGAGTAAATATGCAACTAAGGGTGTCACACTTGACACTTCACACCGTGTTCCAAAATATCTGGTCATACTCATTTATTTATCAAAATAAACATTTGCATAATTCGCAGCGGATAGAAATTAACAACAACATGCAAACCATGTAACACATTACAGGTAAGATCATTCAACAACCAACAATGAAAATAAGGTAAAACATCCCGTCCCGATGTTACATTTACCAGAGCATGACCCACTAAGGAACTACACTAGACTCCAAGGACTAGCTTCTACTCAATCACTGCTCGTTACCTGAAAAATAGTTGTAAGGGTGAGTTCCTCAATCGATATAATAAATATTATAAAATATCATGAAATGTTAAGTAAATTGACGCATTCAATCACCCTAATCAGATCACACAATCAGTAACGGCCATATCAACTCCAAAATCATACTCAACACAATCACCAAAACAACACGTATAATATTGGAATACATCCATTCATATTATACGTCATACATACATACATTATGCAATGAGACTCCATGCATGCGGTACCGACTATTCGTGAACATATAGTTCAACCTCACCGACCAAATCCAAGTACGGCTACCAAGCTCACTAGTCCCACTCATTTGAGACCTAGTGACTCACTCACTAATTCCTCACCATGGGAATTAGCTACCACCCCAAGGGCTATGATATGCACGCTAATCACCTAGCATGAAAACATCAACAACAATCCACAATACTAACTCACTAATTCCTCACCATGGGAATTAGCTACCACCATAAAGGCCACAATATGCAAGCTAAATCACTTAGTCATGCAAACATCAACAATCATCCACAATGGACATATGCTCACCCTCTAAGCCATAAACAGTCCATTCATAATTTCATACATAATATACACATTCACAACATTATGCATACCATCATACATCATCAACATATTTATCACATAATCATATTATGTCATACCACATAATTAATCACAGCATTAGCACACTCTACTAATACCTATACTACTCAAAACAACGGGAATGATCCCTACTCTATCATACATCAGCTAAATTACATTACTCAGCTGAACAACCAAAAACTGCACAACAACAGCACAGAAAAATCACAATCCTGCCCATACGCGTATTGCCTAGTCCCATACGCGTATGGCCCAATCCTCAGCCAATCCCATACGCGTACCACCTATCTCATACGCGTATGCTACGCGTACCACTTCCCCATACGCGTACCAACAGAGACCAAACCACGCTCAAAACATCATCTTCCTCATCCATACGCGTAATGCCTAGTGCCATACGCGTACCAGACCATCTCATACGCGTATTGCCTAGTGCCATACGCGTATGACCAGAAACCAGAATTCCAGATCTGCTATGGTTTTCTCTGCTACGAGATCTCCCAATTCCAACCTCCTACAATCCAATTTTACACAGTAATCGTTCATATCATCTAACACGAATCATACCCTATTCAATTTCACCAATTCTAACATTTTTACATCTAATTCCTACGAATTCCTTTCAATCATAATCCAATTTCGTTCATCCAAAAGTTCACAATTTCATCATGCATCATTCCAAATAGAGTCAAATCAATGGTCTATCACTACCCACTACATGTTATCCCATAATACCCATTAATCGACGATAAACCCCCCTTACCTGAGTTAATCCGGCGAATCTTTAAGCTTCAAGCTCTTCCTCTCTCCAACCCTTGTTCTCTGGTTCTCTTTGCCCTTTTTCCACTTTTCTGTCCCTTTTTCCTTTTCACGTGAAAAATAAACCTTTTTACTAAATGGGACCTTTTCTAAATTCCAACTTTTATTCCAATAAAATAATAATCCAATAATAATAATTCCAATTATTTAATTAAATTAATAAATATATTATTAACTTAAGTTAAATAATTATCTTATTTTATCGGGGTGTTACAACTCTCCCCCACTAAAAGAGTTTTCGTCCTCGAAAACATACCTCAAGCGAATAACTCCGGATACGACTCCTTCATCTGGCTCTCAAGTTCCCAAGTCACATTGCCACCTGCTGGTCCTCCCCAAGCTACCTTTACTAAAGCAATCTCTCTACCCCGCAGCTGCTTCAACTCTCGATCCTCAATCCTCATAGGTAATGTTTCAACAGTCAGGTTATCTCTCACCTGAACATCATCTACTTGGACCACATGCGACGGATCATGAATGTACCTCCTCAACTGAGACACATGAAAAACCTCATGCAAATTCGCAAGTGACGGCGGTAAAGCGATACGATAGGCTACCTCCCCTATCCTCTCCAAAATCTGATAAGGACCAATAAATCGAGGTGTCAACTTCTTCGACTTCAAAGCTCGACCAACCCCAGTTATCGGAGTAACACGAAGAAACACATGATCTCCCTCTTGAAACTCAAGTGACTTCCTCCTCTTGTCGTGATAACTCTTCTGATGACTCTGAGCAATTCTCATCTTCTCCTGAATCATCTTAATCTTTTCCGTAGTCTGTTGAACAATCTCCGGTCCAACCACAGCACTCTCACCGGACTCATACCAACATAAAGGTGTCCGACATCTCCTACCATACAAAGCTTCAAACGGTGCCATACCAATGCTCGAATGAAAACTATTGTTGTAGGTAAACTCAATCAAAGGTAAATAACAATCCCAAGCACCTCTTTTTTCCAAAACACAAGCCCTCAAAAGATCCTCCAGTGACTGAATCGTCCTCTCAGTCTGACCATCAGTCTGCGGATGATATGCAGAACTCAATCTCAGCTTAGTTCCCAAAGCCCTCTGCAAACCTTCCCAGAACTTCGATGTAAATCTAGGATCTCTATCCGAAACAATACTCGACGGAATACCATGCAAACTTACAATCTTCTCAATATACAACTCAGCTAATCTCTCTAACGGATAATCCATTCTGATCGGAATGAAATGAGCCGATTTTGTCAATCTGTCCACAATCACCCAAATAGCTTCAAAATTCTTACTTGTCCTCGGTAAACCAGAAACAAAATCCATACTGATACTATCCCACTTCCACTCTGGAATAGCCAACGGTTGCATTAGCCCAGACGGCTTCTGATGCTCAATCGTTGACTTCTGACAAGTCAAACAAGAATAAACAAAACTCGCAATTTCTCTTTTCATTCCCGGCCACCAAAATAACTTTTTCAAATCATGATACATCTTCGTAGCTCCAGGATGAATACTCAGGCCACTACGATGTCCTTCCTCAAGAATACTCTTCTTAAGTTCGGTAACATCCGGAATACACACCCGATTACCAAATTTCAAAACACCATTCTCATCCACTCTGAATTCACCACCTTGACCTTGATTCACTAGAGTCAACTTGTCAACCAAAAGCACATCGGATTTCTGACCCTCTCTGATCTCATCCAGAATACCACTTGTTAACTTCAACATTCCCAATTTAACACTATTGTGAGTACTCTCACACACCAAACTCAAGTCTCTAAACTGCTCAATTAAATCCAATTCCTTAACCATTAACATAGACATATGCAATGATTTCCGACTCAATGCATCAGCTACTACGTTTGCTTTACCCGGATGGTAATTCAAACCAAAGTCATAATCCTTCAGAAACTCTAACCATCTCCTCTGTCTCATATTCAGCTCTTTCTGATCAAACAAATACTTTAAACTTTTATGGTCACTGAAAACCTCAAATCTTGACCCGTACAAGTAATGCCTCCATAACTTCAGAACAAATACCACTGCTGCCAACTCTAAATCGTGTGTCGGATAGTTCCTCTCATGAACCTTCAGTTGTCTCGAAGCATAAGCCACAACCTTCTTATTCTGCATCAAAACACCACCCAAACCCAACAATGAAGCATCACAGTAAACCTCAAATGGTTCCGACGGACTCGGTAATATCAGAACAGGAGCAGTAGTTAACCTTCTCTTTAACTCTTGAAAACCTTCTTCACACTTTGAGTCCCAAACAAACGCTTGCCCCTTTCTGGTCAACATCTTCAACGGTAATGCCAACTTAGAAAATCCCTCAATGAATTTCCTATAATAACCTGCAAGTCCAAGAAAACTCCTTATCTCAGAAACTGACTTCGGAGCTTCCCACTGAGATACCGCTTCTATCTTAGAAGGATCAACAGCAACACCACCTCTTGAAATCACATGACCAAGAAAACTAACCTCTTCTAACCAAAATTCACATTTAGACAGTTTAGCAAATAACTTCTTTTCTCGTAGAACTCTTAAAACCATTCTCAAATGCTCAGCATGCTCTTCTTCAGATTTCGAATATACCAAAATATCGTCAATAAACACCACAACAAACTGGTCTAGATACGGATGGAAAATCCTATTCATATACTCCATAAACACTCCAGGCGCATTAGTCACACCAAAAGGCATTACAGAATACTCATAATGTCCATACCTTGTTCTGAAAGCAGTCTTCTGAATATCCTCAGTTTTCACACGTATCTGATGATACCCGGATCTCAAATCTATTTTGCTGAACACACTCGCACCAACTAACTGATCCATCAAATCATCAATTCTCGGCAAAGGATACCGATTCTTGATCGTCACTTTATTCAGTTGCCTGTCGTCCACACACAACTTCATAGTACCTTCTTTCTTCTTAACCAATAACACTGGTGCACCCCACGGTGACACACTCGGACGAATAAATTTCTTATCCAACAGATCTTCCAACTGACTCTTCAATTCAGTTAACTCCACAGCAGACATACGGTAAGGAGCCATCGATATCAGCCTAGTACCAGGTACCAAATCAATCGAGAACTCAACTCCATGCTCTGGCGGTAATTCATTCACTTCTTCAGGAAACACATCAGGAAAATCACACACCACGGCTAGATCACAAATCGCCAGTTTATCTTTAGCCTCCAAAGTCGCTAACAGCATAAACAACTCTGCCCCATCTGCTACTGCCTCATTCACCTGCCTTGCTGATAGAAACAAACTCTTTCCTTCCTCACTCTCAGGAAAGATCACAGTCTTATCAAAACAGTTGATATAAACTCGGTTACACACCAACCAGTTCATACCTAGGATAACATCAATCTGCACTAGTGGAAGACACACAAGGTCCATTCCAAAGTCTCTACCAAAAATACTCAAAGGACAATTTAAACAAACTGAAGTAGTAGTCACTGAACCCTTCGCAGGAGTATCAATCACCATACTCCCATGCATCTCAGATATCTCTAATTTAAGTTTCACAGCACAATCCAAAGATATAAAGGAATGAGTCGCACCTGTGTCAATAATAGATACAAGAGGAAAGCCATTAATATAACACGTACCTCGGATCAAACGATCATCTGCAGAAGTCTCAGAACCCGATAAGGCAAAGACCTTGCCTCCCGACTGGTTCTCTCTCTTCGGCTTAGGACACTGTGGACTGATATGACCCACCTCTCCACAGTTGAAACAAGTCATAGTCTTCAACCGGCACTCTGCAGCCAAGTGACCACCTTTTCCACACTTGAAACACTTCTTCTCAGTACTGGTACACTCATGGATACGATGTCCAGCCTGACCACATCTGAAACACTTAGCAGGGGCACTGGAGTCTCCCCCACTAGGCCTCTTCATCCCACTCTGTCTCTGGAAACCTTTGCCAACTGCATACGGTTTCCCACGATCATTCTGATTCTTGCCTTTCCTATCAACCCTTTGCTGATAGCTTTCCGCCCTGGCCTTGGTATCCTGTTCAAAAATCCTGCAACAGTCCACTAGGTCAGAAAACACTCTAATCCGTTGATACCCAATAGCCTGCTTGATCTCGGGACGTAACCCGTTCTCAAACTTCACACACTTTGAAAATTTCCCAGTAGCCTCATTATAGGGAGTGTAATACTTCGACAGCTCTGTGAACTTAGCAGCATACTCAGTAACAGACCGGTTGCCCTGCTTCAATTCTAAGAACTCTATCTCTTTCTTTCCTCTGACATCCTCTGGAAAGTACTTCCTCAGGAATCTCTCTCTGAACACCGCCCAAGTGATCTCAGTATTCCCAGCAGTTTCCAACTCAGTGCGGGTAGCAACCCACCAATCATCTGCTTCCTCTGACAGCATATGTGTACCGAACCTGACCTTCTGGTTATTGATAACACGAAATTATATCACATTTTAAGACTTAATTCAATTAGATTATATTATCATTTACTTTAGTTTATCTCATTTTATCAGATATTATGCAGTATTTCCTTACTATTTATGTCAGGTATCCATTTTGAAGCAAAAGTGAAAAAGGGAAGAAAAGGAGGTGTAGAAAGGAGTAAAAAGGAAACAAATATCAAAGACCAAGCCCAGCCCAAAGAAAGCGCACGTTGTGCCTGTGACGGGCGTCACAAGGGTTGTGACGAGCGTCACACTAGAAGCACCACTGTGACGAGCGTCACACATGGTGTGACGAGCGTCACACCATTCCACTAGCTTTTTGGCGCAAGTCACGCCCTCAGAAAGACTTGAAGAGGAACGTTGAGAAGTTGGTCTCCTATATCCACGCCGCGCATGTAGCCACGTTGAAGAATGGGAGAAACGGAATGCAGTTACCAACACTATTATAAATAGCCATCTCACAAACCTAAAACGGAGACCGGTTTTTTCACGCTCACATTGCCGAAGCTCTGCCAAATTTTCTGTTCACGCCTTTTGCTTATTTTTTCTTTTCCAGCATTGTTTATTTTATTTATTTCTTTTGCAAGCTTTACGTTCTTTTTCCCTTGCAAATTTACCTTTCCAGTTTTAGCTTTTAGATATTTTTCGCATAATAGTTTCTACACCGGAAACTATTGTGCAATTTTATACTGGATTTAACCTTACGTTATATTCCAGTTTTATTTCCTTGATTTAATTTACTGTTTAATTGAAGAATCCAAGAACAAATCCTACCGGCTTGTGGTGGAGTGTTCAAGACCATTGTATTACGCATTCAGGTTCTTTAATTGTTATTTAATTTTTAATGTTTTATTTTATTATTTATCTATATTATCTGCCTGGAATGAGTCTGTTTATGCATGATATAAATTCTTATTTATTTAGCATGTCTGGCTAATTTGCCTAGGTATCGGTATGTAAAGTAAGCAGAATAAGGGATCAAGACTGAGTCGGTCTACCTAAACTTAAAATCAAAATCAATCTTTTTACGGTCTCAACTTACAGGTTTAATAACAAGATTTTTTACAAAAGTAAAAGACATAAAGAAGTTAAAATCAATAGAGCGAGAGTTTGAGATTTTAACTGGACAGTGTAAGTTAGGCATTAATTCTAGATCAGGGCGAGAGCAAGTTTTAGAGTTAATTAAATTCTGACCTTTTCCAAAAAGTATTTTTAAAGATTGAATGTGAGGACGAGAGTTAAGCATTTGGATTTAATTATATAACCTAAGTCAACAGAGCGAGAGTTTGAGATAAGGGTGTTTAAAACGGTCAGTATTTTCTTAAAAAGAGTTTCTGCAACTTTATTGTTTTCAAAATATGGTTTTTGACTTAATTATAAGTGACAGCAACATTAATATAAAATCATGGTTTATTCAACAGAGCGAGAGTTTGAGATAGAACCTTTAACCAATAAAGTTAACCGAAACGATTCATTTTAAAACCAAGAAACCGACAAAGACTTGATTCCCTAGTTTTGACGAACTACATACCGATATCCGTCTTATTAATATTTAATCTAGATATTAGTTTAGCTCTTAGTTTTTCCCAAACAATCAAACATTTTCACCTTAGATTTACGTAGTAACCTTAGATAACGGTATATCGATTCATAAGTCCCTGTGGGATCGATATCTTTTAAAACTACGCGATAGAACTGTGCACTTGCAGTTTGTATCCCATTCTCGACTCACCCAGTCGAGCGATCAAGTTTTTGGCGCCGTTGCCGGGGACTTTTATTCAATCGATATCGTAACTCTTCCGTTACGTTGTAGAGACTAAGGTTTCTTTTTCTTCTATTTTCTTTCTTTCGTTGATTTGTATGCCACGCACTCGCTCTCAAGGCGAACCGCTCTATTTACGAATCAACGATATCGAACTATATCTCCGAGTCTTACGACGAATTCGGGAATATCGTGCTGAAAACAATCTCCCTCCTATAAACCTTCCTGATTTCAAAAACATTTTTCCTTCTTTAACCGAGATGGCAGAACCAGCTCGTGCTCTTAGAGATTACGCCGCTCCATCGCAAGATGAACCGCATTCAAGTATTGCTCCGCCCGCAATCGAAGCAAACAACTTTGAACTTAAACCTTCGTTGTTGCAGGCTGTGCAACAGAACCAATTCTCTGGAAATCTTACCGAAGATCCAAACCTTCATTTATCCGTATTTGTCCAATACGCTGATACTGTTAAAGCTAATGGTGTCACTTCAGAGGCAATTCGACTTCGTCTTTTTCCTTTCTCATTAAGAGATAGCGCTAGAAGATGGCTTCAATCTCTTCCTTCCAACTCAGTCACCACATGGAACGAGTTGAAGAAAGTTTTTCTTGCCCGATATTTTCCACCAAGCAAAACAGCTATGTTAAGAGCCCAGATAAACGGATTTAAACAGAAAGACAACGAGTCTCTTTTCGAAGCATGGGAAAGATACAAAGACATGATGAGACTTTGCCCACACCATGGTTTGGAAGACTGGTTAGTAATTCACACATTTTATAATGGTCTCTTATACAATACAAGGTTAACAATAGACGCCGCTGCAGGTGGTGCACTAATGAACAAACCTTACGCTGATGCTTACCAGCTTATCGAGAGCATGGCCCAAAACCACTATCAGTGGGGAACCGAACGAACGAATGTGGAAAAACCTCAACCAAAAACTGGCATGTACGAGATAAGTAACCTTGATCACGTCAATGCAAAAGTGGATGCTTTGGTCCAGAAAATTGAAAGTTTAAACGTATCACCTCCAGCAGCCGTGGTTGCTATAACTCAGAATTGCGAGGTCTGTGGAATCCAAGGCCACACTCCTGCAGAATGTCAACTCTTGACTGGAATCCAAGCAGAGCAAGTAAACTATGCTCAAGGAAGCCCCTATTCGAATACCTATAACCCAAATTGGAAGAACCATCCAAACTTCTCATATAAGAGTAATAATGCTTTATACGCACCTGGACAGTCTCCAAATCAAGCCCCATCTATACCTCCGGGATATCAGAAACAGAATCCTAACAATAATACCCCTAGAAAATCCAACCTGGAAATCATGATGGAAAATTTTATAGCTTCCCAACAACAAACCAATAAAGATTTCTTAAACCAGAACATACACACTGGCGAACAACTTAAACAACTAGCAAGCAAAGTAGATGCCCTGGCTACCCATAACAAAATGCTGGAAACGCAAATATCTCAAGTAGCTCAACAACAAGCACCTACTGCTGCACCAACTGGTACATTCCCTGGACAGCCCCAACCCAATCCGAGAAGCCAAGCTCATGCAATTATATTAAGAAGTGGAACGGAAGTGGAAGGACCGTCTGACCCAAGGATAGAAAACCAAAACCCTAAGAAATCTACTGAGGAAAGTGAACCTAAGGAAAAGGAAGAGAGTAATAAGGAAACCCTAGAAAAGAAGGAACCTTATGTACCTCCACCACCTTACAAACCACCTATACCTTACCCTCAAAGGCTTGTTAAAACCAAAGATGTAGGCCAATTTAGAAAATTTGTTGATCTCTTTAAACAATTAAACGTTACAATTCCGTTTACCGAAGCTATTACGCAGATGCCCTCATATGCTAAATTCTTAAAAGAAATTCTTTCTAATAAAAGGAAACTTGAGGATAGCGAAACCGTTACACTCCCTGCCGAATGTAGCGCTATAATCCAAAACATGCCCCCTAAACTCAAGGATCCGGGTAGTTTCTCTATACCCTGTCACATAGGAAAATTTGTCATCGACAAAGCCTTATGCGATTTAGGAGCCGGAATTAGCGTTATGCCTTTATCCATATGTAAGAAACTGGAAATGGGAGAATTAAGACCGACCAAAATGTCTGTGCAATTAGCAGATCGTTCCATCAAATATCCTGTAGGAATCCTTGAAAACGTTCCCGTACGCATAGGTCAGTTTTACATTCCCACTGACTTCACAATTATGGACATTAGAGAAGATGATACGACACCTATTATACTAGGAAGACCATTCTTAGCAACTGCCGGTGCAATCATAGACGTAAAACGAGGACGACTCACCTTCGAAGTAGGCGAAGAGAAAATTGAATTCATTCTTTCCCAATTCTTGAAAGCACCTGCAATAGAAGATACATGTTACTTCATGGATATCATCGATGAATGCATAAAAGAAGCAGAGTCAGGAGAAGACAAATCATCAGACTATCTTTTAGAGGACAAATCTAAACAATGCCTAGCAATAACACCGGATCCTACGCAGTGTCTTAACAAACCAACCCCTGATTTGAAAACACTTCCCAAAAATCTGAGATATGAATTCCTAGACTTAGAACTTGAACGACCTGTGATAGTTAATGCAGATCTAGGAAGACTTGAAACAGAAAAACTCCTACATATCTTAAGAAAATATCCAACCGCACTAGGATACCACATCACCGATCTTAAAGGAATAAGCCCTTCTATTTGTATGCACCGCATCATGTTAGAAGAAGACTGTAAAACCTCTAGGGAACACCAGAGAAGACTAAATCCGATCCTAAGTGAGGTAGTAAAGAAAGAAATAACCAAGTTATTAGAAGCAGGTATTATATATCCTATATCTGATAGCAAATGGGTTAGTCCTGTACACGTTGTACCAAAGAAAGGAGGCATAACCGTTATTGAAAACGAAAAAGGAGAAACTATAACTAAACGAATCGAATCGGGATGGAGAATGTGCATTGATTATAGGAAACTAAATAAAGCAACCCGAAAAGATCATTTCCCTTTACCATTCATTGACCAGATGTTAGAACGATTAGCTAAACATTCACATTTCTGTTATTTAGACGGTTATTCAGGCTTCTTTCAAATACCAATTCACCCTGATGACCAAGAAAAGACGACATTCACATGCCCTTTTGGTACCTTCGCGTATAGACGAATGCCGTTTGGTCTGTGTAATGCCCCTGCAACTTTTCAAAGATGCATGATGGCAATATTCGCCGACTTTCTCGAAAACATCATGGAAGTATTTATGGATGACTTTTCTGTATACGGACAAAGCTTCGAAGAATGCCTTGAAAACCTGGAAAGAGTTCTGGAGCGATGTGTAAAAGTAAACTTAGTACTTAATTGGGAAAAGTGCCACTTTATGGTACAAGAAGGAATTGTTTTAGGACACATCATCTCGAACAGAGGAATTGAAGTAGACAAAGCCAAAATAGAGGTAATCGAAAATCTTCAACCCCCAAGAACCGTGAGAGAAGTACGAAGTTTTTTAGGACACGCCGGTTTTTACCGACGATTCATCAAAGACTTCTCTAAGATAACTAAACCCTTAACCGGACTGTTGATGAAAGATGCTGAATTCATATTCGACGATAACTGTTTAAAAGCATTTCAAACTCTTAAACAAGCATTGATCTCCGCACCCATTATGCAGACACCGGACTGGAATGAACCATTCGAAATAATGTGCGATGCCAGTGATTATGCTGTAGGTGCTGTTTTAGGACAAAGAAAGGATAAAAAGCTTCACGTTATATATTACGCTAGCAGAACCCTGGATGAAGCACAGATGAATTATGCCACAACCGAGAAAGAACTCCTAGCAGTGGTATTTGCGCTAGATAAATTTCGTTCTTACCTGGTAGGAGCCAAAATAATAGTTTACACTGATCACGCTGCTATCAGGTACCTTTTAACAAAAAAGGATGCTAAACCTAGACTCCTAAGATGGATCTTGTTACTACAAGAATTCGACTTAGAAATCAAGGACAAGAAAGGAACTGAAAACGTAGTAGCAGACCACCTCTCTAGACTTGAGAACCTTGAACCGGAAAGAACATCCATTAATGATGATTTCTCGTATGATAAACTCATAGCTACTTTGGAAGAGAACAACTCCGACATGCAAGTAGAAACCACCTTAGCTATATCTGTCATACCATGGTACGCTGATCTAGTCAATTATTTAGCTGCCGGAATAGTTCCACCTACTTTATCTTACCAGCAGAAGAAACGATTCTTCCACGACATAAAACACTATTACTGGGATGATCCCTTACTTTTCAAAAGAGGCCCCGATGGTATTTTCCGTCGATGTATACCCGAAGAAGAGGTAGAAAATATAATCCAACACTATCACTCCGCGCCTTATGGTGGACACACAAGTACATCCAAGACCTGCTCTAAAATCCTACAAGCTGGCTTTTATTGGCCAACTATATGGAAGGACGTACATGCGGCTATTAAGGAGTGTGACAGATGTCAACGCACGGGAAACATATCTAGACGTGACGAGATGCCACAAAAAGGTATTTTGGAAGTAGAGATTTTTGACGTGTGGGGGATAGACTTCATGGGACCTTTCCCATCCTCTTTCGGTAACAAATACATACTCGTGGCAGTTGACTACGTATCAAAATGGATCGAAGCTATAGCTTCTCCAACAAATGACACCCGAGTAGTAACTAGACTCTTTAAAAATATAATATTTCCGAGATTTGGCATCCCAAGAATAGTAGTCAGTGATGGTGGATCACACTTTATATCCAAGGTACTCGAAAAACTACTACTTAAATATGGAGTGAGACATAGGATAGCAACACCTTACCACCCTCAAACCAGTGGACAAGTGGAAGTATCTAACAGAGAAATCAAGCAAATACTAGAAAAAACGGTCGCCACTTCAAGGAAAGATTGGTCATTGAAATTACCAGAAGCTTTGTGGGCATACCGAACTGCTTATAAAACTCCCATAGGGACGACCCCATTTAAGCTCATTTATGGAAAATCTTGTCACCTCCCGGTAGAATTAGAACATAAAGCCTATTGGGCTATTAGAAATTTAAATTTGAATTATAAAGCCGCCGGTGAAAAGAGAATCCTTGACATAAACGAATTAGAGGAACTCAGAAGAGACGCCTATGAAAATGCCAAAATCTATAAAGAAAGAACAAAACAATGGCATGACAAGCGTATATCAAGGAAAATCTTCAAGCAAGGCGACGCAGTACTTTTATTTAACTCTAGACTAAAGTTATTCCCGGGAAAACTACGATCCAGATGGTCAGGACCTTTTCATATCACTAAAATCTTTCCCAGTGGAGCGGTAGAAATAAAAGGACAATCTACAGAACCGTTCACCGTAAACGGGCAACGTCTGAAACATTATCACTATGCGGAAACCAACGAGGATTCGCAAATTCTACACTTAGACGAAACGCCCCCAGGACTCATAGACTATATTTAACAGTTTCTTTGTCGAGCTTGCGACATTTAAACAAAGCGCTTAGTGGGAGACAACCCACAAATTAATTTGTTATTTTATTATTCTATTATTATTATCATTTCCCTATTTTTCTCATAATTATTCTTTTAATTTCTATTTAGTATTCATTATTGATTTATTCAAAAAGAAAAAAATATATCTATATATAATAATAATAATTCTTTTCTTCTTTCGGCATTTGGCCAAATCCTGACTTAAACTCGTGTTTCTTTTCTCTAGCTAACACTAACCAGATGGGACATTCTGATCGTATGGGTATCAAGTTCAGAGGAATGGCTCAGAAACGAAAGTTTGAAGAACTAGCCGCTAGAGAGTTGCTACCTAGTTTATATGCCGATGATTGGGCTATGACTGCCCTTGGATTGAGACAGAGTGTCCTGTTTTTGCTGAATCAGATAGGATGGGAGACCTCCCCTATCCTGAGACATTTCACCACCTACCGGAGACTCACACTAGAATTCCTTAGTTCATTAATCTATCTACCCAGCCATGGAAAAGGAATTAGCAAAGGTTTTATCCAGTTCAGAATGTTCAATATGGAGTACCAATTTAATATTAGAGACTTCACCAACCTTTTGGGTTTTCCTACCTCCTTTGATACATTCACTGTAAGCCAGGAAGAACTTTTTGAATATAGAGAGCTTGAACACTTTTGGGGTAAGCTGACTGGAAATGATGAGCCCGAAGAACATGAGTTTCTCTCTGGAAACATACATAACCCGGCTTTCCGCTATTTCCATAAGATCCTGACCCACACTTTATTTGGGAAGAAGCCAAATAGTACTTCAGTTTCACGTGATGAACTCTTCATCATATTTTGTGCTTCCCAGAACCGTCCAGTAAACGGTGCTACTTTTATGTTAGCTAATTTGGACCACCTTATCCAGGATGAGCGAGCACCCATTAGAATAGGCGGTTTGATCACTATGATAAGTAATGCTATTGGATTACGTCAGCCTATGCTTGACCTTAGCCCTTTTTGTGGCATTACTACTATGAGTATACCCTTCCTCTTCAACACTATGTTTATAGCAAACATAGGGTCTGATGAGTTTGAGCTTATTATTGATAACCAGGTTCTCTGCCTATTCACCATGCCCGATCCTAGAACTAGTGTTCATAACCAAAGGAACTGGCTCTATAACCTGAATGAAACCCCAACTCCTGCTGGATCCACTGAATCCATCCAGGATTATGAGATTTGTGATGACTATGAGCACTATGTTGACCATATCTCTCATGCTGAATCTGACCCTCAGACACCTTCCGGCTACTATGATATTGATCCTCCTCCTCAGCCTGTCCTGACCGAAGAATCAGCCATGCCTGATCTCCGACATCATATGCCAGGAACAGATATTAAAACCGTCATTGAAGCCTTGATGTCAGAGCAAGACGCCCTCAGGGAAGATTTCCACAACTTGAGACTTGAAATCCTAGAATACATGAGCAGCACGGCAAGTCAGTTACATATGTTACGGCATCATGTTAACTCTTTTGCTCCTCCGGCCAGAGATCCGAAGATAGATGGAATTTAGTTATTTCTTTCTAAGTTATTTAGTTTTAGGCTAGATTTTTCATTAATGTTGTTTGAATTCATGTTTATTTCTATTTCATTTCATTGTTTTCCTTCCCTGTAATACATTATGATCATTCTTATTGAAGCTGTTTAGTTAATTTTATTATGCAATGGCTATTACGCTCTACTGTTGTTACCTATTATTATTATTATACAAAGCAAGTAAGCGTGCACAATACATTAAAATTGCAGACTAAAAATGATCATAAGCAAAATGAAACATTAAAATACGCTACCAAAGTAATTCTGTGAAGCGCTGCTGAAAGCCTTTCCAAAAAGAAATGTGTGACGAGCGTCACACTACCCATAACGGACGGCACGTCTATTGCCTGTTACGAGCGTCACATCCTTGTGACGAGCGTAACGCCCCTCAGACATGTGAACGTTAGGGAGCCGTTGGAGACGAACGTTACACTTTAACTTTTTACATTCCCCATTCATTCTTCATTTAACCACACCTAATTACTTTTCAACCACTTTTTCTTTCCACCTTCCAATCCTTCTCCTATAAATACCTACCAAAACTTCCTTCATTCACCACAAAACAATTCTCTCCTATCAAATACATTTCTTTTTCTTTCCAAATCATCCCTTCAAAAATTCATCACAATGGCGGGAAATCAAAATTTCGGAAATATCATCTTCCGATCCGGAGATGACAACTACCAGCAAGAGCAATTCGAACGTTTCCAACAGCGAGGCGTCGCTTCCACCAGGTACCCCGATTTAACTTGTTTACAACAATTAGGATTACTCCAAGGTATCGAATGGATGCTCCGCCTAGCCGACTTAACCTTCCTTTGCACTCATAATCAACCCACCTACCCATCCCTAACCTTAGAATTCTTAAGTTCATACGACTATACCACTCCCGCCGGTGAAGACGAATTTTTAACCGGTACCGCAACCTTCCGCATGTTCAACACCGAGTACTCCTTAACCCAAAACCAATTGAGTACCATGTTACAATTTCCCATAGAAGGTCAGGTACACCCCAGAATCCCTCCAAACTCAAACTGGAACACAGTTGGCGTTTTTGGCCTTTTTAAGAAAATTACCGGTATAGATACCTACAACTGGGAAGAACTCCTTCTCTCCCATATACATAACCCCACTATCCGGTACTTCATCCGCATCTTGCAAAACACAATTTTTGGAAGACCAAACAACAGCAAGGTCAACTCAAAGGAGCTATTTTTCCTCTAATGCGTCTTCGAACCGGATACTCAGGTAAACGCCGCCTCTTTTCTCTTTCATCATATCCGCACCTTATGTGCTAGAGGCCGGCAACCCTTTATAATTGGTGGATTAATAACATCCATAGCACTTGGCCTGAACTTAGGGGATAAACTCCAAACTTTAGAATCCCTACCTCCCCTGTCTATGGATATCAGCTATTGCCGCTCCAGCCGCCTGATTAAAAACAGAGTAGGCGGAGGGTATTATCTTATGGTGAACAACCAGGCTGTCCCAAGCGTTGTTCTACCAAATATCGCCCTAACTGATGTCACAAACCCCGACCGCCACCTCTATGATCTAAACGCTCCTGAAACCACCGAGCCTTTACAAACAAACCCACAAACAGATGAGTTTGAAGAAATGGAACAAGGTGATCATCCTCCTACACAACGTTCAGCCCCGCTCAACCCTTCCGGTAATGCAACTGGCCCATCCTCCCAACGTCGTCGACGAAGAAGGCCTGCGACCAACGACGACATTATGGATGCTATCGATGGAATGCAGGCACAGAATGCAGAGATGATGCAGATGATGCGTCAAATGCAACAGCAACAGGATGCTCGGAATGCCATAACCGACCAGCGGTTTACTGAATTGTTCAGCAGGTTCGACAACTTAGACATACGTCAAAGATCACCAGGTCCAAGAACCAGAGGCGGAAGGCAGCCTTAGTTGTTATTTTCTTTGCATTTCCATTTTGTATTTCTTTCCCTTAAAACATTGAGGACAATGTTTAGTTTAAGTATGGGGGGGAAACAATATTCTTCCTATTTCCATTTTTCAAGTATGTTACCTTCCCTTTCATTGTTATTTCCCTTTCTAAAAAAAAAAAAAAAAAAAAAAAAAAAAAAAAAAAAAAAAAATTATTTTAAGTTAAGTCCGAGTGTGAAAATTTCTATTATCTATTCCCTCAATTTTCTTGAGCCATAACAAAAAAAATTTAACACACCCAATAAGTATAAAGGTTGCTTACTCTATAAAACTTGAGTGAAATCAAAACAAAATCATTACCATAACAACGCTCTGAGAACCTCAATATGTTAGATCAGGATAAGTACCTATTATACCGATCCCTTGAACTTTTAGTTCTATGGCAACCCCAAGTAGTTTATACAGAAGTCAGCACCATCTTAATAGCAAACTACGTGGAGAGCCGATGAATATAAGTGAATGATCCCCAAAAGTAACCTAAGATATATAAATATATCAAGAAATGCACTAAGTAAATTAGGTGATCCTTACCAGATCATTTAATCTAAAGGTTGCAGATCATGCAAAAGCACAATACGAAAGATCCATTATGAGTTGGTTCAGTAGGAATCTGGTACTGAACTTGGTAGGGCGGACTACGGTTCGATCCCCCGCAATTTGCAATGGACTGAATAATGAAGTTATCCGACTTATGTACCAGAACTTCTAGCTAAAAGCGGATCATAATCACTAACCGGTTACTCCACTATGTGCGCGAAAAGATAAAGGGCTTAATGTGATTTCGCTAGAATGAAAACGGGTAAAATAAGACTAAAGGAACCAGGATAGCTATCATAGGGTACTTGAACTGATTTGCATAAGGTAGGGTTATCTAAGTTGTAACGGTAGTTGTTGATGTCAAGATTTAACTCAAGTCCTCCCAAACAAAAACCCATTTGCAACCTAGTACGAATTGATGTGTGCTTTAAAATTTCATCTGGCTAAAACTTTTAACAAGTTCTATACTGAATTTTGCTTGAGGACAAGCAAAGATTTAAGTATGGGGGAGTTTGATAACACGAAATTATATCACATTTTAAGACTTAATTCAATTAGATTATATTATCATTTACTTTAGTTTATCTCATTTTATCAGATATTATGCAGTATTTCCTTACTATTTATGTCAGGTATCCATTTTGAAGCAAAAGTGAAAAAGGGAAGAAAAGGAGGTGTAGAAAGGAGTAAAAAGGAAACAAATATCAAAGACCAAGCCCAGCCCAAAGAAAGCGCACGTTGTGCCTGTGACGGGCGTCACAAGGGTTGTGACGAGCGTCACACTAGAAGCACCACTGTGACGAGCGTCACACATGGTGTGACGAGCGTCACACCATTCCACTAGCTTTTTGGCGCAAGTCACGCCCTCAGAAAGACTTGAAGAGGAACGTTGAGAAGTTGGTCTCCTATATCCACGCCGCGCATGTAGCCACGTTGAAGAATGGGAGAAACGGAATGCAGTTACCAACACTATTATAAATAGCCATCTCACAAACCTAAAACGGAGACCGGTTTTTTCACGCTCACATTGCCGAAGCTCTGCCAAATTTTCTGTTCACGCCTTTTGCTTATTTTTTCTTTTCCAGCATTGTTTATTTTATTTATTTCTTTTGCAAGCTTTACGTTCTTTTTCCCTTGCAAATTTACCTTTCCAGTTTTAGCTTTTAGATATTTTTCGCATAATAGTTTCTACACCGGAAACTATTGTGCAATTTTATACTGGATTTAACCTTACGTTATATTCCAGTTTTATTTCCTTGATTTAATTTACTGTTTAATTGAAGAATCCAAGAACAAATCCTACCGGCTTGTGGTGGAGTGTTCAAGACCATTGTATTACGCATTCAGGTTCTTTAATTGTTATTTAATTTTAATGTTTTATTTTATTATTTATCTATATTATCTGCCTGGAATGAGTCTGTTTATGCATGATATAAATTCTTATTTATTTAGCATGTCTGGCTAATTTGCCTAGGTATCGGTATGTAAAGTAAGCAGAATAAGGGATCAAGACTGAGTCGGTCTACCTAAACTTAAAATCAAAATCAATCTTTTTACGGTCTCAACTTACAGGTTTAATAACAAGATTTTTTACAAAAGTAAAAGACATAAAGAAGTTAAAATCAATAGAGCGAGAGTTTGAGATTTTAACTGGACAGTGTAAGTTAGGCATTAATTCTAGATCAGGGCGAGAGCAAGTTTTAGAGTTAATTAAATTCTGACCTTTTCCAAAAAGTATTTTTAAAGATTGAATGTGAAGACGAGAGTTAAGCATTTGGATTTAATTATATAACCTAAGTCAACAGAGCGAGAGTTTGAGATAAGGGTGTTTAAAACGGTCAGTATTTTCTTAAAAGAGTTTCTGCAACTTTATTGTTTTCAAAATATGGTTTTTGACTTAATTATAAGTGACAGCAACATTAATATAAAATCATGGTTTATTCAACAGAGCGAGAGTTTGAGATAGAACCTTTAACCAATAAAGTTAACCGAAACGATTCATTTTAAAACCAAGAAACCGACAAAGACTTGATTCCCTAGTTTTGACGAACTACATACCGATATCCGTCTTATTAATATTTAATCTAGATATTAGTTTAGCTCTTAGTTTTTCCCAAACAATCAAACATTTTCACCTTAGATTTACGTAGTAACCTTAGATAACGGTATATCGATTCATAAGTCCCTATGGGATCGATATCTTTTAAAACTACGCGATAGAACTGTGCACTTGCAGTTTGTATCCCATTCTCGACTCACCCAGTCGAGCGATCAGTTATCGGCACACTCAGTCACTCGGAAGATCCTCTCAATCTCCTTCAACCACTTCTGAGCACCATCTGGATCGTATGCTCCCTTGAACATTGGAGGATTGTTCTTCTGGAACTCACTCAGTTGACGAGCAGCTCCCATTCCCATAACATTCGGATTCCCTCCAAGTACTCCAGCTAGCATACCCAGGGCCTCAGCAATCGCAGCATCGTCTCTACCTCTTCCAGCCATCTCTATTTTGAAAACCCAACAAGCTAAAACAATAAGTACTGATAGGGTTACACAACACCTATCCCGTACAGGGGAAACAGAATAATTACGACTCGACTCGACCGACTATGCTCTGATACCACTAATGTAACACCCTTCTAAAATACCCCAAAATTCAATTAAAACATCAACACATAAATCAGAGTAAATATGCAACTAAGGGTGTCACACTTGACACTTCACACCGTGTTCCAAAATATCTGGTCATACTCATTTATTTATCAAAATAAACATTTGCATAATTCGCAGCGGATAGAAATTAACAACAACATGCAAACCATGTAACACATTACAGGTAAGATCATTCAACAACCAACAATGAAAATAAGGTAAAACATCCCGTCCCGATGTTACATCTACCAGAGCATGACCCACTAAGGAACTACACTAGACTCCAAGGACTAGCTTCTACTCAATCACTGCTCGTTACCTGAAAAATAGTTGTAAGGGTGAGTTCCTCAATCGATATAATAAGCATTATAAAATATCATGAAATGTTAAGTAAATTGACTTATTCAATCACCCTAATCAGATCACACAATCAGTAACGGCCATATCAACTCCAAAATCATACTCAACACAATCACCAAAACAACACGTATAATATTGGAATACATCCATTCATATTATACGTCATACATACATACATTATGCAATGAGACTCCATGCATGCGGTACCGACTATTCGTGAACATATAGTTCAACCTCACCGACCAAATCCAGGTACGGCTACCAAGCTCACTAGTCCCACTCATTTGAGACCTAGTGACTCACTCACTAATTCCTCACCATGGGAATTAGCTACCACCCCAAGGGCTATGATATGCACGCTAATCACCTAGCATGAAAACATCAACAACAATCCACAATACTAACTCACTAATTCCTCACCATGGGAATTAGCTACCACCATAAAGGCCACAATATGCAAGCTAAATCACTTAGTCATGCAAACATCAACAATCATCCACAATGGACATATGCTCACCCTCTAAGCCATAAACAGTCCATTCATAATTTCATACATAATATACACATTCACAACATTATGCATACCATCATACATCATCAACATATTTATCACATAATCATATTATGTCATACCACATAATTAATCACAGCATTAGCACACTCTACTAATACCTATACTACTCAAAACAACGGGAATGATCCCTACTCTATCATACATCAGCTAAATTACATTACTCAGCTGAACAACCAAAAACTGCACAACAACAGCACAGAAAAATCACAATCCTGCCCATACGCGTATTGCCTAGTCCCATACGCGTATGGCCCAATCCTCAGCCAATCCCATACGCGTACCACCTATCTCATACGCGTATGCTACGCGTACCACTTCCCCATACGTGTACCAACAGAGACCAAACCATGCTCAAAACATCATCTTCCTCATCCATACGCGTAATGCCTAGTGCCATACGCGTACCAGACCATCTCATACGCGTATTGCCTAGTGCCATACGCGTATGACCAGAAACCAGAATTCCAGATCTGCTATGGTTTTCTCTGCTACGAGATCTCCCAATTCCAACCTCCTACAATCCAATTTTACACAGTAATCGTTCATATCATCTAACACGAATCATACCCTATTCAATTTCACCAATTCTAACATTTTTACATCTAATTCCTACGAATTCCTTTCAATCATAATCCAATTTCGTTCATCCAAAAGTTCACAATTTCATCATGCATCATTCCAAATAGAGTCAAATGAATGGTCTATCACTACCCACTACATGTTATCCCATAATACCCATTAATCGACGATAAACCCCCCTTACCTGAGTTAATCTGGCGAATCTTTAAGCTTCAAGCTCTTCCTCTCTCCAACCCTTGTTCTCTGGTTCTCTTTGCCCTTTTTCCACTTTTCTGTCCCTTTTTCCTTTTCACGTGAAAAATAAACCTTTTTACTAAATGGGACCTTTTCTAAATTCCAACTTTTATTCCAATAAAATAATAATCCAATAATAATAATTCCAATTATTTAATTAAATTAATAAATATATTATTAACTTAAGTTAAATAATTATCTTATTTTATCGGGGTGTTACACCAGTGCCCCGTACAGATAAGGAAGTCAGAGGTTTCTTGGGACGTCTGAATTACATTGCCCGGTTTATCTCCCATTTAACTGCTACCTGCAAACCCATCTTCAAACTACTAAGGAAGAATCAAGAGATGATATGGAATGACGAATGTCAAGAAGCTTTTGACAAAATCAAGAAGTATCTCCAGGAACCTCCGATCCTGATACCACCAGTTGAAGGAAGACCTCTAATCATGTATTTGACCGTGTTAGAAAATTCAATGGGGTGTGTGTTGGGGCAACATGACGAGTCTGGTCGAAAAGAGCATGCCATATACTACCTTAGCAAAAAGTTTACCGACTGTGAAACAAGATACTCACTGCTCGAGAGAACTTGTTGTGCTTTGGCTTGGGCTGCTCGCCGACTAAGACAGTATATGTTGAATCATACCACTTTGTTGATTTCTAAGATGGATCCCATCAAATACATATTTGAGAAACCTGCCCTCTCCGGAAGAATAGCGAGATGGCAGATGATTTTAACAGAGTATGATATACAGTATACTACCCAGAAAGCAATCAAAGGAAGCGTGTTAGCCGATCATTTGGCTCATCAAGCAGTGGATGATTACCAATCTATGAATTTTGAGTTCCCAGATGAGGATGTCATGCTTGTTACTGATTATGAAGAACCTGGACCGGATGAAGGACCTGAACCGGGATCCCGATGGACTATGGTTTTCGATGGATCTTCTAATGCGTTGGGTAATGGTGTTGGTGTTGTAATTATTTCTCCCAAGGGTTGCCATACGCCTTTCACTGCTAGACTATGTTTCGACTGTACCAACAATATGGCCGAGTATGAAGCATGTATTTTGGGACTCAGAGCTGCTATAGACCTGAGAATCAATTTTTTAAGCGTATACGGAGACTCAGCCTTAGTAATCAGTCAGATCAAAGGAGAATGGGACACTAAACATCCGAATCTCATCCCTTATCGAGAGCGGGTGTTGACATTAATCCCATACTTTGAAGAGATTACATTCGAACATATTCCACGAGAGGGGAATCAGTTGGCAGACGCCTTGGCCACCATGTCATCTATGTTCAGAGTCAGATGGGACAATGAAGCTCCCAGGATCACCATTGAACGACTAGATGAACCAGCATATTGTTATGAACTTAACGCTGATGAAGTAGAAGAGAAATCGTGGTTCCACGAAGTAAAAAGGTATTTAGAAGCTCGGGAATACCCTGAAGGGGCGTCCATCAATGACAGAAAATTCCTGAGGAGGTTCTCCGCTAAATTCTTTTTGAGTAATGGAGTATTATACAAACGTAATCATGACTCGACTTTGCTTCGCTGTGTGGATAAAAAGGAAGCAGAAAAGATTATGGAAGACATGCATGACGGTATTTTTGGGACTCACTCTAGTGGACATACAATGGCCAAGAAGATTCTGAGATCAGGGTATTATTGGTCTACCATGGAAGCTGATTGCCACCATCATGCCAGAACTTGTCACAAGTGCCAGATCTATGCGGATAAAATACATGTACCTCCTGCTCCATTAAACGTGTTGACGGCCCCTTGGCCCTTTGCAATGTGGGGCATTGATATGATTGGAGAGATTAAACCTACTGCTTCTAATGGACATCGTTTCATTCTTGTTGCTATTGATTATTTTACTAAGTGGGTAGAGGCAGCCTCATTTGCTTCTGTCACCAAGAATGTGGTGGCGCGGTTCATCAAGAATAATCTTATTTGTCGATATGGCATCCCTGAAAGAGTTATCACTGATAATGGCACTAATTTGAACAACAAGATGATTGTTGAACTCTGCACGCAGTTCAAAATAAAACACCATAACTCTTCTCCGTACCGGCCAAAGATGAACGGTGTCGTGGAAGCTGCTAATAAGAATATCAAGAAGATCATACAAAAGATGACAGTAACATACAAAGACTGGCATGAGATGTTACCGTTTGCTCTTCATGGTTATCGCACTTCAGTACGCACTTCGACAGGGGCAACTCCTTTCTCTTTAGTCTACGGAATGGAAGCCGTCTTACCGGTGGAAGTTCAGATTCCCTCTCTAAGAATCATGAAAGAGACAAGCTTAGATGAGGATGAATGGATTCAGACTCGACTCGATCAGATAAATTTGATTGATGAAAAAAGACTCGCGGCTGTTTGTCATGGGCAGATATATCAGAAGCGCATGACCCAGGCATTCAACAAAAAGGTCAAGAGACGAGGGTACCAAATCGGCGACTTAGTTATCAAGCGTATCATTCTACCACAAGGTGATCCCAGGGGCAAATGGACTCCCACATACGAAGGGCCATTTGTAGTTAAGAAGGTATTCTCCGGTGGAGCCATGATACTTGCTACGATGGATGGTGAAGATTTTCCGCATCCGGTGAACGCGGACATAGTTAAAAAATACTACGCATAAAAGACCCGCTAGGGCGACGTGTCTAGGAAAAAGTAAGGGCATCCCGGCGAGCCAAAAAGGGTTCGGGCAAAAATTAGGGATAAACATATAAAAATGTACACCTGGCAAGTCGAAAACCTGAAAAGGCGGCTTGGGCAAAAAAGGGTATCCTGGTGAACTGAAAACCTGAAAAGGCGGTCCAGGCAAAAATTAGGGATTAAAGCGTAAGACTATGTCCCGTTCTCAGTCAGCTTCAACCCAGTTCAAAGGACTGAACAAGCTAATCACTTCCATCCGACAGCAAGGGATGAGATACTTGAAGACATAATGACAGTAGTAGAATTAAAATCAACAGGGCTTTTCCTTCATAGCTTTTTCTTTGTTTTCTCGACAATTTCCTCTTACTAGGATTTCTGTCTCTTTGTACACGAATTGCCTGTTTATAGGCCCCCTTTCAAAATCAATACAATTTTATTTCCTAAAAGATGATTTTGTTTTTACTTTGTCTGTTTTGTTTGCGTAAACGTCCATTGATTTAATTTGAATTAATATATGCATTTGAATATGATCAATGTTTACCAAAAATACATACATAAAATAGCAATAGCAATTACTAAAAGACTTCAGGATCGAGAAAAAGGTCTAACCATGCTTTCCAACAAGTCCGATTGCTAACTCTATCCCCCAATAAAAACCAGCTATTTCCCAGAAGAGGTCGGCATCACCAGACAGACGGATCGTCTCTTCCATCCCCAGTAGATATTCCCACCATCAGACAAGAATCAAGTATCCCCAGCTAAGAAAGGAGCACCGATACCAGTATCTCCAACCAGAAGACTGAGATTTATTTCCCCAGTAGAGTCCTCGGGAAGAACTTTTCAGATGAATAATTCATTCATTACATCATTTCACAGCATACGCATGCATACATTGTTCGCATTTATTGTCAAAAGCATAAAACGTCTCATGCATCATGACATGGCATAAAGCTAACTTTATTTTTCAGGTTAATTATCCTCCTGATACAGTCAAAGTAAATATCCATTCAGACGGATATCTTCATCGATTACATTCGAGATTCAGAGACATCTTTCAGATATAATCCATGTGAATATCCAGTCTGGCTAGCTCTGACACCCTCCTAACGAGGGCATCTTTAAACTCATCCCAGACATTTACTGCAAACACAACAAATATCATCGGATATAACCTAGCTTACGGTTCACTCTGATTCAGCCCAACATATGATTCCTTCAACTATTTCAAGACGGTCTAGCGTACGGCCCATTCGAATGTTCATTCCCTCAGATACTACCTAGCGTACGGTACATTTCTGAAGTGTAGTCTAGCGTGTGACTACCCCCTTTTCGTAATCAGATTCAGCCTAACGGACGACCCATTCTGCTCAGAGACGGTCTAGCATACGACCCATTCGGATGATCATCTCCTCACAGGCTACCTGGCGTACGGTACATTCTGAAGTGCAGTCTAGCGTACGACTACCCCTTTCATCCTCAGATACAGCCTAATGGACAGCTCATCTTGCAACTCAGATACGATCTAGCATACGATCCATTCGGGTCTTTCCTCCCCAGCAAAGTCATCCGCCTAATGAACAACTCACTCTGCTATTCAGATACGGTCTAGCGTATGATCCATTCTGATCCCTTATCCCCGGCAGTGTATGACACACTCTGACTCCCCAGCGAAGTCGACAGTATAATGGATGACTCATTATACGGTCTAGCGTATGACCCGGTGTGGCACCCATGTCTGCAAATTGGTCTAACATACGACATAATCTGAAGCTCTCATCATCAAACTTCCTGGATGGCATCTTTAAGCCCATCTCCATCAAGACTAATTGACAAGTGTAAATTTTTGGGGCATTCTAGTGTTCAATAATCTTCCACCTCCAGACCACGAATGTCATACATGCCATCCTAACTCTCTCGGTTCAAGAATATTGAACATGGGGCAGCTGTCATACCCCAAAATTTGCCCATTAATCTTGCAAAACATTTCTCGAAGCACTCCAACTTGTTCTGCAAGACACTGACCTTAAAGGAACAAAAGCCCAGCTCACAACAGGCCCAATCCAGAAAATGGCCCAAACTGGCCTGCTCGCTACACTCTCGCCTAGCGAACCTTCGCTACACGCTCACCTAGCGAACCTTCGCTACACGCTCGCCTAGCGAACCTTCGCTACACGCTCGCCTAGCGAAGCTTGCGAACATCAGAATTTTTGGGCTTCATTCTGAGCCCATTAGGTCACCACAATCACTATAAATACCGACACTTCAGTCACGAAAAAGGAGAAAAAACGAAAAAGGAGAAAGGAGAACCCTAGCAAGCAAACCCTAACACTCACGAGAGGCAAACCCTGAAGGAACTCGGCGGCATCAAGGTTTACCTCTTCCCAATTCAATCCGATTTTGCCGATTCGAAGTCGCAATTCAGTTGCAAACAGGTTACATTGCTATTATTGCCTTATGTTCTTAATCTGCATGTGGCATTATAATTAAATTTATGAAAATATCTTAAGTTTGGCATGTGAATTTTAGTATGTACCTGAACACCTTAAATGATTAACCATATAATTGCTGTAATGAAAGCCATAAGGCATAAAATTGGTTGAAATTGTACTGATACCAAAACCAGAATCCGCCGCCACTCGCTAGCACCTCGCTAAGCGAGCATGCAGCGAGTATTCGCTAAGCCTTCGCTAGGCGAGGCAGGAGCGAACGTGACAGTAGCTGACTTTTCTGTTCTGATTTTTCACTCATGTTTTATCATAGCCATGCATCATTTACCCGACCCTATTTACAGTTGTGATTCTTTTTTGTGGTGTAATCCTCGATTACACCCTGATTTGGTGTTCTGACATGTTTTGTTGAGTTTTGTAAAGGTTCACATATCCCAGGAAAAGATTGCTGGTTAGGTATTCCACTTTATTTGTGGGATACCCTTGTGGAGATTCACCTTGAATTACTCAATTGATTTTAATGTATTAATTTTATGGCAAAGATCCACCCTAAATTGCTTAATTGATCTTAATGTATTAATTTTAATGTGGGGATTCCTCCTAATTACCTAATTGATTGTAAAATACGGCCTTCGAATATGTGATCCTGGACCTCTCTCTGTTGCCCTACGGTATAATGGTCATGTCCCGCGAATGTGGGGATACACTTAGCAAAGACCCTTCGATTAAATCATCATGTCCCTACAAAACGAATTATAGTCCCTCGGATGTTGCCTTTGTCCCTCGATGACCCTTCGGTGTAGCCTACGGTTAAATGATGATGGTCCCTTCGAATGCTAAGGTATCCTCACAACTGATGCCTTCAATGACCAATCGATGACCCTACGATGACCCTTTTACATCCAAAGGATAAAACTACTTACTTCTCAATAGTAAGGACAGTTTTACCCTCATAAGGATAGGAAATTCCCGTAAAGACCTTGGACAGGTATAACTCTTAATTGCTTATTCACAACCTAAAATATTTTTCACACCCCACATCTTTCAAAACATCTTTTAGAAAATCACCACTTGGTATACATTCATACTAGAATCACTACCGAGTTATATTTTTCTAAACAACTTTCAAAGCTAAACGAGATAACCACTTTGTATACATTCATACAAGAATCATTACAAAGTTAAATTCTCTTTTCAAAACATTTTCTAAACAATTCACAACCACTTTTTTCAGACAAACATAAGTGATCAAGCAATTAAGAGCCCATGGATAACCATGGATACAAAGGGTGCTAACACCTTCCCTTTGTATAATGTACCTCCCGAACCCAAAATCTAACTAAGGTCTTTCCTGTTCTTTTCCACCTTTCCTTATGGGATAAAAGAAAAGTCGGTGGCGACTCTTGCTATCCGCGACATTTGCTTTCCAAAGCAAAACACCCCAAGTCAGTTCACCGTATGACATGGAGCTAAAGGAGAAATCGAGGGTGTTGGTAAGCCGGATTGTCCTGGAGTTCCAAAACTGAGTAATGTGCTGTTAGTAAAAGGACTAACTGCTAATCTCATCAGCATAAACCAGCTATGTGATCAAGGCTTCAATGTACAGTTCACTAAGGAAGGATGTGTGGTGATGAATGACTGCAATCAGGAAGTTATGAGAGGAGCCAGATCCAAAGATAACTGCTATCTATAGGAATCTAAAGTCTCACACTAATCCTCAAAGTGCCCATTGGCCAAGGAAGAGCAGGAAGTGAAGTTGTGGCATGGAAGACTTGGACAACTTCATTTAAGAGGAATGAAGAAGATCATATCCAAGGAAGCAATTAGAGGAATCCCAAATCTGCTTATGGATGAAAGAAAAGGCTGTGGAAAATGTCAGATTGAAAGCCATGAGTCATCCTCACCTATTGGACCTCATCAAAATGGTGTAGTAGCAAGGGAGAAACAGAAGTGTGTATCATTGTCCACTGCAGAAGCTAAGTACCTAGCTTCTGGTAGCAGGTGTTCACCACTGGTATGGATGAACCAGATGCAGAGTGAGTACAATGTCACTCAGAATGTCATGACATTGGATGCTACTCAGTTTGACAAAGTTAGGGGCAAAGAGGGAATGTGCGCTTCTGAGAAATTATAGCAACTAATGATGTTAGTTATTTACTGTTTAGTAAGTCAACTTATTAAACAATTGATAGTGCATTCTGATTGGTCAACAAATAATAGACATTGCTCGTGCAACAAGCGTTTCCTATTCCATCGTTTCAACTTTCAGTCTTGCAAACTTTCTCTCAAAGAAACTGTTCATCTCTCCTCCGAGATATTCATCATGTCGCACCAATCCGACTCAACTTCCTACACAACCATGTCTGATTCCTCCAGCTCTGAGTCTTGCAACCCTAACCGGGAAGATCCTGTGGCTGACGCTGCAAAGACGTCTCATGCAAGAAGACCTAAAGAAACGGTCTCCGGATTCTCCTCAGAAATCGCACTTGATGAACAAACCAGGGAAGGCTCCAGGTATGTGCACAATGCCATTGCAACTATGGTGACTGGGATACTATCTGGTAATCATAAGGTTCTTGGGGTCTCCGCTCCCTTAAACACTATCATACCTGATAATGTTGCATGTCAAGAAAACGCAGTAGTCTTAAGAAAGAATGCCCCTGACGAAGCTGAGCAAAATGATGCTCATGAGAGGTCAAATACTGACAAACCCTTAGAGAAAGTGAGTAGTGAGGCAGTCCGTGTCACTCATGATGTCAGTGACAACCCTAAAGCTGACACAGTTAATCTGGAAGAGTTCTCTGATAATGAACTATTGACCTCAGTTGTCCCTAGCATAGCCAAAAGAGTTAGGACTAGGAGAGAAAAGAAGACTGTGGTACAGAGGTCCCCAAAAGGGAAGATTGATGTGGCAACTTCTTCCAATCCAGAGGTGACAGAGAGTTCCCTCAAAAGGAAAGGGCATGGACCTGCGAAATCTTGGAGCAAAGAGGTGCCCAAGAAAATGAAGACCAAGTTTGTTGTTGTGGAATCTGATTCAGATGTCCCATGTGATGTCACAACATCTCTGTCAAAGAAGAAGCCAACCGCTAGCAAGCTGGCTGCTAGTGTCCCTGAGGTACCTATTGACAACGTGTCATTCCATTTTGCTTCTAGTGTGAACAGGTGGAAGTATGTCTATCACAAGAGGCTGGCCTTGGAGAGGGAACTGGCTCAGAATGCCCTAGAGTGTAAGGAGATTGTAGACCTTATTCAAGAGGCAGGGTTAATGAAAACTGTGACTCAACTCCCAAAGTGCTATGAGACTTTAGTAAAGGAGTTTACTATCAATGTGTCTGAGGAATGTGCAGATGGGAAGTCCAGAGAATTCAGAAAAGTATATGTGCGAGGCAAGTGTGTGAACTTCTCTCCCTCAGTTATCAACCTGTATTTGGGAAGACCTGATGTAGCTCAACCTGAGCTTGAAGTGACTGACGACAGAATCTGTCAAGTCATCACTGCAAATCAAGTCAGGAAGTGGCCTCTTAAAGGTAAGTTGGTGGCCAGCAAACTCAGTGTGAAGTATGTTATGCTACACAAAATTGGAGCTGCCAACTGGGTGCCCACAAATCACAAATCCACTGTGGCAGTGATGCTTGGAAAGTTCATCTATGCTGTTGGAACCAAAGCAAAGTTTGACTATGGAACCTCCATTTTTTATCAAACCATGAAACATGTTGGGAGCTTCAGTGTGAAGGGGCCTATAGCCTTTCCTTCCCTCATATGTGGCATTGTGCTGAACCAATTTCCAAACATATTGACAGAGAATGACTTTGTGAAAAGAAGAGAGAGTCCGTTGGCCTTCAATTATAAATTGTTCCTGGGTAAGCATGTCCCTGACATTGCCATGACAACAGGAGAGACATCAAGTGTTGGCAATCAACCAGATAAAGTTGTTGTCATTGCCATACTCAGAGAGACTTGAAAAGAGCTAGAGGCAAGGAAGCTCACCTTGGAAAACTTGATCATCAAATTGGAGATGTCTGATGATGGTGTGCTTGGTGAAGCTGCTGAGGCTACAGAAGGAGCTGCAAGGCAAAGTGCAGAAGGTGAAGAGGATGCCAGTCCTGATGATGGCACTGATGTTGAGGCTGACTCTGTGTCAGATGATTAAATCATTTCCTGTATTTCTGTCATTTGTGTGTAATTCTGTTTACTTTGGTCTGTAATTTATGGTGTTGCTTTGGCAACATTTTTGACAAAAAGGGGGAGTAACACCTGTGATGCCCCAGGACAACAGATTATTTGCTAAACAGATATTGAAGATCCTTTAATCCAGAGGTTGTGCTACAGCTGATGTTCCACTTCTATGTGTGATGAGTGTGAGTGTGTTATGTGTATGTGTGTTGTTGTTAGAAGTTTTTATTTAACTTCTGTATGAGTGCTGATATGTGAAGTTTTTATTTAACTTCTATGTGTGGTGAGTGTGTTGCTGCTCTGAGTGTATTAGCTAGGTTAATTTCCCTGCTAGATGTGTGTTTTCCGCTGTTGTGAACTCTGTTGTGATGCCAAGTTGTTTTAGCCAAAAATTTGCCAAAGGGGGAGTTTGTAGATGTTTGATTGGCTGCATTTTATGTTAAAACACTAGTTGGACTCTAATGTCTTGACTGATGTCATGACATGCTTTGGAGATGTTTGATTGGCTGCATTTTGTGTTAGAACATCTAACTGTACTCTGATGTCTTGACTGATGTCATGACATACTTGAGTAGTATGTTGCAGGTTTAGCTAATACAGGATTTACTGAATGTCAAACTAGATGTTATGATATTCATCCCTGACAGCAGATACTGAGGTGTAGAACAGCTGGTTATCTACTATAACTCAGTATTTAATTTCAGTCTGTTTATCAAGGGAATAACAGACCTGGCATAAGGCCTACTGTTTGAATGTCAAACTGGATGTTATGACATTCATCATTAGCAGCATATACTGAATAATAGGCATGCTGGTTTTCTACTACAGTTCAGTATGTATCTCAGTCTGTTCTTCAGGAGGATAACAGACCTGGCATGAGGCCCATTCTGTAAATGTCAAATTGGATGTTTTGACATTTATTACTGTAAGCTGATACTGAAGTATAGACTGGTTGGTCTTTTACAGTACAGCATTTTGTACAGTCTGTTTTCAGAAAAATAACAGACTTAGCATATGGTCTATGTTCTGGACGTCAAACTGAATGTTGTGACATTCATTCCTGACAGCATATGCTAAATTGTAGGATGGTTAGTTTTTATGTTTCAGTATTTTTCTCAGGCTATTTTTCAAGAATCCAACAGCTGAGCTAAAATCCAGGAAACTAACAACTGAGCTACAATTAATGAACCTAACAAATAGCCTATTTGTTAGTACCCTAATATGTGGAAATTAGGTTAACTTGCTTGACCTTAATTTCAGGAAATACAAGTACAAGACCCAAGTGCTGCAATATAAAAGGATGGCAATCCTTCATTCAGAACTCGGGGATTTTTAGGCGTGAAGATTTTATTGTTCCATCATACTTCACTGTTGTATTTCTGTGTGTCTTGTAGTAGGTGTATCTTGTGAGCCAAGCAATTATCACCTAGATGATTGCATTGGACTAGGGTGTTCATTGAGTTGTAAGTGTTGTGTCACTCTAAGCTTTTATGCGTGAGTGCTGTGTATCTTGATTAAAGTTGTCAAGCACAATCAAGAGTTGTTTGAAGTGTGACTTCACTATAAACTTTAATATAATTAAAGGTTGTAATCACTGAGGTGATTGAGGGGGAGTGAGTAGGAACTTTGATCTTAGTGTAAGATTGAAATTGCATTGGGTAGGTATTAAGTGATAGGATTAAACAGTTGGTTTAAGGTCTGAGTTAATACTACTAATAGTGGATTTCCTCCCTGGCTTGGTAGCCCCCAGACGTAGGTGTGTGTGACACCGAACAGGGTAAACAATTCCTTGTGTTATTTACTACACTTACTTTTTAAGTTCTGCATAATTCTTGTCTGCGCAGAATTGGATATCATAACATCCCGTGTGACATCAAAAGTCTGTTAACTAGAATTTCAAAGATGCCTGACAATGTTCACTTCTCCCTTAAGCATAGGAGAAGGATTTTCAAAAATAATTAAACAATTACTTAGAGCGATGAACAATAACAGGAACATCGACAGCGGTCCAATTGTTGCAAGTTTTTCCACGCGTCACAAAATTGGTGCAGTCTTCATCTTTATCATCCTGGATTATAGCAGCTGAGTGTTGTTCATTACCATGGATGAACCCTCCGCTACGGAAGCTCGGTTGCATATCTTCCGCTTTGATCACAGACGACCCTTGCTGAAATCCCAAACCAGCATGATTCTTGTTCTCAGCGACCTCTACCATCCGGCCCCACTGATCAGAGCTGCCATAAAGTTCATATCCTCTGCTACCAAGCGGTCAAGATACACTTGGAATGACTTTGTCGCCTGGTTCCTTCTGAACGTGGAAAATACAAAAGTATGCAACATATCCTCAGTATAGGTCGGTACACACACGACTAGTTAGAGATGTGTGAGAATTGTTGTAGGATCCAAGCTTGAGAAGTGTTGGAACACACGAATCATTAGTAAGAGAGTTGCATAAATGAAATGAAAATGACACACAAATACTAAAATACCAATAAATATTATCGTAAAAAGTGTGATGTTGTCTTCCATATGCTTCGTCTTCCACCTAGAACTCTGATAACTTAGAGTACGAGTAGACCAAACAAGCGGCCCCTCAGTTGTACTCATGGATCCACTCAAAGTAATCGAAGTATCGTAGATAGAGTACATCCATATAAGTGACACACTTTTCCATAATAATGACAATGCCTTTATGCTTCCCCACCTGCTCCTCATCACCAACATCTTGTTTTTCTCTAACCAACTCATGTATATACCTTCTCCAAGAATCCAAACCTAGCATGAGCCTTTATGGTTTTATCAAACTCCTTCAAAGTAGCGTTTGGGTCAACTCCCAGATAGTCTACCATCAACTCAAGTACCTCATCTTTGCTAAAACTCCCATGATCTAAAAGTTTTTCCCTAATCGGAAGATGCAGCAGACACGACACATCGTCGAGTGTGATAGACATCTCACCAAGTGGTAGATAAAATGATAAGGTCTCAGTATGTCGTCTCTCTACAAATGCATTAAGCATCTTGTGGTTCGTCGTAATATAATTGGTTTTGCATAAGTCCTTCATCCCAGATAGTTGTAAAGCAGCCTGAAACCACTTGTCAGTAAGCTGATGCAAGCCAGTAATATTTCGTCCATGGTTAATGAATTTCAACGGATCACAGTCCTGCAGAAAAATAAATCATCATCAGAAACTTGTAACATAAGAATAAACGTAATTTAAAAAGAACTAATCCAACTAACTTTACCTCTTTGTCTCATATATGTCTGGTCGTATAGTCCAAGTAAAGAGGCAGGAGTGACAACTCTCACGAGCCTCCTCCCAATACTTATGTTGCCTAATCGGCATGAGATCCCTCCGGTGCCTAGGGTGGCACTGGTGCCTCTAGTGAATCAGGCGTCTCTGCTACCTGAGTAAGTGAAACATAACGCCTACGAGAAGATAGAGGTAGTGATGTGTCATTAGGTGACACCTATCTCCTACGGGAAGAATAAGATGGAGATATATGAGCCTCAGGAGTCGACGCTTACGCATCAACTAGGCTAGAAGGAATAGGAGTCGGCGAAACCTGACTCTTTTTCCTCCTGACAGATGCATGATATGCGATCATCTCGTGCCTCAATTTGTCGTCTCTATCAACCATGATGCTTGTAAGTAAACCAAACAAGTGTCACAATTACTACAAGTAACCCTACAAGCAAGAAAAAGTAAAAAAAAAAATATTACTGATAAAATATAAAGATGTATCTCCGGTTCTTGGGAATCCAAATGTTGAAAACATACGGAAATGCATCTCCGAATTTTTCTACAAATTTCGTTTTCGTTGATGGCACTAATGCAGACCACTAAGACAACAGAAATAATGCATTGCTCATTACTTTTAACTATGAAACACATTTCTCATAATGTATCAACTATCAAACATGCATAAACTATGTATTTCAATACCTAATCATTAATTTCTACAAATTTATACAAAAACTCAAAAAGTTTACTATAATAAAAAACTTACAGAACTGAGTAATCATTGAAATTGATGTAGTTGAATGAGCTCTTTGATGTCGCCCGATAATGATTGAAGAAGCTTTGATGTTACTTGATTGATTTTGAGACAATGTGATTTTGAGAGAGTACTAGAGAAAAAAATGTATTTTTAACAAGTGAGAAAGAACAAGGGTTCAGACGCGTTATGTACAAGCAGCGTCAGGAGATGCATCTCCATAATTTTTTCACATTAAGTCAGACGTTTGTTGACTTAAGATGCGTCTGGAGATGCATCTCCAAATTCTAAGATCATTTTTATATTTTCACGTAGTGCCCTAGTAATACATAAAGTGCATTAAGAAATTTCCAACAAAAATAACTAATATTTTCTTAAATGAAATATGAACAAAAGTTAATAATTTCTCTCATATTTATTAATAATATCTTTAAAATGTCTCTTATTTAATTATTCTTTTAAATAATTTTAAGAGCATCTTATAATGAGAATATTTTAGTGTGTTTCATAAAAGAATAAATTTAATCTTGACTTATATGTAATTTTTGATATCTTTATATTTATTTTGATAACTTTTTAGTCTTCAATTAAAAAAACAGTGTTAAGATCTCTTAATATCAGATTTCATTTTTTTTATGATCCTGGATAAACAAAATAGTTTCATTTGCACGTGCACCAACTACAAATCAAACAAGATTTCTACTTATAAAATACCAACTACTAATGTTTATAGCAACCTTAATTGCTATTCGTACCATAGTTTTATAGCAACCTTAATTGCTATTCGTACCATAGTTTTAATTGCTATTCGTACCCAATGCAACAAGGCCAACCCGCGTGCCAGCTATGTATAGGCTCGCTCAGTCAAAGCCCCTCAATGAGGGCGGTGAGCCGGGCTTAAAACCTTGGCCATGCTTGCCAAACACAGGGCGGATCAGACTGTCACCCCTAAAGGTTAAAAGTGACAAAAAGAAACCATATCTGTTTATGCCGTGCCTGTCAAAAAATGGGGCGGACAAATTGGGAGGACAGTCCTAAACATTGCTCGACAAGCTTAACAGATGGGTCAAACCCGTTTTACCACACCAACAAATTCATCATATATGACCAAATAGAAAGGGAAGAAAAAAAAATATAACAGTAACACAATAGTGATTTGATTAAACCAGCATATTTCAAATCCTTAAAAGCTGTATGCATGTATCACTACAAACTAAGAGCCTGAGTAATCTTAAAAGATATTAATCTCTCTATAAAGACGAATCATGCAAATGGTTTCATGATCAATAACATATAACCTGATATTGTATATAGCATAGTAAAAAAGACTCTCACTCTGATAAACCTATCTTGATTGTTACTCGGCAACTACACAATCACCACTCACCAATGTGATTTTCACGACGAAGAAGATTCAACCATGTTGTTCACGTCCTCCAAAAGACCTTTCACCTCGCTCTCTATCTTTGTCTTGAAATCAGGTGATTTGTCGTCGGATGAATCGAGCATTGTGACCAGACCTTGAAGTTTTTCTTTTATGAAGTTCAGTTTCGATGCCTCGTTACCATATGTCAGAGAATGTGTGGTTGGAATCGGAGTCGGAGTTGGAGTTGGAGTCTTGTCTTTCTTCTTGTCTTGTGAAGGTTTGAACTTCTTTTTTGATCTTTCAGTGCGTTGTTCTCCGGACTTGGATCCATCAGAAGAAACATACTGAAGCTGAAAAGTTACTTCTGAAGGTTCAAACGGGTTTTTCTTTTGCGATTCGCTCAATGCCTTTTCAGCATCACGAGTTCTTAGGAAAGAAACTCGACCAGTATAATTATTACGGAACATATTGGTTTCTTCTTCATTCAGAGCTCCGAACTTCTGATACACTGCCACAAGATCAGATGTTGAAGGTAGGGTGGACCCGGGCCAAAATGACACAAAAAGCACAGCTGGCAAAGATTTTTCATCGATGTCTTTCTTGTCACTTGTCTCGGCTTCACGAGCCTTCTTCTTCCCTTCTGACATGCTTGTGGCTATCTTCTTTCTTTTCTTAGCTGGTTCAGAATCTTCATTCGGTGTTATGTGAGCAGATTGATCAGGTTCAGATTCCGGCTTATTTCTCTTCCTTCCACGTCGACTTTTGTTGTACACTTTGTGTAACGAACCTTCGCGATACAAAGAACTTCTCATGACATAAATAAAGTCTTCCAGTTTATCGGCAGAAGTGCCATCCCTAGAAATTTGTGGACTAACAGCAGCATTGCGGATTTTGGACAGAATTTCAGCCGAAGGCACCTTAACTTTCTCTGGATCAATAGTCTTTTTCTCATCCTCTTGTGTTTGGTGATTCAAGCTGTCAGAAAGCTCCAACTCTTGAAGTGCCTTGCCGTTACATTTCGAAAGTCGAGGAGAAAGTGGGCCAGCACTTCTAGCTTCTAGTTTCACTCTTCCCTTTGTAAGCGTAATTGAAGTAGTGAAAGGAGGCGACAAGTACTTGCTTTTCTTTCTTTCTCTCGACAAAAAGCCCTTCTTGTTTTGTTCTTCCGACTTCCCCTCATCATTTTCCTTTTCGTTCCCCTCATCGCTGATGTTTTCATTGTCAACAGCTTCTACTTTTTTCTCTTTCGAACGCCGCAATTTGCGATTCTCGCTGTTTTTCTTGCTCTCATCATTTTCCTTTTCGTTCCTCTCATCGCTGATGTTTTCATTGTCAACAGCTTCTTCTTTTTTCTCTTTCGAACGCCGCAATTTGCGATTTTCGCTGTTTTTCTTCCTCTCGAGGCTTTCTTTTCCAGCTCTTTCAAACTTTCCATCAGTGTCTATAATCAACTCTTTTCTCTTACGAACCGGTTTAGGTGTCATTGCGTCATCACTATCTTTTCTCTTCTTCTTACCCCTTGACCTAATTGCAATAAGAACTTCATCATCACTTGAATCCTCTTCCTTATCTTTTGCATCAGCATCATTATCCTCCCCCATAATGTCAGCAATGCTTTTCTGCTTTCTTCTCCGGTTCGATCTACTTCCTGAAAGCCCTGGAGAACGATGCGGTTCACCCGATTTCGGGCTCAATGGCAGGGTAGAGAAGTCCTCTTCAAACGGGCCTTGGAACGGTGCTTCCACTGCATTATCTACATCATCTTTATCTTCAAGTCCGAGAACTCGTTTGGGATTCTCATAACAAGGTAACTTATACCCTCCTCTCGAGAAATAAAAAACCGAAAGCCGGGCCTTTAAGATTTCCAGCTCAAGAACACTAGCAATATCAACAACTTCAGCAATTTGTTTCACTTGAGAAAGTAATTCAGCCGGTTTGATTGAAACAGCTGAAAGTCTCTCTATGCCACTTTCAGGCACAAAAACACCTTCCTTGATTCCTGAATTCTTCGCCAACAATGGAGCAAATTCAGACTCAGTTTCCTCAGCCACAACAAACGGACTACTCATCTTCATAGCCAGAACCCTTCCAACCTCATCTACAGCTTCTTGCACAGCATTGGTAAAACTTTTGGAACTACTTTGTTTCGCCATATCATCAAAATTTTCCTTAAAAGGCTTCAATTGCGACGGATGGCACCAAGCAAATGTTCCATCACCAAAGTAAGCCACCAAGAGCCGATTCTTCTGTTTCAGCTTCAAAGCAAAATCCGACGCATCGGATGGATCATAAACTCGACCTGGCCACCAAGGATGACTCTTAATTTTACCCCAAACAAAATCACCAACAGAATAACCATACCTTTCATCAAACAAATCATCAATTTCAACATCAATGTTCTCATTCGTCTCAACTATTGGTACTTCAAATGTCACAACATCATCACAATTTTCATCTTTCTTTCCTTCCTCACTCTCCTTCTTCCCATTCACTTCAGCATCAATGTTCTCACTTATCTCTACAATCGGAACCTCAATAGTCTCAATTTTCCCGTCAACGATTCTATCGTTTTCTCCCATTTTCAAAACAGAAGACACCCCATTATTCATCTCAGAATCAGCCACAACCTGAGAATCATTTTCCTTCAAAACCAAAACCTCGGTCTCGAAAACATTACTCTTAACAACTTCAACAACTACGACACCATCATCACTCAAACCTCTCTCTCCAGCACCATTCTCATTTCCACTTTCCAAACTTCCAAGACCTCCCTTAACCTCATTCTCCACCTTCTCTGAACCATCAACTTCAACAATGACATTTTCAGCTAAACTACTTGAAACCCCACATGGTTCCTTCGATTGAGTTTCAACCATACCCATCAAAATAGAACAAATCTTTTCACCTAAAAACCAACCTATTACAAAAAACACAAACAAAAAAGACAAAAATCCATGTTAAAAAATTAAAATTTGTTCAACAAATTTCTAGGGCTTTTTATCACAAGAAATGGAAGAACAACACAAAAATGAAACTTTGAACATTACCCAGTAATGAAAAACTTCAATAAATTAAACACAAACACAAAATCTACACTATATCAAAAGTTTAATGTGTTCATAAAGATTCAACTAAATATATTAAATAAAGAGAGAAAATAATAATAAAAATGAAAAATAAAAAAGTACCTTGAAGATGAAAACTAGAACAGGAAGTAGCAAAGGTTTAATTTCTGTTGTGAATGTGAAATGATTGATGAAACTATTTAGCTGAGAATATGATAGTAGAAGAAAACTAATGAAGAAGAATGTGATTCTGGGGTTATAAATATTGACATTTTTTAATATTATATTATTTGAATTTAAAATAAAGATATATTATTAATAATTAAAGTACAGTGAGAGAGTAATAGAATGGAAATAGGTTTTTTTGTAGGAAAAGCAATGAGATTTTTTGAAAATATAACAATTAAAATTTAGTTTTTTCAATACTTTTCTTTATTAATTAAGAGATTTTTTCAAACAATATATATTAAAAGAATATTAATACTTATTTAATATATCGAGAGTTTTCGAAACGATAAATCGTTTGATTTTTTTTATTCAGACTTTTCAAAATAATAAATCGGTTGGTTTTATTTTTTTAAGAGTTTTCGAAACAAATAAATTGTTTGATTTTATTTTTTCTCTTTCTGAGATTTTTCAAAATGATGACTCGTTTGACTTTATTTTTCATTTTGAGATTAATTGTTCAATTTTATTTTATTTTTTAAGAATTCTAAAAAGGATGAATTGTTTAATTTTATTTTTCATTTAAAAAGTTTTAAAGCAATGATTCGTTTAATTTTATTCTCTCTTTTTATTTATATTTTTTATTGTTTTATCATAAGTAAACATAATTAAAAGTTCTCTTTAAAACAAAAACAAAAAATAGTCAAATATTATTATTTTTTAAATATTAGTCAAGCATAATTGTTATTTTCTTCATCTCATAATACTTTTGTGTTTGACTATCTTACATAAATTTAAAAATATAATAAATAAATGAAAAAGAAGTGTGATTTTACTTAATGTGTATTTTATTATCATAATAAAAATATAGTAAAAATATTAAATTAAAATTATGTTTATAAATTGATTAGATATTATAATTAAAATAATTATTAAAAGGCGTTTGTTTTATTATTGTAAAAAATATAGAAATTACAAAAATATACTCTTATATTATTTATTAGAATTTTTGTTCAATTTTATTATTATTGAAAGAGAGGGTTGTGCTTTATATATTGATGTTGAGTAAAAAAAAAAAACTCTCTTCCCTATATTCTTTTTGCCATTGTACTCGTTAAATGTACGGAGTGTGCTCACGTATGATGCAAGAGGTGTTGGGGGTGTGAATTTTAGCGGATGATGAAGGGTCTTCGTGTTTGCTAGAAAGCAATAAGAGTCACCGCCTCCCCTTGACATATTCTGGTGTGCTTAGGAAAAATGGAAATTGTGGAAAGCCTACTCACGCATGCATCAGAGAATCTTTCACTCAGTGTGTGTCTGATGAAATTTCTTCCCCTTTTCTCAATCCTGGAATCAAAACATTTGTAGAAGAATGTTTGGGTCTGAGCTAGAAAGTTAGAGGACGATTTTCCCTTCTTCTCAGCAAATGGGAGTAGAGGAGACCAAGTAATCCCTTAATCGTGAGAGGAGCGGTTTTTTCGTACTACTCGCATTCCTTGGATGTTTCCCTTAAGACACCTCACAAACCACGTGCATTACATGAGACGCGCCGTTGGTCTTTGGCTTAAGCCCAACTGGTTCTTTGGGTGACCACCTTGCTTTGTACACTTTGACCGACCAAACCTCATTTGGGCGCTCGCCCCATTAGTTCCATCGAGGATCATTTTCTTCTAGACACCAATTAAATATTCTAGTCCAGTCATATTATTCATTAGTAAATGATAAGGGCCCAATATACGTAAAATATATAAGCACTTATTAACTTAATTCAAAAGTAATCAATGAACCTCACAATTGATTATAAAAAGAAAAAACACTTGTATGAACATTTTAACAGTGTATTCATTAAGTACATGTCAAACGTACCAAGAAAGGACAAAAAATAGAACAAAAAAACATCTTTCCAACACCAAAGCTCGCTTAGCCAAGAACATTGACTTGCTAAGCGAACAAAGGCGCTAAAGGAAGACTTTAGAGCTATGTAACTTAAGGCTAAGCAACAAAACTCGCTTAACATACTATCAGGTGCGCTAAGCAAGGTATGTGGTTCAAAGACTTGAATGATAAGTTACTTCATGGTCAATAAAGGGTTTGCTTGCTAAGCGAGCTTGGAGGCATGCTAAGTAAGGGTAAACGATAAAGACCACTTGTTGGGTGAGTTGGCATGTCTTAAGAGTAAAGAAATTAAGGGCATTAAGCGAGCTCCGAGCCTCGCTTAGCGAGAATAGCATATAAACACCCTTTAAATAGGGGTTCAGTCAGTTGAGTTGAAGATAACTTGGTGTAAAATAGTAGTTTTATTGGTAAGGAGTGAAAGAAGTTCATTGCATACCAAAAACACAACAGGAAAGAAAAAAGAGGAAGATTGAAGACATAAGTGTTGTATGAGGAATCAACAACAAATATTTTTCAACGTCTTTCTTCTATGGCTCAATTGAAAAGTTACGATGACATAGCTAATTTCTCTTTTGTTAGGGTTAGCTATAGTCATCCTATTGCTCACGTATTGATCACGATCCTGACACTCTATGTAATTTTTCTTAAACTTTAATAATGATGAATTCTTCGTTTGTAATACTTGTTTTAAATTAGTTTCCTAAAACATGTTTTCATGGTGTGACTTGATATATGGAAGGTACTGGTCTTTACTAGATTCAGACTTTTCATCTATTGGATATGCTAAAGTCTATAGATAGATTTAGGTTCACTATCCGTATAAACTGCCGAAATGTAATGTTATCGTATTGGTTAATAGGTTGAGAGATCGTATATTAGGTAATATGTTTGATCATATGTCGTTGAGTCACACATGAGCTACAATGAGAGTGTTAATCGGTAATATTAATAGCTAATTAGAATTGCATATTAGTGGTCAATGATATTACATGAAAATAGGTCCATGAAATGCAACCCCAACAAGTTTTCACAACTAATAAACACTGAAGTCCATTTTACTTTTTGTTACTTTACTTTCCGTATTCACAGACCATCAAAATTCTAAAAAAACATGCTTAAAGTCATAGAACTATTGAATGGTCTTTAAAATACAATCAGTCTATATGGAGACAATACAAACATACTTGCTTTCTAGCTGCAACAATCACTCATTGGAACATTGTTGTGCAAAAAATGTTGTTAAGTCGGGGAAAAAAACAAAGATAACACTTTATGTTCTAATAAAATCTAATGATCGTGTAGGAAATGTTACTAAAACAATAGTAGATGAGCTACAAATAAATGATGCAATTTTTATGGAGAATAATCCACTTGTGAATGAGGTTATACAAAACATTTTAGATGATACTAATGGATCAGATGAACAAAAACATAGATGTTGAGAAAACGACTACTATGAAATAGAAGAGAAAGAAGAAGTACATCAAATATCTAAAAAATGTGAGATTTATTATTCTAAAATTGTTACAAAATTTAGTGAAGAATCAAGAAATGGAACAAACAAATGAACAACTAAGTAGTACAATTAATATGCATCCTAATATTATTCATGATATCAAGATTTTAAAGAATTGAATGATTAAAATTGTTACATACACTAAGCATTCGATTCAAGTCGAGAGGAAATTTTTTTTTTATAGAAGTGATATCTATGACAACAAAGAAAAATACGTCAAAGTGATTTTGATTACATAACACATTATAAAAAAGATGGTAAATTTATATAATTTGTTAAATTCTCTATTATTTATTTTTATTTTATTTTATTTTTATATATTTCTTTTCTTTTCTTTCTAGATCAAATTGAGTCCTCAGTTTTATACTTTTTTTCTTACTAATAATATAAGTTTTTATTTTTTTAAATTAATAAATTAATTACTAAATGTAAAATATTTCTAAAAATAAAAATATATATATTTAATTTTCATATTGTTATATTCAAGATAATTAATGAATATAAATAATTCTCATGAATATAGAAATAAAATGTAAATATCTATTCAAATATTCTACTTTTATAATAGTTTTAAAATTTTAATAAATATTAATCAAATACATTTTATAATTAAAAAATTAAGATTAAAATTCTAATTTGTAATTTATATAAAACTTATTCATAAAAATAAACTTTTAATTTATAAAAAAAACATCAGCTCTAAGAAATTACTACGAAAATAAAATTGGATAAGTTTTTCACAGATATAATAAATATTTTGGAGCAATGAAAATAAATTTGAAACTCATAAAGAGATATATTTTCGTTACAAAATAAAACACATAAACATATTTAAACTTGTTTTCCATACAAAGTTAAATATATTTTTTAGTTTTAATTACAGTTTTGGTATTTCTATTTTATCCAATTCACAAAAATAATCATTCTATTTTAAATTAAAACAATTTTGATTCCTTTTTTCATATCTTTGTAATTAAAATTAATGATATTTTTATTTTTTAAATTACATATTTCTTGTTAAACATGACAAATCATCGTATATAAACATATTACGAAACTTTAAGAATAAAAATATAGATTAAAAAATAAATATATCATCGATTTTCTATAAAAAATATAATAGAGAAATCAAAACTGTTTGAATTTTAAATAAGAGGATTAATTTCGTGAATCAGATGAAATAGATAGATCAAAATTATAATTTAATCTATTTTTTATTACTATAGAATATAACTTTTTTTTTGTTTCACATAGAATTTTATTTAATATTAATTGATACTTTATTTTTATAAAGATTAAACACGTTGATTTTTGTCAAAAAGAAACACAAGGATTAAAAGCACTTGTTTTTATAATGTTTTTAAAATAGTGAAGAAAAATAGACAAAAATGTATGTAGAAATGAAACCTAAAGAATTACACTATAATTTTACAAGGATTACAAATATATTTGAGTCGTTAAATAAATTAAAGTTTATTAAATTTAAAGAAGAAGAAAATGCTACACTAACTTTTGGCATCCCATATAGTTTATTTATTGCAAATTGCAATGTAGCGGTGGAATAGGCAACGAGATTTGTCCCCACTAGATATTTCCGTTTCAATGCTCTGTTGAGAAGCATCAATTGATGCCACCTTTTCATTCTCACCATTTCTATTATACTAATAAATAAATGTTAGTACATTGTACTAGTTATATAGCAATTTCTAAATTCATTAAATTTCATTTTAAGTTTTCTTTTTCTTCACAAATTCCCTCTACTAAAAATAATCATATTCGACACATTACTAGACACTAAATATAAACACTTCTCTCACATGAATATTAATATGTTACGGGAGTTATTAAACTACCTGAAATTTATTATTTTAAATATAAAATTAAATATAACTTTTTCCGTATTAAAATCAAATATAGAGATCGAAGATCTGAACTTCTGACGTGGTAGAGAGGGATTAATCTGCAAGATTAGCATTTAGTATTGTTAGTGCATAAATATTTTGGATAAAGAGCGTATAAGAGAGAAAAATAGAGTGAAAAATAATTGTATTTATTAAAATTGTACTAAAGAGAATTATCTACATATGTATTTATATACAATAGGTTACTTGTAACAAAAGTAGTTAGTATAACAAATTAACTAACTTGTTAACCAAATAACTAATGATATGTTTGGATTGGTGGTATGAGATGGAATGAAATGGAATGGAGTGGTAACTAATGAGATTCTATTGTTTGGATTTGCAAATAATCAATGGAATGAAATGGAACATGATGGAATACATTCAATCCAATTCCATTCAAATCTCTATTTTTTGTTCCATCCAATTTGGGGTGTATGTGATGGAATGAGACATTTTAAATAAAATAACCAAACAATGAAGTGAGATCTATATTCCATTCGCTCCACTCCATTTTGTTCCGTCATGTTCCATTCTGCTACGCTCTGTTATGTTCCATCAATCCAAACATAGCCTAACTAACTTGAATTATATCACAACATGCCCCTTTTATAATCCAAGTTTCTAAATACAAACTAATCATAATCGGTATGAATTATTCATAATTTCTTTCTCAAAGTCAGGAATTTGTCGATCTTCAATCCTTTGGTGAAAATGTTGATCAGTTGTGCTTCACTTGAGCAATGCATCACTTCAAGTTCACTTTGATTTACCTTCTCCCTTAGGAAGTGAAATCTATCCTAAATGTGCTTACGCATTCCATGCAAAACTGGATTCTTTGCAAGATTAATGGCTGACTTATTATCGATCTGCAGCACCAGAGTTTTCTTTACTTTGACCTCCATCTTATCCAATACAAATTTGATCCAGATTGTTTGACAGGTAGGATATGATCTTGATATATACTCGGCCTCACATGATGATAATTCCACTACAGGTTGCTTTCTCGAGGACCATGAGATTGAGGCACAAAATACTTGAAAGAAATAACCAGTTATATTTATTTGATCTTCTTTATCTCCACACCAATCAACATCTGAATAACAATTAATCACAACTTCTTTGCTTTTAGAATCTCGTGAAAACAGGATTCCATAGTTTATTGATCCTTTTAGGTATCTCAGGATTCTTCTTGCAGCCTTCATGTGTGACACCTTTGGTTCATCCATGTATCTGCTTACCAATCCGACTGAGAAACCTATATCATGTCTACTATTGTGAAGGAGAATTGCGGTCCAAAACGCAGCGGAAATTAAAATTTCTCCTTTAGAGATCCTTACGAATGGTCATGATCAGTGATAGAATATTTACCTCTTGTGACGGTTGAAACCTTTGGTGCAGATCTCTTGTGACGATCAAAACCTTTGATGCAAATCCACGAAGCGATCACGAACGTTGAACGATGACAACGTCTCTACTCAGTCCACACGAACGAGTTCCTTCAATCTCAGTGCTAGCTGGTACGAATGAAGGCTTTGAGTGAGAGAAAGAGTGATAGAAAACGAAAATAATGCAACCGCAAATTTTTGCTTCTGCACAAGGGTTCTATTTATAGAACCACTTGTGTGGGCTTCAAGCTAAAAGCCCACTTAAGTGTATTTTGGCCCATATCTTATAATATGCCCAAAATCACTTAAGCCCATGGTACCTTACCATATTTCGTATTCTACTCAAGTCCACCGTACCTTACGATGTTCTATAATTCACTTAAGGGCACCGTACCTTACGTTATTCCTTAGTTACTCTATCTCTCATCAATCCGTCCTTTGTGTGTGACCCTGTAGGTTTTCGTGACGTTGGCAATTATATTAAATCACGCATTTAATATAATAAACAGTGAGCGGTATCTAGCAGCACATCACTGCTACCCAAGACACGAAAATGTCATGTGATCTGACAAAACCATCTGTGATAATAATTATGTGTATAATTACCCTTTTGCCCTTATGTCTATATTGAACACAAGGCATAGACCGTGTCATCCTTGTCCAGTTCAATATTGGGCCCATAGACATTTATCCTGTTATGCAGGATGGGCAAATTCCATCTAGGTCACTCATGTCCCTCAGCATGCTTTGTGGAGTACCCATCAACTGTCTTTATGGTTATCCAATTACGGACAACGTTGGATCAGCAATAAAGCACTCGACTCTACATCTAGGGTCCATAGTGGTTTCAGGTCGAAGAGTGGAACACACTATTATCACCATGAGAATAACTTATGACACCTTGCATAACTTTCTATATAGTATTCTCATAGCGGGTCAATCCGGTATAAATATTACTCCTAATATTCATACCTATGTTTAAGACTTGATAACTCTTTATCCATGATCCACGAGATATGATCATCAGTCTACAAACATAATAGTCTTAATGCTTTAATGTTATCCCACTTCACACTAAAGCTCGACTACGGATACTTTAGGAATAGTGTCCTTATGTTTAATGTGTTCTCATGATTAAGTCACACTTAATACATTAAACGGACTATCTATTCCAGGGACTTTATTAATCAACCATAATAAAGAGAATGCCTTTTATTATTCGATACAAGTACCAAAATGTATTGGCCTCTAGGGCTTACACCAACATATTGCACACATACCTCATAGATCCTACAATTTATTTAACAATGTGACATCAACATTGCCCTCTTTTCCATGCTTCTCCAGTTTCAGATTTGGTTCGATTGGTGAGGATGCAAAATTTGAATCCTCCATTCTAAGTCTCTTGATTATTTATTTGACATATTTTCGTAGATGCAGCATCATACCTTACTTAGTAATTCAAAATTCCATGCATATGAAATATGACAAGTTTCCCACATCCGACATTTCAAATTCCTTATTCATCAGCTCTTTGAACTTCGATAAGTTCTTCATGCTATTTCTCATTACTAGTAAGTCATCGACATATAAGTAGATGATTGTTATACATTGTTCCATGACTTGTACATAGACATCATACTCAGAAAAGCATTTCATGAAACCCAACTCGACTAATTATGATTCGATTTTCTTGTTCCATGCATAGGTGCCTGTTTGAGACCATAGAGGGCTTTGTACAACTTTTACACTTTTCTTGCCTCCTTTTGTATCACAAACCCAGAAGGTTATGTGACATATACAACTTCATATAGAGGACCATTCAAAAATGTTTATTTCACATCTAAGTGAAATGTCAACCAACCTCGCTTGCATGTCAAGGCTACCACCAATCTGAATGTCTCCAGTCTTGCTATTGATGCATATACTTAAGAGTAGTTGAGTCCTGCTCTCTGAAGAAATCCTCAAGATACTGATCTTTCATTATGTCTTGTAATCGACCCACAAGATTGTGCTTCGACTTGAATACCCATTTTACTTCAATAGCTTTTGTGTGTATTGGCAATTCAAATAGCTCTCATGTATTGTTTCTTTCGATCGCTTGTAACTCTTAGACCATATATGCCTTCCATTGTTTATCCTTTAAGGCCTCACTATAGTTAGTTGGTTCATCACCTGCAAGTAAAGCAAAATGAACCAATTCTCCATCTAGTGTGACTGCATCATCACCAACCACTTTACAGTCTTGAAGTCTTGATATGAGAACACTAGTTCTTTGAGGTATTTGGCTAGCCAGACCCTGTCTATTGTCTATTTCGACTTCGATTGTGACTGGAATGTCATTAGTTAGAATTTCTTCTTGCTCACAACTTTCTTCATCAATTCCATAACTCATCAATGGCTTGTTAGTTGCATCACCTGAATTCTAATCCCAAATAGAGTTCTCATCAATCACAATGTCTCCATTCATCATGATCTTATCATTAATTGTATTGAATAGTCTATAAGCTCCAGCCTTATGATAACCTACCAGGATCATAGGTTCACTTTTATCATCAAGCTTCCTTCTTCTTGCATTAGGAACATGTTTGTAGCAAATAGATCCAAACACCTTTAGATGACTCATTGATGGTTGTTTGCCACTTCATACTTCTTTAGGAACCTTGATTTTTAGTTTCTCGGTAGGGAACATGTTCAAAATATAAACAGTAGTGGTAACTGCTTCGCCCTATAAGTATTTTGGCAAGTTCTTTTGCTTTAACATACATCTATCCATATCCAATATGGTCTTGTTTCTGCTTTCTTTTATTCCATTATGTTGAGGCGTGTAAGGAGTGGTTACCTCATAATCGATACCATGTTCTACACATAATTTCTCAAATATCTTGGATCTATATTTGCCACCTTCATTTGATCGCAAAACTTTGATCTTCTTTTCACTCTGGTTTTCGATAAGCATTTCGAATCTCTTAAAGATTGAAAATACTTCTCCTTTGCGTCTGATCACATAAATCCAAACATTTCGACTATACTCATCGACAATGAGAAACAAACTACTTTTTCCACCAATGGTATGATCCTCAATTGGGCCACATACATTTGAATGTTATACTTCTAGTATGCATGAGGATCTTATTGGCATAGTCAAATTGAAAGACTTTTTGGATGGCTTCCCTACTAAGAAACCTTCATAGAGTTTGTCGGGCATCACAATACTTGGTATACCAGTTACCATATCTTGAGTAATAAGTTGATTGAGTGACCTAAAATTCAAATGGCCAAACCTCAAATGCCACAACCAATTATGCTTATGGTCGACAACTGTTTTTAGGCATTGTACCTCAGTCGAACTGATCATGGTATTAAATGTCCTATTCTTCGACGTATGAGGTTTTATGACCAAGTTATTCCGAATGTCGGACAATTCTAAGGCTCCATCTTTCATAACCACTAAGAAAACTTTTTCGACCAGTTGTCCAACACTTAGCATATTGCACTTCATTCTAGGTACATAGAGTACATCTTTGGTCATAGCTTTTACTCCATTAATCCTTTGAATAAATATATTGCCAGTACCTTTTTCCAGTAACGAGCTATTATCAGCAAACTTGACCCTGCTCTTATTTGAATCACCGAAATCAGCTAACCACACTCTTCGACCAATCATGTGATTCGAGCAACCTGTATTGAGGAACCAAATCTTGGAGTCGACATGCTCATTTGCAACTGCAACCATAAACACCATAGAGTCTGAATCTTGACGTGCAAGGTTTTCTCCTTCATCATCCTTGCCTTTTGTCGCTCTCTTGTCTTTCTTGTACCAATAATTCTTGGCCAAGTGACCCCAATTTTCACAATTATAGCACTTCACGTTTTTCTTCTCATGTTTTTATTTCTGATATGAGGTTCTTTCTCCTCTTTTCGAGGATTCAGAAGCCCTATCATCAACCTTATGCTTTTGAGGGTTCAACCAAGACTTCTTGCTCTAAGTATTGTCTCTTTTGTCTTTGAACTTGTTGGAACCACCATGCTTTTTCCATGTCTGGGCCTGCAATGCTTGTATCTAATCTTGAACCCATTTTCTCTCTACAATCCTTAACTCATGTGTCTCCAACAAACCAACCAAATCTTCCAGTTTCATGGTTCTAAGATTTTTGGGTTCTTGAATGGCTATGATAAAGTGATCAAAGTGAGAGGTCAACATACGCATTACCTTCTCAAATATCATCTTATCAGTTAAGACTTCACCACAACCTTTCATGAGATGGACAAGATAATGCACATTTGAGACATAGCCTATAATCTTTTCATCTTCTCTCATCTGCAGTAATTTATAGTGCCTTCACATCGCTTGCAACTTGACTACTTTAACCTTCTCACCTATTTTGTAATACCTAACAAGAATATCGCATGCCTCCTTCGCTGATTCAACATGAGAAATCCGATCAAATTTCGACGCATCTACCATATATTGAATACATAACACAACCTTGCAATCTTTATTATTGGCATCCTTATGAATGATTCTTTGAGCATCGTTTACATTGTTAGCAAGCTCAGGAACACCATTAGTAACCACTTTTAGAGTTTCATGAAAACCAAATAATGTATGCATTTGATTACTCTATCGAATCCAATTTTACCCGTCAAGAATTAGAAGAGAATTGGGAATATTATTGCTATAATTCATCTTTGTAGCAATCACGATTCACAATCCCTAGAAACATGACCACCAACATGCACTTCTTGAGTACACAATCAAGAAAGTGAACCAGAAGTTTTAGATACCAATTTGTTAATGCAAAAGCACTTTGGGTAAGGAAGGAATAAGAGAGAGAGAGAGAGAGAGAGAGAGAGAGAGAGAGAGAGAGAGAGAGAGAGAGAGAGATAAGTAATTGTATTGGATTAAAATTATACTGATGGGAGTTATCTACACATGTATTTATATACAATAGGTTACTTGTAACCCAAGTAGCTAACATAACAAACTAACAAATTTGCTAACCAAATAACTAACTAACTTGGATTATATCACAATAAGCATTATACAACTCAAGTTAGTAAATGAGAGAGAAGAATGAATTCAAATTGAAATTGAATTTAAAACTTAGTACATGAATTAGCATCTTCTATATATATAGTAGAGAGGAAATAACTACTTTCTATTAGTTAGGATTGAATTGCGGAGAGTCATTGTATACACTTGATGTTTGGATCTCATGTGTTCACTAGCAGGATGGTTCTCGTGTGTTGAGAATATTATGGAAGGATTGCAGTTCCTCTACAGTGGTTTCTCGGGGTCGATATGATCGACTCAAAACAGTTACCCCCAAGCCATTTCATATGCGTAGAAAGGTGAGGATTTGTCGTGTTAGCCTCAGCTACCGACCACTCTCTTATTTATATTTGGAAGATTTGTTGTTCCTTTAATGACTCATACTTCAAACATCTTTTTGTAGGCACCATCAACATGACCCTTGGGAACTAAAACACTTGAGTGTTACGTGTGAATAATTTGACACATTTGATAAATTCTACATCCTTTTGCATGTTATCGTATAGTTCATGAAGAGTAAATGTTGTATTTATTTGAGTCATTTTACCCAAATTGATGTTATCTTCCTTTCTTCTGATATTTTTCTTTTCTGTGTCCAGAAAAGTTAGTGCATTATGGGTAAAAACTCACAGAAGAATGCTCATAAATCCTAGAATAATGCTCAATCTTCTTGAGTGGAATCTGTCTATTCTTCCATCATTTCTGTTATTTTCCAAAGAAGGGAATCTTTATGGAGCCTTTCTTGAAGTTTTACCATATTAGAGTTAGGGTTTTTAGACCCCTAACGTGAATGAAAGGATATGCAGCGAGTATGGAGATTGTGTCATTCCTTTTTATGAATGAACTATCTCACTTATGGCTATTTGTCTGCCTTTTACTGTTTTTGAAGTAGAAGTTCCTAGGAATCTGGTGATGGCTCCTTCACAACTTCATCCAGCAAGTTGGGTGCACATGAAAGTATACCAATATTGGTGCGAATACTTGAAGAGAAATCCTTCTGTGACCTTTTTCTTCCATTTCTTTTGATGTCAATATGGTTCTGTGACTCGAACATGGGGTAGAGAGTTAATTTATTTAGTGTTGATCGTTTGGGGCTTTAAGACTCTTTCTGGGTTGCATCCTTTCAAGGATCGATTCTTTCTGGGTACCCCTATTTACCTAGATGATCATACTACAACTTACGCTATTGGGACAAGAGTGAAGGGAAGATGCGTGAGTTATTCCTCTAGTACTGGATGGAGAGTGATTTCCTTATAGGAAACACGGTATATGTATATAAATAAGAAGAACTTTCTACTGAAGATATATATTAGAATAAACAGCTAATGAGCTTCATCAGTGACATGGGTTATCTCGTGGGTGGTCTACCCTCGGAGGAGGCCGATTGAAAATGCTTGTAGCGCCACATTGATATTCAATTGTTGATGGAGGCTCGTTCTTGGGAAGAGAGAAAAGTCATATTTGGTAGGTTCCGAAAGCTCTTGGCTTCTTTGTCTTTAATGTGCTTATTCATGACATATTTGATGTGACCATGACCGTGTGCAAATCTGATGAAAGATGAAGTACAACTTCAGCTCTTAAGGCAGAGAATCTGGCCCGTAGGGACTAAAGCGGACCCCTTTACTGTGAGGGCAAAGGTTCTTAGTCCTTGTTTTAATGATGTCAAACCTTTTAGTAGCTCATATTGTGTATTTTGGACGGTTTCATCATATCATAGAGTGCATTCATTCTCTAACATGCTCAAAGTATAAATTTAATGTGTCTATGCATATAGGAGCATCTCATATATGTCAATAATGCACTTGATCATTGTTGGTACCTTAGGTCCATAAGAAAATGGTTGGGACTGACCAAAATACATCTCAAAAACTCATTTTTGACCATTTAAGAACTTTGAGTCGACTCATGCCTTAGAGAGGTCGACTCATTCATGCATATCATATTATGTGTAACTCACGGGTCCGATCAGGTCGAGTCATAGACCGACTCATTCCTGGAAAAACAAGATGAGTCAACTCATCCACCTATTGCGTCGACTCATAACTTGTTTTATTTGAATCATGTTGTTGCGGGTCTGAACAGGTCGAGTCATAGGTCGACTCATTTATGGAAAAACCTATTTAAGTCGACTCATCTCCTATTTGAGTCGACTCTTCTCCTATTTTATTTGAGTTGTTTTGCTGCGGGTCTGAACAGGTCGAGTGCCCAGTGTGAACAGGTCGAGTGGTTGCTGCTTTTATTCTTTTTTCTGTTGTGTATTTTTGCAAAAATATTCTGCTGTGTTTTTGACTTGGTCTATGCATCATATATATATTCCTGAGTTTCTTTTTCAACAGTAAACAAGTAAAGTGAAAGATATACACTAAAGTTCCTCTTCATCTTCATTCTTCATTGCATGTTTCAACAACTACACATAACAATTTTTGTTGATCATAGTGCATTGTTGTGGTAATAACGTCCAAATAGGATTTTGTATCTTAGTTTGGGTAGGGCTTTGAGTGAGTGTTTCTTGAATAAAATATTTGGGTTTTATCCTCCAAGATTTGGGGTTTTTTTCATAAATCTTTGCTTCACAGATCCAACCGAGTGAAAGGTTTGAAGAGCGGTGGGTTCATTCGAACGAGTAACGGTAAACGGGGGATTATGATGAAAGGTTTGGGACCAAGCGTGTCACGATCGAAATCAGTCGAGCTAGAGTTTTGGAGAACTTGGAGTTCTTGCAATAAGGTAGCTACAATTGGAGGTCTGTTAGGAACGTTTGAAGCACTTGGTTCAACTCGAATCAAGGGGAGAGAAGTAAATAGAATTTGCAACAACACTTAGGTTTGCTTGGTGGTGATCATTTCTTCTATTATATAAACTTTTCAATTTGATAATAAATATCTCAATTCTAGTTTTGGAATTGGAGGCAGACGTACCCTAAGCGGGGACGAAATGGGAATTGCCTAAACAAATCTGGTGTTGTTCTCTCTTTCTCTAACTCTTTAAATTCTACATAAATTGAATCTTGTGTGAAATTAATTGTAAACTTCATCTCGCTTAATTTTTGTGCATTAAAGTTGTTCGATAAATGGTTGCAATCACTTTGATTGCAACTAAGGAAAATTTTGCATAATTAATTCTAGTGAAATCAAGACTTGGTGTAGTGTGCACACCAAGTGTTTGATAAAATTAACTTCACACAAGTTTATCAATATTTTGCTTGTTTTCTCATTGTGTTAACTCATCATTGGTGGTAACTATATCAAGGATTTGTGTATTTGATCGATTGATTAAGATTGTTATTGATTATCTTTATCTTAGTCATTCCATTAGGTTTCTCGCATATCCGATCTTTCCAATAACGAATCGTTTAGACGATCGTGGTCTAGGGAGCTTTCGCAACCTTTAAAAACAATTTTAAAAAACGCTAAATTTTAAATACTGATATATTCAACCCCCCCCCCCTTCTAGATCAGTACTATCGTCTAACAAGTGATATAACGAGCATCAGTTCGTCTAGTGCTTCGCATATAACTGTTTAGAAAATGAGTAACGATCCTAAAGGGGCGTACAATAGAGCGCCTATTTTCACTAGTGAATACTACAGTTATTGGAAAGATTGTATGCATATTCATATCAACTCTATTGATATGAAGGTATGGAAAGTCATCCAAGATGGTCCTATGGAAATAACTATGACCAATGTGGATGGTGTTGTTATACCTAAACCTGAAGCAAAATGGAATGAAGAGGATGAGAAAAGGTATATATATGATTGGAAAGCCAGAAATATGATCATCACCGTCTTAGGTGTTGATGAGTATTATATGGTTTCCCATTGTACTAGTGCTAAAGCTATGTAAGACTCATTGCAAATTACCCATGAGGGAACCAATGATGTCAAACTAGCTAGAATCAACATTTTGACTCAAGAATTTGACCTTTTTCATATGAAGGATGGTGAAACCTGTAGCGGTAAATTCATGACCATTAAGCTATGGATAATCTTAACGTCAATTAAATCAGAGTCGCCACTGCGCTTTTATTGTTTCCAAGGGAAAAGTACGAACAAACCCAAAGATAAGAAGTTTTCAAATTAAAACTAATAAAATGCCAGAGATTGTCATACCCTGAAATTTGCTCCACCCTTCACATAATCCTATAGGTCGTTGGCCTGACATTTGCATATCATCTTCATACATTTCATTTGAATAAGCATGGCTCAATCCAATTTATGAGTCACGGTAGGGGAATCCATCAGTTCATGGCCTGTTATCATGACAGTCATCATTTCGTCATCGTGCCAATAATTGTTCCGATTAATTCTAACGTCGTATTAATTTCAATTTCAAATTAACTTTTGAAGTTGAATTGATTTTGAGGTTAGATGTGGTCTTTGAAAATAAATTTGGTTTTAGAAATCATTTCGTTCTTTTTCGAATTGATTTTGAAGATTCAAGTTGAGTTGTACGGTCCAAGTTGATTATTGAAAAGTCGAATTGGTTATTGAAAATTTAATCGTTTTTTGCATAGAGCCCATTCATTTCTTTTTGTGAAGCCCATTTATCCATTCATATCCATTTCTAATTTTCAAATCCAAATATCCATATCCATTTAGTTCATCCATTCATATCCATTGCTAGTTTTCAAATCCAAATATCCATATCCATTTAGTTCATCCATTCATATCCATTGCTAGTTTTCAAATCCAAATATCCATATCCATTTAGTTTATTCATTCATATCCATTTCTCATTCTCAAATCCAAAACCCAAAATTCATTTAATAAACCATTACAAATTAATCCATTTCAATGGTCCCATTTAATCCATAATCCAATTTCAATTAACTAATATCCAAAACCATTTAACCAATCCAATCATTTGTATTATCCATAACCAATTTTTTTTAGACCCAATTGTCCATTGAACAATTCCATTTTTCATTGTTAATACATATCAAAGTCAAGAAAAAAAAATGGGAAAGAAAGGACAATTGGAAAATGGCAACGCATAAAGCCAAAGTGCAAGATACAGTGAAAATCCAAAAAGCTGCTAAAGCAAGAAAACTGCAAACTCATAAACTGATACTTAGCACATTAAAAAAGTTACAAAGCCCAAGCCAATAAGTTGCAACTGCTACAAGCTATGCTAAAAGCCAACGCGCAAAACACGACAACAACTCAAGCCGAAGTTGCAGCTAACACTTCCAACATGCTACAAAGCCAATGCGAGCTGCTAAATAAACAAGAACTCACCATCCATGAGCCAAACGCAGTTGCACATGCAACAACGGAAACAACCGAGTGCAACATGAAACGATGAAATGTGAAATGCAAAACGGCAACGAGATTCAAAACGCAAGCAAGACACAGCTCAAGCCAGCCTGCGTAAACAACTTCCAAGCCAAATTACTTCCAGCTACTACAGAAGCTTCTACATTAAATCGAAAGCGCATCAAAGCCAAAAGCGCATAATAAGCCAATAACAGTACAACTCCAAAAGCTGCTAACAAAGCCAACAAGCTCCAAACGACCATGCAAATATCAGCTGCAAAATGCGCAATCCAAAAAGAAACAAGACAAACGCAGAGATTCCGAAAAAAAATGCAGCTCACCAACTCCAAACAAGCGCAGTTTCCAAACATGAGTTGCGTAAGCCAACTAGCTACCAAAAGAAATAAGCTACCAAAAGAAATAAGCTGCAAAACGGCAAGGCAATGGCTAGCTGCATAATTAATGAATTCAAAACACAACTTACCAGAAGCGCCACAACTAATCCAAAGTGGCGTGAACAGTGCGTAGAATAGCATAATAACTAACACAAAGTTATGACACGTCGCTTCAAAACACAACAAGATGAAGTCACAACTCAAACGACTCCAAACAAATCGAAAACGCAGAAAGAGTTTTCTATAAATACATGTTTAAGCAGTGAAGATGGGGCTCTCAAAAAATTTCCAGAACTTTTTCCTCTCTCTTCCTCCTTTCCTCTAACTGAATCTTCTTCTTACTTCAATCTCCCATAATTGTTCTTTCTCAACCTTCACCACGCTCAAACAACCTTCAACCTCACCTTTAATCTTCTTCTTGAACTCGCAAAAGAGATAACCGGCTTCGAGTATCTTCTTCGTAAATCCATCTGAAGAACTCCTCATTCCCCGTGCCTCCACAATCCCGCGTCCATTTTCATCAACGTGCCGATTATCCTGCAGGTCGAATTGTAACTCAACATCACCACAACAAGTATTGTAGCACCATAGAAGAAGAAGAAGAATAGGAGAAGAAGAGTAGGATCGAAAGGGAAGGAATAGCGGAACAGAAGCTTACCTGAAGATTTCTTACATTCCTTCGTCTTCTCGAGTTCGTCGGTAATCGAGGAATTCCTCGTCTTCGAAGGTTAGTTAGATTTCATTCCTCTTTGTAAATCTTCTCGTTGCGATGTAGCTGTTGGTTTAAGAAGTCAAGTCCCTGCGATTTGGACTCCAGATCACTCTTCTTTTTCGTTTTATTTTCGAATCCGAGTTTAGGATCGGTAGATCCTTTTTGGCTCCAATTTGGTTGATCAGATGAGATCCAAGGCATCTAGATTGAGGTGTGAGGGAGCGATTAGGGCGCTGGTTGTACTCCACCGCCGCCGAAGAAGAGTTTTGGCGCGGAAAAGCTTTGAACGTCGGCATTCCTCCATTGTTCCATCTTGCGTGTTGCTGAGAGTGACAAATGCAGAAGGTGTTGTTGACCTTTTGTCCCTTGTTGTGCGTACTTTGGGCCGCCAATTAAGGCTCAGACTGAGTTTGCTTTGTGTACACCCTCCACGAACCATTAAACCCCCATGCGTTCGGGCCTAATCCCTTTCCAGGCCCGTTCTGCATTTGTGAATCTTTTCACATTATTGTTGTTAGTTTAGGTTTAGGTAATTAGATTAATGGATGATTTTATAAGCTAATTGGTTATTAGGATTAGTTAAGAATAACAGTTAATAGTAACTAGGATAGTCATTGTTTAGAAATTAATTTCGATAAATACTTTAGGAAATAATTAGATAATTTTATGTAGAGTTTTAATTGATAATTTTGTTTAGGAATTGATTTCTGATATTTGTTTAGAATTGGTAATTGTTTAGATTGATATTTGGTTAATATTTTAGAATTGATATTTTTGTTAATTGCTTTCTTGAAATATTATTCTACTTTGATCTCATTTCTAACAAGTAACTTCTAACTTTTACCTCTAACATCTAATAATTAACCTCTAATTCTTTAAATTCCGCATCTAACATTTAAATTCCATTTCTAACTCCTATAATTTCTGCTCCTGACACTTTATTTTTGTCATTTACCTTATGCAATTTGATTCCTTTTTATCATATTGTGCATCATTCATCCCATTCTAAAAAAAACATAAAAATGGTAAAGACTTAAAAAAACAAAAATACAATAATTCCCTTAACATGGAAAAGACTTTGGACAAAGGATTTAGAGATTTCTATTAGGACCCTTGCATTTGGACTTAGACTTGTGTGATTGACCTATACAACTTGGAGTTTTCGAGGACTTGTGATCTTTTATTGCGAGAATGGAATGGATTCATGGCACTACCCGAGGGAGACATGCTTTATAATTTCATTATCCAACTGTTAGTTTAGGACACAATTGCATACACACAACTTTCTCTTGGACTACCTGACAATGAGACCATTTATTTCCTGCACTCCCTTGTACTTTACATGTACCCCCTCCATTTTCTGATGTACGCATTTACTTGCTTTCTTTCATTGCTTGTTAGCTACTCCTTAGGCATTAGGAATGTTCACCATTTCGCAATTGATAATCAAACCCTTGATCCAACGTCAAGCGGTCTCTTCCTAAAATAAAAAACAATAAACAAACCCTTGATCCAACGTCAAGCGGTTCTTTTTCAAATCAAATTCAAAAAACACAATAAATGGCGATTAAGATCGTACATCACGAGCCTTAAGCGATAAAGAAGGGATAAGACTGGAGCTTTCCTACACTCATTCTGAATGCTTCGAACACAAGACGTTTGGCTTGGTAGTTTGAGGTATTCACCTTTATCCATAGTCTTTAGTGCAATCCAAAATCAATAACTCATTTCTCAAAACATAAAAACAACTCAACACATTCAAACCTTTTGTTTGAGCCTTAGGGCGACACAATCGAAAACCCTTCTTCAAGGTAATAAAACCAACAAAACAAACAAACAATTTTAAACCCACAAACTACGGAAGCTTTGATTTTCTCACTTCAACAAGTGGGCATACGTAGGCACGAGGATCCATTCCTTGACGAGCACACTAAATTAAAATCTACCTCCACTCCGCAAACCTTTGGCAAGCAAACATTCGATAAATAACACATACGTAAACGCAAACATCCTAGATGGTTCCCATGGAGTACCATGGATGTGAGGGGTGCTAATACCTTCCCCTTGCATAACCGACTTCCGAACCTGTTCGTGGTTGCGATGACCATACTTTGGGCTTTTCTCGATATTTTCCCATTCCTTTGGAATAAATAAAAACCAATGGCGACTCTGTATTTTTCGCGTAGCGATAGAGATTACAGGTAAGGGAGTTGGTTACACAGAGGGAAGGTGTTAGCACCCAAAGTGTCCTAGGTACTCCTAGGGAGCCATTTTTGTGTGTACATGTGTTTTGGTATAAAATATATTTGCAATAAATAGAGTTTGGGGATGAGAAAAGAATTCATTAATTATATTTTTGTGTTTGACAAGACCTTCAGACTTGTGCCTACGTACCAACATAAAATGAGGAATCAAAACCTCGTAGTTCGTGGTAACAATTTCAAAGTGAATAACTTGCATTTAACAAAATTTAAGTTTGAAAGAGGCACAAAAGGCCTAAAAGAGTTTGAATGAGTGTTAGTTCTTTTTGTCTTTTGAAATTTTAAGTCAAGTATGATTATATTCATTTACAAGTTTGATTAAGAAAAAGAAGTTTGAAAATGCAATGGCATAAGGCCAAAGTTTCTAATTTGTAATAAAGTCAAAGTTTAGAAATCACAAGCAAAAAAGATTTTGAAAGGATGGAGAGATTTGAAATTAAAGAAGTAGGGAGGAGATGAAGAGACTAATCCTAAGCAGAAATTTAAAAGTTAAGAGTTGAAAAGATCTGACCAATAGGATGCAATCCAATAGACAAGAATGTCATATAGAAACCCAATTTTCCCTTGGACTTTACAATCAAGAAATATCAATACACAAAATAGCAAGGTGAAGAGCAAGGCATCAAATTAAGATAGCCACATCCAAGCTTAGCAACTCCATGATGTTCTTCATAATCTCCCATGTATCAGATGACATACTCCTTGAATGGCTCAGAATAAGGCATTAGACACAGGTCCAAAGTAACAATTGCATCAAGACCATGTAGCAGATGAACTCAAAAGGGATCTCAATACTTGCTTCAGATGAAAGTTTAATTCACAATGACTGGCTTAAAAAAAGTTGGCATTGGCCAAATGCTTTTGCATAGGGAATGCTGCCTAATTCTAAGTCCAATGTCTCAGATCAAATCCAACAGTCCACACAACTCACTTTTAGGGGTTTTGTTGTTATTATGTACATTAAGGTCAAAAGACCACAAGCACAAGCAAAATACACAAACAAGTATATACAATCACAAGATATGACTCAAGTGAGCAAAGTGAAAATGACATTAAAGTAAACAAGTTAAATGGTATGAATAATGGCAAATGATAAAGACTTGAATTTAAAGTGCATAAAGTAAATGACTTGAAATTAAAGGTTAGTCAAATGTTAGTTGATTAGAAGTTAGTATTGCTTTTGCTTTTCAATTATTGTTTAAGTCATTCTTTGGAGAACACTCAACCCTCTATTCACAAGCATGGATCCTTGAACCAAGAAATCTTCCAAAGGAAGGAAAAAAGGTCAAGTTTCCACACAATACCATGAAAGGGGGGGGGGGGTCAAAATTTAGCGTTATGTTAAGCAATCGTAATTGGACTTATGTAGAAGTCACAACTATCTGAGGTCGGGCAATAGAAATTTTAGTGCTAATGCATGTTAGAGATATGGTATTATGAACCATACTCCTAAAACATACCACACTTAAAAGAAAATGGCAAAAGAGTGGACCTAATCTCATCCATACTTATGTTGAGTTTGCAATCAACTAGCCTTAGGATATAGAGATACCATAGGTCAATGAAACGGATGGGATAGAATGGGATTGAAGATGAAGAGGGAAGGAAAATGGAATAAACTCAAAATTGGTCATGGGAAGACTTTTATCAAATTAAAATCATTCATTCGTTTTGGGAGATGAAATGTACATTTCATCAATCCCCTAAATCCAATGATTTTAATCCAACAAAGTCAAATCAACCTTGACCAAGGCCCAACAACGATAGTTAAACTCACCAAGTCAACACAAATAGCTCAACACAATTTATTTACAATTAAATAATTAAAAATGCATTAAATTAAAATATGGTTGGTCAAAATCCTAAAACCTCTTCAAAACACCAAATAAATGGCCAAGAGATTTATCATAGGTCAAATAAGGTCAAAGGACCTTGGAGAAAAAATTTCACTATTTTTGGAAACTTAAAAGTATTTTTAAACAATTAAAAACATGCACAAAAACAATTAAATCATGAAAAATATTAATATTGATCCCAAAAATAGTTTTAATTCAGAAAATGAAAGAGAAAAATATTTTTTCTTTTTTGGTGAAAGTCCCATATTTTTTGGATCAATATTAAAATTAATATGAATTAATGAAAATAAGTCAATTAAAATGAAAATCAGAAAATGCTAAAAAACGTGGACCACTTGATCTCCCTCATTAATTGAGGTGGAAAGATCGTATCCATGGTGAGCCTTAGTCAATGTGCCACACGCGTGGTAATCAATTTGGACGCTCAAGATTAAAACAAAATAGAAGGATCATATGGTCTGGAGACATGCCAATACATCGCTAGAGCCAGAGCTCCGGTCTTCTTCTCCGGTGGACCTCACCGGATTGGTCCACCTTCAACCATCACCAAAATAAAAAAGGAGAACATGAATTTAAATTAAAAATGCCCAGGAGCTCGAATTTGGCCTCAATTTCACCTAACTCCAAGTATATAGAAAGATACAGGGAGTTGAATTTTGAGGATCATGATCTGAGTTGTTTCTATTTGACCTCTAAGTAACTCAATCTTGTTTCATACATTGGTAGGACTTCAGACAACCAAAAATCAACAAGAATAGTGGAGAATTGAGTTAGAATAGAAGAGATAAAAATTTCAGAAATTTACCTTCATTGCAGGTTCAGATGGACACGATCTTACTCTCAATTGTGCTTGGCCTTGCTTTGGATGCTTGATGGAGTGGAAATGGATCAAGGAAGAAGAAGGACTCTTGGAGTTTGAATCTCAAAACAGTGGGAGATTTCAAACTCGATTTTCAATGAAAATCACCAAGTTTATCCTTTGAATGTGGAGGTTTAGGGTTGTAGCTTCAAAGCTGGTGCACAAGGGTCCTTAATTCTGAGCATGAAGGGTTTTATTTATAGCCAATATCATTGATAATTTCACACTTCTTTCAAAACTCCAAAAATAGCAATTGCCTTTGCATGGATGCATAGGGTGTGATAGACCCATGTAATGATGCATTCGGGGTCCAAAAATGAGTGTAAGCTGTGCTGAAGTCATGTGGAAAGGCCATGCATTCGTGTATGGAAAATGGAACTTCAAATCTTCCAAATGGTCCTTCAACTTTAAGCCATGCGCAAGTCATTCATTCTTTATCCAAATGGGATGAATTTGGACTTTTTAGAAAGGTAAAATCAAGAGGAACAACTTTCATGTTGAACACTTTTTAATTTGAAGTTTGGATCATGATGAATTTTGAGGTGGAAGTTTGGAAAATCAAACATATCAAAAAAAATTCTAAGTATCAAGCCATATGTTCACTTCTTCCACCTTGAGTAACTTTTTCTATGGACTTCAAATGAGAAACATTAATTCATCAAAGTTTTATCTATCTCAAAGTACTTCAAGTTGGTCACAAATTTGACCTCATTTGGATTTAGCATGAAGGAGGTACGCATTTTATAAGTTGAGGAAAATCACTTGTTCAATGGTATTCGCCCAAAATGACCTATAATCTTTCCTCATATCACATGTACTTGCAAGTTGAATTTGCCCTTACTCCAGACATCAAAGTTGAAGTAGACATATTTAATTTGATCATGCAAATTTAATAGCTTTCATATCATAAAAATTGAGCAAGTTATGGTCTTGGGAAGTTGACTTTCAAATTAGGGTTTAGACAAAATGACCTATAATCTTTCACCATAAAAAATGACTTTCCAAGCAAATCTAGCTCTTGACCTAAACATGAAAGTTGTTTGGAATGTCATTTAGAGTAACCTTTCTCTTAGAATCATTTTAATATGACAAAAATTGTAAGAGATAGGGTCTAGGGAACCCCAATTTTGATTAGTTGAATTCCTCTGGTCAACCACCATGAACCAACTTGCTAGCTTGATATTCTCTTGACTTTTGGGACTCATGGAGGATCATATATGAATAAGATGATGAAATATTAAGTATCCCTTGAAATATTTGATCAATTGTTGAAGAAACTTGTTGAAGAAGTCACATAAGATACCCAGATGAATTAGGGCTTCCAAGGCAAACCAACTCCAAACTCTTGATGATTTATTGATCAAAATAATATATGAAGATCATGGGGATTCATATATGATACTTAGAGACATAGTAAACCAATTATTGATTGAGCTCCTTGCAATTAGGGTCTTAAACCCTAGATGTGAGCTTGATAGAGCATAGATGAGCATGTGCACTACCTACAAAAGAGTTAAGCTATACAATGACATATTTTTGGTATTTTGGTTAGTAAATAAAGAAAAAAATGAAGTACGATACAACCAAATGTGCTTGGTGATCTCTCCCAATGCAAACCCAATGAATGAGGGGTAAGGAGGATGCCAAGGTGTGATCCCAATGCTAATGCATATGATAAGAATAACATGAGGGATCTTAGGGTCAAAATTGGGGTTGTTTGTAAGGAGGTATAACCGATACCTTAGAAAGAATGAAGTTCAACATTAGAATAAAAATCTATTCAATTATAGAAGACAATCAAAATTTCCAAATCAAGAAGAAAGTAAAACAACTAAGTCAAGAGGATCATGTTAAAATTGCGGAATGACCGGTTACTATAAGTCAGACTGTCCATTATTGAAGAAAGACAAAGGAAGAGACAAACGTCACAAGAAATCTAGCAAAGTTAGAAGAGCATACATTACATGAGAGAGAGATAGTGAGCCCTCAAGCGATGATAACTCAAGTGATGAAGAAGAAAAGGTCAATATTTGCTTATGGCTCATCAAAAGACGAAAAAGAATGTAAGTCATTCTAAATATGATCATGTTGATAAAATGTATTATTTTGATTTTCAAAAAGCCTTTATTACTCTACACAATGAGGCCAAGGAAGCTTTTAAATGCTTAGCCTCAAATAAGAAGATTTTCTGGTATTTAGAAAAGAAGGTTTCTAATTCCGAAAAGGAATTAGAAACTCTTAAGAAATCTATGATAGAGGCTACTAAAGGCAAAACTGAAGATGATATGGGATTTTGGTTTAGATGGTGTGGACGTGAAACTTGTCGCATTTGGCAAAGAGAGGTTAGAACTCTTCAAGCTAAATTAGACAAGGCTTTACAATCTAAAGTTACCTTTGCTATTGATCAATCACATTTTAGAAGTAACATGAATAATCCTTATCAAAAATAAACTTATGTGGTAAAGAATAAAGTTAGAAAAAGCAACTCTCATCCGAACTTAAATTGTCTATATTGTTGGAAGAGGTGACACACTATTGCTAAATGCCGATTTGGGAGATTTTTGGTTCCTAAAGGCATTTTCCAATGGTTGCCCAAATGCAACCAAAGTTTCACTCACACACAAGGACCCAATGAAAATTGGGTACCTCATTCCCTTGTTTAATTTGTAGGTGGAATATCTTGAGGCTACGGAGAGAACATGGTTTCTCGATAGTGGATGCTCAAGACATATGACGGGTGATATTTCCTTATTCTTTGACTTTGTGGATAAGAAGAAAGGATTTGTAACCTACGGTGATAATAACAAGGGAGTTATACTCGGAAAAGGTAGTGTAGGTAATCCCTCCTCTACTACTATCTTAGACGTCCTTTTAGTTGAAGTCCTTAAGCACACTCTTATTAGAATTAGCCAATTATGCGACAAAGGATATAAAGTATCGTTTTTAAGAGATTGTCGCATGATCGAACATAATGAAAAAAAGAATGATGTGTTTAAGGGCTTGAGGGTAAATAATGTATACATGCTTGACTTGAATAAAGTATCTTTGACTAGCGCTAAATATCTTGTCTCCATGAATGGAGACTTTTGGCTTTGGCATAGGCGATTAGTGCATGTCAACTTTGACTTGCTAAATAAAATTATTGCAAAAGATTTAGTAATTGGTCTACCCAAAATCAAATTTTCAAAAGATAACTTATGTGATGTGTGCCAAATGGGAAAGAAAACAAGGATCTCTTTTAAGTCTAAAAACATTATTTCTACACAGAGACCCCTTGAACTTCTCCATATGGACCTTTTTGGGTCATCTAGAATTAAAAGTATAGGTGGAAACTACTATGGTTTTGTTATTGTAGATGACTACTCTAGATTTTTTTGGACCATTTTCTTAGCAAGTAAAAGTGATACTTTTTCCGCTTTTCAAAAGTTTGCCAAGATTTCTCAAAACAAATTGAACACTAGCATAATTACTATCCGAAGTGATCATGGAGGTGAAATTGAAAACCACCTCTTTGAGGAATTTTGTGAAACAAATAACATTGATCATAATTTTTTTCGCTCCAAGAACTCCACAACAAAATGGAGTAGTGGAACGTAAAACCGAGTTTTAGAAGAGCTTGGAAGGACTATGATCAATGAAAATGGCCTTCCTAAATATTTTTGGGCCGATTCAATAAACACAACTTATTATGTATTGAATAGGATACTCATTTGTCCTATTCTAAACAAAACTCCTTATGAATTGCTAAAGGAAAGGAAACCTAATGTTTCACATCTTCATGTCTTTGGATATAAATGCTTTGTGTTAAATAATGGTAAAGAAAACCTTGGTAAATTTGACTCAAAAGCTGATGAAGGTATATTTCTCGGATACTCTTAATCTAGTAAAGTATATAGGGTATACAACAAAAGGTTACGTATCATTGAATAATCAGTGCATGTTTCCTTTAATGAATCTTATCAGAAAATCGTCGAAGAAGGTATTTTTGTTGATGGTGCAGGTGTTCCTTCGGAAAACATAATAAAAGATCAAGAAGAAAATAGTGTTGAACCCAATCCGGAAAAAGTTGAGGAGGAGCCGAATCACATATCTGAAAAGAAAGAGGAGGATCATTTGATTAATAACAATGATCTTCCTTTGGGATGGAAATCTTCTAAAGATCATCCAATCGATAATATTCTAGGAGATATCTCAAAGGAAGTCACCACACGGTCAAAGATAAGTAACTTTTGTTATCATTTTGCTTTCGTCTCTCAACTTGAGCCTAAAAACTCCAAAGACGCATTACTCGATGAACATTGGTTTTTAGCAATGCAAGAGGAACTTAATCAGTTCAAGAGAAATCAGGTGTGGGATCTTGTCCCCCCTCCGCGAGGCCATCGAGTAATTGGTACTAAATGGGTGTTTAGGAACAAGTTAGACGAAAACAGAGTTATAACTCGCAACAAGGCTCGCCTTGTTGCTCAAGGGTATAACCAAGAGGAAGGCATCGACTATGAGGAGACTTATGCTTCGGTCGTCCGACTCGAGGCTATACGCCTTTTGCTTGCCTATGCTTGTTCTTAAAACTTCAAATTATTTCAAATAGATGTTAAGAGTGCTTTTCTAAATGGATACATTAATGAAGAGGTCTATGTATCTCAACCTCCTAGTTTTGAAAATTATGAGCATCCTAACTATGTTTATAAGCTTAAGTGTGCTTTATACGGTCTTAAACAAGCCCATAGGGCCTGGTATGAGTGTCTTAGCAAGTTTCTACTAGAACAAGGATTCTCAAGAGGGAAGGTTGATACAACCCTTTTTATTAAGCGTCGAGGAAAACACTCTATTTTAGTTCAAGTTTATGTCGATAACATTATTTTTGGATCTACTAACATAAATTTGGTCAAGGAATTCTCTAAGTTGATCCAGGGAGAATTTGAAATGAGCATGATGGGGGAGTTAAATTACTTCCTCGGACTTCAAATCAAGCAACTTGAAGAAGGAACTTTTGTGAGCCAAACGAAGTATTGCAATGAGTTACTCAAGCGCTTCGATATGGAAAACTCCAAAGTAATTGACACTCCAATGCCTACTGCGTAAATATGGACCGAGATGAAAATGGTAAGGCTGTAGATATAAAAAGGTATAGAGGTATGAGAGGTTCCCTCCTCTATCTTACCGCATCTCGTCTAGATATTATATTTAGTGTATGTATGTGTTCTAGGTATCAATCATGTCCTAAAGAATCGTACTTAAAGGCTGTCAAGCGCATACTTAGATACCTCTGTGGTACTTCAAAGTATGGGCTTTGGTTTTCTAAGGGAAGTGATTGTTCTTTGGTTGGCTACTCTGATTCCGACTTTGCTGGTTGCAAATCGGATAGGAAAAGCACTAGTGGTACTTTTCATTTTTATTCAAATTCCTTAGTGAGTTGGCACAGCAAAAAACAAGTTTCCACTGCTTTGTCAACAGCCGAGGCGGAATACTTTGCAGCCGGTAATTGTTGTGCTGAACTCTTGTGGCTCAAACAACAATTACTTGACTTCAATGTTCAACTTAAACGTATTCCTATTTTGTGTGACAATACAAGCTCCATTAATCTAACCAAAAATCCTATACTACATTCACGCACTAAACATATTGAAATTCGGCATCACTTTCTTAGGGATCATGTTGAGAAAGGTGATGTCGTCTTCGAGCACGTTGATAGCAAAAATCAACTTGCCGATATTTTCATAAAACCACTTGTGACAAAGCCTTTCTTCCACATCCGTAGGGAACTTGGTGTTCTCGATATCTCGGATCGCTTTTAAATCTATGCCTGACTATTCTTTGATGAATCACTTTGATAAGTGCAAGCTATGTGAGGGCATTCGTCATCTATCATCATTAGAGATAATATCGTTCCTATCTATTTGAACTATCTTGATCAATTATATATGTATGTACTTGTTCTATATAATGCACTTTCTTGATGTTTATTTTATGGTTTGGTCTAAGCTTAATCCATTTCTATGTTTGAATTATGCGTGAACTTGCTTAGGAATCATATTTAACATGCATTCATCATTAGGAGCATTGTTAAATTTCATGCCTTTGAATTATTAACTTCGGGTCCCAATAGGTCAACCCATGAGTCTACTCTTTGCTACCCAGAGTCCACTCATCTGCGTTTTTAACAGGTCGACTCATTTCAAATGCATCTCTTTTCACTTGCATAATCAATCTCCTAGTTCTTCTCTTCTCCCTCTCTTCCTCACACAAACCCTAAAAACCCATTACCTCAAATATCTTCAAAAACAACACTCAAATGGCTTCATCAAGAACTTATGAAAAAAGAACTGCAAGGGGACCCTCTTCTCACACTGGTACTGCACAACCTCGCTCAAATATGCCGGTAACTGCTCTCTCTTTACTTTCTGATGGTCTTACTGAATCTTTTGAAAAGAAGTTCAAAAAGAGAACAATTGTTTAGCAGTATGTATACTCACAATTAGTGGTTGAACGCATGCGTATTCCAGATGTTGTTGAGCGGGTAAATGTTCAAAGAATTGACTTATTCTTAGATTGCACTACTAAGTACAATGAAGATTTGGTCAAACTATTTTATACTGGTGTTGCTGGAAAATTTGAGGGTTATGAGTTTAAATATAATATCAGTAATAGGGTTCTTGAGGTTATTGATGATGTTTGGAAATCTCTATTTGAAATTTCTCCACTGTCGTCTCCTAATGATCTTAAGATAACCGATACTGTATTTGCTCCTAACTATGAGTTCAGGTATGCCTTAAACTCAATGTTGAAGAGACCTTTTTTCTGACAATGTTGTTGCGAGCAACTTGTTCCCCACTAATGTGACTACTAGACTTTTAAAGTATGTCGACAGAATCTTACATTGGGTTGTTACACATATTATCCTCCCTAATAAGGGAGGTTACTTCAGAGTTGACAAGGCGGAAGTACACTTGGTTTATGTGTTGAAACATAAGCTGAAGGTTAACTGGCCACACTACATTACAAGCAGGATTTTTGCCCTAAAGGAGTTAGGTTGAGGCACCACTCTCTGCTATCCTTCATTTATTCAAAGTATCCTTAATCGGGCTGAAGTTTTTGTTCCAGGAATTCAATACACCTCTATGACTACTAATCAAGAATTTTGTCAAAAATCACTAAGTTTAATGGGCTATACTTGGGATCCTATAGCGCGAGTATACAAGGTCCATACTCAAGCTTCAAGTTCTAGTATTCAGCATTTGAAAGATGATGATGATGAATATGATGAAAATTAAGAAGAGAATGATGATGACGATACTCACCCCATGGAGGATGATCAACAAGTTGATGACCATGGTGATTGGCTAGGTGCTACACCTGGACAAAATCCATCTGATAACCAAGGCTGGGGAGAGTGGCAATACACTGGCTGGACTAGCCAATGATCTTCCTATATGCATCCACCTCCTTCTCAATCTGATAATTCTGAAGTAATGGAAATGTTGAGAAATATGAAAATTCATCAGCAAATTTTTTCCACACTTCAAGAGGAGAGATTTACGGCTTTGCAGGATCAACTTCAGATTCAAAGTGAAAACTTTACCTCTTTTGCAACTCTCTAAGAGGAACGGTACTTAGACTTAACGGGTCAGATTCAAACCCAAAGTGACAATTTCAATTCATTTGCCTCCACAATTTTATGCAACAGATTGATGTCATGGGTTCCAATCATCGCTCTCTCACCGGATCTTTTAATACTCTTAACTGGAACTTCATTGAATTCACTTACCTCTATGAACAAGACATACCTCCACGTCAACCTTCTGTTTATAGAAGAAAAAATGACCCGTCACGGGAGAGAAGACCTTAGAAAATTGATTTATTCAGTGCATTTCAATTTCTTCATGCTTGCATGTTATTGTATTTAGTTATATGTCTTGGAGCTTATGTTGAACAAACTTGGCTATGTAATTTACTAATTTTTTTTACTCTGTGCCTTATTTATGACTATATTTCTTACATTAACTTCATTTATGTGAATGGTTGTTGATCTTAATCTGTTGCAAAGTGGTTGATTACATGCTTATGAATATATTTTGTTTTCGGTTGACCTTGGCCTTATCTCTTTTTGATGTTGTCAAAGGGGGAGAAGCAGTGAAAGACACAACATGATTATGATAGCAATTTTTTTAAAGGAATGCATAAAGTCGGGGTGAGGATGTCTATCAAAGTACGCGATATATGAAAGATTGTGCCACGGTTTGCCATCATAAAAAAGGGGGAGTATGTGAGGGCAAAGATTCTTAGTCCTTATTTTAATGATGTCAAACCTTTTAGTAGCTCATACTGTGTACTTTGGACGGTGTCATCATATCATAGAGTGCATTCATTATATAACATTCTCAAAGTATAAATTTAATGTGTCTATGAATATAGAAGTTCTCATATATGTCAATAATGCACTTGATCATTGCTGGTACCTTAGGTCCATAAGAAAATGGTTTGGACTGACCAAAATACATCTCAAAAACTCATTTTTGACCATTTAAGAACTTTGAGTCGACTCGTGCCTTGGAACGGTCGACTCATTCATGCTTATCATATTATGTGTAACTCACGGGTCCGATCAGGTCGAGTCATGGGTCGACTCATTCCTGGAAAAACAAGATGAGTCGACTCATCCACCTATTGTGTTGACTCATAACCTGCTTTATTTGAATCATGTTGCTGCGGGTCTGAATAGGTCGAGTCATAGGTAAACTCATTTCTGGAAAAACATGTTTGAGTCGACTCATCTCCTGTTTGAGTAGACTCTTCGCCTATTTTATTTGAGTTGTTTTGCTGTGGGTCTGAACAGGTCGAGTGCCCAGTGTGAACAGGTCGAGTGGTCACTGCTTTTACTCACTTTTCTGTTGTGTATTTTTGCAAAAATATTCTGTTGTGTGTTTTACTTGGTCTGTGCATCATATATATATATTCTAGAGTTTATTTTTCAACCGTAAACAAAAAAAGTGAAAGATATACACTAAAGTTCCTCTTCATCTTCATTCTTCATTGCATGTTTCAATAACTACACATAACAATTTTTGTTGATGATAGTGCATTATTATGGTAATAACGTTCAAATAGGATTTTGTATCTTAGTTTGGGTAGAGGCTTTGAGTGGGTTTTTCTTGAATAAAATATTTGGGTTTTGTCCTCTAAGATTTGGGTTTTTTTTGCACAAATCTTTGCTTCATAGATTCAACCGAGTGAAAGGTTTGAAGAACAGTGAGTTCATTAGAACGAGTAACGGTAACGATAACTGGAGGATTATGAAGAAAGGTTTGGGATCAAGCGTGTCATAATCGAAATCATCCGAGCAAGAGTTTTGGAGAACTTGGAGTTCTTTCAATAAGGTAGCTACAATCAGAGGTTTGTTCGGAATGTTTGAAGCACTTGGTTCAACTTGAATCAAGGGGAGAGATGTAAATAGGATCTGCAATAACACTTAGGTTTTCTTGGTGGTGATCATTTCTTCTCTGGTATAGACTTTGCAATTTGATAATAAATATCTCAATTCTAGTTTTTGAATTGGGGGAAGACGTACCCTAAGCGAGGACGACAAGGGAACTGCCTAAACAAATCTAGTGTTGTTATCTCTTTCTCTAACTCTTTGAATTATGCATAAATTGAATCTTGTGTGAAATTAATTGTAAAATTCATTTTGCTTAATTGTTATGCATTAAAGTTGTTCAAAAAATTGTTGCAATCACCTTGATTGCAACTAAGAAAAATTATGCACAATTAATGCTAGTGAAATTAAGACTTGGTGTAGTGTGCACACCAAGTGTTTGATAAAATTAACTTCACACAAGTTTATCAATATTTTGCTTGTTTTCTCATTATGTTAACTCATCATTGGTGGTAACTATATCAAGGATTTGTGTGTTTGATCGATTGATTAAGATTGTTCTTGATTATCTTTATCTTAGTTATTCCATTAGGTTTCTCGCATATTCGATCTTTCCAGTAACGGATCATTTAGACGATCGTGGTCTAGGGAGCTTTCGTAACCTTTAAAAACAATTTTAAAAAGCGATAAATTTTAAATATTGATTTATTAAACCCCCTTCTAGATCGGTACTATCGTCTAACATTTACTAATTTAAATACTTATGGAAGTGATGATGATTTAATTGATGTTCAGAGGTCACAGGGTGCTCTTAGGTAGGGCCTTCGCTCCTCCAAAGATCGCCAGGTCTTTCCTTCAGAGGAAGATTGCTTGTATCTGTCAAATCTATCTGGGAATGCTCTAGAGGAAGAATTGGAAACTTTGGTTCAGTATACTCGATGTGCCTCTACTGTTTTGGACCTCGGGGAGCAAGCTACTGGAACACTTTTTGGCATGACCAATAATGCGAGGAAAACTTATCATCTTCTCAGGAATATTTTTCAAAAGCTCATAGGGGATTGAAGTCTTTCCCCCTCGAGAATGCCTCTCTGACTCCACTTATGGCTGACAGTACGACCTCTAGCCTTGGGATGCTTTTGCAGTCTTTTGAAAATGTTTTGCAACTAGTGGACAAATTTCAGCATCACCTTCTTATCTCGGGGGAGTAAATACGGCCTGATCAAATGCTCAAAGATGGGTATGTCATCTCCTTGGTATAATAGCCATTTGATGCTAGCGAAAATATACCCGAATGCATCACACGCTCGAACATATAACAAAGTTTCCATCGAACTTTATTTATTCCCGAAGAAAAGGAAAAACATCGATAAAACCCGGGGGAAGAGAAACTGGGTAAGAAAGTCAATTATGCAAGGGGAAGGTATTAGCACCCCTAACATCCGTTGTACTCAACGGGTATCGTTTTTATTGTTCTATGCTCGAATGGGTGTGATATCTGAAGGTTACCCGCGAAAGGATAAGGGAAAAGAATGGAATAGATAAAGTGCTCGGTGAGGATTGAGGCCCTCCTGCCTACGTATCCTTATAATGCAATAAGGAATTTAGAGCTTTGTAGTTCATAGAACTAGTGGTGGAAGGTGAAAGAAGTTGTGATAACAATTGTGGTTTGAACCAAAGGCTTATATGATTTGAACTCCAAAAAGGGGTGAAATCTGAACCCAATAATAAAACTGGTATGAACTAACAAATGAGAGGCCTAAGGCATGGTATCACTGTTTTGGAATAACCAAAAACAACAGGGGTTAAATGTCTGGTTTCACATCCAAATAACTCTTGGTTTACAAGCAGACACAAGATGGAGCTCAAAAGGATAATGTATTTGGCTAAAAACGAATAGGTATATCACATGAGGGGAATGAAGGTAGATGATGATTCATGAAAGGTATGAATGGTGCCCTAAGGCAGAAGAAGGAATAATTAAGATTGTTCTCTCCAAGGATTCACATCCTCATGCCTATGTATTATCGTTACGTAATAAGAAAGTCAGAGCATTTGTAGTTCGTGGAACCACGAGAACAAAGATAAGAGATAAATAAGTGTTTGTCTAAGCAACAACGACTGACAAGACAAACACAACTAAAAGGGTATGATTGAAGTGATGAACAATAAATCGTACCATAAGCCAATGGTAGCATAAGAAACCATAAAGGCAAGTGAACTTTGAACCACAGAGTAAACAAACAAACCAGCAAGTGAGGGGCCTAAGGCATGATATCACTGTATTGGAATACGGAAACAAAGAGAATTAAATGTTTGGTTTTATAGCACAAACAACTATTGGTACAAAGGTGGAAAATTGTCCTAAAAGGGTAAGTATAGAACCCAAAGGAAAGTGTTGATTGGTATAAGGTACAATATGTCATTATAGGGAACAAGCAATTTGAAACCAAAGAAGAAAGGTATATTCGATCCATGAAGGAACAAACTCTAAACCAAAGAGTAAAGTTAAACCAACAAGTGAGGGTCTTAAGGCATGGTATCACTGTATTGGAATAACAAAAAACAAAGGGAATTACATGTCTGGTTTCACATCCAAACAACTCTTGGTCACAAGATGGACTCCAACTAAATCTTCCTAAAAGGATATGTATGAAATCCAAGGAAATATGATATTTAATCTCAAAAATATGGTATTGATTGATGAATGAAGAAATCAATAAGATAGGATTAATAAATAGGGTAGCTCGTGGAGGATTTGAATCCTCATGCCTATGTATTCTGACCGTGTAATGAGAAAGTCAAAGCTTTCGTAGTTCAACCTACTAGGGCTGACAACAAGAGACTGATGAGGCAAGAGGAATGATATATAATAATAGAAGATGAATAAGACTTGGCAGTCATTGGATATGAACCATACTAAAGTCTATGAGTAAAGATGAATACGATGAGCAATTGGATCATTTGTCCCGTACCCAAAGATATTTAGAATGAGTTAATAGAATTCTCCACTCTCATTCATTATTTACTACTTAAGGCTCGTGGCATGTGATTTTCATCATAACTTTCAAGGTGTTGAAGAAGAATCCTTGCTGCTCCTCATGATGATGAAGACTTTATCAATCATTCGATTTAAATTACATTAAAGTCTATGAACAAAGGCAAATACCTTGAGCAACTAGGTCATTCATCTTGTACCCAAGGATACCCTAGACAAGGATATTAATTCTCCACTCTCATCATTCTCTGTTACTTAAGACTCATGGCATACAACTTGAATCATGATTTATAAATTGTTGATAAAGCCTTATGCTTGTTACATTGTTTACTTTAAAAGGAGACTTGACAATCATGTGATTTGAGTTGTGCTAAAGTCTATGAATATAGGTGAAAACGATGAGCAAATGGGTCATTTGTCCCGTACCCAAAGGTATTCAGAATGAGTTAATAGAATTCTTAACTCTCATTCATTCCCTATTTCTTAAGGCTCATGTCACATAATTTTAATTTTGATTGACAAGCTCTTGAAGAAACACCTTTGATATGCCTTGTATAACCCACTGCTTGATATGTCTAGGATGTCTTGCATAAAAGTATGAACTTGAGGCCTTGAGATCCACAACTTTACAAATATAGTCTTATCAAGTGATCAAGGGACTTTTGATCACTTGACTAGACTGTTGGATTATACATGAATCAAAGGATTTAGTTAATCATAATTTCTTTTGATCAACTTGAATCAGAGGGTTTGACTTCGTTGGTAATTATGGTTGACCTAGTCTAAAGAAGAAAAAATGTACACGTTATAACTAAGGGATCATGCACATGTTAAGGTCAAATTAATAAAATTACCAACTATCTCAAGAAAATTAATATGATTAAAAGGATCAATTAGTTTAAACTATTCCTAATCCTAAGGGAACATGAATTTCACTACTAAACCTTAGGGTTAAAATGGTTAAGTTCATATGAACAATTAAGAAATTAAACCTAGAATTTAATCTAACTAAAACTAATTATCCTATGTCAGAACAACCCCAAGGGAATTAAGCCCATGTCTCAAGCCTAGTCAGAAACAACCCCAAGGGAATTAACACATGAAGGACTACAGTAGTGGACCAATGGTAACCTTACACGTGACCACTTAACCAAATTAAATTTAAAACTGATTGAACGCGTGCAGGATCAGTGAATCATGTCTCCGGTCAGGCAACCTCTCAATCCACCATGGACCACCGCGTCGGAAATCGTCTGTGGCGGCGGCGGCCACCAAAAACAAGAAAATAACCTCTCAACATGACCAACTACTCCTATTCTTCCCAAGCCCTAAGTCAATTCCTCCCAATTTCCCTTTAATCATCTAAATCAAAGAGGGCTAGGGAGGAACCCTAACAACCTAAATGCAAATTAAATGGCGGAAGCGCAAAATTAGAGCCCTAGATGTTAGGGCTTTGATCTGCCTCAACACAAGATACACTGTGGTAAATCAAATGAAGCAAGAAGGTGGAAATCAAGCATGAACTCACAAGAACGCCGTGCCAGAGGTTCCAGGTAATTCTCTGAATCCTTCCAAGCTCTCTCCTCTTTCTTCCTCGCCTTAATCTTCTTCTTATTCCTTATTCTTTTAGATGAATTTGAGAGAATGGTTGAGATCTGTACTTATGATTTTTGAGAGAGACTTATGATTTCTCATAGAGTGAAAGAGAGATTAGGGCTCAGCTCTTGTTGTTTTAGAGCTTCAATGTAAGGCCTTGAGCAACAATGGAGAAAAAGCTTTGGAGTGAGGGAAAAGGTTGAGCTCAGAGAGATCGAAAATTTGGAAATTATGGGAATGAAAACCTCCCTCGAATGAGTGAAAGATGCATGGATTTATAGCATTTGAAATTCTGTTATGAGATGCTACTCAAATTGCTTTGAAACTCACCCCAAATTTAAAGTCAGTTGAAAATGAGAAGAGTTGTTAATATGTTAGTTATGTAACTCCAGTTAGTTAGATTAGGTTTCGGTTCAAGTTAATTGGGATTGCAATCCAGTTAGTGATGATTATGCTTATATGAGTGTTACATTAGGTTAGTTACAGTGGAACTCCAATTTGTGTTATGTTAAAAAGCAGGGTTCCTATTATGCCTCAGTTTTTTCTGCTAAGCATTTGCTATACTTGTTAATTGTGTTGCTGCTAAATGAGTTGTGGAATTGGGATTATGGGAGAATAGTTAGTTTTTGACTCAGACCTTATGAACTTCATTTTATAGAAATCGAATTAAAAAAAAGATGAATGTCACGAGGTGAAGTTTGATATGAAAAAGGTTGGTATTTGCTTCTTCCTTGATGGTCTGTTATGCAGAACCTATAGAAATGATTTTGTTGTTTCCCATGCCTATGCATGTGGAGTTAGAGGTACAATTAGTGTGCTTGATTGGGAAATGCAGGGCCAATGAGTTGCCATGAGTTTCTTCCACTACATAGCTAAGGAAAAACTAAGCATTACCTCATTTCTACAAGCCTGCCAAAGGATGTTGCTGAAAAGGTAAAGTGGTTATGATCTAACCTGAACTTTTGGACATGAAAGTCTGTTTAAAGACATGGATTTGGACTGAAATGCATTACATGGTGAACTGGCCTTGTGAAAATTTGAATTTGTCATGAGTAAAACCGATTTGGTTATTAGCTTGCTTTAGTTACTTATGCATGATGGTTTGTGACTAAATTGAATCATGATACAATTTTGAATTTATTGAAAGAATGTATTATTACTTGGTAATGAATGTCATGTATGTATGCTTGTTGGAACATGTATATATTTACATATGCCTTGAATCATAATGAATATGCATGTTTGGTTTGAATGCTAAGTGATGTATTGATTCATTTTGAATGCAGGGCTGATTATGTAGGATTTGGCATTTGGTTATGACTTCATGGTATGGACATTTGAATGGTAGAACATGGCTTGGAGCAAAATGAGGTTTACTTGCTCATGAAGAAATTGATCATGGAATCACTGTAAGAACAAATTTAGTTCTACAATGTATCTCTAAGATTTTGATGATAACAAAGGATGAAACAAATATTGTACCCTAACGAAATTCTTCTAAGTATGTGTCGTATTATGCGAAAAACCGGCGGGAAAAGACACAGAGCCGCCACCGTGCGTTATTTATCCCAAAGGCGGGAAAGGAAACGCTCGAAGTAAACCTGGAAAGGAATGGTCTCACGACTAGAGATTGATAGGATCGGGAGTCGGTTATGCAAAGGGAAGGTATTAGCACCCCTACGCATCCGTCGTACTCGACGGGATCCACGCTCAGAAAGAATAGAATAAGGTTGCTAAAAAGACTGCTCAGAAACCGCACAAGACTGGAATCAAACACAGATGAAAGACAGAGGAAACGGGAGAAGGGGTACGGGGAATGTGCTCGCTAAGGTATCGCACCCTATGCATACGTATCTTCTCTAACCAGAGAAAGAATCAGAGCACTCGTAGCTCGGCTAACGCACGCCAAACAAGACACTAAACAGCCATACGCTGAGGCGTCAAACGAGACACACAACTGGAAACGGAATGCCAATCGCTGGTCTTACATCCAACTCCAGGCAAACCAAACAAACAAGGAAACCGAATGCCAATCGCTGGACTTACATCTGACTCCGAACCAACAAACACACATAGGAAATCGACTGCCAATCGTTGGGCTTATGTCAGACTCCAAACAAACGAACACAAGCAGGAAACCGACTGCCAATTGCTGGACTTATGTCGGACTCCAAACAACCCACCAAGCAGAAGGGTCTCGATTGCAACTAGGGCAAGAGAAAGGGGAGGTCTCAATCGCAACGAGGGCGAGAGAAAAGAATTAAAGTTAGTTGTTAGTCAAACTCGACAAGACATCGCAGCTCGTGCCTACGTATCTCATCTGGACATGAGAATCAGAGTTACCGTAGCTCGGCTAAACTATTTCTGTTGGTTTGTGTTTTTTAAGTGGACAACGTCACTACGCAATCTACCGGATGCTCGACCTTTGGAGACTTACTCACCTGTAGTAGAAGGAGTTAACGTGTCCTTAAGAGGCGATACTGTTTGTTTGTGTTTTAGGATGCTCACGCAAGAAAGGAAGTCCTAGACGAAGGAACCGTGCTACCTTAATTGACATGCAAACGAGAGACTATGCGGAGTCTAGCAAACCTAGGGGATACAATCACACCACACAAACACATACAGCATTAAGTAAACACACCAACAAGGGGCTCAAACATCAAGGCTGGGCTTTAGTCAAGGGGTCATATCAACCTCGACAAACAAGCCAACTGAAAAGGGGTATGAGGCTCTTAACCACTGACATTGACCGTCAGGGTGAGCAGATGAAATGGGAGATGAGGGTAAGACCTCATAGCTCTTATCCCTGGCCTGGGAGAGCTTGAAACAATGAAAGTGTGGGAGTCCAGAATGAGGAACTCTACTCCACAATGACAGACTCTATATACAAGATTTTGGGTTTTTATTCAAAGTGCATCAACACATGGTGTGAGCAAGATGAAAGACACAACTGAGTAGCAGGGGATGGATTGCACATCCCTTCTATCTGCCAATTGCCTCTTCACTTAGGAGGACTTGAAATACAAGGCACAAAAATAAACAAGCACAAACATTGCCTCTTAAGGAGGGCTTCAGACAGGTGCCTGCCAAAGATAGCAGGTCTTCCAGACTACATGAAGTCAGAGGTCACTACCTAGGTGGTATGCCAACCACAAGCAAAGCTAAGCAACTCAAGCAATGAGTTAAAGCTACTAAAGTACCTTCTTGAAGAACAGTGTGAGGAAACAGTAGGTTCAGGGCTCCAGTCACGTCCAGATCTACTCTATCAACTCTGGTATGAAGCTTTATGTATGTATGGATGCTTAAACCCTCTTGAATCCAGCTCAAATTCCATGTGCCATGTTCATCTTCAAGCTTAGTGTGTGTATGGTTCTGGCACGAATTGGACAGAATAATAGTTGATTCTTGCTCTAAACTTCACCAGCATCAAATATCTACCAAGAAAAATGGTGATTATGTGGAGAACTTTGAAGTTTTTTTTTGTGAGAGAAATTTTGGAAGAAAGCTCAAATTCTAGATCTAGAATCCTCTCCCCTGAGCCAAACAGTTACAATTAACCTTCTATACCTCCTGTTAATTAATCTGAAATTAATTTTAAGCCATGATTAATTGAGATTATGAAGATATAAGGTGTATGCACAAATTGCCATTTTCACCTCATGCATGGAATGGCTACGTGAACAGTGCACAAAGAGGGCCCAAATTCATTCAAAATCAGCCTATGCACACATTGGAATTGGAATTATATTCATGTGATCAACCAATTTTGATTTTGACAATTTCCCTTCAAAAATAGCATGCATGATCAAATGGTTGTGTGAATGAATTTCTTTCCATGTAATGAATGATTTGGAAAATATATTTCATGAGGAGCACAATGCAAAAAGAGGCACCCAAATTGGAGTCTTGGTTCAAAAGATATGGCATTTTGAAGTTTCAAGCACACTTGGCAATGATTTGATCATAACTCCTTAACAGTTCATCATAAATCCATGATCTTGGACTTTTTGGAAATGGGAGAGAAAGATATTCAACTTTCATATTGGACAAAATTTCATTTGAAGCTTCTTTGATGTTGGAAAGTTGAGTTGAAGTTGGTCCAAAAACTTGCCATTTTTGGAAACTTGAAATTACAGGTCATTTTCCATTTTTGGAAACTTTTGATCTGGCTTCAAATCCTTCAAGATAAGTGTTTGACATGAATAATAAACCTCTTTTGGACATGAATGAATTGTCTCAGACCATTTCTCCATCTCCTAGCCCTCAGTTGACTTGCAGTTGACTTTTATGGACCTCTGATGACCTGAAACTGAACTGTGGACCTTGAGCCTTTTGCACTTGATCAAGTTGCTTCAAAATGATCCTTGATTCATATAATCTCTCTAGAATACTCATGTGGTCTCCATCTCAATGAAATGCTTGGTCTCTTGCACAGATGAATCCTCTTTATGCCAGTTACAGTTGACTGAATACAATGCAATGTGCCATGTGAATGTAATGTGATGTCAATGACCTAAAAATGAAAATGTATGCATGAATGGGGGGTGAAAATTTGAGGTGCTACAGTATGCAGGACTCTAATCAAAACAATTAGATAGACACTCATCAGATACAGAATTAAGTTCTAATATACCGATTAGAAGATACGTAAGCAGAAGCTCTGACTCTGATCAACGCAAGCACAAGATAAACAAAATACATCAGACACTCTGAAGTGGAAGAATGACTCTAGAATTTGAAGACTTACGCTATGATGAAATCAAGTGAAAGGAAGCTCTGAAGACAATCAACAACAAGCATCTATCTGATTATACCCTTTTTGAATAGAGACTCTGAAGTTCAATCCATCTAATTCAGAATACTTAGCTATGAAGGAACCCACTTATGGAAAGAATCTAATTCAGGAAGAAGTTTATGGCACCCCAAAATTGTTTTGGAAAGAACACATAGATTAATAACATTAATCATCCATCATTGCCCAAGATTCTGACATTAACATCCTTCAACGATCCTTTCATCACTCCTATATAAAGGATGGAACGCTTCTCAAAGAACTCACCTGAAACGCACGAGAATACAATACTTCCACTATATTCATTATTCATTCTCTCACCTGAGTTGCTGCTCTAACGTGTGAAATAATTCTTTGCTCTTACATTGTGTAATTTCTGCTTATTTTAGAAGCACTAATCATTATTGTAATCATATTATATTGCTAAGAAATTTCCTCAAGTGACTTGTGAAGTCTGTAAATTTGAGAGGGCTAAAAGATCTTTATTCTCTTAGATGATTGTTCGTGTAATCTTTCAAGATTAGTGTATTAAGTCCTTTTTGAAGGCGAAATCACCTTGGCCGGGTGGACTGGAGTAGCTTTGGAATCACCAGTATAAAATTCTGTGTTGAATTTATTTGTTTATGCGTGTGTCTAAATTTCAAAAAGTTTTATTTTCTCAAAACAATTCAACCCCCCCTTTCTTGTTTTTCTCTACCTTCAATTGGTATCAGAGCTTCGACTCTGTTATCAATTTTCTAATCAAACACTTAACATTGTAGAGAGATCTAGCGTGAGAAAAACACTATGGCCAACACAAATGAAAGAGATAGTTACAATGCTAAACCTCCAATCTTTGATGGAGAATTTTTTTTACTGGAAAGATAGAATCGAAAGTTTCTTTCTGGGCTACGATGCTGATCTGTGGGACATAGTTACTATTGGCTACATACCTCCTGTATCTGAAGCTGGCGTTGTCATTGCCAAAAACAAGATGACAGATGATCAGAAGCGCGACTTCAAAAACCATCACAAAGCCAGAACAATACTGCTGAATGCCATTTCCTACAATGAATATGAAAAGATGACCAACAGGGAAACAACTAAAGAAATACTTGACTCCCTAAGGATGACTCAGGAAGGAAATTCACAAGTCAGAGAGACAAAGGCTCTGGCTCTAATTCAGAAGTACGAAGCTTTCAAGATGGAGGACGCTGAAGCTATAGAGGTAATGTTTTATAGATTTCAAACTTTAATTGTAGGACTTAAGGTCCTGGACAAAGGCTACACAACTGCATATCACGTCAAAAATATTGTCAGAAGTTTACCAAAGAAGTGGAGACCCATGGTCACCGCATTGAAATTGTCAAAGGATCTGAATAACATCAGCCTTGAAGAACTAGTTAGCTCCCTCAAAAGTCACGAGATAGAGCTTGAGGAAGATGAGCCTCAAAGGAAGAACAAATATGTAGCACTAAAGTCCATATCTGAGAGATGCAAACCAGAAAGGAACAAAGCCTTCCAAGCTGAAGAGGAAGACAATGACGACTCTGAAAAAGAAGACTCTGACGATGAAGACGAGTTGTCCCTTTTAACCAGAAGAGTAAAACAACTCTGGAGAAAAAGTAATAATAACTTCAAAAGACCAAGACCTAAGGGAGATCGCTCAGAATCAACTTCCAGAGGCAAATCAAACAAAGAGGTAACATGCTATGAATGTAAGGAAACATGTCATTACAGAAACGAATGCCCAAAGCTGAAGAAAGAAAGCTCCAGAAGTGAAAGTTTCAAGAAAAGCTCCTTTAAAGCTAAGGGACTCATGGCCACCTGGGAAGACAGTGGATCTGTTTCTTCTGAATCAGACTCTGAAGAACAGGCAAATGTTGCATTCATGGCTACCACTTCCGGAAACACATCATATGGAGAGTTTGATCCTGAAGAGGTATTTTCTGATCTTTCTCACTCTGACCTTGAATCATGCCTTCCTGAATCTTTGAACTCATATCAGAAACTTAAACAAAAATTTAAAGCACTAAAAAGGGTTCTTGAAGGAACCATCGAAGAATGTGATAAGCTTGAGATAACAGTTTCTGAATTAAAAGATGAAAATCTAACTCTGATAAAAGAAAGAGACTCCACAAATAAACAATGCTTAAAACTTGAAGAAACTTTATCTCAAGCCCCACAAACTTCTAACACAATGATATATAAATATGAAAAATCCTTTCAAAATTTTCTGAAAAATGGGATAGAAAGAAGCAGAATGGCATCCATGATTTATGGAGTCAGTCAGAACAATAAAAGAGGAATATGGTATGATCCTAGTGAAGATAAATCTTCTACATATGACAAACCCAAATCTCCTTTCTCTTATCACTACACGCATGCACAAACACAACATTTTACTAATGCTAGAAAACCCAAAGTTCTAAGAAACTCTGGGAAAATAATCACAAAGGACCCAAAAGATTCTGGGTACCAAAGAATAAGATTGTTTATGTTGCAGATATCTTATGCAACAGAGTTAAGACACCACTCATGGTACCTGGACTCTGGATGCTTGCGACACATGACAGGAAGAAAGCATATGTTCCAAAGCCTAAAACTTAAAGATGCTGGCTTCGTAGGTTTCGAAGGAAATCAGAAAGGTAGAATCAGAGGCTCCGGAACTATTGGTAATGGATCTCTTCCCTTTATATATGATATTCTCTATGTAGAATGATTAATGCATAACCTGTTATCAATAAGCCAATTAAGTGATAATGGTTATGATATAATCTTTAATAAAAAAAGATGTAAATCAATTAATCAGAACAATGGAATAGTTCTATTCACTGGCAAGAGAAAAAACAACATTTACAAAATAAATCTTTCAGATCTAAAAGATCAAAATGTAAAATAGTTGATGTCTGTTCACGGAGAGCAATGGGTATGGCATAGACGCTTGGGCCACATTAGCATGAGAAAACTCTCTCAGCTAAATAAACTCGAGTTAATCAGAGGTCTACATAAGCTGAAGTTTTCTTCAGATGCTCTGTGTGAGGCATGTCAAAAAGGAAAATTTGCTAAAACATCTTTTAAAAAGAAAAATATTATTTCCACCTCTAAGCCTTTGGAACTTCTTCACATTGACCTTTTTGGGCCTGTTAAGACAGCGTCAGTCAATGGAAAGAAGTATGGACTGGTCATTATTGATGATTTTAGTCGCTGGACATGGGTAAAATTCCTAAAGCACAAGAGTGAGTCTCACTCTGTATTCACTAGCTTCTGTTCTAAAGTGCAAAATGAATTTGACTCTAGAATTATCAGAGTCAGAAGTGATCATGGTGGCGAATTTGAAAATAAGTTCTTTGAAGAACTATTTGATTCTAATGGAATATCCCATGATTTCTCCTGCCCTAGAACTTCACAACAAAATGGAGTTGTAGAAAGGAAGAATATGACACTCCAAGAAATGGCCAGGACCATGATCAATGAAACAAATGTGGCTAAGCACTTTTAGGCTGAAGCAGTAAATACAACGTGTTATATTTAGAATATAATCTCTATAAGACCTATTCTGGAGAAGACTCCCTATGGTCTGTGTAAGGGAAGAAAACCCAACATTTCTTACTTCCATCCTTTTGGATGCTCATGTTTTATTCTTAATACTAAGGAACATCTGAACAAGTTTGATATTAAAGCCCAAAAAGGTATTAGGTTAGGATATTCAAAACACTCTAAAGGCTACAGAGTATACAACACAGAAACCAAAATTATGGAAGAATCAATACATGTTAGATTTGATGATAAGCTTGACCCTGGAAAGTCAAAGCTAGTTAAGAAACTTGCAGATTTTGAGATAACTCTTGCAGGCTCTAACGAAAAGACTAAAGCATCAGAAGAAAATAAGAAAGAAAGTCCAGATGCAACTGAAATCTCAACTATCCAGAAAAGATCAAGAAATCGACCTAACATCTGGGAAACAAGGATGAACCTGTCAGAACCAGGTCAACATTCAAAGTATCTGAAGAAACTCCTCTGGGATTAGTATCTCTGATCGAGCCTACTTCCTGTGATGAGGCACTTTAAGACAATGACTGGGTTATGGCAATGAAATAAGAACTAGATCAATTCTCAAAGAATGACGTCTGGGATCTTGTCCCAAAGCCTAAAGGAACTCATATTATTGATACAAAATGGGTATTCAGAAACAAACTGAACGAAAAAAGAGAAGTAGTTAGAAATAAAGCACGACTGGTGGCACAAGGTTACAATAAAAAAGAAGGCATTGACTACAATGAAACCTTTGCTGTAGTCGCCAGGTTAGAATCCATTCGTTTACTTGTTTCCTTCGCTATAAATCATTCCATCAAATTATATCAAATGGATGTCAAGAACGCATTTCTTAATGGTTATATATCAGAAGAAGTGTATGTTCATCAACCTTGAGGTTTTGAAAACTCTAAATGTCTAGAACACGTTTTTAAACTGAAAAAAATCATTGTATGGTCTAAAACAAGCGCTTAGAGCTTGGTATGAAAGACTAAGCAACTTTCTCCTGGAACATGACTTTATTAGAGGAAAGGTTGACTCTACACTCTTCTGTAAAAACATTAATAATGATCTCATGATATGCCAGATATATGTTGATGACATTATTTTTGGCTCAGCTAACCCCTATGTATGTCAAGAATTCTCTGAGTTGATGCATGCAGAATTTGAAATGAGCTTAATTCAAGAACTAAGTTCTTTTTGGGAATTCAAATCAATCAAGCTTTAGAAGCTACTTATGTATATCAAAGTAAATACATAAAAGACATTTTGAATAAATTCGAAATGGAAGAATGCAAACCTGCCAAGACACCCATGCATCCAACCTGCATTCTGGAGAAAGAAGAAGTTAGCCAGAAGGTTTGTCAAAAGCTCTATCGTGGTATGATAGGCTCTCTTCTCTATCTGACAGCTACACACCCTGATATTCTTTTTAGTGTATGTCTTTGTGCCAAATTCCAATTAGATTCTAGGGAATCTCATTTAACAGTTGTTAAAAGAATCCTAAGGTATCTGAAAGGAACCTCTAACCTTGGCCTGATGTATGAGAAAACATCAGAGTATAGGCTCTTTGGTTATTACGATGCAGATTATGCAGGGGACAAAATGGAACGTAAAAGTACATCTGGGAACTGTCAGTTCTTGGGAAACAATCTAATATCATGGGCTAGCAAAAGACAATCAACCACCGCTCTGTCTACTGCAAAAGCATAATATATATCAGCTTCACTTTGCACTACTCAGATGCTCTGGATGAAAAATCAACTAGAAGACCTTCAGATCTTTGAGAGTAACGTTCCTATCTTCTGTGATAATACTGCTGCCACATGTTTAAGTAAGAACCCTATCTTGCATTCCAGAGCTAATCACAGAAATAAAACATAATTTTATCAGAGACTATGTTCAGAAAGGGGTAATATCCTTACAATTTATTGATACAGACCATCAATGGGCTGATATTTTCACTAAACCTCTTGCTGAAGACAGATTCCCATTTATTCTGAAACATTTAAAAATTGAAATTTGCCCGGAATAAACCAAACGTGCTTCTCTGAAATAGCAAAAATAAGGCTCTGAAATAAACATCTGGTATCTGGATCTGACTTTGATACTTCTACCAGTTAGGAGTCATCTGAATTAGAAATCCTCAGGATCCAATCCCTTGGTATTCCTAAAGATCAGATAGATCAACACGTGGGGCATCATGCGTCTGACTTTGGATCTTCTAGACAACTGTCTAGCAGAAATCAAGAGAAAGACCCTTGAGATCTCCTCGAGCAGTGTGTTGACTTGGGATTAGACGTTCGTCATGGGCTGTAATCATGTCTCCCCTAACCGTGTCAACTTGGTTTTTGTGCATCATTAATTTCCTAACCTCTCAACTGCCTCTAACACTGTCATTTTGCATGCATCTCTTTGTGTATTTATAACTTTCACTTATCATAATCTCACACTTTTCCACTCACGCCTTATACAAACCCCTCTTCTCTCTCAAGTGCATCATCTTCATCAGTTCTTCATCATCTTCAGCAGAGTTCTTCATTCTTCAAACCAAAGTTCATCAAAGTTCTTCATGGATGCTCAACAACAATTCGTCTACAACTATTCTCAAGAGATGGAATCAACTGATCAAACGCCCATTTATTCTCAACAAACAACTGCTACTACTGGTGTCATTTCTACCCAAATCTACAAAGAACCTTACAATCTAGTCCGTGAACCTCATATTCATCTTGCCACACCCTTTGACAAACTTGAAGTGTTGTGCGAGTCACTGGTAGACTTTGACAATATGAAGCGCAATGTCATAGACCTCACTGAGGAACTAAGAATACAAGGATGGGAAACCTACTTCCAGAGAATCTACGGGCCTGTGTACACTTATCTGGTAAAGGAGTTCTGGCGTTTCGTAGACGCAGATGACCACTACATCGTCTCATACGTTCTGGGGGTCAAGATGGTAATCACTGAGAAATCAATCGCCTCCCTTCTGAACATGGAGAAGACAGGGGGAATAAGAATCTACATCATCAACCCTAGGGCAAAGTACTTGTCCCAGGAAATTGCCTCAACCATCTTCCAACAGAACACTGGAGGTAAACACTCCAAGAACAAGGAACTTCACCAGAACCTCCGAGTCTGGCTGAAGATCATCCTGGGCACCATCCATCACCGCCCTGAGTCCAACTCTTCTGACTACATCAATACGGATCAGAAGTGCATCCTCTATTGCATTCACAAAGGGCTAAAACTAAACCTGCCACCGTTGCTCTTCAAGTATCTCAAAGATTTTGTCAAGGATACTAGAAACAATATGAAGCCCATAACCTACATTCCTCTGGGAAGACTCATCTCTGATGTTCTGATCGAGATTGGGCTGGTGGATCACCTGATCCATCACAATCTGATGGAGGATGTCACTGTTGACATTGGAAGACCTCTAAATGCTCGCAATCTGAAGAGTATGGGGGTGATTGAGCAAGTCAGAGCTAAACCCACTCTAGACACATCATGGGAAGCACTCAAGGATCAGAGGAAGATTCCCAACGGTCTCTACCTCTTCTCCAAGATTGATCCTCCAGAAGTGGTGGCACATTATCTAAAGGATCTTGCAAGCCAAGGCGTTGACATATCAGAGTTCTCGGTGGATTGGCTGCCTGACCATCCACCAAACTTCATGAAAAGAATGTGAGAGCCTTCTGAAAAGTCAAAGAAGGCCAAGAAGGCTAAATTGGGAGAAACTTCTGGGTCAAGACCTCCAGTCCCTCTAGATGATTCTCCAAGTAAGTCTCTGCCTCCTTCTCGCTCTGTTAAATTAAATCCACTTGCTTCTTCTCTTCCCCAAACCACTCCCCTCTACACCCAATCAGAAACACCACCCTCCACCACCAAACCCTCTAACCTACCTTCTCTAAAATTCAATCTCGCAACCACTACCTTACCCGTTTCTGAAGCAGAAATGTTGAACGAAACCACCTCACCGTCTTCTTTTACACCTTCATCCCCACCATACTACATTCTCTCATCAGACACCGAACCCTCTGACCCCCAATCCCCCACACTAGCCCAACTTCAGGCGCGTGCTCTTGCCTCACAGCAACCACCATAACCTGAACCAGAAGCCACCTCTCCACCCCCTGAAAAACAAAATCCACCTCCATCTGAACAACCTCAAACACCACCCCCTGAACAACCAACTAATCCACCCCAATCTGAACAACCACAAACACCACCGTCTGAATAACCAGCAACTCCACCCTCTAAACAACAACCCACAACACCACCTGCACAAATAACACCACCACCCTCTGATATTCCCACCATACCAACCTATGAGGACATTATCATCCCTACTCAAACTCCCGCCGACACCAACCAAACACCACCACCATCCCCATCATCCAACTCTGAACCAGAACTTGCCTTCCCCACCTTAGAAGAAGCAATCACTTTATTTGCAGAGTCTTCAGTGGAGAAGATCAAGTCTCTGTCTGTCAACTCTGACATCAGTGATGATCCCTCTGCAGTGAGGATCTATTGGAACCTAGTGATTAGATGGATGACCTCTGAAGCCTTCAAACTGAAAGGCCTCTCTGAACAAGTTCGTAACGACTTTGTCAGAGACGATGGAGTAAGGCTACAAGCTCGCTTAGTCAGAGAGGCTGAGGAAAAGGCCAGAAAGGAAGTAGAAGAGAAAGCTTGCCTAGAAGAAGAGCAACGAATCAAAGAAGCTGAAGAGAAGGTTGCTGATGAAGTTGTTGCTGCTGCGGCTGCTGCTGAAGCTGAGGCAAAAGCTAAAGCCGAAGCTGCAGAAGCAGCACACATTACTGTTGAGGAAGCTACAAAGGCCAGCGCTGATGCTCTGACTCAGGGGGAGCAATCTAACTCTGGTTTCGCCCCTCTGGTATTGAGAACTCTAGAGGAACTGCAAAAGGGACAACAAGTTGTGAGAGCTAGGTTGGATCACCAGGACTCCGTCAACAACAACATTCAGAACCTGCTGACTCAACTGCTCCAAAGGATGCTTCCGCCTCCAAACCCTTAGGCACTTAGGCTTTTTTTGTTGTTTTCTTATGATATTTTTCTTATGCTTTCTAATATATGCTTTCATTGTTGCCTGTCTGTACCAACCTTCTCTCTTATATATGAATCTATGTTTCTTGCTTTACTTTCTACGTCTTTTTGACTCTGACAAAAAGGGGGAGAACTATAACATCTCTGATGAAAATACATATCTAAACCTCTTAATGCACTACGAACATTAATATCTTAATGATTTATGAAAACTAAAGTTATACAGGATAACAGCTAAGGTACAAACCAACTACCACACAAGGAAGGTCTGGTAAGAACTTCTGAGAAATCTGATGATTTAACTCAGGGGGAGTCCCTTGTTCTTATCTGATTCTGAGATATTATTTACTGTTTCATAATCACTCTGACTTGTTTTGTCATCATCAAAAAGGGGGAGATTGTAAGAACAAATTTAGTTCTACAATGTATCTCTAAGATTCTGATGATAACAAAGGATGAAACAAAAATGGTACCCTAATGAAATTTTTCTAAGTATGCAGGACTCTAATCAAAATAGTCAGATAGACACTCATCAGATACATAATCAAGTTCTTAGATACCGATTAGAAGATACGCAAGCAGAAGCTCTGACTCTGATCAACACAAGTGCAAGCTAAACAAAAGACATCAGACACTCTGAAGTGGAAGAATGACTCTAGAATTTGAAGACTTATGCTATGATGAAATCAAGTGAAAGGAAGCTCTGAAGACAATCAGCAGCAAGCATATATCTGATGATACCCCTTTTGAATAGAGACTCTGAAGTTCGATCCATCTAATTCAGAATACTTAGCTATGAAGGAACCCATTTATGGAAAGAATCTAATTCAGGAAGAAGTTTCTGGCCCCCCAAAATTGTTTTGGAAAGAACACAGAGATTAATGACATTAATCATCCATCATTGCCCAAGATTCTAACATTAACATCCTTTAACGGTCCTCTCATCACTCCTATATAAAGGATGGAATGCTTCTCAAAGAACTCACCTGAAACACACGAGAATACAATACTTCCACTATATTCATTATTCATTCTCTCACACGAGTTGCTGCTCTAACGTGTGAAATAATTCTTTGCTCTTACGTTGTGTAATTTCTGCTTATTTTAGAAGCACCAATCATTATTTTAAACATATTATATTGCTAAGAAATTTCCTCAAGTGACTTGTGAAGTCTGTAAACTTGAGAGGGCTAAGAGATCTTTATTCTCTTAGACGATTGTTCGTGTAATCTTTCAAGATTAGTGGATTAAGTCCTTTTTGAAGGTGAAATCACCTTGGCCGGGTGGACTGGAGTAGCTTTGAATTTCAAGCGAACCAGTATAAAATTCTGTTTTGAATTTATTTGTTTCTGCGTGTGTCTAAATTCCAAAAAGTTTTATTTTCTCAAAACAATTCAAACCCCCCTTTCTTGTTTTTCTCTACCTTCAATCACATGGAAAGGTGACACAATGAAGATACAATGAGCACTAGGGTTTAGGTTATGCAAAAATATGTCGGTTGACCAAAAACTCAACCTTTGTAAAAAATGCATTTTTTCACTTTCTTTTGTAATGGACAATGTATATCTTTATGAATGAATGAAAACCCAATTGTTTTAAATGTAATGATCATGAATGTATGTGGATTATGGACTTGGCTTTTGATTGATTGACTTATGTGTGAATCTCACACTTTAACCAATTGAAACATGATCACATGATGCTATATAAACCAAATTGACCAAGCTAGATGGATGAAACAAATAATGAATGCCCATATGACTCATAATGAATCAAGGACAAACAATGGATCAAAGATAAATGCACTAATGGAATCATGCACTCAAGGATGAAAGACCAAGGAATTTGAAAGTACCATGTGCCTATCACCAATGGACCAAGAAAGACCAGGTAGAATGTATATGTATGGATGTTTGAATCAAATCTTGAGCCATACAACAATCCAATCAAGTGGGAATATGGGCCATATGAATGAATCTTATTCCCCAAGAAGGATTAATGATTGATGATGCACATAAAAATGGTCAAGAACCCTCTCCCCATGATTAGGGTTTCAGCCGACCCCAAGGTCAAAAGTCAACCACCAAGCATCCCTTATTAGGGTTTCATGATACATTCCTTCCAAACAAAGTCTTTAAATGAAACAAGAGGCCTCACAAGCAAATCTTCAATATATGGGCTCCACTTAGGGTTTTGATGGTCCAGACAAGGCCTAAAGTACCATGATGACCCAAAGCTAAGTTAGTAGGGAATTAGGGTTTGAGACCCCTGAGGAGTGCCATGATGAAATTTTGTTGAATTCATACTTCAATAGATCATGCAATTAGGGTTTCACATCCCCTATACTCAGATGAAAAGTCAATGACATGCATTTGAAGGTTTGATCCACACACAAACCCTAGCTTGCAAGCCAAGAGCTTTGAATCTATAATTATCACCTTATTAAATGAATGATGCATATGAATGAGGCATGAATGCATACAGATGATTCCTAAGCCAAGGATTGAATGAAAGGATGAAAAGGGTATGGCAAGTTTTGGGATATGACACATATCAACCAATTTTGTGGGTGTACTATGTGCTAAGTACTTTGTAACGGAAAGATAAATGTGAATATATTTGCAATGAAGTTTTTTTATTATTTGTAAAAGGTATATTAGTGTGATCATAAGTGTAGAGCTCTGGATATTTGTTAAACTTACGAGTTCTTCCCTAGAAGTTTATTAGACATCGCTTGGGTCCTTCCTGACCAAAGGTCGGATCCCCTTCCCCTACCCAGGTGAAAACCTGGTCTGAGGCCGGTTGACCCACCCCTCCCTTTTGATGCAAGTTGCAAGTGGACGATAATATAAAGTAATATAATAAGATTAAACCCACATGGAGATGTATATGAGTATTAAGTTTTATCATAACAGTGTGTATCTAAATTGATTGAATATTCAAGGTTTGTAGTGCTAATGAAATAAAATTGATAATAATAATAAAACAAAGCAAGACATGAGGTACATGGTATCTACCCCAAATTGCCCAATTAACTTTACGATTTCAATTATGAGAAATTAAAGCAAATTATATAAAAGTAGATAAAAATGCATGGCATGCTTGTCGATTGTGTCTCGTTGTCGTTTGTTTAGCAATCCGAAGTCGGATGCCGAATCACTACCTTTCGGTAAATGATTAGCATTTGCGTTGCATATACTTTCGCTAGACGACACAAATATATCTAAGAACTCTAATACTAAACTAACTTTTAAGCTATTTTTCTCATAAATTGTTAGTAGATAACTTAATCAGGATTTTGGCATGAGATAGATCTCGTGACCTCTTGTCCCTAGATGACTACTCACTTATGGTGAGATTGACAGGAATTAAACAAAATAAAGATATAGCTTTCATAGAAAATAAAGTATAAACAATTGTGATAAAATGGAAGTAACCTGAACTACAAAAACCTTGAATTGATAAAAGAAATCCATAGAGTATAAATAAGTTGTAGAGAAATTACAATGGAGAAAAAGTTGAAATTGAATAAAATGCCAGAGTCTCCTAAAATAGCTCTCCCCTTTAATCATAACAAATGGCCACTATTTATACATTAAGAGGACCATTAAGGCCTCATAATTTCGATCACTAACATAAATGATCACTTATTAATCAAAAAAGGCAATTTTGGAAGTTTATAAGTTAGGAAAACGTTACAGAATGCCAAAGTTTGCAGCATAAACTAGGCCTGACAAGGCCCGTATTATCTGACATGGGGCCCATGTTGTCTAACACGGGGGGTCGTGTTATGGAACACAATCCTGTCAGGAAACACGACCATACCATTTTATCCTCAAGGGCTAACACGGCCTGTGTCTGTTGACACGGCCAAACCGTGTTGGCTACAGGTCTTTTGTATTGGGATAAGTTGCAAACATGCAGTTTTCTGTCTTTTTCGATAAAATATTTCTCGACACTTCCTTATTAGCTGAAACCAATAAAAACAATCAAAAGTTTATAACGTATATACAAAATGATGAAAACACACAAGAAAGAGAAAAAAAGAAGCTAAAAATATGATGCAATAATCACTTATCAAACACCCTCAAACTTATATTGTCACTTGTCATCAAGCAACAAGCTTGCTTAGGAAATAATTTAGATCAAGCGATTCAGTTCTTCAAAATCGTAAGAAGGTGAAATCACTGGTACTCATACGTGACTTGTTGTTCCGATCAACTAAGATCTTGGTTCCCTTAGAGTCATTGACATCAAAGGCATTACAAGAATGCAAGACTGTAAAACATATACAAACAAAAGCTTCCTATTTTGGTTACCTATCTAACTATGCTTTGGACTTAAGTCTCTCTTTTATATTTTCCTTCCCTTTTGTTCGGACAATCAAATTCAGGTAATTGAAATAATGATAGTCATAATGTGCACAATATCAATCGAGAAAGTTTTTGTTTTTACACCAGATAAGCAATCACAAACCATATTTATTTGCAAATGAAATTACACATTTTTGTATGTTTATTTATTGTCCAATTTGGGTTGACATTTGAGGTTCAACCAACGTTGGTCTGAATAATCATGTGAGGGTTACCTAACTTAGTGAGTGCATTTTCCTTTTACCCCTATTTTTCATCTCTTAGATGTTTATATATTTTTTTCTTTTTCTCTCAACCAATTATACATGCAGTGGGAATCAAACTTATACCAGACTGTCAAAATAAACTACTTTGGAAGTACTTCTCAGATTCTAAGTATTATGGTACAAAATACATGTTAGACTCGTATCCTACCCGGGAAACTTAAGGTGTTAGAATAATACTGATTTTATCAACTTTCCTACGGTCCCTAAACTTAGCTTATCATCCATTCAAACCTATATACTTTTTCGAGTATTTCTCAAACTCAACAATTTTTTCATAATTTTTTTCTTAAAGATCTCTAATTTGGGGAATCTAAATGTTATACATGCAACATACACACAAACGATCCTAAACAACATATAACACATAGCAAACAACAGAAATAAAAACACGGAAATAAAAATATAAAAGGGAAACCCCCCAAACTTAAAGCAAACATTGACCTCAATGTTCCAGTAAAAGTAGAGGGATGTAAGGAGAAAACTCACATAACACCTTACTGAGGAGGTTGGAAGCTCCACAAAAGAAAAATGCAAAAGGAAACAACACGAAAATTATGGGTTGCCTCCCACTACGCGTTTTGTTTAACGTTGCTTTAACTCGAAGGTATCTGAGTGTCAGACACTCAGGGTGATTCTTTAAAATACGATCCTTTAACTGCAAGCTTAGTAGTCCTAGGGATCCATGGCCGCCTATCTAGCCATTTATCGTATCCACTACACTCTTTTTCTTTCTTTCTATGGGGTAATTGATACCTATGAACATGTGAGGGTGGTTTTAGGATATTTGTCTTTATGAATTAAACCTTTTCATCTCCCACCTCAAGGGTCAACCTTCCCCTATTAACATTAACAATTTCCCTAGTTTCACGGTCCTCTAATTTCCTTTTTGTCGACAGGACCTTGATCAATGGTACATTGGTGTAGATTTTTTCCAATGTTTTTGTAGACCTGTTGTATTAGGCCCTTACCTTAGCCTCCATAAATATTTACAGGAAAAGAATCGATGGCTTGTAGGGAGAAGGAGAAGCATAAGGTGCTTTCTTTTGTACCTCTTCGACAACCTCCTTTTTGGGTGGTGTCGATGGAATTTCCTTAATCCCTACATTTTCCTCACCAAAATTCTCCTCAACTTCTCTATTATTCTCCCCGGAACTCTCAACTTGTTTTCCATTTCTGGTTATCACAATGTTCACATGTGCGTCGGGGAAGGGTCCTAGAGAGATATGTGCAAGTTGGTAGATTTGGGTATCCAATGTGTTGTTCTTAGTCGTGAGGGACTCAACCATAGTTTTTCTCCACTATAGTTTTTAGGTTAGACTTCCTAGGAGTTTGTGTCGCAACAAAATTTTCATTAACTTTTCAAGGTTTGATTATTGGGATCCCTATGATCCCGTGACTTACTGGGGGTAGTTGTTGTAAGGAAAATCCAGATAATTCTTTGACCCTGGATTATAGGTGTAGGTGTATAGGTTTTCGCAACTATAGTTCTCATAATAGACCTTATCTTGGTTAGACACTCCTGAGAGGATCACTTTGAAAAGGGTCTCTTTATGGGAAAAAATTAATAAATATGAAAAAATGCTTTAGTCTATACTGTGTTGGAATAAAAATTTAATATCAAAATTATCTCCTCGACAATGATGCCAAAAAATTGATACAAGTAGCTGTCGTGCCGTGAAAAATACCTGAGTTCATCACACGCTCGAAGATACAACAAAGTCGCCACTGAACTTTATCTATTACCGAAGGAAATGGAAAATATCGATAAAACTCGGGGGAAGAGAAATAGGTAAGGAAGTCGGTTATGCAAGGTGAAGGTATTAGCGAAGGAGAAGAGTGATCCAAAATGCAGTGAAATTTAAAAAATTCTCTTTTAGTGATCCTTACGAATGGGCATGATCAGTGATAGAACCATTACCTCTTGTGGCGATTGAAACCTTTGATGCAGAACTACGGAGCGATCACGAAGGTTGAATGGTGAGAAAGCCTATACTTAGTCCACACGAACGGATTCCTTCAATCTCAGTGCTAGCTGTTACAAATGAAGGCTTTGAGTGTGTGTGTGTGTGTGTGTGTGTGTGTGTGTGTGAGAGAGAGAGAGAGAGAGAGAGAGAGAGAGAGAGAGAGAGAAACAAAATTACAACTGCACAAATGCTTCTGCACAAGGGTTCTATTTATAGAACCACTTGTGTGGGCTGCAAGCTAAAAAGCCCACTTAAGTGTATGTGGTCCATATCTTATAATATGCCAAAATCACTTAAGCGCGTGGTACCTTATCATATTTCGTATTCTAATTAACTACACCGTACCTTACGATGTTCTACAATTCACTTAAGTGCACCGTACCTTATGGTGTTCCTTAGTTACTTTATCTCTCATCAATCCATCCTTTTGTGTGTGACCCTGTAGGTTTTCGCGACATTAGCAATTATATTAAATCACGTATTTAACATAATAAACAGTGAGCGGTATCTAGCAACACATCACTGCTACCCAAGACACAAAAATGTTATGTGATCTAACAAATCCTTTTGTGATAATACTTATGTTTACAATTACCATTTTGCCTTTATGTCTATATTGAACACAAGACATAGACCGTGTCATCCTTGTCTAGTTCAATATTGGGCCCATAGACATTTATCTTGTTACACGGGATGAGCAAATTCCATCTAGGTCACTCATGTCCCTCAACATGCTTCGTGGAGTACCCATCAACTGTCTTTATGGTTATCCAGTTACGGACAATGTTTGATCAACAATAAGGCACTCAACTCTACATCTAGGGTCCATAGTGGTTTCAGGTCGAAGGGTGGTATACACCATTATCACCATGAGAATAACTTATGACACTTTGCATAACATTCTATATAGTATTCTCATAGCGGGTCAATCCAATATAAATATTACTCTTAATATTCATACCTATGTTTAAGACTTGATAACTCCTTATCCATGATCCATGATATGTGATCATAAGTCTATATACATATTAGTATTAATGCTTTAATGTTAACTCATTTCACAATAAAGCTCGACTACGGATACTTTAAGAATAGTGTCCTTATGTTTAATGTGATCTCATGATTAAGTCACACTTGATACATTAAACAGACTAGCTATTCTAGGGACTTTATTAAACAAACATAATAAAGAAAAAACCTTTTATTATTAATAAATAATTAGATACAAGTACCAAAAGTATTGGCCTCTAGGGCTTACACCAACAATCTCCCACTAGCACGAGAGCCAATCAGGCACACCCCTAATGCCCATAGATCTAGTATGTCCATCACGCTTCTGCTGCGTAAGAGGCTTTGTCCGTGGGTCAGCAATATTGTCAAGTGTAGGTACTCTGTATATTTTCACATCTCCTCTATCTTTTATCTCTCGAGTAAGGTGATAACGCCTAAATATGTGTTTGGATCATTGGTGAGATCTAGGCTCCTTAGCTTGTGCGATAGCACCATTGTTATCACAATAGAGACCAATGGGATCCATAATGCTAGGAACTATGCCAAGTTTACTAATGAACTTTTTTATCTAAACAACTTCCTTTGCAGCACTTGAGGCAACAATATACTCGGCCTCGGTTGTAGAATCAACAACTGTATCTTGCTTTGAACTTTTCCAGCTCACAACGCCACCGTTTAAGCAAAGCACATAACCAAATTACGATCTAAAGTCATCCTTATCTGTCTGGAAGCTAGCATCAATGTATCCAATTACAACAAGCTCTTCCTGACCTCCATATATCAAGAATGAGTCCTTAGTCCTTCTCAAATACTTAAGGATATTCTTGACAACTACCCAATGAGCATCACCGGGATCCGATTGGTACCTACTCGTTGCACTTAAAGCATACGAGACATCTGGTCGAGTACATAACATGGCATACATGATAGATCCTATTGCAGATGCATATGGAATCTTATTCATGTGATCCCTTTCTTCCTTAGTTGAAGGGGATTGTGTTTTTGATAGACACGGGCCATGTTGCATAGGTAGGATTCCTTTCTTAGAATCATGCATATTAAAGCGTCTCAACACTTTGTCTATGTATGTACTCTGACTTAGGCCAAGCAGTTTTTGTGATCTATCTCTATAGATCCTGATTCCTAATATATAGGCTGCTTCGCCCAGGTCCTTCATAGAAAATCATTTCCCCGACCAAGACTATACTTTTTGTAGAGTAGGGACATTATTTCCAATGAGTAATATGTCATCTACATATAATACCAGGAAGACGATCATGCTCCCACTAACCTTCTTGTAGACACAAGGCTCATCTTCATTCTTGATGAACCCGTATTGTTTTACTATTTCACCAAAACGAAGATTCCAGCTTCTGGAAGCTTGCTTCAATCCATAAATTGATCTTTGTAACTTACGTATCTTTTGGGCTTCTTCTGGTATGTCAAATCCTTCAGGATGTGTCATGTGCACATCCTCAAGAAGATTCCCATTAAGGAAAGCAGTTTTGACATCCATCTGCCATATTTCATAATCATGATATGCAGCGATAACAAGTAAAATCCGAACAGATTTAAGCATTGTAACTGGTGAAAAGGTTTCATCATAGTCAACCCCATGAATTTGTTTATATCCTTTTGCAACCAGTCTTGCCTTATAGGTATGTACTTTACCATCCATGTCAGTCTTTATTTTGAAGACCCACTTGCATCCTATAGGGTTAACTCCTACAGGAGGCTCTACCAAGGTCCAAACTTGGTTTATGTACATGGAATCCATTTCAGATTTTATGGCTTCTAGCCACTTCTCAGACTCGGAACCAGTTATGGCCTCTTGGTAGATCTTAGGCTCATCTTGATCCATGAGTAATACATCACCTTGATCAGTTATGAGATATCCATATCTCTTAGGTAGGTGACGTATCCTGCTTGACCTACAATGGTCTTGTTCTACTTGAGCAGGTTGCACTTTCACAACTACTTATGTTTCCTGCTCTAATTCCTCCATAGGTGTATCAATGCTTTGTGATTCTTGAATTTCTTCAAGCTCTACTTTCCTCCCATTGATTCCTTTGGAAATAAAATCCTTTTCTAGGAAAACTCCAGTTCGAGCGACAAACACTTTTCCCCTTAGAAGGATTGTAGAAATAATACCCTCTTGTTTCTTTAGGATACCCCATAAATAAGCATTTGTCAGATTTGGGCTCAAGCTTAGTTGAAATTTTTTCGTTTCACATAAACTTCACAACCCCAAATCTTCATGTAAGACATATGTGGTTTCTTAGCACTTCATATCTCATATGGTGTCTTCACAACCTTTTTGGATGGAACACGGTTAAGTGTGTAAGCTACTGTCAATACTGCATGTCTCTAAAAGGAGTTTGGAAGATTGGCGTGACTCATCATGGATCGGACCATGTCTAACAAGGTTCAATTTCTTCTCTCAGATACACCGTTCCATTGAGGTGCTCCAGGAGGAGTAAGTTGGGATAAGATCCCACACTCTTTCAGATGGCCATCAAACTCTGGGCTTAAATACTCACCACCTCGATCTGATCGAAGAGTTTTAATATTCTGACCTATTTGGTTTTCTACTTCATTCTTGATCTCCTTGAACTTTTCAAAGGACTCTGATTTGTGTTTCATTAAATACACATAACCATATCTACTGAAATCATCAGTAAATATGATGAAGTACCAAAAACCTCCTCTGGCTGGTATGTTCAATGGTCCACATACATCAATATGTATGAGGGCCAAAAGATCATTAGCTCTTTCACCTTTTCCTGTGAATGGAGACTTTGTCATCTTTCCAATTACACAAGATTTGCATGTCTCATATGATTCATAATCAAAAGAGTCCAAGAGTCCATCTTTATGGAGTTTGGAAATGCATTTCTCATTTATGTGGCCTAATCGACAATGCCAAAGGTAAGTTAGATTTAACTCATTAGGTTTCATCCTTTTAGTATTAATGTTATAAATTGGCATTTCAAGATCAAGGACATATAGTCCATTATTCATTTGTGCAGTAGCATAGAATATATCATTCAAATAAATGGAGCAACAATTGTTCTTTATTATAAATGAAAAACCAAACTTGTCTAAACAAGAAACAGAAATAATATTCCTACTAATTGCAGGTACATAATAACAGTTCTCTAACTGAATTATTAAACCACTAGGTAAAGTCAATATATAAGTTCCTACGGCTAAAGCAGCAACCTTTGCTCCATTGCCAACTCGTAGGTCAACTTCACCTTTTGCCAAATCTCTACTCCTTTTTAGCCCCTGCACATTGGTACAAATGTGAGAACCGCATCCAGTATCTAATACCCATGATGCCGAAGTAGATAAATTAATTTCAATAACAAAAATACCTGAAGTTGAAGTCTCTACTCCATTCTTCTTATCTTCTAGGTACTTTGGGCAATTTCTCTTCCAGTGTCCGGTCTTACCGCAACGGAAGCAGGTGCCTTCCTTTGCTATTCCTCCACTAGGCTTCAAAGAAGCAACAATGGGTTTGGGTTTGGCAACTTCCTTGCCTTTCCCTTTATCACCATGCTTGGTGGGTATTTTGTTCTGTCTCTTTCCATTTCCGATCATCAGAATGGACTTCCCTTTTGACTTCAGATTCTGCTCAACAGTTCTTAACATGGCTAGCAGTTCAGGAAGAGATTTGTCCATATCATTCATATTGAAATTAAGGACAAATTGACTGAATCTATCTGGCAACGATTGCAAGATCAAATCAGTCGCAAGTTCTTTTCCGAGGGGAAAACCCAACCTCTCAAGGTTCTCCACATACCCAATCATCTTGAGCACATGGGGACCTACAGGGGCTCCCTCAGCTAACTTGCCTTGAAAAAGGGCTTTTGAAACTTCAAACCTTTCATGCCTTGCTTGCTCTTGATAGAGCACTTTCAGGTGTTCGATCATATCGAACGCTGCCATGTTCTCATGTTGCTTTTACAACTCTGAGTTCATGGTAGCTAGCATGAGGCAAGCAGTTTCATTGGCATCATCGACATGCTTCTTATAAGCATCTCTTTCTGCCTTAGGTGCAGAACTAGGAGGTTCCTCTTCAGGAACAGGTTTCTCCAAGACATAAAACTTTCTATCATGTTTGAGGACAATCCTCAGATTTTGGTGCCAATCCAAAAAATTTGTCCCAAACAATTTTTCCTTGTCAAGGATTGATCGCAAAATGTTGTTAGAGGTGTTTGTTGTTATGGTAATTTACATGAAAGTAATGAAAATATAAGTATCAATAACATATTTAATTAGGCCTTTAATTAAATATGCTCCCACTATTTTACTCAAAGAAAATGACCCTCACCATTTGATTTGGAAAATCCCGTTCGAAGATTTTCTAGTGGGTCGAGATCCACATTTCACTTTGTTTTAAGTCCGCGTAGACGGATTACACAAAACTAGGTTATTTAGGTAGGAACCCCTTCCAATTGTATCTAATACAACTCTTGAATATTTTAGTTGGGTGAATAACTCCTTATTCCAATCCATCACATGGATCATTTCCAACTCTTGCTTCTAAACATATATAATCTTATTATAATTTGTTTAGTTAAGTTTAACCCATTGTTTTAGCAATTGGATATTACAATTATCCCATCGCACCTTACTAATATAGAATATGCACCTCGCGTAGGAGAAACCTACATTATTCGATACTAGTCTTAATGAGTGCTAAAACTTGGAAAGCATAAACTTAATATTTAATTTGAGGGAATTTGCATTTATTCTGATCTCACCGGCTTATTTATCATATAAATCTTCTCTCATATGCATCAACATATATTCACATGCATCAACATACATAATGAAATAGTTATGACCCCTGGCGCAATTGTTCTCCCAAGCCAATGAGAGAACCTAAGCTGACCTAATAACGATCTAAGCTTCTTCAAGAAAGACCTTCAAGGTTGTCCTCCTTTGATATTGTATTCTTATCTTTCTTCATAACATTACATTATATAAAAGAAACTCGTTTTACATATGAGGGAGTGAGATGAGAAAAGAAGTTACATTAAGAGATTAAAAGAGAGGCACGACACGCAGGTCGTATTTTAAAATCCCAAAACAAAATAAAGGAAAACTAAGGCCATAACCGATCACCACAAGACAATAATAATAAACACATTATTATTATTAATTTAAATTCTGTTAATTTATTAAAACCAAATTAAATTTTGGCGATCGATCACACTACGCAGAGTTAGCCGGGGGTTCCGCTGCCCGGTACTCATACGTGACTTGTTGTTCCGATCGGCTAAGATCTAGGTTCCCTTAGAGTCATTGATATCAAAGGCATTACAAGAATTCAAGACTATGAAACATATACAAACAAAAGCTTCCTATTTCAGTTACCTATCTAACTATGCTTTGGACTTAAGTCTCTCTTTTATATTTTCCTTCCCTTTTGTTCGGACAATCAAATTAGAGTAATTGATATAATGATAGTCATAATGTGCATAATATCGATCGATAAACTTTTTGTTTTTACACCAGATAAGCAATCACAAACCATCTTTATTTGCAAATGAAATTACACATTTTTGTATGTTTATTTATTGTCCATTTTGGGTTGACATTAGGGGTTCAACCAACGTTGGTCTGAATAATCGTTTGAGGGTTACCCAACTTAGTGAGTGCATTTGCCTTTTACCCCTATTTTTCATCTCTTAGGTGTTTATATTTTCTTTTTCTTTTTCTCTCAACCAATTATACATGCAGTGGGAATCAAACTTATACCAAACTGTCAGAATAAACTACTTTGGAAGTACTTCTCATATTCTAAGTACTATGGTACAAAATACATGTTAGACTCGTATCCTACCCGGGAAACTTAAGGTGTTCGAATAATATTGGTTTTATCAACTTTCCTACGGTCCCTAAACTTAGCTTATTATCCATTCAAACATATATACTTTATCGAGTATTTCTCAAACTCAACAGTTTTTTCATAATTTTTTTCTTAATGATCTCTAATTTGGGGAATCTAAATGTTATACATGCAACATACACACAAACTATCCTAAACAAAACATAACACATAGCAAAGGACAGAAACAAAAACGCGGAAATAAAAATATAAAAGGGAAACCCCCCCAAACTTAAACCAAACATTGACCTCAATGTTCTAGTAAAAGTAGAGGGATGTAAGGAGAAAACTCACATAACACCTTACTGAGGAGGTTGGAAGCTCCCCAAAGAGAAATGCAAAAGGAAACAACATGAAAATTAGGGGTTGACTCCCACTAAGCGCTTTGTTTAACGTCGGTTTAACTCGAAGGTCTCTGAGTGTCAGACAGTCAGGGTGATTCTTTAAAATACAATCCTTTAACTGCAAGCTTAATAGTCCTAGGGATCCATGGCCGCCTATCTAGCCATTTCTCGTATCCACTACACTCCTTTTCTTTCCTTCTATGGGGTGATTCATACCTATGAACATGTGGGGGTGGTTTTAGGAGATTTGTCTTTATGAATTAAACCTTTTCATCTTCCACCTCAAGGGTCAACCTTCCCCTCTTAACATCAACAATTTCTCTAGTTTCACGGTCCTCTAATTTCCTTTTTGTAGACAGGACCTTGACCAATGGTACATTGGTGTAGATTTTTTCCAATGTTTTTGTAGACCTTTTGTATTAGGCCCTTACCTTAGCCTCCATAAATATTTACAGGAAAAGAATCGATGGCTTGTAGGGAGTAGGAGAAGCATAAGGTGCTTTCTTTTGTACCTCTTCGACAACCTCCTTTTCAGGTGGTGTCGATGGAATTTCCTTAATCCCTACATTTTACTCACCAAAACTCTCCTCAACTTCTCTATTGTTCTCCCCGAAACTCTCAACTTGTTTTCCACTTCTGGCTATCACAATGTTCACATGTGCCTCGGGGAAGGGTCCTAGAGAGATGTGTGCAAGTTGGTAGATTTGGGTATCCAATGTGTTGTTGTTAGTCGTGAGGGACTCAACCATAGTTGTTAGATGCCTAAGGACTTCACTAATATGGAGATTTTTTTCTTTAAGATCTTTATTTTGGCGATTTTGTATCACAACAAAAATCTCCACTATAGGTTTTAGGTTAGACTTCCTAGGTGTTTGTGTCACAACAAAATTTTCATTAACTTTTCAAGGTTTGATTGTTGGGATCCCTATGGTCCCGTGACTTACTGGGGGTAGTTGTTGTAAGGAAAATCCAGGTAATTCTTTGACCCTGGATTATAGGTGTAGGTGTATAGGTTTTCACAACTATAGTTCTCATAATAGACCTTATCTTGGTTAGACACTCCTAAGAGGATCATTTTGAAAAAGGTCTCTTAATGGGAAAAAGTTAATAAATATGAAAAATTGCTTTAGTATATACTGTGTTGGAATAAAAATTTAATATCAAAATTATGTCTCTGACAACTGTAGTACCCAAAAATTTGCCCCCCCCCCCCCCATTTTGCTTTTTCATCTAATCCGTAACCTGAGATCCACCTAACCTCATTCATGTCTCACTCATATTCATCATTCATTCATGGTTAACTTCGACTAACAAACATCATGGATTCAAGGTTCTTGTTTCCCATAGCAGGATTGGATTAAAGATTTTGGTATCGCACATCGTGTGGGTTGCAACCCTGATTCTTGGTCTTGAGAGTTCTTGTTGTTTGGTTTCTGTGCATAGGCCGGGCTTCTAAAATCCTAGTTGTGGGCCCATGAATTGAGGAGTTGTTGGTGGAGCTTTGTGATTGGCTTAAAACCCTAATCAGGGATAATTTATGTTCAAGTGCTTTGCTCAACTGACCTTGGATTCAGGATTCATCAAAACCCTAAGCGTTGGAAGGTCAGGAATCACGTGATCTACTTTGAGGGGGTGAAAACCCTTGTTTATAACTATGGCATCAGCATCATGGGCTATACACTAAAAATTGAGATTTCGTCTGGTTCATCTGATCCATTACGGATGGTTCCTGTGCTTAGAAAATCCATGGTCCTGATTCATCGATTGGGATTCATTCAAAGCTTTGCATGGTCGTGATATGATGCTTGGTTGGTATGCATCTGAGTTGATTCTTAGCATGGAGTATTTAAGAGGCACATATTCAATTGTCCATAAGAAAATACACACTTTTACTTAAGGTGACTTTTGGTCAACTGTTGTTTTTTTGTCAACCAGTTGACCAGAGTCAATCGACACTTTTTCCTAATCTTTAATTTTATTTGATCTATCATGATCAATCGTGAAACCAAAGTCACTTTTAAACCACATACCATGTTCAATTTAAATTTTTCAAACAACTTTTCAAACCATCTTTGCTCATTACACGATCGTAAACTATTCAATGACCACTTACAATACTAGTTATTTTTAATACAAAACTATTCTATAACCAATTTCCATTATAGCCTTTTGTCCCATCCATGACCATTAGACTCAAACCAAATATTTCAAACCGAAAAGTTACAAAATGAACAAAATTCCAATTCCAATCATTCCAAAGAGGTAACACAAAATTACACCATTCATTACAATCCCAATCAAATTCCAAAATCACACCCATCCAATCTCCTTACAACGGATCCCAAATCCCATTCAGATTTAATGATGAGAACTACAAATTCCACTATCTAAAACATATAGTACAAGATTCATTACACTAAAGACATAATGCCAAACTATGTACATGTTTATTTTAGGCCACATCACCATAAAAGCCGACAAATGTAACTCAGTGGCAGCCTATTCTGATGCAAAGTTGTTTGAAGACACCATGTTAGAAGTTGTAAACAAAAAGTGGACATCAAGCAAAGTAAGCGTTTGATTCTGTGAAGCCTGGAAGTCTTGCAAGTGGGACATCTAACTATATATGGAAGATAGTGCAGGTGGACTGCAATAAGGCACATCAGCGGTTACACAAGGATCCAATGGTGACTTGGTGTTACCTCCAGAGTGACGGAACCGAGTGGGGTTATTTCCTAATCAGGAGGATCAATCCCTTTATGAATTTCGGTGTCCGGTTCGAGAGACACTCCTAGCCTTCACTATCATTTTCCAGCGGTAGTGAGTCGTGTCGCGACATTCTCGCGCCAACATTCTCAGACTGAATCAGTACAAGCATACCTGCAACAATCCGCCAGTAGCCAAACCTGCAGCGGTAATCCGTCGACCCTAACATCAAACCTTGATGTTCCGGCCCCGCAAACCATGGTACATCATAGCCCGGTTGCGCCAACTGTTCCATTCCCTTGCGTTCAAACTCTCCCTGTAATGCCATTATTGTTCATGTGATGATTTCGAGCCCCATGCTTCCCCTCAAATGCCCGCATCATACCAACAACAGCGTTGCATAAACCTGTAACATCCAACAAGCCATCATCAAATTACAAACAACAACATCTTGCCTATGAAGTAGTCCTGCATAAACCCTATACAAGTAGGCCAATAATGACGACGTGATAACCTGCAAAACCATTTGTCGAAACTAAACCTCACAAGGAAGGGCTCTGCATCACTTGCCACGATCCTTCAACAGCAGCTGCACGACATCAAATAACCAGAAACAAAGCATGAACTCTCACTTCCCACTACTTGCTCCCTCACTGGACTTCCGTTTCCCTCCCTCGCCGGTCAATGATCCCAATCTCGATAACAAGAGTCAACCAAGTTGATGTTGCAAGAGTGGACATTGAAATGTCAGCCATGTTGAAAGATTAGTTGGTCAAAGTATTTACCTTAACGAAGCCAAGAATACTATTTCAGTATGAAGCTGAGCTTAATTCTTTCCTTGAGTTCCTTATTTGGAGATTCTCAATTGGAGTGGATAAACCAACTCATGGCATTGCTCTTATGAATTGAAGGTAGAGTGATGAACGTGCAGTTGAATTAAGGGCTGAAGTGAGAACTGGTCTGGAGGAACCTGAAATCATTGTCGCCCAGAAGTTTTGGTGTTGTATTGCCGCTGTTGGTGGTCAGTATATTTGGGCTCGCCTATAATTATTCCTAGAATTTTGTAGATGGAGTGATACTGAGCGGAGAACGTCAGCACGACGCTTACAGGTCTTGATGCAGAGAATAGAAGGGATTGTCTGAGTTGCGGTACCTCATGGCCATGTACAAAACACCAATAGCAGAACATGCAGAAACAAGGCTTGGTGTTTGACAAAATGCAACAACAAAATGCAGAAGGATCCACCTGCAATTTCATGATGATAAACAACGATGACGGCAACCAGCGGTGATGCTTCAGCAGCAGATCCTACAACGGCTTCTGCCCTGCTGACCACTCCATAACTGTAGTGAAAATGGAAAATACTGACAACTGCATGGTCAACAAGTTCCATATTTTCTACCTGACTTCTCAGCTGAATCTTCCACTGCATGGCTCAACCTACTCTTGATACTCTATTGTGTTTGATTGCTTCTAGGAAATCTCCCACTTCCTTCTTGTATTGGAACTTCGCCACTCTCTGAATTACTCCCAAAGGACTGTGATTCCTCCAGACTGTGCTTTGCATTCATCCCTTGCTTATCTTTCCACAAAGAAGCCAAGCTAGAGAAGCAACTAAAATGAGAGTTGTAAGGGTCGAAAATGAGTATGACAAAAATCTTGGCATTGAATTTACAAGATAGAAATGAAGATGGTCCTACGAATTCCGTTAAGGTAATTGTTGGTGCTGAAGACGACACATCTGAACAACTTCTAACAGCCTCGGATAAACCTGCAAAATGCAACAAAGTTTCAACCAAAGCCAATAATTCTCAACAGATAGTTTCACCAACTAAACAAAAGACCAACAACATAACAAATTCACGGCAATTCATGACACAATTCACCACAAACAATAAAAATTATCACTTTCATTTGCCAATGGTGAGTTGGATGTTGTTGAAGCTATGGTTGATGATGTTATGAACGTGTTGGATAGAACTATTGGTTTAGCTAGTTTGTCTCCTCTTCATGGTCGGATCGAGGTGTTTTCTATGTTGTTGGAGCAAAATGGTAAAGTTGATGTCTTGAATCGTCACAAACATGCGTCGTTAAAGTTGGTTGTGATGCATGGAAAGACCGGTTGCATGGAAAAGCTTATTCAAGCTGGAGCTAATATATTGATGTTTGATTCTATTTTGTCGAAGAACTTGCTTGAACTATGCTGCGTGTTGTGGCCATGTAGATTGCCTAAAGGCTATTCGTTCAGCTGCTCATTCCACGCCTGTTGCAGATTCTTGGGGATTTGCCAGATTTGTGAATATAAAATGTGGAAATGGTGCTATGCCACTGCATCTTGTTGCTCGCCATAGACAACTTGAATATCTTCATTCCATTTTAGCCTCGGGGCTGTTCCTGAAAATTCAAGCAAAGCCGAGAGTTAACTTTAGAGAACTCTACACCATACCAGTCTACACTACCATGACCACATGTACACGACCCAACTGAATTGACCGTAACGGAATGCAATAACAATCTCCCAACAAATTAACATCACCAGTCCATTACAACCAACGGTTTTCACTTAGAAACCATAACAGAAAGCAAAAAAAAAACCATAACATAATAGTCATTAAACAGGTTTTCTTAGTAGATTAACAAACCTCATTGATGGAATCTCTTCGCCACACCGGTTTTCGGTTGAACAAGACTTCCAACAAACCCGAAGCAGTTTTTCAGTTAATCCAAGCGGGCATTAACAACTTCCTCTCCGACACCGGAGCAAGTCACAAAAGGTTTATGGCTAGCCTCCGCCGATGGCCAAGGGTGCAGTGAAGTTATGGTATAAGCGACCCGTTTCCTTGTGTTTGGAAGATGGAATGCTTGACTCGGTTTCACATAGCTTCACAGGGTCCTGCAACACCTGCATAAGCTAACTATCATTACAAATCTTTAATCTAACATCTAACTTGATATAGAAGAACCCAGTTTGATTCACAGTTAACGTACTCATTTGTTTCTACACACCAAAGCCTTTCATAAGTCCAAGCCAAAGTCCCTAACCTGCAACATAAACAACGAGTCAATAAAAACCCTTCCAATGTGACATTAATCTAACAGTAACCTGCAGTAGCCAGTCAAGTTCCCACTCGCTCACTAACCAACATCTACACACATAACTAACCGAGTTTCTCTAATATAACTAACTTAGTTTTTCCATTTAACTCAGTGATTTGAGTTTAACTAACTCCAAGCCACCCTCAACTAATTCCTATATACGAAGCTAGCAAGTCCCGAACCTCAACTCTATTTAAGGGCTTGATCACTCACATTTTGAGCCCTTGGCATTTTTTGGCATAAACCTGCACTCTCTCTCTCTCTCTCTTGCAACCTTTTCCCTCGCCATCACCAGAGCTCTTTTTCTCTTTTAAAGAAGCCATTGAAGCTTCACATCGAAGCTTCAATTCTGCTTGAGCTAAGCCTCCCCAGTCTCTTTTCATCGTTCGCAAATTCAGAAGAAGAAGAAAGAAGAAGAGGAAATTGCAGAAAGCACATAGAGAAACTCACCTATGAGCGACATCGACGACACCGGAACCTCCGCGGCGCTTCATTCTAGTAAGTTACTTCGATTTATCATAACTCATGGCGTCATGTTTTCATTCCATTGCTTGTGCGAATTGCTAGCCTCGTTTCCATGTTGTTCTTGATATCGGTTGAAGTTTTGGCCTTGAGTCCATTCTATTGATGTGAAGGGAGCGGAATTATGGCTTGAATCTTCCAACTACAATTCCTCCGACCTGTTCATGATTCTGTGCTCTTCCATTTTGTTAGAATTCTTTAATCCCTTTCGGCTTTGTCACCATCTTCTAATCTTCTTCATTTTTGTAACTATGAAAAACCTTCAAGAAACTTCAATCTCCTATCTTCTTCGTCACCTTCCTCTCCACAAAATCTTCACACGTCTTCATCGCCTGCCTCGCTTCAACAACCATCGCAAGCGCACACGAGCAAGGCTTCGTATCAATCTCAATACGCTGTCGCACGCGACAAAGGAGCAGCGCCAACATCCTTCATCTTAAAACAACAACAATGTCGCGAATTGAAGTGTGATAAGCAAAGAAGAGGATCGAAACGCAATCGACGTCAATTTCGTTTTCGAATTGAAGGGAGAAAACTGAATTCGTTCATCTTCGTCAAATTTTGGGTTGTTCGTGCAAGATCGAAGCGATTCCGAATTTCTTGCGCCGTGTTTGTTGTCTCAGTGCCGATTTGAGATCGAATGAGGAAGATGTAGTTTTGCTTTTGTTGCCATTGAGTTTTAAATTTGGGTGTGTGGTTCGGCAGGGTTCATGTTGAGCGTTAGATCGGAGTGGGGTTTTGATTTGAAGAAGCACTGGCTTAGAGTCGTGGGGAGGACGCTGTCAGCTTCCGGTGAGGTGCATCTCACTCCGTTCATGGAATTTCGGTGGAGAATTTCGACTGGCCAATTCTTGGAGATTTCGTAGGGATCTTGAAACCCGGACGAATTCTTAGTGAGGCTTGGGCCTTTGGCCCGAACAAACTAGCCTTTGCTTGTTTCAACCCTATTCAAAATTCACCCCTGGCCCAATACTCATGTCCACCATTAAATTTCTTAGTTAATTCACTAATCATAGTTAATTTTTGTTGATTAACTTTGTTTTTCTGATTAGAATTTACATCATTTTTTATCTCGGTAGGAAATAGGATTTTCTTGGCTTTATTGTCAATTGGGCGTTAACATAGAATCGTTTGTTTAAATAGGTTTAATTAGATATTAATGTGATTTAGTTGGATTAGGAATTAGGTTAATCATAATGATTTTGATCCTTAGGGTTAGAATGCAATCATTGTAGGACTTAACATAGAATTTTAGTAATGATTTTAATCAATATTTTGACATGCTCCCTTAGGACTTCTAACATAGAATTTTAATCAATTTCAATACATGATCCCTTAGGTTAGTTCTAACAATGACTAACTTCAATTAGATCCAAAAATTAGTTCCCTTCAAAACTAAAACAAAACCCCCGATTAAATTGATCAAAAGCAATTTTGATTAGTTAAATCCTTTGAACTTATATAATCCCACAATCTAATTGAGTGACCACCTTGGTCACTTAGTAGGACTTTTCTTTCACGCTGTGGAGCTCAAGGCCTCGAGACAAGATCTTCAATCAAGGCATCCCCAGTCATACCAAGCAGCGAATTATACAAGACAATTCAAAGGTCAACACTTGGTAAAAACGATTCAAATTGTACGAAATGAGCCTTAAGTAATAAGGAATGATGAGAGGGAGTCTCTCCTACCCTTGTCTAGAGCGACTTTGCGTATGGGGCGTATGCCCCAAATATTCAAAGTGTTCGCCCTTATTCATATACTTTAGTGCAAGATGAATCAATTAAACTACCAAGTCTTCACACAAGTTCAATATCAACACAAGGATCAACAACAAAGGTTCTTCACCAGCAACTTGTCAGTCAAGATAAGTATCATGCCTTTCAAGTCTTAAGTGATAAGAAATGATGAGAGGGAGTCTCTCCTACCCTTGTCTAGAGCGACTTTGCGTATGGGGCGTATGCCCTAAATATTCAAAGCGTTCGCCCTTATTCATAGACTTTAGTGTGATCAATTGACTGTCAAGTCTCTTATCGCTTCATTCTCATACTTAATTCATCATTCTATTCAATTCAATCTCAATCATCCATTTCCTCTTGCATCCATTCAATTTCTTTTCATCCCTAGTGGGCTGAACTACGAAAGCTCTGATTTCCTCATTTCACAATGAGGATCCGTAGGCAGGAGAACCCGGTTTCTTGGTGAGCTCTATCTTATTTATCAATTTATCTTCTCTATCCCATGGATCACTCTCCATTCATGCAATCTATACCATCTTTTCAAGATCAATCTTACTTCTCCTTGGACTCCTTGTCCTTCCTTTTAGGACGTCCTAAGGACAACCCGTCTCTTCAATCGAGGTTTGTTTGGCGCTTATCCCAAACACTAACTTCATCTTTGTTTGGCGCTTATCCCAAACACTAACTTCATCCTTGTTTGGCGCTTATCCCACACGCTAACTTCACCTTTGTTTGGCACTTATCCCAAACACTAACTTCACCTTTGTTTGGCGCTTATCCCAAACATTAACCTCATCCTTGTTTGGCTCTCAACTCAAATGCTAACTTCATCCTTGCTCTTCGATTAAGAGTTTATCCTTCTCTTGGATCCAAGTTACTATCCTGATTTGATCTCGAATTGCCAATTCACCAGCAAGTGGTACACTACTCCTTGCACTCCATACTACCAATCTCTCTTTCCATTCTCGTAGTTCCGAACTACGAATGCTCTGACTTTCTCATTGCACAATGAGAATACGTAGGTACGAGGATGCGAATCCTTGGTGAGCATACTTCTAATTATTCATCCTTCGCCTTAGGGCACCATTCATATCTTTCATAATTCACTATCTACCTTCGATCATAAATCGTTCATCCAGTGACATACTGTCTCTTTGACATCGAAATACACCTTCTTTGGTATTCCATACACATTCTTTTAGGACACTTGATACAGTCCACATTTCATGCGTAGAGTTGTTTGGCGCTAATCCCAAACATTTAATTCCTTCTTTTTAGCTAAAACCCTACAGTGGCGGTCCGCTAGTCCACATATTGGTTAACGCGGTTTTCCTCTATGGTAGAAATCTCACTTCTCTTATGGATTCCAATACACTTTCACCTTTCGATTTCAAACAATACTTATCCAGTCACTCATTACCAGATACTCTATTATGTGACTTCAGTCACTTCACTCCATTCATTCCCATGATACCTTCATGCTCTACCTTCTTTCACTTCATGTGATATACCAGTTATCTTTGAGCTAAATACAATATCCCTTTGTGCTCCATCTTGTACCTCCTTGTGAACCAAGAGTTGTTTGGCGCTTATCCCAAACACCTAATTCCCCTCTTTTCGGTTGTTCCAGACAGTGCTATAAGTGCTATACACCCTCATTTGTCGGTTCAAACAACCTGTTCACTCTTGGGTCCACATTTTCACCCCTTGTTGGAGTTCAAACAATATTATCTTTTGGTTCAGACCATACCTTTGATCACACTTCTTTCCACCTCCTGCCCCATTAGTTCTCTGAACTAGGGAGCTCTGAATTCCTTATTGCATTATGAGGATACATAGGCATGAGGGCCCCAATCCTCACCGAGCACTTAATCTATTTCTTTCCTTCCCCTTATTCTTTTGCGAGTAATCTCTAGTTAACACTTATTCGAGCGAGAACAATCAAAACGGTTCCCATGGAGTACCATGGATGTTTGGGGTGCTAATACCTTCCCCTTACATAACCGACTTCCTTACCCAGTATATCTCTTCCCCTGGGTTTTACCGATGTTTTCCCTTCCCTTTGGGGATAAATAAAGTTCGATGGCGACTCTGTTGTATGTTCGAGCATGCGATACGTTCGGGTATATTTCTGCTAGCTTCAGCTGGCGACTCTGCTGGGGATACTTCGCTACTTGGAGTACTTCCTAGTCGCTAGAAGGAGTCGAGCCTAGTTTAGTTTGTTTCCTCGCTAGTTTCTAGGTGTTCATCTTTATACCATACTCGCTTTATTTTATTTGCTATTTACTTTATTAATGCATTCTGGCATCCTGGATATCTGTATGCGCTGTTGTTTGGGTTGGGATGTTGATACACGAGAGAGAAGCTCTATACCCGAGCTTGAGTATACACACAGGATAGTAACGTGACTAAAGTCATGTTTGACGTCCGTAGAGTTATTCCATGATTATGGTTGACACGAGACGTCACACCTAGAGTAGATCCTTTTGGGAGCATCATTGTCCGACGAGTCATTCGTCCAAGACAATGGTATCTCAAATTGGGTCATTGACTCTAGGAACCTTCTAGGACCACCCTTTAAAGATAGCACACACTTGTGAGGGGATATGGGTCTTTCTTGCAGGAAACTAAGACTCTTCATACTCGTGTTCTTGTGCATATGTCGAACTTTTGAACCTGCAACAAACAGATTATGCAGTCTATCCAGCGAATGCCAGAATTCTGACTATGTGACATCCTGTCATCATTTGCATCACATAACATCATTACATCATTGCATTAACCATTACATGTTACATTTGCATTTTTCAGGGACCTACTGTTCCAGTTGCTAGTGTCAGTACAACCATGGATAAGACCGACCGAAGAAAAACCTATCAATATAAATTAAGAGACTCCAAGGTTGACGAGTTGAGGAAGCTCAGCGAGTGCCTTACCGAAGATTACCGAGTAGCCTTCAAGCGAGCCTATGGCAATCTGTTGGGGATTTTAAATACCAAGGAAGATTCAAGGTTGATGTTTACTTTTGCACAGTTCTATGACCCCACCTTGCACTGCTTCACATTCCAGGACTTCCTTCTAGCTCCCACACTAGAGGAGTTTGCTTATCTACTACAGTTGCCAGTCAAGAACCAAGCACCCTACATGATTGATGAAGACTTCCTAGATTCAGCAGATATAACTTAGGCCTTGTGCATGAAGAATGATCTAGTTGAGGCTACGCTCCGAGTCAAGGGTAACACGTAGGGCCTACCGTCCAAATTCTTATTTGAGAATGCTGTGATATTTGCCAGCAATGGAAGCTGGGACACCTTTTACGCCAGCTTTGCATTACTCATCTATGGATTGGTGTTATTCCCGAATGTTGAAGGTTTCGTTGACAAGACCGCTATCACCATATTCATCTCCCAGAACCTGGTTCCCACCTTACTAGCTAATGTATTCTTCTCCTTCCATTGGAGAAATATGAAGAAAGGGGGAACCATCAATTGCTGTATTCCTTTGCTTCAGAAATGGATTATGTCCCATCTTCTGAAGAAAGGGTCGTTTGTTGATAATGTGGGTGATCTGAAATGGTCACAAAGGTTGATGTCATTAGATGCTGAGGGCGTCGTCTGGTTTAGTCTCAATTACTTGAGAATGGAGTTCATATTCCGATGTAGGGAGTTCCCAAACGTTCCTCTTGTCAGCACAAAAGAGGGTGTGATAAACTATAATCCTGTCCTCTTATTACGACAATTGGGATATTTGCTCAAAGAGAAACCTGAAGACCGTTTGTTGGAAGAGATGTTGTTGGCCGAAGGGGTTGAGAGTCTAGAGCTGATGAAGAAAGTACGTAGAGCGTGGGGCAAAATACAGCGGGTGGGAAAGAAAGACCTGGGCAAACAGCTGTGTACTGTGACTACCTCCTATGCTAATTGGGTGAAGTCAAGGGCCAAGTTGATCAAACTGCCATACCCGTGGGAACCTTCCATGTGCATCAAAGCCCCCAAGCCATTTGTCGCTGTCACTTCTGAAGTGGATCGCCTCAAGGAAATCATCAAGAAGTTGAAAAAAGAGAACGCCGGTCTTCGTTCCAGCCTGATAAAAGTCACCTCAGAGAAGAATACCCTGAAGGCCAGCCTCAGTCAAAAGAGGGAAAGGTTCAACAAAGCAGATACTGACATCCAGATTGAGCAAAACAAAAGGAGAAAGGTGGGAGATGCTCTAAAAGGGTCTTTTGAGACCATTACGAACAAGAAGAAAGAGTTAGCTGAAGCCCAGTATCGTGCCTGCAAGCGAGAGATTGACTACCAAGGTCAAATCAAATCTCTACAAGACCTATTGGAGAAATCGCTAAAGGAGTTGAAGGATGAGCAAGATCGCGCCAAGAAGCTAGAAACAACCCTCGCATAACTCCAAAGTGACATTGACAAAAAGGTTTGAAGAGATACGATCCTTGAATCGCCATGCCCATCAAAACTTGGAGAAAAGGAAGCAGCTGCAAGAGGAAGCTACCCAATGGGAAATTCAGAGTCATCACTTGTAAGTTCTCTTAGACTAGAAGGAAGAATTCGTACAAGACATCTTGAATGGACCAAGTCTTTCCTTAATACATAACCTCGTCAGAGATGCCCAGTATTGGACAGACAGACATGCTCGCTTGGCCGAATTTGCTAGCCAATCACTCGAGGACCTTCCTGGGTTATTGAAGAAGGCCTATGCTGACATGTTTCCTCAGAACACCCCGAAGACTGTTTTTCATTTTGTTTCTGTATGTAGGGTTGTTATGGGAATGATCAAATTTGATCTTCATGCTAGTGCATCGAAATGACCTCGAGTTGTAATAATTTGTACTGTTTGTCATTCAAATGAATAAAAGAGATTTTGTTGAAATGCTTATGTTGTCTTATCCTTGCTCACTGTATGACTATGTATGCACACTGGCACACTAACACCCTAGAAATAATATTTTTTCTATTTGTTAAACATGCATATATTACATTCATAGCATAAAGCTGTCAGAAAACAAAATGCTTACACTCGCCGTTTTACTGCAGCAACAACGACGACTCGTCACTCGTACTACAAACGTTCAAGCAAAGCTAAGATCATGGCCGAATACGAAGCCGACAATGTTGCTGTTCGTGAATCCCTTGCCCAGGTGCAAGGAGAGATGAATGTCTTCAGGGGCAATATGGAGACCATCCTGGAGCTCTTCCAATCTCAGAGGAACCCTGCCTATGCTGCTGCCAATGTCACCCGTGCTGCTGGGGTGACCATTTCTGATGCTACTGCTGGCACTACCGTTGATCCTCCGGCAGAAACTATGGTGCCCAACACTGGGAACCGCCAGGTGGTACCCGCGGATCCCACTAGGCTTGCTGCTGCCTACCTGTGGGGAATGCCTCCTCACCTTGCTGTCAACCTCACTAGTGGGGGAGCTTTCTTCCCTCACTCGGCTCTCGCCACCGTTGCAGGAAACTCTGGTTTTCTTTGGGTTCTCCCTGCTCTCCACACTACTCCGGTCATTGTTGTTGACCCGGAGGACAACCAGGGCCAGGTCCTTGACGACCTCCCCAATGATGATGAAGACTATCGAGGCCCGCGCCTCCACTTCCAACTGCCCAGCCAGACTGCTCAAGCTACGAGCACTGGCCAGATCCCCGTCCCTTTTGGCTACCCAGGGGCAGGACCTGTGCCCATGATGATGACTCCTGCATCCCAGTATATGCAGACAGGGGCACCTCAGACTCCCAATGCTCAACCTGGGATGCAATACTTTCAACCCCCCACTGCTGCTCAGACTGTGACAACAGGTTTTTCTTACCCGCCAATATGGTTCAATCCGAGCATGTCAGCGCCAATTGCTCCTGAAGCCTCTCGACCGGCTAGTCAGGTCGCTCCTCCTGTTGTTTATCTGGCCAGACCAGCAGATTACCAACTCCTGGACGACAGAATAAGGGCCATTGAGGGCTTCTCTTCTTTTGGGATAGATGCTCGAGACCTTTGCTTGGTCCCGAACGTGGTGTTACCCCAGAAGTTCAAAGTGCCTGATCTCCCGAAATACAATGGTCTTAGCTGTCCTCGCAGTCACCCCACCATGTACTGCAGGAAGATGGCTTCGCATATTGATAACGACAACCTCCTGATTCATTGCTTCCAAGACAGCCTGATTGGGGCTTCCTTGGATTGCTATATGAGTTTGGAGCACTCGAAGATCCGATCATGGAGAGAGCTCTTTGAGGCATTCTTGAAACAATACAAATACAACCTTGACATGGCTCCGACAAGGCTCCAACTACAGAACTAGTCACAAAGGTCTAATGAAACCTTCAAAGAGTATGCTCAACGGTGGCGCGAAATGGCGTCTAGGGTTCGACCAACACTACCTGACAATGAGTTGGTTGACATATTTATGGGCACGTTGCATGGGCTGTACTTTGAGAAAATGATTGGCAGTTCATCAACAAACTTCGCCGATATGGTCACAATTGGAAAACGTGTTGAAAGTGGGTTGAAATCGGGGAAAATAACGGACACGACCGCGTCGCAGTCAGTCAACAAAAGACCGCATGGGGGCTTCACGAAGAAGAAGGAGGGGGAAGCAAACACTGTGATGGCGAAGGCTCTCCCCCGACATTGAGTTCCGACAACCCCTATGCCGTATTATCCATACAAGTACATTGCCGCAACTCAATACCAACAGCCGCCTTTCCAATATCAACCGCAGAGAGACAATCGAACATCAACATCCAATCAGAGAAATCCAAACCAACAATATCGAGCATAGAACCGAGGGAACAATTTTGGGAACCGCCCCCAGTTTGACAAAATCCCGGTGCCGTACTCCGAATTAGTCCTCAATCTGGTTCATGTGGGGGCAATCATACCAAAGAAACCGAATGTAAAGACCAATCCTTTGCCGAATCATAGCGGCGCGTCAGTCAACGCCGTCATTGAGGAGGTAAATGCTGAGGTCGTACTGAAAGTTGAAGAGGTGAAGACTCCGATGTTTGTTGTGTTACAAAAACTTGAACAATTTGGGTTTTTAGAAGAGGTGCATGAAGATTGTACAGTATGTGAGTTTGATCCCGATAGTTGCGAGCAGTTGAAAGAGTGCGTGCAGGCACTAATGGACCAAGGTTTAATACAATTCTCTAAAGCTCAAGCAGCAGAAGAGGTAGAGTGATTGAACCGATAACAATTGTATACAGGAAGAAGAAGGTTGAAGCTCCTCCCAAGAGGATTCAGCCGATCCATTTCCGCGTCCCAACTCCATTTCCGTATCAGAACACCAAGGTAGTGCCTTGGAATTATGAGACTACATCGTAAATGGGAGGGAAAGAAATCTGCATTCCTGATACAGAGATCATCAATATCGCTGGAGAGGGAGGCATGACTCGAAGTGGCCGTGTATTTGCTCCTAAATACATTCCTATGGTGTCTACAGCACCCACAATTGTCTCACTTAAAGAGCAGGCAACTCCTACGCCCACACCGCAGGCAAAGACAACTGTACTCGCCACTCCGACCGTGACGGCTGCTCCGGTGGTGACGAGAGTTATTGACAATGACAAAGTTGCAGAGGCCAAAGTATCCAAAGGGAAAGGGCCGATGGTTGAAAAAGAACAGTCTGAGGATCACAAGAAGAGTATCACCTTTGAGGAAAGTCAGGAATTCCTCAAATTGATCAGAAAGAATGACTTCAAGATTGTGGAACAGTTGAATCAGACGCCTTCTAAAATATCCATTTTGTCTTTGCTATTGAGTTTTGAGGCTCATCGCAAAGCATTGTTGAAAGTTCTAAATACCGCTCATGTGATGCAAGATATCACGGTCGATCAATTTGACGACGTGGTTGCCAACATCATCGCTAGTAGGTATCTGGGATTTAATGAAGAAGAGTTACCTCCTGAGGGAAAGGCCCACAACAAAGCACTACATATTTCGGTCACATGTACTGACTCTCTCTTATCCTGAGTCCTTGTTGATACTGGATCCTCGCTTAATGTATTGCCAAAATCTACATTAAGTCAGTTACAGTTTAAGGGGCCCGAGATGAGAACCAGTGCACTGATCGTCATAGCTTTCGATGGTTCCCGAAGGTAATTGGGGAGGTTGATTTGCCGATTTGTGTTGGACCACACCAGTTTGATATTACTTTTCAAGTCATGGACATCAATCCAGCCTACAGTTGTTTGTTGGGTCGACCGTGGATTCATGTCGCTGGGGCAGTCACTTCTACTTTGCATCAGAAGCTGAAGTACTTGATAGATGACAAGCTGGTAATTATGTGTGGTGAAGAGGATTTGCTGGTCAGTGAACTTTCGTCTTTCAGATATGTCGAAACAGATGAGGGGATCGTCGAGGTTCTGCTCCACTGCCTAGAGTTTGAAAATGTCAGTTCTGCATCCGCCAACAACAATCAATCATCTGCTACCATCATATCCTCAGCGAAGAGTGCCAAGCAGACATTGGAGAAAGGCCCTCTTCCTGGTTGGGGTAAGGTCGTCAATGTGGCAGAAAAGCGCGACAAGTTTGGTATTGGTTATCACCCAGCAACATGCAAGGTGAGTCCAAAGAAAAAGCAATTCAACCCGGTCAAGTTCAACAGCGCCGACTATCAAAATGAGCATACCGTAGCGGTCATCGAAGAGTCCAGTGGTAGCAAGCCAGGGGCATCCAGCCTTGTTCGCAGATGTCCTCCAGGATTCAAGCTTCCCAACTGGATGGCCACCGTGATACCTATGGTGTACTTGGAAAAAACGTAATGCATTTTGTTTTCTCCGTCCCTCGTCCTTGCCCGAGACGAGAGGACAACTTGTAAGGACCCCCATGTTTAAAAGTATTATGTGAATAAATAAAAGTACTTTTTTGCATGCAAAACTCGTGTTCCTTTTCTTTCAGATATTTTTTGTTTTCACTAAAAACAACGAAATGGCAAAAGATTTCTTTTTCTTTTTTCCACTTTTTCTCAAAAATAAAAAGAATACTAAAATAAGCTCATCATATGCAGAGAAAATAAAATCACCGATTACAACATGGCTAAAATCAACTATGAATCTGGACTTCCAATCAACCGAGCTGAAGATGATAGTGAGGAAGATTGCGAATTACCAACTGAACTAGCACGACTCCTTGAGCACGAGGAGAAAGAGATTCAGCCATACAAAGAACCAGTGGATGTCATTAATTTGGGTTCTGAAACTGACAAAAAAGAGGTGAAAGTAGGGGCATCTCTCGCTAAGCATGTACACTCCGAGTTGGTAGATCTGTTACGTGAATATGTGGACGTCTTCGCGTAGTCGTATCAGGATATGCCAGGGTTAGACACCAGCATTGTTGAACATCATCTACCACTCAAGCCTGAATGTCCTCCAGTTAAGTAGAAGCTCAAAAGGACCATACCCGATATGGCACTCAAGATCAAGGAAGAGGTTAAAAAGCAACTAGATGCTGGTTTCTTAGCCATTTCTGAGTATCTGCAATGGGTTGCTAATATCGTTCCAGTTCCTAAGAAAGATGGTAAAGTCAGAATGTGTGTAGACTATCGAGACCTCAATAGAGCCAATCCAAAGGATGACTTCCCTTTGCCTCATGTTGATGTTTTGGTTGACAACACATCTCAATTCTCTGTCTTTTCTTTCATGGATGGGTTCTCCGGGTACAATCAGATAAAGATGTCACCAGATGATATGGAGAAGACAACCTTTATCACGCCTGAGGGAACTTACTGCTACAAAGTCATGTCATTCGGCTTGAAGAATGCAAGGGCAACATATCAACATGCCATGGTAACACTCTTTCACGACATGATTCATGAAGAGATTGAGGTTTACGTGGACGACATGATTGCCAAATCCATAACTTAGGAAGATCACTTGGTCAATCTGAGAAAGTTATTTGTCAGACTCTGAAAGTTTAAACTGCGTCTGAATCCAGCCAAATGTACTTTTGGAGTCCGATCAGATAAACTTCTGGGTTTCATAGTCAGTCAGAAGGGTATTGAGGTTGATCCCGACAAAGTTTGAGCCATCCAAGATATGCCAGCTCCCCGAACAGAAAAGGAAGTCCAAGGTTTCCTTGGGCGAGTTAATTACATCTCCAGATTCATATCTCACCTGACAGCTACCTGCGAACCGATTTTCAAGTTGTTGAGAAAGAATCAATCGATTATGTGGAATGACGATTGCCAATGGGCATTCGACAAAATAAAGAAGTACTTACAAGAACCACCAATCCTGGTACCACCGGTTCCTGGTAGACCACTCATCATGTACCTGACAGTGTTGGATGAATCTATGGGTTGTGTTTTGGGTCAACATGACGACACAGGAAAGAAAGAACATGCTATCTACTATCTCAACAAGAAATTCACTGAATGTGAGACCCGATACTCACTTTTAGAGAAGACTTGTTGTGCCTTGACTTGGGTTGCTCGACGCCTGAGGCAATATATGATTTGCCACACTAATTTATTGATATCCAAGATGGATCCAATAAAGTACTTATTTGAAAAACCTGTTGTTACTGGAAGAATTGCCCGGTGGCAAATGCTGCTCACCGAGTATGATATACAATATGTGACCCAGAAAGCAATAAAAGGGAGTATTATGTCTGACTATCTAGCTCACCTGCCTGTTGAAGGCTACCAATCATTAAAGTTTGACTTTCCAGATGAGGACATCGTGTTTATCAGAGGTTTTACTATGCCAGGCTTCGAGGTAAGCCTCGAACCAGGATCGCGATGGACGCTCGTGTTCGATGGTGCTTCCAATGCCCGAGGTCATGGTATAGGTGTTATTATCACTTCTCCAACTGGTTTCCACATCCCCTTTACCGCCAGATTATGTTTTGACTGCACCAACAATATGGCAGAATACGAAGCATGTATCTACGGTTTAGAGGCGGCGGTCGACTTGAGAATTAAAATCCTTGAGGTATTCGGTGATTCAGCTCTAGTAATCAGTCAAGTGAAAGGCGATTGGGAGACTCGAGATAGCAAGTTGATACCCTACAAAGAGCATATCAGAAAACTGATCCCTTACTTTGATGAGATCTCCTTTCATCATATTTCTAGGGAAGAAAATCAGTTAGTAGATGCTTTAGCTACGCTGGCATCTATGTTTAAAGTCAAATGGAAGAATGAGGCACCATCCGTCCAGATTGACCACTTAGATGAACCTGCACATTGTCTAGCAATTGAGGTTGATCCTGACGATAAGCCTTAGTTCTATGACATAAAGACATTTCTGGAGAAACGACAGTACCCTGAGGGTATATCCATTATCGATAAGAAGGATCTAAGAAGACTCTCTTCTAAGTTCTTCCTAAATGGTGATGTGTTGTATAAGAGGAATTATGATTCTGTACTGCTCAGATGCGTGGATAGACACGAAGCTAGTACAATCATAAGGTCCATACACGAAGGTTGTGAGGGTGTACATACGAAAGGTCCTGCTATGGCTAAGAAGATTCTCCGAGTTGGTTATTATTGGACAACAATGGAGGTTGATTGCTACAACTTTGTGAAAAAATGCCATAAGTGCCAGATATATGGTGATAAGATCTTTGTACCACCAACTCCGTTGAATGTCCTAACTTCTCCATGGCCCTTTTCTATGTGGGGCATAAATATGATTGGGATGACCGAACTTAAAGCTTCCAATGGACATCGATTCATCCTAGTCGCTATTGATTACTTCATGAAGTGGGTCGAGGCTGCTTCATATGCCAATCTCACTCGACAAGTGGTTACCCGGTTTATCAAGAAAAAGATAATCTGCCGCTAAGGGATACCTAGCAAGATCATCATTGATAACACCAGTAATCTGAACAATACTATGATGAGGGAGTTATGAGAAGAATTTAAGATCGAGCACCACAACTCTTCACCATACCGGCCCAAGATGAATGGCGTCGTAGAAGCAGCTAACAAGAATATCAAGAGAATCGTCCAGAAGATGGTCAAGACATATAAGGACTGGCATGAGATGTTACCTTTCGCCTTGCATGGTTACAAAACCTCAGTCCGCACATCCACTGGGGCAACTCCATACTCTCTGGTTTATGGGATGGAGGTTGATCTACCAATCGAAGTTGAGATTCCTTCACTCAGAGTCATCATAGAAGCAGATCTTGATGAAGCTGAATGGGTTCAATCTCGATATGACCAACTGAATCTAATTGAAGAGAAGCGTTAGACGCCCGTCTGTCATGGTCAGTTATACCAAAGGCGTCTCAAACAAGCTTTTGATAAGAAGGTTCTTCCCCGGTCGTACCACGCTGGAGACCTCGTGCTCAAAAGATATTCTGCCATTCACTCGGACCCGTGAGGCAAATGGACTCCCAACTATGAGGGACCGTTCGTAGTCAAGAAGGCCTTCTCAGGTGGGTCTCTAATCCTCAATAAAGTTCAGTTATTCCATCCAATGTGTTGTTCAATGTTTTGTATGCAAAATAACTGACTTGTCTTAAATCATATAATGCTTTAAAATTTTGGGGAATAATAAAAGGCTACATTAAAGAGAAATAATTTGCATTACCGTTGAAATCCGATAAACCTGATAGGTGATGGGTGACTCAACAATAGTGTTGCTTGGATGCCTGTTACATCCAATTGACTGGGGCACCCTGGGGACTCCAGCTGGTCAGTGTTCCTTAGCAAGCAGGGGGTTCCGTGATGGTAGTGTTTGCACCAATCGAAACTTCTTGGTGATCGTGTCCTAATTCTTGACGATGAGTCGAAATCCCGACCATAATAAAGACTCATCCCTGCAAAAGCATGCATCATAAAAAAAAGCATACCTCATGCATTGCATAAGACGTATCCTCCCCACTGGTAACAAAGTCAATCATTTGGACCGACGAATTTCGGGCACGTAGGTATTTAATCCTCTTCTACCTTGAATACATGAAAAGCTTCCGCAATTCCTGTATTAAGGTCCAAGAAAATTAAATAGGGGCAACTGTAGTACCCCAAAATTTGCCCCCATTTTGCTTTTTCATCTAATCCGTAACCTGAGATCCACCTAACCTCATTCATGTCTCACTCATATTCATCATTCATTCATGGTTAACTTCGACTAACAAACATCATAGATTCAAGGTTCTTGTTTCCCATAGCAGGATTGGATTAAAGATTTTAGTATCGCGCATCGTGTGGGTTGCAACCCTGATTCTTGGTCTTGAGAGTTCTTGTTGTTTGGTTTTTGTGCATAGATCGGGCTTCTAAAATCCTAGTTGTGGGCCCATGATTTGAGGAGTTGTTGGTGGAGCTTTGTGATTGGCTTAAAACCCTAATCAGGGATAATTTGTGTTCAAGTGCTTTGCTCAATTGACCTTGGATTCGGGATTCATCAAAACCCTAAGCGTTAGAAGGTCAGGAATCACGTGATCTACTTTGAGGGGGGTGAAAACCCTGGTTTATAACTATGGCATCAGCATCATGGGATATACACTAAAAATTGAGATTTCGTCTGGTTCATCTGATCCATTACGGATGGTTCCTGTGCTTAGAAAATCCATGGTCCTGATTCATCGATTGGGATTCATTCAAAGCTTTACATGGCCGTGATATGCTGATTGGTTGGTATGCATCTGAGTTTATTCTTAGCATGGAGTATTTAAGAGGCACATATTCAACTATCCATAAGAAAATACACACTTTTACTTAAGGTGACTTTTGGTCAACTGTTGTTTTTTTGTTAACCAGTTGACCAGAGTCAATCGACACTTTTTCCTAATCTTTAATTTTCTTTGATCTATCATGATCAATCGTGAAACCAAAGTCACTTTCAAACCACATACCATGTTCAGTTTAAATTTTTCAAACAACTTTTCAAACCATATTCGCTCATTACACGATCGTAAACTATTCAATGACCACTTACAATACTAGTTATTTCTAATACAAAACTATTCTATAACCAATTTCCATTATAGCCTTTCATCCCATCCATGACCATTAGACTCAAACCAAATATTTCAAACCAAAAAGTTACAAAATGCACAACAGAATTCCAATTCCAATCATTCCATAGAGGTAACACAAAATTACACCATTCATTACAATCCCAATCAAATCCCAAAATCACACCCATCCAATCTCCTTACAACAGATCCCAAATCCCATTCAGATTTAATGATAAGAATTAAAAAATTCCACTATCTAAACCACATAGTACAAGATTCATTACACTAAAGACATAATGCAAAACTATGTACATGTTTATTTTAGGCCACATCACCACAAAAGTCGACAATTATAAATCAGTGGCAGCCTATTCCGATGCAAAATTGTTTGAAGACACCATGTTATAAGTTGTAAACAAAAAGTGGACATCAAGCAAAGTAAGCGTTTGATTCTGTGAAGCCTGGAAGTCTTGCAAGTGGGACATCTAACTCTATATGGAAGATAGTGCAGGTGGACTGCAACAAGGCACATCAGCAGTTAGACGAGGATCCAATGGTGACTTGGTGTTACCTCCTGAGTGACGGCACCGAGTGGGTTTGTTTTCTAATCAGGAGAATCAGTCCCTTTATGAATTTCGGTGTCCGGTTTGAGAGACACTCCAAGCCTTCACTATCATTTTCCAGCGGCAGTGAGTCGTGTCGCGACATTCCCGCGCCAGCATCCTTAGACCAAATCCGTACAAGCAGACTTGCAACAATCCGCTAGCAGCCAAACCTGCAGCGGTATTCTGTCGACCCTAACATCAAACCTTGTTGTTCCGGCCCCGCAGACCATGGTACATCATAACCCGACTGCGCCAACTGTTCCATTCCCTTGCGTTCAAGCTCTCCCTGTAATGCCATTATTGCTCATGTGATGATTTCAAGCCCCATGCTTCCCCTCAAATGCCCGCATCATACCAACAACAACCTTGCATAAACCTGTAACATCCAATAAGCCATCATCAAATTACAAACAACAACATCTTGCCTATGAAGTAGTCCTGCATAAACCCTATACTAGCAGGCCAATAACGATGACGTGATAACCTGCAAAACCATTTGTCGAAACTAAACCTCACAAGGAAGGGCTCTGCATCACTTGCCACAATCCTTCAACAGCAGTTGCGCGACATCAAATAACCAGAAACAAAGCATGAACTCTCACTTCCCGCTACCTGTTCTCTCGTTGGACGTCTGTTTCCCTCCCTCTCCGATCAATGATCCCAATCTCGATAACAAGAGTCAACCAAGTTGATGCTGCTAGAGTGGACATTGAAATGTCAGCCATGTTGAAAGATTAGTTGGTAAAAGTATTTACCTTAACGAAGCCAGGAATGCTATTTCAGTATGAAGCTGAGCTTGATGCTTTCCTTGAGTTCTTTATCGGGAGATTCTCAATTGGAGTGGATAAACCAACTCATGGCATTGCTTTTATGAATTGAAGGTAGAGAGATGAACGTGCAGTTGAATTAAGGGCTGAAGTGAGAACTGGTCTGGAGGAACCTGAAATCATTGTCGCTTAGAAGTTTTGGTGTTGTATTTCCGTTGTTGGTGGTCAGTGTATTTAGGCTCGCCTATAATTATTCCCAGAATTTTGTAGGTGGAGTGATACTGAGCGAAGAACGTCAGCACGACGATTACGGGTCTTGGTGCAGAGAATAGAAGGGATTGTCTGAGTTGTGGTACCTCATGGACATGTACAAAACACTAATAATAGAACATGCAGAAACAAGGCTTGGTGTTTGACAAAACGCAGCAACAAAATACAGCAGGATCCACCTGCAATTTCATGATGATAAACAACGAGGTTGGCAACCAGCAGTGATGCTTCAGCAGCAGATCCTACAACGGCTTCTGCCCTGCTGACCACTCCATAACTGCATTGAAAATGGAAAATACTGACAACTGCATGGTCATCAAGTTCCATATTTTCTACCTGACTTCTTAGCTGCAAATCTTCCACTGCATGGCTCAACCTACTCTTGATACTCTATTGTGTTTGATTGCTTCTAGGAAATCTCCCACTTCCTTCTTATATTGGAACTTCGCCACTCTCTGAATTACTCCCAAAGGACTGTGATTCCTCCAGACCGTGCTTTGCATTCACCCCTTGCTTATCTTTCCACAAAGAAGCCAAGTTAGAGAAGCAACTAAAATGAGAGCTGTAAGGGTCGAAAATGAGTATGACAGAAATCTTGGCATTGAATTTACAAGATGGAAATGAAGATGGTCCTACGAATTCCGTTAAGGTAATTGTTGGTGTTGAAGACGACACATCTAAACAACTTCTAATGGCCTCGGCTAAACCTGCAAAATGCAACAGAATTTCAACCAAAGCCAACAATTTTCAACAGATTGTTTCACCAACTGAACAAAAGACCAACAACATAACAAATTCACGGCAATTCATGACACAATTTACCACAAACAATAAAAATTATCACTTTTGTTTGCCAATGGTTTTGGATGTTGTTGAAGCTATGGTTGATGATCTTATGAACGTGTTGGATAGAACTATTGGTTTAGCTAGTTTGCCTCCTCTTCATGGTCGGATCGAGGTGCTTTCCATGTTGTTGGAGCAGAATGGTAAAGTTGATGTCTTGAATCGTCACAAACAGACGTCATTAAAGTTGGATGTGATGCATGGAAAGAACGGTTGCATGGAAAAGCTTATTCAAGCTGGAGCTAATATATTGATGTTTGATTCTATTTGTCAAAGAACTTGCTTGAACTATGTTGCATGTTGTGGCCATGTAGATTTCCTAAAGGCTATTCGTTCAGCTGCTCATTCCACGCCTGTAGCAGATTCTTGGGGATTTGCCAGATTTGTGAATATAAAATGTGGAAATGGTGCTACGTCACTGCATCTTGTTGCTCTCCATAGACAGCTTGAATGTCTTCATTCCATTTTAGCCTCGGGGTTGTTCCTGAAAATTCAAGCAAAGCCGAGAGTTAACTTTAGAGAACTCTGCACCATACCAGTCTGCACTACCATGACCACATGTACACGACCCAACTGAATTGACCATAACGGAATGCAATAACAATCTCCCAACAAATTAACATCACCAGTCCATTACAACCAACGGTTTTCACTTAAAAACCATAACAGAAAGCAAAAAAAACCATAACATAATAGTCATTAAATAGGTTTTCTTAGTAGATTAACAAACCTCATTGATGGAATCTCTCCGCCACACCGGTTTTCGGTTGAACAAGACTTCCAACAAACCCGAAGTAGTTTTTCAGTTAATCCAAGCGGGCATTAACAACTTCCTCTCCGACACCGGAGCAAGTCACAAAAGGTTTATGGCTAGCCTCCGCCGATGGCCAAGGGTGCAGTGAAGTTATGGTAGAAGCGACACGTTGCCTTGTGTTTGGAAGATGGAATGCTTGACTCGGTTTCGCATAGCTTCACAGGGTCCAAGCAACACCTGCATAAGCTAACTATCATTAGCAATCTTTGATCTAACATCTAAAATGATATAGCAGAATCCAGTTCGATTCACAGCTAACGTACTCATTTGTTTCCACACACCAAAGCCTTTCATAAGTCCAAGCCAAAGTTCCTAACCTGCAACATAAACAACAAGTCATTAAAAACCCTTCCAATGTGACATTAATCTAACAGTAACCTGCAACAGCCAGTCAAGTTCCCACTCACTCACTAACCAACATCTACACACATAACTAACTGAGTTTCCCTAATATAACTAACTGAGTTTTTCCATTTAACTCAGTGAGTTGAGTTTAACTAACTCCAAGCCACCCTCAACTAATTCCTAACCTCAATCCGAAGCTAGCAAGTCCCGAACCTCAACTCTATTTAAGGGCTTGATCACTCACATTTTGAGCCCTTGGCATTTTTTGGCATAAACCTGCACTCTCTCTCTCTCTTGCAACCTTTTCCCTCACCCTCACCAGAGCTCTTTTTCTCTTTCAAAAAAGCCATTGAAGCTTCACATCGAAGCTTCAATTCTGCTTGAGCTAAGCCTCCTCAGTCTCTTTTCATCGCTCGTGAATTCAGAAGAGGAAGAAAGAAGAAGAGGAAATTGCAGAAAGCACATAGAGAAACTCACCTGTGAGCGACATCGACGACACCGGAACCTCTGCGGTGCTTCATTCTGGTAAGTTACTTCGATTTATCATAACTAATGGCGTCATGTTTTCATTCCATTGCTAGTGTGAATTGTTAGCCTCGTTTCCATGTTGTTCTTGATATCGGTTGAAGTTTTGGCCTTGAGTCCATTTTGTTGACGTGAAGGGAGCGGAATTAGGGCTTGAACCTTCCAACTACAATTCCTCCGATATGTTCATGATTCCATGCTCTTCCATTTTTGTTAGAATGATTTAATCCCTTTCGGCTTTGTCACCATCTTCTAATCTTCTCCATTTTTGCAACTATGCAAAACCTTCAAGAAACTTCAATCTCCTATCTTCTTCGTCACCTTCCTCTCCACAAAATCTTCACACATCTTCATCGCCTGCCTCGCTTCAACAACCATCGCAAGCGCACACGAGCAAGGCTTCATATCAATCTCAATACGCCGTCGCACACGACAAAGTGGCAGTGCCAACATCCTTCATCTTAAAACAACAACAACGTCGCAAACTGAAGTGTGATAAGCAAAGAAGAGGATCGAAACGCAATCGACGTCAATTTCGTTTTCGAATTGAAGGGAGAAAACCGAATTCGTTCATCTTCGTCAAATTTTGGGTTGTTCGCGCAAGATCGAAGCGATTCCGAATTTCTTGCGCCGTGTTTGTTGTTTCAGTGCCGATTTGAGATCGAATGAGGAAGATGTAGTTTTGCTTTTGTTGCCATTGAGTTTTAAATTTGGGTGTGTGGATCGGCGAGCGTCAGATCAGAGTGAGGTTTTGATTTGAAGAAACACTGACTTAGAGTCGTGGGGAGGACGATGTCAGCTTCCGGTGAGGTGCATCTCACTCCGTTCATGGAATTTCGGTGGAGAATTTCGACTGACCATTTCTTGGAGATTTCGTAGGGATCTTGAAACCCGGATGAATTCTTAGTGAGGCTTAGGCCTTTGGCCCGAACAAACTAGCCTTTGCTTGTTTCACCCCTATTCAAAATTCACCCCTGGCCCAATACTCATGTCCACCATTAAAGTTCTTAGTTAATTCACTAATCATAGTTAATTTTTGTTGATTAACTTTGTTTTTCTTATTAGAATTTACATCATTTTTTATCTAGGTAGGAAATAGGATTTTCTTGGCTTTATTGTCAATTGGGCATTAACATAGAATCGTTTGTTTAAATAGGTTTAATTAGATATTAATGTGATTTAGTTGGATTAGAAACTAGGTTAATCATAATGATTTTGATCCTTAGGGTTAGAATGCAATAATTGTAGGACTTAACATAGAATTTTAGTCATGATTTTAATCAATATTTTGACCTGCTCCCTTAGGACTTCTAACATAGAATTTTAATCAATTTCAATACATGATCCCTTAGGTTAGTTCTAACAATGACTAACTTCAATTAGACCCAAAAATTAGTTCCCTTCAAAACTAAAACAAAACCCCCGATTAAATTGATCAAAAATCTATGTTAGAAGTCCTAAGGGAGCATGTCAAAATATTGATTAAAATCATGACTAAAATTCTATGTTAAGTCCTACAATGATTGCATTCAAACCCTAAGGATCAAAATCATTATGATTAACCTAATTTCTAATCCAACTAAATCACATTAATATCTAATTAAACCTATTTAAACAAACGATTCTATATTAACGCCCAATTGACAATAAAGCCAAGAAAATCCTATTTCCTACCGAGATAAAAAATGATGTAAATTCTAATCAGAAAAACAAAGTTAATCAACAAAAATTAACTATGATTAGTGAATTAACTAAGAAATTTAATGGTGGACATGAGTACTGGGCCAGGGGTGAATTTTGAATAGGGGTGAAACAAGCAAAGGCTAGTTTCTTTGGGCCAAAGGCCCAAGCCTCACTAAGAATTCGTCCGGGTTTCAAGATCCCTACGTAATCTCCAAGAACTGGTCAGTCAAAATTCTCCACCTAAATTCCATGAACGGAGTGAGATGCACCTTACCGGAAGTTGACATCGTCCTCCCCACGACTCTAATCTAGTGCTTCTTCAAATAAAAACCTCACTCCGATCTGACGCTCAACATGAACCCTGCCAAACCACACACCCAAATTTAAAACTCAATGGCAACAAAAGCAAAACTACATCTTCCTCATTCGATCTCAAATCGGCACTGAGACAACAAACACGGTGCAAGAAATTCGGAATCGCTTCGATCTTGCGCGAACAACCCAAAATTTGAAGAAGATGAACGAATTCGGTTTTCTCCCTTAAATTCGAAAACGAAATTGACGTCGATTGCATTTCGATCCTCTTATTTGCTTATCACACTTCAGTTCGCGACGTTTTTGTTGTTTTAAGATGAAGGATGTTGGCGCTGCTCCTTTGTCGCGTGCGACGGCGTATTGAGATTGATACGAAGCCTTGCTCGTGTGCGCTTGCGATGGTTGTTGAAGCGAGGTAGGCGATGAAGATGTGTGAAGTTTTTGGGGAGAGGAAGGTGACGAAGAAGATAGGAGATTGAAGTTTCTTGAAGGTTTTGCATAGTTACGAAAATGAAGAAGATTAGAAGATGGTGACAAAGCCGAAAGGGATTAAAGAATTCTAACAAAAATGGAAGAGCACGAAATCATGAATAGGTCAGAGGAATTGTAGTTGGAAGATTCAAGCCCTAATTCCGCTCCTTTCACGTCAACAAAATGGACTTAAGGCCAAAACTTAAACCGATATCAAGAACAACATGGAAACGAGGCTAGCAATTCTCAAAAGCAATGAAATGAAAACATGACGCCATGAGTTATGATAAATCGAAGTAACTTACCGGAATGAAGCGCCGCGGAGGTTTCGGTGTCGTTGATGTCACTCACAAGTGAGTTTCTCTATGTGCTTTCTGCAATTTCCTCTTCTTCTTTCTTCTTCTTATGAATTCGCGAGCGATGAAAAGAGACTGAGGAGGCTTAGCTCAAGTAGAATTGAAGCTTTGATGTGAAGCTTCAATGGCTTCTTTGAAAGAGAAAAAGAGCTCTGGTGAGGGTGAGGGAAAAGGTTGCAAGAGAGAGAGAGAGAGTGCAGGTTTATGCCAAAAAATGCCAAGGGCTCAAAATGTGAGTGATTAAGCCCTTAAATAGAGTTGAGGTTCGGGACTTGCTAGCTTCGGATTGAGGTTACGAATTAGTTAAGAGTGGCTTGGAGTTAGTTAAACTCAACTCATTGAGTTAAATGGAAAAACTCAGTTAGTTATATTAGGGAAACTCAGTTAGTTATGTGTGTAGATGTTGGTTTGTGAGTGAGTGGGAACTTGAATGGCTGCTGCAGGTTACTGTTAGATTAATGTCACATTGGAAGGGTTTTTAATGACTTGTTGTTTATGTTGCAGGTTAGGGACTTAGGCTTGGACTTATGAAAGGCTTTGGTGTGTGGAAACAAATGAGTACGTTAGCTGTGAATCAAACTGGGTTCTACTATATCAAGTTAGATGTTAGATTAAAGATTGCTAATGATAGTTAGCTTATGCAGGTGTTGCTTGGACCCTGTGAAGCTATGTGAAACCGAGTCAAGCATTCCATCTTCCAGACACAAGGCAACGAGTTGCTTCTACCATAACTTCACTGCACCCTTGGCCATCGGCGGAGGCTAGCCATAAACCTTTTGTGACTTGCTCCGGTGTCGGAGAGGAAGTTGTTAATGCCCGATTGGATTAACTGAAAAATTGCTTCGGGTTTGTTGGAAGTCTTGTTCAACTGAAAACCGGTGTGGCGGAGAGATTCCATCAATAAGGTTTGTTAATCTACTAAGAAAACCTGTTAATTGACTATTATGTTATGTTTTTTTTTTTGCTTTCTGTTATGGTTTTTAAGTGAAAACCGTTGGTTGTAATGGACTGGTGATGTTAATTTGTTGTGAGATTGTTATTGCATTTCGTTACGGTCAATTCAGTTGGGTCGTGTACATATGGTCATGGTAGTGTAGACTGGTATGGTGCAGAGTTCTCTAAAGTTAACTCTCGGCTTTGCTTGAATTTTCAGGAACAAACCCGAGGCTAAAATGGAATGAAGACATTCAAGTTGTCTATGGCGAGCAACAAGATGCAGTGGTATAGCACTATTTCCATATTTTATATTCACAAATCTGGCAAATCCCCAAGAATCTGCAACAGGCGTGGAATGAGCAGCTGAACGAATAGCCTTTAGGCAATCTACATGGCCACAACACGCAGCATAGTTCAAGCAAGTTCTTCGACAAATAGAATCAAACATCAATATATTAGCTCCAGCTTGAATAAGCTTTTCCATGCAACCGGTCTTTCCATGCATCACAACCAACATTAATGATGTCTGTTTGTGACGATTCAAGACATCAACTTTACCATTCTACTCCAACAACATGGAAAGTACCTCGATCCGACCATGAAGAGGAGATAAACTAGCTAAACCAATAGTTCTATCCAACACGTTCATAACATCATCAACCATAGCTTCAACAACATCCAACTCACCATTGGCAAATGAAAGTGATAATTTTTATTGTTTGTGGTGAATTGTGTCGTGAATTGCCGTGAGTTTGTTATGTTGTTGGTCTTTTGTTTAATTGGTGAAACAATCTGTTAAGAATTGCTGGCTTTGGTTGAAATTTTGTTGCATTTTACAGGTTTAGCCGAGGCCGTTAGAAGTTGTTCAGATGTGTCATCTTCAGCACCAATAATTACCTTAACGGAATTCGTAGGACCATCTTCATGTTTATCTTGTAAATTTAATGCCAAGATTTCTGTCATACTCATTTTCGACCCTTACAACTCTCATTTTAGTTGCTTCTCTAACTTGGCTTCTTTGTGGAAAGATAAGCAAGGGATGAATGCAAAGCACAGTCTGGAGGAATCACAGTCCTTTGGGAGTAATTCAGAGAGTGGCGAAGTTCCAATACAAGAAGGAAGTAGGAGATTTCCTAGAAGAAATCAAACACAATAGAGTATCAAGAGTAGGTTGAGCCATGCAGTGGAAGATTTGCAGTTGAGAAGTCAGGTAGAAAATATGGAACTTGCTGACCATGCAGTTGTCAGTATTTTCCATTTTCACTGCAGTTATGGAGTGGTCAGCAGGGCAGAAGCCGTTGTAGGATCTGCTGCTTCAGCATCACTGCTGGTTGTCGACCTCGTTGTTTATCATCATGAAATAACAAGTGGATCCTGCTGCATTTTGTTGCTGCGTTTTGTCAAACACCAAGCCTTGTTTCTGCATGTTCTACTATTAGTGTTTTGTACATGGCCATGAGGTACCGCAACTCAGATAAACCTTTCTATTCTCTGCACCAAGACCCGTAAGCGTCGTGCTGACGTTCTCCGCTCAGTATCACTCCACCTACAAAATTCTGGGAATAATTATAGGCGAGCCCAAATACACTGACCACTAACAATGGCAATACAACACCAAAACTTCTGAGCGACAATGATTTCAGGTTCCTCCAGACCGGTTCTCACTTCATCCCTTAATTCAACTGCACGTTCATCTCACTACCTCCAATTCATAAGAGCAATGCCATGAGTTGGTTTATCCACTCCAATTGAGAATCTCCAGATAAGGAACTCAAGGAAAGCATCAAGCTCAGCTTCATACTGAAATAGCATTCCTGACTTCGTTAAGGTAAATACTTTGACCAACTAATCTTTTAACATGGCTGACATTTCAATGTCCACTCTTGCAACATCAACTTGGTTGACTCTTGTTATCGAGATTGGGATCATTGACCGACGAGGGAGGGAAACGGAAGTCCAGCGAGGGAGCAGGTAGCGGGAAGTGAGAGTTCATGCTTTGTTTCTAGTTATTTGATGTCGTACAGCTGTTGTTGAAGGATCGTGGCAAGTGATGCAAAGCCCTTCCTTGTGAGGTTTAGTTTCGACAAATGGTTTTGCAGGTTATCACGTCGTCGTTATTGGCCTGCTAGTATAGGGTTTATGCAGGACTACTTCATAGGCAAGATGTTGTTGTTTGTAATTTGATGATGGCTTGTTGGATGTTGCAGGTTTATGCAAGGCTGTTGTTGGTATGATGCGGGCATTTGAGGGGAAGCATGGGGCTCGAAATCATCACATGAACAATAATGGCATTACAGGGAGAGTTTGAACGCAAGGGAATGGAACAGTTGGCGCAATCGGGTTATGATGTACCATGGTCTACGGGGTCGGAACAACAAGGTTTGATGTTAGGGTCGACGGATTACCACTGCAGGTTTGGTTGCTGGCGGATTGTTGCATGTATGCTTGTACTGATTCGGTCTGAGGATGCTGGCGCGGGAATGTCGCGACACGACTCACTGCCACTGGAAAATGATACTGAAAGCTTGGAATGTCTCTCGAACCGGACACCGAAATTCATAAAGGGACTGATCCTCCTGATTAGGAAACAAACCCACTCGGTGCCGTCACTCTGAAGGTAACACCAAATCACCATTGGATCCTTGTCTAACTGCTGATGTGCCTTCTTGCAGTCCACCTACACTATCTTCCATATAGAGTTAGATGTCCCACTTCCAAGACTTCCAGGCTTCATAGAATCAAACACTTACTTTGCTTGATGTCCACTTTTTGTTTACAACTTCTAACATGATGTCTTCAAACAATTTTGCATCAGAATAGGCTGCCACTGAGTTACATTTGTCGGCTTTTATGGTGATGTGGCCTAAAATAAACATGTACATAGTTTGGCATTATGTCTTTAGTGTAATGAATCTTGTACTATGTGGTTTAGATAGTGGAATTTGTAATTCTCATCATTAAATCTGAATGGGATTTGGGATCTATTGTAAGGAGATTGGATGGGTGTGATTTTGGGATTTGATTGGGATTGTAATGAATGGTGTAATTTTGTGTTACCTCTATGGAATGATTGGAATTGGAATTCTGTTGTGCATTTTGTAACTTTTTGGTTTGAAATATTTGGTTTGAGTCTAATGGTCATGGATGGGACGAAAGGTTATAATGGAAATTGGTTATAGAATAGTTTTGTATTAGAAATAACTAGTATTGTAAGTGGTCATTAAATAGTTTACGATCGTGTAATGAGCGAAGATGGTTTGAAAAGTTGTTTGAAAAATTTAAATTGAACATGGTATGTGGTTTGAAAGTGACTTTGGTTTCACGATCGATCATGATAGATCAAAGAAAATTAGAGATTAGGAAAAAGTGTCGATTGACTCTGGTCAACTGGTTGACAAAAAAACAACAGTTGACCAAAAGTCATCTTAAGTAAAAGTGTGTATTTTCTTATGGACAATTGAATATGTGCCTCTTAAATACTCCATGCTAAGAATCAACTCAGATGCATACCAACCAAGCAACATATCACGACCATGCAAAGCTTTGAATGAATCCCAATCGATGAATCAGGACCACAGATTTTCTAAGCACATGAACCACCCGTAATGGATCAGATGAACCAGACGAAATCTCAATTTTTAGTGTATAGGCCATTGATGATGATGCCATAGTTATAAACCAGGGTTTTCACCCCCTCAAAGTAGATCACGTGATTCCTGACCTTCCAACGCTTAGGGTTTTGATGAATCCCGAATCCAAGGTCAATTGACCAAAGCACTTGAACACAAATTATCCTTGATTAGGGTTTTAAGCCAATCGCAAAGCTCCACCACCAACTCCTCAAATCATGGGCCCACAACTAGGATTTTAGAAGCCCGGTCTATGCACAGAAACCAAACAGCAAGAACTCTCAAGACCAAGAATCAGGGTTGCAACCCATACGATGCATGATACCAAAATCTTTAATCCAATCCTGCTATGGGAAACAAGAACCTTGAATGAATGATGAATATGAGTGAGACATGAATGAGGTTAGGTGGATCTCAGGTTACGGATTAGATGAAAAAGCAAAATAGGGGCAAATTTTGGGGTACTACAGCTGCCCCTATTTAATCTTCTTGGACCTGAATACAGGAATTGCGGAAGCTTTTCATGTATTCAAGGTAGAAGAGGATTAAATACCTACGTGCCCGAAATTTGTCGGTCCAAATGATTGGCTTTGTTACCAGTGTGGAGGATACATCTTATGCAATGCATGAGGTGTGCTTATTTTTTTTTTATGATGCATGCTTTTGTAGGGATGAGTCTTTATTATGGTTGGGATCTCGACTCGTCATCAAGAATTAGGACACGATCGCCAAGAAGTTTCGATTGGTGCCAACACTGCCATCACGGAACCCCCTGCTTGCTAAGGAACACTGACCAGCTGAAGTCCCCAGGGTGCCCCAGTCAATTAGATGTAACAGGCATCCAAGCAACACTATTGTTGAGTCACCCATCACCTATCAGGTTTATCAGATAACACGGTAATGCAAATTATTTCTCTTTAATGTAGCCTTTTATTATTCCCCAAAATTTTAAAGCATTATGTGATTTAAGACAAGTCAGTTATTTTGCCTACAAAACATGGAACAACACATTGGATGGAATAACTGAACTTTATTGATATGGAATCTGTACATATTTTGAGTACAAAGGATGCAAACACCCTTAATGAGGACGTTGCAAAAAATTGGAAAAATAATTGAAATGGCAATGGGAAACATTTTGTATGATTACAGCATTGGCCTTAATCTACCATGTAATCCGAACCCCAAGGCCTTGCTTCGGCTGACGGTGCCTGGATCAGTCCTTGACCCTCTGACATCTAGCTTGTAGCGTGTATACTCAAGAATCATAGTCAATGCCTTTATCCCTAACTTTTGCCTGGATCTTTCAATTCTTTTTGTCCACCGGGATGCTCTTTTTTGCCTAAGTCGCCCTTTCGGGTTTTCGACTTAGCGAGCTTCAAATATATTCCCTAACTTTTGCATGGACGAATCATTTTTTGGTCCATCGGGATAGCCATTTTTGCTTATATTCACCTTGTGGAGATTGATCTAACGGGCTTTTCATCATTTCTTTTTAGGCATAATATTTTTTGACTATGTCTGCATTCACTGGCGAAGGAAAATCTTCCCCATCCATTGTTGTAAGGATTAGAGACCCACCTGAGAAGGCCTTCTTGACTATGAACGGTCCCTCGTAGTTGGGAGTCCATTTGCCTCGCGGGTCTGAGTGAATGGCAAAATATCTTTTGAGCACGAGGTCTCCAGCGTGGTACAACCGGGGAAGAACCTTCTTATCAAAAGCTTGTTTGAGACGCCTTTGGTATAACTGACCATGACAGACGGCCGTCAAACGCTTCTCTTCAATTAGATTCAGTTGGTCATATCGAGATTGAACCCATTCAACTTCATCAAGATCTGCTTCCATGATGACCCTGAGTGAAGGAATCTCAACTTCAATTGGTAGGACAACCTCCATCCCATAAACCAGAGAGTACGGAGTTTCCCCAGTGGATGTGCGGACTGAGGTTCTGTAACCATGCAAGGCGAAAGGTAACATCTCATGCCAGTCCTTATATGTCTTGACCATCTTCTGGACGATTCTCTTGATATTCTTGTTAGCTGCTTCTACGGTGCTATTCATCTTGGGCCGGTATGGTGAAGAATTGTGGTGCTCAATCTTAAATTCTTCGCACAACTCCCTCATCATAGTATTGTTCAGATTACTGGCGTTATCAGTGATGATCTTGCTAGGTATACCATAGCGGCAAATTATCTCTTTCTTGATAAACCGGGTAACCACTTGTCGAGTGACATTGGCATATGAAGCAACCTCGACCCACTTCGTGAAGTAACCAATAGAGACTAGGACGAATCAATGTCCATTGGAAGCTTTGGGTTCGATCATCCCAATCATATTGATGCCCCACATAGAAAAGGGCCATGGAGAAGTTAGGACATTCAACGGAGTTGGTGGTACAAAGATCTTATCACCATATATCTGGCACTTATGGCATCTTTTCACAAAGTTGTAGCAATCAACCTCCATTGTTGTCCAATAATAACCAGCTCGGAGAATCTTCTTAGCCATAGCAGGACCTTTCGCATGTACACCCTCGCAGACTTCGTGTATGGACCTTATGATTGTACTAGCTTCGTGTCTATCCACGCATCTGAGCAGTACAAAATCATAATTCCTCTTATACAACACATCACCGTTTAGGAAGAACTTAGAAGAGAGTCTTCTTAGAGCCTTCTTATCGGTAATGGATATACCCTCAGGATACTGTCGTTTCTCCAGAAATGTCTTTATGTCATAGAACCAAGGCTTATCGTCAGGATCGACCTCAATTGTTAGACAATGTGCAGGTTCATCTAAGTGGTCAATCTGGACGGATGGTGCCTCATTCTTCCATTTGACTTTAAACATAGATGCCAGTGTAGCTAGAGCGTCTGCTAACTGATTTTCTTCCCTAGAAATATGATGAAAGGAGATCTCATCAAAGTAAGGGATCAGTTTTCTGATATGCTCTTTGTAGGGTATCAACTTGCTATCTCGAGTCTCCGAGTCGCCTTTCACTTGACTGATTACCAGAGCTGAATCACCGAATACCTCAAGGATTTTAATTCTCAATTCGATCGTCGCCTCTAAACCGTAGATACATGCTTCGTATTCTGCCATATTGTTGGTGCAGTCAAAACATAATCTGGCGGTAAAGGGGATGTGGAAACCAGTTGGAAAAGTGATAACAACACCTATACCATGACCTCGGGCATTGGAAGCACCATCGAACACGAGCGTCCATCGCGATCCTGGTTCGGGGACTTCCTCAGGGCTTACCTTGAAGCTTGGCATAGTAAAATCTCTGATAAACATGATGTCCTCATCTGGAAAGTCAAACTTTAATGATTGGTAGCCATCAACAGGCAGGTGAGCTAGATAGTCAGACAAAATACTCCCTTTTATTGCTTTCTGGGTCACATACTGTATATCATACTCGGTGAGCAGCATTTGCCACCGGGAAATTCTTCCAGTAACAACAGGCTTTTCAAATATGTACTTTATTGGATCCATCTTGGATATCAATAAAGTAGTGTGGCAAATCATATATTGCCTCAGGCGTCGAGCAACCTAAGTCAAGGCACAACAAATCTTCTCTAAAAGTGAGTATCGGGTCTCACATTCAGTGAATTTCTTGCTGAGATAGTAGATAGCATGTTCTTTCTTGCCTGTGTCGTCATGTTGACCCAAAACACAACCCATAGATTCATCCAACACTGTCAGGTACATGATGGGTGGTCTACCAGGAACCGGTGGTACCAGGATTGGCGGTTCTTGTAAGTACTTATTTATTTTGTCGAATGCCCCTTGGCAATCGTCATTCCACACAATCGATTGATTCTTTCTCAACAACTTGAAAATCGGTTCGCAGGTAGCTGTCAGGTGAGATATGAATCTGGAGATGTAATTAAGTTGCCCAAGGAAACCTCGGACTTCCTTTTCTGTTCGGGGAGCTGGCATATCTTGGATGGCTCGAACTTTGTCGGGATCAACCTCAATACCCTTCTGACTGACTATGAAACCCAGAAGTTTACCTGATCGGACTCCAAAAGTACATTTGGCTGGATTCAGACGCAATTTAAACTTTCGGAGTCTGACAAATAACTTTCTCAGATTAACCAAGTGATCTTCCTCAGTTCTGGATTTGGCAATCATGGCGTCCACATAAACCTCAATCTCTTCATGAATCATGTCGTGAAAGAGTGTTACCATGACACGTTGATATGTTGCCCCTGCATTCTTCAAGGCGAATGGCATGACTTTGTAGCAGTAAGTTCCCCAAGGCGTGATAAAGGTTGTCTTCTCCATATCATCTGGTGACATCTTTAATGACGCCAAAAAATTGATACAAGTCATTGTCGTGCCGTGAAAAATACCTGAGTTCATCACACGCTCAAAGATACAACAGAGTCGCCACTGAACTTTATCTATTACCGAAGGAAATGTAAAATATCGATAAAACCCAAGGGAAGAGAAATGGGTAAGGAAGTCGGTTATGCAAGGGAAAGGTATTAGTGAAGGAGAAGAGCGATCCAAAATGCAATGGAATTTAAAATATTCTCCTTTAGTGATCCTTACAGATGGGCATGATCAGTGATAGAACCGTTACCGCTTGTGGTGATTGAAACCTTTGATGCAGATCTACGGAGCGATCATGAACGTTGAATGGTGACAACACCTCTACTCAGTCCACACGAACATATTCCTTCAATCTCAGTGCTAGCTGCTACGAATGAAGGCTTTGAGTGAGTGAGAGAGAGAGAGAGAGAGAGAAACGGAATTACAACTGCACAAATGCTTCTGCACAAGGGTTCTATTTATAGAACCACTTGTGTGGGATGCAAGCTAAAAAGCCCACTTAAGTGTATGTGGCCCATATCTTATAATATGCCAAAATCACTTAAGCGCGTGGTACCTTACCATATTTCGTATTCTACTTAAGTACACCGTACCTTACGATGTTCTACAATTCACTTAAGTGCACCGTACCTTATGGTGTTCCTTAGTTACTCTATATCTCATCAATCCATCCTTTTGTGTGTGACCCTGTAGGTTTTCGTGGCATTAGCAATTATATTAAATCACGTATTTAACATAATAAACAGTGAGCGGTATCTAGCAACACATCACTGCTACCCAAGACACGAAAATGTCATGTGATATGACAAACCCTTTTAAGATAATACTTATGTGTACAATTACCCTTTTGCCCTTATGTCTATATTAAACACAAGGCATAGACCGTGTCATCCTTGTCCAGTTCAATATTTGGCCCATAGACATTTATCATGTTACGCAGGATGGCAAAATTCCATCTAGGCCACTCATGTCCCTCAGCATGCTTCGTGGAGTACCCATCAACTGTCTTTATGGTCATCCAGTTACGGACAATGTTTGATCAGCAATAAGGCACTCGACTCTACATCTAGGGTCCATAGTGGTTTCAGGTCGAAGGGTGGTATACACCATTGTCACCATGAGAATAACTTATGACACTTTGCATAACATTCTATATAGTATTCTCATAGCGGGTCAATCCAATATAAATATTACTCTTAATATTCATACCTATGTTTAAGACTTGATAACTCCTTATCCATGATCCATGAGATGTGATCATCAGTCTATATACATAATAGTTTTAATGCTTTAATGTTAACCCACTTCACAATAAAGCTCGACTACGGATACTTTAAGAACAATGTCCTTATGTTTAATGTGATTTCATGATTAAGTCACATTTGATACATTAAATGAACTAGCTATTCTAGGGACTTTATTAAACAAACATAATAAAGAAAAAACTTTTTATTATTATTCGATACAAGTACCAAAAATATTGACTTCTAGGGCTTACACCAATAATTAGCACCCATCACATTTGTTGTACTCAATGGGAACAATTTTGATTGTTATTTGCACAAATGGGTGTTATTATCTAAAGGTTACTTACAAAAGGGAAAAAGTTTAATAATTAGTGTGCCCGTCAAGGATTCGGACTCTCGTGCCTACGTATCCTCATAGTGCAATAAGGAAATCAGAGCTCCGTAGTTCATACAACCAAGGGCAGAAAATAGAGATGTGTGAATGAATGATGAAAGATTTTTGAGATGGTGCTTAAACTGGATAGTGGTGTTTAAACCAAAGAATAAAAGAAAGTGGTGTTTAAACCAAAAGAGAAATGAAAGTGGTGTTTAAACCAAGAGATAAAATAAATGTGATGTTTAAACCAAGAGAGTAATAGAAAGGCGGTCTTTAAACCAAGAAAAGAAGTAGAAGTGATGTTTAAATCAAGGAAGAAAAAAAGTGGTGTTTAAAACAAGTATGATTAAAAATGGTGTTTAAACCAAAGGGGGGATAAAAGTAGTGTTTAAACCAACGAAGGGATAAAAGGTGGTGTTTAAACCAAACAGGAGTAAAAGTGGCGTTTAAACCGGAAAGGAAAAGACAGGGGTGTTTAAATCGAAGAAGGAAAGAAAGTCGTGTTTAAACCAAAAAAGTGATTAAATATGGTGTTTAAACCAAACAAGCGTAAAGTGGTGTTTAAACTGGATAAAAAAAGAAAGTGGTGTTTAAACCAAATAAGTGGTGTTTAAACCAAAAGATTGATAAAAGTGATGTTTAAGCCGAAGAAGTGGTGTTTAAACCAAAAAAGTGATGTTTAAACAAAAGAAGTGGTGTTTAAATCAAAGAGAAAATGAAAGTGGTGTTTAAACCAAGAAGTGGTGTTTAAACCAAAAAAATGGTGTTTAAACCAAGAAGTGATGTTTAAACTAAAAAAATGGTATTTAAACCAAAGAAGTTGTAGGATTTTGCCTAGATCCAGGGATCAAGACCTACTAGGGAAAGATATTTAAACCAGAGGATTAAAAAAACCAAAGAGAAAATAAAAGTGGTGTTTAAACCAAAGAAGTAAAATAAGAGTGGTGTTTAAACCAAAGAGAAGGAAAATAGGAAATAAAGGTGGTGTTTAAACCAAACAGGAAATGAAAGTGATGTTTAAACCAAATAGGGAATGAAAGTGGTGTTTAAATCAAAGAAGGAGTGTTTAAACCAAAAGAGTGGTGTTTAAACCAAACAAAAATAAGAGTGGTGTTTAAACCGAATAAGTGGTGTTTCAGCTAAAGAAAAAGAAAATGGTGTTTAAACCAAAAGAGTGGTGTTTAAAACAAAGAGAGAGGTTATTAACCAAGAGAATGTGATTAGCCTCAAGAGTGGTGTTTAAACCGAAAGAGTGTTATTTAAACCAAACTAAAATAAGAGTGGTGTTTAACCCAAAGAAGTGGTGTTTAAACCAAATAAAAAGAAGGTGGTGTTTAAACCAAAGAAGTGGTGTTTAAATCAAAAGAGTTGTGTTTAAACCAAAAGAGTGGTGTTTAAACTGAAACACCAAAGAAGTGATGTTTAAACCAAAGAAAAAGAAAGTGGTGTTTAAACCAAAGAGGTGGGTGTTTTAACCAAGATGGTGATTAACCTAAAGATAGAAATAAAAGTGGTGTTTAAACCAAAGAAAAGGAAAGTGGTGTTTAAACTGAATAAAAGTAAGAAAGTGGTGTTTAAACCAAAGAGGAAATAAAAGTGGTGTTTAAACTAAGAGATAAAATAAATGTGGTGTTTAAACCAAGGAATTGATAAGAGTGATATAAATGATAGAAAGCGGTGTTTAAACCAGAGAAGTGGTGTTTAAACCAAAGAGATGGGTGTTTTAACCAAGATGGTGATTAACCCAAAGAGAGAAATAAAAGTGGTGTTTAAACCAAAGAAAAGGAAAGTGGTGTTTAAACCAAAGAGGTGAATGTTTTAAGCAAGATGGTGATTAACCCAGAGAGAGAAATAAGAATGGTGCTAAACCAAAGAGAAATGTCTGTTAACCAAGAAATGGTGATTAACCCATGAAGAAAGGGTATGTTAACCGTAAGAGGTGATTAACCCAAAGAAAGAAAGAGTGGTATTTTAACCGATAGACGGTGATTAATCAATGCAAAAAGAGGGTATGTTAACTATGAGAGGTGATTAACCCAAATAAAGAAAGATTGATATTTTAACTGATAGACAATGATTAACCAATGGAGTATGGATGACAAAGAAGCTTGTGTTGGGTCCAAAGAGAAGAGTATTGTTGATGGAGCAGTGTTTCAATGTTGAGATGTCATTTGTGTTGATATGCTATCTGTGGGTAAAAAGAACTGACAATTATTCAATTTAAATTGCACTAAAGTCTATGAATGGATGCGAATACTCTGAATAACTGGGGCATACGCCCCGTACGCAGAGGTACTCAAAACAAGGATATGAAAAATATATCTCATCCTTCTCTGTTGCTTAAGGCTCATGACATATAATCCTCATCATAAATATCAAGTGTTGAAAAAATTTATTTTTGTTGTGCTTGAGCAATCATCCGATCTTGATATCCAATGTTTTCAACCTTGAGTATGAAGCTTGACTTGGCTTGAGGTCCAATGCAGTGCAAGTATAGAGATCTAATCCTATCAAGTGATCAAGACAATTTTGATCACTGACTGGATAGGGGATAAAGTAAAAGTGAAGTGATTAATTGATCAAAATTGATTTTGATCAATCAATCGGGCATGAACCCAAAACTACAAGCACATGGATCTTTATTAAGGGATATGTTAACCTACTAATTTCTAAAATTAAAACCATCCAAAATGCTAATTAATTTCTAAAATCTAATTGAAAAAATAATTTTAAAATCGATGATTATTTCTAGACTAAGGTGTATTATCTTTATTAAGTATATGATTTTTTAAAGGTATGAACTATTCAATAATTCTAAGAATTATCATTGGAAATTATAATAAAATGTGTAAAATATTAAAAATAATATTTAAGAAACAATAAAGCAAAGAAAAACAACTAGAAAAACAAGATCAAGCCCAAACTGCAGGGGATGCATGCATCAGACTAGGGGTATGCCATGAAGAAATACATTGGGCTCAAGATGGAAACCCATCGCTGGTTGTGTTAATCATTCAAGAAAAGGGGGTGTCTGGAAACATTGTGGGTGTTGTTGGCAATGTCATGGGATTATGAGCCTTTGAGGCCTAAAACACCTCTAGCCAAGAGAAAATGGGGGGTATGTGAAAGCAAATCTGGGTTCACAACTTCTGAGGTCACAACTTCGCCGTGTTGGAATTCACCATCAACGGCGGCGGAGGTCAAATCACCACCAAACTTAACTCAACCTAACCGTCTTCTCTCCCTCTTTCATAATCCCATCCCAATTCGTTTCAATCCCTCATCAATTGTTCAAATAAAAAGAAAAACATGAACCCTAAATTACCAAACATAAATTAAAAGCATATGGCAGATAAAACTGAGTCCAAACCTTAGGGGTTTGGATCGCTAGTGACAAATCTACATTATGGTGACTATTTTTGCATGGATCAAAGAGGAAAAGGAGAAGAGCTTACCTGCCGGAGTAGCTCCGACGGCTCTTCAAGCTTGGCGTTTGTCAGAGATATTGTTCTTCAGGTCTGTGAATCTTCTTTCTTTGAACTTGATGCTTAGTTCCTCTTCTTCTCCTTCTTAGTATTTTCTCTAGTCTGTAGGAGCATGCGTTATTCTATAATTTATCGCGTGTAGATTGAGAGAATGGTGAGGATTTAGCTCAATTGTTTAGAGCTTCAGATGTTGAAGCTCTAAAAACTATGGTGATTGGAGCGTGTAGTGAGGGTGATGGGAGTGGTGAAGTGAGAATCTTTTGGTGAATTTGTAGAATTATGATTAGTCACCTGTGATTGAAGAAGATGAATTGATTTTATAGAGGTTGTTTTGAGTAACTGAATAGGGAAGTTAGGTCAAACAAGTTAGGGCAAGTAACTCTGTTAGATATTCAGTGAGTAAAGTTGTTAGGTGTTTATAACTCTGTTAAATTAGTTTGTTAAATTCAGTTTGTGACAGTTAGCTAAATTGAATTATGTTAAGTTAGTTGTTAGATGTTAGTTGAAAACAGTTATGATGTTAGAGTGTTAGAATTATGTTTGAACTAATTGTGGTTATGAACTGATAAAATGTTAGTGTTAACTAAAATTAATTAGTTAGTTGTTAGAAGGTTGTGAAAAATCATTTGGTGATTAGGTTAATTAATTGGTTAACATCTGAATTGTTTTTTATTAGGGATTGTTAGTTAAATAGTTAGTTATTTATGAAATGGAATCAATTAGTGAAACAGTAGGTTGGCAGTTAGAATTAGGAATGGAATTGTGGTATAGTGAGTTAAGTGTAGTTCAAACTTTAATGAACTGATGCTACCATGAAACTTGAACTGTAATTGGAGCCCTTTTGGTTAACTATGAATGATTTTTTGTGAAAATTCTATTTTCTATGTATGCCTGCTGTTAGTGACTTTGAAGTTAGAAAAAAGTGAAACTGCTTATGAATGTGCAACTAGTTATGCAACAAATTAATTGTGGAGCTGTTATGTGATTGTTTTTATTGGTGTTAGAATGTGAATAAAGTTAGTTACTAAACTATTTTTGGAGTTTTCTGTACTTCAGTTTGAAGGTTAGTTATGCATAAGAGCTTGGTGAAATGCTTGGAATGTTAGGCATTGTGGAAGATAATTAGAATGTGGTTGTTAGTTTGTTAGTAGAACAATACACAGGCTGTTGGTTAGAAATCTTCTACTGAATGATGTTAATTCCTAATTGAACTATGATGGCCTAATTTGAATTAATGAAAATTGAATTAGTGACAAGTTAGTAGTGAAATTCTGTTTTGAAGTTTTGTTTTAACTACTTGTGTTATGAATTTTGAAATCGTGTAGGCTATGCTTTGGCTTGAATGTAGTTTAAAATGAAGTTTATTCATGCAGGGAATTATGCAGGTTGTTTTGGGTTGCAACTTGAGCCATGTTAGAATGAATGGAAGATGCTAAGTGCAGTAGGTTAGATGTAATACTTGAATTTGAATGTTAGCTAGGTTGATGATTAGTCATTGAGTGAAATTGGTTAAGCTTGTAAGGATGAACTTTTAAGTTATAATTGATAGTTTCAATAGTTAGTTATTGAATGGTGTTGTAGTGAATTGATTTGGAAAGTTGAATTAAGTTATTAGCATGCTACAGTTAGAGGAAGTTCATATGAAGTAGGTACTTGCTTGATTCAATGGTAGATGTGCTTAATATTGAAACTAATTGGTGCAATATGTATGAGTTGCAGGGCTAACTTGGCTTGGCATGAAGATGATGACATGAGCAAAACATGACTTTTGGTATAAGGCTTGAACATGGGCAAAACTTGGTATGATGCACCCTAATGAAGATTGGTGACTTGGAGATCAAAGTGGGACCCATGAAGATGAAGAAGGTAATAGGTCTAGGGTTAAGTTGACTTTGGTCAACCATTTGACCAAAAAGTCAACAATTGATCAAAAGTCAACTTTAGGTCAAAATTAGGGGTTTCTTCATGTAATCCCAAATATGCACTTGTAATGTACTTTTTTGATGTCTTGGATGTAGATTGACCATTATATGTAACTTGACTTATGCCCTAAGTAAAATATAACTTTTCCCTCCATATTTGAAAATTTGAAATTTTGGCTCTTTTTGAAATTCGCATACAACTTGATCTTGTATGAATGCCATGTCATGAACCAAGCAATAATAATTAGTAATCACTAAGTAATACTTTATATGAACATGACCAGAAAAAGTCAAACTTAACAATGCCCCTTTTAAAATCAAACATTCCATGATGCAATCCAATCATGCTAAAATATTATGCCAAGGATTAGGGTTTCAAGAGATGACCAACTAGGTCAATGTAAAACAATCCCAAAAGGTTTAATCCCATATATGCCATGGAAGTAAACCCTAGTTCATGATAATTTCCAAGCCAACTGACAAGAATCCAATCCTTGTGTCATAAATAGCAAGAACTTTTGAATCAATGATGTGCATGCAATTGTAAATGACTGTCTTATAAGGGATGATTAGGGCATGTGAGTATGCAGATACAATGAGAAATAGGCCAGACAAAATTGAAAAAAAGTAGGACAAGTTTTAGGGTATGACAGCCGCAAGTGCACAACAATGTGAAGTAATACAATAAGATCGAACCAACATGGAAATGTATATGAGTGTTGAATTTGATCCTAATAGTTTGTAGCTAAAGCGATCATATTTTCAAGGATCTAAGTACTAATGAAATAAAATTGATAATAACAATTAAAAAAAAAGCAGGAGATAGGGTACATGGTATCTATCCCAAACTCCGCAATTAACTTTCCATTTCAATTATGAGAAACTAGAGCAAATTATAGAAAAGTAGATAAAAATGCAATACACCCACTTTTGTGGCGTGTGTGTCTAGACGTGATTTTAGCATAGCTAATCGGCTCTCTCAACTGAGAACAAGACACCTTGTAGGTTTCGTCTCGTTATCGGATGTTTAGCCAACCACAGTTGGATGCCGAATCACTAACTTTTGGTACATGATCAACATCTAGGTTGCCTTTGCTTTTGCTAGCTGACACAAATATATTTAAGAAATTTGATCCTAAAATAACTTTTAAACTATTTTTATCATAATTTGTTAATGGATAAATTCATCGAGGGTTTGGCATGAGATAGATCTCATGACCCCTTGTACCTAGAGGATTACTCACTCATGGTGAGATTGACACAAATTAAACAAAATAAAGACATAGCATGCATAGAAATTAAATGAGAAATAATTGAGATAAAATGGAAATAACCTAAACTGTAGACAAAAAAGCTTGAATTGATAAAATAAATCCAAAGAGTACAAATAAGTTGCAGAGAAATTACAATAGAGAAAAAGATGAAACTGAAAATAATGCTAGAGTCTCCTAAAAAATGTTACCCCCTTAATCATAACAAATAACCACTATTTATACAATAAGAGGACCATTGAGGCCTCATAATTTCGAGCACAAACATAAATGGTTACTTATTAATTAAAAGAGGTAGTTTTGGAAGTTTAGAAGTCGAGAAAATGTTACAGAATGACAAAGTTTACAGCAGAAACTAGGTCTGACAAAGGCCATGTTGTCTGACATGGGGGGTCGTGTTGAGAACACGATCGTGTCAGGAAACATGACCATAACGTGTTATCCTTAGGAATTTACTATGGGGGCTCCTTTGGATTTTCTCTGATACTATTTTGTGATATTGACATTATATATTTTAGTTATGTACTTGTTGCAACTTTTATCCATGTGTTTTAAGTATCTATGTTATTTATCATTGCTATCTCTTTTATCTTGATTATTTGTTCAAATTGTGTTGTTTGCGGTAGTTGGTATCATAAGCGATTTATGTGGTTTTAGTTCACTAGTGTGATTTCTATTTTGGCTTTTATGTTATCATGAATTTAGTTGTTTGCGTTGTTTTCTCTCTTTCTTTTCTCTTTTTGATATTTGTCAAATGGGCAGAAGTTATCGAGATATTATCGATATTCACTTAAATCAAGGTGTTTATTTGTTTGATTCAAATCATGTGAATTGTATCACTGAATCATACAAGTTGTGCAAATTGGTTTGTGCCTCTGTGTTATTTTACTCGAATCACAAGTTGAACTTGAATTGAATCACAAGTCAATATGACTTGAATCATGGTTTGTGTTTGATTCGAGTCAAGCATCAAAACTCTAATTTTCCACCTTAGATTTAAATAGTTGTTTCTTTGATTCTAAGTAGAGTTGAAGGGTGTCAAGTAACTCTCATTGTGACTCTTGTTCATGATGAAAGTCTTTGTGAAACCCTAATACAAAAATGTCAATTTGTTTTTTCTTCTCTAGTGTGTCTATTCCTAGCACCATTGAATATTTCTCTTGTTTTGAAGAATAACTTCTTTGGTGTTAATACATGTTATATAACATCTCTCTTTTTATTACATTATTTATATAATTGCCTTGTTGAGAGAAACTAGAGACAAAGAGTTTATCAATCATGTAATCATTCAATTTTGATCAAGCTCATGATAATCTTCAAGATCCAAGACCCGTTTATCCAAAAACTTGAGACAAACTTTGTATGTGTTTTTCATTGACCAACATCTAATTCCTTATTGATATCTTGTGAATTAGTGTGTATGTGTGTGTGTGTGTGTATGTGTGTGTGTGTGTACGTGTGTGTGTGTGTGCATGTGTGTATGTGTGTGTGTGTGTGATTATTTTGGCATTGTTCATCATCTTCAACCTTAGTCCTTATTCAGTGTTGTGGAACCTCATCTCTAAAGATTGAGTGTTTGATAGAGACTTGTGGTACATTAGGGTATCTAATATTTTTGTATGAATTTTGATGTTTGTAACATGTGCATAGATTATTTCTTGAATGCGGTTTGGATATTGAGTTATTCATCAAGAGTAGAGTTTCACTATACTCCATGGAAGACTTTGGAGAAGTCGAGTACAAACTATTCGTAAGGCGGGTTTGGAAGTTGTCCAACTTTGGTAAATTTGTGTGAAGATTGTTCACAGAAAAATTTGAGAGTTGATCAATTGAAGCTTATCTATGGAAATCGCCCAAACAAGAAATTAGTGGGATCAAGGTGGATTTCCACATACGAAGACTTAGAGCAGGATTATTGTGGATAGTAAGGTTATTGGATCAAGATTATTGATGATATTGTGTTTGTTAGCAATTTGAGTATCTGCATCAACTAAGGAAATTATCGTGCGATATTTTGATGTACTCAAAATGCTTGTATCAAACTTATCAAAATAGTGGAAGTTTGTGGTTATTTTCAAATGGTTTTAACACCATTGAATAATGGAGTGGGAAAAACCAGGGCAAACTCCGAACCACTATATATTTCTATGTACCCTTCTCTCTTCCCTTATCTCTTTTGATTTTATGTATTCATTACTATATCTATTGCATTATTGCATAGTTTGTACGTCATGTAGGTTAGACTTTGCTTACAACTATTTAATGTGTAATCTTAGGTATGCGATGCAACAAACATATTGAATCATCATAAATCTAATAATGTCTTGAGTGAATTTCTACGTAAAGAATTTTTAAATCGCTTGGATTAAAACGAATTTGGTAATCTTGTAATTTTCTTGCTTTAGAAAGACTTGTGTCTTTAGTGATGTCTTGTGTCTTTAGTGATGTCTTGTATTGCCTTTGTTGAATTAATTTATTGAGATGCTTATAAGCTCTCTTAGTGTTGTGTTTTGCTTCTGTGTATTTTTAAAATATCTGATTTTGTTTATGGGACCTAAAAATATTTTTGAAATTTTCTACTTGGGAATAGGTCTATTCACCCCCCTCCCCCCTCATTTCATACCTGTTTGTGTCATATTCGCACCCAGTTATTGGTATCAGAGCAAGAATTTTGATCAAAGTATTGCAACTCCAAATGTTGAGAATATGGTTCCTTTGGAAGTCACATGTCCCTAATACATTCAGGGGGAGAACCTCAATACAATTTTATTGCTTGTCTTATCACTTTCGTTTTGTTTGTTATCGTTTATTTAGTCTCCTTCATGATTGCACATCTCTGAATCAAGTTTGAATCAATTAGTTTTTTAACATGCATAATTCAATTGGTTTTATTTGAGTTTGATCATAATGATTTAAGTTAATTGCTTGAGTTAGTGGAACAAGAACCATATGTATTGTTGGTTCAAGTTAGTGAAGGTTCAAGAAACATAATAAAAGGGGTTTAAATTGGGTTTCTTAATTAAAAAAAATTCACTACCGAAGAACACAAATAGTAAAGATTCAACAATGATAAAAGACACATATATTTTTATCCTGGTTCGCTGTTAACTAAGCTACATCCAGTCCACCCACCAGAGTGATCTTACCTTCTCAATAAGGACTTAATCCACTAATCAAAGACTTGATTACAAACTCAAAGATAACATTTCTAAGACTTCTTGAGAATCCTGACTATAACCTAGTCTCTCAAGGTATTTAACCAAAGGTTAAGAATACAAGATTGTGTTTACAAAGTTGCTTCTAAAATAAGCAAATACACAAATTAAAAACAGAGATTACTCTTAAGAGATATATTCAAGAAAATGTTCAAAGAGTATGAACATGATCTTTTTCTTGGCGTGAAACACTCCTTTTCCTTTCACTTATGTATATTTTTCTTCACGTATATGTTTTGTTTTCTTTCCAAACTTCCAAGACCTCTTTATTTAGATGAAGAATAGATCCGTTGAAGGGTGGAATTGGAATATCTTCAATATCACACTTGTACGAAGTTGCTTGATTATACAATAGTAAAATGGCACTTGCAACATAGAGTGGGAGAGAGGATGGGATAAGAGGAACCATATTAGTATAATAGTATAGTTCTTTTTCCTAATTTATAGGGTAGTGGAAATGATATTTTATTTTGTATTGATTGTAATCTTTCCGTGTATTCTTCTTTCAGTCATTAACTTCTAGTTAAAGGCTTTGTATTTAAGTTGCTGAAACTTGAATAGAAGTCAGAGCATGTCTTCAGAATCTGATGAAAATGAGACTTCAGAGTCTATAGAGTTCATAGTTCTGAGACTTCAGAGGCTTGAATCATAAGATTCTTTATCAGAGACATTCTGGATAGATTCTTGCAGAAGCATTGACCTGGTAATCTAGATGCTTGACTTTCATTTAAAGCATGTCTTTGTTTCTTCCTTTGGTTCAGAGTGCGCCTACAGTTCAAATCCCGGTTCATCCAGATTTAACTTTATCTAAGTTAGAACTGGTTTTCTTTGATCTACGCACTTAACAGAATAATTAGAGTACAAAATTTTTCTCCATACATATTATGCTTTGTTATCATCAAAACTCAAGAATAGTTGCAGAACCCAACTTGTTCCAACAATCTCCCCCTTTTTGATAATGACAATCCATGTATTTTAATGAACCATTTTTACTTCGATAATCAAAATTTTAAAACATCAGAGTTAGGTTTATAATCTCCCTCTGAGTTTTACACTATCAAAATTATTCTCAGCTTCTTCAGAGTGGGGTTTGTAAGCTCCCCTTGAGATTGAGACTGGAATTTTTTTTGATATTCCAGAAAAAAATTATCAGCATGACAATAAATGTTCACCTAGTTATCATAAGTGCTTTAGTGCTCGGTTATTATCAATAAGAAATCCAATTGACTGGTTGATAAACTTAAGAACACAGATCTAATTTCCTAGTTAATAAATCTCCTCAAAAATTTAAGGAATAAAAATATATCATGTTTGGGATTTGTTATGGAATAAAGGTATATCAAAATCATATTCATTTCTCCCCCATTTGTCATTAATCAAAAAGAATAAATAGAATAGAAGACTTTAAAATTGATTTTTGAAAGAGATAATAAAAAAAAATCAAACTAGAAACAAAAAGGATTTGGATGAGATTGGCTAGAATGATCAATAACATCTCTTTAATTCACGAGTTGGTCCAATCCAGTAGCACTCAAACTTGGGGAAATATGCTTGAAGACCAAGAAATTTCTCTCTCCTTTGTCCATTGGAGCACATTAAATAAAGTTGATTTTTCTTTATCCCAAACTCTCTATATAAGAGAGAGGTTTTGTTACAAGCAAGATCATAATTCTTTCTTTTCCATCTCTTCTTCATCTCTTCTTCGTCTATCTCTTGACATGAGAAGTTTATCATAGAACTCTAAGAAGGGTTCCTCTAAAGAAGTTAGCAAGGCTATTTTGAAGCTCAAGGATGTTGAAGGGAAGCACAAAGATTTAGGATTAAATCCTCTGAAGGTTCAAGAACACAAGTTGGTACATCTACTGGAGTAACTTTATTAGGAAGAACTTCAAAGCCGAGGATGGAGAACCTCAAGAAGAAGAAGCCAGTTGAAAACAGTGGATCAGACATTATTGAGGACTATAAGACTTTCCTTAGGTTAGGTGGTTGGAATGCCGGCCTAGTCTCAAAGTTGTAATCTTTTGTAGTGTCTCTTCTTGCTTTGTAATTGATTTTAGAGCTGTAATGTTTTCTAAGTAAAAATAACTGATCCTTTACTCAATATTGTTTATGATACTCATGTCACTAACCGGTGTTTATAGAGAGGTTTCAGAGAAGTTTTCAACCATTTCAAACGGGTTTTGTTGAATAACTTGTAAATTTTTAGGTTTTCAGGTTTGAAAAGATTTAAGTGTGAGTAGTGAGAGTTGCGTTGTGTAAGAGAAGTGAGTGAAAATGAGTTTTAAATATAAAAGTAATAATTAACACAAATTTTGAAATACACGCATACTTATAAAAGAGGCGAGAGTAACGATTTTATCTTTACCCAAAAAATAGTGTTTTCCAAGGGGTAACTTCAAGCGTTCAGACAACTTAATGTAGGACATATGTCTTACTTTAGAGTCACACAAAACTACACTTGTTTTCCACCATTAATTTTAAACTCAGAGTCCAGAAGACAAAAAGTCGCAGAGGGATTATGACTTAGGACCTTCTGACCCAAAGAGCCATCTAACTTCAGAGGATTAATTGGTTCAGAGCCAAGTTATCTCAAAGTCTTATTTTGACTCTCCATAGGTTACACACAATGTTGTTTTATTCTGGACAAAATTCCATATTTACAAATTTCAGAATAAAATTGAATTTATCTTCAATAAGGGGTTTTGTGAAGATATCAACCCATTGATGGTCTGTATCTATAAATTTTAAATTAATAATACCCTTTTGAACATAATCTCTTATAAAATGGAGTCTAATTTCAATATGTTTTGCTCTGGAGTGAAAAATAGGGTTCTTAGATAAACAAATTGCAAACACATTATCACAAAGGATATAAATGTTATTCTCAAGAATATGATAGTCTTCTAGCTGATTTTTAATCTAGAGGATATGTATGCTACAAACTGCTGCTGCAATATATTCTGCTTCAGCCGTTAACAATGTTATTATTGACTGTCTCTTATTGGACCATGAAATAAGATTATCACCAAGAAACTGACAACTTCCACTACTGGTCTTTCTTTCTAGTCTGTCTCCAGCATAGTCAGCATCACAATAACCTACTAACTTGTACTCTTTGGATTTTCTATAAATCAAGCCAAAATTAGTAATACCTTTAAGATATCTAAAGATTCAAAGTTAGTAGTGTACCTTAAGTAGTACATTAGGAATATGGAAGAACAAGTAGTTTCACGTGGAGCAACCTTAGGTTTCCACTCATTTCTAGTTTTAATAATTACATGATTAGCCCTAGGATGTTTCGGATGTGTTGGATAACCATACAACTTGTAGCAGAAAGGTTTTATATGTCCATATTTACCATAGTAATTACATTTACAAGGCAAAAACTTGACTTTAGTTTGAGTTTCCTGATGTCTGGCAGGATGTTGTAACATTTGATCGGACATCATGGGCTCATACTTCCTTTCTGGAGGAATAAATTTTGTCACAGGCGTTTTCCTTGTTTATTTTGATATTGGTAAATAAAACCTATACCTTTTAAATTTCCAGCCTCTTTTCCAACTTGAAGAACTTCATCTAGCATATCAACCCATTGTTCAACATTCTTATGGATTTGGTCATGTTTTCAAGTTTAGAAGACAATATAGTTACCTCATTTTCCAGATTAGTGATAGTAGATAAAAGTTTATCTTTTTCATCCTGTAGTTGAGCTATGGTTCTCTTATACTCTTCTCCGGTCTTACACACCTCTTCACTTATGACACAAAGCTCTTTGCAGGAAACAACCAATTTTTCATAAGAGACATCCTCATCACACGAATCTTTATCAAATTGATATCTACCAGTGAAAGTTCTAACATGCTTATCAATTTCATCATCAGTTTCACCTTTAGAATCATCAGACCAAGAAACAAACAAGCCTTTCTTTTGTTTCTTAAGATACGTGGGACATTCTGATCTAATGTGACCAAAACCCTCACATTCATGACACTGAATACCTTTTCTTTGATTGAGCTTTTCTTTCGTTCTTTCTTTTCTTCGAGAATCATTGTTCTTGCTGATGTCATATGAGATGTTCTTGACATTTGGTGTTGACTTCCTGTCCATTCCCTTCAACACCTTGTTGAATTGTCTCATAAGAAGTACAATAGCATTATACATTCCCCCATTAGTATCCAAGTCACATTGGTCCTCTTCATCTTCAGTGTTGGATACAAAAGTTATGCTCTTGTTCTTCTTTTCAGATCTGTCACTAATACCCAACTCAAAAGTTTGGAGTGACCCAACAAGTTCATCTACTCACATGTTGTTGATGTCTTGGGCTTCTTCAATGGTTGTGACCTTCATGTCAAATTTCTTAGGTAGGGACCTGAGAATTTTTCTAACCAACTTTTCTTCTGACATCTTCTCTCCCAAGGTACTATATGAATTTGTTATTTCAATAAAATTCATGTGAAAATCATGAATACTCTCATCATCTCTCATCTTTAGATTCTCAAATCTGGTAGTGAGAAGCTGAAGTCTAGACATCTTAGCTTTAGATGTGCCTTCATGGATGGTTCTGAGAAATTCACATGCATCTTTGGCCACTGTACAAGTGTTTATTAACCTGAATATGTTTTTGTCAACTCCATCGAATAGAGCATTCAAATCTTTGGAGTTTCCAAGAGACGGTTCATCTTCTTTCTTAGACCAGTCCTCTTCAGGATTCAAGTCAATAGTAGCTTTCCCATCTTTGTCCTTCACAACATGATGTTCCTAACCCTTGATGACAGCTTTCCAAGTCTTACTATTCATATATTTTAGGAATGCCACCATACTTTCCTTCCAATAGTCATAGTTGGTGTCATCTAAGATGGGTGGTCTGTTAACAAATCCTCCTTTCATGGTACCATAAAGTATCTCCATGGAGCTCACCCATACTAGAACAGGATGCCTGTTCTAATACCAATTGAAATTCTGGTACGTAGATATCAGATGTCGTATGTGATGTCATGAAACTAATATCAGGACTTCACACAACAATAATAGTAAGCAGATAACAAATGTCATATACAATTTCACAACACCAAGATCAGGACATGTCACACCAGAAACAACTACGCAGATAACATATGTCGTATATGATGTCAAGACATCAGGTTACGACATGTCACACCAGAAACAATTATAGTGTAAAAAGCAGGAAATAAATAACACAGGTCAATTGTTAACCCAGTTCGGTGCAACTTCACCTACATCCGGGGGCATCCAAGCCAGGAAGGAAATTCACTATAACAATATTAGTTTGAGGTTCTAAACAACCTCTGGTTTTACAAACTTCTCACCTAATCACTACCCGGGGAATTTCTATCTAAGACTCTCTTAGATATGAGACCTTTCTCACTTCCCTTCAATCACACAACAATGATAACAACTGAAAAACAATCAAAAAACAGAAGACACACTTCCAATGAAACAAAATGCACTCTTGCTTAAAAGCTCATGAGTGATTCATAATTATAACTCAATAAACTCAGTCCAATTCAAGTATCAAAGAGATACTAGAATGACTCACAAATAACAACGACAACTAAACCCTAACAATAACAATTTCCAGCGCAACTCTCTTTTCTTTTCTTAGGTTTATAATCACCCTTTAAATAGCCCCAGAGTAGCATGGGCTTTGGGCTACAAAATCAATAGATCCAAAACAAATCAAATCAAATCAAATCTGATTAAATTAAATCTGATGTCTCCTTAAATGTTTTGACATCTATTCTGCATAATATTTGATCAAATCAAATATGATGTCTCCTTAAATGTTTTGACATCTGTTCTGCATAATATTTGATCAAATCAAATCTGATGCGTCCTTAAATATTTTGACATCTGTTCTGCATAATATTTGATCAAATCAAATATGATGTGTCCTTAAATGTTTTGACATCCGCTCTGCATAATATTTGATCAAATCAAATCTGATGTGTCCTTAAATGTTTTAACATGTGTTCTTCATAATATTTGATCAAATCAAATCTGATGTGTCCTTAAATATTTTGACATCCATTCTGCATAATCAAATATGATATCTCCTTAAATGTTTTGACATCCATTCTGCAGAATCAAATATGATGTCTCCTTAAATGTTTTGACATCCATCATGCATAATTAAATTGAATGTCTCTTTAAATATTTCGACATCTAGTCTGCACAATCTTCTACATCATCAAATCAAATGTTTCCTTAAATGTTTCGACATCCAGTTTCCATAATCTTATGCATAATCAAATAAAATGTTACCTTAAATGTTTTGACATCCAGTCTGCACAATCTTTTGCATAATGAAATCAAATCTGATATAATGTTTCTTTAAACTATCTCAACATCCCTTTTTATGAAACAAGTGCATAGCTGAAAACGAAATAAGAGTTCCAAAAATAAACCTTCTTGGAAAGTCAGATATGATAGCTGAATATTCAGATAATCTTCAGATATCTCATAATAAAATATGTCTTTTAAGAAGTAAAACAAAGCCTGCAAAGATATCTGATCAACATGTCATGACATCTTGCTCAATATCTTGTTGTGATACATATTTTAACAAAATTGCTGCCAATCATAAAAGCACACACCTAACAATCTCCCTTTTGGAATTTTTTGGATAAAACAACCTTTGCATCAGATAGCTAGAGAAAAGATAAAATAAAAGCAATAATCGCAAGCACAAAAACCAAACAACCAAACACTTGGTATAACACCAAGACATATTAGAGGCACGCGCAGCAGAAATAAGTAGTAGAAACCCAGCCTCACAGAAAACACATTGAGAGAAATAAACTCTCACACTCCAAGCTTCCTTTAGAAACAAAATGTCAACATATTCTGTCTGACATCACAACAAGCATATAACATCCTAAGCACAAACAAAATTCTCTAAAACAAAATGTCAAGACATTCTATCTGAGATCATAACAAGTACACAACAGCCTAAGCACAAACATAATTCTCTGAAACTAAATGTCAAGACATTATGTCTGACATCACAACAAGTACACAACAATCTAAGCAAAAATAGATCAAACTCCCCTTGAATGTCATGATCAGCAGAATAGAAATAACTCCCTCTAATACATATCAAACATACTCCCTCTTAAAGAAACAACCTTCACATAAAGATTAAAAAATCAAGAGCACAACTCTACACCATCTACTCCCTCTTTTTAGCCACAATATGATAAACCAAGTAGACATTCATCAATAGAAACAAAATAGTAGAACAAAGCAGTAGCATAACAAGTGAGTTTGAGGTACAGACCATGGCACACAGAGGTGCAATATTCAGGACAAAGGCCCACAAAAAATATACAAAATCAAACAGAAAAAAACAACTCAGATGTCAGAAGAAGCATCTGATTCATTCCTTGTTGGCTCAATGTTTGACTTAATGTCTTCCACATTTTTTGAAGCATCAATTTGCTAAGATGATGTTCCAACATCTTCATCGACATCATTCCCTTTTACAATAATTGAATCATCAACCACAACATTAATGGATTTCATCATGCCCTTGGTCTTGGAGTTAGATACCATGTAAGCTCTACTGTTTGTAGAGTAACCAAGAGATATCCCTTTGAGATTCAGATGTCCAAGCTTCTGGTTCCATAACTTGACTTCATCTTCCTTGGACATTAGGCATGTGGAAGAATAAGTAGTTTCACATGGAACAACCTCAGGTTTCCACTCCTTTCTATTTTTAATCATTACATGATTAACCCTAGGATGTGTTGGATGTTTTGGATAACCATACAGTTTATAGAAGAAATGCTTTATATGTCCATATTTACCACAATAATGACATTTCCAAGGAAAAAACTTGACTTTAGTTTGAGTTTCCTGATGTCTGGCAGAATGTTGTAACATTTGGCCGGACATCATGGGATCATACGTCCTTTCTGGAGGAATAAATTTTGTCGCAGAGGTTTTTCCTTGTTAATTTTGATATTAGTAATTAAAACCTATACCTTTTAAATTTCCAGCCTCTTTTCCAACTTGAAGAATTTCATCTAGCATATCAGACCCATTGTTCAATATTCTTATGGGTTTGGTCGTGTTTTTAAGTTTAGAAGACAATATAGTTACCTCATTTTCAAGATCAGTGACAATAGATAAAAGTTTCTCTTTTTCGACTTGTAGTTGAGCTATGATTTTCTTATGCTCTTCTCCTGTATTACACACCTCTTCACTTCTGACACAAAGCTCTTTGTATGAAGCAACAAATTCTTCATAAGAGACATCCTCATTACAAAAATCTTCATCAAATTCATATCTACAAGTGAAAGTTGTAACATGCTTAACAATTTCATCATCAGTTTCACCTTCAGAATCATCAGACTAAGAAACAGACAAGCCCTTCTTTTGTTTCTTGAGATACGTGGAACATTATGACCTAATGTGACTAAAACCCTCACGTTCATGACACTGAATACCTTTTCCTTGATTGGGTTTTTCTTATGTTCTTTCTTTTCTCCAAGAATCATTATTCTTGTTGATGTCAGATGAGATGTTCTTGACATTTGGTGTTGACTTCCTATCCATTCCCTTCAGCACCTTGTTGAATTGTCTCCTAAGCAGTACAATAGCATTAGATATTCCCTCATAAGTATCCAAGTCACATTGGTCCTCTTCATTTTCAGTGCTTGATACAAAAGTTATGCTCTTGTTCTTCTTTTTAGATCTGTCACTAATACCCAATTTAAAAGTTTGGAGTGACCCAACAAGTTCATCTACTCTCATGTTGCTGATGTCTTGGGCTTCTTCAATGGTTGTGACCTTCATGTCAAATTTCTTAGGTAGGGACCTGAGAATTTTTCTAACCAGCTTTTCTTCTGACATCTTCTCTCCCAATGCACTAGATGAATTTTCTATTTCAAGAACATTCATGTGAAAATCATGAATACTCTCATCATTTTTCATCTTTAGATTCTCAAATATGGTAATGAGAAGTTGAAGTCTAGACATCTTCACTTTAGATGTGCCTTCATAGGTGGTTATAAGAATTTCCCATGTATCTTTGGCCACGGTACATGTGTTTATTAACCTGAATATGTTTTTTCCAACTTTATTAAATAGAGCATTCAAAGATTTGGAGTTTCCAAAAGCCAGTTCATCTTCTTCCTTAGACCAGTCCTCTTCATGCTTCAAGTCAGTAGTAGGCTTCCCATCTTTGTCCTTCACAACAGGTGTTCCCAACCCTTGATGACAGCTTTCCAAGTCTTGCTATCCATAGATTTTAGGAATGCCAACATACGTTCCTTCCAATAGTCATAATTGGTTCCATCTAAGATATGTGGTATGTTAACAAATCCTCTTTCCATGGTACCAGAAAGTATCTCCCATGAGTTCACCCAAAACATAATAGGGTGCCTGCTTTAATACCAATTGAAATTCTGGTACGCAGATATCAAATGTCGTATACGATGTCACGACACTAATATCAGGACTTCACACAACAATAATAGTAAGCAGATAATAGATATCGCATACGATGTCACGACACCGGGATCAGGACATGTCACACCAAAAACAATTACGTAGATAACAGATATCGTATACGATGTCACGACACCAGGTTCAAGACATGTCACACAAGAAATAATTATAGTGTAAAAAGCAGGAAATAAATAACACATGTCAATTATTAACCTAGTTCGGTGCAACTTCACCTACATCTGAGGGCATCTAAGCCATAGAGGAAACTAACTATAAAAATATTAGTTTGAAGTTCTAAACAACCTCTGGTTTTACAAACACCTAATCACTACCCATGGAATTTCTATCTTAGACTCTCGTAGATATGAGAACCTTCTCACTTCCCTTCAATCACACAACAACGCTAACTACTGAAAAACAGTCAAAGAACTGAAGACAAAATTCCAATGAAATAGAATGCACTCTTTCTTAAAAGCTCATGAGTGATCATAACTACAACTCAATAAAGCCAGTCAAATTCAAGTATCAAAGAGATACTAGAATGAATCACAAATAACAATGACAACTAAACCCTAACATTACCAATTTCCAGCATAACTCTCTCTTCTTTTCTTAGGTTTAGAATCACCCTTTAAATAGCCCTAGAATAGCACGGGCTTCGGGCTAAAAAATCAGCAGACTTCTCCCGAGGGATGTTGTATATTCATGATAGAGCATCGTTGTTTGTTCTTCGGATTTCCCCCAGTTAAATTTCACCTCTGTTAACGCATAACCCATGTTAACAACTATTTTGCGTAGATCCTTGTCTTTAATCTCGCACATGAAGTTTTGCGCGATGTGTCTAATGCAATAGATGTGTGATGATGGAGGATACTGTCATCCATTTTCCGGATTGTTATATGCACTCTTTATCGATTCATGCCTGTCTGATATTAGACACATATTTGCTTGGGGAGTAACGTGTATTCTTAAATTCTTAAGAAAGAAACTCCAAGCTTCCTTTGTTTCACTTGCAACCAATGCGAACGCTATCAGAAATATGTTCCCGTTCCTGTAACACCCTTCTAAAATACCCCAAATATTTAATTAAAATAGCAATATATCAATCAGAGTAATTATGCAATTAAGGGTGTCACACAATCATTTCACACCATTCACCATAATAACTGTCATGCTCTTTTATTAATTCAAAACATAAAGCATTTGCACAATACGCAGCGGATAGAAATCAAATCAATCATGCAAAACATGTAACACATTACATGTTAAATTATTCAACAAGTTAAAACATCCCGTCCCGATGTTACATCTATCAGAGCATGACCCACTAAGGAGACTACACTAGACTCCAAGCACTAGCTCCTACTCAATCACTGCTCGTTACCTGAAAAATAGTTGTAAGGGTGAGTTCCTCAATCGATATAATACGCATTATAAAATATCATGCAATGTTAAGTAATTTAACACATTTCATCACCCTAATCATAACACACATTCAGTGACGGCACATCAACTCAAACATCATACTCAACACCAACATAAAGCACACGTATAATCTCAATTCATACTCAACACCAACACAAAACACACGTATAATATTGGAATATATCCATTCATATTATACGCCATACATACATTATGCAATGAGACTCCATGCATGCGGTACCAACTATTCGTGAACATATAGTTCAACCTCACCGATCAAATCCAGATACGACTACCAAGCTCACTAGTCCCACTCATTTGAGACCTAGTGACTCACTCACTAATTCCTCACCATGGGAATTAGCTACCACCCCAAGGGCTATGCTATGCACGCTAATCACCTAGCATGCAAACATCAACAACAATCCACAATGATTTACTCACTAATTCCTCACCATGGGAATTAGCTACCACCATAACGGCCACAATATGCATGCTAATTCACCTAGCATACAACCATCAACAACAATCCACAATGGACATATGCTCACACTCTAAGCCATAAAACAGTCCATTCACAAATACATGCATAATATATACATTCACAACATTATGCATATTTTCACACATCATCGGCATATTTATCACATACTCATATCATGTCATGCAAAATAATTCAATCACAGTATTAGTACACTCTACTACTAATACCTATCCTACTCAAAACAACGGGAAGTAATCCCTACTATATCACACACCGATATAGGCCAATCCCCAATTATGTTCACAACATTAAAATACCAATTTTCCCACTTTTCAACAGTGTTAACCGGTTAACGCCCTGGGTTAACCGGTTAACGCAGGACAGAACACGCTTCCTGGCCAATTTTAACAGTGTTAACCGGTTAACGCCCTGGGTTAACCGGTTAACGCAAACAGAACAGCAATTTTCACAAATCACAACAGTGTTAACCGGTTAACGCCCTGGGTTAACCGGTTAACGCAAGCAAAACAGCAATACTTCCCAATTCATAACAGTGTTAACCGGTTAACACCATGGGTTAACCGGTTAACGCAAGACAGAAAGCTGTTCCTGCGCTAACACGAAGCAGAATGCAGAATTCTCCGCGTTTTCCGCCGTTGGAGGACTTCCGGACCTCCGATTCCGATTCCGTAAAAAGCTATACGTTCGGAAAATCACTACCCATTCAATTACAGATTCAATTACGACTTTAACACAGTTTATTCATCACAATTTTTCAGCACTCATCATCCCAATTAGGGTCAATTCAACGGTTTATCACTACCCATTACATGTTAACCCATAATACCCATTAAACGACGATAAACCCCCCCTTACCTGAGTTAATCCGGCAATCCTTTAGCTTCAAGCTTTTCTCTTCTCCAACCTTCGTTCTCTTGCTCTTCCTCTTTGCCCTTTCTCCACTTCTCTGCCGCTTCTCTGTTTTCACGTGAAAACCCTCTTTACCAAAATGAAACTCTTTTTCCTTATTTCCAACTTATATATTTTCCAATAATTATTATTCCAATAATAATAATAATAATAATCCAATAATTCCAATTATTTAATTAAATTAATAAATATAATATTAACTTAAATTAAATAATTAGCTTATTTTTATCGGGGTGTTACAACTCTGCCCAACTAAAAGAGTTTTCGTCCTCGAAAACATACCTCAAGCGAATAACTCTGGATAGGACTCCTTCATCTGACTCTCAAGTTCCCAAGTCACATTCCCACCTGCTGGTCCTCCCCAAGCTACCTTTACCAAAGCAATCTCTTTACCCCGCAACTGCTTCAACTCTCGATCCTCGATCCTCATAGGTGATGTTTCAACAGTCAGGTTATCTCTCACCTGCACATCATCTATTTGGACTACATGCGACGGATCAGGAATGTACCTCCTCAATTGAGACACATGAAAAACCTCATGCAAATTCGCAAGTGACTGAGGTAAAGCGATACGATAGGCTACCTCCCCTATCCTCTCCAAAATCTGATAAGGACCAATAAATCGAGGTGTCAAATTCTTCGACTTCAAAGCTCGACCAACCCCAGTTATCGGAGTAACACGAAGAAACACATGATCTCCCTCTTGGAACTCAAGTTCCTTCCTCCTCTTGTCGTGATAACTCTTCTGACGACTCTGAGCAATTCTCATCTTCTCTTGAATCATCTTAATCTTTTCCGTAGTCTGTTGAACAATCTCCGGTCCAACCACAGCACTCTCACCGGACTCATACCAACATAAAGGTGTCCGACATCTCCTACCATACAAAGCTTCAAACGGTGCCATACCAATGCTCGAATGAAAACTATTGTTGTAGGTAAACTCAATCAAAGATAAATAACAGTCCCAAGCACCTCCCTTTTCCAAAATACAAGCCCTCAAAAGATCCTCTAGTGACTGAATCGTCCTCTCAGTCTGACCATCAGTCTGCGGATGATATGCAGAACTCAATCTCAGCTTAGTTCCCAAAGCCTTCTGCAAACCTTCCCAAAACTTTGATGTAAATCTAGGATCTCTGTCCGAAACAATACTCGACGGAATACCGTGCAAACTTACAATCTTCTCAATATACAACTCGGCTAATCTCTCTAACGGATAATCCATTCTGATCGGAATGAAATGAGCCGATTTTGTCAATCTGTCAACAATCACCCAAATGGCTTCAAAATTCTTACTTGTCCTCGGTAAACCAGAAACAAAATCCGTACTGATACTACCCCACTTCCACTCTGGAATAGCCAACGGTTGCATTAGCCCAGACGGCTTCTGATGCTTAATCTTTGACTTCTGACAAGTCAAACAAGAATAAACAAAACTCGCAATTTCTCTTTTCATTCCCGGCCACCAAAATAACTTTTTCAAATCATGATACATCTTCGTAGCCCCAGGATGAATACTCAGGCCACTACGATGTCCTTCCTCAAGAATACTCTTCTTAAGTTCGGTAACATCCGGAATACACACCCGGTTACCAAATTTCAAAACACCATTCTCATCAACTCTGAATTCACCACCTTGACCTTGATTCACTAGAGTCAACTTATCAACCAAAAGCACATCGGATTTCTGACCCTCTCTAATCTCATCCAGAATACCACTCGTTAACTTCAACATTCCCAATTTAACACTATTGTGAGTACTCTCACACACCAAACTCAAGTCTCTAAACTGCTCAATTAAATCCAATTCCTTAACCATTAACATAGACATATGCAATGATTTCCGACTCAATGCATCAGCCACTACGTTTGCTTTACCCGGATGGTAATTCAAACCAAAGTCATAATCCTTCAGAAACTCTAACCATCTCCTCTATCTCATATTCAGCTCTTTCTGATCAAACAAATACTTTAAACTTTTATGGTCACTGAAAACCTCAAATCTTGACCCGTACAAGTAATGCCTCCATAACTTCAGAACAAATACCACAGCTGCCAACTCTAAATCGTGTGTCGGATAGTTCCTCTCATGAACCCTCAGTTGTCTCGAAGCATAAGCTATAACCGGCTTATTCTGCATCAACACACCACCCAAACCCAACAATGAAGCATCACAGTAAACCTCAAATGATTCCGACGAACTCGGTAATATCAGAATAGGAGCAGTAGTCAACCTCCTCTTTAACTCTTGGAAACCTTCTTCACACCTTGAGTCCCAAACAAACGCTTGCCCCTTTCTAGTCAACATCGTCAACGGTAACGCCAACTTAGAAAATCCCTCGATGAACTTCCTATAATAACCAGCCAAACCAAGGAAACTCCTTATCTCAGAAACTGACTTCGGAGCTTCCCACTTAGATACCGCTTCTATCTTAGAAGGATCAACAGCAACACCATCTCTTGAAATCACATGACCAAGAAAACTAACCTCTTTTAACCAAAATTCACACTTAGACAGTTTAGCAAATAACTTCTTTTCTCGTAGAACTCCTAAAACTACTCTCAAATGCTCAGCATGCTCTTCTTCAGATTTCGAATACACCAAAATATCGTCAATAAACACCACAACAAACTGGTCTAGATACGGATGGAAAATCCTATTCATATACTCCATAAATACTCCAGGCGCATTAGTCACACCAAAAGGCATTACAGAATACTCATAATGTCCATACCTTGTTCTGAAAGCAGTCTTCTGAATATCCTCAGTTTTCACACGTATCTGATGATACCCCGATCTCAAATCTATTTTACTGAACACACTCGCACCAACCAACTGATCCATCAAATCATCAATCCTCGGCAAAGGATACCGATTCTTGATCGTCACTTTATTCAGTTGCCTGTAGTCAACACACAACCTCATAGTACCTTCTTTCTTCTTAACCAATAACACTGGTGCACCCCACGGTGACACACTCGGACGAATAAATTTCTTATCCAACAGATCTTCCAACTGACTCTTCAATTCAGTTAACTCAACAGCAGACATACGGTACGGAGCCATCGATATCGGCCTAGTACCAGGCACCAAATCAATCGAGAACTCAACCTCACGCTCTGGCGGCAATTCATTCACTTCTTCCGGAAACACATCAGGAAAATCACACACCACATCTAGATCGCAAATCGCCAGTTTATCTTTAGCCTCTACAGTCGCTAACAGCATAAACAACCCGGCCCCATCTGCTACTGCCTCATTTACCTGCCTTGCTGATAGAACCAAACTCTTTCCTTCCTCATTTTCAGGAAAAATCACAGTCTTATCAAAACAGTTGATATAAACTCGGTTAAACACCAACCAGTTCATACCCAGAATAACGTCAATCTGCACTAGTGGAAGACACACTAGGTCCATCCCAAAGTCTCTACCAAAAATACTCAAAGGACAATTTAAACAAACTGAAGTAGTAGTCACTGAACCCTTCGCAGGAGTATCAATCACCATACTCCCATGCATCTCAGATATCTCTAACTTAAGTTTCACAGCACAATCCAAAGATATAAAGGAATGAGTAGCACCTGTGTCAATAATAGCTACAAGAGGAAAGCCATTAATATAACACGTACCTCGGATCAAACGATCATCTGCAAAAGTCTCAGAACCCGATAAGGCAAAGACCTTGCCTCCCGACTGGTTCTCTCTCTTCGGCTTAGGACACTGTGGACTGATATGACCCACCTCTCCACAGTTGAAACAAGTCACAGTCTTCAACCGGCACTCTGCAGCCAAATGACCACCTTTTCCACACTTGAAACACTTCTTCTCATTACTGGTACACTCATGGATACGATGTCCAGCCTGACCACATCTGAAACACTTAGCAGGGGCACTGGAGTCTCCCCCACTAGGCCTCTTCATCCCACTCTGTCTCTGGAAACCTTTGCCAGCTGCATACGGTTTCCCACGACCATTCTGATTCTTGCCTTTCCTATCAACCCTTTGTTGATAGCTCTCCGCTCTAGCCTTGGTATCCTGTTCAAAAATCCTGCAACAGTCAACCAAATCAGAAAACACTCTAATCCGCTGATACCCAATAGCCTGCTTGATCTCGGGACGTAACCCGTTCTCAAACTTCACACACTTTGAAAATTCCCCAGTAGCCTCATCATAGGGAGTGTAATACTTCGACAGCTCTGTGAACTTAGCAGCATACTCAGTAACAGACCGATTGCCCTGCTTCAATTCTAAGAACTCTATCTCTTTCTTTCCTCTAACATCCTCTGGAAAATACTTCCTCAGGAATCTCTCTCTGAACACCGCCCAAGTGATCTCAGCATTCCCAGCAGATTCCAACTCAGTGCGGGTAGCAACCCACCAATCATCTGCTTCTTCTGACAGCATATGCGTACCGAACCTGACCTTCTGGTCATCGGCACACTCAGTCACTCGGAAGATTCTCTCGATCTCCTTCAACCACTTCTGAGCGCCATCTGGATCGTATGCTCCCTTAAACATTGGAGGATTGTTCTTCTGGAACTCACTCAGTTGATGAGCAGCTCCCATTCCCACAACATTCAGATTCCCTCCAAGTACTCCAGCTAGCATACCCAGAGCCTCAGCAATCGCAGCATCATCTCTACCTCTTCCAGCCATCTCTATTCTGAAAACCCAATAAGTTAAAACAATAAGTACTGATAGGGTTACGCAACACCTGTCCCGTACAGGGAACAGAATAATTACGACTCGACTCGACCGACTATGCTCTGATACGACTAATGTAACACCCTTCTAAAATACCCCAAATATTTAATTAAAATAGCAATATATCAATCAGAGTAATTATGCAATTAAGGGTGTCACACAATCATTTCACACCATTCACCATAATAACTGTCATGCTCTTTTATTAATTCAAAACATAAAGCATTTGCACAATACGCAGCGGATAGAAATCAAATCAATCATGCAAAACATGTAACACATTACATGTTAAATTATTCAACAAGTTAAAACATCCCGTCCCGATGTTACATCTATCAGAGCATGACCCACTAAGGAGACTACACTAGACTCCAAGCACTAGCTCCTACTCAATCACTGCTCGTTACCTGAAAAATAGTTGTAAGGGTGAGTTCCTCAATCGATATAATACGCATTATAAAATATCATGCAATGTTAAGTAATTTAACACATTTCATCACCCTAATCATAACACACATTCAGTGACGGCACATCAACTCAAACATCATACTCAACACCAACATAAAGCACACGTATAATCTCAATTCATACTCAACACCAACACAAAACACACGTATAATATTGGAATACATCCATTCATATTATACGCCATACATACATTATGCAATGAGACTCCATGCATGCGGTACCGACTATTCGTGAACATATAGTTCAACCTCACCGATCAAATCCAGATACGGCTACCAAGCTCACTAGTCCCACTCATTTGAGACCTAGTGACTCACTCACTAATTCCTCACCATGGGAATTAGCTACCACCCCAAGGGCTATGTTATGCACGCTAATCACCTAGCATGCAAACATCAACAACAATCCATAATGATTTACTCACTAATTCCTCACCATGGGAATTAGCTACCACCATAACGGCCACAATATGCATGCTAATTCACCTAGCATACAACCATCAACAACAATCCACAATGGACATATGCTCACACTCTAAGCCATAAAACAGTCCATTCACAAATACATGCATAATATATACATTCACAACATTATGCATATTTTCACACATCATCGGCATATTTATCACATACTCATATCATGTCATGCAAAATAATTCAATCACAGTATTAGTACACTCTACTACTAATACCTATCCTACTCAAAACAACGGGAAGTAATCCCTACTATATCACACACCGATATAGGCCAATCCCCAATTATGTTCACAACATTAAAATACCAAATTTCCCACTTTTCAACAGTGTTAACCGGTTAACGCCCTGGGTTAACCGGTTAACGCAGGACAGAACACGCTTCCTGGCCAATTTTAACAGTGTTAACCGGTTAACGCCCTGGGTTAACCGGTTAACGCAAACAGAACAACAATTTTCACAAATCACAACAGTGTTAACCGGTTAACGCCCTGGGTTAACCGGTTAACGCAAGCAAAACAGCAATACTTCCCAATTCATAACAGTGTTAACCGGTTAACACCCTGGGTTAACCGGTTAACGCAAGACAGAAAGCTGTTCCTGCGCTAACACGAAGCAGAATGCAGAATTCTCCGTGTTTTCTGCCGTTGGAGGACTTCCAGACCTCCGATTCCGATTCCGTAAAAAGCTATAAGTTCGGAAAATCACTACCCATTCAATTACAGATTCAATCACGACTTTAACACAGTTTATTCATCACAATTTTTCAGCACTCATCATCCCAATTAGGGTCAATTCAACGGTTTATCACTACCCATTACATGTTAACCCATAATACCCATTAAACGACGATAAACCCCCCTTACCTGAGTTAATCCGGCAATCCTTTAGCTTCAAGCTTTTCTCTTCTCCAACCTTCGTTCTCTTGCTCTTCCTCTTTGCCCTTTCTCCACTTCTCTGCCGCTTCTCTGTTTTCACGTGAAAACCCTCTTTACCAAAATGAAACTCTTTTTCCTTATTTCCAACTTATATATTTTCCAATAATTATTATTCCAATAATAATAATAATAATAATCCAATAATTCCAATTATTTAATTAAATTAATAAATATAATATAAACTTAAATTAAATAATTAGCTTATTTTTATCGGGGTGTTACAGTTCCCATCCTGTGCCACAACCATCAACAGAGTCCCTCTGTACTTGTCATACAACCATGTTCCATCATCCTGCATAATAGGTTTACAATACGCGAAACCACGTATACATGGTCGAAACGCCCAAAACAGACGATGAAATATCCTTTGGTCACCCAAGTGTGAACCATCATTTGAAATCACAGGTAAAGATTGCAATTCTATAATGGTACCTGGTAGATATGTTTTTATTACCAGTATCCACTGCGGCAGATCGTTGTAAGATGTCTCCCAATTTCCATACAACGACTTAATTGCCTTACACTTTGCAATCCATGCCTTTTTGTAGGATATGATATACTTGTATTTCTCAGCAACATGAGCGATGATAACCTTCACCTTAATGGATGTGTCCCGATTTACAAGCTCCATTATGCTCTTACTAATCATTTCTGAACTGAGTTTTGTATGGTCTTGTGACATGGAAGTGGTTGTTCACGTATGAGGCCCACCAGACTTACCAACTCTTCACCTTGAGTTGCCCTTACGCAAAGAGACCCTGCATTTGAAATTGCATGTTGAATTTCTACATTTGATGACAAAATGTACATTGTCAGATTTAACCATAGAAAAATCTAGACTACGTTTTATATGCCATTGTTGCAACGCCAGAACACACTCTTCCTTATTTTCATACTTAATGCCCTCCTCTATTTCGTCAACATTGTGAGTTGGTATGAAACTTCCGAAAACGGAGATTGGTTCAGCATCATCCAAACTTATGTTTTGCATGTGCACAGGTGGGTTGTACAAACTAATTGGTTGCGCTCTTAGTGCAACGGTCGGTGTGTCGAAGATGTCTTCATTGCCATCGTCATCGCTAACACCAAATAGATCTTCAAATCGAACCTCCTCAAGATCATCCTCACTATTCTCGCCTACCTCTTCATATGGTATGAAAGGTTCATTATTTTGAGTCGGTTCTTCATCAATGGCTTGACTCATTCCGTACTCGTGTGACTGTACAGATTGCGTTAGATAACAGAGATTTTCATTGTGAGTCGGTTGTTCTTCACGATTTTCATTGTGACTCGGTTGTTCTTCAATATTTTCGATTAGACGAACATATATCTCAATGGTGGGTAATTGAGATAATGTTATATGACATTGAAACATCGACTTGATATCTTCGTCAGTCTCAATGGGTGTCATTATGTAAAAGATGGTATTATCATCTCCATTAATTAATGGATGGCGATAAATGATGTCTTCAACATAACTTTGTAATTTTTTTCAATACAGTCTTTTAAATGATGGAAGTCGGAGTTGATGTGGATTTCTAACATATGAAAATTCGTATTGCAAAATGAGAATCCCTCATTTGCCCTCTGAAGGATTGTAGAAGTAATATCCTCTTGTTTCTTTAGGATACCCCCACAAATAAGCATTGGTCAGATTTGGGCTTAAGCTTAGTTGAAATTTGTCGTTTCACATAAACTTCGCAACCCCAAGTCTTCATGTAAGACATATGTGGTCTCTTACCACTCCATATCTCATATGGTGTCTTTTCAACCTTTTGGATGGAACACGGTTAAGTGTGTAAGCTAATGTCAATGGTGTATGTCCTCAAAAGGAGTTTGGAAGATTGGTGTGACTCATCATGGATCGGACCATGTCCAACAGGGTTCGATTTCTTCTCTCAGGTACACCCTTCCATTGGGATGTTCCAGAAGGAGTAAGTTGGGATAGGATCCCACACTCTTTCAGATGGTCATCAAACTCTAGGATTAAATACTCATCACGTCGATCTGATCGAAGAGTTTTAATATTCTTACCTAGTTGTATTAATGTTATTAATAGGCATTTCAAGATCAAGGACATATAGTCCATTGTTCATTTGTGCAGTAGCATAGAATATATCATTCAAATAAATTGAGCAACAATTGTTCTTTATTATAAATGAAAAACCAAACTTGTCCAAACAAGCAATGGAAATAATATTCCTGCTAATTGCAGGTACATAATAACAGTTCTCTAACTGAATTATTAAACCACTAGGTAAAGTCAATACAAAAGTTCCTACGGCTAAAGCAGCAACCTTTGCTCCATAGCCAACTCGTAGGTCGACTTCACCTTTTTCCAAATCTCTACTTCTTTTCAGCCCCTGCACATTTGTATAAATGTGAGAACCGCATCCAGTATCTAATACCCATGATGCAGAAATAGATAAATTAATAACAAAAATACCTGAAGTTGAAGTCTCTACTCCATTCTTCTTATCTTCCAGGTACTTTGGGCAGTTCCTCTTCCAGTGTCCGGTCTTACCGCAATGGAAGCAGGTGCCTTCTTTTGCTATACTTCCACTAGGCTTCAAAGCAGCAGTGGGTCTGGGATTGGCAACTTCCTTGCCCTTCCCCTTATCACTCTGCTTAGTGGGCCTTTTGTTCTGTCTCTTTCCATTTCCGATCATATGAATGGACTTCCCTTTTGACTTCAGATTCTGCTCGGCAGTTCTTAACATGGCGAGCAGTTCAGGAAGAGATTTGTCCATATCAATCATATTGAAATTTAGGACAAATTGACTGAAACTATTTGGCAACGATTGCAAGATCAAATCAGTTGCAAGTTCCTTTTCGAGGGGAAAACCCAATCTCTCAAGGTTTTCCACATACCCAATCATCTTGAGTACATGGGGACCTACAGGGGCTCCCTCAGCTAACTTGCTTTGAAAAAGGGCTTTTGAAACTTCAAACCTCTCATGCCTTGCTTGCTCTTGATAGAGAAACTTCAGGTGTTCGATCATATCGAACGCTGACATGTTCTCATGTTGCTTTTGCAATTCTGAGTTCATGGCAGCCAGCATGAGACACACAGTTTCATTGGCATCATCGACATGCTTCTTATAAGCATCTCTTTCTGCCTTAGGTGCAGAACTAGGAGGTTCCTCTTCAGGAACAGGTGTCTCCAAGACATACAGCTTTTTATCATGTTTGAGGACAATCCTCAGGTTTCGGTGTCAATCCAGAAAATTTGTCCCAGACAATTTTTCCTTATCAAGGATTGATCGCAGGATGTTGTTAGAGGTGTTTGCTGTCATGGTAATCTACATAAGGATTAATGAAAATATAAGTATCATTGACATATTTAATTAGGCCTTTAATTAAACATGCTCCCACTATTTTACTCAAAACAAATGACCCTCATCATCTGATTCGGAAAATCCCGTTCGAAGATTTTCTAGTGGGTCGAGATCCATATTTCACTTCGTTCTAAGTCCGCGTAGGCGGATTACACAAAACTAGGTTATTTTAGGTAGGAACTCCTTCCAATTGTATCTCATACAACTCTCGAAAATTTCAGTTGGGTGAATAACTCCTTATTCTAATCCATCATATGGATTATTCCCAACTCTTGCTTCTAAACATATATATAATCTTATTATAATTTGTTTAGTTAAGTTTGACCCATTGTTTTAACAGTTGGATATTACAATTATCCCATCGCACCTTACTAATATATAGATCATGCACCTCGCGTAGGCGAAACCTACATTATCCATTACTAGTCTTGATGAGTGTTAAAACTTGGAAAGCATAAACTTAATATTTAATTTTGAGGGAATTGCAAACAAAATGAAACAGTTATGGTCCCTAGCGCAATTGTTCTCCCAAGCCAATGAGAGAACCTAAGCTAACCTACAACGATCTAAGCTTCTCCAAGCAAGATCTTCAAGGCTGTCCTCCTTTGGCACTGACTTCTTTGCTTTCTTCATATCATTACATTACATGAAAGAAACTCGTTTTACATACGAGGGAGTGAGATGAGAAAAGAAGTTACATTTTGGAGATTAAGAGAGAGGCACGACACGCAGGTCGTATTTTAAAATCCAAAATCAAACAAAGGAAAACTAAGGCCATAACCGATCACCACAAGACAATAATAAACACTTTATTATTATTATAATTAATTCCTTTAATTAATTAAAATCAAATTAAATTTCGACGACCGATCACACTACGCAGAGTTAGCCGGGGGTCCGCTGCCCTTGCGGGGTCGAAGGGGCAGCGCCCCTGCTCGAAAATTTTAATGAACAATTCATTTAAAATTGACGTCGTTTTTCGTATCAACACTTGATACTTCAAAGCACTTTTCTAGCCGAACGGGTGATTTTTTCCTTGCGTTAACCGGTTAACCATATGCGTTAACCGGTTAACACTGTTTGAAAACCTTTTGGAAATTCTTTTCTGCCTTGCGTTAACCGGTTAACCAAATGCGTTAACCGGTTAACACTGTTTGAAAATCTCAAAAAACTGAATTTCGTCTTGCGTTAACCGGTTAACCAAGCGTTAACCGGTTAACACTGTTTGAAAACTCAAAAAAAATTTATCTCGCATTCCGTTAACCGGTTAACCATATGCGTTAACCGGTTAACACTGTTCCAAAAATTAAAAAAAAAATTATTTCGTATTGCGTTAACCGGTTAACCATACGCGTTAACCGGTTAACACTGTTCGGAAAAGTGTTTAGGACGCACAACTCTTGTGCAATCAAACCCCAATCGCATAACTCTCTAACAACACAACCCTTGTGTCGTCACTAACCCTAATGCACCAATTTCAGACCGTCAAACACGTCTCGATTGTTAATTCAGTATGATTGATCAACACGTCATTGCTTCACCATACTAATGTCGGATCAAGAAGCAAACGACCATTGATCGCACAAAGGAAAACAATCATCGAGGTTTTTGAATGAACGAAACAAGAACATTATATCATATATAATGTATTTTGCATCAGGGTTACATATATCACATATATGTAACTTGATCGATCTCAATTTAATTTATGATTCATTCTGTTTTAATCATATTATTACATAACAAAAACAGATATCAGATTCATGGTTTCGTAAGTGGCTCTGATACCACTGAAGGAGAATTGTCATCCAAGGCGCAGCGGAATTTAAAAATTTCTCCATTTAGTGATCCTTACGAATGGGCATGATCAGTGATAGAATCGTTACCTCTTGTGGCGATTCAAACCTTTGGTGCAGATCTCTGATAATGATCAAAACCTTTGATACAGATCCACGGGGCGATCACGAACGTTGAACGATGACAACGTCTCTACTCAGTCCACACGAACGGATTCCTTCAATCGCAGTGCTAGCTGTTATGAATGAAGGCTTTGAGTGAGAGAAAGAGGGAAACAAAATTCCAAGTCTCTACTTGAATTTCTGTCTGAGTGAATTAGAGTGACAATGCTTCTACCCAAGGGGTTCTATTTATAGAACCACTTGTGTGGGCTTCAAGCCAAAAAGCCCACTTAAGTGCATTTTGGCCCATATCTCATAATATGCCAAAATCACTTAAGTATTTGGTACCTTACCATATTTCGTCTCCCACTTAAGTGCACCGTACCTTACGGTGTTCCTTAATTATTCTATCTCTCATCAATCCGTCCTTTGTGTGTGACCCTATAGGTTTTCGCGACGTTGGCAATTATATTAAATCACGCATTTAACATAATAAACAGTGAGCGGTATCTAGCAACACATCACTGCTACCCAAGTCACGAAAATGTCATGTGATCTGACAAAACCTCCTGTGATAATAATTATGTGTATAATTACCCCTTTGCCCTTATGTCTATATTGAACACAAGGTATAGACCGTGTCACCCTTGTCCAGTTCAATATTGGGCCCATAGACATTTATCCTGTTACGCAGGATTGGCAAATTCCATCTAGGACACTCATGTCCCTCAGCATGCTTCGTGGAGTACCCATCAACTGTCTTTATGGTTATCCAGTTACGGACAACGTTGGATCAGCAATAAAGCACTCGACTCTACATCTAGGATCCATAGTGGTTTCAGGTCGAAGAGTGGTATACACTATTATCACCATGAGAATAACTTATGACACTTTGCATAACTTTCTATATAGTATTCTCATAGCGGGTCAATCCGGTATAAATATTACTCCTAATATTCATATCTATGTTTAAGACTTGATAACTCTTTATCCATGATCCATGAGATGTGATCATCAATCTACAAACATAATAGTCTTAATGCTTTAATGTTATCCCACTTCACATTAAAGCTCGACTACGGATACTTTAAGAATAATGTCCTTATGTTTAATGTGTTCTCATGATTAAGTCACACTTAATACATTAAACGGACTATCTATTCTAGGGACTTTATTAATCAACCATAATAAAGAAAATGCCTTTTATTATTAATAAATAATTCGATACAAGTACCAAAAGTATTGGCCTCTAGGGCTTACACCAACAGAGATATGATTGTAGAATATTTGATTTGATGAAAATAAATAAAGATATAAATGTAGTAAATTTGGTTTGATGAGAATGAATGAAGATATGAATAATATTTGGTTAGATGAAGGAGATAGGAATGTAGAATATTTGGTTTGATGAAAATAAGTAAAGATATAAATGTAGTAGATTTGGTTTGATGAGAATGAATGAAGATATTAATGCAATTTATAGTCAACACAATATAATCCTAGTAAACCAAACCCTGAAGAAATATTACATGCAGCTCGTCCTTCAATTGGAAGAGAGAGAAAACATGAAAACCCTAGATGAATAAGCTCGCCCATTCATTGGACGAGTCATAACCCTAGAAGAACAAGCTCGCCCATTCATTGGACGAGGCAACACGTCACATGGCTAAGCTCGTCATTCCATTGGACGAGGCAACACAATACAAGGGTTAACTCGGCCATCAAAGGGACGAGTCTGCACGCATGCTTTTTTGCAGTGTGATTTCCAATCAGCATGGGAATCGTTGTTGCAGGGATTCCTTGCAAAAAAAATTGCATGCATTCCCTTACTAGTCCAATCACCCTGTACAATTCTAACCTATATATTTAATATTGTTTACCACTACAAATAGTCATTATCTTCTATTCCAAAGTGTTTTTGTTGTGGATGGGCGAATCACACCGTGGGACGGCGACAAACATTGTCGAATACGTAAGTCTCTTTCAAATCTATTTCACAAATTCAATATGTAAATATCACATCAAATATTTATTACCATTTTTATTTGAATTTCAGGAAGACGGTAGGTTCTGAGTCCATTCGCATACATACATTCAACCAAGTGCGGTTATAATACCGTATTTGGAACTAGCCGGTTTTGCAAATGTGGTCAAGATTGCAAGTCTAAAAGTAGATTCTAAATTAATTGTTGCATTGTTAGAGAGATGGATACCCGAGACACATACCTTTCATTTACCAACGGGTGAATGTACTATCACACTAGAGGATGTGAGTATGTTACTCGGTCTCCGAATCAATGGTAAAGCTGTTAATGGCCCAACAAACGTAACTAATGATGTTTACATGGAGAATTTGGGCATCGAACCAACATCTTCAGATAAAAATGGGGCTTATGTCAAAATTGTTTGGTTAGAACCAACATCTTCATTCAAAAATTTATATTTTACTTTTAATTGCTACTTTTTTAATGCCAGATAAGAATGATTAATTATAATATTCAACTTATTTAAATTTATTTTATACATTCTAATAGTTATATTTCTTTTAACAGTTTATTTGGAGGTCGTACATACAATATCCAATGCCTGATTATAGTGACAGTCGAGTTTGGAGTGTAATAACATATATGGTATGTTTCTTTACCGTTGAGATGCATCAGACGGATCGAGTCAAACTCCAATTTGGATTTGAACAACAAATACCGTCTCAGCCAAGATGTCTAAGTGAACACCATAACATGACTATGGTCCAAGCTTAGGACACACATTGGCAAGATTTAAACAAAGAAGAGCTAAAAGAATGGAAAAGAAGAAGGCACTTGGTGTTACAAGGAAACTCGATAATTGGTGAGTCTAAGCCAGGTAGAGAATACATGAATTGGTTTTTTATCAATTCCTTTTATGCGCGTTGCTCCAACACAAATTTTGAATGATCCCCGTCAACGTGTAGCTTCTTCAATCTAGCAAACAACATCACCCCCACATCAAGACATTCCCCCCACATACACATACACATTTGGGGCCCAACCATCATCCTCAGCTCAACAAACTTACCAACACACGCAGACTACACAACAACACACAATTTATTCCACCTCAACCCAACACCATAATTCCCATACTCCATTCCCTCAAACAAACTACTATTACAACCAACAATATCAACAACAAATCAACCTACGCTCACCCATACAATACACTCCAACTCCTCAACCCAACTTTGAATACTCAAACCCTCATTCTCAACCCCAAACATCTAACACCACATTCGCACAACCCACTCCTACATACAACCCTGATGATGTCTACTATCCTCCTATCCAACACACTCAACCCAGCACCTACACACAACTCCCACATTCACTACCCAACTTTGACCTCACTGATGACCATCTAATGAATATCCCTTCTTTTCGCATTCAAGATCTCGACAATATGGATATGCCTCCAAACACATCACAACAACACCAAAGTCAACAACAAATCAACAACAAGACGCCCATGATGAATTGTCTTCCGACTCATCTCCGTCTCCCGCAAGACAAAGACAAGAAGACTTGGGCAAGAGAAAACGCAAAAAAGTTGGCACAAGATGTGGAACAGGCGGTCACTATAAATAAAATGTATTTCTTCCATTATATCAATAAAATAATTATTAATCATTACAATTCATTATATGCCTCATTATAATATTTATAGTTATATAATAAGTATTTAAAAAAATAAATCATTTCTATTATTAATATTTAAAAAAAAATCATTTTATTATTAATATTTAAAAAAAATAATATTAGAAAACTATTATTATAAAAAACTATTATTATTAACATTTTATTATTAGTATTTTATAAAAGAGATTTATTGAAATACACTCTCAGTGTAAAAGGATTTTACACCATCACTTAATTATAGACGTTGAATATTAAAAGAAGTTTGACTTTTATTTTAAAAATTTATAAAGTAATACAAACGGGTGATGGTGATGAACCGACGGTGTAAAACTTTTTACACTGACAGTGTATAGTAATTAATCTCTTTATAAAAATATTATTATTATTTAAAAAAAATCAATTTTATTATTTAAATATAAAATTAATTAGAAAACTATTTAATAATAATTTTAATAAATTTATTTAATTATATAATAGTATTTAAAATAATAATTAAAAAAAACATCCTTCACTAGCTCGGCCAACCAACGGCCGAGCCTAATCAGCAAATGCAGTGCCACATCATCTCGTTCATTTATTGGACGAGTCCAAATAGGAAAGTGGAGCATTCTGAAAAATATTTTTCAAAATGTGACAATGTGGGAAAAAAAATTCAAGATTGGGGTAGTCTGGGAAATTACTCCATTTGTTTCTCTATGTTTCTGATACAAAACCGCTTGTAATTCATAACATATAATTCACAATTCTGTCACATTTGTTTCTCTATATTTCTGATGCAAAACCGCTTGTAATTCACAACATACAAGTCACAATTGCAACGTCAAATGTGTTTTCACTCTTAGTAATGGGTTAATTATCACTTATGTTGTGATGTAATGGGATCATGCCACATTCAAGTCTAAAGTCTCAACCCCAAATCCCAAATCTTATCCAAACAGAAAGGACACTATGGTTATAGAATCCATATTCATCTTTGTCTCATTTAACCGTGGAAAAATAAGTCCATCAAAAGTTAGAAAAAGTAAAATCAGAAGTTAAAAAAAAAGTTAACTTATCTCTAATATTTTTAGCCTTATCTATTCAATTTTTCAAGTCTAATAATACTATGCTCAAATGAACTTAAACTATATATGATATTTCAAAAGAATTAGCTTCACATACAACCTCTAAGATATTGTTATAGTATTAGGTTAAACTTCTTAGAGTTCAAACCTAATCGATATTTTTGTGTTCAAACACCTTATCACAAATTCTTGATATTGTATTGAACACCTTATCTCAAATTCGAAACCACTTGATATTGTATTGAACACCTTATCTCAAATTCGAAATCACTTGATATTGTTCTATTGAACACCTTATCTCAAACTCGAACTTAATCGATATTGTTAAAGTGGACGCTTATCTCCGTATACAAACCCAAAGCCTTAACTCAACAAGTTATTGTGACTAAGAAACTACATTGCTCAAGATTAATCACTTTGAACTTAAAAACGGTATTGGACTAGAAAATCTCAATAAACAAAAAAAAGACTTTTCCAATTATCTAAATAATACTAACTACTTTATCATTTCAATACATTTTTTTATCCATTTTCTTTCACACCAAAATTTCTTGCATCCAAACAATCCTAATATAAAAGGATAATATTAATGCACAAATAATAAAACAGAACAAAAACACTTTGAATACAATTAATACACCATCCAAATAATTCGTTTTTAATTTAGATTAATAATAACAAAACCAGAACTAACTCAATTTTCTTCACTACAACACCATAATAACAACTTGAAATTACAACATCAATTCAAAATTAAAATTGGGGAAGAAAAAAAACGAAACCCTAAACAATGTTAACTTTAGCACCTGCACCTTCAAGTTGTTTCTTAGCATCTTCAGCTTCATCTTTCGAAACGCCTTCTTTGAATTTCTTAGGCAAACCTTCAATCAACTCCTTCGCTTCCTTCAATCCCAGATTCGTCAAAGCCCTAACCGCTTTAATCGCCGCAATTCTCGCGGTACTCGGAACTTCTTCAATAACCACATCGAATTCGGTTTGTTCTTCCACGACAGCAGCTTCCGCGGCGGCGGGAGCAGCAACGGCGGCGGCGGGAGCGAACGAAGCGGCGGTTACGCCGAGTTTGTCTTGGAGGTAGTCGACTAGGTTTTTGGCTTGTTCGAGTGTGAGGCCGGAGATCTCGTTGCCGAGTTTTTCGACTTCTGCGGAGACGGCGGTGATGCGGTGGAGGCGAGTGGTGCGGTGGGAGAGAGGTGTTGTTGTTGAGGATGGGAAATGGACGGTTGGGATTGGTTTGGGGAAGTGTGTAGGATAAGAGGAGGGTGTAGGATACGAACGTGTGACGGTTGAGATGGTTGTGAATGCGGTTGTTGAAGCCATTGTTGTGTTGGAAAATTGAAAGAGTGAGAGAGAAAGAGAGAAGATGGAGAAAAAAATAGGATAAGGAAATGGATGAAACGAAACGCAATGAAATGAAAGGCTTAAGAAGATGGATAAAAATACCCAAAATTAAATTTAATATTATTATTATTTTCATGACTTAAATGGAAATGAAAAAAAATGGGAAAATATAAAAAAATATGGGGCATTCGGAGAATCGAACTCCGGACCTCTCGCACCCAAAGCGAGAATCATACCACTAGACCAAATGCCCTGTTGTCTATCTTTTTATTTATTTGTTATATATTACATCTCCAACAATAAATAACAATGTAACACTTGTTATTTATGAGCTACCTTTTATTTTAGTCATAACTATCGATGTGAAAATAAATAATACTATCTCAAGTAATTAAAGAAAGAGGATATTTGACGTATATAGAGAAAGAGAAAAAAATGCAAATGATTGATATACTTTTAATTTTGAACTTACAATTAAAATATGAAAGCAATTAATTAAAGAAAGAAGATATTTGACATTAGTACTTACAATTAAAATATGAAAGCAATTAATTAAAGAAAGAAGATATTTGACATTAGTAGAGAATGAGAAAAAAAATGCAAATTATTAATATATTTTTAGTTTTGAACTTTAAAAAATGAAAGTAATTTGGAAATTTTATCAAACTTTCTAAAATCATTCTATAAAGTATTTTCTTGAGTTTCAAATATTATAAAAATTTATTTTACAAAGAAAATTATGCGTTATATTTTAATTTGAGAACTAACTTTTTTTTCTTCTTCTAAAATTATCTCTTGTGAGACACCTAAATGAGTTTAAATGTATAATTAGTATTCCGGTGTAAAATAAAAGATTGATGGTATGCTGATGAAAGTTATTCTAGAAGCTCTTTGATATATTAGTGCAAGTCTTTATGTGGAAAAACAAGAGTGTACATGCAAGATTAGTATTTCAATGGTCATTTCAGTGAGGTTAGAGAAATGTAACTTGCAATAATGAATGAAAATGTAGATGTTGTGACACATAACTAAGTTTGTATATGAGCAAATGGCTTGACTCTATTGTGCTTCTTCTGGCGATGACGCCAATATAGCACTCGAGTGCACTCATGTGGCATTATGGGACCATGGTTAATCTTGAGTCGTTGACCAGACCTTGTGGTATTATATTGATTCCTAGTCATATACATATACTTCTTAGTTATCTATAAAATGGATAGAGTGTCATTAGTTATTATTTTCGCTTATTTTCCATCAAAGTGTTGTATCTTAAGTCTTGCATGTAATTTCTGCTTTGCAAGTGATCTTTTATTATTTCTTCCAACATTTAGCGTGTGTAACATTTTTCGGTCTTTGGTAATATTGTATTTGTTTCTTTGACTCAAACTCTGCAAATTTCTCAAGATAATATTTTCTTTATCAATCCTGTAAGTTGTTTCTATTCATTTCTAGCCATGGCCAACATAGGAAACCCAAATGTTGCCTTCATAGACTTATCCAATGGAGATGATATAAGCTACACTTCTTTGCAATATGAAATGATAAAACCAGAAATAATGAAGGTGTTTCCTTTTACGGTGAGATATCTTTATGTAGATTTTAGAGAGATTAATGACAATTTTAATGTTATGTAGAACTTTTGCATGGATGTTGAAGAGTCTGAGGGTCTCTAGGAAGTGGAAGACCTTGAAATGAACATGGATAAAGAGGAGGAAGTTAGCCCTTTTAGGATTGATATTGGGGAATTTAGTCGTGACTTTTACTTCCCTGATATCCTCATGCCAAATCCATAGATGATATGGGAATATCGAGATGAATTGAAGGCTCGTGTGTATATTAAATTTGTTGAGTGTCTTTATGGTTGGGAACCAATTGATGATGAGGTTAAGTGGTGGATTGAGTCTCAATCTCTTTCTAGAACCCATAGTTGTAATTTTTTACTTATTAACATTGAATAGGAAATGGTACAAATGGGACATCAGGCTCTTGAGCTTCCTACTGATGCAGACTAGTACCCACGGGTAGAATCTAAGACCTTGGGTATGACGCTCCTCCTCAATGAGGCACGTCAGATAGAAAATGCCTATTCGGATGTATGCATATCTTCTAACTAGACGATCTCCCATGTAGTGTGTGGAAAGGGTTCTACAACCACTTTGATGATTTTTTTTAACATTTCTCTTCCATGAATGTTTATTCTTCATAATATGGTTCAAGCTTCCCTTCAATGAGTTTGAAATTAGGGTTATGAATCATTTGAAAATATCCCCATCACAAAAACATATGGTAACTTATGCTTATGTAAAGGTATTCTAGTATTAGTATGAATATAGAAACAATATCCCCACCTTAAAACTTTTCTTCCACCTCTTTAATGTACAACATACTTTGGCCACGAAGAATCGGGACTAACGATAACTTTCCTTCACACAAGTGAGAAAAATGTTTGAATTCCACATGGGTAGCTTCAATTTAAGGATAGATACTACGTGGTTACCCCCCAAATTTAAAGACGATATAGACAGTTGCACAGGTTTACAAGAAGAACAAACAAGAGGGTCAACAGCAGGATCCCAAGTTGTCAAAAAATCAAAACAAACAAGTCTTGTCAAGGGAACACATATACACGTCTTGTAATAATAAGAAATCAAATTACCATTCGATAAAACTTTGCTTTAAAGTTATACATGTCTAAGGCGGTGAGCGATGATTCTTCTAAGCGAGAGAAAGATAAAGAGCCTATTTAATAAGGGAAAAATCCAAAGAGGCTCTAGACTAGGGTACCTAAGGCCAAAACCTTGACAATAGGGAGCCGAAAGTGTTATACCCTTATATTTTATGTAGTTTATGTTGTACAAGTGACCCCAAACACAAGAGGGCGGGGATGGGGGGTTTGGCGGTTGAAAATCGATGTCCAATTATAAAAATCTTGATTTATAAAAACGCTTAAATCAAATAGAGAATATGCAGTAGAATAATTAAAAGAATGAAAAATAGAACATATGAAGAGATGGAAATGCACCGAAAGGAATACAGAATTGAAATCTAAAGAGATAAGGGAATAAAGAAATGCACCTGCAATTTATACAGGTTCCTCCTAACCACTTGGTTTGCTCATATCCCTAAGAATTTTTTCTTGAGAGTTTACAATATATCATATGTGAGCTTTTCATAGGTTGTGCATATGAACCTTCTTACAACCAAACAAGCGAGATATTTTATACTAGGATAATCTCAAAATCAAACAGAGTTTTTACACCAGGCTTAGCTCGGGTACCAAATAGATTTTTTGACGGCTAAACTCAGTAACCAAACAAGATCTTTTGGTTGGATGAGCTCATGAACCAAACAAGATTTTAATGTTAGAACAAGATTTGGTTCTGCGTTTGGCCTTTAGTTTTGATGATAAAAATGCATTATTTCTTAGAGAACAATTTTGTTCACTAATGGTTTTTATCTAGTGTGTAGCTATTGCTAATAAGTTCTGACTTTGAAGCAATGACGTGTGATGTCATTAGATTCTGGAATCAACACACTCTGACTATGAGGAGATACAAGTGATTTACAAGATGCTGTCAAGTTCTAGAAAACTCTTAGACAACGATTTTGATGAATGTTCATGCTAAAGCTTCTGATAGTGACTCTGATCATTAGAACCTTTGAAGGTTTGTCTGCCTTCAAGATTCTACGCTCAAGTTCTGAAGATTCTGAAGAACAAGATCTGTAGACTCTGAAGACCGGGTTGTGAGGAATTGTGTCAAGACTCAGAAGACCAAGGTTCTGAAGATTCTACCAACTTTTCTCTTGATCCTTATAAGCATGTTTCAAAATCATTTTACCAGAAGCCTATGAAGATTAGAAGATAATATCAAAAGGTTTTGCTCCAATAAAATAGTACACATTACAAAATCACCCTTTCGGCCACTACCCTGAATTTGTGGGCTAAGGACAATACTATTGTATCATTTTCCGCTTGTATGCAAACAATTATGAAAGAGACAGTTGTGTTTCAGTATTCCAATTCTACCCTCCAACGAATCTTTTATATGGCTATATAAAGGAGACTTGAATATTGGAAGAAGTTGATAACTCTTTGATAATGCTTTGATATTTCTCACGCTACTAAACATACACACGTTTTTGCCTTAGTAAATATTTTCTATGTATATTCTTTGTAAAGACACAAGACTTTTTGCTCGTTATTGTGTGAGAAATATCCATTGTACTAACTTGTGTTAATCTGATTTTTAGAAGCATTCTTTATACACACAACTTGTAAATCTTAAATTTGTTTGAGTGATTTCCTTGAGTGACTAGGTTTTAGTTAGATAGACTCAAGAAGATAAGGACAATTTGTCTTTGTGGTGTCTGTAATCATGTTTTGACTATAGTGGATTAAGTCCTTCTTGAGAAGGAGAAATCACCTTGTTAAGGTGGACTGAAGGTAGCTTCGTTAACAGCGAAGCAGTATAAAAATAAGTTTGTTATTTTTCTTATTCATGATATTGCTTTATTTAGTTGGTTTTGGAAAACTTTTATATTTAGAAACCCAATTGAAACCCTCATTTATTGTATTTCTTGCCACCTTCAATTGGCATCAGAGCTCCATTTTTGGTCTTGATAAGATTATAAAACACTTAACAGTGTCAGATAAAGATCCAGTGTGAAACACAATGGCGCTCCTCCACCACTAGCTACCCAAACAAATGATATAGATCATTATAATGCTAAACCTCCTATTTTTTGACTATTGGAAAGATAGAATTGAGAGCTTCTTTCTAGGTCACAATGTTGATTTATGGGATATGGTAGTTGATGACTATGTACACCCATTATATGGAAGTGGTAATAAAGTGTAAAGAAGAGTGATGACTGATCAACAAAAGAAAAACTATAAGAATCATCACAAAGTAAGAACCATCTTGTTAAATGCTATTTCATACACTGAGTATGAGAAAATCACCAATAGAGATACTGCTAAATCTATTTTTGATTCTATGAGGATGACATGTGAAGGGAATGCTCCAGTCAAAGAAACCAAGGCTCTTGTCTTGATTCAAAAATATGAAGCATTCAAGATGGAGGATGAAGAAACTATTGAGAACGTGTTCTCAAGGTTTCAGACTCTTGTTAGAGGACTTAAGGTTTTGGGAAAAGGGTATTCTACTGCTGATCATGTTAAAAAGATCTTTAGAAGTCTACCTAAGCATTGAAGACATATAGTAACTGCTCTGAAGTTATTAAAGGATCTTAACAACATTTCTCTTGAAGAACTGGTTTGTTCTTTAAGAAGTCATGAGATTAAGCTCGAGGAAGATGAGCCCAAGAGGAAGAGAAAGTTAATTGCTATGAAGTCTTCAGGAAGATCTGAGAAGACTGAAGCTCTTCAAGCTGAAATTGATGAAGAGTCTAAAGAGGAATCATAAGAAGATGATGAATTGTCTCTTCTGTCCAAACGCGTTAATCAACTCTGGAAAAAAAGGAAAGGAAAATTCAGAGGACAAAAAAGGACAGATGGTCGTTCTGAGTCCATTTCTGGATCTAAGAAGGCTGGAGCTGGCAAAGAACTCACATGCTTTGAGTGCAAGGAGCCTGGGCACTTCAAGAATGAATGTCCCGAGTTAAAGAAAGAAAGTCCAAGGATGAACTTCTAAGGAAAGAAGAAAGGTATAATGGATACATGGGACAATTCAGAGTCTTTAGAAGATGATTATGAAGAAGAGCAAGCTAATATGGCGTTGATGGCTTGCAGAGAAGCTTCTGCAGAAACGACTCAAGTCTATCATAAGTTCTGGAGAAATATCATAATCTTCCGGACATATACAAGGATCTGAAAAAGATTAATGTATATGAATAGAAGCTCATTATAAGCTTCAGAAAGAGTTTTCAAGTTTGAGTGAAGAAAATCTTACTTTGAAAAACAATAACTTTGTGCCTTTAAGCAAGAGTCTCATAACTGAAAAGAAAATTCTTTCTAAAAGCCTCTATAGGTTCTGGTGATATCATAAAGAAGTATGATAAATTTTTCTAGAAGTTTCTTGCTAAAAGCCTGAATAGAAGCTTAATGGCTTCCATGATTTATGGCGTTAGCAGGAACGTGACAAGGGGTATTGGTTATGATTCTGATGAAGAATCTGATTCTGAAAAAGACGATAAGCCAAATACTCTTAAGGCTCATTTTGTTCCATCAGGGAAGCAAAATGATGTTAGGCCTAAAGGTAGAACTGTTTCTAAACCTAACACTAAAACAAAACCTCATGCCCGTTTTAATCATGCATTCATCTATAAATGTCATGCTCAAAAACCCAAGTTTGTTAAGAATTCTGGGAAGACTAACCCAAAAGGACCCATAAAGATATAGGTACCTAAGGACAAGATAGTTTATGTTGTAGATATACTTAACAGTGGAGTTGAGACACCAGTCATGGTACCTGGACTCCGGATGCTCGCGGCACATGACGAGAAGAAGGAATATATTACAAAGCCTAGAACTTAAGCCTGGAGGCGTCGTCGGTTTTGGAGGTGATCAGAAAGGGAAGATCATTGGCTCCAGACCAATAGGTAACAATATACTCCCTTCTATTACTAATGTTATTTTAGTTGAAGGATTAATGCATAATCTATTGTCCATAAGTCAATTAAGTGACAATGGTTATGACATTATTTTCAATCAAAAGTCTTATAAAATTGTCAGTCAAAAGGATGGCTCAGTTTTTTTAATGGAAAAAGGAAGAACAACATTTACAAGATAATATTTTCTGATTTGAATAATCAAAATGTAAAATGTCTTATGTATGTGAATGAAGAGAAATGGACATGGCATAAATGATTAGGTCATGTTAGATTGATGAGGATTTCTCAGCTTAACAAACTTAATCTTGTCAGAGGCCTGCGAAATATGAAGTTTTCTTCAGATACTCTTTGTGAAGCATGTCAGAAAGGCAAACTTTCTAAATCGTCTTTCAAGGCTAAAAAGGTTGTCTCAACCTCCATACCATTGGAGCTTCTACACATTGACTTGTTTGGTCTAGTGAAAACTACCTATATCAATGGTAAGAAGTATGTACTAGTCATTGTTGATGACTACATCAGATGTACAGGGGTGAAATTTCTTAGACACAAGGATGAGTCACACTTTTTGTTTTCTACCTTATGCTCCCAAGTGCAAACTAGAAAGATCTTAGAATTGTAAAAGTCAGAAGTGATCAAGGTAGCGAATTTGAAAACAAAGATTTTGAAAAACTCTTTGATGCTAATGGCATTTCCTGTGATTTATCCTGCCTTAAAACTCCACAACAAAATAAAGTTATAGAGAGGAAGAATAGGACTCTGCAAGAGATGGCCATAACCATGATCAACGAGACTAATGTGGCAAAGCACTTTTGGGCAGAGGCAGTTAATACAACTTGTTACATTCAGAACAAGATCTCTATAAGACCTATTATAGGTAAGACTCCCTAAAAATTGTGGAAGAATTTGAAGCCCAACATTTCATATTTTCATCCTTTTGGATGTTCTTATTTTATGTTGAACACTAAAGAGAATCTGAGCAAGTTTGATTCTAAAGCACATAAGTGCATCATGTTTTGATACTCAGAACGCTCGAAAGGCTACATAGTGTATAAGACTAAGACAGATTGTTAAAGAATCAATCCATGTCAGATTCGATGATAAGCTTGACTCTGAAAAGTCAAAGCTAGTTGAGAATTTTTCAGATTTGGAGATCACTTACTTAGGTTCTGAAGGAAAGACTTCAGAAGCCAAAGAAGTTGAAGCCATAGACTCTGAAGCTCCACAACCAAAATTTGTTGAAGCTCAAACTCCTCTAAGACGACACAAACAAAGATCTTAACATTCTGAAGAATTTATTCTGGCTGATAAATCTGAACCTGTCAAAACTAGATCCTCTTTCAAGCCCTCTGAAGAAAGACTTATGGGTTTGGTGTCTTTGATAGAGTCTACATCAATTTATGAAGAACTTATGGACACATAACGAATTCTGGATATGCAAGAGGAACTCAACCAATTCTCCAAAATGGTGTCTGGGATCATGTGCCAAGACCCAAAGGGATTCACGTTATTGAAACCAAGTGGGTCTTTAGGAATAAGCTGAACGAACAAGGAAAGGTAGTTAGAAACAAGGCTCGATTGGTTGCACAAGGTTATAGTCCGTAAGAAGCAATTGACTATACAAAAACCTTTGCACCAGTTGTCAGGTTAGAGTTTATTCGTCTCTTAATTTCATTTGTAGTTAATCATAACATCATCTTATATTAGATGGATATTAAGAGTTCCCTTCTAAATGGTTACATTACTAAAGAAGTGTTTATACACCAAACCCTTGGTTTTGAAAACCCTAAAAATCCAAATTTTGTTTTCAAATTGAAGAAATCATTGTATGGTCTGAAACAGGCTCCTAGAGCATGGTATGAAAGACTAAGCAATTTTCTGTTAGAAAATAATCTCACTAGAGGGGAAGTTGATACAACATTATTCTCTAAGTCATTCAAAAATGACATTCTTGTTGTTCAGATTTAGGTTGATGACATTATATTTGGTTCTGCTAATGCTACTTTGTGAAAAGAATTTACTAAGTCTATGCAGGCAGAGTTTGAGATGAGTTTGATGGAAGAACTCAAGTTCTTTCTGGGATTCAGATTAATCAAAGTCCTGAAGGGACGTACATTCATTAGAGAAAGTACACCAAGGAACTTCTGAAGAAGTTTGACATGTCTGAATACAAGATGTAAAAGACCCCTATGCATCCTACATGCATCCTTGAGAAGGATGAGGTAAGTGTTAAGGTAGAACAAAAGGTATACAAAGGTATGATTGACTCTCTCTTATACTTGATCGCTTATAGGCCTGACATTTTGTTGAGTGTCTATTTGTATGCTCATTTCCAATCAGATCCTAGAGAGTCCCACTTAACAGTTGTTAAGAGGATCTTTAGGTATCTGAAAGGTACAATTAACCTTGGGTTGTGCTATAGAAAATCCAAAGACTACAAGCTAGTTGGTTATTGTTTTGGTGTAATCCCTAGAGGCCAATACTTTTGGTACTTGTATCAAATTATTTATTAATAATAAAAGGTTTTTCATTTATTATGTTTGCTTAATAAAGTCCCTAGAATAGCTAGTCCGTTTAACGAATCAAGTGTGAATTAATCATGAGATCCCATTAAACATAAGGATATTATTCTTAAAGTATTCGTAGTCGAGCTCTGTTGTGAAGTGAGATAACATTAAAGCATTAAGAGTATTATGTATATAGACTGATGATCACATCTCATGGATCATCAATAAGGAGTTATCAAGTCTTAAACATAGGTATGCATATTAGGAGTAATATTTATACTGGATTTACCCGCTATGAGAATACTACATAGAATGTTATGCAAAGTGTCATAAGTTATTCTCATTCTGATAGTGGTGTATACCACCCTTCGACCTGAAACCACTATGGACCCTAGATGTAAAGTCGAGTGCCTTATTGCTGATCAAACGTTGTCTGTAACTGGATGACCATAAAGACAGTTGATGGGTACTCCACGAAGCATGTTGAGGGACATGGGTGACCTAGATGGAATTTTCTCATCCTGCGTAACAGGATAAATGTCTAAGGTCCCAATATTGATCTGGACAAGGATGACACGGTCTATGCCTTATGTTCAATATAAACATAAGGGAAAAAAGGGTAATTGTACACACAAGTATTATCACAAAAAGGGATTTGTCAAATCACATGACATTTTCGTGTCTTGGGTAGCAGTGATGTGTTGCTAGATACCTTTCACTATTTATTATGTTAAATACGTGATTTAATATAATTGCCAATATTGCGAAAACCTGCAAGGTCACACACAAAAGGACATATTGATGGGAGAAAGAGTAAATAAGGAACACCGTAAGGTACGATGCACTTAAGTGAATTATAGAACATCGTAAGGTACAATGCACTTAAGTAGAATACGAAATATGGTAAGGTACCATGTGCTTAAGTGATTTTCGGTATACCATAAGATATCGGCCACGTACACTTAAGTGGGCTTTTTAGATTACAGCCCACACAAGTGGCTCTATAAATATAACTCTTGTGCAAAAGCATTTCACTTGATGAAATTCCATTTCTCTCTCTCTCTCTCTCTCTCTCTCTCTCTCAAAGCCTTCATTCATAGCAGCTAGAGCTGAGACTAAAAGAATTTGTTCGTGCGGACTGAGTAGAGGCATTGTCACCATTCAACACTCGAGATTACTCCTTAGATTTGCATCAAAGTTTTCAATCACCACAAGAGATAATCATTTCTATCACTGATCATGCCCATTTGTAAGGATCACTAAAGGAAAAAAATTTAATTTCCGTTGCGTCTTGGATCGTAATTTTCCTTCAGTGGTATCAGAGCCTGGTTACGAAACCATGCATTTGATAGCTGTTTATTTTTTGTATTTTTTGTATTAATACGATTAAAATACATAATGAATTAAATAATAAACGAGTAATTAAATTTGGCATCATGTGTACACTATTTGGATTATTAATGTTGACTATGCTTCGGAATCCGATGTTAGTATGGTGAAGCAGCGATACATCGATCGTCCATAGGTTACATAAATGAGATCAATCAATTTATATATATGATATAAGTAATTTTGATGCAAAATATGGTCTATACGATATATTATTTCTATTTTGTTCGTTCAAACACTTAATGATTGGTATTCCTTTGAGCGATCAATGATCATTTCTCTTCGGAATCTAACATTAGTATGGTGAAACAATGACGTGTTGATTAATCATACTGAATTACCAATTGAGGTGTGTTTGATGGTATGAAATTGTTGCATTAGAGTTCATGACGGTACAAGGGTTGTGCTGTCAAAGAGTTATGCGATTAGGGTTGTGACTGCACAAGAGTTGTGCTTTAAAGTATCAAATGTTGATGCAAAAAACGACGTCGATTTCAAATTTATTCATTAAAATTTTGTGTAATCCTCCTACGCGGACTTAAAACAAAGTGAAATGTGGATCTCGACCCACTAAAAAATCTTACAACGAGATTTTCCGAATCAAATGGTGAGGGTCATTTGTTTCGAGTAAAATAGTGGGAGCATATTTAATTAAAGGCCTAATTAAATATGTTATTTTAATGATACTTATATTTTCATATTTTTCATATAGATTACCATGACAACAGACACCTCTAACAACATTTTGCGATCAATCCTTGATAAGAAAAAATTGTCTAAGACAAATTTTCTGGATTGGCATCGAAATCTGAGGATTGTCCTCAAGCATGATAAAAAAAATTGTATGCCTTTGAGACACATGTTCCTAAAGAGGAACCTCATAGTTCTGCACCTAAGGCAGAAAGAGATGCTTATAAGAAGCATGTTGATGATGCCAATGAAGCTGCTTGCCTCATGCTAGCTACCATGAACTCGGAGTTGCAAAAGCAACATGAGAACATGTCAGCATTCAATATGATCGGACACCTGAAGATACTCTATCAAGAGAAGGAAAGGCATGAAAGGTTTGAAGTTTCAAAAGCCCTTTTTCAAGGCAAGTTAGCTGAGGGAGTCATGTAGGTCCCCATGTGCTCAAGATGATTGAGCATGTGGAGAACCTTGAGAGGTTGGGTTTTCCCCTCGGAAAGGAACTTGCGACTGATTTGATCTTGCAATCGTTTCTAGAGAGCTTCACTCAATTTATTCTTAATTTCAACATGAATGATATGGACAAAACTCTTCCTAAACTGTCAGGCATGTTAAGAACTACTGAGCAGAATCTGAAGTCAAAAGGGAAGTCCATTCTGATGATCGGAAATGGAAAGAAACAGAACAAAAGGCCCACCAAGTAGGGTGGTAAAGGGAAAGGCAAGGAAGTTGCCAAACCCAAACCCATTGCTCCTGCTTTGAAACCTAGTAGAGGTATATCAAAGGATGGCACTTGCTTCTATTGCGGTAAGGCCGGACACTAGAAGAGAAACTGCCCAAAGTACCTGGAAGATAAAAAGAATGAAGTAGAGACTTCAATTTTAGGTATTTTTGTTATTGAAATTAATCTATCTACTTCTGCATCATGGGTATTAGATACTGGATGCGATTCTCACATTTGTACCAATGTGCAGGAGCTAAAAAGGAGTAGAGATTTGGCAAAAGGTGAAGTTAACCTACGAGTTGGAAATGGAGCAAAGGTTGTTGCTTTAGCCGTAGGAACTTATGTATTAACTTTACCTAGTGGTTTAATAATTCAATTAGAGAACTGTTTGTTAGCGTAAGCCCTAGAGGCCAATAGTTTTGGTACTTGTATAGAATTATTTATTAATAATAAAAGGCCTTTTCTTTATTATGTTTGTTTAATAAAGTCCCTAGAATAGCTAGTCCGCTTAATGTATCAAGTGTGACTTAATAATGGGATACCATTAAACATAAGAACACTATTCTTAAAGTATCTGTAGTCGAGCTTTATTGTGAAGTGGGATAACATTAAAGCATTAAGACTATTATGTATATAGACTGATGATCACATCTCATGGATCATGGCTAAGGAGTTATCAAGTCTTAAACATAAGTATGAATATTAAGAGTAATATTTATACTGGATTGACCCGCTATGAGAACACTATATAGAATGTTATGCAAAGTGTCATAAGTTATTCTCATGGTGATAATGGTGTATACCACCCTTCGACCTGAAACCACTATTGACCCTAGATGTAGAGTCGAGTGCCTTATTACTGATCAAACATTGTTTGTAACTGGATGACCATAAAGACAGTTGATGGGTATTCCACGAAACATGCTGAGGTACATGAGTGAGCTAGATGGAATTTGGCCATCCTTCGTAATAGGACAAATGTCTACGGGCCCAATATTGAACTGGACAAGGATGACACAGTCTATGCCTTGTGTTCAATATAAACATAAGGGAAAAAGGGTGATTATACACATAAGTATTATCACAAAAGGATTTGTCAGATCACATGACATTTTCGTGTCTTGGGTAGCAGTGTTGTGTTGCTAGATACCGCTCATTGTTTATTATGTTAAATACGTGATTTAATATAATTGCTAATGTCGCGAAAACCTATAGGGTCACACACAAAAAGACGGATTGATGAGAGATAGAGTAACTAAGGAACACCATAAGGTACGGTGCACTTAAGTGAATTGTAGAACATCGTAAGGTACAGCGTACTTAAGTAGAATACGAAATATGGTAAGGTACCACGCGCTTAAGTGATTTTGGCATATCATAAGGTATATGCCACATACACTTAAGTAGGCTTTTTAGCTTGCAGCCCACACAAGTGGCTCTATAAATAGAACCCTTGTGTAGAAGCATTTGTGCAGTTGTAATTTTGTTTCTCTCTCTCTCTCTCTCTCTCTCACACACACACACACACACACACACACACACTCAAAGCCTTCATTCGTAGCAGCTAGCACTGAGATTGAAGGAATCCGTTCGTGTGGACTGAGTAGAGGCGTTGTCACCATTCAACGTTCGTGATCGCTCTGTAGATATGCATCAAAGGTTTCAATCACCACAAGAGGTAACAATTCTATCACTGATCATGCCCATTTGTAAGGATCACTAAAGGACAAATTTTTAAATTCTGTTGCGTTTTGGATCACAATTCTCCTTCATATTGTGATGTTAACTATGTTGGAAATAGACTTGAAAGGAAAAACAGTTATGGAAGCTTTCAGTTTTTAGGAGATAAACTGATCTCATGGTCCAGCAAAAGGCAATCAACAATAACACTTTCAATTGCTAAAGTTAAATACATAGCAGCCTCCGAATGCAACACTCAGATGCTTTGGATGAAAAGCCAGCTATAAGATTTCTAGATATATGAGAGTAACACTCTTATACTCTGTGATAATACTTCTTCTATTTGTTTATCTAAGAATCCTATTTTGCATTCTAGAGCAAAACATATAGAGATAAAACATCACTTTATTCGTGACTATGTTTATAAGGGTATTTTAAATCTAAAATTTATTGGTTCAGACCATCAATGGGCTGATATCTTTACAAAACCCCTTGCCGAAGATAGATTTATTTTCATTATGAAAAATTAAAAAATGGATTTGTGTCCAGAATGAAAAGGATGTTTTTGTCAAAATGATAAAATAAGACTCTAAGATTTGTCAGTTGTTCTGAATGTATGAGAAAGATTCATAAGTCCAGATCTATCCAGTCATAACTTATTTACTTAAATAAATCTACTTTATGGATAATGAATAATTTATTCATTAAATAACTATAAATCAGTCTCGATTAGTGGAACTGTTTTAAGACAATTTTCTTAGAAAACTGAACTGTCTCTGATCAGATGATGTGACACATTGGGTGAATATACCTTGGGATTAGGTAAAATCTTTCACACTTTACCTTCTTGTCAGATTTTCGATCTAATATCTATTTATCATGATTGCGAAATTTTATATTTAAACTCACTCAACTCACTTCACACACCTTTGCTACGCTCATAACCAACACTTTCACTCTTTAAGCCAAAAGTTGCAGTAAACCCTAAGACCCTTTTGCTCTTCAACAATGGTGTCTTCTCGACAATCTTCTCAGTAATCTCAAGAAGAACAACAAAACCAAGTTCTCGAAGGACTTCAAGAACTCACTTTGAATAATCTTGTTGAAAAGTTAAAATTTATGTGTGAATTAATGGTGGATTTCGACAATCTCAAAGCCAATGGACTTTATCTTTTTGGTACTCTAAGATCACAAGGATGGGAAGGATATTTTGAACGTCTAAAAGGACTGATTTATGATCAGTTGGTCAAGAAATTCAGGGTGTTTGCTGAAGCCTCAAATCTTCAAGTGAAGTCTTATGTTTTGGGTCACAAGATATCCATTTCTAAAAAGTCAATTTCTACTCTTCTGGGACATGATGGTTCTGGGAAGAGATGTTTTGGTATGACTGCGAAGAAGGATAAGATTGCAGGAATTGAAAAATCCATCTTCAAGAATGGAAATCCCTCCTCTAATGCTAAGGATCTTCATAACAATTTGAGAATTTGGTCAAGATTGTTCTGGGATTCATTCATCACAAAAAGGCTATAAGCTCGATAGATTACATCAATACGGATCAGAAGTACTTGTTGTACTATCTCGAAATTGGTGAGTAAATGAATTTTCCCTTAATTCTTTTCAAGTATCCAAGGGAAATGGTAAAGGAAACCAAAAATGAAGGTGCCAAGATGAGATATTGGATACCTATGGGTAAGTTGATTTCTGACATCTTATTTGAGATCAAACTCCTAAAGAAGCTTATTGATACAGGAATGACAAAGGAATTTGAATTTGTTATTGGGAAGCATTTTAGTGGACGCACTCTGAAGAATATGTCTCTAATTTCAAATGTTGTCAACCCTTTAGAACTTCTAGACACGATATTTGTTGGTTCTAGAATGTGGATTATTATCCTCTTTTCTCACAGGAAGAAACTAAGGAGGTCCTGTAACATTTTAACGATGCCCGTTTGGCAGAGGGTCGTCCTAAGTAAGTGGTGATCTTTAAAGAACTTTTAGTATTCCATGTTGATGTGTACGCTCTAAAAAGGAAAAGGAAGACTCTAACTTTTGGTGAAGGACCTTCTGAATCAGTCATAACTCCCACCAAAATTGCTAGGACTTATAGACTTAGCATTCTAAAAGATATAAGAGCAGAACATGTTCATTCTGAGACTACTAGATCTTCTAAAGTGAATCCTTTTGGGAATCATGATAAGATACCTATGACTGAGACTCGTTTTCACTCTGTAAGTTTTGTGTTGTCTACTTCATCTATTCCTCCTCAACCTTCTCCATCACCGTATATTCCTTTTGGAACTATAACCACCCTTTCCCCAAAATCCTCCAGCACCTCTGAAACAACCACCACTTCTATGCCATCTATCTCTGTCACTATCCCTATACCCACTTCAACTTGTGTTGAATCAACCACCATAATAACCATTGCACAACCAACCTTAAATGCATGTACCACTTTTCTAACCACTCCTATTAATAAACCATCTGATACAGATAACAATCCCTCTGACTCTGATTTTTCCACACCTGCTTTAATCCTTATAACCATGCCTGAAGCTTGTGCCTTTCCAGAAACACACTCTCACCACCAACTCCATCCACCAACCCATTGATGTACCTGTTTTTGGTTCTTTTATGGAAAGACTCACACACAACAAACCTTCTACCCCTGATTCTTCTTACCTAACCATTAACATTTCCTCTTACACCGAAACTCGATATGAACTTAACTCTAATTCTGAGGAATGTAATGATATAGTCAAACAGTCCAAACCATATGTTGAAGTCATCACAGTCCTAGAAAGGAACTCTTGTCCTTACTCTGATCTGACTTCTACTCAAACCAACATTCGCCCCACTCCCTTGGATAATTTGTTGACTCAGTTTGAAGGTGAGGCTACTGGCAGACTCAATGCTATCTTTGAGGCTTGTGCTTCTAACACAAACCTCTATAAGGTGTAAGACCCTAATTTTGACCCTAAGATCCCTCATGGCATCATATCATTTGCTAAATGCATTGCCTCAAGGATCATAGCATGTGTGGCTCCTTTACCCTAGGGGGTTGGGACTTATGAGAGTGGTTTGAGACCACCAAGCATGATTTAATTGTATATTATTGCTTTTCTTATTTGTTTACTAACCAAAAGCACAAAAATATGTCACTAACTCTTTTTGTTTTGAAGCTCAAATGATCATGTGCTTCAATGCTCCTAGGAGGCTCCTAAGCTCAATTAAATGGCTAGATGAGGATGGGAACAATCATGACAATGGTCCACAAAGTTCCTAATCATCATATATGTATCCCAAGTATCTCACTTTGCCAATTTGATCAAGATAAACCAAAGGGCTTGAGGATTGTTTCCCAAGGAAACCCTAGTTCAACTGTGCCTTGCTCATGAAGCAACCTCAACCTATGATCAAATTCAATCAAGTGAAGTTCTTTAATTCATTATTTTATGCATATATGAGCCTATGTGAGTATCCTCAATCATACATTCATCAAGATTTGAGGTTTGGCCTTGAGAAGTTGACCAGTCAAATCATCTGACTAAACTGAAGATCACTGAGACACAACTTGTAATGTGTTTGTCAAATGAAGATGAACCCAAGATAAAAATGTTCTTAAGAACCATATGAACAACTTTAATGTTCATCAAAAATCCATTTGAAACTTGGAAGGTCATCATTCATTTCAAAACATTATAGGTCATTTTGACTGAAACCATAATTTTAGGTCAACTTCCCAAGGACCTAACTTCCTTATTTTTTATGATTTTTAGGTGAGACCAATTGAATTGGAAAGCTTAAGATGTTTAATTCAATTTTCATGTTGGATAAAATTTAATAATCCTAAAAGAAACACATGTGATAATACAAAACATTATAGGTCACTTTGGACCAAAACCATTGAATTTGAAAAATGTCCAACTTCAAGTGCCCATAACTTTCTCAGTAAAAATCCAAATGATGCAAACTTTAAGTCCAAATTTATCATCTTGAAAATATCTACAAATATGATGTTTAAGGTTTTTCCATTTGAGGCTTGCATCATTGAAACAGAAGGGTTTAAAGTTGCTTGTTTTTGGCAAATTTTTCAAAGACATGTTTTGCACCCAAATCTTCCCAGCCAGTTTTCATAAATTTCCAAACTCCAAATGAGTTTTTTCCCAACATGACTTTTGTTCCTTATGTCAAGATCTTTCCAACCATTACTCACATGACCATTTTTGGATTTTTCATGTTTGAGTTTCGAAGAGCTCAATGTTTAGGTTCAATTATGAAATTCAAATCATAACTTCATGCACAAGCCAATGCAGCTCCAATTACACGTCCAAACCATTTGCATTTGAGTTCAGCTTGCATTTTCATCCATTTTTGGGCTTTGCACGCGTCTGTACAAGCCCATGCATGAAGAGTCCATGTTCCATGTACACGAGCAAAGCACCCCATTGCATCATCTCCAACTATAAATAGAAGTGCTAGCTCATTCAAATTTCAACCAGAAGGAGATCTGAAACTCTGCAGAATTGGAAACCCAACCTCACTCAAAGGAATTTCAGTTTTTCATTTTCAATTTCAAGCTTGAATTTCAACATCATTAGTTGATCTTTAAGTCTTAATTCCTATACAATGTGAATTGCTTGAGTTTGAACTGTTTTCTGAAGTCCTCGAGCAAGAGGTAGGTCAGTGGTGGTCTTAATTTCATGAATCATGACATTCCAGATCAAACACCATGATCTTCAACCTCTTGTTTCTCTCTAAATAGAAACATTGAGGAAGATCCAAGGTCACAGGGGTGATGATGTACATCACCCCAGCTTCATTTTGATACCCCAGTTTATTTTTAAAAGCCAGCGCGTGGTGGCCGGAACCAGTTAGCTGGCCGGAGAAGATGGTGGTTTCCACCACCATCCCCACGTGGGAGCTTCTGATCCCTTGGATCTCTCTCAAATGTTTTAATCATGGCCGTGTGTTATGTTGACTTGTTTTAATTCCTTTTGTGGCGCGCTTGACCAAGGTCCTTCGTGCACCAACGCCTCTGAGCCGTGTGATAATGCCACGTCAATTAATGAAAGGATCATGTGGCGTTGGATTTTTGCTATTTTCTTATTTCTGTTTTAATTTCATTTATTTCCTTTTATTTTCAAAAATTCATCATATTTTATTTGAAGTCACAAAAATATGAGACCAATGCCAAATTGTTTCTTGAAAAATCTAGTTTCATATTCTGATTTTTAATTATTTTTGTGAATTCATTTACTATTTTCTGTGAATTATTTGGTTTTTAATAGTTTTTAATTCATTTTAAATACTTTTTGATATCTGAAAAATCCAAAAATATTTTCTTAACACATATGGATCATGATAAGTCAATAAAAAATAGTCTCATCAATTTCTTAATTGATTTGAAATTTATTTGAGATTTTAATTCATATTGTGTTATTTTTATTGTTTTTAATTGATTTACAATAGTTTCTGATTTAAAAAATTGTTGAAATTTTTTGTCAAACCTTGTTTGACCATGTTAGACCTATGAGAATTTAATTGGACTTGTTGAAGTTGATTTGAATTGAATTTGAGGTTTTACCATATTTTGTCCATTTTAATTTTGCATGTATTTTAATTCCAAAAATACCAAAAAAATATGTTTGACTTGTTGACTTCTAATCTTCATTTCTCTTCTGTTTAACATTGGTTGATGATGATTTGATTCACTTTTGACCAATTGTATTTGACACTTTATTTCCCTTTCCATTTCATTTCATCTTCATCTCACTTTCTTTTTATTTTTGGCCAATGAGTTAATGTCTCATGGTTGGTCTTGACATATGAGAGGTTTAACCTTCTTTGATCCAAATCAAACTCAACTTGATCCAAGATCAAGTGAGTTGCTTTGTGTCCAAGGTAGGTTGCTTCTTGGTCAAGCAAAAAACCTAAAGTCCATACAAGGTCTTTCCTCTTTTCTTTTGGCATGGCAAGTTGTAGGAGCTTGGCTTACTAGTCATGATCTCTAACTTGTATTTATTTGCCTATAGTTTTATTGGCCAGTCTCAGATAGGTGTGACTACTACATTAGTCCACTTACGATTGCTTAACATAGCGCTAAATTGTCTTATGACACACTAAAATAACCACTAATTACTAACTTTAATTTGAGCATTTAATTTCTTGCAATTTACTTTAATGCAATTTAATTTCTTGCTCATTTATTCATATTGCTTTTCCCTTTGCTCACTTGAGCACATATTTTATGTTTATGTCATTTTCCTTTTGCTCATTTGAGCTCATTATTGTATATAAATATATTGTTGCCTTGTGTTTGTTTTGTCTTTGTTTGTGTGAGCCCAATGCAAAAAGGAGAAAAGACTTAGAATTAGGACCTTACCTATGCTTAAAGGAGTTCAAGAGAAACTAGGCCTCATGCCTTTAGAATGCTAAATTTGTTGAAGAGCAACTAAGCCTCATGCCTTTAGAATGCTAAATCTTAAAGTTGACTTCAAAGGACCCCTAATCTAAACTCATTCTTTGTCCATTCCTCCTATTGTGTTATGAACCTTTTGATGTTTGCTCTTGTGTGATGGGGATTCCATCTTGAGATAGTAAGAAGGATCATTGTCATGAGTAGCCAAGTTAAGAGAGACAAGCGAATTGGAGATCCTAGGAGCTTGAATCTAAATATTTGTTTGATTGCTTGAGTGATTTCTAAGTCCAAAGGAAAGGAGCATCTTGAATCATCTCTATGATTTCAAGAAAAGGAACTCCAAGGGTTTTATCTCTTCTCTTATCTGTGTATGCCTTAAGACTAGCCCTTCTTTTCTTCTCCTCACTCTAACCCAAGTCAAACTCATTTATGTGCAAACTTTGACTTTGTTTCAAATTAGAAACCTAGGCCTTATGCCTTTGACTTTTCAAAATCTTTTCATTAACACTCATTGTGAATAAATCTTCATTCAACTTTGACTTCATTTTGTAAATAAACTTAACTTGTAAATACAAATCACTTCAAGTTGTTTTTGTGGTTCCAATGGCCACCTTTGTTAAAAACTTTTCATAAACATTAGCCATAGGTTTGAGTTATCATAGTGGTTGATGTAAACCTCACCTTATCCTTAGTGGTTGGATTATAAGTCTTCCATAATTATTATAGGGTTAACCCCTCACTAGTATGATGAAGCCCTCCTCACATGGTGGATTGTTGGTTTAGGTTGAGTTCTCTCCCTTTGATAACAAAAGACCTTAAAGCTTTTGATCAAATCAATTCACAAATCTTTGAGATTTTTACCCCGAACTACGAGGTTTTGATCCTACCTTTGTGATGGTACATAGGCAATGGGTTCATTCATTCAAACAACAAAATTGTAAATATAATCTATTCTTTTCTCGTCCCCCCAATCTGTTTGCACAAATATTTTCACAAATACCAACCTACAACACACATTTGCAAAAAGAGGTTCCCTTAGAGTACTAAGGATGTTTTGGGTGCGTAAAACCTTCCCATTTCATAACCAACCCCCTTACCCAGATCTCTGACATTTTTATTAGTTTTTGATTTGATAAAACTTCTTACTTGGCTTTTGTTTGCTTTTTAGCCTTTCCTTTGGACAAATAAAAGTGCGGTGGCGACTCAAATTGTATGTTTACTTTTGGTTTAGTCAATAAACCATAAGGTAATGAATACCCCGCTACAGAAAAGTGGCGACTCCACTGGGGAGTAATCTCCTAGTGGGTTTAGCCTACTTTTTGCTTATATGTGTTGTATGTTTATATTTATTTGTGACATATTTTTGTGCAAATTTGGGATGACTGTATTGTTTGTAATGTATGAATTGCTTGATATATCAATTGCTTGTGTACTTGGTAGTCTCTTGTGAGATAAGTTCTATACCCGAACTCGAGTGCACTTATGATAAGAGAATGGCGTAGTATTGTTGACTTGTGTGGAGTTATTCCTTAGCAAGTTGACTTGCAAGCCCATTCACTTGGTGGAGGTCTTGTTGGGATCAATAATGTCACACGAGTAGACGTGGTTAGGCATTACTCTTTCCAATATAAACCTTAGAAGCCAAGGACCTTAGATACCTAGCCCCTCTTGGCCTATTTTAGGACGTAGTGCGGAGGTCGTTCAAGTGTAAGATTTGATACGATTGTTACGCGATACTACACTCATAAGAGTCTCTCTTGAGAATATTTTTTGAATACGAGTAGTCGTTTTATCCGATAATATCTGAAAGATGAGATGATGACTATGGGGACCTTTTTAGAACATGATCGTCAGGTTTAACCATAGTACACTCCCTTTGGGTGGTTCTTAACCAAGACCTCATGCTCGTGACTTACAACAAACCCTTGATTCACGGTTGATCCATTCTCGTACATTCTCAATATCAATGGAACTTGGGTGTTGATAAGGTGAAAACCATAATCCACCAAAATGGATGATTGATATTGATGATGACTTGAGCCATCCCGTGACCTTTGTGTGGTGTGACTTGCTTGATCCTTGAGTGTGATTGCTACATCCATGCATTCATGCATTCATACGCATCCATATCATCAACAAGAAAATTTTCAAGGAACTTAAGAGGTCTATTTGCAAATTTTCAGACATGGATAAGCAAAGAAGGAATACGAAGAAGTACAGTTTCAAACAACCCGACTTGAAAGAGTTAAGGAATTTGACATCTTATGTATTAGAGCCTTTGGAGTTCAAAGCGCGCCATGGGAAGCTTCTGTCTATTCTTTCTACCCAGGTTGATGAAGGTCCGATGAGTGTGTTGGTGCAGTTCTATGATCCTCTGTATCGGTGCTTCACTTTTCCGGATTTCCAGCTTTTTCCTACACTTGAGGAGTATGCCTATCATGTGAGTATACCTATTCTGGATTAGTTATCGTTCAGTGGTTTGGAGAGGGTTCCTTCTTCCCAAGAGATTGCTGACATGCTTCATATAGATGTATCTGATATTATTGCTCATATGACTACCAAAGGTGGAATTCAAGGTCTCCCATCTGATTTTCTCATTATCCAAGCTACTTTGTTTGGGAAGGCCATGAGTGAGGACGCCTTTGAAGCCATATTTGTACTTCTCATCTATGGGTTAGTGTTATTCCCCAACATCGACAATTTTGTGGATGTGAACGCTATTAGGGTTTTCTATTCTCTTAATCCCGTTCCAACTCTGTTGGGAGACACTTATTTCTCTTTGCATATGAGGAATGCAAAGGGTGGTGGATCCATTGTGTGTTGTCTGCCTCTGTTGTACAAGTGGTTTATTTCGCACTTGCCTCAGACGCTCGCCTTCAAGGAGAACAAGGGATGTCTATGGTGGTCTACGAGACTTATGTCTCTCACTAATGATGATATCTTTTGGTATAACCGTGTGTATGATGGTGTCCATATTATTGAATCTTGTGGTGAATTCTCCAATGTGCCTCTTCTTGGTACATGTGGTGGAATTAACTACAACCCTGTTTTAGCTCGCCGTTAGCTTGGGTTCCCCTTAAAGGATAAACCTAACAACATTCTGTTGGAAGGTGTGTTCTTTCAAGAGGGTAAAGATCCCCAGAACTTGAAGGACATGATGGTCCACGCCTGGCGTAAAGTCCATAGGAAGGGAAGGAAGGAGCTTGGTCCGAAGAATTGTATTGCTTTGGAACCCTACACCGCTTGGGTGAAGAAGAGAGCTCTCGAGTACCACATGCCCTATGGTTATCCGAGACCTACCCTATGGTTATGGTTGGGCCTTCAACCCTCCCTAACCAAGGAGTAGAGGAGTTAAGAGATGAAGATCGGTCGCGTGCTTGGGTTTGTGAGCGAGAAGAACTTCTTCAACAGCTCAGAGATAAAGATGCAATGATAGAGTTTCTAGAGCATCATGTTATCGATGAGCCTGATGATGTGGTTACTTCTCTTCTTCCTCAGTCATCCAGGTTTTAGAAGAGGAAGTATGATCGTCTTGCCAAGGAGAAGGAGGATATGGAAGCAGCTTATGAGAGAGAGGTGAAGAGGCTTCGTGCAACTTATCTTCCGGTCTCGAGAGCTTTGGACGATTGTTTCTAGGGCTCCATAGGATGTTTATTATCCTTTTCTCTTGTATTGTATTTGGTTACCAAAACTATATTACTTCATTGGTGTAAAATTTCCAAATATTATTGCTATGAGTATTCCATATATGTCTTAAAAGATTAATATTTTCAAATGTTTGCAAATGAGATCTCTATAAAGTTCCTCAAATAAAAATAAAGCATATGCACAAACATTGCGTGCATCATATGCATAAGCAGGTTTTGTTCTGAGCTTCTTGATTCGTGGTCTAACTCTCTGCTCTTCATTTATTTTGAAGACAAGCTGACGAACCGGTATAACACAAGAGCTAATCATCCAATGATCATGGAGCACTTAGAGCAAGAGAACCGGGATCTGAAAGAAGAGATTGCTAGGCTGACTGCCATGATGGAGCCAGTGCTGGCTGCTCAAAGCCAAGCTTCAGCAACTCCTGCAACTCCTCCCCAGAGGACTGTCATTTCTGAGGTTACTACCTCAACTGTGCCTGCTGCAACGGCTCACTTTGTGCCATCTATGCCAGTCGGGTTCCCGTGGGGAATGCCCGCTGTAGCACCTCAAATTTGCACCTATCATTGTACATACATTTTCATATTAGGTCATAGCATATCATGGTCCACTGCATAGCATTGCATTGTCCCAGTTGCCTCAAGTGCAAGCCAAGCAAGAAATTAGGTCAAACTGATCAGGAGATCAGTCAACCAAGCAAGCAAGGGTGTTTCTCAAGGAGCCAAGGCCCTAGGGTTGGTCCAATTTGTTCACATGACTTGGGGATCCATTTGAAGTGTTTTGGTCAAGGGTTGGATGTTCAGAAGTCATCAGTTCATGCACAGTCAGTCAGAAACCCTAAAAAGTCAAACTTGGTCAACTGTGGTTGATTCTTTGGTTTTGATGGATGGATTTGGTTTGAGAGAGCTTATTCATGTCCCAAAAGGCCTCATATATCATGGAAATCAATATCATTGAAAAATTTGAAGCCAATAAGAAAATCTCCAAAAATAGAAAGTGGACCTGTAATTTTAACTGCCAAAAATGGAAACTTCTTGATCCCAAACCTACATCATGATACAAGCTTCAAATGAATTTTCGCCCAACATGAAAGTTGAAGATCTTGTTCTCCCATTTCCAAAAAGTCCAAGAACTCTCAATTCCCATGTATGGTTGTCAAGATATGATCAATTCATTTTCACAAAATCTTGAACTTCAAAAGGCCATATCTCTCAAACCCTTTGGCCAAAATTGGTGAGGTTTTTTCCTACAAACCACATTTAACCTCCTCTTTCCAAAAATATAAATTTCATGTGCCAAAACATTGCCAATCAAAATGGCACTTTTGAACCTAGCATGTTTAAATTCAAGTGAAGTGAAAATTTGAAGTTTTGATTTAAGCAATTTCTGTCAAGTTGGCCAATTGGGATTGGTTTAGGACCTCATTTAAGACTTGTGCAAAGCCCAAACTCGGGCAGAACATACACCCATGTGCAAATGGTTGAAGTTTAGCAAAATTGGCAAATTGTTTCATTAAGACTAAGCATGATTAGCATTCACTTATCCAAGCCTAAACAGAAGTATTTAAACATATTTTCTGTCATTTCAACCCTAGCTAGCAGCCATCTAAGACAGAAAAAAGATCATTTCTCTCAAATACTCTCATCTTGCATTTTGGAAATTTCTGCTCAAATCCTCAAAGAACTCGACCCCTGCTCAGTTGTTCTTCACTTTGCCATCACTTTGGAAGTTGTTTGGGGCCTTGAATCTTGACTGTAACAGCATTTACATGAACTGATTTTCCAAGCTCCAACAATGGTGAAATTCGATTTGTTTGTTTCCAAGCTTCACTGAGCTCAAAGTCTTCACCAATCATCATTTGGAGGACCTTGGTTCGTCTGTTTCACCAGCAAACATCAAAATAGCAACTGAATCCCAACTTTCTTCAAAAACAAGTAAGAAATCGATCTCTCTATTTCTCAAATCCATGCCATGCTTAGTGTAGATCTTTTGTTCCTGAGCATTTTGATCTTTGAATCGCATGAAATAGTTGAGTAATGGTTGAGATATTTTGAAATGAAGTTTGATGTTGTTTTTGATTCTTGCTCGATTCATGATGTGTGCTGTGTTTTATTGAAAATCATTGCTGGATTCATGTTATTGGTTGTTTGCTGAGCATTTGTGTGTATTCAATTTTGGATTTCTGGAAAAATTCTTGAAAACTCGATTTGGGAGAGATGAGCTTCATACTGTATGCATAAACCCTAGAAATCTTCATCCATTTCCCAGATTTTTGGATTTGTACGTGTTGCATGGTACTGTAGAGTCATGAACCAATAGCAATATTTCATTCTCGTGGCCAAAACGGCAGCGCATTGTTAAGTGGTTCCCAAAATTACAAATATGCCATCCGGTCCTTTAAAATTCAATTTAATTCATTTATTTGTTTCATTTTTATTTCACTTTGTTAGTCAATCTTGCAAAATTCATAAATCATCCATTTCAAATCCAAATTTAGTGGGAATTTTTGCATCATCTTCATCATGAGCTCTACTTTTTTATCATAATCTTTCCAGATTTTTATGATCATTGAATTTTAAATGGCATTAGGGTTTGTAGAATGTGACCAAATATTGTACATCTTGCCAAATCTTTTGTGAAATTGTGATGCTTTGTCCATTGGATCTGAAATTTTTTGTGCTTAATCTACACTCATCCATGTTTATTTTGATGTAAAGATCATGAATTTATCTTATGTGGTTTGAGAGTTGTGAATTTTTGAAGTAGGGTGTGACAACTTGTGTCACACCATGGATGTGCAATTTGCTGATTTTTGTATCCATGCTTCTTGACCTTCAATTGACCTCAATTTTTGCATGAACCTACTCTTATATGTCTAGTTCACTTGTGATTTTTCTTGGAATTAATTATGCCATTTCCTAATTGTTTGAGATTTTCTCCCCTGTTTGACCAAAATGTGGACTTATTATGATGCATGTTGCCATTCCATTTGTGAAATTCTCATACTTTATTAGATGGACATGAAATTTTGCATGAGATAACTAGACATCCTCATCTTTTCCATGGTTTTAGTCCCATTCATTTATCATACACCATCTCTGATTTATGATTTTTCTAAGTTGATGCATGTTTGGTTGACTTCCTTAAGCATGTTCAAAATTGCTTTGACTTTCTGATTTTCATTGACTGCCTTCCACTTGTCCAAATGTGATGAAATTTGACATGCTTACCATGCTAGGTGTTAGGATTGATCATGATTTATTTGGGGATTTTTGGAAATGTTTGAGTTGACTTTTGATGCAAGTTTTTCTGTTGACTTCTATGAGCTCTCACTTGCCATGTTTTGACTTCTTTTGCCTATGAATTGATGGCGATGCATGATATGAACATGAACCCAATTGGAATTGTTTCTTGATTGATTAAACATGATTTTGAATGCTTGCCCTTTTCTGTTTTGACTTTTTCATTCTCTTTTGACCCTAGGCTTGCCCTAGTGGTCCTGTTACTCACTTTTGAGCTTGTGTTTTCAGGTTGACCAACAAAATGACCAATGAGGCCAATTATCTTTGATTGAGTTTGCTTGAATATAATTGTTTAACCTTGTTTGTTTTGTAGGTGACTTGGCTCACATGCCTAAGTCATGTGCCTTGCACATACACATGCTTCTGATTAGCTGTTAATGTCTGTCTCCTTTTGCTTTGATTTGAGTTGCATACTAACATCTGCTTGACTATTTCAGGTGCTTTTAGTTGCTTAGTTCCTTGTGAACTTTTTGCTTTGCTTTGCTTGTATAAGCAATTTGCATTGAGGTATATCCCTTAATCTTCATGTAGTCTGGAAGACCTGGCCTGTTACTTGGCCAGGCAACTGTCTGAAGTCCTCCTTAAGAGGCAATGTTTGTGTATGTTTAATTTGTCCTTGTACATAGTCAAAGACCTCCTAAGTGAAGAGGCAATTGGCAGAACCAAGGGATAAGCAACCTATCCCCTGCTATTCTGTGTGTCTTCTGCTTTGCTCACACCACTGTGTTGATGCATTGCAGATACAAACCCAAGATCTTGTACAATTGTACAGTTGAGTCAGTTTCAAATGTGTAGAAGGGTTCCCACCTTCTGAACCCACACATTCTTGTCTTAAGCTCTCCCTGGCCAGGGATAAGAGCTGTGAAGTCTTATCTTCACTCACCTTTCATCTGCTTCACCTTAGCCCCTCAATGGCAAGGTTAAGAGCAACATTCACCCCATTCCAGAGGTTTGTTTGTTGAGGTTGATATGACCCCTCGACTAAAACCTAACCCATGTTTGAGCCCCCTTGTTGGTGTGTTTATTTTATGCTGTATGTGCTTGTGTGTGCTTATGTGGTGTGATTGTATCCCCTAGGTTTGTTAGACTCCGCGTAGTCTCGTTTGCATGTCAATTAAGGTAGCACGGTTCCTTCGTATAGGACTTCCTTTCTTGCTTGAGCCTTCTTAAAACACAAACAAACATCATCCCCTCTTAAGGATACGTTAACTCCTTCTACTACAGATGAGTAAGTCTCCAAAGGTCGAGCATCAGGTAGATTGTGCAGTGACGTTGCCCACTTAAAAAACACAAACCAACAGTAATAGTTTAGCCGAACTACGGCAACTCTGATTCTCATGTCCAGATGAGATACGTAGGCACGAGATGCGATGTCTTGTCGAGTTTGACTAACAACTAACACTAATTCTTTTCTCTCACCCCTGTTGTGATTGAGATATCCCTTTTCTCTTGCCCTAGTTGCAATCGAGACCCTTCTTGCTTCCTGTGCAAGTTAGGTTGGTGTGGCTTGCTTCCTGTGCAAGTCATGATTAGGATAGGCTGGCTCCCTGTGCCAGTTAGCTAGAAACCTTAACTTAGGGTCAATCTTGCATGACAACATCTAGGCTCGAGTCGTAGTCTCCCTAGAGTTGTGTCTCCCTCTGTTATCTGGTTAGGCTAGGTCCTTTGTCCCTGCGTAGGGGAACTACATCGCCCTGATCTTCATACCAGATGAAGTATGTAGGCAGGAGATTGAGCTGATCTCTCCGGGCGCCTTTTCTTTTCTTTTGTGTGTGTCTGACAGTTATAGGCTCGAGTCCCCGACTCCCTATTAGCTTGTTGTGTTGTTGTGTGCTTGGAAGCCGATGTAAGTCCATCGAGTGGCATTTGGGTTCCAATGTGTGTGTGTTTAGGTTCGGATGCTGATGTAAGTCCAGTGATTGGCATTCAGGCTCCATGTTTGCCTCTGCCTGTGTTTGTTTGCGTGCGTGTCGGCCGAGCTACGAATGCTCTGATTCTCCTTCGTCCAAAGGAGATACGTATGCATAGGATGCGATATCCTAGCGAGCATGTGTCGTTTCCCCGGTCCGAACTACTTCGACTCTGATGTCTATGCCTGATAGACTAAGTAGGCCCAGGATGCGACATCCTGCCGAGTCAGTTTCAGTCAGTCTCTTTTGTCTCTTTCAGCCAGTGCGTGTGTGTTTGAGCAGTGTTTTAGCAACCATTTTCTTTCCTTTTGTGCGTGGATCCCGTCGAGTACGACGGATGCGTAGGGGTGCTAATACCTTCCCTTCGCATAACCGACTCCCGAACCCATCCTCTTTGGTCGCGAGACCATGTTCTTTCCTAGGTTTACTTCGAGCGTTTCCTTTCCCTCTTTTGGGATAAATAACGCACGGTGGCGGCTCTGTTGTTCTTGTTTCCCGCCGGTTTTTCGCGTAATGCGACAGCCGCCAACTTTGTGCCCGAGGGTTTTGCTCTAACTCTCGCTTCTCTGCCGACATCTAACCCGGTCCTATATGTGCCACCTTTCGTTGTGCACACCTTGCCCCGAGTTGAAGACACCATCTATCATTCCGAGCCATCTGAGGGTCTGGATGTTTATGAAAAGATGGACGAAATGAAAGACCAATTCCTTGAGCTGCGTAAGGAACTGAAGACTCTGAGGGGTAAGAACCTCTTTGGTAAGAGTGCTGCTGAGTTGTGCTTTGTGCCCAACATGAAGACCCCTATTAAATTCAAAGTACCTGACTTTTGAGAAATATAAGGGAAACACATGCCCGCTCAGCCATCTTGTGACGTATGCTCGCAAGATGTCAACTCAGACAGATAACGACCAACTGCTCATCCACTACTTCCAGGATAGTTTATCTGGTGCTGCTCTCTGGTGGTACATGGGTCTGGAGAGTGCGAACATCCGCTCCTTCAACGATCTTGGAGAGGCCTTCGTCAAGAAATATAAATACAATATGGATATGGCTCCTGATAGGGACCAACTGAGAGCAATGTCACAGAAGGACAAGGAGACCTTCAAAGAGTACGCCTAGAGATGGCGCGAATTGGCAGCTCAGATAGTGCCACCCCTTGAAGAGAAAGAGATGACAAAGATCTTTTTGAAGACTTTGAGCTCATTCTGCTATGAAAAGATGATTGCCAGTGCTCCCTCGGACTTCACCGAAATGGTGAATATGGGAATGAGACTGGAAGAAGGGGTCCGTGAAGGACGACTATCCAGAGAAGACAACTCTTCAGCAAAGAGGTATGGAGGCTTTGCTAAGAAGAATGAGAGAGACACACATGTTGTGTCCTCTCACATTAAAAGAAGGCCCTCTGTGAAGAGGAAGAGTGTGCGTCCTGCCGTTAACTAACACCAGGTGGCTCACATAGCACCTGCCTTTAGAGAAATTCATCATCATCATCAACAACAACAACATCGTCCACAACAACAGGCCTACCAGCCTCGAAACAACAATAACACCAACACCAGCTATGAGAGGAAGAGGGTCACTTTTGATCCGATTCCAATGACATACACTGAGCTCTATCCTTCTCTGATAGACAGAAAGCTGATTACTCCACGAGACCCTCCTGCTGTACCAACCAACCCTCAGTGGTGGTATAAGCCTGAACTACACTGTGTATATCATTCCGGTGCCCCCGGACATGATGTGGAGAACTGCTACCCGTTGAAGACCAAGGTGCAAGACCTTGTGAGAAGTGTAATATTGTTTTTCGAGGACGTAGGTCCTAATATTAAAAAGAACCCATTGCCCGAGCATGGGAAGGTTGTTGTGAATATGGTCCAGGGTTGTCCTAGCAAATATAAAGTCATGTATGTTAATGATGTAAGGCAATCTTTGGTCGATATGCATAAGCTGTTGTGTGAACATATCCACTATGAGCATGACCATGATAGGTGCCAGGTGTGCACTACCAACGAGAGAGGATGCCGACAAGTTAGAAAAGACATCCAAGAGATGCTGGATCAGGGAATGATCAAAATACTTCAGAATCCTAATGAGGACGAAGTTGATGTTATCTCTCCCATATTCAGAATTCCTGAGCCTGTTATTGTCAAGTATGATGGCAGCAAGAAGAAGGTTTCTCCAGCTCTTGTAATCAAGCCAGCGGCTCCGGTCCCGTATTCATCAGACAAGGTTGTTCCCTACAAGTATAACGCTGTGATGCTAGAAGACGGGAAGGAGGTGTCGTTGCCCTCAACCTCTGTTGTGAGCATCTCAGACGTCAGTGGTGTGACCTGTAGTGGTCGTGTTTTCTCGGTGCAACCGAAACCCCATGAAGACGTTGTGAAGAAAGCAGTTGTTAATCCTGCCAGTCCCGTGGGGGCTTCTTCTTCTAATAATCCTTTTGTGAAGGGTGTTGACCCTGTTGTTGATAAATCCGTGAAAACTCCTGTCTTGGTTGGCCAGTCTGACATTTTCAGAGAGGACGATGATGATATGCTGAGGCTCATCAAGAGGAGTGAATATAATGTTGTTGATCAGCTGCTACAAACTCCATCAAAGATATATGTGCTCTCTTTGTTGATGAATTCTGAGCCACACCGCGAAGCTTTGCAGAGGGTGTTGGACGTGGCATACGTGGATCACGATGTCACAATAGAACAGTTTGATAGTATTGTTGCAAACATAACCGCTTGCAACAACTTGAGCTTCTGTGATGCTGATCTTCCCGAGGAGGGAAAAAACCACAATTTGGCTCTACACATTTCCATGAACTGTAAGGATGATGGCTTGTCCAATGTGTTGGTTGTCGCATCCGCAAAAAACAACCGGCGGGCTAAACCAAAACAAACAGAGCCGCCACCGTGCGTTATTTATCCCAAAAGAGGGAAAGGAAACGCTCGAAGTAAACCTGGAAAGGAAATGGTCTCGCGACCAAAGAGATGGGATCGAGACTCGGTTATGCGAAGGGAAGGTATTAGCACCCCTACGCATCCGTCGTACTCGACGGGATCCACGCTCAAAAAGATAGAACAAGGTTGCTAAAACTGCTCACAAACATCACACACACACACACTGAAAACAACACAGGTGGGGGAAGAGAGGAAAGGGCTCGCTAGGACATCGCATCCTATGCCTACGTATCTCGTCTGGAACGAGAATCAGAGCTGCCGTAGTTCGGCTCACGCACGCCGAAACAGACACACGCACAAAAACAGGAAACTGACTGCCAATCGTTGGGCTTACGTCAGACTTCACACAAAACGGCAAACATGGAAACCGAACGCCAATCGCTGGACTTACATCAGATTCCGAACCAAACAAACACACTCAGGATACGGACAGCCAATCGCTGGTCTTACATCCATATCCCGACACACGAGAGGGTCAACAAACAAACAAGTTACTAAGGAGTCAGGCACTCGAGCCTAGTAACTGTCAAGCAAACACACAAAAAAAATAAAAAGGGTGCCCGGAGAGACCTCGCACGGTCTCCTGCCTACGTACCTCATCTGGTATGAGGATCAGGGCGACGTAGTTCCCCTGAACGGGAAAGAAATTCTCACCTAACCAGATACAAAGGGAGACACAAACTACTAGGGAGCTGGACTCGAGCCTAATAGTTATCATGCATCATAGCCCTATGTTAAGGTTTCTATCCTAACTTGCACAGGCAGCAAGCTAATCCTAAACAGGCAAAGCAATCAAAGCAAACAATCACAAATAACACACACTATATACAGGCAAAGTGGGCTCACACAAGGGTTAGGCTGCAAAAGCAAGCCAACTGTATCGGGTGATGTTAGCTCTTAACCCTAACATTGAGAGTTAGGGTGAAGCAGATGAAATGGGAGTGAGGGGTGTGCCTCACAGCTCTTATCCCTGGCCAGGAAGAGCTTCAGACAAAGGAAGTGTGGGTTCAGAAAGTGGGAACCCTTCTACACTTATGACTCTGACTCAACAGATCTTGGGTTAATATCCTCAAGGCATCAACATGTAATGTGAGCCAAGGGATGACTCGACTGAGTAGCAGGAGATGGATTGCACATCTCTTGTTTCTGCCAATTGCCTTAACAAAGGTCTTTTCCTGCTTGGGGACAAAGATAAACAAGCACAAGCATTGCCTCTTAAGGAGGACTTCAGACAGGTGCCTGACCAAGTAACAGGCCAGGTCTTCCAGACTACATGAAGTTAGTGATGTTATACCTCAATTGGTTAAGCAACCAAGCAACAGCACAAGCAAGTTCACAATGAACTATAGCAACTAATGTACCTGAAATCAATCTAACATAATCAGTACATAGCTCAAACAGTCAAACAGACAAACTAAAAGTTAACAGTTAACTGTACACAAGCAATGCATCAAGCAAAGCATAAGCCAATGCTCAACACAAATGACTTAGAAGCCACCTACAAAACAAACTCAATGTTAATCAACATCAATCAAATAAGAAACTCAAGCCAAGTGTGAATCAATTCCCTCAATGCCATATGCTTCTTTGTCCTGAAAACACAACTTAAACATAAGCAAACCCCTAGGACAAAGCCTAGGGTCAAAGGGGGAAAAATAATTCAAAACAGAACATGAAAATTGTCACAAATCAAGTTCAATCAAATTAGAAACAAATCCAATTGGTCTCACATTCATATCATTCATCAATTTCATTTCCTGAAGCATTTAGTGCAAAATATGCAATTTGAAAGCTCATTGGACCAAACAGAATGAATCAATCCAAACTCAATCAAAAATAATTCAATAAATCCCAGGAAAAATCATGGCTAAACAAAACTCATTAAAGGATCATAACACCAAATTTCAGGCCATTTGGACAATTGGAAGCAAGTCAATTAAATTCCCTAAGTCAAAACATGCTCAAACAAGCTCATACAAGGCACAAAATCATGCATCAACTTCCAGCAAGCACAAAACAGAGTAGGAACATGATAAATGCACCAAACCAAAGCCATGGTAAAGTTCAAGATGTCTAGAATCAATCCACAAAATTTCAAGTCCATCCAATACATATCAAGAATTTCACAAATCATATGAGATCATGACTCACAAAAAGTCCACACTTGGTCAAACAGAAGAGAAAATCTCAATCAAATTGGAAATGCATTCAAAAAATCCATAAAAGTTCACGAGTGAACCTAACATCCAGAAGTATCAACATGAAAATATTCAGCTCATTTCAAGTTCATATGGCATGTCAAATAAAATCAAGAAGTTAGACAAGAAATGGTGTGACACAAATTGTCACACCTAGATTCAACAACTCATATCTCACAAACCAGGAATGATAAAATCAAAAACTCAAAGCCAAAATGTCACTTAAGGTCTCTAGTTTATACATGCAAAATTTCAAGAATTTTGGATTAAGCATCATCATTTCATGATCAACACATCAAGCAAGGTGCATGAAAGAACACATATGAACAAACCCTAGCCATTCAAAAAACCACACGTGCACAATTTGAATAAAAATAACCAAAAAATAGTAGAGGTTACAAGGATCATGGAACAAAAAATTTCATCTCAATTGGATTAATGGTTGGAGAGCTATGATTTTTCTAATGTAAAGAAAAAAAATAAAAAAATCATGAGTGAAGGCATGTGAAGTATGTGAAGCATATGAATAAAAATGCCAAGCCAATATTGGAAATGCACTGGAGCGGGATCGAAGGGAGTATGGATTTAAAAATGAGCGCGCGCTACAGTGACTAACACCAACAGCCAGGCAAAACATGAAAATATGGATCAACAAGCGTTTCTGGAATTTTTTTCAAACATTCATGCATGTTCTTCATCCAAACCCTAGCTCAAGAACTTTTTGTCACGAAAATTCACAAACCATACATCATTGGAAATATCTCCTAACGTACAACACGAATCCAGCAATAGTTTCATCTAATTCTACTCATGCTCAAAGAATCGATCAAAGAAAGTTTCACATGTCAACATTCAAATCATCATAACTTCCTTGTCTCTCAACCAAATTCAGTGGTTCAACTTGCAGAATTACCTCCTAAACAAGATCTATCTAAAGCATATATCAATTGCAAGAATCATTAAAGTCGAAAACTCACCTTTCAGAAATTGCAGTGGTGAAATCGTGCGTTCTAGGCCATGGCAATGCAAAACAGATGTTCTTTGATGCTAGTATTGATGAATGGAACAAGGTTTGTGTGTTGATTATGAAGGATCTAGCTCAAATCTTCATTTGCCATTGTTGAAGCTTGCTTTAACAGTCCACGATTCTTCAAGATTTCTCCAAGATTTTGCTTCAATCCACTTCCAATATGCATGTAGATGATGAATTGATCGAAGGCAAGGCAAAAAGAACGAAGAAAATTGATGAAGAAAGTTGAGAGAAAAATGAAAAAGTTTTGGATCTAGATCTAGAATTCACAATTCTGTTATGGTTAATCAGAAAACAGTTGTGATTTAGCTTATATATGTTATGTTAAGCATGTTGCTAATCACAATTAGTGTTAAGGCAAATGATTAAGTGAAATCCAAGTTTTATGCTAAATTTAGCATTTCACCCTCACATGTACAAACCAATGTAACAGTGCCAATTTCTGGTTTGAATTACTTGGAAATGATGTTTAGAAGCAAATGCAAGTGGAATTGAATGAATGCCATGCTTATTTTTCAAATTCACCTTTTTCCCTCCAAATTCAAATTAAGTTCACTTGAAAAATGCACTTTTTGTGTGATCAAAATTCATGAAATGTAATGCTTGTTTTGGATAGAGGACATCAAGAGAAATTTGCTCCAAAAAGTCTCACTCCATTTGGCCTTGTGAATCAAAAGTTATGCACTTCTGAAATTCAACTTTTCTTGACAATGATCAATCCATAACTTGCCAACCACAAATGAGAAATTCAGGTCCTTGGACTTTTTGGAAAGGTGAGAGCAAGATCTACAACTTTCATGTTGGACAAAATTTCATTTGAAGCATTTTTGGACATATAATTTTAAGGAGAAAACCTTTCCATTTTTGACAGTTTTGAATTACAAGTCACTTTCTATTTTTGGAAAGTTTCCATCTGACTTTATTTTCTTCATTCTTGATGTTTGAAATGTCAAATGAAACTTGTTTGGACATGAATGAAGTGTCTCTAACCCTCTCCCACCTCCAAATCCATCAGTTGACCTTTGGTTGACTTTTGTTGACTGATAGATAAACTGGCCATGCATAGATGAACTTGAGCTTCAATCTCCTGATGAAATGGCTCAAACATGAAACCCTAGCTTCCATAAGCTCAATGAAACCAATAAATGATATCTCATCTCAATGAAGACCTCATTTCCTTCACAAGCCCTGATTGGCACAATACAGATGATTAGGGTTGACCAGAGGTCAAAACCCTAATCTCAAGGAATCTAATCAAGCACAATGAATCTCTTGGTTGATGACAAGACCATGATGATGATGATGTACCATTTCAACCAAGATGATGCTCAACCCCCTTGAGGAACCATGAAACCCTAATTTGAAACACCAACCCTCAGATGATCAGTGATCAGTTCAATGAAAGCCCTTAGCTTGAATCTTAACCTCTTTATCTTCTGATCAAGACCTAAGAGGATGAATTGATTGATGTAGCCACATGATATGCAAAGTGCAATGACTAATGTCCAAAGAAATGAAATGCAATATGCTAAGCTAGTCCCAAGAGAGGAGGGCAAATTTTGAGGTGTTACATTGGTGGACACAGGATCATCACTTAATGTGTTGCCAAAATCCACTCTGGCCAAACTTTCTTACCAGGGGCCTCCCATAAGGCAAAGTGAAGTGGTTGTTAAGGCGTTTGATGGATCGCGCAAAACCGTGATCAGCGAAGTAGAACTCCCGATCACTTTCCAGGTCATGGATATTCATCCGTCTTATAGCTGTTTGCTTGACAGACCATGGATTCACGAGGCAGGCGCCGTGACATCCACTCTACACCAAAAATTGAAATTTGTTAAAAACAAAATGTTGGTGGTGATAGGGGGAGAGAAGGCTCTCTTGGTCAGTCATTTATCTTCCTTCTCCTATATTGATGCTGAGGATGAGGTTGGGACTCCGTTCCAAGCCTTGTCTATTGTTGAGCCTTCTAGGAAAGGACTTTCTTCATTTGTCTCCTACAACAATGCGAAGTTGGCCATTGAGCATGGTGCAACTACCGGTTTAGGGCAAATGATCAGATTGGAAGATAATAAATCCCGAGCTGGCATAGGGTATTCTTCTGGCGTTTCCAATGAGCGTGGGTTGTTCCAGAGTGGTGGTTTTATCCACACAGTTGAAGATCAGGAAGCTGTTGCCATTGTTGAAGATGATGGAGAGGAAGACCTTGGCAACTTTGTCATACCAGGCGGAATCTGCAATAATTGGGTCGCTGTTGATGTTCCAACAGTTATCCATAAGTCCACGCAATATGTTCATTTTGTTTGAAAACCCTTCTCCCATGCCAAAAGGAGAAGTGATGACATTGTTGGCATATTTGATTAATAACAATGATATTCATTCAATAATCACATGTTAAACGTTTGTTTTCCAAATTATTTTTCCTTTTTTCTTTTTGTATGAAATTGGTGATCACAATAAAATCCTAAAAAGAGAATAAAATCAATCTTTTCATCTGCATAGTGATTTGCCTTGATTGAATTCTGAAATCTCTTTTATATCTAAAATCATTATGCAGGTTGATCAATCCCATTGAACATAATGATCCAACACCATCTCCCAACTTTGAGTTCCCTGTATTTGAGGCAGAAGAAGATGAGGTTGAAGAGATTCATGATGAGATTACCCGTCTGCTTGAGCACGAAGAGAAGATCATTCAGCCGCACCTTGAGAATCTGGAAACAGTCAAGTTGGGGTCTGAGGATTGTGTTCGAGAAGTGAAGATTGGGGAACTCCTGAAGAATCTGTGAAGAAGGGGTTGATTGAGTTGCTACGAGAATATGTCGACATCTTTGCCTGGTCGTATGAAGACATGCCTAGTCTAGATACTGATATCGTGCAACATTTCTTGCCATTAAAACCTGAGTGCGTGCCTATGAAGCAGAAGCTCAGAAGAACTCATCCTGATATGGCAGTGAAGATTAAAGAATAAGTTCAGAAGCAAATTGATGCGGGGTTTCTGGTGACTTCTACATATCCTCAATGGGTGGCCAATATTGTGCCTGTGCCTAAGAAAGATGGAAAAGTTCGAATGTGTGCGGACTATCGAGACTTGAATAAAGCTAGTCCGAAATATGATTTTCCTCTACCACATATTGATATGTTGGTAGACAATACAACTAAATTCAATGTCTTCTCATTTATGGACGGATTTTCCGGTTATAACCAGATTAAAATGGCACCCGAGGATATAGAGAAGACAACATTCATCACACCTTGGGGAACATTCTGTTATCGAGTGATGCCCTTCGGTTTGAAGAACGCCGGAGCCACGTATCAACGCGTTATGACTACCTTGTTTCATGATATGATGCACAAGGAAATCGAGGTGTATGTTGATGATATGATTGCAAAGTCGAAAACGGAAGTTGAACATGTAGAACACTTGTTGAAGCTTTTCCAGCGTTTGAGGAAGTACAAACTACGCCTGAATCCGAACAAGTGTACATTTGGAGTCCGTTCCGGCAAGTTATTGGGCTATATTTTCAGTGAAAGAGGTATTGAAGTTGATCCTGTCAAGGTCAAAGCAATACAAGAGATGCCTGCACCCAAAACAGAGAAGCAAGTCCGAGGTTTTTTTGGCCGCTTGAATTAAATTTCGAGATTTATATCCCACATGACTGCCACATGTGCGCCTATATTCAAGCTCCTTCGGAAAGATCAGCGTCATGATTGGACCGAGGATTTCCAGAAGGCCTTTGATAGTATCAAAGAGTATTTGTCTGAGCCTCCGATTTTGTCTCCGCCTGTGGAAGGGAGACCCTTGATTATGTACTTGACTATGCTTGATGACTCCATGGGTTGTGTATTGGGTCAGCAAGATGAATCAGGGAAGAAAGAATATGCAATATATTACTTGAGCAAGAAGTTAACTGATTTTGAGTCTCTGTACTCAATGCTCGAGAAGACATGTTGTGCTTTGGCTTGGGCCGCTAAGCGCTTACGCCAGTATATGTTGAATCATACAACTTGGTTGATATCTAAAATGGATCCAATCAAGTATATCTTTGAGAAGCCTGCTTTAACTGGGAGGATTTCCCGTTGGCAGATGTTGTTATCTGAGTATGATATTGAGTATCGAGCTCAAAAAACTATTAAAGGTAGTATATTGGCTGACCACTTGGCACATCAACCAAATGAAGATTATCAGTCTGTTCAGTACGAATTCCCTGATGAGGAGATTCTGTATTTGAAGATGAAATATTGTGATGAGCCTACGCTCGATGAAGGGCCAGAGCCTGGTTCCCGATGGGGCATGGTGTTCGATGGTGCTGTCAATCAGTATGGAAATGGTATTGGGGCAGTGATCATTACTCCTCAGGGCACACATTTTCCTTTTACAACAAGGCTAACTTTCAAATGCACGAATAATATGGCGGAGTATGAGGCATGTATTATGGGTTTGGAAGAGTGTATTGATCCTAGGATCAAACATCTTAATGTTTATGGTGATTCGGCCCTTGTTGTTAATCAGATTAAGGGTGAATGGGAGACGAATCAGCCTGGCCTCATCCCATATAGAGATTATGCGAGGAGGATTTCAACTTTCTTTACTAAGGTTGACTTCTATCATATTCCTCGAGATGAGAATCGGATGGCGGATGCTCTTGCTACACTTGCTTCAATGATTATGGTGAAGTATTGGAATGAAGTCCCCAATATCAATGTGATGCGCTTGGATAGACCAACTCACGTATTTGTAGTTGAATAAGTGAAAGATGATAAGCCATGGTATTATGATATCAAATGCTTTCTTCAAAGTTAGATTTACCCGCCTGGGGAATCTGTTAAAGATAAGAAGACTTTGAGAAGATTATCAGGCAGTTTCTACCTCAATGGTGATGTGCTTTACAAGAGGAATTTTGACATGGTTCTGCTCAGATGAGTGGATAAACACGAAGAAGACTTGTTGATGACTGAAGTCCATGAAGGTTCCTTTGGTACTCATTCCAATGGACATGCTATGGCAAAGAAGATGCTGAGAGCAGGCTACTATTGGCTGACAATGGAGTCCGACTGCTGCAAATATGTGAAGAAATGCCAAAAGTGTCAGATTTATGCGGATAAGATTCATATTCCCCTGACACTTTTGAATGTTATTTCCTCACCATGGCCTTTCTCCATGTGGGGAATTGACATGATTGGCATGATAGAGCCAAAGGCGTCAAACGATCACTGTTTTATTCTCGTAGCTATTGATTACTTCAACAAGTGGGTTGAAGCGGCATCATATGCAAATGTGACCAGGCAAGGGGTTGTGAAGTTTATCAAGAACCAACTCATATGCCGATATGGTGTTCCAGATAAGATCATTACTGATAATGGATCTAACTTGAACAACAAGATGATGAAAGAGCTGTGTAGTGAGTTCAAGATTGTGCATCATAACTTTTCTCCCTATATACCCAAGATGAATGGGGCTGTTGAAGCTGCTAACAAGAATATCAAGAAGATTATTCAGAAGATGGTTGTTACGTACAAAGATTGGCATGAGATGCTGCCATTTGCTTTGTATGGTTATCGTACATCTGTCTGTACTTCAACAGGGGCAACCCCTTTCTCTCTTGTGTACGGCATGGAGGTTGTTCTCCCCGTGGAGGTTGAGATCCCATCAAGAGAGTCTTGATGGAATCCAAGTTGACTGAGGTTGAATGGGTTCAGAGTCGTTATGACCAACTGAATTTGATTGAAGAGAAAAGATTAACTACCATGTGCCATGGTCAATTGTATCAGCAATGGATGAAGAAAGCCTTTGATAAGAAGGTCGAGCCTCGTGTGTTTCGAGAAGGTGACCTCGTGCTCAAGAAAGTCTTATCTTTTGCGCCCGATTCCAGGGGCAAGTGGACTCCAAACTATGAAGGTCCATATGTTGTTAAGAGAGCCTTTTCAGGCGGTGCTTTATTGCTTACAACTATGGATGGGGAGGATTCCATTCGTCCTGTGAATTCAGATGCAGTCAAGAAATACTTCGCCTAAAATAAAAATAGAATAGCTCACTAAGTTGAAAACCCGAAAGGGTGACTTAGGCAAAAATGAGCGTCTCGGTGGATTGAAAACCCGAAAGGGCGGTCCAGGCAAAAGTTAGAGGCATGAAAAAAATGAATATATATATATATATATATATATATATATATATATATATATATATATATATATATATATATATATATATATATATATATATATCCCGCTAGATTGAGTTCCTCACCCTGGGGCAATCTAGGCAAAAATTAGGGATTTGGCAAGTAATTGCATCCTGACAAGACTTTGTTCTACAAGCTGTCATCTGTCAAAGATTCTCGCTCAGTCATCATCAACTGAAGCTTAAAATACATTGGATTCAGAGTTGGTGGAGAAATGGTCATTATGTTCAATTTAGCCCTTTTTCCAATATATATCACCAATTTCAAATTTGTAAAGATCCATGGAGTCTCGCCATTTGCGGACTACCATTCTATCAAATAAATTTGAGCCTTTATCCAATTCTTTGCACTCTTATTTGTTTCTGTTTAACGAATGTTTGCATGTTTTAATTGATAAATATCATTGTTTTAAACAAATAAAGTTTTTATAAACTGTTTCAAACAAAGTGAACATTCACAAAAACTGAAAGGATAGCTGGAATGTCTTCAGTGCTCTCCCAAGGATAGTAAGATTTCCAGAAGGTAAGACATTTGTTCGTATTCTGGAATGTCTGTATCCTCTTCATCAGCTTTCATTTGCCTCCCCAGCAAGCGCAAAGAAGAGTGATACATCATCAACTTCCCAGAGAGTCTGGAGTTTTGGCATCGATCTTTTAGAGATGTGTATACCTCTATATCAGGCACTAGCATTTGTGTTTTATCAATTATATGGTTGTCATCCCTTGTGTGGACTGACCTAAAATCCCTTATAAATTGATAAAAGTTGATATGCAATTGTAAGACCCTAATTTTGACCCTAAGATCCCTCATGGCATCATATCATTGCTCATTGCATTTGCCTCAAGGATCATAGCATCTTGGCTCCTTTGCCCTTGGGTGGGAGTTGTGTGAGTTAGTTTGAGCCCACCAAGCATGCTTGAATTGTATATTATTACTTTTCTTATTTTGTTTACTAACTAAAAGCACAAAAATATGTCACTAACCTCTTTTGTTTTGAAGCTTAAGAAATCATGAGATCCAAAGCTCCTAGGAGGCTCCCATGGCCATTGAGGTGACCAGATGAAGATGAAAGCAAGCATGATAATGGTTCCCAAATATCTCAATCATCATATATGTCTCCCAAGTATCTCAATTTGTCAATTTGATCAAGATAAACCAAAGGGCTTGAGGATTGTTTCCCAAGGAAACCCTAATTCAACTGTGCATTGATTGTGCCTTGCTCATGAAGCAACCTCAACCTATGATCAAATTCAATCAATTGAAGTTCTTTCATTCATCATTTTATGCATATATGAGCCTATGTGAGTGTCCTCAATCATTCATTCATCAAGATTTGAAGTTTGGCTTTGAGAAGTTGATCAGTCAAATCATCTAACTATTTTGAAATCCACTGAGACCTAACTTTTGATGTGTTTGTCAAATGAAGATTACCCCAAGAGAAAAAAATGTTCTTAAGAAGGTCATAAAAAATCCATTTGAAACTTGGAAGGTCATCATTCATTTCAAAACATTATAGGTCATTTTGACTGAAACCCTAATTTTGGGTCAACTTCCCAAGGACCTAACTCACTCATTTTTTATGATTTTGGGGTGAGAACAAGTGAATTGGAAATCTTAAGATGTCTACTTCAATTGTTATGTTGTACAAAATTTCATAATCCTAAAAGAAACACATGTGATAATACAAAACATTATAGGCCACTTTGGACCAAAGCCATTAAATCTTGAAAAAGTCCAACTTCAAGTGCTCATAACTTTCTCATAAAAACTCCAAATGATGCAAAATTTAAGTCCAAATTGATTGACTTGAAAAGATCTACAACTTGTATGTTGGAATTTTTTCCATTTGAGGTTTGCATCATTGAAACAGAAGGGCTTAAAGTTGGTCCTTTTTGGCAAATGTTTCAAATACATGTTTTGTACCTTGAACTTCATGGCCAGTTTTCATAAATTTACAAACTCCAAATGAATTTTTGTTCAACATAGCTCTTGTTCCTTATGTCAAGACCTTTCCAACCATTACTCACATGCCTACGTTTGAATTTTCCAAATGGGACTTTCGAAGAGGGGAAGTTTTGTGACCATTTATGCACTTCATGATGAAACTTCATACACAAGCAAATGTAATGCAAACTACACGTCCAAACCTTCTCCAAATCATTTCAGCATTCATTTGCATTAGCTTTTGGGCCTCACACACGCCTGTACAGGCCCATGCATGGAGGACCCAATTCTCATGCACACGAGTTTGTCAGACTCTCCTTTGCATTTCATCTATAAATAAACACATTGCTTCATTGAATGATCAACCTGAAGGCGCCTGAAACCCTGCTGGAATTGAATCCTAACCTCTCACCAAAGGAATTTTAATTTTCATTTCTCTTTTTCAAGTTTGATTTTAAACAACATCAGTTGATTTTCAATACTAATTCCTAAGCCTTGCACTCATACCATAGCTCAAGATCAAGCTGCAATCAAGAATTGGAGTGGATCGTGTTCATCAAAGCTGCACTTCAAAGGTTTGCAGCTCAACTGTTTTGCTTCGAATCTCACTATATATTGTGCATTGTTTGTGTTGATTTGGTTTTCTGAAGTCTTCGTGTGAGAGGCAAGCCAATGGTGGCTTTAATTTTGTGAATTGTTGAACTTCAGATTGAACACCTAGATTTTCAACCTCAGATTTCTCCTTCCATAGGGATCTTGAGTGAAATCTAAGGTTACAGGGGTGATGTACATCACCCCAGCTTTAATTTGGTATAAGGATCGTGTGATTTAGTTGAGGTTGCAAAACCTGCAACTGGTGGCAGGATTTAGCTTGCTCGCCGGAGAAGACGGTGGTTTCCACCACCGTCCCCACGTGGAACTCTCCTGGCCTTTGGATCCTACTCTCCAGATCTAATCTTGGCCTTGCATTATGTTTACTTTTTTAAATACAACATGTGATGCTGTTGACTTGTGAACTCCATGCGCGCGCGCCTCATGGCCTTAGGATCAACCACGTTAATTAATGAAAGTGGATCTGAGCGCTGTGGTTTTTTCATATTTTTTAATTTCTGTTTTATTTTCTTTTAATCCATTTATTTTCAAAAATTCATAACTTCTTTATTTGGAATCACAAAAATATGGGACCAATTGCAAAAAAATTCTCTTAAATTCTAGTTTCATAATCTGATTTTTAATTATTGTTGTGATTCCATTTAATATTTTTTGTGAATTATTTTTGTTTTTGATTATTTTTAATTCATTTTAAATACTTTTAGATATTCAAAAATGCCAAAAATATTTTCTTAATACATGTGGATGATGATAAGTCTATGAAAAATATTCTCATTAATTTCTTAATTGATTTGAGATTTATTTGAGATTTTAGTCCATTTGTGTTATTTTTTTTCATTTTTAATTGTTAAAAAATAGTTTCTGTTTTCAAAAAATGTTGAGAAAATTTGTCAAACCTAGTTTGACCATGTTAGACTTATGATGATCCAATTGGACTTATCCAAGTTGATTTGAATTGGATTTGAAGTTTGACCTTAATTTGTTCATTTTATTTTATGCATTATTTTAATTCCAAAAAATACCAAAAATATGTTTGACATTTCTTGACTTCTAATCTTCATTTCACTTCTGTTTACCATTGATTGATGTTGATTCCATTCACATTTGATCATTGTGTTTTGGTTATGTCATTTGAATTTTCATTTTGTACATTCTATCTTCATCTCCTTTCTTCATTATTTTCTTTTGACCAATGAGTTAATGATTTGTGGTTAGCCTTGACATATGAGAGGCTTAGCCTTCTTTGATCCAAATCAAATTCAACTTGATCAAAGATCAAGTGAATTGCTTTGTGTCCAAGATAGGTTGCTTCTTCGTCAAGCAAAAAATCTAAAATCCATACAAGGTCATTCTTCTTTTCTTTTGGCATGGCAAGTTGTAGGAGCTTGGCTTACTAGTCATGATCTATAACTTGTGTTTATTTGCCTATAGTTTTATTGATCGACCTCAGATAGGTGTGACTACTACATTAGTCCACTTACGATTGCTTAACATAGCGCTAAATTGCCTTATGGCAGACCAACACTAACTACTAATTACTAACTTTTAATTCAAGCATTTAACTCTTGCAATTTACTTTAATGCAATTTAATTTCTTGCTCATTTATTCATATTGCCTTTTCCCTTTGCTCACTTGAGATCATGTTTATGTTTATGCCATTTTCCTTTTGCTCACTTGAGCACATTATTGTGTAAATATACTATTGCCTTGTGCTTGTTTTGTCTTTGTTTGTGTGAACCCAATGCAAAAAGTAGAAAGGACTTAGAATTAGGACCTTACCTATGCTTAATGGAGTTCAAGAGCAACTAGGCCACATGCCTTTAGAATGCTAAACTTGTTGAAGAGCAACTAGGCCTCATGCCTTTAGAATGCTTAAATCTTGAAGTTGACTTGAAAGGACCCTTAATCTAAATTCTCTCTTTGTCCATTCCTCTTATTGCATTGTGAACTTTTTGATTGTTTGTTCTTGTGTGATAGGGATTCCAAACTTGAGATAGTTAGAAGGACCATTGTCATGAACATCCAAGTTAAGAGAAAGACAAGCCAAATGGAGATCATAGGAGCTTGATTGAATATTTGCTTGATTGCTTGAGTTAATTGCTTATTGCTTGCTAAGTCCAAAGGAAATGAGCATCTTGGATCATCTTTATGATCTTAAGAAAGGAACTCAAAGGGTTTTATTCTCTTCTCTTATCTTTGCATTTTTAGGACTAGCCCTTCTCTTCTTCTCTCCACTCTCACCCACGCCAAACTCATTTTTGTGCAAACATTGACATTGTTTTCAAAACTAGAAACCTAGGCCATATGCCTTTGATTTTTCAATCTCTTTTCATTAATACTTATTTTGAATTGAATCTTAAGTCAACTTTGATTTCATTTTGTGAATAGTTCTAATTTGTAAATACAACTCACTCAAGTTTGCTTTTGTGGTTCCAATGACCACCTTTGTTAAAATATTTTCATAAACATTAGCCATAGGTTTGAGTTATCATAGTGGTTGATGTAAACCTCACCTTATCCTTAGTGATTGGAATATAAGTCTTCCATACTTATTATAGGGTGGATCCCTCACTATTATATTGAAGCTCTCTTCACATGGTGGATTGTTGGTTTAGGTTGAGTTTTCTCCCTTTGATAACAAAAGACCTTAAGGTTTTTGTCCAAATCAATTCACCAACTTATTTTTTGAGATTCTTACCCCGAACTACGAGGTTTTGATCCTACCTTTGTGATGGTACGTAGGCAATGGGTTCATCCATTCAAACAACAAAATTGTTAAATAATTTGTATATTCTTTTCTCATCTCCCCAATCATGTTTGCACAAATATTTTCGCAAATACCAACCTACCATACAACATTTGCAGAAAGGGCTCCCTTAGAGTACTAAGGATGTTTTTGGTGCTTAAAACCTTCCCATTGCATAACCAACCCCCTTACCCAGATCTCTAACATTTTTATTAGTTTTTGATTTGATAAAACTTCTCGGTTTTTGTTCGCTTTCTAACCTTTCCTTTGGATAAATAGAAGTGCGGTGGCAACTCGAATTGTATGATTTACTTTTGATTTAGTCAATAAATCTAAAGGTAACGGATACCCCGCTATAGCTATCTATTCACGAGGAAGTTTGTCTTTCCCCGATATGAGTAGAAATTCTCAGCGGAGTAAGCATGTGTTCCCTGCGGAGCTATCTTTCCAGATATTTGTCTCCTCAGCAGGAAGTTGCCTGGAGCAATCGACGAAGGGCCTGAATCCCTTTTCATCCCCAACATGGCACATGTTGATGAAGGATTCACTTTCGATTCCCTCAGTTAAGACAGTTCCTGCGGAGGTACTTGTGGTTTCTCCCCAACAGGTTTGTCTACAGCTCATCCCCAGTAAGGTTGCTTATAGCAGGCTATCCCTAGTATGGTCGCCTACAGTCCATCCACTGCAGGGTTGCCCAATCCGATCATGACAGCTTGTATCCCCTGAAGATCTCTTCCAGCATTGAGGGATTTTGAGGAAGATGTGTTATTTCCTTCCCCACCAGAGTAATTTGTTCCTTCTTCTATTAGCAGAGATGTCTCTTTAGCAGTTAGAAGAGAATGTTTGATTAATGTGTATCTGTTTGGTGGTTGTTCCCCACAGAATCTCACAACATCCCTTGATAAGTTCCCCAGTAGAGTTCTTTTATGACAGATCTTATTGATATCTCTGCATGTTCCCCATCTGAGACTTTGCCTATCCCCAGCGATGGTCTATGTCTCCAGGTATTTGATGCTTCCCCACCAAAGCTGATTTTTCTGTGGGCCTTGTCTTTCTCTTTTTGAGATGTTATACCAGATGTCCGTTCATGGCTCTGGAACATGTTTATGTTAGATATGTCTGTTTGTCAGCATTAATCATACATAAACCACGAATATACATGCACAATTATAGCATTCAGATACTCATGTTGCATTCTTTGCCATATATCTTTGCTTGTTATCTCCTGCTATTGGTGAAATGTTCTTCCCTAAGCAGATGCTCGTGTCTGATCTCTCCAAATAGAGTCAGCCCCATAGGCAGAAAGTGCCTATCTTTCTTTCTTTATTCCCCACTGAGTTATGTCCTCGTGGATGATTTTTATTTCGATTTCCTCCCCAGTTGTGTACCGAGATGGAATTACTCCCCTGGGTTATATCCTCATCGGGTTGAGTCTTGTTTGATTGTGTCTTTCTAGTTTGTTCCTAGATTGACTCCTTTCTTGTTATTTCCCCTGCAGTTCCCTGTGGTTTAGTTGTCCAATTGCTCAGTAACCAGTAATTGTTCATCCCTTCCCCAGTGGATCTTTGTGGCCTTCTACCCAATAACCGGTAGTTGTAAGTCCTTTTTTTGTGGTTTTCTACCCAGTAACCGGTAGATGTAATCCTCTATTTGTTGGTTATCTTTATCCAATATTCGGTATTGATATTCCTTCGTTTTGAGTATACCACCTAGTAACCGGTGATATATCTCTTGCATAATTGCTCTCATCAAGCAATTTATCCCCTTTGCGAGTCATCTTTCATTTACCCTTGTTTGGTAATGACTGTTTCTTCTTTTGATTGGTCATCATTTTATACCCAGTAGCCGATATCCCGATGTCCTTTCTTTTTCGGTCGATTTATCCTTTATTAACCCAGTAACCGGTTGTGGATAATCTTCCATGTGAGTATGTTATCTACATTCTGACGGTAATAGATAATATATCTCATGCGCTCTTCAGTTGAAGTCTTTTTCTTCCCCAGTTGAGTAAGATTCGTATTTCCTTCTGAGATCGAATGCCCATCCTGTAAATCGAGTTTTCTTTTTCAGCCCTCCTTTCGGATGATGAGTGTCTTGGATATGTTCCCAATTCACGTCTGGTTGGTCACCTATTATATGCCCAATAACCGGTGTCCCTGGTGTTCCTTCCTTCTGCTCCCTATTATGACTTTTTGTCCCCCGTGGAGTCAGAGTTTCCTGAGTTTGAGATGTGCCTTTTGGGTCCTCCTCAGGTATTTTGGATGATTGATATCTCTCACCCTTATACCGGTCTTAGATATTTCTTTCTCCCTGAGCATGTTTATATCTCACACTTATACCAGTGTTTTAATGACATGTCTCCCTTTGAGTTTATTATCCAGTAACCGGTAATATCTCGTTGTTTCTTCCTCAGCTGAGTCCTTTGTGGACATACCCGTCTGAGTCCGGATTTTCATCCGAAGTATCCTTTGTGGATAGTTTCGCTGTATTGGCATATTCCCCAATACATGCATCTTTGCGTCAGCTCGAGTCTTTCCATCGATTTATTTTCATGGAATCCCTTCGCGTCTCCCAGCAAGTTTTCAAGACGTGACCTGCTCACGTATTTTTACACTTTTTCCCCAGAGTCTCTGTCTCCCTAGTGAGTGTATTACTCCTATGGATTTTTCAGTTTCTCCTGATTTCTTTTCCTTCATGGCAATTATTCACCATGAAGATTTTATTTTGCATGCATACATTTGCATCATGAGGTCTCTTAGGGACCAAAATTCGTCTCTTTGTTATTATTTAAGCCCATTCTATCTCGTAGAAACGAAGATTTTAACCTTCATATCTCCGGCTAGAATGACCTTAAATAGGGGCATCTGTAAGACCCTAATTTTGATCCTAAGATCCCTTATGGCATCATATCATTTGCTTAATGCATTGCCTCAAGGATCATAACATGTGTGGCTCCTTTACCCTAGGGGGGTTGGAACTTATGAGAGTGGTTTGAGACCACCAAGAATGCTTTAATTGTATATTATTGTTTTTCTTATCTGTTTACTAACCAAAAGCACAAAAATATGTCACTAACTCTTTTTGTTTTGAAGCTCAAGTGATCATGTGCTCCAATGCTCAATGAAATGGCTAGATGAGGATGAGAACAAGCATGAAAATGGTCCACAAAGTTCCTAATCATCATATATGTCTCCCAAGTATCTCACTTTTCCAATTTGATCAAGATAAACCAAAGGGCTTGAGGATTGTTTCCCAAGGAAACCCTAGTTCAACTGTGCATTGATTGTGCCTTGCTCATGAAGCAACCTCAACCTATGATCAAATTCAATAAAGGTATGTTCTTGCATTCATTATTTTATGCATATATGAGCCTATGTGAGTATCCTCAATCATACATTCATCAAGATTTGAGGTTTGGCCTTGAGAAGTTGACTAGTCAAATCATCTGACTAAACTGAAGATCACTGAGACCTAACTTTTGATGTGTTTGTCAAATGAATATTACCCCAAGAGAAAACATGTTCTTAAAAACCATATGAACAACTTTAATGTTCATAAAAAATCCATTTGAAACTTGGAAGGTCATCATTCATTTCAAAACATTATAGGTCATTTTGACTGAAACCCTAATTTTGGGTCAACTTCCCAAGGAACTAACTTCCTTATTTTTTATGATTTTGAGGTGAGACCAATTGCATTGGAAATATTAAGATATCCAATTCAATTGTCATGTTGGACAAAATTTCATAATCCTAAAAGAAACACATGTGATAATACAAAACATTATAGGTGACTTTGGACCAAAACCATTGAATTTGAAAAATATCCAACTTCAAGTGCCCATAACTTTCTCAGTAAAAATCCAAATGATGCAAAATTTAAGTCCAAATTTATTATCTTGAAAATATCTACAACTTTTATATTTAAGGTTTTTCCATTTGAGGCTTGCATCATCGAAACAGAAGGGTTTGAAGTTGCTTGTTTTTGGCAAATTTTTCAAAGACATGTTTTGTACCCAAATCTTCACAGCCAGTTTTCATAAATTTCCAAACTCCAAATGAGTTTTTTCCCAACATGACTTTTGTTACTTATGTCAATAGCTTTCCAACCATTACTCACATGACCATTTTTGGATTTTCATGTTTGTGTTTCGAAGAGCTCAATGATTAGGTTCATTTATGCAATTCACATCATAACTTCATGCACAAGCCAATGCAGCTCCAATTACACGTCCAAACCATTTGCATTTGAGTTCAGTTTGCATTTTCATCCATTTTTGGGCTTTGCACGCGCCTGTACAGGCCCATGCAGGAAGAGTCCAAGTTCCATGCACACGAGCAAAGCACCCCATTGCATCATCTCCAGTTATAAATAGAAGTGCTAGCTCATTCAAATTTCAACCTGAAGGAGATCTGAAACTCTGCAGAATTGGAAACCCAACCTCACTCAAAGGAATTTCAGTTTTTCATTTTCAATTTCAAGCTTGAATTTCAACATCATTAGTTGATCTTCAAGTCTTAATTCCTTAGCCTTGCATCATCATCACATCTCCAGATTAAATTTGGATCAAAAGCTTGTAGAGATCGTGCTGTTAAAAGCTCCATTTCAAAGGTATATCACTAAACTATTTTGATCTGGATCTTGCTATACAATGTGAATTGCTTGAGTTTGACCTGTTTTCTGAAGTCCTCGAGCAAGAGGAAGGCCAGTGGTGGTCTTAATTTCATGAATCATGACATTTCAGATCAAACACCATGATCTTCAACCTCTTGTTTCTCTCTAAATAGAAACATTGAGGAAGATCCAAGGTTACAGGGGTGATGTACATCACCCCAGCTTCATTTTGATACCTTGTTTGTTTATTTTTATTAAGTTTTAAAAACCTGCGCGTGGTGGCCGGAACCAGTTAGCTGGCCGGAGAAGAGGGTGGTTTCCACCACCATCCCCACGTGGGAGCTTATGATCCCTTGGATCTCTCTCAAACGTTTTAATCATGGCCGTGTGTTATGTTGACTTGTTTTAAATCCTTTTGTGGCGCGCTTGACCAAGGTCCTTCGTGCACCAGCACCTCTGAGCCGTGTGATAATGCCACGACAATTAATGAAAGGATCATGTGACGCTGGATTTTTGCTATTTTCTTATTTCTGTTTTAATTTCATTTATTTCCTTTTATTTTCAAAAATTCATAAATATTTTATTTGACGTCACAAAAATATGAGATCAATGCCAAAAAATTTCTTGAAAAATCTAGTTTCATATTCTGATTTTTAATTATTTTTGTGACTTCATTTAATATTTTTTGTGAATTATTTAGTTTTTAATAGTTTTTAATTCATTTTAAATACTTTTTGATATCTGAAAAATCCAAAAATATTTTCTTAACACATATGGATCATGATAAGTCAATAAAAAATAGTCTCATCAATTTCTTAATTGATTTGAGATTTTAATTCATATTGTGTTATTTTTATTGTTTTAAATTGATTTAAAATAGTTTCTGATTTCAAAAATTGTTGAAATTTTTTGTCAAACCTTGTTTGACCATGTTAGACCTATGAGAATTTAATTGGACTTGTTGAAGTTGATTTGAATTGAATTTGAGGTTTGACCATATTTTGTCCATTTTAAATTTGCATGTATTTTAATTCCAAAAATACCAAAAAAATATGTTTGACTTGTTGACTTCTAATCTTCATTTCTCTTCTATTTAGCATTGGTTGATGATGATTTGATTCACTTTTGACCAATTGTATTTGACACTTTATTTCCCTTTCCATTTCATTTCATCTTCATCTCACTTTCTTTTTATTTTTGGCCAATGAGTTAATGTCTCATGGTTGGTCTTGACATATGAGATGTTTAACCTTCTTTGATCCAAATCAAATTTAACTTGATCCAAGATCAAGTGAGTTGCTTTGTGTCCAAGATAGGTTGCTTCTTGGTCAAGCAAAAAACCTAAAGTCCATACAAGGCCTTTCCTCTTTTCTTTTGGCATGGCAAGTTGTAGGAGCTTGGCTTACTAGTCATGATCTCTAACTTGTGTTTATTTGCCTATAGTTTTATTGACCGGCCTCAGATAGGTGTGACTACTACATTAGTCCACTTACGATTGCTTAACATAGCGCTAAATTGTCTTATGACACACTAACATAACCACTAATTACTAACTTTAATTTGAGCATTTAATTTCTTGCAATTTACTTTAATGCAATTTACTTTCTTGCTCATTTATTCATATTGCTTTTCCCTTTGCTCACTTGAGCACATATTTTATGTTTATGTCATTTTCCTTTTGCTCATTTGAGCTCATTATTGTATATAAATATATTGTTGCCTTGTGTTTGTTTTGTCTTTGTTTGTGTGTACCCAATGCAAAAAGGAGAAAGGACTTAGAATTAGGACCTTACCTATGCTTAAAGGAGTTCAAGAGCAACTAGGCCTCATGCCTTTAGAATGCTAAATTTGTTGAAGAGCAACTAGGCCTCATGCCTTTAGAATGCTAAATCTTAAAGTTGACTTCAAAGGACCCCTAATCTAAACTCATTCTTTGTCCATTCCTCCTATTATGTTGTGAACCTTTTGATGTTTGCTCTTGCGTGATAGGGATTCCATCTTGAGATAGTAAGAAGGACCATTGTCATGAGTAGCCAAGTTAAGAGAGACAAGTCAATTGGAGATCCTAGGAGCTTGAATCTAAATATTTGTTTGATTGCTTGAGTGATTGCTAAGTCCAAAGGAAAGGAGTATCTTGAATCATCTCTATGATTTCAAGAAAAGGAACTCCAAGGGTTTTATCTCTTCTCTTATCTTTGTATTCCTTAAGACTAGCCCTTCTCTTCTTCTCCTCACTCTAACCCAAGTCAAACTCATTTATGTGCAAACTTTGACTTTGTTTCAAATTAGAAACCTAGGCCTTATGCCTTTGACTTTTCAAAATCTTTTCATTAACACTCATTGTGAATAAATCTTAATTCAACTTTGACTTCATTTTGTAAATAAACTTAACTTGTAAATACAACTCACTTCAAGTTATTTTTGTGGTTCCAATGGCCACCTTTGTTAAAAACTTTTCATAAACATTAGCCATAGGTTTGAGTTATCATAGTGGTTGATGTAAACCTCACCTTATCCTTAGTGGTTGGAATATAAGTCTTCCATACTTATTATAGGGTTAACCCCTCACTAGTATGATGAAGCCCTCATCACATGGTGGATTGTTGGTTTAGGTTGAGTTCTCTCCCTTTGATAACAAAATACCTTAAAGCTTTTGATCAAATCAATTCAAAAATCTTTGAGATTTTTACCCCGAACTACGAGGTTTTGATCCTACCTTTGTGATGGTACGTATGCAATGGGTTCATCCATTCAAACAACAAAATTGTAAATATGATTTATTCTTTTCTCGTCCCCCCAATCTGTTTGCACAAATATTTTCACAAATACCAACCTACAACACACATTTGCAAAAAGAGGTTCCCTTAGAGTACTAAGGATGTTTTGGGTGCGTAAAACCTTCCCATTTCATAACCAACCCCCTTACCCAGATCTCTGACTATTTTATTAGTTTTTGATTTGATAAAACTTCTTACTTGGCTTTTGTTCGCTTTTTAGCCTTTCCTTTGGACAAATAAAAGTGCGGTGGTGACTCGAATTGTATGTTTACTTTTGGTTTAGTCAATAAACCATAAGGTAACGAATACCCCGCTACATAAGGTATGTGCTCTGACCAATAACTTCAGAGGCTGGATTAAAGTCAGTTCTAAGGAGCTAGAGGTTGCTTGCCTAAAGAAAGCAACGAGGAACTTCCATGCCAGACTCTCTGGTATAGTTGAACCTCTTCTGCAGAAGGTCCCTCCAACTCTTCTGTTTCCTGGTCCTGATGTGACTCCTTCTCCTTCTCTGGTTCATGCTCCCTTGGTTGCTGCTGAGCCTTCTCTAGAAGTTACACGTGTCTCTAGTTCTAAGAAGGTTATGGTTTCTAATGAATTTATTCTGAAGACTTTTAAGTGCCTGACAACTAAGAATTATGAAGTAAAAAAGAAACTCAAGTGTCAAGATGAGAAGACAAATATGCTAGCAGGGATGCTTGGAGAAGTCTTATCAAGACTGTCACCCCATCCTAAACCCTAGTTTTAAAAAAACTTTGTGTTTATTTCATTTATGTTCTTTGTATTCTCTTATTCTATGAATGAAATGAAATGTTTGTTGAATGATGTCTGTTTTTACTTTGTCTTTTATTTATTTTTGAATCATGACAAAGGGGGAGAAAAAGAATGAATAATTTTGATATATCTAATTTCATTATGAAACTGAAACATGTTTCTAACTTGGCAATATTTCTGAGAACTTTGTAAAAGTTCATTATTCTAACCAAGTGTTTCAGGTTCTAAGGCTTATTCAGGTTCTGAACTATGTTCAAGTGAACTAAGTTGATCTTTCGCTCTGAAACTAGGCTATGAAACCAGTTCTAACTCAAACATAAGTTATACAATTAGGAATCTGAAAGCATATGTAACCAGACATCTGAAAGCTCTGACAAATCATGCTCTGTGACGAGGCTGATAACCAGACTTTTTGATACTCAAGCAAGAACTCTGACGGAGTTGCTTCTGTACCCAAGCTGATGCATTATGGCAAGCTATTTCATCCATTATCACAAGGCTTTTGTATCATGGAAAGATAGCAATCAAATGATGACCAAACATCTCACTTTCTAAAAGAGAGAAACAACCAGGCTTTTGCCTTATGGGAAGTTATTTCTTTCATGTTGATTGAAAGTTTTATACGTGTTGAGATTATTTTAAGTCTTAAATTCATGGGGAGCTTGCAAACCTAACTATGACATTCTAAGCTGAAAAATAATTTTTAATTGTATAAAATTCAAGGGGAGCTTACAAACCTCGCTCTGATATTTTTATGTGATTAAACTTTGTAAAAATTGTTCATCATAATACATGGTTTTGTCATTATCAAAACGGGTAAGATTGTTAGAACAAGATTTGGTTCTACATCTGGCCTTTAGTTTTGATGATAATAATGCATTATTTCTTAGAGAAAAATTGTGTACACTAATGGTTTTTATCTAGTGTGTAGATTTTTCTAACAGGTTATGACTCTGAACAAATGATGCGTGACGTTATCATATTCTGGAATCAACACACTCTGTCTCTGAGGAGATACAAGTGTTTTACAAGATGCTGTCAAGTTCTAGAAAGCTCTTAGACAACAGTTCTGATGAATATTTGTGCTAAAGCTTTTAACTGTGACTCTGATTGTTAGAGACTATGAAGATTTGTCAACCTTCTAGATTCTGCGATCAAGCTCTGAAGATTATGAAGAACAAGATATGAAGACTCTGAAGACTAGGTTCTGAGGAGTTATGTCAAGGATCTAAAGACCAAGGTTCTGAAGATTCTGTCAATTTATATCTTGATCCTTATAAGCATGCTTCAACATCATTTTATCAGAAGCCTATGAATATTAGAAGATTAGATCAAAAGGATTTACATCAGGAAAATAGTGCACAGTACAAGATCTCCCTTTTCGCCACTACCCTGATTTTATGGGCTAAGGACATTACTATTGTACCATTTTTTCGCTTGTATGTAAACCATTATGAAATAGACAGCTGCATTTCAGTACTCCAATTCTAACCTCCAAAAGATCTTTTATATGGCTATATAAAGGAGACTTGAAGATTGGAAGAAGTTTCTAACTCTTTGCTAATGCTTTGATAACACTCTTACTAAACATACACACGCTTTTTCCTTAGTAAATAGTTTCTGTGTATATTCTTTATAAACACACACGAGTTTTTGCTTATTATTGTGTGAGAAATATTCATTGTATTAACTTGTGTTAATCTTCTTTTTAGAAACATTCTTTGTAAACACAACTTGTAAATCTATAATCTGTTTAAGTGGTTTCCTTGAGTCATTAGGTTTTTGTCAGATAGACTCAAGAAGACAAGGACGATTTGTCCTTGTGGTGTATGTAATCAAGTTTTGATTATAGTGGATTAAGTCCTTCTTGAGAAGGCGAAATCACCTCGATAGGGTGCACTGAGGGTAACTTCGTTAACAACGAACAAGTATAAAAATAAATATCTTATTTTTCTTGTTCATGATATTGTTTTATTGAGTTGGTTTTGAAAAAGCTTTTGTTTTTAGAAACCAAATTCAAACTCCCATTTCTTGTGTTTCTTGCCAGCTTCATTTCACTGGTTTATCTCATGAATTAAGTAAAAAATCATTTCAAAGATATTACACAAGAGACAAACCATTTTGAGTAACTTACAAAATTCCCACAACACCAAAACAACAAAAGTCTCACTAATATTTTTCACACTCAAAGCACTAAGGCAATTTCATGAAAAAAGAAAGAAATAAAATGGAGAGAGTAGAAAGTGAGAAATATAGAAATACATTTTCTTGTGTATTTTGAAATGAGGAGAAACCCTCTATTTATAGGAGAAAATTTTGGCTCAAAAACTAAAAAGATTCATTGGCCTTTTAATGGTCTATATGATTATGACATAGGTTTAATCAATTGGAAGTTTCAAATATACGACAACAATAATCCCAAAAAGAAAACCCTACAACGATTATGTGTTGTAATTGATTATAAGTATTTTGAAATGATTAGGTAGTATACAAGTGCTTCATAAATGATTAGGAACACTCTTGGTCAATCCCACATGCATATTGAGGGTTCCTTTATAGGTTTTATGGTGTTTAATAAAAGAGATAAGTTTAAAACTAATTTTAAGTGTGTGTGTGCATATTGCTTTAGTAATTTAATAATTAGTCTTATATATTTATAATACTTGACATGCCTACAAGTGCACGACTTTATCGTTTTAATATAAAAGATATCAAATCTCACATAAACCAAATGACAAATATCGTTCTCTACTACTACGTTGTTTATCTAAGGCGGTGTTATTGTGCTTGTTCGCGTGATTGGAAAATAAAGGTTTTAAAATTAATTCTAATAACAAGAGACCGTAACATGATTTCCATCTACCCGTGTTACCCTCATAAATTGCAGCATTACATTGTAACGAAAAAACAATTTTGCTATTTTTTTGCAGAAAAACTAGTTAGAGGTATCGACCACTTTCGTGTGTCCGTTACTGGGGTTTAGACTCGTATTCGTTTGCTTTCGCGAGATACATATTACGAGTTGAAAAGTAGTAATTTCATAATTAATTAAAAATCTATTTTGCATATCTACTAATTAAAAATAAGAATTTTCTAAGCCTAATATTGTTTTCGCTCTTTTGAATTGTAAATAGAATTTCAGTGTCACTATTTTTGTAGTAGAACAATGAGTTTTACAAGCAAAAAATTCGATACAAAAAATCTAAAAATGCTAAATTCTCTAAATAGATTCTGATTCTATTCTTGCTTTTTCACGACCATCATAATTTATTGGTCGAATTTCTATGTCAAATACCGCCCTCGTAGGTGCATAAATGGTATATTTGTGATTCTACTTTCGTAGCAAACAATCTTTAATTTAAAAACATAATTTTTTTGAAGTAAAAAATAATTTTCATTACAAATTATTAAACATGCAATTTATTCGAGTATTGTCAGTGTGTGTAAGACCCCAATTTTGACCCTAAGATCCCTCATGCAATTTCATCATAAGCATTAACATTGGGATCATACCTTGACATTCTCCTTACCCCTCTTTTATTAGGTTTGTTTTGGGAGAGATCACCAAGCACTATGTGATTGTATCATACTTGTATATTATCATTTTACTAACCAAAATACAAAAATATGTCTTTGCATTTGCCTAACTTTTTTGTAGGTAGGGCATGATCACCATTGATCTATCAAGTTCATATCTATGGTTTAGGACCCTCATGACAAAGAGCACAACCATAAATTGATCTAATAATGGTTATGAGCATCATATATGAGTTCCATTGATTCCTACATGTTATATTGGTCAAGCATTCTTCAAGAGTTTGAGGGTGATTTGTCTTGGAAACCCTAGTTTGACTGGGTATCTTGAGTAACTTCTCCAACAAGCTATCTTACCAATTGATCAAATTTCTCAAGGTACACTTAAAAATTCATCATCTTATGCATATATGATCTACCGTGAGCCAAGGAAGTACAAATAATTGAAGGTTAGCAAGTTGGTTGATGGTGGTTGGCCAGATGAATTCATCTGATCAAAACTGGGTCTCCCTAGACCCTATCTCCTACAATTTTCACCATATGAAAATTATTCAAAGAGAAACGTTACTCTAAATGACATTCCAAACAAGTTTCATGTTGAGACATAGAGCTAGTTTTGCTTGGAAAATCATTTTCTATGTTGAAACATTATAGATCATTTTGTCTAAACCCTAATTTGAAAGTCAACTTCCCAAGGCCATAACTTTCTCAATATTTATGAGATGAAATATTTACAAGTTTCATAATCAAATTCAAGATGTCTACTTCAAATTTTATGTTTTGAGTGGGAGCTAATTAAACTTTTACGAGCATGTGATATGAGGTTACATGATAGGTCACTTTTGACTTATACCATTGAACAAGTGATTTTTCCAAACTTCAAAAATGCATAACTCTATCATCCCAAATCCAAATGACATGAAATTGGTGACCATTTTGAAGGTCTTTGAAAGAGATACAACTTTGATGAAGACACTTTTCTCATTTGAATTTCACATAAAATGTTAAGCAAGGTGGAATATTGAGATATATGGCTTGACACTTAGAATTTTTTTTGATATGTTGAAATTTCCAAACTTCCACCTCAAAATTCATCATGAGACAAGCTTCAAATGGAAAATTGTTGAACATGAGAGTTGTTCCTCTTGATCTAACCTTTCCAAAAAGTCTAATTTCATCCATTTTGGACAAGGTTTAAATGAGCTGTGCATGTCTTCTACATTGCATCATCATTTGGAAAAAATCAAACTTCAAGCTTCCATGTACAATTGCCTAGCACTCCAATTTGATTTCAGACTTGTTCACACTCAATTATGGACCAAATGGAATGATCTCATGGGCCTGCACACGCCCATGCACACATGCACCACTCATTGCCAATTTTAGAAGCTCATTTGAAAGGTGCAAATTTCATGTGATTCAGCTATAAATAGAGCTTATTATGCTCAGAACTAAGGACCCATTCGCGCTAGCTTTGATCCCAAACACCAAACCCTTCCATTTGAGAGGATAATCCTGAGAATTTCCTTTGGAAATTGAGTTGGAATCTCACTGTTTTGAGATTCAAAACTCCAGGGATCCAAGACCTTTTGTGCATCCTAATCTACTTCTGCAAGCATACTGAGCAAGATCAAGCACGAGCCAAAGCAAGAACAATTGAATCCAGCCCTGCATTGAAGGTATTTTCCAGAAAATTTCATCTCTTCGGTTCTCTCTCAATTCCACTCAGTTCTCTTGGATCTTTGGTTGTCTGAAGTCCTACCAATGTAGGCAAGAAGATTGAGTTGCTTAGAGGTCAAATCGAAGCAACTCAGTTAACACACCTCAAAATTCAACTCCTCATATCTCTCTATATATGTGGAGTTAGTTAAAATTGAGGTCAAATTCGTGCTCTACACCATTTTTTCTTTCAGATCATATCCTCCTTTTTCATTTTCTTGATGGTGATGAGTGAACCAGTCCGGCTAGGGTCACCGGAGAAGATGACCGGCCTTTGGGCGCCGCGATGCACTGGAAGTGTTCAGAGCCATTGATCTGGTTCAAATTGTTTTAATCTCACGCGTTGGTTCTGATTACCATTCCTGTGGCGCATTGACTTAAGTCTACGGTGGAAAACGCGCTGAGGACCACTTGATCTGCCACCTCAATTAATGAGGGAGATCAAGTGGTCCACGTTTTTTTTGTTATTTTCTGATTTTCTTTTATTTCTTTTATTTTCATTAATTCATATTAATATTAATATTGATCCAAAAAATATGAGAGTTTCACCAAAAATTTTCAAATAATTTCCTCTTTCATATTCCGAATTAAATTATTTTTTGGATCATTATTAATATTTTTCATGATTTAATTGATTTTGCATTTGTTTTTAATTGTTTAAAAATACTTTTAAGTCTTTAAAAATTCTGAATTTTTTTCTCCAAGGTCCTTTGACCTTGTTTGACCTATGATAAATCTCATGGCCATTTCTTTGGTGTTTTGATGAGGTTTTGGGAATTTGACAAACCATATTTAATTTAAATGCCTTATTTTAATATTTTTAATTTGAATAAATGCCAAATAATTTTGTTGACCAATTGTGATACTTGTTTGAGTTTGACTCTTGCTGTTGGGCCTTGGTCAAGGTTGATTTTACTCTGTCAAGTTAATATCATTGGATTTAGGGGATTGATGGAATGTACATTCCATCTCCCAAAATGAATGGATGATATTAATTTGGCAAAAGTCCTCCTTTGATCAATTTGAGTTTTGATCCATTCCCCTCCCTCTTCATCTCATTCCCCTTCTTTATGCATTCATCTCATTTGGCCTATGATATCTCAAAGTCCTAAAGCTAGTTGATTGAAAAATTAACATGAGTATGGATGAGATTAAGCCACCTCTTTTGCATATTCTTTTTGTGTGTGGTATGTTTCATGAGCATAGTCCATTATACTATGTCTCTAACATGCATTAACACCAAAATTATATTGCCCGACCTCAAATAGTTGTGACTTCTACATTAGTCTAATTACGATTGCTTAACATAGCGCTAAATTTGTGACACAAGAGGCATAACATTCTAGTTAGTGAGATTGTAAGTCTCCCCTCTTTCATGGTATTGTGTGGAAACTTGACCTTTTTTCCTTCCTTTGGAAGATGTCTTGGCTCAAGGATCCATGCTTGTGATAAGTGGGTTGAGTGTTCTCCAAAGAATGTCTTAAAATGAAAAGCAAAAGCAAAACAATACTAACTTCTAACTCATTAACAATTAACTTTTAATTTGAAGTCATTTACTTTAATGTCATTTAATTTTAGCCTTTACTCATTTGCCATTGTTCATATCATTCTAATTGTTTATGTTAATGCAATTTTCCCTTTTTCCATTTGGACCATATTGTGTGATATATCTTGTTTGTGTATACTTTGCTTGTTTGTGTGGTCTTTGACCATTAATGTACATAATAACAACAAAAAACCCTAAAAAACTTTTGTGTGGACTGTTGGCTTGATCTTGAGCAAATGGACTTAGAACTTAGGCAACACTCCTATGCTAAAGGACTTGGCCAATGTCAACTTATTGAGAAACCAAGTGCTTGTCATTTGAAACTTCATCTGATACATCACTCAAGATCCCTCTGAGTTCATCTGCAACATGATCATTGTGAAGTTGTTATTTTGAACCTGTGACTTGTGGAATCCATCTGTTACATGGGCTAATCTTGAAGAAGATCATGGAATGGCTAAAGCTTGAATGTGTCTATCTTTATTTGATGCCTTTTCTCTTCAAGATAATATAATTATGCATTTGTGTGTTGCTTGATTCTAAATGTCCAAGGGAATTCTGGGTTTTCTATTGACATTCTTGTCTATTGGATTGCTACCCATTTGGTCAGATCTTTTCAACTCTTAACTTTTAATTTTGTGCATAGGATTAGTCCATTCATCTTCTCCCCATTTATTTAATTTCAAAATCTCTCCCTCCTTTTTAAAATCTTCTTTGATTGAACTTATTTTGTTCCAAACTTTGACCACTTTGCAAAAAGATAGAAACTTTGGCCTTATGCCATTGCATTTTCAAACTTCTTTTCTTAAATCAAATTTGTAAATAAACTTAACTATACTTGACTTAAACTTTCAAAAAGCCAAAAAGAACTAACTCATTCAAACCATTTTTAGGCCTTTGTGCCTTTCAAACTTAATTTTTGTTAAAAGCAATGCATCCACTTTGAAATTTGTATCACGAACTACGAGGTTTTGATCCCTCATTTTTATGTTGGTACTAGGCACAATACCGAAGGTTTTGTCAAACACAAAAATATAATTAATGAATTCTTTTCTCATCCCCCACCCCCTCATTCTATTTGTTTATAAACATCATTTTGTACCAAATACATATGCACACAAAAAGGGCTCCCTAGGAGTACCTAGGACACTTTGGGTGCTAACACCTTCCCTTTGTGTAACCAACCCCCTTACCTGTAATCTCTGACATTTTATTAGTTTTGATTTGAAAACTTCTTACTATTGGGTTTTGTTCATACTTTTTACCTTTTCCTTTGGAAACAATAAAAGCGCGGTGGCGACTCTTGTTATTTGATCTCTAGCTTATCCATAGCTTGATGATCATGAATTTACCGCTACAGTATGACAGTCCTCATGTTCCGGAATCACTAAATTTACTCAGGCATGATGAAATCAATAATTAAAAGGCATAACAATAAAGAATACATAATAAAATTATGGATATAAAAAGAACCTAGAAATAACATGAATTTATAAAACTTGAATAGATAATTGCTTCGAAGGGATACTTTTGATCCAGTACAATGCTTAGACTTGAAATAAATTGCAAAAAAATAATAGCAACGGTAGCGGAATGAAAAATACAACATCAATTAAACTAAAATAATGCAGGAAATAAAAATTACATTAACACTTCAATGTAAAGTATTTATGTTTTACAAGAGTAAATTTATGGCTTAAAGTAAGCTTGGATGTGTTTTCTCTTTATTACAGGGGGTACTTATAGCTAATTCGGACCCTGAAAGTGCATAAAATCATGCAAAAATCGTGCAAAGAATGGCTTGAATCATGGAGCACTTCGTTGAGAAAAATATGTAATTTCTAAAACTAGGTATCATGATGGTCGTAATCATGCTGATGGGTTATCAATCACGGTCATGACATACGTCATCATGCTGACGGATCGTCCGTCATGCTTCTGAAACTTGCCTCCTTCACTCTGGTTGATGGTTTGCACTGATAGTTGCAGCTGGCCACTGATGACTTCTTGGAAAGTGTATCGATAGTATAGCAGTAAAAAAATATTGAATCCACAATGACTGCTTTTTAATAAGACAAGATGTGTGCAATGTATAAAAAATAGTAAAAGGAAGGGGGTTCGAGTTTACAATGTGAAAAGTAATTAAGTGTTTAAAAAAATGTCGCAAGCGGTAAGGTTGTGCTTAGAATCTCATATTTCTCTATTGTTGATGTTTGATGACTTATATGAATAATATTATCACTATAACCCCACGACAAATTAACAAAGCCACTATAGCCGATCCCTCGAGAAATAACTTACTACTCATTATTAGGAGTTTCCTATCCCTTATCCACCATCGTAAGTAGGATTAGACGATGCACAAAATGTTAATTCCATATACCATTACTTGGGGTCTCCTATTTCTATTCAACCAACGTAAGTACAACAATTGCCCTATGTCCAACACATAGACTAATGATTAGTATTCCCTATATGCCCATAATTAATTTAAAAGAGTATCTCACATAAAAATTATTAAGAACAATAAGCAATTGAGTAGGATTATAGATCAAAAGGTTCATATAAAGTCAAATCAACATATTACCCAACAATATTGAAATAAGTTCATCATAACACAACCTAACCTAGAGGAGCTTAGAGACTCATAATTTAGATTACAATACCAAAAATGATAGTTGAAAATAACATGTGAATTCCCTTGAAGTAATAGCCTCCAACGACTTCCAATGCCCTAAAAATCATCTTTGATGTTGCAAAAATCGTGCTTTGCTCTCCAAAATTCGTAACCCTTACCAAAGGGCATAATTTAACCTTTAAAAGAGCTCAAAATGGACCAGACACGTTAGAAAATGCCCAGAAAAAGGAGTCATCACGCATGTGAAAAATTGTATCGCGCGTGCGATGCTACCTTTATGCCACAATCGCACGTACACGATGGTGTGCGTGATTTTCCCCAAAGTTGCACTCTTTTGCTCCATTTTTCACCTAAATTTTTACCAAGTCCAATTTCTTCACACTTAGCTATTGTTTCCTTATTCTTCTTCATTTTAGCTCATCTTTCACTTGTTTTGGTCTGATTCTTTGACTAAATTCGTGCAATGACGGAATGTCATCATAACCCCAAACTTGAATTGTTGCTTGTCCTTAAGTAACTCGCAGACAACTGGATATTTCAACAGAAAACAAGTCCCACAATAACAATCGAACATGACCCAATTAAAATTTTCTTTTGCATGACCATCATTCTAGCTTCCAACTTCTATCTGGAAAATTCAGAAAACATCCTCAAACATTGACGAGTACTCAAACTGTCTCTCAGCTCACTTTGACTCACTCAATGCATAAGGTTATCTCTCAATCAACATGCAAAACTAATTATGGTTAGCTTGATCATGTTCTAATATAGTTCATCATAGAAATTACAACACACACATTAGAGTTATTTTTAAGTTGTAATTGGGTTTCTGTTGGGGTAGGATATTTTTAGGAAATTAGGTTTAAACCTTTGGAGTTATGTGCCTAGTTCTCCTTCTATCACCATACTTCTTTATTCCTTTTTAACGGTACTAGAGATCATTGGTCCTTCTTATACTTACATTATTTTTCTTTTCTCTTTTTTATTTTGAAGAAATGTCTTTTCCCATTTCTTATTTCCTCATGATTTTTGAAAATTTGGCAAATGAGCAAATTTAAAATTTTGCCACTTCCATGAGCAACCCCAAACTTAATCTTTTTCATACACTTTAGAAATTATACTTCTACCTAACTCCAAAGAGAGGGTGGAAAGAAAATATATTTCAAGTTATATGGCTAAGAATTTATTTTAGGCTACGTCACCGAAAGAAATACTAAGCTCAAAGTGGTTAGTAATGGATGTACCTATTACTACATGGTGGTTTAAAAAGGCTCAAAGTTACAAACAAAAAATGCCTCCGCGTGTGTCAGTCAAACCAGATGAAATAGATCAAACCAGATAAAATAATAATGCACGGATACACTCAAAAAGAAAGAAAAGTGTATAATGGAATTAATTTGGCTTAAACCTTACTAGTTGAGGTATCTGAAAAAAAACACAGCTACAAACTTGTTCATTAAAGACATCATAAATAGTCATGGAATGGGCATGCTCGAGTAGCTAATTCCTATCTTGGAAGATCTCAAATAATATAATGTAAGTTTTGCAAAACAAAAAAAAAACTGGTTATATCCGATGGGTTTCCTCCCATTCAGTGCTTACTTTCCGTCATTAGCTTGACGTCCAATGCTTAAAACACGTCAGGCGCAAGAGATACCCTCATGCCGGTCAAAGCTATTATTATCATTCCTTTGTGAACTTTACTACATTTTTATTCTAATTGGAAGCATGTCCCTAAATCCTCCGTATATGGTGTCCATTCATACACATTAAACACCATCTTTTCCTTGTTGAACTTCAAAGCAAGTTCATCTGTTTCCACATCTATTTTTGTCTTCCCGGTTGCCAAGAATGGGCGTCCGAGAATAACCAACCCTCCTGAATCTCCTTTCGTGTTAATCATCATAAAATATGCAGGAAAAGTCAAACCATTGACATGAACTAACATGTCTTGTACAATATCAAGCAGATGAGTAACATGTGAATCGGCTAAAGTGAGAGTCATATTGCTCGGTATGATCTCTCATATCTTCAATTCTTAATTTTCTTAATGGCATGACATTGATGCTCGATCCTAAATCACATAATGCATGTGAGATCTTCGTCCCACTAATGGTATAAGCAATGGTGAACTTTCCTGGATCCTTCATCTTTGGTGGCACTGCCTGAGGTGCTATCATCTCCTCTTTCTATGTCATGCTCACATGTTCCTTAACCACTTTCACTTTCGTCCCCTTTAGTAATCCCTTCATAAATTTAGAAAACTTAGGCATTATTTCTAAAATTTCATAGAACGAAATACTCACATGAAGTGTAGATAACATTTCCTTAAACTTTCCAAACAGATATAAGTAACAACTTTCCGATTACAACTTGAATCTAGAATGCATTTCCCTTAGGTGTGACAATACAAGTGCTATCTACTTGACAAAGAATCCGATCACGCGTTCTCGAACTAAACACATATACATCTGACATCATTTCCTATGAAATCATGTCCTTAACGAAGATGTTGAAGTTACATTTGTAGACACACATGATCAACTAGCATATATCATCACGAATCTGCTAGCCAAGGAGCCATTTTACAAGATAAGGAGAGAACTTGGCATTTTGGATGGAATTGATATATAAAATATCACACAATTCATAACTACTTATTACATAATGATCGTTTCTCATGATTCTTCAAAAAATATCAAGCTACATGCTATGTATTCCTCAAATTGATAAATGCCCATCATATGTTATTTGATTAATGAATTAATTAAAGTTTTAGTTATTTATTCCATGTTATCTTGTCTTTCTAAATCAATATTATCCTTAATCCATATTTTAAAGTGTTTTCCCACGTGTGTATGATGTTTTCCTAGGCCAAAGTCTTCAAAAAGTATGAATTATTCAATTTTAAATAGGCGGTATCTGAATACCATATATGTTATTCAAATGCCAAAATTATGTTTTTTTTTGCCTTTGTTTGGTATTTTGATTCAATAATTTAATAGCATATATGAAAACTAAGATTAGTTGTTTTCTTAAACACACATGTTTAAGTAACAAACATCCAACAATCATAGAAAACATATAGTTATTTTCTTAATTTTCTATGATTATCTTTTCTTCCTGTTTTAAACATTATGTTTCGTTATTGTAATATTACTGATATCTTATGTTTTTATGTTTTTTTTATGTTTGTTACTTAATCATGTGTGTTGAATGTTTGTTTCAATGATTCTATGATTTGCTTATGATATATATGCTTTTCATGTCTCTTTTTGTTAATGTAAAAAAGGGAGAGAAAGTTTACATGTATGTGTTGTTATTTTTTTTTGGATTAACACTTTTTTGCAGACATTTCAATAAAGTTTATGATTGAAATCTCTATAATAAAAGACGAATAATACATTAAGGAGAGTCACATATTAAGGACAAGATTTTCAAATCATATCACAACACTATCCTCAAACTATTTTGTCATCATAAAAAAAAAGGAAATTATAAATGCATCTTATTCAAGAAGTAGTTTTGATGAAGACAAAAGATCTCAAAGAAGATTTTAAACCAAGCTATATGATGTGTATCAATTGAAGATAATCAAGAAATAAGTGAACGAAAACATGTTCAAAGGTACTCGTTGCAATTTGTGTTATAAGACATTTCATTGTTCATAAAATTCATGTTTCACTTCATCTACACTTTTTTTGCATTACTATTCATATGTATGCATCATACAATCTTTAAAAATTCATTTTTTAAGCATATTGTAAAAGTGGTATTGGAATACCATATTTGGTATCCGAATACCCTATGAACAAAATGTAATTTTTATTTTTATTTTAAAAGGGCGATATTTGAATACCATATATGGTATTCGAATACCAGATGAACAAACTCAAATTTACCGTCTTTTAAAGGGTGGTATTCGAATACCATATATGGTATCTAAATACGAGGTTTTAAAATTTGAAATTTAAACGTATTTCTGATGTGGTATTTGAATATCACATTATGGTATCCGAATACTAACCTGAAATCATGCATTTTTCAAAATGAAAATGTTCCATAATCATTGCATTGTTCCATGGTTTCATAAATATGAATAGTTGCATTGCACATTGTTTCAAGACTCAAAACTAATTGAAATGCTCCATGATGATTTCTAAAAGAATATGCAATTTTTCATTACAATATTTCATGAAGTATATAAGATGCACATTTCGAAATTCATATTTACCTCTTTCCAACATTCAAAATTCTCATATCAATTCAAGCATATTGTCAAGTACTCATTCATTAAAACTTTGTGCATTATTTTCACATCATCCAAAGTTTTCATACATTATTTCTAAGCACTTGAATTGTCATAGTTCGAATTGTAGCATATTGAAAGATAAGATCCAAGGTTAAAGTTTTGGATTCAAAACAAGACAATATTTCTTAAAATTATTCTAAGAGTTTCTTGTGACTTAATCATCAAAGTTGTGGTGATAAGTTATTTGTGTAATAAGAGAGAGTGACGTGCTTTCTCAAGATTGTTTGTAAAAAGAAAGTGGCGGGCTTTCTTGAGTGTGTTATAAGATTGTGAGAGAAGTATTGGTGCGAGGTTTGTATTAAGATATAACATAGTGAAGATCCTTCATAGAGTGTGAAGGGATTGAACTAGCCTTGTTTGGAAAGAGGAATTAGTATATATCTTTGTAACTTTTACTTTCTTGCATTTTTTCTACATTTATCATTCAAGTCAAATAAATTAATTCTCGAAAAATAAAAAGGAGAAGAATATTTACTTAAATTAATAAAAATCCAGAAAACCTAATTCACCCCTCTTAGATTGCACCCTCTGGAGGATTATACTTCATGCAACTCAAGAGGAATATCTGCTCGTTTAGTACCACAAAGACATGCTTATCCAAGAGCGTTGGAAATGTACTTGGATTGAGAAAAAAAGATAGCCTCTGGGATAATAGATAACTTTAATCCCTAAGAAGTAGAAAAAATTTCCAAAGTCCTTCATCTCAAACTGCTTAACTAATTGTAATTTTAAATCATCAATACCATTAGCACCATCATCTATAATAATCATATTATCAACATATAAATAGATTACAATATGACCAAGAGAAGTGGTCTCGATAAACAAAGAAAAATCATGATCACTAGAGAAGAAGTCTTGTGATACAATCATAGTAGTAAAATTCTCAAACCAAGATGATGGAGCTTTTTTCAAACAATATAAGGCATTTTTCCAACTTACATAATTCCTCTTGATTACGTGAAACAATTCATGAATATATTGTGTAAACTTCCTCTTGAAGATTAGCATTTAGAAAATGATTTATTGTTGAGAGAATCCCTTAGCAACAAGTCGTTCTTATCTCTTATTTGAATCTTCTCTTATTGACAATGAACTTTTAGTGGTCTTTTGAATTCACTTTCCCTTTGACTCTGCTCTTCGTTTCTTCAAAATCCTTATCAATAATGATTCTCTGTCTCTGCCATTAGTCTTTTCTTGGTGGAGATTGCGGGATGCTAAGAAGTAAGACCGACATCCCTCCAAGTCTATCTCTATGGTGGCATATTCCAACATAAAGGTATGTTGCTTTTGTTGGGCTCCATATGTTTTTGGATTCTTAGCATGGTCATAGTATAGGCAGGAACACTTATCAACCAACAATTTCAATTCATTATGCAGTTTTGTGGATTGACTATATATATTTACCTTTTAAATGTTGGTCGCCTTTAGTCTCTCGGCTAGCATCAAAGTCTCAAGTTCCATCCGACTCATCTCCTCATCAATTCTAGACATTTATTCCTTCAAGAAAAAGCATCCCATCCTTTACAAATTTATTTTGTTGAAGGGAAATCACTTTATCTTCAGTTTATTTCACAATACATCATCTTGAGTATAATTTGAGTTTCGTGCAATGTATGCATCTTATCCAGATCATGTAAGGTGAGATCAAATTTCTTTTTGCATCTCAGGCATCTTTATGAGAAGTTGTTTAGTTATAGAACCATCTAACCAAGCAGGCTCTAAAGAACTAGAAGTACTACGCTAGATAAGTACAATCTAAAGAGAAATTCCAACTGGTTGGCATTGTCTTTGGTTGATGTAAGGATTTCCCCATATAATAGAGACATCCAACAATAGAGAAGTTGTTTGGAATAGAGAATAAGGTTCTTGAGGCGTGAGCACTTGGGAGATTGTGCCTTGATCCTTAGCACTAGAAGTCAGTCCAAAGGTTAAAGAGTGATTTAAATGAAACATGAGAAAACAAAGGTTTACTTTTTATTCTATCAAGAAAAAATGTCATTTATTTGTACATGACAATGATTTCTAAACCACCTTATCTCAAATGCTTGAGACTTATACCCGTTTAAGAGAGAAAACTCAAGAATATAATGATAGTAAAAAAAACATTTTAGGTTAGGTACTACAAACTCATATTCTTGTAGTAGGTGTTGCAAAATTTCAATATGCCTCACAACACAATGAGGGTTGTTCTGATCGACCAAGGTTTTGCAGTTACTATTTCCGAGCTTTAAACTACATAGGATCTCCTTGACCATCAAGATCCTGTCATAGTTACCTTTCACAAAACATTGAAAAATCGAAGATAAGTCATCACATATTATATGAGGATCTATAACAAATATGTATGTTTTAGAGAAGTCAGAGGCCTTAGAGGTTAGAACATATAGTGAATGTAGTTGTTAGGAATATGAGGTGAAATTGCAAGACTATAGTTGGTAGCGAATCAAAAACTTCATCAAGATACGATTGTCATTGTGAATAAAGATGGGGTTAAACTAATTCAAAAGTTCTGGAAAGTACAAGTAGAGACACATTTAAAGAAACCAAATGTGTTGGCTCATAGTATTAACATATTTCCCATTGATTATTCATTCCAAGATGTTCAACACCGAATGATAAATGGGTAGTTACAATAGTGGTATCGAAGTAGTTTTTAGGGGTTTAATAAGTTAATGGCCCCTCTAAATATTACAATATTCAATTATAAAAATATTTCCTTCAAACATTTGTTCTTCTAATGTTTTCCATCCACATTTTTAGACCCTTCAATTAACAAAAATTTATATTACATGTCACATGGCAAATTATTTATGACTTGATGCATAAATGACTGTGACAATATAACAAAGATGCTGAAGTGGTATGCCTCCTAACATTTGGATCCTTTTATATCAATATTAAATAAAAATATAAAGACCATAATTTGGTCACTAAATCTGTCACATAATAAATATTTATAATTGAATCCAAAATCTCTTACCAAATTCGTCTCAAATCACTAAATCCTCTACAGAAAATAATTGCTTAATACAATTAATATTAAATTAATATTAAGATATTTTAATATGCTAATATAAAAAGTGGCATGTTTCTCACAGTAGGTAACCATGTTTCCATATCTTAGGATATTTTGCAATACTAACAATGTTATTCCTAAACACGCTAAAATTATGCAAAAGATCCATTTCGTAACCATCACATATCCGCCCTGCACACCTACATCAAATTGAAACATCTAGAAACGTTCAGAAATCACTTGGATATTGTCTCCTTCATGATTTTAACTCTTATATTGTTAGAATACTAAGCTTAACATGATGAAAATAAAAGAAGAAATTGCAAATTTTATTTGAGTTCAAAACCTTATAAAGCCAACACACACACATATATATATATATATATATATATATATATATATATATATATTATATATATATATATATATATATATATATATATATATATATAAAATACGCCTTGCAACTAAGATAATCAAATATAACTAATTGAAATGCTAAATTAGAAAGTATAACTAACTTTTAAAGGAGGTTACAAAGTGGAGGGAAAAATGGGAGTTAGTTGAAGCAAGTGAAGAATCAACATTAAATTTATATCATTGCTTCTTGATAAATTTCTTTCTTTAACATTCTCCCACAAGATGCATCATGGTAACAAAAGAGTTAAACTTGTTAGAGAATCGGGTATGATAATCTTGGATAACTTCGAAGAATCGTGTTCGTACACTTTCCGAACAAAGTATTTCGACCCTATTCTTGCCTGGGTTCACGAAATCTTTGTGGGGATAATTCTTGAAGAACAATTTGTTTCTGGCAAAGAGAAATGTTCAGGAATGTAGAGAGAAAGTTTGGTTTTGTTATCACTTTTAAACTGAGGCCAAATGACTCCTTATATAGGAGATCAATAACAGAAACCGAAAAGACGCAACTATTCAGAAACGGTTACGTCGGTTGGGAAAGGGTTCAACTATTCAAAAGAAAATTTCGAACGGGACGCTGCCCCGCACCCCGCCAGGGGCTTCACCCCTTGGAACCCCATTTCAATTATTCGCATTCAATTATACGTTGGCTCGACGAGCGTGCACTCCGCACTACCCCTAACTCGTTTCCAAGCTTTAACGCATAATTGCATCGGCCTATAGTAAATCACATTACTACTAAAATACATTGATGATACTAAAATCACCAACAAATCCCCCCCCCCCCCCCCCCCCCCCCCATTTTAGTGTAATCCTTGATTTACTCAGTATATACAATAATATATACAAGGGTATAACAGCACTACGCCAAAAAGGTTTTTTAACAGCGCATCTTAGACAGCGCTTTTAAAAGAAAGCGCTGTCTAAGGTTAAAATAAAAATAAAACACGGAAAATGTTCTAAAAAAATAATGAAAGCGCTGTCTAAGGGGGGGTCTTAGACAGCGCTTTTAGAAAGCGTTGTCTAAGACCCCCCCTTAGACAGCGCTTTTAGAAAGCGCTTTTAAATATAGACCTTAGTCAGCGCTTTTGAGAAAGCGCTGTTTAAAGTCTTTCAATTAAAAAAAAAATTAAAACCAAAAGCGCTGTCTAAGGTGGGGGTTTAGAAAGCGCTTTTGGAAAGCGCTGTCTAAGGCATATCTTAGAAAGCGCTTTCCACAAAAGCGCTGTCTAAGGTCTAATTAAAATTAAATTTCAAACTTCTATTTTCGTTCTCAGTTCTTTTTGTTTTCCCTCCTGCGATTAAACCCCTCCAGCGAACCCTAACAGCGAACGAGAATACATTGTAATCATTCGGTTTCAATACCAGAAAGTGTTTGAAGAATCGGTTTCAGAACGTCATTTCTACTGCGGTATGTTCTTCATTTCTGATTCAGTTCGTCATTTCTACTGCGTTTTGTTCGTCTTTCACCGTTTCCGAAACCCGCAATACGTGAAACAAATTACACAAAGGTTATTCGTTATCGATTGCATAATTTTGTAATTTTGTAATTAAGGTATGCCCATAATTTTGAAACAAATTATGCCCATTAGGTTCCATAATTTTGTAATTTTAACTCATTTTGATTTAGAGCTCAAAATTGAAGGGGAGCAGAAAATAAAGAAAATGGTGGAAGGGACTATGTCTCTTGATGCTGTTATAAAGGAAGCTGTTGATTTGGTATGTCAAAACATGACACTGATACATGTGTCTGTGTCTGTATTGCGTCGATGTGAAACACTGAGACGTGTCAGACACTATACACACCTTCCATCAGAAGTATTAGACATTTGATAAATTTGGAATTTGTTGTATGTATAGGAGAACATTCCTATTGAGGAGGTATTTGATAATCTAAAATGCACAAAAGAAGGTTTAACCTCTGAGGAAGTACAAGAGAGGCTTGACATGTTTGGATACAATAAACTTGAAGAAAAAAAGGTTAGAATCCTGACTTAAGTGCTTATATAGTTTCTTACCAAATTGTTATGTAACTTTAACTTCTTGTACAGGAAAGTAAAATACTGAAGTTTTTAGGGTTTATGTGGAATCCTTTGTCATGGGTTATGGAAGCTGCTGCTCTCATGGCCATTGCTATGGCACATGGAGGGGTAAGTCTCTTCCTTTTTTTGTTTGTTTTGTTATTTCTCAATGGTTTTCATTATTTCAAATCATACAAAATTAGAATAACTATGAAACTGTACTCTTATAACCTTTGGTTAACTTGATTTGAAAGTTACAAATGTTATTCATTTTACAAAAGGATTATGGAATACATACAAGAAAGATTTTGGTGGTAGAAGTTTGTTAAGGTGAAAAGTCATGTTTGAACTTTCAACTAGTGTTTTTAAAACCAGACCGTCCAGTTTAACTGGTTGAACTAAGAACCGATTAGTCCGTCTGCTGGTTCAATCAGTGTGTTTCAACTTATTGAACCATTATCTAGAAGTCTCACCGCTAGATCTTCGGTCCTGGTTTTAAAACAATGGTTTTTAATATCAACCGGTTTAATATAACAACGCTTTGATTATGCAGGGAAAGCGAGGAGATTATCAAGATTTTGTTGGCATAATTATTTTGCTAATTATAAACTCAACCATAAGTTTCATAGAAGAAAATAATGCTGGTAATGCAGCTGCTGCCCTTATGGCAAGATTGGCTCCAAAAGCAAAGGTTCTTCTTCTTCTTCTCTTATAATCTCTTTGTTATCTTGTCTTGCTCATAGTTTCTTTGATTTCTAATTATATTTGATTAATAGGTACTTCGTGACGGAAAATGGAGCGAAGAAGATGCTTCGGTATTGGTCCCTGGAGACATAGTTAGCATCAAGCTAGGGGACATCATTCCTGCCGACGCACATCTCCTTGAAGGTGACCCTTTGAAGATTGATCAGGTAAAATCTATAAAGTACTTTGAAATTACTGATGCGTGATTCAAGCGTCACAACGAATAATATCTTCCACGAGTTTATTGATGTTGATATCAGATTCTAGATTTCTTGTAATTGAAGTTATGTTTTTGTTGTTTGTACTTTTAGTCTGCTCTTACCGGAGAGTCACTCCCTGTGACTAAACATCCCGGAGAAGGAGTATATTTTGGTTCAACTTGCAAGCAAGGAGAAATTGAAGCCGTAGTCATAGCAACTGGAGTTCACACATTTTTCGGAAAGGCAGCTCATCTCGTCGAAAACACAACACACGTTGGACATTTCCAACAGGTACATAATATACTAAATAATGTATCGCAGACAAAAGCGATTTGTTCAAATTCCACTATACTTACATTGTTATAGCCACTATTTGACATCACCGAATGTTGTGATAGTAATGCTCACTGCGTGACAAATATTATTACAGGTTTTGACATCTATTGGAAATTTCTGCATCTGTTCAATTGCTATTGGAATGATTATTGAAATCATTGTGATATACGGCGTCCACGGATATGGTTACAGAAACGGTATTGATAACCTTCTAGTGCTACTAATTGGAGGAATCCCTATTGCAATGCCAACTGTTCTTTCAGTTACAATGGGTATTGGCTCACATAAGTTATCTCAGCAGGTTTGCAATTAGTACATTGATTATTCCAACATTTCAGTAGCTTTTTAAAGATGTTGTCAAGTTTTGATCATATGCATCATTATTGCAGGGTGCTATAACAAAGAGAATGACTGCTATTGAAGAAATGGCCGGAATGGATGTGTTATGCAGTGACAAAACAGGCACATTAACTCTTAACAAGCTTACAGTGGACAAGGAAATGATTGAGGTTTTAATCCTATTCTTTCTAAAGATAAAATAGAACATCGCAATTACTTGAGACATAAGTTTCTTTTTTTGTCAAAAGTATACAAACAGATAAATATTAGTATTCGGAAAAACCCGAGTTTGAATTCTGACTGAAACAATCTTTGACCAGGATGTATATTAACTTTGTTTCCCCTAACAATCATGAATATCTGGCAGGTTTTTGCCAAAGGTGTTGGCAAGGATTTGGTTGTACTTATGGCTGCAAGAGCATCAAGGATGGAGAACCAAGATGCAATTGATTGCGCAATCGTTTCAATGTTGGCAGACCCAAAGGAGGTACAGACTCTTCAAAGTTTGTTTTCCATCATGTTGTGTAGTTGAAATTTGGTTAGTCTACTAATAGTCCTTTGGTTTCGCAAGGCACGAGCTGGAATAAAAGAAGTTCATTTCCTTCCGTTTAATCCAACTGATAAAAGAACTGCCCTTACATACATTGATGGTGCTGGTAATATGCACAGGGTTAGCAAAGGTGCACCAGAGCAGGTAATACATAATTCATTCTCGCTTTTCAAGAACCACGCAACCTACCGATCATTGATAAACTTTTCTCATATACTGTGTAGATTCTCAATCTTGCACAAAACAAGGCAGAAATCGAACGGAAGGTTCATGCGATGATTGACAAGTTTGCAGAACGTGGACTTCGTTCTCTTGGGATTGCAAGACAGGTTTATTTCCCTCTTATGAATTCTTCATAATCGGATAAGTCAATTATCATGTATTCTTTCCTTAGCACCGAAGTTTTTTTTTTCATATAGGAAGTACCGGAGGGAAGTAAGGAAAGTGCAGGAGGACCATGGGAGTTTGTTGCTCTTCTCCCTCTTTTTGACCCTCCGAGACATGATAGCGCAGAAACAATCAGAAGAGCTCTTGCTCTTGGCGTTAGTGTCAAAATGATCACTGCTACATTGTATCATAGTACCACCGTCATTTGAAATTGAGTCAATGATTTTATATAATGCAAACTATACTCATGCTACAAAAAAAACTTTCAGGTGATCAACTCGCAATAGGTAAGTGTAGCGGTGTATTCGTCGCTATATGATCTATCGATTAAATCATAAGCAAGGTATACAAAGATTTTCGAGTCGCCACCGCACTTTTATTTATCCAAAGGACTGGCTAAAAAGCGAACAAAAGCCTAAGAAGTTTTACGCGTAGAAAACTAATAAAAAGATCAGAGAGTCTGGGTAAGGGGTAAATTACGCAATGGGAAGGTGTTAGGCACCCACTACGTCCTAGGTACTCCTAGGGAGCCCTTTTCACACTTGTTGTATAAAATTGTTATTTGTTTTGACATAAATATTGTGCAAACATGATTGGGATGATGAGAAAAGAATATACAATTTTTATTGGGTTTGAACGGATGAACCCGCTGCCTACGTACCTTCCATCAAAGGTAAGGATCAAAACGCCGTAGTTCGGCTAAAAGATTTCCAAAAGTTAATGGATTCAATTTTAAGCACAAGCCCTAAGGTCTTACGTTATCCACGGGAGAAAACTCAACCTTATACAAACAACAAGTCCACCATGTGAGAACAGCTTCAACTTGCTAGTGAGGGGTTAACCCTATAATAAGCAAGGAAGACTTACAATTCAATCAACTAAGGACAAATAGGTGAGATTAACATCAACCAACTAGGATAAATCAAACCTAAGGCTAATGTATGAAAACTTAACAAGAATGGACAAAGCCACAAAAACATTGAATGGGTGAAGTTAATTGATTATGATTATGAAAGTGGAGTCAAAGTATGATTAAGATTGATTCAAAAGAAGTATTATGAAATGGAGTTTGAAAAAAGTCAAGGACTTGGGGTCCAGGTTTTTAATTTGAAAAGCATGAAGATGTTTGCACAATATTTATCTCAAGTTTGAAAGTAATGTGTGAAAAGGTTTAGGACATAAATGGGGATGAATGGATGAAGATGGATTGTAAAACTTCTTAGAAAGTTCACCTCTTGAGATCATATAGAAGATGATTCAAGTGTGTCCTTTGGAATGGGCAATAAGCAATAACAAAGTAAGCAAACAAATGATACCGGATGCCACTCAATGGTCTTACTCCAATCTCACAAACAAAAGCGGATACCGGATACCAATAGATGGATTTACACCAATCTCCTAAAACAGAAATGGATATCAGAGGCCACTCAATAGACTTACACTAATCTCCTTAACAAAGAAGATGAAAGAAAGCGGATACCGGATGCCAATCTGTCTGGACTTATACCAATCTCCAACAAAGGGAGCAAACACTTGGATGTCAGATGCCAATTTATCTGGGCTTACTCTAATCTCCAACATATGATCATAGGAATACAAATGCCAAATTACACGGACTTACAATTGCATCCTCACATACAATCAAACAATGCAACATATGATCACAGGAAAGCAAATGCCAACTTACAGGGGCTTACAATTGCATCCTCACATACAATCAAACAAATGCATCAAGCAAAGATAAGATGAGTGGCCAATGAAATGGTCTTATACTCACTTCCATATCATAGGAACAATGGCCAATGAATGGTCTTACAATTGTCCTCAATGGGTAAACAACAAAGATATGATGTCACAAAGACAAATGGGATGATCATGCACTAATGAGCAATCAATGATGATAAATGCATAGAGCATACAAGCAAACATGTGCATATGAAGCAAACAATCAATGGAGGCATTCAGCACACACTATAACCAAGCAATCAGGCTCACACAAAGGGTTAGGCATTGAAGCCAACTGGAATAGGGTTAATGGTGCTCTTAACCTTGGCATTGAGGGGCTAAGGTGAAGCAGATGAAAAGATATGAGGGGTGTGCCTCATTGCTCTTATCCCTGGTCAGGGAGAGCATTAAATATCAGAAGGTGTGGGAGTTCAGAAAGTAGGAACTCTCTCCACAGATTATTGACTCAATAGATCTTGGGTTTGGATCTCAATGCTACAACCATGTAATGGGAGCAAGGAGAAGACTCACAGAATAGTAGGAGATAGGTTGCTTATCTCTTTGATCTACCAATTGCCTTATTTGAAGGACTTTTCCTGCTTGGGACAAATGTAAACACACACAGGCATTGCCTCTTAAGGAGGACTTCAGACAGTTGCCTGGCCATGTAACAGGCCAGGTCTTCCAGACTACATGAAGAAAAGGGATTATACCTCAATGCAAATTGCTATAAAGCAAAGCAAAGCAAGTTCTTAAAGAACTAAGCAACTAAAGGTACCTGAAAATAGTCAAACAGAATCAGTACACAACTCAAAGTTAAAGCAAAATGAGGTAATGATCAACAGTCAACACAAATCAGTTAAATGTGCAATGCACAAGGCTCAAGGCATGTGAGCCAAGCGACCTACAAAACAAGCAAGTTATTCATGATAAACAATCAAGCTCAAACAATTTGTATTAGCCTCTTTGAAGCATTTCTTGCTTAACCTGAAAAACATGAACTCAAACATGAGCAACAAGACCACTAGGACAAGCCTAGGGTCAAAAAGGGATGAGAAAGTCAAAACAGCAAGTGAAATCCAACCAAAATCAAGTTCAAACAATCAAGAAGCAAGCTCAATTGGTTTCATGTTCATATCATTCATCATCATGATTTCATAAACAAATTAGGTCAAGGCATGGCATATAGAAGCTCATAGAAGTCAACAGCAAGACTTAACTCAAAACCAATCATAAACAATTCCAAAAATCATCAAATAAATCATGATCAAACATAATCCATAACATGATATGCATATCAAATTCCAGCTCATTTGGATCAAGGGAAGTTGGTCAATGAAAATCAGAAAGGCAAGGCAAGTTCAAGCATGCTCAAAGAAGTCAACCAAACATGCACCTACTTAAATAAATCATAAATCAGTGATAACATATGAGAAATGAATGGGATCAAAACCATGACAAAGCTTAAGATGTCTACTAATAACATGTCAAATTTCATGTTCATCCAATAAAGTATGAGAATTTCACAAATGAAATGGGAACATGTGTCACAAAAAGTCAACATATGACCAAACAGGGGAGAAAATCTCAAACAATTAGGAAATGCCACAAATAATTCCAATAAAATTCACATGTAAACTAGACATCCAAGAGTTCATTCATGCAAAAATTCAAATCAATTTGAGTTCAAGAAGAATGGTAATAAAAATCATGAAGTTGGACATCAATGGTGTGACACAAATTGTCACACCCTAATTCAAAAAATCATAACTCAAAAACCAGAGATGATAAATTCATAAACTTTATACCAAAATCACCATGAATGTGTCTAGTTTAAGAACAAAAAATTTGGAAGCCATTGGATAAAGCATCATCATTTCATAAATGTTTTGGCAAAGTGTACAAAATATGAGCACATGTCACAAAACCTAGCACCATTTAAAAACCATTCATCCAAAAATTCTGGAAAAATCATGACAAATAACTAGAGATTGAGATGAGCAAAATGCAAAAAGTCTCATGAAATTTGGATTAAAAATGGATGAGCTATGATTTTTCAAAGATTGAGCATCAAAATGAAATAAAAATTGAAGAAAATAAATGAATTAATGGATTTAAATGGAACCGGTGGCAATTTTGTAAATTTGCTGGACGTTTAATGAAACGCAGCGTACTGAGCATAAGCGTGGCAAACAGTGATAGGTCACATGGCAATGAAACAGGGATTACATGCAACGAAAATTTCCAGCGAGCAAAACGATTTTCTGGGTTTGGTTTTAGGGTTTTGCTACAGTGTTCATCATCTTGTTCATCATCCTCACCAAATCGTGGAAAATGAATTTACCCAGAAATGAACAACAAGCACATTAATCGAACCAGCCAAGCATAAATAGCACAAATCCAACAACCATTTTCTATGAATCAAGCTATCCAGCACGAATCGAGCAGAAACAACAATGCACAACAAAATTCATTTCAGCATAACTTCCTAATTACTCAACCATTTTTGATGATTTAAAGCTTAAAATGCTCATGGCAAGGAGATCTATAAGAAGCACATCATGGTTTTGCAAATAGTGAGAATCGAATTCTTACTTGATCTTGAAGAAAATGATGAAACAGGTGTTGTTTGGATGTGTTGGCTCAAAACAGATGCACAGGGAGGCTTCAGGAAGTGAATGGATGAAGAGTTTTGGCTCAGCAACCCTTGAAATGACCTCAAACCAAATCTGCCATGGATGTGTTCTTGGTGAAACAGTTCTTCTATTTTTCTTACAGTTGAGAAATGGGGTTTGAAAATGGTACCAAGATGATGGTAGATCATGAAACCATCGACCAAAGCTTATGCTCTTTGAAGATTTTTGCAGAAAGTTCAAAAATGGAAGAAATGAGCAATTGAGAGAAATGAAATTTTTTCTGTTTAGAATGTGGCTGCTAGGGTTTTTCTCTGCAGAAGAAATGAAATATATACTGTGTTTATTGCTAAGTGTTTTGGTTAGTGAGTGGTAATTAAGGTTAGCTTGAAAATGAAGTGTTTTGGCAATTTTGATCAATTTCACTTAAGTGACAAAGGCAAGGCTTACAGCTGCGAAATTGGGCCTCTAACATGTCCAAAATGCAATTTCAGAACATTTTCAATTGGTAGGAGGTGTTGGAATTGGTTAATTTGGAAATTCACTTTTTCACCTCTCTTGAAATTAATTCATGTTAGTTCAAAAATGCCATTTTGATTTGTGAAGTTTTGGTGAATGGTGATGACATATTTGGAAAGAGGGGATCAAATGTGACTTGTAGCAAAAAACCCCATCCAATTTGGCCAAATGGTTTGAGAGATATGGCCTTTTGAAGTTCAAAAATTTTGGAGAATGATTTGATCATAACTTGCCAACCATACATGGGAAATGAGTGTTCTTGGACTTTTTGGAAATGGGAGAACAAGATCTTCAACTTTCATGTTGGGCAAAAATTCATTTGAAGCTTGTATCATGATGTAAGTTTGGGATCAAGAAGTTTCCATTTTTGGCAAATTCCAATTACAGGTCAAGTTTCTATTTTTGGGAAATTTCTTGTTTGACTTCAAATTCTTCCATGATGATGTTTGACATGATATGTGAGGCTTATAGGGACATGAATGAGACCTCTCAGACCAATTCCCATCATCAAATCACTGATTAAATGGACAGTTGACCAAGGTTGACTTCAGTTGACTTTTCTAGGGTTTTGCTTGACTGAACCATGCTCTGATGAATTCCAAACCCTAATTCCTTGAGATCTTGATTCCAAATGATGTCACAATTCATGTGAACTCTTGATGAATGATCATGGTGCCCAAATTCTTCAAGAATGGCCACCATCCACTGTTTAATGACTGATTTGGCTGTTTGACTGTAGATTGCTTCAACTGCAAGTAACATGGTTAGATGACAATATTTTTGTATTTTTGGGTTAGTAAACATATGAAAAGCAAAGATATACAAATGCAAGACATGCTTGGTGATCAAGAACCAACTCACAAGGCAACCTACCCACTAGGAGGGAAGTTAGGGCATGCAATGATCCTTGAGGCCATGATATGATATGATATGGGCCATGAGGGATCTTAGGGCCAAAATTGGGGTCGTACAGATGCCCCTATTTAAGGTCATTCTAGCCGGAGAAGTGAAGTTTAGAAATCTTCATCTCGACGCGGTAGAATGGGCTTAAATAACAGTAATGAGATAAATTTTGGTCCCTAAGAGACCTCATGATGCAAATGTATGCATGCAAAAGACACAAATTCTGTGGGGAATATGGTTCACACAGAAGAAAAGACGATCCATCGGAGTAATACACTCACCAGGAACAGAGACTCTAACAAGACTCTTGTTGGGGATAGTAAGAGAAAAAGAAATGCGTGAACAAGACACGACTCTGGTTAGGGAATGAAATCAGACTGGAGACCTCACTGGGGAGTGAAGGACTCACACTGGGGAAAAGAACTCCAAAGGAAAATAAATCCATTGGAAAGACACAAGCTGACTCCTGGGGAGAAGCAAAAGGAAATTCCACTGAGGAAGCACCAAAAGAATGAAGTGTTACCGGTGTAAGGGTAACAAACTCAGGAAGAAAGAATATCTAAGACCAGTATAAGGGTGAGAGATATCAATCAACCAAACATCTGAGAAAGACCTGGAAAAGGTACATAAACTCAGGAAAATCTGACTCCACAAGGGACCGAGGTCATAATAGGGAGCAGAAAGGAAGGAACACCAAGGATAACGGGTTGTAGGTATGTAACAGGTGACCGACCAAAGACGTGAATTGGTGTGTGTTCCAAAACACTCATCATCCTGAAGAGAGCGAAAGCAAACTTGTTTATAGGATGGATATTTGATTCTATAAAGAATGCAAATCTTACTCAGTTGGGGAAACAAACAAAGTGTTCGACAAAAGAGTGCATGAGATATATTATCTATAGCCGTCAAAACGTAGATAATGTACTCGCACGGAAAATTATCCTGAACCGGGTTGTAGGTTGTTTATAGGATAAGATCCGAAATCGTGAATTGGTTTGTGTTCCAAAACACTCATCATCCTGAAGAAAGCTAGAACAGCAGACTTGTTTATAGGACGGACGTTCGATTCCACAAGGAATACGAAACTTACTCTGCGGAGAAAACAATCAAGAGATTGACCCAAGAGTGAACGAGATATAATATCCATTGCCGTCAGAACGTGGATAGAATACTCACAAAGGAAGATTATCCTGAACCGGGTTGTAGGTTGTTTATAGGATAAGATCCGAAATCGTGCATTGGTTTGTGTTCCAAAACACTCATCATCCTGAAGAAAGCTAGAACAGCAGACTTGTTTATAGGATGGATATTCAATTCCACAAGGAATATGAATCTTATTCTGCGGAGAAAACAATCAAAAGATTAATCCAAGAGTGCATGAGACATATTATTCATTACCGGCAGACCGTGAATAATATACTCGAAAGGAAAAGACACCAGAGATACCGAAGTATATAATAGGTGACTAACCAAAGACGTGAATTGGTATATATGCCAAAACACTCATCATCCGAAAGGAGGGCTTGAAAAAGCAAATCGACTTACAGGATGGACATTCGAATCCACAACGGGAAAACGAATCTTACTCAACTGGGGACACAAACCCAAAGAGTGCATGAGATATAATATCCATTACCGGCAGACCGTGGATAAGAATACTCGCATGAGATATATTATCTATTACCGTTAGAACGTAGATAAATAAACTCGCATGGTAAGAAACACCAGAGATACCGAAGTATATAATAGGTGATCTACTAAAAACGTGAGTTGGTATATATGCCAAAACACTCATCATCCAGAACACAAACTGGTTAAAGGATGGATATTCGATTCTACAAAGAATACGAATCTTGCTCAGCTGGGGAAAATCAACAAAGGATTCCAACTAAAGAGCGCATGAGATGTATTATTCATTACCGGCAGACCGTGAATAATATACTCGAAAGGAAAAGGCACCAGAGATACCGAAGTATATAATAGGTGACTAACCAGAAAAAGAGAGACAATCGATACCAAGCATCCGGGTAAACGAAAGACAACTCAAAGGGATAAATTGCAAGCATCCGGCAATTATCCGTCAACAAAGAAATATTCGATTCCACAAAGGGAAATAACGAATCTTACTCAACAAAGAAAACACAAAAGGCTTCGACTGAAGAGTGCATGAGATATATTATTCATTACCGGCAGACCGTGAATAATATACTCGCATGGAAGATTATCCACAACCGGTTACTGGGTATATAATAGGTGATCTACCGAAAACGTGAATTGGTATATATGCCAAAACACTCATCATCCGAACACAAACTGGTTAAAGGATGGATGTTCGATTCTACAAAGAATACGAATCTTGCTCAGCTGGGGAAAATCAGCAAAGGATTCCAACTAAAGAGCGCATGAGACATATTATTCATTACCGGCAGACCGTGAATAATATACTCGAAAGGAAAAGACACCAGAGATACCGAAGTATATAATAGGTGACTAACCAAAAAGAGAGACAATCGATACCAAGCATCCGGGTAAACGAAAGACAACTCAAAGGGATAAATTACAAGCATCCGGCAATTATCCGACAACAAAGAAATATTCGACTCCGCAAAGGGAAACAACGAATCTTACTCGACCAGGGAAACACGAAAGGCTTCGACTGAAGAGTGCATGAGATATATTATTCATTACCGGCAGACCGTGAATAATATACTCGCATGGAAGATTATCCACAACCGGTTACTGGGTTAATAAAGGATAAATCAACCGAAAAGAAAGGCATCGGGATACCAAACTAGGTATATAATGATGACCAATCAAGAGGAGCAACAGACATTACCAACAAGAGGGTAAATGAAAGGCGATCTGCTGAGGATTCACTGGTGAAAATCAATGATCCAGGGATGAATTGCATAAACAGCAATTATCCACAACAACAGGCTGGGGATATAATGATGACAATCAAATATCCGGGGAACGCAATCACTGACGAAAGGTGAAAGGACCCAATGGGGATAAAATTGCTAGCATACGGCAATTATCCACAAAAGATTTGCTGGGGATATAAGTGCTTATCTGTGCAACTTATCCGAGCAAAGGAAACTCAACATCAAGAACTAGATGGAGATAACCACAAAGAGGGAATTGCCATTGGTTGGGATGAACAACAAAGTTAACTCTGCTAGTGGAGAAAACGGGGTTTAAAACTACCGGTTTGTAGGTAGAACAAACCGCAAAGATAGGACTTACGACTGCTGGTTTGTAGGCAGAAGGCCAAAAGTCTGGTGGGGATAACCACAAAATTAGGGTTTACATATACCGAATACGGGGTAGAAGACCAACAACTCCGCGTGGGGATAGAACAAATCACAAATCCGCACGGGAAACCAAAATAGGGCTTATAACAAACCACAAACTGCTAGAGGGCAGGAAAATAGGATTTACAACTACCGACTGTTAGGTAGAAAACCAACAACTCTGGATGGGGAATAAAAGGTGTATAACCACAAATTCCGCCAAGGAAGCCAGGAAAATAGGACTTATAACTACCGGTATGAGGGTAGAGGCCCGAAAAATTCCGCTGGGGAACAACCCACTGGGAAGCACAAGACTTTTGACAAATAGCCAATTCGGGAATAATCCGAAAAGACAGACTGAATCAAGACACGTCCTAATGAGGATATAACTCAAATAGGAAAATCCATCCCAATATATGTGTTGGAAGGAAACGGAAGAAACTGTCATCCACGAGGATATATCTCAGTGGGGAACTGCAGAAGGAAAGACAAACATTTTCTGCTTATGGGGGCTGACTCTATATGGAGAGATTTTAAACACCCGACGTCTGCTTTGGGAAGATCTATAAAGAAGATCTGTATCACCCGTTGCAGGAGACACAACAAACAAAGGATATATGGCAAGAAATGCAACATGAATATCTGAATGTTTATGAATATGCATGAATATGCGTGATTTATGTTTGATGAATGCTGACAAAACAGACAATTCTAACACAAACAGGTCCAGGAATCAAACGCCCGGTATCATACTTCCAGAGGAAAAACCAACTGGAGAGCCAATCTGCGGAGATCTAAATGCTGAGAAGCAAAGATCTGCAAGTACTGCTGAAGAAGCAGAAGGTCATAGATATCAGGAAACAACCCAATCAGGGTACAGAAAGTCACAACGGGCAAAAGCAGCCACCAAGACAAATCTGTCGGGGAACAAGAGAAAACCCAAGATATCTGCAGGGAGTCCCAGCGTCAACTGAGAAACAAAAGGTGCATTGCACAAGCAAGAACTGCTGTGGAAGCAAATCCACATAACTCCGCTGGGGAACAACCCACTGAGGGAGAATGATATCATCCAAATAGAATCTAACTGCATAAGCAACTCTACTGGGGAAAACTGTTGGCTACTCTCTTGGGGAGAATACACATAGCAAACTGATCACAACAAGTAGATTCTGCAATATAAGCCACTCTACTGGGGATCACAAACAGTCAGGAAATCAATCCGTTCACTGGATGCTAGAGCCATCGTCCGACCATATTGGGGATTTGAAGGAGTATTCAACAGGCAAAACTGCCTCAACAAACGCTCTGCAGACTAAGCTGAGGAAAAGAATGGATGAAAATACTGGGATGTCAACCCGAATCAAACAACTGAGTAGGAAAATAAATCCTGCTCTGCTGAAGAGAAAAACTCTGATGGAGAGATAGCAACAATTCCGCAGACGACCTCGCCGGGGAAAAGGTAAAGTACCGGGTATCAAACCACTGACTTACCAAGTCTTCAAAAGAAAGCGATCGTGCTGAGGAAACAGACAACTCCGCTGGCAACTGCACCGGGAAGAGTGACAACAACTCTGCTCGCGACTCCGATGGGGATATCAATAACAGCTCTACTCGTGACTGTGCTGAGGAGACAAATAAAGTCTGGGGCAGGCGACCCACTGGAGAAAGTGACGGGGCACCAAGATGACAAACCATTAACCGCCGAAACTTCTACAAGAAAAGCACCCATGCTGGGGAAGATTGCTGCTGGAGAAAACGAAGTCTTCAACAATGCTCTGCTTACGACTATACTGGGGAACAACCCCAACCATCAACTCTGCTTGAGGAACAACCTCAACAAAGGTCTGAAGAAAGAAGATACCACCAAACCAGGAACATGAACAAATGGCTTACCTGTTGGAGATCATGCCACCCTCGGGAGAGCACTGAGATATTCTTGAGTATCCTTTCAATCTTGTGAATGTTCACTTTGTTTGAAAAATGATTTTGAAAAGATTTGTTTTGTTTAAAAACAATGATATTTTATCAATTAAAACATGCAAAACATTTGTTGAATTGAAATAAATAGGAGTGCAAATAATTGGATAAAAAGTTCAAATTGATTTGATAGAATGGTAGCCTGCAAATGGCAAGACTCCATAGATCTGTACAAATTTGAAATCAGTGATATATATTGGAAGAGGGCTACATTGAACATAATGATCCTTTCTCTACCAATTTGAATCTCGATGTATCCGAAGCTTTGGTTGACGACGAATCGAGAATCTTCTGACGAAATGACGACTGGCAAACAGAAAGTCTTGTCAGGATGCAGTTACTTGCCAAATCCCTAATTTTTGCCTAGATTGCCCCAGGGTGAGGTACTCAATCTAGCGGGATGCAAATATATTCTTTTTTTTCAAGTCTCTAATTTTTGCCTGGATTACCCTTGCGGGTTCTCCACCGAGACGTTCATTCTTGCCTAAGCCGCCCTTTCGGGTTTTCAACTTAGCGAGCTATTCTGTTTTTTCATTTGCATATACTTTTTTTTTTAGGCAAAGTATCTCTTGACTGCATCTGAATTCACAGGACGAGTGAAATCCTCCCCATCCATTGTTGTAAGCATCAAAGCTCCGCCTGAAAAGGCTCTCTTAACAACATATGGACCCTCGTAGTTTGGAGTCCACTTGCCCCTGGAATCGGGCGCGAAAGACAAAACTTTCTTGAGCACAAGGTCACCTTCTCGGAACACACGAGGCTTGACCTTCTTATCGAATGCTTTCTTCATTCTCTGCTGATATAGCTGACCATGACACATGGCAGTTAAACGCTTCTCTTCAATCAAATTCAGTTGGTCATAACGACTCTGAATCCATTCAGCACCAGTCAACTAGGGACTTGAGGGTATAATTTTTTTCTTTTGAAAAGATTTGAAAAAATTTTGCTGATTTTTTATTTTTTTCATCTTTTTACCCTCTTCTCTTTTCTTTCTTTTTTTTTCCTTTTTTTTTTTTTTTTTTTACATTACATTTGTAATGCCCCAGTTTGACTGTTGCTGGGTTCTTGAGACGCAGCTGAATGATCTGCTTTTCATTGCTCAAGTGCTCGGGTAATCTCATCAGGAATCCCTTCAACATCATCTTCCTCTGCCTCAGATACAAGGAATTCAAGATCAGGAGATGGCGTTGGATCATTATGTTCAATGGGTTTAGAAATCCCTGCATAATGATTTAGTATAATGGAAAGCTTTTGAATTTAAACAAGCAAATCATTTATGCAGATGAAAAGAATGCTTTTATTCTTGTTTTTATGGGTTTTTTGTGATCACTGATTTCATGCAAAAGGCAAAAAGTGAAAACAAATGGAAAAACAAATGTTTGACAATGCATTAATTGAATGAAACATCATTGTATATATGCTTTGCCAATAATGTCATCACTTCTCCTTTTGGCATGGGAGAAGGGTTTTGAACAAGGTGAACAAATCACGCTGACTTATGAATGATCGTAGGAACATCCATAGCGACCCAATTGTGGCAGACACCACCAGGAATGATGAAATTGTTCAGGTCCTCTGCATCCTCTTCCAAGATAGCAGCAGCCTCTTCTTCAGGTTGATCATCATGGATGAATCCTCCACTTGCGAACAAACCTTGCTCCTTACATGCCCCAGAACAGTAGCCAATGCCAGCCCGGGATTGGTTAACCAGGAATAAATCCATCGACAGTACATAATCCATCAAAAGGAATAAATCCATCAACAGGAATAAATCCATCAACAGTGCTAAGTCTGGCAAAATCCTCCTCGAGTTCACAATTCTCTTGCTCAGGATGATCCATCAATCTGGCAGAGTTGGCTCTGGTATAATACCGGCGAAGCGCGTTTTCAAAATAAATGAAGATCGCTGGGTCAGACCACAGGACGGGAGACCGGAATAAAACACCCGCTTATGCAAATGATGCATGAAGTGTTTATGCATATGCTTGTTTTTTTTTATTTCAAAGGAACTCGAGGGTTTTATTTGCAAACTTTGAAATATTTAAGCATTTTGATCATATATGAGAATATCTCATCAGATATATCAGGTGAAAAAATTTTCCCGGTTTTTTCATGTTTGAGAATTTTTGCAAATAAACTCCTTTGAGTTCCTTGAAAATTTTCTTTTTTCTGATGATATGGATGCGGATGAATGCATGAATGCATGAATGCAACAATCACACTCAAGGATCAAGCAAGGCACACCAAACAAAGGTCATGGGAAAGCTCATTGTATCCCTAATATCAATCATCCATTTTGGTGGATTTAGGTTTTCACCTTATCGACACCCAAGTTCCATTGATATTAACGGTACATGAACCGGCTCGGACATCCTTAATATCAACCATCCTTTTTGGGGGATTTAGGTTTTATACCTGATCAACGCCCAAGTTCCATTGATATTAACGGTGTCTGAACGACTCAACCATGAATCACGGGTTTGTTGAGAGTCACGAGCATGGAGTTTCGGTTAAGAACCACCCAATGGGAGTGTACTAGGGTTTAAACCTGCCAGACATGTTCTATCAGAGGTTCCCATAATCATCGTTCCATCTTTCGAATATTATCGGAGGAACGAATACTCGTATTCCAATAATATTCTCAAGAGAAACTCTTATGAGTGTAGTATCGCGTAACAATCGCATCAGAACTTACATCTGAACGACCTCCGCACTACGTTCCTAAAAATAGGCCAAGATGGGTTTGGTAAACTAAGGTCCTTGGCTTCTGCGGAACATGATTGAAAGAATAATGCCTAACCACAAATAACTTGTGTGACATTATTAGTCCAACATGACCTACACCAAGTGAATGGACTCGCAAGTCAACTGGCTAAGGAATACTCCACACCAGTCAACAAGACTATGCCATTCTCCTATCCTAGAGTGCACTCGAGTTCGGGTACAGAACTCATCTCACAGATCACCAAAGCAAACAGCAATTGTATATCAAGCAATTCAAACATTACAATCAATACAGTTATCCCAAATGGTACAAAAATATGTCATATAACAAATAACAATATAGCACAACAAGGGTGAAAAGTAGGCAATACCACCAAGGATCGATTCTTCCCCAGTGGAGTCGCCACTTTTCTGTAGCGGTGTATTCGTCGCTATATGATCTATCGATTAAATCATAAGCAAGGTATACAAAGATTTTCGAGTCGCCACCGCACTTTTATTTATCCAAAGGACTGGCTAAAAAGCGAACAAAAGCCTAAGAAGTTTTACGCGTAGAAAACTAATAAAAAGATCAGAGAGTCTGGGTAAGGGGTAAATTACGCAATGGGAAGGTGTTAGGCACCCACTACATCCTAGGTACTCCTAGGGAGCCCTTTTCACACTTGTTGTATAAAATTGTTATTTGTTTTGACATAAATATTGTGCAAACATGATTGGGATGATGAGAAAAGAATATACAATTTTTATTGGGTTTGAACGGATGAACCCGCTGCCTACGTACCTTCCATCAAAGGTAAGGATCAAAATGCCGTAGTTCGGCTAAAAGATTTCCAAAAGTTAATGGATTCAATTTTAAGCACAAGCCCTAAGGTCTTACGTTATCCACGGGAGAAAACTCAACCTTATACAAACAACAAGTCCACCATGTGAGAACAGCTTCAACTTGCTAGTGAGGGGTTAACCCTATAATAAGCAAGGAAGACTTACAATTCAATCAACTAAGGACAAATAGGTGAGATTAACATCAACCAACTAGGATAAATCAAACCTAAGGCTAATGTATGAAAACTTAACAAGAATGGACAAAGCCACAAAAACATTGAATGGGTGAAGTTAATTGATTATGATTATGAAAGTGGAGTCAAAGTATGATTAAGATTGATTCAAAAGAAGTATTATGAAATGGAGTTTGAAAAAAGTCAAGGACTTGGGGTCCAGGTTTTTAATTTGAAAAGCATGAAGATGTTTGCACAATATTTATCTCAAGTTTGAAAGTAATGTGTGAAAAGGTTTAGGACATAAATGGGGATGAATGGATGAAGATGGATTGTAAAACTTCTTAGAAAGTTCACCTCTTGAGATCATATAGAAGATGATTCAAGTGTGTCCTTTGGAATGGGCAATAAGCAATAACAAAGTAAGCAAACAAATGATACCGGATGCCACTCAATGGTCTTACTCCAATCTCACAAACAAAAGCGGATACCGGATACCAATAGATGGATTTACACCAATCTCCTAAAACAGAAATGGATATCAGAGGCCACTCAATGGACTTACACTAATCTCCTTAACAAAGAAGATGAAAGAAAGTGGATACCGGATGCCAATCTGTCTGGACTTATACCAATCTCCAACAAAGGGAGCAAACACTTGGATGTCAGATGCCAATTTATCTGGGCTTACTCTAATCTCCAACATATGATCATAGGAATACAAATGCCAAATTACACGGACTTACAATTGCATCCTCACATACAATCAAACAATGCAACATATGATCACAGGAAAGCAAATGCCAACTTACAGGGGCTTACAATTGCATCCTCACATACAATCAAACAAATGCATCAAGCAAAGATAAGATGAGTGGCCAATGAAATGGTCTTATACTCACTTCCATATCATAGGAACAATGGCCAATGAATGGTCTTACAATTGTCCTCAATGGGTAAACAACAAAGATATGATGTCACAAAGACAAATGAGATGATCATGCACTAATGAGCAATCAATGATGATAAATGCATAGAGCATACAAGCAAACATGTGCATATGAAGCAAACAATCAATGGAGGCATTCAGCACACACTATAACCAAGCAATCAGGCTCACACAAAGGGTTAGGCATTGAAGCCAACTGGAATAGGGTTAATGGTGCTCTTAACCTTGCCATTGAGGGGCTAAGGTGAAGCAGATGAAAAGATATGAGGGGTGTGCCTCATTGCTCTTATCCCTGGTCAGGGAGAGCATTAAATATCAGAAGGTGTGGGAGTTCAGAAAGTAGGAACTCTCTCCACAGATTATTGACTCAATAGATCTTGGGTTTGGATATCAATGCTACAACCATGTAATGGGAGCAAGGAGAAGACTCACAGAATAGTAGGAGATAGGTTGCTTATCTCTTTGATCTACCAATTGCCTTATTTGAAGGACTTTTCCTGCTTGGGACAAATGTAAACACACACAGGCATTGCCTCTTAAGGAGGACTTCAGACAGTTGCCTGGCCAAGTAACAGGCCAGGTCTTCCAGACTACATGAAGAAAAGGGATTATACCTCAATGCAAATTGCTATAAAGAAAAGCAAAGCAAGTTCTTAAAGAACTAAGCAACTAAAGGTACCTGAAAATAGTCAAACAGAATCAGTACACAACTCAAAGTTAAAGCAAAATGAGGTAATGATCAACAGTCAACACAAATCAGTTAAATGTGCAATGCACAAGGCTCAAGGCATGTGAGCCAAGCGACCTACAAAACAAGCAAGTTAGTCATGATAAACAATCAAGCTCAAACAATTTGTATTAGCCTCTTTGAAGCATTTCTTGCTTAACCTGAAAAACATGAACTCAAACATGAGCAACAAGACCACTAGGACAAGCCTAGGGTCAAAAAGGGATGAGAAAGTCAAAACAGCAAGTGAAATCCAACCAAAATCAAGTTCAAACAATCAAGAAGCAAGCTCAATTGGTTTCATGTTCATATCATTCATCATCATGATTTCATAAACAAATTAGGTCAAGGCATGGCATATAGAAGCTCATAGAAGTCAACAGCAAGACTTAACTCAAAACCAATCATAAACAATTCCAAAAATCATCAAATAAATCATGATCAAACATAATCCATAACATGATATGCATATCAAATTCCAGCTCATTTGGATCAAGGGAAGTTGGTCAATGAAAATCAGAAAGGCAAGGCAAGTTCAAGCATGCTCAAAGAAGTCAACCAAACATGCACCTACTTAAATAAATCATAAATCAGTGATAACATATGAGAAATGAACGGGATCAAAACCATGACAAAGCTTAAGATGTCTACTAATAACATGTCAAATTTCATGTTCATCCAATAAAGTATGAGAATTTCACAAATGAAATGGGAACATGTGTCACAAAAAGTCAACATATGACCAAACAGGGGAGAAAATCTCAAACAATTAGGAAATGCCACAAATAATTCCAATACAATTCACATGTAAACTAGACATCCAAGAGTTCATTCATGCAAAAATTCAAATCAATTTGAGTTCAAGAAGCATGGTAATAAAAATCATGAAGTTGGACATCAATGGTGTGACACAAATTGTCACACCCTAATTCAAAAAATCATAACTCAAAAACCAGAGATGATAAATTCATAAACTTTATACCAAAATCACCATGAATGTGTCTAGTTTAAGAACAAAAAATTTGGAAGCCATTGGATAAAGCATCATCATTTTATAAATGTTTTGGCAAAGTGTACAAAATATGAGCACATGTCACAAAACCTAGCACCATTTAAAAACCATTCATCCAAAAATTCTGGAAAAATCATGACAAATAACTAGAGATTGAGATGAGCAAAATGCAAAAAGTCTCATGAAATTTGGATTAAAAATGGATGAGCTATGATTTTTCAAAGATTGAGCATCAAAATGAAATAAAAATTGAAGAAAATAAATGAATTAATGGATTTAAATGGAACCGGTGGCAATTTTGTAAATTTGCTGGACGTTTAATGAAATGCAGCGTACTGAGCATAAGCGTGGCAAACAGTGATAGGTCACATGGCAATGAAACAGGGATTACATGCAACGAAAATTTCCAGCGAGCAAAACGATTTTCTGGGTTTGGTTTTAGGGTTTTGCTACAGTGTTCATCATCTTGTTCATCATCCTCACCAAATCGTGGAAAATGAATTTACCCAGAAATGAACAACAAGCACATTAATCGAACCAGCCAAGCATAAATAGCACAAATCCAACAACCATTTTCTATGAATCAAGCTATCCAGCACGAATCGAGCAGAAACAACAATGCACAACAAAATTCATTTCAGCATAACTTCCTAATTACTCAACCATTTTTGATGATTTAAAGCTTAAAATGCTCATGGCAAGGAGATCTATAAGAAGCACATCATGGTTTTGCAAATAGTGAGAATCGAATTCTTACTTGATCTTGAAGAAAATGATGAAACAGGTGTTGTTTGGATGTGTTAGCTCAAAACAGATGCACAGGGAGGCTTCAGGAAGTGAATGGATGAAGAGTTTTGGCTCAGCAACCCTTGAAATGACCTCAAACCAAATCTGCCATGGATGTGTTCTTGGTGAAACAGTTCTTCTCTTTTGCTTACAGTTGAGAAATGGGGTTTGAAAATGGTACCAAGATGATGGTAGATCATGAAACCATCGACCAAAGCTTATGCTCTTTGAAGATTTTTGCAGAAAGTTCAAAAATGGAAGAAATGAGCAATTGAGAGAAATGAAATTTTTTCTGTTTAGAATGTGGCTGCTAGGGTTTTTCTCTGCAGAAGAAATGAAATATATACTGTGTTTATTGCTAAGTGTTTTGGTTAGTGAGTGGTAATTAAGGTTAGCTTGAAAATGAAGTGTTTTGGCAATTTTGATCAATTTCACTTAAGTGACAAAGGCAAGGCTTACAGCTGCGAAATTGTGCCTCTAACATGTCCAAAATGCAATTTCAGAACATTTTCAATTGGTAGGAGGTGTTGGAATTGGTTAATTTGGAAATTCACTTTTTCACCTCTCTTGAAATTAATTCATGCTAGTTCAAAAATGCCATTTTGATTTGTGAAGTTTTGGTGAATGGTGATGACATATTTGGAAAGAGGGGATCAAATGTGACTTGTAGCAAAAAACCCCATCCAATTTGGCCAAATGGTTTGAGAGATATGGCCTTTTGAAGTTCAAAAATTTTGGAGAATGATTTGATCATAACTTGCCAACCATACATGGGAATTGAGTGTTCTTGGACTTTTTGGAAATGGGAGAACAAGATCTTCAACTTTCATGTTGGGAAAAAATTCATTTGAAGCTTGTATCATGATGTAAGTTTGGGATCAAGAAGTTTCCATTTTTGGCAAATTCCAATTACAGGTCAAGTTTCTATTTTTGGGAAATTTCTTGTTTGACTTCAAATTCTTCCATGATGATGTTTGACATGATATGTGAGGCTTATAGGGACATGAATGAGACCTCTCAGACCAATTCCCATCATCAAATCACTGATTAAATGGACAGTTGACCAAGGTTGACTTCAGTTGACTTTTCTAGGGTTTTGCTTGACTGAACCATGCTCTGATGAATTCCAAACCCTAATTCCTTGAGATCTTGATTCCAAATGATGTCACAATTCATGTGAACTCTTGATGAATGATCATGGTGCCCAAATTCTTCAAGAATGGCCACCATCCACTGTTTAATGATTGATTTGGCTGTTTGACTGTAGATTGCTTCAACTGCAAGTAACATGGTTAGATGACAATATTTTTGTATTTTTGGGTTAGTAAACATATGAAAAGCAAAGATATACAAATGCAAGACATGCTTGGTGATCAAGAACCAACTCACAAGGCAACCTACCCACTAGGAGGGAAGCTAGGGCATGCAATGATCCTTGAGGCCATGATATGATATGATATGGGCCATGAGGGATCTTAGGGCCAAAATTGGGGTCGTACAGTAAGGAAACGGGAAGGCGTCTAGGGATGGGGACTAACATGTATCCTTCTTCATCACTGTAATACCCCAAAATTTACCCTTCAGTTTTTCCAAAAAAAAAAAGAAAAAAAGAAAAAATAAATAAATAATTAAAATATAACAAATTTTGGGTCTCCCTCATTCCAAGCCCACAAGTCCACGAAAATCAGCTATAAATATAAGAGTTTCAGTAGGGTTTCAGACACTTGGAAATTCCCTGAGAAATAGACTTGGAGTTCACGTGGAGTTTCAAACCTAGGAACTACTCTGCAGCAACCTTCGGGCAGCCCTGAGAAGTTCATTCCGCCTCGCGCAAACCCTAAACGTTACTTCGCCAATCCGGCCTTGCCTTCCAATTTTAACAGGTCTCTCATCAGGTATGCCTCTGTTCCTATTACTCTATGCCTCGGGTTGAATACTGAATATATGAGGTAACCTCAGGCTTGGCCCTCAGGGTTATATTTGTGTATGAATATGTGATTTATGCCTTGACTGTTTAACAGTTTCGTTTATGAGGTGAATGCCATAGGATCTGGAATCTTTAACATCGTGCAGGTACCAATGGAAAATCCAAATCCCGCAGGTGCTCGCTAGCCGCTTCGCTAGGCGAGCACGCAGCGAAGCTTCGTTAGGCTTTCGCTAGGCGAAGCAGTCGCGAATGTGACAGTATCTGCTTTATTCCGTTTTGTTCTAACCTGTTCTTTGTGTTGCCATGGCCTTGTTATCTTTTGATTTCAATCCTGTTTGCCTAACCCCTTTTGTTGAGTTTTTGTGAGGGCTCACATATTCTCGCAGGGATACCCTCCGGAGGTTTATTCCGATTTCCCGTACTGATTGGTTTTCTTTGATGGCATCAGCTTGGGAGAATCTCAGGGTCGCTTATCCTTTAATTGCTGTAACTTCGGATCTTGATCCGTGTGGTATTTTACTTCTTCCCTTTTATTTCTACTGTTTCTTAGCTGGAAGACCTCGATAGGAGGCAATGTTTGAGCCCCTTGGTGGCATTTTTTCTATTTCAAGATATATGTTTTGTGTGATGTGATTGTTTCCCCATAGGATGCGAGGCTTCGCATAGTCTCCCGTTTGCATGCCAATTTAGGTAGCACTGTTCCTCCGCCTAGGACTTCCTTTTTGCATGCGCGTTCCTACAACGCAAACAAAACCTAAAACCCAAAGCAACACGTTTACTCCTTCTACTACAGGCGAGTAAGTCTCCAAAGGTCGAGCATCCGGTAGATTGCGTAGTAACGTTGTTCACCCCGTAACATAATCCATAACCCCGTAGTTAGTCGAACTACGGCTTGCTCTGATTCTCATTCCAGATGAGATACGTAGGCATAAGACGCGATGTCTTAGCGAGCACAATTACCCCCAACCCGTAGGTCAGCCGAGCTACGAAGACTCTGATTCTCATATTCAGATGAGATACGTATGCAGTGGATGCGACATCCGCGCGAGTCATTTCTCTCAACCTTTTTAGTAAATAGCACATTAGGCAAAACCGTACCCTTTAAACAGAAACCGCATAAGTGGATCCCGTAGAGTACTACGGATGCGTAGGGGTGCTAATACCTTCCCTTCGCATAACCGACTCCCGAACCCAAGATTTGGTTGCGAGACCTTGTCTTTTTCTTTCCTATTTTCAGGTTTACTTCGAGCGTTTCCTTTCCCTCCTTTGGGATAAATAACGCACGGTGGCGACTCTCCTGTCTTTTTTCTTCGCCGGTTGTCTTTTTTCGCACTGTATTTTTTCAGGTTGCGACAATCACTGCTCGGTGAAAATAAAGATCAATTAGGTGCTGTTTCCATTGATGATCTCATTGAGAAAGCTGACGGTTTTGCTGGTAAAAAGCGCTGTCTAAGGGGGGGATTAGAAAGCGCTTTAGGCAAAAGCGCTGTCTAAGGGGGGGGGGGGCTTAGACAGCGCTTTTTGAAAAGCGCTGTCTAAGGTATACCTAAAAAAATTAAAATAGGAGGGTCTTAGAAAGCGCTTTTGGCCAAAGCGCTGTCTAAGGGGGTGGGGCTTAGACAGCGCTTTTCAAAAGCGCTGTCTAAGGTATACCTAAAAAATTTAAAATTAGAGGGTCTTATAAAGCGCTTTTGGCCAAAGCGTTGTCTAAGGGGGGGGGGGGGGGGGGGGGGGCTTAGACAACGCTTTTAAGATTTAAAAAAGCGCTGTCTAAACCTTTAGCAGCGGAGGTTTAGACAGCGCTTTAAAGCGCTGTCTAAGGCTAAAAAAAGCGTTGTCTAAGGTCTTGTTTGTTGTAGTGCAGACAGGTATAACGATCAAACAAATGCATAAATGAAAATGTCTTGCCATTGAATTTTCATCTTAGTACAAATACACATTCCAAATACTCGAAAATCGGGGTGTCATAGCGATTGAACCCGTCAATCCATTTGAGTGTCTGAAGATATAGTACACATATGTTTCTTACAATACTCTACTATTCATACTTGACACTTTACAAGCCATGTGTCCTTATCCATTAATAAGCATATAGGAAGCCAAGTCCAAGCTTCTTGAAGCGGCAAAACTTCATGCTCACATAGGTGATTCTTTTAATCTTGCACCTGCATTTGCAATTTTCCAAAAGAACCATTAAGAAGATATAATTCAACCTAGCCATCACTTGCAGGTCTGAGCACATACCTTGGGAAGATAAACACAATTGCTCCAATCTCTAACTATGATCCTTCCACATTGAATTCTGCTTCTAATGTTGTATTAGAAGGGAATTGGGTATACCATAGCTAATAGATTTAAATGGACTTTAATCCCATCCCAATTACCGACTTCTTCACTAAGTCTCTAGCTAACCCCTTCGTCAAGTGGTCAGCTAAGTTTTGTTGCGACCGAACAAACTCAATAGATATCACCCCATTCATGATTAATTCCCTAATCATACTATGTCTAACACCCAAATGTCTAGACTTTCCATTGTATATTTGACTATAAGCTTTAGCCAATGTGGCAGTACTATCACAACGGATAGAAATTGGTGATATCGGTTTAGGCCATATCGGAATCTCATATACCAAATTCCTTAGCCATTCCGCTTCTTTACCAGCAGCAGCTAATGCTACAAACTCAGATTCCATTGTGGAACCAGTTATACATGTTTGCTTCTTGGAAGCCCATGAGATGGCACCTCCCCCAAGCAAGAACACCCATCCACTTGTAGAGGATGAATCTTCAGCATTATTTATCCAACTAGCATCCGAATAACCCTCTAACACCGAAGGAAATCCCATATATGACAATCCATAATTCATTGTACCCTTCAAGTACTTGAATACCCTAGTTATCGCATGCCAATGATGTCTACTAGGATTACTAGTAAATCTGCTCAACTTTCCAACCGCATAAGCAATATCCGGTCTAGTGCTAATCATAGCATACATCAAAGAGCCTATAGCTTTTGAATATTCGAGTTGATCCACAGGTTTACCTGTATTTGGCATAAGATTTTCTCCCGGATCCATGGGAGTACTTACTGGAGAACAACTTTCATAGTTGAACTTCTTGAGTATTTTCTCAATGTAATGAGATTGTGTAATTACAATCCCCTTATTCTCCCGTTTAATCTTAATACCAAGAATTACATTCGCTTCTCCCATATCCTTCATGGAGAACTTTGATGACAAGAAATTCTTCGTTTTATCAACTTGATTTTGGTCGGTGCCAAAGATCAACATGTCATCAACATATAAACAAATGAAAACTCCTTTACCGGAAGTATCAAATTTGCTATATACACATTTGTCAACTTGGTTTAGAATGAAACCATTAGACAAAACAACCTCATCAAACTTTTGATGCCACTGCTTCGGAGCTTGTTTCAGCCCATACAACAACTTAACTAGCTTACACACTTTATGCTCATTACCAGGCATTACAAATCCTTCAGGTTGCTTCATATACACTTCTTCCTCCAAATCACCATTCAGAAATGCTGTTTTGACATCCATTTGATGAATCACTAGATTATGAATAGCCGCCAAGGCAATCAACAATCTAATAGTAGTGATACGGGCAACAGGAGCATATGTATCGAAATAATCAATCCCTTCCTTTTGTCTGAAGCCTTGGATAACTAATCTAGCTTTAAACTTGTTAATTGTACCATCGACTTTCATCTTCTTTTTGAAGATCCATTTGCAACCCAATGGTTTGCAACCTGGTGGTAAATCAGATAATACCCAAGTATTATTTTCCATGATAGAACCAATCTCTTCGTCAATTTCTTCTTTCCAAAAAGCAGAATCTCGAGATTTCACAGCTTCATCATACGTTCTTGGATCCTCCTCTATACTATAGCAATAATAGTATTGAGTGTCAATCTGATCCTTTGATCCCTCAACTAAATATAGTTGAAAATCAGATCCATAAGATCTAGATTTTCTAGCTCTTTTGCTCCTACGGGGTTCAAGTGTCTCACTTGGCACATCATTCGAATGATCATCCCTTAGAGATTCATCTGAATTAGGTATAGAGTCCTTTGGTTTAGGTATAGAAGAGAAACAATTCTCATCAAATATGGCATCTCTCAATTCTATAATTATGTTAATAGAAATCGAGTCATTAGGTTCTATAACATAAAACCTATAGGCCTTGGAGTGCTCAGCATATCCAACAAAGATGCAAGCTACACCCTTTTCACCCAAAGTTTTCCTTTTTGGGTCCGGGAGTCTAACCACGGCCCTACAACCCCAAACACGTAGAAATGTTAAGTTAGGTCGTTTCTTATACCAAAGTTCATATGGGGTAGTCTTGTTCCTTTTATTAGGAACCCTATTTAACAAATAGCAAGCCGTTAACATAGCTTCTCCCCAAAACCCTTTCACTCAAACCAGAGTAAGATAACATGGCATTCACCATTTCCTTAAGCACTCTATTTTTCCTTTCAGCCACACCATTTTGTTGAGGTGTATAAGGTGCCGTAGTCTCATGAATGATTCCTACGGATTGGAAAAATACAGGATCATAATATTCACCACCTCTATCTGTACGTAATGTTTTAATCAACACATTCTGTTGCACTTCAATTTCAGTTTTATAAATTTTGAATTTATCTAAGGATTCGTCCTTAGCGTGCAGCAAATAAACATAGCAGAATCTAGATGCATCATCTATGAAAGTGACAAAATATTTTTTATGTCCTAATGATGGAGTAGCATGCAAATCACATAAATCACTATGTATCAACTCAAGAATGACAGATTTCCTTGTTATATTTTAAAAGGTTGCCTAGTGATCTTTGTTAACATGCAAGTTTTACAATTTTCTACATTTTTATCTAAAACAGGAATTAAATCATCTTTAGACATTTCATGCATTCTTTTATAATGTACGTGTCCTAAACAAGCATGCCATAACGATGAATTGATAACATTCGAAGAGGACATAAATACAGAACCAGAATCATTAGGAACTCCATTCAAATTCATCATAAACATACCATTATTATAATATCCAAATCCTACAACACCAGACTTCGATAAAACATATTTATCGGATTCACACACTTGCTTGTATCCAAGCTTATTTAATACAGGACCAGAAATTAAATTCTTACGTAGTTTAGGAACATACAAAACATTAAACAAAGTAATAGTCTTTCCAGAACTGAATTCTAGCACCACGTTTCCTTTGCCTTCAACGGGAGCGAAGTGATCATCTCCCATGTAGAGGACAGAACCATCTTCCACTGGAACAAGAGTCTTGAACCAGAAACGATCCTTGCAAACATGTGTTGTAGCGCCAGAATCAATCCACCACGCGATAACATCATCCTGCACATAGAATGCTTCAGAATTTAGTGAAATCGAATGTTTAATCAAACTATTCAAATCACGAATTGATTTCTGACCTTGGTTTTCGGATTGGTCCTTAGACCCCTTTCCTGAACCACTTGCATTCGTGTTATCATGCTTTTTGCCGGAACGGCAATCCTTCTTGAAGTGGCCCGTTTTGCCACACTTCCAGCATTCTAGTTTCGGTTTCTTGTTAGCACCGAAACTGCCCTTATTGTTCTTGAAAGCACGCTTCTTTCCTTTGTTTTTGTTGTTACCGTTCTTACCACCCTCTTCGACCATATTAACCGAGGGTCCAGCAATTTCTTTGCCTTTTCCTTTGTCATCCTCCTGCGCTCTTAGAGATTCTTCTATGCGCAAGTGACTTCCAAGTTGTCAACATTTTGATCTGCGTCTCAGATTTTCAACCGTGTCTTCCTCCAGAAGTTCTGGAATCGGTGTAAACAGGACGTGCACCACCTTCAACGTTGTCAACATGAAATGCATCTTCTTTTGCCAACGCCTGAAGTCTTGTCCTTGAAACTTGTCAAATTTTCCGAAGTTTATAGTCATCTCCTTGACGGTGCTTCCTCCAGCCATGATTATCAGAAAGTACTTTGTTCGTTTGTTAGAGAATCGGGTATGATAATCCTGGATAACTTCGAAGAATCGTGTTCGTACACTTTCCGAACAAAGTATTTTGACCCAATTCTTGCCTGGGTTCACGAAATCTTTGTGGGGATAATTCTTGAAGAACAATTTGTTTCTGGCAAAGAGAAATGTTCAGGAATGTAGAGAGAAAGTTTGGTTTTGTTATCACTTTTAAACTGAGGCCAAATGACTCCTTATATAGGAGATCAATAACAGAAATCGAAAAGACGCAACTGTTCAGAAACGATTACGTCGGTTGGGAAAGGGTTCAACTGTTCAAAAGAAAATTTCGAACGAGGCGCTGCCCCGCACCCTGCCAGGGGCTTCACCCCTTGGAACCCCGTTTCAATTATTCGCATTCAATTATACGTTGGCTCGACGAGCGTGCACTCCGCACTACCCCTAACTTGTTTCCAAGCTTTAACGCATAATTGCATCGGCCTATAGTAAATCACATTACTACTAAAATACATTGATGATACTAAAATCACCAACAAAACTTTGTTGAATACTAAGGCTATGTAAGAAAATCCTGCAAGTTGGTATTGAGAAGGAATTATTAGAAGTATTACCAGACCTTGTCGAACCTTTTTTCTCATCAAGGGACAATTGGTTTTGAGGTGTTTTGTTATCTCATGGTGTCATATCTCAATTTTATCCGGATATTTTAAAAACTTTCATATATTTAAATTTTTTATTGTTTGGCATCATCTGCATAGTGTCATACCCCAATTTTGTCCGGGCATGTTAAATTTTCATAATTTCGATTTCATTTTTCAGTTTACATCATATGCATAGCGTGACATGCATTTCATCATGAATAACACCTGAAATGTCAGTCAGAATGACTTTATTTGAGAATACAGAAAAATCGGTTGAATCGTCAAAATTTGAGGAAATACTGTATTTTTAATAAGTATGTTTTGTCTTGACAATTTTAGTGTGACCAGTTCTTTTTTTGTACTCGATTTCTATTTTTTAATTGGTCAAATATTCAAATTTTAGTTAGTTTTAAGTATTAGCTATTTAATTAAATTTTGGTTAGTTTTTTTTATATTATTGATTTAATTAAATATTAGTTGATTTTTAAATTTTAGTTTATTCAATTAAATATTAATTAGATTTTCTAAAATATTAGTTAATTTTTTTTATATATATTAGTTAGATTTTTTTTAATATTAGTTAGTTAATTAAAATAGGTAGAATTTATTTTAATCAAATGTCAATTAGTTTTTTTTATTATTAATGTTTTTATGAGATTGTTAAAATAAATGAATAAATGTTTTAGCCTTGGATTCTCTTTTGGTTTGCCAGCTGTTATCTCACAAATATCTCACACTCCCTCAAAAATCTCTCTTCCCATTATCTCTCTGAAAAAAGAAAACAAAATTGAAAAAATCTTTCTTCTTATCCTCTTACACGCGTCACTCTCTGGCCACTCGTTTTCTCCACTCACATTCCTCATAACGAACCTCCACCCGCTCTCATTCTCATCGCTACAACTCTGTCCTTCATTCTCTCACACACAAGTCTCTCATTACCTCACTCTCATCATAACAACTCACTCCATCTCACTCATCACTCAAAAACCTTCTTCCACACATCTCTCACACTCCCAAAACCCTCACCGTGTGCCGCCACTACCTTCAACATCACCCTAACCTAAATCGCTCAATCCGTCTTCATCGCGACCCATTCACCTTCAACCCATTCCGGTTTCAACATCATCAATGCCATGCAAAACCACCGGTGAAACCCCAAATCCGTCACCGCACCACACTCCTCCGCTCACCCTCACGAAACCCAACCCTCAAATTTCCCATTTCTTTTCCTTTCGCAAACTCCAGGTACTCTTGCTCGAAATCACTAAGTTGACGTTTGCTCTGCAAACGTTGATTTAACGTTTCCAAAATTTATATAATTCTATTTGTGGATGCTGTTGATGCATGTGTTTCTGTTTGTTGGGATGTTGAATCCATCATCCTTTGAGTAGCAAGATCGTCACGGCTGCCGACGACGTTGTTTCAAGGATGTATCACAAACTTGCTGAAATTCTGGACACTACGAACAGGTCAAGCTGCTGTTGAGTACAGATCGAGGTTGAGTTGCTAGACGGGAACGCCGAGTCGGTTACGACATGTTGTTGCTGTAGCTTTGATTTCCTGCACAGGTTATGGTTCGTTTTTAGCAATATAAAGTAGTGATTTATTACTGGTGCGGTCACCACCAACAAAGCATCCCAGATAGCCAACACCGACGATATTACGGTAACGGTGTGCATTACATTCTCCGCAAAGCTGTATTATTTGTTGTAAATTATTTGAATCCTGATTGTTTACCGTCATGTACATTGATCTTGTTTGAGCACTGTGATATGATCGTTATATTTTGGTTCAAGAACCTTGTTGTTGCGGAGTTTTCATTCGTGGCTTTCGCGCCTCAGGGTCCAGGTTGTAACCTTGTTTCCATCCTCATTTTAAAGTCTTTCAATGTGCTTACTATGTTCTTTTTACTGAACTGTTGATTAGAAACATGAATTTGTTTTGTTGATTATACTCCCTGGATGTGATTAATGGACTATGGGTTTGTTTACGTTTTGGTTTCTTTTGAATGAGAACTGATTGTCATATTCCGGATTTGGATATCATCACAGCATGTGGAGTTCTTTTTCTTCTCCTTTTTTTAAGATAGACTTGCATTTTGCGTACTGCAGTATGGAGGGATGGGTGAGAACTGTAATGTGGTGTTGTGTCTTGGTCTTTGTGATACCAATTATCAGCAGTAGTGCATAAGGTCCATAAAATGTTACACAAAAATTCACAAATACTACAAGAGCGTTTCGAGTATAGATAGGAGATGATGACATGAGATCTATAATATGCAGATTCGGATTCGGCAATTTCATGCCGACATACCACCAAATTCTCAATACACTATCAGAATATTTCACCGATTTTTTTCTCTTTGAACTTAATTAATCGATTAAAATCTTTAATTAGTTTAATTTCTATTAATCAATTTTAATTAACTTAATTATTTAATTTAATTAAATAATTTTGATAATTAATTTTAATTAATTTAATTAATTAATTTAATTAATTTTTTAATAAATTAATTTTGTTTCTAAAAAAAAAGAAATTGATTAACTACTTCTGATCACAAATTTCACATCATTTCAAACAAAATTATTTCATAAACCATTCCAAATCATCTTTTCATAAATCATTTTAAATTTCAATTTTATTTCAATTCAAAACACACAAACCAATTTCAAAAAGCACAAATCACAATTCTCGATTTAAAGTCGAGCCCTCTTTCAAAACACCCTTGTAAGTCGATTGCTTTTAAAGCATCACCATCGACCTCACATAGCTTACTCTTGGGCTTCCTTACAATGAAACCTACTTGGTTATTGATTAATCGAGTAGATGAAATAATACACTAAATAAACTCTTTTCCTTCATAAACACAAATTCAAATCATTTTGCCAATCAACTCGATTTCTAAAGTTTTTTCTCTTTCAAACATAAACATTGGGATGAAAAGGAGAATAGTAAGCTTCCGCTTCACTATCTCTCGACTATTCGAATAATTGGCGTACGCCATATTGCTCGGATTTTCGTCATTCAAATAAAACCCTTTCAATCAATACACTCCTCAAAACCTTTTAATAATTAATCTTTGAATGAAAAGGAGAATAGTGAGCATCCGCTTCATTATCTCTCGATTATACGAATAATTGGCGTACGCCATATTGCTCGGATTTTCGTCATTCAAATAAAACCCTAATAATCATACACCTTCAAATCACATCTTCTAAATCAACTACAAACCCTAAATCCTTTTAATTTCACATTTCAGATGAAAAGAGGATAGGAGGCGTACGCCTCACTATCTTTCGATTATTCGAATAATTGGCGTACGCCACATTGCTCGAATCTTCGTCATCAATTCAAAACCACAATCGAATAAACTCAAATCATCTTTCGATCAAAACCTACCAATTCAAATACAAATTATTTTCACAAATCCTATACAACATCTAAACATATTTTTTACAATTTAAACCTCGGATGATAAAAGATGAGAGGCGTACGCCTCGCCATCTCTCGATTATTTGAATAATTGGCGTACGCCATATTGCACAAATTATCGACTTCCGACTAAAACACGTTAAATAAACTTGGATAAAGGAATAAGTGGCGTACGCCTCATTATCCTTTGAATAAGCAAGTAGGAGGCGTACACCTCACTACCGTGCATATTCAACATCCATAAACAAACTTTCAAAATAATCTGAATGAAAAAGGAATAGAAGGCGAACGCCTTATTACTCCTCGAAAGAATTGGACGATTGGTGAACACCACATTGCTCAATCTTTCGTCGTTCTCCAAAAAACATTTCAAAAACAAATCAAACCTAACTTCTCGCCCCCGAGCGATCGAAACCAATCAAACATCAAACACATCAATTCAACTTGTCACCCTCGCGTGGCCAAAACCCTTTTAAAAAAGAACACTGTCAATCCTTTCTAATGCGCACAACAAACCAGTGCATAAGCCTCCGCCGAGAGTAGACAAGCCAGCGTTTAGCCGTTAGAACGCCGACCTACACAGTCGTTCGAACAAAACACACCAAAATCGTAGTTCCCCGAACTACAAATGCTCTGATTTCCTTATTGCACTATAAGGATACGTAGGCAGGAGATTGCTGTATCTTCGCGAGCACACTAATAAAAAACCTCCCTTTTTTCCATTCTGAGGTCTTCATCCATCTCTATCCAATATCTAATTACCCGAAGAAAAGCAAATAACATGTAATTAACATTCAAATAGCAAATTGGACTAAAAGGTTCCCGTTGAGTACAACGGACGTGAGGGGTGCTAATACCTTCCCCTTACGTAATTGACTCCCGAACCCGAATATGGTTGCGACGACCATTATTCTATTTTTTAAAAAGGTTTTATCGATATTTTCCTATTCCTTCATTGGGATAAATAAAGTTCGGTGGCGACTCTGTTCGAACATAATTTTTCCGCGACCATCGCGAGGAATCGCATTTTTCGAGGTGCGACAGATGGCGACTCCACTGGGGACTATAGCTCCATGCTAGAGAGAGTCAGGCCTAATTTAGTTCAAATTTCTATGAATGTTAAAATATTGTTTTCTTCCTTTTTACTTCTTTATATCTTGTTGCATTATTTATGCTATGTGATTTATTCTGCTATTATGTTGGGTGATCTATGGTTTCTGACACATGTTGTGAGATAAGCTCCGTACCCGAGCTTTGAGAAGAACTTAGAACCCGGAGTTGTGTAGTATTGAACCGAGGGGTGTACACCTCATTGGGACAATACGAGAACTCCACCTAGAGTAGATCTGTTCAGAATTTCCATCATAATATGGCTAGCCCATTATTGCGAGGAAACGTTGAACATGATCCATGACTCTGGGAACCTCATCTTAAAATGAAGTCCGTCTTCATGATTGGCGATCGTGTAGTATTGAACCGAAGGGTCTACACCCTGTTCGAACAATACGAGGATCCCACTTAGAATAGACCGATTCAGAATTTCCATTCCGATGTGGCTAGCCCATTATTGCGATGGAAGACTGAACTTGGTCCATGACTCTAAGGTTCTTATCCTGAAAACAAATAACCTTAGGAGCCATCCTTTGTGTGTGGGGTAGAGAACATAGAACCTCCTTATAGGGTGTAGCATATGATACTCGTGTTATCCTGGATCCTAACTATACCTAAATTACATTTCCTTTGCATACCTAAATACAAAATTTCATGCATTCTCATCTCATCAGCATAAATTGCATATCATTTTCATAAACAAAAAAACTCATCTCATCCTTTGTCCATAACCCGCAGTTGAATTCCCGACATTCGTATCAGACTTGAAGTGGCTCTGAAAAGATTATGGATCTGTTGGAGCAAAACCACATTGCATTGAGAGGAGATGTGGACTCAATGAAAAACCAGATAGACCAACTTGTAGAGGCTATGATAGCTTTAGCAAATAAGGAGGACAACATTCAACAAACTGCAGTTATCGAAAATGTTATTCTAGCTCCAGTAAATAGTCCTACCCAACCTCAGCTTGCGAGAACCCCGGTTGATAACTCTGTTGTACAAGAACGTCATATCATTCGAGATTCCTCTTGCCATGATGATGTTGAATATCATAGCTTTGCATTCTCAGTGCCGGATTCCAATGGGACAAGCCTGGTGGTTAATATTGAACAGCCACAAGATGATGAGATTGCTGAAAGATGCCATGTGCTAGAGAAAAAACTCAAGGCCATAGAAGGACAAGATACTGTTGAACAGAGTGCCTTAGACATGTGTTTGGTACCTGGCCTAGTTATACCCCCAAAATTTAAAGTACCAGAATTTGAGAAGTACAAAGGGGATAGCTGTCCAAAGCACCATTTGGTGATGTTTTGTCGAAAAATGATCTCTCATGCCCACGATGATAAGCTAATGATTCACTGTTTTCAGGACAGTTTGACTAGGGCATCATTGAGTTGGTATATGAAGTTAGAAAGGAACCATGTTCAGTCATGGATAGACCTAGCTAATGCCTTTTTGAAGCAGTACAAATACAATTTGGACATGGCTCCCGATCGCATGCAGTTGAGAACCTTGTCTCAGGAAAGCAACGAATCCTTCAGAGGGTATGCCCAAAGATGGAAAGAGTTTGCAGCTCGTGTTGAACCACCACTCTTAGACAAAGAAGTGATGGAATTATTCAGGGATACCTTGCAAAGTCCTTACTTCGAAAGGATGATCAGCAGTGCAACATCAGACTTCGCTCACTTGGTGTCAATTGGAGAACGCATCGAGAATGGCCTCAAAAGTGGAAAAATCCAATGCGCCTCAAATAGCCAGAGCATGGAGAGTGAATCTATTCCTAGTTCCCAAAAGGAAGAAGAAGCTGAAATTAACGCAGTCTGGGAAGCTCCACAAGCTTCACACCAGACACCATTCTCTCCACATGGTCAGTATCCTACAAGTCAAGGACCTCCTCAATATCAACGATGGATTCCACCTCAACAGCCATACAAACGACATAACACTTCACATCAGCAGCGCCAACATGCTCAACAGAGGCCAAGGAAGCCAGAGAGACATATTGATCCACTTCCAATGCCATACAGTCAAGTACTTCCATATTTGATTAAGAGGGGATTGATAGTGCCAAAGGAGCTAAAACCAGTAAGTCCTCCATATCCACCAGGCTATGACGCCAACGCCCGGTGTGACTTCCATGCTGGGGCACAGGGGCATTCAAACTGAAGGCTGCAAAGTGCTTAAGAGTAAAGTACAAACCCTGCTTGATTCCAAGATGTTCTCATTTGCGCCTCGAAGCTTGCAAATCAGTAATACTGCTTCGCCTAGTTGTGCGGGTCCATCAGTCCAAACGGTGGAGGAGATTTCCGAGAATAGGTCTGAAGATGATTATCATACTAGTCTCGATGAGGAGAAATACCATTACTCTGAAGAAGGCTAGCCCAGCAGTGAGCCAGGCACGAGAGAGATTCCTCTGCACTGGCAACCATTTGGCTACTCCTCGCATTTCATTTGTATTTTTCTTTGCATGTTAAGTACTTATCTGCTTCCAAGTATTGTTGATTTCCTTTAATGGTAATATTAATGAAATGATTATGCATGTTTTGAACGAATCCTTTCGTATTCACTCATTTTTTCCATTGATATAAAAAAAATATTTCTCCCATTCACTTATCAAACTGTTGTTTTAGCAAAGATTGAAGGGAGGATGACGAAAACACAATACTCATAATTGTTGATTGTATGCTTTCGGATAAAACCTTACTAATGATTTACAGGCATTGTTTCAAATCCCCAAACACTGGAGAGATAAGGAGTTAATCCCTAGTCAACCACTTCGAACCTAGAAGTAGGAGTTTCTTTCGGATTTACAAACCCTTACATTTAACCTGGGGCAAGGTAGTGCTTAGTTAATTTGACTACGCATTCAAATTACAAGATGAGACATCCCGTATGAGGATCAACCACATGCCATTCTTCGCACACATCCTGAACTGTCGAGGGAACCTTGAAAAATACCAAAGTTATGTCGGTTGTTCTTCAATGACCAATGACTTGGCAGTCATAATCTTCCACAAAAAAATCAAAGAAAGAGCCCGCTAAGTCGAACACCCAAAAAGGAGACTTAGGCAAAAATAGGGGCAATCCCGGTGGACCAAAGCTTAAAAAAGTTGTCCAGGCAAAAGTTAGGGATCGAAACAAAGATCAAAAGAGGTCACGAAAACCCTCAACAAAACAAAACAAGATTCGGTGACCACCATATCAAGAATCAATGGGGCATGGACATCTATGAAGAGCAAAATGAGGTGACTGCCATTTCAAGCGAATCTTGGATCCTCATCTTTACACCATTGAACTCTGTTAAAAGTCAAATGTGTGTGTTGAGTTAACTGGACATAGGATTGGAGATCATCATGAAGAAGGGGTGGGTTAAAACAAAATTTGAGCCTTATATCCTTTTGTTCAAAAACCGTGAACCAGGCCACGTTATAACCCTCAAAAGACCTAATTGAAGTAGGGTTTATTCTGAAAGCATACTACAGCAAGGTTGCGTAAACTGACTCCTAAATATTTGCTAAATCACCTGTATTGGCATCATGTTCTCACTGTATCTTTCACACACTAGCTAAATTAGCAATGCGTTTGAACTAATGGTTCATTCGTCACACACTATCACATCACTTCAATAAATGATTTTTCAAACCTGCATGAACGTCGCATTAAAATTACCATTGATTAAATAAACAATTTTAACTGCAAGTAATGTACTTAACATCAAGGAAACTTCAAAGAAGCAATCGGAGAAGAACTTGATCATTCGTCGGTGCTGACCTGAACCAAGACTGCTTCCTAACCCTATGGATTAGGGGCATGGTATATAATGACTATAAATTGGTCAGTTGAAAGACAAATCTCCAAGCATCAGTTGATCAAGGAGGCAAATCTTTTCAAAATATCCAGTCAATCTGGGGCACGCCTTTCAAAATCTCAATCAGGGGCAAAACACTACAAGACTCATACACTGGGGCAAAATTTGGTTCAGTCCATGGTATAATCATTCCCAGAGTTTCCTTTCAAAGGCGAATTCCTTCAAAGACCCTACAGGCTGGGGAAGACAAGGTCGCAAAGAGCCTTAGGGCAGAGCAAAAGCACAATCATCATGCATTGATTACGTCGCTACGCTCACAAAATTATTTGTAAACCATCAAGGCATATCAGGCAAAGAAGTCGAGGTTCTCTCAAGAACAAATACACAGTCTGTCAGCAAATGATCAAACTTGGGGCACCAAAAGCATCCACATCTATCTTCTGATCATCGCATCGTCAAAATACAGAATGTCGGGAAGTCAAAACCTTTCACCAACCAAAGTCCAATCCAAATTGGCAATTACCAGAAAAAACCAAAGTCCAATCCATATTGGCAACTACCAAAAATAAAAGTCCATTTTAAAACCAAAGTCCAATCCCTATTGGCATCTTCAAAACCAAAGTCCAATCCATATTGGCAACCACTGAAAGTCCACTTTGCTGGCATCTTCATAAACTCAAATCCAATCAACATTGGTACCCAGAAAGTCTCACCTTCAAAAAAGGAGATCAATCCAGAAACAACCAATAATCCTCTTGCATTACCACATGCACTGCATACAATAAACACACATGACTTTCCTTCCAAATAAGGAAGTTGCATATCAAAGATCTCTCTCACAAAAATAAGAAATTTTCATTAACATGCATCATACGCATGCACAACATCATAATTCTTTCCCATCAACCCTTTGATGGACGTAACCTGATCCCTCTTTTCCATCAGCCCTCTGATGATGACATTTCACAACAAATTTTTCCACCAACCCTTTGGTGATGCCATTCCATAGTGAAGTCTCTTTTCCGTCAACCCTTTGACGATGACCAAATTTTTCCACCAACCCTTTGGTGATGCCACTCCATAGTGAAGTCTCTTTTCCGTCAACCCTTTGACGATGACCAAATTTTTCCATCAACCCTTTGGTGATGCCACTCCATAGTGAAGTCTCTTTTCCGTCAACCCTTTGATGATGACCAAATTTTTCCACCAACCCTTTGGTGATGCCACTCCATAGTGAAGTCTCTTTTCCGTCAACCCTTTGACGATGACCAAAATTTTCCATCAACCCTTTGGTGATGCCACTCCATAGTGAAGTCTCTTTTCCGTCAACCCTTTGACGATGACCATACTTTTCCACCAACCCTTTGGTGATGCCACTCCATAGTGAAGTTTCTTTCCGTCAATCCTTTGACGATGATACTACATATACAATCTTTTCCACCAACCCTTTGGTGATGCCACTCTATAGTGAAGTTTCTTTCCGTCAACCCTTTGACGATGACAGTTACCTTTTCCATCAGCCCTCTGATGATGATAAAATTTTCCACCAACCCTTTGGTGATGCCACTCCATAGTGAAGTCTCTCTTCCATCAGCCCTCTGATGACGATATTTTACAAAATTTCTTTTCCACCAACCCTTTGGTGATGCCACTCCATAGTGAGGTTTTTTTTACACCAACCCTTTGGTGATGCCATCCTTTACCTCTTTCCGTCAACCCATTGACGATGACAACTACCTTTCCATCAACCCTCTGATGATGATCTTTTCCATCAACTCTTTGATGATGATGTTCCCCAATAATTTCAAAAAAATAAAACCCTACAAAAACATTCAATTACACAATTGCATTCCCACATGCATCACATGCATCATTCCACGCATAATTTTCCTGCCAATTAGGAAGATTCATCAAACACAATCCTATCAATCATCAGCATACCCATGCATAAGCACTCCCGTCAAAACGGAAATTTCATAAAAATGAATAAAATTACTCGCATTCATGCATACACATCCTAAATATCCCTAACAATTGCATCCCTTCATGCATCTAATGCATCATCCCATGCATGGCATTGCCACCCAGAGTGGACCATTATACAAAAAAACATAACAAAATATCAAGATCCAGGGTCATTCATATGTATCCCGGACTTTCCTCATTTAATTCAATAAAGTTATTATCTTGCATGTGCTCGTGGAATTATTTCCCAGCCAGTCATTCTTCAAATTTGTGATTAATAATGATATTTCCCAACATCTTTGCTATCATTGCTCCCCAAGCAGAGGTTACCCTAAAAAGTCTCTTATGAGCTTTTCCACTGCAGAGCATTTATAGTAAATCTCTTCCAAAAAGAGTCTTGTCTAAAATATTTCCCCCAACAGATAAACATCTGAGATACTGCTTCATTTATATGGAGAATCTTAGTTGTCTGTTTGAGATGCTGCTTCATCAATATGAAGAGTCTCATTCAGTTTTTAGGGATACTGCTCTAGTATCCTCGAAGAGTCTTTGATTTAATTAAGGTATCATTCCCTTATTCGGAATATCTTAATTCTATCGTATAAGATGCTGCTTCGACTCGATACAGAGAATCTCATTTCTGCTGTTTGAGATGCTGCTTCATCAATATGAAGAGTCTCATTCATTTTTAGAGATACTGCTCTAGGTATCCTCAGAGAATCTTAGATACGGTTGAGGTATCATTCCCTTGTCGGAATATCTCAATTATATCATATAAGGTACTGCTTCGTTGATCCTCAGAGAATCTCGTGCGTTCAAATCGAGACATTGTTCTGCTAATTATCAGAAAGTCTTAGATACAGTTGAGGTATCATTCCATTATTGGAATATCTCGATTATGACATCCAAGATACTGTTTTGACGATTCCCAGAGAGTCTTGACTGTTTCATTTTACATTCTAATTGCATTCTCTTTCTACATTTCCCCATTGCATTTCAAAGGACAAAATTTGGGTCTTTTCGTATTTAATTATCTTCCACCACGAATGTACAAAGACTACTGTCATTTATACTTTCTGGTTCAAGGTAATTAAATAGGGGCAGCTGTCATACCCCAATTTTGTCCGGGCATGTTAAATTTTCATAATTTCGATTTCATTTTTCAGTTTACATCATATGCATAGCGTGACATGCATTTCATCATGAATAACACCTGAAATGTCAGTCAGAATGACTTTATTTGAGAATACAGAAAAATCGGTTGAATCGTCAAAATTTGAGGAAATACTGTCAATTAGTTTTTTTTATTATTAATGTTTTTATGAGATTGTTAAAATAAATGAATAAATGTTTTAGCCTTGGATTCTCTTTTGGTTTGCCAGCTGTTATCTCACAAATATCTCACACTCCCTCAAAAATCTCTCTTCCCATTATCTCTCTGAAAAAAGAAAACAAAATTGAAAAAATCTTTCTTCTTATCCTCTTACACGCGTCACTCTCTGGCCACTCATTTTCTCCACTCACATTCCTCATAACGAACCTCCACCCGCTCTCATTCTCATCGCTACAGCTCTGTCCTTCATTCTCTCACACACAAGTCTCTCATTACCTCACTCTCATCATAACAGCTCACTCCATCTCACTCATCACTCAAAAACCTTCTTCCACACATCTCTCACACTCCCAAAACCCTCACCGTGCGCCGCCACCACCTTCAACATCACCCTAACCTAAATCGCTCAATCCGTCTTCATCGCGACCCATTCACCTTCAACCCATTCCGGTTTCAACATCATCAATGCCATGCAAAACCACCGGTGAAACCCCAAATCCGTCACCGCACCACACTCCTCCGCTCACCCTCACGAAACCCAACCCTCAAATTTCCCATTTCTTTTCCTTTCGCAAACTCCAGGTACTCTTGCTCGAAATCACTAAGTTGACGTTTGCTCTGCAAACGTTGATTTAACGTTTCCAAAATTTATATAATTCTATTTGTGGATGCTGTTGATGCAGGTGTTTCTGTTTGTTGGGATGTTGAATCCATCATCCTTTGAGTAGCAAGATCGTCACGGCTGCCGACGACGTTGTTTCAAGGATGTATCACAAACTTGCTGAAATTCTGGACACTACGAACAGGTCAAGCTGCTGTTGAGTACAGATCGAGGTTGAGTTGCTAGACGGGAACGCCGAGTCGGTTACGACATGTTGTTGTTGTAGCTTTGATTTCCTGCACAGGTTATGGTTCGTTTTTAGCAATATAAAGTAGTGATTTATTACTGGTGCGGTCACCACCAACAAAGCATCCCAGATAGCCAACACCGACGATATTACGGTAACGGTGTGCATTACATTCTCCGCAAAGCTGTATTATTTGTTGTAAATTATTTGAATCCTGATTGTTTACCGTCATGTACATTTATCTTGTTTGAGCACTGTGATATGATCGTTATATTTTGGTTCAAGAACCTTGTTGTTGCGGAGTTTTCATTCGTGGCTTTCGCGCCTTAGGGTCCAGGTTGTAACCTTGTTTCCATCCTCATTTTAAAGTCTTTCAATGTGCTTACTATGTTCTTTTTACTGAACTGTTGATTAGAAACATGAATTTGTTTTGTTGATTATACTCCCTGGATGTGATTAATGGACTATGGGTTTGTTTACGTTTTGGTTTCTTTTGAATGAGAACTGATTGTCATATTCCGGATTTGGATATCATCACAGCATGTGGAGTTCTTTTTCTTCTCCTTTTTTAAGATAGACTTGCATTTTGCGTACTGCAGTATGGAGGGATGGGTGAGAACTGTAATGTGGTGTTGTGTCTTGGTCTTTGTGATACCAATTATCAGCAGTAGTGCATAAGGTCCATAAAATGTTACACAAAAATTCACAAATACTACAAGAGCGTTTCGAGTATAGATAGGAGATGATGACATGAGATCTATAATATGCAGATTCGGATTCGGCAATTTCATGCCGACATACCACCAAATTCTCAATACATTATCAGAATATTTCACCGATTTTTTTCTCTTTGAACTTAATTAATCGATTAAAATCTTTAATTAGTTTAATTTCTATTAATCAATTTTAATTAACTTAATTATTTAATTTAATTAAATAATTTTGATAATTAATTTTAATTAATTTAATTAATTAATTTAATTAATTTTTAATAAATTAATTTTGTTTCTAAAAAAAAAGAAATTGATTAACTACTTCTGATCACAAATTTCACATCATTTCAAACAAAATTATTTCATAAACCATTCCAAATCATCTTTTCATAAATCATTTTAAATTTCAATTTTATTTCAATTCAAAACACACAAACCAATTTCAAAAAGCACAAATCACAATTCTCGATTTAAAGTCGAGCCCTCTTTCAAAACACCCTTGTAAGTCGATTGCTTTTAAAGCATCGCCATCGACCTCACATAGCTTACTCTTGGGCTTCCTTACAATGAAACCTACTTGGTTATTGATTAATCGAGTAGATGAAATAATACACTAAATAAACTCTTTTCCTTCATAAACACAAATTCAAATCATTTTGCCAATCAACTCGATTTCTAAAGTTTTTTCTCTTTCAAACATAAACATTGGGATGAAAAGGAGAATAGTAAGCTTCCGCTTCACTATCTCTCGACTATTCGAATAATTGGCGTACGCCATATTGCTCGGATTTTCGTCATTCAAATAAAACCCTTTCAATCAATACACTCCTCAAAACCTTTTAATAATTAATCTTTGAATGAAAAGGAGAATAGTGAGCATCCGCTTCATTATCTCTCGATTATACGAATAATTGGCGTACGCCATATTGCTCGGATTTTCGTCATTCAAATAAAACCCTAATAATCATACACCTTCAAATCACATCTTCTAAATTAACTACAAACCCTAAATCCTTTTAATTCCACATTTCAGATGAAAAGAGGATAGGAGGCGTACGCCTCACTATCTTTCGATTATTCGAATAATTGGCGTACGCCACATTGCTCGAATCTTCGTCATCAATTCAAAACCACAATCGAATAAACTCAAATCATCTTTCGATCAAAACCTACCAATTCAAATACAAATTATTTTCACAAATCCTATACAACATCTAAACATATTTTTTACAATTTAAACCTCGGATGATAAAAGATGAGAGGCGTACGCCTCGCCATCTCTCGATTATTTGAATAATTGGCGTACGCCATATTGCACAAATTATCGACTTCCGACTAAAACACGTTAAATAAACTTGGATAAAGGAATAAGTGGCGTACGCCTCATTATCCTTTGAATAAGCAAGTAGGAGGCGTACGCCTCACTACCGTGCATATTCAACATCCATAAACAAACTTTCAAAATAATCTGAATGAAAAAGGAATAGAAGGCGAACGCCTTATTACTCCTCGAAAGAATTGGACGATTGGTGAACACCACATTGCTCAATCTTTCGTCGTTCTCCAAAAAACATTTCAAAAACAAATCAAACCTAACTTCTCGCCCCCGAGCGATCGAAACCAATCAAACATCAAACACATCAATTCAACTTGTCACCCTCGCGTGGCCAAAACCCTTTTAAAAAAGAACACTGTCAATCCTTTCTAATGCGCACAACAAACCAGTGCATAAGCCTCCGCCGAGAGTAGACAAGCCAGCGTTTAGCCGTTAGAACGCCGACCTACACAGTCGTTCGAACAAAACACACCAAAATCGTAGTTCCCCGAACTACAAATGCTCTGATTTCCTTATTGCACTATAAGGATACGTAGGCAGGAGATTGCTGTATCTTCGCGAGCACACTAATAAAAAACCTCCTTTTTTTCCATTCTGAGGTCTTCATCCATCTCTATCCAATATCTAATTACCCGAAGAAAAGCAAATAACATGTAATTAACATTCAAATAGCAAATTGGACTAAAAGGTTCCCGTTGAGTACAACGGACGTGAGGGGTGCTAATACCTTCCCCTTACGTAATCGACTCCCGAACCCGAATATGGTTGCGACGACCATTATTCTATTTTTTAAAAAGGTTTTATCGATATTTTCCTATTCCTTCATTGGGATAAATAAAGTTCGGTGGCGACTCTGTTCGAACATAATTTTTCCGCGACCATCGCGAGGAATCGCATTTTTCGAGGTGCGACACATAGCATAACATGTCTTTCTTCATGCATAATACTTAAAAAAATAACTAAAATAAATTTTCAGATCTACAAACATATCGGTTGAATCAATTTTCAAATGTACATAAAATTAGCAGGCGAAAAGTTTCAAAATCGAGCTCGCAGATGTCAGTGTTATTAATCTACGGTTTGCGTAGTTTAACTTGGCGTGTTCATTTGATTTTTTCGACTACTTTTTCAGTCGCATTTTGATCAGCTTAAGCCTTTTCAACCGAGTATTTTTTTACTTCAAAATTTGATCAAAATCTGTATATTTTCGAAAAATTTATTTAGCACCGATCATTTTAGTGTATTCAATTTAATTTTTCGAAAACTTTTACGTTTGATTTTTGTTCATTTTTATCTTTTTATCAAATTGATTAGAATAATTTTTTACAGTGTTTATTTAAAAAGATGAGAATGTCACTTGATTTAATTGATTTAATCTCATTTAAATCAATTAAAGTATCTAGAATATAGATAACTTTAACATTTTAAATTAATTTGTATTTCTCTGATTCAATTCAATCTGGATCATTGATTCAAATTAATCAAAGATCCACAATTGTTATTCATGTGATGATAACCGTTTTCTCTCTCCATAAAGGTTCATCGGATCTCTCACACTCCAATCAATACACTCCACGCGTCAACACATCACCCTCTCTCAAATTATCAGCAAGATTAATACTCTCTCTCTCACTCATATGGATAGTGGAGAAAAACAAAAAGAAGAAAATCAGTTTTCTGCAAAGTTCCCTACTACAAAAATGGAACCCACTCTCCATCAATAAAACTCATTCACTTTTACTCACCACCATGTAAATCTCAAAACAAATCACCATACGCACAAGTATCCATTCTGTTTTCATTTTTTCGGCGATACGAACAACAACAGCACCTCAACGGTGAAATCAAACACAATAGCATTCACACCAACAAGAAACAAGCGCAGCTTGTTGTGCGAAATAGATCCTGAATGATGTAGAGTCTGCATCAACATCACTAAAAAAAGGTGGTGGCAATATCAATTTAAGGAACACCTTCGGGCTGACTCCTCTTCATGTTGCAGCTTGGAGAAACCACATTCCCATTGTAAAGAGGCTTCTTGCAGCTGGTGCATATCCAGATATTCGAGTATGGCAACTTTTTTCTTCTAGTTTTGCATATATGTGTTTGTCTTTTTTATAAGAAGCTTTCATTTTGTGACTGTTTCTTCATATTTTATCTATGTGTTTGTCTTTATAACTTGGAACTGTCGTTCTTCATTTTTATGCTAATCACCTTTTGTACATTACACAATGAATGGTTGTTTAAGGACTTGACCATGAACCGACCTTGAACTAAGTCAGAAAATGATTGAAAATATATGAATAATTTTTGGTAAATTTAAAACTGCACATGAAGGAAATTTCGGGGTTAACAGGTACAATTTTCTAACGTTTAACTTAATTTGCGGGATCGACATTGTTTATATGTCGTTTTGTCGTTGATTGTTCTTTGGATACATTTGTATAAAATTGATGTTGCTTTCCTGAGTAACTTTCATTAGGTTGATGTGCTATCCTCTTTAGGTTTATCTTCATTGTAAATATAACATTGTGTTGCTATTGACTTTTGTTTAATTTCATTGTGATAAATCGATTTAAATTCGTGTATTCGATTTTTATGTGTCGTTATGCCGCCGAATTTCAGTTGATATATTAATTTGATTCCGCCGCATTATGACCCTTGTGAATGACATTCCATTCATGTTGTCATTATGCACAAACCAACTTTGAGTATATTGTGGTTAACTCGCATCAATTATTTTATATTCGATCTTGTTGCTTATTCTTTAATTTAATTAATTAATTAATTAATTGAAGTTTTTGTTTAATTAGATAGTTTTATTAATTAACTTAATTATTTGATTACATTAATTGTCAATTAAAAAATTTTGATAATTAATTTTAATTAGCTTAATTAGATGATTTATCAAAATTCAACCAAATGATTTTGATGATTAAAAAATTGATCGACATATGTCTATCATTTCAACAATCTTTCATCGTAAACAATCCATCTGATTTCATAATCGCTTCGACTTCAAACCATTTTCATAATCCAAATTAAATCATTCTCACTAATGCAAGTACTTGATCCAATGTCAAGTACTTCGTTTGTGCGATTCAATCCTTTCCCCTCGACTAAAACACAACACTAATCTCTTTTTTCACCAAACATTAAAGAAAAAGGTTCTTGGAGTCTCGCATTCATTGAATCTTCGAATGAATGCTCTCGAGGCACACGTCTTGGGTTAGTTTTTCATTCACTCTTTTCGTTTCTAAAACACTTAACATAAAAACTTGGACGGAAGTAAGGGCCATTGGAGTCTAGCATTTTAGTGGAATCTTTGAACAATCTTTTGAATGTTCATTATCCATCAAACAATTTCATAAATACATTGAATGAAAAAGGTATCATTGAGGTCTAGAATTCTGGTAATATCCCAAACTTGGTTCCGAGGCTTACGTATCGTTCTCATTAAACATTCGTCAATCACCTTAAAAAACACGCAACACATCAAACTTACTTTCTCGCCCCCGTGCGATTGAAAACCTTTCGTAAGAGTACATTTGTCTAATCCCTTCTAACACATACAAACTTGCGCTTAAGCCTCCACCGCAAGTAAGCAAACCATGTTTTACCATTAGAATGTGATCTAGACACATGTTCACCCTAACAAACTTCAACCAATAAAACCTATTTTCTTGCCCCGTGAGATCGAAACCTTTCCACAAACGGACATTGTTTAGTCTTTTCTAATGCATATACAACTAGCGCTTAAGCCTCTCATGTGTGAGCATACAACTAAATGTTTAAACTACTAGAACACGATCAAACAGGATCCATTCTACCATAAAACTAACAAACGTTAAGTCTCTCATCCGCGAGCAAACAAGCCAATGTTTAGTCGTTAGAATGCGACCTAAATATTCGTCCTCTAAAAAATCAATCAACCAACACTCTTGGCTATCAAGAACTACGTATCTTTGAGTTCTCCATCGCACCTGGAGATACGTAGGAGCGAGATTCACGTCTTGTCAAACACTATAATAAAAAACACCAAAATCATTTTTTTGTCTTGCCTAAAACTACGTAGCTTTAAATTCCTCATTGAACCTAAGGATACGTATGAGCAAGATTCGCAATCTTGTCAAACACCCAAATAAAAACCAATTTGCGACCCTTTTATTTTCTTTTATAATTATCAATAATTTGAAGAAAATAATTAACACAAGCCAATATTCATTGCAAGTTTTAACTAAAAGGTTCTCGTTGAGTACAACGGACGTGAGGGGTGTTAATACCTTCCCCTTGAGTAATCGACATCCCGAACCCGAATTTGGTTGCGACGATCATTTTCTATTTCTCTTCAAGGGTTTTATCGATTTTTTCCCTTTCCTTATTTGGAATAAAATAAAGTTCGGTGGCGACTCTGTTCAAATTATTTTTTCCGCAACCATCACGAAGGATCATATTTTTCGAGATGCGACACATGGAAGACAAGTTTAGATGCTCTATGGAGAGCACTCTGGTTTTCACAGTACAAAAGTGGTGTCTTAGAAAATGATGTGAAAATATCATAAAAGATATAAAAGCTAGACCAATTCACAAGTAGTTGTGGCTAGTTCTTGATATTCTGCTTCTGAAGAAGATCTAGACATTATCTTTTACTTTTTTGCCTTCCAAGATATGAGTGATGGTCATAGGAAGAAGGAATATAATGATGTAGATCTTCTTTAATCAATGAAGCTAGCCCAATATGCATCTGAGTATCCTAAGGTTTGCAAGTTAGAAGACCCATGAAATAGCACACAACAACCAAGATTATGCTTCAAGTATCTGATAACCCAACAAGTTGCTTGATAAAATGCACTTGTGTTGGATTTTGAATGAACGAACATAGTTGTTGTTAGCAAGAGTTATTTATGGAATTGTGTTATTTAATTATATCAGTCTTCTAGTGAGACTTTTTTAGGAAGTAATATATTCAAAAGGTTTACTTCCATCTTGATGCAGTTTTGTTGAAGGATACAAAGAAGCTGAAATAGATTTTGATCTCAATAATCTTGTATCATTCAATAGATATAATCAATACTTTCTTTCTGAAACAACAATACCTTATTTTAAGTGTGTCACCTTAAGACCAAAAAGTACTTCAAGGTTCCTAGGTTCTTGATTTTAAAATTATTTTTTAGAATACATTTCATGCAGTCGAATTTAGATAAGGAGGTTTCTCTTAGTATAATGTCCTCAACATATACTAGTATGACAATGATGTGATTGTCCCCTTTGAGAGTAAATATTGAATAATCTGAACTTGACTGAGTATATCCCAGCTTTAGAAGTAAATAAGTGAGTTTGTCATACCACATCCCACTAGATTGCTTTAAACCATATAAGCTCTTGACCAATTAACAAACCTGATTTGACTTGTCACATATGATTCCTTAAGGTACACTCATTTAGACATCTTCTTTTAAATATCCATGTAAGAATACATTGTTCACATATACCTAGTGTAAATTCTAATTCTTGATGGAAGCATTTGCAAGTAGAAATCCAACATATGAAAAAATTAAATCCCTCAATTTAACTATAACCTTTTACAACTAATGTTGAGGAAGTCCCAAAAAATTAAATCCCTCAATTTAACTATGATCTTTTGCAACCAATATTGATTTGTGCCTCTCTATAGATCGATTAACCATATGCTTGATTTGATAGACCCATATGCTGCCAATAGGTTTAATATTTAGTGGTAAATCAACCAACACCCAAGTATGATTATTGGCTAGTGCCTCTAATTCAGAATTTATAACTCTATGTCAATGTTCATATTTACAAGTTTCTTCATAGGTTCTAGGCTCTGAACCTTGTATGACATACATGCTAAAAGATTTATGAATGAAATACAAATATGCAAAGGAATGGAAATAACAAATGAGATAAATACCCGAAGATGCTGATTCCATTGAGTCATTTGATGTATTAAACATATAATCCTCTATATGAGTTGGAGCATGCATGTTCCTAATAGGTCTGGGTGAATTTTTGTTTTATTATATGAGATCCGAAGGTATGATGTGTTGTATGTAATCTATATTAGGATTAAGAGTATGTGAAGACTCATGTGAATCAAACGCTTAGGAAGGTTCTGTATTTAAAGGTGGTATGTCTGAGTTAAAATATGTGCGGTAGGGCCAATTTGGTTTATATGGAAAATCATGTTTATAATGAACAAATTTTCTGGATAGAGAGAGTTATTTGTTGTTGATATCTAAAAGAACAATTCATTTGTTACCTTGCTTATAGCCCAAGAAAATCCATTTCCTACCCTTATGATGAAGTTCATTTATGTGTGGATGAAGTGTTGATGCATATGCTGAAATTCCAAAGACCTTTAATGCATGAAAGTCAAGTTCCTCATTGTATAATATATAGTGAGGAAACTTATTTTCCAAAACAGGATCTTGAACTCTATCCAGGATGTAACATGCATGATTAACTACATTAGTCGAGAAACTTTAGGAATGTTGGATTTAAAAAATAGCGATCTTCCTATATTTAAAATGTGTTGATGTTTCCTCCACACCCTTCCATTTTTTTGGGAGATTCCACACAACTAGTTTGATGCAAAATTCTGTTAGATGAATATAAATTAGGCATAATGTATTTAGGGTCATTTTCACTTCTTATAGTTTTAACAGTTGATTTAAGTTGAACTTCCACCATTCTAATGAAATTAATAACATTTTATCTATTTTCACGTTTATTTTTCATAAAAATCAACTAAGTATACCTACTGCAATCATCTACGATTGTTAAAAAATAAGAATGACCATATAAGGCTTAATGGTTAGGGGATCTCAAATATCAAAATGAACAATATAAAAAGATTTTTTTTAGATTTATTTAAACTTGAAACATAGGGATATTTGTTATACTTGGCATAGTGAGAAACATCACAAACAACCTTTTAATCAACAACAAAGAAAAAACTAGAATGTAACGGTTGCATCCTAGAAAGGGACAAATGAACTGATATGAAATTCCACAAAGCATTATCTTTAAAAATATAAGAAGTATTTATGCTACATGAATATCTATACATGCTAAACAAATCATCTTCATAGATTGATAGTCCTAAATGAAACACTTAGTATCATTAAAACTAACATTATGTTCAAAATTTTCGCATAATTTGGAAACAAAAATTAAATTGACAAAGAAATCAAGTATGTAAAGAACATTAAAAAAAAGCAGGGAAGAACTTGAATATGGAAAACCATGTTTCGTGTGTGACTGCATTATTTTCCATTGGTCCTTTACCAAAATGAAGTGGAAGACCATGTTTTATGTAACAAACCTCAATAGTATGGTCAATTTTTCCACAATGAGTGCAAAATTCAGATTTAAATTTATTAGGATGGAAAGTGAAATTTCCAATTTCCAATATCCGGACTTGATTTCTTGAATCCGAATGACAGAAGGAAGTAAGTCTTTTGTAACTTCTGCATATCATTAGAGTACATCCTTGGTCTTTATACAGACTCAGAAATTTCAGCTATTCTAGGAAACATAATAATTAGTAAATACTTGACCTTCCAACTACAACAGACTCTTAATCTCTCCACTATCTTATTAATAAAACTCATTAACTATAACATTAAAGTTTATTCAACAAAACTCCTCCGTAAACTTAAATGTTTCTTCTATTCATCATGCCTATCAATTTCTTGCCTCTGTCGAAGATTTCTTTTGATAGTGGTTTTGTGAAAATGTCTGCTGCTTGATCCTTACTTGCTACATGCTTCAGTTCGACATTTCCTTCCTTCACGTGTTCTCGAATGAAGTGGAAGCGAACGTCAATGTGTTTGCTCCTTTCATGGTTTACTGGATTCTTTGCTAACTCAATTGCTGACCTGTTGTCAACTTATATTATTGTTGCACCTTTCTGTTTTAGCTCCATTTTACTCATCAATCTTCTGAGCCATATTGCATGACAAACGCACCAGGATGCTGCTACATATTCTGCTTCACATGTCGAAAGTGTTACTATTGGCTGCTTTTTAGAAAGCCAAGTGAATGCAGTATTTCCCATGAAGAACACATATCCATAAGTGCTTTTTCGATCGTCTATGTCTCCGCACCAATCACTGTCAGAGTAACCAACCAACTTGCATTTGTCTGAATTCGAGTAGAACATCCCAAGTGACACTGTTCCTTGGATGTACCTCAGAATTCGCTTCAATGCTTTCCAATGTGTGTAAACTGGCTCCTGCATGAATCGACTTACAATGCCTACACTTAATCAGATATCTGGTCTTGTACATGTGAGATAGCGAAGACTTCCTACCAAGCTTCGACACGTTCTCCTCCATCAAATTTTGACAACTTTGTTCCTGGTTCCATTGGCGTCGAAGCCGGATTACAGCTTTCCATCTTATATCTTTTCAAGATTTCTTTTGCATATTTTTCTTGTGAGATGAAGATTCCTGTTTCTTCTTGTCGAATTTCTAGACCAAGAAAGAATCTCATAAGGCCTAAGTCTGTCATCTCGAATTCACGTGTCATTGTGCTTTTGAATTCTTCTATCATCTGACATTACTGCCCAGAAAAATAAGATCATCAACATAGAGAGAAACAAGTAATACATTCCTTCCAATTTTCTTCACATAGAGGGCATGTTCGTACGGACATTGCTCGAACCCGTTCTCCTTGAAATATGCGTCGATACGTGTGTTCCATGCCCGCGGTGCTTGCTTCAGCCCATATAGCACTTTCTTCAATTTCAGTACCTTCTTCTCTTCTCCAGCTTTTATGTAGCCGAGTGGTTGTTCAACATAGACTTCTTCTTCGAGTACACCATTCAGAAAAGTTGTTTTGACATCCATTTGAAATATTGGCCAATTGAATTGCGCAGCTTGAGATATGAGTAATCGAATTGTCTTCATTCTTGCAACAGGTGCAAATACTTCGTCATAATCAACTCCTGCTTTCTGTTTGTATCCCTTCGCAACAAGTCTTGCTTTGTATCGTTCTATTTCTCCTTGAGCGTTCATCTTTTTCTTGAATACCCACTTTACACCAATGGGTTGACTACCTTTTGGCAATTCAACTAGCTCCCAAGTGTTGTTGTGGTTAATCGCCTCGATCTCTTCGTCCATGGCACTTTTCCACTTCTTGTCTCGTACTGCTTCTTCAAAACTGATGTTTTCAGCATCTGCCAAGAGACATACAAGGTGCACTTCACTTGTCGAATCATACAGATCTTGCAAACTTCGCATTCTGGGTTGTGGAGGTTCATCTTCATTGTCAGAGTCTTCAAGTTTTATTGAAATGTTTGGTGGTACAGTGACAGATGATTCTTCAACTTCGACGATAACTTATGTCAAACTGTTCCAGTCCCAATTACTTGCTTCGTTTATTCGAACGTCTCTACTCACTATCACCTTCTTTCTTATGGGATTGAATAGCTTGTACCCTTTTGTTTTCTCATCATACCCAATGAGTATGTATTTCTGACTTTTGTCTTCAAGCTTCATTCTTCGTTGATCTGGTATGTGTGCATAAGCCACACTACCAAATACTTTGAGATGAGAAACTGTTGGCTTCTGTCCGCTCCACACTTCTTGTAACACCCCTTTTCTACCCCAAGTTATTTAGCATATAATCAGAGTAAATAAGCACGCATATAAAGAAAAGGGCGTCACATCGACGTTTTCGAAATTTAAAACTTTCAAAAACCCAACAATACACCTGGTCATTCAAAATAACACATTTCACTCGTCATGAATATTCAAGCAATATGCGTTCGCAGCGGAAAATAACGAATACTCATGTATTTCATAAGATGATCCATGTCCCATACCATGATCAAATAAAATAAAAAAATTAATGACATAAAACATATCCAAATAAGATACGAGTTCAATACCACTAATCTACCCAGTGTTACATGACCAGAGCATTGACTCATTAACTAATTGCAAACTAAATACGGAAACTCTCCAGCTATTCTTGAGCGAGCTACTGTCCACCTACTCCAGCAATACTACTCTGTAGTATCTGCACGATACCCATGTAAAGGTAACATTCAAACAGAAAGGGTGAGAATTCAAATCATTATGAGATGGCATAATAAGGCACAATGAATTAAAACACAATTTAAGAATTCATCACACTTGGTATAACTACGTCAATAATATTAACCAACAAACATCTCACATATTTCAAACGTACATCGCATCCACATCAATACATGCATTCAATGATCACATAACTATAGACGACTCAATGCAAGACAATGTAACTCTATGCATTTGGTACCTCAATGTGAACTCAATGTTTCACCACTTTCCGATTCAATATCTAGAATCCAAGCCACGCTTCCGATCCGGACAAGACCAAAGCCCTACGTCTGTTTCCAATGAAGGATCACCGCTTAATACTACGCCTAATCCCAATTAAGGATTAACGTCTGCTACGTCTGTTTCCAATGAAGGATCACCGCTTAATACTACGCCTAATCCCAATTAAGGATTAACGTCTGCTACGTCTATTTCCACTGAAGGATCACCTCTTAACCACTTCCACCATGAAGTCAACCATGCTATGAATGAATGCACACATACCAACACATATGCAATTAAGACCATCTATATCCCGTCTTAACATCCCACATATCACCATGACTCACAATTGGTACATACACACATTCATCACAACACATCAATTACGATTACATATATACATCCATAACCATAAATCATTCACAATTCAATAATGGTATACATACACATCCATACAATATATTATTCACCAATATAGGCCAATCATCAAATATGTACACATAGATTTCATTCCAAAACGCACACAACATTTAAATATCAATTTTTCACTTTTCAAACAGTGTTAACCGGTTAACGCCCTGGGTTAATCGGTTAACGCAAAACAGAATGCGCTCCTTGGCAATTTTTAACAGTGTTAACCGGTTAACGCCCTGGGTTAACCGGTTAACGCAAGACAGAATGCAATTTTTTCAATATTATAACAGTGTTAACCGGTTAACACCCTGGGTTAACCGGTTAACGCAAAACAGAATGTTGTTCCTGCGCTAACACGAAACAGAATGCAGATTTCCCCGTATTTTTCATCGTTGGAGGACTTCCGGACCTCCGATTTCGATTCCGTAAAAAGCTACACGTTCAGAAAATTATGACTCATCCAATTATATATTAATTCACAGTTTTAGAATAATTTAATCATCACAATTCAAGAGTATTTATCAAGACCTAATATTTCCAAAACCATGCCAATTAAGGATTTCAACCTAAAACATGTTCCTACCCATTGACCCAATTATACTAACCCATAATAATAAGGATTTCCCCCCTTACCTTGTTAATTTGATGGAAACCCTGACTCCTCTTTACTTTTCCTCTCCTCTTTCTCTATTGCTTTCAGTGCTCAAGTGAATTATAATTCTCACTTCCTTCACTCTTACTATTTATAATAGTATTCTAGTTGGGCTTAAATCATCTAATTTAATCACTAGGCCAAATAATACCTAATATTTACATACCTCTATTTAAATTTAAATAATTAACCACTCACTACGCACACCAATTTAATTAATTAATTCCATTATTTACTTATTTCTTATATCCACTAGATAATGAATTAATACACTAATTAATTAATTAATACTCCACATAATTAAATTAAAATATCATAATAATAGTATAATAAATAAATACTTAAAAAAAATAGGCTGTTACAACTCTTCCCCACTTAAAAGATTTTCGTCCTCGAAAATTTACCTCAAACGAACAACTCCGGATATGATTCCCTCATCTTATCCTCGAGTTCCCACGTAATATTTCCATTGGCGACTCCGCCCCATATCACTTTTATCAAAGTAATCTCCTTACCATGAAGCTTCTTCACTTCTCGATCTTCAATCCGCATAAGTGATGTATCAACCGTCAAATTATCCCGTACTTGCACATCATCTAACGGAACAACATGCGATGGATCCGCAATGTACTTCCTCAATTGAGACACATGGAATACATCATGAAGATTAGAAAGTGATGGTGGCAATGCAATCCGATATGCCACTTCACCTATCCTCTCGGAAATCTGATAAGGACCAATGAAATACGGCGTCAACTTACGCGACTTCAAAGCTCTACCAACACCCGTTATTGGCGTAACTCGAAGAAACACATGCTCGTCTTTCTCAAACTCAAGAGCTTTCCTTCTCTTATCATGATAACTCTTTTGACGACTCTGAGAAGCCTTCATCTTCCCTTGAATCATCTTAATCTTATCTGTAGTCTCTTGAATCAACTCGGGTCCAACCACAGCACTCTCTCCCGATTCGTACCAACATAAAGGAGTTCTACACCTTCTGCCATAAAGAGCCTCAAAAGGTGCCATTCCAATACTTGAATGGAAACTGTTGTTATATGTAAACTCGATTAAAGGCAAGAAACTATCCCAATTTCCTCCTTGTTCCAAAACACAAGACCTCAAAAGATCTTCAAGTGACTGAATAGTCCTCTTAGTTTGACCATCAGTTTGCGGATGATATGCTGAACTCAAACGCAACTTCGTCCCCAAAGCACTTTGCAAACCTTCCCAAAATCTCGAAGTGAACCTCGGATCTCTATCCGAAACAATACTCGACGGTATACCATGCAAACACACAATCCTCTCGATATACAACTTAGCAAGTCTCTCCATCGAATACTCCATCCTCATCGAAATAAAATGAGCACACTTCGTCAGTCTGTCCACAACGACCCAAATCGCCTCACAATTACTCGATGTTCTTGGTAAGCCCGAAACAAAATCCATAGAGATACTATCCCACTTCCACTCGGGAATAGATAACGATTGCATCAAACCAGACGGCTTTTGATGTTCAATCTTTGACTTTTGACAAGTCAAACATGAATACACAAATTCCGCTATATTCTTCTTCATACCTTGCCACCAAAACATCTTCCTCAAGTCTTGATACATCTTAGTAGCACCAGGATGAATACTCAGGCCACTTCTATGCCCTTCCTCAAGAATCCTCTTTCTCAAATCCATAACATCCAGAACACACACTCTATCACGACACTTCAGGATACCATTCTCATCAATCCGAAAGTCACCACCCTTGCCTTGGTTAATCAATGTTATAACATCGACTAACTTCAAATCTGACTTCTGACCTTCTCTAATCTCGTCAAGAATGCCACACGTAAGCGTCAACATCCCAAGTTTAACACACGAAGACGTCGCTTCACAAACCAAACTCAAATCCCTAAATTGCTCCAACAATTCAAACTCTCGCATCATCAACATAGACATATGCAATGACTTCCTACTCAATGCATCGACTACAACATTCGCCTTCCCAGGATGATAATTCAAACCAAAATCATAATCCTTCAAGAATTCCAACCATCTCCTTTGCCTCATATTCAATTCTTTCTGATTGAACAAGTACTTCAAACTCTTGTGATCACTAAACACATCAAACCTCGATCCAAACAAGTAATGTCTCCAAAGCTTCAACACAAACACAACGGCGGCCAACTCTAAATCATGCGTCGGATAATTCTTCTCATGAACTTTGAGTTGCCTTGAAGCATAAGCTACCACTTGCCCTTTTTGCATCAGAACACCTCCCAAACCCAACAAAGAAGCATCACAATACACAACGAAGGTTTCTAACGGATCCGGTAAAATCAAAATAGGAGCCGTAGTCAATCTTCTCTTAAGCTCTTGAAAATTCGCTTCACACTGCGAAGTCCAAATGAAAGCTTGACCCTTCCTAGTCAACTGCGTCAACGGTAACGACAACTTAGAAAATCCCTCAATGAACTTCCTATAATAACCAGCCAAACCAAGGAAACTTCGAATCTCAGCAACAGACTTAGGAGCTTCCCACTGAGATACCGCTTCGATCTTCGTAGGATCCACAGAAATCCCACCGCTCGAAATCACATGTCCAAGAAAACTTACTTCACTCAACCAAAATTCACATTTAGAGAGTTTAGCAAATAACTTCCTCTCTTTCAACACCGATAACACAACTTTCAAATGCTCTGCATGCTCCTCTTGTCATCATATGGTTTCCCCCGATCTTGGTTTTTCCCCTTCAGACTCTTGTAGACAGAAGCACTCTCCCTACTATCCTCGTCATATATCTGGCTCTTGTTAACCAATTCTGTAAAACGAGTAATCTGTTGGTAACCAATGGCCTTCTTGATATCATGTCTCAAGCGATTCACAAACTTCAAACATTTAGATCTCTCAGCATTAGCAGTATTGTAATGAGGACAATACTTGATAAGTTCCTGAAATCTAGCAGCATAATCAGCAACGGTACCATTTCCTTGCTTCAATTCAAGGAACTCCACCTCTTTCTTCCCACGACAATCTTCTGGGAAATAGTTCTCCAAGAAGGTATCACGGAAAAGAGTCCAAGTAACTTCAATGTTGTCTTCTTCGAACCTCTGAAGAGTGTTATTCCACCGATCTTCAGCTTCCTTCTCAAGCATATGGGTACCAAACTGCACTTTCTGAGCATCAGTACAGTTCATGACTCTGAAGATCTTCTCAATTGCTTTCAGCCAAGCTTGAGCTTTCTCAGGTGCATGCTCACCCTCAAAGATAGGAGGATTGTTCCGCTGGAATCTCCCCAAAGCACGGAACTCATCATCATCTCCCTTTTGGTTACCGCCATTCGCATTCGCTTGATGGATCTGACCCATGGATTACGCCAGCATCCTCAGCGCCTCAGCAATGGCATCGTCATTCCTGCCTGCAACCATTGTCCTGAACAACCCGAAACATCAAACAAATAGTATCGATCGTGTCAGATACTGTAGCACCTCAAATTTGCACCTACCTTTTTGTACATACATTTTCATGATTAGGTCATTAACATTACATAGTCCACTGCATAGCATTGCATTGTCCTTTGCCCAAGTGCAAATCATCAGACAAGATTAGGTCAAGACTGGTCAAGAGATCCAGTCAAGCAAGCAAGCATGTGCAATTTCTATTGAAGCAAAGCCCTAGGGTTGGTTCAACAAGTTCATGTGACCTAGGGACCATTTTGAAGTGGTTTGGCCAAAGATTGGATGATCAAAGCTCAACAGTCAAGCTGAATTTCATCTGAAACCCTAGAAAGGCAACTGTGGTCAACTGTGCCTGAATTCATGGATTTGAAGGTGGGAGATGGTTTGAAGGGCCTCATTCATGTCCATACAAGTCTCATTTGACATGTCAAAGATCAACATTGAAGAATTTGAGGTCAGATGAAAAGTTTCCAAAAATAATAAGTGACCTGTAATTTCAAACTACCAAAAATGGAAAGGTCTTCTCCTCAAATTTACATCATCATACAAGCTTCAAATGAAATTTTGTCCAACATGAAAGTTGAAGATCTTGCTCTCACCTTTCCAAAAAGTCCAAGAACATCCATTTCTCATGTGTGGTTGGCAAGTTATGATCAAATCATTGTCAATATATTTTGAACTTCAAGCTTGGATAACTTTCACACCAATTGGCCAAATGGAGTGGGGTTTTTTGCTACAATCTCCTTTTAACATGATCTATCATAATCATTCATTACATTTCATTAAAAATCATCACACAAGAATTGCATTTTTCACTTGATTTGAATTTAAAAAGGGAGGGAAAAAGGTGACTTTCAAAAATATGCATTTTCCACACATAATTTCACTTGCAATTGGTCTTAAATCAAAATTGGAGTGTGTTTGGGCAGAAATTCGTGCACTGTAGCAAGGTTCTCATGCACATAGGGTGTTTTGATCAATTTGCACATAAACTTGCATTTTCCTTAATCCTTGCATTTGTTGGCTAAGTGAGATTAGGAAGTTGATTAGCAGCACATATAAATAGATAATGCTAACAGAATTTCGGATTAACATTCATTCATCTCAGATCTAGATCAGAAATTGCAAATTCTCTCAAAACTTTTTCTCTCATTTTTCTGCGAATTCTCCAAAAACCTTGCTTGTTTCTTCATTGATTCATCATCTGCAAGTGCCAGTGGATCTTTTGCAAGCGAGGATTCATCAATTTCGTGCTGTTTCTTGGACTGTTACATCAAGCTCCATCAATGGCAGTTGCATTTTTGAGCTACATCAAGCATCATTGAGCGTTGGATCTTCACTCATTCATCTACTGGAGCATCAAAGAAGTTTTGTTTCACCATCACAAGGCCAGAAAAACACGTTTCCAGTTCTGCACCTTCATAAAGGTTAGAATTCGATCATTGCAATTGCTGAAATCATGATGTACATTCTATAGATCTTTGATTGTAGAGTAATTTGCGCTTTGAACCATCGAATTTCATCAAGAGTTGGTTGAGTTATGCTGATTTTAAAATTGATGTGCAAAACTTCTTCTGCCCGATCCAAGCATGTTAGCACGAATTAGGTTTAATCAACGTTGGATTAGTGATGTGCATGAGAAGAGGAATCCATTGATATATCATTTGTGAATTTCTGTGCAACTTCGTTCTTGAGTGATGAACATGATGAAGGTGATGATGAACACTAGGGTTTCATTTTCCAGAAATTGTTAGATCCGTTGCCCCGCGTTTTGCATGATTTTTGTTGTTTTTCTGCCATGCGTTGGACCACTTGTCGCCACCAGATTGGGCCTGCGTTTCACTTAAGTGAAACGCATCGTTTTGCTTAGGGCCAGAGTTCAATTTAATTACCAATTTTGCCATTATTTCATTTTAATTCAATTATCCATTTCCATTTCAATTTTAATTTCATTTTCATCTTCAATCTTACAAAAATCATAAGTCATTCAATATTTGTCCAAATAATGTGAGGTTTTTTCCATGATGTTCCTCATGATCTCTAGAATTTTATGGTGATTTTTCCAGAATTTGTGCACGTGTGGATTTTTATTTTGGCTAGGGAATGTTCATACATGTGTTATCTTGCTATGCCTTGCCATTTTGCTTGTGAAATGATGATGCTTAATCCAAAACTCTTGAAATTTTTTTGTGCTTAAACTAGACATGTTCATGGTCATTTTGGTATAGAGTTTGCTATTTTTGCATTTCTGGTTGATGAGATATGATTTTTTGAATAGAGGTGTGACAATGTGTGTCACACCATTGCTTGCTTGACTTCCTGATTTTATTTGCCATGCTATTTCAATTCCAATTGATGAGATTTTTTGCATGTTGATACTTCTGGATGTTAGGATTGAGTACGAAATTTTTGTGGATTTTTTGAGTGTATTTCCAATTTGTTTGAGAATTTCCTTTCTGTTTGACCAATTGTGGACTTTTTGTGAGTCATGATCTCATGTGATTTGTGAAATTCTTGTTGTTTATTGGATGGACTTGAAATTTTACACATGTATTCTAGACATCTTGAAGTTTGTCATGGCTTTGATTTGGTTCATTTATCTTATGCCAATTCTGTTTTATGCTTGCTTGAAGTTGATGCATGATTTGGTGCCTTGTATGAGCTTGTTTGAACATACTTTGACTTATGAATTTAATTGACTTGCTTCCCTTGGTCCAAATGACTTGAAATTTGGTGTGATGATCCTTTGATGAATGCTGTTTAGCCATGAATTTTTTGGGGATTTATTGAATTGTTTTTGAGTTGATTTGATTTGAATCATTCTGTTTGGTTGTATGAGCTTTGAAATTGCATGCTTTGTACTCTTTGCCTCATGAAAAGATCTTGGTGAATGATATGAACATGAGACCACTTGGATTTGTTTCTTATCTGATTGATATTGGGTTTTGATAAGTTTCATGTTCTGTTTTGGTTTATTGCTCTCATTTTGACCCTAGGCCTTGTCCTAGTGGTTAGTGCTTAATGTTTGAGCTTTGTTTCAGGTCAAAGAGCACAATTGCTTATACTTGATGATGTGCACTCAATTGGAGTTGGTTTATTGCTTGTTTATGACTAACCTTGAGTTTGTTTTATAGGCATTGAGACTTATGCTTAGGCCTTGGGGCTTGCACCTTTGTGCATTGATGCTTGTTATCTGTTTGTGCTGTGGACTTGTAATTGTCTGTTTGCCTTTTGTTTAAGCTGAGTACTGATTATGTTGGATTGTTTTCAGGTACCTTAGTTGCTATAGTTCCCTTGTGAACTTGCTTTTGCTTTTCTTGCTAGCTTGAGCATTGAGTTATAATGATTCTAACTCCATGTAGTCTGGAAGACCTGGCCTGTTATTTGGCCAGGCACCTGTCTGAAGTCCTCCTTAAGAGGCAATGCTTGTGCTTGTTTATATTTGTCCCTGTACATATCAAAGTCCTTTGATAAGGCAATTGGCAGATACAAGAGATGTGCAATCCATCTCCTGCTATTCAGTTGAGTCATCCCTCTGCTCACACCACTGTGTTGATGCATTGTGGATAGTAACCCAAGATCCTGGTACAGTTGTACAGTTGAGTCAGTGTCATAAGTGTAGAAGGGTTCCCACTTTCTGAACCCACACTTCATTTGTCATGAAGCTCTCCCAGGCCAGGGATAAGAGCTGTGAGGCACACCCATCACTTCCTATTTCATTTGCTTCACCCTAAATCTCAATGTTAGGGTTAAGAGCTAACATCACCCTGATACAGTGGCTTGTTTGTCGAGGTTGACATGACCCCTTGACTAAAGCCTAGCCTTGTTTGAGCCCCACTTTGTGTGTATATAGTGTGTGCTATTTGTGATTGTTTTCTTTGCTCTGTTGTGCTGCTTAGGTTTAGCTTGCTCCCTGTGCAAGTTAGATAGCAACCTTGACTTAGGGATGATTTTGCATGATAACATCTAGGCTTGAGTCGTAGTCTCCCTAGTTGTGTCTCCCTCTGTTATCTGGTTAGGCTAGTCCTGTGTCCCTGCGTAGGGGAACTACGTCGCCCTGATCCTCATACCAGATGAGGTACGTAGGCAGGAGATGAGCTGATCTCTCCGGGCGCCTTTTTGTTTTGTTTCTTGTGGGTGTCAGGATATGGATGTAAGACCAGCGATTGGCATTCTGTATCCTCTTGTTGTGTGCTTGGAGTCCGATGTAAGTCCAACGATTGGCATTTGGTTTCCAGTGTGGGTGCGTTTGGTTCGGAGTCTGATGTAAGTCCAGCGATTGGCATTCGGTTTCCATGTTTGCCTTTTTGGTGTGGAGTTTGACGTAAGCCCAGCGATTGGCAGTCGATTTCCCGTGTTGTTTTGTCTTGCGTGTGTTAGCCGAGCTACGGATGCTCTGATTCTTCTTAGTCCAAGAAGATACGTATGCATAGGATGCGACATCCTAGCGAGCATGTTTTCCCCGTCTGAACTACTTAGACTCTGATGTCTATGTTTGATAGACTAAGTAGGCCCAGGATGCGATATCCTGCCGAGTCAGTTTCTTTGTTTTCCTGTGTCTCTTTCAGCCAGTGTGTGTTTGATGTTTGAGCAGTGTTTTAGCAACCATATTCCTTCCTTTTGTGCGTGGATCCCGTCGAGTACGACGGATGCGTAGGGGTGCTAATACCTTCCCTTCGCATAACCGACTCCCGATCCCTTTCTCTTTGGTTGCGAGACCATGTCTTTTCCAGGTTTACTTCGAGCGTTTCCTTTCCCTCTTTTGGGATAAATAACGCACGGTGGCGGCTCTGTTGTTTTGTTTTCCCGCCGGTTTTTCGCGTAATGCGACAGATACACAAATCAAATACCACAGAAACCTACTACTATTGACCAACTGGTCGACCAGGCTCTGATACCACTAATGTAACACCCCTTTTTCTACCCCAAGTTATTTAGCATATAATCAGAGTAAATAAGTTAGCATATTGTCATACCCCAAAATTTGCCCATTAATATTTCAAGACATTTCAGGGCACCCCGACTCATGTTATGACACTTAAAGGAACAAAGGCCCAGCTCGCGAATGACTCAAACTGGCCTACTCGCTACACGCTCACCTAATGATAATATGAAAGTGGTTTATTTGGAAGCGGAGGAAAAGGGGTGCAAAAAGGAAAGAAAACGATCCAAACAGCAAAGCCCAACCCAAAGTACAAGAACACGGGTGTGGCATCTGTGACGAGCGTCACAGAGGCTGTGACGAGCGTCACGCCTCGCACACCCCTGTGACGGGCGTCACACCATTCCCCTACTTTGTGGGCGCAGGCAACGCTTCGGAGACTTGAAGATCCGTTGGGCCCTATGTCCACGTACGTGTTGAAGACCTTTTTGGGCAGCATGCATGACCTAATGACACCAATATAAATAGCCACCTTGAAAACCTAAAAGGGGGAGCTTTTGCGGAGATTCTTTTTCCTTTGCCGTTTTCGCCTTTGCATTTTCTCTTCTTTTCCAGCAGCTTAGGCATTGTGTTTTACAAATGCTATACTATTTCTTTTGCAATTCCTGATTCCCTTTTGGTATTTAGTTGATTCTTTTTGCACAATAGTTTCTACAACGGAAACTATTGTGTGCCTTTTTACCGAATCTAATCTTACGGCGGCAGCAAGGTCACCTCTGCTCAATTCTATCCGATCGGCCAATTCAAGGTTGCGACTCAATTGCAAACAGGTTTGCGTTACTATTATCGCTTTATGTTCCTAATTCACATGTGATATCATAATTGAGATTCATAAATATATTTGAGGCTTTGCATGTAACTTAAGTCTGCCTGGATACTTTGAATTGTTGTAATGGATGTCGCTGTTTTATCATAACCATGCTTTGTTTACCTATTACTTTGGTACAACTCTCGATTGCATCCTGATTTGGTATTCTAACCCGTTTGCTGAATTTTGCAAAGGTTCATATGTCCCAGGAAAAGATTGCTGTTTAGGTCTTCCCCTTTATTTGTGGGATACCCTTGTGGAGACTCACCCTAAGTGGCCTAATTAATTTTAATGTGTTAATTTTAACGTCTTAATTTTAATATATTAATTTTAATGCATTGATTTTAGTATGGACTTAATTATTTAATTGACTTTCAAATATGACCTTTAAATAAGTGATCTTGGACCTCTCTTTGCTGCCCTACGGTATTACGGTATAACGGTCATGTCCCGCGAATATGGGGATATCCTTAGCAAAGACCCTTCGGTTAAATCATCATAGTCCCTCGGATGTTGCCTTCGAAAATACGATTTTGTCCCTCGATGACCCTTCGGTGTAGCCTACGGTTAAATGATGATCGTCCCTTCGAATGCTAAGGTATCCTCACTACTGTTGCCTTCAATGACCTATCGATGACCCTACGATGACCCTTCAACATCCCCAGGATAAAACTACTTACTTCTCAATAGTAAGGACAGTTTTACCCTCATAAGGATGGAAAATGCCCCGAAAGACCTCGGACAGGTATAACCTTAATTGCTCATTCATAATAGAAAAATGCTTTTCACACCCCACACCTTTCAAACATCCTTTTTTAGAAAATCACCACTTAGCATACATCCGTACTAGGATCATTGCCAAGTTATATTTTTCTAAACCATTTTCAAAATTAAGAGGGATAACCACTTTGTATACATTCATGCAAGAATCATTACAAAGTTAAATTCTCATTTTCAAAAACATCTTTCATACATTTCTCAACCACTTTTTCAAACCTAGAAAACATAAATGATTGAGCAATTAAGAGCCCATGGATAACCATGGATACGAAGGGTGCCTAACACCTTCCCTTCGTATAAAGTACCTCCCGAACCTAAGAATTTAAAATTAAGGTCTTTCCTGTTCTTTTCCACCTTTCCTTATGGGATAAAAGAAAAGTCGGTGGCGACTCTTGCTAACCGCGACATTGCGATTACAAATCCAAATAAAGTCCAGTTCACCGCATGACAGAACTGGCGACTCTGCTGGGGATTACAAAGAGAGGTCCATCTTAAAAAAAAAAATCATTTATGTTTTATTATTCCTTCTTTTAAGGGGGCTTTGAGTGAAAGATCCTACACCCGGATCTAGTGTGCCTTAGGTAAGTAGCAATAGATCATCGCGACTATCCGGCGTATACTGGAATGGTCAAAATGATAGCGACGGTTAATGTGACACTTTGGTTGTCCTGATGGTCCTCATGTTATTTGAGGAAAAATTTGGCTTCCGCGTGGTGTCATCAAAGCATTAACCAGACCTTTAGAACCCTAATTGACTCATCCTAGCCATTAGAAAGTAGTGAGATAACTGACCTCGGTTCCGACTGAGGTTGGTTGATACTCGATGCTACACTCTTTGAGATTGGACTTTAGGAAAGCTTCGGTCAACCACTTGGTGTTGCACTGAAGTGGACCCAAAGAAAGATCGATGATCTGAGATCCTTCTAGAACCCAGTTACTATTCTAGGACAGGTTGAACCAACCAAACTTCAGTGGGGAGGGTACTTACCTATGGAACTCATGCAAGCCTTAAAACCTAGGAATAATTGTTGTGTGACATGCTTGTGCTTACATAACATCATAACATCATAACATCATCATACTGACCATTTCAAGGACTTAGGAATTTAGCTTTGCTCTTTGAACAGGTTATGGCTTCCAGGAAGACTATCCGGATCAATCTTGTAACAATCTCTCCTCAACTCAAGGATTTGGTGTCAGAACTCCCAGATCATGCTCAGTTCAACAAGAAACATGGTCATCTCCTCAATCTGGTTACCACTGGTTTCAAAGAAGATATGATGAGAGTCCTATTCTAGTTCTTCGATCCTAAGCATCATTGCTTCACCTTCCCAGATTATCAGTTGGTACCCACATTAGAAGAATTCTCCCAGCTACTTGGGATACCTATCCTGGATCAAATGCCTTTCAGTGGTTTAGAAAAGATGCCAAAAGCCGAAGAAGTTGCCGCAGCTTTACACATGACAAAGTCCGACATTGAAACTAATTGGGTAACAAGAAGTGGAATTAAAGGTTTACTTGCCAAATTTCTGATAAGTAAGGCCCGAGAATTCCTAAAAGTGATGAGTGTCCATGCTTTTGAAGATGTTCTAGCATTGCTAATCTATGGTTTGGTGTTATTCCCTAATCCAGATCAACTCATAGACATGAATGCTATTAAGATATTTCTCACTCATAACCCTGTACCTACCTTACTGGGAGACATTCTGCATTCCCTCCACACTCGTACCATGAAAAGGCAAGGGACTCTCATGTGCTGCATACCTCTATTGTCTAGGTGGTTTATTTCACACCTTCCTCAATCAGTCTTGAAGAATGAGCAAAATCTGAGATGGTCTCAAAAGATAATGTCACTCTCCCATTCAGACATCTGTTGGTGTCCTCAGTTCAAGGAAAATGTTACCATCATTGATCGTTGTGGCGAGTTCCCTAATGTACCACTCCTGGGGATAAGGGGAGGTATTACTTATAATCCTGCCTTAGCCCTACGTCAGTTTGGGCATGCTCGAAGAGATGGTCCACATGAAATGATTATTCAAGGTACAGTGTTTGACTATGACAATGACTCTCAAGGTCTCCGCCAAAGGTTTGTACGAGCTTGGGGCATGGTGAAAAGAAGCAATTTAGGAAAGAAAAATTCTATTCCTATGGAGCCTTATCTCAGATGGGTGCGCGCCAGAGCTCGCGAACTTGTCATGCCATATCTTGCAGTCGAACCATTGATTGTTGAATCAGAGGTCGAAGGAGGTACTTCCCAGATCATTCCTTACCCAGATATGCCTACTAATGTTGAGGAATTGAAAAGATCCTGGACCCAGTTGAGAGAAGAGAGAGATACTTTTGAAGCTCAGTTCAATACAGAAAGGAAGAAAGTACTAGAGCTCACCAGTCAGCTTAACGAGGAACGAAGACTCAATGCATATCTTCGCCCAAAAAGAAGTCGCCCCTGGGAGACTTGAGCTTTCATTGTATTTTACTATTATTCCTTTTGTAACGAACATTGATTAAAAAAAAGTAGCAATAAACATTTCTCTCTTGTTGGTGATTTATGCAAAGTTAAATTCCAAAAGTCCTTGAAAACATTTCATACATTGCATAGCATAACATGACATTGCATAACAGGTACTCTAAAAGGATCAGTATTCTCACGGTTTTCCTTCAAACAGAAAAATGGATCTCGAGCAAACTGTCAAAGATCTCCAGACTCAGAATGCTCAGTTCAAGGAGATGATGCTAAGCTTATCCAAGGGGCAGGAGGAACTGAAGGCTCTTTTGGCCGAAAAGAAGAAGGACAAGAAAGCTGTGAGCTTCATTAACCCGGGCAGAAGGCGTAAAGGACAGGCTACGGGAATCAAATTTGGAATCCCGAATGGTCCAGAGGAGGGGGCGGAAATTGATTCAGAGGAGGAGAATCCTGATTTCTCTAACCCTGAGGATGAAAATGAAGAGTATGAAAATGAACAGTACTCTCCAAGAGATGATAAGTACAAACTGCTGGAAGAACGCATGCTAGCCATGGAGGGTCAGAAGACACCTGGTCTGGATTTCGAAAGTTTGGGTCTGGTCTCCGATGTGACCATTCCTCGCAAATTCAAAATCCCCACTTTCACTAAGTACGATGGTGCATCCTGTCCTCAGATGCATTTAAGGGCTTATGTGAGAAAGATTCAGCCGCATACCACTGATAAGAAACTGTGGATCCACTTCTTCCAAGAAAGTCTGTCTGGCACTCAGTTGGAATGGTATTATCAGCTCGAGAGTTCTGACATCCGCACCTGGACTGATTTAGCAACGGCTTTCTATAAGCAGTACCAGTACAATTCTGAATTAGCACCTACTCGGCTACAGTTGCAAAACATGGCCATGGGATCTAAAGAAAGCTTCAAAGAGTATGCTCAGAAATGGAGAGATTTGGCTGGCAGAGTCAAACCCCCTATGACTGACCGAGAATTAGTAGACCTGTTCATGGGTACCCTGACTGGCCCATTCTACAGCCATCTACTGGGGAGTTCTTCATCAGGTTTCACTGAACTTATACTGACAGGTGAACGGGTGGAGAGCGGCCTTCGAAGTGGAAAGATACATGCAGCTACTTCTACAAGCAGTAAGAAGTCCTATCATGGGAAGAATGAATCGAATGCTGTGTATGGTCAGAAGAATCATAATAGGAAAAATGGTGACCATGCCGTTGGAGCAGTGACAATCGCAGCCCCGCCAGCTCAAAACTTCCAGCAAAGACAAGACAGACCAAGAAGGCAGTTTACCAAGCTCAATATGACTTTAGCACAAGCACTGCAAAGCATGCTGAAGGTAAATTTAATCGCTCTCAGAGGTCCTCCTGCAAATGTCAACACTGCTTCGCCTCGTTATAATCCCAATGCCAGGTGTGCATATCACTCCGATAGCCCTGGGCATGATACAAACGATTGTTGGCTGTTGAAGAATAAGATTCAGGACATGATCGACGCTGGGGAAATTGAGTTCGAGCCTCCGGAGACCCCTAATGTCATCACCGCTCCTATGCCTAATCATGACAAAGCTGTTAATGCTCTCGATGACGGTTCTCTCATCACTACTGTAGCGGACTTAACATCTCCTCTCCCGATCATAAAGAGGAATTTATTGCAAGCTGGTTTATTTCCAGGTTGTACTGAAGATTGCAATCTCTGCATACTCCGGCCCGAAGACTGTTTGAAATTGAAGAATGGTATCCAACGACTGATGGACGATCGTACAATCCTCTTTGAAAGGGTTTCTAAGGCAGAAAACCCTATGGAGGAAGTATCTGTGATTGCGAGGTCCAAGATTCCAGTGAAGATAACTGCTCCCAGAATACCTGTGAAGATTATTGTTGAGCCCAGAGTAGCTCCCCTGATCATTACTACCCCTGGCCCAGTACCATATTCCTCGAGCAAAGCCATTCCGTGGAATTATGGGGGTGATGTTTACATCCATGGTGTAAAGAAAGTTGGCAATTCTGCTAATCCTAATGACATTGTTGGGACTAGTAAGGTTACTCGAAGCGGAAGGATCTTCTCTCCAGAGATCTCACCTCCGGTTCCCGAAAACCGAGGAAAAGAACCAGTCAACCCTTCTCAGTCAGAGACACCGGTCGAAGATACTACTGAAGACGTTGCCAAACGAGAAATGGAAGAAGTGTTGAAAATCATTCGCAAGAGTGACTTTGATGTTGTAGAGCAGTTGGGGCATACCCCATCTAAGATCTCAATGTTATCATTGCTGTTATCTTCTGAATCTCATGCCAATGCGTTAATAAAATTCTTGAAGACTGCTCATGTGCCTCAGGAAACATCTGTCGATCAGTTCGAACATTATGTGGCTCACTTGGCTGTTGACAATGGCCTAGGATTTTCCGACGCTGATCTGACACCAGCGGGAAAGAACCATAATAAGGCCCTGCATATCTCCATTGAGTGTAAAGGGATCACCCTGTCCCATGTGCTGATCGATAATGGCTCTTCTTTGAATGTGTTACCGAAAGCCGTGCTCGAGAAACTTGACTGCAAGAGCGTTGAACTGAAGCCTAGTGACATTGTGGTGCGGGCTTACGATGGTGAAAAAAGTGTTGTCCACGGCGAAGTTGTTCTCCCTATCAAGATAGGACCTCAGGTTTTCAACACTACCTTTTATGTAATGAACATTCGTCCTGCCTACTCCTGCCTATTGGGGCGCCCTTGGATTCATGAGGCAGGTGCTGTAGCTTCGTCCCTCCATCAAAAGCTAAGGTATCCAATAGAGGGTAAGATCGTCACTGTGTGTGGGGAAGAAGAATACATTGTCAGTAGTGTGCATACCTTCAGATACGTCGAAATGGATGGTGAATTCTTCGAGACTCCAACTCAGTCATTTGAAGTGGTTTCCCCGCCCGATCCTGTCCTTAAGCCAACTCCCTGTATGCCCAAGGTTGGTCGTGCTCCTCCTGCTATGATTTCTCTGAAAGATGCTCAAGCTGTAGTGGAAGATGGTGGCTGTACTGGCTGGGGTCAACTGATCAACGTACCGTACAAGTCTGACAAAGCTGGTCTGGGATTCAACTCTGAGAAGACGGCCAAAGATCAAATCAATGTTGTAGAAGATGCTGACAGCGATTGCGACCTGGATAGTTGGATCTACCCAACAATTGGCGACGGACTCAATAATTGGAAGGCTGAAGACACTATCCCGATCTCCTTTAGTCAGGAGTAATTGTTATTGTCTATTTAGCATTGCAAATTCTAATTGAACTTCTTAAAGCATTGTGTCTATACCCGGGGCACAATAGCTAATTTGTTAAGGGTTTTGTCATTTCATAAGCATATTTTCATATTCAATAAATCAATGGACATTTTCGCATTCAAATGTTGCGCTCTTTATTTTTCCTGTCGTCTTTCAAACAAGCTATGCTTTCTTACACACACTCACGTAACGAATTGCAGATCCGTACTCACTCTGGATCCTATTGATAATCATTCCGCTACTGTTCATTATGACTTTGAAAATCCAATCTACCAAGCCGAAAATGGAAGTGAGGAAGATTGTGAAGTCCCTGGAGAGCTTGCCAGATTGTTATTGCAAGAGGAAAGGACTATACAGCCGCATGAAGAGTCCCTCGAAATTGTAAATCTGGGTACTGAGGTAGACAGAAGAGAAGTCAAAATAGGAGGAGGATTGGAAAGCAGTGTCAAGGAAAGATTGATTCGGATGTTACATGACTATGTAGAGGTTTTCGCTTGGTCTTACGAAGACATGCCCGGGTTGGATACTGATATAGTGGTGCATCGGCTGCCTACGAGGGAAGACTGCCGTCCTGTCAAGCAAAAGGTTCGCCGCATGCGTCCTGAAATGTCTGAGAAAATCAAAGCCGAGGTTATGAAACAATTCAATGCCGGTTTCTTAGCTGTTACTTCTTATCCTCAATGGGTTGCTAATGTGGTGCCAGTGCCAAAGAAAGATGGTAAGGTGCGAATGTGCGTGGATTACAGAGATTTGAATAAAGCGAGTCCCAAAGATGACTTTCCACTCCCACACATTGATGTTCTGGTAGATAACACCGCTCAACACAAATTATTCTCATTCATGGATGGTTTCTCAGGTTACAATCAGATTAAGATGGCACCTGAGGACATGGAGAAAACCACGTTTGTGACGCAATGGGGCACTTTCTGTTACAAAGTAATGTCGTTCGGTCTAAAGAACGCCGGGGCAACATACCAGCGTGCTATGGTGGTTTTGTTCCATGACATGATTCATCATGAGATAGAAGTATATGTGGATGACATGATAGCTAGATCTCATACTGAAGAAGAACATCTCGATCATTTATACAAACTGTTCGAGAGGTTGAAGAAGTACAAGTTGAGATTGAATCCGAACAAATGCACCTTTGGAGTAAGATCCGGTAAACTCTTGGGCTTTATTGTCAGTGGTAAGGGAATTGAGGTGGACCCAGCTAAAGTGAGAGCTATTCAGGAAATGCCAGTCCCCCGTACGGAGAAAGAAGTCAGAGGTTTCTTGGGACGCTTGAACTACATTGCTCGATTTATCTCCCACTTGACCGCTACCTGCAAACCCATCTTCAAATTGCTGAGGAAAAACCAAGAAATGATATGGAATGACGAGTGCCAAGAAGCTTTTGACAAAATCAAGAACTACCTCCAGGAACCTCCGATTCTGATACCACCAGTTGAAGGAAGACCTCTAATCATGTATTTGACTGTGTTAGAAAATTCAATGGGGTGCGTATTGGGGCAACATGACGAGTCTGGTCGAAAAGAGCATGCCATATACTACCTGAGCAAAAAGTTTACCGACTGTGAAACAAGATACTCACTGCTCGAGAGAACTTGCTGTGCTTTGGCCTGGGCTGCTCGCCGACTAAGACAGTATATGTTGAATCATACCACTTTGTTGATTTCTAGGATGGATCCCATCAAATACATGTTCGAGAAGCCTGCCCTCTCCGGAAGAATAGCGAGATGGCAGATGATCTTAACAGAGTATGATATCCAGTACACTACCCAGAAAGCAATCAAAGGAAGCGTGCTGGCTGATCATTTGGCTCATCAAGCGGTGGATGATTACCAATCTATGAATTTTGAGTTCCCGGATGAGGATGTCATGGTTGTTGCTGATAATGAAAAACCTAAACCAGATGAAGGACCCGAATGGGGATCCCGATGGACTATGGTTTTTGATGGATCTTCTAATGCATTGGGCCATGGTGTTGGGGTGGTACTCATTTCTCCTGAAGGTTACCATACGCCTCTCACTGCTAGACTATGTTTTCATTGTACCAACAATATGGCTGAGTATGAAGCGTGTATTTTTGGACTCAAAGCTGCTATAGATTGGCGAATCAAGTTTTTGAGTGTGTACGGAGATTCGGCCTTGGTAATCAGTCAGATCAAAGGGGAATGGGATACTAAACATCCAAATCTCATCCCTTATCGAGAGCAGGTGATGACATTAATCCCATACTTCGAGGAGATTACATTCGAACACATTCCACGAGAAGAGAATCAGTTGGCAGACGCACTGGCTACCATGTCATCTATGTTCAGAGTCAGATGGGACGGTGAAGCTCCTAGGATCACTATTGAACGATTGGATGAACCAGCACACTGTTATGAACTTAACACTGAGGAGGTACAGGAGAAACCTTGGTTCCACGACGTAAAAAGATATTTAGAAGCTCAGGAATACCCTGAAGGGGCATCCATCAATGACAGAAGATTCCTGAGGAAGTTCTCCGCTAAATTCTTTCTGAGTAATGGAGTGTTATACAAACGTAATCATGATTCGACTCTGCTTCGCTGTGTGGATAGAAAGGAAGCAGAAAGGATTATGGAAGACATGCATGATGGTATTTTTGGGACTCATTCTAGTGGACATACAATGGCCAAGAAGATCCTGAGATCAGGGTATTATTGGTCTACCATGGAAGCTGATTGCCACCATCACTCCAGAACCTGTCACAAGTGCCAGGTCTATGCGGACAAAGTACATGTGCCCCCTGCTCCTTTGAACGTGTTAACAGCTCCTTGGCCCTTCGCAATGTGGGGCATCGATATGATTGGAGAGATTAAACCCACGGCTTCTAATGGACATCGCTTCATTCTCGTCGCTATTGATTACTTTACGAAGTGGGTGGAGGCAGCCTCATTCGCTTCTGTCACCAAGAAGGTGGTGGCACGGTTCGTCAAGAATAGCCTTATTTGTCGGTATGGCATCCCTGAAAGGATTATCACTGACAATGGTACTAATTTGAACAACAAGATGATTACTGAACTCTGTACGCAGTTCAAAATTAAACACCATAACTCCTCTCCGTACCGGCCAAAGATGAATGGCGCCGTGGAGGCTGCTAATAAGAACATCAAGAGGATCCTACAAAAGATGACAGTAACGTACAAAGACTGGCATGAGATGTTACCATTTGCTCTCCATGGTTATCGCACTTCAGTACGCACTTCGACAGGGGCAACTCCCTTCTCTTTAGTCTACGGAGCGGAAGCTGTTTTACCGGTGGAAGTCCAGATTCCCTCTCTGAGAATCATGAAAGAGGCGGGCTTAGACGAAGATGAATGGATTCAGACTCGACTCGATCAAATAAACTTGATTGATGAGAAGAGACTTGCGGCTGTTTGTCACGGGCAGATATATCAGAAGCGCATGACCAGGGCATTCAACAAAAAGGTCAAGAGACAAGTGTATCAAATTGGCGACTTGGTAATCAAACGCATCATCCTACCACAAACTGACCCCAGAGGCAAATGGACCCCCACATACGAAGGGCCATTTGTAGTTAAGAAGGTATTCTCGGGTGGAGCCATGATACTCGCTACAATGGATGGTGAAGACTTCCCACATCCCGTGAATGCGGACATAGTTAAAAAATACTACGCATAAAAGAGACCCGCTAGATCGACGTATCTAGGCAAAAGTAAGGGCATCCCGGCGAACCAAAAGGGTTCGGGCAAAAATTAGGGATATATAAAAAAAAATGTACACCCGGCAAGTCGAAAACCTGAAAAGGTGGCTTGGGCAAAAAAGGGTATCCTGGTGGACTGAAAACCTGAAAAGGCGGTCCAGGCAAAAATTAAGGATCAAAGCGTATGACTATGTCCCATTCTCTGCCACCTTCAACCAAGTTCCAGGGACTGAACGAGCCAATCACTTCTATCCGACGGCAGGAGATGAGACGCTTGAAGACATAATGACAGTGGTGGAATTAGAATCGATAGGACTTTTTCTGCATGGCTTTCTCTTTTTCTTGACAATTTCCTCTTACTAGGATTTATGTCTCCTTGTACATAAATTGCCTGTTTATAGGCCCTCTTTCAACATCAATACAATTTCATTTCCAAAAAGATGCTTTTGTTTTTTACTTTTCTGTTTTGGTTGCGTAAATGTCCATTGATTTGACTTGAATTGACTTATGCACTCGGATAGGACCAATGTTTATAAAAATGCATGCCTAAAATAGTAATAGCAATTACTACACGACTTCAGGATCGAGGAGAAGGTTGTCGCATTACGCGAAAAACCGGCGGGAAAAGAAAGAAACAACAGAGCCGCCACCGTGCGTTATTTATCCCAAAAGAGGGAAAGGAAACGCTCGAAGTAAACCTAGGAAAGAACATGGTCTCGCGACCAAAGAGGATGGGTTCGGGAGTCGGTTATGCGAAGGGAAGGTGTTAGGCACCCTACGCATCCGTAGTACTCTACGGGATCCACGCACAAAAGGAAGGAATATGGTTGCTAAACACTGCTCAAACTCACACACACTGGCTGAAGGAGACAAAAGAAACTGACTGAAACTGACTCGGCAGGATATCGTATCCTGGGCCTACTTAGTCTATCAGGCATAGACATCAGAGTCGAAGTAGTTCGGACTGGGGAAACGACACATGCTCGCTAGGATATCGCATCCTATGCATACGTATCTTCTCGGACGAGAGAAGAATCAGAGCATTCGTAGCTCGGCTGACACGCACACAAACAAACAAAACACACAGGCAAACGTGGAGCCTGAATGCCAATCACTGGACTTACATCAGCATCCGAACCAAAACGCACACACACTGGAACCCAAATGCCACTCGATGGACTTACATCGGCTTCCAACCAGAACACACACGAGGGTGGTTAAAACACAAAGGGTGAAAAAGAAAAAGGGCGAACAAACAGACTAAAAGGGAGACTAGAGCTCGAGCCTAACAGTTGCCAAACACACACAAAAAAGAAAAAGGGCGCCCGGAGAGATCAGCTCAATCTCCTGCCTACATACTTCATCTGGTATGAAGATCAGGGCGATGTAGTTCCCCTACGCAGGGAGAAGGATCTAGCCTAACCAGATAACAGAGGGAGACACAACTCTAGGGAGACTACGACTCGAGCCTAGATGTTGTCATGCAAAATCAACCCTAAGTTAAGGTTTCTAGCTAAATGGCACAAGGGCCAACCTATCCTAGACAGGACTCGCACAGGAAGCAAGGGTCTCAATTGCAACTAGGGCAAGAGAGAGGGGAGGTCTCAATCGCAATGAGGGCGAGAGAAAAGATCGCAACGAGGGCGAAAGCAAACAAAGATTAGCTGTTAGTTGTTAGTCAAACTCGACAAGACATCGCATCTCGTGCCTACGTATCTCATCTGGACATGAGAATCAGAGTTGCCGTAGTTCGGCCGGCAGGGAAAAAGGACTCTATCGCAACGAGGGCGAGAGAAAGGAAAAGGCTCGATCGCAACGAGGGCGAGAGAAAGGAAAAGGCTCGATCGCAACGAGGGCGAGAGAAAGGAAAAGGCTCGATCGCAACGAGGGCGAGAGAAAGGATCGCAACGAGGGCGAAAACAAGCACGGATTAACTGTTAGTCAAACTCGACAAGACATCGCATCTCGTGCCTACGTATCTCATCTGGACATGAGAATCAGAGTTGCCGTAGTTCGGCTACGGAGGGATAAAGGATCTCGATTGCAACTAGGGCAAGAGCAAGGGAAAGTCTCGATCGCAACGAGGGCGAGAGAAAGGAAAAGGCTCGATCGCAACGAGGGCGAGAGAAAGGAAAAGGCTCGATCGCAACGAGGGCGAGAGAAAGGAAAAGGCTCGATCGCAACGAGGGCGAGAGAAAGGAAAAGGCTCGATCGCAACGAGGGCGAGAGAAAGGATCGCAACGAGGGCGAAAACAAGCACGGATTAGTTGTTAGTCAAACTCGGCAAGACATCGCGTCTCGTGCCTACGTATCTCATCTGGACATGAGAATCAGAGTTGTCGTAGTTCGGCAAAACAACTCTAAGCATGGCTCACACAGGGAGTAAGCCACACAGACTTGACTGGCACAGGAAGCAAGCCAAGCACAACCTACCTTGCACAAGGGCAAGTCCAAACTACACCTAAAGAGGCAAAGCAAACAGGCAATCACAGGAAGCACACTCTATATGCATACAAGAGGCTCACACAAGGGTTAGGCACTAGGGCCAACTGGAATAGGGTAAGTGTGCTCTTAACCTTGCCATTGAGAGGCTAAGGTGAAGCAGATGAAAGGTGAGTGAAGATGAGACTTCACAGCTTCTATCCCGGGCCTGGGAGAGCTAATAGACAAATGAGCATGGGTCCAGAAAGTGGGAACCCTTCTATACTCGAAGACTCTGACACTGTACACTTTGTACAAGATCTTGGGTTTGTATCCCAATGCATCAACACACAGCAGTGTGAGCAGAGGGATGACACAACAAGAGTAGTGGGGGATAGATTGCATATCCCTACCTTCCACCAATTGCCTTTTTGAAGGACTTTTCCTGCTTGGGGACAATTTTAAACACACACAAGCATGGCCTCTTAAGGAGGACTTCAGACAGTTTGCCCGGTCAAATAACAGACCGGGTCTCCAGACTACATGAAGAGAGAGTAATTATACCTCAAAAGCAATTGCTAAAAAAGCAAAGCAAATCAAGTTCAGAGAACTTAAGCAACTAAAGTACCTGAAAAAGTCAAACCAATCAGTATGCAATTCAACAGTTAAAAGCAAAAGGAATGGGATTCACAGACAAAACAGATGGTCAATTTGTGCAAAGCAAGACTCAAACACATGAGTCAAGCCATCTACAAAACAAAGGTTAGCTCATATGTAAGCAAATTCAATCACATTTGTATGATCTTGGAAGCATTGATGCTTAACCTGGAACAATAACTCAATGGTAAGCTCAGAAGACCACTAGGACTAGCCTAGGGTCAAGGATGAAAGAAAAAGTCAAAACAGCAAAGAAAAGTCAACCAAAGTCAAGGTCAAACATTTAAGAAGCTATCTCAATTGGATTCACAATCAAATCATGCATCATTATCATTTCATGAACATTTGAAGTCAAAGTAAGGCAAATGAAAGCTCAAAGAAGTCAACAGAATGACTTGCATCAAAAGTCAACCCAAACATTTTCAAAAATCATCAAATAAATCACACTCAAACCTAACATCTAGCATGGCAAGCATGTCAAATTTCATGGCATTTGAATGAGAGGAGGGCAGTCAATGAAAATCAAGAAGTCAAACCAAATTCAAGCATGCACAATGAAGGTCAACAAACATGGGTCAACTTCAACAAATCATATCAAATTGAAAACAGATGAGAAATGAATGAGATTAACACCAATGCAAAGCTAAAGATGTCTAGTTATCACATATGAAATTTCATGATCATACAATATGGTATGAGAATTTCCCAAAGGATTTGGCAACATGTATCACATAAAGTCAACCATTGACTAGGCAGGGAAGAAAATTCACAATCAAAATGGAAAATTGCACAATTAAATCCAGGAAAAATCACACATGGACTAGACATGTAAGGGAGGGATCATGCAAAATTTGGGGTCATTTGGATGTAAGGAAGCATGTCAATCAAAATCAAGAAAATGCATATCATTAGTGTGACACCAAATGCAACCTCTAACTTCAAAAATTCAAAGCTCTCAATCCACATATGATAAATGCACAATCTTTATATGGAAACAAAGGTGAATGAGTCTAGTTTCACCACAAAAAATTTCAGGCTCATTGGATACATCATGACAATTTCACAAAAGAAATGGCAAAGGGTGTCAAATGTGCATACATGTTAGGAAACCAATTACCAATTAAAATCCAGCCAATGAAAAATTAATTAAAAATCATAATCAAATACTAGACATCCATGTGAAGATGATGCAACAATTTTCATGATTTTTGGATTTAATTTGAGAGAGAAATGAATTTTGCAAGTTGAGTGAATAAATTGGATGAAACATGATCAAACAACATGGTAAATGGTCAACAGGGTGGTCAGCGCATGGCAAAGATGTAAATAAGTGTGCCACTAATTGAAGCTGTGCGTTTTGGGCAGGGGAAATGAAATGTTTTGATTGGCTACCAGCCAATGGAACAGTGCACGGCCAATGAGCTTCAAAATTCTGGGTTTTCAAAACCCTTAGGGTTTAGCCAACAGCAACATAAGCTTCATCATTCAAGCGTTAATCATGAACAACAAACGTAACCAGCATCAATAATCAAACATGGCCATGACATTCTATCCTCATGCAACATTTGAGAACAACTAAACAGCAATAATCATGGGAGTTTTCTGGGCAGAGTTAGGTTTAAACACAGCAGTATTCATCATCTTCATCAAAATCAATAAGAACACGTGTGCCCAAAAGTTAACAACATGCGTATCAATAGCTTCAACAAACCAAACACAAACACAATCCACCATCTATATTCATTAATTCGAGCACATAACAGAGAAATCCACAAAAACAAGTTTGAGCATAGAACTTCAAAACCATATTTCTCCTAACACAGTGAATCATTTTCGATGGTTTAAGGTTCATTGGCATCAGCAAGTCAAGGAATATACATGGCATAGCATGGATAAGAGAAAAGAGAGGGTCGAAAAACTTACTTGATTTGCAGAAATTCGAGATGCAGTGTTGTTTTGGTGGTTTTAAGCTCAAACAGCTGCAAATAATGGTTGATAGTGATGAATGCTTGAAGAACCTTGGCTCAGTAGTGCTTGGAAAACTTCACAGCTCTAACTGCCATTGTTGTGTGCTTTGAAAAACAGAGTGAGAAGGAGGCTGCACAGGTGATGAATGGTGGTTCAAGGGTGCTCCAAATGTTGTCCAAATGAAGCAAAAGCCATGGGTTGCTCGAGGGTTTTGAGGATTTGGCCAGAAAAATCTCAAATGCAAAAATGCAAGAATGAGAGGATGATGTGTTTTCTGTATGGTAGGCTGCGATTCTAGGGTTGGAATCAGCAGAAATGAAGCTTTATATCATATGTTTTAAGTCCCTTAATCATGTGCTAACCTGGTTTAGTTAAATGAAATCAAAATGCAATTTGCTAAGTGTGAACCAATGGTTTAAGGAGGGTGTAAGCTTGCACGATTTTGGGCCTTGAAACCAGCTGCCAACAGACCAAAATTCTGCTGTTTGAACTCTGCTCATGAATTGCTCACTTGGTTTTGCTTATGTGAAACCATTTGCAAAAATTGTCAAATTTGCAACTTTGGCCAAAATGATGATATAATGGTGGTATGTGCACAAATTGGACTTGGAACAAATTTCAAATGACATATTAAACATTTCCCAATTGGCCAAAATGAGAAAAAGTCAATAAATCAAAAGGTCAATGGTTGGTCAAACTTGATTTAAATAAAGTCAAGGTCAAAAATGCCATTTTGAATGGTAAGGTTTTGGTTCATGAAATTTATATTTTTGGAAAGAGGAGGAAAAATGTGGTTTGTAGGAAAAAACCCCACCAAATTTGGCCTTATGGTTCATGAGATATGGCTTGTTGAAGTTCAAAAATTTGTGAAAATGAAATGATCATATCTTGACAACCACACATGGGATTTGGGAGTTCTTGGACTTTTTGAAAATGGGAGAACAAGATCTTCAACTTTCATGTTGGGCAAAAATTCATTTGAAGCTTGTATCATGATGTAAGTTGAGGATCAAGAAGTTTCCATTTTTGGCGGTTGAAATTACAGGTCCACTTTCTATTTCTGGAAATTTTCTGTTTGACTTGATTTTCTTCCATGATGAGGTTTGGCATGATAGATGAGGCTTATATAAGCATGAATGAACTCCTTCAAATCAATTCTATCCATCAAATCACTGATTAAATCCACAGTTGACCAAGTTTGACTTTTCTAGGGTTTTGGGTGACTGAAGCACTTCTGATGAATTCCAAACCCTAATTCCTTGAGAACTGGACTTCAAATGATGTCCCAAGTTGTATGAACTCTTGATTATTGATCATGGTGCCCAAATTCCACAAGAATGGCCACCATCCACTGCTTTGACTGATTGTTGATTGTCTAGGGTTTTTTTGCTTGGCTGTGCATTGACTGATGACCCTTGAGCCTTCAAACCCTTGACTTGAACACTTCAAATAGACCCCCAAGTCATGTGAACTTGTTGGACAAACCTTAAGGCCTTGATTCCTTGAGAAACACCTTTGCTTGACTGGTTGACTGATCTCCTGATCAGTTTGACCTAATTCTTGCTTGCTTGCTCTTGAGGCAACTGAGGACTATGCCAATGCTATGCAATGGACCATGATATGCTATGACCTAATATGAAATGGTATGTACAATGATAGGTGCAAATTTGAGGTGCTACAGCTGCCCCTATTCAATCAGCTGGGAACCCGAACGGATGATAGCAATGGCTGTCAGACTTTCAGGGTAAACAGGGATTGAATACAAAAAGAACCGTAGAAATTTGCACCGACTGGATATAATACAAAAGAACCACGTCATTTACCGATGACAAACTACATGACAGCTTCAGAAAAACAAAACCATTTACCGATGGTTGAAGAACTGGAACCTTGATATTTACCGATATCAACTTCAGCACGACCATTTACCGATGGCGGCTGGGGAAAACAAATTTCTGAAAAACAAAACCATTTACCGATGGTTAGAACTGGGACCTTGATATTTACCGATATCAACTTCAGCAAGACCATTTACCGATGGCTGCTGGGAAACAAATTTGATGTAGAACAAACCATTTACCGATGGTTAAAACTTGATATTTACCGATATCAACTTCAGCAAGACCATTTACCGATGGCTGCTGGGAAACAAATTGATGAAAAACAAACCATTTACCGATGGTTAAAACTTGATATTTACCAATATCAACTTCAGCAAGACCATTTACCGATGGCTGCTGGGAAACAAATTTGATGTAGAACAAACCATTTACCGATGGTTAAAACTTGATATTTACCGATATCAACTTCAGCAAGACCATTTACCGATGGCTGCTGGGAAACAAATTGATGTTGAAAAGGAAGCAAAACCATTTACCGATGGTGGCTTCAAAGAAACTTGACATTTACCGATGTCAAACTTAGCAAGACCATTTACCGATGGCTGCTGCAACTGGGAACTCGATATTTACCGATATCGAAGAAAGCTGGGCCATTTACCGATGGCATCTCCGCTTGGGGAAGAACAAAATCTTTGTGGTGATACCAGACAAGACGTTTACCGACGACTTCTGGGGATTTTGATTTTATTAACAAGAGAACAAAGAATGACCAGACATTTACCGATGACTGGGGTGAGACTCGATGTTTACCGACATCGAAAGATGATGTTTACCGACATCAAAAAGAATGACCAGACATTTACCGATGACTGGGGTGAGACTCGATGTTTACCGACATCGAAAGATGATGTTTACCGACATCAAAAAGAATGACCAGACATTTACCGATGACTGGGAATGAGAAAATTATTGGTGAGAGACAAACAAATATTTGCAACTGAAAACCGGGTAGGACATTTACAGATGACTCTACTGGGGATTTCTAGCTGGGGATTTATCAGACATTTACCGATGACTGGGTGGAACTTGATGTTTACCGACACCGAAACAATGGCGTTTACCGACACCAAAAAATGACCAGACATTTACCGATGACTGGGTGGGACTCGATGTTTACCGACACCGAAACAATGGCGTTTACCGACACCAAAAAATGACCAGACATTTACCGATGACTGGGTGGGACTCGATGTTTACCGACACCGAAACAATGGCGTTTACCGACACCAAAAAATGACCAGACATTTACCGATGACTGGGTGGAACTCGATGTTTACCGACACCGAAACAATGGTGTTTACCGACACCAAAAAAAGATGACCAGACATTTACCGATGACTGGGTGAGACTCGATGTTTACCGACACCGAAACAATGGTGTTTACCGACACCAAAAAGAATGACCAGACACACGCGGGTGCTGAAATGACACTTACTGGTATCACAAGAACGACATCTTAGATATGCCCAAGCAAGGCTGATCACTTGCTGGGGGTCTCACTGGGGAGAAACAAACTTTCTGTCACCACCGGGTGAGGAAATAAACCTCTGTCACCATCGGGTGAGGAGATAAACCTCTGTGGGGATAATCAATTCTGAATGCTGTCGAAGCAACTGTAACTGATTTGCTGTGCTGAATAAAGATGATCCGCCTCTGTCGGGGATAAGGTCTGATGTGGTTTCGAACACATGAATGCGTATGTTTGAATTTTTCTATGGCGTAATGCTCCATATGGGATGGAAATGCTACGCAGTTTGAGGATGCAATAATTACTATATGCAATGCAATATGATAAGAACTCTGCGGGAGAAATACACAGGACGACTGTGTTGAGGAATCTTCAATACAAATCCGCTGGGGGAACAATACAACCGCTGCTGGGGAACCAACAATACGAATCCGCTAGGGGAAGACAAGGCAACTCGCTGGGGAGTAACAAAGCAACTCTGTTAGGGGAAAACAAAGGTAAACTGTTGGGGATAGCCCAATCAATCCACACAAATTCCGCTTGGGGAAATAAAAAACTCCGCTGGGGAAGCTAAAACAGGCAATTCTCTGGGGATAAGGCTCATACAAACCTCAGATAGAATAGGCTATGCTTTGGGGAATAACCGCTACTCTGCCGGGGACGACCCACACAGTTCACGAGTAGAATCAACTCAGCTGGGGATGCAGGTATCGACCTGCTACTGAAACCTGTCCAATCCACTGGTGGGATGAACTCTGCTGGAGAAATATTTCGTGAAACCCGCTCCACTCGGGGATCAAGGTCACGACAGCGAGCAAACAGGAAGGAACACCATGGATACCGGGTTGTAGGTATGAAACGGGTGACCGACCAAAGCGTGAATTGGTTTGTGTTCCAAAACACTCAGCATCCTGAAGAGGGCTAGAAAAGCAATCTTGTTAGAGGATGAACATTCAATTCCACAAGGAATACGAATCTTACTCTGCTGGAGATAACAATCAAAAGATTGACCAAAGAGTGCATGAAATATATTATCTATAGCCGTCAAAACGTAGATAATACACTCGCATGGAAAATTATCCATAACCGGGTTGTAGGTTGTTAAATGAATAATCGACCGAAAAGAAAGGCATCAGGGTACCAGGACTAGGTATGCAAAAGATGACCAATCAAAAGAGGATAAAAGTTGCTAACTCGGAGCAAATATCCAAAAAGAAAGGGCAGACCCAATGGGGACAATACTGCTTGATCAAGGCAAGTATCCAGAGGGAAAAGAATATCAATATCACAGACCGGATACTGATAACTGCAAAGAGGGGATTACATCTACCGGTTAGTAGGCAGAACACCACGTAAAAGTAACCAGTCATCATCGGGATGAGCACAAAGGGTTAACTCCATCAAGGGGAGAACGTGGGATTTTACAACTACCAGCTTGTGGGTAGAAAACCACAAAGATAGGACTTACAACTACCGGTTTGTAGGTAGAAGCCAACAAACAAACTCCGCCATGGGATGAAAGTGGGATTTTGCAACTACCAGCTTGTGGGTAGAATACCACAAAGATAGGACTTACAGCTACCGGTTCGTAGGTAGAAGCCAACAAACAAACTCCGCCAAGGGATGAAAGTGGGATTTTACAACTACCAGCTTGTGGGTAGAAAACCACAAAGATAGGACTTACAACTACCGGTTTGTAGGTAGAGGCCCCGGAAAAGCAACCAGTCATCATCGGGATGAGCACAAAGGGTTAACTCTGCCAATGGGATGAAAGTGGGATTTTACAACTACCAGCTTGTGGGTAGAAAACCACAAAGATAGGACTTACAGCTACCGGTTCGTAGGTAGAAGCCAATGGTAAGGTAACCAGTCATCATCGGGATGAGCACAAAGGGTTAACTCCACCAAGGGGATGAAAGTGGGATTTTACAACTACCGGCTAGTGGGTAGAAAACCACAAAGATAGGACTTACAGCTACCGGTTCGTAGGTAGAAGCCAATGGTAAGGTAACCAGTCATCATCGGGATGAGCACAAAGGGTTAACTCCACCAAGGGGATGAAAGTGGGATTTTACAACTACCGGCTAGTGGGTAGAAAACCACAAAGATAGGACTTACAGCTACCGGTTCGTAGGTAGAAGCCAATGGAAAAGTAACCAGTCATCATCGGGATGAGCACAAAGGGTTAATTCCACCAAGGGGAGAACGTGGGATTTTACAACTACCAGCTAGCGGGTAGAAAACCACAAAGATAGGACTTACAACTACCGGTTTGTAGGTAGAGGCCAATAAATTCCGCTGAGGATAAAATGAATGAGTGCCGGTTAGTGAGCGACTATTCATTTATGCCCCAGGGAAGTACAGGAGACAGCCAACAGGAAGCCAATTTAGGATCGATCCAAAAAGGCAGACTGAAACAAGACTCATCCTAATGAGGAAAGAACTCAATAGGGAAAACCCATCCCGTGTAGGGAGGGAACGGAAGCAACCGTCATCCACGAGGATGTATCTCAGTGGGGAAATGGAAAGAAAGGATAGACACTTTCTGCTTAAGGGGTTGGCTCTACATGGAGAGATCCGACACACCCATATCTGCTTAAGGAAAATCTACTAGAGAGATCTTGTATTACCAAATAGCAGAACGCAATCATCAACAGACACACAGCAACAACTGCAACATGAGTATTTGAATGCTATGATTATGCATGTATGCAGTATATCTAAAAATGTATGATGAATGCTGACAATCAAACATGCTCAACACGCAGGTCCAGGAATCAACCGTCCGGAGAGAAAACCAAGGTCACCATCCTGCAGGGGAGGAAGAGCCATAAGAGGCTTCCGGAGGGATCGTCGGTCACAACCGGAGAACAGAGTTCAACATACAGGCGGACGCGCCACAACAACTTGTGCTGAAAATCAGATATACCAAGAAGCAACCAGATCTCTGGTGAGGATACATAGGCATTGATAAGGCTCATCATGCCAACAACTCCACTCGGGGATCTATCTGAGAGAATGTCGGATTACTGGGACGTCAATCCACCGGATACTGAATCTTCAAAGAAAAACACCCATGCTGGGGGAGAGAGGAAGACTGCTCTGCTGGAGAGGCGAAAGTTGAAGTCTTCAGTAAACACTCTGCTAGGGGAGCTGCCCCACAATAATGTCCGAAACAGCAAACTTGCTGGGGATGCCCCACGGTAGGGCTCAAATAGCATTCTACTGGGGATGCCCCACAATAGAGCTAACAGGGATTTGGAGGAAGAAACTGTACTGCCGGGAACATGAAGATGAACAACTTCAAACAACACTGAATCGGGCAAATTCACTGAGGAGAGACCATATGAGGTTCTGCAGGACAAAGATACAGTCATGCTCGAGATACGAACAATTGTCTTACCTGTTGGTAATCATACCACCCCCGGGAGAGCACTGTGGGTCTCCTAAGTGTCCTTCCATCATTGTGAACGTTCACTTTGCTTAAGAACAATTTTTTTGAAAAATTTGTTTATTTTGAAAACAATGATACTTTATCAATGAAAACATGCAAAACATTTGTTGAGTTGAAACAAATAAGAGTGCAAACAATTTGGATAAAAGCTCAAATTGATGTAATGGAATGGTAGTCTGCAAAGGGCGAGACTCCATAGATCTGTACAAGTTTGAAATCGGTGATGTATATTGGAGAGGGCTACATTGAACATAATGACCTTTCCTCTACCATTCTGAATTTTCGATGTATTCAAAGCTTCAGTCGACGACGGATCGAAAATCCCTGACGGATGACAGATGTACAGCACAGTCTTGTCAAGATGCAGTTACTTGCCAAATCCCTAATTTTTGCCTAGATTGCCCCAGTGTGAGGTGTTCAATCTAGCGGGATGCAAATTCTTTCTTTTTTCAATGTCTCTAACTTTTGCCTGGATCGCCCTTTCGGGTTTTCAATCCACCGAGACGCTCTTTTTTGCCTAAGTCGCCCTTTGGGGTGTCCGACTTAGCGAGCTGTTTGCTTTTTTGTTTTAGGCGAAGTATTTCTTGACTGCATCAGGGTTTACAGGACAAGTGAACTTCCATCCATTGTTGTAAGTGTCAAAACATTGCCTGAAGAGGCTCTTTTGACAACATATGCACGTTCATATCTTGGGGTTCACTTGCCCCTGGAATCGGGTACGAAAGACAAGACTTTCTTGAGCACAAGGTCCCTCGGGACACACGAGACTTGACCTTCTTGTCGAATGCTTTCATCACTCTCTGCTGATATGACTGACCATGACACATGGCAGTTGATCTCTTCCTTTCGATCGAATTCAGCATCAGCCAACTTGGGACTTTGAGGGTGCTATTTCTCTTTTGTTTTTTTTTCTTTCTTTTTCTTTTGCTTTTGATTTTGCTTTTGATTTTGCTTTTGATTTTGCACCCTCCTCTTTTCTCTTTTTTTTTACTTGATTGATTTTTTCCTTCTTTTTTTTTTGATGTTGGCTGTTCTGCTGATTCTTGTGATGCAGCTGAGTGATCTTCTTTTCTTGCTCAAGAAGTCGGGAAATCTCGTCAGGAATCCCTTCAACAATCATCTTCGTCCGCTTCGAATACAGGGAATTCAAAATTGGGAGATGACGTCTGATCATTATGTTCAATGGGTTTGAGAAACAACCTGCATAATGATTTTGATATGAAAAGCTTTTTGAAAATCAAACAAGACAAACGTTATGCAGATGAAAAGATTGCTTTTATTCTTGTTTTTAAAGGTTTTTTGTGATCACCAATTTCATGCAAAAAGCGAAAAGGGAAAACAAATGGAAAAACAAATGTTTTAACATGAATTTATTTGAATGAAAATATCATTGCACAAAATGTTGCCAACAATGCCATCACTTCTCCTTTTGGCATGGGAGAAGGGTTTTTAAACAAAGTGATTAGTACAAAGACTTATGAACAACTGTAGGAACGCCCACAGTGACCCAATTGTGATAGATCCCTCCAGGGATGACAACTGTCAATATCTTTTGCATCAGTGTCATGAACCGGACCATGTTTGCCCTCATTTCGGCCAATTCTGCTTGAACCTGATCCATACTCCTCTGTTGATTCAATCTGGTTGAGTAGCGGTGCGGACGATGATCAGCAATCCTCTCTCAGAGGAACCGGAGTGAGAGGTCTTGTCCCCAAACATGTCTGCAATGCAAGGATGATATGTGCATGATATGCATGATGCGGATGCTATTTTATCATGAATGATCCTGAAAAGGATATGCATATGCGAGTTAACTTTTTTTTTTGCATTACTATTTTTTTGGAAAATAAACATGCTATGATGCAAATGATGGCGCCAAGACTGGCAGGAACTGGCATCTGAGGAACCATCTGAAACCCCAAAGTCATCTGAGGAGCTGGCATCTGAACCCAAGTCTGGAGAACTGAGTCACCATCTGAGCGGGTACCCTCAAATTCAGCCCAGGGATCCGAAATAAACGGAACCCTCTGATCAAAACCAGGGTCAAACCTCCGGCGTCCAGAAATATAACTCGTAGTCACCATCAGTACCAGGAGTCACCAACTGTACCTGTTAAAATGAACCCTTCCCCACTCACGGGTGTCGTCTAGGCCAGGGTAAGGTCGAGAGAAACGCAACATAAATAACCTTCCGCAGAATATCATCCTGTGCACACCCGATGTATGCACCGATAATATCCCACCAGGGTCTGAACTGCTCGTGATATCAATGTTCCGCTAAGTGGCGCCATACCACCCGCTTCCCATGAATCACTCTATTCCTAGGTTTCCTAGATTTCACTCATAGCCTGGGTATTGGGCCTTTTACCTCAACTGACTCCCCCCACACAGAGAAAACAAATAACCAGCCAGACAGCAACAAATGATGAATATGAATGCAAACATTAATGCACACAATCAATGCAATCAATAAATGTACATATATACAATGAATGCAATAAAACAGTGCAAAGCAACCAAACCCCTAACCTAGAGAGCGCTAGGAGAGACTCGCTCAGGGAAGATGGACCAGCATAGGTCAACTTCTCTACATCCCCAGCAGAGTCGCCAGCTGTCGCATCACGCGAAAAACCGGCGGGAAAAGAAAGAAACAACAGAGCCGCCACCGTGCGTTATTTATCCCAAAAGAGGGAAAGGAAACGCTCGAAGTAAACCTAGGAAAGAACATGGTCTCGCGACCAAAGAGGATGGGTTCGGGAGTCGGTTATGCGAAGGGAAGGTGTTAGGCACCCTACGCATCCGTAGTACTCTACGGGATCCACGCACAAAAGGAAGGAATATGGTTGCTAAACACTGCTCAAACTCACACACACTGGCTGAAGGAGACAAAAGAAACTGACTGAAACTGACTCGGCAGGATATCGTATCCTGGGCCTACTTAGTCTATCAGGCATAGACATCAGAGTCGAAGTAGTTCGGACTGGGGAAACGACACATGCTCGCTAGGATATCGCATCCTATGCATACGTATCTTCTCGGACGAGAGAAGAATCAGAGCATTCGTAGCTCGGCTGACACGCACACAAACAAACAAAACACACAGGCAAACGTGGAGCCTGAATGCCAATCACTGGACTTACATCAGCATCCGAACCAAAACGCACACACACTGGAACCCAAATGCCACTCGATGGACTTACATCGGCTTCCAACCAGAACACACACGAGGGTGGTTAAGACACAAAGGGTGAAAAAGAAAAAGGGCGAACAAACAGACTAAAAGGGAGACTAGAGCTCGAGCCTAATAGTTGCCAAACACACACAAAAAAGAAAAAGGGCGCCCGGAGAGATCAGCTCAATCTCCTGCCTACATACTTCATCTGGTATGAAGATCAGGGCGATGTAGTTCCCCTACGCAGGGAGAAGGATCTAGCCTAACCAGATAACAGAGGGAGACACAACTCTAGGGAGACTACGACTCGAGCCTAGATGTTGTCATGCAAAATCAACCCTAAGTTAAGGTTTCTAGCTAAATGGCACAAGGGCCAACCTATCCTAGACAGGACTCGCACAGGAAGCAAGGGTCTCAATTGCAACTAGGGCAAGAGAGAGGGGAGGTCTCAATCGCAACGAGGGCGAGAGAAAAGATCGCAACGAGGGCGAAAGCAAACAAAGATTAGCTGTTAGTTGTTAGTCAAACTCGACAAGACATCGCATCTCGTGCCTACGTATCTCATCTGGACATGAGAATCAGAGTTGCCGTAGTTCGGCCGGCAGGGAAAAAGGACTCTATCGCAACGAGGGCGAGAGAAAGGAAAAGGCTCGATCGCAATGAGGGCGAGAGAAAGGAAAAGGCTCGATCGCAACGAGGGCGAGAGAAAGGATCGCAACGAGGGCGAGAGAAAGGATCGCAACGAGGGCGAAAACAAGCACGGATTAACTGTTAGTCAAACTCGACAAGACATCGCATCTCGTGCCTACGTATCTCATCTGGACATGAGAATCAGAGTTGCCGTAGTTCGGCTACGGAGGGATAAAGGATCTCGATTGCAACTAGGGCAAGAGCAAGGGAAAGTCTCGATCGCAACGAGGGCGAGAGAAAGGAAAAGGCTCGATCGCAACGAGGGCGAGAGAAAGGAAAAGGCTCGATCGCAACGAGGGCGAGAGAAAGGAAAAGACTCGATCGCAACGAGGGCGAGAGAAAGGAAAAGGCTCGATCGCAACGAGGGCGAGAGAAAGGAAAAGGCTCGATCGCAACGAGGGCGAGAGAAAGGATCGCAACGAGGGAGAAAACAAGCACGGATTAGTTGTTAGTCAAACTCGGCAAGACATCGCGTCTCGTGCCTACGTATCTCATCTGGACATGAGAATCAGAGTTGTCGTAGTTCGGCAAAACAACTCTAAGCATGGCTCACACAGGGAGTAAGCCACACAGACTTGACTGGCACAGGAAGCAAGCCAAGCACAACCTACCTTGCACAAGGGCAAGTCCAAACTACACCTAAAGAGGCAAAGCAAACAGGCAATCACAGGAAGCACACTCTATATGCATACAAGAGGCTCACACAAGGGTTAGGCACTAGGGCCAACTGGAATAGGGTAAGTGTGCTCTTAACCTTGCCATTGAGAGGCTAAGGTGAAGCAGATGAAAGGTGAGTGAAGATGAGACTTCACAGCTTCTATCCCGGGCCTGGGAGAGCTAATAGACAAATGAGCATGGGTCCAGAAAGTGGGAACCCTTCTATACTCGAAGACTCTGACACTGTACACTTTGTACAAGATCTTGGGTTTGTATCCCAATGCATCAACACACAGCAGTGTGAGCAGAGGGATGACACAACAAGAGTAGTGGGGGATAGATTGCATATCCCTACCTTCCACCAATTGCCTTTTTGAAGGACTTTTCCTGCTTGGGGACAATTTTAAACACACACAAGCATGGCCTCTTAAGGAGGACTTCAGACAGTTTGCCCGGTCAAATAACAGACCGGGTCTCCAGACTACATGAAGAGAGAGTAATTATACCTCAAAAGCAATTGCTAAAAAAGCAAAGCAAATCAAGTTCAGAGAACTTAAGCAACTAAAGTACCTGAAAAAGTCAAACCAATCAGTATGCAATTCAACAGTTAAAAGCAAAAGGAATGGGATTCACAGACAAAACAGATGGTCAATTTGTGCAAAGCAAGACTCAAACACATGAGTCAAGCCATCTACAAAACAAAGGTTAGCTCATATGTAAGCAAATTCAATCACATTTGTATGATCTTGGAAGCATTGATGCTTAACCTGGAACAATAACTCAATGGTAAGCTCAGAAGACCACTAGGACTAGCCTAGGGTCAAGGATGAAAGAAAAAGTCAAAACAGCAAAGAAAAGTCAACCAAAGTCAAGGTCAAACATTTAAGAAGCTATCTCAATTGGATTCACAATCAAATCATGCATCATTATCATTTCATGAACATTTGAAGTCAAAGTAAGGCAAATGAAAGCTCAAAGAAGTCAACAGAATGACTTGCATCAAAAGTCAACCCAAACATTTTCAAAAATCATCAAATAAATCACACTCAAACCTAACATCTAGCATGGCAAGCATGTCAAATTTCATGGCATTTGAATGAGAGGAGGGCAGTCAATGAAAATCAAGAAGTCAAACCAAATTCAAGCATGCACAATGAAGGTCAACAAACATGGGTCAACTTCAACAAATCATATCAAATTGAAAACAGATGAGAAATGAATGAGATTAACACCAATGCAAAGCTAAAGATGTCTAGTTATCACATATGAAATTTCATGATCATACAATATGGTATGAGAATTTCCCAAAGGATTTGGCAACATGTATCACATAAAGTCAACCATTGACTAGGCAGGGAAGAAAATTCACAATCAAAATGGAAAATTGCACAATTAAATCCAGGAAAAATCACACATGGACTAGACATGTAAGGGAGGGATCATGCAAAATTTGGGGTCATTTGGATGTAAGGAAGCATGTCAATCAAAATCAAGAAAATGCATATCATTAGTGTGACACCAAATGCAACCTCTAACTTCAAAAATTCAAAGCTCTCAATCCACATATGATAAATGCACAATCTTTATATGGAAACAAAGGTGAATGAGTCTAGTTTCACCACAAAAAATTTCAGGCTCATTGGATACATCATGACAATTTCACAAAAGAAATGGCAAAGGGTGTCAAATGTGCATACATGTTAGGAAACCAATTACCAATTAAAATCCAGCCAATGAAAAATTAATTAAAAATCATAATCAAATACTAGACATCCATGTGAAGATGATGCAACAATTTTCATGATTTTTGGATTTAATTTGAGAGAGAAATGAATTTTGCAAGTTGAGTGAATAAATTGGATGAAACATGATCAAACAACATGGTAAATGGTCAACAGGGTGGTCAGCGCATGGCAAAGATGTAAATAAGTGTGCCACTAATTGAAGCTGTGCGTTTTGGGCAGGGGAAATGAAATGTTTTGATTGGCTACCAGCCAATGGAACAGTGCACGGCCAATGAGCTTCAAAATTCTGGGTTTTCAAAACCCTTAGGGTTTAGCCAACAGCAACATAAGCTTCATCATTCAAGCGTTAATCATGAACAACAAACGTAACCAGCATCAATAATCAAACATGGCCATGACATTCTATCCTCATGCAACATTTGAGAACAACTAAACAGCAATAATCATGGGAGTTTTCTGGGCAGAGTTAGGTTTAAACACAGCAGTATTCATCATCTTCATCAAAATCAATAAGAACACGTGTGCCCAAAAGTTAACAACATGCGTATCAATAGCTTCAACAAACCAAACACAAACACAATCCACCATCTATATTCATTAATTCGAGCACATAACAGAGAAATCCACAAAAACAAGTTTGAGCATAGAACTTCAAAACCATATTTCTCCTAACACAGTGAATCATTTTCGATGGTTTAAGGTTCATTGGCATCAGCAAGTCAAGGAATATACATGGCATAGCATGGATAAGAGAAAAGAGAGGGTCGAAAAACTTACTTGATTTGCAGAAATTCGAGATGCAGTGTTGTTTTGGTGGTTTTAAGCTCAAACAGCTGCAAATAATGGTTGATAGTGATGAATGCTTGAAGAACCTTGGCTCAGTAGTGCTTGGAAAACTTCACAGCTCTAACTGCCATTGTTGTGTGCTTTGAAAAACAGAGTGAGAAGGAGGCTGCACAGGTGATGAATGGTGGTTCAAGGGTGCTCCAAATGTTGTCCAAATGAAGCAAAAGCCATGGGTTGCTCGAGGGTTTTGAGGATTTGGCCAGAAAAATCTCAAATGCAAAAATGTAAGAATGAGAGGATGATGTGTTTTCTGTATGGTAGGCTGCGATTCTAGGGTTGGAATCAGCAGAAATGAAGCTTTATATCATCTGTTTTAAGTCCCTTAATCATGTGCTAACCTGGTTTAGTTAAATGAAATCAAAATGCAATTTGCTAAGTGTGAACCAATGGTTTAAGGAGGGTGTAAGCTTGCACGATTTTGGGCCTTGAAACCAGCTGCCAACAGACCAAAATTCTGCTGTTTGAACTCTGCTCATGAATTGCTCACTTGGTTTTGCTTATGTGAAACCATTTGCAAAAATTGTCAAATTTGCAACTTTGGCCAAAATGATGATATAATGGTGGTATGTGCACAAATTGGACTTGGAACAAATTTCAAATGACATATTAAACATTTCCCAATTGGCCAAAATGAGAAAAAGTCAATAAATCAAAAGGTCAATGGTTGGTCAAACTTGATTTAAATAAAGTCAAGGTCAAAAATGCCATTTTGAATGGTAAGGTTTTGGTTCATGAAATTTATATTTTTGGAAAGAGGAGGAAAAATGTGGTTTGTAGGAAAAAACCCCACCAAATTTGGCCTTATGGTTCATGAGATATGGCTTGTTGAAGTTCAAAAATTTGTGAAAATGAAATGATCATATCTTGACAACCACACATGGGATTTGGGAGTTCTTGGACTTTTTGAAAATGGGAGAACAAGATCTTCAACTTTCATGTTGGGCAAAAATTCATTTGAAGCTTGTATCATGATGTAAGTTGAGGATCAAGAAGTTTCCATTTTTGGCGGTTGAAATTACAGGTCCACTTTCTATTTCTGGAAATTTTCTGTTTGACTTGATTTTCTTCCATGATGAGGTTTGGCATGATAGATGAGGCTTATATAAGCATGAATGAACTCCTTCAAATCAATTCTATCCATCAAATCACTGATTAAATCCACAGTTGACCAAGTTTGACTTTTCTAGGGTTTTGGGTGACTGAAGCACTTCTGATGAATTCCAAACCCTAATTCCTTGAGAACTTGACTTCAAATGATGTCCCAAGTTGTATGAACTCTTGATTATTGATCATGGTGCCCAAATTCCACAAGAATGGCCACCATCCACTGCTTTGACTGATTGTTGATTGTCTAGGGTTTTTTTGCTTGGCTGTGCATTGACTGATGACCCTTGAGCCTTCAAACCCTTGACTTGAACACTTCAAATAGACCCCCAAGTCATGTGAACTTGTTGGACAAACCTTAAGGCCTTGATTCCTTGAGAAACACCTTTGCTTGACTGGTTGACTGATCTCCTGATCAGTTTGACCTAATTCTTGCTTGCTTGCTCTTGAGGCAACTGAGGACTATGCCAATGCTATGCAATGGACCATGATATGCTATGACCTAATATGAAATGGTATGTACAATGATAGGTGCAAATTTGAGGTGCTACAAAGGTCTAACCATGCTTTCCAAGGAGGCTGTTACCAATTCGATTCCCCGGCAACGCCAGTTATTCCCCAACGGAGGTCGGCATCATCAGACAGATTGATCATCTCATCCATCCCCAGCCAGGCTCTGTTGAATATCTCTACCATCAGACAGAAATCAGAACCCCCAGCCGAGAGAGGGTCCTCAACACGAATATCTCCAATCAGTAGATGGGGATTTATTTTCCCCAGTAGAGTCCCCAAGCAGAACTTCTCATACGCATAACTCATTCATTACATCGTTTCACCACATACGCATGCATACAACATTCGCATTTATTTTCGAAAGCATAAAACATCTCATGCATCATGACATAGCATAGCGCTAACCTTTCTTTGCAGATTAATTATCCTCCTGATATAGTCAAAGTAAAAGGCTCATTCAGGCAGACGCCTTTATCAATCACAGACAAGATTCAGATACATATTCCAGATGCAATTCATGGGAACATTCATTCTGACAACACTTCGATATCCTCCTAGCGATGGCATCTTTAAGCCCATCCCAGACATTTATTGCAAGTACAACGTATACAGATACAGCCTAACATACGGTTCATTTTGATTCAGCTCAACATATGACTCCTTCGACTCAGATACGATCTAGCGTACGATCCATTCTGACCTTCTTCAACTCAATTACAGTCTAATGCACGACCAAGTTAGACCTTCATCTTCTCAGGTGCTACCTTCGGACAGGTACATTCCTGAATGGTAGTCTGGTATACGGCTACTCCCCTTTGCTCAGGTGCTACCTTCGGACAGGTACATTCCTGAATGGTAGTCTGGTATACGGCTACTCCCTTGCTCAGGTGCTACCTTCGGACAGGTACATTCCTGAATGGTAGTCTGGTATATGGCTACTCCCTTACTCAGGTGCTACCTTCAGACAGGTACATTCCTGAATGGTAGTCTGGTATACGGCTACTCCCTTGCTCAGGTGCTACCTTCGGACAGGTACATTCCTGAATGGTAGTCTGGTATACGGCTACTCCCTTGCTCAGGTGCTACCTTCAGACAGGTACATTCCTGAATGGTAGTCTGGTATACGGCTACTCCCTTGCTCAGGTGCTACCTTCGGACAGGTACATTCCTGAATGGTAGTCTGGTATACGACTACTCCCTCTTCAAGCAGATTCAGCCTAACGGACGGCTCATTCTGCAACTCAGAACCGATCTGGCGTACGATCCGTCTGATCTTTCATCCCCATCAAAGTCACCTGCCTAACGAACAGCTCACTCTGGTATTCAGATACGGTCCAGTGTATGACCCATTCTGATCCCTTATCCCCAGCAGTATATAGCATACTCTGACTCCCCAGCGAAGTCGGCAGCCTAATGGATGACTCATTATTCGGTCTAATGTACGACCCAGTGTGGCACCCATGTCTTCAAATTGGCCTAACGTACGACACAGTCTGAAGCTCCCATCATCAAACTTCCTGGATGGCATCTTTAAGCCCATCTCCATCAAGACCAATTGACAAGCGCAAATTTTCGGGGCATTCTAGTGTTCAATAATCTTCCACCTCCAGACCACGAAGGGTGCACATACCATTCTACTCTCTCGGTTCAAGAATATTGAAGAGGGGCAGCTGTCATACCCCAAAATTTGCCCATTAATATTTCAAGACATTTCAGGGCACCCCGACTCATGTTATGACACTTAAAGGAACAAAGGCCCAGCTCGCGAATGACTCAAACTGGCCTACTCGCTACACGCTCACCTAATGATAATATGAAAGTGGTTTATTTGGAAGCGGAGGAAAAGGGGTGCAAAAAGGAAAGAAAACGATCCAAACAGCAAAGCCCAACCCAAAGTACAAGAACACGGGTGTGGCATCTGTGACGAGCGTCACAGAGGCTGTGACGAGCGTCACGCCTCGCACACCCCTGTGACGGGCGTCACACATGGTGTGACGAACGTCACACCATTCCCCTACTTTGTGGGCGCAGGCAACGCTTCGGAGACTTGAAGATCCGTTGGGCCCTATGTCCACGTACGTGTTGAAGACCTTTTTGGGCAGCATGCATGACCTAATGACACCAATATAAATAGCCACCTTGAAAACCTAAAAGGGGGAGCTTTTGCGGAGATTCTTTTTCCTTTGCCGTTTTCGCCTTTGCATTTTCTCTTCTTTTCCAGCAGCTTAGGCATTGTGTTTTACAAATGCTATACTATTTCTTTTGCAATTCCTGATTCCCTTTTGGTATTTAGTTGATTCTTTTTGCACAATAGTTTCTACAACGGAAACTATTGTGTGCCTTTTTACCGAATCTAATCTTACGGCAGCAGCAAGGTCACCTCTGCTCAATTCTATCCGATCGGCCAATTCAAGGTTGCGACTCAATTGCAAACAGGTTTGCGTTACTATTATCGCTTTATGTTCCTAATTCACATGTGATATCATAATTGAGATTCATAAATATATTTGAGGCTTTGCATGTAACTTAAGTCTGCCTGGATACTTTGAATTGTTGTAATGGATGCCGCTGTTTTATCATAACCATGCTTTGTTTACCTATTACTTTGGTACAACTCTCGATTGCATCCTGATTTGGTATTCTAACCCGTTTGCTGAATTTTGCAAAGGTTCATATGTCCCAGGAAAAGATTGCTGTTTAGGTCTTCCCCTTTATTTGTGGGATACCCTTGTGGAGACTCACCCTAAGTGGCCTAATTAATTTTAATGTGTTAATTTTAACGTCTTAATTTTAATATATTAATTTTAATGCATTGATTTTAGTATGGACTTAATTATTTAATTGACTTTCAAATATGACCTTTAAATAAGTGATCTTGGACCTCTCTTTGCTGCCCTACGGTATTACGGTATAACAGTCATGTCCCGCGAATATGGGGATATCCTTAGCAAAGACCCTTCGGTTAAATCATCATAGTCCCTCGGATGTTGCCTTCGAAAATACGATTTTGTCCCTCGATGACCCTTCGGTGTAGCCTACGGTTAAATGATGATCGTCCCTTCGAATGCTAAGGTATCCTCACTACTGTTGCCTTCAATGACCTATCGATGACCCTACGATGACCCTTCAACATCCCCAGGATAAAACTACTTACTTCTCAATAGTAAGGACAGTTTTACCCTCATAAGGATGGAAAATGCCCCGAAAGACCTCAGACAGGTATAACCTTAATTGCTCATTCATAATAGAAAAATGCTTTTCACACCCCACACCTTTCAAACATCCTTTTTTAGAAAATCACCACTTAGCATACATCCGTACTAGGATCATTGCCAAGTTATATTTTTCTAAACCATTTTCAAAATTAAGAGGGATAACCACTTTGTATACATTCATGCAAGAATCATTACAAAGTTAAATTCTCATTTTCAAAAACATCTTTCATACATTTCTCAACCACTTTTTCAAACCTAGAAAACATAAATGATTGAGCAATTAAGAGCCCATGGATAACCATGGATACGAAGGGTGCCTAACACCTTCCCTTCGTATAAAGTACCTCCCGAACCTAAGAATTTAAAATTAAGGTCTTTCCTGTTCTTTTCCACCTTTCCTTATGGGATAAAAGAAAAGTCGGTGGCGACTCTTGCTAACCGCGACATTGCGATTACAAATCCAAATAAAGTCCAGTTCACCGCATGACACATATAAAGAAAAGGGCGTCACATCGACGTTTTCGAAATTTAAAACTTTCAAAAACCCAACAATACACCTGGTCATTCAAAATAACACATTTCACTCGTCATGAATATTCAAGCAATATGCGTTCGCAGCGGAAAATAACGAATACTCATGTATTTAATAAGATGATTCATGTCCCATACCATGATCAAATAAAATAAAACAATTAATGACATAAAACATATCCAAATAAGATACGAGTTCAATACCACTAATCTACCCAGTGTTACATGACCAGAGCATTGACTCATTAACTAATTGCAAACTAAATACGGAAACTCTCCAGCTATTCTTGAGCGAGCTACCGTCCACCTACTCCAGCAATACTACTCTGTAGTATCTGCACGATACCCATGTAAAGGTAACATTCAAACAGAAAGGGTGAGAATTCAAATCATTATGAGATGGCATAATAAGGCACAATGAATTAAAACACAATTTAAGAATTCATCACACTTGGTATAATTACGTCAATAATATTAACCAACAAACATCTCACATATTTCAAACGTACATCGCATCCACATCAATACATACATTCAATGATCACATAACTATAGACGACTCAATGCAAGACAATGTGACTCTATGCATGTGGTACCTCAATGTGAACTCAATGTTTCACCGCTTTCCGATTCAATATCTAGAATCCAAGCCACGCTTCCGATCCGGACAAGACCAAAGCCCTACGTTTGTTTCCAATGAAGGATCACCGCTTAATACTACGCCTAATCCCAATTAAGGATTAACTTCTGCTACGTCTGTTTCCAATGAAGGATCACCGCTTAATACTACGCCTAATCCCAATTAAAGATTAACGTCTGCTACGTCTATTTCCACTGAAGGATCACCGCTTAACCACTTCCACCATGAAGTCAACCATGCTATGAATGAATGCACACATACCAACACATATGCAATTAAGACCATCTATATCCCGTCTTAACATCCCACATATCACCATGACTCACAATTGGTACATACACACATTCATCACAACACATCAATTACGATTACATATATACATCCATAACCATAAATCATTCACAATTCAATAATGGTATACATACACATCCATACAATATATTATTCACCAATATAGGTCAATCATCAAATATGTACACATAGATTTCATTCCAAAACGCACACAACATTTAAATATCAATTTTTCACTTTTCAAACAGTGTTAACCGGTTAACGCCCTGGATTAATCGGTTAACGCAAAACAGAATGCGCTCCTTGGCAATTTTTAACAGTGTTAACCGGTTAACACCCTGGGTTAACCGGTTAACGCAAGACAGAATGCAATTTTTTCAATATTATAACAGTGTTAACCGGTTAACACCCTGGGTTAACCGGTTAACGCAAAACAGAATGCTGTTCCTGCGCTAACACGAAACAGAATGCAGATTTCCCCGCATTTTTCATCGTTGGAGGACTTCCGAACCTCCGATTTCGATTCCGTAAAAAGCTACACGTTCAGAAAATTATGACTCATCCAATTATATATTAATTCACAGTTTTAGAATAATTTAATCATCACAATTCAAGAGTATTTATCAAGACCTGATATTTCCAAAACCATGTCAATTAAGGATTTCAACCTAAAACATGTTCCTATCCATTGACCCAATTATACTAACCCATAATAATAAGGATTTCCCCCCTTACCTTGTTAATTTGATGGAAACCCTGACTCCTCTTTACTTTTCCTCTCCTCTTTCTCTATTGCTTTCAGTGCTCAAGTGAATTATAATTCTCACTTCCTTCACTCTTACTATTTATAATAGTATTCTAGTTGGGCTTAAATCATCTAATTTAATCACTAGGCCCAATAATACCTAATATTTACATACCTCTATTTAAATTTAAATAATTAACCACTCACTACACACACCAATTTAATTAATTAATTCCATTATTTATTTATTTCTTATATCCACTAGATAATGAATTAATACACCAATTAATTAATTAATACTCCACATAATTAAATTAAAATATCATAATAATAGTATAATAAATAAATACTTAAAAAAAAATGGGTTGTTACACTTCTTGTGGTGTTTGATCTTCTAACTTCGAATGTGGACATCGATTCTGAACATAAATGGCACATTGCATAGCTTCTTCCCAAAATTCCTTTGGCATGTTCTTGCTTTTAAGCATTGAACGAACCATGTCAAGGACTGTTCGATTCTTCCTTTCATCCACCCCATTTTGTTGAGGTGAGTATGCTGCAGTTAGAAATCTCCTTATGCCCTGCTCTTCACAATACTTCATAAAGGTTGTCGAAGTATACTCACCACCTCTATCAAATCGAACTGCTTTAATATGTCTGTCGGTTGCCTTCTCCACCATTACTTTGAACCTTTTGAACACCTCGAATGCTTCAGACTTTTCTTTCAAGAAATAAACCCATGTCTTCCGTGAGTAATCGTCGATAAAGGAAATAAAGTATCTTTTGCTACTGAAAGATTCTGGCATGATTGGCCCACATATGTCGGTGTGAATCAATTCAAGGATATGCTTAGCTTGATATTCTGCCTTCTTTTGAAATGAAGTTCTTGATTGTTTGCTAAGCACACATTCTTCACAGAACTTTCCTTCATAATCCATATCTGGTAGTCCATGCACCATGTTTTTTTTCGCCAACCTTTTTAAACCAGCATGATGTAGATGACCAAGGCGTAGATGCCATAGTGACACTTTGTCTTCGACATTTACTTGTAAACGTTTTTCTCGAACGTTTATCAGATTCAGTTTGCACATTTGATTTCTCTCCATTTCGACACGAGCAATCAGATGTCCCAGCTTGTCCTTCAAATGCAGTATCCGTTCTTTCATAAGTATCGAATAACCTTTTTCTGTAAGTTGTCCCAAACTCAAGATGTTGGTCTTAAGATTTGGTACATAATAAACATCTTGAACTGATCCAATCAACCCATCCTTCTGCAAGTAACGGATCGTTCCCTTGCCTTCGACCTTCACTTTCGATGCATCTCCGAAAGACACATTGCCATCTTCAATCTTTCTCATTTCTTTAAACAAGTGTTTGTGACCACACATATGGTTACTTGCTCCTGAGTCAAGATACCAAACATTGTCATTTGTGTTGATCTCATTTTGAGCCATCAAGAGAAAACCTTCATTTGCTTCAGCTTCCAAAGTTAGATTGGTTGTTTCTTCTACCTTCTTTTTGATTCGACAATCTTTTGCAAGATGTCCCACTTTATCACAGTTATAGCATTTGAATGAGTTGTAATCCTTCGCATAATGACCATACTTGCCACACTTGTAGCATTCAAAGTTAGAATGGTTCGACCTACCACCTCTTTGACCACGTCCTCTGCCACGCCAATTTTGCTGGCTCGACTGTCCTCTCTCGAAGTTGCTGCCTCTACCACTTCGACCATTCTCACGTCCTCCACGACCACGTCCTCTTCCTCGAAAATTTTGAGAAAAGAGTACCTTTTCGTCTTTGATTTGCTCCTTGGTTGATTTGCGTCCTCTACTCCTTCTTCCTTCTTTTTCATCTTACGTTGTTCGTCTGCTTCGAGGGAACCAGCGACCTCTTCGACAGAGAGCGTCGAAAGGTCCTTCGACTCTTCTATTGCGCACACAATATTCTCAAATTTATCTATTAAAGATCTCAAAATCGTTTCAACAACTCGTGCATCAGTTACTGTTTCGCCATTTCTGGTGAGTTGGTTCACCACCTTTTGTACATGCGTGATGTAGTCAGATACATTTTCTGACTCCTTCATCTGCATCCTCTCCAATTCGCCACGAAGAGTTTGGAGTCGAACTTGCTTTACTCGATCTGCTCCTTTGAACACTTTCTCTAGCGTGTCTCACGCTTCTTTCGACGTAGTCGAACCGACAATCTTTTCGAAGCCTGATTCATCAACAACCCTAAACAGCATGTTGTTAGAACAGGGATAGAGTATCGGGATTTGTTATCGTCTCCACAGGGATTATGTGATATTGCCGCCGTTCGACAGTTGTTAAGTTCTTAACTTATAGTAACAAGGGGTTTTAGTTTTCGGTTACGGTAGCTTGCATAAAAAGTAAGAAATTGCGGTAAAAGTTTTGGTTTTACGATTTGAGAAAGATTGTCAAAGTTAGGGTTCGACGATCACTTTGCATGCATATGTTCGATCAAACAAAACTCATAAACTCCATTAGATGATAAACAAATTCACAAAATCCTCCCAATGTGTTTATTTCTAACACACATTGTGGGTTTTTCCCATTTTGATCCATTGTTGATTTCTCACACAATCTATCAAAATGACAACTTTTATGTTTAACTTTTTAGTGAACAAACTCATTCAAAACTATCTCTAGCTAAAGAACAAGGATGGATGAAAACCTAAGTCAAGAGTTGGAAAACACCTTTCAATGATAAACCAACACAAAGAGTTATCAATAAAACAAGGTTTTCACCATACATTCATCATCAAAGAGTTTACAAATGAAGATCAACCCATATACATACAAAGCTTATGATCATCTACATCTAACCTTGACAAAATGAAAGACTTAGCTACTCATTTTCATGGTAGCTTGAACAACAAGTTTCGGAAGAAGGTTGATCAACATCCGAGTCGAAGAATCGAGATTGGATGGGAATCCACCTTCTTTTTATAAAATATTGTCAAGAGAAGAAGAAGAATGAGAAATGGGGTTTCTAGGGCACAAAAATCACCTCTAGCAAAAAACAAGTAAAAAGATGATAAAAAAAAAGATAAAGATCATGTTCCAAAAAGTAGCCCATACTACTTATAGAAATGGTTGCTGAGCTGTCATGCTCTCTAGGCGAGCAGAATGGTTCGCCTAGCGAGCCCCAAAATAAGTCACCAGAAGAGCCTGCGTCCAGAGGAATCATCCCAGACAAGTTTGCATCTGTTCGCTAGGCGAAGCCCTCGCTTCTCTCATTCGCTCCAGCGAGTCTTGATGTTTTTGCTACTGGAAGTGTTCGCTACTTGCTCGCTGGATGCTCGCCTAGCGAATACTTTGCTACTTCCCTCGCCACAGCGAGTCTTGATGTTTTTGCTACTGGAAGTGTTCGCTACTTGCTCGCTAGATGCTCGCCTAGCGAATACTTCGCTACTTCCCTCGCCATAGCGAGTCTTGATGTTTTTGCTACTGGAAGTGTTCACTACTTGCTCGCTGGATGCTCGCCTAGCGAACTTGCTTATGTTTGCTTTCTTTCTTGGTTCCTTTTCCATCTTTCTTGTGCCTTAGTTTTCTACTCATTCATGCCTAATTCCTGCACAATAACACACAAATTAAAGGTACCAAGATCATTTCACATAGTATTGCAAATCAACAAAAGCAAGGGCGATTTCGAACACTTTTTCGACAAAAAGGAGTGAAAGATGCCCATATTTGATAGCTCAAATAAGCAAACTTGGGCATCCAACAACTCTCCCCAACTAGATTCTTGCTTGCCCTCAAGCAAAGTATGCCTCTTGAAGGACAAGAGGATTTGCTTAAAGAAAAAGATTTCTCCGAAATCGGATAAAATGGCTCAAACACAAGAGAATCAACCAGACACAAGTTCCCAATGGTTAGAATAACACAATACACAAGAACTAAAGCCTTATAGCAATGCAAAACATGTATCAATCCACAACAATGTTATCCTGAATGAATCACCCTATCTCTCCTCTTCGAATAAGGATTAAAGAAATTACGCGTTTGCAACCGCGGGGACAATTTCACTCTCCAACAAACAATGCAAAAGTCAATTCAATTCATACAATGTCTAACAATTATAAATGAAAATGCGGAAGCACGAAGATCACTAAGGTCTTTTCCGGTTGTAGCTTGGTCAGGTTTACAAACAAGGGTCATATCTAAGGCCATTGAAAACGAACTTGCCGACGCAAAAGAGACATTCACTGTACAAGCTATTCACACATCTCAACTTCGTTCCACTTGTTTCTCATTTGAAACCTTCACAACTCTTATTTCACAACTCAATTTTGTTTTTCACTATTTTTCTTCCAAGCAAGCATTCATTTTCATTTTTTTTTTCACATCGTATTCACAAAACAGATGTTTCTCTTTTCTATTTTTTTTTCAATGCTTGCTCGGTTATTCAAGAGTTGTGGCACCTACCAATTCTCATTTTCGTTCTCCCCAACTTATCTTTTACTCACCCCAAGTGAATGCTCTTGACTTTTTACGGCAAAAGAACAATTATCAAAAATTTCAGGGTTTCAAGAAAAAAGATTTTGACGTCTCGCCTTATTTCAAGCTGAGATTCAATTGTTTAAGCTCAAAGGGGTTCACGAATACTCTCTGCTCACGGGTAAGTTGTATTTGGAACTGGTTGTGCTCGAAAGAAAACAAGTGCCTTGATCATTTCTAATTGCTTCCATAAATTCACAATAATAAAAGACAAAGCATGAATCAAATGAATCAACACAGTTTATTAGAATCCAGCATTTTAGTGTACAATGGAGGTTTCCTCACAATTTGTGGTTCTAAGCCCTAGGTGAATCATTCATTCAATTATGTTGCAAAAGGAACAATATTCAATTACGAAAAGAGTAAAGTTCTTAATGCATTCTAAAATTCTAACCGGAGGTAACCATGTACCTTAGCATTATTCGCTTGTTTATTTTTATCATCGCCATTCAAGCTCGGATGCACCTTCATTGGATACTTCTTTGAGGATCAACCAATCTAGAAGGTTCGACCCTCAACAACCAAAAAAATTTTAAACAAAAGAAATTCAAACCAAACACAATAATTTAAAACATAAACAACAACCATCACTTCAAAATGTTAAAATGTGTGTGGGGGACAAAACACCCCAAAAAGTACATAACCAAAATACCAAATATCTGAAAATACAAGAAAATAAAACATAACATAAAAAAAACTTAGTCCTCATAGGACTCAGAACCCTCTTCACTACCGGCCTCAGAACCGGAACCATCATCATCACCATCATCATCATCATCATCATCAGCATCATCATCATCAGCGCCATCAGAACCATCAGTACCAGAAGCACCAGCATCCGCCCCCTCTCCGAAAACAGGCCTGTCCTCAGGCCAACTAGCATGTTGCAGGAACTGCTCAAGCGTCATCATAGGATGCTCTCCAGAAGGGTCACGTACCTGCAACTGTAATACGTGCATAGAGTCATGTATATCAATCATGGTGCGCTGAGTCGCCACCATCCAATCCCAATTGTAATTGCAAACAGCTTGCTGGAAAGGATCAAACCCCTGAGAAAAAGCACCAGGACCATCAGCAGCCCCGGTATCATCAGCAGCTGTACTACCTCGGAAGTTCTTCGGCTTACAGTACTTGTCCATATATCGATCTTCGGTTACGGACGGAATCCTTACCTGACTGCGGGAGGGTAGCTTCACCCTCGACTGTAGGCACAAAGCCATGATGAGACAAGGAAAAGCAAGGGGGTAGTTAATCCGCGCCCCCGACTTCAGCCCGCTCTCAACCACAAACTTCATCTCAATCGCAATGATTCGCGCCACATCGATCTGTACATTAGTTAGAACACAGTGGACCAAGTGTGCCACTGGGATCGGCACGGACGACGTGTGTGACTTGGGCTTAATGTTAGTCAAAACCAACATCAAGATCAGCTGAGCCAAGGGAATCATATCCTCCTGATGGTACCTCACAGGAACCCCAGATGGGTTCACCTCAACCGACTTTCCCTCAAACAACAGGGCCGCAGAAATAGTATCAGTGTTCCTATGGAGCCTCAGATCTCTGTGGTATGCATCCCTCTCATTAACTCCCAAATGGAGCGGTTCACCAAGCACTCGGTTAATAGCATCCCTATCAAAAGTGACCTGACGTCCTGACACTCTTGTAGTCCAAGTGAAAGGCTCGTCGTCATTTGGCAGCGCGTTCGCATAGAACTCGCGCACTATATCAATATCATAGCTTTCGGGTGGAGAGATCAACTTGTCCCATTTCTTGATATTTATCAACCCTGCAAATGTCCGATAATCGCCTTGTGTGTTGATCAAAAACCTCTTCTCATGTAAGATTTTCCTTTTCTCCAACGCCACATAACGTGCGGCTTGCTTCGCCCCAACGAATTTATCATTGTCAAATTGAATTGGCACAGTTCGGGAAGTGCTCCCGACCTTTCTCTTTTTTGCAGCACTTGACCTGGATGCCATCTGTAAAATCATAGAAAAGAAACAGCACACAACCACAAAATAGATTAGAGATCAAAACAGAAAAACCAGATACTATCATGGTCGCTACAGCTTCGCTTAGCGAGGACCCAACGAAGATTCGCTACAGGTTCGCTTAGCGAAGTGACAGCGAATGCTCGCCACAGATTCGCCTAGCGAAGATGCTAGCGAATGTTACGGGATTCTGAGTTCTCCACTGTTAACAATCCAATTTCAGAAAACCCAAAGTCTAATGATACCCATTCCAGAAACAAAGTAATTTAACATGCTAGGAATCGTTCTAAACATACATGCAAACCTAAAATTCAACCCAATCTCCTAATCTCCCAAATTCAACCCTAATGACTCATTCTTCAGAATTTACAACATTGAAAGCGCAAAGGAATGGAGACAGAACAAACCTGATTGAAGAGGTTGATTGATTCTGAAATGCAACAGTTAGGGTTTGCACAAGGATGATTCTCAAAGTTTTTGTGTGAGATGGAAGTGAAAGTGTGAAAGTGAGAGTGAGTTCGTGACCCTATGTTCAGACTAAAACAAAATAAATGGGTTTTGGGCCCAAATGAGTGGCCCTCTGAAAAATAAAATAAAGTTCTGTCACACAACGTTCGCCTAGCGAAGAGCTAGCGAACGTCTCGCTACTGACTTCGCCTAGCGAAGAGCTAGCGAACGGCTCACTACTGTCTTTGCCTAGTGAGCAACTAGCGAACATGACAACATCTTGTTTTTTTCAAAACAACACTTCACAGCACAATTCAGCAAGGTTCACCAATTTGAATACCAATACCACACAACACAAAGTTGTAAATACTTACAATGTTGGGGTGCCTCCCAACAAGCGCTTGTTTAACGTGGGATAAGCTCGACGGTTCGAGATGCTCACAGAGGAGCATCCAAGCAGATTGCACAGCTCTCGCGATCCACAAGACCGCCAAGATAAATCTTCAAACGTTGGCCGTTAACCGTCCAACTATCTTTCTTCTCCAAGTCCTCAATGACAACAACTCCATACTCTTTGACTTCTTTGACACGAAATGGCCCGGACCATTTAGATTTCAATTTTCCGGGGAATAGCCTCAACCTAGAATTGAGTAAAAGGACCAACTGTCCGGGCACAAATTCCTTCTTCTTAAGCTTTTTGTCATGATACTCTTTCACCTTTTCTTTGTATAACCAACTTGAGTGATATGTGGCATTGCGCATTTCTTCCAACTCAAGCAATTGCACTTTTCTTTTTTCATCGGCCAAATCCTTATCAAAGTTCAATAATTTCAGAGCCCACAAAGCTTTGTGCTCCAATTCGACCGGAAAATGGCAAGTCTTACCAAATACCAATTGAAAAGGAGTTAGCCCAATTGGAGCTTTAAAAGCGGTACGGTATGCCCATAAAGCTTCATCCAACTTTTGCAACCACTCTTTTGTAGAATTCGACACGGTTTTTTCAAGAATTCTCTTAATCTCACGATTAGAGACTTCGGCTTGACCATTTGCTTGTGGGTGATACGGAGTCACCACTCTATGTGATACACCGTAATGTTTCAAAACGCTTTCTAACGGTGCATTACAAAAGTGCGACCCTCCGTCACTAATCAACACACGGGGGGTTCCAAAACGGGAAAAGATGTTTTTTTTCAAAAAATTATTACCGTTTTAGCATCCGCCCGAGGTGAGGCAATCTCCTCAACCCACTTAGAAACATAGTCAACCGCCACAAGCATATATTCATTACCATATGAGGGTGGGAATGGTCCAACAAAGTCGATACCCCAACAATCGAATACTTCAACCTCTTGGATGTTTTGGAGAGGCATCTCGTCTCTCTTACCAATCCCACCACTTCTTTGGCAACTATCACAACTTTGCGCATGGGCATTTGCGTCTTTGAAAATAGTAGGCCAATAAAATCCTGACTGAAGGACTTTAGTGGCCGTTCTTGCCCCATTGTAGTGTCCGCCGTAAGGCGAGTTGTGACAATGCCAAAGAATACTTTGCGCTTCATCGCCAGTAACACATCTCCTCAAAAGGTTATCACCACCCAATTTAAACAAGTATGGGTCATCCCACACGTAGTACTTAGCATCCGAGAGAAATTTCCTTTTTTGGTTCGAAGTTAGGTCGGGAGGCACCAAACCACTAGCCTTATGGTTCGCAAAGTCCGCAAACCACGGCCTAACTTGAACTTTGAAAAGTTTTTCATCAGGAAACTCTTCCCGGATTTCCTTCTCGGAAGCGGTAACCTCCACATTAACTAAGCGAGATAAATGATCCGCCACCAAATTTTCCGATCCTTTCTTGTCTTTGATTTCAACATCAAATTCTTGCAACAAGAGGATCCAACGGATGAGCCTTTGCTTAGAGTCCGGTTTGGTGAGCAAATATTTAATCGCCGAGTGGTCGGTATACACTATGACCTTGGAACCAATAAGATAGGACCTAAACTTTTCAAGCGCATACACTATCGCAAGTAATTCTTTTTTAGTGGTGGCATAGTTAACTTGAGCCTCATTAAGAACTTTACTTGCATAGTGTATCGCATGAAAAGTTTTCTCTTTTCTTTGGCCTAATACCGCTCCGATTGCATAGTCGCTTGCATCACACATGAGCTCAAAATTTAAATTCCAATTTGGAGCGACTATAATTGGAGCGGTAACCAATTTTTCCTTTAAAATTTAAAAAGCTTGTAAACACTCATCAGTTAAAAGAAATACCTGATCCTTAGCTAGCAAGTTACTCAAAGGCCTAGCTACCTTTGAGAAGTCTTTGATAAAGCGCCGATAGAAACCGGCATGCCCCAGAAAGCTTCAGACTCCCTTCAAATTCACCGGAGGAGGCAACTTTTCAATCACTTCAACTTTAGCACGATCAACTTCAAGCCCTCTTGAAGAGACTTTATGGCCATGCACTATCCCCTCGGTCACCATGAAGTGGCATTTCTCCCAATTAAGAACAAGATTTGTCTTCACACATCTTTCAAGAACCGTTTCCAAGTTGTCCAAGCATAGACCAAAGGAACCACCAAATACGGAGAAGTCGTCCATAAAGACTTCCATTGTTTTCTCGATAAGGTCGGCAAAAATAGCTTGCACACATCTTTGGAAAGTCGCCGGTGCATTGCACAACCCAAAGGGCATTTTACGGTATGCGAAAATTCCAAAAGGACATGTGAAAGTCGTCTTTTCATGATCGGCTGGGTCAACCGCAATTTGGTTATACCCGGAATAGCCATCTAAGAAACAATAGTATTGTTGCCCAAAAAGTCTTTCTAGCATTTGATCTATGAACGGGAGTGGAAAGTGATATTTTCGAGTTGCGGTATTCAACCGCCTATAATCAATGCACATACGCCACCCCGTTGCCACTTTTGTCGGGATCAACTCATCCTTTTCATTTCGAATCACGGTAATGCCACATTTCTTCGGAACCACATGTACAGGACTAACCCATGGGCTATCCGAAATCGGGTAAATCATTCCCGCATCCAACAACTTAACAACCTCCTTTCTAACAACTTCCTTCATAGTAGGATTTAAGCGGCGTTGTGGTTGAGCTACCGACTTAAAGTCCTCTTCCATTAAGATCTTGTGCATGCAATAGGAAGGACTAATTCCTTTAAGATCGGAAAGAGTCCAACCCATGGCTTCTTGATTCTTTTTCAAAACATTGATCAAACGGGCTTCTTCATTCTTTGACAAAAGATTGCTTATGATAACCGGCTTTGCTTCGGTCTCGTCGAGGAATGCATACTTCAAATTAGAAGGTAACATTTTCAATTCAATCGGCGTTTTTTCTTCATTAACCTCCTTCTTCAATACTTCCTCCTCAACTTCCCACGGATGTAACTCTTTTAGACTATCAAGTTCCCTTAGGCATTCATCAAGAGTTTGCTCTTCTTCAATTGTGAAAACTTCAAAGGAGTCATCAAGAGCTAACTCCATAGGAGATATCTCATGAATATGTTTAGAAACTTCAAAAGTTGCCTCTTCGATCACATCAATGCGAAAGCTATCACGACTATCCTTTGAATGCTTCATGGCTTCGAATAGATCAAAAGTAACTTCTTCATTTTGGATCCTTACTTTCATCAAACCGTTGTCAACGTCAATCATCATGCGTGCGGTTTTCATGAACGGTCGGCCAAGAATAAGCGGAGCATCGTCATCCTCTTCCATATCAATCACAATGAAATCAACCGGGAAGAAGAATTTGTCAACTTTGACCAATACATCTTGGGCTAACCCATGAGGATGGGTAGTCGACTTATCGGCCAATTGCAAAGTCATCCGGATGGCCTTCATTTCAATGTTGCCAAGCCTCTTCACAATAGACAATGGTATTAGATTAATGCTTGGCCCCAAATCAATTAGCCCTTTTCCGACATAGACATCACTAATTGTAACTGGCAAAGTAACTCGTCTCGGGTCAACCTCTTTTCTCGGAAGCGTCCGTTGAATGATTGCACTACGACTAGCATCTAGGACAATTGTCTCCGGTTCTGTGTACCTCTACTTTTTAGTAAGTATGTCTTTCATGAATTTCACATACTTAGGCATTTGCTCCAATGCTTCGGCAAACGGAATGTTCACTTGAAGTTGTTTGAATATATCCATGAACCGGGCGTAATGTTGTTCATTCTCCCTCTTAGATGGAGCATGTGGATACGGAAGGTTTTGGATTGGAGTAGCGCCCACTACCTCCTTTCCTTTAGAAACTCTAGAATTCCTCTCTCTTTTCTTTTTTACTCCCTCCACCTTCACTTCATCACTCTTATTTTTTTCAACTTCCACACTTTCTTTATTTTCTACTTCACCATTTTTTTCATTCTTTTCAACTTCTTCCTCACTCCACTCCCCAACTTCAACATCAATGCTATCCTCATCTTTTTTCTCCTCATCTTTTTTCTCATCCTCTCTTTTTTCACTCTCACTAATCAACTCCCTTCCATTTCTCGTCGTTATCGCTTTACAATGCTCTTTTGGATTCGTTTGTGTGTTCACCGAAAAAGATGGTCCGGGTTGTTGTTCCGCTAGTTGTTTAGCAAGTTGACCGACTTGAGTTTCGAGATTTTTGATTGCCGCATCGTTGCTCTTTTGATTAGCCATCGACAATTGCATAAATTGTGTCAATGTCTCTTCTAACTTTGAAGTCACGACCGGCGGTTGTTGAGGTTGGTAAGGATTTTGACGGCTAGAAGTACCACCCCCATAACCTTGGTTATGGTGATAGTTAAGCCTTGGTTGGAACCCTTGATTCCCTTGAAAGTGTTGTTGTTGATTTTGAGGATGTTGTTGATACGGTTGTTGTTGTTATTGCCTCGGTTGGTAGTCTCGTTGGTTCGCCATGTAATTCACCTCTTCGAACCCGGGAGGTGGACAAAAACCGATGTCATGATCACCCTTGCAAAGCTCACAACAAGCTATTTGTTTAGCTTTTGAAGGCTCTTTCAACTCTTTTATTTTTTGAGTTAAGAGTTTAACTTATTGTGAAATGAGTTTATTTTGGGCAAGAATAGCATCGTTTGTCCCAAGTTCAAGCACTCCCGGTTTCTTCAAAGTGTTGCCTCTACTTTGACTTTGGAGGTCATTTAGAGCCATACGGTTAATGATATCAGTAGCTTCGGCGGCGTTTTTAGACAACAAAGAACCACCCGAGGTAGCATCCAATAAAGTCTTGCAATTAGGTTGAAGGCCATTCTTGAAAATGTGGATTTGCATCAATTCGTCAAAGCCATGCCCTTTGCACTTTCGAAGCATGGATTTAAATCTTTCTCATGCCTCATTCAATGATTCGTTGGCTCCTTGCGAAAACACGGAGATAGCCGTTTTGGATTCCATGAACCGGTTATGGGAGAAAAATCTTTCAATGAACTTCTCTTCCAACACGTTCCAATCTGTCATGACTGCAGGTGTTTGATCCAAGTACCAATCTTTGGCTTTGCCGAGCAAAGCATGAGGAAATAGTCTTTTGAACAATGGTAGCTCTTGAGCTTGATCAACTCCGGCTGCCAATGCTATCTCGTAAAATTTGGTGAGAAAAGCAAAGGGGTCTTCATGGTCCATTCCGGTGAATGGACTTCCGTATAGCAAGTTAAGAGTTCCCGTCTTCATCTCGGCTTGCCTTCCCGCGTGGTTGGCAAACTGGGTTGTATTCCTCGGACTGTTGACACATGGTGTGGAAACGGGCGGTGGTGGTGGTGGATCCATGATAGGTGTGAAAGGTGGTGGGTGTGTTGTAGAAGAACCTTCTCCTTGTTCTTGTCGTTGTCTAGCTTGTTGCCTCCTTCGTCTCGTTCTGCTATTCAGTCTCCTTAGGATGATAGTTTCCTTTTCTCTTGTATTTGTATTTTGGTTTCTGAAATTGTCCTCAGTGTAATCCTTCCAAATTTTATGAATAGAAAGAGATTTTATGGTCAATCAAATTGTTATTATTGTTATTATTTGAATACATATTTTCAAATAGGACTTCATATGCTCATTGAAATTAAAAAATAATAAAAAACATTGCATTTCATGCATCATTTTCATAACAGGTTTTCTTTCACCAGATGTCTTATCAGTTCTTCTTTTGTGCATCAGCCCAGCTGACTCACTGTTATAATACTCGAGATAATCAACCAAAGATCATGGAGCATCTAGAGAAAGAGAACCGAGAGTTGAAGGATGAGATCGCCAGATTAACGACACTGATGGAATCCGTGATTGCTGCCCAAAATCAGTCATCACCAACTCCTACAACCCCTCCCCAGAGGACTGTCATTTCTGAGGTTGCTACCTCAATTGTTCCTGTTGCTACTTCCAATCAATCCATTGCTTCAATGCCTACTGGATTCCCTTGGGGAACGCCATCTAATTTAATGCTAGAAGGGTATGCGCCCATATTTATTTCTCCGTCGGCATCTAGCCCGGTCATGTCAGTGCAACCTCCAGTTGTTCACACTCTACCTCGTGTTGAAGACACTATCTACCATTCTGAGCCGTCTGAGGGCCCAAATGTATAAGAAAAGATGGATGAGATGAAAGATCAATTCCTCGAGTTGCGTAAAGAGTTGAAGACTCTAAGAGGAAAAGACTTGTTTAGGAAGAGTGTTGTTGAACTCTGCACGGTCCCCAATGTTAAGATCCTGGTGAAATTTAAGGTCCCAAACTTTGAAAAATACAAAGGGAATACTTTCCCGCTAAGCCATCTTGTGATGTACGCCAGAAAGATGTCTACCCAGACTGATAATGATCACTATTTCCAAGAAAGTTTAACTGGAGCTGCTTTAAGGTGGTATATGGTTCTGGACATTGCAAGCATCCATACTTTCAATGACTTAGGCGAGGCCTTTGTCAATTAGTATAAGTACAATGTGGATATGGCGCTTGTAGAGATCGGTTGAGGTCTATGTCTCATAAGGACAAGGAGACATTTAAAGAGTATGCCCAGAGATGGAGAGAACTGGCTTCCCAGATAAGTCCACCTCTTGAAGAGAAAGAAATGACAAAAATCTTCCTGAAGACGTTAAGTTCGTCTTCAGAACTGATGCTGGAGGTGATTATAACTCTACGGAGTTCAGAAAGTTCTATGAGGAAAATGGAATTAAGCATGAGGTGACTGCTCCATACACTCCTTAACACAATGGTCTTGTTGAAATAAGAAACCTAACTTTGCTTGATATGACAAGGAGCATGCTAAAGGAGAAAAAGATGCCTCACACCTTGTGGGGAGAAGTTATTGTCGTTGCAGCATATGTGCTCAACAAGTGCCTAACAAAGAGGCTGAAGGAAACTGTTCCTTTTGAGAAGTGGACTCGTGATAAGAAAAATGTTAATCATTTTAGGGTATTTGGTTCTGTATGTTACAAACATGTTCCAGGTGCTACTACAAAGAAGTTGGATGATAGAAGTACAATAATGTTACTGATTGGGTACCACAATACAATTACATATAAGATTTATTGTCCAATCACTAATAAGGTGGAACTTAGCAGAGATGTTATTGTAAAATAATCATAAGCATGAGATTGAAACAAGTCTCAATCTAACTCTGATGTAGTTCCAACACCTAAGTTAACTTTTGAAGATACTTCAGAATCTGAAGGTTCTGAAGATGAGTCTGACTTTGAAGGTGAATCTGATTATGATTCAGATTTTGATGATGATCCACACTATGGTGGTCAAGACTCTAGAGGAGGTAAAACTTTTGAAGGTGGAGCTTCTAAAGGTGGTTCAACTTCTAGAGGTGTTCAAGCATCTGATATTGTTCCAGCATCTGAAGAAGACTCTGAATAAGTTCAGAGGCCATAAGGAATCAGACAAATATCAAGGAGATTTGAAGAGTTTAACATGTTGTAAGATACTGAGATAGACTCTAAGGGGAAGTTCTTTAGTGTGTCATGTTAGTAGATTCTGAACCAGTTAGTATTGAAGAAACTCTCAAGAAGAAAGTGTGGTTAAAGGTCATGGAAGAAGAACTTGAGGCTATAGATAGAAACAAGACTTGGGAGTTGACTGAGCTTTCAAAGGAGAATAAAGCCATCAATATTAAATGGGTTTTCAAGGTGAAGTTAAATCCAGATGGATCAATTGGAAAATACAGAGAAAAGTTAGTAGCAAGAGGATTTCTACAGAAACTTGGATTAGATTACTTTGAAGTGTTTACACCTGTAGCTAGACATAAAACAATCAGATTGGTGATTATTATAGTTGCTAATAAAAATTGGCCTCTGATACATCTGGATGTGAAATCTTCCTTTCTGAATGGTTCATTACAAGAAGAGGTATACGTGCCACAACCTCCTGGATTTATGAAAATGAATCAATTAGGGATCATGTACATGTTACATAAAGCGTTGTATGGACTGAAACAAGCTCCTAGAGCTTGGAATCTGAAAATTGATTCATTTTTCAAGCTCAAAGGATTCAAAAAGTGTTAGATGGAGTATGATGTTTATGTTCAGCATACTTCTAAAGGAAATATGATTTTGGTGTGTCTCTATGTTGATGACATATTGCTGACAGGAAGTTGTTCAGATGAGATAATGAAGTTCAAGAAGGTGTTGATGAATGAGTTTGAGATGACTAATATGGGAAATATGGTATATTTTCTAGGGATGGAGATTTTGTACTCTGAGAAGAGTGTCATTTTGCACCAGCTGAAGCATGAACTTGAAATTCTGAAGAGATTCGAGCTAATAAATTGCAAGACTGCAATCACACCTATTGAAATGAAGCACAAGCTGGATTCTGATGCTAAGGGTGATGATGTAGATGCTACAAATTTTAAATAGTTGGTTGTCTCATTGAGATATATGTGTAACACCACACCTGACTTCTGTTATGCAGTTGAAATGGTAAGTAGGTTTATGAATAAATCAAAGTGATCACATTACCAAGTTGATGTCAGGATTCTGAGGTATATTAATGGGACTCTGAAGTATGTAGTGGTATTTCATTCTGGCGTTAAGTCTGAATCATAGTTGATACGCTATTCATACTTTGATTTGTATGGAGGCAGAGTTGACAGAAGTAGTAGTTCTGGATATTTTTTCAAGCATCTAGGAAGTCCTATCTCTTGGTGCTCCAAGAAGCAACCTATGGTTGCATTATCAATCTATGAAGCTGAGTACATTGTAGGCGCTTTGTCTGCGTGTCAAGCTATTTGGATTATGAATTTGTTGCAGGATTTGAAGATCAAACTGAGCAAGCCTGTGAAGCTGGTGATTAACAACAAATCAGCCATAAGTCTTGTCAAGAATCCAGTGTTGCATGGAAGAAGCAAGCATATTAACACGAAGTTTTAATTTATGAGGAATCAGGTTCAGAATGGAATGCTAGAAGTTATGCATTGTAGTACTCAGAAGAAACTTACAGATGTTTTGACTAAAGTTGTGAAGACTGAACACTTTATCCACCTAAGGGATGGAATTGGTGTTGTAGAGTTTAGTTTGCTGAATATGAATTAAGGGATAGTGTTAGAAGTAATATGTATTTAGAAGTAGTATTGTTAATCAGAAGCAGAAATTTCTAATGTGCTTGTTCCATAAGTGGTGTTTAGCTTCTGGTTGTAGTATTAGTTTTGTTAAGCTTAACCTAGCTAGTATGTGGCATTTTTGTTTGTGTATACAAACCAAACGTGTAACATAATTTCATAATGCAATCAATAGAGTTTCTCTCAAAATTTAGTTAGATCTATTTTCTCTCTCTTCTCTCTCTCTCCATCTTCATCATCTTCATCTTCAACCTTGTGCACCAACACTATTTAGCCACAATTTAACCATTACAATTTTTGGGCACTATGCAGTAGACCACCATGTATGAACTCAAAGGTGACCTTGAATATGATTCAATAGACTTAGTCAAAATGTAATAGGATTAAATACTTGAGCTTAATGTGCATGTTTAGTGCTACTAGTGCCACTAACTAAAGATGATGAAGCTTGTGAAACCACAAGCTAGGAAATACATTCACACAAGGATAAATTCTGCGAAGTAAAAGATATCAACACAAATATGGAGCACAACATTTTCCAAAATAGAAGGAGAAACCACACACATCCCACATAAATAGCGGAATCAAATAACATTTTTCGTATGCCACAATTTTATGGTCATTAAGATAATTTTATATATAAATAACAATACATTTAAATTATTTCATAGATTTAATCAATCAAACTATTTTACACATTTTATCTTTGCTATTTTACATTATTTTAGTTCAATATTTTTACGTTCACACTTAATGCATTTTGAAATAGTTAAAAAATTCACAATTGAGAGAAAAGTTCGTTCCTAACCAAAATTGTTTAAGGAATATAAAATTATTGTTGAGAGCTATCACCCATTTAGGAATGTTAGGCAACGACATGTTGTTTAAACTCAAATTGTTTCTTATTAATAACGTTTTGATTTCTTCAAGATAAATAATAGATTATATTGTTTATAAATGATAACTATGACAATATTTTAAAAAATGACTAGATTATATTAAATTTGAGCTATGATTCAAATCAATATCACTTTGGTTGAGGTACAATATGATTTATCACTAGACCATTTCACCCGTGATAATTTAATTTACAAATAAAATATATATTTACATTTCTATTTTTTTTAAAGACACTCTTCTTCTTTCCATTCTCAAACACTAAATTCAGTATCCCTATTTTCTTTTCTTCACACTAAATTAATTTGTTAGGATATGAAAATGTGACAAACTAAACCAATAATTTTAATTTCTTATCAACTCATAGAAATAAAGGGAAACTAGCCCTCCAGAAAATGAAATTCAGAGTTTCAGGTATGAGATTTCTTTTTCATTTCAAATCAGATTTAAAATGTTTTCATATATCATGTTATTCATGTTGTGGTGTTTCATAATGGAACTGCAGGATCTCTGTTGCAACATGGTCTCCAAGTTATGGAATGTAAAAAAAAATCATTCAAATCATTATTATAACTTGATGTTATATGTTATATGTTCGAGTTTCTGGAAATTCTCCTTTAAGTGATAGAAATGTTCTAGTAATTGAAGACAATGAACGAGAAGAGTGTGAAGAAAAGGAAATGGGAATAATGGTATATTATTATAGTCTATTAGAGGTCTAGTATATTATTACAATATATTTCAATTTTTAGATGTGGTATATTATTACAATATATTTCAATTTTTAGATTTGGTATATTATTACAATTTATTACATATCTGTTATATTATTACATAACAAAAACAGCTAAAAACAAACAGCTGAGTCTTCAAAATAACTGGCGACACTTCAAGTTATTTCCACAATATATCTAGTGCAGTTTTTTCATCATCATCTTTTCCATAAAAAATCTAATTTCTAGGTTGAAGAAACATAGGAGATTTTAGAAACTTAGGTCGAAGACGTTTGAAGAAACCTAAATTTTTTTGTTTAATTTTAATTATTTTGATGAAGAGGATATGTCTCATCGGCGTCAGGTGTATGTCAAATAGTCTTCTATTTTAATTTTGACTAACAAAATCAAAGGAAAACACTAATATGGTTTAACATCCCAATTTCTTTGATTTTTCTTTATATAAACAATGTTTTGGAGAAAAATACTAAAATATTTTTATTATAGATTTTATTTTTATAAAAAAATAATTTTTAATCCTAAGCACATATAAGCTGGATACCATGATTCCATATTTGATGGGAACCAATTTTCTTTTATAGAAATTCATATGTTGTGTCTAAATATTTTAAAGAAACAATTTTTATTTAAAGACTAATTAGAAAAACTACAAAAAAACACGTTACACTCATTCAATTAAAATTATTATTTTACACATAAATATCATAATTAAAAATAAAATAATATATTATAACTAAATTATTTTAATAACTACTTCTCTTATATCTATCTTTCATACTTATGTGTCAAATTATTAATTTTAATTAGATGATAATATAAAATGATTTTATACTGACATTGGATTCTAATTAATCTCTTTTATTTATTAATATATGTTAATAATCAGACGGATGGCAATATTTGGTACTTATGATTTTTTAAAATATTTTATTTTAAAATTTTAATCGAGACAAGTTCATAATTTTATGATATCTGTCAAGATTGTTTAATATAAGTATTTCTATTTAAATAATATAAGAGTTTGTAAGACATAAAAATTTGTAAGACATAAAATAATGATAAATTATATAAAAGGTTGTGGATAACAAAAACTATAGTATCGCAGATATTATAAATTTGAAGACACTTAACCAACCATAAATTATTTTTATCAAAAAATATCTTTAAATTATCTTTTTTTATATACACTTTTATATTTTTAATTGTTGTATTTTATTTTTAGATACCTATAAATAATATTTTTTATATAATTAAATAATCATTTAAATATGCATTGATATAAATATTCAATATTTATTTTAGTGGGGACAATATTTTTTTGGTTACAAAATGGAGACCACACTTAATATTTAACAAGTGGAAATTTTAAATTATTCAACAAATAATAATGGAGCGTGTTCTCCCAATTTGTTATGGGGAAAATGTCCTTCCACTTGTATGCAAAAAGGTGGGAAAAAAATAGATGCAGATAAATGAAAAGTCAAATAAATAACTAATTTGGATGATGTTTCTTCTCTAATTCAAAATGATAATTTTGTTCATAAAATTAAAATCATAACAAAAGTTTATGCAATTATTTTAAAAAATGAAATAATTATTTAATAGATAATAGATATGTAATACATAATTTAACGAAAGCTAATATTTACAATCACTTTATATTCTAAAATATATAATATTTAATCTCACATAATATACATGAGTCTAATAGTCATATTTAATATACTTAATGTACCATAAATGAGGCAGATATTTATTTTATTATAAGATATAATGATTGTGTTGTGTATGTAGTTGTTATGGTCTTTGATATTGAAATGTATAATTCATGAAAATGAGAAAAAATTAATTATTTTTTATTTATCAAATATTTTAAAATCAATTTATAATTTATAATCAATGATATAATAGTGCTTTATTTTTGCTTTAGTTAATTTTTGTAACACTTCAACTTTTAAATTAAAAGTAAAATTATCAATTTTAGATTAAATTCAAAATTAAATTATCAATTTGAACAATATTTGATCTATTTTTATTTCTCCCTAATTGGATTTCACATTATCAAAGCTTATTTCCCTTGAGAGTTGGAAGGATAAATGCTTTTATTACACGTGATTGACAATGTAACTGGTTGCAACAGTGATCACTAGTTTTGAGTTTGTTAATAGTTTTCTACTCAATGGAAATAGAGAACAAATAATATTCATCCTGGTTCACATGAGTTATGTCGGGTCTTCTTATAATTCTTCTTATAATTGAAATATTTTCCCTATAATCCAATTAGTTAAATATTTACTAAGGTGCTTCCTAGTATAATAATAGACTCATACTTTGTTGATTATACTTTGTTGATTATAGTGAAGAATTTAATTGATATATCTTGACAGTGTAAAATTTTTTTACACGGTCAGTTAATCACAATCATCGATATATTTAAAAGATTTGATTTTTATTTTAAACATTTAAAAAGAAATACAAACGGATGATAGTGATGCATTGATAGTATAAAAGTTTTTACACTGACAGTGCATAACAATTAATCTCTATATTGAAATATTTTCCCTATAATCCAATGAGTTATGTATAGACTTTTGATTACTTTATATTTGGAATGTTTATTTCTTTATTTTTTTTCTTTCTAATTTGTGTAAGTTTGTTGATGATACTCAGTAATACTATTTTTTTAAATAAATTCTAATATATTTTGTAATTACTTTTTCTACTAACATTGAATGTATTATAGTAAATTTTACATAAATCTAGATCATCGTGAAAAGTCTCAACTCATATCAAATCATGCTTATAAAAAACTTCTACAACAAATACTAGATGATACTGTGACGAGAAGCAAAATGAAGATAACACACAAAAACAAAAACAAATAAAAAATCCATTCTGCCAAAGTTACGCCACTACATGGAAAAACCGTGGCACAATCCCATGATATAAACAAAGAATATTGGTCTTATTGAAATCATGCATCGATCAAGAAGGATTGGGGCACAATCCTATGATAAAAATGCCAAAGAATCGGTCTGTTGAAATCATACCATGACCACGTCATATTATGGCACAATTTGCCTAAAATCCAACCTGTCACATCACCTTAAATGATAAACTGTGGCATGATGATATCACGACACAATTTATGTGATCCCAAAACGCCTATTTAAGCAAATAAATTATACTAATTGGGCAAATTTTCAAATTCTAATAATTGAAAGAACCACTCAAGTGAAACAGCTACTCCTTGATTGTAAGATGATTCTACATTACACATATAATTGAAAGATGAAAACGAGACAGTTGAAATGAGAGAAAAAAGAAATTCAGGGGGAAGAAGAAGAAGATTGTATTGTTGGGCAAGTTGCACTCAAAGTGTTAGTTACAATGTATGTTAATCACAACTGTGATTTCTGAAAACTACACAATGCTACTATAAAACTTATTTCTAATGAAATATAGTTCATCTCTATTTCTAATGGGATTACTTGCACTCTAAGTAATCACAAAATAACTAACTCAACTAAAACTAAGTTAAGTTAATCTTCTTCGACTCTGTCGAGGTTAACTCTTTCGACCAAACTAAAACATCCTTCGACACTCATCAAATACTATAGGTCTTGACAAAAGGAATTACATATGTAACACACCATTCATCATTGTTCTTAATCTGCAATCTAATTCTCAAATTTGCAATTCTCCAGGCTCAACTTTCCATTCACTACTTGCTCTCTCAGGTAATGGAACCTCATTTTGATGTGTTTGCTTCTTTTGTGTGCTATCAGATTCTTTGTCAGGTTGATAGCCGATATGTTGTCGATATTTATGGCCATTGTTCCATGATTCTTCCCTATAGTTTCTTCAACTAGACTCAGCATCCATGTTGCTTGGCATGCACATAGCGAAGTTGCTATGTATTTTTCCTCACATGATGATAAAGTTACAACTGGTTCCTTTCTCGAACTCCACGCGATTGGTGCACCACCTAACATGAACACATATCTTGTTGTTGATTTTCTACCTTTAGCATCACCACACTAACTAGAGTCAGTGTAGCGCACATGCTTGTATTTTTTTCCTTCATCGAGTGAAGCAAACAAAATACCATAGTCGAGTATTCCATTAAGATACCTTAGTATCCTCTTGGTGGATGCAAGATGGGATACCTTCGACTTCTGCATGAATATACTGACCCTTGAAGGTGTGAAAAACACAAGAAATGGGGGTTTGAATTGGGTTTTACAAAACAAAATCTTTTTGCCAACTCAATAAAACCACTAAAATGTTAATAACAATGAGATAAAAATACAAGTATTTTTATCCTGGTTCGCTTGAAAATCAAAGCTACTCCAGTCCACCCGCCAAGGTGATTTTGCCTTATACAGAAGGACTTAATCCACTATAATCAACAGATTACAATAATCACAAAGAATAACCTTCTTTATCTTCTCAAGGATCCGACTATACCCTAGTCTCCTTAAGGATTAACAAAGAACAACTTTCTTTGTCTTCTTAAGAATCTGACTATACCCTAGTCTCCTTAAGGAATCACAAATAATTTGAATAATATTTTTTATGTTACAAGTTGCTTCTACACAATCAGATTTTACACAAATGATAAAAAAAATACTTAAAGACTGTGTTACAAGTTGCTTCTACACAAGAAAAATTATGTTACAAGTTGCTTCTACACAAGCAGATTTTACACAAATGATAGTTTTTCACAAAGAAACATACTTGTCAAATTGTTGTAGCATTCTTATTTTCTTCAAGTCTCCAAGTCCCACTTATATAGCATAAGAAAAGATATTGTTGGAGGGCAAAATGGGGAAACCAAATAGAGTGGTTTTCCACTGTTGGATGGTGAAAGGAGTGTGTAGCGAGAAATTCATGATCATCAAGCTATTGACTAGCTAGAGATCAATTAACAAGAGTCGCCACCGCGCTTTTATTATTTCCAAGGAAAAAGGGAAAAAGTACGAACAAAACCCAAATAGTAAGGAGTTTTCAAATAAAAACTAATAAAAGTCAGAGATCACAGGTAAGGGGGTTGGTTACACAGAGGGAAGGTGTTAGCACCCAAAGTGTCCTAGGTACTCCTAGGGAGACCTTTTTGTGTGCATATGTATTTTGTACAAAGTGATGTTTACAAACAAATAGAATGGGGGGATGAGAAAAGAATTCATTAATTATGTTTTTGTGTTTGACAAGACCTTTGATCTTGTGCCTACGTAACAACATAAAAATGAGGGATCAAAACCTCGTAGTTCGTGCTACAAATTTCAAAATGGATGCATTGATTTTAATAAAATTTAAGTTTGAAAGGCACAAAGGCCTAAAATGATTTGAATGGGTTAGTTCTCTTTTGCTTTTTGAAAGTTTAGGTCAAGTAGTGTTAAGTTCATTTACATGCTTGATTTAAGAAAATAAGTTTGAAAAGGCAATGGCATAAGGCCAAAGTTTCTAAATTTTTGCAAAAGTGGTCTAAGTTTAGAACAAAAATAGTTCACATAAAGAAGATTTTGAAAATGGAGGGGGAGATTTTGAAATTAAATAAGTGGGGAGAAGATGAAGAGACTACCCTATATACAAAATTAAAAGTTTAGAGTTGCAAAGATCTTACCAAATGGGTATCAATCCAATAGACAAGTATGTCAATAGAAACCCAGAATTCCCTTGAACTTTTAGAATCAAACAACATACAAATGCACAATTATATTATCTTGAAGAGCAAGGCATCAAATAAAGATGGCCTCATCCAAGCTTATCCATTCCATGATCTCCTTCAAAATAGCCCATGCAACAGATGAATTCTACAAGTCACAGGTTCAAAATAACAACTTCACAATGATCATGTTGTAGATGAACTCAGAGAGGTCTTCAAAGTTGTATCAGATGAGGTTCAAATTGCAAGCACTTGGTTCTTCAACAAATTGGCATTGGCCAAGTCCATTAGCTTAGGGAGGTTGCCTAGATTCTAAGTCCATTTGCTCAAAATCAAACCAACAGTCCACTTAAAAGTTTTGTAGGGTTTTTGTTTTTATTTAAATAAGTATTTAAACCACTAAAATGTTAATAACAAGGAGATAAAAACACAAGTATTTTTATCATGGTTCGCTTGAAAATCAAAGCTACTCCAGTCCACTCGCCAAGGTGATTTTGCCTTATACACAAGGACTTAATCCACTATAATTAATTGGTTACAATAATCACAAAGAATAACCTTCTTTATATTCTCAAGGATCCGACTATACCCTAGTCTCCTTAAGGATTCACAAAGAACATCTTTCTTTGTCTTCTTAAGAATCTGACTATACCCTAGTCTCCTTAAGGAATCAAACAAATAATTTGAATAATATTTTGTGTGTTACAAGTTGCTTCTACACGATCAAATTTTACACAAATGATAAAAAAATACTTAAAGACTGTGTTACAAGTTACTTCTACACAAGAAAAATTGTGTTACAAGTTGCTTCTACACAAGCAGATTTTACACAAATGATAGCTTTCCACTGTTGGATGATGAAAGGAGTGATATTGCATATTGTCTTTTACCTATAAAATCAGTGACATGTGTGATGTATAGTACTGTCCTTGTCCACGAAATTAGGTAGTGGAAAGAATATTTAATTTTTGTTATGTACTATTTGATCACGAACCCATTTGGTATTATCTTCAAGTTCATTGTCTTCTGATGAAAGTTGATGAAGCATGAAATGAAGAAACATAAAGCTGGATTCATAAACTTCAGAATCTTTGGTCAGAACCTTGACATCGCCAGTAGTCTAGCTTGAGATCTTCAATATCTTCAGAATCTTCAGAGTATTCGAAATCTACCGTCAGAACCTTGATAACCTCAACCTCTGGCTTGAGATCTTTAGAATCGTCATCTAAGTAACACAACTTCAGAAGCTTGCCATTCTTTAGAAGCTTTGTGATCAGAGTTAGTTCAGAAGCACAGACTGAGAGAGCGTTCCAGCAACAACATAGCGTCTCCTCATAAGCTTCTCAGTAGTGAATTAACACATAAGTAAAAAGATCATTGCAGCAACAATTTTGAACATCTTTCAGAACTTCTTATGATTGGCGCAAAAGAGAAATTGGAACTCATTGTTCAAAAACTGATGATGTTGCACATCATATACTCAGAATTAAAACTGATTTGTTAAAGCTACACAATAACGAACCATTAGAGTACCAAAATTGTTCTCATATAAATACAATATTGTTATCATCAAAACTCAAGGTATATATGCACAACCAAATCTTGTTCTAAGAATCCCCCCTTTTTGATGATGACAAAATCATGTATTTTAATGAAAAAAATTGTACATGTAATCACATAAGGATACATCTTCCAGAAGCATAAAGTTCCCCCTGAGATGTATAATTCTAAAAAGATAAAATCAGAATGAAAGAACACTTTCCTGATTAACCATTTTGAAGTACCAGAATGATATTCCATCAGAATATGGTTTATCTTCAGAAGTTGCTTGATGTTGTCCAGAACACTGGTTTGTTAACATCAATATTCTGATGAACTTTACTTCAGAAGCTTAGTTGAATCCTTTTTGAAGAAGCTTCAGATTCTGGTTTCTTTCAGAAGCTTGAATTCTGGTTCTCTTTGAATTTTTTTTCCAGAGCTTGATTACCTTTGAAAGACAAGTCTCTTTGACAAGAGCTTTCAGAACCTGGTTAAGAATTCTTCTCAAAAGCTTGATTGCCAAGTCTGATTATTGTGGAAGTTGCATTTTCTCAGAGTTTGATGTCAAATTTTCAATTCTTCAAAACTTGATGTGAAGTTCCCCAAGTTCCAAGTTCAGAGCCTGGTTTTTAATTCCTTGAAGAATCAATGCTTGGATCTGACTCTTGGTTGGGATTCTTTCTTAATCATCCGCGTGACAATCTTTTGGACTCAGATAGTAGACCATTTCTTCAGAAACTAGTAACTTACATTCTGATCTTTGAAACTTCAAAAGAGCTTCTAATGTTTGAACTTAACCCTGCAAAAACAATTAACAAAATATTCTTCGAAGTAGTTGTTAGCAGAAACATTAAACAATGTTTGGGTTCTTATTCAGGAATATAGGTATGTCAAAATAAAATTATGATTCTTCCCATTAAATATGTTTCTCCCCCTTTGTCATCAATCAAAAAGACATAGACAAAAGAAATAAAAGGTAAAAGTAATGGAAAGAAACAAACATGATTTTCATTGATCAATGCCAAAAGGAAGAAAAAATACAATCAAAAATAGAAAAAAACTTTAAAACAAAATAAAAACTTTGAAAAAGTGCTAAGGATTATGAGGAGGAGGCGACGGAAGTTTGAAAAGTATCTATTGAAACATCATTTCTTGTCTGTCCATGCGTTCTTTGACTAGAGCCTTATCAGCTTTCATTTCCTCAATGGTCTTCAAAAGCACATCAGGAATATCTCCAGGAGAAGTTCCAGCAAACCGTTGATTTTGTGAAACCTCAATTTGTTGTTCTACAATCTGTTGGTCCTCAAAGGCAACTGACTGAGCAACAACCTCTTCCATGACACACTCTGGATGTCTAGAATCTACTTCATCTTCTGGAATAACTTCCTTAATCTCTAGAGCAGGAAGACACAATGTAGCATGTCGTAACTTTCAGACTTCCATTAAGGGAACAAACCCATAACAGAAGTTTCTTTCAGATAAGTCATGCCTAAAGTCTTTTAGCTTAGAGATTTTGGAGTTAATCCATCTTCTGTAGGTACCTAAGGATAAAATAATTTATGTTGCAGATAACATCAACGTCTGGCTTGAGATCTTCAGAATCTTCAGCTAAGTAACACAACTTCAGAAGCTTGCCATTATTTAGAAGCTTTGTGATCATAGTTGTGTCCAGAAGCACGAACTGAGAGAATGTTGTAGCAACAACATAACGACTCCTCAAAAGCTTTTCAGGAGTGAATCAACACAGAAGCAGAACATAGCGACTCCTCATCTGCTTTTGTGCCAACAATAACATAACGACTCCTCATAAGAAGTTCTGCTTTTGAACATCTTTCAGAACTTCTTATGACTGGCGCAAAAGCAGATTTGGAACTCATTATTCAGAAATTGATGACGTTGCACGTCATATACTCAAAATCAAACTGGATGTTAAAGATACACAATAACAAACCATTAGGGTACCAAAACTGTTCTCACACAAATACGACATTGTTATCATCAAAACTCAAGGTATAGATACATAACCAATTCTTGTTCTAACAACCATGCCTACACAATAGGTTAAACCTGGCCTTGTGTGACAGAGGTATCTAAGTGATCCAATGAGTCTTCTGTACTATGTTGGTTCGATATCATCTTCAGTCGAGTCTTTTATCAGTTCCAATCTGAGGTCAGTTGGAGTGGAAATGGTTTTACAATCTTGCATCTCAAATCTCTTGAGTATTTCACCTGCATATCTTCTTTGGTTCATCATCAAGCCTCTACTAATCTTGTAGAATTTGATACTAATGAAGTGTGAGATATTTCCCAAGTCTAACATTTTAAACTCCTTACTTAAGTCATGTTTGAAATCTTTGATATCCTTCTTGCAACTGCTTGCTATCAACAAGTCATCGACATATAGACATAGTATAAACAGCTCACTCCTGCTTCTTCTGACATACACACCATGCTCTATCGTACACTTCTCAAACTCCTTCTCTCTTAGAAATCCATTTATTTTCTTGTTCCAAGCTCTTGGAGCTTATTTCAGTCCATACAAGGCTTTTTGCAGCCTGTATACTTTCCTTTCTTGGTCTTGTTTCACAAATCCAACTGGTTTTGTTACATACACCTCTTCGTCTAAGGGGACATTCATGAATGCACATTTTACGCCCATCTGACAAATTGACCAGTTATGCATATTGGCTAGACCAGCAACCAACCTAATTGTTTTGATTCTAGCTATTGGTGCAAAGACTTCATCATAGTCGATTCCTCCTTTCTGTAGAAACCTTTTGGATACAAGTTTTGCCTTGTGTCGAGTTATTTCACCTTTTGGATTCAACTTGACTTTGTATACCCACTTCATAATAATTGTTTTCTTCCCTTTTGGAAATTCAACTAGTGTCCAGGTATCATCGTCTTATATGGATTCTATCTCATTCACCATAGATTTCATCCACCTTGAGTCTTTCAGTGCTTCACCTGCATCGATTGGCCCCGTATCTGCATAGAAGGCATAAAGTAATAACCCACCTTCATCATCGACCACACCATCTAATTTGATTACACATTCCTGTAGTCTTGCAGGCACGTTTCTAGTTCTCCACGGTCTACTTGTGCTAGCTTGACCTTCGACGGATTCTTGTCGAACATCTCTAACAGATTCACTAGCTGGTTCATCACACAGGATTCTCAATTAATCCTTATTTATGTTCTTAATCCAACCCTACTCCTTAAGCTCATTTGCAATCACATCCCTGCTGATCACGACTTGCTTGTTCACTAGATCGAAGAGTTTGTATCCACCAGTCGAGTGATATTCCATCAGGATCATCTGACTCGACTTATCATTCAGCTTTCTTCTCAATTGATCTAGCACATGTCTATGTGCTATGGATCCAAACACCTTCATGTGGCTTAAACTAGGTTTGACATCATACCAACATTCTTCTGGTGTGATACCTTCAAGCCTCTTTGTCGGACATATGTTTAATATGTATGTTGCAGTCGACACAACCTCACCCCATATATCATTTGGGATATGCTTACCTTTTTACATACTTCTCACCATATTCATAATGGTTATGTTCTTTCTTTCAACATTACCACTTTGTTGAGGCGTGAATGATGGCACCACCTCATGCATAATTCCTTCTCTTGTACATAGCGTGTCAAAATCTTTCTACACGTACTCTCCACCTCCATCTATCCTCAGAATCTTAATCTTGTGACTACTTTGTCTTTCCACCATTGCTTTGAACTTGGTGAAAACATCAATCACATCACCTTTCTTCTTGATTAAGTAGGTCCACAAATTTCAATTGTAATCATCAATAAATGTAACAAAGTACTTATTACCTCCAAGTGAATCTACCTAGAGAGGACCACAAACATCTGAGTAGATTATATGGAGCTTGGCTTTCAACTTGCTTCTAGCATCCTGGATGAAGCTATTCTTGTGTTGCTTTTCTTGAACAAATTCTTCATATACTTTTTCTAAAATATGGATTTCTAGTAGGCCTTAAATCATGTTCTCCCTCTTCAAATTACTAATCTCATTAAAATTCAAGCACCCTTTTTGGTCTCATTCCTTTTGAATTTTTTGTTAAGCTCATAACAAAGTTAATTTGGCTCGAGTTTGGCTCAAAATGAACGAGGGAATCAAAATTTATGGTGTCATGAACTTGGAGTCTCAAGATGCCCAAAACATGCAAAGACTGTTTGACCAAATGCCTGACCTAGAAGGCATGTCACGACCTTAACTTTCAACACATGCCAATTTCACCTCGGGCCTCCTTTTGAGTTGATTCTTTTTGCATTGAATTTATGGCATTGCAGTGAACAAAAGGCAAAAAGAAAATCACAAAACGCATGAGTGGATTCAATTTGGCCTAGCTTCAAACATGGCATGATGAACTATGTTTTTCCTGATGCCAAGAATTTGCAATTACAAGTCATTTGTCATATTGGGACCACTTGCATATGTGCAACTTGTTTTTGATGCTAATACGCGTGCAACCCAACACAAAACAATCAGGTATCATCCTCAAATCACACATTCCATGCCTCACTTCACACGAGCACCATTTTCTAAAATGTCAACCCTAATTCACACGAATTACGATCTGTTTGGCATGTGTGAGATTCCCATTTCATTTCCTATAAATAGAGGATAATTTTGCCTTAATTTGCAAGCTTGAACAGCCAGAAAAACCTTCCTCACTTGAACCGATATTGCTTTAAAACCAGTTTATGGTTTCTTCATTTCAAGCTCTTTCAACCTCAAATATTTGCCCAGAAAGCTTCATCGGCATCCTTTGAAGCTAACTTCATCATCACTTTACCTTGAAACCTCTTGCATTGTGCTCCCCATTTCAGCCATTGTTGACCTTCGAAGCTTCAAATGAAAAGGTAGCTTCGAGTTGAATCTTTGAGCAAACAAGTTACCACTTTTTTCACATTGTTCCACTTATCAAAATCCCTCTCCTACCATTAATTTATCTTTCATATTAGTCATTTAATTTTACTTTGAACACTTAGAGTTCATCATATTATTGAGCAAAATTCTATCTACTCAGAGCTAATCAATGGATTTGATGCATGAAGACATGAACGATGATGTGTTGCGAAGCTAACTCCATGCTTGAGTGTTGCTAAAAATACGAGTTCGTGATTTGCAGAAATTGAGCTGAAGGTTGAAGATGAAGTGAACCTGCGCACATTTTGGTGCTAAGATTCAAATCATACCAATCACAACATGCCAACGCATTTTTTCAAATCTTCTGACCGTTGGCGTCTTTTCCCTTTTATTTTCTTTTATTCCTTTTATTTCCAAATTAGTTTCTCTCATTTTTAAATATTTTTTATCCCATTTTTTTACACAATGTCTCTAAAATTATTTTGCATCACATACATTTTTCCCACATTTTTTAAAATCATTTTTGCATTTATTAATATTTTTATATCATTTTATTTTTAATTTATTTTTACAATTTATTTTTCAATCATTTTCAAACCTTTTTGCATCCAACCTTTAAGATCTATTTATGTGCAATATTTGGGACTTTATATAATTTTCTTGGCCATTTATTCTTTGTTTTGATGATAGTTTGAGATTTTTTATTTAATTTCTCATTTTAAATCATTCAAAAACCTTTTTATTCTATTTTTAATTCAATTTGGTCATACCTTTGACTTTGCTTGAGCTTTTGATTTGGTTGATCAATGCTTCTACATTTCAAGTCATCCATAGATGGTCTCTTAGGTTGATTCAATATTCTCTAATTCAATATGTTGATAGATGATCATTTGATCATATTTTTGACACTTTGAGTTAGTGATAAGTTATCCCTAAGTTGTGCCATATGTTTGGGTCCCTTGACTTGCTTGAGTGGATCCTAAGTCAAACACTTGAGCTTGCTTTAATTTTTCCTTGTGTTCCTTTCTTTCTTATTTGAATTTTGAACACCGTGCTTCATGCCTTGAGGATTTGATTTGATATCAGCACTCTAACATATTTGCCACATAGATTGCTTGCTTTATGATCACTAACTTATTATAACTAACCTCCTAACATTTATTTTCATGCCTTTACTTTATGCAATTTACTTTCATGCCTTTACTTTATGTAATTTAATTTCATGCCTTTACTTTATGCAATTTACTTTTATGCCTCATTATTCATCATCTCACTTCATACATTATTCACCTTGTCTTAATGATCTTATGCTTCTTATCTTGTGTTTGGTTTGTTTGACAGTCTCAATGAATCAAAACATGATAAAACATAAAGACTTGATCCTTAAGACTTATGCTTGACTTGGAGTGTTGGTGAAGACTTTGGACTTAGACCTTTTCTTAATTTGGAGTGACTTTGGACTCATTGACCTCTTGGTCCCTTGCACCTTGCTCACCTTTTGGACTTTTGAACTTATGTACTTATGACCTTGTCATCTTGTTCTATTAATTGCGTTGCCTCTACTTATCATATTCATATGTTTAGGTTTAACACACATTAGCACACACATGGATTTCTCATGGACTACCTAACAATGAGACCCTATGATTTAGCTTGATCAAATTCCATTTGATCAACTAGATCCTTTGACTTTGCACGCATTCCCTTTGTCTCTATCAAGTGACTATAAATACCTTGGTCACTTGATGTGACTTGCCTCTATTACCTTGGAGATTAAGCTTCCCAACAAGTACAAGACCTAGTGAAGGCATTAACAATCTGCCTCATCTCCACATATCACCTCTGAGAACCTGTTTCAATAACTTATCAGATATCGACAAGGATTGCATGCCAAGAGCATTAAGAAATAGAGAAGGGGTGAAAGGGAGCATTTTTATCCTCATTCTGAATATTTTGGGTACATGACGAATGACCTAGTTGCTCAGAGTATTCACCTCTATTCATAGACTTTAGTGCAATTTCAGTAAATCCACTGTCTGTTAGACTATGGCACGGATCTAGAAAGGGGGGGTTGAATAGATCCCAATTAAAAATTGAGTCGGCGCTACCAATTAAAAATTGGTTTTGAAAATTTGTTTTAAGTGCGGAAGCGGCCGAGGAAAATATAGTCTAAAACGAACTGTTATTGGAAAACCGGATATGCGTCAAGCCTATGGATTTGTGATAATGTAGAATACGAATCACTACACTAGTCACACAATCAATGATTTGTTACACTTACTAGGATTCCTAATTCCAATGATTCAAAGATCAAACCAAACTAGATACACAACTAAGATAATTTTGGTTTAGGCAAATTATCAAACACTTGGTGTGCAAAAACACTCCAAGTGATATTTATGTTGAGTAAGAGATTTCAATTAGTCTAGTATAATATTTTATTGTACTTTGAGTTCAAAAACAGAGTTTTAACTTCTTACTCAATTAATATCAAGGTTTGATAAAAGTGCTTATACAAAAATCACTTAATTTTTAAGCTAAAAACAACTATGCTGAAAAATAGAGAAGGCAAAGATTTGATGAGGCAGTTCCCCCGTCGTCCTCGCTTCGGGGTACGTCTGCCCTCAATTCTAAAACTAGAATTGAGATGATTTAATAGATATCACCTGTTGAATTTAACCGTTTATACAAGGATTGCAAAGCAAATATACAACAGAATCCTCAAGACGTTGAATGTTGCTTTCACTCCTTGTTCCTTGATTCAAGGTGAATCAAGTCCTTCGATAGTTGTTGATAGACCTCCGATTCCAGCCCCTTTGTTGAATAACCCTCAGTTCTTCAAACCCTTGGCCCGGCTGATCTCAACTACAACAAATCGAACCCGAAATCTTCCCTTCAATATCACTGAGTCCGCTACTAGATTGACGAAGACTTCCTCTTCTCAATCACCTTCGCTCAGCTGAAAATTGATGAAGAAATTCGTTCAAAAACCCCCAAAATCAAACCAGTCTTGGAGGACAAAACCCTAAAGGTTTTATTCAAGAAAAAACCTGTCACAAGCTTCAACCCGAACCGGATTCCCCAATCTCGGCTTCGAACCTTATCACCTTTAACCAATCACAAAGCACTTCAAAAATGGTTGTGTGTAGTTGATGTGTTGTGAGATGTTGAAGATGATGAATCTTGGACACCTATTTCACTTTTTCTTGTTTCTTTGAACACTTGAATCAATTTGAAAAATGTTAGTTGATACAAGTAACTGAAGATCTATTTATAGTAACAAACCAACCAACCCACTTAACAGCTTTTCAAACAGAGTGGGAAATACTTAAAAACTGAATTTGCGCACGAACGGTCGACCATAGCAGGTCTATGCGTCGACTCATGGCCTGCAGTTTTGGACAGACTGAAAAGCACAACAGTATGCGTCGATCATAGGTCGGCGTGCGCTGATCCGTGGGAAAGGGAAAGCTTCATGCGCCGGCCCTGTGGTCGACTCAAGTCTCCATGCGCTGACCCGTGACCAACTGCACTATGTTATGCGCCGACCTGTGGTCGACTCAAGCCTCCATGCGCTGACCCGTGATCAACTGCACTATGTTATGCGCTGACCTGTGGTCGACTCAAACCCTTCAAATCTGCAAAAATTCAGATTTTTGTGGTTTTCATGCATTTTGTCATGACCACATTTTATCCACATATGTTGTATGAAATATAGCAATTTAGATGAGCATAGAAAAGGATATGATAGGTGATATGTTGCATTTGTCATGACCACATTTTATCCACATATGTTGTATGAAATATAGCAGTTTAGATGAGCATAGAAAAGGATATGATAGGTGATATGTTGCATTTGTCATGACCACATTTTATCCACATATGTTGTATGAAATATAGCAATTTAGATGAGCATAGAAAATGATATGATAAGTGATATGTTGCATTTGTTTTGTAGAGGTGGAATCGACAATGCCGATTCATCCATGGTGGTCATTTGTCATCATCGAAACCTATGATCGTATGTTGTATGACAGTTTGCCCTTACATACTCCCCCTTTTTGATGATGACAACCTGTGTGAAACCAAAGACACAACAACATGCAATATTTACACACATTATACACACTCCCCCTTTCTTTTGTAATCTAAGATTGTCTGCAAAACAAACTGTTAATTGTTGTGAGTATTTTGGCTTGGCTTTGGTACATGCTCTTCTCCCCCTTTGACAACATCAAAAAGAGAAAAGGAACTATTATTCAACGTAACATGATATTCAACAGGAGATAGTGAATCATATAACAATATCGCACCAAATATTATTACTGAACAAATTAAAAAGAAGATAACATTAAATTGGATTTGCACAAACGAGCACAACAGAAAATTAGTTTAGTCAAACAACAAAAATTACAGATGCATATGCAGTTTTATGTCCTAATGACCTCGTCCTCGACGGAAACAACCATCCGTTATTTTGTCAGCAACACACAATGAGAATGATTTGCAAGAAGGAGGTTTGCCCTTTTTATAGATGAGGATTTAGGGTTTTTGGGAAGAGGAGAGGCCGAGAGACAATAGGCACTAGGTAGATGCAACTCACAATGTAGTGGGAAGTTTGAAATGTAAATGCACACTTAATGAGAATTTGAATGTAAATGCATGGGAAGTTTGAAGGTTTTCTGCAGAGAAAAACTGAGTTTTCGTGCGACGCGTCGACCATACACTATGCATGCGTCGACGCATACTGTTTGAATTTTGAAAAAAGAAAATTTTTGAAGTGTGCGTCGACCATTGCTCTGTTATGGTCGACTCATACAGGCAAAATTTGCAGTTTTTCACTGTTCTGCACATATGCTCACATGTTTGATGCATAAATAGAATGTCACACAACATTTAAACATCCAGACAGATATGGCATAAGAAAAGATACATATATATGTACAATATTATCATGTAATACCACTGTTTAGCCATGAAGTTTGGGAGAGAGAGAAGGGTAAAGGAACAATATCACCTCGATGCCGGAATAACTTGATGAACTATATAATTGTGATTGCAACAACATTAACTTGTTAGAAGTACAAGATTATAGTGTTAAATGAAAAAAGATAAAGCAAGCAATTTATAACGCCCGTTCAGAAATGTCGAGAATACCAAGTTCTCGGCGAATATGAAAGAAAGGCTCAGTAGCTAGCGGCTTTGTGAAAATGTCCGCTAGTTGATTTTCAATATTAACATGTTCAAATACAACATCACCTTTCTCTATATGATCCCGAAGAAAGTGGTGTCGAATTTTGATATGTTTGGTGCGAGAATGCAACACAGGATTTTTGATAAGATTAATGGCACTTGTATTGTCACAGAAAATGGGAATAAGTTCGAGTTTGAGGTTAAAATCCAATAGTTGTTGCTTAATCCATAGGATTTGAGCACAACAACTACCGGCGGCAACGTATTCCGCTTTGGCGGTTGACAAGGCAACTGAAACTTGTTTCTTGCTATGCCAACTGACCAAGGAATTTGAAAATAAGTGACAAGTGCCACTAGTGCTTTTCCTATCCGATTTGCAACCGGTAAAATCGAAATCGGAGAAACCTACCAATGAGCAATCATTACCTTTAGAATACCATAGACCATACTTCGGAGTACCGGATAGGTATCGAAGTATTCGTTTGACAGCTTTTAGATGGGATTCCTTGGGACATGATTGATATCTTGCGCACATACACACGCTAAACATAATGTCGGGACGAGAAGCAGTAAGATAGAGAAGTGATCCAATCATACCTCTATACCGTTTTACCTCTACGTTCTTACCGTTTTCATCTTTATTCAAGTTTGTACATGTTGGCATGGGGGTGTCAATGGTCTTGGCTTTTGCCATGTCAAATCTCTTGATAAGGTCCAAACAGTACTTTGTTTGACTCACGAATGTTCCTTCTTTGAGTTGTTTAATTTGCAGACCGAGAAAGTACGTGAGCTCCCCCATCATACTCATCTCGAATTCACCCTGCATAAGATCCGAAAACTCTCTCACGAGATTCATGTTAGTAGACCCAAATATAATATCGTCTACATAAATTTGTACTAATATCAAGTGCTTTCCTTGACGTTTAATGAAGAGAGTTGTGTCAACCTTTCCTCTTGAGTAACCTTGCTCGAGTAAAAATTTACTTAGTCGCTCATACCAAGCTCTAGGAGCTTGTTTGAGACCATATAAAGCCCTTTTTAGTTTATAAACATGATCAGGATACTCATGAGATTCAAAACCCGGAGGTTGTGCGACGTAGACCTCTTCATTTATGTGACCGTTAAGGAACACACTCTTAACATCCATTTGGAATAGTTTAAAGTCTTTCGCACAAGCGAAGGCAAGGAGAAGGCGTATAGCCTCGAGTCGGGCAACCGGCGCATAAGTTTCCTCATAGTCGATGCCTTCCTCTTGGTTATACCCTTGCGCGACTAAACGCGCCTTGTTACGGGTTATTACCCCGTTTTCGTTCAGCTTGTTCCTAAACACCCATCGGGTGCCGATTACTCGATGATCTCGCGGAGAGGGACAAGGTCCCAAACCTCATTTCTAGTGAACTGATTTAGTTCCTCCTGCATTGACAAAAACCAGTGTTCATCGAGTAGGGCTTCTTTAGGGTTTTTAGGTTCCATTTGCGAAACGAAAGCGAAGTGATAGCAGAAATTACTTAGCTTCGATCGAGTTGTAACACCCTTTGAGAGATCTCCGAGAATGTTGTCGATTGGATGGTCTTTGGGAGACTTCCAAGCTTGAGGGAGATCATCGTTTGAAGGCGGATGAGCTACCTCGGTTTCCTCATGGTGTACATCTTTATCCTCCTCAACTTTGACTTTGTCGGGTTGATCAATCCCCGGCTCGCCACCTTTGAGTATGTCTTCTGTAGATGTACCTGCACCATGAACAACACTACCCTTTCCGACGTTTCTCGGATAGGATTCATCAAAAGTGACATGTACAGACTCTTCCACAGCAAGTAATCGTTTATTATATATTCTATATGCTTTACTCGATTGAGAGTATCCGAGGAAGATACCTTCGTCGGCCTTGGAATCGAATTTGCCCAAGTTTTCCTTTCCATTATTTAATACAAAACATTTGCAACCAAAAACATGTAAGTGAGAAATATTTGGCTTTCGCCCTTTTAAAAGCTCATACGGTGTTTTGTTTAGAATGGGGCGAATGAGCACCCTATTCAAAACATAACACGCCGTACTAATGACGTCTGCCCAAAAATATTTCGGTAAACCACTTTCGTTAATCATTGTTCTTCCCAATTCTTCCAAAATTCGATTTTTACGCTCCACAACCCCATTTTGTTGAGGAGTACGTGGAGCGGAGAAGTTATGATCGATACCATGGTTACTGCAATATTCTTCAAATAAATGGTTTTCGAACTCACCCCCATGGTCGCTTCTAATTGCAACAATGTTTGTATTTAATTTATTTTGGGAAAGCTTAGCAAATCTTTCAAAGGCGGCGAACGTATCGCTCTTGCTTACTAAAAAGATAGTCCAACAAAATCTAGAAAAGTCGTCCACTATTACAAAACCGTAATAATTTCCTCCTAGACTTTTAATCCTAGACGGCCCAAATAAGTCCATATGAAGAAGTTCGAGAGGTCTCGTTGTTGAAGCGATATTTTTGGATTTAAATGAGATCCTCGTTTGCTTCCCTTTTTGACAAGCATCACAAAGGTGATCCTTGGTGAACTTTATTTTGGGGAGACCTAAGACTAGATATTTTGAGACTATTTTGTTTAGTAAGTCAAAGTTAACATGTGCTAAACGCCTATGCCATAACCATGAATCTTCACTCATTGTTACAAGGCATTTGTCACTTGTTAACGATACTTCGTTCAAGTCTAACATATAGACAGTATTCACTCGCAGGCCATTAAACATACTCTTCTTCTCATCATTATGTACAATTTTGCAACAATCTTTTGAAAACGATACATTATATCCTTTGTCACATAATTGACTGATGCTATGTAGATTGTGTTTAAGACCTTCGACAAGCAATACATCAGAGATAGTAGTGGAAGAAGGGTTACCTACACTACCTTTACCTAGTATTGCTCCACGGTTGTTGTCACCATAGGTTACATATCCTTTCTTCTTAGCCACGAAGTCAATGAAGAGTGATATGTCTCCTGACATGTGCCTTGAGCATCCACTGTCGAGAACCCATCTTCTTTCGGTGGTCTCGAGGCATTGTACCTATGGAAATGCAATTAACACGAGAAGGTACCCAATGGCTTATTGGGTCCTGAATGGTGAGTAACGAAATGGTTGCATTTAGGCAGCCATTGATAAATGCCTTTAGGAACTAAGAATCTCCTAAACCTGCATTTAGCAATGGAGTGGCCTTTCTTGCAACAATAAAGACAAGAGATATTAACATTTTGATTACCTTTGCTATCTTCATCCTTTATAACATATTTATATTTTTGATATGGATTAACCATACTTTTTCGAAAGTTTGATTTATCGATTGCAAAGATAATCTTGGGCTCAAGAGCCTTGTCAAGTTTGGCCTTTAGGTTTCTTACTTCACCTTGCCAAATATAACAAGTATCACACCCAAAGTTAATCATCCTACTTCTAAGGTCCTCACAACCTGTTTTTGTGCTTTCTACTATAGAAGCTTTGAGTGCCTCAAGTTTCCTTTCGGATTCTCGAATTTTTTGTTCCAAATGGGTAAAAATTTGGTTATTTGAGGCAAGCCTTTTAAAGGCCTCTTTAGCTTCACAGTGTAAAGTATCAAAAGCAGCTTATAATTCATGATGAGACATACTAGAGGATTTTTCATATTTAGCATGTCGTACCTGTTTCTTTTTGTTCTTTTGATGAGCAGATAGGCATAGGTTTGTGGCTTCATCTTCATCACTAGAACTTTCATCATCGGAGGAGTCGCTATCGCTTTCCCAAGCTATGTATGCTCTCCTTGGCTTTGATGATCTCTTGTGTGATTTGGATGATTCCTTTTCCTTTGTCTTTTGTTCATCGGACAGTCCGGTTTGTAATGACCGGGCTTCCCACAAGTGTAGCACGACCCTCTAGTCATTCTACCTTTTGAGTCATCATATTTAGAGTACCTTGATTGTTTCCGGAAGTTTACCAAGTTCTTCTCGGAATGTTGGATGCCGTTCTTTCTCACGTAACGATTGTAACGTTTAACGAACAACCCCATATTTTCGCTCTTGTCCTCTTCTTCTTCGTCGCTCGAGGAATAATCACTTTGCTCTTTTTCTTGAGACTTCGAGGAGGAAGTCTTAAGAGCTATGGATTTCTTTTCACTTACCTTTGCTTTGTCCTTCTTTTCTTTCTTTTCGTGTTGTTCTAGGCTCAAGAGTACTTGTTCGTGCTCTTCTAGTTTGCCAAATAATGTTGTCAAGTCTAATATGGTAAGATCATTCGCTTCTTTGATGGCGGTCACTTTCGGCTGCCATTCCCTGTTAAGACATCTCAAGATCTTATTAGTAGCAACATCATTGGAAACCGGCCTACCCAGTGAATGTAATCGATTGATAAGATGAGTAAATCTCTTTTGGATGTCAGCAATGGTTTCCCCTTGCTCCATGAAAAAGAGATCAAACTCTTGTGTTAGTGTGTTGATTCTTGCCAACTTAACCTCGTTCGTCCCCTCATGGGTGATTTGTAGTGAATCCCACATGGCCTTAGCAGTAGGACAATGGGATACACGATAGTATTCATCTACACCTAATGAGGAGATTAGGATATTTTTGGCTTTCCAATCATAATTGTATTTCTTTTCATCATCATCGGTCAATTGTGCTTCGGGCTTAGACACTAATTCATTATTCTCATTGGTCATGGTTATTTCAATTGGACCATTGAGAATAACGTTCCATATTTTTCTATCTATGGAATTTATGTGCACCCGCATACAGTCTTTCCAATAACTATAATTTTCACAATTTGAAAACGGGAGCTCTATTATAAGCCCCTTTAGGTTCGTTAGCCATTTTCTATCAAAGTTATATTTTGAAGCACGGAGTGAACCGGAGCTCTGATACCACTTGTTAGACTATGGCACGGATCTAGAAGGGGGGGGGGTTGAATAGATCCCAATTAAAAATTGAGTCGGCGCTACCAATTAAAAATTGGTTTTGAAAATTTGTTTTAAGTGCGGAAGCGGCCGAGGAAAATATAGTCTAAAACGAACTGTTATTGGAAAACCGGATATGTGTCAAGCCTATGGATTAGTGATAATGTAGAATACGAATCACTACACTAGTCACACAATCAATGATTTGTTTCACTTACTAGGATTTCTAGTTCCAATGATTCAAAGATCAAACCAAACTAGATACACAACTAAGATAATTTTGGTTTAGGCAAATTATCAAACACTTGGTGTGCAAAAACACTCCAAGTGATATTTATGTTGAGTAAGAGATTTCAATTAGTCTAGTATAATATTTTATTGTACTTTGAGTTCAAAAACAGAGTTTTAACTTCTTACTCAATTAATATCAAGGTTTGATAAAAGTGCTTATACAAAAATCACTTAATTTTTAAGCTAAAAACAACTATGTTGAAAAATAGAGAAGGCAAAGATTTGATGAGGCAGTTCCCCCGTCGTCCTCGCTTCGGGGTACGTCTGCCCTCAATTTTAAAACTAGAATTAAGATGATTTAATAGATATCATCTGTTGAATTTAACCGTTTATACAAGGATTGCAAAGCAAATATACAACAGAATCCTCAAGACGTTGAATGTTGCTTTCACTCCTTGTTCCTTGATTCAAGATGAATCAAGTCCTTCGATAGTTGTTGATAGACCTCCGATTCCAGCCCCTTTGTTGAATAACCCTCAGTTCTTCAAACCCTCGGCCCGGCTGATCTCAACTACAACAAATCGAACCCGAAATCTTCCCTTCAATCACCTTCGCTCAACTGGAAATTGATGAAGAAATTCGTCCAAAAACCCCCAAAATCAAACCAGTCTTGGAGGACAAAACCCTAAAGGTTTTATTCAAGAAAAAACCTGTCACAAGCTTCAACCCGAACCGGATTCCCCAATCTCGGCTTCGAACCTTATCACCTTTAACCAATCACAAAGCACTTCAAAAATGGTTGTGTGTAGTTGATGTGTTGTGAGATGTTGAAGATGATGAATCTTGGACACCTATTTCACTTTTTCTTGTTTCTTTGAACACTTGAATCAATTTGACAAATGTTAGTTGATACAAGTAACTGAAGATCTATTTATAGTAACAAACCAACCAACCCACTTAACAGCTTTTCAAACAGAGTGGGAAATACTTAAAAACTGAATTTGTGCACGAACGGTCGACCATAGCAGGTCTATGCGTCGACTCATGGCCTGCAGTTTTGGACAGACTAAAAAGCACAACAGTATGCGTCGACCATAGGTCGGCGTGCGCTGACCCGTGGGAAAGTGAAAGCTTCATGCGCCGACCCTGTGGTCGACTCAAGTCTCCATGCGCTGACCCGTGACCAACTGCACTATGTTATGCGCCGACCTGTGGTCGACTCAAGCCTCCATGCGTTGACCCGTGACCAACTGCACTATGTTATGCGCTGACCTGTGGTCGACTCAAACCCTGCAAATCTGCAAAAATTCAGATTTTTGTGGTTTTCATGCATTTTGTCATGACCACATTTTATCCACATATGTTGTATGAAATATAGCAATTTAGATGAGCATAGAAAAGGATATGATAGGTGATATGTTGCATTTGTCATGACCACATTTTATCCACATATGTTGTATGAAATATAGCAGTTTAGATGAGCATAGAAAAGGATATGATAGGTGATATGTTGCATTTGTCATGACCATATTTTATCCACATATGTTGTATGAAATATAGCAGTTTAGATGAGCATAAAAAAGGATATGATAGGTGATATGTTGCATTTGTTTTGTAAAGGTGGAATCGACAATGCCGATTCATCCATGGTGGTCATTTGTCATCATCGAAACCTATGATCGTATGTTGTATGACAGTTTGCCCTTACACTGTCAAGTCTGCAATTAGCCATGTGGCTCCTCTTTCCAACTCTTTTTGGTTTGAACACATTGCAACTTCCTTTTGGGTCACACCTTTTTGGTTAACCTCATTTCCTTTTTTGGACACACCTTTATGATTAATCCTCTTTGCTTTTTGGGACACACCTTTATGGTTAACCCCCTTCCTTTTGGGACACACCTTTATGGTTAACCCATTCCTTTTTGGGACACACCTTTATGGTTAACCCTCTTCCTTATGGGACACACCTTTATGGTTAACTCCCTTTTCTTTTTGGGACACACCTTTATGGTTAAATCCCCTTCCTTATGGGACACACCTTTATGGTTAACCCCCTTTTCCTTTTTGGAACACACCTTTATGGTTAACCCTCTTTCCTTTTTGGAACACACCTTTATGGGTAAAATCCATTCCTTCTTGGGACACACCTTTACGGTTAACCCACTTCCCTTTATTGGTTATCACACCAAAATTTGAGTTGACACCTTCATGGTTATACACCATTTTACCTTTATCTTTTGGGTTAACCACCTTTATGGTTAAAAGCTCCTTTTTTGGTTTCAACACCGCTTCAGTCAGTTTCTAGTCTTTTTCGGTTTAAACACCACCCCCGATCTATCTCTCTTTCGGTCATAGTCCTCCAAACTATGGAGCTCTGACTTCTTTATTGCACTATAAGCATACATAGGCACGAGGCTACGAATCCTTGACGAGCATTTTTCTTTCTTTTCCCTTTTCTCTCTCTGGTTCCACGAACTACGAGGCTCTGACTTTCTCATTGCACCATGAGAATACGTAGGCATGAGGGCCCCAATCCTTCTCGAGTACTCTTTTTCTAACCCATTTTCTGTTTTGCTGGTACATGAAAATAGCAACACCCATCCGAGAAAGAGAAATCAAAATGGTTCCCATGGAGTACCATAGATGTGAGGGGTGCTAATACATTTCCCTTGTATAACCGACTTCCTTAGCCATTTCTCTTTCCCCTTTGGGTTTTATCTATATTTTCTCTTCCATCTTTTGGAATAAATAAATTCTGGTGGCAACTTTGTTATATGTTCGATCGTGCGACGCATTCGAGTATATTCCGTCCAACTTCATTTGCCTCCATTCCATTTTCCTTTACCTTTCGTTTCTTTAGTCGTTTGAGCCTGCAAAGCCACGTCAGTCATCGATTTACCTGCACTTCTTTCAACCATTCTTTATTCGTGAGATTCAAGCGTCCCTTGAAGCTCTTCTTTTTGTCATACTTGACAAATCCTTCTATTCTTCTATGGCTACGACTACTACCACATGATCGAACTTTAGATGTAACGACCTCAAAATCTTTGACACTACAGACTTTGATGTCAACACTTCTCCATACATTTTGATTTGATTCACCAATTTCGTTACTCTGGTGAAGAAATCAGTCACATTTTCATTGTCTTCCATCTGAAGCAATTCATACATTCTTTTGTGAGTTTGTAACCTCGCCTCATTCCTTTCTCAGCGCCTCCAAATGATTTATCTAGAATGTCTCATGCTTCCTTCGCTGAATCTACATCGCCTACATTCTTTAAATTATCTGCATCAACACATTGTGGAATTATAAAGAGAGCTTTATAATCGTTCTTCATCAATCCTTTGTATGCAAGCTTCTCTTCATCCGTTGCATTACCATTGATTGATGCTACATCATTCTTGATGAGATCCCAAACTTCTTGGTAGAAAAATACCACCTTTATCTGCTTGCACCAATTTTCGTAGTTCTTGCTATTCGGAATGGGGAGATTCACCAAAAAATGTCCATTCTGATGATTCATCGTGATTCAGTGCATCCTAAAGATCACACAACCAGACTCTGATGAACAAGAATTATTCTTTCTGATTGATCGCACCTTTTGTTTAAGTTCAAGACAATTCTCTTAGTTTAACTTTCATGATTTACAAACATTCACAAACCCACACCTTTTGTTTAACTAAGTTAGAAAGTATAATTAAGTAGTAATCGTAGTATTGTGTTTGAAATTTCTTCTAATTTAATTACTTTTAATGATTTAGTACACTTGTTAAATATGCTATCAAATTTTAATTACTTTTATTTTTACTTAATTAAAATGTCTGCAACAAAACTAATGAATAATTTTTATTTTATTATTGTGGATATTTTTCTTAATTTATTTAATTTTATGCATTGCTACTGAAAAGTTGTTTAAGTTTGGTAGCCTTAACCCATTTTGGAACTATATTTGTACCTCTTCCACCTCAAATTAAGAAGTTTTATTTGTTTTTTAAAAAAATAGAGACATATGTATTAGTTAAGTGATATAATTGGTTTAAGAATACAAATGTATTATATACATATGTAATTTGAAGGCTTATTTTCTCTATTTTATTGGAAAAGGTGAACTCGATAAGAGTGTCATCCAAGACATTCTCATTTACTATTTTCTTATCCATTCTTAATATAGTATCCTCCCTAATACCATTGACAAATGGATAAGAAATTAAATATGAGAAGGTGATATTAATAGTAGTAAAATTGCCATCGTGGTTTTACATAAGATTTACACTTACTCTTGAAAAAAGTTTGTGAGAGATTTTGTATTCAAAGATCAATGACAGATTCCTTCTTTTATTTTGATCACCATTTCTATTATGTGTGACTCGCTCATCAAGATAACTACTTCTAAAGTTGAATTTTTTGACAAACTTGTTTGGATTCATAGAGTGGATGTATCTCTCAATTTTAAAGAAGCTTATAAATTTCAAAAACCTTATGATCATATGCTCCCTTAGACCAAAATAGTTTTGCACAAGTATATTCATTGTCTATGTCTAGCACTATTTAAAGACTAATTCATAATAAGTTATTTAATAATGACAACTCGTGTTCTAAAGTTTGTGTGATTGTTTCCAAATGCAATCTTTGTGGTACTAGTCTAGAATCATCTCTACGTCTATTATGTTTGTGTCCTTTTGCTCGGTAATTTTGGAGTTGACTACAAAGTATCATTAGTATCCTTATTGATACTAGTTATGTGCATCATACCCTTAACTCTTATGATAAATCTTTGTATGGACAATGCCAAATTTTTATCCAGGATTCCGTTATTAATATATTCAACACTATTTAGTTTTGTAGAAATAATTTCATGTTTCAAGTTAAGAAAAAAGATTGGAGATCTGCTATCAATTCTATTATATCTAACGTCTCCTTTTGTGGAATTATACAAACATTTATTCTTCTTATAACATGGTAGAATTTGTGATTCTTAAAGTTTTAATGTGAAGATTCATTTTCCTAAGGCTCGTAAAATTAAAGAGATCTCTATAGAATTCCATGTATTGTAGCATGTGGAGGTTGCTGAGAGACTACCAAACTAACTTTTTAGGTTTTTATGCTTTCAATGTTGGTATTTACTTTGCTATTCATGTTGAGTTGATGAGAGCTATTTTAGCCATTGATATTGATTTTGATAAATGTTGGAATCATCTATGGCCAAAAATTGATTCACAACTTGTAACTTTGTCTTTTAAACAATCTCATGTTATTCATTGGACTCTTTATAACAGATAGAGGAATTACATGATTCTTCTTTATAAAATGCATTTTAAAGTAAGTCACATTTTTTAGAAGGGAATTGTCGTGTTGATAAAATGATCAAAATTGGTTTATCTATTACTAGTTTCATTGGATGGAATAACTTGTCTAACTCTATTTGGAATGATTTCAGTAATAATAGGCTAGGTTTATCTTTGTATAGGTTTTGTTGATTTGATTAATTATGTTTGAATCATTGTCTTATCTTTGCACTTTTTTTCCTTTCATATAAGTTTTATCGCATTGGGTTTTCATTGATAAGGTCTTTAATGAGTGATATGTCGCAATTGTAAGACAATACCGAAGTAGTAAAAATATCGTTCATGGAGACCAAAAATCGAATTACTGAGTTCAATTGTTTCGGTGTATATCTAAGATGGTAACGAGTTCATTTTGTTTTACGAGAAAAATTAGAAATTTTAATTTTCTTAATAATTAAAAACAAGGGTATGAGACTTTGATTCATCTCCTAACGTCGCTCATACAAGTTTTATAATGATTTTTAACGAGAACTTTGGTTTTGTAGAAAACGTTAAAACTAGTGTTAATACCCACTTTCGTCGATGCATTATCAGATTCTAAATTCATGATATATCTGCTTTTGTAACATATTTCATCTATTTATAATCCTTTTTAATAGAAAATATTTTCTCAATAGACTCTGATACTTTTTCGCAATCTCAGGGTCCACTATTCAATTTTTCAAATCAGACATCGTTTATACCTTTTCAATGTATAAACGATATATTTGTCTTCCTACTTTTACTGCAAACTTTTTTCTTTATATGCAGAAAAATCAAAACAAAATAGTAATTATCATTATTTTTTTGTATTCATAAAACTTGCATGAGATTCGTCGGTATGACGATCCTCATATCTCAGGCCGTAACATTATCTACTCAAACATGGTTGACGATCCTCATGTCTCAGACCTTAATACTATATACTCAAACATGGCTAATAATAAATTAACTCAAACATAAAGTGATTCATACATGTTCATGGTAAAATAAATAGAGGGTAATGATAGAACCTGAATAATCCAGAAAACGATAATAGAAATGCTCCAATGAGTCTTTAACAGTACACCAATGCTTAGAATGAAAAGATGCAGAAAAACAAGAATTATTCAAATACAATATAAAGTTGAATTATGTAAAGTCGTATATTTTCTCTCAAGATGCTTTGGCTACTTATCGGCACCATCACATAAATATAGCACTAAATTTGTGTAATAGCCCTTCATTGAACTTTTGTAACTGATATAAACAGTTGAGACTTGAAGGATGGAAGAAAACAACTCAGAAAAAGGGAATCTGAGGCTGCTACAACTAGACCATAACGGCCTATGGTTCTATGTATGAGATTCAGAATTAGGAGATGCGTTTGGGACCAGTACGGGTCGTAGCCTATGCTATGGAAAGATCATAGTGGTCTCTGTTTTTTGTATCAGAGGTCACTCTCTTGTGTCGTCTTTGCGCATTCTGCCCCGATTTGCTTTCAATTTGCCATCTTTTTTCTGGAACACCTGAAACATGAAGAAAACAGAAAAATGAAAGTAAAATGCACAAAAATAAAGATCAAAATAGTCAAATTTAAACTGAAAATTCTTAAGAAAAAGTAGTCAAATACCATTGATCAATGAGACAAATGGACTCACATAGTTTAGATTTTGGTCTAATTCCGCAAAGCTATTTTGTATATTTCTTATTTTATTTTTATTAATATATTTCATTAGAGTGCTACTTAAGTGACCTCTGTAGGGTGCCAACTAGTTATGTCTTAGGTATTATTTTTGTACCCCTTTGATTTTATAAAAAAAAACATATATCAAACAAAAAATTGAACATGAAAACGAGAGATGCATAAATTACCACCAAACGATGACCATAAAAAAAACTAATGCACATCAGTAGAGAATATAAATGACATAATATTAAAATCTCGTATAAAATGTAAGAAGAAACCAAGAATAACTAATGAGAAAATACCTCCATAGAAAAAAAAACCTAGTTCTAGATGGATAAGTAACCAAATAAGTTTTAAAAAAAAAAACTTTCATTATTCTTATGATAAATACATGGTTTGAACATTTAGACGTACACCCGTGCGATGTACGAGTAAGTTAAATAATTTTTAATTTTTTATAATTATTGTAATTTAATCCAATAATTTAGAATATATTTTTATAAATATTTTGTATTAAAAAATTAGATACAAATGTGAAACATTATGAAAACACAATATGTAAAAATGTGAACTTAAAATAGAAAAAAAAACAAAAAATAAATGATAAAAGATCAATAGTAAAATTGGAAGAGTTCATTATAAATTGTTATAAATTACTATCATATATAAAAAAAAATTCAAAATAATTTAATAATTTACATCTTTAACTATATATTAAATTTTTTATATCTAATAAAAAATATATAAATTATATTTGTAGAATTTATATGGGTTATTATCATTTTACATATAAAAAATTTGTAATAAAAAAGTTGAATGTAATAGTTTATATGTTAATTACTTATAATAATTTATATCTAATAACAAGTACATAAAATTTTGATACAAACTGAAACGTAAGTAAAAAAATTAGAAAGTAAGAATAATAAAAGAAATAAAAATATATAAATCTTTTAGCACATCCTCTTTTACATTCAACTTTTTTAATAATACTTTCAGAAATTATATATAATTTTTTGAGATTTCAAAATATATACCTACAAAATAAACAGAAAAATTAACACACAACAACAAAATTATGAAAAAAATAAAATAAGAATCTGAAAATAAAGTAAGACACAATATTAATAAAATTAACAAAATTTTAATATCAAACTTATGCGTAGAAAAGATATAAAATGAACCATATCTTTATTTAAAATATGTATTTTTGTGATTCCGTATCTAAAAAAACAACAAATATTAAGAGTGAAAAGGAAGATATAAAGTGAATAATTTTTATACTAAAAAATGTATTTTGTATTTTTTTAAACCTGTATCTAAAAAATACGAATATTAGTAAAAAAAAAAGTCAAAAACAAAGGTAAGACTTGATAAATAATTATTTTTTTATTAATTAATAATAAGAAAACCATACATTTGATTTATTTTTTATTTGAATTTAATTAAAATGTATTGACACTGTAATAGTATTTTACACCGTTAATGAATGGTAATTATCGGATTTTAAATTAAATTAGACTTTTATTTTAAATATATCCAAAGTAATGATTATGAATGATTTGTAAAACTTTTTACACCGATGTCGCATAATAATTAATCTCTTTAGATTTTTATATAATCAAAAGGTTAATAATAATAGTAACAATAATAATAATAATAATAATAATAATAATAATAATAATAATAATAATAATAATGAAACCACATGTTTTGATATATTAATAGGGACTTTTTTTATGCCTATATATATATATATATATATATATATATATATATATATGTGTATATATATATATATATATATATATATATATATATATATATATATATATATATATATATATATATATATACATATATATATATATATATATATATATATATATATATATATATATATATATATATATATATATATATATATATATATATATATATATGTAATGGAGATAATGGAGTGAGTGGATTAATTATTTGTCAAGTTACTACAAATAAAAATAATAATACTAATAAAAATAATAATAATTGATGAAATATTTTATATATGCTAATGTAACTTATGCAAAGAGAATTAACCGAATTAATGAGTTAGTTATTCATCAATTACTACAAATAATAATAATAAGTGAAATTAATAATAATAAATTAAATTAATAATAATAATATTAATAATAATAATAATTATTATTATTATTATAATAAAATAATAATTAAATAAAATAATAATAATAATAATAATAATAATATTAATAATAATCGATGGAGTTTATTGAGTCGGTGGTGGAAGTGGTTAGTGGAGAGAAGAAAAAAATTTAAAATAATTTTAATATTAATAATAATTAAAAAAATATTGTATTATAGTGGAGATTGTATAATCGAGTTAGTGGTGGAATTGTTTAGTAGAAATAAGAAAATAAAAATGAAGAAGAATATTTTTATAATAATTAACTAATTACTGATAGAGAAAAATATTTAATTAACTAATAAAAATAATTAGTGAAGAATTAAAAGAATAATAATAATAATTTTTTAAATAATAATAATAATAATAATAATAATAATAATAATAATAGTAATAATAGTAATAATAATAATAATAATAATAATAATAATAATAATAATAATATTAATAATAATAATATTAATAATAATAATAATAATAATAATAATAATAATAATAATAATAAAAATAATAATAATAATAATAATAATAATAATAATAATAATAATAATCTTGATATGAAAGGTAGAGGTACAGATAGTTTATGTACATAACTAAATATTCAACAGATCGTCTATCATTATATTCAACATAACTAAATAATAATAATAATAATAATAATAATAATAATAATAATAATAATAATAATTATTATTATTATTATTATTATTATTATTATTATTATTATTATTATTATTATTATACAAATGCGAATTCATTAAAAAGAATAGCAAATGGCCAATGACATACATAAAAAAAATTAACATAAACTCCGCTGATATATTTATCTCTAACTTCCATCTTTCACAATTCAACTTCTTCAACATATATTTCTTAATATTTAAAAATTGATACCTGCAAAAAAAATTTATTTTGACAAACATTAATAAAGTTAGAAGAACTTTAAAATATGTGGAAATCATGTTCATATTTATTTATTTTATAAATGTATGAATGAAGTTTCATAATTTCTATATTTTTTATACATCAATAACTACCAAATATTATTATAATTTAAAATGTTAAATAAAATTTTAATAAAAAAAGTGGATAGTAGTGGTTATTTAAAATATAAAATTATTTTTATATGTAAAATTATTAGTTAATGGGATAATTATATAAAAAAAATTTAATAAATAAAACAATAATAAAAAAAATTATAATAAATAAACAAATAAATAAAAAATTACAAAAATATTTAATAACTTTTATATATAAATATATTATAAAATAAATAAATGAAAACTTACGTTTTTAACTAAAAGAAATATCCACTTGTAAATTGAATAGTTTCAATTTTTTATATATAAAGAAGTTGACATGCATGAGTTTTTTAACTCCAAAAATAGCTCTTACTCTTGACCAAAATTAAAAGTGGATATAAAAAAATTCAATTTATCTACGGAAATAGAAACTGTGAGGCCCGCAGTTTAGAAAAAAAAGAAATTTCTTAATGTTATTTATACACCACACAAAAATATTAAATGTTTCTTAGATTTTGAAGATACATCTTTGGACGTATCAAATTCTGAGTAAAGGTTAAAATATTTCTGAGATGCATCTCCTTAACAATTCAAAACGTATATCATGCATCACATTCAGAAGTCATTTTACAAGTTTATTGTATCGGAGATGCATCTCCGAAATATTTTACTAAGATGTATCTCCATAAAGTATTAGATCAGAACTCTTCATGTTATGTTTTGTTTACATGTATTCATATGAAAATTTAAACCATACAAGCAATATGCAAAAAATAACGTACATAAGTTCAGATGGTCCAAAAATGTCATATATAAATAAAAGACCAATAAATGTCAAAAAAAGTCGATAACATCGATAAAGTAGCATGATGTCAAAATAAAATATAATCATAGTACTACTACTATATACTAATGTATTATTGTGTATGTATGACTACATTTCCTCTGCCTCCTCCAGCTTCTCTACGTCCTCGGTCTCCAAGACCATCAATCTCCCCGTCCTCCGACGTTGTCTCGGGTACATCAGTGCCCCCCCGTGCCTCCATCATGATGGCATCTAGGACTTGTCTCACATCATACCCATCAGGAAAGATACCTTTGTTAATGCATGCCTACTTAATCTCCCTAATGTGGCGATATCTAGGCAAGACATTCCCAACATGATATAACTGTGTATACTCCTCCTCTAGTATCTCTTGATGAGCTGGCCTCAGAGGATCTCTTGGAGTAGCACGCACCATGTACAGATGTGACACCCTGAAGAACCATCTGATATACCTTTTCGACGTAGCTCTAGTCACTCACAACTATGATACTTTGTGCCTCTTCCGGTACCAAATGACTCTCATAATCATCAAACATGTCATATATCTGCCTACGTGTCAAAGCAGGAGGAACATAGACAACAAGGCGTCTAGGAATGGTCTAAGTGTAGCCAAACCTCCGCATGACATGCTCGGGCAGATGAGGAGCAGTGAGACGTGATCCGCGGGCCAACCATCCAAAGTATAGCACTATCTCGTCAAATGGTCACGTCTCATGGTGATCGACATAGTTGTTGAAGTACATGTCCTCGACAACCAAACTGCCAAGACACACTCTAAAAGGCTCAGTCGTCGGGTTCCCCTTAAGTGGGAAAAAGCAGTAGCATGTGTCTTATATTCAGTGTAAGTCGGTACACTCGCCCAACCGGAGATGCGCGGGAAGTGTTGTAGGATTCAATCCTGAAATAAAAAGTTTGGAACACACGAATCATTAGTAATGGCTTTGCAAATATGTAATGAAAATGACAAAGAAACATTAAAAGACCAATAATTATTATCGCCAGTAATGTGATGCTACATGTGACCTGCTTCGTCTTCCACATATAGCCCTCTCTCAACTTCGAGTACATGTAGACCAAACTAGAGGGCCCCCAAATGTACTCATGGATCCGATCAAAATCCTCGAAGTACCTTAGGAAGATGGCATCTGTATAAGTGGCACTATTGTCCACAAAAATCATAGTGCCAACCAAATATAATAGGTATGATATCATATCATACAATCTGTGGAGTGCCACCTGCTCATCATCACCTGTAGCCTACTGTGCTCTCAGGATCTCAGTTGTATTTATCCTTTTCAGGTATTCAAACCTAGCATGAGCACCCCTGGTTCTATTCAACTCTTCCTTCGACTCTGCTGGGCCAGCCCCCATATAGTCTACCATTATCTCGAGTGCCTTGTCTTTGGTAATCCCCCCGTAATCTATAAGTCTCCCCCTAATCGGAAGATGTAGCCAGCACGAGATATCTTCGAGTGTGATAAACATCTCACCACGTGGGAGATGAAATAATGAGGTCTCCGAATGTCATCTCTCCACCAATGCATTAAGCATCATGTGGTTGGTCATAGTATAACCAGTCATGCACAAGTCTTTCAGGCCAGATAAGGACAAAACTTCCTAAAACCAATCCTCATTCACCCGAGGCAAGCCAATAATCTTTTGCATGTGGTTAATAAACTTCTGCGGATCACGTTCCTGAAAAAAATAAAAAATAAATGTCAGACATTTGTCATTTAAAATTAACGTAAATAAAAAAAATGAATTCAACTAAAGCTACCTCTCTGTCCCAAATATGTTGGGAAGTATGGTTTGGGTACTAAGGGAGTAATGAAAAATCTGCATGGCCTCCTCCAAATGTGTCTGACTCAGCATCTGCAACAGCCTCACCTTCCAGAGGTGGCACTGGATCAGTAGCATCAGCAGTAAGAGGTGGCACTGACTCACAAATATCTAAATTAGGAGATGGCATTGGTGAATCGGGTACCTCAGGCGTCTGAATAGGGGAAATCTGGCGCATGTGGGAGGATGAAGGGAGTGATGCGTCAGTAGGTGAATCTCATCTCCTACAGAAAGAATAAGATGGTGAAGTATGAGGGGAAGCACGATCCCCAAAAATATATGGCTCTACATGGCCATAAAGACTAGGAGCCTCTAAAACCTGTTGACTCTTCTTCCGCCACACCGATGTGTGTTGTGCAACCCTCATGTGCTTTAGTGTATCGTGTTTATCAGCCATTATGCCTGTAAGTTAAAGTAAAACGAACAATTAGTACAGACAAACAACACCACAAGTAAGAAAAAAATACTGAGAAAATTTCGGTGATGCATCTTCAGAATCTAGGAAACTAAAACGTTAAAAAAATTCGTAGATGCATCTCCGTAACTTTCTACAACTCAACAACCGTGTCAATGGCGGCAATGTACCCATGCAATCCCAAAAAATGCTTTGATGATCCATTTCAGCCAACAAATGTGTAATACACTATGTCTAAACTATCATACATGCTATTTCTACTCATTTCTAACCTTAATCATTAATTTCTACTTATTTACACAAAAATTCAAAAGCTTATCAAAAACTCAAAAGACTTACAAATTTCAACTTTTCTTCAGGTTTAGATGATGTTTCTGATGTTGATTGAAGTTCCTTTGAACTTTGTTGATTGATTTTTGAGTTGGTGATGACAAAAAAATTGAGAGAGTTTGAGTTGGTTTTGAGATAAATGATAAATGAGGAAGGAGAATGGTCTGATGCGACTTAACCTCTAAAATATTTCAAAAATATTGTCCAGGTCAATCACTCTAGACCCAATTGTAACACTAATGCATTTTTTAAGTTTTAAGAAAATAAAAAATAAAAATGGGTATAAACAACGTAGTGAAATTCGACAACTAATAAAATATAAATAACTAGAATTTTGAATACAACAAGGACATGGCATCCACCAAACATATATTATTCAGAGGCTTTAACACTCGATGAATCCATCCTAATGATGCCCAGGAAAACCAAAAGGGATATGCATTGCAATCACATTCCATAAAACATAACTCTCTTCACCTTAAAGAAATTGAGTTGAGGTTCCATTTATCATATGGAACCTACCATATTCTGAAGAATTAAATATACAATATTTATGTGGAAACCCATCAATAAATTTAAAAAAATTACAAGACAAGGGTAAAATAATTTTCAAAGAGTGGAAGAAGTTACATGTTCTCTCTAAATTGAAGAAAAGTAATTACATGTCTTTTGAAAATAAGAGAAAATCACACTAGGAAAAACCTCACATGAGAAAATATTTTTCTTAACTTATTTTTTTCGAAATTTTTACTCAACTAATCCATTTTTTTAAAAATTTCCTAAAATAATCTACTTTTCAGATTAATTCCCAAACTACCCCACTTTGAAGAGGTGGCGCCAGATGAATTGACGACTGCTCTCTAAGTTAAAGAGGTGGCGCCAATTGGATTGACTAGTGCACCTGGTGTTGCCGATCCAATTGGCGCCCATGTGTAAAAAAGAAGAGGAGGCGCCAATTGGTCTGACGCCTCTGTGTATTACGTAGTTTTTTTGAAAAACAATGTACGTTTTAGATAAAAGTCGAAATCGGACCAATTGATATTAATATTAATATGTGTTTACATACGAATACCATAAAGACTAATGTCGTTGATCGGGATGACCTAACTGGCCTCCGGTACCACATCCCCTAGCTACCCGAATGCGTGGCCCTAACCCACGTTGATGCGAGTTGGTTCGTTGGTTAGACGGAAACATATCTAAAGGCAAAAAAATTAGAAGTATTGAGAGACTCGATGCCTTACGTGGATGGGTGCGAGTAAAAAATGATAAGGATGTTATGGAAGTGATGTTTGGACCAAATGATATCAGTTCGATTGTTGTAATCAGTAGAAATGTTGTTTTTAAATGTTGTGGTTGTCGCGTAAAAAGTCAAATGTCGACCAAAAGTCAGTTGTTGTATAAATGGTCAATTTTGTAGTCTTTGTACATGTATGGACTTTGAATGTGATTCTATGAAATGATATTTGATATTTGAATGCATTGATTGTTGGAAATGAATTGTATGGATATGAAAGATATTGAAATGAATGAACATGATAACATGAATCAATGGACACGAATTTTGAATGAGTCAAGACATAAGGATCAAAATGGATAATGATTAGGACCTATACAACGATTCATGGACCAAACACCAATGAAAATGACATGGAATAGACTAAGTGATGAACTTGATAAATACCTAATCATGTATCAATGGACATGATCATAACTTGGATGAACAATGCCAAGCATGAAACAAAAACTAGCAAGACCCAAGATGTACAATGAACTAGGTCATAATCAAAGATTCATGGACCAAACAACAATAGCAATGCAAATGGCATGAATGACATTGGCCAAATGAAATAGGTTAGGCATGGACTAATCATGAGGATATGATCAGATGCAATGCTAGGGATGAATTGAATTAAGTGGAAGTTGTGATGCCATGGAAATGGACTTGAACCAATGAACATAGACAAGCAAAAAATGAACATGTAAGGCCAAGAAGTGAATGCTAAACAGACCAAAGAAACCTCTATAATAAACCATAACAAGTGGGCCTTGAATGCATCTTGACTAGACGAGTGAAGCATATACAATGAATGATTCAACAACCATATGGCTACCAAACACCACAACAATCATTTCAACCTTTCCTTGACGCATAATTCACACCAATGTCTCCCTTCAATCGTCCTGGCTGTCCTCCAATAACTCAAACACATCCCAACTACTCTGGCATGGGTCATGAACTCAGCTATGACGGCAGCGCTTCATTGCAGGTGGTGGTGATGTTCCTGGGCCCTCAAATCCTCAAACACCTGGGGTGAATCATCAACGTGGGTTAGAGCCACGCGCTCGGGTAGCTAGGGGATGTGGTACCGGAGGTCGGTTAGGTCATCCCGGCCAACGACATTAGTCTTTATGGTATTCATATGTAAACACATATTAGTATTAATATCAACTGGCCTGATTTTGACTTTTATCTAAAACGTACATTGTTTTTCAAAATAAATTACGCAATACACAGAGGCGCCAGACCCATTGACGCTTCTTATCCTTTTTTACACATGAGCGCCAATTGGATAGACAACACCAGGTGCACTTGCCAATCCAATTGACGTCACCTCTTTAACTTACAGAGTTGGCGTCACTTCATATGATGCCAATTCATCTGGCGTCACCTCTTCAAAGTGAGGTAGTTTGGAAATTAATCTAAAACGTGAGTTATTTTGAGATTTTTTTTGAAAAAATGGGTTAGTTGAGTAAAAATTTCTATTTTTTCTTTAACTCTCAAAAGGCTCTAATACTTTTTTATGTTTACTAATTTTAATGGGACACAAAAAATAGTACATCGGAGTCTTATTTATAAAAACATCTATTTGATTTGAAAATTACAAATTTTCTTCTTCATAACTTATATTGTTAGAAAGTTTGAAGAACCTGAAAGTGTCAATGGATAAATATTAAGATCTAAGAGATTTGACATCACATTTCTTAACAGTACCATTTTTGAAGAATCTTTGTGAGAGACACATCACATATTCACTCAAAATTTTAATATGACGTAAGTAGATTCTCTAATTTATAAATGCTCAAATCTTCATATTTCCAATAAATACGAGATTATTACTCACACTACTCACACCTGATACATTCGTGCATCTTTAATATGATAATATTTGACTCCAACAACTTCTAAGACATGTTGATTTCTCATTTACACTAATCCTTTCGAGATTTGCTCATAAGAGTAAAATAAATATTTCTATGGAGTCGTGTGTCATGCTGAACCTAAATCCATCATCCAAACACCATTGAGTTGTTTTATGCCTTTAGAATAGTTTTTGTTTCTCTAAACATGATTTCACCAATACCCGAGGTTCTTGCGAAGAAACATCTTTGAGATATTGAATCTTTAAAACTCGTCTCTTCATTATTACATTTAATCCCAACAATAGAGAATTTAGTTACTTTTACTCATATTAATTTAACACTTATGAATAAGAAAGAGGTGAAAAAGCATCAGCAACTGATTTCTCTCACTGAATGAAACATTCACCTTTGATCTTAATTCCTTCCCTTGAGATCTATCTCTTATATATCTCTATTTCTCTCTGTTGTGATCTCTAAAATATGGAATGAATCAATATGGCCAAGTTGTGACCTCTATTTATAGGGGTCTGGTTAGGCAATTTTGCCCAACTAAGTTATCAGCTCGCTCAACGAGCACCCCTTTTTTCATCAAGAAGTTGTGGCCGACTCATCTAAGTGAGATTTGACCTCCTTATTTGGTCAAGTGAGCATGATTCTTCATCTATTGAAAAAAAACCTTACTTCCCCATGAAGTTACTTAGTCAATTGGTCTTGAACCGCCTTGTTTCGCCCCACAAGATTGACACTTCTCCGGGGAAAATAAATTGTTTCTCCATGAGTAAATTAGTAAAAAGGTATTTTAGAAATGCCTTTGTTTTCCCAATGAGTCTATACTTTTTCCCAATAAGGATGCCTTAAAATGGATGCTTTTTCTCATTGTCATGTCTTCGCTGGTCGAGTCCCTACTTCGCCCGTCAACTCCTCTACTACTCACATATTTAATTTTTTATTTTATTTGGCATTCTAACTTGTGACCATTTTATACAATGCAAACACAACAAATCAATTTTTTACTTCATCTAAGCAATATCACAAAATATGCAATTTAATCATGAATCACTAAGGTCTTTATTAGGATTGTATTGTGGTTGGGCTACAAGAAATATTGGTTTTCCCTTGGAGTCTAAAGGGTTCTACTCGCTTAAAGTACAAATACTTACAACTCTCAGTAAATAAGGACTGTCAGAGGCTTTAAGGTTGTTAGAATGTTGAAATCTAGCTTAAGTGAGGTGAGAAGCTATTTTATATATATATATATATATATATATATATATATATATATATATATATATATATATATATATATATATATATATATATTGATTACCTCTTAGTATTTAATACTAATGTATTTATAGCCACAGAGGTCAAAACTGAGTCTCCATAGGATATAGCAACCATCATAGAAATGAGTGGTTGATTCCCTAAAATTTATGAAATATAGTTAAGTCTCACAACTCCATATGTAATATTTGTTGACCCGGTATACGCTATATGCATGATCGCACATTATGATAGAGAAATTGGATGTTCGGAGGATGTCTTTGGGAAAGGGGCACTCGATTCTAAATTGGGGCCTTTAAACCCATGAAAGGGAAACTTGGGAAGGAAGGTAGACTAAGCGTATGTCATTCACCCCACCCATAGATATCTTACAGTTATACCAATACATAGTACCTAAAGTACTAGGGCTCGTAGAGGCCGAAGTGTTTTAATCACTGAATAATCTTCAAACCTTTCTAAGGAGCCTCATTGAGGCTTTTTTCTTTCCTTTAGATCTCAAAGTTTAAGATGATTCTTATGGGTAAGGTTTATCGAGACTTAGTTGGATCCCTTAAGAGAGACTTATTTGAGTCCCTCAGGAGATACATAGTTGAGTCCCTCCAGTGAGACTTAATTGAGTCCCTCATGCGAGACTTAATTGAGTTAGTTTTTACCAATATCCGATGTCCTTGAAAATAAGATCTAAGATTTCTTATGGTCACCAATAGCGCAATTCCGAGCCTTTCTATCTTCTAATACGACGTCAACACCCCAAAAACTTTGCTCACAAAATAGACAAGTTGCTCTGCTATATTTGTTTCTTGGACCAGGACTGAGCTTAACGCCAGGTCAGTGACAGACATGTAAATATGTAATAGTGAACCTGTTATTAGGCGTGTCAAAATGGGAGGTGACACTAAGAACACCTTCAACTTTGAGAATGCATGCTCGAATTTGTTTGTCCCTTTAAACCTCTGATTTTTATTTAATATGGAAAAGAAATGCAAATCCTTATAACTTGCATAGGAAAGAAAATGAGAGAGAGCGTATAAACACATAGTTTACTGCTGAACCTCCTTGACATTGAAGGGGTTCCTTATTTCTATTATGGCTTGGAATCTCTTTAGGTTCTCCTCTATGCCTCTTTTGGAGAGCATGAAACCCAATAACTTTCCTACTTATACGCCAAATGAGCACTTGGCTGGATTCAAGTGCATGTTATAACTCCTGATTGATCCCATGTTATCTTCTAAATATTTTGCATGCCTCCCCACTTTTGATGTCTTTATGATCATGTCATCAATGTAAACCTCTAATATGTGTCATATTTGCTTGGATAATATCCTATACATTAGCCTCTTATAGGCGGCGTTAGCATTCTTGAGCCTAAAAGGCATGAGATTGTAGTAGTAATTACAATGGTTGGACATGCATGCCGTTTTGGTTGCATCTATGGCATCCATTTTAATCTAGGTGTGCCCCTGAATAGGCTTTCGTGAAACTCAACATTTTTATAACCCGCAGATCCATAAATCAAGAGATCCATGTTAGGGAGAGGATATATATTTAGGACACGCGACACTGAGGTCAGTGAAATCGACACACATACACCACTTGTTTAATCCCTTTCTCACAAAAACCATATTATCCATCCACGAAAAGTATTTGATCTTGTTATGAAATTGTTGTTTGTTAACTTTTGAACTTCCTCGTTTATGGATGTTCTATTTTTCTTTTCCAACCTTGCATTTCTTTGAGATATTGGCTTAACTGAGGGGTATGTGGCGAGGCAATGCTACATCACTCTAGTATTTATTTCATGCATATATGAGGGTGCTAAAGCAAACAAGTCGATGTTTTTCCTGAATAGAGAAATAAAATATTCCTATTTAGATTCGGTCGGGGTAATCCTTTAACTTTCTGTCCCCCAATCTTGGGTCCCAACTTACTTTATCGGTGTCATCCATTTTAGGACGAGGGATGGAAACTAGGGTGAGGGGTTACCTAACTACTTAGGTAATAATTTTGGACGATCGTCTAATCTCCTATGATCTTACCCACACACCCATTGGGTAATGGATATTTTAGGCTTAAATGGATGGTGGACATGACCGATCTTAATAGATTGAGAGTGGGTCTCCCTAGGATGATGTTGTATGGGATATGGTGTCTACTACGAGATACTTTACCTCTATGGTTCTGGTACTCGCCCTTGAACGAAATGTTGTTTTGAGGGTGATATGGCCCTTGAACGACACCTGTTCACTTGACAGGATGATTAAGAACCCTTGGAAAAATCCAATGTTATGGGAATCTATCTAGAGCCCTTGGAAGGTGCTCCAAAATAGGATGTATTCAGAGTTGCATATGTCGATTAACACTCGCTTCATATCCTAGTTGGCATGTTGAATCGTGATATCATAGTTTGCATATCGCATCTTCTCTTGAAAATATGATTCTAGGCTCCCATTACCTACTAGAAACGCTGGGAGCTTTTACGAGTGTGATGTTTGCTGTTAACACCTATCGTGCATAACTCCTACAAGAGGAGCTAGATTCTCCTCCTCCGGCAAAACCTCCAACAATGATATTAGTGGTCTTCGTGAAATTTTTCTCTATCATCCTTGTGAGAACATGGCAAAAAAATTATGAGTATATGATATATGTATGGCCCAATTTAGTTTTACTAGTACCTCACTGTGGACATTAACCTTACTCTCTAAAAGTACAAATTCTTGACAACCCCTAGTGGGTAAAGGTTGTTAGATGCTCTAGGTTTGTTTGACTTTTGAGAGCTATCTCACGTGAGGTGAGAAGCTATTGTATCTATGTATTTATATGTGTTATTGGGTGTCCTTTAGTATTATGAAATTGATGTACTTATAGCCCTATAGTTCTGAATTGAGTTTCCCTAGAATATAGAAACCACCACAGGAATGAGTAGTTGATTCCCTAAAATATAGGAAGTGTAGTTAAGTCCCACAACTCCCAATGTAACGTCTATTGAACTGGCCTACACTCTACACATGATATCACATTATGATGGAGAAACTAGAGGTTCAGGCAGCGTATTTGGTAAAGGGGCACTCGATCCTGAACGAGGGCGCTTGAACCCATGAAAGGGCGACTTGGGAATGACGAAGGATTAAGAGTATGTTGTTCTCCTCGTCCCCTATATCTCTTTCAATTATACGCTACATGTGCCTTAAAGATAATAGAGCATAAACTCATCTATGTCCATTAACTTCAAAAATTCTTTCTTTTATTCCACTTACAACTTATTTTAGTGATTTTTTTTTTTATCTTTGACACTTCTTTCTTTATTTTCCCTCTCTTTTTATTTTGATTTTTCATTTCTTTGTCAAGATAGTATTCATTTTTCTTTTTCTTCTTATCACCAATATTAACATACTTCATTTCTTTCTTTGAAATAACATACTCTCCCTAACTTGCATATTTTAAACATTTTTTTAGTGGCTAAGAGTTATAATATTTTAAAAACAAAATTTCCATTTTTTGATTTAAAGGGGTTTATCAAAGTATCACTTTTCACTAGGTAAGTTTTATTTGGTTAAATAGTTATCACTCAAAAAAGAAACATGATCTTAGTCATTTTCCATAACTTTATGCATATTAAGCAATAACAAGACTTATGAAAAATTAATAGATTTATATACATGTCTACTCTTAATATATGTAAAATATGGGGTTGCACACAACTCACCAGCTAAGTCTATAATAATTATGAATTAATCAACATGTTTTCAAAGAACAAGAAAAATCTAACCTTAATTAAGCAAGAATTTCATTTTCATTATATCATTTGTACATAATCACAAAAATCAATTTTGAATGAAGAATTTAAAAATAACTTTTCATCAAGCAATTGGTTCTGATTTGTCATAAATATGAATTTCTAAATTCACAAGCACCTGAATATTCAACCAAAGAACCATCTGAGAATTGTCTCAATCCAAATTTATTTCATAATAAAAGTCACATATTTCAAATTTTATCCAAAAACAACTCATGCTTTTGAACTTGAACATATTCATGTACTTTTACATGATAAACAACATGTTCATCTTCTTTTCACAAAGTAGACAAACAAACTTAATTGTTTAAATAAAGCATAATTAAAATAAAATGACTAAACGTAATAAACAAAGTAAAAGTCATAGGTTTTAGCATGCTTTGGTCTTCATCTTCTTCACTCCTAACATTACTATTACCCTAGAGAAAATGGCATGTCCTCAGGCTACCTGATATGGGAAACAAATTTTGTCTGAGTATGCACCATGTGGGTTTGGGAAGTTGGATCATGAATCGGCATCTGCAACCTGTTCATACAATCATTTAAAGAAATCAAAATTCTATGAAGAATTTGCTGAGCAAAAAACAACCCTGTTAAGAGCTCACTTGGCGAAAGTTTGCTTACCGAGGGCATAATCTCTCCTGGCAGAATGTCTGCAGGATGCCAAGGTTGATGCTTTTACCTGTTTCAACATTTGAAAACTAGAAAATTGGGTTATTTCCCAATAAGCATTTGTTCAACACCATTATCTCGACTCCTGATTCATGTTGCTTTAGAAAAAAGTTAAAACTAACATCCTAATCTTGGACTCTAACCTTTAAGTTTCCATCATCAATATCTATTAACACTTGTGTTATCTTCATAAACGGTCTGCATAGAATTAGAGGAACTTCATAATCCTCTTTTATGTCCATCATAATAAAATCCATTAGAAATATGAATTTATCGACTTTAACCAACACACCATAGGCTATTACAGATGGACTGTTTGATAGATTTGTCTTCTAGTTGTAATGTCATATTGGTCTGCTTTATATCAAGATCCCTAATTCTTTTGATAACTGATAAAGATAAAAGAATTATGCTTGCGCCTAGATTAATGAGTGATTTTCCAACATCTACATTACATATAGTGATAAGTAATGTAACTCTCCCTGAATCATTTTCTTTCTGAGGTAAAGTTTTTTGAATGATGGTGTTACAACTTGCTTCTGACTGAATTGTTTCCTCATTAGTATACCTTCTTTTCTTCGTTAAGATCTCTTTCATAAACTTAACATAGTTAGGAATTTGATCTAAGGCCTCAGAGAATAGTATGTTAATATGTAATCTTTTGAAAATATATAGAAACCTTGAATACTTCCTTTTTTGATCTTTTTTTATTATAGCATGTGGATAAGGAAAATTTTGAAGAGGTGGATTCTTCAGGTTATTTTTCTCTTATCTTACTCTTTGACTTTTTTGTTTTTTCCTCTTCCCTTATTTTTTTTCTCCAACTCATTTTCTTTCTCGCTGCTTTTATTCTCTTCTTATGTTTCTTTTTCATCATCTTCTTTTTAATCTTGTTTTCTCTTGACTCATCAAGAACCTTTCAAGGCTCCATATTTTCACTATTTTCGCTCACCTTATCGCTTCTAGTCGTTACGGAGTCGCAGTGTTCTTTTGGGTTGGTTTGAGTGTTGCCATTAAATGCCCCCCTTTGTTGATCATCCAATTTCTTGGATATCTAGACAATCTAAGTTTCAAGATTATTTATTGAAGCATAGGTGTTGTTTTAATTTTTTATAGATAACTGCATAAACTGATTTAAAGTATGCTCTAATTTTGATGTATTGTCTTGCTGAGGAGGAGTCTAGTTGTAATTCTGGTATGACTGTTGTTAATTGGATGGTCTTGCATCTTTTCTTCATCCTTGATTGTAATTTGAGTTATTTACCTTTTAAAAATTAATTTTGTTTTGATATTTCCCTCGTCTTTATTGGTTGCTAAAAACGTTCACTTCTTAATTTGGAGGAGGACAATAACTTGTCAAATGATCTTCATTGCACAACTCATAATAACAAACTTGCCTATGTTTAGGCACCTTTTACATCTCTCTTGAGTTGTTGTTGAAATAGATATTTCCATTGTGTGGCATTCTTAAACAATAAATATTGCGTCTTCAACACTTTGATATTAAGGATCCACATGTAGTTGCATCTAATATGTGTTTTGGTTATTGTTGTAGTCCATTGCAAAAGTTGTGAATTTGTGTAAGATTGTCAAAACCATGATTGGGACATCATATCATCAGAGGCTTTTATTTTCTCATGCTTCACACAATGTTTCAATTTATCCTTGGGATAATAAAACAATAGTGGTCTTGGTTTCCATGAATTTGTTGTGCAGAAAAAAATGTTAAGAAATTTCTCTTCAAGTGTATTATAGTTAGTCATTAACTGGGTTGGTTGGTCCAATTACTATTCCTTTTCTTTTTCTATTAGAATGAAGAAATAATCTCATGAACATTGCTTCTTTCTCTACTTCAGGTGCACCATGAGTACTAGAAAGCTCATAAAAATTTGTAATATGAGTGTTCAGATGTTCATAATCTAACCTGCAAAAGGGTTAGAATACAAAATTTGGAAAAATCTGGTTTTCATCTTTGTTTGTTTGGTATTAATTTCTTGGAGGTAAGACAATGTGGACCAACCGTCTTGGTTTGTTGTGGTATGGAATGCCACCACCATTCTTCTTTGCCTAATTTCCATTGTTTTTGTTAGCCTCATTTCCATTGAGGTTCTTGTTACCATTATCAACTATGATTTCTTCCGGTATAGTAGAAACATAAGTTTCACCTTATTGTTTTTGGTGTTTAGCTAGTTGCTTTCTTTATCTTGTTTTATTGTTGTTTATGCGAGACATTCTTTTGTTTTTTGGATCAAATAACAATTGATCTTTCGGAGTCTTTCCTCACATAAAAAAAGTTCATAAATCGAACCAAACAACTAAGTAGCACAATAGTTAAATAATAAAAATCATGCATAATTATGAACAATTTTACAAGAGTACTTAAAATTAAAAATTATTGATATGCTTATAATATGTAAACACCAATCTCACACAACAACGCCATTTTATTGAAGAACAAAAGTAAGCATTTTTATGTACCATATCCATAGAGACTAGTGCGATGTTATAATTATTTTACATTTTTTAAGATTTTTAAGGAAAGTGTTTAGAAAAGATGTTTGTTTATATAACTAAGTTAAAATGCCGGTAAACGGAAGTAAGGTTAACAATGAGATGAGATTGTTGGACTTAGACTTCATTATAATTTTTTAATGTACTCTTGTGATACATTATATACATTTTAGTCAATATTTAATATTACTACTTATCACTTTGCGTATGATATTTATGTCTAATCACCAAATTGATATCAGTCATATTGCTCAAGCATCAACATTGTATGTGAATGTTAAATCTAAATTCATCATTTGAGTTTAGTGTTTAATAGATGAAAATCATGTATTTAGTTATGAAAAGTATATCTTAATATCAATTAAAAATCATACAATAAGTTATAATTAACTGCTCCCTCCGGTCTCAAATATAAGAAGAAAAGTTAATAGTCTTAAATATAAGCAAAAGTTACCTATCATTATTATATTCGATGTCATTATTTCAAATGTATTCCTATTTTTTTTTCAAATTTGTATGTTTTTAATGATTTATAAAGCAAAAAAGTATGAGTACAATTAAAAAGAGGGTAAGACTTAAATGCATTTAGACATTTTTTAAAGGGGAGTTTTTTTTTTTTTATTTATAAAATTGCTTATAAATGAGACCATAGGGAGTAAGTTATAACAAGCATTAAGAACGAGGATAATCAAAATATTAATATATAGCTAAAAAAAATTTAATCCCATGAAAAAAAGTAATACATGAATATTTAGACAATTATATCTAACCCCAACAAAAAAAATTTAACTACTCTTACTCATAATAGCTTTACACTTATGTATAAGAAAAAGATGAAAAAACATCAACAACTATTTTCTCGTACCGGATGAAGCCATCACCTTTGATCTTAATTCATTCCTTAAGATTACTCTCTCTTTAATATGTCTTTTTTTCTCTCTGCTCTGATCTCTAAAACATGGAATGAATCAATATAACTATATTGTTGACTCTATTTATAGAGGTTTGATCATACAATTTTTTCTAGAGAAGTCATCAGCTCGCCCAAACTAGCATGCCTTTCCTCATCAGGAACTTATGTTCAAGTCATCCAAGTGGGCTCTGACCGCTTTCTTTCGTCCAACGAGCCTGTGTCTTTGCCTAGCGAAAAATCCCTTACTTCACCATGAAGCAATTTAGTCAAGTGCTCTTGAACCATCCCGTTTTGCCCAACGGGATTGACACTTCACCCATAGAAAATACCTTGAATCTACATGAAGTAATTTATCCCAAAGGAATTATGAACCACCTTTGTTTGTCTAGCGAACCTATACTTTTTTCCAACGAGGAAGTCTTTGAATGAATGTTTTTGCTCAATATCTTGTCTTCACTGGTCCAGCTCAACATATTTGTTTTGTGGTTTTTTTTTATATATTTTCACCTTTAGGTTTGAAGGTCATAATTATTATATTTAACGGAGATTTTATCTATTTTTTTAATGATATATTGATATTTTTCATATGATTTTTTACTTTATAAGTTAATAAATATTTTTGTAAAAGAAGTCATTTCGACACCTTTTAGCAAATAACATGTCATCCATGTTGAAGTGATCCGTTATTAACCGTGAGTTTACTAATTCGTAGAGTATGAAATCTTTTCTTTAAAGAATTATATCATGAAGTGATTTGATCTCGTACAATTCTCTATTAGAGTCTTAAATACAAATGTGAAAAAATTACATAACCTTCCAGCAAAATACAAATGAAAGAACATAATATCCAACAAATGCTACAAGAATGTCATTCTCCATAGGAAACTGCACCAAAATAAACACTATGCACCAAAGCATGAAAAATATACTAGTACTTATTACTAATATATCCATTCAACTTCACTTCCTCTATAGTATCAGTCGCAACAAATATTTTGAAGAAGATTAGTTATTGCTAAAAGATGATTGATATTTCATTCCACAAAATTTTATTAATTTTTCGCTCTCCTTGAATCTTTGGTTAAACATTATATCAATACATAACTTAAAATTTTATTAAAAAATGTATTTGACAATTAAAAATAGAGATAATGCAAAGACAAACTTAACAATGATACTTATTCTTTTTGAAGATCTCAATATGTTCTTGATATAATGGGCTGCCATATGTTACCTGAATCCTTGAATTAGCCCAATTTGCAATTCTAAAAAATTGTAAACTTAACTCTTTCTTCTACATCAATTCCAATTAATTAAGTGACTCTTAACATTCGAACTCGAACATGAAACAAATTAATGACCATATATTTGAACAAAGAAAAACATCTTTAGCGCATTAAAAATTAGAACTTAAGTTATTTATCACTTTTTTTTTAATAATTAATTTACTATACGAACATATCTTCACTTAAATAATTTTTTTTAATATTTTATAATTCAATTCTTTGAATTGACTGTAAAAAAAATTTAATGACAAAAATTATATATATATATATTATATATATATATATATATATATATATATATATATATATATATATATATATATATATATAAACAAACGAAGATAGATGAGATATAAAAGGTACTAAGTCAAGTCTCACCAAATGAGAATCGAAAATAAAAAAGAGAATTGAATAGAAAAAAAGAGATAAAAGAAGATAGAAAAAACATGTTGGAGCAAAAGGAAATGATCCAACTAATTGAGAAACAAAGCAAAAAATACCACATCAATTTAAAGGGAAACATATTAGGTCTTAGTTCAAAGGGACCATCATTGATAGAAATAACAAAAACACAAGGATAATACCAAGAACATTTTACCAAAAGAGTGTGTCAAAGACTCTCAAACCGCTACTGCCTCGATCAAAGAATGTGATTTCTAAGGAAATCAAAGAAAGCACATGAAATAGTCATATATCTATCAAGAAACCATTTTTAAACAAGAAAGATACTTTCATGTTCCATAACCTTCACATTAGAAGTCATACCTCCTAAAACGCCATCATTCTGACATTTCTAAATGTATCATATATACCACTGAGTGTTAGATCATGGTAAGGTCACCTCTAATCTTAGTCACCCCATCTAAGAAAATAAAAAGTCAAATAAGAGACGATGGGTCCCTAGGGAGAACTCAAAGTCACCATAACCATCTAAAGATCATATATTACACAAAAGTTGTCAAATCACGGGTAATGAACAAATGAGAAATTGATTCAATTGACGCGCTACACAAAACACATAAGAATCTCTTAGGATAAACAAGGACCTTCCTCTTAAACAAGTTAATCCTAATGGAAATCTTATCTTGTATGAGTTTTCAAGAGAAAGAAACAACTTTAGAATGAGGCAACCACTTTAATTCGACCAAAACTAGTTACGCACTAATTAAGATCATCGCCTCTTCCCGATTCCATGTTTTGTAGGAATCAAATTTTAGTCTTTCTACTGTAAATTTTGCTTTTGTTGATGCGTATTTAGTAAAAAAAATTGTTTTTTAAGATTTGTTTGATTCAAAAAATTGTGGGTACTAGACAAAATAGTAAATCATTTTTTTTTATAAATTGAATACATTTTTGTTTTGCAAGATGTTTAGTGGATAATAGACAACACAAATAAAATAGTGAAATTTATTATAACACAAATTAATAGAGAAGGGAGACTTGGGAGAAAAATAGAAAACAAAAAGAGAGATATTAGAAGGATAGACACATGATTTAAGAGATGTTAAATCTTGTCTTGTCAAGCATCCTGATTTATCAATTGTCCTTTTGCAAGATTCCAAATATTATTGAGAAGGAGATTATAAACATCCTGAGATCCTTTCTATAGGGGGGGGGGGGTCATGAGCATCAACCTAAGATGAGTTGGACCAGTTGAAAGAAGATTTTTCTAAGTAAGAAGGACAATGGTTTAAGTATTAAGCAGGTGGAGGAGTTCAACGCGACCTTGCTTTCTAAATGGCTTTGGAGGGTTATTTTCGATTCATAAGCAATTTGGAAAGAGTTGCTTAGTTTTCGATATGACGATGTTATTAGAAAAATCCTCGGTCCTTCAAAAGATCCTTGTGGTAAAAAGGATTCCTTGTGGTGGAGGGAATTTTTAGGTGTTAGTTTTCTTTTAGGCGCTAACTGCAATTTGTTTACAAATTCAGTTCATTGTAAAACTCGTAATGATACTTCTGTCAGATTTTGGAAAAACCGTTTGTTTAGATATGATATTTTGTGCTTGTCTTTCCCTAAGTAACTCGAGAAAGTTGTCAACAAGGACGTTAAAATTGCAGATGTTTTGGTTCATACCAATGGTTCTTGGGCTTAGTCTTTAAACTTGAGGGATGCAGACTTAATTGGAGAAGTTCGTGATCAGTTGGAATATTTATTGCTTATTTTGGATCATCCTTTACCTTTTTCTGATTGTGCAGATACCTTTATCTGGTGGCGGGACAATGCTGGTTTTTCGTCCAATAGTAGCTATGTAGAGTTCCAGAAGCAGTTGTATGCGGATTTCGTAATGGATTTTGCATCTCTTTTTGGTTTAGATTTGATTTGAAGTAAAAAGTTCTTAGTAAAATCCAGGTTTCTAGATGGAGAATGTTAATGGAAGGACTCCTGACCAAAGTTCAATTAATCAAAAGAAATATTCTTTCGGAAGCAAATAATAGAGCTTGTGCATTTTGTTTGATATGGTGGAAGATGAGTTGCATCTTTTTTAAATGGTGTGATTAGTAAAGCTATTTGGAATAATGTTTTATCTTGGTTGGGAATAGAGATGGAGGAACGCAATTTTTCTTTGGCAAATTATTTGATTTTGATTTTTTCAAAGTTGAAGAGGAGATTTCTTGATAAAATTCTTTATTTGTTATGGGCAGCTACTGTTTGGATCCTTTGTTCAAATCAAAATGTGATTATTTTATAGGATGGAGATCTAGAAATTTTGGATTTCGTCGATAGAATCAAAGCTCTTTCACGGGATTGGTATAACTCTTTCTTTTGTAGCAATATTTCTCATCGTTGGGAGGATTGGAAGCGTGATCCGGCTCAAACTCTAACCTGTGAATTCTTGTAATTTTTGCTTTTGAGGTATATGACTTTTCTTTTGTATTCTTTCTTCTTGTTTAAGGGTTTTACACTCCAATTTGTTACAAGAGAGAGAGAGAGAGAGAGAGAGAGAGAGAGAGAGAGAGAGAGAGGTAAAAGAGCTACATATTTAGGGAGGAAATGAAAGATTATGGGATATTTTGAGTGGCAGTTAGAAGGGTATTTTGGAATTTTAGATTTTTCGTATGAGAGATAAAACGTTGTTTGAGGGTTTAGTGAGAGACAAAAAATTTAGCTTTTTTTCCTTCGCTTGCCTTTCATTTTGTCAAGTACCATAAACATATTTAAAATCAAACATAGTATTGGAGTTCAACATTGAACCTCCATTGATGCACAAAAATTGAATAAGATGAAGAAGAATTGCAAAAAGAAAAAAGAGAATGGAAACATAATTAACTTTCTCTAATTCTCAAAAATTGGAAATTTTGTTACAAATGCATCTCAATTTGGGCTTATATACATTCACCTAAATTCAATTCAAATTGAAATGCAAATGAAACTCAAATAAAAATGCAAACTCAAAACTAAACCAATCTTGAATGTCTAATTACATTCAACACCATCCCTTCATTCATATTCAAGATTAAAAATCAACAACACCAATTCTATCTCTCAAATTGATGAAGTGTTCAGTTCTGATCACCTTGGTCAACACATATGCAAGTTTCTTTTGAATGCTGACATGAACAACCTTAAGTATTACATTCTGAACTTGATTGCACGAAATTTTTTACTTAGTATCAATGTGTTTGCTTCTTCCATGCAACACTAGATTCTTAGCAAGACTTATGGAAGATTTATTGTCAATCATCAATCCGGTTGGTTTACTCACCTAGAACTTCAGTTCCTGCATCAGAATCCAACTTATGATTTGTCTCAGCAGGTGTAACTACTAACTTATAACTCATCTGCTAAAATCTCTTCAGCAACTTAAGTTCATACTTCAATTGATGCATAATGATTCCCTTATCAGTGTGGAGAATATCCATCCCTAGAAAATATACCATATTTCCAAGGTCAGACTTATCAAATGCATTCATCAACACCTTTTTGAACTTATTTATATCAGAGGTACAACTCTATGTCAAAAGTATGTCATTTGCATAAAGACACACTAGAATCACATTACCATCATAAGTATGATGCACATACACACAATATTCCATTTCACATTTCTTGAATCCCATATGCTTGAAAAATGAATCAACTTTCATATTCCAAGCCCTTGGAGGTTTTTTCATCTCGTACAATGCTTTATGCAACTTGTACACGATCCCTTATTTGTTCTTTTTTATGAATCCAGGAGGTTGTAACGCATAAACTTCTTCTTGTAATGGACCATTTTGAAAAGACGACTTTACAACCTTAGGGTTTCATGTCCACCTATAGGTGCAAACACTTCAAAGTAGTCTAAACTAGACTTTTGTAGAAATCCTCTAGCTATTAACCTTGCTTTATGCTTGGAAACTAAACCATTTGGCTTCATCTTTATCTTGAAAACCCATCTCACACGGATGGCTTTCTTGTCCTGAGGTAGAACAGTCAATTCCCATGTCTTGTTTATTTCAATGTCCTTATGTTCTTCCTTCATGGTGTTCACGCACACCTTCTTCTTGAGAGCCTCATTGATGTTGACATGTTCAGAATCCACCATCATGGCACTCTGTATGACTTCCCCTTCAGAGTCGACCTCATTATTATGCAACAACTTAAAGTTTGTAAGTCTCCTCGGTATCTGTATAACTCTCAGTGGCATTTGGAACTATGAAAATTCACCTTCAGAAGTAGAACCACCTTCAGAAGCTCCACCTTCAAAGGCTAGATTACCTTCATAGTCTGGATCACCTTCAGAGGTTGGATCAACTTCATAGTCAAAGTCACCTTCATATCCAGACTCACATTCAAGGTAGGACTCACCTTTAGAATCAGAGTCATCTTCATATTCAGACTCTCCTTTAGAGTCATAACCACCTTCAGAGGAAGAATCTCCTTCAGAGGCAGAATCAGAAACACTTCATGTTTCTGATTCTTTCACTATGACATCTATGTCGACTTCAACTTTGTTGGTGACTGGAAAATATAGCTTATACACACATGGTAACCTATAAGCACCATGACTCTGCTTCTGTCATCCAAGTTCCTTCTAGTAGCATCTGGTATATGTTTATAACATACAAAACCAAACACCTTGAAATGGATGACACTTTGTTTTCTTCCAGTCCACTTCTCAATTAGAACTACTTCCTTTAACTTCTTTATTGGACATCTGTTAAGAATATATGTTGATGTGGCAATTGCTTCACCCCACAATGTATGAGGTATATTCTTCTCCTTCAGCAAGGTCATTGTCATGTCAAGCATATTTATATTTCTCCTTTCAGCAAGACCATTATGTTGTGGAGTGTATGGAGCAGTCATCTCATGCTCAATACCATGTTCCTCACAAAACTTCTTGATCTCTGTTTAATTGAGCTCACCTTCACCATTGGTTTTGAGGATCTTCAATCTTTTTCCACTTTGATTTTTAGCCTTCACTTTTAACTTCTTGAACTCAACAAATACTTCATGTATGAACTTTATGAGTGCTACCCACGTCATTCTTGTAAACTTATCCACAAATGACACAAAATACTTATTTCCTCCAAGTGAAGGTACCTCAAATGACTCACATACATCAGAATGCACTTCCATGTAACCGTCGTTGACGAGATCAAGAACATCTTAAGGTCAAAACAACACATGCATTTGAATCGACCACCAATTCTGATTCTTTCTGTCGAATATTGGAAGCTTTATGTTCAAACTATCGTTTTTTCCGTTCATCTTCGTTCTTGTGCAAATCACTCAATTCTCACCAACACTCGTATTTTCCAAACCTTGAGAATCAAGATCTATTATTCTCCTCGATTTCGAACTTCAATTCAACACAAATTTCAGGAACGAGAATCAATCACACCTCACTACACTCGTGTTTCCCGTGAATCTAAACCGAAGCTCTGGATACCAATGGTTGGAGATCAACAATGAGCCTCCATTAATGCACAAGAATTGAAGAAGATGAAGAAGAATTGCAGAGAGAAAAAAGAGAATGGAAACATAACCAACTTTCTTTAATTCTTAAAAACTAAAAATTATGTTACAAATGCATCTCAATTTGGGCTTATATGCATTCACCCAAATTCAAATGCAAATGAAACTCAAATACAAATGCAAATGAAACTCAAAACCAAACCAATTTAAATATTAAATTACATTCAACTGATAATATAATTGAAATTGTGTTGTCCAACCTTTTATTTTTTCAGTAAATCAAATATATCTTTAAGATATTATCTATGTACATCTACAATATTAATTCTTTTAAAATATTTTTCTAAAAGAAAAATAATTATATAAAAAAGGGAGAACTAAATATCAAAAGTATTCATCGAAAAACATGAAATCATAAAAAGCTCAATAAGAAATCTAACTCTCTACAAATAAAAGAAAAGATAAATATTAAAAAAAAAGTGCCCCACAAGAATCCAAATACCATTAATCATCTTTAATAAACTAGATACTCTACATGCTATACGAGATCATCAACTAGGGTTCTTCATAGTTTCAAGCAACTCGCAAACTGTAACACCCCGATAAAAATAAGATAATTATTTAATTTAAGTTAATATTATATTTATTAATTTAATTAAATAATTGTAATTATTGGATTATTATTATTGGAATAATAATTATTGGAAAATATATATAAGTTGGAAATAAGAAAAAGAGTCCATTTGGTAAAGAAAAGGTTTTCACGTGAAACAGAGAAGCGATTGAGAAAGTGGAGAAAGGGCAAGAGGAAGAGCTAGAAAGCAAGGGTTGGAGAAGAGAAGAGCTTGAAGCTTGAGATTCGCCGGATTAACTCAGGTAAGGGGGGTTTATCGTCGTTTAATGGGTATTATGGGTTAGCATGTAATGGGTAGTGATAAACCGTGAATTGACCCTAATTGGGATTTGGAATGCTGAAAAATTGTGATGAATAAGTTGTGTAAAATCTGAAATTTAATCGGTAATTGGATGGGTAGTGTTTTCCCGATCGTATAGCTTTTTACGGAATCGGAATCGGAGGTCCGGAAGTCCTCCAACGGCGGAAAATGCGGAGAATTCTGCATTCTGCTTGTGTTAGCGCAGGAACAGCTTTCTGTCTTGCGTTAACCGGTTAACCCAGGGTGTTAACCGGTTAACACTGTTTTGAATTGTGTAAATTTGTTGTTTTGTCTGCGTTAACCGGTTAACCCAGGGTGTTAACCGGTTAACACTGTTGTGATGGCTGAGATATTGCTGTTTGTGCTGCGTTAACCGGTTAACCCAGGGCGTTAACCGGTTAACACTGTTAAGTTTTGGGCAGGAAGCGTGTTTGTGTTGCGTTAACCGGTTAACCCAGGGCGTTAACCGGTTAACACTGTTGGAAAGTGGAAAAATTGTTATTCAAATATTAGGTACACATTTGATGTTTGGCCTATGTTGGCGTATGATGTAATAGGGATCATTTCCCATTGTTTTGAGTAAAAGGGGTATTAGTAGAGTGTGCTAATGCTGTGATTGATTATGTGACATATCATAATTTGATTATGTGATGAATATGTTGATGATGTATGATTGTATGCATAATGTTGTGAATGTATATATTATGCATGTGTTGTGAATGGACTGTTTTATGGCTTAGAGTGTGAGCATAGGTCCATTTTGGATTATTGTTATGATGTTGCATTGCTAGGTGATTTAGCGTGCATATTGTGGCCTTTATGGTGGTAGCTAATTCCCGTGGTGAGGAATTAGTGATGTTAGTCATTTTGGACTGTTGTTGATGGTTGCATGCTAGGTGAATTAGCGTGCATAGCATGGCCCTTGGGGTGGTAGCTAATTCCCATAGTGAGGAATTAGTGATGTGAGTCACTAGGTCTCAAATGAGTGGGACTAGTGAGCTTGGTAGCCGTACCGGGATTGGTCGGTGAAGTTGAACTATATGTTCACGAGTAGTCGGTACCGCATGCATGGAGTCTCATTGCATAAATTATGTATGGCGTATAATATGAATGGATGTATTCCAGTATTATACGTGCGTTGTGTGTTTGTGTTGGCATTGAGTATGAGTATGAATTGTGTTGGTATTGAATATGATATTTGAGTTGATGTGCCGTTACTGAACGTATGATACGATTAGGGTGATTAATGTGTTAATTTACTTAGCATTACATGATATTTTATAATGCTTATTATATCGATTGAGGAACTCACCCTTACAACTATTTTTCAGGTAACGAGCAGTGATTGAGTAGAAGCTAGTGATTGGAGTCTAGTGTAGTCTCCTTAGTGGGTCGTGCTCTGATAGATGTAACATCGGGATGGGATGTTTTAACTTGTTTTAATTGTTTTATTGTTGGTTGTGAACCATTTTACATGTAATGTGTTACATGTTTTGAATGATCGATTTGATCTCTATCCGCTGCGTATTATGCAAATGCTTATGTTTTGAATTAATAAAAGAGCATGACCGTTATATTGGTGAATGGTGTGAAGTGTTTGTGTGACACCCTTGACTGCATAATTACTCTGATTGATACATATTATTATTTTTAATTAAATATTTTGGGGTATTTTAGAAGGGTGTTACATTAGTGGTATCAGAGCATAGTCAGTCGAGTCGAGTCGTAATTATTCTGTTTCCCTGTACGGGATAGGTGTTGTGTAACCCTATCAGTACTTATTGTTTAGCTTTTTGGGCTTTCAGAATAGAGATGGCTGGAAGAAGTAGAGAAGATGCTGTGATTTCTGAGGCTCTGAGTATGCTAGCTGGAGTACTTGGAGGAAATCCGAATGTTGTGGGAATGGGAGCTGCTCGTCAACTGAGTGAGTTCCAGAAGAACAATCCTCCAATGTTCAAGGGAGCATACGATCCAGATGGCGCTCAGAAGTGGTTGAAGGAGATCGAGAGGATCTTCCGAGTGACTGAGTGTGCCGATAACCAGAAGGTCAGGCTCGGTACGCATATGCTGTCAGAGGAAGCAGATGATTGGTGGGTTGCTACCCGCACTGAGTTGGAAGCTGCCGGAAGTGCTGAGGTCACTTGGGCGGTGTTCAGAGAGAGATTTCTGAGGAAGTACCTTCCAGAGGAGGTCAGAGGAAGGAGAGAGATAGAGTTCTTAGAATTGAAGCAGGGCAATCGGTCTGTTACTGAGTATGCTGCTAAGTTCACAGAGCTGTCGAAGTATTACATTCCCTATGATGAGGCTACTGGAGAATTTTCAAAATGCGTGAGGTTTGAGAACGGGTTACGTCCCGAGATCAAGCGGGCTATTGAGTATCAGCGGATTAGGGTGTTTTCTAATTTGGTCGACTGTTGCAGAAGGTTTAAACAGGATACCAAGGTCAGAGCGGAAAGCTATCAGCAGAGGGTTGATAGGAAAGGCAAGAATCAGAATGATCGTGGGAAACCGTATGCAGCTGGCAGAGGTCTCCAGAGACAGAGTGGGATGAAGAGGCCTAGTGGGGGAGACTCTAATGCCCCTGCTAAGTGTTATAGATGTGGTCGGGCTGGACATCGTGTCCATGAGTGTACCAGTGCTGAGAAGAAGTGTTTCAAGTGTGGAAAAGGTGGTCACTTGGCTGCAGAGTGCCGGTTGAAGACTGCGACTTGTTTCAACTGTGGAGAGGTGGGTCATATCAGTCCACGGTGTCCTAAGCCGAGGAAAGAGAATCAGTCGGAAGGCAAGGTCTTTGCTTTAGCGGGTTCTGAGACTTCTGCAGATGATCGTTTGATCCGAGGTACGTGTTATATTAATGGCTTTTCTCTTGTAGCTATTATTGACACTGGTGCGACTCATTCCTTTATATCTTTGGAGTGTGCTGTGAAACTTAAATTAGAGATATCTGAATGCATGAAAGTATGGCGATTGATACTCCTGCGAAGGGTTCAATGACTATTACTTCAGTTGTTTAAAATGTCCTTTGAGTATTTTTGGTAGAGACTTTGGGATGGACCTAGTGTGTCTTCCACTTGTGCAGATTGATGTTATCTTGGGTATGAACTGGTTGGTGTTTATTGATGACATTTTGGTGTATTCGAGATCTGAAGAAGAGCATGCTGAGCATTTGAGAGTGGTTTTAGGAGTTCTACGAGAAAAGAAGTTATTTGCTAAACTGTCAAAGTGTGAATTTTGGTTAGAAGAGGTTAGTTTTCTTGGTCATGTGATTTCAAGAGGTGGTGTTGCTGTTGATCCTTCTAAGATAGAAGCGGTATCTAAGTGGGAAGCTCCGAAGTCAGTTTCTGAGATAAGAAGTTTTCTTGGACTTGCAGGTTATTATAGGAAGTTCATTGAGGGATTTTCCAAGTTGGCTTTACCGTTGACGATGTTGACTAGAAAGGGGCAAGCGTTGTTTGGGACTCAAAATGTGAAGAAGGTTTCCAAGAGTTAAAGAGAAGGTTGACTATTGCTCCTATTCTGATATTACCGAGTCCGTCGGAACCATTTGAGATTTTCTGTGATGCTTCATTGTTGGGTTTGGGTGGTGTGTTGATGCAGAATAAGCAGGTTATAGCTTATGCTTCGAGACAGCTGAGGGTTCATGAGAGGAACTATCTGACGCACGATTTAGAGTTGGCAGCTGTGGTTTTTGTTCTGAAGTTATGGAGGCATTACTGGTACGGGTCAAGATTTGAGGTTTTCAGTGACCATAAAAGTTAAAGTATTTGTTTGATCAGAAAGAGCTGAATATGAGACAGAGGAGATGGTTAGAGTTTCTGAAGGATTATGACTTTGGTTTGAATTACCATCCGGGTAAATCAAATGTAGTAGCTGATGCATTGAGTCGGAAATCATTGCATATGTCTATGTTAATGGTTAAGGAATTGGATTTTATGGAGCAGTTTAGAGACTTGAGTTTGGTGTGTGAGAGTACTCGCAATAGTGTTAAATTGGGAATGTTGAAGTTAACGAGTGGTATTTTGGATGAGATCAGAGAGGGTCAGAAATCCGATATGCTTTTGGTTGATAAGTTGACTCTAGTGAATCAAGGTCAAGGTGGTGAATTCAGAGTTGATGAGAATGGTGTTTTGAAATTTGGTAATCGGGTGTGTATCCCGGACGTTACCGAACTTAAGGAGAGCATTCTGGAGGAAGGACATCGTAGTGGTCTGAGTATTCATCCTGGAGCTACTAAGATGTATCATGATTTGAAAAAGTTATTTTAGTGGCCGGGAATGAAAAGAGAAATTGCGAGTTTTGTTTATTCCTGTTTGACTTGTCAGAAGTCAAAGATTGAGCATCAGAAGCCGTCAGGGCTAATGCAACCGTTGGCTATTCCAGAGTGGGAGTGGGATAGTATCAGTATGGATTTTGTTTCTGGTTTGCCGAGGACAAATAAGAAATTTGAAGCTATTTGGGTGATTGTGGATAGATTGTCGAAGTCGGCTCATTTCATTCCGATCAGAATGGATTATCCGTTAGAGAGATTGGCTGAGTTGTATATTGAGAAGATTGTAAGTTTGCATGGTATTCCGTCTAGTATTGTTTCGGACAGAGATCCTAGATTTACATCGAAGTTCTGGGAAGGTTTGTTGAGGGCTTTGGGAACTAAGCTGAGATTGAGTTCTGCATATCATCCGCAGACTGATGGTCAGACTGAGAGGACGATTCAGTCACTAGAGGATCTTTTGAGGGCTTGTATTTTGGAAAAGGGAGGTGCTTGGGATTGTTATTTACCTTTGATTGAGTTTACCTACAACAATAGTTTTCATTCGAGCATTGGTATGGCACCGTTTGAAGCTTTGTATGGTAGGAGATGTCGGACACCTTTATGTTGGTATGAGTCCGGTGAGAGTGCTGTGGTTGGACCGGAGATTGTTCAACAAACTACGGAAAAGATTAAGATGATTCAGAAGAAGATGAGAATTGCTCAGAGTCGTCAGAAGAGTTATCATGACAAGAGGAGGAAGTCACTTGAGTTCCAAGAGGGAGATCATGTGTTTCTTCGTGTTACTCCGATAACTGGGGTTGGTAGAGCTTTGAAGTCGAAGAAGTTGACACCTCGATTTATTGGTCCTTATCAGATTTCGGAGAGGATAGGGGAGGTAGCCTATCGTATCGCTTTACCGCCGTCGCTTGCGAATTTGCATGAGGTTTTCATGTGTCTCAGTTGAGGAGGTACATTCATGATCCGTCGCATGTAGTCCAAGTAGATGATGTACAGGTGAGAGATAACCTGACTATTGAAACATCACCTATGAGGATCGAGGATCGAGAGTTGAAGCAGTTACGGGGTAAAGAGATTGCCTTGGTGAAGGTAGCTTGGGGGGGGGGGGGGGGGGCAGGTGGCAATGTGACTTGGGAACTTGAGAGTCAGATGAAGGAGTCCTATCCAGAGATATTCGCTTGAGGTATGTTTTCGAGGACGAAAACTCTTTTAGTGGGGGAGAGTTGTAACACCCCGATAAAAATAAGATAATTATTTAATTTAAGTTAATATTATATTTATTAATTTAATTAAATAATTGTAATTATTGGATTATTATTATTATTATTGGAATAATAATTATTGGAAAATATATATAAGTTGGAAATAAGAAAAAGAGTCCATTTGGTAAAGAAAAGGTTTTCACGTGAAACAGAGAAGCGATTGAGAAAGTGGAGAAAGGGCAAGAGGAAGAGCTAGAAAGCAAGGGTTGGAGAAGAGAAGAGCTTGAAGCTTGAGATTCGCCGGATTAACTCAGGTAAGGGGGGTTTATCGTCGTTTAATGGGTATTATGGGTTAGCATGTAATGGGTAGTGATAAACCGTGAATTGACCCTAATTGGGATTTGGAATGCTGAAAAATTATGATGAATAAGTTGTGTAAAATCTGAAATTTAATCGGTAATTGGATGGGTAGTGTTTTCCCGATCGTATAGCTTTTTACGGAATCGGAATCGGAGGTCCGGAAGTCCTCCAACGGCGGAAAATGCGGAGAATTCTGCATTCTGCTTGTGTTAGCGCAGGAACAGCTTTCTGTCTTGCGTTAACCGGTTAACCCAGGGTGTTAACCGGTTAACACTGTTTTGAATTGTGTAAATTTGTTGTTTTGTCTGCGTTAACCGGTTAACCCAGGGTGTTAACCGGTTAACACTGTTGTGATGGCTGAGATATTGCTGTTTGTGCTGCGTTAACCGGTTAACCCAGGGCGTTAACCGGTTAACACTGTTAAGTTTTGGGCAGGAAGCGTGTTTGTGTTGCGTTAACCGGTTAACCCAGGGCGTTAACCGGTTAACACTGTTGGAAAGTGGAAAAATTGTTATTCAAATATTAGGTACACATTTGATGTTTGGCCTATGTTGGCGTATGATGTAATAGGGATCATTTCCCATTGTTTTGAGTAAAAGGGGTATTAGTAGAGTGTGCTAATGCTGTGATTGATTATGTGACATATCATAATTTGATTATGTGATGAATATGTTGATGATGTATGATTGTATGCATAATGTTGTGAATGTATATATTATGCATGTGTTGTGAATGGACTGTTTTATGGCTTAGAGTGTGAGCATAGGTCCATTTTGGATTATTGTTATGATGTTGCATTGCTAGGTGATTTAGCGTGCATATTGTGGCCTTTATGGTGGTAGCTAATTCCCGTGGTGAGGAATTAGTGATGTTAGTCATTTTGGACTGTTGTTGATGGTTGCATGCTAGGTGAATTAGCGTGCATAGCATGGCCCTTGGGGTGGTAGCTAATTCCCATAGTGAGGAATTAGTGATGTGAGTCACTAGGTCTCAAATGAGTGGGACTAGTGAGCTTGGTAGCCGTACCGGGATTGGTCGGTGAAGTTGAACTATATGTTCACGAGTAGTCGGTACCGCATGCATGGAGTCTCATTGCATAAATTATGTATGGCGTATAATATGAATGGATGTATTCCAGTATTATACGTGCGTTGTGTGTTTGTGTTGGCATTGAGTATGAGTATGAATTGTGTTGGTATTGAATATGATATTTGAGTTGATGTGCCGTTACTGAACGTATGATACGATTAGGGTGATTAATGTGTTAATTTACTTAGCATTACATGATATTTTATAATGCTTATTATATCGATTGAGGAACTCACCCTTACAACTATTTTTCAGGTAACGAGCAGTGATTGAGTAGAAGCTAGTGATTGGAGTCTAGTGTAGTCTCCTTAGTGGGTCGTGCTCTGATAGATGTAACATCGGGATGGGATGTTTTAACTTGTTTTAATTGTTTTATTGTTGGTTGTGAACCATTTTACATGTAATGTGTTACATGTTTTGAATGATCGATTTGATCTCTATCCGCTGCGTATTATGCAAATGCTTATGTTTTGAATTAATAAAAGAGCATGACCGTTATATTGGTGAATGGTGTGAAGTGTTTGTGTGACACCCTTGACTGCATAATTACTCTGATTGATACATATTATTATTTTTAATTAAATATTTTGGGGTATTTTAGAAGGGTGTTACACAAACCAGTCATCTTATTCAACCCAACTTTTATTTTTATCCAACTCAATTATGTACGGATCCAACCCTAACTAATCTATTCAAATTTCTTGGTATTTAGTTCAGATAACAGGCTTGAAGTTTTAAATCCACGAATTCGCGAAACCAACCCCTTGACATATCACAATTTTTTATTTTATTTTATTCGTAAATTATTTAACATAATTCTTACAATGCATATGTTTTTTAAAAATATAATTATAATTTTTATTAATCGTAAAAGTCTAAATCTAAATCAAATTTTAGAGATCAAATTTATTTATTTAAGGAGAGAGATATCTTACTTTTCAAATTATATTTTACATCATTTGTATTTTTTTTACACCATTTGTATATTTTTTTAATTTGATCTGAATCGTAAAAGAATTTTTAGATATTAAACGATAAATTTTATTAAAATTAAATATTAAATTTTTATGTTTTTTAAATATTTTTGTAAAATAAATATGTTAATTAAATTGATATTTTATTTAAAATTTAAAATTTATATTTTTTGGATGACTCATGAACTCAACCCAACCCAACTTATTCATGAGCGAATTTGTTTGATTCGAGTTTAGTATGCGTTAAACACTCAACCTAAACCAAAATTATTGATTAGATAGGATATTAAATTTAATCAAACTAAACTCAACTCAACCCGTGAACACCCTTATCATCAACCCATTTCAAAAAAGTATAATGAGATTTTAGAGAATAACCTATAAACTACTTCAAATAGAAGAATTCCTTTTAACAATTTAAAACACGTATAAGACTTGTCTCTTTCTAAAAGATGGATTTTCAAATGCCAGACTCTCGAATCGAACCACAAGCTTAAGATACCTAAGTTGCTTACCATTAATGAGAGAATTTGTTTAAATAACCAAGTTTTTCAAATATATTTTCAAAATAACCACTATTTCAAGTTATTCACCAATACAACCACTTTTCATGTATCCCTCTAAAGCATGCGCCAGCTAGAATGGCGCATGCATGTTGCCATTGAACCAAGGCGCCAATTAGAATGGTGCATGCATGCAAATCAAGCCAATGTAATTGGCGCATGCTTTATGGCATGAAGAGCATGCACCATTACATTTGACGCATGTGTTGAATATTAATTTTTTTGAAAATATTTTTATGTTATACTTATATAAAATTGAAATAAAAAGGTAAATGAAAAATAATTAGTAATATTATGATATAAAGCTAAAATACACAACGATTGACAAGAAAATAAATGACTCGCTCGATTGAAACGTCCAATTGTTCCATATCCCGATGCGTTAGCCTGCCTCCTAGGTCTCCCACGATTTCCCTGAGGTGTTTAGGATCTTTGAGTGTTAACATGATGTAATTATGACTGGTGTGAGGGTCTGGTGGAAGGTTCAACGATATTTGACAAATTTGTCATTATTTCTCCCTAATAGTTAGGGGATGCTGCCAAAGGCATTGTCTTAATTGAGTTCAGTGTCCATGTTGTCGTAGTTGGGTTGTTTATGGACGGTATGATTGCCCGAATAGGGACATTCAATCGTTTTGGAAATAAAGCAATGGTCCCTGTGGTGTAAGAAACTCAAACAATGGTTGGGTGTTTTGATGATGGGATGTTTGGGTGTTCATAAGTGGGGGGGATATGGTGGGATGAGGTTGAATCATATGAATCATTTGGGCTATAGATAGATGTGGTGGTTGCGTATGGTTGTTGGTGGTAAGGGTTTGGTTCCTGGTTTTGAGTTTGGGTGTGTAACATGAATTGGTTGTGAGGTTGGATGTTTAGTGGTTGGGTGTATATGGAATGGTATGGTGATAGTGTTAGGTAGGTCTTTGGGTTTGTGTGGGTTGAAATTGTTCTTGGGTTTGGTAAGGGTGTGAGGTTAGTAAGGGTTTTCCTAAAAAAATATTTGATTGCACATTGCGCCTCAACCTAACTTATGTTTGATCTTAGACATACACCTATTAATTGTGAGTGCCTATAAAAACATTGGTAATGGTTGGCATGATCCTCCTTCGATGCATGTCTATTGCATTAGACACATCGCTCAAAATTTCATGCGGGAGATCAAAGACAAAACAACGTGGAAGAAGGTTGTTAACGCATGGTATGCATTAACAAAATCTTCCTTCAAACACTACCACGAAGACATCAAATTGTCAAACGCAGATGTAGTAAGGTGAATCGACAATATTCCATTGGAGAAATGGACTAGGGCATACGACAACGGTCAACGATGGGGCCACATGACAACAAATCTCGTGGTATCAATGAATTATGTCTTCAAAGGCATTTGAAACCTACCAATAGCCGTTTTAGTGCAAGAAATCTATTTTAGGCTAGGGCCACTATTTGAGATCAGACGTTCCAAATGGAGTTCAGTGTTACAATTCGGGCAACTGTTCAGTGATGCTTCAATGAAATTCATTAAAGAGGAAGCTTCCAAAGCTAACACACATGTGGTCACAGTGTTTGACCGTACTAAAGGTTGATATAGTGTTGTTGAGTCAATAGATCATAATGAAGGCATACCGAGGGGACACTATCGAGTGAAACTAGATAGAGGTTGGTGCGACTGTGGAAAGTTCCAAGCCTTTCGTATGCCCTACTCCCATGTCATAGCGATATGTTCAAAGGTTCAATAAGATCCTTCCAACTTACTATCCGTTGTTTACAAAGTCATAAACCTATGCAACATTTACAAAATTAGCTTTTCGGTGGTAGCAAAAGAGGATTATTGACATGCATATCAAGGGGACATACTCTGACACAATGAAATGATACGAAGAAAGAAAAAGGGCCTCCCAAACAGCATCCACATTCAAACCGAAATGGATACGGTGAACAAAATGGTGAGATTATGTAGTTCATGTCGCCAGCCCGATCATAATCATATAAATTATCTTAGTGTTGGACCAAGCACAACAACATAATTTTAATTGTAACCCTTTTGCTTTATATTGAAAACAACATTCATTACATAAATATCATAAGATTCAAATACAATAACTTGAATATAACAATTAAACAACAATTTAAACAAAAATTTAAACAATAATTAAACAACAATACAAACTACTGCAACAATAAAATAACATCACAAACAAATACAATAAATAAACAACATAATCATGTGATTACAACCATCAAAACAATTTTGTGAGAAGTATACATCATCATGTGAATGTCTCTATCAGTTTTAACATTCACCCGTTAACCGAACTTCTCCATTTTGGTTGAATGTGATATCAAGCCATTGAATTCTTTTGATCTTTTCATCCTCTGTAATTTCTCCATCTAACCAACCGTTCAAAGTCATGTTAAGATGTTCAAACGTATCTACATTCCAAAGTCGGATCTTTATCGGAGACTGCACAGCTGAAAAACTTAAATCGACATTTCTCTTATGAATATATGAACACATATATTAAGACATTTTAAAAAAATGGAAGGTGAATAAATAAAAATGGAAGGAGATAGTAAGAAGATGTGTGAAAAATTATGGGATGATGATGTTGTATTTATAGAGAGAGTGCGCAGGAGAAGTAGCCATAAGCATTGACGCCTCCACTGAATGGACTATGCATGTGCCACTCCTAGTGGCGACATTGACATGCATGCACCAATGCAAATGGCGCCTATATGCAATAGTTTCATTGCATGCGCCAATACAAATGGTGTTTTAGTTAAATTTGTTTTGGAAAAGTGGTTATATTGATAAATATTTTGAAATAGTGGTTATTTTAGTATTATTTTGAAAAACAGTATTATTTTTATAAAAAAAAATCTTAATGAGAACACATGTTTTGGTATTTATGTATCAATTTATGAAAATATGATAATATTTATTATAATATAGATGTAACTTGTGAATTGAACTCAAATAATTAATAAACTTTAATTAAAGATAAATATATTACTAAAACTAAAAATTAAAATTTAATTGGAATAATATTTATGACTTTATTTTTTTTCGAGCTTTAAATTATCATGACTCTTTTTTAAAAAATTGGAGGGTAAATTGAAATTGTTGTTTCTTTAAAAGAAAATTAATTTATTATAAGAACCATTTTTTCTTCAATAAATCATTTAAATGTTGATAATTTGATTCTTTGAATTGACTATAAGATTTTTTTTTAAATGACAAAATAATATATTAGTAATGGATGAAAATTACCAAAGTACAAAAAAGATAGTCACAAAGCAAAAGAAGTGCAAGAGGACTATCAAAAGAACAAATGAAATACAACAAAAGAACGAGAAACAACAAAACAATCCAACCAACGCATTAGACCAAAGGGATCCTACAGATAAAGGTTCAAGCAACTAAAAATCAACTTCTCTACAAACAAGATAGATCTCAATTCATCAATTTCATCATCAACATACCAAATTCTATCAAGAGAGCACCAAAACCAAAAGTCAATACCTACATCAAAACCAAGGAAAACATTTGTGAAATTTTGGTATGCAGATATCAGATGTCCTAAGAGATGTCGAGACACTGATATCTGATCAAAACACAAATACAATATAAGATACAGTTAAGAGTACTGAAAATAACAGAACACAAAGAGTTGTTAATCCAGTTTGGTGTACAACAACACCTACATATGGGGGCTACCAAGTCAGGGAGGAAATCCACTATTAGTTTGTAGACTTTCAGCAAATTATCTCCAATTTACAATCTACTCCCTAATCACTACCCGTGCTTAACTTCTACCTAAGACTCACCTAGGTATGAGACCCCTCTCACATACCTTTCAATCACAACAATGATGAAACAAAACTATTTTGAAAGTTTCAGAAGTTACACTTCAAAGACACACAATCACTCAATGCTTAAAAGCTTAAGAGTGATTGATAAAACTTACAACTCAATAGAGACAATCCTACTCTTATACCAATATGATATTAGAGACGCTCACAATTAACATGAACACACAAACCCTAAAACTCAGTGAAACAATATTTGATCCGTACTTCAATTAGGTTTGTGGCATTTTATTTATAACCATAGTCTGAACTGGATTTGGGCTTCAAAAACACAACAAGGCAGCTGCTAAAAGTCTGCAGAATATTCTGCATAAAAATAGGTCTTCAATCAAGGGTTTCCTAAAATGCCTCAATATTTAGAAAAACCGAATAACTTTAAACATAAACAGAATCTTTGATTCCTCAATCTTGGACACTATATAGGATTACTTAATATTCCCAAAATATTCAGTAATCTGTTAATCAAACAAACTATTACCAAGATATAAACCTGTAACAGACAAGATGTCAGATCCTTATGTTAGGACATCTTGTTCAACATATTGCTGCTAAGTTAGTTTTACCAAAATTACTGCCAATCACAAATACAGAGAATTAAAAATTTCTCCTTTTGGCAAATTTTGTCTAAAACAACCAAATAACCCTTGTACACAAACACCACAATCCAGGTTACAATAAAACTACATAGGTTTGAAAAAAAATTCAAACACACACACACACATATGAGAAGCACAACATGAAGAAATTTCATTAGGGATATCAGACTATCAGAGGCATCAGCAACAAAAACACAACCTCATAAAGAAAATAAATTCTCAGACAAATTGATGTTAGGATATCATGTCTGACATCTCTTCACATGAGTCCAAAAGTTCTAGAACAGGAACTCCCCCTCAAAAGTAGCCAACAGTTAGTGGTTAGAGCATATAGACATTACTCCCCCTTTTTAGCCATAATATGACAAAGGTAAGTAGCTAACAAAAACATAGAAACCACATTAGCACATTAAGATAAGTAGCACAAACAAAAGTGCACACATGGGTGCTTGAAATCCTAGTCAGAGACCAAAAAACAAACAAAAAAACAACACTACAATCAAATATCTTTTTGACTATCTGAGTCTGCAGTAGCATACTCCTCTCCTTCAGCTTCTTTATCTTCATCATTCTCAGCATCATTGCCACCAACAGAGTCCTCTACATCAACTCCAACATTGTCATCACCAACATGCTCAGCTTCCTTTTCCTCTTCATCCATCAAAGTCTTGATCAATTTTTTAAGCTTTATCTTTGTAGCAGTGCTAGAGAGATCGAATCATCCAATTCTTTACATGTCTCTTTCAGCTGAGTAATAACGTTATCCTTGGAAGTGGAAGGGCCAGGTGTCTGAGAAGATGTCATGACAATACCTGGAACATGTGTTCCAAAAAACAGTTTGCAATGGAGGGATAAAGAAGATTCCCTTTTCTACACACTATCAATACACAATAATATTCCATGATGTTGGTTCAGGATTATCCCACATATGAGTGAGGGGAAACAGATAGGCATCTTCACAGTAGTTGAGAAGGTCTGCTTTGAAACCTGTTTAAAAATGTACTTCCCAAAATCAAAAGCTCATCTTCTTCCAATAGCATATATAAACTTCCCAAGCCTAGTAGAGATGGTTGGAGTATGATTAGTAGGAACCCCATTGATAGTCCCAATCCTATGAAGGATTGCATACTTGACACTCAGCTTCCCAGCTAACAACTTTCCTATGCTTGGCCAGTGTTTCACTTGCTTGACAGTTATCTCCTTGCACACTTTGTCATCTATAACCTCTAATTCAGCCTGAGGTTCTTCAGTCTTAGAAACTTGTTGATTACAGCAGGAGAGAATGTCACGACATTTCCTCTAACATACACCTTCCTATAGTATTCACTTTTCATATTATCACACCTATCAATAATGGTCACCACAAACTCCTTGAATAGAACTTTATAGCAAGGACCAAATTTTGTGACAGTCTTCATCAAACCAGCAACTTCTATAAGTTCCACAACCTCCTTACATTTTAGGGCATCCTTACCAAATTCCATATCCACAACTGTCCTCCTTTGAATAATATGCTTCCATCTTTCAGCATTCTTCACGTAATGTAAAGACACATTGTCCATTGGAGCCTCGAGCACAACAACATAAGGCTTCTTTGGAGCAGATCTTTTCACATGATTGATGTCCTGGACATCCTCTTTGACCTTAAACTCGGAATCACTTGAAGATACAACTTTCCTCTTCCTCGTAGGAGTAACAACTTTACTCCGTGATCTAGCAGGACCAACAGGAGATTTTCCATTGGAACTTATAGAGGGAGTGCTTTTCATATCACCTGATTTTCTTTTTATCTCCTTAGAAGGAGAATCTTCAACCATCACAGCCTTTCATTTTCTTCTCTGAAGTCTCTTGGCTATTCCATGAGCCAAGATGTTGGTAAGAGGTTCCTCATCAGAAGTTAAGTCATCCATATTGATAACATAATCAACCTTCTTCTTACTCATTCTTTCATGAGCAGCTTGCTCAGGGACACATTCATCAGTCTTTTCACTATAATCACCATCAAGGCTAGTTTATTTTGCCAAAGATGTTTGAAGATCTAGAAAAACATTTGAGTCCACTTCCTTTAACACAGAGGTAATAAACTTCCAAAGGTCCTTATCAATGTCAATCCTTTCCGCTTCGGTTTGATTCTCAGTGACACTTATATGCTTAGTAGGGTTTCTCATCTCAGAACCTTTAGACCTAGAACCCTCTTCAGCAACAGTCTTATCTTTACTAGGGATTGTAGGCTCAGAAACAGAAGACTTACCGAAAGTCTTAACACTCTTTGAAACATATGGCTCTGCTTTCTTCTGAGTGGGTGCAGGAATCATGGATAAGGGAGCAACATCAAAGACAAGATCAAACATATTGATCATTTGGAATGGTTCATCTACCCTAACAGTTGGAGAAGATGACCCAATGTTTTCATTTGAGACATGCATGGGCTTGGGTGAAGATTGTTTTGACATCTTTGGTAACACTTGACACAGACGGTTACCAGTAAACGGTTTCTTGGGAACTGATGAGTTGGAAGCACTGTTGTCTTGAATTCGGCCCATCTTCAACAGACTCTCGATCCTTTCTCCAGCAATCACTATCTCTGCAAAGCTGATTGACGGGCAAGCAGCCAATCTCTCGATATAATTGCCTTGAAGAGTGTTCATGAACATGTCCGCCATCTCCCTTTCAGACATAGGGGTTTGGACGGATGCAACAATCTGTCTCCAACGCTGAGCATATTCTCTAAAGGTTTCCTTGGCAGTCTGAGACATTCCTTGCAACAAGGTCCGATTTGGAGCCATGTCCAAGTTATATTGATATTGCTTGATAAAAGCCTCTGCCAAGTCTTTCCAGCTCTTGATGGTAGTGCGAGACAAATGAGAATACCATTCACGAGAAGCTCCAGTTAGACTGTCTTCAAAATAGTACATCCACAGCTTTTCATCTTCCGTGTGAGCTCCCAACCTTCCCAAATAAGATTCGAGATGAGTGCGTGGGCAAGAAGCCCCGTTGTATTTCTCAAAAGTAGGGGGTTTGAACTTGTGAGGGATCCTTACTCCCTGAACCAGACCAAGATTGGTGACATCAAAACCTAAGGAATTTTCAGACTCCAAAGATTTGAGCTTCTCAGCAAGCTCATCCAAACGGCGAGTGGGCTCGAGGGCCTCGTCGTGCAAAGAAAATTGACCGTACTGACAATCTTCAGTAACGGGGCGCCCGTTAATCCGAATCCCTTGATTCACATTGTACCTTCCGCCAATACCATTCCCAATATTTCCCGTGTTGCCAACATTACCCGGGTTTCCATCAACATTTGCGTTACCCGCGTTTCCAGTGTTCACAGGGTTATCAGTGTTCACAGGGTTACCAGGGTTTCCCTCAGCACTTGGTATTTCCACCTCTGGATCCGGCCTCGGTTGCTCAACCAATTCCTTCAGCTTCGCCTGGCCTTCTGCCATACCAGTCATCAATGTCATGAACTGATCCATCCTTTCACGCATATCAGCCAGTTCTTTCTGTATCTGGTCCATTGCTAGTCGTGGACGGTTTTTCTTTGTCGAGTACCTGTGAACTCGCTTGGGACCAATAACTGCCTGCAACAGGGAACAAACATTAGACACTGCGGTGACACCTGCAAAACAAACAAAGGTTAGTATGTATGGTATGTGGTGCACTGCTTATTCGATTTTAAGGCCCTCCCTTAAAAAGGGAATACCCTGCAAATGAATAAGCATGAGATATTGGATGCAAATATGCAGATGATGTTATGCAATGCAATGGCATGTCAATCAGGATGGCTGGATCCGCTTGAACATCTGTCAGGTTGCACTGCCTGGAGAGAAATTAAGAGAATCAATCAAAGCACACCAAACAAAGGTCATGGGATGGATCATGTTATCCTTAATGTCAACCATCCATTTTTTGGTGGATTATGGTTTACACCTTATCAACACCCAAGTTTCATTGATATTAAGGATACCTGAACGAACCAACAATGAATCAAGGGTTTGTTGCAAGTCACGAGCATGGAGTTTAGGTTAAGAACCACCCAAAGGGAGTGTACTAAGGTTTAAACCTGCCAAACATGTTCTACAAAAGGTTCCCATAGTCATAATTCCATCTTTCGGATATTATCGGAGGAACGACTACTCGTATTCCAAAAATATTCTCAAGAGAGACTCTTATGAGTATAGTATCGCGTAACAATCGTATCAAATCTTACACTTGAACGACTTTCGCACTACGTCCTACGAATAGGCCAAGATGGGTTTGGTAAACTAAGGTCCTTGGCTTCTAAGGTCTATATTGGAAAAAAGTAATGTCTAACCACAACTTGTGTGACATTATTGATCCCAACATGACCTCCACCAAGTGAATGGGCTTGCAAGTCAACTTGCTAAGGAATAACTCCACACAAGTCAACAAGACTATGTCATTCTCCTATCCTAAGTGCACTCGAGTTCGGGTATAGAACTCATCTCACAAACAGAACCAACAGATACGGCAGTCATATGTACACAATGCAATAAAGCAGGTAAATGCTGAAAGATAAATAACTGTACAAAAGAATAAACACCCACTAAACAAACAACCTACAAAAGCTAGGAGGGACTCGCTTAGGGAAACCGGGTCCCCAGCAGAGTCGCCAGCTGTCGCAACCTGAAAAATGGAATGCGAAAAAAAACAACCGGCGAAGAAAGACAAGAGAGTCGCCACCGTGCGTTATTTATCCCAAAGGAGGGAAAGGAAACGCTCGAAGTAAACCTGGAAAAAGAAAAGGACAAGACAGGGTCTCGCAACTAAATCTTGGGTTCGGGAGTCGATTATGTGAAGGGAAGGTATTAGCACCCCTACGCATCCGTAGTACTCTACGGGATCCACTTTTGTAATTCTTGTCTAAAGGGTGTGGGTTTATCTAATGTGTTATTTACTAAAAAAAAAGGGGTCAAAAGAAAATGACTCGCACGGATGTCGCATCCACTGCATACGTATCTCATCTGAATATGAGAATCAGAGTCTTCGTAGCTCGGCTACCTAGGGGTTAAGGGTAATTATGCTCGCTAAGACATCGCGTCTTATGCCTACGTATCTCATCTGGAATGAGAATCAGAGCAAGCCGTAGTTCGGCTAACTACGGGGTTATGGATTGGGTTTTAGACGAACGACGTTACTACGCAATCTACCGGATGCTCGACCTTTGGAGACTTACTCGCCTGTAGTAGAAGGAGTTAACGTGTTCTTAGGAGAAGAAAAATCAATGAATTGGTAGGGTTAGGGATGCTCATGCAAAAGGGAAATCCTAGACGAAGGAACCTGCATAAAGTAAACACATAAAACATTGCCTCCTTTCGAGGTCTTCCAGCTAAGAAAGCGGTAAAAATACGGGAAAATGTAAAAGTACCACACGGATAAAGATCCGAAGTAACAGTAATTAACGGAACAAGGAAACCCTGAGATCCTCCCCAGCTAACACCATCAAAGAAAGTGAGTCAGTACAGGTAATCGGAATGAAACCTCCAAGCGGTATCCCACAAATAAAGTGGAACACCAGGCAAACCATCTCTGCAAGAGTCATATAAGCCCTCACAAAACAAAACTCAACAAACAGGTTAGAGAAACAAAATAGGGTAACCAAGAGTTGCCCCTAAATCAAAATGTAACCACATGAATCATGCCATTAAAATTCACAAAAAGCTCACAAAAAGCAACCAATGGTAGGAGGCCTAAACCTCTTGTCAAACACATGCATCAAAAGGGTATCAAATTCACCCATAATACCTCACACATTTAGAGCATTCAAATTAAAGGCATAAAGATGATGGATATATGGCAAACCTGATTGGAGAGATCGGTTGAAATCAAATGGCACGACTGGATTTGCAAACCAATGTTAGGGTTTGCTTGAGCTGAAAGTGTGTGAGTCAGAATGAACCTTTCAGAGTTGCCTGGAGGTTGCTGCAGATTAATTCTCACTCTCTCTGTCTAGGTTTCTCTTCAGGTTTTGTTCCAAGGAAACCTCAGAGTGTTTTTGCTTCTCTTCCTTTTTCTGTCTGTTCTCCCTCTTTTATAACCTGATTTTCATGGCTTTGTAGACTCAAATGAGAGAGGTCCAAGTCTGAAATTTTTTCTTTTATTTATTTATTTATTATTTATTTATTTATTTACTTTATTTTTTTTTATTTTTTTTAAACGCATGGGCTTCGCCTAGCGAGCATGACAGTTCATGAACAAACTTTTGCTCCTTCAAGATTAACGTTTTGACTGACGAATAGACCCCTGTTGGAAGTAACTCAAGTATTTCCCTTGTGTTGACTGATCATCTAAATAGAACCCACAAAGTGTCCTGGATGATGTTCAAGCTTCTTGGAGCTAATCCCGATTGACATGATGAAATGCAATGTATCTAATGTTAAATGACCTAAAAATGAATGCGTGAATAAGGAGGGCAAATTTTGGGGTTACAACTGCCCTTATTCAATCATCAGCTAACCCGAGCAGGATGAAAGCGAACAACTTATCAGACAAACAGGGTGAGTTGTGGTTGAATACCAAAGACAGACCGAAAATTTACGCTCTGAGAACACCATAAAAATGCTGAAATACACCGCGCTATTTATTTCTCTTCCGATCCTCTGGCTGAATCTGAATCAGTCTTCTGACTTAATCTGGAGTTTCGATCCTCTGGCTGAATCTATACTCAATTTAGTCCTCTGGTTGGATGTTAATTTTGATCCTCAGGCTGGATACGGTTTCAATCTTCTGGCTAGATCTTCTTCGATCTTCTGGCTAGATCTTCTTCGATCTTCTGGCTAGATCTCCTTTGTTTCGATTCTCTGGCTGAATCTATTTTCTTTGATTCTCTGGCTGAATCTACTTCGATCTTTTGGCTAGATCTGAATTATTTCGATTTTCTGGCTGAATCTATTTTCGGTCTTTGGGCTAGACCTGACTTCGATCTTCTGGCTAGATCTGAATTGTTTCGATTCTCTGGCTGAATTTATTTTCTTTGATTCTCTGGCTGAATCTATCTATTTTTCGGTCTTCGGGCTAGACCTGACTTTGATCTTCTGGCTAGATCTGGATTGTTTTGATGATAAATTCCCATCATCAGGATCTCGCATCTGGGGCATGCGCTGGTTGACCCTCTTTCGAACATTACAATCTTTTATTTTTCTTTTTACAAATCTCCGAAGGCGGTCATTAAAGAGTTAATTAAGATTCAAAGAGTTTTTCTTTAAGGTGGAGTAGAGGATAAGAAGAAAATTGACTTGACTAGTTGGGAGATGATTTGTTTGTCAAAGAAGAAAGGAGGTTTCGGTATTAAGCATTGTGGAAACTTTAACCTATCTCTATTATGCACGTGGAAGTGGAGAATTTTGAACGACGATAACACTTTTTGATCAAAGCTTCTTTCTTATAGGTACGACAATATTAAAATAACCATTCTTAGTGATCCTTGTCCTTCGTTGGGAAATAAGGTTTCAGTTTGGTGGAAAGACATTTGTGAAGTGAGAGCTTCAGCGGGTCATATCAATTAGTTTATTGATTTTATTGCTTGTAAACTCGGTAATGGAGAGTTTATTGATTTTTGGCATGATATATGGTTGGGGTCTGTACCACTTTGCAAAGTTTTTGTATCTCTTTTTTCAGGTTGCAGAGCGGGACAATTTGTGTGTTATGCACAACTGATTACGGGCGATCGATGGTGGGATTTAGAATGTTTCTTTACAGACTGGTCCTCTTAAGCAGCAAAACCGGATGCTCGACCTTTGGAGACTTACTCGCCTGTAGTAGAAGGAGTTAACGTGTTGCTTTGGGTTTTAGGGTTTGGGATGCTCAAGGGCAAAAAGGCAGTCCTTGATGAAGGAACCGCGCTACCTGCAGGGATACGAACACATACAAAACAAACATGTATAAAGTAAATGTGCCAACAAGGGGGCTCAGAAGTAAATAAACAAAAGAAAACAAATGCCTCCTATCGATGTCTTCCAGCTAAGAAAGCGATAAAATGCGGAAAAGAGGTAAAAGTACCACACGGATGAAGATCCGAAGTAACAGCAATTAAAGGAGTAAGAAACCCAGGGACCTCCCAAGCTAATGCCATCAAAGAAAAGTGAGTCAGTACAGGTAATCGGAATGAACCTCCAGGGGGTATCCCACAAATAAAGTGGGAAAACCACGCAAACCATCTCTGCAAGAGTCTGTGAGCCCTCACAAAAACTCAACAAAAGGGTTAGTGAAACACGATAAGCATTTTTTTTCATGAATAACAGTATGGTTTCAGAAACCTCAAACCCTGTGGCATACATTTTAGAAATCATGTGATTAAACATTCAAGGCATAGGTTTCACTCATTCATGCATAATTAAACCCGTGGGCAAAAACATAATGAAATTCATCCATCATACCTCATACATTCAGATGATCCAAATTAAGAGCATAAATTCATGGGAATGAGGCAAACCTGATGGGGGAGACCGGTTGAAATCAAATGGCACGGCTGGGTTTGCAAGGCAATGAAAGTGTGTGAGTCAGATTGAATTTTTCAGAGCTGCCTGGGGGTTACTCTGAGTTCTCTGTCAGGTTTCTCTCCAGGTTTTGTCAAGGATTTTGTTTCAAGGAAACCTCAGAGTATTTTGCTTCTCTCCCTTTTTCTCAAGTGAAGCCTTGGTATTTATAGACTGAATTTCATGGTTTTGTGGGCTCAAATGAGAGAGACCCAAGTCCAAAATTTTTATTATATTTTTTTATTATTATTATTTTTATTTATTTATTTATTTTGTAAAAAATTATTTATTTATTTTTTTTCGTTTTATTTTTCATTTATTTTTCATTTTTTTTTTCGTTTTTTTTCTTTTCCGGATCCAATTCTGATTGACATGATGAAATGCAATATGAAATGCTAAATGAATGCATGAATGAGGAGGGCAAATTTTGGGGTGTTACAGCTGTCCCTATTCAATCATCAGCTAAACCGAGTAGGATGAAAGCGAACAGCTTATCTAACAAACGGGGTGAGCTGTGATTGAATACCAAAGATAGACCGAAAATTTGCGCTCTGAGAACACCACAAAAACACGGAAATACACCGTGCTGTTTATTTTTCTTCCGATCCTCTGGCTTAATCTGGAGTTTCGATCCTCTGGCTGGATATTAATTTTGATCCTCGGGCTGGATACGATTTTGATCTTCTGGCTAGATCTTCTTCGATCTTCTGGCTAGATCTCCTTCGTTTCGATTCTCTGGCTGAATCTATTTCCTTTGATTCTCTGGCTGAATCTACTTCGATCTTCTGGCTAGATCTGAATTGTTTCGATTCTCTGGATGAATCTATTTCTGGTCTTCGGGCTAGACCTGACTTCGATCTTCTGGCTAGATCTTCTTCGATCTTCTGGCTAGATCTCCTTCGTTTCGATTCTCTGGCTGAATCTATTTCCTTTGGTTCTCTGGCTGAATCTACTTCGATCTTCTGGCTAGATCTGAATTGTTTCGATTCTCTGGCTGAATCTATTTCCGGTCTTCGGGCTAGACCTGACTTCGATCTTCTGGCTAGATCTTCTTCGATCTTCTGGCTAGATCTCCTTCGTTTCGATTCTCTGGATGAATCTATTTCCTTTGATTCTCTGGCTGAATCTACTTCGATCTTCTGGCTAGATCTGAATTGTTTCGATTCTCTGGCTGAATCTATTTCCGGTCTTCGGGCTAGACCTGACTTCGATCTTCTGGCTAGATCTTCTTCGATCTTCTGGCTAGATCTCCTTTGTTTCGATTCTCTGGCTGAATCTATTTCGATCTTCTGGCTAGATCTGGATTGTTTTGATGATAAATTCCCATCATTAGGATCCCACATCTGAGGCATGCGCTGGTTGACCCTCTTTTGAAATCTACACCCAACCTTCATATTAGATATACAGCTTCGAGAATATTCCACTTTTGGGCTTCGTACATATTCTTCGGGCTAGAACATGTTGTAACGACTCCTCAATTGGGCTTGCTGGGGAAATAAAGCTTGTAGGCGACTTCACTGGGGAATCTTCAAATTGAGCCTTAGGCTGGCTTACTGGAACACGATTCTCAGGCTGAATCTTCGAAATGACCCTCAGGCTGGATCACTGGAACACGATTCTCAGGCTGAATCTTTGAAATGACCCTCAGACTGGATCACTGGAAAACGATTCTCAGGCTGAATCTTCAAAACGACCCTCAGGCTGGATCACTCACGCTTGATCCTCTGGCTGGATCTCATGACCTTGGTTGTAAAGTAATTTTTCAGTCTGCTTTGAAGAACCTGTTTATCAGCTTATGTGTACGTTTGATATGCATGCAAATTCAAATGCAAATGTTATGCATGGTGCAAAAGAAAAAAGAAATCTGCTTGGGGAAGCAACTCTGGCAGGGAGCGGACCGCTGTATCAATCCTTGAATGCTTTGTGGGGAACGATCCGTCTGCCGGGACCGGGGAGCCACCGAAAATAAATCGGCCTTTTTTGAAAAGTTTACCTTGCTGGGGAAGTATCAACTATGGAAACTTTGCTTGGCGAGGCTCTGCGAGGAGAGTCTGTGAGGAAAGCACTTCTTGGGGAAATGTCGTAGGAATCGACCTTTGCTGGGGATATGAACTTGCTAATCGTCCTCAGGCTGGGGATTAAAACAAATCTGTTAGAAATAATCTGTTGGGGAATGAGATGAACACTGGGAACACCACCCTCTTGTCTGTTGGGTATGCAACTGCTCCGCTGTCGCTGGGAAGATACAGTCTGGCACTGTCGACTCCGCTGGGGATATACAGTCTGGATACTGTCAACTCTACTGGGGAACCTGTTATGCAGAGGAGAGGCTTTGTCAACCGCTTGGGGGTGAGGATTCATGACTTGGCATCCGGTTCCTGTGACCTGTAACTAAAAAATACACGTATGCCCCGGGGAATTACTCGGTTTGAATTCACCGTCCGGGATTAAGCACATTCGAAGCAATTTTGACTGTTTTCCTACGCAAGTCATCTGCAAAAGCCACCATTACATTCAGATGCAATATGTTTCCTCAAGAATTCAGACATCTTTTGCAAACAAACTGATAAATGAAAAGTAAAGAGGTTTTTTAACTGAATTATTCGACTTTTGTTGGTTGAAAAATTTGTGCCAGGAATAGGCGAGTACATCAGGAAGCTGATCCCTGGAAAGAGGCGATCGCTATAAATTGAACAAGAGAAACTATCCTAATGGCAATGTGGAAACGGGGTCCCACTGAGTTTCGACTCTGCTATGGCTCGTATGTCCTCAAGACGCTCTGCTCATCTTGCTTTCTGAAGTGGATGATTAGTCGATCTTTTACCTTCGAAGATTGTCGGATTGAATGAAACGGTGATATAACACGGATGAACTCAGATCGCAGTTATTCGCTTATTTCCTAACTTTTGCGTGGACCGCCCTTTTGGATTTTCAATCCACCGGGATACCCTTTTTTGCCTGAGCCGCCCTTTCGGGTTTTCGACTCACCCGGTGTACATTTTTTTTGATTTTTATATCCCTATTTTTTTCCCAAACCTCTTCATTCTTTTTTTTGGTTCGTCGGGATGCCCCTTTTTTTCCTGGACTATTCTTTTTACTGTCCAGCGGGTCTATTTTATTCGAAGTATTTTTTAACTGCATCTGAGTTGACAGGGGACGGGAAGTCTTCGCCATCCATGGTTGTTAGCATTAGAGCTCCGCCAGAGAAAACTCTTTTAACCACGTATGGACCCTCGTTGTTCGGTGTCCATTTGCCCCTGTGATATGTGTTGGGAGGAAGAATTCTTTTGAGTACCAATTCACCGACTCGATACTCCCGAGGGCGCACTTTCTGATCAAACGCTCTCTTCGTCTGTCTCTGATATAGCTGGCCATGGCATATAGCTGATAGTCTCTTTTCCTCAACTAGGCTTAGCTGATTGTATCGAGAACGGACCCATTCTGCTTCGTCCGGCTTCATTGTTGGTGCAGGGAAAAGTTATTCTGGCACAAAATGGCATATGAACCCCCTCCGGTGTGATCAACATTGCACCAACTCCGCGACCATTGACGTTGACCGCCCCATCAAACATCATAATCCATTTGGATTCAGGGTCAAGCCCCTCCTCCGGGAGTGGTTCCTTGTAATCTTTCGATTTGAGAAACATGATGTCCTCATCAGGAAAGTCGAACCTCATAGGTTGGTAATCATCAATCGGTTGCACGGCAAGATAGTCTGACAAGACACTTCCTTTGATGGCTTTTTGTGAAGTGTATTGGATGTCATACTCTGTCAGCATCATTTGCCACCTAACAACCCTACCGGCTTTTCAAAAATATACTTGACTTGATCCATCTTTGATATCAATAGAGTCGTGTGAGTCAACATATACTATCTTAGTCGGCGAGCAGCCCATGCCAAAGCGTGGCAAGTTTTCTCGAGCAGTGAGTATCTTTGTTCACAGTCGGTAAACTTTTTGCTAAGGTAGTATATTGCATGCTCTTTTCGACCTGACTCGTCATGCTGACCGAGCAGACAACCCATTGACCTTTCTAACACAGTCAAGTACATGATCAACGGTCTTTTCCTCTCGGCCTGTAGACTGGCCCCGATCTTGATCTCTTTCTTGTCGTCTTCGGTACCAATTGAAATTCTAGTTATCAGACTTTCGATGTCACACGGGTTGTTATGACATCCAATTCTGCACAGACAAGAATTATGCAGAACTTAAAAGTAAGTGCAGTAAATAACACAAGTAATTGTTTACCCAGTTCAGTCCAACATGACCTACGTCTGGGGGCTACCAAGCCAGGGAGGAAATCCACTATTAATAATATTAATTTAGACCTTAAACCAACTGTTTAACCCTATCACTTAATACCTACCCAATGCAATTTCAATCTTACACTAAGATCAGAGTTCCTACTCAGTCCCCCTCAATCACCTCAGTGATTACTACCTTTAATCAATATTAAAGACAATTATGAAGTCACACTTCAAACAACTCTTGATTGTGCTTAACAGCTTTAATCAAGATACACAACACTCACACTTAAAAGCTTAGAGTGACACAACACTTACAACTCAATGAACACCCTATACCAATGCAATCATCTATGTGATAATAGCTTGGCTTACAAGACATGTCTAATACAAGACTCACAAAAATACATCAGTGAAGTATGATGGACACACTAAATCTTCACGCCTAAAATCCCAGTTCTGAATGAAGGAATGACTTCCTTTTATATTGCAGCACTTGGGCCTTGTACTTGTATTCTCCTGAATTTAAGGTCACGCGAGTTCCCCTAAATTCCACATCTAGGTTACTAACAAATAGGCTATTTGTTAGGTTCATTAAATGTAGCTTGGTTGTTGGTTTCCTGGATTTTCTCTTAGCTGTTGAATCCCTGAAGAATAGCCCGAGAAAAATGTTGAAACAGAAAAACTGAACAACCTACAATATAGCATATGCTGTCAGGAATGAATGTCACAACATTCAGTTTGACATCCAAAACAAGGACCATATGCTAAGTCTGTTTTTCCTGAAAACAGACTGTACAAATTTGCTGAACTGTACAGGACCAATCTGTCCATACCTCAGTATCAGCGTACATTAGTAAATGTCAAGACATCCAATTTTACATTTACACAATTAGCCTTATGTCAGGTCTGGTATTTCCTTGATAATCAGACTGAAAGTAAATACTGAGTTATAGCAGAACACCAACTGTTCTATTCCTCAGTATCTGCTGACAGGGATGAATGTCATAACATCCAGTTTGACATTCAATAAATCCTGTATTAGCTAAACCTACAATATACTACTCAGACTGTCATGACATCAGCCAAGACATCAGAGTACAGCTAGATATTCTAACATACAATGCAGTCAAACAAACATCTCCATAGCATGTCATGACATCAGTCAAGACATTAGAATCCAGCTAGTGTTTTACCATACAATGCAGCCAATTAAACATCTACAAACTCCCCCTTTGGCAAATTTTTGGCTAAAACACTTTGGTCTCACAACAGAGTCCATAGCAGCGGAAATCTCACATCTAGCAGGAAATTAACCTAGCTAATACACTCAGAGTGGCAGCACACTCACACACATGGAAGTTAAATAAAAACTTCACATATCAGCACACATACAGAAGTTAAATAAAAACTTCTAATTGCAGCACACACATACTGAAGATCTGTCCTGAATATCTGTTTAGTTGTTTAGCAATAAGCAAAACAATCTGTTGTCCTGGGGTATCACCTGTTACTCCCCCTTTTTGTCAAAAATGTTGCCAAAGCAACACTTTAAAATACAGATCCACATAACATAAACAGAATTACATATAAATGACAGAATTACAGACTTGGTTTTACTTCACAGTTTCACCCAAGTCAACACCCACTTGATCTTGCTTCACAGCTTTGATCAAGTAGTCACACACTCTTGCTTTACAGTAGGTACCACCATATCAGATGCCATGACTTTGTGTCTGACATCCAGAACCACTCCTGTATGAACATTGTCCTTGAACTCCTGCAGGTGCATAGGCTGCCTCAAGGTGGGATATCTCCTTAACCTTTTGTTGCCACACTTGTTGCAAGTGACATAGCTATGATCTGTTGACCAATCAGAGCACACTTCCAATTGTTTAATAGGCAGAGATATTAAACAATACATCCCAAACATCATTGGTTGCTATAAGTTCTCAGAGAGACATATTCCCAGTTTGCCCCTTAAGTTTTCAAATTGAGTAGCATCCAGAGCCTTTGTAAATATGTCAGCCAGTTGGAGTTCAGTGGCTACATGTTCCAAGGTAATCACTTTGTCTTCCACCAGATCTCTGATGAAGTGATGTCTAATGTCAATATGTTTGGTCCTGTTGTGTTGGATGGGATTCTTGGAAATGTTTATGGCACTGAGATTATCACAGAACAATGTCATGACATTTTGAGAGACATTGTACTCAGTGAGCATCTGTTTCATCCAAACCAATTGGGAACAACTGCTTCCAGCTGCTATGTATTTAGCCTCTGCAGTGGACAGAGATACACAATTCTGCTTCTTGCTGAACCATGATATGAGATTGTTTCCCAAGAAGAAACATCCTCCTGATGTGCTTTTCTGTCATCAGCACTCCCAGGCCAGTCAGCATCACAGTACCCAGATAGGACAGGCTCAAAACCATGTGAGTACAGCATCCCATAATCACAAGTTCCATTGATGTACTTGAGAATCCTCTTGACTTGATTCAAGTGGCTCACTTTGGGCTCTGCTTGGTATCTAGCACACACTCCAACTGCATAGGAAATGTCAGGTCTACTTGCAGTTAGGTATAGAAGACTACCTATCATGCTTCTATACAAACATTGATCAACACTGGGCCCTCCATCATCTTTGGTTAACTTTAGATGAGTAGGTGCAGGAGTTCTCTTGTGCCTAGCATTATCCATACCAAACTTCTTAACTATGTTTTTGGCATACTTGCTTTGGGAGAGAAACATAGAATCCTCCATTTGGTTGACTTGCATTCCAAGAAAATAAGTCAGTTCCCCAACCAGACTCATTTCAAACTCAGATTGCATTTGGTGAACAAAATGTTTTACCATTTGCTCTGACATTCCACCAAAAACTATATCATCCACATAGATTTGAGCAATCATGATTTTACCATCTTCATCCTTCACAAACAAGGTCTTATCTATCCCACCTTTTCTGTATCCATTTGAGGTCAAAAATTCAGTCAACCTTTCATACCAAGCTCTAGGTGCTTGCTTCAATCCGTACAAGGCTTTCCTCAACTTGTACACATGTTTAGGTTGGTTAGAATCACAGAACCCTTTCGGTTGTTCCACATAGACTTCTTCATTTAAGTAGCCGTTTAAGAATGCACTCTTCACATCCATTTGGAACAATTTGAACTTCAGAATGCAAGCTACACCTAACAACAATCTGATTGACTCAAGCCTAGCAACGGGTGCAAACGTCTCATCAAAATCAACCCCTTCAACTTGAGTATATCCTTGAGCTACTAGTCTCGCTTTATTCCTAGTAATTACTCCTTTCTCATCAGACTTGTTTTTGTAGATCCACTTGGTACCAATGATGTTAGTTCCTTCAGGTCGTGGAACTAGCTCCCATACTTCATTCCTTTTAAACTGCTCCAGTTCATCTTGCATGGCATTGATCCAATATTCATCAGTCAGGGCTTCTTTCACATTTTTTGGTTCAACCTTGGATACAAATCAGGAATTTGAACTAATTTCCCTTGATCGGGTAGTCATACCACTATTGGGATCTCCTATGATAAGATCCTTAGGGTGGTCTTTCTGAATTCTGATAGATGGCATTTTGGTGGGTGCATCTACCTCACATTCAGTAGGAGTCTCCTGTACTTCTTCAGACTTGACTGGTATGTCTGTTGAAGTATCAAGGAATGTTCCAACATCCTCTATGACATCGATTCCTTCCTCTTTATCATCCACAATAACATTTATGGATTCCATCAGGATATTGGTCCTGTAGTTGAACACTCTGTACGCTCTGCTGTTAGTTGAGTATCCTAGGAATATACCCTCATCACTTTTGGGATCCATTTTCCTTCTCTGTTCACGATCTGTGAGAATGTAGCATTTACTTCCAAAGATATGAAAGTACTTCACAGTGGGTTTTCTGCCTTTCCATATTTCATACAGAGTGGAGGAGGTTCCTTTTCTCAAGGTGACTCTATTGTGAACATAGCAAGCGGTATTCATCGCTTCAGCCCAAAAGTGCATAGGGAGCTTCTTTGCATGAATCATAGCTCTGGAAGATTCTTGAATAGTTCTATTTTTCCTTTCAACTATCCCATTCTGCTGAGGAGTTATAGGAGAGGAGAACTCATGACTTATTCCTTCAGATGAGCAAAACTCATCAAACTTGGAATTTTTGAACTCCGTACCATGATCACTCCTAATTCGGACAACACAACTGTCCTTTTCCCTTTGAAGTCTGATACACAGGTCTTTGAAGACATCAAATGTATCTGACTTCTCTCTGATGAAGCTTATCCACGTGCATCTGGAATGATCATCAACCACCACATATGCATATCTCTTTCCACCCAGACTTTCAACCTGCATAGGTCCCATTAAGTCCATGTGCAACAGTTCCAGAACTCTGGAAGTTGTAGGATGTCCCAGCTTCGGATGTGACATCTTGGTTTGCTTGCCCACCTGGAATTCTCCACAGACTCTTCCTTCATCAATAAGCAGCTTTGGGATTCCTCTAACTGCTTCTTTGGAAATGATCTTTTTCATTCCCCTTAAGTGTAGATGACCAAGGCGTCTATGCCACAACTTCACCTCCTGATCTTCCTTGGCAGAGGAGCACATTGTGGAAAAGTTTGAGAGCTTAGGTTCCCACAAATAACAGTTATCTTTGGATCTGGATCCTCTCATAACTTCTTGATTATCTCCATTTGTCACCACACATAGCTCCTTAGTGAACTGAACATAGTATCCTTGATCACACAACTGGCTTATGCTGATGAGGTTGGCCGTCAGTCCTTTTACTAACAGTACATTATTCAGTTCTGGGACTCCAGAGCAGTCCAGCTTACCCACGCCTTTTATTTTTCCTTTAGCACCATCCCCAAATGTCACATAACTGGTAGTGTGGGGTTGTATATCCACCAATATATTCTCCATACCAGTCATATGTCTTGAGCAGCCACTGTCAAAGTACCAGTCTTCTCTGGTAGATGCCCTTAGAGCTGTGTGAGCTAACCTAGCATACCATTGTCGCTTCTTGATGGGGACATAGTGTCTATATGTCTTATGCTTAGGTCTGACATGAGGGGCTTGGTTAGGGTAACCATGAAGCCTGTAGCAGAAGGCTTTTATATGGCCAAGCCTACCACAGTGGTGACATCTCCATTTCTGGAATTTCCTCTTCTGATGATTATTCATCCTGGTTCCCTGATGTTGAGACGTTGGGTGTGACCTCCGCTTGAATTTCTAAACTTTAGCCTTTGGGCGTTTGAGTTCAGCTGAGGCTTTTTCCACAAAGCCTAAACCAGATATGGTTCCAGACTTCTGTCCAACCTTTAGGATCTCTTCCAAGGTGTCAGTTCCTTTATTCAACATTCTGATGGATTTAGTCATTTGATCCAGCTTGGAGGTCAGCAAGGTTATCTCACCATTTAGACCCTCTATGACTGTCAGATGCTTCTGTCTCTCATCTTCCAGCTCCTTGATGAGCTTCTTCTGCTTTTCTTCATGTACACGCACTTCTGCACAGGTGACACATAGCTTCTTATAAGCTGCAACAAGTTCATCAAAGGTCAGTTCATCTGCACTTGAGTCATCATCAGTGGAACAAACACTCGTTAGTGCAGTGACATGTTTAGCAGATTCTCCTTCAGATTCACTTTCAGAATCTCCCTCAGACCATGTGACAGCTAGCCCCTTCTTTTGCATCTTGAGGTAAGTAGGGCATTCAGCTCTAATGTGTCCATAGCCTTCACATCCATGACATTGGATTCCCTTGCCTTGGTTGAACTTTTCTTCAGAAGTTGATCTTTTCCTGATGTCAGACGAGATGTTCTTGACATTTGGTCTACCTCTTTGATCAATCTTCTTCACGAACTTGTTGAACTGTCTCCCAAGCATGGCTATGGCTTCTGATATGCTTTCATCACCTCCAGTATATCCTGCTTCTGACTCCTCTTCAGTATTTGATACAAAAGCTACGCTTTTGTTCTTCTTTTCAACATTCTCACACATGCCCATTTCAAAGGTTTGGAGAGAACCAATGAGCTCATCCACCTTCATATTGCAGATGTCTTGAGCCTCTTCTATGGCTGTGACCTTCATAGCAAATCTCTTAGGTAAAGACCTGAGAATCTTTCTTTCAAGTTTCTCTTCAGCCATTTTCTCACCTAGGCCACCAGAGGTGTTTGCAATCTCAAGAATATTCATGTGAAAGTCATGAATAGTCTCATCCTCTTTCATCCTCAGATTTTCAAACTTGGTGGTCAGCATCTGAAGTTTGGACATCTTCACCTTGGAGGTACCTTCATGAGTTATCTTGAGGGTATCCCAAACTTCCTTAGCCAGCTCACAGTGGTGCACCAGTCTGAAGATGTTCTTACTGATTCCATTGAACAATGCATTCAAGGCCTTAGAATTTCCAAGGGTTAATGCCTCTTGCTCCTTGTCCCACTCTTCTTCATGAATCTGCACACTGACTCCATCTTCACCTGTCTTCGTTGGATGTTCCCATCCTTTGTTGACAGCTCTCCAGACTTTGCTATCTAGAGACCTTAAGAAGGCTATCATACGAGGCTTCCAATCATCATAGTTAGAACCATCCAGCATGGGTGGTCTATTTGAGTGTCCTATATCCTTGTCCATGGTACTAGAAAGTAACTTCCCTAGATCTCACCCAGAAATTAACAGGCAGGGTGCCTGCTCTGATGCCAATTGAAATTCTAGTTATCAGGCTTTCGATGTCACACGGGTTGTTATGACATCCAATTCTGCACAGACAAGAATTATGCAGAACTTAAAAGTAAGTGCAGTAAATAACACAAGTAATTGTTTACCCAGTTCAGTCCAACATGACCTACGTCTGGGGGCTACCAAGCCAGGGAGGAAATCCACTATTAGTAGTATTAATTCAGACCTTAAACCAACTGTTTAACCCTATCACTTAATACCTACCCAATGCAATTTCAATCTTACACTAAGATCAGAGTTCCTACTCACTCCCCCTCAATCACCTCAGTGATTACTACCTTTTAATCAATATTAAAGACAATTATGAAGTCACACTTCAAAGAACTCTTGATTGTGCTTAACAGCTTTAATCAAGATACACAACACTCACGCTTATAAGATTAGAGTGACACAACACTTACAACTCAATGAACACCCTATACCAATGCAATCATCTATGTGATAATAGCTTGGCTTACAAGATATGTCTAATACAAGACTCACAAAAATACATCAGTGAAGTATGATGGACACACTAAATCTTCACGCCTAAAATCCCAGTTCTGAATGAAGGAATGACTTCCTTTTATATTGCAGCACTTGGGCCTTGTACTTGTATTCTCCTGAATTTAAGGTCACGCGAGTTCCCCTAAATTCCACATCTAGGTTACTAACAAATAGGCTATTTGTTAGGTTCATTAAATGTAGCTTGGTTGTTGGTTTCCTGGATTTTCTCTTAGTTGTTGAATCCCTGAAGAATAGCCTGAGAAAAATGTTGAAACTGAAAAACTGAACAACCTACAATATGGCATATGCTGTCAGGAATGAATGTCACAACATTCAGTTTGACATCCAAAACAAGGACCATATGCTAAGTCTGTTTTTCCTGAAAACAGACTGTACAAATTTGCTGAACTGTACAGGACCAATCTGTCCATACCTCAGTATCAGCGTACATTAGTAAATGTCAAGACATCCAATTTTACATTTACACAATTAACCTTATGTCAGGTATGGTATTTCCTTGATAACCAGACTGAAAGTAAATACTGAGTTATAGCAGAACACCAACTGTTCTATTCCTCAGTATCTGCTGATAGGGATGAATGTCATAACATCCAGTTTGACATTCAATAAATCCTGTATTAGCTAAACCTGCAGTATACTACTCAGACTGTCATGACATCAGCCAAGACATCAGAGTACAACTAGATATTCTAACATACAATGCAGTCAAACAAACATCTCCACAGCATGTCATGACATCAGTCAAGACATTAGAATCCAGCTAGTGTTTTACCATACAATGCAGCCAATTAAATATCTACACCAATGTTGATGGTCTCAACCACCTCCTGATAAGGTGTGATAGCTCGGTCCTCCTGTTTCAACAACCTGGCTAACTCCTCAGGCAATTCACAATCTTCCTCAACCCCTTCTTCGGCTTGATAGATAGGATTGTCGAAGTCATACTTGGCCATAACAGTGTCGTTAGCAGTGAGATCCGAGTGATCAGTTTTACGAGGTGTTTTTTGGAAAGAAAAACGAAAAAGAAACATGAAAAAGAAACACTGCCATTTTTGTAAAAGTAAAAATAATTGAAAGAAAGAGAACACAAAATTGTTTGCAAAAGCTGTCCTTTATTAACGATGAAAATAATTGCGAAATGTAACTAAATGGATGGTCCTACAGATGAGTCATTACACCTTGGTCAAAGTGTAAGACTTTGTTATGCATGTGATAAAAGGAAAACAATAAAAATTACTCCTTCAGTAGAGTAAACCGGACGACTTTTTCAGACGACCAATTGTCGAGCTTTTCTCCTGGGACACACGGGCGAATCCAGCTATCTAAGTCACAGTCACTGTCAGCCTTGTCTTCATCTGCAGCATTGACGGTGTGGGGAGAAACCAAACCCCCGCTGGAGAAAGTACCGGCTTCATTCTTCTGAGACCCCGGAGTATACCCCAATCCAAACTTGTCTTCTTTTATGATTGGCTCCACAAATTTGCCCCAGCCTTGGGCATTACCAGCCTTAACCACTTCAACAGCTTGCTTGTATGAAGAGATAGAAGTCCCGACCTTCTCAGACTCAGGTGAAAAGACAGTTTCGGGCGCGACCTCACTGATGTTTATGGCTTCGAAGCCCTGACACAGCATCTCATGCATCTCGCCATCCATCTCCACATACTTAAATGTAGACAGGTGGCTAACAAAAATATCCTCTTCACCACAGACGGTGACGATCTGACCTTCTAGTCCATATTTGAGCTTCTGGTGGAGAGTAGAAGTAACAGCACCGGCAGCGTGAATCCAGGGTCGACCTAGCAGACAACTATAGGCAGGCTGGATATCCATCACATAAAAGGTACTCTTGAATACCTGCGGTCCAATATTAACTGGCAACTCAACTTCGCCACAAACAGCTCGCTTAGAGCCATCAAAAGCCCTTACAACTAAATTACTCGGCCTCAGGGTGGCATCATCGCAATCCAACTTCGTTAAGGCTTTCTTTGGGAGAACATTCAAAGAAGAACATGTATCAACCAAAACATGGGAAAGCACCGTCCCTTTGCATTCCATTGTGATATGCAAGGCTTTGTTGTGATTCCTGCCCTCAGATGTTAGGTCATAATCGGTGAAACCTAGCGCATGGCTAGTGTGTACATTCGAAACTACCGACTCCAGCTGGTCAACAGTTATCTCTGGGGGAACATAAGCCATATTCAGTACTTTCAACAAGGCTGCTTTGTGTGCCTCAGAGCACATCAATAGTGAGAGAATGGAGATCTTTGAGGGTGTCTGATTTAGCTGGTCGACTACCTTGTAGTCACTTTTCTTGATAATCCTCATAAACTCATCCACTTCCTTCTCGAATGCGGTCTTAGGAGGAGCTTCCTCGGTAGTAACCTCTTCGGTGGATACCTGTTTTCCTTTAACCTTGGCAGCTACCTCAGCTTCAGCATTCGTGCGTAATGTTGATGGTGCAAATAGGCGTCCACTGCGAGTGAAGCCACCAATTCCTCCAACATTGTCTACAGCGGAGCTACCAATGTCAATGTCTTCTTCGTTAACTTTCTGCCCCTGGCAGTAGATATCAGCCCCATAGTGCCACGGGATAGCACTGTCTTTCTCATACGGAACAGGTCCTGGTACCGTGATGGTGACCGGACCAATCAAAGTCGGTTGAGGGTTGTCAGAGTAAATTGGTGCTGGACTTTCTGGGAAATATATTGTTGTCGGAGCGGGTCTCTCGGGACCATATATTTCTTCAGGAGTGAAATAAAATGTTACTGTCGAAACATCATTCTTCACTGGACGAGTCTGATCGAACTGAAGACAACCTTCATCTATAAGTTGTTGAATACCCCTTCTCAAACTATCACATCCGTTCTCAGACAATTTCTGCACTCTTCCCTACAGCCCGGGAAAATCCGTCCTTTCAAGAGTCGGTCTTTGACCACCGATAGCGAAGTCTTCACTTTAGTCACATCAGAAACCAAATTCAAAGTTTCCTCACTATCAACAGCATTAATCCTCTTCCCGCCGTGAGCTGGCATCGGGTTTTGGATAACATTAGGCACCGGAGAAAAATTAATGGCCTGGGCATCTCTCAAATCTTGTACCTTTAGTTGGAGAGCCTTGCAATTATCTGCAGTATGGCCAGGTGCGTTGGAGTGAAAAGCACATCTGGCGTTGACATCATAACCTCTAGGCAAATTATTGGGATCGACCGGTGGGGCCAGAGTTCTCAATGTAACCAGATTCATGTCAATCAGCTTGGGAAGTAATACAGAATAAGGCATTGGGATTGGCTCAATGACCCTGTCCGCCTGCCTTGGACGTTGTTGATAGGCTCTCTACTGACCCGGATTACCTCCTTGTTGTTGATTGTTGTACCTGGGTTGCTGTTATGGATGATACTACGGTTGAGGAACAGGTGTTGGAATAGTGACTGCGACCACTTGATCTTGATAATAATTAGGGCGTCCTCTGCCCCTGCCTCTGCCGGCATATACAACGCTCGTCTCACCTTCTCTTCTTCGCTGACCGTTACTAGTAAACGGTTTCTTGGGAACTGATGAGTTGGAAGCACTGTTGTCTTGAATTCGGCCCATCTTCAACAGACTCTCGATCCTTTCTCCAGCAATCACTATCTCTGCAAAGTTGATTGACGGGCAAGCAGCCAATCTCTCGATATAATTTCCTTGAAGAGTGTTCATGAACATGTCCGCCATCTCCCTTTCAGACATAGGGGGTTGGACGGATGCAGCAATCTGTCTCCATTGCTGAGCATATTCTCTAAATGTTTCCTTGGCAGTCTGAGACATTCCTTGCAACAAGGTCCGATTTGGAGCCATGTCCAAGTTATATTGATATTGCTTGATAAAAGCCTCTGCCAAGTCTTTCCAGCTCTTGATGGTAGTGTGAGACAAATGAGAATACCATTCACGAGAAGCTCCAGTTAGACTGTCTTCAAAATAGTACATCCACAGCTTTTCATCTTCCGTGTGAGCTCCCAACCTTCCCAAATAAGATTGGAGATGAGTGCGTGGGCAAGAAGCCCCGTTGTATTTCTCAAAAGTAGGGGGTTTGAACTTGTGAGGGATCCTTACTCCCTGAACCAGACCAAGATTGGTGACATCAAAACCTAAGGGATTTTGAGACTCCAAAGATTTGAGCTTCTCAGCAAGCTCATCCATACGGCGAGTGGTCTCGAGGGCCTCGTCGTGCAAAGAAAATTGATCGTACTGACAATCTTCAGTAACGGGGCGCCCGTTAATTTGAATCCCTTGATTCACATTATACCTTCCGCCAATACCATTCCCAACATTTCCCGTGTTGCCAACATTACCCGGGTTTCCACCAACATTTGCGTTACCCGCGTTTCCAGTGTTCACAGGGTTATCAGTGTTCCCAGGGTTACCAAGGTTCCCCTTAGCACTTGGTATTTCCACCTCTGGATCGGGCCTCGGTTGCTCAACCAATTCCTTCAGCTTCGCCTGGCCTTCTGCCATACCAGTCATCAATGTCATGAACTGATCCATCCTTTCACGCATATCAGCCAGTTCTTTCTGTATCTGGTCCATTGCTAGTCGTGGACGGTTTTCCTTTGTCGAGTACCTGTGAACTCGCTTGGGACCAATAACTGCCTGCAACAGGGAACAAACATTAGACACTGCGGTGACACCTGCAAAACAAACAAGGGTTAGTATGTATGGTATGCGATGCACTGCTTATTCGATTTTAAGGCCCTCCGTTAAAAAGGGAATACCCTGCAAATGAATAAGCATGAGATGTTGGATGCAAATATGCAGATGATGTTATGCAATGCAATGGCATGTCAATCAGGATGGCTGGATCCGCTTGAACATCTGTCAGGTTGCACTGCCTGGAGAGAAATTAAGAGGATCAATCAAAGCACACCAAACAAAGGTCATGGGATGGATCATGTTATCCTTAATATCAACCATCCATTTTTTGGTGGATTATGGTTTACACCTTATCAACACCCAAGTTTCATTGATATTAAGGATACCTGAACGGATCAACCATGAATCAAGGGTTTGTTGCAAGTCACGAGCATGGAGTTTAGGTTAAGAACCACCCAAAGGGAGTGTACTAAGGTTTAAACCTGCCAAACATGTTCTACAAAAGGTTCCCATAGTCATAATCCCATATTTCGGATATTATCGGAGGAAGGACTACTCGTATTCCAAAAATATTCTCAAGAGAGACTCTTATGAGTATAGTATCGCGTAACAATCGTATCAAATCTTACACTTGAACGACTTTCGCACTACGTCCTACGAATAGGACAAGATGGGTTTGGTAAACTAAGGTCCTTGGCTTCTAAGGTCTATATTGGAAAAAAGTAATGTCTAACCACAACTTACTTGTGTGACATTATTGATCCCAACATGACCTCCACCAAGTGAATGGGCTTGCAAGTCAACTTGCTAAGGAATAACTTCACACAAGTCAACAAGACTATGCCATTCTCCTATTCTAAGTGCACTCGAGTTCGGGTATAGAACTCATCTCACAAACAGAACCAACAGATATGGCAGTCATATTTACACATTGAAATAAAGCAGGTAAATACTGAAAGATAAATAACTGTACAAAAGAATAAACACCCAATAAAGAAACAACCTACAAAAGCTAGGAGGGACTCGCTTAGAGAAACCGGGTCCCCAGCAGAGTCGCCAGCTGTCGCAACCTGAAAAATGGAATGCGAAAAAAAAACAACCGGCGAAGAAAGACAGGAGAGTCGCCACCGTGTGTTATTTATCCCAAAGGAGGGAAAGGAAATGCTCGAAGTAAACCTGGAAAAAGGAAAGGACAAGACAGGGTCTCGCAACCAAATCTTGGGTTCGGGAGTCGATTATGCGAAGGGAAGGTATTAGCACCCCTACGCATCCGTAGTACTCTACGGGATCCACTTTTGTAGTTCTTGTCTAAAGGGTGTGGGTTTATCTAATGTGTTATTTACTAAAAAAAAAGGGGTCAAAAGAAAATGACTCGCACGGATGTCGCATCCACTGCATACGTATCTCATCTGAATATGAGAATCAGAGTCTTCGTAGCTCGGCTACCTAGGGGTTAAGGGTAATTGTGCTCGCTAAGACATCGCGTCTTATGCCTACGTATCTCATATGGAATGAGAATCAGAGCAAGTCGTAGTTCGGCTAACTACGGGGTTATGGATTGGGTTTTGGACGAACGACGTTACTACGCAATCTACCGGATGCTCGACCTTTGGAGACTTACTCGCCTGTAGTAGAAGGAGTTAACGTGTTCTTAGGAGAAGAAAAATCAATGAATTGGTTGGGTTAGGGATGCTCATGCAAAAGGGAAATCCTAGACGAAGGAACTTGCATAAAGTAAACATACAAAACATTGCCTTCTATCGAGGTCTTCCAGCTAAGAAAGCGGTAAAAATACGGGAAAATGTAAAAGTACCACACGGATAAAGATCCGAAGTAACAGTAATTAACGGAACAAGGAAACCCTGAGATCCTCCCAAGCTAACACCATCAAAGAAAGTGAGTCAGTACAGGTAATCGGAATGAAGCCTCCAGGCGGTATCCCACAAATAAAGTGGAACACCAGGCAAACCATCTCTGCATGAGTCATATGAGCCCTCACAAAACAAAACTCAACAAACAGGTTAGAAAACAAAATAGGGTAACCAAGAGTTGCCCCCAAATCAAAATATAACCACATGAATCATGCCATTAAAATTCACAAAAAGCTCACAAAAAGCAACCAAGGGTAGGAGGCCTAAACCTCTTGTCAAACACATGCATCAAAAGGGTATCAAATTCACCCATAATACCTCATACATTTAGAGCATTCAAATTAAAGGCATAAAGATGATGGATATATGGCAAACCTGGTTGGAGAGATCGGTTGAAATCAAATGGCACGGCTGGATTTGCAAACCAATGTTAGGGTTTTCTTGAGCTGAAAGTGTGTGATTCAGAATGAACCTTTCAGAGTTGCCTGGAGGTTGCTACAGATTAATTCTCACTCTCTCTGTCTAGGTTTCTCTTCAGGTTTTGTTCCAAGGAAACCTCAGAGTGTTTTTGCTTCTCTTCCTTTTTCTGTCTGTTGTCCCTCTTTTTTATAACCTGATTTTCATGGCTTTGTGGGCTCAAATGAGAGAGGTCCAAGTCTGAGGTTTTTTATTTTATTTATTTATTTATTTATTTATTAATTTTCCGTTTTCTGTTTTTTTTTTCGTTTCTTTTTTCGTTTTTCGTTTTTTTTTCGAAACGCGTGGGCTTCGCCTAGCGAGCATGACAGTTCATGAACAAACTTTTGCTCCTTCAAGATTAACGTTTTGACTGACGAATAGACCTCTATTGGAAGTAACTCAAGTCTTTCCCTTGTGTTGACTGATCATCTAAATAGAACCCACAAAGTGTCCTGGATGATGTTCAAGCTTCTTGGAGCTAATCCCGATTGACATGATGAAATGCAATGTATCTAATGTTAAATGACCTAAAAATGAATGCGTGAATAAGGTGGGCAAATTTTGGGGTGTTACAATTAGCACTTGAGTCTGCAATATCTTCAGGAACATCATTCATAGATGTTTCAACATCATCTGTGACATCAACTTCTTTAGTTGAGTTATAAACAATAATATTTATGGATTCCATCATCACCTTAGTTTTGGAGTTAAATACTCTATATGCTCTACTGTTTGTAGAGTATCCTAGAAAAATTCCTTCATCACTTTTAGGATCCATTTTTCTCCTCTGCTCACGATCTGCAAAAATATAACATTTACTTCCAAATACATGGAAATACTTCACAATTGGCTTTCTTCCTTTCCACAGTTCATAAAGTGTAGCAGATGTACCTGATCTGATAGTCACTCTATTATGGATATAACAAGCAGTGTTCATGGCTTCAGCCCAAAAATGATATGGTAGTTTCTTAGCATGAAGCATGGCCCTGGCACATTCTTGAATAGTCCTATTCTTGCGCTCAACCACACCATTCTATTGAGGGGCGACGGGTGAAGAGAACTCATAACTAATCCCTTCAGAAGTGTATAATTCATTAAACTTGTTGTTTTCAAATTCCTTCCCATGGTCACTTCTAATTCTGACAATACCATAATCCTTCTCTCTTTGAATCTTTTGACAGAGTTCTTTAAATACTTCAAACACTTCAAACTTCTCTTTGATGAAATTCACCCAGGTGAACCTTGAGAAGTCATCAACAATGGCATAGGCATACCTCTTTCTTCCAAGACTTTCAACATGTATAGGTCCCATCAAGTCCATATGAAGTAGCTCCAGAACTTTTGAAGTGGTAAGATGTTGGAGCTTCTTATGTGACATCTTTGTTTGCTTCCCAATTTGACATTCATCACAGATTCTTCCTTCATCAAGTTTCAGCTTAGGAATACCTCTGACTGCTTCCTTTGACAAACCTTTCATATGTAAGTGACCAAGCTTTTGATTCCATAGCTTAGCTTCATCTTCTTTTGACATCAAGCACGTGGAGAACCAATCTGTTTCTTAAGGAGTCCACAAATAGCAATTATCTTTTGATCTGGCTCCCTTCATGATAACTTCATTTTTCTGATTTGTTACCAGACATTCAGATTTAGTAAAGTTAACTTAGAGACCTTGGTCACATGGTTGACTAATACTTATCAAATTAGCAGTTATCCCTTTAACAAACAGTACATCATCAGACTAGGCAATCCAGGATAGTCCAGCTTTCCAACACCCTTTATTTCACCTTTTGATCCATCTCCAAAAGTGACATAGCTAGTGGAATATAATTTAATATCCACCAAGAATTTCTTGACACCAATCATGTTTTCAGAACACTCACTATCAAAATACCAATCCTCTCTAGCATAGGCTCAGGGAGGTGTGAGCTATGAGTCCAGAAGTACCATTTCTGAGAATCCACTTTTTCTTTTCTTTAACAATAGTTTATTTTCTTCTGGTTTGTGAAACAGGTTTGGGATAGTGTTAGATGGAAAATTTTGGCTAAGGGAAAAGCCAATTTCGACACGGAGTTCTATCGGAAGCTCCTCAATAGAAAGGTGGACGAGGCTGTCGATCGGCACATACAAAGCTTGGGTCGAAGTCGAAAGGTTCTGACTGGAAAATGGGAACGTGGGCACGTAAAGAGGTCATGGGTAGTTATGCGCCAAAATGAGGGAAGTGGACCGACACGTGGTACCTCAAGAGGGCTTTGTAACCTCCCGACGGTTATTTTGACCTAGTATTTAAGCCAATCTTAGGTGAGAATTCAAAGGTGGCAATTTGAACATTTGCAGTAGGGGTAAAGCTTGAAGTACCAAAGTGCTTACGAGAAAAAAGTTACCCTCCTCACAAACAATGTATTTTGCCTCCACTTTATAATTACAAGTCATTTAATCTTCGCAAAGCTTATCTTTTATCTTGTCTCATTTATCGTTTATCATCTTTCTTTCAGTACTTTATTGTTTCTACTTGTCATTTTACCTTTATTATTTCCTTGACTCGTCAAGAGTCTCATTTACACCATTTCAACCAGTCAGAAACATTATTTAATAAACAACCATACACCAAAAACACTAAGTCTAGAACTCCTTAGTCGGTCCTGCAAGTAAACCTTATATAGGAAGGCTAGAGATTATTACGCAAAACAACAAATTGGCACACCCGATGGGAGCTCGATAGTGTTAAGTTGTATGCGATTGCGTAGTGGAAAAATGACGTCTCCTAGACCCCACGAAGAAACGTCTTCGACGGGAGACACAATGACGCCCCAGGCCGCTGACACCGGCTCTAGTATGGCGTCGACGGTTTCAATAGCGTTTGTAGGACCAATTCTTCCGTCGCGTCAGCCACAAGCGCCAACACCGACAACCATGGGAACTATGGGGCAACATATGCCGAGTTACACGACTCTCATACATAGAACGTTGGAATGCCGACGAAGTTTATGGAAAACATGCATAACCTCGGTTCGACTTACAACGATACATCATCATTGCCATTCCCTTGTTATCAAGGGTTTGGACCTTTGGCAACCCCATTTGGTCGGCCCCCGGGGTTCGGATTGACATCTCAATCAGTCCCAACATTTACGTCAAGCTCCGTCGTCGTTATGAGACAACAAATGGACGAAAGTAACCATGAAATGGTACACATGCTAACTCAGCAAATGGGTACTATTTTAAAGCCTTTGATCCAGGATTCGACGCAGAGTTATCAACAGTTGGCGACCCAAATGACCAAGATTGGAGACTTTTTGGGAGCTCCAAGGGCTCAAGTACGTCAAAATCCCACGCCTCCTCCTCGACCAGAGACTCCGGTTCGACAAGAGGAGATGACAAACAATGCTGTCGAACAAGAATACCAGGAATTTTAACACATCCCAAGGGTGGCACGAAGACCCCCCGTGGTACTGGTTAATCGTAACTAGGATCCCGACCAGGTGGTTCGACAAGATCGACACGACGCAACCATAGAGGAACAAAACCTAGAGGCTATCGTCAAACGAATCATAATGCGAAATTGAGTAAGTCCTTGCCTCCAACGGCCGACCTACTCGTCGCCTCTACCATATTTTGTCTTACAGACATAGTTGCTAAGAGGATGGAAAGTCCCTAAGTTTACTAAGTTCACGGGGGATACTGTAGAATCCACCGTCGAACATGTGGTGAGGTACCAGGCCGAGGCTGTTGACATAGCAAACAACGAGGACTTGAAGTTGAAATACTTCCCAAGTTCTCTCACGAAAAATATGTTTACCTGGTTCACAACGCTACCGCCACAGTCAATCCAAACATGGACACAGTTAGAACAATTGTTCCATGAACAATTTTACATGGTACAATCAAAGATCAGCCTTAAAGAACTAACTAGCGTTAAGCGAAAGGTCGTTGAGTCAATTGATCAGTACCTGAACAGGTTTAGACTATTGAAGGCGCGATGCTTTACTCAAGTCCCTGAACACGAACTAGTCAAAATGGCGGATGGGGTCTAGATTATTCTATAATGAAGAAGCTGGATACCCAATATCTTAGGGATATGGCCCAATTGGTTGATAGGGTTCGACGTATCGAACACTTGAAAGCCGAAAAGTCTAAGGCGGGTCAATATCATAAAAAAGAGAAAGTGTCATACATCACGGTCGAAGGAGGCTCTTTCGACAATGAAGATATAGTCGACGGGAGTGAGGTCAACGTGGTGTAACTTACGCCCGGACCTCCATATACGTGCAAGGTTTTGAAACCATCTGTAAGACCCCAATTTTGACCCTAAGATCCCTCATGCACTTCCATCATATGCATTAGCATTGGGATCATACCTTGGCATAATCCTTCCCCCATTCTTCATTGGGTTTGCTTTAGAAGAGATCACCAAGAACTATGTGATTGTATCTGTGATACGGTGAACTGACTTTGTGTTTTTGCTTTGAAAAGCAATGTTGCGGATAGCAAGAGTCGCCACCGACTTTTCTTTTATCCAATAAGGAAAGGCGGAAAAGAACAGGAAATACCTTGATTAGATTTTGAGTTCGGGAGGGGCATTATACAAAGGGAAGGTGTTAGCACCCTTTGTATCCATGGTTATCCATGGGCTCTTAATTGCTTAACTCGCTTATGTTTTCCTTGTTTGAGAAAGTGTTTGAGAAATGTGGTGTGTTTAGAAAATATTTTGAAAGGAGAGTTTAACTTTCTAATGATTCTTGTACGAATGTATACAAAGTGTTTATCTCGTTTGATTTTGAAAGATGTTTAGAAAAAGATAACTCGGCGATGATGCTGGTGCAAATGTATACCAAGTGGTGATTTTCTAAAAGATGTTTTGAAAAGTGTGAGGTGTGAAAAGTATTTTAAGCTGTGAGCAAGCATTTAAGAGTTATACCTAACCAAGGTCTTTATAGGTATTTCCTATCCTTAGGAGGGTAAAACTGTCCTTACTATTGAGAAGTAAGTAGTCTTATCCTTTGGATGTAAAGGGACATCGTGGGGTCGTCGATTGGCCATTGAAGGCAACATTTGTAAGGATACCTTAGCATTCGAAGGGACGATCATCATTTAATCGTAGGCTACAACGAAGGGTCATCGAGGGACAAAGTCATATATTCGAAGGCAACGTTCGAGGGACAAGGTCATATATTCGAAGACAACGTTCGAGGGACTATGATTTATCTTGTAGGGACATTGACCTTTTGATCGAAGGGACTATGACTTATCTGTTTAGGGATGATGATGATTTAATCGAAAGGGTCTTTGCTAAGGGTATCCCCACATTCGCGGGACATGACCGTAATATCGTAAGGCACCAAAGAGAGGGTTACCCTAGAGGTGCAAGTGTGGAAATGATTGGATTCAGATATATTATCTTGAATTAATTTATCTAAGTTCGATTATTTATCTTTCCATGCAATCCTATTAGCATACATCTAGACAGTTATACTCACAGTATGGAAAAATTAAAGTGTGAAAAATAAGACTACGCTATTACATGGCTTTGGGATAGGGGGTACATAATTTAAAAAGGGATATAGAATATCTAAATCTTAATTAACGAGTACAAAATTAAAAGGGCATAGAAAGTTCATGACAAATGAAATAAATAAAATAAATTTAAGAATGAATTAAGAATATTTTTAGTCTATAATAATAGAAACTTTTTTTTTTATGAATTTATGGAAAAACTTAGACTAAATTGATAGAAATTTTAAAATAAAAGAGAAAGAAAAAATATAATTAGATTTATTTTAATAATAGAAAAATAGTGGTGAATTAATTATAGTGGAAAGGGAGCAAACATAGTAAAAACACTGAAAAGCTAAAAAATAGGTCCTGGAGGCTTGAACCCAGGACTTCTACATTGCAATGGGGGGGAGCTACCAACGAGTCATATTGGTCCATTCGTTATTTATTCGCCTTCATTAAAATATATATTAATTCTACATGGATTTTTCCATTCTGACACAATACCACAATGCATGTTACAACTTTCTCTCTTACGGCAAGCTACTTTATTTTTTCTCATGTTGTTTCTTTCATGTGAATATAACAAATCTGTAACTTCATCTTATATCAAACCACACACATAAAATAAGATCATATGTAATCATCATGCAATAATAAAAATAGTCATGCACAAATCAAGAAGCTTATATTATTTTACTCATGTATTAGTTCTCTTTACTGCAAGTGATAATGATAAAACAAACCTTACACATACATGTTAAAGACAATCAATGATTTATATTATCACCATTATTATATAATAACAACATGTGAAATAAACATAATCATGCTAGAAACAACACTCATATAATAATAAATAAATGGCAGATATAATTCTTTAATCATGCAAACAGAATTTCTCCAACATGCTATGACATATCAAGAACAGATGCATACTTGAATAAAGCAATATCAACATCCACCAAACCATGAATACATCATCTCAATATATATATTAAACCAATATTATTCATGCATGAATTAAGGAGTATTGCAAGGTAATCATGCTGGATGCAAATTCCCTAATGAACACTTACTGGGGATTTGATTCTTCTAGCTTGCTCACTGTATGTGTGTTATTCTTATTCAGGCTATGAGTGCTTTATGGTTGCTTCTCTTTTCCCTACCCGTGAATCTTCTTGCTTCTGCCTTGCCTTGTGTATCTTCTTCTGCTGTATCTCTCCTCTTTTTCGTCTTTTTCGCTGCAGCCATATGAAGTATTTATAATGGTGTGGATTAGGGTTTAACCTTGCTAAATATTTGGATCCCTTCCTATACTTTAGGGTTTAACCTTGCTAAATATTTGGATCTCTTCCTATACTTTAGGAGAGTTAGGGTTTAACCTTGCTAAATATTTGGATCCCTTCCTATACTTTAAGAGAGTTAGGGTTTAACCTTGCTAAATATTTATTAAATACAAATATTATTATAAATAATGAATGATTTAAATAAAAATTAATTTAAATTTTAGTTACATAATTGAATTAAAATTTAAACCTATTTCTATTTTTACTTTCATCATTTTAAAAAATATCAAAATTATTCTTACTTATATCAACCAAAATTATTTTATAATTTATGGGCTTTTAAAAAATGTTACTCTTATAAATAAATTTTATTAAGTAAAAAACGTGAATTACTAAATAAATACTATTTATAAATAATGAATAAATGGAACATGAGTCACTAAATTATAAAAAATAGTTATTATAATTTAATGAGCTTTAACAAATAAAATTAATTTAAAATTTTAATTATACAATTAAAATTCAAATCTATTTTTATTTATCATTAAATTAAAACTATTATATATATATATATATATATATATATATATATATATATATATATATATATATATATATATATATATATATATATATATATATATATATATATTTATATCATACAGATAATCAAAATTATTATTATTTTTTATATCTGTATCACATAATAAATAAATTAAAATTTATAATTTATATGAGAATGTATGCTAATGAATGAATGCAAATGTGAAATGAATGCCATGCATGAATCAATTTATCATAAAAATTAACAGGCAAATTTTGGGGTATGACAGTATCATACTTGTATTTTATCATTTCACTAACCAAAATACCAAAAACATGTCTTTGCATTCGCCTAACTCTTTTGTAGGTAGGGCATGATCTCCATTAATCTATCAAGTTCACATATAGGGTTTGAGACCCTCATGACAAAGAGCACAACCATGGATTGATTCAAGGATGGTCATAAGCATCTTATATGAGTCCCAATGATCTCTACATATTATATTGATCAAGTTTTCTTCAAGGGTTTGAGGGTGATTTGCCTTGGAAACCATAATTTGATTGGGTATCTTGAGTAACTTCTCCAATAAGCTATCTCACAAATTGATCAAATTTCTCAAGGGACACTTCAAAATTCATCATCTTATTCATATATTATCTACCACGAGCCTATAAATTCAAAATAATTGAAGATTAGCAAGTTGGTTGATGGTGGTTGGCCAGATGAATTCATCTAATCAAAACTGGGTCTCCCTAGACCCTATCTCCTACAATTTTCACCATATAAAAATTCTTCCAAGAGAAAACTTACTCTAAACAACTTTCATGTTGATACCTAGAGCTATTTTTGCTTGGAAACTCTTTTTTTTTTGTTGAAACATTATAGGTCATTTTGTCTAAACCCTAATTTGAAAGTCAACTTCCCAAGGCCATAACTTACTCAATTTTTATAATATGAAAGATTTCCAAGTTGCACAATCAAATTCAAGAGGTCTAATGCAACTTTTATGTTTGGAGTGAGAGCTAATTCAACTTTTATGAGCATGTGATATGAGGTTACATTATAGGTCACTTTTGACCTATACCATTGATCAAGTGATTTTTCCAAAATTTAAAAATGCATAACTCTATCATTTCAAATCCAAATGACATGAAATTGGTGACCATTTTGAAGGTCTTTGAAAGATCTACAACATTGATGAAGACACTTTCTCATTTGAAGCTCGCATAAAAAGTTAAGCAAGGTGGAATATTGATACATATGGCTTGACACTTAGAAAAAATTTCAATATGTTAAAATTTGCAAACTTCCACCTCAAAATTCTTCAAGTTCCAAGCTCCAAATGGAAAAGTGTTGAACATGAAAGTTTCTCCTCTTGATCTAACCTTTCCAAAAAGTCCAAGTTAATTCATTTTGGACAAGAAATGAATAGGTTGCACATGACTTGAACATGGTATCATCATTTGGCAAGATTGAACTTCAAACATCCATGCACAATTGCCTAGCATTCCAACATGACTTCAGCCTTGCTTACACTCAATTATGGATCAGGTGGAGTGATTTCATGGGCCTGCACCCGCCCATGCACTCATGCAACACACATTACTAATTTTGGAAGTTCACTTCAAGTGTGCAAATATCAATTGAATTGGCTATAAATAGAGCTCCATATGCTCAGAATTTCACACACATTCGCGCCGACTTTAATCCCAAACCTCTAACCTTCTCATTCCAAAGGATAATCCTGAGAATTTCACTTGAAATTGAGTTTGAATTCTCATTGTTTTGAGATTCAAAACTCCAGGGATCCAAGACCTTTGGAGCATTCAATTCTTCTTCTGCAAGCATTTTGAGTGAGATCAAGCACGAGCCAAGGCAAGAACAGCTGAATTTAGACCTACATTGAAGGTATTTTCCAGAAATTTTAATCTCTTCGATTCTCTCTCAATCTTGCTCAATTCTCTTGATTCTTTGGTTGTCTGAAGTCCTACCAATGTAGGCAAGAAGATTGAGTTACTTTGAGGCCAAATCGAAGCAACTCAGTTCTTGTACCTCAAATTTCAACTCCATGTATCTCTCAATATACTTGGAGTTAGGATAAATTGAGGTCAGATTCGTGCTCGGTGCCATTTTTACTTTGAAATCATGTCCTTCTTTTTAATTTTGGTGATGGTTATGACTGAACCAGTCCGGCGAGGCTCGCCTGAGAAGGAGACCGGAGTTGTAGCTCCGGTGGTGAGTTGGCGTGTTCAGAGCCACATGATCCATTTGAAATGAAATAATCTCGTGTGTTGGTTTGAATGACCTTTCCTGCGGCGCGCTGACTCAGGCGTATCGTGGATTGCGTGCTTTGTGACCACTTGATCTGCCATCTCAATTAATGAGGAAGATCAAATGGTCCACGTTTTTTCTGATCATTTAATTTTCATTTTAATCCTTTTATTTTCATTAATTCATATTAATTTTAATATTGATCCAAAAAATATGGGAGTTTCACCAAAAAATTTCAAATAATTTCCTCTTTCATATTCTGAATTAAAATTATTTTTTGGATCATTATTAATATTTTTCATGATTTAATTGATTTTGCATTTGTTTTTAATTGTTTAAAAATACTTTTAAATGTCCAAAAATTATGAATTTTTTTCTCCAAGGACATTTGACCTTGTTTGACCTATGCTAAATCTCATGACCATTTCTTTGGTGTTTTGATGAGATTTTAGGAATTAGACAAACCATATTTAATTTAAATGTCTTATTTTAGTATTTTTAATTTGAATAAATGCCAAATAAATTTGTTGATCAATTGTGATGACTTATTTGAGTTTGATTATTGTTGTTGGACCTTGGTCAAGGTTGATTTGACTTTGTTAAATTAATATCATTGGATTTAGGGGATTGATGGAATGTATATTCCATCTCCCAAAATAAATGAATGATATTAATTTGGTAAAAGCCCTCCTTTGACCAATTTGTGTTTTCACCTATTCCCCTCCCACTTCATCTCATTCCCCTTCTTCATTCATTCATTCCATTTGGCCTATGATATCTCAAAATCCTAAGACTAGTTGATTAAAAAATTGACATGAGTATGGATGAGATTAGGCCACACTTTTTGCATATTCTTTTTGTGTGTGGTATGTTTCATGAGCATAATCTATTATACTATGTCTCTAACATGCATTAACACCAAAATTCTATTGCCCGGCCTCAAATAGTTGTGACTTCTACATAAGTCCAATTACGATTGCTTAACATAGTGCTAAATTTGTGACATAAAAACCATAAGCATTCTAGTTAGTGAGATTGTAAGTCTCCCCTCTTTCATGGTATTGTGTGGAAACTTGGCCTTTTTTCCTTCCTTTGGAAGATGTCTTGGTTCAAGGATCCATGCTTGTGATAAGTGGGTTGAGTGTTCTCCAAAGAATGTCTTAAAATGAAAAGGAAAAGCAAAACTATACTAACTTCTAACCTATTAACTACTAACTTTTAATTTCAAGCCCTTTACTTTAATGCCATTTAATTCTAGCTTTTATACATTTGCCATTGTTCATATCATTCTAATTGTATATGTTAATGCAATTTTCACTTTGTCCAGTTGGACCATATTGTGTGATATATTTTGTTTGTGTATACTTTCTTTGTTCGTGTGGTCTTTGACCATTAATGTACATAATAACAACAAAAACCATAAAAAACTTTTGTGTGGACTGTTGGCTTGATCTTGGATAAATGGGCTTAGAATTTAGGCAATATTCCTATGCTAAAGGACTTGGCCAATGCCAACTTATTTAGAAACCAAGTGCTTGCAATTTGAAACTTCATTTGATACATCATTGAAGATCCTTCTGAGTTCATCATCAACATGATCATTGTGAAGCTGTTATTTTGAACCTGTGACTTGTGAAATTCATTTGTTACATGGGCTATTTTGAAGAAGATCATGGAATGGATAAGCTTGGATGTGGCCATCTTTATTTGATGCCTTTTCTCTTCAAGATTAATATGATTGTGCATTTGTGTGTTGCTTGATTCTAAAAGTCCAAGAGAATTCTGGGTTTCTATTGACATTCTTATCTATTGGATTGCTACCCATTTGGTCAGATCTTTTCAACTCTAAACTTTAATTTTGTACATAGGATAGTCTCTTCATCTTCTCCCCACTTTCTTTAATTTCAAAATCTCTCCCTCCCTTTTCAAAAACCTTCTTTGATTGAACTTATTTTGTTCTAAATTTTGACCACTTTGCAGAAAGATAGAAACTTTGACCTTATGCCATTGTATTTTCAAACTTCTTTTCTTAAATCAAACTTGTAAATAAATTTAACTATACTTTACTTAAACTTTCAAAAAGTCAAAAAGAACTAACTCATTCAAACTTTTCTTGGGCCTTTGTGCCTTTCAAACCTAAATTTTGTTAAAAGCAATGCATCCATTTTGAAATTTGTATCACGAACTACGAGGTTTTGATCCCTCATTTTTATGTTGGTACGTAGGCATAAGACCGAAGGTCTTGTCAAACACAAAAAGATAATTAATGAATTCTTTTCTCATCCCGCCATTCTATTTGTTTGTAAACATCACTTTATACCAAGTACATATGCACCCAAAAAGGGCTTCCTAGGAGTACCTAGGACCCTTTGGGTGCTAACACCTTCCCTCTGTCTAACCAACCCCCTTACCTGTAATCTCTGACATTTTATTAGTTTTGATTTAACTTCTTACTCTTGGGTTTTGTTCGTACTTTTTCCCTTTTCCCTTGGAAACAATAAAAGCGCGATGGCGACTCTTGTTATTTGATCTCTAGCTTATCCATAGCTTAATGATCATGAATTTACCGCTACAGAAATTAAGTGGCGACTCTGCTGGGGAGTAGTCTCCAGTGGGTTTAGCCTACTTTTTATGTGTATATATTTGTATATATGTGATGTTTGTATATATGTATGTGTGATATAATCTGCTTGTTGTGCTTGGTGATCTCTGAGTGGTAAGATAAGTTCTAACCCAAACTTGAGTGCAATTAAGATAGGAGGATGGTATAGTCATGTTCGACTTGTGTGGAGTAGTCCTTAACAAGTTGACTTGAGACCCATCTGCTAAGTGGAGACTCTTTTGGATTTGGAAATGTCACACAAGTATTTGTGGTTAGCCATTACTATCTCTAATTGGGTCCGAGAAGCTGATGACCGTAGAACATCTACCCCCTCTTGGCCTATTTAGGACGTAGTGCGGAGACTGTTCAAGAGTAGACTTGATAACAGTTGTTACACGATACTACACTCAGATGAGTTTGTCTTGAGAATATTATGGGTCAATGAGTCAGTCATCTTAACCTGTAATATCCGATAGATGGAATTAAGACTCTGGGAACTTTTTAGAACATGATCTACAGGTTTTTATCCTTAGTTCACTCCTTTGGGATGGTTCTTACCCAGAATCCATGCTCGTGACTCACAACGAACCCTTGATTCTTGGTTGATCCAATCAAGTCTTGTCAATACCAATGGAGCTTGGGTGTTGATAAGGTGTAAACCATAATCCACAAAAATGGATGATTGATCTTGACAATGACTTGATTCATCCCTTGACCTTTATTTGTCTTCCTTGTGTGTGATCCCTTATTTGTGATTGTTTCATTCATGCATTCATGCACATCATAACATTCATCACACGAAAAATTTCAAGGAACTGAGGTATTATTTGCAAACATTTCAAGACCATGGATTACGGACGAAGGAACACTAAGAAGTACAGTTTCAGATGTCCCGACTTGAAAGAGTTAAGGAAGCTAGCATCTTTTGTATTAGATCCCTTGGACTTCAAACAACGTCATGAGAAGCTTTTATCAATCTTGTCTGCTGATGTGGTTGAAGGACTCTTGAGTGTGCTAGTGCAGTTCTATGATCCCTTCTACCATTATTTCAGTTTCCCAGATTATCAGCTTGTTCCCCGATCAAGTATTATTGTTGAAGCTCTTCACTTGAAGAAATCTGAGATATAGGCTCATTGGGTGAAGAAAGGAGGGTTATTTGGGTTGCCATCTGATTTCCTCATCAAGGAAGCTACTGCTTTTGCTCAAGCCGGTAGTGTGGATGCTTTTGAAGCTATCTTTGTGTTGCTCATTTATGGATTAGCTTTGTTCCCTAACACTGACGATTTTGTTGATGTTAACGCTATTAGACTTTTCTTGATTGGGAATCCTGTGCCTACATTGTTGGGTGATATGTATTTCTCTTTGCATCTAAGGAAGTCTAAAGGTGGTGGAACAATTGTCTGTTGTATCCCTCTTCTGTACAAGTGGTTTATTTCGCACTTGCCTCAGACGCCTGCTTTTGTGGAGAACAAACAATGTCTACGGTGGTCTCAGAGACTTATGTCTCTCACTAATGATGATATAGTTTGGTATGATCCGTCATTGAGCAATTTGGGTATTATTGATAGTTGTGGTGAATTCTCTAATGTGCCTCTCATTGGTACACAAGGAGGAATTAACTACAACCCTGCTCTGGCTCATCGTCAACTTGGGTTCCCCTTGAGAGACAAACCTAATAACACTTTGTTAGAAGGTCTTTTCTATCAAGAGGGTAAAGATCCCCAACATTTGAAGTATAAGATTGTGCATGCTTGGCATAATGTGCATAGGAAAGGAAGATCCGAGCTTGATCCGCACAATTGTGTAGCTTTGGAAGCTTACACTCTCTGGGTGAAGAAGAGAGCTTTGGAGTTGAAGATGCCTTATCCTTGTGAGAGACATATGTCTATGGTTGTGGTTGAGCCATTAACTCTCCCTAACCAAGATGTAGAGGAGTTGGAAGACGCGCTCGCCAAGATGAAGCAAGAGAAGGATATGTGGGAAGAGTGTTTCCGTGCTTTGAGCAAGAAGCATGAAGAGTTGCAATTGGAGTCTAAGGACAAAGATGCACTTATTGAGTTACTTGAAGACTGAGTGACGAAGAGACAGAGAGAGCCATAGGTTTCATATTCTGGCATGCCCTAGCCTTCCGTTGCTTGGAAGAAGATTGTTGATCAGCTTGTCCTGGAGAAGACTCAGATGAAGGCTTCTTTTGAGACCGAGATCCGTCGCATTCGAAGGAAGTACTTGCCTACATCCAGATCTTCTGACATTGTTGTTAGGAATCCTTAGGATGACTAGTATGCTTTTCTCTTGTATTTTTCATTTGGTTTCTGAAATTGTACTCAGTGTAATCCTTCCAATTTATATAAATAAAAAGAGATTTTTGGTCATATCAAATTGTTGCAATTGCCATTTAAATATATATATTTGCAAATAATATAGTAAGTTCCTTGAAAACAAAAATAATCAAGCATTGCATTTCATGCATCATTTGCATAAGCAGGTTTTCGCTAGATGTCTGATTGGTGTTTCTTCTATGCTTTAGCCAAGTTGACTCACCAATATAATACCCGAGCCAATCATCTGAGAATTATGAAGCATTTGGAGTAAGAGAACAAAGAGCTGAAGGACGAGATCGCCCGCCTGACTGCCATGATGGAGTCAGTTCTTGCTGCTCAGAGTCAATCTTCTCTAACACCTACAACTCCTCCCGCGAGGACTGTTACTTCAGAGGTGACTACATCTACCATGCCTACTGCTACTGCCCACTTCGCGCCAAATATGTCTTCCAGATTCCCGTGGGGAATTACACCCAACTCTGTGCCCGAAGGCTTTGCGCCTACTTTTGCTTCCATGCCGACATCTAGCCCGGCCATGACTGTGCCACCTCCCGTTGTGCACACCTTGCCTCGCGTAGAGGATACCATTTATCATTCCGAGCCGTCTGAGGGTCCGGATGTTTATGATAAGATGGATGAAATGAAAGATCAGTTTCTTGAGTTGCGCAAGGAAATGAAGACGCTGAGAGGTAAAGACCTGTTTGGGAAGAGTGCTACTGAGTTGTGCTTAGTGCCCAACGTCAAGATTCCAATGAAGTTCAAAGTGCCCGACTTTGAAAATTATAAGGGGAACTCTTGTCTGCTTAGTCATCTTGTGATGTATGCTCGCAAGATGTCTACTCAGACTGATAATGATCAACTGTTGATCCACTACTTCCAAGATAGTCTGACCGGCGCTGCACTTCGTTGGTACATGGGATTGGACAGTGCCAGCATTCGTACTTTCAATGACTTGGGGGAGGATTTTGTCAAGCAATATAAATACAATGTGGACATGGCGCCAGATAGAGACCAACTGAGGTCTATGTCTCAGAAGGACAAAGAGACATCTAAAGAGTACGCGCAAAGATGAAGGGAGTTGGTTGCCCAGATCACTCCTCCTTTGGAGGAAAAAGAGATGACAAAGATCTTCTTGAAAACTATGAGTTCACTTTACTATGAATGAATGATTGCTAGTGCCCCCAGTGACTTTACCGAAATGGTGAACATGGGGATGAGGCTTGATGAAGGAGTCCGAGAGGGACGTTTGTCAAGAGATGAGGCATCAACAAGCAAGAGGTATCGCAGTAATTTCGGTAAGAAGAAAGACAGTGAGGCGAACGCAATAAGCAGTGGGAGGCAGAGGAGGCCTCAGATCAGAAGGAACCCAACATCCCGTCAACATCATCATCATCAAGTATCCTCGGTAATTCAGGTATTTTCTAATCAACAAGCAACACCAGTTCAACAACAATAACATCAACAACAACAACCACAACAACGAACAAACACCTACAACAATAACAATACCAACAACAATCATCATCAACAGAACTTTGAGAGGAAGAAGGTCTTTTTTGACCCGATTCCTATGTCTTATGCAAGGTTGTATCCCTTGTTAGTTCTCAAGAACTTAATTCAACCGAGGAATCCACCGCAAATTCCAGAACCACTTACTTAGTGGTATAAACCTGAACTCCGTTGTGCTTTTCATCAAGGAGCACCCTTACATGATATTGAAAACTGCTATCCATTGAAGTATGAGGTTCAGAAATTAATGAAGAGTGGTATGGTGTCCTTCGAGGATCGTGCGCCAAATATGAAAGCAAACCCTTTGCCCGCCCATGGGAACTCTTATGTGAATATGGTGGACGGTTGTCCTGGAGAATTCAAAGTTTTTGATGTACGTTTTATCAAGAGGTCCTTAGTGCAGATGCATAAGGATGTTTGTTTGGTAAGTGAATGTGAGCACGACCATGATGGTTATGCTGTTTGTAGTGTTAACCCGAGGGGTTGCGAAGTTGTGAAAAGGGACATCCAATGACTAATGGATGAAGGCATGATTCAAAATTTTCAATCCCGTCATGTAGGTGACGACGTTAATGTCATAGTGCCCGTTTTCAAGCAACGAGAGTGGTTGGTAATCCAGTATGACTCCAGTAACAGCAACAGTCAAACATCAGTATCGCCGTTGGTAATACGGTTAGCGGGCCCAATCCTGTATTCATATGATAAAGCTGTGCCATATCAGTATAATGCTACAATGATGAAGGATGGTCAAGAGGTCCCGTTGCCTACAACCAGCTCAGTAGTGAGCATTGCTGATGTTACAAAGGTGACCTGCAGTGGTCGAGTGTTTGGGCCGGTGTTCCCAAAGGATAAAGAATAATCGATTGTTGGTAAGAAAGTGGAAGTGCCTGTTGTAGATCCAGTTGGCTGTTCAAAAGATAAGTCTGGTGAATCCACCAATTTGAAAACCAATGATGATGATGAGGTACTCCGACTAATCAAAAAAAGCGAGTTCAATGTGGTGGAGCAGCTGCTCCAAACCCCCTCAAAAATCTCAGTGTTGTCTCTGCTGATGAATTCTGAAGCGCACAGAGAAGCACTGCAGAGAGTTCTAGAACAAGCGTTCGTAGAGCATGATGTTACTGTGGATCAGTTTGATCACATTGTGGCTAACATCACCTCTTGCAATAATCTGAGATTTTGCGACGAAGAACTCCCTGAGGAGGGCAGAAACCATAATCTGGCTTTGCATATTTCCATGAATTGCAAGGAAGATGCTTTTTCAAACGTGCTTGTTGACACCGGGTCGTCACTGAATGTGCTTCCGAAGTCAACTTTGTCAAAGATATCTTATCAAGGAGCACTCATGAGGTATAGCGGTGTAATTGTCAAAGCCTTTGATGGTTCGCGCAAAACGGTAATTGGTGAAGTGGACCTTCCAGTCAAGATAGGTCCGAGTGATTTTCAGATTACTTTTCAAGTAATGGACATCCACCCAGCCTATAGTTGCTTATTGGGAAGGCCATGGATCCATGAGGCGGGAGCTATTACTTCCACGTTGCACCAGAAATTGAAATTTGTCTAGAATGGCAAACTGGTGATTATTGGTGGAGAGAAGGCGCTATTGGTTAGCCATTGGTCATCTTTCTCTTATGTTGAGGCTGAGGATAAGATTGGATCTCCGTTCCAAGCCTTATCTATTGCTGCTGAGAAGAGAGTTGGGGCACATATGTCCCCATTAAAAGATGCCCAGAAGATTGTGGAAGAAGGTAATGTTGATCAGTGGGGGCGCATGGTAGGGGTCTCCGACAACAAAGGCAGAACTGGTTTGAGGTTCCAGAAAGGATCATCAATTGTTAGATCTAGGGGTGTTCAAAACCAAACCAACCCAATAGAAAACCGTAAACCAAACCAAACCAAACCGAAACCGCAAAAAACCGCATTTGGTTCGGATTCGTTTGGGCCATTTTTTAATAAAACCGCACGGTTTGGTTTGGTTTGCGGTTTGTATTTTGCAAACCGAACTAAACCAAACCAAACCGCATTATGTTACAACCCAAAGTTCACTTATCCCACATCCAACCCAAACCTCAAACCTAGTATGCCTTAACCTTATAATTACAAACGATTTTCTCTTAATCACACTTAGGGTTTCAATTTCAACCTTCTTAAATCTCTCATAGTAGTATCACACATTCTTCTCATCTTCTTTTCCATGTAGGTCTCGCCTATTCTACTCTAATAAGTCCTCTATTATGTTCTTTCTTTTTTATCTTTTATGTTACTATTTTCTCTTCCAATTACGTTTTTATTGCACTTTTCTTCTCAATCTCGCATCTCTTATGTTCTTTTTTTCATCTTCTCTAATCTCTCATCTCATATGTTTTTTTATGTTTTATTATAACGTCTTTGATATTATTTTATGCTACTATTTATATTTGTCTTTTATTCCACTTTTGTCTAATCTGGTTTTTTGTATATTGAATGAAACATTTTTGTCTAAATATGATGAATTTTGATGTTATTTAGTAATATATGAATGACTAAACACAAAGTTATGTCATTATTTATAAGAGTATATATGGTTCAATAAAAATATTATAAAAAACTGAACCAACCCAAACCGCATTGATTTGGTTTGGTTTGGTTTTATTTCTAAAAGTCAACTGAACCAAACCGAACCCCATGCTTTTTTCTCTTGCGATTCGGGTAATTTTTATCGCAAAAACCGCCTAAACCGCACCGCGAACACCCCTAGTTAGATCTGAAGATATGCAACTTTGCTTCCGTAGCGGAGGGTTCATTCATGGCAATGAACAACACTTAGCTATTGTGCTAGAGGAGGACGAAGAGGAAGACTGCACCAACTTTGTAACGCATGGAAAGACGTGCAACAATTAGATTGTTGTTGATATTCCTCTTATTTTGCATCGATCTAAGTAATTGCTTTTATGTTTTTAAAAAAAATCCTTCTCCTATGCCTAAGGGAGAAGTGAACATTGTTTGGGAATTTCAATTTGATCATTAATGAAACTAATTCTATTCATCCACATCTATGATGTTTGTTTTTACTTTTTGCTTTATTCTGAAAATGGTAATCACAAAAAACATAAATAAACAATATAATTGTCCATCTGCATAATATGTGTGTTGACTATAGAGATTTGAATAAAGCCAGTCCGAAAGATGATTTCCCTCTGCCACACATTGATATGTTGGTAGACAATACTGCTAAATTCAAAGTCTTTTCGTTTATGGATGGATTTTCTGGATATAATCAGATCAAGATGGCACCCGAAGATATGGAGAAGACCACATTCATTACACCTTGGGGAACATTCTGTTATAGAGTGATGCCTTTCGGTCTAAATGATGCTGGTGCAACTTACCAAAGAACAATGACTACTCTTTTTCATGATATGATGCATAAAGAGATAGAAGTTTATGTTGATGACATGATTGCTAAATCGATTGATGAAGAGAAACATGTTGAGCATTTGTTGAAGCTATTCTAGCGTTTGAGGAAGTATAAACTTCGCTTGAATCCCAATAAGTGTACTTTTGGTGTTCGTTCTGGTAAGTTGTTGGGCTTTATTGTCAGCCAGAAGGGTATTGAGGTTGATCCTGCCAAGGTCAAAGCAATACAAGAGATGCCTGCGCCCAAAACTGAGAAGCAAGTCAGAGGTTTTCTCGGCCGCTTGAATTATATTTCCAGATTTATTTCCCACAGGACTGCCACGTGTGCGCCTATATTCAAGCTTCTTCAGAAAGATCAGTCTTATGATTGGACCGAAGATTGCCAGGAAGCTTTTAACAGTATCAAGGAATATTTGCTTGAACCTTCGATTTTGTCTCCACCTGTTGAAGGAAAACCATTGATCATGTATTTGACCGTGCTAGAAGATAGTATGGGTTATGTTCTAGGTTAGCAAGATGAGACTAGAAAGAAAGAATTTTCAATTTACTACCTCAGTAAGAAATTCACCGACTGTGAGACTCGATATTCGATGCTTGAGAAGACTTGTTACGCATTAGCTTGGGCTGCTAAGCGTCTGCACCAGTATATGTTGAATCATACCACTTGGTTGATATCCAAAATGGATCCAATCAAGTATATATTTGAGAAGCCTGCTTTAACTAGGAGGATTGCCCGTTGGCAGATGTTGTTATCAGAGTATGATATCGAATTACGATCGGAGAAAGCAATCAAGGGTAGTATCTTGGCTGGCCATTTGGCTCACCAACCAATTGAAGATTATTAGTCAGTGCAGTATGATTTTCCTGATGAAGAGATTTTGTACTTAAAAATGAAGGATTGTGATGAACCATTGCTTGAAGAAGGGCCATAACCTAGTTCCCGTTGGGGCATGGTATTTGATGGAGTTGTTAATCAATATGGAAATGGCATTGGGGCAGTGATTATTACTCCTCAAGACACACATTTACCATTTACAGCTAGATTAACTTTCAAGTGTACAAACAACACGGCAGAATATGAAGCTTGCATTATGGGGCTTGAAGAGGCCATGAATCTCTGAATCAAGTATTTGTATGTCTTCGGTGATTCGGCTTTGGTTGTGAATCAAATCAAAGGAGAATGGGATACGAATCAACCCAGTTTAATACCATATAGAGATTATGCGAGGAGGATTTTAACTTTCTTTACAAAGGTTGAGTTTCATCATATCCCTCGAGATGAAAACCGGATGGCAGATGCTCTTGCAACATTGGCATCAATGATTGTGGTGAAGTATTGGAATGCAGTTCCCAATTTATCTGTAATGCGTCTTGATATGCCAGCTCATGTGTTTGCTGTTGAAGAAATCAAAGACGAAAAGTCGTGGTACTTTGATATCAAATGTTTCCTCCAAATTCAGATTTACCCGCCTAGGGCATCTTTGGAAGATAAGAATACTCTGAGAAGATTAGCCGGAAATTTCTACTTGAATGGTGATGTATTATACAAGACAAACTTCAACATGGTTTTTCTCAAATGCATGGATAAACACGAAGCAGACTTGTTGATGACTGAAGTGCACAGAGGTTCCTTTGGTACTCACTCCAATGGACATGCAATGGCAAAGAAGATGTTGCGAGCAGGTTACTATTGGCTGACAATGGAATCTGACTGTTGCAAGTTTGTGAAGAAATGCCATAAGTGTCAAATATATGCTGATAAGATTCATGTTCCGCCGATACTATTGAGTGTTATTTCTTCCCCATGTCCCTTCTCCATGTGGGGAATTGATATGATTGGGATGATCGAGCCCAAAGCTTCGAACTGACATCATTTCATTTTGGTGGCAATTGACTACTTCACAAAATGGGTTGAAGCGGCGTCGTATGCAAATGTAACCAAGCAAGTTGTTGTAAGGTTTATCAAGAATCAGATTATATGTCCTTATGGTGTGCCAAGCAAGATCATTACTGATAATGGATCGAACTTGAATAACAATATGGTGGAAGCTCTTTGTAAAGACTTCAAGATTGCACATCATAACTCTTCTCCCTACAGACCTAAGATGAATGGGGTTGTTGAAGCTGCGAACAAGAACATCAAGAAGATTATTCAGAAGATGGTTGTCACATACAAGGATTGACATGAGATGCTCCTGTTTGCTTTACATGGGTATCGTACATCCATCTGCACTTCAACAGGGGCAACCCCTTTCTCTCTTGTGTATGGTATGGAAGCAGTGCTCCCCGTAGAGGTTGGGATTCCTTCATTATGTGTGCTCGTGGAAGCCAAGTTGACTGAGGCTGAATGATGTCAGACCAGGTTTAACCAGTTAAATTTAATTGAAGAGAAAAGGTTAACCGCCATGTGTCATGGTCAGTTATACCAGCAGAGAATGAAGAAAGATTTTGATAAGAAGGTCAGACCTCGTGTGTTCAGAGAAGGTGACCTTGTGCTCAAGAAGATTATATCTTTCAAACCAGATTCTAGGGGAAAATGGACTCCTAATTATGAAGGCCCATATGTTGTTAAGAGAGTCTTTTCAGGCGGTGCTTTGATTCTTACAACTATGGATGGTGAAGAGTTCACTCGTCCTGTGAACGCAGATGCAGTCAAGAAATAATTCGCCTAAAAAGAAAAGAATAGCTCGCTAAGTTGAAAACCCGAAAGGGCGGCTTAGGCAAAAATGAACGTCTCGGTGGATTGAAAACCCGAAAGGGCAATCCAGGCAAAAATTAGAGACATAAAACAGAAAGAATTTCCCGATAAGTTGAGTACCCCACCTTGGGGCAACTTATGCAAAAATTAGGAATTATGGCAAGTAACTGCATTCTGCTGATCTTCAGTGTTTTGAAGACTTGTTTGAGCACAAGTGCCAACACCAGCTCATCCTAGCAACGGTCAAGGGCACAATGGATATCAAGAATTGGTAGAAGGATTAAGGATCATTTGTATTCAATGTAACCTTTTTCCATGTAAATTACCATTTTCAGCTTTGTAAAAATCTATGAAGTCTTGTCATTTATATACTACCATTCCATTAAATAAAGTTGAGCTTTTATCCAATTATTTCTACTCTTTTTTACTTCAACCAATAGTTTTAAAATTTTATTATGATCATTTTGAATTAAATTTTTAATCAAAATCAGTTTTTCTTAAATATATAAAAGCAAGAATTTTTCAAAGCAATTAAAAATAAATATCAACAACATTTTGATGGATAGCAAGTCCTTAAGTGCGAAACATCGAAGGTTCCACAAGAAGTTAACCTTTCAGGTATCCCTAGACGTTTGTGTTGATTCAGTTCCTCGGTGGAGTGTTTGATCCCCGGTGGAGCTTTGTTCCTTGTCCTCAGCTGAGTTGGTTGATTAAGATACCCTGCGGTGTGTTGTTATCCCCGACGGAGTTTCGGCCTTCCCCAGCGGAGTTCGTATTTCCTCAGCAAGGTGGATCTTTAGCAGAGATGGTTGATCTTCCCCAGTAGGTCGCATTGGTTTCCTCTCCAATTGCCATTCAACTTGCTCCCAGTCAGAGTTTTCTCTTGGTTTCTGAGCAGCTTTTGATTATTCTCTGTAGGGTTGTCTCCCATTTTTATGGTGTTGACCTAAAAATCCCCATAGATTTGATGTTCTTTCCTCAGCAGATCTCATCCTTCCCCGGCTAAGGTTGAGCCTTTGGGATGTTGATCTCTCTGTTCTCCAGCAGTCGTCTCCATATTTTGTGGATTGACCGAGGATTGTACCGATGATTCAAATTCTTTGCGACGCCTTTGTATCCTTTGTGATCGTGTTGTCAGCATAATCATCATATATACATATACATACACATTCATATAATTTCATGATTTGCATTATCATATTTGATTGATTCATTCGAGATTATTCTTTGTTATGGCGGTACTCTATCCCCATACAAAATCTGGTGTTTGTCCTCCTTCAATTGTAGAGTGTCAGCCCCTTAAGCAGAAACACTTTAACCTTTCTCCTTTCCCCCACCAAGTTTGTTTCCTCGTGGATCATTATTATTTCAGTTTCCTCCCCAGTTAATTATCTGGATGGAATCACTCCCCTTGGGTTATGTCCTCAATGGGTTGAGTCTTGATTGACCGTTTCTTTCTAGCTCTTACGTAGATAGATGCTTTGAGTCCCCTAAGAGTCTATTGCCCAGTAATTGGCAATAGCCTTCTTAGTTTGCAGTTTGTTACTTCTTGCCCAATACCTGACAAAATTACCCCAACTTTCCCAGCAGTGGAGTCCCTAGTGGATCTGTTTCCCCAGGAAGTATATCCTTAATATGTTCACCCTAACCGGTGATGGATATCTTTCTCTCCCCTGCTTAAGTCTATCCTTGATATGTTCATCCTAACCGATGACGGATATTCTCTTTTTGGTATTCTACCCAGTAAAAAGGTAGTTGTAATCCCTATTTTTGTTCCCCAGAGAGTTAATCCTTGATATGTTCATCCTAACCGATGACGGGTTTCCTTCTCTTTGCGGTCTTCTACCCAGTAACCGGTAGTTGTAAATCCTGTTTTTGTTCCCTCCGCAGAGTTTATCCTTGAGATGTTCACTTTAACCAGTGACGGATTCTCTCTCTTGGTATTCTATCCAGTAGCTGCTAGATGTAATCCCTATTTTCTCCCTTCACAGAGTCTATCCTTGATATGTTCATCCTAACCGGTGACAAATTTTCTCTTTGATTGGTCTTCTATCCAGCATTCGATAGATGTAATTCCCACTTTTTGTTCAGTTGGTTTATCCTTGATATGTTCATCTTAACCGATGACGAATATACCTTGGCAATCCCAGGCAAGTCTATCCTTGATATGTTCATCCTAACCGATGATGGATTTTCTTCCCTGTTGAGTTTATCCTTTGATATGTTCATCCTAACCGATGACGGATACTCTCACCCTTGGTCTTCTGCCCAGTAACTGGTAGTTGTAAATCCTATTTTTCTGCAGTTTTCCCCCAGCAAGGCTATTCTTACCCAGTAATCGATAATGAATACTCCCTCCTGGAATCCTTAGTGAGTCATCCTTGATATGTTCGTCCTAACCGGTGACAAATGTCCTCTTTGTCAGATCTTTATTATCTCCTTACCCAGTAACAGGTAGTAGATAATAGATTTCCGCTCCTCCTGTGTTGAAGTTTATCTTCCCCAGTTGAGTTGAGTGCGCTTTTCCTTAGAGAAATCGTTTTCCCTGCATGATTCGAGTACTTCAGTTTTATCCTGACTTACTTGTAGGTAGGGCATGATCTCCATTGATCTATCAAGTTCACATCTAGGGTTTGAGACCCCCATGACAAAGAGTACAACCATGGACTGATTCAAGGATGGTCATAAGCATCATATATGAGTCCTAATGATCTCTACATGTTATATTGATCAAGTTTTCTTCAAGGGTTTGAGGGTGATTTGCCTTGGAAACCCTAGTTTGACTAGGTATCTTGAGTAACTTCTCCAACAATCTATCTCACCAATTGATTAAATTTCTCAAGGGACACTTCAAAATTCATCATCTTATGCATATATGGTCTACCATGAGCCTAGAAAGTCAAAATAATTGAAGATTAGCAAGTTGGTTGATGGTGGTTGGCCAGATGAATTCATCTAATCAAAACTGGGTCTCCCTAGACCCTATCCCCTACAATTTTAACCATATGAAAATGATTCCAAGATAAAACTTACTCTAAATGACATCCCAAACAACTTTCATGTTGAGACCTAGAGCTAGTTTTGCTTGGAAAATCATTTTCTATGTTGAAACATTATAGGTCATTTTGTCTAAACCCTAATTTGAAAGTCAACTTCCCAAGGTCATAACTTGCTCAATTTTTATGAGATGAAATATTTCCAAGTTGCACAATCAAATTCAATAGGTCTAATTCAACTTTGATGTTTGGAGTGAGAGCTAATTCAACATTTATAAGCATTTGATATGAGGTTACATTATAGGTCACTTTTGACCTATACCATTGATCAAGTGATTTTTCCAAACTTCAAAAATGCATAAATCTATCATTTAAAATCCAAATGACATGAAATTGGTGACCATTTTGAAGGTATTTGAAAGGTCTACAACATTGATGAAGACACGTTTCTCATTTGAAGCTCGCATAAAAAGTTAAGCAAGGTGGAATATTGAGACATATGGCTTGACACTTAGAAAAAATTTCAATATGTTAAAATTTCCAATTCCACCTCAAAATTCTTCAAGTTCCAAGCTCCAAATGAAAAAATGTTTAACATGAAAGTTTTTCCTCTTGATCTAGCCTTTCCAAAAATTCCAAGTTCATTCATTTTGGATAAGAAATGAATAGGTTGCGCATGGCTTGAACATGGTATCATCATTTGGCAAGATTGAACTTTAAACATCCATGCACAATTGCCTAGCATTCCAACATGACTTCATCCTTGCTTACACTCAATTATGGATTAGATGGAGTGATTTCATGGGCCTGCACACGCCCATGCACTCATGCATCACACATTGCTAATTTTGGAAGTTCAGTTCAAGTATGCAAATATCAATTGAATTGGCTATAATCAGAGCTCCATATGCTCAGAATTTCACACACATTCGCGCCAGCTTTGATCCCAAACCTCTAACTTTCTCATTCCAAAGGATAATCCTGAGAATTTCACTTGAAATTGAGTTTGAATTCTCATTTTTTTGAGATTCAAAACTCCATGGATCCAAGACCTTTTGAGCATTCAATTCTTCTTCTGCAAGCATTTGGAGTGAGATCAAGCACGAGCAAATGCAAGAACGGCTGAATCCAGACCTACATTGAAGGTATTTTCCAGAAATTTTAATCTCTTCGATTTTCTCTCAATCTTGCTCAATTCTCTTGATTCTTTGGTTGTCCGAAGTCCTGCCAATGTAGGCAAGAAGATTGAGTTGCTTTGAGGCCAAATTGAAGCAACTCAGTTCATGTACCTCAAATTTCAACTCCATGTATCTCTCAATATACTTGGAGTTAGGATAAATTGAGTTCATATTCGTTCTCAGTGCCATTTTTACTTTGAAATCATGTCCTTCTTTTTAATTTTGGTGATGGTTATGACTGAACCAGTCCGACGAGGCTCGCCTGAGAAGGAGACCGGAGTTTTAGCTCCGGTGGTGAGTTGGCGTGTTTAGAGCCACACGATCCATTTGAAATGAAATAATCTCGTGCGTTGGTTTGAATTACCTTTCCTGTGGCGCACTGACTCAGGCGTATCGTGGATTGCACGCTTTGTGACCACTTGATCTGCCACCTCAACTAATGAGGGAGATCAAGTGGTCCACGCTTTTTCTGATCATTTAATTTTCATTTTAATCCTTTTATTTTCATCAATTCATATTAATTTTAATATTGATTCAAAAAATATGGGAGTTTCACCAAAAAAATTCAAATAATTTCCTCTTTCATATTCTGAATTAAAATTATTTTTTGGATCATTATTAATATTTTTCATGATTTAATTGATTTTGCATTTATTTTTAATTGTTTAAAAATACTTTTAAATGTCCAAAAATTATTAAATTTTTTCTCCAAGGTCCTTTGACCTTGTTTGACCTATGATAAATCTCATGGCCATTTCTTTGGTGTTTTGATGATGTTTTAGGAATTGGACAAACCATATTTAATTTAAATGCCTTATTTTAGTATTTTTAATTTGAATAAATGCCAAATAAATTTGTTGATCAATTGTGATGACTTATTTGAGTTTGATTATTGTTGTTGGGCCTTGGTCAAGGTTGATTTGACTTTGTTAAATTAATATCATTGGATTTAGGGGATTGATGGAATGTATATTCCATCTCCCAAAATAAATGAATGATATTAATTTGGTAAAAGCCCTCCTTTGACCAATTTGTGTTTTCACCTATTCCCCTCCCACTTCATCTCATTCCCCTTCTTCATTCATTCATTCCATTTGGCCTATGATATCTCAAAATCCTAAGACTAGTTGATTGAAAAATTGACATGAGTATGGATGAGATTAGGCCACACCTTTTGCATATTCTTTTTGTGTGTGGTATGTTTCATGAGCATAGTGTATTATACTATGTCTCTAACATGCATTAACACCAAAATTCTATTGCCCAACCTCAAATAGTTGTGACTTTTACATAAGTCCAATTACGATTGCTTAACATAACGCTAAATTTGTGACATAAAAGGTATAAGCATTCTAGTTAGTGAGATTGTAAGTCTCCCCTCTTTCATGGTATTATGTGGAAACTTGGCCTTTTTTCCTTCCTTTGCAAGATGTCTTGGTTCAAGGATCCATGCTTGTGATAAGTGGGCTGAGTGTTCTCCAAAGAATGTCTTAAAATGAAAAGCAAAAGCAAAACTATACTAACTTCTAACCTATTAACAACTAACTTTTAATTTCAAGCCCTTTACTTTAATGCCATTTAATTCTACCTTTTATACATTTGCCATTGCTCATATCATTCTAATTGTTTATGTTAATGCAATTTTCACTTTGTCCAGTTGGACCATATTGTGTGATATATTTTATTTGTGTATACTTTGTTTGTTTGTGTGGTCTTTGACCATTAATGTACATAATAACAACAAAAACCCTAAAAAACTTTTGTGTGGACTGTTGGCTTGATCTTGGACAAATGGACTTAGAATTTAGGCAATATTACTATGCTAAAGGACTTGGCCAATGCCAACTTATTTAGAAACCAAGTGCTTGCAATTTGAAACTTCATCTGATACATCATTGAAGATCCTTCTGAGTTCATCTGCAACATGATCATTGTGAAGCTGTTATTTTAACCTGTGACTTGTGAAATTCATTTGTTACATGAGCTATTTTGAAGAAGATCATGGAATGGATAAGCTTGGATATGGCCATCTTTATTTGATGCCTTTTCTCTTCAAGATTAATATGATTGTGCATTTGTGTGTTGCTTGATTCTAAAAGTCCAAGAGAATTTTGGGTTTTTATTGACATTCTTGTCTATTGGATTGCTACCCATTTGGTAAGATCTTTTCACCTCTAAACTTTAATTTTGTACATAGGATAGTCTCTTCATCTTCTCCCCACTTTCTTTAATTTCAAAATCTCTCCCTCCCTTTTCAAAAACCTTCTTTGATTGAACTTATTTTGTTCTAAACTTTGACCATTTTGCAGAAAGATAGAAACGTTGGCCTTATGCCATTGTATTTTCAAACGTCTTTTCTTAAATCAAACTTGTAAATAAATTTAACTATACTTGACTTAAACTTTCAAAAAGTCAAAAAGAACTAACTCATTCAAACTTTTTCTTGGGCCTTTGTGCCTTTCAAACCTAATTTTTGTTAAAAGCAATGCATCCACTTTGAAATTTGTATCACGGACTACGAGGTTTTGATCCCTCATTTTTATGTTGGTAAGTAGGCACAAGACCGAATGTCTTGTCAAACACAAAAATATAATTAATGAATTCTTTTCTCATCCCCCCATTCTATTTGTTTGTAAACATCACTTTATACAAAGTACATATGCACACAAAAAGGGCTCCCTATGATTACTTAGGACACTTTCGGTGCTAACACCTTCCCTCTGTTTAACTAACCCCCTTACCTGTAATCTCTGACATTTTATTAGTTTTGATTTGAAAACTTCTTACTTTTGGGTTTTGTTCGTACTTTTTCCCTTTTCCCTTGGAAACAATAAAAGCGCGGTGGCGACTCTTGTTATTTGATCTCTAGCTTATTCATGGCTTGATGATCATGAATTTACCGCTACACCATCGAATGGGAAAAACCCTGTCGAACTAGAGAGAACAGACAAATATGTCGTTAAGACATATACGTTCGACGTGTCTAAATGCGACGATATCTTTGATCTATTGGTAAAAGACAGACAAATTATCATCCCTCAGGGATCAAAAGACCCTCCCCTAGAACATAAAAAGAAAAGGGGATTTTGTAAATTTCATAATTTTCTTGGTCACAAAGCTCACCAATATGTTCTTTTCAGGGATTTGGTGCAAAAATCTCTGAAAGAAGGAAGGCTCCAGTTTGGCGAAAGGCCAAAAATGTAGGTGGATTCTGACCCTTTGAAGGTGGAAAAAGCATTGTATGCTGAGCCTATGGAGTGCATGATGGCGGAGACTACTGATGGTCTTATTGAGGTTCTCAAAGCAACCTCATTAGCTGAATCATTTGAAGTAATGATGGTCGAAACTACTAAAGGTTTCAGAGTCAAAGACGAAAGGAGGCCCGAGTTGGCATATCCTTAGCTTCGTGAAAGTTTGTCTGACTTCCAGAAGAAGTGCAAGGAGAAGGGATCAAAGGCTCTGTTATGCCCAAAGTGTATCATGGTATTCGACGAGAAAACCTCCAAAAGACTAGAGGCCGACAACAAGGTCGAGAAGGAGGAAAAGCCTGTTGTCCCACGATTCGTGTTCGACAGGCACGGAGCACCTCGACAGAACGAAGAGTAAATAAGATAATTTCAACGTCCCCTCCCGAAGACATTCATTCCTCAAACTGATGTTCTGCAGGAGAAGTGGATAGAATTTGTCAATCAGAAGGGGGGCAAGAAGCCAAAATGGAGGGTGTTGGAAAAAGAGGCAACGTCTCCAGAGAAGAGGAGAGGTTACACTATCTCTCCTAACTACAAAGGAAATAATCATATGACTAGGACACAGTGGAGACGCTACAGCGAAACAAAAAAGCTGGGAAAGCTGTTACCGCCCCACATTCGAAGATCAAGCAAGAAATCGAAAGACTCCTAAAAAGTTGTTTCATAAGAACGACAAGGTACTTCGAATGGCTGGCCAACGTAGTGCCCATCATCAAGAAAAATGGAACTCTTAGGATTTGTATAGATTTCAGGGATCTAAACAACGCCACGCCAACAGATGAATATTCGATGCCAGTGGAAGAAATGTTGGTCGACTTGGCCGCATGTTTTGAGTATCTGAGCCTACTTGATGGCTACTCCGGCTACAATCAGATTCTCATTGCCGAAGAAGATGTCCCTAAGACAGCGTTTCGATGCCCTGGTGCACTGGGGTCATACGAGTGGGTCGTCATGCCGTTTGGTTTAAAAAACACAGGAGCAACTTACCAAAGGGCCATGAATGCCATCTTCCGTGACTTCATTAAGAAGTTCATACAGGTATATATCGACGACATCGTGGTGAAATCATCGTCACAAAAAGGACACCTAGATCACCTTCGACGCTCGTTTGATAGAACGAGGAAATATGGGTTGAAAATGAATCCATTGAAGTATATTTTTGGGGTACACACAGGTGACTTCCTGGGGTTTATGGTGCACAAACGAGGTATAAAGATCAATCAGAACAAGACGAAGGCGATCTTAGACCCAAAAGCCCATCTACAAAGAACAACTCCAATCTTTGTTGGGGAAAATAAACTTCTTAAGAAGGTTCATCTCGAACCTAAGTGGTAAAACAAAGGTGTTTTCGCCACTACTTAAAATTAAGAAGGAAAGTGATTTTCACCAGGGCCCTGAACAGCAAGAGGCTTTCGACGCGATCAAGGGGTATCTTACCAAGCCTCCTATCCTGTTGCCCCCAGTAGAAATAAAAGTATGAGTTTATATATTGCCGCATCTAATACAACCATAAGGAGCATGTTAGCCCAAGAGGATTGTAATGGTTTCGAAATGCCCATATATTACCTCAATAGAATGTTGGTAGATGCTGAAACTAGGTACAATCTCATAGAAAAACTATGTCTGTGTTTGTACTTTGCCTGTATGAAATTAAAACAATATATTAAACCAGTTGATTTTTATGTTTCATCTCATTAAGATATTATTAAACATATGTTGTCTAAGCCTATTCTACATAGTAGAATTGGGAAATGGGCATTGGCGTTGACAAAGTTTTCTCTAACTTTCAAGCCTTTAAAAGCCATGAAAGGCCAGATCGTGGCAGATTTTATAGTGGATTATGTCATGGTCTAATCATCCCTGAATATGGTCGACACCACACCATCGCATCTATATTTCGACGGATCGAGTCACAAAGACGGAACAGGAGTCGAGGTTTTGATATTATCCCCTCAGGTAGGCCCGACGAAGTTTAAGTATAGGATCAACGAGAAGTGTTCCAACAACGAAGTTGAATATGAGGCCTTAATAGTCGGTCTTCAGCTTTTGAAAGAGTTGGGAGCCAGTCGAATCAAAGTGAGGGGAGACTCAGAGTTGATAATAAAGCAAGTCACACGCAAATATAAGTTCATCAAGGGGAGTCTGCTGAAATACCTTGTGAGTGCAACGTGGCTACTAGAACACTTCAAAGTTGCGGACATAAGACATGTGCCCAGGAGCGAGAACCAAGAGGCCAACGAGCTGGCCCAAGTCGCTTCAGGGTATAAGATGTCTAAGTCGAGGTTACAAGATATGATCGAGGTTCGAGGAAAAATGGTGTCAAGTATGCCCCCAACAGAGGACGTCCTCGAAGAGAACGTCAGTCGTGGTAGGGAGCCCGAGGAAGAGTGTCAAGAAACCCGTGGAGTCGAAGAGGCATGGGAACATAAAGTTTTTTCTATCAATAGTTCATCACCGACAGATTGGAGAAAGCCAATCATCGACTACTTGGAGAATCCAATCGAAAGTATTGACAGAAAAACCAAATATAGGGCTTTGAGCTACGTGTGGTCAGGCAACAAATTGCTAAAGAAGACACCATAAGGGTTACTACTCAAATTCCTGGGAGATATCGAAGCGTATTTAGCCATCTACAAAGTACAGAGTGGGGCTTATGGCACCCATCATGCAGGCCATAAGATGAAATGATTGTTGTTCCGACAAGGGGTTTACTGGCCCAACATGTTGAAAGATTGCATCGAGTTTGCCAAAGGATGTCAAGAATGTCAAAGGCGCGCGTGTATCCAACATATGCCGACAAGCGAGTTGCATGCTATTATCAAACCATGGCCTTTTAGGGGATACACTTTAGACATCATTGGAGAAATTCGACCGGCTTCGTCGAAGCAACAAAAGTTTATCCTAGTCAGGATAGACTACTTCACCAAATGGGTCGAAGTTATCCCTCTGGTAAAGGTGGACCAAGAGGCGGTGATCGAATTCATTCAGAGACATATCGTGTATAAGTTTGGGATCCCAAAGACCATTACGACGGATCAAGGGTCAGTATTTGTGGGATAAAAGATGCAGGAATTTGTCGGTGAGACAGGTTTCAGACTGGTTACCTCTATACTCTACTATGCACAAGAAAATGGCCAAGTAGAAGCAGCCAACAAAGTAAGAATAAGTCTGATTAAGAAGCACGTTGGTAAAAAGCCAAAGAATTGGCACAAGACTTTGGACCAAATTCTATGGGCATGTCGAACGTCCCCTAAAGAGGTGACAAATTCAACGCCATTTCGACTAACATTTGGTCACGATGCCATATTGCCGGCGGAGATATGCTTACAGTCCGTCAGAGTCCAGCGTCAGAATGATCTTCAGTCAAAGAAATACTGGAATATGATGTTCGACGAGTTGGTTGATTTAGACGAAGAAAGGTTGGCTACGGTCGAAATGCTGATCCGGCAAAAGGAACGCGTAGCCAAGGTCTACAATAGAAAAATAAAGGGAAAAACATTTGTTGATAATGATTACGTGTGGAAAGTAATTTTTCCTATGGATCATCGAGATCGAACCCTAGGTAAGTGGTCAGCAAAATGGGAAGGACCGTTTTGAGTAACTCAGACATATAATAACAATGCGTATGAAATCGAAGAACTTGGTGGGGATCAAAGGGTCTTAAGAGTAAATGGAAAATATTTGAAGAAATATAAACCTATGATACAAGAAATACAGATCCAGACATAAGCTTCATTGATTTTTGAGAAAGTGTCCCAGGAGGACATTACAAATATGGTCGACAAACCTACAAAAAATTGAAGAAAATTTTAAATGGGGAACCTAGATTTGAAATCCTCAAACGCATCCATCTCATGCTTAATCCTATTATCTAGAGAGATTTTCTTACCGCATAGATACTTGATGTCAGCTTCAATTTTAAGGGTTCTCTCCCATGAGATACCCCCCTCGTGACCTCACTATCGATTGCCTTCTGCTCAGGGATCTCTTCAATCGTCTCCAAAGAAGCCTTCTGCGCTTCCACTTCGGCAATCTTTTTATGAAGCTCTGCGATTTGGGCTTGGTAATCAGAGATTTTCTAATCGAAGACTTCCCGCTGATGGAGACACTATTCCTTCTTGTGTTTGAACTCATCAAGCCCCCGTTCACAAGCCTCACTGGAATCCCATTCGATCTTCTCCTCGTTGAGTTTCATGTTTATTTGGAAGTCAGCATTTTGTCGGAGGTTCAAGTCCTTGGTGAGTTGAGTAAAGAAAGCCTCGAACTCGACAAAATACTTCACCATTGAGGCTGGAAGGTCACGAAGGGCCAGAGAGTCGAGAAATTTGAAGATATCATAAGAGACCTCCCATGTTTTCTAAGAGCATCCAAAAATCGAACGTCGCAGAGTGACGCCTTCAGCTGCTGAAGGATGAAGACAACCTCGACATGAAGCTCTAAGGAATCACCGACAGCAGTTGATGGAGGTGGTGCGTCAGTCGACAACCAATGAATTTGTTGCAGTTTTCTTAAGGCCTCTACAGGATTCTGATGTTTGGTTAGCCTTATGTCATCCGGAGTCGGAAGGTTCGCTGGTGCATTTTCGCCAGCCACGCTCGCGTTTGGAGGCGGCGGAGAGGCAGGAGGTTGAGAGGTCACAGGAGAATAATGTTGAAACTCAGCTTGTTGTTGTGGGCTTAAGGCAGCATCAGTGGGGGGATATTCGGTCGAATCCCTGACTTCGGTCTCTACCTCAATTGGGGAGCCCACTGGTCCATGAAAAGATACAATTATTAGATCACAAAGCAAAAATAAACCCATGTATGGAGAGAGAAGTATGAGCAAGTACCTGGAGACTGAAAGGAGGCGAAGCAGTAGGAGTCCTTTTTGAATCCCGGGGGGGGAGGGGGGGTGAGAACCTCTTCGACGTCTTTTTGGATTGTCGGGGAAGCCCTAGGAGCCACCTTGGTCGGAGTTTTTTAGGCTGGAGCCTTCTTCCTCCGTATAGGAGTAGGTGGAGTCTTGGGTAGAGCTTTCGACGAAGAGAAAATGTGGGAGTGTGCACTCCTTTCTGAGTCTTCGTCGTCCGTCGTAGGCTCCTCTTCGGACACCTGAATATGGAGACATATAAAGAAGTGGTTAAAAAAGTCTTATTAGAAAACTGGTTCACAAGAAGGATGGGTCATACTTGTGGAGGAGGGGTCGAAGGCACCCGTTTCTTTTTCAGAGGTTTTGCCAGAGGCGGTTCAACAACCCTCTTTCGCCCTAACAACAAAAAAAACATCAGATTGGCAGAACACCAAATAAATAAAATTAAGTTAGTGTACAGGTACCTTTTTAGGGGCTTCGTCGACAGTAGGCTTTGGGATTTTTGGGCCGGGAGCAGTGACGGATGGAGGCGGAGGCTGTATGTCGCCAGCGAGGGTGGAGAGCGCATCAGCCATGTTTTGAAGGATCTGGTGGCTGGCAAAGGAGCGATTATAGTAAGAGTTCCACCATTCATCAAGGGTGAGAGGTCGGTAATTTCCGTCACGTCAAAGAGAGTGGGTGTCAGCATCCCACATGGTAGCTGGAAGGTGTTGGTCGAACCCTCCTAAAAGTAAAGGGACAACAACAACATGCAGGGGTTAACACGATGAGCGTACCTCGAGACCTGAATAAGGTCGAAAATACCAGCACTCCTCCACTGGTCTTGACGCTTGCGTTGGACATTGTTAATCCAGGCCAAGTACTCCTTATTGCCAAGAGTGGACATGGAGCGAAAAACTCTAGCTTTTGCCTCCATGAATCTAACATCAAGGGCGACAGATCTGTCGAAGGCAGGAGGCATATCAGGTTTATACCCAGGAAAGAAGGGTGCGACCTTTGTTGGGGAAATTTTAGCATCAATAAGGGGACCATGGAAAGCCAACAGTTTTTTGTCCACCACGAACGGGACTACCAACTGGTTTTGCCAGTTCTTGATAGTGCCTTTATCAGATGATGAAGGTTGAGGAATACTTTTCATCCCTTCTTTGTAGTAAGCTTGAAGGCGATGGGGTTGTGGCCAGTACCATAAGAGACAAATTCTTTCGCGAGAGTTGAGGAAGCCATTGGTGAAATGAAGCAGAGTTTTGAGGTTTTCAAAAATACTGTATGAGAAAGCGCAATGCAGAAGTATGCTTAGGGTTTAAAGTAAGAGGATACGCAAATATGGAAGCATAAGAATGTGTAAAGAAGGAGAATATTATATTTATAAGCGAAGTGAGTTGAACAGTCGAGCATTAATTGAGTGGCAAGTGGCTGGCTAAGGGGTAATCAAAAGAGTTAGTGGGTTTCGGTTGAGATCCCACGACCTAGGGATGTCTGCTAATAATAGTTGAGTGTCTTGGAAATCACGTGGCCGAATAAAGTCATCATTACGTATTAAGTCATGAGTACTAACAAAACAACCATCCGAAATATGGAACACCAGAAGACCAGCTTCTCGATCAATTCACTTATGTCGAAGCCAGCCTTTTCAGGGGGCAATTTGTTAGCTGGCAAATTTCGGCTAAGGGAAAAGCCAATTTCGACTAGGGGTTCTGTCGGAAGCTCCTCGACAGAAAGGTGGACGAGGCTTCCGATCGACACATATAAAGCTTGGGTCGAAGTCGAAAGGTTCTGAGTGGAAAATGGAAACATGGGCACGTAAAGAGGTCATGAGTAGTTATGCGCCAAAATGAGGGAAGTGGACCAACACGTGGCACCTCAAGAGGGCTTATAGTCTCCTGACAGTTATTTTCAACTAGTATTTAAGCCAATGTTAGGTGAGAATTCAAAGGTGGCAATTTGAACATTTGCAGTAGGGGTAAAGCTTGAAGTACCAAAGCGTTTACGAGAAAAAAATTTACTCTCCTCACAAACAATGTATTTTGCCTCCACTTTATAATTACAAGTCATTTAATCTTCGCAAAGCTTATCTTTTGTCTTGTCTCACTTTATCATTTATCATCTTTCTTTCAGTACTTTATTGTTTCTACTTGTCATTTTACCTTTATTATTTCCTTGACTCGTCAAGAGTCTCGTTTACACCCTTTCAACCAGTCAGAAACATTATTTACCAAACAACCATACACCCAAAACACTAAGTCTGGGATTCCTTAGTCGGTCCTGCAAGTAAACCTCATATAGGAAGGCTAGAGATTGTTGCGCAAAACAACAGATAGTCATATAGTTTGTAACAATAGGGTTTTATGTGAACAAACCTTCCACAATAATGACATATCCATCGTTGAGTCTTGTTTCCTGAGTAATCACACCGATGTCTTTGCTGATGTTGGGACATTTGATTTGACATATTTTGTTCCTGTTTTCTTTTAGGTTGAACAAAATTCATTGCAGACCCTTTTCCTTTGTTCATCACAACTTGATTATCATAACCAAGACCTTTAACATTTCCATCATTCTTACTAGTTTGAAGAATCTTATCCAGCACATCAGAACTATTGTTAAGCATTCTTACAGACTTAGTCATATTGTCAAGTTTTGAATTGAGCAATACAACTTCATCCTTTAAATCAGAGATGATAGACAGATGCTCCGCTTTTTTAGACTGTAGTTGAGCAATGACTTTATTTTGATCTTCTCCCAGTTTACACACTTCTTCAATTTTGAAGCACAACTCCTTGTATGAAGCAACAAGTTCCTCAAAGGTGAGTTCTTCATAATATGATTCTTCATCAGAATCACAAATTCTAGTCAAGGCAATAACCTGTTTGGCAGATTCCACTTGAGGATCTCTTTTAGAATCATCTTCTGACCATGACACATACATGAACTTCTTCTGATTTTTGAGATAAATGGGACACTCATCTCTTATGTGTCCAACCCCTTCACATCCATGACATTGGATTTCTTTTCCTTGGTTAGTCTTTTCTTCAGTTTTGGGCCTTATCCCAAAATCCTGATTTTTGTTGATGTCAAATGACTTGTTATTCACATTTGATCTTGACTTCAAGTCCATTTTTTTCATCACTTTGTTAAATTGTCTTCCAAGTAACACAATAGCATTAGGTATCCCTTCATCTTTATCTAGGTCAAATTCATATTCTAAGTCTTCAACATTAGAAACAAAGGCTATGCTTTTCTTCTTTACAGATTTTTCATTGATCCCTAATTCAAAGGTCTGAAGAGATCCCATAAATTTATCAACTTTCATGTTGTTTATATCTTGGGCTTCTTCAATGGCAATTACCTTCATGTCAAATCTCTTTTGAAGAGATCTGAGAATTTTTCTGACCAACTTGGCTTCTGACATCTTCTCCCACAAGGCACTTGAGGCATTGTTTATCTCAATAATATTCATGTGAAAGTCATGAATGCCTGCATCCTCCTTCATTCTTAAGTTCTTAAACTTGGTGGTAAGAAGTTGAAGTCTTGACATCTTCACCTTAGAGGTTCCTTCATTAGTAGTCTTCAAGATCTCCTGAGCATCCTTAGCAACAGTACAATTATTGATCAATCTGAAGATGTTCTTATCCACTCCATTGAGAAGGGAATTCAATGCTTTGGAGTTTCCCTGAGCTAATTTATCATCTTCATCATCCCAGTCTTCCTCAGCCTTCAGCATATCAATTATCTTACCATCTTTATCTCTATCGATTGGTGGATCCCATCCCTTGACCACAGATTTCCAAGCCTTGTTGTCCATGGATTTAATAAAGGTCATCATACGAGCTTTCCAGTAGTCATAGTTGGTTCCATCAAGAATGGGATGACTGTTCACAAATCCTCCTTTCTTATCCATTGTACCAGAAAGTATCTTCCCTGAATCGCACCCAGACACAGATTAAGATGCCTGCTCTAATACCAATTGAAATTCTGGTATGCAAATATCATATGTCCTAAGAGATGTCGAGACACTTATATTTGATCAAAACACAATGACAATATAACATAGAGTTAAGAGTATTGAAAATAACATAACACACAGAGTTGTTAACCTAGTTCGGTATACAACAACTACATTTGGGGGCTACCAAGCCAGTGAGAAAATCTACTAAATAGTATAAGTTTGTAGACCTTCAGCAAACTATCTCTAGTTTACAATCTACTCCCTAACCACTACCTGTGCTTAGATTCTACCTAAGACTCACCTAGGTATGAGACCCCTCTCAGTTTCCTTTCAATCACAACAGTGATGAAACAAAACTATTTTAAAAGTTTCAGAAGTTACACTTTAAAGACACACAATCACTCAATGCTTAAAAGCTTAAGAGTGATTGACATAACTTACAACTCAATAGAGACAGTCCTACTCTTATACCAAGATGATATTAGAGAGGCTCATAATTAACATGAAAACACAAACCCTAAAACTCAGTGAAATAATATTTGATTCGTACTTCAATTAGGTTTGTGGCATTTTGTTTATAACCATAATCTGGACTAGATTTGGGCTTCAAAAACACAGCAAGGCAGTTGCTAAAAGTCTGTAGAATATTCTGCATAAAAATAGGTCTTCAATCAAGGGTTTCCTAAAATGTCTCAACATTTAGAAAAATCGAATAACTTTAAACACAAATAGAATCTCTGATTCCTCAATCTTGGATGCCGCATAAGATAACTTAATATTCTCAAAATGTTCAGTAATTTGTTAATCAAACAAACAGTTACCAAGATGTAAACCTGTAACTGACAAGATGTCGGATTCTCATGTTAGGACATCTTGTTGAACATGTTGATGCTAAGTTAGTTTTACCAAAATTACTATCAATCACAAATACAAAGAATTAACAATTTGATCTGCTATTGGCGCGAGTAGAGAATAGGGGTTTGGAGCCATTTATAGAAGATATAAGAGCTCACCCCAAATTTACCTTGAAACCACTTCCAAGCCAAAAAATAATATTCTCTCCTCATCTTTCACTAGTTTTGTAAATCCCTTAAAGATGACATTTTTACAATTTTTTCAAATGGACCAGACTACAACGTGGCAAATCATAATATAATCAACCATTTAATCACGCACCCCTGAAGAAAGAAAAAACTCAAAAAAGAATCATGGGGTCATTAGGAATAATTACCAGTCACCTTAACCACTGAAAGATCTTATACCACATAGACATGACTACCTCACAAGTAAAAATAAATGTTAGAAGCTGACTCAACCAAGCCCCTACACAAGGGACAAGAGATCCTACTAAGATAAAGAAACCACCGTTCTTTTAAACAAGTTCTCTCTAAGCATAAGTTTGTCTTTTAAAAATTGTCAGGAGAAAACCAATATCTGAGATAGAGTTCAAATATCTCAGGTAAGGGGGAGGGCCAGACTCTAAGCTGGAAGAGAAGCCGAAGAAGAAATAGAGTTAACCATATGAACATGGAGAGAAGAGGCCACTGACAAAGTACCATCTCTAGTATACTTTAAAATCCAATTATCTCTATCAATGAAAAGAGTGACATCTCAAATTAGAGAGAGAAGTTCCTAAAAAATGCACAACTCTCTAAGAAAACATGATCCCTGTCACCTAAAATCCCAAACCTGGATCCCCGTTAACCACCAAACTAATCTCCCTCGGCAAACCATCAAATTAAACATAATTAGAGAACAAGCGAAGGAACTTAGTCATTAAGGGAATGCACCCTAACAAATGATTATTCCAAAAGGAAATTTGGATTTTGACTCAATAATGATACGATAAACAAACCAATCTGAGATATTATCTTCTTTGAACTAAAGAAGTGACACCCCTTTTCACCAAACAAGAAGTAGAACGGAAACCCTTTGCCCCCCAACAAAGAGAGAAAATGACTAGAGCTCCATATCTACCTGCAAGAATACCCCTCCAAAGACATCGTTCCCATGTAAGCAACCTCCATATGCACTTCTCCAAAAAGAAAAGATTAACCAACTAGAGGTCCCTGACTCCAAGCCTCCATATATTCTTTGGCTTACACACATCATTTCATTTAATCCAAGATATCTTTAAGGCACCACTCACCCCACCCAAAAAACTCTTTCTTTGTAATCTAACAAGTTTCTTCTAAACCTTTACATGCATCTTCAAAAAAGACAAGAAGACGGTAGGGATAACATTAAGTAGATATTTAAGAAGAACCACTCTACCACCCAAAATTATCCCTCATTCGCAAGCCAAGGTACGTAAAAGAAGCGTATCAATCTCACAATAAAGGAAATCATGAAATCTCTTGCTGAGGAAAGAAAGACTGGATCCACATTAACCCTTATAAGACTACTCTCAAAGAAATTGACTAAAAATCTGAAACCAACTCAAAACCTCTAAGAATTGTCTTAATACTCTACAAATTCTCTAGAGTATGGTCAACCACTAGGAAGGTATCATCAACATAGTGAAGATGAGCCACCAACATCCAAGGTATGTCCACCTTGAACCAAAAATAAAGACCAATCTCCTCAGCCGAAACAACTAAACCAATTAACCATTTAACCATAAATAGGAAAATGAATGGAGCTAGAGGACCCTCTTATTTCAAATCCTTTTGGATGTTGATCTCTTGAGTTGGACACTCATTTACCAACACCACAAGATTACCAATAAACACACAAACTCTCATCCAACACCTCCACTTCTCACTAAACGAATCTGATAAGCATATACTCCAGAAAGCTCCAACTAACTAAATCATAAGCTTTCTTTAAAATTCACCTTAAGAACGAAACTAACTCTCTTAAATCTATTGGTCAAATTAATCACCTCATTCACAACAACGTTGTATGAACCAACCTTACCATACATGTTTAGTTACTTTTATTTAGTTATTCAAATGATTCTCCATCCACAAACTATCCACAACTCTGACATTATTTATTTATTTTTAAGATCTAAATCACTTAATAGAGTTGTCTCTCTTAGAAGATAAATTTTCATATGCATGACACACGAGTTGAACCACATGCCTAAGATTCCTAACTTGCTTATTACTCATGAAACCACTCGTTTGGTATTCATTTAACAACCAAATAATTGATAATAAATTTGACTTAAAAATGAATCGTTTGAAAAAATCCAAAGTTCAAATTTTGACTTAAACAATAACATAATTTGTAGCTACAATTATGAATTAAGAAAATCAAATAGTTACTTGACTATGATTATAGCATATTAGTGATTCCACTAAAATCACAAGTATTAACTATAACTAATTTTGTCGCATATTTAAAAATAGCTAGATACCTCACGTTTTGATATAGTGGCCGACCCCCAACGTGAATGATCCTTATCCATCACATGCTATTTTGCCTTTAAATATAGAAAAAGTTTTATGCACACAAAACATGTGATTGAATTGAGTATGGAATGGAAAATAGCTAGATGATGTAAGAAAGAAACTCTTTTTTCTTTTGAAGATACAAAGAAATAGGTATGCAGTTAAAAAGTCACAAGTAATTGTCCTCATTTCCATTATGAGATACAACACAACACAGGACAAGTCTCAAGTGACCCTCTCATCCCTTTGTCTAAATATGTATTGCTAACTAAAGTTGAAATTCGGTACACTATCAATGCTACTACTATATCTTCTCATTGGCCTAACTTTGTGCTCACAAAATGACAACCCTTTCAATTACATCTCTAACTTTAATAATAGTAAATAATAATTTCTACCAAAAATAATATCATATATGTTTTGGTATGACGACCAGTTAGTTCAAGATCTAATCTTTGATTGATGCGTATAAAAAAATATTTTCAAAACAACTATTTAATAGATTTTAATTATTTTAAGAGATTAATACATGTACTTATGCGCCTTGATATATTTAATTCGCAATAACAAAAAATATGTAGTTATAATAATAATAATAATAAATAATAATAATAATAATAATAATAATAATAATAATAATAATAATAATAATAATAACTTTAAGGGGTATTGAAATTATAAATTGACTAGTTATCGATTTTAAAATCGGTTTAAGACTGATTTGAAGTATTTAGTTATATTTCTTTTCCTAATGATCAATAAATTAATAAGGGTATATTATGTGAAGAAAGTAACTACATATGGATTGTTTAACATATAGATATATAGTATGTGGATTTTAAAAGGCCATGTGAAGACTTAAACTATACACTCATCCCCAATAAAATTAGGTTTACGTCGGGGTCCAATATGTTGCATGGCCATGCACTAAAGTAGGTAATAAGAAAAAGTTGAGTTGAGTTTTTGCCAAAAATAGCCAATGTGTTTTATTTCACAACCACGTGTCAACTTACTAGTGGTTTAAGTTAGGCAGTGTATTGGCAATTTCGTTTTCCAAATTTTGAATGCAAGTTGATGCCATACTTGCATGGTTGTCTTTCCATTTATATTCTTATAAAGATAAATTTGATACTATATACCATTTACAATAATATTTCATCATCGATCATTCACATTCTTGCATAACTTTACCTAATCTATAAGTTTGAGATTATAAGAGAAAAGTAACTAACTTATAATGATTAAATATATATAAGTTTTGACTATTTTACTTTTGTACAAATTTCTTATTCTAACTAATTATAAGTCTTTATATAGTATAGAATGTACGAAAATAAATCTATATACTTTATAGCTTATGTAAGGACAATTATAATCATTAGCATGAGATTGAGTCAGAGATTTAAAAATATTAAATTATAAGCTACTTATATATGTATATATATGATTTTAGACAAAAGTGAGTTTGAGATAATAATATAGGATTTTACTAAAATAATAGCATGCTTGTGTTTCAAAGTTTGCGGTTTCTCAAACATATATCTCACATCACCTACTAACTCATTTACTATATATTGAAAATAAATTAAAATAAAGCATGCAAATATATACTTATAAAAGTATATATTTATATATATGCACCTATATTACAATCCATAACTAATTTAGTTCATAATTAACACCAAACTCAAATTAAACTACTACTTATATATAAACATATACCTAATGATATATTTGTTATTAAGCTAGATATATAGTATTCTAGCTTATAAGTGGCACATATTTGCACTTATGAAAATATATATTATTATATTTATTTATATATTAATTATTTAGAGATATGATTTAATTAATTAACCATTGATTAATTTAATCTCCATTGAGTAATTGCATTGACCAGATATCCTCCATGCTCCAATAATTGTTGTTATTGTTGTCATTGGCACAACAATTTGAGTTTTGATGATGATCATTATTGATAGTTGGAAATTGAGTTGGAAATGGCTCCAAAGTTCCTTGATATGAAGTTGGAGAATAAGTTTCCATTGGCTCTACCAAATTAGAAACTTGGCTACTACTTGGTTGATGAGGATGATGATGGTGATGATCATTTATCTCTAAACTCATTTTTTGCTGAAAATTTTGTTGATTAGGGTTATCAACTTGCTTAATGTGCTTTTGTATCCTAGTCCTCCAAAAATTCTTAATCTCATTGTCAGTTCTTCCTGGAAGATGCTTTGCAATTTTGGACCACCTACAATGGTTAAATTATTTTTGTATAAAAAGACAATGACATATAACTGAAAAAGTAATGCTCTTGTTTGCCTATATATACATTAAGATTTTTCACTTTGGATCAACCTAGGTTTCACACATTATCAACTACAATTAATTAACTAGTTTTAAGAAATTTTTCACATTTGTTATATCATAATTAGTGACATCGAAGTTCGAAATTCAATTATATATTCATATAAAAAATATATAAAGTACACAATGCAATTTAGAGAAGAGAAACACTGAAATTCCTCTCAAAATTTTGTGATGGAAAATTAGAGATTTTATTTTTTGTTTTTGTCAATAATTTGTGTCCTTAATTCATGGTTACTATAACTATGGTTTAAAACATTGTATAAAATGCTAAGTTTATGAAGTATATAGAAGAAGGTAAGAAAATGAATGCAAGTCAATTAAAATGAACATGGTATGTTGGAAACCATATGAAAAATGAGAATAGTAGGATATAGAAAAATGTGCATGTGTGAAAAAGAGAAAAGGATTGAAATATATATAACAAGTTTCTTGAAAAAGAAAGGCATAAAGTTGATATTAATTAAAAGCTGTCAAATGGTGTCACATTTTATTGATAAGTAAAAAGTAGCAACAAAAATATTAAATATGCATCATGTGTCCAAGTAAGACCATGTTCTTTGGTTGAGAATAAAAGTGATATGCATGTTACACTTCACATATAAAAAGACTATTGTTATAAGATCTTGAAGATCCCTTTGATGATACAATGGAAAATATTTATGCTCCAAGATCATCAAAATCACTTACATTCCTCAGGTAGTAGAAATCAAACATTTTCAAACATCTCTCTCTCTCTTTCTTTCTCATATACATTCATCTTCATAAAATAGTTTTCTATTGATTTTTTTTTTCAAATATATAATTTTTCTTCTTTTTCTTTTATGACACTATCTTAACTTCAATTCATTTCTAGCTCTTTGTTCAAAAAATGACACGTGTAAAAATTACCTAGAATATTTCATTATCTCTAGGTATAGTTATAAAAGCTAGCAACTTTATATACTATATGTAAATAAAGGTAATATTTGAATAAAAATAATTATTTTGTGTATTTACTATTTTATTTACCTTGTTAGTGTTTTGTACTTGTTTTCTTGGTTGGGTTGGAAGATTGAGAAGGTACAATAGATAGGGTGTGAAGCTATAGCTATAGTTTAATTATGTGTGCATTAAAATTTAAAATTGCATTCTTGAAATTTACATGACAATATTTGTTTGAATTTTATTTTTACTAAATTTTTTGAAATTTCTTTGTCATGTGACTAGAGTGCTATTTTAATATGCCCCACTTATCATGAGCTCAACCTAAAATAGAAGCCATGAACTTGTCCAAAGCTATTTGGTTCTCAATTATTATTATAGATAGCATATTGTAAATTGAATGGCTATATAGGAAAATGAATGGCATCATTATCATATATATGCTATAAAATAATTATTATTGAGGCACACACCATCTATTCTAGTTATTTTATTTACTTAAGTAACTATTTTTATAAACTATTTTTTTTTAATTTAAAACTTGGATCTTCTTTAACAAAAAAAATTCTCCATTGTCTATGATATTTTAGAATTTCTATTCTACTTTTATTTTTCTTCTTCTAGATATTTTTTTTTGTAGGAGAGAGCTTGAGGTAAAATAATAAAATTATTTTACCTTATTTGAATCCTATGTTGTGAGAATTATCTCGAGTTCTCTCCATCCTCTCCATCACTATTTCATTATTATCTCACTCAACTCATATTCTCCCTAGTTTATAAAAAAATCTCATATCTTTCTTTCTCTCACTCTTGTCTTTTATTGAAAAAATGTAAAAGAAGTTCTCTCAAATTTTCTTCATTCTCTAGATCTCTCTTCTTATTTATTTTTTCATCTCATCCTCATTTACTCTATTATTCTTACCTCTTTTCCTTTCACTATTTTCTTTTACTATTGAGAGGTAATAGAGATCTTGAGATTTTTTTTACTTTTTACAAAACATCTAAATCATGTACATATGACTTTTCACCATCATCTCCATCACTATCTATCTTTCAATAGAAGTCTTGATATATTTTCAATAGAGGTCTCTCCATCACCTTCTACAAAGTGAAGATCAATATTATGAACATGTAGCCTCCTTCTACAACATCTCTATGTCTATTTCTCTCTTAGATTCATATTCTCTCGTTCTCTCTTTTTTATGCAAAGGATGTAGAGGCAGCACATAAGGATACAAATTGCTACAAGTTTATTAACATTTTATCGTCATGCTTTTTATTAAAATATTAAAAAAAAACATGAGTTTGAATTTCTACCTTTATTTTAAAAAAATTATTGTTAATTTTAATTTAAACATTTTTTTTCATAATAAAATAAACTATTATTATTAAGAGATCACTTAAAATTTTTTTTGAATTTTTTAATGACAAAAAATATATATTAAAAAACTTTTTTATTGAGAATGAAACCTAGTACAACTCGATCCAATTGTAACCCTAGAATGTTTAAAAAAAACTCATCCTTACTCCATCTTTCACATAGATAACATAGATGCTTAGAAGTTTAAAATTTAAAATTTAAAAATAATTTAAAGAAAAGAAAGAAAAGATTTACACTCAATAAAATATTTTTTTTTCAAAAGAATGGTATGACAATTATATATAAAAAAAGAAGAAAATATATAACATTGATGTACTTCTTTATTCCTTAAGATCTAGTGAGATCAAAATCTACAAAACCTTCCATGCATATGTTTTATAGCTATATCTTCATTGTAGGAAAACAAGTGAGGGAGAGAGATAGGGATGGAGAGAGAGGATGGGAGAGGGAGGGGGAGAGATAGGGAGAGGAAGATAGAATTGAGAAAAAAGGAAAACATATAACATGTACCTTTGAAGGAAAACTCTCCAACTCTCCCATATGGATATAAAACCATAAAACAAATCATTTTGAAGCCTTTTGAAAACAAAGAAACTGATTTTGTACGCATAAGCAATATTTTCAACCATATGTTTTACAATCACCCATGTGTTGAAGTCTTCTTCTTGGCTTGATTTCTCTCAAGCACAAAGTTCTGTCCCTTAGTCTTCCATGGGCATACTTTTTATTGAATGGCCTTCCATGAACATTTCTCATGGTGTGCTTACTTATATAAGGAGAGAGAGCCAATTATTTCTTTCATCTTTTGCAAGACAAAGATTAATGGTTAAAATTAAATTTAAACTAGTAATAATTTAAAATTATATCATTTATTTATAAATAAAAACCTAAGATCTATGATCAAAAGTTATAGATAGAACATGCACCATATATTTTTAATAAATAAATAAATAAATTATAATAAGATAATCATATAAATACTCACCTATTTCCCCACTTTGAATGAAGTTCCATGATCAAAAGTTGTTCCTCAGGTGTAATATTTCCTCTTCTAACATCGGGACGAAGATAGTTTAACCATCGAAGCCTGCAACTCTTTCCCGTGCGTTTAAGACCTAGAAGAAAAAATATCAAATTATTATTACTTATTTTTTTGGAATATATACCCAAGTTGATAATTTAATATCACCTTAGCCATCACTAAATTCATTTTTTACGAAATTAAAAGAAGAAATAATATTGCCCTAGCTAGGGTTTGCGGAGAAAACTAGAGAAATAATGAAAATAATAGAAAGAATACTCAACATTTAATTAATATATAATTTAAAATAAGATTATTTAATTTAAAAAATTACCAGCAGCTTTGGCTAAGGAATTCCAAACACCTTCACCATGATTTGCAATATAATTGATCAAAATCAAGTCTTCTTCCATGGTCCATGGCCCTTTTCTCACTTCAGGATCTTGAGATGAGTTGCAGGGTTTTTTGTCCATTATTTTTGCATGTATATGAGTGAGAATATAAGAGAGGAAGATAGATAGAGAGAAAGAGTGTGTGTGTGTGAGTGAAAGGTGAAGTAGAGAGATGGAAATCATAATGGGTGTTGGAGGGTTTAAATAGAAGGAGAATTATGTGATGTGTTACTTGTAATAAAGTACTTCTGTTAGTGATATCAAAAGGTTTTTCACGTACCTAACTATGTTAATCATATTAGTAACATCCATGCATACATGAATAAAAAACTAATATGTATTTGCATGAAACATTATTATAATTTTTTTTGTTTCTTGAGTAAAATATATTTTACAAATTAATATTGTCCTCCTTAATCATGAAGGCACATGCATATGATCAGAAGTATATATAGTTTTTACATATAATGTAATTAATTTTGTTAACTAGCGGAAAGATGTGCATCGACGTGTCTATCTATCCTTTTTTTTTAATGTGTTAATTTTATAATATTTTTGTTATTTAATATTGTAGGCTTTTAAATTTATATTTTGAAAAACAAATCGCATTGCTAGGGTAGATTTTATAAGGAAAATTGTGTGACTTAAAATAAGTAGTTAACTTTCGATTGTTAAAGATAAAATTTTCAAAATAACACATCTCTCCATTTTTTGGATGATTTTTTTTGTGGATCCGGTTTTTTCTCTCTCATGTGATATGTTTAAAGAGATGTTTGTGGCGGTAAATCAGGAGTTTGATATCTCTTCACTTGATCAAAGTGGTGATCTTTCTTTGGTTGATCGAAAGCTTGATTTCTCGCTAACCTCTCATCCATCAATTGTGGGCTTATCTTCTCCATCGTCTTTAGTTCATAATATGGCGATTGTAGGTGCATTGGAACGACGTTAGACTCTCCAACTGTATTAGCTCTAGAGCACCCGTCTACTAGACTATTCACTACACTGTTGGATTCAAGTACAGTTAGTCCTCTAACTTCTATTGGTTTTTGCAAGCAGAATAATGTTCCTTGATCTATTTCTAAGGAAGGCTTGAGCTCCCAAGGGCTTAACTTGTCTATTAGCTTGGATTGTGCTCCTCTTTCATGTGTTTCAAGTCACTTATGGCATATTCATATATCTTCTAAGATTTTGGAATATTTAGATAGTAAGAAAGCGGCTAAGGTGTTAAAAATTACCAAGTAATTGTGTTGTACTTTTTTACCCAATGATAAGGTCGAGGTTGAGAAATTAGTGGGTCTAGAAAAGAGAGATAGACAATTGATATCTCCTAGATTAGTTAGGAGTTATGTTTGATGCTGATTGGGTCTCTTAATATTCGTGGTTTGTGGAGTAGAAGAAAAATAAGGTGAAAGATCTCATTGTATATAAGTGATTGGAATTCCTAGAGATTCATGAGACTAAACTAGGTGAGGTTTTTTATTCTTCTGTCCATGCTCTTTAGGGGAATCTTTCTATGATTGGAATTTTCCACTGTCTTTGGGTAGTAGTGGTGGCCTCCTTTCTACTAGGTTTAGCTCAAAGAGGTCATCTCTTATTTCCTTTGTTGGTCATGGGTACCTATGTGTTTGTCTTGATCGGGGGATGCCTAAGACCATTTATTTCAGGATTAATATCTACTTCAAGTGTATCCCAATAGAGAAGAAGCCTTTGTGACTGACCTTCTATTGAGGATGGATAATCTTGGTGGAGAGGTGTGGTGTGTCTTGGGGGATTTTAATTTTTTTCTCTTTGTTTGAAAGAATTTGAGGGGATAAGTTAGTCCGTTTAGATGATAATGTTGGTTGTGTTTAACTCAGCAACTTCATCTCTGAGATAGACTTGCTGAATCTTCCTCTTTGGGGTAGGAGCTTTACTTGGTATCATCCTTTTGGTGGGCAACTAGTCATCTCGATAGGATTCTCATATCAGATGATTAGTGGGATTTGTGGGGGACGAGATCTCAATGGGATTTGCCTAGAGATGTGTCTTATAATCCTTTGATCATTCTCAGATACTCCAACCAATTATGGGGCCCCAAGTCATTTCGATTTAACAATCATTGGCTTTCTCATCCACGAATCCCTGAGGCGGTTCTTAATAGTTGGTATAGTTTCCAATTTTTTGGTTGGAAAGTTTTTGTCCTAAAAGAGAAACTAAAAGCTCTCAAAGGTGTTTTGATATCTTAGAACCATCAATTTTTTGGTACCTTGATTCCCATATTACTTCCTTAATGGATGAGGTGAGCTCTTTGGATGCGAGAGTTTAGTAGGGTGGTCTTTCGGTGAGGGATATTGGGTGAGAATATGGGTAAGAAATAATCTATAAAGGGTGAGTAGACCTCCAAGAAAAAATTTGTTGCTTTAAAATTGTTTGAAAATATTTTTAATTAGAGTTTCAAAACAAAATTGATTTTGCACGGTGGAAGTAAATTTTAGTGTAAAATAGATTATGCTTATAGATTGAAATTGGTATGCAACAACTTAAACAGTTCACAGTACACTAAAGATGAAAATCTTAAATTCAAGCAAATGAACAAACAAATGAATATATTAAATGCTTGTTAAAATTACACGAGATGTGTGATTTCAACAATATCAATAATTGAATAGATTCTACAACCACAATTTTCAGTTTAATCCACAACCCGACAAAGTTGAATTTCCAATTCTAATAAAACCTGATTTGTTACAATAAATCGCTAGCAGTAGATATCCTAATGGCATGCATTTTCTATAAAGAAATAAATAACAATCTAATCATACAATTAACTATGAAAATTAAAAAGGAGAAAGAGAGAGAGAGAGAGAGAGAGAGAGAGAAGAGAATATACCAGGATTTATACTAGTTTGGCGCATCGCTTTGCGCCTACTCTAGTCTTAAATGGATGTCCATTGAAATTTTGTTAGACTTCCACTATGATTTGTGATAAAAATTACAAGAGTTAGTAAAATCACAATATTCAAAAGTAACGTTGAAAATAGAAAGAAAAAAAACTACTTATGGATCTTTGACTTGAACACAGTCTACAAACTGAACTTTATGCAAAATCTTCACGTGAAATCACTTCTTGAATCTTTCAGTCCCAACAACCTACTCATAAGTCTTCGTTCTACGATAATCTTTACTTGATCCCACTAGTATCTTGTGTGTTGGTTTGTCCGAAGATTGAGAAGAACTCATACCTTGTCTATAGGTTTCCACGTAACACTATGAAGGTGAGAAAAATACACAAGATGGGGGATTGAAATATGTATGGCCAAAAATAGAATTCACTTTGAACCAGCAATTTCAGATTCTGAGCAAAGTTCAGAGTCTAATATCAGAACCAAACACAACAGCGGAAATAAAAAGTTCAAAGGTAAATGCAAGTAACACACAAAGATTATCATGTTTCCTCTCCTCAACTGAGAGTAGTCCAGTTCCCTTGCCTATACAAGAGCTTTTCACTATATCAAACAAGTTACAAATTGCTCAAGTACACTTTCAAGAGACTCCAATGCGCAACCAAACTAGAAAGATACTTTTGCTCAAGTCCTCAGATAATAGACTTCATTGCTCAATCAACCTACAAAGAGACTTTTTTGCTCAAGTCCTCAAAGAAGAGACTTCCTTGCTCAAGAACGCAGGGAAGAGACTTTCTCTACTTTAAACAAAAGTTTAGTAGAAAATATAACTATTATACTTTGATACACAATCATGAGTATAACAGTTATGCACAATCACAAAGGTTTTATAACCTCTTAAGATTTATAAGATAAAATAAGATAATAAATCTTAATATCTTTAGCCAATAACAGTCACAAGAAATAAAAGCTCAGAGTTATGCTTAAGATCTTTCAAATGCGTTGTGATGTTGTAACCTTCCTTGGAGTCTTCAGCTTCCTTTTATAGAGACTGAGAAAGAGTTGTATGAGGGTTTAAACATAACGAGCAAACTTAGTGAAGAAGTATGCCAAGAAATACGTTGGAGCCTAACATCTGGTCTGAAACTTTATTAACTGAATAATAGCATTACTCACATCACCTTTCGAAGTACAAGGTATCTACCAAAAGGTAGAGCAGACTGAAGATGTCACATCTCTATTCCTTGAGCCTTGCAAAACAAAACCCGAGTTGACTTTGCCCAAAAATCTGGGGCTTTGATAATACAAGTCTGCTTTGGTATAATGTACGTATCAGATGCCTTCAACCTTTCAAAATTTGAGCTGTCATCAAAAGCTGAGTCTTGAGACCATAGTATGAATCTTCAAAGTTTGATTCCTCCAGATGCTTATGAACCACTTCAGATTCTGATCAATCGGAATTAGGCTAACATTAGTTCGTCATATATGCTAACAATCAAGATTAATTATATGCTTGTGATCCTGCATAAACATATGTTAGCATACTCATTTGTTCTTTAAATAATTTGTTATCAACTAAACCTTAAGAGATATGAACAATCTTGCTCCAACACACTACAAGGTCAACCTAGAGAGAACAATATCCTTCATTTCCACTATCAAAACAAACCACAACACAACACACCTTGCGAACCTCTAAAATCTTAACCAAGTCTTCAAATAATCCTTAAATTCAAAACGAATCTCCTTAATAATCACTAAACTCTAAAAATGAGATTTAGATCCATACAGCAATGGAAAAAGAATGAGGTAGAAAATGAAAGAAATCATTTGCAAGTATTCACAATGATTCAAAACTCTTTTGGAAATGTGAAAGAACAAGTGTTTTGTTAGTTCTCAAATCAATATTGGAAGTATGTGTTTTCTAACACTGTGAAGGTTTTTTCCAGAGAAAATGATTGTATAGGTGCTGGAGATCTAGCACAAAAATGAGTGAAAATTGATGTTTGATTCGAGTCATAAGCACATGTATGATTTGAGTCAAGTAGAAGATTAGTTTGATTCAATATCAAAAACATATGAGAAACCCATTTGTATGATTCAAGTCATGATTTGAGTCAAGGAAAAAGTCATGATTCGACTCATGGATAGTATGATTCTACTCAAACAATACAGAGGAAAATCTTGGAGTTACATCACTTTATGATTCTAGTCATGTGTAACTTGTGATTCGAGTCACATGGTTCCATGATTCGAGTCATTTACAACATGTGATTCGAATCATAGACTCCTTGAATTCCAGAATTCCTTATGTTTCATTTGATTCCACTCATAGGATATATGTTTGGAATCACACACCTAAAATATCAATTTTTACAATTTTCAAAGATGTTTTGAGATTCTACTTATGGCATGACTTGAACCAATCTCAAATATGGTTCTTGATCCGAAAAATTGACTAATTGGCTCAAAGAATATTGCTCGTGCTAAAAATAAATAGTTTGAATTATGCATGTTAAAAGACACGAATCTAAAACTCGGTTCAGAAATGCACAATTGAAGAGGAGACTCCATGATATCAACTAAAACAAAAAAGAGCTAAAGGAAAAGCAAGAAAACTATATAGTAGAGACATGCACAATCTCTCCTTTAACGCATAGACATGCAACTTCAGGGAAAATAAACTCTAGGAAGAAGGTGGTTTCAGGCATGTGGCCCCTGATTCGTATTAAAGATGCCTAGCTTCTTTAGAGATCTAAAGTTAAGTGGATTAAGGGTGGTGATGCCAACACTAGTTTCTTTCATGTCTGTATTATGAGCAGATCTATAAAGAATATAATTTTAACTCTTAAGGTGGGGGATGCTTGGGTTGAAGAGGTTTCTGAGATTCAATAGGAGGTGGTTAATCATTTTTCCATCCATTTTATAGAACCTCTATTCTACCGGTCTAGGTTGGATGGGGTTTCTTCCATTCTCTGTCAAAGAGGGATCATATTGGTCTTACCGCTCATTTCATCCTCACTAAGATTGATCGGGATGTTGGTTTGTGTGATGGAAATAAGAGTATGAGCCCTGATGGTTTCAATTTCCCTTTTATTATTAGGTTTTGGCCCCTTATTAGGGATTATGTTGGAATATTATTTGAGTTGTTTCAACAATTTACATCTCTTCCCCCATGTATTTTCCTCCTTTTTTGTTACTTTGATTTCAAAGTTTGACTTTCCCTCTTAGATGGGGATTTCAAGCCTATTTATCTAGTTGGGTCTTTTTATAAGCTCATATCTAAAGTCCTAGTAGGAGAGCTTTCGGAGTTATAGATAATCTTATCTCTCATAACCAGTTAGCCATCTTCAAAGGTAAGTTTCTAGTTGATGGCGCGGTTATTATGATTGAGTTGGTGGACATATCTAAGAAGAGTAAAAAATATTGTCTCATCTTTAAAGTGGATTTTTAGAAAACTTAAGGTTCAATGAGTTGGTCCTTTGTGGATTATATACTTTCTAGATTTGGTTTTAATGATAAATAGAGAGGTTATATTCATGCTTGTGTCTTTTCTAGTAATCTTATGGTCTTGGTTAATAGCTGTCCAACCCAAGAAATTAGTATCCAAATGGGGTTGAAGCAATATGATCCCTTGGTTCATTTCCTTTTTCTCTTGGTGGCTGAAGGTCTCAATGATTTGTTCTCTAGGTTGTGGATTTGCAAGTTTTCTCAGGTTTTAGAGTGGGATCCTCAAATTCAGTGGTCTATCACCTTTAGTATGCACATGACACGATTATTTTGGGAGATTCTTCTATCAATAATCTATGGTCCATCAAAGTTATTCTTCGAGTGTTTGATTATTTATTGTTGGAGTTCTACAATGAACCTCCATTAACACTGCACAAGAATGAAGAAGATGAAGAAGAAAGAATATATATATATATATATATATATATATATATATATATATATATATATATATATATATATATATATATATATATATATATATATATATATATGTTATAGTATTATATTTGCAAATAACTGTGATCTGGGCGATAGCTGGATACCGCCTTAAGAGAGAGAGAGAGAGAGAGAGAGAGAGAGAGAGAGAGAGAGAGAGAGAGAGAGAGAGAGAGAGAGAGAGAGAGAGATTCTAACTAACTTTCTCAATTTGAAAATGTGTAAGATTCTATTACAAATTCACCTTCATTTGAGTTTTATACAAAGACTCAAATGAAACTCTAATTCAAATTCAAATGCAAATGAAACTAATCTTGAATTTTGAATTACATTCAACACCATTCCTTAATTCACATTCAATTTAAAATCCACAACACCAATTTCCTCCCTTAAATTGATGAAGTGTTCAATTTTGATTGCGTTGGTCAGCACATCTGCAAGTTTCTTCTGAGTGCTGACATGAACAACCTCAAGTACTCCATTCTGAACTTGATTGCACAGAAAATGGTACTTAGTATCAATGTGCCTACTTCTTCCATGAACCACTGGATTATTAGCAAGACTTATGTCATATTTGTTTTGAATCATCAACTTGACTGGTTTTCTCACTTCGAACTTTAGTTCCTGCAGAAAATTCATCAGCGAAACAGTCTGACAAGCTGAAAAGCACCAATTATGTATTTAGATTCACAAGTTAACAATGCAACCACTGGTTGCTTCTTGGAACACAAAGAAATAAGAGCTCCCATATACATAAACATGTGTATATTAATTCTTCTTATGTCCACTCTGTCACCATAATAGTCAGAGTATGAGTAGCATACTAGCTCAGTATCATCTGATACTCCAGATGGAAATAAAATTCCATGTCTCAAAGTTCCTTTTACATACCTCAGAATCCTGACTGTAACTTGGTAATGTGACCACTTTGATTTACTCATAAACCTACTCACTATTCCAATGCATAACAAATGTCAGGTATGGTGTTACACAGATATCTCAAACAACTAACCAACTGTTTGAAGGTTGTAGCATCTATGTACTCACTATTAGAATCAGAGTCTAGCTTATGATTTGTCTCAGTAGGTGTGACTGTTTACTTACAATTCATGAGCTCAAATCTCTTCGGCATATAAAGTTCACACTTCAGTTGGTGCATAATAACTCCATTTGCATAATTCAAAATCTCCATCCCTAGAAAATATACCATATTTCCAAGGTCAATCATATAAAATGCATTCATCAGCATCTTCTTAAACTTGTTTATCTCAGAAGTACAACTCCTTGTCAGAAGTAATACATCTACATAAAGCAACACCAAAAGCACATTTCCTTCAGAAGTATGATGCACATACACACCATATTCCATTTCACATTTCTTGAATCACAGATGCTTGAAAACTGAATCAATCTTAATATTCCAAGCCCTTGGAGCTCGTTTCAACCCATACAAGGGTTTATGAAGCTTGTACATGATTCCTTCTTTGTTCTCTTTCACAAACCTATGAGGTTGTAATACATAAACTTCTTCTTGCAATGGATCATTTATAAAAGCTGACTTTACATCTAAATGTATCAGAGTCTAGTGTCTATTCGCAGCTATAGCAATAAATAACATTAGAGTTTCATGTCTAGATACAAGTGCAAACACTTAAAAGTAGTCTAAACGAGACTTTTGTAGGAATCTTCTAGCTACTAACCTTGCTTTATGCTTAGCAACAGAACTATCTGGCTTCATCTTTATCTTGAAAACCCATCTCACACTATTGACTTTTTTGTTCTAAGGTAGAACAATCAAATCCCATGTCTTATTTTTTTCAATGGCTTCAAGCTCTTCCTTCATGGTGTTCACCCACACATTGTTCTTGAGAGCCTCAATGATGCTTATAGGTTCATAGTCCACCATCATGGCACTTTGGAGAGTCAATCTCAATATCTTACAGCAAGTCAAAGTATGCAATTCTCCTTAGTATCTGTCAAACTCTTTGTGGTCTCTCAAACTGTGAAAGTTCACCTTCAAAAGTAGGACCAAATTTAGAGGCTAGACCACCTTTAAAGGCTAGACCACCTTCAGAAGCTCCACCTTTAGAAGTTCCACCTTCACAGGCTAGATCACTTTTAATAAGATCCATCATCAGAGTCAGAATCACCTTCAGAGTCAAAGTGGCCTTAAGAGTCAGACTCGCCTTCAGATTCATACCATCCTTCAGAGTCAGTATCACCTTCAGAGGCAGAATCTCCTTTAGAGGAAGAATCTTCTTTAGAGGCAGAATCTCCTTTAGAGGCACAATCATACTCTAGTGTTGTCATTTCACTAGAGTTGGATGGAGACTTGCTTCAGTCCCATGTTTCTGATTCTTTCACTATGATATCTTTGTTGACTTTAACTTTATTGGTGAGTGGATAATAGAGCTTATAAGTACATGTACTTTGGTAACTTATAAGCAACATAACTTTGACTCTGTCATCCAATTTCTTTCTAGTAGCATCTGGTATATGTTTGTAGTTGAAGCTAGTGAAAATATACCCAAATGTATCGCACACTCGAACATACCACAAAATCGTCATAGAATTTTATTTATTCCCGAAGGAAAGGGAAAACATCGATAAAACCCTTGGGAAAGAGATATGCTGGTTAAGGAAGTCGGTTATGCAAGGGGAAGGTATTAGCACCCCTAACATCCATGGTACTCCATGGGAACCGTTTTGATTGTTCTCGCTCGAATAGATGTTATCTAATATTATTCATAAAAGAATGGGGAAAAAAGAGAGAAATAGATAAAGTGCTCGGTGAGGATTAGGGCCCTCATGCCTACGTATTCTCATAGTGCAATGAGGAATTCAGAGCTTCGTAGTTCAAAGAACTAGTGGTGGGAGGTGAAAGAAGTTATGATAACAGTATGATCTAAACCAAGGGATTAGTAAGATTTGAACTCCAAAAGGGATGAAATATGAATCCAAGAGTAAACCTGGTATGAACCAACAAGTGAGGGGCCCGAGGCATGGTATCACTTTTTTGGAATAACCGAAAAGAAAGGGTTGTCTGTATACGGTTGCAAGTAAGTAAGAAGATGTTCGTCTAAGCTACAAGGTCTAACAAGACAAACAAATCTACTTTTGGTTCACAAAGAGGTTCAATATGGAGCTCAAAGGTATATTGTATTTGGCTCAAAGAATAGGGTGTATCACATGAAGTGAATGAAGGTAGAATCATGGATGTATCGTGGAGATGAATGGAGTAAAGTGACCAAAGTCAAAGAATAGGGGTTTTGGTAATAAGTGACCGAAAAGGTATAGTTTGAAACCAGAGGTAAAGGTAAATTGGAATCCATAGGAGAAATGGAATTTGTACCACCGAGGAAAGGTGGCATGAACCACAAGTGAGGGGTCTAAGACATGGTATCACTATATGGTTGGCCGAAAAAGAAGGAATTAAATGTCTGGATACAAGCCAAACAACTCTAGGTACAAAAGCGGACTATTCATTAGGCGTCCTAAAAGGATGTATATGGAATTCCAAAGAAAGTGTATTTCGGTTGTAAAGAAATAGTGTGTCACTGGGATGAACGGTTCAATGATTGAAGGTGGGTAATGGATCATGAAAGATATGGGTGATGTCCTAAGGCGGAAGGAGGAATAATTAGAAGTATGCTCGCCAAGGATTCACATCCTCGTTCCTACATATTTTCACTATGCAATGAGAAAGTCAAAGCAATCGTAGTTCGTGGAACTACGAAAACAAAGGGAAAAAAACAATGAAGTGTTTGCCTAAGGAACAAGGACTAACAAGACAAACAACTAAAAAGGCATTATTGCAGTGGTGAAAAAAGTAACTTGTACTAACATAATGGTAACGTGGGATTCCATAAAGGCGAATTGGCTTTGAATCAAAGAGTAAACAGACAGACCAACGAGTGAGGGGCTAGAGGCATGGTATCACTGTAGTGGAATGACTGGAAACAAAGAGAATTAAATGTATGACAATAAGTCAAACAACTCTTGATACAAAGATGGACATTGATTAGGTCATCCTAAAAGGATGTATATGGGACCCAAAGAGAAGTATTGATTGGCACAAGGAAAAATATATCACTTGCCGAGGAACAAATAATTTGAGGTCAAAGGAGAATGGTATCTTGGATCCATGAAGGAATAAAATTTAAACCGAAGAGTTAAAGGTAAACCAACAAGTAAGGGGCCCGAGACATGGTATCACTGGATTGGAATAACCAAAAATAAAGGTATTAAATGTCTGGGTACAATCCAAATAACTCTTTATTCACAAGGAGGACTATTCATTAGGCATCCTAAAAGGATGTGCGTGGAATCCAAGGGAAAATGATACTTAATGTCAAAAAGATGGAATTGATTGATGAAAGAATGATGGTTTAATAAATAAGGTAGTTTGTGAAGAATCTAAATTCTCCTGCCTACGTATTCTCACCATGCAATGAGAAAATCAGATTTTTCATAGTTCAGCCTACTACGACTGAAAGCAAAATGATTAAGGCAAAAAAATGTGATAGATTGAATGTGAAGAGACTTGATAGTTATTTGGTAAGAACCATACTAAAGTCTATAAGTAAAGGTGGATACGATGAGCAACGAGCCAAACGTACCGCACCCAAAGATATCCAGAATGAGGGTAGGAAAGCTTCAGTTTCATCCCTTCTTTACTACTTAAGGCTCATGACATGTAATTCTCATCTCAACTTTCAAGTTGTTGGGGAAGAGTCCTTATCGTCGCTTCTTGTGATGATGATGAAGACCTTATCAATCGTTTGATTTGAATCGCATTAAAGTCTATGAATAGAGATGAATACAATAAGCAACTAGGTCAAGCGTCCTGCATCCAAAAATATTTAAAATGAGTTAATGGAATCCTCCACTCTCATTCATTCTCTATTTCTTAAGCCTCGTCTCGTACAACTTGAATCATGATTGATAAGTTGTTGGTGTAGTCATTTGTTTGTTGCACTAATGTATTATGAAGAGAGAGACTTTCCAATCGTATGATTTGAATTGTGCTAAAGTCTATGAATAGAGGTGAATACAATGAGCAACCGAGTCATTCGTGTAACACCCTATTCCCCAAATCACAATTATAAAGAATAAAATACACTAGAGGATGTTACTTCAACACATTAGATATTGCTCATATATAAAAAGTCATACTCGCAGTAAAAATTAAAATTATCACGTCACCATATTATCCAAAGATAAGGAAAACGCATATAAAGTTCAATAAACATCATAAATCAAATTTATGTCCCATGATGTTACGTAATCAGAGCAATATCCCTCTAATACAGCGGAAAATAAAAATAATATAAAAAGATAAGATGCATAGCCATCTCCCACTCACAAGAAATCACTTTTGTTGATTACCTGTACAACAAGTATTGAATACAAAACAAACCAGAAAGGGGTGAGAATAATCCTTACAAATGTTAACAGCAAAAATAAACAGCAGGATAGTTAAAAATAAAACTCAAAATTATTCTCACACAACAACATCAGTAATAGAAATTATAATGCAATATTAATGCACCAACGTCTCATCAAAATACATGTGGTACCAAGTTTTTGGGTATCAGAAGTGTGTTATTGATATTATCCCACATCACTGGACAACAACCCTAACACCACTGGACCGATGTCCTACGTCACTTCAAGACAAAAGTCCCACATCACTCGGCTGAGGTCCTACGTCACTGGGCTGAAGTCTTACCTAATCTCCATACTAGTATGACACACGAACATGGAATCTCATCAACATAACTCAAAACATCATACACACATTAAAATAATTATTCTGCATAAGCATCAACACCACAACACTTCAGAATATATGTTCCACTCTTGAACCAACTAAAAAATTATTTATAATTAAATTCAATAATTATATAATTTCTCAAAATAATTATCACTTCTATATTAATTCAATAGAGTTATCAAAGAAACTCTAAACAACTATATAATAATTCAATAGAGTACCCAAAACATTAATTCAATAGAGTACCCAAAATATTCCAAAATGCTCAAAAGTGTTATACCGATAGTTTACGAGTGATAACTCTACGAAACTCTAAATAATTCAATATTTTTAACTAAACTCTAAAATATTATAATTAAAAATATTAAATTATTATTATTATTATTATTATTATTATTATTACTAAAATGTTTATGAACTATTTTGCGGTGATGAAATGGGAATTCCGCATTTGTATTATGGTATCGTTAACATATATTTGTGTCACATTAACCTATACATGATATAAAGAGATATTGTATAAATATTATAGTGATAAGCATATTACTATGTATCGATAATGGAAAAATAACAAAAGGCATATGCATGTTACTGTTTGTCGGTTGTGGAAAATAAAGAAAATAATAATGTCACTACATATTAATAATCATACATATGTCTCTAATGATAAATTATAAGGATTTACGATAATAAATTTCCTCGATAAACTTACCGATCAACAAATAGTGGCCAAATGAGATTAATCTCATTTGGTCACAGATACTGACAACGATCAATACCAAAAACCAATATAGTCATACATACATAACATATATTATAACAAAGTTTATACTATAAACACTTATGAGATATTACCATAGATCTATACCTAAAGGGGTTAGACAAACCTCATTTTGGATAAACACAGAGATACAAAAACACTTTCAACAAAGAAAATAGAAACAAAACAATAGACATATCCACACAAAACACATACAATCATTCATAAAAAAAATTCCAAAAGGGCATAATTCACATGTAAACATATTTGTATGATCAGTGACCTCAAGGGTTTTGGCTAAAATCCCCTTGGTTACAAACAAAGCCATAAACCATGTATAGTAAAAATACATAGATAGGAGTGTAAGGGCCCCTCACTATCCTAACTGTCCATAAACACCCATTAGTAAAGAAATTCTCCCCCTTACCTCGAAATAGATCTTCTTCCCAAATCCTATGTGTATCCCAATTCTTCACGTTTCTTCAATGTTCACGACAATATTTGTTTTTTCCAATTTTCTTTTCTTTGTATTTTTCTTTTAATTTTATTTTACGATACAACATCCCCTTTTTCTCTCTCCCTTCCCATAATAATAATAATAATAATAATAATAATAATAATTATAATGCCTATAATAATTATAATAATAATAATAAACCATATTAATTTGACTTTTCACTTTCTACATGTCTCTTGATTTGATAGGAATAAACAAATTCTCAAAATTAAATGTCACAAATAATTATCCCAACTAAATAATTATTTAACTTTAATAATAAAATAATGTCACACCTTAAATAAATATTTAAATAAATTAAATACATACCTAAATAATTATTTAAAATACTAAATTAACTAAATAAATATTCCTGCACTCCCCGTTCTCAAAACCACTCAACCATATTAATTATAAAATTACCAAAACACTCACAATCATCATAAATAGTTGATGACATCAATCAAATCATACAACTAATACAAAAATAATTAAAAATAACAAAATTTCTAAGTCGATGCGTTACAACTCTCTCCCACTTAGAAAATTTTCGCCCTCGAAAATTACCTGACAAAAATAAACCCAGATGAGACTCCTTCATCCGACTTTCCGATTCCCAGGTCATGCTCCCTCCAGCAGGTCCTCCCCAGACGATCTTCATAAGAGCGATCTCCTTACCTCTGAGTTTTTTCACTTCTCTATCCGCAATCCTTAAAGGTAAAGCCTCCACAATCATAGTATCTCTCACATGTATATCATCCATTTGAATCACATGAGAAGGATCAGGAATATACTTCAGGAGTTGGGACACATGGAACACATCATACAAATTCTCCAGCGATGGAGGTAAATATATTATGTAAGCAATAACTCTAACCCGCTAAGTGATCTGGTATGGACCGGTGAAAGAAGGTGTAAGCTTATTCGAGTTCAGCGCACACCCAACACCAGTCACTAGAGTGACTCTCAAAAAAATATGACCACCCTCACGGAACTCAAGAGCCTTCGTCCTCTTGTCATGGTAACTTTCCTGCCTTCTTTGATATGCCTTTGATCGGAAAAATAGCAAGTGTACTATTTTTCCTTTTATAGTAATAATGGGGAAATTCCCCGAATGTCGATCTCAAGGACTGCATGTTAATATTGAGTTTAAATTATCAGTCAATTAAACAAAAAGTATTAATTTGGGCTTTTTTGTGTAAAAAGAAAATAATAAAGAAATATGAAAATAAGGGTTTATAGAGAAAAAGGAACAATGCCAGAGAAAGTGTATGATTTATCCCTGTAATAACTCTGAGTTACTATTGCATCAACAACTATCAATTACTATCAGTTCTTAAGGGTATTTTCTCCCAAGTCCTTGGTGAGAAAACCTTTAATCAATCTACCCTAATTCCTATGTCCATAGCCAATTAGGGTGAAGTTAAGCTGTATAATATCAAGAATGCTCTGGTTCATACAGGGTATCCCTAGTCCTAGGTGATATCTACTACAGAGTAACCTGATGAAAACCTTATCACTGGCGGTCCAGCCTAAGTGATAACCATAGATCAATCTCAATTGGTCCGAAAGAGAAAGCAATAAACACATCAAAAGGTTATCGTAAACAAAATATTATAAATGCAAATGTAAACTCAAATTCATTACAATTCTAAATCAGGGACACCCCCTAACATTGGGGGGTTTAGCTACTCATATTGTTTAAAACAAATTCAAGATAAAAATTACACATTACAAGTAATTGGATAACTGTTGAATGTGTTTTTAGTGTCGGATTTTTGTTATCGTCTCCACAGGGATTGTGAGATATCACCGCCTTTCGACAGTTGTTTCAATTCTTAACTTGTAGTAACAAGGGGGTTTTTGGTTTTAGTCACGGTATCTTGCATAAAAGTGTAAGAAATTGCGGTAAAAGGTTTGGTTTTAATATTTGAGAAATATTGCCAAAGTTAGGGTTCGACGATCACTTTGCATGTATATGTTCGATCAACAAAACTTATAAACTCCTTTAAATGATAAACTATTTCACAAAGTCCTCCCGATGTGTTTATCTCTAACACACATTGTGAGTTTTCCCATTTTGATCCATTGTTTATCTCTAACACAATCTATCAAAATGACAACTTTTTGGTTCAACCTTATGGTGAACAAAATCATTCATTACTATCTCTAGCTAACAAACAAGATTGGATGAAAACCTAGGTAAATAGTTGGTAAACATCTCTCGATCATAAACCAACACAAAGAGTTTTCAATAAGAACAAAGTTTTCACCATATATTCACCATTAAAGAGTTTACAAATGAAGATCATCCCATTTACACACAAAGCTAATGATCATCTACATCTAACCTTGACAAAATGAAGAACTTAGCTACTCATTTTCATGGTAGCTTGGTCAACAAGTTTCGGAAGAAGGTTGATCAACATCCGAGTTGAATAATCGAGATTGGATGGGAATCCACCTTCTTTTTGTGAAAGATTGTTAAGAGATGAAGAGAAATGATTTCTAGGTCACAAAGTATCTCTAGAGCAAATGCTGGAAAAATATCTAAAAAGTACAAAAGTATGGAGGTGTAAAAGTATGGCTCCAAAAAGTAGCCCTTGCTACTTATAGTGATGCTACTGAGCTGTCATGCTCGCTAGGCGAGCAGAATGGCTCGCCTAGCGAGCCCCAAAATAGGCACCTGAGGCACCTGCGCCCAAAGAAATAACCTTTTCCAGATTGGCATGTTCGCTAGGCGAAGCCCACGCTTCACCCTTCGCTCCAGCGAGCTTAAGAGGTTTTGCTACTGGAATTGCTCGCTGGGAGCTCGCTAATGGCTCGCCTAGCGAGTGAGTGCTGGTTGCGCTTTTGACCAAGTCTGGACGTGTTCGCTACACCCTTCGCTGGCTGCTCGCCTAGCGAGTTTGTTGATGTTTGCCACTGTAAAATACTGGAGCTCTTCGCTGGGTGCTCGCCTAGCGAGCTCTTCGCCACAGCCCTCGCCTAGCGAGCAAGCTGATGAATGCATCCTTTTTTTGGTCCCTTTGCCAACTTTCTTGTGGCTTCATTTTCTATTATTTCGTGCCTAATTCCTGCACAATAACACACAAATCAAAGGTACCAAGATCGTTTATCATTGTATTGCAATTCATAAAAAACAAAGATGGTTTCGAACTCTTTAGCAAGGAAATGGAGTGAAAGATGCCCATATTTGATAGCTCAAATAAGCACTTTTGGGTATCTAACAACTCTCCCCAACTAGATTCTTGCTTGTCCTCAAGCAAAGTATGCCTCTTGAAGGACAAGAGGATTTGCATTAAGAAAAAGGTTTCTCCGAAATCGGATAAAACGGCTCAAACACAAGCGAATCAGCAGATACAAATTTCCAACTGTTAGAATAAAATAATACACAAGAACTAAAACTTAGTAGCAATGCGAAATATGTATCTATCCACAACAATATTATCTTGAATGAATCATCCTATCTCTCCTCTTCGAATAAGGATTGAAGAAATTACGCGTTTGCAACCGCGGGAATAATCTCACTCTCCAACAAACAATGAAGAAATCAATTCAATTCATACAATGTCTAACAATTTTAAATGGTAATGTGGAAGCACGAAGATCACTAAGGACTTTTCGGTTGAAGCTTGGTTAGGTTAACAAACAAGGGTCATTTCTAAGGCCATTGAAAACGAAATTGCCGATGCAAAAGAGACATTCACTGTACATTATTCACACATCTCAACTTCGTTCCATTTGTTTCTCATTTGAAACCTTCACAACTCTTATTTCACAACTCAATTTTTGTTTTTCACTATTTTTCTTCCAAGCAAGCATTCATTTTCATTTTCTCTATATTTTTGTTTTTTTCTTTCACATCATATTTACAAAACAGATGTTTCTCTTTTCTATATTATATATATATATATATATATATATATATTTTTTTTCTTATGCTTGCTTGATTTTTCAAGAGTTGTGGCACTTACCGATTCTCATTTTCGTTCTCCCCAACTTATTTCTTACTCACCCTAAGTGAATTCTCTTGACTTTTTACGGAAAAAGAACAATTATCAAAATTTTCCGGGTTTCAAGAAAAAGATTTTTGAAATCTCACTTTATTTCAAGCTGAGATTCAACTGTTTAAGCTCAAAGGGGTTGACGAATACTCTCTCTGCTCACAGGTAAGTTGTATTTGGAACTGGTTGTGCTCGATAGAAAACAAGTGCCTTGATCATTTCTAATTGCTTCCACATATTCACAATAATAAAAGACAAAGCATGAATCAAATGAATCAACAAAGCTTATTAGAATCCAACATTTAAGTGTACAATGGAGGTTTCCTCACAATTTGTGGTTTTAAGTCCTAGATGAAACATTCATTCAATTATGTTGCAAAAAGACAATATTCAATTACAAAAAAAGAGTAAAGTTCTTAATGCATTCTAAAATTCTAGCCGGAGGTAACCATGTACCTTAGCATTATTCACTTGTTTATTTTTATCATTGCCATCCAAGCTCGGATGCACCTTCATTGGATACTTCTTTGAGGAGCAACCAATCTAGAAGGTTTGACACTCAACCAACCAAAAATTTATTAAAACAGAAGAAATTTAAAACATGAATAATAACATTACTTCAAAATTTAAAATTGTTCATGGGGGACAAAACACCCCAAAAGTACATAACCAAAATCAAAATACACAAATCTGAAAATACAATAGAAATAAAACATAATATGAAAAATAAAATAAACTTAACCCTCCAAGGACTCATAACCCTCATCACTACCGGCTTCAGAACCGGTAGCCTCATCATCATCATCATCATCATCATCTTCAGCAGCACCAGAAGAAGCACCAGCACCAGCTGCACCAGCACCCGCCCCCTCTCCAAACACAGGCCTGTCCACAGGCCAGCTAACGTGCTGCAGAAACTGCTCACGTGTCATCAGAGAATGCTCACCGGAGGGGTCGCGCATCTGCAACTGTAACAGCTGCATAGAATCGTGCATATCGAGCATGGCGCACTGAGTTGCCGCCATCCAATCCCAGTTGTAGTTGCAGACAGCCTGCTGGAAAGGATCGGATCCTAGAGTAGAAGTACCAGGACCATCAGAAGCCCCGGTAACCTCAGCAGCTGAACTACTTCTTACATTCTTCAGTTTGCAATACTTGGCCACGTATCGGTCATCAATGGCCGGCGGGATCCTTACTTGACCCTTAGAGGGTAGCCTCACCCTCGCTTGCTGGCACAAAGCCATGATTAGACAAGGGAAAGCCAGGGGACAATTCACTCGTGCCCCCGACTTTAGCCCGCTTTCAATCACGGACTTCAACTCTAAAGCAATAATCCTCGCCACATCAATCTGGATGTTCGTGAGGATGCTGTGTACCAAGTGTGCCACTGGGATCGGCACGGTAGAAGTGTGAGACTTAGGTTTGATGTTTGTAAGAACCAACAAAAGGATCAGTTGAGCCAAGGGAATCATGTCCTCCCTATGGTATCTCATCGGAACCCCAGATGGGTTCAGCTCAACTGATTTCCCTTTCAAAAGTAGGGCAGCAGAAATCGAATCAGTATCCCGGTGAAGCCTTAAATCTTGGTGGTAGGTGTCTCTCTCCTCGGCTCCCAGATGGAGCGGTTCACCCAGGACACGGTTAATTGCATCCCGATCGAACGCAACAGGACGGCCGGACACTCTAGACGTCCATGTGAATGGCTCGTCGTCGTTCGGCAGTGGGTTCGCGTAGAACTCACGCACTGTTGCGATATCGTAATGCTCCAGTGGGATATTAACCGATCCCACTTTTTGTTGTTAATCAACCCGACGAATGTACGGTTCGTGCCTTCAGGGTTGATTAAAAATCTCTTTTTCTCGGCAAAATCTTTCGCTTTTCCAAAGCAACATATCTTGCTGCTTGCTTTGGCCCGACAAATTTGTCGATGTCGAATTGTATTGGTACGGGACGGGAAGTGTTCCCGCCCTTTCTCTTTTTCGAAGCTCCGGACCTGGATTCCATCTGCACAGACATAGAGAGTAAACAACACAACACAAAACAAATTAGAAAGCAACACAGAATTCCAACTACTGTCATGGTCGCTGCTGCTTCGCCTAGCGAGAACCTAGCGAAGCTTCGCTACAGGTTCGCCTAGCGAAGTGGCAGCGAATGCTCGCCACTGATTCGCCTAGCGAGTTGCTAGCGAATCTTACGGGTTTTTGGGTTCTGCAATGTTTACACTGAAATTTTGGCAAAACCCAAGGTCTCATTGTATCTATTTCAGAACAAAATGATTTATCAAGAAAGGCATTGTTCTAATGTACATGCAAATCTACACTAGAACATATACATCAGAAATTTACAAAGTTAAAACATAAAGAAATGGAATTAGGGCAAACCTTAGTGAAAGAGATTGATTGAATTTGAAGTGCACAGTGAGGTTTGCAATGCAATGTAACCGTTTAGGGTTTGAGTGAGATGAAAAGTGAGAGAGTGTTTGTGAGAGTTGTTTGTGAGTGCTTCAGTTCAGAGTTATAAAAAGAAAAAATGCACTTGGGCCCAAAAGAGTGGCCTGCTGAGAATTCAATGAGTGCTGCCACGCAGCGCTCGCTGCTGCTTCGCCTAGCGAGCAGCTAGCGAATCCGCTCGCTACTGCTTCGCCTAGCGAGCATCTAGCGAGCATGACAACATTTGCTTTTTCAAAAATAGCATTCCTGGTACATTCAGCAAGGTTTTAACAATTGGAATCCCAATACGACACCACAGAAAAACAGTAAATACTTACAATGTTGGGGTGCCTCCCAACAAGCGCTTGTTTAACGTCGGCTAAGCTCGACGGTGCGATGCTCACAGAGGAGCATCCAAAGAAATAGCACAGCTCTCGCGATTCACATGACCGCCGAGATAAACCTTCAAACGTTGGCCATTAACGGTCCAACTGTCCTTCTTTTCCAGGTCCTCAATGACAATAGCTCCGTACTCCTTAACTTCTTTGACCCGAAATGGCCCGGACCATTTTGATTTCAACTTTCCGGGGAATAACTTCAACCTGGAATTGAACAAGAGGACCAATTGTCCGGGCATAAATTCTTTCTTTCGGAGCTTTTTGTCATGGTATTTTTTTACCTTCTCTTTGTACAACCAGCTTGAGTGGTATGCGGCATTGCGCATCTCCTCCAACTCAAGCAGTTGCACCTTCCTTTTCTCACCGGCCAAATCATTTTCAAAATTTAAGAATTTTAGAGCCCACAAGGCTTTGTGCTCCAATTCAACCGGCAAATGGCAAGTTTTACCAAACACCAATTGAAAAGGAGTTAGGCCAATTGGAGCTTTAAAGGCAGTACGGTATGCCCATAACGCTTCATCCAATTTTTGTGACCACTCTTTTTTCGAATTTGACACAGTTTTTTCGAGGATTCTCTTAATCTCACGATTAGAGACCTCAGCTTGCCCATTAGCCTGCGGGTGATACGGAGTTGCCACTCTATGTGATACACCGTAATGTTTTAAAATGCTTTCCAACGGTGCATTACAAAAGTGTGACCCTCCGTCACTTATCAACACTCGGGGGGTTCCGAAACGGGAAAATATGTTTTTCTTTAAAAAATTTATCACCGTTTTCGCATCCGCCCGAGGTGAGGCAATCGCCTCAACCCACTTAGAAACGTAATCAACTGCGACAAGCATATACTCGTTCCCATAAGAGGGTGGGAATGGTCCTACAAAATCGATGCCCCAACAATCAAATACTTCGACCTCTTGGATGTTTTGGAGAGGCATCTCGCCTCTCTTACCAATCCCACCGCTTCTCTGGCAACTATCACAACTTTGCGCATGGGTATGTGCATCTTTGAAAATAGTGGGCCAATAAAATCCCGATTGAAGGATTTTAGTGGCCGTTCTCACCCCATTATAGTGTCCGCCGTAAGGCGAGTTGTGACAATGCCAAAGGATGCTCTGCGCTTCATCGCCAGTAATGCATCTCCTTAAAAGGTTATCACTACCCAACTTAAACAAGTATGGGTCATCCCATACGTAATACTTGGCATCCGAAAGAAACTTCCTTTTTTGGTTCGAAGTTAGGTCGGGAGGCACAAAACCACTAGCCTTGTGGTTCGCAAAGTCTGCAAACCACGGCCTAACTTGAATTTTGAAAAGTTTTTCATCAGGAAACTCTTCCCGGATTTCCTTCTCTGAAGCGGTAACCTCCACATTAACTAAGCGAGATAAATGATCCGCCACCAAATTTTCCGATCCTTTCTTGTCTTTGATTTCAACATCAAATTCTTGCAACAAGAGGATCCAACGGATGAGCCTTTGCTTTGAATCCGGTTTGGTGAGCAAATATTTAATCGCCGAGTGGTCGGTATACACTACGACTTTAGACCCTATAAGATAAGACCTAAACTTTTCAAGCGCATACACTATCGCAAGTAATTCTTTTTCAGTGGTGGCATAGTTAATTTGGGCCTGATTAAGAACTTTACTTGTGTAATGTATCGCATGAAATTTTTTCTCTTTTCTTTGGCCTAATACCGCTCCGATTGCATAGTCGCTCGCATCACACATTAGCTCAAAATTTAAATTCCAATTTGGAGCGACTATAATTGGAGCGGTAACCAATTTTTCTTTCAAAGTCTCAAAAGCTTGCAAACATTCATCGGTTAAGAGAAATACCTGGTCCTTAGCTAGCAAATTACTCAAAGGCTTAGCTACCTTTGAGAAGTCTTTGATAAAGCGCCGATAGAACCCGACGTGCCCCAAAAAGCTTAGGATTCCCTTCACATTCACCGGAGGAGGTAACTTTTCAATCACTTCAACCTTAGCACGATCAACTTCAAGCCCTCTTGAAGAGACTTTATGGCCAAGCACTATCCCCTCGGCCACCATGAAGTGGCACTTCTCCCAATTAAGCACAAGATTGGTCTTCACACATCTTTCAAGCACCGTTTTCAAGTTTGCCAAGCATAAACTAAAGGAACCATCAAATACCGAGAAGTCATCCATGAAGACTTCCATTGTTTTCTCAATAAGGTCGGCAAAAATGGCTTGCACACATCTTTGGAAAGTCGCCGGTGCATTGCACAACCCAAAGGGCATTTTTCGGTATGCGAAAACTCCAAACGGACATGTGAAAGCCGTCTTTTCATGATCGGCCGGGTCAACCGCAATTTGGTTATACCCGGAATAGCCATCCAAGAAACAATAGTATTGTTGCCCCGAGAGTCTTTCGAGCATTTGATCCATGAACGGGAGTGGAAAATGATCTTTTCGAGTTGCGGTATTCAACCGCCTATAATCAATACACATTCGCCATCCCATTTCAACTTTAGTAGGGATCAACTCATCCTTGTCATTTCGGATCACGGTAATTCCACCTTTCTTCGGAACCACATGCACAGGACTAACCCATGGACTATCCGAAATCGGGTAAATCATTCCCGCATCCAACAACTTGACAACTTCCTTTCTAACAACCTCCTTCATAGTAGGATTTAAGCGGCGTGTGGTTGAGCTACCGGCTTAAAATCCTCTTCCATTAAGATCTTGTGCATGCAATAGGAAGGACTAATTCCTTTTAGATCGGAAAGAGTCCAACCCATGGCTTCTTGATTTTTTTAGCACATTGATCAAACGGGCTTCTTCATCATTTGACAAAAGGTTGCTTATGATGACCGACTTTGCTTCGGTCTCATCTAGGAATACATACTTCAAAGTAGAAGGTAACATTTTCAATTCAATAGGCGCTTTTTCGTCATTAACCTCCTTCTTCAAGTCTTCCTCCTCAATTTCTCACGGTTGTAGTTCGTTTAAACCATCAAGTTCCCTTAAGCATTCATCAAGAGCTTGCTCTTCTTCAACTGTGAAAACTTCAAATGAGTCATCAAGAGCTAACTCCATAGGAGATATCTCATGAATATGCTTAGAAACCTCCAAAATTGCCTCTTCGATCACATCGATGCGAAAGCTATCACTTCTATCTTTTGAATGCTTCATTGCTTCGAATAGATCGAAAGTAACTTCTTCATTTTGGACTCTCACCTTCATCAAACCGTCGTCAACGTCGATCATCATGCGCGCGGTTTTCATGAACGGTCGGCCCAGAATGAGTGGAGCATCATCATCCTCTTCCATATCAATAACAATAAAATCGACCGGAAAAAATAATTTGTCGACTTTAACCAAAACATCTTGGGCTACGCCATGAGGATGGGTAGTCGACTTATCGGCCAATTACAACGTCATCCGGATGGACTTAATTTCAATGTTGCCAAGCCTCTTTACAATAGACAATGGTATAAGATTAATGCTTGACCCCAAATCAATTAGTCCTTTTCCGACATAGATATCACCAATTTTAACCGGCAAAGTAACTCGTCCCGGATCAACCTCTTTTTTCGGAAGCGTCCTTTGAATAATTGCACTACAGCTCGCATCTAGGACAATGGTCTCCGGTTCCGTATACCTCCGCTTTTTTGTAAGTATGTCCTTCATGAATTTGGCATACTTGGGCATTTGCTCCAAGGCTTCGGCAAACGGAATGTTGATTTGCAGTTGTTTAAAAATATCCATGAACCCGACGTAGTGCCGTTCATTCTCCCTTTTGGATGGAGCATGTGGATAAGGAAGGTTTTGGATTGGAGTAGAGCTCACTACCTCCTTTCCTTTAGCAACCCTAGAACTTCTCGCTCTTTTCTTTTTCACTTCCTCCACCATTACTTTATCACTCTTATTTTTCTCAATTTCCACACTTTCTTTCTTTTCAACTTCACCATTCTTTTCGTTCTTTTCAACTTCCTCCTCACTCCACTCCCCCACTTCACCATCAATATTATCCTCAAATATTTCCTCCTCATTTTTTTTCTTTTCCTCTCTTTGTTCACTCTCATCTCTTTTTTTATTCTCACTAATCAACTCCCTCCCACTTCTCGTCGTGATCGCTTTACAATGCTCCTTAGGATTTGTTTGCGTGTTCGCCGAAAAAGAAGGACCGGGTTGTTGTTCCGCTAGTTGCTTAGCAAGTTGTCCAACTTGAGTCTCGAGATTTTTGATTGCCGCATCGTTGCCCTTTTGATTAGCCATTGACATTTGCATAAATTGTGTCAATGTCTCTTCTAACTTTGAAGTTACGACCGGCGGTTGTTGAGGTTGATAAGGATTTTGGGGAGGGTTTTGACGGCTAGAAGAACCACCCCCATAACCTTGGTTATGGTAATAGTTACTCCTAGGTTGGAACCCTTGATTCCCTTGGAAGTGTTGTTGTTGATTTTGAGGATGTGGTTGATAAGGTTGTTGTTGTTGTTGTTGTCTCGGTTGGTAGTCTCGTTGGTTCGCCATGTAGTTTACTTCTTCGAACCCGGGAGGTGGACAAAATTCGGTGTCATGCTCACCTTTGCAAAGCTCACAACAAGCTATTTGTTTAGCTTTTGAAGGTTCTCTCAACTCTTTTATTTGTTGCGTTAAGAGTGCCACTTGTTGTGAAATGAGTTTGTTTTGGGCAAGAATGGCATCGTTCGTCCCAAGTTCAATCACTCCCGGCTTCTTCAAAGAGTTGCCTCTACTTTGACTTTGGAGATCATTTAGAGCCATTCGATTTATGATATTTGTAGCTTCTTCGGCGTTTTTAGACAATAAAGAACCACCCGAGGTAGCATCCAACAAAGTCTTGCAGTTTGGTTGAAGTCCATTTTTGAAAATATGGATTTGCGTCAATTCATCAAAACCATGCCCTTTACATTTCCGAAGCATGGATTTGAATCTTTCCCACACCTCATTTAATGATTCGTTGGTTCCTTGTGAAAACACTGAGATGGCCGTCTTGGATTCCATGAACCGGTTGTGGGAGAAAAATCTTTCGATGAACTTCTCTTCCAACAAGTTCCAATCTGTCATGACGGCATGTGTTTGATCTAAGTACCAATCTTTTGCTTTGCCGAGCAAAGCGTGGGGAAATAATCTTTTGAACAACGGTAGCTCTTGAGCTTGATCAACTCCGGCCGCCAATGCTATCTCGTAAAATTTGGTGAGAAAAGCAAAGGGATCTTCATGGTCCATTCCGGTGAATGGACTTCCATATAGTAAATTAAGAGTTCCCGTTTTCATCTCGGCTTGCCTTCCCGTGTGGTTGGTAAACTGAGCAGTATTCCTTGGACTGTTTACACATGGAGTGGAAATGGGCGGTGGTGGTGGTTCCATGATAGGTATGAACGGTGGTGGATGTGTGGTAGAAGAACTTTCTCCTTGTTCTTGTCGTTGTCTAGCTCGTTGCCTCCTTCGTCTCGTTCTGCTATTCAGCCTCCTTGCGGTTCTTTCGATCTCGGGATCAAAAAGAAGTTCGTCCACAGGAATCTTCCCTCGCATAAAACGAAAGTTGCACACTAAACCAAACAAATTACAAGCACAAGTTAAAAATTCGAAAGCTAAAAATTAAGCAACTATTGCGATGCTCGCAATATCAATTCACAATCCCCGGCAACGGCGCCATTTTTTGAATGTGTTTTTAGTGTCGGGTTTTTGTTATCGTCTCCACAGGGATTGTGAGATCGCCATTTTGTTGAATGTGTTTTTAGTGTCGGGTTTTTGTTATCGTCTCCACAGGGATTGTGAGATATCACCGCCTTTCGACAGTTGTTTCAATTCTTAACTTGTAGTAACAAGGGGGTTTTTGGTTTTAGTCACGGTATCTTGCATAAAAGTGTAAGAAATTGCGGTAAAAGGTTTGGTTTTAATATTTGAGAAATATTGCCAAAGTTAGGGTTCGACGATCACGTTGCATGTATATGTTCGATCAACAAAACTTATAAACTCCTTTAAATGATAAACTATTTCACAAAGTCCTCCCAATGTGTTTATCTCTAACACACATTGTGAGTTTTCCCATTTTGATCCATTGTTTATCTCTAACACAATCTATCAAAATGACAACTTTTTGGTTCAACCTTATGGTGAATAAAATCATTCATTACTATCTCTAGCTAACAAACAAGATTGGATGAAAACCTAGGTAAAGAGTTGGTAAACATCTCTCGATCATAAACCAACACAAAGAGTTTTCAATAAGAACAAAGTTTTCACCATATATTCACCATTAAAGAGTTTACAAATGAAGATCATCCCATTTACACACAAAGCTAATGATCATCTACATCTAACCTTGACAAAATGAAGAACTTAGCTACTCATTTTCATGGTAGCTTGGTCAACAAGTTTCGGAAGAAGGTTGATCAACATCCGAGTCGAATAATCGAGATTGGATGGGAATCCACCTTCTTTTTGTGAAAGATTGTTAAGAGATGAAGAGAAATGATTTCTAGGTCACAAAGTATCTCTAGAGCAAATGCTGGAAAAATATCTAAAAAGTACAAAAGTATGGAGGTGTAAAAGTATGGCTCCAAAAAGTATCCCTTGCTACTTATAGTGATGCTACTGAGCTGTCATGCTCGCTAGGCGAGCAGAATGGCTCGCCTAGCGAGCCCCAAAATAGGCACTGAGGCACCTGCGCCCAAAGAAATAACCTTTGCCAGATTGGCATGTTCGCTAGGCGAACAAAACCTTCGCTAGGCGAAGCCCACGCTTCACCCTTCGCTCCAGCGAGCTTAAGAGGTTTTGCTACTGGAATTGCTCGCTGGGAGCTCGCTAATGGCTCGCCTAGCGAGTGAGTGCTGGCTGCGCTTTTGACCAAGTCTGGACGTGTTCGCTACACCCTTCGCTGGTTGCTCGCCTAGCGAGTTTGTTGATGTTTGCCACTGTAAAATACTGGAGCTCTTCGCTGGATTCTCGCTGGGTGCTCACCTAGCGAGCTCTTCGCCACAGCCCTCGCCTAGCGAGCAAGCTGATGAATGCATCCTTTTTTTGGTCCCTTTGCCAACTTTCTTGTGGCTTCATTTTCTATTATTTCATGCCTAATTCCTGCACAATAACACACAAATCAAAGGTACCAAGATCGTTTATCATTGTATTGCAATTCATCAAAAGCAAAGGTGGTTTCGAACACTTTAGCAAGGAAATGGAGTGAAAGATGCCCATATTTGATAGCTCAAATAATCACTTTTGGGTATCTAACAATGACTTTGATCTTCAATCTCTCCCGCTCATGAATCTCTTCAGCTCTCCAAATGCCTTGATCTCTATAATACTTGATTGCTTCATAATACTGTGGTTTGCTGTATTCCAAGATGATTTTTCCTTTGGTAGAAGACCTCTTTTTATAATGAAAGTTCCCAGCAGCAGTTGGACAGGTCCGCAGATGTCTCCACAAAGCTCGAAAAATGAAAAGCCCAAGAAAATTGGAAATATTGGGCTTGGGCTGACACGGCCCGTGCCAGCTGACACGGGTGGCCGTGTCTGCCTACTACTTCTCCTGACACGCCCTTGGCACTCCTAACACGGTCGGGATTTCTGCCTGACACGGGTGGCCGTGTCAGGCTACTGTTTTTCTTCTTCTGCTTCCCTTGCCTGACACGGCCCGTGTCAGGTGACACGGGTGGCCGTGTTAGGCCTCCTGTACTGGGATTTTCTGCTCCTTTGCGTATTGGACTCTCGCACTGTCGTGTTCTGAGTTCTCCGGTTCGTCTACCTGGATTTGTCTGACAAAAACACAGTTATCCCACGCATAAAATCAAGATAAACAAAGTAAAACATAATAAAGATTAAAAATGCGCAAATAACATAACGGAAGTAAAACTACTCGAATTGTACCTTAAATGCTTGCACAGTGTATCAAATGTCTCTGTTTTGCGTCGGATCAATAATGAAAACTTACTATAAATGGTGACTGATCAGCCTTCATCTTCTTTTGGATCATCTTCACCTTCTTGGTGGTCTGCTGAACAATCTCAGGCCCAACCACAACATTCTCTCCAGTCGCATACCAACATAGAGGATTTATACACCTGTTACCATAGAGATCCTAAAAAGGTGTCATCCCAATACTGGAATGGTAACTATTATTATATGTGAACTCTATCAATGGAAGGTGGTCATCCCAAGCACCTCCCTGCGATATAAGCTCGCAACCAATCCTCTAGAGATTAAATCATCCTCTCAGTATGGACATCAGTCTGTGGATGATACACATAACTCAACCTCAACTTAGAACCCAAAGCATCTTATAAGCTCCCCCAAAATCTGGACGTGAACCTCGAGTCTCTATCATAAAAAAATACTATATGGAATACCATGAAGCTTCACAATTAAGTTGATATAAATCTCTGCTAGCTTCTGCAACAAAAAGTTGATCTTAATCGGAATAAAATGAGTCGATTTAGTCAGCCTATCCATAATGACCCATATAACATCATTTCCTTTAGCAGTGTTTGGTAAACCTGTCACAAAGTCCATCGATATATTGTACCACTTCCACTCGGGGACATCCAATGGTTGCATCAGTCCACCTGGTCTCTGGTGCTCCACCTTTGACTTCTGACAAGTTAAGAAAGAGTACACAAATTGAGCAATGTCTCTCTTCATTACCGGCCACCAAAATAACTTCTTTAGATCTTGGTACATCTTAGTAACACCTGGATGAATATTCAAACTACTCCTATATCTCTCCTCCAAAATCATCTGGTTGAGCTCCGAAATATCAGGTACACAAACCTATTCTAAAATCTCAAGACACCATTATCATCACGTCTGAAATCTTCATCCGCACTTTGGTTATCTGAAGACAATTGATCAACTAAAGTTACATCCTTCATATGACCCTCTCTAAACCGATTAAGAAATCCACTGGTCAACTTCAGCATACCCAATATCATACTAGCAGTTGTCACTTTGCATACTAAACTTAAGTCTTTGAACTGTTCGATCAAATCCAACTCCCTGGCCATCCAAGATGAAATATGTACAAATTTCCAACTCAAAGCATCTGCTACAACATTGGCTTTACTGGGATGGTAATTCAAACCAAAGTCATAGTCTTTCAAGAATTATAACCACCTCATCTGACGCATATCCAGTTCCTTCTAATCAAACTGATATCCCAAGCTCTCATGATCACTGAATACCTCAAATTGGGAACCATACAAATAGGTTGCCACATCTTCAGCACAAACACAACTGCAGCAAGCTCCAAATCATGAGTATGGTAGCTACGTTCGTGAATCCTCAACTGTCGATAGGCATAAGCTACCACTTGATCTTTCTACATCAAAACACCATCCAAACCCATCTCAGACACATCACAATAAACAAAAAATGGTTTTGAAGGTTCTGGTAATATCAAAACTGGTACCGTCGTTAACTTCTTCAACTCTTGAAAATTATTCTCACACTGCATATCCCACACAAAGGCTTGGCCCTTTCGAGTCAACTGGGTTAGAGGTAAAGCAAGCTTCGAGAACCCCTCAATAAATTATCTGTAGTAGCCAACCAAACCAAGGAAACTTCGAATCTCAAAAATTGTCTTTGGAGCCTCCCACTGAAGCACCACATCAAACTTCACTGGATCAACTGCTATACCACCACCTGAAATTACATGCCCGAGAAAGCTCACTCCTCGTAACCAGAACTCACATTTAGATAATTTGGCATATAATTTATTCTCTTTCAACACTTGTGATACCATGCGAAGATGCTCTGCATGATCCTCATCTGATTTAGAGTACACCAATATATCATCAATGAACACCACAGCGAACCGATCTAGATAAGGATGGAAAATATGATTCATGTACTCCATAAATACGCCAAGAGCATTAGACACCCCAAACGGCATCACAGAGTACTCATAATGACCTTATCGAGTTCTAAATAATGTCTTCGGAATATCTTCGCTTTTCACTCGGATCTGGTGATAGCCTGACCTTAAGTCAATCTTACTAAACACACACGCCCCCACCAACTGATCCATTAGGTCATCAATTCTGGGAAGTGGATACATGTTCTTAATCGTCACATTATTCAGCTGGAGGTAATCAACACACCGTTGGTACTTCACTAGCCGTCATATTTGTTCTCCATTATCCGAGATGAAAACATCAACAATACCTGATCGTTCTCCCTTAAGGACAACTCAACTTGACCGGTAGGCAGGAATCTCGAATACACATCCACTTCAGTTTCGGAAAAACCACACAGCTTCAATATCACATGAACTCTTGCAATCAACAACTTACTAAACCAACTTTTCATGCTTGTAATATAAGCTTTTCCTGCACTTGTTTCAATCCCACTCCTGCTGAAAAGCAGTAAAGGAAACAAGAAAGTACCGACAGTGTTTCACACACATGTCGCATACAAGCAAACAAACAATAATACAAAAACCTGGCCAAATGGACCGACATGCTCTGATACCACTATGTAACACCTTATTCCCCAAATCATAATTATAAAGAATAAAATACACTAGAGGATGTTACTTCAACAAATTAGATATTGCTCATATATAACAAGTCATACTCACAGTGGATATTAAAATTATTCCATCACCATATTATCCAAAGATAAGGAAAATGCATATAAAGTTCAATAAACATCATAAATCAAATTACCGTCTCATGATGTTACATAATAGAGCAATATCCCTCTAATACAATGGAAAATAAATATAATATGAAAAGATAAGATGCATAGCCATCTTCCACTCACAAGAAATCACTGCTGCTGATTATCTGTACAACAAGTATTGAATACAAAATAAACCAGAAAGGGGTGAGAATAATCCTTACAAGTGTTAACAGTGAAAATAAACATCGGGATAGTTAAAAATAAAACTCAAAATTATTCTCACACAACAACATCAGTAATAGAAATTATAATGCACCAACGCCTCATCAAAATGCATGTGGTACCAACTTTTTGGGTATCAGAAGTGTGTTATTGATATTATCCCACATCACTAGACAACAACCCTAACACCACTGGACCAAAGTCCTAACACCACTAGATTGATGTCCTACGTCACTTCGAGATAAAAGTCCCACATCACTGGGCTGAGGTCTTACGTCACTGGATTGAAGTCCTACCTAATCTTCATACTAGTATGACGCACGAACATGACATCTCATCAACATAACTCAAAACATCATACACACATCAAAATAATTATTATGCATAAACATCAACGCCACAACACTTCAGAATATAGGGTCCACTCTTGAACCAATTAAAAAATTATTTATATAATTAAATTATATAATTATATAATTTCTCAAAATAATTATCACTTCTATATTAATTCAATAGAGTTATCAAAGGAACTCTAAACAACTCTGTAATAATCCTTATATCTCAAAAATAAATCTAGAGTATCCAAAATATTTTAAAATGCTCAAAAGTGCTATACTAGTAGCTTACTGTGATAACTTTACGAAACTCTAAAAAATTTAATATTTTTCACTAAACTCTAAAATATTATAATTAAAAATATTAAATTATTATTATTATTATTATTATTATTATTATTATTATTATTATTATTACTATTATTAAAATGTTTATGAACTGTTTTGCGGTGATGAAATGGGAATTCCGCATTTGCATTATGGTATCGTTAACATATATTTGCGCCACATTAACCTATACATGATATAAAGAGGTATTGTTTAAATATTATAGTGATAAGCATGTTACTGTGTATAGATAATGGAAAAGTAACAAAAGGCATATGCATGTTACTGTTTGTCGGTTGTGGAAAATAAAGAAAATAATAATGCTACTACATATTAATAATCATACATATGTCTCTAATGATAAATTATAAGGAATTACAATAATAAATTTTCTCTATAAACTTATCGATCAGCAAACAGTGACCAAATGAGATTAATCTCATTTGGTCACAAATACTGACAACAATCAATATCAAAAACCAATACAGTCATACATACATAACATTATATTATAACAAAGTTCATACTATAAACACATCTGAGATATTACCATAGATCTATACCTAAAGGGGTTAGACAAATCTCATTTCGGGTAAACACAGATATACAAAAACACTTTCAACAAAGAAAACAAAAACAAAAAAATAGACATATTCATACAAAACACATACAATCATTCATCAAAAAAATTCCAAAAGGACATAATTCACATGTAAACATATTTGTATGATCGGTGATCTCAGGGGTTTTGGCCAAAACCCCTTTGGTTACAAACAAGGCCATAAACCATGTAAAAATACAGAGATATGAGGGTAAGGGCCCCTCACTATCCTAACTGTCCATAAACATCCATTAGTAAAGAAATTCTCCCACTTACCTTGAAATAGATCTTCTTCCCAAATCCTCTATGCATCCCAATTCTTCACGTTTCTTCAATGTTCATGACAATGTTTGTTTTTTCCAACTTTCTTTTCCTTGTATTTTTTTAAAATTTTATTTTACGATATAACGTCCCCTTTTTCTCCCTCCCTTCCCATAATAATAATAATAATAATAATAATAATAATAATAATAATAATAATAATAATAATAATAATAATAATAATAATAATTATTATTATTATTATTATAATTATAATAATAATAACTATAATAATAATAATAATAATAAACCATACTAATTTGACTTTTCACTTTCTATTGTCTCTTGATTTCACACTAATAAACAAATTCGTAAAATTAAATATCATAATTAATTATCCCAACTAAATAATTATTTAACTTTAATAATAAAATAATATCACACCTTAAATAATTATGTAAATAAATATTTAAATCAATTAAATACATACCTAAATAATAATTTAAAATACTAAATTAATTAAATAAATATTTATGCACTACCTGTTCTCAAAACCATTCAACCCAAATAATTATAATATCACCAAAATACTCCCAATCATCATAAATAGTTGATGACATCAATCAAATCATACAGCAAATACAAAAATAATTAAAAATAGCAAAATTACTAAGTCGAGGCGTTACAGTTACAGGTACTATAATTGATGTCCTGGTCGTGAATCATGGTGGTTTTGATGAAGACTCTGATGTTTGGAGGAATCATGTTATTTGATCCTACACTTGATCATGGTGATCCCATATGTTAAATTTTCATATGTCTCTGATGATGTTGCTCATCCTAAAGTTATCTCAAACCTTGTTAGGGAGAATATTAAATGTTTTAATATGGTGCTAAATTCAAATATAATGTAGAAAGGAACTTGAAACTTCAAAGTTATGAAAAAGGGGAAGTGTGAAAGCTCGTCTAATTATTTGTACACTTAGCACAATGTTTAAGTGACCATAGTGTGATAAAAATGTCAGATTAACTCATGAGTTACTAAGGAAGCTCTCACACACTCACCAAATGTTTTTGGGGAACCTCTCATTTTGATAAAATAGTCTGAAAATGTTTTTCTCATATAACTAGTTGGTTACAAGCTCAAATAATCCATTATAATTGAAAATTATACTAGATAATCGATTATCACTTAAGGATAGTCGATTATCTCACTTGTAACGCTTCATAATTGATAATTAGGGTAGATAATTGACTAGTTACAACACAATTTGAAAACTTTCCATATTTACTTTACATAATTAACTATCCATATGGCATGATCGATTATGAGCATTTAAAACAATGTGTTCCCGGTAATGAAGGACAAGACTTGCATCTCCTTTTAATTTTTCTCATTACTTCAAATTGATTTTTTTTTAATTTATCATTCTTAAGGGAATCCGGGGGATACTCCTCAACATCATCACATAACATGTTACAAATGCTTTTAATAAAACTTCTTATATCATAATTAGAAAAAAAATCCTAACTCCTAAACTATACTAAATACAATTATACCATAATTTATTTTTGTTACAGAGCCAACTGTGTCAAGGAAAGATATTTATATTATTTGTGGGGTATGGTAACCCTTTTCTTGGAGTAATCCCTAATAGCCAGTCATTATTGATTCTATTTTCTTTTGTATAGCAACCTTGAAACATACACACACACATTAGACATTGTATTTTTGTGCTATTTGTAGATAACATGATAAAATTCTTAGAATAGTTAGTTTATTTAATGGTGCATTAAGTGTAACTTAGTCATGAAACTTCGTTAAACATAAGAATATTATTCTTAAAGTATGTGTAGTTAAGTTTTATTATCATATAGGACAACAGTGATGCATAGAGACTATTATGCGAGTAGATTGATGGTCATATCTCATGGGTCATTTATATGAGATATCAAGTCTTCACATATGTATAAATATTAGGAATAATTATATTTGATTGACCCACCATGACAATACTCTATTGTGTGTTATGTAAATGTCATAAGTTATTCTCAAAGTGATAGTGTTCTATGTCAGCCTTTGACCTCAAAACCATCACGGTCCTTACAAGATGAGTTTATTACTTTAGTACCGTCAAATATTGTATTAAACCAGATGATTATAAATTCGATTAACTTAGTACTCCACAACTCATATAGATAGACATGAGTGACCAAGACAAAATTCACCTTCCTATATTAACCGGAGTAATATCTATGATCCTCTTGATCGAATATGATTGGGGAATGCAATGTCATGTTCAAATAAGTCAATATGAGATATTGAGTTTATTTGTTTTTTTAAATGAAAGAATTATATTCTAAAATAGATAGAGGTACAAGGATGGTCCGAGGATCCAGGAAGCCAACCGACTACAATGACCAAAAGACAAAATGGAAAAAAGAGGGTCCCTCACACTCTACTACAAAACATAATTAGCTTTTTGTTAATTTCAGCTCTACAAAGAATCATATCAATGATGTCCTTACTATGAAGGCAATCGTCCTTCTTGTTCTGGAAGATAATCATGTTTCTAGCAGCCCAAATAGCATAAACTGTTTCAGCCAATGCAATTTTGAAGAGTCTCTTATTGCTCCCTTTTCCACGAGTCATCTTGCTGATATTAACGACCTATGTTTCCCAACCACCAGGATTATGAGTGAAAGCTAGCCACTTTAATACTTGACTCCAAGTTCTCTTAGTAACCTTGCACTCAAATACCTAATATATATATATATATATATATATATATATATATATATATATATATATATATATATATATATATATATATATATATATGAACACCAATTAACATAAAAGATTTAAATTTCATACTTCATAACAAATTTCTTAACAAAAATATTCGATAATAAAATAAATAAAATAACAAAGTATGTAATTAAAGACTTAAAGTAACAATTTCTTCTTAATGGGCTACTATATAAAAAAAACATTAAATATATATTCTAATGACTTTAAACATCAAAAGCTCCAATGAAATCATCACCACCAATATCATGACCATCATCTTCATTGGTATCTTGAGTATCATCGTCAAACTCTGTCCCAAATGAAACACCTTCTTCATCATTAACCAAATTTGGATTACTTGAAGTTCCATTTTCACCTAATTCAACATCGGAACCACGACCTAATTCAACATCAGTTACCATCCTATTTAAACAAATGAACAACCCATAAATCATAAATTTTCTAAGCCATTTTGTCACGTGCAAATCGATAGGTGGGATTGGGATTAATGGACTTGATTGAACAATGGTGCATCACCTTTACATAAGAGAATATGCAAGAGAAACATCCAAGTGAAACATACAAGAAAATACTTACACAACGACGGATTGATTTACGATAACAAACACAGCAAAGCAATAGATAGAACAAACACACGACATCGATGAAGGAAGGAATAAATTTTGTTGAAACAAGAGACTAAGACAGAGAATTTCTAAATCTCAATCACGCAAAAAACATAAGGCATTTTTTATAAATAAAATAAAATAAAATATTTTGGAGAAGTTGGGCCTTTTTTAGTTAAAAAAAATTCAAAAAAAACTTAGACTCATAAACTCTCAATAAACTCGCAAGTCTATACGAGTTTGTATGAGTCTATCTGAGTCTACTCGAGTCTATCAAAAAATTATTCTATGTGTCAGTCTACTCATTTGGCATCCTAGAATCGTAAACTCGTATGAGTCTACCCGCGAGTTTGACAACCATGGTACCTACGCAAAGCCAGTTTTTTGTTGAATAAGCCCCTTAGAATCGACATTGACCCCACCAAAATAGATCTTGCTCTTGGGAATGCTAATGACTAGTCCCGTTGCTACAGATAACCCCTTCACTTTATCCATGATGAGCTTCATAGACTCAAGGTCTCCTTCGATTACAAGGGTGTCACATTCTATGTCTTGTGTTCACTATAGATATAAGGACAAAAAAATAATTGTACACTTGAGCATTATCATAAAAAGATTGTTTCAGATCACATGACATTCTTGTCACTTGAATAAAAATGATATGTTGCTAATTACCGTTTACTGTTTATAATATTAAATAAGTAATTTAATATTAATGTCAGCGTTACTACAACATATAGGATCAGAGAATTAACAATGAAAGGAATAATTAAATTAAATAAGTTTTAATTTAATTAAATATTAATTATATTTAATATTATTTAATACATTACGATGAATAAATTTAATATAATTAAATTCATAATTTTTTAAATTTGAATTAACTATAATTTAATCTAATTAATTTTTTATTTTATTAAAAGAGTTCAATCAAATAATATTAAACCTATTTTGAAAAATCAAAATAAAACTATCAGGGGTTTTAGTGATTTTCTCTCTATAAATAGAAGAGAGATTTTTTCACATACTAATTTTTAGCACCACGTTCTATTTGAGTCCATATAAAGACGTTTGCTTGTGTTTTTCAAGTTTGTTGTCAAAGCTAAATTACACTTCAAAAGATATTTTTATAATTTTAAACTTGATATTTAATTTGTGATTAATTAGTTAACAGAATCTTGTTTATGGGGATAATTCTGTTCTGAGGATTAAAATTAAAAAAAAAACTTTTTTTAAATATTCACCACTGATATTAGAGTCTGATTTTGATTGATCATATAATTTATACATAAAAATAATTATAATATGATATAATTATAATGATATATTTTTATGTGATTTAAATTGTTTAATTATTTAATAAATTAAATTAAATTTTAGTTTTTGATTCTCCATTAAATCTTTTCGCTAAGCATTGGCAATAAGTGGCATGCAGCCGCATAAATATTTTTTGAAAGAGTTTTGTCATCTTTTGTCAACTTTCTCAACTAGAAAGACTAATTTCTGAAATTGTGCACCGAAAATATTTAGTTGAGAATAAGTAAATCCCGTAATATATCGTTATCCTATAACCTTAACATGGCTTCTTCTGTTTTTAAGAAACGTGAATGATGTTATGCAAGTGTTACATTGTTGTCGGTTTTCGTAACGGTTGTGGTTCGTAACATGCTTGAATTTATGCATATATGTATAACATTGTGCTTCAAATATGCTTGGTATATTCAAGAACTATATGAGTAATAGAGAGAGCTGTTACATGTTGTAAAGGATATTCCTCACGAATATCACAAGTGTCCATGTCTTAGTAGTAAAAGAAAATGAAAATGAAAATTAATCTTGTTTATTTATTTTAAATACAACATGTGTATGGGATCATTTTATTTAGGGTTAAGTTTTTGAATATCATTGTAATTTTTTTTATCCCCCTTATAACATCAAGATTCACTCTGTCTGGTCTACAGGTTAACTATTTCAATTCAGAATCTCATTTGAAGCATATGTGACATATTTTCTGTAGTCTATGTGGCCCATTGTTTGCCATATCATTTGAGATGTCATGTATCATTGTTGTTTTTCGTCTTCCTCATTCCAATCTTCGACCTTCCTCATGTCCGCCATCGTTCGAGCTGCAAATATCGTTCTTCATCAAATTTCGGTGTTCCAGTTGCAAGCCTCATTGTTGTTCGTCAATATTCGTTGTCCCCCAGCTACAGGTTTCAAGTGAAAAAGAAATTAGAGTTTGAAAATGGGTGGAAGCAAGACCTCATAAATTGGCAACTCAAGTGGAATGAGTTTACCCATATGTGAATTTAATGAACCAATAAAGTTTGAAAACCTCAATAGGAAATTTTGGAAATGTCGAAATTCAGGGGTATGCAAGTCGCTAATTTTTTCTCGATTTTTCTCTTAAGTGTAACTCATACTCATTCTTATGTTGTACCTAATTGTAGAGTGTGGTAAGCTGTGAATTATTCATCTAGGACGATGAATTTGGTCAAGTTCAAAGAACTTAGAAGATTCTCATAAATTGTAATAATTGTGAAGTGGTAATGGCTTATTTGAGGGAATTTGGCAAGAACATTGGCAAGGAAGTTGGGAAGGAATTTGGCAAGCAATTTGGTGTAGAAGTCAGTTCAAAGAAACATGAAAAAACCAAGAAGAAGCTTGAAATGGAGAAGAATAAAAGTTATTGTTTGATGGTTACACTTATGTTGTCCTGGATTTTGTTCTCCATAGTTGTCAAGTTCATGTAATATTAGTGTATCAAATGATATTGTACTGTTTGAATTCTGTCAATTGTGATTTTGATGTATTATTAGTTTATCTAATGGAAAATTTATGTTTTGGTTACAATTATGATGTTAGATTTCTGTCAAATTTGATTTTTATAAAATTAGGTTTTGGTTAATTTTTGTGATGTGGTAGTGTGATTAAGTGCATAACAAGAAGCATAAAATTAAAATCATGTCAAACTGTCAATTTACCTCAAAAGAAAGTGAACATATAGTAGATAATAAGAAGCCCATAAAGTGTATAAGTCATTACATTTGCAATATAAGATGGCACATAAAAGTGCATCTGACATTACATTTGCACATGAAAGGAAGCACATAAAAGTGCATAAGTCATTACATTTGCAGTACAAAATGATAACATATTACTTGACACATAAGGAATAACAAATTCATTACAAAATGATAACATACTACTTGGCATATAAGGCATAACAAATTCGCTACAAAATGATAACACGTGTCATTAATTTTTCCTCCAAGATTTTATTGATCTCAGACACACACACCCAACTTTGAATCAAGTCCATGAGCAATTTTTCCTTATGTCATACTTCCTTCATCATACTCTGTCAATGTTATAGGCTGGTCATAATTTGACCAAGGACCTATAATTGGTTTTTGAAGCATTTTCAGCTCCAATCTCTCACTTTTCCTCTTTCTCAAATTCAAAAATGGTTTTTTAATCTTCTTTTGTTTTGGTTCAGTCTGGCTTGTTTTAACCACATTTGAATCAACTTGACTTTCTTGAACCACACTTGATTCTTCCTGACTTGGTGCAACAACATCAGCATCAACATGACCTTGCATCAAAATCAACTAGAATTATAACAACCTCATCATTACTTGCATCAACTTGAACATGCCTTGCACCAACTTGAAAATATTTCTTGCATCAACTTGGACATGACTTGCATCATCTTGAATATTTCCTACATCAACTTGAACATGACTTGCATCAATTTGAACATTACTTGCATCGGCTTGAACATGACTTGCATTAGCCTTGTTCTTCATTAGCTCAACTCCAGCCTGGCTTGCTTTGGGTTTCCACTAAAAAAATAGATGTTCTATTACATTCAAATCATGACATTTCAAGCATATAAAACGTGGTAGTTATAAAATTACCTTTCTTTTCAAAGCATTAGGATCTCGTGTTTAGCTCTTGCATGACATTGCATTGTGACCAAATTTATCATATTTGATACTCTTATAAGCTACACCAAGTCTTCTTCTCATAGAACCATCCTCACCACATTCCCTAATCCTAACCTTCCTAGGTCTCCCTAGTCCATTTTTATACACAGGTGGTTGAATTTCATCAGCTTGAACTTCCGGCCACATGTCCTGTCCATGTATAGGACTCATAGAAAAACCATAACATATTGTATACTTCTATCTTGAATAATAGTCATCCACAAAATCATCAGGGTTTTGTTTCCTATAACTCGATGCAACCATAACATGCCTACATATAATACCAACTAATTCCCAAAAATGACATATACAAGATCTTTTGGAAATGTCTACAATGAATTCTTAAGTGTTGAATGAATGTGAAATCTTGAATTATTCAGCAATAAACCAAGTTGACAACCAATGACCACTCACAAAAACCTCCTTATCTAACCTCTTCCTAGGCATTGGCATAACTCTATTTTGCCACTTCTCAAGTTTTGTGGCAGGTGTCACTAACCTATTCATAAGGTACTTTCTAATCCACTCACATATGGTTAATGTAGCTTTATGCTTAGCAACTAAAATAGTGGAATTAAATTAATCATCAATGTTGTTCATTAAAATATCATATTTAGGGTAAAAACTAAATCCATGCTTACACCAACATTTGGTAGGAACTCCCATTAGCCAATTCCAAGCTTTGACATCCAACTGCTTCAATTTATTCATCTTTTGCAACCAACCTTGATAGTAAATTTCCTTGGCATCTCCCATCATTAAATCCCTTATAAGTGTTCCACCTCTAAACCTTTTCTTAAAATTTGCATACAAGTGTCTAGGATATAACCTATGCTCAATTCTTTCAAACATTTCTTCAAAAACAGTCACTAATCCCTGTAACAAGCAAACAAATTCAATCCATGCAATAGGTTAGCAACAGTTATAAGTAAATGAATTAAAAACTTGATGAAATAAACTTTGTTAACTACATACCTTTTGTTAATCTGAATTGAATACATATCTTTTATCTTATCCAACATCTTCCATTAGTAACTGTAGAAACCACCTCCAACTTTCATTTGTTTCACTTTCAATAACACCAAAAGCTAATGAGAAATATTGGTCATTGGGGTCTCTACCCACACCAATTAGGATTTGTCCACCATATTTTATCTTCAGGTGGCAGTCATCAACTCCAACAAATGGTTCACATCTATTTATGAAACCCTTCTTACAACCATTAAAACATAAGTAGAATGATCCAAATCTTGGTTGTATTGATGGGTTTGGTCTTTCAACATTGATCTTTACAATATTCCCAATATTAAATCTTGTTAACTCAACAACATACCTCCATAGGTTTCCATATTGCTTATCAGCATCTCCTTCAATAATTTTATTTGCAATCAACTTTTCCTTCCATGCTCTAGAAACACTTATCCCCACAGAGAAAATTTGCCTCATATCTTGCATTATATCACATATTCTTACAATTTCAGATGTTTTCTTTTTCTTCACTACTGTTTTAGCCACCCAATTTGAGTTTAAAGATCTATTATTCAAAACCCTAACACATGTATGGGTATCCACCAATGTCTTTATAGAATAAGTATGCTTGCGGCCCACTTTAGAGCATAGCACTAAAAAATCACATTTATCCTTGCATTCTACCCTCACTCTATAACTCTCCTTTTTTACAAAAGTAATTTCCTTACCATTTAATACTAACCACTCATAAATTGTATCTCTAAAATCAGCTAGTGAATTAAATTCCATACCCCACTTAAACTTGTAGTCCTTATTGAGCTTATCTTTTCTAAACATTTCAAACTTTGACCCTTCATCATCATCAGATTCATCTGGATCTGAGTTGTCTAGTTCACCACCTAAATAATAATCATCTTCAAATTTCTTTTGGGGCCTACCTATATATCATGCAACTATGCCTTCATGAATTATAGGTAGATTAACATCAATTCCATCAAAACCATCTATAATAGGAGTAGTTCTCTCATCCTCACTATCATCAAAACCTTTCACGCCCTCATCATCTAATCCTTCCATATATGTAATCCCATTAATGCACCTAGGTACCCTGACTTCAAGTTTTATGTCACTCACATCATGTCCTAGATAAATATCACCATTAACTTGAGTGGCACAAACATATGCATCAAAACTGTATGCATCATCATCATTACTCAGCTGAAATAAATTTTCATCTATTTCAAGAGATTTCGTCCATATCCTATAACTTCCTTGTTTATAACCTCACCTCATCACCAACTTATGGATTTCAAACATTGTCCACTTGTTAATCTGTTACAAGGAAACCATTGTATCCATACCATCTCTGTATATAATGGAGTTCTCCTTGACCATTAGAAATTCACCTTCATGGTGAAAAATAACATTAAACTGTTGTATGTTCTGTGAAAGGGGTTGGTAAAAAGTTTTAATGTTCGACATTCAATACAGAAACAAGCTCATACATTGGAAAAGAGTTCGAACAAACTAACCTCAAACATTGGAAGCTTAAATGGTGTCTCTGTGCTTCGTCTTCGATGAAAAACAAATCCTTATTGGGACCAAACTTCATCTTTGTTCTTCTTTCTTCGTGATGCTTCAGTGGTTGCTTCAATGACGAGCTTCAATTTTGTCTCCTTGATGGCTTCATTGGCTGTTTCTGAATTTGGCCCTAACAAGCCCTAAATTTTACATGGGGCAATTAAAAAGGTAAAAAAAATGACATGGCAAGGACAAGTACTTAAGAAAGCACATAGACTAAATAAAGCATGCTACATAGGCTTCAAATGAGATTCTAGGTTGAAATAGTCAATTTATGGGTCAAACAGAGGGAATTTTGGTGTTATAAGGCGGGATAAAAAAGTTTACATGAGGATATTCAGAAACTCGCTAACATTAGAGGGGGCGACATATATTTAACCTTTTTATTTAAATACTATCTGTATGTCATTTCATCTAATTTGGTAATGTTATTGAATTTGACAATATTATTTTATTATTTATTTATTTTAATATTTTAATTGTTTAGAGAGAATAAAACGTCAAATAATGAAATTGGTAGAAAAGTTTGAGAATGTTGTTTGTGAGTCAAAGAATTGTAATAAAATAGTTTATTTAATTCTTACACTTTAGATTTTCATAATCGTATTACTGAATTTTATATTATTTTGTATATGTGATACAAAAGTCGATAAATGAGATCAAACTTAGTTATAAATTCTCTCAAAATAAATATGAAGTTATAATTTTTTCAAAATTTAACAATTATCAAGATTAGTATCGAATAATGCAGATTTCACTCACTATCATATTCATGTTCTATATTAGTAAAATACGATGAGATAAATGTAATATTCAATTGTTGAACTTTAAGTTTGATTTAACTAAACTAATTATGATAAAATTCTATATATAGAAATAAGAGTTGGAAACAATCTATATGATGAATTAGAATAAAAATTTATTCACTCAAATGATAAAATTTTAGAAGTATATTAGATATAATTGGAAGAAGTTTCTACCTAAATAATCGAGTTTTATGTAATCAGTTTACATATACCTTGATCAAATATTGAGGGTAATTTGTTTTAAGTGAAAATAGTTAGAGTATTTTAATAAAAGTTCTTATTAAAATGATTTAATATTGATACAATCTTTTTACATATATTACAGTTAGAATTTCTTTTTCATTTTATATTTTAATATGAAATGTCCTTATGAATAACATAAGCTTTAGAAAAGAGTGTCTGAGTTCGTACATAAATTGAGAATTATTTTCAAGTGCTAAAAAAGTTGTATGTTATCAAACAATCAATTCTTAGTAACCTATATAACTAGATTCAAAGAAGGATGTTTATGTGAAGAACCAAATCAAACACAGAGATATACAATGTCTCATAATTGTAGTCGTCACAGAAATATAATATGACCATTAACTTTAAGGATTTTCTTCTAATAAGAAGTACAAGATATTAGAAATGTAAAACTTATCTTTTGTATAGACGTTGGAAAATGGAATCTAAATGGACATCAAATAGTTTTGAAATTTGAAAAACTTGGATTTCTTGATAAACCAAAGAGTTGGTCATTTTCCTATTTAAGATTGTTCTAAATAAATATATTTGATTCATTATGAATGAAATTTACATGTATCTACTCGAGCTTGTTTAAAAATAAAGAGAAGTAATTTGTGTTGCTAATTAGATGTATAACAATTCAATTCATATTATGTTCCATTGAATTTGAAAAAACAAACACGATTTTAAAAGGAAGACAAATAATTCATGTATTGAAAGAAGAAAACTACTAATGGTTATCGGAAGAGTCAAAATAGAAGAAAGAGTAATACTTCTTCTTCATATATTTTATTATGTAAAGTAAAATCGCCTATTTTTACATCATAGATGTTGAGTTGGAATTTATTTGAATGTTCAGAGTCTTTAAAGAAGTAGAATGTTGACTAGAATTTAAGTCAACACACATCTTAAATGGAAAAATGTATTTCAATGACTATAAGAGTCTATGCTTAGACATGGATTTGAGAATGAAATATAGTCAAATAATTATTATTAAGTTTCATTTCGTAATAGAAAAAATTAATTGGAAGTCTTGTGTTGTGTTTTAACAATGGACAAGTATTATTCCAATTTTCTAAAGAGTGTTTTCTATATTAACAACCCAATCAAGCAATAAATTTAAGTTATATGATCTTGATAAACTCATCTATAACAAATGTGAGAATGGTCAAATAACATTTGAACCATATGTATATCAATGACATTATTGTTTAAATAAAATAAGAAAAATACATTTATCAACACTTACTTTTTTTACTAGTCCATTATACAAAGTATTAACTTTATAGTAAAAATAGTGTTGATTGAAAAACTAAAAGCAATAAAAATAAAATCATCAACAACATAAAACTTTTATTAACAACAACATATTTTAAACAGCATATAACTTTTATCAACAAAATCATCAACAACATACAACTTTTATCAACAAAATCATCAACAACATATAATTTTTATCAACAATAACATACCTTAAACAACATAGAACTTTTATTTAAAAAAATAAAATCATCAACAACATAGCTAAAAAGAAAACATTAAAATATCTCAACAAAAACATCAAAAATATCACAACTCTTAACATAAAAGGTGGAAACATCTACGTACCTGAAATGCGAAGAGGAAGTGAAAGAAACGAGTTTTGTGTATCATTTTTCCCTTATCCATAAGACATGAAGTAGATATGTTGGAGTTTTATGAATAAGTGATATGCAATCGTTTATGAGGTAAGGATAAAGCATGAGAGAGTGTTAGAGTTTTATTAAGAGAGAGACGGTTGTTTTGTTTTGAAAGAGCAAGCTTTTGCTTAAATATAAGTTATACTTTTCACCACGATTGATAAAAACGACCATGATTGAATGTATGTACTTTTCAAAACGATTGTTATTTTAGACAATGGTAAAAGGTATTTTAATTTTACTATAAATATTAAGATTATAAGTCAAATGCACATTTTGCAACCAAAAAAAGAAAAACTTCTGATGTTGTGATTCAAAGCATGTAAGCCTTAACATATCACTACGGTTATTAATATGGACCGTAGTGAAATGTCTTTTAATAAAATAAATAAATATGAAGGCGCCTAAATAAGAGTTATTACTTTAGTTAGCTTAGTACTCGAGATAATAACATGTTACATTAGTTGTATTTTATAGTAGTGGCAAACCCTAACCACCATAAACTACAAAGGCATTTGAGTATCCCATACTCGTGTAAGGATACGACACACTTCTGTATTTTTTGACAATTAGAGTGGGTAATAACCTGCTATCAGTTTTCACTATGGGATGAGCAATAACAAACATGTAAATCTAGCTACAACAACGAGAAAGTACAAGATGAACTTCCCAAAGAGAGTAATCATGCTAATTTTAGCTCACCCGAGTTTAGGGTAACGTCATGGTTGCTTATCGTAAGATAAGAAAACAATGTCAATGTCGTACACATGTCACTGACTAGATCCAAATGCTACTATCATAGTACGAAGTCATTATTCCGCTTCGATCGCAGACGATCCTGCACCCGAGTCGCTAGAGAGACACAAACGCTACTAACCTAAAAGATAAGTATTAGAACTAACACTTTATATTGTACAAAGTTTCCACCTTAGCTTACACTACTACACCTTCTTGTATATATAAACCATATTGTAATCATTATTGATTAATCAATAAAATAGTACTTTCCTCTTCTTCTTCTTCTTCTTCTTCTTGAATGTAACTAACTTCTTCTTCTTCTTCTTGATGCATGCCTAACTATTTTTCATCTCCCATTCATGATGAACATGTGCTCCATTGATATGGTATCAGAGCTATCTCAGCTCTGGTAGCCCTTGTTCTTACAATTTCTTCCTTCTTGTTTCCTTTTCTCTGCAACAATGGTTGCACAGAGTTTTACGGATTTCGCTACCAACTTTGCTAATCCTTATTACCTGCATCCGAACAAGAATCCGGATCTTGTTCTCGTTTCTTCACCGCTCGATGACAAAAATTACCACACCTGGTCTCGTTCAATGCAAATTGCGCTGATCTCCAAGAACAAAGACAAATTTATCGACGGTACTCTTCCTAAACCCACTTTTTCAGACGTTCTTTATGCGTCGTGGATCCGTTGCAACACGATGCTTCTTGCGTGGATACAACGCTCAATCTCTGCATCAATTGCACGATCGGTTCTATGGATTGACACAGCTGCGGGCGTGTGGAAGAATCTGCAGGTTCGATTTTCTCATAGTGATATTTTCCGCATATCTGACATCCAAGAAGATCTTTACATGTTCCGTCAAGGTACCTTAGATGTATCCAATTATTTTACTCATTTGAAAGTTCTGTGGGATGAATTGGAAACTTATTGTCCAATTCCATCTTGTTCCTATGCGATTCCATGTTCTTGTGGTGCTTCTGGATCGACTCGCTGTTATAGGGATCAAGACTATGTGATTCGATTCCTTAAGGGTTTGAATGAGAAATTCACTCATTCCAAGAGCCAAATCATGATGATGAACCCGCTACCTAATATTGATAAGACCTTTTCTCTCGTAATTCAACAAGAAAGAGAAATGAATCATGCTACTTCTGCAGTTCTACCTGTTGTTGGCAATAATGAAGAGAGTATAGCCTTGAATGTATCTCATGATGCTCAGCCAAACAAATTCAATTCATACAGAGGAAAATATCAGGGTGCAGCTGGTTCAAGAGGTCAAAATCGTGTCTGTACTCACCGTGGAAGAAATAACCATACCATTGATACTTGTTTCATCAAGCATGGGTATCCACCAGGCTTCAAAAACAAGACCAAAGGCAATGAGTTCAGTTCTCAACAGTCTGCAACAACCAACAATGCATCAGAGACACCTGCATCAGTTTCAAGTTCCACCAATTCCTCTTATGGCTTGACTCAAGAGCAATACAACAACATTTTGGCATTGCTTCAACATTCAAAACCTGTTTCCATAGCCAATTCAGTGTCTACATCTCCTCTTGTGCTAAATTCCTTATCTTCCACTGCCAATGGTAAGTCTCATTCTTTGTGGATCCTTGATACAAGAGCTACAGATCATATATCTTTTAATCTTTCAGCCTTTATTAGTTATCACAATATTGTTCCTATCTCTGTCACTTTACCCAATGGTTCTCAATTGTCTGATTCAATCTCTGGCTCTGTCAAACTTACACCATCTCTAACACTGCACAATGTCCTTTACATTCCTTCTTTCAATGTAAATCTTATCTCTGTAGCAAAATTGTCTCAAAGCAACAATTGTTTTGTTCAATTCACTGCTAACTTTTGTTCTATTATGTAGAACCCTTCCATGGAAACGATTGGTATAGCTGACTTGCAATATGGCTTATATGTCTTTCATTCCAATGTATTTCATGCTTCTTGTAATTATGTATCTACTAATGATGGTGATATATGGCATATGAGGCTAGGTGTCGCACCTCGAAAAAAATGGGGATACGACTTCAAAGCGATGCGCGATCGCACGCTCGCAATGATGGACTGAACAGAGTCGCCATCGAACTTTATTTATTCCTAAAAAGGAAAGGGGAAATATCGATAAAACCCAAGACAAAAGAAAGGATAAGATATGGTCATCGCAACCAATATCAGGGTTCGGGAGTCGATTACGCAAGGGGAAGGTATTAGCACCCCTCACGTCCGTTGTACTCAACGGGAACCATTAGGTCAGTTGTGTGCGTTAGTGTTAGTTAAAATATTAGGCTTTTCAATTTATTAGGTGGGAAAGAAAGAATATAAGAGAGAAGAAATGTTTTTGGATTTTTTAACGAAGGACTAAACCTAAGTTTTTTATTAGTGGGCCTGACAAGATTAACGAATCCTGCTCCTACGTATCTCAACAGAGAAATCAAGGCTTACGTAGTTCTGGGTAGAAAAATGTTTGTTTGTTGGTCGATTTTAGCGAAAGCTACTTTGTGTCAAATCGACGAAAACATTGTTGGACTACCCAAAACAGGTGGAAAAACATTGCATTGTTTCGAAACAAAGTACCTTTCGTTTGTGAAAAGGTTTAAGAGATCAATCGCACGGCGGCGAGAAAAAGAATTTGATTGGTTTGGTGTATTTTGAGTGATGGCGAGAACTTGGATGAGCGAGATATACATCTCGAATCCTAGTCTCAGGAGTGCACAGCATACGCCATGTTCCATTTCCATCTTTATTGAAAAAAGTATTAATTAGGAATTAAGTATTTTGAAGTTTGAAAGACGAGTACTTGTGACCTACAAGCTCTTACAGCTTGGGTCTAATACTCGGGACTACGTCTGGACATTCCACCCAGGAAGTCTGTTTCTTTCCAATATTGCCAAGAAAATGATTCAAATATTTATAAATGTTTTGGAGGGAAGACGAATATTTATGGCTTGCAAGCTCTTACAGCTTGAGCCTAATATTCGGGATTACGACTGGATATTCCCTCCAGGTAATCTTTTTCTTCCAACTTTATTAAGAAGAGGTTTTGAATCTTGGAGTGTGAAAGAGAAGACGAATATTTATGGCTTGCAAACTCTTACAGCTTGAGCCTAATATTCGGGATTATGACTGGATATTCCCTCTAGGATAATCTTTTTTCTTCACGTTTTATTTAGAAAATGATTTGAATATTTGAGTGTTTAAGAGAAGACGAATATTTATGGCTTGCAAGCTCTTACAGCTTGAGCCTAATATTCGGGATTACGACTGGACATTCCATCCAGGTAATCTTTTTCTTCACGCTTTATTAAGAAAATGGTTTAGATACTCATAACGATTTTGGAGAGAAGACAAATATTTATGGCTTGCAAGCTCTTACAGCTTGAGCCTAATATTCGGGATTACGACTGGACATTCCATCCAGGTAATCTTTTTCTTCACGTTTTATTTAGAAAACGATTTGAATATTAGAGTGTGGAAGTGAAGACGAATATTTATGGCTTGCAAGCTCTTACAGCTTGAGCCTAATATTCGGGATTACGACTGGACATTCCATCCAGGTAATCTTTTTCTTCACGTTTTATTTAGAAAACGATTTGAATATTAAATTAAAACAAATAAAGTACCGAGGTTTGAAATTATTGAAAGTTTAGTTGATGTTGCTTAAGAGCTCATTGTAAGAAGGCCCAAGAGTAAGCCATGTGAGGTTGATGGCGATGCTTAAAAGCAATCGACTTATAAGGGTATGGAAATGGGCTCGACGTTGAATCGAGAATTAAGTGATATTTATCATTATTACTCTTTTTAACGTTTTTTTTTCATCAAGGAAAATGAGATGATTCATCATGATTATAACATACCTCACACATAAAATCAATAATTCATACAAATGAACGGACAAGCACAAATATAATAATTCTCGTAAATCCCAAAAAATAAATAATTGCCTAAATAATATTAAAAAAAAAAAAGAAGAATAAATAATATAAATGATAAGAGAAACATGTTAATTGATTAAATAAAAAGACTATATAATTAAATATGAGTTATTAATAATAATAATAATAAAGATTTAACTGTTAAATAAAACTTCATTTAAATTAAATAGAATTTGTTTTTTTATTTTATTTTTTGAAAGAAAAGGAAAAGAAATAAAAGAAATAATAGAATTTGATAATCACATTCTGCTAGAGGACATGTGGGGAATAAACCCCTCCAATCCCAACGGTCACATGGGGTGACCGAGAAAATGGCCATTAATGTAGAAGGAGAAGCAACACAGTAGTCCTCCTTTGGGGAAATGGAAAGAAGAAATTCCAATAATGACCATTAAAATACCTCGTTGGAAAACAAAGAGTGAACTTAAATGGTGAAAATGCAAACAAAATACATCCTTCCCAAAACCCTCTCCCTATCCGCCTTCATCCTTCTCCCCAAGAATCTCTCTCCTTCTATCTACCTCAGCTTACGACTACCCTCAGCATGAAACACAATCAATCTCTACTACCACTAACCAAACCTAGGTATCATGACGAAAACCAACACACAGAGGACAAATCAAATCCCAAAACCTCATATCTACGCATTTGATTATGGAACGGCGAAAAGGGAAAGAAATGTACCATATCGAAATATCTCAGAGGTGAACGAACAGGTATGCGAGCTCTTCTCTGCTTTCTTCTCCCGAATCAAAACCTTTTACTGCTTTCCGCTTCCGCTTACTTCTTCAGAAACTTTAGGATTTTTCTCCTCCGCCGCTATCTCCTCTTTTCCTTTTCTCTAGGGTTTTTCGCCGCCTCCCAAAATCTTTTTCTTTGTGGTCGCTCTCCTCTTTTTTATACTCATCTGGTTAGGGTTTTTGATTCAGCTTATGGGGATCAAAAGGGCATGCTCTTGGGAGTGCTTTAAGGTGCTCAGTTTGTTTGCCTCAATTTGGTACTCAATCTGAAGAGGTAATGCGATCCTATGCTTTCTTGCTTTGAATTTGTCTCAATTCCTTTTTTGGATTACTGGTGGAATTTTTTACCGCTTGCTAAGTTAACTTGTCTTTTTCACTGCAGTGAATTTCTCTTGCAAAAATGAACTTTCTTGTTTCATCGTAGCTGCTGATATTGTTGTGGTTAATATCGTGCAGGAGGTTTGTTGGAAGAAAATGAATCAGTTCCTGAATCAAAGGCTGGAACTATGGGGAGAGAAGCTTATCAGCTTCGTCCAAAACCAGCATCGAGCAATGCTTAAGAATGCAAACGCACTTCTTAGTAAGATCCAGTATCCTTTCCAGCCTTGGTCAAGAAGGGCTTGGTGGTCATCCACTGTAAGACTTTCATCCAATTGCCTCTGATGTTTTCTCACGAGACTCCGCACTGACTGTTATGGTTTGGTTTACATTGGTGTTGCAGGTACTTATATGGGCAAACGGCACTTGTTCCCTTCTTTAGTAGGAACTCCTTCATTTTACTGGATTTTAAACTCTTCTAACCTAGATATTTCCTCCTCCACACATTTAATGAAATCCGCGGATAAGGTATTTGGTTCGGTTATTTTGTGTTCTGAAGTAACTATATTACAAGTAACATTCTGAAAATCTTGTTGCTCTTCAGTAGGTGTATCCATCAGGTTCGAGAGCTCCAATATTGTTATGGAAAGACCTTGGAAACTATTTCCTGAGCTGGTGGTTGCATTGAAAAGTCCAGAGGTGGGAATATTTTCTCGGCAGCTCGACGAGGTACTGAAAAACCACCATGAGTCTTAGTGTCACTAGCTGTTAAAGTTTTTGCAAAAGAATTCAATAGGTTGTTGATTTTGTTTTAGACCCATAAAGGTTTACAAACCATAGCAAAAGTTTTTCCTTTTGTTTCTTGTAACGACAATGTTTCCCCTTGTGATTCTTGTCATTTTGCCAAACAAAGAAAACTTCCATTTCCTGATAGTGTTACTTGCACTAATGATGTTTTTAACATTCTTCATGCTGATTTATAGGGTCCCTTTTCTACTATCTCTATGTTAGGACACAAATACTTTCTCACTCTAGTTGATGATCATTCTAGGTTCACATGGGTGATATTTCTTAAAACCAAAGATGAAACTAGAGATAGTCTTATAAACTTTGTAGCATATGTTGAGAAACAGTTTAATAAACATGTAAAATGCTTGAGGTCTGATAATGGTACAGAGTTTCTAGCCTTACACAGTTTCCTATCTGCTAAGGGCATTCTACATCAAAAATCATGTATTGAAACCCCTCAACTAAATGGGATTGTTGATAGGAAACATCAACATATCCTTAATGTAGCTAGGGCCCTACACTTTCAAACCAATGTGCCTTTAACAATGTGGAATTTTTGTGTGCAGCAAGCTATCCATATTATTAACAGACTCCCTACCCCTTTGCTTAAACTAAAATGCCCTTATGAAATTTTATACCAAGAGCCTCCCTCCCTTATTCACCTTAAAGTGTTTGGATGTCTAAGCTATGCTACATCTCTTATGGCCCATAGGACCAAGTTTGACCCTAGGGCACGCAAGGTTGTCTTTATAGGCTATAAAGAGGGAACTAAGGGCTATATCCTTTATGATTTGACTCATCACAGTATTTTTGTCTCAAGACATGTCATATTTTATGAAAACATCTTTGCATTCAAATCTCAAATTTATTCCCAAAACAGCCAAAGTTCTGCCCCTCCCTGTGATGATAGTACAAATCCTGACCTTCCTTTATGTGATGATACAACCCCCATTGAACCATCAGACAATAACTTGCCTACCCTGCATCCATCAGACAATATCTTGTTCAATGTCCCTCATACTCCCAACTCAGGCTCTCCTTCCAATCTCCTCATTAATGATAATCTCAGCCCTAGCTCTCCTGTCCACAACTCTCCACCATCCCCTTTATCCATCAGTCCTACTCATTCTCCTGTGAATATTAATGATGATAGTTCTCCACATCGTGAACAACCTCCTATAAGACATTCTACTAGAGCCTCTAATCCTCCCTCATACCTTGTTGATTATCATTGTTTTTCTACTTCTGCAAATTCTTCTTCCTCTAAAATCATTTATCCTCTGTCTTCAATTCTGTCTTACAGCAATTGCTCCCCAGATTTTCATCATTTTTGTTGCTTTATTTCCTCTAATCCTGAACCATCCAATTTTCTACAGGCTAACAAATTTGAATGTTGGAAGCATGCTATGAATGTTGAATTGCAGGCTCTTGCTGATAATCATACTTGGACATTAGTGGATCTTCCACCTGGTAAGGTACCAATTGGATGCAGATGGGTCTATAAGGTGAAATATAGGGCAGATGGATCCATAGAAAGATATAAAGCCAGGCTTGTGGCAAAGGGTTATACACAAATGGAGGGAGTATACTACTTTGATACCTTTTCTCCTGTAGCTAAGATTACCACAGTTCGAGTTCTTCTGTCTATAGCTTCAATCAAAGGTTGGCACCTAGAGCAATTAGATGTTAATAATGCATTTTTGCATGGAGATTTACATGAAGAATGTATATGACATTACCTCCTAGCCTAGTTACTTCCAATTCCTCACAGGTCTGCAGACTTCACAAATCTTTATATGGTTTGAAGCAGGCTAGTAGGCTATGGTATGCTAAACTTTCTTCTTTTTTGATATCTCTTGGCTATTCACAATCTCAAGCTGATCCATGCCTAACTGTTTTTCATCTCCCATTCATGATGAACATGTGCTCCATTGATAATAAGTACTATAGTTGTCATGAATATTCTTATAAGTGGTTTAATGATCAAAACTAAACTTTTAGGAGTTTTATTGATGTTTTTCTATCATTTGTAACACTATTGTCTCATGCATTTCGATGGCCAGGAGGAAAAGTATATGGACCAAATTATTAGAAGCAAAATCAGGAGGTTGAGCGTAACTATGTCGCTACCATTGAGCGATGAGTGTTTCTTTCGCAGCTCTACCGCCAAAATATAAGCCATCCTCAGTTTTGATAAATTAACTGGGTAAATTCCAAGCGCGTTGTGGCAACCTCAACAGCGTAAACACATCATGCTTCGGCGTGTCATCGAGTTCCAGGATCTCCTATAGTTCCACCGGGCCTGACTCTGGCAGTCTCCACCGGTTTCTGTTCGAGCACTGCCATGGTTTGCAATCTTATAATGGCCCACTGCTCCAACAAGGAATATGTTACAAACGAACAACCAACAATCCTTTGGTCCCAGTCATAGAGAAGCTACTCTAGAACTAAATGCATCGAAGGAAGCATAAGAGATCTTAAATTATAAGGTATGATACTCTATTAAAGACATATTATTGAATATCATTACTTGTCTTTTAATTATGTCACATTTGAACTAAATCTTAGGTACCTTCGTATATTAACTTATCATTAATTGTAGTTATTATTCCATATGTAAATATTGAAGGACTTTGTTTGGGATGAAGGATTAGTTTGTAAAACATAGACCTGTTATAGTTTCTACATAATGACCATGTAATCCTCCCTTACAAACAACTGGTTATTGATCCATATTGGCACTAGAAATAAAACGGTTTAAGGGGATCTATATCACATTTAAAGAATTTGGCTCGCGTAATTTGAACATTTGGCTTATGATTAAGAAAACAAACGAGTGTTTTTAATCCATTCCCAATTATTATTTGTCACTAAGATTTGGATAAAGTAACTCAATACTTAATTACTAAGCATATTAAGAATAACATTGTGTGACAACCTTAGAAATTTGACATGGTATGGTTGAATGGTTGGTGACACTACTTATAAGATACATGATGTTGGAGTTTAACAATGCACAAAATTGTAGAAGATAATGAATAATTGCAGAGAATAGGGAGAGAGAAACGAAATTTCAAAACTTTCTCAAATGCAAGATTTTGTTGTAAATGCAACTAACATTTGGGTTTTATACATTCACCTAAATGAAACTCAAATCAAATGCAAACTCAAATGAAAATGAAATGCAAATGCACTCCTTGAATCTGAATTACATTACAACACCATTCATTAATTCATATTCGAATCTAAAAATCAACAACACCAATTCCATCACTTAAATTGATGAAGTATTCAGTTTTGTTTGTCTTGGTCAGCACATCTACAAGTTGCTTCTGAGTACTGACATGAACAATCTCTAGTACTCCATTTTGAACTTAATTGTGCAGAAAATGGTACTTGATATCAATATGCTTGCTACTTCCATGTAGCACGGGATACTTCGCAAGACTTATGGAAGATTTGTTGTCAATCATCAATATGATTGGCTTGCTCACCTTGAACTTCAGTTCCTACAGCAAATTCATCAGCCAAAAAGTCTGACATGCTGACAAAACACCAACTATGTATTCAGCTTCAAAGGTTAACAATGAAACCAATTTTTTTTATTGGAACTCCAATAAATGAGGGCTCCCAAATACATAAATGTGTATCCTGTATAACTTTTTATGTCCACTCTATCACCACACCAGTTAGAGTCTAAATAACATATTAGCTCAACACCATCTGACACTCAAGATGGAAACAAAATTACACGTCTTAGAGTTCCTTTTACATACCTCAGAATCTTGATTGCGGCTTGGTAATGTGACCAATTTGGTTTACTCATAAACCTACTCACGATTTCAACTGCATAACATATGTCAAATTTGGTGTCACACAAATATCTCAAACAACGAACCAACAGTTTGAAGGTTGTAGCATCTATATCCTCCTCCTCATCAGAATCCAACTTATGATTTGTCTCAGCAGATGTGACTACTGACTTACAATTCATAAACTCAAATCTCTACAGTAGCTCCAGTTCATACTTCAGTTGGTTCACAATAATTCTCTTCTCAGAATACAAAACTCCATCCCTACAAAATTACCATATTTCCAAGGTCAGTCATATCAAATACATTTATCAGCACCTTCTTGAGCTTGTTTATCTCAAAAGTACAACTCTCTGTCATAAGTATGGTGTCATACGGTGAACTGACTTGGGGTGTTTTGCTTTTTATCGCAATGTCGCGGATAGCAAGAGTCGCCACCGACTTTTCTTTTATCCAATAAGGAAAGGTGGAAAAGAACAGGAAAGACCTCAATGGATTTTGGGTTCGGGAGGTACATTATACAAAGGGAAGGTATTAGCACCCTTTGTATCCATGGTTATCCATGGGCTCTTAATTACTGGATCACTTATATTTTTGTCTGAAAAGTGTCGGTGAATTGCTTAAAAAATGTTTGAAAGAGAGTTTAACTTTGTAATGATTCTCGTATGAATGTATACAAAGTATTTATCTCATTTGATTTTGAAAATGGTTTAGAAAAATATAACTCGGTAATGATTCTAGTATGAATGTATACCAAGTGGTGATTTTCTAGGATTTGTAAAGTGTAAAGTGTGAGGGGTGGAAAATGTTTTAGGTTATGATCCAGTAATTGAGAGTTATACCTTCCTGAGGTCGTTATGGGCATTTCCTATCCTTATGAGGGTAAAACTGTCCTTACTATTGAGAAGTAAGTAATTTTATCCTTTGGATGTTTAAGGGTCATCGTAGGGTCATCGATCGGTCATTGAAGGCAACAGTTGTAAGGATACCTTAGCATTCGAAGGGACGATCATCATTTAACCGTAGGCTACACCGAAGGGTCATCGAGGGACAAAATCGTATTTTCGAAGGCAACATCCGAGGGACCATGATTTATTTTATGATGATTTAATCGAAGGGTATTTGCTAAGTGTATCCCTACATTCGCGGGACATGACCGTTATACCGTAATACCGTAAGGCAGCAAAGAGAGGTCCAAGATCACTTATTTAAAGGCAATATTTTAAAGTCAATTAGGTAATTAGGACGAGCCTCCATATTAAAATCAATACATTAAAATTAATACATTAAAATTAACACATTAAAATTAATTAAGTAATTTAGGGTGAGTCTCCACAAGGGTATCCCACAAATAAAGTGGAAGACCTAACGGCAATCTTTTCCTGGGACATGTGAACCTTGGCAAAATTCAGCAAACGGGTTAGAATACCAAATCGGGGTGTAATCGAAGATTACACCGCAAAAGAAAATACAGCAGCATGAATGTCAGGCAAAACAGTGCATAATTAACATAGAGTAGATCAGATACGCATAGGACATAACAAACAAAATATTAGCGACTGTCCCGTTCGCCTCTGCCTCGCCTAGCGAGGGCCTAGCGAATACTCGCTACATGCTCGCTTAGCGATGTGCTAGCGAGCGGCTGCGGGTTTTGAATTTCAGAACAATATGACTTCAACCTGCGGCATGGCTTATGGCATCCAACACATAATTATACGGTTCAGCATTCACAATATTCAGGCACACTTAAATTCACATGCAAAACCTCAAATATGTTTATGAATTCAATTATAATATCACATGCAAGTTAAGAACATAAAGCGGTATCACATGCAAATTAAGAAAATAAAGCGATAATAGTAATGCAAACCTGTTTGCAATCGAATTGCAACCTTGAATTGGCGAGCCGGATTGAGTTGGGCGGTGGTAGCTTCGGAGCGGAGGAGCGGCCTTCAGGGTTTCTAAAGTAGCCTCCAGGGTTTTTGTGCCAGGGTTTTCGTCTGTCTCCCTCTGTTTTTCGTCCTCCCTTTCATTACTGAAGTGCTGGTATTTATAATGCCCTTTTTCATGACCTAATGGGCTCAGAACGAAGCCCGAAATTTTTTGTTGTCTGTCAGCCTCGCTAGGCGAGCTGGTAGCGAACGTTTGCTTCGCTAGGCGAGCGTGTAGCGAACAGGCCAGTTTGGGCCATTTTCTGGATTGGGCCATTCGTGAGCTGGGCCTTTGTCCCTTTAAGATCAGTGCCATAAAATGAGTCGGAATGCCCCTGAAAAATGTCTTGAAATATTAATGGGCAAATTTTGGGGTATGACAGCTGCCCCTGTTCAATATTCTTGAACCGAGAGAGTTAGGATGGCGTGCATGCCATTCGTGGTCTGGAGGTGGAAGATTATTGAACACTAGAATGCCCCCAAAAATTTGCACTTGTCAATTAGTCTTGACGGAGATGGGCTTAAAGATGCCATCCAGGAAATTTGATGATGAAAGCTTCAGATTGCGCCGTACATTAGGCCAATTTGAAGACATGGGCGCTACACTGGGTCGTACGTTAGACCGAATAATGAGTCATCCATTAGGCTGTTGACTTCGCTGGGGAGTCGGAGTGTGTCATATGTTGCTGGGGATAAAGGATCAGAATGGATCATGCGCTATATCGTATCTGAGTTGAAGAGAGGGTCGTATGTTAGGCTGTGTCTGATGATGAAAGGGGGTAGTCGTACACTAGACTACACTTCAGAAATGTACCTTACACTAGGTAGCATCTGAGAAGACGAAGGTCTAATTGGGTCGTACATTAGACCGTATCTGAGCAGAATGAGCCGTCCATTAGGCTGAATCTGATGATAAAAGGGGGTAGTCATACACTAGACTACATTTCAGAAATGTACCGTACACTAGGTAGCATCTGAGGAGACGAAGGTCTAATTGGGTCGTACATTAGACCGTATCTGAGCAGACTGAGCCGTCCATTAGGCTGAATCTGATGATAAAAGGGGGTAGTCGTACACTAGACTACACTTCAGAAATGTACCGTACACTAGGTAGCATCTGAGGAGACGAAGGTCTAATTGGGTCGTACATTAGACCGTATCTGAGCAGAATGAGCCGTCCATTAGGCTGAATCTGATGATAAAAGGGGGTAGTCGTACACTAGACTACATTTCAGAAATGTACCGTACACTAGGTAGCATCTGAGGAGACGAAGGTCTAATTGGGTCGTACATTAGACCGTATCTGAGCAGACTGAGTCGTCCATTAGGCTGAATCTGATGATAAAAGGGGGTAGTCGTACACTAGACTACACTTCAGAAATGTACCGTACACTAGGTAGCATCTGAGGAGACGAAGGTCTAATTGGGTCGTACATTAGACCGTATCTGGGCAGAATCCGAGGACTTGACGGTCTAACTTGGTCGTACATTAGACTGTCACTGAGCAGAATCTGGTCTAACTTGGTCGTACATTAGACTGTATCTGGGCAGAATCCGAGGACTTGACGGTCTAACTTGGTCGTACATTAGACTGTCACTGAGCAGAATCTGGTCTAACTTGGTCGCACATTAGACTGTATCTAGGCAGAATCCGAGGACTGGACGGTCTAACTTGGTCGTACATTAGACTGTCACTGCGCAGAATCTGGTCTAACTTGGTCGTACATTAGACTGTATCTGGGCAGAATCCGAGGACTTGACGGTCTAACTTGGTCGTACATTAGACTGTCACTGAGCAGGATCTGACTTGAAGGTCTAACTTGGTCGTACATTAGACTGTATCTGAGCAGAATCCGAGGACTTGACGGTCTAACTTGGTCGCACATTAGACTGTCACTGAGCAGAATCTGGTCTAACTTGGTCGTACATTAGACGGTATCTGAGCAGAATCCGAGGACTTGACGGTCTAACTTGGTCGCACATTAGACTGTCACTGAGCAGAATCTGGTCTAACTTGGTCGTACATTAGACGGTATCTGAGCAGAATCCGAGGACTTGACGGTCTAACTTGGTCGCACATTAGACTGTCACTGAGCAGAATCTGGTCTAACTTGGTCGTACATTAGACTGTATCTGAGCAGAATCCGAGGACTTGACGGTCTAACTTGGTCGCACATTAGACTGTCTTTGCAGAATCTGACTTGAAGGTCTAACTTGGTCGTACATTAGACTATCTTTGCAGAATCTGACTTGAAGGTCTAACTTGGTCGTACATTAGACTGTCTTTGAGTGGTATTTGAAGATTTGAAGGTCTAACTTGGTCGTACATTAGACTGTCTTTGAGTTATTGAAGGTCAGAATGGATCGTACGCTAGATCGTATCTGAGTTGAAGGAGTCATGTGTTGAGATGAATCAGGATGGACCGTATGCTAGGCAGTACCTGAGAAGTGAAGGTCCAACTGGGTCGTACATTAGACCGTGTTGGGATAGTTGAAGATCAGAATGGATCGTCTGTTAGATCGTATCTGAGTGGAAGGAGTCATATGTTGGGCTGAATCAGAAAGAACCGTACGGTAGGCCATATCTGATAGTATTTGTGTATGCTGTATTTGCAATGAATATTTGGGATGGGCTTATAGATGCCATCGTTAGGAGGATGTCAGAATGGATGTTGACATGGAGCAGATCTGAAAGATGTATCTGAAGAAGAAAGTAGTCGTACGCTAGACTACACCTCGGAATATACCGTATGCTAGGCAGTATCTGAGGGATATAGTTGAATCTTGAATGTAATTGATAAAGATGTCCGTCTGAATGGACCTTTGTTTTGACTGTGTCAGGAGGATGATTACCCTGAAAAATAAAGTTAGCTTCATGCCATGTCGTGATGCATGAGATGCAAATGTTGTATGCATGTGTATGCTGTGAAATGATGTAATGAGTGAATTATGCGTCTGGAATGAATGAGAGCATTGTATACATGTATATGTTATGAAATGATGTAATGTATATGATGCGGAACGAAAATTGTATGTAGGTATGTGATGTGAAATGATGTAATGAATGCACTATGTGTCTGAAACGTTCTTCCAGGGGACTCTACTGGGGAAATAAATCTCAGTCTTCTGGTCGGAGATATTTGTATTGATGACCCTTCCTTAGCTAGGGGTATTTGACCTTTATCTGATGGCAGAGATATTCAACAGAGCCTGGCTGGGGTAGAAGAGATGACCAGTCTAGTGATGCCAAGTTCTTCTGGGGCATAACTGGCTTAGCCGGGGAATAGAATTGGCAACAGATTCATTGGAAAGCCTGGTTAGACCTTCTCCTCGATCCTGAAGTCCTTTAGTAATTGTCATTGTTATTTTATGCATGTATTTTGATAAACATTGATCATATTCAAATGCATATATCAATTCAAGTTAAATCAATGGACGTTTATGCAAACAAAATAGAGAAAGTAAAACAAAAGCATTTTTTTTTGAAACAGAATTGTATTGATTTAGAAAGAGGGCCTATAAACAGGCAATTTGTGTACAAGGAGACAGAAATCCTAGTAAGAGGAAATCGTCAAGAAACGAAGACAAAGCTATGCAGAAAAAGTCCTGTTGATTTTAATTCCACTACTGTCATTATGTCTTCAAGCCTCTCATCTCCTGCTGTCGGATGAAAGTGATTGGCTTGTTCAGTCCCTTGAACTTGGTTGAAGCAGACAGAGAACGGGGCATAGTCATACGCTTTAATCCCTAATTTTTGCCTGGACCGCCTTTTCAGGTTTTCAGTCCACCGGGATACCCTTTTTTTGCTCAAGCCGCCTTTTCAGGTTTTCGACTTGCCGGGTGTATGTCTTTATATGTTTATCCCTAATTTTTTGCCCGAACCCTTTTGGTTCGCCGGGATGCCCTTACTTTTTCCTAGGTACGTCGACCTAGCGGGTCTCTTTTATGCGTAGTATTTTTTAACTATGTCAGCGTTCACAGGATGTGGGAACTCTTCGCCATCCATTGTAGCAAGCATCATGGCTCCACCAGAGAATACCTTCTTAACTACAAATGGCCCTTCGTGTGTGGGAGTCCATTTGCCTCTGGGATCACCTTGTGGTAGAATGATACGCTTGACCACCAAGGCGCCAAGTTGGTACACCTGTCTCTTGACCTTTTTGTTAAATGCTTGGGTCATGCGCTTCTGATATATCTGCCTATGACAAACAGCCGCAAGTCTCTTTTCATCAATCAGATTTATCTGATCGAGTCGAGTTTGAATCCATTCATCCTCATCTAAGCCTGCATCTTTCGCAATTCTTAGAGAGGGAATCTGAACTTCCACTGGTAAAACGGCTTCCATTCCATAGACTAAAGAGAAAGGGGTTGCCCCTGTCGAAGTGCGGTAACCATGAAGAGCAAAAGGTAACATCTCCTGCCGGTCTTTGTATGTTACTGTTATATTCTTGATATTGTTAGCAGCCTCCACGGCGCCGTTCGTCTTTGGCCGGTACGGAGAAGAGTTATGGTGCTTTATTTTGAACTGCGTGTAGAGTTCAGTTTAGTACCATTATCAGTGATAACTCTCTCAGGAGACAGCAGGTTTCTCAAGTAGATATTTGATAGAATCCATCTTAGAAATCAATAAAGTGGTATGATTCAACATATACTATCTTAGTCGGCGAGCAGCCTAAGCCAAAGCGCAGCAAGCTTTCTCGAGCTGTGAGTATCTTGTTTCACAGTCGGTACCTTTTGCTAAGGCAGTGTATGACATGCTCTTTTCGACCAGACTCGTCATGTTGCCCCAGCACACCCTATTGAATTTTCTAACACGGTCAAATACATGATTAGAGGTCTTCCTTCAACTGGTAGCATTAGAATTGGAGGTTCTTGGAGATATTTCTTGATTTTGTCATTCATCATTCCATACCATCTCTTGATTTTTCTTTTTTGGTAATTTGAAGATGGGTTTGCAGGTAGCAGTCAAATGTGGGATGAATCGGGCAATGTAATTCGAGTGCCCCAAGAAACCTCTGACTTCTTTCTTGTCTATTTCAGTACCCATTGCAATTTCAATTGATTCCTCCTGCGGCTGTATGGTCTTTTCTTCTTGTAGTAACAGTCTGACAAGTTCACCAGGGACTTCACAATCTTCCTCGCTTCCATCCTCAGCTTGGTAGATCGGATTTTCAAAGTCATAATGAACAGTAGCAGAACTATTATCAACAGGATCCAGAGTGGATATGGATCGGAAAACTGTTACGTGCGTGTGTGCAAGAAAACATAGCTTGTTTGAAAAATGACAGGAAAGATAAAGAGCGCAATATTTGAATGCAAAAAGTCCATTGATTTATTGAATATGAATATGCTTATGAAAATGACAAAACCCTTGAAAGATTAGCTATTGTGCCCCGGGCATAGACACAATGCTTTAAAATGTTAAAATAGCAATAACAATTACCCATGACTAAAGGAAATCGGGATAGTGTCTTCAGCCTTCCAATTATTGGGTCCGTCACCAATTGTTGGGAAAATCCAGCTATCCAAGTCATAATCGTTATCAGTATCTTCCACAGCATTGACAGTCTCATCATGATTAGGCAGAGGGGCAGTGATGCCATTAGGAGTCTCCGGAGGATCAAAGATAGTCGCCTGTATCTTCCCACTTCGAATGCCACTTTCAACATGTTCACCTGTTAATATAAGTTCAGTGAAACCCAATGAGGAACTCCTCAATAGATGGCTGTAGAATGGGCCAGTCAGTGTGCTCATGAACATGTCCACTAATTCTCGATCAGTCATAGGGGGTTTGACTCTGCCAGCCAAATCTCTCCACTTTTGAGCATATTCTTTGAAACTTTCTTTAGATCCCATAGTCATATTCTGCAACTGTAGCCGAGTAGGCGCTAGTTCAGAGTTATACTGGTAGTGCTTGTAGAAAGTTGTCGCTAAATCAGTCCATGTGTGGATGTTAGAGCTCTCGAGCTGATAATACCACTCCAACTGTGCGCCAGATAAACTCTCTTGGAAGAAATGGATCCATAGCTTCCTATCAGTGGTGTGCGGCTGAATCTTTCTCACGTAAGCTCTCAGATGCATCTGAGGACAAGATGCCCCATCATACTGAGTGAAAGCGGGGACCTTGAATTTGCGAGGAATGATCACATCGGAGACTAGACCCAAACTTTCAAAATCCAGATCGGGCGCCTTCTGACCTTCCATAGCTAGCATGCGTTCTTCCAGCAACTTGTACTTGCCATCTTTTGGAGAGTACTGTTCATTCTCGTAATCTTCATCGTCATCCTCAGGGTTGAAAGGATCAGCATTCTCATCTTCTGAATCTGTCTCTGTTTCCTCTTCTTGATCCTTCGGAATTCTGATTTTGATTCCCGCAGCCTGTCCTTTAAGCCTTCTTCCCGGGTTAATGTAACTCACAGCTTTCTTGTCTTTCTTTTTCTCGAGCAAGAGAGCTTTCAGTTCCTCCTGCCCCCTGGATAAGTTCAAGATCATCTCCTGGAGTTGAGCATTCTGAGCATGGAGATCCTTGACAGTTTGTTCGAGGTCCATTTTTCTGTGTGGAGGAAAACCGTGAGAACACTGATCCCTTTAGAGTACCTGTTATGCTATGTTATGCTATGCAATGCATGGAATGTTTTCAAGGCCTTTTGGAATTTAACTTTGCATAAACTACCGAAAAGGGAAACTTTTTTTTTTTTGTTTTTTTTTTTTTTTTTTTTTGTTTTTTTTTCATACAAAACAGAGCAAAGTTAAATCCCTAAGTCCTTGAAATGGTTAGTACAATGTTATGATGTCATGATGTTATGATGTTATGATGTTATGAGGTTAAATAAATAACAAGCACAAGCAAGTCACACAACCATCATTCCTAGGTTTTAAGGCTTGCATGAGTTCCATAGGTAAGTACCCTCCCCACTGAAGTTTAGTTGGTTCAACCTGTCCTAGAATAGTAACCGGGTTCTAAAAGGATCTCCAATCATTGACCTTCCTTCAAGTCCACTTCAGTGCAACACCAAGTGGTTGACCGAAGCTTCCCTAAAGTCCAATCTCAAGGAGTGTAGTATCGAGTCTCAACCAAGCCCCAGTCGGAACCGAAGTCAGTTAGCTCACTACTTTCTAATGGGCAGGATGAGTCAATTAGGGTTCTAAAGGTCTGGTTAATGCTTTGATGACACCACGCGGAAGCCAAATTTTTCCTCAAGTAAACATGAGGAACATCAGGACATCCAAAGTGTCACATTAACCGTAGCTATCATTTTGACCATTCCAGTATACGCCGGATAGTCGCGATGATCTATTGCTACTTACCTAGGGTACACTAGATCCGGGTGTAGGATCTTTCACTCAAGCATAGGATACCCAAGCAATCCCTTAAAAGTAAATCAAACAATTCAAATAAGTGATCTTGATTTTTAAGGTAACCTCTCTTTTTAAAGATTCCCCAGCAGAGTCGCCAGTTCTGTCATACGGTGAACTGACTTGGGGTGTTTTGCTTTTTATCGCAATGTCGCGGATAGCAAGAGTCGCCACCGACTTTTCTTTTATCCAATAAGGAAAGGTGGAAAAGAACAGGAAAGACCTCAATGGATTTTGGGTTCGGGAGGTACATTATACAAAGGGAAGGTATTAGCACCCTTTGTATCCATGGTTATCCATGGGCTCTTAATTACTGGATCACTTATATTTTTGTCTGAAAAGTGTCGGTGAATTGCTTAAAAAATGTTTGAAAGAGAGTTTAACTTTGTAATGATTCTCGTATGAATGTATACAAAGTATTTATCTCATTTGATTTTGAAAATGGTTTAGAAAAATATAACTCGGTAATGATTCTAGTATGAATGTATACCAAGTGGTGATTTTCTAGGATTTGTAAAGTGTAAAGTGTGAGGGGTGGAAAATGTTTTAGGTTATGATCCAGTAATTGAGAGTTATACCTTCCTGAGGTCGTTATGGGCATTTCCTATCCTTATGAGGGTAAAACTGTCCTTACTATTGAGAAGTAAGTAATTTTATCCTTTGGATGTTTAAGGGTCATCGTAGGGTCATCGATCGGTCATTGAAGGCAACAGTTGTAAGGATACCTTAGCATTCGAAGGGACGATCATCATTTAACCGTAGGCTACACCGAAGGGTCATCGAGGGACAAAATCGTATTTTCGAAGGCAACATCCGAGGGACCATGATTTATTTTATGATGATTTAATCGAAGGGTCTTTGCTAAGTGTATCCCTACATTCGCGGGACATGACCGTTATACCGTAATACCGTAAGGCAGCAAAGAGAGGTCCAAGATCACTTATTTAAAGGCAATATTTTAAAGTCAATTAGGTAATTAGGACGAGCCTCCATATTAAAATCAATACATTAAAATTAATACATTAAAATTAATACATTAAAATTAACACATTAAAATTAATTAAGTAATTTAGGGTGAGTCTCCACAAGGGTATCCCACAAATAAAGTGGAAGACCTAACGGCAATCTTTTCCTGGGACATGTGAACCTTGGCAAAATTCAGCAAACGGGTTAGAATACCAAATCGGGGTGTAATCGAAGATTACACCGCAAAAGAAAATACAGCAGCATGAATGTCAGGCAAAACAGTGCATAATTAACATAGAGTAGATCAGATACGCATAGGACATAACAAACAAAATATTAGCGACTGTCCCGTTCGCCTCTGCCTCGCCTAGCGAGGGCCTAGCGAATACTCGCTACATGCTCGCTTAGCGATGTGCTAGCGAGCGGCTGCGGGTTTTGAATTTCAGAACAGTATGACTTCAACCTGCGGCATGGCTTATGGCATCCAACACATAATTATACGGTTCAGCATTCACAATATTCAGGCACACTTAAATTCACATGCAAAACCTCAAATATGTTTATGAATTCAATTATAATATCACATGCAAGTTAAGAACATAAAGCGGTATCACATGCAAATTAAGAAAATAAAGCGATAATAGTAATGCAAACCTGTTTGCAATCGAATTGCAACCTTGAATTGGCGAGCCGGATTGAGTTGGGCGGTGGTAGCTTCGGAGCGGAGGAGCGGCCTTCAGGGTTTCTAAAGTAGCCTCCAGGGTTTTTGTGCCAGGGTTTTCGTCTGTCTCCCTCTGTTTTTCGTCCTCCCTTTCATTACTGAAGTGCTGGTATTTATAATGCCCTTTTTCATGACCTAATGGGCTCAGAACGAAGCCCGAAATTTTTTGTTGTCTGTCAGCCTCGCTAGGCGAGCTGGTAGCGAACGTTTGCTTCGCTAGGCGAGCGTGTAGCGAACAGGCCAGTTTGGGCCATTTTCTGGATTGGGCCATTCGTGAGCTGGGCCTTTGTTCCTTTAAGATCAGTGCCATAAAATGAGTCGGAATGCCCCTGAAAAATGTCTTGAAATATTAATGGGCAAATTTTGGGGTATGACATATGGCATCTACATAAAACATACCAGAATCACATTTCCATTAAAAGCATGTTGTACATACACACCATATTCCATTTCACATTTCTTGAACCCCGGATGCTTGAAAAATTAATGAATCTTCAAATTCCAAGACCTTGGAGCTTGTTTTAGCCCATACAACGCTTTATACAATTTGTGCACCATCTCTTCTTTGTTCTCTTTCATTAATCTAAAAGGTTGTAACACATAGACTTTTTCTTACAATGGACCATTTAGAAAAGCTGACTTTACATGTAAGTGTATCAGACGCCAATTCCTATTTAAAGATATAGAAATAACTAACCTTATGGTTTCATGTCTAGCCACAGGTGAAAACACTTCAAAATAGTCTAAATCATACTTTCGTAGGAATCCTCTAGATACTAACCTTACTTTATGCTTAGAAATTGAACCATTTAGCTTCAACTTTATCTTGAAAACTCATCTCATATTGATGGCTTTCTTGTTCTAAGGTAGATCAGTCAATTCCCTTGTCTTGTTTCTTTCAATGGCTCCAAGCTCTTCCTTCATGGTATTCACGCACACCTTCTTCTTGAGAGCCTCGTTGATTCTGACAGGTTCATAGTCCATCATCATGACACTATGTATGACTTCTCCTTCATAATCAATCTCAGCATCTTGTAGTAACTCAAAGTCTGCAAGTCTCATTGGTATCTGTCTAACTCTCTATGGTCTCTAGAACTGTGTAAGTTCACCTTCAGAAGCATGATAACCTTCAGAAGCTCTACCTTTAGAAGTTCCACCTTCAAAAGTTGGACCACCTTAAGAGGCTATATCACCTTCAAAGGCTGGGTTACCTTCAAAGTTAGATCTAGCATAAGATTCAGACTCGCCTTCAGAGTCAGACTCACTTTAAGAGTCAGAGTCATCTTCAAATCAGACTCTCCTTTAGAGTCAGAATCGTCTTCAGAGGCATAATCTCCTTCCGAGGTAGAATCTCCTTCAGAGGCAGAATCAGACTCTAGTATTGACACTGCACTAGAGTTGGATTGAGACTTGCTCCAATCCCATGTTTTTTATTCTTTCACTATGACATCTCTGCTAACTCCAACTTTGTTGGTGACTAGACAATAAATCTTATAAGCACATGTATTGTGGTAACCTATAAGCAACACGACCTTGCTTCTGTCATCCAATTTCCTTCTAGTAGCATCTGTTATATGTTTATAACATACTTCATCAAACACATTGAAATGGCTGACACTTTGCTTCTTACAGTCCACTTCTCAATAGGAACTACTTCCTTTAACTTCTTTGTTAGACATATGTTGAACACATATACTGTAGTAGCAATTTCTCCTCTTCATAATTGCTTAGGTTAATTATTCTCCTTCAGCATGCTCCTTGTCATGTCAAGCAAAGTTCCATCTCTCATTTTAGCAAGACCATTATGATGTGTAGTGTATGAAGCAATTACCTTATGCTCAATACCATGTTCCTCGCAGAATTTCTTGAACTCTGTTTAGTTGAACGCACCTCTACCATCAGTTCTGAGGATCTTTAACCTTTGTCCGCATTGATTTTCAGCCTTCACTTTGAACTTCTGAAACTCGGAAAACACCTCATGTTTGAACTTAATGAGTGCTATCCATGACATTCTTGTGAACTCACCCACAAACGACACAAAGTACTTGTTCCTTCCAAGTGAAGGTACTACAAATGGACCACATACATCATAATGCACCACACCCAAAGCATGAGTGGCTCTTGGAGGAATTTTTTATGAGAATGGAAATCTTGCCTTTCATGCATACATCATACAATTTCTCTGGTGCCACAATCTTAGGAATTCCATGTACCAGATTCTTTGAACTCTGATGCCCTAACCTTCTATAGTTCAGATGCCCCAATCTCTTGTGCCACAACTTACTTTCCACTTTAGCACTTCTTGCACTAAGACATTGAGTGTCTGATGTTGCAACGTTCACCATGAATGTTATGTTTCTTCCCTGTTCAAACTGCATAATCAACTTTTGACTATAATTTTACAACTTCAAGATATTTTTCTTCATGGTAACTGAAAATCCTTTTTCAATCAGCTGACCTACACTCATATTTCTATTCATGTCAGAAACATACCATACATCCTAGATCAATACAACTTTTCCATTGTTCAACTTAACTCTGCCATTTCCCATTCCTTTATCATTCAAATACTCATCATCATCACATTTGATATTGGTCCTCTTACCATAGTCAAAATCAACCAGCCATTGCTTGTTTCTAATTAGGTGATTTGAGCAGCCAGTGTCCATATACCACTAGTCTACCATTGATCCACCTACATTCTCATATTCCATCAATAACATAAGTTCATTATCAGAATCTGCTCTAGCTATGTTGGCTTTTTCACCCTTGCTAACCTTGTTCGACTAGCAATCAACAACAAAATGACAAAACTTATTGCAACTGTAGCATTGGACCTTTCTTTTGTCAAACTTCTTATTTCCCTTTTGAACACTCTGATGTTTCTTATCATAATTGGATAGTTCTGTATTTTTAACACCATCGCCATACTTCTTCTTGTTCTCTATCCATGCTTGCTTCTATTTATTCTTTCCAAAAGAAGCTTTCAGAGTCTAAGCTTTCAGAGCCTATTCTAACGTAACTCTTGTTCAGAGTTTCTTTCAGTCTGATGTAACTCTTGTGCCTCTAAACTACTTTAAAGCTCTTCAATTCTCATTGTGTTGGTATCTTTAGAAGTGTTATATGGTTACAACTATGTACTGAAACTAAAGAGTAAGTGATCTCACTACCTTTCAATAATTACTTGTTTAGAGAGTATTTCTCCACAAGACTTCATCTCATTAGTGACCACAATCACTCTGGAGATGTAATCATGTATCTTCTCATTGTTCTTCATGATGATATTCTCATATTGCTTACATAGGGACTGAAGCTTGACCTTCTTTACTGATGCATCACCACCATAGCATTGTACCAGTGTATCCCATTCCGCCTTCGCCATTGTTGAATCAACAATTTTCTCAAACACTTTTGTATCCACACATTGATGTATATAGAACAACGCCTTCTGATCCTTCTTCTTTGTTTCTCATTGCATGGTTCTTTGTGCTTATGTTGCATTTTGTGCAACCAGCGTGTAACCTTCACTGTCAAGATCAAGAACATCTTAAGCTCCAAAAAACACACGTATCTGACTTGACCACCAATTCAAGTTATTTCTATTGAATGCTAGAAGCTTAGTGTTCAAGTTACCACTTATGCCGTTCATCTTTGTTCTTGTGTAATACACTGAATTCTCACTGCACTCGTGTTTTTTAAACCCTGGGAATCAAGATATATGATTCTCTTTGATTTCGAACTTTAACTCAACGCGAATTTCAGAACCGAAATCAATCACACACCTTACTGCACTCGTGTTTCCATATGAATCGAATTATGGCTCTAAATACCAATTGTTGGAGTTCAACAATAAACTTCCATTAACAATGCACAAAATTGTAGAAGATGATAAACAATTACAAAAAATAGAGAGAGAAAAACAAAATGTAACTAAATTCTAAAACTTCCTCAAATGCAAGATTATGTTACAAACGCAACTAACGTTTGGGTTTTATGCATTCTCCCAAATGAAACTCAAATCAAATGCAAACTCAAATATAAATGAAATGCAAATGAACCACTTGATTCTAAATTACAACATAACACATGAAGCATCCTAGTTTCTATTTGTTTTATTGAGATGAGATTAAAAATTTGATTTATTTTGTCTTTTGTATTTTGCTCTGTGACTAACTTCCACGATTCACTCACGCGCAAGAACGGGAGTGACACCTGACATTGTTCTTTCAATGCCATCATCGAGCTTTGCTAATTTTTCCATCGAAACAATAAGAAAAGATGAAGAATGACCATCACTGATTACTTCAGATTGATAAAGAAGATGAAGACATTGATCAAGATTATAATGATAGTAAGGAAGCTTCAAAAGAATCTTGCTTACCTTCCAATTCAATTGGATCAACATGCAAACTACATACACCATTTGTAATGAAGATTGTGCATGTGCTTCTTAGTGCTCTCATAAAGATATATTTATACCGCAACAGATAACATACATTGATATGTAGTCGTGTATGGTATGAATTATTAATTATAAAATGGTCTTGATCACTTAGTGTAATTTGTAGAAACATAATGCCTAGATATTTCCTCTTTTTACAGTGTAAGTTTATTAACGAATATGAAAATAACTGACTTGTTATTCAAATGGTAAAAAGACAACCAGTCACCCACAAATAGGTGAAATGTGTCACACTACTATGTGAATATAAAAACATGATGCGACCGAACTCACTTTGAAAGGAGTGTAAATGAAACACAAGATGCCGGAGGATCCTTGCCACCCCCACAAGGTGATTAAATATGTTGGACTTCCACAAGAAGATCTTTGACGCCTCTTGAGGCAATATACGAATACTGGACTTCCATGAAAAGATCCTTGCCTCCTATTAAGTTAATACAAATATGTTAGACTTCCACATGAAGATCTTTGTCGCCTATTAAGGAATTATACGAATGTTAGACTTCCGTTAGAAGATCATTGTTGCATCTTAAGGAAATATACAAATGTTGTACTTCTATGAGAAGATCTTTTCTACCTCTCAAAGCAATATACAAATATTGGACATCTAGAGGAAGAGCATTGTCGCCTCTTAAGGAAATACGAATACGTTGGACTTCCACAAGAAGATCCTTGCCACCTCCTTGGAAAAAATATTATGGTGGACTTCCACATAAAGATGATTGCCTCCTCTTAAGGAAATGAGATTATGATAGACTTCCACAAGAAGAAATTTTTTGGCTCTCGTGGAAATACGAATACGTTGGACTTCCGCAGGAAGACCCTTGCTTCCCGTCAGAGAAATATGAGTGTACCACCAAGGGACACGACCGAAGTCTAGCCTAAGAGACTTAACTTAAATTTTTGTCTGAGGGCTTGATAGAAGTCTTATCCAAGAGGCCAAACTCCTCTCCTAAGGAACTTATAGTCTCGTCAGTCATGCTCAACATGTAATTTTTCATGAAGGACTTGGAGTTTCCTCGGGAAGGATCCAGTATAAAGTCTCGCCCAAGGGACGCAACCGAAGTCTAGCCTAAGAAACTTAACTTAAAGTCTTGAATGAGGGCCTATTAGAAGTCCAACGCGAAAGGCCCAATGCATCAGCTGAGGGACTTATAGCCTCATCAGCCAGGATTAACATATAGTATCGCCTAAGGGACTTATAGTCTCTTCAGTCAGACTGAAAGTATAACCTTGCCCGAGGGACTTGGAGTTTCCTCGGACGGGATCCACCCTAAAGTCTCTCCCAAGGGGCGCAACCGAAGTCTATCCTAAGAGAATTAACTTAAAGTCTTGTCTGATGGGGCTGATCGAAGTCCCACACAAAATACCTAACGCCTCGCGCTGAGTGACTTGTAGTCTCATTAGTCAGGCTCAACATATTATCTCGCCTAAGGGACTTGTAGTCTCATTAGTTAGGCTTAACATATAGTCTCGCCTAAGGGACTTATAGTCTCATCAGTCATGCCCAACATATAGTATTACCTAAGGGACTTGTAGTCTCGCCAGTCAGACTCAAAGTATAACCTCTCCTGAGGGACTTGAGTTTCCTCAGATGGGGTCCAGCCTAAAGTTTCACCCAAGAGACGTGATCGAAGTCTAGCCTAAGAAACTTAACTTAAAGTCTTGTATGAGAGCTTGGTAGAAGTATTGCCTGAAAGGTCTCACGCCTCATCATCCAGGCTCAATATAACCTCACTTTAAATACTAAGAGTCATGTAGAATAGACTTATCTAAACTCCATGTCTGAGGGATTTAGAGTTTTCTCAGGCGAGATCCAACATAAAGTCTCGCGTAAGGGACTTGACTATAAAATTCTGTATGAGGGACTCGATTATTGACTATAAAGTTATGTATGATATCCAACATTAAGCCCTCATAAAGAAAAAATCACATGGTATAAAACCGTACAAGGGAATCTTACGGATTTGAGCACTCTTATTAATCACTTTGCCATTTACCAAGTTCTCGTACTTAGGGAATGTGTAGTGATATATTTTATTGGACCCTGATAAGGAGTATCCTAAAAAGGGCTAGAACCTAAAAGAGGGTTAGCACACAAATAAAGGGGAGCCGCCCCCAAGGCTAGCACCTGATAACCTAAAAATGGTTGCTCATAAGGCTGACACCTGGTAGTCAAAAAGTGGTAGTCTCGGAGCTAACACCTGGTATCCAAAAAGTGGTCGCCTGGACCCTGGTAACCCAAAAGTGGTCGCCTTAAGGCTATCACCTGGAAGCCCGGCGAGGTGATAACTGTAACACCCTTCTAAAATACCCCAATATTTAATTAAATCAACAAAACATAAATCAGAGTAGATATGCAATTAAGGGTGTCACACTTGACACTTCATACCAATCATCAAAATATCCTGTCATGCTCATTTATTCATCAAAATGAACCTTTGCATAATTCGCAGCGGATAGAAATCTAATCAACATTCAAACATGTAACACATCACATGTAAAGTTGTTCAACAACCAAAAATGAAAACAAGGTAAAACATCCCGTCCCGATGTTACATCTACCAGAGCATGACCCACTAAGGAACTACACTAGACTCCAAGGACTAGCTTCTACTCAATCACTGCTCGTTACCTGAAACATAACTGTAAGGGTGAGTTCCTCGATCGATATAATAAGCATTATAAATTATCATGTAATGTTAAGTAAGTTAACACATTCAATCACCCTAATCAGGTCACACAATCAGTAACGGCAATATCAATTCCAAAATCATACTCAACACAATCACCAAAACAACACGTATAATATTGGAATACATCCATTCATATTATACGCCATACATACATACATTATGCAATGAGACTCTATGCATGCGGTACCGACTATTCGTGAACACATAGTTCAACCTCACCGATCAAATCCAGATACGGCTACCAAGCTCACTAGTCCCACTCATTTGAGACCTAGTGACTCACTCACTAATTCCTCACCATGGGAATTTGCTACCACCCCAAGGGCTATGATATGCACGCTAATCACCTAGCATGCAAACATCAACAACAATCCACAATACTCACTCACTAATTCCTCACCATGGGAATTAGCTACCACCATAAAGGCCATAATATACATGCCAAATCACCTAGCATGCAAACATCAACAACAATTCAAAATAGACATATGCTCACACTCTAAGCCATAAACAGTCCATTCACAATTGCATACATAACAGATACATTCACAGTATTATGCATACCATCATACATCATCAGCATGTTATCACAAAATCATATCATGTCATGCCAATTAATAATCACAGTATTAGCACACTCTACTAATACCTACACTGCTCAAAACAACGGGAAACGATCCCTACTATATCATACATCAGCTAAAATTACATTACTCAGCTGAACAACCAAAAACTGCACAACAACAGCACAGAAAAATCACAATTCTGCCCATACGCGTATTGCCTAGTCCCATACGCGTATGGCCCATTTCTCAGCCAATCCCATACGCGTATCACCTGCCTCATACGCGTATGCTACGCGTACCAATTCCCCATACGCGTACCAACAGAGACCAAACCACGTTCAAAACATCATCTTCCTCATCCATACGCGTATGGCCTCACCCCATACGCGTACCACTCACAGAATACGCGTAGTAACATGCGTATGGCGCGTATCAGCGCCAATCCTCTCCCTTCCAAGCCATCTCATACGCGTATTGCCTAGTGCCATACGCGTATGACCAGAACCAAAAATTTCAGATCTGCAATGGGTTTTCTCTGCTACGAGATTCTTCAGATCCAACCTCCCACAGTCCAATTTTACACAGTATTCGTTCATATCATCTAACACAAATCATACCCTATCCAATTTCACAAATTCTAACCTTATTACATCTAATTCCTACGAATTTCCTTCAATTATAATCCAAATTTCGTTTATCCAATATTTCACAAATTTCAGCATACATCATTCTAATCAGAGTCAAATCAATGGTTTATCACTACCCATTACATGTTATCCCATAATACCCATTAAACGACGATAAACCCCCCTTACCTGAGTTAATCCGGCAATCCTTTAGCTTCGAGCTCTTCCTCTCTTCAACCCTTGTTCTCTGGCTCTTTGCCCTTTTCCACTTTAGAGTCGTTTTTCTGTATTCACGTGAAAACTCTCTTTTACCAAATGGGACCTTTTCTAATTCCAACTTTTATTCCAATAATAATAATAATAATAATCCAATTATTTAATTAAATTAATAAACATACTATTAATTTAAATTAAATAATTATCCTTATTTCATCGGGGTGTTACAATAACCCCCCATTGAGCTAACACCTATTAGTCCGACAGGTGGACAAATCCATTTTGTCAAAGTAAGTTTAAAAGACTTACTCTAAATCTTAACACTTTATCTTCATTAATCTACAACTTTAATTGATAAGTTAATCTAATTATTTTTGGAAATATTTTTTATATAAATAATTTAATAAAGTCGTTAGATTAATGAAAATCAAGGGTTAAAATTTGAAGTAAATCTTTAAGAGTGTCTTTGGTTTGGGATAGATGGAGGCGAGGGATAGGGATGAGAGGAGAAATTTCTAATTAAATATGTTTGTTTCAAATTTTAGGAGTGGAAGGGAGGGAAGTAAAATTCCTCTGAAACACATTTTTGCGTCCCTAAAAATTGGAGGGATTTGGATGGGAGAGAAGGAAGGAATATGAGTTTTGTATTTAAAAAATTGTTATATGTATTAAAATAGCTTCATTTTAATTTTAGTATTTCAAAATTATTTGTTTTCTATCGGGTTACTGCTTCTCTCCTGTTTGATTTTTCTCAATTGATTCCATCAGCTTATTATAATTTTTCTCAACCTTTAAATTATTTTCGAATTTTTGTACTTAATATAAATCATAATCATTGTATTTTTCTTTTGTTTTTTTATTAAAAAAATTATATTTATTTATATTCATTTTTTATTTTATTATGTATCCTATCATATTTTCTTTTATATCAAATTTTAAATCATTCATTTTATTTATTTTTGTTTATTCATTTTATTAAACATTTTGAACCATTAATATTTAATAATAAATTATTTTATGTATTTATTTTGTTAGATGATTTATTAGATTAAACATTATGATCAATATATAATTTAATCAGAAATTATATAATGTCACCATGTTTGACATATACACCTTATATTTATACTATTCAATATACCTTTTCCATTTTCTTATTATATTTAGATGCATTGAGATTGAGATTTGTGCCAACTTGTAATAAATTTAATTAGTTAAGGTGTACATGATACAGTGTTATAATTTTGGTGTAAAGATAGTTTTTCTGTAATTTAATTTGTAAAATAAAAATATAAATTATTAATAAAACCACACTCCTCCCTGAATAAAATAAATATTGTTAGGACATATTTTAAAAACAAAAACAACTATTCTATATATTTGATCTCATTTTGGTTTAGAAAACATATAGCAGTCAGAGTCAAACTCAAAGAGCCTCTTATTGATACGTCAGCGTCACCGTCACGGCGCTGTAACTTTACAACAACGCAATCACACTTCTATCAAGGTCGCAATCATACGCACGTATACCAGTGCCGTTATTCAAATCGCTGTGCTCATATTACTTCTTTTTAAAAAATTAAGTTTTAACACATGTTTTTTACATAAATATAGATAGATAGATGGTACTTTTCATAAATAAATAATTTTCTTTTTAATATGAAAAAGAGAAATGTTTTGGTAAGATAAGTATGAGTTTGTCTCATTAATCTTTTAATACATTTTAGTTCAAAATTGATTTTTTGTTCATGTAACTTGATTTATTTTTGGTTTTTGTTAGTCTATTTTTTAAAAATAAATCTTTTAAATATTAATCATTTGATTTTCATTTTTAAAATTAAAATTCGTAAAAAAATCTATAAATTTTCTGCAGATTTCAATTTTAAAAATTAAAATTAAATAAATTTTAACATTTCAGAATTATTTTCCAGAAAAAGGAACGAAAATAGAAAACACGATAATTTATCGAAATTAAAAAATTATTTAAATCTATAGTTAATTATTTCTAATATAATTTGTTGTAATGTGATATATTTTATTATTTCTAATATAATTTGTTGTAATGTGATATATTTTGTAATATCTTACGATATGGGGGGTGTGACTGGTCAGCAAAGAGAGTGTGCTTGGATCAGTTTATCAGGAAGGAAGGCTTTGATGTTTGTTTAGTTCAAGAAACAAAGTTGCATGAGGTATTTGAGAAATTAGTGAATGAGATGTGGGGTGATTTTGAGGTGCAATGGTCTTCTAAAGTTTCTTGTGGTAGATCAGGGGGTTTGTTAATTATGTGGAGGAAGGGTTGTTGCTATTTGATTTCTAGTTTATGTGGTGAAGGTTACTTAGGGACTAAGGTAATTTGGAGAGGTACCAATTTGTATATTGTTAATTCTTATTCTTCCTATTTCATTCGCAATAAGAGATGGTTATGGGAAGGCCTTATAAATTGTGTTGATTCTGAGTGTTGACAGTAATTTTGGTAAAACAAAGAGTGTTCACAAGATGTTATGTGTGATGTCTTAACATGAGATATCATATGTACCTGCTGGAGTTCAAGAACATGTTCATGCAGGATTGTTTCAGAATGCCACATACAATGCCATGCCTTCTGATATTGGTTGTACCTGCTGGAGCTTAAATGAAAGACATGTTCATGCAGGATTGTTTCAGATGACATACACAAGGTCATGGCATCTGATATGGCTGTACCTGCTGGAAGTTATAAAAGGATTTATTGGATTATGCGGGATTTCCAGGATGTCAGACCCGATGTCATGACATCCTGTACACAGAACATTCAGTGTGAATGTCTGGTGTTTTGTGATTGCACAATTAATGGCAATCTTTGTATGATTGAAGATCTGATTAGCTGGCGCATTCAATCATGGATTACAACCAGATTTACTTATTTTCCAAGGAGATCTAACCAGCTGTTATAAAAAGATTTGATTGGAAAATAGATTTAGGGTTTTCAAGATGTCCAAGCCCAGCTGAAAGCTTCTATAAAAAGGGACTTAGAAAACCTGTTTGAACACACAACCAATACTGAGCGAAATATAGAGAGAGAGCTAGGGTTTGTGTTTGTTTAGTCGTGAGACTTGTAAGCCATTCAACTCATCCATTGATGATTGAATTGGACTGATTTGTGGTTGTAATTTGTCACTCTAAAGTTGTTAAGCAAGAGTGTGTGTCTTCTTGATCAAAGTTGTGAAGCAAGATCAAGAGTGTGTCTTCTTGATTGAAACTGTGAAGTAAAATCAAGAGTGTGTTATTGAAAAGTGTTTTCTTTTCTCAAGGGATTGTTGTTTAAAATCACAGGTGTGATTGTAGGGAAGTGAATGGGTTCTCATATCTAAGAGTGCTTAGGTAGAAATTGCACGGGTAGAGATTAGGTGAGAAAGATTGTAACTTGTTGAAGTGTACGGAGAGTCTTTGAACTGATTATATTATAGTGAATTTCCTTCCTGGCTTGGTAGCCCCCAGATGTAGGTGAGTTGGACCGAACTGGGTTAACAATTGCTTGTGTCTCTTGCATTACTATTCTCTATCTTTATCCTGTTTGCATTACTCAGATATTAGTGTCGTGACATTACCTTCGACATCTCATATCTGATACCAGAATTTCAAATTGCAAGATAAGGTTTTCAAGGGGATAATCATGTGTGGGAGGAGACTTTAATGTTGTCAAGGTTGAGGGGGAAAGGAAAGGAAGTGTTGCCTTTATAACCGTGCATATATGGATGGATTTTTTTGGATTTATTGAGAGGTTGGAAGTTGTTGATCCTCCACATATAGGTAGAAATTTCACTTGGTTTAGTTCGGACGGTAGAGCGATGAAACGGTTGGACATATTTTTGATTTCAGACGATTTAATTGAGGAGTGGACGATTTAAATGGACATAAAAACCTAATGGCTTGTATTGGGAAGTCTTGGAATTTGGTAGAGGTAAAGGGAAAAATTGCTTATATGCTCAAGGAGAAACTAAAGATGTTAACAGTTATCTTGAGAAGGTGGAATAAGGATGTTTTCGGTCATATAGATTTAGAGGTAGACGATGCTATACTTGATATTAATGCTTTATATTTTCAAGAATCTAACAATTATCCGGTTGGTATGCAGGGCTTAGATTCTAAGAGATTTGTAGCTTCCAAGAAGGTTTGGAGTTCTATCCGCGAGAAAGAGAGTTTTTTTGTAAAAAAGCTAGAACTTTATGGCTGTCGGAAGGTGATTCTAATTCTAAATTCTTTCACAAGGCCATGAAACAACGTTACATAAAGAATGCTTTGTTGGGTATTAATTCGTCGGTGGGGCTGGTTGATAAGGTGAAGTTGGTTAAATAGGAGATCAAGAATCATTTTCATAACAGGTTGTGTGAAACTATTTCCAACATACCTGATTTGGATGAAGCTTCTTTTGAGTAGTTATCGTTGGAGGATAGTATTATGTTAGAGGCTCCATTTATGGAGGAAGTGGTAAAAGAGGTTGTGTTGAATAATGATAGTGATAAAGTTCGGGACCAAATGGCTTCAATATTGGATTTTTTAAATCTTGTTGGAAAGTGATGAAAGGTGATGTTTGTAGTTTCGTAAATGAATTTCATTTGGTTGGTAAATTTCATAAAGCGGTTATGACATATTTTTTAATGTTTATTCCTAAAGTCAATAATTCGGGATCGTTGTAGGATTATAGACCAATTTGTCTCATTGGAAGCTTATATAGAATCCTTGCTAAATTTATCTCTGTTCGATTGAGGTTGGTCATTGGGAAACTCATATCCTCTCGTCAATCGAATTTTGTCCCTAATAGAAACATGATGGATGGGGTTCTTGTTATCAATGAAATTATGGATTTTGAAAAGAAGAATAAAAGGTGTTGTATGATGGTGAAAGTTGATTTCGAGAAGGTGTATGATTGTGTCTCCTGGGGCTTTTTTAGATATAATGGTGATGATGGGATTCGGGGTTCGATGGAGAGGATGGATGAAAGCGCAAATTTTCAATAGTTCCTTGTTTATTTTAGTTAATGGGTGTCCAACCGAGGACTTTGCGGTTTCTAGAGGTCTTCGCCAAGGGGATCCGATTTCCTTTTTTCTCTTTTTGTTGGTGGCGGAGGGGTTAACGACTATGATGAGAAAGGCTTCTAAAGTGGGAGAATTTGATGAATTTCAGTTTAAAAAAACAAAGTGCATTTTGAGATTCTTCAATTTGAGGATGATACTATGCTGATAAGCGGTGGATCTTGAAGGAATCTTTGGAGTATCAAGGCGATTCTTAGAGGTTTCGAGTTGGTGTCGGGGTTGCATATTAACTTGTGCAAAAGTAGACTTGTGGGAATTAATCTAGACCCGAGTTTTGTGCAAGCGGCGACGTCATTTCTCAGTTGTGAAATTGGACCTCCCATTTCACTTTTCTTGGCACTCCCATCAAAATCAATCCTAGAAGGAAGGAGGTTCGGAATCCGATTTTGTCCAAGATGAGAAGGATACTTTCTACTTGGAAAAATAAAAGTCTTCCAATAGGAAGTATAATGGTTCTTATAAATTCCATTCGTTCGAACATTACAATCTTTTATTTTTCTTTTTACAAATCTTCGAAGGCGGTCATTAAAGAGTTAATTAAGATTCAAAGAGTTTTTCTTTAAGGTGGAGTAGAGGATAAGAAGAAAATTGACTTGACTAGTTGGGAGATGATTTGTTTGTCAAAGAAGAAAGGAGGTTTCGGTATTAAGCATTGTGGAAACTTTAACCTATCTCTATTATGCACGTGGAAGTGGAGAATTCTGAACGACGATAACACTTTTTGATCAAAGCTTCTTTCTTATAGGTACGGCAATATTAAAATAACCATTCTTAGTGATCCTTGTCCTTCGTTGGGAAATAAGGTTTCAGTTTGGTGGAAAGACATTTGTGAAGTGAGAGCTTCAGCGGGTCATATCAATTAGTTTATTGATTTTATTGCTTGTAAACTCGGTAATGGAGAGTTTATTGATTTTTGGCATGATATATGGTTGGGGTATGTACCACTTTGCAAAGTTTTTGTATCTCTTTTTTCAGGTTGCAGAGCGGGACAATTTGTGTGTTATGCACAACTGATTACGGGCGATCGATGGTGGGAGTTAGAATGTTTCTTTACAGACTGGTCCTCTTAAGCAGCAAAACGCTCTGCTGCTGTCTGAATTAAAGTTGCTTCTGCAGTCGGTTCAGATGGGTCGGTGGCTGCTATTCATTGTGTGTGGTGGGGATGATCATTGTAATCAGAACACAATTTTAGATGGGGGCTGTCTTGGGGGATTTAAAGAGTTTGTTGGGAATAAAAGCTCCAAGTAATTTTTGATTTTTGGATGGAGATTGGTTTTTAATCGTCTTCTTACTAGAATGATTTTGGAGAGACGTGGAATTTTGTATGGTCTTCATAGTTTGGTGTGTCCTCTGTGTTGTGGGAAAAGTGAATATTCTGATAATCTTTTTGGAGGTTTCCTGGTTTTAGAGGTTTGGTGGATTCATACGTATGCATGGCTTTAGGTTATTATTCCAATAGAGTCGTTGCCTCCTATCGACCGCATTCAAGCATTAGACGTTTAAGTTAAATCTATACTCAAGGTGGATTCTGGGTGGATTTTAGGTTTAGCTATTTGTTGGACTATTTGGGCTTGTAGAAACTCTATCCTTTTTTATGGTGGTTCGTTGGTTGAGTTCGATGGGTTGGGAATGATCAAACTTTTATCGTGGATCTTGGTCGGAGTGGTGTGTCACCCCGGCTTCGGGTTTGGGCTAGTTCGTTGTGGGTGTGCATTTTTTGTTTTTGTCGTTTCGATTGTTTTTCCGGATTATGCACCCCTTGTATCGTTTAATTCACTTGCTTATAAGAAAATGCAATATATATTATAGTATTATATTTGCAAATAACTTTGCTCTGAGCGATAACTTGACATCTCCTTAAGAAAAAGCGACAACGCGGCCGCGCTACCCCTTATGTTTTCCTCGCATTTGAAGAGGAAAAATGTGAGATAAAAGATGTGTCTTGGGTAACGAAAAAGTCATAGTCGTTATTAACCACTTTTCTCCATGGAAATATGGATTCAACTATCCACGTTTTAATTAGGGGGCGAAGGTCTTTCCCAAGAAAACTCTAGGTATCAGGAACCCTTAAATACATTATCCTTAAAGGAAATATGAGGATTCTCAAGTCATACACATCTACTACTACTCAGAGAGCAAGTAGCCTGAACACCGTCAATCTAACCGTCCACATGCAACCGTCGGCCACCAACGCAGCATATCACCTCACGTGAGTTGGTCCCTCAAACACCCTCAAAAACCATCGTACATGGCTACTCATCGTTATGAGCTAGCCCTCACCCCAAAGTATAATATACCTACTAGAGCCTCTAAGTCTCCATGCCCTTGCAGGGGGAACACGCACACCATGTACTTTTTGGATAGTACAGTGACGCCCACCGTGGAACCTGGTAAAACTAAGTGAAGCCACATCTTCCACTCCAACTCTGTCATCCCCCTTTTTCATCTAGAGATGACTAACAAGGTCCTACATCACATAGCGAACACCATTGTTTGAGGTATTGTCGAAAGGGGCAAGGCATGTGGCAAAAGTGATATCCATCGACTTTCTAGAAAAACTGTGGGAATGACAGGAGTCAACATCGTTTTCTCTGAAGAGGATGCCAAAAGCATCAACCCTTACGACAATGATCTTTTGGTAATCACCATTCATTTATAATTCCTCTATATAAATGAATCCTAGTCTATTTGATACTTGTATTATTTATCACTAACCAAAAAAAGTCTTAATAGTTTTTCTCATTTCTAAACTATGAAGCACAGACACCTCTAGGAGTAGGCGTGTCACGATGTCCGACATGCGTCGGTGTCCGAAACTTGTATGACAGTCGTATAATACGTGCAAGAAAATAAAAAAAATGTCGGAAAAGTCAAGCAAGTGTCCACTAAAAAATGGTTTTTTTCTTTATTTCGACACTCTTCGAATCAATTTTGACATCCAAATGACACTCATAACACATATGTCACACAATTAAGACAAGTATTTCAAACAAAACCTTATTTTATTTCTTTGCTTCAAGACACTTTTATTCATATTTTGGACAAATCTCACACAAATTTAAAATTATTAAACGTGTATTTAAGCGATGCTATTAATAAAGAATTAAAAATTAATTTTGATTGAAATATTGACAACTTTTTAAATTATAGATAGATAAATAAAGTTGAAATATTCTGTTATACATAACGGTGTCGGTGTCTTATGTTTTAACATTATCAATGTTGAAGTATCCGTGTCTTGTCGTGTCTCAATGTCATGTCTTAGTCGCTGCTTTATAGTTTCTAAATTATAGTGTAGGTTGTTGTTTGAAATTAAAAAGAATTGCAGAAAGTTATTGAAAAGGAAAACGTCTCAATGTTATGTCTTAATCGCTGCTTTATAGTTTCTAAATTATAGTGTAGGTTGTTGTTTTACATTAAAAAGAATTGCAAAAAGTTACTGAAAAACAAAATGAGAAAGAAATGATTGTGATAAGGCTAGTACGTGGGCTAGAAATTACACTCCAACGTAGAAACAATGTGAAACAACAATGCAATAGCCTCCATTGGTGAAGGTCAACTGGTGTTACATTTTCCTGTTAGTTGGAACAATAAAAGGAGCCCTGTAAGAGGGGGAGACCGGAGTGTGGTACCCTCCTACAATGAAGCTATGCGTTGAAGGAATAAATGTGGAATTTTTCCATTTTGAGATGAATATCTTTTAAATTTATTTTATCTATGTAAGCATTGACATATTAATTTATCCAATTGAGTTTTTGGAATTATTCAATTATTTTTGTGTTCGTTTCACTTATATGTTTACATATATGACCATTAACTACAATTTTAGAACTCGAACTAGGATAAATATTCTATAGATATCGTGATTCTAAAAGAGTCATTGTAGTAATTAGACTGCAATTATCAAGTAATAATAAAAACGGTATTCGAAGAATCCTAACCTCATTTCATATATGAACCTTTTATCAACTATGTTTTTTTTTTTTACTTGTGGCTTCAAAACAATTTTAAACTGTATGCTAAACATTACTCAATTAGATTCTTTCGTTAGTTTATTGTATTTAACAATGTGGTGTGTCACGTTTACGACCATGTACTAGCAACTCGTTTTTCTCTTTAAAGTAATAATATATTTTCTTCAAACCATATTCTTCTTCATCATTAATATTCTTTATTAATGTCCATTCTTCTTATCTATTCTTCTTCTTCAATATTTTAAATTTATTTTTTAATCATTTATTTTTGTCACTAAAGTATTATAAGAAAACCTTCTCCCACCGTCATAATTTTGTGACCTAAAAATCACGTGACAAATAAGATTATTGCAACATGATAATCATGTCGTTAAGATTTTTTAATGATTAAATAAAAATACTCAACTTTTTAAATGGTGGGACATTGTAAAATTAAAAAAATGTTGCGTTGCATTAAACACGTTACAACATATATTTTTAAATAAAGAAAAAGCATAAGTGTTTTCATATAGGGAAGATTCAAATTTAAATCAATATTAAGTTGTGACGTGTAAAACACGTCCCGAAACACTTTTTAAAAAATAAAAATAAAAATAGAGGAAATCTTGACCGATTGAATTCATGGTTGAGCATACATTAAGACCGTTCTGGCATCTCTGTTTTACCGACGTTTTACCGACGTGTAAATCACGTCGCAAAACAATAATTATTTTTCAGGTGCCACATGATTTACACGATAGTGAGTTGCGACATGATTTACACGACGTTGACTTGACTATAATAATGTGCAAAGTTCTTCTCCATATAATTCAATTTCTTCCTCACTCTTCATCTAATTCTCAGCTGCTTTCTCTCTTCCAACATCAAACTTCATATTTCTTTCTTCCAACCTCAAACTTCATTATTTTCAAGCTTTCATAATTTTTTCTCACTTCATCCAATTAGTTGAAAGGTATGAAATTATTTATTTTATTTTCCTTTATTTGACTTTTGTTTAATTGATTTTGTTTTTTTTTTTATTTTTTTTTGTTTTTAATTTAAGTTATTAAGAGATTCATTTAAGAAGTTGCATCTCCGCAACATATATGATGTTGCTTCATTAAGATATTTTGGAAATTATTTTTTTATTTTATTTTTTAGAAAATCATATATAAATACTATTGAATTTTGCTGTTTGTTTAAATTTGTTTTTTTAATTTTTTTTATATGTTTATATAATTTATTAGGTTTATTAATATGAAGATATATATTATTAGGTTTAAACCCAATTTTTTTATGATAAATTATTAAATTTATTAACAATATATTCATCGGTTTTTATCTTTTCCAAATTTAATTTATTATTAAATTTATTTAATATTTTATGAAATATAGCAGATATTAACATTATATATTATATGTATTAATATAATGTTTTATAATATTATTTTAACATAATATATATATATATATATATATATATATATATATATATATATATATATATATATATATATATATATATATTATTTAGTAAGAAAATATATTATAAGTAAATAAATATATATTAAGTAATATTTTTATTTAAGTAAATATATATATTAAGCATAATTATGAGGTGTCTAGCTTTCATTAGTCATCTGGGGGATTTATCTTTCCATTCCAACATACTCGTGGGTCTAACTTTTCATACTAGTAGATTGGGGTGTCAAGCTTTCCATACATTCATCATCCCTCACACATACTCACCATTCATGCAGTCTGAGGGATCCCATACTCCACATCCCTCATACATACCCTCATCATCCATGCAGTTTGGGAGATCCCACACCCCACATCCCTCACACATACACTCACCATCCATGCACCATGAGGGATCTTGCATCTCGCATTCCTCACACATACCTTCATCATCCATGCAGGTTGGGGGACCCCGCACCTTACTTACCACACACATACACTCATCATCCATGCATCATGGAGTCTCGCACTTCACCTACCACACACATACCTGCTCGTGAGAAGGAGGATGAGGGGGAGGATGAGGACGATCATGAGAGGCAGGATGAGGACGATCATGAGGGGCATGATCGCGTTGCACATTCGAGTGAGTATGGGATTATTGATGAAAGATAATATATTTGGCCCACTGAAGAATTGTAAGTTTCTAATTTATAAATTTTCAATTTAAGTAAACATGTTTCCTTTTTTCAGATTTAATAATACTTATTCGAATTGTTATTGTTTAGTTTTGAACCGAGTCAGATTGCTGCCCAATGAATTTGATGTATGACATTCAAATTAATTGTTATATGACTATAATATAAAAAAATTATTAAAATAAAAATAACTTAAAATAAATTTATTATACCTTAAATTTGCTAAATCAAACATCTTTATCACTCTTGGAAAGTTCTTGATTATATAATTGTCATTCATCAATTATATCTGATCCAGTGGAAAATCGTAAGTTTCTAATGTAAAAAATTTCAATTTAAGTAAACATGTTGCCTTTTTTTAGATTTAATAATACTTCTTTAAATTGTTGTTGTTTAGTTTTGAGTTGAGTCAGATTGCTGCCCAATATATAAGTTATGTTATTCAACAAATCTATAAAAAACCTTGGAAGAGATTTCGAGAATTTTTCAAGAGTGATAAAGATGTTTGGTTTAGCAAATTTAAGGTATAATGAATTTATTTTAAGTTATTGTTATTTTAATAACTTTTCTTAATTATAATTATTTAACAACTAATTTGGATGTCATACATCATTGCTGCAAAAGTGTACGTGGGAAGTAATTGACGAAGCTATGATTGAAAAAAATTGGCGGGACAGAACAACAGTCTGACTTACTGATATGCTACGGCGTGCTAGACGTGGTTGGGAAGAGTAAAGTGTTCGTCCTAACTGGATAGACAAAGAAGTTTTTGATGAACTTCTTGTCTATTGGGATACACCTGGTTTAAAGACAAGATCTGAAAATGCAAAAAAATGAGAATATTTGAAAATGGGGGTTACCTCAACGCAGTTGGCAACATTAGTATCGTCGAACATGCTCGACGCGTGGTAATTAGAACTACTTTTTTAAATTATATTTTGATTTACTGTATATTTTTAATTAAAGTTAATTTTATTAATTAATCTAAGAATTTGGAGAGACACCCACGAATGAATGAGCTGATTGCTAGGACAAGTACCAAAAAATCGGGGGATTTTGTTGACAAGCGTACCATATTAGCTTTTGTAAGTTGTTTATATTGTATTATTTTATTTAAATTAACTTTTCTATATGAATAAATTGTTTAAGTTATATTAATATTTAATGGCAAAATTGTGGTGTGATTTTCAGGTGGTAACTAATTTAATATTGTTTGTGGCCTGAAATTCATGTGGCTATATTTCATTATTTTATTTAATTTAATTCTTTTATATAACTAAATTGTTTAAACTAGATTTAATTTAAAAAAAATCTTTTATGTGTAGAAGGACTATAACACATTGCTCGTAGAATTTTTAGTTCAAAATCATCATTAACTCCGATAGGTTTAAATCCGATTGATGATCGTGTGAATCTTTATATTTGAAATTTAGTAATTGACCGGAGAGGACCTAACCGATGTTTATTTGGTGCTGAATTTTTGGTCAGGAATTACAGACTAGGGAATATAACATTATTTGAAAGAGTTGTGGATGTGGAAGGATCATCACGTCCACAATAATTGACACTCTAAATGATGAAAACAGTGCGGCAATTGGCGCTAACTGAGGCGAGTCGCGAGGCGGCAGAACGTGAGGCGGCGATAAATGCCCAAATGAAGAAAATGAAGAAGAGATAAATTGAGATGGAGGAAATAATGCAACAGTTGCTCTCAAAACAAGGGAAACAAACAAATAATTAAATAGGGGTGATGTGAATGATAATGATAATGTGGACGAAGCTATGGATAATGTGGACGAAGCTATGGATGATGATGTTGATTGGTTTTTTTATTGTTATTTTACTTTAAATTATTAATTTTTGTAAAATATTTGTAATTATTTTAAATTAAATTATTTTTAATTGAAATTTATATTTCTAATTATTATTTGAAAATATTAGTATTTTAAATTATAAATTGAAATTAATATTTTTAATTGTAAATAAATTTATAATTTTTTTAATAATTTTGTATTTTAATTATTTATTAAATATTCTTTTTAATAAAAAACTAATTTGTGACATGGAAAACACGACGATAATTATTTATGATTTTTTTATTTAATGGCATGGAAAATACGACGCAAAACTGATATTTGTATCCTGAAATTCACGTGGCAAACCTGCAAACATGATTGCTGAAGAATTTTATGACGTGAAAATCACGTGGCAAAATGTGATCTAAAAATCACGATGCAACGTTGTGACGCGATTTTCAGGTGACAAAAAAGTTATCACAATTGTTTCTGTCTCGTGAATAACTATGACATCAATATAGCTTTGCGACGTGAAAACCACATCGCAAAAACTGTTTTTTTGTGAAGAACCATAACTTTGAAAACAACAATAAACCTAAATTCCTAAATTTTAATTTAATTGTTATTTATACAAAAGAAAACTTATTGATACACCCTCTCATCATTATTATTAAAAAAAATATTTATTGAATAAATACCATATTTAATTTATATAAATCAAATATATTAATTATTTAATAAATTAAAAAATTGATTTTTTTTCTCAGTAACAAGTATAATTTAGATAAAGACATAGATCTATTTAACCATTAATGGTCAAATACAATGATAATGCAATCTTCAAACTACCACTTAGCATGCATATATGATATGCAAAGTGATATGCGAAAAAGAAGCTCAACATACTCTACACCATTACAACAAAAGATTACATGATACAGCATGATGATACTTCATTGACCAATTCTCTTGCTAACCTACTGTGAAGGAGTCTCCAATCAAACAACTCTATTTTTTATGGTACTTAACATAATTTAGGTAAATACTATCATACATGTAGGCATAAAGCATAATTAAGTAAATACTCAAGTTATAAAAGTCTCTATCACAATTGACCATGTACAGATACTAGGAGGAGCCTACCTTCATTGTATAATGGTAGATTTGCAACTCTAATATTCATCAAACCAAATTAAATTAAATTGAATGTCCAACCACTATAGAGAACTTCTTTAAAGAACAAGGAGGTGTGTTTAAAACAGTGTAAAATATTTGTAGAGAGTAGTTGAGATGTTGATATATAGGTAGAGAACACTTGAATAGTATACGTTACATTGTGTCCAAATGAAATCTAGAAGGTTTTTCTTTTAATGCTGAATATCAAGGTTTTTCAAAAACTTTATTAAATTGTTATGGAGTTAACCCAAGGGTTGATTAAGCGGTGAAAACTTGAATTATGAGAATGTGCTCCTCTTTGCGTCTTAGGTTTGAATCTTACTAGATATTAACCATTATGTTGGGCTAGTTCATACAAAATTTTGATGGTTTTAAACGGAAGACTCGTTAGTTGTTAGTGAGATTGATCCTCTTAAATTAATCGGTCGCAATTTTAAAAAAAATATTACGGAATTTGTTCAATTATTATGTAAAAACCTAACATAGTGTAAAATATAAAACTTCGATAAATCAAAGCTAACAAAAACTTAAATCACTTGATTGAAAACTAATTCAATAAGGTTTTTAATTGTTTGATTAAGATTCAACACAATCAAATACTCCTATAGGTAGAAATTTCACCTGAGTTAGTTCGGACGGTAGAGCGATGAGTCGGTTGGACAAATTTTTGATATCAAACGGTTTAATTGAGACGTGGAGAGTGAGTGGGCAAGTTATTGGTAACAGAGACTTGTCTGATCAATGTCCTGTGTGGATAAGGGGGTGTTACGAATTGGGGACCTAAGTCGCTCAAATTCTTTAATGTGTGGATTAATCATGAAGACTTTATGGCTTGTATTGAGAAGTCTTGGAATTTGGTAGAGGTAAATGGGAAAGTTGCTTATGTGCTCAAGGAGAAATTGAAAATGTTAAAAGGTATCTTGAGAAGGTGGAATAATGAGGTTTTCAGTCATTAAAATTTGGAGGTGGGTGATACTATTCTTGATCTTAATGCTCTAGACTTTCAAGCAGCTAGCGATAACGATTGATATGTAGGTTTTGGCTTCGAATAGAGCTCTAGCTTAGAAGAAGGGTTGGAGTTCTATCTGTGAGAAAGAGAGTTTAGTTCGTCAAAAAGCTAGAACTTTATGGCTTTCGGAAGATGATTCTAGCTCTAAATTCTTTCATAAGGCCATGAAACAATGGTACAAAAAGAATTATTTGTTGGGTATTAATTCGTTAAAAGGGTGGATTGATAAGGTGGAGTTGGTTAAAGAGGAGATCAAGAACAGGTTTTGTGAAACTATTTCTAAAAAACTTAACTTGGATGGAGTTACTTTTGAGCAATTAACGTTGGAGGTAGTATTATGTTAGAGGCTCCGTTTTCAGAGGAGGAGGTCAAGAAGGTTGTGTGGAATAGTGACGATGGTAAAAGTTCAGGATCAAATGGCTTCAATATTGGTTTTTTTAAAGCTTGTTGGAAGGTGGTAATAAATGATGTTTTTGGTTTCATGAATGAATTTCATTCGGTTGGAAAATTTCCTAAAGCGGTTACAACTTCTTTTTTAACGTTGATTCATAAAGTCAATCATACTGGATCATTAGAGGATTATAGACCAATCTGCCTCATTGGGAGCTTATTTAGAATCCTTGCTCCGCTCATTTGAGGTTGGTCATTGGGAAGCTCATCTCCTCTTGTCAATCATCTTTCGTCCCTAATAGAAACATGATGGATGGGGTTCTTGTTATCAATGAAATTATGGTATTTCCAAAGAAGAATAAAAGGGGTTGAATGATGGTGAAAGTTGATTTTGAGAAGGCATATGATTGCGCCTCTTGGGGCTTTTGAGATATATGGTGACGAGGGTGGGGTTTATGGTAAGATGGAGAGGATGGACGGAAGCGCTAATTTTCAATAGTACCTTGTCTATTTTAGTTAATGAGAGTCTAACCAAGGATTTTGTGGTTTCTATAGATCTTCACCAAGGGGATCCACTTTCCCCTTTTCTCTTTTTGTTGGTGGCTATAAGATCCTAGATTTTTCCCGCGTAAATTTAAAATATTTATCAGAGTAAAACAAATCAACATGCAATTTAGGATGCCACACTACAACATACAATCAACCTGCTCAATTGAAAAGACATGTAACACTTTACAATTACAAAATAGTAGTAATAACCACATGTCTGAATGTTAGCTTTTATTAAATCGCAGCAGAACAATAATAACAAACAGTTAACTCAACATATCCAACATCAACATAACATGTCATATAATAAATGTTAAAACATAAATAAAGACACAACATTACAATCCCTCGGTGTTACACATCAGAGCAGACGCCGATACAAAAATAAAACAGAAGACTTCATCTTCCACTCACATCTAAGCTCCTACTACGGATTATCTGCAAGTTATCTACGTGGAGGCAACATTCAAACAAAAGGGATGAAATATCATAATTATATAAAGGAAAGCATGATAATAAGTAAGAATTTGACTATCACATGCATATCACCCATTTCACAACACAGTTCCACATAATCCCTACAACGACTATTCACACATAATAACAACATAACAACAATATAATCAAGCATCCAACACAATAACAAATACAACCAATGTACAATGCAATGTAACTCAAGGACTCGACTCAATGCATGTGGTACCAATACGTGAACACTCAGGTTCACCACTTCGATCCTCACCTCCTAGGATCAAAGTCATCAATTCGTTAGCATCACCTCCGATAACGTCTCACTAATTTCATCACCTCCGAAATCAGCTACCGACCCAATCCACACAATGGGATTTAAGGCTCTCCAACGACTGACCATTTGTCCAACAACATGAATGCATGCAACATACAATACTTGCAACAACAACATCATGCATAATGACCCAACTCCATAGTCAATGTACACCGTTAATACTGACCATCATTCATCAAACACATGTTATACAACTCAACAACATCAACATACAACATAACAGGCAACAACAATGAATTTAAGGTTATGTCACACCACCACATAAACATTTCAATACCTATCAACACCGTCATACAGAAAAATATTCACTTTCAGGTACTGAAACCAATTTTAAATAATATTACACGCTCTCAGCTTTCTGACGCTTCGAACGACACTCGAATCGGACACTCGGAATAAAAGTTATAAATTTTTAACGTTTTTAAGAAAATGTTCCCAGTGTAACCGGTTACACCACATCCAATAGCATAACCCACTGCCAATACACACACGGTAACCGGTTACACCCTCATTCCAGCCCCTGTATGGCTTCTGATTCACAAGGTAACCGGTTACCCAAAAAGTCGTAACCGGTTACACCCCTCAAATTTTACCCAGAAATATTATTTTTAAGTAGTGTAACCGGTTACTCCAATTCTGGTAACCGATTACACTGTTGCAGAAGCACTTTTCTGTAACTTTTCCAAAATGAAAATCATCTAAAATTCATTCAAAACCCCCCATTTTTCTCCCAAATCGTTTATACCATATTTTAACACGAAAATCACTTTTCCATAGTTAAAAACCCTAACTTATTTACACCGAAAATAATCATAACTCAGTTCCAACTCTGAAGCGAAGCAACATCATTTCACACAACATCGACAACAACAAATCCAATCAAATTTCATGATTCTAACAACAATAATTCATCATTCACATAGTTCAACAATTAAAAATATCACCATGATCATGAACATAGAGAAGAAAAAAACATAAAACCTACATGGCATAATCTACCCACCATCATCATGTTAACCCTTAGATAATCAAAACCCCGTCCTTAGCTTAGAGTTCCTAGCAATTGACTCTTTAACCTTCAACAATGGTGAAACCCCCTTTGAGACCTAGCCTCTTCTTCTCCCTTTCTCAGCTTGTCCTCTTTTTCCCAAATGATATGTTATCTGCGTTTCTATCCTAAATCCCCTTTTGTATTTTTATTATAATTCTTATTATTTATTAACTTATTATATATTATTACTAATTTCTTAATACTAATACTAATACTACTAATAATAATAATAATCCATTCTAATTAAATTAATTAAATTAAATCATAACTAAAATAGTTAATTAGCTTTACTCACCACACCAACCTTTCTACATTTTTGCTCATACACTCCCCAACATCTTAATTTCTAAGGCAATTACCTCACACCAAGGATACCCAACCCAACAAGACACCAATCAATACCACACAATTACAACTATCGCATAATTAAATTATAAAAATTAATTTAAATAAAATCGGGGCGTTACAGTGGCAGAGAGGTTAACGGCTATGACGTGAAATGAATCTAATGTGGGAGAATTTGATGGATTTCAGTTTAACAATAATTGTGTGTTTTGAGATTCTTCAATTTGTGGACGATACTATGTTGATAGGCGAAGGATCTTGGAGGAACCTTTGAAGTATCAAGGTGATTCTTAGAGGTTTCGAGTTGGTTTTAGGGTTGCGTATTAACTTGTGCAAAAGTAGACTTGTGGGAAGATGGACTCGACTTTTGTGAAAGCGGCATTGGCGTTTCTAAATTATGAAATTGGATCCCCCACTTTCACTTTTCTTGGAATTCTCGTCGGAATCAATCCTAGGAGGAAGGAGGGTTGGAATCTGATTTTGTCCAAGATGAGGAGAGGAATTTCTACTTGTAAAAATAGAAATCTTTCAATAGGAGGTAGAGTGATTCTTCTAGATGTCATTCTTTCGAATATTCTGATCTTTTATTTTTCTTTTTACAAAGCTCCGAAGGCAATCATTAAAGAGTTAATCAAAATTCAAAGAGTTTTTCTTTGGGGTTGAGTAAAGGATAAGAAGAAAATTGATTTGATTAGTTGGGAGACGATTTGTTTGTCGAAGAAGGAATGGGGGCTTGGTATTAAGCATTATAGAAACTTTAATCTTGCTCTCTTATGCAAGTGGAAATGGAGAATTTTGAACAATAATAATGCTATTTTGAGGAAGCTTTTTTCTTGTAGGTACAATAATATTAAAAGAATGATTCTTAGTGATCCTTGTCCCCCGTTGGGAAATAAGGTATCGGTTTGGTAGAAAGACATTTATGCAGTAGGAACGTCGGTGGGTCATAATAATTAGTTTATTGATTCTATTGCTTGTAAACTTTGTAATGGAGAGTTTATTGATTTTTGGCATGACAGATGGCTGGGGTCAGTGCCTCTTTACAGGGTCTATGAATCTCTTTTTTCAGGTTGCGGAGCTGGAAAAAATGCGTGTTATGAATAACCATATTTGAGCGATCGATGGTTGGAGCTAGAGCATAGCTTTTCAGGTTGGCCCGCTGCTGCAACATGAGGCTGTGCTGATGTCCGATCTATTGTTGCTTCTGCAGTCGGTCCAGCTCGATCGGTGGGTGCTTGATCATCGTGTGTGGTGGAGAAATCCAACTGATTTTTCGGTTAAAAATTGTTATGGAAGGATTCTGGAAAAGTGTAATTAGAATTCAGTTTTAGATGAGGTTGTTTTGGGGGATTTAAAGAGTTTGGGGATGACAAAAGCTTCGAGTAAGTTTTTTTATTTTTGGATGGAGATTGGTTTTGAATCGTCTTCCTACTAGAATAAATTTGGCGAGACGTTAACTTTTGTGTGGTCTTCACAATTTGGTGTATCCTCTGTGTTGTGGGAAAAATGAAGATTCTGATTATCTTTTTGGAGGTTTCCCGACTTTGGAGGTTTGGTGGATTCATATGTATGCATGGCTTCATGTTGTTATGCCAATAGATTCGTTGCCTCCTATCGATCGCATTCAAGCATTGGAGATTTTGTTTAAATCTAGACTCAAGGTGAATTCCGGGTGGATTTTTGGTTTAGCTATTTGTTGGCCTATTTGGGCTTGTAGAAACTCTATCCTTTTTATGGTGGTTTGTTGGTTAATTTTTATGGGTTGGGGATGATCAAAATTTTGTCGTGGGAATGATTTATTGAGGTTCTAAAATCGGGTAGTAATTTATCTTGGTCGGAATGGTGTGTCATCCCGGCTTCGACTTTGGAGTAGTTTGCTTTGCGTGTTCATTCATTTGTATTTGTCATTTCGGTTGTTTTCCCGAGTTGTCCATCCCTTGGGCAGTTCGATTGATTTTGCTTATAAAAAATATATTATCATTATAGTAATAATATAGCCAAAAAGGGTATGCACAAGAAAACCACTATGTATTAAACGGTCTAATTTGTGCGTGCAAAGAAATTTTTGTGCAATTTCTACGTTTAAAATTTTACCCTAAAATCAAAATTTACGAAAAACATGAGTCTTTAACAAAACAAAAGTATATGAAAGTTACATAATTTATTTGTACAAAAGAAATATTTCAATCTATGACATTAACGGTGAAGATAATTGTCATAATTAAAAAGTTAAGAGTGTAGAAAATTGCACCTTTTTAGAAGCAAGAATCTTTATAAAAAAATATATGTATTAACTTATAGAAAAAATTTCAAGAATATGAAATTTATTTTTAAACGATTCACAGACTGCAAGAATTAAATAGGTAATAATGGAAGAAAAATAAATCATCTTTATTTTAGGATTTGTTTTTAAAATAACTATTTTTTTCAATTTAAATACTAAAACAATCTATTTTTAAAATTAATTACTGAAATAATCACATTTCACTACTGATGCGTCAGTTGAACTGACGCATCCAATTGGCATTTAAAGGAGGCATTCAAGCATCTGGTGCATGCATGCAGTCAAGCATGTGAATGCTTCACATGCATTGGCGCATGCATGTAGGCATGTGAGTGTGCGCCACATGCATTGGCGCATGCATGTCTCATGTGTGTGTGTGTGTGTGTGTGTGTGTGTGTGTGTGACGCCTAGGGCAATGGCATGCATGTGTGCTGATCTATAAATACATTGCGCATCTCGTATAATTTTTCACACAACTTCTTACCCTTCTTCCATTTTCCTTCAACCTCCCTCAATTTTATTTTCTTTAACCATGTCTAAATACCCATATATTCACAAGAGAAATGTTGATTTAATCTTTTCAACAGTGCAACCTTCGATAAAGATCCGACTTTGGAATATAGAAATGTGTGAACGTCTTAATAGGACGTTGAACTGTTGGTTAGATAGAGAAATTATAGAGGGTGAAAGGATCACAAGAATTCAATGGCTTGAGTCCACGTTCAACCAAAATGGAGAAGTTCGTGTATGGGTGGATATTAAGACTAACAGAGACGTTCACAGGATGATGTATAATATGTTCAAAATTGTTTTGATGATTGTAATCGCATAGTTATGTTATTGTAATCGCATAGTTATGTTGTTGTAATCGCATAGTTATGTTGTTTATGTGTTGTATTTGTTAGTAATGATATTTTATTTGTTGTAGTTTGTTATGTTGTTGTTTATGTGTTGCTTATGTGTTGTATATGTTGTATTTGTTTGTGATGGTATTTCCTCACAAAGTTATCATCTTGTTGTGCTTGTTCCAACACTAGGACAGTTAGTACGATTATGACCGGGTTGACGATACATAATCTAACCATTTTGTTCACCGTATCCGTTTTGGTTCGAATACGGGTGCTGTTTGGACGACCCTTTTTCTTTCTTCGCATTATTTCATTGTGTCAGAGGATGTCCCCTTGATATGCAGACCAGTAATCCTCTTTTGCTACCACTGAAAAGCTAATTTTGTAAACATTGGAGAGGCTTATGACTTTGTAAACATCGGATAGTACGTAGGATGAATCTCGTCGAACCTTTGAACATGCCGCTATGACATGGGAGTAGGGCATATGAAAGACTTGGAACTTTCTGCAATCGCACCAACCTCTATCTAGTTCCACTCTATAGTATCCCCCCGACATGCCTTCATTGTGATCCATGGACTTAGCAACATTATACCAACCTTTAGTACGGTCAAACACCGTGACCACATGTGTGTTAGCTTTTGCAACTTCCTCTCTAATGAATTTCATTGAAGCATCACTGAATAACTGCCCAGATTGTAACACTGAACTCCATTTGAAACGTCTGGTCTCAAACAACGCCCCTAGCCTGAAATCGGTTGCTTGCACTAAAGCGGTTATAAGTAGGTTTTTGATGCCTTTGAAGACATAGTTCATTGATTCCATAAGATTTGTTGTCATGTGGCCCCAACGTTGACTAGTCCGCTTCTCCAATGGAATATTATCGATCCACCGTATTGCATTTGTGTTTGACAATCTGATGTTTTCGCGGTAATGTTTGAAAGAAGGTTTTGTTAATGCATACCCTACATTTACAACCTTCTTCCGCAATGTTTTATCTTTGATCTCCCGCATAAAATTTTGAGCGATGTGTCTAATGTAGTAGACATGCATCGACGGAGGATCCTGCCAGCCATTATCAATGTTTTTGTAGGCACTCACTATTGAAGGGTGTCGGTCTGAGATCAAACATAATTTAGGTTGAGGACCAATGTGCAATCGAAGATTTTTTAGGAAACAACTTCATCCCTTAGCAGTCTCCCCTTCAAATAGGGCAAAGGCGATTGGAAAAATGTTGTTGTTGCCATCTTATGCCACTGTCATCAGTATCGTTCCTTTATATTTCCCGTACAACCATGTACTATCAATTTGTATAATAGGTTTATAGAAAGCAAAACCTTTGATGTATGGTTGATATGCCTAGAAGATTCGGTGGAATATTCCATTACCATTAACATAAGTCCCGTCTGGGGTATACGCCGACAACATTTCCAAATTGACAATAGTCCCGGGAGCATAATGATTAAGAGCCACCAAGTATTTTGGAAGTTGTTTGTAAGACTCCTCCCAAGTGCCATACACTTTTTCAACCGCTTTAGTCTTAGCTATCCAAGCCTTCCTGTATGATGGAGTATAGTTATATTGTGTTACAACATAGGAGATGATTGTACTCACTTTTAACGACGGATTATCGCTAGTGACAGACAAAATTTCATCGCATATTAACTAAGAGATGAGTTTGTGATGGTCTTGCATTGGGTTCGTGATTAAGCATGTGTGAATTGGACCCATAGAATCAATCTCCCATGAATCACTCATCTTCTGGTAAGACGCTAACAACCGGAACAGGTAGAGCTCATTTCGACAATAAATCTTATACCTCGTTGCATTAGTTCGATCAACCCTATAGTCAGCTGATAATTCCATGTGATACTTTTTAATGGCCTTGACATAAACTTCTTTTGTGCTAAATGTGTCTCATTCTTTCAATGATCCTCGAATTTGCACATAAGGATTGTAAAATATATCTGACGAAGGTTCATCTGCACCCAAATTTAAGCTTGTCATGTGTTTAGGTGGACAATATACATGACTAGCTGGTAATGGCTTTTCTTCTTCATCATCATTCTGAAGGAGAATAACGATCCAAAATGCAGCGGAAATTAAAATTTTCTCCTTTAGTGATCCTTACGAATGGGCATGATTAGTGATAGAATTGTTACCTCTTGTGGCGATTGAAACCCTTGATGCAGATCGAAGGAGTGATCACAAACGTTGAATGGTGACAACGCCTCTACTCAGTCCATACAAACGAATTCCTTCAGTCTCAGTGCTAGCTGCTACAAATGAAGGCTTTGAGTGAGAGAGATAGAGAAACAAAAATTTCATCTGAACAAATGCTTTTGCACAAGGGTTCTATTTATAGAACCACTTGTGTGGGTTGTAAGATAAAAACCCCACTTAAGTGTATGTGCCCATATCTTATGATATACGAAAATCACTTAAGTGCATGGTACCTTACCATATTTCGTATTCTACTTAAGTGTAACGTACCTTACGATGTTCTATAATTCACATAAGTGCACCGTACCTTACGATATTCCTTATTTACTCTATCTCTCATCAATCCGTCCTTTTGTGTGTGACCCTGTAGGTTTTCACGACATTGGCAATTATATTAAATCAGGTATTTAACATAATAAACAGTGAGCGGTATCTAGCAACACATCACTGCTACCCAAGACACGAAAATGTCATGTGATCTGACAAATCCTTTTGTGATAATACTTATGTGTACAATTATCCTTTTGCCCTTATGTCTATATTGAACACAAGGCATAGACCGTGTCATCCTTGTCCAATTCAATATTGGGCCCGTAGACATTTATCCTGCTATGCAGGATGGGAAAATTCCATCTAGGTCACTCATGTCCCTTAGCATGCTTCATGGAGTATCCATCAACTGTCTTTATGGTCATCCAGTTACGGACAACGTTTGATCAACAATAAGGCACTCGACTCTACATCTAGGGTCCATAGTGGTTTCAGGTCGAAGGGTGGTATACACCATTATAACAATGAGAATAACTTATGACACTTTGCATAACATTCTATATAGTATTCTCATAGCAGGTCAATCCAGTATAAATATTACTCTTAATATTCATACCTATGTTTAAGATTTGATAACTCCTTATCCATGATCCATGAGATGTGATCATCAGTCTATATACATAATAGTGTTAATGCTTTAATGTTATCCCATTTCACAATAAATCTCGACTATGGATACTTTAAGAATAATGCTCTTATGTTTAATGAGATCTCATGATTAAGTCACACTTGATACATTAAACGGACTAGCTATTCTAGGGACTTTATTAAACAAACATAATAAATAAAAAGCCTTTATTATTAATAAATAATTCGATACAAGTACCAAAATTATTGGCCTCTAGGGCTTACACCAACACATTCACCATTGAATCAACCAATAACTTGGCTTCTTCTTCTTCCTTGTCAACAACATTGACTTCAACTTGTTCGTCGTCATCAGTTTCCCAAAACATTTGTGACGGATCAACAAACTGAGACACTGGATATTGTTGTGTTAATATATATATATATATATATATATATATATATATATATATATATATATATATATATATATTATATATATATATAATATATATATATATATATTATATATATATATATATATATATATATATATATATAATATATATATATATATATATATATATATATATATATATATATATATATATATATGTATATATATGTATAACTCTATATCATTGTACCCAGATTGTTCATGATTGACAAACATATGTTGAACATTGTCATCATCTCGAATCTTCAACTGATAAAACTTTACTTGGTTGTCTGCAAAGAACACCAAATTTTTGTAGATGATTTATCCCACCTGACTACACTGCAATTTCTTTTCTACTCTTTGTTTCAAATTTGAAAAATTTGATTGTCGATTTATTGTAAACTGAGTTACTTCCGTGTTGCAAAAACAAAAACTGAATAAGTTATGCTCAAATATTTCACCATCGGTATAGGCATTGATCATGTAATGTGATTATGAAGACATTTTTTAAAATGTAAGTTTAATATTTGATGGTGAGTGCATTGATCACATATTAACATGCAGTTAAATAGGGTAGATGGTGAAGGCAGTAGAAGACAAAGGAAGTGTACTGATCACGTAAAGAATCTGCAAATAATCTGCAGGATTTCATGCAGAGACAAGACAAAGTAAGGCATGCGCCTGCATGATTCTCTGCCTTAATAAGCCAAGGCATGCGCCTGCAAAGATGCTTATGCCCTAATAAGCCAAGGCAGGCGCCCTTGTCAATGGCGCATAAAGCAAGCCATGCGCCCTTAGCTTTGGCGCCTACTCCCATGCATGCAAAAGTAAAAGGCATGCACCCTTCCCAAGGGCACCTACACTTATACATCACATATTGCTGTTGGTGTAAGCCCTAGAGGCCAATGCTTTTGGCACTTGTATCAAATTAATTATTAATAATAAAAGGTTTTTTCTTTATTATGTTTGTTTAATAAAGTCCCTAGAATAGCTAGTCTGTTTAATGTATCAAGTATGACTTAATCATGAGATCACATTAAACATAAGGACACTATTCTTAAAGTATCCGTAGTCGAGCTTTAGTGTGAAGTGGGATAAAATTAAAGCATTAAGACTATTATGTTTGTAGACTGATGATTACATCTCATGGATCATGGATAAAGAGTTATCAAGTCTTAAACATAGGTATGAATATTAGGAGTAATATTTATACCGGATTGACCCGCTATGAGAATACTATATAGAAAGTTATGCAAAGTGTCATAAGTTATTCTCATGGTGATAATGGTGTATACCACTCTTCGACCTGCAACCACTATGGATCCTAGATGTAGAGTCGAGTGCTTTATTGCTGATCCAACATTGTCCGTAACTGGATTACCATAAAGACAGTTGATGGGTACTCCACGAAGCATGCTGAGGGACATGATTGATCTAGATGGAATTTGCCCATCCTGCATAACAGGATAAATATCTATGGGCCCAATATTGAACTGGACAAGGATGACACGGTCTATGCCTTGTGTTCAATATAGACATAAGGGCAAAAGGGTAATTATACACATAAGTCTTATCACAGAAGGAATTGTCAGATCACATGACATTTTCGTGTCTTGGGTAGCAGTGATGTGTTGCTAGATACCGCTCACTGTTTATTATGTTAAATGCGTGATTTAATATAATTGCCAACGTCACGAAAACCTACAGGGTCACACACAAAGGAAGGATTGATGAGAGATAGAGTAACTAAGGAATACCGTAAGGTACGATACCCTTAAGTGAATTATAGAACATCGTATGGTACAGTGTACTTGAGTAGAATACGAAATATGGTAAGGTACCACGGGCTTAAGTGATTTTGGGCATATTATAAGATATGGGCCAAAATACACTTAAGTGGGCTTTTTAGCTGGAAGCCCACACAAGTGGTTCTATAAATAGAACCCTTGTGCAGAAGCATTCATAGCAGTTGCATTATTTTCGTTTTCTCTCTCTCTCTCTCTCTCTCTCTCTCACTTAAAGCCTTCATTCGTACCAGCTAGCACTGAGATTGAAGGAATCCGTTCGTGTGGACAGAGTAGAGACGTTGTCATCGTTCAACTTTCGTGATCGCTCCGTGGATCTGCATCAAAGGTTTCAATTGTCACAAGAGGTAAATATTCTATCACTGATCATGACCATTCGTAAGGATCTCTAAAGGAGAAAGTTTTAATTTCCGCTGCGCTTTGGATCGCAATTCTCCTTCAATTGCAACTTGCCAACCTATCTCATCTTTAAATGTTGCAGCAACTCACATCACTCAACATCTGCAACACTCAATATCTGTAACACGCAATACCTACAACACTCAACCTCTACAACACTCAACCTCTGCCACTCTCAATCTCTCTGCAACATTATGTCTCTATTAACTATGAGTGATGAACATCGAGGAACAATCGATAATATTACGACATTTGTATGTTATTACTTATTATTATTCTTATTCTTATATCATAACAAAATCTCTCTATTGTTTATTACTTCTTCTTACTTATTTCTTACTTTTTCATGTGTTTGAGAATGATTAGCTGAAGAACCAATATGGTTGTATGTACTAAGCTCATTATGAGCTAAACCTTTTATGTTGAGCAATGAGAAGTTAATATAATTTAGTTTATATGTGAAATGATGTGTTGTTAGTGCTTTGTTTTATCATGTGTTAAATTGTTATATATTTGCTTCCTTTATTGATTAACTTGGAAAAAGATAAAAGTTTGATACTCCGAGAGATCCAATATCAAGCGAATTTCATGATAAAAATAGTTGAAAATAGTAGGATAGAGATATTCACTAGATTAGATTCTTATAGATAAGTGGCTAAAACCATAAAAGACTTTCAGAATAAAACTAGACATGCTTTAGGGTTACAAGTGAGGCTTAAAGAGTTGTCCATTTGCCTTAAAGTATATGTTTTTGATGATGTAGAGATACACCCTTAGATCGCCTCTGACCCTTCATGGAACTACACAACACATCATGTACACATAAATGGCCAAGTTATACTAATGGACCATTTGCTAACATGTTATCTACTATTGAACTCATTTATTGTATCAACATTATTTCACTCTTGTTTGCTACTAAACTGAACATGTAACAACCATAAATTGTTCTATTCTTTCTCATGTTTATTTACAAAAGATAGTTTTTTACAAAATCATTCTAAGTTACTTTCAACTCCCCGTGGGTTCGAAATCCCTAATACTTTATCATTTTCTACTTAAAAAATATATGAATACTTGCATGTGACATCACACATTTTTAAGCAAAAAATTTTTGGTGCCGTTGTTGGGGAGTGTGTCAAAGATAACATTTTAATTTTGTATTAAACCCTATATTTTTTTTTAATGGTGTATACCACTCTTCGACCTGAAACCACTATGGATCCTAGATGTAGAGTCGAGTGCTTTATTGCTGATCCAACGTTGTCCGTAACTAGATTACCATAAAGACAGTTGATGGGTACTCCACGAAGCATGCTGAGGGACATGAGTGACCTAGATGGAATTTGCCCATCCTGCATAACAGGATAAATGTCTATGGGCCCAATATTGAACTGGACAAGGATGACACGGTCTATGCCTTGTGTTCAATATAGACATAAGGGCAAAAGGGTAATTATACACATAAGTATTATCACTGAAGGAATTGTCAGATCGCATGACATTTTCGTGTCTTGGGTAGCAGTGATGTGTTGCTAGATACCGCTCACTGTTTATTATGTTAAATGCGTGATTTAATATAATTGCCAACGTCACGAAAACCTACAGGGTCACACACAAAGGACGAATTGATGAGAGATAGAATAACTAAGGAATACCGTAAGTTATAATGCCCTTAAGTGAATTATAGAACATCGTAAGGTACGGTGTACTTGAGTAGAATACGAAATATGGTAAGGTACCACGGGCTTAAGTGATTTTGGGCATATTATAAGATATGGGCCAAAATACACTTAAGTGGGCTTTTTAGCTTGAAGCCCACACAAGTGGTTCTATAAATAGAACCCTTGTGCAGAAGCATTCATAGCGGTTGCATTATTTTCATTTTCTCTCTCTCTCTCTCTCTCTCTCTCTCACACACACTCAAAGCCTTCATTCGTACCAGCTAGCACTGAGATTGAAGGAATCCGTTCGTGTGGACTGAGTAGAGACGTTGTCATCGTTCAACGTTCGTGATCGCTCCGTGGATCTGCATCAAAGGTTTTGATCATCACAAGAGATCTGCACCAAAGGTTTCAATTGTCACAAGAGGTAAATATTCTATCACTGATCATGACCATTCGTAAGCATCTCTAAAGGAGAAAGTTTTAATTTCCGCTGCGCTTTGGATCGCAATTCTCCTTCAATTGCAACTTGCCAACCTATCTCATCTTTAAATGTTGCAGCAACTCACATCACTCAACATCTGCAACACTCAATATCTGTAACACGCAATACCTACAACACTCAACCTCTACAACACTCAACCTCTGCCACTCTCAATCTCTCTGCCAAGGTCAATCTCTCTGCAACATTATGTCTCTATTAACTATGAGTGATGAACATCGAGGAACAATCGATAATATTACGATATTTGTATGTTATTACTTATTATTATTCTTATTCTTATATCATAACAAAATGTCTCTATTGTTTATTACTTCTTCTTACTTATTTCTTACTTTTTCATTGTGTTTGAGAATGATTAACTGAAGAACCAATATGGTTGTATGTACTAAGCTCATTATGAGCTAAACCTTTTATGTTGAGCAATGAGAAGTTAATATAATTTAGTTTATATGTTAAATGATGTGTTGTTAGTGCTTTGTTTTATCATGTCTTAAATTGTTATATATTTGCTTCCTTTATTGATCAACTTGGAAAAAGATAAAAGTTTGATACTCCGAGAGATCCAATATCAAGCGAATTTCATGATAAAAATAGTTGAAAATAGTAGGATAGAGATATTCACTAGATTAGATTCTTATAGATAAGTGGCTAAAACCATAAAAGACTTTCAGAATAAAACTAGACATGCTTTAGGGTTACAAGTGAGGCTTAAAGAGTTGTCCATTTGCCTTAAAGTATATGTTTTTGATGATGTAGAGATACACCCTTAGATCGCCTTCTGACCCTTCATGGAACTACACAACACATCATGTACACATAAATGGCCAAGTTATACTAATGGACCATTTGCTAACATGTTATCTACTATTGAACTCATTTATTGTATCAACATTATTTCACTCTTGTTTGCTACTAAACTGAACATGTAACAACCATAAATTGTTCTATTCTTTCTCATGTTTATTTACAAAAGATAATTTTTTACAAAATCATTCTAAGTTACTTTCAACTCCCCGTGGGTTCGAAATCCCTAATACTTTATCATTTTCTACTTAAAAAATATATGAATACTTGCATGTGACATCACACATTTTTAAGCAACAAATTTTTGGTGCCGTTGTTGGGGAGTGTGTCAAAGATAACATTTTAATTTTGTATTAAACCCTATATTTTTTTTAATGGTGTATACCACTCTTCGACCTGAAACCACTATGGATCCTAGATGTAGAGTCGAGTGCTTTATTGCTGATCCAACGTTGTCCGTAACTAGATTACCATAAAGACAGTTGATGGGTACTCCACGAAGCATGCTGAGGGACATGAGTGACCTAGATGGAATTTGCCCATCCTGCATAACAGGATAAATGTCTATGGGCCCAATATTGAACTGGACAAGGATGACACGGTCTATGCCTTGTGTTCAATATAGACATAAGGGCAAAAGGGTAATTATACACATAAGTATTATCACAGAAGGAATTGTCAGATCACATGACATTTTCGTGTCTTGGGTAGCAGTGATGTGTTGCTAGATACCGCTCACTGTTTATTATGTTAAATGCGTGATTTAATATAATTGCAAACGTCACGAAAACCTACAGGGTCACACACAAAGGACGAATTGATGAGAGATAGAATAACTAAGGAATACCGTAAGGTATAATGCCCTTAAGTGAATTATAGAACATCGTAAGGTACGGTGTACTTGAGTAGAATACGAAATATGGTAAGGTACCACGGGCTTAAGTGATTTTGGGCATATTATAAGATATGGGCCAAAATACACTTAAGTGGGCTTTTTAGCTTGAAGCCCACACAAGTGGTTCTATAAATAGAACCCTTGTGCAGAAGCATTCATAGCGGTTGCATTATTTTCGTTTTCTCTCTCTCTCTCTCTCTCTCTCTCTCTCTCTCTCACTCAAAGCCTTCATTCGTACCAGCTAGCACTGAGATTGAAGGAATCCGTTCGTGTGGACTGAGTAGAGACGTTGTCATCGTTCAACGTTCGTGATCGCTCTGTGGATCTGCATCAAAGGTTTTGATCATCACAAGAGATCTGCACCAAAGGTTTCAATTGTCACAAGAGGTAAATATTCTATCACTGATCATGACCATTCGTAAGGATCTCTAAAGGAGAAAATTTTAATTTCCGCTGCGTTTTGGATCGCAATTCTCCTTCAATTGCAACTTGCCAACCTATCTCATCTTTAAATGTTGCAGCAACTCACATCACTTAACATCTGCAACACTCAATATCTGTAACACGCAATACCTACAACACTCAACCTCTACAACACTCAACCTCTGCAACTCTCAATCACTCTGCCAAGGTCAATCTCTCTGCAACATTATGTCTCTATTAACTATGAGTGATGAACATCGAGGAACAATCGATAATATTACGACATTTGTATGTTATTACTTATTATTATTCTTATTCTTATATCATAACAAAATGTCTCTATTGTTTATTACTTCTTCTTACTTATTTCTTACTTTTTCATTGTGTTTGAGAATGATTAACTGAAGAACCAATATGGTTGTATGTACTAAGCTCATTATGAGCTAAACCTTTTATGTTGAGCAATGAGAAGTTAATATAATTTAGTTTATATGTTAAATGATGTGTTGTTAGTGCTTTGTTTTATCATGTCTTAAATTGTTATATATTTGCTTCCTTTATTGATCAACTTGGAAAAAGATAAAAGTTTGATACTCCGAGAGATCCAATATCAAGCGAATTTCATGATAAAAATAGTTGAAAATAGTAGGATAGAGATATTCACTAGATTAGATTCTTATAGATAAGTGGCTAAAACCATAAAAGACTTTCAGAATAAAACTAGACATGCTTTAGGGTTACAAGTGAGGCTTAAAGAGTTGTCCATTTGCCTTAAAGTATATGTTTTTGATGATGTAGAGATACACCCTTAGATCGCCTTCTGACCCTTCATGGAACTACACAACACATCATGTACACATAAATGGCCAAGTTATACTAATGGACCATTTGCTAACATGTTATCTACTATTGAACTCATTTATTGTATCAACATTATTTCACTCTTGTTTGCTACTAAACTGAACATGTAACAACCATAAATTGTTCTATTCTTTCTCATGTTTATTTACAAAAGATAGTTTTTTACAAAATCATTCTAAGTTACTTTCAACTCCCCGTGGGTTCGAAATCCCTAATACTTTATCATTTTCTACTTAAAAAATATATGAATACTTGCATGTGACATCACACATTTTTAAGCAACAAATTTTTGGTGCCGTTGTTGGGGAGTGTGTCAAAGATAACATTTTAATTTTGTATTAAACCCTATATTTTTTTTAATGGTGTATACCACTCTTCGACCTGAAACCACTATGGATCCTAGATGTAGAGTCGAGTGCTTTATTGCTGATCCAACGTTGTCCGTAACTAGATTACCATAAAGACAGTTGATGGGTACTCCACGAAGCATGCTGAGGGACATGAGTGACCTAGATGGAATTTGCCCATCCTGCATAACAGGATAAATGTCTATGGGCCCAATATTGAACTGGACAAGGATGACACGGTCTATGCCTTGTGTTCAATATAGACAGAAGGGCAAAAGGGTAATTATACACATAAGTACTATCACAGAAGGAATTGTCAGATCACATGACATTTTCGTGTCTTGGGTAGCAGTGATGTGTTGCTAGATACCGCTCACTGTTTATTATGTTAAATGCGTGATTTAATATAATTGCAAACGTCACGAAAACCTACAGGGTCACACACAAAGGACGAATTGATGAGAGATAGAATAACTAAGGAATACCGTAAGGTATAATGCCCTTAAGTGAATTATAGAACATCGTAAGGTACGGTGTACTTGAGTAGAATACGAAATATGGTAAGGTACCACGGGCTTAAGTGATTTTGGGCATATTATAAGATATGGGCCAAAATACACTTAAGTGGGCTTTTTAGCTTGAAGCCCACACAAGTGGTTCTATAAATAGAACCCTTGTGCAGAAGCATTCATAGCGGTTGCATTATTTTCGTTTTCTCTCTCTCTCTCTCTCTCTCTCTCTCTCTCTCTCTCTCACTCAAAGCCTTCATTCGTACCAGCTAGCACTGAGATTGAAGGAATCCATTCGTGTGGACTGAGTAGAGACGTTGTCATCGTTCAACGTTCGTGATCGCTCCGTGGATCTGCATCAAAGGTTTTGATCATCACAAGAGATCTGCACCAAAGGTTTCAATTGTCACAAGAGGTAAATATTCTATCACTGATCATGACCATTCGTAAGGATCTCTAAAGGAGAAAATTTTAATTTCCGCTGCGTTTTGGATCGCAATTCTCCTTCAATTGCAACTTGCCAACCTATCTCATCTTTAAATGTTGCAGCAACTCACATCACTCAACATCTGCAACACTCAATATCTGTAACACGCAATACCTACAACACTCAACCTCTACAACACTCAACCTCTGCAACTCTCAATCACTCTGCCAAGGTCAATCTCTCTGCAACATTATGTCTCTATTAACTATGAGTGATGAACATCGAGGAACAATCGATAATATTACGACATTTGTATGTTATTACTTATTATTATTCTTATTCTTATATCATAACAAAATGTCTCTATTGTTTATTACTTCTTCTTACTTATTTCTTACTTTTTCATTGTGTTTGAGAATGATTAACTGAAGAACCAATATGGTTGTATGTACTAAGCTCATTATGAGCTAAACCTTTTATGTTGAGCAATGAGAAGTTAATATAATTTAGTTTATATGTTAAATGATGTGTTGTTAGTGCTTTGTTTTATCATGTCTTAAATTGTTATATATTTGCTTCCTTTATTGATCAACTTGGAAAAAGATAAAAGTTTGATACTCCGAGAGATCCAATATCAAGCGAATTTCATGATAAAAATAGTTGAAAATAGTAGGATAGAGATATTCACTAGATTAGATTCTTATAGATAAGTGGCTAAAACCATAAAAGACTTTCAGAATAAAACTAGACATGCTTTAGGGTTACAAGTGAGGCTTAAAGAGTTGTCCATTTGCCTTAAAGTATATGTTTTTGATGATGTAGAGATACACCCTTAGATCGCCTTCTGACCCTTCATGGAACTACACAACACATCATGTACACATAAATGGCCAAGTTATACTAATGGACCATTTGCTAACATGTTATCTACTATTGAACTCATTTATTGTATCAACATTATTTCACTCTTGTTTGCTACTAAACTGAACATGTAACAACCATAAATTGTTCTATTCTTTCTCATGTTTATTTACAAAAGATAGTTTTTTACAAAATCATTCTAAGTTACTTTCAACTCCCCGTGGGTTCGAAATCCCTAATACTTTATCATTTTCTACTTAAAAAATATATGAATACTTGCATGTGACATCACACATTTTTAAGCAACAAATTTTTGGTGCCGTTGTTGGGGAGTGTGTCAAAGATAACATTTTAATTTTGTATTAAACCCTATATTTTTTTTAATGGTGTATACCACTCTTCGACCTGAAACCACTATGGATCCTAGATGTAGAGTCGAGTGCTTTATTGCTGATCCAACGTTGTCCGTAACTGGATTACCATAAAGACAGTTGATGGGTACTCCACGAAGCATGCTGAGGGACATGAGTGACCTAGATGGAATTTGCCCATCCTGCATAACAGGATAAATGTCTATGGGCCCAATATTGAACTGGACAAGGATGACACGGTCTATGCCTTGTGTTCAATATAGACATAAGGGCAAGAGGGTAATTATACACATAAGTATTTTCACAGAAGGAATTGTCAGATCACATGACATTTTCGTGTCTTGGGTAGCAGTGATGTGTTGCTAGATACCGCTCACTGTTTATTATGTTAAATGCGTGATTTAATATAATTGCCAACGTCACGAAAACCTACAGGGTCACACACAAAGGACGGATTGATGAGAGATAGAGTAACTAAGGAATACCGTAAGGTACGGTGCCCTTAAGTGAATTATAGAACATCGTAAGGTACGGTGTACTTGAGTAGAATACGAAATATGGTAAGGTACCATGGGCTTAAGTGAATATTGGGCATATTATAAGATATGGGCCAAAATACACTTAAGTGAGCTTTTTAGCTTGAAGCCCACACAAGTGGTTCTATAAATAGAACCCTTGTGCAGAAGCATTCATAACGGTTGCATTATTTTCGTTTTTTTTCTCTCTCTCTCTCTCTCTCTCTCACTCAAAGCCTTCATTCGTACCAGCTAGCACTGAGATTGAAGGAATCCGTTCGTGTGGACTGAGTAGAGACGTTGTCATCGTTCAACGTTCGTGATCGCTCCGTGGATCTGCATCAAAGGTTTTGATCGTCACAAGAGATCTGCACCAAAGGTTTCAATTGTCACAAGAGGTAAATATTCTATCACTGATCATGACCATTCGTAAGGATCTCTAAAGGAGAAAATTTTAATTTCCACTGCGTTTTGGATCGCAATTCTCCTTCAGTGGTATCAGAGCCACTTACGAAACCATGACTCGGATAGTTGTTTATTTTCTGTATTAATATGATTAAAAGACAGAATGAATCAATTAATTAAACGAGTAATTAAATTTGGCATCATGAGTGTACGGGTTGGATGATTGATGTTGACTATGCTTCGGAACCGACATTAGTATGGTGAAGCAGCGATACATCGATCGTCCATAGGTTACACAATTAAGACCGATCAACTTATATATGATATAAGTAATCCTAATTCAAAGTACGGTATATATGATATACTATTTCTGTTTCGTTCATTCAAACACTAAATGGTTGTTTTCCTTTGAGCGATCAATGGTCAGTTGCTTCGGAATCCGACATTAGTATGGTGAAGCAATGACCTGTTGATCAATCATACTGAATCAACAATCGAGGTGTGTTTGACGGTCTGAAATTGGTGCATTAGGGTTAATGACGGCGCAAGGGTTGTGACGTCAAGGAGTTGTGAATTTAGGGCTTGTTGGATCACGTCTGTTGACTGTTTCAAAGCGCTGGTTTTTGACCGCGTGACGATCGTCATGGACTTGTGACGAGCGTAACAAGCTGGACGTGACGGTCGTCACGTGCTTTGTGACGGTCGTCACATTCACAGATCCAAAATTCTAGGCGTTTCTGTTTTTGGCCGCGTGACGTTCGTCATGGGCCTGTGACGGTCGTAACATGCTTGTGACGGTCGTAACATGCTTGTGACGGTCGTCACACTCACAGAGTCAGAATTCTCGGGGTTTCTGTTTTGTGACTGCGCAAGAGTTGGGTTGATTCAAAATAATGTCCATTTCAAATGAATTGTTCGTTAAAATTTTTTGGACAGGGGCGCTGCCCCTCCAACCCCGCAAGGGCAGCGGAACCCCCCGCTAACTCTGCGTAGTATGATCGGTCGCCGAAATTTAATTTGGTTTTAATTAATTAAAGGAATTAAAAATTAATAATAATAATAATGTGTTTATCATTATTGCCTTATGGTGATCAGTTATGGCCTTAGTCTTCCTTCATTTTGTTTTGGGTTTTTTAAATACGACCTGCGTGTCGTGCCTCTCCTTTTACTCTTAGTGTAACTTCTTTTCTCATCTCAATCCCTCGTATGTAAAACGAGTTTCTTCTGTAATATAATGATATGAAGAAAGAGAAGAATTCAATATCAGAGGAGAATAATGATATGAAGAAAGAGAAGAATTCAATATCAATGGAGGACAACCTTGAAGATCTTGCTTGGAGAAGCTTAGATCGTTATTAAGTTAGCTTAGGTTCTCTCATTGGCTTGGGAGAACAATTGCGCTAGGGGCCATAACTGTTTCATTATGTATGTTGATGCATGTGTATGTATGTTGATGCATGTGAATATATGTTGATGCATGTGAGAGACGATTTATATGATAAATAAGCCGGTGTGATCATAACAATTACAATTCCCTCAAATTAAATATTAAGTTTATGCTTTCCAAGTTTTAGCACTCATCAAGACTAGTATCGGATAATGTAGGTTTCGCCTACGCGAGGTGCATGTTCTATATTAGTAAGGTGCGATGGGATAATTGTAATATCCAATTGCTAAAACAATGGGTCAAACTTAACTAAATAAATTATAATAAGATTATATATGTTTAGAAGCAAGAGTTGGGAATGATCCATATGATGGATTGGAATAAGGAGTTATTCACCCAACTGAAATTTTCGAGAGTTGTATGAGATACAATTGGAAGGAGTTCCTACCTAAATAACCTAGTTTTGTGTAATCCGCCTACGCGGACTTAGAACGAAGTGAAATAAGGATCTCGACCCACTAGAAAATCTTCCAACGGGATTTTCCGAATCAAATGATGAGGGTCATTTGTTTTGAATAAAATAGTGGGAGCATATTTAATTAAAGGCCTAATTAAATATGTCAATGATACTTATATTTTCATTAATCCTTATGTAGATTACCATGACAGCAAACACCTCTAACAACATCTTGCGATCAATCCTTGATAAGGAAAAATTGTCTGGGACAAATTTTCTGGATTGGCACCGAAACCTGAGGATTGTCCTCAAACATGATAAAAAGCTGTATGTCTTGGAGACACCTGTTCCTGAAGAGGAACCTCCTAGTTCTGCACCTAAGGCAGAAAGAGATGCTTATAAGAAGCATGTCGATGATGCCAATGAAACTGCTTGTCTCGTGCTAGCTACCATGAACTCAGAATTGCAAAAGCAACATGAGAACATGTCAGCGTTCGATATGATCGAACACCTGAAGATGCTCTATCAAGAGCAAGCTAGGCACGAGAGGTTTGAAGTTTCAAAAGCCCTTTTTCAAGGCAAGTTAGCTGAGGGAGCCCCTGTAGGTCCCCATGTACTCAAGATGATTGGGTATGTGGAAAACCTTGAGAGATTGGGTTTTCCCGTCGAAAAGGAACTTGCGACTGATTTGATCTTGCAATCGTTGCCAGATAGTTTCAGTCAATTTGTCCTAAATTTCAATATGATTGATATGGACAAATCTCTTCCTGAACTGCTCGCCATGTTAAGAACAGTTGAGCAGAATCTGAAGACAAAAGGGAAGTCCATTCTGATGATCGGAAATGGAAAGAGATAGAACAAAAGGCCCACCAAGCAGGGTGATAAAGGGAAAGGCAAGGAAGTTGCCAAACCCAGACCCACTGTTGCTGCTTTGAAGCCTAGTGGAGGCATAGCAAAGGCAGGCACCTGCTTCCATTGCGGTAAGACCGATCACTGGAAGAGAAACTGCCCAAAGTACCTGGAAGATACGAAGAATGGAGTCGAGACTTCAACTTCAGGTATTTTGGTTATTAAATAAATTTATCTACTTCTGCATCATGGGTATTATATACTGGATGCGGTTCTCACATTTGTACAAATGTGTAGGGGCTGAAAAGGAGTAGAGATTTGGCAAAAGGTGAAGTTGACCTACGAGTTGGCAATGGAGCAAAGGTTGCTACTTTAGCCGTAGGATCTTATGTATTGACTTTACCTAGTGGTTTTATAATTCAGTTAGAGAACTGTTATTATGTACCTGCAATTAGCAGGAATATTATTTCCATTTCTTGTTTGGACAAGTTTGGTTTTTCATTTATAATAAAGAACAATTGTTGCTCAATTTATGTGAATGATATATTCTATGCTACTGCACAAATGAGCAATGGACTATATGTCCTTGATCTCGAAATGCCTTTTAATAACATTAATACTAAAAGGGTGAAACCTAACGAGTTAAAACCAACTAGGTAAGAATATTAAAACTCTTCGATCAGATCGAGGTGGTGAATATTTAAGCCTAGAGTTTGATGACCATCTGAAAGAGTGTGGGATCCTATCCCAACTTACTCCTCCTGGAACACCCCAAAGGAATGGTGTATCTGAGAGAAGAAATCGAACCCTGTTGGACATGGTCCGATCCATGATGAGTCACGCCGATCTTCCAAACTCCTTTTGGGGACATGCACTAATGACAGCAGTTTACACACTTAACCGTGTTCCATCCAAAAGGTTGAGAAGACACCATATGAAATATGGAGTGGTAAGAAACCACATATGTCTTACATGAAGATTTGGGGTTGCGAAGTTTAGGTGAAACGACATATTTCAACTAAGCTTGAGCCCAAATCTGAAAAATGCTTATTTGTGGGGTATCCTAAAGAAACAAGAGGGTATTACTTCTACAATCCTTCTGAGGGCAAAGTGTTTGTCGCTCGAACTGGAGTTTTCCTAGAAAGGGATTTTATTTCCAAAGGAACCAGTGGGAGGAAAGTAGAGTTTGAAGAAATTCAAGAATCACAAAGCATTGATACACCTATGGAGGAATTAGAGCAGGAAACACAAGTAGTTGTGTAAGAGCAACCTGCTCAAGTAGAACAAGACCATCGTAGGTCAGGCAGGATACGTCACCTACCTGAAAGATATGGATATCTCATAACTAATCAAGGTGATGTATTACTCATGGATCAAGAACGGAGATGAGCCTTGTATCTACAAGAAGGTTAGTGGGAGCATGATCGTTTTCCTGGTATTATATGTAGATGACATATTACTCATTGGAAACGATATCCCTACCCTACAACAAGTAAATTCTTGGTTGGGGAAATGCTTTTCTATGAAGGACTTAGGTGAAGCAGCCTATATATTAGGAATCAGAATGCAATCTGGTTATATATTTTGCTTAAACGGCGGCGCTGTGAGCTGGAAAAGTTCAAAGCAAGATACAGTTGCTGATTCTACAACCGAGGCCGAGTATATTGCTGCCTCAAGTGCAGCAAAGGAAGCTGTTTGGATCAAAAAGTTCATTAGTGAACTTGGCATAGTTCCTAGCATTGTGGATCCCATTGGTCTCTACTGTGATAACAATGGTGCTATCGCACAAGCCAAGGAGTCTAGATCTCACCAACGATCCAAACACATACTTAGGCGTTATCATCTCATTCGAGAGATAATAGATAGAGGAGATGTGAAAATATGCAGAGTACCTACACTTGACAATATTACAGACCCACTGACAAAGCCTCTTGCGCAGCAGAAGCATGATGGCCATACTAGATCAATGGGCATTAGGGGTATGCTTGATTGGCTCTAGTACTAGTGGGACATTGTTGGTGTAAGCCCTAGAGGCCAATGCTTTTGGTACTTGTATCGAATTAATTATTAATAATAAAAGGCTTTTTCTTTATTACGTTTGTTTAATAAAGTCCCTAGAATAGCTAGTCTGTTTAATGTATCAAGTATGACTTAATCATGAGATCACATTAAACATAAGGACACTATTCTTAAAGTACCCGTAGTCGAGCTTTAGTGTGAAGTGGGATAACATTAAAACATTAAGAGTATTATGTTTGTAGACTGATGATCACATCTCATGGATCATGGATAAAGAGTTATCAAGTCTTAAACATAAGTATGAATATTAGGAGTAATATTTATACCGGATTGACCCGCTATGAGAATAATATATAGAAAGTTATGCAAAGTGTCATAAGTTATTCTCATGGTGATAATGGTGTATACCACTCTTCGACCTGAAACCACTATGGATCCTAGATGTAGAGTCGAGTGCTTTATTGCTGATCCAACGTTGTCCGTAACTGGATTACCATAAAGACAGTTGATGGGTACTCCACGAAGCATGCTGAGGGACATGAGTGACCTACATGGAATTTGCCCATCCTGCATAACAGGATAAATGTCTATGGGCCCAATATTGAACTGGACAAGGATGGCACGGTCTATGCCTTGTGTTCAATATAGACATAAGGGCAAAAGGGTAATTATACACATAAGTATTATCACAGAAGGAATTGTCAGATCACATGACATTTTCGTATCTTGGGTAGCAGTGATGTGTTGCTAGATACCGCTCACTGTTTATTATGTTAAATGCGTGATTTAATATAATTGCCAACGTCACGAAAACCTACAGGGTCACACACAAAGGACGAATTGATGAGAGATAGAGTAACTAAGGAATACCGTAAGGTACGGTGCCCTTAAGTGAATTATAGAACATCGTAAGGTACGGTGTACTTGAGTAGAATACGAAATATGGTAAGGTACCATGGGCTTAAGTGATTTTGGGCATATTATAAGATATGGGCCAAAATACACTTAAGTGGGCTTTTTAGCTTGAAGCCCACACAAGTGGTTCTATAAATAGAACCCTTGTGCAGAAGCATTCATAGCGGTTGCATTATTTTCGTTTTCTCTCTCTCTCACTCAAAGCCTTCATTCGTACCAGCTAGCACTGAGATTGAAGGAATCCGTTTGTGTGGACTGAGTAGAGACGTTCTCATCGTTCAACGTTCGTGATCGCTCCGTGGATCTGCATCAAAGGTTTTGATCATCACAAGAGATCTGCACCAAAGGTTTCAATTGTCACAAGAGGTAAATATTCTATCACTGATCATGACCATTCGTAAGGATCTCTAAAGGATAAAATTTTAATTTCCGTTGCGTTTTGGATCGCAATTCTCCTTCAATTGCAACTTGCCAACCTATCTCATCTTTAAATGTTGCAGCAACTCACATCACTTAACATCTGCAACACTCAATATCTGTAACACGCAATACCTACAACACTCAACCTCTACAACACTCAACCTCTGCAACTCTCAATCACTCTGCCAAGGTCAATCTCTCTGCAACATTATGTCTCTATTAACTATGAGTGATGAACATCGAGGAACAATCGATAATATTACGACATTTGTATGTTATTACTTATTATTATTCTTATTCTTATATCATAACAAAATATCTCTATTGTTTATTACTTCTTCTTACTTATTTCTTACTTTTTTATTGTGTTTGAGAATGATTAGCTGAAGAACCAATATGGTTGTATGTACTAAGCTCATTATGAGCTAAACCTTTTATGTTGAGCAATGAGAAGTTAATATAATTTAGTTTATATGTTAAATGATGTGTTGTTAGTGCTTTATTTTATCATGTGTTAAACTGTTATATATTTGCTTCCTTTATTGATCAACTTGGAAAAAGATAAAAGTTTGATACTCCGAGAGATCCAATATCAAGCGAATTTCATGATAAAAATAGTTGAAAATAGTAGGATAGAGATATTCACTAGATTAGATTCTTATAGATAAGTGGCTAAAACCATAAAAGACTTTCAGAATAAAACCAGACATGCTTTAGGGTTACAAGTGAGGCTTAAAGAGTTGTCCAGTTGCCTTAAAGTATATGTTTTTGATGATGTAGAGATACACCCTTAGATCGCCTTCTGACCCTTCATTGAACTACACAACACATCATGTACACATAAATGGCCAAGTTATACTAATGGACCATTTGCTAACATGTTATCTACTATTGAACTCATTTATTGTATCAACATTATTTCACTCTTGTTCGCTACTAAACTGAACATGTAACAACCATAAATTGTTCTATTCTTTCTCATGTTTATTTACAAAAGGTAGTTTTTTACAAAATAATTCTAAGTTACTTTCAACTCCCCGTGGGTTCGAAATCCCTAATACTTTATCATTTTCTACTTAAAAAATATATGAATACTTGCATGTGACATCACACATTTTTAAGCAACAAATTTTTGGTGCCGTTGTTAGGGAGTGTGTCAAAGATAACATTTTAATTTTGTATTAATCCCTATATTTTTTTTAAATAATAATTTTACCTTCTAACGTTCTATGTACTCTGGTGACATAACATGTGTGAGCTCTTGCATGAGTAGGTTGTTAAACCCAGTCTATAGAGGCGATCTTGGACATGAAAGGACCTTCAGATTGTTGAGAGGATTCCAAGCTACTGGAAATTTACCAGGAAGACCTCCTCCTTTTCTTGTTTTATACATAGAGGAGGAACCAACTGAGGAAAATATTGTCATGGAAGATAACGATATCATTGGAATTGCCAATGACATGGCACGTAACATCAGGGACTATGGTGTATTTGATACAATCGTTATGAATATTGTCACAATTAAACCTGAGACTATTGTTGCCAAATTCAAATTTAAACGAATGATATTTCAGATGTTGTAAGCCATTAGTCAGCACTCAGGTGCTGCAAATGAAAACCCCCATTTGCATTTAAGAAAATTCCTAGAAGTGGTAAGTAACTTCAATATTCCTGGATATCAGATTACACCTTCATATTGAGGTTGTTCCCCTACTCGTTGAGAAATCGTGTCAGGGAGTTGGTTGAAATCTCTTGAACCAAATTCCATAGCTACATGGAATGTTTTAGATGAAAAATTATTGGCTAAATACTTTCCTTCATTCAAGAATGCCAAGATGGGGGATGAGATAACTTTGTTTAGACAAGGAGACGATGGAACCTTATTTGACGCTTGTAAGCGGTTCAAAGAGGTGCTTAGACAATCCCTCTATCATGGAATACCAATTTGCATACAACTAGAAATATTCTACAATGGGTTGGTGCCCCCATCTAGAAACATGCTCGATGCATTTAGTGGTGGAGCATTATGGTAAAAGTCATATGAAGATGGTTATAAGTTGATTGAAATTATCACTGCTAACATGTACCAATAGTCTGTAACAAGAGTTGTTAATGCATTTACTCAAAAGAAACTATCTAGAGTCCACGGGGTCTCTGAAACTACAACTTTAGCTACTTAGGTGGCTCAAATTCACTAAATGGTGAAAAACTTAATGACAAGCCCAGACATGCCTGCAGTTGAACCTATCAAGGTAGTGAATGATGCATCAGAGGTTGCATGTGTTTATTATAGAGGTGCTCACTTGTATGAAGATTCCTCTGTAATAATACCTATAACCCTGATTGGTGTAATCATCCAACTTAAACCCCAAGCAACACAAACACCACAAGTTCCACCTAGTTTTTCTACACCTAAGTGTATAATGGATGATCAAGGGAACAACCGGTTGTAAAACACACTTAAATCCTTCATTCAAGAGACCAAAAATCAATTCCAAACTCAAGGAGTGAGCATCAAGAACTTGGATAATCAAGTGGAGCAGATAGTTGTTGCACTTAGTTCAAGGAATGTGGGATCACTTACTGGCTACACTGAAACTCCAGAAACTACATTTGGAGCCAAGAGTATATAAACTTGCAAGGTCATCTAGATTAGAAGTGGAAAAGAATGTGAATGATCAACATCTACTAAGGAAGCATCACCAAAAGAGAATCTGACTACTATTGACACTTCAGAAGAAAAAAAAGTATCTGAATCCACTGAAGAAACACATGTAGTGGAGCCTATTGATGAATTAATAACACAAGAAAAAAGGCACACTTACGACTCTTGGCATGACATCTAATCCATAAAAGTAACAAATGGTCATGCCCGAGGTTAACAGGCTACCCAAATTTGTTCAAGAGAGACCCCCACCCCCTTTCCCATAGAGAATAAAAAAGGCCAAGGAAGAACAACAATTTGGAAAGTTCATGGAGATTATGAAGCAGCTTCGCATCAATATACCATTGATTGACGTCATTCAACAAATGCCTAACTACTTAAAACTCATGAAGGTTGTTCTTACAAAGAGGAAGATTGATGATATGTTAGTACGAGTTGACAAGTTTGTGTCCCATGTGGACTTCATTATCATGGAATTCACTGATGATGAAGAAACTCCCATCTTGTTGGGTATACCATTTCTTACTAATGGAATAACCTTGATAGATGTAGGAAGAGGAGAATTAACCATGAGAGTCAATGGACAGGACGTTGTGTTTAATGTGTTCAATGCATTTAAATATTCAGAAGAAGAAGTGGTTGATTGTTCAATGATCTCATGTTGGGAAAACATTATTCATAAAAACATTCTCAAAAGCAACAACATCTTAGAGAAAGAGTCGGGAAATTTGAACAAAAAAGATGAAGAGAAGGAAGTAATAATAAATGGATCGCGAGTCAAGTAAAATGAGAAAGAGGAACCCATGGAAATTTTGGAGCTTACATCTGAATTGAAGAAAAATAACACTATATTAGTGGAGGTTCCTCCTGAACTGAAACTCTATTAATTTCCTGCTCATTTACAGTATGCCTACTTGGAGGTAGGACATAAGTCGCAGTTATCATTGCTACTTATTTATCTAAAGAACATAGGTTTCGGGTCCTGAAACTTTTGAAGAGACACAAAAAGGCTATTTCTTGGTAAATATCTGATATCAAAGGCATCAGTCCTACTGTATGCATGTATAGGATACTGTTAGAAGACAACACCAAGAATATTATTGAGAGGCAAAGAAGGTTAAACCCATCATGAAAGAAGTTGTCAAGAATGAGCTTATAAAGTGGCTGGATATTGGAATTATCTACCTTATCTTTGATAGTGTGTGGGTAAGTCTTATCCAATGTGTTCTGAAGAAGGGTGGCACGACATTGTCGTGAATGAGAAAAATGATCTTATTTCTACAAGAACTGTCACTGGATGGAGGATATGCATGGATTATAGGAAGTTGAACAAGGCCAAACGCAAGAATCATTTCCCTTTGCCTTTCATTGTTCAAATGTTGGATACACTAGCTAGTAAAAAGTTCTATTTTTAAATTTCCATTGCACCTGAAGATCAAGAGAAGACAATTTTTCCGTGTCCTTATGGAACCTTTGCTTTCAGAAGGATGCCATTGGGACTATGTAATGCTCCAACTACTTTTCAACATTACATGATGGCAATATTCTCATAATTGATAGAAAGTTCCATGGAGGCTTTCATGGATGATTTTACATTTTTTAATTCATTCCAAAAATGCTTGGACAACTTGGATAATTACTAGATGTGAAGAAAGAAATCTTATGCTGAATAGGGAGAAGTGGCATTTCATGGTAAAAGAAGGAATTATTTTGGGGCATAAAATTTCAAAAAAAGGATTGAAGGTAGACCAAACAAAAGTTGAAGTGATAGAGAATCTGCCTCCACCAGTCAACATCAAAGGAATAAGGAGTTTCCTTGGTCATGATGGATTTTATAGAAGATTCATAAATGACTTATCCAAGATAACAAAACTCCTATGCCAAATACTGTAGCATGATGTGCCATATGTCTTCATCCAGGAGTGTGATAATACATTCAATTTATTAAAGCAATTCTTAGTCTATGCACCCATAGTGAACACTCATGATTGAACTAAGCTATTTGAGTTGATATGAGATGCTAACGATTTTGTTATTGGAAATGTGTTGGGCCATCAGTACAACAAGATGTTCCATACCATCTACTACGCTAGTAAGACATTAATTGAAGCACAAATCAACTACACCACCACTGAAAAGGAATTGTTGGCAGTTGTCTTTGCATTTGACAAGTTCATATCTTATTTAGTGGGTACCAAAGTAATAGTGTACATAGATCATGCAGTAATTAAGTACCTCATTGTAAATAAAGATGCCAAGTCAAGGTTGATAAGATGGGTTCTATTGTTGCAAGAATTTGACTTGGAAATCATAGAAAAGAGGGTGTATAGAATTTGGTCGCTGATCACCTTTTAAGACTACCATATGAAGTTCAGAGTCATGCCACTGCAGGTATCAAAGAGAGCTTTCCTGATGAATAATTACTACTAATCTCTGGCGTGCCACCTTAGTATGCAGACATTGTCAACTACTTGGTCAATGGCTATGTCCCACCAGATTTCAACTCTTAACAGAGGAAGAGGTTCTTCCACATGTCTAAAATCTATTTTTAGGTGAATCCTTTCTCTACAAGTGATGTGATAACAAACTACTAACAAGGTGCATGGACCAACCAGAGGCACGACAAATCTTGTTAGTCTGTCATGACGCACCCTAAGAAGGACATTTTGGAAGAATTAGAACAGTTACAAAAGTTCAACAATTAGATTATTTATGGCCCTCCTTATTTAAAGATGCTTATGGATTAGTCAAAGCTTGTGATAGATGCCAAAGAGTTAGGAACATCTCCATGAGGCAAGAAATTCCACTCACAAACATCCTTGAAATTGAGCTTTTTGATGTGTAGGGCATAGAATTTTGGAAATTTGTATGTTTTAGTTAATGTTGACTATGTTTCCAAGTGGATTGAGGCAGTAGCAAATCCCACCAACGATGTTAAGTTTGTGACCATGTTTTTAATCAAAAATATCTTTTATAGACATGGAACACCTAGAGATATCATCAATGATGAAGGAACCCATTTTTTAAATAAGTTGTTTGAAAATATAATGGAAAATATGGGGTTAAACACAAAGTTGTTATAGGATATCATCCCCAAAGTAGTGGGCAAACTAATTTATCAAATAGGAAAATTAAAAGAATCTTGGAGAAGGTGGTTAGTTCTTCAAGAAAGGACTGATCCAAACATCTTAACGATGCTTTGTGGGTATACATAACTGCCTACAAGACTCCCTTAGGCTTGTCTCCCTATAGAATTATTTATGGCAAGGCATGTCGCTTTCCAATTTAGTTGCAGCACAAAGGCTTTTGGGATATTAAGCATTTTAACTTTAACTTGACATCTACTGGTCAAGCTAGAATGCTTCAACTCAATAAGCTAGAGGATCATAGGCTGTTTGCCTATGAGAATGTTGAGTTGTATACAAATAAAATTAATAAGTTACACAAAAGGAAGTTCCATAAAAGAGAAGTGGTGGAAGGTCAAAGAGTTCTTTTGTTTAACTCAAGACTAAAGCTATTTCTTGGAAAGCATAAGTCTATATGGACACGCCTCTTTTAAGTTGTTGAAAATTTATCCACATGGGATTGTAGACCTCTTAAATGAGAAAATAGGGGAGGAGTATAAAGTCAATGGTTAAAGAGTTAATACATATTTGGTGATCCCTCACATAACATAAGAGTCACCTTAAACTTGAATGATTAATCATGTTGTATTAAAAGTCGTGCTACAAGACTTTAAAATGGCACTAGTGGTAGGCATCCCAACTTAATAAGCTTTTAGTTTTGTTTATTTTGTTTTCAGGAGATTATGAGTAATTGAGAGTGGTTTATGATGTCATTCTCGAGTGGTGTCTTGTCAGAGATGAAGTAGGAACAACGGGAAGTATTTATTGCTTGAGAAAGAAAGGAAGAGAAAAGGGAATGAATGTACTGAAAAAGAAATTATTGAATTTAATGGAAAATGGAAAGTTGGGAGAGAGAGAAAAAGCCATGCATGGAGACAACCCTTGAGCATTATGCATGACATCACTTTTTAGACAGAGTCATTTAGTTGGTTGTCTGTCACGCCTCATGATTTTTCCAACTCCAACAAGTAACCAAGTAACCATAGTAACTCTAAACAATTAGTTCTCTCTCTCTCTCTCTCTCTCTTGGTAGTTTAGTTTTTGAATTTTATTTTCCACTTCTCTCTATTAAACACAAAACCCCTACCAACTTCTCATCACTACTCATATTTTCCATTAAAGCTAAAACCTTTCTCTTTTCTCCAAACTGCTTGCTCCCGCTTAACTTTCCACAAATTTATTTCATCATCCCTTCAACATTTGATAATCCCTTCACCTCACCTCTCAAACCCTAAAATCCCAATGGAAAATAAATCTATGAAAGCAATTCAAAATATGTGCATGAAAGAATGCCAAACTAGTGATTGACTACTCAGACTCGGACAATTCATAGATCAAAGCTTTTACCAACAATGACGCTCATCAGCGGTTCACTAATTATTTTGCTGGAATGAGTGTCCATCAGAGAGGGGATTTGTGTACGATAATGAAGCACCCCAACCCGTACAACATCCAACTGATGAAAGAGTTTTATGGCATGGTGTTGGGCTAAAGCAATGTTGGTGACACTTACCAACGTTTACTCGAGACCTCTGATGAAAGTGATTATGATACTTTCAAGGATTCCTTGTGCAACCCAGGCACAAGATGGATTGATTCAGGCTTAGAAAAGACAGTCAGAAGGATGGATCTCCACCCTAACTCAAAAGTATGGTATCAATTCATCAAGCATTCTATTTGTCCCACTGTCAACAATGAGATTGTGAACAAGGTCAGGCTGATGCTTCTTCATTACATTACTTCCTTTAGTTCAACGAATGTTGCCAAGATCATCTTGCAAGAAATTAAGGCTTGTTCCAAAAGGAAGGAGGGAATGATCTATTTCCTTGGATGGTCATAGCCCTGTGTAGAAAACAAGTTGTCCCTGAGCGCTCAATTGATGAAATTTTCCATCCTCAAGCAGGATTTGACAAATCTACAATGTAGACACTCATGAAGCCAAATGGAAGAAAAAGGAAACCGGAGGCAAGACAAGAGGCAACATATGGAGAAACCTCTTTTGAAACTAATATAGTCTTATGGGGAGTTATACTTCAAATGCAGAAGGACCAGGGGAGTTTTGCAGGTTTGCAAGAGTTCAAAAAGAATGGAAGGATATGATGTATTCCTTGAACCACAATGAGACCTTGGAGAATCCACCTATCTTCCTGTAGCACATTTTGGGAGAACAGCTTCATGAAGAAGACCAAGTTGATAAGGAAGAAACTATGAAGGATAATAAAAGGATCTGAAGAGAAAGAAGAGAGGCTAAAAAAGAGCAAGAAAAATGTAGCCTTTAGGTTCCATCCAGAGTCCAATTCTGGCATGCCAGAAAAAGACAGTGCTAAAAACCCAAGAAGATGCCTAAGAAGGATAAAAAGTCAAATAAACTTAAGACCAATATGCAGCCAGTACCAGACAGTCCAACTAGGGAGTTTGACATGAATCAACCAACTGAAGAAGAGGATTCAGGTGAGAAGAACTTGAACGACTTACTCAATAAGGTTGACAAAGATAATGTCGAGTTGAAGAAAAAGGTAATTATCAAAGAGAAGGATGATGAAGAGGATAATCAGAATGATGAAGATGAGCAAGTGAATGAGGAAGACAATGAACAGAATGACCTTGAGAAGGAAGTTGAGAATGTGCAAGAGGACCAAAACAAAATGGTGGAAGAGGATAAAACTGAGGGAAGGGAAGAAGTTTCTTTCGAAACTGAGGAGAATGAGAATGTTGATGACCCATAAGAATCTGAGTCTACATAAGAATTTGGTGAAGTAAAGGAGAAAAGCTTTGATGTGCCACCAGTCATCACCCCAATAAAGGTAATGACACTTTAGAAACCCAATATCCATGTCCCAAAGAAGACACCCACCAAGAAGAAGATCCCATTAAAAGCTAAGACCCCTATGAAAAAGAGCCTTGAGAAATAAAAAGAGTCAACTGCAGTTGTCAGGACAAAAGTTGTTAGTCAGGCACTAAAGGCAGGAAAAGAAAAAGCAAAACCCCAAGGAGGTGATGAAGACAAGGTTTTGATAGCTAATCGATGCACCTTATTATGATTTCTGATATCCCCCTATCATGCCTCTAGTAGTCAGGAAAGTAGTTAGCCTCTTAAATTTTTTGAATTGTTTTAATATATAGAATGAGGATTCATTGTAGGATTTAGTTTAGGGGAAGATAATATTGTTGTTTGAGATAACACAAAGGATACATTGCATGTATAAATAATCATACAAAAGTGTGTAAAAAAAATGAAAAATGCCAATGTGCATGACAAATAAGTTCTTGTACTCGACACTAGGGGAACATTTCATGTGCCCAAAACAGGAGGAACAATAGATGTCTTCACCATTAGTAATAGGTTGGACTCATTACAAGTGAGATCCCTCCATGTGAAAAGGTGGAGCCTCTAGCAAAACTTATCTAAAAAATTCATGTGTAAGCCTCAAGTTCAAAATTAACCAAAAGTTTGAGCATAACAGTTAATTCCTCATTCTGAAACTGAAAGAATGAATTCTGCAGACATATGATAAAATAACCAAACCAACATTTATGATGACTACTGATCACACTAAAATTTACGTATTTTTGACTCCGATTTCACATGCATTCTAGTTGTTTTATTATCATTTTATTGTGTTATTGCTATGTTTTTCTTTGTTTACAGGTTTTTACTTTAATCGGAGCCCCGATCGAGAGAAGGAGTGAAAAAGGGCTAAAAACCCTAAAATTCAGCATTTTGTGCTTATGGCCTACCCCATGGCGGGCGCCATAGACCAAGCCATGACGTTGTTGAAATGTATATTTCGTGTCGGGTTTTTGTTATCGTATCCACAGGGATTGTAAGATATCACCGCCGTTCGATGGTTGTATTTAATCTTAGCTCAATGTAACAATAGGGTTTTGGTTTTAATCAAGTTATCTTGCATAAAAAGTAATAAGTTGCGGTAAAAGTTATGGTTTGATTAAATGAGCAATATTGTCAAAGTTAGGTTTCAATGATCACTTTGCAGGTATTTGCTCGGTCAACAATCTTATAAACTCCTTTAGATGATAAATCATTTCACAAAGTCCTCTAAATATGTTTCTCTCGAACACACATTGTGAGTTTTGCCATTTTGATCCATTGTTTCTCTCGAACACAATCTATCAAAATGACAACTTTTTGGTTCAACCTTATGGTGAACAAAATCATTCGTTACTATCTCTAGCTAACAAACAAGTTTGGATGAAAACCTAGGTCAAGAGTCGGTAAACATCTCTCGATCATAAACCAACACAAAGAGTTTTAAATAGAAACAAAGTTTTCATCATATATTTACCGTTAAAGAGTTTACATATGAGGATCCTTACATTTACACACAAAGCTAGTAATCACCTACATCTAACCTTGACAAATGGATGACTTAGCTACTCATTTTCATGGTAGCTTGGTCGGCAAGTAAGGAAAGAAGGTTGATCAACATCCAAGTCGGATAATCGAAGTTGGATGGGAATCCACCTTCTTTTTGTAGAAGATGGTTCTAAGATGAAGAGAAAATGAAAACTAGGGCATAAAGATCCCAAGAACAATGCTGCAAAAATATCTAGAAGAAAGTACAAAAGTGGAAAAAGTTGGTAAAAATGAGGTATGATGCTCAAAAGTGGCACCTGCTACTTATAGACCACTGTTGGGCTGTCATGTTCGCTAGGCGAGCAGAATGGCTCGCCTAGCGAGGGTCTAAAATGGGCACAAAAGGCCCCTGCGCCCAGAGAAAACAGGGCCTGCTGAACTGTGATGTTCGCCTAGCGAACATACCTTCGCCTAGCGAAAGACACGCTTCAACCTTCGCCCCAGCGAGGTTGAGAGGTTTTGCTACTGGAATGCTCGCTGGGGACTCGCTAGAGCTTCGCCTAGCGAGTGAGTGCTAGCTGCGTTTTTCACCAAAACAGAATGAACTCGCTACCACCTTCGCCTTCAGCTCGCCTAGCGAATTAATTTGACAATTTACTGGAGCTGTTCGCCTGGAACTTGCCTAGCGAACCACAGCTTCGCCACAGCCTCGCCTAGCGAGCAGGCTGATGAAATGCTTGTATTCTTTGGTTCCTTTGCCAAGTTTCTTGTGTCTTTCTTTTCAATTAGTTCATGTCTTTCCTGCACAATAACACACAAATCAAAGGCACCAAGCTTGTTTATCAATGTAATGCATTCCATGTAAAACAAATGTGGTTTTGACAGTTTTAGCAAGGAAAAAGAGTGAAAGATGCCCACATATGATAGCTCAAGTAAGCACTTTTGGGCATCTAACAACTCTCCCCAACTAGATTCTTGCTTGTCCTCAAGCAAAGTATGCCTCTTGAAGGACAAGAGGATTTGCTTTAAGAAACTGGTTTCTCCGAAGTTGGATAAACGGCTCAAACACAAGCGAAATCAGCAAATACAAGTTCCCAACGGTTCGAATAAAATAATACATAAGAACTAAAACTTAAATAGCAATGCAAAATATTTATCTATCTACAACAATACTATTCTGAATGAATCATCCTATCTCTCCTCTTCGAATAAGGAATGAAGATTTCGCGCGTTTGCAACCGCGGGGCTAATCTCACTCTCTAACAAATAATGAAGAAATCAAATAGATTCATACAATGTCTAACAATTAAAAATGGTACTGTGGAAGCATAAAGATCACTAAGGGCTTTTCGGTTGAAGCTTGGTTAGGTTAACAAACAAGGGTCATTTCTAAGGCCATTGAAACGAAAGTGCCGATGCAAAAGAGACATTCACAGTATTATTCACACTACTCGACTTTGTTTCATTTGTTTCTTATTTGAAACCTTCACAACACATATTCCACAACTCAATTTTTATTTTTCACTATTTTTCTTCCAAGCAAGCATTCATTTTCATTTTTTTCTATTTTTGTTCTTTTCTTTCACATCAAATATACAAAACAGATGTTTCTTTTCTATATTTTCTATACATATATTTTTCTATGCTTGCTCGGTTTTTCTTTTCTTTTTCAAGAGTTGTGGTACTTACCAATTCTTTTTCGTTCTCCCCAACTTATTTCTTCCACACCCTAAGTGAATGCTCTTAACTTTTTACGGCAAAAGAACAATAATCAAGATTTTCCGGGTTGTAAAAAAAAAAGATTTTTGAGATCTCGCTTTATTTCAAGCCGAGATTCAACTGTTTAGGCTCAAAGGGGTTAACAAATACTCTCTCTGCTCACAGGTAAGTTGTTTTTGGATGTAGTTGTGCTCGAAAGAAAACAAGTGCCTTGATCATTTCTAATTGCTTCCACAATTTCACAATAATAAAAGACAAATAATGAATCACATGAATCAACAAAACTTATTAGAATCCAGCATTTAAGTGTACAATGGAGGTTTCCTCACAATTTGTGGTTTTAAGTTCTAGATGAAACATTCATTCAATTATGTTGCAAAAAGACAATATTCAATTTACCAAAAAGAGTAAAGTTCCTAATGCATTCTAAAATTCTAGCCGAAGGTAACCATGTACCTTAGCTTCATTCACTTGTTTATTCTTATCATTGCCATCCAAGCTCGGATGCACCTTCATTGGGTACTTCTTGAGGAGCAACCAATCTAGAAGGGTTTGCCACTCAATCAACCAAAAATTTATTAAACACACAAAATTAAAAACATAAATAAATAACATTAACATAAAATATAAATTTGTTCATGGGGGACAAAACACCCCAATAGTACAACACCATGGTCAAAATACAAAATCCGAAGATACAAATAGAAATAACATAAAAACTGAAGAGAAGAAAAAAAAATACAAAAACTTAACCCACTAAGGGCTCAGGACTCCTCTTCGCTACCGGCCTCAGAACCGATAGCCTCATCATCATCATCAGCATCAGCGCTCACCCCCTCACCATAGACTGGCCTGTTCACAGGCCAATTAGCGTTAAGCATAAACTGCTCACGCGCCAACAATGCTCGAGCACCGGAGGGGTCATTACCTTGCAGTTCCAACCTCTGCATACTGTTGTGCATATCGATCATAGCTCTCTGGGATGCCGCCATCCACTCAAAACTGTAGTCACACACCGCTCGTAGGTAGGGATCAAGCCCGGGAGTAGAAGCACTAGGACCATCAGCAGCCCGAGTACTTCCTGAGGCTGCACTGCCACCTGTAGTCTTTGGTCTACAATATTTAGCCACATACCGATCATCGATAGGTGCCGGGATCCTAACCTGCCCACGAGACGGAAGTCTCACCCTTGCCTGAACACATAAGCTCATAATCAAACACGGGAAGGCCAGGGGACAATTAACACGAGCCCCCGACTTAAGCCCGCTCTCGACCACCGTCTTCAGCTCATTGGCGATTATCCTCGCCACATCTATCTCAACATTTGTGAGGATGGAATGGACCAAATGTGCCACTGGGATCGGCACAGTAGAGGTATGTGATTTAGGCTGGATGTTGGTCAAAACCAAGAGCAGTATCAGCTGAGCCATGGGAGTCATGTCCTCCCGGTGATACCTCACTGGAACCCCAGATGGGTTCGGCTCAACCGATTTCCCAGGTAAAAGCAGGTCGGCGGTAATGGCAGGGACATCTCGGTGAAGCCTGAGGTCGGTGTGGTATTGGTCTCTCTGGTCAGCTCCCAGCTGGAGCGGTTCCCCAAGGATTCGGTTGATAGCATCCCGGTCAAATGGAATTGCACGCCCGGCAACTCTAGAAACCCAAGTAAAGGGCTCGTCGTCGTCGGGCAGTGCGTTAGCATAAAACTCCCGCATTGTTGCAATGTCGTAATGCTCTATGGGACTTATCAACCTATCCCACTTCTTTGCGTCTATCAACCCGGCGAAAGTTCTGTAAGTGCCCTGTGGGTTGATCAGAAAGCGCTTCTCTGGGAGTATCTTCCGCTTCTCCAGAGCGATGTACCGTGCAGCCTGTTTTGGACCGACAAACTTGTCGGTATCGAATTGAATAGGCACGGTCCGGGAAGTAGTTGCTCCCTTTCTTTTCTTACCAGCTCCAGACCTTGACTCCATCTGCAAAATATACAAAGAAACAACACACACCAAATAACAGATTAGCCAACAAAGCATAATTTTAAAATACTGCCTTGCTCGCTGCTGCTTCGCCTAGCGAAGTGGCAGCGAACGCTCGCCCCAGGTTCGCCTAGCGAGTGCTAGCGAACCTTACGGGTTTTGGGGTTTTCTGCATTTTCAAAGTTTTTTTTCCCCCAATACCCATACTCTAATGGTTCCCACATCAGAACCTAATGATTTCTCATGAAAATTAATCGTTCTATGCTATTGGGGATTGCCTAATTGCATGCAAAACCTAAAGTAACACTAAATCCCCAATTTGAAAACCTAAATATCCAAAAATTTGCAAACTCCAAAATACCATATGCAACCTAAATGTTACCATACCACACTCATCCTATTTGCCATTCACATTTGGAAATTAAGAGTTAAAACAAAAAGACAAATGTAGTAGGGCAAACCTTAGTTACACGGATTCGGAAATGTGAAGTGAGAAGAGTTTGCAATCGACCGAAACGAACAAGTGTTGGTCATAAAGATGCAAATGAGAGAGTTTGAGAAGCCTAGCACAAAATCCTCAGCAGAGCCGTTCAGAAATTTTTTTGAAGGTTTGGGGCAAAATGGCCCTGCTGAGATTTAAATAGTAAACAGTACTGCAGCGCTTGCTGCTGCCTCGCCTAGCGAGCTGCAAGCGAGCATGACAGCAAGTGCATTGGCAAATGCAGCACTTGCAAGTCATCCTGCATGGGTTTAGCACAGTGTACTCAATACAACATAAAGCATAAAACAATAAATACTTACAATGTTGGGGTGCCTCCCAACAAGCGCTTGTTTAACGTCGGCTAAGCTCGACGGTGCGATGCTCACAAAGGAGCATCGAGCGGCTGAGCACAACTCTCGCGATCCACATGACCGCCGAGATACACTTTCAATCGTTGGCCATTCACGGTCCAACTATCTTTCTCGTCCATGTCTTCAATGACAATGGCCCCGTACTCTTTTACTTCTTTCACCCGAAATGGCCCGGACCATTTTGATTTCAACTTCCCGGGAAACAACTTCAACCGGGAGTTGAACAATAGGACCAATTGTCCGGGCACAAATTCTTTGTTACGGATCTTCTTGTCGTGATACTTCTTTGCTTTTTCCTTGTACAACCAACTTGAGTGGTATGCGGCATTGCGCATCTCCTCCAACTCAAGTAGTTGTACTTTCCTTTTTTCACCGGCCGACTCATTTTCGAAATTTAAAAACTTTAGGGCCCACAAGGCCTTGTGCTCCAATTCAACCGGCAAATGGCAAGTTTTACCAAATACCAATTGAAAGGGAGTTAGGCCAATTGGAGCTTTAAAGGCCGTACGGTAGGCCCATAATGCTTCGTCCAATTTTTGGGACCACTCTTTTTTAGAATTAGACACGGTTTTTTCTAGGATTCTCTTAATCTCTCGATTAGAGACCTCCGCTTGCCCGTTAGCCTGAGGGTGATACGGAGTTGTCACCCTATGCGATACACCATAATGTTTTAGAATTGTTTCCAAAGGTGCATTGCAAAAGTGTGACCCTCCGTCACTTATCAACACTCGGGGGGTTCCAAAACGGGAAAATATGTTTTTCTTTAAAAAATTTATCACCGTTTTGGCATCCGCCCGAGGTGAGGCAATCGCCTCAACCCACTTTGAGACATAATCAACAGCAACAAGCATGTACTCATTCCCATAAGAGGGTGGGAAAGGTCCTACGAAATCTATGCCCCAACAATCGAACACTTCCACTTCTTGGATATTTTGGAGAGGCATCTCATCTCTCTTACCTATCCCACCACTTCTTTGGCAGCTGTCACAACTTTGCGCATGGATATGTGCGTCTTTGAAAATAGTTGGCCAATAAAATCCCGATTGAAGAATTTTAGTGGCCGTTCTAACCCCATTATAATGTCCGTCATAAGGCGAGTTGTGACAATGCCAAAGGATGCTCTGGGCTTCATCACCAGTTACGCATCTCCTTAACAGGTTATCGCTACCCAACTTAAACAAGTATGGGTCATCCCAAACATAATACTTCGCATCCGAAAGGAACTTCCTCTTTTGGTTCGAAGTTAGGTCGGCAGGCACAAAACCACTAGCCTTGTGGTTTGCAAAGTCTGCAAACCACAGCCTAACTTGAACCTTAAACAGTTTTTCATCAGGAAATTCTTCCCGGATTTCCTTTTCAGATGCGGTAACCTCGACATTCACTAAGCGGGATAAATGATCCGCTACCAAGTTTTCCGATCCCTTCTTGTCTTTGATTTCGACATCGAATTCTTGTAACAAGAGGATCCAACGGATGAGCCTTTGCTTCGAATCCGGCTTGGTTAGCAGATACTTAATTGCCGCGTGGTCGGTATACACAACGACTTTAGACTCTATAAGATAAGACCTAAACTTTTCTAGCGCATACACTATTGCGAGTAGTTCTTTTTCCGTTGTGGCATAATTTATTTGAGCCTCGTTAAGAACCTTACTCGCATAATGTATCGCATGAAAAGTTTTGTCTTTTCTTTGGCCAAGTACCGCTCCAACAGCATAGTCACTCGCGTCACACATTAGTTCAAAATTTTCATTCCAATCGGGAGCGACTATTATTGGAGCGGTAACCAATTTTTCTTTTAAAACCTCAAAAGCTTGCAAACAATCTTCGGTGAAGAGAAATACCTGGTCTTTGGCGAGCAAATTGCTCAAAGGTTTAGCCACCTTTGAGAAGTCCTTGATGAAGCGCCGGTAGAACCCCGCGTGCCCCAAAAAGCTACGGATGCCCTTCACATTCACCGGAGGGGGTAATTTTTCAATTACTTCAACCTTAGCTCTATCCACTTCAAGCCCCCTTTTAGAGACTTTGTGGCCTAGCACGATCCCCTCGGTCACCATGAAGTGACACTTTTCCCAATTTAGCACCAAATTGGTCTTCACACACCTTTCCAACACCGTCTTCAAATTTGCCAAGCATAGACTAAACGTCCCACCAAATACCGAGAAGTCATCCATGAAGACTTCCATTGTTTTCTCTATCAGATCGGCAAAAATGGCTTGGACACATCGTTGGAAGGTCGCCGGTGCATTGCACAGCCCGAAGGGCATTTTTCTGTATGCGAACACTCCAAACGGACACGTGAAAGCCGTCTTCTCATGATCAACCGGGTCAACCGCAATTTGGTTGTACCCGGAGTAGCCATCCAAAAAACAATAGTATTGTTGGCCCGATAGTCTTTCAAGCATTTGATCCATAAATGGGAGTGGGAAATGGTCCTTACGAGTCGCGGTATTCAACCGTCTATAATCTATACACATTCTCCACCCCGTGGCAACTTTAGTCGGGATCAATTCGTCTTTGTCATTTCGGATTACGGTCATTCTACCCTTCTTCGGAACCACGTGCACGGGACTAACCCACGGACTATCCGAGATCGGGTAAATCATTCCCGCATCCAATAGCTTCACCACTTCCTTTCTTACAACCTCCTTCATCATAGGATTTAAGCGGCGTTGTGGTTGAGCCACCGGCTTAAAATCCTCCTCCATCAAAATCTTGTGCATACAATAGGATGGACTAATTCCTTTTAGATCGGAAAGAGTCCAACCCATGGCTTCTTGATTGGTTTTTAGCACAATGATTAGACGGGCTTCTTCTTCTTTTGTCAAGAGGTTGCTTATGATGACCGACTTTGCCTCGGTCTCATCTAGAAACACATATTTCAAAGTCGAAGGTAACTCTTTTAATTCAATTGGCGTTTTCTCGTCAATGACCTCCTTCTTCAAGTTTTCTTCCTCTACTTCCCACGGTTGTAGGTCTTCCAAACTATCAAGTTCCTTTAAGCATTCCTCAAGAGCTAGCTCCTCTTCAACAGTGAAAACCTCCAATGAGTCGTCAAGAGCTAACTCCATAGGAGATATCTCATGAATATGCTTTGAAACCTCTATAATAGCGTCTTCGATCACATCGATGTGAAAGCTATCATTTCTATCCTTGGAATGCTTCATCGCCTCGAATAGATCAAATGTGACTTCCTCATTTTGAACACGCACCTTCATTAAACCGTCATCAACATCTATCATCATTCTTGCGGTCTTCATGAATGGTCGGCCCAAAATGAGCGGAGCATCATCATCTTCCTCCATATCAATTACAATAAAATCCACCGGGAAAAAGAATTTGTCGACTTTCACCAACACATCTTGGGCTACGCCATGAGGATGGGTCGTCGACTTATCCGCCAATTGCAATGTCATTCGGATGGACTTAATCTCGATGTTGCCAAGCCTCTTGATAATTGACAAAGGTATAAGATTAATACTCGACCCCAAGTCAATAAGTCCCTTTCCGACATACACGTCACCAATTTTAACCGGCAATGTAACTCTTCCCGGATCAACCTCTTTCTTAGGAAGCGTCCTTTGAATTATGGCACTACAGCTCGCATCAAGGACGATGGTCTCCGATTCCGTATACCTCCGCTTTTTGGTTAGTATGTCCTTCATGAATTTGGCATACTTTGGCATTTGTTCCAAGGCTTCAGCAAACGGAATGTTGATTTGCAACTGTTTAAAAATATCCATGAACCGGGCGTAATGCCGTTCATTCTCCCTTTTGGAAGGAGCATGAGGATAAGGAAGGTTTTGGATAGGAGTAGCGCTCACTACCTCCTTTCCCTTTGCAATTCTAGCACTTTTCCATCTAGGCTTCTTCACTACCTCCCTTATTACCTCATCACTTTTATTTTCCTCAATCTCCACACCTTTTTCTTTTTCAACTTCACCATTATTTTTATTCTTTTCAACTACTTCCTCATCACTCCACACTCCTATTTCACCATCAACATTTTCCTCCACTATTTCCTCCTCAATTTCTTTCTCTTTCTCTCTTTGTTCACTCTCAACTCTTTTTTCATTCTCACTACCCAACTCCCTCCCACTTCTCGTCATAATCGCCTTACAATGCTCCTTAGGATTTGTTTGCGTATTAGCCGAAAAAGAAGGACCGGTTTGTTGTTCAGCGAGTTGCTTGGCAAGTTGCCCAACTTGAGTTTCAAGATTTTTTATGGCCGCGTCATTACTCTTTTGATTGGCCATTGACATTTGCATGAATTGCGTCAATGTCTCTTCTAATTTAGAATTGACGACCGGCAGTTGTTGAGATTGATACGGATTTTGGGGAGGGTTTTGACGGCTAGAAGAACCACCCCCATAACCTTGGTTATGATAATAGTTGCTTCTGGGTTGGAACCCTTGGTTCCCTTGGAATTGTTGTTGTTGTTGTTGTTGAGGGTGCGGTTGATAAGGTTGTTGTTGTCTCGGTTGATAGTCCCGTTGATTGGCCATGTAGTTTACTTCGTCAAAACCGGGAGGTGGACAAAATCCGGTGTCATGTTCACCTTTACACAGTTCACAACAAGCTATTTGTTTAGCTTTTGACGGTTCCCTTAACTCTTTGATTTGTTGCGTTAAGAGTTCCACTTGTTGTGAGATGAGCTTGTTTTGGGCAAGGATGGCATCATTCGTCCCTAACTCAAGCACTCCCGCCTTCTTCAAAGAATTTCCACGACTTTGACTCTGAAGATCATTCAAAGCCATTCGATTGATAATGTTGGTGGCTTCTTCGGCACTTTTTGACATCAACGAGCCACCCGAGGTGGCATCCAACAACGTTTTGCAGTTTGGTTGAAGTCCATTTCTGAAGATATGGATTTGAGTTAATTCATCAAATCCATGCCCTTTACATTTCCTAAGCATGGACTTGAATCTCTCCCACGCTTCATTCAAAGATTCACTGGTTCCTTGAGAAAACACCGAGATGGCCGTCTTTGATTCCATGAATCGGTTATGGGAGAAAAATCTTTCAATGAATTTCTCTTCTAACACGTTCCAGTCTGTCATTACGGCAGGTGTTTGATCGAGATACCAATCCTTTGCTTTACCGAGCAAAGCGTGGGGAAATAATCGTCTGAACAACGGAAGCTCCTGAGCCTGATCCACTCCGGTAGCCAATGCTATCTCATAAAATTTTGTGAGAAAAGCAAATGGGTCTTCATGGTCCATTCCGGTGAATGGACTCCCATATAATAAATTCAGAGTTCCCGTCTTCATCTCAGCTTGCCTTCCTGTTTGGTTGGCAAACTGAGCGGTGTTCCTTGGACTATTGATACATGGAGTAGAAATAGGTGGTGGTGGTTGTGGCTCCATGTTTGGTATGAATGGGTGTGGATTTGTGGTTGAAGAACTTTCTCCTTGCTCTTGGCGTTGTCTAGCCTGTTGCCTCCTACGTCTCGTTTTGCTATTGAGCCTCCTTGCGGTTCTCTCGATCTCAGGATCAAAAAGAAGTTCGTCCACAGGGATTTGCCCTCGCATAAAACGTAAGCTGCACACTAAACCAAACAAATTACAAGCACAAGTCAAAAATTCACAAGCTAAAACTTAAACAACCATTGCGATGCTCGCAATATCAATTTACAATCCCCGGCAACGGCGCCATTTTGTTGAAATGTATATTTCGTGTCGGGTTTTTGTTATCGTATCCACAGGGATTGTAAGATATCACCGTCGTTTGATGGTTGTATTTAATCTTAGCTCAATGTAACAATAGGGTTTTGGTTTTAATCAAGTTATCTTGCATAAAAAGTAATAAGTTGCGGTAAAAGTTATGGTTTGATTAAATGAGCAATATTGTCAAAGTTAGGTTTCAATGATCACTTTGCAGGTATTTGCTCGGTCAACAATCTTATAAACTCCTTTAGATGATAAATCATTTCACAAAGTCCTCTAAATATGTTTCTCTCGAACACACATTGTGAGTTTTGCCATTTTGATCCATTGTTTCTCTCGAACACAATCTATCAAAATGACAACTTTTTGGTTCAACCTTATGGTGAACAAAATCATTCGTTACTATCTCTAGCTAACAAACAAGTTTGGATGAAAACCTAGGTCAAGAGTCGGTAAACATCTCTCGATCATAAACCAACACAAAGAGTTTTAAATAGAAACAAAGTTTTCATCATATATTTACCGTTAAAGAGTTTACATATGAGGATCCTTACATTTACACACAAAGCTAGTAATCACCTACATCTAACCTTGACAAATGGATGACTTAGCTACTCATTTTCATGGTAACTTGGTCGGCAAGTAAGGAAAGAAGGTTGATCAACATCCAAGTCGGATAATCGAAGTTGGATGGGAATCCACCTTCTTTTTGTAGAAGATGGTTCTAAGATGAAGAGAAATGAACATACCTTCGCCTAGCGAAGGACACGCTTCAACCTTCGCCCCAGCGAGGTTGAGAGGTTTTGCTACTGGAATGCTCGCTGGGGACTCGCTAGAGCTTCGCCTAGCGAGTGAGTGCTAGCTGCGTTTTTCACCAAAACAGAATGAACTCGCTACCACCTTCGCCTTCAGCTCGCCTAGCGAATTAATTTGACAATTTACTGGAGCTGTTCGCCTGGAACTCGCCTAGCGAACCACAGCCTCGCCTAGCGAGCAGGCTGATGAAATGCTTGTATTCTTTGGTTCCTTTGCCAAGTTTCTTGTGTCTTTCTTTTCAATTAGTTCATGTCTTTCCTGCACAATAACACACAAATCAAAGGCACCAAGCTTGTTTATCAATGTAATGCATTCCATGTAAAACAAATGTGGTTTTGACAGTTTTAGCAAGGAAAAAGAGTGAAAGATGCCCACATATGATAGCTCAAGTAAGCACTTTTGGGCATCTAACAGACGTGTCCAAGTCCAACTTCCTCAACTCCCACGTTTCCCCACTTCATCCACTAAGGCGCCCCACTTTGTGCTTGTGGCGGGCACCATAGCCTTGTGGCGGGCGCCACAAGAAGGAAACGGTTTCCTCTATTTTCAAGTTGAAGGGAATCCAAGTCAATTCCACTTTTTTTATTTACTTATAAATAGAAACGCGAATTCAGTTTTAGAATCATCCAAACTCAGAGCAGAGGCAAACTCAGAAGCAACTTTGTTTCACTTAGGCATATATTCAGTATTTTATAGTGGTAATCACTTCGGATTGGAGTGTTACTACAATTGTGTAATCAAGTCTGTGATAGAGTCTGTAATCGAGTTTGGAGCACTTTGGAAGGAAGTTAATCCTGCCGCCATTTTCTTTTCCGCATTGCAATTTACTCAGCCCTCCGATTGGAGCAGATTTTTATTACTCGCCTATACTTTATTTATTTCCCGCACTCGCTTTACTTTATTTATTTCCCGCACTCGCTTTTACTTTATTTATTTCCCGCACTCGCCTTACTTTATTTATTTCCCGCACTCGCTTTACTTTATTTATTTCCTCGCACTCGCTTTTACTTTATTTATTTCCTCGCACTCGCTTTAAATTATTTATTTTCCGCACTCGCACTACTTTTATTTACTTTCCGCACTCGCACTACTTTTATTTATTTTAATGCACTTTTACTTTACCATGTCTAGCTAAATTTATAAGGCTAGAATGTAAGGATCGTGATTAAACCAGTAATCCGTACAATTGTTCGTAGAAACACTTAAAGGGCTATTTTAACTTTCAACTTAAGTTTTCCCGCACTTCAATTCCGTTAGGTAAGATCGAAAGCCGTCCAACGTCTTTATAAACTGAATTGTTTTTAACTATTTCAAAAATAGCGAAAGCGCTTTGTTTAGTTCATTAGGAGTTTTTAACATCAAGAAGAAAAGAGATTTTAAAAATATTTTCGGACGCGTTTATAAGTTTAGAGTCTGGTTCGTGAGAACCTCTTTTGGTTAAGAAATCCAGGTTATAATACTTTTCAACTTAGTCAAGATACTATATTTCTTAAAAATAAGTCTACTACTCTAACGCAATGCGCGCCTTTGAGAAACACCATAACGATAGATAACGATAGATTGACACTTGATCTCTGTGGATACGATAATCTTTTATATTACTCTGACGCGTTCGTATACTTGCAAACATCAAGTTTTCCAACGCATCAAGTTTTTGGCGCCGTTGCCGGGGACCAATTTCGTCAAATTTTATTTTCCTGTTGTTATATCGTTTAGACTTAGGTTATTTCCCGCCGGTCGATGCGAAAAACTCGCAGCACCGGAAGTTTAAGCTTAGTATACCCTCTGGCGGACCTGAACGTTACGCTCGCGCACGTTTATTCTTTCATAGAATTAAGAGAGCTATGGCCGAAGATCAAAACCAAAGACCTCTTAAGGACTTCGTTCAACCATCTAACGAAGAACCTAGTTCTAGTATAGTAAACCCAATCATCCCAGCTAATAATTTTGAACTTAAACCATCCCTGTTGCAACTAGTGCAACAGAGACAATTTGCGGGTCTCGCTACCGAGAACGCTAACCAACATTTAAAAATATTTCTTCAATTAGCAGATACTTTTAAAACCAATGGAGCTTCTCCTAAGGCAATACGTTTAAGATTATTTCCTTTTTCCCTCAGAGATAAAGCCCTATCATGGTTAGATTCCCTTCCACCCAATTCCATTACGACTTGGGATAACCTTAGAAGAGTTTTTCTTGCTAGATATTTTCCCCCGAGTAAGACCGCCGTTCTTCGAAACCATATAACTAGATTTACCCAAAACCATGGAGAATCGTTGTTCGAAGTTTAGGAGAGATATAAAGAGTTGTTACGAGCATGCCCACATCATGGTTTAGAAAACTGGTTAATCATTCAAACCTTCTATAATGGACTTCATTATAACACAAAGATGACCATCGACGCTGCCGCAGGCGGTGCTCTGATGAACAAACCTTATCCTGAAGCTAGTGCCCTCATCGAAGACATGGCTCAAAACCATCAATCATGGGGAGTCGAACGAGCGATAGTTGAGAAAAAGGAAGCCCAAGGAGGAGTGCATGAACTAAGCTCTATAGACATGATGCAGGCTAAAATGGACGCATTAGCCCTTAAGGTCGAGCATATGTGCACGAACCCGAATATTGTAGCCGCAGTTTCGTCGGATTGTGAGATATGTGGAACCCAAGGACACCAATCCGCAGAATGCAGTCTATTGAACGAAACCCACTCCGAGCAAGTGAACTACACCCAAGGGAACCCATATTCGAATACCTATAACCCTGGATGGAGGAATCACCCGGACTTCTCCTATAAAAACAATAATCCTATCCAAAATAATGCACCTTCGATACCTAGTTATCAAGCCCCTAGATCAAATCAACCTATGCAACCTGTACCACCAAAGCCGAGCCTTGAGAAAATTATGGAAAATCTTATCACCGCTCAAACCCAACAAAACAAGGAGTTCATGAACCAAAACATTCATGTTAACGAATTGATTACTCAATTAGGAACCAAGGTTGACCAAATAGTTACTCATACCAAGATGCTTGAAACCCAGATCTCTCAGGTAGCTTTAAACGAAGCCCCTCAGACTACACCTGGAGGACAATTCCCTGGACAACCTCAACAAAATCCGAGAGGACAAGCCAATGCCATTACCCTAAGAAGTGGGAACGCTTATGATGAGCCACCAAACCCAAGATTAAGTGAACCCGAAACTTCTAAGGAATGTACCAAACCCCCGGACGAAGTAAAGGAACCAGAGGAATCTGAAAACCCGGAAGGTCGAGATAAAGGAGAAGAACCTAAAGATAAAATTTACGTACCACCCCGCCATATAAACCACCTATACCATATCCCCAAAGACTCAAACAAACCCAGATCAATAAACAGTACCAAAAATTTATTAAAGTTATAGAAAAACTTCATGTAGAAATCCCTTTCGCAGAAGCCATCACCCAAATACCTTCTTATGCAAAGTTTCTCAAAGACATCCTTACCAACAAACGTAGACTTGACGATCCAAAGCCTTTGGAATGTAATGCTATTTCCGAGGACAAATTAGCAAAGAAAGATAAAGATCCTGGAAATTTCTCCATTCCTTGCCTTTTGGGTAATCATGTCATCGAAAAAGCTTTTCTAGACTTAGGAGCTAGTGTTAGTTTAATGCCTTTAGCAGTTTGTGAGAGGTTAAACTTAGGAGAATTACAACCCACTAAGATGTCACTTCAGTTAGCCGATAGATCTGTCAAATATCCGATAGGCATTTTGGAAGATGTTCCTGTTAGGATAGGTCAGTTATTTATCCCTACTGATTTTGTCGTCATGGACATCAAAGAGGACAATGATATACCAATCCTTCTAGGTAGACCATTCTTATCGACTGCAGGAGCCATAATAGATGTCAAGAAAGGAAAGTTGACATTTGAGGTAGGTAACGAGAAAATAGAATTTATACTTTCGAAATTTCTTATGGCACCTGTGATGGGAAACTCGTGTTATGCCTTAGATATCATTGATGAATGTGTTAGAGAATTAGAACAAAAAGAAATTATAAAAACAATCAAGTTACCATCAACCCCCATAAAGGAAGATGATGACTTTAAAGAACCTTACATCAATGATAACCTTTACGAATGTTTATCCCTTACCCCAGATCCTATGCAATGCCCTAAGAAACCAACCTTAGAACTTAAGGAACTGCCTAAGAACCTGAGATACGAGTTCCTCGATGAAAAGATGAACCGCCCAGTTATAGTCAGAGCTACGTTGAGCCAAGAGGAAACGAACCAACTTTTAGACGTTTTACGAAGATATCCCTCAGCCTTAGGATATAATATCTCTGACCTGAAAGGTATAAGCCCATCCGTATGCATGCATCAGATTTCGCTCGAAGAAGATTCAAAACCCTCTAGGGAGCATCAGAGAAGAATAAACCCTATAATGAGTGATGTTGTTAAGAAGGAAGTTCTTAAGTTACTTGAGGCAGGTATAATCTATCAGATCTCGGATAGTAAGTGGGTGAGCCCTGTGCATGTAGTACCTAAAAAGGGAGGCATCACGGTCGTGCAAAACGATAAAGGCGAACATGTAGAAAAACGTTTAGAAGGAGGATAGCGGATGTGTATAGATTATAGAAAATTAAATAAAACAACTAGGAAGGATCATTTCCCTTTACCATTCATAGACCAGATGTTGGAGCGTCTAGCCAGACACTCTTACTTCTGCTATTTAGATGGATACTCTGGATTCTTCCAAATACCTATTCACCCCGAAGATCAAGAAAAAACTACCTTTACATGCCCCTATGGAACCTTTGCCTACATACGAATGCCTTTCGGCCTCTGTAACGCCCCAGCTACTTTCCAACGCTGCATGATGTCAATCTTCGCAGATTACCTAGATGGTATCATGGAAGTGTTTATGGACGATTTCTCGGTTTGCGGATTCAATTTTCACAATTGTCTTGCTAACCTTGAGAAAATCCTGGAGAGATGCGTGGAGGTGAACCTCGTGCTAAATTGGGAAAAATGTCATTTCATGGTGACCGAAGGAATAGTTTTAGGACATATAGTTTCCGAAAAAGGTATAGAGGTAGATAAAGCTAAAATAGAAGTTATAGAAAACCTAAAACCCCCAAAAACCATCAGAGAAGTCCGAAGCTTTCTTGGACACGCTGGATTCTATCGGTGTTTTATTAAGGACTTCTCCAAAATAACTAAACCGTTAACCGGACTTTTAATGAAAGATGATGAATTCATTTTCGATGAAAAATGTAATGACGCATTTAATCTCTTAAAGCAAGCATTAATCTCTGCACCCATTATGAAACCGCCCGATTGGTCAGAACCTTTTGAGATAATGTGTGATGCTAGTGATTATGCAGTTGGAGCCGTTCTAGGACAAAGGAAAGATAAAAAATTACATGCCATTTATTATGCCAGTAGAACCCTAGATGCTGCCCAACTTAATTACGCAACAACCGAAAAAGAATTACTCACTGTAGTTTTCGCTATAGACAAATTTAGATCTTATCTAGTAGGAGCAAAAATTATTGTTTACACCGATCATGCTGCCATTCGTTACCTATTAAGTAAAAAAGATGCCAAGCCCAGGTTACTCCGATGGATTCTATTACTACAAGAGTTTGATTTAGATATAAGAGATGAAAAAGGCACTGAAAATGTAGTAGCCGATCACCTTTCTAGGCTAGAACATCTAAAACCTGAACTAGTACCCATAAATGATGATTTCGCCTATGATAGACTGATCGCTAAAGTAGAAACTATTGAAGACAATAACCTAGATCCTTATGAGCACCCCCAAAATTCCTTAGCAATAAATAATGTACCCTGGTATGCAGATTTCGTTAATTACCTAGCTGCTGATATAGTACCCCCTGATCTTGACTACCACCGCAAGAAGAAATTCTTCCACGATGTGAGAAACTTCTATTGGGACGAACCACTCCTTTTCAAAAGGGGTAAAGATGGCATTTTTCGCCGTTGCGTTCCAGAGGAAGAGGTAAATAATATTATCAAGCATTGTCATTCTGCACCTTATGGTGGACATGCGAGCACCTCTAAGACATACGCCAAGATTCTTCAAGCTGGCCTATTATGGCCTACCATGTGGCATGATGTCTATGCTTTCATTGTCAAGTGTGATAGATGCCAACGCACTGGAAACATTTCAAGACGTGATGAAATGCCTCTAAGAAACATTCAGGAAGTAGAACTCTTTGACGTATGGGGTATAGATTTCATGGGACCTTTTCCACCATCCTTAGGAAATAGCTATATCTTAGTAGCTGTAGACTATGTGTCTAAGTGGATTGAAGTTATAGCTGCACCCACAAACGACACTAGGGTAGTAATCAAACTATTTAAAAACTATATATTCCCTAGATTTGGAACACCACGTTTAGTCATAAGCGATGGAGGATCACACTTTATATCGAGAATATTTGACAAACTTTTAAGAAAATATGGAGTTAGGCATAGAGTAGCAACACCGTACCACCCACAAACTAGTGGCCAAGTAGAAGTATCTAATAGGGAGATAAAACAAATCCTAGAGAAAACTGTTTCTATTTCTAGGAGAGACTGGTCTCAGAAGCTTCAAGAAGCATTATGGGCCTATAGAACCGCTTTCAAAACCCCTATAGGAACTACCCCTTACCAACTAGTTTATGGAAAATCATGTCACTTACCATTCGAATTAGAGCATAAAGCCTATTGGGCCATTAAAACTTTGAATTTAGACTACCTAGCCGCTGGAGAAAAGCGTACCCTGGACATTCATAAATTAGAAGAACTTAGGCAATCTGCCTACGAGAATGCAAAAATATATAAAGAGAGGACAAAAGCCTATCATGACAAAAGAATAGTAAAGAAAAACTTCAATGTAGGCGATTATGTTCTCCTTTTCAACACTAGGTTACGACTCTTCCCTGGAAAGCTACGTTCAAGATGGACTGGTCCTTTCGAAGTATCCAAGATTCTGAGATTCGGAGCCGTAGAAATCAAGAACGATACCTGTAGTCCATTCATTGTAAATGGACAAAGACTGAAGCTCTATGAAGGAGGAGACATTCCAGCATACTACTCGAGCCACACCCTGATTGATCCACCGATTCATACTACTACAAGTGTATAAATTCTAACCGTCAAGCTAATGACGTTAAACAAGCGCTGCGTGGGAGGCAACCCATGGTTTTTCTTTTCATTTTACTTTTTTCGCATTTATTTGCATCTATTTTTATTTTTATTTTATTTGATCTTATTTTGCATTGAGACTAAAGTTTGAATGGTTTGTATTTTCAGGATCACTTTCCTAACTTTTACAGGATGCAGGGTTTTGATGACATGCATGTTGCCTATAGAGACAATGCTCAGAGGGAGCGCTACATTGCTTTATACCAGCGCCCTATGGCACCCACACGTTACCCTGATCAGCATTGTATGGAGGCACTGGGTATCGAGCCTAGTATCCGATTCCTTAGCCACCAGCTCCACTGGGACGAATTTGCTGATGACTTGAGTAACACATATAGGAACCTGAATTTGGAGTTCCTGAGTTCATTCGACTACGACCCATATTCTGGACCAGATGGGTATGCTGCTTTCAGGCTCTTTGGAGTTGAGTACTCCTTCAGCCAGAAAGAGTTTGGCGACTTATTACGTTTCCAAACTACTCCTGATGCTATCCCGGAGACACCTTTGGGATATTTCCTGGGTAAGGAAGTGGAGAAGTTTTGGAATGATATATCAGGTGGCGGAAGCCAGGATCCATCTACACTGTTATCTTATGTCATACATAACCCAACCTTCAGATATTTTCAGATGATATTAGCACATTCCTTCTTGGGAAGACAGGATGCAGAGACACTACTAAGTGAAGAGGAGATCTTCCTATTATTTTGCGCATCCCAGTCTCGCCCAGTAGCATGTGGGAACTTTTTATTGAATAATCTCAGCGGTATCTCTAGATCCACCGAAGGAGTCATCCATGTTGGTGGAATCATCACACAGATTGCAGTCGCTTTGGGTCTGTCTCGTAAGCTGTTGCATCTTCGGACCTACTGTGGATATACTACCATGGACATCGATTTCTGTTTGACCAGAGGATTGATGAGGAGAGCCTCTTTCCACCCATGTCAGTTCCGACTGCTAGTCGACAACGAGGCCATCCATTACTTCACATTGCCAGACCCTATGATGACCAGTGTGCATGATCCAGCGAATTGGAGTTATGCTCTAGAGGGCCAGGGAGAGACCGTTGCGGAGCCGAGATCGCCCCCAGTTGCTGAATACACACCTGCACCACCATCTCCTAGAATCACTGTTCTCTCTAATAATCATTCATTGCAGACACCCGACATACGCACCCAGATTGTTGAGTGCCGTAGAGAGATTGCAGAGCTTAGACAGGAAGTGGCGGACCTGACTTTACAGATATGAGTGTCTGATCTCACCCATGCTACTGAAGCCGATTGTCTATATCAGGAGATCGCAGAGCTCAGGCAGGAGATAGTCGTGCTCCGTGGATCCACTCAGGCAGACAACACCCCTAATACCTGATTTCACCATTTCATTTCACTTTATTTCTCTTTCATATATTTATCATATTTGCATTACTCATTTTACATTATCGCATTTGGATATTATATAAACTACTACTATACATTAGTATTTCTATTTTTATCTATATATGTTTTATATTTTATTTGCATTTTAATTATTTATTTATTTATATTTAATTTCTGTTTTTGTTTTTTGTTTCAGTTTCACTTTTTATTTTTCGTTTTTACTTTTATAAAATTATGCAAGTCAAAGAAACTAGGAGAATCACAAGACAAATGCTATCCAGACCCCTCAAAGCCAAAAGACAAGCGAAGCCCAAACCAAAGGACCAAAATCTGGCCCAGCCAGATTTTGCCTTGTGGCGCCCGCCATAGGACCTGTGGCGCCCGCCATAGGACCTGTGGCGCCCGCCACAACGTCTGTAAATGGTCGGGGCAGACCACTTCCCTTCACCATTTTTGCAACTTACAACCTCCAAAACCCATTTTTTCACCTTGGAAAAAAGCCCTTGAACCCACAAAAAGCTCATACTTTCCTAACCATCGTACCACACAAATCATTAATCCACTTTCCATTTTCGATTTCATCCGCCGGATTTTGTAAAAATCCAACCTTTTCACCAACCACTTCATCTTCTTCATCCACATTTCAAGAGCATTCAAATGGAGTTCAACGGATTCATTCTTCGAGGGGGGAAACCAGGGGAGAGACAAAGAAATATCATTGAACGGTTGCTAAATCGGGAAATTCTCCCGACAAGGTATGTTGACGAAAATTGTCTCTATACTTTAGGTATCTACCATAGCGTTTTTCATTTATTAGACATCTTAGGTTTGCATAATTTCTTTATCAACAAAGAACCCACCTATGAGCGGCTGACAATCGAATTTTTAAGTTCCTTAATTTATATTGTCAACCCTAACATTGCTAGCACAGTCGGTACTGTCCAATTTAGAATGTTTGCTGTTGACTACCAATTTAGTACCGATGAACTAGCCAGTCTGTTAGGGATCCCTCATGGGGAAGGTGCTATTTGTGAGGCCCCTTTGGATTCCGAATGGTCTGTTGAGGTATTTTCCTTCTGGGAGTGTTTATCAAACACTTCCATTAACTCTTTTGAAGGAGTTCTTGCCTCAACTATCCATAACCCGACCATCAGAGTTTTTAGATACCTGTTGGCATGCACTATTTTTGGCCGGGAGAATCCAAATAAGGTTAACGCTAGAGAGCTTCTGTATTTGCAAGGAAGCCTCACAAATAGGAAAATTAATTCGGTTCCGTTTATGCTCGCCCATATGATTTTAACTCTGAAGAAGGCGGGACCGATTTCTTTTGGTGGATTGATTACGTCTATTGCTCGGGCACTTAACCTGAACAATGAGATGGCTACCCTAGACCCCTTACCTCCTTGCACAATTAACTTAAAATTTCTGAGAGACATGAAATTGTGTCGCTCAAGGAGAGAAGGAGGTTATACACTTATGGTTCATGGTGTAGCCATCCCATCTGTTATTCTACCTTGCACTAGACGTACAGATATACGTGATGAGAGGAATTGGACCTACGATTTAGATGCTCCACCTGTTTTGGGTCCTCTTCCTCCTAACATTCCTGATGAGGCGGGACCAGACACTGATGATGAATATGATCAGAGAGAGAGATCTCCCATACCACATGTATCCCCCCATCATCCTTCACCACCACACACCACACCATCTTCCTCTTCTGCAGGTACCACTCCTGGCTTCTATATTACAGAGGAGATGTGGCGAGACCACATGGTTAGAGAGCAGAGGCGAGATGACCTACTCTCTACCATCCAGCAACAAATGACGGATAATATGAACTTCATGCAACAATCACAGCGGAGGACAGACAGGTCCTACGACACTGTCCTACAGTCCCTGCAAGTGATCACCGATACGCAAGCCCGTCAACAATAATACAACCAGAGACACATGGCACTAATTGAAGCCACCCAAGGTTCCATTATTGGTAACCTTCGAGAGGTGAGGACCGCTCAGGATGCCCTGCAGGCGAGGATGGATCAGAGAGACCGTCGTCGTACCCGATCCTGTCGTCCACTTCAGGATGGCGAGGGCACTAGTGGTCAGCAATAGGTTGCCAGGTAACTCTTCCCTTATCTTATTTTGAAACATTGGGGACAATGTTCGATTTAAGTGTGGGAGGAGCATTTATCATTTTCCTTTTATTTTCAGTTTTATTTGCTGTTTTTTTAGACTGTTTATTTCCTTTTAGTTGTTTAATTTCCCTTTTAGTTGTTTATTTTGCTTTTTAGTATAATGCATGAGTCTGACAAGTCACCAAATATAGTAGATCCTTAGTATAATCCTACCTCCCCATACCTTTAGCCCCACCAAAAGTTTTTTGCAAAAGAAAATAGTGTTATTTCGAAAGTTTTCAGGTTTTAAGGACATGTTTTGAGTAAGGATGCGGTGACTTGGGAGAACTTTGCGAAACATCAGTATCTGTTTTAGCACCATAAGCTTCGTAAATATAGGAATCATTCCCGAAACCCCATATACCATGGCCTTAATCATCATTTCCGTATAAGTCCTTAGTAGTTTATCTCAGCAGTCAGCTCCAGCCTACGCATCCTCTACGTAGGGGACCGATGCAAATAAGTGAATGATCCAGAAAAAGAAAAAAAAAGCAAAAAGGCAACTCCGGTATAGGTGACCCTCACAAAGTCATTTAAACCAAAGAATTGTAAAAAAAAATTGCTACAAAAAAGAAAAAGAAAAAGAAAAACAGTACTCACTGCTAGTTGGTTCAGAGGTATCTGGCACTGAACTCGGTAGGGCGGATTACGATCCGATCCCCCACAACTACAGTTGGGTCCAATAGAAGGGTTTACACATATTTATGTGCTAGAAATCCCAAGCTCTGATCATAATCACTAACAGGCCATTCTACTATGAAGCATGTACGGATAACGGGCTTAATGTGATTGCGCCTGAATGAAAAGGACACAAAAAGAGATGAAGAGGCAGGCCTAGGTATTGTGGGATAATATGGGTTGGTTAATATAGGAATGAAGTTTATGTCCGTATTTGCAGATTAGTGTCATCATGATACCCTTAGTTCACTCAGTTAGTACCTATCACTGCATCCCGACTTGAACTTAGAATTTCTACCTGAAGCACTCGTTTACACAAATTTTATTTTATGAGCTTTTCAATGTTTTGCTTGAGGACAAGCAAAGGTTTAAGTGTGGGAGAGTTTGATCACACTAAAATTTACGTATTTTTGACTCCGATTTCACATGCATTCTAGTTGTTTTATTATCATTTTATTGCGTTATTGGTATGTTTTTCTTTGTTTACAGGTTTTTACTTTAATCGGAGCCCCGATCGAGAAAAGGAGTGAAAAAGGGCTAAAAACCCTAAAATTCAGCATTTTGTGCTTATGGCCTACCCCATGGCGGGCGCCACAGACCAAGCCATGACGTGTCCAAGTCCAACTTCCTCAACTCCCATGTTTCCCCACTTCATCCACTAAGGCGCCCCACTTTGTGCTTGTGGCGGGCGCCATAGCCTTGTGGCGGGCGCCACAAGAAGGAAACGGTTTCCTCTATTTTCAAGTTGAAGGGCATCCAAGTCAATTCCACTTTTTTTATTTGCTTATAAATAGAAACGCGAATTCAATTTTACAATCACCCAAACTTAGAGCAGAGGCAAACTCAGAAGCAACTTTGTTTCACTTAGGCATATATTCAGTATTTTATAGTGGTAATCACTTCGCATTGGAGTGTTACTACAATTGTGTCATCAAGTCTGTGATAGAGTCTGTAATCGAGTTTGGAGCACTTTGGAAGGAAGTTAATCCTGCCGCCATTTTCTTTTCCGCATTGCAATTTACTCAGCCCTCCGATTGAAGCAGGTTTTTATTACTCGCCTTTACTTTATTTATTTCCCGCACTCGCTTTTACTTTATTTATTTCCCGCACTCGCCTTTACTTTATTTATTTCCCGCACTCGCTTTAATTTATTTATTTCCCACACTCGCTTTACTTTATTTATTTCCTCGCACTCGCTTTTACTTTATTTATTTCCTCGCACTCGCTTTAAATTATTTACTTTCCGCACTCGAACTACTTTTATTTACTTTCCGCACTCGCACTACTTTTATTTATTTTAATGCACTTTTACTTTACCATGTCTAGCTAAATTTATAAGGCTAGAATGTAAGGATCCTGATTAAACCAGTAATCCGTACAATTGTTCGTAGAAACACTTAAAGGGCTATTTTAACTTTCAACTTAAGTTTTCCCGCACTTCAATTCCGTTGGGTAAGATCGAAAACCGTCCAACGTCTTTATAAACTTAATTGTTTTTAACTATTTCAAAAATAGCGAAAGCGCTTTGTTTAGTTCATTAGGAGTTTTTAACATCAAGAAGAAAAGAGATTTTAAAACTATTTTCGGACGCGTTTATAAGTTTAGAGTCTGGTTCGTGAGAACCTCTTTTGGTTAAGAAATCCAGGTTATAATACTTTTCAACTTAGTCAAGATACTATATTTCTTAAAAATAGGTCTACTACTCTAACGCAATGCGCACCTTTTTATAAGTGACAATAAGAGGGTTTGATTAGGGAGTACAACTCAGTTCTGAATACGCGAAAGCGACAGTTCCTGTTAAATTAGTTCTTTTCAAAGTAGGAAACATTGCCCATAAGTAGTTCTATTAGCAAGCACTTGGATTATCAATTGATTACGTGAATTACATTCGACCCTGTCTTTATTAATTATATTCTATTTCAATACTTTACTTTTTATTGCACACTACAAAACATTTATTTTGACCGCCTTTGATAAACACCATAACGACAGATAACGATAGATTGACACTTGGTCTCTGTGGATACGATAATCTTTTATATTACTCTGACGCGTTCGTATACTTGCGAACATCAAGTTTTCCAATGCATCAACTACCTTAATTGAAGAGTGTTTTCCAGCACACACACACACACACACACACACATACAAACACATACAAACACACATACACACACACACACACACATGCACGCACGCACGCGCACACATACAAGATGAATAGAAATAAGACTGGGTTGTTCTAATTTTCTTAAATAATCCCCTGAGATGACCTCTGAGTTGATTTGGAGTTGAGTTGTTAGAGTATTAGTAGAAGGGCAACAATTTGTTTTTCTGTTGTTACATGTCGCATCACCTGAGGGCAAGTAATGATTCAAGTTTGGGGGTGTGATAACCCACATTTTGGGAGTTATTACAAGCCCTAATACTTGGATATTTCCATTTGTTTTACCATTCAATAGTTGATTTTCATTGAATTTTGCTATTTTTAGAGTAGTTTAGAAAGGGCATAACATGTGCCCTCTTTTGTAGTTTTCATGTGTTTGTTGCTTTTGAAAGGTTAGTTTTGATGTGGTCAGGCATGACAACCTGGGATAGCAACTGGTACCTAGAGGAAAGAAGCAGGCTATAAGCAGCAAGAGAAAAGAAGAAACACCAATTACATTCCTAAGGCAAATGTGGCAGCAATCTACATTGGTAGGAGAGATAATTTGAAAGGATAAGAACAAAGAGATAGAATACAAAATTTAAGTGAGTAGTACAACCACTAAGCATGTAATGCACCACAAAAAAAAGGATAGTGTTTCCTACTCCTCTACACCAGTAAACTGCCATTCTACACTTTGTCTCTCACTATTGTTTGTACCTGACTCCAAAGTTGTATGAATGAAAAGAAATGGGCGGAACTTTTATGATTATATTTTGGGCCTAATTTGATTTATTCTCAAGCCCATGATCCAAAACAATTTTAAAAACCCTAGTTGAAGCAACTATAAAAGCAACTTTCAAAGAAGGAAGAGGAGTTCAACATTTTCTAGAGAAAAACACTTAGAAGAAACCAATGAAGAAGTGAGTTGAACATGAATATATATTCTTACTCTCATCCCTTCAAGTAACTGATACTGATATTTGGCGCAACAAAAGTTGTCTCTTGGTGATTAACCATTTCAAAAAGACGAAGATGTTTCTCTTAGATTGTTATTTCTTTTTCATCATGTGTTTGAGAATGATTAGCTTAAGAACCAATATGGTTGTATGTACTAAGCTCACTATAAGCTAAACCTTTTATTTTGAGCAATGAGAAGTTAATGTAATGTATTTTTTATATTAAATGATGTGTTGTTAGTGATTTGTTTTATCATGTGTTAAATTATTATATATATATATTTGCTTCCTTGACTGATCAACTTGGAAAAAGATAAAATTTTGATGCTGTGAGATATCCAACAGCAAGCGAATTTCATGATAAAAATGGTTGAAAATAGTAGGATAAAGATATTAACGAGATTAGCTTATTAGAGATAAGTGGATACAACCATAAAGGACTTTAAGAATAAAACCATACATGTTTTTGGGTTACAAGTGAGGCTTATAGATTTGTCCCCTTGCCGTAAAGTATATGATTTTGATGATGTAGAGATGCACCCTTAGATCACTTTTCGACCTTTCTTGGCATGAAACAACACATCATGCAAACATAAATGACCAAATTATATTAATGGATCATTGCCTAAAATGCTCTCTATTATTTAACTCACTTAATGTATTAACAGTATTTCACTATCGTTTGCTACTAAACTGAACCTATGACAACCATAAATTGTTTTATTCTCGCTCAGGATTTTTTTACAAAAGATAGATTTTTACAAAATAATTATATGTTACTTTCCACTCCCTGTGGGTTCGACATCCCTAATACTTTATCACTTTATACTTAAAACATACATGTCTACTTGCATGTGACATCACACGTTTTTAAACAACAATTTTGTTTTCACTAGTTGGTAGATTAATTTGTCTTTAGACAATTTAATGTGTTAGATTTTGTTTTTTATCCCACACGTCATATTTCTTGATGTGTTTATTATCCCACTAAAGGGAACAATCTAAGTTTACAATTTATGACTATGTGTTCTAAATGGGATATAAAAAATATGGATTCAAAAAATTTGGATTATGGAAAAAAAGATGCAAGCAATTTTGATTCAAGAAGAGTATGTAGAAGAATTGAAAGGTGAGGTATTGATACATGTAAGCCTAACATAAGAAGGTGGATCAAGGATCCAGAATGTTATTATCACATGTGTCCAAGGAGGAAATACTTTGAGACTTTTAAGCTAAAAAAAAGTGGATTCATTCGACTCGGTAATAATAACACTTTCAAAGTTCATGGCATTAGGATGGTTCTCAAGATGTTTGAAATCCATGAGTTACTTTTATTCAATGTGAGGTGTATTCTTAAACTCAATTGAGACTTGTTGTCTATAAGCATGTTTAATGATTTAGGCTATTTCACTTGAATCGAACATGGAATGTTGAAAATTTGGTATGATACATTGATAATTACTAAAGGGTCTACAATGTGTAGTTTGTATGTTTTGGATGGTTTCATTGTTACTGGTAATGCACCATTAGCTAGTAAATTATTTTATGATAAAACCAAAGTATAGCATTTAAAATTAGGGCATGTTACTAAAAGAGGTTTGGTTGAAACATCTAAGTAAGATTTTCTAGGTAGTGAGAAATTAAACAAACTAGAATTTTATGATCATTTTAGACAAGGAAAACAACATAGACTGGAGTTTGGGATTGGTATTTATATTCCTAGGAGACCGTTTGAGTATGTTCACTTGGGTCTTTGGAATTCGACAAGAGTGGCAACACACTAGGTGGTTTATATTTTAACATTATGATTGATGATTTTTCTAAAAGAGTGTGAGTTCATATTTTGAAACATAAAAGTGACACCTTTGAAAAGTTTAATGAATTTTGTACTCTTATAGGAAATCAATTGGGAACTAAATTGAAAGTTTTAAAAAATAGACAATATCTAGGATTTGTTTCAGAGCATTTTAATGACTTACCCATAAAAAATTGGGGATGAAGTTGTTCTACTGCATCTTACTAAATCAACAAATGTCTATTCACATGAATAGACTTCCAGACGCCTATAGAGTCTTGGAGTAGAAAACCGGTAAACTATTCTAATTTAAAGGTTTCTGGAGTTTTAGCATTTTTTCAAATCAAGCAAAACAAACTTGATAATAGGTCTGTTACGTGTATCTTCATTGGTTATCATAAAAATTTGAAGGGATACAAGTTGTGAAATATGGAACCTGGAGGGTCAAATATTATCATAAGAAAGGATTGTATCTTTTGATGAGACTCGTATGCAGATGAAGTAAAAAAGACCCGAAGGAGAAAATTTTAAAATTAAAGTTGGATAAGGCACAAATTTATATGGCGGTACATATTAATGAGACTAGAGATTAATACATCTTTGTATTGGTCGAAGAGAATCCTAGGGAAATGGTATCTTCAATGTGATGAATTTCTTCAAAATTATGTTTTTTGAGTAATGGTTATTATAGTTATTGAGAAAGTTATTCTCTATTGTTTTTAAATATATTTATGATATCTTGATTGAAAGATCTAACAAGGAAAAGACTGGTAAGCTTAAGGAGACTTTAAATGAAGACTTTAAAATGAAAGACCTTAGTGACGCTAAGTGGATCCTATGGATAAATATCATAAGAAACCGTGAAAGAAGTAAAATTTTCATATCTTAATCTAGTAACTCAAAGAAAGGGGTGGAAAGGTTTAGAATACTTGATGCTAAAACCTTCAAGATTCTTTTAGGTCATCCCACCAAACATTCAATTATGTAATGTTATGGCACCAAATAAGATAAGAAGATTATGGTGAGTAGTTCATATGAAAGAGATGTTGGGAGCATCATGTATGGGATAGTTTGCAGTACACCAAAGTTACCATATGCCATTAGAATAGTAAGCCAGTTTATGGAGAACTCAATCTAAAATCATTAAGAAGCTTTGAAATGGGTGTTGATGTCTCTGAATGATTCATTGAAGGGTTGTTTTAAGTAAACAAATGCACTTCGAGGAAAGACACTTTTTAGGTGCATAAATGTGGACACTAGAAAATACTTTTTTTATTTTTGTGTTTACTTTATTTGGTATGCTGTCAGTTGGAAGGAAAATCAACAATCCCTTTAAGAATTTTCTACAAATCAAGCGGAGTACATTTCCTTAGTTGACGGGGTTAAGGAAGCCACATGGTTAAGAGGTATGATAAGGGAGATAAGAATCACTCAATAATGTGTGACGATACATGTTATAATCACAATTTATTCATTTGAAATCCTTTTTCACTTCATTAGAGATATGATTAAGTGAAAGAAGATTATTTTAATTCATAAGATTTCATAGGAAGACAATATGGATGATGTGTTCTCCAATTCATTACCTAGGTCAAGGTTTAAGCATTGCTGAGACTTGATTAATTTTGTCAAAGAGTGATTCAATCTTGGAGAGATAGGTAAGATAGTTTGGTGGGTAAAGTTACATCAAAATTGTTTTTTAAGTAAAATGAAGATTTTTGGATAGTTCCTCAAGAAAACTCAAACGTGAGGTGTTCTAGAAAAACATTGGAGTTCGGGAGATGGCTTTATGAAGGATTTTGGTTATGCCTCGAACACGAATAGAACTAAGTATTTTTCTCGAGGCCAATAGTTTTATTAGAACTTGGTACTTGTTATGTTTGTTTTTCAAAAATAATAAAGCCCTTAGAATAACTAGTATGTTTAACGAAACATTAAGTGTGACTTTTTTTACACAACATTAAGTGTGACTTAATCATGAGATCTCATTAAACATAATGATATAATTCTTAAAATATATGTAGTCGAGCTTTATTGTGAAGTGAGATAACGTTAAAGTATTGGGACTATTAGATTGATAGAATGGTGATAACATTTCGTGGATCATGGATAAAAATATATCAAGTCTTCACATATGTATGAATATTAGGTGTAACATTTATACTGGATTGACCCGTCATGAGAATACTACATATAATGTTATGTAAGTGTTATAAGTTATTCTCAAGGTTATAATGGTGTATATCACCATTCCACCTGAAACTACTACGGACCTTACATGTGGAATCAAATACTTTATTGTCAATAAAATATTGTATGTAATAGAATGACCATAAAGATGGTTGATGAGTACTCTACAAATCATATTGAGGGATATGAGTGACCTAAAGAGAATTTGTTCATCCTATGTAATAAGATATATGTCTAAGGGCTCAATATTAAACAAAAAAAAGGTGACACAGTTTATGCCTTGTGTTCAATATAGACATGAGGATTATGAGTAATTGAACATATAAACATTATCATTGAAATTTTTTATAATATCATATGAAATTTCGTTGACTTGGGTAGCAATGATGTGTTGCTAGATACAAATCACTACTTATTATATTAAATGTGTGATTTGATATAATTGTTAACATCATGAGAACCTATAGTCACACACATAAGGATAAATTAAAGAGAGATAAAATGAATAAGTGAAGTTTATTCAATTGTGCAGTATTGCGAAGCGCTAACATTAATTGGAGAAATATGATACACCGTTAGAGGTGTACGTCAACCAGTTTGGAATAGATTTGGCCAAACCCAATACTCAAATCACACAGGCTACTCTAGTTTGGAGGATGTAAAATAACCACTTATTACACCATTTGTCTGGTTTGGACAAACCCACTAATTTATGGATTTGATTGAGTTTAGTAGTGGGTTACCCAAATAACTTTTTTATTTTTAAGTATTTCATGACTAAATGATGAGTTATTTTTTTTTTCATAAAAATAACTCAACATTTTAATTTATAAAAAAACATAATAAAATAATAAATGATATTATCAAATAATATAAATCATAATAAATACTTGAAACAAACTAAAGTTGCATGATGTAAAATCATATTAGCATCAAAGTAACAAAAAAGTTAAACATTCAAAATTAGTTAAAGTCATAACTCATTTAAATATTAAGTGTTCAGGAGACTAAAATTGTAACAACTAAGTCAAAAATCATTAAAATTGTAACAAAAAAATGTTTGATTAGTGGGTCAATGAGGTTTTTTAGGCGTGGGTCCGGTTTTATCTAGAACTCATTTTTAATGGATTTTTTAGTTTTTAAATCCATATCCACCTAATTGCCTAAACAACCCAACCCAACCCATTTTTTTGTATTTTTCTGGGTGAGTTTGGCTAGAGGTTAATCCTACCCATGTACACCCCTATACACCATAAAGTAAGATGTATTTAAGTGAATTACGAAACAACGTAAGGTACAATGAGCTTAAGAGGAATACAAAACATCGTAAGGTACGATGCACTTATATGGAATAAGAAACACGGTAAGATACAATACACTTAAGTGAAATACAATACAATGCAAGGTATGATGCACTTAATTAAGTTTGTTTAGCTTGCAATCCATACAAGGGGTACCATAAATATAACCATTATGATGAAGTTTTCTCACTTGATTAAATTCAATTTGTGAGACCTTAGTTGTAATCTCTCTCTCTCTCTCTCTCTCTCTCTCAAAGTCTTCGTTCATAGACGTTTGCACTGAGATCGATGGCATTTTGTTCGTGTATACTGAGTAGAGACATTGTTTTTCAGTGCTCGTGATCGCGCTTCTAATTCTACATAAATCATTAATCACCATAAGAAGTAACCAATTTATTAATTATTTCCATTTTTAAGGATCAACTAAGGGGAAATTTGCTTCATTTTATATTGTGATTCCTCTTCAGTTGTATCAAAGTCACTAACAAAATCATGTATAGGATAATTGTTTATTTTTGTAATTTTTTCTTTATTCTATTAAAAAACATAATTATTTAAACAATAATAATAATAAATAAATAAAATATTTACATCATGTTTTGTATAATATGGATGTTTGATGTTGACTATGCCTCAGAATCCAACATTTGTTTGGTCAAACAACGATATTTCGATCACCCATAAATGATACAAATATGATTGATCAATTTATATATGATATAAATAATTCTTGTGCAACGTAAGTGTATTTGATATACTTTTTTTTATTCCATTAGATTAGTGTAATAATTGTCATTCCTTTGATTGATCAATGTTTCTTCTTTTTCATAATCCTACTACGGTGAAACAATGACATTTTGAATAATCATATTGAATAATCGATCGTTATGTTTTTATGGTATGAAGTAGTTGCATTAGGGTTTATGATGGTGCAAGAGTTTTGTGTTAAAGAGTTATATAATTAAGGTTTATGACGATGTAAGAGTTGTGTCTTTAGGGTTTACAAAAAATATCAAGTGTCAATGTGAAAAACGATGTTGATTCGAAGTGAAATGTTTAGTAAAAGTGTGATCAATTGCCAAAGTTTAATTTAATTTATTTAATTAACCAAGTTTATTATTATTCTCTTGTGAGAGGAATTATGACCTTAGTTTTCTCTTATTTTGTTTTGAAATTTTAAATATGACATGAGTGTCGTACTTTTTTCTCTAATCTCTATATGCAACTTATTTTATCTTCTCATTCCCTCGTATGTAAAACAATTATTCTTTTGTTTAATTTAATTGATAAATAGAATAAACAAGATCAAAGGAGAAAAATCATGGAGGTCTGATTTTGAGAAGTATAATTTGTTCTTGGATTTAGCTTAGATTCTCTAATTGGCTCGAGGAAATAATTATGTTACACCCATAACCATATCATTTTATCATATGCATCCTGATGCATGTGCGAGATAATTTATATGATAAATAAGAAGGTGAAATCAATTTAATTGCAAACTCCTTTAAAATAAATATTCAGTTTAAACTTTCCAAAATTTAGAACTCATCATGACTAGTATCGAATAATGTAGGTTTCGCCCACTACAAGGTACATGTTCTATATTAGAAGATATGATGTGATAAATGTAAAATTAAATGTCTAAAACTTTAGGTTTAACTTAACTAAACTTATTATAATAAGATTATATATGTTAAGAAGCAAAAGTTGGAAACAATTCATATGATGGATTAAAATAAGGAGTTATTCGCCCAAATAATAATATTCGAGAGTTGTATTAGATAAAATTGAAAGGAGTTCCTACCTAAATAATTTAGTTTTGTGTAATTAGCATACCACTAACTTAAAACAAAGTGAAATATGGATCTCAATCCACTTGAAAATCTTCCAACGGGATTTTTCGAATCAAATGTTGAGGGTCATTTGCTTTGAGTAAAATAGTGGGAGCATAGTTAGTTAAAGGCCTAATTGAATTTGTTTTAATGATGCTTATATATTCATTGTTTTTAAATTTAGATTAACATGTCAACAAACACATAAATAACATTTTGCGATAAATCATTGACAAGGAAAAATTTTCTAGATTGACATAGAAAATTGAGGATGTCCTCAAACATGAGAAAAAAGTTATATGTCTTAAAGACACGTGTTCCAGAAGAGAAACCTCAAAGTTCTTCTTCTAAGGAAGATACAAATGCTTATAAGAATCATGTTGATAACGCCTTAGAAACTACCTTCCTTATGTTGGCTACCATGAACTCTAAATTGCAAAAATAACAAGAGAACATTGCAAAGTTTGATATGATGAAAAACCTAAAGATGTTCTATCAAGAGAAGGCTATGAATGTGATAGAATTTAAGTTTCCAAAGCCCTTTTCAGGGTAAGCTAGTTAAAGGAACCCCTGTAGATCCCCATGTACTCAAGATGATTGGTTATGTGGATAACCTTGAAAGGTTGTGGTTTCCCCTTGAGAAAGAGCGTGTGAGTGATTTGATCTTGTAATCATTGTTGGAGAGCTTCAGTCATTTTGTCCTTAATTTTAATATGAAAGATTTATAAGTTCAAAATTTATGTTAGATACATAGGAACTTATTAATTTGTTTTTATAACAAATCTAATGAAACCCCCTTATTTATAATTGAAAAATGATTAAACTCTTCTCTGAACATTTTAACTATGCATTTATGAAATATAGACAAAAGGATCAAGAAATCAACAAAAACAACACAAGAGACCAAACCAAGGACTTTTCCCGACAAATCAACGCTCGCTAAGCCAAGAATACAAGCGTGCTTAGAGAGAATATGTGCATATTTGCTAAGCCATGAAACACGGTCGCACTTAACGAGAAATGGCGGTTCAAAAGTTCAGGGTTAAGTTACTTCAAGGTGAAGCTAGGCTTTGGTGGCTCATGGAGTTTGGGTGGTTCGCTTAGTTAGCGTAGGCGATAAAAATTTAAGCATATGGTAGCTAGAATTACTTAACCTAGAAGAAAGTAGGCGTGCTAAGAGAGCCTGGGAAGTACTCTTAGCGAACCTATCTTTCTCAAGTCTATAAATAGGGGCGTCAGACCTTCATTTGAAAATTTCAATTAAGTTCAATTCAAAAATATTGGATCATATTTTGTGGAATTCAAGCAGGTTCCTTAGCGAAGCTAGATTCTCAACACAAATTACAAGAGGAGAGAATATGATAGGAAGATCAAGGGAAGAAACGTTGTCTGAGAAATCATCAACAAATTCTTTTCAACTTCATTCTTCAAAGGCTTAATTGTAAAGCTACGATGAGTAAACATGGCTAATTTTCTCTTTTGTTGGGTTAGATGTAGTTGTCATGTTACTTGTGTTTTGATCCTGAGCATGGTGTTGCATGTAATTCTTCTTAAGTTTTAATATTAATGGATTCTTCATTCTTAATGCTTGTTTTAGATTAGCTACCTAAAACATGTTTTCATGGTATGACTTGATATTCGAATGGTACTGGTCATTACTAGATCAAAGTCTATCATCTATAGGATGCTAAAGTCTAGACATAGATTTAAGTTTGATATCCTACGAATAAAGATATTGGTGAAACATTAATATTTACAATCAGTGTTGAAACTTAATGTTGACATATTAGTTAGTAGGATGAGAAATCTTCTATTAGGTAATATGATTGATCTCATCTAGTTGACTCAAACTTTAGTTGCAATGAAAGCAACAAGCTGAAATATTAATAACTTATTAGAATTTCATATTATTGGTCACAAATGCTAAATAAGAACATGCCAATGAAGTCTAACCCCAACAATGTTTTCTCACTATTGAAACACCAAACGTTTATTTTCAGTTATTTAACTTTTCAAGTATTCCCCCAACAATCAGTCTTCTGATAAACCAAACTTAAAGTAGTAGAATGGTCTTTGAAACACAACCTACCCTTATAGAGACGATAAAAATGCAGTTTTTATCTGCATTGCATAAAAAACATTGCGAAAGTTTTTTTTTCATTTTAAGTTTTATATTTATATCTCTTAATATTTGAGCATATTTTTGTTTATAGTCACTAACCCACTAATCGTGTTAGCTAAATCTATTACTTGTTTATACAAGGTAAGGATCTAGTAGAACAACTTTTGTTTAATCCCCAAAACAAAAGAACTGCATGTAGAAACAACAGTAAGAAAAGAAAGAAAAAGTTGCAAGCCATGTTCCAAGATATATAAGAGTTATTTGTTTCAAAGCAAGAAACCATGTATGATATAGACAACAACAACAACACCAATCATGAAAACAACAATGATAACAATGGAAACATTGTTGATGGCATGTCATGTCATAACAGTCTTATACGTCTGGTACACATAGCTAGACTATAAAGGAATGTCTGTCAAATGGAATTGAAAATGGGATTGTTAAAAATTCTTTATGCTAAACCTTTTGCAAGATTACACCATGAGGACCCATATACACACCTCTTGAAGTTCTACAAAAATTCTAGTTCACTAGGAGCTCTAGAAACTAAAGAGGAAGAAGTATTTCGGAGATTGTTTCCACATTCATTGATTGGAAAAGCAAAAGAGTGGTATATAGACCAAACAAAATCGAAAATGACAAATTGGGATGCATTCGAGGTAAAGTTCTTGAATAGATTCTTCCCTCATAACATATTCATGGAAGTAAAGACAATAATAACGATGTTCTCCCAAGGTGCAATTGAAAATCTTTATGAAGTATGGAAGAGGTACAATTATATGCTGAGAAGATGTCCAAACAATAGTTTCGAGGATCTTACACAGATCCATATCTTTAGAAATGGATTAAACAACAACCAAAGTTGTTGCTATATGATATTGATGAAGGTTCTCTTATGTCAAAAAGCCCAAATATGCAATTGAAACTATTGAAAGAATGGTGCTCATTGATTATCAAGGAAAACATAATAGAAACCACTCTCAAAGAAAGAGTGGTATCATGGAATTTAATACCAATGATGTTATTCTGGAACGAAAAAAGTTATTGACACAAATAATGGATGAGATGGAAAATGAGTTATTTAATCTACCACAACAATTGAAGGAAATGCATGAATCACCATAGCAAAGGAAAATTGCATTTTTCAAATTATGAAGTGGTGATCATCGAACTGGATTTTTTTCCTAACTGGTGCAGAAGTTAACTATGTAGGCAACCAATAAAGGCTTGGACAATATTCAAACGACAACTTCCTAATGAATAACAACTTTAATCAAGGATGTAGATTTGAAGTTGGTCCATCAAATAGATAATATTATCAACATTATACAAAAGAACCCCCACAACAAGACAAAGTAATAAACTTGGAGGAAATGCCCAATCAATTTATGCAGGTGTCTCTTGCTAGTCACAAGAAGGTAAAAGCCTTGATAAGAAACCTTGAGACACAATTCCTCCAGTTAGAAAAAAATTTGACTGACCAACAAAAAGGAACATTCAATGATAATACATAGACGAATCCAAAATATAATTGTAGTGTTGTTATTGATGATAAAATCATTGTTTTTATAGTCAAGGAAGATGAAACAAAAAGTATTGAAGAAAAAAATCGCAAAAGGAAAGCTGCGAGATTACTCAACAAAATCTACCCCAGAAAGAAGTAAATCCAGGTGTCGTCATATTTCATGTATCCATTAGTGACATGGAAGTTGAAAATACACTCATTGACTTGGGTGCAAGTGTAAACATAATACCATTGTTAGTGGTAAAGAAAATCGGTGACCTCAAAATATAGCCAATTATAACCACTTTGCTGATGGTGGACAAAACATGCAGGAAACCCATGGGAACGATCAATGATGTTCTGATCAAGATTGACAAGTTTTCATTTCATGCAGATTCTATTATACTAGATATCGAGGCATGCCCTAAAATACCTCTGATTCTGGCAAGACCATTCATGAAAACAAGAAGAATGTTGGTGGAAGTGGACACATGTCAAGTAAAGGTCAAAATCAGAAACCATGAGGTATGATTTAAGGTCATTGGTATCACGTAATACTCACAGTAGACAAGCTATTAACGTTAAAAAAGTGCTTGTAAACCCATTCCATTTTACAATTTTTCTAATTAGTTTTTCAAACTCTATCAAATATCACAATGGAATAAGAAAAATGCGAAAACAAAATAAAGGGTAACTCGCTAAGTGAACCATGGCACATGCCATTTATCACTTAGCGCCCCCAAGTTGTAAAACTTGGACATCCTTCGCTTAACCATGACTCTCTCAACTAGCAAAGAATCAAAACTCTAGAATTCAAAAAGTCACAAATACTCGCTTAGCCAACTATAACTCACTTAGCGAGAGATTCGCTTTAAAAACTTGGAAAACATGTTTTAACTTAAAATCAACATATCAAACACTTTCCCACACTTTCTCCATTACACACACATGCGAAAAAACCTAGAAACGATAAGAAAATGCTCAAAGGAAGAAAAAAACACAAAATCAAACTCTTTAATCCGGTTCAAAATTGCCCATGCATGTCACTTCACTTTCTACATTATGATTTAAATGATGACATAGTAGTGAATTAGGGATAATCTAAATTGATTCACTATGTAATTCTACTATTTAAAATGAGAACATGCAAGTGGCTTTGAACTATTACATTAAACTGAGCAATATGTATTTTGTATACTTTGAACTTCTAGTATGCTTAATACAATGTCTCTGCAAAAAAACTGACTATAAAGTGGAATGAATACATTCATTACCTAGTTAAGAACATGAAAGGCCTAAATTTCCATCATTTGTGTCAAAATAACACGTGAAATGGGAAAGTTGCAATTATGTACATTTAATCGTTTTATCCAAACAATTTTGCAAGGCTTATATGTTATTGTTGACTATTGTAGATGGCTTCAACAAAATCCACTATTGAAAGAAAAATGCAAGCTATTAACATAAGATCCTCTACTAAACCATTTTATGAACATTGGTTTAGAAATCATCATTATGAATAATTCTATGTTGACTTTGAGGGCCACAAAATGGTTCATGAATGGATATCGGAGCTAGAAGATCCTGATGACTATTCGAGCATTGTTCAGGAAATCAATGCTAGAGGTCAGAGTGTTTTAGTTCACTCTATAGATCACGTAAACATAGACATAATCTGAAAACTCTATGTTAGTTCCAAACAAATAGAAGATACCATGCTAGACCTTATAGATCTATGTGCTTGGAGGTATAAATCTGATGATCCTAATGTTGACAATTATTTTGATGTTTTGATGACAATAACATTGTAATATAGTCATGGGGATATCTTCCAAATTCTTACTTCTTCATGATGGTGACTAACTTGAATATATATAAAGTCTTATCGAAATAAAAGGTTCAAGGCTTTTCTAGAGAGCTTATCATATTAGTGGTTTATCGTGCCAAGATCCAAGCCATACATGGAGATTTTGAACTCATAAAGGCCAAGGCATGATGAATTAGCTTGAAGATAAATGGATATGTTTGCAGATGACTTGGAAATAGGCCTAGGATTAACTTAGGGTTAAGTTCAAACTTGGTCAACTGTTTGACCAAAAGTCAACAATTGACCAAAAGTTAACAGTTGAGCAAAAGTCAATTGTAGGTCAAACTTATATTTTTTTCATGTAATGTCCATTTTGTTTGTACTTGTACTTGTATTTGACTTTGAATTTGGACTTGTATTATATTGTATTGGCATTAATTTGTAATGATAATTTTTTTTCAAGTAATGGATAAGACTTCCCTGCATTTTTACAATTTTAATTTTGAATCCTCTTTCAATGCTTTAACCATGTAAGAACCGAAATGTAATGATCAACTGTCAATGAAAAAATCAACATGACTTGTCAACAAAATTCAACCTTCCATGATTAACTTTGTTGACCAAAGGCCAACTCTTGCATGAATGTCTTCAATCTCTTCCTTTTCCAAAACTGCATCCAAAATTTGTCATAATCCAACTTGAATAATAAATTTCCAATAAATAAGTCAACAAAAGTCAAGCTTCATAGTCGACTTTGACCAAAAATTAATTGAAGCACACTCTTTCTTCTTTTCCAAGAAATAATCCAAAATGACTTAATCCATAAGTAAGCACAATAAAACCCTAGTCCATGAGACCAATAGCATACACTTGAATTTTACAACATCTTATTCCATAAATAACAATAAGAACACCAATCATGGTCATCTGATCAAATCACTAATATCCTAAGATGTTGAAACAATCTAGTTGAAATCATGATCCTTTCGAGTGATGTTTGAATGATATGAATGAATCTTAAATGCATGATCAATAGGCATATGTATGCAAATGAACAAGGTCATAAGTCGGATGAATTGAATGAAAGGGTAGGGAAAATTTTGGGGTATGAAAATAAGCACAAATTAATTAGACATAAAATGAATAAGTGAAGCCTATTCGATTATGTGGTCTTGTAAAGAACTAGCATTAATTAGAGAAACATGGTACAACTTAAGGTACAATGTACTTAAGTGAATAATAGAACACCGTAAGATTCAATGAGCTTAAGTGGAATATGGAATATTGTGTAAGGTACAATACACTTAAGTGGAATACAGAACCCTGTAAGGTACGATGCAATTAAGTGGAATATTATACACTGTAAGGTACAATGCACTTAAGTGGGCTTGCTTAGAACCCTTGTGTTAAAGTTTTCTCACTTGATGAATTCAGTTTGTGAAACCCTTGCTGTAATTTATCTGTGTGTGTGTGTGTCTCTCAATTCCTAACATCCAGCACTGAGATTGAAGGCATTATGTTTGTGTAAACTGAGTAAAGGTGTTGTTGTTGGGTGCTTGTGATTGTTCTTCTGATTATGTATCAACAATTAATCATCACAAGAGGTAACCAATATATCACTGATCATGTTCATTCATAAGGATTTGCTAAGAGAGAGAGAAAATCCGCTAAGTTTTATATCGTGATTTCCCTTCAAATAAGAGATATGATTGGGGGCTTCGAAATCAATCAAGAATGGGTTATGATACATGTTATAATCAAAATTTAATTAATTTGTCTAATCATCAAGTGCATCATGAGAGGATAAAGCACACTTACATACTTTTTCACTTCATTAGAGATATCATTTAGTCAAAGGAGATTATTGTAGTTGAGAAGATTGTATGGGAAGACAATACAACAAATGCGTCCACCAAGTCATTACCTAGGCCAAGGTTCAAGTATTTTTCATAATTGATCAATTTTGCCAAAGAGCGATTCATGCTTAAAGATAAGCAAAATGGTTGATAGATAAAGTCGCATCACCATTTTTTTAAGTCATGATGAAGATTTATGGAGAGCCCTGTAACACCCTTCTAAAATACCCCAAATATTTAATTAGAATAACAATATATCAATCAGAGTAATTATGCAATTAAGGGTGTCACACAATCATTTCACACCATTCACCATAATAACTGTCATGCTCTATCATTAATTCAAAACATAAAGCATTTGCACAATACGCAGCGGAATAGAAATCAAATCAATCATGCAAAACATGTAACACATTACATGTAAAATTATTCAACAAGGTAAAACATCCCGTCCCGATGTTACATCTATCAGAGCATGACCCACTAAGGAGACTACACTAGACTCCAAGCACTAGCTTCTACTCAATCACTGCTCGTTACCTGAAAAATAGTTGTAAGGGTGAGTTCCTCAATCGATATAAAAAGCATTATAAAATATCATGTCATGTTAAGTAATTTGACACATTAATCACCCTAATCACATCACACATTCAGTAACGGCACCTCAACTCAAACGTCATACCCAATATCAACACAAGCACCACTGCTCAATTAAATTAAATACTCATACAACAAACCAACAAAATGCAACTCTAATGAGACTCGACTCGTCATGCATGTGGTACCATTTGGAGTAAAACTCCCAACTTAAAATTTGCCAATTTAACGAGGCATCAAGGCTTAAGCCTTCAACTTTCAACTTTTGCCAATCCAGGCCAACGTGGTGTGAGCAAAGCTCCGACTTAATGCATATGAATTCCGACAACATGATAACAATAGCAACACAACAATGTCTTCAACATAATCAACTTATAATCAACTTTGACATACACGACTTAAATTCCGACAACAGGATAATAATAGCAACACAACAATGTTTTCAACATAATCAACTTATAATCAACTTTGACATAAACTAAGTACTATATAATTCCATTCCAAAACGTACACAAGATTCAATTATCAATTTTTTTCTCTTTTCCCACAGTGTTAACCGGTTAACGCCCTGGGTTAACCGGTTAACGCAGACAAAACACGCTTTCTGGCAAAACTCAACAGTGTTAACCGGTTAACGCCCTGGGTTAACCGGTTAACGCAGACAGAACAGCAATATTTCCACAACTCACAACAGTGTTAACCGGTTAACGCCCTGGGTTAACCGGTTAACGCAAGACAGAAAGTTGTTCCTGCGCTAACACGAAGCAGAATGCAGAATTCTCCGCATTTTCCGCCGTTGGAGGACTTCCGGACCTCCGATTCCAATTCCGTAAAAAGCGATACGCTCGGGGAATCACGACTCACACAATTACCGATTCAATCACAGCTTAAACACAGTTTATTCATCACAAATTTTCAGCACTCATCATCCCAATTAGGGTCAATTCAACGGTTTATCACTACCCATTACATGTTAATGTATAATACCCATTAAACGACGATAAACCCCCCTTACCTGAATTAATCCGGCGAATCTTTAAGCTTCAAGCTTTTCTCTTCTCCAACCTTCTTCCTCTTGCTCTGCTCTTTGCCCTTTTCCTCTTTTCAGCCGCTTCTCTGCTTTTCACGTAAAACCCTCTTTACCAAAAAAAATGGAACTCTTTTTCCTTATTTCCAACTTATATATTTTCCAATAATTATTATTCCAATAATAATAATAATAATAATCCAATAATTCCAATTATTTTAATTAAATTAATAAATATAATATTAACTTAAATTAAATAATTATCTTATTTTTATCGGGGTGTTACAACTCTCCCCCACTAAAAGAGTTTTCGTCCTCGAAAACATACCTCAAGCGAATAGCTCCGGATAAGACTCCTTCATCTGACTCTCAAGTTCCCATGTCATGCTTTCGCCCGCAGCTCCCGACCAAACGACTTTAACCAACACAATCTCTTTTCCTCGAAGAGTCTTTGTGTCACGATCTTCAATTCGTACAGGCTTTGTCTCCATTGTTAAATTATCCCTCACTTGCACATCATCCATACTAACCACATGAGACGGATCTGAGACATACTTCCGAAGCTGCGACACATGGAATACATCATGCAAATTCGAAAGATTAGGTGGTAATGCCATCCGATAAGCAACTTTTCCAACCCGTTCTAAGATTTGATACGGACCAATGAAGCGAGGAGTGAGCTTTTTAGACTTCAAAGCCCTCCCAACACCGGTCACAGGCGTGACTCTCAAAAACACATGGTCACCAGCTTGAAATTCTAATTCCTTCTTCCGCTTGTCATGGTAACTCTTCTGCCTACTCTGAGAAGCTTTCATCTTCTCTCGGATAAACTTCACTTTCTCGGTAGTTTCTCGAACTAACTCTGGTCCAAGTACTACACCCTCACCAGATTCGTGCCAACACAACGGAGTTCTACATCTACGACCATACAATGCTTCAAAAGGCGCCATTCCGATACTAGAATGGTAACTATTATTATATGTGAACTCGATCAATGGAAGATAAGTGTCCCACGAACCTCCTTGTTCAAGAACACAAGCTCTCAGTAAGTCCTCCAATGACTGAATAGTTCTCTCAGTTTGGCCATCAGTTTGAGGATGATATGCCGAACTCAACCTCAACTTAGAGCCCAACGAATCTTGCAGACTTTTCCAAAATCCCGATGTAAACCTCGGATCTCTGTCCGACACAATACACAGAGGAACACCATGCAACTTTACAATTACTCGGATGTAAATCTCTGCCAACTTCGCAATTGGGTAAGTGATGTTAATAGGTATGAAGTGAGCCGACTTCGTGAGCCTATCAACGATCACCCAAATCGAATCATGCCCTCTTAAAGTAGCAGGCAACCCCGTTACAAAGTCCATAGAAATGCTATCCCATTTCCACTCTGGAACTTCCAACGGTTGCATCAACCCAGCAGGCTTCTGATGCTCAATCTTCGACTTCTGACAAGTTAAGCACGCATACACAAAACGAGCCACATCTCCTTTCATTCCGGGCCACCAAAATATTTTCTTCAAATCCTGATACATTTTAGTAGCTCCTGGATGAATACTCAAACTGCTTCTATGACCCTCTTCTAGAATGCTTCTTTTCAAAATCGCGTCATCAGGAATACAAATTCTTTCCCCTAATTTTAGCACACCTCTCGCATCAATCTTAAAGTCACTCTTCTCTGATTGACCACAACGATTAAGGATATCTACTAATTTCACATCCAATTTCTGTGCCTCTCGGATACTATCCATAAAATCATTATTAATCTTTAGCATTCCTAGCATCACACTCTGCGGTGTTACTTCGCAAACCAAACTCATATCACGAAATTGCTCAATTAATTCCAACTCCTTAATCATCATTGCTGACACATGCAAGGTCTTTCTACTTAAAGCATCGGCCACAACATTTGCTTTTCCTGGATGATAATTCAACCCGAAATCATAATCCTTAAGCAATTCTAGCCACCTACGTTGTCTCATGTTCAGCTCTTTCTGATCAAAAAGATACTTTAAACTTTTATGATCGCTGAAAACTTCAAATCTGGAACCATAAAGGTAATGCCTCCAGATTTTTAGCACAAACACCACAGCAGCAAGTTCAAGATCATGCGTAGGATAGTTCTTTTCATGAATTCTTAACTGTCGCGACGCATAAGCAATTACTTTATTATTTTGCATGAGCACACCTCCCAAGCCCATCAATGAAGCATCACAGTAGATTATAAACGGTTCCTCCGGATTTGGCAAAGTCAAAACCGGCGCCGACGTCAATCTCCTTTTTAATTCATTAAAACCCTCTTCGCACTGAACATCCCACACGAAAGCTTTACCCTTACAAGTTAATTTAGTCAACGGGAGTGCTAACTTAGAAAATCCTTCAATAAACCTTCTATAATATCCAGCTAACCCCAAAAAGCTTCTAATCTCGGTAACCGACTTAGGAGTCTCCCATTGCAATACAACTTCTACCTTGGAAGGATCTACAGCAATACCTTTTCCTGAAATTACATGGCCGAGAAAACTGACTTCTCTTAACCAAAATTCACACTTGGACAGCTTCGCATACAATTCCTTATCTTTCAAAACATCCAACACTAATCTCAAATGTTCCTTGTGCTCTTCTTCGGACTTAGAGTAAATCAAAATATCATCAATAAATACTACCACAAAATGATCCAGATAAGTATGGAAAATACGATTCATGTATTCCATAAATACTCCCGGCGCATTAGTCACACCGAAAGGCATCACAGAATACTCATAATGTCCATACCGAGTTCTGAACGCTGTCTTCTGGATGTCTTCATCTTTCACTTTGATCTGATGATAGCCCGATCTCAAATCAATTTTACTGAACACACAAGCACCCACTAATTGATCCATCAAATCATCTATTCTCGGTAGTGGATACTTATTCTTGATCGTTACTTTATTCAATTGTCTATAATCGATACAAAGCCTCATACTACCATCTTTCTTCTTTACTAGCAACACTGGAGCTCCCCACGGTGACACACTTGGTCTTATAAACTTCTTCTCAAGTAAGTCTTCCAATTGCTTCTTTAATTCACACAATTCAGATGCCGACATTCTATACGGTGCCATCGAAACAGGCCTAGTACCAGGCACCAGATCAATAGTAAATTTAACTTCCCTCTCTGGCGGCACACTAGGAATTTTATCAGGAAAAACTTCAGGGAATTCTTTCACCACTAACAGTTCCTCTATCTTAGCTTTACTCTCAACCGACAACGTCGCCATCAAAGAAAACATCTGAGCTCCCTCTTTCATTAATTTTCGCAATTCTCTGAAAGGTAATAAGTCAACTCCTTCCTCTTCAGGAGTGGAAAACCTCACCGACTTATGATGACAATTTATATGAACATAATTATACTCCAACCAGTTCATACCAAGAATTACATCCATCCCACCCAACGGCAAACATACTAAATCAACATAGAAATCTTTATCGAAGATCGACAAAGGACAATTTAAACACACCAAGGAAGTAGTTGTTGATCCCTTAGCTGGGGTCTCAACAATCAATTCACCATCCAAAGCGGACAATTTTAAACCCAGTCTTCGAGCACAGTTAGCAGAAATAAAACAGTGTGTAGCACCGGTATCAATAATAGTAATTAAAGGAGTACCATTTATGAAACATGTACCTCGGATAAGTCTGTCCTCACTGGAGGTTTGAGTTCCGGTCAATGCGAACACCTTTCCAGTTTGAGATTTCTTTGGCTTCTGACACTGACTTCCAATATGCCCTTCTTCGCCACAATTAAAACAAATCATTTCCTTGTGCTTGCAATCAGCTATTGCATGGCCAGTCTTACCATAGCGAAAACACCTCTTTACTTCAGCAGTGCATACATTACTCTTATGACCAGCCTGACCACATTTGAAGCAAACTATACCAGCAGGAGCACCTCCCCTACTAGTCCTCTGAGCCGGAGCAGCTCCTTGTTTCCCTTTTCCCACTGGAGCATCATACGGCTTGCCACGATTCTGATGTTGCTTGCCCCTGCGGTCACTGACAATCTTGTAATGAGCATTATTGTCTTCTTCAAATATCCTGCAGCTATCCACCAATTCAGTAAAAATGCGTATCTTCTGATACCCAACAACCTTCTTAATTTCAGAGCGCAGTCCGTTCTCAAACTTGATGCACTTTGAAAATTCAGCACCAGCACCAGTGTAATGAGGATAGAATTTGGACAACTCCACAAATTTTGCAGCATAATCAGTGACAGACAAGTTTCCTTGCTTCAGCTCAAGGAACTCAATTTCTTTCTTACCACGGACATCCTCCGGATAATACTTTCTCATGAATTCCCTACGGAATACATCCCAAGTAATGACTTCACCTGCCACGGTCAACCTCTCGTGAGTCTCTAGCCACCAGTCATCAGCTTCGACTGCTAGCATGTGAGTACCATACCGAACCTTCTGAGCTGGAGTGCAATCCATAACACGGAAGATTCTCTCGATCTCTTTCAACCATCCCAAGGCTGCATCTGGATCATGCTTCCCTTTAAACACCGGCGGATTCTCTCTTTGAAAAGTCGCCAAGCTACGTGATCCAGCATCTCCACCAGCATTTGGCAAGTTCTGCACAGCTTGTGCCATCGCTTGCATTGCGGCAGCCATTGCAGCGTCATTCCTTCCAGCCATTTCAACTTATCACCACAACACAACTTAAAAGTTAGATTAGTAACAATACACAATTGTTAGACAGTAACGACACGACAACTGGCCGGACAGACCAACCTGCTCTGATACCACTAATGTAACACCCTTCTAAAATACCCCAAATATTTAATTAGAATAACAATATATCAATCAGAGTAATTATGCAATTAAGGGTGTCACACAATTATTTCACACCATTCACCATAATAACTGTCATGCTCTATCATTAATTCAAAACATAAAGCATTTGCACAATACGCAGCGGAATAGAAATCAAATCAATCATGCAAAACATGTAACACATTACATGTAAAATTATTCAACAAGGTAAAACATCCCGTCCCGATGTTACATCTATCAGAGCATGACCCACTAAGGAGACTACACTAGACTCCAAGCACTAGCTTCTACTCAATCACTGCTCGTTACCTGAAAAATAGTTGTAAGGGTGAGTTCCTCAATCGATATAAAAAGCATTATAAAATATCATGTCATGTTAAGTAATTTGACACATTAATCACCCTAATCACATCACACATTCAGTAACGGCACCTCAACTCAAACGTCATACCCAATATCAACACAAGCACCACTGCTTAATTAAATTAATACTCATACAACAAACCAACAAAATGCAACTCTAATGAGACTCGACTCGTCATGCATGTGGTACCATTTGGAGTAAAACTCTCAACTTAAAATTTGCCAATTTAACGAGGCATCAAGGCTTAAGCCTTCAACTTTCAACTTTTGCCAATCCAGGCCAACGTGGTGTGAGCAAAGCTCCGACTTAATGCATATGAATTCCGACAACATGATAACAATAGCAACACAACAATGTCTTCAACATAATCAACTTATAATCAACTTTGACATACACGACTTAAATTCCGACAACAGGATAATAATAGCAACACAACAATGTTTTCAACATAATCAACTTATAATCAACTTTGACATAAACTAAGTACTATATAATTCCATTCCAAAACGTACACAAGATTCAATTATCAATTTTTTTCTCTTTTCCCACAGTGTTAACCGGTTAACGCCCTGGGTTAACCGGTTAACGCAGACAGAACATGCTTTCTGGCAAAACTCAACAGTGTTAACCGGTTAACGCCCTGGATTAACCGGTTAACGCAGACAGAACAGCAATATTTCCACAACTCACAACAGTGTTAACCGGTTAACGCCCTGGGTTAACCGGTTAACGCAAGACAGAAAGTTGTTCCTGCGCTAACACGAAGCAGAATGCAGAATTCTCCGTATTTTCCGCTGTTGGAGGACTTCCGGACCTCCGATTCCAATTTCGTAAAAAGCGATACGCTCGGGGAATCACGACTCACACAATTACCGATTCAATCACAGCTTAAACACAGTTTATTCATCACAAATTTTCAGCACTCATCATCCCAATTAGGGTCAATTCAACGGTTTATCACTACCCATTACATGTTAATCTATAATACCCATTAAACGACGATAAACCCCCCTTACCTGAATTAATCCGGCGAATCTTTAAGCTTCAAGCTTTTCTCTTCTCCAACCTTCTTCCTCTTGCTCTGCTCTTTGCCCTTTTCCTCTTTTCAGCCGCTTCTCTGCTTTTCACGTAAAACCCTCTTTACCAAAAAAAATGGAACTCTTTTTCCTTATTTCCAACTTATATATTTTCCAATAATTATTATTCCAATAATAATAATAATAATAATCCAATAATTCCAATTATTTTAATTAAATTAATAAATATAATATTAACTTAAATTAAATAATTATCTTATTTTTATCGGGGTGTTACAAGCCCCTTAAGAAAACTTAATATTTTAACTTTTTCATTCTTCCTCAAACGTGAGGAGTTCCGATAATGTAAAGTCAAATCTTCAATGAATATGTTTTGATGAAGACAATCCATAGTGTGAAGACATGATCAAATGCTAAAGTGTGGAAGAAGTTACTTAAATGACTATAGCATGGATGATTGAATAAAATGGTAACTATGGTGTTTCATAGTTACATATAACCTTAAGTTCTCAAACTATCTGAAATCAATCCATGACATCTCTCATAATTCATGTCTTTGCATTTTATACTTAGACTTTTTTTGCATAGTTTTTAAATTGAAAAAACCATTTTCTAAGCCAAATAATTGATTGCATGGATGCATTAATCGATTGTCATCACTCAAATTTGTAAATTTTTTAAGGTCATCAATCGATTGCATGGGATGAGCAATTGATTGACACTAGTTCCAAATTCAAAAAATTTCAAACGTATTAAAGAAGCAATCGATTGATCATTCTTCTCAATCGATTGACACTGCTGATTTTTGAAAAAATACTTTTGTGCATAGCATCTTTTTATGGCACCTTCATTATATCTTTTCAAATCAAAATAACACATTATCATAAATTTATCAAGAGCTATGTATTGATTCAAAAGGTTTAAGTGACCATATAAATAAAAAGTATTTTATCTGATCAAACTCACATCTTTCAAAAAATTATTTCCTGAGTATTTCAATGCATCTCTCACTTTCAATCTTCAAGAACTTGTACATTATTTTTATATTCAAATAATATGAAATTTCTTGAGCACTTAAATATATATTGTGGTATACGATATTTTTGAAAGGGAAGAAATTCTACAAGTTAGGATTTATTCTATTCTACTGCACAAAAACTTACCTGTATCAAAAACTCAATATTTGTGTATGTATCTTGTTGTCCATGATTGTTGGAAATAAGAAGGTTGGAAAAAGAAAGTGTGTTTCTTTTTCTATATTGTAAAGTCACAAAGTCACAAGGTGGTTTGTCTTGGTGATTTAGTTAGAAGCTTGTGCATATAAGTTAGGTATAAGCTTGTACAAAGTTCTAACCATTGTAAAATATCTTACAGTGCTAATGGGATTAGACGTACTCTCAGATTGTAAGGGGAATTAGTATAAATTTCAGGTGTTCTTTATTTTTCTGAACTTTACTGCTTTCATAGCCGAACAACAATCCAGTAAATAAAGATACACTCACTCAAAAATCCATAATTTTTTAAAATATCTAATTCACCTTCTTTCCCTCTAGATGCACTCAATACTTAAAACACTGAGAACTTGTTTTTCTGAAGAATTTTGGTTATGCCTCAACCACAAGGTATCTAGAAGAAAAGTGAGTCGTATTGTCTCGAAACCTGTGGGATGGTTTAGGTTTTTTTAAACCATTTTTTTTAGAGAAATTGAATTTTCTTATAAGAGAAGTTTAGAGAGACAAAGAGAGAATTTTTTAGGGTTTATTATACTAAGAGTTTGTAATCTTTAGAGGTTGTCTAAGAGTTAGGATTTATAAGCACTGGTTCATGTATATCAAGGATGAGAGATTGAGTTATGAATTGGGTAAAAAAATATACGTTCTTATAAATTTGAACTATTTTCATGACTCTTTATTAATCTCTTAATTTAAGACTCTTGATTAATAGTAGATCAAAGATCTATTTTCTCCTCCGTAGTAGATCATTTTGAATTCACCTGAAAAAATAATTTGTATGTGTTGTTTCTTTATCTTATCCTTGCTATTATGTTTTGTTTGCCCTAATTAGTATTGTTTTGTCTTATACATTATATCATATTTTCTTGTGTGTTTCATCTTCAATTTCAAAATAAAATCATTATTTTTTTTACTTGCATCTAGAACTTAAAATTACTTATCCCATTGAATCATATTTCAAGGTGACATATATCACTTCATTCTATTTGACATCTCGAACCACCAACAATCTAAGTGATTCAAATCACATTTTACATAATACAAATAAACATTTTTTATCAAATTGATTAAAATCATCTTATGATTGAAAGTGAATGGCCTCCCTCAAAGAATCCTATATCTTGTGTCATATGAATAATGAAATAGTGTTCATAACCCACCTCCTCAAATATGAAAACCGTCGTAAGTAGATGATATCTTCATTCGACCCGCCAAACATCTTAGTACAACAACTTAAATTGAAGCAATTAAGAAGTGTGGAAGGAAGTAAGCCTCAAAGTCAACTAGAATATTGATAAGCAATTAATAAAAAGTTGTCACAATATAGAATAATCAATAATTCGTAATGAACAAATAAAAGTACAAAAACATTAGACGTGGCCCTAAATAAGAGAAAAGATATCACTTTAATGAGTCTATACTAGATAACACATCATTCAATTAGTTAAAGAGACCAATTCCTAACTTCAACTAAGTGTTAGCCACTCATAATTTATCAAATAAATGTCTCTTCTTCCTTAATTTTCTTACCTATAAACTAAGCAAATTTCAGTTGAGACACTAAATAAAGTTACATAAAAGCATTACTACTTTTGGAAATCCATGTTATGGGTTTTGATGTGTTGAGTGATGTGCACCCCTTGACATGATTCTTCAACCTACTCCACTTTCATATTGTGGGAGCTTATCTGTCCATTGCATCATTAACTTATGAATGAACTGTCATTATTAAATATTTTCACACATATATGTAACATTGTATTGGTAAGTATATAATATTTAAATATAGTAATATTATCAATTATATGACAATATTTTATAATACAACCAAGTGAGACAAAGGGCATTGATAGAAATGAATATGATGAAGATCACCAATAGATGAGCATAGAGAGAAATTATATTAACAAAAGAATTTAAATAAAAAACAAATGTAACAACTTTACAAAAAATTCTTAATTTACTAGTGATTTATACAATATTTATTTGAGGTATAATTAAAATTAAATAATTAATAGTATTTTACAAATATATAATATTATTTATTTTAATTAGTACATTTTTATATATTATATTTTTCCTTTGTTACACACTTGAAGATATTATGTTATACTTTGATTTTTAATTATAAATTTAAATATCGATTCACATTAGTTATTAAATATTAGAATTTGAAAAATACAAATTTTAAAAAGTCTTTTTGATAGGTTTATTATTGAATAATAATTACAACCTTTAATTCAAGTAAAAAAATCAATAATAAACACAATATTTTATACAAATAACAAATAAAAAAAATTCACTCAATAATTAATTTCTATCAATTCCAATTTCTGATTACAATATATATATATATATATATATATATATATATATATATATATAATATATATATATATATATATATATATATATATATATATATATATATATATTATATATATATATATATATATATATATATTATATATATATATATATTATATATATATATATATATATATATATATATATATATATATATATATATAATATATATATATATATATATATATACTTTTAAAAAACAATGGATAACTCTTTAATAGCTTAATATTATTTATCAATACACAAAAGCATAGTAAAGAAAAGAACTTTTTATATATGTGGATTCTTACGATAAAGTAAAATATACTATGTTACTATATACTGCATTAGAATCATTGAATGCATTATCCATTAAATCAAGTTTGTTACCAATTCTTACTAACTACAAAAATTCTTAAAAGGATTTGCTTTTCTATAGGTCCATACATAGCGTTAGATCTAACAAGAAGTACTTATTTAAACTTTTTAATATATAGATTCTGATTCTTTATCCATTGATAGCACCAATAATCAAAGTCCAGCAAAGCAACCCTAAATAGTCGAGACCATTAACTAAGCTTCTTTACATAGAAATGTTATAGTTTACTTTCTAATGTTTAAAGTTAAAGCATAAGATAACATGTGATTAGTGGCTAAAAATACTAGTTTTAATGGGGACCTATTAGAGTAGTTCACAACCATGTGAACATAACTAATTAGAGATTAGAGTAATTAAGGCATACAACCCTTAAATAGAGGGTTTTAGTCCCTACCACATAACATCTTTTGTAGTTAACAGGTTGTCGTATTTGTCACCAATAATATTAATACGTGTCGAATGGGTATAGTGTAATGACATTGTCATTGATTCGATGTGTTTTTGGATTTATTTATTTTGTCTAGGTTTGAAAAGGATTGATTGATTTATTTTGAATTTGGAATTATTATCTTAGTTTTGTTAAATAGTACGAATATGTACTTGTGATATTTAAAATTGAAAATGAAATTGAACGAATTCTAGAAGGTAGGGATTAGTCAAGGTAAGTAAAAAACTTAGGATGATGATTGAATGATATGTTATGACATTTTATTTGGATTTAAGAAAGCCCAAAAAATGGGGGAAATATGTTTTTAGAGTTAAATTACGAGGAATGTTTTTGTCAAAAATCTAATTTGTTTTTAGGTGTGTATAAAAAGAAAAAGACATATAGTATGGGTAAGCATCATATTTGAACACCAAGTTAGTATTATAATTATGATATATTAGTCACGTTATGTTTCATTTTTTTTTTTTGAAGATGTTAGATTATTTATTTTTTATATTTGAATTTGTAATTTTAAAAAAAGTATATCATTCTATTTTTCTATTATGAAACTTTTGAAATTACTTATTACTCATATTACTTAGATTACATGATTAGAAAAATATAAATATTAATTTCAACATCAAATTTGAAACTACTAATAGAATAATAACATAATTTATCTTAAAACAAATATTTAAACACCTAAATGACATAGACAAAGTATCATAGACCTTCATACATTACTTCCACCAATCCTCCTTCTTTGCTTTTTGACCAATTTAACGCACAACATCTCTGAAGCAAATCGGTAATGAAAAATCAAGACATCACCAACCTTAAAATTTTTGGATTTTGCATACTTATATCAACCATTTCCAAGATACATCTCTGCATTTGGTATTTTTCCTTTAAGAATCTCACAGTCATAATACGCAATTTCATAAAGGTTTATCAAGGTTAGAACATTGTGGTCCGCATGTAGCCCGTTCCTAACAATCCTAGTTTGAAAATGCTAAAAAAATTGAATGTTCAGTCAGTTTATAAATAATCAAAATGTATGCAAACAAAATATATTAAAAAGATAAACATGTAAATGCAATTCAATATTTTATATGAATTATCACCATGATATTTTTCTTCCCTTTGATCCTCTTGTAATTTATTTCTCCCAAAACAACTTTGCATTATAATATTGTATGTTTGGGATGCGAATGATGTGCATTTCCATAATTATCATTCTCCTAATGTACCGTAATATCTTCTACATTTTCCTAATTGGAATTTATTTCAGGGAGAAAAAGATATGGCTCAGCACAGTTTTGAGATTGTTCATGGTCGAGTTGCATCTCCATACCCCCTATTATTTCCATCTCTTCCTCCATCGTATAGAACGAAACACTGCATGTTTAAATTGGTTAAGAAAAAAAATGTCTTGCAGAATATTGTTTGTTGGAGAAAAAAAAGTATTTGAAGAACAATATGTTTGGTTTCTAACATGTTTGAAGAGGAAGAAGATGTTGAATGTATTGTGCAAATTTGTTAGCATTTGATATATTAAGATAAAATATATGGATGTATATATTTTGTTTATTTCATGTTTGTCTGTAATATTTTGTCAAAATGGAATATGGTTGATTATAAATAATCAACATAATCTTTTGAACTACAAAATCATTATTGATATCTTCATAATTGTCATTTTTGTAATAATGAAGACCATTCCCCTATACTCCAATATTTAATATATACTCAAAAGCCTCCTCGTTAAGAGATAAATTTAGTTATGCAAAATCAATTAGAGTGTAGTTAATGTCATAAAATGGATATGGTATTAAATGTATGACGTAATAATTGTTTACCTAGTAAAATAAACCGTCAATATTATACTTCCTTGAACGCAACTTGGGAATATTCAACAAATTTATTACCTTGTGTTTAATATGTTACCATCTATATTCCTCCATATCAAGGCAGCTGACGACCTTCTCAACAATCTAAATCTAATATTAATAAACAATTTTGTTGTTATCAGCAATAAAACAAAAAGTTGAAATCAATTTGAGTTAATAATTCAGAAATAGTTGTTTAGAATTACAAAACAAACAGCACAAAGTTAAAATCCTTTATACGAATTCTCTAAAATCTACATTTTAAAACTACAATACCATGCCTAATAATTGTAAACATCTAATACAAAGCTTTCTGAATTTTGGAAATTGTAACAACAAAGACTTAAAATAGAATTTTGAACTGAAGGGCAGTATTTCAATAGTTTGGTTCTACCTTTACTTTCTTTGGTGGTTTGGTCCCCAAGTATTGTATATATCCAACAATGTCATAGTTAACATCGATATCCCTTGAAACAGATGAATTCACTTTAATTGGAGTCACATCATTGTTAAAATCAAGTTCATTCTCTCCACATGCGGACATTGAATGCTACATAAAATATAAACAGATAATCAAGAATATAAATGGTGATAAATGTAAAAAAATGGAAACAACCCATATGAAAATGCCAATGTTTTTTACTTATAGCAGATAAATAAACATTCTCTTCATTGCTTACAACATTTGCATTATGCGATTTAGACTAAATATAAAGAAATATGAAAATATAAAATATATTTACAACAACAACATTATTTTATTTAGTACGGAAGATGATGTAACCTACAACAGAATTTAATTGGGGATTTGCTTCACATGCAAGAACCTTTAGACTTTGGGGTTTAGACTGATTCTGAACAGAGATGAAGAAATAATATAAATTTTTATTCAAACTGATAATATATATGAATTCGTGAAAGCTAAAATAAACAATTTCATGATATACCTCATAGTTGACGTAGTCATTTACTATCTGATTAACAATTGATTCATTGGTATCAAGCTTGTGAATCAAAGTTTGACTAAAGTTTGGTTGAACCTTAACTCTAAAGTCCATTTTCTTGTTTAATAGCGAATCAAGCTCATTAGGATACACCATAGGACCGTCTTCTCCTTCCTACGACAATTGATGTCGAATAATTACTCTTATTAATCGTGAATAGAAAATCATTTAGTAATTTTAATTGAAACATAAAAATATTTATACCTCCAACATTGCTTTGCGCATATCATCAGCTGTTTTGCCTATGATATTCTCACAATCATTATCCCAGAACATAAAACGATAATTTTCATCTCCATCTCTTACATAAATCTCAACCTTATACATGTGACAATTTTATCTGATTTTTAAAATAATTTTTAAATTATGATAGAATAAACCTGTTGAACTGAATTACAAACGTTATAAGATAACCTTGTGTTTACCGTGAAAATTGATAAACAGCCGCTGGTCTTCCAAATCAAAGATACTTTGGTTACTCACAGGATCGACCAAATTGATCCTAGGACATGCGTTATTGTTGAAATTATATTTGGAAAATGATGAACACTTCGACAACATTCATGTTTGAAAATTGTTCATTTAAAATGTTTTTAAAGAGATAAATTGTATAATGTAAAGGAAAGTACAATAAAGACGCTTGAAAATAACTTGCAATGGAAGATAAATTCTGGAAAAGTATAAATAAACTTTAATTGAAATGTAAAAAACTGGTGTTATCAAACGTACATTCTCAATGACATTATTTTCTCAATACACTAGATACTTTGAGTAATTTTGAGTATTTGTATAACAATTGAACACACATAAATCCTAACATTAAGACCCTTATATATACTAAGTTGAAATAACCGCTACCAACGGCTTTTCTCCCAGACGATGATACGTCGCGCTCGGCATGTCTTCAATCCATCATAATGTTCCACACGTCTTTTCTTGAAACTGGATAAGGATAAAATAGAGTTATCCTTCTTTTATTCAAATTCAAACATCTTTGTCGAACGCAACCTTAATATTGCCTCCTTCGAATTACCACTATAAACTTAGAAATATTTCTAAGTCTCATACAACATCTCCCTTTTATGCAAAGATCATTTTGACTGGACTTTTCAAACAATGCTTTTTATGTCGAAGTCCAGAACATCTTCAAAGATATTTTCTTTTCTTTTGCTCATTGAATCAGGCTCGATGTCGAAACTTCCAGCTAACAAATTACCCCTAAAAATGTCTTTTTCGACATAACAAACAAAAGGGCATTTTTTGAAAATCCAATTCAACGTCACAAACTGTTCACCTGCTATGACATCACGGCTATTATGACAAATTTTAGAAAACGTCTCTTCAAAACCCATGTGAAAATCTGTGTGCAATCATCATGCCTCCTAGTCCCTAAGAGATCGTGGCTAGCCTTTAACTACAACCGTTCATAATGGATTCTCTGTCTGACACACATCCCACTTTCTTTTCAACCATTAATGTTTGACAAAAACCGCTTCCACTTCAGCAGCTTATAAATAGGTATAGTCAACATTTTTCCAACTTTTTCCTCATTCTGAACTTCCTCAAGAACAATTTCTTCCATTCTTCATCTTTCTCAAACAAAAACCCATTTTGCTTCTTCTTTCAATCTCTTTACAACAATGGCATCATCCATAAACACTACCAAAGATTCAACAAAGAACACGCAAGACTCTAAGAAATCTCCAGGTATTTCTCTTGCTGACAAGATATTAGTCCTAAACATTGTAGGTGATATGTCTCGGGATGAATTCGATTACAACTTCTTGATCCACATTCGTTAAAGGTATACCCTCAATCCACTTAGTGAAATAATCTATACCCACTAGAATGTATCTTTGAATTTTAGATGATGCTAGTCAAATGTCTTCAACTAGGTCCAATACCTAACCTCTAAAAGATAAAGGCTTCACAATGGAGTTTAGTCCACTTGCAGGGACATGTTGTATGCTTGCATGCACTTGTCCCACTTGGCACCCTTTATCAAATTCAATATAATCCTTAAGCAGGGTAGGCCAATACATTCCTTGTCGAAATAATAACCACTTCATCTTATGACCCACCTGATGTGCCCCCACATGCCTCACTATGGACACTAGAGAGGGCTAAGTATGCCTCAGATTCACTAAGGCATTTAAGTAAGACCCCTTCAGGTGTTTTCTTAAATAATTTGATCCCCATAAGAATATAACTTAAAGCATGATACCCGACTTTTTATTCAGCAGATATTGTTGGATTTTCTAAATATTCTACTATTGGCTTTCTCCAATCTTCATCTATCAAACTGTCTATGGCTAGTATCTCAAAATTCTCTTCGTCAGCATATCCTAGCTTCGTTGTCTCCAAATTTGACGGGGATAGTCTGGTTGACACAACTCTTTTTCTAACCTCGATTACATCTTGCAATTTTTCTTTTGAAATTTTATACCCAGAGGAAATTTGAGCCAAGTCATTGGCCTCTTGATTCTGAAGTCGAGCTATGTGTTAAATGCTTACTATTTCAAATTTATGTAAGAGTCTACTGGCTATTGCAAAGTACATAATTAGATTTTCTTTCACACATTGGTACTCCTTTGTGATTTGTTTTATCACTAACTGTGAGTCACCCATTATTTCGACTCGAGTTGCCCCCAATTCCAACAAGATCCCAAGTCCGACTATCAAAGCCTCATACTCAGCCTCATTGTTTGAACAAAGACCTTTGACCTTATACTTGAATTTTGTTGGAAATTTGTTAGGAGAAGTAATCAATACTCCCACACCTGTTCCATCCTTAAGACTAGAACTGTCGAAGTATAACTTTCAAGGTTCAAGTTACAGATAGTTTAGAGAGTTTTCGACTATATAGTGGTTGACTATAAAGTCTACTACCACTTTTCCCTTAACAACCTTTAAAGGCATGTAAGTTAAAGAATACTCAGTTAAAACCAATGCCCATTTACCAATTCGACTATGTAAAATAGGTTTAGATAACATATGTTTAATAACGTCAAAATGAGATGAAATGTAAATATCAACCGGCTTTATATGATGCTTCAATTTTGTACTTGAGAAATATAGACATTGACATAACTTTTCGACTACACTATATTTAGTTTCTGCATCATTTAAAACTCTACTAAGGTATCAAATGTCCCTTTCGATGCCATTTTTATCCTCTTGAGCTAACATGCTCCCTAAAGTTACATCAGATGCAGATATGTACAATCTCATACTTCTATTCCTACAAGGAGGTGACAAAATTGAAGGATGCACAAGGTAGTCTTTGATCTTGTCGAAAGCCTCTTATTGCGCTTGCCCTCATTCAAAACCTTCCTTCTTGAGTCGAAGTAGAGGTGAGAAGGCTTGAGTCTTGCCACTTAAGTTTGAGATAAACCTCCTTAAGAAGTTGATCTTGTCTAGCAACGATTGTAGTTCCTTCTTCGTTGATGGCGCTTTCGCCTCCATGATGGCCTTGGTTTTGTTCTGGTTAATTTCGATTCCTTTCTTATGGACCACGAAGCCTAGGAAATCCCTAGCCTGCACGCAAAAAACACACTTAAGAGGATTCATCTTTAGACCATGTTTCCTCATTCTTTCGAATGATTGTCGAAGATGGCTTATATGACTTTTTTTGAAACGGACTTAACCATAATGTCATCAATATAAATTTGCATGAAATTTTCAATAAAGTCAAGGAAAATAGAGTTCATTTCCCGTTGATAAGTTGCCTTAACATTTTTTAGACCAAAAGGCATCACCACTCATTCGTAGGTGCCTAAGGCTCCGGGACATCGAAATGTCATTTTTGGCACATCTTCGTCAGCAATGAAGATCTGGTTATATCCAGAATATCGGTCGAGCATGCTAACATACTCATGTCCTGCAGCATAATCTACTAGCATCTCTGCCACAAGCATTGGATACTCATCCTTTAGGGTTGTAGCGTTCAAATCTCTGAAGTCAATGAAAACCCTCAAAGTGTCATTCTTTTTAATTACTGGTACAATATTAGAAATCCATTCTGCATACCTGGTAGTACAGATAAAATTACATTTGAGAAGACTTTCGACCTCTTCTTTAATCTTCGACAGAACTTCAGGTGCAAAATGCCTCGGAGTCTGCTTGGTGTGCTTCTTCCCAAGCTTTATAGCCAAATTTAGTTTGACCATATCTCTATTTAAACTAGGCATTTCATCGCAATCCCATGTGAAGCAGTCTTTGTACTCCTTCAGCAACTGGATCACTTCGACCTTGAGTTCTGGGTTGATGTTGAAACTTATGTATGCTGGCCTTTTGATCTCCCCTTATCCCAAGTCAATCTCTTCTAGAGGATCTTGCGCTAGCATCTTTATGTTATTTGTCAATGGATCCTTTTCGAAACCCAAAGGCTCGTCATCGTATATTGCATTGAGCCTCTGGCCTTGCACTTCGTCTCGAACCTTATCAGGTGGTTCTAGATCAAAATCCTTACCAGGACCTTCCAAGTGCACTTCATTTTTTCTGGCTTCGACAATCATGTATTGGACTTCAGCCTCTAAAGCCGCTTTTAATTTGTTTTCGGCTATATAAGCTGAAATCCTTTCTAATGTATTTGACTCAGACATCATCATCAAATTCGCTTCCCCAACCAGTTGGTTGGATTCCTTCTGTTCCTCCATAGCCCAAGTCTTCTTCGCCTACAACTTCTCTATCCCATTGAAACCCATAATTTGGGTGTAGGTAGAGGGAACATAATGCATTGTCTGCAGGTGTGAAGTAGAACCCTGCAGGATTGCAAGGTGCAATGTGAGACAGGTTCTTGTCGAAGTTCCTTTTGTCTACCTGGTTGACTTCAGCCATGAATTAACTCGGGTCCACTTATATGTTCTCCCCGATTCATCATTTCGCCATATAGTGATCCTTTGGTGCATTGAAGAAGGGATCGCACCAATACCATGAATCCACTCTCGACCTAGCAGCAGGTTATAATTGGCCTTCAATGATATCACCATAAACATTGTTGGCCTTGTTATAGTGTCAACTGTGAAGTCTATTTGTATTACCCCGCTTATTGTTCCAACCTTCCATTCATAGTTCGATAGAACCATGTTATGAGGCCTCATATCGGTATCACCTTTCCCAATCCTTTTCAGCATGTAGTGTGACATCAGATTAATTGTCGATCCGCCATTAACTAGGATCTTGTTCACTCCCATGTTTCCTACTTTACCTCTGATAAATAGAGGCTTCAAATGACTTTTCATTGATTCATCCGGCCTTTCAAAAAAGGCATTTTGTTGTTATACACAACTATTGTTCATTATATAATAACAAACAGGCATGTGCCTAATCATCTCCATTTCAGTCAAATCCTCTGGCTCCTCTACTTCCATAACTTGACCATATTATTTGGTCAATATGGATACCATATTGCAAGCGATGTCTAATGAAGCCTCCGAATCTGAATCAAAAACATCTATCATCATGTCATCTTTATGATTAGACTTCTTTTCATATACCTTCTTCTGAGGGGAAAAAAACTTCCTTTCGACATGCTTTGTTTCTTCCTTCTTCTCCTGCTTCAATGGTACATTACTACTTGACTCAGGCTTCGCCTGTTCTGCAGCCTCCCTCTCAGCTTTTCTTTTCCTTTGTTTCCTCTTCCACTGGGACATTGATCTCGGGTTCTTCACCTTGTAATTTTCGGAGTGATACACTAACTGCTTTGAAGCCTGAAACTCATTACGGTATGTTATTGAGAACCCCCTTTAGACTTCAAAGTTTTGTCATTTCTGATGGCCTTGTCCCCTTCTTTCGACTGGTTTTACCTATCTACCCTTAGGGGAATCAACAATGGGCTTGAAGGTTTAAGGCCCATTTTCCTAAAGAGTTGGGCCTCTTTGGCCTCCCCTTCTAGGATCCCTTCTGTCGTCGAAGGCTTTGTTGTTTTCTGTGGTCTCTCCAGTTCCTCCCCTTCTTGGCCAATCGAACACCTTCAATGTTTTCTGCAGCTTTCCTATCAAAAACTAAACTGCACCTTGGGCACATCATCACCTTAGATCTCTTCCTCTGGCATCTATGGAGGAATTCGACCAAGCTTTCCTCTTGCTTGGGGTAGGCCAGTTTATTATATTCCTCTTGTTTGAGGCTTTCTTCATCAACCTCCATTGCAGTCTTCTGGGTCATTTCAACCATGTTAACCCCTAAGCTGGCACCCTTAGTGATGTCCAACTCCTGCAACTTAACCCTAAGTCCCTCAGTAGCCTCAGTCATGTTTATATGTACGAAACCTGCAATAATTTCATTTGTTATGAAACCTTCAGCAGTTTCTTGGTTGAGATCCTCAGTAACCTCTTTGTCGAAACCCTCAGTGGTTTCAATTGTTGTGATCATTTGATTGGGATCCTCAATGATCCCTTTGTTAAAGCATTCAGTGACTCGCTGAACGAAACCCGCAATGGTTTCCTTGTCGAAGCCTTCAGCAACTTCCTGGTTGAAGCCATCAGTAACTTTGACCATCTCCGTATTCTTTCCACAACCTTCGGATACCTCCACCATATTGACCATGGATGGCTCAGTGTAGTGAGCACCAACGATCTGGAGAGGATCTGAATCAATCCTCATTGGAGACTTTGACTTGTCTCCGAATTTGAGCTTTCCATCTCTAATAGCATTTTGCACAAGATCCTTGAAAAGAAAACATTGTGAAGTTTTATGGCCTAAAAAATTATGATATTTACAACAAAAAAAACCTCTTTTTTATTTGTTCTAGAGGAGGTATTTTAGTGCTATGAGGCACTATCATCTGACCATCTTTGACAAGTAAGTCAAAGATTTTGTCACATTTGGTGACGTCGAAGGTATAAGTTTTCTTAGGAAACCTATCATTGTTTTCTGGTGCGACTGGATTCTTCCCATTTGAAGGTTCTAAGACTTTGCAAGAGTATGGTGGTCCTTGCTTTAGTTCAGCAAAGTCAATTTCTCTTTCGTCGAAATCCACCAGATCACCATACGTTCTAGGTTCGTCATCACCTAATTTGACATAAGCTATTCTATCTTTCCTGTTATTTTTGTTTGCTCTGGGTTTCTCAACCTTCAAACGTTCTACATGTCGAACCCTATCAGCCAACTGGGTTATGTCTCTCAGGTATTGGGTATCCAATTTCTTCCTAATAGAATAATCAAGGCCACAACAACCATTTCGACCAACTCATGCTCAGGAACTTGTGTAAAACACCTTGCCTTAAGCAAACGAAACCTATTTAGGTAATCATATATTGGCTCAATGAATTTTCGTTTGATGTTGGCTAATTCTTTCCGATTTATCTTCTACTGCCCATGTAGAATTGCTCATGGAATAAACTCTCCAAACGAGTCCAAGTATCAATAGAATTCGCTGGTAATATGGTGAACCATATAAAGGCATTCTTCGTAAGGGAACTTAGAAAATATTTTATCTTAAGGTTCTCATTATTTACAATTTCCCCTGCCTCTATTAGGTATCTGGACACGTGTTCGGCAGTGGACTTACCAGTGTCCCTAGAGAACTTAGTGAACTTATGGACTTTCCATCTAGCGGGTAATTCTGATTGCAGAACATACTCTGATAAAGGTGATGTGTAATTTATCCTATGGAGCCAACATTTACCCCATTTTGCGCCATGATTGTTTCGACCATAACTGCTAAGTTATTGTCTGATGCCATATCGTCACGTCGAATTTGTTTTACGCCTTCGTCGGCATTTTGGTTCCTATTTACCATTACCACCCTTGGTTTTCTTTCCCTTGGGATTTGCTGCTCAGCCCTAGAGGGTTCGACTCTCGGGGTTCAACCCTAGGTGGTTCGACTCATACTCCCCGAGTCACCATATTTGCTTGTGGTGCATTTCGTGGGACTTGGTTAATGGTAAGGTCCTCCTCGATGGCTAACCCTTAATTTTCTCTTATCCATTCCCTTTGGGGTATCGAGGAGGTTGTGGCACACCAAAGAAATAAGTGATGCGTGTCATTTGCGCTGCCATTTGTTGGTTTGATTGGGTAGTGTTTTCGATCAAAGGGTTAAATATTGTACCCATTGTTTGGGCCAGCATCTGGACCATTTCATGGTTACTTTCGTCCATTTGCTGCCTTAATACTGTTGTAGAATTATTGTCAAATTGGGCATCTGGGTATGAAAACCCATCCCTAAGGGTTAGCTTCAACCCAAGTTGTTAACACCAGACCCTAACCCTTGTAATGGTGAAGATGCATTCACAAATGGGTCAGTATACATTGACATTGAGTTATGTAAATTTTCCATCATCGAAGTTGGCATGCCAAATGGTTGTTCGCGACCACTTAAAGGCATCGAAAACCTAGTCACATAGGGCCTGAAAAATTGATTTCCCCTTGGAGGGGGGTCTCTGGTGGACCCTGCACCCCTAAGGGATTTACGGGTGGGCCCTGTGGCCCTACATAAGATAAAGTAGGTCCACTTTGGGTAATTGACTACACATGCATCGAATTCGTCGTGGATGCTACAGGTTCCGAAATAGACATTGCGACCGTAGTTCCCCCGGTCACAGATGCAATGGGTCGTTCTCCATTATTATTTGGAGGATTTTGGTTATTTGGTGGATTTATATTCACCATTCTCCTCGTGTATCTTCTCCTTGTTCTATCTTTATTGGTTGCCGCTACTTTACTACTTCTCAGTAACATGCAACGATGTTAAAAAGAGAGATATAAAAATGAATAACTAATAAATATTTTCAAAAAGAAAATTATTTCAAACACTAGCAAGTCCCACTGGACGTGCCAATTTGTTTACCGTAAAAATTGGTAAACAATTGTTGGTCTTCCAAATCAAAGATACTTTGGTTATTCACTAGATCGACCAGATTGATCCTAGGACATGTGCTATTGTTGAAATTATATTTGGAAAATGATGAACACTTCGACAACATTCATGTTTGAAGATTGTTCGTTTAAAAGGTTTTTAAAGAGATGAATTACATAATGTAAAGGAAAGTACAATGAAGATGCTTAAAAATAACTTGCAACGGAAGATAAATTCTGGAAAAGTATAAATAAACTTCAATTGAAATGTAAAAAAATGGTGTTATCAAATGTACATTCTCAATGATACTATTTTCTCAATACACTAGATACATTTAGTAATTTTGAGTATTTGTACAACAATTGAACACACATAAATCCTAACATTAAGACCCCTATATATACTAAGTCGAAATAACACTCTTTTCACAAAAATGGTGTTATCAAACGTACATTCTTAATAACACTCTTTTCTTAATACACTAGATACATTGAGTAATTTTGAGTGTTTGTACAACAATTGAACACACAGAAATCCTAACATTAAGACCCCTGTATATACTAAGTCGAAATAACCGCTACCAACGAATTTTCTCCTAAACAATGACACGTCGTGCTCGGCATGTCTTCAATCCATCATAACGTTCCACACGTCTTTTCTTAAAACTGGATAACGACAAAATATAGTTATCCTTCTTTTATTCAAATTCAAACATCTTTTTTGAACGCAACCTTAATGTTGTCTCCGTCAAATTACCACTCTAAACTTAGAAATATTTCTAAGTCTCATACAACATCTACCTCTTACACAAAGATCACTTCAACTGGACTTTTCAAACAATGCTTTTTATGTCAAAGTCCAGAACATCTTCAAAGATATTTTCTTTTCTTTTACTCATTGAATCAGGCTCAACGTCGAAACTTCCGGCTAACACCTTGTTATAGGTTGTTTAACATATTCACCACAACCACATTTTTAAGAATGTCTAGGAGCATGAGGTTTTAAATATCATTTAGTGCAACCATAGTATAACCATTTGTATTTCGAAACAGCAAATTTCAACATCGTTGCTACACTAACACATATAGTCTCCTAAGAATTCATTATATCAGAGATGAATTAGTAAACATCAATTAGTATTTTTCACTTTATACGTCAAATTGGATATAATAACAATTTATAAAGTATATCTGCTTTAACTTGCAGAAGTCGCTTAATAACCTGCATTTGACATTCTAAATGAGCCTTTCAATTGATGTAAATTATGTTTCACCACACTAATTAGACAATGTTTGTATGAATTGTGTAGGTTTCTCATTCTTCTGTGAATCAAGTAACCTAAATAAAATAACACCTCAAGTATTAACAAAAACTATAACAAAAAACACAATCAACTTATATAATAGATTGAAAAGATAAAAAGTAAATTCCAAGATAATATACTTTGACAAAAATTCTTGGATAACATGTATGTCTTTGCTGATCGACAATTTTGAGTCACTCCATCCATTGGAAACTGTAGAATTTTACAAAAATATATTTGCATGAATGTTAGATGCCCAAAAGTGCTTATTTGAGCTATCATATGTGGGCATCTTTCACTCTTTTTCCTTGCTAAAATTGTCAAAACCACATTTGTTTTACATGGAATGCATTACATTGATAAACAAGCTTGGTGCCTTTGATTTGTGTGTTATTGTGCAGGAAAAAGGCATGAACTAATTGAAAATGAAGACACAAGAAAATTGGCAAAGGAACCAAAGAATACAAGCATTTCATCAGCCTGCTCGCTAGGCGAGGCTGTGGCGAAGCACTGCTTCACTAGGCGAGCTCCAGGCGAAAAGCTCCAGTAAATTGTCAAACTAATTCGCCAGGCGAGCTGAAGGCGAAGGTGGTAGCGAGTTCATTCTGTTTTGGTGAAATGCGCAGCCAGCACTCACTCGCTAGGCGAAGCTCTAGCGAGTCCCCAGCGAGCATTCCAGTAGCAAAACCTCTCAACCTCGCTGGGGCGAAGGTTGAAGCGTGTCCTTCGCTAGACGAAGGTATGTTCGCTAGGCGAACATGACAGTTCAAGCAGACCCTGTTTCTCTGGGCGCAGGTGCCTTATGTGCCCATATTAGACCCTCGCTAGGCGAGCCATTCTGCTCGCCTAGCGAACATGACAGCCCAGCAGAGGTCTATAAGTAGCAAGTGCCACTTTTGAGCACCATACCTCATTTTTACCAACTTTTTCCACTTTTGTACTTTGGAGAGATATTTTACAGCATTGTTGGAGGGGATCTTTTATGCCCTAATTTTCATTTCTCTTCATCTTAGAACCATCTTCTACAAAAAGAAGGTGGATTCCCATCCAACTTCGATTATCCGACTTGGATGTTGATCAACCTTCTTTCCTTACTTGCCGACCAAGCTACCATGAAAATGAGTAGCTAAGTCATCCATTTGTCAAGGTTAGATGTAGGTGATTACTAGCTTTGTGTGTAAATGTAAGGATCCTCATATGTAAACTCTTTAATGGTAAATATATGATGAAAACTTTGTTTCTATTTAAAACTCTTTGTGTTGGTTTATGATCGAGAGATGTTTACCGACTCTTGACCTAGGTTGTCATCCAAACTTGTTTGTTAGCTAGAGATAGTAATGAATGATTTTGTTCACCATAAGGTTGAACCAAAAAGTTGTCATTTTGATAGATTGTGTTCGAGAGAAACAATGGATCAAAATGGCAAAACTCACAATGTGTGTTCGAGAGAAACATGTTGAGAGGACTTTGTGAAATGATTTATCATCTAAAGGAGTTTATAAGATTGTTGACCGAGCAAATACATGCAAAGTGATCATTGAAACCTAACTTTGACAATATTTCTCATTTAATCAAACCATAACTTTTACCGCAATTTATTACTTTTTATGCAAGATAACTTGATTAAAACCAAAACCCTATTGTTACATTGAGCTACGATTAATACAACCATCGAACGGCGGTGATATCTTACAATCCTTGTGGATACGATAACAAACACCCGACACGAAATATACTTTCAACAAAATGGCGCCGTTGCCGGGGATTGTAAATTGATATTGCGAGCATCGCAATGGTTGTTTAAGTTTTAGCTTGTGAATTTTTGACTTGTCCTTGTAATTTGTTTGGTTTAGTGTGCAGCTTACGTTTTATGCGAGGGCAAATCCCTGTGGACGAACTTCTTTTTGATCCTGAGATCGAGAGAACCGCAAGGAGGCTCAATAGCAAAACGAGACGTAGGAGGCAACAGGCTAGACAACGCCAAGAGCAAGGAGAAAGTTCTTCAACCACAAATCCACCACCATTCATACCAAACATGGAGCCACAACCACCACCACCTATTTCTACTCCATGCATCAATAGTCCAAGGAACACCGCTCAGTTTGCCAACCACACAGGAAGGCAAGCTGAGATGAAAACGGGAACTCTGAATTTATTATATGGGAGTCCATTCACCGGAATGGACCATGAAGACCCATTTGCTTTTCTCACAAAATTTTATGAGATAGCATTGGCCGCCGGAGTGGATCAGGCTCAGGAGCTTCCGTTGTTCAGACGATTATTTCCCCACGCTTTGCTCGGTAAAGCAAAGGATTGGTACCTAGATCAAACACCAGCCGTAATGACAGACTGGAACGTGTTAGAAGAGAAATTCATTGAAAGATTTTTCTCCCATAACCGATTCATGGAATCAAAGACGGCCATCTCGGTGTTTTCTCAAGGAACCAGTGAATCTTTGAATGAAGCGTGGGAAAGATTCAAGTCCATGCTTCGGAAATGTAAAGGGCATGGATTTGATGAAATGACTCAAATCCATATCTTCAGAAATGGACTTCAACCAAACTGCAAAACGTTGTTGGATGCTACCTCGGGTGGCTCTTTATTGTCAAAAAGTGCCGAAGAAGCCACGAACATTATAAATCGAATGGCTTTGAATGATCTTCAGAGTCAAAGTCGAGGAAATTCTTTGAAGAAGGCGGGAGTGCTTGAGCTAGGGACGAACGATGCCATCCTTGCCCAAAACAAGCTCATCTCACAACAAGTGGAACTCTTAACGCAACAAATCAAAGAGTTAAGAGAACCGTCAAAAGCTAAACAAATAGCTTGTTGTGAACTTTGTAAAGGTGAACATGACACCGGATTTTGTCCACCTCCCGGTTTTGACGAAGTAAACTACATGGCCAATCAACGGGACTATCAACCGAGACAACAACAATAACAACAACCTTATCAACCGCACCCTCAAAATCAACAACAACAATTCCAAGGGAACCAAGGGTTCCAACCTAGAAGTAACTATTACCAAAACCAAGGTTATGGAGGTAGTTCTTCTAGCCGTCAAAACCCTCCCCAAAATCCTTATCAATCTCAACAACCGTCGGTCGTCAATTCTAAGTTAGAAGAGACATTGACGCAATTCATGCAAATGTCAATGGCTAACCAAAAGAGCAATGACGCGGCCATAAAAAATCTCGAGACTCAAGTTGGGCAACTTGCTAAGCAAATCGCGGAACAACAAACCGATCCTTCATTTTCGGCAAACACGCAAACAAATCCTAAGGAGTATTGTAAGGCGATCACAACGAGAAGTGGGAGGGAATTGATGAGTGAGAATAAAAAAAGAGTTGAGAGAGCAAATGAGGAGGAAATAGTTGAGGAAAATATTGATGGTGAAGTGGGGGAGTGGAATGAGAAGGAAGAAGTTGAAAATAACGAACAGAATGGTGAAGTTGAAAAAGGAATAAGTGTGGAGATTGAGAAAAATACAAGTGATGAGGTAATAGGGGAGGTAGTGAAAAAGCCTAGATGGAGGAGTTCTAGAATTGCAAAGGGAAAGGAGGTAGTGAGCGCTACTCCTATCCAAAACCTTCCTTATCCTCATGCTCCTTCCAAAAGGGAGAATGAACGGCATTACGCCCGGTTCATGGGTATCTTTAAACAATTGCAAATCAACATTCCGTTTGCCGAAGCCTTGGAGCAAATGCCCAAGTATGCCAAATTCATGAAGGACATACTTACAAAAAAACGGAGGCACACGGAACCTGAGACAATCTTGCTTGATGCACGATGTAGTGCCATCATTCAAAAAACCCTCCCAAGGAAGGAATCCGATCTGGGACGAGTTGTTTTACCAATAACCATCGGAGACACCTACATGGGTAATGGCTTGATTGACTTGGGATCTAGCATCAATTTAATTCCCCTGTCCATTATCAAAAGATTGGGAAATGTTGATATCAAACCTGCGAAGATGACTTTGCAACTCGCTGATAAATCTACCACTGCACCATATGGAGTGGCTCAAGACATGTTAGTCAAAGTTGATAAATTCTTCTTCCCGATTGATTTTATTATTATTGATATGGAAGAGGATGATGATGCTCCGCTCATCTTGGGCCGACCATTCATGAAAACCGCGCGCATGATGATAGACGTAGACAACGGTTTGATGAAGGTAAGGGTCCAAAATGAAGAGGTAGCCTTCCATCTGTTTGAAGCCAAAAAGCATCTCAATGATAAACATGATTCTTTCCGAATTGATGCCACAGACGAGAAACTTGTGGAAGTCGCAAACCAGGTTCATGTTTCGAATCCTTCCGAAAGACCTCTTATCGGAGTCTACCAACTTTCGACCAAAACTAAAGAAAAAAAGATGGAAGCATGGTTGAATGAATTAGAAGCTTGTGGAGAACTTGTCTATCATAAAGAGACAAGGGAAGGCGTGGATATGACAAATATAGTGGAGGAGCCGAAACTAGAGCCACATTTGAAGTATGTGTACCTTGATGATAACTGTGCTAAACCCGTGATCATTAGCAATAATTTGTCCACAAACGAAGAGAATCAATTGATGCGGGTGCTAAAAAAGAAGGAGGTTGTCAAATTAGTGGAGGCCGGGATGAATTGTTCTATCGCCGATGGTGAATGGGTGAGCGTTGTGCAAATAGTTCCGAAAAAGGGTGGTATTAGATTTTATCGAAGGTTCATCAAGAACCTCTTGAAGACAACAAATCCCTTGAGGAGGTTGCACAACAAAATGGATCCCGGTAGCTCAAACAACAAAGTGGATCGCGGAAGCTGCACAATTCCTTTGGATGCTCCTCTGTGAGCATCGCACCGTCGAGCTTAGCCGATGTTAAACAAGCGCTAGTTGGGAGGCACCCCAACATTGTAAGTATTTACTGTTTTTGTGTTGTGTTGTGTTGGGTTTCTTTGTGCTTAAACCATGCTGTATGAACATGAACTGCTGCCTTTGAAAAGGCAATTGCTGTCATGCTCGCTTGCTGTTCGCTAGGCGAGGCAGTAGCGAGCTGATTCGCTAGCTGCTCGCTAGGCGAAGCAGCAGCGAGCGCTGCATGACAACACTTATTTAAAATCTCAGCAGGGCACTCATTTTGCCCCAAACACATTTTTTCTGTTTTTCGACTCTGCTGAGGCAATTCTACTCTCACGAACACTCAAGCACACTCTCATTTTTCATCTCTCTCACTAAAACTGGCCTGTGGACAGGCCTGTGTTTGGTGAGGGGGCGGGCGCTTCAGGCGCTGATGCTGATGATGATGATGTGGATGATGAGGCTACCGGTTCTGAGGCCGGTAGCGAGGAGGAGTCCTGAGCCCTTAGTGGGTTAAGTTTTTGTATTTTTTTTCTTTCAGTTTTTATGTCATTTCTATTTGTATTTTCGGATTTTGTATCTTGATTTTGGGTTGTACTATTGGGGTGTTTTGTCCCCCATGAACAAATTTATATTTGCAGTTAATGTTATTTAGTTATGTTTTTAATTTTGTGTGTTTAATAAATTTTTGGTTGATTGAGTGGCAAACCCTTCTAGATTGGTTGCTCCTCAAGAAGTACCCAATGAAGGTGCATCCGAGCTTGGATGGCAATGATAAGAATAAACAAGTGAATGAGGCTAAGGTACATGGTTACCTTCGGCTAGAATTTTAGAATGCATTAGGAACTTTACTCTTTTTGGTAAATTGAATATTGTCTTTTTGCAACATAATTGAATGAATGTTTCATCTAGAACTTAAAACCACAAATTGTGAGGAAACCTCCATTGTACACTTAAATGCTGGATTCTAATAAGTTTTGTTGATTCATGAGATTCATGCTTTGTCTTTTATTATTGTGAAATTGTGGAAGCAATTAGAAATGATCAAGGCACTTGTTTTCTTTTGAGCACAACTACATCCAAAAACAACTTACCTGTGAGCAGAGAGAGTATTTGTTAACCCCTTTAAGCTTACACAGTTGAATCTCGGCTTGAAATAAAGCGAGATCTCAAAAATCTTTTTTTTTACAACCCGGAAAATCTTGATTATTGTTCTTTTGCCGTAAAAAGTTAAGAGCATTCACTTAGGGTGAGTAAGAAATAAGTTGGGGAGAACGAAAAAGAATCGGTAAGTACCACAACTCTTGAAAAAGAAAAGAAAAACCGAGCAAGCATAGAAAAATATATGTATAGAAAATATAGAAAAGAAACATCTGTTTTGTATATATGATGTGAAAGAAAAGAACAAAAATAAAAAGAATGAAAATGAATGCTTGCTTGGAAGAAAATAAAAATAAAAATTGAGTTGTGGAATATGTGTTGTGAAGGTTTCAAATAAGAAACAAATGAAACAAAGTCGAGTAGTGTGAATAATACTGTGAATGTCTCTTTTGCATTGGCACTTTCGTTTCAATGGTCTTAGAAATGACCCTTGTTTGTTAACCTAACCAAGCTTCAACCGAAAAGCCCTTAGTGATCTTTATGCTTCCACAGTACCATTTATAATTGTTAGACATTGTATGAATCTATTTGATTTCTTCATTGTTTGTTAGTGAGTGAGATTAATCCCGCGGTTGCAAACGCGTAAAATCTTCATTCCTTATTCGAAGAGGTGAGATAGGATGATTCATTCAGAATAGTATTGTTGTAGATAGATAAATATTTTGCATTGCTATTTAAGTTTTAGTTCTTATGTATTATTTTATTCGAACCGTTGGAAACTTGTATTTGCTGATTTCGCTTGTGTTTGAGCCGTTTATCCAACTTCGGAGAAACCAGTTTCTTAAAGTAAATCCTCTTGTCCTGCAAGAGGCATACTTTGCTTGAGGACAAGCAAGAATCTAGTTGGGGAGAGTTGTTAGATGCCCAAAAGTGCTTATTTGAGCTATCATATGTGGGCATCTTTCACTCTTTTTCCTTGCTAAAATTGTCAAAACCACATTTATTTTACATGGAATGCATTACATTGATAAACAAGCTTGGTGCCTTTGATTTGTGTGTTATTGTGCAGGAAAAAGGCATGAACTAATTGAAAATGAAGACACAAGAAAATTGGCAAAGGAACCAAAGAATACAAGCATTTCATCAGCCTGCTCGCTAGGCGAGGCTGTGGCGAAGTGTAACACCCTTCTACCCAAACGACATATTTAAAGAATTTATCAGAGTACAACATGTAGAAGAGTTTACATTTCATTCAACTTAACACTCATCACTTTACAACATAAAAATATTTCATTTATTTTAATAAAACTTCGCAGCGGACAACAACACAATTAATGATTTATAAAAATGTTTCAACAAAACATATCAATAATTTAGTCTTCATACACAACTTAAATAATAATATAATCTCTATTGAATCCCATAACCCCGGTGTCACATGACCAGAGCATTGACTCGACTCTGTAGAATAACTCTACACTTATTCTTCACCTCAACAAAAGCTACTCCTCATTATCTGCACATTGCTCATCATAGATGAACATAAACACATGCAGAAGGGGTGAGAATTACATTATTAAACAATAATATAACGACAGAATATAATATGAATAATTTGCACATATGTCAACACGGATCATCACAATCATCATTATAATCAACAAACTCATGAATATCAACAAAACAACACATCAATTGCAATGCACACACCCATGCATGACTCAACACGACTCGGTATACCCATTTTGTGACCACTACAGGATCACTACTCCCAGATTCACCACCATAGAATCCGAGTTCCCCATAAGGAACCAAGCCTCTCAACAAGCCCGGAGTCAACAACATCATTGGAACTCAGTCCGTTCATCACTAGGCATCGGCCTTTCATGAATGCATGCACATCAAACATGCATCATAATCAACATAGCAACAACAACATCATATAGTCATGTTATCATCATCATTAATAGCATGACATACAACTCAACAAAACAACAACAACATTACAACGATATCACATCTGGGAGTTTAAAACGCGAAAGCTGTCCGTCAAACTGATATGGCGAACGCCGTTAGGCTAATGGTGAACGCCATTAGCGTTAAACGCTCCTATTCTGGAAAAACTGTCTGTCAAACTGATATGGCGAACGCCGTTAGGCTAATGGTGAACGCCATTTAGCGTTAAACGCTCTTATTCTGAAAACTGTCTGTCAAACTGATATGGCGAACGCCGTTAGGCTAATGGTGAACGCCATTTAGCGTTAAACGCTCTTATTCTGAAAACTGTCTGTCAAACTGATATGGCGAACGCCGTTAGGCTAATGGTGAACGCCATTAGCGTTAAACGCTCTTATTCTGGAAAAAGGCCCAAATGGCGAGCGCCAAAGGCATAATGGCGAACGTCATTTGGCTGTTATGTGCATAAACAAGATTTTAAGCGCAGAAACAGTGGACGCGCGGCTTCTAAGCCTACAACCCAATATCAACATTTAACAATCATACATACACAACATACTTCGATTACAATGTATATAACGCCACCATACTCACAGATCGGACAATTTCCCTCAAAAACCACAACTTTCCCAATCTCCCTAAATTCCCCAAATTTATCAACAACCCAATCCTATATCATGTAATTGCTCGCATATTATCGTTTAATAAGGTTCCGACCCCTTACCTCTTTGGATTGAAGGAAGCTCTGAGCAATCTTTGGTCTTTTCCTCTTCCTTCTCTTTCTCTTCAGCGCTTCTCCCTTTTCTGACTCTGAGGCAAAATACGTGAAAATGAAAACCTTCAGTTATCTCCTTTGGCCTCTTTTACCCAATTCCACTTTTACCCTTCCACTCTTCATATTCCAATTATATTATTTATTTAATTATTATTAAAATAAATAATATCTATAATAATAATAATAATAATAATAATAATAATCCAATAATTCAACTTTATTTAATTAAATTAATAAAATACTATTAACTCAATTAAATAATTCTCTTATTTTAATCGGGGTGTTACAACTCTCCCCCACTTTAGAAGTTTTCATCCTCGAAAACATACCTCAAGCAAATAGAGCCGGATACGACTCCTTCATCTGATCTTCACGCTCCCAAGTCAAGCTCTCACCAGCTGGACCTCCCCAAACAACTTTCACTAGAGCAATTTTCTTACCTCTCAGGGTCTTCTCTTCTCGGTCATCTATCCGAATTGGCAACACCTCAACGGTCAAATTATCCCTCACCTGGATATCATCCAACTGAACAACATGCGAAGGATCCGCAATATACTTTCTTAACTGAGATACATGAAACACGTCATGCAGATTAGAAAGCGACGGCGGTAAAGCTATCCGATACGCCACTTCCCCAACCCTCTTCAAAATCTGATACGGACCCACAAACCTCGGAGTAAGCTTTTTAGACTTTAAAGCTCTACCCACACCTGTCGTCGGAGTAACTCTCAAGAACACATGATCTCCCTCTTGGAACTCAAGTGCTTTTCTCCTCTTATCATGATAACTCTTCTGACGACTCTGAGAAATCTTCATCTTCTCCTGAATCATCTTAACCTTTTCAGTCGTCTGCTGCACAATCTCAGGTCCGAGTACAACACTCTCACCTGACTCATACCAACACAATGGAGTTCTACACCTCCTACCATACAATGCTTCATATGGAGCCATACCGATACTAGCATGAAAACTATTATTATAAGTAAACTCCACCAACGGCAAATAACTATCCCAAGAACCACTCTGCTCCAACACACAAGCTCTCAACAAATCCTCCAAGGATTGGATAGTTCTTTCAGTCTGACCGTCAGTCTGAGGATGATAAGCTGAACTCAACCTCAACTTAGTCCCCAACGCTTTCTGCAAACTTTCCCAAAATCTAGAAGTAAATCTGGGATCTCTATCAGACACAATACTGGATGGAATACCATGCAGCCTCACTATCTCCTCAATATACAACTCTGCCAACTTCTCTAAAGAGTGATTAATCTTCATCGGCAAGAAATGCGCCGACTTAGTCAATCGATCCACAATCACCCAAATAGAATCATTACCTTTCACCGTCCTCGGCAATCCCGTCACAAAATCCATGGAAATGCTATCCCACTTCCATTCAGGAATCCTCAAAGGTTGCATCATACCTGCCGGTTTCTGATGTTCAATCTTTGACTTCTGACAAGTCAAACAGGCATACACAAACTTAGCAACATCTCTTTTCATACCAGCCCACCAAAACAACTTCCTCAAATCTTGATACATTTTAGTTGCACCTGGATGGATACTCAATCCACTCCTATGGCCCTCTTCAAGAATACTCTTTTTCAATTCAGACACCTCAGGAACACAAACTCTACCTTTAAATCGCAGGATGCCATTCTCATCAATCTCAAAATTACCACCATTACCCTGGTTAACCATAGTAATATGATCAACTAGAGCGACATCAACTTGCTGACCATTCCGAATATCTTCCAGAATTTCACTAGTCAACTTCAGCATACCCAACTTTACACTATCAGCGGAAACTTCACAACCCAAACTCATATCACGGAACTGTTCAATTAACTCAAGCTCCCGAACCATCATCATAGACATATGTAGAGACTTTCTACTCAGCGCATCTGCAACTACATTAGCCTTACCGGGATGATAACTCAATTCGAAGTCAAAATCCTTCAGTAGTTCTAACCACCTTCTCTGCCTCATATTTAACTCTTTCTGATCAAACAGATACTTCAGACTCTTGTGATCACTGAACACTTCGAATCTGGAACCATACAGATAATGCCTCCACATTTTCAACACAAATACAACAGCCGCAAGCTCTAGATCATGCGTAGGATAATTCCTCTCATGAACTCTCAACTGTCTAGAAGCATAAGCTACAACTTTACCATTCTGCATCAAAACACCACCAAGACCCATCAAAGAAGCATCACAATAAACAACGAAGGACTCACCAGGATTAGGCAAGATCAACACTGGAGCACTGGTCAACCGCCTCTTCAACTCAACAAAACTCGCTTCACAAGCTGCATCCCACACATACACTTGACCCTTCTTAGTCAACTGCGTCAACGGCAATGCCAACTTAGAGAAGCCTTCAATAAATCTGCGATAATAACCAGCTAACCCCAGAAAACTGCGTATCTCAGTAGCAGACTTCGGAGTCTCCCACTGTAATACAGCATCAACTTTAGCAGGATCAACAGAGATCCCACCACTCGAAATCACATGGCCAAGGAAACTCACTTCCTTCAACCAGAACTCACATTTAGATAACTTTGCATATAATTTCTTTTCTCTTAACACCTGCAAAACAATTCTCAGATGTCCTGCATGCTCTTCTTCCGTCTTAGAATATATCAATATATCATCTATGAACACCACAACAAAATCATCAAGGTACGGATGGAATATACGATTCATATATTCCATAAACACACCTGGAGCATTAGATACACCGAACGGCATCACAGTGTATTCATAATGACCATACCTCGTACGGAAAGCAGTCTTCGCAATATCATCTGACTTCACTCGGATCTGATGATAACCCGATCGCAAATCAATCTTACTGAAAACATGAGCTCCAACCAACTGGTCCATCAAATCATCAATCCTCGGCAATGGATACCGATTCTTGATAGTCACCTTATTCAACTGCCGATAATCGACACACAACCTCATCGTACCTTCTTTCTTCTTCACTAACAATACTGGTGCACCCCAAGGAGAAACACTTGGACGCACAAACTTCTTCTCAAGCAATTCTTCAAGTTGCTTCTTCAGTTCAACTAATTCAGTTGCCGACATTCTATAAGGAGACATCGACACTGGACTCGTACCTGGTACTAAGTCAATGGCAAATTCGACTTCACGTTCTGGAGGTAAATCACTTACATCCTCCGGAAACACATCCTGAAATTCACAGACAACAGGCAAATCTACACTCACCACTTTCTTATCCGCTTGCAGAGACGCAAATAAAGCGAATATCTGAGCTTCATCTTTCACAAAATCCCCCACCTGCCTAGCAGATAGAAATCTTGCCTCATCATTCTCACCAACTTCAGAAAACCGCACCGTCTTCCTATAGCAGTTGATAAACACGCCATAGAATTCTAGCCAATTCATTCCCAGAATAATATCAATTTGGTGCAAGGGTAAGCACACCAAATCAACTACGAACTCTCTCTCGAAGATCGTCAGATGACAACCTCGACAAACAACAGAAGTCTTCACAGAACCATTAGCAGGAGTATCTATCATCATACTTCCGCCTAGGGACGACATAATCACACCAATCCTGGTCGCACACTCATACGAAATAAACGAATGAGTAGCACCAGTGTCATTTACACTAATCGACCAACAGGGAAAACATCACATTATGACTCGACTGGACTGACTATGCTCTGATACCACTAATGTAACACCCTTCTACCCAAACGACATATTTAAAGAATTTATCAGAGTACAACATGTAGAAGAGTTTACATTTCATTCAACTTAACACTCATCACTTTACAACATAAAAATATTTCATTTATTTTAATAAAACTTCGCAGCGGACAACAACACAATTAATGATTTATAAAAATGTTTCAACAAAACATATCAATAATTTAGTCTTCATACACAACTTAAATAATAATATAATCTCTATTGAATCCCATAACCCCGGTGTCACATGACCAGAGCATTGACTCGACTCTGTAGAATAACTCTACACTTATTCTTCACCTCAACAAAAGCTACTCCTCATTATCTGCACATTGCTCATCATAGATGAACATAAACACATGCAGAAGGGGTGAGAATTACATTATTAAACAATAATATAACGACAGAATATAATATGAATAATTTGCACATATGTCAACACGGATCATCACAATCATCATTATAATCAACAAACTCATGAATATCAACAAAACAACACATCAATTGCAATGCACACACCCATGCATGACTCAACACGACTCGGTATACCCATTTTGTGACCACTACAGGATCACTACTCCCAGATTCACCACCATAGAATCCGAGTTCCCCATAAGGAACCAAGCCTCTCAACAAGCCCGGAGTCAACAACATCATTGGAACTCAGTCCGTTCATCACTAGGCATCGGCCTTTCATGAATGCATGCACATCAAACATGCATCATAATCAACATAGCAACAACAACATCATATAGTCATGTTATCATCATCATTAATAGCATGACATACAACTCAACAAAACAACAACAACATTACAACGATATCACATCTGGGAGTTTAAAACGCGAAAGCTGTCCGTCAAACTGATATGGCGAACGCCGTTAGGCTAATGGTGAACGCCATTAGCGTTAAACGCTCCTATTCTGGAAAAACTGTCTGTCAAACTGATATGGCGAACGCCGTTAGGCTAATGGTGAACGCCATTTAGCGTTAAACGCTCTTATTCTGAAAACTGTCTGTCAAACTGATATGGCGAACGCCGTTAGGCTAATGGTGAACGCCATTTAGCGTTAAACGCTCTTATTCTGAAAACTGTCTGTCAAACTGATATGGCGAACGCCGTTAGGCTAATGGTGAACGCCATTAGCGTTAAACGCTCTTATTCTGGAAAAAGGCCCAAATGGCGAGCGCCAAAGGCATAATGGCGAACGTCATTTGGCTGTTATGTGCATAAACAAGATTTTAAGCGCAGAAACAGTGGACGCGCGGCTTCTAAGCCTACAACCCAATATCAACATTTAACAATCATACATACACAACATACTTCGATTACAATGTATATAACGCCACCATACTCACAGATCGGACAATTTCCCTCAAAAACCACAACTTTCCCAATCTCCCTAAATTCCCCAAATTTATCAACAACCCAATCCTATATCATGTAATTGCTCGCATATTATCGTTTAATAAGGTTCCGACCCCTTACCTCTTTGGATTGAAGGAAGCTCTGAGCAATCTTTGGTCTTTTCCTCTTCCTTCTCTTTCTCTTCAGCGCTTCTCCCTTTTCTGACTCTGAGGCAAAATACGTGAAAATGAAAACCTTCAGTTATCTCCTTTGGCCTCTTTTACCCAATTCCACTTTTACCCTTCCACTCTTCATATTCCAATTATATTATTTATTTAATTATTATTAAAATAAATAATATCTATAATAATAATAATAATAATAATAATAATCCAATAATTCAACTTTATTTAATTAAATTAATAAAATACTATTAACTCAATTAAATAATTCTCTTATTTTAATCGGGGTGTTACACGAAGCACTGCTTCACTAGGCGAGCTCCAGGCGAAAAGCTCCAGTAAATTGTCAAATTAATTCGCCAGGCGAGCTGAAGGCGAAGGTGGTAGCGAGTTCATTCTGTTTTGGTGAAATGCGCAGCCAGCACTCACTCGCTAAGCGAAGCTCTAGCGAGTCCCCAGCGAGCATTCCAGTAGCAAAACCTCTCAACCTCGCTGGGGCGAAGGTTGAAGCGTGTCCTTCGCTAGGCGAAGGTATGTTCGCTAGGCGAACATGACAGTTCAAGCAGACCCTGTTTCTCTGGGCGCAGGTGTAACACCCCGATGAAATAAGGATAATTATTTAATTTAATTTAATATAATATTTATTAATTTAATTAAATAATTGGAATATTATTGGAATATTATTATTATTATTATTGGAATAAAAGTTGGAATTAGAAAAGGTCCCATTTGGTAAAAGAGAGTTTTCACGTGAATACAGAAAAACGACTCTAAAGTGGAGAAAGGGAAAAAGAGCCAGAGAACAAGGGTTGAAGAGAAGAAGAGCTTGAAGCTGAAGGATTGTCGGATTAACTCAGGTAAGGGGGGTTTATCGTCGTTTAATGGGTATTATGGGTTAACATGTAATGGGTAGTGATAAACCATTGATTTGACTCTAATTAGATGATGAATGTTGAAATTGTGAAATTTTGGATGAATGAGATATGAGTATAATTGAAGAAAATTCGTAAGGATTAGATGGAATAATGTTAGAATTTGTGAGATTGAATGTGTATGATCTGTGTTAGACAATATGAATGAGTGTTGTGAAAAAAATTGGAATGTGGAAGGTGGGATCTGAGAATCTCGTAGCAGAGAAAACCATAGCAGATCTGGAATTCTGGTTTCTGGTCATACGCGTATGGCACTAGGCAATACGCGTATGAGATGGTCTGGTACGCGTATGGCACTAGGCAATACGCGTATGAATGGAGAAGATGATGATTTTAACGTAGTTTTGTCTCTGTTGGTACGCGTATGAGGATGTGGTACGCGTAGCATACGCGTATGAGGCAGGCAATACGCGTATGGGATTGGCTGAGAAATGGGCCATACGCGTATGGGACTAGGCAATACGCGTATGGGAAGAATTGTGATTTTTCTGTGCTATTGTTGTGCAGTTTTTGGTTGTTCAGCTAAGTAATGTAATTTTAGCTGATGTATGATATAGTAGGGATCGTTTCCCGTTGTTTTGAGCAGTGTAGGTATTAGTAGAGTGTGCTATTACTGTGATTATTAATTGGCATGACATGATATGATTTTTGTGATAACATGCTGATGATGTATGATGGTATGCATAATACTGTGAATGTATCTGTTATGTATGTAATTGTGAATGGACTGTTTATGGCTTAGAGTGTGAGCATATGTCTATTTTGAATTGTTGTTGATGTTTGCATGCTAGGGGATTTAGCATGTATATTATGGCCTTTATGGTGGTAGCTAATTCCCATGGTGAGGAATTAGTGAGTGAGTTGTTGTGGATTGTTGTTGATGTTTGCATGCTAGGTGATTAGCATGCATATCATAGCCCTTGGGGTGGTAGCTAATTCCCATGGTGAGGAATTAGTGAGTGAGTCACTAGGTCTCAAATGAGTGGGACTAGTGAGCTTGGTAGCCGTATCTGGATTTGATCGGTGAGGTTGAACTATATGTTCACGAATAGTCGGTACCGCATGCATGGAGTCTCATTGCATAATGTATGTATGGCGTATAATATGAATGGATGTATTCCAATATTATGCGTGTGTTTTGTGTTTGTGTTGAATATGATTTTGAGTTGATGTTACCATTGCTGAATGTGTAATCTGATTTGGGTGATGAATGCGTTAAGTTACTTAGCATTACATGATATTTTATAATGCTTATTATATCGATTGAGGAACTCACCCTTACAACTATGTTTCAGGTAACGAGCAGTGATTGAGTAGAAGCTAGTCCTTGGAGTCTAGTGTAGTTCCTTAGTGGGTCATGCTCTGGTAGATGTAACATCGGGACGGGATGTTTTACTTGTTTTTCATTGTTGATTGTTGAACAAGTTTACATGTAATGTGTTACATGTTTTGCATTGTTGTTAGATTTTATCCGCTGCGAATTATGCAAATGTTTTATTTTGATTAAATAAATGAGCATGACAGGATATTTTGGTGAATGGTGTGAAGTGTCAAGTGTGACACCCTTAATTGCATATCTACTCTGATTATATTTTGTGGTTTTAATTAAATATTTGGGGTATTTTTAGAAGGGTGTTACATTAGTGGTATCAGAGCATAGTCGGTCGAGTCGAGTCGTAGTTATTCTGTTTCCCTGTACGTGATAGGTGTTGTGCAACCCTATCAGTACTTATTGTTTTAGCTTGTTGGGTTTTCAGAATAGAGATGGCTGGAAGAGGTAGAGACGATGCTGCGATTGTTGAGGCTCTGGGTATGCTAGCTGGAGTACTTGGAGGGAATCTGAATGTTGTGGGAATGGGAGCTGCTCGTCAACTGAGTGAGTTCCAGAAGAATAATCCTCCAATGTTCAAGGGAGCATACGATCCAGATGGTGCTCAGAAGTGGTTGAAAGAGATTGAGAGGATCTTCCGAGTGACTGAGTGTGCCGATAACCAGAAGGTCAGGTTCGGTACGCATATGCTGTCAGAGGAAGCAGATGATTGGTGGGTTGCTACCCGCACTGAGTTGGAAGCTGCTGGAAGTACTGAAATCACGTGGGCGGTGTTCAGAGAGAGATTCCTGAGGAAGTACTTTCCAGAGGATGTCAGAGGAAAGAAAGAGATAGAGTTCTTGGAATTGAAGCAGGGCAACCGGTCTGTTACTGAGTATGCTGCTAAGTTCACAGAGCTGTCGAAGTATTACACTCCCTATAACGAGGCTACTGGGGAATTTTCAAAATGTGTGAAGTTTGAGAACGGGTTACGTCCCGAGATCAAGCAGGCTATTGGGTATCAGCGGATTAGAGTGTTTTTTGACTTGGTTGACTGTTGCAGGATTTTTGAACAGGATACCAAGGCCAGAGCAGAGAGCTATCAGCAAAGGGTTGATAGGAAAGGCAAGAATCAGAATGATCGTGGGAAACCGTATGCAGCTGGCAAAGGTTTCCAGAGACAGAGTGGGATGAAGAGGCCTAGTGGGGGAGACTCCATTGCCCCTGCTAAGTGTTACAGATGTGGTCAGGCGGGACATCGTATCCATGAGTGTACCAGTAATGAGAAGAAGTGTTTTAAGTGTGGAAAAGGTGGTCACTTGGCTGCAGAGTGCCGGTTGAAGACTGTGACTTGTTTCAACCGTGGAGAAGTGGGTCATATCAGCCCACAGTGTCCTAAGCCGAAGAGAGAGAACCAGTCGGGAGGCAAGGTCTTTGCTTTATCGGGTTCTGAGACTTCTGCAGATGATCGTTTGATCCGAGGTACGTGTTATATTAATGGCTTTCCTCTTGTAGCTATTATTGACATAGGTGCGACTCATTCCTTTATATCTTTGGATTGTGCTGTGAAACTTAATTTAGAGATATCTGAGATGCATGGGAGTATGGTGATTGATACTCCTGCGAAGGGTTCAGTGACTACTACTTCAGTTTGTTTAAATTGCCCTTTGAGTATTTTTGGTAGAGACTTTGGGATGGACCTTGTGTGTCTTCCACTAGTGCAGATTGATGTTATCCTGGGTATGAACTGGTTGGTGTTTAACCGAGTCTATATCAACTGTTTTGATAAGACTGTGATCTTTCTTGAGATTGAGGAAGAAAAGAGTTTGTTTCTATCAGCAAGGCAGGTGAATGAGGCAGTAGTAGATGGAGCAGAGTTGTTTATGCTGCTAGCGACTTTGGAGGCTAAAGATAAACTGGCGATTTGTGATCGAGCCGTGGTGTGTGATTTTCCTGATGTGTTTCCTGAAGAAGTGAATGAATTACCGCCAGAGCGTGAAGTCGAGTTCTCGATTGATTTGGTACCTGGTACTAGGCCGATATCGATGGCTCCGTACCGTATGTCTGCTGTTGAGTTAACTGAATTGAAGAGTCAGCTGGAAGATCTGTTGGATAAGAAATTTATTCGTCCGAGTGTGTCACCGTGGGGTGCACCAGTGTTATTGGTTAAGAAGAAAGAAGGTACTATGAGGTTGTGTGTGGACTACAGGCAACTGAATAAAGTGACGATCAAGAATCGGTATCCTTTGCCGAGGATTGATGATTTGATGGATCAGTTGGTTGGTGCGAGTGTGTTCAGCAAAATAGATTTGAGATCTGGGTATCATCAGATACGTGTGAAAACTGAGGATATTCAGAAGACTGCTTTCAGAACAAGGTATGGACATTATGAGTATTCTGTAATGCCTTTTGGTGTGACTAATGCGCCTGGGGTATTTATGGAGTATATGAATAGGATTTTCCATCCGTACCTAGACAAGTTTGTGGTGGTGTTTATTGACGATATTTTGGTGTATTCGAAATCTGAAGAAGAGCATGCTGAACATTTGAGAGTGGTTTTAGGAGTTCTACGAGAAAAGAAGTTATTTGCTAAATTGTCCAAGTGTGAATTTTGGTTAGAAGAGGTTAGTTTTCTTGGTCATGTGATTTCCAGAGGTGGTGTTGCTGTTGATACTTCTAAGATAGAAGCGGTATCTAAGTGGGAAGCTCCGAAGTCAGTTTCTGAGATAAGGAGTTTTCTTGGACTTGCAGGTTATTATAGGAAATTTATTGAGGGATTTTCTAAGTTGGCGTTACCGTTGACTAGAAAGGGGCAAGCGTTTGTTTGGGACTCAAAATGTGAAGAAGGTTTCCAAGAGTTAAAGAGAAGGTTAACTATTGCTCCTATTCTGATATTACCGAGTCCGTCAGAACCATTTGAGGTTTACTGTGATGCTTCATTGTTGGGTTTAGGTGGTGTTTTGATGCGGAATAAGCAGGTTGTAGCTTATGCTTCGAGACAACTGAAGGTTCATGAGAGGAACTATCCGACACACGATTTAGAATTGGCAGCTGTGGTATTTGTTCTGAAGTTATGGAGGCATTACTTGTACGGGTCAAGATTTGAGGTTTTCAGTGATCATAAAAGTTTAAAGTATTTGTTTGATCAGAAAGAGCTGAATATGAGACAGAGGAGATGGTTAGAGTTTCTGAAGGATTATGACTTTGGTTTGAATTACCATCCGGGTAAAGCAAACGTAGTGGCTGATGCATTGAGTCGGAAATCATTGCATATGTCTATGTTAATGGTTAAGGAATTGGATTTAATTGAGCAATTTAGAGACTTGAGTTTGGTGTGTGAGAGTACTCACAATAGTGTTAAATTGGGAATGTTGAAGTTAACAAGTGGTATTTTGGATGAGATTAGAGAGAGTCAGAAATCCGATGTGCTTTTGGTGGACAAGTTGACTCTAGTGAATCAAGATCAAGGTGGTGAATTCAGAGTTGATGAGAATGGTGTTTTGAAATTTGGCAATCGGGTGTGTATTCCGGATGTTACCGAGCTTAAGAAGAGTATTCTTGAGGAAGGACATCGTAGTGGCCTGAGTATTCATCCTGGGGCTACGAAGATGTATCATGATTTGAAAAAGTTATTTTGGTGGCCGGGAATGAAAAGAGAAATTGCGAGTTTTGTTTATTCTTGTTTGACTTGTCAGAAGTCAAAGATTGAGCATCAGAAGCCGTCTGGGCTAATGCAACCGTTGGTTATTCCAAAGTGGAAGTGGGATAGTATCAGTATGGATTTTGTTTCTGGTTTACCGAGGACAAGTAAGAATTTTGAAGCTATTTGGGTGATTGTTGACAGATTGACAAAATCGGCTCATTTCATTCCGATCAGAATGGATTATCCGTTAGAGAGATTAGCTGAGTTGTATATTGAGAAGATTGTAAGTTTGCATGGTATTCCGCCGAGTATTGTTTCGGATAGAGATCCTAGATTTACATCGAAGTTCTGGGAAGGTTTGCAGAGGGCTTTGGGAACTAAGCTGAGATTGAGTTTTGCATATCATCCGCAAACTGATGGTCAGACTGAGAGGACGATTCAGTCACTAGAGGATCTTTTGAGGGCTTGTGTTTTGGAAAAGGGAGGTGCTTGGGATTGTTATTTACCTTTGATTGAGTTTACCTACAACAATAGTTTTCATTCGAGCATTGGTATGGCACCGTTTGAAGCTTTGTATGGTAGGAGATGTCGGACACCTTTATGTTGGTATGAGTCCGGTGAGAGTGCTGTGGTTGGACCGGAGATTGTTCAACAAACTACGGAAAAGATTAAGATGATTCAGGAGAAGATGAGGATTGCTCAGAGTCGTCAGAAGAGTTATCACGACAAGAGGAGGAAGTCACTTGAGTTTCAAGAGGGAGATCATGTGTTTCTTCGTGTTACTCCGATAACTGGGGTTGGTCGAGCTTTGAAGTCGAAGAAGTTGACACCTCGATTTATTGGTCCTTATCTGATTTTGGAGAGGATAGGGGAGGTAGCCTATCGTATCGCTTTACCGCCGTCACTTGCGAATTTGCATGAGGTTTTTCATGTGTCTCAGTTGAGGAGGTACATTCCTGATCCGTCGCATGTGGTCCAAGTAGATGATGTACAGGTGAGAGATAACCTGACTGTTGAAACATCACCTATGAGGATCGAGGATCGAGAGTTGAAGCAGTTGCGGGGTAAAGAGATTGCTTTGGTAAAGGTAGCTTGGGGAGGACCAGCAGGTGGCAATGTGACTTGGGAACTTGAGAGTCAGATGAAGGAGTCTTATCCTGAGTTGTTCGCTTGAGGTATGTTTTCGAGGACGAAAACTCTTTTAGTGAGGGAGAGTTGTAACACCCCGATGAAATAAGGATAATTATTTAATTTAAATTAATATAATATTTATTAATTTAATTAAATAATTGGAATATTATTGGAATATTATTATTATTATTATTATTATTGGAATAAAAGTTGGAATTAGAAAAGGTCCCATTTGGTAAAAGAGAGTTTTCACGTGAATACAGAAAAACGACTCTAAAGTGGAGAAAGGGAAAAAGAGCCAGAGAACAAGGGTTGAAGAGAGGAAGAGCTTGAAGCTGAAGGATTGTCGGAATAACTCAGGTAAGGGGGGTTTATCGTCGTTTAATGGGTATTATGGGTTAACATGTAATGGGTAGTGATAAACCATTGATTTGACTCTAATTAGATGATGAATGTTGAAATTGTGAAATTTTGGATGAATGAGATATGAGTATAATTGAAGAAAATTCGTAAGGATTAGATGGAATAATGTTAGAATTTGTGAGATTGAATGTGTATGATCTGTGTTAGACAATATGAATGAGTGTTTTGAAAAAAATTGGAATGTGGAAGGTGGGATCTGAGAATCTCGTAGCAGAGAAAACCATAGCAGATTTGGAATTCTGGTTTCTGGTCATACGCGTATGGCACTAGGCAATACGCGTATGAGATGGTCTGGTACGCGTATGGCACTAGGCAATACGCGTATGAATGGAGAAGATGATGATTTTAACGTAGTTTTGTCTCTGTTGGTACGCGTATGAGGATGTGGTACGCGTAGCATACGCGTATGAGGCAGGCAATACGCGTATGGGATTGGCTGAGAAATGGGCCATACGCGTATGGGACTAGGCAATACGCGTATGGGCAGAATTGTGATTTTTCTGTGCTATTGTTGTGCAGTTTTTGGTTGTTCAGCTGAGTAATGTAATTTTAGCTGATGTATGATATAGTAGGGATCGTTTCCCATTGTTTTGAGCAGTGTAGGTATTAGTAGAGTGTGCTAATACTGTGATTATTAATTGGCATGACATGATATGATTTTTGTGATAACATGCTGATGATGTATGATGGTATGCATAATACTGTGAATGTATCTGTTATGTATGCAATTGTGAATGGACTGTTTATGGCTTAGAGTGTGAGCATATGTCTATTTTGAATTGTTGTTGATGTTTGCATGCTAGGGGATTTAGCATGTATATTATGGCCTTTATGGTGGTAGCTAATTCCCATGGTGAGGAATTAGTGAGTGAGTTGTTGTGGATTGTTGTTGATGTTTGCATGCTAGGTGATTAGCGTGCATATCATAGCCCTTGGGGTGGTAGCTAATTCCCATGGTGAGGAATTAGTGAGTGAGTCACTATGTCTCAAATGAGTGGGACTAGTGAGCTTGGTAGCCGTATCTGGATTTGATCGGTGAGGTTGAACTATATGTTCACGAATAGTCGGTACCGCATGCATGGAGTCTCATTGCATAATGTATGTATGGCGTATAATATGAATGGATGTATTCCAATATTATGCGTGTGTTTTGTGTTTGTGTTGAATATGATTTTGAGTTGATGTTACCATTGCTGAATGTGTAATCTGATTTGGGTGATGAATGCGTTAAGTTACTTAGCATTACATGATATTTTATAATGCTTATTATATCGATTGAGGAACTCACCCTTACAACTATGTTTCAGGTAACGAGCAGTGATTGAGTAGAAGCTAGTCCTTGGAGTCTAGTGTAGTTCCTTAGTGGGTCATGCTCTGGTAGATGTAACATCGGGACGGGATGTTTTACTTGTTTTTCATTGTTGATTGTTGAACAAGTTTACATGTAATGTGTTACATGTTTTGCATTGTTGTTAGATTTTATCCGCTGCGAATTATGCAAATGTTTTATTTTGATTAAATAAATGAGCATGACAGGATATTTTGGTGAATGGTGTGAAGTGTCAAGTGTGACACCCTTAATTGCATATCTACTCTGATTATATTTTGTGGTTTTAATTAAATATTTGGGGTATTTTTAGAAGGGTGTTACAGCAGGTGCCTTATGTGCCCATATTAGACCCTCGCTAGGCGAGCCATTCTGCTCGCCTAGCGAACATGACAGCCCAGCAGAGGTCTATAAGTAGCAAGTGCCACTTTTGAGCACCATACCTCATTTTTACCAACTTTTTCCACTTTTGTACTTTGGAGAGATATTTTACAGCATTGTTGGAGGGGATCTTTTATGCCCTAATTTTCATTTCTCTTCATCTTAGAACCATCTTCTACAAAAAGAAGGTGGATTCCCATCCAACTTCGATTATCCGACTTGGATGTTGATCAACCTTCTTTCCTTACTTGCCGACCAAGCTACCATGAAAATGAGTAGCTAAGTCATCCATTTGTCAAGGTTAGATGTAGGTGATTACTAGCTTTGTGTGTAAATGTAAGGATCCTCATATGTAAACTCTTTAATGGTAAATATATGATGAAAACTTTGTTTCTATTTAAAACTCTTTGTGTTGGTTTATGATCGAGAGATGTTTACCGACTCTTGACCTAGGTTGTCATCCAAACTTGTTTGTTAGCTAGAGATAGTAATGAATGATTTTGTTCACCATAAGGTTGAACCAAAAAGTTGTCATTTTGATAGATTGTGTTCGAGAGAAACAATGGATCAAAATGGCAAAACTCACAATGTGTGTTCGAGAGAAACATGTTGAGAGGACTTTGTGAAATGATTTATCATCTAAAGGAGTTTATAAGATTGTTGACCGAGCAAATACATGCAAAGTGATCATTGAAACCTAACTTTGACAATATTTCTCATTTAATCAAACCATAACTTTTACCGCAATTTATTACTTTTTATGCAAGATAACTTGATTAAAACCAAAACCCTATTGTTACATTGAGCTACGATTAATACAACCATCGAACGGCGGTGATATCTTACAATCCCTGTGGATACGATAACAAAAACCCGACACGAAATATACTTTCAACAATGAAGAAGAAAAAAATACTATTTACATCCAATAATATTAGAATATACTATCAATATACATTATTTATTACATGAAACAACCTTGGCAATCCTTGATCATTGCATGAGTCAGAACAATGACAATTGCTCCACATTTTGTTTCATCATTATAGTAACTTAAAAACTTAGATCCATAGTTGTCCCATAAACTGAAGGTTATAATATTTACCCTATACATAATTTTGAAATAAGTATAAAATTATGTAACTTTAATATAAAAGTATTAAATGATACAGAATATAACAGATTTACCCCAAATCCCTAAGTCTCAAAGAAACCACAATCTTCTTCCCGCCTAATTTTGACTGATAATTGTTAATCTTGTGGAAGACACCTATAATATCTGATAAACAAAGAGATATTAGATGAAAATTTAAAAATATATTGAGTAAGATGATATTCTATTAATATAATATCATGTAAAGCAAATACCTTCAATTCTGTCAACTTTACAATCTCCTTGAAGGATTTCAGAAAATTCTTTAAAGAAAAACTTATTAGGGGGGATATTGCCAAGCTCAATGGGCTTAATAGTTGTACCACTTAGGAAAACAAACTTCTTCAAGTGATCTCAAACCATCCATTGAAATTCATTGTCATACACATTACCATTATTTATTACGCAAGTCATATCTTCTTTTAACAATTGTTTTCACTTTGTGGTGTGGTCGTTTCGAATCAAAACCTGAATTCGATCACCCTGCAATAGAAATAATATAATATAGCATGTTTAATTAGTATTCCAATGAATATAATAAAAAAAGGAAAAATAAACGTGAATAATCAACTATAATGCATCAGGCCTTTGCATCCATTACAACTATTTCAACGTGTTATATACCTTTGCTATTAACAAGGTTATCCTTCTCCCTTAAATTTCTTTCACATGCGCCAAGAACAAGGTTGACGAATTCGACTTGATGATGTGTTTGAACCCGGATTCGGTGGTTCGTTCTTGATTCGAAGTGAGAGGTTGAAATGAGTTTTTGAATATTTCTTGAGAATTACACGTTGATGGCGTGGAATCAAGTGGTAGATGACGGTGAATTGGCTTTGTTAGTGAACCATCATTTTGTCCTGAGCGTGTTTGAGCATTTGAACTTGGTTTTTTTAGCTGCGTGAGGGCATGGCTCCGAAGGTGTTGAACTCGGGTTAATGGTTGGAAGCTTGGGCATGTGGCCCAAGCATTTCGTTTTCTTTACCCACCCCTCCATCATGATCCACTACGCCAAAAACTGGAATAGACAGCGCACCTTAGAGGGCGCTTTCTTAAAGAAGCGCACTCTAAAGTGAAGAGAAAAAATAAGGAGCGAACAATTGGAATAGACAGCGCACTTTAGAGGGCGCTTTTGTAACAAAGCGCCCTCTAAAGTGAAGCGAAAAAATAATGAGGAAATGGAGGGACACCAATAGAGGGCGCGTTTATGAAAGCGCCCTCAAAGGGTACCCTTAGAGGGCGCTTTTAAAAAAGCGCTCTCTAAGTCCATGTACAATTTCCAGTTTATAATGCGCTTTTGGAAAGCCTTAGAGAGCGCTTTTAGAAGCGCCCTCTTAGGCCCCCTTTAGAGGGCGCTTTTTTGACACAAGCGCCCTCTAAGGTCAAACATTAAAATTATAACATATACTGCATGTCTCTTTATTTTCCCTCTCTATATGCTATTTCGTTTACGTAACTGGGTTTTCTCTCTACTGCGATTACTCTCGTCCTCCATTCGTTCTCCCTCCCTCACCGTCGTCGTCGCCGTCGCCTTTTTCTGTTGCTGCGTTCACGTTCACTGAGTTATCTGCGTCCACCGTCGCTGTTCACTTTCTTCTCCATCGTTACTGTCACCTTGAAGGTATTTCTCTTCTCCATCGTTACCGTTCACTTTCTTCAGGTGTTTGATTAGGGCATTTTCTAAACCGATTTTTACATTTTGTGCATTATGTTGATTAATGTTGTTTAGGGCAAACGAGCACTATATGGTGTTCATGAGCACCTTGTTGTAAGGTTTTTTATTTCTGATTGAAAACTGATGTCATTTGGAGTGTGTTTGAGCTTGTGCTTGGACGTTTGATGATTATGGATGCAAGTTTGTTCATGTTCCAAACACCATAAGTTTGCATTGGTCTTTTGTATGCAGTAGGTGTGTGTGAGTTTGTATTCAATAATGATAAAAAAAAAAGAGTTTAGATTGTTGTAACATGAGAGAAATGGAAGGTATATGAATGTGTTTTTTGTGTAGCTTCACGAATATGGTGATTGTCTTACTTGGGTCTTATTGAATCATTTCTATATTACAGATAAAATGGCTAACCAAGACGATACCCATGACGCGAGTGGATCACGTAACAATGTTGAAAAAGAAATCAAACGAGGATTGACTGTTATGAAGTCAATCATTCGTGCAAGAGACAAGGGTGAAAAATTTGAAGTACATTGGAGTGCTGAAGACCAACTAATTGAGCCTAACGGTTCAATGTTGGCAAGTTACATTGGTTTCCTTGTTCGACAATATATTCCGATTACATGTGATAATTGGAGAAGTCCGGAATTGAAGGTTGGCAAAGAAAAAATATGGTCTGAGATACAGGTACTTACCATATATTGTTATTTTTTTTTTTGACTATTTGTTGACCATATATTGTTATAATATTACTTATAATAACACACTCCATGTGTATGTTTTTTAGAGATCCTTTCACATCGATGAAAGCCGGCAAAAATATTGTATTCAATTGGCCGGAAAAAGACTCCGAGGATTTCGATCCTTTTTGTCCAACAAATTTCTCAAGGATGAGGAAGGAAAATTTGTTGAAGCAGAACGGCCAATGAAGTATGCGGAGATTATTTCAGCCGAAGAATGGGATAACTTTGTCGCCAAACGAAGAAACGAAAAATTCCATGTAATGTCTATTAATTATGGTATTATACAATTGTTAAGTTACTTGGTTCTAATATGCCTTAAACTTTTTTATCCAGGAAGTAAGCGACAAAAATCGGAAAAGGGCATCAAAACCCGCGTATCCGTACAAAAAAGGGCGTACGGGATATGCACGGTTACAACAAAGAATTGTGAGTATATTCAAATGCTATGAGCTTATACATTGTCACAATATGTTATAATTGATGATCTTATAATCTGATTCAATGTGTAGCTAGCCGAGGAGAAAAGTGATGCAACATCTCTTCCGGAGCACGTATTGTGGAAGGCTGCTCGGGTTGGGAAGGATGGGGCTGTCGTTGAAGCGGTTCAAAATGTTTATGACGAATGTGTAAGTATATGTAACATTATTTCTTAAATTATATCGAAAATTTTGTTAGACATATAATTCATTTTTAATCTCCTCTAATAATATTTCAGGAGACTTTATCCCAAACCTTACCTTCAACTGAGGTTCAGGATTGCAGGAGCGTACTTAGTCGAGTACTAAATGTTCCTGAGTATTCCGGTCGTGTGAGGGGTAAGGGTTTTGGTGTGATTCCGTCGTCATTTTATAAAAAACCAAAAACAAAAAATCCTACCAACAAAGAGGTGATGGAGACCTTGGCGGAGTTAAGGGCACAAGTACTCGAACTGCAAAAGGAGAATGCAAGGTATAGAGAGGAAAGGTGCGGTTCTGAGGCAAAAGATACTAGTGTCCGAGCTAGTATCAATTGTCAACCGAAATTTCCCGAGGTAATTATATATGTTATTATGAAATTAAAATAGAACTTTTTTACTTGACACATATACACGTTAACAATAACATTTATTATTGGTTTAGGGCATTACACCTTGTCAGCTGTATCTATCGTCACCAACTTATCGCATAGTTGGCAAGGGAAAAGTGCACAAAACTTCGGGTGAATTACTTCACCATAATCCCCTCCCGGTGGGATATATGAAAGTTTCGGTTGACCTTGTATTAGATACGAACGCGCTTCTACCATTACCTGACGTTGTTTCAGAGACAACGTTGATGCGAGAAGCAGTCGGATCCTTTGTTGGATGGCCGTCAAGATCTAATTTTCCCAGATGCCGAGGTATATATGTTCTAAATGATTATGAATATTTAGTATTCACATTTCAATTCAGCTACAATTATGATATTTAATCAATCCTTATTACATGGTAATGTTAGACTCCTACAAGACCCACACATAAAGCTGGTAATGGGATTTCAAGACGCATCGAGTCGGTTGCATCTCAAAAAGAGATACAAATATATATACCCATTGAATTATATACGCAACGATTCTGTTGCATCACAAAAAGTCATGATTTAATTTATATGAATTTTTAGGTTCCCGGTCGAAAGTTGAAAAGCGCTGGTAAGGATATTCCAACGACGTTCGGGACAAAATCTCAAATTATGATGCGTCTTGAGAAAATGGTGGAAGAGTCCGATATTATGCACAACGCCATCCGTAGTGTAGATTTTGATGAAGGTGTTTTCGGAATTGCTCATTCCGAAATAATTGCAAAGGAGGACATGCAACAACTTTTTGAACACGAAGAATTGGACATCGCTGTCATTCATACATACCTATGGTACTCCGATCAATCTATTATTTACTTAGTTGAACAATTTATTTACACATTTCAATGAGTAGTCTAATGTTTATTATGTTTCTATTTAAGGTATATGTATGACACATTGATGCGGGGAACTGAATTGTGTAACCATTTCAATTTTATTGCTGCTTCTCGTATCAACACAACGTTAATAACGAAAAATCCAACATCCGTAAAGAATGAACTAGTCGATAGATTCATGGCGGTCGGCGATAATACTACACCCAGTTTGTATTTTTTACCGTTTAATTCTGGCAACGGGTTAGATTTTCTTTCTAATAATTTCATTCTAATCTATGTATATCTTTTACGTAGAAAATTTTCATGCATCTAAATTTTTGTTTTATTTTACAGTGGTCACTGGGTGTTGGTTGCTATGGATCTTTCGAGACTAATGGTGTATTATCTCGATTCGTTATCGGGTGATTGGAGTAAATATCTGAGTATGAAGAAGACGGTTGACGCGTAAGTGAAATTCCCCTAAATATTCGTGTGTATTTGTATATTTAATTATGTCTGTCAGATTGATCTCAATATACGTTTTTATTTTGTTAGGGCAATACTAAAATTTAGATCGAAAAAGAATTATCGTAATAGGAAGGACATTACCTGGGTCAGAGTTCAGGTATATATTAAGTATCTTATTTTTGCTTATAATAGTGTTTGTTTTTTGCTTATAATAGTGTTTGTAAGAAATTAACTATATATATATTGTTTGTTTTTCTGTGTAGTGTCCTCAGCAAAACAATTCGGTCGATTGCGGATTTTTTGTATTGAGATTTATGAGAGATATCATTGCGTTGAATCGTATAGACATCCCAAAAATGGTATGGAATAATAACTTAGGGTTTATTTTAATATTATTAGATATTTTATCTAATTTGTTACTAAATCATGAATATGTTTTATTCTCTTAATTGTAGTACTTTGACGAATACAAATCTTACTCAAGAGCTCATTTGGATGAAATGAAGGATGAATTGTGTCAATTCATTATTGATCAAAGAATCATATAGCTAGGTTGTATATTGTTGTACATATATGTATGGAATGTTGTTGTTGTATATATGTTGTATATTGTTGTTGTACTTTTACTAAATCATGAATATGTTGTTGTATATTGTTGATCAAAGAATCATATATTAATGTTGTTGTATATTGTTGATCAAAGAATCATATATTAATGTTGTATATATGGAGGATTAATGTTGTATATAAATGGATTCATGTTGTATATATCAATGGATTAATGGTGTATAACATTGGATTAAAGGATGAAATCAATATGAATTTTACACTTTTGCAGCATGCGAACAGGTTCCCAATTAAATACCCACTGTTTTTCAAACAATTTTTTTTTAAATAACTAACACTTTAGAGGGCGCTTTCTGTAGGAAGTGCCCTCTAAACACTTTACATTGACAACTTTAGAGGGCGCTTTCTGTAGGAAGCGCCCTCTAAACACTTTACATTGACAACTTTAGAGGGCGCTTTGTCCAGAAAGCGCCTTCTAAGGTGGCCCTTTATGGACCACTCCAGAGGGCACTTTTTTCTGAAAGCGCACTATAATGTGGCCCTTAAAGGGCCACTTTAGACAGCGCTTTCTCCAGGAAAACAAAGCGCTGTCTTTACCTATGCCAGTGCCACTTTATAGGGCGTTTAAAAGCGCTGTTATAGGCCAAAATAAGTGCCCTCTTTTCCCTTATTTGGCGTAGTGATCATATCTCATAGCTTAGTTCATGTTCATTACCATTAATCCCTATTTATCTTAATTTATCTTAATTATTTTTTTTATTAATCTTGCTTCTAACGTTTTTTAGTTTTGATGCACAATCCATTTGTTAATATTAGAATTAGGATAATTTTATATTTTTGATCATGTAGTTTTAATTAGGGTGATTAGGTTTAATCATTTTTTTTCTTAACTAGATTTTGGATTTTTAGAATTTAACTCCATTGATTAATCTTTCCATGATTAGTATAATTTGTCATTAGGGTTTGATAATCCTTTTTTTTATCTAATTCATGATTGGATAATATGCTTAAATGTTGATTTTACCATGATTTGTCCATTTAGGTTAATTTTCATTCAATTTTACTATTGCCTTGTGATTACCATGTACATGTTTATCCTAGGCAGATTAGGTTTCAAATTGTGATTTTGATTGTCAATCATTCCTTTGTTAACTTGATTCATAATTGTAGATCATGTTTAGGTGATTTTGATCAATAGGTTTATTGTTCATTCATAAACTTCCATTGGTTTGTGATTATCTTGTAAATTGAAAATTCCATTTCAATTTGTTTGATGTATGCCTTGTGTGGGTCATTTCTTTCACCGTGATCATGTGATTTATCTTTGATATTTATCCATATTGATTTCATTACCATTTGATTTTATAATGCCATTGAACATGTTTACTTTGATGCATTGTTTTACATGTGCTTGATCCCTACTAACTTTATTTGCTTGTGTGTTTGCCATGAATCATGTGACTTCAAGTTCACTTGAAGTTACATTCCTATTATCATCATTGCTTATCATTTGCCTTGTATTGTTTGAGGACATCATGCAACTTGATTGTTTTAGGCATGGTACTTGGGTTGTAAATTTTATGATTTCTATTCTTATTCCTTGTATTGTTTTATACCATCCCCCATTGTGGGTCACATGTTCCCCCTTACCATGAAAGTGTAATAGATTACGTTTATCTTTCCTTTATCGCTTTTATTGCATGCTAACTAAAAATATAAAATCAAACGATAAAAAGAAACTTTCAAAAGACAAAAAGCACACTTGATCCAACAACAAGTGTTTTCCAAATCAAACTCACTTCATGGCAACGCGGGTTCTTGATCCAGCGTCAAGTATCTCATCATCATTATCCATTCTCGCACACCATCTCTTCTCAACCTATCTCTATCTCTATCTCTATTCTTCACACATATTTTTCACAATAAATTCCAAACACTTGATCCAACATCAAGTGCATTTTTAAAACTTTTCTCAATAAACTAGAATGAAAATTGGGGAGTATGTACTTGTACACAACATTCAAGTACTTGGGTTGTCGGTCGTACCTAACTTGTGACCCGATGATTGACTTCCCCCTCAAAACACTTAACAATAAAACGAGTTCAATTTGGTGCTCTGAGAGAGAAAAAAGTGGTTAGGATGCCACTGTCCTCTCAACTCCCGGGTATTCTGATTGTTGGTCATACTTAACCAAGGGTTAGATACTTGTCTCCCTCTAAGTACCGATGATTAAACTTGCTAAACCATTTCATAATCAAAAACTTCTATTGAATGAAAAATAATGCTTAGGATGCAATTTTCCTCTCAACTTCCAAGTATTCAAATTGTTGGTTGTACTTAGCCAGGGGTTAGATACTTGTCTCCATACTAAAATCAACCCCAACCAATCAAATCATATTTCTACCTTAGGGCATCTTTCAAAACCCTCCTTTTCAGAAAGGGCATGTTACTTCTGTTCTATCGTGAATGAAGCTTAAGTCTCTCATGCGTGAGCAAACAAGTAATGTTTTACTGCTAGAATCTGATCTAAGTATGTCCATTCTACCGCGAACAGACAAACACTTAAGACTCCCATGTCATGAGCATACAAGCAATGTTAACCGCTAGAACACGAACGTTAACATTATCCACTAAAAAAACAAATGCTCCATTTTGTGATCGGGACTACGAAGCTCTCACTTCCTTATTGCATGAATGAGGATATGTAGGCACAAGGGTTTGAATCCTTGGTGAGCACACTAATTTAAAATGTTTTTTATTTTCCCATCTTATTCACTTATTTCCCATCCCATTGCCCGATAGCAAGTAACATTCAGATAACAACATCCATACGCATGATACAAGTATAGTGGTTCCCATCGAGTACGATGGATATGAGGGGTGCTAATATCTTCCCATTGCATAACCGACTTTTGGATCCTCTCTTGGTTGCGAAGACCATTCTATAGGGGTTTTATCGATATTTTCCCTTTCCTTTGGAATAAATAAAATCTAGTGGCGACTCTATATTTTTCGTGGCGCGACAGTGTGGTTCAAAAATTGTTTGTGTTGCTACGAATGGTGAGTAGCACAGATGATGGTCATCTTCAGATTTCAAGATGTGGTTGAAATCATGAATGATGGTGTACATATATTGGGAGCGAATGCAGATACAAGGAACAAAGAAAGAAAGATAGGAAATGTACGTTTTTTATTCACCAATGTGTGGATTCTAATATGTTCGAGAAAATAATTGAAGAAGAAACGGCCAGAGAAGCGTGGGACAAGTTAAAGAACTTATAAGGCAGAGATGAAAAACTGAAAAGGGTGAAGTTGCAGATGTTGAGAAAGCAATTCTAGATGACTCAGATGAAGGAAGATGAATCAATATCATACTACCTTTAATGTGTGGTGTTGTTAATAAACCAGATGAAGGTGTGTGGTGAATCAATCAACGATTTGCAGAAGATTAAGAAAGTGTTGAGATCTCTGATTGTAAACTTTAATTATATTGTAGTGTCAATTGAAGAGTACAAGAACCTAGCTGAGATGAAATTGTAAGAACTTAAAGATTCATTAGAGGCTCATGAGATGAGGTTATAATAGAGAAACTCGGAAAGGGAGAAGATGGTTGAACATGCACTATAAACAAGATTCATCAACTGGGAAAGAGAAGGCAAAGTAGGGAAAGAATCTTGCTAATGATGAGAAGTCAAGCAAGAACTTAAAGAATTACTCTTATTCGATCAAGAAAGGCATGAGAAACAACTATTTTGAGAAGAAAGTTGACATGAAGGAGGTGTAGTGTTACAACTGTCAAGGATTTGGCCATTATGATCGAGGTTGTCGAAGAATTAAGAAAGCATAAGCAAAAGATAACGATGAAGTGCAGTATGCACATGCTGAAGATGATGATTATGATAATGTGTTACTCATGGACAAAACTCAGTCAAACACTAAGCAAACCAACATGTGATGCCTAGATTCAGGATGCAGTAACCACATGACTGATAATAAAAACTGGATCACCGAGTTAGATGAATTAGTTGAGAAAGTGATAAAGTTTGCAGATGGCAGAAAGGATGGTCGAAAAGCAAGCATCATTGATGTGTGGTATGTAACTTCAATGACAAGTAACTTGATAAGTGTAGATCAATCACTTGCAAAAGGTACAACATGAAGCTAGAAAAGAATCAAATGAAGGTGTGTCATGGTGATGAAAGGCTAGTTCTGAATGCACCATTGGCAAACAATAGGACCTTCAACGTAGAGATCAACCTAGTTAATCACAAGTGTCTTTCTTTGACTGTAGAAGAAGACAAGAACTGGTTATGGCATCATAGGTATGGACATCTAAAATTTAGAAGTTTAGGTATGCTCAACCAGAAGAAGATGGTGTATGGCTTACCTCAGGTGAAAGAACCAAGTCATGTATGTATGTAATGTTGCAAAGCAAAGCAAGCTAGGAAAGCATTCAAGCATGAGTTGCTAATGAGGTTGAAGGAAAAGTTGGAGCTAGTTCACTCTGAGTGTGTGTACCATTTGAAGCAAGGTGGAATGGAGGAAACTAATAATATATATATATATATATATAATAACTTACCTTATTGAAAGGAAGCGTGAAGTATTCACACAGTTCAAGAAGTTCAAATTGCATGTTGAGAAGCAAAGTGGATGAAAGTTGAAGAAATTGAGAACTGATGGTGGTGGTGAGTACACCTCTCAAGAATTTGGTAGATTTTGCAGTGAGGAAGGTATAGAGCATGAAGTCATTGCACCCTACACACCTAAACAGAATGTCGGAATTGGGAGGAAGAATTGAAGTATATGAAAATGACTAGGAGCATGTTGAAAGCTAAAGATATGCCAAAGAGATTTTGGGGTGAAGCAGCTTCAACAACAATATACATTCTAAACAGATGCCCAATCAAGAATATGGTCGAGAGAACTCCTTGTGAGGCTTGGATATGTGTAAAGCCAAATGTTAGTCATGTTAGAGTGTTTGGATCAATGTGCTTCAGGCATGTAAGTTATATTAACCAAATGATGATAAGTTTGTGATCAGTCGAGATGTTCTAGTAAATGAAAGCAAAGGGTGGGATTAGAGTCATGGCTCAGTTTGACAGAAGTCAGATACAGTTACACCTGTGTTTGAAGATGACCAACAAACTGAAGTCCCAACCAATCAAAATGAAGAACCATTTTAGCAGAATGTTAGAAGATCGACTAGAGCAAGAACTGAGTCGACAAGGCTAGCTGCATATGAGAGATTTCCAGATCAAGTAGTCGATGCAGATGGTGACTTAATAGAAGAAGCAATGATGATGGTTGAAGTAGAACCAATCAATTTAGATCGAGTCATGAATGATTTGAATTAGTAAGTAGCCATGAAAGAAGAACTTAGGGTAATCGAGAAGAACAAAACTAAGGAGCTTGTTGAAGAGTCAATCAAGAAGCTAATTGATTTGAAGTGGGTTTACAAGCTAAAGCGAAGGTCTAACGGTGAAATCGCTAAGCATAAGGCATGACAAGTGGCGAGAGGTTTTCTGCAAAAAACTGGTATTGATTTCGACGAAGTGTATGAACTTGTGGCGAGGCTGGAAATCATCAGAATTATTTTGTCGATAGCAACATATAGAGAATGGAAGATACGTCATTTAGGATGTAAAATCATCTTTTCTGAATGGTCCTTTGGAAGAAGAAGTCTATGTCACTCAACCACCAGGATTCGAAATCAAAGGGTGTGAATCGAATTTGTACAGGTTGAGGAAGGCTCTCTATGGTATGAACCAAGCCTGAGAGCTTGGAATAAGAGGATAGATAGCTTCCTGATCGAAGCAGGTTTCACAAAGTGTGTCTCTAAAGATGGAGTGTATGTCAATGATGCAAACAAGGTCAGTCGGATTATCATATACCTGTGTGTAGATGATTTATTGAGTATAAATGCAGATTAAGCAGAGATAAGAATAGTCAAGTCGAAGATGATGCAAGAATTTGAAATGTTCGACCTAGGGAATTTGACATATTTCTTAGGGATGGAGTTCAAAGACACGTGTGGATGAGTGTTCCTGCAACAGAAGAAGTATGCCTGAGATATCTTAAAGAGTTTCAAGATGAGCAGCTATAATGCAGTTGCTACGCCATTGGAAACTGGAGCAAAGTTGAGGAATGAGATAGGTGATAATTTTGTAAGTGCGACACTGTACAAACAAATCATTATATCCTTGAGGCATCTTTGCAATACTAAGCCAGATATCTATCAAAGTGTTGGACTGTTTAGAATATTCATGGAGAAACCTCAAGAATTTTATCTCACTGCAGTCAAGAGAGTGATGAGATACATCAAAGGTATGATTGATCATGGTGAGATGATGTCAAGATAGAAGAATACCAGCACGGATGCGAAGGTATATGGCTATATTGATTCATATTTTAGTGGAGATCAAGACGAGAAGAAGAGTATTACAGGATACATATTCATGATCGAAGGCGCTCCAATCTCATGGAGGTCAAGGAAGCAAAGCATTGTGACTTTGTCATCTTATGAAGTTGAGTATGTGGTTGCATCATATGCAGCATGTCAAGAAACATGGATCTAGATGTTGCTTGAAGAGTTCAAGATAATGGAACCTAGGAAAATAAAGTTGTTTGTCGACAACAAGTCAGCTATCGACCTGGCGAATCATCTAGTGTGTCATGGTCGAAGTAAACACATAGAGAGCATGTATCATTTTCTGAGGGATCTAGTTAACAAAGGAAAACTTGAACTTGAGCATTGCAAGACATAATGGCAACTAGCTAATATATCCACCAAACCCTTGAAGAAATTCAGGTTTGACGAGTTGAAGAGAAGCATCGGGATGAGAAGTCTGAGAACATGAATTATGGGTGTGTTAGAAGTTATAATTTGATGTTCTAATTGAAAGCTAACATTCGACTATGTCGAAGTAGTTAATCGAAGTGTAGGAGTCAGTTGTATTCAATTGAGTTGAATATAGTATATAGTTGCTATGTCGAAATGTAACTTGTAGTTTTGTACTTGTGTCGATTTGTACAACTTTTGGATCTGGATTTTAGTTACATATATAAAGGGCATTGTATGATGGAAGCATAAAAACTTCACTCAATAGTATTTCCTCTTTTACTATTCAGTTTCTATCTCTTTTCTCCCTTCTTTCTTGAAACCCCTTTATTCCATTAGTACTGTTATTACTTTATTAAATTTACAATTTTTATAGATACGAACTTTTTATTACTTTAACACTACTTATACACTTGCTAGTTTAATTTATTAGTTAACATTGCAGGTACACCCATATTTCATTTGTCGGAGACTTAGATGCTATTGTAGCCTAGATTAGACTAATACGTGTTTATGGACATGATTTAATAGCACTTTTCTTAAAAGCGCTATTATAGACCAACTCATCATAGCTCTTTTCTAAAAAACGATATCATAGGTCATACTAAGAAAAAAATCATATTATGAAAAGAAAAATTAGGAATAATAAAAAGTATAATTAAAAAAAATCTTTACTTGTTAAAAAATATATATATATATATATATATATATATATATATATATATATATATATATATATATATATATATATATATATTATTCAAATTACTCATTATAAAATAAAGTAACAACCAAATGCAACTCAAATATCAGTAAAATACATCATCATAAAAGAAAATTTTATTCTGTATTACTACATTGAATCTATCTGCTTTTTCCTTCTCTTCTTTTCTGAAGCTTCAAACTCTTTTTTTTCAAGCAAAGCCTCGTGCTGGTCCAATGCCTTCAAATTGGGTGATGTTGTTTCAATCTTCTGAGATATTAATGCATCCATTTTTTGCTTAAAATCTACCTCTATTTTATCTGTGCAAGAGTGTTTCCTATCTCTTTCTGTCCTACTGAGTTTATCAAAGTCTAAAACAGGTTATAGATTTACAGCTTAAATTTATCTCTCACGCTACTTTGGTCTTTTTCCTTCTATATATATACCTTGAAATCACAGATATTACTCACATACATATTCGGAATTTTTAACTTGACTAGGAAAGCAGAAACAACAGTGTATGACAAATCTCACATAGAAACATACAAATATGCAATATAAAGTCCATTGATTATTGTCACATATGAACTAGATAAAAACTTCAAAATTGATTGCAGCAAATAAATTTGTACTTCACCAGTCACTGAACAAAATTATTACTGCTAAAACTCCAAGAATAGAATCCACATAAATATTCAACTGATAACAAACTAGTAAAAAAAACATGAAGGCACACCAAAATGATTGCAAGAGTTCCAATTGTAGCCAAAAGTATTAGCTCATTTAAGCAATCATACAAACCCTCTATTATAATATTCACTTGCTTGCGATGTTGTTTGAAAGCCATTCCAAACCCTCGTAAAGACCTTCTCCAGAAGTTGCACAAGTACTCTGAATATACCTGAAATAAATCAAAACATTGCATTAAAAATTGTTGTCCACCCATGCATGCATGTATGTCACTTGGTTATCTATGTAGAACCGACACTTCTGATGGAAGTGCTCGGTGTCTGACATGTGTTGGTGAACGTCTAACACCAACATATATAATTATATTTGTGCTAGTGTTTTGATACATGTGATTAACAAAGTGTCGTGTGAATGTACAAACACATGAGATATTCATACCAGTGGCGTTGGCGGAGTGAATGAAGAGCAAATTTATCAGTTATATCTGCGGCACTCATTGCATTGGGAAGATCTTGTTTGTTGGCAAAAACAAGCAAAACAGCATCTCTAAGTTCATCCTCATTCAACATCCTGTGCAACTCATCCCTTGCTTCAACCACTCGGTCTCTATCATTACTATCAACCACAAAAATAAGACCCTGGGTGTTTTGGAAATAGTGCCTCCACAATGGACGGATCTGCAAATACATCATAATGGAATACACAACATGGGTTAGTTAAAAGCATATATAATCTACTCCTTCAATAGTCTCCTTTAAACTACAATGATTGTGAGTTGATTAGAGTCACGTATAATGAACTTGATTGGTTGTTTCTTAGTCCACCAAGAGATCAAATTGGAACATATGAAGATGCATGCACGAAAGGTTGATCTTCTTCATCATGGTCGGGACCTTAGTTTGCATCACAATAGGCTATTAGTGGAAACATGGAATTAGTGATAAGTTTCAAATGAAGTTCTCTAGTGATGGTGCCTTTGAGGTACCTAGTAATCCTCTTGATTGCAGCCTAATATGACTCAAGATGTACATTGCATGAATGAAACTAATTACATAATCAATTTTGAGGAGGAACTCAGAGACAGTGTAATCTTCTAGTCTCGTGTTTCTAAGCTCTAAGCATAATTGGCACAATTTTACATTAGTGTGTCTCACACTTCCTTTTTGGAGGATCCTAAGGTGCGAAATACAACCCTGAAGTCTAGGTTTTATGGTCTTTTCTCTAATTCTCTCCAACAAAAAGGTTGGTGGGTGAGATATGAGCGTTTATTAATGGGATCCTGACCTGAAACCTCAGTTGAAGGAGATCATTCTTCCTTCAAGAGTTGCATGTTTTTAGGAGTTTCGAGTCTTGTTTAGAGATGTTATCAATGACCTGGATAAAGATAAGTGAATTTGAAAACACTTTTTAGATAGTTTTTTTTTCAGTGGCCTTTGCTTACCTTGTCTAGAGGGAGTGTTTATCTACTTATATGGTCGCTTTTCGCTTCAAACCATATCCTTTCCCTTATTTTGCTTAGTTAGGCACCATGTTAGCATCGAGTTTCAACTTCATACCATGTTAGAATCTTGAAATTTAGTCATGATTCTCTTGAAATCTATGAAATAACTTTGAAAATTATTGACAGAATGAATGATTACCATTTAGTTATATCTATTTATATATTTGGTCACATGCTATAACAAGTGTTGAATAGATCATGAGAATGAAAATTATTCAAGAGTGTGAATCATATTAGTGATGCATGATTTCTACAAACAAGCATAAAAGACACATAAGAACAGATGTACCTTATCCTGACCCCCAACATCCCACACAGTAAAGCTGATGTTCTTGTACTCCACGGTTTCAACGTTAAATCCTGTACATATATAACTCAAATTATTTTATAACACAAGGTATAATATTAATAACTATTATTAGAAAAGAAGAAGTAAAAAATTAAACTAACCAATGGTTGGGATGGTAGTGACAACTTCTCCAAGCTTGAGTTTATACAAAATAGTTGTCTTACCAGCAGCGTCGAGACCAACCATCAAAATTCTCATTTCCTTCTTGGCAAATAATCTACTAAACAGCTTCGTGAATGTTAATCCCATCTTTTCCAATCAGATTCAAACACAATATTGGAGATTTTTATTTAGAATTCAAGTGGTTCAATGGAAAATAATTGTGATAGTTACACAGATATTGTGGAAGATTGTTGCATTATTTGTATATTTGAATAATCAACTAGCAGCATTTTATCAAGTCACTTTGTGGCTCATAAATAAGTAGAAGTAGATATCAACTTTAGTGACGGCTAGTATTATCTCATTCATAGATGTCACTATGTGGGAAAATTATGAAAGTGTAGTAAATTAAGTCGAACAAATGGTTATAGAAATTTTTGTTAAAATATATAATTGAATTAATTGTGAGTTGAACTAATTATTTGTTTAATTAAATTAATATTTTATTTTTATATATGTACGAATATATAAGAATTATTTGTTAAAAATTCTTAAAGTGCCACTTATTATTAAAATTGATTGCTAATATATTACTCCGCTATCTACACACTCTATATTGAAAATGCTTAAAGCGTCACTTATTATTAAAATTGATTGCTAATATATGACACACTAATTTCACACTCTACGTCGAATTTTTAAAAATATTTTTTATTTTCGAAAACACCTCAATACATACTTAAGTAAGACCATTGAGAGGGATACTCTATTGTCTGACTCATTTTATTTTGAAGTGTATCTTTGAAAATTTCTCATAGTTACATTTGCGTAAGTCAGACACATCAATACCAGGCCTAAAAACAAAGGTTTTTCCAAATTAAAATTAAAATTCATAAAATAAAATTAGGATTATATAGATGAGTTCAACATAAAATGTAACATTACATTTCAATATTCAGGTGGACTCTTCAACATCTTTAGAATATCTTCGCCGAATCTTGATATCGTCACAACCAATTCGAGTGAAACTTTTGGTTCGAAAGGGAGAAACGTATTCCATATAGCCCTTACATCCGCTTGCGTGTTAAGCTCAAATTTATTAAACTCAATATTTTATTTGTTGTCAATCGACAGTTAACGGTACTCGAGCTTTTTAATCATTTGATTATCTCTGTAAGGTAGGAGATAATGAATTTTGTCTTTGATATCATCGAGGGAGGTGAAGTCGTTGATCTTGCGCCCAAGAGCTCTGTTGGAGAAGGAGACATTTGCGACATATCAGACAATGTTTAGTGGCGACATTTGAGACAGTTTTAGTTTGTGTGAAATATAACATAAGAGCACCTCAATTTATAGATGTCGTAGATTAATATGGATCACTCAATGACTAGCATGTTGATTGCAGAGATATATCTTTGAAACCGCACCCTATTATCTTGTTCCGAAGATGTGTCTCTGGAACTTCTCCTAAACCAATTTCAAGACAAAACCTATAACAGAACTTGTTTTTTCATACACAAAAAACACAAATGTTGTTATGAGGGAAGATCAAAAATGCATTAAGACAAAATATGAATAAAAGGTGAATATATAACACTTCATTTATATTGAGAAACAATTACATACATTTATTTGTCTGGTAAAACAAGAAATTAAAACGAATCGAAACATATGTTGCTGGCTAAATCTATTGGTGATACCCCCTTGGACTTTTGTGCATTTTATTATCTTTAAATATTGCTCAACTTCTCGAACTCTTGCATCCTTTTTATAAAAAATTCGGCCAAGTCTTGGCTTTTGTTGTTGAATAAATTGTCTACTTCGGTGATGTAAGTGGTATAGGGCATCCTGGTTTCAAGTAAACTTGAACAAAATGACTTGATTTTGAAAGCCACCCAATACACATAATACAATCATTTGAATTTTGAGGTGGGACGGTGCATAGTGGGAAAAAGGTTTCCAAAACATCGTATCGTGTCAGATCAATACACACTTTATCATACGCACATGCTTTTAGGTGACCCGTGTTAGGGAAGCGCATCAATTTTGTCTCCGGTGCCAGACTGCTAAAGCAAGGAGCAAGAGACTCATAAACATTGTTGAAGATTCTTTCTTTACGTACAACCGTGTCTATGATTCTTTCTGCATCTTCAACTCTTGGATAAGTTGATGGAGGACAAGTGTATGACTATCTTGCCCTTTACCGAGTAAATCCGAAACAGCTCGGGAACCGTAATTACCGTCCCCCTCAACATTGACGATCCGCTTGATATATTTGTGCATAAAAATTGGCATCTCGTCGATAAATGGAATCTTTGGCGGAGGCGGCGTCTGAGGTGGTTTGCTAATGCGAGCTCCTTTGACAACACTTTTTTTTAGATTTTGGAGTTGGTGAGTCGGGAAAAACTTTGTTAACATGTTCAAAATAAGAAGGAGACTGTCTAGTCGAATTGTCAGTCGGTGTAGGCTTCATTTTCTTCGAAGTACCTTTTGTTTTTACTGGTTGAGAGGGCGGTTTCATGTCGGTGGTTTCCGGATAGGAAACCTTCCTCAATTATTCTTTGATGTGGAGTTTCATGTTGTCATCCGCTTTCAAAAGTCTCTCTTGTACCACTTCTCATTCGGTCAAAATAGAGATATTCAATTTACCGTCATTCATAACACCATCATCATCAAATTTAAGTCTCTTCCAATGAGTGCAAACCTCGTCCATTTTTATTGGGTCACCAAGTTTCACTTTTTTAGCAATAACACAAGCACATGGGGGACCATATATTTTCACAATGGTGCATCCACATTTTGTGCTATCAGAGCCTACATTATCAGCTTGCTTAGCCTCGTGAAAACTATAGTTCAAACTCGCCCGAGATATGTTACCGACCAACTGAGAATATAGAGTGTTGTCTTTAAATATGTATTCCAAAACTGTGAGGCTCCGGCCAAATGATGTTTGTATCTCATTATGCTGGTTTTGAATCATGTGGTTCATGGAGTCTCAGTCTCTACACAAATCCCCCTTACTATTTCCCAACCAAATTTTCAAAGTAGCATGGTTAGACTAACTCTGTTATTTGTTGTGTTTCTGAGGTGTCTAACATTATTAATCCATACACAAACAATTTTCTCCTTCACCTAGTCAAGAATTGTGCTTTCAACATATTTTAACAAATTTAAGTACTTTTCACACACTTTCCTAAAATGCATAACGTAATCGGCATATAGTTATTTTGTGTAAGAATTTATTATACGATTCCATGCATCAATTATTTTTTCCACAACCATTTCCGCCTTCACCAATTTTCCATCTTCTGATTCTATCTGTTTCGTGCCTACAGTGGCTTTAACCTGACTTCTCACATTCTTTGTTATGTGATACCTACAAAGTAATGCATTAGAATAAAGAAATATATTTGCAACCGAATTCATTAATGCGGTATCGCGGTCGGTAACAATCGCTTTATGCATCTCACCTTGATCCTTTAATAGTGTCTGACACACCTCTAACATCCAAGTAAAAAAAGTTTTCCTCTTTTTTACACTCAAGAAATGCAAACCCAATAAAATATGTCTTCTCAGTTGAGGTAATACCAACCACCTCCAATAATGTAAGTTTATACTTATTGGTCTTGTAGGTTGAATCAAGTATGAGCACCGTAGGATACGTGTTGAACAACTTTATGGAATCAGGATGAGTCCAAAATATATCTCTAACAGTAACTCCATCCTCGCACGTCATTGTCACACAAGTGCGTCTTCTATCCGAACCATTATCGGACCTTCTGATAACCACACCAAACACATGTTTAGATGCCTCCATACGAATCCATTGAAGCATTTGATCACGAGATTACAACTCTTTATTTTTTTAAAAACTGGTTGTCAACATCTACCTCATTCACGACAACATCTTGGACATCCGGAGAAACAACTTGTTTTAGGAAAACATCGGGGTGCACCATATGTAATGAAAAGAAATACAATATAACATCATATAAGTGCTACTGTTGAAGACAGGACTGAAAATCAAACACAACCAACTTCCGAAAATTCATCTCCGGAATAGTTCATACTTGTTCCGGAGATACATTTTGGGACACATCGCTCTTTTTTTCACAAAAAAGGCATGATTAATGTGATCAATGCAGAGGGAAACAAATGATCTTTACCTGAAATTCTATCTTCTTTTCCTCTCTATGATATGATGAACCAAAAGAATGGATATTTGGAGTGAAAAAATAGATTGAGAGTAAAGGGTTTTTTGGTGAAGGGTTTGGTTGAAAACCAACTATGTCAATAATGGATTTGTGATCATGCAATTTGTTCTTTTATCATATATTTATGGAGATGCATTTCGGAAATATCTGACATGCAAAGGTGATCGAAAATTTCAAAATTCCGCTCATAATTTCTGAGATGCATCTCTGGAATTTCTAATGAACTAGTAAATACATAAGGTATTTCTTAAAATATTCTAGAGATGCATCTCTGGAATAAAAATAACCCAACTTATCGAGCGCCTCTCAAAATGGAATTTATTTAGTATGTAAGAGGTGCATCTGGAGATGCATCTCCAGAAACAAAGAGCATTTTTGAAATTTTGCATGGTGCGGTAGAAATATATTAAGTGCATAAAGAAGTCCCTTAAATTTAAATTTTAAAAAATTAATGACGATAGAAATAAGTCAACTTAGCTAATAAGAGCCTAGAAAGGCCTAAAGCAATTTGGATTTTTTTTAAAATAGATAATGCTTTGGTGTCGCGTGTAGACTCTTACTCAAAACAATATATATATATATATATATATATATATATATATATATATATATATATATATATATATATATATATATATATATAGATAGATAGATAGATAGATAGATAGATAGATAGATAGAGAGAGAGAGAGAGAGAGAGAGATTAACTGTTATGCACTGTCAGTGTAAAAAGTTTTACGCTGTCAATGCATCACAATCATCCATTTGTATTACTTTTTAAATGTTTAAATAAAAGTCAAACCTTTCAAATAGATCAGTGGTTGTGATTAATTGATAGTGTAAAAAATCTTTACTCTGTCAGTGTATATCAATTAAATTCATATATATATATATATATATATATATATATATATATATATATATATATATATATATATATATATATATATATATATATATATATATAAAGCACAACATAAAAACATTGAATCTCCAAAAACAAACACTTAAAATAGATATTTAATAGCACTAATGTGTATGTGTGACTACTCTAATATCATTAGGTCCGGAGAAAACCTCATAAAAAATAAAATAAAAGAGAGATTAGTTTAAACTTTTGATATTCATGTAAAGGAACTTACATCTTATTAAATACATCATAATTTTTTAATAGAAAGACTTGCAAATCTACTACAAAATAGAAATTTAACAAACTTCAAGTGAGTCACTCTCTGTTAGAATCTTTTTACACTAGCTGCCAAATTAGTGACATAATCCTCAAGCTTCATAGGAGGCCCGGTTATTCTCTTTGATTTTGGACCTTGATTTTCATTATTTTCCTCTTCCATTATTGGGCATTTATCCCTATTATTGGGCCCTCTCATATCAATACTTCCCCCAACAAAATCGGGCTTGTCCTCAAGGTTGTAATCATGACGGAGATCCTCCCATTTTTTCCATTAAGTATCATCAGGTGACATCCCATGTCACTGAACCAGAACAAAACGCATGGGAATGTCGTCAATCACTTGGTTCTGAAAGTCTAACACAAATAGGGGTGCGACTAAATGGTGGTTGCCAACAGATTCGAGTAGGATCTGATTAATAACATCTGGAGGTAAACCCACATGTAATTTCAAAAGAGATAAATGGAAGACGTTATGGATACGAGAATGAAGCGGAAATTCCAGCTTATAAGCTATTGGACCACCCTTGGTTAGGACGAGATCAGGCCCATAGTATCGTTTGGAGAGCTTATGGTATTTTGTGCCAGACAATGAAACTTGACGGTAAGTTTGCAGCTTGACGTATACCCAAGACCCCACTGAAAAGTCAATCTATCGACAGTTCTTATCCACATTTCTTTTCGTCTGCAATTAGGCCTTACCCAATTTCTTGCGTAGTAGGGTAAGAACTTCATCTCGTGAAGTCAAAACAGAATCGCAAGCATCAATGGATGATGTACCAGGAATGTATAAAGGAATCGAATGAGGAGGTTTACCAAACATCACCTGGAAAGAATAAAGGGTGGATGTAGTGCAACACCCCATTTTCAATTACTCAATTTTATTGAACTATTGGTGAATTATGTGTTATTGTGTGTTTTGATGTATTGATGGATTGGATCAATTAAAATAGTTAAGTGATGTATAAATTAGTGGAATTATTTAGAGTTCTATTAGTAATTAAATAATAAGAGTATTTATTTAATTAGGTGAATATATATTAGAATAGTTAGCATTTTAATTATTATTATTATTAGAAATAAATACAGAAATTGGTAAAAATAAGAATTGGGCCAATTGTGTGAATTGAGGAAAATTGGTGGTAAGAGGAGATGAGCTAGAATTAATTTGGGCAATAATAATAATTAGACAAATGTAAGGAGGATAATATATATTCTAAAAGTTTGGAAAATTAGGTTTGGAGAGAAACCATTTGATAGTACGTAACAATTGGGAGAAAAGAGAAGAAACTGAGAAAGGGAGAAGAATGGGCTAGGGCTCAAGAGGAGAATTCAACATTGTTAAAGGTCAAAGAATCAATTGCTATGAACTCTAAGGTAAGGGTGGGGTTCTGATTATCTAAGGGTTAACATGATGATGGTGGGTAGATTATACCATGTAGGTTTTGTGCTCTTCTTTTCTATATTCATGATCATTGTGATAATTGGTAATTGTTGAATTGATCAATTACTTTTTGAATTTTGTGTGTGTGGTATGATGATGTTGTGACTGATGTTGGAATGATGAATTTTTGCAATGTTGATGTTTTCTATACACATATATTTTTTAGAGTAATATGAAGAAGCTAGTTTCTTATCTGCTAAAGAGTTGAAGGAGCTTTTGGAAGAGGAAGCTCAGGTGTTTGTGTTGTTCATGGCGTTATCTGCTAAGATTCAGGCGGTGATTGATGAATTACAGGTAGTGCGGGATTTTCCAGAGGTGTTTCTAGATGACATTTCAGATGTACCGCCAGAGAGAGAGGTGAAGTTTTCTATTGATCTTCTCCTTGGTACCAGAATTGTTTCTATGGCACCATATAGGATATCTGCATCGGAGTTAGTAGAGTTGAAGAAACAATTAGAAGATTTGCTAGAGAAGAGGTTTGTGAGACCAAGTGTGTCGCCTTGGGGAACTCCGGTGTTGTTGGTAAAGAAGAAAGACGGTAGGATGAGGTTGTGTGTGGATTATCGGTAGTTAATAAAGTGACGATTAAGAACAAGTATCCACTTCCGAGAATAGATGCTTGATGGATCAGTTGGTGGGTCCACGTGTGTTTAGCAAAATTGATTTGAGGTTAGATTACCACCAGATCAGAGTGAAGGATGAAGATGTACAGAAGACGGCATTTAGAACTCGATATGGACACTATGAGTATTCAGTGATGTCATTCAGTGTTTCTAATGCCCCCGGAGTATTTATGGAGTACATGAATCGTATCTTTCATACTTACTTGGATTGTTTTGTTGTGCTGTTTATTTATGACTTTCTGATCCATTATAAATAAGAAGAAGAACATGTTGAGCATTTGTGAGTTGTATTCCAAGTGTTAAAGGAGAAGAAGCTTTATACTAAGTTGTCGAAGTGTGAATTTTGGTTGAAAGGGGCTATCTTTCTTGGTCATGTTATTCCAGGTGGTGGTATTGTTGTGGCATCCAAGGTAGATGTAGTTCTACGATGGGAGGCTCTAAAGTCGGTGACAGAGATTAAAAGCTTTTTGGGCTTGGCTAGTTATTACCGCATGTTTATTGAAGGCTTTTCCAAGTTGGCACTTTCGTTAATTCAGTTGACCTGCAAAGGTAAACCGTTTATATGGGACGTTCATTGTGAGAACAGTTTCGTAGAGCTGAAGAAAAGGTTGACTACAACTCCAATTTTGATTTCATCTGAACCGAATGAACCGTTTTTTGTGTATTGTGACGCGTCGTTGATGGGTCTAGGCGGTGTGCTAATGCAAGATGGCAAGGTTGTGGCTTATGCTTCACGACAGTTGAGGATTCATGAGAGAAATTATCCTACTCATGATTTGGAGTTGGCTGTGGTGGTGTTTGTGTTGAAAATTTTGAGGCATTATCTCTATGGTTCCAAATTTGAAGTGTTTAATGATCATAAGAGTTTGAAATACTTGTTTGATCATAGGGAATTAAATATGAGACAACACAGTTGGTTGGAATTCTTAAAGGATTATGACTTTATCTTGAATTATCATCCCGTTAAGGCGAATGTCGTGGTTGATGCTTTAAATCGGAAGTCTTTGCATATGTATGCTATGATGGTTAGAGAGTTGGAAATGGTTAAACAGTTCATAGACATGAGTTTGGTTTATGAGCAGACATTGCATAGTATGATGTTGGGTATGCTGAAGATCGATAATGATTTTCTTAATAACATTAAAGAAGAGTCAAAAGTTGGACGTGAAGTTGGCGGACTTGATGGTTGGAAGTAATAAGACTGAAAGTAATGATTTCAAAGTGGATGAACAAGGTATGTTGAGGTTTAGAGACAAAATTTGTATTCCTGACAAAGTTGAGTTGAAGAAGATGATTTTAGAAGAAAGTCATCGAAGTAGCTAGAGTATTCATCCAGGAGCTACTAAGACGTATCAGGCTCTGAAGAAGATCATTTGGTGGTCTGGAATGAAGCGAGAAATGGCTCAGTTTATTTATGTTTGTTTGACTTGTCAGAAGTCAAAGGTTGAACATCAGAAACCTACAAGATTGATGCAACTGTTGTATATTCCATAATGAAAATGGGATAGCATTTCTATGGATTTTGTGATGGGGTTGTCGAATACTCCGAGAGGGCATGATTCCATTTGGGTAATTATTGATAGACTGACGAAGTCGACCCATATTATTTCGATTAACATCATTTTTTCTATGCAGAAGTTGGCAGAGAGATATATCCGTGTGATTGGGAAGTTACATGGAGTTCCATTGAGTATTGTGTTAGATAGAGTTCTGAGGTTCACTTCCAGTTTTTGGGAGAGTTTCCAGGAAGCTTTGGTTCGAAGCTGAGGTTGAGTTTAGCTTATCATCCACAGACCGATGGTCAGACATAGAGGACCGTTCAGTCCTTAGAGGACTTGTTGAGAGCTTGTATCCTCGAGCAGTTGGGATGGTCATTCGTCGTTGATTGAGTTCACGTATAATAATAAATTCCATTCTAGTATTAGAATGGCACATTTTGAAGCCTTGTATGGTCAAAGGTGTAGTACACTTAATGTTGGCATGAATCTGGTGAGAGTGTAGTGCTTGGACTTGAGATTGTCCAACAGACTACTAAGAAGGTGAAGCTGATTCGGGAGAAGATGAAAGCTTCACAGAGTAGGTAGAAAAACTACCATGATAAGAGGAAAAAGGATATTGAGTTTCAAGAAAGGGGCCATGTATTCTTGAGAGTCACTCTGGTGACCGGTGTAGCACGTGCTTTGAAGTTGAGAAAGCTTACTTCTCGATTTATTGGTCTATATCAGATATTCAGACGAGTTAGGCCTGTTGCTTATAGAGCGGTGTTGCCATCAAATTCGTTAAATCTACATTGTGTGTTCCATGTTTCACAACTTCAAAAGTATATTTTGGATCTATCGCATGTGATTCTGATGGATGGTGTTCAGGTGAGGGATACCTTTACAGTTGATGCTCTGCCTATAAGGATTGTTGATCGAGAACTGAAACAGTTGAGAGGAAAAGAGATTGCCTTAGTAAAGGTAGTTTGGGGTGGACTAGCTGGTGGGAGCATGACTTGGGAACGTGAGGAGTGGATGAGGGAGTCGTATCCGAAAGTTCTATAAGTGGGAGAGAGTTGTAACACCCAATTTTCAACTACTCATTTTTATTGAATTATTTGTGAATTATGTGTGTATTATATGTTTTGATGTATTGACAGATTGGGTCAATTAAAATAGTTAAGTGGTGTATAAATTAGTGGAATTATTTAGAGTTCTTTTAGTAATTAAATAATAAGAGTATTTATTTAATTAGGTGAATATATATTAAAATAGTTCGAATTTTAATTATTATTAGAAATAAATATAGAAATTGGTAAAAATAAGAATTGGGTCAATTGTGTGAATTGAGGAAAGTTGGTGGTAAGAGGAGATGAGGTAGAATTAATTTGGGCAATAATAATAATTAGGAAAATGTAATGAGGTTACTATATATTCTAAAATTTGGGAAAATTAGGTTTGGAGAGAAACCATTCGACAATATGTAACAATTAGGAGAAAATATAAGCAATTGAGAAAGGGAGAAGAAGTGGTTATGCCTCAATAGGAGAATTCACCATTGTTAAAGGTCAAAGAATCAATTGTTAGTAACTCTAAGGTAAGGGTGGGGTTTTTACTATCTAAGGTTTAACATGATGATGGTGGGTAGATTATGTCATGTAGGTTTTATGCGTTTCTTCTCTATATTCATGATCATTGTGATAATTGATAATTGTTAAATTGATCAATTACTTGTTTAATTGTGTGTGTGTGTGTGTGGTATGATGATGTTGTGACCGATGTTGGAATGATGAATTGTTGCAATTGTTGTCGTTGGAAGGTTTGGGGTACATATGAATTAATGAGAATGAATGGTTTTTATGCTAATTTGTGATATAATGTGAATTTTTTGTTTTAATCATTGAATAATTATAGTATGTCGAATTCTGAGATCGGAGGTTTTTACGGAATCGAAATCAGAGGTCTGGAAGGCTGAGAGCGGAGGTTTTTTATGCTAATTCGTGATATAATGTGAATCAAATTTATTGTTTTAATCATTGATCATAACTTTTGTTCCAAGTGTCGATTCGATGTTGTTTGAAGTATCGGAAAGCTGAGAGCGCGTACTTTCATTTTAAAATTGTTTTCAGTACCTGAAAATTAATATTTTATGTGTGATGGTGCTTAAATGCATTGTAATGTTTATGTGGTTGTGTGATATAATCTTAAATGTATTGGTGTTGCTTGTTATGTTGTATGTTGATGTTGTTGAGTTGTATAACATGTTTTTTATGCATGATGGTCGGTATTGACAGTGTACATTGACTATGGTGATGGGTTATTGTGTATGATGTTGTAGTTGCATGTATAATATGTTGCGTGCATTCATGTTGTTGGACAAATGGTCCGTTTTTGGTGAGCCTCAAATCCCATTGTGTGTATTGGGCCCGTAGTGGATTTTGGAGGTGATGGAATCAGTGAGTCGTTATTAGAGGTGATGGTAATGAATTGGTGGCTTTGATCCTAGGAGGTGAGGATCGAATCGGTGAAATTGAGTGTTCACGTATTGGTACCACATGCATTGAGTTGAGTTGTTAAGTCTCATTACATTGTACATTGGTTGCATTTGTTATTGTGTTTGACGAATGATTATGTTGATATTATGTCAGATGGTTGTTATGTTGTTGTTATGTTAGATGGTTGTTATGTTGTTATCATGTTTGGATAGTTGTTGTGTTGTTGTTCCGTATGGATAGGTGTGAGGTTGCTATTATGTGTGGATAATTGTTGTGTGGATTATGTAGAATCATGATGTGGAATGGGTGATGTGCATGTGATGATCTGATACTTACTTACTATCATGCTTTTCGTTATATGATTATGATATCTCACCCCTTCTGTTTGAATGTTGCCTCCACGTGGGTAATGTAAAGATAATCCACGATAAGAGCTCAAATGTGAGTGGAAGATGAAGTCTTCCATTTTATTTTAGTGTCGGCGTCTACTTTGATGTGTAACATCGGAGAATTTGGAACGATGTGTCTTTCGTTATGTTTTAACATTTCTTAATGACATGTTATGTTGATGTTGGATATGTGAGTTAACTGTTTGTTATTGTTGTTCTGCTGATATTTAATAAAATTTAACATTCAGACATGTAGTTATTACTACTATTTTTATAACTGTCAGGTGTTACATGTCTTTTCGATTGAGCAGGTTGATTGTATGTTATAGCGTAGCATCCTAAATTACATGTTAAATTGTTTTACTCTGATAAATGTTTCAAATTTACGCGGGGGAAACTTTATGCAGCATGAACATAGGTCTTGTAATGGTACTCAATCCAAGGTAGCAAGGAAACCCACTAAGAGGGTTTAGCTTGCACAAAAGCTCGTAAATACTGATCCATCGTGCAGTTTATAGACTTTTTCGACCATTTATTTAGGGATTGTATGAGGAGTTCAACTGCAATAGTGTGCCACTAAATTTAAAAAGATGTATCCAAAAGCGGCTGGTGAAAATTGGATCTCGATCAGAAATGATACTCTTAGAGAACCCATGATGTTTGCAAACAATGGAAATAGACAATTATGCCACCTTTTAAGCGATGAAACAAGAAGCTAGGGATCTCATATGAGATCCCTTTTGAGAACCTATCAACCACTACTATGATAACGGTACAACCCTTGGAAGGAGGCAAGCCCGTGATGAAATTCATTGAGATCTCTTCCCAAATGTGTTAAGGAAGGGGGAGGGGTTGCAACAAACCTCCCAATCTTTTATTTGAATACTTGGTTTGCTGACACACATCATATTATCAAATGAAAGCTTGGGTTTCTTGCTTCATGTTGTCCTAGAAAAAAATTCAGGAAGGCGTTTCATTGTCTTGGACAACCTAGCATGCCCTCTAATTAATGTTTTGTGATACTCTTGTAATGGTAAGTTTTTGAAACGTAAGGTATGGTTGATTCTGATTCTTCCTCAATGAAGTAACATTCCATCAACAAATGTAGAGGAATCCTGCATACATTGTTCCTTCAAGTCAAATAAAGTTGAATTTATCAATAATTGTTGTTCCAATTCCTCCAAGTATAAAACTTGAGGTATAGTGGGGTGGAGAAAAGTCGGGGATGTAGAGTTGGGGACATGAGATAAAGCCTTATCAATAATGTTGGTGGACCCTGGTTTGTATTGTATCTCGTAATTAAACCCTAGTAGCTTAGACAAATAATGTTGTTGATCGGGTGTTTGAATGGCTTGTATTAGGAGTTCTTTTAAGCTTTTATCTACTTGAATGATGAAAAAAAATGACCCATAAGATATTGACGCCAACGCTTGACAGGACTTATAATGGCGTGAAGCTCACAAATGTATCTGGAAGCTTTAGCCATTCTATGACAAAAAACTCTGGTAGAGAAAGCCAGAGGATTTCCCTTCTGTAATAGCATTGCACCCATGGCGAGCCCTGAAACATCAGCTTGGATGATAAAATATGAAGTGAAATATGAGAGAGAAAGAAAGGGCGCAGAGGCCATGGCTTACTTGAGCTTTTTGAAGAAAAATTGAGCTTCACCGCTCCACTTAAAAGAGTCATTCTTCAATAAGGATGTCAGTGGTTGGGTAATAAAAGTGTACCCCTTAATGAATTTACGGTAGTACCCATAAAATCCCAGAAATCCTTTCAAGATTTTCAAAGTTTTTAGTATATACCACTATAGAATGACCTTGGCTTTCTCATAGTCTACTGTGGAGCCACGGTGCCTTTCATTACGATATTGTCTAGATAAGCAATAGCAGTTTGCCCAAATAAACACTTCGAAGCTTTCAAGAAGAAATGATGCTTAGATAATAAAGAAAAGACATGAGAAAGGTGAACTAGATGTTGCTTCACATTATAACTGTAAACAAGAATGTCGTCAAAGAAGACGATTACCATTTTACATAGCAAGTGGCGAAAATGTCATTCATGGTCGCTTGAAATGTTGTTGGAGCATTGCAAAGGCCAAACGGCCTGACTCAGTACTCGTAACGGACATCGTGCGTCCTGAATGTAGACTTAGGGTTATCTTGAGGTTGCAAATGAATTTGATGAAACCCTGAAGTGAGTTATAGTTTAGTAAAAACCTTTCTTGAACCAAGCTCATCCAAAAGCTCGTCAACCGTGGCATGGGAAAATGATCTTTCACATTAATCGCATTTAAGGCGCGATAATCAACACACATATGCCAAGTTTCATCCTTCTTCTTGAAAAGAAGCATCAGAGAGGAAAGCGGGTTATTATTCGGCTAAATCCAACCATTTTCCAGCAACTTACAAATTTGTACTTCAATTTCTCGTTTATGCGCATGAAGGCACTGGTATGGATGCATGTTGACATGGGAGGCATTAGTAATAAGAGGGATTCCATGATCAATGAAATGAGGTGGTGGCAGGGACTTTGGTTCTTCGAATAATGGAGAAAAACAATGAAGTAGGTCTTTTAATTTAGGGTTGGAATGTTTAGAAAGGGGAAACAAAACATTAATAAAAAAAATTAGGATTGATAAATCTTGTCAGGACCATTAATAAGAAATATTAGGTTTAGTTCCTTTCTTCGCACATTAATAAAAAATCCAAAAAACATTTTTCTTTTTCCTTTGATAATTTTCTTCCTTGCCTCCTAATAATTCGAGAAGCCTAACATTTTTAAGTTAATACTAACGCGCACAACTAACCTAATGGTTCTCGTTGAGTACAACGGACGTGTGGGGTGTTAATACCTTCTCCTTGCATAATCGACTCTTGAACCCTGATTTGGTTGCAACGACCAATATCATTATCGTTCTTTCTTGGGTTTTATCGATATTTCCCCTTTCCTTCTTAGGAATAAATAAACTTTGGTAACGACTTTGTTCAGTCCATCTTGCAAGCGTGCGATTGCGCTTCGCAAAGTTGTGTTCTCATTTTTCGAGCTATGACAGATGGCGACTCTGATGGGGACTCGGTTCCCTAAGTGAGTCAAACCCAGTTAGGTCGTTTGTGTGCCTTTGTTTTCTTTACTTGTGTGGGTTTTATTTATTGCTTTTGTTATCTTTATTTTTATATTTATATAATTTGTTGTATTGGTTCCATTATGATGTATGCATTAGATCGTTATTATGATTATGAATCTTGTGGGAAAGACTCTCTACCCGAGTCTAGAGTGAAAACATAAGATAGGATGATGGTTGAGTGGTACGGACTCCTGAGGTGAGTAGATCCTTTTGAAAATGTTGTTGCCCGAGGTGAATACCTCATAAACTTCAATGTTTCAAAGGGGTACATGACTCTAAGGACCTTTTAGAACATTGAACCTTTGGCCAACTAGGAATGATAGTTGCGTAGTATGGATTCCCGAGGTGAATACTTTGTAAGGATATATACAAAAACGTCGCTCATAATAGATCCTTTTGATGGAGTTGACGTCCGACATGCAGTTGTCGTAAGAGGCAAACATTCATATGAATTTGTGACTCTGGGAACCATGTCTAGAAGCAAAGTTAATGGTCGCGTAGTGCGGGTCCCCAAGATGTAGTTCTCGTAAGGGTCGGTACGAAGATCTCACTCCGAATAGATTCCCTTGATGGAGTTGATGACCAGCATGAAGTTATCATAAGCGGCAAACATTCTTATGGATCTATGACTCTGGGGTCCTTTGTAAAAAACCTATATCATATTCGGTGAGAACCTTGTTTCGGAAAGCAATCAGATTCATTTGTTACCTCAGACCTTTGAACCCATGTACCAAAAAAAAAGATACATGACATCTCATTGCGTCCATAATATTGCATTTGCATGCATTGCATATCATTCAAAAAAGAAAAAGAAAATGCATTTTGTCTTTGTCCATAACCAGCTTGTTGGTTTCCCGACACCTATATTGAACATGTGGTGGTTGTTGAAGGACGTTAAAGCATTTGAAGCAGAATCAAGTAGTGATAAGAAGGATTATATACATCTTAAAAGGCATGGTAGACCTGACGTGGGAGCTTGTGATAGCTATGTCAGATCTTCAACATGTTGTTGCGGAGAATGTCAGTCCCCCATCAGGCTTTACTGTGGTAACTAACCTGACATATGATCTTCCTCATGACTATACTCTTCAAAAAGTGGATTTTCATACTCGGACTCAGCTGGTGCATATCCTGGTATCTAATGAAGTCCTCATGGTGCAGAAGACCCCTATTATTCATGATGATGAAGGGAAACCTCAACTCACAAGGAACATGCCAAATTCTCAGAGTGTCCACTTTGTGGTAAAAGTGGAGTGTTCTCTGTAACAACCCAATTTTAGTATTTATTTCTTATATTATTATTATTATTATTATATTTTATTTTATTTATTTGGAATGTTAATTAATTAATTGGTTGTTAGGTAGTATAATAATTGATTATATTAATTAACTTGGTGTGTATACTGTGTTGGTTCAATTTATTTGAACTAAATAGAGATATTTTAATATTAGGTCTTATTGGGCCTAATAATTAAATTAGAGGTATCATTCTTTAAGCCCAAATATAATACTATAATAGTAAGAGGTGATGAGAGTGAGAAGTAGGATTCATTTGATCATTGACGGCAACAGAGAAAGAAAAGAGGAAAAGTAAGGAGAAGAGGGAAAGAACAAGAGAGAAGCTAAGGTTTCCAGAAAATTGAAGAGATAAGGGGGAGAATCCTTATTATTATGGGTTAGTATAATTGGGGCAATGGGTAGTAATATGTTTAGGTTGAAATCCCTAATTTTTACGGTTTTGGGAATTGTTAGGTTTTGATGAGTAAACTTTGATTTGTGATGAGTAATTATGTTTGGAACTGATAAATGGGTGGAATTGAGGGATGAATTGAGAATCCAATTTGATAATTTCTATTGTAGCACCACTTCTCTCGTTAAGAAAAAAATTCAGATTTTAACCCGTGTTAACCGGTTACTATAATAGTGTTAACCGGTTACGTGCTCACAAACTTTTCCTAGAAATTGAATCTGTTTAGGTGTTAACCGGTTACCCTAAATGTGTTAACCGGTTACTTAGTTAAAAATATGCCCAATATGGAATTCTGTTTTTCAGAGTAACGGGTTACTCTAAAAGCGTTAACGGGTTACTTAGTTCAAAATCTGCCCAGAATTGTATTCTGTTTTCAGAGTAACCGGTTACCCAAAATACGTTAACCGGTTACTTAGTTAAAAAATCTGCCTAGGAATTGAATTCTGTTTTCAGGGTAACGGGTTACCCAAAATACGTTAATCGGTTACTTGCTGTGAAAAAGGGAAAATTGAGGATTTTAAATGTTGTAATCATTTCGAAATGAAATCTAATTGTGTGTATTTGATAATTAGTTTATATATGTGAATAGTGGATTTGTGATGAATGTGTATATGTACCATTGGTGGATAACTCATAGAGTTGAATTATGATGATATGTGGAATGTTAAGATGGTAGAGATGATCTTAATTGCATATGTTGTTGGTATTTGTACATTCATTCATGGCATGATCGACTTCATGGTGGAAGCGGTGAAACTGTGGGTTCACATGGTAATAGACATTGATCCTTGAATGGAAATAGGCATAGCAGGCGTTGATCCTTAATTGGAAATAGACGTAGTGGCTTTGATCTTGTCTGGATCGGAAGTGTGGCTTGGATTCTAGATATTGAATCGGAAAGCGGTGAAACATTGGGTTCACATTGCGGTACCACATGCATAGAGTCACATGTCTTGCATTGAGTCATATTAGAGTTATGTGATAATTGAATGTATGCATTGGTGTGATTGTGATGTGTGTATGAGATATGGTAATTGAAGTTTGTGATGTTTGGATACATAACTTGGCAAAATATGTGATTATGTGATAATTGTAGTTATGTGTATATTTGGGAATATAGTATTGGATTTTAATATTATACTTCTTGAGTTTTGATGGATGTTTGAAACATGTGAAATAAATGTTTGTTAGTATTATTTACATGGTTATACAAGGTGTGATGAATTCCTTTAATTGTTGATTTAATCATTGTGCTTTATTATACTTCTTTATAATGATTTGAATTCTCACCCTTCTGTTTGAATGTTGCTTTACATGGAATCGTGCAGATACTCAAGAGTAGTATTGCTGAAGTAAGTGGACGGTAGCTCACTCGAGATTTAGCCGAAGAGTTTCCGTGTTTTGGTTTAGAGACTAGGTAGTGAGTCAATACTCTAGTCATGTAACACGGGGTAGATTAGTAGTATTGAACTCATGTCTTATTTGGATATGTATTATGTTATTACTTGTGAACATGTTTAATTGCATTTGCTGTTTGAGAGGCCATAGTGCCAAATATTCTGGATAGGGTTTTATTTTATCTTTAGGAGATTATTGAGAGATGATCATGGTATGGGACATGGATCATTTTATGAAATACATGAGTATTCATTATTTTCCGTTGCGAACGCATATTCTTGATGATTCATGATATTTGAAATGTGTTATTTTAAATGACCAGGTGTATTGTATATTGATGATGAACGATGTTGGTTTTTGAAAGCTTGTAGTTTTTGAAAACGTCGATGTGATGCCCTTTTGTTTATATGCGTGGTTATTCACTCTGATTATATGTTAAGTATTTTGGGGTATAAAAAGGGGTGTTACATTCTCAAGTGGCTGAAGTCACAAAAATAGGTCGTGACTAGGAGAAATGATTTAGGGCTATGAAAGGTTTTAGCATGTTGAATTTGGATGACATGTGTTTTTTTCCATACCTGATTATACCTCCAAAATTCAAAGTACCCAACTTCAAGAAGTACAAAGGGGATAGCTGTCCAAGACACCATTTGGTGATATTCTTTCAAAAAATGAATTCCCATACTCAAGATGATAAGGTGGTGATTAATTGCTTTCAAGACAGTTTAAGTGGGTTAGAAAGTACCCACGTTCAGTCTTGGGAGGATTTAACCAATGCCTTTTTGGAGCATTACAAATACAATTTGGACATGGCTCTAGATTGAAGGTAGTTGCAAAGCTTATCGCAAAAGATCAATGAATCCTTCAGAGGATATGCGCAACAATGGAGAGAATTGGCATATCAAGTGCAACCACCACTCTTAGACAAAGAATTGGTTGACATGTTCATGGATACTTTGAAAAGCCCATACTTTAGAATGATGGTAGGAAATGCGTTATCAGACTTTTCTAACCTTGTGAAAGTAGGAGAACGCGTCGAGAGAGGCCTCAAAAGTGGAAGAATCCAATGTGCCTCGAGTAGCCAGACCAGCGACACTGAATCCCTTAGAGGTTCCCAAAAGGAAGAAGAGGATGTAATCAATGGAGTTATGGAAGATGTTGAGTATTCCCATGGTGCACCAATAAGACCCTATGATCCCACATCTTCTCAGTGGTCACCTTTTCTAGTGCCACATTATCCTTGTGGGCAACCAGTAATGTCTAGAGTGTCGTACCAACAACCTTGGATCGCTCTTCATGCAAATCAGTAAGCCCAAGGCCGGGGATATCAGAATCAGCATCAGAGCCAGTATATGCCTCGCAACAACCTGGAAAGAAGGAATACTCCTCTTGATCCAATTCTCATTACGTACAATCAACTTCTGCACCCTCTGATTCAAAGCTCATTGGTGTATCCCAAGCCTCTAAATATGTTGCCATAACCATACCTACCTAGGTATAATCCTGATGTGCAGTGTGGATATCACGTCAGATCAATAGTGCACTCGATGCTTTCAAAGCTAAAGTTCAACAGTTGATCGATAAAAAGTACATATCCTTTCCAGAAGGAAACCTGATGGTGAACGTCAACCTCTCGCCTGATAAGTGTGAAGACCTCAAGAGGCATCTCCTAAAGTCAGTGGATCAGACAGAAAGTCATCCTCAATGTTGGCAATCATTTGGTTGTTTTTATCATTTGCATTTGTATCTTCTTTGTCAGTTATATGCTACTTATTTTAAAAACATTGTTGTTTTTAATGGTAATATTAATGAAATGATCATGCAATTTCTGAATCAATCCATTTGTATTCACTCTTTCTATTTTCCCTTCATTTATGAAAAAAAAATATTACTCACATCCACTTTCTTAATCAAACTGTTGTTTTGGCAAAAATTGGAGGGAGGAGGATGAAAACGAAATATCCATAATTATTGTGGTGTGCTTTCAAAGAAAACTTTGCCGATGATGTAAGGCGTTGTTTTAAATCCCCAAACACTGAAGAGATAAGGAATTAATCCCTAGTCAACCACTTTGAGCCTAGAAGTTGGTGTTTTTTTTATCTAAAAACCCTTAATCTTAACCAAGGACAAGGTAGTTATGTTCAGATAGTTTGACTATGCATTCAAATTTCAAGAGAATCAGTCCTTCTACATGTCATCCCGCCTGAGGATCAACCACACACTTCGAACACATCTTAAAGTGTCAAAGAAGTTTATAAAATCCTAAAGGTTTGTAGTGGTTATTCCTCAACAAACAATAACAAGGTAGTCACAACATTTCAAAGGAAAAATCAAAAGAGAAAAGTCCTCTAAGTCGAACAACACAAAAGACGACTTAGGCAAAAATTAGGGCATCCCGGTGGATGGAAAGCTTTAAAAAAGAGGTCTAGAAAAAAATTAGGGATCAAAAACAAAAAGAGGTCATGAAATCCTCAACAATGAGAAACAAAATAAGGTGACTGTCATTTCAAGAAAAAATATGTTATTAATATCTTTCCATTTAATATTATTTAGTAATCATGTTCTCAATGGCGATGGCGGGCTTGTTAAGAATGATAATGCTTATTAGGACTTATCATTGTAGGCCTTAATGGAAGGGGGTTGATTATCGTTTTAGACCGTGATGGAATATGGGTTAGTTCCCAATGTAGGCCTTGGTGAAATAGGGACATGTTCCCATTGTAAGCCTCTATTGATGATGGACATGTTCTCGTCGTGGACCATGGTGAAAGAGGGTCAATTCTCATTGTTATCTCTAGTGAAATGGGGTCTACAAACACTTTGATGCTCAAGTCATCGGTGGTAATAAGTGTGAGACTTGTAGTATAGAATAATGTGTACATAAATGTGAGGCCGTTAATAGGCTTCTATAGTGATGTCTTAGGATTTTCAAAGACCTAGAACTTTGTAGTTGTTATCGTTGTCTCATGGGACACATGCTAGAGGATCCTGCAAGTCCTTGTCATATGACAGTCTACTAAAATTGACACCATATGTAAGTCTCATTACACCATGTGAATTTCGATAATTATTGTCTAGTGTATATATATATATATATATATATATATATATATATAATATATATATATATATATATATATATATATATATATATATATATATATATATATATATATATAGATATATATAGATATAGATATATATATATATATATATATATATATAGATATAGATATATATATATATATATATATATATATATATATATATATATATATATATATGTTGTTTTACCGAGATAACCCAGTTTTTCGAAAAAATTCCCAAAATACCCCAATGTTCAGCAAAATTCCCAATCTACCCCATTTTTAGGAGGAGGCGCCAATTGAATTGACGACTCCTCTTAAAAATTGCAAGGAGGCGCCAATTGGATTGGCTAGGGCAGGTGCCCTAGCCAATCCAATTGGCCCCTATGTGTAAGTTTTAAGAGGAGGCGCCAATTCAATTGGCGACTCCCTTAAACAAGCCTCAAATGGCAAAACCTCCAACATGAAAGTTGTATATCTTTTCAAGACAATGAATTTGGACATAAATTTTGCATCATTTGGATTTTTTATGAGAAAGTTATGGGCAGTTGAAGTTGGACTTCTAAGTTTTTCAATTGTTATCTGACCTATAATGTTTTGTATTATCCCATGTGTTTCTTTTAGAATTATGAAATTTTGTCCAACATAACAATTGAAGTATACATATCAAATTTTGCAATTCACTTGTTCCCACCTCAAAATAATTAAAAATGAGTGAGTTAGGTCCCTGCGAACTTGACCCAAAATTAGGGTTTCTGTCAAAATGACCTATAATGTTTTGAAATGAATGATGAGCTTCCAAGTAACAAAAGGATTTTTGATGAACATGAAAGTTGTTCATATGGCGACTCTTCTTAAAACTTGAATGGAGGCGCCAATTAGATTGGCTAGGGAAGGTGCCCTAGTCAATCCAATTGGCGCCTATGTGTAGGTTTTAAGAGGAGGCGCCAACTCAATTGGCGACTCCCTCATAAAATGCCTTTTTTGTCTTATAAATAGATGCGTTGTGTGACCAATTGTTCCACAACTCATATAATCATTTGGCTATCATGTTTGGTGTTCGTTGCCGATACGGTAAGGTGATTTATGCGAGAGACAAACCTCAATTGCTGATGCTGTTTTGGAACATCACCACGTTAGATCAACTGAAGAGGGAGCTGGTTCGATGGTTAGACGGTAAAATACCAGAAGGGGAAAAAATCAGAAGTATTGAGAGACTTGACAGTATCTTTGGTTGGGTGCTAATGAAGACTGATAAGGATGCTAGGGAAATGATGTTCGGTCGAGACGATATTAATTTGATTGTTGTAATCAGTTAGAATTATTTATGTTTTCAGATGTTTTGTACTGATGTTTGCTATGAAACTCGTTGTAACAAGAACTTAATGATATATAATGATTGATTGTTACAGAAATACAATGTTACAAAAAGCTTAAGATCTAGATGATGCTCCTTGATTGGGACAGTTGTTTTTGTTGTGTCCTGGTTGACGACAGATACTACATAATCTTATCATTTTATCTGTGGAATCCATCTATGTTCTGATACGTGTGCTGTTTGGCCTTCCTTTCTTATTTCTACGCATCTCTTCATTGTGCCAAACAATATCTCCTTCATATGGAGGCCAGTAATCCTCCATTGGTAGTACTGAAAAGCTTTGACTATATACATTCATGATGGTGTTAGCCTTGTACACATCAGATAAATGGGTGTAAGCGTCTTGACGAGTATAAGCGCATGCTGCAATGACATGGGAGCAAGGTATGCGGAAGGCCTGAAATTTTCCACAATCGCACCAACTTCTGTGTAGTCTAACAGCGTAGGCTAAATTTGGTCTCCCCTCGTTGTTGCCCATTGTTTCCTGGACGCTGAAATTTTGTCTATGACGGTCAATGACTGTTACAGCGTGTGTCGTAGCTTTGATGCTCTCATCTTTCATGACCTTCATGCAACACTCACTGAATACTTGTCTGGACATTAACATTGCACTCCATCTTTCACCTCTTGTTGCGAACATAGAAGCCAACCTATAATAGGTTGATCTTACCAAGGCGGTTATCGGCAGATTTCAAATTCCTTTGAAAACCCCGTTCATGCATTCCACAATGTTTGTTGTCATGTGGCCTCATCGACAACCACCGTCAAATGCTCTTGTCCACTGCTCTACTGGTATGTTATTTATCCATCTCCCCACGTCTTCATTAGACAGTCTAATTTCATCACGATAATATTGAAATGACGGTTGAGTTAAAGCATACCCAGCATTTACCACCTTCTTGCGAAGATTCTTATCTTTTATAGCACGCATGAAGTTTTGTGCAATGTGTCTGATACAGTAGACATGTGTAGAAGGAGGATCATGCCATCCGTTGTCATGGTTGTTGTAGGCACTCTCAATGCCAGCATGTCTATCAGAAATCAAACATAGATTGGCTTGAGGAGCGACATGCGTTCTGAGATGTCGAAGAAAGAAACCCCATCCACCAGCCGTTTCACCTTCAACAAGAGCAAAGGCAATGGGAAAGACATTGTTGTTACCGTCTTGTGCAACCGCCATGAGCAAAGTACCCTTGTATTTTCCGTATAACCAAGTGCCATCAATTTGCAAGAGAGGTTTGCAGAAAGCGAAACCTTTGATGCACGGGTCAAATGCCCAAAAGAGACAGTGAAATATTCTATTACCTGTAGCACAGGTTCCGTCTGGCATCATTGTTGGCACTGTCTCCATAATTGCCACAGTTCCTGGGACATAAGTTTTTAGTGCCCATAAAAACCGTGGCAATTCCTTGAATGAATCCTCCCAGTTGCCGAAAACCTGTTCAACAGCCTTTGTCCTCGCAATCCATGCTTTCTTGTAAGATGGAGTATAATTATATGTTGTTCGGATATGGGATATAATTATACTCACCTTCACTGATGGGTCTTTATTTACCAATGGCAGAATGTCTTGACATATCAAAGATGTGCTCAGTTTACGGTGATCTTGTTCAACGTTAGTTGCAATGCAACTGTGCGGTGGGTCTATTGAAGCGATCTCCCAAGAGTCATTTTTCTTCTTGTAAGATGCAGCCAAACGAAACTTACAAAGCATGTTACGACATTCGATAACATACCTTCTAGAATCAGTGTGTTTCACTGTAAAGTCAGCAAAGTTGTTCATGTGGAAGTTTTTGATTGCCAAGACACATTCTTCTTTGGTACGAAACATGTCTCCCACCTTTAATTCGCCTACTGGTCTCGGATACGGATTATAGAAGACACTGTCAGATGTTTCATCGTCGTGAAGATCCATATTTGTCATATGTTTAGGAGGATTGTAGGCATGACTAGGAGGTATTGGTGGTGGTTGAGCATCATCTTCATCGTCGTTGTTCAGCATGTGATCAACCTGTATCTCGGTCTCCTCTTCTTCTTCATCAACAACGTCGACTTCTACTTCTGCTTCTGGGTTGAGTTCATCTGACCATTATGCATCATCTGCATCATCTTCACCAGCTTCATCCTGATCGGTTAGTTGAGACTGTTGAGACGGTATACATGGTTGTAGAGTAATGTACAACTCGATACAATCCATGCCTGAATGTTCATGACTAACAAACATGTTTTCAACATCTTCATCGTCTCGTACCTTAAGGGGGAAAAACTTGCATTGACCATTCTCAAAAAATATTGGATTTTGATATGTGATCTTTGACACAATATCTGATCCTATAAAGGATTGTATTCTTTTTTCAAATGCAAAAAGGTTGCATTTCTCTTGATCGTGATTCTAATGGTATCAGTGTTTCGAAAACAAAAACCATGAAGCTCAGACTCAAAAGTTTCACCGTTGCAGTGAACGTTGACACTATATAATGATGAAGATGACATTGTGGAGATGAAAACTATTTTGCAAGTGCAGATGAATGTGAGTGAAGTGTCTTGGATGTTGATAGTAAGACACTTAAATAGATGGTATCAGTGTCTCACATGCTAGCTAGTTCTGAGATGATGTGTCGGACATTGAAGCTACTCTGAGATAATGTGTCAAGCATGCAAGCTAGTTCTGAGATGATATGTCTGTCATGCAAGCTACTCTGAGATGATGTGTCAAGCATGCTAGCTAGTTCTGAGATGATGTGTCAGTCATGCAAGACAGTGAGAGTTGATGTGTCAACCATGCAAGCTATCAAGAAGTGACTCTTCAGCATGCAGGAGACAGGACAGCCACGTGTCTGACATGTAAGCTAGTTCTGAGATGATGTGTCAGTCATGCAAGACAGTCTGAGATGATGTGTCAACCATGCAAGCTATCAAGAAGTTAGTCATCAGCATGCAGGAGACAAGACAGACACATGTCGGACATGTAAGATAGTCAGAGATGATGTGTCAATCATGCAAGCCATCCACAAGTGACTTGTTCAGCATGCAGGAGACAAGACTGCCATGTGTCAGACATGCAGATGGTGTCGCCAAATGGTTTTGCGCCTCCACTTAATGCTTGTACATGGTCGCCAATTCAAGTGGCGACCCCATGCAATCAGACCTCGAAACCAAGCATTCAGAACTAGCCTTGCATGCATGGCCCTATGGTGTCGCCAATTTGAATGGCGCCTCCACTTAATGCTTGTACATGGTCGCCAAATGAGGTGGAGACACCATGCAAACACAAATTTTTATGCTCTCTTCCATTTGCCTATAAATACATCCACTCCTTCAACAATTCTTCCACACCAACATTCTCACTACTTCCTCTACAATACTTCTTTTACAATTTCATCTTCAACAACATCTTCCAATTTCATCTACACCAACTCCCCAACAATATGTCTTTACTCACAATGGGCGAAGCACACAGAGGAACAGTTGCAAACATCGCAACATATGTAAGTTTTTTATTTTTTTAACTTTTTATCTTTCATCTTCACCAACCCCATTTTATTTTGAAATACCAACTTAGTCAAGTGTTATATTATTTCTATTATAGGATGTATCAAGGTTTCGAACTCGAGTCCACGAATTTGTCCCAATGGACCCGATGATTCAACCTTATGTTGAACTCGCCGGTTTTGGTCATATTAGCAAGATTATGTCTTGGTCTATAGATAACAAGTTCATTCTAGCCTTATGCGAAAGATGGAGGCCAAAGACACACACATTTTGGTTTCCAACCGGTGAGTGTACCGTGACGTTGGAAGACGTCTACATGCTTTTAGGACTACGAATTGAAGGCAAAGTTGTTAATGGTAAGACCAACTATTCAAATTTAATTTGCATGGAGCTTTTAGAAACTGATTTGTTAGATGATAATGCTAGAGGTCAAGGTATACTACTCTCACGCCTAAAGTCATATTATAATAGTTTATATTTAGATGAGCATTCTATCGAAGATGCTCGAATAATAAAAACTAGGTGTTACATTATGTTGTTATTAGGATCCTTTTTATTTCCCGAAGGTAGTGGTTCTAGCATGCATATTATGTACTTACCTCTACTTAGACATGTAGATAGAATAGGTAGTTACAGTTGGGGATCCGCTTGTCTAGCCTATCTCTATAGTTCGTTGTGCAAAAATTCCCACAAAGACACATCTACATTTTCTAGATGTGTTGTGTTGCTACAAGCATGGGGTTGGTCAAGACTACCGTCTCTAGCACCGGTCAATAACAACCCTTTCACTTTTCCATATGCAAAAAAGTAAGTTGTTTAAATTGCTATATCTTTACTTACTTCCTTAAAGTTTATTACCTCAAACTAATTTTGTTTAAATTTTTGGTGTAGATGGTCGGCACGTGGTATGAGTTACAGCAGATGTCCGAGACACTGTATTACTCAGTATCGCAACCTGTTGGATCACCTTCGACCGACAGACGTAAGCAAAATAACTTCATTATTTCGTCATATTATGTTAACTTTTTCTACATTCATTATAATCCTATCTTCTTTAACATTTCAGTTCATTTGGTGTCCATACCTTAATCTGGATCATGAGCATGAGGTCAACGCAGAAGACGCAGCCGTATGGACAGCATGCACACCGATAATACGGTTCACAACTGTGGAGATACACAACACCGATCGTGTGAAGCTGCAGTTCGGTATGGTCCAGAATATCCCAGATCCCCCAGCTAGTCTAGGAGAATGGCATATGCGTAAAGTGAACGACCAATGGAACTTCAACCCTTGGCAAACCTTCGCAAGATCAGAGTGTCGCAAGTGGAAGCACCGTCATGACCATGTCTTAACTGACGCTGTCATGCCAAATGAGGTAAAACCAAGTCGTACTTATATGGCTTGGTACAGATCGGTTGGTTTTCAATTCATCGTCGATGATATGTACCTCTACGACCCACGCCAGACAAGTTACACACAAGAAGGATCAACATCTAACCCCCAACAACATTCTCAACCCGGTTTCTCACAACCACCTATCCGTCAAACTTTCCGTTCCACAAACACACAAACATACAACCAAAACATGCCATTCATCCAACCCCAATACCAAGAAGATACCCCATACCACCACCAACAAATGGACCATCAACCTCAGACCGAACATCGCTTCGCCCCCACACCATCACCCTACCAAAGTCGCCTTAGCCAAAACACCAACCGCCCCTCCTCCTACCGTAGCCAAGAAGCCCAAACATCACAAAACCAAAACATCCCACAACCATATCTCTTCCAAACACCCCCAACAACCTTTCCTAGACGCATCATTCACACCCATGTCTCCCTTCAACCGTCCCGGTCGCCCATCCATGAGTCAACCACATCCCAACTTCTCTGGCATGGGTCATGAGCTCAGTTACGCCGCTACACCATCATTGAATACTGAAGACTATGCTGACTTGGCTAAATACCTCAACGGATCTTCTCCTGTAGGAGGTAATGACGCTCCTGGCCCCTCATATGAACAAACACCGGTGCAGAATCGTCAACGTGGGTTAGGGCCAAGGGTTAGGGTAGCTAGGGGATGTGGGATCGGAGGTCAGTTAGGTGATCCCGGTCATCACCATTAGGATTCTTTGTGTAAACTCCAAATTTTATTAATATCAAGTCGTATTATATCAAATTTATCTTTGTGTAAACTCCAAACATTAGGTTTCTTTGTCTAAACTCCATTTTGGAAAAATTCACATACACATGTTTTGACTGAAACCCTAATTTTGGGTCAACTACCCAAGAACCTAACTCACTCATTTTTTATGATTTTGAGGTGGGAAAAAGTGCATTGGAAAGTTTGAGATGTCTACTTAAATTGTTATGTTGGACAAAATTTCATAATTTAAAAATAAACACATGTCATAATACAAAACATTATAGGCCACATAATAATTGAAATGTCAAAGAGTCCAAGTTCAGGTGCCCATACCTTTCTCAAAAAAAATGCAAATGATGCAAAATTTTAGTCCAAATTCATTGTCTTGAAAAGATGTACAACTTTTATGTTGAAGGTTTTGTCATTTGAGGGTTTTATCATTCAAACAGAAGGGCTTGAAGTTGGTCCCTTTTGGCAAAATTCACATACACATGTTTTGACAGAAACCCTAATTTTGGGTCAAGTTCGCAAGGACCTAACTCACTCATTTTTAATTATTTTGAGGTGGGACCAAGTGCATTGCAAAATTTGAGATGTATACTTAAAATGTTATGTTGGACAAAATTTCATAATTCTAAAAGAAACACATGCGATAATGCAAAACATTATAGGTCAGATAACAGTTGAAAAACTCAGTAGTCCAACTTCAACTGCCCATAACTTTCTCAAACAAAATCCAAATAATGCAAAATTTATGTCCAAATTCATTGTCTTGAAAAGATCTACAACTTTTATGTTTGAGGTTTTCTCATTTGAGGCTTTTTTAAGGGAGTCGCCAATTGGATTGGCGCCTCCTCTTAAAAATTACACATAGGCGCCAATTGGATTGGCTAGGGCACGTGCCCTAGCCAATCCAATTGGCGCCTCCCTTTAAGTTTTAGAGGAGTCGCCAATCCAATTGGCGACACCTCCTAAAAGGGGGTAGTTTGGGAATTTTTTTGAAACGTGGGGTATTTTGGAATTTTTCGAAAAAAGCTGGGTTATCTCGGTAAAAAAACCATATATATATGCTACAAATATATATACACATGCTAGAGGATTCTCTCTCTCTCTCTCTCTCTCTTCTCTCTCTCTCTCCTCTCTCTCTCGCTCTCTCTCTCTCTCTCTCTCTCTCTCTTCTCCTCTCTCCTCTCTATCTCTTCTCTCTCTCTCTCCCTCTTCTCCTCTCTCTCTCTCCTCTCTCTCTCTCTCTCTCTCTCTCTCTCTCTCTCGCTCTCTCTCTCGCCGCTCTCTCTCTCTCTCTCTCTCTCTCTCTCCTCTCTCTCTCTTCGCTCTCTCTCTCTCTCTCGCTCTCTCTCTCCTCTCTCTCTCTCTCTCTCTCTCTCTCTCTATTATCTATATAGATACTATATATATATATATATATATATATAAGATATATATATATATATATATATATAAATGAAAAAACCTTGAAAAATAATTTTTACAAAATACGCCGTCAAATCAGTTCTTATTAGCAGTTTTTATATAATATTTATATATATATTATATATATAATATATATATATATATATATAATATATATATATATAATGAAAAAAAGCTTGAAAAATAGTTTTTACAAAATACGCCGTTAAATCAGCTCTTAATAACAGATTTTATATAAGTATTCTTTAGACCATAAAAAAAAAAAAAAATATTATATATAGATATATATATATATATATATATATATATATATTATATATATATATATATATATATATATATATATAATATATATATATATATATATATATATATATATATATATATATATATATATATATATATATATATATATATAATTTATGGTATAAAGAATACTTATATAAAAATTGCTATTAAAAGCTGATTTAACAGCGTATTTTGTAAAAACTGCTTTTCAAGCCTTTTTTTTCATTTAATAGCATTTTTTTTAAAAGGTGATACTAAATTGTGCATAAAAATTTGGAAGAAAAAACTGACAAAATCTACATCATTTTAGAATTACATCTTTAAATGGTTCGTTTATCACTGTAATAATCTTTCAAAATATGAGAAATTTTCTAATACTGACTCTTCTCAAACAAAAAAATTCTCCAAGTCCAATTTTTCTCCAAAGAAAAACTTTTTCTAAAAACACAAAAAAATATTGACAGTATCAAGATGAGAATGGACTCAAAAATCAAATAACATAAAGACGGAGCAAAGATTTAATCATTTATTGCTCTGAAACCACCGAACAATCTATTCTAATTAGCATTTGTACTTTCTGAAAATAGTGAAAAGATTTTGATAATATATCGTACAATGTTCATATTTTTTAATATCTCAGTACCTCTTTCAATATCAATGTTTTAACATATGCAAAATAATAACTACCATTAAATTAATATCGTCCCACAGAATTTTCAAGTCGTTGTACTCAGAGTTTATAAGAATATTTCTTATGAAATTTCAGCATTCTTTACTTTGTTTATAATTTTTAAGTTTGTGATTTAAAACAATTGTTTCGGACTTGAAGAGTTTTACTTTTTAGAAAGAAATTGAAGAATATTAAACTCTCCTCACAGGGTTTAATTTAATCAAATAGAAGTCAAATTTCAATGTTGCATTATAAATGTCTCATGGACTTACTTAAAGTTGCCAATTATGAACTTCTAGTTATTATGTTCTCATTGGAATATCAATTGTGATAGTTAACACAGATATAACTAGTAGATAAGAACTGTCAGAAAGATTCTTACATCATTTGAAAATTGAAATCAACTAACTAGCAGCATTTTATCAAGACATTTGGCTTATAAAATACCAGTAGATTTTAACTTTTCCCACCCCAGAAGTACAACAAAAGTACACTTTTTTAAATTGGAATGTATATTTCCAAACTTAAACACAAGTTTTTCCCTTCTGATATGTATATGAAAATCATGTGATATTAAGAAATGTGAAAAATGGGTGAAGTTGCTCTCCAACTCTATGCGCAGTAACAACTACTATTATGTTACATTTTTTCAATTCTGCTTCACCAATCATTAGACAAAATTATTACCGGTAAAAAAACTAAGAACAGAAGCCACAGAAATATTCAACTGATAATGAAACTATTAAAATAAACATGAAGGCACACAAAAAGTGATTGCAAGAGTTCCAATTGTAGCTAAAAGTATTAGCTCATTTAAGCAATCATACAAACCCAAGTAACACTCAAGAGGATAATATTTCTAACAATCATTCCTCTATTACAACATTCACTTGAAAGGAAAAGCATCCTTCTTCAAGAACCACCAGACTGACAGGAAACGATCATATAGACCCAAAAAAATTCAAATGTCTCTATGCCTAAAAAAACATAAAAAGTGTAGGTTAGTCACCAATATACAAATAATACAGGCCATGTCACAGACTTAAGCTAAAAGTTTCTCTGTCTAAAAGCATTCAAAGACAAACTTTTGAATCAATACCAGATAATACCAGTTTTTCCATAAAGAATATGTTTCCTTTTAACCTTTGCATGCTTAAGCTAGATCTATACTTCAATATATACTTAAGATTTTAAAAAATCGAAAGAATTTCATAATATATGATCATATAACAATTCAATCACACTTCATTCATGTTTAGAAACATATTATAACTTAGAAAATTCAGAAAAGAAAAATAAGTTACTCATCCTAAATCCTCCTCCCACACAGACTCTAAAATTGGTTCCATAACAACCAAATGGACATGATGCGAGTGGTCGATACAGATTATAAACTGGACAGTGATACAAGTCATGCAGCTGGTGTCACCCACACAATAACATTATAATTATAATTAAAGCTAGATGCCCACTGTAGCATTAAGACTTACCTTGCTTGCAATGTTGTTAGAAAGCCAGTCCAAACCCTCGTATAGACCCTCTCCAGAAGTTGCACAGGTGCTCTGGATATACCTGAAATAAATCAAGCCATTACATTAAAATGGGTTGTTTGCCCATGCATGGCACTCGGTCATTAGTTAACGTTGTTACAGAACTCGCAGAAGCTCAATCCACATGACACATATATGCAACAGAAATATTAATCATCAATTTGGGCAACTAGTTGAGCTAAGTCAAAATTTATACAACTGAGAATTTATTTAAATTCAAAAGATCAGATCTTCATACCAGTGGCGTTGACGGAGTGAATGAAGACCAAGTTTGTCCGTTATTTCTGCAGCATTCATTGCATTGGGAAGATCTTGTTTGTTGGCAAAAACAAGCAAAACAGCATCTCTAAGTTCGTCCTGAAACAAAATTACCGTACAGGTTCAGGTACCAACATTATATATATCCACTGTAATAAAGATTGTTACTTAATTTTAACAGCCTTCAATCATGTATAACGGGTAACAAAAGAAATCAGAAAATTTTAGAAAAACGCAGAGGAAAGGGTGAAGCCAAGCAAACCAAATAGTATGATACTATGAATAAACAACACGAGGACAAGTCATTAAAAACACAAATTAAACCTATGATAAACAAAGCGTTCCATTAAGACTGCAGAGTTTCTATCAAGGTCTCAAATAATAATTAAGAAATCCCCAAACTGGGAGAGCTTTTAAAATAATGAATAAGTCCTCAGAAAAAGTATTACCAAGCATACACATGATTACTTTGCAAGAAGAAAACCCCCTAAAAATAAAATTTTAGATTTCTATAGGACTTTTACTGTATAACGAGGTGAACTACATGGGATATGATATACAAAAAAAGATACAAGATAACAAAGATGTGTCGCTATAAAAATGATTTACCTCATTCAACATCCTGTGCAACTCATCCCTTGCCTCAACCACTCGATCTCTATCATTGCTATCAACCACAAAAATAAGACCCTGAGTGTTCTGGAAGTAGTGCCTCCACAATGGGCGGATCTGCAGATACAAACTAAAGTCAATCGAAAATAGCATAATCCTTCATTATATTAACAAAGAATAAAAGATCCCAAAACATCATAATGGAATACACAACATAGGTCAGTAAACAAAAATATAAAGCCATAAAAGCCAAGCTGAAAAGATCTGTATTCAAATTTCAACCATCAATGAAAATAAGAAAGGTTCACAAAGTGGTGACAAAAGTGAAACGACATAGCAACTAGCAACAGATACATCGATTTGATCAATTGATGTGCATTAGGAAAAAAAAACATTCATAAAACTAGAGCAAGAACGCCTATATACAACAACCCACTCACACCTCTCCCCCTTTTTACCTTCCTCTTTTATGCTTCATTGTCACTTAATAATAGTGAAACAGTCACATAACACACCACATGCAGGTGCAACATCTCACATTATAAAGCTTGAATAGAGTCATGATAATGAAAACTGCTTAAGATTGTGAAACATAGCCATGCATGACCCCTACTAGCTCGGTCACCAGGAACAGACAAGCATAAATATAAACAGAAGAGCAACCGTACCTTGTCCTGACCCCCGACATCCCACACGGTGAAGCTGATGTTCTTGTACTCCACGGTTTCAACATTAAATCCTGCAGATAAAAAATTACTCCAGTTATGTTATTTTATAGATATACAGCCATAAGATTCTGTAAGTAGATTAAGAAACAGGTCGTATGGGCCTAATTAGTTAGCTAGAGTTTCATCAAAACCCAATTTACAATGTCCAAACTCCAACAGTCATTAATATCACTACACAAGTGCCCCGAAATGCAATTATTTCGGTTAATCCAAAATGCAATTTGCTTACACGAGTAACTCCACTAGCTTTTTGACTTCAGTAAATGAGTAAATCAATGTTGTATACACGGCCTTTTATTAATAATTAATCTTTAGTATTATCTATTTATCAAACTATCCTCTCATGAGTCATGACACCCCAATCCACCCGCAAAATTCAAAATTGAACGGATTTGTTTATTCATTCGTATATTTGTTTAAAAAACCAAATAAATGCCTCTTCTGTCACTAAACACAATACAAAAAATACCCTGTTACTGTGACCTCTCAGATTTTCAATTATATTAATTATTTCTATACCAAAATCTCCCTAATTATTTTGCATTTCTAACACTAAATAATATGATGAAGAAAATAAATTAATCCTCTCTCGTATGATGACATAAATGTGAAAACAATCAAAATTTTAAAATAAAATGTATTAATACAGCCGTTTTTTTTAATTCTCATACTTTAGTAATGGTCCTATATATTTAAGTACAGAGGTAGTATTATTATGTTAATCTTTATAATAAATTGTAGAGTTGTGTTGTTCAAACACGAAATTTTAAACCCAGTATGTTACACCTTATAGCTCTATCTAAATCTCACTTATTTTTTTCATTTATACAAATTACATGGATCTCATTTTCTTTTTCATCTTATACAACTTACATGGATTACAAAAATACACACACGGGACACAGTATTTCTTGTTAATCTTATGTTTCCATTTAACATCTCTCTAAATCGTAATGGTGTGATCATTGATCTACACAATTATTATTAGAAAAATAACAACAAAGATGCGTAAATAGAGAAAGGAAAATTGAACTAACCAATGGTTGGGATGGTAGTGACGATTTCTCCAAGCTTGAGTTTATACAAAATAGTTGTCTTACCAGCAGCATCGAGACCAACCATCAAAATCCTCATTTCCTTCTTCGCGAATAACCTACTGAACAGCTTCGTGAACGTTAACCCCATCTTCACCAACACACAAAATCGCTGATCCACAAAAACAAATCGAAGATCCACAATCCACAAATTCGATCAGATCCAAAAACAATTCAATAATTCAATAACAAAACAAATGAAAAATAACAATTCGAACATCAATTTCTTTCCGATCGGTGTTGTTTCGATAAACTGAAAGCGAAATTGAAATTGAAATTCAAATTACCTCTTCTTTTCGATCTAGAGGTTTTTCGGAGAAGAGCGAATCGCGATTTGTTCTTGAGACGAAAGAGAGAGAAAGAACGTTGCTTATGTTTGCAACGTGTTTAATAGTGAAAGAGGATGTTTGTGATACGGCGTCGTATCAGGAGTTTCGGTGAACGTCGTCGTTTTAGGTTAATTTTTTTGTTTTTTAAGTAAAATTTTTAATATTTTTCGTGAGTTTTGATTGATCAATAATCAATTTAAAAATGCATGGTTATTCTTGTCAACCGGAGTTTTTGACACTATTTTTGAGCTTGCTAAATTTACTATCTTGCATTGTTTTAATTAATTAAGGGCAAAGAACTAGGTCTTTTAAAAATGTAAAATGTATTATTATATTATCATATTAATATATTTGGGTGAAATTTAGGGAGAGATAGTCTATAATAAAACTGATGAACCTCCTCTCATTTTATATTTTTTTATTTTTATTATACAAATAAATTTTGTTATACAAGTGTTCGAAATTATGTTATACTTTCCGCTTCCTGATGATTTGATTCAGTGTGAGGGTCTTGTTTGTGGTTTGATTGGACCTTACAATTGTAGGTATCCAACCTGGACGTCATTTATTTATTTTAAAGAGATCTACAAAACTTAAAGGTTGATGATTTGGATGTTAGATTTGGATGATTTTGGTAAGATGGAGATTAAAGATCTCAGGTCATGAAGGATATCCACGTGTTTGTTTATCTGAGCCATACTGGAAAAGAGAAAAGAAAGTTTGAGCAGTGTCACTACAAGGAAATCTGGGAGGATAGGTATTTACCATATTTGGCGATTTTATGGGATCTGGATAATGAAAGGAAGACTGAAGCAATTAAGATGGAGGGATACTGGGAGCAAGATCAATCACTTTTTTTCGAGGTTCAAAAAAGTGGAAAGCAATGGAGCTCACAACAAAGTTGAAGTTTACGAAATCTTTTTCATAAAAGGCATATTTCTTCAGCACAAAAGCAGAGACACAAGGATCAGACTCAAGAACATTCTCGAAATTATTAATGTTGTAGAGGATTTGTGGAGATTATGTCTCACTAAGACCTGTTTAAAATCAAGGTTGGCGCAAAGCATGTTTCATCAACTTATGTTTTCTGCTACTAGAAAAATCATTTCCTTACTTCTTTGTATTCTTGCAAACAACATCACTATGGAGCGTTCCAATATTCCTAAGAATGATGGAAATGGCCGAATCAATTTGGATTCCTCCATGCTAGCATCTAAAGACCTTCTTGATCTTTGTCTAGTTGGCTATCTGCTGACAATTAAACCTATCAGATTCATTGCTCTGAAGGATAAACTTGCTCAATTATGGCAGGGGCAAGGTGTAGCTATTTCAAAATGGAGGAGAACAAATTTCTGGTCCAATTCTGTCATGCTTGGGACATGGAGAGAGTGTATCAAGGAGGTCTTTGGCTATTCAAAAACTATATGTTGGTTTTGCGGAAGTTAAAGTTCGGGGAGGAGCCGCTCACTGTACCGATGAATGAAGCAGAAATATGGGTCCAAATTCATCAGCTCCCATTTGGATTGATGAGTGAGGATGTCGGCATTCTCATTGGAAACCATATTGGCAAATTTATCACTTACGATGAACAAAACAGTTATGGCACGTGGAGAAAATAAATGAGAATCAGGGTGGCTATCAATGTCCAAGATCCCCTTAAGAAGAGTTTGTCTTTTGATCGGCTAGACGGTGACCAGGTTCATGTCATTTTCAAATACGAAAAGCGTGGAATCTTTTGCTTTCTTTGTGGAAGTCTTGGTCACTTAGAAATTTTTGCCACAAGAAATTCAATCCCAATAGCAGTGGTGAAGTAAGAGAATAGGGAAATTTTGTGTGTGTTGAAACTGGTGTTTTCGGAGGAAACAACAATGTAAGTTGAGTGTGCGCCTAATAGGGGGTGAATTAGGTACTATGAAACTTTTTCCGATTTTGACTTGTTTTAAGAATCTTTCCTTAGAGATTATTATGTGATGAATACGATACATTCTGAAAGATAAAGAACACGAAGAGATATCCTGGTTCCCCTCACAGATCGAGAGTACTTCAGTCCCCGTTCAATATGAAAGAGATTTTACTATTGTTAGGACTTTTACAAGACTCTTCCTAGTCTTTCTATATAGACACTAACAATCAAACCAAGAACAATCCTCTTGGATTTTTCACTAAGTTCAAAAATAGAACAATCATCCCTTTTAATGAACCTTTTGTTTCCAACAATCCTGGACAACAAGGATACACAAAGTAATATGAATATTTGATAAGTACGTAAAATGAAATTGTATATGTATCAATCTATGGATTGATCTTCTCCTTATAAAAAAACAAATCTCTCAATGTTACACAACTGTTCACTATGAATGGAATGAAACTTATGATGATTTTCTATGAATGTTAAGTGTATAAATTTTCACTCTAAAAAATTCTGGTTTTAAACACTTAGAAAATATTTTGAAAGATGAAGAGAATATTTGAATGTTTGAAAATTTTGCAAAAGGAGGTGAGATTGAAATTTGAAGAAATGATATTTACATAGTCTCTAAACACCTCTACAAAAGAGTGCAATTCATGAAAGGGTGTCATGGTTCAAGAAATCTTTTTGGAAAACATTTGAATGAAAAAATGCAAATTTTTCTGACACTCGTACAGTGTTAATCGATTAACACATATAGGTTAATCGGTTAACACACTTTGCAACGAACAAAAAATCATATGTTAATCGATTAACATCCTGGTGTTAACCAATTAACACCTTGCAACGTTCCAAAAATGTTCAATTTTAACAAGTGTTAATCGATTAACATCCTAGTGTTAACCGATTAACATCAGCCCAGAATGCAAAAATTGGTTTGTAATAAAATGAAAAACTATGTTTTAATGCATCAAATCATTTTAATGTATCATGACATAAATGAATAATATTTTGAATACTTGTATACACAAGGAAAGATTGAGTGCTATATACCTTAAAATTTGAAGATCAATTTCTAATTAATTCTTCAATACTTTGATAAAACTTGAAAACGTTGTCTTTTTGCAAAGAGTCTTAATCCATTTCTTTTTGCTAGTCTTGACTTGCTTGTAGAATGTATTCATCAAAACATATTGAGAAGCATGCCTTCACATTCTCCCCCCTTTTTGATGATGACAAACTTTTCCTGAAAGTTAGCTCCAATCTTGTTTTCTTTAACACATAGGCTCCCAATTTATCAAAGCTCCCCCTAGATCCATGATTGAGAGTTTTTAAAGTATTTTTTGCTAGCTGCATTTTTGTGTTAGAGAAAAGCATGCATACAATATACAAATAATTATTTTCCCCATTTGTCATTAACAAAAAGGATGGGAAAAGACGATAAAATGAAAATTATATCCATACAAAATAAATAGTATGCACGAAAAAAAATATAGTGCACAAACAAGTGACATAAAACGCAAACACATATAAATATAGCAATACAACAGTCAAATTGTTCTAACAAAACATAAAAACACAAACTTAGTCCGAAAAGGAAATTTAAAGACATAACGGAAATATAAAGGCATAAGCAATACAAAATACAGTCATAATCACTTAAAACACAAGACCAAACTTAAAACACACCAAAAATAAGACACACACAAAATTAAATAAAGTGGCTTAGCGTTACATGGTTAATCGATTAACACCAGTGTGTTAATCGGTTAACACGTTTGAAAAAGCTGAAAATACACAAAAAAGAGACAAGTTAATCGGTTAACCTGTATGTGTTAACCGATTAACACATACCAAAAAACACAAGCTTTGTATTTTCCAGCATACGATGAAATTTTTAAAAGGGTCACTGTCGCACCTCGAAAAATGGGGATACGACTTCAAAGCGAAGCGCGATCGCACGCTCGCAATGATGGACTGAACAGAGTCGCCACCGAATTTTATTTATTCCCAAAGATGGGAAACGGAAAATATCGATAAAACCCCTAAAAGAAAGGATAAGATATGGTCATCGCAACCAATATCAGGGTTCGGGAGTCGATTGCGCAAGGGGAAGGTATTAGCACCCCTCACGTCCGTTGTACTCAACGAGAACCATTAGGTTAGTTGTGTGCGTTAGTGTTAGTTGAAATATTAGGCTTTTCAAATTGTTAGGTGGGAAAGAAAGAAAGGATGAGAAGAGAATGTTTTTGGATTTTTGACGAAGGACTAAACCTAAGTTTTTTATTAGTGGGCCTGACAAGATTTACAAATCCTGCTCCTACGTATCTCAAAAGAGAAATCAAGGCTTACGTAGTTCTGGGTAGAAAAATGTTTGTTTGTTGATCGATTTTAGCGAAAGCTATATTGTATTAATCGATGAAAACATTGTTTTACCCAAAACAGATGAGGAGTGGACGCATACCACACATCGAACGGATTTATAAATCTACATTCGGAAAAGCGTCACTTATCTCGCCTCAACAATCGTGGCTGAAACATTGTTTTGTATCACTTAAGACACTATATCTTCCATTTAAAAAAGGTTTTTAGATTAATCGCACGGCGGCGAGAAAAGAGTTTGATTGGTTGGATTTATTTTGAGTGATGGCGAGAACTTGGATGAGCGAGATATACATCTCGAATCCTAATCTCAGGAGTGCGTGGTATACACCATGTTCCATTTCCATCTTATTTGCAAAAAATGTTTAATAAGAATCAAGTGTTTTGAATTTGATTGAGAAAGGGTTTGAAGAAACCGCATTGACAATTTTAGACGATGGCGAGAGTTAAGATTGGCGAGGCATACGTCCCGAATCTTAATCTCAGGAGTGCACGGTATACACCATGTTCCATTTCCACCTTTATTGAAAAAGTGTTAAATAAGAATTAGGTATTTTGAGTTTTGTTGTGAAAAATGACTTGACACGAGATCAAGTATTGATGGACGTTTAAGAGAAATTTGAATGAGTGTTTGAGAGAAAACAAAGTGGATAAATTTGGATGATGGCGAGAGTTAGGATTGGCGAGATATACATCTCGAATCCTAGTCTCAGGAGTGCGCGGTATACACCACGTTCCATTTCCATCTTATTGAAAAGGTCTTAACTATAAATTAATATTTTTTTGAGTTTTTATTAGAAAAAATGGCTTGACATTGAAATCAAGCGTTTGATGAAAGTTTGAAAGAAATGGAATATAATAGGAGGGAGAAAGGAATTGGTTTGTTTATTGAGAAAATACTTGACGTTGGATCGAGTCATATTTTTGTATTTTTTGGAAATGGTTGATTTTATTCTTATGTTAGTATCTAATTAAACAGTCAAACAAATAAAGAAATAAAACAGTACAAAATTATTACACATCGGGGGAGCGGGGTACATTTTGTCAAATGGGGATTCAAAATCATGAAATAATTAAATCGGGCCCAAACAACAAATAATGCAATGTATGAGTGTAAGTGCAAGAGAACCGGCTCATTGTAAGAAAGCCCAAGAGTAAACTATGTGAGGTTGATGGCGATGCTTAAAAGCAATCGACTTACAAGGGTATGAAAATGGGCTCGACATTGAATCGAGAAAAGTGTGATTTTAATAGTTTAAAGCGGTTTTGAATGGATGATGAAATTAAAGGAAACCAAACTTGTGTTATTAAACAATAATGAAACTATGAGTATAGGAGAAATTATAATAAAACATAAACATAAAAAAAATGAATGCTAAAAGAAATAAAATGCTATATATGGGTATTGAACCCACTCCACTAAAGATCATGAAACTACCCTCTCTCCACTAGGCCATTTATGATTAGTTATTACCTTAATGCTAATTTGGATAAGTAAACCAAGATAGATTAAAAATTAGAATTAAAATAAAACTAATATAAAAAAGTCTGTTGGACTACCAGAGAAAAAAAATGAAATTAAACCCAGCCGCCTGGCTGTTGGGTTCTAGAGACTAAAGGATGGGGAATACCAAAATAATATACTAATATACACTGCTAAATGAAAACATTTATTAAATAAACCCTAGGAAGTTTAAACGTAACTTCTTTAATATTTTAAATGTTTGTTCTACTAACAAATAAAAAGGAAACAAATAAAAGGAAACAAAAAAAAGAAAGTGAAAAGCACTGTAATCACAAACCCAGGAGAGTCATCATCCTCAATCTCCCTCAATCTCACTCTCAGCGAATCTCTCTTTCGCTCTCAACCTCACATTTCTCTCACCAAAACCCTCTCTCTCGATCGCGTCCTCAACCTCTCGTCTCTCTTACGTCCTCAACCTCAATCATCGTCTCTCAAGCTAAACGCGAAAAGACAAATAAGCCATGGTTCCCAAGAGAAAGTTGAACAGGACGGCTCACCTTCGGCGGTGACGGCGAGCTTGACCTTCCTCTCTTTGCTAAGTTCTTCCTACGGTCGATTGAAATTAGGTTCTTTCTGGTATTTAGCCTTCTGTTGTTTTTGAGTTAAGGTTTCATGGCCGTCGATTTTAGGTTTTTTGTTTATGGTCGCCTCCTCCCCTTTTCTGATTCTCTCCCTCTCTATTTATGTCCTGCAGGTTTAGGGTTTGGGATTGGCTTCTGCATCAAAGCAAGTGTCTCTGCAAACTCTTTTTGATGTGCTCAGTTGGGATTGGCCTTTTTGATGCTAGATCCGAAAATGGTACTCTGAACTCATGCTTTCTTCTTCGTTTTGTCTTAATGCCAATTTGGGAATTTTGAATTTTTACAGCCTTGCTAATCACCTTGTTTTTTACTGCAGTGAAGATTGGTTAAAATTTCAGTTGTCACAGGGATATTTGATCGTGAACACGGTATCCACGTTCTCCACTTTCTTCAATTATGCAGGGTAACTTCAATTTCTGTTTTTTCTCTAGAACATGCTCCAAAATTTTCTCTTGCGAGTTTGAAGGTTGCATCTGAAAAGTCATTTGATTTGAAGCACAACTGAACCATGCATCTCAAGCAGAACCAACATGCCAGGGAAGATTCTTGACAATGAATGAATGATCTTATTCTTGCTCTTCTTCCTTTCCGAGTACTGATTCTTGTTGATCTAGTTTTGATAATGACCATTATGATTTGGTTTAATTTTGTAGGGCCACCGTTGTGTTCGTTGTAGTGACCAAGCCTGTCGGAATGCATCAAGACCTTTATCTTTGACCATTATCAAACACAAGAATCTATCCAAACCAGAGGATACAAATAGGAGCAAACATGAGTTGATTCTGTCATGAACAAGAGTTAACGTGTATCCTGTAAGGTCAAACAATTACTTGACGAGAGGAGACTTGAACAGCCAGCCGTAGCCAAAATCAGCTTGTTACAATCTCCATCCAAGTACGGCTCCACTTAAGAGTTCAGGCTCAGCATTGTGTGGAAGGAATATTGACAGATTACCCAAGTTGGGAAAACCTTGAAGTCTCAATCCATTCTCATTTGCCGAATGAAGTAGACATGTAAAGCACAAATGAGGAGATATGTCACTGATGTTTGCAGCGGCATTGCATTGGTGAGCTGTTTTGAATCCAACTTTACTTGCCTTCTTGGTTTTAATTCTGTGTTTTGATTTCGGCTTTGATTATCACAAGGCTGCAACTGTGTTTGTTACAGTTTTGCAGGAGGACATGTGGAGATTTCCCCAGGTCGTCAACAAAACATGGATTAGCACTAGCCAGCCAAACTTGTACGTGCCAAAACTCAGATATGAACATCCATTACTGCTGTGGATTTTGGGATCGTTTCAATTATGCCTTAATTATCCGTGTGTTACTCAATGTTGTAGGTTTTGTTCGGGCATAATCGACATGACACTGTTAATTCAGTATTCAACTTCACCACAGTAACTTCACCATATTGGATTTGATTTGTCGGAATAGCCTTGGTGAATCGGATTTTGAATTGAGTTTAGGCTTCTGTTCTGGTAAACACAGTGGAGTTCACGAATTCGGTCCTTAAATATGGTTTCCTGTGAATTCCATCAAGTATCCAATCAATGCCATAACCTGTACTTTCTGTAGCATCACCTGGAATGCTAGTCTGCTGCCTGTTGTTTTTGTGTGTTGTTTTTTTTTTGTTATGATATTTAACAGTTGCTGTTGGTGCCTTATTATGACATTATTGCCTTTTGAATTGGTAGGTTCGTCTTGTCACAATTTCGGCATTAAAATGATGTTCTCTTTTGCTTCTAGGCTCAAAAGCGGGGGTTTGACAGACTTGAAGCCAGAGTAACAAAAATCCTGTCGTGTAGTTCACACCATGCCGGCATTTACTTACGGTAGCTTCTTTTTTGCTCATGCCATCTCAGTGCATCGAAACTTGGTAAATTTATGCATAACTTGTTGTGTTTGATGTTGTCTGCTGATAAGGATTGTTGGTGTTTTTTTTTGTATAGATCAGTGGTAACCTGTAAAATAAGTAGCTGCATAGCAATATGATTCTTTGTTCTTGAGATAACATATGCGTCCGTTTGCAGATTGTCATCATCATACTCATCATTTGTCAAATCATGGTGACGAGCCATCAATACTGCTCTTCTTATTGCATACAAGTCCTCCATCAGTAAGTCTGACTGCACAGAAACGAAGAAATGCAATTGCATTAAGGCTCACATCACTATTGAACCGTCCATTTGTAAATGTCAAAAGGCATCCAGCACAATCAGTGAAGGTCGTTGTTTCTGCGGTTGTTGTCCATCCTGAGAGAACCATTCCATCAGGTTCTTTCTCTTCATCAAATTCCTCTCTGTGTTTTATATTGATATCACATTTCAATTTCTGTTGAAAATCCTCCACTATAAGCATTGTACCACCAGTTACAGGAGAAGGAAAATCAGCTAGGACCTTTTCAAGATTGGCATCATAAATTGCAACCATGTCGTCCTCAATATCACCGGCCTCATAGAGAAGGTTTGAAGCATTCATAATAAGTGGAAGGTTCATCCTAAGCTTAGCCTTGATGATCTTTTCAACAACGTCCTTCAACTTTGAGCGGTTTGTATTTATTTCAAGCAATACCGGACTCTCAGAGCAAACATAACATGATTTGTTTGGTTCAAACGGCTCCACTGGCATAAGCAGCAGGTTTCTTGATGGGCATTCCAGGTAATATGTCATTCTTCATCTGATGCTTCTGCAGTATATACTTCTGCTTTCGGTATCCACCGTGGCTGCAGCATCAGAGCCTAAGGCATGTGCTTCTGACTGCAAATGCTTGCATATAATTCCCCAATAAAGAGCAGCCTCTGCTTAGTGTTTGTCGGTCACGTTTTATGTTGCAGATTTTGTGACCACGACATGTTCTTGTGGCAAAATTGTTGTAGCTTTAAGATGCACGGCACGTTGTGATGCAGGTTCTGGTTTTTGATTTTATGCAGAATTCACTTGTGTTTGGGAAGCATTTGAGTAGCATTTTTACTGTTCATTTTGTTGCAGCTATTCATTTGTCGTCGGCTTGCGCCGCTTTGTGTGTGGCTTGTGGCTTATGGCAGCTGGCGCTTTAGAAGTCGTTGCTTTGCTTAGCAGCTGTGTGAAGTTGTTTTTATTTTCCAATTCTGCAACTGTTTCCATTGGCTTGGATGTAGCTCATGTTTGTCATGGATAATGGTGTGTGTTTGTAAAATGTGACAAGAATGGTGAGACCTTGGTTTATGAAAATTGGGTGTTTGGTTATAAAATGGATATGGATGTGATGCATTGTTATGCTTGAATGTTAAATGAAAATGTATGTATGAAAATGAGTTTGGAAATGTTTGAAAGTTAAATATTATTGAATGTTATGAAATGAGTGTATGTACTATTTTGATTTGAAATGCACTATGGATGGAAAATGGATCATGTTTGGTTATAAAATGGATATGGATTTTTAGGAATAATCCAAAACTAATCTAAATGTCAATTAAAAAAAATCAAAACAAACAATAAAAACCAATTAAAATCAAATTAATCTATAATTTGTTAAAACTACTTTGATGTCAAATTCCAACATTTATTTGGAAATTAAAAATCAATTAGAACTTGAATCATTAGTAAAACACAATTAAGATTAATTTGAAATTCGGAATTTGACTTAATTTGAAATTAAAATCAATTTAAAAATTAAAAAGTCAAATAGTTAGAATCCATTTTATAATCAAACAACACCATGATCAAAAACTAGATAATGACCAATGTTTATCAAAAAAAAATATGGATTTGGGAATGGATGGTTGCCTTTGGTCATGAATGTATGCAAATGAACTTTAGGCCAAGTGCCAAATAAAAATGAAAAAAATTCAGGACCAAAATCGGGGTATGACAGTTGCCCCTATTTAAGCGTCTTCAATTAGAGAATATGAAGCAGGACATTCTTTATATGATCATAGTGGGAGATGGTTAAATACTAAGAAGACCCGGATTTTGATCCTGAATTCCTATGACATGATGTGATATGATATGATATGATATGATATGATATGATATGATATGATATGATATGATATGATATGATATGATATGATATGCATGAGTGCAGGATTCTCTTTTTTTGTGATTTTTATCTGCTAGGGATATGGTGGACCCTTGACAGGAGATGCTACTAGGCAGACCAATCTGTGGGGAATGCTGGTGGTCCACAGGGAGACAGACAAATGGTAAAAAACAAACTCACTGGGAAAGACAAATCCTGCTGGAGAATCAGACATACACTGGAGAGTACTCAAAGTGAAATTTGATAAACGATGCTTAGAATACAAGGGATTTCGGTAGTAAGTTCACATATGACTTACTAAACCCGAATAAAGGAAAAGATGCTACAACAGGTTCATATATGACCTGACAACACTGGGGAATATCAAGAAGTTATGACAGCAGGTTCAGGTATGACCTAACAAACTTAGAAAAATTCAAGAAGAGTGTATCAACAGGTTCATATATGATCTGGTAATACTGGAATGAAAGCTCATCAGCAGGTTCATATATGACTTGACAACACTGAAACAATCATAGAGAAAGACTCTTCAGAACAGGTTCATATCTGACCTGACACTGGAATAAGGGTTCAACAACAGGTTCATATATGACCTGAATGGTATTGAACAAACAGAGAAAAAAATATTCAGAACAGGTTTATATATGACCTGACACCGGAATAAAGCTCAACAACAGGTTCATATATGACCTGAATAGTATTGAACAAAAGGGAAAAAACTTCAGAACAGGTTCATATATGACCTGACACCGGAATAAAAGCTCAACAACAGGTTCATATATGACCTGAATAGTATTGAACAACAGGTTCATGTATGACCTGACAATGGATCAAAGTTCAATAACAGGTTCATATATGACCTGAATAACACTGAACAACAGGTTCATGTATGACCTGACAATGGATCAAAGTTCAATAACAGGTTCATATATGACCTGAATAGCACTGAACAACAGGTTCATGTATGACCTGACAATGGAATAAAGGCTCAACAACAGGTTCATATATGACCTGAATGGTATTGAACAAAAATTGGATTTGAAAATGACTGCGAAAACCGGATGTTGGTTTAAGGGCACCAAATACAAACTGGAATCAAAGGTCAAAGGATCTAGGATCGACAACAAGACCTAGGTCAATGCAAAATGAGCACGAAGTACATTCCGGCTATGCATGATTTGAATTTCCTTTTATGCATGATATATGAATGATCATGATTATGAGAATGCTGACACTAGGCAGACTGCAATGCAAAATGAGCACGAAGTACATTCCGGCTATGCATGATTTGAATTTCCTTTTATGCATGATATATGAATGATCATGATTATGAGAATGCTGACACTAGGCAGACTGGGAGTTTGTAAAGGCTTTTTATGGAAGCTCATGATTCCTCAACCCCGAGAACTCAACCAAATATTTTATGATAGATGTTGTCAAAGGAGGATTCTATCCAGTTTGATAGCCACAGCTTAGCCAATGGATCCTTTTGGAGGATTAATGAATCGTGCTAGCATAATTTTCGGGCACTCGTCTTAAACTCAATAGTTGTTGACGTATGGCAGAATTTGTTTGAGCAGTTTGAAAGCACGAAGAAAGAGGTTTTGCCCCTCTGTGGCTCATCTTGCCCCAGTTTGTTGGGTCTTTGGAAATGTTCACCTTGAAAGTGGGTTTGGAAACAACTTTCCATGAGACTACCTCGAGAGGGCTTGCCCCAAGTGTTTGAAACTTGCAATGGTCCGAACTTGACTAACCAAATGCTGGAATGGTAGACTCTTGATTGATTGTCCTTTGGATAGCTGGACTCATTGAGCTCTGAGGTGGCTTGCCCCGGTCTAAGTCTTGAAGCAAATTACTCTTGGCGAGATGACCCTTAGGGTGATTAGCTCGAATTAACTGATGCTCAAAGTGATCTGCCCCTGACTAGACTTCTTTCACTTCATCAAGTTCCTCAACTGTATTTGGAATTTCTTTGATGCTAAGTGTTGACTCGCAAATAAGATTGTTCATTCAAAAATGGTAATTTTAATTCCATGCTTATGCAAAAATTTGAAATCAAAGTTTATTGATATGAATGGGTGAAATACAGTGAATGAGTCATTGATAAGAACACAATGGTGATCAAGTCATTCACAGTATGCAAATTGGTGCCATCAAATGATTAACAAAAATCGTTTGGAGTCAAGTTAACACAACCTTGTTATGGTATGCTTTCAAAATAAACCATGTCTCAATTAGGTCTTTTAAGGGTTGTAACGTGGTCTGGTTCACGGTTTTTTGAAACAAAAGGATATAAGGCCCAAAATTTATTTTTACCCACCCCTTCTTCTTGATGATCTCCAGTTCCTATGTTCAGTTAATTCAATACACGCATTCGACTTCCAAGAGGGTTCGAAGGTGTGATGAGGGTTCAAGACGAATTTTCTTGAAATGGCAGTCACCTTATTTTGTTTTTGTCGAGGATTTAATGACCTCTTTTGATTGTTTTTCCTTATCCTTGATTTTTCCTGGACCGCTTCTTTGAAGCTTTCGGTCCATCGGGATGCCCTAACTTTTGCCTAAGTCATTTTATGGTATTTGACTTAGCGGGCCTTTTTTATTCTTTAAAGGTATTGACTGCCACATTATTGGTGGATAAGGATCAACCAACACTAATTTTAGCTTTTCTTATCTTCTTCGACACTTCAACATGTGCGCGAAGGATAACATGTGGTTGAACCTAATTGGAGGGTGTACATATGGACGATTTTTTTTGAAAGATCGAATGCACGATCAAACTATCTGAACATAACTACCCTGCCCCAGGTTAAGATTAAGGGTTTTAGATCCAAAATAAACACCAACTTCTAGGCTCAAAGTGGTTGTCTAGGGATCAACTCCTTATCACTCCAGTGTTTGGGGATTTGAAACAATGCCTTACATCCTTGCCAAAGTTTTACTCAAAAGCATACCACAACAATTTCAGGTGTTTCGTTTTCATCATCCTCCTTCCAATCTTTGTTAACACAATGTTTTGATAAACAAAAGGGAATGAGAGGAGTTTTTTTTTGTTTTTTTTAACATAAATGAAAAACGAGTGAATACGAATGGATTAATTCAAAAGATGCATAAACGTTTCATTAATCTTACCAATTCAAAGAAAACAACAATGCTTAAAAGCAATTAACAATCAACATGCAAGGAAACTACAAAGAAATGCTGAGACAGCCAAATGATTGCCAACTTTAGGGAATTGACTTCTTCAAACTTGAAGGTTGGGATCAACAAGCTTTTTGACATTGACATGATGATCTTCAAATTCTTTTCCTTCAATCTCATCGTTGAACGCAACCCTCCTGGATCCACTACTCACTTCTCCTTTTCTTTCATTGGTATGGGTCGTGACATTGGAAATCCAAGGCGGTATCTCAATGCTCTTACCAGGAAATAATGATAGTTCATTAGCCACATCCTTGACATCTTCCTTGTGGTACAAAACCTTGAGGGGTCTCAAGCGTCCTTTCCCTTTCTCATTACCTGGCCCAGAAATCAAGGTATATGTAACTGAGCCCTCCTCCTTGAGTGTTGATGACCTTATGTCAATCAATCCTTGCAGCTTGAGCTTAAAACTCTTGCATTCCTCGATGGAGTGCCCCATTGTTCCAGTATGGTATCTGCACTTGATCTTCGGGTGATCTTCTTCAAAAACTAAGCTCTTTTTGTTAATCAGTCCTCGTACCAAGGCTTTTAGCGCTAAGCAAGAATCTAGGTCATGTCCCAATGCCCCTTTATGGAATTCACATGTTGCATTTGGATTGTACCATGGCAGGTATGGTGACACAGGTGTGAGAGCTCGAGGGGTCACCAAAGCATTTTGGATCAGTTGCGGGTAGAGCTTGCTATATGGCACCGGAATCGAGTCATTGTGATCCTTGTTCCTCTTGTTCTGATTCTGATTTTTGTTCTGAACCTGGCTTTGGTGACTTTGAGGAGCAATAGCCAGAGGATGTTGATGATGACGTCTTGAGGGAGGTCCATATACTGGTAAATGAGGAGTTACCTCATAGAATTTCCCTTGACTTGAGGTAACACCAGATGGATGTGGGGTATTAGCTCTCTTTGTTGCAGCAGTGTATATTGGGTGACCCTCTTTCCTCAACAAGACTTGCAGGGTTTCCAAGACCCATCTCATTTGGCTCTTCAAAAGATTAAGTTCCTCCTTTAATACTTCTTGACTTTTCCTTAGCTCGTCCATCATATCTTGAGACATGGTTCTTTGTTCTAAACGCGTGTTAGGAATCACTTTGCTGATCATGGACAAAGGATGAATGAGTTTTTTTTTTGTATTTCGTCTGGAAAATGACATGCGTTATGATGAGATGCGGATGCAATGAAATGTGAATGAATGCAATGCAAGCCATGCATATTTGTGTTTTTTTTTAATACACGGGTTCAAAAGTCCGAGGTACTGATAAATTTGATTGCTTTTCCAAAACGGGGTTCTCACCGGGTATGATCTAGGGCTTTGTTACAAAGGATCCCCAGAGTCATTGATTCACAAGAATGTTTGACGCTTACGGGAAATACTTTCCGATCGTCAACTCCATCAAGGGATTCTATTCTGGGTGAGGTTCTCGTACCGACTCTTACGAAGTATTCACCTCGGGAGTCCGCACTACGCAACCATCGACTCGGTTCTAGACAGCGTACTCAGCGTCATGGATTCAAAAGACTGTTTGACGCTTACGGAAAATACTTTCCGGTCATCAACTACATCTAGGGAATCTATTCTGAGCGAGGTTCTCGTATCGATTCTTACGAAGTATTCACCTCGGGAATCCATACTACGCAACCATCATTTCTAGTTGGCCAAAGGTTCAATGTTCTAAAAGGTTCTTAGAGTCATGGACCCCTTTGAAACATCGAAGCTTACGAGGTATACACCTCGGGCGACAATATTTGCAAAAGGATCTACTCTAAGTGAGGTTCTCGTACCGACTCTTACGAAGTATCCACCTCGGGAGTCCGTACTACTCAACCATCGTCCTATCTTATGTTTTTTTTCACTCTAGACTTGGGTGTAGAGTCTTCCCCCCTTGGTTTGCAATCAAAATCCAAGTACCCAACATGGTGGAACCAATATACAACAAATATCAATATAACAATAAAGATATTAAAAAGCAACAAATAAGGGAAAAACCACAAAATTAAACAAACAAAGGCACACAAACGTCCTAACTAGGCTTGACTCACTTAGGGATTGGATTCCCCAGCAGAGTCGCCATCTGTCGCACCTCGAAAAATGGGGATACGACTTCAAAGCGAAGCGCGATCGCACGCTCGCAATGATGGACTGAACAAAGTCTCCACCGAATTTTAGTTATTCCCAAAAATGGGAAAGGGAAAATATCGATAAAACCCCTAAAAGAAAGGATAAGATATGGTCATCGCAACCAATATCAGGGTTCGGGAGTCGATTACGCAAGGGGAAGGTATTAGCACCCCTCACGTCCGTTGTACTCAACGGGAACCATTAGGTTAGTTGTGTGCGTTAGTGTTAGTTGAAATATTAGGCTTTTCAAATTGTTAGGTGGGAAAGAAAGAAAGGATGAGAAGAGAATGTTTTTGGATTTTTGACGAAGGACTAAACCTAAGTTTTTTATTAGTGGGCCTGACAAGATTTACAAATCCTGCTCCTACGTATCTCAAAAGAGAAATCAAGGCTTACGTAGTTCTGGGTAGAAAAATGTTTGTTTGTTGATCGATTTTAGCGAAAGCTATATTGTATTAATCGATGAAAACATTGTTTTATCCAAAACAGATGAGGAGTGGACGCATACCACACATCGAACGGATTTATAAATCTACATTCGGAAAAGCGTCACTTATCTCGCCTCAACAATCGTGGCTGAAACATTGTTTTGTATCACTTAAGACACTATATCTTCCATTTAAAAAAGGTTTTTTGATTAATCGCACGGCGGCGAGAAAAGAGTTTGATTGGTTGGATTTATTTTGAGTGATGGCGAGAACTTGGATGAGCGAGATATACATCTCGAATCCTAATCTCAGGAGTGCGTGGTATACACCACGTTCCATTTCCATCTTATTTGCAAAAAATGTTTAATAAGAATCAAGTGTTTTGAATTTGATTGAGAAAGGGTTTGAAGAAACCGCATTGACAATTTTAGACGATGGCGAGAGTTAAGATTGGCGAGGCATACGTCCCGAATCTTAATCTCAGGAGTGCACGGTATACACCATGTTCCATTTCCACCTTTATTGAAAAAGTGTTAAATAAGAATTAGGTATTTTGAGTTTTGTTGTGAAAAATGACTTGACACGAGATCAAGTATTGATGGACGTTTAAGAGAAATTTGAATGAGTGTTTGAGAGAAAACAAAGTGGATAAATTTGGATGATGGCGAGAGTTAGGATTGGCGAGATATACATCTCGAATCCTAGTCTCAGGAGTGTGCGGTATACACCACGTTCCATTTCCATCTTATTGAAAAGGTCTTAACTATAAATTAATATTTTTTTGAGTTTTTATTAGAAAAAATGGCTTGACATTGAAATCAAGCGTTTGATGAAAGTTTGAATGAAATGGAATAGAATAGGAGGGAGAAAGGAATTGGTTTGTTTATTGAGAAAATACTCGACGTTGGATCGAGTCATATTTTTGTATTTTTTGGAAATGGTTGATTTTATTCTTATGTTAGTATCTAACTAAACAGTCAAACAAATAAAGAAATAAAACAGTACAAAATTATTACACATTGGGGGAGCGGGGTACATTTTGTCAAATGGGGATTCAAAATCATGAAATAACTAAATCGGGCCCAAACAACAAATAATGCAATGTATGAGTGTAAGTGCAAGAGAACCGGCTCATTGTAAGAAAGCCCAAGAGTAAGCTATGTGAGGTTGATGGCGATGCTTAAAAGCAATCGACTTACAAGGGTATGGAAATGGGCTCGACATTGAATCGAGAAAAGTGTGATTTTAATAGTTTAAAGCGGTTTTGAATGGATGATGAAATTAAAGGAAACCAAACTTGTGTTATTAAACAATAATGAAACTATGAGTATAGGAGAAATTATAATAAAACATAAACATAAAAAAAAATGAATGCTAAAAGAAATAAAATGCTATATATGGGTATCAAACCCACTCCACTAAAGATCATGAAACTACCCTCTCTCCACTAGGCCATTTATGATTAGTTATTACCTTAATGCTAATTTGGATAAGTAAACCAAGATAGATTAAAAATTAGAATTAAAATAAAACTAATATAAAAAAGTCTGTTGGACTACCAAAGAAAAAAAATGAAATTAAACCCAGCCGCCTGGCTGTTGGGTTCTAGAGACTAAAGGATGGGGAATACCAAAATAATATACTAATATACACTACTAAATGAAAACATTTATTAAATAAACCCTAAGAAGTTTAAACGTAACTTCTTTAATATTTTAAATGTTTGTTCTACTAACAAATAAAAAGGAAACAAATAAAAGGAAACAAAAAAAAAGAAAGTGAAAAACACTGTAATCACAAACCCAGGAGAGTCATCGTCCTCAATCTCCGTCAATCTCACTCTCAGCGAATCTCTCTTTCGCTCTCAACCTCACATTTCTCTCACCAAAACCCTCTCTCTCGATCGCGTCCTCAACCTCTCGTCTCTCTCACGTCCTCAACCTCAATCATCGTCTCTCAAGCTAAACGCAAAAAGACAAAGAAGCCATGATTCCCAAGAGAAAGTTGAACAGGACGGCTCACCTTCGGCGGTGACGGTGAGCTTGACCTTCCTCTCTTTGCTAAGTTCTTCCTACGGTCGATTGAAATTAGGTTCTTTCTGGTATTTAGCCTTCTGTTGTTTTTGAGTTAAGGTTTCATGGCCGCCGATTTTAGGTTTTTTGTTTATGGTCGCCTCCTCCCCTTTTTTGATTCTCTCCCTCTCTATTTATGTCCTGAAGGTTTAGGGTTTGGGATTGGCTTCTGCATCAAAGCAGGTGTCTCTGCAAACTCTTTTTGATGTGCTCAGTTGGGATTGGCCTTTTTGATGCTAGATCCAAAAATGGTACTCTGAACTCATGCTTTCTTCTTCGTTTTGTCTTAATGCCAATTTGGGAATTTTGAATTTTTACAGCCTTGTTAATCACCTTGTTTTTTACTGCAGTGAAGATTGGTTAAAATTTCAGTTGTCACAGGGATATTTGATCTTGAACACGGTATCCACTTTCTTCAATTATGCAGGGTAACTTCAATTTCTGTTTTTTCTCTAAAACATGCTCCAAAATTTTCTCTTGCGAGTTTGACGGTTGCATCTGAGAAGTCATTTGATTTGAAGCACAACTGAACCATGCATCTCAAGCAGAACCAACATGCCAGGGAAGATTCTTAACAATGAATGAATGATCTTATTCTTGCTCTTCTTCCTTTCCGAGTACTGATTCTTGTTGATCTAGTTTTGATAATGACCATTATGATTTGGTTTAATTTTGCAGGGCCACCGTTGTGTTCGTTGTAGTGACCAAGCCTATTGGAATGCATCAAGACCTTTATCTTTGACCATTATCAAACACAAGAATCTATCCAGACCAGAGGATACAAATAGGAGCAAACATGAGTTGATTCTGTCATGAACAAGAGTTAACGTATATCCTGTAAGGTCAAACAATTACTTGACTAAAGGAGACTTGAACAGCCAGCCGTAGCCAAAATCAGCTTGTTACAATCTCCATCCAAGTACGGCTCCACTTAAGAGTTCAGGCTCAACATTGTGTGGAAGGAATATTGACAGATTACCCAAGTTGGTAAAACCTTGAAGTCTCAATCCATTCTCATTTGCCGAATGAAGTAGACATGTAAAGCACAAATGAGGAGATATGTCACTGATGTTTGCAGCGGCATTGCATTGGTGAGCTGTTTTGAATCCAACTTTACTTGCCTTCTTGGTTTTAATTCTGTGTTTTGATTTCGGCTTTGATTATCACAAGGCTGCAACTGTGTTTGTTGCAGTTTTGCAGGAGGACATGTGGAGATTTCCCCAGGTCGTCAACAAAACATGGATCAGCACTAGCCAGCCAAACTTGTACGTGCCAAAACTCAGATATGAACATCCATTACTGCTGTGGATTTTGGGATCGTTTCAATTATGCCTTAATTATCCGTGTGTTACTCAATGTTGTAGGTTTTGTTCGGGCATAATCGACATGACACTATTAATTCAGTATTCAGCTTCACCGCAGTAGCTTCACCAGATTGGATTTGATTTGTCGGAATAGCCTTGGTGAACCGGATTTTGAATTGAGTTTAGGCTTCTGTTCTGGTAAACACAGTGGAGTTCACGAATCCGGTCCTTAAATATGGTTTCCTGTGAATTCCATCAAGTATCCAATCAATGCCATAACCTGTACTTTCTGTAGCATCACCTGGAATGCTAGTCTGCTGCCTGTTGTTTTTGTGTGTTGTTTTTTTTTGTTATGATATTTAAAAGTTGCTGTTGGTGCCCTATTATGACATTATTGCCTTTTGAATTGGTAGGTTCGTCTTGTCACAATTTCGGCATTAAAATGATGTTCTCTTTTGCTTCTAGCCTCAAAAGCGGGGGTTTGACGGACTTGAAGCCAAAGTAACAAAAATCCTGTCTTGTAGTTCACACCATGCCGGCATTTACTTACGGTAGCTTCTTCTTTGCTCATGCCATCTCAGTGCATCGAAACTTGGTAAATTTATGCAGAACTTGTTGTGTTTGATGTTGTGTGCTGATAAGGATTGTTGGTGTTTTTTTTTGTATAGATCAGTGGTAACCTGTAAAATAAGTAGCTGCCTAGCAATATGATTCTTTGTTCTTGAGATAACATATGCGCCCGTTTGCAGACTGTCATCATCATACTCATCATTTATCAAATCATGGTGACGAGCCATCAATACTGCTCTTCTTATTGCATACAAGTCCTCCATCAGTAAGTCTGACTGCACAGAAACGAAGAAATGCAATTGCATTAAGGCTCACATCACTATTGAACCGGCCATTTGTAAATGTCAAAAGGCATCCGGCACAATCAGTGAAGGTCGTTGTTTCTGCGGTTGTTGTCCATCCTGAGAGAACCATTCCATCAGGTTCTTTCTCTCCATCAAATTCCTCTCTGTGTTTTATATTGATATCACATTTCAATTTCTGTTGAAAATCCTCCACTATAAGCATTGTACCACCAGTTACAGGAGAAGGAAAATCAGCTAGGACCTTTTCAAGATTGGCATCATAAATTGCAACCATGTCGTCCTCAATATCACCGACCTCATAGAGAAGGTTTGAAGCATTCATAATAAGTGGAAGGTTCATCCTAAGCTTAGCCTTGATGATCTTTTCAACAACGTCCTTCAACTTTGAGCGGTTTGTATTTATTTCAAGCAATACCGGACTCTTTGAGCAAACATAACATGATTTGTTTGGTTCAAACGGCTCCACTGGCATAAGCAGCAGGTTTCTTGATGGGCGTTCCAGGTAATATGTCATTCTTCATCTGATGCTTCTGCAGCATATACTTCTACTTTCGGTATCCACCGTGGCTGCAGCATCAGAGCCTAAGGCATGTGCTTCTGACTGCAAATGCTTGCATATAATTCCCCAATAAAGAGCAGCCTCTGCTTAGTGTTTGTCGGTCACGTTTTATGCTGCAGATTTTGTGACCACGACATGTTCTTGTGGCAAAATTGTTGTAGCTTTAAGATGCACGGCACGTTGTGATGCAGGTACTGGTTTTTGATTTTATGCAGAATTCACTTGTGTTTGGGAAGCATTTGAGTAGCATTTTTACTGTTCGTTTTGTTGCAGCTATTCATTTGTCGTCGGCTTGCGCCGCTTTGTGTGTGGCTTGTGGCTTATGGCAGCTGGCGCTTTAGAAGTCGTTGCTTTGCTTAGCAGCTGTGTGAAGTTGTTTTTATTTTCCAATTCTGCAACTGTTTCCATTGGCTTGGATGTAGCTCATGTTTGTCATGGATAATGGTGTGTGTTTGTAAAATGTGACAAGAATGGTGAGACCTTGGTTTATGAAAATTGGGTGTTTGGTTATAAAATGGATATGGATGTGATGCATTGTTATGCTTGAATGTTAAATGAAAATGTATGTATGAAAATGAGTTTGGAAATGTTTGAAATTTAAATATTATTGAATGTTATGAAATGAGTGTATGTACTATTTTGATTTGAAATGCACTATGGATGGAAAATGGATCATGTTTGGTTATAAAATGGATATGGATTTTTAGGAATAATCCAAAACTAATCTAAATGTCAATTAAAAAAAATCAAAACAAACAATAAAAACCAATTAAAATCAAATTAATCTATAATTTGTTAAAACTACTTTGATGTCAAATTCCAACATTTATTTGGAAATTAAAAATCAATTAGAACTTGAATCATTAGTAAAACACAATTAAGATTAATTTGAATTTCGGAATTTGACTTAATTTGAAATTAAAATCAATTGAAAAATAAAAAAGTCAAATAGTTAGAATCCATTTTATAATCAAACAACACCATAATCAAAAACTAGATAATGACCAATGTTTATCAAAAAAAAAAAAGGATTTGGGAATGGATGATTGCCTTTGGTCATGAATGTATGCAAATGAACTTTAGGCCAAGTGCCAAATAAAAATGAAAAAAATCCAGGATCAAAATCGGGGTATGACAGTCACTTTGACATGTTATAATATACCATAATGCAACTTTGTATGTACCAAACATGTAATAAAAATACATGGAGCAACATGTAATATGAAAATTTTTAGAAAAACATGAAAAACTAATATATGTCATCGAAAGAAAGGCTAAAGCTCAAAGTGGTTAGCAATGGATATACTTATTACTACATGGTGTTTTAAAAAGGCTCAAAGTTATAAGCAAAAAACTGTCTCAATGTGTGTCAGTCAAATCAGATGAACTTAATCAGAAATAGATCAAACCAGATAAAATAATAATGCATGGTTGCACTCAAAAATAAAGAAAAGTGAACAATGGAATTTATTTGGCTCACACCTTGCTACATGAGGTATCTGTAAGTTGAGTACAAGTCCGCTGATTCTTTTCTCATCCTTCGCTTTCAAGTTGTTAGTTGTACCAAAATACTAAAAAGTCAGCTTTTATCCATTTGAATAATTTCATTCAAATCATGTGTGTCATTTCAAATTAATTCATTTCATTCATCATATGCATTTTTGTGTCATTAAAAAAAAGAGGTCAACAATCAACACAAAAGTAATGTTAAAATTAACTAAAATATTCAAATTATTTTGTATCATTTTTTCATTTTGCATCCTATGCATGAAACATCAAAAATAGTAAAGATATAATATCATTCTCATTTAATCATCATCACATCATTACATAATCATCATCATACATCATAAAAGAAAAAGTCAAGATTTTGGCACTAAAAGACAAGGCTTGATCACACCCGTTTTGCCTAATTAAATATGAATGATCATACATCCATACATCATCTCATTTACCATCAATTTCACAATGTATCAGCACCAATTCATGTCACATTTTAGATATTTTCATTCCAAATTCAAATTCATTTCAAATTTCACCAAATTACATTCAAATTTTACTCACACTTTGTGCATTTTTATATAATCCATATACTAACCTTTAGCCCAATTCTAAGGCCCATAAATCAACCTCATTCTATCAGCAAAATACACGATAATCATACATAAAACAGACCCAAATCCTTGCACAAATCACTCTCTAAATTTCAAGTTTATTCATCTTTAAGAAACTTTAAAAACTTACACAAACAACCTCTCACCTTGAGCAATCTTCATCACTTTCCATTGAAGTGTTGCTCAACATCATCACACTGATATTTTCTCAAATTCATTGAATCCACTTTGAATTCGAATTTGAAAAAGTTGTCCAAAATGGTGAAATGGTGGTAGAAAGATACAGAGGGGGTCATAAGGATTCAGAATCAGTAACGAAAAATGGAAAACTCGCCTCATTAGAGCTTGAACGGAGCTTCGTTGGAAACTACATTTTCTCGCCAAAAAATTCATAGCGTTCTTCGTGTTCTTTGTCTAGATAGACTTTAATGCTTGTTATTTAATGAATTTATTTGCATTTTTATGTTCTACACATAGTAGGTATCATAACCATCAATTAATTTCACTAAACCATACAAAATAGCACAATTGGAATTTTAAGGTTCATAGCCTTCATGAACATCCATGAATAAAAACATTTCCAAATCATTAATTAATACTTGTTTTCAAAAAATAATGGTATCAAAAGCTTCACCATACTTCATTGAACACAAATCCATAACTTGTTTGCCATGAAAGTTGTTTAAATATGCAAATCGAAGCATTTTCGTGACCCACTGTAAACGAGAAGTCTTCGAAATTTTGGTTGTAGTTTGTTAATTTTTTAGAATTCCATGTTATTCATGAGAGTTTGTAGATGAATTTAGAGTGTTCAATTGTGTAATTCCATGGAGATTTGAGCATCTTAGGTTTAAAAATGGTGGAGAGCAAGCACATCATCTTGAGGGAGAAGAAGATAAGAGAGTTTTCCATATATGATCTGAACCATTTGATGCATCTAATAGTTTAGATCAGGATCGCATGCGTCCATGTACAGGGAGCGCATCGTACGTCTGTGGCTGGTGACCATTAGATATAATCTAATGGCCCGACGAAGCCTAATTATTTTCTGTTGTTTTCCTAGTTTTTGTTTGTTGGACCACTAAAGTTGGGTCCATACACCCTTCATACGCTACTGAGCACACCCTCCCTTTGGTTTTAGTATTTTTTGTTTCTTTGGGCCTAATACTTGGGCCCTGGTTCTTGTGGCTTGAGTGCACCTCCATTTTTGTGTTATTTTTATTCTTGTTCTATTTGGGCCTTAAGCCTACTTACTCTTTTTTTTATCTCATCACCTTTGTATTTCCCTTTTATTTTATTTTTTATGTTTTTTTATTGTTTTTATTAGTTAATTATTTAATTGATAATTGTTAATTCAAAAATATAAAAAACCATTAAAATCAATTTTCCTAAAAAATCAAAGGTGCTTGGTTAACATCAAGTCATTTTCAAAAACATTTCTTCACTCCATCATCAAATTCAAAACCATTTCATAATCAAATCAATTTCATACAACGCGAATCAAACACTTAATAAACATCAACTCCTTTTCAAATCAAACCAAAGTCATTTAACTTAATTATTTCAAACATTTTATAACAATCAGATTAAAAAGGACTAGTTGGATGTGATATCCAATCCTAGTCTAGAATATTTAGGTACAAGTCGTAATTAGCTTTCCCTCTTGAGTATTTGTCTTTCGATTAAAATTCATCACACGCTTCAAAATCTTTTCTCAATAGAATCGGATTAGAAAGGACTAGTTGGACGTAATATTCAATCCTAGTCTCAAATACTTGGGTACAAGCAGTAATTAGCTTGCCCACTTGAGTATTTGTCTTCTACTTAAAATTTATCAAGCACATTTGAAATCTTTCAGAATTAACTTGGATTAGAAAGGACTAGTTGGATGTAATATCCAATCCTAGTCTCGAATGCTTGGGTACAAGCCATAATTAACTTGCCTGCTCGAGTATTTGTCTCCCACCTAAAAACAACCCAACCAATCAAACCTATTTTTTCTGCCTCAGCACAACCGAAAACCTTTTCATGAACAAATAATATTTTATCCATTCTGACCTAAAGCACAAACTAACGCTTCAATCCTTCCATGTGCGAGTAGCAAGCAACATTTTTCGCTCGAATTCAATTAAAACACGATCTGCAAAAATTCGGATCATGCTTTATCCATTCTAACACGATGAACTCATAATGTTCCCTACTTGTATGATTGGGTAGCAAGCAATGTTTTTCTGCTCGAATGCGACCCAAGCATCATTCGCTAAAATCGACCAACACACAAACATTTGCTACCCATAACTACATAGCTTTGAATTCCTCATCGCACCAGAGGATACATAGGAGAGAGATTCAACGTCTCGTCAAACACTATAATAAAAATACAAAAAATATATATGTTTCTTGTCCAGGACTACGTAGCTTTGAATTCCTTATCACACCTGAGGATACGTAGGAGAAAGACTCGTAATCTTGTCAAACACCCTAATAAAAAAAATTTTTTTAGTCATTTTCTTTTTCCTTTCAAACTTTTAATAACTAGAAGAAAAAAAATACATGAAATCTAACACTCATACCCGCAAAACTAACTAAAAGATTCTCGTTGAGCACAACAGATGTGAGGGGTGTTAATACTCCCCTGGCATAACCGACTCCTAAACTCGATTTGGTTGTGATGACCATTTTTCTTTTTCTTTAAGGGTTGTATCGAAATTTTCCTTTTCCTTTTTGAATAAAAAAACTTTGGTGGTAAATTTGTTGTATTTTGAGCACTAGTTACGCTCAGATGTTTTTTGTGCTGCGATAATTGTTGATAAAATTTATATGTTATTGGTGATTATTTTTGTTGATATATGTCATATGTTATTTTTAAGGTATGTTATTGTTGATAAAAGTTGTATGTTGCTGATGATTTTATTTTTATTTATATATGTTGTATGTTGTTGTTAAAGTATGTTGTTGTTGATGATTTTGTTTTTTTTATATATGTTGTATGTTGTTGTTAATAAAAATTGTATGTTATTGATGGTTTTGTTTTTGTTGATATATATTTTGTTTTTGTTGATATATGGTGTATGTTGTTTAAGGTATGTTATTGATGCTTTTGTTTTTGTTGATATATGTTGTATGTTGTTGTTAAGGTTTATTTAATGATATAACTTCTAAATTGCAGCTTCATTACATTCAATCAACATGTCATAGAAGACGGGTTTATTATATTATATGTGGTTAAATGTTTTTCCAACCTCTTACTGAATATATAACATTTCTAATTGAATTAGAAAATTATCATATGATATATTAAGTTATATTAGAAAACAACTCGCACTCATCAATGTTATACGAGCTTTCTACAGCCTATTTATCATACCCCAAATTTGACCTCCCCTTTTCACTTTTCATCTAACCTCCGGCTTGAGATTTATATGCACTCATTCATGCCTCATACACGTGCATCAATCATTCATAATAAGCACTTTCAAGCAATCATTATAGATTTAAAGTTTTTGGTTATTTGTGCCTAACAAAAACTAGGGTTTGCTTGTGGATCAAGCCCTAGGATTGTGGTATTGCTCATAATTGGGAATAAAAGGGGTAAAACCCTAACTTCTTGTGCTTGGGACTTTGATTCATTGGAGTTTGCAAACATGGTGTTCACTTATGCATCAAAACTCTAATTCCTGGTTTTTGGCACCTATGGATCATGTGGATTGTATCTTGGTATTGAAGTATAATCAGGGATTGCAAGTATGGATGGTCAACCATGGAAGTTGAATTTTGACTAGGCAATCTCTTTATGAGGTTGTGTTCATTGCACTAGTCCATTTTTTTGTGAGGATCCAAGTCATGCATTATGTTTCATTCAAGAGTGATTCATAATCAAGACTCGTGATTCATTTCATTTCAAGAGCTCATTGTTATTATCCAACATGCAAATTCAAGATCCAAGCTCAAATTCAAGATCAAGATTCATTCATTTTGCTTGAAGGAAACGTATTTGGGCAAGTCATAAAAACCATGGTTTGTTTAAGAGGAAACCAATTTATATTCACTTTAATAAACCTTTCCACATTGCAAATCATTGAATGTGCATTTGAAGTACCCATTACAAGTTCATACATTTACATCAAGAAAACCAATTAATAAGGCTTCCCTAAACCCAACTGTGGTAATATATGTATTCCATAGTAGTGACACCACTAACAATGATTCCCTAAACCCAATTTATCCTACCAACACACCCCACTATTTTAACTCAGAACTATACCCATCATCCTTAACACTTCGACACCTTCCACTACCATAATCCCTCCCCAACTTGTATATCCCACATGAAAATCCGACTGAATATCTAGACCTCTTATCTACCTCCAAAATTACCATTGCGCTCTCCTTCAAGGTAATAAGTTTAGTTCTCTTTCTTCATTCACATGTAAAATTATGTATCCCCTCCACAAAGTTCTTTCTTACAACAAGTTATCATCATAGACGCTTTAAAATTAAATTATCTACCATAACTGAACCTATTACTTATTCAGCTGTTATTATTGACCTTAACTGGAAAATTGATATGGATAATGAACTCACATCACTCACTAATAACAATACTTGGTTTCTAACTACTTTACCACCTAACAAAAGACCCATGACTTGTAAGTGGTTTTTCAAAATCAAAGTTTTAGTCAATGAGACTATCAAAAGGTACAAAGCTCGTTTAGTTGCAAAAGGTTTTAACCAAACTGAATGTATTAACTATCTAGAAACATTTAGTCAAGTGGTAAAAGTGACTAGTATTAGACTTATTTTCCATCTTGGTGCCTCTAATAATTGGTTCCTTCACCAATTAGATATTAACATAACATTTTTTACACAGGGATTTGAAAGAAGAAGTCTAAATGAAAGTACCTTATGGACTAAAATTTTCTAATAAAAACCTAGTTTGTAGACTAAACAAATATAGTTATGGGCTCAATAACAGACAATGTAATTCTAAATTAACCATTACCCTTCTTCATTTGGGTTACACCCAGTCAAAAGCTGATTGTCTCTCTATTCACTAAACATAATAATAATAATTTTCACTACTACAAAAAACGCTTTTTACCTCAGACGCGAAATGCATAATACTTTGGCTAAAGAAGCGGGGTAACGAAGGGAGACATGAAAACTTGTCACTTATCACCTCGGTGGAAATAAAACCGAGAGGTAAAGTTATATGGACATAGATTCGAGCCGCATCAGCTGCACTTTTATTATTTTCAAAATTAGCTTATCTTACCTTTCGGTCTACAAATAAAACCGAAGGGTAAGATTATTTCTTATTTTTATAAAGAAAATCGTTATATGGTTTACCTAGAATATTACATTGTTTATCCAGAATATTACATTATTTACCCAAAATATTACATTGTTTACACAAAATATTAAAATAAAAATCAACTTCCCTATAGATCTAGATAAAAATCAAATTCCCTAGGTGGGTGAAGATCAAATATTGGTACAAATATGTTCTTCAAGGCTTTGCATGCATTTGATTCTGAAGCAAAACAAAATAAGAGTTAGATAAATAAAATTAATATTCAAATATATGATTTTATGCTCAAATCAATATTTAAGAAAACAAACCTTAAACCCAAGTAATTTTCTGTTCTTGCAATCCATGTTAGAGAATTTTTCCAAACGTCTTTATGTTTCAAGCGGAATGTTCCATATAGGTTAGATTTTCAATATTCAACATGCTTTTATAATGGATGTCCCTTACGTTTCACGCGAATTACTAATGACATATTCTTGATTGTTGATAAACATTAAATGGACGACAAAGATTTGTTTAACGGTGTTAAATATAGTAAAAAAATGTTGAATCATCCCATCGGTCACGAAGAAAATCGATGTGAATAAACTGTTTTTAAAAAAAAATTACATTGTTTACACAAAATATTAAAAATATATTGTAAAATATGTTTTCCAATGAGATTTTTTATTTTTCATGTTCTTGTCTCATACAAGATGCTAGAGATCTGTTTTCCAATGAGAATTTTTATTTTCTGCACTTTTAATCCATCTCAGAGATATGTAGTAGCAACTCATGATTAAATGGATGATGGTGAATATTTTCTCTCTTTGGGACTGCTACATATAAGTTAGTCTTAGGGTAAAATTTTTTTAACGCGTGTTTTTATAATAAAATATGATTATTAAACACACCAGCTTTATTATAAAACCAAAGTTTTTTATCTTCTCCTTTTAACTATCATCTCGGTGATGACGAAAACCGAGATGAATAATTTTTTTTTTTGAAATTACATTGTTTAAACATGATATTAAAGTAAATTGCTTACAACAAATCTTTGTTCTTATTATTGAATATCTTCGCTGATATCCAGATTTAGTTGCATTCTTTTCTTTGTTCAAAGGTTAAGCTCTTATCCTTGTTGGTTAACCTCCCTTCTTTGTTGGTTAAGTTCCCTTCTTTGTGTAACTTGAAGTAATAATGATTTTCTATACTTGCAATATATCGACGGAGTACTCTTCAAAGGTTGAGTTCCCTTCTTTAATTGAGGATTATTTCAAAAATACAACAACGACAACATCAACACCATTATGTGAGATAAATTGTAAGGGTAGAAAAAATATTTTGTTCAAGATAGAAGAACATTGAATATTTTTTTTTGTCTTACAATCCATCCCAAAGAATGATGCTTGTAAGTTTGGGGCAACTTTATATTAGTAAGGATTATAGTAAAATCTGTTTAACGAGTGTTTTTATAGTAAAATCTTATTATTTTATGCCTTGATTAAATAGAAAATTGAAGGGTTAGAGCATTTAGCACACTTATAAACAAATAAAATCATAAACTGCGATAGCTGGGAATCAAAGCGTGTACTGAGTTGTTTTTTCACCTCGGTGTTAGGAAAACCGAGGGAATGTATGACTTTTTATTTTTTAAAATAATAAAAAATAGCACACATTGCCTTTATACCTCAATTTTCTATTGTTCGAGATAAAAACTTCGTCATGAAAAATATTATTTTTTATAGTGATTATTTCACTATTGTTCAGGTTTATGTCGATAACTTGATGATTTCATGAAATACAATGACTGAAATCTCTCATTTAAAGAATGTGTTAGACACCTAATTCAACATTAATGACTTGGGTCACCTCAAATGTTTTCTTGGATTTGAAGTTGCAAGATCCTCTCATGGAATCTCTTAGTGTCAAAGAAAATATAACATTGACCTCCTTCAAGAGGTTGGTTTTCTTGGGGCTAAACCGCCTTCCATTTCCATGGATCCAAATCAAACACTTTGCCATGATTAAATCAATATATTAATCAATTCTATTTCATTTAGAAGCCTCGTAGGTAAGCTTCCCCATCTCACTCATACTAGGCTTGACATTAATTTGATGTTTGCAGGTTAAGTCAGATTCTTTCACAACCAATAGACACTCATTATCAAGTAGCATTGAGAATCTTATGGTACATCAAATAGGCCCCTACAAAGACTTCTTTTCAAATTCAATTATTACATTATCATAATAGGATTCACATATTCAGACTGTGGAGCTTGTAATGGCACAAGACAATCAACCACGGATTTTTGCTTTTACATTGGTTCATCTCTCATCTGTTAGAAAACAAAGAAGCACCAGATCCTCATCGGAAATAGAATACATAGCTCTAGCAAATGCAACATGTGAGGCTTAATGGTTACTATATCTTCTCCAAGACATTGGTATCTAACACACTCAATCTGCAATTATTTTATGTGATAACTTGTCCGTAATACACATTTCTAACAATCCGGTTTTCCACGAACAAAATAAACACATAGATATAAATTTCCATGTTCTCATGGATAAAGTTTCTTATGCCCATCAACACATCCAACCAAGTCGCAAATCTCTTCACAAAGTCGATGCACCTTGATCCATATGACAATTTTTTCCCAAACTTGGACTGATCAATTTTCATTCCAGTTTGAAGGGGTGTTAACAAACTTTGACTCATTATCCTCGTGATTAAGTTAACTAGTTGTAACAACTCCTCTTTTATGGAGAGTTAGTTATTTGAACTCCATATAAATAAATGGGTTCATGAGCTTGTTTTTTTTATATGATTTTCTTTTATGGAAATAATGCCTTTTATCACATTTCACATATTTCATAAGATTCAAATTCTCAATTTTAATATAGACTTCTTCAATTCAAATGGAAGCATAGCTCATCGTGACAAATTGCTTAGCAATGTTTATAAATTCAACTAACTGTCACGTGAGGGTATAGGCCTATCATGGATAGGTTTGAAAAATATGACACAGCCAACCAACATATTATGTTGTTATTATTCTTCCTCAATCACACATTATTCCATTTTTTCATGAGATCAATTGTTCCATTTAAATATATAAACATAGATGCTTGTACACCTTCTCTTCAACCCTTCTTTAAATTATATTCTTGCTGTCTTTTGGAAACCTATAGCAACTTCCTATATATGTATAATCTTAATTTCCCTAACACACTATTTTGGAAACCAATATAACAATCTTCTATATAGAGCCTATATACTATATATGATAATCCTTAATACATAGACACAAAAACATTGATGTTTCAAATACCAGACACGTTTTTATTCATAAATCAACACGAACTTTCTTCGCTCGAAATGATTCCACCTCTTGATGGATTCCCTCTTTGAAGACAATCAACCGGAGGAACAATTTGAGTTTTCAACTCACCATATGCCTCCCAACAAAAAGGAACATTTGAGCTTTTGCTTGATTCTAGCTTTATAGTGTCAAGTGTTATACCTTTACAAGGTAAACTATCACTACATGCAAAATGAATAGGCTCTTTAACATATGTTCCTTTTACATTCACATAATGTATGCTTGATACAGCAACTGCCGATGTTTCATTATGACACCTTCCACCCTCACAATAGTATTGATCAATTGTTATTGGTGTTTCAACTTCTGAAACTTGAATGTTTGAGAACATGATGTTTTGGACAGAACCAGAACCTCCCTGTCAAATACAAACACAAAATTAGAACATGTTTTTTTATAACTGTTTGACACTGACACATACTGACACAGACACAAACACAAACACATTTACATTTGAAAATTTACCTGCCATGTTTTGATTCTAACACCAGTCAAAGTGTTTTGGATAGTAACATCGCGAACCGTGACATTTGAAACACAAGCTTTTGTGTTTTCTTTTCCAAGACTTCCGATGCTAATTCCATGACCAGGTCCACAATTCACGTTATGCACCAATATGTTAGAACATCCTGTTTGTACCGACACACAATCATCACCTGCATGAAAAACACACTTCCGTGTCAGACACTAATAAATCAGCATCTGTAATAATTTTTTTACAAAATTAAGCATAATCATATGTGTCACCCTTAGATACTGATGCATGTCACTGATACATGTCAGACACCAGATTCTTACATACCACAAGCAAGTGTGCTGCTATAGATGACAACATCTTGAGAATTTTGAAGGTGAATTCCATCAGTGTTAGGACTATCACTGGGTGATGAAACTGTTATATCAAAAACTTGAACATTTGTGCATGAATCAAATTTGAGATGAGTTTGTTGACTGTTCTGAATTGTTATTCCAGTAACTGTTACAACATCACTTCCATAGAATCTTAGTGCCTACATAATGCAAATATATCAAAATCAGACTATTCCCTCGAGCCAGTGAATTCGAACTCAGAACTTCTGATTAAACGGGAAGAATTGTACTTACCGTTGGTTTGGTTTTCGGAAGTTTCTCATTGCCATTCCACCAAACCGAGCCTTGTCCATCAATGACACCTTTTCCTTTGATTGTAATCTTGTTTAGCTTAGTGAATTCAAGCCATTGCAAAGTACCTGAGCCCCAAGCTGAAGAGCTTGTAGGAGCAATGATTTTTCCATCTAACTGCATTTGTTTTTTATAAACACAATATGTTAGGAATTGAGTTTTATTTTTATATATTTTTAGTGGAAAAATATTGAAATAAGTGTAATTTTATGTAGTCATAATTAAAAATATTTTGAAATAATAATAATAATTTACTTAAATATTTAAATTTTTAGAATTTTAAGAAAGTAAATTAAAAAATTGTATAGTAAATTAATTTTTTTTTGTCTCAAAGCTCTTGTCTTATTGGTTTGGCCTTAGACCGGCCTAGATGATTATTTTATAATAATGTAAAAAAAAATTGATGAATTAAATTCTGAAACATTATGTACTTGACTTGACCTATCTATAACAAACTAAATATAGTAGTGATTTTCTAGTGTTTACAATATTGCATGAAAATGAAAGAAAAGTGAATAGTCAAACTAAAATTCACCTGAAAAACAATGTTTGGCTCACAATTAGGACCAGAGAATGAAATTGGTTTTACAAGAAAAACAGAACCGGATGGAACAATCATTGTTGATGCCTCAATCTTACATGTAGCTGCCCATGCATCTTCAAAAGCCTGTCATTTTGTAAAAAGTGAGAATAGTTCTAAGTAATTGAGTAGGTTTAAGATGTATATCTGATAATCGTGTTACAATTCTCTAGGAAACCGTTAGGTTAACGTTTTTTACTCTCATAGTAAATATCAGTTAAACAGAAATACACAGACAAATAGATAGATAATGAATTGATTTTTAGTTACTTTTGTGTCGTCGGCGCGTCCATCGCCTTTAGCTCCAAAATCTAACACATTAAAAGTAAAAGAACCACCTTTGAGTTTTCTCCCATGGTTGATTCTTGTGGCACTAGACCTTTCAAAACTAGAATACATGATCAAAAAAGCAATGGAAATGATCAATGTAATAGTGTTTATATTCATAGTCTTCATTTTGAAAGAGAGGGGTGTATAAAAAGTGAAAAATTGGAGGATTTCAAGAGAAGAGATTTTCTTAAGTTGACATATATAAAAGTGGAAAATGAAGATGTATTTATAGAGAAGAAAAAACACTATGCACACATGAGCCATATAGTAAAGGTTCATGCATGTGATGTAATTATATAATATATTGATTTTATATATATATTTTTTGATTTAACTCACATGTTGACATGAGTGTTTTCTTTTTTTAAATTACTATGTTGAGAATATTTTCTTACTTCAAAACTTACACTAGCTACTTTCAGGTTAAAAGTCTTTGTGCTATTTTATGTTTTTTTTAAACCTAAATAGTTCGGTTGATAATATATATTTATGATATATTGTGTGTTAAAAAAAAGAGTAAGAATGAAAAGTAATTCATAGAAGATATTAATTTTGAAAAAGAAACAAAATCTTAATAATTTCATTAAGGTTTTGTCATAGAGTTGGAGACTTGTGAGTGCAAAAAAAGATATATTATTGAAAGCTTTGTTTTGTTATTTATTGGCGTGATTCGGAATCATATAATATATTAGATTAATTAGATTCATAGGTCGGTTCTGATATCAAATGGTTTTAATCTCCTCTTAATCGCAATTACAGAGGATCAGATCGTGATCCTCTCTATTAAATTCAACGTCAATCATCACTAAACTAATTTTTATTTTACTTTTTGTTAAATATTAATTTAAAGACTAAATTTTAATCATAATATCTTTTAGAAGATATGCATAAAATAATTGAAAATGGTTTTTTGACATAGGAGTTGACAATCGACAACATAACATAAAATTACAGTTTCATTTTTGATCAACTCAATGATGTACTCATATCTCTTATCTCAATCTCAACCATATATTTTGGTTCACAAATTATTCAAAAAAATGTGGTTTTTGTTTCATTGTGATGAACTCAATGTTGGTGTACTCATATCCTTGTGTACGTATGATTGAGTTGTATTATTCATCTTTTATATATTTGAAAATTTTGCATATCTCATAGAAAGATTCTAAGAGTGGTAACTGGTATGTAGCTAGGATGCCATCAAAACCGGCAACCATAACGGCAATGATTTTGACAAATATATCTAACTTATGTTTATGAAAATGACTTATGTATAAATATTTGATTTAATGTAAAAACTTTAATATAAAAATTAACAACCATGTTCTACTGTGCTTTGCGTGAATTATACAGTAATAGTTGAAAATGAAATTGAAGAAATTGAAAGTGACAGGCCATGTGAATCTAGTTCATTTGGCTATTGTATATGTTGCAGGTATTGCGGCTATATAAGAGAAATATAATTAGTCTAATCCATTTATTTATTTATTAATATTATATAATTTAAGATCATTGCATTTAAGTATTACTAGTGTCCAGACGGGCACTCGCGTGCCCATCTGTCCGCTTTTTTAATGCACATCATTGAAAATATAAGTGATAGTTTTTATTTAAATATAATTTTTTAAAAGTACAGTATGTGGAAGTTATTAGTAGGAAGTTACGTGGAAGTTATTAGTAGGAAGTTACGTGAAAGTTAATAATAGTGGTTTTATTGGAAGTTATTATGTAAATTACACAATAAAATAAGGGTAAAAATGGTAGAAAAATAGGCTACACCAAAAGAAAGTATTCCCTTTATATATTGTTATAGATATATAATGTTTTTATTAATGATGTTTATTTGATATTTTGACATATATTTTTTTGATTGATACATCTCAGAAAGATCAACATTTAAGTTAATAGATATTCTGTTGTAGGAATGAGTAAAAAAAAATATATATGTACGTGTGAACTTGATTAAGATTATCGTTAATTTTCATCAAATAGTTTAATATCTGGAATTTATTATTTAAAAATAAACAAGTGAGATGTTGCAGATTCGAATTCATATCTCTATTTTTGATATTCATGTACAACTATCAACTAAGCACTACAAACGTCTTATATTTATAGAGAATCCAAAAACTCGTGAATAATACTAATAATGTCTCAAATTATTGAATATAATTTTTAAAATAATTGATTTTGTTTATATAAAAAGAAGGAACAGTGCAATTTATTACTTATTTGTTTTTTATTTATGTATAATATATAAAAATAGACGTATAACTTAAATGAAAAAATTACAAATTACATTCTCAGATGTTCTACACAATTACAAAATCTAATATATAAGAGAAAGTCAATATTAAGCATTTAAAACTATGTGATTTGAACTCATGAAAATAATGTGACTACATTCAATTATATTTAGCTTCTAACATCGATAATGTTCGTTAACCGTATAATCTGTGAAACTCTAGACTTCCAAAGAAGGTTTTAAATTTAATTATCAATTAATCTAGCTGAAAATGCATACATTAATTTCACATTTTATATGCTATAGTTATTTATATAGATATATTCGCTCTCTTTCTTTTTAATAGAGGTACCCCTCCATATGTGAAAGTCACGTTATATCTTGACTAATCCAATCAAAATTAAATGATTAATGTCTAATCACATGTAATGTAAGGGATTACAACTTATCTAAATCTATATTTAATTTTATTGATTGGTTAGTTATCCAGTTTACCTCATGGATATTGGTGTACATCAGGCTATGATGTTGCATTTTGATGCTATAAGAGATATAAAGGAAATATTTTAATTGTATTTATTTAATTAATTAATTGTTATGTAACTTATTTCATTTTTATAGTTGGAAGAAATATTTTAGCCCTATGATATTGTTTACTTTGTACGAAACGCCTACATTTTGTTAATTGCAAAATAAGCAACTTAAACCATATATATATATATATATATATATATATATATATATATATATATATATATATATATATATATATATATATATATATAAAGGTCAGAATCAAATGACATCAATGTGTCAAATTTAATGACATGACATATTTGATAACTCTTTATCACATTTTCATATAATAAAATCTACTATTGGATTGAAAACTATTATCAAATAGATCATGTCTATAAAATTTAATATCAATTAGAAATCATTTGACATGTCAACAAGATACATAAAAACTAATGTTTTACAAAATTTTATAAAAACGGTTAGTTTTTATCATTCTCATTAACATATTAAATGATTTTTTTTACTGATGTGAAGTTTTATAGGCATGATTTATATGATAATAGTTTTCAATCTAACAATGAGTTTTGTTATACAAACATAAGGTGAAGAGTTATCAAAGGTGGCATGTTATCAAGTTTGACACATTGGTGTCATTTGATATGATATATATATATATATATATATATATATATATATATATATATATATATATATATATATATATATATATATATATATATATATATATATATATATATATATATATATATATATATATATATATATATATATATAAAAGTTGTTTTTGCATGATATAATTATATTCGTCTCAACTCATAAGATGATGTAATATTTAATATTTTTGAGCATCATCCAAATTACATAGCTCGTGATGAAATTAAAGATAATATTGGTAATTCTCAAGTTAGTGAAAGATCGAAGGGGGTCAAGGAGATTTTTCTGGACCGTCCAAAAACCCAAATGACCCAAAATTGAATCCATCTCAAATGCATTCCATTTTGCTCAAGATATAAAATTTGTTCACATGCTAAGAGCAAAGTACATTCTGATCTCCACTTTACATTATACTCATCTTGAATCTTGAACTGATTTAGACTTTGAAGTGCTAACCATGCAAGTTCATCCCGCATCGCTGTAAAGGAGTTCAGGGTTATAGTTCAAGATCATCAATTTTCCAACTGCATCCATTTTTGGTCTCAGGAACAGAACATTAGTGTCGTCTATGGGAATTAACTTTTGATTCCTACAATTTCCATAATTGCATATCTAACCTCCGATCTACCTGTTGGCAACCTCTTTAGGCCACCGAATCAAGATCAAATCGACCTTTGATTCATACGCTTTCACCAAACTCGTGGTCGCCTTTCAACTCCATTATTCACAACCTCCCCAAGTCTAAAAATCGAGAAACTCTCATAAGAAAATGTTGAGATATATCGCAGTTAATTCGAATGATCATCTTCTTAGTCACGATTCTCCGAAATCCAGATATCTGATTCTCTCGCAAACCTCAGAAAGTAGCATAAGAAAGGGTATGAGATCCAAATCTAAGTTTGCATCGGGGTCTGAAGGCAAGCTCCGCGAAGGCCAAGTCATAGATTCACAATTTACCTTCTGATATAGCATCACCCGTACCTCCACCGCCATCGTGGTGCTTGTCGAGGCGGTGTCGTTAGGATACGACAAGTTTATAGTTAATGACGGGCATTGATTCAACACAAAAACACATTTTGTTGGTACCAAAGGATATATGGTCCATTGACGGGTATTCCTCTAAACAAATATGATGTATGTCTTATTCCTTTATCCAGTCCTTACCAGAAAGGCTGACACAGGGGCACCACTTAAGGGATAGGCGCATCCAGGCAAAAGTGTCGTCTCCTGAATGCACAATAATTCCACCAGGATCGGGGTCCGCACGAGGATGTTATTAAGAAACACCCACCGAACGACATTTCTCTGCTTGGATAAGTTGACTATTGAGTCCCTGGAGCCAGGTTAACGAAAGTAAATGGAAATGGTCGACCATGCAATCAGAGAGACAACACCTCGAATTCTGGTCGCAAGGAGATCAGTTGACCATAATCCCAGACTCCCTACCGACATCGTTGTACCAAAGAAAAGACTATAAGAGGATACAAGCATCCCAAGGGAGGTAATCTACATATGATTGTTACATCGAGTTCAAGGAAAGCCGATCTTCATACCAGATCGCCCATAGACGGACCATCAGTCACTTGTAAGTTACTTTAAGTAGATATCCATTCCGATGTAAGAAAGAAAGTTGGGGTTTTGTCCCCGGTAACCAGAAAACATCTAACCTAAAACTTTAGACAAAATAAACTCTAGGGTCCCAAAATTTCAACGGTCATCCTCAAGTTATGCCCCTAGTGAAATCGGCTACTCAAAGACGCACCGACAGTAAATTACAAAGCGGGGTATCATAACACCCCGTTCAACCAATGAAGACACATATGAAAGTATGTAATGATCTAATCGTTGACTCGACAAAATAATTTAAATAAAACTCCATGATCAGAGTGTCACGCATGCTTCACAATAAGGATGGCATACAAGCCTAAACATCAACTGAACAACAAAACTTCAACATAAGGAAAGCATAAAACAAACAAAAAGTGAACAACACATCCTCGATGCTACATATCATAGTGACTTCTCTGAGACTCAAAGATAAATAGATAAATAGGCATTGACGTCTTTCTCTAACTCAAGTGGCTACTCTTGTACCTGATTGTCTGTACTCTAGAGAAGCACAGACACCACAATAACAAAAAGGGGTGAGAATATGCTAAAATAATATAGCGGTGCAATACATAAAAAGGGTATATCACATACATCTACATCATCAAATCACGACAACACCAGGTGTTCAACAATCACGGACACGTCAACAATTATTTATTCATCAACGATTACTCATACAACAACAATACAGTTCTTTGGACCAAGCTCTTTCCTTCCCTTCCTATGGATCTTGTGCCAAGCGCGAACCATCCTGCCCTTCAAGCCTTGGGGATCTTTACCCTCCTGAAAGAACACACCTTCTAACAGAATGTTATTAGGTTTATCCTTTAGGGGGAACCCAAGTTGACGACGTGTCAAAATAGGGTTGTAGTTAATCCCACCACATGTACCAAGAAGAGGTACATTGGAGAATTCACCACAAGAGTCGATAATCTGCACACCATCATATATACGGTTGTACCAAAAGATATCATCATTAGTGAGAGACATAAGCCTCGTGGACCACCGTAGACATCCTTTGTTCTCCTTGAAGGCGACCGTCTGCGGCAAGTGCGAAATAAAACACTTGTACAACAGAGGCAAACAACACAAATGGTACCACCACCCTTTGCATTCCTCATATGCAAAGAAAAGTAAGTGTCACCCAACAGAGTCGGAACAGGATTAAGAGTAGAGAAAATCCTAATAGCGTTCACATCCATAAATTTGTCGATGTTGGGGAATAACACTAGCCCATAGATGAGAAGTACAAATATGGATTCAAAGGCATCCTCACCCATGGCCTTCCCATATAAAGTATCTTGAGTGATGAGGAACTCAGAAGGGAGACCTTAATTCCACCATTGGTAGTCATATGAGCACCAACCATAGATTCATCTATATGCAACAGATCATCAATCTCTTGAGAAGTAGGAACCCTCTCTAAGCCACTGAACGACAACTGATCTAGGATAGGTATACCCACAAGATAGGTATACTCCTCAAGCGTGGGAAAAAGCTGGAAATTCGGAAATCTGAAGCAACGGTACAAGGGATCATAGAACTGCACCAATACACTCATCAAACCTTCGTCCACTTGAGTAGCCAGAATAGATAGAAGCTTCCCATGACGAGCCTTGAAACCCAAGGGATCTAATACATAGGATGTCAAATTCCTTAGCTCTTTCAAGTCGGGTTGTCTGAAACTGTACTTCTTCGTATTCCTTCTTTGTTTATCCATGTCTCTGAAAATTTGCAAATAGACCTCTTAAGTTTCTTAAAAAAATTTCATTATTGATGATATGGATGCAAATGGGTGCACGAATGCATGGATGCAACAATCACACTCAAGGATCAAGCAAAGCACACTAAACAAAGGTCATGGGATGGATCAAGTCATCCTTAATATCAATCATCCATTTTGGTGGATTATGGTTTACACCTTATCAACACCCAAGTTCCATTGATATTAAGGATATACAAGAACGGACCAACCATGAATGAAGGGTTTGTTGCAAGTCACGAGCATGGAGTCTCGGTTAAGAACCACCCAAAGGGAGTGTATTAGGGTTTAAACCTGCCAAACATGTTCTACAAGAGGTTCCCATAGTCATCATCCCATCTTTCGGATATTATCGGATAAACGACTACTCGTATTCCAAAAATATTCTCAAGAGAGACTCTTATGAGTGTAGTATCGCGTAACAATCGTATCAAATCTTACATTTGAATGAACTTCGCACTACATCCTAAAAATAAGCCAAGATGGGCTTGGTAGACTAAAGTCCTTGGTTTCTAAGGTCTATATTGGAAAGAGTAATGCCTAACCACGACTACTCGTGTCACATTATTGATCCCAACATGACCTCCACCAAGTGAATGGGCTTGCAAGTCAACTTGCCAAGGAGTAACTTCACACAAGTCAACAAGACTATGCCATTCTCATATCCTAAGTGCACTCGAGTTCGGGTATAGAACTCATCTCACAAAGATCACCAAGCACACAAGCAATTAATATATCAAGCAATTCAATCATTACATACAATACAGTAATCCCAAATTGCACAAAAATATATCACAAAAATAATATACAATACAATATAACAAATATGAAAAGTAGGCAAAACCCACTAGGCAAAAGATCCCCAGCAGAGTCGTCACTTTTCTGTAGCGGGGTATTCGTTACCTTTAGATTTATTGACTAAATCAAAAGTAAATCATACAATTAGAGTCGCCATCGCACTTCTATTTATCCAGAGGAAAGGCTAGAAAGCGAACAAAAACCGAGAAGTTTTATCGAATCAAAAACTAATAAAAATGTCAGAGATCGGGGTAAGGGGGTTGGTTATGCAATGGGAAGGTTTTAAGCACCCAAAACATCCTAGGTACTCCTAGGGAGCCCTTTTCACACTTGTTGTAAGGTTGGTATTTTGTGAAAATTTGTTTGTGCAAACATGATTGGGAAGATGAGAGAAGAACATGCAAGTTATTTACAATTTTGTGTTTGAATGGATAAACCCATTGCCTACGTACCATCTTAAAAAAGATTAGGATCAAAACCTCGTAGTTCGGGGTAAAAATCTCAAAACAAGTTGGTGAATTGATTGGTCCAAAAGCCTTAAGGTCTTTTGTTATCCAAGGGAGAAAACTCAACCTAAAACCATAAACCCACCATGTGAGGATAGCTTCAACATGCTAGTGAGGGGTTAACCCTATAATAAGCATGGAAGACTCATTGTCCATCACTAAGGATATAGGTGAGTATTACATCTACCTCAAGGATAACTCAAACCTAATAGCTAAAGGTTATAAAAAGTTTTAATAAGAAAGTGCCAATTAAAACCACAAAAAAAACATTTGAATGGGCTATATTTACCAATGAAAAGTATTTACAAAATATGGTCAAAGTTGACTTAGAGATTCAATTCAAAATAAGTGTTATGAAAAGAAAGTTTGAAAATCAAAAGCCTAATGCTTAGGTTTCTAATGTTTGAAAACAAATGTTAATGTTTGCACAAAAGTTTTGGTTTGGGTTAGAGTGGAGGGAAGAAGAATAATGGCTAAGTCCTAATCATACAAGATATGAAGGAGAAGAAATAAGACCACAAATGGAGTTCCCTTCTTGAGATCATATTGATGACCCAAGTAGCTCCCATCCTTTAGAATAAGCAATCAAATAAGTGTATACTCAAGCAATCAATCAATCAAGCAAGCTCTTAGAAATCCCCAATGGCTCTTAGACCTCTCTCTTTAGAAGCTCATGACAATGGTTCTTCACTTAGGTTCAAATTGGAATCCCTAGCACAAGAACACACACATCAAAAAGTTCTATAATGCAAACAAAGAATGGACAATAAGGAGTTTATAATTTGGTCCTTTCAATGTTACTTTTCAAGCCTTAAGCATTCTAAAGGCATGAGGCCTAGTTGCTCTTTGACATTTATAGCACTCTAAAGGCCTAGAGTCTAGTTGCTCTTTGACTCCATTTTTGCATAGGAAATGTCCTAAAGTCTAAGTCCTTTTGTCCATTTTTTGCAATTGGTTCAACAACAATCAACACAAAACACAAGCACAATAGTATATACACAATTATGTGCTCAAGTGAGCAAAAGGCAAATTGCATTAACATAAACATGTACTCAAATGAGCAAAGGGGAAAAGCAAATGAATAATATGTACAAGAATATTAAATTGCATTAATGTAAAATACAAGAATTAAATGTTAATTGTTAATGGTTAGTATTAGTGTGCCATAAGGCAGTTTAGCGCTATGTTAAGCAATCGTAAGTGGACTAATGTAGTAGTCACACCTATCTGAGGACGGTCAATAAAAATATAGGCAACAAACACAAGTTAGAGATCTTGATTAGTGAATTAAGCTCCTACAACTTGCCATGCCAAAAGAAGAAGAGAAATGATCTTGTATTGATTTAGGTTTTTTGATTGATTAGGAAGCAACCTATCCTTAATGCAAAGCCATTCACTTGATCCATGATCAAGATGAATTAGATTTGAATCAAGGAAGGTTAAACCTCCCATGTATCAAGGCTAACCACCAATCTTTAACTCATTGATCAAAAAAGAAAAAGAAGAAGAAGATGAAGAATAATAAAGTGCATTAATGGAAATGAAATGAAGTAATCAACAAGCATTGACCAAAGATAGATGAGATCAAGGTCAAACAATAGTAAACAGAAGCAAAATGGAGATTAGAAGTCAAGAAACAAATAAAATATTTTTGGTATTTTTCAAAATTAAAATAATACTTGAATTAAAATAATAAAGAAAGGTCAAACTTCAAATTCACTTCAAATCAACTTTGAAAAGTCCAAGTGAATTATCCTAAGTTCAACAAGGTCAAACAAAGTTTGACAAAAAATTTCAGCATTTTTAGAAGTCAGAAACTATTTTTAATCAATTAAAAATGCATAAAAATAACCTAATTGAACTAAAATCTCAAATCAATTAATAAATTGATGAGAATATTTTTCATAGACCCATCATCATTCAAAGAGGTTGGGAAAATATTTTTGTATTTTTTGAATATCAAAAACTATTTAAAATGAATTAAAAATAACCAGAAAAGTGAAAATTCATAAAAAATATCAAATGATAAAATAAAAAAATATTAAAAATCATTTTTAAAAGCTAGAAAATAAAAGAAGAAAAATGCAATTGGTCTCACATTTTTTGGACCAATAATGAAGGAGATATGATTTTTGGAAATAAAATAGAATTAAAGAAATAAAAAGAAAAATGAAATCAGAAATTAAAATGGCAAAAAAACGTAGAGCGTTGGATGAAACTCATTAATTGAGCTGACACATCACATGGCTCCTGAGCGCACGCCTACCAAACACGTGAGTCAATGCATCACACATAGCATTTAATTGAGTCATAACATTGAGTGGCCATGATTAAATCTGGAAAACAAATCGTGTGGCTATTATTCAATCTGGCAACCAGACGGTGGTGTACACCACCGTCTTCTCCGGCCAGTCCTCCGGCGTCGGCCAGAAGTTGCAGAGATCCAAACTCTACCAAATGACACGATCCAGGTATCAAATGAAAGCTGGGGTGATGTACATCACCCCTGTACCAACCAAATTCACTCTAAACTTCCATGGAGAAAGAAATCAGAGCTTGAATTTTGTGGTGTTCAACTGAAACTTGTTGGAATTCAACAATTCAAAGCACAAAATGATTGCCTCTATGGAGAGGACTTCAGACAACCCAGCAACAACAAGAAATATGTTATATACAAGTAGATTCGAAGAAAACAAGTTTGGATGTAAACCTCTGAAATGGAGAGCTTGAGAGCACGATCTCTTTATGCTTATGCTTGCAGTGTGTTCTATGGATCAAGGTGAGCAAGGCTTAGGAACTGTAGATCTAAAAATCAATCAAGGAAATTGAAGTTTAGATCTGAATTTTTTTGAAAGAAATGGTGAGTTCCTTTGAGTATGGTTAAGGTGTGATTCGTGCAGCATAACAGGTGCCCTTAGGTTGTGAAAATGAGAAGCATTGAGTCCTTATTTATAGCAAGAGATGGCTAAGTGCATGATCATTTCATGTGCATGGATGGAAAGGGCCTCCATGCATGGGCCTGTACAGGCGCATGGAGGGCCCAATTCCACTTGGATTTGCAAGCTTATCATCAGCAGATCTAATTTGGACGTGCAGATGGTGTGTAATCAAATCATGCAATGCATTTTCAAATGGTTTCCAAAATTGTACCAAATTGTTCATCCCTTTGAAAATGGCATTTCCAAAAGTGAGGCATAGCCTTATGGATAATGGTTGGAAAGATTTTGGCATGAGGATCATTTGTTATGTTGACCAAAACTTCATTTGAAACTTGGAAATTGGTGAAAATTGAACATGAAGTGTAGGGTGCAAAACATGTACATGTGAAAATTTCAAAAATGGCCAAACTTCAGGCCATTCTGTTTCAATGATGTAAGCTTCAAATGACAAAACCTTCAACATAAAAGTTGTATATATTTTCAAGATAAACAATTTGGACTTAAATTTTGCATCATTTGGATTTTTAATGAGAAAGTTATGGGCACTTGAAGTTGGACTTTTTCACATTTCAATGCCTTTGGTCCAAAGTGACCTATAATGTTTTGCATTATCACATGTATTTCTTTTAGGATTTTGAAAATTTGTTAAACATAACAATTGAAGTATACACCTTAAAATTTCCAATGCATTTTATTACACATCAAAATCATGAAAAATGAATGAGTTATGTCCTTGGGAAGTTGACCTAAAATTAGGGTTTCAGTCAAAATGACCTATAATGTTTTGAAATGGATGATGATCTTCCAAGCTTCAAATAAATTTTTGATGAACATGAAAGTTGTTCATATGGTTCGTAAGAACATTTTTTATCTTGGGATCATATCCATTTGACAAAAATATCAAAAGTTAGGTCTCAGTGTATTTAAAAATAGTCAGATGAATTGACTGATCAACTTCTCAAGTCCATACCTCAAATCTTGATGAATGGATGATTCAGGACACTCAAATAAGGTCAAATATGCATGACATGATGAATTAAATAACTTCCCTTGATTGTATTTGATCATGGGTTGAGGTTTCTTCATGAGCAAGGCACAGTTGATGCACTTATGAACTAGGGTTTCCTTGGGAATCAAACCTCAAGCCCTTTGGTTTGCTTTGATCAAAATGATGAATTGAGATACTTGGGAGGCATATTTGATGTATGAGAGCTTAGCGAACCATTTCCATATTTGCTTTCACCTTCTCCTAGACATATCAATAAGCATAGGGGCTTCTTTGAGCCTTGAATCTTGTGACTGCTCAAGCTACAAACAAAAGATGTTAGTGACATATTTTTGTGCTTTTGGTTAGTAAGAAAAATAATAAAAGCAATAATATACAATTCAAGCATGCTTGGTGATCTCAAACCAAATCACAAGTGTTCCCACCCAAAGGTAAGGAGCCAAGATGCTATGATCCTTGAGGCAAATGCAATGTTATAATGCCATGAGGGATCTTAGGGTCAAAATTGGGGTCTTACACCACCCTTGGGATGTGCTCGAATTCCTGATATTCTTGTTCGACATTATCATCTGTCATCTCCTCTTGTCGAACCGGTGTTTCTGGTCGAGGAGGAGGCGTGGGATTTCGACGAACTTGAGCCCTTGAAGCTCCGAAAAAATCTTAAATCCTTGTCATTTTGGTTGCCAACTACTAATAACTCTATGTCAAATCCCGGATCAATGACCTTAAAATAGTACCCATTTGCTGAGTTAGCATGTCTACCATTTCATGGTTACTTTCGTCCATCTGTTGTCTCATAACGACAATAGAGCTTGACGTAAAAGTTGGGACTGATTGAGACGTCAATCTGAACCCTAGGGGTCGACCAAATGGGGTTGCCAAAGGTCCAAACCCCTGGTAACGAGGGAATGGCGATGACAAGGTATCATTGTAAGTTAAACCAAGGTTATGCATATTTGTCATAAACTCCGTCAGCATTCCCAACGTTCTGTGCATGGGAGTCATGTAACTGGGCATATGTTTCCCCATAGTTCCCATTGTTGTCGGTGTCAGAGTTTGTGGATGACACGTCGTCAGAATTGGTCCTACAAACGTTGTTGAAACCATCGACGCCATACTAGAGCCGGTGTCGGCGGCCTGAGGCGTCGTTGTGTCTCCCGCCGAAGACGTTTCTTCGTGGGGGTCTAGGAGACGTCATTTTTCCACTGCGCAATCGCATATAACTTAACATTGTCGAGGTCTCATCGGGCATGCCAATTTTTTGTTTGCGCTACAATCTCTAGCCTTCCTATATGAGGGTTACTTGCAGGACCGGCTACAAAGTCCCGGACTTAGTGTTTTGGGTGTATGGTTTCTTGGTAAACAGTTTTCTTGACAGGTTAAAAAGGTGTAAACGCAACTCTTGATGAGTTAGGGAGGTAATAAAGGTAAAATGGGAATGGAAAATAGAAACGATAAAGCACTGAAACAAAAGGATAAACGATAAAGCAGGAAAAGGTAAACTTTGCAAGATTAAATGACTTGTAATTATAAAGTGAAGGCAAAATACATTTTTGTGAGGAGAGTGACTTTTTTCTCATAAACGCTTTGGTACTTCAAGCTTTACCCCTACTACAAATGTTCAAATTGCCACCTCTAGAATTTCACCTAACATTGGCTTAAATACTAGTTGAAAATAACCGTCTGGAGGTTACAAAACCTTCTCGTGGTGCCACGTGTTGGTCCACTTCCCCTATCTTGGCGAATAAATACCCATGATCTCTTTGCATGCCCACGTTCTCATTTTCCGCTCAAAACCTTCGACTTCGACCGAGGCTTGTATATGTCGACCTGCAGACTCGTCTACCCTCCTGTCGAGGAGCCTCCGACAAATCCCCTGGTCGAAACTGGCCTTTTCCCTTAGCCGAAATTGGTCAGCTAACGCCTGGGTGATTTTTGAGAAATCGAAGAACATGTAGACCCGCCGATATATGCTTATCAGCAGGGGCATCAAAGGATTGTCTTAGCTTGCTTACTGCATAAGCAATTTCAGGTCTTGAATGAGTGAGATACAACAATCTCCCAATCAGACGCCTATAGGATGTAGGTTCTAACAAGGTTTGGCCATAATTTTTATGTAATTGTAAGTGTGGTTGCATTGATGTATTGCAAGGTTTGACTCCAATTAATCCTGCATCGTGAATTAAATTGAGTTCATACTTCCTTTGGCAAAGTGAAATTCCATCATGAGTTCTAGCAACTTCAAATCCTAAGAAGTATTTTAATACTCCTAAGCCTTTGATGTTGAAATTATTATCTAAGAAAGTTTTAATGTAGGTGATTTCATCAAGACCAGTGCCTCCTAGTACCAAATCATCAACATAGACAAGGATAACGGTGGATCCTTTGTGAGATTTCTTGGTGAATATGGAGTAGTCAACTTCGGATTGATGGTATCCTGATGATGTAAGTGTGTCAGTGAGTTTGTTATTCCATCGCCTGCTTGTCTGTTTTAGACCATAGAAGGACTTCTGCAATTTACGCATAAGATCAGGATGAGACAATTCCAAGCCAGTGGGAGGTTTCATATAAACTTCCTCATTGAGATCTCCATGAAAAAAGGTCGTGTTGACATTAAGTTGAAAGATAAGCCACTTGTGAATTGCATTTATGGCTAAGAGCACTCTTATGGTTTTCATTTTTACTACAACGCTGAAGGTATCCATATAATCAAAGCCTTCAGTTTGTATGAATCCTTTTGCAACCATTCGTGCCTTATATCTCTCAACTTTACCATTAGCATGCATCTTCAACTTGAATACTCAATTGCAGCCAATGGCTTTCTTGTGAGGAGGTAAAGGACCAAGATCCCAAGTTTTTGTTTTCATCAAAGCAATTAACTCAACATTGATAGCATTCCTCCAGTTATCATCACAAGCAACTTTCTCATAGGTTTGAGGTTCATATATGGTAGACATATTTAGAGTGAAAAGTTTATGTGTAGAAGATAATGAATCATATGATAAGGAAGAGGATATAGGATATTAATGTTCAATCATATATATTTTATTTTATTAACTGGTTATCAGTTTGCCTCATGACCATTGTTGAACATTAGGCTATGATGTTGCATGTTGCGGCTATAAGTGACATACATGAAATATATTATTTTGGGATGGTATTAGATAAAATAAAACATATTAACGAGATACTTTAAAAAGTTTAGAGAATAAGATTTCAGAGTTATTATCACTCAACATAACCTTTAATTCATACAACACGAGATTTGGATCAATGAAAAGATCATTGTTGTTCAAAGTAATAATATAATTTGACATCTAATATCTAAAATATTTCCTTCACACCAAACATAGTTGAATTTTATTCATCAATTATTTTAAGTCGTCCTTCTAACTCTACAGACTAAGGTTAGGAAATTGTGATCATTCCCGGTCTCTTGGTTGACCATATCTATCAGGACTTTATAATCACTCTCGATCACCAAATTTGACATTCTTTCTTGCCAATCTAGCTCAATCTCATTTAACATCATCCACATATATGCAATATGAGTATCAGATAAATCGATTTTCTGTGCATATCCTCTCATCTAATTTCTGGATGAGTCCTTGAACAAGCCTCCACATTCAGTAATGAACATAGTTTTCCTGTAAGCACCATCATAATTAAGCTTAATCCAATTACTTTTTGGGCGATACTAGCAAACATGTTTGATATTTGGTTCTAATAACCTAACATTATTGTGCAAATGGTTACCATTCTCAATCTCCTTCATCAAATGCATGATTTTTTCAGTTGAGACATTTTATTAGAAGGAACAAGTCTTATTTATACTTGTGTTGCATAAATGCAATCCTGAAGCACATGACGTGAGCTTTCTTTAATATTTTTAAACTAGTTGCAATTCGTAAGAATTGTTAGGTTCCAATTGTGGTGATGATTTCTTTTCAAAAGTATTTCATTTAACAAAGCCAAGTAAATGTTTGGATCTCATCCGAGCCTTTCCACTTCCAAATGATACTCAAATCTATATTTGTATCTAAAACATTTGGATAAGAAGAAAGATCATTATAGGAATTACCCACAGGAAACTCCTTGTCTCTATTATGCCCTCACCCTAAATTGTCAACACCGTCTTTAGGGAGAGGAGGATGAATAACTATAATACAATTAACAAGCTCAACAATGAACCAGTTCTAGAGAAACTATATATTCCACTCCACTTATACATTAACCATGTATATAACCATCAGGGTGGTATTCAAAATCGTATTGGTTTTGGCCAAATTGAAGAAAATAGGTTACTCTATTGGATTCTAATGATCAAACCAAAAGTTAACCCTTATGTCGTACTCATGCTTCCACATAATATTTTTCTGAAACATGTCACACACCCACTACAACAAACAAGACCTTAGACAGCGCTTTTTTTAGCCTTAGACAGCGCTTTAAAGCGCTGTCTAAACCTCCGCTGCTAAAGGTTTAGACAGCGCTTTTTTAAATCTTAAAAGCGTTGTCTAAGCCCCCCCCTTAGACAGCGCTTTGGCCAAAAGCGCTTTATAAGACCCTCTTATTTTAAATTTTTTAGGTATACCTTAGACAGCGCTTTTGAAAAGCGCTGTCTAAGCCCCACCCCCTTAGACAGTGCTTTGGCCAAAAGCGCTTTCTAAGACCCTCCTATTTTAATTTTTTTAGGTATACCTTAGACAGCGCTTTTCAAAAAGCGCTGTCTAAGCCCCCCCTTAGACAGCGCTTTTGCCTAAAGCGCTTTCTAATCCCCCCCTTAGACAGCGCTTTTTACAAAAGCGCTGTCTAAGGTATACGAAAATTTTTGAAGCTTTTGTTTTAAACCACATTTTTTCCAGGTTTATAAACCAGAATTTCTACCTGTTTTCAACCAGATTTTGACAGACAATTATCACATTTTATATATGCCATTTTGGCCTTTTTTCTACCAATTTTTGGCTAACAAATATATATATATATACCAATTCAAACCAATTTTGCCTTAAATGTATCAAAATATATACAAATTTATATACACATTTACAAGTCATAACATATACTACAAATGTACACATTAATTACACAAATTTATGAACAAACATTGAGCTTTATCATGAATTGACACCACTCCTCTTTGATTTCGTCCACTTGATCCTTTGTATAAAATGCACACTTGAATTCATCAAAGTACTACATAATAATATAACATATTTTGAATTAATTCCAACTATTTAATTATATGAGATATGTGTAAATATAAAAATAACTCATAAGTTAGAAATACATACATCGGTGGGAATCTTTAATCGGCCCAAAGCAAGAGTATCTCGCATAAACCTCAACATGAAATACCCGCAATCTATTTGATTACGTTGTTGAGGACACTACATATGAAAAAAAAAATATGGATTATAAATCCTAAGTTTTATCAAGTGTCATCACTAATATAATAAAAAATGTGGTAATTAAAAATATACCGCCACTTTAATCCATGTAATGGAGTTGGCGCCCCTCCTTGAGGTTTGGATATCTCGTTGGGCCCGAAAAGCTTGTAGGACGCTAATAAAATAAAAATGAAGCAATTAGAACAATTCACATAAACTAAGAAAAATTTTGAACATTCTCACTTACGTGTCAATTAGGACCTTCATATCCGGGTATGTTGTCCAATCATTTCCTAACGAGTCAAGATAATACACAATTTCTCGGATAGGATTGATTGCGAGCAACAACCAATATCCACTGTAATGATTAGGCAAATGTTAGATGGTAACTTGGATCAAATTAAGAATGTAACAACTTCCATGAATATATGTCATATAATTGTATATTACCTCTTTTCTTGAAACCGTGGACTCGGTATGCCGTGGAATCGCATTATCTTTTGATTTGGATTTTGTGGGAGTCTATTTAACATAACCAAGGAAAATATGTAAGTAAAATTTTAAGCATAAATTTTAAACTTTGAATATACACATTAAAGTTAACATAAGTTTTAAGCATACCTCATATCCTACGCATATGAGGTTTGTCGGCCATGCAACAAACGAACCTACTGCTTCGTGCACCGTTGTTGCATCCGAATCATCGCTAGGATATGGTAATGCTGCATTCGGATCAACTGCAATATCAACTGATACCTTCAAACATCCAGCAGGGAGCTCTCTAGTGTGGAGTAATACTCCGCTAACGTTATGCACTTTTCCCTTGCCAACCATCCGATAGTATGGTGACGACAAATACAGCTGACAATGGGAAATGCCCTAAAACCAATAATAACAAGAAATCGTTAATGTGTATATATGTCAAATACATAATTTAAGCAAATAGTTCAATTTAAGACAATTATATGTAATTACCTCTGGAATGTTCGGCTGAAAGGTACAGTTGATACTGTCTTTGTCCGGAGTGACTCCAAATCCCTTACCCCTCACCCGACCAGAATACTCAGGGACATCTAATGCCCGACTAAGTATGCCCTTAGTATCATCGGGAGATAAAGACTGAGATAGCTCCTCCTGAAAAATCAGATGAATACCGTATACTTGTCAAATATTTGTGTATAATAGAACCTTCCTTCACTGACTAAGGTCTAATTAAAATTAAATTTCAGACTTCTATTTTCGTTCTCAGTTCTTTTTGTTTTCCCTCCTTCTTAACTCTTCTCACCCAAAACCCAAAACCCTTCTTCTTAACAATGTATCTCCCCCGCCACATACTCATCAGAACCTTCCTTCACTGCCGTCCATTCTCCCATTCCGCCGCCTAAAACCTTCCTTCACTAGATGTTTGTTGAGGTTGATATGACCCCTCGACTAAAACCTAGCCTTGATGTTTGAGCCCCTTGTTGGTGTGTTTATTTCATGCTGTATGTGCTTGTGTGGTGTGATTGTATCCCCTAGGTTTGCTAGACTCCGCGTAGTCTCGTTTGCATGTCAATTAAGGTAGCACGGTTCCTTCGTATAGGACTTCCTTTCTTGCTTGAGCTTTCTTAAAAAACACAAACAAACATTATCCCCTCTTAAGGATACGTTAGCTCCTTCTACTACAGGTGAGTAAGTCTCCAAAGGTCGAGCATCAGGTAGATTGCGCAGTGACGTTGCCCACTTAAAAAACACAAACCAACGGGAATAGTTTAGCCGAACTACGGCAACTCTGATTCTCATGTCCAAATGAGATACGTAGGCACGAGATGCGATGTCTTGTCGAGTTTGACTAACAACTAACACTAATTCTCTTCTCTCGCCCTCGTTGCGATTGAGACCTCCCCTTTCTCTTGCCCTAGTTGCAATCGAGACCCTTGCTTCCTGTGCAAGTTAGGTTAGGTGTGGCTTGCTTCCTGTGCAAGTCATGTTTAGGATAGGCTTGCTTCCTGTGCAAGTTAGCTAGAAACCTTAACTTAGGGACGACTTTGCATGACAACATCTAGGCTCGAGTCGTAGTCTCCCTAGTGTTGTGTCTCCCTCTGTTATCTGGTTAGGCTAGTTCTTTTTCCCTGCGTAGGAGAACTACGTCGCCCTGATCCTCATACCAGATGAGGTACGTAGGCAGGAGATGAGCTGATCTCTCCGGGCGCCCCTTTTTTCTTTTTCAACTCTTTGTGTCTTAACCACCCTTGCGTGTGTTTGGGTTCGGATGCTGATGTAAGTCCAGTGATTGGCATTCGGGCTCCACGTTCGCCTTTTTGTTTTGTTTGTGTGAGTTGTTTCTCCTTTTCTGGTTGGAGTTCGACGTAAGTCCAGCGATTGGCAGTTGGTTTCCTGTGTGTGTTTGTTGGTTCGGATGCTGATGTAAGACCAGTGATTGACTTTCGGGCTCCACGTTTGCCTTTGTGTGTTTGTTTATGTGTGTGTCAGCCGAGCTACGAATGCTCTGATTCTCCTTCGTCCAAGGAGATACGTATGCATAGGATGCGATATCCTAACGAGCATGTTTTCCCCCAGTCCGAACTACTTTGACTCTGATGTCTATGCCTGATAGACTAAGTAGGCCCAGGATGCGGTATCCTGCCGAGTCAGTCTTGTCTGTTTTCTTGTGTCTCCTTCAGCCAGTGTGTGTGTGTGTTTGAGCAGTGTTTTAGCAACCATTTTCCTTTCTATTGTGCGTGGATCCCGTCGAGTACGACGGATGCGTAGGGGTGCTAATACATTCCCTTCGCATAACCGACTCCCGATCCCATTCTCTTTGGTCGCGAGACCACGTCTTTTCCAGGTTTACTCTGAGCGTTTCCTTTCCCTCTTTTGGGATAAATAACGCACGGTGGCGGCTCTGTTGTTCTTGTTTCCCGCCGGTTTTTCGCGTAATGCGACAGTACTCATGCTTCCACATAATATTTTTCTGAAACATGTCACACACCTTTTCCAATGATTTATATAATGAGGAGTCATTTGGCTTGTCAATTATATTTTTAAAAAGATTTTACTCATTACCATACTTATTGATGGTCACTTGACACCATAAATTAATAGGGTTAGTCAATAAATTCCAAATATTTTAAATAGAAAATCATCATTCATTAACTGAGTTAGTTTTATGCCTAAGCCACCATGATCCTTAGACATACAACCAACTTCCCAACAGATCAAATGAGCCTTGTGGGTTGTCTTTTTGTTTCCCCACATATAAATCATCTTTGTAATTTTCCCAACTCATTACAAATAGTGGTTGAGATTAGCATATTGCAAATGAAAGTAAGGGATATAACTTAACATTGATTACCACATGGTAACTCTTCTGGACAAGCTCAAGCGTTGATACTTATAACCACTTAAACATTGTTGAACCTTCTCAGTAGTATGCCAAAATCTATTCCAAGAGCTTCTACCATGAGTAATGTTTTTCCCCAACATACTTGCCCATGTTGGGACCTCCTCTCAAACTTTTGCATGATTTTATGTCGAAGCTAGGAATTTGTATTGGTCGAGAAATAAATTTGAGTCTTATTTGATTTAATCTTTTATTCTAAAAAATTAAAAAATTAATCCAAGCAATGTTTAATACAATAAGCCTGCTTTATAGTGGTCTATGTAAAAATAAGATTTACGTCTAAAAATCAGGGATGAGAAACCTGAGCCCCCCCGAGCCTTGCATGCACATGCCTCTAGTAACCTGCAACAACCTGATAAAAAATAATATGCAAAAAAAGATCCATATATATAACAGAAAAAAGGAGAAATGAAATCACCTTGACAAATATCTTTATGGAGAGCAAAGTTATTAAGCTTATCTACAACCCATAAAACTTTGATAAACATAGACTAAATACAATGATAAATTAAATTAATTAACTCCTCGAGAAACATACAATCCTGAAGACATTGAGTGACACACTTCCAATTCAATCTATTATAAGATTTCTCCAAATAAATTTTTTTTTGACATAAACACCTTATAACTTTTCATTATTTTCATCACATGGCCCATCTCATGGGCTATAGTAGTATTATGATAATATTCATCCCTGGGATAAAGCTAGATTGATGCGAATAATTGATATTATTAAGAATAAGCTTCCCACAGTTGACCATAATTTTAGTAACAAGTTTATAGATCACATTTCTTAGGGAAATAGGATGAAACTTTGTAAGAAACTCTTGTTCATCAATCTTTGGAATAAGCACATGAAGAGTATTATTTGCATAACCAATCGTAAAGGGGTCACTCCAAGACCTACTAATAAAATGATATAAATACAGTGTCACAATATCCTAAAAATTATATTAAAAAAGAGTCGAGAAACTATCTTTACATGTGGTTTTATGGGGACTCATATCAAAAAGAGTCTTCTTGATCTCCAATATGGAAGGTATAATGCGCAAGCTTACCTGATGACCCTCCAAATAAGTGGTCGGTAAACCATATTTTATTTGGGGGTATAGCCCAAAAAATTTATTTTTTGGAATTTGAGTTTTATCCATTTTGGTCAAGAAAGAGTTTTGATTTTGATGGCTAACTGAAGGAAGCATCGTGGAAAAATTAGGTTTCTTAAAATCATGTCTTCTAGTGAAAACTATTCAATCCCCGTGTAAATCATTTTTTTTTTGTTTCGTACCCACTTTTAGAATTAAAGGTTGAAAAATTATTTTCATTAATAATTTTATTAGATAGCCCATTGATTTCTTGTAAAGTATCGTTGGAATTAATTTCGGTGACAACATTACTACATGTTCGTGTGTAACTTCTACCACGTGTTAGATTTATAGATGTGTTGTAGTTTGAAGTATAAACATATGAGAGTGTGTGTGGGAGTGTGGGTGTGATGTGGGGGCTTAATGGAGCTTGGACGTGCATGCACAAGTGCGCATCGGTGTGGCATGTTCATGTGAGGCTTTGGAGAACGTGTTTGCATCCTGTTAAGTTGTTTTTCCAATTTGATCATTATGGTTTACATGAATTTCATTATGTATGTTAGATTTCTTGTTATAATTATGACTTATATTTCCATAGCAACCACAATAAGTGCAAATGATATGAAGTCATTCATATTGTATTATATACCAATGATAATTAACCAAACATTTTCCAACCGCCTGAAAGGTGAGGTCAACTTCTACACAAAATTTGGAAAACTTTCATCATAATAAACCAGATTTAGTTATGGGATTCTTATATAGACGATAATTCTATCTTCCTTCATATTTGATAAAGCAAACACATGTATCCAATAGGAGACCACGAGGTAGTGGTAGATACATGGCTCTTTTGAAATAACTATTTCTTTGTACTCTTTTGAAATAACTATTTCTTTGTACTCGATGTTTTTTCAACAGTTTAACAACCACAATATCGATCCATTGAATGTACATGTCTTTAAAAATATCTTCATCCATATGAACATTCACTAAAAGTTTGTTTCCATTTTTAAACTACATTCGGGGTTGCTTTTTTGTGATCATGCCCTCCTTATCTCGAATAATAGGAACTTGTGTCGATCCAACCAACTTTTCGTGAAAATATATTTTTGGTGGGGTGATTTTTGAAAAAAACAAGGAGTTTCTGAATATTATTTTCTTTTACGGTGGAGAAAACAATTTCAAATTCCATTTTTTTTCTTTGAGCAATAATAAAAAATACTACTACTTGTTTGAAATAAATTGTATATACATTTCAGATTGGTATTATTTTAACTGTATATATTTATTAAATTAATTAATTGCTATGTATCTTACTTCATTTTTAGAATTGAAAGAAATATTTTAGTCACATGCTATTGTTTCCATTGTACATGTCTACTAAGAAATTTGTTTTTAGAAAATAAGTAACATAAACCATAGAATTTTGTGTTTTATTAGTGAGATATTCAAGTCACTTTTTTTAATGGTAAAATATAGGATTAAATAAGTTTATGGTGCTCCTAAATATATTAATTTTTATTTTTAGTATTATTGACACATAAGTGTCTATTCATAGAAAATATTTGGAGGGATTAAAAGAGGCTAAAAGTTAAAAATGGTATATTTATGAGGACCACAAACTTATTTAACCATAAATAAATAAATAAATAAATAAATAAATAAATATATATATATATATATATATATATATTAAAAAATTAAAAATCAATTTGCTTTCATTGAGAGTTGAACTCAAGACCTCCCGCTTACTAAACGGGTGCTCTAACCAACTGAGCTATGAAAGCTTGTTGTTGCTTTGAATTTATTTATTATTACAAATCGAAAACAAACATAGTTACGAATTACATGACTTCCATGTCTTTGTAGAGAGAAGTCATAGTTTTTCTCTCTAACTTATCATGTCCCTCTCCCCTCTTCTCCTTTCTATGATTTGTGATGATCGATTTTTCGATTTGAACATATTTACCCAGTTTTTCTGTCTTTTTGACCTTATTTTTAGTGTCGTTTTTGACCCTGTTTCTTCTAGCTTTTTATCTCAATTTATGAGTGCTCCCTTTTGTCCTCATTTTTAGGTTGCTGTGAAAAATCCATACTTGTTTTTTAGTGGAGTGTTTTTTTTTTTTAATTTTGTTTAGTTACCATTGTTGTTATTTGTTAAAGTGTTGCTTTAGTTTCACGAGTTTGTTTTTATAGGAATTTGCTGGCATTCAAAGTCATGTCTGGAAGTTTTGTTGGATGTCTCTAGGGACCGTGCTCGGCCAAGGGTCGATACATCTTCATTGCCCTTAGGTTTGAGCTTGTTTCAAGGTTGACGTAGAGGAGGCTCACCTCGGCGCTTTGGAGTGGCTAACTACCAAGACGGGTGAGCCCTAATTACCAATTTGTTGGTATGTGATCTTTATCTGCGTTCACTACTATAAAAGACACATTCCGTAACATTCTCTTACCACGGTCGCAGAATCAACCGAGATAATATATTTTAGGGTTAAATATATTATACTCTCTGCAATGTTAGCGAATTTTTGTTTACCCCTGTAAAAAAAAATTGATCCCCCTTATAATGTTTAGATACTGTTTATATGGCTCATTTGTTGACAAGTCAATGCAGAATCTTAACATTTGCTGATGTGATAGTCTAAATGTCATTTTATTTTATTTTGTATTCCACATGGATTTTTTTTTATTTTAATCTCAATTTTTAAATTTTTTTATAAATATTTTTCATATTTTTAATTTTTTTTAGATAAGAAAACATGTAAATACTCAAAAAATTGACATAAATGTGAGCTGAATCCACGTCATGAAACACCCCACACCCAACCCCTACACTATGTGTTCTATTTTGAAAATTAATGTCACTTTTATTTATAGCATGTTTTTCTTTTACAATATATATCCTTTAATAAAACTATCTATTAATTCTAAATAATTATTTAATATTTAATTATAAACTATTATTATATAAACTATTAAATAATATCATGTAAAAAATTATTTAAATTTATCTTGTCATTTTGGCTATGGTTATTCCAATATTTTGCCATGATCTTCCAACATTTTCTATGTACATAAAACGGGGATAATGGATTTTGTTTGATCGGAATGTGTAACAATTGTACTCCTTGAAATTAACATGAAAAACTTTTTATTTACTTTTCAAATTTAACATGATATTTAATAATTTATATAATAATAGTTTATAACTAAATACTAAATAATTATTTACGGTTAATGGATAATTTTTTTAATAATTATATATCGTAAAACAAACATGCTATAAATAAAAATCGTGACATTAACCGTTGAAATTGAACATCTAACCAAGGTGTTGTATGTTTCATGTGAAGGATGTGGGTTTAACTCACACTTATGTCAATTTTTTTGAGTATATACATTCTTATCTATGAAATAAAATAAAATAAAATAAAATTAAAATTAAAATTTTAAAATTAAAGTTTTAAAATATAAAATTAAATAAATAAATAAATAGATAAAATATTTAAAATTTTAAATTTTAAAATAAATAAATAAATAAAAATACGAAGAAAAACATATTAAATTTTTAAATAAAAAATAAAAATCCACATAGAATAAAAAAAATGACATTTGGACTGCTACGTCGGCAAACGTCAAGATTCTGTGTTGATCGGCAAACGTCAAGATTTTGTGTTGATTGGTTAACAAATGAGCCATATAAACGGAATCTAAACATTATCAAGGAGAAATCCAAAAAAAAAATTACAGGAGATAAATTGAAACTCGCCAAAATTATAGGGGGTGCAATATACTTAATCCTATCTTTTATTAGGAACTTTTTTTTAAAACAATTTATATCCACGACCACAATTAACAACTGTTGTGATATGTCAAGAGTGACACACTTCGAAACCCAACACCTATAGTTTTTATGTTTTTTTGTTAAAAAATGGTGTATTCCCTTTATTTCTAATTTTAAACATGATCCTTTTTAACAACTAAGGTGAAATATCATGACATGCCACCACGGTTGATTTTATCTACCGTTGTGAAATAATTTACTTATTTAATCTAACTTACTTCACTTCATAATAGAATGCATTGTAAGTGAGAAACCCTAACTTCTCTCACATCTTTCGAACCTCTCAAAAATCCATTCTAACTTCACAAAACTCCAACAAAATTTATCAAACTATTATCAATCAATGGAAAGTGTCACGAAACTCCAAATAACTTCAACATATCTTTGTTTTCGTTTTCCACAAATCGTTTTAAGTAAAGGTAAGCATGTTAACCGTTTCTTTTCAAAACTCCACTCTTTGTAAGATGAGGTGTTTTTGATGAATGTGTTGTGTTAATGTTAAGGTTAGTTTATGATTTTGTAGATAAAAAATTATTGTCTGTGTTGTTTGTTCATAAGCTTATGATTTAGTTTACATATTTTTTGTTAAAGTATGTTGATTATTTTGTTAGGTGTGTTGATAAGTGTTGTTTTGAGGTATGTTTGATAAATGTGTTGTGTTAACGATAATGGTAGTTTATGATTTTATAGATAAGTGATGTTATTTGTGTTGTTTGTTGATAAATGATTTTATTTTGTTCATAAGCTTATGATTTGGTTTACATACTTTTCGTTGAAGTATGCTGATTATTTTGTTAGTTATGTTGATAAATACTGTTGTTGAGGTATGTTTGATAAATGTGGTATGTTAGTGTTAAGGATAGTTTATGATTTTGTAAATAAATGATGTTGTTTGTTGATAAATGATTTCGTTTTGTTCACAAATTTATGATTTGGTTCAATTATTTTTTGTTAGAATATGTTGATGATTTAGTTAGATATGTTGATAAATATTGTTGTCGAGATATGTTTGATAATGTGTTGTGTTAATGTTAAGGGTATGTAGTTTATGATTTTGTAGATAAATGATGTTATTTGTGTTGTTTGTTGATAAATGATTTTGTTTTGTTCATAAGCTTATGATTTGGTTCACATATTTTTTGTTGGAGTATGTTGATGATTTAGTTAGATATGATGTTTTTGTATATTTATCTTAATATTTATGTTATTATTTATGATATTAATAATGTTATAACTTATACATTACAACTATATCATGTTATTCATGCAACATGTCCTAGAAGATGAGTTTATTATTGTTGGGTTATCCCTCCTATATGAAGTGATATAAATGAATATCAATTAGTAGCTCATGTTTGTGTAAACTTTTGTTATTATCTAACAAAGAGGAATAGGGTTAATATGTGAAAAAAAACAAAAGAAAATAAGAGATAAAAGTAAAAACCCTAGTAACCACACCAAATTCCGTAGCCCCAATTCAGCACGTACTAGTTCCATGAGATCGGAGTTTGTGCATAATTCAATCGTTGGATCGTCCTATAATTTTGGCACAGTGTTCGTCACTCATAAGAGTACATTTTAAACAGTGAAGATCGGATTGCGAGCATTCTATGTCATCCTGACGAGTCCATTAGTGAGGTGCATATTTCTTGGTGTTTTTTTGGATTGTTTGTCTCTCTTGATTATTGTTGTATTCCAAGATTAATTGTAGACCTTGATGATGTTTATGTATGCCTCTAACTAGTGTTAGAGAGAGCCTCACTTGAACATATTATTTGATTATATTGGAGATTTAAGTGGCCTATAGGTCCTGTAGTTTTTTACTCCTAGATAACGAAGGTTTTTTCACGCTAAAATTATGTTTTGTTGTTTGGTGTGTTTTGTTTATTGTCATTGCATTTGATATTTGGGAGATATTTTTTTTGTTGGATTATTCTGTCGCATTATGGATTTCCTCCCAACAAGTGATATCTAGAGTCGTGGTTTGATTTGTGTAACGATGGAGACGAACACATCTAGGATGGTGAGTTTGAATGGATCCAACTATTATATTTGGAAAAGGGAAGATGGAAGATTTTCTTTATGTTAAAGGTTTTCAGTTTCCAGTTTTCTCTAGTGAAAAACCCGATGGAAAGAGTGATGAAGAATAACTTTTGTTGTATATACAAGTTTGTGGTTACATTCGTCAATGGATGGATGATAATATTTTGAATTATGTGAGCTCAGTGACTCATGCTCGCCCTCTTTGGACCAAACTTGAGGAGTTGTATGCAAGAAATATGGGGAACAATAAGTTGTTCTTGTTCAAGCAATTGATGTCATTGAGGTATAGTGATGGTTCACCAATGAATTATCACTTGAACACTTTCCAAGAGATTCTAAATCATTTTTGACGATGTATCATACTTTTGATGATGAAATTCAAGATGTGTGGCTTCTTGGTACTTTGCCCAATTCTTGGGAGACTTTTAGGACATCCTTGTCTAACTCTGCTTATAATGGTATCATCTTAATGGACTTGGATAAAAGTATTGTGTTGAATGAGGAGTTGAGGCGTAAGTCACAAGGTTCTTCTTCATATTCCGAGGTGTTGGTTACCAGATCAAGGGGGGGACATTAAAGTAGAGGTTCAAGTAATTGTGGGACATCATGCGGTAAATCATAAGAGGTTATAATATATTCTCTAATATTTAGTGTCATCATTGCAGGGAAAAGAGATGCATAAAAAGGTATTGTCGGAAGTTGAAAAGGGAAAACAAGAAGAAGAGCTACAATAAAGACACAAAAGAAAGTAACAATAATGAAGATATTGTTATTCTTGATGATTTCTTTGTTGTTTGTGATAGTTATGTAGATAATAGCAATCTATCATGTGATGAGATAGATTGGATGGTTGATAATGGGGCTTCTACTCAGGAAACCTTCGACACATGATCTTTTTTTAACTTACGAGACCAGTGACTTTGGGTTTGTTCGCATGGGAAATAATGGGAAAGCTAATGCCATTGGAATATGAGATATTTGTATTGAAACTAGCAATATGACTACTCTAGTTCTTAAAGGCGTGAAACACAATTTGGAACTTTGATTTAATCTTTTATCTGTTGAAAAGTTGGACAATGAAGGATATGATCATTCTTTTTAGGCTAATGAATGGAAGTTAAAGAAAGGCTCAATGGTGGTTGTGAAAGGAAAAATGAATTCGAACTTGTATATTGTCCAACTTTGGGTTTCGAAGTACTTCATCAACACTTGTGACAATGATAGCTCATCTGAATTAGGGCACAATCGTTTGGGTCATATGAATGAAAAAGGTTTGAGAATTTTGGAAAAGAAGAATGTGTTGTATGATGTTTCCGATGCAAAGTTGAGAAAGTGTTCACATTGTTTGACGGGTTAGCAAAGGCGAGTTTCCTTTATGTCATTTGAACCAAAGAGGAAATCATAAGTGTTGGATTTAGTACATTCTGACGTGTGTGGTCCGATGAAGACACAATCACTTGGTGATACATATTACTTTGTGACTTTTATTGATCATTATTCTCGGAAAACATTGGCTTATACCTTGAAGACGAAAGATCAAGTGTTAGACGTAGCACCCTAAACCCCGAAACTTATAAATAAAGAATTACTCAATAATTTAAGGTGTCACCAACGATAATCCTTCAACAACATATAGACATTTTTAAAACATGCAACAGAAATATAAGTAACATATAACACCTGTCATCACATGACCACCTTCACTTAGGATATCATCGCAGCGGAGTCATACTAATCGCAATAATAAAACATTTAGCTTCAATTCTCGTCTTATAAAGACTCCTCTTTCACAAAATAACTCAAAAAGGAAATTCAATATCCAACTCCCAACAACTTCAAAAACATATCAACACGACAATTTTTAAACTTAGGAAAAAATAAGTACGTCCACATCAAACATAATAACAAAAACATTGTTTCCCCCCAGTGTTACAGGATCAGAGCACGACGGCTAAAAATAAAAGTGATAACTAATGGAAATAACTCTAAGAGCTATTTCTCACTCACAACAGCAATTCTACTCCTAAGTATCTCCAACATGCCCATGGTGGACAACATTAAATAAAAATGGGTGATAATTCATATCAATAAATAAACGGTATAAACTACAAGGTAGAATTCAAACATCTACACATACATCAACAATCACACAACATAATTCTAACACCCAATCTATCAACATTAACCAACAATCACATGTCTATCATTTAAATTATGCAATTAGTCTCATAACCTCAACTAGAATCATATGGATGTGGTACCATATCATCATCAATTGGTTCACTCAAGAACCGGGTTCACCCTGCTCGAACCCTGAATCCACCCTGCTCGGATTCGGGACAAGTCACCAATCCACCCTACTCGGATTGCAACTTACCTTTTTCATCAACAATAACGACATAATAAATGCATGTCACAACATATTAATGCAATATCAACATAATGTTTAAAGTCCCCTCCCGAAAATAAACAAAACATGCATTGACCCAACGATAATAGTTCCCCTCCCGAACTATCATCCCACAACAACATAAATAAAAATCATCATCATCCATCATACTCATACAATAACATATCAATATCATATTGCACGTCATTTAATACAACATCATCATCACTTTCACATTTTCCTCATTAATATGCTCAACAATCATTCATGATCATATTCAACATCATATTCATCGACAACATTCAATTAATCATAATAATTCACAACACCGATTAAAATCATGCTAAATCAGCAACTCCCATCTAAACAACATCAAACAGCAGCTAACAATAGCCAAACAATTCATAAAAGTCGAAAAATTGAATTTTGCAACTCATTACAAGCAAATAGACCATATGCACGACTCTCAGGCCCATAATTCTCGTCATCAACATCCAAGCCAACTCGTCACCAATATGATGCTCTGCATCAATACACGCGACCAGGAGCCATGACAGGCTACCCATCAACGCTTCAAAGGGTATGATGCCACGGGCATCACCAAGCTGACGCCCGTCAATGACCTACAACAATACTAGAAACACAATTTTAAAGGCAGTGACTTATGGGATCTCCCAAAATCACTCCCAAGCTCTCAATTTCGATGCAAAATACACCATACATGTTATAATTCATTCATAATAGATTGATTCAACCTGTTAGACGGTGTGGCTAGTGATCGAGAGGGGGGTGAATAGATCACCTCTTTAAATTTAACGGATTTAACGTTTTATCAGAGTTTTCAAAGTTGGCGGAAAAATCAGTCCCGAATCGACTTCCGTCTATTCTGAACCGCTACTAGAAAGCCGGACACACAAGTTTAATTGCTGGATTTTAATGAGAATGACAGAAGCAATTCACACCAGAAATTTAACTAATTTGAATGCACTTATCCTTAAAGACTATTTCCAATGAACATAATCAAGCTAACCGTTTTGTCAAACAGTTGGTGTGTGTGTGATTGATGATAAACAGCAATGGAGTTTGATTAAAGGTTTTATTGCCACTGCTGTCTTGCAAAAGGGACAGTCACCACACACTAACAGAAATTGCAAAAACAGTTTTAAAACGTAAAGAAGGTTAAGGTAAGAATACGATACGCAGAGATTTGGTAAGGAAGTTCCCCACGTCGTCCTCGCGTGTGGGTACGTCTCCCTCTCAATTTCAAATGAAATTGAGAACTTTGATTATCAATTGTCGCATTACGCGAAAAACCGGCGGGAAAACAAGAACAACAGAGCCGCCACCGTGCGTTATTTATCCCAAAAGAGGGAAAGGAAACGCTCAGAGTAAACCTGGAAAAGAACATGGTCTCGCGACCAAAGAGAATGGGATCGGGAGTCGGTTATGCGAAGGGAAGGTATTAGCACCCCTACGCATCCGTCGTACTCGACGGGATCCACGCACAATAGGAAGGAAAATGGTTGCTGAAACACTGCTCACACTCACACACACTGGCTGAAAGAGACACAAGAAAACAAACAAGACTGAAACTGACTCGGCAGGATATCGCATCCTGGGCCTACTTAGTCTATCAGGCATAGACATCAGAGTCGAAGTAGTTCGGACTGGGGGAAAACATGCTCGCTAGGATGTCGCATCCTATGCATACGTATCTCCTTGGACGAAGGAGAATCAGAGCATTCGTAGCTCGGCTGACACGCACACAAACAAACAAGACAAAGGCAAACGTGGAGCCTGAATGCCAATCACTGGACTTACATCAGCATCCGAACCAGAAAACACACGCAGGAACCCAACTGCCAATCGCTGGACTTATGTCGGACTCCAACCAGAAAAGGAGAAACAACTCACACAAACAAAACAAAAGGGCGCCCGGAGAGATCAGCTCAATCTCCTGCCTACATACTTCATCTGGTATGAAGATCAGGGCGATGTAGTTCCCCTACGCAGGGAAAAAGGACTAGCCTAACCAGATAACGGAGGGAGACACAACACTAGGGAGACTACGACTCGAGCCTAGATGTTGTCATGCAAAGTCGTCCCTAAGTTAAGGTTTCTAGCTAACTTGCACGGGAAGCAAGCCTATCCTAATCATGACTTGCACAGGAAGCAAGCCACACCTAACCTAACTTGCACAGGAAGCAAGGGTCTCGATTGCAACTAGGGCAAGAGAAAGGGGAGGTCTCAATCGCAACGAGGGCGAGAGAAAAGAATTAGTGTTAGTTGTTAGTCAAACTCGACAAGACATCGCATCTCGTGCCTACGTATCTCATCTGGACATGAGAATCAGAGTTGCCGTAGTTCGGCTAAACTATGCTCGTTGGTTTGTGTCTTTTAAGTGGACAATGTCACTGCACAATCTACCTGATGCTCGACCTTTGGAGACTTACTCACCTGTAGTAGAAGGAGTTAACGTATCCTTAAGAGGGGATAATGTTTGTTTGTGTTTTAAGAAAGCTCAAGCAAGAAAGGAAGTCATATACGAAGGAACCGTGCTACCTTAATTGACATGCAAACGAGACTACGCGGAGTCTAACAAACCTAGGGGATACAGTCACACCACACAAGCACACACAAGCACATACAGCGTAAAATAAACACACCAACAAGGGGCTCAAACATGGGTTAGGTTTTAGTCGAGGGGTCATATCAACCTCAACAAACAAACCTCTGGAATGGGGTGAATGGTGCTCTTAACCTTGCCATTGAGGGGCTAAGGTGAAGCAGATGAAAGGAGATGAGGGGTGTGCCTCATTGCTCTTATCCCTGGCCAGGGAGAGCATTTGACAAGAATGTGTGGGTTCAGAAAGTGGGAACCCTTCTACACATTTGATACTGACTCAACTATACAATTGTACAAGATCTTGGGTTTGTATCTGCAATGCATCAACACAGTGGTGTGAGCAAAGCAGATGACACACAGAATAGCAGGGGACAGGTTGCTTATCCCTTGGGTTCTGCCAATTGCCTCTTCACTTAGGAGGTCTTTGACTATGTACAGGGACAAATTAAACATACACAAACATGGCCTCTTAAGGAGGACTTCAGACAGTTGCCTGGCCAAGTAACAGGCCAGGTCTTCCAGACTACATGAAGATTAAGGGATATACCTCAATGCAAATTGCTTATACAAGCAAAGCAAAGCAAAAAGTTCACAAGGAACTAAGCAACTAAAAGCACCTGAAATAGTCAAGCAGATGTTAGTATGCAACTCAAATCAAAGCAAAAGGAAAGAGACATTAACAGTTAGTCAGAAGCAAATGAACGTGTAAGGCACAAGGCTCAAGGCTTGAGAGCCAAGCCACCTACAAAACAACAAGTTAAACAATGATATTCAAGCAAACTCAATCAAAAGAATTAGCCTCATTGGTCACTTGTTGGTCAACCTGAAAACACAAGCTCAAAAGTGAGTAACAGGACCACTAGGGCAAGCCTAGGGTCAAAAGAGAATGAAAAAGTCAAAACAGAAAAGGGCAAGCATTCAAAATCATTTTTAATCAATCAAGAAACAATTCCAATTGGGTTCACATTCATATCAATCACTATCATCATTTCATGAACAGTTTAAGTCAAAGCATTGCAAACAAAAGCTCATAGGAGTCAACAGAAAGACTTGCATCAAAAGTCAATTCAAACATTTCCAAAAATTACCAAATAAATCATGATCAATCCTAACACATAGCATGGTAATCATGTCAAATTTCATCTCATTTGGACAAGTGGAAGGCAGTTAATGAAAATCAGAAAGTCAAAGCAATTTTGAACATGCCCAAAGAAGTCAACCAAACATGCATCAACTTGAAAAATTCATAAATCAGAGATGGCATATGATAAATGAATGGGACTAAAACCATGGCAAAGCTTAGGATGTCTAGCATTCACATGTAAAATTTCATGATCATCCAATAAAGTATGAGAATTTCACAAATGAAATGGCAACATGTATCACATAAGGTCAACATTTTGGTCAAACAGGGGATAAAATCTCAAACAAATGGAAAATGGCACAAATAATTCCAAGAAAAATCATGTGCAAACTAGACATACAAGAGTAGGTTCATGCAAAATTTTAGATCAATTGGATGTCAAGAAGCATGGATACAAAAATCAACAAGTTGCACATCAATGGTGTGACACAAATTGTCACACCCTACTTCAAAAATTCACAACTCCCAATTCAGATAAGATAAATTCATGATCTTTACACCAAAATCACCATAGGGATGTCTAGTTCATGCACAAAAATTTCCAGGTCAAATGGATAATGCATGACTATTTCACAATTGAATTGGCAAAAGGTACAAAAATTGGTCACATGCTACAAACCCTAATGCCATTAAAAATCCAACCATCCAAAAAATCAGCAAAAATCATGATAAAAAAGTAGAGATCCAACAGAACATGATGCAAAATTTTTCATGAATTTTGGATTTGAAATGGGTGAGTTATGATTTTTGTAAGTAAGCCATGCCAAATGAAATGAATTAAATGGATTATTTAAACATGGCGTGGCAATTTTGTAATATTGTGGTTCATTTAACAAAACGGTGCCGTTTTGGGCACAGCCAGGAAATGATCTGATTGGTTCATGGACCAACAGTGTCATGCAGTACGTGGGACAGAAGGAAATCTGGGCATGGCTTTATGAAATTAGGGTTTTCTGGGCAGAGTATGCATGTTCATCATCTTCAAATCGTGCTTCAACAATTTTTCCAGAAAACTCAATTGAATACACACAAATGCTCAGCAAGCTATGACAAATACGAATCCATCATCTATTTTCACTAAAACATCATACATCTCATGAATCGAGCAGAAATAACAATGAACAACAAATTTCAATTCCAAATATTTCACTCGATACTCAACCATTTCATGTGATCTAAGTTGCATTGTAACCAGCAAGGAATAATCTATCATAAGCATGGCATGGATTTGAGAAAAAAAGAGAATCGAAATCTTACTTGGTTATGAAGAAACTTGAGAAACAGTGGTATTTTGAATGCTTTGGCTTGCAACAGGTGAAGCTTGTGGTTGGTATTGATGAGTAGTTGAAGAAGCTTAGCTCAACAATGCTTGAAAAAGTCCAAATCGAGATCTGCCATGGCTGAACCTTGATGAAGCAGAGTTGGAGATTGCTGTTACAGTCAAGAAAAACCACTTGCAAAGGCTGCCCAATAGTTGGAAAATGGTGGAACAAACCAAAAGGAATCGTGTGCTTTGAAGGTTTCTTGCAGATTTTGAAAAATGAAGAAAATCGATTTTGAGAGAGAGTGAGTAATTTCTGTGTTTGGAGGCAGCTGCTAGGGTTGGAATGGCAGAAAAATATGCTATATATCTTCTGTTTAGTATTGCATAAGTGAGTGTTAACCATGATTTGCTCAAATGAACCATTTTGCTAATTGTCCAATTTTGGTTTGAGTGGTGGGGTGTATGGTACTATGCACGAATTTGGGCCTTCCAACATGTCACAAACCACATTTCTGAACTATTTCAATTGGCAAAATGGCTTAGAAATGATTATTTTGAAAAGTCAAAATTCAACTTCACTTGAAATTAATTAAGGCAAGTTCAAAAAGGCCATTTTGCATGGTGATGTTTTGGTGCATTAGGATGACATTTTTGGAAAGAGGGGATCAAATGTGACTTGTAGGAAAAAAACCCCACCAAATTTGGCCAAATGGTTTGAGAGATATGGCCTTTTGAAGTTCACAAATTTTTGAAAATGATTTGATCATAACTTGCCAACCATACATGGGAATTGAGTGTTCTTGGACTTTTTGGAAATGGGAGCACAAGATCTTCAACTTTCATGTTGGGCAAAAACTCATTTGAAGCTTGTATCATGATGTAAGTTTAGGATCAAGAAGTTTCCATTTTTGGCAGTTAAAATTACAGGTCCAGTTTCTATTTTTAGAAATCTTCTGATTGGCTTCAAATTCTTCAATGATGTTGTTTGCCATGATACATGAGGCCTATTGGGACATGAATAAGCTCTCTCAAACCAAATCCATCCATCAAAACCATAAAATCAACCACAGTTGACCAAGTTTGACTTTCTAGGGTTTCTGACTGATTGTGCATTGACTGATGACTTCTGAGCCTCCAATCTTTGACCTAATCACTTCAAATGGATCCCCAAGTCATGTGAACATGTTGGACCAACCCTAGGGCCTTGGTTCAATGAAAAACACACTTGCTTGCTTGGTTGACTGATCTCCTGATCAGTTTGACCTAATTCTCTTGAATGGCTTGCACTTGAGGCAAATGGGACAATGCAATGCTATGCAGTGGACCATGTTAATGCTATGACCTAATATGAGAATGTATGTACAAAGATAGGTGCAAATTTGAGGTGCTACAGCTGCCCCTATTCAATCAGCTGGGAACCCGAACGGATGATAGCAATGGCTGTCAGACTTTCAGGGTAAACAGGGATTGAATACCAAAGAACCGTAGAAATTTGCACCGACAGGGATCCAACACTGGAAACGTCCACTGGGATTTGATACTTATTACTGGGTATTTTTTTTTCAAAGGGTACGGCCACATCCAGACATCGTAATGACGATGAATGGGAAAAGAAATCACAACTAGATGCCAACGGGCAACTAGGAAAAACTCAACGTTTACCAAGACCAACAGAGAGGTAACCAGACATTAATGAATGAATGGAAGGGATACAACCATACGTCAACGGACGAAATGGGAAAAACTCAACGTTTACCAAGACCAACGGAGAGGTAACCAACTGGGGACGACCAGGAAAAACTCGACGTTTATCGACACCAACGGAGAGGAGAACAACTGGGGACGACCAGGAAAAACTCGACGTTTATCGACACCAACGGAGAGGAGAACAACTGGGGACGACCAGGAAAAACTCGACGTTTACCAAGACCAACGGAGAGGTAAGCCAAGCATCAACGGATGAATGGGAAGACTCGACCAGACGTCAACGGACGAAAGGGAGAAGCTCGACGTTTATCGACACCAACGGAGAAGGAGAATCAACTGGGGACGACCAGGAAAACTCGACCAGACGTCAACGGACGAAAGGGAGAAGCTCGACGTTTATCGACACCAACGGAGAAGGAGAATCAACTGGGGACGACCAGGAAAACTCGACCAGACGTCAACGGACGAAAGGGAGACTCGACCAGACATTAATGAATGACTGGGAAGGGGTATACAATCAGACGTCAACGGACGAATGAGAAAAACTCGACGTTTATCGAAACCAACGGAGAGGTAAATCCACATGGGGAAGGGTACAACTAGACGTCATGGGACGAATAGGAAAAACTCGACGTTTATCGACACCAACGGAGAGGAGGAATGGAGATAATGAACACAACCAAATCATCAACGGATGATCGGGAAAAACTCGACGTTTATCGACACCAACGGAGAGGAGTAATCTTTACTAGGGAAGGGATAGCGACGTTATGAACATCGAAAGAGGATGTTTACCGACATCAAAAGGAAACCAGACACTTACGCGTGACTAGAAATCACCGAAAGATGGTGTTTACCGACACCAAAGAAGACCAGACACTTACGCATGACTGGAAATCACCGAAGGATGGTGTTTACCGACACCAAAGAAGACCAGACACTTACGCATGACTGGAAATCACCGACGGATGGTGTTTACCGACACCAAAGAAGACCAGACACTTACGCATGACTGGAAATCACCGAAGGATGGTGTTTACCGACACCAAAGAAGACCAGACACTTACGCATGACTGGAAATCACCGAACGATGGTGTTTACCGACACCAAAGAAGACCAGACACTTACGCATGACTGGAAATCACCGAAGGATGGTGTTTACCGACACCAAAGAAGACCAGACACTTACGCATGACTGGAAATCACCGAACGATGGTGTTTACCGACACCAAAAAAAAGACAACACACGCGGGTGCTGACGGGATACTGACATCCACAAGATGACAGGGCATGGCTGAACACCAAGGATACTGGGTTGTAGGTATGAAACGGGTGACCGACCAAAGCGTGAATTGGTTTGTTTTCCAAATCACTCAACATCCTGAAGAGGGCTAGAAAAGCAGTCTTGTTAAAGGATGGACATCCGATTCCACCAGGAATACGAATCTTACTTGACTGGGGAGGACGACTTCGACCCAAGAGCGCATGAGACATATTATCTAGCCGTCAGAACGTAGATAATAATCTCGCATGGAAGATTATCCATAACCGGGTTGTAGGTTGTTAAATGGATAAACGACCGAAAACATCCTGAAGAGAGCGAAAGCAAACTTGTTAAAGGATGAACATTCGATTCCACAAGGAATACGAATCTTACTCTGCTGGAGATAACAATCGAAAGATTGACCAAAGAGTGCATGAGATATATTATCTATAGCCGTCAAAACGTAGATAATACACTCGCATGGAAGATTATCCATAACCGGGTTGTAGGTTGTTAAATGGATAAACGACCGAAAAGAAAGGCATCGGTACCAGGACTAGGTATGCAAAGATGACCAATCAAAAGAGGATAAAGTTGCTAACTCGGAGCAAATATCCAAAAAGAAGGGGAAGACCCAAAGGGGACAATACTGCTTGATCAAGGCAAGTATCCAGAGGGGAAAAGAATATCAACACCGCAAACTGGATACTGATAACTGCAAGGAGGGGATTACATCTACCGGTTTGTAGGTAGAAAACCATGGAAAAGTAACCAGTCATCGATAGGATGAGCACACAGGGTTAACTCCACCAAGGGGATGAAAGTGGGATTTTACAACTACCGATTTGGGTAGAAAACCACAAAGATAGGACTTACAACTACCGGTTTGTAGGTAGAAGCCCACAAGTTCCGCTGAGGATAAGATGAATGAGTACCGGTTAGTGAGCCACTATTCATTCATGCCCCAGGGCAACACAAGAGACAGTCAACAAGAAGCCAATTTAGGATCGATCTAAAAAGGCAAACTGAATCAAGACTCATCCTAGTGAGGAAAGAACTCAATAGGGAAAACCCATCCCAATGTATGTTGGGAGGGAACGGAAGCAACCGTCATCCACGAGGATGTATCTCAGTGGGGAAATGGCAGGAAAGGATAGACACTTTCTGCTTAAGGGGTTGGCTCTACATGGAGAGATCAGACACACCCATATCTGCTAGGGAGGATCTACTGGAGAGATCTGTATCAACAAATAGCAGGAGACAACCATCAACAGATACACGGTAACAGCTGCATCATGAGTATCCGAATGCTATGATTATGCATGTATGCATTATGCATGATGAATGTATGATGAATGCTGACAAACAGACATGTAAACACACAGGTCCAGGAATCAACCACCCGGTACTACTCTTCTTCCATAGGGAAGGCCAAAAACACCAGAGAGCCAAGAAAATCCACTGGAGACTGGGATATCAGGGAACAACACCATCCTGCAGGGAGAGGAGAAGACTACTCTGCTGGAGAGACGAACGCTAACGTCTTCAGTAAACACTCTACTTGGGGAACTGCCCTACAAAAGTATTTCAACAGCAACCTTGCTGGGAATGCCCCACGGTAGGGCTCAAACAAACCTATACTGGAAATGCCCCACAATAGAGCTAACGGGGACTTGGAGGAAGAATGTTGTACTGCCGGGAACATGAAGATAAACAACTTCAACCAACACTACACTGAGCAACCTCGTTGAGGAGAAACCATGAAAATGTTCTGCAGGAAAAAAGATACAGTCATGCTCGAGATACGAACAATTGTCTTGCCCGTTGGTAATCATACCACCCTCGGGAGAGCACTGCGGATCTCCTAAGTATCCTTCCATCGTCGTGAATGTTCACTTTGTTTAAGAACAATTTTTTTTGAAAAATTTGTTTATTTTGAAAACAATGATACTTTATCAATTAAAACATGTGAAACATTTGTTGAGTTGAAACGAAATAAGAGTGCAAATAATTGGATAAAAAGCTCAAATTGATGTGAAGGAATGGTAGTCTGCAAAGGGCGAGACTCCATAGATCTGTACAAGTTTGAAATCGGTGATATATATTGGAGAGGGCTACATTGAACATAATGACCTTTCCTCTACCATTCCGAATTTTCGATGTATTCGGAGCTTCAGTCGATGACGAATCGAGAATCCCTGACGGATGACAGATGTAGAGCGTAGTCTTGTCAAGATGCAGTTACTTGCCAAATCCCTAATTTTTGCCTAGATTGCCCCAGTGTGAGGTGTTCAATCTAGCGGGATGCAAATTCTTTTTTCAATGTCTCTAACTTTTGCCTGGATCGCCCTTTCGGGTTTTCAATCCACCGAGACGCTCCTTTTTGCCTAAGTCGCCCTTTGGGGTGTTCGACTTAGCGAGCTGTTTTGCTTTTTTTTTCTTTTAGGCGAAGTATTTCTTGACTGCATCGGAATTCACAGGACGAGTGAACTTCTCCATCCATTGTGGTAAGTGTCAGAACATTGCCTGAAAAGGCTCTCTTGACAATATATGGACATTCATAGCTTGAGGGTTCACTTGCCCCTGGAATCGGGCACGAAAGACAGGACTTTCTTGAGCATAAGGTCCCTCGGAACACACGAGGCTTGACCTTCTTAACGCGTGCTTTTTCACTCTCTGCTGATATGACTGACCATGACACATGGCAGTTGATCTCTTCTTTTCGATCGAATTCAGCATCAGTCAACTTGGGACTTCGAGGGTGCTATTTTTATTTTGTTTTCTTTTGATTTTGCTTTTGATTTCTTTTGATTTTGCACCCTCTCTTTCTTTGTTTTTTTCTTTTTTGATTAATGCCCCAGTTGGCTGTTCTGCTGATTCTCGAGATGCAGCTGAATGATCTTCTTTTCTTGCTCAAGAAATCGGGAAATCTCGTCAGGAATCCCTTCAACATCATCTTCGTCCGCTTCAAATACAGGGAATTCAAAATTGGGAGATGACGTCCGATCATTATGTTCAATGGGTTTGAGAAACAACCTGCATAAAGATTTTGATATGAAAAGCTCTTTGAAAATCAAACAAGACAATCGTTATGCAGATGAAAAGATTGCTTTTATTCTTGTTTTTAAGGTTTTTTGTGATCACCAATTTCATGTAAATAGCGAAAAGAGAAAACAAATGGAAAAACAAATGTTTAACATGAATTTATTTGAATGAAAATATCATTGCACAAAATGTTGCCAACAATGCCATCACTTCTCCTTTTGGCATGGGAGAAGGGTTTTTAAACAAAGTGATTATTACAAAGACTTATGAACAACTGTAGGAACGCCCACAGTGACCCAATTGTGATAGATCCCACCGGGGATGACAACCGTCAGTATCTCTTGCATCAGCAGCTTCTGTCTTCTGAACAACCCTTCTGAAGAAAAAGTCGGCGCCAACCCAGGACTTGTTATCTTCAAGCTTGATTATCACGGGGACCCAAATCTTCAAAGATCAGAATACCTGACCTCACAAGGTCTTGAACCTTCATCTTCAGCTGGAAACAACTATCCACATCATGACCAGGAGCACCCGAATGATACACACAATGCTGTTCAGGCCTATACCACCACCGAGGGTTGACGGGTATGGGCGGCGGGTCTCTGGGAATGATCAAGTTCCGCTCTATCAAAGAGGGATACAGTTCGGCGTAGGACATGGGGATTGGATCAAAAATGATCTTCTTCCTCTCATTACTTGTATTGGCTTGATTACCATTGTGAGGCTGGGAAGCCTGCTGCTGAGGACGATGTTATGGAGTCTGATACTGCTGAGTTGGTCTTTTCTGTTGCTGTTGAGTTGCTGGAATAGTCACAGCGGCCACTTGACGATACTGTCCTCTGTTTGCACTCCTCCGACGGTGCACAACATTTGTTTCACTCTCTCCCCTTTTGGGTGCCCCAGAGGATGGCTTCTTAGAACCGGAAGAACTTGAAGAGCCAGGATGGCGAAACGGAGCACAGGTTGCTCTGACATCAACAGTCTCTGCAGCAAGAGGCTGTTCACTGATTCTGATCCCCCTCAATTCATCACTCACGGCATAATCATCGACGAGAATAGTGACAGCAGCATTCTCATGAACGGGTACATCCACTGGTGAAGCACGGTGGACTGGTGGAATCATGGCTTTCAGTCTCTGGGCTAAGGCACGCAGCTCCTCTTGCCCCTGAACAACTCCTTGCATCATCGTCATAAACTGGGCCATGCTTGCCCTCATCTCAGCCAACTCTTCTTGAACCTGGTCCATAATCCTCTGATGATTGAGTCTGGTTGAGTAACGGTGCGGACGACGATCAACAATTCTGTCTCAGTCAGGAACCAAAGTGAGGAGTCTTTCCAAACATGTCTGTAATGTAAGAATGATATGTACATGATATGCGTATGATGCGGATGCTATTTTATCATGAATGATCCTGATAAAGGATATGCGTATGCGAGTTAACTTTTTTCTTTTTCATGCATTACTATTTTTTTTGGAAAATAAACATGCTATGATGCAAATGATGCAACATGACGGGTCAGGCTGTGCGTCTCAAGGCACAGGGTCAAAGCTTCGGCTTGAACTCTGACCACAAACATCTGAAACCCAAAGTCAATCTGATCAACTGGCATCTGAAACCAATCTGGAGAACTGAGTCACCATCTGAGCGAGTACTCTCAAATTCAGCCCAGGGATCCGAAATAAACGGAACCCTCTGATCAATACCAGGGTCGAACCTCCGGCGTCCAGAAATAAATGTCCAGAATTCATAGTCACCATCAGTACTGGGAGTCACCAACTGTACCTGTTAAAATGATCAATCCCGCCCCGCTCACGGGTGTCATCTAGGCCAGGGTAAGGTCGAAAGAAACGCAGCATAAATAACCTTTCGCAGGATATCATCCTGTGCACACCCGATGTATGCACCGATAATATCCCACCAGGGTCTGAACTGCTCGTGATATCAATGTTCCGCAAAGTGGCGTACGCCACCCGCTTCCCATGAATCACTCTATTCCTAGGTTTCCTAGATTTCACTCATAGCCTGGGTATTGGGCCTTTTACCTCGAGTAACTCCCACCCCAAACAAGGAAACACAGCACAGCCAGCAAATGAATATGAATGGATGCAAAAATTAATGCGAACAATAAATGCAAACAATAAATGCAAACAGTAAATGCAAATACATACAAATGAATGCAATAAATAAAGCAGCACAAAGCAACCAAAGCCCTAACCTAGAGAGCGCTAGGAGAGACTCACTCGGGGAAGATGGACCAGCACAGGTCAACTTCTCTATGATCCCCAGCAGAGTCGCCAGCTGTCGCATTACGCGAAAAACCGGCGGGAAAACAAGAACAACAGAGCCGCCACCGTGCGTTATTTATCCCAAAAGAGGGAAAGGAAACGCTCAGAGTAAACCTGGAAAAGAACATGGTCTCGCGACCAAAGAGAATGGGATCGGGAGTCGGTTATGCGAAGGGAAGGTATTAGCACCCCTACGCATCCGTCGTACTCGACGGAATCCACGCACAATAGGAAGGAAAATGGTTGCTGAAACACTGCTCACACTCACACACACTGGCTGAAAGAGACACAAGAAAACAAACAAGACTGAAACTGACTCGGCAGGATATCGCATCCTGGGCCTACTTAGTCTATCAGGCATAGACATCAGAGTCGAAGTAGTTCGGACTGGGGGAAAACATGCTCGCTAGGATGTCGCATCCTATGCATACGTATCTCCTTGGACGAAGGAGAATCAGAGCATTCGTAGCTCGGCTGACACGCACACAAACAAACAAGACAAAGGCAAACGTGGAGCCTGAATGCCAATCACTGGACTTACATCAGCATCCGAACCAGAAAACACACGCAGGAAACCAACTGCCAATCGCTGGACTTATGTCGGACTCCAACCAGAAAAGGAGAAACAACTCACACAAACAAAACAAAAGGGCGCCCGGAGAGATCAGCTCAATCTCCTGCCTACATACTTCATCTGGTATGAAGATCAGGGCGATGTAGTTCCCCTACGCAGGGAAAAAGGACTAGCCTAACCAGATAACGGAGGGAGATACAACACTAGGGAGACTACGACTCGAGCCTAGATGTTGTCATGCAAAGTCGTCCCTAAGTTAAGGTTTCTAGCTAACTTGCACGGGAAGCAAGCCTATCCTAATCATGACTTGCACAGGAAGCAAGCCACACCTAACCTAACTTGCACAGGAAGCAAGGGTCTCGATTGCAACTAGGGCAAGAGAAAGGGGAGGTCTCAATCGCAACGAGGGCGAGAGAAAAGAATTAGTGTTAGTTGTTAGTCAAACTCGACAAGACATCGCATCTCGTGCCTACGTATCTCATCTGGACATGAGAATCAGAGTTGCCGTAGTTCGGCTAAACTATGCCCGTTGGTTTGTGTCTTTTAAGTGGACAATGTCACTGCACAATCTACCTGATGCTCGACCTTTGGAGACTTACTCACCTGTAGTAGAAGGAGTTAACGTATCCTTAAGAGGGGATAATGTTTGTTTGTGTTTTAAGAAAGCTCAAGCAAGAAAGGAAGTCATATACGAAGGAACCGTGCTACTTGACATGCAAACGAGACTACGCGGAGTCTAACAAACCTAGGGGATACAGTCACACCACACAAGCACACACAAGCACATACAGCGTAAAATAAACACACCAACAAGGGGCTCAAACATGGGTTAGGTTTTAGTCGAGGGGTCATATCAACCTCAACAAACAAACCTCTGGAATGGGGTGAATGGTGCTCTTAACCTTGCCATTGAGGGGCTAAGGTGAAGCAGATGAAAGGAGATGAGGGGTGTGCCTCATTGCTCTTATCCCTGGCCAGGGAGAGCATTTGACAAGAATGTGTGGGTTCAGAAAGTGGGAACCCTTCTACACATTTGATACTGACTCAACTGTACAATTGTACAAGATCTTGGGTTTGTATCTGCAATGCATCAACACATTGGTGTGAGCAAAGCAGATGACACACAGAATAGCAGGGGACAGGTTGCTTATCCCTTGGGTTCTGCCAATTGCCTCTTCACTTAGGAGGTCTTTGACTATGTACAGGGACAAATTAAACATACACAAACATGGCCTCTTAAGGAGGACTTCAGACAGTTGCCTGGCCAAGTAACAGGCCAGGTCTTCCAGACTACTGTAACACCTCAAAATTTGCCCTCCTCTCTTGGGACTAGCATTAACATATTTGCATTTCATTTTAGGGCATTAGGCATTTCATATTGCATATCATGTGGTTACATTATGCAAGCCATCTTCCCAAGTCTTAATCAGGAGATGAGGAAGTCAAAATGCAAGCCTAGGGTTTATTGACTGATCATTGGCCATCTGAGGATTGGGCTGTGAGATTAGGTTTTCATGATTCTCAATGGATGTTGGTCTTCATCTTGATTGTATTGATACATCATCATCATCATGGTTGGATGTCATCAGAAGATTGAAGAAGATTCCTTGAGATTAGGGTTTTGACCACTGGTCAACCCTAATCAGTTGCATTGGGCCAATCAGGGCATAATCAGGAGATGGGGTTTATGATGGTTGTGGGGTTCATTCTATGATTATATTGAGCTTATTGAGGCTAGGGTTTCACCCTTGAGCCATTTCAGTTGAAGAATGGGGCTCGAATTGATCTATGCATTGCCAGATTCATCTGTCAGATGAAAAGTCAACCGTGGTCAACTGTACATGATCTGATGGATTTGGAGGTGGAAATGAGTTGGATACACTTCATTCATGTTGGAACAAGTGTTATTTGACATCTCAAAGCTTAAGAATGAAGAAAATCAAGTCAGGACAAAAACTGCCAAAAATAGAAAGTGACTTGTAACTGAAGTTTCCAAAAATGGAAAGTTTTGGACCTCAAAGCCACGTGTCCAAAGAAGCTTCAAATGAAAATTTGTTCAACATGAAAGTTTTAGATCTTGTTCTCACCTTTCCAAAAAGTCCAAGAACTTGAAAATCCCATGTATGGTTGGAAAGTTATGGCTCAGTGAAATTCAAAAATGACCCGTAATCAGGAGGCCATAATTTCCGCATACTTTGTCCAAATTGCAAGTTCTTTATATGCACAAACTCCATTTGACATGTACTTCAAGGGTGCATCATTGGATTTTTCCAAAAATGGCCAAGACAAAAAATCACTTTTCAACTGGACAGCTGAATTGGACCAGGGGCAAAATTGTCCAACTCTCAAAATAATTGGAATTTTTGAATGGGACTTTTTTTCTACACCTCATAATTGGCATTTTAAATTTGTTGGAAGCGTCATTTTATGGCTAATGCATATGGTTTGGAAATTGGCTTGAAAAATGCAATGGATGAAAATGGACAATTACCATACACATGTGAATTTGAGATTTAAGCATCCAATGAAGTTGAAACAAGTTGCAATGGTTCACATATGATATTTAGAGGGTGTATGAGCTGTTAACAGGTGGCAATGAGCTGTATATGGAAATTACACTTTTGCCCTTATTTGCAAAATAACCACTTTCATTAACAAAACCATTTTTGCTAATTAACATGATTAGTGGATGATTAAGCTCACATACATAAACATAATCCCTTCCTAATCATAACAGAATGCACAATTACCAAGTTCAGATCTGAAAATCTCCAATTCTCCCAAAATTTCATCAAGAACATTGAACTTCAAATTGACAATTCTTCATCATTCTTCAACCAAATCACGAAATTCTTTTTGCATCAAACTCCTTGCATCATCTTCTACAACTGTTTGTGGTCTTTGGAGTGGAAGAGGCATTGGATCGTGACTGTAGCATGAGGAGCATCAATGGTGAAATGCGAATTTCATGCTCTAGAAGCAACATCAATTGAAACTGAACACACCTATCACCTTCCTCATCATTCTTGCTCATCTGTTTTGGACTAATTCACGCGAAGAACAACTCCATCAACACTGCTATTGCCAGGTTTCAAGATTTTCGAATCTCTTGTTTTTCTTAATTGATATATGCGTTGTGAAGCCTGTTTATCATAGATCATGGATATGTGTTTGGTTTTGAGAATAGTGAACTGAGTAGGGAGAAATCTGGAAATGAAATTAGGAACGCAAACCCTAACGCGAGCGATTCGTGAGTTTTAGGAATTGTTAGGTTGATTGGAGTCCGTATTCATGTTCTACTTGCTCGTGCGGTTCTAACGGATATTCACATGTCCATTTTAGTGAACTTTTGATGTTCTTCGTTTTTTTGCAAAATCTGGAGAAGTTCTTGGTCGAAGACGATGAACTGAGGCGTTTGATCTGAAAACGCGTTTGAATTTTCAAACTGGAGGTTTCCCGCTCCCGCCATAAAGAATTACCATAATGCCATTATTCAATTTAATTAATTCATTTAATTATTAAAAATTGATTAGGACCTTAAAAAATTCACCAAAAATAGGAGAAAAATCATAAAATTGTGGAGTTTTTTTCCTTGACTTTGTTGACTTGTGTAGAGGATTTTTGACCTATTGGTCAAAGTTGTGCTTGGTAGAAAAATCATTTGACTTAGGGTTTTCTCACATGTGTCCATTTTTGCTACACTTTGCCAATTGATTCATGAAATGCACATAATGTTAAAGAAATTCTTGGCAATTTTTGTGGTGATTCTTGACTGGTTGATGTTCATTTATATGTAAATTTCATGCATTTTTGATACCTGGTCATGTAGTTATGAATTTTGGAACTTAGGTGTGACAATTTGTGTCACACCTCTTGATGTCAATTTGCTGGAATTATTTGAGTGACCTATACATTTTGAAATTGATTGAAATTTTGCATGATGCTTAGTTAACATGTTAGGAAGCTATGAGAATTTTTGTGGAATTTTACATTGCATTTTCAATTTGATTGTGATTTTTCATTTCTGTTGGTCACAATTGCAAGCTCATATGTTACATGTTGGTAGATTGATTGAGAAATGCTCACATTGTATTGTATGATCATGAAATTTGGCATGCTTGTAATAGACACATGTTAGGACCTCCCTGTTTTGGTCTCATCCATTTCTTTATTGTTTTCATTGAGTTATGAATTTTTGAAGTGGATGTATGCATTGATGTTGTGGTTTGAAGCATGAAATTGTGACTGTTTTTGTTGATTTTCATTGACATGGTTATATTTGCCCAATTGAGCTCAAATTTGACATGGTAGACCTTGAAGATCCCCTGTTTAGGTGTAATTTATTTGGGAATTTTTAGATTTGTTTTGGTATGGATTTGAGTGCAATAATTCTGTTTGCATGTTTGATGCTTCATTTGAACCAATATGGATTGTTTTGTGCATAACATGAGCATAATGAATGATATAAACATGAGACCAAGGATGTTTGCTCTTGTTTGACTTTAATTTGAGTTTGGTTGGTGAATACCTTGCTGTTTAGGAATTTTTATTGCCTTTGGACCCTAGGCTTAGCCTAGTGGTCTAGTTGCTAATGTTTGCTTGATTTGTCAGGATCAAAGGCATAATGCACATGGAGAATGATCCAAATCAATTTTAATTGATGTTGTTGATGTTTGTACACTAACATAACATTGTTTTGTAGGTGGTGAAGCTTGGGCTTAAGCTTTGAGCTTGCTTTGTGTTGTGCATTGAGTTGTATAGATTGATTGATTGAACTTGTTGTTTATGTTGTCTGTCTGATTACTAACTGTGTTTGATTGTTTCCAGGTACTTTAGTTGCTCAGTTCCTTGTGAACTTTTGCTTTGCTTTGCTTAAGCAACTTGCATTGAGGTATAGCTTCCTAAACTTCATGTAGTCTGGAGACCCGGCTGTTACCGGGCCGGGCAAATGTCTGAAGTCCTCCTTAAGAGGCAATGCTTGTGTATGTTTATTTTTAAGCCCAAGCAGGTGAAAGTCCTTTAAATAAGGCAATTGGTGGAAGGTAGGGATATGCAGTCTATCCCCCACTATTCTGTGAGTCTTCTCCTTGCTCCCATTACATGGTTGTAGCATTGAGATCAAAAGCCCAAGATCCTGTGCAGTGCACATTGTGTCAGAGTCTTCGAGTATAGAAGGGTTCCCCTATTCTGGACCCATGCTCATTTGTCAGAAGCTCTCCCTGGTTAGGGATAAGAGCTGTGAGGTCTTATCCTCACTTCATCCTTTCATCTGCTTCACCTTAGCCTCGTAATGGCAAGGTTAAGAGCAAACACAGCCTGTACAGACGACTTGCTTAGGCAGTCAAACCTATTGATTGAGCCCCCTTGTTTGGCTATAGTGGGTGCTATGTGGATATCTGATTGACATGCTTGTTTGAGATGCCTGTTCTCATCTGCTGTATGCTTGTTTGTTGTTTGCTTGTGTATTTGCTTCTTTCCTGGTTAGGATAGTTTGCTTATGCAAGTAGGATAGAAACCTGAACTTAGGGCGACTTTGCATGACAACATCTAGGCTCGAGTCGTAGTCTCCCTAGTGTCGTGTCTTCCCCCGGTTTCTGGTTAGCAATTCAGTCCCTTTCAGGGGAACTACATCGCCCTGATCCTTGTTCCAGACGAGGTATGTAGGCAGGTGGTCGTGCGAGACCACTCCGGGCAACCTTTTTCTTTTTTGCGTGTGTTTAATTGTTATCTGACTGTGTGTTTTGGTTCGGATGCCGACGTAAGCCCAGTGATTGGCTGTCGGGCTCCACGTTTGCCGTTTTGAGTGTGTTTTGGTTCGGATGCCGACGTAAGCCCAATGATTGGCTGTCGGGCTCCATGTTTGCCACCTTTGTTTGTTTGATTGTTTTGTGTTGTTTGGCGTGCGTAAGCCGAACTACAGTGGCTCTGATTCTTGTTCCAGACAAGATATGTAGGCATAAGGTGCGATACCTTATCGAGCCCGTTTCTCTTAACCCCACCTGCGTTCCCTGTGTGTGTGTGTGATGTTTAGCAACCTTTTCTTTATTCTAGGACGTGGATCCCGTCGAGTACGACGGACGTGAGGGGTGCTAATACCTTCCCCTTGCGTAACCGACTCCCTTACCCTTTCTCTTTGGTCGCAAGACCATTTCCTTTCCAGGTTTCTCTGAGCGTTTCCTTTCCCTATCTTGGGATAAATAACGCGCAGTGGCGGCTCTGTGTGTGTTTTATTTTGAGTCTCGCCGGTTGATTTTTCGCAGGATGCGACAGCTGGCGACTCTGCTGGGGAATGTCCTCGATGTAGACCTGTGCTGGTCCATCGTCCCTAAGCGAGTCCTTCCTAGCGTTCTAGGATAGTTTAGGTTGCTTGTGTTGTGTGTTATTTATTGCATTTATTATTCTAACCAGTGTGTATATATTTGCATTAATGTCTGCATGCATCATACTATCATATTGTTGCCGTCCTCTATGCAGGTGGTTCTGTTATTTGGGGTGGGTGTTCTGAGTGGGGCTAAAACCCAGGCCCAAGTGTACACCTAGGATTAGCGTGGTCTCACGTCGCTCATGTGCCGGTTGGGCATATTGTTGCTACGTGACATACCACAAGCCGGACGAGGTTCATCTGAGAAATGCTCTTCCAGTGGGATTTTCCACTTTGGTTGGGTTATCTCTTTTGGGCTGTTGACTCTGGTGACCGATCATTTCCCGGATCTTTGGTTTAGACGATCTCAGGAGAGCTACAATGGCACACCCGAAAGGGCAAACCCATTGAGTATCTCTGCCCGATTGTCGAGACTATTATCCGCCTTAGGGTGACCTGATTAGAATTTACCTGTGAGGGGAGGGTTGATTCTTACAGATGCATGTTCTGTTGGTGTTCAGATGGTGACTTTTGTTCCGTGGGTCCTATTTATGAGTCGGATTTATGGCCATTTATTGCCGAGACGCCGGAGTGCTGTCCGTGATTTATCAGTGGGGATCCGTTTATTTCAGGATTCCCCGGGCCGAGATATTTATCAGTGGGGATCCGTTTATTTCAGGATTCCCCGGGCCGAGATATTTATCAGTGGGGATCCGTTTATTTCAGGATTCCCCGGGCCGATTCAGATGGTTGTGGGTGTCTGCTCAGAGACTGGTGATGATGATGATGTATCTTTCTTCCGTTTATTTCGGAACCCGAGGGTCAGAGTTGTGGTTACAGTTCCCTCAGATGGTTATGATCAGTTCAGAAACCAGGCTTCAGTACAGATGATCAGATGACTTAGAGGATGGCCCATTGCATTCATTCATCAGCATTAGTTTGCATTCATCTGCACCTAAACACGTCTAGCCATATGGGGAGCATTATTGATTGAGAATCTGGTTGAGAGACATCTTGAATTTCAGAATATGGATGTCAAAATGTTATCTGTCTCGATGAAACCGGAAACAAAGGACAGAAGCTCCCTCATATGGATAGACGTCGCATTCATGCATATTAACCTGTTTGCTGTTTTGCAGGAATCATTGCTCGTGCTCGCAGAACCGTACCTTTGCATTCAACACGCCCTCACAGATATTACACCAGGCGCAATACTCCCAGACTGATGGATCCTCCCAACGCCGACGTTCTCGAGCTGAAAGAGAAGATGGGAGAGCTGATCAATGTCATGCAAGAGTTCGCCTTGGGGCAGAAAGTAATTGCCGAAAAGGTGGGGAGGATTGAAGACTGGCTGAAGATGGGGAACATGCAAGGAAACGCTTCGTCGTCTGGACCGAAGAAATCTTTTGGTAATGACCAGCACAAGGATGAGGGTGAATCGAGTGCTGTGTACGCCCAGAGAGGACACGGTAGGGGTCGTTACTACCAGCACACCGCTGCGGTAACTATTCCTGCTGACAATCAGCCTGCACAACAGCAACAGCAGCGTCAGCCATTTCAGCGGAGGTCTCCGAGGGTAGGATATCCAGTCAGGAGGAGGATGAGTGATCGGCATTTTGACAGGCCGCCTGTGACATATTCTTTCCTATTGAAAAAGCTGAAAGATATGGGGCTGGTACAGTTGAGGACTTTGGCACCTATGGGACCTGATCAAAGGCCAGCCAAGTCTGATGAAAATGCCAAATGTGAATTCCATTCGGGTGCTCCCGGGCACAGTGTAGAGGACTGCAAAGCTTTTAAGCACGTAGTCCAAGACCTGGTGGATTCCAAGGCTATTAACTTCGCACCATCTCCGAATGTTAATGCCAATCCCATGCCGGCACATGGTCAGGCGATGGTGAGTGCGATTGCTGAAGATTCGGGTCACGCCTGTGCGGTAGGTGAGGGGACTGACAGTGACTGTGAGCTGGAGTCGTGGATAAAAGCGTGCGTACCAGGAAACTGGAAGGCCTGAAAAGATCTGCACGGTCACTCATCCTGAAGAGTAATAATTTCTGTTTTGATTTTATCTGCATGAAAGCCATATGTGTTGCCCGACACGTAATGGTCCATTGTAAGGGCCACCTCATGTTTAAATTTGCATTTTCTGCATCATTAATAAATGGATGTTTTTCAGTCAAAAAACGGTGTTCCCTGTTTTTCATTTATTTTTGCAGTTTAAAAATAAAAACAAATAAAAATGGCAATGTTTGTTTTCATTTTTCTTTTTTTGATTTGTCTCGTCCCAAAGTCAAAAGTAATTCTCCGGATCTCGTTGATAACAACTTGGTTACCCCTCGTATGACTTCGACAATTCGATCTATCTTGCTGAAGAAGAAGACGAAGAAGACTGTGATCTGCTGGAATTAACCAAGATGTTAAAACCAGAGGAGAGGGTGATTCAGCTGCATGCGGAGCAAGTTGAGATTGTTATTCCAAGCACCGCCGAGGTCAGGAAGGAAGTGAAATTAGGGCCGCTTCAGAGGCAAGTCGAGAGCAGAATGGTAGCCCTGTTGAAAGAGCATATGGATACCGTCACCTGGTCGTGTCAGGATATGCCAGGGTCGGATACCGGTGTCGTTGTGCACAAGCTACCATGGAAAGGAGACTGTCCTCTAAAGAAGCAGAACGCCAGTGCCTGTATCAGAGAGCCATGGTGACTTTGTTTCATGATATGATTCGTCATGAAATCGAATGCTATGCTATGACATGATAGCAAAGTCCCAAACAGAAGAGAGGCATCTGGCAGACCGGGGCAAGTCGTTTGACCGGTTGAGACAATTCAAACTGAGGTTGAATTCAAGCGAGTGCACTATCAGAGTGCGATCCGGTAAGATGTTGGGGTCTATTGTAAGGGAGGAATCGAGGTTCATCCTGCTTAAAAAAAAAAAAAAAAAAAAAAAAAATTGAGAAATGCCTGAACCGAGAACAGAAAAAGAGGTTCGTGGTTTCTTAGAAAGATTGAACTACCTGTCATGGTTCACATCTCGTCTAACAGCCATGTGTGAACCCACATTCGAGATGTTGAAAAAAAAACGGTCAGGCGAATTAATGATTGCCAAGGGGCATTGAAAAATAAAAGGATAAGTTGCAGGAACCTCTGATTCCGATGTCTCTTGTGGAAGGAACGATTGTTAATCTGTACTTGACAGCTTTCGAGGGGTCTACGAGGTGTGTTGGGTCAGCATGACGAGTCTCGTCGAAAAGAGCATGCAATTTACCTTAGCAAAAAGTTCACCGACTGTGAAACAATACATTCACAGTTCGAGAAACTTAATGTACTTTGGCATAGGCTGCTCGCCGACTGAGACAGTATATGCTGATTCATACCACTTTGTGGATTTCCAAGATGGATCTGATCGAGTATGTGTTTGAGAAGCCAGCATCGACCGGATGGGTTGTGAGAGTGCAAAATAATGTTGACTAATTTGTGATACTCTCAGGAAGCAATCGAGGGGTGTATTGCCTGATTACATCGCTCAACAACCCGTGGAGGATTATCAACCAATGAAGTTTGAATTCCCTGATGAGGACATCTCGAGGTGCTCCAATCGAAAGATTGAGAGTGACCGATCCCGGAGGAGGGGCCTGACCCTGAATCCGAACGGATTCTGATGTCTGATGGGGAGGTTAAGGTGAATGAGCTTTTGTTGCCCGGATAACGTTTGAATGCACTGACGGTGCGATTGTGCAGAAAATGGTGGTAACCTACAGAGACTGGCATGAGATGTCGCCGTTTGCATTGCATGGGTACAGAACGTCGGTGCGTACATCTACTGGGGCAACTCCTTTCTCATTGGTATATGGAATGGAGGCTGTATTACCCGTTGAGGTTCAAATTCCCTCTTTGAGAGTCCTGATGGACGTGAAATTGCAAGAGGCTGAATGGGTAAGGACCCGGTACGAAGAGTTGAGCCTGATAGAGGAAAAGAGGCTGGCCGCCATCTGTCATGGGCGGTTGTATCAGCAGAGGATGAAGCGTGCTTTTGACAAGAAGGTGCGACCTCGGGTATATCACGTAGGTGATATGGTGCTGAAAAGGATCCTTCCTCCTCAAAACGATCGAAGGGGCAAACGGACACTCAGTCATGAATCCCCAGCATGGTCAAGAAGGTTTTCTCTGGTGGAGCCTTGTTGATAACGACCATGGATGGCGAGGATTTTGTAAGAACAAAAATAGTTCTACAATAGATTCCATGATTTTGATGATAACAAAGGATGAAACCAAAAATGGCACCCTAACGAAAAGTTTCTAAGTGTGCAGGGTTCTAAAGAAAGAAGAAATAAATCTGATGATGTCATCAGATGCACAACAAGATCAGATGCAAAATCTCAAGTATCAGAAGCATCTAAAGTGGAATCTCGTTTCAAGAAGCTCTGACTCTGGACAAAACTGCAAAGTATCAGAAGCATCTGAACATGAAGTAAAGTCTAGAAGCTCTGACTCTGAACAAATGCCTTCTGTAAATTCTGAAGTTATCAGCGCTTTCTGAACCTTCAAGAGATAACATCAGAAGCCAATTTCTCCAGATACACAAAGACTCTAATCAGAATTGTTAATCATGATGAAGTAACGTTTAAGCCAAGTTAAAGTTCTGCAAATGGATTTCCTCAATTAGAAAGAGACGTTAATCTCCTCTTCCAAGAGAAAAGATACTAATTGTGGTAAGTAGTCACTTCTAAGTGAAAAAGTCTACTGCAGAAGCTATTAATGGAATGGCGTAATTACATCTCAATATCCAACAGATTCAACGCTACTTCAACTCTACTTCAACTCCTATAAATAGAGAAGAAATCTCATTCAGTATACACGGAGAAATCACTAGCCAAAACTATACTGAAATCATATCACGCTCAAGAAAAACATCTTTGTTCTTCAAAGATTTTCACTAAGCTTTTGCTTATCAAGTGAAAAATTTGTTCTTAAGTTTGTAATATTTGCTTTCTTAGAAGCACTCTAGATTACACATCTTGTATCTAATTTTTATTTGATTTCCTCAAGTGACTCTTTGTAGTCTGTAGACTTGAGAGGACTAAGAGATTTTCTTCTCTCTTAGGGGTTGTTTGTAATCTTTCAAGATTAGTGGATTAAGTCCTTGTTGAAGGCGAAATCACCTTGGCCGGGTGGACTGGAGTAGCTTTGTGTTATAAGCGAACCAGTATAAAATCATTGTGTGATTTTCATTATTGCAAAAGCGCTTATTTTTCAAACAATTCAAACCCCCCTTTCTTGTTTCTCTCACCTTCAATTGGTATCAGAGCTCCGGCTCTGTTATTGATTTTCAAATCAAACACTTAACCGTGTAGAGAGATCCAGTGCGAGAAAAACAAATGGCCCACTCAAATGAGAAAGATTCTTACAATGCCAAGCCTCCTGTTTTTGATGGAGAAAAGTTTGATTACTGGAAAGATAGAATCGAAAGTTTCTTTCTGGGTTATGATGCTGACCTCTGGGACATTGTCACAGATGGATACAAACCTCCAACCTTAAATGGAGCTGAAGTTCCCAGAAGCAAAATGTCAGAAGATCAGAAACGTGAGTTCAAAAATCATCACAAGGCCAGAACAATACTTCTAAATGCTATATCATACAACGAATACGAAAAGATCACCAACAGAGAGACGGCTAAAGATATACTTGACTCTCTGAAGATGACCCATGAAGGAAACTCCCAAGTCAAGGAGACGAAGGCTCTGGCGTTGATCCAGAAATATGAAGCCTTCAAGATGGAAGATGACGAAGCTATAGAAGCTATGTTTTCCAGATTCCAAACTCTTATTGCAGGTCTTAAAGTGCTAGACAAGGGATATACGACTGCAGATCATGTTAAGAAGATTGTCAGAAGTCTGCCAAAGAAATGGAGACCAATGGTTACTGCTCTGAAGCTATCAAAGGATCTGAACAACATCAGCCTTGAAGAACTTGTTAGCTCTCTCAGAAGTCATGAGATAGAACTAGAGGAGGATGAGCCTCAGAAAAGGAACAAGTCAGTGGCGCTGAAGTCCAGACCTGAAAGACGGAAGTCAGACAGAACCAAGGCTCTTCAAGCAGAAACTGCAGACACTGATGACTCTGAACCTGAAGACTCTGATGATGAAGAAGAGCTGTCTCTACTAACCAGAAGAGTTAAGCAACTCTGGAAAAGAAGGAACAACAACAACTTCAGAAAATCAAGACCCAGAGGGGATAGATCAGAGTCAACTTCAAAAGGTAAACCTAATAAAGATATTACCTGTTTTGAATGTAAAGAAACAGGTCATTATAGAAATGAATGCCCCAAGCTGAAGAAAGATAACTCTAAGAAAGAAAGCTTCAAGAAAAATGCCTTCAGAACAAAGAAAGGATTAATGGCCACCTGGGACGATAGTGAATCAGGATCATCAGAATCTGACTCTGATGAACAAGCCAACGTAGCATTTATGGCTACCACATCCAGCAGCTCAGATGAAGAATCTGAAGAGGTATTTTCTGAACTTTCTAGATCTGACTTAGAATCATGTTTATCAGAAACTCTTACCTCTCTTCAGAAATTAAAACAAAAAGTTAAAAGCATTAAAGGTCTTCTTAAAGCAAAATCTGAAGAATGTAGTGAACTTGAGACAACAATTCTAGCACATGAAGATACAATCAAATCTTTAACGTTAGAAAGAGATGGAGCTAAAACAAAAAGCTTAGAATTAGAAGAAGTGTTGTCTCAAGCACCACAAACTTCAAATGAAATTATTTATAAGTATGAAGAAGCCTTTCAACAATTTCTGAAGAATGGGATAAATAGGAGTATTATGGCATCCATGATTTATGGAGTAGGTCAGAATAATAAAAGGGGAATTGGGTATGATTCTGATTCTGATAAAACTTCTACCAGTAACCAAATTAAATCGCCTTTCTCATACCACTACACACACACACAAGAACACAAATTTAAAAATGCTAGAAGACCCAAAGTTGTAAGAAACTCTGGGAAAACTAATCTGAAAGGACCCAAGAGATTCTGGGTACCGAAAGATAAGATTATCTATGTTGCAGATATCCTATGCAGCAAAGTTCAGACACCAGTCATGGTACCTGGACTCTGGATGCTCGCGACATATGACGGGAAGAAAGTCTATGTTCCAAAGCCTGGAACTTAAAGACGCTGGCTTTGTAGGCTTCGGAGGAGATCAGAAAGGAAGGATCAGAGGCTCCGGAACTATTGGTAATGGTACTCTTCCCTCTATATCTGATGTTCTTTATGTAGAAGGATTAATGCATAACTTGTTATCCATAAGTCAATTAAGTGATAACGGTTATGATGTAATCTTTAATCAAAAAACGTGTAAAGCCATTAGTCAGAACGATGGCTCTGTCCTTTTCACAGGCAAGAGGAAAAACAACATTTATAAAATAAATCTTTCTGATTTAAAAGATCAAAATGTTAAATGTTTAATGTCAGTTCACAAAGAGCAATGGGTATGGCATAGACGCTTAGGCCACATTAGCATGAGAAAACTTTCTCAGCTAACTAAACTTGAGTTAGTCAGAGGCTTACCTAAACTGAAGTTTTCTTCAGATGCTCTGTGTGAAGCTTGTCAAAAAGGAAAGTTTTCAAAAACATCTTTTAAAAAGAAAAATGTTGTTTCTACCTCCAAGCCTCTGGAGCTTCTTCACATTGACTTATTTGGTCCTGTGAAAACAGCATCAGTCAATGGAAAGAAGTATGGACTAGTCATTGTTGATGATTACAGCCGCTGGACATGGGTAAAATTCCTAAAGCACAAGAGTGAGTCTCACTCTGTATTCACCAGTTTCTGTTCTAAAGTGCAAAAAGAATTTGACTCTAAAATTATTAGAGTCAGAAGTGATCATGGTGGAGAATTTGAAAATAAAGATTTTGAAGAATTATTTGATTCTAATGGAATATCCCATGATTTCTCCTGCCCTAGAACTCCATAACAAAATGGAGTTGTAGAGAGGAAGAATAGGACACTCCAAGAAATGGCCAGAACCATGATCAATGAAACAAATGTAGCAAAGCACTTTTGGGCAGAAGCTGTAAATACAGCGTGTTACATTCAGAATAGAATCTCTATTAGACCTATTCTGGATAAGACTCCCTATGAACTGTGTAAGGGAAGAAAACCCAACATTTCATATTTTCATCCTTTTGGATGCATTTGCTTTATATTAAATACTAAAGAACATCTGAACAAGTTTGATTCCAAAGCACAGAAAGGTATTATGTTAGGATACTCAGAACGCTCTAAAGGCTACAGAGTATACAACACAGAAACCAAAATTGTGGAGGAATCAATTCATGTTAGATTTGATGATAAGCTTGACCCTGAAAAGTCAAAGCTAGTTGAAAAGTTTGCAGATTTAGAGATCACTCTGGTAGAATCTGAGAAAACTCCAGAAGCAACTGTCACTCCAGACTCTGAAGAAATTAAATCTCCAGAAATTCCAAGGAAAGTCAAGAGTCGTAGCAACGTATCTGAAGATTTGATTTTGGGAAACAAAGATGAACCTGTTAGAACCAGATCTACCTTCAGAACTTCTGAAGATATTCCTCTGGGACTAGTGTCTCTGATTGAGCCTACGTCCTGTGATGAAGCTCTTCAAGATAATGATTGGGTGGCAGCTATGCAAGAAGAGTTAGATCAATTCTCCAAGAATGATGTCTGGGATCTCGTTCCTAAACCCAGAGGCACTCATGTCATTGGAACCAGATGGGTTTTCAGAAACAAACTGAACGAGAAAGGAGAAGTTGTCAGAAACAAAGCACGACTGGTAGCTCAAGGTTATAGTCAACAAGAAGGTATTGATTATAATGAAACTTTTGCTCCAGTCGCAAGGTTAGAATCTATTCGTCTTCTTGTATCATTTGCTATTAATCACTCTATAAAATTATACCAAATGGATGTCAAGAGTGCATTTCTAAATGGTTATATTTCAGAAGAAGTGTATGTAAATCAACCTCCTGGTTTTGAAAACTCAAATTTTCCAGAACATGTTTTCAAACTTAAGAAATCCTTATATGGACTTAAACAAGCTCCCAGAGCTTGGTATGAACGCTTAAGTAATTTTCTTCTGGAACAAAATTTTATCAGAGGGAAAGTTGATTCTACACTCTTCTGTAAAAATCATAAAAATGATCTCATGATATGCCAAATTTATGTTGATGACATTATTTTTGGTTCTGCTAATATCTCTGTTTGCCAAGAATTTTCTAAGTTAATGCAGGCAGAATTTGAAATGAGTCTAATGCAAGAACTAAAGTTCTTTCTGGGAATTCAAATCAATCAAACTCCAGAAGTCACGTACATTCATCAAAGCAAGTACATTAAAGACGTTCTAAAGAAGTTTGATATGTCTGAATGCAATTCTGCAAAGACTCCCATGCATCCAACTTGCATTCTGGAGAAGGAAGAGGTAAGCAACAAGGTTTGTCAGAAGCTCTATCGAGGTATGATAGGCTCTCTTCTCTATCTGACTGCTACTCGTCCTGATATTCTCTTTAGCGTCTGTCTTTGTGCCAGATTCCAATCAGATCCTAGAGAATCTCATTTAACAGCTGTTAAGAGAATTCTTAAGTATCTGAAAGGAACTCCTAACCTGGGCCTGATGTATGAGAAAACATCAGAGTATAGGCTTTCTGGTTATTGTGATGCAGATTATGCAGGAGATAGAATAGAACGAAAAAGTACATCTGGAAATTGCCAGCTTCTGGGAAACAATCTAATCTCCTGGGCTAGCAAAAGACAGTCAACTATCGCTCTATCAACTGCAGAAGCAGAATATATCTCAGCATCACTGTGCACAACTCAGATGCTCTGGATGAAACATCAGCTAGAAGATCTACAAATCTTTGAGAGTAACATTCCTATCCTTTGTGATAATACTGCTGCTATTTGTTTGAGTAAGAATCCCATTTTGCATTCCAGAGCCAAACACATAGAAATAAAACATCATTTTATTAGAGACTATGTTCAGAAAGGGATAATAACGCTGAAGTTCATTGATACAGAACATCAATGGGCAGATATCTTTACTAAGCCTCTAGCTGAAGATAGATTTCGTTTCATCTTAGAAAATCTGAACATTAAAAATTGTCCTGAGTAAAATTTGGCTCTGAACATGTAAAATGAGACTCTGATAAAAACAAATATACTTCTGCCTCTGACTCTGATACTTCTACCAAGTTAAGAAGATATCTGAGTTAGAAATCTTCAGAAATCCTTTGGTATTCCTGAAGATCAGAAACATCAACACGTGGGGAACATGCGTCTAACTCTAGAACTTCTAGACAGCTGTCAAAAGAAATCAAAGGTCAGAACGCTTGAAATCTCCTTGAGCAGTGTGCTTACTGTTGGGATTAGACATTCATTAATGAGCTGTAATCATTCTTCCCCCAAACGTGCTATTTTGGTTTTTGTGCTAACGCTGGTATGTGTGTCGTTTTGCATGTGTTTTTACCCTTAGTATATAAACACTTTTCTCACATTTCACACACTTATCACTCTCACTCACTCTTAAACCCTAAACCCTCTCTCGAAGTTTTCTCTGCAACCTTCTCAGTTCTTCATCCTCTTCATCAATCTTCGTCATGAATCCTCAAGAACAAGCAGTTTTTAACTTCTCCCAACAAATGGAAGCTGCTTCTAACCCCCAAACCTCAAACACTCAAACACCCATGGTTGTAGATGTTACCACGACCCCAGTTTACAAAGAACCTCACATTTTGGAACGTGAACAACACATTCATCTTTCAACTCCCTTTGAAGGTTTGGATGTACTGTGTGAATCGCTGGTGGATTTTGAGAATTTGAAAAGAAATGGCGTTGATTTAACTGAAGATCTTCGCAAGCAAGGGTGGGAAACCTACTTCAACAGATTGTATGGTCCAATCTATCCTCTTCTGGTGAAAGAATTCTGGAGATGTGCAGATGCTGATGATGAGTTCATCGTTTCTTTTGTTCTGGGAGTGAAGATCATTATCACAGAAGCGTCTATTGCTTCTTTGCTGAATATGGAAAAAGCTGGAGGTAAAAGGATTTACAACATTCCTCCAAGGTCCAAGCGCATCACAGAAGTCATTAACCCTACAATCTTCAAGGCAAATGTTGAAGGAAACCCATCTAAGAACAAGGAGCTTCATCAGAACCTCCGAGTTTGGCTGAAGATTATTCTGGGAACAATCCATCACCGTCCAGCCTCCAACTCTTCAGATTATATTAATGCTGATCAGAAATGCATCCTCTACTGTATTCAGAAGGGTATTCCAATCAACCTCCCTGTTCTCCTCTTCAGATATCTGAGGGATTCAGTCAGAGAAACAAGGAATAATATGAAGCCCAGATCCTACATTCCTCTGGGTAGATTGCTCTCTGACATCTTCATTGAGCATGGGCTGGTAGATGCTCTGGAGAAGACCAGATGTATGGATGATCTGGCAATTGACGTTGGAAAGCCTCTGAATGCCAAAAATCTGAGGAGTATGGGAATCATCAAGGACATCAGAGTCAAGCCCACTATGAATGTAACCTGGGAAGCTCTGAAGGATCAGAGGAAGATGCCTCATGGCCTTGAAAGGTTCTTCAAGAATGAACCCAGAGATGCCATTGCTATCTACCTTCAGGATCGTCTGGATGAAGGCATTGATATCTCTGATTTTCGCCTAGAAGACTGTCTGGACTCTGTAGAAGATCTGGTCAGATACAAAAGAGGCCTTTCTGAGAAGAAGATAGCTGAGGAAGCAAGGAAGGCAAAGAAAGCCAGAATTGGAGAAACCTCTGGCACCAAAGCTTCAGCACCTCTGAATGTCTCCTCTGGTAAGTCCATTCCTCCTGTCTCTTCTGAATCTGTAATGGCTTCCTCTAACCCTCTCTCCTCTCAACCAATATATACCACCGCTGAAATACCACCTTCTACCATCAGAACCTCTCAACCTCCACCTGTTCTAAAAATTGCCCGTAACTTCACAACAACCTCTGACCCTAATCAACTATATCACCACAGCTCTTCATCATCCTCTGAGTATGAATCACCCCCTTACCTTTCCCCTTCTTCTGACCAAGAGTTCTCTGATCATGAGTCCTCTGATCAAGAACACTCTGACCCAAACTCCCCAACAATAGCTGAAATTTATGCTAAAAATTTCGCCCCACAAACTCAAACACAAACTGAAGTAACCTCACCCCTCCGAACTTCTATTCCACAACAAACAACCACCATCTCCTCTGAAAATCAAACCTCACTTCCACCACAAACAACCACCACACCCTCTGAAACCCAAACACCTGTGATTCAACCATCTGAACCTTATATCACTCCACCACTTATTCCCGCTGTACCTGAACCAGACTCTGACCCCTTAGATGTAAACCCACTCTATGCTTCTTCCCCAGATTCTGAACTTCAACCAGAAGCAGAATCTGAACCCCAGCCAGAACCAGAAACTGAAACTCCCTCTCTAAATCTCAGCTCCCCAAACTCTCCAACTAATACTCCTGAACCTGAACCTGAACCTAAAATTATCACACCTACCCTTGAGGAGGCCATTATACAGGTTGCAGAATCCTCAGTCCAGAAGATCAAGTCTCTGGCTAAAAATTCTGAAGTCAGTGATGATCCTAAATCTGTTAGGACACACTGGAACAGAGTTATTAGTTGGATGACCTCTGAGTCTTATAGGCTGAAGAGTATCTCTGAACAAGTCAGAAATGGCTACATCAGAGACTCTGAGGAAAGACTCCAAGAGAGACTGGCTAGAGAAGCTGAGGCCAAGAGATTAGAGGAAGAGAGACTGGCTAAAGAAGCTGAGGCCAAGAGATTAGAAGAAGAAAGATTGGCTAGGGAAGCTGAAGAAGAAGCTAAGAGATTGGAAGAAGAACGCCTGGCAAAAGAAGCAGAACTTCTGAGAATTCAGGAAGCTGAAGCCAAGGCTAAGGCAGATGCAGAAGCCCAAGTTGCTGCTGAAGCTGAAGCTCAGCAGGCTCTGATTCAGGGGGAGTCTTCCTCTGCGATCCCTCTGATTCTTAACACTCTGAAGGAGATCAAGCAAGATCAGAAAGAGATCAAGCAAGATCAGAGTGAGCTCCGGGCAAGGATGGACAAGCAAGACGCTCTGAATGAAAACCTCCAGAATATGTTTGCTATGCTACTACAGAGACTTCCTCCTCCTCCAAACCCTTAGGCACTTAGGATTTCTTTTGTTTGCCTAGTGTTTTTGCTTCTGTCTTTTCTTTTTTAGCTCTGATATTTCTGTTGAATCTGATGTTTTGACTGCTGCTTGCCTTTGTGCTTTTGTTTAATGAAGTGTTTTTCTCTCTATTTTTTATGTTTTATGCCTTTTTGATTATGCCAAAAAGGGGGAGAAATTATTAAATAGCTCTGATGAAAATTATGTCTAAAACCTTAAGCATTCTGCAACAATTATAGAAATAGTTCTAATAAAATTAGCTCTGATTAAATAATAGCTCTGATTAAATAATTCTAACATTAAATTAAGAAATTGCAGAAAGTTTTCAGAAATCTTATTGCTTGGAAAGCTCTGGTAAGAACTTCTGAACTCCCTAGTACTAACTCAGGGGGAGCTTTTGTTTATCTGATCTAATATTTTTCATGTTTCATCTGATAATTTTATTTGTTTTGTCATCATCAAAAAGGGGGAGATTGTAAGAACAAAAATAGTTCTACAATAGATTCCATGATTTTGATGATAACAAAGGATGAAACCAAAAATGGCACCCTAACGAAAAGTTTCTAAGTGTGCAGGGTTCTAAAGAAAGAAGAAATAAATCTGATGATGTCATCAGATGCACAACAAGATCAGATGCAAAATCTCAAGTATCAGAAGCATCTAAAGTGGAATCTCGTTTCAAGAAGCTCTGACTCTGGACAAAACTGCAAAGTATCAGAAGCATCTGAACATGAAGTAAAGTCTAGAAGCTCTGACTCTGAACAAATGCCTTCTGTAAATTCTGAAGTTATCAGCGCTTTCTGAACCTTCAAGAGATAACATCAGAAGCCAATTTCTCCAGATACACAAAGACTCTAATCAGAATTGTTAATCATGATGAAGTAACGTTTAAGCCAAGTTAAAGTTCTGCAAATGGATTTCCTCAATTAGAAAGAGACGTTAATCTCCTCTTCCAAGAGAAAAGATACTAATTGTGGTAAGTAGTCACTTCTAAGTGAAAAAGTCTACTGCAGAAGCTATTAATGGAATGGCGTAATTACATCTCAATATCCAACAGATTCAACGCTACTTCAACTCTACTTCAACTCCTATAAATAGAGAAGAAATCTCATTCAGTATACACGGAGAAATCACTAGCCAAAACTATACTGAAATCATATCACGCTCAAGAAAAACATCTTTGTTCTTCAAAGATTTTCACTAAGCTTTTGCTTATCAAGTGAAAAATTTGTTCTTAAGTTTGTAATATTTGCTTTCTTAGAAGCACTCTAGATTACACATCTTGTATCTAATTTTTATTTGATTTCCTCAAGTGACTCTTTGTAGTCTGTAGACTTGAGAGGACTAAGAGATTTTCTTCTCTCTTAGGGGTTGTTTGTAATCTTTCAAGATTAGTGGATTAAGTCCTTGTTGAAGGCGAAATCACCTTGGCCGGGTGGACTGGAGTAGCTTTGTGTTATAAGCGAACCAGTATAAAATCATTGTGTGATTTTCATTATTGCAAAAGCGCTTATTTTTCAAACAATTCAAACCCCCCTTTCTTGTTTCTCTCACCTTCAGATTTTCCATCCCCTGTGAATACGGACGCAGTTAAAAAATACTTCGTATAAATTGACCCGCTGGACGAGAAGAATAAAATAGTCCAGGCAAAAAAAGGGGCATCCCGGCGAACCAAAAACAGAAAAAGGTTCGGGCAAAAATTAGGGATATAAATGAAAATGTACACCCGGCAAGTCGAAAACCTGAGAAGGCGACTTGGGCAAAAAAGGGTATCCCGGTGGACTGAAAACCCGAAAGGGCGGTCCAGGCAAAAGAGGGATTAAAACGAACAACTGCGTCTAGCATGATCGTTCGCGCTTTGGTTAAAGCATCATGGAGAATACCCGGTAGGGATCAGTCAGAAACGTCTTGTTCAGAAGGCAGAAAGCATGGAGAGTCTGAGGACATATGGGGTGTAACTGAGTTGGAACTCGATGAGATCACGGGTTTCACATTGCCATTAGGATAGATTTTTCCTTTTGAGCGCAATTACCTCTTTTCAGGAATTGCTTCCTTTTGTATTGCTCATTTGAGCCGCACACTTTTTCAATCAATAAAATGCATATTCAGTCAAATAATTTTGTTTTTGTTTTTCATTACCGTTTTGATTGCAAAAACATCCAGATATTTTTGATAAAGAATTTTGCATTTTAAGACATACAGGTCCCTTCCAATGCATGCTTATAAGATTGAACTGGAAATCTTATTTGGAAGGTTGAGTGACCCAAGTGTTGAAATCTTGACACGCCTGGGGCACGGTTTTATCTAACGGTCTGTTTTGCAGGGATTGTTAGATATTCTTCACTCACTTGCAGGTTGTGATGTGGAAGCTGTTGTCAAAAACAAATCCCCAGAGAGTTCGCTCAGGAACGAATATGTGAAGGAAGGATGAAGACGTTGAGACGTACGACGATCCTTGATGGTAATCAAGAAGACTCTTCAAAATCTGAAGATTTGAAAGTGTGTAATTTCCCGCAGAGTCTGATCAGGGGCAAAGCAAGTTAGAGAACGGTAGAGGACGACGAGAGACGTCCGACGACCCTTGAAATTAATCAAGAAGACTCTTCAAAGTCGGAAGATTGGAATTTCTGTATAAATCCCAGGAGTACGTTTCTCGTCGAGCGTGGAGCGATTGGGAATACAAGATGATGGAGCAGAAAAGGTCCAGACGAGTCTGGGAATTCTCAAAAGTGGAAAGCTGATACGAGATTGGGAGGTAGATACCGTGGTTCGATGAGTCGATGGGTGTTCTGTACCAACTATTCTCATTTCCCAGCTAGGTCTCCAAGCAGAATCGTAGGACTAGCTCCCCAGCAGATCCAAGGTCTGTGGATTTCTCCAGCCGAGTCAGGATGGTTGTCCCCGACGGGTTTACGATGGTGTTTCCTCAGCAGCCAGGCCTGAAGGTTGCTATTCCCCGAGTGGAGCGGGTTCAAAGAAATATATCTCCAGCAGTTCCCCGAGTGGAGCGGGTTTCAAAGAAATATATCTCCAGCAGTTCCCCGAGTGGAGCGGGTTCAAAGAAATATATCTCCAGCAGTTCCCCGAGTGGAGCGGGTTTCAAAGAAATATATCTCCAGCAGTTCCCCGAGTGGAGCGGGTTTCAAAGAAATATATCTCCAACAGTTCCCCGAGTGGAGCGGGTTTCAATGAAATATATCTCCAGCAGTGTTCATCCTACCAGCGGATTGAACAAAGTCCCGTAGCGGACGGATTTTTGCATCACCAGCTGAGTTGATTCTACCTATGGGTTGCGCGGGCTGTCCCCAGCGGAGTAGTATTCGTTTCCCTAGCAGGGTCAGGATGGTTATCCCCAGCCGGTGGTAGAGTGATGCATCCCCAGTTGAGTCGGGAGATTGCTGTTTTCCCCAGCGGAGTATCTGTGAGCATTTCCCCAGTGAAGTCGTCAGGTATCTGTGAGGGTTTTCCGAAGCAGAGTCGGGATTGATATCCCCAGCAAGTCAAAGACTGTTGTATCCCCACAGAGCGTTGGTGGTGTTTATCCCCAGCGGTTTCTCGAGTAGGATTGGGTGCAAAGGAGGTTTCCCCAGCAAGGGTTGCCTATTTCCCAGCAGCAGTGCTTATTCCCCAGCAGGGTGGAATTGGAGTATTGGCGGAGTTCCTCAGCGGAGTGTCTCGTGCTCCCCAGAAGAGTCCCTTGAGGGGGATACTTTTTATGCATTCATCATGTAAAATAAAGCATAGCATATTGCATAGAAAAAATAATAATAAATCGCGTAGCATTTCCATCATTATGGAGCATTACGCAGAAAATATCAATCATGCATCATTGTTGCAAGCATAGAGCTAGTCTCAAGCCGTGGTTACCGTTTGAGAGGTGGTTGTGCCAGATGGTGAAGGTGTTACTCCGAAGAGTTTAGCCTCATGATTGGATCAGAGATGTACCCCAGTAGTGCGATACTGGAGGAAGTTTTTCCGTCGGGCCGAGATGGAAATAGAATCAGAGGACGTTACGCGATCAGCGCGATTCAAGCCGTGGTTACCGCTTGAGGATTTGGTTTTGCCGGACAATGAAGACGATACTCCGAGGAGTTCAGCATTGTGAGTTTGGAACAACAGTATTTCCCAGTCATCAGTAAGTGTCTGGTCGAGCTTTCTTTGGTGTCAGTAAACATCATCATTCGATGTCCAGTAAACGTCGAGTTATTTCCCAGTCATTGTTTAATGTCTGGTCGGTCATTGTTTGATGTCCTGTCAACATCATTGTTCGATGTCCTGTCAACATCCTTGTTTGATGTCCTGTCAACATCATTGTTTGATGTCCTGTCAACATCCTTGTTTGATGTCCTGTCAACATCATTGTTTGATGTCCTGTCAACATCATTGTTTGATGTCCTGTCAACATCATTGTTCGATGTCCTGTCAACATCCTTGTTTGATGTCCTGTCAACATCATTGTTTGATGTCCTGTCAACATCCTTGTTTGATGTCCTGTCAACATCCTTGTTTGATGTCCCGTCAACATCATTGTTTGATGTCCTGTCAACATCATTGTTCGATGTCCTGTCAACATCCTTGTTTGATGTCCTGTCAACATCATTGTTTGATGTCCTGTCAACATCCTTGTTTGATGTCCTGTCAACATCATTGTTTGATGTCCTGTCAACATCATTGTTTGATGTCCTGTCAACATCATTATTCGATGTCCTGTCAACATCATTGTTCGATGTCCTGTCAACATCATTGTTCGATGTCCTGTCAACATCATTGTTCGATGTCCTGTCAACATCATTGTTCGATGTCCTGTAAACATCATTGTTCGATGTCCTGTCAACATCATTGTTCAATGTCCAGTAAACGTCGAGTTTTCTCCCAGTCATCAGTCAGTGTCTGGTTGAAAATGTTACTCTGAGGAGTGTGGTACCATGACGTCAGATCAGCAGTGTTCCCCAATAGTGCGATATTGGAGGAAATGTTTCCGTCGGACAGAGATGGGAATGATATCAGAAGACGTTACGCGATCAGCGCGATTTCTGGGGTTCAAATGGAGAAAAGGAAATGTGGATACATTTTCTGGAGACGGGGTTCAAATGGAGAAAAGGAAATGTGGATACATTTTCTGGAGAACGGGGTTCATTCTGGCGATCGAGAGTTATCGTCAGGCGACTGGGGTTCAAACTGGAGATCGGGGTTCATTATGTTGGCAAGAAGGAGTGCTGAGGCATTTTCCGGGGTTCAAATGCAGAGGTCCGAGGATCGTTTGCGCGGAAAAACGTTCGGGGTTCAAGAAAATAAGAAAAAGAAGCAGAGAAACGTTCGGGGTTCAAGAAAATGAAAAAGGGCAGAGAAAATTTTGGGGTTCAAGAAAAGCAAAAGAAAAAGAAGAAAGAATAATAATCCCGAGCGGATGTGTGGTGATCAGACCATGGTTGTCCCTGTGTTACCATTTATTTTGGTATCCAGGTCGACGTTGTTCAGAGTTTGTTTCTTCGCCGATGCTGACAGGCGTTAATTATATCCCATCAGAGTGCAAATTGTTCGTCTGTTCTTGGTATTCAATCACTCTTCATCCTGATCATCCGAAAGCCGAGGCTATTTCGTATCGACAGGTTCACAGTGGATTGAATAGGGGCAGCTGTAACACCTCAAAATTTGCCCTCCTCTCTTGGGACTAGCATTAACATATTTGCATTTCATTTTAGGGCATTAGGCATTTCATATTGCATATCATATGGTTACATTATGCAAGCCATCTTCCCAAGTCTTAATCAGGAGATGAGGAAGTCAAAATGCAAGCCTAGGGTTTATTGACTGATCATTGGCCATCTGAGGATTGGGCTGTGAGATTAGGTTTTCATGATTCTCAATGGATGTTGGTCTTCATCTTGATTGTATTGATACATCATCATCATCATGGTTGGATGTCATCAGAAGATTGAAGAAGATTCCTTGAGATTAGGGTTTTGACCACTGGTCAACCCTAATCAGTTGCATTGGGCCAATCAGGGCATAATCAGGAGATGGGGTTTATGATGGTTGTGGGGTTCATTCTATGATTATATTGAGCTTATTGAGGCTAGGGTTTCACCCTTGAGCCATTTCAGTTGAAGAATGGGGCTCGAATTGATCTATGCATTGCCAGATTCATCTGTCAGATGAAAAGTCAACTGTGGTCAACTGTACATGATCTGATGGATTTGGAGGTGGAAATGAGTTGGATACACTTCATTCATGTTGGAACAAGTGTTATTTGACATCTCAAAGCTTAAGAATGAAGAAAATCAAGTCAGGACAAAAACTGCCAAAAATAGAAAGTGACTTGTAACTGAAGTTTCCAAAAATGGAAAGTTTTGGACCTCAAAGCCACGTGTCCAAAGAAGCTTCAAATGAAAATTTGTTCAACATGAAAGTTGTAGATCTTGTTCTCACCTTTCCAAAAAGTCCAAGAACTTGAAAATCCCATGTATGGTTGGAAAGTTATGGCTCAGTGAAATTCAAAAATGACCCGTAATCAGGAGGCCATAATTTCCGCATACTTTGTCCAAATTGCAAGTTCTTTATATGCACAAACTCCATTTGACATGTACTTCAAGGGTGAATCATTGGATTTTTCCAAAAATGGCCAAGGCAAAAAGTCACTTTTCAACTGGACAGCTGAATTGGACCAGGGGCAAAATTGTCCAACTCTCAAAATAATTGGAATTTTTGAATGGGACTTTTTTTCTACACCTCATAATTGGCATTTTAAATTTGTTGGAAGCGTCATTTTATGGCTAATGCATATGGTTTGGAAATTGGCTTGAAAAATGCAATGGATGAAAATGGACAATTACCATACACATGTGAATTTGAGATTTAAGCATCCAATGAAGTTGAAACAAGTTGCAATGGTTCACATATGATATTTAGAGGGTGTATGAGCTGTTAACAGGTGGCAATGAGCTGTATATGGAAATTACACTTTTGCCCTTATTTGCAAAATAACCACTTTCATTAACAAAACCATTTTTGCTAATTAACATGATTAGTGGATGATTAAGCTCACATACATAAACATAATCCCTTCCTAATCATAACAGAATGCACAATTACCAAGTTCAAATCTGAAAATCTCCAATTCTCCCAAAATTTCATCAAGAACATTGAACTTCAAATTGACAATTCTTCATCATTCTTCAACCAAATCACGAAATTCTTTTTGCATCAAACTCCTTGCATCATCTTCTACAACTGTTTGTGGTCTTTGGAGTGGAAGAGGCATTGGATCGTGACTGTAGCATGAGGAGCATCAATGGTGAAATGCGAATTTCATGCTCTAGAAGCAACATCAATTGAAACTGAACACACCTATCACCTTCCTCATCATTCTTGCTCATCTGTTTTGGACTAATTCACGCGAAGAACAGCTCCATCAACACTGCTATTGCCAGGTTTCAAGATTTTCGAATCTCTTGTTTTTCTTAATTGATATATGCGTTGTGAAGCCTGTTTATCATAGATCATGGATATGTGTTTGGTTTTGAGAATAGTGAACTGAGTAGGGAGAAATCTGGAAATGAAATTAGGAACGCAAACCCTAACGCGAGCGATTCGTGAGTTTTAGGAATTGTTAGGTTGATTGGAGTCCGTATTCATGTTCTACTTGCTCGTGCGATTCTAACGGATATTCACATGTCCATTTTAGTGAACTTTTGATGTTCTTCGTTTTTTTGCAAAATCTGGAGAAGTTCTTGGTCGAAGACGATGAACTGAGGCGTTTGATCTGAAAACGCGTTTGAATTTTCAAACTGGAGGTTTCCCGCTCCCGCCATAAAGAATTACCATAATGCCATTATTCAATTTAATTAATTCATTTAATTATTAAAAATTGATTAGGACCTTAAAAAATTCACCAAAAATAGGAGAAAAATCATAAAATTGTGGAGTTTTTTTCCTTGACTTTGTTGACTTGTGTAGAGGATTTTTGACCTATTGGTCAAAGTTGTGCTTGGTAGAAAAATCATTTGACTTAGGGTTTTCTCACATGTGTCCATTTTTGCTACACTTTGCCAATTGATTCATGAAATGCACATAATGTTAAAGAAATTCTTGGCAATTTTTGTGGTGATTCTTGACTGGTTGATGTTCATTTATATGTAAATTTCATGCATTTTTGATACCTGGTCATGTAGTTATGAATTTTGGAACTTAGGTGTGACAATTTGTGTCACACCTCTTGATGTCAATTTGCTGGAATTATTTGAGTGACCTATACATTTTGAAATTGATTGAAATTTTGCATGATGCTTAGTTAACATGTTAGGAAGCTATGAGAATTTTTGTGGAATTTTACATTGCATTTTCAATTTGATTGTGATTTTTCATTTCTGTTGGTCACAATTGCAAGCTCATATGTTACATGTTGGTAGATTGATTGAGAAATGCTCACATTGTATTGTATGATCATGAAATTTGGCATGCTTGTAATAGACACATGTTAGGACCTCCCTGTTTTGGTCTCATCCATTTCTTTATTGTTTTCATTGAGTTATGAATTTTTGAAGTGGATGTATGCATTGATGTTGTGGTTTGAAGCATGAAATTGTGACTGTTTTTGTTGATTTTCATTGACATGGTTATATTTGCCCAATTGAGCTCAAATTTGACATGGTAGACCTTGAAGATCCCCTGTTTAGGTGTAATTTATTTGGGAATTTTTAGATTTGTTTTGGTATGGATTTGAGTGCAATAATTCTGTTTGCATGTTTGATGCTTCATTTGAACCAATATGGATTGTTTTGTGCATAACATGAGCATAATGAATGATATAAACATGAGACCAAGGATGTTTGCTCTTGTTTGACTTTAATTTGAGTTTGGTTGGTGAATACCTTGCTGTTTAGGAATTTTTATTGCCTTTGGACCCTAGGCTTAGCCTAGTGGTCTAGTTGCTAATGTTTGCTTGATTTGTCAGGATCAAAGGCATAATGCACATGGAGAATGATCCAAATCAATTTTAATTGATGTTGTTGATGTTTGTACACTAACATAACATTGTTTTGTAGGTGGTGAAGCTTGGGCTTAAGCTTTGAGCTTGCTTTGTGTTGTGCATTGAGTTGTATAGATTGATTGATTGAACTTGTTGTTTATGTTGTCTGTCTGATTACTAACTGTGTTTGATTGTTTCCAGGTACTTTAGTTGCTCAGTTCCTTGTGAACTTTTGCTTTGCTTTGCTTAAGCAACTTGCATTGAGGTATAGCTTCCTAAACTTCATGTAGTCTGGAGACCCGGCTGTTACCGGGCCGGGCAAATGTCTGAAGTCCTCCTTAAGAGGCAATGCTTGTGTATGTTTATTTTTAAGCCCAAGCAGGTGAAAGTCCTTTAAATAAGGCAATTGGTGGAAGGTAGGGATATGCAGTCTATCCCCCACTATTCTGTGAGTCTTCTCCTTGCTCCCATTACATGGTTGTAGCATTGAGATCAAAAGCCCAAGATCCTGTGCAGTGCACATTGTGTCAGAGTCTTCGAGTATAGAAGGGTTCCCCTATTCTGGACCCATGCTCATTTGTTAGAAGCTCTCCCTGGTTAGGGATAAGAGCTGTGAGGTCTTATCCTCACTTCATCCTTTCATCTGCTTCACCTTAGCCTCGTAATGGCAAGGTTAAGAGCAAACACAGCCTGTACAGACGACTTGCTTAGGCAGTCAAACCTATTGATTGAGCCCCCTTGTTTGGCTATAGTGGGTGCTATGTGGATATCTGATTGACATGCTTGTTTGAGATGCCTGTTCTCATCTGCTGTATGCTTGTTTGTTGTTTGCTTGTGTATTTGCTTCTTTCCTGGTTAGGATAGTTTGCTTATGCAAGTAGGATAGAAACCTGAACTTAGGGCGACTTTGCATGACAACATCTAGGCTCGAGTCGTAGTCTCCCTAGTGTCGTGTCTTCCCCCGGTTTCTGGTTAGCAATTCAGTCCCTTTCAGGGGAACTACATCGCCCTGATCCTTGTTCCAGACGAGGTATGTAGGCAGGTGGTCGTGCGAGACCACTCCGGGCAACCTTTTTCTTTTTTGCGTGTGTTTAATTGTTATCTGACTGTGTGTTTTGGTTCGGATGCCGACGTAAGCCCAGTGATTGGCTGTCGGGCTCCACGTTTGCCGTTTTGAGTGTGTTTTGGTTCGGATGCCGACGTAAGCCCAATGATTGGCTGTCGGGCTCCATGTTTGCCACCTTTGTTGGTTTGATTGTTTTGTGTTGTTTGGCGTGCGTAAGCCGAACTACAGTGGCTCTGATTCTTGTTCCAGACAAGATATGTAGGCATAAGGTGCGATACCTTATCGAGCCCGTTTCTCTTAACCCCACCTGCGTTCCCTGTGTGTGTGTGTGATGTTTAGCAACCTTTTCTTTATTCTAGGACGTGGATCCCGTCGAGTACGACGGACGTGAGGGGTGCTAATACCTTCCCCTTGTGTAACCGACTCCCTTACCCTTTCTCTTTGGTCGCAAGACCATTTCCTTTCCAGGTTTCTCTGAGCGTTTCCTTTCCCTATCTTGGGATAAATAACGCGCAGTGGCGGCTCTGTGTGTGTTTTATTTTGAGTCTCGCCGGTTGATTTTTCGCAGGATGCGACAACTACATGAAGATTAAGGGATATACCTCAATGCAAATTGCTTATACAAGCAAAGCAAAGCAAAAAGTTCACAAGGAACTAAGCAACTAAAAGCACCTGAAATAGTCAAGCAGATGTTAGTATGCAACTCAAATCAAAGCAAAAGGAAACAGACATTAACAGTTAGTCAGAAGCAAATGAACGTGTAAGGCACAAGGCTCAAGGCTTGAGAGCCAAGCCACCTACAAAACAACAAGTTAAACAATGATATTCAAGCAAACTCAATCAAAAGAATTAGCCTCATTGGTCACTTGTTGGTCAACCTGAAAACACAAGCTCAAAAGTGAGTAACAGGACCACTAGGGCAAGCCTAGGGTCAAAAGAGAATGAAAAAGTCAAAACAGCAAAGGGCAAGCATTCAAAATCATGTTTAATCAATCAAGAAACAATTCCAATTGGGTTCACATTCATATCAATCACTATCATCATTTCATGAACAGTTTAAGTCAAAGCATTGCAAACAGAAGCTCATAGGAGTCAACAGAAAGACTTGCATCAAAAGTCAATTCAAACATTTCCAAAAATTACCAAATAAATCATGATCAATCCTAACACATAGCATGGTAATCATGTCAAATTTCATCTCATTTGGACAAGTGGAAGGCAGTTAATGAAAATCAGAAAGTCAAAGCAATTTTGAACATGCCCAAAGAAGTCAACCAAACATGCATCAACTTGAAAAATTCATAAATCAGAGATGGCATATGATAAATGAATGGGACTAAAACCATGGCAAAGCTTAGGATGTCTAGCATTCACATGTAAAATTTCATGATCATCCAATAAAGTATGAGAATTTCACAAATGAAATGGCAACATGTATCACATAAGGTCAACATTTTGGTCAAACAGGGGATAAAATCTCAAACAAATGGAAAATGGCACAAATAATTCCAAGAAAAATCATGTGCAAACTAGACATACAAGAGTAGGTTCATGCAAAATTTTAGATCAATTGGATGTCAAGAAGCATGGATACTGTAATACCCCAAAATTTACCCTTCATTTTTTCCAAAAAAAAAAAAAAAAAAAAAAAATTTAAATAAATAATTAAAATATAACAAATTATTTTGGACTTGGGTCTCCCTCATTCCAAGCCCACAAGTCCACGAAAATCAGCTATAAATATAAGAGTTTCAGTAGGGTTTCAGACACTTGGAAATTCCCTGAGAAATAGACTTGGAGTTCACGTGGAGTTTCAAACCTAGGAACTACTCTGCAGCAACCTTCGGGCAGCCCTGAGAAGTTCATTCCGCCTCGCGCAAACCCTAAACGTTACTTCGCCAATCCGGCCTTGCCTTCCAATTTTAACAGGTCTCTCATCAGGTATGCCTCTGTTCCTATTACTCTATGCCTCGGGTTGAATACTGAATATATGAGGTAACCTCAGGCTTGGCCCACAGGGTTATATTTGTGTATGAATATGTGATTTATGCCTTGACTGTTTAACAATTTCGTTTAAATGCCATAGGATCTGGAATCTTTAACATCGTGCAGGTACCAATGGGAAATCCAAATCCCGCAGGTGCTCGCTAGCCGCTTCGCTAGGCGAGCATGCAGCGAAGCTTCGCTAGGCTTTCGCTAGGCGAAGCAGTCGCGAATGTGACAGTATCTGCTTTATTCCGTTTTGTTCTAACCTGTTCTTTGTGTTGCCATGGCCTTGTTATCTTTTGATTTCATCCTGTTTGCCTAACCCCTTTTGTTGAGTTTTTGTGAGGGCTCACATATTCTCGTAGGGATACCCTCCGGAGGTTTATTCCGATTTCCCGTACTGATTGGTTTTCTTTGATGGCATCAGCTTGGGAGAATCTCAGGGTCGCTTATCCTTTAATTGCTGTAACTTCGGATCTTGATCCGTGTGGTATTTTACTTCTTCCCTTTTATTTCTACTGTTTCTTAGCTGGAAGACCTCGATAGGAGGCAATGTTTGAGCCCCTTGGTGGCATTTTTTCTATTTCAAGATATATGTTTTGTGTGATGTGATTGTTTCCCCATAGGATGCGAGGCTTCGCATAGCCTCCCGTTTGCATGCCAATTTAGGTAGCACTGTTCCTCCGCCTAGGACTTCCTCTTTGCATGCGCGTTCCTACAACGCAAACAAAACCTAAAACCCAAAGCAACACGTTTACTCCTTCTACTACAGGCGAGTAAGTCTCCAAAGGTCGAGCATCCGGTAGATTGCGTAGTAACGTTGTTCACCCCGTAACATAATCCATAACCCCGTAGTTAGTCGAACTACGGCTTGCTCTGATTCTCATTCCAGATGAGATACGTAGGCATAAGACGCGATGTCTTAGCGAGCACAATTACCCCCAACCCGTAGGTCAGCCGAGCTACGAAGACTCTGATTCTCATATTCAGATGAGATACGTATGCAGTGGATGCGACATCCGCGCGAGTCATTTCTCTTAACCTTTTTAGTAAATAGCACATTAGGCAAAACCACACCCTTTAAACAGAAACCGCATAAGTGGATCCCGTAGAGTACTACGGATGCGTAGGGGTGCTAATACCTTCCCTTCGCATAACCGACTCCCGAACCCAAGATTTGGTTGCGAGACCTTGTCTTTTTCTTTCCTATTTTCAGGTTTACTTCGAGCGTTTCCTTTCCCTCCTTTGGGATAAATAACGCACGGTGGCGACTCTCCTGTCTTTTTTCTTCGCCGGTTGTTTTTTTTTTCGCACTGTATTTTTTCAGGTTGCGACAGCTGGCGACTCTGCTGGGGACTTTAGAAGTTGACCTCTTGCTGGTCCATCTTCCCTAAGCGAGTCCCTCCTAGCTTGTGTGTTTTCTTGTTTATTGAGTGTTCATTCTTTTGTGCAGTTACTTATTTGCCTAATTGCATTCATGTACATATGTTTGCTGTATCTGCTGCTGTTTGTTTGTTTGTTGGGATGGGGTGTTCTACGAGAGATAAGCCCATTACCCAGGCTTGAGTGTACACACAGGTTTTAGAGTGGATGTTCATGAGGCTTGCGTGGCATGTTGCTGCGTTAAGTCGTTCGTGAAGAACCACACCCAGACGAGGTTTCTCTTGGATATACTATGTCCTACGGATGTTCCGTAACGACATAATATTCCCCTAGAAATTGTCGACTCTGGTGACCATTTCCCGAGAACTCAGTCGAGGCCTCTCCTCCGAGACGTGATTATGTTAGCTCTGGTGGGCGCATTCTCGCTGATCAATCCGAGGACCCCGAGACTGGGAACTTGCTTTAGGATGTCCTGTTGAGGGGAGTCAGTGGAGGTCTTTTATTCCGTAATAATGTCAAACCTTCAATGGTAAACGTATTATTCGCGACTGAAGGGCTGAAGTTGACGAACTTCTGTTCTTAGAACCTACCAGTGAGGGGCGGGCTAAATTCAGGAAACCTTAACCTCCAACCAACCCGGTTTTCTGGAGCAGTGCTTTGATCTCGTATTATATTCCTCAGTGGTTTTCTCTTCAGACAGTGTAACCTGACAAATGCTCAAGCAGATACAGCAATCCTGATTGACACGCCGCTGCATTGCATTCACATCATCACATCATTTGCATTCATATCATTTAACACATGTTTATCCATTTCTAGGGGGTTTACATCTTCTTCTTGATTCCGGTCGGGGTTTTTCCTGGTTCTCTTAAGATGGATATTGGCAGAAAGAGACTCGTCGCCTACAAGTTTCCGGTGGTCTGTTTGGAGCCCATCCAACAACTGATGAAGTTAATGGATCCTGGTTCTCTAGAAGGATTCCGAGAGGATTACGGTTTAATTCTAAGTTTCGTCGCGGTTCTTTCCAAAGATCAACATGATGCTCTCTTCACACTACTGCAGTTCTATGACCCTCCATTGAGGTGCTTCACATTCCCGGATTATGTTTTGGTCCCTACTTTGGAGGAGATTGCCAGTTTTCTCAGAATTCCCATCAAGTCACAGTTGCTATTCTACAGCTCGGAGTGTCTGCCCGATCTCAGCATGGTTGCTTCAACCACATATTTGAGGGAATCAGTTTTGAAGGCTAATATGTGTCAGAAGGGAGAAGTTAACGGTTTTCATCTGAGTTTCTTATTGGGAGAAGCAAAGAAGAAGCTTGAAGATGGTGACCAGAGGGGTTTCAATGCTGTGTTGGCTCTTTGTGTGTATGGGATTGTCTTGTTCCCTAATGTCGCCAAATTTATAGACGTAGATGCCATACGCCTCTTCGTGTTGGGAAATCCAGTGCCGACCTTGCTGGGAGATTTCTTTCATTCAGTGCACCACAGGAATAAGAATAGAAAAGGAGGATTGTTGAATTGTTGTGCGCCTTTGTTCTATAAGTGGTTCAGTTCTCACCTACCCAAGTCAGGAGCATTCATTGATGTCAAGGACTCGTTGAGTTGGTCAAAGAGATTGATGGGGTTGAGAGCTGAAGATATTTCTTGGTGGTCTGACCGGAGTTTGCTTCGCGCAGATATTATTCACAGTTGTGGGAACTTCCCGAATGTTCCGTTGGTAGGAAGAAAAGGAGGAATCAACTATAATCCTTCTCTTGCAGTTAGACAGTTTGGATATGCCTTAAGAACTCCGCCGGCGGAAAAGGATGTGGAAGAGTCTCTGTTTTTCCATTCTTCGCCTGATTTGACGGTATCCCGTAAGGCAGCTGAGGCCTGGCTCAAGGTGATCAAGAAAGGAAGAATTGTTCTTGGGAAAGGAGATTGTAGAGCTTACCCTCAGTATGGAGAATGGCTTCAAGGAAGAATCGAAGAGTTTGGTCTACCGTTTCCTATTGAAGAACCCTTGTATTCACCTACTCTCGAGCAGTCAGCAACGGTGAGCCGAGAGGAGTATGACAAGTTGAAGAACACCACGGAAGGACTTCAAATCGAGAACTCGGAGTTAAGGGAGAAATTGCAAGACTGTATGCATCGATTCCATGAGTCAGAATATCAGAAGGAGGAAGCCGAAAGGAAATTTGCTGTGGAGGTGAATTTCTTCAGGAAGACAGACGAAGCCTTGAGATCATCCAGTTCTGAGTTAAGGCGAGTCAAGCAGCAGTTAATGGATGCTCGTGGTAAATTAGCTGGGTGGCAAGAGCGATGGGATGCATTTTCAACTTCTCGGAAGACAAAGGAGGAAGAGACGGTGGCTGAACTGACTGGTCAGATAGAGAAATTGAAGACTTTGCTGAAGGGGAAGAACCATGAGCTGCTGTGTACCCGATCAACTAATGGTTATATCACAGATCAACTCAATGAGGCTCAAGGATATATCGAAGAACTCAAGACGCTGGCAAGTTTGAAGAAATCCAGACTTGAAGAGGTATTTGGAGAAGATGATGGGAATTACTACAGAGAACACATCAACGAACTGGATAGGATCATTCGCAAGAGGAATCTGCTTATCCGGCGTTTGACAGAATCTCCAGAGCATCCTGACACGGTGGCGCTACTGGATGAAGTGAGGAACGGTCCTTATGGGTTGCATACAGGAGGCTGATTTCTGATTTGCTTGTTCCTCTCTTTACTTACTGCTTTGGTGTTATGTAGTGATGATCCACAGGCTTGTTGTGGAGATCCTCCTTTGATGTATTTTTGGCTAAGGCCCTTTCCTTGAACTCATTTGTATGATGGTTTCCCTTTATTACATCTTGATCTCATAAGTTTATCCATGACTCGGCCTTCTTGCACTACCCACCTGATGTGAGACTGGAATCAAGGGGGTAGAATACCTTTTGGAATTGATAAACATGTCATTACATTTACATATTCATTGTCATATCTTGCATAACAGGTACCGCTGCGGTGTTCTCATATTGTTTGGTGTTCCATTAGCAGGATAGCTGACTCAGGCATTCACCGATACGGTACCCGGAGGAATCAACAGAGAGCAATGGAAGGTGTACAAGCAGAGCTCGCTGAGATGAGGGCCCGCATGACCCAATTCATGGATGTGGTTCAAGGGGTGGCTCAGGGACAACAAGAGCTCAGGCAGATAATACAAGGGAATCCCCCTGCTCAACCAGAGACAGTGACTGATCCTCCAGCTGGAGAGGTTAACGGACCCAGTGGACCAGGGCCTATCCCGATCCCGCACGCCAACCCCGGTCAACAGCCCGTTCATGATGATCAGGACGATCAGTTTCCCCCACTTCAGGAAGACTTTGGCATGGGTCATGGCGTAGACCCCATGTTCAGGAGATTGGAAGAGAGGTTGAAGGCAGTGGAAGGACAGAATCCTTTGGGAGTAGACGTTGCTGACTTAGGGCTGGTCCCAGGTGTGAGAGTGCCACCGAAATTCAAAGTCCCGGTCTTTGACAAGTACAAGGGCAACTCTTGCCCCAAGACTCACGTGCAAGCCTATTTCCGTAAAATGGTTGCATACTCTGATGACGAGAAGCTACTTATGTACTTCTTCCAGGACAGCCTAGCTGGGGCATCCTTGGAATGGTATATGAGGCTGGACAAAGCCCACATCCGTTGCTGGAGGGATTTGGCGGAGGCCTTCGTGAAGCAGTATCAGTATAATGCAGACATGGCTCCGGACAGAACTCAACTTCAGAATCTGTCTCTTAAAAGCAATGAGTGCTTCAGGGAATACGCTCAACGCTGGAGGGAGACAGCTTCCCGTGTTCAGCCCCCTATGTTGGAGAAAGAAATGGCCAACATGTTCATGAATACGTTGCCTGGACCTTATCTGGAGCGTCTGGTGGGGTGCAATGCTTCCAACTTTGCTGATGTGGTCTCTACCGGAGAGAGGGTGGAGAATTACCTGAAGACCTGCAAGATCCAAAGTGGAGGAGGATCTTCGTCAGGGGTAAAAAAGTCGTTCGTTGGAGGGCATAAGCAGAGAGAGAGGGGAGTGAATTCTTTGGCTTCCTATCAGAACAGAGGTGTTAGAAGGAATAATTTTCAGAATTATCATCAACAACCGTATGTTGCGGCGGTGACCATTCCAGCTGCAGCGCCACTACAACAACAACCACCGCAGCGTCAACCAGCTCAGTATCAACAGCAGCAACAACCGGGTAACAGACCCGCTTATCAACAGAGACAAAGGATGATGGACCGGCGTTTCGACACTATTCCAATGTCGTACGCCCAGTTGCTTTCTAGTCTTCAACAACTACAGCTTGTGCAATTACGCACTCTGGCTCCTCCTGTTGGTAGACTTCCGGTGGGTTACGACACCAACGCTAGGTGTAGCTTCCACTCTGGGGAACCTGGCCATGATATTGAGAACTACAAAGCTTTTAAGCACGTAGTTCAAGACCTCATAGATTCAAAGGCCATCGACCTTGCACCGGCTCCGAATGTCGTTAACAATCCCATGCCGCAGCATGGTGGTGCGAATGTTAACATGGTAGAGGGAGAAGCCAAGTTCATTAAGGATGTGTTGAAGTTGAAGACTCCAGTGTCGGATATCAAAGGATGCTTGCTGAAGGCCGATGTTTTCCCCGGTTGTGGGAAGGGTTGTTTGGATTGTGCTACTCAGAGTGGAGGTTGTTTGAAGCTACAGCAGGGTATCCAAGCCTTGCTCGACAAGGGTATCCTCCAGGTTGAAGATTTGTCTGTCCGAGAGTCTATGGAAGGGGTTGAGGAAGAAGGGTTTGAAGGTGCTACTGAAGAGTTCCTAGATGTTGTTCCTGCTGATTCTGCAGTCCATGATGATGTATTTACTCTTTCCAATACGGTTGACTCTTTTGTATTTGAACTTGATTCCGATGTTTCGGATGTTTATGCTCCAACAAATGAGGTTTCTGAGTACGACTGTGACATTGCAACTATAACTATTTTCTATCCAACTAATCAGATCAGTGTGCCAGAAGCGCAACCCGCGCCACCAGTGCGACGACCTACTATGACCATCACAACCCCTGGTCCTTTACCCTTCACCAGTGAAAGGGCCATTCCGTGGCATTATGGGGGGAGCGTGTATACGCACGATCATAAGGTGGAACGGCCACTAAAAGTAGAAGAGGGTCAGAAGCCTGAACTTGAAGGTCCCGCAGTGGATAATGTTGGTGGAATCTGGCGATTCACCAGGAGTGGTAGATTGCTCTCACCACCGGTTACCCAAGCTGATAATGCTGATGCTGTGGCGAAAACCAAAGGCAAGCAAGTCGTGAATGAGGGTACCTCTGCACCCCAAGATGGTTCTGAGCCCACTTTTGCAAAGGACGTGGACGAGTTTCTAAGAATCATAAAGAAAAGCGATTACAAGGTAGTCGATCAGTTGATTCAGACTCCGTCCAAGATATCCATTCTCTCACTCCTATTGTGTTCGGAGGCACACAGGGAGGCACTTCTGAAGGTTCTTAATGCTGCATATGTACCTCAGGAGATCTCAGTGAACCAACTAGAAGGGATCGTTGCCAATGTCCATACAAGCAACGGGTTGGGTTTTACTGATTCTGACTTAACACCAGCTGGACGCAATCATAACAAGGCTCTGCACATCTCATTGGAATGCAGAGACACCATGTTATCTCATGTTCTGGTGGATACAGGTTCCTCTCTCAATGTGCTACCCAAGAGGGCCCTGTCGAGGTTAGAAGTAGAGGGTTTGGTCTTGAAACCTTCAGATCTTATGGTGAGAGCCTTCGATGGTTCTAAGAGATCGGTGTTTGGAGAGGTGGAATTGCCAATTCTGATTGGATCACAAACCTTCAACACTGTCTTCTACGTGATGGATATCAGTCCTTCCTACAGTTGCCTGCTGGGTCGGCCTTGGATCCATAATGCTGGGGCAGTCTCTTCAACTCTACATCAGAAGGTTAAGTTTCCGGTCAACGGACGAATTATCACCGTCTGTGGTGAGGAGGACATCCTGGTCAGTAACCTGTCTACATTCAAGTATGTAGAAGTAGAAGGTGAAATTCATGAGACTCTATGTCAGGCTTTTGAGTCAGTTCAAATCAAGGATGCAGCTCCGGTGGAAGAGGTTAAAGCGGGTGCCTCTATCTCATCCTTTAAGCAGGCACAGGCCGTGGTGGATTCAGGTGTTGCTCCCGGTTGGGGACGTCTGTTGGAATTACCAGTTAAGGAAGATAAGTTCGGGATTGGATACCAGCCAACTCTGACTTCTACAACTTCAACACTTCAGGGGCCGATCACTTTCTCCAGTGCTGGCATCATTCAGTATGGTCAAGTCTCTGCTGTCAACGAAGAAGATGGGGATAGTGACTGCGACATCAACAACTGGGTGCGTCCGAGGATCCCGGGTGAAGTCATCAACAATTGGTCTTCTGAAGAGATTATTCAAGTCACTCTTCTTGAAGAGTAATTTTCTTTGTTTATTCATGCATATCCAAGTCTTACGTTCCACCCAGGGCGTAACGACTCATTGTAGGGCCCGTCTATGTGACACTTGCATTTTTTTTATCATAAATAAAGGACGTCTTTTCGCATTCAAATATTTCGTTCCTTGTCTTTCTATTTTTTGCAGTTTTTCAAAAAAAAAAAAAAAAAATGGCAATGTTTTGTTTAGTTTCCACATTTTTTTTCACACTCATAAGCACATACCATCACTCATGCAGATGCACATCACCGGATCCTATTGATAACGGTTCTGCTATGGCTCGCTTCGACTTTGAAAATCCAATCTTTCAAGCTGAAGAAGAGGATGATGAAGATTGTGAACTCCCTGAAGAACTTGCCAGGTTGTTGAAACAAGAGGAAAGGGTTATTCAACCGCATCAAGAGTTTGTTGAAGTGATTAATCTCGGCACCGAAGACGCCAAGAGAGAAATCAAAATAGGGGCTGCTTTGGAAGATAATGTGAAGAAAGGGCTGATTAAATTGCTGCAAGAATACATTGACATCTTCGCCTGGTCTTATCAGGACATGCCTGGGCTGGACACAGACATCGTGGTACACCGCTTGCCTCTCAAAGAAGGTTGTCCTCCGGTCAAGCAGAAGCTCAGAAGAACAAGACCAGAGATGGCTGTCAAGATAAAGGAAGAAGTGCAAAAGCAGTTGGATGCAGGGTTTCTAGCAGTCACCAATTATCCGCCATGGGTTGCAAACATCGTCCCAGTACCTAAGAAGGATGGAAAGGTACGGATGTGTGTCGACTATCGGGATCTGAACAGAGCTAGCCCTAAAGATGATTTCCCATTACCTCACATCGACGTTTTGGTGGATAATACAGCTCAGTTCTCGGTATTCTCCTTCATGGATGGCTTTTCTGGCTATAACCAAATCAAGATGGCACCAGAAGACATGGAAAAGACAACTTTCATAACCCCGTGGGGCACCTTCTGCTACAAGGTGATGCCGTTTGGTCTGAAAAATGCCGGAGCAACATATCAACGAGCTATGGTAACTCTGTTCCATGATATGATTCATCATGAAATCGAGGTTTATGTGGATGATATGATTGCCAAATCTCAGACAGAAGAAGAACATTTGGTGAATTTGCAGAAACTGTTTGAGCGTTTGAGGAAATTCAAGCTGAGGCTTAATCCGAACAAGTGCACTTTCGGGGTGAGATCGGGAAAATTGCTGGGTTTTATTGTTAGCGGAAAAGGGATTGAGGTGGATCCCGACAAAGTAAAAGCGATACAGGAAATGCCTGAGCCAAGAACAGAGAAGCAAGTCCGTAGTTTCTTAGGGAGGTTGAACTACATTGCAAGGTTCATCTCTCACCTAACAACCACGTGTGAGCCAATTTTCAAATTGCTGAGGAAAGATCAGGCTATCGGGTGGAATGAAGATTGTCAAAGGGCTTTTGAGAAGATAAAAGAGTATTTACAGAAACCTCCAATCCTTATACCTCCAATTCCTGGGAGACCTCTGATAATGTACCTATCAGTGACTGAGAACTCGATGGGGTGTGTATTGGGACAGCATGACGAGTCTGGTCGAAAAGAGCATGCCATATACTACCTTAGCAAAAAGTTTACCGACTGTGAAATCAAATATTCGCAGCTTGAGAAAACTTGCTGTGCTTTGGCCTGGGCTGCTCGCCGACTGAGGCAGTATATGTTGAACCATACTACCTTGTTGATTTCTAAGATGGATCCAGTGAAATACATATTCGAGAAGCCAGCTCTCACCGGAAGGGTCGCTCGTTGGCAAATGATTTTAACAGAGTATGATATTCAGTACACGTCGCAAAAGGCCATCAAAGGTAGTATTCTGTCAGACTACCTTGCCGAGCAGCCGATTGATGATTATGAGCCGATGAAGTTTGAATTCCCTGATGAAGACATCATGTTCCTCAAGATGAAAGACTGTGAAGAGCCAGTTGTTGGGGAGGGACCTGATCCGAACGAAAAGTGGACTTTGTTGTTTGATGGGGCTGTCAATGCTAGAGGAAGTGGAGTTGGTGCTGTCATTACAACTCCGAAAGGTGCCCACATACCTTTCACCGCTCGTTTGACTTTCGAGTGCACCAATAATGAAGCTGAGTACGAGGCCTGTATCTTGGGCATTGAGCAAGCCATTGATCTGAGAATCAAGACTCTGGACATCTTCGGAGATTCAGCTCTGGTGATTAATCAAGTGAATGGTGATTGGAATACTCTCCAGCCCACTCTGGTCCCCTACAGAGATTACACGAGAAGACTGTTGACTTTCTTCACAACGGTAAAATTGTATCATATACCTCGTGATGAGAACCAGATGGCAGACGCACTTGCTACTCTATCCTCCATGATCAAGGTAATTCGTTGGAACCATGCTCCCAGGATCGATGTGATGCGCCTTGACAGGGCCGCGTATGTGTTTGCTGCTGAACTGGTAGTCGATGACAAGCCCTGGTATCACGATATCAAGTGCTTTCTGAAGAATCAAGAGTACCCTGCAGGGGCATCCAACAATGACAGAAAGACTTTGAGAAGATTGGCAGGCAGTTTCTTCTTGAACAAAGACGATGTGTTGTATAAGAGGAACTTCGACATGGTTTTGCTCAGATGTGTGGACAGACACGAGGCGGACATGTTAATGCAGGAAGTTCATGAAGGTTCCTTCGGTACTCATGCCGGTGGACATGCAATGGCTAAGAAATTGTTGAGAGCGGGTTATTATTGGATGACCATGGAATCAGATTGTTTCAAGTATGCTCGGAAGTGTCATAAATGCCAGATTTATGCTGATAAGGTGCATGTACCGCCGAATCCTCTGAATGTGATGGCTTCGCCGTGGCCGTTTGCTATGTGGGGTATTGACATGATGTGAAAGATTGAGCCGACTGCTTCCAATGGGCATCGCTTCATCCTTGTTGCCATCAACTATTTCACCAAATGGGTCGAAGCAGCGTCATTTGCGAATGTCACCAGACATGTGGTTGCCCGTTTCATCAAGAAAGAAATTATTTGTCGCTATGGGATTCCCGAAAGAATCATTACTGATAATGGTTCTAATCTCAACAACAAAATGATGAAGGAGTTGTGTCAGAACTTCAACATTCAGCATCACAATTCTTCCCCTTACCGCCCTAAGATGAACGGCGCTGTTGAGGTGGCAAATAAGAACATAAAGAAGATTGTGCAGAAGATGGTCGTTACGTACAGAGATTGGCATGAGATGCTACCCTTCGCCTTGCATGGGTACCGCACTTCAGTACGTACATCGACAGGGGCAACCCCTTACTCCCTTGTGTATGGTATGGAAGCGGTCCTACCTGTTGAAGTGGAGATTCCTTCTCTAAGAGTCCTGTTGGATGTCAAGTTAGATGAAGCTGAATGGATTCGGACAAGGTTCAATGAGTTGAGTCTTATCGAAGAGAAGCGAATGGCAGCCATTTGTCATGGGCAGTTGTATCAGAGTCGGATGAAGAGAGCTTTTGATCAGAAGGTGCGTCCTCGTTGTTTCCAAGTCGGAGATTTAGTGTTGAAAAGGATCCTTCCTCCTCAGACAGATCACAGGGGCAAGTGGACTCCTAACTATGATGGACCGTATATTGTCACCAAGGTTTTTGGTGGTGGGGCCTTAATGCTTGCAACTATGGAGGGTGAAGACTTCGCTTCCCCTGTGAACTCAGACGCAGTAAAAAAATACTTCGCATAAAATAGACCCGCTGGACAGTAAAAAGAATAGTCCAGGCAAAATGGGCATCCCGGCGAACCAAGAAAATGGAAAGGTTCGGGCAAAAATTAGGGATCAAAAAAATAAAAAAAAGATTGTACACCCGGTAAGTTGAAAACCTGAAAAGGCAACTTAGGCAAAAATGGGTATCCCGGTGGATCGAAAACCCGAAAAGGGCGATCCAGGCAAAAGTTAGGGATTAAGCGAATGACTGCGTTCTGAGTAGCTCTGAATCTCATCTCGTGCCAAAGACTGGAAATTTTTGAAGGATAGGAAACAGTCCAATCACTCTTTCAGAAAGCTGATCATCTGGAGGATCTTGAAGACGGGCAAGTCATAGCAGAACTGGAGCCCAATAGAAATCCACTTCACATTGCCATTAGATTAATTTTTGTTTTATCTATTGTGCGATTACCTCTTTCCAGGGATTGCTTCTTAATGTAAATGCCTATTCAGAGGCCATTCAATCAATAAAATCATGTTATTCAGTATATCTCTGTTTTCGTTTTCATTTTACTATTTTGTTTGCGAAAATGACGTCCGAATTTTTGATAAACATTGCATCATGACACATAAGGGCTTTACAGGTACATGCTCAGTAAACATTTAAAATTGCTGTAAATTTTGAGTGCCTTGGATCGTCTATTTAGAACAGATACCCTCGGGGCATTTCTTTAAAATCCCCTTGCAGATGATCGTGAATATCTTCCCCAGAAGTCACCAACAGACTTCGGTGTCTTATCCCTGTAGAGCTAATTAGAGCGTTGGATTCTTCAATCCCCAGCAGGTTTTCACCACTGTACTTCCCCAAGCGTTTGTTTCAGGACATACACTCCCCAGTAGAGTTGACAGTGCCAGACTATATATCCCCAGCGGAGTTGACAGCGCCAAACTGTATCTTTCCAGCAGAAGTGGCTGCTCCTTAGAGTTCGATGCCAGATCGATAGTCCCAATGCCAGATCCATGGGTTCTTTCCTTGAAGCAGAACCTCGGTACCGTATCAGTGTTTTCTCCCCCTGCTGAGTCATCTCTCGCAAATCGTGGTTGCCAGAACCATTGTAGCTTTCCTCAGCAGCAGGCTTCCAATGCCATTCCTTCCCCGATCAGAGTCTCGGTATGGCCAGAACACCGCATGGCTAGTCGTCTCCCCACAGAATTCTTTGCGCTGTGCATCTCCAACAGCCTTGCCAGGGTCCAGAAGATGGTGATCATTTCCCCAGCAGATCCCCTTGCCTCGGCTTGGCATTCTACCCAGCATTTCGCATCCCTGCATGTAGAATCATATTGCATTGCATCCTTCCAAATCGCGTAGCATTTCCATTTTCATGGAGCATTACGCCATTGAAAAATTCAAACATATGCATGTAAACATAAAACATTCTCGGTATCCCAAGTGATAAGCTAGAAGTTGTTTCCAGTACTCAGACTGAAGATTGTTCATGACTTAACTTTGTGTCATTGGCCCAGGCGCCGCCTCTATTATCATTCCCTATTTCTGCCAATGCTGACAGGCATGAAGTTTTCCGGTATCCAGACCGAAGTGGCGTTCAGGCCAGTTTTCCGGTATCCAGACCGAAGTGGCGTTCAGGCCAGTTTTCCGGTATCCAGACCGAAGTGGCATTCAGGCCAGTTTTCCGGTATCCAGACCGAAGTGGCATTCAGGCCAGTTTTCCGGTATCCAGACCGAAGTGGCATTCAGGCCAGTTTTCCGGTATCCAGACCGAAGTGGCGTTCAGGCCAGTTTTCCGGTATCCAGACCGAAGTGGCGTTCAGGCCAGTTTTCCGGTGTCCAGACCGAAGTGGCGTTCAGGTCAGTTTTCCGATATTCAGATCGAAGTCCTTTCCAGTATTCAGACTGATGAGCGGCATTCCGGCCATGGTTATTTCTGTGTTACCATTTATTTTGGTATGCAAGTTAACATTCTTTATTCAGACTGACTCTCACCGTACCAGACGGATTCTTCTTTCAAGACCACCTCTTTGCCGATTCTGACAGACATTGTTACTTCATTTCACTTCAGTGCAAATTTTTGGGCTTTTATTGTATTCAATCCCTTGATACCTCGAAAGCACGAAAGCAGCTGTCATCTTCCTTCCGGGTCTCCAGTTGATTGAATAGGGGCAGCTGTAATACCCCAAAATTTACCCTTCATTTTTTCCAAAAAAAAAAAAAAAAAAATTTAAATAAATAATTAAAATATAACAAATTATTTTGGACTTGGGTCTCCCTCATTCCAAGCCCACAAGTCCACGAAAATCAGCTATAAATATAAGAGTTTCAGTAGGGTTTCAGACACTTGGAAATTCCCTGAGAAATAGACTTGGAGTTCACGTGGAGTTTCAAACCTAGGAACTACTCTGCAGCAACCTTCGGGCAGCCCTGAGAAGTTCATTCCGCCTCGCGCAAACCCTAAACGTTACTTCGCCAATCCGGCCTTGCCTTCCAATTTTAACAGGTCTCTCATCAGGTATGCCTCTGTTCCTATTACTCTATGCCTCGGGTTGAATACTGAATATATGAGGTAACCTCAGGCTTGGCCCACAGGGTTATATTTGTGTATGAATATGTGATTTATGCCTTGACTGTTTAACAATTTCGTTTATGAGGTGAATGCCATAGGATCTGGAATCTTTAACATCGTGCAGGTACCAATGGGAAATCCAAATCCCGCAGGTGCTCGCTAGCCGCTTCGCTAGGCGAGCATGCAGCGAAGCTTCGCTAGGCTTTCGCTAGGCGAAGCAGTCGCGAATGTGACAGTATCTGCTTTATTCCGTTTTGTTCTAACCTGTTCTTTGTGTTGCCATGGCCTTGTTATCTTTTGATTTCATCCTGTTTGCCTAACCCCTTTTGTTGAGTTTTTGTGAGGGCTCACATATTCTCGCAGGGATACCCTCCGGAGGTTTATTCCGATTTCCCGTACTGATTGGTTTTCTTTGATGGCATCAGCTTGGGAGAATCTCAGGGTCGCTTATCCTTTAATTGCTGTAACTTCGGATCTTGATCCGTGTGGTATTTTACTTCTTCCCTTTTATTTCTACTGTTTCTTAGCTGGAAGACCTCGATAGGAGGCAATGTTTGAGCCCCTTGGTGGCATTTTTTCTATTTCAAGATATATGTTTTGTGTGATGTGATTGTTTCCCCATAGGATGCGAGGCTTCGCATAGCCTCCCGTTTGCATGCCAATTTAGGTAGCACTGTTCCTCCGCCTAGGACTTCCTCTTTGCATGCGCGTTCCTACAACGCAAACAAAACCTAAAACCCAAAGCAACACGTTTACTCCTTCTACTACAGGCGAGTAAGTCTCCAAAGGTCGAGCATCCGGTAGATTGCGTAGTAACGTTGTTCACCCCGTAACATAATCCATAACCCCGTAGTTAGTCGAACTACGGCTTGCTCTGATTCTCATTCCAGATGAGATACGTAGGCATAAGACGCGATGTCTTAGCGAGCACAATTACCCCCAACCCGTAGGTCAGCCGAGCTACGAAGACTCTGATTCTCATATTCAGATGAGATACGTATGCAGTGGATGCGACATCCGCGCGAGTCATTTCTCTTAACCTTTTTAGTAAATAGCACATTAGGCAAAACCACACCCTTTAAACAGAAACCGCATAAGTGGATCCCGTAGAGTACTACGGATGCGTAGGGGTGCTAATACCTTCCCTTCGCATAACCGACTCCCGAACCCAAGATTTGGTTGCGAGACCTTGTCTTTTTCTTTCCTATTTTCAGGTTTACTTCGAGCGTTTCCTTTCCCTCCTTTGGGATAAATAACGCACGGTGGCGACTCTCCTGTCTTTTTTCTTCGCCGGTTGTTTTTTTTTTCGCACTGTATTTTTTCAGGTTGCGACAGATACAAAAATCAACAAGTTGCACATCAATGGTGTGACACAAATTGTCACACCCTACTTCAAAAATTCACAACTCCCAATTCTGATAAGATAAATTCATGATCTTTACACCAAAATCACCATAGGGATGTCTAGTTTGTGCACAAAAATTTCCAGGTCAAATGGATAATGCATGACTATTTCACAATTGAATTGGCAAAAGGTACAAAAATTGGTCACATGCTACAAACCCTAATGCCATTAAAAATCCAACCATCCAAAAAATCAGCAAAAATCATGATAAAAAAGTAGAGATCCAACAGAACATGATGCAAAAATTTTCATGAATTTTGGATTTGAAATGGGTGAGTTATGATTTTTGTAAGTAAGCCATGCCAAATGAAATGAATTAAATGGATTATTTAAACATGGCGTGGCAATTTTGTAATATTGTGGTTCATTTAACAAAACGGTGCCGTTTTGGGCACGGCCAGGAAATGATCTGATTGGTTCATGGACCAACAGTGTCATGCAGTACGTGGGACAGAAGGAAATCTGGGCATGGCTTTATGAAATTAGGGTTTTCTGGGCAGAGTATGCATGTTCATCATCTTCAAATCGTGCTTCAACAATTTTTCCAGAAAACTCAATTGAATACACACAAATGCTCAGCAAGCTATGACAAATACGAATCCATCATCTATTTTCACTAAAACATCATACATCTCATGAATCGAGCAGAAATAACAATGAACAACAAATTTCAATTCCAAATATTTCACTCGATACTCAACCATTTCATGTGATCTAAGTTGCATTGTAACCAGCAAGGAATAATCTATCATAAGCATGGCATGGATTAGAGAAAAAAAGAGAATCGAAATCTTACTTGGTTATGAAGAAACTTAAGAAACAGTGGTATTTTGAATGCTTTGGCTTGCAACAGGTGAAGCTTGTGGTTGGTATTGATGAGTAGTTGAAGAAGCTTAGCTCAACAATGCTTGAAAAAGTCCAAATCGAGATCTGCCATGGCTGAACCTTGATGAAGCAGAGTTGGAGATTGTTGTTACAGTCAAGAAAAACCACTTGCAAAGGCTGCCCAATAGTTGGAAAATGGTGGAACAAACCAAAAGGAATCGTGTGCTTTGAAGGTTTCTTGCAGATTTTGAAAAATGAAGAAAATCGATTTTGAGAGAGAGTGAGTAATTTCTGTGTTTGGAGGCAGCTGCTAGGGTTGGAATGGCAGAAAAATATGCTATATATCTTATGTTTAGTATTGCATAAGTGAGTGTTAACCATGATTTGCTCAAATGAACCATTTTGCTAATTGTCCAATTTTGGTTTGAGTGGTGGGATGTATGGTACTATGCACGAATTTGGGCCTTCCAACATGTCACAAACCACATTTCTGAACTATTTCAATTGGAAAAATGGCTTAGAAATGATTATTTTGAAAAGTCAAAATTCAACTTCACTTGAAATTAATTAAGGCAAGTTCAAAAAGGCCATTTTGCATGGTGATGTTTTGGTGCATGAGGATGACATTTTTGGAAAGAGGGGATCAAATGTGACTTGTAGGAAAAAAACCCCACCAAATTTGGCCAAATGGTTTGAGAGATATGGCCTTTTGAAGTTCACAAATTTTTGAAAATGATTTGATCATAACTTGCCAACCATACATGGGAATTGAGTGTTCTTGGACTTTTTGGAAATGGGAGCACAAGATCTTCAACTTTCATGTTGGGAAAAAATTCATTTGAAGCTTGTATCATGATGTAAGTTTAGGATCAAGAAGTTTCCATTTTTGGCAGTTAAAATTACAGGTCCAGTTTCTATTTTTAGAAATCTTCTGATTGGCTTCAAATTCTTCAATGATGTTGTTTGCCATGATACATGAGGCCTATTGGGACATGAATAAGCTCTCTCAAACCAAATCCATCCATCAAAACCATAAAATCAACCACAGTTGACCAAGTTTGACTTTCTAGGGTTTCTGACTGATTGTGCATTGACTGATGACTTCTGAGCCTCCAATCTTTGACCTAATCACTTCAAATGGATCCCCAAGTCATGTGAACATGTTGGACCAACCCTAGGGCCTTGGTTCAATGAAAAACACACTTGCTTGCTTGGTTGACTGATCTCCTGATCAGTTTGACCTAATTCTCTTGAATGGCTTGCACTTGAGGCAAATGGGACAATGCAATGCTATGCAGAGGACCATGTTAATGCTATGACCTAATATGAGAATGTATGTACAAAGATAGGTGCAAATTTGAGGTGCTACATCAATTATTGCCGAATCCATTGATACAAGGTTATGGTACAAAGACAGAATTCTAAACTTTAAGAACCTCTTCTTGTATAAACCTTGACTTGATCTGAGCACGATCAAGATTTTCCTGCACAAAGTTGCAAACAATTCACCGGTTCCACGACCTGCTTGCGAAATCCCCCGATCTCCAAACGCAACGCTGCGGCTGAATATGTTCTGCAAATGTGACTCCCAAACCCTCAAGAACACTCCAGTTCTTGAAGGACAAACCAGTAGGTTTTTCCTAGAAACCCCCTTCAATCTTCGACTCAGCTAGATCCTCGATCGTTCCACTGCAAACCACAGCTAGATCCTTGATCGTACCACTGAACGTTATCTCGATGCTTCTTTAATCCAAAGAACAAGAATGGTTATGTGTAAATGTTCTTGAAGAAAAGTGATTGAGAAGATGAAGAAGATGAAGTCTCTTTCAGGTTTCTAATTGCTCACAAACAATTGCTCCAACACTGCTATTGATCTGTGTTCAATTGTTTTCCCTCAATGAATTCGTATCTTTGCACTGCTGTCACAACCTGTGTTTTATATGCTGCAAAAACTGTTGCTGTTATAACACACAACAGTTTTATGTATTGATGCATACAAATGTGTATCGATGCATACTGTAAGTAATGTAAATTTTGGTGAATTTTATTATTCATGTATCGATGCAAAAGTCGTGTGTATCGATGCAAATGCTTATTACACTAGTATGTATCGATGCCTGGTGCGTATGTGTTGATACACAGGCTGTTTCACTTAGTCATGTATCGATGCAGGGATCGTGTGTATCGATGCATAGAGTATTTTGGTCTTCCATGTATTGATGCATGACTCGTATGCATCGATGCATACTGAACTGAAAGGGTTTGTGATTTATCACATGATGTATGTATCGATGCAGAGGCTTTATGTATCGATGCTTACTGACATAAAATGCATTTTAATTGTTATTTAAAGGGAAGTATCAATGTAGGTTTATATGTACAGTTATGTAACAATAGAGTGGGATGAAAAACATAATAAAACACACATGTATCATGTAATGCAATGCACAACCAACATTTGGATGATGATCACACAATTTGCTATCATTAAAAATTAATTCAAGGTAAAGAATTTTCTCACAAACTCCCCCTTTTTGATGATGGCAAATTCTTGGCAATATGTGTGATACTCCCCCTGAGTTTGTGCATATCTGCATTTTCTCCCCCTTTGTCAACATCAAAAAGAGGAAGAAACATATTTATCAAGGTAGCATAGTGTAGCAGGACATGGCAAGAAATGGATAACAGGCTATCAATCACATAGAATGAAGCTTCAAGGTAAAGAATCATTCACAAAGAATGAAGAATAAGGGCAATAACAATAGAGATAAACAGAATTAGAAACGCGTTTTAAAGATGCGAACGAGTTTAAGAGTTACATAAGCTAAACCATATATTGTGCAACACAATAAAACATGAGCAAGATGAAATGAAATGCAGTGAGATGCAAAGATGGTGAGTTAATTTGGATTGTTGCCACCACAGGACTCCTCATCATGTCTGTCAGGATCTCGGTAGCTTGGCGGAGGCGGAGGAGGAGGCATTGTGTCTGGATTTTGGCCCATGAAGGAGTATTGCCTAAATCGGTTCTGAACTTCAATGCTTCTAAAGCTGTCCATAATCCCAGGATTTTCACGGCAGTCATCCATAAAGCCGGACATTTCGTTGTAGAAAACCTGATGCCATTTAACCAAGTCTTGGTGCCAAGCGTGTTGATTGTGATACATCCGTGTATGCTCATCATGCCAGTCCCGATGCTCGTTGTGCCATTCAGATTGTTGAACATGCTAGTATCGTGCTTCTTCATGGCGTTCTTTGTTGACAATTTCCATCTGTTGAAGCATATGAGTGATGTCCGCATTTGGTGTTGGGGCTGAAGTACCACCGGAGAATGGAGGGGTTGTAGGTTCAGGGACGTAGTTGGTAGGAGACCACCTTCGTGGCACCCACTCACCCCAACCAGTGTTGGCTTCAGCTTGTGGTGCATCTGTTTCAGCCGCATCCTGCATCTCTTCATCAGGCTGATCTTCAGCAAGATGAATGCGTTCCGAAGGCACGTCAAAATTGTAAATTCTGGTTTTGGATTTTCTTTCGAAGAAATAGAAGCATTTGCGGTCCTTGTCCCACCGATATCCCATATGCGATAGAGTGGCAGAGTCGAACTCTTGAGCTGCAGATGGTGATAGGAGAGGCACAATAGGTATTGCAAGTTTCCAATACTTAAGAATTTTCATTATCTGAGAGGCATAACCTAAAGCTACATTCTTGGAGCTGTCTCGCACAAAGAATAGACGTTTTACAAAGTAGTTCGCCCAATTTAGGAGAACCTTATTTTGCAGAATGTAGAGAAGATGTATGCTAGGCCTATCCAACCGAGAGTGTCCGCTGTTTGTTGGACGCAGAATATGTGTGATAATCCAGTGAAGAATACGCGGAGTTTGCTTGATCATACCTGACGTGACGTGTTCATCCTCACTCAACGGTCTATCAATCTTTAGGATAGAGGTTATAAAGTCCTGTATGTCAAATTCAGGATCAAAATGCAGGTCATGCCAGCACTTGAAAACCATCGACGGAGACGGCATTTGAAATACCGTTTCCCAATCAGAGGCTTCAAAGGTATATGTTCTGACTCCGATAGAACACCGGAACATATAGCCTCTACCAGTTTGTAAACCAGCATAAAAGGCCCGGATGAAATCCTCATGATAGTCATCTTTTGTAGATAGAAAGGACCCAAGTCTTTGTGCATGTAAGAGTTCAACTACTTCATTTAGGTGCAGATGAACAACATCTGTTTTATCAAAGATATGAGGTTTCATTACCAACCTGGCCTTGAAGGATTCCTCAAATTCAGCAGCAATGGCAGGATGAAGTATGTCTAAGGCATTTGAAGGAGCATCTGGTGGTTGCTGAGAAGTACCGGCTGCTTCCTTTCCCTTTCCTTTTCCTTTTGCTCTGACTGGAATAGTGCGTGGAGGCATGGTGATGTGAGATTTAGGGTTTGTGAGAGAGAGTGAAGATGAGGAGGATTAGGGTTAGCCACTGGTTTTGGGGTTTTTGAGGGCTGATGAGATGAATTAATGAGATAGGAGGTGATATGATTGGCTGATGTGTCGATGCATGGAAGAGAAAGAGATTGCATTTAATTCAGATAGCATCAGTATGTATCGATGCAGATAGTCATGCGTCGATGCCAAGTATTCAAAATTGTCATGTGTATCGATACATGCGATGGATGCGTCGATGCCAAGTGTTTACAATTGCCCTGTGTATCGATACATGCGATGGATGCATCGATACATCCTGAAGCAGTTTTTTGAAAAAATTGCATTTTAGAATATATGAATCGATGCAGGCTTCGTTTGTGTCGATGCATACTGATGCTGAACCAGTTTTTAATGAATTTTAATGTAGTATGAATATGCATTATGCACTGTCATGATGATTATTCTCAACAGAGATTCAGAAGTTAAATTGTTGGTGTGCACACAATATGGACAGGAGTATATGCAGTCAAATTTTGTATCAACTAGAGTAAGAACATTTGATGTAACATACACAATCACTTAGCAATAAGAAAATTGTAGAAAGGATTGATATTACCTCTGTTGGAGAACTCGTGTGATGGATAATTGACATCTAAAACAGCTCTTATTAACCATGGTGAGGCATAATATAATTAAGAGATAACATGCTTATGACATCAATTGAGAAAGATCTAAGATTCCCAATTCGCGACGAATGTTGAAGAAAGGTTCCGTTGCCAATGGTTTAGTGAAAATATCAGCGAGCTGATTTTTGGAATCGACGTGCTCAAAGACAACGTCTTCTTTTTCAACATGGTCACGAAGGAAATGATGTCTAATCTCTATGTGTTTAGTGCGTGAGTGTAAAACAGGGTTTTTAGTAAGGTTTATTGCACTAGTGTTGTCACATTTGATAGGAATACGTTTGAGTTGAATGTTGAAGTCTTGTAGTTGCTGCTTCAGCCATAAGATCTGAGCGTAACAACTACCGGCTGCAACGTATTCTGCCTCTGCAGTTGACAAAGCCACAGAAACTTGCTTTTTGCTATGCCAACTGACTAAGGAGTTTGAAAACAGGTGACATGTACCACTTGTGCTCTTCCTATCTGATTTGCAGCCAGCAAAATCAGAATCGGAGTACCCTACTAAGCTACAATCACTTCCTTTGGAATACCAAAGCCCATATTTAGGTGTTCCGTGAAGGTATCTAAATATGCGCTTTACCGCTTTAAGGTGCGATTCCTTAGGATTTGATTGATAGCGTGCACACATACAAACACTAAACATGATGTCAGGTCTAGAAGCAGAAAGATACAAGAGAGATCCAATCATACCTCTGAACCTTTTGACATCTACACACTTACCATGCTCATCCTTGTCCAGATTTCCGTTGGTAGGCATTGGGGTGTCAATCGATTTTGAGTCATTCATTCCAAAGCACTTGAGTAGTTCTCTGCAGTATTTTGTTTGACATACTGCTGTACCCTCATCAAGTTGCTTTATTTGCAGTCCTAGGAAGTAGTTCAGCTCCCCCATTAGACTCATCTCAAATTCACCCTGCATAACCTTAGAAAATTCTTCGACCAAGTGTATGTTAGTTGAACCAAATATGATATCGTCGACATAAACTTGAACTAAAAGAATGTGCTTCCCTTTGTGTTTAATAAAGAGTGTATTGTCCACTTTACCTCTTGAATATCCATGATCAATTAGGAATTTGCTAAGCCTTTCATACCAAACCCGAGGGGCTTGTTTAAGACCATACAAAGCTCGTTTTAATTTGTAAACATGATCTGGATTTTCAGCATTTTCAACACCGGGAGGTTGTGAAACATATACTTCTTCATTTATGCCACCATTAAGAAAGGCACTCTTTACGTCCATTTGGTAAAGCTTAAAATCCTTAGAACACGCATAGGCAAGCAAAAGACGTATAGCTTCAAGGCGAGCAACTGGAGCATAAGTTTCCTCATAGTTTATGCCCTCCTCTTGGTTATACCCTTGTGCTACTAAGCGTGCCTTGTTCCTAGTAATCACTCCGTTTTCATCAAGTTTGTTTCTAAAAAACCCACTTAGTGCCTATGATATGATGATCTCGCGGACGAGGGACAAGTTCCCAAACGTCATTTCTTTTAAATTGATTAAGCTCTTCTTGCATGGCCATTAGCCAAAATTCATCAATCAAGGCCTCTTTGGCATTTTTAGGTTCTACTTGTGAAACAAACGCGAAGTGAGAACAAAAGTTACTTATCTTAGACCGGGTCATTACTCCCTTTGAAATGTCTCCCAAAATGTTGTCAATGGGATGGTCTTTTGAGGATCTCCAAGCTGTTGGAAGATCATTCACTTCAGCTGTCTTTTCTTCCTCAATTTCTTCATGACTAGTATCTTCCTCCTTCTCATGGGCAGCTGTTTTGGACTGATCAGTTTCCTCAACAGCTTCCTTGAGTATGTCTTCTGTGGATACACCTGCGTCATCAAAAGAAATACCTTTTCCGACATTTTTCGGATAAGACTCATCAAACGAAACATGAACAGATTCTTCAACAGTAAGTAAACGCTTATTATACACTCTATATGCCTTACTTGACAGTGAGTAACCAAGAAAAATACCTTCATCCGCTTTTGCATCAAACTTCCCAATGTTTTCCTTACCGTTATTCAAAACAAAACATTTACAACCGAATACGTGAAGATGTGACAAGTTTGGTTTTCTTCCTTTCAAAAGTTCATAAGGAGTTTTGTTTAAAATAGGGCGAATTGAGATTCTGTTTAGAACATAACAGGCTGTGCTAACAGCATCAGCCCAAAAGTATTTTGGTAATCCACCCTCATTAAGCATTGTTCTTGCCAACTCCTCTAAAACACGGTTTTTACGCTCCACAACGCCATTTTGTTGTGGAGTGCGAGGAGCTGAAAAGTTATGCTCAATACCATACTTGTCACAAAACTTCTCAAAGTGGTAATTTTGAAACTCACCACCATGATCACTACGAATTGTAACTATTTTGGAATTCATTTTGTTTTGGGAGAGATTTGCAAAATTTTTAAAAGCAGAAAAGGTTTCATCTTTGCTATGAAGGAATATAGTCCAAGTGAATCTAGAGTAGTCATCAACTATTACAAAGCCATAGTAATTTCCACCTAGGCTCTTTGTCCTAGAAGGTCCAAAGAGGTCCATATGGAGAAGCTCAAGGGGTCGTGAAGTTGAAATTACATTTTTAGATTTAAAGGACACCCTTGTTTGCTTTCCCATTTGGCACGCGTCACATAGGTGGTCTTTTGAAAATCTTATTTTTGGTAGACCGACTACTAGATCCTTAGACACAACCTTATTAAGCAAATCGAAATTAACATGCGCTAAACGTCTATGCCAAAGCCAAGAATCATCATTCAAGGTGACTAGACATTTAGTACTTGTTAAAGGTACATCAAACAAGTCAAGCATATAGATGTTGTTTACTCTTACACCCTTAAACACAATGTTTTGTTCAACATGTTCAATTATGCAGCAAGTTTTTGTAAACGACACTTTATAGCCCATGTCGCATAGTTGACTTATGCTTAACAAATTGTGTTTAAGTCCCTCAACTAAATGGACATTTGAAATAGTAGTGGTGGAGGGATTACCTACACTACCTTTGCCGAGTATAGCTCCTTTGTTGTTGTCTCCATAAGTGACATATCCCTTCTTCTTTGCCTTGAAGTCTATAAAGAGCGATATGTCACCGGTCATGTGCCTCGAGCAGCCGCTGTCAAGAAACCACCTTCTATTTGCGGAGGCAAGGCACTCATCCTACAACATCAAAAGAGAGAAGTTGGTACCCAATTTTCATTGGGTCCAAGTGGGTAAGTGCTAACATGGTTGCCTTTTGGCTTCCATTGGTAAATGCCTTTAGGGACAAGAAATCTCCTAAATTTGCATTTTTCAATGGTATGGCCAGCATGGCAACAATAATGACATAAACCATGATGATGTGTTTGTTGTTTCTTGTTCATTGAATCCTTTAGAATAAAAGAGTATTTTGCATATGGAGGATTCAATGACTTCTTAAACAACTTGGGGTCAACGGCATAAGTAACTTTAGGTTGTAGCGCTTTCTCTAATTTGACCTTAAGAGTGTTTACCTCTTTTTGCCAAATATAACAAGCGTCACAATACCTAACTCTACTACAACCGTCAATGTCAATAGTTTTTGAATTTTCTGCAATACTAGTTTTCAATGCTTCTAACTCAATTTCAGCTTTGTTTACTTTACCTTCCAAAAAAGAAAAAATATGTTTGTCGGAAGATAGTCTTTTAAAAGCATCTATAGCTTCGTTATGCAGTTTTTCAAAAGCTATTTTTAGTTCTGAAAAAGACATAGAGGAGAAATTATCGTAATAGGCTTGTTTTACCTTTTTGTCATTGTTTTTCTTCTTGTGGTAGGACAGATTTTTTGTGTGAGCCATAAGGCACAAATTTGCAGCTTCATCATCATCACTTGAGCTTTGTGTGCTTGATGAATCACTATCACTTTCCCATGCAATATACGCTCTTCTTTGTTTGTTGTACCCTTTTGGCGAATCTTTTCTTTGATCCTTATACTTCATAGGGCAGTCCGTTTTATAGTGTCCGGATTTACCACAATTAAAACAGGATCCTCTTCCTCTACTCTTCTTGTTCTCTTCTTGTTTCGAATTTGTAGATTGTTTTCGAAACTTCATGAGATTTTTGTCGGAATGCTTGACTCCATTCTTTCGAATGAATCTATTGTATCTCCTTACAAACAGTCCCATTTCCTCATCATCCGAGTCTTTGTCACTACTTGAATCATTGTCGCTTTGCTCTTTTCGTGAGGACTTAGAGCTAGAAGCCACAAGAGCTATTGGCTTCTTCTCTCCCTCTTTGTCTCTTTTCTTCTCCTTTTCCTTCTTGCTTTTATTCTCATATTTTTCAAGACTTTCCAAAGCTTGTTGATGTTCTTCCAGCTTTCCAAACAGAGTTGTAATCGTGAGTCTTGTAAGATCGTTGGCTTCCTTGATTGCTGTAACTTTAGGTTGCCACTCCCTGCTAAGACACCTGAGAATTTTATTAGTAGCAATTTCATTGGAAATAGGTTTTCCAAGAGCATTCAATCGGTTAGTTAGATGAGTGAATCTCTTTTGCATGTCGGAGATGGATTCTCCTTGTTTCATGCGAAAGAGCTCAAACTCTTGATTGAGTGTGTTAATGCGGGACTGTTTTACTTCAGTAGTACCCTCATGGGCAACTTCTAAAGCGTCCCACATTTCTTTAGCTGTCGTGCAATGGGATACTCGATAATACTCATCAACACCAAGTGCTGAAATTAACATGTTTCGAGCTCTCCAATCACACGACCACTTTTTCTCATCTTTCTCATTCCAATCATCTTCTGGTTTAGGTACTATGGCGCCAGCCGCATTTGTCATAGTGATTTGAAACGGACCGTTTTCAATGGCAGCCCATACTAACCTATCCACAGAATTTATATGAACTCGCATGCAGTCTTTCCAGTAGCCATAATTTTCACTGTTGAAAATAGGCGCTCTATTATACGCCCCCTTTGGTTCAGAATCCATACTGTTACAGGCAGCCACAGAGCACCAGCGAACCGGCGCTCTGATACCACTTGTTAGACGGTGTGGCTAGTGATCGAGAGGGGGGGTGAATAGATCACCTCTTTAAATTTAACGGATTTAACGTTTTATTAGAGTTTTCAAAGTTGGCGGAAAAACGTATAATTCATTCATAATAGATTGATTCAACCGTCTTAACATATTTAACCACTTAATCCCATATTACCATGTGCATCCCAAAAGCTTCAAACTCCAACAATGGTGAACATATCACAACAACATCAAAACAAAATTTCATACATATTATAATACACGAATTTAACATCAATGAAAACACATACTTCAATTCAATCATCACAATATCAGAACTTTATTTAAAACTCAAGAACCCTAATGGAGGTTAAGGAATCTTCCATTATGTCCCTAAAACATATACCCATTACTGAGTCAATTTTCCCTCTTACCTGATTATCCTAGCAGCAATAGCCAAATTATGGTCTTTGATTGTCCTATCCCTCTCTTCATAACGCTAACCTTCTATCCCCATGTGCCTCTAATTCTATTTTCATGTACCGATAGAAAATCCATTAAACCTAGTTTATCTATTAACCTTATATAATTAGGGTAATCTAATTAAAATTGTAATTCTCTCCCTTACTAACAAGTACTCTTACTCCTTCCTCCCTTCTATTTCTCTTAATTTACAATTTGAACCCGAACTCTATAAATTTTCATTTTCAATTAAATAAAGTCACTAAAATAGTATTATTTTAATTATTAAAATGATTCCAATTATTATAAACACACTCTACTTACTCTCCACACCCCCACATCAAGGCCACACACCCTTATCCCCTAAATTAGTTCAATTATACCACATAATAATTAAATTAAAATACAAATAAAACAATTAAAATAATAACTCAATAATTAGGGTGTTACAACTCTCCCCACTTAAAGAATTTTTGCCTTAAAAAATTACCTTAAGTAAACAAATTCGGATACAACTCCCTCATCTGACTCTCAAGCTCCCAAGTCACGTTTCCACCCGCTAGTCCTCCCTAAACTACCTTAACCAAGGTAATATTTTTACCATGTAACTAATTCACTTCCTGATCCTTTATTCGCATGGGTGATGCCTCAACAGTCAAGTTATCTCTCACCCGCACATCATTCACTTGGATCACATGAGACGGATCCTGAATGTATCTCCTCAACTGAGTGTAGCAACCTGAAAAATACAGTGCGCGAAAAAACAACCGGCGAAAGAAAATGACAGAAGAGTCGCCACCGTGCGTTATTCATCCCAAAGGAGGGAAAGGAAACGCTCGAAGTAAACCTGAAAAAGGAAAGGACAAGACGAGGTCTTGCAACCAAATCTTGGGTTCGGGAGTCGGTTATGCGAAGGGAAGGTATTAGCACCCCTACGCATCCGTAGTACTCTACGGGATCCACTTTTGTAGTTCTTGTCTAAAGGGTGTGAGTTTATCTTGTGTTGTTTACCAAAAAAAAAGGGTTAAATGAAAATGACTCACGCGGATGTCGCATCCACTGCATACGTATCTCATCTGAATATGAGAATCAGAGTCTTCGTAGCTCGGCTGACCTATGGGTTGGGGGGATGTGTGCTTGCTAAGACATCGCGTCTTATGCCTACGTATCTCATCTGGCCTGAGAATCAGAGCAAGCCATAGTTCGGCTAACTATGGGGTTATGGATTGGGTTTTGGACGAACGACGTCACTACGCAATCTACCGGATGCTCGACCTTTGGAGACTTACTCGCCTGTAGTAGAAGGAGTTAACGTGTTGCTTTGGGTGTTAGGGTTTGGGATGCTCAAGGGCAAAAAGGCAGTCCTTGACGAAGGAACCGCGCTACCTGCAGGGATACGAACACATACAAAACAAACATGTATAAAGTAAATGTGCCAACAAGGGGCTCAGAAGTAAATAAACAAAAGAAAACAAATGCCTCCTATCGAGGTCTTCCAGCTAAGAAAGCGATAAAATGCGGAAAAGAGGTAAAAGTACCACACGGATGAAGATCCGAGGTAACAGCAATTAAAGGAGTAAGAAACTCAGGGATCTTCCAAGCTAATGCCATTAAAGAAAGGTGAGTCAGTACAGGTAATCGGAATGAACCTCCAGGGGGTATCCCACAAATAAAGTGGGAAAACCACACAAACCATCTCTGCAAGAGTCTGTGAGCCCTCACAAAAACTCAACAAAAGGGTTAGTGAAACACGATAAGCATTTTTTTCATGGATAACAGTATGGTTTCAGAAACCTCAAACCTTGTGGCATACATTTCAGAAATCATGTGATTAAACTTTCAAGGCATAGGTTTCACCCATTCATGCATAATTAAACCCGTGGGCAAAAACATAATGAAATTCATCCATCATACCTCATACATTCAGATGATCCAAATTAAGAGCATAAAATCATGGGAATGAGGCAAACCTGATGGGAGAGACCGGTTGAAATCAAATGGCACGGCTGGGTTTGCAAGGCAATGTTAGGGTTTGCGTGAGATGAAAGTGTGTGAGTCAGATTGAATTTTTCAGAGCTGCCTGGGGGTTGCTCTGAGTTCTCTGTCAGGTTTCTCTTCAGGTTTTGTCCAGGGTTTTGTTCCAAGGAAACCTCAGAGTATTTTGCTTCTCTTCCTTTTTCTGTCTGATCTCCCTCTTTTATAACCTGATTTTCATGGCTTTGTGGGCTCAAATGAGAGAGGTCCAAGTCCAAGTTTTTCTATTATATTTTATTTATTTTTTTATTATTATTTTTTTTATTTTTTTATTTTTTTTGTAAAAAATTATTATTATTATTATTATTAATTTTTTTTTTGTTTCGTTTTTTTTTCTTTTCTTTTTTTTAAAAAAGTTTCTTGGATCTAATTCTGATTGACATGATGAAATGCAATATGAAATGCTAAATGAATGCATGAATGAGGAGGGCAAATTTTGGGGTGTTACAGCTGCCCCTATTCAATCATCAGCTAACCCGAGTAGGATGAAAGCAAACAGCTTATCAGACAAACGGGGTGAGCTGTGATTGAATACCAAAGACAGACCGAAAATTTGCGCTCCGAGAACACCACAAAAACGCGGAAATACACCGCGCTGTTTGTTTTTCTTCCGATCCTCTGGCTGGATCTGAATCAGTCTTCTGGCTTTATCTGGAGTTTCGATCCTTTGGCTGAACCTATACTCAATTTAGTCCTCTAGTTGGATATTAATTTTGATCCTCGGGCTGGATACGATTTTGATCTTCTGGCTAGATCTTCTTCGATCTTCTGGCTAGATCTCCTTCGTTTCGATTCTCTGGCTGAATCTATTTCCTTTGATTCTTTGGCTGAATCTACTTCGATCTTCTGGCTAGATCTGAATTGTTGCGATTTTCGATCTTCTGGCTAGATCTTCTTTGTTTCGATTCTCTGGCTGAATCTACTTCGATCTTCTGGCTAGATCTGGATTGTTTTGATGATAAATTCCCATCATTAGGATCCCGCATCTGAGGCATGCGCTGGTTGACCCTCTTTTGAAATCTACACCCAACCTTCATATTAGATATGCAGCTTTGAGAATATTCCACTTTTGGGCTTCGTACATATTCTTCGGGCTAGAACATGTTGTAACGACTCCTCAATTGGGCTTGCTGGGGAAATAAAGCTTGTAGGCGACTTCACTGGGGAATCTTCAAATTGAGCCTTAGGCTGGCTTACTGGAACACGATTCTCAGGCTGAATCTTCGAAATGACCCTCAGGCTGGATCACTGGAACACGATTCTCAGGTTGAATCTTCAAAATGAACCTCAGGCCGGATCACTGGAAAACGATTCTCAGGCTGAATCTTCGAAATGACCCTCAGGCTGGATCACTGGAAAACGATTCTCAGGCTGAATCTTCAAAACGACCCTCAGGCTGGATCACTCACGCTTGATCCTCTGGCTGGATCTCATGACCTTGGTTGTAAAGTAATTCTTCAGTCTGCTTGGAAGAACCTGTTTATCAGCTTATGTGTATGCTTGATATGATATGCATGCAAATGCAAATGTCATGCATGGTGTAAAAAGAAATCTGCTTGGGGAAGCAAACTCCGGTAGGGAACAGATCGCTGTATCAATCCTTGAATGCTCTGTGGGGAATGATCCTTCTGCCGGGACCAATGAGCCACCAAAAATAAATTGGCTGCTTGAAAAGTTGACCTTGCGGGGGGAGTATCAACTATGGAAACTTTGTTCGGCGAGGCTCTGTGAGGAGAGTCTGTGGGGAAAACACTTCCTGGGGAAATGTCGTAGGAAACGACCTTTGCTGGGGATATGAACTTGCTAATCGCCCTCAAGCTGGGGATTAACAAATCTGTTAAAAATAATCTGCTGGGGAATGAGATGAACACTGGGAACACCACCCTCTCATCTGTTGGTTATGCAACCACTCCGCTGTTGCTAGGAAGATACAGTCTGACACTGTCAACTCTGCTGGGGATATATAGTCTGGATACTGTCAACTCTGCTGGGGAACATGCTCTGCTGAGGAGAGACTTTGTCAACCGCTTGGGGATGAGGATTCATGACTTGGCATCCGGTTCCTGTGACCTGCAACCAAAAATACACGTATGCCTCGAGGGAATTACTCGGTTTGAATTCACCGTCCGGGATTAAGCACATTCAAAGCAATTTTAAATGTTTTCCTGTGCAAATCATCTGCAAAAGCCACCATTATGTTCATATGCAATATGTTTTATCAAAAATTCGGACATTTTTGCAAACAAACTGATAAATGAAAAATAAAGAGGCTCTTTAACTGAATTATTCGACTCTTACTGGGGAGAAAATTTGTGCCAGGAATAGGCGAGGGTATCAGGAAGCTGATCCCTGAAAAGAGGTGATCGCTATAAAAAGAGAACTATCCTAATGGCAATGGGGATACGGGGTCCCACCGAGTTTTGACTCTGCTATGGCTCGTATGTCCTCAAGACGCTCTGCTCATCTTGCTTTCTGAAGTGGATGATTAGTCGATCTTTAACCTTCGAAGATTGCCGGATTGAATGAAACGGTGATATAACACTGATGAACTCAGATCACAGTCATTCGCTTATTCCCTAACTTTTGCTTGGATCGCCTCCTTTTCGGGTTTTCAATCCACCGGGATACCCATTTTTGCCTGAGCCGCCCTTTTGGGTTTTCGAATCACCGGGTGTACTCTTTTTTAATATCCCTAATTTTTGCCCGAACCTCTTTATTCTTTTTTTTTCTTTGGTTCGTCGGGATGCCCTTTTTTTTGCCTGGACTATTCTTTTTATCGTCCAGCGGGTCTATTTTATGCGAAGTATTTTTTTTTAACTGCGTCTGAGTTAATAGGGGACGGGAATCCTTCGCCATCCATGGTTGTTAGCATCAAAGCTCCGCCATAGAAAATCCTTTTAACCACGTACGGACCCTCATAGTTCGGTGTCCATTTGCCCCTGTGATCTGTGTTGGGAGGAAGAAATCTTTTGAGTACCAATTCACCGACTTGATACCCCCGAGGGCGCACTTTCTGACCAAATGCTTTCTTCATTCGTCTCTGACCGAGATACGTCAATTCTGGGTACGTAGTTCCAGCATAGCACCTTAATCATCGAAGACAAGGTAAACAAAGCATCAGCAAATTGGTTTTCTTCAAAAGAAAGTCAACAATCTTCTCGTGTAGTCTCTGTAAGGAGCCAGATGAGGCTGAGGTGTATACCATTTCCTGTTGGTTTGATTGATGACCAAAGCTGAATCCCCGTATACATCCAGGGTTTTAATCTGTATATTGACGGCTTCCTCAAGTCTTAGGATACAAGCTTCGTATTCGGCTTCATTGTTGGAAAAGTTATTCTGGCACCAAATGGCATATGAACCCCCTTCCGGTGTGATCAACACTACACCAACTCCGCGACCATTGACGTGGACCGCCCCACCAAACATCATAACCCATTTGGATTCAGGGTCAGGCCCCTCCTCCGGGAGTGGTTCCTCTCAATCTTTCGATTTGAGAAACATGATGTCCTCATCAGGAAAGTCAAACCTCATAGGTTGGTAATCATCAATCGGTTGCTCTACAAGATAGTCTGACAAGACACTTCCCTTGATGGCTTTTTGTGAAGTGTATTGGATGTCATACTCTGTCAGTATCAATATAGTCTGACAAGACACTTCCCTTGATGGCTTTTTGTGAAGTGTATTGGATGTCATACCTAGTAACCTTTCCGGTAAGTGCTGGCTTTTCAAAAATATACTTGACTAGACCCATTTTTGATATCAATAGAGTCGTGTGAGTCAACATATACTGTCTTAGTCGGCGAGCAGCCCATGCCAAAGCGCGGCAAGTTTTCTCGAGCAATGAGTATCTTTGTTCACAGTCGGTAAACTTTTGCTAAGGTAGTATATTGCATGCTCTTTTCGACCTGACTCGTCATGCTGACCGAGCACACAACCCATTGACCTTTCTAACACAGTCAAGTACATGATCAACGGTCTTTCCTCTCGGCCTGTAGACTTGCCCCGATCTTGATCTCTTTCTTGTCGTCTGCGGTACCGATGTTGACGGTCTCAATCACCTCCTGATAAGGTGTAATAGCTCGGTCCTCTTGTTTCAACAATCTGGCTAACCCTTCAGGCAATTCACAATCTTCCTCAACCCCTTCTTCGGCTTAATAGATAGGATTGTCGAAGTCATACTTGGCCATAGCAGTGTCGTTAGTAGTGAGATCCGGGTGGTCAGCTCTGCATGATGGAGGATCATGTTTTACCTTAGAATGGGAGTTTTTTTTTTGGAAAGAAAGAAAAAACGAAAAAAGAAACATTGCCATTTTTTTGTAAAAGTAAAAAAAACTGAAAGAAAGAGAACACAAAATTGTTTGCAAAAGCCGTCCTTTATTGATAATAAAAATAATTACGAAATGTAACTAAATGGATGGCCCTACAAATGAGCCGTTACACCTTGGGCAAAGTGTAAGACTTTATTATGCATGTAATAAAGGAAAACAATAAAAATTACTCTTTCAGTAGAGTAACCCGGACGGTTTTTTCAGACGACCAATTGTCGAGCTTTTCTCCCGGGACACACGGGTGAATCCAGCTATCTAAGTCATAGTCGCTGTCATCCTTGTCTTCATCTGCAACATTGACGATGTGGGGAGAAACCAAACCCCCGCTGGAGAGAGTATCGGTTTCATTCTTCTGAGATCCCAGAGCATACCCTAATCCAAACTTGTCTTCTTTGATGACTGGCTCCACAAATTTGCCCCAGCCTTGGGCATTACCAGCTTTAACCACTTCGACAGCTTGCTTGTATGAAGAGATAGAAGTCCCGACCTTCTCAAACTCAGGTGAAAAGACAGCTTCGGGCGCGACCTCATTGATGTTTATGGCTTCGAAGCCCTGACACAGTATCTCGTGCATCTCGCCGTCCATCTCTACATACTTAAATGTAGATAGGTGGCTAACAAAAATATCCTCTTCACCACCGACAGTGACGACCTGACCTTCTAGTTCAAATTTGAGCTTCTGGTGGAGGGTAGAAGTAACAGCACCGGCAACATGAATCCAAGGCCGACCTAGCAGACAGCTATAGGCAGGCTGGATATCCATCACATAAAAGGTACTCTTGAATACCTGCGGTCCAATCTTAACTGGCAACTCAACTTCGTCAAAGACAGCTCTCTTAGAGCCATCAAAAGCCCTCACAACTAAGTTACTTGGCCTCAGGATGGTGTCATCGCAATCCAACTTCATTAAGGCTTTCTTTGGAAGAACATTCAGAGAAGAGCATGTATCAACCAAAACATGGGAAAGCATCACCCCTTTGCACTCTATTGTGATATGCAAGGCTTTGTTGTGATTCCTGCCCTCAGATGTCAGGTCATTATCGGTGAAACCTAGCCCCCGGCTAGCGTTTACATTGGAAACTACCGACTCCAGCTGGTTAACAGTTATCTCCGGTGGAACATAGGCCATATTCAGTACTTTCAACAAGGCTGCTCTGTGCGCCTCAGAGCACAACAATAGTGGGAGAATGGAGATCTTTGAGGGTGTCTGATTTTGCTGGTCGACTACCTTGTAGTCACTTTTCTTGATAATCCTCATAAACTCATCCACTTCCTTCTCGAATGCGGTCTTAGGAGGATCTTCCTCAGTAGTAACCTCTTCGGCGGCCATCTGTTTCCCTTTAGCCTTGGCAGCTGCCTCGGCTTCAGTATTCGCGCGTAATGTTGATGGTGCAAATAGGCGTCCACTGCGAGTGAAGCCACCAACCCCTCCAACATTGTCTACAGCGGAGCTACCAATGTCAATGTCTTCTTCGTTAACTTTCTGCCCCTGGCAGTAGATATCAGCCCCATAGTGCCACGAGATAGCACTGTCTTTCTCATACAAAACGGGTCCTGGTATTGTGATGGTGATCGGACCAACCAAAGTCGGTTGAGGGCTGTCAGAGTAAATTGCAACTGGTGCTGAACTTTCGATGTTCACCGCTGCTGGTTCTGTACTTTCTGGGAAATATATTGTTGTCGGAGCGAGTCTCTCGGGAACATATATTTCTTCAGGAGTGAAATAAAACGTCACCGTCGATACATCATTCTTCACTGGACGGGCCTGATCGAACTGAAGACAACCTTCATCTATCAGTTGCTGAGTACCCCTTCTCAAACTGTCACATCCGTTTTCGGCAGCTTGACAATTTCTGCATTCTTCCCCACAGCCCGGGAAAATCTGTCCTTTCAGAAGTCGGTCTTTAACCACCGATAGCGAAGTCTTCACCTTAGTCACATCAGAAACCAAATTCAAAGTTTCCCCACTATCAACAGCATTAATCCTCTGCCCGCCGTGAGCCGGCATCGGGTTCTGGATAACATTAGGCACCGGAGCAAAATTGATAGCCTGGGCATCTCTCAAATCTTGTACCTTTAACTGGAGAGCCTTGCAATTATCTGTAGTATGGCCAGGTGCGTTGGAGTGAAAAGCACATCTGGCATTGACATCATAACCTCTAGGCAAATTATTGGGATCGATTGGTGGGGCCAGAGTTCTCAACGTAACCAGATTCATGTCAATCAGCTTGGGAAGTAATATTGAATAAGGCATTGGGATTGGCTCGATGACCCGGTCCGTCTGCCTTGGACGTTGTTGATAGTGTCTATGCTGACCCGGATTACCTCCTTGTTGTTGATTGTTGTACCTGGGTTGTTGTTGCGGATGATATTGCGGTTGAGGAACAGGTGTTGGAATAGTGACTGCGGCCACTTGATCTTGATAATAATTAGGGCGTCCTCTACCCCTGCCTCTGCCGGCATACACAACGCTTGCCTCGCCTTCTTTTCTTCGCTGACCGTTACCAGCAAACGGTCTCTTGGGACCTGATGAGTTGGAAGCACTATTGTCTTGAATTCGGCCCATCTTCAACAGACTCTCGATTCTTTCTCCAGCAATTAATATCTCTGCAAAGCTGATTGACGGGCAAGCAGCCAATCTCTCAATATAATTGCCTTGAAGAGTGTTCATGAACATGTCCGCCATCTCCCTTTCAGACATAGGGGGTTGGACGGACGCAGCAATCTGTCTCCAACGCTGAGCATACTCTCTAAAGGTTTCCTTGGCAGTCTGAGACATACCTTGCAACAAGGTCCGATTTGGAGCCATGTCCAAGTTGTATTGATATTGCTTGACAAAAGCCTCTGCCAAGTCTTTCCAGCTCTTGATGGTAGTACGAGACAAATGAGAATACCATTCACGAGAAGCTCCAGTTAGACTGTCTTCAAAATAGTACATCCACAGCTTTTCATCTTCCGTGTGAGCTCCCAACCTTCCCAGATAAGATTGGAGATGAGTGCGTGGGCAAGAAGCCCCGTTGTATTTCTCAAAAGTAGGGGGTTTGAACTTGTGAGGAATCCTTACTCCCTGAACCAGACCAAGATTTGTGACATCAAAGCCTAAGGAATTTTGAGACTCCAAAGATTTGAGCTTCTCAACAAGCTCATCCATACGGCGAGTGGTCTCGAGGGCCTCGTCGTGCAAAGAAAATTGATCATACTGATAATCTTCAGTAACGGGGCGCCCGTTAATCCGAATTCCTTGATTCACATTGTACCTTCCGCCAATACCATTTCCAATATTCCCTGTGTTGCCAATATTACCCGAGTTTCCATCAGCATTTGCATTACCCGCGTTACCAGTGTTCACAGGGTTATCAGCATTCCCAGGGTTACCAGGGTTTCCCTCAGCATTTGGTATCTCCACCTCCGGATCGGGTCTCGGTTGCTCAACCAATTCCCTCAGCTTTTCCTGGCCTTCTGCCATACCAGTCATCAATGTCATGAACTGATCCATCCTTTCACGCATATCAGCCAGCTCTTTCTGTACTTGGTCCATCGCTAGCTGTGGACGATTTTCCTTTGTCGGGTACTTGTGGACTCGCTTGGGACCAATAACGGCCTGATACAGGGAACAAACATTAGACACTGCGGTGACACCTGCAAAACAGACAAGGGTTAATATGCATGGTATGCGATGCACTGCTTGTTCAGTTTTAAGGCACCCCCGTTTTGAAAGGGAATACCCTGCAAATGAATAAGCATGAGATGTTGGATGCAAATATGCAGATGATGTTATGCAATGCAAAGGCATGTCAATCAGAATTGATGGATCCGCTTGAACATCTGTCAGGTTGCACTGCCTGGAGAGAAATTCACTGAGGAATATAATACAAGACCAAAACTCTGCTCCAGGAAGCCGGGTTGGTTGGAGGTTAAGGTTTCCTGAATTTAGCCTGCCCCTCACTGGTAGGTTCTAAGAACAGAAGTTCGTCAGCTTCAGCCCTTCAGTCGCGAATAATACGTTTACCACTGAAGGTTTGGTATTATTACGGGACAAAAGACCTCCATTGACTCCCCTCAACAGGACATCGTAATAGCAAGTTCCCAGTCTCGGGATCCTCGGATTGAGCAGCGAGAATGCGCCCACCAGAGCTAACATAATCACGTCTCGGAGGAGAGGCCTCGACTGAGTTCTCGGGAAATGGTCACCAAAGTCGACGATTTCTAGAGGAACATCCTGCCGTTACGGAACACCCGTAAGACATAATATATCCAGAAGAAACCTCGTCTGGGTGTGGTTCTTCAGGAACGACTTAACGTAGCAAAACGCCACGCAAGCCTCATGATTATCCACTCTAAAACCTGTGTGTACACTCAAGCCTGGGTAATGGGCTTATCTCTCATAGAATACCCCATCCCAACAAACAAACAAACAGATCCAACAGATACAACAGATGCATGCAAGCAGGTAAGCAAATAAATGTACAAAAGCATGAACACCCAATAAATAAGAAATCACACAAGCTAGGAGGGACTCGCTTAGGGAAGATGGACCAGCAAGAGGTCAACTTCTGTTAATCCCCAGCAGAGTCGCCAGCTGTAGCAACCTGAAAAATACAGTGCACGAAAAAACAACCGGCGAAAGAAAATGACAGAAGAGTCGCCACCGTGCGTTATTCATCCCAAAGGAGGGAAAGGAAACGCTCGAAGTAAACCTGAAAAAGGAAAGGACAAGACGGGGTCTTGCAACCAAATCTTGGGTTCGGGAGTCGGTTATGCGAAGGGAAGGTATTAGCACCCCTACGCATCCGTAGTACTCTACGGGATCCACTTTTGTAGTTCTTGTCTAAAGGGTGTGAGTTTATCTTGTGTTGTTTACCAAAAAAAAGGGTTAAATGAAAATGACTCGCGCGGATGTCGCATCCACTGCATACATATCTCATATGAATATGAGAATCAGAGTCTTCGTAGCTCGGCTGACCTATGGGTTAGGGGGATGTGTGTTCGCTAAGACATCACGTCTTATGCCTACGTATCTCATCTGGCCTGAGAATCAGAGCAAGCCGTAGTTCGGCTAACTATGGGGTTATGGATTGGGTTTTGGACGAACGACGTCACTACGCAATCTACCGGATGCTCGACCTTTGGAGACTTACTCGCCTGTAGTAGAAGGAGTTAACGTGTTGCTTTGGGTTTTAGGGTTTGGGATGCTCAAGGGCAAAAAGGCAGTCCTTGACGAAGGAACCGCGCTACCTGCAGGGATACGAACACATACAAAACAAACATGTATAAAGTAAATGTGCCAACAAGGGGCTCAGAAGTAAATAAACAAAAGAAAACAAATGCCTCCTATCGAGGTCTTCCAGCTAAGAAAGCGATAAAATGCGGAAAAGAGGTAAAAGTACCACACGGATGAAGATCCGAGGTAACAACACTTAAAGGAGTAAGAAACCCAGGGATCTTCCAAGCTAATGCCATTAAAGAAAGGTGAGTCAGTACAGGTAATCGGAATGAACCTCCAGGGGGTATCCTACAAATAAAGTGGGAAAACCACGCAAACCATCTCTGCAAGAGTCTGTGAGCCCTCACAAAAACTCAACAAAAGGGTTAGTGAAACACGATAAGCATTTTTTTCATGGATAACAGTATGGTTTCAGAAACCTCAAACCCTGTGGCATACATTTCATAAATCATGTGATTAAACATTCAAGGCATAGGTTTCACCCATTCATGCATAATTAAACCCGTGGGCAAAAACATAATGAAATTCATCCATCATACATCATACATTCAGATGATCCAAATTAAGAGCATAAAATCATGGGAATGAGGCAAACCTGATGGGAGAGACCGGTTGAAATCAAATGGCACGGCTGGGTTTGCAAGGCAATGTTAGGGTTTGCGTGAGATGAAAGTGTGTGAGTCAGATTGAATTTTTCAGAGCTGCCTGGGGGTTGCTCTGAGTTCTCTGTCAGGTTTCTCTTCAGGTTTTGTTCCAAGGAAACCTCAGAGTATTTTGCTTCTCTTCCTTTTTCTGTCTGATTAACAAACGCTGGTTATAAAGCAATTCAATAGGCCACTTCTCCTATCCTTTGTAAAATTTGGTACAAATTGATGAAACGTGGAGTGAGCTTTTGAGACTTCAAGGTTTGACCAACACCAGCTACCAGAGTAACTCTTAAAAACACATGATCCCCCTTTTATAATTAAAGTGTTTTCCTTCGCTAATCATGATAGCTCTTGTGGTGACTCTATAACGCTCTCATCTTCTCTTTGATCACTTTGATCTTCTTTGCGGTCTGTTGGATAATCTTTGGTCCAATCACAATACCCTCTCTCGACTCTTACTAACATGAAGGTGTTCTACACCTTCTACCATACAACGCCTTAAATAGTGTCATTCCAATGATATAAAGGAAATTATTATTGTAGGTAAACTCGATCAATAAGAAAAAGTTATCCCAAGAACCTCCTTCCAGAATACAAGCCCTCAACAAGTCTCATATGGATTGGATAATCCTTTATGTTTGACCATCGGTCTGTGGATGGTGAGCAGAACTCAAACTTAGCTTCGTACCCAAAGTTTTCTGCAAACTCTCCTAGAACCTCGACGTAAACCTCAGATCTCTATCAGATATAATATTGGATAGAATCCCATGCAAATTGATAGTCTTCTCAATATACAGCTCTGCTAGTTTCTCCAATGGATAGTTATGTCGAATCGGAATGAAGTGAGCCGACTTAGTCAACCTATCCATAATAACCCGAATGGTATCACAATTTTTCACTGTCCTCGGCAAACCAGACACGAAGTCCATCTAAATATTGTCTCACTTCCACTAAGGGATAGACAACGGATAGATCAAACCCAACAACTTTTGATGCTCAATCTTTGACTTATGACAAGTCAAACAAGCATACACGAACTCAACAATCTCCTTCTTCATTACTGACCACCAAAACAACATCTTCAAGTCTTGATACATTTTAGTAGCATTGGGATGAACATTCAAGTCACTCCTATGACCTTCCTCATTGATCCGCTGTCGCATACGAGTCAAAAATGAGTTTAAAAGTGTAGTAAAATGGAAGCGACACTCGAATATCGTATCACAAGGACTCTTGAATGTTATAACCAAACGAATAAAAAGAAGAGGTTTTTTAAGGTTCAAAACTTAAATCGAAGATGATTAAAGGTAAAAGTAAAATTGATAAATAAGCTAATTTATTGTATCGATTTCCAACTTATCATCGATTCTTATAATTTCAATTCCCTAGCGGATTCAATCCCATTCGATTACAATACCCACTGACAAGCGCAAATTGGTATTATATGATGTATGTTCCTAATTTCCGAATTAAGCAAGCGGATTTAAGCAGACGCGAATTAAGCAAACGCGACTTAATCACACACGATAACGAAAAAGCTACGCTAACGTGATTATAGTTAAGGATCATACAAACAATTAAATTTAATCAACTCTATTCTATAAGAAACAATCGAATTAAGCAAACAAAAGTAATCGAATTAAGCAAACAAGTTTATAGGAAGAATTGAAAAGAAATTGAAATTAATAAAAACCTCAAAGTGGAATTCGAATACAACAACTCAGCTCTTTGGGAATTAGCTCTCCATGAAATCTTCTAAGCAATAGTGTATCATCAAAATTCAGAATTTAATTCGATAGTAGTGAAAGACCTAATATAATAAAAGGTAAATTCGGGCCCTTATAGGATCCGACCCGAAAATTACAAAAACTGGCCCAAACTAACTATTTTAATTAAGTCTGGAACTTCAACGAATTATTCGACCCTTCTTAACTTAGAATTAGATTTTGACTTCAACATGAAACTTTTATCTTATCCTCTTGGCTTTCCAACGCATATTAGAACGCATCAATCCGATCCTCGTAGCTCAAGTTATGATCTGCATAATAACAAGGTCTCAAATAACTATTTATGCTAAAAATAAAGTACGAAAAAAAAAATAAAACCAAAAATAAACTTAAATATAAAAACACACTAAAATAGTAAAAATAATATAATAAACTATAGAGTTGCCTAAGAAGAATATTAGAAGAATATGTATCAAAATGCACTGATCAAATTCTCCACACTTGAACTTTTGCACTTCGAGCAAAATTATAAATTCAAAACTCAACAGAAAAAACAAGAACAAACAAAACATGCAATTCCAAAGGTTATCAAGATACAAGGTACAAGCAGAATTCTAAGTCTAAACTTCAAGAATATGATGTTAGTGAGTAACTTCTTGTGACATTCAAAGAAGATAGGAAAACAAATTACCAAAGAGTACATCCAAAAGTAGTAAGATTCTCACAAGATAAAATTCACTCAACTCTCAAGTGTTTAGGTTAACTGTTTACACTCAAAGCACAACATGAAAGTTAGTACTATCATAAACTTGAAAAGACTCTAACATCCACAATTGAAATACATGCACACAAAGATCAAAAGGACTTTTATTTGGTTGTAACGTGGCCAAGGTAAGGGTGAGATAAATTCCAAGGGACTGGGCTAAAATTCAAAGAGATAAAAGAGACTTGAAAGAAACTGCGGGAGTTGAATTTACAAAATATTTCATTTACTTGAACAACTCTATAGCAATTGTTTTCTCTTCTCCTTTCTCTTTTTATTCTTTATCAGAAGGAGTATGTATTGATTGACATCCTTCTATTTTTTTCATTCATTTTTTTTCTTTTCTATTTTATTTTTCTATTTTTCTTTTATTTTTCTACCAACTTCTGAAATATTACAAATATAATTATTCAACCCCACATAACTCCAAACAAGACTCTTCCAACCCTTTGAATAGGGTGATAATATTGTTTTTCACTTCTCGAGTTGTAATGAGTTTTAAACAAAAAAGGGATAATAGGCTCAAGAGGGTTTCAAACAAGAGATGATATTATTTCAGGATTGGATTTCTGGCTAACTGGCTAAAAAACAAAAAAAAAACAAAATTGCCTTGATCATATCAGTGTGCACAAGTAAACAACAGTATTAACAAGATTCAATTCAAGTTCTAAAGACTAACAGATATAAGTGAATCACACAAGAAGGAAAGAGATAGATTTTTGCATGTTATCCATATAAGGCTCAAAATCTCACAAGGTTAATTGATCTACCACAAATGATGTACAATTTAGAGTTTAGTCCTACTTATCATACTAAAAATGCACAACAAATTTTTCACATCACACCACAAGACTTTAGTCAAGAGAACTAAGAAAAATACTCATAATTGTAACTTAAAAACCAAAGGAAAAAATATGCATTTTTTTTAAGAAAGCAAACAAAAACAAAAACAGAGAAAAACTGAAAACAGAACAAAGAAAACAAAACAAATAAATAGTTCCCTCCCCCACACTTAAAACATACATTATCATCAATGAAAGAGCATAAATATAAAATAAGAGTGAGAGAAAAGAAAGAACACACCCGAGAAGTCAAGGTGAATAAATGATTGCATAAGCAGCCTTTCCCAAAGAGATCTCTTCTACAGTCTCTTCTTCCAAATTCGAGTTCTCATGGAGTATCTTTGGGAATTATTCATTGACCTTGAAATTTTGATTAGTGCATTTGCTTTGTATTCTAGGATCAAAGAAGAATCTTCGATAAGTAAAAGTGTTGAATGGACACGTGAAAGTTATATCCTTTTTCACAATATCAAGAATCAAAATATTATGGGCTGCCTCACTACTTTTGTTTCATCTTTAAGTGAGATCCTATGCATATATATGGATAGGCTAATATCACGAGTGTCAGTCATGGTCCATCCAATTCCCTTCTTATGTTTCTGCTTAAGTTGAAGCTTTGATGAATAATATGAATCCTTGGGAAGTGGATTAGGCTTTATAGAATGTGATTGTTAAATGGATGGTATGTTTGGGGCAGCCGGAGTGTCAAGAGCTTCAGCTACATAAACCACTTCATTTACACTATCACCCTGCAAGGCAGCATCAATCTCAGCACAAACAGCACAAATGTTAGTGTTAGTATAATCATCACATGAGTAAATATCATCAAAACCAGATAAAGTTGGAAAATCAGCTGAAAACAAATCAGAATAAGCTTCGTCAACAACTTCAGAAAGCAACTATATTTGAAAAATAAAATGCTCTTCCTCGTCAATCTTCTTATTTTCCAGTACTCTTTGTGGGGAAGGGATTGGTGATACATACTTTTTTCCAACCTCAACAACAATAGAAGGTTCAGGTTTATTTTCAGGTGTTACACTAACAATTTTTTTATTTTTTTCTGTGGCTGGTTCTATAACTTTTTCGGATCTTAAGGAAATTGCACTCACATTAGAGCCTTTTGGATTAACTACTATTTGGGCATGCAGTTGGTTTAATCCTTGAGCTTGTTGCATGTCACTCATTGAAGTGGCAAGTTGTCTAATTTGTGTTTGCAAAGTCTAAATACTATAATCTGTTCGCTGCTGAAATTGAAGACTGTTTACAACCATTTGCTTGACAAGTTTCTCTAGTGAAGGTTCAGAAGGTGAAGAGGTGGTTACTTGTGGAGGGTTATATGGTGGTGGTGGTGGTGGTGGAATGGGTAGCATCAATTGTTTCACTAAAGAGGTAAGTTCATCAATTCTGGTTTCTAGAGCTTTGTTGGAAGAAGAAACCTGAATCTCATTCACAGCTTTTGCTTGCACCACAAAATTATCCCTTGTTGTGAACTGTTGAGAGTTAAGTGACATCTTCTCAATCAAGGATTTGGCAGCAGCTGGAGTCTTATCAACAAGTGCTCCACCACTAGCAGCATCTAAAATGTTTCTTTCCATTGGTAGCAATCCCTCATAAAAGTATTGTATTAGCAATTGTTCAGAAATTTGGTGGTGAGTGTAAGACCCCAATTTTGTCCCTAAGATCCCTCATGGCATCATATCATAACATTGCATTGCCTCAAGGATCATTGAACACCTTGCTTCCTTCCTTGTGGGTGGGATATTCTTTGAGAGTGGTTCTTGATCACCAAGCATTGCTTGCATTTGTATATCATTGTTTTTCTTTCAATCACTAACCAAAAATGTACAAAAATATGTCATTAACCTTTGTTACTTTCAGCTTAAGCAGTCCACAGGTCAAGGCATCAGATGAAATCTTGTGTGCAAGAGATGAAGTTTCCATTGAGATATGGATCATGTGATAATTATTTTGAGCTTATGTGAGCTATAGGTTCATTTTGAAGCAAGTTCCCAAGTGGCAAAGGCCCCAAATTCATTAGAACATTTTCAGGTCATCTAAGGGCCAATACAGTCAACTGAAAAGTCAACTGTGGACTTTGAAGTGAGAAATTGAGTTTCTTCATCCCATTCATGTCCAAATCATGCTTATTCATCATACCAAAGATCAAGGTTGAAGAATTTGAAGTCAAGTCAAAAGTTTCCAAAAATGGAAAGTGACCTATAATTTCAACTTTCCAAAAATGGCAAGTTTTTGATCCAACTTCAACTCAACTTTCCAACATCAAAGAAGCTTCAAATTTAATTTTGTCCAACATGAAAGTTGAAGATATCTCTCTCCCATTTCCAAAAGGTCCAAGATCATGAGCATCTGATGAATGGTTGAGGAGATATGATCCAATCATTGCCAAGTGTGCATGGAAATTCAAATGGCCATATCTTTTGATCCATAACTCCAAATTTGGTGGTTCTTTTTGCATTTTGCTTCTCATGACATGAGCTTTTCAAAACATTCACCATATTGCATGAATTGTTATCACATGATCACTTGCTAGTCCATGCCTTTTTTGGAGGGAAATTGCAAAATTCAAAAATGGTGCATTGTATGGACTTTCTACCATTGCCATTGTGTTTAAAAGATGATTTTAAGTGAAAATGATGAAGGAAGTGGTACTGTTCACGTGGGTTTACTACATGCACCATGCAATTTTGATTTTTTGCAAAACACCTTATGTTCATTAACCAAGTTAATTATGGATTAGCAAGTTGATTAAGAACTTCATATAAATACCTAAATCTAACAGAATTTGAGGGGGGTTAATCATTTTTTCACCATTTCTAGATCTAAAACTTTTTCCCTCCAAAATTTTCTCTCAATCAAAACTTGAAAATTCTCCACATAGCATAGCATTTTTCTTCCATATTCTGGTTTATTGAGTGTAGTGGATGAAGAATCAAGCATTGGATCATTAAATTCGAGCAGAATTTGTGCATACTCCAAGCAAACTCATGAAGATGGAAGTAGAAAATTAATCAAGATCTAGTTCGTTTCAAGCTTCAATTCACACATAAAGCTTCAAGTTATCATCTCAGGAGTTGATTTGGATCATTTGAAGCCTTGGATCGTGCGTTTTTAGGAACTGCTCTTCAAGAGGTTCAGTTTTCGAATCTCACAATTCTTAAATCCATTAACATGTTTAGGTAGAGCTTTTCATGCTGATTAATCTGATATAAAATTCGTGTGAAATGGATGAGAAATAAATGAGTTATGCTTGATTAAAGTTTGACATGTCAAAATGTTTTTGCTCGTATCTCTTAATCCATGGCTTGTTAGGCTTAGATATTGATTGATCTGTAACCTACATTGGAAGAGCTTTCTGTTGATGTATGCATTTCGAAATTCTGGAAAAAAATTCTGAACACATGCACTGTAGCGCCACCGTCTTCGCGAAGAAGACGGTGGAAACCTCCACGCAACGTACGCGTATCATACGCGTACGACCTGCTATAATTTTGACATTACGCGTACCATACGCGTACCAGCGCTAGGTTTTTGTCTGGTTCAGGCGCGCACACGCTTCGATTCCTGCATGCTGCATATTTTCAAATTTCTTTTCCATTTCTTCTTTCCCTCCAAATATCATGTACACATGTCAAATTTTATTTCATCATTTTTTGTCAACTTCAAAAATTCATATCAAACTGAAAAATCATCCAATTAATTCCAGATTTTTTGCTACATGACCCTTGAGATGTCTATTATTTTTTGGTAGTGGTTTCATGATTTTATCGCTTCTGGAATTTGATTTGTGGCTGATTATGTGAACATGTGTGCATATGTGACATTGCCTTGTTCTTTCTATTGTGAAATACTTAATATTGATCCAAAGGCTTTGAAATTTTGCATGTTTGTTCCTAACATGTTAATGGATGTTTTAGGCTTGGTTTGATATTTTTCCCATTTGCCATTTCTGTTTTATGCATGTGTTTGCATGGTGTGGCAATTTGTGTCACATATTTGGTTGATCAACTTGTACCATTTAATTTCCATGCCAAATGATCTTTGATGTTTCTGATTTTTTCTTTGATGATTGGGTTGGATGTTTTGAATGCTCATGAATTTTTCCAGAATTATTTGAATCATTTCTGTTTTGATTTAGAATTTTCATTCATGATGATCATATATGAGCTTTGAAATTGTCTTTGACTTCTCTTGCTTATTACATGGACTTGCTTGATGATTTTGAGGTGATCCTTTTTAGGACATGTTAATATGTGTTTGAAGTTGCATTGTGTTGAATTTCAGTTCCTGTTTTGAACTTTTTCTTCACCTTTGACCCTAGGCTTTGACCTAGTGGTTTGTACTTACATGTGAGCTTTGAATTTCAGGTTCAAGCATCCAAATTCCATGGTTAATGTTGCTTCATCATTTGAATGTTGATATTTGCTTTTGATTGCTAACATTTGTGTGTTTTGTAGGTCGATGATAACTCACTTGAGTTTGCATCATGGCTTATGTGTTGTACATTGGGATTGTCTGTTTGTTATTGATTGTTGTCTGTTTGTCTGAGTATTATACTGATTGGTTTAGTTGTTTACACAGGTACCTAAGTTGCTTTAAGTTCATTTGAACTTTGCTTTGCTTTTTCTTGTGGTTGGCATACCACTTAGGTATAATCCCTATTCTTCATGTAGTCTGGAAGACCTGCTGTTATTGGCAGGCACCTGTCTGAAGCCCTCCTTAAGAGGCCATGTTTTTGTTTGTTTAATTTTGTGCCAAGCAGGTAAAGTCCTCTTAAGAGGCAATTGGCAGATAAAAGGGATGTGTAATCCATCCCCTACTATTCAGTTGTGTCATTCACTTTGCTCACACCATGTGTTGATGCATTGTGAATAAGAACCCAAGATCTTATAGAGTCAATCATATGTGGAGAAGAGTTCCCTCATTCTGAACTCCCACACTTTCTATTGTTTAAAGCTCTCCCATGCCAGGGATAAAAGCTATGAGGCATAACCCTCATCCCCATTTCATCTGCTTCACCCTAACTCTCAATGTTAGGGTTAAGAGCTCAAAACACCCCATTCCAGTTGGCTTATTTCTAAAGCCTAACCTTGATTGAGCCCATTGATTGTGTATAGTGTGTGCTAACTGATTGCTTGATTGCTTAACTGTGCATCTTTCATGTCTGCTTTTGCATCATTCCATGTGCTTGCTTTTGCTTTTCATAGCATGTTTGTTTATGTGAGGAGTCAGATGTAAGACCATTGATTGGCTATCTGTTTCCTGTGATCATTTTGTAGAATCAGGTGTAAGTCCATAGATTGGTTACCTGTTTCCTTATTGTTTTGTCCATTGAAGAGTCAATTGTAAGTCCATTTATTGGCAGTTGTTTCCTGTGATCTGGTAGGAGTTGGGACTAAGACCATTGATTGGCATCCCATTTCCTAGGAGTCGAGTGTAAGACCATTTATTGGCAACTTGTTTCCTCTGGCTTATTGCATTTGTTTTCTTTGCTTTGTGAGACTAGTGTAAGTCCATTGATTGGCATCTGGTATTGTCGCAACCTGAAAAATACAGTGTGCGAAAAAACAACCGGCGAAAGAGAATGACAGAAGAGTCGCCACCGTGCGTTATTCATCCCAAAGGAGGGAAAGGAAACGCTCGAAGTAAACCTGAAAAAGGAAAGGACAAGACGGGGTCTCGCAACCAAATCTTGGGTTCGGGAGTCGGTTATGCGAAGGGAAGGTATTAGCACCCCTACGCATCCATAGTACTCTACGGGATCCACTTTTGTAGTTTTTGTCTAAAGGGTGTGGGTTTACCTAACGTGTTTATTTACTAAAAAGGTTAAGAGAAATGACTCGCGCGGATGTCGCATCCACTGCATACGTATCTCATCTGAATATGAGAATCAGAGTCTTCGTAGCTCGGCTGACCTATGGGTTGGGGGATGTGTGCTCGCTAAGACATCGCGTCTTATGCCTACGTATCTCATCTGGAATGAGAATCAGAGCAAGTCGTAGTTCGGCTAACTACGGGGTTATGGATTGGGTTTTGGACGAACAACGTTACTACGCAATCTACCGGATGCTCGACCTTTGGAGACTTACTCGCCTGTAGTAGAAGGAGTAAACGTGTTGCTTTGGGTTTTAGGGTTTGGGATGCTCGAGGGCAAAAAGGCAGTCCTTGACGAAGGAACCGCGCTACCTGCAGGGATATGAATACAAAACACAAAACATGTATCTCAAAGTAAAATGCCACCAAGGGGCTCAAACATTGCCTCCTATCGAGGTCTTCCAGCTAAGAAAGCGATAAAGTATGAGAAAGGGAAAAAATTACCACACGGATAAAGATCCGAAGCTATAGCAGTTAAAGGGGCAAGAAACCCTGAAATGTCTCCAACTGGACCGTCAAAGGAAATCAGTCAACACGAATAATCAGAATAAAACTCCAGGGGGTATCCCACAAATAAAGTGGGAAACCACGCGAGTGTCTCTGCGAAAGCCATGTGAGCCCTCACAAAACTCGACAAAGGGTTAGAGCAGCAGGATGAAATCAAGAGAAAACAATGCCATGGAAACACAAGACAGGTTAGAATAAACAAAATAGGGTAACCCAGAGTTGCCCCTAAATCAAAATGTAACCACATGAATAATTCCATCAAAATTCACAAAAGGCTCACAAAAAAGGTATCAAATTCACCCATAATACCTCATACATTTAGAGCATTCAAATCAAAGGCATAAAGATGATGGATATAGGACAAACCTGATTGGAGAGCGTGATTGAAATTGAGTTGCACCCGTGAGGTTTACAAGTTGAGTTCCTTTCAGGGTTTGGAGGTTGCTCTGAACTCTGTTGGCTTTTCTCTCACTATCTTTTCCTCAGGGTTTTGCTTCTCTTCCTTCTTTCTCCAGTGAATCTCCCAGTGTAACTCCAAGTGTCTTTTCCTCTACTGAAACTTCAGTATTTATAGACTGATTTTCGTGGGTAATGGGCTCAAATGAGGGAGACCCAAGTCCAAAATAATTTGTTATATTTTATTTATTTTATTTATTTATTTATTTAATTAATTAATTAATTAATTAATTAATTAATTAATTAATTAATTAATTAAAAAAAAAAAAAATTTCGTTTTTTTTTTTTTTTTTTTTTCAGGAAAAATGAAGGGTAAATTTTGGGGTATTACAGCTGCCCCTATTCAATCAACTGGAGACCCGGAAAGAAGATGGCAGTTGCTTTCGTACTTTCGAGGTATCAAGGGATTGAATACAATAAAAGCCCAAAAATTTGCACTGAAGTGAAGTGAAGTAACAATGTCTGTCAGAATCAGCAAAGAGGTGGTCTTGAAAGAAGAATTCGTCTGGTACGGTGAGAGTCAGTCTGAATATCGAAAAAGAATGTTAAACTGGATACCAACATAAATGGTAACACAGAAATAACCATGGCCTGAATGCCGCTCATCAGTCTGAATACTGGAAAGGATTTCGATCTGAACATCGGAAAATGGGCCTGAATGCCACAAGTCGCATCGACCTGAACGTTGGAAACTTCTTCGATCTGAACATCGGAAAATGGGCCTGAATGCCACAAGTCGCATCGACCTGAACGTCGGAAACTTCTTCGATCTGAACATCGGAAAGACTTGGCCTGAATGCCACAAGCTGCATCGACCTGAACGTCGGAAACTTCTTCGATCTGAACATCGGAACACTGGCCTGAATGCCACTTCAGTCTGGATACCGGAAAACTGGCATGAATGCCACTTCGGTCTGGATACCGGAAAACTGGTCTGAATGCCACTTCGGTCTGGATACCGGAAAACTTCATGCTTGTCAGCATTGGCAGAAATAGATAATGATAATAGAGGCGGCGCATGGGCCAATGACACTTGCTGGGGATAACAAAGGTAAGTCATGAACAATCTTCAGTCTGAGTACTGGAAACAACTTCTAGCTTATCACTTGGGATACCGAGAATGTTTTATGCTTACATGCGTATGTTTGAATTTTTCAATGGCGTAATGCTCCATGAAAATGGAAATGCTACGCGATTTGGAAGGATGCAATGCAATATGATTCTACATGCAGGGATGCGAAATGCTGGGTAAAATGCCAAGCTGAGGCAAGGGATCTGCTGGAGAAATGATCACCATCTTCTGGACCCTGGCAATGCTGTTGGAGATGCACAGCGCAAAGAACTCTGTGGGGAGATGACTAGCCATGCGGTGTTCTGGCCATACCGAGACTCTGATCGGGGAAAGAATGGCATTGGAAGCCTGCTGCTGAGGAAAGCTACAATGGTTCTGGCAACCACGATTTGCGAGAGATGACTCAGCAGGGGGAGCAAACACTGATACGGTACCGAGGTTCTGCTTCAAGGAAAGAAACCATGGATCTGGCATTGGGATTATCGATCTGGCATCGAACTCTAAGGAGCAGCCACTTCTGCTGGGAAGATACAGTCTGGCACTGTCAACTCCGCTGGGGATATATAGTCTGACACTGTCAACTCTACTGGGGAGTGTATGTCTTGAAACAACCGCTTGGGGAAGTACGGTGGTGAGAAACTGCTGGGGATTGAAGAATCCAACACTCTGATCAGCTTTGCAGAGTCAAGACACTGAATTCGTCTGTTGGCGACTTCACTGGGGAAGATATTCACGACCATCTGCAGGAGATTTTAAGGAAATGCCCCGAGGGTATCTGTTCTGAATAGACGATCCAAAACACTTAAAATTTACAGCAATTTTAAATGTTTATTAAGCCTGTACCTGTAAAGCCCTTATGTGTCATGATGCAATGTTTATCAAAAATTCGAACGTCATTTTTGCAAACAAAACAGTAAAATGAAAATGAAAACAGAGATATACTGAATAACATGATTTTATTGATTGAATGGCCTCTGAATAGGCATTTACATTAGGAAGCAATCCCTGGAAAGAGGTAATCGCACAATAGATAAAAACAGAAATTAATCTAATGGCAATGTGAAATGGATTTCTATTGGGTTCCAATTCTGCTATGACTTGCTCGTCTTCAAGATCCTCCAGATAATCAGCCTTCTGAAAGAGTGATTGGACTGTTTCCTATCCTTCAAAAATTTCCAGTCATTGGCACGAGATGAGATTCAGAACTACTCAGAACGCAGTCATTCGCTTAATCCCTAACGTTTGCCTGGATCGCCCTTTTCGGGTTTTCAATCCACCGGGATACCCATTTTTGCCTAAGTTGCCTTTTCAGGTTTTCAACTTACCGGGTGTACGATCTTTTCATTTTTAATCCCTAATTTTTGCCCGAACCTTTTCATTTTCTTGGTTCGTCGGGATGCCCATTTTTGCCTGGACTACTCTTTTTACTGTCCAGCGGGTCTATTTTATGCGAAGTATTTTTTAACTGCGTCTGAGTTCACAGGGGAAGTGAAGTTTTCACCATCCATAGTTGCAAGCATTAAAGCCCCACCATCAAAAACCTTGGTGACGATATACGGTCCATCATAGTTAGGAGTTCACTTGCCCCTGCGATCTGTCTGAGGAGGAAGGATCCTTTTCAAAACTAAATCTCCGACTTGGAAACAACGAGGACGCACTTTCTGATCAAAGACTCTCTTCATCCGACTCTGATACAACTGCCCATGACAAATGGCTGCCATTCGCTTCTCTTCGATAAGACTCAACTCATTGAACCTTGTCCGAATCCATTCAGCTTCGTCTAGCTTGACATCCAACAAGACTCTTAGGGAAGGAATCTCCACTTCAACAGGTAGGACTGCTTCCATACCATACACAAGGGAGTAAGGGGTTGCCCCGGTCGATGTACGTACTGAAGTACGGTACCCATGCAAGGCGAAAGGTAGCATCTCATGCCAATCTCTGTACGTGACGACCATCTTCTGCACAATCTTCTTTATGTTCTTATTTGCCGCCTCAACAGCGCCGTTCATCTTAGGGCGGTAAGGGGAAGAGTTGTGATGCTGAATGTTGAAGTTCTGACACAACTCCTTCATCATTTTGTTGTTGAGATTAGAACCATTATCAGTAATGATTCTTTCGGGAATCCCATAGCGACAAATGATTTCTTTCTTGATGAAACGGGCAACCACATGTCTGGTGACATTCGCGAATGACGCTGCCTCGACCCACTTGGTGAAATAGTCGATGGCAACAAGGATGAAGCGATGCCCATTGGAAGCAGTCGGCTCAATCTTTCCAATCATGTCAATGCCCCACATGGCAAACGGCCATGGCGAAGACATCACATTCAGAGGATTCGGCGGTACATGCACCTTATCAGCATAAATCTGGCATTTATGACACTTCCGAGCATACTTGAAACAATCTGATTCCATGGTCATCCAATAATAACCCGCTCTCAACAATTTCTTAGCCATTGCATGTCCGCCGGCATGAGTACCGAAGGAACCTTCATGAACTTCCTGCATTAACATGTCCGTCTCGTGTCTGTCCACGCATCTGAGCAAAACCATGTCGAAGTTCCTCTTATACAGCACATCGTCTTTGTTCAAGAAGAAACTGCCTGCCAATCTCCTCAAAGTCTTTCTGTCATTGTTGGATGCCCCTGCAGGGTACTCTTGATTCTTCAGAAAGCACTTGATATCGTGATACCAGGGCTTGTCATCGACTACCAGTTCAGCAGTAAACACATACGCGGCCCTGTCAAGGCGCATCACATCGATCCTGGGAGCATGGTTCCAACGAATTACCTTGATCATGGAGGATAGAGTAGCAAGTGCGTCTGCCATCTGGTTCTCATCACGAGGTATATGATACAATTTTACCGTTGTGAAGAAATTCAAAAGTCTTCTCGTGTAATCTCTGTAGGGGACCAGAGTGGGCTGGAGAGTATTCCAATCACCATTCACTTGATTGATCACCAGAGCTGAATCTCCGAAGATGTCCAGAGTCTTGATTCTCAGATCAATGGCTTGCTCAATACCCACGATACAGGCCTCGTACTCAGCTTCGTTATTTGTGCACTCAAAAATCAAACGAGCGGTGAAAGGCATGTGGGCACCCTTCGGAGTAGTAATGACAGCGCCAATTCCACTACCTCTAGCATTGACAGCCCCATCAAACAACAAAGTCCACTTTTCGTTTGGATCAGGTCCCTCCTCAACAACTGGCTCTTCACAGTCTTTTATCTTGAGGAACATGATGTCTTCATCAGGGAATTCAAACTTCATTGGCTCATAATCATCAATCCGTTGCTCGGCAAGGTAGTCTGACAGAATACTCCCTTTGATGGCCTTCTGTGACGTGTACTGAATATCATACTCTGTTAAAATCATTTGCCAACGAGCGACCCTTCCGGTGAGAGCTGGCTTCTCGAATATGTATTTCACTGGATCCATCTTAGAAATCAACAAGGTAGTATGGTTCAACATATACTGTCTCAGTCGGCGAGCAGCCCAGGCCAAAGCACAACAAGTTTTCTCAAGCTGCGAATATTTGATTTCACAGTCGGTAAACTTTTTGCTAAGGTAGTATGTGGCATGCTCTTTTCGACCAGACTCGTCATGCTGTCCCAATACACACCCCATCGAGTTCTCGGTCACTGATAGGTACATTATCAGAGGTCTCCCAGGAACTGGAGGTATAAGGATCGGAGGTTTCTGTAGATACTCTTTTATCTTCTCGAAAGCCCTTTGACAATCTTCATTCCACCTGATAGCTTGATCCTTCCTCAGCAATTTGAAAATTGGCTCACACGTGGTTGTTAGGTGAGAGATGAACCTTGCAATGTAGTTCAACCTCCCTAAGAAACTACGGACTTGCTTCTCTGTTCTTGGCTCAGACATTTCCTGTATTGCTTTTACTTTGTCAGGATCCACCTCAATCCCTTTTCCGCTAACAATAAAACCCAGCAATTTTCCCGATCTCACCCCGAAAGTGCACTTATTCGGATTAAGTCTCAGTTTGAATTTCCTCAAACGCTCAAACAGTTTCTGCAAATTCAACAAATGTTCTTCTTCTGTCTGAGATTTGGCAATCATATCGTCCACATAAACCTCGATTTCATGATGAATCATATCATGGAACAGAGTCACCATTGCTCGCTGATATGTTGCTCCGGCATTTTCCAGACCAAACGGCATCACCTTGTAGCAGAAGGTGCCCCATGGGGTTATGAAAGTTGTCTTTTCCATGTCTTCTGGTGCCATCTTGATTTGGTTATAGCCAGAAAAGCCATCCATGAAGGAGAATACCGAGAACTGAGCTGTATTATCCACCAAAATGTCGATGTGAGGTAATGGGAAATCATCTTTAGGGCTAGCTCTGTTCAGATCCCGGTAGTCGACACACATCCGTACCTTTCCGTCCTTCTTAGGTACTAGGACGATGTTTGCAACCCATGGCGGATAATTGGTGACTGCTAGAAACCCTGCATCCAACTGCTTTTGCACTTCTTCCTTTATCTTGACAGCCATCTCTGGTCTTGTTCTTCTGAGCTTCTGCTTGACCGGAGGACAACCTTCTTTGAGAGGCAAGCGGTGCACCACGATGTCTGTGTCCAGCCCAGGCATGTCCTGATAAGACCAGGAGAAGATGTCAACGTATTCTTGCAGCAATTCAATCATCCCTTTCTTCACATTGTCTTCTAAAGCAGCCCCTATCTTGATTTCTCTCTTGGTGTCCTCGGTGCCGAGATTAATCACTTCAACAGACTCTTGATGCGGTTGAATAACCCTTTCCTCTTGTTTTAATAACCTGGTAAGCTCTTCAGGGAGTTCACAGTCTTCATCACCCTCTTCTTCAGCTTGAAAGATTGGATTTTCAAAGTCGAAACGAGCCATAGCAGAACCGTTATCAATAGGATCCGGTGTTGTGCATCTGCATGAGTGATGGTATGTGCTTATGAGTGTGAACAAGAAGTGAAAACTAAACAAAACATTGCCATTTTTTTATTTTGAAAAACTGCAAAAATAGAGAGACAGGGAACGAAATATTTGAATGCAAAAAGACGTCCTTTATTTATGATAAAAAATGCAAGTGTCACATAGGTGGGCCCTACAATGAGTCATTACGCCCTGGGCGGAACGTAAGACTTGGATATGCATGAATAAACAAAGAAAATTACTCTTCAAGAAGAGTGACTTGGATAATCTCTTCAGAAGACCAATTGTTGAGAACTTCACCCGGGATCCTCGGACGCACCCAGTTGTCAATGTCACAATCACTATCCCCATCTTCTTCGTTGACTGCAGAGACTTGACCATACTGAATGATGCCAGCACTGGAGAAAGTGATCGGCCCCTGATGAGTCTGAAGTGTTGAAGTTGTAGAAGTTAGAGCTGGCTGATACCCAATCCCGAACTTATCTTCTTTCACTGGTAATTCCAACAGACGCCCCCAACCGGGAGCAATACCTGAATCCACCACGGCTCGTGCCTGCTTAAAGGATGAGATAGAGGCACCCGCTTTAACCTCTTCCACAGACTCTTGGACAGACAAATCTTTAACCTGGAGGATACCTTTGTCGAGCAAGGCCTGGATACCCTGCTGTAGCTTCGAACAACCTCCACTCTGAGTGGCACAATCCAAACAACCCTTCCCACAACCGGGGAAAACATCGGCCTTCAGCAAGCATCCTTTGATATCCAACAATGGAGTCTTCAACTTCAACACATCCTTAATGGACTTGGCTTCTCCCTCTACCAAATTAACGTTCGCACCACCATGCTGGGGCATGGGATTGTTGACGACATTCGGAGCTGGTGCAAGGTCGATGGCCTTTGAATCTATGAGGTCCTGAACTACGTGCTTAAAAGCTTTGCAGTTCTCAATGTCATGGCCAGGTGCCCCAGAGTGGAAGCTACACCTAGCGTTGGCGTCGTAACCCACCGGAAGTCTACCAACAGGAGGAGCCAGAGTGCGCAATTGCACAAGTTGTAGTTGTTGAAGACTAGAAAGCAACTGGGCGTACGACATTGGAAGGGTGTCGAAACGCCGGTCCATCATCCTTTGCCTCTGTTGATAAGCGGGTCTGTTACCCGGTTGTTGCTGCTGTTGATACTGAGCTGGTTGACGTTGTGATTGTTGTTGTTGTAGTGGTGCTGCAGCTGGAATGGTCACCCCTGCGGCAGTACCTGTTATGCAAGACATTCTAATGGCTATGCAAATGCAATGACATGTTTATCAATTCCAAAGGTATTCTACCCCCTTGATTCCAGTCTCACATTTGATAAACAGTGTAAGAAAAGACTAAGCCGTTGATGAGAACCAAGAAAATTCCAACTAGAATCAAGTAGAAGATATAAACCCCACAGAAATGGATAAACATGTGTTAAATGATATGAATGCAAATGATGTGATGATGTGAATGCAATGCAGTGGTATGTCAATCAGGATTGCTATATCTGCTTGAACATCTGTCAGGTTGCACTGTCTGGAGAGAAATTAAGAGCACACCAAACAAAGGTCATGGGATGGATCATGTTATCCTTAATATCAACCACCCATTTTGGCGGATTATGGTTTACACCTTATCAACACCCGAGTTTCATTGATATTAAGGATACCTGATCGGATCAACCATGAATCAAGGGTTTGTCGCAAGTCACGAGCATGGAGTTTAGGTTAAGAACCACCCAAAAGGAGTGTACTAAGGTTTAAACCTGCCAAACATGTTCTACAAAAAGGTTCCCATAGTCATAATCCCATCTTTCGGATATTATTAGAGGAACGACTACTCGTATTCCAACAATATTCTCAAGAGAGACTCTTATGAGTGTAGTATCGCGTAACAATCGTATCAAATCTTACATTTGAACGACTTTCGCACTACGTCCTACGAATAGGCCAAGATGGGTTAGGTAAACTAAGGTCCTTGGCTTCTTAGGTCTATATTGGAACAAGTAATGTCTAACCACAACTTACTTATGTGACATTATTGATCTCAACATGACCTCCACCAAGTGAATGGACTTGCAAGTCAACTCGCTAAGGAATACTCCACACAAGTTGACAGGACTATGCCATTCTCCTATCTTAAGTGCACTTGAGTTCGGGTATAGAACTCATCTCACAAAGATCACCAAGCAGCCAACCAACAGAAACAGATACAACAATGATATGTACACAATGTAATAAGGTAAAGCAGGTAAATAAATAACTGTACAAAAGCATGAACACCCAATAAACAAACAAACTACAAAAGCTAGGAGGGACTCGCTTAGGGAAGATGGACCAGCAAGAGGTCAACTTCTTAATATCCCCAGCAGAGTCGCCAGCTGTCGCAACCTGAAAAATACAGTGTGCGAAAAAACAACCGGCGAAAGAGAATGACAGAAGAGTCGCCACCGTGCGTTATTCATCCCAAAGGAGGGAAAGGAAACGCTCGAAGTAAACCTGAAAAAGGAAAGGACAAGACGGGGTCTCGCAACCAAATCTTGGGTTCGGGAGTCGGTTATGCGAAGGGAAGGTATTAGCACCCCTACGCATCCATAGTACTCTACGGGATCCACTTTTGTAGTTTTTGTCTAAAGGGTGTGGGTTTACCTAACGTGTTTATTTACTAAAAAGGTTAAGAGAAATGACTCGCGCGGATGTCGCATCCACTGCATACGTATCTCATCTGAATATGAGAATCAGAGTCTTCGTAGCTCGGCTGACCTATGGGTTGGGGGGATGTGTGCTCGCTAAGACATCGTGTCTTATGCCTACGTATCTCATCTAGAATGAGAATCAGAGCAAGCCGTAGTTCGGCTAACTACGGGGTTATGGATTGGGTTTTGGACGAACAACGTTACTACGCAATCTACCGGATGCTTGACCTTTGGAGACTTACTCGCCTGTAGTAGAAGGAGTAAACGTGTTGCTTTGGGTTTTAGGGTTTGGGATGCTCGAGGGCAAAAAGGCAGTCCTTGACGAAGGAACCGCGCTACCTGCAGGGATATGAATACAAAACACAAAACATGTATCTCAAAGTAAAATGCCACCAAGGGGCTCAAACATTGCCTCCTATCGAGGTCTTCCAGCTAAGAAAGCGATAAAGTATGAGAAAGGGAAAAAATTACCACACGGATAAAGATCCGAAGCTATAGCAGTTAAAGGGGCAAGAAACCCTGAAATGTCTCCAGCTGGACCGTCAAAGGAAATCAGTCAACACGAATAATCAGAATAAAACTCCAGGGGGTATCCCACAAATAAAGTGGGAAACCACGCGAGTGTCTCTGCGAAAGCCATGTGAGCCCTCACAAAACTCGACAAAGGGTTAGAGCAGCAGGATGAAATCAAGAGAAAACAATGCCATGGAAACACAAGACAGGTTAGAATAAACAAAATAGGGTAACCCAGAGTTGCCCCTAAATCAAAATGTAACCACATGAATAATTCCATCAAAATTCACAAAAGGCTCACAAAAAAGGTATCAAATTCACCCATAATACCTCATACATTTAGAGCATTCAAATCAAAGGCATAAAGATGATGGATATAGGACAAACCTGATTGGAGAGCGTGATTGAAATTGAGTTGCACCCGTGAGGTTTACAAGTTGAGTTCCTTTCAGGGTTTGGAGGTTGCTCTGAACTCTGTTGGCTTTTCTCTCACTATCTTTTCCTCAGGGTTTTGCTTCTCTTCCTTCTTTCTCCAGTGAATCTCCCAGTGTAACTCCAAGTGTAACTCCAAGTGTCTTTTCCTCTACTGAAACTTCAGTATTTATAGACTGATTTTCGTGGGTAATGGGCTCAAATGAGGGAGACCCAAGTCCAAAATAATTTGTTATATTTTATTTATTTATTTTATTTATTTATTTAATTAATTAATTAATTAAATTTTTTTTTTTTTTCATTTTTTTTTTTTTTTCAGGAAAAATGAAGGGTAAATTTTGGGGTATTACAGGTATCCATTTTGGTTTTGTGAGGCTGGTGTAAACCCATTGATTTGTATCTGGTTTCCATGTTTTCTTTGTTTTGTGAGGCTAGTGTAAACCCATTGATTGGTATCTGGTTTCCATGTTTTCTTTGTTTTGTGAGATTGGTGTAAGTCCATTGATTGGCATCCGGTATCCATTTTTGGTTTTGTGAGATTGGTGTAAGTCCATTGATTGGCATCCGGTATCCATTTATGTTGTTTATTTGTTATCACTTGTTGCCTTTTCCAAAGGAATCACTTGGATCATCTACATATGATCTCAAGAGGTGAACATTTAAGAAGTTTTACATCCCTTAACCTCTCACCCTTTTTGTTCTTTAAACCTCCATTTGCATGTTAACCCAAACCAGAAAACTTTGTGCAAACATTTTCACCTGTTTTTCAAATTAGAAACCTAGGCCTTAAGCCCTTTGATTTTTCAAACTTCATTTCACAATACTTCTTTTGAATTGAATTCTAATCATACTTTGACCATCTTTTTGTGAATAAATCCTAATTGATTAATTTCACTCACTCAATTGCTTTTGTGGCTCAAGTCCACTTCTTGATAAGTTTTCATACATTAGCCATAGATCTCAATTATCTTAGTGGTTGATGTGAATCTCACCTTTTGTCCTTAGTGATTGAATTGTAAGACTTCATTGCTTATTATAGGGCATGGTCCCTCACTAGCAAGTTGAAGTTTTTCTCACATGGTGGACTTGTGGTTTGTATAGATTGAGTTTTCTCCCGTGGATAATGAAAGACCTTGGGGCTTTTGTTTAAAATCAATGCATTTACTTTTTGGAAATCTTTTAGCCGAACTACGAGGTTTTGATCCTGTAAAGGTACGTAGGCAATGGTTATCCATCCAAACACAAAAATAGTAAAAATTGTATATTCTTTTCTCATCATCCCAATCAATGTTTGCACAATAAATATTTGTCATAAATAATATCTTTTGCAATTTGTGAAAAGGGTTCCCTAGGAGTACCTAGGATGCTTTGGGTGCCTAACACCTTCCCTTTGCATAATTACCCCCTTACCCAGATCTCTGACCTTTCATTAGTTTTCTATGCGTAAAACTTCTTAGGCTTTTGTTCACTTTCTAGCCATTCCTTTGGATAAATAGAAGTGCGGTGGCGACTCTATCTTTGTATGCTTTGCTTTTGATTTAGTCAATAAATCATAAAGTGACGAATACACCGCTACAGTGAGGACAACTCGACATTAACTGCTTGAATCTCTCCCAATATTCAGCCAATGATTCCATGTCAACCTGTCTAATACCACATATTTCTTTTCTGATTGAAGAAGCTCTTAAAGTAGGGAAAAATCTTTCTAAGAATATTTCCTTCATATTATTCCAACTTGTAATAGAATTTGGCTCAAGATAATATAACTAATCTTTTGCAGCACCTTGTAGTGAGAATGGAAATGCTCTAAGATTGACATCATCTTTAGTAATTCCTTGAGGCCTCAATAATGTAGAACACACCACCTGAAATTCTTTTAGATGCCTATGCGGATCCTCACCTGCAAAACCATTAAACCTTGGTAACAAGTGTATTAAACCAGATTTCAATTCGAAAGGTACAACAGCAACAGGAAATTCAATACATAAAGTATTATAATTAACATCAGGGGCAACAAGTTCTCTAAGGGTTCTTTGGTCAGTCATGTTAAACTCAATAGAAAAGAGAAAAAAAATCAACAAACAATGAGAAAACACAACTAATTCAGCAACGCAGCAACAAGTAGGAAAATACCGACAATGTCCCTATTAAGTAAAAACAATTGAAATAAAAAAAACGATTAAAATAAAATACAAAAATACGAAAATTAATCTAATAACGTCAATTAAGAATTTTGAGAATTTTTGCGGAATTGTCTGAAACTATCAAAATAGAAAATAAGTCACAAAATATAGAAAAATAGGGAATTTCAATTTTTTAGAACGGCTTCCACTATTTAGTTTCTAAATAGAGGCTTTTTATCCTTGACTTTTTCCTAGTTAATCGACAAAGAATCGGATAATTTGAGATGATTTTCTAAAAAAACAGATTTTTTTAACCTAAAACGCAAAAAGACCAAAACGCAAGAAAGTTAGGGCAAAAAAAAAAGCTAAAACAGAACACATATGACTATAATAATGGTTAGACTATAATAATGGTTAAAATCTACAAGAGTCCCCGACAACGGCGCCAATTTGATCCACTATCGCACACGAGTCAAAAATGAGTTTAAAAGTGTAGTAAAACGGAAGCGACACTCGAATATCGTATCACAAGGACTCTTGAATGTTATAACCAAACGAATAAAAAGAAGGGGGTTTTTAAGGTTCAAAACTTAAATCGAAGATGATTAAAGGTAAAACCAAAATTGATAAATAAGCTAATCTATTGTATCGATTTCTGACTTATCATCAATTCTTATAACTTCAATTCCCTAGCGGATTCAATCCTATTCGATTACAATACCCACTGACAAGCGCAAATTGGTATTATATGATGTATGTTCCTAATTTCCGAATTAAGCAAACGAATTTAAGCAGACGCGAATTAAGCAAACGCAACTTAATCAAACACGATAACGAAAAAGCTACGCTAACGTGATTATAGTTAAGGATCATACAAACAATTAAATTTAATCAACTATATCCTATAAGAAACAATCGAATTAAGCAAACAAAAGTAATCGAATTAAGCAAACGAGTTTATAGGAAGAATTGAAAAGAAATTGAAATTAATAAAAACCTCAAAGTGGAATTCGAATACAACAACTCAGCACTTTGGGAATTAGCTCTCCATGAAATCTTCTAAGCAATGGTGTATCATCAAAATTCAGAATTGAATTCTGTAGTAGTGAAAGACCTAATATAATAAAAGGTAAATTCGGGCCCTTATAGGATTCGACCCGAAAATTACAAAAACTGGCTCAAACTAACTATTTTAATTAAGTCTGAAACTTCAACGAATTATTCGACCCTTCTTCACTTAGAATCAGATTTTGACTTCAACATGAAACTTTTATCCTATCCTCTCAGCTTTTCAACGCATATTAGAACGTATCAATCCGATCCTCGTAGCTCAAGTTATGATCTGCATAATAACAATGTATCAAATAAATATTTATGCTGAAAATAAAGTACGAAAATAAAATAAAACCAAAAATAAACTTAAATATAAAAACACACTAAAATAGTAAAAACAATAGAATAAACTATAGAGTTTCCTAAGAAGAATAGTAGAAGAATATATATCAAAATGTACTGATCACTCATGAATACTCTTCTTAAGTTCTGGCATATCTGGTACACAAACTTTATCTCTGAATCTTATCACACCATTCTCGTCGATTCTGAAATCACCATATTGACCTTGGTTAATCGACACTAACCGGTCAACAATCCTAAGTCGATTTTCTGACCTTCTCTAATATCTTCTAGATAACCACTCGTTAACTTTAACATGCACAACCTCACACTATTACGAGTCCTTTCACATACTAATCTCAAATCTCAGAATTGTCCAATCAACTCCAACTCTCGAACCATAAGCATCGACATACACAACAACTTCCTACTCAAAGCATCAACCACGACATTGGCTTTACCAGTGTGGTAATTTAAACCGAAATTGTAGTCCTTCAGAAATTCGAGCCACCTCCTATGTCTCATATTCATCTCTTTCTGATCGAGTAAGTACTTAAACTCTTGTGATCACTGAACACTTCAAATCTTGAACCAAATAAGTAATGCCTCCAAATCTTGTGTACAAACATAACAACAACCAATTCTAGATCATGCGTAGGATAATTCCTCTCGTGAACATTCAACTGTGTAGAAGCGTAAGCCATAAGTTGTCTATTATGCATTAACACACCACCAAGACCCATCATCGAAGCATCACAATACACAACAAAAGACTCACCCAAATTTTGCAAAATTAATACTAGAGCAGACGTCAACTTTTCCTTAAGTTCTATAAAACTCTCTTCACACAAATCATCCCACACATATGCTTAACCTATTCAAGTCAACTTAGTCAAAGTCATAGGCAACTTCGAAAATCCTCCAATAAACCTTATGCAGTAACCAACCAAACCTAGGAAATTTATGATCTCAATAACAGACTTCAGAGTTCCCCATTACTACACATCATCAACCTTCGATGGATCAATGATAATACCTCTACTAGAAATCACGTGGCATAATAAACTCACTTCCTTTAGCCAAAAGTCACACTTAGACAACTTTGCATATAACTTTGTATCCTTCAAGGTCTGCAACACCATTCTCATATGCTCCACATGATCTTCCTCAAACTTTGAATATATAAGAATATCTTCAATGAACACAGCCACAAACTGATCTAAATACGGATGGAATATTCGATTCATGTACTCCATGAACACTCCAGACATGTTAGATAAACCAAATGACATCACCGAATATTCGTAATAACCATACCTTATTTCGTAAGAAGCCTTTGGAATATCCCCAGGCTTCACATGAATCTGATGGTAACCCGAATGCAAATCAATCTTGTTGAAAACACAAGCGTCAACCAACTGATCCATCAAATCATCAATCCTCGGAAGTAGATACTTGTTCTTGATAGTCACTTTATTCAGTTGTCGATAATCAACACACAACCTCATGCTACCATCCTTCTTCTTAACTAGCAACACCGATGCACCCCACGATGAAACACTTGGTCGAACAAATTTCTTCTCAAGCAACTCTTCCAATTGCTTATGGATGGTGCAGAACCCGAAAGCTTTGAAGATTTTTTTGAGAACGAGAACAAAAAGGAGTGGATGGATTCCATGGAGGATGAAATGTAATCACTTCGTGAGAATAATACCTTTTAGTTAGTAAAGTTTCCAAAGTGCAAGAGAGCATTGAAGAATAGATGGGTTTATCGAATTAAGCAAGATGAGTGTACTTCTCAAAGAAGATATAAGGATCGCTTAGTGGTAAAAGGTTTTAAACAACGAGAAGGTATTGACTTTGGCAAGATTTTTGCTTTGGTTGTAAAAATGCAATCTATTTGAGTGGTTCTTGAGCTAGCCACTGGTATTGATTTGGAAGTAGAGTAAATGGACGTGAAGATGGCTTTCCTTCATAGTGATCTACATGATGAAATTTACATGAAGCAACCAGATGGATTATGAAAGAAGGGCAAAAAAGACTATGTTTGCAAATTGGTAAAAAGTCTTTATGGTTTGAAATAAGCACCCTGCCAATGGTATCAAAAGTTCAACTCGGTGATTATTGAACACAGGTAGAAGATGACCAAGGCAGATCATTGTGTGATTTTCCGAAACTTTTCCGAAAGTGATTTCATTATTCTCTTGCTTTATATGGATGATATACTAATTGTTGGAAAATATATTTCAAGAGTTAAAGAGTTGAAGAACACTTTGAGTTAATCTTTTCCTATGAAGGATTTAGGAGAGGCTCAGAAAATTCTTGGTATTGAAATTGTTCGAGATCAAAATGTGAAGAAATTATACTTGTCACAAGAAATGTATATGGAGAAAGTCCTTTCAAATCTTAGTATGGATAAGGCTAAAATGGTGAGCATTCCACTTGATTCTCATTTCAAGCTTAGTCATAAACTATATCCATCTGCAGATGAAGAAAAGTTGAGTATGAAGAATATTTTGTACTCATCGGCCATTGGTAGTTTAATGTATGTTATGGTTTGTACAAGACCTGATATTTCTCATGTCGTGGGAATGGTGAGTCGTTATCTCTCAAATCTGAGAAAAGATCATTGGGAGGCCATGAAGTGGGTGATGAGATATCTGTGTGGCTTGTCTAATTTGAAGCCAACCTTAGGATGCAAGAAACATATGTTGGTTGGATATACAAATTAGGATCTAGTCGAAAGCTTAGATGATTGAAAATCTACTTTAGGGTATATGGTGACTTTTGTCGGGGGAGCCGTAGCTTGGCAATCAAAGTTGCAAAAGTGTATTGCACTCTCTATTATTGAAGTTGGGTTTATAGCCACCGTGGAAGCGTCAAAAGAATTGTTATGGTTGAGGAAATTTGCAATGGAACTTGGTGTGAAACAATAAAAGTATATCTTGTCGAAGTGCTATTTACTTATCGAAGAATTCCTCCTTTCACTCGAGATTGAAGCATATTGATGTCTGTTATCATTGGATTCGTAATGCATTAGATTCCAAGTTGATGGAGCTTGAGAAGATTGACACTGATGATAATGGTTCGGTTATGTTGACGAAGGTGTTGCCTAGGAGAAATTTTGAGTTTTACCGCACGGTAGCCAGATTGGTGTTGCCCTCCAACTAGTAGGTCACAAGAGTTTGTTGGGTTATCCCTCCTATTTCAAGTGGCCCAAATGAATATGATTAGTAGCCCATGTGTGTGTAAGCCTTTGTTATTATCTAACAAAGAGGAATCAGGTTAGTATGTGAAAAACAACAAAAGAAAATAAGAGAGAAAAGTGAAAGTCCTAGTAGCCACACAAAATCCCGCAGCCTCAATTTAGCACATACATGTTCCACGAGATCAAAGTTTGCACATGATTCAACCGTTGGATCATCCTGAAATTTTGGCACAATATTTGTCACTCATAGGAGTATATTCTGAACGGTGGAGATCGAATTCTGAGCATTCTAAGTTTGCCTGATGAGTCCATTTATGAGGTATATATTTTTTGGTGTTTTTTTAGGTTATTTGTCTCTCTTGATTCTTGTTGTATTCCAAAATTGATTATAGATCTTGGTGATATTTATGTATGCCTCTAACTAGTGTTAGATAGAATCTTACTTGTATCCATTGTTTGATTATAGTGGAGATTTAAGTGGCCTACGAGTTTCGTGATTTTTTACTCCTAGATAACTGAGGTTTTTCCATGCTAAAAATGTGTTGTGTTGTTTAATGTGTTTTGTTTATTGTCGCTGCATTTGATATTTGGGAGAGATCGTGTTGTTGGATTATTCTGTTGCATTATGGAATTCATCCCAACAATCATATCGTATGCGGTTTGAGTGTTTTACCAACCCCTCATTTAATATATAACTTTTTGAATTGAATTAGAAAACAATAATATGAAAAATTAAGTTATGTTAAAAAATAATAACTTACATTGATCAATGTTTTAGGAGCTTTTTGCAGCCCATTATTTGCATCTCTCTCTTTGACGATTAGAATTTGGTTCAATATTTTTAACTCTTCAATCAACACCTTTTTTAGTAATCCATTTTACAAAGTCACTAATACTTTGCAAAATGAACTAAAATAGTGAAGAAAGTGTTGGTTGAAGAGTTAGAAGTATTGAATCAAATTTTAATTGTTAAAGAGAGAGATGTAGATAATGGATTGTACAAAGCTAAAAAAATATTGATTAGTGTACTTGTTCTTCTAATATAACTTAATTTTTCATATTATTAATTTCTAAATCAGATTGAAAGGTTAAATGTTTATTGAGTAGTTAGTGAAATAAGCATTCCACATAAGTTATAATAAACTAAAATATACATATAACAACAGTTGCTAGTTATAATTGTGGGGAAATATTGTATGTTGAGTCTTTCACTACGGTTGTAGTTTTCAACCGTGGTGAAATGTTACAAAATTATCAAATTCTGGCACTGGATATCGAACCACTGACCTCCATATTTTACTAAGGTTGTATTTACTACGGTTTCAAGACCATGGTGGTAAAGCTGACACATATTATCATATCTTACCTTACCAAAAATTAGCAACCATGATAGTATCCTTTTTATGACCGTGGTGATATGACCTTTCCGTAGTGGTTACTTTTACTAGGGTTTTTGATTATTTTGTTCATACACTGGCAGCGTTTGTGACATCACCCCTGAGTCGTACATATCCTTGATGATCATAAAGAATCAAATTTATAAAACTTTATTTATTCTCATTGAAAATATATTACACAGATACTACCTTATGATGCAGAGTGTGTTTCTTGTATATAGTAAAAAAGAAACTTAACCTAGCGACTAGATCGCTACTTATTGGTGTCTGGGTGTGTTGGCTACTTATTGGTGTCTGGGTGTGTTGGCCTGATGTATCGTGGTCGACTTCGACCTTCATTCAGAGTCTTCCTTTGTACTTGACAGATTTATTTTTTTACTTCTTTTGACAATTTGATTGCCACTTCTTTCATTTGATTGGCGAGCGAGGTCACATTAATTTCCATCATATTCTCTTTGTCCTCTCCCTCTTGGTCGCGTTGCAAAGCGTTGTGTATTATTTGTGTTGTAGACAAGTTGACACATATCATCATTGCGAGTCATATTTCATTTTTAAGTGGATTGTTGAGGCCACTATGTCCAACTATACCGCGAAAGATCTACACAAGATGCAAATATAGGTGCTTCAACAAAGAACCAATAATAACGATACTTGAAAAGATCTACACAAGATGCAGATGTAGACGCTTCAAGAAGGAACTGGTAATAACTATAACAACTACTTTTTTTATTTATTGTGTTGTACTTCTAGTACATAGTAGCAAGAATAAGTTAAAAGGATTTCATACACCATACTAAGACAACAAGGGAATAAAAAAAAATCAAATATAATCCTCTTGCAGAATAAAGTCAGGTATGTCCACTGTGGAACATGTGAGTCTGAAAATTGTCACTTATATTGAGGCTTCTTATTTTAATTACTTGGATTCTAAGCTACATTTAGCTGCTATATAAAAATAAATATTTGCGTAATGATATTATTGTTTTGAGGTTATACATAAATATTTGAGTTATTTAAATTAATAGCTTAAATAAAACCCTTTTTAAACTAAAAAACTGAAATGTTGATTCCATAAATTCATAAATCAATAGCCAATATTGTATTATTTTTATTATTATTATTATAATAGTGTATAAATTTCAAGAACAATCAAATTGAAAGATGAAAACAAATTATATTTGTAGTTTAGTTGGTAGTTATGACTTCTAATCAATATTTATAGACTTATCAGATTGTGACCAAAATGTGGAATTTTGTTTGGTTAAAATTGACTTCTTCAATTCTAGGATCTTAAAAATTCTGTGACTGCACAAGAAAAAATGGCTACTAGAAAAGTGTAGGCATACGCAATGTCACAATCAGAAATTAATTAAAACACTTGCATTTAAAGAGATTTGTTTCTATACATACGTAAATGACATAATAATCTAGATAATTTATACTTCACATGTTTTTCCACTAAATACGGTATTCTATTAATTAAAGAAATTCTACTAATGTCTATAGGAGATTTTTGTGTCTTATTCAAAATCTATTGATTTTTTTTTTGTTGATTAAAATTTAATGTAACATCGCGATTCGAACTTGCACCTTACGTTTAATATTTTTGTACAATATTTATTAAATTTGTTTAACAAATACAATTGAATTTTGAAAATACAAAATCAGATGTTATGCACATTATTAATTGAGTTGGTTTAAGGAGATTTAGTTTAATAATTTATAATTTATTTTCAATTTATTTTATTTCATCAATTAAAGCAAAAATATCATCATAAATACTTCTTCGATCTTATTTATAAAAGTAATTTATTTTTTAGATTTATTAATAACTAACGTTCAGACAGGCATGTTCGTACGCTTTCTCAAATACTGATTCGCATAAAATATAAATTGTATTATATTTTTATTTATTTTTATTTTTATTTTTAATTATTTATAAAATACTTAAACATAATAATCTGAAAAATAATAAACCGTAGTATAATCGCCATTTATAAGAAAAAGAAATTAAGATTTAAAATAAAATTGAAAAAAATATATTAGAAAGAAAAAAAGTTACACCAAATTCATTTTTTTATATATATATATATATATATATATATATATATATATATATATATATATATATATATATATATATATATATATATATATATATATATATATATATATATATATATATATATTAGTATAATATATATCCTTCGTCAATAAGTTAATTTGTACAGAAGTATTAGGATAGGCCATTAAGAGTATTGCTTAGCTCTTATATTTTTATTTTATATTTATATAGTTTTAATTTTTTTTAAATAACTTATATTATATATCAATTAAATAATAACACTTATTTAAAATATATAATAATAACAACAATTTACAAATTGTTTGATTTATTAATTTAAAAATCTGATAATAATTTCTTTTAGTTCTTCAATATCTATTTTTTTTATAATTTTGACATTGTTTTACAATTATAATTTTTTTAAATAATGAGAACAATATTTAGATGAGTTAATTCTTTTAACAATTAAAATAAAATATTAAATAACATTGACTATATATAAATTTAATTTTTTACACCCTAAAACATCTGAAATATATTAATTAAAAAAATATATATTATATAAAAAAATAATTTTAAATTTCACCTCAAAATATGTTAAGCCAACTCAAATAATGTATACGAAAAATGTAAATAAAAAATAATATGTTCGATCAATTTGAGAAAACAGACTTTATAATATGGTCAAAAATTGTTTGAAAAAGAGAAGAGAATAATAAGATATTTCTTGGAAACCTAATTCATACATGGTATTTCCAATTTTCATAATATAAAATATTCAAAATATCCATGTCCGAAAACTCTGGTAGAGTATTCTAAAAGAGGTTTGTTATTCCTACGCCAAGTTTACACCCAAATCTTACACCATACATTGTTCACCGTATAAAATATGGTGAACCGTGTTTTTATTTTTTTAATAAATATATTTATAAAAAGATATTTTTATTTTTTAAATTATTTTTATAACACAAATTTAAAGTTTGTCATTAATCAATTTTATTATTGTATTAATCATAGAAATATAGATTATTAACCATATATTTTATTTATAATTCATTAACCAATAAAATATACAGTATTAACCAAATTCTGACATTAAAATATAAAATATAATATAGTTTTTAATCAAATTTTGTATTTTATATTTTAATGATAGAATTTGATTAATACTATGTATTTTATTGGTTAATGAAATAATAAACTTGGTTAATAAATTATAAGTAAAATATGTGGTTAATAGTTTATATTTTTGTGGTTAATACAATAATAAAATTGGTTAATGATAAGCTTTATATTTATGTTATAAAAATAATTTTAAAAATAAAATATTTTTTTATAAATATTATTTTTTTATTTATTAAAAAAAATAAAAACACTTTTTCCATATAAATACAGTGAATAGTGTTTGATGTAAGAATTTGGTGTATGATTTAGTGTAGGAATAGCATTATTCATTCTAAAAAGTTGGTACAAATGTAAAGTTAAAAAAGATGGTAGTGTAAATTTATTGGTTTTTTAAAAAACACGGGAATATACTGGATATTTAGACGGGCTACAGAAAATTTGATAGTTTTAATTTTCATTATTGAAATTTTGTTGACAATTTTGTACTATTGTGATTGCATTGACAACTAGGTAAAGAATTCAAACTTGTATAAATATGGTCATTTGTTGTTATAAAACATCTTAGCATGTTTCAATGTTCATTTATGGCAGTTGTGTCCTTCAAATGTGTGAAATCTTCTGTTGATTTTTGGCTCCCCAAGAAAATGTTAGAACTTGGAAGCACAAGATTGTTGAATAATGAAAAAATTGAATATGAAGAGGGAGAGGAATGAGAGAGAAAATTGTAATTAGAGAGAGTAATTAACAGTGATGATTATAATTAGTTTTCATTCATATATATATAATTACAAGTGGATTGAGACACAAGTTATAACATAAAACTGACAGAAAACTAAATATTTTGTACCTGTAACCAGTTACATAAAACTGTAATCGATTATAGCTTAAACAAACTCTAAAAATACAATAGTGGTAACTGGTTACTGCGAACGCGTAACCGGTTACACCAACAAGAATCCCCCTTTTTTAGCTTTCATGTTACTTTTTCACATAGTTGAAACTGGTTACACGCCTATGGTAACCGGTTATAACACTTGAATTATCAATTTTCTCATAACACACCATCTTAATTCAAGTGCTCAAAGTATTCCATGTCCATGTTCATCTTTAACCTCATGAACACTTTAATTTTGACTCCCTTGGTCAATAAATCAACAACTTGTTCTTGGCTTCGACAATATCCCAATCTCAACCTTCATTCACTAACAAGTTCCCTAAAGTAGAGAAACCTCATTTCAATATGTTTGCTCATCCCATATGCAATTGGGTTCTTAGTAAGAGTAACCGCAAAAACGTTATCAACTATGAGTGTAACATCATCACCCCCATTGCGACTTAGCTCCTTCAATAGATTCATTAACCACATGGCTTAGCACGTACACAACAAAGTGGAAATATACTCGGCCTCATAAGATGAGAGTGTTACTACCGGTTCCTTCTTCGAACACCTTGATATTGGGGTTCCTTCAAACATAAAGATGTATTAAGCTGTAGACTTTTGACCATTTTTATCTCTGCACCAATTGGAATTAATAAAATGGAGTAAATTTCCTTTTTGCATGTGTCCGTCGTGGGAAAAAGAATTTTACAGTCAATCGATCCTTTGACGTATCTTAGGATCCTCTTGACTACTCCCAAGTGAGACACATTCATTCTCTCCATGAATCTACTCATAATACTAACACTAAACGCCAAGTCCGGCCGCGTATGGTAGTATTACAATGATCCAAGGAAGTATGTCATGAGGCCAACATCATTTATCTCAAACTCTTTCATAATTTCACTCTTGAACTTTGAAATGCCCTTTTCGTCGCTTCCCGTAACTAGAAAATCATCTATGTATAGACAAAGGATAATGACTCATTCACTTGTATTCATATTCACATACACGCCATGTTTGGATACACACTTCTTGAAGCCAGCCTCCTTTAGAAAACCATATATCCTCTTATTCCAAGCTCTTGGAGTTTGCTTCAAACCTTACAACGCTTTCTTCAAATTATAGAATTTTAAATATTGGTTTCTCACAACAAAACCATGAGGTTGTTCTACATACACCTCTTCTTCAAGTGGTCCATTTAAAAACACAGATTTAACATCCATTTGATAAATTCATCAATTGTTGTTATTTACAATACCAAAAACTAGCCTAATGGTTTCAATCCTAATAGCTGGTGTGAATACCTCTTTAAAGTATATGCCTTCTCTTTTCAATAATTTTTTTGCAATTGATTGAGCCTTATGCTTAATTATTTCACCCTTGGGATTTGCCTTCACATTGAACCCCAATCTCATACCAATCGGCTTCTTCCTATTCGGTAGATAAACTAACTCACAAGTATTGTTCTTCTCAATAAATTCCAGCTTCTCCTTCATAACACAAATCCACTTTGGATCAATCAAGGCCTCTACCATTTTAACGGGTTCAGATTTGGCCATAAGTACAAAATGGACAAAATTACCATCACCATTGACTTCGTTGTCTTGGAACAACTCACAATCTTGGAGTCTTTGAGGCAAACCTATTTACCTTGTTGATCTTCTCACATTCTCTTCAATTCAGGTTTCGGTGACATACGTTTCTGCATTATTAAACTCTACTGAATTTGAATTTTCAATGTTGTAACTGGTTACAGGTTGATGCAATTACTTTATCTTTTCAAAAATGATGTCTCGTCTGATCACAAACCTTTTGTTTGCTACATCATACAACTTGTAACCATCGGTAGAGTGATACCCTACAAGTATCATCAACTCTCCCTTATTATCTAGCTTCTTTCTAAGTTTCCCCGGAACATGTCGATACGCTACGAAACCAAAAACTCCCTAATGGTTCAAATTCGGTTTGAATCTCGACCATGCTTCCTCTAGTGTTACCTTCTCAAGCTTCTTTGTCGACACCTATTCAACAAATAGGCAGTTCTGGATAATGCTTCTCCCCATAACTCTTTCGGTAAATTCTTCCCATTTAACATGATTCTTACCATGTTCATAATCAATCAATTCTTTCTTTCGGAAACACTGTGCTGTGGTGTATAAGGTGGTACAACCTCATGTACTCTCCCTTATTGATCACAAAACCTCTCAAAGTCTTTTGAAACATATTCGCCTCCACCATCCGTTTTGAGCACTTTGAGCTTATGACAACTTTGCCTCTCAACCATGTACTTGGACTTCTTAAACACTTCAAATGCCTCATACTTTCTCTTGATTAGGTATGTTTATAGATTTCTACTATGATCGTCGATTAATGTCATCAAATTTCTATTGCCACTAATCGAGTCAACTTGCATCGGTCCACACATGTCCGAATACACGACCTCAATGTGATTCTTGGTTCTACAACCTGCGTCCTTGCTGAATTTACCGTTATGTTGCTTCACTTACACATGTTCTTCACAAATTTCAATCAGTATGTTTATCAATGGCAACCCCGTCGCCATTTCGTTCGTTTGTAAGTCTTTGAGATCTCAAAAATTGAGATGCCCAAGACGACAATGCCATATCAATTATTCTTGAATCATCATTGTAGTAAGACATCTATGCTCCATAACCTTTAACTCAACCTTGAAAGTTCAATTGGCATCCATAGGAGTTTTTAGGACCGCAACCTCGTTGCATCCATAACGCGTAGCCCCTTATTTTCCATCTGAATCTTATAACCCTTCTCGACCAATTGGTCAATACTTAGAAGGCTACACTTGATTCATGGATAATGCATCTTTGATCAAGGAATGCCCATCATTCCTTCTCATGATCAAAACATCACTGATCCCATCGTTTTCTAAAGTAGTGTCTAAAGCTAGCGGAAATATACCTGAACGTATCGCATGTTCGAACATATAACAGAGTCGCCATCGAACTTTACTTATCCCCTAAGGAATGGGAAAACATATATAAAACCCGGGGGAAAGAGATATGCTGGGTAAGGAAGTCGGTTATGCAAGGGGAAGGTATTAGCATCCCAAACATCCATGGTACTCCATGGGAACCGTTTTGATTATTCTCGCTCGAATAGGTGTGATATCTAAATATTACTCGCAAAAGAATGGGGAAAGGAAAGGAAATAGATATAGTGCTCGGTGAGGATTAGGACCCTCATGCCTACGTATCCTCATAGTGCAACGAGGAATTCATAGCTTCGTAGTTCAAGGAACTAAAGGCAGGAGGTGAAAAGAACGGTGATAAAGGTATGGTCTGAACCAAAGAATTGTATGATTTGGATTTCAACAAGGGGGGAGAACGTGAACCCAAGAGTAAACAGGTATGAACCAACGAGTGAGGGCCTACAGTACAATATCATTGTATTGGAACAACCAAAAAAAGAGGAATTAAGTGTTCGGGTTACAGGCCAAATAACTTTTGGTTCACAAGGAGATACAAGATGGAGCATAAAGGTATAGTGTATTTGGTTCAAAGAATAGGTATACCACATGAAGTGAATGAAGGTAGAATATGAGTGCATCGTGGAGATGAACGGAGTGAAGTGACCGAAATCTCAGAAATGAATATCTGGTGACAAGTGACTGAAGAGGTATTGTTTGAAATCGAAAGGTGAAAGTATATTGGAATCCATAAGAGAAATTGGATTTATACCATAGAGATGTTTGGGTGACAGGCCAAACAACTCTAGATAGAAATGCGGACTTTATGTTAGGCGTCCTAAAAGGGCGTATATGGAATTCCAAAGAAAGTGTATTTCGATGTCAAAGGGATAATATGTCACTAGATGAGTGATTTATGATCGAAAGTAGGTAATGAATAGTGAAAGATATGGATGATGCCCTAAGGCGAAGGAGGAATAATTAGAAGTATGCTCGCCAAGGATTCGCATCCTCGTGCCTACGTATTCTCATTGTGCAATGAGAAAGTCAGAGCAATCGTAGTTCGGAACTACGAGAATAAAAAGAGGGACATACAATGATGAAAAGTATGACTTGTACCAACAGAATGGTATGAATGAAATCAACAACTGGAGGGAACTTGGAATCAAAGAGTAAACAAGCCTTTCAACCAAAGGAATGAATTGAATGTCTGGATACGAGCCAAACAACTCTCGATTCACAAGATGAACTAGTGCTACAACGCCTTCAAGGGGTAAAAGCGGGGCCCAAGAGAAAGTATTGTTGTGTACAAGGAACAATATATCACTGGATAGGGAATGAACAGTTCGAGATCAAATAAGAATAGTATCTTGGGTCCAAGAAAGGGATATACTCTTAACCGAAAAGCAAAGTGGTGTCTTAGCTGAAAAAGAATGAATTAAATGTTTGGGTGACGGGCCAAACAACTCTTGATTGATGAGGTGGATTGTCGTTAAATCGTCCTAAAAGGATAAATAAGGATTCCAAGGATAAGTATGATTGATCTCAAAAAGATGGTATTGATTGCATGAATGGAGAATGATTGATCGATAAATAGGGTAGCTCGCGAAGAAACTGGGTTCTCCTGCCTACGTATCCTTATAGTGCAATAAGGAAATCAGAGTTGTCGTTGTTCAGCCTACTAGGGCTGAAAGCAAAGATGATTGGAGGCAAGAAGAGATGATTGAATTGAAATGATTGAGTAGAAATGAATAGAATGGAGAGAGGGGAATGTTTCTTGTATTGATGAAGATCTTATCAAGCGTTCGATTTGAATTGCACTAATGTCTATGAATAGAGGTGAATACGATGAGCACTGGGTCATTCGTCCCATACCCAAAGATACTCAGAATGGGGGTAAGAATTCTCCAGTCTCACTCCTTCTCTATTGCTTAAGGCTCGTATCGTACAACTTGATTCATGATTGATAAGTTGTTAATGTAGTCCTTGCTTTGCATTGTTTTGTGAAGAGAGAGAGACTTGTCAACCATATGATTAGGATTGTGCTAAAGTCTATGAATAGAGGTGAGTACAATGAGTGCAGGGTCATTCGTCCCATAACCAAAGATACTCAGAATGGGGGTAAGAATTCTCCAGACCCACTCCTTCTCTATTGCTTAAGGCTCATGCCACACAATTCCAACTTTGATTTAACAAGATTTTGCAGTTTTCACCTTTGAAGCATTTGTATAATCTGTTGCTTGGTATGGCTGAGGACACCTTGATTGAAGATCTTGACTTGAGGCTTCGCGCTCCACAACTTACAGAAAAAGTCTTATTAAGTGACCAAGGGTCTTTTGGTCACTCAAATTAGACTGTGGGATTCGACAAGTTCAAAGGATTTAATTGATCAAAATTGTTTTTGACCAATTTAATCATGGATTTGTTTTGATTTAAAGAAACTAGATTAGCCCATAATCTAATGGTTAATGTTGAATTATACTATCCTAAGGGATCATGTCATGGTTGATCAAAATCTTGATTAAGACCCTACGTACAAATTCTAAGGGAACATGTTATTGTTAAGACTTTGGATTTAAATTCTAAGTTACATTCTATCCCTAAAGGAGCATGCGAATATATGAGTAAAATGTCCAAAACTACCTCTAAAGGGTAAAATGGTCTTTTGACAAATTTAATGGTTATAGAATCTAAAATTCTAACTATGAAAATTCTAGTTGAACTCCTAATTGATCCAATTAACCTAAATTCTATCAATCAAAGTTATCTAATTAACAAAACAAAAACAAATAAAACAAATAAAATAGTGTGGGTCTTTGCAAAACAGGGGGTGCAGGCTTGATTTGTATGCAGGAAAAAGAGAGCAAAACAGAGTCCAAATGCATGGGCTTCAGCTGCCAAAGCCCAATGCTGAACAAAGCTCTTTTCAGCCAGGGGGTGCAGCAAGAAAATTGGAGTGAGAGAATTCTGCATTGGGCTTGTAGTGTGACAGGCTCAAACATAAATAAGCCTAAAGATTGGGAGCTGTGTGTTTAGAAAAAAAGAAGAAAAAATTGAATATGCATTGCGCCTTCTCCATGACAACTCAGACCGCCGGTGCCGGAGCTCCACCGCGGACCACCACGTCGGAAACCTCTTCCAGCGGTGGTGGCTACCGGAAATGAAAAGCGGAAACACCTCCATCTTCGTCTCCATCTCCTGAACAAGGATCTACTCTCCAAATTCTCTAATTCCTGGCCTAAATTCAATAACTGAGACCAAATCCTCAAGAATCCCTAAAAACTCAACTCTACAATACATCTTCATGAACAAGATTCGGAGCTCCTCATGATAGGGGTTTGTAACAGCATGGTGCAAGGTTCAACATAGTAACTAAAGGCAATGAAATGGTAAAAAATGGACCTACCTCCGAAGTTGAGATTTGCTCCGGCGAGTGTTGATCGGAGAAGATGAAGACGGAAAATCACTTGTATAAATAGGTAAGATCTCGCTTTTACTTCCTTCCAATTAACTTGCGTTCCAACTCTTCTTATTCAAAAATAATGTAGTGTATTGAGGTTGAGCTCACTCTTCTTGAAGCTTCAATTGAGTTTTGGGAATTGAGCTTTGAGTGTGAGAGGGAGAGGGTTCAGAAGTTATAGAGAATTGAATATGATGATTGCAAACAATGTAGAATGTGTAGAGTGTAGAGACCTCAAATGATGATGAAGATGAGAATTTATAGTGATTAGGCTTGGGATTAATGTGGCTTGAAGTTAGTTATTGACAGGTTGGGAGTTAGCTTAGGAGTTAGTTGGGATGAACACAGCGAGTTTAGGTAGTTAACTCACTGAGTTGAAGATTACTTAATTGATTTAACTTAATGGAATATGCTCAAGTGGTGGTTTATGACTGGCTAGTGCAAGTGAAGATTTGAATGAAATTAGGCTTGGATGTTAGTTAATTACATGATATTTATTTGGCTTAGGTGCAAAGTAACTTGCAGCTGTAGGTTAACAATTGTGTGGTTATGTTGTGCAACCTGTGATTTTGGTTAGGTTCGTGCAGGTTTAAGTGTTTGTGAATTTTGTTGCACTTGTTTTGCTGCAGATTTACTGTGTTCAAAATGTGTGTGGTGGAAGTTTGATGAAGTACCGAACCTTAGAGTGTTGTCGAGTGCTCACGGTTTTTTTTCCGGTATTTATGCAGGTGTGCATTTGTCATGAATTGCAAGCCTTAGCCATCTTCAATAATGAGAGTTCAAGTTTCAATCCCACAAGTTTCATCCTCACAGCTGTGTAAAATTCCTGCAAAACAAGCTATGAGTTGACTCAAACAGGGAATGAGTCGACTCAAACAGAGTCTTTCCCATGGTTGAGTCGACTTGGGAGTCGACCTGTCCGGACCCGCGGCGAAATAACTCAAAGGAAAACTGGAAATGAGTCGATGCAAGGAGCGAATGAGTCGACTCAATCAGGATTTCCCAGAATTGAGTCGAGCTGAGAGTCGACCTATTCGGATCCGAAGGGGCAAGGTTCAAGAAAGAAGGAGAATGAGTCGACGTGAGGAGAGAATGAGTCGACTCACTCAAGTTTCCCAAAATTGAGTCGACCTGTGGGTCAACCTGTTCGGACCCGAGGGTTTTGCGTCGAGTCATGAGTCGACTCATATAGTGGAAACCTCCAAAAATGAGTTTTTGCAATGTATTATACCTTTTTTTACACCCTATTTTTTATGTGATGAATATTTTAGGGATAAAATGAAAGAAAATGGCCAATTGAATGAAAATGACTTGACTTAATACATGAATATGACCAAAACTCAACCCCAAGATCTATAACTGACGCATGAAAGCGACAAACGCGGAACTATGGTCCAAGCAATAGTGGCATGAAGGTGGATGAAAGTTATGAGACCAAGGACTCAGGTTGTGACCAATAGACTCGATCACCAAGGGGATAAAATTGACGGACCAAGTACAGGATGCTGAGCGCGACACACTGAGATCACCCGAGATTAGGGTTTTGGAGGCCTCTATACCTTGGTGCAAGTCCAAACCAAACATTCCCAGTTATTGCACGAACAAACCAAAGCCCTGTAAGCCAAACACTTGAAATCCATGGTAATGAATGGTGTTTATGCATGAGTTATTAATGTATGCAATTGAACCCTAGTCAAATGGTTATAAGGAAATGTGAAGAAAATGGGAGGACAAATTTTAGGGTACAACAGTTGCCCCTATTTAATCTTCTTGAACCTGAATACGGGAATTGCGGACGCTTTTCAGGTATTCGAGGTGGAAGAGGATTAAATACCGACGTATCCAAAATTTGCTTGAATGGGTGATTATACTGTGGTTGAACAGGTCTTTGACGTATGTAGAGTATCATGGTGGAGATTATGATATGCATGGTGCATGATGTATGTTTTATTTTCATGATGCATGCATGTTTGTTTGTTTGGTTAGACGTAGGTCATTTGTGGGGAATATGGTTCTTTATTGCAACGGGAACTCCGACTCATCATCGAAGATTGGAAGGTGAATATTGCGAAATCCCGGTGTCCACACTGATGTCAAGGAATCATCTACCTGCTGAGGAGTACCTAAGCATAAAACCAATGGGACAGTCAATTTGATGTCACATGTGTTTAAGCAATGCCATTTTTTGAGGTCCCGGTCTTCTTTTAAGTTCGTCGGGATTCCACAATAATGCATAAAGTTTCCCTTTAATGTAGCTTTTATTATTCTCTGGAATTTTAAGGCATTATGTGAATAAGATGAATCAGTTATTTTGCATACAAAATACAGAAGAAGGAAAATACTTGATGAAACGAACTGAATTTTATTGATATGAAGTTGTACATATGGTGTGCACAAAGATGCAGACACCCTTGATGAGGATGTAGCAAAAATTGAAAAATAAATGAAATGGCAATAGGAAATATTTTGTATATTTTTTCCATTGATTACAACACTGGCCTTAGTCTACTGTGGAATTTGAATTCCAAGACCTCGCTTCGCCTGATGATGATTGGATCGATCTTTGACCATCTGATATCTAGCTTGTAGCGTAATGGGCTCGAGGATCATAATCAATGCCTTTATCCCTAACTTTTGCCTGGACAATTAATTCTTTTCGTCTACCGGGATGCTCCTTTCTCTTTAGGCATAATATTTTTTGACTATGTCTGCATTCACCGACGAGGGCAAGTCTTCCCCATCCATTGTTGCAAGGATTAGAGACCCACCCAAGAAGGCCTTCTTGATGACGAAAGGTCCCTCATAGTTGGGAGTCCATTTGCTTCGCAGGTATGAGTGGATGGCATAATACCTTTTGAGCATGAGTTCCCATGCGCGGTACTCACGAGGAAGAACTTTCTTATCAAAAGCTCATTTGAGACGTCTTTGGTACAGCTGACCATGACAAACAACCATCAAATGCTTTTCTTCTATCAGATTCATCTAGTCATATCGTGATTGAACCTATTCAGCTTCATCGAGGCCAACCTCCATGATGACTCTGAGTGAAGGGATCTCGACTTCAATTGGTAGGACAACCTCAACCCAAATACCAACGAGTATGGAGTTTCCCCAGTGGATGTGCGGACTGAGGTTCTATAACCATGCAGAGCAAAGGGTGACATCTCATGCCAATCCTTGTATGTCTTGACCATTTTCTGGATAATTCTTTTGATGTTCTTATTAGCTGCTTCTATGGTGCCATTCATCTTGGACCGGTATGGTGAAGAGTTGTGGTGCTCGATCTTAAATTCTTCACACAACTCTTTCATCATGTTGTTGTTGAGATTACTGGCATTGTCAATGATGATCTTGCTAGGTATCCCATAGCGGTAGATTATCTCTTTCTTGATAAACCGGGTAACCACCTGTTGAGTGACACTGGCATACGAAGCAACCTCAACCCATTTCGTTAAGTAGTTGATGGAGACTAGGATGAATCGATGACCATTGGAAGCTTTAGGCTCTATCATCCCAATCATATTAATATCCCACATAGAAAAAGGCCATGGAGAAGTCAAAACATTCAATGGAGTCGGTGGCAAAAAGATCCTGTTACCATATATCTGACACTTGTGACATCTTCTGACAAAGTTGTAACAGTCAACCTCCATTGTCGTCCAATAATACCCAGCCCGAAGGATCTTCTTGGCCATAACAGGACCTTTGACATGTACACCCTCGCAACCTTCATGTATGGATTTTATGTCGTACTAGCTTCGTGTCTATCCATGCATCTGAGCAGTATATAATCATAATTTCGCTTGTATAACATATCACCGTTTAGGAAGAACTTGGAAGAGAGTATTCTCGGAGCCTTCTTATCAGTAATGGATATAACCTCAGGATATTGTTGTTTCTCCAAAAATGTCTTTATATCATAGAACAAGGGCTTATCATCAGGATCGGCCTCGGTTACTAGACAATGTGTTGGTTCATCTAAGTGGTCAATATGGATGGCTGGTGCTTCATTCTTCCATTTGACTTTGAACATAGATGCCAACGTAGCTAGAGCATCTACTAACTAATTTTCTTCCCTAAGAATATGATGAAAATAGATTTCATCAAAGTAAGGTACCAGTTTTCTGATATGCTCCTTGTACAATATCAACTTGCTATCCCAAGTCTCCCAATTACCTTTTACCTGACTTATTACCAGAGCTGAATCACTGTATACCTCAAGAATCTTGATTCTCATGTCGATGGCCACCTCCAAACCGTAGATACATGCTTCATATTCTGCCATATTGTTGGTGTAGTCAAAACATAATCTAGCGGTAAATGGAAGGTGGAAACCGGTTGATGAAGTGATAACAACACCTATGCCATGTCCTCGTGAAGGAGAATTGTGATCCAAAACACAGCGGAAATTAAAATTTTCTCCTTTAGCGATCCTTATGAATGGTCATGATCAGTGATAGAATATTTACCTCTTGTAACGATTGAAACCTTTGGTGCAGATCTCTTGTGACGATCAAAACCTTTGATGCAGATACACAGAGCGATCACGAACGTTGAACGATGACAACGTCTCTACTCAGTCCACACGAACGAATTCCTTCAATCTCAGTGCTAGCTGGTACGAATGAAGGCTTTGAGTGAGTGAGAGAGAGAGAGAGAGAGAGAGAGAGAGAGAGAGAGAGAAAACGAAAATAATGCAACCGCAATGAATGCTTCTGCACAAGGGTTCTATTTATAGAACCACTTGTGTGGGCTTCAAGCTAAAAGGCCCACTTAAGTGTATTTTGGCCCATATCTTATAATATGCCCAAAATCACTTAAGCCCATGGTACCTTACCATATTTCGTATTCTACTTAAGTACACCGTACCTTACGATGTTCTACAACTCACTTAAGTACACCGTACCATATGGTGTTCCTTAGTTACTCTATCTCTCATCAATTCGTCCTTTATGTGTGACCCTGTAGGTTTTCGCGGCATTGGCAATTATATTAAATCACGCATTTAACATAATAAACAGTGAGCGGTATCTAACAACACATCACTGCTACCCAAGACACGAAAATGTCATATGATCTGACAATTCCTTCTATGATAATACTTATGTGCATAATTATCCTTTTGCCCTTATGTCTATATTGAACACAAGGCATAGACCGTGTCATCCTTGTCCAGTTCAATATTGGGCCCATAGACATTTATCCTGTTATGCAGGATGGGCAAATTCCATCTAGGTCACTCATGTCCCTCAGCATGCTTCGTGGAGTACCCATCAACTGTCTTTATGGTTATCCAGTTACGGACAACATTGGATCAGCAATAAAGCACTCGACTCTACATCTAGGGTCCATAGTGGTTTCAGGTCGAAGAGTGGTATACACCATTATCACCATGAGAATAACTTATGACACTTTGCATAACATTCTATATAGTATTCTCATAGCAGGTCAATCCAGTATAAATATTACTCTTAATATTCATACCTATGTTTAAGACTTGATAACTCTTTTATCCATGATCCATGAGATGTGATCATCAGTCTATATACATAATAGTCTTTATGCTTTAATGTTATCCCACTTCATAATAAAGCTCGACTACGGATACTTTAATAATAGTGTCCTTATGTTTAATGTGATTGTAATACCCCAAAATTTACCCTTCATTTTTCCTGGAAGCATGTGATTATGTTTTACACTTCATTAGTATCATATTAGGTCATACTCATTGCATACTGCATTAGTGACATGGAGATCAGGTTTTGATCGATCACTCTTTAACAGAAGGAGCCCACACAAAGCAATATTGAGAATTGGACTTCATTTTCTAAGTATACAAGTCTCAAGGGTCTCAGGGGGGGTCCAAGTATCTTATTATGGTCCTCAGTTCATCAGTGAAGGATTCAAAGCTATCAGAGTGTTCATCTGGATTTAACCAGAAATTAGGGTTTCGTGGCTACCTGCAACAGGAAATGTTTGGTTGGAATTAGATGAGCTCATCCATGTCATGATTAGAGAGGCATCTTGGCCTAGGAAGATTCACAATTATCTCAGAAAGATCCATTGGCAATCAGTACAATCAGTTCTTGATCAATTTTGCCATAAAACTAGGGTTTGGTATAAAATCAGTTTATTTCTGATTCTTTGGGTGAAACTCTTTTCCATGTCCCTCCATATGTCCACAAGGGTCTACATACAAAAAATCATCTCTTTATTTGAGCTAGAAGTGCTTCAATTGATCAATGGAATCGGGAATCAGACAGTTTGGGAAAAGTCAACTATGGGGCCAGAAAAGTCAACTCCTGACATTTTGAGAGTGGAATCTCAAAATCCATGCCTAGGGGAGCCTACATGTGAAGTTTGATCAAGGTTGGATCATGGATTCATCATTTAATCAGGAATTGGAAAAGTTACTTAATTTGGAAATGGTTGACTTTCCATTTAGGGCAAGTTTTCATGATTGTTACACTCACTTTAAACCCATTTTCTATCAAGATAAAAGCTCCATTTGAAAATATCTCCAACATGAAAGTTGTTCCTCTTGTTCCAAGCTTTCTAGAGATATAAAGTTTGCTCCATTTGGATTAGAATTGAGAAAGTTATGCTTAGTCAAAGTGACACATATTTTTGGGACACTTAGAAAAATTTCCAAGTCCAAAATCTTCAAAATTTGTCAAGACTTCTTTGCCAGTTTTCTTGCACTTCAAGGCATTATTTGAAAATACTTTCTTCACAACAATTGTACCTTGCCATGTACTCTTTAACATCCTTTTGGAATCATCTCATTTGGATCCATGGTTTGAGAGATACATTCATTTAAAATGGGCACCATGACTTGATTTTCTAGGCAGATTTTGGGCATGGCTGACCCAATCAGATTTTCTAAGCATGCTGCACAAACCAGTCACGTTTTTTTACCTCTTTTGGCCATGCATTGGACATCCATTCACTTAAGTTTGGCCCAAAATAACAACATTTTACACCTCACTTCACACTTTTATTCTTATGGATAAATCACTTATTAAAAAGCCCATGAGAACACCTAATCCACCATATTTAAGAAGCTGAAACCCTAACCCTAAAGGAGCATTGGAATTTCATGGCAAGAAGGCAAAGCTTCATCACATATCAGATTCCATTCCACTTCTATTTTCCATTAGGTAATCATCTCTTCCATGGCCATGTTTTGATATATCTACGATTGCTTACCATGTTCATCACCATTAATCCTTCCATTTTCATATTCCTTTTTCTTATTTAAAATATTTTCTTCGTCCATAAAATTACCCAAAAATATTTTTCACTTTTCTTAACGTTTTATTTAATTTTATATAATTTTTATTTTCGTATTTTTTAATATTAATATTTTATTTTAATTATTTATTCTAAATGGTCCATTTTAACACACTTTTTTTTATTGATTTTATTTTTATGACTTAAAATTATTGTTAGCATTTGATTTTTGGGATGAAGGTTGACCACTGTCTCATGGTCAACCTGACCCCTTGGAAATTTATTTCATATTTTCAATTTATTTTGGATTTATTTTTGACCTAGTTTGGTTGGTTGACTTTTAATTTGACTTCTGTTTTATTTTAATTAATTCACGTATCAATTTTCATTATTTTTAAAATCTTTTGGGGGGATGATGATGTCCTGACCCCACTTTATTTAGTTTAATTTTTCATAATTTTCTTGATTAATTTACTATTTATTCTTGATTTATTTCTAACCTAGTCTTATTAATTGACTTTTGGTTTGACCTATGTTTTGTTTTAATTAACTCACATGCCAATTTTCATTATTTTTAAAATCTTTTTGGGGGATGATGATTTCCTGACCCTACCTTATTTAGTTTAATTTTTAATAATTTTCTTGATTAATTTGCTATTTATTTGTTATTTTTTAAGTTGACTTGAATTTTCAGTTGACTTCTTTATGATCGATGTTTGACTTAGGGATTGCTTATGGCAATTTAAGAGATCTTTTGATCCTCCCTTGTTCATCTCATATGCCATGTATTAGAGGCCTTTTACCTTGATTTTATTTGGTCCTTACCTCATTTCCTGATTAAATTATTCAGTGGACCCTTCGTGTACATATTTTCATCTGTTTGATTCATCTGTTATCTTTTATACTTGTTTCTCTCATTCATGCTTTCTATTGCTTTATTATTTAACATGTTCATACTCCCATGCATTGTTTAAATGCTCCATTATTTGATTCTTTGGTTTGATTATATATTGTTTATTTATCCGATCTGATTGATAACTGTTGCCTACTTGTATGATGTATGAGGCATATAATCTTATTGTTTGTTTGCCATGAACAATCCCCATTCATAACAAATGTACCCCTCTCCCATAAAGTGTATAATATTTATTTCTTTGTTTCTTCAGTCACCTGTTAATACAAGAATTAAAACGAACATCCGATAACCATTTCAAAATAAGATCAAAAGCTCGATCCAACGTCGAGTAATCATTTTCAAAACTTAACAGAACCAACACGCATTCATCCATCCTCTTGTAAGTCGATTGCCTCAGGCATCTCCATCTACCTGTAAGTCGATTGCCTCCGGCATAGCCATCTACCCTTATCCGTAACTCCTCTCCGCGCTCCATCCGTCGACTCTTGTTCCGTTTAGGTAGCACCCATTAGGTAGAACCCTTTGTATGATAACATAGGTAGAATTCCCCTATTATTTGCATGCTAACATTAGGTAGATGTTCCCCTTTGTAAATCCTAACATATAGGTCCATATTGCATGACAACTCTAGAGCAGAGCTTCCCCACTTTTAGACCTTCCGTGCGTCTCCGATCTTGTGGCATGTCAGTTCGTTCTATTGCAAAGAGGTAACTGCCTAAGACTCGATTCAGCGAACTGCGACACCTACTGCTAGGACGTTGAACACACTGCCCACCCTCCTTTGACACAGCTGATGTCCTCTTTTGTAAGTCCATGTTCAGATGGCAATCCTTAACCCCTAGTTAGTCGAACTACGTTTTGCTCTGATTCTCATTCCATATGAGATACGTAGGCATAAGACGCGACGTCTTACTGAGCACACTTCTCTTTAACCCATAGGTAGCCGAGCTACGAAGACTCTGATTCTCATACTCAGATGAGATACGTAGGCAGTGGATGCGACATCCTTGCAAGTCATTTTCTTTTAACCTTCCTTTTAGTAAATAGTACTTTAGATATACCTACACCCTTTAGACTAGAACAACACTTATGAAAAGGGCTCCCTAGGAGTACCTAGGATGTTTTGGGTGCTTAAAACCTTCCCATTGCATAACCAATCCCCTTACCCAGATCTCTGACATTTTTACTAGTTTTTGATTCGATAAAACTTTTAGGTTTTTGTTCGCTTTCTAACCATTCCTTTGGATAAATAGAAGTGCGGTGGCGACTCGACTTGTATGGTTTACCTTGGATCTAGTCAATATCTCTAATGGTAATGAATACCCCGCTACAGAAAAGTGGCGACTCTGCTAGGGACTATCATTTGCCTAGTGTGTTTTGCCTACTTTTCATATTTGTTATATTGTATGGTATATTGCTTTGTGACATATTTTTGTGCAATTTGGGATTACTGTATTGTATGTAATGATTGAATTGTTTGAATATTAATTCCTTGTATGCTTGGTGATCTTCGTGAGATGAGTTCTATACCCGAACTCTAGTGCACTTAGGATAGGAGAATGGCATAGTCTTGTTGACTTGTGTGGAGTTATTCCTTAGCAAGTTGACTTGCAAGCCCATTCACTTGGTGGAGGTTATGTTGGGATCAATAATGTCACACGAGTAGTCGTGGTTAGGCATTACTCTTTCCAATATATGCCTTAGAATCCAAGGACCTTAGTTTACCACGCCCATCTTGGCCTATTTTTAGGACGTAGTGCGAAGGTCGTTCAAGTGTAAGATTTGGTACGATTGTTACACGATACTACACTCATAAGAGTCTCTCTTGAGAATATTTTTGGAATACGAGTAGTCGTTTATCCGATAATATCCGAAAGATGGGATGATGACTATGGGAACCTCTTGTAGAACATGATTTTTAGGTTTAACCATAGTACACTCCCTTTGGGTGGTTCTTAACCAAGACTCCATGCTCGCGACTCGCAACAAACCCTTGATTCGTGGTTGATACGTTCTTGTGTATCCTTAATATCAATGGAACTTGGGTGTTGATAAGGTGTAAACCATAATCCACCAAAATGGATGATTGATATTAAGGATGACTTGATCCATCCCATGACCTTTGTGTGTTGTGATTTGCTTGATCCTTGAGTGTGATTGTTGCATCCATGCATTCATGCATTCATACACATCCATATCATCAACAATGAGAAAATTTTCAAGGAACTTAAGAGGTCTATTTGCAAATTTTCAGACATGGATAAACAAAGAAGGAATACGAAGAAGTACAATTTCAGACAACCCGATTTGAAAGAGTTAAGGAGTTTGACATCCTATGTATTAGATCCCTTGGAATTCAAGGCTCGTCATGGGAAGCTTCTGTCTATTATGGCTACTCAAGTGGATTAAGGTCTAATGAGTGTGTTGGTGCAGTTCTATGATCCCTTGTACCGTTGCTTCACTTTTCCGGATTTCCAGCTTTTGCCCACGCTTGAGGATTATGCCTATCTTGTGGGCATATCTATCCTAGACTAGTTGTCGTTCAGTGGCTTGAAGAGAGTTCCTTCTTCTCAAGAGATTACTGATCTGTTGTGTATAGACGAATCTATTATTGATGCTCATATGACTACCAAAGGTGGAATTCAAGGTCTCCCGTCTGATTTCCTCATTGATCAAGCTACTATGTTTGGGAAGGCCATGAGTGAGGGCGCCTTTGAGGCCATATTTGTACTTCTCATCTATGAGCTAGTGTTATTCCCTAACATCGACAAGTTTGTGGATGTGAACGCCATTAGGATTTTCTCTACTCTTAATCTCATTCCTACTCTGTTGGGTGACACTTATTTCTCTTTGCATATGAGGAATGCAAAGGGTGGTGGTACCATTGTGTGCCATTTGCCTCTGTTGTACAAGTGGTTTATTTCGCACTTGCCTCAGACGTTTGCCTTCAAGGAGAACAAAGGATGTCTACGGTGGTCCGCGAGACTTATGTCTCTCACTAATGATGATATCTTTTGGTACAACCATGTATATGATGGTGTGCAGATTATCGACTCTTGTGGTGAATTCTCCAATGTACCTCTTCTGGGTACATGCGGTGGAATTAACTACAACCCTATTTTGGCACGTCATCAGCTTGGGTTCCCCCTAAAGGATAAACCCAATAACATTCTGTTAGAGGGTGTGTTCTTTAAGGAGGGTAAAGATCCCCAAGGCTTGAAGGGCAGGATGGTCTGCGCTTGGCGCAAGATCCATAAGAAAGGAAGGAAGGAGCTAGGTCCGAAGAACTGTATCGCTTTGGAACCCTATACCTCTTGGGTTAGGAGGAGAGCTTCCGAGTACCTCATGCCTTATGAGTATCCAAGACCCACACCTTTGGTTGTGGCTGGGCCTTCAACCCTCCCTAGCCAAGGAGTAGAGGAGTTGAGAGACGAAGACCGTTCGTGTGCTTGGGTTCGTGAACAAGAGGAGTTACTTCAGCAGATCAGAGAGAAGGATGCTTTGATAGAGTTCCTTGAGCACCAGGTTATTGATGATCCTGATGACGCATTGACTTCTCTACTTCATCAGTCTTCCAAGTTTTGGAAGAGGAAGTATGATCAACTCGCCAAAGAGAAGGCAAATATGGAGGCAACCTATGAGAGGGAGGTGAAGAGGCTTCGTGCAGCTTATCTTCCAGTCTCGAGGGATTTGGACGATTGCTTCTAGGGATCCATAGGATGTTCATTTTCCTTCTCTCTTGTATTGTACTTGGTTACCAAGACTGTACTTCTTTGGCGTAAAAACATTTCCAAATATTAATTGACGTGATATTTCCGTATGTGATAAACGTTTAATATTTCCAAAATTTGCAAATAAGACTCTAAAGTTCCTCTGATATAAAAATTAAATCATAAGTGTCATACGGTGAACTGACTTGGGGTGTTTTGCTTTTTATCGCAATGTCGCGGATAGCAAGAGTCGCCACCGACTTTTCTTTTATCCAATAAGGAAAGGTGGAAAAGAACAGGAAAGACCTCAATAGATTTTGGGTTCGGGAGGTACATTATACAAAGGGAAGGTGTTAGCACCCTTTGTATCCATGGTTATCCATGGGCTCTTAATTGCTGGATCACTTATATTTTTGTCTGAAAAGTGTTCGTGAATTGTTTAAAAAATGTTTCGAAAAGAGAGTTTAACTTTGTAATGATTCTCGTATGAATGTATACAAAGTATTTATCTCGTTTGATTTTGAAAACGGTTTAGAAAAATGTAACTTGGTAATGATTCTAGTATGAATGTATACCAAGTGGTGATTTTCTAGGATTTGCAAAGTGTGAGGGGTGGGAAATGTTTTAGGTTATGATCCAGCAATTGAGAGTTATACCTTCCTAAGGTCGTTATGAACGTTTCCTATCCTTATGAGGGTAAAACTGTCCTTACTATTGAGAAGTAAGTAATTTTACCCTTTGGATGTTTAAGGGTCATCGTAGGGTCATCGATAGGTCATTGAAGGCAACAGTTGTAAGGATACCTTAACATTCGAAGGGACGATCATCATTTAACAGTAGGCTACACCGAAGGGTCATCGAGGGACGAAATCATATATTCGAAGGCAACATCCGAGGGACTATGATTTATTTTATGATGATTTAATCGAAGGGCCATTGCTAAGTGTATCCCCACATTCGCGGGACATGACCGTGGTACCGTAATATCGTAAGGCAAAAGAGGGGTCCAAGATCACATATTTAGAGGCCGTATTTTACAATCGATTAGGTAATTAGGATGAATCTCCATATTAAAATTAATACATTAAAATTAATACATTAAAATTAATACATTAAAATTAATTAGGTAATTTAGGGTGAAACTCCACAAGGGTATCCCACAAATAAAGTGGAAGACCTAGACAGCAATCTTTTCCTGGGAAAGGTGAACCTTTACAAAATTCAGCAAACGGGTTAGAGTACCCAGTCAGGATGCAATCGAGGATTGCACCGCAAAAGAAACCAGAACAGCAGTAAGGTCAGATAAACAATGCATGGCTATGATAAAACATGACAGGTTAGCAAAGGACAGAACAGAAAAATCAGCGACTGTCCCGGTCGCCGCTGCCTCGCCTAGCGAAGGCTTAGCGAATACTCGCTGCATGCTCGCTTAGCGATGTGCTAGCGAGCGGCTGCGGATTCTGGTTTTGATAACAGCATAATGTCAGCAAGCTTCACACCTTATAGCATCCATTACAGGGATTATGTGGTTAGACATTCAGATGTTCATGCATACTTAAATTCATATGTAAAACTTAAGATAGTTTCATAAATTCAATCATGATACCATATGCAAATTAAGAACATAAGGTAGTAATAGCAATGTCAACCCGTTTGTAATCGAATTGTAACCTTGAATTGGCCGATCGGATCGAATTGAGAGGAAGTGACCTTGCTGCCGCCGACTTTCCTTCAGGGTTTCCTTTAGGGTTACTCGGAATTCTCAGGGTTAGCCTCCAGGGTTTTCCGTCTGTGAGCGCTAGGGTTTGCTTGCTAGGGTCCTCCTTTCGTCCCCTTTTTCGTCCTTTTTCATTACTGAAGTGCTGGTATTTATAATGCTCTTTTTTGTGACCTAATGGGCTCAGAGTGAAGCCCATAATTTTCTGTTATCTGTCAGCTTCGCTAGGCGAGCGTGTAGCGAACGTGTAGCGAAGGTTCGCTAGGCGAGCGTGTAGCGAACGTGTAGCGAACAGGCCAGTTTGGGCCATTTTCTGGATTGGGCCATTCGTGAGCTGGGCCTTCGTTCCTTTAAGATCAGTGTCATAAAAATGAGTCGGAGTGCCTTGAAAAATGTCTTGAAATATTAATGGGCAAATTTTGGGGTATGACAATAAGCATTGCATGCATCATGTTTATCTATTCCTAGGGGTTTATATCCTCTTCTTGATTCTAGTCGGGGTTTTCTTACACTGTTTATCTAATGTGAGACTGGAATCAAGGGGTAGAATACCCTTTGAAATTGATAAACATGTCATTGCATTTGCATATTCATTAGAATGTCTTGCATAATAGATACCGCCGCAGTGTTCTCATCTTGTCTGGTATTCTATTATTAGGATAGCTGACTCAGGCATTCACCGATACGGTACCCGAAGGAATCAATAGAGAGCAATGGAAGGTTTACAAGCAGAGCTCGCTGAGATGAGGATTCGCATGAATCAGTTCATGGAAGTGGTCCAAGGAGTGGCTCATGGGCAGCAGGAGATTAGATTGTTGGTACAGAGGAATCCCCCTACTACTCAACCGGAGGTTGTGGCTGATCCTCCCGCTGGAGAGGCTAATGGATCCAATGGACCGGGGCCTATCCCAATCCCACATGGCAACCTTGGTCAACAACCCATCCATGATGATCAGGAGGATCAATTCCCCCTGCTTCAGGAAGACTTTGGCATGCGCCATGGTATGGACCCTATGTTTCGGAGACTGGAAGAGAGGTTGAAAGCTGTGGAAGGGCAGAATGCTCTTGGTGTGGATGTTGCTGACTTGGGGCTGGTCCCAGGCGTGAGAGTTCCGCCAAAATTCAAAGTCCCCGTGTTTGATAAGTACAATGGCAACTCTTGCCCGAAGACTCATGTACAAGCTTACTTCCGCAAGATGATCGCGTATTCTGATAATGAGAAGTTGCTCATGTACTTCTTCCAGGACAGCCTAGCTGGGGCATCCTTAGAGTGGTATATGAGGCTGGACAGAGCCCATATTCGCTGCTGGAGAGACTTGGTTAAGGCCTTTGTGAAGCAATATTAGTACAATACGGATATGGCACTTGACAGGACTCAGCTCCAGAATCTGTCTCTCAAGGGCAACGAGTGCTTCAAAGAGTATGCTCAATGCTGGAGAGAGTTGGCTTCCCGTGTTCAGCCTCCGATGTTGGAAAAAGAGATGGCCAACATGTTTATGAACACACTGCCTGGGTCTTACTTGGAGCGTCTGGTGGGTTGCAACGCCTCGAATTTTGCTGATGTGGTCTCTACCGGTGAGAGGGTGGATAACTACTTGAAGACATGTAAGATCCAAAATGGGGTTGGATCATCTTCGGGGACAAAGAAGTCGTTCTTAGGAGGACAGAAGAGGAGAGAAGGGGATGCAAATGCCATATCTTCTTATCAGAACAGGGGTAATCGGAGGAATAACTTTTAGAATTACCATCAACAACCTTATGTTGCAGCAGTGACCATTCCGACTGCAGCACCAGTGCAACAACAATAACCTCAACGTCAACAAAATCAATACCAACAACAACAGGGTAGCAGACCTGCTTATCAACAGAGACAGAGGATGATGGATAGGCGTTTAGACCTCTTCCGATATCGTATGCCCAGTTGCTTCCCAACCTTCAACATTTGCAACTTGTGCAGTTATGCACTTTGGCTCCTCCCGTTGGCAGGCTTCCAATGGGTTATGACGTCAATGCTAGGTGTAATTTCCACTATGGGGCACCTGGCCACACTATTGAGAACTGCAAAGCTTTTAAGCACGTAGTTCAGGACCTTATTGATTCAAAGGCCATTAACTTTGCGTCGGCTCCTAATGTTGTCAACAATCTCATGCCGCAGCATGGTGGAGCAAATGTTAACATGGTTGAAGGAGAAGCCAAACTAGTCAAGGAGGTATTGAAGCTGACGACTCCGCTGTTAGAAATCAAAGAATACTTGCTAAAGGCAGATGTTTTCCCCGGCTGTGGGAGCGATTGTTTGGGTTGTGTTGCACAGAGTGGGGGTTGTGTGAAGCTGCAGCAGGGTATCCAGGCCTTGCTTGACGATGGTATCCTCCAAGTTGAAGACTTATCTGACCAAAGGTTTGTTGAAGGGGTTGTTGAAAGGGTTGTTGAGAATGCATATGTTGATCCTCTCTTTCCTGAAGATGCTGAAGAATTTACAAATGTTGTTCCTGCTGATTTTGTAATTCCCAATGATGTAATTAATTTTTTTGATGTTGTTGCTGATATTCCAAACATGGTGTTTGATTCTGATGTACTTGCTGAACTTGATTCCGATGTTTCGGATGTTTGTACTTCAATAAATAAGATTTCTGAGTATGACTGTGACGTCGCCACTATCACAATTTTCTACCCGACCGCTCAGATCAATGCGCCAGTAGCGCAACCGGTACCACCAGTGCGACCGCATCAATCCACTATGACCATCACGACCCCTGGTCCTTTACCTTTCACCAGCGAAAGGGCCATTCCTTGGCATTACGGGGGGAGTGTGTACATACATGATCATGGAGTGGAGCAGCCACTGAAAGTAGAAGAGGTGCAAGATCAGAAATCTGAACTTGGAGTTAAGTTAAAAGATCCCGCAGTGGACAATGTTGGTGGAATCGGGCGATTCACCAGAAGTGGTAGACTGTTCTCACCACCGGTTACCCAACTTGATAGTGTTGACGCCGCGACGAAGGCCAAAGGCAAGCAAGTTATGAATGAGGGTACCTCTGCACCACAGGCTGGCTCTGAGCCTGCTTTTGCGAAGGATGTGGACGAACTTCTGAGAATTATAAAGAAAAGTGATTACAAGGTAGTCGATCAGTTGATTCAGACGCCATCCAAGATATCTATCCTCTCACTCCTGCTATGTTCGGAGGCACACAGGGAGGCACTCCTGAAGGTCCTTAATGCTGCATATGTGCCTCAGGAGATCTCAGTGAACCAACTAGAAGGGATCGTTGTAAATGTTCATACAAGCAACGGGTTGGGTTTTACTGATTCTGACTTGACGCCAGTTGGACGCGATCATAACAAGGCTTTGCACATCTCGATGGAGTGTAAAGACACCGTGCTATCTCATGTTCTGGTGGATACAAGTTCCTCTCTCAATGTGCTACCCAAGAGAGCCATGTCAAGGTTAGATGTATAAGGTTTGATCTTGAAGCCTTCCAATCTTGTGGTAAGAGCCTTCGATGGTTCTAAGAGGTCGGTGTTCGGAGAGGTAGAATTGCCAATTCAGATTGGATCATAAACCTTTAACGCCATATTCTATATGATGGATATCAGTCCTTCGTATAGCTGCTTGATGGGTCGTCCTTGGATCCATAATGCTGGGGCAGTCTCCTCGACCTTGCATCAGAAGATCAAGTTCTCGGTCAACGGAAGAATTATCATTGTCTGTGGTGAGGAGGATATTCTGGTCAGTAACCTGTCTACATTCAAGTATGTAGAGGTAGAAGGTGAGATTCATGAGACCCTGTGTCAGGCCTTTGAGGCAGTTCAAGTCAAGGATGCAGCTCCAGTGGAAGAGGTTGAAGCAGGTGCATCTTTGTCGTCCTTCAAGCAGACACAGGCCTTGGTAAATTCAGGTGTTGTTCCCGGTTGGGGACGTCTGGTGGATTTACCTGTAAAGGAAGACAAGTTTGGGATTGGGTATCAGTCGGCATTGACTTCTACAACTTCAACGCCTCAGACTCGTCAGGGGCCGATTACTTTCTCCAGTGTTGGCATCATTCAGTACGGCCGGGTCTCTGGAATCAACGAAGAAGATGGGGATAGTGATTGCGACATTGACAATTGGGTGCGTCCAAGGGTCCCGGGTGAAGTCCTCCACAATTGGTCTTCTAAAGAGATTATCCAAGTCACTCTTCTTGAAGAGTAATTTTCTTTGTTTATTTGTGCATATCCAAGTCTTACGGTCCACCCAGGGCGTAATGACTCATTGTAGGGCTCATCTATGTGGATACCTGCATTTTTTATCATAAATAAAGGACGTCTTTTTGCATTCAGATATTTGGTTCACTGTCTTTCTATTTTTGCAGTTTTCAAAAAAATCAAAAAAATACATTTTGGCAATGTTTTGTTTAGTTTCCACTCCTTGTTCACACTCATAAGCATATATCATCACTCATGCAGATGCACATCACTGGATCCTATCGATAACAGTTCTGCTATGGCTCGCTTCGACCTTGAAAATCCAATCTTTCGAGCTGAAGAAGAGGGTGATGAAGACTGTGAACTCCCTAAAGAACTTGCCAGGTTGTTAAAACAAGAGGAAAGGGTCATTCAACCGCATCAAGAGTCTATTGAAGTGATTAATCTCGGCATCGAGGACGTCAAGAGAGAAATCAAGATAGGGGTTGCTTTGGAAGATAATGTGAAGAAGGGGCTGATTGATTTGCTGCAAGAGTATGTTGACATCTTCGCTTGGTCTTATCAGGACATGCCAGGGCTTGACACAGACATTCTGGTACACCGTTTGCCTCTCAAAGAGGATTGTCCTCCGGTCAAGCAGAAGCTCAGAAGAACAAGACCAGAGATGGCTGTCAAGATAAAGGAAGAAGTGCAAAAACAGTTGGATGCAGGGTTTCTAGTTGTTACAAATTATCCGCCATGGGTTGCAGATATCGTTCCAGCACCTAAGAAGGATGGAAAGGTACGGATGTGTGTTGACTACCAAGATCTGAACAGAGCTAGTCCTAAAGATGATTTCCCATTACCTCACATCGACATTTTGGTGGATAACACGACTCAGTTCTCGATATTCTCCTTTATGGATGGCTTTTTTTGCTATAATCAAATTAAGATGGCACCAGAAGACGTGGAGAAGACAACTTTCATAACCCCATGGGGCACCTTCTGCTACAAGGTGATGCCGTTTGGTCTAAAAAATGTTGGGGCAACATATCAACGAGCTATGGTAACTCTTTTCCATGATATGATTCATCATGAAATCGAGGTTTATGTTGATGATATGATTGCCAAATCTCAGATGGAAGAAGAAAATCTGGTGAATTTGCAGAAACTGTTTGAGCATTTGAGGAAATTCAAGCTGACGCTTAATCCGAACAAGTGCACTTTCGGGGTGAGATCTGGAAAAATGTTGGGTTTTATTATTAGTGAAAAATGGATTGAGGTGGATCCGGCCAAAGTGAAAGCGATACAAGAAATGCATGAGCCAAGAACAGAAAAACAAGTCAGTGGTTTCTTAGGAAGGTTGAACTACATTGCAAGGTTCATCTCTCACCTAACAGCCACGTGTGAGCCAATATTCAAATTGTTGAGAAAAGATCAGGCTATCAGGTGGAACGATGACTGCCAAAGGGCTTTCGAAAAAATAAAAGAGTATTTGCAGAATCCTCCAATCCTTATGCCTCCAGTCCCAGGGAGACCGCTGATTATGTATTTGACAGTACTTGATAATTCCATGGGTTGTGTTAGGTCAACACGACGAGACAGGTAGGAAAGAGCATGCCATCTACTACCTGAGTAAAAAATTCACAGATTATGAGTCGAGATAATCAATGCTTGAAAAGACATGTTGTGCACTTGCATGAGATGCTAAGCGATTGAGACAATACATGCTGACTCACACGACCTTACTGATCTCCAAAATGGATCCAGTCAAGTATATATTTGAGAAGTCAGCTCTCACTGGAAGGGTTGCTCGTTGGCAAATGGTACTGACAGAGTACGACATCCAGTATACATCCCAGAAAGCCATTAAAGGGAGTATGCTGTCAGACTATCTTGCTCAGCAGCCGATTGATGATTATGAGCCGATGAAGTTTGATTTTCCAGATGAAGACATCATGTTCCTCAAGATGAAAGACTGTGAAGAGCCAGTTGTTGAGGAGGGACCTGATCCAGATGAAAAGTGGACTTTAATGTTTGATGGGGCCGTCAATATCAAAGGAAGTGGAATTGGTGTTGTCATTACCACTCTGAAAGGTGCCCACATGCCTTTCACCGCTCGTCTGACTTTTGAGTGCACCAATAATGAAGCTGAGTATGAAGCTTGCATCTTGGGTATCGAGCAAGCCATTGATTTGAGAATCAAGACTCTGGACATCTTCGGAGATTCAGCTCTAGTGATCAATCAAGTGAATGGTGATTGGAATAGTCTCCAGCCTAATTTGGTCCCCTACAGAGACTACACGAGAAGACTATTGACTTTCTTCACAACAGTAAGGCTGTATCATATACCTCGTGATGAGAACCAGATGGCAGATGCTCTTGCTACTCTATCCTCCATGATCAAGGTGATTCGGTGGAACTATGCTCCCAGGGTCGATGTTATGCACCTTGATAGGGCAGTGTATATGTTTGTTGCTGAACTGGTAGTTGATGACAAGCCCTAGTACCACGACATCAAGTGCTTTCTGAAGAATCAAGAGTACCCTGCAGGGGCATCCAACAATGATAGAAAGACTTTGAGAAGATTGGCAGACAGTTTCTTCTTGAACAAAGATGATGTGTTGTATAAGAGGAACTTCGACATGATTTTGCTCAGATCCTTTTGGAATCATCTCATTTGGATCCATGGTTTGAGAGATACATTCATTTAAAATGGGCACCATGACTTGATTTTCTAGGCAGATTTTGGGCCTGGCTGGCCCAATCAGATTTTCTAAGTATGCTGCACAAACCAGTCACGTTTTTTTTACCTCTTTTGGCCATGCATTGGACATCCATTCACTTAAGTTTGGCCCAAAATAACAACATTTTACACCTCACTTCACACTTTTATTCTTATGGATAAATCACTTATTAAAAAGCCCATGAGAACACCTAATCCACCCTATTTAAGAAGCTGAAACCCTAACCCTAAAGGAGCAATGGAATTTCGTAGAAAGGAGGCAAAACTTCATCACATATCAGATTCCATTCCACTTCTATTTTCCATTAGGTAATCATCTCTTCCATGGCCATGTTTTGATATATCTACGCTTGCTTACCATGTTCATCACCATTAATCCTTCCATTTTCATATTCCTTTTTCTTATTTAAAATATTTTCTTCGTCCATAAAATTACCCAAAAACATTTTTCACTTTTCTTAACGTTTTATTTAATTTTATATAATTTTTATTTTCGTATTTTTTAATATTAATATTTTATTTTAATTATTTATTCTAAATGGTCCATTTTAACACACTTTTTTATTGATTTTATTTTTATGACTTAAAATTATTGTTAGCATTTGATTTTTGGGATGAAGGTTGACCACTGTCTCATGGTCAATCTGTCCTTTTCTTGGAATTTTATATCACATTTTCAATTTATTTTGGATTTATTTTTGACCTAGATTGGTTGGTTGACTTTTAATTTGACTTCTGTTTTATTTTAATTAATTCACGTACCAATTTTCATTATTTTTAAAATCTTTTTGGGGGATGATGATGTCCTGGCCCCACCTTATTTATTTTAATTTTTCATAATTTTCTTGATTAATTTACTATTTATTCTTGATTTATTTCTAACCTAGTCTTATTAATTGACTTTTGGTTTGACCTATGTTTTGTTTTAATTAATTCACGTGCCAATTTTCATTATTTTTAAAATCTTTTTAGGGGATGATGATGTCCTGACCCCACCTTATTTAGTTTAATTTTTTATAATTTTCTTGATTAATTTGCTATTTATTTGTTATTTTTTAAGTTGACTTGAATTTTCAGTTGACTTCTTTATGATCGATGTTTGACTTAGGGATTGCTTATGGCAATTGAAGAGATCTTTTGATCCTCCCTTGTTCATCTCATATGCCATGTATTAGAGGCCTTTTACCTTGATTTTATTTGGTCCTTACCTCATTTCCTGATTAAATTATTCAGTGGACCCTTCGTGTGCATATTTTCATCTGTTTGATTCATCTGTTATCTTTTATACTTGTTTCTCTCATTCATGCTTTCTATTGCTTGATTATTTAACATGTTCATACTCCCATGTATTGTTTAAATGCTCCATTATTTGATTCTTTGGTTTGATTATATATTGTTTATTTATCCGATCTGATTGATAACTGTTGCCTACTTGTATGATGTATGAGGCATATATTCTTATTGTTTGTTTGCCATGAACAATCCCCATTCATAACAAATGTACCCCTCTCCCATAAAGTGTATAATATTTATTTCTTTGTTTCTTCAGTCACCTGTTAATACAAGAATTAAAACGAACATCCGATAACCATTTCAAAATAAGATCAAAAGCTCGATCCAACGTCGAGTAATCATTTTCAAAACTTAACAGAACCAACACGCATTCATCCATCCTCTTGTAAGTCGATTGCCTCAGGCATCGCCATCTACCTGTAAGTCGATTGCCTCCAGCATCGCCATCTACCCTTATCCGTAACTCCTCTCCACGCTCCATCCGTCGACTCTTGTTCCGTTTATGTAGCACCCATTAGGTAGAACCCTTTGTATGATAACATAGGTAGAATTCCCCTATTATTTGCATGCTAACATTAGGTAGATGTTCCCCTTTGTAAATCCTAACATATAGGTCCATATTGCATGACAACTCTAGAGTAGAGCTTCCCCACTTTTAGACCTTCCGTGCGTCTCCGATCTTGTGGCATGTCAGTCCCTTCTATTGCAAAGAGGTAACTGCCTAAGACTCGATTTAACGAGCTGCGACTCCTACTGCTAGGACGTTGAACATACTGCCCACCCTCCTTTGACACAGCTGGTGTCCTCTTTTGTAAGTCCATGTTGTAGCACCTCAAATTTTCACCCCCCATTTGTACATCCATTTCATTTTTAGGTCATTAACATTGCATTAACATTGCATGGCACATTGCATTGTATTCAGTCAACTGTAACTGGCATCAAGGAGAAGTCAACTGTGCAAGAGACCAAGTATTTCCATGAGATGAAGGCCCTATGGTTGTTCTAGACAGCTTGTGTGAATCAAGGATCATTTTGAAGCAACTTGACCAAAGGCTAGAGGCTCAAAAGTCATCAGTGCAGGTCCAACTCATCTGAGGCCCATAAAAGTCAACTGAAAGTCGACTGAGGGCTAGGAAGTGGAGAAATGGTTTGAGACACTTCATTCATGTCCCAAAGAGGTTTATTCAACATGTCAAACTCATACCTTGAAGATTTTGAAGCCAGATCAAAAGTTTCCCAAAATGGAAAGTGACCTGTAATTTCAAGTTTCCAAAAATGGCAAGTTTTTGGACCAACTTCAACTTGACTTTCCAACATCAAAGAAGCTTCAAATGAAATTTTGTTGAACATGAAAGTTGTAGATATTTATCTCCCATTTCCAAAATGTCCAAGATCATGAGCATCTGATGTGTGGGTGAGGAGATATGATCAAATCATTGCCAAGTATGCATGGAACTTCAAATGAGCATAACTTTTAAACCAAAGCTCCAAAATGAGTGGCTCTTTTTGCAAAATTCTTCTCATGGCATGAACTTTCCAAATCATTCATCACATTACATGAAATTTCATCGCATAATCATTTGCTTATTCATGTGATTTTTGGAGGGAAAATCATGAATTCAAAATTGGTGCATCATATGAGCTTTTTAACCATTCCAACATGTTCAAAATATGGTTTTAAGTGAAAATGCATGGCCATTGTTACTGTTCACGTGCATGTTGCATGCATGGGGTGAAAAAACCAAATTTGGCATAACACCTTTTTTCTCATTAAAGTTTAATTAGCCAAGCCTAAGCATGATTAGAAAATGGATTAACATGTCATATAAATAGTTAATTATAACAGAATTTTCACATTTACACAATTCTAGATCTAGATTGAAAATTTCCCTCCAAAATTTCTCTTCTTCCAAATTCAAAAATTCTTCAAAGAACACTTGTTTTTTATTGCATATTCTGGATTGTTGATCATCATTTGGTACAAATCAAGCCATTGATTGCAGAATTTGGTGAAGAATTGAGCACTTGAAGATCAAGAACATGATGATGGAGATTCAAATCTAAGTTAGATCCAAGCCATTCCAAGCTTCAATTTCAACTTCAGAGGTGTTAACAAGGTTGATATAAGGGATTTGGATGCTTTTGGACACTTGAATCTACCACTGCCATTGTTGAAGCTTCAAGAAGGTGCAATTTTCGAATCTCTTAATTATCTCTTTTATGCACATAATCTTGTAGAGCATTTCATGGTGAAAATTCTGATATAAAATTCATTAAAAACGGACAAGTATTCATGAAGTTATGATGATTTAAAGTCTTGATGCATGAACATGTTCTTCATCGATCTGCATGATTTATGATGAATTAGAAGAAAATAATTGTAGATTTGGATTCCTCATGCCTTAACGGTTCCAATGATGTATTCATAAGTGAATTCTGGAAAAAAATGATTGAGAGCACTGTTCACGCCACCGTCTCCACGAAGGAGACGGTTGTTTCCACCGTGTGCCGCCCTGCCTGTACAAGCCTAGGGTTTACTGGTTTGAATTATACTGTAGCGCAGCCTCCCTGGTCCAGCAGTTAGTGCAAGCGCCATTCACCATGAAGTCCAGGGTTCGATACCTCTGGAGCGTGCGTTTCTTTTTTTTTCATTTTACTTACTATTAACCAAAACGGCGTCGTTTTGGGTGAAGCTTGAACCTCACTTCGATTCCGCCTGATGCCAATTCCATGTTTCCAACTCATTTCCATTATTTCCATGTTTTTTTTAATTTTTATTTCACTTTTTCCATGATCTTCAAAAAATCATAACTAATTGTAGAATGATCCAAATAATTCCAGGTTTTTTCCTACATGATCCTTGAAATGTCTAGAATTTTATGGTTTTGATTTTGTGATTTTATCATTTCTGGAAATTAAAATGTGCTAGACTAATTGAACATGTATGCTTTGTGACATTGCCTCATTCATCCTATCATAAAATGCTCATACATGATCCAAATGCCATGAAATTTTGCATGATGATTATTAACATGATGATGTATTTGTGTGATTTTATTTGGCATTTTTTGCTATTGTCTTCACTGTTTGGGACACATGTACTCTAGGTGTGACAATTTGTGTCACACAATTGGATGGTTAACTTGTACATTTTCATTTCCATACCAATTGAACTCCTCTGTTTATGATTTTTGGTATGTGGATTTTACTGGATGTGTTGAATGCTCATGATTTTTTCCAGAATTGTTTGAGTCATTTCTGTTTTGATGTGGAATTTTTATTCATGATGATCACTTATGAGCTTTGAATTTGCCTTTGCTTTCTCTTGCACATGAAATGAACATGCTTAATGATTTTGGTTTGGTCCTTCTTAGGACTTGTTCTTGATTGAATAAACATGCTTTGTGTTGAATATCAAGTTCTGTTTTGGGTTTTTGATCCCCTTTTGACCCTAGGCTTTGACCTAGTGGTTTGGACTTACCATTTGAGTTGTGAATTTCAGGTTCAAGTGTGCATCTCCATGATTGATGTTGCTCCTTCATTTGAGCTTGATCATTTGTTCTTGTTGACTAACATTTGCTTGTTTTGGAGGCTTTGAGAACAATTCACTTGTGCTTATGGTTTATGTGTTGCATATTGGGTTGTCTGGTTGATATTGACTGTTGACTGCTTGTCTGGATTTTGTACTAATTGGTTTAGCTGTTTCCACAGGTACCTAAGTTGCTTTAAGTTCATTTGAACTTTGCTTTGCTTGCTTGTGGTTGGCATACCACTGAGGTATAATCCCTTGATCTTCATGTAGTCTGGAAGACCTGTCATGTTACTTTGGCAGGCACCTGTCTGAAGCCCTCCTTAAGAGGCAATGCTTGTGTTTGTTTAATTTTGTGCCAAGCAGGTAAAGACCTCTTAAGAGGCAATTGGCAGATAAAAGGAATGTGCAATCCATCCCCTGCTATTCAGTTGTGTCACTCACTTTGCTCACACCATGTGTCGATGCATTGTGAATAAGAACCCAAGATCTTGTTGTGTCAGTCATGTGGAGAAGAGTTCCTACATTCTGAACTCCTACACTTTCTATTTGGTTCATGCTCTCCCAGGCCAGGGATAAGAGCTGTGAGGTCTTACCCTCACTTCCTATTTCATCTGCTTCACCCTAACTCTCAATGTTAAGGTTAAGAGCTAAAAACACCCCATTCCAGTTGGCTTGTTTCTACAGCCTAGCCTTGTGTGAGCCAATTGTTTGCATATAGTGTGTATGCTTACTTTATTGTGCTTGTACTTGTTTGATTGTGCTGTTTAGGATAGCTTGCTTCCTGTACAAGTTAGGATAGAAACCTCAACATAGGGATCTTATGCATGACAACTTCTAGGCTCGAGTCGTAGTCTCCCTAGTAGATTGTTATCCTCCCTTTGTCTCTGGTTAGGATAGAAGTTCTTTCCTTGTTTAGGGAAACTACGTCGCCCTGATCCTCATACCAGATGAGGCACGTAGGCAGGAGATGAGTTGATCTCTCCGGGCGCCCTTTTTCTTTTTCAACCCTTGGTGTGTGTTGGAGTCTGACATAAGTCCATCGATTGGCAGTTGGTTTCCTGTGTCTTGTTTGCTTGTTGGAGTCTGACGTAAGTCCAGCGGTTGGTAGTCGGTTTCCTGTCTGTGTGTTTGTTGGTTCGGAGTCTGATGTAAGTCCAACGATTGGCATTCGGTTTCCATGTTTGCCTGCTTGTGTGGAGTCTGACATAAGTCCAGCGATTGGCAGTCGGTTTCCTGTTTGTGTTTTGTTTGGCGTGCGTTAGCCGAGCTACGAGTGCTCTGATTCTTACTCTGGTTAGAGAAGATACGTATGCATAGGATGCGACATCCTAGCGAGCACACTTCCCCCTGTCCCGAACTACGTCGACTCTGATGTCTGTGTCTGACAGACTACGTAGGCCCAGGATGCGATATCCTGCCGAGTCCGTTTCTTTTGTCTTTCTGTGTTTCCTTCCAGCCTTGTGCAGTTTGTGAGCAGTTTTTAGCAACCTTTCTTCTATTCTTTTCGAGCGTGGATCCCGTCGAGTACGACGGATGCGTAGGGGTGCTAATACCTTCCCTTCGCATAACCAACTCCCGATCCTTGCATCTCTGGTCGCGAGACCATGTCTTTTCCAGGTTTACTTCAAGCGTTTCCTTTCCCTCTTTTGGGATAAATAACGCACGGTGGCGGCTCTGTTGTTTTCTTTTCCCGCCGGTTTTTCGCGTAATGCGACACATGTTCAGATGGCAATCCTTAACCCCTAGTTAGCCGAACTACGTTTTGCTCTAATTCTCATTCCAGATGAGATACGTAGGCATAAGACGCGGCGTCTTACCGAGCACACTTCTCTTTAACCCATAGGTAGCCAAGCTACGAAGATTCTGATTCTCATACTCAAATGAGATACGTAAGCAGTGGATACGACATCCTTGCGAGTCATTTTCTTTTAACCTTCCTTTTAGTAAATAGTACTTTAGATATACCTACACCCTTTAGACTAGAACAACACTTATGAAAAGGGCTCCCTAGGAGTACCTAGGATATTTTGGGTGCTTAAAACCTTCCCATTGCATAACCAATCCCCTTACCCAGATCTCTGACATTTTTACTAGTTTTTGATTCGATAAAACTTTTAGGTTTTTGTTCGCTTTCTAACCATTCCTTTGGATAGATAGAAGTGCGGTGGCGACTCGACTTGTATGGTTTACCTTGGATTTAGTCAATATCTCTAATGGTAACGAATACCCCGCTATAGTGATCTCATGACCAAGTCACACCTGACACATTAAATGGGCTAGCTATTCTAGGGACTTTATTAAACAAACGTAATAAATAAAAAACCTTTTATTATTCGATACAAGTACCAAAAGTATTGGCCTCTAGGGCTTACACCAATACCTCGAGCATTAGAAGCACCGTCGAACACGAGCTCCTATCTCGATCCTGGTTCGGGGCCTTCCTTCAGGCCCGCCTCGAAGCCTGGCATCGTGAAGTCTCTGATAAACATAATGTCTTCGTTTGGGAAGTCAAACCTCAACGGTTGATAACCTTCGACAGGTAGGTGAGCAAGGTAGTCAGACAGAGCACTCCCATTTATCGCTTTCTAGGTCACATACTGAATATCATACTCGGTCAACAACATTTGCCACCAGGCAATTCTACTAGTAACAGCCGATTTTTCGAAGATATACTTTATCGGATCCATTTTAGATATCAATAAAGTAGTATGGTAAATCATGTATTATCTCAGGCGTCGAGCAGCCCAAGTCAAAGCACAACAAGTCTTCTCTAAACATGAGTATCTGGTCTCACATTCAGTGAATTTCTTGCTGAGATAGTAAATAGCATGTTCCTTCTTGCCCGTGTCATCATGTTGACCCAAAACGCAACCCATAGATTCATCGAGTATTGTGAGGTACATAATGAGAGGCCTACCAGGAACCGGCGGTATCAGGATTGGTGGTTCTTGCAAGTACTTTTTTATTTTATCGAATTCCGTTTGGCAATCATCGTTCCACACAATCGATTGATTCTTTCTCAATAGCTTGAATATCGGTTCATACGTAGCCGTTAAGTGTGATATGAATCTGGAGATGTAATTGAGTTGGCCAAGGAAACCTCATACCTCATACCTCTTTTACTGTTTCATTTATTGCATTTATTTGTTTATGTTTGCATTTATGTTTGCATGCATCATACTTTCATTGTGCTGGCTGTCTGTTTCTCTATGGGGTGGGAGTTACAAGAGGTAAAAGGCCCAATACCCAGGCTACGAGTGAACTTTAGGACACCTAGGAATAGAGTGATTCATGGGAAGCGGGTGGTATCGCGCCACTTAGCGGAACATGATATCACGAGCAGCTCAGATCCTGATGGGGTATTATCGTTGCATACATTTGGTGTGTACATGATGATATTCTTGAAAGGGTTGTTTATCCTGCGTTTCTCTTGACCTTACCCTGGCCTAGATGACACCCGTGAGTGGGGAGGGAATGAATCATTACAGGTACAGTTGGTGACTCTTGATCTGTTGGTGACTCTTGGCTCCTGTTGGTGACTTGGTTCAGAGATATATGGGTTCCATATGACTTTGGGTCTCAGATGACTTTGTGGTTCCGAATTCAAGCCGAAGCTTTGAACCTGTGCTCCGTGATACACAGCCAACCAGTCGTGTTTGCATCATTTACATCATAGCATATTTATTTTCAAAAAAATAATGCAAAAAAAAGAAATGAGAAAAGAAAATAGAAAAGAAAAAAACTAATCTCCTCATGCATATCATTTCTCAGGTTCATTCAGGAGTCTATTCACTGTGAGAGATGGCAGCCGTCCCAGAGATGAGGAGGAAGACTTGCACCTACAGTTTTCACCGTGAGTCGTTGACATCTTTGATAGAGTTGAGCAATCTTGTGACCGGCAGTAATCAGAAGGTGTTTGTTGATCAATATGGGGATTTGTTGACACTGTTGAAGATGGTGGTAGATCCAGTACCGTTGCAGACTCTCCTACAGTTCTATGACCCAGAGCTCCGTTGTTTCACCTTCCAGGATTATCAGTTAGCACCCACTCTCGAAGAGTATTCTATTCTGCTGAATGTCCCAATCAGATTCCAGGTGCCCTTCTTGGATGTGCCAAAGGAGGTGGATTTCAGAGTTGTTGCCAGAGCTCTTTATTTGAGTATCAAGGAAGTGAGTGACAATTGGAAGTCAAGTGGGGATGTTGTGGGTTTGCCTTTGAAGTACCTGGTGAGGATGGCTAAAGAGGAAGCAAAGAAGGGAAATTGGGGAGCGTTCAATGCTCAGTTGGCCATCATGATCTATGGAGTTGTGTTGTTCCCGAGTATGCCTAATTTTGTGGACTTTGTTGCTATCACTATTTTCCTTGGAGGAAATCCAGTTCCTACCTTGTTAGCTGACACTTACTATGCTATACACAGCAGGCATGGTAAGGGTGGAGCTATCAGATGCTGTCTCCCATTGTTACTCAGGTGGTTCTTGTCCTTGCTGCCAACGAGTGGACCTTTTGTGGATGCTCAGAACACTCATAAGTGGACTCAGAGGATTATGTCTCTCACTTCCTATGATATCAGGTGGCAAGCTTACAGGTTGAATGTGCGTAGTGTCATCATGAGTTGTGGGGAGTTTCATAATGTGCCACTCATAGGGACTAAGGGTTGCATCAATTACAACCCGGTTCTTTCTCTTCGCCAGTTGGGGTTTGTTATGAATGGAAGACCACTAGATGGTGAGATAGCTGAGAGTGTGTATTTTGAGAAGCGGAGTGACCCGGCTAGATTGGAGCAAGTGGGAAAAGCTTGGAAGACTATTGGTGTCAAAGGGGGAGCTGTGTTGGGGAAAAAGTTTGCAGTTGCTATGCCTGATTACATTGATTGGGTCAGGAATAGAGTTGTGACTTTGTTGTTGCCCTATGATAGGATGGAGTCATTGCAAGTGCAACCACCTTTAATCCTTTCTGAGAGTGTGCCTGCTGAGCACTACAAGCAAGCCTTGATGGAGAATCGTCGGTTGAAAGAGAAGGAACAAGATACTCAGATGGAGCTTTACAAAGCCAAAGCTGATAAGTTGAACTTGGCTCATCAACTCAAAGGCATGCAAGGTGAGGATGCTAGTAGATTGAAGAGCAAGAAGAGGTCTTATGAGGAGTTAGAGACATTGTTGAATGAAGAACACCGTGAGTACTTGAGGTTGCAGAAAGCTGAAGCTAATTATCAGAAGAAGATAAGAGACCTGGAAAAGCAGATTAGGGACAAAGACATCCAATTGAAGAAGGAGGTAGACTTGAGACATGCATCAGAGAGCCAGCTTGGAGGAGAAGTTGTGGAGCTCATAAGACAACTGAAGGAGAAGCTCACTCCTCTGCCTGAGTGTTCAGAATGTGACCTATTGATAGGCCAGTGCCAGTATCTGAAGACTCTCATTCCTGGAGGACATCTTTCTTAGATTGTATCTGTTGTTTATGTTGAGAATCACCTCCAGGATTGTTGGATGGGATTCATTGTTGTACTCTGATCATTTGGATCTTTGTTTGAATACTGTTGTATGATCCTTGTTGTTCATGTCTATAGATGAGATTGTTGGTGTTTCACCTTGTGCTCATTATCCTATGTAGGTTGTTTCTTTGCTGTTTGTATTGCAGGTTGCCATGTCTTGAAAGATGAATTAGGCTCTTGAATGCCTGAGAAATGAACATATCTTGTGCATCATACGCATCATTAGCATCATACACATATCATTTTGCATAACAGGTGTTCTTGAACGAGACTTCTCACTCTGGTTCCTGTTTTAGGCAGGATTGCTGATCAACGTCCGCACCGCTACGCTACCAGATTGAATCAACAAAGGAACATGGACCAAGTGCAAGCTGAGTTAGCAGAGATGAGGGCTAACATGGCCCAGTTCATGACCATGATGCAAGGAGTTGTTCAAGGGCAAGAGGAGCTGCGTGCCTTAGCCCAGAGACAAGAAGCTGTGATTCTGCCGCCCAGTCGTGCTTCGCCAGTGGGTGTTCCTGTGAATGATAATGTTGCTGCTGCCACCGTCCCTGTCAATGATTATGTTGTGGGTGATGAATTGAGGGGAATCAGAATCAATGGACAACCTCTTACTGCAGAGACTGTTAATGCCAGAATGACTCGTGCTCAAGTGCGCCATCCTGCTCCGCTGGTGGACAGGCAAGAAGATATGTTCACCCTGCTCAGTGAGGATGATGAGGTCGTAAGGGTTGAAGAGAGGGACAGAAAGGTTGATGCCCTAGCTGAGAAAATCATAGCCATGGAGTGTCAGAACTCTCTGGGGTTTGATGTGACAAATATGGGTTTAGTGGATGGGCTGAGAATTCCTTATAAGTTCAAGGCGCCTTCTTTTGACAAATACAATGGTACTTCTTGTCCTCGCACCCATGTGCAGGCCTACTACAGAAAGATCTCTGCCTACACAAACGATGAAAAGATGTGGATGTACTTTTTCCAGGATAGCTTGTCTGGAGCTTCCTTGGATTGGTACATGGAATTGAAGAGGGAGTCCATCAGAAGTTGGAGGGATTTGGGTGAAGCCTTTTTGAGGCAATACAAACACAATATGGATATGGCTCCGAGCCGAACGCAGTTACAGAGCCTATGTCAGAAGTCTGGAGAAAGTTTCAAAGAGTACGCCCAGAGATGGCGTGAATTAGATGCAAGGGTGCAACCTCCTATGCTGGAAAGGGAGTTGACCGATATGTTCATCGGGACCTTACAAGGAGTGTTCATGGACTGGATGGGGAGTTGCCCGTTCGGTAGTTTCTCTGATGTTGTAATTTATGGAGAGAGAACCGAGACCCTCATTAAAGCGGGGAAGATTCAAGATGCTGGTTCTTCATCTTCAAAGAAGCCATTTGCTGGGGCACCCCGAAGGAGGGAGGGTGAAACTAATGCCGTGCACAGTAGAAGAAATATGAACAGAGGGCAATACCGCCAGGTTGCTGCTGTAACTATCCCAGCACCTCAACCACGACAACAGCAACAACAGAGAGGACCACCACCACCACAACAACAACAACAACGTCCATTTCAGCCGAGACAGAGAATGCCGGATCGTCGCTTCGACCCGTTACCTATGACATATGTTGAGTTGCTGCCCGAATTGCTCAGATTGGGGTTTGTTGAGTTGCGTACAATGGCTCCGTTGACGAAGATACCTGCTGGGTATGATGCCAACGTTCGTTGTGATTTCCATTCCGGTGCACCGGGGCACCATATTGAGAACTATCGGGCTTTTCATCATAAGGTCCAGGACTTGATTGACGCCAAAACAATCAATTTTGCTCCTGTTCCGAATGTTGTGAACAACCCCATGCCTCAACATGGTGGGCCCAGGGTAAATAATGTGGAAGGTGAGGAAGCCTTGGATTTGGTGGCTAACGTTGATGAGATTCAGACACCATTGCTGGTTGTAAAAGAGCGTCTGCTGAATGGGGGAGTGTTCCCGGGCTGTGATGAGGACTGTTCAGATTGTGAAGACTCCGAGAATGGTTGTATGCAGTTGAAGACTGGTATCCAGGGTCTGATTGATGAGGGTTGTTTGCAGTTTGCTAAGGTCATGAAAGATCGTGGGATGGTGTCAACTGTCACCATTTATTTCAAACCGGCTGAGAGTTCTGGACGTGGCCAGAGAACTGTTAATGCACCAGTGACCGTTGGTACTCCTGTTACCATTTCTGCTCCAGTAATTGTCAGTGCTCTCACTACTATCGTTACTTCTGGAAGAAGGACTGTTGAGAATAGTAGGGTTGTGCCGTGGAAGTATGATAATGCTTACCGCAATAACAGAAGGGCGGAAAGTCAGATCAGGCCAGTTAATCAGTCTCCAGTGACTATTGGTTTGTCGAGTAGAGCTCCAGTGACTATTGGTCCGGTTGTGGATGATGTAGGGGGACCTGGAGGGTTTACCAGGAGTGGTCATCTGTTCGCACCGCAGCCTTTGAGAGACAATAATGCTGAGGCTCTCGCCAAAGCAAAGGGTAAACAAGCTGTTGTTGAGGAAGAAGAACCTGTACAGAAGGAGGCTCCTGAGGGGTCATTTGAGAAAGATGTGGAGGAGTTTATGAAGATTATTAAGAAGAGTGACTACAAGATTGTAGATCAGCTGAATCAAACTTCGTCCAAAATTTCTATACTCTCATTGCTATTGTGCTCTGAGGCACACCGTAACGCCTTGTTGAAAATGTTGAATTTGGCTTATGTGCCTCAGGAGATCTCTGTCAATCAGTTGGAGGGTGTTATTGCTAATGTGAGCACAAGGCACGGTTTGGGGTTCACAGACTTGGATCTGACGCCTGAAGGTCGTAACCATAACAAAGCCCTGCATATCACCATGGAGTGCAAAGGCGCAGTATTGTCACATGTGTTGGTGGATACTGGCTCGTCTTTGAATGTGTTTCCCAAGAAGACTCTGAGCAAGATTGACGTTAAAGGGGTTGTCCTCACTCCAAGCGATCTCATTGTCCGTGCATTTGATGGATCCAAACGGTCTGTTTTTGGTGAAGTCATGTTGCCAGTAAAGATTGGCCCAGAGGTATTTGATATTATCTTCTATGTGATGGATATCCAACCAGCATATAGTTGCTTATTGGGACGTCCCTGGATACATGGGGCTGGGGCAGTTTCGTCAACTCTCCATCAAAAGCTGAAGTATGTTTGGAACGGTCAGATTGTAACAGTGTGCGGCGAGGAGGACATTCTGGTGAGTCATTTATCCTCTTTCAAGTATGTGGAGGTGGATGGCGAGATCCATGAAACTCTGTGCCAGGCGTTTGAGACCGTTGCTCTTAAGAAGGTGGCTTTCGCTGAGCAGAATAAGCCAAGTGCCTCGATTGCATCCTTCAAGTAGGCTATGGAGGTTGTCAACTCAGGCAATGCAGAAGGATGGGGCAAGATGGTTGACCTGCCCGTCAAAGAAGACAAATTCGGTATTGGTTATCAACCTCTGCAGGCAGAGCAGGGTGAGCAGAAAGGGCCGAGTACCTTCACCAGCGTTGGGCTGATGAATCATGGTGACGTCTTTGCAGCTGGTAGTGAAGGCGGGGACAGTGACTGTGATCTGAACAACTAGGTTCGACCGTGTGCTCCAGGGGAGTCAATCAACAATTGGACAGCCGAAGAAGTGGTCCAAGTTACTCTTCAAACAGAGTAATTTTCTTTTGTTTTTCATTTTGCACAAACCCTACGTTCTGCCCAAGGCGTAGTGGTTCATTGTAGGGCTTCATCATGTTTTTCAATGATATCATTAATAAAGGACGTTTTGCAAACAATTTTGTGATCCCTGTCTTTTCGTTTTTGTTTTTCATTTTTTTCAAAAACAATAAAAATGGCAATGTTTTTGTTTTTGTGACTTTTTTGAACTCTTTTTTCTAAAATAAAGCATTAAACATGCAGAATTGATCTTACGGACTCCACTATAAACAGTTCTGTTATGGCTCAGTATGATTTCAATAATCCCATCTACCAAGCTGAAGAGGAGAGTGAGGAAGATTGTGAACTCCCTAAAGAACTGGTCAGATTATTGAAGCAGGAGGAAAGGGTCATCCAACCTCATCAGGAGGAGTTGGAGATTATTAATCTTGGTACTGAGGACGCCAGAAGAGAGATCAAGATCGGGGCCGCTTTGAAGGAAGATGTCAAGAGAAGGCTGATTGAAATGCTGAGAGAATATGTGGAGATATTCGCCTGGTCGCATCAAGATATGTCTGGGTTGGATACAGATATTGTGGTGCATAGGCTACCTCTCAGGGAAGATTGTCCGTCAGTCAAGCAGAAGCTTCGGAGAACTAGTCCTGATATGGCTGTCAAGATCAAGGAAGAGGTTCAGAAGCAGTTGGATGCGGGTTTTCTGTTAGTTACTACTTATCCCCCGTGGGTGGCCAACATCGTTCCCGTGCCGAAGAAGGATGGCAAAGTCAGAATGTGTGTCGATTACCGGGATTTAAACAGAGCCAGTCTGAAAGATGACTTCCCATTACCTCACATTGATGTATTGGTTGATAATACTGCTCAATCCTCGGTTTTCTCTTTCATGGATGGATTTTCTGGCTATAATCAGATCAAGATGGTGCCAGAGGACATGGAAAAGACGACATTCATTACACCTTGGGGCACGTTCTGCTATAAGGTGATGCCATTTGGGTTGAAGAATGCCGGTGCTACCTATCAGAGGGCTGTGACGACTCTCTTTCATGACATGATGCACAAAGAGATTGAGGTGTACGTGGATGACATGATCGCGAAGTCTCAAACAGAAGAGGAGCACCTGGTAAATCTGCAGAAGTTGTTTGAAAGGCTGAGAAAGTTCAAACTGAGGCTGAATCCGAACAAGTGTACATTTGGGGTGAGATCCGGAAAGCTGTTGGGCTTCATTGTCAGTGAGAAAGGGATTGAGGTTGATCCAGCAAAAGTAAAAGCTATTCAAGAGATGCCTGAATCGAAAACTGAAAAGCAGGTTCGTGGGTTTTTAGGGAGATTGAACTACATTGCACGGTTTGTATCTCACCTAACTGCCACGTGTGAACCGATATTCAAATTGCTAAGAAAGAATCAAGCAATCAGGTGGAATGATGACTGTCAAAAAGCTTTTGATAAGATAAAAGAGTATTTACAGAAACCTTCAATCCTTATACCTCTCGTTCCTGGGAGGCCTCTGATAATGTACCTGTCAGTGACTGAGAACTCGATGGGGTGTGTATTGGGACAACATGACGAGTCTGGTCGAAAAGAGCATGCCATATACTACCTTAGCAAAAAGTTTACCGACTGTGAAATAAGATATTCGCAGCTCGAGAAAACTTGTTGTGCTTTGGCCTGGGCTGCTCGCCGACTGAGACAATATATGTTGAACCATACTACCTTATTGATTTCTAAGATGGATCCAGTGAAGTACATCTTTGAGAAGCCGGCTCTCACCGGACGTGTTGCTCGTTGGCAGATGATTTTAACAGAGTATGATATCCAGTACACGTTGCAGAAGGCCATCAAAGGTAGTATTTTGTCAGACTACCTTGCCGAGCAACCAATTGATGATTATCAGCCGATGATGTTTGAATTCCCTGATGAAGACATCATGTATCTGAAGATGAAAGATTGTGAAGAGCCTCTTGTCGAGGAAGGACCGGATCCTGATGACAAGTGGACATTGATGTTTGATGAGGCGGTGAATGTGAATGGCAACGGTGTTGGGGCAATGCTCATTAATCCAAAAGGGGCTCATATACCTTTTTCTGCCAGACTGACTTTTGATGTAACCAACAACGAGGCTGAGTATGAAGCTTGCATCATGGGGATTGAAGAAGCCGTCGATCTAAGGATCAAAACTCTGGACATTTATGGAGATTCCGCTCTAGTGATTAACCAGGTCAATGGAGATTGGAATACTCACCAGCCGCATTTGATTCCTTACAGAGATTACACCAGGAGGATCCTGACTTTCTTCGAAAAGGTGAAGTTGTATCATGTCCCCCGAGATGAGAATCAGATGGCTGATGCCTTGGCTACTTTGTCTTCTATGATCAAAGTTCATTGGTGGAATCATGTGCCACATGTTGCGGTGAATCGACTCGAGAGGCTTGCGTATGTGTTTGCAGCCGAGTCTGTTGTTGATGAGAAGCCGTGGTACTATGATATCAAGAATTTCCTCAAGAGCCAGGAATATCCTGAAGGTGCGTCAAAAAATGACAAGAAAACCCTGAGAAGGCTAGCTGGAAGCTTTTATTTGAATCAGGATGACGTGTTGTATAAGAGAAACTTTGACATGGTGCTGCTCAGATGCGTGGATAGACACGAAGCAGACATGTTGATGCAAGAAGTGCATGAAGGATCTTTTGGTACCCATGCTGGTGGTCATGCAATGTCCAAGAAATTATTGAGAGCCGGTTATTATTGGATGACTATGGAATCCGATTGTTTCAAATACGCTCGGAAGTGCCATAAATGTCAAATCTATGCTGATAAGGTGCATGTACCACCAAGTCCTCTGAATGTCATGAATTCTCCTTGGCCATTCGCGATGTGGGGCATTGATATGATTGGGAAGATTGAGCCTACTGCTTCTAATGGACACCGCTTCATCCTGGTTGCGATTGACTACTTCACCAAATGGGTGGAAGCGACTTCCTATGCTAACGTTACCAAGCAAGTGGTTGCCCGGTTCATCAAGAAGGAAATCATTTGTCGTTATGGGGTTCCTGAGAGAATCATTACTGATAATGGTTCGAATCTCAATAACAAGATGATGAAGGAGCTTTGCAAAGATTTCAAGATTGAACATCAGAATTCTTCTCCTTACAGACCGTAGATGAATGGTGCTATAGAGGCGGAAAACAAGAATATCAAGAAGATTGTGTAGAAGATGATCGTGACGTACAAGGATTGGCATGAGATGCTGCCTTTTGCTTTGCATGGGTATCGTACTTCAGTACGTACGTCGACCGGGGCAACCCCTTACTCCCTTGTATATGGTATGGAAGCTGTTCTACCTGTTGAAGTGGAGATTCCCTCTCTGAGAGTCTTGCTGGATATCAAGCTTGACGAAGCTGAATGGATTCGAACAAGGTTTAATGAGTTGAGCCTTATCGAAGAGAGACGGTTAGCAGCTGTGTGCCATGGGCAGTTGTATCAGAGAAGGATGAAGAAGGCCTTTGATCAGAAAGTGCGTCCTCGAAGCTATCAGACTGGTGATTTGGTTTTGAAGAGGATCCTTCCTCCCGGTACAGATAACAGGGGCAAATGGACTCCGAATTACGAAGGTCCATATGTTGTTAAGAAGGTCTTCTCTGGTGGAGCCTTGATGCTTACAACTATGGATGGTGAAGATTTTCCGTCCCCTGTTAACTCAGACGTAGTCAAAAAATACTTCGCATAAATTGACCCGCTGGACAAAAAGAATAAAAGAGTCCAGGCAAGAAAGGGCATCCCGGCAAACCAAGAAAAAGAAAAAGGTTCGGGCAAAAATTAGGGATAAAGAATGAAAAGAATTATGTACACCCGGTAAGTCGAAAACCCGCAAGGGCGGCTTAGGCAAAAATGGGCATCCCGGTGGATTGAAAACCCGAAAGGGCGATCCAGGCAAAAGAGGGATTAAAACGAAGACTACAGTCTGAGTTATCTGTACTTCATTGCGCTTCATTATCTGCCATATCGAAGGATAGGACCGGTCCAGTCATTCTTCTCAGAAAGCAAGGAATTTGGGAGAAAATTGATGATCTGTGAGTTATAACAGAATTGGGAAATAGTGAATGCCGTGTTCACATTGCCATTAGGATAGATTTTTCCTTTTGTGCGCAATTACCTCTTCCTAGGAATTGCTCCCTGATGTATTTGCCGTTTCAGGCCCATTTTCAATCAATAAAAGTCGTTATTCAGATAAATTGCTCTCTTGTTTTTATTTTTACTGTTTTGTTTGCAAAAACGTCCGAATTTTTGATAAACATTGCATATAAAAACATGAAGGCTAGACAATAACGTGCAGAAAGATAAAACATTTGAAAATCATTTTGAATGTTGAGTACACTTGAGTGTATCTTGTCCATGCAATCCCCTGGGGCATGTATGTCTTGTTGGTTGCAGGTTATCACCTTTGGTTCCTGGCTGAAGCAGATAAGCCACGGTTTGTTCAGGGATGTTGTCAACACTGTCCAGTAGTGTGAGAGGATGGGGATCTTCCCCAGCAGATGAAGCAAGTTCAGGACTTGTCTCCCCAGCATAGTCAAGATCAGGGATTCCTCAGCAGGATTGAGGCTGTTTCCCCAAGCAAGTCTGAAAGTTATTATAACTATTCTTCCCCGTCAGAAGTGTTTGTGGGTAGTTGTAAGACCCCAATTTTGGGCCCTAAGATCCCTCATGGCCCATATCATATCATATCATAACCTCAAGGATCATTGCATGCCTTTGTCCCCTCCTAGTGGGTAGATTGCCTTGTGGGTTGTTTCTTGATCACCAAGCATACTTTGCATTTGTATATCTTTGCTTTTCATATGTTTATTAACCAAAAAGTACAAAAAATATTGTCAGTCTAACCTTTTTGCTTGCAGTTAAAGTAATCATCAGCAATTAGGTCAAAGTCAGCCAATAGTCAGTCAAAGCAATGGATGATGGCCATTCTTGTGGAATTTGGGCATCATGATCATTAATCAAAAGTTCATACATCTTGGGACATCATTTGAAGTCAAGTTCTCAAGGAATTAGGGTTTGGAATTCATCAGAAATGCTCCAGTCATCCAAAACCCTAGAAAAGTCAAACTTGGTCAACTGTGGATTTAATCAATGATTTGATGGATAGAATTGATTTGAAGGAGTTCATTCATGCTTGTATAAGTCTCATCTATCATGTCAAACCTCATCATGGAAGAAAATCAAGCCAATCAGAAAATTTTCCAGAAATAGCAAGTGGACCTGTAATTTCAACTGCCATAAATGGAAACTTCTTGATCTTAAACTTACATCATGATGCAAGCTTCAAATGAATTTTTGCCCAACATGAAAGTTGAAGATCTTGTTCTCCCATTTTCAAAAAGTCCAAGAACTCTCAAATCCCATGTGTGGTTGTCAAGATATGATCAAATCATTTTCATCAATTTTTGAACTTCACAGAGCCATATCTCTCAAACCATAAGGCCAAATTTGGTGGGGTTTTTTCCTACAAACCACATTTTTCATCCTCTTTCCAAAAATATAAATTTCATGACCTAAAACCTTACCATTCAAAATGACATTTTTGGACCTTTTACATTTAAAATCAAAGTTTGACTCAAAGTTGACTTTTTGATCCTTTGACTTTTTCTCATTTTTGCCAATTGGGAAATGTTTTAAATCACATTTGAAACTTGTTCCAAGCCTTAAACCATGTTCATTGCACCATTACATCACCATTATGGACCAAAATGCCAAATTGGTAAAATGTGCAAAATGGTTTCATTCAAACAAGGCAAGTACAGCAGTCAAAAGCAACAACAAGCAGCAGAATTTTGGTCTGCTAGCAGCCTGATTGCAAGCCCACTCGTGTACCATACCACCCCCCATTTTCCACTTTGTCCAAAATTAGCAACTTTGCAAATGAGGGCATTAATACTAAACTAGCTTACAACATGGATTAAGGATGGTAAACAGACCCTTATAAGCATTTTTCTGGCTCATTCAAACCCTAGAAGCTACAGCAGCCACGATCAAAAAGCTCCCTTTTCTCCTTCTTGCAATTTTGCATATTGGAATTTTCTGCTCAAACACCAAAAACCCTTGAACAAACCCTCATTGTTTCTTCATCTAGACAACATTGGAAGCACCTTTGAACCACCATTCATCACCTTTGCAGCCTCCTTCTCATTCTGTTTTCACCAAGGTCCAAACATGGCAAATCGTGATTCAGTCAATTCCAAGCATTCCTGAGCTGAACAAGCTTCATCATCCTTCATTATCAAACATTGCTTGCATCTGTTTGCATTCATAATCACCAAAACAACACTGCAGCTCGATTTTCTTCCAAAACAAGTAAGTAATCGACCTTCTCATTTTGCCATGCCATAATGTATTTATGAAAGGTCCTTATATGCTGGTTTCAATGCACTTTGTTTTATTTAAAATGGTGCTCTCATGATGGAGAAATCTGAACTTTCATTTTCATGACCAAACATGTTTTCCTTCGATTTGGCTTGTTTACAGTAATTTAATGAAAGGTGATGATATATTTGTGTTGCTTGAAGTATGTTGATGCTATTGGTATGCATGATTTAGATTTCTGGACTTTTTGAATTTTTGAGTTCATGATGATGATGAATGTGTGTGCAGTTTTGGAAACCCTACCCAGAAATCTTTATACTCATGTTGTTTTGTTGTTATGTCATGAAGAATGTTGATAGTTACCATGCTGTTTGCTTAATATTTGTTCATGATGATTACATGATGATGTCCATGATTGCTGTTAGAACCCTAGTAATGTCACCAGAAATTCCACTTGTTGTGTTTGGTTTGTTGCTATTTTGATGTTGCATAATGATGTTTCCATTGGCCATGCTTTTGATTGTGTGTTTGAAGTTGTCTGTATGATGTTTGAACATTGAGTGATAAACCCTGGCTTTTCCAGAAATCATGTTCTTATAAAGATTGGCCATTGTTATTGCTCATGATGCATGATGTTGGTGTTTTTGAGTTAGTGCTCATTTTGATTGATAATGCTATGCTGATGTTTGAATCATGAGGATTTTTCTTCCATGCTGTTTATGTGCTGTTGTATGAATGTTGCTGCTGCTGTTATGCTTGAATCATAACTCTGTCCAGAAAACCCTCATTGATTGTGCTATACTGTTGTGTGGTGTGGTCGAATCATGATGTTTAATGTTGTTGATACCATGAAGATAATGAACATTGCTGTTGTTTGGTTGCTGTTTGAATGATGATGATGGTATGCTGCTGTTAAAATACTTGTCCTGTCCAGAATTTTGCATGAATGTGTGTTGGTTTATTGCTAGCTAGGTATGCATGAACATGTTTGTATCACTCCCATGCTGTTACCATACTATTGAAATGTTTGGTCGAATGATGATGATGATGAATGCTGTTGTTGCTTGAACCTGCCCTGTCCAAATTTGTTTTCATGATTAATATTTGCTTTGTTGTTGATTGATGTTTGAATGATGATGATGAATACCATGGCTGCTGTTTAAACCTTAGAATTTGCCAGGATTTTGCATGAATGTGTATGTGTTATAGCTGTCTAGATATGCTGAAAATGATGTATACCCTGCTGCTGTGTTTCAAACCTTAAAACCTACCAAGATTTCGCATGAACTGTTGGTTTTGGTTTGTTGTTTATGATGAGCTTGCATAGAGAGCCTTACTACTACCATGCTGTGTTGGTTGAATGAGGAACATTGATGTTCAATACCATGCTGTTGCTAGCTGTTGGTTATGATGAGCACATGATGATGATGAACTTGGTTTGATGATTACATGATGATGATGGATATACTATGTTGCTGTTTTGAACTTGCTCATAAAATCCACATGTTGGTGTTTTGTATTTGGTCATGGATGCTGGTTTGTTGCATGATCATTGCTACATGTTGCTGTTCATTTGTTGTTTGGTTTTGATTGATTGATGAAGCTGAACATGATACCAATACCATGCTGTTGTTTGTTTTGTTTCATGATGATCATAACATTGAGAATGCTTGGCCATGCTGTTAGAAACCCTAGGGCTTTTCCAAAACCAGAAAATTTGAACCTTTGGCTGTGCACTGTTCCATTGGCTGAGAGCCAATAGGAACATTTCGTTCCCTTCCCCCAAAACGCTGCAGTTTTGATTAATGAGCCCGGAATTACTAGACTGCCATCGTTGACCACATGCTGACCTTGTTGCCATGCTATCTTGTTCATGTTCATTCCATTATTTCATCAAACTTCAACAATTTATTTTTAATTCATTTCAACTCCAAAAATCCTGAAATTTTTTGCATGATGATCACAAAGATGTCTAGTATTTGATTGTGATTTTTAATTAATTTTTCACTGGCTGGATTTTTAATGATAATTGTTTTTCCAACATGTATGCATAAATGACACATTGAGCCATTCCTTTTGTGAAATACTCATATTATATCCTTTGAGCTTGAAATTTTTTGTGGTGAAACTAGACACATTGACCTTCATTTCCATATAAGGTTTGTGCATTTATCATTTGTGGATTGAGAGTTATGATTTTTTGAAGTTATGTGTTACATTTGGTGCTATACCATGATCATGTATTTTCCCAATTTTTGTTCACATGCTTCCTCTTATCCAAATGATCCCAAATTTTGCATGAATGATCTATCACATGTCTAGTTTGTGTATGAATTTTCTTGGAATTAATCATGCTGTTTTCCATTTATTTGAGAATTTTCTTCCATACTTGGTCATTTGTTAACTTTTTGTGCTACACATTGCCATATCCTTTATGAAATTCTCAAATCTTATTGTATGACCATGAAATTTCATATGTGATAACTAGACATCTCAAGCTTTGCAATGGTGTTAATCTCATTCATTTCTCTTCTGTTTTCAAATTGATATGATTTTTTGAAGTTGACCCATGCTTGTTGACTTTCACCATGCTTACTTGAATTTGATTTGACTTCATGATTTTACTTGACTGCCTTCCTCTCATCCAAATGCCATGAAATTTTGCATGTATACCATGTTAGATGTTAGGATTGAGTGTGATTTATTTCATGATTTTTGAAAATGTTTGAGTTGACTTTTGAAAGAGGTCTTGCTGTTGACCTATTTGTGCTCTTTCTTGCCATGCTTTGCATCCTTTTGCATATGAAATGATATTGATGCATGATATAATTATGAATCCAATTGAGAATGCTTCTTGAATGTTTAAACTTGGTATGGGTTGACTTTTCCTTGCTGCCTTGTCTTTTTCTTTCATCTTTGACCCTAGGCTAGTCCTAGTGGTCTTCTGAGCTTACAATTGAGCTATTGTTTCAGGTTAAGCACCAATGCCTCAAAGACCATTCAAATTTGTTTGAGTTGAATTATATATTGTGCTAACCTTTGTTTTGTAGGTGTGACTCACATACTTGAGTCTTTGTGCCTTGCACAATTGGTCCCTCTGTGGTTGACTTTTGTTTATCCATTTGCCTTTGACTTTGACTGTTGAACTGTTTGCTAATAAGTTTGACTTTTTCAGGTACACTTTAGTTGCTTTAGTTGCTTGCTTTGCTATTTAGCATTTGCTTTGAGGTATAAACCTTTCTTCTTCATGTAGTCTGGAGACCCGGTCTGTTATTTGACCGGGCAAACTGTCTGAAGTCCTCCTTAAGAGGCAATGCCTGTGTGTGTTTAAAATTGTCCCAAGCAGGAAAAGTCCTTCAAGTAAGGCAATTGGTGGAAGGTAGGGATAAGCAATCTATCCCCCACTACTCAGTGTGTCCTCTCTTTGCTCCCATTACATGGTTGAAGCATTGAGATAAATACCCAAGATCTAATCGAGTCAATAATGTGGAGAGAGTTCCTGCTTTCTGAACTCCCACACTTTCTTTGATGCTCTCTCTGATCTGAGATTGAAGCAATGAGGCACACCCCTCATCTCCTATTCATCTGCTTCACCTTAGCCTCTCAATGGCAAGGTTAAGAGCGACCTTCACCTATTACAGTGGACTTTCAAAGTCAAACCCTCTTGTGTGAGCCCCCATTGCTTGGCTATAGAGTGTGCTGTTTGATATTCATTGATTGTTTGATTGCTTCATGTGCACTTGCTTGCCTGTATGCTATGCATTTATCATCATCATCAATTGCTTATCAATGCATGATCATCTCATTTATCTTTGTGATTCTATCATTGTTGTTTGCCCATTGAGGACAATTGTAAGTCCATTGCCTTGGCATTTGCTCCTATGATATGGAAGGATAGAGTGTAAGACCTCATTGGTCACTCATATCATCTGTTTGATTTGTATGTGAGGATACAGTTATAAGTCCCCGTAAGTTGGCATCTGTTGTCCTATGATCATAATTTGATCTGTTTGATTTGTATGTGAGGTTGCAGTTATAAGTCCCTGTAAGTTGGCATCTGCTTTCCTGTGATCATAGTTTGTTTATCTGTTTGTGTGAGAGGTTGCAATTATAAGTCCCTGTAAGTTGGCATTTGCATACCTGTGATCATATTGTTGCTTTTGTTCTTGTATGTGAGGATCCATTGTAAGTCCCTGTAATGTGGCATTGGATTTCCTAGGACCATACTGTGGAGTTAACCTAAGTCCAGACAGATTGGCAGTTAACTTCCATTTCTCATCTTTGTTTTTCTTTTGAGGAGATTGGTGTAAGTCCATTGAGTGGCTTCTGATATCCTATTCTGTTTTAGGAGACTGGTGTAAATCCATTTATTGGTATCCGGTATCCGCTTTTATTTCTTTGCCTGTGGAGATTAGTGTAAGACCATTGAGTGGCTTCTGATATCCCGTTTTGTTTTAGGAGATTGGTATAAGACCAGTGATTGGCATCCGATATCCGCTTTTGCTTGCTTTGCTTGTTTGTTATTATTAATTGCTATTCCAAAGGACACACTTGAATCATCTGCTATATGATTTCAAGAAGTGAACCTTCTAAGAAGTTTTACTATCCATTTCCATCCATCCATCATTCATTATGTCCTAGACTTTTCACACTATACCTTTTAAACTTGACATAAGTGTTGTGCAAACTTCTTCATGTTTTTCTAACTAAAAACCTGGACCCCAAGTCCTTGACTCTTTTTTTCAAACTTCATTTTCATAATACTTCTCTGAATCAATCTTAATCATACTTTGACTTCATTTTCACAATCACAATCAATTAACTCCACTCATTCACTTGTTTTGGCTCTGTCCATTGTTAATCTTTTCACATTAGCCATAGGTTTCAATTATCTTTGTGGTTGATGTAAATCTTGCCTATCCTTAGTGAGTCGACAGTAAGACTTCCGTACTTCAAACAGGGCTAACCCCTCTAGTACGTCGAAGCTATCCTCGCATGGTGGATGTTGTTTTTGGTCGAGTGTTCTCCCATTGATAATGAAAAGCCTCAGTGCTTGTGTTTAAAACTGAATCCACCCACTTTTGGAAATCTTTTAGCCGAACTACAGCGTTTTGATCCTTACCTTTGATGGAAGGTACGTAGGCAGCGGGTTCATCCGTTCGAACACAAAAATAAATAAAACCCAATAACCCAATAAAACTTGTACATTCTTTTCTCATCATCCCAATCATGTTTGCACAATCTTTATGTCATAACAAATAACAATCTTTTACAACAAGTGTGAAAAGGGCTCCCTAGGAGTACCTAGGACGTAGTGGGTGCCTAACACCTTCCCATTGCGTAATTTACCCCTTACTCAGACTCTCTGATCTTTTTATTAGTTTTCTACGTGTAAAACTTCTTAGGCTTTTGTTCGCTTTTTAGCCAGTCCTTTGGATAAATAAAAGTGCGGTGGCGACTCGAAAATTTCATGTATCTCTTAGCTTATGATTTAATCGATAGATCATATAGCGACGAATACACCGCTACAGAAAAGTGGCGACTCTGCTGGGGATCGAACCCAGAATCTCTGGTTGTAGTGCCTACTTTTCACCCTTGTTGTGATATATTATTATTTGTCATTTGACATATTTTTGTACAATTTGGGATCACTGTATTGATTGTAATGTGTGAATTGATTGATATACATTTGTTGTTTGCTTTGGTGATCTGTGAGATGAGTTCTATACCCGAACTCAAGTGCTCTCTAGGATAGGAGAATGGCATAGTCTTGTCGACTGGTGTGGAGTAGTCCTTAGCCAGTTGACTTGCGAGTCCATTCACTTGGTGGAGGTCATGTTGAACTAATAATGTCACACAAGTTATTTGTGGTTAGGCATTATTCTTTCAATCATGTGCCGCAGAAGCCAAGGACCGTAGTTTACCAAACCCATCTTGGCCTATTTTTAGGACCGTAGTGCGGAGGTCGTTCAGATGTCAGTTCTGATACGATTGTTACGCGATACTACACTCATGAGAGTTTCTCTTGAGAATATTCTTGGAATACGAGTATTCGTTCCTCCGATAATATTCGAAAGATGGAACGATGACTATGGGAACCTCTGGTAGAACATGTCTGGCAGGTTTAAACCCTAGTACACTCCCTTTGGGTGGTTCTTAACCGAGACTCCATGCTCGTGACTCTCAACAAACCCATGATTCGTGGTTGAGTCGTTCAAGCATTGTTAATATCAATGGATCCCGGATCAGGTGTAAAACCTAAAATCCACCAAAGCGGCGGGTTGATATTAAGAATGTCTGAACCGGTTCATGTACCGTTAATATCAATGGAACTTGGGTGTCGATAAGGTGAAAACCTAAATCCACCAAAATGGATGATTGATATTAGGGATACCTAGAGCTTTCCCACGACCTTTGTTTGGTGTGCTTTGCTTGATCCTTGAGTGTGTTTGTTGCATTCATACATTCACGCATTCATCTGCATTCATGTCATCAGAAAAAAGAAAATTTTCAAGGAACTCAAAGGAGTTTATTTGCAAAATTTTCAAAACATGAAAAAACCGGGAAAATTTTTTAACCTGATATATCTGATGAGATATTCTCATATATAATCAAAATGCTAAATATTGCAAAGTTTGCAAATAAAACCCCCGGGTTCCTTTGATATAAAAAACAAGCATATGCACAAACACTTCATGCATCATTTGCATAAGCAGGTGTTTTGTTCCGGTCTCCCGCCCTGTGGTCTGACCCTGCGATCTTCATTTATTTTGAAGACGCACTTCGCCGGTATTATACCAGAGCCATCTCTGCCAGATTGATGGATCATCCTGAGCAAGAGAATTGTGGACTCCGAGGAGGATTTTGTCAGCCTTAGTGCTGTTGATGGATTTATTCCTGTTGATGGATTTATTCCTGGTTAACCGATCCCGGGCTGGCATTGGCTACTGTTCTGGGGCACTTAAGGAGCAAGGTTTGTTCGCAAATGGAGAATTTATCCATGATGATCAGCCTGAAGAAGAAGCTGCTGCTATCTTTGAAGAAGACGCAGAAGATTTGAACAATTTTATCATTCCTGGTGGTGTCTACCACAATTGGGTCGCTGTGGATGTTCCTACAGTTGTCCATAGATCAGAGTAATTGTTCATTTTGTTTAAAACCCTTCTCCCATGCCAAAAGGAGAAGTGATGACATTTTTGGCAGCATTTTAATGCAATGATGTTTTCATTCAATTAATGCATTGTTAAACATTTGTTTTTCCATTTGTTTTCACTTTTTGCTTTTGCATGAAATCAGTGATCACAAAAAACCCTGAAAAACAAAAACAACATTTTTCATCTGCATAAATGATTTGCTTGTTTAAAATACAAAAGCTTTTCATTATCCAAAATCATTATGCAGGGATTTCTAAACCCATTGAACATAATGATCCAACGCCATCTCCCAATCTTGAAGTCCTTGTATCTGAGGCAGAAGAAGATGATGTTGAAGGGGATTCCTGACGAGATTACCCGTCTTCTTGAGCACAAAAGGAAGCTCGTTCAGCTGTATCATGAGAATCAGCAAAACAGTCAAACTGGGACGTCAAAAAAAAAAAAAAAAAAAAAAAAAAATCATCAATCAAAGAAAAAAGAGAAAGAGGGTGAAAAAAGATGAAAAAGTCAAAAATCGGCAAAATTTTTTTCAAGATTTCTTCAAAAGAAAAAGAAAAAGTATACCCTCAAGTCCCTAGTTGACTGATGCTGAATGGATTCAAAGTCGTTATGACCAATTGAATTTAATTGAAGAGAAGAGATTAACTGCCATGTGCCATGGTCAGTTGTATCAACAGAAAATGAAGAAAGCATTCGACAAGAAGGTCAAGCCTCGCGTGTTCCGAGAAGGTGACCTTGTGCTCAAGAAAGTTTTGTCTTTCGCGCCCGATTCCAGGGGCAAGTGGACTCCAAACTACGAGGGTCCATATGTTGTTAAGAGAGCCTTTTCAGGCGGAGCTTTGATGCTTACAACAATGGATGGGGAGGATTTCACTCGTCCTGTGAATTCAGATGCAGTCAAGAGATACTTTGCCTAAAAAAGTATATGCAAATGAAAAAAAAAAGAATGAAAAAAAAACAGAATAGCTCGCTAAGTTGAAAACCCGAAAGGGCGGCTTAGGCAAAAATGAGCGTCTCGGTGGAGAACCCGCAAGGGTAATTCAGGCAAAAATTAGAGACTTGAAAAAAAAGAATATATTTGCATCCCGCTAGATTGAGTACCTCACTCTGGGGCAATCTAGGCAAAAATTAGGGATTTGGCAAGTAACTGCATCCTGACAAGACTTTCTGGTTCATCAGTCGTCTTTTCGTCAAAAGATCCTCGATTCGTTGTCAACTGAAGCTTCGGATACATCGAGATTCAAATTGGTAGAGAAAGGATCATTATGTTCAATGTAGCCCTCTTCCAATATATATCACTGATTTCAAATTTGTACAGATCTATGGAGTCTTGCCATTTGCAGACTACCATTCTATCAAATCAATTTGAGCTTTTTATCCCATTATGTGCACTCTTATTTGTTTCAATTCAACAAATGTTTTGCATGTTTTAAATTGATAAAATGTCATTGTTTTAAAATCAAATTTTTCAAAATTTTTGTTTTATACAAAGTGAACATTCACAAGATTGAAAGGATACTCAAGAATATCTCAGTGCTCTCCCGAGGGTGGCATGATTCCCAACAGGTAAGACATTGGTTCATATTCCTGGTTTGGTGGTATCTTCTTTCTTCAGATCTTTGTTGAGGCTGTTCCTCAAACAAAGTTGTTGTTGGGGCTGTTCCCCAGTACAATCGCAAACAGAGTGTTGTTGAAGACTTCGTTTTCTCCAGCAGCAGTTTTCCCAGCATGGGTGTTTTTCTTGTAGAAGTTTCGGCGGTTGAAGGTTTGTCATCTTGGTGCCCCGTCACTTTCTCCAGTGGGTCGTATGCCCCAGACTTTATTTGTCTCCTCAGCACAGTCATGAGTATAACTGATTGATTGATACTCCACTCGGAGTCGCGAGTAGAGCTGTTATTAACATCCCCACAAGAGTTGCAAGTGGAGTTGTTACCGCTTTTCCCCATGCAGTGTGCCAGCAGGATTTGTCTGTTTCCTCAGCACGATCGCTTTCTTTTTGAAGACTCGGTAAGTCAGTGGTCTGATACCCGGTACTTTACCTTTTCCCCGGCGAAGTCGTCTGCGGAATTGTTGCTATCTCTCCATCAGAGTTTTTCTCTCCAGCAGAGCAGGATTTATTTTCCTACTCCGTGATTGATTGGGTTGGTATCCCAGTATTTCAATCATCTTTTCCTCAGCACAGTCTGCAGAGTGTTTGTGGTGGCAGTTTCGCCTGTTGAATACTCCTTCAACCCCCGATATGGTCGGATGATGGCTCTAGCCTCCAGTGAACGGATTAATTTCCTGACTATTTGTGATCCTCAGTAGAGTGGCTTGTATTGCAGAATCTACTTGTTGTGATCAGTTTGCTGTATATTCTCCCCAAGTGGAGTGGTTTGTTGCAGAACCTGCTTGTTTGATCTGTCCTCCCTCAATGGTTTGTTCCCAAGAGAGTAGCCGACAGTTTTCCCCAATAGAGTTGCTTGTGCAGTTACACTCTATTTGGATGATATCATTCTCCCTCAGTGGGTTGTTCCCCAGCGGAGTTGTGTGGATTTGCTTCTACAGCAGTTCGTGCTTATGCACTTTTGTTTCTCAGTTGACACTGGGATCCCCTGCAGATACTTTGGGACTTCTCGTGTTCCCCTACAGATTTGTCTTGGTGGCTGTTATGCCCGTTGTGACTTTCTGTACCCTGATTGGGTTGTTTCCTGATATCTTTGATTCTCTGCTTCTTCAGCAGTACCTGCAGATCTTTGCTTTACAGCATGTAGATCGCCGCAGATTAGCTCTCCAGCTGGTTTTTTCCCCCTGGAAGTATAATACCGGACGTTTGTTCCTGAACCTGTTCGTGTCAGAATTGTCTGTTTTGTCAGCATTCATCAAACATCAATCACGCATATTCATGCATATTCATAAACATTCAGATATTCATGTTGCATTTCTTGCCATATATCTTTTGTTTGTCGTGTCTCCTGCTATGGCGATATAGATCTCTTTACAGATCTCCCCAAGCAGATGTCGGGTGTTTAAAATCTCTCCATATAGAGTCAGCCCATAAGCAGAAAATGTTGTCTTTCCTTCTGCAATTCCCCACTAAGATATATCCTCGTGGATGACGGTTTCTTCCGTTTCCTCCCAACACATATATTGGGATGGATTTTCCTATTTGAGTTACATCCTCATTAGGACGTGTCTTTATTCAGTCTGTCTTTTCGGATCATTCCCGAATTGGCTATTTGTCAGATATCTTGTACTTCCCAGTGGGTTGTTCCCCAGCGGAATGTTTTTGGGCCTCTACCCTCATAACCGGTAGTTGTAAGTCCTATCTTTCCTGGCTTTCTTGACAGAATTTGTGGTTATACACCTTTTATTCTCCGGCCAGAGTTTTGGTTTTCTACCTATTACCCGGTAGTTGTAAATCCTATTTTCCTGCTCTCCAGCAGTTTGTGGTTTGTTATAAACCCTATTTTGGTTTCCCGTGCGGATTTGTGACTTGTTCTATCCCCACGCGGAGTTGTTGGTCTTCTACCCCGTATTCGGTAGATGTAAACCCTAATTTTAGTGGTTATCTTCATTCAATATTTGATGATGATTTTCCTTTGCTTGTATAAGTTGCTCAGATCAGCACTTATATCCTCAGCAAGTCTTTTGTGGATAATTGCCGTATGCTAGCAATTTTATCCCCAGTGGGTCTTTTCACCGTATGCTAGTGATTTGTTCCCCGGATCATTGATTCTTTACCAGTGCATCCCCAGCTAGTCTTCTGTCGATAATTGTCGGATGCTTGCAATTTATCCTCAGCAGATCGCCTTTCATTTACCCTTCTGTCGGTAATGTCTGTTGCTCCTTTTGATTGGTCATCATTATATACCTATTCTGGTATCCCGATGCCTTTCTTTTCGGATTTTTATCCTTAAACAACCCAGTAACCGGTTCAGGATAATCTTCCATGCGAGTATATTATTCACGGTCTGCCGGTAATGAATAATATGTCTCATGCGCTCTTTGGTTGGAGTCCTTTGTTGATTTTCCCCAACTGAGCAAGATTCGCATTCTTTGTAGAATCGAATGTCCATCCTTTAAACAAGACTGCTGTTCTAGCTTTCTTTCGGATGATGAGTGTTTTGGAACACACACCAATTCACGTTTTTTGCCCATCCTTTAACCAGTTTGTGTTTAGGGTGATGAGTGTTTTGGAACACACACCAATTCACGTTTTTTCAGCCATCCTTTAAACAAGTCTGCTGTTCTAGCTTTCTTTCGGATGATGAGTGTCTTGGAACACACACCAATTCACGTTTTTTGACCATCCTTTAAACAAGTCTGCTGTTCTAGCTTTCTTTCGGATGATGAGTGTTTTGGAACACACACCAATTCACGTTTTTTGACCATCCTTTAAACAAGTTTGCTTTCGCTTTCTTTCGGATGATGAGTGTCTTGGAACACAAACCAATTCACGATTTCGGATTTTATCCTTAAACAACCCAGTAACCGGTTCAGGATAATTTTCCCATCTGAGTATTCTATCCACGTTCTGACGGTAATGGATATTATATCTCGTTCACTCTTGAGTCGATCTTTTGATTGTTTTCCTCTCAGAGTAAGATTCATTTTCCTTGTGGAATTGAATGTCCATCCTATAAACAAGTTTGCTTTTCTAGCTCTCTTCAGGATGATGAGTGTTTTGGAAGTGAAATCCAATTCACGCTTTGGTCGGTCACCTATTATATACCCAGTAACCGGTATCCTTGGTGTTCCCTCCTTTCTGCTCCCTATTATGACCTCGGTCCCCCTGTGGAGTCAGATTTTCCTGAGTTTGTTACCCTTATGCCTGGTAGCATCTCATTTTTTGCTTTGTTGCTTCCCCAGTGGAGTTTTCCTTTGCTTCTCCTCAGGAGTCAGCTTGTGTCTCTCCAATGGATTTATTTTCCTTTGGAATTCTTTTCCCCAGTGTGAGTCCTTCACTCCCCAGTGAGTTCTCCAATCTTTTTTCCGTATTCCCTAATCAGAGTCGTGTTTTTGTTCACGTTGTGTCAGTTTTGTTTTTTCCCCAGTTTAGAGTCGTGTCTTGTTCACACATTTCTTTTATTATCCCCATAGAGTCTTGTTAGAGTCTCTGTTCCTGGTGAGTGTACTACTCCGATGGATCGTCTTTTCTTCTGTGTGAATCATATTCCCCACAGAATTTGTGTCTTTTGCATACATACATTTGCATCATGAGGTCTCTTAGGGACCAAAATTTGTCTCATTACTGTTATTTAAGCCCATTCTACCGCGTCGAGATGAAGATTTCTAAACTTCACTTCTCCGGCTAGAATGACCTTAAATAGGGGCATCTGTAAGACCCCAATTTTGGGCCCTAAGATCCCTCATGGCCCATATCATATCATATCATAACCTCAAGGATCATTGCATGCCTTTGTCCCCTCCTAGTGGGTAGATTGCCTTGTGGGTTGTTTCTTGATCACCAAGCATACTTTGCATTTGTATATCTTTGCTTTTCATATGTTTATTAACCAAAAAGTACAAAAAATATTGTCAGTCTAACCTTTTTGCTTGCAGTTAAAGTAATCATCAGCAATTAGGTCAAAGTCAGCCAATAGTCAGTCAAAGCAATGGATGATGGCCATTCTTGTGGAATTTGGGCATCATGATCATTAATCAAAAGTTCATACATCTTGGGACATCATTTGAAGTCAAGTTCTCAAGGAATTAGGGTTTGGAATTCATCAGAAATGCTCCAGTCATCCAAAACCCTAGAAAAGTCAAACTTGGTCAACTGTGGATTTAATCAATGATTTGATGGATAGAATTGATTTGAAGGAGTTCATTCATGCTTGTATAAGTCTCATCTATCATGTCAAACCTCATCATGGAAGAAAATCAAGCCAATCAGAAAATTTTCCAGAAATAGCAAGTGGACCTGTAATTTCAACTGCCATAAATGGAAACTTCTTGATCTTAAACTTACATCATGATGCAAGCTTCAAATGAATTTTTGCCCAACATGAAAGTTGAAGATCTTGTTCTCCCATTTTCAAAAAGTCCAAGAACTCTCAAATCCCATGTGTGGTTGTCAAGATATGATCAAATCATTTTCATCAATTTTTGAACTTCACAGAGCCATATCTCTCAAACCATAAGGCCAAATTTGGTGGGGTTTTTTCCTACAAACCACATTTTTCATCCTCTTTCCAAAAATATAAATTTCATGACCTAAAACCTTACCATTCAAAATGACATTTTTGGACCTTTTACATTTAAAATCAAAGTTTGACTCAAAGTTGACTTTTTGATCCTTTGACTTTTTCTCATTTTTGCCAATTGGGAAATGTTTTAAATCACATTTGAAACTTGTTCCAAGCCTTAAACCATGTTCATTGCACCATTACATCACCATTATGGACCAAAATGCCAAATTGGTAAAATGTGCAAAATGGTTTCATTCAAACAAGGCAAGTACAGCAGTCAAAAGCAACAACAAGCAGCAGAATTTTGGTCTGCTAGCAGCCTGATTGCAAGCCCACTCGTGTACCATACCACCCCCCATTTTCCACTTTGTCCAAAATTAGCAACTTTGCAAATGAGGGCATTAATACTAAACTAGCTTACAACATGGATTAAGGATGGTAAACAGACCCTTATAAGCATTTTTCTGGCTCATTCAAACCCTAGAAGCTACAGCAGCCACGATCAAAAAGCTCCCTTTTCTCCTTCTTGCAATTTTGCATATTGGAATTTTCTGCTCAAACACCAAAAACCCTTGAACAAACCCTCATTGTTTCTTCATCTAGACAACATTGGAAGCACCTTTGAACCACCATTCATCACCTTTGCAGCCTCCTTCTCATTCTGTTTTCACCAAGGTCCAAACATGGCAAATCGTGATTCAGTCAATTCCAAGCATTCCTGAGCTGAACAAGCTTCATCATCCTTCATTATCAAACATTGCTTGCATCTGTTTGCATTCATAATCACCAAAACAACACTGCAGCTCGATTTTCTTCCAAAACAAGTAAGTAATCGACCTTCTCATTTTGCCATGCCATAATGTATTTATGAAAGGTCCTTATATGCTGGTTTCAATGCACTTTGTTTTATTTAAAATGGTGCTCTCATGATGGAGAAATCTGAACTTTCATTTTCATGACCAAACATGTTTTCCTTCGATTTGGCTTGTTTACAGTAATTTAATGAAAGGTGATGATATATTTGTGTTGCTTGAAGTATGTTGATGCTATTGGTATGCATGATTTAGATTTCTGGACTTTTTGAATTTTTGAGTTCATGATGATGATGAATGTGTGTGCAGTTTTGGAAACCCTACCCAGAAATCTTTATACTCATGTTGTTTTGTTGTTATGTCATGAAGAATGTTGATAGTTACCATGCTGTTTGCTTAATATTTGTTCATGATGATTACATGATGATGTCCATGATTGCTGTTAGAACCCTAGTAATGTCACCAGAAATTCCACTTGTTGTGTTTGGTTTGTTGCTATTTTGATGTTGCATAATGATGTTTCCATTGGCCATGCTTTTGATTGTGTGTTTGAAGTTGTCTGTATGATGTTTGAACATTGAGTGATAAACCCTGGCTTTTCCAGAAATCATGTTCTTATAAAGATTGGCCATTGTTATTGCTCATGATGCATGATGTTGGTGTTTTTGAGTTAGTGCTCATTTTGATTGATAATGCTATGCTGATGTTTGAATCATGAGGATTTTTCTTCCATGCTGTTTATGTGCTGTTGTATGAATGTTGCTGCTGCTGTTATGCTTGAATCATAACTCTGTCCAGAAAACCCTCATTGATTGTGCTATACTGTTGTGTGGTGTGGTCGAATCATGATGTTTAATGTTGTTGATACCATGAAGATAATGAACATTGCTGTTGTTTGGTTGCTGTTTGAATGATGATGATGGTATGCTGCTGTTAAAATACTTGTCCTGTCCAGAATTTTGCATGAATGTGTGTTGGTTTATTGCTAGCTAGGTATGCATGAACATGTTTGTATCACTCCCATGCTGTTACCATACTATTGAAATGTTTGGTCGAATGATGATGATGATGAATGCTGTTGTTGCTTGAACCTGCCCTGTCCAAATTTGTTTTCATGATTAATATTTGCTTTGTTGTTGATTGATGTTTGAATGATGATGATGAATACCATGGCTGCTGTTTAAACCTTAGAATTTGCCAGGATTTTGCATGAATGTGTATGTGTTATAGCTGTCTAGATATGCTGAAAATGATGTATACCCTGCTGCTGTGTTTCAAACCTTAAAACCTACCAAGATTTCGCATGAACTGTTGGTTTTGGTTTGTTGTTTATGATGAGCTTGCATAGAGAGCCTTACTACTACCATGCTGTGTTGGTTGAATGAGGAACATTGATGTTCAATACCATGCTGTTGCTAGCTGTTGGTTATGATGAGCACATGATGATGATGAACTTGGTTTGATGATTACATGATGATGATGGATATACTATGTTGCTGTTTTGAACTTGCTCATAAAATCCACATGTTGGTGTTTTGTATTTGGTCATGGATGCTGGTTTGTTGCATGATCATTGCTACATGTTGCTGTTCATTTGTTGTTTGGTTTTGATTGATTGATGAAGCTGAACATGATACCAATACCATGCTGTTGTTTGTTTTGTTTCATGATGATCATAACATTGAGAATGCTTGGCCATGCTGTTAGAAACCCTAGGGCTTTTCCAAAACCAGAAAATTTGAACCTTTGGCTGTGCACTGTTCCATTGGCTGAGAGCCAATAGGAACATTTCGTTCCCTTCCCCCAAAACGCTGCAGTTTTGATTAATGAGCCCGGAATTACTAGACTGCCATCGTTGACCACATGCTGACCTTGTTGCCATGCTATCTTGTTCATGTTCATTCCATTATTTCATCAAACTTCAACAATTTATTTTTAATTCATTTCAACTCCAAAAATCCTGAAATTTTTTGCATGATGATCACAAAGATGTCTAGTATTTGATTGTGATTTTTAATTAATTTTTCACTGGCTGGATTTTTAATGATAATTGTTTTTCCAACATGTATGCATAAATGACACATTGAGCCATTCCTTTTGTGAAATACTCATATTATATCCTTTGAGCTTGAAATTTTTTGTGGTGAAACTAGACACATTGACCTTCATTTCCATATAAGGTTTGTGCATTTATCATTTGTGGATTGAGAGTTATGATTTTTTGAAGTTATGTGTTACATTTGGTGCTATACCATGATCATGTATTTTCCCAATTTTTGTTCACATGCTTCCTCTTATCCAAATGATCCCAAATTTTGCATGAATGATCTATCACATGTCTAGTTTGTGTATGAATTTTCTTGGAATTAATCATGCTGTTTTCCATTTATTTGAGAATTTTCTTCCATACTTGGTCATTTGTTAACTTTTTGTGCTACACATTGCCATATCCTTTATGAAATTCTCAAATCTTATTGTATGACCATGAAATTTCATATGTGATAACTAGACATCTCAAGCTTTGCAATGGTGTTAATCTCATTCATTTCTCTTCTGTTTTCAAATTGATATGATTTTTTGAAGTTGACCCATGCTTGTTGACTTTCACCATGCTTACTTGAATTTGATTTGACTTCATGATTTTACTTGACTGCCTTCCTCTCATCCAAATGCCATGAAATTTTGCATGTATACCATGTTAGATGTTAGGATTGAGTGTGATTTATTTCATGATTTTTGAAAATGTTTGAGTTGACTTTTGAAAGAGGTCTTGCTGTTGACCTATTTGTGCTCTTTCTTGCCATGCTTTGCATCCTTTTGCATATGAAATGATATTGATGCATGATATAATTATGAATCCAATTGAGAATGCTTCTTGAATGTTTAAACTTGGTATGGGTTGACTTTTCCTTGCTGCCTTGGCTTTTTCTTTCATCTTTGACCCTAGGCTAGTCCTAGTGGTCTTCTGAGCTTACAATTGAGCTATTGTTTCAGGTTAAGCACCAATGCCTCAAAGACCATTCAAATTTGTTTGAGTTGAATTATATATTGTGCTAACCTTTGTTTTGTAGGTGTGACTCACATACTTGAGTCTTTGTGCCTTGCACAATTGGTCCCTCTGTGGTTGACTTTTGTTTATCCATTTGCCTTTGACTTTGACTGTTGAACTGTTTGCTAATAAGTTTGACTTTTTCAGGTACACTTTAGTTGCTTTAGTTGCTTGCTTTGCTATTTAGCATTTGCTTTGAGGTATAAACCTTTCTTCTTCATGTAGTCTGGAGACCCGGTCTGTTATTTGACCGGGCAAACTGTCTGAAGTCCTCCTTAAGAGGCAATGCCTGTGTGTGTTTAAAATTGTCCCAAGCAGGAAAAGTCCTTCAAGTAAGGCAATTGGTGGAAGGTAGGGATAAGCAATCTATCCCCCACTACTCAGTGTGTCCTCTCTTTGCTCCCATTACATGGTTGAAGCATTGAGATAAATACCCAAGATCTAATCGAGTCAATAATGTGGAGAGAGTTCCTGCTTTCTGAACTCCCACACTTTCTTTGATGCTCTCTCTGATCTGAGATTGAAGCAATGAGGCACACCCCTCATCTCCTATTCATCTGCTTCACCTTAGCCTCTCAATGGCAAGGTTAAGAGCGACCTTCACCTATTACAGTGGACTTTCAAAGTCAAACCCTCTTGTGTGAGCCCCCATTGCTTGGCTATAGAGTGTGCTGTTTGATATTCATTGATTGTTTGATTGCTTCATGTGCACTTGCTTGCCTGTATGCTATGCATTTATCATCATCATCAATTGCTTATCAATGCATGATCATCTCATTTATCTTTGTGATGCTATCATTGTTGTTTGCCCATTGAGGACAATTGTAAGTCCATTGCCTTGGCATTTGCTCCTATGATATGGAAGGATAGAGTGTAAGACCTCATTGGTCACTCATATCATCTGTTTGATTTGTATGTGAGGATACAGTTATAAGTCCCCGTAAGTTGGCATCTGTTGTCCTATGATCATAATTTGATCTGTTTGATTTGTATGTGAGGTTGCAGTTATAAGTCCCTGTAAGTTGGCATCTGCTTTCCTGTGATCATAGTTTGTTTATCTGTTTGTGTGAGAGGTTGCAATTATAAGTCCCTGTAAGTTGGCATTTGCATACCTGTGATCATATTGTTGCTTTTGTTCTTGTATGTGAGGATCCATTGTAAGTCCCTGTAATGTGGCATTGGATTTCCTAGGACCATACTGTGGAGTTAACCTAAGTCCAGACAGATTGGCAGTTAACTTCCATTTCTCATCTTTGTTTTTCTTTTGAGGAGATTGGTGTAAGTCCATTGAGTGGCTTCTGATATCCTATTCTGTTTTAGGAGACTGGTGTAAATCCATTTATTGGTATCCGGTATCCGCTTTTATTTCTTTGCCTGTGGAGATTAGTGTAAGACCATTGAGTGGCTTCTGATATCCCGTTTTGTTTTAGGAGATTGGTATAAGACCAGTGATTGGCATCCGATATCCGCTTTTGCTTGCTTTGCTTGTTTGTTATTATTAATTGCTATTCCAAAGGACACACTTGAATCATCTGCTATATGATTTCAAGAAGTGAACCTTCTAAGAAGTTTTACTATCCATTTCCATCCATCCATCATTCATTATGTCCTAGACTTTTCACACTATACCTTTTAAACTTGACATAAGTGTTGTGCAAACTTCTTCATGTTTTTCTAACTAAAAACCTGGACCCCAAGTCCTTGACTCTTTTTTTCAAACTTCATTTTCATAATACTTCTCTGAATCAATCTTAATCATACTTTGACTTCATTTTCACAATCACAATCAATTAACTCCACTCATTCACTTGTTTTGGCTCTGTCCATTGTTAATCTTTTCACATTAGCCATAGGTTTCAATTATCTTTGTGGTTGATGTAAATCTTGCCTATCCTTAGTGAGTCGACAGTAAGACTTCCGTACTTCAAACAGGGCTAACCCCTCTAGTACGTCGAAGCTATCCTCGCATGGTGGATGTTGTTTTTGGTCGAGTGTTCTCCCATTGATAATGAAAAGCCTCAGTGCTTGTGTTTAAAACTGAATCCACCCACTTTTGGAAATCTTTTAGCCGAACTACAGCGTTTTGATCCTTACCTTTGATGGAAGGTACGTAGGCAGCGGGTTCATCCGTTCGAACACAAAAATAAATAAAACCCAATAACCCAATAAAACTTGTACATTCTTTTCTCATCATCCCAATCATGTTTGCACAATCTTTATGTCATAACAAATAACAATCTTTTACAACAAGTGTGAAAAGGGCTCCCTAGGAGTACCTAGGACGTAGTGGGTGCCTAACACCTTCCCATTGCGTAATTTACCCCTTACCCAGACTCTCTGATCTTTTTATTAGTTTTCTACGTGTAAAACTTCTTAGGCTTTTGTTCGCTTTTTAGCCAGTCCTTTGGATAAATAAAAGTGCGGTGGCGACTCGAAAATTTCATGTATCTCTTAGCTTATGATTTAATCGATAGATCATATAGCGACGAATACACCGCTACAGTAGTGTGTCCCTCAGCAGCAAGTTCAAAGGCTATTCTATCCCCAGCTAGTCTGAAGGCTGTTAGTCCCCACTGAGTCTGAAGGATGTTGTATCCCCAGCGGAGGTATCAGTGAGTAGTTTATTCCTCAGCAGTCGGGTATGAAGTACTGTAATCCCCAACATGGTCGTGAATGCCTTTCCCCAGCAGGGTTGTGAATAGTCTCCTCAGCAATTTCGGAGTGGGTAGTTTTCCTAGTGGTGGTTTGTGTTGATGGTTTCCCCCGGCGAAGTCCCCAAGCGGATCAGGTTCGGTGAAAATCGCCCCCAGTAGAGTTTATCTTCCCCAGGGGTTAGCAATTATCCCCAGTAGAGGTGAGCATGGGTTGTTTCCCCTAGCGGAGTCCCTCAGTGGTTTGTTTCAGTGGAAGTTGTCCCCGGTGGGATTTACTCTTTCTCCAGCAGCAATGTCAGTCCCCAGCACGTTTGAGAAGTTGGTGTGTTCCCCAGACAGGGTCTTCCCCATTTAGTTGGTTCCTCTACCGTCCCCAGAGTATCAGATCAGCAAAGCACCCCCAGCAGTGCGTCTCCCCACCGAGTTGGAGAATTTAATCAGATTGTGTGCTCAGCAGAGCGACCTTTTGCTCCCCAGCAGGAGTTTTCATCATTTTGCATTTTGCATGTAGTAAACATTGCATCCTCAAATAGCGTAGCATTTCCATTCAACATGGAGCATTACACCATAGAAAAATTCAAACATATGCATTCATGTGTTAAACCTGATTGGACCACATCCCCAGCAGAGGCGGACCATTGTTCAACATTTGCTACAGCTGCTCTTGACAGATAGCATTCAAGAGTGGTAATTCCCCAGAGGTTTATTTCCTCACCCGCAGGTGAGAGGAAAGCCTGATTCTCCCCAGTGAGATCCCCAGCAAGTGTCTGGCCTTGCCTTGACATATGTAGATGTCATCCTTGTGATACCGGTAGGTGTCATGTTCATACCCGTGTGTGTTCTTTCTTTGGTGTTGGTAAGCACCATTGTTTCGGTGTCTGTAAACATCGACTCTTCCCATTCATCCGTTGATGTCTGGTCACCTCTCCGTTGGTGTCGATAAACGTCGAGCTTCTCCCTTTCATCTGTTGATGTTTGGTTGAGTATTCCCAGTCATTCGTTAATGTCTGGTCACCTCTCCATTGGTGTCGATAAACGTCGAGCTTCTCCCTTTCGTCCGTTGACGTCTATTTGTATCCTTTCCCAGTCATCCGTTGATGTCTGGTCACCTCTCGGTTGGTGTCAGTAAATGTTGAGTTTTTCCTATTCGTCCGTTGACGTCTGGTCGAGTCCTTTCTCCCATTCATCCGTTGATGTCTGGTCACCTCTTCGTTGGTATCGGTAAACGTTGAGTTTTTCCCATTCGCCCGTTGACGTCTGGTTGTATCTCCTTCTTCCAGTTCATCTGTTGATGTCTGGTCACCTCTCCGTTGGTGTCGATAAACGTCGAGCTTCTCCCGTTCGTCCGTTGACGTCTGGTCGAGTCCTTTCTCCCATTCATCCGTTGATGTCTGGTCACCTCTCTGTTGGTATCGGTAAACGTTGAGTTTTTCCCATTCATCCGTTGACGTCTGGTTGTATCTCCTTCTTCCAGTTCATCCGTTGATGTCTGGTCACCTCTCCGTTGGTGTCGATAAACATCGAGTTTTTCCCATTCGTCCATTGACGTATGGTTGTATCCTTTCCCAGTCATTCGTTGATGTCTGGTCACCTCTCCGTTGGTGTCGGTAAACGTCGAGTTTTTCCTAGTCGTCCGTTGGCGTCTAGTCGTGATTTCTCTTCCTATTCATCACCTGTTGATGTATGGTTGTAGTTCCTTTTTCTGATAAAAATCAAAATCCCCAGTGGAGTCGTCGATAAACGTCTTGTCTGGTCCCGTGATGAATATCAGATCCCAGTGGAGGTTGCCATTGGTGAACAGTCCGTTCTTGAATCCCCGCAGAGTGCAAATTTCTACGGTTCTTTGGTATTCAATCCATGTTTACCTTGAAGGTCTGACAGTCGTTGCTCTCATCCGTTCAGGTTCCCGGTTGATTGAATAGGGGCAGCTGTAGAACCTCAAATTTGTACCCCCCATTTGTACATCCATTTCATTTTTAGGTCATTAACATTGCATGGCACATTGCATTGTATTCAGTCAACTGTAACTGGCATCAAGGAGAAGTCAACTGTGCAAGAGACCAAGCATTTCCATGAGATGAAGACCCTATAGTTGTTCTAGACATCTTGTGTGAATCAAGGATCATTTTGAAGCAACTTGACCAAAGGCTAGAGGCTCAAAAGTCATCAGTGCAGGTCCAACTCATCTGAGGCCCATAAAAGTCAACTGAAAGTCGACTGAGGGCTAGGAAGTGGAGAAATGGTTTGAGACACTTCATTCATGTCCCAAAGAGGTTTATTCAACAGGTCAAACTCATACCTTAAAGATTTTGAAGCCAGATCAAAAGTTTCCCAAAATGGAAAGTGACCTGTAATTTCAAGTTTCCAAAAATGGCAAGTTTTTGGACCAACTTCAACTTGACTTTCCAACATCAAAAAAGCTTCAAATGAAATTTTGTTGAACATGAAAGTTGTAGATATTTCTCTCCCATTTCCAAAATGTCCAAGATCATGAGCATCTGATGTGTGGGTGAGGAGATATGATCAAATCATTGCCAAGTGTGCATGGAACTTCAAATGAGCATAACTTTTAAACCAAAGCTCCAAAATGAGTGGCTCTTTTTGCAAAATTCTTCTCATGACATGAACTTTCCAAATCATTCATCACATTACATGAAATTTCATCATATAATCATTTGCTTATTCATGTGATTTTTGGAGGGAAAATCATGAATTCAAAATTGGTGCATCATATGAGCTTTTTAACCATTCCAACATGTTCAAAATATGGTTTTAAGTGAAAATGCATGGCCATTGTTACTGTTCACGTGCATGTTGCCTGCATGGGGTGAAAAAACCAAATTTGGCATAACACCTTTTTTCTCATTAAAGTTTAATTAGCCAAGCCTAAGCATGATTAGAAAATGGATTAACATGTCATATAAATAGTTAATTATAACAGAATTTTCACATTTACACAATTCTAGATCTAGATTGAAAATTTCCCTCCAAAATTTCTCTTCTTCCAAATTCAAAAATTCTTCAAAGAACACTTGTTTTTTATTGCATATTCTGGATTGTTGATCATCATTTGGTACAAATCAAGCCATTGATTGCAGAATTTGGTGAAGAATTGAGCACTTGAAGATCAAGAACATGATGATGGAGATTCAAATCTAAGTTAGATCCAAGTCATTCCAAGCTTCAATTTCAACTTCAGAGGTGTTAACAAGATTGATAGAAGAGATTTGGATGCTTTTGGACACTTGAATCTACCACTGCCATTGTTGAAGCTTCAAGAAGGTGCAATTTTCGAATCTCTTAATTATCTCTTTTATGCACATAATCTTGTAGAGCATTTCATGGTGAGAATCCTGATATAAAATTCATTAAAAACGGACAAGTATTCATGAAGTTATGATGATTTAAAGTCTTGATGCATGAACATGTTCTTCATCGATCTGCATGATTTATGATGAATTAGAAGAAAATAATTGTAGATTTGTGTCATACCCCGATTTCGGTCCTGAATTTTTTTCATCAATCATTCATTTTCTTTCCTCCTCATGACCATTTCCTTTGGTCATGAATCTATCTACCTACACTGATTGTTTAGACATTGCCACTACTTGCCATTCCATGACTATTAGATTTTTACCTCTCTATCTGACTTTAGATGTTTGATATAGTCTAATAGAATCAGTGGGAATGTAATGTCTTTCATTCTCATGTTTAAATTTAATCCATGTTTTGTCTCTCTCATAGAACGTCATTTTCCCTTTCAATCTTAATTCAAGGAGATTCCATCTATATTCCATCTCATATTTTTATATATCATGTTCAAATTTGCATTCACATTTTTCATTCACATTGAAAAGCTTCCATTCATCCATACACGTACTCATTCATATTTTAATTACTTCGTTCATTTTTACCAGATCCACCCACTCATAACCATCGTTCCCATGGCAAGTGGATTAACTCATAACCTTTAAACATCACCACTTGAATACATGAAGTCCTAAAGATACAAGGAAAGGCTTCTTTTGACTTGCTACGAGAGAAGCTAACTTTTTCATTCACAATAATGTCATATTTTTTACAAAACATAAGTTTGTCCAAGGCATACTTAATTTACAAGAAAAAACAGTTGGCACTCGAATCTTTATTACAAGAGGGGGACACGTTCATTGTGCTTCATACATGGAGATTGCTATAAACATACATTATTGTTCAAATCAAGCTGGATTGCAACTGGGTGTAAAAGAAGGGACTATGAGGCTGGCTTGGTACTCTCCAAGAGCGAACAAAATGTTGCTGATGGTTCAAAAGCACTTTCAAAAATGTGACTCAATTGCTGATTTCTTCACCGTTGGTTTAAATTCTTCCTGTTGCTTCAATGTATTCCTCTGGAAAAAACCAGGTTGGTGTCATCAATCAGTGGAGTCAACTGCAAGCTCGGTGTTTCACCAGCAACTCCCATGGCTCAGCCTGCTGTGGCAATCTTGAGTCAAGGTTCTAATGCAAATGTGGTAAAACATGTACAACAAAATATTCAAATTAAGCCTGGTTTAAACATTTTCGAAAATCACAATCAAAGAAAATCCCAAAGAAAAAACAGCAGTAGTAATGATCAACCAGCATTTTCCAAAAATGATGATGATTTTGATGATGCTTTAGAGGATGAATGAGGGAGCAGAACAGCAATACCAATGCCAAATAGAAACTCCGCTCATCAACCAGCTTCCGAATCAAGGCTTCCTCTTAAGCAATATAGCTGATGCATTTTTGTTAGAATTAGTTGTTGTTGCTGTGACTGTGTCCACATCTGCAAAAGGTCCAAAAAAATATGCATAAAAAAAATCTGAAATAAAAACATTATGGCAATGAACTGTAGAAGATTGAGCCCGATGACAATCTTCAAGATGTAGTCGATCGCTTTATTGAAGGTCCTGCTAGGATCAAAAGGTCTGTTAATTTAAACAAAGGCGAAGAAGCAACAGAGAATAACGAGTCGGTTATATACAAAGATGTGTCTATGGAAAGAGTTTCTTTCTTAGTACAACAGGCCATGAGGGCATTCCATGCTCAGAATTTAGGAAGTGCCAAATCAAGACTCAACCTATGTGCAGAAGACATTCGTAGTTAGATAGAAAAAGTTGGTAACACTTCAGAGTTATGTTCACAACTTGGAGCAGTCTTGGGTATGCTCGGCGACTGCTGCCGAGCAATGGGTAATAGCAGTTCTGCCGAACTTATTTTGAATGTTCATGTTGGAAGAGGATTCGTGGGCTTGCAATCCGGAAGAATTCTGCACAAACATCAGATGCAACAATTATTCGTAAGCTCACCGACTCGGCAATAAACGTGAAAGGCGGGGTTAAAGACAAGTGATAAGAAACAGATACTAACCAAAGAAAGAAGCTTGATCCACGGAGTCTCGTACCGTATAAGCCGTGATGTGAGAGCATTGAGCACCATAAACAGACCAAAATCCCAAACTAATCCAATTGTTACTCGAACAAGGCAACTTTATCACTTCAACATAAAATTACAACATTAACACAAGAAAAGTCAAAGCTAAGCTCGACCAAGGACTTGCACTCGTCGTAAAGCAACACCAACCTCAATGCATTGCAAAGACACCCTCTCCATTCATTTGATCGTGTTTCACTGCAGTAAAAGGACACATTAACTCAGCAAGGCAGTAAAATTCAGAAGATTACCCAAAATAGAGTTGAGACAAAAGCGAAGAAGAAAGCTTGAGTTCAGAATACCGTTTTCTGTTTTAGCATTAAACAGGCCAATCCAAACTGAGCAGATAAAAGAGGATTTTACAGAGATACGCTTTTGAACACAAGGGCACCATTTGAAACCCTAATCAGCAGAGCATAAATAAGAGAGAGCGAATCAGTGTGAAAAGAAAAAGGGAGAAATTAACGGCGAAAAGATTTCAAAGAGCAAAAACCCTAAATCCCAAATCAAAAAGCCAGTATTGGAAGAGAGGAGGCGGAAGTGAAAACTTCAAAGCAAATCAAAACCCTAATCCTAAAATAAAAGAAAACCAGCACTTGAAGAGGTGAAGGGATAAGAAAGCATTACCTGAGCTCGCCGTCACCGTCGAAGGTTAGCCGTCCTGTCCAACTTTCTCTTGGGGACCATGGCTTCTTTGTCTTGTCGAGCTTTGCTTGAGAGACGATGACTGAGCGATTTCGTGAGGGAGATGAGAGGTTGAGGACGCGATCGATTGAAAGGGGGTTTGGTGTGAGTGAGATTGAGAGAGACGTGACTGTGAGTTTTGCTGAGAGTGAGTGAGAGAGATTCATGAGATTGGGGAAGGCGATTGTTGAGAGTGTGAGCGATGGAGTGAGATTGGGAGAGAACGATTATGTTACTATTCCAATTTATTTTTTCTTTAATTTGTTTTAAACAGAATAAGTTTGAAACCATTAAAATTTTTGTTTAAACTTCCTAAATAGTTAATAAATATTTCCTCCTTTTCAATTCATATTCCCATTAAAAAACCCAACAGCCAAGCGGCTGGGTTTAATTATTGGTAGTCCAACAGATTTCTTTTTTATTAGTTTTTTATTTTAATTCTAATTTTTAATCTATATTGGTTTATTTATCCAAACTAGCATTAAAATAATAACTAGTCATGAGTGGTCTGGTGGAAAGGGGTGATTTTTATGGTCTTTAGTGTAGTGGGTTCGATACCTGTATTGAGCATTTTATTTCTTTTAGTTTTTTTTTTATTTTCTTTTAGCATTTTATTTTATGTTTATGTTTTTATTATACTCATGGTTGATCTGCTTTCTTTTAATTTCATCATTCATTCAAAACCATTTTAAAACTATAAAAATCATATTTTTCTCGATTCAATGTCGAGCCCATTTTCACACCCTTGTAAGTCGATTGCTTTTAAGCATCGCCATCAACCTCACATAGCTTACTCTTGGGCTTTCTTACAATGAGCCGGTTCTCTTGCACTTACACTCATACATTGCATCATTTATTGTTTGGGCCTGATTTAATTATTTCATGATTTTGAATCCCCATTTGACAAATGTACCCCACTCCCCCGATGTGTAATAATCTTGTATTGTTTCATTTCTTTATTTGTTTGACTATTTAGTTAGATACTAACACAAGAATAAAATCAACCATTTCCAAAAAATACAAAAATATGACTCAATCCAACGTCGAGTATTTTCTCAATAAACAAGTCAATTCATTTCTCCCTCCCATTCTATTCCATTTCTTTCAAACTTTCACCAAACGCTTGATTTAACGTCAAGCCATTTTTTCTAATAAAAAACTCAAAAAATATTAATTTATAGTTAAGACTTTTTCAATAAGATGGAAGTGGAACGTGGTGTATACCGCGCACTCCTGAGACTAGGATTCGAGATGTATATCTCGCCAATCCTAGTCCTCGCCATCATCCAAATTCATCCACTTTGTTTTCTCTCATTCATTCAAATTCCTTTTAAACGTCCATCAATACTTGATCTATGGTCAAGTCATTTTCACAACAAAACTCAAAATACCTAATTCTTATTCAACACTTTCTCAATAAAGGTGGAAATGGAACATGGTGTATACCATGCACTCCTGAGGCTAGGATTCGAGATGTATATCTCGCTCATCCAAGTTCTCGCCATCACTCAAAATACATCCAACCGATCAAACTCTTTTCTCACCGCCGTGCGATTAATCAAAAACCTTTTTTCATAAACGAAAGGTAACTTGTCTTAAGAGATACAAAACAATGTTTCGGCCACGATTGTTGAGTAGAGATAAATGACGTTTTTCCGAATGTAGATTTATAAATCCGTTCGATGTGTGGTATGCGTCCACTCCTCATCTGTTTTGGGTAAAACAATGTTTTCGTCGATTAATACAGTATAGCTTTCGCTAAAATCGACCAACAAACAAACATTTTTCTACCCAGAACTACGTAAGCCTTGATTTCTCTTTTGAGATACGTAGGAGCAGGATTTATAAATCTTGTCAGGCCCACTAATAAAAAACTTAGATTTAGTCCTTCGTCAAAAATCTAAAAACATTTCTTCTTTCTTCTATTCTTTCTTTCCCACCTAATAAAATGAAAAGCCTAACATTTCAAACTAACATTAACGCACACAACTGACCTAATGGTTCCCGTTGAGTACAACGGACGTGAGGGGTGCTAATACCTTCCCCTTGTGTAATCGACTCCCGAACCCTGATTTGGTTGCGACGACCAATGATCATTGTCGTTTTGTTTCTTGGGTTTTATCGATATTTCCCCTTTCCTTTTTAGGAATAAATAAAGTTCGGTGGCGACTCTGTTCAGTCCATCATTGCGAGCGTGCGATCGCGCTTCGCTTTGAAGTCGTATTCCCATTTTTTCATATGAGGTACGACAGATGGCGACTCTGCTGGGGAAGACAGTCCTGCTAAGCGAGTCAAGCCTAGTTAGGACGTTTGTGTGCCTTTGTTTGTTTAATTTTGTGGCTTTTCCCTTATTTGTTGCTTTTTAATATCTTTATTGTTATATTGATATTTGTTGTATATTGGTTCCACCGTGTTATGCACTTGGGTACTTGATTGCAAACCATGTGGGAAAGACTCTACACCCGAGTCTAGAGTGAAAAAAAAACATAAGATAGGACGATGGTTGAGTAGTACGGACTTCCGAGGTGAATACTTCGTAAGAGTCGGTACGAGCACCTCACTTAGAGTAGATTCTTTTGCAAATATTGTTGCCCGAGGTGTATACCTCGTAAGCGCCGATGTTTCAAAGGGGTCCATGACTCTAAGGACCTTTTAGAATATTGAACCTTTGGCCAATTAGAAATGATGGTTGCGTAGTATGGATTCCCGAGGTGAATACTTCGTAAGGATCGATACGAGAACCTCGCTCAGAATAGATTCCCTAGATGGAGTTGATGACCGGAAAGTATTTTCCGTAAGCGTCAAACAGTCTTTTGAATCCATGACTCTGAGTACCCTGTCTAGAACCCAGTCGATGGTTGCGTAGTACGGACTCCCGAGGTGAATACTTCGTAAGAGTCGGTACGAGAACCTCACCCATAATAGATTCCCTTGATGGAGTTGACGACCGGAAAGTATTTCCCGTAAGCGTCAAACATTCTTGTGAACCAATGACTCTGGGGATCCTTTGTAACAAAGCCCTAGACCATACCCGGTGAGAACCCCGTTTTGGAAAAGCAATCAAATTTATCAGTACCTCGGACTTTTGAACCCGTGTATAAAAAAAACAAATGCGCATGGCTTGCATTGCATTCATTCGCATTCCATTGCATTTGCATCACATCATAATGCATGTCATTCTCCAGACAAAATACCAAAAAAAAAAACAAAAAAAAAACTCATCCATCTTTTGTCCGTGAAGTAAAGTGATTCTTAACACGCGTTTAGAACAAAGAACCCTGTCTCAGGAGATGGTGGACGAGCTAAGGAAAAGCCAAGAAGCACTGAAGGAGGAACTTAATCTTTTGAAGAGCCAAATGAGATGGGTCTTGGAAACCCTGCAAGTCTTGTTGAGAAAAGAGGGTCACCCAACATACACTGCTGCAACAAAGGGAGCTACTACCCCATATCCATCTGGTGTTACCCCAAGTCAAGGGAAATTCTATGTGGTAACTCCTCATTTACCAGTATATAGACCTCCCTCAAGACGTCATCATCAACATCCTCTGGCTATTGCTCCTCAAAGTCACCAAAGCCAGGTTCAAAACAAAAATCAGAATCAGAACAAGAGGAACAAGGATCACAATGACTCGATTCCGGTGCCATATAGCAAGCTCTACCCGCAACTGATCCGAAATGCTTTGGTGACCCCTCGAGCTCTCACACCTGTGTCACCATACCTGCCATGGTACAATCCAAGTGCAACATGTGAATTCCATAAAGGAGCATTGGGACATGACCTGGATTCTTGCTTAGCGCTAAAAGCCTTGGTACGGGGACTGATTAACAAAAAGAGCTTAGTTTTTGAAGAAGATCACCCGAAGATCAAGTGCGGTTACCATACTGGAACAATGGGGCACTCCATCGAGGAATGCAAGAGTTTTACGCTCAAGCTGCAAGGATTGATTGACATAGGGTCACTAACACTCAAGGAGGAAGGCTCAGGTACATATACCTTGATTTCTGAGCCAGATAATGAGAAAGGGAAAGGACCCTTGAGACCCCTCAAGGTTTTGTACCACAAGGAAGATGTCAGGGATGTGGCTAATGAGCTACCATTGTTTCCTGGTAAGAGCATTGAGATACCGCCTTGGATTTCCAATGTCACGATCCATACCAATGAAAGAAAAGGAGAAGTGAGTAGTGGATCCAAGAGGGTTGCGTTCAACGATGAGAATGAAGGAAAAGAATTTGAAGATCATCATGCCAATGTCAAAAAGCTTGTTGATCCAAACCTTCAAGTTTGAAGAAGTCAATTCCCTAGAGCTGGCAATCATTTGGCTGTTTCAGCACTTCTTTTGTAGTTTCTATGCATGTTGGTTGTTATTTGCTTTTAAGCATTGTTGTTTTATTTGAATTGGTAAGATTAATGAAATGTTTATGCATCTTTTGAATTAATCCATTCGTATTCACTCGTTTTTCATTTATGTTAAAAAACAAAAACAAAATACTCCTCTCATTCACTTTTGTTTATCAAACTATTGTGTTAACAAAGATTGGAAGGAGGATGATGAAAATAAAACACCTGAAATTGTTGTGGTATGCTTTTGAGTAAAACCTTGTCGATGATGTAAGGCATTGTTTCAAATCCCCAAACACTGAAGAGATAAGTAGTTAATCCCTAGTCAACCACTTTGAGCCTAGAAGTTGGTGTTTATTTCGGATCTAAAACCCTTAATCTTAACCTGGGGCAGGGTAGTTGTGTTCAAATAGTTTGATCATGCATTCAATCTTTCAAAAAAATCGTCCATATGAACACCCTCCAATTAGGTTCAACCACATGTTATCCTTCGCGCACATGTTGAGATGTCGAAGAAGCTAAGAAAAGCTAAAATTAGTGTTGGTTGGTCCTCATCCACCAATAATGTGGCAGTCACACCTTTAAAAAAATAAAAAAGGCTCGCTAAGTCTGTTGCACCCCAAAATTTGCCCTCTATTTTTAACTCTAACCAATTTTTTGTTTCACATTCATTTGCATCATCTTCATAGCATAACATTTTTTTTCTGTCTTAATATTAGCCGGAATAATTTCTCGGAATTTACAAACAGACTGGTCAAATTAACTTTTTAACTGTGCCTAAAATTAGTCAACGAAAAAATGTCAAGTTTAAGTTTGCAAATGTCGGTAACATTAATCTGCGGTTCACGTGGTTTAATTTGACATGCTAAAAATATTTTTACGACTATTTTTGGTCATATGTTGATCAGTCTGAGCGGTTTAAATGGTCATAATTTTTATTTCAAAATCCGACCAAACGCTGTATTTTTCCGAGTCATTTATTTCGCGCTGATTATTTTGACGTGTTCATTTTATTTTTTCGAGCATTTTGGTGCCCGACTTTTATTTTTTTTTAGTCTATTTATTTTTATATTAGGTCTAGAATAAATAAATAGGTTAATTAGTTTTTATTTTAATTTTAACTATTTTAATTATTTAACTTTATTCAGTTTTAATTTAATATTGGGTCTAGAATAAATAAATAGGTTAATTAGTTTTTATTTTAATTTTAACTATTTTAATTATTTAACATTATTCAGTTTTAATTTTATATTGGATCTAGAATAAATAAATAGGTTAATTAGTTTTTATTTTAATTTTAACTATTTTAATTATTTAACTTTATTCCGTTTTTAATTTAATATTGGGTTTCAAAATAAACTTAGGCCCATTATCATTGACCTAATTTGTCCTATAAATAGGACTCCTTTTTCTCACAATGGGAGAGGGGAATTACACAGAATTTTACACAGGGTTTCATATGAGTCTCACATAGTCTCAAATTTTTGCTCAAGGGTTCCAAATTTTATTTTTGCATTTTTATTCTTTCTACATCTTTTAATTTAATCTTTTGGCCATATGATGATTTCTGATGGCGGTTTCTTTTTATTTTTTCTTGTAAAAATTATTTAATCAAATTCTCTCACCGAGGATTATAAAGTCCCAATGTTTCCTGTAAAAATGTTTTCTACTTTATATTTTTCCAAAACCACATGATGATCATCTGATGGTTTGTTTTTCTATATCGTTCTTCTTTTATTTATTTTTTATCGTTTTTAGATTATCTGCTAATATATTTTTTTATTTTTCTTATAATTTACTAATGATAGTTTTTACTAATAATTTACAATCAATTTTTTTTGTAAGTAATATGAATCAATTACTACTCTACCACGTGATGATTACCTGATGGTTTTTTTTCTTTCTTTTTATTATTATTTTTGTTTTTTAATTATAATTTAGATCTGCACATTTTTTTTCATAACTAACTACCCTGATTTTTCCTAAACCCTGACAATTTCGCCACAAACTCTAAATTTCAAACCTAAAACTTTAACCGTGTTATTTCCTCTCAACCATAAACCTTAACAAACCTTATTATTATTTCCTATTTTCGCTCATATTTATGTTATTCATACACTGTAACTGCTTCGCCCTTGTAATATTTTAAGTTTTAACTTGTAATATTTTCAGTTTTACTTTTCGCCATCTTTATTATGTAACTGCACTAAAGCGTTGTAATAATTAGGGTTTTATTTTCTGCCATTTTATTTTTCTGCCATTTAAATTCCTGCCATTGATCCTATATTAACTGCGTGGTTTAGTAATGTAGGGCGTGAAAACCTACTAAATTAATTATTTAATATTTTTCTATAACCTTTATATTTTTTGTAAATAAATAATAAATACTAACTATTTTAATAACTTTTTTTATTACTTACGTACGTATAATAACAAATCCTTATATATTTTGTAAATAAAATCTAGTTGTCCATTTTTCTAATTGAATAATAATAATAAACCTATTAATCTAATAATTTGATATTTTCTATAACCTTTATTTTGTAAATAACTAACTTAATATTTTTCATATAACTCTTTTATTTTATAATTTGTACATTAATATATTTTAAATTCTTTTATTATTACTAATTTATTTTAAACTCATATTTTTCTAATAACTTCTAAAAAAATCTAACTTGTTTAACTTAAAATAATTTCTTTTAAAATTCTAACCTTTTTATTATCATTTTATTATTATTGTTATTTTATTATTGCTTTATTACCATTGTTTATTTATTATTTTATTATTATTTGCTTTTATCTATTCTATTTTTGCTTCATTATTTATCTTATTTTAATTTTGTTTTATTTATATATTATGAACAAATGTATAGGTTGTAAATTTATTCTTTCTCGCCTGATTATTATGTTTCTGTCCCATAGCCATGTAATAGTTTAGGAATTTATTTTTCTTGCTTTTATTTTTGTAAATATTTATTGCGTGGTTAGTAATTTAGGGAGTGCAAAAAACTAACTGTAAATAATTAAACTTAGAAAATTAAATTCAAGACAAATATCTGAAAAATAGCTCTCACACACGTAAGTCGATCTTTGATCGCCATCTGTACTTCCTAGGGTATTCCTCTTGGTTGCCTTCTTTAAATGGTCAAGTCCCTCGAAAATAGGGGTGTCTTAAGCAAAGTCCCTTCAAACAGAAAAATCATCAAGTCCCTATAAACTTAAAAGATCAAGTCCCTACGAGGTTGCCTACGATATAATGATCTTGTCCCTTCGGTAAATATGATGATAGTCCCTACGAGTTTCTAAAGACACCCCTTATGTTGCCTTCATTGACCATACAATGACCCTACGCCCGTCCCTTAAACACATCCAAGGTAATGACTACCTATTCCTTAATAATAGGGACAATCTTACCATCGAAAGAATATACGAGAACACGAAAGACTTAATCTAGGGTAGGTATCTCATAGTTACTTGCTCACACTTTTCAAAATTACTTTTACACCTCACAATTTCTAAACTAGGCTTTGTATACACCCATACGAGGGTCATTACAAAGTACTTAAAGAAATTTTTCTAATCACACACTACACTCTTGCAAACAAACAAAGTGAGCTAAGTAACTAAGAGCCCATGGATAACCATGGATATAAAGGGTGCTAATACCTTCCCTTTGTATAACCTACCCCCCGAACTCAAAATCTTTTTAAGGTCTTTCCTGTTCTTTTATGTCCTTTCCTTTTGGATAAAATAAAAGTCGGTGGCGACTCTTGCTATCCGCAACATTTAACTAAAGTCAGTTCTCCCACCGTGTTACAGAACTGGCGACTCCACTGGGGACTTAATAAAAGAGGGGTACCCTTAGGAATTAGATCACTTTAAAATTGTTTGCCTTGTTTGCTTTATACTTATCTGTTGGGTGCTCTTATGTGTGAAAGATCCTAACCCGGATCTAGTGTACCTTAGGTAAATGGCAATAGACCAAGGAAACTGTACAGCGTATATCGATATGGTTGATCTGGTGGCCATAGTTAGTGTGACTTCTTGGTTGGTGCTTATGTTCCTTAAGCAAGTTGAGGATAATATGAGGCTGCCATATGTTGTCAATACACTAACTGACTTTTAGAACCCTAGTCATCCCATCTTGGCCTTTAGAAAGTAGTGAGATAATCGACTTTGGTGAAGACTGAAGTTGGTTGATACTCGATACTACACTCATTGAGATCCTAAACTTGGAGGGTTTTGGTTGGCAAGTAAGTTGCCTACTAAACAACCACCCTTGTGAAGGATCAATGATTTTGAGATCCCTTAGAACCTGGTTACTTTTGTAGGACAGGATGAATCAACTAAACTTCAGGGGAGGGTACTTACCTTTAAACCTCATGCAAGCCTTCAAACCTAGGGCTATTGTGTGACTTGTTTGTGTGTGCCACATGTTTGTGATTGAGCATAACATCATAGCATCATCATGCATCATAAGCATAACATTTTCACTAACCATTTCAAGGACCAAAGGATTTATCTTTGTTCTTTGTTGCAGGTCATGGCTTCTGCTCGTAGGAATACTATCCGGATCAACTTTGTAGGAATACCTCCTAAGCTTAAGGAATTGGCCTCTCAAGTTTCTGAAAACTCCCAGTTCATCAAGAGGCATGGTCACCTACTGGATCTAGTCACTTCAGGGTTCAATGAAGACATGATGAGTGTTCTGTTTCAGTTCTTTGACCCTAAACATCATTGCTTCACATTTCCCGACTATCAGCTGGTTCCTACAATGGAAGAGTTCTCCAAGCTTCTGGGTACACCTATTCTTGATCAGAAACCCTTCACAGGCTTGGAAAAAGAGCCTAAACCTGAAGTCATTGCTGCAGCCTTACATTTAAAGAAATCAGACATTGTCCTAGAAACAAGGAGTGGAGTTAAGGGTATTCTTGCTAAGGTATTGATGGAGAAAGCTCAAGTATTCCTGAAGGCTATGAGTTATGATGCTTTTGAGGAGATCTTAGCCCTATCGATTTATGGCTTAGTACTGTTCCCCAATCCAGACCAGTTCATAGACGTACACGCCATCAACATATTTCTGACTCGCAATCCAGTGCCTACATTACTTGGAGACATCTTACACTCTCTTCATACCCGTACTACGAAGGCACGAGGAACTCTGATGTGTTGCATACCTCTATTGTCTAGGTGGTTTATTTCTCACCTTCCTCGATCAGTGATGAAGAATGAACAAGGGTTCAGGTGGTCCAAGAGGATTATGTCACTTTCTCATTCAGATATTCATTGGTGCTCTAGATCTATGGAGAATGTTACCATCACTGACCGTTGTGGGGAGTTCCCTAATGTGCCACTCCTTGGCATAAGAGGGGGCATTACCTACAACCCTTCTTTAGCTCTACGTCAGTTTGGTTACGCTCGGACTGATGGTCCTCATGACATGCTTACTCAGGGTATTGTGTTCGACTACGACAACGATCTTCAAGGTTACCGTCAAAGGTTCATACGAGCATGGGGTAAAGTGAACAAGGTTGACAGCAAGACTCTGGAACCCAAGTACACTATTCCTATGGAACCATATCTCAGATGGGTACGATCTCGTGCTCAGACTCTTATGATGCCATATCCTGCTATCCTGCCAGTTACCATGGAGCCTGTTGCTGAAGGAGATACTTCTTACATCATTCTTCATCCAGACATGCCCACTGACATGGAAGAGTTACAGAGGTCCTGGATCCAGTTGAAGGAGCAAAGAGATACTTTTGAGACTCATTACAAGGCAAGTCAGGAAAGAATCCTAGAGCTAACAAAACAACTTCACGAGGAGCGGAATCTCAACTCATACCTCAACACAAAGAGGAAACGTCCATGGGAGACTTAAAACCCCATTTTTTGTATTCATTTCATTTTTATTGTAAGCCCAAGGGGCAAACAAGTTTATTACTAATAAAAGTTTACTTTTTGGTGGTTTAAACAAATTTAAATCCTACGGTCCTTGAAAACATTGCATAAGCATCTACATACCATATTATTGCATCACAGGTTTCTTATGAACAGGTATCTTATCTTCTCGCTGTTTACCTCAGTTTGAAATGGCTCTTGAACAGACTGTCAAAGATCTCCAGGCTCAGAATGCACAATTCCAAGAGTTGATTCTGAACTTGTCCAAGGGGCAAGATGAGTTGAAGAGTGTTGCTGAAGTTAGAGTGCCTCCCATGATTATTACCACTCCTGGCCCTATTCCTTATACTTCTGATAAAGCTATACCCTGGAATTACGGTTCTGATGTTTATATCCATGGTGTTAAGCAGGAACCTTTGACTGATACACCTGTTACTGATGATAACCTTGATGTTGATAATATTGCTGGATCTAGTAAGATCACCAGAAGTGGAAGAATTTTCTCTCCTCCAGCTACCTCAAAAAATACAGTTCTTCCAACTACTACCTCCACTTCTGAGCCAAGTACTGATGCTCGAGGCAAAGGTCCTGTGGTTGAACCTGTGCAAGCTGAAGCACCGACTGCTGAAAATCTCTCTAAACAGATGGAAGAAGTGTTGAAGATCATTCGTAAGAGTGATTATGATATTGTTGACCAGTTGGGGCATACTCCCTCCAAAATTTCCATGTTGTCTTTGTTGCTGTGTTCTGAGGCTCATGCTAAAGCCTTAATCAAATTCTTAAGGACTGCTCATGTACCAAATGAAATTTCTATGGATCAATTTGAAAATTGTGTTGCACATCTGACTTATGATAATGGGTTAGGTTTTTCTGATGCTGACTTGACTCCTGCTAAAAGAAACCATAACAGAGCTTTACATATCTCCATTGAATGTATGGGCAATACCTTGTCTCATGTGTTGATAGACAATGGCTCTTCGTTGAATGTACTTCCCAAAGAGGTTCTGAACAAGCTCAGTCCTGAAGATGTTGTGTTAAGATCAAGTAATATAGTGGTGAGAGCCTTTGATGGTTCAAGAAGAGTGGTGCATGGAGAAATAGACCTCCCGATCAAAGTAGGCTCTCAAGTCTTCGATTCTACCTTCTATGTAATGGATATTCGTCCTGCGTACTCTTGTTTGCTTGGGCGCCCCTGGATCCACGGGGCAGGTGCTGTGACCTCCACTCTACATCAGAAGTTGAGATATCCAGTGAAGGGAAAGATCATAACTGTTTATGGAGAGGAAGAATATATGGTCAGTCATGTGAATACATTTAAGTATGTTGAAGTGGAAGGTGAATATGTTGAGACTCCTTGCCAGACATTTGAAGTAGTTCCTTGGGTCGTTCCCGCTACTGAAGCTCCTCCTGTGGTTAAAAAAGTTCCTGTGGTTACCAGAGTACCTCCTACAATGGCTTCCCTCAAAGATGCTAGAGCTGTGATTGAAGAAGGTGGTTGTACTATTTGGGGTCAGCTTCCCGACATTCCTTACAAGTCTGACAAGTTTGGTTTGGGTTTCACTGCAGAGTCCCAGAAGGCTGTTCGTCGTGCTCGTGTTGTTCGTATCACCAATCCAGGGAACATGAAAGATCAAATCAATGTTGTGGGTGACTATAATGAAGACTACAATCTGGATAACTGGATTTTTCCTACTGTGGGTGATGGGCTCAACAATTGGAAGACTGAAGACGTTATTCCTATCTCCTTTAGTCAGGAGTAAATACTATTACTGTGTTGTTATTTTTAAATTAAACTTTTAAGCCTTGTGCCTTACCCGGGGCACAATGGTATGCTTGTTTCGGGATGTCATTTCATTTGCATACTTCATTCAATAAAAATCAATGGACGTTTCGTTTTCGTAAATATTGGGCTCTTTGTTTTTATTTTATTTTATTTTCATCAGCTATGTGTTCCTACACACACCCACATCACTAAAATGCAGATCCTCATCCACTCTGGATCATGTTGATAACAGTTCTACTATTGCCAATTATAATTTCGAGAATCCGATCTATCAAGCTGAAGATGGAAAGGATGAAGATTGTGAAGTACCTGTAGAGATTGCTAGGTTATTACAACAAGAAGAGAAAGTTACACAGCCGCATGAGGAATCAATTGAGGTTATAAATCTGGGTACTGAAGTAGACAAGAAAGAAGTCAAAATAGGAGCAGGCTTGGAAAACAGTGTCAAAGAAAGATTGAGTCGGATGTTACGTGACTATGTAGAGGTTTTTGCTGGAAAAATCAAGAGATGATATGGAATGATGAATGTCAATAAGCTTTTGACAAAATCAAGAAGTATCTCCAAGAACCTATAAATCTGATGCCACCAGTTGAAGGAAGACCTCTAATCATGTATTTGACCGTGTTAGAAAATTCAATAGGGTGTGTGTTGGGGCAACATGACGAGTCTGGTCGAAAAGAGCATGCAATATACTACCTTAGCAAAAGGTACCGACTGTGAAACAAGATACTCCCAGCTCGAGAAAGCTTGCTATGCTTTGGCTTAGGCTGCTCGCCGACTAAGACAATATATGTTGAATCATATCATTTTATTGATTTCTAAGATGGATCTTATCAAATATACATATGAGAAACCTGCTCTCTCCGGAAGAACAACAAGATGATTGTTGAACTCTGCACGCAGTTCAAAATAAAACACCATAACTCTTCTCCGTACCGGCCAAAGATGAATGGCACCGTGGAGGCTGCTAATAAGAATATTAAGAAGATCATACAAAAGATGACAGTAACATACAAAGACTGGCATGAGATGTTACCCTTTGCTCTTCATGGTTATCGCACTTCAGTGCGCACTTTGACAGGGGCAACTCCTTTCTCTTTGGTCTACGGAATGGAAGCCGTGTTACCAGTGGAAGTTCGGATTCCCATTCTAAGAATCATGAAAGAGGCAGGTTTAGACGAGGATGAGTGGATTCAGACTCGACTCGACCAGATAAATTTGATTGATGAGAAGAGGTTGGCAGCTGTTTGTCATGGTCAGATGTACCAGAAACGGATGATCAAAGCTTTCAATAAGAAGGTTAAGCCAAAGGTATATCAGGCTGGTGACTTGGTAATCAAGCGTATCATACTACCACAGGGTGATCCTAGGGGCAAGTGGACTCCTACATATGAAGGACCATTGGTGGTCAAAAGAGTATTCTCAGGAGGTGCCATGATGCTTACTACTATGGATGGTGAAGACTTTCCACAGCCTGTAAACGCAGACATAGTTAAAAAATACTACGCATAAAAAGAGACCCGCTAGGTTGACTGGCCTAGGCAAAAATAAGGGCATCCCGGCAAACCAAAAGGGTTCGGGCAAAAATTAGGGATATATATAAAAAAAATGTACACCCGACAAGTCGAAAACCTGAAAAGGCGGCTTGGGCAAAAAAGGGTATCCCGGTGGATTGAAAACCTGAAAGGGCAATCCAGGCAAAAGTTAGGGATTAAAGCGTATGACTATGTCTCGTTTGGATCACTCATGTAACTTCAACTGATGGTGCTACCTAAATCAAGTTCAAACAGATAAAGATCAATCAAATCGTTTCTGTCTCAACAGCAGAAGATGAGATATTTGAAGATAATGGCAATAGTAGAATTGAAACTCAATAGGATCATTTTTCACATAGCTGTTTTCTTTGTTCTATAAAAAATTTACGACGAATTCCTCTTACTAGGATTTCTGTCTCCTTGTACAAACTTGCCTATGTATAGGTCACTTTGTGATATAAATAAAATTTCATCTTTGAATCCAGATTTACTTTTACTCTATTTACATAAGCGAAAACGTCCATTGGTTGTGTTTGAATGTATGTATGCTTTTGAATACGATTGATGTTTACCAGAAATGCATAAAATGCAGTAATAATATTTACTAAGGACGAACGAGGGTAGTAGTTCAACGAAGCTTCGCCGGTTCATCCCCATTACAAATCCCCAGTAGAGCAAATCTATCTTTATAGATGCTTCGAATTACGTCTCCCCTTGAATTTATGTCCATCTCTTTTATCCTCAGTCGGGATACTCAGGAACTTATTCCTTCAATAGAAGTACGACGAACGAATACGGGAAGTGACAAATACTATACTATCAAACAAGACGGGAACGAGTTCCTCATATTCTTCAGCAACGAATCTGGATTTATTTTCCCTAGCCAGCAGTTGTTATACAAAGATATCCGGACGCTTCAGGCCGCATGATTCATACATACATCATTTACATCATACCATGGCATATCCATAAGTGCATAATACATTTACTTAGATGCACCATGCCATGCATGCATACATATTGCATAAACTAACCTTTTCCTTGCAGGATGGTTATATACAGATAAAATACTATCAACAATTCACAACAGGTCAGAAACGATCTATACGAAGATCTAGTGCTGATACTTAATCATTACTCAAGGTGTCCTTGGATAGTAGGCAAACGGTCTATACGAAGATCTATTCCCTAGTCCAGGATGTTTTCAGGAGAGTTAATCCTGATACTCTTTTGTCCTCGGATAGTAGGCAAACGGTCTATACGAAGATCTATTCCCTAGTCCATGATATTTTCAGGAGATTTCATCCTGATATTCTTTTGTTCTTGGATAGTAGGCAAACGGTCTATACGAAGATCTATTCCCTAATCCAGGATATTTCCAGAAGAGATAATCATCACGAAGATTTATTTCTACTGGTCTATTCAACAATTCAAAACAGTTCAGAGACGATCTATACGAAGGTCTAGTGCTGATACTTAATTCAGAAAGAAATCGCCACAAAGATTTGGTTCTGACACTTAAATTAAAAGTATGTTCTTAGATACGATTCAGAGACGGCCTATACGAAGACCTAGTACTGATATCCAGTATCAACATCAAGATATTATCACCTCCTGATATTATGGATGACATCTATAAGCCCATCTCCAGTTCTTCCAAGTGGCATCTTCAAGCCCACTTAAGCATATACAACCAGTCATCAGTGTTACTTTACACACCGGCGAGTGCAAATTTTTGGGCTTTTGTGTTCAATCCCCTTCAACCTTCCAAGTCACGAATGGCACACAAGCCAATCTAACTCCTCAGGTTTTAGAAAATTGAACAGGGGCAGCTGTTGCACCCCAAAATTTGCCCTCTATTTTTAACTCTAACCAATTTTTTGTTTCACATTCATTTGCATCATCTTCATAGCATAACATTTTTTTTCTGTCTTAATATTAGCCGGAATAATTTCTCGGAATTTACAAACAGACTGGTCAAATTAACTTTTTAACTGTGCCTAAAATTAGTCAACGAAAAAATGTCAAGTTTAAGTTTGCAAATGTCGGTAACATTAATCTGCGGTTCACGTGGTTTAATTTGACATGCTAAAAATATTTTTACGACTATTTTTGGTCATATGTTGATCAGTCTGAGCGGTTTAAACAGTCATAATTTTTATTTCAAAATCCGACCAAACGCTGTATTTTTCCGAGTCATTTATTTCGCGCTGATTATTTTGACGTGTTCATTTTATTTTTTCGAGCATTTTGGTGCCCGACTTTTATTTTTTTTTAGTCTATTTATTTTTATATTAGGTCTAGAATAAATAAATAGGTTAATTAGTTTTTATTTTAATTTTAACTATTTTAATTATTTAACTTTATTCAGTTTTAATTTAATATTGGGTCTAGAATAAATAAATAGGTTAATTAGTTTTTATTTTAATTTTAACTATTTTAATTATTTAACTTTATTCAGTTTTTAATTTAATATTGGGTTTCAAAATAAACTTAGGCCCATTATCATTGACCTAATTTGTCCTATAAATAGGACTCCTTTTTCTCACAATGGGAGAGGGGAATTACACAGAATTTTACACAGGGTTTCATACGAGTCTCACATAGTCTCAAATTTTTGCTCAAGGGTTCCAAATTTTATTTTTGCATTTTTATTCTTTCTACATCTTTTAATTTAATCTTTTGGCCATATGATGATTTCTCATGGCGGTTTCTTTTTATTTTTTCTTGTAAAAATTATTTAATCAAATTCTCTCACCGAGGATTATAAAGTCCCAATGTTTCCTGTAAAAATGTTTTCTACTTTATATTTTTCCAAAACCACATGATGATCATCTGATGGTTTGTTTTTCTATATCGTTCTTCTTTTATTTATTTTTTATCCTTTTTAGATTATCTGCTAATATATTTTTTTATTTTTCTTATAATTTACTAATGATAGTTTTTACTAATAATTTACAATCAATTTTTTTTGTAAGTAATATGAATCAATTACTACTCTACCACGTGATTATTACTTGATGGTTTTTTTTCTTTCTTTTTATTATTTTTTTTTTTTTAATTATAATTTAGATCTGCATATTTTTTTTCATAACTAACTACCCTGATTTTTCCTAAACCCTGACAATTTCGCCACAAACTCTAAATTTCAAACCTAAAACTTTAACCGTGTTATTTCCTCTCAACCATAAACCTTAACAAACCTTATTATTATTTCCTATTTTCGCTCATATTTATGTTATTCATACACTGTAACTGCTTCGCCCTTGTAATATTTTAAGTTTTAACTTGTAATATTTTCAGTTTTACTTTTCGCCATCTTTATTATGTAACTGCACTAAAGCGTTGTAATAATTAGGGTTTTATTTTCTGCCATTTTATTTTTCTGCCATTTAAATTCCTGCCATTGATCCTATATTAACTGCGTGGTTTAGTAATGTAGGGCGTGAAAACCTACTAAATTAATTATTTAATATTTTTCTATAACCTTTATATTTTTTGTAAATAAATAATAAATACTAACTATTTTAATAACTTTTTTATTACTTACGTACGTATAATAACAAATCCTTATATATTTTGTAAATAAAATCTAGTTGTCCATTTTTCTAATTGAATAATAATAATAAACCTATTAATCTAATAATTTGATATTTTCTATAACCTTTATTTTGTAAATAACTAACTTAATATTTTTCATATAACTCTTTTATTTTATAATTTGTACATTAATATATTTTAAATTCTTTTATTATTACTAATTTATTTTAAACTCATATTTTTCTAATAACTTCTAAAAAAATCTAACTTGTTTAACTTAAAATAATTTCTTTTAAAATTCTAACCTTTTTATTATCATTTTATTATTATTGTTATTTTATTATTGCTTTATTACCATTGTTTATTTATTATTTTATTATTATTTGCTTTTATCTATTCTATTTTTGCTTCATTATTTATCTTATTTTAATTTTGTTTTATTTATATTATTATGAACAAATGTATAGGTTGTAAATTTATTCTTTCTCGCCTGATTATTATGTTTCTGTCCCATAGCCATGTAATAGTTTAGGAATTTATTTTTCTTGCTTTTATTTTTGTAAATATTTATTGCGTGGTTAGTAATTTAGGGAGTGCAAAAAACTAACTGTAAATAATTAAACTTAGAAAATTAAATTCAAGACAAATATCTGAAAAATAGCTCTCACACACGTAAGTCGATCTTTGATCGCCATCTGTACTTCCTAGGGTATTCCTCTTGGTTGCCTTCTTTAAATGGTCAAGTCCCTCGAAAATAGGGGTGTCTTAAGCAAAGTCCCTTCAAACAGAAAAATCATCAAGTCCCTATAAACTTAAAAGATCAAGTCCCTACGAGGTTGCCTACGATATAATGATCTTGTCCCTTCGGTAAATATGATGATAGTCCCTACGAGTTTCTAAAGACACCCCTTATGTTGCCTTCATTGACCATACAATGACCCTACGCCCGTCCCTTAAACACATCCAAGGTAATGACTACCTATTCCTTAATAATAGGGACAATCTTACCATCGAAAGAATATACGAGAACACGAAAGACTTAATCTAGGGTAGGTATCTCATAGTTACTTGCTCACACTTTTCAAAATTACTTTTACACCTCACAATTTCTAAACTAGGCTTTGTATACACCCATACGAGGGTCATTACAAAGTACTTAAAGAAATTTTTCTAATCACACACTACACTCTTGCAAACAAACAAAGTGAGCTAAGTAACTAAGAGCCCATGGATAACCATGGATATAAAGGGTGCTAATACCTTCCCTTTGTATAACCTACCCCCCGAACTCAAAATCTTTTTAAGGTCTTTCCTGTTCTTTTATGTCCTTTCCTTTTGGATAAAATAAAAGTCGGTGGCGACTCTTGCTATCCGCAACATTTAACTAAAGTCAGTTCTCCCACCGTGTTACAGAACTGGCGACTCCACTGGGGACTTAATAAAAGAGGGGTACCCTTAGGAATTAGATCACTTTAAAATTGTTTGCCTTGTTTGCTTTATACTTATCTGTTGGGTGCTCTTATGTGTGAAAGATCCTAACCCGGATCTAGTGTACCTTAGGTAAATGGCAATAGACCAAGGAAACTGTACGGCGTATATCGATATGGTTGATCTGGTGGCCATAGTTAGTGTGACTTCTTGGTTGGTGCTTATGTTCCTTAAGCAAGTTGAGGATAATATGAGGCTGCCATATGTTGTCAATACACTAACTGACTTTTAGAACCCTAGTCATCCCATCTTGGCCTTTAGAAAGTAGTGAGATAATCGACTTTGGTGAAGACTGAAGTTGGTTGATACTCGATACTACACTCATTGAGATCCTAAACTTGGAGGGTTTTGGTTGGCAAGTAAGTTGCCTACTAAACAACCACCCTTGTGAAGGATCAATGATTTTGAGATCCCTTAGAACCTGGTTACTTTTGTAGGACAGGATGAATCAACTAAACTTCAGGGGAGGGTACTTACCTTTAAACCTCATGCAAGCCTTCAAACCTAGGGCTATTGTGTGACTTGTTTGTGTGTGCCACATGTTTGTGATTGAGCATAACATCATAGCATCATCATGCATCATAAGCATAACATTTTCACTAACCATTTCAAGGACCAAAGGATTTATCTTTGTTCTTTGTTGCAGGTCATGGCTTCTGCTCGTAGGAATACTATCCGGATCAACTTTGTAGGAATACCTCCTAAGCTTAAGGAATTGGCCTCTCAAGTTTCTGAAAACTCCCAGTTCATCAAGAGGCATGGTCACCTACTGGATCTAGTCACTTCAGGGTTCAATGAAGACATGATGAGTGTTCTGTTTCAGTTCTTTGACCCTAAACATCATTGCTTCACATTTCCCGACTATCAGCTGGTTCCTACAATGGAAGAGTTCTCCAAGCTTCTGGGTACACCTATTCTTGATCAGAAACCCTTCACAGGCTTGGAAAAAGAGCCTAAACCTGAAGTCATTGCTGCAGCCTTACATTTAAAGAAATCAGACATTGTCCTAGAAACAAGGAGTGGAGTTAAGGGTATTCTTGCTAAGGTATTGATGGAGAAAGCTCAAGTATTCCTGAAGGCTATGAGTTATGATGCTTTTGAGGAGATCTTAGCCCTATTGATTTATGGCTTAGTACTGTTCCCCAATCCAGACCAGTTCATAGACGTACACGCCATCAACATATTTCTGACTCGCAATCCAGTGCCTACATTACTTGGAGACATCTTACACTCTCTTCATACCCGTACTACGAAGGCACGAGGAACTCTGATGTGTTGCATACCTCTATTGTCTAGGTGGTTTATTTCTCACCTTCCTCGATCAGTGATGAAGAATGAACAAGGGTTCAGGTGGTCCAAGAGGATTATGTCACTTTCTCATTCAGATATTCATTGGTGCTCTAGATCTATGGAGAATGTTACCATCACTGACCGTTGTAGGGAGTTCCCTAATGTGCCACTCCTTGGCATAAGAGGGGGCATTACCTACAACCCTTCTTTAGCTCTATGTCAGTTTGGTTACGCTCGGACTGATGGTCCTCATGACATGCTTACTCAGGGTATTGTGTTCGACTACGACAACGATCTTCAAGGTTACCGTCAAAGGTTCATACGAGCATGGGGTAAAGTGAACAAGGTTGACAGCAAGACTCTGGAACCCAAGTACACTATTCCTATGGAACCATATCTCAGATGGGTACGATCTTTGATCGCCATCTGTACTTCCTAGGGTATTCCTCTTGGTTTCCTTCTTTAAATGGTCAAGTCCCTCGAAAATAGGGGTGTCTTAAGCAAAGTCCCTTCAAACAGAAAAATCATCAAGTCCCTATAAACTTAAAAGATCAACTCCCTACGAGGTTGCCTACGATATAATGATCTTGTCCCTTCGGTAAATATGATGATAGTCCCTACGAGTTGCTAAAGACACCCCTTATGTTGCCTTCATTGACCATACGATGACCCTACGCCCGTCCCTTAAACACATCCAAGGTAATGACTACCTATTCCTTAATAATAGGGACAGTCTTACCATCGAAAGAATATACGAGAACACGAAAGACTTAATCTAGGGTAGGTATCTCATAGTTACTTGCTCACACTTTTCAAAATTACTTTTACACCTCACAATTTCTAAACTAGGCTTTGTATACACCCATACGAGGGTCATTACAAAGTACTTAAAGAAATTTTTCTAATCACACACTACACTCTTGCAAACAAACAAAGTGAGCTAAGTAACTAAGAGCCCATGGATAACCATGGATATAAATGGTGCTAATACCTTCCCTTTGTATAACCTAACCCCCGAACTCAAAATCTTTTTAAGGTCTTTCCTGTTCTTTTATGTCCTTTCCTTTTGGATAAAATAAAAGTCGGTGGCGACTCTTGCTATCCGCAACATTTAACTAAAGTCAGTTCTCCCACCGTGTTACAAAGTCAAATACCCCAAAATGACTTAGGCAAAAGTTAGGGCATCCCGATGGACCAAAAGCTTCAGAGAAGCGGTCCAGGAAAGATCAGGGATAAGGAAAATCAATCAAAAGAGGTCATTAAATCCTCGACAAAAACAAAGCAAGGTGACTGCCATTTCAAGAAAATTCGTCTTGAACCCTCATCACACCTTCGAACCCTCTTGGAAGTCGAATGCGTGTATTGAATTAACTGAACATAGGAACTGGAGATCATCAAGAAGAAGGGGTGGGTAAAAATAAATTTTGAGCCTTATGTCCTTTTGTTTCAAAAAAAAACCGTGAACCAGACCACGTTAGAACCCTTAGAAGACCTAATTGAGGCAGGGTTTATTTTGAAAGCACACTATAACAAGGTTGTGTTAACCTGACTCCAAACGATTTTTGTTAATCATGTGATGGCACCAACTTGCATACTATGAACGACTTGATCACTATTGTGTTCTTATCAACGACTTGTTCACTGTATTTCACCCATTCATATCAATAAACTTTGAGTTCAAATTTTTGCATAAACATTGCATTAAAATTACCATTTTTGAATGAACAATCTTATTTGCGAGTCAACACTTAGCATCAAAGAAATGCCAAATACAGTTGAGGAACTTGATGGGGTGAAAGAAGTCTAGTCAGGGGCAAATCACTTTGAGCATCAGTTAATTCGAGCTAATCACCCTAAGGGTCATCTAGCCAAGAGTAATCTGCTTCAAGAATCAGACCGGGGCAAGCCACCTCAGAGCTCAGTAAGTCCAATCACTCCAAGGTTCAGTTAGCCAAGAGTAATTTGCTTCAAGACTTAGACTGGGACAAGCCACCTCAGAGCTCAATGAGTCCAACTATTCCAAGGAGAATCAATCAAGAGTCTACCATTCCAACATTTGGTTAATCAAGTTGGACCATTGAAAGTTTCAAACACTTGGGGCAAGCCATCTCGAGGTAGTATCATGGCAAGTTGTTTTCAAACCCACTTTCAAGGTGAACATTTTCAAAGACCCAACAGACTGGGGCAAGATGAGCCACAAAGGGGCAGAACCTCTTTCTTCGTGCTTTCAAACTGCTCAAACAAATACTACCATACGTCAACAACTATTGAGTTTAAGACGAGTGCCCGAATATTATGCTAGCACGATTCATTAATCCTCCAAAAGGATCCATTGGCTAAGTTGTGGCTATCAAACTGGATAGAATCCTCCTTTGACAACATCTATCATAAAATATTTGGTTGAGTTCTCGGTGTTGAGGAATCATGAGCTTCCATAAAAAGCCTTTACAAACTCCCAGTCTGCCCAGTGTCAGCATTCTCATAATAATGATCATTCATATATCATGCATAAAAGGAAATTCAAATCATGCATAGTCGAAATGTACTTCGTGCTCATTTTGCATTGACCCATGTCTTATTGTCGATTCTAGATCCTTTGACCTTTGATTCCAGTTTGTATTTGGTGCCCTTAAACCAACATCCGATTTTCGCAGTCATTTTCAAATCCAATTGTTATTCAATACTATTCAGGTCATATATGAACCTGTTGTTGAGCTTTATTCCACTGTCAGGTCATACATGAACTTGTTGTTCAGTGCTATTCAGGTCATATATGAACCTGTTATTGAACTTTGATCCATTGTCAGGTCATACATGAACTTGTTGTTCAATACTATTCAGGTCATATATGAACCTGTTGTTGAGCCTTATTCCAGTGTCAGGTCATATATGAACCTGTTCTAAAGAGTTTTTCCCTGTTGTTCAATACTATTCAGGTCATATATGAACCTGTTGTTGAGCTTTTATTCCATTGCCAGGTCATATATGAACCTGTTGTTCAATACTATTCAGGTCATATATGAACCTGTTGTTGAGCTTTTATTCCATTGCCAGGTCATATATGAACCTGTTGTTCAATACTATTCAGGTCATATATGAACCTGTTGTTGAGCTTTATTCCGGTGTCAGGTCATACATGAACCTGTACTGAAGAGTTTTTTCCTTTTGTTCAATACTATTCAGGTCATATATAAACCTGTTGTTGAGCTTTATTCCGGTGTCAGGTCATACATGAACCTATACTGAAGATTTTTTTTTCTCTGTTTGTTCCACTATTCAGGTCATATGTGAACCTGTTGTTGAGCTTTTATTCCGGGGTCAGGTCATACTTGAACCTGCTCTGAAGAGTTTTTCCAATTTTTGTTCAATACTATTCAGGTCATATATGAACCTGTTGTTGAGCTTTTATTCCGGGGTCAGGTCATACTTGAACCTGCTCTGAAGAGTTTTTCCAATTTTTGTTCAATACTATTCAGGTCATATATGAACCTGCTGTTGAGCTTTTATTCCGGGGTCAGGTCATACTTGAACCTGCTCTGAAGAGTTTTTCCAATTTTTGTTCAATACTATTCAGGTCATATGTGAACCTGTTGTTGAGCTTTTATTCCGGTGTCAGGTCATACTTGATCCTGTTCTGAAGAGTTTTTCCAATTTTTGTTCAATACTATTCAGGTCATCTGTGAACCTGTTGTTGAGCTTTTATTCCGGGGTCAGGTCATACTTGAACCTGCTCTGAAGAGTTTTTCCAATTTTTGTTCAATACTATTCAGGTCATGCATGAACCTGTCATTGAGCTTTATTCCGGTGTCAGGTCATATATGAACCTGCTCTGAAGAGTCTTTCTCTATGATTGTTTCGGTATTGTCAAGTCATATATGAACCTGTTGATACACTCTTCTTGAATTTTTCTGAATTTGTTAGGTTATACCTGAACCTGCTGTCAGAACTTATTGATATTCCCCCAGCGTTGTCAGGTCATATATGAACCTGTTGTAGCATCTTTTCCTTTATTCGGGTCTAGTGAGTCATGTGTGAACTTCCTACCGAAATCTCTTGTACTCTGAATGTTGTTTATCAACTTTCACTTCGATTACTCCCCGTTGTGTCTGATTCTCCAGCCGGATTTGTCTTCCCCAGCGAGTTTGTTTTTACCATTTGTCTGTCTCCCTGTGGACCACCAGCATTCCCCACAGATTGGTCTGTTTAGTAGCATCTCCTGTCAAGGGTCCATCATATCCCTAGCAGATAAAAATTACAAAAAAAAAAATAATCATGCATATCATATCATATCATATCATATCACATCATGTCATGGGGATTCAGGATCAAAATTCGGGTCTTCTTAGTATTTAACCATCTCCCACTATGATCATATGAAGAGTGTCCGGCTTCATATTCTCTAGTTGAAGATACTTAAATAGGGGCAACTGTCATACCCCGATTTTGGTCCTGAATTTTTTTCATCAATCATTCATTTTCTTTCCTCCTCATGACCATTTCATCTGGTCATGAATCTATCCACCTACACTGATTGTTTAGACATTGCCACTACTTGCCATTCCATGACTATTAGATTTTTACCTCTCTATCTGACTTTAGATGTTTGATATAGTCTAATAGAATCAGTGGGAATGTAATGTCTTTCATTCTCATGTTTAAATTTAATCCATGTTTTGTCTCTCTCATAGAACGTCATTTTCCCTTTCAATCTTAATTCAAGGAGATTCCATCTATATTCCATCTCATATTTTTATATATCATGTTCAAATTTCATTCACATTTTTCATTCATATTGAAAAGCATCCATTCATCCATACACATACTCATTCATATTTTAATTACTTCATTCATTTTTACCAGATCCACCCACTCATAACCATCGTTCCCATGGCAAGTGGATTAACTCATAACCTTTAAACATCACCACTTGAATACATGAAGTCCTGAAGATACAAGGAAAGGCTTCTTTTGACTTGCTACGAGAGAAGCTAACTTTTTCATTCACAATAATGTCATATTTTTTTACAAAACATAAGTTTGTCCAAGGCATACTTAATTTACAAGAAAAAACAGTTGGCACTCGAATCTTTATTACAAGAGGGGGACACGTTCATTGTGCTTCATACATGGAGATTGCTATAAACATACATTATTGTTCAAATCAAGCTAGATTTCAACTGGGTGTAAAAGAAGGGACTATGAGGCTGGCTTGGTACTCTCCAAGAGCGAACAAAATGTTGCTGATGCTTCAAAAGCACTTTCAAAAATGTGACTCAATTGCTGATTTCTTCACCGTTGGTTCAAATTCTTCCTGTTGCTCCAATGTATTCCTCTGGAAAAAACCAGGTTGGTGTCATCAATCAGTGGAGTCAACTGCAAGCTCGGTTTTTCACCAGCAACTCCCATGGCTCAGCCTGCTGTGGCAATCTTGAGTCAAGGTTCTAATGCAAATGTGGTAAAACCTGTACAACAAAATATTCAAATTAAGCCTGGTTTAAACATTTTCGAAAATCACAATCAAAGAAAATCCCAAAGAAAAAACAGCAGTAGTAATGATCAACCAGCATTTTCCAAAAATGATGATGATTTTTATGATGCTTTAGAGGATGAATGAGGGAGCAGAACAGCAATACCAATGCCAAATAGAAACTCCGCTCATCAACCAGCTTCCGAATCAAGGCTTCCTCTTAAGCAATATAGCTGATGCATTTTTGTTAGAATTAGTTGTTGCTGCTGTGACTGTGTCCACATCTGCAAAAGGTCCAAAAAAATGTGCATAAAAAAAAATCTGAAATAAAAACATTATGGCAATGAACTGTAGAAGATTGAGCCCGATGACAATCTTCAAGATGTAGTCGATCGCTTTATTGAAGGTCCTGCTAGGATCAAAAGGTCTGTTAATTTAAACAAAGGCGAAGAAGCAACAGAGAATAACGAGTCGGTTATATACAAAGATGTGTCTATGGAAAGAGTTTCTTTCTTAGTACAACAGGCCATGAGGGCATTCCATGCTCAGAATTTAGGAAATGCCAAATCAAGACTCAACCTATGCGCAGAAGACATTCGTAGTTAGATAGAAAAAGTTGGTAACACTTCAGAGTTATGTTCACAACTTGGAGCAGTCTTGGGTATGCTCGGCGACTGCTGCCGAGCAATGGGTAATAGCAGTTCTGCCGAACTTATTTTGAATGTTCATGTTGGAAGAGGATTCGTGGGCTTGCAATCCGAAAGAATTCTGCACAAACATCAGATGCAACAATTATTCATAAGCTCACCGACTCGACAATAAACGTGAAAGGCGGGGTTAAAGACAAGTGATAAGAAACAGATACTAACCAAAGAAAGAAGCTTGATCCACGGAGTCTCGTACCGTATAAGCCGTGATGTGATAGCATTGAGCACCATAAACAGACCAAAATCCCAAACTAATCCAATTGTTACTCGAACAAGGCAACTTCATCACTTCAACATAAAATTACAGCATTAACACAAGAAAAGTCAAAGCTAAGCTCGACCAAGGACTTGCACTCGTCGTAAAGCAACACCAACCTCAATGCATTGCAAAGACACCCTCTCCATTCATTTGATCGTGTTTCACTGCAGTAAAAGGACACATTAACTCAGCAAGGCAGTAAAATTCATAAGATTACCCAAAATAGAGTTGAGACAAAAGCGAAGAAGAAAGCTTGAGTTCAGAATACCATTTTCGGTTTTAGCATTAAACAGGCCAATCCAAACTGAGCTGATAAAAGAGAATTTTACAGAGATACGCTTTTGAACACAAGGGCACCATTTGAAACCCTAATCAGCAGAGCATAAATAAGAGAGAGTGAATCAGTGTGAAAAGAAAAAGGGAGAAATTAACGGCGAAAAGATTTCAAAGAGCAAAAACCCTAAATCCCAAATCAAAAAGCCAGTATTAGAAGAGAGGAGGCGGAAGTGAAAACTTCAAAGCAAATCAAAACCCTAATCCTAAAATAAAAGAAAACCAGCACTTGAAGAGGTGAAGGGATAAGAAAGCATTACCTGAGCTCGCCGTCACCGTCGAAGGTTAGCCGTCCTGTCCAACTTTCTCTTGGGGACCGTGGCTTCTTTGTCTTGTCGCGCTTTGCTTGAGAGACGATGACTGAGCGATTTCGTGAGGGAGATGAGAGGTTGAGGACGCGATCGATTGAAAGGGGGTTTGGTGTGAGTGAGATTGAGAGAGACGCGACTGTGAGTTTTGCTGAGAGTGAGTGAGAGAGATTCATGAGATTGGGGAAGGCGATTGTTGAGAGTGTGAGCGATGGAGTGAGATTTGGAGAGAACGATTCTGTTACTATTCCAATTTATTTTTTCTTTAATTTGTTTTAAACAGAATAAGTTTGAAACCATTAAATTTTTTGTTTAAACTTCCTAAATAGTTAATAAATATTTCCTCCTTTTCAATTCATATTCCCATTAAAAAACCCAACAGCCAAGCGGCTGGGTTTAATTATTGGTAGTCCAACAGATTTCTTTTTTATTAGTTTTTTATTTTAATTCTAATTTTTAATCTATCTTGGTTTATTTATCCAAACTAGCATTAAAATAATAACTAGTCATGAGTGGTCTGGTGGAGAGGGGTGATTTTTATGGTCTTTAGTGTAGTGGGTTCGATACCCGTATTGGGCATTTTATTTCTTTTAGCTTTTTTTTTTTTTTTTTCTTTTAGCATTTTTTTTCTTTTAGCATTTTATTTTATGTTTATGTTTTTATTATACTCATGGTTGATCTGCTTTCTTTTAATTTCATCATTCATTCAAAACCATTTTAAAACTATAAAAATCATATTTTTCTCGATTCAATGTCGAGCCCATTTTCACACCCTTGTAAGTCGATTGCTTTTAAGCATCTCCATCAACCTCACATAGCTTACTCTTGGGCTTTCTTACAATGAGCCGGTTCTCTTGCACTTACACTCATACATTGCATTATTTGTTGTTTGGGCCTGATTTAATTATTTCATGATTTTGAATCCCCATTTGACAAAATGTACCCCACTCCCCCGATGTGTAATAATCTTGTATTGTTTCATTTCTTTATTTGTTTGACTATTTAGTTAGATACTAACACAAGAATAAAATCAACCATTTCCAAAAAATACAAAAATATGACTCGATCCAACGTCGAGTATTTTCTCAATAAACAAGTCAATTCATTTTTCCCTCCCATTCTATTCCATTTCTTTCAAACTTTCACCAAACGCTTGATTTAACGTCAAGCCATTTTTTCTAATAAAAAACTCAAAAAATATTAATTTATAGTTAAGACTTTTTCAATAAGATGGAAGTGGAACGTGGTGTATACCGCGCACTCCTGAGACTAGGATTCGAGATGTATATCTCGCCAATCCTAGCCCTCGCCATCATCCAAATTCATCCACTTTGTTTTCTCTCAAACATTCATTCAAATTCCTTTTAAACGTCCATCAATACTTGATCTATGGTCAAGTCATTTTCACAACAAAACTCAAAATACCTAATTCTTATTCAACACTTTCTCAATAAAGGTGGAAATGGAACATGGTGTATACCATGCACTCCTGAGGCTAGGATTCAAGATGTATATCTCGCTCATCCAAGTTCTCGCCATCACTCAAAATACATCCAACCGATCAAACTCTTTTCTCGCCGCCGTGCGATTAATCAAAAACCTTTTTTCATAAACGAAAGGTAACTTGTCTTAAGAGATACAAAACAATGTTTCGGCCACGATTGTTGAGTAGAGATAAATGACGCTTTTCCGAATGTAGATTTATAAATCCGTTCGATGTGTGGTATGCGTCCACTCCTCATCTATTTTGGGTAAAACAATGTTTTCGTCGATTAATACAGTATAGCTTTCGCTAAAATCGACCAACAAACAAACATTTTTCTACCCAGAACTACGTAAGCCTTGATTTCTCTTTTGAGATACGTAGGAGCAGGATTTATAAATCTTGTCAGGCCCACTAATAAAAAACTTAGGTTTAGTCCTTCGTCAAAAATTTAAAAACATTTCTTCTTTCTTCTATTCTTTCTTTCCCACCTAATAAAATGAAAAGCCTAACATTTCAAACTAACATTAACGCACACAACTGACCTAATGGTTCCCGTTGAGTACAACGGACGTGAGGGGTGCTAATACCTTCCCCTTGCGTAATCGACTCCCGAACCCTGATTTGGTTGCGACGACCAATGATCATTGTCGTTTTGTTTCTTGGGTTTTATCGATATTTCCCCTTTCCTTTTTAGGAATAAATAAAGTTCGGTGGCGACTCTGTTCAGTCCATCATTGCGAGCGTGCGATCGCGCTTCGCTTTGAAGTCGTATTCCCATTTTTTCATATGAGGTACGACAATTTGGATTCATCATGCCTTAACGGTTCCAATGATGTATTCATAAGTGAATTCTGGAAAAAAATGATTGAGAGCACTGTTCACGCCACCGTCTCCACGAAGGAGACGGTTGTTTCCACCGTGTGCCGCCCTGCCTGTACAAGCCTTGGGTTTACTGGTTTGAATTATACTGTAGCGCAGCCTCCCTGGTCCAGCGGTTAGTGCAAGCGCCATTCACCATGAAGTCCAGGGTTTGATACCTCTGGAGCATGTGTTTCTTTTTTTTTTTTTCATTTTACTTACTATTAACCAAAACGGCGTCGTTTTGGGTGAAGCTTGAACCTCACTTCGATTCCGCCTGATGCCAATTCCATGTTTCCAACTCATTTCCATTATTTCCATGTTTTTTTAAATTTTTATTTCACTTTTTCCATGATCTTCAAAAAATCATAACTAATTGTAGAATGATCCAAATAATTCCAGATTTTTTCCTACATGATCCTTGAAATGTCTAGAATTTTATGGTTTTGATTTTGTGATTTTATCATTTCTGGAAATTAAAATGTGCTAGACTAATTGAACATGTATGCTTTGTGACATTGCCTCATTCATCCTATCATAAAATGCTCATACATGATCCAAATGCCATGAAATTTTGCATGATGATTATTAACATGATGATGGATTTGTGTGATTTTATTTGGCATGTTTTGCTATTGTCTTCACTGTTTGGGACACATGTACTCTAGGTGTGACAATTTGTGTCACACAATTGGATGGTTAACTTGTACATTTTCATTTCCATACCAATTGAACTCCTCTGTTTATGATTTTTGGTATGTGGATTTTATTGGATGTGTTGAATGCTCATAATTTTTTCCAGAATTTTTTGAGTCATTTCTGTTTTGATGTGGAATTTTTATTCATGATGATCACTTATGAGCTTTGAATTTGCCTTTGCTTTCTCTTGCACATGAAATGAACATGCTTAATGATTTTGGTTTGGTCCTTTTTAGGACTTGTTCTTGATTGAATAAACATGCTTTGTGTTGAATATTAAGTTCTGTTTTGGGTTTTTGATCCCCTTTTGACCCTAGGCTTTGACCTAGTGGTTTGGACTTACCATTTGAGTTGTGAATTTCAGGTTCAAGTGTGCATCTCCATGATTGATGTTGCTCCTTCATTTGAGCTTGATCATTTGTTCTTGTTGACTAACATTTGCTTGTTTTGTAGGCTTTGAGAACAATTCACTTGTGCTTATGGTTTATGTGTTGCATATTGGGTTGTCTGGTTGATATTGACTGTTGACTGCTTGTTTGGATTTTGTACTAATTGGTTTAGCTGTTTCCACAGGTACCTAAGTTGCTTTAAGTTCATTTGAACTTTGCTTTGCTTGCTTGTGGTTGGCATACCACTGAGGTATAATCCCTTGATCTTCATGTAGTCTGAAAGACCTGTCATGTTACTTTGGCAGGCACCTGTCTGAAGCCCTCCTTAAGAGGCAATGCTTGTGTTTGTTTAATTTTGTGCCAAGCAGGTAAAGACCTCTTAAGAGGCAATTGGCAGATAAAAGGGATGTGCAATCCATCCCCTGCTATTCAGTTGTGTCACTCACTTTGCTCATACCATGTGTCGATGCATTGTGAATAAGAACCCAAGATCTTGTTGTGTCAGTCATGTGGAGAAGAGTTCCTACATTCTGAACTCCCACACTTTCTATTTGGTTCATGCTCTCCCAGGCCAAGGATAAGAGCTGTGAGGTCTTACCCTCACTTCCTATTTCATCTACTTCACCCTAACTCTCAATGTTAGGGTTAAGAGCTAAAAACACCTCATTCCAGTTGGCTTGTTTCTACAGCCTAGCCTTGTGTGAGCCAATTGTTTGCATATAGTGTGTGTGCTTGCTTTATTGTGCTTGTACTTGTTTGATTGTGCTGTTTAGGATAGCTTGCTTCCTGTACAAGTTAGGATAGAAACCTCAACATAGGGATCTTATGCATGACAACTTCTATGCTCGAGTCGTAGTCTCCCTAGTAGATTGTTATCCTCCTTTTGTCTCTGGTTAGGATAGAAGTTCTTTCCCTGTTTAGGGAAACTACGTCGCCCTGATCCTCATACCAGATGAGGTACGTAGGCAGGAGATGAGTTGATCTCTCTGGGCGCCCTTTTTCTTTTTCAACCCTTGGTGTGTGTTGGAGTCTGACATAAGTCCAGTGATTGGCAGTTGGTTTCCTGTGTCTTGTTTGCTTGTTGGAGTCTGACGTAAGTCCAGCGGTTGGCAGTCGGTTTCCTGTATGTGTGTTTGTTGGTTCGGAGTCTGATGTAAGTCCAGCGATTGGCATTCGGTTTCCATGTTTGCCTGCTTGTGTGGAGTCTGACATAAGTCCAGCGATTGGCAGTCGGTTTCCTGTTTGTGTTTTGTTTGGCGTGCGTTAGCCGAGCTACGAGTGCTCTGATTCTTACTCTGGTTAGAGAAGATACGTATGCATAGGATGCGACATCCTAGCGAGCACACTTCCCCCTGTCCCGAACTACGTCGACTCTGATGTTTGTGTCTGACAGACTACGTAGGCCCAGAATGCGATATCCTGCCGAGTCCGTTTCTTTTGTCTTTCTGTGTTTCCTTCCAGCCTTGTGCAGTTTGTGAGCAGTTTTTAGCAACCTTTCTTCTATTCTTTTCGAGCGTGGATCCCGTCGAGTACGACGGATGCGTAGGTGTCATACCCCAAAATTTGCCCATTGGTGTTACAAAGCATTTTCCAAGACCCTCTGACTTGTTCCGCAAGGCACTGATGCCAAACGGACAAAAGCCCAGCTCACTACAGGCCCAATCCACAGGCGGTCCAAAGTAGCTTGCTCGCTAGGCGAGCAGCTCCTTCGCCTAGCGAGTATCTCAGCATGCCACTCGCCCAGCGAAGCGTCAGGTCCAGAAAAAGCCCAAACCTAATTTGCTCGCTAGGCGAGTAATTCCTTCGCCTAGCGAAGCTTGCGAAAATTGGAAATTTTGGACCTCATTTCAAGCCCATTAGGTCACCATTGCCACTACTATAAATACATGCTCTTCTGCCACGAAAAGGAGAACCCAGAGGCGGACGAAAAACGGAGAACCAACACGGAAAAGCAGAGAAAGACGGACGGAAACCCTAGCACGGGAACTTTGACGGCCACGTATCCGCACCGGAGTTACCACTGCCCAACGCAACCCGACACCAGCAAGGATCCGTCAATTCAGCATCATCCCTTGGTTGCTAACAGGTTTGTGTATCATTACCGTTTTATGTCTTCATTCCATAAGCTCTAAATGCATAACACCGCATGATATATTGAATTTTTCGATACGAGTTCATACTTTGCATGCAAGCTTAAATGTGTCTGAACATCATGAATATTGGACCCTGTTATTGCTGTAATTGAATGTGATAAGATATGTAATATGCTGGAGTCATGCTGTTCTGAAATTCCAAACCCGTGGTCGCTCGCTAGCTCATCGCTAGGCGAGTTTGCAGCGAGCCTTCGCTGAGCCTTCGCTAGGCGAGGCAGCAGCGAACGGGACAGTGGCTGCTTTGTCCCTTTGCTGTTCCATTTTATGTGTATTTCATTATTGTTGCATCATTTGGCCTGAACTCTAACTGTTATTTTATGGCATTTTATGGTATTAATTAAATCATATTTTATCCTTATGCTCTAACCCGTGCGTTGAATGATGTAAAAGCTTCCATATCCCCAATGAAGTGGCCGGCTAGGTACCCTTACGTGCGAGAGACTTTCGTGGAGATGGAGTCCAAATTACTTCACTTTAATGTGAAGATTCATATTGATTACCAATTAATTTTAATGTGTCGATTTTTAATGTATTGATTGATTTTAATGTGTTGGTTTTAATTGGTTTTAATGCGGAAATTCACCATAATTACCTAATGAACTTAAAACATGGACTTTAAATTAATGATATCGGACCTCTCTCTATTACCCTACGATTACAATCTTACGGTCATGTCCCGCGAATATGGGGATATCCTTAGCAAAGACCCTTCGGTAAAATCATCATAGTCCCTCGGATGTTGCCTTCAAAAATACGATGTTGTCCCTCGATGACCCTTCGGTGTAGCCTACGGTTAAATGATGATAGTCCCTTCGAATGCTAAGGTATCCTCACAACTGTTGCCTTCAATGACCTATCGATGACCCTTCTACATCCCAAGGGAAAACTACTTACTTCTCAATAGTAAGGACAGTTTTACCCTCATAAGGATAGGAAACGCCCGGAAAGACCTCGGACAGGTATAACCTTAATTGCTCATTCATAACAAAAATGCTTTTCACACCTCACACCTTTCAAACATCTTTTAGAAAATCACCACCTAGCATACATCCGTACTAGGATCATTGCCGAGTTATATTTTTCTAAACTATTTTCGAAAAACTAAACGAGATAACCACTTTGTATACATTCATGCAAGAATCATTACAAAGTTAAATTCTCATTTTCAAAACATTTTTCACACATTTCTCAACCACCTTTTTCAAACTAGAAAACATAAATGATTGAGCAATTAAGAGCCCATGGATAACCATGGATACAAAGGGTGCTAATACCTTCCCTTTGTATAAAGTACCTCCCGAACCTAAGAATTTAAAATTTAGGTCTTTCCTGTTCTTTTCCGCCTTTCCTTATGGGATAAAAGAAAAGTCGGTGGCGACTCTTGCTAACCGCGACATTGCGATTACAAATCCAATAAGGTCCAGTTCACCGTATGACAGAACTGGCGACTCTGCTGGGGAATAACTAAAGAGAGGTCCACCTTAAAAAATCAAAATCATTTATGTTTGAATTTGTGCTTTCGTTTTAAGGGATTGTCTGAGTGAAAGATCCTACACCCGGATCTAGTGTACCTTAGGTAAGTAGCAATAGATCATCGCGACTATCTGGCGTATACTGGAATGGTCAAAATGATGGCTACGGTTAATGTGACACTTTGGTTGTCCTGATGTTCCTCATGTTACTTGAGGAAAAATTTGGCTTCCGCGTGGTGTCATCAGAGCATTAACCAGACCTTTAGAACCCTAATTGACTCATCCTAGCCATTAGAAAGTAGTGAGATAACTGGCTTCGGTTCCGACTGAGGTTGGTTGATACTCAATACTACACTCTTTGAGATTGGACTTTAGGGAAGCTCCGGTCAACCACTTGGTGTTGCACTGAAGTGGACTTAAAGAAAGGTTGATGATTTGAGATCCTTCTAGAACCCGGTTACTATTCTAGGACAGGTTGAACCAACCAAACTTCAGTGGGGAGGGTACTTACCTATGGAACTCATGCAAGCCTTAAAACCTAGGAATGATTGTTGTGTGACATGTCTGTGCTCGCATAACAGCATAACATCATAACATCATAACATCATAGCATCATGGCATTATCATACTAACCATTTCAAGGACTTAGGAATTTAGCTTTGTTCTTTGAACAGGTTATGGCTTCCAGGAAGACTATCCGGATCAATCTTGTAGCAATCTCTCCTCAACTCAAGGATTTGGTGCTAGAACTTCCCGATCATGCTCAGTTCAACAAGAAACATGGTCATCTTCTCAACTTAGTTACCACTGGTTTCAAAGAAGATATGATGAGAGTTCTATTCCAGTTCTTCGATCCTAAACATCATTGCTTCACTTTCCCAGATTATCAGCTGGTACCCACATTAGAAGAATTCTCCCAGCTACTTGGGATACCTATCCTGGATCAAATACCCTTCAGTGGTTTAGAAAAGATGCCAAAGTCTGAAGAAGTTGCCGCAGCTTTACACATGACAAAGTCTGACATTGAGACCAATTGGGTAACAAGGAGTGGAACAAAAGGTTTACTTGCCAAATTTCTGACAAGTAAGGCCCGAGAATTCTTAAAAGTTATGAATGTCCGTGCTTTTGAAGATGTTCTAGCATTGCTAATCTATGGTTTGGTGCTATTCCCTAATCCAGACCAATTCATAGATGTGAATGCTATTAAGATATTCCTCACTCATAACCCTGTGCCTACCTTGCTTGGAGATGTCTTGCATTCCCTTCACACTCGTACTATGAAGAAGCAAGGGACTCTCATGTGTTGCGTACCTTTATTGTCTAGGTGGTTTATTTCGCACCTTCCTCAATCAGTTTTAAAGAATGATCAAAATCTGAAGTGGTCTCAAAGGATAATGGCACTCTCCCATTCGGACATCCGTTGGTGTTCTAACCCCAGAGAAAATGTTATCATCATCGACCGTTGTGGAGAATTCCCTAATGTACCACTCCTGGGGATAAGGGGAGGTATTACTTATAATCCTGCCTTAGCCCTACGTCAGTTTGGGCATGCCCGAAGAGATGGTCCACATGAAATGATTATCCAAGGTATAGTGTTTGACTATGACAATGACTCTCAAGATCTCCGCCAAAGGTTTGTACGAGCTTGGGGCGTGGTGAAAAGAAGCAATTTAGGCAAGAAAAATTCTATCCCTATGGAGCCTTATCTCAGATGGGTACGCGCCAGAGCTCGTGAACTTGTCATGCCATATCTTGCAGTCGGACCATTCATTGTTGAATCAGAGGTCGAAGGAGTTATTTCCCAGATCATTTCTTACCCAGATATGCCTACTGATGCTGAGGAATTGAAAAGATCCTGGACCCAGTTGAGAGAGGAGAGAGATACTTTCGAAGCTCAGTTCAATGCAGAAAGGAAGAAAGTATTAGAGCTCACCAGTCAGCTTAATGAGGAACGAAGACTCAATGCATATCTTCGCCCGAAAAGAAGTCGCCCCTGGGAGACTTGAGCTTTCATTGTATTTTTACTATTATTCCTTTTGTAATGAACAATGATCGAAAATATTAGTAATAAGCATTTCTCTCTTGTTGGTGATTTATGCAAAGTTAAATTCCAAAAGTCCTTGAAAACATTTCATGCATTGCATCGCATAACATAACATTGCATAACAGGTGTTCTAAAAGACCATATTCTCACGGTCTGCCTCTTAAACAGAAAAATGGATCTCGAACAGACTGTCAAAGATCTCCAGACTCAAAATGCTCAGTTCAAGGAGATGATGTTAAGCTTATCCAAGGGGCAGGAGGAACTGAAGGCCCTTTTGGCTGAAAAGAAGAAGGACAAGAAAGTTGTGAGCTTCATTAACCCGGGCAGAAGGCGTAAAGGACAGGCTACGGGAATCAAATTTGGAATCCCGAATGGCCCAGAAGAGGGAGAGGAAAATGATTCAGAGGAGGAGAATGTTGACTTCTCTAACCCTGAGGATGTTGATGAAGAGTATGAAAATGAACAGTACTCTCCAAGGGATGATAAGTACAAACTGCTGGAAGAACGCATGCTAGCCATGGAGGGTCAGCAGACACCTGGTCTGGATTTCGAAAGTTTGGGTCTGGTCTCCGATGTGACCATTCCTCGCAAATTCAAAATCCCCACTTTCAATAAGTACGATGGTGCGTCTTGTCCTCAGATGCATCTAAGGGCTTATGTGAGAAAGATCCAGCCGCATACCACCGATAAGAAACTGTGGATCCATTTCTTCCAAGAAAGTCTGTCTGGCACTCAGTTGGAATGGTATTATCAGCTCGAGAGCTCAGACATCCGCACCTGGACTGATTTAGCAACGGCTTTCTATAAGCAGTACCAGTACAATTCAGAATTAGCACCTACTCGGCTACAGTTGCAGAATATGGCCATGGGATCTAAAGAAAGCTTCAAAGAGTATGCTCAGAAATGGAGAGATTTGGCCGGCAGGGTCAAACCCCCTATGACTGACCGAGAATTAGTAGACCTGTTCATGGGTACCCTGACCGGCCCATTCTACAGCCACCTACTGGGGAGTTCTTCATCAGGTTTCACTGAACTTATATTGACAGGTGAACGGGTGGAGAGCGGCATTCGAAGTGGAAAGTTACAGGCAACTACTTCTACAAGCAGTAAAAGGTCCTACCATGGGAAGAATGAATCCAATGCTGTGTATGGTCAAAGGAGTCATAATAAGAAAATCGGTGACCATGCCATTGGAGCAGTGACGATCGCAGCCCCGCCAGCGCAAGACTTCCAGCACAGACAAGACAGACCAAGAAGGCAGTTTACCAAGCTCAATATGACTTTAGCACAAGCACTGCAAAGTATGCTAAAGGTAAACCTAATCACTCTCAGAGGTCCTCCTGCAAATATCAACACTGCCTCGCCTCGTTATAATCCCAATGCCAGGTGTGCATATCACTCCGATAGCCCCGGGCATGATACAAACGATTGTTGGCTGTTGAAGAATAAGATTCAGGACATGATCGATGCTGGGGAAATTGAGTTCGAGCCTCCGGAGACTCCTAATGTCATCAATGCACCTATGCCTAATCATGACAAGGCTGTTAATGCTCTCAATGACGATTCTCTCATCACTACTGTAGCAGACTTAACATCTTCTCTCCCGATCATAAAGCGGAATTTATTGCAAGCTGGTTTATTTCCAGGCTGTACTGAAGATTGCAATCTCTGCATACTTTGGCCCGAGGACTGTTTGAAATTGAAAAATGGCATTCAACGGCTGATGGACGACCGTACAATTCTCTTTGAAAGGGTTTCTAAGACGGAAAACCCTATTGAAGAAGTATCTGTGATTGCAAGGTCCAAGGTTCCAGTGAAGATTACTGCTCCCAGGATACCCGTAAAGATTATTGCTGAGCCCAGAGTAGCTCCCCTGATCATTACCGCACCTAGCCCAATACCGTACTCCTCAAGCAAGGCCATTCCGTGGAATTATGGAGGCGAGGTTTACATCCATGGCGTAAAGCAAGTTGGTGATTCTGCTGATCCTAAAGACATCGTGGGGACTAGTAAAATTACTCGAAGCGGAAGGATCTTCTCTCCAGAGATCTCACCCCCAGCTCCTGAGACTCGAGGAAAGGAACCAGTCAATCCTTCCCAGTCAGAGACACCGGTCGAAGCTACTACTGAAGACGTTGCCAAACGAGAAATGGAAGAAGTGTTGAAAATCATCCGCAAGAGTGATTTTGATGTGGTAGAGCAGTTGGGGCACACTCCTTCCAAAATCTCGATGTTGTCCTTGTTGTTGTCTTCTGAATCTCATGCCAATGCCTTGATAAAATTCCTGAAGACTGCCCATGTACCTCAGGAGACCTCCGTTGATCAGTTCGAAAACTATGTTGCTAATCTGACTGTCGACGGTGGCCTAGGTTTTTCCAATGCTGACCTGACACCAGCGGGAAAGAACCATAATAAGGCTCTGCATATCTCTATTGAGTGTAAAGGAATCACCCTGTCTCATGTGTTGATCGATAATGGCTCTTCTTTGAATGTGTTACCGAAAGCCGTGCTCGAGAAACTCGACTGCAAGAGCATTGAGCTGAAGCCTAGTGACATTGTGGTGCGGGCTTACGATGGTGCAAAGAGTGTTGTCCACGGTGAAGTTGTTCTCCCTATCAAGATAGGACCTCAAGTTTTCAACACTACCTTTTATGTAATGAACATTCGTCCTGCCTACTCCTGCTTACTGGGGCGCCCTTGGATTCATGAGGCAGGTGCGGTAGCTTCGTCTCTCCATCAAAAGCTGAGATATCCAATAGAGGGTAAGATCGTCACCGTGTGTGGGGAAGAAGAATACATTGTCAGCAGTGTGCATACCTTCAGATACGTTGAAATGGATGGTGAATTCTTCGAGACTCCAACTCAGTCATTTAAAGTGGTTTCTCCGCCCGATCCTGTCCTTAAGCCAACTCCCTGTGTGCCCAAAGTTACTCGTGCTCCTCCTGCTATGATTTCTCTGAAAGATGCTCAAGCTGTAGTTGAAGATGGTGGTTGTACTGGCTGGGGTCAACTGATCAACGTACCGTACAAGTCTGACAAAGCTGGGCTGGGATTCAACTCTGATAAGACAGTCAAAGATCAAATCAATGCTGTAGAAGATGCTGACAGTGATTGCGACCTGGATAGTTGGATCTACCCAACAATTGGCAACGGACTCAATAATTGGAAGGCTGAAGACATTATCCCGATCTCCTTTAGTCAGGAGTAATTGTTATTGTCTATTTAGCATTGCAAATTTTAATTGAACTGCTTAAAGCATTGTGTCTATACCCGGGGCACAATAGCTAATTTGTTAAGGGTTTTGTCATTTCATAAGCATATTTTCATATTCAATAAATCAATGGACCTTTTCGCATTCAAATATTGCGCTCTTTATTTTTCCTGTCGTCTTTCAAACAAGCTATGCATTCTTACACACACTCACGTAACAAATTGCAGATCCGTACTCACTCTGGATCCTATTGATAATAATTCCGCTACTGTTCATTATGACTTTGAAAATCCAATCTACCAAGCCGAAGATGGAAGTGAGGAAGATTGTGAAGTCTCTGGAGAGCTTGCCAGACTATTACTGCAAGAGGAAAGGACTATACAGCCGCATGAAGAATCCCTCGAAATTGTAAATCTGGGTACTGAGGTAGACAGAAAAGAAGTCAAAATAGGAGCAGGATTGGAAAGCAGTGTCAAGGAAAGATTGATTCGGATGTTACATGACTATGTAGAGGTTTTCGCTTGGTCTTATGAAGACATGCCTGGGTTGGATACTGATATAGTGGTGCATCGGCTGCCTACGAAGGAAGATTGTCGTCCTGTCAAGCAAAAGGTTCGCCGCATGCGTCCTGAAATGTCTGAGAAAATCAAAGCCGAGGTTATGAAGCAATTCAATGCCGGTTTCCTAGCTGTTACTTCTTATCCTCAATGGGTTGCTAATGTGGTGCCTGTGCCAAAGAAGGATGGTAAGGTGCGAATGTGCGTAGATTACCGAGACCTGAATAAAGCAAGTCCCAAAGACGACTTTCCACTCCCACACATTGATGTTCTGGTAGATAACACCGCTCAACACAAAGTATTCTCATTCATGGATGGATTCTCGGGTTATAACCAGATTAAGATGGCACCTGAGGACATGGAGAAAACTACGTTTGTGACGCAATGGGGCACCTTCTGTTACAAAGTAATGCCATTCGGTCTAAAGAACGCCGGGGCAACATACCAGCGTGCTATGGTGGTTTTGTTCCATGATATGATTCATCATGAGATAGAAGTATATGTGGATGACATGATAGCCAGATCTCATACTGAAGAGGAACATCTCGATCATTTATACAAACTGTTTGAGAGGTTGAAGAAATACAAGTTGAGATTGAACCCGAACAAATGCACTTTCGGAGTAAGATCCGGTAAACTCTTGGGCTTTATTGTCAGTGGTAAAGGAATTGAGGTTGACCCGGCTAAAGTGAGAGCTATTCAAGAAATGCCAGTTCCCCGTACGGAGAAAGAGGTCAGAGGTTTCTTGGGACGCTTGAACTACATTGCCCGATTTATCTCCCACTTGACCGCTACCTGCCAACCCATCTTCAAATTACTGAGGAAAAATCAAGAGATGATGTGGAATGACGAATGCCAAGAAGCTTTTGACAAAATCAAGAACTACCTCCAGGAACCTCCGATTCTGATACCCCCAGTGGAAGGAAGACCTCTAATCATGTATTTGACCGTGTTAGAAAATTCAATGGGGTGCGTATTGGGGCAGCATGACGAGTCTGGTCGAAAAGAGCATGCCATATACTACCTGAGCAAAAAGTTTACCGACTGTGAAACAAGATACTCACTGCTCGAGAGAACTTGCTGTGCTTTGGCCTGGGCTGCTCGCCGACTAAGACAGTATATGTTGAATCATACCACTTTGTTGATTTCTAGGATGGATCCCATCAAATACATGTTCGAGAAGCCTGCCCTCTCCGGAAGAATAGCAAGGTGGCAGATGATCTTAACAGAGTACGATATCCAGTATACTACCCAGAAAGCAATCAAAGGAAGCGTGCTGGCTGATCATTTGGCTCATCAAGCGGTGGATGATTACCAATCTATGAATTTTGAGTTCCCAGATGAGGATGTCATGTTTGTTACTGATAATGAAAAACCTAAACCAGATGAAGGACCCGAATGGGGATCCCGATGGACTATGGTCTTTGATGGATCTTCTAATGCATTGGGCCATGGTGTTGGGGTCGTACTCATTTCTCCTGGAGGTTACCATACGCCTCTCACTGCTAGACTATGTTTTCATTGTACCAATAATATGGCTGAGTATGAAGCATGTATCTTTGGACTCAAAGCTGCTATAGATTGGCGAATCAAGTTTCTGAGTGTGTACGGAGATTCGGCCTTGGTAATCAGTCAGATCAAGGGGGAATGGGATACTAAACATCCAAATCTCATCCCTTATCGAGAGCGGGTGATGACATTAATCCCATACTTTGAGGAGATTACGTTTGAACATATTCCACGGGAAGAGAATCAGTTGGCAGATGCGTTAGCTACCATGTCATCTATGTTCAGAGTCAGATGGGGCAACGAAGCTCCCATGATTGCCATTGGACGATTAGATGAACCAGCACACTGTTATGGACTTAACACTGAGAAGGTACAGGAGAAACCTTGGTTCCACGACATAAGAAGATATTTAGAAGCCCAGGAATACCCTGAAGAGGCATCCATCAAGGACAGAAAATTCTTGAGGAAGTTCTCCGCTAAATTCTTTCTGAGTAATGGAGTGTTATACAAACGTAATCATGACTCGACTCTGCTTCGCTGTGTGGATAAAAAGGAAGCAGAAAAGATTATGGGAGACATGCATGACGGCATTTTTGGGACTCATTCTAATGGACATACAATGGCCAAGAAGATTCTGAGATCAGGGTATTATTGGTCTACCATGGAAGCTGATTGCCACCATCACTCCAGAACCTGCCACAAGTGTCAGATCTATGCGGATAAAGTACATGCGCCTCCTGCTCCATTGAACGTGTTGACAGCTCCTTGGCCCTTTGCAATGTGGGGCATCGATATGATCGGAGAGATTAAACCTACGGCTTCAAATGGACATCGCTTCATTCTCGTCGCTATTGATTACTTCACGAAGTGGGTAGAGGCAGCCTCCTTCGCTTCTGTCACCAAGAATGTGGTGGCACGGTTCATCAAAAATAGTCTTATTTGTCGGTATGGCATCCCTGAAAGAATTATCACGGACAATGGTACTAATTTGAATAACAAGATGATTACGGAACTCTGCACGCAGTTCAAAATAAAGCATCATAATTCTTCTCCGTACCGGCCAAAGATGAATGGTGCCGTAGAAGCTGCTAATAAGAACATCAAGAAGATCATACAAAAGATGACGGTAACATACAAAGACTGGCATGAGATGTTACCATTTGCTCTTCATGGTTATCGTACCTCCGTGCGAACTTCGACAGGGGCAACTCCTTTCTCTTTAGTCTACGGAATGGAAGCCGTTTTACCGGTGGAAGTCCAGATTCCCTCTCTAAGAATCATGAAAGAGGCGGGCTTAGACGAAGATGAATGGATTCAGACTCGACTCGATCAAATAAACTTGATGGACGAGAAGAGACTTGCGGCTGTTTGTCACGGGCAGATATATCAGAAGCGCATGACCCAAGCATTCAACAAAAGAGTCAAGAGACAGGTATATCAGGTAGGCGACTTGGTGATCAAGCGTATCATTCTACCACAAGGTGACCCCAGAGGCAAGTGGACTCCCACATACGAAGGGCCATTTGTGGTTAAGAAGGTATTCTCGGGTGGAGCCATGATACTTGCTACAATGGATGGCGAAGATTTCCCGCATCCTGTGAACGCGGACATAGTTAAAAAATACTACGCATAAAAGAGACCCGCTAGGTCGACGTACCTAGGCAAAAGTAAGGGCATCCCGGCGAACCAAAAGGGTTCGGGCAAAAATTAGGGATAAATATATAAAGACGTATACCCGGCAAGTCGAAAACCTGAAAAGGCGGCTTGGGCAAAAAAGGGGTATCCCGGTGGACTGAAAACCTGAAAAGGCGGTCCAGGCAAAAATTAGGGATTAAAGCGTATGACTATGTCCCGTTCTCTGCCCCTTCAACCCAGTTCCAGGGACTGAACAAGCCAATCACTTCTATCTGACAGCAGGGGATGAGATACTTAAAGACATAATGACAATAGTGGAATCAAAATCAATAGGACTTTTTCTGCATAGCTTTCTCTTTTTTTGACAATTTCCTCTTACTAGGATTTCCGTCTCCGTGTACATAAATTGCCTGTTTATAGGCCCTCTTTCAACATCAATACAATTTCATTTCCAAAAAGATGCTTTTGTTTCACGTTCTCTGTTTTGTTTGTGTAAACGTCCATTGGTTTCATTTGAATTGACTTATGCACTTGAATATGATCGATGTTTACCAAAAATGCATGCCTAAAATAGCGATAGCAATTACTACACGACTTCAGGATCGTGGAGAAGGTCTAACCACGCTTCCCCAAGGAGTCAGTTGCTAATCCGATTCCCCGGCAACGCCAGTTATTCCCCAGAAGAGGTCGGCAACACCAGACAGATCATCTCTTCCATCCCCAGCCAGGCCCGTTGGACAGAACCCAAATCCCCCAGCTAAGGAAGGGCCATCAACACCAATGCCTCTGACCAGCAGACTGAGATCTATCTCCCCAGTAGTGTCCCCTGGAAGAATGCTTCAGACGCCTAGTGCATTCATTACATCATTTCATACTACATACCTGCATACAACGCCCACATTTATTTCATTCCGCATCATACACTTTACATCATTTCATATACAAGCATATACATGCATACCAGGTTCGCAGGTATAAAACATCTCATGCATCATGACATTGCATGAGGCTAATGTTGTTTTTCAGGTTAATTATCCTCTTGATACAATCAACACAAAGGTCCATCCAGACGGACATCTGTATCAATTACATTCAGGATTCAACTACACCTCCCAGATATACTCCCGGACATTTATCGCCAATGCAACAAATATTATCAGATACAGCCTAACGTACGGTTCATTCTGATTCAGTCCAACATATGACTCTTTCAACTCAGATACGGTCTAACGTACGATCCATTCTGACTCTCAGCAACTCCAATACGGTCTAACGTACGACCCATTTGGACCTCTAGCTCAGATACGATCTAACGTACGATCCATTCTGATCTTCAACAACTCAAGTATGGTTTAATGTACGACCAAGTTAAACCTTCATCTTCTCAGGTGCTACCTTCGGACAGGTACATTCCTGAATGTAGTCTAGTATACGGCTACTCCCTTTCTCAGGTGCTACCTTCGGACAGGTACATTCCTGAATGTAGTCTAGTATACGGCTACTCATCTTCTCAGGTGCTACCTTCGGACAGGTACATTCCTGAATGTAGTCTAGTATACGGCTACTCCCTTTCTCAGGTGCTACCTTCGGACAGGTACATTCCTGAATGGTAGTCTAGTATATGGCTACTCCCTTTCTCAGGTGCTACCTTCGGACAGGTACATTCCTGAATGGTAGTCTAGTATACGGCTACTCCCTTTCTCAGGTGCTACCTTCGGACAGGTACATTCCTGAATGGTAGTCTAGTATACGGCTACTCCCTTTCTCAGGTGCTACCTTCGGACAGGTACATTCCTGAATGTAGTCTAGTATACGGCTACTCCCTTTCTCAGGTGCTACCTTCGGACAGGTACATTCCTGAATGTAGTCTAGTATACGGCTACTCCCTTTCTCAGGTGCTACCTTCGGACAGGTACATTCCTGAATGGTAGTCTAGTATACGGCTACTCCCTTTCTCAGGTGCTACCTTCGGACAGGTACATTCCTGAATGGTAGTCTAGTATATGGCTACTCCCTTTCTCAGGTGCTACCTTCGGACAGGTACATTCCTGAATGGTAGTCTAGTGTACGGCTACTCCCTTTCTCAGGTGCTACCTTCGGACAGGTACATTCCTGAATGGTAGTCTAGTATATGGCTACTCCCTTTCTCAGGTGCTACCTTCGGACAGGTACATTCCTGAATGGTAGTCTAGTATACGGCTACTCCCTTTCTCAGATGCTACCTTCGGACAGGTACATTTCTGAATGGTAGTCTGGTATATGGCTACTGCCTTTCTCAGGTGCTACCTTCGGACAGGTACATTCCTGAATGATAGTCTGGTATATGGCTACTCCCTTACTCAGGTGATACCTTCGGACAGGTACATTTCTGAATGATAGTCTGGTATATGGCTACTCCCTTACTCAGGTGATACCTTCGGACAGGTACATTTCTGAATGGTGGTCTGGTACACGACTACTCCCTTTTCAGCAGATTCAGCCTAACGTACGGCCCATTCTGCAACTCAGATACGATCTAGCATACGATCCATTCTGATCTTTCATCCCCAGCAAAGTCATCCGCCTAATGAACAGCTCACTTTGGTATTCAGACGCGGTCTAACATACGACCCATGCTGATCCCATATCCCCAGCAGCATATAGCATACTCTGACTCCCCAGCGAAGTCGACAGCATAATGGATGGCTCACCATACGGTCTAGCGTATGACCCGGTATGACATCCATATCTTCAGACATCGTCTAACGTACGACGCAATCTGGAAATCTCCTCAGCAAGTTTCTTGGATGGCATCTCTAAGCCCATCTCCGGCAAGACCGAAAGACAAGCGCAAATTTTCGGGGCATTCTAGTGTTCAATAATCTTTCACCTCCAGACCACGAACGGCGCGTGCCATTCTACTCTCTCGGTTCGAGAATATTGAACAGGGGCAGCTGTCATACCCCAAAATTTGCCCATTGGTGTTACAAAGCATTTTCCAAGACCCTCTGACTTGTTCCGCAAGGCACTGATGCCAAACGGACAAAAGCCCAGCTCACTACAGGCCCAATCCACAGGCGGTCCAAAGTAGCTTGCTCGCTAGGCGAGCAGCTCCTTCGCCTAGCGAGTATCTCAGCATGCCACTCGCCCAGCGAAGCGTCAGGTCCAGAAAAAGCCCAAACCTAATTTGCTCGCTAGGCGAGTAATTCCTTCGCCTAGCGAAGCTTGCGAAAATTGGAAATTTTGGACCTCATTTCAAGCCCATTAGGTCACCATTGCCACTACTATAAATACATGCTCTTCTGCCACGAAAAGGAGAACCCAGAGGCGGACGAAAAACGGAGAACCAACACGGAAAAGCAGAGAAAGACGGACGGAAACCCTAGCACGGGAACTTTGACGGCCACGTATCCGCACCGGAGTTACCACTGCCCAACGCAACCCGACACCAGCAAGGATCCGTCAATTCAGCATCATCCCTTGGTTGCTAACAGGTTTGTGTATCATTACCGTTTTATGTCTTCATTCCATAAGCTCTAAATGCATAACACCGCATGATATATTGAATTTTTGGATACGAGTTCATACTTTGCATGCAAGCTTAAATGTGTCTGAACATCATGAATATTGGACCCTGTTATTGCTGTAATTGAATGTGATAAGATATGTAATATGCTGGAGTCATGCTGTTCTGAAATTCCAAACCCGTGGTCGCTCGCTAGCTCATCGCTAGGCGAGTTTGCAGCGAGCCTTCGCTGAGCCTTCGCTAGGCGAGGCAGCAGCGAACGGGACAGTGGCTGCTTTGTCCCTTTGCTGTTCCATTTTATGTGTATTTCATTATTGTTGCATCATTTGGCCTGAACTCTAACTGTTATTTTATGGCATTTTATGGTATTAATTAAATCATATTTTATCCTTATGCTCTAACCCGTGCGTTGAATGATGTAAAAGCTTCCATATCCCCAATGAAGTGGCCGGCTAGGTACCCTTACGTGCGAGAGACTTTCGTGGAGATGGAGTCCAAATTACTTCACTTTAATGTGAAGATTCATATTGATTACCAATTAATTTTAATGTGTCGATTTTTAATGTATTGATTGATTTTAATGTGTTGGTTTTAATTGGTTTTAATGCGGAAATTCACCATAATTACCTAATGAACTTAAAACATGGACTTTAAATTAATGATATCGGACCTCTCTCTATTACCCTACGATTACAATCTTACGGTCATGTCCCGCGAATATGGGGATATCCTTAGCAAAGACCCTTCGGTAAAATCATCATAGTCCCTCGGATGTTGCCTTCAAAAATACGATGTTGTCCCTCGATGACCCTTCGGTGTAGCCTACGGTTAAATGATGATAGTCCCTTCGAATGCTAAGGTATCCTCACAACTGTTGCCTTCAATGACCTATCGATGACCCTTCTACATCCCAAGGGAAAACTACTTACTTCTCAATAGTAAGGACAGTTTTACCCTCATAAGGATAGGAAACGCCCGGAAAGACCTCGGACAGGTATAACCTTAATTGCTCATTCATAACAAAAATGCTTTTCACACCTCACACCTTTCAAACATCTTTTAGAAAATCACCACCTAGCATACATCCGTACTAGGATCATTGCCGAGTTATATTTTTCTAAACTATTTTCGAAAAACTAAACGAGATAACCACTTTGTATACATTCATGCAAGAATCATTACAAAGTTAAATTCTCATTTTCAAAACATTTTTCACACATTTCTCAACCACCTTTTTCAAACTAGAAAACATAAATGATTGAGCAATTAAGAGCCCATGGATAACCATGGATACAAAGGGTGCTAATACCTTCCCTTTGTATAAAGTACCTCCCGAACCTAAGAATTTAAAATTTAGGTCTTTCCTGTTCTTTTCCGCCTTTCCTTATGGGATAAAAGAAAAGTCGGTGGCGACTCTTGCTAACCGCGACATTGCGATTACAAATCCAATAAGGTCCAGTTCACCGTATGACAGTAGGGGTGCTAATACCTTCCCTTCGCATAACCAACTCCCGATCCTTGCATCTCTGGTCGCGAGACCATGTCTTTTCCAGGTTTACTTCAAGCGTTTCCTTTTCCTCTTTTGGGATAAATAACGCACGGTGGCGGCTCTGTTGTTTTCTTTTCCCGCCGGTTTTTCGCGTAATGCGACACATGTTCAGATGGCAATCCTTAACCCCTAGTTAGCCGAACTATGTTTTGCTCTAATTCTCATTCCAGATGAGATACGTAGGCATAAGACGCGGCGTCTTATCGAGCACACTTCTCTTTAACCCATAGGTAGCCGAGCTACGAAGATTCTGATTCTCATACTCAGATGAGATACGTAAGCAGTGGATACGACATCCTTGCGAGTCATTTTCTTTTAACCTTCCTTTTAGTAAATAGTACTTTAGATATACCTACACCCTTTAGACTAGAACAACACTTATGAAAAGGGCTCCCTAGGAGTACCTAGGATATTTTGGGTGCTTAAAACCTTCCCATTGCATAACCAATCCCCTTACCCAGATCTCTGACATTTTTACTAGTTTTTGATTCGATAAAACTTTTAGGTTTTTGTTCGCTTTCTAACCATTCCTTTGGATAGATAGAAGTGCGGTGGCGACTCGACTTGTATGGTTTACCTTGGATTTAGTCAATATCTCTAATGGTAACGAATACCCTGCTATAGTGATCTCATGACCAAGTCACACCTGACACATTAAATGGACTAGCTATTCTAGGGACTTTATTAAACAAACGTAATAAATAAAAAACCTTTTATTATTCGATACAAGTACCAAAAGTATTGGCCTCTAAGGCTTACACCAATACCTCGAGCATTAGAAGCACCGTCGAACACGAGCTCCCATCTCGATCCTGGTTCGGGGCCTTCCTCCAGGCCCGCCTCGAAGCCTGGCATCGTGAAGTCTCTGATAAACATAATGTCTTCGTTTGGGAAGTCAAACCTCAACGGTTGATAACCTTCGACAGGTAGGTGAGCAAGGTAGTCAGACAGAGCACTCCCATTTATCGCTTTCTAGGTCACATACTGAATATCATACTCGGTCAACAACATTTGCCACCAGGCAATTCTACTAGTAACAACAGGTTTTTTGAAGATATACTTTATCGGATCCATTTTGGATATCAATAAAGTAGTATGGTAAATCATGTATTATCTCAGGCGTCGAGCAACCCAAGTCAAAGCACAACAAGTCTTCTCTAAACATGAGTATCTGGTCTCACATTCAGTGAATTTCTTGCTGAGATAGTAAATAGCATGTTCCTTCTTGCCCGTGTCATCATGTTGACCCAAAACGCAACCCATAGATTCATCGAGTACTGTGAGGTACATAATGAGAGGCCTACCAGGAACCGGCGGTATCAGGATTGGTGGTTCTTGCAAGTACTTTTTTTATTTTATCGAATGCCGTTTGGCAATCATCGTTCCACACAATCGATTGATTCTTTCTCAATAGCTTGAATATCGATTCACAGGTAGCCGTTAAGTGTGATATGAATTTGGAGATGTAATTGAGTTGGCCAAGGAAACCTCATACCTCTTTTTCTGCTCGGGGAGATGGCATTTCTTGGATGGCTTGAATTTTGTCGGGATCAACCTCAATACCCTTCTGACTGACTATGAAACCCAAGAGCTTATCGGATCGGACCCCAAAAATGCATTTAGCTGAATTTAGGCGCAACTTAAACTTTCAGAGTTTGACAAAAAATTTACTCAGGTTCACCAAGTGATCTTCTTCAGTTCTGGATTTGGAAATCATGTCGTCCACGTAAACCTCAATCTCTTCATGAATCATATCGTGAAAGAGGGTTACCAGGGCACGTTGATATGTTGCCCCTGCATTCTTCAAGCTGAAGGGCATTACTTTGTAGCAGTAAGTTCCCCAGAGGGTGATGAAAGTTGTCTTCTCCATATCTTCTAGCGACATTTGTATCTGATTATACCAGGAGAACCCATCCATGAAGGAAAAGACGGAAAACTGAGTTGTATTATCAACCAAAACGTCAATATGAGGCAAAGGGAAGTCATCCTCCGGACTCGCTCTATTGAGGTCTCGGTAATCTACACACATTCTAACTTTACCATCTTTCTTCGGAACGGAAACAATGTTAGCAACCTGTGGATACTCAGAAATGGCCAAAAAGCCAACGTCGAACTGCTTCTTAACCTCTTCCTTGATCTTGAGTGCCATGTCGGGTCTAGTCCTTCTGAGATTTTGCTTGACGGGAGGACATTCAGGCTTGAGTGGCAAGTGATGTTCAACAATGCTGGTGTCTAACCCTGGTATATCTTGGTATGACCAAGCGAAGACGTCAACATACTCGCGCAATAACTCTACCAACTCGGAGTGTACATGTTTGGCAAGAGACACCCCAACTTTTACTTCTTTCTTATTGGTTTCAGAACCCAAATTAATGACATCCACTAGTTCTTTGTATGGTTGAATCTATTTTTCTCCGTGCTCAAGGAGTCATGCTAGTTTAGATGGTAATTCACAATCTTCCTTACTGTCGTTTTCAGCTTGGTTGATTGGGAATCCAGATTTACAGTTGATTCTTGCCATATTGTAATCAATAGTTTTGTTTTCTCTACATTTGATGAGCTTATTTTAGTATGCTTTTTGAGAAAGTAGAAAAAAGAAAAATAAATCTTTCGCCATTTCGTTGTTTTAGTGAAAAAGTAAAATAACTGAAAGAAGAGGGAATACAAGTTTTGCATGCAAAAGTATTTTTTATTTATTCATATAATACTTTTAAACATGGAGGCCCTTACAAGCTATCCTCTCGTCTCAGGCGAGGACGAGGGATTGAGAAAACAAAATGCATTATGTTTTTTCGAGTATACTATGGGAATCACGGTAGCCGTCAAATTGAGAAGCTTGAACCCTGGAGAACATCTACGTATGAGGCTAGGTATCTCTGGTTTGCTGCCGCTAGATTCTCCAATGACTGCCAAGGTATGGTCATTTTGAAAGTCGGCGCTGCTGAACTTGACCGGGTTGAACTCCTTCTTCTTTGGGCCCACCCTGCATGCTGTTGGGTGATAACTGATACCAAATCTGTCGCATTTTTCTGCCACGTCAACAACTTTACCCCAACTAGGAAGTGGTCTTTTCTCCAACGTCTTCTTGGCACTTCTTACTGAGGATAGAACGGTAGCAGATGATTGGTCACGATTGGCGGTAGCGAAACAGACTTCTTCAAATTCTAAATAGTGGAGCGGAATCTCAACAATCCCTTTATATGTCCCGACATATCTGAATGACGAGAGTTCGCTAACCAATATATCTTATTCACCACATACAATTACCATTTTATCATCAATTAAGAATTTCAACCTTTGGTGCAACGTAGAGGTGACTGGCCCAGCGACATGAATCCACGACCTGCCCAACAAACAACTACAAGCCGGGTTAATATCCATGACTTGGAAGGTAATGCTGAAATGGTGAGGTCCAACACAGATGGGTAGATCGACTTCCCTAATAACCTGTCTTCGGGAACCATCAAAATCTCAGACAATCGGTGCACTGGTCCTCATCTCGGGCCCTTTAAACTGCAATTGGATTAATATGGATTTTGGCAATACATTAAGCGAAGAACTAATGTCAACTAGGACTCGAGATAAAAGAGAGTTTGTGCACATGACCGAAATGTGTAGTGCTTTATTGTGGGCATTTCCCTCAGGAGGTAGTTCTGCTTCGTTAAATCCCAAATACCTACTGGCAATGATATTAGCGACCATGTCGTCAAACTGATCGAACGTGATATCTTGCATCACATGAGAGGTATTCAGAACTTTCAACAATGCTTTGTGGTGAGCCTCATAACTCAATAGCAAAGACAAAGTGGATATTTTGGAAGGGGTCTGGTTCAACTGGTCGACGATTTTGAAGTCACTCTTTTTGATCAATTTGAGGAATTATTGGCTTTCCTCAAAAGTGATGCTCTTCTTGTGATCTTCAACTTGCTCATTTTCAACCATCGGCCCTTTACCCTTAGACACTTTTGATTCTGCAACTTTGTTTCGAATAACATTCGTAGGCATTGGAACAGTTATCATGTTCAGTGTGGCAGGTACAGTTGCCCCTGCCTACGAAGTCGGAGTAGGAATGACCTTCTCCTTAGGCAGGATAAATGTGGGTGATGGAGACACCCTATGAGTGTATTTTGGATCAAATACACGACCACTGCGAGTCATGCCTCCCACTCCAGCAATGTTGACAATCTCAGTGTCAAGAATGCAAATTTCCTTTCCCCCTAAATACATTGTTGTCTCATAGTTCCGAGGCACTGCCTTGGTGTTCTGATACGGAAACAGACTAGGAACATGGAAATGAATTGGTTGAATCCTCTTGGGAGGAGCTTCGACCTTATTCTTTCTGTACACAATGGTTATTGGTTCAATTACTACAACTTCCTCTACTGTATCAAACCTTGATTCATCAACTCTTGTACATAACACCTTAACTTGTCGCAACTGTCTGGATCATACCTACATACTGTGCAACCATCATGTATACCTGCTAGAAATCCAAACTGCTCAAGTCTATTCAATATAACTGACAGTGGAGTCTTTACGTTGTCGGCTTTCAGTACGGATTCAATTGCTTCTTCTTCGACTACGACGTTAACTGCTAAACCACCATTTTTGGCAGGGGATTCGTCTTCACGTTGTGTTTTTCCTTGGAAAAGGACATTATTTCTTGATCAATTAACTCTTGAATCCTCTTCTTGAGAGCCCAGCAATCCTCTGTGGAGTGTTCTATATACCCTGCGTGGAAGGCGCATGAGGCATTAGGGTTATGATTAAGATGAAAGGGAGAAGAGGCTGCTGGGAGTTCCCTTAGTACAATAGCCCCTACATGGATCAAATATGGCACCAGATCTGCATACGGTACCAGAATCTTGTCAATTGGGGACGATTACCAAAACTGTTTATGTTATTCTGGCCTCGACCCTGTCCTTTGTTGTCACGATTGTATTGTTGATTTTGATTTCTCTGAGTAGGCGTTGATTGTTGATTACCTTTCTGCGGTTGATACTGACACGGTGGTTGTTGATACTAAGTTATGGCAACATACAGATACAGATAGTACGGCATAGGAGTCATCAGAAACTGATATTGGGGGCGGGCACTTTCTGTCACGGTATTTGCTTCCCCCTCATTCTTCTTTGTGAATCCCTCATGCGACCTCTTGTTCGTTTTCTACAGAGTGGACGTATATGTGATTTTCCCTGATTTCAGCCCATTCTCTATGCGTTCACCGATAGTTACCATATCTACAAAGTTTGTAGACAGACTTCTAATCATCTTCTCGTAATACAACCCTTTGAGCGTACCCATGAGGATATCTACCAGTTCATTATCAGACAGTGTTGGTCGGACCCTGGACGCCATCTCGCGCCAACGCTGAGCATACTCTTTAAAGGTTTCATTAGATATATGCGCTTGATTCTGTAACTGAAGCCTTGTTGGAGCCATATCAAGGTTGTATTTATACTATTTCAGGAAAGCCTCAAATAAGTCCCTCCATGACCAGATCTTTGTGCGTTCCAAACTCATGTACCAGTCCAGAGAAGCTCCAGACAGACTGTCCTGGAAGCAATGGATCAACAAGTTATCATTGTCGATATACGACGCCATCTTCCTGTAGTACATGGTGATATGACTGCGAGAATATCTTAGACCTTTGTATTTCAAGAGGTCTGGCACCTTGAACTTTTGCGAAAGCACCACATTCGGAACTAAGCACGGATCTCGAGCATCGATACCAAAAGATTAGAAACCCTCAATAGCCCTTATTATATCGTCCATCAGCTGATAATCCGCAGGTCTGGCTGGATCAACAACGGGAAGAGTGACCTGACTGGCTGGTCGATAGGTCTTAGGAGCTATCACATGAGCAGGCACATTTTGTGGAGCAAATAACATTTGTGGCGGGTATAAGAAACCAGAAGGTATTGTCTGAGCGATATGCACCATGTGAGGATACTATTCTCCAGCCTGAGCATTAGGAGCCTGAGGTGCCCCTGTCTACATATACTGGAGCGCATGATTGACGGGTGTGTAGGTCAGCATGGGCACGGAGGTTTCCCCAGGGTAACTGAATGAAACAACCTGATTGGTGCTCACAGGTTGAGCAACTTGAGTAAGAATCTGAAAGTGGAGGCACAGGCCTCGGTATTCACCTTCAGCGTCAGGAGTTTCGTTGGGGACCTGACCTTGATTGTCCTCGGGGTTGGCAACATTAATCGGAGGAGTCTGAACAATAGGTGTACCCCACGAGAAAGCAGGGTTTCCAGCAGCAGCAGGGGCGGTAAGAGTCGAATGAGGGAAGAAGGCACCCCCATTGGCAAAGTGAGCAGCAAAATTTTGGGGCATTCCCCAAGGATAGGCAACAATAAGCCTATTCATGTCAGCAGGGGCCACTTGACGGTTTTCAGCGGTTGGTACTACAGTCTCCACCAAAGTTTCGATGGTAGCACCAACAGCAGTAGCAGGATTGGTCACCCTAGCAGCACGGGTGACGTTGTCATCAGAAGGGTTAGCAGAGGCAGGAGCCCTCTGAGTCTGGAGGAGTTCCAAGATGGCCTTCATGTTCCCTTAGAAGAGGTTCATTCTGCCCTGGACTTGGGCGAAGGATTCGCGGACAGCAGCGTTGTCAGCTTCAAAGTCAGCCATGATCTTTGATTTGTTTCCACGAGTGAAATAGTGATGACGAGTCGCCATTTTGGTTGTGGAAAGACGGAGACAGTAAGCATTTTATTTTATGGAAGCTCGTGACAGATAAATGCGTGAATGCATGCATGTATGAAAAAAATTGATATGTGAATATTTATTTATACTATATTCATTTTTGTAAAGGAAGAAATTTCCAAGGAATCCTTGAGTTTATTTATCGACATAAGCAAATACAAAGCATAGACAGTTTGTGAAGCCAATAACCAAGAAGCTCTTTTATTCATGTATCAAGAAAGTATAATACAAGTACATATAAATAAGCTACCCACTGGGCTACAAGAGTCTCAACGTCAATCCTATCAGATATCAACCTAGCAACAAGAGTGAAATACAAATCAAGCCCAAAGGGCATTGCCTAGAAACATCTTGACAACAACTCCTTATAACAAATCTGAGAATTCGGGGACGGGCATGCGCTCCCTTCTCCCAACATCATGCTTCTCACAGATGCTTCCTTCTGGTTGGGGAGATTTTCAAGATGTCCATTGTGTTTCTTCGAACGATCATTCTCTTGTGGGAGTAGGTTGGTGTCTTCCAGGTTCTTGCGAGATTGCTCTTTTAGCTCACGGATCTCCTCAAGTCTTTGGTTTAGCTCATACTAATTCTGGTGAAGAGTGATCTCTAACTGCTTGGTGCAGTTTTGCTCATCCTTCAGCCCTTTCTTGCAAGCTTTCAGCTGGTCTCGATGTTTCTTGGTCTGTTCTCTGTAATTAAGCTCTGCTTTGCTAGTATAGTATTGAGTCTCGGCTAATTGTTTCTTCTTTGCTGTCAAACTAGCATAAGTTCCCTTGAGTGTATCTCCCACCTTTATTCTTTTGAATACCTCAGTATGCACTTCGTCATCTGCTTGACGCACCCTAACTCTTTTCTGATTCAAGTTGAACTTCAAAGTTTCTTTCTCCAAGGAGATCTTACCAAGTCTAGATTTGAGATCAACGTCCTCTTTCTCTAGGTCCTTGATAACTCTTTTCAGCTCGTCGACCTCAGAAGTTTGATGGATTACTGGTTTATGAGGCTTGATGCTCATGTATGGTTCAGACGAAAATGGCAGCAAAATCTCATTAACCCTGTCTTTTGCCCATTTGGTGTAAGCTTCCTTGGCAATGCAATTCTTCTTACTGTCATACGGTGAACTGACTTGGGGTGTTTTGCTTTTTATCGCAATGTCGCGGATAGCAAGAGTCGCCACCGACTTTTCTTTTATCCAATAAGGAAAGGTGGAAAAGAACAGGAAAGACCTCAATAGATTTTGGGTTCGGGAGGTACATTATACAAAGGGAAGGTGTTAGCACCCTTTGTATCCATGGTTATCCATGGGCTCTTAATTACTGGATCACTTATATTTTTGTCTGAAAAGTGTCGGTGAATTGCTTAAAAAATGTTTGAAAGAGAGTTTAACTTTGTAATGATTCTCGTATGAATGTATACAAAGTATTTATCTCATTTGATTTTGAAGATGGTTTAGAAAAATATAACTCGGTAATGATTCTAGTATGAATGTATACCAAGTGGTGATTTTCTAGGGTTTGTAAAGTGTAAAGTGTGAGGGGTGGAAAATGTTTTAGGTTATGATCCAGTAATTGAGAGTTATACCTTCCTGAGGTCGTTATGGGCATTTCCTATCCTTATGAGGGTAAAACTGTCCTTACTATTGAGAAGTAAGTAGTTTTATCCTTTGGATGTAAAAGGGTCATCGTAGGGTCATCGATTGGTCATTGAAGGCAACAGTTGTAAGGATACCTTAGCATTCGAAGGGACGATCATCATTTAACCGTAGGCTACACCGAAGGGTCATCGAGGGACAAAATCATATATTCGAAGGCAACATCCGAGGGACTATGATTTATTTTAAAAGGACATGATGATTTAATCGAAGGGTCTTTGCTAAGGGTATCCCCACATTCGCGGGACATGACCGTAATACCGTAATATCATAAGGCAAAAGAGAGGTCCAAGATCACTTATTTAAAGGTCATATTTTAAAGTCACTTAAGTAATTAAGTCCATACTAAAATCAATACATTAAAATTAATACATTAAAATTAATACATTAAAATTAACACATTAAAATTAATTAAGCAATTTAGGGTGAGTCTCCCCAAGGGTATCCCACAAATAAAGTGGAAGACCTAAACGGCGATCTTTTTTCTGGGACATATGAACCTTTGCAAAATTCAACAAACGGGTTAGCATACCAAATCCGGGTGCAATCGAGGATTACACCGTAAAAGAAAAACAGCAGCAAGAAAACAGTGTATAATTGACATAGAATCGACCAGATACGCATCAGACATAACAAACAAAATATTGGCGGCTGCCCTTGTTCGCCTCTGCTTCGCCTAGCGAAGGTCTAGCGAACACTCGCTGCGTGCTCGCTTAGCGATGTGCTAGCGAGCGGCTGCGGGTTTTGAATTTCAGAACAGTATGACTTCAACCTGCGGCATGGCTTATGGCATCCAACACATAATTATATGGTTCAGCATTCACAATATCCAGGCACACTTAAATTCACATGCAAAACCTCAAATATGTTTATGAATTCAATTATATTATCACATGCAAGTTAAGAACATAAAGCGGTATCACATGCAAATTAAGAAAATAACACGATAATAGTAATGCAAACCTGTTTGCAATCGAATTGCAACCTTGAATTGGCGAGCCGGATCGAGTTGGGCGGCGGTAGCTTCGGGGCGGAGAAGCGGCCTTCAGGGTTTCTGCACTCGGAGTAGCCTCCAGGGTTTCTGTGCCAGGGTTTTCGTCCCTCTTCCTCCGTTTTTCGTTCTCCTTTTCATTACTGAAGTGCTGGTATTTATAATGCCCTTTTTCATGACCTAATGGGCTCAGAATGAAGCCCGAAATTTTTGTTGTCTGTCAGCCTCGCTAGGCGAGCTGGTAGCGAACGTTTGCTTCGCTAGGCGAGCGTGTAGCGAACGTTCGCTAGGCGAGCGTGTAGCGAACGTAACGTTCGCTAGGCGAGCGTGTAGCGAACAGGCCAGTTTTGGGCCATTTTCTGGATTGGGCCATTCGTGGGCTGGGCCTTCGTTCCTTTGAGATCAGTGTCATAAAAATGAGTCGGAGTGCCCTGAAAAATGTCTTGAAATATTAATGGGCAAATTTTGGGGTATGACAGTTGCCCCTGTTCAATATTCTTGAACCGAGAGAGTAGAATGGTATGTGCACCATTCGTGGTCTGGAGGTGGAAGATTATTGAACACTAGAATGCCTCGAAAATTTGCGCTTGTCAATTGGTCTTGATGGAGATGGGCTTAAAGATGCCATCCAGGAAGTTTGATGATGGGAGCTTCAGATTGTGTCGTACGTTAGACGATATCTGAAGACATGGGTGTCATACCGGGTCATACGCTAGGCCGTATAGTGAGTCATCCATTATGCTGTCGACTTCGCTGGGGAGTCAGAGTATGCTATATACTGCTGGGGATAAGGGATCAGAATGGATCGTACGTTAGACCGTGTCTGAATACCAGAGTGAGTTGTTCATTAGGCGGATGACTTTGCCGGGGATGAAAGATCAGAATGGATCGTACGCCAGATCGCATCTGAGCTGCAGAATGAGTCGTCCGTTAGGCTGAATCTGCTGAAAAGGGAGTAGTCGTGTACTAGACTACCATTCAGAAATGTACCTGTCCGAAGGTAGCATCTGAGTAAGGGAGTAGTCGTGTACTAGACTACCATTCAGAAATGTACCTGTCCGAAGGTAGCATCTGAGTAAGGGAGTAGTCGTATACTAGACTACCATTCAGGAATGTACCTGTCCGAAGGTAGCACCTGAGCAAGGGAGTAGCCGTATACCAGACTACCATTCAGAAATGTACCTGTCCGAAGGTAGCATCTGAGTAAGGGAGTAGTCGTATACTAGACTACCATTCAGGAATGTACCTGTCCGAAGGTAGCACCTGAGCAAGGGAGTAGCCGTATACCAGACTACCATTCAGGAATGTACCTGTCCGAAGGTAGCACCTGAGCAAGGGAGTAGCCGTATACCAGACTACCATTCAGGAATGTACCTGTCCGAAGGTAGCACCTGAGCAAGGGAGTAGCCGTATACCAGACTACCATTCAGGAATGTACCTGTCCGAAGGTAGCACCTGAGCAAGGGAGTAGCCGTATACTATACTACTATTCAGAAACGTACCTGTCCGAAGGTAGCATCTGAGGAGATGAAGGTCTAACTTGGTCGTACATTAGACTGTATTCGGGTAGAATCCGAGGACTTGACGGTCTAACTTGGTCGTACATTAGACTGTCACTGAGCAGAATCTGGCTTGAAGGTCTAACTTGGTCGTACATTAGACTGTCTTGGAGTTGTTGAAGGTCAGAGCGGATCATACGTTAGATCGTATCTGAGTTGTTGAAGGTCAGAGCGGATCATACGTTAGATCGTATCTGAGTTGTTGAAGGTCAGATGTTGAGCTGAATCAGGATGAACCGTACGCTAGGCTATATCTGATAGTATTTGTGTATGCTGTATTTGCAATGAATATCTGGGATGGGCTTATAGATGCCATCGTTGGGAGGATGTCAGAATGAATGTTGACAGAAGGATAATCAGCCTGAAAAAATAAAGTTAGTTTCATGCAATGTCATGATGCATGAGATGCAAATGTTGTATGCATGCGTGTGCTGTGAAATGATGTGATGGGTGAATTATGCATCTGGAATAAATGCGAGCATTGTATGCATGCATATGTCATGAAATGATGTAATGCATATGATGCGGAATGAAAACTGTATGTAAGTATGTGATGTGAAATGATGTAATGAGTGCACTATGCGTCTGAAATGTTCTTCCAGGGGACTCTACTGGGGAAATAAATCTCAGTCTGCTGGTCGGAGATAGTTATAGGGAAGACCCTCCCTTAACTGGGGGATTTGACTTCTGTCTGATGGTAGAAACACTTGACAGAGCCTGGCTGGGGACAGAAAAGATGACCCATTTGTCTAGTAATGCCACTCTCTTCTGGGAAATAATTGACGTTGCCGGGGAATAGGATTAGCAACGGATTCATTGGAAAGCATGGTTAGACCTTTTCCTTGGTCCTGAAGTCTCGTAGTAATTGCAATTTCCATTTTAGGCATGTATTTTTGATAAACATTGATCATGTTCAAATGCACATATCAATTCAAATTAAATCAATGGACGTTTACGCAAACAAAACAGAGAAATAAAACCACCACATTTTTCGAAATGAAATTGCATTGATTCTGAAAGAGGGCCTATAAATAGGCAAGTGAGTACAAGGAGACAGAAATCCTAGTAAGAGGAAATTGTCAAGAAAGCAAAGAGAAAACTATGCAGAAGAAGTCCTATTGATTTTAATTCCACTACTGTCATCATGTCTTCAAGCATCTCATCTTCTGCTGTCGGATAGAGGTGATTGGCTTGTTCAGTCCCTTGAACTTGGTTGAAGCTGACAGAGAACGGGACATAGTCATACGCTTGAATCCCTAATTTTTGCCTGGACCGCCTTTTCAGGTTTTCAGTCCACCAGGATACCCGTTTTTGCCCAAGCCGCCTTTTCAGGTTTTCGACTTGCCGGGTGTACATTTTTATATATTTATCCCTAATTTTTGCCCGAACCCTTTTGGTTCGCCGGGATGCCCTTACTTTTGCCTAGGTACGTCGACCTAGCGGGTCTCTTTTATGCGTAGTATTTTTTGACTATGTCTGCGTTCACGGGATGCGGAACATCTTCGCCATCCATTGTAGCAAGTATCATGGCTCCACCAGAGAATATCTTCTTAACCACACACGGCCCTTCGTATGTGGGAGTCCATTTGCCCCTGGGATCACTTTGTGGTAGAATGATACGCTTGATCACCAAGTCGCCAATTTGACATACCTGTCTCTTGACCTTTTTGTTAAATGCCTGGATCATGCGCTTCTGATATATCTGCCTATGACAAACAGTCGCGAGTCTCTTCAATCAAATTTATCTGATCGAGTCGAGTCTGAATCCATTCATCCTCGCTTAAACCCGCCTCTTTCATGATCCTTAGAGAGGGAATCTGGACTTCCACTGGTAAGACGGCTTCCGTTCCGTAGACTAAAGAGAAAGGAGTTGCCCCTGTCGAAGTGCGTACTGAAGTGCGATAACCATGGAGAGCAAATGGTAACATCTCGTGCCAGTCTTTGTACGTTACTGTCATCTTTTGTATGATCTTCTTAATGTTCTTATTAGCAGCCTCCACGGCGCCATTCATCTTTGGCCGGTACGGAGAAGAGTTATGGTGCTTAATTTTGAACTGCGTGCAGAGTTCAGTAATCATCTTGTTGTTCAAATTAGTACCATTGTCAGTGATAATCCTTTCAGGGATGCCGTATCGACAAATAAGGCTATTCTTGACGAACCGTGCCACCACATTCTTGGTGACAGAAGCGAATGAGGCTGCCTCTACCCACTTGGTGAAGTAATCAATAGCGACGAGAATGAAGCGATGTCCATTAGAAGCCGTAGGTTTAATCTCCCCGATCATATCGATGCCCCACATTGCAAAGGGCCAAGGAGCTGTCAGCACGTTCATTGGAGCAGGAGGCACATGTACTTTGTCCGCATAGATCTGACACTTGTGACAGGTTCTGGAGTGATGGTGGCAATCAGCTTCCATGGTAGACCAATAATACCCTGACCTCAGAATCTTCTTGGCCATTGTATGTCCATTAGAATGAGTCCCAAAAATACCGTCATGCATGTCTTCCATAATCTTTTCTGCTTCCTTTTTATCCACACAGCGAAGCAGAGTCAAGTCATGATTACGTTTGTATAACACTCCATTACTCAGAAAGAATTTAGCGGAGAACTTCCTCAGGAATTTTCTGTCATTGATGGATGCCCCTTCAGGGTATTCCTGAGCTTCTAAGTATCTTTTTACGTCGTGGAACCAAGGTTTTTCCCGTACTCTCTCAGTGTTAAGTTCATAACAGTATGCCGGTTCATCTAGTCGCTCAATGGTAATCCTGGGAGCTTCACCGTCCCATCTGACTCTGAACATAGATGCCATGGTAGCTAATGCGTCTGCCAACTGATTCTCTTCTCGTGGAATATGTTCAAATGTAATCTCTTCAAAGTATGGAAGTAATGTCATTACCTGCTCTCGATAAGGGATGAGATTTGGATGTTTAGTATCCCATTCTCCTTTGATCTGACTGATTACCAAGGCCGAATCTCCGTACACACTCAAAAACTTGATTCGCCAATCTATAGCAGCTTTGAGTCCAAAAATACATGCTTCATACTCAGCCATATTATTGGTACAATGAAAACATAGTCTAGCTGTGAAAGGCGTATGGTAACCCTCGGGAGAAATGAGTACAACCCCAACACCATGGCCCAATGCATTAGAAGATCCATCAAAGACCATAGTCCATCGGGATCCCCCTTCGGATCCCTCATCTGGTTTAGGTTTTTCGTAATCCGTAACAAGCATGACATCCTCATCTGGGAACTCAAAATTCATAGATTGGTAATCGTCCACCGCTTGATGAGCCAAATGATCAGCTAGCACGCTTCCTTTGATGGCTTTCTGGGTAGTATACTGGATGTCGTACTCTGTTAAGATCATCTGCCATCTCGCTATTCTTCCGGAGAGGGCAGGCTTCTCGAACATGTATTTGATGGGATCCATCCTAGAAATCAACAAAGTGGTATGATTCAACATATACTGTCTTAGTCGGCGAGCAGCCCAGGCCAAAGCACAACAAGTTCTCTCGAGCAGTGAGTATCTTGTTTCACAGTCGGTGAACTTTTTGCTCAGGTAGTATATGGCATGCTCTTTTCGACCAGACTCGTCATGTTGCCCCAACACGCACCCCATTGAACCTTCCAACACGGTCAAATACATGATTAGAGGTCTTCCTTCAACTGGTGGTATCAGAATCGGAGGTTCCTGGAGGTAGTTCTTGATTTTGTCAAAAGCTTCTTGGCATTCGTCATTCCATATCATCTCTTGATTCTTCCTCAATAATTTGAAGATGGGTTTGCAAGTGGCGGTCAAGTGGGAGATAAATCGGGCAATGTAGTTCAAGCGTCCCAAGAAACCTCTGACCTCTTTCTCCGTACGGGGAACTGGCATTTCTTGAATAGCTCTCACTTTAGCCGGGTCAACCTCAATTCCTTTACCACTGACAATAAAGCCCAAGAGTTTACCGGACCTTACTCCAAAAGTGCATTTGTTCGGATTCAATCTCAACTTGTACTTCTTCAACCTCTCGAACAGTTTGTATAAATGATCGAGATGTTCTTTTTCAGTATGAGATCTGGCTATCATGTCATCCACGTATACTTCTATTTCATGATGAATCATATCATGGAATAAAACCACCATAGCACGCTGGTACGTTGCCCCCGCGTTCTTTAGACCGAATGGCATTACTTTGTAACAGAAGGTGCCCCATTGCGTCACAAACGTAGTTTTCTCCATGTCCTCAAGTGCCATCTTAATCTGGTTATAACCCGAGAAACCATCCATGAAGGAGAATACTTTGTGTTGAGCGGTATTGTCTACCAGAACATCGATGTGTGGGAGTGGAAAGTCATCTTTGGGACTCGCTTTATTCAAATCTCTGTAATCTACGCACATTCGCACCTTACCATCCTTCTTTGGCACTGGCACCACATTAGCAACCCATTGAGGATAAGAAGTAACGGCTAGGAAACCGGCATTGAATTGTTTCATAACCTCGGCTTTGATTTTCTCAGACATTTCAGGACGCATGCGGCGAACCTTTTGCTTGACGGGACGACAGTCTTCCTTCATGGGCAGACGATGCACTACTATGTCAGTATCCAACCCGGGCATGTCTTTATAGGACCAAGCAAAAATCTCCACGTAGTCACGTAACATCTGAATCAATCTTTCTTTGATACTGTTTTCCAATCCTGCTCCTATTCTGACTTCTTTTCTTTCCACTTCAGTACCTAGATTTACGACTTCGAGTGACTCTTCATGCGACTGTATAGTCCTTTCCTCTTGCAGTAATAGTCTGGCAAGCTCTCCAGGGACTTCACAATCTTCCTCACTTCCATCTTCGGCTTGGTAGATCGGATTTTCAAAGTCATAATGAACAGTAGCGGAATTATTATCAATAGGACCCAGAGTGGATACGGATCTGCAATTCGTTATGTGAGTGTGTGTAAGAATGCATAGCTTGTTTGAAAGACGACAGGAAAAATAAAGAGCGCAATATTTGAATGCGAAAAAGGTCCATTGATTTATTGAATATGAATATGCTTATGAAATGACAAAACCCTTAACAAATTAGCTATCGTGCCCCGGGCATAGACACAATGCTATAAGAAGTTCAATTGAAAAATTAAAATTTGCAATACTAAATGGACAATAACAATTACTCCTGACTAAAGGAGATCGGGATAGTGTCTTCAGCCTTCCAATTATTGAGTCCGTCGCCAATTGTTGGGAAGATCCAGCTATCCAGGTCGCAATCATTGTCAGCATCTTTTACAGCATTGATTTGATCTTTGACCACCTTCTCAGAGCTAAATCCCAGACCAGATTTATCAGACTTGTAGGGTATGTTGATCAGTTGACCCCAGCTAGTGCAGCCACCGTCTTCAACCACAGCCTGAGCGTCCTTCAGGGAAACCATGGCAGGAGAAGCTCGAATAACCTCAGGCACAAGGGGAGTCGGCTTAAGGACAGGATTGGGCGGAGGAACCACTTCAAATGACTGAGACGGAGTCTCGAAGAATTCACCATCCATCTCGACATATCTGAAGGTATGCACACTACTGACAATGTATTCTTCTTCCCCACACACAGTGACAATCTTTCCCTCTATTGGATATCTCAGCTTTTGATGGAGAGACGAAGCTACAGCACCTGCCCCATGAATCCAGGGGCGTCCCAGCAAGCAGGAATAGGCGGGGCGAATGTTCATTACATGAAAGGTAGTGTTGAAGACTTGAGGTCCTATCTTGATAGGGAGAACAACTTCACCGTGGACAACACTCTTTGCACCATCGTAAGCACGCACCACAATGTCACTAGGCTTCAATTCAATGCCTTTACAGTCAAGTTTATCGAGCACGACTTTCGGTAGCACATTCAAGGAAGAGCCATTATCGATCAACACATGAGCCAAAGTGATTCCCTTACACTCAATAGAAATATGCAGGGCCTTATTGTGGTTCTTTCCTGCTGGTGTCAGGTCAGCATTGGAAAAGCCTAGGCCATCGTCAACAGTCAGGTTAGCAACATAGTTTTCAAACTGATCGACGGAGGTCTCCTGAGGTACATGGGCCGTCTTCAGGAATTTTATCAAGGCATTGGCATGAGATTCAGAAGATAGCAACAAGGATAACATCGAGATTTTGGAAGGGGTGTGCCCCAACTGTTCTACAACATCAAAACCACTCTTGCGAATGATTTTCAGCACTTCTTCCATTTCTCGTTTGGCAACGTCTTCAGTAGTAGTTTCGATCGGTATCTCTGACTGAGAAGGGTTGACTGGTTCCTTTCCTCGGTTTTCGGGGACTGGAGGCGAGATCTCTGGAGAGAAGATCCTTCCGCTTCGAGTGACTTTACTAGTCCCAACAATGTCATTAGGATTAGCAGAATCACCAACTTGCTTTACGCCATGGATGTAAACATCACCTCCATAGTTCCACGGAATGGCTTTGCTTGAAGAATACGGTACTGGGCCAGGGGCAGTGATGATTAGAGGAGCTACCCTGGGCTCAGCAATAATCTTCACAGGTATTCTGGGAGCAGTAATCTTCACTGGAACCTTGGACCTTGCAATCACAAATACTTCTTCAATAGGGTTTTCCGTCTTAGAAACCCTTTCCAAGAGAATTGTGCGATCGTCCATCAGCCGTTGAATACCATTCTTCAATTTCAAACAGTCCTCGGGCCAGAGTATGCAGAGGTTGCAATCTTCAGTACAACCTGGAAATAAACCAGCTTGCAATAAATTCTTCTTTATGATCGGGAGAGGAGATGTTAAGTCTGCTATAGTAGTGATGAGAGAATCGTCATCGAGAGCATTAACAGCCTTGTCATGATTAGGCATAGGAGCAGTGATGACATTAGGAGTCTCCGGAGGCTCGAACTCAATTTCCCCAGCGTCGATCATGTCCTGAATTTTATTCTTTAACAGCCAACAATCGTTTGTATCATGCCCGGGGCTATCGGAGTGATATGCACACCTGGCATTGGGATTGTAACGAGGCGAAGCAGTGTTGACATTTGCAGGAGGACCTCTGAGAGTGATCAAATTTACCTTCAGCATGCTTTGCAGTGCTTGTGCTAAAGTCATATTGAGCTTGGTAAACTGCCTTCTTGGTCTGTCTTGTCTTTGCTGGAAGTTTTGAGCTGGCGGGGCTGCGATCGTCACTGCTCCAGTGGCATGGTCACCATTTTTCTTATTATGATTCTTTTGACCATACACAGCGTTCGATTCATTCTTCCCATGATAGGACTTCTTACTGCTTGTAGAAGTAGCTGCCGGTAACTTTCCACTTCGGATGCCGCTCTCCACCCGTTCACCTGTCAGTATAAGTTCAGTGAAACCTGATGAAGAACTCCCCAGTAGGTGGCTGTAGAATGGGCCAGTCAGGGTACCCATGAATAGGTCTACTAATTCTCGGTCAGTCATAGGGGGTTTGACCCTGCCAGCCAAATCTCTCCATTTCTGAGCATACTCTTTGAAGCTTTCTTTAGATCCCATAGCCATATTCTGCAACTGTAGCTGAGTAGGCGCTAGCTCAGAATTGTACTGGTACTGCTTATAGAAAGCCGTTGCTAAATCAGTCCAGGTGCGGATGTCAGAGCTCTCGAGCTGATAATACCATTCCAACTGAGTGCCAGACAGACTTTCTTGGAAGAAATGGATCCATAGTTTCTTATCAGTGGTATGCGGCTGGATCTTTCTCACATAAGCCCTTAAATGCATCTGAGGACAGGATGCACCATCGTACTTAGTGAAAGTGGGGATTTTGAATTTGCGGGGAATGGTCACATCGGAGACCAGGCCCAAACTTTCGAAATCTAGACCAGGCGCCTTCTGACCCTCCATGGCTAGCATGCGTTCTTCCAGCAACTTGTACTTATCATCTCTCGGAGAGTATTGTTCATTTTCATAGTTCTCATCGTCATCCTCAGGGTTGGAGAAATCAGCGTTCTCTTCCTCTGAGTCATTCTCCGCCCCCTCCTCTGGACCATTCGGGATTCCAAATTTGATTCCCGTAGCCTGTCCTTTACGCCTTCTTCCTGGGTTAATGAAACTCACAGCTTTCTTGTCTTTCTTCTTTTCGACCAAAAGAGCCTTCAGTTCCTCCTGCCCCTTGGATAAGCTTAGCATCATCTCCTTGAATTGAGCATTCTGAGTCTGGAGATCTTTGACAGTTTGTTCAAGATCCATTTTTCTGTTTAAGAGGCAAACCGTGAGAATATGGTCCTTTGGAATACCTGTTATGCAATGTTATGTTATGCGATGCAATGCACGAAATGTTTTCAAGGACTTTTGGAATTTAACTTTGCGTAAATCACCAGCAAGGGAGAAATGTTTATTGCTAAATTTTTTTGATCAATGTTCATTACAAAAGGCATAATAATAAAATACAATGAAAGCTCAAGTCTCCCAAGGGCGACTTCTTTTTGGGCGAAGATATGCATTGAGTCTTCGTTCCTCGTTAAGCTGACTGGTGAGCTCTAGTACTTTCTTCCTTTCTGCATTGAACTGAGCTTCGAAAGTATCTCTCTCCTCTCTCAACTGGGTCCAGGATCTTTTCAATTCCTCAACATCAGTAGGCATATCTGGATAAGGAATGATCTGGGAAGTACCTCCTTCGACCTCTGATTCAACAATCAATAGTCCGACTGCAAGATATGGCATGACAAGTTCGCGAGCTCTGGCGCGTACCCATCTGAGATAAGGCTCCATAGGAATAGAATTTTTCTTTCCTAAATTGCTTCTTTTCACCATGCCCCAAGCTCGTACAAACCTTTGGCGGAGACCTTGAGAGTCATTGTCATAGTCAAACACTATACCTTGAATAATCATTTCATGCGGACCATCCCTTCGAGCATACCCAAACTGACGTAGGGCTAAGGTAGGATTATGAGTAATACCTCCTCTTATCCCCATGAGGGGTACATTAGGGAATTCTCCACAACGGTCGATGATGATAACATTTTCTCTGAGGTTAGAACACCAACGGATGTCTAAATGGGAGAGTGCCATTATCCTTTGGGACCATTTTAGATTTTGATCATTCTTCAAGATTGATTGAGGAAGGTGCGAAATAAACCACCTAGACAACAAAGGTACGCAGCACATGAGAGTCCCTTGCTTCTTCATAGTACGAGTGTGAAGGGAATGCAAGATGTCTCCAAGCAAGGTAGGCACAGGGTTATGAGTGAGGAATATCTGAATAGCATTCATGTCTATGAATTGGTCCGGATTAGGGAATAGCACCAAACCATAGATGAGCAATGCTAGAACATCTTCAAAAGCATGGACATTCATAACTTTTAGGAATTCTCGGGCCTTACTTATCAGAAATTTGGCAAGCAAACCTTTCATTCCACTTCTCGTTACCCAATTGGTCTCAATGTCAGGCTTTGTCATGTGTAAAGCTGCGGCAACTTCTTCAGACTTCGGAATCTTTTCCAGACCACTGAAAGGTATTTGATCAAGGATAGGTATCCCAAGCAGCTGGGAGAATTCTTCTAATGTGGGTACCAACTGATAATCTGGGAAAGTGAAGCAATGATGTTTAGGATCGAAGAACTGGAATAGGACTCTCATCATATCTTCCTTGAAACCAGTGGTAACTAAGTTGAGAAGATGACCATGTTTCTTGTTGAACTGAGCATGATCGGGGAGTTCTGACACCAAATCCTTGAGTTGAGGAGAGATTGCTACAAGATTGATCCGGATAGTCTTCCTGGAAGCCATAACCTGCTCACCTGTGCAAAGCTAAATTCCTAAGTCCTTGAAATGGTTAGTATGATGTCATGATGTCATGATGTTATGATGTTATGATGTTATGCAAGCGCAAGCATGTCACACAACAATTATTCCTAGGTTTTAAGGCTTGCATGAGTTCCATAGGTAAGTACCCTCCCCACTGAAGTTTGGTTGGTTCAACCTGTCCTAGAATAGTAACCGGGTTCTAGAAGGATCTCAGATCATCGACCTTTCTTTAAGTCCACTTCAGTGCAACGCCAAGTGGTTGACCGAAGCTTCCCTAAAGTCCAATCTCAAAGAGTGTAGTATCGAGTATCAACCAACCTCAGTCGGAACCGAAGCCAGTTATCTCACTACTTTCTAATGGCTAGGATGAGTCAATTAGGGTTCTAAAGGTCTGGTTAATGCTTTGATGACACCACGCGGAAGCCAAATTTTTCCTTAAATAACATGAGGACCATCAGGACAACCAAAGTGTCACATTAACCGTAGCTATCATTTTGACCATTCCAGTATACGCCGGATAGTCGCGATGATCTATTGCTACTTACCTAAGGTACACTAGATCCGGGTGTAGGATCTTTCACTCAAAGCCCCCTTAAAAGAAGGAATAATAAAACATAAATGATTTTTTTTTTTTAAGATGGACCTCTCTTTGTAATCGTCCCCAGCAGAGTCGCCAGTTCTGTCATACGGTGAACTGACTTGGGGTGTTTTGCTTTTTATCGCAATGTCGCGGATAGCAAGAGTCGCCACCGACTTTTCTTTTATCCAATAAGGAAAGGTGGAAAAGAACAGGAAAGACCTCAATAGATTTTGGGTTCGGGAGGTACATTATACAAAGGGAAGGTGTTAGCACCCTTTGTATCCATGGTTATCCATGGGCTCTTAATTACTGGATCACTTATATTTTTGTCTGAAAAGTGTCGGTGAATTGCTTAAAAAATGTTTGAAAGAGAGTTTAACTTTGTAATGATTCTCGTATGAATGTATACAAAGTATTTATCTCATTTGATTTTGAAGATGGTTTAGAAAAATATAACTCGGTAATGATTCTAGTATGAATGTATACCAAGTGGTGATTTTCTAGGGTTTGTAAAGTGTAAAGTGTGAGGGGTGGAAAATGTTTTAGGTTATGATCCAGTAATTGAGAGTTATACCTTCCTGAGGTCGTTATGGGCATTTCCTATCCTTATGAGGGTAAAACTGTCCTTACTATTGAGAAGTAAGTAGTTTTATCCTTTGGATGTAAAAGGGTCATCGTAGGGTCATCGATTGGTCATTGAAGGCAACAGTTGTAAGGATACCTTAGCATTCGAAGGGACGATCATCATTTAACCGTAGGCTACACCGAAGGGTCATCGAGGGACAAAATCATATATTCGAAGGCAACATCCGAGGGACTATGATTTATTTTAAAAGGACATGATGATTTAATCGAAGGGTCTTTGCTAAGGGTATCCCCACATTCGCGGGACATGACCGTAATACCGTAATATCATAAGGCAAAAGAGAGGTCCAAGATCACTTATTTAAAGGTCATATTTTAAAGTCACTTAAGTAATTAAGTCCATACTAAAATCAATACATTAAAATTAATACATTAAAATTAATACATTAAAATTAACACATTAAAATTAATTAAGCAATTTAGGGTGAGTCTCCCCAAGGGTATCCCACAAATAAAGTGGAAGACCTAAACGGCGATCTTTTTTCTGGGACATGTCATACCCCTATTTTGACCCTGAATTTTTTTATTTTTGATTGGCACTTGGCCTACAGTTCATTTGCATACATTCATTCCCAACTCCATATTTTTGTTGCACATTGACCATTGTCTATGCCTTTTCGATCATGGTGCTTTTGACTATAAAATGGATTTTAATCATTTGACTTTTGAATTTTTCAATTTTTGATTTTAATTTCAAATTAAGTTTAATTCCCAAATTTCAATTTAATTTTAATTGTTATTTTTTACTAATGATTCAAAACTCTAATTGATTTTAATTTTCAAATAGATGTTAGAATTGATATCAAAAGTAATTTTAACAAATTATTGGATTAATTTGATTTTAATTGGGTTTTCTACTGATTTTTTATTATTATTTAAATTGATATTTAAATTAGTCTTGGAGTATTTCTAAAAAAAAATCCATTTTTATATCCATAGTACATTTCAAAATCAAAATGGCATTACAACATTTTCATGAATTACAAAGTCATCTTCCAAAGGACAAACAATTCCATTTCCATATCAATGCATTGCTAGAATTTATCCATGAGAATGAGCATTGATACTAAAATGTGACATTACATGTTGTTCTTACAAAAAGGTCCTAATCCTACACTAGCTTTTATGCTACATGACATGTTCCAAATACTACACTTCATGATTATCGAACCATCCATTTCCTCGCTTCGTCAACGCAGGTTGCACCTTTCTTCTACCGGAAAGCCTCTAATTGTTCAAGCTGCATATAGTGATGGTGGAAGGGGCAACAATGCTAGCGTCTTTGTTGGCAGCTTTATCTTGGGAGGATTTAATCGTTGGAACTCCTGGATGTGCGTATGCACCTCAGATCAACAATGCTATAGCTGGAACTGACAGGAAGGAGTTAATGAAAAAAAAACTGCCGAAGTTTACATATGATGAAGAAAAGGCTTTAGAGAAAACAAGGAAAGTATTGTCTAATAAGATTGAACAATTGAACTCTGCTATAAATGAAATTTCTTCCTAGTTTCGGTCAGGGGATAACCTAAATAGGGAAGCCGTGAACTCTGATGAAGTTGAAGCTGTCTAATGAGAGACTGTTGCTTTGCCAAAAATATCGTTGGTTTATTGCTGCCGTGGCTCACGCACATGTTCTTCAAGAGGGGTCTGTTACAGGACGTGCAGCGGACGTCGTTGTTGCAGCAAACACGGCTGCTGAAGTGGCATTGAGGCTTGTTAGGCCTGGAAAGAAGAACCAAGACTGCATAAATCAATACCTGCAGAACATATGATACATACTACATCAGAACCATAACCAAAATACATCAGGATCACAAACCTTTTCAGATATTGACCTGCTACAATAAGGCTGCAATCATCATGCACATTCAACAAGTCAGGGCTACTGCTAGAATCTTCAAAGATTAAAGTTTCAAAATTGACTCGGTAATTCAGAACAGCTACCTTTCTTATCATTGGAGTGTATACTCTTGGCTTGGGCTGCCCTCCCAACACCGCCAACAAAATTCCAAAATTACAACCTGCAAAACAACGGCATCCCGCACATATACAGAAGCAAGCCACAATATAACCTCTGCACAAGCAAATCCGATCAAAGTGGAAAGCAACTGTTTTGTTGATGCAACCTTTGTTCCTGCAAAATTTCAGCATCACAACAGTCCATTGATCCAAGATTAGCAGTTAATTTCGGTCGAAACCAAGCAAACACCAATGCGTCATCATCATCAAATATTCGGTGCATATCGGAAAGGAAAAACAGAAGATGAATATGGCAGTCAAGTGAAAAAACCAGAGGTTGTAAATGCACTTAAAAAAATCATGCTGTGAGCAATCCAACTCCCTCAAAAACCGGTTTTCCAAAACTTGAAGGTGTTGGATCTCAGTTATAACCAATTGAATGGTGAATTACCTGGATTCGATTTTGTTTACGATCTCCAAATCCTTAAGCTTAGCAACAATAGATTTTCAGGAGGCTTACTTAAAGGAGATTCTTTGGTTCTAACTGAACTTGATTTGAGCGCCGACAATCTCTCAGGACCGCTGAGTATAATTACATCCACGACGCTTCACTTTCTGAATATCTCGTCGAATGGTTTCACCGGCCAGTTGTCGCCGCTGACTGGAAGTTGCGTTGTACTTGATCTGTCAAATAACAAATTTGAAGGAAATTTGACGAGGATGTTTAAATGGGGGAACATAGAATATCTTGATCTCAGCCAGAATCGTTTGACTAGGAACATCCCCAAGGTAACTCCTCAGTTTATGCGATTAAACTATTTGAACTTATCCGGTGATGATCTCGGTGACAACCTTCCAAATGAGTTAACCCGGTATCCAAAGCTTAGAGTGCTTGATATCAGTTCCAACCAATTAAAAGGCTTTCTTCTACCAGATTTTTTCCACAATGCCAATATTACAAGAGCTTCATCTCGAAAATAATTTGATCGATAGTGGCATCAATCTATCATCTACTCTTGACCAATCTCATCTTCAGGTTCTTGATCCTTCTCACAACCCCATTTCACTGCAGTAACAAAGGATTAACTGTCAAGCAGTAAAACTCAAGAAATTTCCCAAAATAGGATTAAGACAAGAATCAAGGAGAAAGGTTACGGTAAGGCTACCTTTTCGAAATCCATCATCAAACGGGCTAAACTCGTTTCTGAACAGCAAAAGCGCTTCTGAAAATTTCCCCATTGAGCTCTTGAGTATCAATCCGAAAACCCTAATCCTTGAGATAAATAGAGGAGAGCAATTTCAGAGAAAAAAGGAGAAAAAACGGCGAGTTTAAAAAACCCTAAATCTAAAAAGACCAAGAAAAAAACCGAACCTGGCAAAGGGAGCTCATTGCAAGCTTGCCGCAACCACCGAAATCACACCCAAAGGTGAGCATCACTCCGTTTTCCCTCTGAATCTCTCTTATGTGGCGTCTTTAGGTTTGATAGGCTTGGGATGAGAGAAATGCGATTGGGAAAGATTGAGAGAGGTTGCGTTGAGATAGGTTAGGGATGAGAGATTGAAAGCTTGCTGAGAGCGCGAGCGATTTTGAGAGTGAGATTGGGAGGAGAGGATTCGAGAGTTTTTCTTTTCTTTTTTAATTTTCTTTCCCTAATTTATTTTAGATAGGATATTTATTTAGATTAGAAATTTAAAAATCAGTTGAGTTTAGACTTTTTTTTAAAAAATAATTTTAGTTTAGATTTTTTAAAATAATTTTAGTTTAGATCTTTTTTAAATAATGTTAGTTTAGATCTTTTTTTTAAATAATTTTAGTTTAGATCTTTTTTAAATAATGTTAGTTTAGATCTTTTTTTTAAATAATTTTAGTTTAGATCTTTTTTTAAATAATTTTAGTTTAGATCTTTTTTTAAATAATTTTAGTTTGGTTTTTTTTAAAATCATTTTAGTTTAGATTTTTAAAATAATATTAGTTTAGATTTTTTTAAAATAATATTAGTTTAGATTTTTTTTTAAAAATAATTTTAGTTTAGATTTTGTAGGATATATTTAAAAATTCAAATTAGATTTAGGTTTAGAGTAAAGTACTGATTAATTAGGATTTTCTTATTTTGATTAGTTTAATTAGGTTTAATTAGGGTAGTCCATTAGTTTTCCTATTTATTAGTTTTTTTAGTTTTATTTCTTTTTTTATTTACCTTAGTTTATATATTTAGATTAGTACTTAAATAACAGTTAATGGTTAAATAGCCTAGTGGAGAGGGGTTAGTTCCATAGTCTTAGGTGGAGTGAGTTCAATACTTATATGTAGCACTTTTTGTAGTATTTCATTTTTCTTTAGTATTTTTTTAGTATTTCATTTCTTTTTAGATTTTATATTTTATTATTATTTTGTTTTTAGTATTTTGTTTCTTGTAATATTTTTTATGTCCATGCTTCTTTATTTAATTTCATCATACATGCAAAACCTTTTTTTAAAAAAACAAAAAAAATCATACTTTTCTCGATTTAATATCGAGCCCATTTTCAAACCCGTGTAAGTCGATTGCTTTTTAAGCATCGCCATCAACCTCACATAGCTTACTCTTGGGCTTTCTTACAATGAGCCGGTTCTCTTGCACTTACACTCATGCATTATTTGTTTGTGCCCGATTTTATTTATTTCATGATTTTTTAATCCCCATTTGACAAATGTACCCCACTCCCCCAATGTGTAATAATTTTGTACCTTTTATTTCTCTATTGCTTGGTTGTTTAGTTAGATGCTAATATAAGAATAAAATCGACAATTTCAAAAAATACAAAAATAAGGACTCGATCCAACGTCGAGCATTTTCTCAATAAACAAACCAACTCATTTCTCTCTCCTATTCCATCCCGTCTCAAAACTTCATCAAATGCTTGATTCAACGTCAAGCCATTTTTCATAATAAAAACTCAAAAAAATATTAATCTCTATCTAGAGACCTTTTCAATAAAGATGGAAATGGAACGTGGTGTATACCGCGCACTCCTGAGGTTAGGATTCGAGACGTATGCCTCGCCAATCCTAGCCCTCGCCATCATACAAGTTTATCTACTTTATTTTCTCTCAAACACTCATTCAAATCTTTTCTCCAACATCCATCAATACTTGATCTAGGTCAAGTCATTTTCACAACAAACTCAAAAAATATTAATCCCTATCTAAACACTTTTCAATAAAGGTGGAAATGGAACATGGTGTATACCATGCACTCCTGAGGTTAAGATTCGAGACGTATGCCTCGCCAATCTTAACTCTCGCCACCGTCTAAAATTTGTTAATGCGGTTTCTTCAAACTCTTTCTCAATCAAACTTCAAAATACTTAATTCCTATCTTAATACTTTTTCAATAAAGATGGAAATGGAACATGGCGTATGCCATGCACTCCTGAGGCTAGGATTCGAGATGTATATCTCGCTCATCCAAGTTCTCGCCATCACTCAAAGCACATCCAACCAATCAAACTCTTTATTTCTCGCCGCCGTGCGACCAATCAAAAACCCTTTTTAAATGAAAGATATATTGTCTTAAGAGATACAAAACAATGTTTCGGCCACGATTTTTGAGTAGAGTTAAATGACGCTTTTCCGAATGTAGATCTATAAATCCGTTCGATGTGTGGTACGCGTCCACTCCTCATCTGTTTTGGGTAAAACGATGTTTATGTCGATTAATACAATATAGCTTTCGCTAAAATCGACCAACAAACAAACATTTCTCTACCCAGAACTACGTAAGCCTTGATTTCTCTTTTGAGATACGTAGGAGCAAGATTCGTAAATCTTGTCAGGCCCACTAATAAAAAACTTAGGTTTAGTCCTTCGTTAAAAAAATCCAAAAACATTTCTTCTCTCTTATATTCATTCTTTCCCACCTAATAACTTGAAAAGCCTATCATTTCAAACTAACATTAACGCACACAACTGACCTAATGGTTCCCGTTGAGTACAACGGACGTGAGGGGTGCTAATACCTTCCCCTTGCGTAATCGACTCCCGAACCCTGATATTGGTTGCGATGACCATATCTTATCCTTTCATTTGTCTTGGGTTTTATCGATATTTCCCCTTTCCTTTTTAGGAATAAATAAAGTTCGGTGGTGACTCTGTTCAGTCCATCATTGCGAGCGTGCGATCGCGCTTCGCTTTGAAGTCGTATCCCCATTTTTTCGAGGTGCGACAGATGGCGACTCTGCTGGGGAAGAAGGCCACCAATCCCTAAGCGAGTCAAGCCTAGTTAGGACGTTTGTGTGCCTTTGTTTGTTTAATTGTGTGGCTTTTCCTTATTTATTGTTTGTTATTATCTTTATTATTATATTGATATATCTGTTGAATATTGGTTCTATTGTGATTGTTGGTACTTGGATTTTGATTGCAAACCATGTGGGAAAGACTCTACACCCGAGTCTAGAGTGGAAAAAAACATAAGATAGGACGATGGTTGAGTAGTACGGACTCCCGAGGTGTATACTTCGTAAGAGTCGGTACGAGAACCTCACTTAGAGTAGATCCTTTTGCAAATATTGTCGCCCGAGGTGTATACCTCGTAAGCGCCGATGTTTCAAAGGGGTCCATGACTCTAAGGACCTTTTAGAACATTAAACCTTTGGCCAACTAGAAATGATGGTTGCGTAGTATGGATTCCCGAGGTGTATACTTCGTAAGAATCGATACGAGAACCTCGCTCAGAATAGATTCCCTAGATGGAGTTGATGACCGGAAAGTATTTTCCGTAAGCGTCAAACAGTCTTTTGAATCCAGGACTCTGAGTACCCTGTCTAGAACCCAGTCGATGGTTACGTAGTACGGACTCGCGAGGTGTATACTTCGTAAGGGTCGGTACGAGAACCTCACCCAGAGTAGATTCCCTTGATGGAGTTGACGACCGGGAAGTATTTCCCGTAAGCGTCAAACAGTCTTGTGAATCAATGACTCTGGGGATCCTTTGTAACAAAGCCCTAGATCATACCCGGTGAGAACCCCGTTTTGGAAAAGCAATCAAATTTATCAGTACCTCAGACTTTTGAACCCGTGTATTAAAGAAAAAACACAAATATGCATGGCTTGCATTGCATTCATTCATTGCATTTGCATCGCATCATAATGCATGTCATTCTCCAAACAAAATACCAAAAAAACTCATCCATCTTTTGTCCGTGAAGCAAAGTGATTCTCAACACGCGAAGAGCAAAGAACCATGTCTCAGGGGATGATGGACGAGCTAAGGAAAGGCCAAGAAGCACTGAAGGAGGAACTTAATCTTTTGAAGATCCAAATGAGATGGGTCTTGGAAACCCTGCAAGTCTTGTTGGGAAGAGAGGGTCACCCAATATACGCTGCTGCAACAAAGAGAGCTACTACGCCACATCCATCTGGTGTTACCCCAGGTCAAGGGAAATTCTATGTGGCAACCCCTCATTTACCAGTATATAGACCACCCTCAAGGCGTCATCATCAACATCCTTTGGCCATTCCTCCTCAAAATCACCGAAGTCAGGTTCAAAACAAAAATCAGAATCAGAGCAAGAAGAACCAGGATCACAATGACCCGATTCCGGTGCCATATAGCAAGCTCTACCCGCTACTGATCCAGAATGCTTTGGTGACCCCTCGAGCTCTCACGCCTGTGTCACCAGACCTACCATGGTACAATCCAAATGCAACGTGTGAATTCCATAAAGGGGCATTGGGACATGACCTAGATTCTTGCTGTGCGCTAAAATATTTGGTACGAGAACTGATTAACAAGAAGAGCTTAGTCTTTGAAGAAGATCACCCGAAGATCAAGTGCGAATACCATACTGGAACAATGGGACACTCCATCGAGGAATGCAAGAGTTTTAAGCTCAAGTTGCAAAGATTGATTGACATAAGGTCACCAACACTCAAGGAGGAAGTCTCAAGTACATATACCCTGATCTCTGGGCCAAGTAATGATAAAGGGAAAGGACCCTTGAAACCCCTTAAGGTTTTGTACCACAAGGAAGATGTCAGGGATGTGGCTAGTGAGCTATCATTGTTTCCTGGTAAGAGCATTGAGATACCGCCTTGGATTTCCAATGTCACGACCTATACCAATGAAAGAAAAGGAGAAGTGAGTAGTGGATCCAAGAGGGTTGCGTTCGACGATGAGATTGAAATAAAAGAATTTGAAGATCATCATGTCAAAAAGGTGGTTGATCCCAATCTTCAAGTTTGAAGAAATCAATTCCCTAAAGCTGGCAATCATTTGGTTGTTTCAACACTTCTTTTGTAGCTTCTTTGCATGTTGTTTGTTATTTGCTTTTAAACATTGTTGTTTTATTGAATTGGTAAGATTAATGAAATGTTTATGCATCTTTTGAATTGATCCATTCGTATTCACTCGTTTTTCATTTATGTTAAAAAACAAAAATTCTCCTCTCATTCACTTTTGTTTATCAAACTGTTGTGTTAACAAAGATTGGAGGGAGGATGATGAAAACGAAACACCTGAAATTGTTGTGGTATGCTTTTGAGTAAAACCTTATCGATGATGTAAGGCATTGTTTCAAATCCCCAAACACTGAAGAGATAAGGAGTTAATCCCTAGTCAACCACTTTGAGCCTAGAAGTTGGTGTTTATTTCGGATCTAAAACCCTTAATCTTAACCTGGGGCAGGGTAGTTGTGTTCAGATAGTTTGATCATGTATTCGATCTTTCAAAAATCGTCCATACGAACACCCTCCAATTAGGTTCAACCACGTGTTATCCTTCGCACGCATGTTGAAGTGTTGAAGAAGTTAAGAAAAGCTAAAATTAGTGTTGGTTGATCCTTATCCACCAATAATGTGGCAGTCAATACCTTTAAAAAATAAAAAATAAAAGTCCGCTAAGTCAAATACCACAAAAATGACTTAGGCAAAAGTCAGGGCATCCCGATGGACCGAAAGCTTCAAAGAAACGGTCCAGGCAAAATTAGGGATAAAATAAATCAATCAAAAGAGGTCATTGAATCCTCAACAAAAAAAAATAAGGTGACTGCCATTTCAAGAAAATTCGTCTTGAATCCTCATCACACCTTCGAACCTTCGAAGTCGAATGCGTGTATTGAATTAACTGAACATAGGATCTGGAGATCATCAAGAAGAAGGGGTGGGTAAAAACAAATTTTGAGCCTTACATCCTTTTGTTTCAAGAAACCGCGAACCAGACCACGTTACAACCCTTAAAAGACCTAATTGAGGCAGGGTTTATTTTGAAAGCATACTACAACAAGGTTGTGTTAACCTGACTCCAAACGATTTTTGTTAATCATTTGATGGCACCAACTTGCATACTGTGAATGACTTGATCACCATTGTGTTCTTATCAACGACTCGTTCACTGTATTTTACCCGTTCATATCAATAAATTTTGATTTCAAATTTTTGCATAAACATTGAATTAAAATTACCATTTTTGAATGAACAATCTTATTTGCGAGTCAACACTTAGCATCAAAGAAATTCAATACACAGTTGAGGAACTTGATGGAGTGAAAGAAGTCTAGTCAAGGGCAAATCACTTTGAGCATCAGTTAATTCGAGCTAATCACTCTAAGTGTCCTTAAGGCAAGAGTAATCTGCTTCAAGAATTAGACCGGGGCAAGCCACCTCAGAGCTCAGTAAGTCCAATCACTCCATGGTTCAGTTAGCCAAGAGTAATTTGCTTCAAGACTTAGTCCGGGGCAAGCCACCTCAGAGCTCAATGAGTCCAGCTATCCAAAAGACAGACAACCAAGAGTCTGTCATTCCAACATTTGGTTAGCCAAGTTCAGACCATTACAAGTTTCAAACACTTGGGGCAAGCCATCTCGAGGTAGTCTCATGGCAAGTTGTTTCCAAACTCACTTTCAAGGTGAACATTTCCAAAGACCCAACAAACTGGGGCAAGATGAGCCACAGAGGGGCAGAACCTCCTTCTTCATGCTTTCAAACTGTTCAAACGAATTCTGCCATACGTCAACAACTGTCGAGTTTAAGACGAGTGCCTGAAAATTATGCTAGCACGATTCATTGATCCTCCAAAAGGATCCATTGGCTGAGCTGTGGCTATCAAACTGGGTAGAATCCTCCTTTGGCAACATCTATCATAAAATATTTGGTTGAGTTCTCGGTGTTGAGGAATCATGAGCTTCCATAAAAAGCCTTTACCAACTCCCAGTCCACTCAGGTGTCAGCATTCTCATAGCATGATCATTCATATATCATGCATAAAAGAATACAAATCATGCATGGCCGAAATGTACTTCGTGCTCATTTTGCATTGACCCAGGTCTTGTTGTTGATCCTATATCCTTTGACCTCTAATTCCAGTTTGTCTTTGGTATCCCTAAACCAACATCCGGTTTTCCCGGTCATTTTCAAGTCCAATTGTTGTTGGCAAAATCCGTTAAAGGGTGGTTGTAGTCCATTGCTTACGGTCAGAGTCCATTTGTTTTTATTCCGGGGTCCGGTCATGCTTGAGCCTGCTCTGAAGATTCTTTGTTCAATCCTATTCAGGTCTTATATGAACCTGTCATTGAACCTTTTTATTCCGGGGTCCGGTCATCCTTGAACCTGCTCTGAAGATTCTTTGTTCAATCCTATTCAGGTCTTATACGAACCTGTCATTGAACCTTTTTATTCCGGGGTCCGGTCATGCTTGAACCTACTCTGAAGATTCTTTGTTCAATCCTATTCAGGTCTTATACGAACCTGTCATTGAACCTTTTTATTCCGGGGTCCGGTCATGCTTGAACCTGCTCTGAAGATTCTTTGTTCAATCCTATTCAGGTCTTATACGAACCTGTCATTGAACCCTTTTATTCCGGGGTCAGGTCATCCTTGAACCTGCTCTGAAGATTCTTTGTTCAATCCTATTCAGGTCTTATACGAACCTGTCATTGAACCTTTTTATTCCGGGGTCAGGTCATCCTTGAACTTGCTCTGAAGATTTTTTTGTTCAATCCTATTCAGGTCTTATACGAACCTGTCATTGAACCTTTTTATTCCGGGGTCCGGTCATGCTTGAACCTACTCTGAAGATTCTTTGTTCAATCCTATTCAGATCTTATACGAACCTGTCATTGAACCTTTTTATTCCGGGGTCCGGTCATGCTTGAACCTACTCTGAAGATTCTTTGTTCAATCCTATTCAGGTCCTGTATGAACCTGTCATTGAACCTCCTTATTCCGGTGTCAGGTCATACATGAACCTGTTCTGAAGAGTTTTCTCCTTGATTATTCCCCAGCGTTGTCAGGTCTTATATGAACCTGTCATAGCATCTTTTTCTTTATTCGGTTGTATTCTAAGTGCCGTTCATCAAATCTCACGTTGAATACTCCCCAGTGTGTGCCTGATTCTCCAAGCAGGACTGTCTCCCCAGCAAGTTGTTTCTTACCATTTGTTTGTCTCCCTGTGGATCATCAGTATTCCCTACAGTTTTGGTCTGTCTAGTAGCATCTCCTGTTAAGGGTCCATCATATCCTTAGCAGATAAAATTACAAAAAAAAAATCATGCATCCATGCATATCATATCATATCATATCATATCATATCATATCATATCATATCATATCATATCATATCATATCATATCATATCATATCACATCATGTCATAGGGATTCAGGATCAAAATCCGGGTTTTTTAGTATTTAACCATCTCCCACTATGATCATATGAAGAGTGTCCTGCTTCATATGATCTAGTAGAAGATACTTAAATAGGGGCAACTGTCATACCCCTATTTTGACCCTGAATTTTTTTATTTTTGATTGGCACTTGGCCTACAGTTCATTTGCATACATTCATTCCCAACTCCATATTTTTGTTGCACATTGACCATTGTCTATGCCTTTTCGATCATGGTGCTTTTGACTATAAAATGGATTTTAATCATTTGACTTTTGAATTTTTCAATTTTTGATTTTAATTTCAAATTAAGTTTAATTCCCAAATTTCAATTTAATTTTAATTGTTATTTTTTACTAATGATTCAAAACTCTAATTGATTTTAATTTTCAAATAGATGTTAGAATTGATATCAAAAGTAATTTTAACAAATTATTGGATTAATTTGATTTTAATTGGGTTTTCTACTGATTTTTATTATTATTTAAATTGATATTTAAATTAGTCTTGGAGTATTTCTAAAAAAAAATCCATTTTTATATCCATAGTACATTTCAAAATCAAAATGGCATTACAACATTTTCATGAATTACAAAGTCATCTTCCAAAGGACAAACAATTCCATTTCCATATCAATGCATTGCTAGAATTTATCCATGAGAATGAGCATTGATACTAAAATGTGACATTACATGTTGTTCTTACAAAAAGGTCCTAATCCTACACTAGCTTTTATGCTACATGACATGTTCCAAATACTACACTTCATGATTATCGAACCATCCATTTCCTCGCTTCGTCAACGCAGGTTGCACCTTTCTTCTACCGGAAAGCCTCTAATTGTTCAAGCTGCATATAGTGATGGTGGAAGGGGCAACAATGCTAGCGTCTTTGTTGGCAGCTTTATCTTGGGAGGATTTAATCGTTGGAACTCCTGGATGTGCGTATGCACCTCAGATCAACAATGCTATAGCTGGAACTGACAGGAAGGAGTTAATGAAAAAAAAACTGCCGAAGTTTACATATGATGAAGAAAAGGCTTTAGAGAAAACAAGGAAAGTATTGTCTAATAAGATTGAACAATTGAACTCTGCTATAAATGAAATTTCTTCCTAGTTTCGGTCAGGGGATAACCTAAATAGGGAAGCCGTGAACTCTGATGAAGTTGAAGCTGTCTAATGAGAGACTGTTGCTTTGCCAAAAATATCGTTGGTTTATTGCTGCCGTGGCTCACGCACATGTTCTTCAAGAGGGGTCTGTTACAGGACGTGCAGCGGACGTCGTTGTTGCAGCAAACACGGCTGCTGAAGTGGCATTGAGGCTTGTTAGGCCTGGAAAGAAGAACCAAGACTGCATAAATCAATACCTGCAGAACATATGATACATACTACATCAGAACCATAACCAAAATACATCAGGATCACAAACCTTTTCAGATATTGACCTGCTACAATAAGGCTGCAATCATCATGCACATTCAACAAGTCAGGGCTACTGCTAGAATCTTCAAAGATTAAAGTTTCAAAATTGACTCGGTAATTCAGAACAGCTACCTTTCTTATCATTGGAGTGTATACTCTTGGCTTGGGCTGCCCTCCCAACACCGCCAACAAAATTCCAAAATTACAACCTGCAAAACAACGGCATCCCGCACATATACAGAAGCAAGCCACAATATAACCTCTGCACAAGCAAATCCGATCAAAGTGGAAAGCAACTGTTTTGTTGATGCAACCTTTGTTCCTGCAAAATTTCAGCATCACAACAGTCCATTGATCCAAGATTAGCAGTTAATTTCGGTCGAAACCAAGCAAACACCAATGCGTCATCATCATCAAATATTCGGTGCATATCGGAAAGGAAAAACAGAAGATGAATATGGCAGTCAAGTGAAAAAACCAGAGGTTGTAAATGCATTTAAAAAAATCATGCTGTGAGCAATCCAACTCCCTCAAAAACCGGTTTTCCAAAACTTGAAGGTGTTGGATCTCAGTTATAACCAATTGAATGGTGAATTACCTGGATTCGATTTTGTTTACGATCTCCAAATCCTTAAGCTTAGCAACAATAGATTTTCAGGAGGCTTACTTAAAGGAGATTCTTTGGTTCTAACTGAACTTGATTTGAGCGCCGACAATCTCTCAGGACCGCTGAGTATAATTACATCCACGACGCTTCACTTTCTGAATATCTCGTCGAATGGTTTCACCGGCCAGTTGTCGCCGCTGACTGGAAGTTGCGTTGTACTTGATCTGTCAAATAACAAATTTGAAGGAAATTTGACGAGGATGTTTAAATGGGGGAACATAGAATATCTTGATCTCAGCCAGAATCGTTTGACTAGGAACATCCCCAAGGTAACTCCTCAGTTTATGCGATTAAACTATTTGAACTTATCCGGTGATGATCTCGGTGACAACCTTCCAAATGAGTTAACCCGGTATCCAAAGCTTAGAGTGCTTGATATCAGTTCCAACCAATTAAAAGGCTTTCTTCTACCAGATTTTTTCCACAATGCCAATATTACAAGAGCTTCATCTCGAAAATAATTTGATCGATAGTGGCATCAATCTATCATCTACTCTTGACCAATCTCATCTTCAGGTTCTTGATCCTTCTCACAACCCCATTTCACTGCAGTAACAAAGGATTAACTGTCAAGCAGTAAAACTCAAGAAATTTCCCAAAATAGGATTAAGACAAGAATCAAGGAGAAAGGTTACGGTAAGGCTACCTTTTCGAAATCCATCATCAAACGGGCTAAACTCGTTTCTGAACAGCAAAAGCGCTTCTGAAAATTTCCCCATTGAGCTCTTGAGTATCAATCCGAAAACCCTAATCCTTGAGATAAATAGAGGAGAGCAATTTCAGAGAAAAAAGGAGAAAAAACGGCGAGTTTAAAAAACCCTAAATCTAAAAAGACCAAGAAAAAAACCGAACCTGGCAAAGGGAGCTCATTGCAAGCTTGCCGCAACCACCGAAATCACACCCAAAGGTGAGCATCACTCCGTTTTCCCTCTGAATCTCTCTTATGTGGCGTCTTTAGGTTTGATAGGCTTGGGATGAGAGAAATGCGATTGGGAAAGATTGAGAGAGGTTGCGTTGAGATAGGTTAGGGATGAGAGATTGAAAGCTTGCTGAGAGCGCGAGCGATTTTGAGAGTGAGATTGGGAGGAGAGGATTCGAGAGTTTTTCTTTTCTTTTTAATTTTCTTTCCCTAATTTATTTTAGATAGGATATTTATTTAGATTAGAAATTTAAAATCAGTTGAGTTTAGACTTTTTTTTAAAAAATAATTTTAGTTTAGATTTTTTAAAATAATTTTAGTTTAGATCTTTTTTAAATAATGTTAGTTTAGATCTTTTTTTTAAATAATTTTAGTTTAGATCTTTTTTAAATAATGTTAGTTTAGATCTTTTTTTTAAATAATTTTAGTTTAGATCTTTTTTTAAATAATTTTAGTTTAGATCTTTTTTTAAATAATTTTAGTTTGGTTTTTTTTAAAATCATTTTAGTTTAGATTTTTAAAATAATATTAGTTTAGATTTTTTTAAAATAATATTAGTTTAGATTTTTTTTTAAAATAATTTAGTTTAGATTTTGTAGGATATATTTAAAAATTCAAATTAGATTTAGGTTTAGAGTAAAGTACTGATTAATTAGGATTTTCTTATTTTGATTAGTTTAATTAGGTTTAATTAGGGTAGTCCATTAGTTTTCCTATTTATTAGTTTTTTTAGTTTTATTTCTTTTTTTATTTACCTTAGTTTATATATTTAGATTAGTACTTAAATAACAGTTAATGGTTAAATAGCCTAGTGGAGAGGGGTTAGTTCCATAGTCTTAGGTGGAGTGAGTTCAATACTTTTTGTAGTATTTCATTTTTCTTTAGTATTTTTTTAGTATTTCATTTCTTTTTAGATTTTATATTTTATTATTATTTTGTTTTTAGTATTTTGTTTCTTGTAATATTTTTTATGTCCATGCTTCTTTATTTAATTTCATCATACATGCAAAACCTTTTTTTAAAAAAACAAAAAAAATCATACTTTTCTCGATTTAATATCGAGCCCATTTTCAAACCCGTGTAAGTCGATTGCTTTTTAAGCATCGCCATCAACCTCACATAGCTTACTCTTGGGCTTTCTTACAATGAGCCGGTTCTCTTGCACTTACACTCATGCATTATTTGTTTGTGCCCGATTTTATTTATTTCATGATTTTTTAATCCCCATTTGACAAATGTACCCCACTCCCCCAATGTGTAATAATTTTGTACCTTTTATTTCTCTATTGCTTGGTTGTTTAGTTAGATGCTAATATAAGAATAAAATCGACAATTTCAAAAAATACAAAAATAAGGACTCGATCCAACGTCGAGCATTTTCTCAATAAACAAACCAACTCATTTCTCTCTCCTATTCCATCCCGTCTCAAAACTTCATCAAATGCTTGATTCAACGTCAAGCCATTTTTCATAATAAAAACTCAAAAAAATATTAATCTCTATCTAGAGACCTTTTCAATAAAGATGGAAATGGAACGTGGTGTATACCGCGCACTCCTGAGGTTAGGATTCGAGACGTATGCCTCGCCAATCCTAGCCCTCGCCATCATACAAGTTTATCTACTTTATTTTCTCTCAAACACTCATTCAAATCTTTTCTCCAACATCCATCAATACTTGATCTAGGTCAAGTCATTTTCACAACAAACTCAAAAAATATTAATCCCTATCTAAACACTTTTCAATAAAGGTGGAAATGGAACATGGTGTATACCATGCACTCCTGAGGTTAAGATTCGAGACGTATGCCTCGCCAATCTTAACTCTCGCCACCGTCTAAAATTTGTTAATGCGGTTTCTTCAAACTCTTTCTCAATCAAACTTCAAAATACTTAATTCCTATCTTAATACTTTTTCAATAAAGATGGAAATGGAACATGGCGTATGCCATGCACTCCTGAGGCTAGGATTCGAGATGTATATCTCGCTCATCCAAGTTCTCGCCATCACTCAAAGCACATCCAACCAATCAAACTCTTTATTTCTCGCCGCCGTGCGACCAATCAAAAACCCTTTTTAAATGAAAGATATATTGTCTTAAGAGATACAAAACAATGTTTCGGCCACGATTTTTGAGTAGAGTTAAATGACGCTTTTCCGAATGTAGATCTATAAATCCGTTCGATGTGTGGTACGCGTCCACTCCTCATCTGTTTTGGGTAAAACGATGTTTATGTCGATTAATACAATATAGCTTTCGCTAAAATCGACCAACAAACAAACATTTCTCTACCCAGAACTACGTAAGCCTTGATTTCTCTTTTGAGATACGTAGGAGCAAGATTCGTAAATCTTGTCAGGCCCACTAATAAAAAACTTAGGTTTAGTCCTTCGTTAAAAAAATCCAAAAACATTTCTTCTCTCTTATATTCATTCTTTCCCACCTAATAACTTGAAAAGCCTATCATTTCAAACTAACATTAACGCACACAACTGACCTAATGGTTCCCGTTGAGTACAACGGACGTGAGGGGTGCTAATACCTTCCCCTTGCGTAATCGACTCCCGAACCCTGATATTGGTTGCGATGACCATATCTTATCCTTTCATTTGTCTTGGGTTTTATCGATATTTCCCCTTTCCTTTTTAGGAATAAATAAAGTTCGGTGGTGACTCTGTTCAGTCCATCATTGCGAGCGTGCGATCGCGCTTCGCTTTGAAGTCGTATCCCCATTTTTTCGAGGTGCGACAGGACATATGAACCTTTGCAAAATTCAACAAACGGGTTAGCATACCAAATCCGGGTGCAATCGAGGATTACACCGTAAAAGAAAAACAGCAGCAAGAAAACAGTGTATAATTGACATAGAATCGACCAGATACGCATCAGACATAACAAACAAAATATTGGCGGCTGCCCTTGTTCGCCTCTGCTTCGCCTAGCGAAGGTCTAGCGAACACTCGCTGCGTGCTCGCTTAGCGATGTGCTAGCGAGCGGCTGCGGGTTTTGAATTTCAGAACAGTATGACTTCAACCTGCGGCATGGCTTATGGCATCCAACACATAATTATATGGTTCAGCATTCACAATATCCAGGCACACTTAAATTCACATGCAAAACCTCAAATATGTTTATGAATTCAATTATATTATCACATGCAAGTTAAGAACATAAAGCGGTATCACATGCAAATTAAGAAAATAACACGATAATAGTAATGCAAACCTGTTTGCAATCGAATTGCAACCTTGAATTGGCGAGCCGGATCGAGTTGGGCGGCGGTAGCTTCGGGGCGGAGAAGCGGCCTTCAGGGTTTCTGCACTCGGAGTAGCCTCCAGGGTTTCTGTGCCAGGGTTTTCGTCCCTCTTCCTCCGTTTTTCGTTCTCCTTTTCATTACTGAAGTGCTGGTATTTATAATGCCCTTTTTCATGACCTAATGGGCTCAGAATGAAGCCCGAAATTTTTGTTGTCTGTCAGCCTCGCTAGGCGAGCTGGTAGCGAACGTTTGCTTCGCTAGGCGAGCGTGTAGCGAACGTTCGCTAGGCGAGCGTGTAGCGAACGTAACGTTCGCTAGGCGAGCGTGTAGCGAACAGGCCAGTTTTGGGCCATTTTCTGGATTGGGCCATTCGTGGGCTGGGCCTTCGTTCCTTTGAGATCAGTGTCATAAAAATGAGTCGGAGTGCCCTGAAAAATGTCTTGAAATATTAATGGGCAAATTTTGGGGTATGACACTTACCTATTTCTTCTCTCCCTTGAGGATAAATTGCTCCTCAATCCATGACGATCTTCTTGACTAATTCTGGATCTTCAACCCCTTCATACAAGACGAAACCTTCGACACTTTTGAGATCAGGCTTATCTACCATAGGGTATTCCAATTGTCGTAATGCCAACCTAAGATTGTAATTGATTCCCCCTTTTGTACCAAGAAGAGGTACATTAGGAAAATCACCATAGTTGAGGATGAGTTTGACGTTGTCGTAGATTCGAGAATACCAAGAGATGTCTTCGGCGTTCAAGGACATAATCCACTGAGACCATTTTAAATTGTCTTTGTTTTCAATGAATGGACCTTTGTTGCGTAGATGCGAAATAAACCATCTAGACAGCAAAGGGGTACATCAGACGATGGTTCCTTTCTTCTTTTGGGTCCTCACGTTGATGGAGTAGTAAGTATTAGCAAGATGAGTGGGAACAGGGTTCTGAGTTAGAAAGATGTGAATGGCAGCCAGATCCACGAATTCTTCTATGTTCAGAAATAGTACGATCCCATAAATTAGTAGAGCTAGACTGGCGTTGAAGGACGTCCAACTCCCAACTTCGGCGAAGGCAATAACTTTATCTACTAAAAACTTTGAGGTGAAGCCATGAGTTCCACCTTTAGGTTTCAAGTTCAACTTAACTTCCTTCTTCCCTATATGGAGAGCTTTAGCAAGGACCTGGTATTTGGGGAGTTCCTTAGTGCGACCATAAGGCACTTGGTTCTTGATCCTAATACCCAGAATATGCTAATACTCTTCTAATATTCAACGGAGGATCATATAATTGCATCAGATTGTGCACAACAGTGGTATTGACTTCAATGTTCAGTATTCCCAAAAGGTTGCCATAGGACATCTTGAAGTCATCTTTGTTTCCAAGAACTAAACGTGCCCCTAATCCTCTCAAAACAGTCAGCTGAGGTTCCACAAACTTGTAACTTTGAATGCCTTTCCTCTCGGAATTCATGCTTTGTCTCGATTGCTTAACCGACAAATCGGGCTCTTGGATTCCTGGAAAAGAAATGCATATGCAAATTTTTTGTCATGATGAATGATAATGCAATGATGGAATGATATAAGTCATGCAGATTCAAAACTCTGATCCATTCTGAATAATTTGTATATGCCCTTTGTTGTAGGTTCAAAAGTTCGACGCAACATGAGTATCACGATAGGTATAGTCTATGGCTTCCTGCAATGAAAACCCATATCCCCCTCACAGGTGTGGACTATGCTCCAAGGTGGTTCCTAGAAGGCCTCCCAGAGTCATCGACTCGAAATGGAAATATCCTGCCGTAGTGAATACTCACATGACAAAATTATTTCCAAGTGAATCTAGTATGGGTGTGGTTCTCGTGACAACCCAACGCGTGAAACGCATGCATACACGATTATCCACAAGTCTATCCTATGTGTATATTAAGCTCGGTTATAGAGCTTTCCTCTCATGTAGTCTATCCCAACCCAACAACAACATAACATATTGTATCTGTAACAATATCTAGAATAATAAAATAAATATGGTAAATAAAGCGAGTAAATCAAAAAATCAAACACCTAAGTTAACGGGAGAACAACCTAAACTAGGCTCGACTCCTTTTAGCGACTAGGAAGTACTCCAAGTAGTGAAGTATCCCCAACAGAGTCACCGGCTGAAGCTAGCGGAAATATACCTGAACGTATCGCACGCTCGAACATACAACAGAGTCGCCATCAAACTTTATTTATCCCCTAAGGGATGGGAAAACATCGATAAAACCCGAGGGAAAGAGATATGTTGGGTAAGGAAGTCGGTTATGCAAGTGGAAGGTATTAGCACCCCAAACATCCATGGTACTCCATGGGAACAATTTTAATTGTTCTCGCTCGAATAGGTGTGATATCTAAAGATTACTCGTAAAAGAATGGGGAAAGGAAAGGAAATAGATAGAGTGCTTGGTGAGGATAAGGGCCCTCATGCATATGTATCCTCATAGTGCAACGAGGAATTCAGAGCTTTGTAGTTCAAGGAACTAGAGGCGGGAGGTGAAAAGAACGGTGATAAAGGTATGGTCTGAACCAAAGAATTGTATGATTTGGACTCTAACAAGGGGGGGGGGGGAACGTGAACCCAAGAGTAAACATGTATGAACCAACGAGTGAGGGCCTACAACACAGTATCACTGTATGAAAAATAATCAATATGTCCATTACCTATTGAAGAATAGACAATGAAGATAATTAAAAATTTGGGGAAATTAGAAATTTGGAAATGCTTGCCCATAGGGTTGTGGTAAGTGCATTCTCCGCCGTATGAAAAAAAATCAATATGTCCATTACCTATTGAAGAATAGACGATGAAGATAATTAAAAATTTGGGGAAATTAGAAATTTGGAAATGCTTGCCCATAGGGTTTTGGTAAAATAGTGTTTGGAATATAATTTTTTTTCATTGACATATGAAAATCAATTTAAAAGGGGAGTTGTAGTATTGAATAATTGTTAAAGTTGTTTGATTTGAAAGAGGAATTGTAGCAATGAGTAGTTGTTGTACTTGTTTGACTTGAAAGAAGGGGGGGGGGGGGGGGGGGGGGGGGGGGGGGGAGAATAATCAAATTGAACGTAAAAGATGAAATTGAAGTTCATTTAGAAGTGGATTAATTGTGTTTCAAGAGAATTCTAAGTACCATAGTTTCTTGAGAAAAACATATAATTTCATTTAATGACAAAAAAAGTATAAGACCACGCTGAAGCAATTAAAAAGCAAGGTAAATTCAAAATGATAACGCTTTTGACATGAAACTGCAAGCACATGGAAATCAGACTATATAGATAAGAAAACCAATTACCCAAAATCTTTGATTATGAAGTTAACTTATGGTTTCTTAGCAGCGATTGACATTTGCGCATATTCAATCTCATCCGTAACACCAATAACATCTGTAAAAAAATTGAATCATTTCACATACTCTGTTAAGTATATAATCAACACCAAAACTTTTCAATTTAATCGATTATTAACAATACCTACTAACAATTTTTTTTCCATTTGTCCGAAATTATGTCTGAGAAAGTTTTGAAGTTAATAACAACATCAAATATGGTATACTTATTAACATTAACAATTGTTGTTCTACCGACCCATTTAAGTATGTATTTATGATCCAATGCTCTAAGCAGTAGTTCATTTTAGTGAAATTGAAAATGTGTCATGGTGTAAGTATTATTGACAACTAAAATGATATCAAATGCATCATTTATGGAGATGGTAGAATAACTTGAACGTTGTTTCCCTATAATATAATATTATGCATGAATCAATAAAACCAAATCAGTTAACAAAAACGATACCATATATTAAGAAGCACCATTACCTTAACATCAATGAGAATCATCTATAAAAATGTTCATTATGGTTGGACAACACGCTCCATTTATGTGAATTTTCGACAACTAACTTACATAATTCTTTCTTTTTTCCATTCACATTTTGATGTTTGAAAGATTTGGTTATACTGAAAAAAAAAATATAAAAATAAATAAACTACTCAAAATAGAAAGGGATGAAATAAAAATGACAAAATGAAATGTAAAGAGTAAAAAATAGTATAAAATTGTTGTGTTGTTTAGACTAAATGATTTTCAGAATGATCACAATTAAAGATTTGAGTTACCTCTTTTAAGTGGAGGACTAGAAAAACGATAAAATGTGTTTCAATCGATATCATTCTCACTAAAAATAAAGGGGGGAGAATAATTAAATTGAACGCAAAAGATGAAATTGGAGTTCATTTAGAAGTGGATTAATTGTGTTTCAATCGATATCATTCTCACTAAAAATAAAGGGTGGGACAGTTGTGGCATTCATGTAGTTAGAGTTAGAATAAAACAAAGTCGTATTTGGTTGAAAATTATCAAAAATGACATATTTTTCCCATGAATTGAACACATGATAAAAATCAAATGAAAAGCATAATTAGGTTATCCACAACCATTAATTTTATTATATTATAGATATATTAGGAAGTTTTAAAATTAGTGTAACTTTAAAAAAAAGAAAAAATTAAAACGAAGATTTTACCTCATACCCCTACCTTTATCTTTATACCCTTACATTTTATAAAAAAATACAATATTTTTTCTTATATATTTTTAACTAATTTATTATTTTATTTTTTTAATTTTATTTTGCGTACCGAAAGACTTTGCAAAAGAGTTTCGATAGTGATTTTTTAAGTATTTTTTAACTTTTTTGTGTGTGTATCAGAAGACTTTGCAAAAGAATTTCGATAGTCAATTTTTGTGTACCAGAAGACTTTGCAAAAGAGTTCCAATAGTCATATTTCAAGCATTTTTAAAACTTTTTTGTGTGTATTGGAAGACTTTGCAAAAGTGTTATGTTAGTCAATTTTTGTGTACCGCAAGAAGATGAAGTTGAACGCAAAAGATGAAATTGAAGTTCAGTTAGAAGTGAATTAATTGTGTTTCAATCGATATCAGTCTCACTAAAAATAAAGGGTGGGACAGTTGTGGCAGTTGTGGCATTCATGTAATGAGAGTTAGAATAAAACAAAGTCGTATTTGGTTGAAAATTATCAAAAATGACATATTTTGCCCATGAGTTGAACACATGACAAAAATCAAATGAAAATCATAATTAGGTTATCCACAACCATTACTTTTATTATATTATAGATATATTAGGAAGTTTTAAAATTAGTGTAACTTTAAAAAAAAGAAAAAATTAACATGAATTATTTTACCTCAGTACCTTTATCTCTATATCCTTACATTTTATAAAAAATACAATTTTTTTCTTATACATTTTTAATTTATTTATTTTTATTTTGTGTATCGAAAGACTTTGCAATAGAGTTTCGATAGTGATTTTTCAAATATTTTTTTAACTTTTTTGTGTGTACCAGAAAACTTTGCAAAAGAGTTTCGATAGTCAATTTTTGTGTACCGGAGGACTTTGCAAAAGAGTTCCGATAGTCATATTTCAAACATTTTTAAAACTTTTTTGTGTGTATTGGAAGACTTTGCAAAAGAGTTTTGTTAGTCAATTTTTGTGTACCGCAAGACTTTGCAAAAGAGTTATAGTAATCATTTTTTAAAATATTTTTTAACTTTTATTTTGTATATCGAAAGACTTTGCAAAAAAGTTCCGGACAATTTTTGTGTACTCGAAGACTTTGCAAAAGAGTTCCGGTAGTCACTTTTCAAGCATTTAAAAAAAATTGTGTGTACCAGAAGACTTGACGAAAGAGTTTCGGTAGTCAATTTTTGTGTATCGGAAGACTTTTTAAAAGAATTTCGATAGTCATTTTTAAAAATACTTTTTAACTTTTATTTTGTATGCTGCAAGACTTTGCAAAAGAATTTCCGTAGTCAATTTTTAATATTAACTTTTATTTTCTGTATTGGAAGACTTTGAAAAAAAATTGGTTGTCAATTTTTGTTTTTTTTTTATAAAAAAATTAACTTTGCAAAAGAGTTCCGGTAGTCAATTTTTATAATATTTTTTAATTTTTAGTAAATAATTTATATGAGGATATTTTGATCAAAATAAATATAATATAGGGGTAGGAGAATAAATAATGAGGATATGAAGTAAAATTTTCAATAAACACTTTTAAATATTTAGGCCCGATTAACCAACTCGCCCCACATTCGCCCCAATTATTTAGTACATTAAACCGGACAAACTAGCTAATAGTGGTGGATATAAAATCATAATTCATCACATCAAAAATTGTGGATCAAACGACAAAATACATTATCAACACTTATAACTCTAACGACAACATACATTATTTCTTAAATATAAACATTAATATTTTTTTTATATTATTTAACTAATAATTTAAGAAAGTAACCATACATATCCGATTAAATGAATATAAATCGGGTCAACATTTTATATATAAAAATGAGAAGAATCACAAATTATTAATTTTAAAGATTAACGTTTACCATCGATAAAATTTTCCATAATTTTCAAGTACATTGAACAATTTTAATAATTTTATTTCATCATAAAATTTATTAGTTTTAATATATAAGTAATACACAAAATAATTAATTTCATTTTTTATTTATTAAAATTTCATTTTAATCTTATTATCACAGATATTTTTTTTAGAGATTAATTATTATACTTTATCAGCGTAAAACGTATTATATTGTCAATTCATCATCATCATTTACATGATTTTATTTGATAATTAAAATAAAAATTAAACTCTTTCTAATATCCAAAGCCTAATGATTAATTAGCGTAAAATTATTTCATTATATTTCACTTAAATTATTTCTTTTAGAAAGTTTTAATATATTTTTATCTTAATATTATTTGTCATTATCCTAACACAAGGTTCTAGATATTTTATGTTATTTTATATTTTATAAATAAATAATAAATAAATTTAAATATAATAAAAAATTTATAACATTTTCTTTATTAATTGAGTAATAATTTCATAGATATTAATTTAATAAAATAAAATAAAGTAGTTATATATATTTTCTATTAAATAAATATAAACTGCGTTAACATTTTATCTATGAAATGAGATGCAAATTATTAATTTTAAAATTCGTTAAAATTTTTCATAATTTTCAAGAGTGTTGAACAATTTTAATAAATATATTTCATCATAAAATTTATTATTTTTATAGATAAATAATATACAAAATAATTAATTTTATAATTAATTTATTAAAATTTCATTTTAATAATATATTTTTTAAAGATTAATTATTATATATTATTAGCATAAAATATTTTACACTCACAATTCATTACTATCATATATTTGTATTATTTTATTAATTAAATTATTAAAATAAAAATTTAATTCTTCCAAAATGTATAATTAAATGACAGTATAAGACAAATAAAAGTAAAATTATATGTTAATGTATTTTAATTAAGTTATTTCTTTTATTACTAGAAATTTCTAAATATTTTTTCGTTAGAACTTTGATAAATAAAAAATTATTTTATGTCATTATCTTAACACAGAATTTTTGATTATTTTATGTCATTTTATATTTATAAATAAAAAGTAAATAAATTTAGATAATAAAATTAACTATTTTACAATAATATCACTGACATGCCACATTTTTCAAGAATTTTCATATCATTTTATATTTGATATTATAAAAAAATAAAAATTCCAATTATCCAATCTCACTCTCAGCGAGTATGATTCAATCACACTCGCTGAGGTAATTTTCTGTTTTGTTCTCATCAAAAATTATCAACGGTTGAGATTTTCCCTCTCTCCTCATATGTCCCACCTAAGGGAATGAAAAAAGCGAAAGAGCAGTGTAGCGAGTGGCACATTCGTGATGTCGCGTTATTGAGTTTCTTCCCGAGTCACTCGGTGACTCATTTGCTCATTTTCATTTCTCTCGAGTTTTTCTTGAGAGAATAAAACTCTTTCATCTTCTTCGTATTCTCTCACTCTCTCATCACTCATTCTGAAGCGGTTTTCATTTTCTTTATACAATTTCAATAATTCTTTTCTTTTTGTTTTGTGTAATTAAGTCGTTGCATGAATTTGGTCGATTAAGCGAATTTTTCTGTGTTTTGTCCAGAGGTTGAAGAAATTGGTTGATACAATTGGAGAGGAAGTTCACACGTCGTCCATTTTCGTGAAGGTGAAGAGATTCATCTGTTGCATGTTAGTTTCGGGTTTCTTGTAGGAAATTTGATGTTAATTTGAAACTGATGAATGTTTTGGTTAGTTTAATTTAGGGTTTTTGTGATTTGTGGAAATGAGAGTAATTCTGTTTAGTTTTTTCAGATTGGTGTTTAGAAAAAAAAATTCTGAGGTTTTTTTGTTTTGGTCGTTTGATTCTGTTTTTTTTTTCTTTCAGAATTATATAGCTTTCTTGTGATTAGAAAGGAAAGCTAGGGATTATAAAAAAAAATCTGTTTTGGTCGTGTGATTAGAAAAAAGTTTCTGTTTTCACTTCTAGTGCATTTTTTATTTTACATTTGGGAGACCACTAGGGATTATAAGATTTTAGCATGTTGGAGTTCTTGATTAAAATTGAGTTTGGCTCCAGAGTTGATTATAACTTCAAGTTAATTGTGTTTGATGCTAATCTTGTTGCTTATGTGCTTAAGCAGCCCGAAGATTCGTCCTTTGCGAAATTGGGAGACAAAATGGTATGTTTTACTTACCAATTTAAAATCTTATCCACAATTCCATTTTTTCTTATTATTATTGCTTTATGGGTCCTTACTTATGAGTACCACTGTAATGTGTGGTTTGGGATACCAGCAATGTGGCTTTGTAGTTGTTTTATATGTTTCTGTGATAATCATGCGACATTTATTGCAGAGTGATGATTCTGGTCTAGGGAGTGGAGGTTATGATTGGAATACTGAAGATGAGCTTGAGATTGAAAGCTTTCATTCTTCCTGTACAACTGTTCCCTATGGACAGACTTCTGGGTCTCGGTCTCTAGAGGTAAGCTTATATGCACCTATTTGGCTTAGTTGGTAGAGCGGAGGACTGTAGTGGGTAATATTCCAAGTAGAAATCCTCAGTTAAGAAAGATCTCGAGATCAACGATTTGGATAAACGCATGGTTCTAGATAGAACATTATGGCAGAAGTTGATTCATAGTGGGATAAGACTTGGTTGTTGTTGTTGCACAATCACATGCATGTACTAATACATTTCTCTCTCCCGAAAGGAAAACTCATTTGCAGCAGGTCCATCTAATACCAAGGTGTTTGACTCTCTCATTAATATGGGATTTCATCCTGAAATGGTTGCCAAAGTAATTCAGGAATATGGTAAAAGCACTGCTTTACTCTATTTAAGTGTATATTTTGATTCAGAATGTTCACAGCTAATACTGCTTTACTCTATTTAAGTTTATATTTTGACTCAGAATGTTCACAACTAATACTGCTCTGACGAAATCCAGGTGAGGAAAATGAACATAAACTAGTTGAAGAGCTTCTCACATATCAAGTAAGTTGATATTTTCTTAAGTCTTTACTGTCAGCATTTTGATGTTGTCTCTCAGAACTATTATCAAATTATATCCAGTATGCACTATCCCCACTTTGAGGGTGAGCCTTGGCGCAGCAGAATGTTGCCGCTTTGTAATCTGGGCGAGGTCGCAGGTTCCAGTCTTGGAAATAGACTCTCAGTCTACAGGGGTCTCCCATTTTGTGGTGGTAAAGTTGCGTATATCTACTCTCCCCAGATTCCCCTTGATGGGAGCCTCATTGCACTGGATGCTTTCTATGCAGTATCCCGCAGCGTCGGGATCTAGGGAAGGGATGAGCCCAGTGTTGGTCTGTTGTAGACTTACTTACCTTGCATTCGCAAGAGGTTTATTCCATGACCTGAACCCTTGGCCAGACACAAACAGCAACTTCAATTGTTGTCACAAGACTGTTTCTTTTTTAGTAGCATCTTTATCAAAAAATTGTTTGCAGTTTTAATAATTTTGATGTTAAATAAGAAGTTCATTCTTTTTACATTGATATCAAATTAGTACTAATAAATACACTCTTCAAACATAGAGAAATATGTATTATTTTTTTAAAGTTATGTATCTTAACTTGTTTGGTTTAATGTTATGATTTCCCCCTCTCATGAAGAGGATACCAATTTTTTATTTTAATATTTTTAGGTTTCATTGGACATTTTTGAAGAAATAGCATCGGCTTTGAAGTTAATTCTTATTATAAGTTATTCTGTTGTCTTGGGATTGGGTATTGGGGCTATTTACATGACCTTTAGTGTTCACACCATTGAGCCTTTTGGTAGATATGGGTTGTTGACCCATAATAGATGACCACACTTCAGGAGAACAAGGCTAGGCCCATGAAATGGTGAGTGAATCACAGATAAGTGAGAAGGTTAGAAGTCTTGAGTCTGGAGAGTAAGAATGTGCCCGGAGAGTGAGGTAAGGAAGTTAGTTATACCAGAAATAATGAGGAGAGAAAGGAATATAATTCTGTTATTGGTTAGAGAATTGATCAGAGGTAATGTTTCTCTTCGTAGGGAGCCATTTAGCTAGGCTAGTAGTAGCCCTTTCAGATGTTCTTTGTATTCTGTTTCATATCGTAATTGCCATTCCCTAATTCAATACTGCATCAGTGGTTCGGTTTCTATTTCCATCGATTCTACTACCTTGATACAGTTGAGATGATAATTACCAATCTCAATGATATCCGTAGGTCTGTGGCTGTGCTTGCTTTAATTTCTTTTAAGAGCTTGCTTGCAAGATTGCCATGTTTTTTTTTGTAGGCCTGTGGAAAGGCAAAACAAGCAAGTCGCTAATATTATGTCGACATGTGCTAATATACATGCATACTTTTGGGGGCGTTATTCATTAGCTCCTTTCTTCCCCTGTTTCACCTATTTGGTTCTTTTTGACCCTGTTGTAGCTTTTTCTGTAATTTTCAAAGTACTATTTACATGTTTAAGCAACTTTGGTTGCCAATGTCATAGCTGTCTTTGTAATATTCGTTTTTCTTCATGTTTCCAGGAGCTAGAAAGGTCTTCTCAGCAGCAACAGCAAGTTGAACCAGATCCCACCTCTTCAGAGTATGCAGCGAGCTCCTGGGATGATTCATCAGACAACGATGATTCATCGGATGAAGTAAACACTGTTCATTGTGCTTTGATGTTTTTGTTTTTCAAAGTTTTCTACTTGATTCATCTTATCATCATGCTATTTTGTGTCCTTAGTGTCATCTACTCTGATTGTTTCTAGTCTGCTGTAGGGTATGCAATGATGGTCTTGATACTTTTTTTGAAACATTAGATAAATTTGTATGGTTTGTATTTCTTTCTTGGGCAGATTCTGAGTAACTTAAATTTCTCTTTCACCTACTTCAATGAAAAATGAAAGTATCTTTGTCGTGTTTCCACTTGCTTTTAAGTTATAGGCTATGTATGTTGAGTTTTATGGGTTGATTGTTGTTTTTTTGCAGGAAATACCAAAATCCCTTTCTAAGAATGATAATACATTACTATCCCTGGTAAAAATGGGATTCAATGAGGAGGAGGCTTTAATGGCGTTAGAAAGATTAGGTGCGCTACTGATTATTGTATTTGTTCTAGGCTTTTAGATTTTTAATTTTGCAAAATCACTAGAGCTTTTTGCTTTAATTGGTTCTTGGTGAATATTTCACTATCTTCAATTGATTTCCAATACCTTGGTTTCCATCACTTGGAAAAAACAACTTGGAGCCATTTTATGAACTTTATAACAAGTACTTGTAGGAAAAAAGTTGAAATGACCTTGTAATTACTGAGTTTTTTTATTAGTATAAACTGAAATCAGACCATTTCATTTTCCTCACTGTTCTTGTAAATACTATAGGTCCTAACTCCTCACTTGAAGAGCTGGTGGATTTTATCAGTGTTGCTCAACTGGTAAAATCTGAAGATGCCCTTCTGCCTCCTGAAGATAAGGTAGTAAGTTTATGCGTATATTTTTCTGATTTTTTTCCTTACAATGATTTGATCTACCACTCGTCTATGACATTTAAAATTACTCCTGGACAGCCACAATGCAACGGGCATGCAAAACCAAGAAAGCGGACTCTTTATGAATCTGAAGTGCTGGGGAGAAAAAAGCCAAAGGTCTTTGAGAAGAGAACATGCGAGGAAGATGATGAGGCCCAGGCCATTCATCTTCCCAATCCAATGGTGGGGTTTGGGATTCCCACAGATCCAAACTCCATTATTACACATAGGAGACTGCCTCACGATGCTAACGGCCCCCCTTACTTCTATTACGAGAATGTGGCGTTGACCCCGAAAGGTGTTTGGCAGACCATTTCTAGGTTCTTGTATGACGTTGAGCCGGAGTATGTAGACTCAAAATATTTTTGTGCTGCAGCCAGGAAAAGGGGATATATTCATAATCTCCCCATTGCGAATAGATATCCTCTTTTACCTCTTCCAGCTCGCACAATACAGGACGCATTCCCCCTATTGAAGAAATGGTGGCCGTCATGGGATCCCAGAACCAAGCTAAATTGTCTGCAAACGGTACACGCCAGTGCAAAACTGACTCAGAGAATCAGGGCAGCGGTAGAACAATTACAGGATTTTGACGATCCTCCTGAAAATGTCAAGAAGTATGTTTTGGAACAATGTCGGAAATGGAATTTAGTCTGGGTGGGCAAGAATAAAGTTGCCCCCCTAGAGCCCGACGAAGTAGAAATACTGTTGGGCTTCCCTAAGTATCACACAAGAGGTGGTGGAATTAGTAGGACTGACAGATTCAAGTCACTTGGAAATTCTTTCCAGGTATGAAATACTTTCTGATATATCTGTTATTTAAGAGGCTTAGTTAGTTATGTGGAGTCAGTCAGTAGAAATAAATAAAGCATGAGAGGCTTATTTAGTGGTAATTTGTGTACTCTTCCGTTCATTGGTAACAATACATTCTTTCTATTCATAATCTAAATCAGTTTTTAATTTCTATCACGAGGTATCAGTGCCAGGTTGTGTTTACTTTCTCTATCCCACCCTAATAATAAATATCTAGGTGGAATTATCTATAAGAAACATCACAATAGATTCTGATGGCAAATTAGTGTTTTGCTCTATAAAAGAAACTTGTGGTTTATGCATTTAAGTTTACAGTGTACAATTCTCTTTCCTTAGATGTTCAATTTACTTCAGGTTGACACAGTGGCATATCACCTATCTGTTCTGAAGGAAATGTTTCCTGATGGGATCAATGTTCTCTCTCTCTTTTCTGGAATTGGTGGTGCAGAGGTAGCTCTCCATAAACTTGGTGTCCTTCTAAAGAATGTAGTGTCCGTTGAAAAATCTCAAGTGAATAGGGACATTGTTAGAAGTTGGTGGGAGCAAACTAATCAAAAAGGTAATTTGATTGATATGGATGATGTGCAACAACTAGATGCTGATCGTTTGGAGCAGCTGATGAGCACATTTGGTGCTTTTGATCTCATTGTTGGTGGGAGTCCATGTAATAACCTGGCTGGAAGCAACAGAGTAAACCGGATTGGACTCGAAGGCTCAGAATCAGCCCTCTTTTATGATTACTTTCGAATTTTAGACCTGGTGAAAGGTATGACACCAAGATTTCAATGAAATGGTCTATAGAAGTTTCCTTTTCAAATTATGTATTAATTCCAAACATGTAGTATCCTCTTATACAACTTCAACAGTATGCAGACACTTTTCATCCCATTTTTGTTGTCGAACAAGGAAAGACAACGGTACTAAATAATTTTTTCCTTAATATTTCTGAATTTCAGTTTACTTATCTATATCAGTACTTTGTTTATGTTTATGTTTATGTGTCAGTACATCTAAAAATGCTAGATGGATCAACTAGCTGATCTTTACAGTGAGACAGATGAAAGATTATAAACCATTGTTAGAGGTGTTTTCAGTATTAAAAATATCCAGCGCTGACCTAAGGGGTTTCTGTTTTTATTATTTCTTACAAAACTATCGCATTGTTTTCCTTTCTTTCATTGTCTCATTATTTTTGACAAAACATGAAAATAAGTTCCAAAACTCACAACAATCATTTTTGTTTCTATTGAACTGCCTTAAGCAAAGCGATACCCATTTAATGTAAATGTCTGTTTGGTTCTACATCAAAAGAGAGTCTCAAACGTGCGTTTACAGTGGCAACCACAATTTTTAGTTTAGTAGATGATTGGGTATTATAAATGTGAAGTTGGTTTTTCTAGCTTCCACGTCTAGTAAAGTTTAGGGGATTTCTTTTCCCACTCTTATGGTGTGTATCAGATCTCTGAAAATTCAAAAATACTCCTAGGATTTTTAGAGATGCATTTTTGAACGTCTCAGACAATTTTTGCTAAAATTTGGTTTGATGATGTATTTTTGAAATTTTTTCTTCATGTTTCTCGGCAAAAATGTTGTCACAAGTTTGTATTTTGTATGAATCCAAAATTATTTTAATTAGACTAACATTGTTATTATTTAATTCAAATATTAATAAACACGAATATTGTAGAACAAAATAATGTTTTAATTAAAAAAATATCCAACCCATATTACGAACAATGTTCTCAAAGTATGGTTAAAAATACAAGAACATCCCAAAATAAAAATAAAACTATGACCTGTTGCATATGTCTAATTCTAACTCCATAGCTCTTCCTCTGTTGTTGGTAATCAAAAAACATTCATTGTCTCGGTAAGAATGAAACGTGTTAGGACAACCGCATCATCGCCATTTTTCTCAAACAATCTAAACTTTATGTCCTCATACGTAATCCGAATAATATTCTGACATATCGGCAACACGACATGGTCATTCTTGGCCTACTCATTCTCCAGGATCTCCTCGTGAGCAAGCCTAGGTGGACGTCCAAAAGTGTTCGGTGTAATGACAGGGTGTGAGACATTATAAAACCAAGTCATGTAACCATTCGCATAAGACCATTGATTTGTGGCTTACATACTCTGATACTCCTCTGATATCATATGACTCTCGTAGTCCGCCAGTATGTCAACAAAATGTCTGTAGATTATGTTGTTAGGAGCTGACACAAAGGGGGATCTCAAAATGATATGTACATATTCAAATTGATGCATGCATCACTCTGGCAGATAGTTGCACATCAGATTTGCCCCACATATCAACCATTCAGAGTAAAATGAAATGGGGTTGAAGATAACAGTGTCTCGGTGAGTGTTGTATGGTGTTCAGTCGATGTCATCGTGTTGAGTTCGGTTAATATACATACACAATCGTACAACATCATTTCCTCTGTGCGGGCAATATAGGCAAGCACGTGACCAATCCTCGGTATACTTTAGCATACGAACAAATCCGTGGATGCGGTGAAAAAAGTATTAGTAACAAGTGTAAAAAAATAATTTTAATATTAATAATGGCTATGAAAATTATTGTCGGTGTGGTGCAGAAATCCGTCATTTGTTTTGTCGTCCAAAGAGAACCTTCGCTCAACTTGGAGTAAGATATATCAAATAGGCGGCCCCACAATTCCACTCGTGAGTGGTCGGCAAGTCGATAACATACTTAAGGTATTCCACATCGACGTAGGTTGCACTTTTGTCGACAAAAATGATCGTGCTAACCAAGAATAGTATGAAACACCACAAGGTACACTCATTGTGGTAGGTAACCTGCAGCTCATCACCATCGGCATTCTCAGTCAACCCCAAGTTTTCTCCATAAATATTTTTCAAGTAAGGAAATTTTACATGTGCACCTCTAATGCTTTCACACTGCATCATGACATCTATTGGACCCTCTCCCAAATAAATGACCATTATCTCTTGGGCTTCATCATGTTTGATTCTGGAATGATCAAGTAACCTCCCTTTAATGGGAAGCTGTAGAAGGCAAGTAACATCATCCAAGATGATTGTCATCTCGCAATTGGGAAGCGGAAAGATGGCGTTTTCTTATGTCATCTCTCAGCAGAAGTCCCCAACATGCCATGGTTAATAGTCTTGTATCTGGAGCAACACATGCCTGCAAGACCAAAGTAATGAAGGAAACTATGAAATCAATAATCCTTAGGTTGATAAAGCTTTAGAATCTTTATGATATGGTTAACAGACTTCAAACAATCGCACTCATGTTAAAACATAAAAAAATATATCAGTCGTAGGGCAAATGTTTAAAATATATAAATAACAATCGTTAACAAAAATACCTCTTCAGCCCAGACATGCTCAACAACATGATCTCTATAATATATCGATAATGAGGTGTCAGTGGACCCTCCTGGAAAAGGGTCTGCAAGAGGAGTAACGCCATCATGTGCAGGAGCAGGAGCTTCCTCCCAGAGGGGAGACGTGCCCCTGAAATGAGGATCCATGTGATAAACGGCTCCTATAAGTAAATGTTTCTCCCCTAATGAGGCCTATGGATGGTTTCTCGCCTAACTCATATCTGCTCACTCTAAAGCCTAACCCTTTCGTTGAACAGATGCGTGCTGGGTCTCACGGCCAAGTCTCAGTTTGTTGTCGTTGTTTGCAGTCATTTTTCTGAAATAATACGAGAAAAATACATCAATTAACATCCAGAAAAGTTTCGGATATGCATCTCCGAAAATCAGTAAGGATGCAATTCAGAGATGCATCTACGAAAAAATTCGTGCTTGCAACAATGATAGAAATTGACATCAGTCTTGTCCTAACAACCAAAAACGCAACCAAATCCATAGTGCATGTCTCTAAAAGCTATCAATTACGAATTTGACTATTACCTAATGCAAACATAACAAACTATTTTACCTAATACATTAATCAAAATTCAAAATAAGTTAAACGAGAAACTTACTTAAAAAAAGTGTTGAGGATGAATGAATGAAGTTAGTTGGGATTGAAATGCTTGAAGTAGAAGTAGTGTTTATCCTTGAAGAAACTTGAAAAATGGACTGGATATATGCTCTTCACGAGCTCCAATAATATCTTTAAAAAATTCCAAAAAATGAAGAAGGAGAAAAGGGAGAGTCTGGAGCGGTTATATATACATTAAATATTTTCAGAGATGCATCTCTGAATTTTCCCTTGGATTTGAAATTAAGGGTTATTTCGGAGATGCTTCTACGAACAAACCCTAAAACAAATACGATGATGCATCTCCGAAATAAATTTTGGAAAAGTGAGGAGACAGTACGTGGTATCACGACTGAGTCTTAGTCCGTCGTCGTTGTTTGCAGCCATTTTCCTGAAACAATACGAGAAAAATACATCAGTTAGCATCCAGGAAAGTTTTGGATATGCATCTCCGAAAATAAATAAGGATGCAATTTGGAGATGCATCTACGAAAAAGCTTGTGCTTGCAACATTGACAGAAACGGATACCAGTCTTGCCCTAACAACAAAAAACGCAACTAAATCCATACTGCATGTCTCTAAAAGCTATCTATTATGAATTTGACTACTATCTAATGCAAATATAACAAATTATTTTACCTAATACATTATCAAAATTCAAAATAAGTTAAATGAAAAACTTATTTTAAAAAGTGTTGAGGATGAATGAATGAAGTTAGTTGGAATTGAAATGCTTAATGTTTATCCTTAAAGAAACTTGAAAAAATGACATGATGTATGTTGCTCACGAGTTACAATGACATCTCAAAAATAAATCATAAAATGAAGAAGGAGAAGAGGGAGAGTATGGCGCGGTTATATATATGTTAAATACTTTCGGAGATGCGTCGCTGAATTTTCTCTTGGAATTAAAATTATGGGTTATTTCGGAGATGCATCTGCGAACAAATCCTAAAACAAATACGAATATGCATCTCCGAAATAAATTTTGGAAAACTGAGAAAATAGTACGCCCGAAGATGCATTTTCAATAATTGTGAGCATTTTTTATTTTTTGTCAAGCGTCTCAGAGAACATATAAAGGTAGAAAAAGAAATTGTGTAAATTTATATGTTTGGTTTCCATTTTGGATGAGTCAAAAATAATTTTAGAAGTGTATAATTTATTTTGACATGTTTGTTTTTTCAAAAATATAATTGATTTTGGATTTAAAATTAATTATAATTGAAAATAGGATTTGTAGTGTGTTTTTTTAAAATGTCATTTAAGTTATTTTTTATTCAATTCATTTTTAATTAGACCCAATTCTACAAAAAAAAAACAATTCATTAAGAATCACTTCTCATTGTTGCATAACCAAATACATGCTTAAAATTGTTGGACCCAAAATTAATAGGTATTTTTTCAAGTTTTTATGCAATTCCTTTTGCTGCATTTTCATTTTTGTTTGAAAAAAATTAGATGGTGTGATAAACAATTAATAAAAAGTTAATAATTTTTTGATTTTTCAAAGTCTGCTTTGTTTTTTTAGTTGAATTGGTGTTTTTTCTGAAAAGGAAATTAGTTTTATATAAAATTAAAACCCACAATAACATAAAAGTAGTTCTAAACACATTAAAATATATTTTGGTAAATATGTCAGTAGAATCAATTTTGAACTAAATGATTTAAACAGTAGTTTTAAACACATTAAAATTTATTTTGGTAATTATGTCAGTAGAATCAATTTTGAACTAAATGATTCAATGAATGTGAATCTATAAAAATTATTTTTGCACTAATGAGTTTAAATAAATAATGTTTTTATTAAGATCAATTGAGTTAAAATTAATTCTTGCCGCACATAATGCATTAGTAGTGTGCGTTAAGTCTGAGTTCCTAAAGAGGTTCTAACCTGAATATTTAAAATTTTGATATTAAAAAGTTTGTTACATTTTAGATATAAGAGAGAGCTATTGTTAGAATGTAATCTGAATTTTTAAATTTCAATATTAATAAGTTTGTAACAATTCATATATATATATATATATATATATATATATATATATATATATATATATATATATATATATATATATATATATATATATATATATATATATATATATATATATATTGTTAGTGTAACTCACTTGAATTATAAAATTAATTCCGAGAAAAAGAAAGAAAATTGAGTCAAAAGTTTTAGGTGATTGGTCAAGGATGAACTTGTCAAACACTCTTCACTTATTTCTTAGTATATATGTTTGAATTTGTGCAATGAGATGGAATGGAATAAAATATAATATTATTCGGATGAAGTGAAATAAAATATGATGAAATTTATTATATTTATTCCTCTATTTTATGTTTCATTCAATTTGAAGTGTCCGCAATGAAATGTGACATTTTGAACAAAATATTCAAACAATGAAATGAGATTTATATTTCATTTCGTTCCACTTCATTCTCCTCCATTATGTTATATTCCACTTCGCTCAATTATGTTCATCAATTCAAACATAGCCTTAGTGTTATGAATTTGGTTGTGAATAAGGTTTGAAAAGCACACGAATCCATTGATCTTGAGCAGAAAAGTGTGATACTTCTAGGCTCTTGTCAGTCACCTTTTCTCAGACAACAAAGATATTTAGTTTCATGTGTTTTGTCTTGGAGTCCAACACATGATTATGAGAGACAAATATTGCACTTAGGTTGTCCCATAAGTTTTTAGGAATTTGATGATTGTCCCTAAGTACCTACAATAGAGATTGTAGCTGAAAAATCTTTGCAATGGCCTGAGTTAGGCTTATGTGCTCTGCCTTGACAGTGGATTTGGAAACTATTATTCTCTTTTTAGCCCACAAACACACTATGTTAGACCTTAGATAAATGCAGCCATTTGAAGTAGATCTTTTATCATCTGGATCAGAGGTCCATTCAACATCGCAAAAACCTATGATGAGGATAAGTAGTGTAAGGTTGTCTGGTGCAAGAAGTAAGTCATGACTAGTTGTTCCTTGGATATATCTAAGTATCTTCTTGACAGTTTTCCAAATGACCAAGATCCTTGAGAGATAATAAGAGATTCAGTTTGGTGATGAGTTATTCGATAAAGACTTTAGATATGTAAATGATGATTATATCATCAACATAAACAAGAATATGGATGACAATTGGTAGGGTTTGGGTAGGATATTATAGTACACATCTCCATACCTGCGGTTTGAAATAATCCTCGCGTGGACACCAACATTTGAAATAATCCCATAGGATACATACTCGCGTGGACACCAACATTTATATATGTATCCTATGGGTATTCAAGTACCCATATTCATACTCGTTACTCGCAATTCTAGTAAAAATAAATCGATAAATTAAAAAACATCACATCATTTTATATTTTTAACAACGTGAACAAAAACTTTAAATTTTTTATTGTTGAGTTATAAAACAACCGAACACTTATATCAAAATGCATTATAGTTTAAAAGTGATGTACTTTTTTAAAAGTGATACATATATAGTTTTATATAATAATATAAATGAAAATATATAAATATACATTGTATGTGTATGAGGCGATATGTGTATTAAGGTATCCACACATGCATTCATACCCGTTTATTTTAGCGGATAATTATTGATTCTCGTGTCCGTGTTGGGTGTGAATATGGAAGTAGAAAAACGGTATAGAAGGGGTGAATAAACCCAAATTAAAAAATGCAACCATCATTTTCCAAAATTATAGTGTTTTCAAAAATGAGTTGCGAGTAAAAGGTTTGAAGCGAAAATGTAAATTATACAATTGATTATGATCAAGCAAATACAATTTGTTTCACAAATATCCAAGATTATAAACAATGAAACCCTTAGTATGAATTGATTCAAGTTGTGTAGTCAAAATAAGTGTACACAATAGACTGAATGTGTGAAATCCTAAATTCAATCAATTTTCAGATTTATTAATCACAATAATAGCTTGATTGGTTGTCCAATTCCAACAAAACCTAAGTTTTACGTAATTAATCGCCATGAAGAACAAAATGATATAATAAGGAATTGAAAAACCTAGCATGCAATCACTACGGATATAAATGCAAGATTGGAGTTAGAAAGATGACACTGAGATTTATAGTGCTCTAGTGTTCATCCTCGCTTGGCCTATGTTCAATCTTCAATGGTTTTCCATTGAAACCTGCATAGTTCCTTATTATTTGGCAAATATTTTTAAGAGTTCATACAATCACCAGTCCACAATTACAACTGAGAAAATAAATCTCCTAATTTGGATCTTTAATTGTATACACCAAACTTGTCAATATCTTCTACGTAATCTTTACTCGAATACGTTTCTTGAACCTTCCAATAACATCAATTATGCTTCAAGGCTTCGTGTGTAGCTATTAACCCTTTAATCCTACTGATTCCTTAAGCAGTGAAATTGTCTGAAGATCCGAGAAGAACTCTGCCTTATTTGTAGTCTTTCACACAGTTACTGTTAAGGTGTTGGAGAGAATACCCTACTTCTTTTCAATGGGATTTGTTACCACCATTGGCAATCCCTCGTTCTTGCTAACAACCTGAAAACTCAACAAGATCTTCAAGAACGGTTAGTTTCAAGTACTCAACCCCTTTAATTAATCTCAGAACTCTCGTTATCAAGATCTAACTCCAATTGAAGTTGAAGAAGTGAGAAATTCGTAGCAAGACTTTGAACACTAAAAATAGAGGAAATTGATTTTCACACAAAATCACACTGAAAAATCTTAACAGAATGACAAAATGTTATTTGTAGAATGATGACATAAATGATTTATATGTGCTTGATATGAAGCATACAAAATGGTTGAAAAAAGGGTGGTTAGATTTGAATCAAGAAAAATATGATTGAAATCAAATGAGCAAAATGAGGTAAAATGAAAGAAATACATAATTTTTGAAAAATATGTCAGTTGATTCGGATCAGAGGAATCATGATTCGAATCAAATGCCTTCTTATTTGAATCAAGAACAAAATTTGATTTGAATCAAATAGCCCAAACCTGACATGATTTTAAGGCAAAAGAATTTGATTCAAATCATGTTAAAAGTTTGATTCAAATCAAATCAAACAAAATCAAACAAAATCATACATGATTTTTGAAAATTGAAATTGATTCGAATCATGTACAAATTCTAATTAGAATCAAATTACACAAAATCCGCTCTTAGACAATTGATCAAGATCAAGTGTAATATCTGATCAGGATCAAATTGTCGAGTTTAGCTACTGTCCAATTTGATCAGGACCATAAATTTAGTGTAAAACTGAATGATTCGAATTAATCTTATAAAATCTCAAATTTTCAAATTTTCAAAAGTTTTTTAAGATTTTACCTTGAATCAAAGTTTATCTAAAAATACAAAGTGATTTCATTCCATTATCATATGCTATTGATCAAATAGCATTTAGATCAAGATCAAACCTAACCAAAACTTTTAGGCATGCTAAAAATGAATTGAAACAAACTTGATTCTGAGAAATACAATCATGAAGGAGAATCAATGAATCAAAATAAAACAAAGATGAAAGCAAGAAGACAGACAACAAAATTATCGGATAATAGAGACATCCAACTACAATCTCCCCCTTTTTGACGCTTAACAAGCTCTTACTAGGAATTGAGTCGACTTTTGAGTAACGCATGTATCTCCTCCTAAAATATTGCACACAAATAACTCACAACATAAAAATGCATAAAACAATTTTAGACTCGTTACAACTTCTCCCCCTTTGAAAACATCAAAAAAAGATAGTTCGAAATGCGTCTAAAAACCAAAGAGAACAACCACTAACATATAATTCTAAAGAACATATGAGCTAAACAGCCAAGAAGCATATACAACAACCATGATCGCATATTCAACAAAGATAAACATGTCCCGAGCAACATAACAAAAATAGACATGCAACACAAACGTCCAACAACTAACGATTAAGTGATTAAACTTGTAAATCAAGGTATGCATTAACAATTATAAATAATGCATGAACAAGTAATCAAATGTTCTAATGGACATAATTAGTAATATGCATTTAAAAGACTTAAATGCAAGTAACAACAATCAAAGACATAAGATAAAGATGAAATAGTGATATATGGAGGAAATAAGCAAACCAATGCATAAAACACGTAGAATGATACAAGGGTTAGAAACATACCATTGTAGACTGGTGTCGCAACCTGAAAAATACAGTGCGCGAAAAAAACAACCGGCGAAAGAAAATGACAGAAGAGTCGCCACCGTGCGTTATTCATCCCAAAGGAGGGAAAGGAAACGCTCGAAGTAAACCTGAAAAAGGAAAGGACAAGACGGGGTCTCGCAACCAAATCTTGGGTTCGGGAGTCGGTTATGCGAAGGGAAGGTATTAGCACCCCTACGCATCCGTAGTACTCTACGGGATCCACTTTTGTGGTTTTCGTCTAAAGGGTGTGGATTTACCTAATGTGTTTATTTACTAAAAAGGTTAAGAGAAATGACTCGCGCGGATGTCGCATCCACTGCATACGTATCTCATCTGAATATGAGAATCAGAGTCTTCGTAGCTCGGCTGACCTATGGGTTAAGGGATGTGTGCTCGCTAAGACATCGCGTCTTATGCCTACGTATCTCATCTGGAATGAGAATCAGAGCAAGTCGTAGTTCGGCTAACTACGGGGTTGTGGATTGGGTTTTGGACGAACGACGTCACTACGCAATCTACCGGATGCTCGACCTTTGGAGACTTACTCACCTGTAGTAGAAGGAGTAAACGTGTGTTATGGAGAAGAAAAATCAATGAAGGGTTTGTTTGCATTGTAGGAACGCGCATGCAAAAGGGTAATGAGGATAAGACCTCATAGCTCTTAACCCTGGACAAAGGAACCTGCATAAAGTAAACACAAAAACATTGCCTCCTATCGAGGTCTTCCAGCTAGGAAAGCAGTAAAATGCGGGAAAAATATAAAAGTACCACGCGGATAAAGATCCGAAGTTACAGCAATTAAAGGATTAGCAACCCTGAGATCTCTCCAGCTAGACCATCAAAGAAAATCAGTCAATACGATTAATCAGGATAAACCTCCGGATGGTATCCCTGCACGAGTATGTGAGCCCTCACGAAAACTCAATAGAAAGGTTAGACAAACAAGGTGAAATCCAGGGAAAACAATGCCATGGCAACACAAAGACAGGTTAGAGAAACAAAAATAGGGTAACCAAGAGTTGCCCCTAAATCAAAATGTAACCACATGAATAATTCCATAAAAATTCACAAAAAGCTCACAAAAAGCAATCAAGGGTAGGAGGCCTAAACCTCTTGTCAAACACATGCATCAAAAGGGTATCAAATTCACCCATAATACCTCATACATTTAGAGCATTCAAATAAAAGGCATAAAGATGATGGATATATGGCAAACCTGATTGGAGAGATTGATTAAGATTGAATGGTACGGCCGGATCTGCAAAGTAATACTAGGGTTTGTGTGAGGCGGAGTGAACTTCTCAGGGCTGCCTGAAGGTCGCTACAGAGTAGTTCCTAGGTTTCCTTCTCTCAAAATCTTTCTCCAGTGAATCTCCCAGTGTAACTCCAAGTGTGTTTTCCTCTACTGAAACTTCAGTATTTATAGACTGACTTTCGTGGGTAGTGGGCTCAAATGAGGGAGACCCAAGTCCAAAAAAATTTGTTATATTTTATTTATTTATTTAATTAATTTTATTTATTTTTAACTTTTTTTTTTTCGTTTTTTTTCTTCTTTTTTTTTCGTTTTTTTTTTTTTTTTTTAAAGTTTCTTGGATCTAATTCTGATTGACATGATGAAATGCAATGTATCTAATGTTAAATGACCTAAAAATGAATGCATGCATGAGGTGTAAAGCGTATGCTTCCAGGAAAAACGAAGGGTAAATTTTAGGGTATTACAGCTGCCCCTATTCAATCAACTGGAGACCTGGAAAGAAGATAACAGCGACTTTTGTGCTTTCGAGGTATCAAGGGATTGAATACAATAAAATCCCAAAAATTTGCACTGAAGTGAAGTGAAGTAACAATCCCTGTCAGAATCGGCAAATAGGTGGTCTTGAAAGAAGAATCCGTCTGGTACGGTGAGAGTCAGTCTGAATACCGAAAAAGAATGTTAACTTGGATACCAAAATAAATGGTAACACAGAAATAACCATGGCCTGAATGCCGCTCATCAGTCTGAATACTGGAAAGGACTTCGATCTGAACATCGGAAAATTGGCCTGAATGCCACAAGTCGCATCGACCTGAACGTCGGAAACTTCTTCGATCTGAACATCGGAAAGACTTGGCCTGAATGCCACTTCGATCTGAATATCGGGAAAACTGGCCTGAATGCCACTTCGATCTGAATATCGGAACACTGGCCTGAATGCCCCTTCGGTCTGGATACCGGAAAACTAGCCTGAATGCCCCTTCGGTCTGGATACCAGAAAACTGGCCTGAATGCCACAAGTTGCATCGACCTGAACGTCGGAAACTTCTTCGATCTGAACATCGGAAAACTTCATGCCTGTCAGCATTGGCAGAAATAGGGAATGATAATAAAGGCGGCGCATGGGCCAATGACACTTGCTGGGGATAACCAAGGTGGGTAATGAACAATCTGCAGTCTGAGTACTGGAAACAACTTCTAGCTTATCACTTGGGATACCGAGAATGTTTTATGCTTACATGCGTATGTTTGAATCTTTCAATGGCGTAATGCTCCATGAAAATGGAAATGCTACGCGATCTGGGAGGATGCAATGCAATATGATTCTACATGCAGGGATGCGAAATGCTGGGTAGAATGCCAAGCTGAGGCAAGGGGATCTATTGGGGAAATGATCACCATCTTCTGGACTCTGGCAAGGCTGTTGGAGATGCACAGCGCAAAGAATTCTATGGGGAAATGACCCGCCACACGGTGTTCTAGCAATGACGAAATACCGAGATTCTTACTGGGGAGAGAACGACACTGAAAACCTGTTGTTGGGGAAAGCGATAGTGGTTCTGGCAACCACGATTTGCGAGAGATGACTCAGCAAGGGAAGCAAACACCGATACGGTACCGAGGTTCTGCTTCAAGGAAAGAAACCATGGATCTGGCATTGGGATTATCGATCTGGCCTCGAACTCTAAGGAGCAGCCACTTCTGCTGGGAAGATACAGTCTGACACTATCAACTCCGTTGGGGGTATACAATCTGACACTGTCAACTCTACCGGGGAGTGTATATTCTGAAACAACCGCTTGGGGAAGTACGGTGGTGAGAACCTGCTGGGGATTGAAGAATCCAACACTCTGATCAGCTCTGCAGGGATAAGACACCGAATTCGTCTGTTGGCGACTTCACTGGGGAAGATATTCACGATCATTTGCAGGGGATTTTAAGGAAATGTCCCGAGGGTATCTGTTCTGAATAGGCGATCCAAAGCACTTAAAATTTACAGCAATTTTAAATGTTTATTAAGCATGTACCTGTAAAGCCTTTATGTGTCATGATGCAATGTTTATCAAAAATTCGGACGTCATTTTTGCAAACAAAACAGTAAAATGAAAATGAAAACAGAGATATACTGAATAACATGATTTTATTGATTGAATGGCCTCTGAATAGGCATTTACATCAGGAAGCAATCCCTGGAAAGAGGTAATCGCACAAAAGATAAAAACAGAAATTAATCTAATGGCAATGTGAAATGGATTTCTATTGGGTTCCAATTCTGTTATGACTTGCCCGTCTTTAAGATCCTCCAGATAATCAGCCTTCTGAAAAGGTGATTGGACTGTTTCCTACCTTTCGAAAATTTCCAGTCATCGATGTGAGATGAGATTCAGAACTAACTCAGAACGCAGTCATTCGCTTAATCCCTAACTTTTGCCTGGATCGCCCTTTTCGGGTTTTCAATCCACCGGGATACCCATTTTTGCCTAAGTTGCCTTTTTAGGTTTTCAACTTACCGGGTGTACGATCTTTTCATTTTCTTGGTTCGTCGGGATGCCCATTTTTGCCTGGACTATTCTTTTTACTGTCCAGCGGGTCTATTTTATGCGAAGTATTTTTTAACTGCGTCTGAGTTCACAGGGGAAGTGAAGTTTTCACCATCCATAGTTGCAAGCATTAAGGCCCCACCATCAAAAACCTTGGTGACAATATACGGTCCATCATAGTTAGGAGTCCACTTGCCCCTGTGATCTGTTTGAGGAGGAATGATCCTTTTCAACACTAAATCTCCGACTTGGAAACAACGAGGACGCACTTTCTGATCAAATGCTCTCTTCATCCGACTCTGATACAACTGCCCATGACAAATGGCTGCCATTCGCTTCTCTTTGATAAGACTCAACTCATTGAACCTTGTCCGAATCCATTCGGCTTCGTCTAACTTGACATCCAACAGGACTCTTAGAGAAGGAATCTCCACTTCAACAGGTAGGACTGCTTCCATACCATACACCAGGGAGTAAGGGGTTGCCCCGGTCGACGTACGTACTGAAGTACGGTACCCATGCAAGGCGAAAGGTAGCATCTCATGCCAATCTCTGTACGTGACGACCATCTTCTGCACAATCTTCTTTATGTTCTTATTTGCCGCCTCAACAACGCCGTTCATCTTAGGGCGGTAAGGGGAAGAATTGTGATGCTGAATGTTGAAGTTCTGACACAACTCCTTCATCATTTTGTTGTTGAGATTAGAACCATTATCAGTAATGATTCTTTCGGGAATCCCATAGCGACAAATGATTTCTTTCTTGATGAAACGGGCAACCACATGTCTGGTAACATTCGCGAACGACGCTGCCTCGACCCACTTGGTGAAATAGTCGATGGCAACAAGGATGAAGTGATGCCCATTGGAAGCAGTCGGCTCAATCTTTCCAATCATGTCAATACCCCACATAGAAAACAGCCACGGCGAAGACATCATATTCAGAGGATTTGGCGGCACATGCACCTTATCAGCATAAATCTGGCATTTATGACACTTCCGAGCATATTTGAAGCAATCTGATTCCATGGTCATCCAATAATAACCCGCTCTCAACAATTTCTTAGCCATTGCATGTCCGCCAGCATGAGTACCGAAGGAACCTTCATGAACTTCCTGCATTAACATGTCCGCCTCGTGTCTGCCCACGCATCTGAGCAAAACCATGTCGAAGTTCCTCTTATACAGCACATCGTCTTTGTTCGAGAAGAAACTGCCTGCCAATCTTCTCAAAGTCTTTCTGTCATTGTTGGATGCCCCTGCAGGGTACTCTTGATTCTTCAGAAAGCACTTGATATCGTGATACCAGGGCTTGTCATCGACTACCAGTTCAGCAGCAAACACATATGCGGCCCTGTCAAGGCGCATCACATTGATCCTGGGAGCATGGTTCCAGCGAATTACCTTGATCATGGAGGATAGAGTAGCAAGTGCGTCTGCCATCTGGTTCTCATCACGAGGTATATGATACAATTTTACTGTTGTGAAGAAAGTCAACAGTCTTCTCGTGTAGTCTCTGTAGGGGACCAGAGTGGGCTGGAGAGTATTCCAATCACCATTCACTTGATTGATCACCAGAGCTGAATCTCCGAAGATGTCCAAAGTCTTGATTCTCAAATCAATGGCTTGCTCAATACCCAAGATACAGGCCTCGTACTCAGCTTCATTATTTGTGCACTCAAAAGTCAAACGAGCGGTGAAAGGTATGTGGGCACCTTTCGGAGTTGTAATGACAGCACCAATTCCACTTCCTCTAGCATTGACAGCCCCATCAAACAACAAAGTCCACTTTTCGTTTGGATCAGGTCCCTCCTCAACAACTGGCTCTTCACAGTCTTTCATCTTGAGGAACATGATGTCTTCATCTGGAAAATCAAACTTCATCGGCTCATAATCATCAATCGGCTGCTGAGCAAGATAGTCTGACAGAATACTCCCTTTGATGGCTTTCTGGGATGTATACTAGATATCATACTCTGTTAAAATCATCTGCCAACGGGCAACACGTCCGGTGAGAGTCAGCTTCTCAAAGATGTACTTCACTAGATCCATCTTAGAAATCAACAAGGTAGTATGGTTCAGCATATACTGCCTCAGTCGGCGAGCCGCCCAGGCCAAAGCACAGCAAGTTTTCTCAAGCTGCGAATATTTGACTTCACAGTCGATAAACTTTTTGCTAAGGTAGTATATGGCATGCTCTTTTCGACCAGACTCGTCATGCTGTCCCAATACACACCCCATCGAGTTCTCAGTCACTGATAGGTACATTATCAGAGGTCTCCCAGGAACTGGAGGTATAAGGATCGGAGGTTTCTGTAGATACTCTTTTATCTTCTCGAAAGCCCTTTGACAATCTTCATTCCACCTGATAGCCTGATCTTTCCTCAGCAATTTGAAAATTGGCTCACACGTGGTTGTTAGGTGAGAGATGAACCTTGCAATGTAGTTCAACCTCCCTAAGAAACTACGGACTTGCTTCTCTGTTCTTGGCTCAGGCATTTCCTGTATTGCTTTCACTTTGTCAGGATCCACCTCGATCCTTTTTCCGCTAACAATAAAACCCAGCAATTTTCCCGATCTCACCCCGAAAGTGCACTTGTTCGGATTAAGTCTCAGTTTGAATTTCCTTAACCGTTCAAACAATTTCTGCAGATTCACCAAATGTTCTTCTTCTGTCTGAGATTTGGCAATCATATCGTCCACATAAACCTCGATTTCATGATGAATCATATAATGGAACAGAGTCACCATAGCTCGTTGATATGTTGCTCCGGCATTTTTCAGACCAAACGGCATCACCTTGTAGCAGAAGGTGCCCCATGGGGTTATGAAAGTTGTCTTTTCCATGTCCTCTGGTGCCATCTTGATTTGGTTATAGCCAAAAAAGCCATCCATGAAGGAGAATACCGAGAACTGAGTTGTATTATCCACCAAAACGTCGATGTGAGGTAATGGGAAATCATCTTTAGGACTAGCTCTGTTCAGATCCCGGTAGTCAACACACATCCGTACCTTTCCATCCTTCTTAGGTACTAGAACGATATTTGCAACCCATGGCGGATAATTTGTGACTGCTAGAAACCCTGCATCCAACTGTTTTTGCACTTCTTCCTTTATCTTGACAGCCATCTCTGGTCTTGTTCTTCTGAGCTTCTGCTTGACTGGAGGACAACCTTCTTTGAGAGGCAAGCGGTGTACCACGATGTCTGTGTCCAGCCCAGGCATGTCCTGATAAGACCAGGCAAAGATGTCAACGTATTCTTGCAGCAATTCAATCAACCCTTTCTTCACATTGTCTTCCAAATCAGCCCCTATCTTGATTTCTCTCTTGGCGTCCTCGGTGCCGAGATTAATCACTTCAACAGACTCTTGATGCGGTTGAATGACCCTTTCCTCCTGTTTTAATAACCTGGTAAGTTCTTCAGGGAGTTCACAGTCTTCATCACCCTCTTCTTCAGCTTGAAAGATTGGATTTTCAAAGTCGAAGCGAGCCATAGCAGAATCGTTATCAATAGGATCCGGTGATGTGCATCTGTATGAGTGATGGTATGTGCTTATGAGTGTGAAAAAATGAAAACTAAACAAAACATTGCCAAATATTTTTTGATTTTTGAAAACTGCAAAAATGGAAAAACAGTGAACGAAATATTTGAATGCAAAAAGACGTCCTTTATTTATGATAAAAAATGCAGGTACCCACATAGATGAGCCCTACAATTAGTCATTACGCCCCGGGCGGAACGTAAGACTTGGATATGCATGAATAAACAAAGAAAATTACTCTTCAAGAAGAGTGGCTTGGACAATCTCCTCAGAAGACCAATTGTTGATGACTTCACCCGGGATCCTCGGACGCACCCAGTTGTCAATGTCACAATCACTATCCCCATCTTCTTCGTTGACTGTAGAGACTTGACCATACTGAATGAGTTGTTGATCTAGGTTGACATGCGGGATCGGGATAGGCCCCGGTCCATTGGGACCATTAGCCTCTCCAGCTGGAGGATCAGCCAACGTCTCCGGTTGAGTAATAGGGGGATCCCTCTGTACCAACAATCTAAGCTCCTGCTGTCCTTGAGCCACCCCTTGAACCAAATCCATGAATTGATTCATGCAAATCTTCATCTCGGCGAGCTCTGCTTGTAGGCTCTCCATCGCTCTCTGTTAATTCCTCCAGGTACCGTATCGGTGAATGCCTGAGTCAGCTATCCTGCTAATGGAACACCAAACAACTGAGAACACTGTGGCGGTACCTGTTATGCAAGACATGCGGATGACTATGCAAATGCAATGACATGTTTATCAATTCCAAAAGGCATTCTACCCCTTTGATTCCAGTATCACATTTGATAAACAGTGTAAGAAGAAAACCCCGACTAGAATCAAGAAGAAGATGTAAACCCCCTAGAAATGGATAAACATGTGTTAAATGATATGAATGCAGAATGATGTGAATGCAATGCAGTGGCATGTCAATCAGGGTTGTTGTATCTGCTTGAACATCTGTCGGGTTACACTGTCTGAAGAGAAAACCACTAAGGAATATAATACAAGATCAAAGCTCTGCTCCAGAAAACCGGGTTGGTTGGAGGTTAAGGTTTCCTGAATTTAGCCCGCCCCTCACTGGTAGGTTCTAAGAACAGAAGTTCGTCAACTTCACCCCTTCAGTCGCGAATAATACGTTTACCACTGAAGGTTTGGCATTATTACGGGATAAAAGACCTCCACTGACTCCCCTCAATCTCGGGGTCCTCGGATTGATCAGCGAGAATGCGCCCACCAGAGCTAACATAATCACGTCTCAGAGGAGAGGCCTCGACTGAGTTCTCGGGAAATGGTCACCAGAGTCGACGATTTCTAAAGGAACATCATGTCGTTACGGAACATCTGTAGGACATAATATATCCAAGAGAAACCTCGTCTGAGTGTGGTTCTTCACGAAGGACTTAACGTAGCAACATGCCACGCAAGCCTCATGATCATCCACTCTAAAACCTGTGTGTGCACTCAAGCCTGGGTAATGGGCTTATCTCTCGTAGAACATCCCATCCCAACAAACAAATAAACAGATCCAATAGATACAGCAGATGAATGTAAGCAAGTAAGTAAATAAATGTACAAAAGCATGAACACCCAATAAACAAGAAATCACACGAGCTAGGAGGGACTCGCTTAGGGAAGATGGACCAGCAAGAGGTCAACTTCTCATGGTCCCCAGCAGAGTCGCCAGCTGTCGCAACCTGAAAAATACAGTGCGCGAAAAAAACAACCGGCGAAAGAAAATGACAGAAGAGTCGCCACCGTGCGTTATTCATCCCAAAGGAGGGAAAGGAAACGCTCGAAGTAAACCTGAAAAAGGAAAGGACAAGACGGGGTCTCGCAACCAAATCTTGGGTTCGGGAGTCGGTTATGCGAAGGGAAGGTATTAGCACCCCTACGCATCCGTAGTACTCTACGGGATCCACTTTTGTGGTTTTCGTCTAAAGGGTGTGGATTTACCTAATGTGTTTATTTAATAAAAAGGTTAAGAGAAATGACTCGCGCGGATGTCGCATCCACTGCATACGTATCTCATCTGAATATGAGAATCAGAGTCTTCGTAGCTCGGCTGACCTATGGGTTAAGGGATGTGTGCTCGCTAAGACATCGCGTCTTATGCCTACGTATCTCATCTGGAATGAGAATCAGAGCAAGCCGTAGTTCGGCTAACTACGGGGTTGTGGATTGGGTTTTGGACGAACGACGTCACTACGCAATCTACCGGATGCTCGACCTTTGGAGACTTACTCACCTGTAGTAGAAGGAGTAAACGTGTGTTATGGAGAAGAAAAATCAATGAAGGGTTTGTTTGCATTGTAGGAACGCGCATGCAAAAGGGTAATGAGGATAAGACCTCATAGCTCTTAACCCTGGACAAAGGAACCTGCATAAAGTAAACACAAAAACATTGCCTCCTATCGAGGTCTTCCAGCTAGGAAAGCAGTAAAATGCGGGAAAAATGTAAAAGTACCACGCGGATAAAGATCCGAAGTTACAGCAATTAAAGGATTAGCAACCCTGAGATCTCTCCAGCTAGACCATCAAAGAAAATCAGTCAATACGATTAATCAGGATAAACCTCCGGATGGTATCCCTGCACGAGTATGTGAGCCCTCACGAAAACTCAATAGAAAGGTTAGACAAACAAGGTGAAATCCAGGGAAAACAATGCCATGGCAACACAAAGACAGGTTAGAGAAACAAAAATAGGGTAACCAAGAGTTGCCCCTAAATCAAAATGTAACCACATGAATAATTCCATAAAAATTCACAAAAAGCTCACAAAAAGCAATCAAGGGTAGGAGGCCTAAACCTCTTGTCAAACACATGCATCAAAAGGGTATCAAATTCACCCATAATACCTCATACATTTAGAGCATTCAAATAAAAGGCATAAAGATGATGGATATATGGCAAACCTGATTGGAGAGATTGATTAAGATTGAATGGTACGGCCGGATCTGCAAAGTAATACTAGGGTTTGTGTGAGGCGGAGTGAACTTCTCAGGGCTGCCTGAAGGTCGCTGCAGAGTAGTTCCTAGGTTTTCTTCTCTCAAAATCTTTCTCCAGTGAATCTCCCAGTGTAACTCCAAGTGTGTTTTCCTCTACTGAAACTTCAGTATTTATAGACTGACTTTCGTGGGTAGTGGGCTCAAATGAGGGAGACCCAAGTCCAAAAAAATTTGTTATATTTTATTTATTTATTTAATTAATTTTATTTATTTTTAACTCTTTTTTTTTCGTTTTTTTTTTTTTTTTTTTTTTTTTAAGTTTCTTGGATCTAATTCTGATTGACATGATGAAATGCAATGTATCTAATGTTAAATGACCTAAAAATGAATGCATGAATGAGGTGTAAAGCGTATGCTTCCAGGAAAAATGAAGGGTAAATTTTGGGGTATTACAACTGGTATAAGCTAGGATTTGATACAAAAAGTGTTAGTGGAATCAAAATATATATAACAACTGAAACTAAAAAATAAAATCTCATTCTACTTTAGGCAAGATGAGTTTAAGACTCCAAGTCCTTATATATTTTGTGGAAGAATTCCAATGACAATGGTTTTGTAAAAATGTCAACAAGCTATTTTTTAGTGTCAATGTACTCAAAAATAATGTTTCCTTTCTCCACATGATCTCTTAAGAAATGGTGTCGGATCTTAGCGTGTTTAGTCTGTGAGTGTAATACTGGATTCTTAGTAAGACTTATAACACTAGTGTTGTTGCACTTAATTGGAACGCAACCAAGTTTTAAATCGTAGTCCATTAGTTATTGCTTAAGCAATAAAACTTGTGCACAACAACTACCGATGGCTACATATTCAGCCTTGGCGATAGAAAGAGAAACACTATGTTGTTTCTTACTATGCCAAAAAACTAAGCAACTTCCAAATTAGTGGCAAGTACATATAGTAATCTTCTTATCTGACTTACACCCCGTGAATCGAATCAGAATATCCTACTAAGCTATAAGCATTTCCCTTTGGACACCAAAGACCGTGATTGGAGGTTCCCTTAAGATACCTCAAAATACATTTAACGATCTTAAAGTGGGAATCCTTAGGTGATGCTTGATATCTAGTACACATGCATACACTAAACATGATATCAGGCCTACTTGCGGTTAAATAGAGTAAGGATACGATTATACCTCGATACCTGGTCATGTCGAAATCCACTCCTCTTTCATATTTGTCTATAAGAACATTTGAAGCCATTGGAGTTGATATAATCTTTGAATATTTCATCTCATACTTTTTGAGAAGATCTAGACAATAAATTGTTTGACTTATGAAAGTCCCTTCTTCATATTGCTTGATTTGCAATCATAAGAAGTATGTTAACTCTCCATTAAGAGACATGGCAAACTCTCTTATTCTAGACAAAAAGATTCACTAGCAAACCCAAATACAATATCATTTACATAAATTTGTACTAAAAGAATATGTTTTTCCTTATGTCTTATAAACAAAGTGATTTCGACTTTCCCTTGATTGAATCCGTGTTTAATAAAAAAATCCACTTAATCTCTCATACCAAGCTCTAAGAGCTTGTTTGAGACCATAAAGGGCTATTTTCAACTTAAAAACATGATTATGATTATTGTGATCCTCAAAATCATGAGGTTATGAGACGTACACCTCTTCATTTATATGGTCATTTAGAAAAAGCATACTTAACGTCCATCTGGTGAAGCTTAAAGTCCAGGCAGTAGGAGAATGCCAAAAGGAGTCTAATGGCTTCTATGCGATCTACAAGAGCAGAAGTCTCATTGTAGTTTATTCATTCAACTTGATTATATCATTTTTCCATTAACCTAGCTTTATTTCTCGTAATTACTCAATTTTCATCCATCTTGTTCCTAAATACCCATCTTGTGTGTATGACGTTTTTATCAACCAGACACAGAACAAGGTCTCAAACCTCATTTCTTTTAAATTGGATTAGTTACTCTTACATAGAAAGTAACCATCCATTTTCAAGTAAGGCATCGAATATGGATTTAGGTTCAATCTGAGAAATAAAATCAGAGTACTTACATAAATTGTTAATATGTGACCTAGTACTTACTTCCTTTTTAATGTCTCCAGGAATTTGATTTAATGAATGGTCCTTTGTGATTATCCAATCTTAAGGTAGTTGGTTCGAGGTATCTTGTTTATCATAAGTTTTCCTCCTTATATTTCATAATGTCCTTATCCTTTATTTTTGGATCGAGATCATCTTTTGAACTTTCGTTGTCGATTAATCTTTCCATGATAATACCTGAAACATCAAAACAAATATCCTTACCCAACTTTTGGTGCGAGGGATAATTCAAATCAACATGAATTGACTCTTCAACCGAAGAAATTCTATGATTGTAAACCCTATAGGTTTTACTCGTAGAAAAGTACCCTAAGAAAATACCTTCATCATATTTTACATCAAATTTACCAAGGTTGTCTTTTTCGTTATTCAAAATAAAAAATTTGCAATCGAAAACTAGAAAATATGAAATATTAGGTTTTTATCCTTAAATATCTCATAGGGTGTCTTCTCTAATATAGATCTTACGATTGCCCTGTTTAAGAATTGGCATGCGGTGTTAATCGCATCCGCCCAAAAATACTTAGATAGACTCATCTCATTCATCATAGTCCGGGCAAGCTCTTCCAACACATGGTTATTGTGTTCAACAACACTGTTTTGTGTTGGAGTTCTAGGACATGAGTGTCAGAACAAGATTTTGATTATGCAATATATCTCTAAGTTTTGATGATAACAAAGAATGAAACAATTTGGAACCCTAACAATTTTCGTAAGTGTGCAGGATTCTAAGTTAAAATGACTATGAGGAAATGAATATCTGGCATCTTCATTAGCCCAGAAACGCTGGCCCAACATAAAGAGAAATCAGATCTGACTCTGAACATAATATATCTAAGGAGCAATCACTTGAAGAATCTAACTCTGAAGTTCAAGCTCAGATTCTAAAGACTCTGTAAGAGATATCTGAAGACTCTACGAAAATATATCTGAAAACTCTGACTCTGAAGACTCTAATCATGCTCACCTCACTCTGACACATGCTCAAAAACACACTATCAGAAATCACCTGATCAGAAACTTAAGCTGGAAGCATTCAAATTGTAGTACAATTCCTTTTAAGGAAACAATAAATCATACTCCAAGACTGCTATCGAAAGGACAAGAAATTTACTACCTTTAACTCCGACAGCTGGCACGAAATCTCTACTGATTCCCCCCAACGGTATCATCTCAAGTATTATACAAAGGCCTTCTTACAACTTGTTGAATACATAACTTTGATACAACAACATTTTCACACTCTAGATATTCTTCACCATTATTGTTGTACGAAATAGTTTTCGTACAAGAGTTGGTGCTCAATATTGTGTGGTTGTCTTTCATTGTTCTTAAAGCGTGTTTATACTGCTTATCTAAAAGCATCTAGCCAAACACTTATAATTCTTGAATTTGTTTGTGATTCCTCAAGTGACTTGTTTAGGTATGTAGACTTGAGAGGACTAAGAGGTTGTTGAACTCTTATACGAATTGTGTAATCTGTTGAGATTAGTGGATTAAGTCTTTATTGAAGGCGAAATCACCTTGGTCGGGTGGACTGGAGTAGCTTTGAATTTCAAGCGAACCAGGTTAAATTGTTTGTGTTGTTATTATTTATTATGTGTGGGTTATTGCAAAAAGATTTCAATTCCTATGAAAACAATTCAAACCCCCTTTCTTGTTTTTCTATACCTTCAATTGGTATCAGAGCTTCGAATTTGTTATTGATTTTTGAATCAAATACTTAACCGCGTAGAGAAACCCAGGGTGAGAAAAACTTCATGGCTAACACAAATGAAAGAGATAACTACAACGCAAAACCTCCAATTTTTTATGGAGAAAAATTTGAATACTGGAAAGACAGAATTGAAAGTTTCTTCCTAGGATACGATGCTGATCTCTGGGATATGGTTACTAATGGTTATGAGCCACACATCTCTGCAATTGGTATTCCTATTCCAAGAAGCAGAATGAGTGACGATCAAAAGCGTGATTTCAAGAATCATCATAAAGCAATGACCATTTTGTTAAATGTTATTTCCTACAACGAGTACAAAAAGATAACCAGTAGGGAAACAACCAAAGATATTTTTGACTCCTTGAAAATGATGCAAGAAGGCAACAATCAAGTTAAAGAGACTAAGGCTCTGGCCTTAATCCAGAAGTATGAATCCTTCGGAATGGAAGATGATTAAGTTGTTGAAGTGATGTTCTCAAGGTTCCAAACCTTAGTTGTAGGACTCAAGGTTCTGAAAAAAGGATATACTACAACAAATCGCATCAAGAAGATAATCATAACTCTTTCCAAGAAGTATAGACATATGGTTACTACTCTGAAGCTATCCAAGGATATGAACAACATAAGTTTTAAGAACTTATCATCTCCCTAAGTAGTCATGAAATAGAGATAGAAGAAGATGAACCTCAGAAGAAAAGCAAATTTGTTGCTCTAAAGTCTAGATAAAAAGAAGAAAGCCAAAAAGGAACAAAGCCTTTTAAGCTGAAGAGGAAGAAGTTGATGACTCTAAGAATGAAGATTCAGATGATGAAAAGGAATCATCTCTTATTTCCAGAAGAATCAAACATCACTAGAGAAAAAGACAAAACAACTTCAGAAGGCCCAAACAGAAGGGAAACTGTTCAGATTCAACCTCCAGAGGCAGGCCCAACAAGGAAGCAACGTGTTATGAATGCAAAGAGCATGGACACTACAGAAATGATTGTCCAAAGCTGAAGAAGGATAGGTCCAGAAAAGAAAGCTTCAAGAAGAAATCTTTCAAAGCAAAGAATAAAGGACTCATGGCAACATGGGATGACTCTAAAGCTCTAGAATCTGATTCTGAAGCGGAGCAAGCAGCATTCATGGCCACTACCTCTGCAAGTTCATCTGAAACAAAGTCTGACTTTGAAGAGGTATTCTCTGATTTTTCTCGTTTTGATCTTGAAGCTTGTTTGTCAGAATCTTTGAGCGTGTATTATAAGCTTCAATAGAAATTCAAGAACCCGAAAAATGGTTCATGAAGATACTGTTGAAGAGTGTGATAAACTTGAGAAAGAAGTTTGTGAACTCAAAGAAAATAATTTTATTCTTGAAAGAGAAAAAGAATTTTCAACTGAGAAATGTTCAAAACTTGAAGAAATTCTTTCTAAATCTCCACCTACTTCTGAATCTATCATATACAAATATGATAAAACCTTTCAGAAATTTTTGAATAACAGCCTAGACAGAAGCAAAATAGATTCTATTATCTATGGTGTAAGTCATAATAGAAAAAGAGGAATTGGTTATGACTCTGATGACGATGATCAGAAACCTACTATAGAAAATAAACCAAAATATCCTTTTTCTTACCATTATACACTTTGGGAGAACTAATCCTAAATGACCCAAAAGATTTTGGGTACCAAAAGATAAAATAGTGTACATTGCATATATCATATGCAACAAAGTTAAAACACCAGTCATGGTGCCTGGACTCTGGGTGCTCATGACACATGATGGGAAGAAAGCATATGTTCAAAGACCTGAAACTTAAAGATGCTGGTTTCGTAGGCTTTGGAGGAAATCAGAAAGGAAGAATCAGAGGATCTGGAACAGATGGTAACAAATATTTTCCCTATATTTCTAATGTCCTTTATGTTGAGGGATTAATGCATAATTTTTTATCCATAAGTTAATTAAGTGATAATGATTATGATATTATCTTTAATGTGCAAGGCTGTCAACCAGAAAAATGGCACAATCTTTTTCACTAGAAAGAAGAAAAACAACATTTATAAAATAAAACTTTCAGATTTGAAAAACCAAAACGTGAAATGCTTGATGTCTGTTAATGAAGAGCAATGGGTGTGACATAGACGTTTGGGTCACATTAGCTTGAGGAAGATTTCTCAGCTAAATAAAATTGAGTTAGTCAGAGGCCTGCCTAAGCTGAAGTTTTAGATGCTCTTTGTGAAGCATGTCAGAAAGGGATATTTTCTAAAACCACTTTCAAAACCAAAAATGTTGTTTCCATCTCCAAACCTCTGGAACTTCTATACATTGATCTATTTGGACCTATTAATACAACTTAATTCAATGGTAAGAAGTATGAACTTGTCATTATTGATGACTATAGTCGTTGGACATGTGTGAAATTCTTAAGGCACAAGAATGAGTCACATTCTGTGTTCACCAGTTTCTGTTCAAAAGTGCAAAATGAATATGACTCTGAGATTATCAGAGTTATAAGTGATCATGGTGGCGAATTTGAAAACAAACCTTTTGAAGAACTTTTTAACTCTAATGGAATATCCCATGATCTATCCTATCATAGAACTCCACAACAAAATGGAGTTGTAGAAAGGAAGAATAGGACTCTCCAAGAAATGGCCAGAACCAATATCAATGAGACCAATGTGGCTAAGCACTTTTGGGTAGAAACTGTGAATACAACATGTTACATTCATAATAGAATCTCTATCAGACCTATTCTGAAAAAGACTCCTTATGAAATGCGCAAGAGAAGAAAACACAATATTGCTTATTTTCATCCTTTTGGATGCTCTTGTTTTATTTTGAACACTAAAGACAATCTGAACAAGTTTGACTCTAAGGCACAAAAGTCTATTATGTTGGGATACTCATAACGTTCTAAAGGATATCGAGTATACAATACAAAAATACAAACTGTGGAAGAATCAATTCATGTCAGCTTTAATGATAAGCTTGACTCTAAAAAGTCAAAGCGAGTTGAGAAATTTGTAAATTTGGAGATCACGCTTGCAGGTTCTGACTAAAAGACAATTGGTTCTGAAGAAGTAGAAAAAGGAACTTCAGAAGCACCTGAAATCACAATTAATCAGAAAAGACAAAGAAATAGGCAGAATGTCTTTGAAGAACTAATTCTGGGGAACAAGAATGAACCTGTCAAAACAAGATCAATATTCAAAGTTTCTGAGGAAACACTTTTGGGATTAGTATCTCTGATAGATCAAACATCCTGTGAAGAAGCTCTTCAAGATAAAAAATGGATTCTAGAAATGAAAGAATAACTTGATCAGTTTTCCAAAAATGACGTTTGGGATCTTGTACCAAGATCCAAGGGAACCCATGTGATTGGAACTAAATGGGTATACAAAAGCAAGTTAAATGAAAATGGTGAAGTTGTCAGAAATAAAGCACGGCTAGTGGCACTAGGTTATAGTCAACAAGAAGGGATTGACTACAATGAAACCTTTGCTCCAGTCGCGAGGTTAGAATCTATTCGTCATCTTGTATCCTTTATTATAAATTATTCCATTAAATTATATCAAATTGACGTCAAAAGTGCGTTTCTAAATGGTTACATTTCTGAAGAAGTGTATGTCCATCAACCTTATGGCTTTGAAAATTCAAAACTTCCAGAACATGTTTTCAAACTTAAGAAATCTCTTTACAGTCTGGAACAAGCTCCCAGAGCTTGGTATGAAAGACTTAGTTCATTTCTTTTGGAAAATGATTTTATCATAGGCAAAATGGACTTCACTCTCTTTTGCAAAAACATCAGAAACGATCTTATGATTTGTTAGATTTATGTTGATGATATAATATTTTTCTCTGCTAACCCCTCTGTTTGCTAAGAATTTTCTGAGTTAATGCAGGCAGAATTTGAGATGAGCCTAAGACAAGAATTAAAGTTCTTTATAGGCATCCAAATCAATCAAACACTAGAAGCCAAGTATGTCTATCAAAGCAAATACATAAAAGATCTTCTGAAGAAATTTGACATGTCAGAAAGCAAGCCAACCAAGACTCTCATGCATCCTACTTGCATTCTGATGAAGGAAGAGGTAAGTCAAAAGGCTTGTTAGAAACTCTATCATGGTATGATATGCTTTCTCCTTTATCTGACTGCTTCTCGTCCTGATATGTTATTTATCGTATGTCTGTATGCTAGATTTCAGTCAGATCCAAGGGAATCTCACTTAACTGTTGTTAAGAGAATCCTTATGTATCTGAAAGAAACACATAACCTCGACTTGATGTATAAGAAAACATCAGAGTACATGCTTTATGGGTATTGTGATGCAGATTATGCTGGAGATAGGTTAGAATGCAGAAGTACATTTGGGAACTGTCAGTTTCTGGGAGGAAATCTCATCTCATGGGCAAGCAAAAGATAATCAACCATTGCACTGTCAAATGTAGAAGCAGAGTACATCTCAGCTTCACTTTGCAGCACTCATATGCTCTGGATGAAGAATCAACTTGAGGACTTTAAGATCTATGAGAGTAACATTCCTATTTTTTGTGATAATATTGTTGTTATTTGCTTAAGTAAGAATCCAATTTTACATTCCAGAGCAAAACACGTAGAAATAAACACCACTTTATTAGAGATTATGTTCAGAAAGGGACAATTATTTTAAAATTTATAGATACAGATCATCAATGGGTTGATATCTTTACAAAACCCTTAGCTGAAGATAGATTTCTCTTCATTCAATTTTTTTTAAATATGACAGATTTCCTAGAATAACTTTAAACATGTGTTTCTCATCTCTGATGTAAAATTAGACCCTGACTCAAGCATCTGATGTTTATCTGATTTTGATACTCCTACAAGTTAGAAGATATCTTTATCAAAAACCTCTATAGTCAAAAACCTTTCGGTATTCTTGACTCTAGATACATCAATACGTGGTCCCTTAAACATGTGGCTCTGGCTCTTCAAGAGACCTCTCTATATCAGAACTCAAGGGCCAAACTGTTGAGATCCCCTCGAGCAGTGTGCAAATCTTGAGATTAGACTCCCATCATTAGCTGCATTTAATTTTTCCCATGATTGTCAAAACTCGGTTTTAATTAATTATGTGTTCCTTCTCAGTCAACGTTGTCGTTTTTGAAATATTTTAACTTGTTTTATATACTCCCACATTCACACGTTCACTACTCACTACTTACACAAACCTAAAAATCTCCAACCTTCTCTACAACTTCTCTTCATCTCCTTCACTACAACTTCATCATGAATGCTCAAGAACAACAAGTCTTTGAGTTCTCTCAAGAAATGAACGTTATTGAACAAAAAATTAAATCCCCACAACTAGACGCATCTACTACTACTACTCCAACAACAACCTCTTATCAAGAACCCCATGTTCTTTATCGTCCAACCCACATAAACCTTTCAACTCCATTTGAACAACTTGAAGTCCTTTGTGAGTTGTTGGTGTACTTTGAAAATCTCAAAGAAAATGGTATGGATCTTACACCCGAATTAAAGAATCAATGGTGGCTTACCTACTTCAACCGGCTCTATGGCCCTATCTACACAAACCTAGTGAAGGAATTCTGGAGATTCGTTGACTACGATGATCACTACGTCGTTTCTCACGTTCTGGGCATCAAGATGGTAATCACTGAGAAATCCACGGTTGCGCTTCTGAATATGGAGAAGGTTGAGGGAAGAAGAATCTATAACATCAACCCTAGGGCTAAGTACATCTCCCAAGAAATTATTCCCATCATTTTCTCTCAGAATCCTGAAGGAAGAACATCCTCCAAGAATCAAGAGCTTCACAAGAATCTGAGGGCGTGGCTCAAGATAATTATGGGATGCATCCACCATCGTCCATCATCCATCTCTTCTGACTACGTCAACACAAATCGTAAGTGCATCCTCTACTGTCTGCACAAAGGTCTGAAGCTTAACCTACCTTCCCTTCTCTTCAAATATCTCAGAGATTCTGTTAGAGACAGCAGGAACAACATGAAGCCAAGGAACTACATACCTTTGGGCAAGTTAATTTCAGATGTTCTGATTGAGAGTGGTGTAGTGGATCATCATATCACTCTGAATCTGATGGAAGACGTTAGTGTGGATGTTGGGAAGCCTCTCAATGGAAGGAATCTAAAGAGCATGAGTCTGATTGACAAAGTCTGTGTCAAACCCACAAGAAACACCTCATGGGAAGCACTGAAGGAACGGAGAGAGAAAGCTAATAAGATGTATCCTTTCACCAAAATTGATCCTCCAAAAGTCATCGCTTGTTACTTGCAAGAACTGGAAGCTCAAAGATACGACATCTCTAAATTCAACTTGGATTGGCTCTCAGATCATCCTCCCAACTTCCTGAAGAGAAAGAGGGAACCTTATCATAAGACAACAGTTCATAAGAAGAAGATTCTCAAGCTATGAGAGTCTTCGGCGACCAAGAAGAAACCAGTGCCTATGACCTCTTCTTCAGCTCCTTCTGGTAAGTCATCTATCTCAGAAGCTCCACATACCTCTTGCTCTATGCAACTTGCCTCATCACTCCCTCTACCATCCCACACTCTCAACCATTGTTACAACATCCTCCACTCCACCTACCACACACACTACAGCTCCCAAAGCCAAATCCAAATCTCAACAACCAACAACCTCACTCCCTTCCTCATCTGAACCAACACCTTCTATACCAATCCTTTATGAACCAAATCCACCAGAACCCATAACCTATGACCCCATATCTCTCATAACCATCACACTTTCATCTCCCTTACATCTCTCCAACCTCCAAACAACATTCATCACCCACTCTGAAGCCATCATGTTAAAAGAAACCTTCTCACCATCCCTCTCCACTACCCCTAGTTCCCATCCTTATTATGACCTCACTTCTAACTCTGAACACTCTAGTTCAGATAACCCTGACCCACCTTCCCCAAACCATGAAGACCTTCAAGCCACAACTAATTCTGAAAGAACTCAATCTGTACCAGAACCCTATGAACCGATTCCTGAACCCTCTGAACCCGAACCCAAACTACCCACATTTGATGAGGCATTAGCCAAATTCTTAGAGAGTTCAGCTTCTAGGTTCAAGAAGCTCTCTGACGAATCCAGGGCCAGTGGCAATCCTTCTAAAGTAAGGACTAACTGAAAAAAATTCATTAGATGGATCACTTATGAAATCTTCAAGCTGAAGGGCCTATCTCAACAAGTCAGAAATGACCTCATTAGAGATGCTGAGGAGAGGCGAGAGGCTCGTCTGGCGAAAGAAGCAACCGAGAAGGCAGAAAGGGAGAGAAGTAAAGAAACCTGCCAGGGAGGTTGCTGAGAAAGCAGCTGCAGAAGTTGCAGCCAGAGAGAAAGTTGAAGCTAAAGCACCAATGGCCGCTGAAGTTGCTAAGAAAGTCGTTGAAGATGCAGAGAAGACCGCTGAGTTTGCTCTGACTTAAGGAGAGTCATCAGCAGTTGAACTTGCTCCTTTCATCATCAGGACTCTAAAAGAGTTGCAGAAGAAACAACAACTAGTCATAGCTAGACTCGACAAACAGGATCAAGTCAACTCCAGCATTCAGAGTCTGGTAGCTGAGCTATTTCAGAGGATGCCTCCTCCACCCAACCCTTAGACACTATAGGATTTCAATGTATTTTTCTCTCTAAGTGTTTTTGACTCTAAGGTTGTTTCTTTTGCTTCTTTTCTCGCTGTATTATTTGAAGTTCTCTTCTTATCAGTGATTTTTGGTTTACTTACTTTTTGACTTTGACAAAAATGGGGAGAATTGAATAGAAGTCTTTTGATGAAGTAACTTATCTAACTCTCAGAAATTCACTGCTTACATTCTGACATAAAATTATTGCATAGTCTAAGTCATTTTTTAGGATCTATCTGAACCAAGGGAAACTGAATCCTTATCTAAGAAACTACTAAATCAAGTCAAGCAACCTAAGAAAATATGGTAAGAAATTCTATACCCCATAAACCCATATTTGATACTAAATATCTTTAAAAAAAATTCAAGTATCAAACTTAGGGGGATATTGCTAATCTCAGGGGGAGTCACTTCTTTATTTGACTCTCATCATTTTTAATTTAGTATCTTTGAAAGTACTTATTGTTTCATCAAAGTTCTAAGTTTTGTCATCATCAAAAAGGGGGAGATTGTTAGAACAAGATTTTGATTCTACAATGTATCTCTAGATTTTGATGATAGCAAAGAATGAAACAATTTGGTACCCTAACAATTTTTGTAAGTGCACTGGATTCTAAGTTAAAATGACTATGAGGAAACGAATATCTGGCATCTTCATTAGCCCAAAAATGCTGACCCAACACAAAGAGAAATCAGATCTGACTCTGAACAAAATATATCTGAGGAGCAATCACCTGAAGAATCTGACTCTGAAGTTCAAGCTCAGATTCTAAAGACTCTGCAAGAGATATCTAAAGACTCTACAAGAGATATCTGAAGACTATGCGAAAAGATATCTGAAGACTCTGATCATGCTCAGCTCACTCTGATACATGCTCAAAAACATGCTATCAGATATCACCTTATCAGAAAACTTAAGCTGGAAACATTCAAATTGTAGTATAATTCTTTTTAAGGAAACAATAAATCATACTCCAAGATTGTTATGGAAAGGACAAGAAATTTACTACCTTTAACTCCCACAGCTGGCACGGAATCTCTACTGATTTTCCCCCAACGGTATCATCTCAAGTACTATATAAAGGCCTTCTTACAACTTGCTGAATACACAACTTTGATACAACAACATTCTCATACTCTGAATATTCTTCACCATTATTGTTATAAGAAATAGTTTCCATACAAAAGTTGTTGCTCAATATTGTGTGGTCGTCTTTCATTGTCCTTAAAGCGTGTTTATATTGCTTATCTAGAAGCATATAGCCAAACACTTATAATTCTTGAATTTGTTTGTGATTCCTCAAGTGACTTATTTATGTTTGTATACTTGAGAGGGCTAAGAGGTTGTTGAACTCTTAGACGAATTATGTAATCTGTTGAGATTAGTGGATTAAGTCCTTATTGAAGGCGAAATAACCTTGGTCGGGTGGACTGGAGTAGCTTTGAATTTCAAGCGAACCAGGATAAATCGTTTGTTGTTATTATTTATTTTGTATGTGTTATTGCAAAAATATTTTAATTCCTGTTAAAACAATTCAAACCCCTTTTCTTGTTTTTCTCTACCTTAAATGAGAAATTGTGAGCAATACCATTTTTGGTGCAAAAGTTTGGAAATGATGGTTCACAAATTCCCCTTCCATGATCACTACGGAGAGTGATGATTTTAAAACTAAAAATATTTTGAACAACCTTATCAAAGTCAACAAAAGCTTTAAAAGTATCATCCTTATTGGCTAAGAAAAGCATACATGTAAATCTAGAGTAGTTGTCAACAACCACAAATCCGTAATAGTTTCCACCTTGACTTCTTGTCATCGAAGGGCCAAACAAGTCTAAATGGAGAAGCTCAAGAGGTTTTGGTGTCGAAATAACCTTATTCAATTTTAACGGCACTTGTCGCACCTCGAAAAAAATGGGGATATGACTTCAAAACGAAGCGCGATCGCACGGTCGCATTGATGGACTGAACAGAGTCGCCACCGAACTTTATTTATTCCCAAAGATGGAAAAGGGAAAATATCGATAAAACCCATAAAAGAAAGGATAAGATATGGTCATCGCAACCAATATCAGGGTTCGGGAGTCGATTACGCAAGGGGAAGGTATTAGCACCCCTCACGTCCGTTGTACTCAACGGGAACCATTAGGTTAGTTGTGTGCATTAGTGTTAGTTGAAATATTAGGCTTTTCGAATTATTAGGTGGGAAAGAAAGAAGGATGAGAAGAGAATGTTTTTGGATTTTTGACGAAGGACTAAACCTAAGTTTTTTATTAGTGGGCCTGACAAGATTTACGAATCCTGCTCCTACGTATCTCAAAAGAGAAATCAAGGCTTACGTAGTTCTGGATAGAAAAATGTTTGTTTGTTGGTCGATTTTAGAGAAAGCTATATTGTATTGATCGACGAAAACATTGTTTTACCCAAAACAGATGAGGAGTGAACGCATACCACACATCGAACGGATTTATAAATCTACATTCGGAAAAGCGTCATCTATCTCTACTCAACAATCGTGGCCGAAACATTGTTTTGCATCACCTTAAGACAATATATCTTTCATTTATGAAAAAGGTTTTTGATTAATCGCACGACGGCGAGAAAGAGTTTGATTGGTTGGATGTATTTTGAGTGATGGCGAGGACTTGGATGAGCGAGATATACATCTTGAATCCTAGTCTCAGGAGTGCACGGTATACACCATGTTCCATTTCCATCTTTATTGAAAAAGTATTAAGGTAGGAATTAGGTATTTTGAAGTTTGAAAGACGAGTACTTGTGACCTACAAGCTCTTACAGCGTGGGTCTAATACTCGGGACTACGTCTGGACATTCCACCCAGGCAGTCTGTTTCTTTCCAATATTGCTAAGAAAATGATTCGGATATTTACGAATGTTTTGGAGGGAAGACGAATATTTATGGCTTGCAAGCTCTTACAGTTTGAGCCTAATATTCGGGATTACGACTGGATATTCCCTCCAGGTAATCTTTTTCTTCCAACTTTATTAAGAAGATGGTTTGAGATATTTACAGGTGTTTTGGAGAGAAGACGAATATTTATGGCTTGCAAGCTCTTACAGCTTGAGCCTAATATTCGGGATTATGACTGGATATTCCCTCCAGGTAATCTTTTTCTTCCAACTTTATTAAGAAGATGGTTTGAGATATTTACAGGTGTTTTGGAGAGAAGACGAATATTTATGGCTTGCAAGCTCTTACAGCTTGAGCCTAATATTCGGGATTATGACTGGATATTCCCTCCAGGATAATCTTTTTCTTCATGTTTTATTTAGGAAATGATTTGAATATTAGAGTGTTAAAGAGAAGACAAATATTAAACGGCTTGCAAGCTCTTACAGCTTGAGCCTAATATTCGGGATTATAACTGGATATTCCCTCCAGGATAATCTTTTTCTTCACGTTTTATTTAGAAAATGTCTTGAATAATAAATTAAAAATAATCAAAGTACAGAGGTTTGAAATTATTTAAAGTTAAGTTGATGTTGTTTAAGAGCTCATTGTAAGAAGGCCCAAGAGTAAGCCATGTGAGGTTGATGGCGATGCTTAAAAGCAATCGACTTACAAGGGTATGGAAATGGGCTCGACGTTGAATCGAGAATCAAGTGATATTTATCATTATTATTTTTTGAATGGTTTTTCTTTTCATCAAGGAAAATGAGATGATTCATCATGATTGTAACATACCTCACACATAAAATCAATAATTTGTACAAATGAATGGACAAGCACAAATATAATAATTCTCATAAATCCCAAAAAAATAAATAATTGCCTAAATAATATTAAAAAAATAAAATAAAAATAAAAATAAATAAAATAAATGATAAGAGAAACATGTTAATTGATTAAATAAGAAGACTATATAATTAAATATGAGTTATTATTAATAATAATAAAGATTTAATTATTAAATAAAACTTCATCAAAAATCAAATAAAATTTGGATTTTTTTTATTAAAAAAAAGGGAAAGAAGAAAAAACAAATCTGCTAATATAACCCAAAAACTTCACAAATTAGAGGGGTCTTGAAGGCCCTCGAGGCCCATTAGGGCAGAATCCAGGCGGGTCAACCAAACCCCACCCTGATCCAAAATTCTCCCCAGTAATCTGCAGGAGCACGTGGGGAAAAGGAAAGCTACAGTTAAACGGTCACATGGGGACCGAAAAGCCATTAGTGCAGAGGGAGAAAAACTAGGTAGCTGGCCTTGGGCAGCGGAAAAGGCGCCGCTTACAGTGGCCTTAACTCGCCTAAAATAAAATGAAAATGAACAAATGAGATGTTACATTTCCATCTTTAACTCTCTCTCCTCACTCTGAAACACTCGCTCAAAACCTCTCTGTCAAAAGGCTATTCTCCTCACACGACAAATACAAAGAACACTCACCAAATCCTGAACCCTAATCACCGATGTTAAACTTCCGATATCAAACGAAATAAAGACAATCATCTTGCCACGGAATAAATGAAGCAAAGAAAAAAGGAACCATACACATGTTTATGAATCTGAAAGTGAGTCGACGAAAAGGGGAGAAATGTACCAGATTGGTAAGTTTTGGGAGGAAGTCAATAGGATGAGTGCTTCTCGAACCCTCTCCTGTTCTTCGCAGTCACGGCTCCCTTGGTTATCGCGACGTTTGTGGTGTTTGCGAGGAAACGGTTTTGATGGAGCTCAAAGCGTGTTCAAAAATTCACAATGATTCCTAGTGGCTTCGTAACAGAAACTTGGTATGAGTCTCCTCTGTCGACTCAACTCCGAAGCGTTCTCGTTCGCCTGCTTGGCCCTTGTCTCAGCTTCGTCCAAATGCCGGCGAGATGAAGCTCTAGGTTTCTTTCCACAGCGAGCCGCCTCCAGGTTCTTTATGTGAAATGGAGAATATAAATGTGTATGAAGAGATATGTTTGGAATTTCTTTGAATTATGAATGAATGAGAAAATGAATATGCATGATGACCCAAAAATAAAATATTTTACACTTGACACATAATTTATTTGAAAGAAAAGTGAGAACTGGTAATGTGACAAGGCGGGATGAATAATCACTTTGATGAAATTGGAATGGAAGATGAAACAGGAGGTTCACTTGATTCTAACAAATGAAAGAGTTTTCAAATCTCGCATGGCCAAGGAGATTAATCATCTTATAGCAAAAATAAAGAACAAAGTCCAAAAGACAAACATGGACTGGTCGTGGTAGCGAGTCTAACAACAAACGTTTTTCTTTTGGATAGTATCATGACCAGATGGAATGGTCATGAAGAAAGAATGCAAACGAGTGATGACGGGGAAAAAATTTCAGGTCCAAAATCGGGGTATGACAACACTCTTGTTTTCTTTCCCATTTTGAAAGCATCACACAATTTATCTTTTAGAAACTTTATTTTAGGAAAACCAACTGCTAGATTTTTGGATGTTATCTTATTTAGCAAGTCAAAATGATGTGGCTTAAACATATATGCCATAATAAAAAATCCTCATTCTTATCTACTAAACACTTAGTCCCATGAATTGAGACATCATCTAGATCTAGCATATAGACGTTTTAAATCCTAGAACCCTTAAACACAAGGTCCTTACTAGTCTTATGCTCAATTATACAACTAAGAGTATGGAATGAAAATGAATACCCTTTTCACATAGTTGACTAATACTTAGCAAGTTGAGTTTAAGTTATTTCACTAACATCACATTTTCAATGGTAATTGTGGAGAGATTTCCCACAACACCTTCACCAAGAATGTTACCTTTAGTATTGTCTCCATAGGTGACGTGACTACTTTCCTTCTCATGGAACTTGATGAACATGGAAGTATCTCCCGTCATGCGTCTTGAACATCTGCTATCTAGAAACCACAATCTTTTTATGGAGGTAAGACTTTCCTGTGACAAATCAAATAGGTAATTTAGGTCCCCAACTAGTAGGTCCTTTAGGGTTAGTTGAGTTGCATTTAGGTATCCATGTCATTTTACCAATGGGGGCTTGAATTTTCCTAACATGACAAAAAGGCCTAATGTGACCCTTATCTCCATAATAGTGGTAAATAGCTTTAGATGAAACACTTCTTCTATTTCTCCCAGTGCCATGAGGGTGTTTCTTAAAAATATTCCCTCTTTCACTTGAAGAAATATAACTAGTATTAGATAGTGTAGAATAATGTGTTAATCGTCCTTTAAGAGTTTCAATTTCCATTTTTTAAATCGTACATTCAACATATTCCACAACTTCTATCTTTTCGGCTAAAGTATTTGAAACAATACAACACCCTTCTGCAAGAGATGTATGAACTTCCTTTAAACAATTTAAAGCACAATTAGTATTATTTATCTTCTGTTCAAGTGTATCAATTATTTCTTTTTGGAGAACAATTTTCTTAAACGATTTAATGGAATCAACATACATGTCATTAAAAGCACTAGACAATTCACCATAATTATACTCATTTTGATAATCAGAGTTATATACCTTTGGAGTTACACTTTTATTTCATGACATCAAGCAAATGTTGGCACACTCATCATCTGAACTCGAGCAAGAATCAGAGTAGAAACTTTCCACCTCATCTTCCCAAGCAATGTAGTATTTCTGAAATTCACTAGACCTTTGTCGGTATGCTTGAGTTTGTTTATCTCAAGATATTTATTACAGCATTTGACGAATAAACCCATTTCTTCCTTTTTGGAAACTTCTTTGTCAGAGTTGTCACTTTCTTTATTTGATTTCTTCACTTTTGAGGATGAAGCTTTCAAAGAAATATATTGTTTCTCTTATTTCCCTTTCTCTTTCTTTTTCGACTTTACTTCACTATCAGTGAGTCGTTTCAGCTCATTCTCATGCTCGACTAACTTCCCAAACATTTTTGTAATATCCAAAGTACTAAGATCACCTGCTTCTTTTATTGCGTGACTTTTGGTTTCTATTCCCTGCACATGGATCTCAATATTTTGTTAGTAAAATCTTTGTTGGAAAAGGTATTACGTGAGTCTGGCAGTTTGTTGATCAAATTGAGGAATCTAGTTTGAATAGAATCCACGAATTCTTCAGGTTCCATACAAAATAGTTCAAACTCCTCTATAAACATATCGATTTTAGAATCCTTGATGTCATTCGTTCCCTCATGAAGAGTTTGAAGAGCATCCCACATACCTTTAGCATTCATATGATGTGAAATCAAATAGAACACTTTAGCACTTAGTGTTGAAATGATTATGTTCCTCGCTTTCAAAACATATGAAGCCTTTTTGGTTTCATCATCAGTCTAATCTTTTGGATATTTAACAACGTCATTATCACCCTTGGGAATATATGGTCCCTCAGTGATAGCGCACCACTGATTTTTGTCAACTGATAACAAGTGTACATACATGATCGATTTTCAATATGTATAACTTTTGCCTTCAAAAATTGGTGCTCTATTATACGCTCCATTAGGATCGTTATCTTCTGACATATTCAAAAACTTTTGGATGTCGATTAAACACAATTAAAAGACCAGTTCTTGATGCCTAATTGTTGGGTGTGAATATGGAAGTAATAAAACGGTATAAAGGGGGTGAATAGACCCAAATTAAAAAATGCAACTGCAGTTTTCCAAAATGATAATGTTTTCAAAAATGAGTTACGAGCAGAAGGTTTGAAGCGAAAAATGAAAATTATACAATTGATTATGATCAAGCAAATACAATTCATTTCACAAATAGCCAAGATTATAATTAATGAAACACTTGGTATGAATTGATTCAAGTTGTGTAGTTATAAGAAGTGTACACAATTGATTCAATGTGTGGAATCCTAAATTCAACCAGTTTTTAGATTTATCAATCACAATACTATCTTGACCTGTTGCCTAATTCTAACAAAACCTAAGCTTTACGTAATTAATCGCTATCAAGAACAAAACAATATAATATGAAGGAATTAAAAAACCTAGCATGCAATCACTACAAATATAAATGCAAGAGTAGTTAGAGAGATGACACCGAGATTTATAGTGCTTCGACATTCGTCCTCGCTTAGCCTACATGCACTCTTCAATGGTTTCCCATTGGAATCTGCATAGTCTCTTGTTATCTAACAAATATTTCCAAGAGTTCATACAATCATAAATCCATAATTGCAGTTTAGAAAAGAAATCTCCTAATTTGGATTTTGACTTGTATACAACAAACTTGTCAAACTCTTCTACGTAATTTTTACACGAATACGTTTCTTGAACCTTCCAATAACACTAATTATGCTACAAGCCTTCGTGTGTAGATATTAATCCCTTGATCTTACTAATTTCTTGAGCGGTGAAATTATCTGAAGATCCGAGAAGAACTCCGTCTTATTTGTAGCCTTCCACGCAGTTACTACTAAGGCAATGCTGGAGAGAATAACCTACTTCTTTTCAATAGATTTTCACCATCATTGACAATCCCTCGTTCTTGCTAACAACTTGAAAACTCAACAAGATCTCCAATAACGGCTAGTTTTAAGTACTTGACTCCTTCAATCAATCTGACAACTCTCGTTATCAATATTTGAACTTTATTGGAGTTGAAGATGTGAGAAATTCGTAGAAAGACTTTGAACACTCAAAGCATGATAAACTTGTTTTCATACAAAATCACAATAAAAAATCTTAACATAATGATATATGTTATTTGTAGAATGATGACAAAGATTTATATGTGCTTGAGATGAAGTACACAAAATGGTTGAAAAAAATGGTTAGATTTGAATCAAGAAAAATATAATTTGAATCAAATGAGCAAAATGAGGTGAAATGAAATAAATACCTAGTTTTTGAAAAATATGTTCGAATCAGAGGAAACATGATTCGAATCAAATGCCTTCTGATTTGAATCAATAACAAAATTCGATTTGAATCAAATAGCCCCAAACTCGCATGATTTTAAGGCAAAATAATTTGATTATGATCTTGTTCAAAGTTTAATTCAAATCAAATTAAATAGAATCAAATATTATTTTTGAAAATTGAAATTGATTCGAATCATGTACAAATTCTGATTCGAATCAAATTAGACAATATTTGTTCTCAGACAATTGATCAGGATCAAGTGTAAAATCTGATAAAGATCAAATTGTTGAGTTTAGATATTGTCCAACTTTAATATGGATAATAAATTCAGTGTAAAATTGAATGATTCAAATCAATCTTATAAAATCTCAAATTTTCAATTTTTCAAATTTTCAAATTTTCAAAAGCTTTTTGAGATTTTTCCTTGAATCAAAGTTTGTCCAAAAACATAAAGTCATTTCTGTAGCGGGGTATTCGTTACCATTAGAGATATTGACTAAATCCAAGTTAAACCATACAAGTTGAGTCGCCACCGCACTTCTATTTATCCAAAGGAATGGTTAGAAAGCGAACAAAAACCTAAAAATTTTATCGGATCAAAAACTAGTAAAAATGTCAGAGATCTGGGTAAGGGGGTTGGTTATGCAATGGGAAGGTTTTAAGCACCTAAAACATCCTAGGTACTCCTAGGGAGCCCTTTTCATAAGTGTTGTTCTAGTTTAAAGGGTGTAGGTATATCTAAAATACTATTTACTAAAAGGAAGGTTAAAAGAAAATGACTCGCAAGGATGTCGCATCCACTGCCTACGTATCTCATCTGAGTATGAGAATCAGAGTCTTCGTAGCTCGGCTACCTATGGGTTAAAGAGAAGTGTACTCGGTAAGACGTCGCGTCTTATGCCTACGTATCTCATCTGGAATGAGAACCAGAGCAAAACGTAGTTCGGCTAACTATGGGTTAAGGATTACCATCTGAACATGGACTTATAAAATAGGACACCAGCTATGTCAAAGGAGGGTGGGTAGTGGGTTCAACGTCCTAGCAGTAGGTGTCGCAGCTCGTTGAATCGAGTCTTAGGCAGTTACCTCTTTGCAATAGAACGGACTGACATGCCACAAGATCGAAGATGCACGGAAGGTTTAAAAGTGGGGAAGCTCTGCTCTAGAGTTGTCATGCAATATGGACCTATGTGTTAAGATTTACAAAGGGGAACATCTACCTAATGTTAGCATGCAAAGAATAGAGGAATTCTACCTATGTTATCATACAAAGGGTTCTACCTAATGGGTGCTACCTAAACGGAACAAGAGTCGACAGATGGAGCGTGGAGAGGAGTTACGGATAAGGGTAGATGGCGATATCGGAGGCAATCGACTTACAGGTAGATGGCGATGCCTGAGGCAATCGACTTACAAGAGGATGGATGAATGCGTGTTGGTTCTGTTAAGTTTTGAAAATGATTACTCGACGTTGGATCGAGCTTTTGATCTTATTTTGAAATGGTTATCGGATGTTCGTTTTAATCCTCGTATTAACAGGTGACTAAATAAATAAATATTATACACTTTATGGGAGAGCGGTACATTTGTTATGAATGGGGATTGTTCATGGCAAACAAACAATAAGAATATATGCCTCATACATCATACAAGTAGGCAACAGTTATCAATCAAATCGGATAAATAAACAATATATAATCAAACCAAAGAATCAAATAATGGAGCATTTAAACAACGTATGAGAGTATGAACATGTTAAATAATCAAGCAATAGAAAACATGAATGAGGGAAACAAGTATAAAAGATAACAGATGAATCAAACAGATGAAAATATACACACGAAGGGTCCACTGAATAATTTAATCAGGAAATGAGGTAAGGACCAAAAAAATCAAGGTAAAAAGCCTCTAATACATGACATATGAGATGAACAAGGGAGGATCAAAAGATCTCTTTAATTGCCATAAGCAATCCCTAAGTAAAACATCGATCATAAAGAAGTCAACTGAAAATTCAAGTCAACTTGAAAAATAAATCAAGAATAAATAGTAAATTAATCAAGAAAATTATGAAAAATTAAACTAAATAAGGTGGGGTCAGGATATCATCATCCCCTAAAAAGATTTTAAAAATAATGAAAATTGTCACGTGAATTAATTAAAACAAAACATAGGTTAAACCAAAAGTCAATTAATAAGACTAGGTTAGAAATAAATCAAGAATAAATAGTAAATTAATCAAGAAAATTATGAAAAATTAAACTAAATAATGTGGGGTCAGGACATCATCATCCCCCAAAAAGATTTTAAAAATAATGAAAATTGACACGTGAATTAATTAAAACAAAACATAGGTCAAACACAAAGTCAATTAATAAAACTAGGTTAGAAATAAATCAAGAATAAATAGTAAATTAATCAAGAAAATTATGAAAAATTAAAATAAATAATGTGGGGTCAGGAAATGATCATCCCCAAAAAATATTTTAAAAATAATGAAAATTGGTACGTGAATTAATTAAAATAAAACAGAAGTCAAATTAAAAGTCAACCAACCAAACTAGGTCAAAAAATAAATCCAAACTAAATTGAAAATGTGAAATAAAATTCCAAGAAAAGGTAAGGTTGACCATGAGACAGTGGTCAACCTTCATCCCAAAAATCAAAAGCTAACAATAATTTTAAGTCATAAAAATAAAATCAATAAAAAAATATGTTAAAATGGTTCATTTAGAATAAATAATTAAAATAAAATATTAATATTAAAAAAATACGAAAAGAAAAATTATGTAAAATTAAATAAAACGTTAAGAAAAGTGAAAAATATTTTTGGGTAATTTTATGGACGAAGAAAATATTTTAAATAAGAAAAAGAAATACGAAAATGGAAGGATTAATGGTGATGAACATGGTAAGCAAGCGTAGATATATCAAAACATGGTCATGGAAGAGATGATTACCTAATGGAAAATAGAAATGGAATGGAATCTGATATGTGATGAAGCTTTGCCTCCTTGCCACGAAATTCCAATGCTCTTCTAGGGTTAGGGTTTCAGCTTTTTAAATAGGGTGGATTAGGTGTTCTCATGGGCTTTTTAATAAGTGATTTATCCATAAGAATAAAAGTGTGAATTGAGGTGTAAAATGTTGTTATTTTGGGCCAAACTTAAGTGAATGGATGTCCAATGCATGGTCAAAAGAGGTCAAAAAGCGTGATTGGTATGCTTAGAAAATCTGATTGGGCCAGCCAGACCCAAAATATGCCTAGAAAATCAAGTCATGGTGCCCACTTTAAATGAATGTATCTCTCAAACCATGGATCCAAATGAGATGATTCCAAAAGTATGTGAAAGAGGACATGGCAAGGTACAATTGTTGTGAAGAAAGTATTTTCAAATAATGCCTTGAAGTGCAAGAAAACCGGCCAAGAAGTCTTGACAAATTTTAAAGATTTTGGACTTAGAAATTTTTCTAAGTGTCCTAAAAAAATGTCTCACTTTGACTAAGTATAACTTTCTCAATTCTAATCCAAATGGAGCAAAGTTTATATTTCTAGAAATCTTGGAACAAAAGGAACAACTTTCATGTTGGAGAAATTTTCAAATGGAGTTTTTATCTTGATGCAAAATGGGCTTAAAGTGAGTGCAACGATCATGAAAACTTGCCCTAAATGGAAAGTCAACCATTTCCAAATTAAGTAACTTTTCCAATTCCTGATTAAATGATGAATCCATGATCCAACCTTGATCAAATTTCACATGTAGGATCCCCTAGGCATGGATTTTGAGATTCCACTCTCAAAATGTCAGGAGTTGACTTTTCTGGCCCCATAGTTGACTTTTCCCAAACTGTCTAATTCCCGATTCCATTGATCAATTGAAGCACTTCTAGCTCAAATAAAGAGCTGATTTTTTTGTATGTAGACCCTTGTGAACATATGGAGGGCCATGGAGAAGAGTTTCACCCAAAGAATCAGAAATAAACTGATTTTATACCAAACCCTAGTTTTAGGGCAAAATGATCAGGAACTGATTGCACTGCTTGCCAATGGATCTTTCTGAGGTAATTGTGAGTCTTCCTAGGCCAAGATGCCTCTATAATCATGACATGGATGAGCTCCTCTACTTCCAACCAAACATTGCCTGTTGCAAGTAGCCATGAAACCCTAATTTTCGATTAAATCCAGATGCACACTCTGATAGCTCTGAATCCTCCACTGATGAACTGAGGACCATAATAAGACACCTGGAGCCCCCTGAGACCCTTGAGACTTGTATACTTAGAGAATGAAGTCCAATTCTAAATCTTGCTTTGTGTGGGCTCCTTCTGTTAAGGAGTGATCAGTCAAAACCTGATTTCTCAGTCACTAATGCAGTATGCAATGAGTATGACCTAATATGATGCTAATGAGGTGTGAAACATATTCCCAAGCTTCCAAGAAAAAATGAAGGGTAAATTTTAGGGTATTACAATTTCATCCCACAATCATATGCTATTGATCAAAGAGCATTTAGATCAAGATTAAATGTAACCAAAATTTTATGCATGCTAAAAACGAATTGAAACAAACTCGATTCCGATAAATGTAATCATGAAGTAGACTCAACAAATTGAAATAAAACAAAGATGAAAGCGATAAGACAAGCAACAAAATAACCGGATAGTAGAGAGATGCAACTATAATTCGTACCCATCTTGTGAATTTTTACCCTATTTGTTATTGATATTTTTTGCAAGTATCCATTGAGTATGAGTATAATTGCCATCTATAAACAAGAACAAGACTACATTGAGATATGTCATGAAACATGAAGAAGGATGAATCACATATGATGGTGTTAGACTATGGCACGGATCTAGAAGGGGGGAGGGGTTGAATAGATCCCAATTAAAATTTGAGTCGGCGCTACCAATTAAAAATTGGTTTAGAAAATTTGTTTTAAGTGCGGAAGCGGCCGAGGAAAATATAGTCTAAAACGAACTGTTATTGGAAAACCGGATATGCGTCAAGCCTATGGATTAGAGATAATGTAGAATACGAATCACTACACTAATCACACTATCAATGATTTGTTTCACTTACTAGAATTCCTAGTTCCAATGATTCAAAGAGCAAACCAAACTAGATACACAACTAAGATAATTTTGGTTTAGGCAAATTATCAAACACTTGGTGTGCAAAAACACTCCAAGTGATATTTGTGTTGAGTAAGTGATTCCAATTAGTCTAATACAATATCTTATTGTACTTTGGATTCAAAAACAGAGTTTTAACTTCTTACTCAATTAATATCAAGGTTTGATAAAAGTGCTTATACAAAAATCACTTAATTTTTAAGCTAAAAACAAATATGCTGAAAAATAGAGAAGGCAAAGATTTGATGAGGCAGTTCCCCCGTCGTCCTCGCTTCGGGGTACGTCTGCCCTCAATTCTAAAACTAGAATTGAGATTGCTTTAATAAATATCACCTATTGAGTTTAACCGTTTATACAAGGATTGCAAAGCAAATATACAACAGAACTCTCAAGACGTTGAATGTTGCTTCCACTCCTTGTTCCTTGATTCAAGGTGAATCAATTCCTTCGATTGTTGTTGATAGACCTCCGATTCCAGCCCCTTTGTTAAATAACCCTCAGTTCTTCAAACCCTCGGCTCGACTGATCTCAACTACAACGAATCGAACCCGAAATCTTCCCTTCAATATCACTGAATCCGCTACTAGATTGATGAAGACTTCCTCTTCTTAATCACCTTCGCTCAGCTGAAAATTGATGAAGAAATTCGTCCAAAAACCCCCAAAATCAAACCAGTCTTGGAGGACAAAACCCTAAAGGTTTTATTCAAGAAAAAACCTGTCGTAAGCTTCAACCCGAACCGGATTCCCCAATCACGGCTTCGAACGTTATCACCTTTAACCAATCACAAAGCACTTCAAAAATGGTTGTGTGTAATTGATGTGTTGTGAGATGTTGAAGATGAAGATGAAGAATCTTGGACACCTATTTCACTTTTTCTTGTTCTTTGAACACTTGAATCAAAATATCAAAATGTTAGTTGAAACAAGTAACTAAACTTCTATTTATAATAACAAACCAACCAACCCACTTAACAACTTTTCAAACAGAGTGGGAAATACTTAAAAACTGAATTTGCGCACAAACGGTCGACCATAGCAGGTCTATGCGTCGACTCATAGCCTGTAGTTTTGGACAGTCTGAAAAGCACAACAGTATGCGTCGACCATAGGTCAGCGTGCGTTGACCCCTGCGGTCGACTCAAGCCTTTTGTGCGCTGACCCGTGGGAAATGCACTATGTTATGCGCTGACCCGTGGGAAATGCACTATGTTATGCGTCGACCCTGTGGTCGACTCAAACTCTGCAAATCTGCAAAAATTCATATTTTTGTGGTTTTCATGCATTTTGTCATGACCACATTTTATCCACATATGCTGTATGAAATATAATAGTTTGGATGAACATAGAAAAGGATATGATAGGTGATATGTTGCATTTGTTTTGTAGAGGTGGAATCGACAATGTCGATCCATCCATGGTGGTCATTTGTCATCATCGAAACCTATGATCGTATGTTGTATGACAGTTTGCCCTTACATACTCCCCCTTTTTGATGATGACAACCTGTGTGAAACCAAAGAGAAACAACATGCAATATTTACATAACAATCCCCCTTTCTTTTGTAATCTAAGGCTGACTGCATAACAAACTGTTAATTGTTGTGAATATCTTGGTCTGGCTTTGGTACTTGCTCTTCTCCCCCTTTGACAACATCAAAAAGAGAAAAAGAACGATTATTCAACATAACATGATATTCAACAGGAGATAGCGAATCATATAACAATATCACACCAAATATTATTACTGAACAGATTAAAAAGGAAATAACATTAAACTAGATTAACAAACAAGCATAACAGATAATAAGTTCAATCAAACAACAAAAGTACAGATGCACATGCAGTTCTATGCCATAATGGCCTCGTCCTCGACCGAAACAACCATCCGTTATTTGGTCAGCAACACTACTTAGATACTTGAGGCCCACATAGACGGACCGCTCCTGTCGTTCAAATATTTCAGTGAATGCTGCATACCGTTCATTCATGCTGGTAGAGAGGTTATCGAGCGTCTCATTTTGTGCTTGAAGTTGGCTGCTTATATGGGCATAACGTTCATCCTGAGTTTGTATGAATGATTGTTGAGCCAACTACATATTTCGCATCATATCTAAAAGTTCAGAAGAGTTTTCTTGCTGCGGAGGAGACGGTGGAGATTCTTTAGCACCATATTGATACGGCTGATAGAATTGGCGTTGTGTTGACCAGCCCATATGTTGTCATTCACCCCAGCCACCATGGTTGGGGGCATCTTCTTCAGTTGAATATGTATTCTGAACCCAAGCGGTGTTTGTGTAGTCGTGAGTGTCTGCTTGTGGAGGACTATCATGTTGCTCCAATGTTTGTCCTGCTTCTTCTTCTTCATTTTCCTCTTGGTCTTCTTCTTCACTTTCATCATCTTCTTCAACAGTCGTAGGAATATACCCTCTGCGAACAAATTTGTATATTCTCCGCTCATCACACCAAAAATATCCCATCATAGACAAAGTTTTTGGGCTGAAATCTTTATCTGAGGAAATAGAGATATACGGAAAGGACGGATAATCAACGTCGGTTGCAGTAAGAACCTCTTGAATAAAAGATCCATAGGCAAGAGCCGTTCCTCGTCCGGAGTCTCGTAAACTGAACACCCTACTAGCAATGTAGTAGGGCCAGTTGATTTTGTGCTGATTTTTCAGAATGTATATGAGATGAACCTCAGCCTGTTCAACTCGGGAAAGGCCACCCTTCTTAGGTCGCAGGATGTGTGACACAATACACTGGAGAATGCGCTCACCTGTTTTCAGCTTACCGGCAGTGACAGTTCGTGGGAACGCATCATTGTTCACAATGTGGTCTGGGTAAGGTCGTTTCAGCATATCGTTCAAAGCGCTCTTAAACTCATATCCTAATATTGTGTGAGAATCAGTCACCTCAGCAAGAGGATTTTCATCAGCAGCCAATGTCATATCAAAATATTTATTCCAAACATTAGACTTAAACGATACCTTTCTTGTGCCGATCCTGGAGTGAAACTTTTGCCCAGGAAATTTGTCATGAAGGCAAGTGTAGAACACACGGACCAGGTCTTCGCTATATTTGGCATTGCATTCCAGGAATTTAACAATGCCGTGATACTGTAGCAGAGACATGATTTCTACGAGATGCATGCGTTCTGCTGTGAGTTTGTAGAAGGCATATTGCCTCACAACTCCTCTTTTACCAATGTCTTTGTTGAAGGTGTCGACAAGAGCCGGTGGAACTAATGATACAGCGGTAATGGGTAAAGAGGCAGAGGATGATTCCTTTGATCTCTTACCGGTAGGTCTGCGGGATGAGGAAGCCATTGGTAATGATTTTGAAGCTTTTTGTGAGGGTAGAGAGTAAAGCTTGGTGAAGGTTTTTAAGAATGATTTGCAAGAAGGAGGTTTACCCTTTTTATAGATGAAGATTTAGGGTTTTGGGAAGAGGAGAGGCCAAGAGACAATAGGCACTAGGTAGATGCAACTCACAATGTAATGGGTTGAATGCACACTTAATGAGAATTTGAAATGTAAATGCATAGGAAGTTTGAATGTTTTCTGCAGAGAAAAACTGAGTTTTCGTGCGATGCATCGACCATACCCTCTGCATTCGTCGACGCATACTGTTTGAATTTTGAAAAAGAGAAATTTTTTGAGGTGTGCGTCGACCATTGCCCTGTTATGGTCGACTCATACAGGCAAATTTTGCAGTTTTTCTCTGTTATGCACATATGCTCACATGTTTGATGCATAAATAGAATGCCACACAACATTAAACATCCAAACAAATATGGTATAAGAAACAAGTCATATATATATATATATATATATATACAATATTATCATGTAATACAACTATTTAGCCATGAAGTTTGGGAGAGAGAGAGAAGGGTAAAGGAACAATATCACCTCGATGCCGGAATAACTTGATGAACAATATAATTGTGCTTGCAACAACATTAACTTGTTAGAAGTACAAGATTATAGTGTTAAATGAAATAAGATAAAGCAAGCAATTTATAACGCCCGTTCGGAAATGTCGAGAATACCAAGTTCTCGGTGAATATGAAAGAAAGGCTCAGTAGCTAGCGACTTTGTGAAAATGTCCGCTAGTTGATTTTCAGTATTAACATGTTCAAATACAACATCACCTTTCTCTACATGATCCCGAAGAAAGTGGTGTCGAATTTCGATATGTTTGGTGCGAGAATGCAACACAAGATTTTTGGTAAGATTAATGGAACTTGTATTGTCACAGAAAATGGGAATACGTTCGAGTTTGAGATTAAAATCCAATAATTGTTGCTTAACCCATAGGATTTGAGCACAACAACTACCGGCGGCAACGTATTCCGCTTCGGCGGTTGACAAAGCAACTGAAACTTGTTTCTTGCTATGCCAACTGATCAAGGAATTTGAAAATAAGTCACAAGTGCCACTAGTGCTTTTCCTATCCGATTTGCAACCGGCAAAATCGGAATCGGAGAAACCTACCAATGAGCAATCATTACCTTTGGAATACCATAGTCCATACTTCGGAGTACCAGATAAGTATCAAAGTATTCGTTTGACAACTTTTAGATGGGATTCCTTGGGACATGATTGATATCTTGCGCACATACACATGCTAAACATAATGTCGGGACGAGAAGCAGTAAGATAGAGAAGTGATCCAATCATACCTTTATACCTTTTTACCTCTACGTCCTTACCGTTTTCATCTTTGTTCAAGTTTGTACATGTTGGCATGGGGGTGTCAATGGCCTTGGCTTTTGCCATGTCAAATCTCTTGATAAGGTCCAAACAGTACTTTGTTTGACTCACGAATGTTCCTTCTTTGAGTTGTTTAATTTGCAAACCAAGAAAGTACGTGAGCTCCCCCATCATACTCATCTCGAATTCACCCTGCATAAGATCCGAAAACTCTCTCACGAGATTCATGTTGTGTCAACCTTTCCTCTTGAGTAACCTTGATCAAGTAAAAATTTACTTAGTCGCTCATACCAAGCTCTAAGAGCTTGTTTGAGACCATATAAAGCCCTTTTTAGTTTGTAAACATGATCAGGATACTCATGAGATTCAAAACCCGGAGGTTGTGCGACGTAGACCTCTTCATTTATGTAACCGTTAAGGAACGCACTCTTAACATCCATTTGGAATAGTTTAAAGTCTTTCGCACAAGCGAAGGCAAGGAGAAGGCGTATAGCCTCGAGTCGGGCAACCGACGCATAAGTTTCCTCATAGTCGATGCCTTCCTCTTGGTTATACCCTTGCGCGACTAAATGCGCCTTGTTACGGGTTATTACCCCGTTTTCGTCCAACTTGTTCCTAAACACCCATCGGGTGCCGATTACTCGATGATCTCGCGGAGGAGGGACAAGGTCCCAACCCTCATTTCTAGTGAACTGATTTAGTTCCTCCTGCATTGACAAAAACCAGTGTTCATCGAGTAGGGCTTCTTTAGGGTTTTTAGGTTCCATTTGTGAAACGAAAGCGAAGTGATAACATAAATTACTTAGCTTCGATCGAGTTGTAACACCCTTTGAGATATCTCCGAGAATGTTGTCAATTGGATGGTCTTTGGGAGACTTCCAAGCTTGAGGGAGATCATCGTTTGAAGGCGGATGAGCTACCTCGGTTTCCTCATGGTGTACATCTTTATCCTCCTCAACTTTGACTTTGTCGGGTTGATCAATCCCCGACTCGCCACCCTTGAGTATGTCTTCCGTAGATGTACCTGCACCATGAACAACACTACCCTTTCCGACGTTTCTCGGATAAGATTCGTCAAAAGTGACATGTACAGACTCTTCCACAGCAAGTAATCGTTTATTATATATTCTATATGCTTTACTCGATTGAGAGTATCCGAGGAAGATACCTTCGTCGACCTTGGAATCGAATTTGCCCAAGTTTTCCTTTCCATTATTTAATACAAAACATTTGCAACCGAAGACATGTAAGTGAGAAACATTTGGCTTTTGCCCTTTTAAAAGCTCATACGGTGTTTTATTTAGAATGGGGCGAATGAGCACCCTATTCAAAACATAACACGCCGTACTAATGGCGTCGGCCCCAAAATATTTCGGTAAACCACTTTCGTTAATCATTGTTCTTCCCAATTCTTCCAAAATTCGATTTTTACGCTCCACAACCCCATTTTGTTGAGGAGTACGTGGAGCGGAGAAGTTATGATCGATACCATGGTTACCACAATATTCTTCAAATGAGTGGTTTTCGAACTCACCCCCATGGTCGCTTCTAATTAAAACGATGTTTGTATTTAATTTATTTTGGGAAAGCTTAGCAAATCTTTCAAAGGCGGCGAACGTATCGCTTTTGCTTACTAAAAAGATAGTCCAACAAAATCTAGAAAAATCGTCCACTATTACGAAATCGTAATAATTTCCTCCTAGACTTTTAATCCTAGACGACCCAAATAGGTCCATATGAAGAAGTTCGAGAGGTCTCGTTGTTGAAACGATATTTTTGGATTTAAATGAGATCCTCGTTTGCTTCCCTTTTTGACAAGCATCACAAAGGTGATCCTTGGTGAACTTTATTTTGGGGAGACCTAGGACTAGATCTTTTGAGACTACTTTATTTAGTAAGTCAAAGTTAACATGTGCTAAACGCCTATGCCATAACCATGAATCTTCACTCATCGTTACAAGGCATTTGTCACTTGTTAACGATACTTCGTTCAACTCTAACATATAGACATTATTCACTCGCAGGCCATTAAACATACTCTTCTTATCATCATTATGTACAATTTTGCAACAATCTTTTGAAAACGATACATTGTATCCTTTGTCACATAATTGACTGATGCTAAGTAGATTGTGTTTAAGACCTTCGACAAGCAATACATCAGAGATAGTAGTGGAAGAAGGGTTACCTACACTACCTTTACCTAGTATTGCTCCACGGTTGTTGTCACCATAGGTTACATATCCTTTCTTCTTAGCCACGAAGTCAATGAAGAGTGATATGTCTCCTGACATGTGCCTTGAGCATCCACTGTCGAGAACCCATCTTCTCTCGGTGGTCTCGAGGCATTGTACCTATGGAAATGTAATTAACACGAGAAGGTACCCAATGGCTTATTGGGTCCTGAATGGTGAGTAACGAAATGGTTGCATTTGGGCAGCCATTGATAAATGCCTTTAGGAACTAAGAATCTCCTAAACCTGCATTTAGCAATGGAGTGGCCTTTCTTGCAATAATATAAACAAGAGAAATTTACATTTTGATTGCCTTTGCTATCTTCATCTTTTATAACATATTTATATTTTTGATATGGATTAACCATACTTTTTCGAAAGTTTGATTTATCGATTGCAAAGGTAATCTTGGGCTCAAGAGCCTTGTCAAGTTTGGCCTTTAGGTTTCTTACTTCACCTTGCCAAATATAACAAGTATCACACCCAAAGTTGATTATTCTATTTCTAAGATCCTCACAACCTGCTTTTGTGCTTTCTACCATAGAAGCTTTGAGTGCCTCAAGTTTCCTTTCGGATTCTCGAATTTTTTGTTCCAAATGGATAAAAATTTGGTTATTTGAGGAAAGCCTTTTAAAGGCCTCTTTAGCTTCACGGTGTAAAGTATCAAATGCAACTTGTAATTCATGATGAGACATACTAGAGGATTTTTCATATTTAGCATGTCGTACCTGTTTCTTTTTGTTCTTTTGATGAGCAGAGAGGCATAGGTTTGCAGCTTCATCTTCATCACTAGAACTTTCATCATCGGAGGAGTCGCTATCGCTTTCCCAAGCTATGTATGCTCTCCTTGGCTTTGATGATTTCTTGTGTGATTTGTATGATTCCTTTTCCTTTGTCTTCTTGTTCATCGGACAGTCTGGTTTGTAATGACCGGGCTTCCCACAAGTGTAGCACGACCCTCTAGTCTTTTTACCTTTTGAGTCATCATCTTTAGAGTACCTCGATTGTTTCCGGAAGTTTACCAAGTTCTTCTCGGAATGTTAGATGCCGTTCTTTCTCACGTAACGATTGTAACGTTTAACGAACAACCCCATATCTTCGCTCTTGTCCTCTTCTTCTTCGTCGCTCGAGGAATAATCACTTTGCTCTTTTGCTTGAGACTTCGAGGAGGAAGTCTTAAGAGCTATTGATTTCTTTTCACTCACCTTTGTTTTGTCCTTCTTTTCTTTCTTTTCGTGTTGTTCTATGCTCAAGAGTACTTGTTCGTGCTCTTGTAGTTTGCCAAATAATGTTGTCAAGTCTAATACGGTGAGATCATTTGCTTCTTTGATGGCGGTCATTTTCGGCTGCCATTCCCTGTTAAGACATCTCAAGATTTTATTAGTAGCAACATCATTGGAAACCGGCCTACCTAATGAATGTAATCGATTGATGAGATGAGTAAATCTCTTTGCATGTCAGCAATGGTTTCCCCTTGCTCCATGAAAAAGAGATCAAACTCTTGTGTTAGTGTGTTGATTCTTGCCAACTTAACATCGTTCGTCCCCTCATGGGCAATTTGTAGTGAATCCCACATGGCCTTAGCAGTAGGACAATGGGATATACAATAGTATTCATCTACACCTAATGAGGAGATTAGGATATTTTTGGCTTTCCAATCATAATTGTATTTCTTTTCATCATCATCGGTCCATTGTGCTTCGGGCTTTGGCACTAATTCATCATTCTCATTGGTCATGGTTATTTCAATTGGACCATTGAGAATAACGTTCCATATTTTTCTATCTATGGAATTTATGTGCACCCGCATACAGTCTTTCCAATAACTATAATTTTCACCATTGAAAACGGGAGCTCTATTATAAGCCCCTTTAGGTTCGTTAGCCATTTTCTATCAAAGTTATATTTTGAAGCACGGAGTGAACCGGAGCTCCTGATACCACTTGTTAGACTATGGCACGGATCTAGAGGGGGGGAGGGGGGTTGAATAGATCCCAATTAAAATTTGAGTCGGCGCTACTAATTAAAAATTGGTTTAGAAAATTTGTTTTAAGTGCGGAAGTGGCCGAGGAAAATATAGTCTAAAACGAACTGTTATTGGAAAACCGGATATGCGTCAAGCCTATGGATTAGAGATAATGTAGAATACGAATCACTACACTAGTCACACTATCAATGATTTGTTTCACTTACTAGGATTCCTAGTTCCAATGATTCAAAGAGCAAACCAAACTAGATACACAACTAAGATAATTTTGGTTTAGGCAAATTATCAAACACTTGGTGTGCAAAAACACTCCAAGTGATATTTGTGTTGAGTAAGTGATTCCAATTAGTCTAGTACAATATCTTATTGTACTTTGGATTCAAAAACAGAGTTTTAACTTCTTACTCAATTAATATCAAGGTTTGATAAAAGTGCTTATACAAAAATCACTTAATTTTTAAGCTAAAAACAAATATGCTGAAAAATAGAGAAGGCAAAGATTTGATGAGGCAGTTCTCCCATCGTCCTCGCTTCGGGGTACGTCTGCCCTCAATTCTAAAACTAGAATTGAGATTGCTTTAATAGATATCACCTGTTGAGTTTAACCGTTTATACAAGGATTGCAAAGCAAATATACAACAGAACTCTCAAGACGTTGAATGTTGCTTCCACTCCTTGTTCCTTGATTCAAGGTGAATCAAGTCCTTCGATTGTTGTTGATAGACCTACGATTCCAGACCCTTTGTTGAATAACCCTCAGTTCTTCAAACCCTCGGCCCGACTGATCTCAACTACAACAAATCGAACCCAAAATCTTCCCTTCAATATCATTGAATCCGCTACTAGATTGATGAAGACTTCCTCTTCTCAATCACCTTCGCTCAGCTGAAAATTGATGAAGAAATTCGTCTAAAAACCCCCAAAATCAAACCAGTCTTGGAGGACAAAACCCTAAAGGTTTTATTCAAGAAAAAACCTGTCGCAAGCTTCAACCCGAACCGAATTCCCCAATCACGGCTTCGAACGTTATCACCTTTAACCAATCACAAAGCACTTCAAAAATGGTTGTGTGTAATTGATGTGTTGTGAGATGTTGAAGATGAAGATGAAGAATCTTGGACACCTATTTCACTTTTTCTTGTTCTTTGAACACTTGAATCAAAATATCAAAATGTTAGTTGAAACAAGTAACTAAACTTATATTTATAATAACAAACCAACCAACCCACTTAACAACTTTTCAAACAGAGTGGGAAATACTTAAAAACTGAATTTGCGCACGAATGATCGACCATAGCAGGTCTATGCGTCGACTCATAGCCTGCAGTTTTGGACAGTCTGAAAAGCACAACAGTATGCGTCGACCATATGTCGGCGTGCGCTGACCCGTGGTTCATACGCTGACCCCTGCGGTCGACTCAAGCCTTTTGTGCGCTGACCCGTGGGAAATGCACTATGTTATGTGCTGACCCGTGGGAAATGCACTATGTTATGCGTCGACTCTGTGGTCGACTCAAACTCTGCAAATCTGCAAAAATTCATATTTTTGTGGTTTTCATGCATTTTGTCATGACCACATTTTATCCACATATGTTGTATGAAATATAATTGTTTGGATGAGCATAGAAAAGGATATGATAGGTGATATATTGCATTTGTTATGTAGAGGTGGAATCGACAATGCTGATTCATCCATGGTGGTCATTTGTCATCATCGAAACCTATGATCGTATGTTGTATGACAGTTTGCCCTTACAGATGGTTGTAAAGTTTTGAAATAGGAAAAACACATCTTAGTTTATCGAACCAAGCTTTTTGAAGCTTGTTTGAGTCCATATAAAACCTTGCTTAGCTTACAAGTGAAAAAAGACTTGCCTTGTCAAATCAATAAGGTTAAACAACGCACACCTCTATCTTGAGAAATTCATTTAAAAATGCACTATTAGTATCGAAGTTGTTGAATTGGCCAACTTAAAAAGATTTCCAATGCGAGAATTGTCTTGATAATGACATGTTTGACTACTAATAAGAAATTCTCGTTGTATTCAAAGCCTTCAACTTGTGAAAATCATTGGTCACTAACTACCTTGTATTTGTTAATTGTGCCCCCGCGATTCCACCACATCGAAAGCACAAACTCGCCGCAACGAAACATTACATTAATCATCCTTATTTCTAAATTGAATAGTTTTGATTTAATCATCATAGTTCTTATAAAATTGAAATACTTTAAATATATTAATAATGATTGCATCAAATCTATTTTTAATTCAATCATTATTACAAAATTTAAAATTAATTCATAATTACAACAAATCTTTTTTAATAAAATAGAATTAGTTAAGATGCACCATTTTGTTAATCTTAGTTTGAGATGTCAAAGTTGCAAAGAATTTGACGATCTTAAACTTTTTCAACTGCTTTCAAATTAACAATAATTTTTTTAAATAAATACTATGCAACAACTTAACGATCTTAAATTCTTTTAATTATTTTTAAATTAATAATAAAAAATTAAACAAATACATCCTAATTAATTTTTTCACTCAATTTTTTTACTTAATCAAATCAATATTTTTATTCACAACAAAGTCTTTTATTTAAAATCAAGTAACACACATGCAATACATAAGAGTAATATAAAATTCATGCCAAACACAATACTAAAACCTTTATTTTGTTTTCTTTGTTTTTTTTTCTTTTCACATTTTCATTAAAAATATAAATAAATAACCAAAATATATATTTTTTTTAAGTAATATTTAATAATATGAAGAAATTGTATTTTAAAAGTTAATGAAAAATTATACACAATTAATTAGAGATAACTATTTTTGAACAAACCTGCATGTGCCAGTACATAAATTATTTAAGTCTGATTTGTTTGTCCTGTTTAATAAAAATGTTAGGTTTACACTTTTCAAAAAGCATATTTAATTAAATGTGTCATAGACTATTAAAAATGCTATGAAGCTTGATAGACCAATTTATATATGAATATCTATTCGAAAATGAGCTAAATAATATAAAAAGTTGCGTTGTCTATTTAAAATAATTAAAATAAACTATTTAAAAAACTTAATGTGAAACATATATTTAAATAGACTTTCATGCTAGATCAAACATTTAAATACATCAAGACATGCCAAAAGAAATAGATTATAATAGACGATAAATCAGACTCAGACCTTAAAAATTTATTGTAGGTCAGGAGGTTCATACTTTTAAGTTCTGACCTAACATATTCTTACCCTTGAATGTCTTTGGATGCTAATACCTTTCTTCGTATAGTATAATTAGTTATTAAACTTAAAATTTAGTTTTAAAAACTAGTTTTATTTTTATTTTTAAAGAATTTTTTTCAATATTTCCGGATTTTAATAAATTTTGATGGTAACTTTATTATTTTTGAACACTCAAATTTTTAAGCTACAACAAAAGTTACATCTAATTTTAAATATTAAGAGATATGAGTATTAATTATTTCTTGAATTTGTTCTCACACCTTAATATTTTTTCATGTGAAATAAGAAATATGTAACCATATAAAACATGTTCCAACTAAATAAAAGATAGTAATTTATTATAAAAGAAATAAGAATTTATTTCGGATTTAAAATCTTAAAAAAATTTCAATGCGCACACACTCAAGATATATTTAATATTTTTATTTTAAAATACAAAATACTTATGAAAAATAGAAAAATCACTTGTGTGTAGCAAGTGGGGGCTATCATATTAAAATAATAAAAAAATGAAATTAAAGTTAATATATTCTTCTAATTATAATTTTATTTTACAAAAATACAAGTATACAAAAGAGTTTGTTTGAATGATTGACTTTAAAACAAAATACAAATAACTAAGCTAAGTCATAAAATCATGAAACTTTTGAGTCATTACTAAAATGACATTTTGATTTATAACTTTTTTTAGTTGCGCAACTTATGAATATAGTTATCCCAGGTTTGGTTTTTTTATGGATCCTAAAAAGATCTATAAAAAAAACAATAAAATCAGAAGCAACAAACTTATTCTTTTTATTAAAGAAATAAAGTTCACGAATTCTGAAAAGATTTATATAAGTCATTAACTCAAAATAAAAAACGACTAGCTTATTCTTTTATTAAAGAGACAAAATTCATGAACTCTTAAATTTTATATCTAAGAAATTAACTACAAAATCAAAAACGACAAACTTACTCTTTTCATAAGAAACAAAATTCATAAACGCTAAAATGATCTATCTAAAATATTAACAGGGTAATAAAAAACAAAAAACTTATTCTTTTTATTAAAGAGACAAAGCTCACGAATCCTGCAAATATATAAAAAAATATTAACCACATAATTAAAAACGACAAATTTAACTTAAAAAGCTACAACCAACATTCAACTTCAGTTAAAAATAATTACTATAACTTTAATTAGTTTCAAAATCCAACATCCCTTTCACTTTCATCACCAACACATAACATCTTCAAAATTTAACCATCACTTTACTATTCATATGGGACATGATGACCAACTTCAAAGTATACATATAGAAAGAATTTTTCTAAACCAATACAAGTGGACCTTAGATCTAACTTTTTTGTGCAATATACAAATACAATTGGGTTTTTGAAGACGCTAACCACGGTAAGAAGAATCTCTTTCACACACACCTAACCTAACCCAACACATTCACTTTTCTCTTTACAAAAATTAAAACATCTCCAATTTCTGACTACTATAAATAAACCATATTCATTCATTGTTGTCTCTTGTCGCTCATCTCTCTCCCTCTTTTTTTTTCCTGATCCACCCTTTCTCAAATCACGTCATTTGGTTATGCAGAGAGAAACATAACTTTTAGAGAGAAAGAGGACCTCAGAAACCCCATTATTCACTTCCATTCTTCGCTCGTCAACTGTTACAACCAAATTCTATCCAATTTTAGTCTTTTGTTGATTGATTTATTTACGATTCAATGTATCAAGATATTGTAAAAAAACATCATTGTCAAAAAGTTCAAATCTTAATTCACAAATGTTTAAAATAAGTATTGAATATTTATGCTACCTCTCAATCCCACACGTGTCTAACAACATGGTTTGGATACAAAGGAACAAGCAACAGGTCTGAGGGGCCTTCTGGAAAACACCAGGAACGACCACAAAATGGTCATCAAAATGGACTTTTGGGGCATCATCAACATCAATAGCAGACTCATGTATACGGGAGGACGATGCCAGAGACACGAGAACTCCAGAAGACGACGTTCCTGCATCAATTGAACTGACACCAATGTTTGGACGAGATGGTTTAACTTTTTCCCGCTAAACGGAAGCTATAAGGCCATTATACAATGCGTCAATATGTCTTGGTTGTCAGACATTTTATCTGTAATTACACAAAAAAATCATATCATAATCAAAGAAGTCAAACATATATGACATATCAGAAAAAAATCCGAATTCTAATCTCCAATTTTTTTGTTGGCATTCACATTTTCCATTTAGCGTATTTTTTCATTTTTGGGTGCATCAGGAAATTAAAATCTGAATTTTAGGGGCATCAATGAAATTTAACCGTGATGAGTGAGCAAAACTAAGGGCAAGAAAAATAACCCCCAAAACTTATCGTAGGCCCGATGGCTTAGATCTTCTAAGGTCTGCCATATTTTCACCCTTAAATGTCGTATGGTGCTAATATCTCTCTTGCGCATAATCAACTACTAAACCTAAAATTTAGTTTTGAAAATCATTTTTTATTTTATTTTTAAAGGGGTTTTTCTTCAATATTTCTATATTTTAAAAAAATTTGGTGGCGATTTTATTATTTTTGAACAATTCTCAAATTTTTTAAGCTACAATAAAAATAAAAGTTATATGTAATTTTGAATATTAAAGGATACGAGTATTAATTATTTCTTGAATTTGTTCTCACTCCTTAGCAGTTTTTTCTTGTGGCATAAGAAGCATCTAACCATATGAAATATGTTTCAATTAAAATAAATAAATTTATTGTAAAAAAAGTAAGAACATGTCTTATGACTTAAAATTATTAAAAAATTGTAGTGTGCATAAACTATATCTAATATTTTATTTTTCAAATGAGAAATGCTTATGAAAAATAGAAAAGTCTAGCATAACTATCATATAAAATCAAAAAATAATTAAAGTTAGTATAATTTTTTAGTTTTATATAATTGTATTTAACAAAAATACAAGTATACAAAAAGGTATGTTTGAATGATTAATTTTTAAGGCAGAATATAAATCATGAGATATATGTTTTTTTGAGTTAAACTCATAATAACATCCAACTTTTGAGCCATTATCAAATGACACCCTGATTTATAATTTTTTTAAATGATTCAATTTATGAGTATAATTAATTTGAGTATACAAATAAGTTTGATTTTTTTGTTGGGATCAGAATATCATTTTCGTGGAGTTACCAAGTATATCAGCTATATAAGTATTATAGGCGTCAAGAGGTCAATTATCATAAAATCTTACGCTTACAATATGTATGACTCATAATTTTGCAAGATCATCTGCACAATTATTTGCTTCACGATACACATACATAATGCGAGCTTCCAAATCTTGACTTAAACCCATCAGAATTTGTCGAAGAAGATAAGTCATACGTCCAACTTATGAATTTCCACTTTCTTGTGCCCCTTGCTGCATATTGATTTTAACCATTCCAATAAACCCCAAAGCTCTGCCATTAGGATGATACACTTCCTAAACGCCTTTGAAAACACCCTATCCAACTGCCATTGTTATTTCTGATTAAACCTCTGCAGTCGGCCTTGTTACCATGTTGCATCGCTTCGTTTGTATTGAGTTACCCAACCTTTTTCCGCAGAAATTCATCACACTTACTTTGCTATTTTCTAAATCATATCCATTTTATTCTGAAAAGTTAATGTCTTAAATAAGTTTGATTTTTTCATGAATCCTAGAAAGATTCATCTAAGTCAATAACTATAAAATAAAAAAGGACAAATTTATTCTTTTTATTTAAAGAAACAAAATTCACAAATTAAAAAAAATCTATCTAAATCATTAACTGCACAATTAAAAATAAAAAACTTATTCTTTTCGTTAAAATGACAAAGATAAAAGTTGCAATTTGTCTTCAATATCAATAAAAAAATTTACAACTATAATTAATTTTAAAATTCAACATGCTTTTCACTTTCCCCACAAATATCTAAACATCTTCAAAATTTGATACATATAGAAAATATAAACCAGTACAAAGTGAAGCTTAGACCTAACATTTTTGTGCAATATACAAAATGAAATTGGACTTTTAGAGAGTTAACTATGGTCCAAATTTCAAAGTTGAAAAAACTAACCATGGTTAGAAGAAGAATCACTCACACACACCTAACCTAACCCAACACATTCACTTTTCTCTTTACAATAATAAAATATCTCCAATTTCTAATTACTATAAATAAATCATATTCATTCATTCACTACCTTCTCTTGTCGCTCCTCTCTCTCTCCCTCTCTCTTTCTCACCCACCCATTCCCAAATCGTGCTATTTGGTTCTAGAGAGAGAAACACATCTTGTAGAGAGAGAAACCGACCTTAGAAACCGCGTAATTCACTTCCATTCCTCGCTCATCAACCGGTATAACCAGATTCGATCCGATTTTACTTTTTCGTTGATTGATTTATATACGAATTTAGTTTTCCAATGTTAATTTCTTGCATTTCTTGCTTTTACTGCTCCGTAATCAACTATTAGGGTTTTGTTTTTGCTACGGAACAAGGTGATAGTTTGATTTGATATAGTGCTTTGTTTTTTGAATTAGGGTTGTGTTGCATGTGGTGGTTGTTACTTGTGCTAGATTTAGGTTTTCTGAGTGCGGTTTTTTTAATGTTTTGGGAATAGCTTGTTTTGTTGATGTGTTGTGTGTATAAGTTTGAACTCGTTGTTTGCTTTGATTTGTACGTTTTCTTTCTTCTTTCTAGATATGTGGAGGAGTGTTTGATTTGGGTGATAGTGGGTTTTATGTTGCTGTTATCATGAACTGATCAAATTCAACGTATATCTGCTCGTAAAGTTTATTATGCTAGTGTAAATGTTCCCTAGTAGTGAAATATGAAATTGTGAATCATTAGTTCATTACTAGGTTTTAATTTTACTTACTTTTTAGGTAGATTATTAGTGATCTGTTATGTAGCTATTTTGTGGTGGTTTTAGGATTGTATTGTTGCATTTATTATTAAATGATCAAATTGAACGTGTTAACATGAGGGTGTAGATTTTGATAGAATTGGGTAGTTTGGAGATGTTATATATTAGCTCTTTTAGTATTAATATGCTAGTGTTCCTTCTTGGTGAAATGTGAAATTGTGAATCAGTAGTTTATTGCTAGGTTTTTAATTCTTTTTAAGGTGGGTTATTTTGTTACTTATTTGTTATATTTTGTTATTTTGTGGTGGTGTTAGGATTGTGTTTTTGTTCCCTTGCCATGGCTGCTACAGCAACAGCGACTTCAGTGGGTCCTAGGTATGCACCAGCTGATCCTACCCTTCCTAAACCATGGAAGGGCCTTGTGGATGGCAAGACAGGGTATCTTTACTTTTGGAATCCTGAGACAAATGTCACCCAGTACGAGAGGCCTTTGAGCTCAGCTGCCCCACCAAAGCCTTCTGCTGTGCCTAGCTCTTCTGTCCAGGTTCAACAATCTTCTCAAGGGCGTGGTCGCAGTCCTGATTTCAGTGATAGGTATGATAGGAATGGAAATGGAGGGTCAGATGAAAGTGGATCCCGGAGCCATCAGGTTTGTGCTCAACTCTTGTGTTATGACAATTGACAATAGCGCATAAGACATGAAAATCGTTTTGATATGCAACACTAAAAAATATTATACAAACTAGTTATGGTTTGGTTTTTGTAAATTTCAATTACTGATTGTGTTATCCTTATCAACGATGAAGAAAAGAGATAAGTTTTACCTCCATTGAGATTTCAGAACAAAATAGTGAAGGGCACAATATATCAACCAATTTAAATCTTTCCTTTTCCCCAAATAGATTTTAGAGAAATTTGGGCCCTTACAAATACATATGGAATGGAATATGAATGCAATATCATGCTTGAAGAAAACTGGCGGTGCTTTAAGAGTTAGCTGTACTTCTCTCATTTTTTATTTTTACAGTATTTGTTTCAACATTGGGAAATCATATTTGAACATCCATAATTGGGACTCCTTACGATGTCCCTTTTGTTTTTTGGTGTATTAGTGTATTTTCATAATCGGAGGAAATGTAAAATTAAAAAGAAGAGTAGGTGGGAGATAGAGACAGAGGTATGCAGGGTTATATATGGTGTAAAAAATTTGGTGTTTAAATAATATCTCTTAAAAATCAGATTTACATTTCTCTCATTTTTATTTTGTTTTTAATAAATCAGCTATACATTTATCTCGGTTCTAGTTTGTCCCGGGGATTTATTTTATTTTATCTTCATTTTGTAGAGCTCCAAAGGTGGCACTAATAGTTCTCATAATAATGTTGCAAATGGAACACATGTTACTGGAAATGTTAGTTCTATCAAAGGTCTTGTAGCATCAGATACAGGACCTGCATTAACTCCAGAGGCTTATAGACGTCGTCATGAGATCACTGTTACGGTAAGTACATACATATATATTTGCATCTGGTATTAATGTTAGTCAATTCCATATTTTGAGAAGATATTGAAGAATATGTCCAGATAATTAGGTACTATCAATGCATTTGGGATGTGCTCCTATCACATGACTTAATTAAGTTTTTGTTTGTATTTTTTTCTAGGGAGATAATGTGCCTCCACCTGTTATGTCATTTGCGTCTTCTGGCTTTCCATCAGAGATTCTTAAAGAGGTATCAACTTCTATTATCTTTTCGTCTTTCTCATCTATCTGCAGTAATGGCAGTTAGAAGGTTACACAAGTTCTCTAGGTATCTGATCCAAATGTTTCTAGTGCAAAACTATGATTCCTGAAGCTCTAATCTCCAAGTTTCGGGCTCATGATAATTTTTTTCCATCTTTACTTTTTGGTCGTAGGTGCGATGTTTGCTCCTGGGGTGGAGCTAATGTCGTACGGTGTGGTGCCCTCTTTCGTGGGGCTAGCATTTAGTTTGGACTTTGGAGCGTCCTTTATGGTGGACCAAGTTGTTTGGAAGGGCTTTCCGAATCATCCAAGCTCATGGCTGGGACTGCTGTTGGTCATGATTCAGTCTGCCACTTGGTCCGTACGGAAGAAGAGGCCTCCTTATGTACTAGCTTGCATCAGCAAGCATTGGTGTCTTGCATATGGAGGATAATGCTTCTTCCGATATTAAACCTCTAATCTATAAGTCCCAAAGAAAACCAATCTCCTGGATTTTCCTTTTTTAGGTACAAAATGCTGGGTTCTCAGCCCCAACTCCAATTCAGGCACAATCGTGGCCCATTGCCCTTCAAAGTAAAGATATAGTTGCCATTGCTAAAACAGGTTCAGGGAAAACCTTGGGGTATTTACTTCCAGCATTTATTCACCTCAAGCGCACTAATAATAACGCCAAAATGGGGCCCACTATATTGGTACTTTCACCAACAAGGGAGTTGGCAACACAAATTCAAGATGAAGCTGTGAAGTTCAGTAAAACATCAAGAATTGCCTGCACTGTATGTGTTCTCTCTTTTTATTTTTGTTTACTTCTTTCATGCATCAGCATGGACATCAAGGCAAATTATTGTTGCAATAGGTTGCTTGGGTTAAACTGAGCTATTGAAAAACTTGTTGCAACTTTGATTCCCTCTCGAGCTTCCTACTTATTACTTATTAGTTATGATTTTTTCACCAGTGTTTGTACGGAGGAGCACCAAAGGGTCCTCAATTGAGAGATATTGACCGCGGAGCGGATATTGTGGTAGCCACACCTGGTCGCTTGAATGATATTCTTGAGATGAGGAGAATCAGTCTACACCAGGTCTCTTACCTAGTCCTAGATGAGGCAGACAGGATGCTGGACATGGGTTTTGAACCTCAAATTAGGAAGATTGTGAACGGCGTGCCCGCTCGCAGGCAAACTCTTATGTTTACGGCAACTTGGCCTAAAGAGGTTAGGAAAATTGCAGCTGACCTGCTTGTCAATCCTGTCCAAGTGAACATTGGCAACGTAGATGAGCTTGTTGCTAACAAGTCCATTACTCAGGTTTGATATTTACTACTGATATGTTTTGGTGCAATGTCACTTTAGCTTATATCATTGACAGTCCTCTTCTTCCACTGATGCTATTTTTTCTTCAGTGTACTTATGTTGTAGGATTTTATGAACATTATATTTATGTGTTTTAATGTTACTGTAACAGCATATTGAAGTTTTGGCACATATGGAGAAACAGCGGCGACTGGAAAGTATTTTGCGGTCACAGGATCAAGGATCAAAGATAATTATTTTTTGTTCTACCAAGAAAATGTGTGACCAACTTGCTCGTAATCTTACACGCCAGTTTGGAGCTGCTGCTATACATGGGGATAAATCTCAGGCTGATAGGGATCATGTGTTGAATCAGTTTCGAAGTGGAAGGACTCCTGTACTTGTAGCTACAGATGTTGCTGCTCGTGGACTGGACGTCAAAGACATTAGGTTGTTTACCATTTCTGTAAATATCATATATTGTTTAGTATTCATTTTATGCTAATATATTGATGACAGAGTTAGTGTTCTGTATGCATTGAAGTAGTATGTTGTCATAATTATGTTAAAAGGCTGAAACTTCTATCTCAGAATAGTAACGATATTTGGGAATGACAATGAATTTTTATCATATGTGGAATTGACCATATCTTTTTGCAGAGTGGTTGTCAACTACGACTTCCCTACAGGAGTGGAGGATTATGTTCATAGGATTGGAAGGACTGGGAGGGCCGGAGCCACCGGTATAGCTTACACTTTCTTCGGGGACCAGGATGCTAAGCATGCTTCAGATCTTATCAAAATCTTAGAGGGTGCAAATCAGAAAGTCCCTCCAGAACTTCGTGAATTGTCATCCAGGGGTGGCGGTGGGTTTGGCAGATCCAGACGATATGGTTCTGGTGGTCGTGGCGATTCTGGATTCGGTGCGAAGAGTTATGACTCTGGGTCTGGGTATGGTGGAAGGGGTAATGATTCAGGATATGGTGGAAGGGGTAGTGATTCAAGTTATGGAGGAAGGGGTGGATATGGGTCTTCTGCTGCTTTTGGCAGAGGTGGAGGCCGTGGATTTGACTATGACTCACAGAGGTTAGCTTATATATTTGTTAGTTTATTTTCCTCTCTGCTGAAAGATAATGTTAAGTTTTTACATATCTGTGGATTTGAGTTTTGTAAAAGGATTTTTATTTGTTCTGTGGCTTAGGAATGAACGTGATCGAAGCCCTGACAGGGGATCTAGCTGGAGTGATCGCTTCAAAACTCGCGAGCGCAGCCGCAGTCCTGTCAAGGCTGCACCATCTCAATATAATGCCCCCGTCAGCTTTCATCAAGCAATGATGGAACGCAATGGAGGAGGCAGTGATCGCAACAAGAGCTTTAACCGGGAGCGAAGCCGTAGTCATAGTCCTTATAGACATGACAAGGGAAAACGTTCACCATCCCCCCCTGGCGGTGGTAGGACCAACAGTAGTTCAGGTGTTGGAAGAAACGGTGGTTCTCATCCTTACAATGGAGAATTGGAGGAAGGGATGATTCCTGAGGAAGAAGGAATGATAGGTCATGATGATTCTTCTATATATCAAAGTGCAAATTAGAATTTTGGCTACTTCTACTTTGACGATATGTTAAGGTAATTTTGGTCCACTATCAGTATTTTGAAAGACATTGGTACATGGACATTTGCAAGATATAGGATCTGGTAGTGGAATTAATGGGCAAATGTATATTTTGAGAAGCTAGGCTGATAGGTGAAGAACCTAGTAACAAATATGTTGATGGTTGCCTGATAGGTGAAGAACCTAGTAACAAATGTGTTGATGGTTTTATGTTTATTATTTTGCTAAAGGTTTAGTTTATATCTTCTACACAGCCAGACTAGAATTTGTTTAAGCCACTATGAAATGTTGCATCCATCGTTTTCTGATTGAGAGCTGCATCATAGTTTTTTTGTTAAAGGAGCAGCGAACAAATGTGACTTTTATATTGATTTCATTGACAACATACCAGTGTTGTTTGTTTGTATTATGCACGAACTGCTATCGTGCTTCTATTATTATAATACAAAATCAATCAATTTTTTCAGATGTAGGATTTAAGAGGTCCAAGGGTACATTTTTGGTTAAATTAAATATCATAATATATGTGGTGATATTTTTTTTTATCATATTTGGTTTGGCAGAAAAGAAAGGAAGCCCAAACTGAGCACCTAAAATAAGTGAAATATTAAGTCATAGTTTGACTATCTTAAGTATTTAGCTCATTTGTATGTTATAGTTGGAGTACATGTACTAGGATTTAGCTTAATATTCATCCTCCTATATGCAAAGAATAAATAACAAGGACTCTGTACTTTTTATGATTTGAGGGAGTCGATCTTCATGACCGTTTAGAGATTTACCATATTTTAACTATATATTATGGTAAATTTTTCATTGAGTTTAATAGAATAATTCAAAAATCAAATTATTCATACTCTTAAAGCTTACTTTAATATATATATATATATATATTGGAAAAGGCTAAAGAATTTATTGAGCTTAAGGAAAAACGGCATAAGACATGCCAATACAACCAGTAGCATTCAAAACCAATACAATAGCACAGGCCACCAGAAACAAACTTAAAACTAGAATTAAATCTAGAGTAAATGGGCCAAGTGACCTGCCATTAAACCTCTAAGCCACCATTGCAGAAACAAAAACTATTAAAAGAACTCCCAAAACAAGCTCCAATTATTTCATGATCAAAACACTACACTCGAACCTTCCTCCAAACAGCCACCAACAGCAGTCTTGACCACCCTATGACAGCCTACAGGAGCAACACAAGCAATTATTGACCACAAGCACTACTGCACCAGAACTCCTAAAGTAACTTGAGAAGTGCGGGAGGCCAAAGACACAGCCTGACAAAGATTGCTATGCCAGCCTCCCTATTCAAGCAAAAAAACGTTGTTGCATATGGAAAAACGCAGACGGATATATTGAATAGATTTGTGACCCTCGACTTAATATAAGTAAGCTCTCTTAAAGCTTAAGTAGGGGATCACAAATCTATTAAAATTATTCATACTCTTAAAGCTTGAGAAGGGGATCACAAACCTATTCAAAAAGTCTGCAAACTTTCGGGGTGTGTTTAACTTGGAAGAGAAGTTGTGGAGAGAAAAATAGACAAGTAGGCTTGAGGTATCACTTGGTTTAAGAGAGAAGAAATAAAGGAGAGAGAAATATATATATATTTTAAAGCTAAAATTTGCTTACAAAATAAAAAGTTAAAATTTCAATTATTTAATGAATATAAAAAGTTAAAATTTGCTTACAAAATAAAATGAAGGAAGTATAATGCTCTTATGATAAATAATATTTTAAAGCAAATCAATTTAATTCTTTTAATTTAACTAATTAATTGGTTATATCTTTTTATAAAGAAAATATATTAATTGTACTACTTATTTTCAAATAGGGATAAAATAGGTCAGGCAAACTAATAAAAGGTTACGATCTATTTAGCTAAAAAAAATTAGGATACATGCCATATAAAAAGTTTTTAAAGCTTATCAAGCCGATGAATTTAAGTAAACATGAACAAATTAATTATTGTTAAATAAGTTAAAAAACCAAAAGTTATAAACAAATGGTTAAAGTTAGGCTGCACCTTACCTACATTTGATATGACTATTCATTTTGTAACTCTAAAAGTTTGATTATATTATAGTTGTTTTAATACGTTCTCTCAGATAAATAGTATCATAAAATTTATACTAATAGGTAAATTTAAATGAGATAATAAAAATAAAAATTTATGCTCGTTGATCTTTTAATTTATTAGTCTATTTAATATTAGTTGAATCAACATATACTATAATGTATGTTTAATAAATTTTATTATAATATTTAAAAAACTTAGTTTATGTTTTTAAATATAAATTTAATTTAATTTAATTTATTAATTATTTAATTTAATTAATTAATTATTTAATTTAATAGCTTAATTTTAATTAATAATATATGTAGATGAAAAAATCAAAATTTAAAAATTAAAAAGAAAAAATATATATTTGTAATTTAATGGGCGAAATAGTCAATTCCTTATCTTAATTTGTTTCTTCTCACTTTATGAAGAAAAATACAAAAGTTGTGGGACCCACTCTTTTTAAATCTCTTTCAAATTTCTCTTCTCGGCAATCAAGAGAAGTTATCAATTCCTCTTCATCTTCCCTCACATTTGTTTCTCTTGTTTCTACTTTTATTCTATCAAATACACCTTCAAGGGCACTATTTCAATGCACATATCTTATGTTCTTTATTTTAATGATCTTTAGAAAAGGGATCTCCTTCCAATATCAATCAACACTAGCAATTTTTTTTCATAAATATGCCCAAGTCCTATGTCAACACGTGGATCCTCACAAATTTACAATTTATAGTGGATAAATAGCCATTCATAAATTGAGTGAAATTGCATGACACTTTGGTTTTAATATTTGTACTCTTCCTTTTATATACTTTGGTGTCTCAATTTTAAAAAGAACAATTATTGATAAAATAAAGTCTGAGCTGATCTCTTGGAAAAAATTCTTATCTCCTTTGCAGGGAGGGTCCTGTTGATCAAAAACATTGTTCATGACATGCTCATACTCCACCACTATCTATTCTTGACTTCATTTGGACCGGAGACATTGAGGCTAGGAAAGTTGTCACAATGACTTGGAAAATAATATGCACCCTTATCTATTATGACGCCCTAAACCTAAGATCGATATCTACTCTTAATGTAACATCCAAGATCAAACTTTGTTATGACATGATAAAGTCTTCTTTCCAATGAGCTAAACTTCTAAGAAGCAGAATCCTAAGGAACAAAGATTGCATAAGGTACCATATCTTTTCCTCATTATGGACTGGTTTAAAACCATTAGTTTCTCATGTCCTTGATAACTCCACGTGGCAAATTGGCAATGAAAAAATATTAATTTTTGAAACCATGATTGAACATCTATCAATCTTTGTACCTTCTTCAATATCCCTACATATGTTCTCATATCCCACAAGCAAAGGTTTGGGATTTTATTATCTGATCGTTCGACTTTATGAGTCGAATTTGGGGTACAAACTGCAAGTGTACAGTTCTATCGCGTAGTTTTAAAAGATATCGATCCCACAGGGACTTATGAATCGATTTACCGTTATCTAAGGTTACTTCGTAAAGCTAAGGCAGGTAATACTTTGATTTTTAGGGGGAAAAAGCTAAAACTAAAATAAGATCTAAAATTAATATCTAATAAGCGGATATCGGTATGCAGTTCGTCGTAATTAATGAATCAATTCTTTGTTGGTTTCTTGGTTTTAAAATGAATCTTTTCAGTTGACTCTATTGATTAAAAGTTTTATCTCAAACTCTCGCTCTGTTGAATAAACTATGATTTTATATTAACGTAGCTGTCACTTATAGTTAAGTCAAAAACCACTTTTTGAAAACAATAGAATCCGTAGAAACTCTTTTTAAGAAAACACTAATCGTTTAAACACCCTTATCTCAAACTCTCGCTCTGTTGACTTAGGTTATATAATTAAATTCAAATGCTTAACTCTCGTCCTCACATTCAATCTTTAAAAATACTTTTTGAAAAAGGTTAGAATTTAATTAACTCTAAAAATTGCTCTCGCCCTGATCTAGAATTAATGTCTAATTTACACTGTCCAGTCAAAACCTCAAACTCTCGCTCTATTGATTCTAACTTCTTTATGTCTTTTACTTTCGTACAAAAACTTTGTTATTAAACCTGTAAATTGAGACCGTAAAAAGAGTGATTTTAATTTTAAACTTAATTAAACCAACTTAGTTTTTGATTCCTTCATTCCGCTTACTTTACATACCGATACCTAAATGAATTAGCCAGACATACTCAACAGATCCAAATAATCAGCATGCATAAACAGATTCATCGCAGGCAAACAGTATAAATTAATAATAAAAACAAGCATATATAAATTCAACAAATAAATAAAGAACCTGAATAATTAAATAGCAGTCTTGAACACTCCACCACAGACCGGTTGGATTTGTTCTTGAGTTCTTCAATCAGGCAGAAAAATAAAAGCGAAGGAATAAAAAAAAACTAGATTCTAACGTAAGGTTAGATCCGGTGAAAGGTACACAATAGTTTCCGGTGTAGAAACTATTGTGCGAAAAATTAATTAAATGCTAGAAAAGAAAATAGAATTGCAAAAGAAACAATATAAAAATTGTAAAGGTAGTATTGTAAAAGTATGCTTAAGCTGCTGGAAAAAGAGAAAATGCGAAAAAGCAAAAACGGCGAAGGAGAGTGGACCCGAGAGCTTTCCAAAAAGCTACTATTTATATGCCACCCCTTGCAACTGCTTTCCGAACGTTTCCTTAAATATAGCCATCACTTTGAAAAAGGGTCAAGCGTGCAACGTGGTCTGTGCGTTCCTTATGCCAAAAATGTAGGGGAATGGTGTGACGTCCGTCACACCATGTGTGACGCTCGTCACACAAGTGTATATAGCGTGACGCTCGTCACAGCCTCTGTGGCGCTCGTCACAGGCACAACGCCTGTGCTTTCTGGGCTGGGCTTGGCTTTTGCTATTTGTTTCCAAAAACTTCTTTTTGCACCTCCTTTTCTTCCTTTTTTTACTTTTGCTTCAAATAGACTACCTGAGATAAATAAAAAGGAAATACCGAGTAATATCGAGTAAAATGAAATAAATTGAAGCAAATGATAATATAATTTAATTGAATTAAGTCCTAAAATGTGATATAGTTTCATGTTATCATTATCCTACCCAAGTGTAGAGTTTCGTTAGACCTTTATAGTTTGTTTCCTAATCTTCTAAGCTTGATCCAGAATGTCACCATTCTCTTATATCCTAGAGAAGACAAGTTGATCTGGAAGTACACATCATTAGGTGAATTGTGTAACATCATAAATCCCAAAACTTATAAATAAAGCGCTAGACGATAGTTTAAGGCGTCACCAACGACAATCTTTAGAAAACACATCAAATCATTTGAACTAGGCAATGGAAAAACATTTTTAACACAACTTCATAAATAAGTTATAAACACCAAAATAAAAAAAGCAACAACAACTTCAAAAACATAATAACTCTCATCTCTGATGTTACACAATCAGAGAAGTAAACCACTAATGTATTATATAGCGAATAAAGTAAAAGCAAAGAGTAACTCCAACAAGGAATCACTCTTGAGTATATGCAAGATGTCCATGATGGACAACATGAAGCAAAGGGGATGAGAAACAACGTTCAATATAAATAGTGTAAAAAAATACTAAGGTAGAGAATATACAACAAGCACACATTCATTACACAATCAACAACAACATAGTATCACCCCCATTCATAACAACATGTTCATAATTCACAACCAATCAACACTGCCATGAATAATCAATTACATATGCAAATATGTATGCAATGTACTCCATAATTGACTCATCATGCATGTTGTACCATTTATGAACACTCAGGTTCCTCTCGCTTTTGAATCCCCACCATATGACCAAAACACACCAAATCATTATCATTAACATTGGTAATACTTCATTGATTCCCATATGGAACCAGCTACTTGCTCCTGAATCCCCACCATAGGACTAAAGCACACCAAAACTGGACCGAAGACCGTACACCATGATGCTTGACTCTCAACAACATGCATTATCACCAAAACAATCACCAAACTTATCACATGCATTTATCACCATTATGCACAACATCATTCTCAACACGTAACAATTAATCAGAGTTACAACATTAGCAAACAACACCAAACATCAACATATCATCAAATTCATATTCACAAGCATTCAATCATATTAATTCAATATAACATCAATTCATTATTAAGTAAACACAATAAGTCACACAATTATACACACATTTCACATCATATATTCACACATACTCATCAATAGTACAAAATATTAACCTATTATCACAATACCACTTACCAACAAAGTAATTCCTATTATTACTTATGTCAAACCACAAACAGGGTAATGCAACAACTATTCAAGGCAACCATAGTCTTATCAAACTAACTCTAAAGAGTCAAATTACTCAGATCCCAACTCAACTCAATAATATTATTATCAATAACTCAATTTTAACTCGTTTGCCATAACAACCTTAAATAAATAAAAAAATTACTCAAAGATAATATTATAATGTCAACAATGCTCCAAACTCAACTCAAGTGTATCTTATATTCTAATCCCCAACTCTAAAAAAATCAAAATAAACTCTGACAACTCTAAATTCTAACCAAATAAAATAGGACTCATAAACTCTGGACTTAACTCTAAATTGTCTAACTTTAAAATATCACCAAATATTATAGACTTATGATAAAATTATGAAACTCTCCAGTCTAAACATATTTAAACCCTCTTTCAAATTCACATAACCGCACCTCCAATAGAGTTACGAAACTCAATTCTATCCGTTTCAGTTCAACCTTATCGTAATAATTTCTGCATAAATTCTAAAATAGAATGTCTAACTTCTAAATAGCATGAAAAATTATAAAACTCATGATAAAATCATGAAATTATCCAGATTAAAAGATAATTAAACCAAACGGCGCCCCAAAAGGACTTACGAAACTTAAGTTACACGCGAAACATAATGACCAACACATGACTAAAATTGACTACACCTATGATATAAAAACCAGCAAACTGCTATTGTTGTAGCGCTCCTATACCTAATTTGTTTACTTTAAAAGAAAGATTATTGCGTTAAGTTTTCAACGCAACTAACAGAGTCTCAAACCGACTTACGAAACCCAAGTTACGCCTAAAATAAGACGATCAATCCCCTTCTATATGTACCTATGATTTTTTGCATTTTTCTCCCTATTGGACTTATTCAAAACTTGTCTATATCCCCTATTTGAGTTTTAACCACCCCAAAGACACACTGATAAAAACAACACTGATCAATATGACTCAAACATCATAAATCTAACATGTTATCACAAGAACATCATGAATTCAACCATTTAAAGATGATAACTCTAATTCTCGCTTTACCATAAGGCATCAACTGGGAGAGGGTCAAATTCAACCTTTGCCTTATCACAAGGTATTAACGAAATAAATTATCAATTCAATTCACAGAGATTAACCAGTGTAACCTAAATCAACAAACATTACAAATAAGCAACCATAAGAACCAAAGTACAAGTATTGCAATTTTATATTTTTACCTTATTGCATCAACAGTGTTATCACATTAACCTTACCTTATCAAAAGGCACCAACATATGCATCGAATCAAAATACAAGAATGCATATTGATCACTCAATAGAGCATAAATTATTGAGAAACAAGTGTGAGTTCTAAGTCCCATATTACTTATAAAAATGGAGGTTGAATAATTTATAAGTGAGATGACCCATACACCTATCACCTTAAGGTTTTGGGTGAATATGTGGCTTCTCTCTCACTTGTTTGGGTGAGTCTTTGACCTTCAAGTGAGTGTTTGATCCAATGTGAATGTTTCCCCATCATGATGACCCATCAGTGGTATTAGAGCCTGGTTGGAGTAAGGGACCAACTCGTTATGTCGAAACTCTTCCTGACATGGTGGTTAGGCAGCATGTCCCGTTGAAATGCCCATGACGAGATAAGGGTGTCTTTCAACAGCGGTACAAGCATATGGATGAAAGAGCTTCCGCTTGAGGGGAAGCATAGTGGATGTAATCACACTTGAGGGAGAGATTGTTAAGAAACAAGTGTGAGTTTAAGTCCCATATTGCTTAGAAAAATGGAGGTTGAGCACTTTATAAGTGAGAGGACCCATACACCTATCTGTTGGTGTAAGCCCTAGAGGCCAATACTTTTGGTACTTGTATCGAATTATTTAAAGGCATTTTCTTTATTATGGTTGATTAATAAAGTCCCTGGAATAGATAGTCCGTTTAATGTATTAAGTGTGACTTAATCATGAGAACACATTAAACATAAGGACACTATTCTTAAAGTATCCGTAGTCGAGCTTTAGTGTGAAGTGGGATAACATTAAAGCATTAAGACTATTATGTTTGTAGACTGATGATCACATCTCATGGATCATGGATAAAGAGTTATCAAGTCTTAAACATAGGTATGAATATTAGGAGTAATATTTATACCGGATTGACCCGCTATGAGAATACTATATAGAAAGTTATGCAAAGTGTCATAAGTTATTCTCATGGTGATAATAGTGTATACCACTCTTCGACCTGAAACCACTATGGATCCTAGATGTAGAGTCGAGTGCTTTATTGCTGATCCAACGTTGTCCGTAACTGGATAACCATAAAGACAATTGATGGGTACTCAACGAAGCATGCTGAGGGACATGAGTGTCCTAGATGGAATTTTCCAATCCTGCGTAACAGGATAAATGTCTATGGGCCCAATATTGAACTGGACAAGGGTGACACGGTCTATACCTTGTGTTCAATATAGACATAAGGGCAAAGGGGTAATTATACACATAATTATTATCACAGGAGGTTTTGTCAGATCACATGACATTTTCGTGACTTGGGTAGCAGTGATGTGTTGCTAGATACCGCTCACTGTTTATTATGTTAAATGCGTGATTTAATATAATTGCCAACGCCGCGAAAACCTATAGGGTCACACACAAAGGACGGATTGATGAGAGATAGAGTAACTAAGAAACACCGTAAGGTACGGTGCACTTAAGTGGGAGACGAAATATGGTAAGGTACCAAATACTTAAGTGATTTTGGGCATATTATAAGATATGGGCCAAAATACACTTAAGTGGGCTTTTTAGCTTGAAGCCCACACAAGTGGTTCTATAAATAGAACCCCTTGGGTAGAAGCATTGTCACTCCACTCCACTCAGACTGAAATTCAAGTAGAGACTTGGAATTTCTTTTCCCTCTCTCTCTCACTCAAAGCCTTCATTCGTACCAGCTAGCACTGAGATTGAAGGAATCCGTTCGTGTGGACTGAGTAGAGACGTTGTCATCGTTCAACGTTCGTGATCGCCCCCGTGGATCTGTATCAAAAGTTTTGATCATTATCAGAGATCCGCACCAAAGGTTTGAATCGCCACAAGAGGTAACGATTCTATCACTGATCATGCCCATTCGTAAGGATCACTAAATGGAGAAAATTTTAAATTCCGCTGCGCCTTGGATGGCAATTCTCCTTCAGTGGTATCAGAGCCATTTACGAAACCATGAATCTGATAACTGTTTTTGTTCTGTAATAATATGATTAAAGACAGAATGAATCAAAGGTTAAATTGAGATCGATCAAGTTACATATATGTGATATATGTAATCCTGATGCAAAATACATTATATATGATATAGTGTTCTCGTTTCGTTCATTCAAACCCTCAATGATTGTTTTCCTTTGAGCGATCAATGGTCGTTTGCTTCTTGATCCGACATTAGTATGGTGAAGCAATGACGTGTTGATCAATCATACTGAATTAACAATCGAGATGTGTTTGACGGTCTGAAATTGGTGCATCAGGGTTAGTGACGACACAAGGGTTGTGTTGTCAGAGAGTTATGCGATTGGGGTTTGACTGCACAAGAGTTGTGCGTTCTAAACACTTTTCCGAACAGTGTTAACCGGTTAACGCGTATGGTTAACCGGTTAACGCAATACGAAATAATTTTTTTTTTAATTTTCAAACAGTGTTAACCGGTTAACGGATTTGGTTAACCGGTTAACGCAAGGCGGAAAACAGTTTTCCAAGAAATTTTTCAACAGTGTTAACCGGTTAACGCATATGGTTAACCGGTTAACGCAAGGCAGAAAAGAATTTTCTAAAAGTTTTCAAACAGTGTTAACCGGTTAACGCATATGGTTAACCGGTTAACGCAAGAAAAAATTCACCCGTTCGGCTAGAAAAAGTGCTTTGAAGTATCAAGTGTTGATACGAAAAACGACGTCAATTTTAAATGAATTGTTCATTAAAATTTTCGAGCAGGGGCGCTGCCCCGGCTAACTCTGCGTAGTGTGATCGGTCGTCGAAATTTAATTTGATTTTAATTAACTAAAGGAATTAATAATAATAATAAAGTGTTTATTATTGTCTTGTGGTGATCGGTTATGGCCTTAGTTTTCCTTTGTTTTGTTTTGGGTTTTTAAAATACGACCTGCGTGTCGTGCCTCTCTCTTAATCTCCCAAATGTAACTTCTTTTCTCATCTCACTCCCTCGTATGTAAAACGAGTTTCTTTCATGTAATGTAATGATATGAAGAAAGCAAAGAAGTCAGTGCCAAAGGAGGACAACCTTGAAGATCTTGCTTGGAGAAGCTTAGATCGTTGTAGGTTAGCTTAGGTTCTCTCATTGGCTTGGGAGAACAATTGCGCTAGGGGCCATAACTGTTTCATTATGTGAATGTATGTTGATGCATGTGAATGTATGTTGATGCATGTGAGAGACGGTTTATATGGTAAACAAGCCGGTGAGATCAGAAAAATTGCAATTCCCTCAAATCAAATATTAAGTTTATGCTTTCCAAGTTTTAACACTCATCAAGACTAGTAATGGATAATGTAGGTTTCGCCTACGCGAGGTGCATGATCTATATATTAGTAAGGTGCGATGGGATAATTGTAATATCCAACTGTTAAAACAATGGGTCAAACTTAACTAAACAAATTATAATAAGATTATATATATGTTTAGAAGCAAGAGTTGGGAATAATCCATATGATGGATTGGAATAAGGAGTTATTCACCCAACTGTAATTTTCGAGAGTTGTATGAGATACAATTGGAAGGAGTTCCTACCTAAATAACCTAGTTTTGTGTAATCCGCCTACGCGGACTTAGAACGAAGTGAAATATGGATCTCGACCCACTAGAAAATCTTCCAACGGGATTTTCCGAATCAGATGATGAGGGTAATTTGTTTTGAGTAAAATAATGGGAGCATATTTAATTAAAGGCCTAATTGAATATGTCAATGATACTTATATTTTCATTAATCCTTATGTAGATTACCATGACAGCAAACACCTCTAATAACATCCTGCGATCAATCCTTGATAAGGAAAAATTGTCTGGGACAAATTTTCTGGATTGGCACCGAAACCTGAGGATTGTCCTCAAACATGATAAAAAGCTGTATGTCTTGGAGACACCTGTTCCTGAAGAGGAACCTCCTAGTTCTGCACCTAAGGCAGAAAGAGATGCTTATAAGAAGCATGTCGATGATGCCAATGAAACTGCTTGTCTCATGCTGGCTACCATGAACTCAGAATTGCAAAAGCAACATGAGAACATGTCAGCATTCGATATGATCGAACACCTGAAGTTGCTCTATCAAGAGCAAGCAAGGCATGAGAGGTTTGAAGTTTCAAAAGCCCTTTTTCAAAGCAAGTTAGCTGAGGGAGCCCCTGTAGGTCCCCATGTACTCAAGATGATTGGGTATGTGGAAAACCTTGAGAGATTGGGTTTTCCCCTCGAAAAGGAACTTGCAACTGATTTGATCTTGCAATCGTTGCCAGATAGTTTCAGTCAATTTGTCCTAAATTTCAATATGATTGATATGGACAAATCTCTTCCTGAATTGCTCGCCATGTTAAGAACTGTCGAGCAGAATCTGAAGTCAAAAGGGAAGTCCATTATGATGATCGGAAATGGAAAGAGACAGAACAAAAGGCCCACTAAGCAGAGTGATAAGGGGAAGGGCAAGGAAGTTGCCAATCCCAGACCCACTGCTGCTTTGAAGCCTAGTCGAGGCATAGCAAAAGAAGGCACCTGCTTCCATTGCGGTAAGACCGGACACTGGAAGAGGAACTCCCCAAAGTACCTGGAAGATAAGAAGAATGGAGTAGAGACTTCAACTTCAGGTATTTTTGTTATTAATTTATCTACTTCTGCATCATGGGTATTAGATACTGGATGCAGTTCTCACATTTGTACAAATGTGCAGGAACTAAAAAGGAGTAGAGATTTGGCAAAAGGCGAAGTCGACCTACGAGTTGGCTATGGAGCAAAGGTTGCTGCTTTAGCCGTAGGAACTTTTGTATTGACTTTACCTAGTGGTTTAATAATTCAGTTAGAGAACTGTTATTATGTACCAGCAATTAGCAGGAATATTATTTCCGTTTCTTGTTTGGACAAGTTCGGTTTTTCATTCATAATAAAGAACAATTGTTGTTCAATTTATTTGAATGATATATTCTATGCAACTGCACAAATGAACAATGGACTATATGTCATTGATCTTGAAATGCCTATTTATAACATTAATACTAAAAGGATGAAACCTAATGAGTTAAATCCAACTTACCTTTGGCATTGTCGATTAGGCCACATAAATGAGAAACACATTTCCAAACTCCATAAAGATGGACTGTTAGACTCTTTTGATTATGAATCATATGAGACATGCAGATCTTGTTTAATTGGAAAGATGACAAAGTCTCCATTCACAGGAAAAGGTGAAAGAGCTAATGATCTTTTGGCCCTCATACATACTGATGTATGTGGTCCACTGAACATATCAGCCAGAGGAGGTTTTCAGTACTTCATCACATTCACTGATGATTTCAGTAGATATGATTATGTGTATTTAATGAAACACAAATCAGAGTCCTTTGAAAAGTTCAAAGAATTCAAGAATGAAGTACAAAACCAACTAGGTAAGAATATTAAAGCTCTTCGATCAGATCGAGGTGGTGAATATTTAAGCCTAGAGTTTGATGACCATCTGAAAGAGTGTGGGATCCTATCCCAACTCACTCCTCCTGGAACACCCCAATGGAATGGTGTGTCTGAGAGAAGAAATGGAACCCTGTTGGACATGGTCCGATCCATGATGAGTCAAGCCGATCTTCCAAACTCCTTTTGGGGACATGCGTTGTTGACCGCAGCTTACACACTTAACCGTGTTCCATCCAAAAAGGTTGATAAGACACCATATGAGATATGGAGTGGTAAGAGACCACATATGTCTTACATGAAGATTTGGGGTTGCGAAGTTTATGTGAAACGACAAATTTCAACTAAGCTTAAGCCCAAATCTGAACAATGCTTATTTGTAGGGGTATCCTAAAGAAACAAGAGGATATTACTTCTACAATCCTTCGGAGGGCAAAGTGTTTGTCACTCGAACTGGAGTTTTCCTAGGAAAGGATTTTAATTCCAAAGGAACCAGTGGGAGGAAAGTAGAGCTTGAAGAAATTCAAGAATCACAAAGCATTGATACACCTATGGAGGAATTAGAGCAGGAAACACAAGTAGTTGTGTAAGAGCAACCTGCTCAAGTAGAACAAGACCAGCGTAGGTCAGGCAGGATACGTCACCTACCTGAGATATATGGATATCTGATCAAGGTGATATATTACTCATGGATCAAGATGAGCCTGTGACCTACTCATGGAATCTTCGCCTTGATGAAACAGTAAAACTGTATGGATTCATCAAGAACGAAGATGAGCCTTGTGTCTACAAGAAGGTTAGTGGGAGCATGATCGTATTCCTGGTATTATATGTAGATGACATATTACTCATTGGAATCGATATCCCTACCCTGCAACAAGTAAAGTCTTGGTTGGGGAAATGCTTTTCTATGAAGGACCTGGGTGAAGCAGCCTATCAGAATCTATAGAGATAGATCATGAAATGCTTGGCCTAAGTCAGAGTACATAGACAAAGTGGTAAGACGCTTTAATATGAATGATTCCAATCTGGTTATGTGTTTTGCTTAAATGGTGGCACTGTGAGCTTGAAAAGTTCAACGCAAGATGCAGTTGCTGATTCTACAATTGAGGCCGAGTATATTGCTGCCTTAAGTGCAGCAAAGGAAGCTGTTTGGATCAATAAACTTGGCATAGTCCCTAGCATTATGGATCCCATTGGTCTCTATTATGACAACAATGGTGTTATCGCACAAGCTAAGGAGCCTAGATCTCACCAACGATCCAAACACATACTTAGACGTTGTGTGAAAATATGTAAAGTACCTACACTTGACAATATAGCTGACCCACTGACAAAGCCTCTTGCGCAGCAGAAGCATGATGGCCATACTAGATCAATGGGCATACGGGGTATGCCTGATTGGCTCTAGTGCTAGTGGGAGATTGTTGGTGTAAGCCCTAGAGGCCAATACTTTTGGTACTTGTATCGAATTATTTAAAGGCATTTTCTTTATTATGGTTGATTAATAAAGTCCCTGGAATAGATAGTCCGTTTAATGTATTAAGTGTGACTTAATCATGAGAACACATTAAACATAAGGACACTATTCTTAAAGTATCCGTAGTCGAGCTTTAGTGTGAAGTGGGATAACATTAAAGCATTAAGACTATTATGTTTGTAGACTGATGATCACATCTCATGGATCATGGATAAAGAGTTATCAAGTCTTAAACATAGGTATGAATATTAGGAGTAATATTTATACCGGATTGACCCGCTATGAGAATACTATATAGAAAGTTATGCAAAGTGTCATAAGTTATTCTCATGGTGATAATAGTGTATACCACTCTTCGACCTGAAACCACTATGGATCCAAGATGTAGAGTCGAGTGCTTTATTGTTGATCCAACGTTGTACGTAACTGGATAACCATAAAGACAGTTGATGGGTACTCCACGAAGCATGCTGAAGGACATGAGTGTCCTAGATGGAATTTGCCAATCCTGCGTAACAGGATAAATGTCTATGGGCCCAATATTGAACTGGACAAGGGTGACACGGTCTATACCTTGTGTTCAATATAGACATAAGGGCAAAGGGGTAATTATACACATAATTATTATCACAGGAGGTTTTATCAGATCACATGACATTTTCGTGACTTGGATAGCAGTGATGTGTTGCTAGATACCGCTCACTGTTTATTATGTTAAATGCGTGATTTAATATAATTGCCAACGCCGCGAAAACCTATAGGGTCACACACAAAGGACGGATTGATGAGAGATAGAGTAACTAAGGAACACCGTAAGGTACGGTGCACTTAAGTGGGAGACGAAATATGGTAAGGTACCAAATACTTAAGTGATTTTGGGCATATTATAAGATATGGGCCAAAATACACTTAAGTGGGCTTTTTAGCTTGAAGCCCACACAAGTGGTTCTATAAATAGAACCCCTTGGGTAGAAGCATTGTCACTCCACTCCACTCAGACTGAAATTCAAGTAGAGACTTGGAATTTCTTTTCCCTCTCTCTCTCTCACTCAAAGCCTTCATTCGTACCAGCTAACACTGAGATTGAAGGAATCCGTTCGTGTGGACTGAGTAGAGACGTTGTCATCGTCCAACGTTCGTGATCGCCCCGTGGATCTGTATCAAAGGTTTTGATCATTATCAGAGATCCGCACCAAAGGTTTGAATCGCCACAAGAGGTAACGATTCTATCACTGATCATGCCCATTCGTAAGGATCACTAAATGGAGAAAATTTTAAATTCCGTTGCGCCTTGGATGGCAGTTCTCCTTCACTATCATCTTAAGGTTTTGGGTTAACATGTGGTCTCTCTTACACTTGTTTGGGTGAGTATTTGACCTTTAAGTGTCTATTTAATCCAAAGTGAATGCTTCTCCCTCATGATAACTCAATCATACAACAATACAACAAATAGAATTTAGACAATCCCTAATAAGAGTAAGGGTCTCTCTTCTCTATCCTTTTATGCTAAACACCCATATTCAAAGCCCTTTCTCCCCCTTACCTTAGGATTCTAACAATGATGTCAATTCTAGCGACTCTTATAGATTCTCCCTTCAAATTTTGATTTTCCTTCCCAAAGGTCTTGTTCATCTTGCCTATTTGTTTTCATGTACTAACAAAATATCTTTGTAACCTAAATTTCTCCCAACTTCTAGAATTTATATGGTTCTAATTATTTTTGCCTAGTTATAATTATTTCCCATCAAATTTTCAGTTTCTCTCCTTCCACCTCATTCTTTCCTCAATTCACCCAATTCGCCTAATTCTCTTATTTACCAATTTTCTCATTTTATTTCTAATAATAATTAAAATTAAAATTATTCTAATTATTTTCTAATTTATACTACCAAGCTACTACAATCTCTCCACACCTTACCACTGCCACTACACCCCAACAACATATAATCATAGAATTTTATTTAAAGGCACAAAAAACACCAAATAATTAAATAAAAATTCTAAATAATTCAATTAAATAATTTAATCGAATTTGCGGTGTTACAACTCTCTCTCACTTATAGAATTTTTACCCTCGAAAGTTACCTGAAGGAGTCACAAAGTAGCTACCGGACCTAGAGTCGGGGTACCAACAATCATATTCCCATCCATATAAGACAATTTCACACCCAACCTCTCACCATAATCAAGCGAAACAAACGAATATGTTGCACCCGTGTTAATAATAACAAACAGTGGAATACTATTTATAAAACATGTACCTCAAATCAAACAGTCAGCACTAATAGTCTCTAATCCCGATAGAGCAAAAACTTTCCCTCTAGACCGTGCCTTATTCAACTTATGAAAATTGGTACTTACATGACCATGCTCGTTGCAGTTATAACAAGTCAGCCTAACACTCTTGCAATATGCAACACGGTGACCCGTTGATCCACATACGAAGCATCTCAGAACATTATTCTTGCACTCATTAGCATGGTGGCCCAACTTGCCACACTTGAAGCCCTTGAAATAAAAAGGAGTCTCTCCCTCACTTGGATTTTTCTCATATGAAGCTCTTTGCTTCCCTCTGTAGGCTGGAGCACTATGTCTTTCCCCTATACTGATTCTTTCCATTCCTCTCACTAACACTTTTACAGTGAGCAAAACAAGCCCTGCAATCCTTATCATAAATCCTACACTTAATCACTAGAGTAGGAAACCTGTGAATCTCCTGATAGACAACACCATGCTTAATCTCAGGGTGCAGTCGATTCTCAAACTTAATAAAGTTCGACCCCTCCATAATTGCACCATTGTAGTGAGGATAAAATTTTACTAGTTCCTCAAACTTGGCAGCATACTCAACAATTGTCATATTTCCTTGCTTAAGCTCAAATAATTCAATTTCCTTCTTATTGTGCACATCCTCAGGAAAGTACTTCTCAAGGAATTTCACTTTAAACACATCCCGAGTGATCTCAACACCAACAACCTCTAGTCTCTAGCGAGCATTGTCCCACTAATCTTTAGCTTCCTTATATAACATGTGAGTATCAAATAATACATTTTGTAATTCAGTACATGCCAGTACTTGGTAAATTTTCTCAATCTCTCGGAGCCATGCCTAAACACCTTTTAGATCATACATTCCCTTCAACATCGGCGAATTATTCCTCTGAAATTTCCCCAAACCACAGAACTTATCACCTGCATGATTCTACTATCCGTGCAGCGCCTGAGCCACTGATTCCAAAGAATCAGCAATAGCGCAGTCTTCTAGCATTCTACACAATATCAAACAAACGTTAGAAGAAACAATGCATCAACAATGTACACAATGTCACATAATAGGGACTAGAAAACATTACAAAACATGGTCGGACGGACCGACCTGCTCTAACACCACTATGTAACACCCTAAAACCTAAAACTTATATATAAAGCATTACATGATAATTTAAGGTGTCACCAACGATAATCCTTTGAAAACACCTATAATCATTTGAACTACGTAGTGGAAAAACATTTTCAACATAACTTCATAAATAATTTATAAACTCTAAAATAACAAAAGCAACAACAACTTCCAAAACATGATAACTCCCGTCTCAGATGTTACACGATCAGAGCAGTAAACCACTGATGTATTATAAAGTGAATAAAGTCAAAGTAAAGAGTAGCTCCTACAAGCCATCTTCCAACACACAACAACAAGGAATCTCCTCTGAGTATCTACAAGATGTCTATTATGGACAATATGAAGCAAAGGGGGTGAGAAACAACGTTCAATATAAATTGTGTAAAAATTGATATGGTATAGAATATACAACAAGCACATATTCATTACACAATCAACAACAACATAGTCTCACACTCATTCATAACAACATGCACATATTCACAACCAATCAACAACATCATAAACAATCAACTATATATGCAAATACATATGTAATGTACTTCATAAATGACTCGTCATGCATGCGGTACCATTTATGAACACTCAGGTTGATCTCGCTCCTGAATCCTTATTATAGGACCAAAACACACCAAATCGTTACCATCACCATAGGTAATGCTTCACTGATTCCCATCTGGAACCAGCTACTCGCTCCTAAATCCCCATCGTAGAACTAGAGCCCACCAAAGTTGTACTGAAGACCATACACCATGATGTTTGACTCTTAATAATATGCATTATCACCAAAATAATCACCAAACTTGTCAATTGCATTTATTATCATTATGCACAACATCATTCTCAACACGCAATATTAATCAAGGTTACGATATTAGCAAACAACACCAAAACCACAACACCTCATCAAATGCATATTCATAAGCATTCAATCATGTTAATTCATTATAACATCAACTCATCATTAAATAAACACAACAAGTCACACAATTATACACACACTTCATATAATATATTCACACATACTCATCAATAGTACAAAATATTAACCTATTATCATAATATCACTCACCAACAGAGTGATTCCTATTATTACTTATGTTAGACCACCATCAGGGTAATGGAGGAACTATTCAAGGCAACTATAGCCTTATGAAAATAAATCCAAAGAGTCAAATTACTCAGATCTCAACTCAACTCAATAATATTATTATCAATTACTCAACAACTAAATTTTAACTCTTTTGCCATAACAGTCTTAAATAAATAAAAATATGACTCAAAGGTAACCTTATAATGTCAACAGTGCTCCAAACTCATCTCAAGTGTATCCTATATACTGATCCCCAATTTTAAACAACTCAAAAGAAACTCTACAAACTCTATAAAAAATCTAACCAAATAAAATAGGCCTCTTAAACTCATCAATAGGTAATGAAAGACCACAACATTAAAAAATGCTCAAAACTCTGGACCTAACTCTAAAATTGTCTCACTTCAAAATAGCACAAATTATTGTAGACTTATGATAAAATTATGAAAGTCTATGGTCTAAAATATAACTAAATCATCTGTAAAACGTACTTAAAATTACCTCCAATAGAGTTACGAAACTCCAATTCTATTCGTTTTAGTTCAGGCTTTTTTGCAATAATTTATGCATAAACTCTAAAACAAACTGCATGCCTTCAAAATAGCATGAAGTATCTTATACTCATGATAAAATCATTAAACTCACTTGTTTTAAATATCATTAAACCCTCATTCTAACGCAACTGATGGCGCCCTAAAAGGACTTACAAAACTCAAGTGACACCCGAAACATGATGACCAACGCATGATTGAAATTGACTACGCCTCTGGTATAAAAACTATCAAACTTCTATTGTTATAGAGCTCCTATACCCAATTTCTCTTCTTCTAAAGAAAGATTATTTAGTTTTCCAATGCAACTCACGGAGGCTCAAATCACTTTACAAAACTCAAGTTATGACTAAAATAAGACGATCAATCCCCTTCTATATCTACCTGCGATTTTATGTGTTTTTCTCCATATTGAACAAATTCAAAACTCGTCTATTTCACCTATTTGAGTTCTAACCACCCCAAAGACACGCCAATAAATACAACATTGAGTAGTATGACTCGAATATAATAGATCTAACACGTTATCACAACAACGTCATGAATTCAACCATTTAAGGATGATAACTCTAATTCTCGCCTTATCATAAGGCATCAACAAGGAGAAGGTCAAATTCAACATTCACATTATCGCAAGGTGTCAACAGAATATTTTATCACTTCAAGACACATACGTAATAGAAATCAACAAACATCAGAGATAAATAGCCATAGTAACCAGGGTATAACTATTCCAATTTTATATTTTTGCCTTATAACATCAATAGGTTATCACATTAACCTTGTTTATCAAAAGACATCAACATATGTATCGAATCAAAATATAAGAATGCATACGAATCATTCAATAGAGCATATAAATCATACAATAACACAATAAAACCAAATTTACACAATCCCTAATAAGAGTAAGGGGTCTCTTTTCTCTACCATTTCATGTTAAACACTCATATGGAAAGTCCTTTATCCACATTACCTTGGATTTCCAGCAATGATGAAAATTCTAGCGACTCCTATGGAACAACTCAAAAGAAACTCTAAAAAATTATATCAAATCTAACAAAATAAACTAGGCCTCTTAAACTCATCAATAGGTAACGAAAGACCACCACATTCAAAATTGCTCAAAACGAAGACCTAACTCTAAAATTGTCTCACTTCAAAATAACACCAATTATTATAGACTTCTGATAAAATTATGAAAGTCTCCATACTAAAATATAATTAAATCCTCTTTAAAATATACTTAACCTTATCTCCAATAGAGTTAAGAAACTCCAGTTCTATTCGTTTTAGTTCAGCCTTTTTTGCAATAATTTATGCATAAACTCTAAAATAAATTGTATGACTTCAAAATAGGATGAAAGATTCTATACTCATGATAAAATCATGAATTTAACCTGTTTGAGATATCATTAAACCCTCTTTCTAACACAACTGATGGCGCCTCAAAAGGACTTACAAAACTCAAGTTACACACGAAACATGATGACCAATGCATGACTGAAATTAACTATATTTCTGGTATAAAAACTATCAAAATTCTATTGTTATAGTGCTCCTAGACCCAATTTCTCTACTTATAAAGAAATATCATTGTGTTAGTTTTCGAATGCAACTGATGGCGCCTCAAATCGATTTACGAAACTCAAGTTACAACTAAAATAAGATGATTAATCCCCTTCTATATCTACCTATTATTTTATGTGTTTTTCTCCATATTGAACAAATTCAAAACTCGTCTATTTCACCTATTTTAGTTCTAACCACTCCAAAGACACACTGATAAATACAATATTGAATAGTATGACTCGAACATAATAGATATAACATGTTATCACAACAACGTCATGAATTAAACCATTTAAGGATGATAACTCTAATTCTCACATTATCATAAGGCATCAATAGGAAGAAGGTCAAATTCAACATTCGCATTATCGCAAAGCGTCAACAAAATATTTTATCACTTCAATTCACATAGGTTAACCATGTGTAACATGATTCAACAAACATCAGAGATAATCAACCATAACAACCACGGTACAACTATTCTAATTTTATATTTTTGTCTTATAATATCAACAGGTTATCACATTAACCTTGTTTATCAAAAGACATCAACATATGTATCGAATCAAAATACAAGAATGCATACAAATCACTTAATCGAGCATAAAAATCATACAACAACATAATAAAACAGAATTACACAATCCCTAATAAGAGTAAGAGGTCTTTCTTCTTTATCTTTTCATGTTAAACACACATATTGAAAGTGTTTTATCCCCCTTACCTTAGGTTTCCAGAAATGATGATAATTCTAGCGACTCCTATGGAACAACTAAAAAGAAACTCAAAAGAAACTCTAAAAACTCTATATCAAATCTAACTAAATAAAACAGACCTCTTAAACTCATCAAAAGGTAACTAAAGACCACCACATTCAAAATTGCTAAAAACTCTAGACCTAACTCTAAAATTGTCTCACTTCAAAATAACACCAATTATTATAGACTTCTAATAAAACTATGAAAGTCTCCATACTAAAATATAGTGAAGTCCACTTTAAAATCTACTGAACCTTATCTCCAATAGAGTTACGAAACTCCAGTTCTATTCATTTTAGTTCAGCCTTTTTTGCAATAATTTATGCATAAACCCTAAAAAAAACTATATGACTTCAAAATAGCATGAAATATTCTATACTCATGATAAAATCATGACATTCACCTATTTGAAATATCATTAAATCCTCTTTCTAACACAACTAACGGCACCTTAAAAGGACTTACAAAACTCAAGTTACACACGAAACGTGATGACCAACGCATGACTGAAATTAACTATACCTCTAGTATAAAAACCATAAAAATGATATTGTTATAGCGCTCCTAAACCCAAATTCTCTACTTCTAAATAAATATTATCGTGTTATTTTTCTAATGCAACTGACTGCTCCTCAAATCGACTTACGAAACTCAAGTTACGGCCAAAATAAGACGATCAACCCCTTTTTATACCTACATGCGATTTTATGTGTTTTTCTCCATATTGAAAAAATTCAAACTCGTTTATTTCACCTATTTTGAGTTCTAAAAATCCCAAAGACACACCGATAAATACAATATTGAATAGTATGACTCGAACATAATATATCTAACATGTTATCACAACAACATCATGAATTCAACCATTTAAGGATGATAACTTTAATTATCGCCTTATCATAAGGAATCAACAGGGAGAAGGTAAAATTCAACATTCTCATTATCGCAAGGTGTCAATAGAATATTTTATTACTTTAATTCACACAGGTTAACCATGCGTAACAGAAATCGACAAACATCAGATATAAGCAGCCATAACAACCAGGGTACAACTATTTCAATTTTATATTTTTGCTTTATAACATCAACATGTTATCACATTAACCTTGTTTATCAAAAGACACCAACATATGTATCAAATCAAAATATAAGAATGCAAACAAATCACTTAATAGAGCATAAAAATCATACAACAACACAATAAAACATAATTTACACAACCCCTAATAAGAGTAAGGGGCCTCTCTTCTCTACCCTTTCATGTTAAACACCCATATTGAAATCCCTTTATCCTTCTTACCTTAGGTTTCCAGCAATGATGACAATTCTAGCGACTCTTGTGGATTCTCCCTTCAAATTTTAGTTCTTCTTCCCAAAGCTTTTGTTCCTCCTTCCTTATTGTGTTCACGTACTGACAAAATATTCCTTTAGCCTAAATTTCTCCCATCTTTTAGAATTTATATGGTTCTAATTATTTTTGCCTAATTATAATTATTGTCCATCAAGTTTTCAATTTCTCTCCTTCCACCTCATTCTCTCCTCAATTCACCTAATTTTCCCAATTCTCCTATTTACCAATTTTCTCATTTTATTTCTAATAATAATTAAAATTCTAATTATTCTAATTCTCTTTTAATTTATTCTACCAAGCTACTACATTCTCTCCACACTCTACCATTGGCACTACACCCCAATAATATATAATCATATAATTTTATTTAAAATCATACCAAACACCAAATAATTAAATAAAAAATCTAAATAATTCAATTAAATATTTTAATCGAATTTGGGGTGTTACAAATTGTCTTTTAAGGATGATTACATCTTCTACTCCCTACAACAAAGCTAAGCCTTGACCTAAAATCATTTGGAATCCTGCCATTATACCATTTAAGTCTATAATGGTTTGGAGATTGATTCACAATAAGCTTCCTACATAAGACAATCTCATGGTTAGAGGTTGTCATATGCCTTCCTAGATAAGCTTACGAAAATACATTGCACTATAGTCAAACTAATAAACCATGGTTATACATTTATGGAGTGACAGAGTTCGAATCCCAGACCCAACAATTTTATACTTTTTCGTTACAATTTATGTTGTTCTTATAATTATAATACATAAATTAAAATTAAAATACATATCACCATGGTTGTTAATATGAACCGTTGTGAAAGTCATTATATTTTATCACACTTTTTGAATACAACCATGACAAAGCTGTTTACTCATATATAATATAAGCGAACTAGCTCTCGCTTATTGATAATATCCCCGTATCAATCACAGTAAAACCCTAACACACATTTTCTCTCTTCTTCTTCGTCATTAGCTCCCACTTCATACATAAAGGTATTCTTCTTCTTCCTTGTTCTTTCTTTTTCGTGTATGTTATTTTTATGTTTCACATGATTTTCTTCTTGTTCGAAAGTTTATGGTTTTTTGTTGTATGTTGTTGTTGTTGCTTTATGTTGTTGTATGTTGTTGTTTTCTTGTTCCGATTTCAGATCCTTCTCTCAACATGAATAATGGGAGCAATAAACTTATCCATGAGATTCAGGTTACAAATGAGGTTATTGACAATATCGGCGTATTTATCACAGTAAAACCCTAGCCATATTTTCTCTGTTCTTCTTCATCATTAGCTTTCATTTCATACATAAAGGTATTCTTCTTCTTCTTCTTCCTTGTTCTTTCTTTTTCGTGTATGTTATTTTCATGTTTCACATGATTTTCTTCTTGTTTGAGAGTTTATGTTTTTGTTGTTGTATGTTATTGTTGTTGCTTTATGTTGTTGTATGTTGTTGTTTTCTTGTTCCAATTTCAGATCCTTCTCTCAACATGAATAATGGGAGCAATAAACTTATCCATGAGATTCAGGTTACAAATGAGGTTATTGATATGATGGAGTTATGGTTTAACAAAGCCAAAGAAGCTGAATATGTTAAGGATCACATTACTGTTGTTGAACTGTCTGATGGGACAAGCTATAAGAAGATTCTTTACAAGAATCTTAACCCTGAAAAGATGAAGAAGGTAGAATCTATTATGAATGACCTAATGAATCTGGATATATTTGATTCTGAATTAGATGAAGACTTTGAGAACTGCACAAATTCAGCTAGGCATGAAGATTGAAAACCTTTGTTATATTTTACATGATTTGTTGTTGGTTGTTGTTGTTGTTGACAAGTTTTTGTATGTTGTGGTTGTTGTTGCTTGTTAGGTTACAATGTACTGCTAGTTTGTGTTAACATGCCATTTTTTATTGTGACATGATTTACTTTCTTTTTGGGTTAACAATATACTGTTGGTTGTTGTTGCTTGTTATGTTACAATGTTAATACTAGTTATGTTGTAGTTGTTGTTACTTGTTATGTTATAATGTACTACTTATTTATGTTTCAGTATACTACTGTTTGAGTTAACAACATACTGCTGGTTGTTGTTGCTTGTTATGTTACAATGTTAATTCTAGTTTATATTTTCAAAATAGGTTAACATTTTGAAAGTTGTTTATATTTCGAAATCTGGTTCAAGAGAACTCATACTATACGTGTGATTCATAAATGGTTTGTTTTGCTATAAAGTAACAATACAAGAAGTATGAAGCAATTTTGGAAGCTTCGTCTGCCTTGTATTTTTTCTTCATGGCAACACATAGTAGATCAACTTCAGATCATTCCATGAATCTTTTCAATAAAAGGTATGTTGTTGTCGTTTTGTTGATGTATGTTGTTGTTAAGTTTATTATAATGTATGTAGATTGTTTGTTTCACTAACCCTTCATTGAACATGCATCCATTTAAAGTGATTTAGAAAATAATATTCTAAAAAATAAGTTATATTTGAAATGCAACTTAGATGAAACATGTTTTTCAAATTGCATCCATCTCGTAATTCATCTATATCGCTCTTTAACACATAGAACTTGGTTTATTGCTCCAAATTATTCAAAGTAACGATTCTTTCTCTATTAATTTATATTATAAAACATCTTCATTGTTGTCATCATAATAATATTCATCATTGATTAAAATAACAATGATGATGATTTATAATTAGTTAACAATATTGACGATTTGCAAAATAAACTAGGAATGAACTGTTGCTTTGAAGAATTTGGGGCATTAAATCAAATATTGCGTGTTAAGAAGAAAGAGATCAATTACAATATTAATGCAATTTGAAAAACACTGGTTTGTTTAAGTTTTTTTTTCAAGAATAATTTAATTTTTCAAATTATTATCTTCCATATCAATTTTAATGGTAATATATGTTTAGTGATGTGTAAGGAAAAATAAGTAATCTACATATTTTATAATAAACTCAGGATACTTTTCACAACGGTTATCTTCTGTAACCATGGTAAAATGTTAATTATATTCTAAATAAATTATTCCTACTGATGGATTTTGAACTCATGACCTTAATATATATCACAACGGTTGTTTGATATAACTATTATTATAAGTAGCGCACTATCTATATTATAACCAGGATCACACACTCGTTGTGGAAACCACCATACATATAATCACACGCTACCTAACAACGAACTTGAAATCGTCATTATATGTGTTTCGTAATCGCTTTTAAATGTGTTTTCCGTAGTAGTGTGTTGCTCTAAAATTCTTTAATTGAATTCAAAAAATCATTGGCAGACCTAAAAACACCTTTTTCACCCTCTCCATTCTCAATGTCACCAACAGAGGTTGAAGTCCTCAATCTTGCAATCACTTCTGTCATTATTTTCATCATTAATTGTTGGAAATTTGCCAAATTCTGAATGTGGAATTTAACCAAATCTTGGAGAATTCCGAATCAATTTTGATGAACAAGAATCAATATTTATGATTGATGGCTCTTCTTGTTCTTCACTTTTCACTCAAGTGAATCAACCAACCTTGGTTGCAAGATGATATCGATGTACAATGATTATTGGAAGAAGAAAAGATGAATTGAAAAAATGGAATTATGGTGTTAGAGAAAAGTGGAAGAAGAAGAATTGTAAAATCTGAAGAGAAACTTATACTCTTTATTTCTATGCAGTTGCATTCGTTGTGTGTTACAATCAATGACAGAGGACCTCCCTATTTATAGATTAAGATTGCTTTCATACCACGAAATCTCCAACTAACTCAGCTAAAAGTAACAAATAAAGCTAAGTTTACATTTTGACAACAACTGACTATGTCGAAATGATTCTTTGACATAAATAATTACACTTTCAATACACCCCCTAATTCATTGTGTCTAAGCTATCTACATTCATCATAGATCTTAATTTCTTGAACACTTCGGCTTGCATTGCTTTCGTCATGATTTCTGTAATCTGATTCTCAGTTCTGCAGTGTTCCAAGTTCAACCTCGCTTTTGCCACTTGCTCTCGAATATAATGGAACCTCATTTCAATGTGCTTGCTTCTTCGATGCGCTATCATATTCTTCGCCAGATTGATAGCTGACATATTTTCGATTTTCATGGTAATTGCTCAATGATTCTTCCCTGTAATTTCTTCTACCAAATTCACCATCCATGTTGCTTTACATGCACAAATAAAACCATCTATGTACCCTACTTCACACAATGACAATACTACTACTAGTGCACCACCTAGCATAAACACATAATCAGTTGTGGATTTCCTATCCTCAAAATCACTACACAAAATTGAGTCAGTGTAACCCACTAGCTTTCATTCTTTTCCTTCATCAACTGCAGGAAATAAAATGTCATGATTGAGAGTTCCTTTCAGATACCTTAGTACCCTCTTCGTCACTACTAGGTGTGATACCTTTGGCTTCTGCACGAATCTGCTCACCATACTTACACATAAGCTAAATCTGGCCTTGTGTGACAAAGGTATCGAAGTGATCCAATGAGTCATCTATACTGCGTTGGATCGACATCATCTTCATTTGTGTCTTTTGATAGTTGTAATACGGGTTCAACTGGAGTTGAAATTGAGTTGCAATCTTGCATCTCAAATCTCTTGAGAATTTTGCCTACAAATCTTCTTTGATGCATCACTAAGCCTCTACTACTCTTATAGAATTCGATACCAAGGAAGTATGAGAGATTTCCCAAGTCTGACATTTCAAACTCCTCACTTAAGTCATGTTTCAAATCTTCGATCTCCTTCTTGAAACTTCTTGTTATCAACAGGTCATTGACATAGAAACATAGTATAAGCAATTCAATATTGCTTCTTATTTCATATACTCCATGCTGAGTTGTTCACTTAACAAATTCCTTCTCCATTAAGAAAATGTCCATCTTCTTGTTCTAAGATCTTGAAGCTTGCTTAAGTCCATACAAGGATTTATGCTGCCTGTATATCTTGATTTCTTCGCCTTGTTTCACAAGCCCAACTGGTTATGCGACATAAACTTCTTTGTCTAAGGGGCCATTCAGGAATGCACATTTCACATCCATCTGACATACATGTTAGTTGTTCATATTTTCTAGAACAATAACTAACCTGATTGTTTCGATCCTAGCAACAAGTGAAAAAACATCATCGAAGTTGATTCCTTTTTTCTGCATAAATCCTTTCGCCATAATTCTTGCCTTGTATCGAGTTACTTCTCCTTGTATACCCATTTCAAATCGATTGCCTTTTTCCTTAAGGTAATTCGACAACTGACAAATTGTTATTGACTTTGATGAACTCCAGTTCCTCATTCATTGCTTTCACCCACTTCGAATCCTTCAATGCTTCAACTGCATTGACTGGTTCAACATCTACATAGAAAGTCTAGTGTACCATCTCACCTTTATCATCGAACACATCATCTGATGTAATCACACATTTTTGCAACCTTGCAAGCATGTGTCTAGTTGTTTGAGGTCTGCTTGTGCTTGCTTGACCTTTGACTTCTTCTTGTCGAACTTCTCTTTCGACTTCACTTGCTGGTTCTTCATACAAGATTATCACTGAATCCTTCTTTACATTTTCAGTCCAATCTTATTCCTTAAACTCATCTATGATCGCATCTCTGCTGATCACTACCTGCTTGTTCATTGGGTCGAACAACTTATATCCTTCAGCCAAATGATATCCTATTAGGATCATTTGACTCGATTTATCATCAAGTTTTCTTCTCAACTGATCAGGCACATGTCCATGTGATATAGATCCAAATACTTTTAGATGACTCAAGCTAGGCTTGACACCATACTAACATTCTTCTTGCGTGATTCCTTCTAGCCTTTTCATCAAAAAGTTGTTTAGTATGCATGTTGTAGTCGATACAACTTCTCCCCATAATTCTTTAGATATATGCTTGCCTTTCAACATAGTTCTCATTATATTCACGATGGTTCTATTATTTCTTTTTGTAGTTTCATTCTGTTGTGGAATATAGGGTGGCACCTCCTCATGCACAATCCCTTCTTCATTACATAATGTGTCGAAGTCTTTCAATACATATTCTTCACCACCATCAGTCCTCAGAATCTTGAGCTTTCGACCACTTTGTCTTTCGACCACTTTGTCTTTCGACCATAGTTTAAACTTGGAAAATACCTCGATCACTTCAGTTTTCTTCTTGATCAGGTAATTCCACATTTTTTGACTAAAATCATCTATGAATGTGACAAATTATTTGTTACCTCCGATCGAATAACCTGGATAAGACCACATACGTCAAAGTATATGATTTCAAGAATTGCCTTCGACTTGCTTCCTGCATCCTTGCTGAAGTTGTTCTTGTGCTGCTTTGCCTGCACACATTCCTCAAACACTTTATTTAGAATATTGATTTCTGGTAACCTGTTGATAAAGTATATTTCGTGTCGGGTTTTTGTTATCGTATCCACAGGGATTGTAAGATATCACCGCCGTTCGATGGTTGTATTAATCTTAGCTCAATGTAACAATAGGGTTTTGGTTTTAATCAAGTTATCTTGCATAAAAGTAATAAATTGCGGTAAAAGTTATGGTTTGATTAAATGAGAAATATTGTCAAAGTTAGGTTTCAATGATCACTTTGTATGTATTTGCTCGGTCAACAATCTTATAAACTCCTTTAGATGATAAATCATTTCACAAAGTCCTCTCAATATGTTTCTCTCGAACACATATTGTGAGTTTTGCCATTTTGATCCATTGTTTCTCTCGAACACAATCTATCAAAATGACAACTTTTTGGTTCAACCTTATGGTGAACAAAATCATTCGTTACTATCTCTAGCTAACAAACAAGTTTGGATGAAAACCTAGGTCAAGAGTCGGTAAACATCTCTCGATCATAAACCAACACAAAGAGTTTTAAATAGAAACAAAGTTTTCATCATATATTTACCGTTAAAGAGTTTACATATGAGGATCCTTACATTTACACACAAAGCTAGTAATCACCTACATCTAACCTTGACAAATGGATGACTTAGCTACTCATTTTCATGGTAGCTTGGTCGGCAAGTAAGGAAAGAAGGTTGATCAACATCCAAGTCGGATAATCGAGGTTGGATGGGAATCCACCTTATTTTTGTAGAAGATGGTTCTAAGATGAAGAGAAAATGAAAACTAGGGCATAAAAATCCCAAGAACAATGCTGCAAAAATATCTAGAAGAAAGTACAAAAGTGGAAAAAGTTGGTAAAAATGAGGTATGGTGCTCAAAAGTGGCACCTGCTACTTATAGACCACTGCTGGGCTGTCATGTTCGCTAGGCGAGCAGAATGGCTCGCCTAGCGAGGGTCTAAAATGGGCACAAAAGGCCCCTGCGCCCAGAGAAAACAGGGCCTGCTGAACTGTCATGTTCGCCTAGCGAACATACCTTCGCCTAGCGAAGGACACGCTTCAACCTTCGCCCCAGCGAGGTTGAGAGGTTTTGCTACTGGAATGCTCGCTGGGGACTCGCTAGAGCTTCGCCTAGCGAGTGAGTGCTGGCTGCGTTTTTCACCAAAACAGAATGAACTCACTACCACCTTCGCCTTCAGCTCGCCTAGCGAATTAATTTGACAATTTACTGGAGCTGTTCGCCTGGAACTCGCCTAGCGAACCAATGCTTCGCCACAGCCTCGCCTAGCGAGCAGGCTGATGAAATGCTTGTATTCTTTGGTTCCTTTGCCAATTTTCTTGTGTCTTCATTTTCAATTAGTTCATGTCTTTCCTGCACAATAACACACAAATCAAAGGCACCAAGCTTGTTTATCAATGTAATGCATTCCATGTAAAACAAATGTGGTTTTGACAGTTTTAGCAAGGAAAAAGAGTGAAAGATGCCCACATATGATAGCTCTAATAAGCACTTTTGGGCATCTAACAACTCTCCCCAACTAGATTCTTGCTTGTCCTCAAGCAAAGTATGCCTCTTGAAGGACAAGAGGATTTGCTTAAGAAACTGGTTTCTCCGAAGTTGGATAAACGGCTCAAACACAAGCGAAATCAGCAAATACAAGTTCCCAACGGTTCGAATAAAATAATACATAAGAACTAAAACTTAAATAGCAATGCAAAATATTTATCTATCTACAACAATACTATTCTGAATGAATCATCCTATCTCTCCTCTTCGAATAAGGAATGAAGATTTTGCGCGTTTGCAACCGCGGGACTAATCTCACTCTCTAACAAATAATGAAGAAATCAAATAGATTCATACAATGTCTAACAATTAAAAATGGTACTGTGGAAGCATAAAGATCACTAAGGGCTTTTCGGTTGAAGCTTGGTTAGGTTAACAAACAAGGGTCATTTCTAAGGCCATTGAAACGAAAGTGCCAATGCAAAAGAGACATTCACAGTATTATTCACACTACTCGACTTTGTTTCATTTGTTTCTTATTTGAAACCTTCACAACACAAATTCCACAACTCAATTTTTATTTTTCACTATTTTTCTTCCAAGCAAGCACTCATTTTCATTTTTTTTTCTATTTTTTGTTCTTTTCTTTCACATCAAATATATAAAACAGATGTTTCTTTTCTATATTTTCTATATATATATTTTTCTATGCTTGCTCGGTTTTTCTTTTCTTTTTCAAGAGTTGTGGTACTTACCAATTCTTTTTCGTTCTCCCCAACTTATTTCTTCCACACCCTAAGTGAATGCTCTTAACTTTTTACGGCAAAAGAACAATAGTCAAGATTTTCCGGGTTGTAAAAAAAAGATTTTTGAGATCTCGCTTTATTTCAAGCCGAGATTCAACTGTTTAGGCTCAAATGGGTTAACAAATACTCTCTCTGCTCACAAGTAAGTTGTTTTTGGATGTAGTTGTGCTCGAAAGAAAACAAGTGCCTTGATCATTTCTAATTGCTTCCACAATTTCACAATAATAAAAGACAAATAATGAATCACATGAATCAACAAAACTTATTAGAATCCAGCATTTAAGTGAACAATGGAGGTTTCCTCACAATTTGTGGTTTTAAGTTCTAGATGAAGCATTCATTCAATTATGTTGCAAAAAGACAATATTCAATTTACCAAAAAGAGTAAAGTTCCTAATGCATTCTAAAATTCTAGCCGACGGTAACCATGTACCTTAGCTTCATTCACTTGTTTATTCTTATCATTGCCATCCAAGCTCGGATGCACCTTCATTGGGTACTTCTTGAGGAGCAACCAATCTAGAAGGGTTTGCCACTCAATCAACCAAAAATTTATTAAACACACAAAATTAAAAACATAAATAAATAACATTAACTGAAAATATAAATTTGTTCATGGGGGACAAAACACCCCAATAGTACAACACCATGGTCAAAATACAAAATCCGAAGATACAAATAGAATTAACATAAAAACTGAAAAAATACAAAAAACTTAACCCACTAAGGGCTCAGGACTCCTCTTCGCTACCGGCCTCAGAACCGGTAGCCTCATCATCATCATCAGCATCATCAGCTTCATCGCCCACCCCCTCACCATAGACTGGCCTGTCCACAGGCCAATTAGCGTTAAGCATAAACTGCTCACGCGCCAACAATGCTCGAGCACCGGAGGGGTCATTACCTTGCAGTTCCAACCTCTGCATACTGTTGTGCATATCAATCATAGCTCTCTGGGATGCCGCCATCCACTCAAAACTGTAGTCACACACCGCTCGTAGGTAGGGATCAAGCCCGGGAGTAGAAGCACTAGGACCATCAGAAGCCCGAGTACTTCCTGAGGCTGCATTGCCACCGGTAGTCTTTGGTCTACAATATTTAGCCACATACCGATCATCGATAGGTGCCGGGATCCTAACCTGCCCACGAGACGGAAGTCTCACCCTTGCCTGAACGCATAAGCTCATGATCAAACACGGGAAAGCCAGGGGACAATTAACACGAGCCCCCGACTTAAGCCCGCTCTCGACCACCGTCTTCAGCTCATTGGCGATTATCCTCGCCACATCAATCTCAACATTTGTGAGGATGGAATGGACCAAATGTGCCACTGGGATCGGCACAGTAGAGGTGTGTGATTTAGGCTGGATGTTGGTCAAAACCAAGAGCAGTATCAGCTGAGCCATGGGAGTCATGTCCTCCCGGTGATACCTCACTGGAACCCCAGATGGGTTCGGCTCAACCGATTTCCCAGGTAAAAGCAGGTCGGCGGTAATGGCAGGGACATCTCGGTGAAGCCTAAGGTCGGTGTGGTATTGGTCTCTCTGGTCAGCTCCCAGCTGGAGCGGTTCCCCAAGGATTCGGTTGATAGCATCCCGGTCAAATGGAATTGCACGCCCGGCAACTCTAGAAACCCAAGTAAAGGGCTCGTCGTCGTCGGGCAGTGCGTTAGCATAAAACTCCCGCACTGTCGCAATGTCGTAATGCTCTATGGGACTTATCAACCTATCCCACTTCTTTGCGTCTATCAACCCGGCGAAAGTTCTGTAAGTGCCCTGTGGGTTGATCAGAAATCGCTTCTCAGGAAGTATCTTTCGCTTCTCCAGAGCGATGTACCGTGCAGCCTGTTTTGGACCGACAAAATTGTCGGTATCGAATTGAATAGGCACGGTCCGGGAAGTAGCTGCACCCTTTCTTTTCTTACCAGCACCAGACCTTGACTCCATCTGCAAAATATACAAAGAAACAACACACACCAAACAACAGATTAGCCAACAAAGCATAATTTAAAATACTGCCTTGCTCGCTGCTGCTTCGCCTAGTGAAGTGGCAGCGAACGCTCGCCCCAGGTTCGCCTAGCGAGTGCTAGCGAACCTTACGGATTTTGGGGTTTTCTGCATTTTCAAAGTTTTTTCCCCCAATACCCATACTGTAATGGTTCCCACATCAGAACCTAATGATTTCTCATGAAAATTAATCGTTCTATGCTATTGGGGATTGCCTAATTGCATGCAAAACCTAAAGTAACACTAAATCCCCAATTTGAAAACCTAAATCTCCAAAAATTGCAAACTCCAAAATACCACATGCAACCTAAATGTTCCCATACTACACTCATCTTATTTGCCATTCACATTTGGAAATTAAGAGTTCAAACAAAAAGAAAAATGTAGTAGGGCAAACCTTAGGTACACGGATTCGGAAATGTGAAGTGAGAAGAGTTCGCAATCGACCGAAACGAACAAGTGTTGGTGATAAAGATGCAAATGAAAGAGTTTGAGAAGCCTAGCACAAATTCCTCAGCAGAGCCGTTCAGATTTTTTTTTGAAGGTTTGGGGCAAAATGGCCCTGCTGAGATTTAAATAGTGAACAGTACTGCAGCGCTCGCTGCTGCCTCGCCTAGCGAGCTGCTAGCGAGCATGCTCGCTACTGTCTCGCCTAGCGAGCTGCAAGCGAGCATGACAGCAAGTGCATTGGCAAATGCAGCACTTGCAAGTCATCCAGCATGGGTTTAGCACAGTGTACTCAATACAACATAAAACATAAAGCAGTAAATACTTACAATGTTGGGGTGCCTCCCAACTAGCGCTTGTTTAACGTCGGCTAAGCTCGACGGTGCGATGCTCACAGAGGAGCATCGAGCGGCTGAGCACAACTCTCGCGATCCACATGACCGCCGAGATACACTTTCAATCGTTGACCATTCACGGTCCAACTATCTTTCTCGTCCATGTCTTCAATGACAATGGCCCCGTACTCTTTTACTTCTTTCACCCGAAATGGCCCGGACCATTTTGATTTCAACTTCCCGGGAAACAACTTCAACCGGGAGTTGAACAATAGGACCAATTGTCCGGGCACAAATTCTTTGTTACGGATCTTCTTGTCGTGATACTTCTTTGCTTTTTCCTTGTACAACCAACTTGAGTGGTATGCGGCATTGCGCATCTCCTCCAACTCAAGTAGTTGTACTTTCCTTTTGTTACCGGCCAACTCATGTTCAAAATTTAAAAACTTTAGGGCCCACAAGGCCTTGTGTTCCAATTCAACCGGCAAATGACAAGTTTTACCAAATACCAATTGAAAGGGAGTTAGGCCAATTGGAGCTTTAAAGGCCGTACGGTAGGCCCATAATGCTTCGTCCAATTTTTGGGACCACTCTTTTTTAGAATTAGACACGGTTTTTTCTAGGATTCTCTTAATCTCTCGATTAGAGACCTCCGCTTTCCCGTTAGCCTGAGGGTGGTACGGAGTTGTCACCCTATGCGATACACCATAATGTTTTAGAATTGTTTCCAAAGGTGCATTGCAAAAGTGTGACCCTCCGTCACTTATCAACACTCGGGGGGTTCCAAAACGGGAAAATATGTTTTTCTTTAAAAAATTTATCACCGTTTTGGCATCCGCCCGAGGTGAGGCAATCGCCTCAACCCACTTAGAGACATAATCAACAGCAACAAGCATGTACTCATTCCCATAAGAGGGTGGGAAAGGTCCTACGAAATCTATGCCCCAACAATCAAACACTTCCACTTCTTGGATATTTTGGAGAGGCATCTCATCTCTCTTACCTATCCCACCGCTTCTTTGGCAGCTGTCACAACTTTGCGCATGGATATGTGCGTCTTTGAAAATAGTTGGCCAATAAAATCCCGATTGAAGAATTTTAGTGGCCGTTCTAACCCCATTATAATGTCCGCCATAAGGTGAGTTGTGACAATGCCAAAGGATGCTCTGGGCTTCATCACCAGTTACGCATCTCCTTAACAGGTTATCGCTACCCAACTTAAACAAGTATGGGTCATCCCAAACATAATACTTCGCATCCGAAAGGAACTTCCTCTTTTGGTTCGAAGTTAGGTCGGCAGGCACAAAACCACTAGCCTTGTGGTTTGCAAAGTCTGCAAACCACGGCCTAACTTGAACCTTAAACAGTTTTTCATCAGGAAATTCTTCCCGGATTTCCTTTTCAGATGCGGTAACCTCGACATTCACTAAGCGGGATAAATGATCCGCTACCAAGTTTTCCGACCCCTTCTTGTCTTTGATTTCGACATCGAATTCTTGTAACAAGAGGATCCAACGGATGAGCCTTTGCTTCGAATCCGGCTTGGTTAGCAGATACTTAATCGCCGCGTGGTCGGTATACACAACGACTTTAGACCCTATTGTAACACCTCAAAATTTGCCCTCCTCTCTTGGGACTAGCATTAACATATTTGCATATCATTTTAGGACATTAGGCATTGCATATTGCATATCATGTGGTTACATTGTGCAAGCTATCCTCTCAAGTCTTGATCAGAAGATGAGGAAGTCAAAGGCAAGCCTAGGGGTTTATTGATTGATCATTGGCCATCTGAGGATTGGGCTGTGAAGTAGGGTTTCATGATTCTCAATGGATGTTGGTCTTCATCTTGATTAAAAAGATACATCATCATAATCATGGTTGGTCATCATCAAGTGTTGGAGCATATTCCTTGAGATTAGGGTTTTGACCACTGGTCAACCTTAATCATCTGCATTGGGCCAATCAGGGCATAATCAGGAGATGGGGGCTATGATGTATATGAGGATCATAATGTGATTATATTGAGCTCATGGATGCTAGGGTTTCATGGTTGAGCCATTTCATCAGGAGTTTGGGGCTCAATTTGATCAGTGCGTAGCCAAATTCATCTATCTGTCAGAAAAGTCAATTGTGGTCAACTGTGCCTGGATTGATGGATTTGGAGGAGGGAGAGGGCAAGAGATACTCCATTCATGTTCAAACAAGTCTCATTTGACATTTCAAATACTCACATTGAAGGATTTGAGGTCATAGCAAAGGTTTCCAAAAGGAAAAATGACCTATGGTTTCAAGTTTCCAAAAGGATGGCAAGTTTTTGGAACGACTTCAACCCAATTTTCCCCCATCAAAAAAGCTTCAAATGGAATTTTGTTGAACATGAAAGTTGTAGATCTTTCTCTCCCATTTTCAAAAAGTCCAAGATCGTGAGAATCGGATGAACGGTTGAGGAGATATGGTCAAATTACCACCGGGCGTGCATGGCAAAATTTTCCATGTATCGATGCACACGAATTTCGTATCGATGCGTGCAAGGCAAAAAAGGGCCATGTATCGATGCACACGAGTTATGTGTCGATGCACACTGTTAAAAAGTGCCTTGTATCGATGCAAACAAGTTATGTATCGATGCATACTGTTAAAAAGTGCCTTGTATTGATACAAACAAGTTATGTATCGATGCACACTGTTAAAAAGTGTTATGTATCAATACATAACTCTATTTTGAGCTCTCATACAGCACTGTTCATGTCCATATTACTTCATGCACCATCTTCATGCACAAGAGTGAAAATCTCATTTGAGCCAACACACTCCAAATATCAATTGAGAATGTATGAGCTGTCAATGAGCTGTCACAGGGCTTGAGTGAAAAGGCCATTTTGCCCTTGCTTAAGTTAAACCATATTATGCTAATTACATTTGGTTTGGTTAATTAAGGTGATTAAGTGTGGATTAAGTTGAAGTATATATTCATAATCATCATCTAATCATAACAGAATCTCACAATTATCAAAACCAGATCTGAAACCCTCTCATTCTCTCCATTTTTCCTCAAGAACACAACACTTTCAATCTCAAAATTCTTCATCATTTCTCAACCTTTTTTCGTGATTCTTGTTGTATTGAACTCACATCATCATCCACAACATCTGTTTTGGGAGTTTGGGAGAAGAGAAGCTTGCAATCTCGGCTGCATTTTCAAGTTTCTTCCATGGTGAATCGCGGATTCGTGCGCTAGGAGTGGAATTGGTGGAACCTGAGCATAGCATTCGACTTAGGGAGGTTTGTTTCGCATCTGTTTGAAGGAAAGAGACACGAAGAACATCGATTGCGTCACTGCCATTCCAGGTTTGAGCAAAATTCGAATCTCTCCAAATGCTTAATAATTATGTGCGTTTTAAAGTGCGTAGCATGTGGATCATCGTGATAGCTTTAGTTTTGTAAATAGTTGCCTGTAGTGTGAGAAATCGTGAAATGAAATTATGAATGCAAACCCTAACATGCTCGATTTGAGAGATTCATGAACATTTAGCCAAAATCAAAGTGATATTCATGTTGTGCTTGATGAGACGGTTCGGTTGGTTATACATTTGTACATTTTCGTGTCAGTTTGTTGTTCTTCATTTTTTTCATTTTCTGGAAAAACTGCTTGTTGAAGACGATGAGGGAGAGTGTTTTGATCCAAATTTCTATTCAAATATTTGAAAAAAGCTGTTTCCCGCTCCCGCTCAAAATAATTACCAATATGCCATTGATGATTTTTAGTTAATTTCATTAAATTATTAAAAATTGATAATGACCTTAAAAAATTTCATAAAAAATAGTAGAAAAATCACAAAAATATGGAGATTTTTTCCTTGACTTTGTTGACTTGTGTAGGATTTTTTTGACCTATTGGTCAAAGTTGTGCTTGGCAAATATTTTATTTGGCATAGGCTTTTCTAATGTATGTCACATTTTGATACATTTTGGCAATTTGATCATGAAATACTCATATCATAAAATAAATGGCTGAAAATTTTTGTGGTGGTTCTTGACTCATTGAGGATTATTTATATGTAAATTTCATGAATTTTTGATACCTGGTTAGAGAGCAGCAAATTCTGGAACTTAGGTGTGACAATTTGTGTCACACCTCTTGATGTCAACTTGTTGAATTTAATTGGATAACCTATGCATGTTGGAATTGGCTGAAATTTTGCATGATGACTTGTTGACATGTTAGGATGTTGTATGAATTTTTGTAGAATTTTTCATTGCATTTTCAATTTAACCTTGATTTTTCATTTCTGGTTGTTGAAATTGCAAGCTCATGTGATACATGTTGGTAGATTGATTGGGAAATCCTCATATTGTATTGTATGGCCATGAAATTTGATATGCATGAACTAGACACATTGTGTGACCTCCCTGTTTTGGTCTCATCCATTTCTTTTTTGTTTTCAATGAGATATGAATTTTTGAATTGGATGTATGCATTGATGGTGTGAATTGAAGCATGAAATTGTGTCTGTTTTTGTTGATTTTCATTGACATGGTTCCATTTGCCCAATTGAGCTCAAATTTGACATGGTAGACCTTGATTGACCCCTGTTTAGGTGTATTTAATTTGAGATTTTTTTGATGTGTTTTGGCATGGCTTTGAATGCAATACTTCTGTTTGTATATTTGGTGCTTCATTTGAACCAATATGGATTGTTTTGTGCATGAATTGAACTTGATGGATGATATAAACATGAGACCAAGGATGTTTGCTCTTGTTTGATGTTAATTTGATGTTGGATGGTGGATACCTTGCTGTTTTAACTTTTTTCTTGCTTTGGGACCCTAGGCTTGGCCTAGTGGTCTAGTTGCTAATGTTTGCTTGGTTTTTCAGGATCAAAAGCATAATGTACATGGAGAATGATACAAGTTGATTTTAATTGATGTTGTGGATGTTTGTACACTAACATAACATTGTTTTGTAGGTGTTGGAGCTTGGGCTTAAGCCTTGAGCTTGCTTTGTGTTGTATTGTTTAAACTGTTTGATTGTTTGCTGTATAGTTTGTCTGATTGAGTACTGACTGAGTTTGATTGTTTCCAGGTACTTTAGTTGCTCAGTTCCTTGTGAACTATTGCTTTGCTTTGCTTAAGCAACTTGCATTCGAGGTATAACCTTCTTACTTCATGTAGTCTGGAGACCCGGCTGTTACCGGGCCGGGCAAATTGTCTGAAGTCCTCCTTAAGAGGCAATGCTTGTGTATGTTTATTTTTAAGCCAAGCAGGAAAAGCCCTTCAAGTAAGGCAATTGGTGGAAGGTAGGGACAAGCAACCTGTCCCCCACTATTCAGTTGAGTCTTCTCCTTGCTCCCATTACATGGTTGTAGCATTGAGATCAAAAGCCCAAGATCTGTCGTGTCAGAGTCATCGAGTATAGAAGGGTTCCCCTATTCTGGACCCATGCTCATTTGTCAGCTCTCCCTGGTTAGGGATAAGAGTTGTGAGGTCTGATCCTCACTTCACCCTTCATCTGCTTCACCTTAGCCTCGTAATGGCAAGGTTAAGAGCAAACACAGCCTGTACAGACGATTGCTTAGGCAGTCAAACCTGATTGATTGAGCCCCCTTGTTTGGCTATAGTGCGTGTTATGTGGATATCTGATTGACATGCTTGTTTGAGATACCTGTTCTCATTTGATGATATATGATTGTATGCTTGTATGCTAGCTTCTTTCCTGGTTAGGTTAGTTTGCTTATGCAAGTAGGATAGAAAACCGAACTTAGGGTTAACAATGCATGACAACATTAGGCTCGAGTCTCAGCTCCCTAGTTGTGTATCTTTCCCCGGTTTCTGGTTAGCAATTTAGTCCCTTTCAGGGGAACTACATCGCCCTGATCCTCGTGCCAGACGAGGTATGTAGGCAGGTGGTCGTGCGAGACCACTCCGGGCACCCTTTTCTTTTTTGCGTGTGTTTTGTTCGCCAGCTATCAGGCTCGAGTTCCCGACTCCCTACTAGTTTGCGTGTTCTTTCTTCCCTTTCAGGGGAACTACATCGCCCTGATCCTCGTTCCAGACGAGGTATGTAGGCAGGTGGTCGTGCGAGACCACTCCGGGCAACCTTTTTCTTTTTTGCGTGCGTTTATTTGTTATCTGACTGTGTGTTTGGGTTCGGATGCCGACGTAAGCCCAGTGATTGGCTGTCGGGCTCCACGTTTGCCCTTTTGAGTATGTTTTGGTTCGGATGCCGACGTAATTCCATCCAGTGGTTGTCGGGCTCCATGTTTGCCACTCTTGCTTGTTTGTTTGTTTTGCGTTGTTTGGCGTGCGTAAGCCGAACTACAGAGGCTCTGATTCTTGTTCCAGACAAGATATGTAGGCATAAGGTGCGATACCTTATCGAGCTCGTTCTTCTTAACCCCACCTGCGTTCCCCGTGTGTGTGTGTGATGTTTAGCAACCTATTCTTTATTCTAGGACGTGGATCCCTAGGAGTACCTAGGACGTGAGGGGTGCTAATACCTTCCCCTTGCGTAACCGACTCCCGAACCTTTTCTCTCTGGTCGCGAGACCATGTCTTTCCAGGTTTCTCTGAGCGTTTCCTTTCCCTATCTTGGGATAAATAACGTTTAGTGGCGGCTCTGTGTGTTTTTATTTTGAGCTTCGCCGGTTGATTTTTCGCAGGATGCGACAGCTGGCGACTCTGCTGGGGACTTGCGATGTAGACCTATGCTGGTCCATCGTCCCTAAGCGAGTCCTTCCTAGCGTTTTAGGATTAGTTTAGGTTGCTTGTTGTGTTCTATTTATTGCATTTATTATTCTAACCTGTGTATATATTTGCATTAATGTCTGCATGCATCATACTATCATATTGTTGCCGTCCTCTGCGCAGGTGGTTCCTCTGTTTTGGGGTGGGAGTCAGTTGAGGTAAAAGGCCCAATACCCAGGCTATGAGTGAAATCTAGGAAACCTAGGAATAGAGTGATGCATGGGAAGCGGGTGGTATGGCGCCACTTAGCGGAACATTGACATCACGAGCAGTTCAGACCCTGGTGGGATATTATCGTTACATACTTCGGGTGTGTATATGATGGTATTCTGCGAAAGGTTATTTATGCTGCGTTTCTTTCGACTTTACCCTGGCCTAGATGACACCCGTGAGTGGGGAGGGAATGATCTTTATCACAGGTACAGATGCATAATCAGATGGTGACTTTGTGTTCTGTGATTCAGAGACATATTTATAAGTTGGATTTATGGCCGTTTTTTGCCGTGACGCCGGAGTGCTGTCCGAGATTTATCAGTGGGGATCCGTTTATTTCAGGATTCCCCGGGCCGAGTTATTTATCAGTGGGGATCCGTTTATTTCAGGATTCCCCGGGCCGATTCAGTGGTTATGGTATCTGATCAGAGACTGGTGATGATGATGATGTATTTGTCTTCCGTTTATTTCGGAACCCGTGGGTCAGATTGGTTACATTTCTCCTCAGATGGTAATGATCAGTCCAGAGGCCAGATTCAGTACAGAGGATCAGATGATTTGGAGGATGGCACAATGCATTGCATACATCTGCATCATTCTCATTTTGCATTCATCTGCACCAAACCCACGTCTAGTCATATGGGGAGTATTATAGATTGAGAATCTGGTTGAGAGACATCTTGAATTTCAGAATGTGGATGTCAAAACGTTATCTGTCTCGATGAAACCAGAATCAAAAGACAGAATCTTCCTCATATGGACAGACGTTGCATTCATGCATATTAACCTGTTTGCTGTTTTGCAGGAATCATTGCTCGTGCTCGCAGAACTGTACCTTTGCACTCGACACGTCCTCACAGATACTTCACCAGACGCAATACACCCAGACTCATGGAACTCCCAAACGCTGACATCCTCGAGCTGAAAGACAAGATGAGTGAACTGATCAACATCATGCAGGGCTTTGCAGTTGGTCAGAAGGCTTTGGTTGATAAGGTTGAAAAGCTCGAGCGGGCTTCAGCAGCAAACAGCGGTGTTAACCTGGATGGTGTCTCCAACCAGGGGCAGGGGTCTCGTGATGGTGGAAAAAGAGAAACTGTGGGTATGGTGAACAACCCTGCTGGAGGTTTTGGTGCTGGTGGTCAACCTGGGCCTGGTCAGGGGCAAAATCTGAAAGACGGCCTGTTATCTCCATTCTTCGGTTTTGATGAGGACCGAGAGGAAGACCGAGAAGCCGATCAATTTTCAATGCACTACGAGCCATTTGGGCAATACAATACCCAGCCACAGAGCAAAGAGATCCAGTTGCTGGCAGAGAAGGTAAGGGCTCTGGAAAGCCATGCTACTCCGGGGTTTGTCAACATGTCCAACATGGGGCTGGTTGAGGGGATTGTGATCCCACAGAAATTCAAGGCGCCCGCATTTGACAAGTACAATGGGAGTTCTTGCCCTGAGACTCACCTCCAAGCATTCGTTCGCAAGATCTCTGCTTACACGACGGATCAGAAGCTATGGATGTACTTCTTCCAGGACAGTCTGTCTGGAGGATCTCTGGAGTGGTACACCAAGCTGAAATCTGCTGACATCAAGGGTTGGCAAGATCTGGGAGATGCTTTCTTTAAACAGTATCAGTTCAATGCTGATATGGCCCCGAGTCGTACCCAGCTGCAGGGTATGTCTCAGAAGAATACTGAAGGGTTTAAAGAGTATGCTCAAAGATGGAGGGAGTTGGCTGCCAGAGTGCAACCTCCTTTGGTGGATCGGGAGATGTCTGATCTCTTCATGGGTACTTTGCAAGGGGTCTTTGCCGAGAGAATGGTGGGTTGTCCCGTCACCAACTTTGCTGATATTGTGGTGGCGGGTGAGCGAATTGAAAGTTGGCTGAAAATGGGGAAGATCCAGGGTGGTAATGCTTCGTCATCGGGATCAAAGAAACCATTCGGGAACGGTCAGCGCAAGAATGAGGGTGACTCGAGTGCTGTGTATGAGCAAAGAGGATATAGTGGGGGTCGTTATTATCAGCATGCTGCTGCGGTAAACATCCCTGCTGGTAATCAGTCAGCCAGACAGCAACGTCAGCCACCGCAATCGAGAGCCGGGTACCAGGTGAAAGGGAAAGGAGTTGATCGTCACTTCGACAGGCCGCCCGTGTCATATGCCGTGCTGTTCAAAAAGTTGAGGGATTTGGGGTTGGTCCAGCCGAGGGCGATGGTTCCGATAAGAACAGATCAGTGGCCTCCTGATTACGATGAGAATGCCAAGTGTGAATTTCATTCTGGTACGCAGGGGCATAACATTGAGGGCTGTAGAGCATTCAAGAATGTCGTCCAGGACCTGGTAGACTCCAAAGCTATCAATTTTGCGCCATCACCGAATGTTAATGCTAATCCCATGCCGGTACATGGTCAAGCGACGGTGAGTGCAATTGCTGAAGATGCAGATTACACCTGTGCAGTGGGTGGAGAGACCAACAGTGACTGCAAGCTGGATGGTTGGGTAAAACCGTGTGCACCAGGAAGCTGAAAGGCCTAAACAAGATCATCACTGACACTCGTCCGGAAGAGTAATATTTCTTGTTTTCAGTTTATATGCATGGAAGCCATATGTGTTGCCCGACACGTAATGGTCCATTGTAAGGGCCACCTCATGTTTAAATTTGCATTTCTGCATCATTAATAAATGGATGTTTTTCAGTCAAAAAACGGTGTTCCCTGTTTTTCATTTATTTTTGCAGTTTAAAAACAAATAAAAATGGCAATGTTTGTTTTCATTTTTCTTTTTTGATTTGTCTCGTCCAAATTCAAAAAATAATTCTCCGGATCTCGTTGATAACAATTTGGTTACCCCTCATATGACTTCGACAATCCGAGCAATCAGGCTGAAGAAGAAGGCGAAGAAGACTGTGATCTACTGGAATTAACCAGGTTGTTGAGACAAGAGGAGAAGGTGATTCAGTCGCCCGAGGAGCGATGCAAGATCGTTATTCCAAGCACCGAGGTCAGAAAGGAAGTGAAATTAGGGCCGCTTCAGAGGCGAATCGAGAGCAGAATGGTAGCCTTGTTGAAAGAGCATGTGGATGCTTCACCTGGTCATGTCAGGATATGCCAGGGTCGGATACCGGTGTCGTTGTGCACAAGCTACCATGGAAAGGAGACTGTCCTCCAGAGAAACAGAACGCCAGTGCCATGTATCAGGGAGCCATGGTGACTTTGTTTCATGAGATGATTCATCATGAAATAGAATGCTATGTTGATGACATGATAGCAAAGTCCCAAACAGAAGAGGGGCATCTGGTGGATATGACCAAGCTGAGTGAACTGGTTGAGACAATTCAAACTGAGGTTGAATTCAGATAAGCGCACTATCAGAGTGCGATCCGGTAAGCTGTTGGGGTTCATTGTAAGGGAGGAATCGAGGTTCATCCTGCAAAAAAAAAAAAAAAAAAAAAAAAAAAAAAGAGAACAATAAGAGAAACGCCTGAACCGAGAAAGAAAAAGAGAGGTTCGTGGTTTCTTAGAAAGATTGAACTACCTGTCATGGTTCACATCTCATCTAACAGCCACGTGCGAACCTATATTCAAGCTGAAAAAAAAATCAAACGGTCAGGTGAAATAAGGATTGCCAAGGGGCATTGAAAAATAAAAAGATAAGTTGCAGGAACCACTGATTCTGATACCTCCTGTGGAAAGAGCAATTGTCAATCTGTACTTGACGGCCTTCGAGGGGTCTATGAGGTGTATTGGGTCAGCATGGCGAGTCTTGTCGAAAAGAGCATGCAATTTACCTTAGCAAAAAGTTTATCGACTGTGAAACAATACATTCACTGTACGAGAAAACTTGATGTACTTTGGCATAGGCTGCTCGCCGACTGAGACAGTTTATGCTGGTTCATACCACTTTGTGGATTTCCGAGATGGATCCGATCGAGTATGGGTTTGAGAATCCAGCATTGACCGGACGGGTTGCGAGAAGAGCAAAAGAATGTTGACTGATTTGTGACACTCTCAGAAAGCAATCAAGGAGTGTATTGTCTGATTACATCGCTCCGCAACCCATGGTGGGTTATCAACCGAGGAGGTTTGAGTTCCCTGATGAGGACATCTCGAGGTGCTCCAATCGAAAGATTGAGAGTAACCGATCCCGGAGGAGGGGCCTGACCCTGAATCCGAACGGATTATGATGTCTGATGGGGAGGTTAAGGTGAATAAGCTTTTGTTGCCCGGATAACGTTTGAATGCACCGATGGTGTGATTGAGTAGGAAACTAGCATCCTGAGTATTGAACCTCGGTGCGCCTACTGGGGCAAAGCTTTTCTCATTGGTATATGGAATGGAGGTTGTGTTACCGGTCGAGGTTCAGATTCCCTCTTTGAGAGTCCTGATGGACGTGAAATTGCAAGAGGCTGAATGGGTAAGGACCCGATATGAAGAGTTGAGCCTGATCGAGGAAAAGAGGCTAGCAGCCATTTGTCATGGGCAGTTGTACCAGCAAAGGATGAAGCGTGCTTTTGACAAGAAGGTGCGACCTCGGGTATATCACGTCGGTGATTTGGTGCTGAAAAGGATCCTTCCTCCTCAAAACGATCGAAGGGGCAAATGGACGCCGAATTATGAAGGTCCATTCGTGGTCAAGAAGGTTTTCTCAGGTGGAGCCTTGTTGTTAACGACCATGGATGGTGAGGATTTTCCATCCCCTGTGAATGCGGACGCAGTTAAAAAATACTTCGTATAAAAAGACCCGCTGGACGAAAAGAACAAAATAGTCCAGGCAAGAATGGGCATCCCGGCGAACCAAAAACAGAAAAAGGTTCGGGCAAAAATTAGGGATATAAAATGAAAAACTGTACACCCGGCAAGTCGAAAACCTGAAAAGGCGACTTGCGCAAAAAGGGGTATCCCGGTGGACTGAAAACCCGAAAGGGCGGTCCAGGCAAAAGAGGGATTGAAACGAACAACTGCGTCTAGCATGATCGTTTGTGCTTTGGTTAAAGCATCATGGATAATACCCGGCAAGGATCAATCAGAAGCGTCTTGTTCAGAAGGCAGAAAGCATGGAGAGTCTGAGGACATATGGGGTGTAACCGAGTTGGAACTCGATGAGATCACGAGTTTCACATTGCCATTAGGATAGATTTTTCCTTTTGTGCGCAATTACCTCTTTTCAGGAATTGCTTCCTTTTGTATTGCTCATTTGAGCCACGCTTTTCCAATCAATAAAATGCATATTCAGTCAAATAATTTTGTTTTTGTTTTCATTACCGCTTTGATTGCCAAAACATCCAATTATTTTTGATAAAGAATCTTTGCATTTTAACACATACAGGTTCCTTCCGATGCATGTTTATAAGATTGAGCGCTTGAAATCTTATTTGGAAGGTTGAGTGACCCAAGTGTTGAAATCTTGACACGCCTGGGGCACGGTTTTATCTAACGATCTGTTTTGCAGGTACTGTTAGATATTCTTCACTCACTTGCAGGTTGTGATGTGGAAGCTTTGTAATAGATCCCCAGAGAGTTCGCTCAGGGATAAACAAATGAAGAATGACGAAGACGTTGCGGCGTACGACGATCCTTGATGGTAATCAAGAAGACTCTTCAAAGTCGGAAGACTTGAAAGTTTGTAATTCCCCGCAGAGTTCGATCAGGGACGAGTGCACAAAGGAGGGCGACGAAGAGGCGACGAGAGACGTCCGACGACCCTTGAAATTAACCAAGAAGACTCTTCAAAGTCGGGAAATTGAAATTTCTGTATAAATCCCAGGAGTACGTTTCTCGTCGGGCGCGGAGCGACTTGGAATATAAGATGATGGAGCAGAAAAGGTCCAGACGAGTCTGGGAATTCTCAAAAGTGGAAAGCTGATACGAGATTTGGAAGATTGATACTGTGGTTCGACGAGTCGACGGGTGTTCTGTACCGACTGTTCTCATTTCCCGGCTAGGTCTCCAAGCAGAGTCATAGGACTAGCTCCCCAGCAGATTCAAGGTCTGTAAACTTCTCCAGCCGAGTCAGGATGGTTGTCCCCGGCCGGTTTACAACGGTGTTTCCTCAGCAGCCAGGTCTGAAGGTTGCTAATCCCCGAGTGGAGCGGGTTTCAAAGAAATATATCTCCAGCAGTTCCCCGAGTGGAGCGGGTTCAAAGAAATATATCTCCAACAGTTCCCCGAGTGGAGCGGGTCTTTTTCAAAGAAATATATCTCCAACAGTGTCCATCCTACCAGTGGATTGGACAAGTTTCCGTAGCGGACGGATGTTTGCATCTCCAGCTGAGTTGATTCTACCTATGGATTGCATGGGTTGTCCCCAGCGGAGTAGTATGCGTTTCCCTAGCAGGATCAGGATGGTTATCCCCAGCAGGTGATAGATTGATGTTTCCCCAGTTAAGCCTGGAGATTGCTATTTCCCCAGCGGAGTATCTGTGAGCATTTCCCCAGTGAAGTCAGCAGGTATCTGTGAGGGTTTTCCTGAAGCAGAGTCAGGATTGATATCCTCAGCAAGTCAAAGATTGTTGTATCCCCACAGAGTGCATTGGTGGTTCTTATCCCCAGCAAATTCCCGAGCGGATTGGGTACAAAGGAGGTTTCCCCAGCAAGGGTTGCCTATTTCCCAGCAGCAGTACTATTCCCCAGCAGGGTGGAGTTGGAGCAATGGCGAGTTCCTCAGCAGAGTGTCTCGTATTCCCCAGAGGAGTCCCTTGAGGGGGATATTTCTTTTTTATGCATTCATCATGAAAAAATAACATGGCATATTGCATAGAAAAATAAATAATCGCGTAGCATTTCCATATTTATGGAGCATTACGCAGAAAAATCAATCATGCATCATATTGCACGCATAAGCTAGTCTCAAGCTGTGGTTACTGTTTGAGAGGTGGTTTGGCCCGAAGAGCAAGGTGTTACTCCGAGGAGTTCAGAATCTTGGGTTAATCAGAGATATTCCCCAGCAGTGCAATACTGGAGGAAGCTTTTTCGTCGGGCAGAGATGGAAAGGTTACGCGATCAGCGCGACTCAAGCCGTGGTTACTACTTGAGATTTGGTTTCGACAGAAGTTGGAAGATGGTACTCTGAGGAGTTCAGCATCGGGGTTTTGGAGCAACAGCATCTACCGGTCATCAATAAGTGTTTGGTCGAGCTTTCTTTGATGTCAGTAAACATCATCATCCGATGTTCAGTAAACGTCGAGTTTCTTCCTAGACACCAGTAAGTGTTCGGTCGATCATTGTTTGATGTCTGTCCGCATCATTGTTTGATGTCTGTCCGCATCATTGTTTGATGTCTGTCCGCATCATTGTTTGATGTCTGTCCGCATCATTGTTTGATGTCTGTCCGCATCATTGTTTGATGTCTGTCCGCATCATTGTTTGATGTCTGTCCGCATCATTGTTTGATGTCTGTCCGCATCATTGTTTGATGTCTGTCCGCATCATTGTTTGATGTCTGTCCGCATCATTGTTTGATGTCTGTCCGCATCATTGTTTGATGTCTGTCCGCATCATTGTTTGATGTCTGTCCGCATCATTGTTTGATGTCTGTCCGCATCATTGTTTGATGTCTGTCCGCATCATTGTTTGATGTCTGTCCGCATCATTGTTTGATGTCTGTCCGCATCATTGTTTGATGTCTGTCCGCATCATTGATTGATGTCTGTCCGCATCATTGTTTGATGTTTGTCCGCATCATTGTTTGATGTCTGTCCGCATCATTGTTTGATGTCTGTCCGCATCATGGTTTGATGTCTGTCCGCATCATTGTTTGATGTCTGTCCGCATCATTGTTTGATGTCTGTCCGCATCATTGTTTGATGTCTGTCCGCATCATTGTTTGATGTCTGTCCGCATCATTGTTTGATGTCTGTCCGCATCATTGTTTGATGTCTGTCCGCATCATTGTTTGATGTCTGTCCGCATCATTGTTTGATGTCATGTCAACATCATTGTTCGGTGCCTGTAAACATCGAGTTTCCTCCCGGTCATTGGTTAATGTCTGGTCGAGCTTTTTTTTGGTGTCAGTAAACATCATCGTCCGATGTTCAGTAAACGTCGAGTTTCTTCCCAGTCATCAGTCAGTGTCTGGTTGAAGGTGTACCCTCTGACGTGTTGCCCTTAGAGTGGTGATTAGTGAAGTTTCCGACTATCAGGTTGAAGCACTTATGGTATTCAGGCCAGTTTTTCGGAGTTCAGACCGAAGTGGTTTTCGGACCAGGTAGAAGAAGAGAAAATTTTCGGGGTTCAAGAAAAGCAAAAAAAAGAATGAGAATCCCGAGTGGATGTGGTGATCAGACCATGGTTATCCCTGGGTTACCATTTATTTTGGTATCCAGGTCGACGTTGTTCAGAGTTTGTTTCTTCGCCGATGCTGACAGGCGTTGTTAATTATTATCCCATCAGAGTGCAAATTGTTCGTCTGTTCTTGGTATTCAATCACTCTTCATCCTGATCATCCGAAATCCGAGGCTATTTCGTATCGACAGGTTCACAGTGGATTGAATAGGGGCAGCTGTAACACCTCAAAATTTGCCCTCCTCTCTTGGGACTAGCATTAACATATTTGCATATCATTTTAGGACATTAGGCATTGCATATTGCATATCATGTGGTTACATTGTGCAAGCTATCCTCTCAAGTCTTGATCAGAAGATGAGGAAGTCAAAGGCAAGCCTAGGGGTTTATTGATTGATCATTGGCCATCTGAGGATTGGGCTGTGAAGTAGGGTTTCATGATTCTCAATGGATGTTGGTCTTCATCTTGATTAAAAAGATACATCATCATAATCATGGTTGGTCATCATCAAGTGTTGGAGCATATTCCTTGAGATTAGGGTTTTGACCACTGGTCAACCTTAATCATCTGCATTGGGCCAATCAGGGCATAATCAGGAGATGGGGGCTATGATGTATATGAGGATCATAATGTGATTATATTGAGCTCATGGATGCTAGGGTTTCATGGTTGAGCCATTTCATCAGGAGTTTGGGGCTCAATTTGATCAGTGCGTAGCCAAATTCATCTATCTGTCAGAAAAGTCAATTGTGGTCAACTGTGCCTGGATTGATGGATTTGGAGGAGGGAGAGGGCAAGAGATACTCCATTCATGTTCAAACAAGTCTCATTTGACATTTCAAATACTCACATTGAAGGATTTGAGGTCATAGCAAAGGTTTCCAAAAGGAAAAATGACCTATGGTTTCAAGTTTCCAAAAGGATGGCAAGTTTTTGGAACGACTTCAACCCAATTTTCCCCCATCAAAAAAGCTTCAAATGGAATTTTGTTGAACATGAAAGTTGTAGATCTTTCTCTCCCATTTTCAAAAAGTCCAAGATCGTGAGAATCGGATGAACGGTTGAGGAGATATGGTCAAATTACCACCGGGCGTGCATGGCAAAATTTTCCATGTATCGATGCACACGAATTTCGTATCGATGCGTGCAAGGCAAAAAAGGGCCATGTATCGATGCACACGAGTTATGTGTCGATGCACACTGTTAAAAAGTGCCTTGTATCGATGCAAACAAGTTATGTATCGATGCATACTGTTAAAAAGTGCCTTGTATTGATACAAACAAGTTATGTATCGATGCACACTGTTAAAAAGTGTTATGTATCAATACATAACTCTATTTTGAGCTCTCATACAGCACTGTTCATGTCCATATTACTTCATGCACCATCTTCATGCACAAGAGTGAAAATCTCATTTGAGCCAACACACTCCAAATATCAATTGAGAATGTATGAGCTGTCAATGAGCTGTCACAGGGCTTGAGTGAAAAGGCCATTTTGCCCTTGCTTAAGTTAAACCATATTATGCTAATTACATTTGGTTTGGTTAATTAAGGTGATTAAGTGTGGATTAAGTTGAAGTATATATTCATAATCATCATCTAATCATAACAGAATCTCACAATTATCAAAACCAGATCTGAAACCCTCTCATTCTCTCCATTTTTCCTCAAGAACACAACACTTTCAATCTCAAAATTCTTCATCATTTCTCAACCTTTTTTCGTGATTCTTGTTGTATTGAACTCACATCATCATCCACAACATCTGTTTTGGGAGTTTGGGAGAAGAGAAGCTTGCAATCTCGGCTGCATTTTCAAGTTTCTTCCATGGTGAATCGCGGATTCGTGCGCTAGGAGTGGAATTGGTGGAACCTGAGCATAGCATTCGACTTAGGGAGGTTTGTTTCGCATCTGTTTGAAGGAAAGAGACACGAAGAACATCGATTGCGTCACTGCCATTCCAGGTTTGAGCAAAATTCGAATCTCTCCAAATGCTTAATAATTATGTGCGTTTTAAAGTGCGTAGCATGTGGATCATCGTGATAGCTTTAGTTTTGTAAATAGTTGCCTGTAGTGTGAGAAATCGTGAAATGAAATTATGAATGCAAACCCTAACATGCTCGATTTGAGAGATTCATGAACATTTAGCCAAAATCAAAGTGATATTCATGTTGTGCTTGATGAGACGGTTCGGTTGGTTATACATTTGTACATTTTCGTGTCAGTTTGTTGTTCTTCATTTTTTTCATTTTCTGGAAAAACTGCTTGTTGAAGACGATGAGGGAGAGTGTTTTGATCCAAATTTCTATTCAAATATTTGAAAAAAGCTGTTTCCCGCTCCCGCTCAAAATAATTACCAATATGCCATTGATGATTTTTAGTTAATTTCATTAAATTATTAAAAATTGATAATGACCTTAAAAAATTTCATAAAAAATAGTAGAAAAATCACAAAAATATGGAGATTTTTTCCTTGACTTTGTTGACTTGTGTAGGATTTTTTTGACCTATTGGTCAAAGTTGTGCTTGGCAAATATTTTATTTGGCATAGGCTTTTCTAATGTATGTCACATTTTGATACATTTTGGCAATTTGATCATGAAATACTCATATCATAAAATAAATGGCTGAAAATTTTTGTGGTGGTTCTTGACTCATTGAGGATTATTTATATGTAAATTTCATGAATTTTTGATACCTGGTTAGAGAGCAGCAAATTCTGGAACTTAGGTGTGACAATTTGTGTCACACCTCTTGATGTCAACTTGTTGAATTTAATTGGATAACCTATGCATGTTGGAATTGGCTGAAATTTTGCATGATGACTTGTTGACATGTTAGGATGTTGTATGAATTTTTGTAGAATTTTTCATTGCATTTTCAATTTAACCTTGATTTTTCATTTCTGGTTGTTGAAATTGCAAGCTCATGTGATACATGTTGGTAGATTGATTGGGAAATCCTCATATTGTATTGTATGGCCATGAAATTTGATATGCATGAACTAGACACATTGTGTGACCTCCCTGTTTTGGTCTCATCCATTTCTTTTTTGTTTTCAATGAGATATGAATTTTTGAATTGGATGTATGCATTGATGGTGTGAATTGAAGCATGAAATTGTGTCTGTTTTTGTTGATTTTCATTGACATGGTTCCATTTGCCCAATTGAGCTCAAATTTGACATGGTAGACCTTGATTGACCCCTGTTTAGGTGTATTTAATTTGAGATTTTTTTGATGTGTTTTGGCATGGCTTTGAATGCAATACTTATGTTTGTATATTTGGTGCTTCATTTGAACCAATATGGATTGTTTTGTGCATGAATTGAACTTGATGGATGATATAAACATGAGACCAAGGATGTTTGCTCTTGTTTGATGTTAATTTGATGTTGGATGGTGGATACCTTGCTGTTTTAACTTTTTTCTTGCTTTGGGACCCTAGGCTTGGCCTAGTGGTCTAGTTGCTAATGTTTGCTTGGTTTTTCAGGATCAAAAGCATAATGTACATGGAGAATGATACAAGTTGATTTTAATTGATGTTGTGGATGTTTGTACACTAACATAACATTGTTTTGTAGGTGTTGGAGCTTGGGCTTAAGCCTTGAGCTTGCTTTGTGTTGTATTGTTTAAACTGTTTGATTGTTTGCTGTATAGTTTGTCTGATTGAGTACTGACTGAGTTTGATTGTTTCCAGGTACTTTAGTTGCTCAGTTCCTTGTGAACTATTGCTTTGCTTTGCTTAAGCAACTTGCATTCGAGGTATAACCTTCTTACTTCATGTAGTCTGGAGACCCGGCTGTTACCGGGCCGGGCAAATTGTCTGAAGTCCTCCTTAAGAGGCAATGCTTGTGTATGTTTATTTTTAAGCCAAGCAGGAAAAGCCCTTCAAGTAAGGCAATTGGTGGAAGGTAGGGACAAGCAACCTGTCCCCCACTATTCAGTTGAGTCTTCTCCTTGCTCCCATTACATGGTTGTAGCATTGAGATCAAAAGCCCAAGATCTGTCGTGTCAGAGTCATCGAGTATAGAAGGGTTCCCCTATTCTGGACCCATGCTCATTTGTCAGCTCTCCCTGGTTAGGGATAAGAGTTGTGAGGTCTGATCCTCACTTCACCCTTCATCTGCTTCACCTTAGCCTCGTAATGGCAAGGTTAAGAGCAAACACAGCCTGTACAGACGATTGCTTAGGCAGTCAAACCTGATTGATTGAGCCCCCTTGTTTGGCTATAGTGCGTGTTATGTGGATATCTGATTGACATGCTTGTTTGAGATACCTATTCTCATTTGATGATATATGATTGTATGCTTGTATGCTAGCTTCTTTCCTGGTTAGGTTAGTTTGCTTATGCAAGTAGGATAGAAAACCGAACTTAGGGTTAACAATGCATGACAACATTAGGCTCGAGTCTCAGCTCCCTAGTTGTGTATCTTTCCCCGGTTTCTGGTTAGCAATTTAGTCCCTTTCAGGGGAACTACATCGCCCTGATCCTCGTGCCAGACGAGGTATGTAGGCAGGTGGTCGTGCGAGACCACTCCGGGCACCCTTTTCTTTTTTGCGTGTGTTTTGTTCGCCAGCTATCAGGCTCGAGTTCCCGACTCCCTACTAGTTTGCGTGTTCTTTCTTCCCTTTCAGGGGAACTACATCGCCCTGATCCTCGTTCCAGACGAGGTATGTAGGCAGGTGGTCGTGCGAGACCACTCCGGGCAACCTTTTTCTTTTTTGCGTGCGTTTATTTGTTATCTGACTGTGTGTTTGGGTTCGGATGCCGACGTAAGCCCAGTGATTGGCTGTCGGGCTCCACGTTTGCCCTTTTGAGTATGTTTTGGTTCGGATGCCGACGTAATTCCATCCAGTGGTTGTCGGGCTCCATGTTTGCCACTCTTGCTTGTTTGTTTGTTTTGCGTTGTTTGGCGTGCGTAAGCCGAACTACAGAGGCTCTGATTCTTGTTCCAGACAAGATATGTAGGCATAAGGTGCGATACCTTATCGAGCTCGTTCTTCTTAACCCCACCTGCGTTCCCCGTGTGTGTGTGTGATGTTTAGCAACCTATTCTTTATTCTAGGACGTGGATCCCTAGGAGTACCTAGGACGTGAGGGGTGCTAATACCTTCCCCTTGCGTAACCGACTCCCGAACCTTTTCTCTCTGGTCGCGAGACCATGTCTTTCCAGGTTTCTCTGAGCGTTTCCTTTCCCTATCTTGGGATAAATAACGTTTAGTGGCGGCTCTGTGTGTTTTTATTTTGAGCTTCGCCGGTTGATTTTTCGCAGGATGCGACACCTATAAGATAAGACCTAAACTTTTCTAGCGCATACACTATTGCGAGTAGTTCTTTTTCCGTTGTGGCATAATTTATTTGAGCCTCGTTAAGAACCTTACTCGCATAATGTATCGCATGAAAAGTTTTGTCTTTTCTTTGGCCAAGTACCGCTCCAACAGCATAGTCACTCGCGTCACACATTAGTTCAAAATTTTCATTCCAATCGGGAGCGACTATTATTGGAGCGGTAACCAATTTTTCTTTTAAAACCTCAAAAGCTTGCAAACAATCTTTGGTGAAGAGAAATACCTGGTCTTTGGCGAGCAAATTGCTCAAAGGTTTAGCCACCTTTAAGAAGTCCTTGATGAAGCGCCGGTAGAACCCCGCGTGCCCCAAAAAGCTACGGATGCCCTTCACATTCACCGGAGGGGGTAATTTTTCAATTACTTCAACCTTAGCTCTATCCACTTCAAGCCCCCTTTTAGAGACTTTGTGGCCTAGCACGATCCCCTCGGTCACCATGAAGTGACACTTTTCCCAATTTAGCACCAAATTAGTCTTCACACACCTTTCCAACACCGTCTTCAAATTTGCCAAGCATAGACTAAACGTCCCACCAAATACCGAGAAGTCATCCATGAAGACTTCCATTGTTTTCTCTATCAGATCGGCAAAAATGGCTTGGACACATCGTTGGAAGGTCGCCGGTGCATTGCACAGCCCAAAGGGCATTTTTCTGTATGCGAACACTCCAAACGGACACGTGAAAGCCGTCTTCTCATGATCAACCGGGTCAACCGCAATTTGGTTGTACCCAGAGTAGCCGTCCAAAAAACAATAGTATTGTTGGCCTGATAGTCTTTCAAGCATTTGATCCATAAATGGGAGTGGGAAATGGTCCTTACGAGTCGCGGTATTCAACCGTCTATAATCTATACACATTCTCCACCCCGTGGCAACTTTAGTCGGGATCAATTCGTCTTTGTCATTTCGGATTACGGTCATTCCACCCTTCTTCGGAACCACGTGCACAGGACTAACCCATGGACTATCCGAGATCGGGTAAATCATTCCCGCATCCAATAGCTTCACCACTTCCTTTCTTACAACCTCCTTCATCGTAGGATTTAAGCGGCGTTGTGGTTGAGCCACCGGCTTAAAATCTTCCTCCATCAAAATCTTGTGCATACAATAGGATGGACTAATTCCTTTTAGATCGGAAAGAGTCCAACCCATAGCTTCTTGATTGGTTTTTAGCACAATGATTAGACGGGCTTCTTCTTCTTTTGTCAAGAGGTTGCTTATGATGACCGGCTTTGCCTCGGTCTCATCTAGAAACACATATTTCAAAGTCGAAGGTAACTCTTTTAATTCAATTGGCGCTTTCTCGTCAATGACCTCCTTCTTCAAGTTTTCTTCCTCTACTTCCCACGGTTGTAGGTCTTCCAAACTATCAAGTTCCTTTAGGCATTCCTCAAGAGCTAGCTCCTCTTCAACAGTGAAAACCTCCAATGAGTCGTCAAGAGCTAACTCCATAGGAGATATCTCATGAATATGCTTTGAAACCTCTATAATAGCGTCTTCGATCACATAGATGCGAAAGCTATCATTTCTATCCTTGGAATGCTTCATCGCCTCGAATAGATCAAATGTGACTTCCTCATTTTGAACACGCACCTTCATTAAACCGTCATCAACATCTATCATCATTCTTGCGGTCTTCATGAATGGTCGGCCCAATATGAGCGGAGCATCATCATCTTCCTCCATATCAATTACAATAAAATCCACCGGGAAAAAGAATTTGTCGACCTTCACCAACACATCTTGGGCTACGCCATGAGGATGGGTCGTCGACTTATCCGCCAATTGCAATGTCATTCGGATGGACTTAATCTCAATGTTGCCAAGCCTCTTGATAATTGACAAAGGTATAAGATTAATGCTCGACCCCAAGTCAATAAGTCCCTTCCCGACATAAACGTCACCAATTTTAACCGGCAATGTAACTCTTCCCGGATCAACCTCTTTCTTAGGAAGCGTCCTTTGAATAATGGCACTACAGCTCGCATCAAGGACGATGGTCTCCGGTTCCGTATACCTCCGCTTTTTGGTTAGTATGTCCTTCATGAATTTGGCATACTTTGGCATTTGTTCCAAGGCTTCAGCAAACGGGATGTTGATTTGCAACTGTTTAAAAATATCCATGAACCGGGCGTAATGCCGTTCATTCTCCCTTTTGGAAGGAGCATGAGGATAAGGAAGATTTTGGACCGGAGTAGCGCTCACTACCTCCTTTCCCTTTGCAATTCTAGCACTTTTCCATCTAGGCTTCTTCACTACCTCCCTTATTACCTCATCACTTTTATTTTCCTCAATCTCCACACCTTTTTTTTTTCAACTTCACCATTATTTTTATTCTTTTCAACTACTTCCTCATCACTCCACACTCCTATTTCACCATCAACATTTTCCTCCACTATTTCCTCCTCAATTTCTTTCTCTTTCTCTCTTTGTTCACTCTCAACTCTTTTTTCATTCTCACTACCCAACTCCCTCCCACTTCTCGTCATAATCGCCTTACAATGCTCCTTAGGATTTGTTTGCGTATTAGCCGAAAAAGAAGGACCGGTTTGTTGTTCAGCGAGTTGCTTGGCAAGTTGCCCAACTTGAGTTTCAAGATTTTTTATGGCCGCGTCATTACTCTTTTGATTGGCCATTGACATTTGCATGAATTGCGTCAATGTCTCTTCCAATTTAGAATTGACGACCGGCGGTTGTTGAGATTGATACGGATTTTGGGGAGGGTTTTGACGGCTAGAAGAACCACCTCCATAACCTTGGTTATGATAATAGTTGCTTCTAGGTTGGAACCCTTGGTTCCCTTGGAATTGTTGTTGTTGTTGTTGTTGAGGGTGCGGTTGATAAGGTTGTTGTTGTCTCGGTTGATAGTCCCGTTGATTGGCCATGTAGTTTACTTCGTCAAAACCGGGAGGTGGACAAAATCCGGTGTCATGTTCACCTTTACAAAGTTCACAACAAGCTATTTGTTTAGCTTTTGACGGTTCTCTTAACTCTTTGATTTGTTGCGTTAAGAGTTCCACTTGTTGTGAGATGAGCTTGTTTTGGGCAAGGATGGCACCATTCGTCCCTAACTCAAGCACTCCCGCCTTCTTCAAAGAATTTCCACGATTTTGACTCTGAAGATCATTCAAAGACATTCGATTGATAATGTTGGTGGCTTCTTCAGCACTTTTTGACATCAACGAGCCACCCGAGGTGGCATCCAACAATGTTTTGCAGTTTGGTTGAAGTCCATTTCTGAAGATATGGATTTGAGTTAATTCATCAAATCCATGCCCTTTACATTTCCTAAGCATGGACTTGAATCTCTCCCACGCTTCATTCAAAGATTCACTGGTTCCTTGAGAAAACACCGAGATGGCCGTCTTTGATTCCATGAATCGGTTATGGGAGAAAAATCTTTCAATGAATTTCTCTTCTAACACGTTCCAGTCTGTCATTACGGCTGGTGTTTGATCGAGATACCAATCCTTTGCTTTACCGAGCAAAGCGTGGGGAAATAATCGTCTGAACAACGGAAGCTCCTGAGCCTGATCCACTCCGGCAGCCAATGCTATCTCATAAAATTTTGTGAGAAAAGCAAATGGGTCTTCATGGTCCATTCCGGTGAATGGACTCCCATATAATAAATTCAGAGTTCCCGTTTTCATCTCAGCTTGCCTTCCTGTGTGGTTGGCAAACTGAGCGGTGTTCCTTGGACTATTGATACATGGAGTAGAGATAGGTGGTGGTGGTTGTGGCTCCATGTTTGGTATGAATGGGTGTGGATTTGTGGTTGAAGAACTTTCTCCTTGCTCTTGGCGTTGTCTAGCCTGTTGCCTCCTACGTCTCGTTTTGCTATTGAGCCTCCTTGCGGTTCTCTCGATCTCAGGATCAAAAAGAAGTTCGTCCACAGGGATTTGCCCTCGCATAAAATGTAAGCTGCACACTAAACCAAACAAATTACAAGCACAAATCAAAAATTCACAAGCTAAAACTTAAACAACCATTGCGATGCTCGCAATATCAATTTACAATCCCCGGCAACGGCGCCATTTTGTTGATAAAGTATATTTCGTGTCGGGTTTTTGTTATCGTATCCACAGGGATTGTAAGATATCACCGCCGTTCGATGGTTGTATTAATCTTAGCTCAATGTAACAATAGGGTTTTGGTTTTAATCAAGTTATCTTGCATAAAAAGTAATAAATTGCGGTAAAAGTTATGGTTTGATTAAATGAGAAATATTGTCAAAGTTAGGTTTCAATGATCACTTTGCATGTATTTGCTCGGTCAACAATCTTATAAACTCCTTTAGATGATAAATCATTTCACAAAGTCCTCTCAATATGTTTCTCTCGAACACATATTGTGAGTTTTGCCATTTTGATCCATTGTTTCTCTCGAACACAATCTATCAAAATGATAACTTTTTGGTTCAACCTTATGGTGAACAAAATCATTCGTTACTATCTCTAGCTAACAAACAAGTTTGGATGAAAACCTAGGTCAAGAGTCGGTAAACATCTCTCGATCATAAACCAACACAAAGAGTTTTAAATAGAAACAAAGTTTTCATCATATATTTACCGTTAAAGAGTTTACATATGAGGATCCTTACATTTACACACAAAGCTAGTAATCACCTACATCTAACCTTGACAAATGGATGACTTAGCTACTCATTTTCATGGTAGCTTGGTCGGCAAGTAAGGAAAGAAGGTTGATCAACATCCAAGTCGGATAATCGAGGTTGGATGGGAATCCACCTTCTTTTTGTAGAAGATGGTTCTAAGATGAAGAGAAAATGAAAACTAGGGCATAAAAATCCCAAGAACAATGCTGCAAAAATATCTAGAAGAAAGTACAGAAGTGGAAAAAGTTGGTAAAAATGAGGTATGGTGCTCAAAAGTGGCACCTGCTACTTATAGACCACTGCTGGGTTGTCATGTTCGCTAGGCGAGCAGAATGGCTCGCCTAGCGAGGGTCTAAAATGGGCACAAAAGGCCCCTGCGCCCAGAGAAAACAGGGCCTGCTGAACTGTCATGTTCGCCTAGCGAACATACCTTCGCCTAGCGAAGGACACGCTTCAACCTTCGCCCCAGCGAGGTTGAGAGGTTTTGCTACTGGAATGCTCGCTGGGGACTCGCTAGAGCTTCGCCTAGCGAGTGAGTGCTGGCTGCGTTTTTCACCAAAACAGAATGAACTCGCTACCACCTTCGCCTTCAGCTCGCCTAGCGAATTAATTTGACAATTTACTGGAGCTGTTCGCCTGGAACTCGCCTAGCGAACCAATGCTTCGCCACAGCCTCGCCTAGCGAGCAGGCTGATGAAATGCTTGTATTCTTTGGTTCCTTTGCCAATTTTCTTGTGTCTTCATTTTCAATTAGTTCATGTCTTTCCTGCACAATAACACACAAATCAAAGGCACCAAGCTTGTTTATCAATGTAATGCATTCCATGTAAAACAAATGTGGTTTTGACAGTTTTAGCAAGGAAAAAGAGTGAAAGATGCCCACATATGATAGCTCTAATAAGCACTTTTGGGCATCTAACATAACCCTGAAACCATTTTCTTTTTTTCAGATCTCTAATGTCTTTGAAATTGAGATGACCGAGTCTATAGTGCCATATCCATTCATCTCTGCTAGCTACAATTGCAAGGCACTTGTGCTCCATCATATTAAGTTTAATCCTAAAGGTTCTATTTTGAGACATAGGTGCCTTCAAGATTAACCTTCCACTTGAGTCGAGAACTCTCATCATCTTGTCTTTGATCGACACTTTATATTTCTTTTCGACCAACAACCATACGCTAAGCAAACTACTTTTCATGCCTGGTATATACAATACATTGGAAATTACTGACCTCTTTCTATCTTTCCTCATAATTAGAACAACACCAATACCTTCAGCTGCTAGAGTATTATCATTTGCAAATTTCACCATGTTCTTCATTAAGGGTTTTATGTTTACAAACAGATCTTTCGTACCAGTCATGTGTGATGAGCATCCTGAGTATAAGTACCATTGATCCTTGAATCTTTCTTTATCTCTTATTGTGACCATCAACAACATCTCTTCTTCTTCATGCTTTGCAAACTTTGCATCATTATCTTGATTCTTTTATTTTTCAGGACAATCACTGGATTAATGACCATACTTTTGACAATTAAAACACTGAATGTGACTTTTGTGAGGTTTTTGACCATCTCATCTTCTCTACCAACATCACCACCTCTTTGGTTACTTTGCTATGAGGGTCTTCTATAGTTCGAAGAATTTCCTTCTTCCTGATTTCCTTTACCAGTCTAATTGTTATAGCCTCCTCTACCTTTATTATCAAACCATTTCCCTTTGCCTTTCATTTATCTTGCTGATTGCGCCTACAAAGTCACATTAATTTTTGACTTGCTTGTAGCTCTTTCAGCCATTCATTGTTCATGAGATTCAAGTGTCCCTTAAAGTTCTCCCTTTGTCCACGTCGACAAGTCTTTCGATTCTACTACCACGTGATTGAATTTTAGAGCCAATGACCTCAAGATCTTTACGGTAATTGATCTTGATATCAACATTGTTGGTGTAAGCCCTAGAGGCCAATACTTTTGGTACTTGTATCGAATTATTTATTAATAATAAAAAGGCTTTTTCTTTATTATGTTTGTTTAATAAAGTCCCTAGAATAGCTAGTCCGTTTAATGTATCAAGTGTGACTTGATCATGAGATCACATTAAACATAAGGACACTATTCTTAAAGTATCCGCAGTCGAGCTTTATTGTGAAGTGAGATAACATTAAAGCATTAAGACTATTATGTATATAGACTGATGATCACATCTCATGGATCATGGATAAGGAGTTATCAAGTCTTAAACATAGGTATGAATGTTAAGAGTAATATCTATACTAGATTGACCCGCTATGAGAATACTATATAGAATGTTATGCAAAGTGTCATAAGTTATTCTCATGGTGATAATGGTGTATACCATCCTTCAACCTGAAACCACTATGGACCCTAGATGTAGAGTCGAGTGCTTTATTGCTGATCAAACATTGTCCGTAACTGGATAACCATAAAGACAGTTGATGGGTACTCCACGAAGCATGCTGAGGGACATGAGTGACCTAGATGGAATTTGCCCATCCTGCATAATAGAATAAATGTCTATGGACCCAATATTGAACTGGACAAGGATGATATGGTCTATGCCTTGTGTTCAATATAGACATTAGGGTAAAAGGGTAATTATACGCATAAGTATTATCACAGAAGGATTTATCAGATCACATGACATTTTCGTGTCTTGGGTAGCAGTGATGTGTTGCTAGATACCGCTCACTGTTTATTATGTTAAATGCGTGATTTAATATAATTACCAATGTCGCGAAAACCTACAGGGTCACACACAAAGGACGGATTGATGAGAGATAGAGTAAATAAGGAACACCGTAAGGTACGGTACACTTAAGTGAATTGTAGAACATCGTAAGGTACGGTGTACCTAAGTAGAATACGAAATGTGGTAAGGTACCATGCGCTTAAGTGATTTTGGGCATATTATAAGATATGTGCCACATACACTTAAGTGGGCTTTTTAGCTTGAAGCCCACACAAGTGGTTATATAAATAGAATTCTTGTGCAGAAGCATTAATTGCGGTTGCATTTTCGTTCTCTCTCTCTCTCTCTCTCTCTCTCTCTCTCTCTCTCAAAGTCTTCATTCATAGCAGCTAGCACTGGGATTGAAGGAATCCGTTCGTGTGGACTGAGTAGAGGCGTTGTCATCGTTCAACGTTCGTGATCGCTCCGTAGATCTGCATCAAAGGTTTCAATCGTCACAAGAGGTAAATATTATATCACTGATCATGCCCATTCGTAAGGATCACTAAAGGAGAAAATTTTAATTTCCGTTGTGTTTTGGATCGCCAATCTCCTTCAAACATTTCTCCACATACCTTGATTTAATTCACCAGTTTGTAACCCTAGTGAACAAATCAATTATGTTTTCACTTTCTTCCATCTGAAGTAATTCACATGTTCTTTTATGTGTTTGTAACCTCACATATTTCACCTTCTCAGTGCCTCCAAACGATTTCTCCAAAATTTCCCATGCTTTTTTCGCTGATTCAACATAACTCAGTTTTTCAAAATTGGCTGAATCAATATATTGATGAATTTCAAAGAGAGATTTATAATCTTTCTTCTTCAATTCTTTGTGTGCAGCCTTTTCTTCATTTGTCGCGTTTTCTGCAAGCGACATCACTTCCTCCTTTACAAGATCCCAAAAACCTTGACAGCAGAAAACAATCTTCATCTGATTGCACCAATTCTCATAATTCAGATTCTTTAGAATTGGGAGACACATCGGAAAATACCCATTTGGATTATCCATCACGCTATGCTTCCCAAGAATCACACAGTCAGTGCTCTAGATACCAGATGTTGGAAATTTGCCAAATTCTTAATGTGGAATTTCACCAAATCTTGGAGAGTTCATAATCAATCTTAATGAACAAGAATCAATCTTTCTGATTGATTACTCTTCTTTTTTTTCACTCTTCACTCGAGTAAATTAACCAACCTTAATTGCAAGATGATATTACTGCACAATGATTATTGAAAGAAGAAAAGATGAATTGAAAAAAGGGGAATTAAGGTTTTAGAGAAAAGTGGAAGAAGAAGAATTGTAAAATTTGTAGAGAAACATCTATTCTTTATTTTTATGCAACTGCATTTGTTGTGTGTTATAATCAATGATATGAGACTTCCCTATTTATAGGTTATGATTGCTTGTACACCAAACAATCTCTAACTAACCTAACTAACTCAGCTAAAAGTAACAAATAAAACTAAGTCTATATTTCGACGACTGATCTAACTCGACACATATAACATTTCGACAACAACTGGCTATGTCAAAATGATTATTTGACACAAAGAATTACACTTTAAACATGAATAACACAAGTCATTCTATAAATAACTTCATATTCCAAGGTACCAACTTCGAGCATTGTATATCAACCATCATTGTCTCCACTTCATGCTCAGGTAACTTGTTCAATCTGTGCTATTGTCCTTCCATGATTGACTTTAGAATTCTCAAAATTTTTAGCATCAATGTTCATCCTCCAAAAGCCTCGAGGATCTTGGAAATCTTTTGGAACCCTCCTCATATGCAGTGGCTCAAATGTAACACAAACGTGAATGCAAAAGGTTGCATTGGACCTACTTGCTGGGCTAGAGTTTTTAGATACAAAGATGATGCTTTCATAGGTGGATTTGCCGCCCCTCTTAATATTCAAAACACTCTTCATGCTGAGCTCATGACCATACTTTTTGCTATTAAAAGTGCTTATGAAAGACATTGAAGATTCCTTTGAATTGAAACTGACTCCATGCTAGATATCCTGGCCTTTAAAACTCGCAACTTAGTTCCATAAAAAATTCACAATAGATGACACAATTGTTTGTTACTTGCTAGAGTCATGACTTATTTTGTATTTCATATTCATAAAGAAGGAAATCAATGTGATGACAAACTTGCGTCCACATGTTTGACATCTAATAATTTTACTTGGTGGGATCATCCACCAATCATCATTAGGTCCTTTTTAATGAGAAAAATATTGGGGCTTTCCTTTCACTTTTGTAAATTTTTGTTTGATAACCTTTTGATGGTTGTTTTGGTTAAAGTCCCATTTTCTCTTTTGTACTTTTATTTTTTTTAATAAATAAAAACATATAATATATATTTTTGAAATGCTTTTAAGCTGACTGATTTGATCTATGCTTTTTAGTTTAAAAAACACATGCATGCAACACTTTTTTTAATACAGTTGTTGCGAGTTTAAAATAAGTGCTCCTGATATTTACATAAATGTTACATTTTTAGAAACATTTGATAGAGAAGAGTTTCTTTAAAAAATTAAGAGTCTTTGAATAAATGTATCTAAAGATGATTTTTTTAATCATCAATTCACTTTTAATAAAAGTTAATTTTATATAATTAATTTATTTAATTTTTCTAACTGTATAATCAAAATCGTATAATGATTTTTAGGAAGATTACTTTCACATTCCTCATCATTTATTTAATATTACAAAAATTTCTCTATCACACACAAATGAAATAATAATAATTAAAAAAGTAGTTAATATATTATATAAAATTGATTTATTTATGTAACATTATAAAATTATAAACCCTATCGTTACTAGTATGCAACAGAGTACACCATGGAAGCGTGAACAACACTGATCCATTCATCTTCCCCAAATTCAATTCGAGCAACCGTTTCAAATTGAAATCATCATATGCTTCACTTTCTTGTATAATACGATACCAATCGAGAATCAAGCCCTAGAAACAATGGCGGGAATAGCTATACTTGCAGATCTATGGAGGAAAAATCACAACTCTGCTGCATCACACGCTTTTCAATCTTCTTCCTCTTTTTCTGCTGCTGCTGCTGCTGCTTCAGCTGCTTCTTTTGCTGCAGGAACCACTTTTGCTTCAAGGAATTTCTTTGGGTGTGTATTGTTTTTTTACCCTCTTTAGGTTATTTGGTGTTTGATGATTTGGGGAAGATGAAAATACGGAGATTGTAATTTCTGATTGCATTGCAGTAGAGAAGTTTATTTGTACTGGTTTGTTATGATTGCTTGATAGGTAAAGGTGAGAAGGGATTGAATTGAAGTAGAAATTATGGTTGAGATATAGATTGTAGTCATGAGAGTATTAGGGTTTTGGTTGGTATAAGGGTATGTTTGGTTTAGCTTTTGGAATAGCCGAAATCAATTTAGAGGTGTAGAATTGATTTTGGAATTATTTTGAGGTGTTTGGTTCTTCTAAAGTTGAATTGATTCTACTTGAAGCTAGAGTTTGTAGCTTTTGAGTTTAAACTTGATTTTTTACATTGAAATTTACATAAAGTTATTCAAACATAAATTATTTTACATTCAATTCACGTTTAAGCATAAGCAATTTTACAAAATCAATTCACTCAAAATCTCCATAACCAAACATGCGCTAAGTGTAACTTCATGTTTGGATTCACGTTGAGTTTGACATAATCACGGTGGCACTGTGAGTGTGATTTTTTTGAAGCTTAAGCGTGTAGTTGGAAACTGCGTGGTGGAAATGTACAGTATCTTGGAAATTTAAGTGTAGATTTTGTCAAAATTACGGTGTCATATTGTGATTATGCTAAACTTACTGTCGGTCCAAACATCAAAGTGTCACTTTAGGAGATTCTAGTTTTATAGCTTTGATATAACTGAATAAGCATCTGAATGATTGAATATATTATTGCTTAACAATTGACACTTAAGGAGATTCTAATTTTTTAACTTTGCTATTTTCAAGTTTCAATAACATGGAATTTCCCATTTTGCTTGGTTTACATACTTACATGAATGGTCAATGTGCTTCTAATACATGAAGCTTACCAAGTTGCATTGAGATTTATTTTCAGATTGGATAAACAATATTAGTGGACAATAATTTATAATGTGTGGATGTTTTCTAGGAAAAAAGGGTTGAATAAACCATGATTATATGTGTATATCGAAGAAAATAGAGACGTAGATTATCCTGTTGGTTATTTTTTGGTGAAGAAAATAATCTAATATGACACTGCTGTCACCGATTTTACTGAATTTTAACTTCTCTACAACCTTTAAATCTTCAAAGGGTTAGGCTTAAAATTATGTATTTCTGAAACATCCAAGGTGTAAAAGACAGGGTTTTGAAGTTGTTGCATTTGCACCCAAGTGTAATTTATCATTGTATTTTAGGCATATATGCCCTACTTTGGTTTGGCGTCCTGCGTACTTATACATTAAGCAATCACGCCTCTTTAATTTCAGGTCACCAGTGGCATATTCTGATGCTGGCGCAACATTATCTGAAGATTTTATTTCTAATATACAAAGTGCTTCTGAAAGGATTTACAAGTATGACGTTGAAAGATTCAGTACAAAAACGTACAATGTCCAACCTAAACCTCTATTCTCTGCTTTCGAATTGAGATCACTCGGAATGACTTCAATAAGGTCATTCCTGATGTACTATTTGCCTCTTTTGGAACCGCGTGCGGAAATGGAAGATGATGATGATGAGGACTTTCTGGAGGAACTTACAGGGGCACATCAAGAACGCCAGGTTGATCTGGTTGTTCCCTTCAAAAAGTCGGTGAAACAAATCGTCCGCGAGGTGAGATTTTCTTTTTCTTATTCTTGTTTTAACTTTTAGTAATGCTTATCTCTTGCATTATTTACAATTTATGAAATTGCCGTGTGTGACTTGTTGTTTAGTATCAGTAAAAATAGTTTCAAGCTGCTGCATGTAGCTTGTATTGTGCAAAACCTCTTCTCTATGTAGATTATCATTGTCATAGACAAACAAACATGTTAATTGAGGTAGACAGCTTTTGCTGTTATTCTATGCTTTTGTTTTTGTCTTAGTTTTTACTTTTTAGAAGCTACAAAGTTTCTCTACACTCATACTTTAACTTCATATACTTGATGTAGGTTAACATTACTCGAATCTTTATCTATTTGTATGGTGTGTATATCTGTCCAAATATTTTTTAGCTTGACTTCTTGTTCTAAGGAGAAGCTGAGCCAAATGGTTTTGCATAAAAGGTCTTAAGGAAGAATATCATTTGAGAAAATAAATCAGTAAGAACTTTACAAACAGTAATAATAGTTGAAATGGGCCAAGTTCACTAGATATAGATTAACAAATGATTAGCGTGGGTGTCACATTTTGGTATAAAAGTTCATCCAAATTGAGTCTGAAGGGTATGTACTGTCTGTGTTTAGTTTGAAAACTGCGTCTCATGTCGTGGAAATTATACACCGAGTGAACTATGATTGGACTTTAGTTTCTGCATGACTCTCTAGGTTATACAACTGTTGGTTTCTGTTGCACACTTTAGATGAATGTTATTGAGCAAGAAAAAGCTTGTCTTGTTTCATTACCTCTCCTTCATTTTGAATCTTGGTTTTATAAATTTGAATATGTAACTTAGTTGTCAGTTAACTTCCTTGCAACGAGGTGTTGTGGCATGAGGAAAACCCTCACAAAGTTACACTTACAGTTACTTGTTTTGAAGTTGTTGACGGCTTTTCTATGTTTTCATGGTTTATTACGTGGTTTATTAATTTTGGGAAATATTGCTTGTTCTACGTGAAAGATTGGGTACCATGCCGTTATCCAGGATGGTTTAGTATGTGTTCATGTAGTTGATGGAATACATTAAGATCAAAGAAAACTAGCTGAATCTGAACTTCCATATATGGAAGAAACTGAAAAATGAAATTGAAGTTTTACAAGAGCTCTGCTCAGCTATTTATAGCAATTAACTATTAGAAATCACAGAATTATATATTTTCACATCATTGACATTTTCTAAGTGAATTCCATCAGTGTCAGGACTTAGTTTTGGAGCTTTAACGTAAATTGAATCTATATGGACATTATTGCAGCCATCAAATCTGAGGCTTACAAGGAAGGTCCCACCATTTTTGTCCTCTTCCATCTATTAAACCACTTCCTTCTAGTGACATTCCATTGATTCTGTAAAAAACCAGCTACTGTCTCTTAATGCTGTTCTTTCACTAAGAGTCTGGTCCATCAGGTGGCATAACAGTGCCATCCACTTAATTGATCATCCCATAAAATTCCATCAGCTAATTAGCTAGTGAGAAATCTCTTGACGGGCATGTGCAGTTAGTCCAGGCATCAGTCATTGGATCGAGCTGCAACTCAGATCCAATAGTTGAGTTTCGCCGGACGGGCTGCATGGCCGTATAAAACCCGTCATTTAACTTTAAGCTGCTGGATCGAGGTACAGCATAGAAAATTTGTATTGAGTAAGTATTGCATTTTTATGACCTTGAGTACCAAGTCACCTTGACATGGACCGTTGGAGATAGTAGACTGGACCATGAAGGAGAAGCCTTGAGGAATAATAATAACATTAACTTGTGATTCATTTTGGCAGGCAGTGTCTCATGCCATCTTAAATGATTCTGTATCATCTTCTATACCATCTCCAATGGCACCAAATGATCTTACATAAAAAATTCCAGAGAAATTATTATTGTAGTAGGCATCATCATGAGGAGACGGTTGTGGTAGTGAAGTTTTGTTTGATTTATGTGAATGCCTATGTTTTCTATGTTAATGATGTCTAGCTTGAACTAAAGGAAATAAAGTAAGGAAAAATGAACAGAATGCTAGTGCTGAAATATGAAAATGCTTCATTCTCAAAAAAACAAACATTGAAGCAAAAATGACTTAGTTTCCATTCTCAAAAACTTGAAAGCCCACGAAGGTACTTTAAGCACAAAAACACACAAGTTAGAACAAGTTTAACTGAATTTGTCTTGGCATTTTCACCCTATTCATAATATGTTTCTGTGTTTTAAACTCACAAGTTAAATGTGTTTTGGATGTTATGACAGACAAGTGTTGTGACCACTAGAAGGATTTTAGAAAGAATTTCTGTTCATTATGTTTCATTGCGAATGGCATCCAAGCTTCTAAAAGGTATGTTCTTCGAATTCTATAATGATTTCATCTATATTTTAGAGATTATTGCATACACCCAAAGAGATTAATATTTACCATACTACAATTTTATGGGCGGGTGATGCTTTTTATTTTTGGCTGTGCTATCAAGAGATCTTACGAGCACTCATTTGTCGCATTTTTTTCCAACAGATGTTCCTAAGTCAGCTACTCGCAAGGCTGCAAGGAACTTGCCTACCCATGTTTACTTCTTCTCTGTGAGCAGAACAACATTCAGAGGTCAATAGATTTCCATAAATCATCTGTGTATTTTTTGAGATTACCATTTAACATCAACTATATTGTACAAACTATATTTTTCATTATTTACAGGACACATGCTAGGAGTTGCAGCATCTTGGGTTGTCCAAGTAAGCATTGACTTGTATCGATTCTTTAGGTCCATTTTCAGGTCCAATGATGAAGATAGTGACGTCGATACAACTGAGCAAGTTCGAATTCTTGGACAGAAGGTTGCCCTTACTTCAATAAGGTGTAGTTCGTCTTTAGTGTTTGCATCAATAGGTGCAGGAATTGGTGCTACCCTTGTCCGTCCGTCACTCGGCCAATGGATTGGTAAGATTGTAAACAACACATGCAAAAAAATTATTACTTCATGCTTGAATTGTGTTAGGTTGATTCATAATAATTTGACTTACTAAGACAAATCATTGTTTCTTTTCCCTTCTTTTTTCAGGATGTGCTGCTGGTGATTTGGCTGGTCCAATCATTGTAGCATTTTGCGCCGACAAAGCATTTCAAGTGAACCTTTAGTCGTGGTTTTATCTCTCTGACATGATTTTTACCAACCTCAAAATGAATGGTGTATCTTCAAAGTTTTGGTGTTTTTATATGCCATATCTTAATGAGCTATACTAACTTCAATTTGGTTGACCTCTTTTGAGCTGAAAGAGTTGTAACATTCTTCCCTTGATGGTGTCTCTGTTTCAGTTAGTAACATTCTTCAGCTGTTATTGTGTTTCTTGGTAGTTTATTATACTGTTCAGTCTGTGTGTTATATTTCATGTTCAGTTTTGGTCAATTTGAATCTTACCCTTTATTCATGACTGAGTGGGTCTGTTTAAAAATAGAGATAGATGGATAAGATGGTAGAGATTAAAAGTATGACCACTCATGTTTTTTTCTCATGAAAGGATCCCCTAAACTCTAATATACCATACACTTTTTTTATAGTTTATGTCATGCCAAACATATATTAAACGAGTTTAATATATCATAATCAAAATTACACATACTCATTTTATTATTTTAATTTCAAAATATCTACTCAGATATCTTAAAAAATTATTCAATGAGTGTAAGTTCAGTCTCATCCCAAACAATTGAGACTTTGCAGGAAAATTGAGGCTTTGCATGGTGAAGCATATAAAAATATATATACAAGCAATTAGTTACCAACAATACTCCTATAGTATTTTAAGTTATTATGCTGTATTTGTTTTTGGCTTGATCCTCTTTGCCCTTGAATACAAGAAAACACCAACAAGTGCAATAGCAGTTCCTGCAACCAAAATTAGGACCACAGAAAATAAAAATGAATAGCAGACACCAAAAATTTGTACCCCACTTGAAAACATGAAAGAGAGACATACCAAGTGCATTAATAGATGAGACAGGAATTTGGAAGAAGATAACAGAAGAGACTATGACAACCACACGCTTCACACAATTTCCTACTGAGTGTGTCACAGGGGACACTTTCTCTAATATCCCATATGAAACCTGTCACCAAATGCATGCATTATTTACCTTCAACACCAATTATTGATGCCTCAATGCTTAATAAATAAATGATTAAAAGTATGCTATATTTTGTTTTCTCAAATTATTATGGTTATCAAACTAATGAAATAGTCAAACATACACCAGACATAGTCTTGTCACTTACATGTCATATGAACAAAAAATGACACTAAAAAATAGACCATAGAACCCATGTTAATGACAACCTTAGAAATTATTTCTTCCAAAAAAAAAATTGATTATTGACTTGACCTTGAAAGTTGCTTTTAAGCAGAAAATCACTTTATTCACACAATCAAAGCATACAACAAAACTTGAAAAGCCTTACCTGCTGGTATGCATGGAAGCAGAATGCAGCCAAAACTGATCTTATGCATAACTCTCTAACATTCAATCCTTGGCTTGCCTATAAAGAAAGTGACATACTATATCTTAGCCACATTTTTTCTCTTCATCAATTAGCGAGATTAAAAATATATTTAACCCTATTTAAAATCGACTAAAAAGGGTAAAACTTGTTTACATACCGCAGATTTCAGATACGAAGGAGTAAACTTGAAACCATCCAAAAATATAGCACATGGTACCAAAAAGAAAAAGGAAATGATGGTTATAACTGAATAGAGATTGATATTGTCCAAAGCTTCCTGTCAAAAACATGGTTCAATCGATAAGTCATATTTTTAACAGAATATATTGCAACAGTTTGAATAGGTACTTTTGTTACCTCTTCATTAGACATTAGTTTTTTGCTCATAACGTTCCGCGATTGATTCGTAAGGTTGGATGCCATTGCAGTGCTGAATCCAATCCTGTTTTGAGACAGAACTTGTCAAACTCTAGAAACAATCTTAACCTATGTAGTACCGACAATTTCAATCTAAGACATGTCTAGTGTCCGAAACCGATACATATGGTTACATTAAATTATTCTATTTCTGAAAACATTATCGGTGTTCACGTGTCAGGGCCGTTTCTGGTGTCCACGTCTGCATCATTGTTCCAACAAATCATAGCATATGAAAACAGGTTATAATTTATATAAAACAAATTAAATTTTCTACTATAAGCGCTTAACTAAGCTGTTTATCTAAACACGATCTTATTAAATATTGTCTCTGAAGTTCCTTTGCATGTAAAAGCTTTAGTTTCATGGATTACCAATTGAAAGAAACTTCAGTCATTGAAGCCAATGCCACTCCACCGACTATCGGCAGAAGAGAAGAAACCACCCAAAAAGTAGGCACCTGTTCATTTAAGAATCAAAACTTATTTTCAGAAAACCAAAACTTTTTTATTCACTTTTCAGCCCCTACAAATTGCAAAATTGCATGTTTTTAGTCCATGCAAATTTGTAATTTGTCGAGGTTGAAGAGTGAAAACAAGGACTAAAACAAAAAGTGTATATTTTTTAGGGACTTAACAGTTTTATAAGAATCTAAAGATTTCAATTCGACGTTACCTCACCGAGGAGAAAAGATGAAAGAACAACAGTGAAGAAAGGCTCCATAGCTTTAATGGTGTGAGTGAATGAAACAGAAACCTTGCCAAGACTGATGTTGGTCAACAGGTTTCCCAATGTATGAGCCATAACCAGTGGAAGAATTGCTGCAAACTTCGAAACAAAAACAAACCAATCAATCAGTAAGCAAAGCAGTTCCAACAGCATTTCCACATTTTACCGTTGTATAAAGATTTGCAGCATAACTCCAACCGCGACCACAGTTGAAAACCATGAATTGGGCTAGTCGATTTTCATTGAAAATCAAAATTACCTGTGATCTTCTAATGTTTGGCCTTGGATGTAGATTCAAAATCCAGATCAAATTAATCACCAATGAAGCAAAGCCAAATTGAAATGCTGTAACTGTTGCTGGAAATGGATAGACTTTTAGAACCTAATAATACACAACCAATGCATAGATGAACAAAACATGGTTATCAAATCAAGATTCAAATCATGAATGATAATAGCAAGATTATAAGTTGAAATATCACATGCAAACCTCAAAATAATTCACAATTCATATCATGAACCAAAATATAGTGTAACAACTCAATACGAGATTCATGTCCAAAATATATAAACATTACAAATTCGTATCGATCGAGTTCAGTTTAGTATCGAATTGAGAAAGAACTAACATGTAAGATAGTGATGACCATGACCCAGAATTCTTTTCATGTACTATGTAAGTCTATGTTTGAAAATTTCAAAATTTTATAATTAAAAACACAAAATTTCCTTTGATTTTTTTACCATTTCCCTTCCCACCCATAGTCCAATTCATTGCTAATCAATCCAATAACTGCAAAAAAACAAAAACTTTTTACTCAAAATAAAGGATTGAAAGAAGAAAAAAAACCTGTTTGTTGTAAATGTTGAAGTAAATATTCAAGAGATACCAAGTAGCAAACATGAAACCAAGTTGTAGAGATTGAACAAAACCAGAAGGTTGAGTTGGTTCATGACTCTGTCCCTCTGGAAGAGAAGCAGCAAGGATTCTAAAAGAATGAATTTTTGGAGTGGAAATGAGAAAAGGTGAAGACTTTCTAAGAGATTGAAACAAAGAAGAAGATGGGCATGGAAATCCATCAATGGTGAGTCTAAGTGGTGAAGAAGAAAAATGGTGAGAATGAGAGAATTGAAAAGGGTGAAACTTGGGTATGGTTATGTGGTTTGAAATTTGTAGGGTTGAATGAGAAGGTAACATAGAGAAAGTATGCATTTTGGAGTTTGAAGAGAGAAAATAAGAAGACATAATTGTTGCATGAAGTGAAAAGAAAAATAAAGTGAAACAAATACTCTACATTCTCATATGTTACACTCAAAATGGCACACTAATAAATAGTGTTGAATTTTTCTGGGGTGAGTTACCAAACTTTAGAGGGTTTTTTCAAATTTAGGTTTCAAATTTTGTTTTAAAAAATGAATAACTTCCTAATTTAGGTTTTTTTTATCATCTTTTTCTAATTTAGCCCTTTTACATAATTTATAATCATATTTGTTCTAGAACTAAAAATGAAATAAAGATAGGTGATAACGGTGAATTAGAGTTTTGATAGGGTTAAGAGGAGACTCCCTCAAATCAATATACGAGGCAAAAGAGTGAATTGAAATTGTTTTTTAAATTATATACATGAATTTGCGTACTTATATATATATATATATATATATATATATATATATATATATATATATATATATATATATATATATATATATATATATATATATATATATATATATATATATATATATATATATATATAATGGAGAGAGAATAATAACATGCCATTTGTTAGACGTGAATCGCATGGAGCTGTTGTAATATTTTAAAATTCAGACCGATCATCAAATTGGAGAGGATATTGTGTTACTGATTCATTGATCGAACCACTGGGTTACTGGTCGAACCACATGTCTAAACTAGATTAAACCGGATAACTTGGTTGAATAAATAGAGCTCTATAACAAAACAAGACAAAAATTAAATCGATCAAACTGGATGACTTGGTTTCTAAAAAAATCACGACACCTACACAATTTTAAAATATCATAATCTCAAGTTCATTATTTAAACTCAAATTTTAAACATAGTCCTCATACACAACAAAATAGTACAAAATACATATTCAAATAAATTTTGGACAAAGTTTAATTGCAAAATTAACAGAATAACAAAATAACCGTATTGTCTAATAAATTTAATTTCAAAGTGGAAACGTTGTTTCAAATAAGTTTTGAACAAAGTTTACTTATATTTATATTTTATTTTATTTTATTTTTAAATTATCAAAACAACATCATTTTGTCCGAGGAAAAAAAACAAACATTTAACCCGACAATTTTTCAAAACCGTCGATTTGCCGATTTTCATCAGTTTTGGCCGATTCAATATCCTACCCGGTCCAACGATCAGACCAGCGCGGTGATCCCTCAAGTTTCCAGTTCCACCAGCTGGTCCAGTTCTGTTTTTAAAACACTAAGACGTTGGAAGTATCTGGAGTTCAGATCCTCTATACTGATCCATAGAATTGCTCTCGTATGCTGAGAAGATTTTGGAAGGATTGCAGCTCCTTTAGAGTGATCAGTTAGGGATCAATATGGTTAGTGGTCCAAAATAGTTGCCCTCTAAGCCATTGTTTTTGCGTAGCAAGGCAGAGGTTTATCGTATTTGCCTCATCTGCCGACCATTCTTTCATCTATCCTGGAAGAGAAAAAGTAAGCATTTCAGTTTCTTGGGGATTCACACATTAATGACTCATACTCCAAACTTCTTTTTAGAGGTATCCTCATTATGACCCTTGAGAACCAGAGCACTTGAGTGTTCCATGCGAGTGATTTGAAGCGTTGATAAAGTCCATCTTTCTTTGCATGCTAGCCTATGATTCTTGAAGAGTTAGCTTCACATTTCTTTGAGTTATCTTTCTGAGTTTGTTGTAATCTTCTTCTGTTTGATATTTTGCTTTCTTGTGTCTGGAAAAAATAATATACATCATGAGTCAAAAATCACAAAAGAATGCTCGATCCTTGTGGGTGGATGTTGTTTACTCTTCAACTATTTCTGTTTTTTCCAGAGAGGATAATATTGATGGGGACTTCTTGATGTTGGTCCATCTTCGGATAATATTGACGGTGAGTATGGGGATTGTGACATTCCTTTTCATGAATGCATTTTCTCGATCCTGGGCCTTCAGATGTCTTTTAATGCTTTTGAGATAGAAGTTCTTAAGCATCTGATAGTGGCCCCGTCGCAGCTTCATCCTGGAGTTAGGCGTATGTGAAAGTCTTTCAGTATTTGTGTGAATACTTGAAGGGGAAACCTTCTCTGACTTTTTTCTTTCATCTCTTCAAAGTTCACAATGGCCTTGTGACCATTACGTGGGGCAGAGGCTTGGTTTCTATGGTTCTGATCTCCAGGTGTTTCAAGGCTTTTTTTTTGAGATCTTGAAGCATTTTGAAGATTAATTCTTTATGGTTACCCCTATCCATCCTAAGACTCATGCTGGTCTACGCTGTTGGAGATGGAGTGGAAGGTAAATGTGCTAAGTTGTTCCCCAAGTACTAGAGCGGGAGTCATTTCCTAATGGGAAATGGATCGTACGTCTATAAAGAGGAAAACCTCTCTCAAGAAGAGTTGTGTGTGAAGAAGAGATTGTCGAGCTTTGTCAAAGACCTAGGTTATCTTGGGGGAAGTATTCCTCAAGATGAAGTCGATCAAAAATGCTTGAAATGCCTCATCGATATTCGCTTGGTGATAGAGGCCCGCACCATGGAAGAAAGGAATATTATTTTTGGTAAGTTGTGCAAGCTTTTGGCTTCTTCACTTTCAATTTGCTCACTTGGGACGTATTTATTTTGGTAATGATTGCATGTAGATTCAATGAAAGATGAGGTAGCGCTCCGACTTTTAAGGCGGGGAATCTGGCCAAGAGGAGCTGTAGCAAGCCCTTCCACTACTTTGTAGTCCTCTATGGTGTTGCTAATTCGAATGATCTTCAGAGACCACTACATGCTTTGGTTCTCCAACTCTTATGTCGTTGATGGCGTCGGGCGCATGCTTCTCTAGGAAAAGACGAGTTCCTCCTTTAGAGGAGGAATGTTCATATCTAACCAAAATGTCTGAGCGTGCTCTGGAGGAAGAACTTGTTACTATAGCGTGGTATACTCGATGCGCCTCTACTGCTTTGGCCCTCAGTGGAACCAGTCTCTGGGATGCTCTTTCGCTTGACTAACAACGTGAGGAGAAGCATCAACTGGAAGAAAATGTATCTCGCGTGATGCGACAATAGGATACATACATACAAGAAATACAAACAACGTTCACCTCTCTTACCAGGATAAGTGATATTTCATGCCCCTTAATCTACCTGGTTCTTTTACTAACCAGGTGAGCCTTTTGGTTAGAAGTGCAACAAGGAAGGACAAGTATCTAGTTTCGGCCTGAGACACTTTGAAGTCTACTTAAGCGTCTCTTTCGGCGGCTCAAAGGTAACTGGAAGCTTTGTGCCTCGAGAATGCTTCTTTGGCTCAACGTTTGACTAACTATACGACCGTCAACCTTGGGGTTGTCTCGTAGTATTTTAAGAATGCATAGCAGCAAGTGGAGCATTTTCATTATCCCCTGCGTGTTTCGAGGAAACAGGTTCGTCCAAACCAAATGCTCAAAGATGGGGAGGTAATTTCCCTGTTGAGGTAGGCTTACCCTCTTTTTTTGTTCACATCCTATGTGTAAAGTACATTTGTAGTAAATGAATATATATGTGTATATTTGTAAAATGAAATATCTTACCTTTGAGGTATGTTTGTGTTATTCTTAGTATCTAGCTCTGGATTTTGGAAAAACTTATGAGGTCCTCCCTCGAATTTTATTGGACGTCTCTGGATCCATTCCTGACCAAAGGTCGGTTCCCTTTCCCCGTCCTTGTGAAAACCTTGTTTGAGGTTGTCGTGTGACCAACTCACCGCGTCCTCTAGAGTGACTAGCTGCCAGAGAGGGGTGTACCATTATTGCATACATGAAGATGATTATTATAACCTCATGTGCGTGGCATTTGCGACAGTATCCCTGAATTTCTTTATGTGTGCTTTATATTATGGGGAATTGATTGTTGTAGTCGCATTCACACAACTTTTGCAACAACACCCTTGAGTCTTTATGTTGCGTCCTCAATCCCTTCGGTCGTACCCCAAACTTGTTGTTTCCTTACATGATCACAAATAAATGAATATTTCAGAACTTACAATATTCCATTTATATTTGACAATTAATTCTACATACGAGGAGGGTGGTTATACATATATGTTGTATAATGCAAAATAATAAAGAACAAGCAGGCTTACCACTTCTTATCCTCACTGTTTCACTTTTAGTTTGCTCAACCACTTTTTTGGGGATGAATGTTCATACTTCTGAGCTAAGCGGTTAAGGAAGTTACTTTGATTTCCATTGTCATGCCTTCTCCTTGGTCTCGCTGGAGTGTTTGATATATTCTCTTTGCTCCTTCGAGATCGACATTGATAGGTGTAATACCCTAAATTTTGCCCACCTCTTTAGTATTATATGGGTTTTAGTTACATTTTATCTAGAATGAATGAATAAGGAGTACGAATATGAGGTACTGGTCGAGTCTCACCTTTCTCACTTTTTATATTTTTTCTCTCTTTTTTCACAAAAAAATAAGTATTTTTTTATTTATTTTTAAATAATTTTCATTTCATTTAATATATATTTTAAAAAAATATTTTTTTTCCTTTTATTTAATAAAAGATAATAAAAAAATATTTTAAAAAAAATATATCAAAAATGTACAGATTCAATATATTTTATAATAGTATTTCTTAAATTTTTTCAAATCTTATTTCTGATTGTCTGTGCTTTGTCATAGTTAAATATTTTCCTTTTTAATTGACCTAATTTTCATTATAAATAGGATACTCATTTACTCATATTAAGAGGGAGACACCAATTAGAGAGTTTTACAGAGTTTTAGAAAATCCCAAACATAGAGTCCTAATTTTTATTTTTTTTACTTTAATTTTTTTTAACCATATGATGATTTCTCATATGAATTTTTCTGTAAAGATTTATTCATTATAATTATCACTATTAACAACCACACCTTATAATTTTACTTAATATACTCTTGTGTATAATACGTAATTGCTTCATTTGCTTCATGTTTTGTAATTTACATCTCTTGAATGGTGATTTGTATTAATTGGTTCTTTTAAAAAAGAATTTGAAGAAGTTATGGAATTATGTTTGTTTGTATGTTTTACTAATTCCAATATTTTATACTATTTGTTAAAATTGATTTCCAATATTGTTCTCTAACATCGATTATATTAAAGAATTTAATTGAAATACACTGACCGTGTAAAAGGATTTTACACCCGTCAGTTAATCATGACCGTTGGATATTAAAATAAATTTGAATTTTATTTTAAAAATTTATAAAATAATGCAGACGGATGATGATGATGAATCAATTATATAAAACTTTTTACACTGAGAGTGCATAGTAATTAATTTCTATCCTAAATGAATGTTGCTAAGATTTTACAAATTACAAGTGACCATGTCTTAATATAAGTAAATTTGTATTCATACTACATGCATATATCACATCGAATTTAGATGAGTGGCAACGAAGAAGAGAATCATGGATGAACAAGAGAAGAAACATGAAGAGTGAAGAGAAACATTGATTTTGTTTTTCCTGTGTTTATGCGTAAAAAGAGAGAAAGATGGAGGATATGAGAGTGAGAATCATTTATGCTGATACATGCTTTATTGCTACATTTAATATAAATAATATATTTTATTGTTATTGCAATTTATTGTATTTAATCTATACTTATCTTAAATAAAAAAAAAAGTTAAAAACAAACAATTCAATCCACAACATAGTAAAGATTATTGAAGAAAACATTAAACTATCAAATTAATCCATGATACATCGGTTTAATAATAAAATTTTGACTTTATAGTCTCAAATTATAAGAATAAATAATAAAAAAAACAATTATTATAGCCATTTTAGTAAATCTTATTTTGTGTATTAAAAATTAAAATTAAAATTAATTTTCCATTGATTTGATCACAAATATACGTGTAATCTTCGTGAAGTATTAGCTTTAACTTTTAATATAACAAATAAGAGTTAAGTCTTTTAGTCTTTTATTTGTAGATTATACATTTTTTATAAGTTTTCTTTTATATTTTTATGTGACACCTAGGGTGAAAAATACCTATTTAAAGCAATTCCTTTTTAAAATAATGTTAATAGAATATAATCATTTGTGGGAGTTAAATTATACATGTAAAAAGTTAATAGTGATTAAAAAAGAATGATTATTTAGAAGAAACTAAATTTTAAAAAAATGAAAAAAAAATCTCTTTTATCTTTTATACTATGTGTTTTGTTAGTTTAAAATTAATTTATTTAATTAGGTTTTTTTGTTTGTTTTTTCTAAATTTTCATAAGAAACAAATTTACTTCTTTATAATTTAATATTAAAAAATAATAATTATCTATGTATATATGACTCTATTTTTTAAATCAAATAAAACTATATTTTTGTAAATAAAATTGATTGACTGGAGTCATGCCTTATCAATAAATCAATTAAAAAAACTTATAATCAATTCAAACACACCAAATGATATTTCCTCTGCCTGGTGCATTGAGACCTTTTTCAAATGACATTCTCTCTTCCCCAGTGCATTGAGATCTTTTCACAAAAAAAAAAAATCAATCAACACACCAACATTTTCAAGACGAACTACAATACTCTGATTCTTCATAATGCTTGAGGATACGTAGGCACAAAGTTGTGATACTCTGGCGAGTACAATAATAAAAAACATTTTTTGTTCCCCTTCTTGATTAAACCTTTTCTCTAAAATAACAAAAGAAATTTCTTGTAAATAAATGAAAGAAAACATTCAGTAGAAAAATAAGTAATTAGGCAAACATCTTTAGACTAGTATATTAATCCTAGAACTATTGGAGGATCTCATTGAATAAAATGGAGGTGAGAGGTTCCTTACACCTTCCCCTCACTTAATCGACTCCCGAACCCTAAGTCTTATCCTTACCTTTTAGGTTTTATCATTATTTCACTGTTCCTTAGAAACGAATACAATATGGTGGCGACTTTGTGATTTTTTCAGCCACGACAATGAGGATCGATTCCTCCTGAAGATTATGGTATTTGAGTTTAAGACGCATTGGAGAGGCTACGAAATCCAAGGTGGATGTGAAGGGTCTCCCCATAATGCAATTGTAGGTGCTCCTGCAGGGGTGATCAGTCACCATTTTCATTAAGTTTTCATTACTGATCCGACAAGAAACCGAGGATTTTGAGACACTGTGCAAGCATTTTAGTACTTTTCAAGGCAATTTTACTTCCAGTATAATAATTAAGCATTTCCATTCATTATTATATTTTACTTATATTTTTGTGATTTTACGCGTGAGATATATGTGTTTTTGTTCGACAGGTCCAGGTAGAAGAACTGAGGAACTCGGAGCGGGACAATGCGGAATTTCGGCAAGCAAAGGAGTGGGAAAACCCCGATACAGGAGCCCTGACACGTCCACCCGTGTCAGGCAGAAGAAGCTTGCAAATAAAAACAGTAGCTTGACACGACCACCCATGTCAGCTGACACAGCCACCTGTGTCAGCTGACACGGGCCGTGTCAGGCAACATCCCTAGCCGTGTCAAGGAAGAAGTGGGCATGTCACAGGAAGCAGTAGGCTGACACGGCCATCCGTGTCAGCTGACACGGGCCGTGTCAGCCCATGACCAAAATTTTCCCTTTTCATCGGGCTTTTGAATATCGGGCTTGCAGAGAGATTTTCGGACATGTCCACCTGTTGCTTGGAATTTTCATTATAAAAGAGGACCTTCTACCTAAGAAAAGATCATCTTGGAACGAGGCAAAACACAATATTGTCAAGCAATCAAGTATTACAGAGAGCAAGGAGTTCGGAGAGCTGAAGGTTTTCATGAGCGGAAACGATTGAAGACCGAAGTCATCCAAATACTTGTAATGTGTAATTTTTATCTTGCATTTATTTTGAACAATATGAGTAGCTAAACCCCCCAATGCTAGGGGGTGTCCCTGATTTATAATTGTAACAAATTTGAGTATACTTTTGCATTTACAATATTATTCTTACGGTAACCTTTTGATGTGTTTAATGCTTTCTCTTTCGGACCAATCGAGATTATTTTGTGGTTATCAATTAGGCTGGACCGCCATTGATAAGGTTTTCATAAAGTTACTCTGCAGTAGATATCACCTAGGACTAGGGATACCCTGTGTGAACCAGAGTGTTCTTGATATAATAAAGCTTAATTTCACCCTAATTGCCTATGGACATAGAAATTAGGGTAGATTGATTAAAAGTTTTCTCACCAAGGACTTGGGAGAAAATATCCTTGAGAACTGGTCGTAATTGATATTTGTTGATGCAATAAGTGACTCAGAGTTGTTACAGGGATAAATCATACACCTTCCCTGGTATTGTTCATCTTACCCTGCAAACCCTTATTTTCATTCTTATTTGCCTTCGCCTTTATATTTCTACATCTAAAAACCAAATTCATACTTTTTATTTAATTAAATAATAATTTGAACTCGATATTGACGTGCATTCCTTGAGATCGACATTTGGGGATTGCCCCATTATTACTATAATAGGAAAAATAGTACACTTACTATTTTTCCGATCAAGGGACCAAGAGGAATTGCAAACTGACAGACCAAACGTCTTTCCCTTCTCAAACTGATATCATTAGCTTAACGCGTCCACATGGACGAGGTGTCATACCGTTGAATTCCTACATGTTTGAACCTTCACATGATGATAAACTTCCTCTTTCTAGCCCCATTTTCTCAAACAGTTCAGAATACATGATATCACACAAGTAACCACCACCGATTAAAATCTAGAAGACATCAAACTACCCAATTGTAGTTGTAATCACCAAAGGGAAGATTTTGTTTGGAGTTTATCCCACCTTTCTCAAGTCTCAAAAACTTAATATAGGTCAGTCAGGGGTTTTCATCAACACACTTCCATCCGTTTTATAGACGACCAACATCTCGACCATCTTTCTCTTCATGGTTCCATTGGAGGGGAGATTTGCTTGGGATGCTCCTCTAGTAATGGCAATGATATACTGACCCTTCCCCTTGTTGGCCTCTTTATCTTCGTCACTGGTCCTAACATCGACAACTTTTAAGGGAGACTTACCCTGGGTGACTCTTCCTTTTCTCTTTTTAATCATTTCACATATTCAGATAACCAGCCTCTCTTGATCAACCATTCAATAACATCCTTCAGCTGGATGCAATCGTAGGTGTTATGACCATGCTCCTTTTAGAACTCTGTGTTAGCATAGTTTTTGTAGATCTTAGCCCGTGATGCATTGAATGACATTTATTTGTCGTATCAGCCCTACATTCCCCGATCAAACTCATCCTTCCACTACTGGGGATCATTTCCTATCAAATGAATAGAGTTGGCGTCGATGGTAGCGAGATTGTCAAATTGGATATTCAGTTTTTCTTCAAAGATCATGTAAGATTGATTCATTCTCAACATTTCCTATGTGCTCCGCACAACTTTCCTTCCTAGCTTCAATCTGAAGGGATAATCCCGTAGGAGGCCATTCTCGAATATCCAACACTAAAGGCCTTCTTCGACTTCCTTCACCTCAACGGTTACTTGTATAAATCGGTCGATGTAAGATTGTAGACTCTCTTTCTTCCCTTGAACGATCCCACTCAAAGTAGCTATTGTCACTGGATGCCTTTTCTGGACGATAGCCATGAATCTTTTACAGAAGTTCGTCCAAGATTTAATTCTCCCGTTCGGTAGACCGTTGAACCATATCATGGCCATCTCAACAGGTGTTAGAGAGAACAATTTGCACTTTGAGGCTTCATCAGTACTAAATTAATTTAACCGATCATTGATGAGTTGCACGCGCTTGTACGAATCTTCCTTTCCGTTATATTCGGTCATCTTGGGAGGTTTCTCTATGGATTTTGGTATTTTATTGTCCAAATGCGGGCGCACATGGGATGCTTCTGCTAGCTCTTCGGTTGATGATTTTTTACCTAGTCCGGGGGAGGAGTATGGCTGCCTCGATCTCTATCGAGGCTTTGGGTATGAATTTGGTGCTTATTTCTCCTCTATTTATTCTTTGACTTTGGAGCTTTGAATTTTCTGGATGTGATCGGTTCAAGAGCGAGCGACGACTTGACTTCTCCTGGGCATAACCTCTTGAGCAGTGTCTCTTTGTGGAGGGGCATTGTGTCGGCTTTCCTCAAGAGAAAGCAACCTTTCTTCTATTGCCAATGAATTCTACTTCCAAACAATATTGTACATGTTGTTCAACAATTATTTGGCTCATTGAAGCCCAAGGTTAGCTCGCAACAGTTAGAAATCGGGTAAGGCCTCAGGTTGTGAAATTGGCGGTGAAATCTGAGGTCTAATCAGAGGCACTTGGACAGATCCAACTATCTGATGAACTTGAAGCAGATATGGATGTAATGAAATAATATCTATACCATCTTTTCCTATATAATTTTGGATAAAGCTATCACCCATTATATCAAATAATTCTTTGATATTTTTAGGTGTGTTATAAGACTGTGATTTATATCCATAAATATAGGATTTTTTCTTATCCACATAATTTATATATTGATAGGAGAAAAGATCATATCCATATTGTTTTTTTATTTTTTTTTCATTTTTACTAAGTCGACTTCTGCTCCGTTTTCTAATTCTACGAAGTCCACTTGTTCTTTTTTGGAAAAAATGAATAGGGTTTTTTGAGATGAACCATATTCATCTAAATCCTTATTTTGAGCCACCCGCTGTTATAATACTGAATTTACAACACTTTGCAGAGGATGTGCAATTGGTTGATTGATCACTACTTGAGCTATGGTAGGGAAAACGACTTCTTGTGCTGCGACGAAGCAAGTAGCTTTGGATCCAGCCATTATTGAAAAATGTAGAAAGAAGAGATCTGAAAATTCAGGAAATCAAAGTTTGTATGCCACTTGATTGGAATGAATGAATGTGACAAATATTTGTATTCAATTTTGAGAGCTCTTGATATGGTGAACTGTAAAGGTTTCAAACTGACGAATCAAAGAATGGATGTGAGATCATGGAAAACGCGAGAATCAGAAGTTGATTCCTATAGACGGCACCAATATTTCATACTGCAACCAGAAATGGAGTAAGAATCAGTGATAATAGTGAATCAGAGCTTCCGATACAGTAGAGAGGGGGTTGACTGTAAGGTTTGCACTCCAACGCTCAAATCTGTATGTGAGGGAGAAAAATGAATTGAAATTGAATTTTAAATTGTGTATCTGAAATGACGAGTTTTTTATATATATAGTGGAAATGGAATACCAACCTGCTATTTTTTAAGCGTGAGTCACATATAGTTGTTGGATGTATCTGGAGTTCAGATCCTTTGTATTGATCTGTAGAGTAACTCTTGTGTGATGAGAAGATTATGAAAGAATTACAAGTCATTTATATACACTCTAGTCACTTGTTATTTCAAGTGCAATGATCTTTCAGATTATTACAGAATAAATGTGATGTGTTGGCATAAATTCATCCCGAGATAGACAATGTCACTTATGTAACTTGAATATGCTCAATGATGCTCAAGACAAGAGATGCATGTCAATAAAGAAAATCAAAATTTGACAAAAACATAGAAAGACACTGCAAATTCTATAGAATACACAGGTATACCATTGACGAGTGTCAGTGATTAAAATGCCATACAATAAATTTGATATAAGAAGGTCATTTATAGAAGTATGTGGAAAAGAGTACAATCAAATTTTAATGAACCATACAAATGTGCTAAACACGACCTTCATGATTGATGAACTTAATATCTACTACGAGTTTATGCCCTTTGGATTAAAAATTAACACTACTTATTAGTTTGTTTTTACTATTTCATATAATTCAAACATCATCAATGATTGTCATCCAAAAATATTAATTGTTGATATATTATACTATTTTATAATATTATTATTAAAAAATTATAATTTATAATTGGGATATCCAAAAACCAATTTAAATTGACCATTGTTAGGTTCACACCAATTTACTATACCGTATGCAAACTACACCGTATATGTCCAATTATTTTAGTGTTGTATAACTCAAAGTGAAATAAAAAATTATTAAAAATATTAATGAGTATGTGTTAATGTATAAACTACAAGGTGTAAAATATAGTATCATAGAAATATTTCTCATCTAAAATAAACTGCATTAAATTATATCATATCATATTTTTTAATTAGGATTGATTTTTTAAATTATTAATCATCTAATATTAATATTGAATCATATGTAACTTTATCTCTGTATCAAATCAATTTTTGCCCTAAAAGCAATCTAAATTAGTTTTAATTATTAGTCATCTAATATTGAATCATATAGAATTTTATCTCTGAATGTATTACGAATGAGTTATTTTTATATATTTTGTTCATGTGAATTTATGTCATATATTTATTCCTTTCTCTCGTCACCTTACAAGTAAATAATAATTTATTAAATTTATTAATGTTGTCATGATAAATATGGATAAAAAAGTAAATAGAAATATTTTCCATCTAATTCTTTTATGGATAAAGAGCTAGAATCAACATTTTAATTTTTTAAATATATATATATATATATATATATATATATATATATATTATATATATATATATATTATATATATATATATATATATATATATATATATATATATATATATATATATATATAATATATATATATATATATATAATATATATATATATATATATATATATATATATATATATATATATATATATATATATATATATATATCATTTTGAAAGTCTATTTTTTAATTAAAATATAGTTAAATTGATTGTGCTTAATTTTAAAACATATTTTTAGTAAAACTTTTAAAAATAATTTTATTTTAACATTAAGATATCATCACCAAATATCATAGATAATTATTCATACTACATTAATTATTTATACATAGAGATAAATATATAATTTCGTTAAAAATAAAATTGAGAAAATTATATAAATAAAAAATTAAGAAAATTATTAAATACTTTTTTTTTAAAAAATTAAATAGCATAAAGGATAAAACAAATGATGTATAATTTTAAAAAATAAATAAATTGCATTTATTACACTATAAACTAATATGCCGCCCCCACAATTTAAAATCTCTGGCTCCGTCCCTGATCATAGGAGAATGCAAAACTCAGTAAAGACATGTATTAATGATATTGTGAGACTTATGGATTTGTTCCTTAGCTTGATTTCATTTATTTTTATGTTGTATGCATACACTATTAGATCGAGTTTTGGCCTCATTTGTCACGACACATTACATGAGACTCATACATTAGATTAATTCATTAAATGAAACATTGTCTAATAGATTCTTTCACTTTGTGTTATCCCTTAATAATTTTTTTTGTTTTTCCACATTCTTAACGACATGAAACACCATTATTTTATTACCTTCACTAATGTTTACTTTAAAACTTCTTATATGAAAATCATTATGATTAATACAATCTCTTTCGAATCGATACTCTTTATTATTACTTGCTACTAGCTTGGCCATGTATACTTGTACGTACAAAATAGCCATCACCTAACATGGTGAAAAGGAGAGCCACCATCAGTTGACAACGACCATGAGGCCATACTAGAGGATTTGATTGATATGGAATAATTGCATCGCCATAACCAAATCTTGGATGACAATGTCCTCAATCTCTAAGAATGATAGTAAGAGACATACCCCACTAACGAGATGGAGATTCTGGACCCTTAACTTTTTTCTCAAAAAATTTGGAAGGTCCATGTGCCGATAAGCTTCAAACCCCATGCGCTGACAAAGTTTGATGGAAGGAGCAACCCCAAGAGCATGTTGCCTCCATTAACGCTTAGATGACCATCATATGCCACCTAAGACTCCTTGAAGTGCAGACTCTTCTCTAACACATTCAGGGAGACCTCATTAAGGTGGTACATGAACTTCCAATATTGCTAGTTACTAATTATCAATAGATGGTGAGGAAGTTAGTCCACCAATTCTTAGCAAGCAAACACAAGAAGGTATCCACCACCATCATGTTTAACGTCACTCAGGGGTCATTAGAGTCTTTGAGGGAATACCTCGCCCGTTTTAATGAGGCGTCCATTAAATCCGTACAACCAAATATGAAAATGTTTATAGGGGTATTCCAAAATGAATTGAGAGCATGAAATTTCAATGAATCCCTCCCTCGTCTAGAATCCAACATCTTCCATGATCGAAATCATGGCACAAGCCGAACGTTACATCATATGCGAGGTGAGTAACACATAAAAAAAGGCTAAAATTTTAAGGAACGAGAATCTAACGTTTCTCACACGTCACAACATCAACACATAAGTCACCCCACCTCGCCTGTGAGACACAAGGTGACTTTCAAGCACAATGGAAAAACCACAAAGATTATCACATAGTTGAACACTTATCGTGAACATATATGGTGTGAAGTCTTCCATGCGTATGGTATTCCTCCTCCGCCAACCCCAAGTCTGGCACTATGAGACCTAAATCTATTCTGTGGTGAAAATATCATATGTTTAAGGTCTTCACACAAAGGACTACTACCATATGAAGAAGGAGATCAACCGATTCATTCAAGAGGGTCATATAAAGAAGTGTGTTCAAGACGATCATTGCCAATCATTAGGCAAGTCCATACCGATAACGTGCGATCCTCTCTGAGTCCAAAGTCAAGAAAGGGCTAAGGTCTAGATAGGAAAGATGAGGACAAACCACTTTTCCACACTATCAATATTATAGAATAAGGGTTCACTGGAGTAAGGAGACTAACTCCTCTCGCGGGAGATATGCCTCCCAAATTATGAAAGTGAAGGGCTCGCCCGCCAGCCCCAACTCAGAATCTAGAAGAGCTTCATAAGCCTAAATCACTTTCTCTAAGAAGGACACAATTGGATGATAAGTTCCAAAATTACATAAAATACGTAGGCATCTATTAACTTATTTTATAAGCAATCAATAGAAAAACCCTAAATTTATCTATGAAAAGTGATAAAACACCTGTTTGGACTTTTCACTTTCACATTGATCAAAAACTGGTGAAAAGGATTTAAAAACCACCAAGAAACACATAAAGACCTTTTCAAGACCAATTTCCTACAAGCAAGGATCGTTAGGCCACATTCATGGGGGAAATGGGTGAGAAAAAGCGAGAGATAACTTCAAGGCAAAGTAACTTGATGGTGAAGGAAAAGTTTGTGCACTAAGCGAATATGGGTGGTGTACCTTGCGAGCTAGGGTGGCTAGGGCTAGTTGAAGGATCAGATGGCATTTCTTAATAGAGAAGAAAGCATGCGCGCTACACGAAGGTGGGTGGTGCGCCTAGCGGGCCTACCTTTCTCAAGCTTATAAATAGGAGGTCCAATTTTAGCTCTAACCGATTTTCAGTGGACTCGAGGGAGTATATATAGGTAGTAAGTTAACCTTGGTCTCAACAAGAGAATATGAGATGGGGATTAAAGGTGGAAGCACTGCTCGAGAGATTGCTACATATGGCCTTCCAAGTTTTCCCTCTCAGGATTCCCTGTACAACTACGATGAGTGAGCGTAGCTAGAAATCTCTTTGTTTGGGATAGACGTAGTCATTATATGCCCATGTTTAATTACAATCATGGAGTTTTATGAAATTCTACTTAAGTTTTAATATTGATGATTCTTCGTTCTTAATTCTTTTTTTTGGATAAGCTACCTAAATTTTGTTTTCATGGTACGACTTGACATACGAGAGGTGTTGGTTATTATTAGATCTAATTCTCCATCTATTGGATGTTAATGCCTATAGATAAGGTTATGTTTAGCATCTGCAAAATACTGATAATTGATAATCAATATATTTATATCATTGTTTAATCTTAATGTTGTTATATTTAATAGTGTGAGAGATTTCCTATTAGGTAATACAACTGATCTCACGTCATTGAGTAAGAGATGAGATACGATGAGAGCAACAAGCAGTAATATTAATAGCTAAGTATATGAGCATATTATTGACCAATGGTTATGCATGAGTATAAACAATGAAGAAATCTACCCATAACAAGTTTTCTCAATGTAAACATTGAAATCTCCATTTCTTTTCTATCATTTACCTTTTTGCAACCAAAAAACTATAAACCTTTGCTTAGAATCATAAAAACTATTGAATCTATCTTTAAGCACAACCAGTCTCTATGGATACGATAATATTGCACTTGTTATTTACGCTGCAACAAAATGGTGTCATTGTCGTGGACCGATGTTACTTTTTATTGACATCACAACAGGTTTTATAATTTTAAGTTTTATATTCATATGTATGAATATTTGTTTATTTTGTTTATAATCAATAACCTACTAATAATGTTAGCTAGTCTTTTCTGTTTATGCGAGGAAAAGATCCAACTGAACCACTTCTGTTTGATCCTGAAACTGAGATAACCACACAAAAGATCAGAAAAGAAAAGTTGAAAGCTAGATTGCTATCTCTAGAAGAGTGTTATGTTCCAAAGCAAGAAAACATGGGTGACGCGTATAAAAATCATAACAATAATAGCAACAATGGAAACCACACTGGTGGCAAGTGTAATCATAATACCATTATTGGTGGTGAAAATAATTAGGGACATTGAGATAGGGCCAACTGCGGAAATATTGTATATGGCAGTCAAAACTTGCAGGAAACCAGTGGGAACCATTAAATATGTACTGATCAATGTTGACAATCTTGTGCAACTTCTACATGCTCAAAGTTATTTTCTCCACTCACTTAAAGGTATAAAACCCTACTTATTTTCCACGCCCTTTAATTTTTAATCAATAGTGATTATTAGGGAGTTAGACGAGAGGGGTAACATGATAGAACCTTCAAACCATGAAAAATACATGGAGTTATTAAACCATTGTCTTAGGAATGTGAGGCGACAAAATGGGACCGTCGACTATAACTTAATAGAACTAGGCTTATTTGGCAGCAATGATAGTAGTACTGACTCTTCTTGCAATAATGATATTGACTCTCTTTTTTCTTGTTCTTTCTTAGGAAATCTAGAGTTGTCAATGCCGACCAACACATCCAAACGCTCAAGGTGGAAGAGTTACAAACTCATTTTAGTTTAGAGAAGAGGGTAGCCTCTTTTATAAAAACACATAAGCCTATCTAAAATGAGCGACAATGGCGAAGTCATCCTAGAACCCTGTTCTATAGAGGAACAAGCTAACATGAACGCCCTACCTAATTCTCTATATGCCTACTTATACATGTATCTACTGGTCATCCAAGACCTTGGGGTGTTAACCCCATTTACTCTATTTGAGTCAGAGGTTCTCGCAATCATAAACGCCGTCCCTCCCAAATAACTCTAAATGGGTGGGCCTTTATTAGGGTCTTTAAAATAATTTATCGGCGACTAGACACCAAACCCTGCCATATGCATTTTCTTTTCCTTCTATGGAACAAAGACAAGATTGAAGGGAGGTTGGGTGACCATGTGTGCCTTGCCTGGAAGAATCTTGTTCACCCTCATTTCGATCACTATAAGAACTAGAATGATAGGTTAACGAGGATGAGGGGGCGAGATGGTGATTCCATGGTTACCACTAGAGAAGATGGTGTATACAACTTCCCTTTTATTAGACGGAGGACCCAATATCTATAAATATATTTGACTATGAGTACCTCACCATTACAAAGAGGGAGGTGGTGAACCTCCTCAACGAATTACCCATCATGAGTTCTAGAGAGATTATAGAACTTTATTAGGGAGAGGATAGAAAGATTGACAAATATTTACATAAGTTAATCTTTCTAGGCATTTCCTTAATAAGGTCTTATAATCGTTTGAGAAAATAAGAAAATGGTAGTGTGTTTTAAAATGAAATAAAGTCCTTCTTTTATAGAATCAGAAGCTAGGTCGAATAGGTAATGAATACCACTCACTAGACGCACCAACAATTGTAAAGAGACCCCCCACGCCTCTCACATGTACTAAGGTCCTTAATCGGTTGGCTTTCCTAACACAAAACTATCACTAGAAGCACTTAATGTTGCATGTCCTAGTGTCATTGGCGCTTGAGGGACTCACCCCCATGCTCTACTTTAGATAATACTAAAAAATATACATTCGGTGACACAATATTACAATGACCATTTTCCACCGTCGTCATATCACATTTTGTACGCGCGTGTTTTTTTATTTTACTAAGAAACGTTTCATCACATTTCCTTCAAAAAACCATGGTCATAGAGTTTGGATGACAAGCTTCGAGTCCCAACTTTAACATTTTTCTTTTTTTAAAATAAAAAATAGCATGCGCCCTTTCACATTTATTGTCATTTAAAAATTGAAAGCATAACAACTATGATTGTTTAGTTCAACCATGGTCGTATGTTCCATATTTCACTACGGTTGAAGCTAGCAACCGTTGTGAAATGTTTTCCCACAAAATTAAAACATAACAGGTACTTCATTTTGTTCATAACACACAAGGGTATCCTTGCGAACGAGACGACAACGATAGAGAAACCTTCACCATCTTCATTCATTTCTGGAAAAAAATATCATTTATGGAAAGGAAATCATTATCCTCTTAGAATTACGGTATGTTACCAATTTGTCTCTCTGACGCTTTTGAATGTATATGTTCTTCCTAAGGGTCATTTACAATTATCTCTCTCTGATGCTTTTGAATGTTAATGTTCTTCGCTAGGATGTTATGTGTATTGACATTGCTAAATGTATTATTCATGTTTCCATATTCATGTTTTATTTAGATTTTGTGAATATGCTTTAGGTTTTTGTGTTGAATATGTTTATGTTTTATTCAGACATTGTGACGCTTCTGAATATGTTTATGTTTTGGTGTTGCCATGTTCATGTTTTATTCAGACATTGTCATATGCATATAATCATATTAAGATGTTATGCGTGTACAATTAGGTTACCATTCACATTATGATTTTGATATAAATTTTAGAATTTGTTATGGATCGTAGTTGAGTGAAAGCTGGTAGATTAGGTCCGATGTATGAGAAATGAGTTCTTGAATTCCTTGAATTTGCTAAAAAAATGTTCTTGACAATAATGGTATCTTTTATTGTCCTTGTGTTGTTTGCGGGAATATCAAAAAACGGTCAAAGAAAGAAATATTACATTATCTATGTTGTGATGGAATATGTCAAAATTATACAACATGGATGTGGCCTGGAGAGGTGGATAATAATCAAAATGCAACGTCACAAATGGATGAAAAAGATGATGATATGGATGATCGAATAAAAGATATATTTGTGATATTGGAGAAGTGTCTTATATGAAAGCACATGTTTATGATACTTTATGTATCGACAAAGATGTGCTTTTATATAAGGGGTGTACCAATCTTACACGATTGTCTGTGTTGTTAAAATTGTTTAATCTAAAGGCAAAAGATAGATGGTTGGATAAAAGTTTCACAGATTTGCTTGATTTGATGAAACAAATGCTACCATAAGATAACAATTTTCTGGATCGATGTTATGAGGCCAAGAAGATGTTATGTCCAATGAGTTTGGAGTATGTAAAAATACATGCATGCCATAATGATTGCATATTATATAGGAAAGAATATGAAAATTTGGATCAATGTCCAGAATATGGTAAGTCGCGCTACAAGTTGAAGAACAACAATGGTGATGATAATGACAATGTTCGTAAGAAGCGTCCTCTATAAAAGTGTTATGGTACTTGCCAATAATTTCGAGGTTAAAGAGAATTTTTCCTAATGCGAATGACATAAAGAATATTAGATGGCATGAAGATGAAAGAAAATGTGATGGAAACATTCGCCATGTAGCTGATTCTTTGCAATGGAAGAAAATTGATTCATTGTTTCCGGATTTTGGCCTTGAGCCAAGAAACCTTAGGCTTGGGTTTTCCACATATGGATTGACCCCTTTACTAATCTGAGCACTAACCATTCTCCGTAGCTTATTCTTCTCATGATTTGTAACCTATCTCCTTGGTTGTGCATGAAGCGCAAGTATATGATGTTAAATATGATGGTTTATGGACCAAGACAACCTGAAAACAACATAGATGTTTTATCTAATTCCATTGATTGAGGATTGAAAACTTTTGTGGGATAAAGGTGTTGACATTTATGATGCATATTTTGGTGAAAAGTTTAAGATGCATGCAATGTTATTTTTCACAATCGAAGACTTTCCTGCATATGGTAATTTTGCTAGATATAGTGTCAAAAGACATAAAGCGTGTCCTACATGTGAATATGATACCTGTTTTCAACAGCTTGAGTTTTGAAAAAAGGCCCTTTACCTTGGGCATCAAAAATTTCTAAAACCCAATCATCCTTATCGTAGATTGTGAAAGACTTTCAACGAAGAACGAGAGTTTGAAAGTTCTCCTAAACCTTTAACTGGCGATTAAGTTTATCAACGACAAGAGCACCGTAATGTTGTATTTGGAAAGAAAAATAACGGTCCCGTTGAGATAAATATTTGGAAAAAAGAGATCGATGTTCTTTGATCTTCCATATTGGTTTAGACTTGATGTAAGACATTGTCTTGATGTGATGCATGTGGAGAAAAATGTGTGTGATAGTTTGATAGGAACACTTTTAAATATTCCAGGAAAGACTAAAGATAATAACAATTCCCATTTAGATATGGTGGAGATGAGTATACGACAACATTTGGCTCCAGAAGATAGAGAAAAAAGATCGTATTTGCCTCTGACATGTTACACTCTATCTAAAAAGGAAAAGAAAAGTTTTTGCGAGTGTTTGCATGATATAAGAGTTCCCCAAGGTTACTCTTCAAACATCAAGAAACTTTTATCAATGAAATATCTCAAGTTAATTGGCTTAAAATCTCATGATTGTCGTGTCTTGATGCAACAACTTCTATCAGTGGCTATCTGTGACATCCTTCTAAAAAATGTAAGAGTAACTATAACCAGATTGTGCTTATTCTTCAATTCTATATGTAATAAAGTTCTTGCTTTAAAAAAATTAGATGAATTAGAAGATGAGACTGCAATAATATTGTGTTAATTGAAGATTATTTTCTCTATCATTTTTTGACATTATGGTTCACTTACTTGTTCATCTAGTCAGAGAAATCATATATTATGGTCTAATTTATTTAAGGTGGATGTATCCTATAGATAAATACATGAAGATATTTAAAGGATATACGAATAATCATCACCGACCAGAAGCTTTGATCGTTGAAAGGTATATCACAGAAGAGGCTCTTGAGTTTTATTCAAATTATCTATTGGAAACAGAGTCTATTGGAATTCTAAAGTCTTGTCATGCTAACCGATTTGAAGGTAGAGGTACTCAAGGTTTAAATGTTAAGTCAATGGGTCGTGATGTAGTACTTCAAACATATTTTTATATATTGAATAATCTTAGTGTAGTTGAACCTTACATGGCTACTCACAAAGAAGTTATAAAGAAAAAATATCCTCGAATGAATGACAAGTTATTGTTGACACAGCATAACAAGGAATTCATAAGTTGGTTTGATATGAGGATTTCTAATGATTATTATGCATCCGAGATAATTAAATGGTTATTGTACATGCCAAATTTTACTCTGATAACTTGGACGACATGCAAGATTTCTAATTATTCATTTTATATAAAAGCAAAAGATGATTGTAGTACAATGCAAAATAGTAAGGTTATGGTTGAGACCGAATCCGTGTATTTCTCTAGTTAGAAAGATCATAATCATATTTTTACAACTACCGCATTCTATGATTTCATTGAGGAGATTTTGGAGATTGATTATGTTACTTTTAAAGTGCCTTTATTTAAATGCATGTGGATTCCCAATAATAATGATGTACAAACGGATGAGTTATGATTCACACGGGTTGACCTTGGCAAGACAACTTATAACACCGAATCGTTCATCATGGCTACTCAGGCAAAACAAGTTTTTTATGTGACAGACCCTGCATAATTTTTGAGGAGATGATCAATTGTTCTCAAAGGAAAACACATTCCTCCTAGTGATGATGAAATTTTTTATATTCATTTCACTCCCTCTTATGCAACTTAAGCTCCTAATTCATATGAAGTAGTTGATAAAGATTATGTACATGTTATTCGTAATGATCATCAAGAAGACATATGAGAAAATAAAAAGTAAGTATTTTATATTCCTCATTCATAATTTATTGTATGTTATAATTACTACTGATTTTATTTTTAAAACTATTATTATTTGAAATTATAGGTGTTTAAAGTCAAGACATCAAGACAACAACATACTATTATTTGTTGTAATGATGTGTACATTGTAGGTTGTTTTGTGCCATTTTGGTTTTGATGTAATATACAATTTTTGGTTCCTAATGGAATTGTGTCATTGATTTAATACAATTTTTGGTCTAATTCAATTTAAAAATGGTTGTATTATTGTTTCTAGTTTGATATGATTAAGAAATATTCAGGTTAAAAATTTGGGAATACTATGAAATTGAAATATATATATATATATATATATATATATATATATATATATATATATATATATATAAAACAAATTATATCACAATGGTTTTTAACCTAACCGTCATTATAAGTATAATGCGCTATCCAAAATAATAAAAGGCAAAAATGACGAGGCTGAGATTCGAATCAAGGACCTATAAATTATTTTACAATAGTCGGTTGAACAAACAGTTGTTATAAGTAGTGAGCTACCTAACTTATAACCACGGTCTGTCGCCCGTTGTGGAAACCACTATACATACAACCACGCGCTGCCTAACAACGAACGTGCAACAATCATTATATATGTTTTGCAACCGTCATTATATGTGTTTTTCGTAGTAGTGAGAGACTCCCCCCTAGTGCAGTATGAGGAACTCGTTTGGGGTTAATTAAAGCTGGAGAGCCAAAGATCACAAAACACTTCATTAATCACTTAGGCCTTTTCAAGGCCTCGTGTTTGAGGGGCCGTGGTAAATATATTTTAATAGAAACAATCCATACCATTAGATTTGTGAAATAATTAAAATATTACAAGTATATAATGAATTTTATAAGTATAAATTTTAATAATAATGATTATAACTTGTGATTCTTAATGAATGCATGTAAGAGTAATTATTTTTTATCATCAACGTGATTGTTGTTGAAGGCGATGATATATGGCAGGTTAAGATTATCAGAGTAGTTGTTAGAGTATTAGTCAATGGTAGTGACTGGTAATTCAATTTGTGATGGTAGTCAGAATGGTTATTGATTATGGTGAATGTACTTGTTGGCAATAGTCGTATTGGTGGTTTGTTATGACGAGAGTGGTGGTTGGTGGTGGTCCAATTAAAAACTACAGGTGAAAAAAGAGGTGATATGAGGTGATGGTATGAAGTGTTAGTGGTGGTCTGTTGTGAAAGTAATGGTCATCAGAAACTGACGTATTGATGGTTGATAGTTGTTAAAATAATTGTCAGATTAATGACTAGAGTGGTGGTCGTGGTGGTTGGTGGTGGTCATAATAGTTGTTGGAGTAGTTCATGTATGAAAATTATTTTATTGTTTGAAATTTTATAACTCAAAATTAATATTGATTTTATTCTTGGAAAATTATATAACTCAATATAATTTGGTTTTAGATTTTAAAATTTTCAAAAAAAAAACTAAAAATCAACTCGAACGAGACTTAAGGTTAACTAACTAGTAGCAAATCCGACCCTTCACAAGTGCAGGAAATGCTACAACATTGTACCCCAAATTTTGGGGGGCCTAATTCTTTTTTATCATTGGACAAAAGTTTTTTTAAAAAACACAAAACATCAAAAATACACATTTTGGGTGCTGTTCAAAAACGAAAGACGAGCTCTTCTCCCTCGATCTTTCGTTCGCTCTTTGTTGTAAAGAGTTTTTGAGCAATTTAAGCGTTATAATTGGTTAACACGGGTGTGTAACCCGTTACAGGTGTCAAAATAAGTCAAATAAGCGGAAGAAAAATGCTTATGGAGTTGGTGTAACCAGTTACGCATTTGCAATAAATGGTTATTAATGTTAGCTAATTTCAGTTGTAACCGATTACAAATTTTGTGTAATCAGTTACAAGTCCGAATTTTTGAATTTTTATATTACTTGACTTGTTATTTGGTATCCCAATCACTTGTATACATGCCTTGGAGGCATCCTCATCAATGTTAATGATAAATAATAAAAATATTCTCACCCTTAATCAATTTCTCTCTCTCTCTCTCAATTCCTCTTTCCCTTTCCACATTCTAATTTCTCCATTATTCACTAATCTTGTGATTCCAAGTTCTAACATTTGGTATTAGATCCTCGTTATGATCCACAAACACCGAGTGTGCAACATGAATTATGTCTACATTGAAAGAATCCCTACAAACCTACCCATCCTTGCTGCGAAGAATTATGATAAATGGTGCAAAAAAATGAAAGTATTATTTTGGTAGCAACATATTATTGAAGTGATCAAGAACGAGGTGAATCCTCTTGTTGAAGGTGAGACGAATGCATAACGAGTAATGCCTAAAGAAGAGAAGAAAAAAGAGTTCAAGGAGTTATTTTTATCCATCAATGTGTGAATGGTGATAACTTTGAGAAAGTTGGTGATTGCGACTCATTAAAGATAGCGTGGGAAATATTAGAGAAGGCATACGCATGAGATGACAAGAGAAAGATGGTGAGGTTAAAAACTCACAAATGTCAACTTGAATTGATTCAAATGGAGGAAAAGGAGACGATCAATGATTTTACAACATGAATCACTCGATTAGTTAATCAAGTGAAGGCATGTGGAGAAACATGTAAGAACAAGTTTGGTTCTATATCTACATACCTTTATGTTTTGATGATAGCAAAGTGGAGAAGAACAATTTTATGCACTAACTGTTTTGTTAAGTGTGCATAAACTCAAAGATCATGTAGCGTTAAATTCATGACCATCAAGCTATGGATAAGCTAGACGTCAATAAAACCATAGTCGTCACCGCGCTTTTATTGTTTCCAAGGGAAAAGGGAAAAGTACGAACAAAACCAAAAAATAAGAAGTTTTCAAATCAAAACTAATAAAATGCCAGAGATTACAGGTAAGGGGGTTGGTTACACAGAGGGAAGGTGTTAGCACCCAAAGTGTCCTAGGTACTCCTAGGGAGCCCTTTCTTGTGTGCATATGTGTTTTTGTACAAAATGATGTTTGTAATAAATAGAATGGGGGGATGAGAAAAAAATTCATTAATTATATTTTGGTGTTTGACAAGACCTTCGGACTTGTGCCTACGTACCAACATAAAATGAGGGATCAAAACCTCGTAGTTCGTGGTATCAATTTCAAAGTGAGTGAATTGCTTTTAACAAAATTTTAAGTTTAACAAAGGCACAAAGGGCCTAAAAATGGTTTGGATGGGTGTTAGTTCTTTTTGGCTTTTGAAATTTTAAGTCAAGTATAATTAAGTTCATTTACAAGTTTGATTAATAAAGTGAGTTTAAAAATTCAATGGCATAAGGCCAAAGTTTCTAATTTGCAATATGGTCAAAGTTTAGAAATCATAAGCAAAGAAGATTTTAAAAGGAGGGAGAGATTTTTGAAATTAAAGAAATGGGGAGGAGATGAAGAGACTAATCCTAAGCAAAAATTTAAAAGTTGAGAGTTGAAAAGATCTGACCAATGGGCTGCAATCCAATAAACAAGAATGTCATATAGAAACCCAAACTTCCCTTGGACTTTAGAATCAATCAATATCAATATACAAATAGCAATATGAAGAGCAAGGCATCAAATAAAGATAGCCATATCCAAGCTTAGCAACTCCATGATCTTCTTCATGATTCCCCATGTATCAGATGACTTCAAAGAGGAGCATTAAACACAGGTTCAAAATAACAGCTTCAATATGATCATGTTGCAGATGAACTCAAATGGATCTTCAATAATTGTATCAGATGAAAGTTCACTTCACAAGCACTTGGTTTCATGAAAGTTGGCATTGGCCAAGTCCTTTGCATAGGGAGTGTTGCCTAAGTCTAAGTCCAATGTCTCAGATCAATCCAACAGTCCACACAAAATGTTTTTTAGGGTTTTTGTTCTTACTATATTCATTAAGGTCAAAAGACCACAAATACAAAGTATATACAAACACAACATATTCACAAAGCATGGCTCAAGTAAGCAAAGTGAAAATGGCATTAAAGTAAACAAATTGAATGGTATCAATAATGGCAAATGAATAAAGGCTTGAAATTAAAGTGCATAAAAGTAAATGGCTTGAAATTAAATGTTAGTTGTTAATGGATTAGAAGTTAGTATTGCTTTTGCTTTGGTTTCATTTAAGTCACTCTTTGGAGAACACTCAACCCACTTATCACAAGCATGGATCCTTGAACCAAGACATATTCCAAAGGAATAAAAAAAGGCCAAGTTTCCACACAATACCATGAAAGAGGGGAGACTTACAATCTCACTTACTAGAATGCTATGCCTTTTTATGTCACAAATTTAGCGCTATGTTAAGCAATCGTAATTGGACTTATGTAGAAGTCACGACTATTTGAGGTTGGGCAATAGAAATTTTGGTGTTAATGCATGTTAGAGACATGGTATAATGGACTATACTCCTAAAACATACCACACACAAAAAGAATATGCAAAAAAGTGGACATAATCTCATCCATACTCATGTTGATTTTGCAATAAACTAACCTTAGGATCTAGAGATATCATTGGTCCATGACATGAATGAATAAAGAAGGGGAATGAGATGAAGAGGGAGGGGAAATGGAATCAACACCAATTGGTCAAAGGAGGACTTTTACCAAATTAAGATCATTCATTCATTTTGGGAGATGAAATGTCCATTTCATCAATCCCCTAAATCCAATGATCTTAACTCAACAAAGTCAAATCAACCTTGACCAAGGCCCAACAACACAAGTCAAAATTAGAAGCTCAACAATATTTATTTGGCATTTAAATAATTAAAATCAATTAAAATATGCATTAAATTAAATTATGGTTTGTCAAATTCCTAAAATCTCATCAAAACACCAAAGAAATGGCCATGAGATTTATCATAGGTCAAAAATTTCATCATTTTTGGAAACTTAAAACTATTTTTAAACAATTAAAAATATTCACAAAATTAATTAAATCATGAAAAGTATTAATAATGATCCAAAAAATAATTTTAATTCAGAAAATGAAAGAGGAAATTTTTTGAAATTTTTTGGTGAAACTCTCATATTTTTTAGATCAATATTAAAATTAATATGAAGTAATGAAAATAAAACAAATAAAACAAATAAAACGAAAATCAAATAATCAGAAAAAACGTGGACCACTTGATCTCCCTCATTAATTGAGGTGGCAGATCAAGTGGTCACAAGCGCGCAATCCACGATGGACTCTGGTCAGCACGCTGCAAACTTGGTAATCCAAACCAACGCTTATGATTAAATCATTTCAAATGGATCATGTGGCTCTGAACACGCCAACTCACCACCGGAGTTACAACTCCGGTCTCCTTCTCAGGCGAGCTTCACCGGACTGGTTCAGCCATATCCATCACCAAAATTAAAAAGAAGGACATGATTTTAAAGTAAAAATGGCACTGAGCTCGAATATGGCCTTAATTCATCCTAACTCCAAGTATATTAAGAGATACAAGGAGTTGAAATTTGAGGTGCACGATCTGAGTTGCTTCGATTTGACCTCAAAGCAACTCAATCTTGTTGCCTACATTGGTAGGACTTTAGACAACTAAAGATCCAAGAGAATTATGAAGAATTGAGTGAGAATCGAAGAGATGAAATTTTCTAAAAAATACCTTCAATGTAGGTATGGATTCAATTGTTCTTGCTTTGGCTTGTGCTTGATCTCGTTCTGAATGCTTCAATGAGTAGATTAGAATGATCAAAAGGCTTTGGATCCCTGGAGATTTGAATCTCAAAACAGTGAGATTCAAACTCAATTTCCAATGGAAATTCTTAGGTTTATCCTCTCAAATGGAAGGGTTTGGTGTTTGGGATCAAAGCTGGCGCGAAGCGGTTCTCATTTCTGATTCATAGTGTCTCTATTTATGGCTAATTCAAATGATATTTGCACCCTTAAAGTGAACTTCCAAATTTAGCAATGAGTGGTGCATGGGTGCATGGACGTGTACATGCCCATGAGATCATGTCACTTGGTCCATAATTGAGTGTACACAAGTCTGAGATCATGTTGGAATGCTAGGCAAATGTGCATGGATGTTTGAAGTTCAATCTTGCCAAATGATGATGCAATGTTCAAGCCATGCGCAGCCCATTCAAATCTTGTCCAAAATGGATGAAATTGTACTTTTTGGAAAGGTTAGATCAAGAGGAACAATTTTCATGTTGAACACTTTTTCATTTGAAGCTTGTATCATGATGAATGTTGAGGTGGAAGTTTGGAAAATTAAATATATCACAAATTTTTCTAAGTGTCAAGCCATATGTTCACTTATTCCACCTTGACTAACTTTTTATGTGAGCTTCAAATGATAAAATTTCCTTCATCAAAGTTGTATCTATCTCAAAGTACTTCAAAATGGTCACAAATTTGACCTCATTTGGATTTAATATGAAGGAGTTATGCATTTTTGAAGTTGAAGAAAATCACTTGTTCAATGGTATTGGTCCATAATGTATCCTCATATAACATGCTCATACAAGTTGAATTAGATATTCCTCAAAACATCAAAGTTGAAGTATACATATTGAATTTGATTATGAAACTTGGAAATCTTTCATCTCATAAAAATTGAGCAAGTTATGGCCTTGGGAAGTTGACCTCCAAATTAGGGTTTAGACAAAATGGCCTATAATCTTTCACCATAAAAAATGACTTTACAAGCAAAACTAGCTCTAGACCTAAACATGAAAGTTGTTTGGAATGTCATTTAGAATAACATTTCTCTTGGAATCATTTTCATATGACAAAAATTGTAGGAGATAGGGTCTAGGGAACCCCAGTTTTGATCAGATGAATTCCTCTAGTCAACCACCATCAACCAACTTGCAAGCTTGCAATTCTCTTGACTTTTTTTGGGAATCATGGGAGATAATATATGCATAAGATAATGAAATTTGAAGTATCTCTTGAAATATTTGATCAATTGGTGAAGAAGCTTGTTGAAGAAGTTACACAAGATACCCAGATGAATTAGGGTTTCCAAGGCAAACCAATTCCAAACTCTTGATGATTTCTTGATAAAAATAACATGTGGAGATCATGGGGATCCATATATGATGCCTAAAGCTATTGTTGACCATTCTTGATTGAGCTCTTGGCAATGAGGGTCTTAAACCCTAGATATTAGCTTGATAGATCAAAGGTGAGCACATGCCTTACCTACAAAAGAGTTAGCCAAATACAAAGACATATTTTTGGTATTTTGGTTAGTAAAGATGTTAAAATACAAAGTATCATAAAATCAAATGGTGCTTGGTCATCTCTCCCAATGCAAACTCAATGAATGAGGGATAAGGAGGATACCAAGATGTGATTCCAATGCCAATGCATATGATGAGATAGCATGAGGGATCTTAGGGTCAAAATTGGGGTCTTACAGATCATAACATAATCAAAATGGAAAGAGAGAATGTTTATTAAGGAAGATTCTAAACAAGGAACTTCAAATGCTATGTCTGGAGTCAACTCTGATAGTTGAAGATTCTAAAAGAAGTCAAATATGATTGTCAACTATGAAGACTGTCATACCCCAATTTTGTCCGGCCATTTGTGGTTTACCCATGAGATCTTTTTATTTCAAAGGCCCATTTGCATTAGTGTGTTCATAATCTAAAATGTGGTTTGAATCTTTTTACATTACTAATCCAAAACCTATTTTTTCTATTAGTAAGTATTAAGAGCCACGTTATTATTTCTATGATCACTATTTACTAGTCCATTTACACATCCCAAATATTTAGACCAAGTTCTAAGTTCTTCATGGGTTCCCAAATTAAATTTGCATTTTTTAGAAACATGTATGTGTCGTTTTTAAATAAAAGTTTCATATTTAGATTTTTTGTATTTAAAATAGAATTGTGTTGTTTTTTAAAGTCCCATATTTAGATTTTTGTATATAAAATAGAATTGTGTTGTTTTTAAATTAAAAGTCTCATATTCAGATTTTTGTATTTAAAATAGAATTGTGTTGTTTTTAAATTAAATCACTATACTTAGTTTCTTTGTACCTAAGTTAGAATTATGTTATTTTTTAGATTAAGTCATTATACTTAAGTTAGAAATATGTTGTTTTTAAAATTAAGTCATTATACTTAAATTAGAAAGTTGTTGTTTTTAAAATTAAGTCATTATACTTAAGTTAGAATTATGTTATTTTTTTAGATTAAGTCATTATACTTAAGTTAGAAATATGTTGTTTTTAAAATTAAGTCATTATACTTAAATTAGAAATTTGTTGTTTTTAAAATTAAGTCATTATACTTAAGTTAGAAATATGTTGTTTTTAAAATTAAGTCATTTTACTTAAGTTAGAAATATGTTGTTTTTAAAATTAAGTCATTATACTTAAGTTAGAGATATGTTGTTTTTAAAATTAAGTCATTTTACTTAAGTTAGAAATATGTTGTTTTTAAAATTAAGTCATTATACTTAAGTTAGAAATTTGTTGTTTTTAAAAGTTGAAATTGATTAGCATAAATAAATATTGAGTTAAATTTTGAAAAGCTTAAAAGATAATTACATAATTAAAATTTAATTCAATAAGTTCCAAATAATCCAAATACATTTTATCTTTAAATTTTTTTATTAAACTAAATAATTACATTTTTTTGACTAAGTAGAATTTGCTGCAAAAACAGGTTCTTAATTCTAATGACCAAGACCAAAATCAATGGACTGGTTAAGCACTCCTTTGGACCTAGGCGCAAAAACATGCTGTCTTGAAGCTTGGAGCAGCCACTTTTCCATTCCATCAAAGTCTCTTCAAACCTGTGACCTGCAAAGAGAAAATAGTTTATTTTAAAAGCACTTTTCAAAAGCACTTAGAGAGCTGAAAAACAATTAAATGAATCATTCAGTTTGAAGCTTTATCCATAAGGTTAACCTAAGCATCCAAAAAGCGCTTTTTACATTAGCTTAAAACAAGAACAGATCAAATCCCACATAATCTGGGATGAGAAAATCGAAATGAAAAAGGAGTTTTTTAAGGCTTAATCCTTTCTTCATAATAATAACAGAAGAGGGGTTAACGGGGAGATACACATCACAGTAAGAGATTTTTCAAAAGAAACTCTAAACATAACAACAAACACAGCAATAAACGCAACAAAGTTATTTTTCTTCAAAACCCAAAATCAAGAACAACATAAACACATCAAAGTTATTTTTCTTCAAAACCCAAAATCAAGAACAACCTAAACACAAACAGAGTTTTCTTTCAAAAACCATAAAGAACACAACAGTAAGAAATTTCTCAAAAACCCTAAAAACTTACGGAAAAGCAAAAGGAAGGTAGTTCACCTCACTGAAGAATCGCTCGCATTCGGAGGATCTCACCGAACCCGGAGGATCTCACCGAACCTGGAGATTTTCAGAACTTCCGATTTGGTAAACGATTCACCTCTATCTTCCTCCATGAGTTCCCTTTTTGTAGATTTTTCGGTTGAGTTTGTTTTCGTAAGATTTTATGTCGTGTAGCTCGAAATTATGAGAAGGAGAAAGAGGGAAGTGGTTCATGAAACAGAGTTAGGGAAGAGAGAGAGTGAAGCGACGGAGAAGAGCGGAGGCTCCGCCGTGAGCCGCCGCCTCCGATCGTCTCCTCCAAGAGAGAAGAAATTTAGGCTTCGTGAAAGGAGGCGCTCTGTACAGAGCCCTTTCGTTTGAGTTTGGTATGAAGAGAGAGAAATGCTTTTGAATAAATGACGTTTTATTTTCCTATTTTCTTTTTTTAACCGTGTTTGGTATTGGTGAGGTGGCGGTGACAAGTGTCACCAACCCTGGACACTTGTCACCGTTCAGAAAAAGAAGCCTCCTAGGTCAACAAGTTTGACCAGACCTTTCATGGGTTTTTCCTTTGCTCTTAGGCCCATGTTTCCTGATTGTTCACACCCCCACAGTTTAGAATAGAACAAATACTATTGTTAATATCATTTTATTTTATTTTCGAAATCATAATTATACTATTGTTAATATCATTTTATTTTATTTTCGAAATCATAATTATACTATTGTTGATATTACTTTATTTTATTTTCGAAATTATAATTATACTATTGTTGATATTATTTTATTTTATTTTCGAAATTATAATTGTACTATTGTTGATATTATTTTATTTTATTTTCAAAATTATAATTATACTATTGTTAATATTATTTTATTTTATTCTCGAAATTATAATTATACTATTGTTAATATTATTTTATTTTATTTTCGAAATTATAATTATACCATTGTTAATATTTTTTATATATATATAGTAAATATGTAATTATATTACTATTATTATTATTAAAAAATAAATACACAATTATATGGTTGTTATCATTATTAATATTTAATTATTTGGTTATATTCATTTTTTTGTTACTACTTATTATTTAATTAAAATAAAATAATTAGTTAAACATCCAATTAATTAATTGACTATAGAATCACAAATGACCTTCATAATTTAGATGTTTATTTATCTTAAGGAGTGTATGTGCATGATTATTCTTTATCTATTTGTTTATATTGAACCTTGAGTGTACACAAAATGATATATTATAATTGTGACAAAATCACGTCGCTTTCATCGATTTTAAAATAATCCGAGCCGATTTCAAATCACATACTTCTCGATTCAAAGTTGAGTCCATTTTCAAAATACCTCTGTAAGTCGATCGCTTGTAAAAGCATCGCCATCAACCTCACATGGCTTACTCTTGGGCCTTCTTACAATGAGACCTATTCGGTTTTAATTAATCGATTAGATGGATTATTCACTAAATAAATTCAATTCATTCACAAGAATGCAAGATTTAAAACCTCGACCCGACATCGAAAGTTAAATTAAAATACTTAGTCACATCTAAACAACACTTCATTTGAAAATGAAAAGGGGGATGGTTTTGAGTTTTCAACTCCTCTCCTCGATTATTTGAATACAAGTTTTCTTACTCGGTTAGTCAAATGGTCGTCATTTCTAATTCATTTAAGTACAAACAAATCAAATCCTTTTATAACAAGAAACCAAAAGGGAGATAACTTTGAGTCTTTAATTTTTCTCCTCGACTATTTGAATACAAGTTCTCTTACTTGGTTAGTCAAATAATTGTCGTTCCTCTACAAACTTCAAAATCCCTATTAAATCAAAACACTTTCATGACAATGAAATGAAAAAGGAGATGACTTTGAGTCTTCAACTTCTCTCCTCAATTGTTTGAATACGAGTTCTCTTACTCGGTCAGTTGAACAATTGTCATCTTTCCACCAACTCATACCGTAAATCAAAACATTTTCATGACAAACTATACGAAAAGGGAGATGGTCTTAAGCCTTCGATTCCTCTCCTCAAATGCTTGGATATGAGTTGTCTTACTCAGCTATTCAAGTACTTGTCGTTAATTTTAAAAATACATCCACCATATACAACCTTATTTTCATAAATATTCAGATGAAACAGAAAGCGGTCTAGAGTCTTCTATTCCTCTTCCCGATTATTAGGATACGAGTTGTCTTACTCGATTATCCAGTATTCGTCATCCGTTCAAAACACTTTAATTATTATCAAATCCTTTCTATAATTAAGGATGAAAAAGAAAGTGATCTAGAGTCTTCTATTCCTCTTCCCGATTATTAGGATACGAGTTGTCTTACTCGATTATCCGAGTACTCGTCATCCATTCAAAAATACCTTAATTATTATCAACTCCTTTCATAATTAAGGATGAAAAAGAAAGTGGTCTAGAGTCTTCTATTCCCTTTCCCGACTGTTAGGATACGAGTTGTCTTACTCGAATATCCGAGTAATCGTCATCCAACAAAATGTCTCAACACATCAAATATATATCTTCCGCGCCCCTGTGAGATCAAAACATCTCAACCAATCAAAAATCCAACATATTAATCCAACTTGTCACCCCCGTGTGACCAAAACTCTTTTCAAAAGAACACCGTTTAATCCTTACTAATGCGCATAACAAACCAATGCTTAAGCCTCCGCCGAGAGTAGACAAGCTAGCGTTTAGCCTTTAAAACGCGATCTAAACAGCTGTTCATTAAAAAACACCAACCAATCGTAGTTCCCCGAACTACGAATGCTTTGATTTCCTTATTACACCATAAGGATACGTAGGCAGGAGATTGTTGTATCTTCGCGAGCACACTAATAAAAAACCTCCCCTTCCTCCTTTCTGAGGTTCTCATCCATTTCAATTTCTAATATTTTATAACCCAAAGATAACAAACAAACATAAATTAACACACGAAATACAAATTAGAACTAAAAGGTTCCCGTTGAGTACAACGGACGTAAGGGGTGCTAATACCTTCCCCTTACGTAATCCACTCCCGAACTCGAATATGGTTGCGACGACCATTATTCCATTTCCTAAAGGTTTTATCGATATTTTCCTATCCCTTCATTGGGATAAATAAAGTTCGGTGGCGACTCTGTTCGAACATAAATTTTTCCGCGACCATCGCGAGGAATCGTATTTTTCGAGATGCGACAGATGGCGACTCTGCTGGGGAAAAGCTCCAAGCAAAAGAGAGTGAAGCCTAATTTAGTTCAGTTTCTGTATTGTGTGTTAATCTTGTTTGTTTGTCTGTTATTTTTATTCTGTTATTGTTATTCTGTCATAATTATTGTATCGTGATTTATTGACTATGTCTTATTTGGGGCTCTCTGGTTGGTGATACTTTGTGAGATAGGCTCTCTACCCGAGTCTGAGAAAAACCATAAGATTAAGTTGGTGGTTGCGTAGTGGGCACCCACAAGGAGTCTTCCTTGTTGGGAAGATACGAAGACCCCGCCTAGAGGAGATTCTCTTGAGATATTATTGCCCGACGAGTTTTCGTCATGACGATAGTATTCTCAAGTTGGACCAATGACTCTAGGGACCTTTTAACCCATTATATCCGGTGGTTATCTAGTATTTACCTGAAAAGTCCCGGACTTATTAGGTTAATACAAAAGCCCCAATCAGATGAGATCCCTTGGACGTATTATTATCTTACAGTAATATTTCCAACCTCGATCTATGACTCTGAGAACCTTGTTAGAACCCTGGACTCGAGAGTCGTGTAGTAGAATCCTCATGGAGTTTTCCTTGTTGGGATAATACGAAGACCTCACCTAGATGAGATCTTCTTAAGGATATTATTGTCCGACGAGTCTTCGTCACGGCAGTGACGTCCTCAAGAAATATCCATGACTCTGGGAACCTACCAACTGTAGAGCCTACCCATGGGGTTCCATTAACCGGAGATACCCGACATTTACCCGTTATTCTGATCCATCTGAGGACGCTGTGAACCTGTGATCCTGAACATGTCACTACATTCATACACATATCATTGCATCTGCATTCATCACGCATTGCATATCATTTTTTTCAAAAAATAAATACAAAAAAAAACTCATCCATCCTTCGTCCATAACCTGTAGTTGATTTCCCGACACTTATATCAGACTTAAAGTAGCTTTTGAAAAACCATGGATCCATTGGAGCAAAATCACATTGCATTAAGAGGAGATGTTGACTCGATGAAAAACCAGGTAGACCAACTTGTGAAGGCTATGTTAGCTTTAGAAAAGAGGGATGACAACATTCAGCAGACTGCAGTTGTAGAGAATGTTATTCCAGCTCCAGTAAATGGTCCTACCCAACCTCTACCCACCTGGATATGATCCTGATGTGCAATGTGGATATTATCCCGGAACAATAGGGCATTCAACTGAAGACTGCAATGCTTTCAAGGCTAAAGTGCAACAACTGATCGACAAAAGGTACATATCCTTTTCAGAAGGAAGCCTGTTGGTGCACGTAAACCTCTCGTCAGAATGAGTTCAAAGATTTCATAGAGTATCTCCTAATGCTAGTAGTTCAGACAGGAAGACGTCCTCAACACTGGCAATCGTTAGACTAATTTGTTTCTATTTTTGCATTTGTAGTTTCTTTGTTGTTAAAAGCTGCTTGTGTTTAAACATTGTTTGTTTTTAATGGTAATATTGATGAAGTAATGATGCATGTTTTGAATTAATCATCTCGCATTCGCTCATTTTTCTTCTCTTATATCAAAAACAAAAAATACACCAGTGTTTCTCCCATTCACTTTTCTTTATCATAACTTTTGTTTTAGCAAAGATTTGAGGGAGGATGACGAAAACAAAATACCCATAATTGCTGACTGTATGCTTTCGGATAAAATCCTACTGATGATGTACATGCATTGTTTCAAATCCCCAAACACTGGAGAGATAAGGAGTTAATCCCTAGTCAACCACTTCGAGCCTAGAAGTAGGAGTTTCTTTCGGATCTAAAAAACCTTACATTAAACCTGGGGCAGGGTAGTGTTCAGTTAATCTAACTACACATTCGGATTACAAGACGAAATATCCTGTCTGAGGATCAACCATATGATATTCTTCGCACACATCCTGAAGTGTAGAAGGAACCATGCAAAATCCAAAAGTTATGGCGTTTGTTCTTCAATGACCAATGACTTGGCAGTCACAATTCTAAAAAATAAAATAAAAAAAACCCGCTAAGTCGAACACCCAAAGATACGACTTAGGCAAAAAATAGGGGCAATCCCAATGGACTAAAGCTTCAAAAAGCGGTCCATGCAAAAGTTAGGGATCAAAACAAAAATCAAAGGAGGTCACGAAAACCCTCAACAAAATAAAAACAAGATTTAGTGGCCACCATATCAAGAATCAAAGGGTCACCAATATCCATGAAGAGCAAAATAAAGTGACTATCATTTCAAAAAGATTTTACACTGCTGAAATCTCGTAAGAGTAAGTGTGTGTCGAATTAATTGAATGTAGGATTGAAGATCATCATGAAGAATGGGTGGGTTAAAATAAACTTTGAGCCTTATATCCTTTTGTTTCAATAACCATGAACCAAGCCACGTTACAACCCTCAAAAGACCTAATTGAGGTAGGGTTATTTCCGAAAGCATATTACAGCAAAGTTGCGTAAACTGACTCCTAAAGATTTGCTAGTATTCAACATCAATGTCATTATTCTCGTTGTGTCTTTCACACTTTAAATTGCTAAATCAGCATTACATTTGGACTCATGGTCCACTCGTCACATACTATCACATCATTTCAATAATAATTCTTTTCAAAACCTACATGAGTATCGCATTAAAATTACCATTTCTGAATAAACAATTTTAACTGCAAGTCAGTACTTGACGTCAGGGAAATTTCAACAAAGAGTAATCAGAGAAGCTTGACCATTTATCAGAATCAAGACTACCTTCGAACCTATGAATATGGGGCATGCCACTTAAACATCAGTTGATCATAGGAAGATTACTCCAAGAATTGGCCAGTCTTAAACAATCTCCAAACATCTGTTAATCAAGGACAAGTCATTTCAAGAATCATTTGATCCAGCGTAAATCATCTCAAGACTCTATTAACTAGGGGCAGATCACTTAGAGGTTCTGTTGGCCAGGGGCAGACCCCTTCAATATTCAGTTAGGGTGAGTTAAGTCGCTTCAACGCTCATACCGGGGCAAGCTACCTCAAGAGCACAGAAAAGTCAACCACTCCAAGAGTCGGTTATTCAAGGATAAATCCTTTCATGGATCAAAATTCTGGGGCAATCCATCTCCAAATTATGGTACAATTGCTTTCAAAATCCTTTCGAGGTAAACATTTTGCATAGACCCATCACATTGGGGCAAGATGAGCCATACAGGAGCAAGTCATCTCCCTGACTTCAAGTTGTTCAAGGGAAAGCTTTTTCGCACGTCAGCAACCATAGAGTTCGAGACAAGTGTCGGGGAATCATGATATCATCCCATAAAACAACCATCTGGCAGACATAAGCCTTTCTGCAAAGAACCTTCTCTTCCAATACCCACGCAGGGGCATTTTGAAAACCTGCAAATCATTACATAAATCATCATCATGCATTAGTCATGTCACTTTGCTCTAAGATAAAACCATGCATATCATAAAATTCATCGGGTCTAACCCCATAACATGAACCTGGCATCAAAAAGCCTTGAAACACAAAATATGACACCAAAGCCCAGTTCCCGTCTGACAATTTATTTCAAAGTCCAGTTCTCGTTTGGAAATTTACTACAAAGACCAGTTCTCGTCTGACAATTTATTTCGAAGTCCAATTCTCGTTTGGCAATTTACTGCAAAGTTCAGTTCCCGTCTGGCAATTTATTTCAAAAGTCCAGTTCTCGTCTGGAAATTTATTTCAAAGTCCAGTTCCCGTCTGGCAACTTATGTCAAAGGCCCAGTTCCCGTCTGGCAAACCTTTCTCAAAAAAACCAGTTCCCGTCTGGCAATTTATTTCAAAGCCCAGTTCCCGTATGGCAATTTATTTCAAAGTCCGGTTCTTGTCCGGCAACTTATTCCAAAGTCCAGTTCCCGTCTGGCAAACTATATCAAAAATCAGTTCTTGTACGACAAATCTTTTGCCAAATACCAGTTCTCGTCTGGTAAATTATCTCTTAATACCAGTTCTCGTCTGGTAGGTCACCTATTTCGCTACCAGTTCCCGTCTGGTAGTCTATTTTTCGTAACTAGTTCTCGTCTGGGAGCCTGCTGTATAAATCAGTTCCCGTCTGACAAACAAAAACAAAGTCAGTCTCGTCTGACAGTTCAATTATTTTCACCAGTTCTCGTCTGGTAACATATCCTTCAAGTTCTGTTCTCGTCTGACAGTTCAATTATTTTCACCAGTTCTCGTCTGGTAACATATCCTTCAAGTTCTGTTCTCATCTGGCAGTACAATATTTTTCACCGGTTCTCATCTAGCAGTTCCCATTTAAAGTCCAACCTCATTGGCAATCAAGAATAAAACCCTACAAAAGCACAATTACCCGTTTGCATTCCCACATGCATCAGTCATTCATGCATAATTTCCTGCCAAACAAGGAAATTAAAAAAAAACAGTCATATCAATCATCAACATACTCATGCATAACACTCCCACAAAATGGGAATTTCAGCAAAATAAAAATCATTCGCATACCTACAGCCAAATATCCCTAGCAAACTGCATGCTTGTATACATCCCATGCATCATCCCATGCATGGAATTCCCACCTAAAGTGGAACATCATACAAAAATCAATTATAAAAATATCAGGATCCAAGGTCATTCATGTGTATCTTGGACATTTCTCATTTCCAAATGAAGTTATTACCCTGCATATGCTCGTGGAATTATATCTCAGTAAATCATTTTTTCGACTTTACGATTAATAATGATATTCCCGACAATTTTCTTTACAATCATCGCTCCCCAAGCAGAGGTTACCCTAAAAAGTATCTTATGAGCTTTTTCCCCTGTAGAGCATTTCGAGTATGTCTCCCTCAAAAGGAGTCTTTTCTTAAATATTCCCCCAACAGACGAATATTCGAGATACTGCTTCATTTATCTGAAGAATCTCATTTCTCTGTTTGAGATACCACTTCATTCATTTGAAGAATCTCATTAGATTTTTTAGAGATACTGCTCTAATATCTTCGGAGAATCTTAGATTCAATTAAGGTATTTTTCCCTTGCTGGAACATCTTAATTCTATCATATAAGATGCTGCTTCGACCCGATACAAAGAATCTCACTTTTACTGTTTGAGATGCTGCTTCATCAATATGAAGAGTCTCATTTCAGATTTTTTTTAGAGATACTGCTCTAAGTATCCTCGAAGAGTCTTAGATTCGATTAAGGTATCTTTCCCTTGCTGGAACATCTTAATTCTATCATATAAGATGCTGCTTCGACCCGATACAAAGAATCTCACTTTTACTGTTTGAGATGCTGCTTCATCAATATGAAGAGTCTCATTTCAGATTTTTTTTAGAGATACTGCTCTAAGTATCCTCGAAGAGTCTTAGATTCAATTAAGGTATATTTCCCTTGCTGGAATATCTTAATTATATCAGATAAGATGCTGCTTCGACCCGATACAGAGAATCTCACTTTTACTGTTTGAGATACTGCTTCATCAATATGAAGAGTCTCATTTCAATTTTTTTAGAGATACTGCTCTAATATCCTCGAAGACTCTTAGATTCAATTAAGGTATCTTTCCCTTGCTGGAACATCTTAATTCTATCATATAAGATGCTGCTTCGACCCGATACAGAGAATCTCATTTTTACTGTTTGAGATACTGCTTCATCAATATGAAGAGTCTCATTTCAGATTTTTTTTAGAGATACTGCTCTAATATCCTCGGAGAGTCTTAGATTCAATTAAGGTATCTTTCCCTTGTTGGAACATCTTAATTCTATCATATAAGATGCTGTTTCGACTCGATACAGAGAATCTCACTTTTACTATTGAGATACTGCTTCATCAATATGAAGAGTCTCATGCCAGATTTTCTTTATACTGCTCTAGCATCCTGAAAAATCTTGAGATTTAGCTATGGATATCATTCCATTACCGAAATATCTCGATTATGACATCCAAGATACTGTTCTGACGATTCCCAGAGAGTCTCGACTGTTTCATTTTACCTTTTTGATAATTTTTCCGACTGTATTTCTCACTGCATTTTCTTTTTTGCATTTCTTCCTTGCATTTCAAAGGAAAAAATTTGGGTCTTTTCGTATTTAATTACCTTCCACTACGAATGTATGAAGACTGTTGTCATTCTTACCTTCTAGTTCAAGATAATGAAATAGGGGCATCTGTCATACCCCAATTTTGTCCGGCCATTTGTGGTTTACCCATGAGATCTTTTTATTTCAAAGGCCAATTTGCATAAGTGTGTTCATAATCTAAAATGTGGTTTGAATCTTTTTACATTACTAATCTAAAACCTATTTTTTCTATTAGTAAGTATTAAGAGCCACGTTATTATTTCTATGATCACTATTTACTAGTCCATTTACACATCCCAAATATTTAGACCAAGTTCTAAGTTCTTCATGGGTTCCTAAATTAAATTTGCATTTTTTAGAAACATGTATGTGTCATTTTTAAATTAAAAGTTTCATATTTAGATTTTTTGTATTTAAAATAGAATTGTGTTGTTTTTTAAAGTCCCATATTTAGATTTTTGTATATAAAATAGAATTGTGTTGTTTTTAAATTAAAAGTCTCATATTTAGATTTTTGTATTTAAAATAGAATTGTGTTGTTTTTAAATTAAATCACTATACTTAGTTTCTTTGTACCTAAGTTAGAATTATGTTATTTTTAAGATTAAGTCATTATACTTAAGTTAGAAATATGTTGTTTTTAAAATTAAGTCATTATACTTAAATTAGAAATTTGTTGTTTTTAAAATTAAGTCATTATACTTAAGTTAGAAATATGTTATTTTTTAGATTAAGTCATTATACTTAAGTTAGAAATATGTTGTTTTTAAAATTAAGTCATTATACTTAAATTAGAAATTTGTTGTTTTTAAAATTAAGTCATTATACTTAAGTTAGAAATATGTTGTTTTTAAAATTAAGTCATTTTACTTAAGTTAGAAATATGTTGTTTTTAAAATTAAGTCATTATACTTAAGTTAGATATATGTTGTTTTTAAAATTAAGTCATTTTACTTAAGTTAGGAATATGTTGTTTTTAAAATTAAGTCATTATACTTAAGTTAGAAATTTGTTGTTTTTAAAAGTTGAAATTGATTAGCATAAATAAAAATTGAGTTAAATTTTGAAAAGCTTAAAAGATAATTACATAATTAAAATTTAATTCAATAAGTTCCAAATAATCCAAATACATTTTATCTTTAAAAATTTTTATTAAACTAAATAATTACATTTTTTGACTAAGTAGAATTTGCTGCAAAAACAGGTTCCTAATTCTAATGACCAAGACCAAAATCAATGGACTGGTTAAGCACTCCTTTGGACCTAGGCGCAAAAACATGCTGTCTTGAAGCTTGGAGCAACCACTTTTCCATTCCATCAAAGTCTCTTCAAACCTGTGACCTGCAAAGAGAAAATAGCTTATTTTAAAAGCATTTTTCAAAAGCACTTAGAGAGCTGAAAAACAATTAAATGAATCATTTAGTTTGAAGCTTTATTCATAAGGTTAACCTAAGCATCCAAAAAGCGCTTTTTACATTAGCTTAAAACAAGAACAGATCAAATCCCACATAATCCGGGATGAGAAAATCGAAAAGAAAAAGGAGTTTTTAAGGCTTAATCCTTTCTTCATAATAATAACAGAAGAGAGGTTAACGGGGGGATACACATCACAGTAAGAGATTTTTCAAAAGAAACTCTAAACATAACAGCAAACACAGCAATAAACGCAGCAAAGTTATTTTTCTTCAAAACCCAAAATCAAGAACAACATAAACACAACAAAGTTATTTTTCTTCAAAACCCAAAATCAAGAACAACCTAAACACAAACAGAGTTTTCTTTCAAAAACCATAAAGAACACAACAGTAAGAAATTTCTCAAAAACCCTAAAAACTTACGGAAAAGCAAAAGGAAGGTAGTTCACCTCACTGAAGAATCGCTCGCCGAAGAGAACCGTTGCCGGCATCCGGAGGATCTCACAGAACTTCCGATTTGGTAAACGATTCACCTCTATCTTCCTCCATGAGTTCCCTTTTTGTAGATTTTTCGGTTGAGTTTGTTTTCGTATAATTTTATGTCGTGTGGCTCGAAATTATGAGAAGGAGAAAGAGGGAAGTGGTTCATGAAACAGAGTTAGGGAAGAGAGAGAGTGAAGCGACAGAGAAGAGCGGAGGCTCCGCCGTGAGCCGCCGCCTCCGATCGTCTTCTCCAAGAGAGAAGAAATTTAGGGTTCGTGAAAGGAGGCACTCTGTACAGAGCCCTTTCGTTTGAGTTTGGTATGAAGAGAGAGAAAAGCTTTTGAATAAATGACGTTTTATTTTCCTATTTTCTTTTTTTAACCGTGTTTGGTATTGGTGAGGTGGCGGTGACAAGTGTCACCAACCCTGGACACTTGTCACCGTTCAGAAAAACAAGCCTCCTTGGTCAACAAGTTTGACCAGACCCTTCATGGGTTTTTCCTTTGCTCTTAGGCCCATGTTTCCTGATTGTTCACACCCCCACAATTTAGAATAGAACAAATACTATTGTTAATATCATTTTATTTTATTTTCGAAATCATAATTATACTATTGTTAATATCATTTTATTTTATTTTCGAAATCATAATTATACTATTGTTGATATTACTTTATTTTATTTTCGAAATTATAATTATACTATTGTTGATATTATTTTATTTTATTTTCGAAATTATAATTATACTATTGTTGATATTATTTTATTTTATTTTCGAAATTATAATTATACTATTGTTAATATTATTTTATTTTATTCTCGAAATTATAATTATACTATTGTTAATATTATTTTATTTTATTTTCGAAATTATAATTATACCATTGTTAATATTTTATATATATATATATATATATATATATAGTAAATATGTAATTATATTACTATTATTATTATTAAAAAAATAAATACATAATTATATGGTTGTTATCATTATTAATATTTAATTATTTGGTTATATTCATTTTTTTTGTTACTACTTATTATTTAATTAAAATAAAATAATTAGTTAAACATCCAATTAATTAATTGACTATAGAATCACAAATGACCTTCATAATTTAGATGTTTATTTATCTTAAGGAGTGTATGTGCATGATTATTCTTTATCTATTTGTTTATATTGAACCTTGAGTGTACACAAAATGATATGTTATAGTTGTGACAAAATCACGTCGCTTTCATCGATTTTAAAATAATTCGAGCCGATTTCAAACCACATACTTCTCGATTCAAAGTCGAGCCCATTTTCAAAACACCTCTGTAAGTCGATCGCTTGTAAAAGCATCGCCATCAACCTCACATGGCTTACTCTTGGGCCTTCTTACAATGAGACCTATTCGGTTTTAATTAATCGATTAGATGGATCACTAAATAAATTCAATTCATTCACAAGAATGTAAATTTTAAAACCTCGACCCGACATCGAAAGTTAAATTAAAATACTTAGTCACATCTAAACAACACTTCATTTGAAAATGAAAAAGGGGATGGTTTTGAGTTTTCAACTCCTCTCCTCGATTATTTGAATACGAGTTTTCTTACTCGGTTAGTCAAATGGTCGTCATTTCTAATTCATTTAAGTACAAACAAATCAAATCCTTTTATAACAAGAAACCAAAAGGGAGATAACTTTGAGTCTTCAATTTTTCTCCTCGACTATTTGAATACAAGTTCTCTTACTTGGTTAGTCAAATAATTGTCGTTCCTCTACAAACTTCCAAATCCCGATTAAATCAAAACACTTTCATGACAATAAAATGAAAAAGGAGATGAGTTTGAGTCTTCAACTTCTCTCCTCAATTGTTTGAATACGAGTTCTCTTACTCGGTCAGTCGAACAATTGTCATCTTTCCACCAACTCATACCGTAAATTAAAACATTTTCATAACAAACTATACGAAAAGGGAGATGGTCTTGAGCCTTCGATTCCTCTCCTCAAATGCTTGGATATGAGTTGTCTTACTCAGCTATTCAAGTATTTGTCGTTCATTTTAAAAATACATCCACCATATACAACCTTATTTTCATAAATATTCAGATGAAACAGAAAGTGGTCTAGAGTCTTCTATTCCTCTTCCCGATTATTAGGATACGAGTTGTCTTACTCGATTATCCGAGTATTCGTCATCCGTTCAAAACACTTTAATTATTATCAAATCCTTTCTATAATTAAGGATGAAAAAGAAAGTGGTCTAGAGTCTTCTATTCCTCTTCCCGATTATTAGGATACAAGTTGTCTTACTCGATTATCCGAGTACTCGTCATCCATTCAAAAATACGTTAATTATTATCAACTCCTTTCATAATTAAGGATGAAAAAGAAAGTGGTCTAGAGTCTTCTATTCCCTTTCCCGACTGTTAGGATACGAGTTGTCTTACTCGAATATCCGAGTAATCGTCATCCAACAAAATGTCTCAACACATCAAATATATATCTTCTGCGCCCCCGTGCGATCAAAACATCTCAACCAATCAAAAATCCAACATATTAATCCAACTTGTCACCCCCGTGTGACCAAAACTCTTTTCAAAAGAACACCGTTTAATCCTTACTAATGCGCATAACAAACCAATGCTTAAGCCTCCGCCGAGAGTAGACAAGCTAGCGTTTAGCCTTTAAAACGCGATCTAAACAGCTGTTCATTAAAAAACACCAACCAACCGTAGTTCCCCGAACTACGAATGCTCTGATTTCCTTATTACACCATAAGGATACGTAGGCAGGAGATTGCTGTATCTTCGCGAGCACACTAATAAAAAACCTCCCCTTCCTCCTTTCTGAGGTTCTCATCCATTTCAATTTCTAATATTTTATAACCCAAAGATAACAAACAAACATAAATTAACACACGAAATACAAATTAGAACTAAAAGGTTCCCGTTGAGTACAACGGACGTAAGGGGTGCTAATACCTTCCCCTTACGTAATCCACTCCCGAACCCGAATATGGTTTGCGACGACCATTATTCCATTTCCTAAAGGTTTTATCGATATTTTCCTATCCCTTCATTAGGATAAATAAAGTTCGGTGGCGACTCTATTCGAACATAAATTTTTCCGCGACCATCGCAAGGAATCGTATTTTTCGAGATGCGACAAAGACAACAAAGTATAATGGAAACAAAACTTCATATCAAAGAAAAGCCTGAAGAAACATCAATTAGAAAAGCCAGACTCTGGAGAAATCTATGCCATTGAAGAAGTAAATTTGAATGCAGACAAAGTCTGAAGAAAGCAAAAAGCTAATTGAAGAAAGGAAAACACATGTTGAACAAAGGAAGAATACAAAGATGTGTTTAAATAAAGTCAAGCTTCAAGATTATCAAGTCAACATTTTTGAACAGAAACCATCCAGACAAACTCTGATAAAGCTTTGACTATAAAGTTTGTGTTAGTCTTAGAACCCAGTACTCCAAGGAAACTAAAGTATTATCAAGTTCCGAAGATAACTTTTGACTAGAGCTTCATCAAATAATATTATAAGCCTCTGACTAGAAGTTGGTAGGCGAATGAAATATTCTCTAACAGTCAATGCATCTGATATGAACAAACTATTAAATGCTTCTGCATTCCTTATTCACTTTCACTATGGATTGTAGTACTTTCAAGCCTCACTCTGAATAGACCTTGTAGTTTACATCATCTAGGCTCTGGACTTTTATCAAGTTTCACTTCATCTATTATATTAAGCCTCTAAATATGATGAGTAGTATACTCAAGGAAAGTACAATCAAAAAGAGATTTCCTTATGGAGACAGATTTTGATATCTACTCAAGCTTCAAACCACTTTTTTAAGAAGCCTATGAATAGAAGATATGAATTAAAGGTCAATATTGTTTGATGTCACAAGAGTTCAAAAAGAAGTTCTACTTTTAAGGTAAAGATACTTCTCACGTCCCATCATCAACAACTCTTTGATGCAAACGCCAATCAACTGATGCACATGAAGTGACCTTCATAAACAAATACTTTAAGGTTGATTCCTTTTCTACCCTCCAACAGATCTATCCTTCAACGAATCTCTTCATCTCCTATATATTCTGAAGAAGAAGAATATGGAAGAGTGTGAGAGTGAGCATGAAAGAAGAAGAAAGAATAAGGTATAAATGAGAGAGAGTGTGTGTGAATGCAAGCATGCATGTGGATGTGTGTGAATCTTAGCAGATACTGAAGCTACAACACCATAACACAACAAAAAGATAAACACTTAGAACAGTCATATTATATCTTTTAAGTGTAAATCATTTGATCTTCATCTGAAGTGTTATTAGCTTATCAAGAAGTAAACTCTGTAAACACACACTATTTTAACCCAGTTGGTTATGTTCCTCAAGCGACCAGGTTGGCCAGGCTCTTGAGAATTCACCGGTGGGTAGTCATTAAGGGATAAATCTTCTTAAAATATCGGGTAGGTTAGGTATTAAGGCGTCAATGACCGTTGGGGTTTCTTAAGCGACTGGGTAGGTCTGGCTCTTAAGGAATCAGTGACATATTGTCATTGCATATGTAATCAGTTGTGATTATTAGATTAAGTCCTTGGCTAAGTAAAATCACTCAGGTGGGTGAACTGGAGGTAGCCTAGTTAACGGTGAACCATGATAAAATGATTGTGTATTTTATCATTGTTCTTATTATTGTTGTTGCTATTATTGTGTTTGTTTTGGGAAGCGAAAAGTTATCAAACTAGAAACCGAATTCAACCCCCCCCCCCATTTTTCTTGTGTTTCCTGCACCTTCAAAACAATCATGGAGTTGTATGTTATCACGGATATCTTGCGTTTGTTAATGCTAAGATTTGACAATGTGGTTGTAGCAATTGATGAATCAAAAGATCTCGCGACGATGAGCAAAGAGGAGTTGCGTCACAGAAGACATAGTAGAGAATGAGTATATAATCTTTTAAAACCATGTTAGTATATAAGTTAAAAGCAAGACATAACTAATAACCTTCTTCCTTCACTTTTGCATACTGAAGCAAAACAACATTTGGGCGAGGTGCATTAACCCGACCTTGGTTGAATTTTATGAATTGGGAAGCATATGTATCCCAAAGAGTACAATTAATGGTGTTGTTTCTACAAAAAAAATGGTTATAACATTGTCATTGAAGTAGTTAGTATTGAATGATCATCAAACTTACGCATTGTCCCTGGTGATAAAATTGACTTGCTGTTTTTTTCCGCTTGCGACGGTCTATGATAAATCGATGCTATCAATCATTCATATGATGTATGGGAAAAATTATAAGAATCAATAGGTATAACCAAAATTCTAAGAAACGCCTGATGGATACGCGCACAATCAAACTTTCTAACTTATGAGTAGATCCTTCTTGAAATAGTCGATCATGATATTAGTAAAACTTGTGAATTGGGTTGTTCTGTATGGAATGTCATGCTTGTCAACATCACTCACGGATGTCCCTCCGATAAAATTCACCATGTAATCGTGGCAAGAAGGCTTGAAGACCAAATCATTCGCCACAACCTGGAAGTTTGATATAGTATACGTATGGTCCACCTTTAACATTGTATCGAAAGCTGGGAAATATGTTGCAGGCACAACAACATGTATGTGAGTCCCCTGTCAAAGAATACAAGTACAAAAGACATGAAAAACCACTAGCGCCCTTTCAAAGAATATAAGTACAAAAGACATGAAAAAGCATACTATGAACAACCAACTGAGTGTATAATTCTGATAGGTAAAAGTAATTGGAAGCTGAAACAAACCATACAGAAAGACTGTTGCAAGCAGAAATAAACCATACAGAAAGAATGTGCACAACCTAAGGAAAATTGTACTAAAGAACCCAAAGCACAAAAAATTCTTTTGATTACTAGTTCTTAACTTTTTTTACTTAACGAAATTAATTTTATTTGCTACTAATGCAATAATTTACTGTAGAAACACAATTTAATAACAAAATTACTAATAGATGGTTTGTTGGTTAATACTACATAATTGATCATCAACTGATACAATAGGCATAGTGAGATATCTCAAGTTTTTTTACTATGTCTCATCAGAATAGAAATTAAGAATGTGAACATCATAAACGTAAAAATAAGAAGAAAAAGTGAAGAGTTAATTCAATCTCAAGAAGAAATTCTTGATAAATATTTAGAAACAATAAAATATAAAAATTTGGTTGATAAACTTGATTCAAAAAATGTTCGGAGAAAAATTATTTTAAGGAATTAGAAACTTTAAGTTGTATGAAATGATATTTATAGTTTAAATAATACTTTTAATTTTTTAGTATTTCATTTATTTAATATATAGTTGTATTTTTGATGTGTCAATTTTAATTATTAAAACTATGTATATTTTTAATTTTTATATATATTTTTTAAATTAAAACAATGTGCTTGAATTGATTAGACCGAATACTAACTTTATATAATACCAATAGAAAACTAACATAAAAAATGAACTAATAGTATTGGATATTGCCCTGGCTATATGCCACTCTGTTTGAAGTTAGAGGTACTCTTTAATTTTGAACCAAACAATGCCACAATGGGACCACGACAAGTAAACTTCTTGTAGCTGCTATTCGTTAGTACATGTTTTTATATCCAATAATGTTGAAGAAGTGATTGGCTTAAAATCATTTTGAAAAGCATAAAATTATAAATTAAAAATAAACTAACTTATTGTGTGATTTGTATGAGTTTATTGTAGACATTACCAATAAAAGGACATGAGTATTATCTAGCTTCATCTTTATTTACCATGCTACATTGATGTGAATTATGTTCCTAATATAGTTGCCTTAGCCTAAGGAAACTTCCACATTCCCACTCATCCTAATGAGATTAAACCCAATTATTTGTATAATATTATATATTTTGATGTAAAAAAGATTTATAAGAATTTTTTTATAAAAATTTGTTTTGAATAGTTATTTTTAAAATATTATTTTAGATATTTTTATTATTTTATTAAAACTTTTTTTATATAGCAAAAATTTTAAAAAATTATTTAATTTTAAAACTATTTTAAATAATTTTTTATAAAAATTATTTTTGAGATATAGATTTTTGAAAAAATTATGTTTTTTATTATGTTTTGATCTTCAATAATATATGTTTATGTTATAAAATGATAAATTTAATTCTTTAATTTATAAAAATAAAATTTAAAAAATATTATAATATTTTAAAAAATATTTTTGTAGAATCTATTTTTAAAAATACAAAAAAAATATCCATTTTTTTAAAGTCAATACAAACTGACCCATCATAAATTGTTTTTATATTCTTCAACTAGATTAGCGATGGAATGGAGAAAGCACCTCTTCCCCTATAAATAGGAGACTCAACAGAAACTCTATTTATTCAATCATAATTCTAAAACACCAAGAGTTATAATCATGACATATTGTTGGCAGAATTTCCCATCTCCTAATTATACATTAACTTTTAGTTTAAATGCCTTCAAATTCAGAAGTTAATATATGCCATTTATGTAAATTTCATGTGTCAGATTTAAAGACTAAAAGAACAAGTTACTTAAAAAAAATATTTGATCGTGTAATTTGTAGTTTATGAACTTATTTTATTGGATTGGATTCTTTATATCTTATTTTAAACAATCATTCTTCTAAAGAAATCATAAGAAAAAATATATTTATGTTCTGGAATTAAAATTAAGGGAACAATGATGACGAAGGATTTTGAACGGGTGGTATTGATCTTCGATACGGTGGAAAGTGAAGATCAGAAAATATATCTTGTATTTTGCGTGGGATGATTTTTATACCTTAGATCATTTGGAGTGAATTGACATTAACTTAGGCCCTAACTCTTTGGACCTTTGGTCGGCCCAGAGAAATTGCCTACAAGGCTTATCGGGCGTTACTGAGTCTGAGAGGTCTTAGTAGTCATGATCGGCCTCCGAGGGTGTTGCTTGCTTCGAATCAGAAGTGGAAACGCTTGGAGTCAGTTGAAAAAGTAGTGGGGACAGGTGCATTAAATGTATTTTCATCATTGAAACGTTTTGTTGCTTCTTTCTGACGCGTGGACTGAGTGACTAGTTAGGGTATGACGTTGCTTATAGTGCACGTGAGTGCACTTGATTTTGTTTACGTTTCCAAGGGATAACCCATCCGCTGATTTTGCAACTTCCCTTTGTAATTGATCTGACTCATTGCTCACTTTCGCCTATATGCATGGGTTGTTAAGTGCATAGGAAACATTTTGTAATTTTTGCAAGTCCTTTTTCCTTCACAAGCGTTTCTTGTTAGCAAGTGTGTTCCTCTCTTTCCTCCTAAAAGTATTTACCAAAATAGTTGTAGCTCTTCGCTTAAACCTTCTACCTTTCTCCATTGCATTTGCTTCACCAATTTGTCTTTACCATTTGCTTCACCAATTTTGCTTTACCAGACACTCTTCTCACCTCAAACTTTTACCTTCAACATTCAGTTCTTAGGTCAAGATGAGTGATAACACTATTCACATAGCTAGCGATTATATTCTTTGGTCCTAACTGATTCCTTCACTAGGTAAGGGTTTCTTATCCTGACTTCCTTGAAGTCGGTATTAGCATATTCTTGCATAATTTTCGCTTTTGATGCATTCGTGGGAGTGTAAGATAAAAATCTAGCCTTCGGCCCTCGATCTCCATTGTCTTGATGTCGATTAAGGTCTCTCTATTTCCCATACATTTCCCAGGGTCCCTAACCCTTGGCCTTTCTCTACCACTTTGTCCAGGAGTTCTTTTCCATATTTGATGTAGGTTGACCCTAGTTAAGAGATCATTTAAGCTTCCAGCTCCTTCCAGTCCTAACTTCTTGCAGAACGTGCAATCCACCCTCAGCCTCATTCGTCTATTTGACTTCTACCACCACCACGGTGAACCAGTCTATGTACTCTCATAGAGTTTCTTTCTTCTTTTGTTAGATCCCATTGAGTACGACTACTATAGTGGGTTGTTGTTTTCGGTGAGTGAATCAGATGTTAAAGGATTCGTAGAGTTTATTCCAGGAATTTATGCAACTGGCGAGAAAAGTCTTGTACCACATAATGGCGGCTCCTTTGAGAGTCATCTGAATAGCTTTCATTTCACAACTCCATGGGTGTGGTAGTTGTCAAGCATGATGTCTACGTGCTTAATGTGCTTTTATTAATTTCTTGTGCCATTATATTTATCCAACTTTGGAGATACTTTATAATTGTAATGTCGATGATGAACCTAGATAATGTTTTCCTCCTCCAGTCAGGAACCTGTATTTTAGTGTCGCGCTTATCCGCTCTTTGGAAGTAATGTGATTGTGATCAGTGGGGATGATAATTCCCTATTGGAGTGTTATTTCGACCTCTTCCTTCGAAATCATACGGAGGAGTCTGATATTCTCAATGCAATACAATCTAGTGATCTATGGGTCACTATGGATGGAGAAACAACGGTGTAACTCTCAGGTTGCCACGTGAAAGTGCTTCGTGTACGGAGTGGTCCTTGGGATGAGCTTACCGTAGATTCTATTTGACCAATAGTATCCTTTCAACCAAGAAGTGAGTTTTGTTGTTGTACCAGGTTATAAACATTATTAAGCATATTGTTCGCCCCTTGCAGTCATAATAGTTTACAATTATTGGAGGCTTTGAAGCGTTTCTTCTCCTAGACTCCACGGTTGTGGTATATGTTTCTTTGAGTTTTGACCTTGAAGTAGATGTTAGTAAGACTCAAATGTATGGGGACCTTTGAATGTGCCTTGGTCGGTCGTTAGAGGAATTAGATACAGAGGGGAGGAGCATAAGGAGAAGTAACTAGGACCGAATCGTCCTCGACCGTTGTAGGAATTTGAGCCTCCCTCACGGGATTAGGACTATTGATTACTGCGGCATCCGCGACGACAAAGTTGCGTTGGACAATAATCGAGCAGATTTTGATACTTTTATGACTTTCACAAAATTGATCGAACGTTTCGGTAGGAAGAGGATAGGTGGTTTCCGAATTGCATGAAAAACTATGGTTTTTGTGAAGATTCGAGAGAATTAGATGTCGATTCTTGTAACACCCCAATTCTTCATTTATCGAACTATTTGAATTATTAGGATTTAATTTAATTATTATGTGAGATAATTGATTTAGTATGGGTGTCATGGGTGTGTGATCTTGAGGTGGGAGTGTGGAGAGTGATTAGAGATTGGTATAGGTGAGTTAGATTTATTATAGTCTATTTTATTAATTAAATAATAACATTTTAATCAAATTATTTAATTAAAAAGAGAAAATATAATAATTGAAAAATAAGGAGTATTAGTAGTATTTTTTATTAAAATAAAATTATAGATAATAAGAGAATTTTGGTGAATAAGGGGATAAGTGAGGGTAATGCTGGAAGTCTCTAGTTGATGGATTATGTTACTAATAAAAAGGTTAGTAAGGAGTTGTGAGAGTTTTTCATAGGTAAAATCAGAATTTGGTGGAAAGAGGAAGATGTATGGGCTAGGGCGTAATAAGAACATCCATTGAAATAGCTTTGAAGAATTTTGCTGGATAAATCTAAGGTAAGGGGGATAATAACCATCAATAAGGGCTTATGCATGAGGGTAGGGTAGAAGAGTCCTTAACCTCCGATAGGGATGTTGATTGTGATGAATTTTGTGGTTCTTTTTTTAGGAGTTTATATTCTCCTGGTTTTATTGATAAAAAAAATCATGTGAATTAGTGTCTGAAAATTCAGTATATTGTATATGTGTGTTTCCACCATTGTTGAATGTAGAAGGTTTTAGAGATATGAGTATTTGGTGAGTTGGTGGTCAATTGGCGTGTTGATTAATAGAATTGGGGCTTAATAAAAGTGGGGTTTGATTCTGAGAAAGGGATGTTTTAAATAAGTTGCTTTTGTGTTAAGAAGTGTTTGTGTGGTTTTATAACTGTAAAAGACTTTTCATGTGTGTTAAAAACTATTTTTTATGAGAAAACAACAACAGTGGGAGTCGACCCATACATGTTGGGAGTCGACCCCAATCCAACAAAAAAGAAATTTTTAAAAACTGCACAGTATAAGTTAACCATACGTGTTGGGAGTTAACCCATAGCTTATATGAGTCGACCCATAGATGCTGGAGTCGACCCCTGACTGTCAGAATGTTTGTTTTGTCTTTTGTTGCTCTGTCTGCGATTTTGGCCATAACTTTCATTTCGTAAGTCAAAATGAGACGTCGTTTGAAGCGTTGGGAAGCTAACACACAGGGCTACCTCATTAACAACTTGATGAATGGTAGACATATGAAACGTGAGGAGAGTGTAGTGTTTTTTGTTGGTGAGTTATGTTGATGATGATCATGATGTTTTTATAATGATGTTGTCGTGTGAAATAAGAGTGTGGCGATGTCATTATGTTTTTAGGTGATATTTATGACTGTTGTGTTATTGCATTTATGAGTAATAATATAACTGAAGAGATTGATTGTATACCTGAGTTGCACTTAATTATATGATGTTTTGCATATGTGAATTATTGTGGTGTGGTAATCCAGAGAGGGGATTACTTAGGTTGTCAATGCATTATGTTAAGATCGTAGATGGGTCTTAACGCATTCATTTGAGGTGTATGAGCATTCATAATTGATTTGTGTCAAGACGCATGTCTGCTAGTTCAAAGATGGGACTAGTGGTTTATCCCAAGCTCAGAAGAGGGGGCTCGTGGGTACAGAAGAGGGGACCCAGTTCCGGAGAGAACCAAATATTGAGTTGGTACCACATGCATATGCATAGAGTTGCATTAGTCGAGTTGCATTGCATAATAGGTTATATGCATATGTGTTAAGATTTTATTGGTTTATGAGTATGGGTGTGAAAATGTATTGCGATATATTGTGAATGAGATTGTGTAGAACATGTTGTGTTTGATATCCTACCTTGCAATATATGCTTGTTATTATTGTTTGTGGTTTCTCACCATGTTGTTGTTAATATGGTATGTGCTCCTCTTCGGAGTAAAATTAAGCAGGTAATTGAGTAGCTGCTTAGAGTTGGAGGATGACGAGAGGCTGTTTCTTCCTTTTTCTTTATGCGTTTTAGTTTACGGTCTCTAATATGTAACACTGGGAAACATTTACGAGTTTTTTTCTAATCTTTTCATTAGATAGTCAATGTATACTCTCATGTTTGATATTTCAATGTTTTGAGGAGATTTAGTTTATGAGTTTGACTATGCCATATCGTGCATTTGAAGTTTAAATGATTTAATTAATGCATGTTTCATCATGAGAAATTTCGCTGCAATGATACCATAAGTGAATGTAAGCATGCGATGACACCCTAAGTGAAGGTGTTGATTGGATATATTTTTGATAAAGTGTTACATGTCATGTATGTTTATAAAAGATAATATGTGAAATCCTATATGTTTGTGTGAATTCTCTTATTTATCGTATACTTTGCGCGGGGGAAATAGAGTGTCAATTAGTGGTATCAGAGAAGGTAGGTCGGTCCGACCATGTTATTTGATGTTATTGTTTCTTTGTAAGCGATAAGTGTATGAGAGCATTGTTGATACGTCATTCCTTTTTAACGTGTGTGCATTGTTTGGTTGTTCAGAACTATGCCTAGAGGGAGAAATGATTATGTTATTGTTGAAGCTTTGGAATCATTTGCTTAGCGATGGCTTAGAATGCGCATAACAACTAGAATGAGGGAGAAATAGGAGCTCTTGATGAGTTTCACACTTTAGGGAAATTTCAGAGGAACAAATCACCGACCTTCAAGGGTAGCTATGATCCAGAGGGTGCACAGGTATGGCTCGTAAAAATTGAGAAGATATTCCGAGTGATGGTCTGCACTAAGGTTCAGAAAGTATAGTTTAGTACTCATATGTTGTCAGAGGAAGCTGAGGATTAGTGGGATAACACACGTTGGAGATTGGAAGTTATTGGTGCATAATTACTTAGGTTGTATTCCGAAATGAATTCTTGGAGAAGTATTTCCCTGAGGATGTATAACCGGTTACATGTCTGAGTTTTTTACTTTTCTGCTATTTAACTTGTTATTTTGTATCACATTCACTTATTTTTATATATATATATATATATATATATATATATATATATATATATATATATATATATATATATATATATATATATATATATATATATATATATATATATATATATATATATATATATATATATATATATATATATATATATTCCTTGGAGGCATCCTCATCAATGTTAATGAGAAATAGTGAAAATATTCTCACCCCTAATCAACTTCTCTCTCTCAATTCTTCTTTCCCTCTCCATACTATGATTTCTCCATTATTCACAATCTTGTGATTTCAAGTTCTAACATTTGTCTCTGTAAAAAATGAAAACAAAATGGCATGCTCTTCTTGTTGGGAGGAAACTACAAACGCAGCGGAATAAACCAACAAGAAAATCTCTCCCAACCGACTAGTTGGAGGGAAAAACTAATCTGGCTACCATGTGACAAAACTCAAACTTTCCCCTAGGAAACACCTTTGTCAACATATCTGAACCATTATCATCAATGTGAATCTTCTCAAGCTCCATCAACTTGGAATCTAATGCATCATGAACCCAATGATAACGAACATTAATATGCCTCGACATTGAGTGAAAGGAGGAATTCTTCAATAAGTGAATGACACTTTGATTATCACAAAACAAGACATATTTTTCTTGTTTCACACCAAGTTCCATTGCAAATTTCCTCAACCATAACAACTCTTTTGATGTTTCTATGGAGACTATAAACTCGACTTCGATAGTAGAAAGTGAAACACACTTTATCAACTTTGATTGGCAAGCCACAACTCCCCCGACAAAGTCACCATATACCCCAAAATAGATTTTTGATCATCTAAGCTTCCAACTAGATCTTAATACATATATGTAGATGTTTTTGATTGGCTGCATTTTGTGTTAAAATAGTTACTGTACTTAGATGTCTTGACTGATGTCATGACATGCTTAAGTAGTATGTTGCATGATTAGCTAATACAGGATTTACTGAATGTCAAACTGGATGTTATGACATTCATCCCTAACAGCAGATACTGAATTATAGACTAATCAATTTTGCTGTTATAGTTCAGTATTTAGTTTAGGCTGATTTTCTGTTCTGTTATGACAGTCATTCATGAAGTATTCTCTGAATGTCAAACTGAATGTGATGACACTCATTCCTGACAGGCCAGTTAGTTTTTCTGTTATTTATCTCAGGCTGATTTTCAGGAAACTAACAGCAGGCTGATTTTCTGTTCTGTTATGACAGTCATTCAATACAGGACTTACTGAATGTCAAACTGGATGTTATGACATTCATACATGACAGCAGATACTGAACTATAGAATAGTTGGTTTTTCTGTTATAGCTCAGTATTGAGTTCAGTCTGTTTTTCAGGAGAGTAACAGACCTGGCATAAGGCCTACTGTCTGAATGTCAAACAGAATGTTATGACATTCATCATTGACAGCATATACTGAATAATAGGCAGGTTGGTTTTTCTGCTACATTTCAATATTTATTTCAGTCTGTTTTTCAGGAGAATAACAGACTTGGCATATGGCCCATTGTCTAAATGTCAAACTATATGTTATGACATTTATCTCTGACAGCTGATACTGAAGTATAGACTGGTTGGTCTTGTACATTTCAGCATTTAGTACAGTCTGTTTTCAGGAAAATAACAGACCTAGCATATGGTCTATGTTCTGGACGTCAAACTGAATGTTATGACATTCATTCCTGACAGCATATGCTAAAGTGTAGGATGGTTAGTTTTTCTGTTTCAGTATTTTTCTCAGGCTATTTTTCAGGAATCCAACAGCTGAGCTAAAATCCAGGAAACTAACAACTGAGCTACATTTAATGAACCTAACAAATAGCCTATTTGTTAGCACCCTAATATGTGGAAATTAGGTTAACTTGCTTAACCTTAATTTTAGGAAATACAAGTACAAGGCCCAAATCCAGTTGGGTGTTTAGGTTATAAATAGTAGATTGTAACCTAGGTTTCATAAGCCTCAAATAATGTAAAATTAGGGGTGTGTGTGAGGTAAAGCTCCCAACCTGTGGGAAGGTTACCATGTGTTTCTCAGTGCTCGAGGGCATGAGATTGTTTGTAACTCAAAGCCTGTAGGTAAGAGTTTGTTATGGTCTTGAACGAAGTTGTGAAGCAAGTTCAAGTTGTTTAGCATTACATTGTATTTGTAGTGATAGGAATGGAAACTTGAGGTTTCTATCTAGGAGTTCCTAGGTATAGATTGCATTGGGTAGGGATTAAGTGAAGAGTTGTAAACGGGGGAGTTTAACTCTGAATTAATACTGCTGATAGTGGATCTTCTTCCTGGCTTGGTATGCCCCCAGAGTAGGTGATGTTGCACCGAACTAGGTTAACAATTACTTGTGTTTTTACCTTCTGCACGTTATAATTCTGTCTGTTATAAAATAAGGTCAACCTGTAATGCTGTAACAGGTGATGTTCAAATCAATGTTGAGACATCATGCCGATAACTGTGCAGGCTCAACAGAAGTAAGTGCTATGTTTGATCTCTGCTGTGTCTTTGTACCAGATGGACAAAACTGGGTGTTCTTCCATTCTATGGTGATATAGTAGCAGATGTCGTGACATTTGTGAATGTGTGCATATTAGTACTGGGTTTTAATTTGTATAACTGTCTTGCTGTATTAGTAACAATGTTGGATCAGATGTCATTACTTGGAGTAGAACATCTGAACTCTGACTACACCAGAATTTCAATTGGTATCAGAGCAGACATCCTGTTCTATTTCTGGATGAGATCCATGGGTGATACTTTCCGGTATCTTGCAAGGAGTTATGTTAGTACTGATGTTGGAACCTGTGGAAGGTTCTGTGATTTCCCTGAACGGTCCCTTGAAGTAGGTGGATGGACTATTCATGATAGGAACTGTGTGTACCTGTCTCTGGAGGTTGGCAATTGGCCTTTGTGTGGGACAATTATGCTAGTATTGAATCATATTCAAACATGGTATGTTCTTGGAGGCTGATCTGGTGAAGTGTGTGTTCATAGGTTGAGTTGTATTATGATTTCCGCTGCATAATACCTGGCAAAAATTAAATTCTGATGTAGTTTCCCCTCATGTGGATGAAAGGCTGTTGTATTCAAGATTTCATCATAATCTACTGAAGATGTCAAAGATACTTGAGTCTCCTCAAGTCCACTCATCATGACGTTCTCACTTCAGGATGGTAAGAATCACCTGATCACTGATTCTTTTACTCTCTTGGGTAGTGTATATGAAGACCTTGAAGACTTTCAAGGAGGGTTTTTTCCAAGGAGGTGGAACTAATGTTCTATATGATGTTAGAACATGTTGTTCAACAAGTATGCAGCTACTGGTTAAAGAGCAGATGTTTTTAGGTGTCAAACAAAGGGATACTTTTGTTTGGAACCTACTCCTGACCTGGAAGAGGAGACATTTGTGTGTGCTAAGTTGACAAGGGTAGGGTCAACTGTGTGTGTGCTCAAGAAGGTCACTTTTAGAAGTCTGATCTCTAGAAGTGGAGCTGGTTGAGATGTGACATTGTGCAATTTCCTGCTGTTTGTCTTATTCCTGTAGATTGATCAGGGTTGGATTGTTGTTCCCTGAAGTACTATGTTGTGTTGGAAGATAATTCCCCTGGATGTTAGAAGTCAATAATGGGGTAACCTGATTGCTATGTCATTTAAGAGGATTGGGACCATGAATCTTGTTATTCAAACACCATGCTCAGAAGTGGCAGTTCTTTCAAGGAGTGAGAATATGAAGATTCAGAGGTTAGTTGAGGTAGTATGCTCTGGCAATGCATATCTACTATTGACTGGTGTTTTTTTAGTACTTATGGTCAGCTGGAGTCTGATTGGTGTGATTGGAGTATGTATAGGTATAACTCATAGAGTTAGTTGCCACTGGTAGGGATGGTGTATGTCATGTTGAGACACTTGTGTACAATGCATGGATATTGGTGTGGAGTTTCCATGATTGTTAATTTGAGGGGGAGTTTTGGTTAACCTCCTCACGGTTGGTCAGCCTAGGGTCTAGTTGGTTGTTGACCTGTGTCACATGGGCTCTGGTTGTTGTGTGACACATTTGCAAGGAAGGATTCATCTCTCTCATTCCTAAGGGTGAATCTAATCTGGAAAGATTCTCAAAACTGTTGAGGTGCTCGCAAGCAGAAGATGTTGACACAAGAAGAGTATTTTCAAAGTATTCTTATGGTGGGAGTATCTGAAAGGATAATTGGGAAAGAATTTAAGATCAATGTCTACTTGGGCCAAGTACAAGTATTTAATTGATTATCCTTGGAGCTCAAGATAACTGATGTTCTTAAAGATGTTGGAACATCTCTTCTTCAAGACCCTGTGCAGAATCACATGAAGGATAGTACATTGGTTTATGATCTATCTCTTTGGTGGCAGCAAAAGCATATGATCTCTAAAAAGGTTTCCTGGCAAGAAACATGTTCAGCCTTGGTGTGTACAAGAAGAAGAAGACATCATAGTCTTGATGGTGGTTACTTGGATCAGTTTATTTCTGATCTAGGTAAGGAAGTGCATTGGCTAATGCACACTATGGAGTTAAGAACAAGTGGCAGCATTCTTGACATCATGGAAACAGCCTTGCTTTAGGAAGTGGAATCCTTGGTATAGCTGAAGGGTTAGTTTCTAACTGGTCCTTCTGAAGACTCATGCATCAGAGTGTCTGATGTCTTTGGAGAAGAAGCAGGGATTCATCAAGGTGTGAGCTTGGATGACTTGATTGCAAACCTACAGGATGGAGGTTGTTTACTCAAACTTGGTTCCACAATCAAGTCTATGAGAGCGTTGAACTCTTGTTCTGTGTAGGGAGGAAGTTCTTTCAAGTGGCAGAAGAAGGAGCTGAATTCAACAGCTAGATGTTAAAACACAATGTTGTGACATTTGGTTCAACATCAAAATCTTAGTTGGTGAAGTGGCACATCAACTTAAGATAGAAGGGTCTACAGAGTTGTAGATTGGGTACTTCAAAAAGATCGTTCTCATTGCAGTTCTTTGGAGTTGCTGGATGGAGAAGATGTTACATGTTCATGTCTTAGAGAATCTAAGTTTTGTTTAACATGTAGCTTGAAGTTCAAGTCTCACTTGGAAGGTCAGAATATCTTTGGGAGAAGTCTGATAAACGTGGAGAGGTCAATAAGTGACATTTGACTTTTTCATATAAGGATTCATGAAGGAGGTAATCAACCAGTGGCATTTGGTCCATCTCAGAAGTGAGTTCGAAGAATCAAGATAATCAACATATGGCAGCTGATTATTCTTGAGGAAAGTCTGAGACAAATTACTTTTGAGCAGAAAAGTAGTAAGTTGAAGACAAAAAGAGGTGTTTTCTATTCATCTCTTGGAGCTTGTGGTAGGAGTTCTGAGCTATCTATGGAAGATTATCTCTTGTAATGGGATGAGAATGTATATGTCCCAATTTATGTCTGGGTTCTTTTAGATCAAGCTGGTGACTCAGTGATATCTGAAGATTATCAGATGGTGTTCTTTGTTATGTTGTGAAGGATGTCCTAACTAATGTTAGAACATTTTGTGAAGTGGTTTTCTGTTCTGGTTAGAAGAGAGATTGACACAGAGTGTGGATGTGTTCAGCCAAGAGGGTTGAACAGAGGGTGTGCTCTTGAAGACATGAAGATGCGTCTTATGTTTTCCATTCATCAAGTGGTCTGGGTTCTCTTTGAATCAGGAAGTAGGTGAAGGTCTAACTTTGGGGTGTTGGATATGTTCATGTGTGATCTCCAAGTTTCAAGAGGAGAGTTGGTTGTTCATGATAGGGGGAGTTCTGTCTTTGTGCTGCAAGTAATCATCAAGCTTGTGGTCTATGTGTTCTCAGATAACAAGGTATGGCACCTTGTTAGTTATTGGGATGATGTGGTGTGTGTCAAGGCTGAGTGAGCAGAAGAATGTCTGACCGGATGTCATGACATTGCCTTGGACAATATTGTTATTTCCTTCTGAAACTTACAGTCATAAGGAAATATGGATGTGGTGTGTCTCATTATGATATATTAGAATGAGCCTGTGTGTTACAGTTGTGTGGTACAGGGGGAGTAACCATCTACTGTTGTTTGTGATTTTGGTTGTAGTGGTGCTAGATGTCAAGCTACCACTGGAGGTAAGAAAGTGGTTTTAGGAAATGGTGATAGGAAGAATACATGAAGAATGCAGACAAAAGCCGTGTTGAATGTTAAGACATCGCTTGCAACGTGTCTGACAGCATATATGGAATAGTCTACATGCATTGGAACTGTTGTTTCTGAAAAGAAACAGTCAAGAGCTATTCAAAGATAGTCTGGGATATTGTTGGTGATTCTCTAACAGATTCTCAGCAAATATTTATGGATATTGACCAAGTATTTACTCCTACCGTTAATTCCTAAGCACGGTCTGGCCTATTTAAAGGATGTACCAGCACTCCTCTTCTCACAAGAGCGACATTCCATTCCCTCTAAACCATGGGGTTTGTTAAGATTTTGGCATACTGCGCCTGGATCTGGTTTTGTGAAGGTTTCATTTATAAATGTTTAGCTAAAAAGGGGAGAGAAACATTGTCCTGAGGATGTACCAGAAGCAAGCAGAAGTTGGTTTCAGGCACAAAAGTCACTAAAACCATATTGGGTATATTACTTGTAATTTTGTCTGTTTTGGTATGTAATATTAAGTTGCTTTGGCAACATTTTTGACAAAAAGGGGGAGTAACACTTGTACCCCAAGACAACAGATTTCTGTGAAGATGAAGGTCCTCTAAAACAAGAGGTTATGCTGTTGTTTGCTATCTTCTATGTGTTGCTGCTGTGTGAAGTTTATCTTCTGTGTGTGATTAGTGTATTAGCTAACTTGATTCTCTGTTTGGATGTGTGCTTTCCGCTGTTGTGAACTCTGTTGTGATGCCAAGTTGTTTTAGCCAAAAATTTGCCAAAGGGGGAGTTTGTAGATGTTTTTGATTGGCTGCATTTTGTGTTAAAACAGTTACTGTACTTAGATGTCTTGACTGATGTCATGACATGCTTAAGTAGTATGCTGCATGATTAGCTAATACAGGATTTACTGAATGTCAAACTGGATGTTATGACATTTATCCCTGACAGCAGATACTGAATTATAGACTAATCAATTTTGCTGTTATAGTTCAGTATTTAGTTCAGGCTGATTTTCTATTCTGTTATGACAGTCATTCATTACAGCATTCTCTGAATGTCAAACTGAATGTTATGACACTCATTCTTGACAGGCCAGTTAGTTTTTCTGTTATTTATCTCAGGCTGATTTTCAGGAAACTAACAGCAGGTTGATTTTCTGTTATGTTATGACAGTCATTCAATACAGGACTTACTGAATGTCAAACTGGATGTTATGACATTCATCCATGACAGCAGATACTGAACTATAGAATAATTGGTTTTTCTGTTATAGCTCAGTATTGAGTTCAGTCTGTTTTTCAGAAGAGTAACAGACCTGGCATAAGGCCTACTGTCTGAATGTCAAACAGAATGTTATGACATTCATCATTGACAGCATATACTGAATAATAGGCAGGTTGGTTTTTCTGCTACAGTTCGGTATTTATTTCAGTCTGTTTTTCAGGAGAATAACAGACCTGGCATATGGCCCATTGTCTAAATGTCAAACTAGATGTTATGACATTTATCTCTGACAGCTGATACTGAAGTATAGACTGGTTGGTCTTGTACAGTTCAGCATTTAGTACAGTCTATTTTCAGGAAAATAACAGACCTAGCATATAGTCTATGTTCTGGACGTCAAACTGAATGTTATGACATTCATTCCTGACAGCATATGCTAAAGTGTAGGATGGTTAGTTTTTCTGTTTTAGTATTTTTCTCAGGCTATTTTTCAGGAATCCAACAGCTGAGCTAAAATCCAGGAAACTAACAACTGAGCTACATTTAATGAACCTAACAAATAGCCTATTTGTTAGCACCCTAATATGTGGAAATTAGGTTAACTTGCTTAACCTTAATTTTAGGAAATACAAGTACAAGGCCCAAATCCAGTTAGGTGTTTAGGTTATAAATAGCCGATTGTAACCTAGGTTTCATAAGCCTCAAATAATGTAAAATTAGGGGTGTGTGTGAGGTAAAACTCCCAACCTGTGGGAAGGTTACCATGTGTTTCTCAGTGCTCGAAGGCATGAGATTATTTGTAACTCAAAGCCTGTAGGTAAGAGTTTGTTATGGTCTTAAACGAAGCTGTGAAGCAAGTTCAAGTTGTTTAGCATTACATTGTATTTGTAGTGATAGGAATGGAAACTGGAGGTTTCTATCTAGGAGTTCCTATGTATAGATTGCATTGGGTAGGGATTAAGTGAAGAGTTGTAAACGGGGGAGTTTAACTATGAATTAATACTGCTGATAGTGGATCTTCTTCCTGGCTTGGTATGCCCCCAGAGTAGGTGATGTTGCACCGAACTGGGTTAACAATTACTTGTGTTTTTACCTTCTGCACATTATAATTTTGTCTGTTATAAAATAAGGTCAACCTGTAATGCTATAACAGGTGATGTTCAAATCAATGTTGAGACATCATGCTGATAACTGTGCAGGCTCAACAGAAGTAAGTGCTATGTTTGATCTCTGTTGTGTCTTTGTACCAGATGGACAGAACTGGGTGTTCTTCCATTCTATGGTGATATAGTAGCAGATGTCGTGACATCTGTGGATGTGTGCATATCAGTACTGGGTTTTAATTTGTATAACTGTCTTGCTGTATTAGTAACAATGTTGGATCAGATGTCATTACTTGGAGTAGAACATCTGAACTCTGACTACACCAGAATTTCAATATACCCAACCAATATAGGCTTCTTGCATCAAGGTTAACTTTAAATTTGACGAGTCACATAAATATATCATCATCCACTTCACGGCCCCCCAATGATCTTTTTTCGGATTTGAGAGATTACGACTCACCATTCCCTCGGCCTGAGAAATATTGGGTCTTGTACAAACCATAACATACATCAAACTACCAACGGCTTATGAGTACGAAATGTTCTCCATAACTAAATTTTCTTCATTCATAGATGGACGTAGTTTATGACTAAGCTTGAAATGAGAAGCAGGTGGAATGCTCACCGCATTAGTCTTATCCATACTAAATCACCAAAGGACTTTCTCCATATACATTTCTTATGATAAGCATAACTTCTTCTCATTTCGATCTCGAAAATTTTCAATACCAAGAATTTTCCGAGCCTCTCATAAATCTTTCATAGCAAAAGATTCACTCAAAGTGTTATTCTACTCTTTAATTCTTAAAATATCATTTCCAACAATTAGAATATCATCCCTACAAAGCAAGAGAATAATGAAATCACCTTCGGAGAAATTCCAAAAAAACACACAATGATCAGCATTGGTCATCTTGTACCCATGTTCAATCATCACCAAGTTGAACTTTTGATACCATTGGTGAGGTGCTTGTTTCAAACCATAAAGACCATTTACCAATTTTCAAACATAGTCTTCGTTTCCCTTCTTTCGTAATCCATCCGGATGCTCCATGTAAATTTCTTCATGTAGATCATCGTGAAGGAAAGCCATTTTCACGTCCATTTGCTCTACTTCTAAATCAAGACTAGCGGCTAGCCCAAGAACCACTCGAATAGATTGCATCTTCAAAACCGGAGCAAAAATCTTGCCAAAGTCAACATCTTCCTGTTGTTTAAAACCTTTTACCACCAAGCGAGTCTTGTATCTTCTTTGAGAAGTACACTCATCTTGCTTAATTCGATAAACCCATATATTCTTAAATTCTCTCTTGCCCTTTATCAACTTCAATAACTCAAAGGTATTATTTTCACAAAGTGATTGCATTTCAGCATCCATGGCATCCATCTACTCCTTTTTGTTCTCATCCTTCAAAGCTTTTGGGTTCTCCATCATCGGTAGGAGAAACATACTCGTTGGAGGGGCATCGAACAGTAGGCCTTTTATCATGAGTAGGACGCCTCAACTCATTATAAGCAACCAGTTACTCAAATATGTCGATATCCTCAATGGTATAATCCTTAATAAATACAGCATCACGACTATGAATAAGCTTCTGTTGATCCGGATCAAAGAATCGATACCCAAATCATCAAGTTCATACCCAACAAACACACATTTATTCGACTTCTCATCCAATTTAGATCTCCCATCCTTCAAAATATGCACATAAGACATGCACCCAAACACCCGAAGATGGTCGTAGGAAACATCTTTACCACTCCAAACATGATTTAGAACATCAAACTTTAACTAAACACATGGAGTAAGGTTTAAAAGATGTATAATCGTGCTCAATGCTTCTCCCCAAAAGTATTTCGACAACTTTGATTGAGAAAGTAAACATCTCACCCTTTCCACCAAAGCTATATTCATTCTTTAGGCTAACCCATTCAATTATGGTGTCTTTGGAGGAGACTTTTGATGACATACACCTTGATCTTGACAATACTTATCGAAAGGTCCAACATAGTCTCCTCCGTTATCGATTCAGAATCACTTGAGCTTTTTCCCTGTTTCGCGCTTTAGGGAAATTTCAGAGGAACAACCCGCCGACTTTCAAGGGTAGCTATGATCCAGAGGGTGCACAGGAATGGCTCAGAAAAACTGAGAAGACCTTTTGAGTGATGGCATGCACTGAGGTTCAGAAGGTGCAGTTTGATACTCATATGCTATTAGAGGAAGTTGCGGATTGGTGGGATAACGTAGGCCAGAGATTGGAAGATACCGGTGCAGAGAATACTTGGGTTGTGTTCAGAAATGAATTCTTGGAAAAGTATTTCCCCGAGGATGTGCGTGGCAAGAAAGAGATAGAGTTCCTTGAGCTGAAGCAAGGGAACATGATTGTAGCAGAGTATGTTGTGAAGTTTGAGGAATAGGTGAAGTTTTATCCTTAATACAACGATGATGATGCTAAGAGTTCCAAGTGTCTCAAGTTTGAGAATGGGATGAGACCAGAGATCAAACAAGATGTTGGATACCAACAGATTCGTAGGTATGCTGAGACCAAAGACCATATACATACTTGTTCATTAAAAAGAACATAGATTGTGATGAAAATGTATGCTCGAGTGGCTAATTCTTCTTATTGAACTTCATTACTAACATAAAGTAAATTCTGCAAAAAAAAGAACTAGCTATAATAGACGGGTTGCCTCCCATGAAGCGCTCGTTTTACATCATTAGCTTGACGGCCCATGCCTAAGGCATGTCAGGCGTAAAGGGTACCCTCATGCTGATTAATCCACCTTCATTTTCTCCTTTGTCAACTTTGCTACCTTTTTCTTCAAGTCGGTGGCATGTCTCCAGATCCTCTATATACGGCGTCTATTCATACACATTAAACACCACATTTTCCTTGTTTAACTTCAAACTAAGTTCATCGATTTCCACATCTATTAAAGCCTTCCCGATTTCCAAGAAAGGGCATTTGAGAATAATTGACCCTCCTATATCTCCTTTCATGTCAATCACCATGAAATTTGCAGGAAAAACTAAACCATCAACATGTACTAACATGTCTTGTAAGATACCAAGCTGGTGAGTAACAGATGAATCAGCCAAAGTGAGAGTCATATTACTCGGTATGATCTATCCCAATCTTAATTCTTTAACCTTATTTAGTGCCATGACATTGATACTACACCTTAAATCACATAAAGCATGTGGGATATTTACTCCACCAATAGTATAAGAGATAGTAAACTTAAATGGACCCTTCAGCTTCGATGGTAGTGCTTGGGGCACTGGCGTATTACCTTCCTCAGTCATGTTTACCTGTTCTTTGACCAACTTCTGCTTTGTACCCTTTGTAGTGCCTACATAAATTTAGCAAACTTGGGCATTAGCTCTAAAACTTCATGAAAAGAAATACTTACCTGAAGCATGGTCAATATCTCGTTGAACTTGGAAAACATTTCTGCCTCATCTTCTTGTAATGGTTTCTTCTTAGTTATTGGATATGGCGATTTGATATAACTAGGTAGTTCTTGATTAAGGTCATTTAAAATTTGCTTCTTAGTCCTTATCCAATGGGAGTTTTTATCTATTAATTTTTCAATGGTGAATCCCTTCTCAGCTTGGTCACTCTGATTTTTACTCTCCTTTTTTTTAGTCCTCACTTCTTCCTTTTCCATCAAATCCTTTTCCACTATTTCATCCTCACCCCTGTTGGTGATCACCTCAAAACATATTTCTACAGTCTTGCAAGACTCATTTTTAGGATTATCCATAATATACCTGTAAATCCTCCACTCGAGCTAGGTAAAGCAGTTATTTGTTTAGACAGCTGACCAATTTATATCTCCAAATTTTTTATAGACGCATCATGGTTCTTACTCATTGTTTCATGTTGTTTATTCACCTGATCAAAACTACTATGAGTGGCCTGAATGAATTTTTGATGGGTGTCTTCCATTTGTAAAGTTTGCCTTTGGATTGGATCTTGTTGATTTTGTCGAATACCTTGATTAGTAATTTTATTTTGTTGCTCCATCTAAACTTTGGGTGATCCTTCCATCCGGGGTTGTAGGTGTTGGAATAAGGGTTATTTTTTTGGAAATTAGAAAATTGAGCCTCTTCACTTGATCCTTCCAAAGAATATCTTCCATTTGCATGTCCCTCTTCACATAAATCACACCTAAGTGCTTATACCTGACTCACGTTAGCTTTACCCAAGCTGCTTTCAACTAGCTTTTTATTCCATAATTCAATTTGGGCTGAAAGTGCAGTATCAGTATCAAAAACTAACATATCTTTGGGTGTGCCTACCGTTTCAATTTTTACTGATCTTTTGTTCTTTGAACGATATTGATTCAAGCACATCTTTTCAATTAGGTCTTTAACTTGTGGTTCAGTCATTGTTCTGATTGTGCCTCCCGCGGAAGCATCTAACAGCATGCATGTTTTACTCTTGAGACCTTTTATAAAATTATGCATTTGCTTCATGTTATTTGTATTATGATTTGGGAACTTGTGTAATAAAAGTTTAAACCTTTCCCACGATTCATACAACAATTTGGTTTCCTGCTGCTCAAAATTTGTAATTTCCTCTCTTCGCTCAACAAACTGAGTGGTGGTGAAGAATCTCTCTAAGAATTTATCCTCCAGCTCTTTCCATGTTTGTATATTTCCATTGGAAGGCAAAGCAACCAATCCTTGGCTCTTCCAGTTAGAGAGAACCCAAATAATCTTAGCTTGACTTGATCTTACGTGATGTCAGTTGGTCTGCACGTCAAAGTTGTTTCATAGAAGCGAGCAAGATGCTCCCATGGATCTCTAATTGCATTTTTGACGAATGGATTGTCTCTCAAACCTGAAAGCATAAAATTCTCTATATCAAAGTTAGTTTGGTTTGCCGGTACAAACCCTCTAGAAACATGTATGTCGTTGGTCCTTTTGCGGTAGTCTCCCATCATGGGTGGTGGTATGGGTGCCATGGTGATTTCCTCTTCAGATTCCAAAGAAATTAGTGTATTATTGTCTACTAAGGTCATTTGAGCTAAGTTGCTTCTATAACTGCTCTCCTGATAACACGTATAGTTATTTCAATTTTAGGATCAAACGGTGTCAATGTCGATCCTGAGTTGCGCATATACAAACATGAAATACCTCAGTAGTATGATAATTAATAAAATAAAAATAAAAAACATGTTGCATAAGCGTTTCTTTGTTGAAATTACCAATAGTCCCTGGCAACGACGCCAAAAACTTGATGACTTCTTGGCAAGTGTACCGATAATGTCGTAGTAATAAAAAGATTGAGTCCACGGGGACTGCTATTTAACAAGACAATATTGTGCAATGTGTGGAAAATACAAAATTTGGGGGTTTTCGAGATTTAATTACAAAAATAAAATAAAGTGTTCTGACAATCGTACGAAAGCGGTCGTGTTATTTATATAATCATTTATTTCTCTACTGTTGATGTTCGATATATTACATGAATGATATCATCACTATGATCCCACAACGAATTAACAAAACCGCTATACTCAATCCTTTGGTGTATAGTTCACTAATATATACTCTGGGTGTTTTTATCCCTAGTCCACCAACATAAGCAAGATTAGGCAATGCAATAGAATGTTAATTCATAAGCCACTACTCGGAGTTTTCTAATCCTAGTCCACTAGCGTAAGCACAATAATATCTCTAGGTCCAACATATAGACTAATGGTCAGTATTTCCTATGTGTCCAAATTCATATTAAAAGAGTATCTCACATAAAAAACATTAAGAACATGGTGCAATTGAATAGAACTATAATTCAAATTATTCAAGCAATATCAAATTAAACATGTGTCCCAATAATATTAAAATAGGTTCATCAAACACAACCTAACCTAAAGAGAATTAGCTACTCATAATGAAAATTATAATACCAAATACAAATAAGAAGGTTGCATAAGAAATCCCTTGAAGAATTAGCCTCCAATGGCTTCAAATGCTCTCCAAATATGCTTTTTGGTGCAGTAAACCCTTCTTTCATGTGTAAAATTCAGAACTCCTGAAAAAGTATCAAACTTCATTTTTTAAAGCCTTCAGAATGGATCAGAACACGTTAGAAAAAAACCTCAGAAAAAAAACAATCGCGCGCGCGATGCCGACTTTACTCTTAAATCATACGTGCGATGCTGCTCGATGGTCAGCGTGATTATTCCAGTAGCGGCATGCTTTTTCTCCCCTTTTCACATGATTCTCACTAAGTCCATATTTCTCCATACTTAGTCATTTTTGCAACTTTCTTTGGCCTTTATTCTTCACTTTTTCTCCTATTTAACTTATTTTGATTTGTTTCTTCGACCGAAAACATGCAATGACAGAGTGTCATCATAAAGCACTTGAGTTCAAAGAGGGTGATCATGTGTTTCTTAGAGTTACGCTAATAACTAGTGTTGGTAGAGCTTTGAAGTCACGAAATCTCACTTCGTGTTTCATTGGTCCATACCAAAATTTTGAAGAGGATAGGAGAAATGGCCTATCATATTGTGTTTCCATCATCGCTTGCTAATCTTCATGATGTGTTTCATGTGTCTCAGTTGAGGAGATACATTTCGGATTCGTCTCATGTGTTCCAAGTGGATGATGTGTAGGTGAGAGATAACAGGACTGTTTAGTTTTCATGCATACGGATAGAGGATCGGGAAGTGAAGAAGTTGCGTGGTAAAGAGATTACATTGGTGAAGGTAGCTTGGGGAGAACCTGTTGCTAGAAACGTGAATTTGAGGCTAGAGAGCCAGATGAGGGAGTCGTATCCGACTCTGTTTACTTAAGATAATTTTCGAGGGAGGAAATTCTTTAAGTGGGAGTGTGAGAGTGATTAGAGATGGACTATAATTATTATAGTCTATTTTAGTAATTAAATAATAGTATTTTAATAAATTATTTAATTAAAATGAGAAAATATAATAATTGAAAAATAAGCAGTATTAGTAGTATTTTTTATTAAAATAAAATTATAGATAATAAGAGCATTTTGTTGAATAGTGGGATAAGTGAGGGTAATGCTGGAAGTCTCTGGTTGAGGGATTATGTTACTAATAAAAAGGTTAGTAAGGAGTTGTAAGAGTTTTTCATACGTAAAATCAGAATTTGATGGAAAGAGGAAGAGGCAAGGGCTAAGGCATAAGAATAACATTCATTGAAAGAACTTTGAAGAATTTTTCTAGAGAAATATAAGGTAAGGGAGAGAATAACCATCAATAAGGGCTTATGCATGAGGGTAGGATAGAAGAGTCTTTAACCTCCAATAGGGATGTTGATTGTGATGAATTTTATGGTTGTTTTTTAGGAGTTTATATTCCCCTTGTTTTATTGATAAAAAAAACGTGTGAATTAGTGTCTGAAAATTATGTATAATGTATATGTGTGTTTCCATCTTTGTTGAATGTAAAAGGTTTTAGAGATATGAGTATTCGGTGAATTGGTGGTTAATTGGCGTGTGAATTAATAGAATTAGGGCTTAATAAAACTGGGGTTTGATTCTGAGAAAGGGATGTTTGAAATAAGTTGTTTTTGTGTTAAGAAGTGTTTGGGTGGTTTTATAACAGTAAAAGACTTTTCATGTGCGTTAAAAACTGGTTTTTAGGAGGAAAAAGAACAATAGTGGGAGTCGACCCATACGTACTGGGAGTCAACCCATACGTACTGGGAGTCGATCCTAAACCAACAGAAAAGAAATTTTTAAAAACTGCACAGTAGGAGTCGACCCATAGCTGATAGGAGTCGACCCATAGAGGTTGGGAGTCAACCCCTGACTTCCAGAATACTTGTTGTCTTTTGTTGCCTTGTATGATGATTTTGGCCGTAACTTTTGTTTCGTAAGTCTAAATGAGACGTCGTTCGAAGCTTTGGGAAGATAACACATAGATCTACCTCATGAAACACTTGATAAATGGTAGACATATGCAACATGAGGAGAGTGTAGTGTTTTTTTGTGAGTTATGTTGATGATGATGATGATGATGTTTTATAATGATGTTGTCGTGTGAAATAAGAGTGTGACGATGACATTATATTTTGAGGTATTATTTATGACTATTGTGTTGTTGCATGTATGAGTAATAATTAAACTTAGGAGATTGATTATATACTTGAGTAGCACTTAATCATATGATGTTGTGCATATGTGAATTATTATGGTATGGTAATCTAGAGAGGGGATTACTTGAGTTGTTAGTGCATTATGTTAAGATCGTATAAGGGTCTTAACGCATTGATTTAATGTGTATGAGCATTCATAATTTAGTTGTGTCAATAGGCATGTCTGCTAGTTTAGAGAAGGGACTGGTGACTTGTCCCAAGCTCAGAAGAGGGGGTCTGGAGCTCAGAAGAGTAGGCTAATGGGTTCAGAAGAGGGGACCCAGTTTCGGAGATAACCAAATATTGAGTTGGTACCACATGCATATGCATAGAGTTGCATTAGTCAAGTTGTATTGCAAATGAGTTGTATGCATATTTATTGAGCTGTGATTGGTTGATGAGTATGGTGTAAGAATATATTGTGATATAATGTGAATGAGATTGTGTAGAACATGTTGTGTTTGATCTCCTACCTTGCAGTATATGCATGTTATTATTTTTTATGATTTCTTACTTGTTGTTGTTGATGTGGTATGTGCTCATCTTCTGAGTACAAATAAGTAGGTAATTGAGTAGCTGCTTAGAGTTGGAGGATGGCGAGAGGCTGATTCTTCCTTTTTATTTTTATTTTTTTAGTTTACGTGCTCTGATATGTAACACTGGGAAACATTTGTGAGTTTTATCTAATCTTTTCGTTAGAGACTCGATGTATATTCCTATGTGTGATATTTTTATGTTTTAAGGAGATTTCATTTATGAGTTTGACTATGCCATAAAGTGCATTTGAAGTTTAATTGATTTAATTAATGCATGCTTTATTAAGAGAAACTTTGTCGCGATGATACTCTAAGTGAAGGTGAGCATGCGATGACACCCTAAGTGAAGGTATTGATTGGTGATATTTTTTATAATGTTATAGGGCATATATGTTTAGAAAAGAGAATATGTGATATCTTATTTTTTTTTATGAATACTCTAATTTATTATATATTTATGCACGGGGAAAACAGGGTGTTACAATTCTCACATGTGGCGTCAATATTTAGTGGTGGAACCCAAGAAGAGGAATGATATTTTCTTCTGTGGTGGTGAGTGTGTTTGATACGCCGGAATATGAATGACCTGTAAGATTAACACTTCAACGTCCAAATTAATAAAATGTTCGAAAATTAGTGTAGACTGAGAGTGAACGTCCTAACAAAAATTGATGTGTATGAAATTTATATAGGGTGAGCGGTTAAAACTACTCTCACTTAACCCGACATATTATATGGATCATTGTTCGATCAGAGTATATGGCTTAGGTGGAAGGTTGAATCACATAATTCATTCTTGGCTATGATCTCAGTTGTTTCACTTTTATTGTCTGCGTCTTTCGTATTATACTTCATAATTAGACATTCGTTAATAAACCTTGCGAACGACCCAGAAGAATCATGTCTTAAAGTACTTAATCAACAATCTATCAAAGTAGTTACCTAATAGATTAATAATGTAAGATAATTAATAAAATTAAGTCGGAACATCCATTTGAAAAACTTAAATTGAATTACTCAATTTACTTAAATTCCTTTGAAAATTATGGGGTTAAATTTTTCAAAAAGTTTCTAATAATCATAAAATATAATTACTTATACTATTCTAATAAAGGAAAATTACACACGCCTCTTTTAAAGTAACGTTAAAATGACACGGGAGTCCTCTTTACTAATAAAGTATGCATTAATCTCTTTCAAATTTATATATCATATTGAAAAACAAAAAATCATAGGTGAATATATATATATATATATATATATATATATATATATATATATATATATATATATATATATATATATATATATATATATATATATATATATATATATATATATATATATATTATATATATATATATATATATATATATATATATATATATATATATATATATATATATATATAAAAAGTTAACTAGAAAGGTATCGACACTATTTTAGGAAACACTAAGGGATATGAATGAAATTTTCCATTCTAATAGTATGTACAAATGATTTTGATAAGGAAGAGGAGAGGATTAATTATTATGCACGGTTAAAAAAAATTTCAATATTCAACATCTAAGATTAACTGACAGTGTAAAATTCTTTTACACTATCAGTGTATTTCAATTAAATTCTAGTAGGATTTCTATTTGTTGATTTATGCATATTAGTATTATTGTCCCGTTTGTATGTGCTAAATTGAGACAAATTTATGTTATTATCTATCTTATGCTAGCTGCAATTAACTCTATTATTGCCCAAGAAATTTTCCATCCAAGGCAGTGAAGCAATGAGAAAGATTATTATGAACCTATTTAATTAAATAAAATCTTACATCTGATTTACAAATCTACTTAATCATATAACAATCCAAAGGCACTTCATTTATTTTTAAATTATTTTATAGCTTTATTAAGAAAAAACACACGCTCTGTCTCCTCCCCTCCAAATCATCCCTCCCAAGAAGACCACAAATCGTCTACAGACGTTGCACAGTGTAGCTATTATAAAAGATCTGTGTCAACATCAAAATCATTGACAGCATGAAATCCATTTTCATACCAGCCATCAAATCTACACAATCATATCCTCATATGCACAATTTGTTCACATAAACTTATTTGTACTTTCTTAATTCCCTTAGTTCAAACTTTGCTGATATCTATTGTTTAACTATTATTACAGTTCTGTTTCTTTCAACAACAAATTATTAACTATTACAGTCTAAGCCTATGTTGGATACACTTCCGTTGGCTGTGATTTTTCATAACCTACAAACTGTAACTTTAAATTTGAAGGGTGTTAAAAATCGACCTAAAACAAGCAATAAGAATGCGGAAGCCATTAGTAACCAAGGTCCCAAAAATTTATCATTACAGGCTCCTATGTTCAATGCTTTCCTAGGCTATAGGATTTTAACCCATGTCAAGGCATCCATCAAGCCATAGCTTTTCCAGTTTCCCTTCATCTTACCACCCCAACAAAAAAAGTAAGTTAGACCGTTGCAGTTGCAGGCTCTCGGAGCTTACTCTCGAGATTAGACGCCACAGCATCTATAAATTCCTCAGTGTTCAAGTAAAATTCCCTCGATACCCTGCACACAATCCAATATCATAACAATTAGATATAAATTTACTTGCAAATATTGACTCCAACATTGACTACAGGTCTACAGCAAACTCTCTGCCCAAGTGTAATAACAGGCTAACGAAGACCGTTGTAATTATATATATTGGTTAACGGCTAAAAACACATGCTTAAGTAGACACATTCCACAAACCAGTTAAATTAGACTATAAACACAAGTAGACACGTTCTTAAGTAGACACATTCCACAAACCACTTAAATTAGACTATAAACACAAGTATATTGGTTAACGGCTAAAAACACATGCTTAAGTAGACACATTCCACAAACCACTTAAATTAGACTATAAACACAAGTATATGATATATCATATGAAATTCACATGTAATATGAAGTAAAATATTTATAATAAGCATTTCATCAAATAATAAAATCTTAAAACAAACAGTTGCTTTGATGCAGGACACAAGAATGACAAAGTTAAATTAAAACTCGAAATTTCAGAAGATGTTTGCAATAGCAAAATATTCAAATGAGTGAACACAGTTGGGAAGGAGATTCACTTACTTAGGCCCGTGAATCAGAAGGGCAAGATCTTTGGTCATCTTTCCTGACTCTACTGTCTCAACACATGCAGCCTCCAACTTCTTAGCAAAATCCAGTAATTTTTCATTATTATCCAGCTTGGCTCTGGTACATAAGAACATATTCACATCAATAACAGATTCAGAAAAACAGACAAAAAGGAAGGTAGTCCAGCTATATTAATCTATATCAACCTTGACAGAGTTTGGAAGCAATACTGTGTGCAATTGACAAGGGAAAAGTTCAAAAGAACATCAAAATGCACAAGAATTTGAAACAAGCAACAGAGTACCTATGTTCCAGTCCTCTTGTCCATGCAAATATGGAAGCAATACTGTTTGTACTGGTTTCTTGTCCCTTTTGATGAAACCGGAAATGCCGAGTTACAGTTCCATGAGCTGCCTCAGCTTCTAATGTCTTGCCATCAGAAGATAACTGCAATTTTTTGTTGCAAGTGTAACATAAGACATCCAAAATCAAAAAATAGAAGATAACTGCAATTTTTTGTTGCAAGTGTAACATAAGACATCCAAAATTAAAAAATAGAAGATAACTGCAATTTTTTGTTGCAAAGTGTAACATAAGACATCCAAAATAAAAAAAATAGAGATAACGGTGTTGATGAAAAATATTGTAGTAAGAATAAGAATCTAATGCATACCAGCACAGAAGCCATGAGGCCCAATGAGCCGAATCCTGCACACATTCAGAATTATTCATTACACAAATTTCAAATGCTTTCTTTTGCAATTCACAAATACATTCAACTAATGAAAACGAAATTAACAACCACACCAGAACAGTCACATTCACAAGGATAATAGACTACATAAGCCGACAATCCAAGACATACAAATTTCAAGATTTAAGTAACAACTAATCAGGAACAAGGACAAATGATTCCCCATTGCCTTGCTACTTTATGCTATACATCATGTTAATGTTCAATTCATTTTGAAGAGAAAAGCAATAAATTTCTTTATGCACAAATGTATACAAAGGTAAACATGAATGCAAAAGGCAGTAGTGTCCCTTGTTTGTAAAACTTGGCACCTGAAACACTTGGGTAATTGCTTATTTCCCTAACAAACTTTTTTCTTACGGACATTTCTCACTTTTTGTACAAACCCATAATAACAAAAAAAAATCATACTAATAATGCCTATTAAAGGTATGCTAGGCTAAGCTAGCTTAGGTTTTTTATATCTGTCACAGATGTCAGCTTGAATGTAATCCACATGCTATTGCAGGTCAACTGGTTGCTTCTATAAATGCAACCAGTTGCTATCTTTTGTAACTACCAATTCAGTTAATGAAAAGTCTGTGACAACAGAAAATGGAAAGTGTAACTTCCAATTTTACTAATGCCTTTGTCAAGGTTAAATTATACGATAATCAGATGTCAATAAAATAGATCCAAACAAAGCAAATTACAATGATGTGATCTATATATAGTTTTATTGACCTGACGTGCACGCCAGCTGAGCCAAATCGGTTAGATAAGCATACAATGTGTTTCTCGGTATTTGAAAAAAGTTACCACTTTCCATGGTTTGGGTAATTGATCTAATCAGAAACGTTGGTGGCGGTTACGTCTGATCTGACTGATATCATACATACAATCACCATGGTTCAATATAAACGATAAGGTCTTCATATTACCTTGAGCAAGTAAATCACTTTGAACATCGCCATCATAATTTTTACAAGCCCAAACATATCCACCTTCACTCTTGAGTGCATATGCCACCATGTCATCAATTAGCCTATGCTCATACCTGAAGTCACTCAAACGTCAACCATCAAATGTGTATATGTAATGCATAAAAAAAACGTTGGCTCATAAACATCAAAACAAACCATATTGAGTGTTCTTCAAACTTTTGCTGCCACCTTTCCTCATAAACCTCCTGAAATATGTCTTTAAATCTGTAATGATATCAAACTGTAAATCATCTCCAATAGAAGCAAATGAAAAGAAAGGCTGTCTGAATTAAAAAGAAGTGTCATATGAAAGCGACAATTGAAACATGAACTCTAACGTAAGATATAGGAACAATCACCTGCCATCATATTTCTTGAGAATTGTGTTTTTGGTGCTTAAGTAAAGTGGCCACTTCTTTGTAAATGCTAGTGACATGGATGATTCAGCAAATGCTCGAATGGACTGACATATAAGGAAAACAAGTGTTTGAATACAAAAAAAAAGCAACAAAAACAAGTTTTAAACATTTAGTTAGCATACACCGAATATAAAATTAGCAAACCTCATCAACATTGTACATAGCAAGAGCTACACCAGGGCCTTTGAAATTATGAACATCAAGCTCCACTGGAGTGTTACCATCTTCTGGGACTGAATTCAAGATAGTAAAAAAATGTAAACTACGTATGTGATGTCTAAAAATGATAATTAGACCTCAAAAAAAAAAAAAAAAAAAACTCCATCAGAAAACAGGCCTTCGGAAACTAACATACCAAATACCAGCTTAAGCTTCCCCGGTCCGTTGATTACTGTATCGGTGGCACGATACTGATCACCAAAAGCATGCCTACCAATACAGATGGGTTTTTTCCATCCTGTAAACCGAAAAATAAGTTTCAAATGGCACTCTCTAGTATTTTAACTTCATTAAGAATCAAACTACAGCTAAAGACATTACCAGGAATAATTCTGGGTATATTGCGGCATATTATGGGCTCACGAAATACAGTACCTAGAAGAAAAGGGAAAATATCTTAAGCAAAAATTTAAAGCTATCCAGGATTTTTTTTCCTTCGGATAGTAACATTCCCTATCCCAAGATCAGTATCTTTATCTGATGTAGTAGATAACTGCATCATAATAGATAGAATAGAAATAGCATAAACTTCTCATACATTTGTATGCATGTTCCAAAAATAAGTAATCAGATGTAAAAATCCTGCAAGTAAAATATAAAAAACTACACACAGTTGTATCTCTAATCTCTGCATACTAATATCTCTTCCACTATTGTATATATGTACATAAATGCACCTAAAATAAAACATATGGGGGAACTGACATTGGCATGAAGTAAGTAAAAGGGCTAACATCACTAATTTTGATGCATGCATTCAATAATATGTGCATATAACAACCATTTAAAATGTTCCTTATTGTGCCATTGGGGCTTCTCCACATAGACTTCAGTCCAAATTCCTTGACTCGGGTCTCATCTGAAAATTCAAAATAGAGTTCAGAACTTCAGATACTATTATTTTGTAAAAGAAAGACTATAAACTAATCAAGAGCATGAACTAGAGTCCACTTGTCATGTACTATGTAGAATGTTACATGATATGATTTAAATTCATGAGTATGGCACTAGGTCAAATGACGCATGATACGGAGCATTACATCTATTTAAAGCCCAGTACAACTTACCAGGAGTTATGGTTGCACATTTCACAGCAACATTGTACCTGAAGCAAATAGAAGTTTCAATTAACAAATGGGAATGTAGTTTAATTTTGTTTATAAAACTGAGAGAGGGATTGGCAGCAGGATAAGAAGCCCTCCGAAATAAAAAGGAAGAGATACATTAGTTAAAACAAAGGTAAAATTGCAGTGAAGCTGCACAGTCCCATTACAAGCATGTAACTTATGGCAAATTCCTTGAAACAGACATTGGCAGAGCATCACATGTTTGCGGGACAAAACATAATTCATGCAGTCCGAATTAAAAAGACATTAATTATGCAAGTTCTCCACTACAACAAAATGTACCAAGAGATTACACAAAACAAACACTCCCATAACTTTTTTGGTTCCTCTCTTTTGGTAAATGGTCAAAACAAAACCAGTAAACCTAACCTGCAAAATGCAGCTAAAGTAGGAGGACAGGCACAAAGCTTATTGGACTTTTAGTTATGGTGATTGATGTCTTGTATCTTTTTAGGCGTTTTGTTTAGGGTTTTTGGTTTGTTGCATTTTCCGTTATGGTGATGATTGATGTCGTATTTCTTTTTAGTCGATTTATTTAGGATATTTGCTTTTGTTGGATTTTCCGTTACGATGATTGATATCGTATATCTTTTTGGACGATTTGTTTAGGGTCAAAAGAAAAACCCTAAACAAATCATCTAAAAATATATACGACATTAATTACCATAACAGAAAATACAAGGAAAAACCCCTAACAGCTTCCCCGGGTAAGCCATAACTTAACTTCTCAAACAACTTCAATGAAACTAAATAAGTAGCATTAAGTGGCTATCAATTCTCACCATATCAAGAAAATTTATCTACTTGCATTTTTTATACCTTTCTATACCCTCCAATCTAACATTCTCAGCAAAAACACAAATCACTAATAGTAAAATAAAAAAAATAATTAAAATGCCAATTCATGTTATATTATCATGCTTTGATGTTTCCATTCATGAAAGAAAATCACTGACTTGAGAGTAGCTTCCGCGCTTTCGACAGTCACTCTGTCGTCAGTAGCATCGCGATTTTCAATCCCCAAATCAAAATACTTTATGTTTAGATCCAGGTAAGGAAATATAAGCTGCATTCACATTAAATATAAAAAAAAAGAACCACTCGTTAATGTAAAAAAGAAAATCACAATAGTCTATCTAGCACAAATTTGGATTGCCGGTAGTCACAATCCCACGCATCTATGTAGTTACCATGCCGGTTATTGGACCGTTCAAATTTCAATGCACATTTTTAAATTTAAAAAAAATTTTAAATACCGAATTTAAATGTTGGACAGTCTTATCCCGATCTAACTGTCATCTATGCTTTTACAGCGTAAATGTAAAATGTGTAGGACTGCTAACTGTAGGCAATCGAAGTTCTAATTTTTTTAAAACGTAAATGTGTAGGACTGCTAACCGTAGTCACAATCTCACGCATTAAAACAGTCAATGCATCAACGATCTTTGGATTGAGATTGAACTATCTAAATTTCAACGTAGATTTTAATTTTTTTTTAAATCTAAAACACCGAGCTTGAACGCAGGACCATAAGATCTCAATCCAACGGTCACGAATTTGCTGACCATTTAATGTATGGAATTACTAAAAGTAGGCAATCTAAATCCATCAAGCTACGTGTCAGGTGTTATACACATACAAAACATTAACACATATAAATACATTAGATCGCTTTCATTTTCTTAAACTATCACACGTGTTAAGTGTCTACGTATGTTCTCTTTAGCAGATAGAAAACCATCAAATAGTCTACCAGAACGAATTTGGATCGCCTATAGTCACAATCTCACACATTCAAGCAGTCAATGCATCAATGCTTTTGGATTGAGATTGAGCTTCTAAATTTTAAGATAGAGTTTAATTTTTCTTTATATCTAAAATACCAAATTTGACCACATATCCATCTAATCTCAATCCTTCGCGGCCGCATATTTGCTGACCGGTAAATGTGTGGAATTACTAACAATAGAAAATCTAAAATCATCGAGCACTAACACATACAAAACATTGGCACATAACCAGAGTGTCTATGCATGCTTTTTAGCAGATAGAAAACAATGAAATAATTTAATAAAGCAATAAAAAGTGAGATTAATAAGAATTCATGAATTCATACTTTATCCTTTATCATCGTCCATATAATCCTGGTCATTTCGTCACCTGCAAAGCAAAAACAATGATATTAATTAATAAATAAATAACAGTGGTGAAGTAACGAACTGCGAAGAAGCAGAGGTTACCGTCCATTTCGACGATGGGATTGACGACATGAATGGGACGAGAAGCGAAGCATCGAAAGGAGATGCGATTGCGATTGCGATTGTTGGAAAACGAAAGAGAGTGAGGAGGAAGAGAGAGTTTTGAAGAATGCGGTGATGAAGTTGAAGGGAAGAGGAAGTTAGGGTTTCTGAGAGAAGAAATGGAAGAAGTAGAAGAGAACATTCTGGTGGTGGTGGTGGTGGTGGTGGTGGTTAATCGAAAGAATGATGGTGATGCTCTCAACATAACTTCCTCTATGGGTTTTGACTTTGGTTAACCCTTTCTACTCGATGCGACTAGGATTATACCCCCGTCTTTTGTGAAACACATCGATTTGATTTCATAATCCGATATTCGTCATTTACTCCTTAATCTTGCTAATAATAACATAATTTTTTTTATTTAAATGAAATAAATGTTTATTTATATTTTTAATTTAAATAATTACGAGTTTATTTCTCTTAAAAGAATATCTCAAAAATAATAATAATAATAATAATAATAATAATAATAATAATAATATTTTGATGAGTCAAATACATAATATATAATATATGATTCAAGATGAAAATATTCAAATTAAGTAATAAAAAATTGTAAAATTTTGAATTGTGATTTGAATCACGGTTCTGATTACATCAATCCATGATTTGAATCAAGTTTTCAGTATTAAATTTTGTTTTGTAAAAAAATATTCATGATTCGAATCAGATGAGATCATGATTCAAATCACGTTTCTCAAATTCAAGATCGAAGAAACATGAAGGCTCATGATTCGAATCAAGGTTGTTCATGATTCAAATCACGTTGGATATAATTACTCGGTTCGAATCATACACATATTTGGTTTAAATTAATTGGATTAACTTTAATCAAATGTCTATGTATCAAATTGTATTCAAATTACATCTGACAATAATACATATAAAAAATGAGTCACCGCCTAAATACATGGGTACATAAAAACTAAAATGCATCAAAACATGTGTCACCACCTAAATCTATTTATATGGATGGTGTCGCCTTTGCCTTTTTCTGATTTGATTCTCTTTCAATCTCGCTCAACTTTGTGAACTTTTCCATCCTTTCTGGAAAGGGACTAGACCAAGTTTCAGTCTCTTTTGTGAAATGTGTCGTCCACTCCGATGACGTCTTTGGTATAAGACATCCTAGTTTTAAATAAACTTGAACAAAATGCAGTGATTTTGAAAGTCACCCAATACACATGATGCATCCTGATGGATTTTGAGATGAGCTACTCCGATGAGGAAAAAATATTTCTAAGAAACCATATTTTGTTAGATCAATACACACCTTATTATATGCATTTACTATAAGATGATCTATTTAAGGGAAACGCGACCAGTTTTGCACCAGTGTCGGACCGCTAACACAAGGAATAATAGCATCGTGAATTGCATAGAAATGTTATTTTTTTCCATATAATGAAGTATATGATTCTTTATGCACCTTCAACTTTTTGAGAAGTTATTGTCGGACAAGTGTGTGATTCTCATCTCCTTTATCGAACAAAGCTGAAATAACTCGATAGTCGCAGTTACTGTCACCTTTAACATCTATAATCCTCTGAATGTATGTGCATAAAAAGCGGAAGCTCTTCAATGTGGATGATTTTTCATAACGGTGGTGAGGGAGATGGTTTACTAATGTCATCCCCCATTGAAAACACTATTTTGATATTTAAGAGTTGGAGAATATGAAAAATGTGAGTGAACATGTTCAAAGCATGAAGGAAAACGCATGAAGAAAAACGCTTCGTAGAATTGTCACCCTATGTCGATTTGACCTTTTTAGGAGAATCCTTTGTTTTAACCGATTCTGAAAGTGGTTTCAAATATGTGGGGTCTAGATAACCAATCTTTCTCAACTGTTATTTGATGTGTAATTTCATGGAGCATATGTTCACGAACAATAGACTCTTATTTACTTATAAATTGTTCACGAGCATCTACCTTGACATCAATCGATTTAACACCTACCTTGAAAACGACCAACTTAACATCATCTTCGACATCGCCTGGTTTAACATCATTTTCCACTTCACTCGGGTTAACATCCATAAACACAATAGCTTTAGAGAAAGTATCATGGTGCACTGTAACACCCCGATGAAATAAGGCTAATTATTTAATTTAAATTAATATAATATTTATTAATTTAATTAATTAATTGGAAATATTATTGGATTATTATTATTATTGGAAAATATATATATGTTGGAAATAAGGAAAAGAGCCCATTTGGAGTAAAAAGGTTTTTACGTGAAAAGCAGAGAAACGATCGTGAAAGAGGAAAAGGGCAAAGAGCTAGAGAGCAAGGGTTGGAGAACGAAAAAGCTTGAAGCTCAAAGTTGTCGGATTAACTCAGGTAAGGGGGGTTTATCGTCGTTTAATGGGTATTATGGGTTAGCATGTAATGGGTAGTGATAAACCGTTGAATTGACCCTAATTGGGATTGTTGAATGCTGAAAATTGTGATGGATATGTTGTGTTGAATCTGAAATTGAATCCGTAATTGTGTGAGTCGTGTTTTCCCGAACGTATAGTTTTCTACGGAATTGGAATCGGAGGTCCGGAAGTCCTCTAACGGCGGAAAATGCGGAGAATTCTGCATTCTGCTTTGTGTTAGCGCAGGAACTGCTGTTTTGTCTGCGTTAACCGGTTAACCCAGGGTGTTAACCGGTTAACACTGTTACGAATTGAGAATTAGTGCTGTTTTGCCTGCGTTAACCGGTTAACCCAGGGCGTTAACCGGTTAACACTGATAAGTTTTGGGCAGTAAGCGTGTTTTGCCTGCGTTAACCGGTTAACCCAGGGCGTTAACCGGTTAACACTGTTGCAGTATGGAAAAATTGTTAATTTAAATGTTGTGTACATAATCGATGTTTGGCCTATAGTGGCGTATGATGTAATAGGGATTAATTCCCGCTATTTTGAGCAGTATAGGTATTTGTAGAGTGTGCTAATACTGTGTTCAATTATTTGAGATGATATGATGTTTTGACAAATGTGTTGAGGATGTATGATGATATGCATAATGTTGCGAATGTATATATTATGCATGTATTTGTGAATGGGCTGTTGTATGGCTTAGAGTGTGAGCATGTGTCCATTGTGAATTGTTGTTGATGTTGCATTGCTAGATGATTAGCATGTATAGCATAGCCCTTGGGGTTGTAGCTAATTCCCATGGTGAGGAATTAGTGAGTGAATTATTGTGGATTTGTTGTTGATGTTTGCATGCTAGGTGATTAGTGTGCATAGCATAGCCTTTGGGGCTGTAGCTAATTCCCATGGTGAGGAATTAGTGAGTGAGTCACTAGATCTCAAATGAGTGGGACTAGTGAGCTTAGTAGCCGTATCTGGATTTGATCGGTGAGCTTGAACTATATGTTCAAGAATAGTCGGTACCGCATGCGTGGAGTCTCATTGCATAATGTATGTATGGCGTATAATATGAATGGATGTATTCCAATATTATACGTGTGTTTGTGTTGTTATGGAGTATGATTTGAGATTATACTTGTGTTTTATGTTGGTGTTGAGCATGAGATTGAGCTGATGTGCTGTTACTGATTGTATGTTGCGATTAGGGTGATTAATGTGTTAAATTGCTTAACATGACATTATATTCTATAATGCTTATTATATTGATTGAGGAACTCACCCTTACAACTATTTTTCAGGTAACGAGAAATGAGTTGAGTAGAAGCGAATGCTTGGAGTCTAGTGTAGTCTCCTTAGTGGGTCGTGCTCTGATAGATGTAACATCGGGATGGGATGTTTTATGTTGTTGAATAATTTACATGTGAATGTTACATGTTTTACATGATTGAGGAGATCTCTATCCGCTGCGTTTTATGCACATGTCTATGTTTTGAATTAATAAAAGAGCATGACCGTTATATTGTTGAATGGTGTGAATAATTGTGTGACACCCTTGAATGACATAATTACTCTGAATTGTTATATGTTTATTATTTTTAATTAAATATTTGGGGTATTTTAGAAGGGTGTTACATTAGTGGTATCAGAGCATAGTCGGTCGAGTCGAGTCGTAATTATTCTGTTCCCCTGTACGGGATAGGTGTTGTGTAACCCTATCAGTACTTATTGTTTAGCTTGTTGGGTTTTCAGAATAGAGATGGCTGGAAGAGGTAGAGATGATGCTGCGATTGCTGAGGCTTTGGGTATGCTAGCTGGAGTACTTGGAGGAAATCCGAATGTTATGGGGATGGGAGCTGCTCGTCAACTGAGTGAGTTCCAGAAGAACAATCCTCCAATGTTCAAGGGAGCATACGATCCAGATGGTGCTCAGAAGTGGTTGAAGGAGATCGAGAGGATCTTCCGAGTGACTGAGTGTGCCGATAACCAGAAGGTCAGGTTCGGTACGCATATGCTGTCAGAAGAAGCTGATGATTGGTGGGTTGCTACCCGCACTGAGTTGGAAACTGCTGGGAATGCTGAGATCACTTGGGCTGTGTTCAGAGAGAGATTCCTGAGGAAGTACTTTCCAGAGGATGTCAGAGGAAAGAAAGAGATAGAGTTCTTAGAATTGAAGCAGGGTAACAGGTCTGTTACTGAGTATGCTGCTAAGTTCACAGAGATGTCGAAGTATTACACTCCCTATAATGAGGCTGCTGGAGAATTTTCGAAATGTGTGAAGTTTGAGAACGGGTTGCGTCCCGAGATCAAACAGGCTATTGGATATCAGCGGATCAGAGTATTTTCTGACTTGGTTGACTGTTGCAGGATTTTTGAACAGGATTCCAAAGCCAGAGCAGAGAGCTATCAACAGAGAGTTGATAGGAAAGGCAAGAATCAGAATGATCGTGGAAAACCGTATGCAGCTGGCAAAGGTTTCCAGAGGCAGAGTGGGATGAAGAGGCCTAGTGGGGGAGACTCTAGTGCCCCTGCTAAGTGTTATAGATGTGGTCGGGCTGGACATCGTGTCCATGAGTGTACCAGTGCTGAGATGAAGTGTTTCAAGTGTGGAAAAGGTGGTCATTTGGCTGCAGAGTGCCGGTTGAAGACTGTAACTTGTTTCAACTGTGGAGAGTTGGGTCATATCAGTCCACAGTGTCCTAAGCCGAAGAAAGAGAATCAGTCGGGAGGCAAGGTCTTTGCTTTATCGGGTTCTGAGACTTCTGCAGATGATCGTTTGATCCGAGGTACGTGTTATATTAATGGCTTTCCTCTTGTAGCTATTATTGACACCGGTGCTACTCATTCCTTTATATCTTTGGATTGTGCTGTGAAACTTAAGTTAGAGATATCTGAGATGCGTGGTAGTATGGTGATTGATACTCCTGCGAAGGGTTCAGTGACTACTACTTCAGTTTGCTTGAGTTGTCCTTTGAGTATTTTTGGTAGAGATTTTGGGATAGACCTTGTGTGTCTTCCACTAGTGCAGATTGATGTTATCCTGGGTATGAACTGGTTGGTGTTTAACCGAGTTTATATCAATTATTTTGATAAGACTGTGATTTTTCCTGAGATTGAGGAAGGAAAGAGTTTGTTTCTATCTGCAAGGCAGGTGAATGAGGAAGTAGCAGATGGGGCAGAGTTGTTTATGCTGTTAGCGACTTTGGAAGCTAAAGATAAACTGGTGATTGGTAATCTAGCCGTGGTGTGTGATTTTCCTGATGTGTTTCCTGAAGAAGTGAATGAATTGCCGCCAGAGCGTGAAGTTGAGTTCTCGATTGATTTGGTACCTGGTACTAGACCGATATCGATGGCTCCGTACCGTATGTCTGCTGTTGAGTTAGCTGAATTGAAGAGTCAGTTGGAAGATCTGTTGGATAAGAAATTTATTCGTCCGAGTGTGTCACCGTGGGGTGCACCAGTGTTATTGGTTAAGAAGAAAGAAGGTACTATGAGGTTGTGTGTGGACTACAGGCAACTGAATAAAGTGACGATCAAGAATCGATATCCTTTGCCGAGGATTGATGATTTGATGGATCAGTTGGTTGGTGCGAGTGTGTTCAGCAAGATAGATTTGAGATCTGGGTATCATCAGATACGTGTGAAAACTGAGGATATTCAGAAGACTGCTTTCAGGACAAGGTATGGACATTATGAGTATTCTGTAATGCCTTTTGGCGTGACTAATGCGCCTGGAGTATTTATGGAATACATGAATAGGATTTTCCATCCGTATCTAGACCAGTTTGTTGTGGTGTTTATTGACGATATTTTAGTGTATTCGAAATATGAAGAAGAGCATGCTGAGCATTTGAGAATGGTTTTAAGAGTTCTACGAGAAAAGAAGTTATTTGCTAAACTCTCTAAATGTGAATTTTGGTTAGAAGAGGTTAGTTTTCTTGGTCATGTGATTTCAAGAGGTGGTGTTGCTGTTGATCCTTCTAAGATAGAAGCGGTATCTAAGTGGGAAGCTCCGAAGTCAGTTTCTGAGATAAGGAGTTTTCTTGGACTTGCAGGTTATTATAGGAAGTTCATTGAGGGATTTTCTAAGTTGGCGTTACCGTTGACGATGTTGACTAGAAAGGGGCAAGCGTTTGTTTGGGACTCAAAATGTGAAGAAGGTTTCCAAGAGTTAAAGAGAATGTTGACTACTGCTCCTATTCTGATATTACCGAGTTCGTCGGAATCATTTGAGGTTTACTATGATGCTTCATTGTTGGGCTTGGGTGGTGTGTTGATGCAGAATAAGCAGGTTATAGCTTATGCTTCGAGACAACTGAGGGTTCATGAGAGGAATTATCCGACACACGATTTAGAGTTGGCAGCTGTAGTTTTTGTCCTGAAGTTATGGAGGCATTATCTATACGGGTCAAGATTTGAGGTTTTCAGTGACCATAAAAGTTTAAAGTATTTGTTTGATCAGAAAGAGCTGAATATGAGACAGAGGAGATGGTTAGAGTTTCTGAAGGATTATGATTTTGGTTTGAATTACCATCCGGGTAAAGCAAACGTAGTGGCGGATGCATTGAGTCGGAAATCATTGCATATGTCTATGTTAATGGTTAAGGAATTAGATTTGATTGAGCAGTTTAGAGACTTGAGTTTGGTGTGTGAGAGTACTCACAATAGTGTTAAATTGGGAATGTTGAAGTTAACGAGTAATATTTTGGATGAGATTAGAGAGGGTCAGAAATCCGATGTGTTTTTGGTTGATAAGTTGACTTTAGTGAATCAAGGCCAAGGTGGTGGATTCAGAGTTGATGAGAATGGTGTTTTGAAATTTGGTAATCGGGTGTGTATTCCAGATGTTACCGAACTTAAGAAGAGTATTCTTGAAGAAGGACATCGTAGTGGCTTGAGTATTCATCCTGGAGCTACGAAGATGTATCATGATTTGAAAAAGTTATTTTGGTGGCCGGGAATGAAGAGAGAGATTGCGAGTTTTGTTTATTCCTGTTTGACTTGTCAGAAGTCAAAGATTGAGCATCAGAAGCCGTCTGGGCTAATGCAACCGTTGGCTATTCCAGAGTGGAAGTGGGATAGTATCAGTATGGATTTTGTGTCTGGTTTACCGAGGACAAGTAAGAATTTTGAAGCTATTTGGGTGATTGTTGATAGATTGACGAAATCGGCTCATTTCATTCCGATCAGAATGGATTATCCGTTAGAGAGATTAGCTGAGCTGTATATTGAGAAGATTGTAAGTTTGCATGGTATTCCGTCGAGTATTGTTTCGGACAGAGATCCTAGATTTACATCAAAATTTTGGGAAGGTTTGCAGAAGGCTTTGGGAACTAAGCTGAGATTGAGTTCTGCATATCATCCGCAGACTGATGGTCAGACTGAGAGGACGATTCAGTCACTAGAGGATCTTTTGAGAGCTTGTGTCTTGGAAAAGGGAGGTTCTTGGGATTGTTATTTGCCTTTGATTGAGTTTACCTACAACAATAGTTTTCATTCGAGCATTGGTATGACACCGTTTGAAGCTTTGTATGGTAGGAGATGTCGGACACCTTTATGTTGGTATGAGTCCGGTGAGAGTGCTGTGGTTGGACCGGAGATTGTTCAACAGACTACGGAAAAGATTAAGATGATTCAGGAGAAGATGAGAATTGCTCAGAGTCGTCAGAAGAGTTATCACGACAAGAGAAGGAAGTCACTTGAGTTTCAAGAGGGAGATCATGTGTTTCTTCGTGTTACTCCGATAACTGGGGTTGGTCGAGCTTTGAAGTCAAAGAAGTTGACACCTCGATTTATTGGTCCTTATCAGATTTTGGAGAGGATAGGGGAAGTAGCCTATCGTGTCGCTTTACCGTCGTCGCTTGCGAATTTGCATGAGGTTTTTCATGTGTCTCAGTTGAGGAGGTACATTCATGATCCGTCGCATGTAGTCCAAGTAGATGATGTACAGGTGAGAGATAACCTGACTGTTGAAACATCACCTATGAGGATCGAGGATCGAGAGTTGAAGCAGTTGCGGGGTAAAGAGATTGCCTTGGTGAAGGTAGCTTGGGGAGGACCAGCAGGTGGCAATGTGACTTGGGAACTGGAGAGTAAGATGAAGGAGTCTTACCCAGAGTTGTTCGCTTGAGGTATGTTTTCGAGGACGAAAACTCTTTTAGTGGGGGAGAGTTGTAACACCCCGATGAAATAAGGCTAATTATTTAATTTAAATTAATATAATATTTATTAATTTAATTAATTAATTGGAAATATTATTGGATTATTATTATTATTGGAAAATATATATATGTTGGAAATAAGGAAAAGAGCCCATTTGGAGTAAAAAGGTTTTTACGTGAAAAGCAGAGAAACGATCGTGAAAGAGGAAAAGGGCAAAGAGCTAGAGAGCAAGGGTTGGAGAACGAAAAAGCTTGAAGCTCAAAGTTGCCGGATTAACTCAGGTAAGGGGGGTTTATCGTCGTTTAATGGGTATTATGGGTTAGCATGTAATGGGTAGTGATAAACCGTTGAATTGACCCTAATTGGGATTGTTGAATGCTGAAAATTGTGATGGATATGTTGTGTTGAATCTGAAATTGAATCCGTAATTGTGTGAGTCGTGTTTTCCCGAACGTATAGTTTTCTACGGAATTGGAATCGGAGGTCCGGAAGTCCTCTAACGGCGGAAAATGCGGAGAATTCTGCATTCTGCTTTGTGTTAGCGCAGGAACTGCTGTTTTGTCTGCGTTAACCGGTTAACCCAGGGTGTTAACCGGTTAACACTGTTACGAATTGAGAATTAGTGCTGTTTTGCCTGCATTAACCGGTTAACCCAGGGCGTTAACCGGTTAACACTGATAAGTTTTGGGCAGTAAGCGTGTTTTGCCTGCGTTAACCGGTTAACCCAGGGCGTTAACCGGTTAACACTGTTGCAGTATGGAAAAATTGTTAATTTAAATGTTGTGTACATAATCGATGTTTGGCCTATAGTGGCGTATGATGTAATAGGGATTAATTCCCGCTATTTTGAGCAGTATAGGTATTTGTAGAGTGTGCTAATACTGTGTTCAATTATTTGAGATGATATGATGTTTTGACAAATGTGTTGAGGATGTATGATGATATGCATAATGTTGCGAATGTATATATTATGCATGTATTTGTGAATGGGCTGTTGTATGGCTTAGAGTGTGAGCATGTGTCCATTGTGAATTGTTGTTGATGTTGCATTGCTAGATGATTAGCATGTATAGCATAGCCCTTGGGGTTGTAGCTAATTCCCATGGTGAGGAATTAGTGAGTGAATTATTGTGGATTTGTTGTTGATGTTTGCATGCTAGGTGATTAGTGTGCATAGCATAGCCTTTGGGGCTGTAGCTAATTCCCATGGTGAGAAATTAGTGAGTGAGTCACTAGATCTCAAATGAGTGGGACTAGTGAGCTTAGTAGCCGTATCTGGATTTGATCGGTGAGCTTGAACTATATGTTCAAGAATAGTCGGTACCGCATGTGTGGAGTCTCATTGCATAATGTATGTATGGCGTATAATATGAATGGATGTATTCCAATATTATACGTGTGTTTGTGTTGTTATGGAGTATGATTTGAGATTATACTTGTGTTTTATGTTGGTGTTGAGCATGAGATTGAGCTGATGTGCTGTTACTGATTGTATGTTGCGATTAGGGTGATTAATGTGTTAAATTGCTTAACATGACATTATATTCTATAATGCTTATTATATTGATTGAGGAACTCACCCTTACAACTATTTTTCAGGTAACGAGAAATGAGTTGAGTAGAAGCGAATGCTTGGAGTCTAGTGTAGTCTCCTTAGTGGGTCGTGCTCTGATAGATGTAACATCGAGATGGGATGTTTTATGTTGTTGAATAATTTACATGTGAATGTTACATGTTTTACATGATTGAGGAGATCTCTATCCGCTGCGTTTTATGCACATGTCTATGTTTTGAATTAATAAAAGAGCATGACCGTTATATTGTTGAATGGTGTGAATAATTGTGTGACACCCTTGAATGGCATAATTACTCTGAATTGTTATATGTTTATTATTTTTAATTAAATATTTGGGGTATTTTAGAAGGGTGTTACATGCACCATATCTACCATAAATATGGCGAATCATAATAGAAAATCAGAACTTTAGAATAATCTGAAAGTGCATATCCGGAACACATGCAACCTAATTTGAAAGTGCATCTCCAGACTCAACGTTCATTTTTTGAACTAGCAAAACCAAATTAAAATTAGTAATGAGGAAGGAAATACATGTACATTACCTTAAATTTCAATTTCTTTTACTCATTTTAATGTGATAAAACACAAGAATTGTGTTTTGGAGTGCAAAAGTTGATTGAAAATAGAAGAATGTTTTTTAAAGATTTTAAGAAAAAAGTATAGTTTGATCATGAGAAAGAAGAACATGCAAGATGGTGGAAATTGACAAATCTAAAAATGCATTTTCAGATTTGCCATTGAATTGTGAAATAAATTAGCTCAGTGAACAAATACACCTTCAATGAGATTCAAGAGGTTATTATAGAAATACATCTTCAGATTAACCCTTTCCCCAATACAGAGATACATTTTCGAATTAGTTTTTGACAAAAGAGAGATATCTCACTTGCAATATCTTTTTTATATGCATTTGATGCGTCCGGAAGTGCACTTCCAAAATACAAATTCAAATTTTAAGGTGGTCCTTCCCCTCGTGGGGTGGGAAAAGTAACCCCTTAATTAATTATAAACATTGTTTAGCAATCATATTTTGTATATAATTTGATTTGACACTATATTTTAAGTACCAGTCCAATTTATAACATAAAGAGATTCACCTCAATAGATTCCACTACTCTAAAATTATAAAAAGATGAACTTGTTGATCATAATATAAGACTTGGAAAGGGTAAGCCCTTTTCAAGAACAAAAAGAAAAAACTTTACAGGTGAAGTCCAGTTATGAGTTGGAATGCTGAAGAAATAAATAGTAAGGAGGTTCTGAGTTTGATCCATGCTGATAATAAGCTCTCACTCCTTGTAACAAACTAACCCCTAATCTTTTCCTAAAAATAGAAACAAGAGATAAAAAAAAAAAAAATCATGGCTTTCACAACAGAAAATTTGGGAAGGGTAAGTTCTTCAGTTCAACATAGGATTTCCTTGTTCATTCCTTGGCAGTAAGATGCTTCTTCCAACCAAAGAGCACCGTGCTTCCCAAGACTGTAAATGCGGAAGAGTCCACCATGTACCAAGAATTCCAACCAAAGTAAACTTGTGATCTTTTACTTCAACATCAGCCAGACAAAGAAGCTTATAGTCCTGTACTTCAACTTTGCTGGCATATACTGACTGCAGATAAAAGATGGATCACCAGATATCAAAAGTGTTCCAAATCATTGATATCAGTGAAATTCATAGTACTTCAAAGGTCTTAACTAAGTTCTCTCAATTTTAATGTAAAACTACAGATAGCAAACTGACAGTCAAATATGATCTTTGTTCTACCAATTCGGCATATCCAATATATCGAGGCATGCATTATTTCATCATAATATCTAATGTTGCCTTTCGACTCCAGTTATTGAAATCTAGGACGGGACAATACTTTACAAACAAAAACCATTTAGTAGACAATAGCTAGGCCATACTTGTGATAAACTTATGATAGAAGCATTTCTTTCATATAAATTTATATAACAAAAGATAAACTGGTCAAACTGTTTTCATTTCAGCTATAAGCTGTATTTAGTTTTATACGCCATCCTGAAGAGATTATAGAAATAAGCTGAAAACAACTTATCCTGTTTCCAGAAGTTTTTCCAAACAGTTTCAGAAGTGCTTATACAGTAGAAAATCTCAAATAAGTCGATACAAATAACCCCTAAACAAGCTTAGGAGATACATAATTGACATTGAATGGTTAACTAAAGATATTTGTGTAATATAAGTCACAAATAAGTCACACTACGCTATAAGCTGTCTTCGTCATCTCAAATAAGTCACACTACACTATAAGCTTTTTTCCAAATAAGTCACACTACACTTATGTGTAGTGTGACTTATGATGATGCAGCCACCTACTAAAGCTTATAGTGTAGTGTGACTTATGTGAAATAAGTCTATACAAATCAGTAGATATCTGTGTACCATAAGCGAAAAAACTGATATAGTTAGGTCGCACCTTTTTGTTAAAAAGACTAGTATCTTCACGTACAGATTGTTGGCACAACTGCAACATAAGAATTTGTAAATCAGAACATTGTCAAGTAAAACCAAATCACATTAAGTTACCCAATGAAATATATTTTGGAAAAAAAATCTTAAAACGGTTCAAAAAACGGCAACAAATAAATTCAAGTATTTCGCATAGCAGTATACCAAATGCAATATCTGACCTGATCAACAGAAACATAAACAGAGAACGGATTCGGCTTTGTGCTGTGTAGGAATAACGTCAGTTTAATGAATAATATTGCAAATGGATTATCCAAGTTTGTAAGCACAGTCAGAAAGAACAAAATTGGCAGCCAAAGTTTTCCAACTACTTTCCACAGATCTTGTATATTTTCTTCATCCTCTAGAAGATCTTGTGAATTGTTACGACGATTATCCCACAAAGCATCCTCAACTACTTGTCGCAGAAAAAAAAAAAGGAAATAGTGTTGTCAATCACAGATCAAGGAAAATAGCGATGTTTCATATTCGGTTACGCAACAGTACTACTATTTGACTTTGTACATAGCGTATCACAGAACAATAGCGATTTCTTCAAATTTCAATACACAATAGCGCAACAGCGCCGCTATAGCTTTTATTCAAAAACAGTAACAGAAAAACTAAAATATATAATACCAATCAAATATGCAGCTCACCATCCATGGAATAAGCAATAGTTGACGCAGTTGCAACCGACGCGCCTAGGATGCATCCAATCCCTGAAATATGTATCAAAATAAATTGTTTACGTCTAAGTTGTTTTTATAAGCTAAACGTGTGAAATAAGCTGAAAACAGTTTATGGACATAGGATATATTGTTTCCATAAACTCGATCAAACAGTAGCAGAAGTGCTTACATCAGTGCATAATCTCAAATAAGTCAATCCAAACCAATTCCACATTTTCAATTGGGATTTTCTAAGAAACTGCTATATAAATCATACATTAGAATTAAATGAATACAAATTTGAAAGTTATCATAATTTTGCAAACACATTATTCTAAAACCTTAAAGAACCCGAAGCTATATTGAAAATGATGATAACAGAATTAGTTATAAACTTACCAGAATAGGGGAAATTGCGGAGGTAGTTAGCAGTAAGATTGAGAGGTGGTTGAAAAATGAAGGCACGCTGTGATTGGGAAAGTTTGAGGGCTTTTACTTTCAATTTCAGTATTGTTCTTGTTACTGCATCAGATTTCAAACCTGAATAAAAAAGTGAAAAACAAAATCATTAGAAAATAAATTGAAAAAATAAAAATAAAAATGACGAATAGGTGAAAGAAGAAGAATGGTACTGGCGGTGGCGGTGGCGGTGGAGGTGGTGAAGTGGTTGAAACGAGAAGTTGAAGAGAAAGAGGAAAATCTAAAGAGACTAAGGAGTTTTGTGTGAGACAATTTTTTCATTTTCCCCTTAATTCAGTTCAAGTTAGTTCTTCTTTCTTCACATTTGATAAAGTATTATGAAGAAAATGGTTCCTTATTTAAGAGCGGTCAAAATGGGCTGAAGCCCATGGGCCGGCGCATTGAGTGTGAAAAAAGTTAGGATCTGGGCATTATTTTTGGAGCCCATATTTTTTCGGGCTTTTTTTGTGCGGTCCGAAAAAACCTAAAAAAGAAGGGACCGGAACGTATGGGCTATGAGTATCCCGCAATCCGAAATAAAATTTTAAAAAAATTAATTAAATTATTTATCACATAAAGTTGGTCCATCTATTAGTATTCAATTTCATTAGTAAATATAATTACACTATATTCAATTACTTAATCCATTCATAATTACATTTATTCAATTATTATTTAGTAAATGTAAGTTTGGAATCCAAACAACATCATAGCATACCTATCCGATGCTTTTGAATTTGATTTTGTAGGCATTTGACGACATCTATATTTAGTTATGATGTTATCATATTCATTATATTATTATAAATTTTTTTTATTTATTCATGATTTTACTACCAGAACTTTCAGTATTTTTAAATGGTATGAAATATGCTGTTTTTTTTAATTATGCAAATAAATAGTTTTTTATTTTAATTTGCTTTTTTTACGTGTTTTTACATTATAGGACTGACAATAAAATAAAACTAATTCTGAAGTAGTTTGGAATTCATTCGACAACTAATTAGTTGAATTTCGTTCCTAAAACAAGTTAAGTTTTGACCTATCTTTTGTAACTAAATAAACTAATTGGTAATAAATCTGAAATCTTGAGTTGGGAAAAAAACTTTTAATTTATGTAATTTGAACAAAGAATTTAAGTCATTTATTTGTAAACTTAAAATGATTTTAGTAATAGAGTAAAAATAATTTTAAAAAAAGGATAATATGATTATTTACAAAATATGGAGTTTTTTTTTTTTGAAAATGGGTCCATTCAGGACTAGACCTAGGTAGTAAAATTGAAACTCGTATTCAATATGGGCTTTTTATGCCCGATCCGAAAAAATCTGAGGCCCGCCAGGGCCAATCCGTTTAGGGCCGGGTAGCCCATTTTGACAGCTCTACGGCTTACTCCATTACTCTCATAAAAAAATTATTATTTAAGATGAGGTTATTAAAAACATACTATTAATTATATTAATTTTAATATTAAGATAGATTTTACTAAATTATATTTAGTTTTGCAAAAAAAAATTAATTGTTTTTCTCCTTTTAAATTTTTTATATTTGTCTTCGTTACGTGATTAATAAAAAATAATTTTGTAAAAGATTTTATAATTTCTTTATATCCTGAAGTTCATTAATATCTTTATGAGTGACTCATATATATTATATAAGAAAATTAGAGTTCTGAAAATTTCATAATGGTCCCTTTCTCTAAATTTGCCACTTCACTAAAATAGAATAAATTTGGTCCAAAAAAATTACTTTTTGCAACTAATGATGTCACATTATTCAATTACAATTACATGTTTATTGTATTATACCTTTACTTGATAAGTTTTGTTCAATTGATGATGTCACAAAACTCTCTTTGGTTCCAAACCAACCAATCTAATTCAATTTTTTCAACTTTTCTCTACTCCCAATGTCTATTACATCAGATTTGTACTTTAATTCCTCTCTCTCTCTCTCTATCTATCTATCTATCTCTTTTTTTTCTTCAAACTTCTCTCTTCATCTTCTTTCTTCATGTTCTTATACTATTTTGATTATTTCTTCTAACATAGTTTACGAAAATGCTTTATGACGTGCGGTTTGCAGTTTGCGATTTAACAATGGTGGTAGATTTATGGTGGAGGCAACACGTTTTCGGCGGCGAGGATGGTGGTGGTCAGATTTGAAATGGATGATGTGTTCTACCGACGTTGTTGCTTCAAACTTGTCTCTTCTCTTTTGAACGTTGTTGCTTCTTTCTGTTCCAGAAATGAAGACGACTTTGTTTTCTCTTTTTTTAGTTCAAATGTTACATTAAAATGCAAGTCAAATCCCCTGCATCTTTATTTCCTCTTATTTTAGATTGCAATGTTTCTTGGTAAGAACATTTTTTGTGTTTTGTTTTTTGATTTGTTGGTTTTATTTTGTGATTACACATAAGAAATGATGTTTGTGAGAAGAAACAAGTGGATTTTGTTCATCTATCTATAGGATTTTTGGTTTTATGTTTATTGTTTTTAATATGTTTATAGGTTCTTTTCCTTTGTAATAGTTGGTTGTTTCAATATGTTGTGGTTTCTTATTATTTATTCCTAATCAATATTTTGAAACCTTTTATTAAGATGATATATTCCACAGATTCTTTACAAGGATCAAATGGCAAGGCTCTTTGAGAAAATTATTGACATAAATGACTAGAAAAAGTTGTGAAAATAGATATAAGAGTTCATCACAAATGGACCTTTCTTACCAACAACAAGGAGCACTTGGAACTCATCTTTTTTTATAAAGATGTGAGTAATTATCTTCCTATTGGTTATGTGTCTTTTTCAAATATATTTCATTAAATATTAGATTTATTGTGTAAGCTTTGTAAATAGAATAGTTATGATTACTCTTTTGTTCTTTTTTGGTTTAATGTTTTTAGTATGTTCTATTATAGACAAACACTTTAAAGGTTTCTTCTCTATTTCTGTCACCCTGAATTGATTTGTTTACGTGGCCTTATCCATGTTCTTGGTTGAGCTTATGTATGTCTTCTAAATATAATTAAGTACGTAGACAGGATTTGACAGATGTCTTGATAAACATGGGAGTAAATATGGATCCCCTAAGCATATGGTCAAAAGTAAGTTTTAAAATGTTTTTATTAACTTACTTTTGTCCTTTTTATGGTACATGAGTCTAAGTAGGAGTTTCTTATGGTACATGAATTCAAGAAGCAGTTTCTAAGACCGTATATTTTATTTCTATTTGCATGTTGGACTTGTAGTATATGATTCTCAAGTACCAATTGGTGCCACTTCAGAGTATATGATTGAGTTCACATGGTAAGTGATTTTATATTGTAGTAGTTCTTCATTGCATTTCATTTAGGAGTACACATTACACTTAATTTTTCATCTGTTTTTGGTCAAGTGTAGATTTTATGCTTTCTTGATGGGATCTATTTGATTAAAAGTTCTTAGAATTATGAATTTGTTTAGAATATTCATTATTCTAAAGGTTTTAATGCTATGAAAATATATATATTTATTAAATATTTGTTAAGAGATATTTCCACCATACATTGTACAAAATTACAATGAAATCCTTCAAGTATGGTATCCTATTTTATTTGGCATATGCCTTGGTTGCCTGCATTTTGATTGAAGTTACTTTTTTCCTCAAAGTTATACCTGCATAATCTGTCTTTACATCTTAACTTAACTTATTCTCATTGGTTTTGTTTTTCATGCAACATACACCTCTTGAAAAGTTGGACAAGAAACATTTAACCAAGGGGGCACGTGGTTTCGAAAAAAACGGGATGACTACTGTAAAGTACAACTTATTTCATTGTAATTTTAATTTGCTTTTTTTACGTGTTTTTACATTATAGGACTGACAATAAAATAAAACTAATTCTGAAGTAGTTTGGAATTCATTCGACAACTAATTAGTTGAATTTCGTTCATAAAACAAGTTAAGTTTTGACCTATCTTTTGTAACTAAATAAATTAATTGGTAATAAATCTGAAGTCTTGAGCTGGGGAAAAAACTTTTAATTTATGTAATTTGAACAAAGAATTTAAGTCATTTATTTGTAAACTTAAAATGATTTTAGTAATAGAGTAAAAATAATTTTAAAAAAAGGATAATATGATTATTTACAAAATATGGAGTTTTTTTTTTTGAAAATGGGTCCATTTAGGGTCGGGTAGCCCGCAGTCCAGACAGGACGAGACCTGGGTAGTAAAATTGAAACTCATATTCAATATGGGCTTTTTATGCCCGATCCGAAAAAATCTGAGGCCCGCCAGGGCCAATCCGTTTAGGGCCGGGTAGCCCATTTTGACAGCTCTACGGCTTACTCCATTACTCTCATAAAAAAATTATTATTTAAGATGAGGTTATTAAAAACATACTATTAATTATATTAATTTTAATATTAAGATAGATTTTACTAAATTATATTTAGTTTTGCAAAAAAATATAATTATTTTTCTCCTTTTAAATTTTTTATATTTGTCTTCGTTACGTGATTAATAAAAAATAATTTTGTAAAAGATTTTATAATTTCTTTATATCCTGAAGATCATTAATATCTCTATGAGTGACTCATATATATTATATAAGAAAATTAGAGTTGTGAAAATTTCATAATGGTTCATTTTTCTAAATTTGCCACTTCACTGAAATAGAATAAATTTGGTAAAAACAAATTACTTTTTGCAACTAATGATGTCACATTATTCAATTACAATTACATGTTTATTGTATTATACTTTTACTTGATAAGTTTGGTTCAATTGATGATGTCACAAAACTCTCTTTGGTTCCAAACCAACCAATCTAATTCAATTTTTTCAACTTTTCTCTACTCCCAATGTCTATTACATCACATTTGTACTTCAATTTTCCCTCTCTCTCTCTCTCTCTCTCTCTCTCTCTCTCTTCTCTCTCTCTCTCTCTCTCTCTTTCTCTCTCTCTCTCTCTCTCTCTCTCTCTCTCTCTCTCTCTCTCTCTCTCTCTCCCCCTCCCTCCCTCTCTTCATCTTCTTTCTTCATGATCTTATACTATTTTGATTATTTCTTCTAACATAGTTTACGAAAATGCTTTATGACATGCGGTTTGCAGTTTGCGGTTTAACAATGGTGGTAGATTTATGGTGGAGGCAACACGTTTTCGGCGGCGAGGATGGTGGTGGTCAGATTTAAAATGGATGATGTGTTCTACCGACGTTGTTGCTTCAAACTTGTCTCTCCTCTTTTGAACGTTGTTGCTCCTTTTTGTTCCAGAAATGAAGACGACTTTGTTTTCTCTTTTTTTAGTTCAAATGGTACATTAAAATGCAAGTCAAATCCCCTGCATCTTTATTTCCTCTTATTTCAGATTGCAATGTTTCCTGGTAAGAACATTTTTTGTGTTTTGTTTTTTGATTTGTTGGTTTTATTTTGTGATTACACAGAAGAAATGATGTTTGTGAGAAGAAACAAGTGGATTTTGTTTATCTATCTATAGGATTTTTGATTTTATGTTGTTTATTTTTAATATGTTTATAGGTTATTTTCCTTTGTAATAGTTGGTTGTTTCAATACGTTGTGGTTTCTTATTATTTATTCCTAATCAATGTTTTGAAACCTTTTATTAAGATGATATATTTCACAGATTCTTTACAAGGATCAAATGGCAAGGCTCTTTGAGAAAATTATTGACATAAATGACTAGAAAAATTTGTGAAAAATAGATATAAGAGTTCATCACAAATGGACCTTTCTTACCAACAACAAGGAGCACTTGGAACTCATCCTTTTTAATAAAGATGTGAGTAATCATCTTCCTATTGGTTATGCGTCTTTTTCAAATATATTTCATTAAATATTGGATTTATTGTGTAAACTTTGTAAACAGAATATTTATGATTACTCTTTTGTTCTTTTTTGGTTTAATGCTTTTAGTATGTTCTATTATAGACAAACACTTTAAAGGTTTCTTTTCTATTTCTGTCACCCTGAACTGATTTGTTTACGTGGCCTTATCCATGTTATTGGTTGAGCTTATATATGTCTTCTAAATATAATCAGGTACGTAGACGGGATTTGACAGATGCCTTGATAAACATAGGAGTAAATATGGATCCCCTAAGCATATGGTCAAAAGTAAGTTTTTAAATATTTTTATTAGCTTACTTTTGTCCTTTTTATGGTACATGAGTCTAAGTAGGAGTTTTTTATGGTACATGAATTCAAGAAGCAGTTTCTAAAACCATATATTTTATTTCTATTTGCATGTTGGACTTGTAGTATATGATTCTCAAGTACCAATTGGTGTCACTTCAGAGTACATGGTTGAGTTCACATGGTAAGTGGTTTTATATTGTAGCAGTTATTCATTGCATTTCATTTAGGAGTACACATTACACTCAATTTTTCATCTGTTTTTGCCAAGTGTAGATTTTATGCTTTCTTGATGGGATCTATTTGATTAAAAGTTCTTAGAATTATGAATTTGTTCAGAATATTCATTATTTTAAAGGTTTTAATGCTATGAAAATATATATTTATTAAATATTTGTTAAGAGATATTTCCACCATATATTGTACAAAATTACAATGAAATCCTTCAAGTATGGTATCCTATTTTATTTGGCATATGCCTTGGTTGCCTGCATTTTGATTGAAGTTACTTTTTTCCTCAAAGTTATACCTGCATAATCTGTCTTTACATCTTAACTTAACTTATTCTCTTTGGTTTTGTTTTTCATGCAACATACACCTCTTGAAAAGGTGGACAAGAAACATTTAACCAAGGGGGCACGTGGTTTCGAAAAAAACGGGATGACTGATGTAAAGTACTACTTGTTTCATTCTTCTTCCGACCTTATGTCAAAGATCTTTTGTATGGTTTGAAATTTAAATTTCTTGGAGGCATTAATATTTCAATTAATGGTTGAGTGACATATACAATTTGGTACAAAGAGATGTTGAGAAAACACTTGTCTATTTTGTGTTTTTTTCCTTCATTTTTAATAATGTTTGTGATGTACCTTAAATGTGAGGGAATTAATTAATACAACAACCGACTTTACTTTGTAAAATGGATTTTTCACTTCATGTAATTATTATTGTTTTTATTTCCATTGGATTTTTCACTTCATGTAATTATTTCATGTAATTACTTCATGTAATCACATGTGCAACTTATGTGATAAATGTACTACTTTGCATTTTTTCTAGCCTATATATGCCGTGATATGTGCTGCTATATTTTTTTGTTGTTCTCATGGATATAACACTATCATGTGATGTTGACGTATTCACTGCACTTTTTTCAATAATCCAGGATATACCAACTACAACAACATGTTGAAAAACTTAATGCACTTTTTCTCTTCAAATTGGAGGATTGTAACTTGCAATTCCAAAGTAACGCTTGGAAAAAGTACCTGTTAAAATCCAACTGCACACATGTACTGCGCTTAGACCGTGTAGAGTTGACTCTCAATGTTACCTAACATGTCCAACTAAAGTTTCAAACTAACCCGTTTTCATGGAACTGCTTTAATTATTTAATCATTTCATAAACTAATATGTCAAAAAAGATTGTTTTTCTTGGGCCTACAATTCCCACTTCCTAACGTCATTATGACTAATCTTTTTGATGAGATTAGCTCTTCCTAAATATGTAACATTTAACAAAGATATTAATCATGTATTACATCATGAACCTATGAATCTCGTGTTACATCATTGAACCATGTATTTTGTTGTTCCCATCTTTTCAAAGGATTTCAATATTGATCTATAACAATTACAATGACATGTATTTTATTGGCGTCAACCCAATTATTATGTTATTGTAACTGAGTTTTAATACTGCTATTGTCAAATATATAACTAAAATAAGTCATTTAAGACATATATACCATGTTGTTACAATCTCTGTAATACATGCACTACGCCAAAAAAGACTTTTAACAGCGCATCTTAGACAGCGCTTTTAAAAGAAAGCGCTGTCTAATGTTAAAATTAAAATAAAACACGGAAAATCTTCCCAAAAAATAATGAAAGCGCTGTCTAAGGGGGGGTCTTAGACAGCGCTTGCTAAAAGCGCTGTCTAAGACCCCCCCTTAGACAGCGTTTTTAGAAAGCGCTTTTTAATATAGACGTTAGACAGCGCTTTTGATAAAGCGTTGTCTAAAGTCTTTAAATTAAAAAAAAAATTAAAAACCAAAAGCGCTGTCTAAGGTGGGGTTTAGAAAGCGCTTTTAGAAAGCGCTGTCTAAGGCATACCTTAGAAAGCGCTTTCCACAAAAGCGCTGTCTAAGGTCTAATAAAAATAAAATTTCAGACCTTAGCGCTTTCGTTCTCTGTTCATTTGTTTTCCCTCTTCTTCACTCACGCAGCCGTAACCTTCTTCTCCTCAGTCTCCAACAGCCATAACCTTCTTCTCCAAAACACGACATCACGCATATCACCCTATTTTCCTTCAACTTCCGAAAACCCTAGTTTCCGCCTTCAAGGGTCCCTCCGCCGTCACCCAAACAATCGACCGCCGCACTCGCCTCTCACCTCCGAACCTCCACCGTTTCCGCCACCGCACTCCTCATCTCAACAATCTCAACCGTGCCGATATTCCCAAAATTTTTTGTGTGTACTGTATTCTTGATTTTTTTTACACTGTTCCTGTTTTACCTGCAATGTTCCATTGCTTACTGTATCATTTAATATCATTATATATTGTTCAGGCCAACGCCAAGGCAAAGTTTGACGAAACTGTTGAAGCACATATAAAACCGGACATCGATTCCAAGCGAACAGAACTGGTATGTTTCAAGATACTTCTTTTTCTTTTTTATTGTTTTTCTTGTGTTTGTGTGTTTTTTCTGAGCTAGGGTGATTCTATGAGTACCATGTAAATTTTAAAGCGCATATTCAATGAACAGAACTGGTGTGTTTGACTTGTGGACTTAAGTTCTTTAGGTTTGGCATATTCAATGAACTACATCCTATCTTCATTGATACTCTCAAAACTTGAGAGTCATATGCCCTTTGAAGACTAATTGTGTTAGGAGAGTTAGATTAGTAGTCAAAACAGTTAGGAAAATGTGTTATGAAAAATGTTAGTTAATAAGCTGTTAGTAATTAGAGGTGACATGAGTTAGAAGTCCATTGATCATGTTAGTTGAGGTTAGTATGGAAGTTAGAAATCATTATTGTGTTGATGGACGTTGCAATGATATGCTAAAGTTAATGATGCTTTGAAATCAATTTGAATGTTCATTGAAACTACTATGGAATATGGTTGGTTTATTGATTTTGAATGTTCATGTTTCCTTAGTGATTATACTTGAAGATTGAATAGGTAGTTTTTTTTCTTTTTAACTGTGAAAGTGTTGTTCATCTCACTTTCATTCTAAAGGAACAAGATTTCTCCCATAAAATGATTGAACGAATTCTAATATAGTTATAGGTATAGTTATAGGTATATTGTAATAGAAAAAGTTTGATTCTTGTAATATAAAAAATGAAAGTGATGAGGTAATTAAAGTTGGTATATTGGCGTATCGGATACGTTATTGAAGTTTATATTAACATTGGTTATGTATAGGTTTTTGAAGTTTAAAATGAATTAAAGCTTATAATTGTTAGGATATTCAAAGATACTACCTTAGTTATGTATTTTCGTCTGGATTAATTGTTTACTTTAATAAGTAGGAAAACCATGGATAAAACATGGATCTGTGCCGATCGAATGACCAAAGAGTACGAGAGTGGGGTTTTGGAATTCGTTAAGTATGCTGTTCAACACGCTGAAAACCCCAGACGAATGCATTGTCCTTGCTTGCGTTGTTGTTATATTGGTAAGGTTGACGCACATGGATTGAAATCGCATTTGCTGAGGCATGGAATTGATCAAAGTTATCAGTGTTGGATATTTCATGATGAGAAAATTAACGAGAATGTTGAATCGAGTGGAAAAAGTAATACGACCTATGCTTCATACGACAAAGACACGGAAACATACGATTGTGATCGAGTTGAAGAGATTGTAGAAGCACTGGAAGAAGATCTTCATGATTGTCCTGAAATGTTTGAGAGGATGGTAAGCGATGCAGAGAAACCGTTGTACAAAGGTTGCACTAAATTCTCAAGACTTTCTGCGGTATTAAAGTTGTACAACTTAAAGGCGGGCAATGGATGGTCGGATAAAAGTTTCACAGAGTTGTTGGCCCTTATGAGAGAAATGCTACCGGATGATAATGTTCTTCCTAATCGAACCTATGAGGCAAAAAAAATGTTGTGCTCTATTGGCATGAGCTATGATAAGATACATGCTTGTCCTAACGATTGCATTTTGTTTCGTAACGAATATGCAATGTTAACTGAGTGCCCTAAATGCGGTTTGTCTCGATATAAGAAAAGATTATCTCCCGCAAAAGTCTTATGGTATTTTCCGATAATTCCGAGATTTAGGCGCATGTTTCGTAGTGAAACCGATGCAAGACATCTTACTTGGCATGCAGATGAAAGAATTATTGATGGAATGTATCGGCATCCGGCTGATTCACCACAGTGGTCGAAGATTGATAATGATTATCCTGAGTTTGGATTAGAAGCAAGAAACCTTCGATTGGCATTATCTACTGATGGAATGAACCCACATGGTCTTCAAAGTATCTCACATACCACATGGCCTGTGATTCTGATGATTTATAACCTACCTCCGTGGCTATGTATGAAGCGTAAGTACATGATGTTATCTATGTTAATCTCTGGGCCTAAACAACCAGGGAATGACATAGACGTATACTTGACACCTCTGATCGAAGATTTAAAGATTTTGTGGGAGAACGGTGTGGAGGTTTATGATGGATATAGGAAAGAAAGTTTCAATTTGAGGGCGATGTTGTTTGGCATAATTAATGATTTTCCAGCATACGGGAATCTATCTGGGTATAGCATTAAAGGTCAACGTGCGTGTCCTGTTTGTGAAGACGGAACCGATACGATTCGATTGGAACTTTGCCAGAAGAATGTGTTTCTCGGTCATCGTAGATTCTTACATTCTAAACATCACTACCGTGGGTGGAGAAAAGCATTCAATGGAGACACCGAACATCATAGAGCTCCACCCGCATTGTCAGGTGAACAAGTTTTTGAAAAGGTGAAAGATGTGCGTACTGAGTTTGGCAAGCCTTTTGCACATAAGATTGTGAAAGGTGGGTGGAAGAAAAGGTCGATATTTTTTGAATTGCCATATTGGAAGTCTTTGTACGTGAGACATTTTCTCGATGTTATGCATATTGAAAAAAACGTATTTGAAAGTGTTATCGGTACATTACTCAATATAAAAGGCAAGTCTAAGGATGGCCTTAAAGCAAGGGAGGACATGTTAAAAATGGGAATGAGAACTGAATTAGCACCCGTGAAGAAAGGAAGACGAACATATCTACCACCTGCTGCTTTTACTTTATCTAGAAAGGAGAAAAAAAATTTGTGTAAGTCTCTGAGTGAAGTTAAGGTTCCAGAAGGATACTCATCTGATATCAGAAGACTTGTTTCTATGAAAGACCTCAAGTTGAAGAATTTGAAGACACATGATTGCCATGTTATAATGGAACATTTTCTACCGATAGGTATACGTTCTATTTTGCCAGAAAAAGTAAGAAGTGCCATAACTAAATTGTGTTTTTTCTTTAGGTCAATTTGTAGTAAGGTGATCGATCCCGAGATCTTACCAACACTACAAAAAGAGATTGTAATTACCTTGTGTGAGCTTGAAATGTATTTTCCTCCGTCTTTTTTTGACATAATGGTTCATTTAGTTGTTCATCTTGTGAAAGAGACACAGTTGTGTGGACCAGCTTATATGAGATGGATGTACCCTGCTGAACGGTATATGAAAATATTAAAAGGGTACGTGAAATCCCGAAGTCGACCAGAGGGTTGTATTGTTGAACGATACATTGTTGAAGAAGCTGTTGAGTTTTGTACTGAATATTTGTCTAACGTTCAATCGATTGGACTCCCCAGAGCTCAGATTTTCGACAAAATGGAAGGTAAAAAATTAATTGGGAATAAAATTGTGACAATATCAAGGGATGAACGGGATCAAGTTCATTTGTATGTTCTGCACAATAATAATGAGGTTGAGCCATATGTTGAAATGCACAAGGATGTACTCCGAAGGTTAAATCCGAACAGAAATGAAAATTGGATAGTTATAGAGCACAATCAAAGTTTCATACAATGGTTGAAGGATCATATTTATTTGAAGCGCTCTTCAGATCCTTCTTCGGTAACAGAAATGTTGAGATGTTTGGCATATGGTCCAAGTTTGCATGTGTTTTCTCATAGCGCATATTCAATTAATGGATACACATTTTATACCAAAGAACAAGATGATAAGAGTACTATGCAAAATAGTGGTGTCACCGTGCTAGCTGAAGCAATGCATATATCAAGTATGAAGGACTTAAACCCCAAATATGCAAATTTGTCATATTTTGGAGTTATTGAGCACATTTGGGTGTTTGATTACGAGAAGTTTCAGATTCCCATCTTTGGTTGCAAGTGGGTGAATAGTAGTGGCATACGAATGGATAAGTCTGGATTTTTGCAAGTTGATCTTACTAGGGTGGGGTACAAAGATGAACCTTTTATTCTAGCATCTCAAGCTAAACAAGTGTTCTATGTGAATGACCCGAAGAGTACAAAATGGTCTATAGTGCTTTTCTCTAACAAAGTGACTGATGATAGCGGTGTCGATCAATGTGATATTGATGTTGAGAATGAGTCATGCATTAGACGGAATGAGTTGAATAGAAATGATGAAGTTGAGGATCTTATACCGGATGAGTCATATATAAGAAACGATCATAATGAGGGAATTTGGATCAATTCATCCGTACGCATTGCTAAGAAACAAGTGATTAATATTCCAACAAAGAAAAGAAAGAGATGTTAGTGACTTAGGTAAATTATCCATGGTTTCTTTATTTTTTTTTCATTTGTTTTGATTATAAGTTATATGTGATAATGCATGATTTCATTATATTTTTGTTTTCAATTGCTTTGATTATAAGTTATATCTGATAATGCATGATTTCTTTATTTTTTGTTTTCAATTGCTTTGATTATAAGTTATATTTGATATTTGATGGTTTCCTTGGTTTATTACAGGTTAGACATGGCTGATGACCAACATGAGGAAGTTAGTAAAGTATCCGCGGAAGAAGAAATTCGAAGAGGCATCACAGTAATGCGAAGGGTGGTCCAAGGAAGATCTCGAGGCATCATACTAGATGTCTCTTGGAACAACCAGGGACAACTTATAGAACCTAATGGGCATACCTTAACTAGTTTCATCGGTGCACTAGTAAGGAATGAAATTCCCATTACATGTGATGATTGGAGAAATAAAGAGTTGAAAGAGTCCAAAGAAAAAATTTGGAGTGAGATAAAGGTACAATCATTTGGCCCTTAATTATACGGTATCAATTATGTTTTTTCAATTACCGATACTAACTATCAATCTGTATGTTTTTCTTAGCGATGTTTTAACATCGAAGAAGAAAGAAGAGGGTTTTGTATGAAATTGGCCGGAAAGCTTCTTAGAGGGTTTCAGACATTTTTATCATCCAAGTTCCTTAAGGATGCGGATGGTAATTTTGTGGATGCGGAGCTTCCTAGAAAATATGAAAGTTTGATATCGGCTGAAGAATGGGAAGCTTTCAAATCCAAAAGACAAGACCCGACTTTTCAAAGAATAAGTGCTACAAATCGGGAAAGAGCATCAAGTCCCGCATATCCGTACCGAAAAGGACGTGTCGGATATGGACGCTTAGAACAATCCATGGTAAGTATTTATAAATTGCGAAAACAAATTTGTTCATCATATATTAGTTTTATCTGATCAAATTGTATGACTTAATGTGTAGCTGCAGAAGGAGGAAAGTTCAGAAACATCTCTTCCTGCACATGTTTTGTGGAAGGAAGCCCGTGTGGGCAAATCAGGAGTTCCTCAAGAAGAAGTTTTAAACGTATACCAGAAATGTGTAAGTATAACATTTTTCATTAATTGAATAACATTTTTATACACAAATATTTGACAAGTATACGGTATTCATCTGATTTTTCAGGAGGAGCTATCTCAGTCTCTATCTCCCGATGATACTAAGAGCATACTTAGTCGGGCATTAGATGTCCCTGAGTATTCTGGTCGGGTGAGGGGTAAGGGATTTGGAGTCACTCCGACCTCCCTCAGTGTTAAAAAAGGAAAGGCTCCTAGTAATCGGGAGCTTCATGCAAGATTGGAAGCCATGCAAGCTGAGCTTGATGCATTGAGGAGAGAAAGAGAGGCTAGCGCCTCAACGGTATACAGAGATGCTTCGGACAAAAACAGTATCAACTGTACCTTTCAGCCGAACATTCCAGAGGTAATTACATATAATTGTCTTAAATTGAACTATTTGCTTAAATTATGTATTTGACATATATACACATTAACGATTTCTTGTTATTATTGGTTTTAGGGCATTTCCCATTGTCAGCTGTATTTGTCGTCACCATACTATCGGATGGTTGGCAAGGAAAAAGTGCATAACGTTAGCGGAGTATTACTCCACACTAGAGAGCTCCCTGCTGGATGTTTGAAGGTATCAGTTGATATTGCAGTTGAGCCGAATGCAGCATTACCATATCCTAGCGATGATTCGGATGCAACAACGGTGCACGAAGCAGTAGGTTCGTTTGTTGCATGGCCGACAAACCTCATATGCGTAGGATATGAGGTATGCTTAAAACTTATGTTAACTTTAATGTGTATATTCAAAGTTTAAAATTTATGCTTAAAATTTTACTTACATATTTTCCTTGGTTATGTTAAATAGACTCCCACAAAATCCAAATCAAAAGAAAATGAGGTTAGCAATGCCTCCGCACAACAAAAAAAGGAGGTTAGCAACGCCTCCGCACGGGTAAAAAGTTCTGGTGCTAAGAAGACCATAGCTAGGAAAAAACCTACCACCAAGTATAGGTCGTGCCTCAGGACATTTCTAGAGATGACCGATATACCGACCGGAGGTGTTCGGAATGTACATATGGAGGTAGGGATTTTCGGCTTTGATTACGACCAAATGATTGGTAATGAAGACTTCATGCAAGTTTTTGGTCATGAAGAAATCGGCGTCAACGTTGTCAATATACATATATTAGGTAAATCCGGTCTACTTTGTTTTATTAATTAAACAACTTATGTTAATGATGTTTACTTTATGTTAATCCGGTTTACTTTATGTTTCAAAAGAGGTGTTAATGATGTTTTTATATTAGGTTTTTGTATGACAAATTGATGCGCCCCAATGATTTGGACGAGTCATTCGGATTCTTAGCACCCGCGACCGTCAACTTAGGTTTAATCTTAAGTAGACCGCATACCGTGACGGAGTATGTTCTTCGGATCCTCATGGACAATAAAGATGCGGAGAAGTTGTTTTTTATACCGTTTAATACCGGGTTAGCATTTCATTCTAAATTCATCTATTATAATTATTTTCCAAGTTACCATCTAACATTTGCCTAATCATTACAGTGGACATTGGTTGTTGCTCGCAATCAATCCTATCCGAGAAATTGTGTATTATCTTGACTCGTTAGGAAATGATTGGACAACATACCCGGATATGAAGGACCTAATTGACACGTAAGTGAGAATGTTCAAAAATTTTCTTAGTTTATGTGAATTGTTCTAATTGCTTCATTTTTATTTTATTAGCGTCCTACAAGCTTTTCGGGCCCAACGAGATATCCAAACCTCAAGGAGGAGCGCCAACCGCATTACATGGATTAAAGTGGCGGTATATTTTTAATTACCACATTTTTTATTATATTAGTGATGACACTTGATAAAACTTAGGATTTATAATCCATATTTTTTTTTCATGTAGTGTCCTCAACAACGTAATCAAATAGATTGCGGGTATTTCGTGTTGAGGTTTATGCGAGATACTCTTGCTTTGGACCGATTAGTGATTCCCACCGATGTATGTATTTCTAACTTATGAGTTATTTTTATATTTACACATATCTCATATAATTAAATAGTTGGAATTAATTCAAAATATGTTATATTATTATGTAGTACTTTGAGGAATTCAAGTGTGCATTTTATACAAAGGATCAAGTGGACGAAATCAAAGAGGAGTGGTGTCAATTCATGATAGAGCTCAAAGTTTTTTCATAAATTTGTGTAATTAATGTGTACATTTGTAGTATATGTAATGACTTGTAAATGTGTACATAAATTTGTATATATTTTGATACATTTAAGGCAAAATTGGTTTGAATTGGTATATATATATATTTGTTAGCCAAAAATTGGTAGAAAAAAGGCCAAAATGGCATGTATAAAATGTGATAACTGTCTGTCAAAATCTGGTTGAAAACAGGTAGAAATTCTGGTTTATAAACCTGGAAAAAATGTGGTTTAAAACAAAAGCTTCAAAAATTTTCGTATACATTAGACAGCGCTTTTGTAAAAAGCGCTGTCTAAAGGGGGGATTAGAAAGCGCTTTAGGCAAAAGCGTTGTCTAAGGGGGGGGCTTAGACAGCGCTTTTTGAAAAGCGCTGTCTAAGCCCCCCCCTTAGACAGCGCTTTTGCCTTAAGCGCTGTCTAAGGTATACCTAAAAAAATTAAAATAGGGGGGGCTTAGACAGCGCTTTTTGAAAAGCGTTGTCTAAGCCCCCCCCTTAGACAACGCTTTGGCCAAAAGCGCTGTCTAAGGTATACCTAAAAAAATTAAAATTGGAGGGCCTTAGAAAGCGCTTTTGGCCAAAGCGCTGTCTAAGGGGGGGGGGGGGGGGGGGGGGGGGGCTTAGACAACGCTTTTAAGATTTAAAAAAGCGTTGTCTAAACCTTTAGCAGCGGAGGTTTAGACAACGCTTTAAAGTGCTGTCTAAGGTTAAAAAAAGCGCTGTCTAAGGTCTTGTTTGGCGTAGTGATGATACATATCATGTTTGAATTCTCATAAAGTAAAGCTACATAAAATAAGCAAATGTTAAGGACAATTACAATGTCATCAATATTTGAAAATATTTTTTTTACATGATAGTAACTAAGTTTTTGAAACTAAGTATTTGAAATTAAACACTTAAAACATGAGAGGTCTATTTAAAATTGCCTACTATCACTTTTTTTAATTGGTTTTAGATTGTAGACCCCATGTTTTTTCTATTTGGTTTTCTTTATCACATCAACTTCATTTCAAAACAAGTATAAAGTATATTTCAAAACAATTACAAACTATCGATTTTCAAATTTCTTCCATAAATTATAATTGTTTGCAATCTCATATTTAATGTAAGTCTTTGATCTATCTATACGAGCTCTGCTTCAATGTGCTGTTATGAGCAGTCCCAATTACTAGTTATGTTTTACAACCCTATATTCTTGGAAAGCCAATGCATTATCGATCAATCACGTTTCAATGTTAATATAATCTTTCAACATGATTTGAACAAAATAACTCATTGTCAAATGTCCAACACATTTTTTGTATGTTTTCTAGATGAACTATTATATTTGGAGAAAGAAATTGAACTAAGGTAACTAATTGATAAGCTTTTCCTAGAGTGTTGTGTAGCTTTCATACAAATAGTCATTGATACATGTTTAGATATCTATTAATTAAAATATATTTTTCATATCCATACAATTTCTATTAATTTATACTTTAACTATAGGTCCCTCATAGACATGAATTATATAGTGAATCAATAAAATTTTAATAAATTTTGCTTGCTCATATTATAAAAATTACATGAAATGAGAAAAATGAAACTACTAATTGAAATATGTAATGAATCAATAAAATTTCAATAAATTTTATTTTATCACATCGTGAAGATTATATGAAACATGAAAAATGAAACTACTGATCCAATTATGAATTATGTAGTGAGTCAACAAAATTTTAATAAATTTTGCTTTCTCATATTATGGAAATTATATGAAATGGGAAAGATGAAACTATTTATCCAATTATGAATTACGCAATAAATCAATAAAATTTTAATAAATTTTACTTGATCATATTGTGAAAATTATATAAAACGGAAAAAAATAAATTAAGGTCAATATTTCAAAAGTTATTTATTAAATAAACAAATGTAGCAATGAAATATTAATAATGCTTCTATTTCTTTTTAACAATGGTATAAAGTTGCATATGCCTAAATTGAACTATAGTTTCTAAACATGATATTTAAATAATTTTTGGAATTATTCATAAGATATCAATAGAATTTTAAATCAAATATTTGATTATTATTATCTATATGAATATGATGTACAATTAAAAATACAGTAACAAATGTATTGTTGATCCAAATGTTTTTATAAATAGTGTTATTGATATTAACAAAAATAACTTTACTATTGATTCAAATATTTTTATAAATATTGTCAAAACAAAAATTATATTTATATACGGGAAAAAATACATTGTTGATCCAAATATTGTATATACGAGAATAACTTTACTAATGATTAAAATATTTTTATAAATAATGTCAAAACAAAAATAATATTTATATACGGGAAAAAAATAAATTGTTGATTAAAATATTTTTATACACGGGAAAAATACTTTTATTATAAACGGGAACAACTTTACTAGTGATCCAAATATTGAATAATAGAAATTTATCGACTATTTTTTCAAATATATAAAAAAGATTAAGGGAGCTTATTAAAAAATATCGAGTCGATATTTAAAAATTGTATTCTCTCTTATAAAATAATTTATTTATTTTTAAATAACTAAAATGACTAATTTGTCTAATACAAGTTTCAATAGTTTTTATTTTTAATTATATTATTCATAATATTATTGTTTACATTTCATTTCGCCATGTATTACTATTTCAACTTACATATACTATTGTTCTTAAGTTTTTTTCTTCTTTTTTCAACTTCCTATTTTATGATAGTCTGCAAACAAATGTGCGTTCAAAATCATATCTCGCCCAAAAACGTACCCCGTGCGTACGCACGAGTTTGTTATTAGTTACATATATCATCAATTAGTGTGATTAAGCCACTGATCACACTATGTTTATCTTGATAGCATTAAAACCTCTTTCAAATTGTTTTGACAAGAACGGTTTAGAATTTATATGCAAAGGGAATTTATATGACAAGAACCTATTTTGATATTATTTCCACTACCAAAGATAGTGTTGACTAGTACCCTCTCAATATATATGAACACCATATTATGAATTCAAGATGCTTTTGTTGGGTCAGAATACGAAAATTTAACTATTCATAAGGGGTTGAATATACCTCGTTAAAAATTGACTATTAATTTTTTTTTAAATATAAGAGTTTTTAAAAATAATTTTAATCAACAATAAGAATGATTTGTAGTTTTAATCTAATAAAACTTACACTTTTACACACACAAAATTTGAAGGTGTCATACCCCAAAATTTGTCCTCCCTTTTTCATCTTTTCGCTCAACCATTGACTTGAGATTCATCTGGATACATTCATATTTTATTCATGTGCATCATTCATTCATGTTAATACTTGACAATTGATCATCATGGATTTAAAGCTTGTAGCTTGCAAAACTAGGGTTTGCTTGTGGATCAAACCTTAGAGAGGTGGCATGACTCTTCATCTGATCATCTTGGGAGTGAAACCCTAATTTGCTTGATCTTTGAGATGTGGATTCAAGGAGACCTTATCATGGTATTCCTCAGGGCATTCAAACCCTAATGCATGATGTTTTTTCTATGAGACCTTGTGGATGCTCTTTGGGCCTTATCTTGACTATCTAAACCCTAATTTGGGACTTCCACTTGATCATGGCTCCATAAACTTTAATCATGTCTCATATCCACTGGATGGCCTCCTAACCCTAGTTTCATGTGATTCTTCACCCATTTATGTTTGATTTTATTGCTTGATCAAGTTTCACCCAATAACCTCTTGTTCATGGTTCATTCATGAATCTTTGCCTTGATTTCCATTACAAGCTTTGGTTCAATCCATTTTTAAGTTATATTCAATTCATGTCAAGTTTGATTCCATCACAAATCTTGATTCCATTCATACTTAAGTCATGTCCATTTCAAGTCATGTTCAAGTTAGTTCATTTTAATCCAATTTCACACATGTTCATACAATGGTTCATGATATTCAAATTCCATACAAATTTCAAGTATCATGATCAAAATTCATTATAAAAACCAATTCATTTCATTCAAAACATCTAATTTCATTCAATAGTATTCCTTACAATCCAAAAAATGTCCATACATGAATAAAAATACAAAAAATTGAACTTTAACCAATGTTGACTTTGGTCAACAATTGACTTTTTGGTCAACTTTGACCAAAGTCAACTCAACATTTTTTCATCCTAATCCATAAATCCCTTTCCTAATCTTCAAAATTGATCCTTGAGCCTTTTTGTACATGGATGCCTTAAAGTTTCAATTTGATGACATATTGTATTGTTCAACCACCATGCCATGAACTTAGAAAAACATGAAGCATACCATGACCTACATGAACTAAGTCAAAAACAATGAACCAACACAAGCCAATGAACCAAGCAGAACTCATAACAAACATACCAAAGTGGAATCACAAGTCAGAAGCTTGTCCAAACCATGCCAAAGTGCAATGCACGTGACCAAGCTGCCATAAAGGTCAAACATGTAACTTGTAGCAAAGTAACATGACTTACATGTTGAGAACCAAGCCAATTCCAGTCATGATGTTCAACCTAACAGCTAGACATTGCACATTGATTCCAAGTAGAACAATACTTCTACAACAACCCTGTCATACACCACTCATGAAGCAATGGAATACTTGCAGTAGAACCTACAAGTCAGTATGCAACAAGAACCAGACCTGCTGCAATCAACATGGACTTGCTACATCAACAGAACCACCATGCTACACATGTCGCAGAAGGCATGAATCAAGCTGCCACAAAAGACTGAGGTAAAGAATTATGGCCTGAAACAATGCCTAATATTCATTTCAGATGCAACATATTAAGGCATCACAAAGCACAAACCAATCAACAAAACATAAGCAAGATCAGGGTGCATCAAAACCAAGCATGAAGATGACAAAACCAGAACCATTCACAACAAAACATCCACCACAAACTAAACCAATGCCTAACCTATTGAACCTAATTGCAAAGACTCACAAAACTCAACACAAAATACCATTGAGCATCATTCAAACTCAACTAAACAAAAACTAACACTACCAACTAACTTGCCTTAACTATTTTGCATTGGGATATGCAAATCATAACTACCTAACTGAACCCACATAGAGATTAGCAAAACAATAACAAAATAATTCATAACAACTTACCTTGAATTCCATTTTTCCTAACAGAAAATCCTAACTGCACATTCACGATCCCTAGGTCAAAACCACCTATAAATAGCTCAAGCCCAATCATTGCAATGGTCCATTGATTCATCATAGAAACTCACCATAAACTTTCAATCATTATGCAAAATCCATCTCTCTCTCTCTCTCTCTCTCTCAATTTACAATCATTCTTCACTCTTCTAGTCCCACTCACCATCGGCTTCATCACCCTGTCACAGATTTAACCTCCATCAATAACTTCTAACTTCAACATTCAACTGATCTTTCACCACCATCAATCATTGAACATCATCATTCGCAGAACCACACTACATCACTCAACTCCCATCAACACCTCAGAGAAGCAAAATGAAGAAAGGAGAAAAGTAGAAGAAAGAGAGTTCGAGTAAGGGAGAAAAATTAGGACCAGTATCTGGAAACAGTTCCCTCATCGTCATCAGCTTCGAAAAAAATCTCTAGCCACAGCGAGTCTCGAATTCTTCATTTCGTCAGTTTCTTGTTACTAGTATGTAGAGGTTGGCTAAAGGATTCAAATTCCCAACCCCCGGGGCTTCGAATCTACGTATTTAGGATGTAATTTATCACTTTGATTTTAGGGTTCTTGAACACTTCACTGTGATTAGTGAGCTAGGGTTAGAATCTGGGAAGTTTGAATTGTGGATTCGAGGTGGGGAGGTCAAGACGGTTTGATTGGTATGTTCAATTCTAGTTTCTGATGGCCACCGCCACCGAAAGCGATTTCCGAAGCGGTGCCCCATGGTGGCCTTAGCCTAAGTTAACCTGAGCTGGTGATTCCAATCTGGCGCGCATTTTTAGTCTTCATTCAAATTCTATTCAATTTTAATTCTCCCACGTGCACATTAACCTTGATGAATCCAATGTCCACATGTCCATTTCCATTGTATTTCTTATGATGGGCCATGAGTGCATGGGCAAAAACATGTTTACTGAGCCATCATCCCTGAGCCGGTTCACACACCCCTTTGCAAAGACTATTGCAATGGGCCTAACACCCAGAGCCCATGCGCCTGGGATTCTGCAATACACCCTATTCTAGATTCATATACCCCCTGGCTCAATCAATTTATTTATTGTTTTCTTCTATCTTTTCTTGATTGTAGTTCTTGTTGTTTTTAATACATTAATTGTAGTTTTGATTTTTAATTGTTCATTGTTTAGAAATGATAATAAATATCCAGTTAATTTTAGAGATTAATTGAATTAGATTTAGAATTTAACATGTTTAGGTTTTAATTTGTTTTGTTAATCACCTTTTGGAAAATCCCTAAAAAAGGAATTGATTAACCATTTTAATTTTGATATGATGAATCATTTTAATTCTTGATTTTTTACATTCATAATTAGGTAGAATAAGAATTGATTTAATTTCATATGCCATGTTCATGTATTATGTGACTTTAATCCCATCTTAATTGATAAATCTCTTTGATTGTGGTTATTGAATCCAAATTGAAAATGATATTTCAATTTGATATGATATGTTAACATGTCCATTATTTTCACCATGATCACTATATCCATATCATTGCATCATTTCATCATAACATCTCATGATTCATTTGTTTTAGTATTATAATTCCATTTGGTTCATATTGTTTAATTAACCCCATTTGTTGTTTGTGTCCATATGTGCTCTTGAGATGCAAGTACATTCCAAACTATCAATGCCTTTAATTCATTCGATGGACTTGTATTGTGTGAGGGTACCATACCACTTGTATGTTTTAGGCATGGTACTTGGTTTGTAACTTATATGATCCTATTTCCATCTTTGTATTGTATGGTGTATCATCCCCCTAGGTTGGGTTATATGTCCCCCTCTCTCATGAAAGTATAATAGTCTAGATTTATCTTTCTTTTATCTCTTTCATTGCATTCCAATTAAAAAGATAAAATCAAATGATAAATACATATTTTCAAAAGAATAAACACACTTGATCCAATGTCAAGTGTTTTCCAAATTAAATCAAATCAATTGCAACGCGAGTGCTTGATCCAATGTCAAGTATCTCATCCTCAATTCTATTGCATATACTATCTTTATCCTTATCTCAATCCATTCTACTCCCATATCATTCTAACTTTGATCCATTCTCATTCATCAAACTATTTTCATAATAAAAAATGGATGAAAAGTGGGGTGTACGTACTTGTGCACAACACTCAGGTACTTGGGTTATCGGCCATACCTAGCTTGAGGGCCTGATGCTTGATTTTTGTTTAAAACACTTAATAAATAAATGTGAGTCCAAATCATTATTCTAAGAGGGAAATAATGGTTAGGATGAAGTTGTCCTCTCAACTCATGAGTATTGTGATTGTCGACCGTACCTAGTCAGTGGTTAGACACTCGACCTCCTCTAAGTACTAATGGTTAAACTCATAAAACAAATTTCATAATCATATTTAAATCCAAGAGATCCTTCTGCCTTAGGGAACTCTCCCTTGATTCTTTATCCAATACCTGCAATATCACTTCCCAATTTCTTAATAGTGTTGCATTATCCTTCTTGGAACCAAATAACATAATCCCTTTGGATTCCACATACCCCTTTATTTCTTGTTTGTCTTATTAGTCCTTTTGCTTAGACAAAACTTATTTATCTTATTTTCCTTATCAATCCACGTGTTTGGGCAAGTTCTTTCTCCGTATCTTGTTTATCTTGTCAGACCTTGTGCTTAGACAAACCCCTTTTCTTTCTTGTTTGTCTCATCACAACTTGTGCTTAGATAAACCCCATTTATTTCTTGTTTTTCTTGTTAGTCCTAGTTACATAGACAAACAACCTTTTTTCTCTCTTGGTTTCATAGTGGGCTGAACTAGGAATGCTCTAACTTTCTCATTGCACAATGAGAATACGTAGGCACAAGGATGCGAATCCTTGGCGAGCATAATCCTATTTATTCCCCCTTCTTCTGCCTTAAGGCACCATCCATATCTTTCATGATCCATGATCTATCTTCAATCACAAACCATTCACCTCAGTGACATAGTGCCTTTCTTTGAAACCAAATACACTCTTCTTTCGAATCTCATATACACCCTTTTAGGACACTTGTCCACCTTTTGCCAAGAGATGTTTGCTTTGGAATCAAACACTTAACTCATTCTTTTCGATCATGATAATACATTGGGTATTCCTAGTTTCCTCCACATCTTAGTCTATACCACATTTACTCTTAGGATTCAAATACCATTTCTCTTATGGGTCCCAATATACACTTTTACCTTTGGTTCCAAACCATACTACTTCAGTCACTTTTACCAAATCGTTCATTTCTTTGACTTTGGTTATTTTCTTATCATTCCATTAATCTTCATGATGCATTCATAATCTTCCACCTTCATTCACTCCATTTGATATACTTTCTCTTTGAGCCAAATACACTATCTCTTTGAGCTCCATCTTGTGTCTGCTTGTGAATCAAGAGATGTTTTCTTTGGAATCAAACACTTAATTCATTCTTTTTAGTTATGACAATACAATGGGTATGCCTAGTTTCCTCCACATCTTAGTCTATACCAGTTTTACTCTTGGGTTCAGTTTTCATCCCTTTTTGGAGTTCAAATCATGTAATCCTTTGGTTCATGCCATACCTTTAATCACAACTTCTTTTCACCTCCCACCACCGGTTCTATGAACTACGGAGCTCTGAATTCTTTATTGCACTATAAGGATACATGAGCATGAGGGCCTTAATCCTCACCGAGCACTTTATCTATTCTCTTCCTTCCCTTTATTATTTCGCGAGTAACCTTAGATATAACACTCATTCAAGCAAAGAACAATCAAAACGGTTCTCGTTGAGTACAATGGATATTAAGGGTGCTAATACCTTCCCCTTGCATAACCGACTTCCTTACCCAGTTATCTCTTTCCCCCGGGTTTTATCGATGTTTTCCCTTTCCTTAAAGATTAAATAAAGTTCGATGGCGACTCTATTGTATGTTTGAGCGTGCAATGTGTTCAGGTATATTTTCGCTAGCTTTAGAAGGCAATAAACCTAGCTACGTGAAATTCTAATGTGCGTGTGTGTATTAGAGAGATAGATAGATAGATAGATAGATAGATAGATAGATAGAGAGAGAGATAGAGAGAGAGAGAGATGTATATTTGTTCGACAATCATCTTCGCTATGCCTACTTCATTTTCCAATAGTTTCCCATTGAAATTTTGATGTTCTTCCACTATGATTTTGACAAATATTAAAAAGAAGTTTAGTAAAATCACAATCTGAATAATGCTAAAAATATGAAATATTCTATTCGAATCCTCGTTAACTTGTACACGATATCTAAAACTGAATCCTTGCAAAATCTTTACTCGAAATCGACTTAAATCTTCCAGCTCTAAGAATGATGCTACAAAGTCTCTCTTCTACAATAATCACTACTCAATCCAATTGGTATCTTGAGCCTTGGCATGTCCGAGGATTGAGAAGAACTCCCACTTTGTCTTTAGGTTTTTACACAACACTACCAAAGTAATTCTAGAGAGAACAACCCCCTTCTTTCCGATGGATTTGTCAGCCCCGCCCACAACCAGACACAAAATTTGCAACCCTTGAAATCTCAAGAAATATTGAAAGTAAACGCTAATCACAATAATATTTATCCTCATAGATCTCACACCTTGAAGATTAGAGTTGGATCCAAACAAAATTGATGAAGAAATAGGTACAAGATGAAAGACTTCATTTGCAAAACTCAAAAATCTTTTGAAAGTTGATAGAACGAGTGTGTTTTGATTTTCAAATCAATAGTGGATGTGTATATTTTTCAACATTATAAATGGGTTTTGAGAAAAATATTTTTTATGTGTTGGAGATCTAGCGTGAAAATGATGTTTGATTAGAGTCTTAAGAGAATAGTATGAGTCAAGTCAAGAGATGAAGTGATTTGAGTCAAGGTCCAATCACCAACATAAAACTAACTCAGTGTTTCGAGTCATGTTTTCTGTGATTCGAGTTACATGATTTGAGTCATGAAAGTCTCTGATTCAAATCACATTCACATAACCAAATCTCAAAATATGCATTATGTGTTTGATTCGAATAAGGAAATGTGTGATTCAAATCAAACCTCTATGATTCGAGTCATGGACATTGTGATTCAAAGCATGAAACCATGAAAACAATTCATGGGCATTATGTAATACTGATTCGAGTCATGGAAGTGTGTGATTCAAATCACATTTCCAGAATCTCAATTTTTGTAAAATGTGATTTTTTTTTTAGATTCCAACCCTGTCATGACTTGAACCATTGTCAAAACTGATTATTGATCTAAATCTTTGATAAATTGACTTAGAAGTATATTTCTCGGACTATTATCAAACTGTTTGATTTATGCATGCATAAAAACGAATTTAGAACTCAATCCTAAGGTACGCAATCATGAGCGGAGACTAAATAATGATATAAACAGAACCAAAATCCAAAAGACAAGCAATCAAAATATAAACACTTAGGAGGCAGAGGCAATGCAACTCCAGTCTCCCATTTTTTTATGCTTGGCGAGCTTGCGACTTTTTCAATTGGAATTGAGTCGACTTTCAGCTCAAGCAAAGCATGATCAATGTTGTTCTCCATTTTTTTGTTCTCCCTCTGAAACATTGCGCAAAAGCACGAACGACATAAAACACATAAATCAAGTCAAGACCCACATTACAACTTCTTCCCTTTTGATAAGATCAAAAAGAGATAGGTGCTAATGAGGCTAAACGCAAAATAACCAGCAACACGAAAGATAACCCAGAGAAACTAAATCAAAGATAAACATAGCTAAAAAGTTTATACATCAAATAAAAATATATTTCAGATATACGAAGAAAGACATGTCAAATGTGATAATATGCATAATACTACATGAGGTTAATCAGGAATAACCATTTGATCAAGATATACATGAATGGAAGATTAAATAATGCATGAATAAAACAAACGATGGTCGAAATGCATATAATTAATATGATATACTTAAACATGTTTTATTTTCACAACGAATAATCAAATAACAACTTAGAAATTAATGGAAAAAAAGTAGCATATAAGAAGTAAGCAAATAGACATATAGAATAAAACTTCAATAAATTGACTTAGAAGCATATTACTCGGACAATAATCAAACAGTTTGATTTATGCATGCATAAAAACAGATTTAGAACTCAATACTAAATATCTTAATCGATTAAGGCATGTTATAATCTATTAGGGACCTTATATAAAAGGTACTTCCACTTTTATTTCTCATTCATATCTTAATTATTCTTTTATTTTCTTACTTGTTGTGTTTTCTCTTTATTTCGTTTATGTATTTGATTTTTGTTTTTCCTAGTTCTCTTCATGTAATTCCTTATGCTTATATATGAGTTTATAAAAAACAAATCTGCTTACATATGAAATTTGCTACATCTTCTTAAAATGATTTGATCTATGTGTTATTTATCTGTTTACCTTCTTCTTCTCTGTTTTCTCACTTTTTGATAATGCATAAGGCTGATAAGTATACTATTAGGGAGACAAGTGCATTCTCTCTTTTTTTCTATGTGGGGAAGTTAACAACTCCAAAAAATTTCATCTTAATATTTTTCTTTTACCACATCCTTAAAAGATGTGTTGCCATAATAAAAAAGGAGGAGATTGTGGTTCTATGTGTTGTATATATAACTGTAAATTTAATTGTGGTTTTGATGATGACAAAACATCAAAGCAAAATGACCATGAGAATAATCAAAAAAAGAAAAATATTTAAGTTTATCAAAATTGCGAAGTTAAGAAGGTTCCAGTGTTTAGAGAAAAAAAGTCAAATGCTAATAATCAACTATAAAGGAACAAAAGTATCTGAAAGCTAGCCTAATCCTATGCCTTAGTATATTTTTATCTTTTTAGGGTTAATAGTGTATAATTAAGTGTGGGTATCTCTTAAGGTACTAAAGTAAGGCATGCACGCGTGCACACACACACACACATGCGCACACTCACACACACTCGGACACACTCTCGCACACACACGCACACACACATACACACACAAAGAGATAAATATTTTAAAAACTTTCATCATTTTCAAAACCATCTTAAAAATATTTTATTTTCACTTGTTAATCGATTAGGAAGGTCATAACCAATTAGGAAAGAGAAAAATCTCTCTCTAATTTATTAGAACATTCATCTAATCGACTATGGAGAAAGATCACAACCTAATAAATTAGAAACCCTTTTAATTTATTAGGATCTGAATCTATCTAGGTGTTGTCCTAGTTATCTAGGTCTCATCGATTAACTTTGCATGTTAATCGATTATAGAGTAGCCTTGGCCCATGAACTAATACCTTTTTTGGGCCAAATTTCTTCTTCTATATAAAGGAAACCTTGTGTTCACTTATAAATACAAAAATATGATTTTATATTCTTATCTATTATGTACTATATTCTTAGAAACTATTTTATATACTTTTCATTATTCTAGTGCTTAGAGATCGAAAAGCTTAAAGCAAGAGTTGTCTAATTTGCTGGTTGATTAGACTGTGTTGTACATGAAAATCGATATTCTTGTTCTCTTGTGACATTGTAATTGATATAGAGGTTGCAAGTTGAACTTGAGAGAAATCTTAGTGTAAGGAGGTTTTGTGATGATCTTGTGATAAAATCTCAAGTTGATATTGGAACTCTCGAGGGGAAACTCTTGCAGATTGGATTAGGCTGCATGGTTCAAGGACGAATCGATATAAATTATGGTGTGCACTTTTATAACTCTTCTCTTTTACTTCCTTGTATTTTATATTCCGCATTTAAATCTCTGTTTCATTAATATTCTTACAATTCACCACATTAAAATTAATATTTTTGAACAAAGTTTCCAAAAAACATATAACACATTTCACTCCCTCTCTTGTTTGAAATCACTCGGTCAACACCGAGCAAGAGGGTTATTCTCATTATATTTCTCGAACTAAAAAAATTGGAAGAGGAAGTTATTTGATGTGTCTGATTGACAACTGTGAAAAGGTCATTTTTGGAAATAAGGGAGGTTATAGGTTCCCCTTTACTGGATAGGAAACCTCGTGTTAATCACTAGCTTTGGTATGGCAGACTCAACAAGTTTGAGAAGGATGAGATCGACCTCCTAGAAAAAATATATATTATATGTATTGAAATATAATATATTATTGCCCTTTCTTATTATTATTATTATTTTATTTTTATGTTTATTTTATCTTTCATTATATCTCTCCTAAGATTAAGAAGTTTATTGATTATTTTTCTCCTATAAAAGAATCACCCTTATTTATAATACAATATAATCAATATTATTATTAACATGATGACATGGTCTAGGCTAGAGTTAATGTGTTATCGTAACGTTTTTCATAACTAGTAAGGTTCGAGAATACACACCACTATACTATAATAAATTGATTCTATAAATGAGAGATCCTACCAAATGACCATCCTTAGGTCATGTTTTCACCTACTTTACCATAAAACCTATTGGCGTTGACTCAACGAAGACCATGAAATCAATGTCGATGGAGGACGAGGCAAAGGCAACGTTGGTTGCGACAACAATAATGCAAAAAAAGGCGGCGCCAGTGAAAGTGTTTATGGTCAAGGCCAAGGTCCTCACATATTCGTTTACAACATAGGTGCTCCCAACGATTATTATGTTTATGTTTATGTTTATGATGATGATTATGGTAGTGCTAAATTATTCAAATCGGGAGGTGAAGTTCGTGAACTTCAAACTACTTTTGATCAAGAGTCAAAATCTTCCTCTACTGCATTTTTGCTCACCAATAAACATCTAGGCCAATTGTACAAACTCCCTTAGTCTCAAACTCTTTCCTATTCTGTAGTATATGAAGGTAATTTTTCACAATCATATCATCTTGGTGTGATTCTTAATCATGCTTGGATTGTTAATTTTGGAGCCTTTGATCACATGACAAGAGAACCTAGTTTATTTTCTCATATAAACCATGTGCAGGAAATTTAAAAGTTAAAGTTGTTGATGGCTCTCTTTCAGTCGTGACAGACAACAATTATATTATTTTATCTCTTTTAATTACCATTTAAGATGTATTACATGTTACTAATTTGCCTTGCAACTTGTTATCTGTTACTAAGCTAACACAAAATAAAAATTGCCAAGCTCAATTCTTTAATACTCACTCTGTGGTTCAGGATTTGATTTCGGGGGATATGATTGGAACTGTTAAGCAAAATGGTGGACTTTACTACTTTTAAGATGAACCATAAAAAATACATCAATTTGGATCAAATACTAAGGATGGAATTATGTTATGAAATTTGAGATTGGGTCACCCTAGTTTTAAATATTTAAAGTGTCTTTTTCCATACTATTTGTTAAAGAATATATTTTGTCATTTTAATGTGAAGTTTGGGAATTTGCAATACATCATATAAACTATTTTAGAATATAATCATATAAACCATACAAACATCTATCTATTATCTATTATCTATTATCTATTATAATATATTAAAATAGAAACACACATTGTTATGGTTAGAATTCTACTCCATTTGTGTCACATCATCATATACTCCTATGTGACACATTTTAAAACTCATTTTTACTATTCTAAAAGTCAAATATAATACTTCTACTCTATTGGAAGTCACGGGTTCGAATCCTCTCGAAGACGAAAAAAATCTCATTTTAAAGAAGATGGTCTAACAACCCAACTATTACTATAACTATGTATATTTTCCTAAGGCTATGTTTGGATAATTTAAAACTAACGGAGCGAAATAGAACAGAATGGAATAGAGCGGAGTAGAACGAAACGGAACATAAACTTCATTCCACTGTTTGGATATTTTACAACGGAGCGGAACTAATATTCCATTCCACTGTTTGGAAATTGGACGGAACAGAAAGCCATTATAATTTTTTATTCCATTTATACCCTTGAACACTTAACACTTAAGATAAAAAATACTACAATGTTGATAGATCCAATATTCATACAATAAAATAATACATGTAATCATAAAAAATATCAACTTAACATTTAAAAAAAATTAAACATATTGTCATAAATTTAAAATATATAAACTTAATAAACAAAATACTTAACAAATGCATAAGTTTTTCACACCATACTTAATAAACATAATCAAGTCTTGCTAATAAATCCTATTTTTATAGCACTAAAAATCCAATTTTTATTGCAGGTATGTTACTGTATGCTACGAAAATGTTATAGCACTGCAAATTCAATTTTTATAGCACTGGAGATCTAATTTTGGTTGCAAATCTAATTTTTGTAGCATGTATTATATAGCTCTACAAATCCAATTTATATAGTACTAACTAGCATTATAAATCATGAAGAAAAGCAACCCATGAACAATAATGATAGAAAAAGACACGCAACAATAGGAAAAAGCAACAAGAAGCACACAAGAGTACCATACCTAATTTCTAAAAATTGAAATACTCATGAACATGAAAATAAATCAATAGAACATACATATAAATAGGTGAAAAAATAAGAAGAAATATGACATACCTTGTTAGGATAGAAGAAGAAGCATGTCTAGAAAGAGAAGAGTTACAGTGAATGAATAGAAAAATGTCACATGAATCGAAGAATAAAGAATATGAACGGTTAATAAAATTGAAATTTTTGAGGACAAAATTGTAATTGGGTTATTAATTGATTCCATTCCATTGGATACACTCCAATTTGTGGGGAATGAAAAATGGGTTAAAAAAGTGATATTGGATGGAATTGCTCATCACACTCCATTCCATTCCATTCATTTTTTTCAAAACCAAACAATGGAATATAACTCCACTCCACTTCATTTCATCCCTTTCCATCAATCCAAACAGACCCTAATAGTTCTTCAAATAAGAAAATTATATTAATTTTTAAAATTTATTATAATAATTCACAATAAATTATCTATTATAATATATTAAAATAGAAACACGCAATCTCATGCTTACAATTCTACTCCATTTGCGCCACATCATCACATAGTCCTATCTGGCACATTCCAAAACTCATTTTTACTATTCTAAAAGTCAAATACAATATTTCTACTCTATTGTAAGTCACAGGTTCGAATCCTCTCGAAGACGAAAAAAAACCTCATTTTAAAGAAAATGGTCTAACAACCCAACTATTACTCTAACTATGTATATTTTCTTAATAGTGTAACAACCCGTATAATATATATCTAGAATAATATCATACAAGTGTTATTATTTGGTATTGACACAATCATAAGTGCTTATTGGCATCATTATATACACATGTCCAAAACAAAACATAAATGGAACATGTCATATAATAAAGCCTAAAAATAAAAATCTAAGAACTATGCACAATAATAGTGTAACAACCCGTATAATATATATCTAGAATAATATCATACAAGTGTTATTATTTGGTATTGACACAATCATAAGTGCTTATTGGCATCATTATATACACATGTCCAAAACAAAACATAAATGGAACATGTCATATAATAAAGCCTAAAAATAAAAATCTAAGAACTATGCACAATATCTTCATTGTACACAACTCCACAACGGAAGATCACGATAAAAAAGCATCCCTTAAAACATCAGTAGACAACTTCTCTTGAATTCATCCTGCAATGAATACCTGAAAAATAACAACAATAATGGGATGAGATAATAATCTCAGTGAGTTCTCTTATACTGAGGGATAATCACAATGTATGGAAACATGTCACCCGAGTTCACATAACTCAATAAATCACTATTCGGATTCACACAACATCAATCCCCGAGCGGACCTACGTCTAAGCCAAGCTCGGTTCATGCATGCTTGTATGATTCGACTTTCACGGTGGATATTGGGTCCTCTATGAGGCTTAATCCCCAGTTCAAGCGACCGTCACCCTTATGAGATCCTAACCCATTTAGGGTATCTTTCACCGTATGAGACTCTAACCCACTTAGGTGTCCATCTTTCCCCCATTGAGGCATGAATCATTGGTGTCACATCCCCCACTTACTGCTTTACCTAAGCCCTCGAAGTGGTATGTGTACAATCACAACTAATTTCGAATACGTGATTAATTCTCAATAACCAATAGGACTTTCGGAGCAACACTCCTCACCAAAATAGGACTTTTGGAACAAAAGTTCCTCACCAAAATATCAAACAAATTCCCATGATATCATAACAATTCTCATGGCATCATAACATGATCCATTCTCATTACATGAAATCACACATGTTCCATACAAAGCATATTGATTCATTTATCAGGTGAATATTTGTCCATGATACACACCTAGGTACCGTTGCATCCAAATATCACCATATACCCATTTCTATGATCTAGATTATCTTCTAAGTTATTACTCAAATCATTCTCCTAGGTTTCCTCACTCATCTTCATAGGATTTTAAGACATATTATTTGACATTCAACACAACAACATTGTTTAACATTCATCATAATATAATTCATAGCATTTGTAAGGCACATAATATACTATAACATGGTACAAGAATAATAATATTTCACGTTATCTTTCTAACGCATCCGTCCGCGTCCAAAACAGAGTTATAACACTCAATTAATCTAACAATCTAACTTAATCAAGCATATAGGTTAACACTTGTTCCTTGTACATATAATTAACAACAAAATCTTAGCCTAGTGGTAAGGCTTGTTCCATACCAATGAGGACCCAGGTTTGACCCCCATTGGTGACATATTTTAATTTATCAAGGAATTAATTCATTTTAATTGATTGATCAAATAAATCATTCCTTAATTTACCCAAGATCATGAAAACATAATAATAAAAACAACAAGTTCATGATTATGCATTACACACAAAACCTAACCCTAAATTTATAAAATTTCTTCCCCCCAATGCTATACTAGCTAAGAACTCACCTTGAAGATGAAGATGATGGAAGATATTTTTCACTCCTTCTTCAAGTCTTCTTCCTCCTCCAAGTTTCCTCTTCTTTCTCTTCTCTTTTCTACTTTCCCCCTTTCTTTCTTTTCTTTCTGATATCTCTAACTCTCCTACCTACTATTTCTACTTCTTCTTATCCTCTTCTTCTTCTTTTCAATCCCCACTACACAATATACACACATAATATATAATTATAACATATAATATCAAGTAGTAATAAAATATCTCAATTGAAATTTCATCTTCCAGTACCAATTGACCAATTATTAATGTTACCAAAAATATCCTCTCTTATACTTATTAATATTCGTCTGTCTCTTTTATTAATAATTAATCTCATCAGAATTCACCGGTTACTCTATTGGTCCTAACTGACAACATTTAGAGCACATATGAGCTCTAATTGTTCCAACTGACAAAATATAGAGTACATAGTCTCAACTGACAACTAATTGAGCATTTAAGGGAATATGGGATATTACATTCTCCCCCCTTAAATTGAAATTCGCCCCCGAATTTCCTCCACTCAACAAATAAATACTTCTTGCATCAACGTCTTAGACCAACACCTGACTTCTCTTCGATTTAAAACCTCTGACATATTCATTATTCCAACTTATCCTCATTGGCAAACTTCTTTCTCGTGTGAACCCTCAATACTTCATGGTCTTAACCATATTCTCATTTTGATATTGGATCAACGTTTAAACTGACTCCCACTTAATTCATCTGATATACAACTCTACATCAGTTGGTCACTTTCCTTCTGATAACCACTACTTCCCTTCCTTGCACTAAGTTACACAACACATAATTACGATATCTTATCTTGACATGGGTAATCAATACTCATTAAATATTTATAAGAAAACTTATTAATTCCTTGACCGCACACAATATTGACTACTCTTCTCTTATTATTCATTCAACAAATGTGACAAACTTGTAATCCATTTATCGATAATCTCATCAACTTCACTTGATCTGATATTGTATGCGACAAGCCTTTACTCCCACTGTTCCGTTTTTCTCGTACTACTCCAATAAGATATCACCATTAGCACGTGATTGTCTTAATTACATTATTACGAGTAACTATCTCTTTGATCCTCATAATCTTGATTGAGCTCTTTCATCCATCTTCTTTCACTGCGCTATTCTGATTCCAACAGTGAAATACCTAGGATTCCTAGGCACCACTTGTTACATAACAATCTACATAGAAGACCACGCATATCTTCTAGAGTGCCCACCACCCAAAATAGTACTATGACCTCACTGACATTCATTAGTAGAATAAATTTCTTACTGACACACAAAGGTTTAGAATATGACTAACACCTTCCATGGGATAGACATACAGGAGCCACGCGACTACAACCATAAAGGTGTATGACATTCAAATTTATCCCGTGCTCTAATGAACTTATCCAAATTAGTTTAACAATATCCGATTCGTGTTACTATATTCCATATCAAATCCTCTTATAGGGTTTTGATTCCTTCAAGGTTTGTGCTGACACATGATCTCGACCAATAACAAAATAACACCATTCAGGAACTTCGAGTCATCAACGAGACACCACTTTCTAAGAAACCTTAAGCAATCTAGAATGCAACTGTGAGTTTCCATACTACTCTCAGAGTCACACAATGCTTCACACCTTTAGAAATAATAGTGCATTTCTTGTCTAGAACCCTTCATCTTAACGTCCTGATCCATCTTCAAGAATCTTAGTTCATGCTTTTACCAATATACAACCTGAGTTACATGGTTAACTTCAGGAACATCTGATTCCCGTTCCTCCTTGGAAGTATAACTCATGAATCCTTATAATATGGCTGAGTATCATCATACACATCCATTACCACTCTCATAGAGTCTACATCTAAGGCCATGAATATGAATGAATTAACCAATGCCATACTATGACCAACCACTTTACACCTTACCAACACATACAATGTACCGAACTAATCCCCTCCACACAATATACATACATAATATATAATTATGTATAATATCAAGTAGTAATAAAATATCTCAATTGAAATTTCATCTTCCAGTACCAATTGACCAATTATTAATGTTGCCAAAAATATCCTCTCTTATACTTATTAATATTCGTCTGTCTCTTTTATTAATAATTAATCTCATCAGAGTTCACTAGTTACTCTATTGGTCCTAACTGACAAGATTTAGAGCAGATATGAGCTCTAATTGTTCCAACTGACAAAATATAGAGTACATAGGAACTCAATTAGTCTCAACTGACAACTAATTGAGCATTTAAGGGAATATGGGATATTACATTCTCCCCCCTTAAATTGAAATTCGCCCCCGAATTTCCTCCACTCAACAAATAAATACTTCTAGCACCAACGTCTTAGACCAACGCCTGACTTCTCTTCGATTTAAAACCTCTAACATATTCATTCTTCCAACTTATCCTCATTGGCAAACTTCTTTCTCGTGTGAACCCTCAATACTTCATGGTCTTAACCATATTCTCATTTTGATATTGGATCAACGTTTAAACTGACTCCCACTTAATTCATCTGATATACAACTCTACATCAGTTGGTCACTTTCCTTCTGATAACCACTACTTCCCTTCCTTGCACTAAGTTACACAACACATAATTACGATATCTTATCTTGACATGGGTAATCAATACTCATTAAATCTTTATAAGAAAACTTATTGATTCCTTGACCGCACACAATATTGACTACTCTTCTCTTATTATTCATTCAACAAATGTGACAAACTTGTAATCCATTTATCGATAATCTTAACAACTTCACTTGATCTGATACTGTATGCGACAAGCCTTTACTCCTACCGTTCCACTTTTCTCGTACTACTCCAATAAGATATCACCATTAGCACGTGATTGTCTTACTTCCATTCTTACGAGTAACTATCTCTCTGATCCTCATAATCTTGATTGAGCTCTTTCATCCATCTTCTTTCACTGCGCTATTCTGATTCCAACAGTGAAATACCTAGGATTCCTAGGCACCACTTGTTAGCTAACAGTCTACATAGAAGACCACGCATATCCTCTAGAGTGCCCACCACCCAAAATAGTACTAGGACCTCACTGACACTCTTTAGTAGAATAAATTTCTTGCTGACACAGAAAGGTTTAGAATATGACCAACACCTTCCATGGGATAGACATACAGGAGCCACGCGACTACAACCATAAAGGTGTATGACATTCAAATTTATCCCGTGCTCTAATGAACTTATCCAAATTAGTTTGACAATATCCGATTCGTGTTACTATATTCCATATCAAATCCTCTTATAGGGTTTTGATTCCTTCAAGGTTTGTGCTGACACATGATCTCGACCAATAACAAAATAACACCATTCAGGAACTTCGAGTCATCAACGAGACACCACTTTCTAAGAAACCTTAAGCAATCTAGAATGCAACTGTGAGTTTCCATACTACTCTCAGAGTCACACAATGCTTCACACCTTTAGAAATAATAGTGCATTTCTTGTCTAGAACCCTTCATCTTAACGTCCTGATCCATCTTCAAGAATCTTAGTTCATGCTTTTACCAATATACAACCTGAGTTACATGGTTAACTTCAGGAACATCTGATTCCCGTTCCTCCTTGGAAGTATAACTCATGAATCCTTATAATATGGCAGAGTATCATCATACACATCCATTACCACTCTCATAGAGTCTACATCTAAGGCCATGAATCTGAATGAATTAACCAATGCCATACTATGACCAACCACTTTACACCTTACCAACACATACAATGTACCGAACTAATCCCCTCCACACAATATACATACATAATATATAATTATGTATAATATCAAGTAGTAATAAAATATCTCAATTGATATTTTATCTTCCAGTACCAATTGAACAATTATTAATGTTACCAAAAATATCCTCTCTTGTACTTTTTAATATTGGGTTGTCTCTTTTATTAATAATTAATCTCATCAGAGTTCACTAGTTACTCTATTGGTCCTAACTGACAAGATTTAGAGCAGATATGAGCTCTAATTGTTCCAACTGACAAAAGATAGAGTACATAGGAACTCAATTAGTCTCAACTGACAACTAATTGAGCATTTAAGGGAATATGGGATATTACATTCTCCCCCCTTAAATTGAAATTCTCCCCCGAATTTCCTCCACTCAACAAATAAATACTTCTAGCACCAACGTCTTAGACCAACGCCTGACTTCTCTTCGATTTAAAACCTCTAACATATTCATTCTTCCAACTTATCCTCCCTGGAAAAATTCTTTCTCGTGTGAACCCTCAATACTTCATGGTCTTAACCATATTATCATCCTGATATTAGATCAACGTTTAAACTGAGTCCCACTTAATTCATCTGATATACCGCTCTACATCAGTTGGTCACTTTCCTTCCGAAAACAACTACGTCCCTTCCTTGCACTAAGTTACACAAAACATAATTACGACATCTTATCTTGACATGGGTAATCAATACTCATTAAATCTTCATAAGAAAACTTATTGATTCCTTGACCGCACACAATATTGACTACTCTTCTCTTATTATTTCTTCAATAAATGTGACAAACTTGTAATCCATTTATCGATAATCTTAACAACTTCACTTGATCTGATACTGTATGCTACAAGCCTTTACTCCTACCGTTCCACTTTTCTCGTACTACTCCAATAAGATATCACCATTAGCACGAGATTGTCTTACTTCCATTCTTATGAGTAACTATCTCTCTGATCCTCATAATCTTGATTGAGCTCTTTCATCTATCTCCTTTCACTGCGCTATTTTGATTCCAACAGTGAAACACCTAGGATTCCTAGGCACCACTTGTTAGCTAACAGTCTACATAGAAGACCATGCATATCCTCTAGAGTGCCCACCACCCAAAACAGTACTAGGACCTCACTGACACTCTTTAGTAGAATAAATTTCTTGCTGACACACAAAGGTTTAGAATATGACCAACACCTTCCATGGGATAGACATGCAGGAGCCACGCGACTACAACCATAAAGGTGTATGACATTCAAATTTATCCTGTGCTCGAATGAACTTATCCAAATTAGTTTGACAATATCCGATTCGTGTTACTATATTCCATATCAAATCCTCTTATAGGGTTTTGATTCCTTCAAGGTTTGTGCTGACACATGATCTCGACCAATAACAAAATAACACCATCCAGGAACTTCGAGTCATCAACAAGATACCACTTTCTAAGAAACCTTAAGCAATCTAGAATGTAACTGTGAGTTTCCATACTAGTCTCAGAGTCACACAATGTTTCACACCTTTAGAAATAATAGTTCACTTCTTGTATAGAACCCTTCATCTTAACATCCTGATCCATCTTCAAGAATCTTAGTTCATGCTCTTACCAATATACAACCTGAGTTACATGGTTAACTTCAGGAACATATGATTCCCGTTCCTCCTTGGAAACATAACTCACAAATTCTTACAATAGGATAGAGTATCATCCTACACATCCATTACCACTCCCATTGAGTCAACATCTAAGGCCATGAATCTGAATGAATTAACCAATGCCATACTATGACCAACCACTTTACACCTTACCAACACATACAATATACCGAACTAATCTCTTCCAGATCACCACTTAGTAAGTCTCTTACAACTTCACTCCTTATGGTTCTCATTATCTGTAATAGTGATACACCTAATACTTACTCACACCGAGTATGGTTCACTAGGTTGATTTCCAAAATATCTGACTTCCATGATATCTCTACAGATGATTGACTAATCAATTACACTTTCCAAAATTACAATTTCAAAACAATCAATCTGACATGTGGTAACTTGTAACTCTATCCTCAATTTGTACATCCACAATGGTACACTTATGAGATTTAGGATACCCTTAGCTCCATCCAGGTGTGAATGTTTATACTCCGTGACCAACCAACCAAACACTACTCAAGAAGATAAATAATAACCAGACTTCCAATAAGCCAATATTACTCTTGCAATTCAAATAAAATGCACTTAAGATGAACCTTAACATTGCCACACACTTATGACTGGAACTTTCCTCTAAACCAGTACCTACTACACACTTCATCATACTAGGGTTACTTGTCTAGATGACTTTCTACGGAAAATCCTCATTGTCTCCCCATAAGTTCTTACAACATAGCTTATTTCACATCCTACACTTAGTGCCCATACTCAAGCTTGGCTTGTCTTTCGTTGTCTAACATAAACTCAATTTCTTAGAACACAAGACTCATTACTCAACAAAGTGTGTATTACTTCGCATCCATCTAAAGACAAGGAATCCATTACACATACTTGTGACCATAATGCCTCTATCACATATTTCTCTTAATACCAAGGTTTAACTTTTTCCACTACGCCCTCTCCTCTATAAATATCCACATGTGAACGATCATCAACTACACGCCCATAACTTAGCCTTAATGAATCTTGATGATCCCATTGTGCCTTTATCTAAAATGTACCCTATTACAACAGTTGTATTACAACATTCACAATACTTCCACACTTTGCGTTCACTTGTCTTCCTATGGTAATTCTCCTAGTTCCAATTACAGAACCATTCTACTAGAATTCCTTAAATCCAATTACTTATTCTTTTCCTCAACACAAATCCCCTTCAACCAATCCTACTAGAGCTTCCGTTGTTATACAATGCTTATTCTCTCTCTTCGACACAAATCCCTTTCAACTGAGCCTTGGTAACTCAACATTCCATAAGAGTTTCTTACCAACACTAAACCTTTGACGAGCTATCCTGAATCTGATCTCCCTTCTAAGACTGAATATACTTGATTTATCTTTTAACCTTCATTTGGTCCATACCTATTTCACTTGGAATAGGCAGCCATGTCCTCGAGTCTCTCCTTAGACTTCATCATTACCTTAGGCTCCCAACAAAATTGGACGTCCTTATCTCTCAAGTTCTCAACCACCTGCAAGGTACCATTCCAAATATACTCCATGAAGTACTCTCGTTCTTCCAAAATGTTTTAGTGGCCTTAGAAACTGAAACACTGATACACTACCTCACTTCCAGACCTTATGACATATGTGCAACATAACCATCCTTTCTCCTTCACTATATGTAATTACTTACAATACTTATTCCATATCAGTGGGTATATCTTATTCCACTAGCAAATTCACAAAGCTCTGACAATTTATCCAATAGAAATCCTCAACTTTCCGACTCCATTAACACTACAAGATTGGTTGAACCATACACTACTCTTCAATTTTACATTACCCAAATCACGACTCCTACTAAAACTCCAACTAAGTTATCCGAGTCTCCTTCCTTTCTAACTCTTGGCTTGAGCCTACCCTTAAATCACAAGTTCCACCAACACTTCGGAGTCCTCGTGGTCGCTCAATCATAATCCTGCTGATCGGAAAAATAGCAAGTGTACTATTTTTACCGATGTAGTAATAAGGAGTTTTATTTCCAAGTATCGATCTCAAGGATTGCGTAGGAAATACTTATTTTAACTTGATTCTATCAGAACAAAAAGATAATGGTTAGGTTGTTTTGGAATTTATAATAGTAAACACAAAAATAGTAAAAATAATTGATTAAGATAAAAGATGCAAGGGTGAGTGGTTGAGTTAACCGGTTATGAATTCAGTCACGATTTCCTTGATACATATGAAACATTCAATCACCTAACCTCAGAATGTTCTTACTTAAGTCCTTAAGGAAGAAACTATTAAACTACCAATTCTTACTCAAATGTCCATTCAATTAATCATTGGTTTTAATCATACAAAATATCAAGGTTTACGGTGATTTACGAAAGTTACTAGTCCTAGATGATGCATTCATAAACCCAATTGTGTGAAAACCCCACCAATCACAATCCTGTTATTGGAAGTCATAGATCAATTTGTATTTGTCCGATACAAAAGCATAATAACATCACACAATTGAATTGAAATACGTAACATAGTAATCAAGAAATCATTGGTTCAAATTCATAGCATGCGATAACATCAGGACCACCCCCCTAGAATCAGGGGGTTTAGCCTCTCATAGTACTTAAAGAACTCATAATGTAAAGATTAAACATTACAAAGAATTAGGAGAGTTTGATCTTCAATGGTTGATGCCCTTGAATCTCGCCGTCTTCAAATCCGTCGTATTCGCTATCTTCTCCAATGCAATGTTTTCTTTCGTCTATAAAAAGGTGCCTTCTTCTTTCTCTTCCAAGCCTTCTTATAGCTTCAGATGAATCTCCCCCAAGCAAAAGGTCCAAACTACCCTTAATGAGCAGAATCAGTTCACAAGGCAAAAATTAGGTTTTCCAAGCTGCGTCCAATCAACACGGTCGTGTGGTGGCACACGGGTGGTCGTGTTGTTCTTCATAATTAATTATTTTCAGCACACTGCTACAGTGGCAACAACACGGGTCGTGTTCCTCCCCACGGGTGCCCATGTTAATGCACTGTTTTAATCAACACGGCCGTGTGGTGGCACACGGGTGCCCGTGTTGATCTTTGTTTTTCTGCTCCCATTCTGCTCTGCCTGATCAACAACACGGGCACTGTTGTGGCACACGGGTGCGCCCGTGTTGACCTGTTGTTTCTTCATATTTTTGCCTTTCAGAGTGTCCATAACTTCATCATTCTTGCTTTTAAACTTGTGCAATGGCCTGTAACAATGACACTACCAAACGAAGCATAAACGAGATCTTTTTGACATAAACTTGTAATCGAATGCAATGCGATACCAAACTAACAAAACACGATAAATGACTCCAAAGCAACTGAAAACAAACATAAATCTTACCAAAGTGATGAAAATATGTCGGATTAACGGCGGGAATTCAATGGAAATGGTGACCGATCACAACCCCAAATTTGTCTCATTGCTTGTCCTCAAATGATGTATTGAGTCCAAACAAAGGTCACCCCCGACTTCATTTTCCACAATACAACCTAGTCTTTCACCATTTGTGTTCTTCCTTTCCAATCGAGTTTCAGGTCTCTCCGATTCAGGCAGTTTACCACATTTCCACACCAGAAACCTCTTCACCTGCAAGCTTTTCACACACTCACAATATCTCTCAAGGTTAGGTGTGTACACTCACAACACAGTATGCAATACCAAACTCTTAACTTTGAATACATTCTAATGTCACTACCACAACAGATTCCACACACTTTTTGAGGTCTTTTTAGGTTGTAACGGGGCTTGGGTACGGTGGGATAAACAAAAAAAATTGGATAACAAAGGGTTTTGAACTCGGTAGTCATGTTGTGTGATTTTTCTTTCTCTTTTTTTTCTCGTGCATCACGTATACTCTGGGGGTTAATTTCACTCTTTTGACTTTTTTTCTACTCAAATTTTCCGAGCATTTTATATCTGTTAGAGTCTTAGGTCTCGGCAAGTGCATTTTTCTCTTTTGTTTTTCTTTTCTCTTTTTTTTTCCTTTTTTTTTCTTTTTTTTCTTTTAAAGAAAATACATACTATTTTTCCTTTTTGTATGATCTCATATTATGCACTTGCCTTCTCTTTTAAGATTTCCACCCCAAACTTAGTTTTATTGCACATCTTGCAATTCACACAATCATACCGAGTTATGACACAAAAGGAAATGAATGATTAAAAGTTAACAGGGGGTTTATGATGAATAATGCTTAAACGTTAACATGGGGTTTACGATGAATAAAATGTCTAAGGCTCAACGGGGTTTACGAAGGGAAACATACATATAGGGATGGCTAGAAAGGCCCTGGCTAAACAAACAACCTGCCTCAGTGTGTGTTGTCATGCTGTGACGTGTCAACAAGACATACGCAAAATCAGAGTGATAAAGTCATACCTGGCTGAACTCTCATGTTGATATTTCGTGTTTGGCTTTTTGTGATCTCACCATGTTGGTTAGCTTGCAAGCTCTGAAGTCTCCTCGTGTTATGTGGTTCTTTTCTGACTTGGTCTTTCCATACCGCTTTCTTGGTCCGGTGTCACCAAATTGTGTCCGACTTTACTTTCTCATGGTTGCATCAACTTCCGGGGTGCCTTATCAGAATAAGTATGAGGGGTGTCTTTCATCCACTACCATTGATCCCGGATTCGTCCAACCATTTCTCATCACTCTGTACACACAAGTAAACAACGAAAACAAATAATAACAATACGACGACAACAAAAACAAAAGCGATGGAAATAAAACATGAAAGGAAACCCCCCCCCCCCCACACACACACACACCTGAACTAAACATTGACCTCAATGTTTAAATCCAGATACAAAGGGGACTCACAACGACTACTGTTGGTTTACTGCACTTGTGTGGTTTCCTTCCATTTGGAGGTGTTTGTGACTTTGCCCTTTTAATTCTCCTCCTCCCCTACACAAAATTTTAGCACACACAAAGAAAAATAAAAACAAAATAAATTAGAAATCAAACGCGTGGGTTGCCTCCCACGAAGCGCTTCGTTTAACGTCGCATGGCTCGACGGTTCATTTCCCTTATCATGGGGGGTATTTCAGGTTCAAAACCTTGTTGCACCTCTTGTCTACAACACGGACGTTGTCTCTTTTATCAGTGTGGACTCCTTTGTGCCACGATTCCTTTTTAACTATCCTTTCAGTGTTAGGAATCTTTCCATTTCGGGTGGCTACTGGCAGTGGTGAGCCTTTGATAGTATTCAATGTCCTGATTAAGCCTACTTGATACTGAGATTTTGTATCTTCCTACATCTCCTGATTTTCAATAGCATTCAATGTTATTTCCTTGTTGTGAACTTTCAAGGTTAACGTGCACTCATCCATGTCGAGCTTGCATCGACTCGTCTTCATGAAAGGTCGACCCAAAATGATGGGTGCATCATTGTCTTCAGGTATGTCTAGGATTACAAAATCGACTGGGAAAGTCAAGTCCGCTATTGTTACCAGCACATCTTCCGCTATACCATATGCATCTTTTCTTGAGTGATCCGTAAACTTCAGATTGGTCTTTATATCACTGATGTTTTTAATACCCAGCCTGTGATAGACCGATAATGGCATCAGATTCACACTAGCTCCCGAATCTATTAGTACCTTTTTGAAGGTTCTTTCTTTGATTGTGCATGGTACTGTGACGGTTCCTGGATCCTTCTGTTTGTTAGGAATGTTCTGCTCCAGGGAGTTTGCATTATATTGTTCCTTACCAGATACCTGTTCTTCAGTGGTTGGTTTCTTTTCAGCCATTACCTCTTCCACGAATTTCTTATACATGGGCATCCTTTCAAGTGCTTCAAACAAGGCCATATGACCCTCAATCCTTTTGAACATTGTCATGAATTTCTCCAAGTCTGACTCACTAGGTTCCTTCTTTGTCATTCTCTGAGGGTAGGGCAACTTAATCACCGGTTTAGTTTCTTTTGTAGTTTCTTCTTTAGTCGACTCGCTCGGTGATATAATTTTTTTCTTTTTAGCAGCCTTTTTCTCTGTCGTCGTGACAATATTAACATTCTCCTGCCCTCTAGGATTTTGAACTGTTTCACTTGGTAGGGAACCTGGTGTTCGAGAACTTTCCAATTGCTGTGTTATCTGCCCCAGCTGAACTTCGAGATTATTTAGGGAGGCAGTGGTGTTTTTCTGATTGTTTCTAGTCTCTTCTTCAAATTGCATATTTTGAGCTGCCATCTTTTCAATTGCAATCTCCCAATATGCCTTCTTAGGTACCTGTTGTTGCTGCTACTGATATTGATTTTGATATTGACCCTGTGCCTGCTGTTGCACGTTCCCTTTCTGATCTTTCCATGCAAAGTTGGGATTGTAACACCCCGAATTAAATAAGAGGATTATTTAATTAAGTTAATAATATATTTAATAATTTAATTACATAAATTGAATTATTGGATTATTATTATTATTATTATTATTTGGAATAATAATTAGTGGAAAATATATAAGTTGGAATAAGAGAAAAAGGGTTCATGGTTGGTAAAGAGTTTTCACGTGAAACAGAGAAGCGGCTGAAAGGTGAAAAGTGGAGAAAGAGCAAAGGTTGAAGAACGGAAAAGCTTGAAGCTTAGAGACTGCCGGATTATCTCAGGTAAGGGGGGTTTATCGTCGTTTGATGGGTATTATAGATTAACATGTCATGGGTAGTGATAAACCGTTGAATTGACCCTAATTGGGATTTAGAATGCTGAGAAAATAGTGATGAATAAGTTGTATGAAAACTGAAATTGAATCGATAATTGTATGTGTCGTGATTTTCCGATAATGTAGCTTTTTACGGAAGTTGAATCGGAGGTCCGGAAGTCCTCCAACGGCGGAAAATGTGGAGAACTCTGCATTCTGCCTTGTGTTAGCGCAGGAACTGCTGTTTTGTCTGCGTTAACCGGTTAACCCAGGGCGTTAACCGGTTAACACTGTTATATTTTGTGGAAATGTGCTGTTTTGCCTGCGTTAACCGGTTAACCCAGGGCGTTAACCGGTTAACACTGTTGCGTTTTGCCAGAAAATGTATTTTTGTCCTGCGTTAACCGGTTAACCCAGGGCGTTAACCGGTTAACACTGTTGGAAATTAGAAAAATTGGTATTTTAATGTTGAGAACGTGATTGGTGATTGGTCTATTTTAGTTGATTGTGAGGAATAACTTTGTTGGGTTTATGTTATGAAATGTTGATCCAAATATGTGGATCAGTTGTGTTAAAGTTGTTGAAAATACTGAGTTGGAGGCTTGATGAGCCAAAGTTGATTATAAGTTGATTTTTGTTGAAAACGTTGTTGTGTTGATATTATTATTATGTTGTTGACAGTTTAAAGTCGTGTATGCCATGTACATTCATATGCATTAAGTCGGAGCTTTGCTCACACCACGTTGGCCTGGATTGGCAAAATTTTAAGTTGAAAGTTGAAGGCTTATGCCTTGATGCCCACTAAAATGGCAATGATTTTAAGTTGGGAGTTTTACTCCGAATGGTACCACATGCATGACGAGTCGAGTCTCATTAGAGTTACATTCTGTTGGTTTGTTGTATGTGTATCAGTGGTATTGATCTTGAGTATGTATATGAGTTGTGTTGACATTGGGTGATTAATGAGTTAAATTACTTAACATAACATGATAATTTATAATGTTTGTTACATCGATTGAGGAACTCACCCTTACAATTATTTTTCAGGTAACGAGCAATGACTTGAGTAGAAGCTAGTGCTTGGAGTCTAGTGTAGTCTCCGTTATGGGTCATGCTCTGATAGATGTAACATCGGGACGGGATGTTTTAATTGGTTATTGTCGGTTGTTGAACTATTTTCATGTAATATGTTATACGTTTTAATTGGTTGACATAATTTCTATCCGCTGCATATTTTTGAAATGTTTTATGGTTGATATAATAAAAGAGCATGACAGATGTTATTTTCGAAGATGTGACACCCTTGTTTTGTGTAATTACTCTGATATATACCTATTGTTGTTATTAAATATTTGGGGTATTTTAGAAGGGTGTTACATTAGTGGTATCAGAGCAGGTCGGTCTGTCCGGCCAGTTGTCGTGTCGTTACTGTCTAACAATTGTGTAATTGTTACTAGTCTAACTTTTAAGTTGTGTTGTAGTGATAAGTTGAAATGGCTGGAAGGAATGACGCTGCAATGGCTGCCGCAATGCAAGCAATGGCACAAGCGGTGCAGAACTTGCCAAATGCTGGTGGGGATGCTGGATCACGTAGCTTGGCGACTTTTCAAAGGGAGAATCCGCCGGTGTTTAAAGGGAAGCATGATCCAGATGCAGCCTTGGGATGGTTGAAAGAGATTGAGAGAATCTTCCGTGTTATGGATTGCACTCCAGCTCAGAAGGTTCGGTATGGTACTCACATGCTAGCAGTCGAAGCTGATGACTGGTGGCTAGAGACTCACGAGAGGTTGACCGTGGCAGGTGAAGACATTACTTGGGATGTATTCCGTAGGGAATTTCTGAGAAAGTATTATCCGGAAGATGTCCGTGGTAAGAAGGAAATCGAGTTCCTTGAGCTGAAGCAAGGAAACATGTCTGTCACTGATTATGCTGCGAAATTTGTGGAGCTGTCCAAATTTTATCCTCATTACACTGGTGCTGGTGCTGAATTTTCAAAGTGCATCAAGTTCGAGAACGGATTGCGCTCTGAAATTAAGAAGGCTGTTGGGTATCAGAAGATACGCATTTTTACTGAACTGGTTGATAGCTGCAGGATATTTGAAGAGGACAATAATGCTCATTACAAGATTGTCAGTGACCGCAAGGGAAAGCAGCATCAAAACCGTGGCAAGCCGTATGATGCTCCAGTGGGAAAAGGGAAACAAGGAGCTGCTCCGGCTCAGAGGACTAGTAGGGGAGGTTCTCTTGCTGGTATTGTTTGCTTCAAATGTGGTCAGGCTGGTCATAAGAGTAATGTATGCACTGCTGAAGTAAAGAGGTGTTTTCGCTGTGGTAAGACTGGTCATGCAATGGCTGATTGCAAGCACAAGGAAATGATTTGTTTTAATTGTGGCGAAGAAGGGCATATTGGAAGTCAGTGTCAGAAGCCAAAGAAATCTCAGACTGGGAAGGTGTTCGCATTGACCGGAACTCAAACCTCCTGTGAGGACAGACTTATCCGAGGTACATGTTTCATATATGGTACTCCTTTAATTACTATTATTGATACCGGTGCTACCCACTGTTTTATTTCTGCTAACTGTGCTCGAAGACTGGGTTTAAAATTGTCCGCTTTGGAGGGTGAATTGATTGTTGAGACCCCAGCTAAGGGATCAGTAACTACTTCTTTGGTATGTTTAAAATGTCCTTTGTCAATCTTCGATAAAGATTTCTATGTTGATTTAGTATGTTTGCAGTTGGATGGGATGGATGTAATTCTTGGTATGAACTGGTTAGAGTATAATTATGTTCATATAAATTGTCATCATAAGTCGGTGAGGTTTTCCACTCCCGAAGAGGAAGGAGTTGACTTATTACCTTTCAGAGAATTGCGAAAATTGATGAAAGAGGGAGCTCAGATGTTTTCTTTGATGGCGACGTTGTCGGTTGAAAGTAAAGCTAAGATAGAGGAACTGTTAGTGGTGAAAGAATTCCCTGAAATTTTTCCTGATGAAATTCCTAGTGTGCCGCCAGAGAGGGAAGTTGAATTTACTATTGATCTGATACCTGGTACTAGGCCTGTTTCGATGGCACCGTATAGAATGTCGGCATCTGAATTGTATGAATTAAAGAAGCAATTGGAAGACTTACTTGAGAAGAAGTTTATAAGACCAAGTGTGTCGCCGTGGGGAGCTCCAGTGTTGCTAGTAAAGAAGAAAGAGGGTAGTATGAGGCTTTGTATTGATTATAGACAATTGAATAAAGTAACGATCAAGAATAAGTATCCACTACCGAGGATAGATGATTTGATGGACCAATTAGTGGGTGCTTGTGTGTTCAGTAAAATTGATTTGAGATCGGGCTATCATCAGATCAGAGTGAAAGATGAAGACATCCAGAAGACAGCGTTCAGAACTCGGTATGGACATTATGAGTATTCTGTGATGCCTTTCGGTGTGACTAACGCGCCGGGAGTATTTATGGAATACATGAATCGTATTTTCCATACTTATCTGGATCATTTTGTGGTAGTATTTATTGATGATATTTTGATTTACTCTAAGTCCGAAGGAGAGCACCAGGAACATTTGAGATTAGTATTGGAGGTTTTGAAAGATAAGAAATTGTATGCGAAGTTGTCCAAGTGTGAGTTTTGGTTAAGAGAAGTCAGTTTTCTCGGCCATGTAATTTCAGGAAAAGGTATTGCTGTAGATCCTTCCAAGGTAGAAGCTGTATTGCAATGGGAAACTCCTAAGTCGGTTACCGAGATTAGAAGCTTTTTGGGATTAGCTGGATATTATAGAAGATTTATTGAAGGATTTTCTAAGTTAGCACTTCCGTTGACTAAATTAACTTGCAAAGGTAAAGCTTTCGTGTGGGATGTTCAGTGCGAAGAGAGTTTTAATGAATTAAAGAGGAGATTGACGTCGGCGCCGGTTTTGACTTTGCCAAATCCGGGGGAACCGTTTATAATTTACTGTGATGCTTCGTTGATGGGTTTGGGAGGTGTGCTCATGCAAAATAATAAAGTAATTGCTTATGCGTCGCGACAGTTGAGAATTCATGAAAAGAACTATCCTACGCATGATCTTGAACTTGCTGCTGTAGTGTTTGCGCTAAAACTTTGGAGGCATTACCTTTATGGTTCCAGATTCGAAGTTTTCAGCGATCATAAAAGTTTAAAGTATCTATTTGATCAGAAAGAGCTGAACATGAGACAACGTAGGTGGTTCAAATTGCTTAAGGATTATGATTTCGGTTTGAATTATCATCCAGGAAAAGCAAATGTTGTGGCCGATGCTTTAAGTAGAAAGACCTTGCATGTGTCTGCAATGATGATTAAGGAGTTGGAATTAATTGAGCAATTTCGGGATATGAGTTTGGTTTGCGAAGTGACACCGCAGAGTGTGATGCTAGGAATGCTAAAGATTAATAATGATTTTATGGATAGTATCCGAGAGGCACAGAAATTGGATGTGAAATTAGTAGATATCCTTAATCGTTGTGGTCAATCAGAGAAAAGTGACTTTACGGTTGATGCGAGAGGTGTGTTGAAATTAGGGGAAAGAATTTGTATTCCTGACGACGCAATTTTGAAGAGAAGTATTCTAGAGGAGGGTCATAGAAGCAGCTTGAGTATTCATCCAGGAGCTACTAAAATGTATCAGGATTTAAAGAAATTATTTTGGTGGCCCGGAATGAAAGAAGATGTGGCTCGTTTTGTGTACGCGTGCTTAACTTGTCAGAAGTCGAAGATTGAGCATCAGAAGCCTGCTGGGTTGATGCAACCGTTAGACGTTCCAGAATGGAAATGGGATAGCATTTCTATGGACTTTGTAACGGGGCTGCCTGCTACCTTACGAGGGCATGATTCGATTTGGATGATCGTTGATAGGCTCACGAAGTCGACTCACTTCATACCTATTAACATCACTTACCCAATTGCGAAGTTGGCAGAAGTTTACATCCGAGTAGTTGTAAAGTTGCATGGTGTCCCTCTGTGTATTGTGTCGGACAGAGATCCGAGGTTTACATCGGGATTTTGGAAAAGTTTGCAAGATTCGTTGGGATCTAAGTTGAGGTTGAGTTCGGCATATCATCCTCAAACTGATGGCCAAACTGAGAGAACTATTCAGTCATTGGAAGATTTACTAAGGGCTTGTGTTCTTGAACAAGGAGGTTCGTGGGACACTTATCTTCCATTGATCGAGTTCACATACAATAATAGTTACCATTCTAGTATCGGAATGGCGCCTTTTGAAGCATTATATGGTCGTAGATGTAGAACTCCGTTGTGTTGGCACGAATCTGGTGAGAGTGTAGTACTTGGACCAGAGTTAGTTCGAGAAACTACCGAGAAAGTGAAGTTTATCCGGGAGAAGATGAAAGCTTCTCAGAGTAGGCAGAAGAGTTACCATGACAAGCGGAAGAAGGATTTAGAATTTCAAGCTGGTGACCATGTGTTTTTGAGAGTCACGCCTGTGACCGGAGTTGGGAGGGCTTTGAAGTCTAAAAAGCTCACTCCTCGCTTCATTGGTCCGTACCAAATCTTAGAACGGGTTGGAAAAGTTGCTTATCGGATGGCATTACCACCTAATCTTTCGAATTTGCATGATGTATTCCATGTGTCGCAGCTTCGGAAGTATATCTCAGATCCGTCTCATGTGGTTAGTATGGATGATGTGCAAGTGCGAGATAATTTAACAGTAGAGACAAAGCCTGTACGAGTTGAAGATCGGGAAACAAAGACTCTTCGAGGAAAAGAGATTGTGTTGGTTAAAGTCGTTTGGTTGGGAGCTGCGGGCGAAAGCATGACATGGGAACTTGAGAGTCGGATGAAGGAGTCTTATCCAGAGTTATTTGCTTGAGGTATGTTTTCGAGGACGAAAACTCTTTTAGTAGGGGAGAGTTGTAACACCCCGAATTAAATAAGAGGATTATTTAATTAAGTTAATAATATATTTAATAATTTAATTACATAAATTGAATTATTGGATTATTATTATTATTATTATTATTTGGAATAATAATTAGTGGAAAATATATAAGTTGGAATAAGAGAAAAAGGGTTCATGGTTGGTAAAGAGTTTTCACGTGAAACAGAGAAGCGGCTGAAAGGTGAAAAGTGGAGAAAGAGCAAAGGTTGAAGAACGGAAAAGCTTGAAGCTTAGAGACTGCCGGATTATCTCAGGTAAGGGGGGTTTATCGTCGTTTGATGGGTATTATAGATTAACATGTCATGGGTAGTGATAAACCGTTGAATTGACCTTAATTGGGATTTAGAATGCTGAGAAAATAGTGATGAATAAGTTGTATGAAAACTGAAATTGAATCGATAATTGTATGTGTCGTGATTTTCCGATAATGTAGCTTTTTACGGAAGTTGAATCGGAGGTCCGGAAGTCCTCCAACGGCGGAAAATGTGGAGAACTCTGCATTCTGCCTTGTGTTAGCGCAGGAACTGCTGTTTTGTCTGCGTTAACCGGTTAACCCAGGGCGTTAACCGGTTAACACTGTTATATTTTGTGGAAATGTGCTGTTTTGCCTGCGTTAACCGGTTAACCCAGGGCGTTAACCGGTTAACACTGTTGCGTTTTGCCAGAAAATGTATTTTTGTCCTGCGTTAACCGGTTAACCCAGGGCGTTAACCGGTTAACACTGTTGGAAATTAGAAAAATTGGTATTTTAATGTTGAGAACGTGATTGGTGATTGGTCTATTTTAGTTGATTGTGAGGAATAACTTTGTTGGGTTTATGTTATGAAATGTTGATCCAAATATGTGGATCAGTTGTGTTAAAGTTGTTGAAAATACTGAGTTGGAGGCTTGATGAGCCAAAGTTGATTATAAGTTGATTTTTGTTGAAAACGTTGTTGTGTTGATATTATTATTATGTTGTTGACAGTTTAAAGTCGTGTATGCCATGTACATTCATATGCATTAAGTCGGAGCTTTGCTCACACCACGTTGGCCTGGATTGGCAAAATTTTAAGTTGAAAGTTGAAGGCTTATGCCTTGATGCCCACTAAAATGGCAATGATTTTAAGTTGGGAGTTTTACTCCGAATGGTACCACATGCATGACGAGTCGAGTCTCATTAGAGTTACATTCTGTTGGTTTGTTGTATGTGTATCAGTGGTATTGATCTTGAGTATGTATATGAGTTGTGTTGACATTGGGTGATTAATGAGTTAAATTACTTAACATAACATGATAATTTATAATGTTTGTTACATCGATTGAGGAACTCACCCTTACAATTATTTTTCAGGTAACGAGCAATGACTTGAGTAGAAGCTAGTGCTTGGAGTCTAGTGTAGTCTCCGTTATGGGTCATGCTCTGATAGATGTAACATCGGGACGGGATGTTTTAATTGGTTATTGTCGGTTGTTGAACTATTTTCATGTAATATGTTATACGTTTTAATTGGTTGACATAATTTCTATCCGCTGCATATTTTTGAAATGTTTTATGGTTGATATAATAAAAGAGCATGACAGATGTTATTTTCGAAGATGTGACACCCTTGTTTTGTGTAATTACTCTGATATATACCTGTTGTTGTTATTAAATATTTGGGGTATTTTAGAAGGGTGTTACAGGGATGATTCTTCCACCCCGGATTGTATGTGTTGGAGTAGGGATTGTTTTGCTTTAAAAACTTTATATCTTCGATCTGTTGCGGTGTTGCAAAGCAATGAACAGTATTGTGCGGTCCATTGCAAATGCCACACACTTCACTCGGTGCCTGTTGCACTTGAGCCACTTTCTGAGCACCTATGTTTAGTGCTTTCAACCTTTTCTCTACCTCCGCAGCAACAGCTTCTTCAATTTTCACCTGTTTGTTAGTTTCAAGCTTCAAGTCAATAACCGCAGTTTTGCTTGATACCCTGTCATATAACTCTAAATGCTCGTTCGAGGCGATAACTTCAATTATCTTCTTCATACCGGTGGCTGTTATAAAGTTGGCTGATCCACCAGCTGCTGAATCAAGGATTTGTCTCGTTTGAATTCGAAGACCATTGACAAACATTTGCATTTGTTCAATTTCATCCATGTTGTGAGTAGGACAAGCCACTAGGATTCTCTTGAATCTCTTATAGGCATCTCCTAGTGACTCACCCCCCTTCTGCTTGAAGTTTAGGATCTCATATCTTTTTCGCAGTGACACTAATGCAGGAAAATATTCATGCAAGAATGCTGTTTCCATCTCCTCCCATGTAGTGATACTGCCAGCAAGTAAGGAATAGAACCACTCTTCGGCTTCATCTGCTAAAGTGAATGGGAACATACGAAGCCTTATTGCTTCTTCGCTATGTCCAGGCATTTTCAGTGTTGTGCTCATGGTTAAAAATCTTTGCAGATGCTTGTTGGCATCTTCATTCACTCTTCCAGAGAAGGATCGTCTTTCGAGTTGATTAATGGTGCTGGGATGCAGCTGAAATTATTCCACATTAACCGGTTGGTTGACAATTGTCATATGACCACCCGGGGTGTTGGTTCCACCATAGTCACCGAGGAGTCTCTCTGGTGGTGGTGGATTAGCAGCCATGATTTCAAGAACTGTTTCCGCGTCTGAATCTGAATTCTCTGAGTGCACTGAAACAACTTCTTCCTCCGCTTTCTCTGCTAATTCCAGTTTCTTTCTCTTAGCTTGTCTGAGTCTAGCGCGAAGAGTTCTTTCTGGATCTGCGTCAAAAGGAAAATCCGCTGAGGCCTTACCTCGCATAAACAAGTTAGACAAAGATTAGAATTGAATAACAAAATTGTCACCGATAAAATTTTAGTTGGCGAGCAACAAAATTTCGATATAATAGAATTTAAAATATGTAGTTTGGCAATCCCCGGCAACGGCGCCAAAAACTTGATCGGAAAAATAGCAAATGTACTATTTTTACCGATGTAGTAATAAGGAGTTTTATTTCCAAGTATCGATCTCAAGGATTGCGTAGGAAATACTTATTTTAACTTGATTCTATCAGAACAAAAAGATAATGGTTAGGTTGTTTTGGAATTTATAATAGTAAACACAAAAATAGTAAAAATAATTGATTAAGATAAAAGATGCTAGGGTGAGTGGTTGAGTTAACCGGTTATGAATTCAGTCACGATTTCCTTGATACATATGAAACATTCAATCACCTAACCTCAGAATGTTCTTACTTAAGTCCTTAAGGAAGAAACTATTAAACTACCAATTCTTACTCAAATGTCCATTCAATTAATCATTGGTTTTAATCATACAAAATATTAAGGTTTACGGTGATTTACGAAAGTTACTAGTCCTAGATGATGCATTCATAAACCCAATTGTGTGAAAACCCTACCAATCACAATCCTGTTATTGGAAGTCATAGATCAATTTGTATTTGTCCGATACAAAAGCATAATAACATCACACAATTGAATTGAAATACGTAACATAGTAATCAAGAAATCATTGGTTCAAATTCATAGCATGCGATAACATCAGGACCACCCCCTAGCATCAGGGGGTTTAGCCTCTCATAGTATTTAAAGAACTCATAATGTAAAGATTAGACATTATAAAGAATTAGGAGAGTTTGATCTTCAATGGTTGATGCCCTTGAATCTCGCCGTCTTCAAATCCGTCGTATTCGCTATCTTCTCCAATGCAATGTTTTCTTTCGTCTGTAAAAAGGTGCCTTCTTCTTTCTCTTCCAAGCCTTCTTATAGCTTCAGTTGAATCTCCCCCAAGCAAAAGGTCCAAACTACCCTTAATGAGCAGAATCAGTTCACAAGGCAAAAATTAGGTTTTCCAAACTGCGTCCAATTAACACGGCCGTGTGGTGGCACACGGGTGGTCGTGTTGTTCTTCATAATTAATTATTTTCAGCACATTGCTACAGTGGCAAGAACACGGGCCGTGTTCCTCCCCACGGGTGCCCGTGTTAATGCACTGTTTTAATCAACACGGCCGTGTGGTGGCACACGGGTGCCCGTGTTAATCTCTGTTTTTCTGCTCCCATTCTGCTCTGCCTGATCAACAACACAGGCAGTGTTGTGGCATGTAACACCCCGAATAAAATAAGAGAATTATTTAAATTAAGTTAATAATATATTTATTAATTTAATTAAAATAAATTGAATTATTGGATTATTATTATTTTATTAATTGGAATAATAATTAGTGGAAAATATATAAGTTGGAATATGGAAAAAAGGGTTCATTGTTGGTAAAGAGCTTTCACGTGAAACAGAGAAAGCGGCTGAAAGGTGAAAAGGGGAGAAAGAGCAAAGGTTGAAGAACGGAAAAGCTTGAAGCTTAGAGATTGCCGGATTATCTCAGGTAAGGGGGTTTATCGTCGTTTAATGGGTATTATAGATTAACATGTCATGGGTAGTGAGAAACCGTTGAATTGGCCCTAATTAGGATGTTGCATGCTGAGAAATTGTGTTGGATAAGTTGTGTTAATACTGTAATTGAATCGGTAATTGTGTGAGTCGTGATTTCCCGATAGTGTAGCTTTTTACGGAAATTGAATCGGAGGTCCGGAAGTCCTCCAACGGCGGAAAATGCGGAAACTCTGCATTCTGCCTTGTGTTAGCGCAGGAACTGCTGTTTTGTCTGCGTTAACCGGTTAACCCAGGGCGTTAACCGGTTAACACTGTTATATTTTGTGTAAATGTGTTGTTTTGCCTGCGTTAACCGGTTAACCCAGGGCGTTAACCGGTTAACACTGTTGCGTTTTGCCAGAAAATGTGTTTTTGCCTGCGTTAACCGGTTAACCCAGGGCGTTAACCGGTTAACACTGTTGGAAATTAGAAAAATTGGTATTTTAATGTTGTGAACGTAATTGGTGATTGGCCTATTTTAGTTGATTGTGAGGAGTGATTCTGTTGGGTTTATGTTATGAAATGTTGATCCAAATATGTTGATTAGTTGTGTTAAAGTTGTTGAAAATACTGAGTTGGAGGCTTGATGAGCCAAAGTTGATTATAAGTTGATTTTGTTGAAAACGTTGTTGTGTTGATATTATTATTATGTTGTTGACAGTTTAAAGTCGTGTATGCCATGTACATTCATATGCATTAAGTCGGAGCTTTGCTCACACCACGTTGGCCTGGATTGGCAAAATTTTAAGTTGAAAGTTGAAGGCTTATGCCTTGATGCCCACTAAAATGGCAATGATTTTAAGTTGGGAGTTTTACTCCGAATGGTACCACATGCATGACGAGTCGAGTCTCATTAGAGTTGCATTCTGTTGGTTTGTTGTGTGTGTATCAGTGGTATTGATCTTGAGTATGTATATGAGTTGTATTGATATTGGGTGATTAATGAGTTAAATTACTTAACATAATATGATAATTTATAATGTTTGTTACATCGATTGAGGAACTCACCCTTACAATTATTTTTCAGGTAACGAGTAATGAGTTGAGTAGAAGCTAGTGCCTGGAGTCTAGTGTAGTCACCGTAGTGGGTCATGCTCTGATAGATGTAACATCGGGACGGGATGTTTTAATTGTTTATTGTCGGTTGTTGAACTATTTTTCGTGTAATATGTTATACGTTTTAATTGGTTGACATAATTTCTATCCGCTGCGTATTTGTGAAATGTTTTACGGTTGATATAATAAAAGAGCATGACAGATGTTATTTTCGAAGATGTGACACTCTTGTTTTGTGTATTTACTCTGATATATATATATACTTGTTGTTGTTATTAAAGAGTTGGGGTATTTTAGAAGGGTGTTACATTAGTGGTATCAGAGCCTGGTTGGTCTGTCCGGCCAGTTGTTGTGTCGTTACTGTCTAACAATTGTGTATTGTTACTAATCTAACTTTTAAGTTGTGTTGTATTGATAAGTTGAAATGGCTGGAAGGAATGACGCTGCAATGGCTGCCGCAATGCAAGCGATGGCACAAGCTGTGCAGAACTTGCCAAATGCTGGTGGAGATGCTGGATCACGTAGCTTGGCGACTTTTCAAAGAGAGAATCCGCCGGTGTTTAAAGGGAAGCATGATCCAGATGCAGCCTTGGGATGGTTGAAAGAAATTGAGAGAATCTTCCGTGTTATGGATTGCACGCCAGCTCAGAAGGTTCGGTATGGTACTCACATGCTAGCAGTCGAAGCTGATGACTGGTGGCTAGAGACTCACGAGAGGTTGACCGTGGCAGGTGAAGACATTACTTGGGATGTATTCCGTAGGGAATTCCTGAGAAAGTATTATCCGGAAGATGTCCGTGGTAAGAAGGAAATCGAGTTCCTTGAGCTGAAGCAAGGAAACATGTCTGTCACTGATTATGCTGCGAAATTTGTGGAGTTGTCTAAATTTTATCCTCATTACACTGGTGCTGGTGCTGAATTTTCAAAGTGCATCAAGTTTGAAAACGGACTGCGCTCTGAAATTAAGAAGGCTGTTGGGTATCAGAAGACACGCATTTTTACTGAATTGGTTGATAGCTGCAGAATATTTGAGGAAGACAATAATGCTCATTACAAGGTTGTCAGTGACCGCAAGGGAAAGCAGCATCAAAACCGTGGCAAGCCGTATGATGCCCCAGTGGGAAAAGGGAAACAAGGAGCTGCTCCGGCTCAGAGGACTAGTAGGGGAGGTGCTCCTGCTGGTATAGTTTGCTTCAAATGTGGTCAGGCTGGTCATAAGAGTAATGTATGCACTGCTGAAGTAAAGAGGTGTTTTCGCTGTGGTAAGACTGGTCATGCAATAGCTGATTGCAAGCACAAGGAGATGATTTGTTTTAATTGTGGCGAAGAAGGGCATATTGGAAGTCAGTGTCAGAAGCCAAAGAAATCTCAGACTGGGAAGGTGTTCGCATTGACCGGAACTCAAACCTCCTGTGAGGACAGACTTATCCGAGGTACATGTCTCATAAATGGTACTCCTTTAATTACTATTATTGATACCGGTGCTACCCACTGTTTTATTTCTGCTAACTGTGCTCGAAGACTGGGTTTAAAATTGTCCGCTTTGGACGGTGAATTGATTGTTGAGACCCCAGCTAAGGGATCAGTAACTACTTCCTTGGTATGTTTAAAATGTCCTTTGTCGATCTTCGATAAAGATTTCTGTGTTGATTTAGTATGTTTGCAGTTGGATGGGATGGATGTAATTCTTGGTATGAACTGGTTAGAGTATAATTATGTTCATATAAATTGCCATCATAAGTCGGTGAGGTTTTCCACTCCTGAAGAGGAAGGAGTTGACTTATTATCTTTCAGAGAATTGCGAAAATTGATGAAAGAAGGAGCTCAGATGTTTTCTTTGATGGCGACGTTGTCGGTTGAAAGTAAAGCTAAGATAGAGGAACTGTTAGTGGTGAAAGAATTCCCTGAAGTTTTTCCTGATGAAATTCCTAGTGTGCCGCCAGAGAGGGAAGTTGAATTCACTATTGATCTGGTACCTGGTACTAGGCCTGTTTCGATGACACCGTATAGAATGTCGGCATCTGAATTGTATGAATTAAAGAAGCAATTGGAAGACTTACTTGAGAAGAAGTTTATAAGACCAAGTGTGTCGCCGTGGGGAGCTCCAGTGTTACTAGTAAAGAAGAAAGAGGGTAGTATGAGACTTTGTATTGATTATAGACAATTGAATAAAGTAACGATCAAGAATAAGTATCCACTACCGAGGATAGATGATTTGATGGATCAATTAGTGGATGCTTGTGTTTTCAGTAAAATTGATTTGAGATCGGGCTATCATCAGATCAAAGTGAAAGATGAAGACATCCAGAAGACAGCGTTCAGAACTCGGTATGGACATTATGAGTATTCTGTGATGCCTTTCGGTGTGACTAATGCGCCGGGAGTATTTATGGAATACATGAATCGTATTTTCCATACTTATCTGGATCATTTTGTGGTAGTATTTATTGATGATATTTTGATTTACTCTAAGTCCGAAGAAGAGCACAAGGAACACTTGAGATTAGTGTTGGATGTTTTGAAAGATAAGAAATTGTATGCGAAGCTGTCCAAGTGTGAGTTTTGGTTAAGAGAAGTCAGCTTTCTCGGCCATGTAATTTCAGGAAAAGGTATTGCTGTAGATCCTTCCAAGGTAGAAGCTGTATTGCAATGGGAAACTCCTAAGTCGGTTACCGAGATTAGAAGCTTTTTGGGATTAGCTGGATATTATAGAAGATTTATTGAAGGATTTTCTAAGTTAGCACTTCCGTTGACTAAATTAACTTGCAAAGGTAAAGCTTTCGTGTGGGATGTTCAGTGCGAAGAGAGTTTTAATGAATTAAAGAGGAGATTGACGTCGGCGCCGGTTTTGACTTTGCCAAATCCGGGGGAGCCGTTTATAATTTACTGTGATGCTTCATTGATGGGTTTGGGAGGTGTGCTCATGCAGAATAATAAAGTAATTGCTTATGCGTCGCGACAGTTGAGAATTCATGAAAAGAACTATCCTACGCATGATCTTGAACTTGCTGCTGTAGTGTTTGCGCTAAAACTTTGGAGGCATTACCTTTATGGTTCCAGATTCGAAGTTTTCAGCGATCATAAAAGTTTAAAGTATCTATTTGACCAGAAAGAGCTGAACATGAGACAACGTAGGTGGTTCGAATTGCTTAAGGATTATGATTTCGGTTTGAATTATCATCCAGGAAAAGCAAATGTTGTGGCCGATGCTTTAAGTAGAAAGACCTTGCATGTGTCGGCAATGATGATTAAGGAGTTGGAATTAATTGAGCAATTTCGGGATATGAATTTGGTTTGCGAAGTAACACCGCAGAGTGTGATGCTAGGAATGCTAAAGATTAATAATGATTTTATGGATAGTATCCGAGAGGCACAGAAGTTGGATGTGAAATTAGTAGATATCCTTAATCGTTGTGGTAAATCAGGGAAAAGTGACTTTAAGGTTGATGCGAGAGGTGTGTTGAAATTAGGGGGAAGAATTTGTATTCCTGATGATGCAATTTTGAAGAGAAGTATTCTAGAGGAGGGTCATAGAAGCAGCTTGAGTATTCATCCAGGAGCTACTAAAATGTATCAGGACTTAAAGAAATTATTTTGGTGGCCCGGAATGAAAGAAGATGTGGCTCGTTTCGTGTATGCGTGCTTAACTTGTCAGAAGTCGAAGATTGAGCATCAGAAGCCTGCTGGGTTGATGCAACCATTGGAAGTTCCAGAATGGAAATGGGATAGCATTTCTATGGACTTTGTAACGGGGCTGCCTGCTACCTTACGAGGGCATGATTCGATTTGGGTGATCGTTGATAGGCTCACGAAGTCGGCTCACTTCATACCTATTAACATCACTTACCCAATTGCGAAGTTGGCAGAGATTTACATTCGAGTAGTTGTAAAGTTGCATGGTGTTCCTCTGTGTATTGTGTCGGACAGAGATCCGAGGTTTACATCGGGATTTTGGAAAAGTTTGCAAGATTCGTTGGGCTCTAAGTTGAGGTTGAGTTCGGCATATCATCCTCAAACTGATGGCCAAACAGAGAGAACTATTCAGTCATTGGAAGATTTACTGAGAGCTTGTGTTCTTGAACAAGGAGGTTCGTGGGACACTTATCTTCCATTGATCGAGTTCACATACAATAATAGTTACCATTCTAGTATCGGAATGGCGCCTTTTGAAGCATTATATGGTCGTAGATGTAGAACTCCGTTGTGTTGGCACGAATCTGGTGAGAGTGTAGTACTTGGACCAGAGTTAGTTCGAGAAACTACCGAGAAAGTGAAGTTTATCCGGGAGAAGATGAAAGCTTCTCAGAGTAGGCAGAAGAGCTACCATGACAAGCGGAAGAAGGATTTAGAATTTCAAGCTGGTGACCATGTGTTTTTGAGAGTCACGCCTGTGACCGGAGTTGGGAGGGCTTTGAAGTCTAAAAAGCTCACTCCTCGCTTCATTGGTCCGTATCAAATCTTAGAACGAGTTGGAAAAGTTGCTTATCGGATGGTCTTACCACCTAATCTTTCGAATTTGCATGATGTATTCCATGTGTCGCAGCTTCGGAAGTATATCTCAGATCCGTCTCATGTGGTTAGTATGGATGATGTGCAAGTGCGAGATAATTTAACAGTAGAGACAAGGCCTGTACGAGTTGAAGATCGTGAAACAAAGACTCTTCGAGGAAAAGAGATTGTGTTGGTTAAAGTCGTTTGGTTGGGAGCTGCGGGCGAAAGCATGACATGGGAACTTGAGAGTCGGATGAAGGAGTCTTATCCGGAGTTGTTTGCTTGAGGTATGTTTTCGAGGACGAAAACTCTTTTAGTAGGGGAGAGTTGTAACACCCCGAATAAAATAAGAGAATTATTTAAATTAAGTTAATAATATATTTATTAATTTAATTAAAATAAATTGAATTATTGGATTATTATTATTTTATTAATTGGAATAATAATTAGTGGAAAATATATAAGTTGGAATATGGAAAAAAGGGTTCATTGTTGGTAAAGAGCTTTCACGTGAAACAGAGAAAGCGGCTGAAAGGTGAAAAGGGGAGAAAGAGCAAAGGTTGAAGAACGGAAAAGCTTGAAGCTTAGAGATTGCCGGATTATCTCAGGTAAGGGGGGTTTATCGTCGTTTAATGGGTATTATAGATTAACATGTCATGGGTAGTGAGAAACCGTTGAATTGGCCCTAATTAGGATGTTGCATGCTGAGAAATTGTGTTGGATAAGTTGTGTTAATACTGTAATTGAATCGGTAATTGTGTGAGTCGTGATTTCCCGATAGTGTAGCTTTTTACGGAAATTGAATCGGAGGTCCGGAAGTCCTCCAACGGCGGAAAATGCGGAAACTCTGCATTCTGCCTTGTGTTAGCGCAGGAACTGCTGTTTTGTCTGCGTTAACCGGTTAACCCAGGGCGTTAACCGGTTAACACTATTATATTTTGTGTAAATGTGTTGTTTTGCCTGCGTTAACCGGTTAACCCAGGGCGTTAACCGGTTAACACTGTTGCGTTTTGCCAGAAAATGTGTTTTTGCCTGCGTTAACCGGTTAACCCAGGGCGTTAACCGGTTAACACTGTTGGAAATTAGAAAAATTGGTATTTTAATGTTGTGAACGTAATTGGTGATTGGCCTATTTTAGTTGATTGTGAGGAGTGATTCTGTTGGGTTTATGTTATGAAATGTTGATCCAAATATGTTGATTAGTTGTGTTAAAGTTGTTGAAAATACTGAGTTGGAGGCTTGATGAGCCAAAGTTGATTATAAGTTGATTTTTGTTGAAAACGTTGTTGTGTTGATATTATTATTATGTTGTTGACAGTTTAAAGTCGTGTATGCCATGTACATTCATATGCATTAAGTCGGAGCTTTGCTCACACCACGTTGGCCTGGATTGGCAAAATTTTAAGTTGAAAGTTGAAGGCTTATGCCTTGATGCCCACTAAAATGGCAATGATTTTAAGTTGGGAGTTTTACTCCGAATGGTACCACATGCATGACGAGTCGAGTCTCATTAGAGTTGCATTCTGTTGGTTTGTTGTGTGTGTATCAGTGGTATTGATCTTGAGTATGTATATGAGTTGTATTGATATTGGGTGATTAATGAGTTAAATTACTTAACATAACATGATAATTTATAATGTTTGTTACATCGATTGAGGAACTCACCCTTACAATTATTTTTCAGGTAACGAGTAATGAGTTGAGTAGAAGCTAGTGCCTGGAGTCTAGTGTAGTCACCGTAGTGGGTCATGCTCTGATAGATGTAACATCGGGACGGGATGTTTTAATTGTTTATTGTCGGTTGTTGAACTATTTTTCGTGTAATATGTTATACGTTTTAATTGGTTGACATAATTTCTATCCGCTGCGTATTTGTGAAATGTTTTACGGTTGATATAATAAAAGAGCATGACAGATGTTATTTTCGAAGATGTGACACTCTTGTTTTGTGTATTTACTCTGATATATATATATATATACTTGTTGTTGTTATTAAAGAGTTGGGGTATTTTAGAAGGGTGTTACATGGCACACGGGTGCGCCCGTGTTGACCTGCAGTTTCTTCATATTTTTGCCTTTCAGAGTGTCCATAACTTCACCATTCTTGCTTTTAAACCTGTGCAATGGCCTGTAACAATGACACTACCAAACGAAGCATAAACGAGATCTTTTTGACATAAACTTGTAATCGAATGCAATGCGATACCAAACTAACAAAACACGATAAATGACTCCAAAACAACTGAAAACAAACATAAATCTTACCAAAGTGATGAAAATATGTCGGATTAACGACGGGAATTCAATGGAAATGGTGACCGATCACCTGCCTACCACGCACATAGAATTAGGTTGATCATGCCCAATACTACATACAATGATATTAAGAATCATGTTGGCTAAACACACATATGAGGCGGGAATAGATTTACTTATGATGTTTCAAGGCTAGTGTAAGACCCCAATTTTCATCCTAAGATCCCTCATGGCATCATAATATTGCATTTGCATCCTGCCTCAAGGATCATAGCATCTTGGCTCCTAACCTTTGGGTGGGAACACTTGCTTGAGTTGGTTTGAGATCACCAAGCATACTTGAATTGTATACTATTGATTTTCTTATTTTGTTTACTAACCAAAAGCACAAAAATATGTCACTAACATCTTTTGTTTTGTAGCTTGAGCAATCATAAGATCTGAGGCTTCTAGGAGGCCCTATGCTCATTGATATGGCCAGGTGAAGATGAAAGAAAGCATGACAATGGTTCCCAAAGCTATCATTCATCATATATGCCTCCCAAGTATCTCAATTTGTCAATTTTATCAAAGCAAACCAAAGGGCTTGAGGATTGTTTCCCAAGGAAACCCTAATTCATCTGTTCATCAACTATGCCTTGCTATGAAGCAACCTCAACCCATGATCAAATACAATCAAGGGAAGTTCTTTCATTCATCATTTCATGCATATTTGAGCTTATTTGAGTGTCCTAAATCATCAATTCATCAAGGTTTGAGGTATGGACTTGAGAAGTTGATCAGTCAATTCATCTAACTATTTTGAAATACACTGAGACCTAACTTTTTATGTGTTTGTCAAAAGGAGATTACCCCAAGATAAAACATGTTCTTAAGAACCATATGAACAACTTTCATGTTCATAAAAAATTGATTTGAAGCGTGTAAGGTCATCATCCATTTCAAAACATTATAGGTCATTTTGACTGAAACCCTAATTTTGGGTCAACTTCCCAAGAACATAACTCATTCATTTTTCATGATTTTGAGGTGGCATCAAATTAATTGGAAAGTTTAAGATGTCTAATTAATTTTTTATGTTGAGCAAATTTTCATAATCCTAAAAGAAATACATGTGATAATGCAAAAAATTATAGGTCACTTTGGACCAAAGGCATTGAAATGTGAAAAAGTCCAACTTCAAGTGCCCATAACTTTCTCATAAAAAATCCAAATGATGCAAAATTTGAGTCCAAATTGATTATCTTGAAACGATATACAACTTTTATGTTGAAGGTTTTGTCATTTGGAGCTTTCATAATTGAAACCTAAGGGCTTGAAGTTGGCCCATTTTGGAAATTTTCACATGCACATGTTTTGCACCTTGAACTTTATGACCAATTTTCACTAATTTCCCAATTCCAAATGAAGTTTTGTTCAACATAACAATTGATCCTAATGTCAAGAAATTTCCAACCATTACCCACAAGGCCATGTTTTATTTTTGGAAGAGGTATTTTCGAAGAGGGGAAAATTTTGGTGCAATTATGGAAACTTGATTCAACTTCATGCATGAGCCAATTACCTCACATTTGCACGTCCATTTCAGATCAAATTGACTTCAGTTTGCCATTCCAATAGGATTTGGGCCCTCCATGCGCTTGTACAGGCCCATGCATGGAGGCCATCTTCATTCATGCACACGAAAATTCTCATGCTTGCCTTTGCCATTTGCTATAAATAAGGGTGCTTGGCTTCATTATTCCACAACCTGAAGGCGCCTGTTATGCTGCAAAAATCAATCCATAACCATACCTAAAGGAATTTCTCATTTTCATTTCAAATTTTAGATCTGATTTTCAACTTCATTGGTTGATTATCAGACTCAAAATTCCTTGGCCTTGCTTCATCTTCATCTCAAGAGTGAACTGTAATCAATAGTTGAGAGTAATCGTGCTTCACAGATCCATATTTTCAAGGTTGATACACAAACTTTTTTTCTTCGAAACACATAGATTGTTGCTTGTTTCTTGCATTTATTGGATTGGCTGAAGTCCTCTCATCAGAGGCAATTGAATTATGCTTTTAATTTTGAAAATCCATTAAGTTCAAGTTGAACACCATCATTTTCCACCTCTGATTTCTCTTCCCATGGAGATCTAGAGTGAAAATTAATGGTACAGGGGTGATGTATATCACCCCATCTTTCCATTGATGTATAGATCGCTTCGTTTGGTTAAGGTTGCCATGTCTGCAACTCTCACCGGCGCTGATGAGCTTGCCGGAGAAGAAGGTGGTGTACACCACCGTCTGTTTACCAGATCAAATGTGAGCCGTGCGATGTGTTTTCCAGATTCAATCTTGTCCTTCCCTTGTTATGACTTTTTTAAAGGCCTCGTGTGTCTCAGTTGACTAAGGCATTTGGTAGGCGCGTGCTTATAACCCTTGGATGTGCCAGCTCAATTAATGAGATTGGATCCAACGCGCCACATATTTTCTCATTTTCCTTTTTCTGATTTTAATTTCTTTTATTTTATTTTATTTCCTTTTATTTCAAAAAATTATATCTCTCTCATTTTAATTCCAAAATATATGGGACCAATTGCATTATTCCTCTTTTAATTTCTAGTTTCTAAAAATGATTTTTAATATTATTTATTTTATCATTTGATATTTTTATGAATTTTCTCTTTTCTGGTCATTTTTAATTCATTTTAAATAGTTTTTGATATTCAAAAAATACAAAAATATTTTCCTAACCTCTTTAAATGATGATAGATCTATGAAAAATATTCTCATTAATTTATTAATTGATTTGAGATTTTAGTTCAATTAGGTTATTTTTTATGCATTTTAATTGATTAAAAATAGTTTTTGGTTTCTAAAAATGCTGATTTTTTTGTCAAACTTTGTTTGACCTTGTTGAACTTAGGATGATTCATTTGGACTTTTCAAAGTTAATTTGAAATGGATTTGAAGTTTGACATTTAATTGTTTATTTTAATTCAAGTATTATTTTAATTTCCAAAAATACCAAAAATATTTTATTTGTTTCTTGACTTCCAAGTTTCATTTTGCTTCTGTTTAATATGGTTTGACCTTGATTCCATCTATCTTTGGTCAATGTGTATTGATTACTTCATTTGAATTTCCATTAACGTACATTCTTATTCGTCTTCTTCTTCATCTCTTTCTTTTTGATTAATGAGTTAAAGATTGGTGGTTAGCCTTGATATATAGGAGGTTTAACCTTCCTTGATTCAAATCTAATTCATCTTGATCCAAAGATCAAGTGAATGGCTTTGCATTAAAGATAGGTTGCTTCCTAATCAAGCAAGAAAACCTAAATCAATACAAGATCATTTCTCATATTCTTTTGGCATGGCAAGTTATAGGAGCTTGATTTACTAATCAAGATGTCTAACTTGTGTTTGTTGCCTATATTTTATTGACCGACCTCAGATAGGTGTGACTACTACATTAGTCCACTTACGATTGCTTAACATAGTGCTAAATTGCCTTATGGCACACTAACTCTAACTATTGACCACTAACTTTTAATTCTTTCACTTTACATTAATGCAATTTAATATTTTTGTACATATTATTCATTTGCTTTTGCTCTTTGCTCATTTGAGTCCATGTTTATGTTAATGCAATTTGCTTTTTGCTCACTTGAGCACATAATTGTGTATATATATATATATATATATATATATATATATATATATATATATATATATATATATATATATATATATATATATATATATATATATATATATATATATATATATATATATATATATATATATATATATTATGCTTGTGTTTTGTTTTGATTGATGTGAACCAAATGCAAATGGACAAAAAGGACTTAGACTCTAGGACATTCCCTATGCAAAAATGGAGTAAAAAAAGGCCTAATGTTGAAGATGAATTGGAAGGACCTAATCTCTAAACTCCCTCTTGTCCATTCCTTGTTTGCATTATAGAACTTTTTTTTATGTGTGTGTTCTTGTGCTAGGGATTCCAACATGAGCCAAATTGAAGGACCATTGTCATGTGCATCTAAAGTGAGAGATACAAGATCCATTGGAAGATTCCTAAGAGCTTGCTTGATTGATTGCTTGAGTATTTGCTTATTTGCTTGCTTATTCCAAAGGATGGGAGCTACTTGGATCATCACTATGATCTCAAGAAGGGAATTCCATTTGTGGTCTTATCTCTTTTCCTTCATCTATGTATGATTAGGACTTAGCCATTCTTCTTCTTCCATCCACTCTAACCCAAGCCAAAACTTTTGTGCAAACATTAACATTTGTTTTCAAACATTAGAAACCTAAGCATTATGCTTTTGATTTTCAAACTTTCTTTTCATAATACTTATTTTGAATTGAATCCTTAAGTCAACTTTGACCATATTTTGTAAATACTGTTCATTGGTAAATATAACTCATTCAAATGTTTTGTGGTTTCAATGGCCATTTCTTACCAAAGTTTTTCATAACCCTTAACTATTAGGTTTGAGTTATCCTTGAGGTTGATATAATACTCACCTATATCCATAGTGATGAACAATGAGTCTTCCATGCTTATTATATGGTTAACCCCTCACTAGCATGTTGAAGCTATCCTCACGTGGTGGATTTGTGGTTTTAGGTTGAGTTTTCTCCCTTGGATAACAAAAGACCTTAAGGCTTTTGGACCAATCAGTTCACCAACTCATTTTTGAGATTTTTACCCCGAACTACGAGGTTTTGATCCTAATCTTTTTTAAGATGGTACGTAGGCAATGAGTTTATCCATTCAAACACAAAATTGTAAATAATTTGTACATTCTTCTCTCATCTCCCCAATCATGTTTGCACAAATAATTTTCACAAATACCAACCTACCTTACAACAAATTGTGAAAAGGGCTCCTTAGGAGTACCTAGGATGTTTTGGGTGCTTAAAACCTTCCCATTGCATAACCAACCCTCTTACCCCGATCTTTGACATTTTTATTAGTTTTTGATTCGATAAAACTTCTCGGTTTTTGTTCGCTTTCTAACCTTTCCTTTGGATAAATAGAAGTGCGGTGGCGACTCGAATTGTATGATTTACTTTTGATTTAGTCAATAAATCTAAAGGTAACGAATACCCCGCTACAGCTAGGTCGAGAATCGACCTGCTCTGATACCAACTGTAGCAACCCGTGTGATATATATCTAGAATAATATCATACAAGTGTTATTATTTGGTATTGACACAATCATAAGTGCTTATTGGAATCATTATATACACATGTCCAAAACAAAACATAAATGACACATGTTATACAATAAAGCCTAAAAATAAAAATCCAAGAACTATGTTGTTGCTACGCAAAAAATACAAAGTCGCCATGGGTTTTTATTTATTCCAAAAGAATGGGAAAATATCGAGAAAACCCCAAAGAATGGTCATCGCAACCACGAACAGGTTCAGAAGTCAATTATGCAAGGGGAAGGTATTATCACCTCTCACATCCATGGTACTCCATGGGAACCATCTAGGATGTTTGCGCTTACGTGTGTATTGTTTATCGAATGTTTTCTTTCTAAAGGTTTGCGGAGTGGAGGTAGATTTTAAATTAGTGTGCTCGCCAAGGATTGGGTCCTTGTGCCTACGTATGTCCACTTGTGGAAGTGAGAAATCAGAGCTTTCGTAGTTCGTGGGTTTAAAATTGTTTATTTGTTTTGTTGATTTTATTACCTTGAAGAAGGGTTTTCGATGGTGTTGCCCTAAGGCTCAAACAAAAGGTTTGAATGAGTTGTATGTTTTTAGGTTTTTTGAGAAATGTGTTATTGATTTCGGATTGCACTAAAGACTATGAATAAAGGTGAACACCTCGAACTACCAAGCCAAACGTCTTGTGTTCGAAGCATTCAGAATAAGTGTAGGAAAGCTCCAGTCTCATCCCTTCTTTATCGCTTAAGGCTCGTGACGTACGATCCTAATCACCATTTATTATGTTTTTGACTTTGATTTGGAAAAAGACCACTTGACGTTGGATCAAGGGTTTGCTTATTGATTTTTGATTTAAGAAAATATCACTTGACGTTGGATCAAGGGTTTGATTATTGATTGTGGAATGGTGTGAATTCCTAATGCCTAAGGAGTAGCTAACAAGCAATAAAAGAAAGCGAGTAAATGCGTACATCGGAAAGGGGAGGGGGTACATGTAAAGTACAAGGGAGTGCAGGAAATAAAAGGTCTCATTGTCAGGTAGCCCAAGAGAAAGCCTTGTGTGTGCATTGTGTCCTAAGCTAACAGTTGGATAATGAAAATATAAATCAAGTCTCCCTCGGGTAGTGCCATGAATGCATTCCATTCTTGCAATAAAAGATTACAAGTTCTCGGAAACTCCAAGTCGCATAGGTCAATCACACAAGTCCAAGTCCAAATGCAAGGGTCCTAATGAGTCTCTAAGTTCATTGTCCAAGGTCCTTTCCATGCTTGGAGAATTATTGTATTTTTTTAAGTCTTAACCATTTTTATATTCATTTTAAGATGAAGTGAATATGATGGAATATAGATGTACAATGTGATAAAAACAAAACAAAATAAAATTGCATAAGATAAATGACAAAATAAAGAGTTAGGAGCGGAAAGTAAAAGTTAGAAATTAGAATGTGAAAATTAAAAGTTAGAATCAAAAAATTAAAGAATTAGAAATTAGATGTTAAGTGTTAGAAATTAGGATTAGTCGAAATTAAAGAGATATATCAAGAATATACAAAATAATATACAAAGTAATATACAAAATAATACTAAAATTATCTTCAATTAATATTCCAAAGTAATATCAAACCATATTCTAAAGTATCATTCAAAAGTCAAATCAAGAAGATCAAAACCAACTCTAAAATATCAAAATCACTTCAACAAAATATTCAAAACAATACTAAAATTATCAACATCATATCAAGTAACCATAATTAACAAATTCTAAAACAATCTCCAAATACATTCAAAATCAAATTCTAAAATAAAATCTAAAACTAATCTCTAATTCACTAATTAATATTCACACTCAATGTTCAAGGTTGACATGGTATCCTAATAATTCAAAGTTAATTCAAAAATTAATCTAAGTCATCCTAACATTAACCTAATCATCTACAATTACCCAAAACCATAATTAGTAATCTCAAAAAAATAGAAAGGGCCTAACTGCAGATCAGGCCCAAACCACAGAGGGGGTATATCACTGAATGGAGTGTGCAGAATACCAAAACCATGGGCCTAGGCCCATGCTGATCCAACAAAGGAGATCCAAGATCTCTTTCACGTGCCAGATCACACGTTCACCTTTCAAACCTTCCCTCCATAATCCTGGCCGGCGAACCAAGCCTCCGTCGCGCCAGAGCTCATCGTCGGCGACGGCGGAGCTCCAAACGTGAAAACCAACCAACAAAAAGGTCGTCTCTACCTCACGGTCTCGAATATCCAAACCAAACTTCTTAATTCTAAACTCACAAGACAAATTGCGACTGGACCTGTGTGAAACCTAAGCTAATATATCAGAAATTAAACGAGCCGTGGTGAATATCAGTAGCGACCAGGTTAGGGTTTCAGTTTCTATAATCTAATACTACCTTGTGGTAACCAAAATAGAGCATGACCAGAGAGTTTGAACTGCATACCTGCTGGAGACGATGCCGGAGATGACGACGGTGATGACGACGGTCACAGGTACACCTCTTGTCCGCTTCCTCTTGCTTCTCTTCTTCTTCTTCTTACTTCCGGAACTGTCCTCTTCTTGCGAGTCCACACGTGAAAGCAATGGTGAGAGTGGAGTGTTAACTGGCGGTTCAGCTCTGCAGTGTAGAGCTTCGAATGATGAAGCTCTCACAATAATGGAGTGAACGTGTACTGAGGCTTAGAGGAAGAGTGCGAAATTCGTTTGGATCAGAAAAAATTCGGGGGGCAATGATTGGCAATGATTGCCCTATTTATAGTGTAATCCAAGAGGGTGTTTTAGGGAATTGAACCTGAGGTGTGAGCTCTTCATTTGTCCAGCTGGAAATTAGGTGAATTCGTGAAAAGAGAATGTGAGTTTTAATGAAGAAACAGGTCACGTGGGATTTGGCACAAGTTTTACTCTCTAATCCATTTGCTGCAAATTTCCCTTCAACCGTGCGTATATGAACTAACTCGCTCTGGATTGGTTTGGCCATTTTGCAGGTTATCAGACTAGAAATTTGCCCACTCTACATATTGGGTAGCAGTGGCATCAAATATTCCTTTTGGTTTGCCGTGTCAGTTTCTAGGAACTAATTCTGAAGAGAATCAACCACATCTATAAAGACTCCATACTTTAATGAAACTTTGGGCCGGTGGCAAGCCTCGAAGGTTGCGAGCTACTGCGATGGAAACCTTAGTCTCAGTGCCGTAGTATCATAACTTATAACTGTGGGTTGTCTACTGCAGGTTGAAGGCTCTCGTTCTTCATAATCACCCCTAACCGGTGCTAACCGAGCATTAGCCTTAGCAGTTGGAGGTGCCACTTGCAATGGTGAAGTCAACGTACCAGAAACAAGAGGATTAGATTCGTCCTCATACCACCTTTCGCTAGTCGGTACAGTGGCTTACTATGGCTCTACCCAATCAAACTTAGACGGTATTTTCGTCAGAGATTGCATCTCCTGTTACCGAAGTCTAAGAATACTCGGCTCTTTATTACTGCTTCTAATGTTTTGCTTTTACACGGCAATGACTTACATTCCTGCAGGTTGCTTTTTCATGTCACAGCTCGTGTGCATAACAGTCCACTTCAGCTGTATTTTGGCTACGGTACTCTGATGCTTCAGCTGCTATTGGAAGCGTGGCAGCCCTTCCTCCATTCCAAATATCTGAGATGTCGTCGTGCTGTTATGGTTGTTTTTCGTTAGCATTTAGTAACTCCCTCCATTACCAAATGTAACTCAGTGAAATGCGATTAACAAATGATAGACCCTGTTAATATTGGCTACAAACATTGACGTTTCGTTTGACTAACTTGTCGTGCTGTCATGAACTGCCGTGATGTCACCATAATGTTGCATTCCCCTTATGAATTAGTGCAAGTCGTGTGAAGTGTAATCAAGGCTTAGACATGATCTGACCCGGTTTATGCTTCACGTTGCATCTTTTACGAACCGCGTAATTACCGTTCGCTTTACATTGAACCTCTGTCAAAGTCTGATTGTCCTGCAATTATTTTCTCTTTTTCTCTAACAGTAATGTATCTGGCTTCACCTCTTTAGTGTGTTATGCCTTTCCTTGGGAAACCATCTGCTTTGCTAGCAGCTGGGTCCAGCCAACTGAAAATAATGTTTTTGAACCTTGCGACATCCTGTTGACCCTTGCGACTAGGTTTAGGAAATACTTTATTTTTGCAGGCTTGTGAGCATTCTGAGGTGCACCAGAGTTCCTTTTAGCATGTCCAAGACTCTGCTTAGAAAACATTCATCACAGAAACATTTCCGACATTCCGAACTAGCTCCGTCATTAGGGAGACAGGCGATATACAATGATGAAGGAAGCAAAATTCGCCGCGGAGCTCGAGATACAAAAGTTTCAACAGGACCTGATGCGTTTCTAGTAAGCATTCCGATTTCAGCCAGCTTGTGCGGCTTACTCGTAGTTTGTGCATCATCATGATCGCCAACCTGTCTTATGCTTGAAAAAAACTGCTAAATAGAGACAAGACAACATCCTTAAATAAGCCCCAAATCACTGCCGACATTACCAATGCCGTATACAGGGTAACCGACCATTATTTCTCGAATAGAAGAAAAATGCGGTTTGCGATCTTCGGTTGTACTGCCATTCTGGAATTTATGCTGCTGAGTCTTAATCACGTGCGCATGTGGCTTTTTGTAGGTTATCAGAGCAGGAGATTTGCAGTGGCGTTATGCTCGTAAGTTCTAACTTTGCAATTTAGACCGATGCGTCGACATATTCTAATGCTACTGTTATCTGACATTTGCATGAATGCTTACTGCTGCTCAATCTTACACAGGAGCGGATCCCACACCTCCTTCTGGCTTCGCGTTCGAACTACTAGAGGCAATTGGGATTTAAGCAATTTATGCCCTTATGAACTGGAACTCCTTAACACTAGGAACAAAACTACCAAGTGCAACCAGAATGTGAGAATATCTTACGGCGAAGAATTTGCATCCTGCAAGATGCTCATAGCGCGGTGAACCAACATTTGACATTCTTCCATTGTAAAACATATCGAAAGGAACAAGGGTATTATGATCAGGCACAGGACTAGCAACATGCTGTTTTTCGTGTGGAATGAAGGCAAACGAGGTATCGGCTTTTAGTGAACCATAAGCGTCACTACTGAGAAGGTTCCACTTGGGACCAACCTTGGCAAGCATGGCAGAACCACTGGATATAACTGGTGCGGGAAACTCTAACCAATTCAATGCTTGAGAGCCTTTCTTCTTGGATCCTTGACTTGGTGGCAAGCTTTGATCGTGCAGGTTTTGGAAGGGAAACGACTAGCCAAGAACACATGACACGGGTTGGACAAAACACATAAACAAATGGCCAAATTTGATTTTTGAAGCATCATGGACAAATAGCAAACTCCAGGATCAAGATTGACTTTTAAATTAGAAATAGGATTGGGATTTATGGGGTTGAGTTGACTTTGGTCAGAGTTGACCAAAAAGTCAAATGTTGACCAAAGTCAACAGTTGGTCAACGCTCTTATTCTTTGTATTTTTTTTTTTTATGTAATGAACTTTTTATGATCATGTAATGAATGGTACTTCCTTATTTAAATGAACTTGGATTGGTATTTGAAATGAATGAATTTGATGTTTTTATATGAACAAAAAAATCTTGAACATGTATTGTAATGGGGTGAAACAGATAGTATAATGTTCAATGAACTAATCATGAGCGATGCTCAAGGCTAGGACTTGAGTGAATAATGACACGCATGAAACAAAGGCCTTAGCAAGGGTCAAGATGCGCCATGAACTAGGACTTAACATAAACCAAACCCGAAGGCATGTCAAGGTACTTGGGTGAGAGCAATCAACTACAACAGACTCAAGCAAACCATGAACTAGACACTAAGTATGAGGGCGGTCTAGCTGAAAGGCTAGGGAAGGAAAGGGAGCCGGTGAAAGAAATGAGCCCAAGAACTTAGACTAGAATCAATGGTCATGAGCAAAGTGAAGAAAAACACAACCAATAACTCAACAGGGATGCACCAGGAACGAGAAGTTGTTGAAGGCAATTTAACCAAGCAAGGGGATCAAGCATCATGAATGAGAATATGCCAGCTGAAATTAGGGTTAGGAGGCCACATAAAAAGGGTTTGACTTGATCAGGGTTCATGGAGCCCTTACCAAGTGAGGATTCCCAAAACTAAGATTTAGTTTCCTTAAGAAGCCACAATTGACACACCAAGCATAGGCCTACTGCTCAAGCAACAAGACCATCTCCAAGTTGTTGAGGAACCCTAGTCTCCACTAGGGGCAAGCACCAAGCTATGAATTCAAGTCACTCGTCCCTTTGTGTTGAGCCATGCTTATTCCTATGAAATGAGTGCTTAACGATATGCAAATTCTTAGATTAGTGATCTAGATGAACATTGTGAAGGGTATGGCGAATTTTGGGGTATGACAGTTGCCCCTATTTAATCTTCTCGAACCTAGGTACCGTTGCGTCCAAACATCATCGCATACCCATTTCCATGACCTAAATTATCTTCTAAGTTATTACTCAAATCATTCTCCTATGTTTCCTCACTCATCTTCATAGGATTTTAAGACATATTATTTGACATTCAACAAACAATAATGTTTAACATTCATCATAATATAATTCGTAGCATTTGTAAGGCACATAATATACTACAACATGGTACAAGAATAATAATATTTTACGTTATCTTTATAACGCATCCGTCCGCGTCCAAAACGGAGTTATAACACTCAAATAATCTAACAATCTAACTTAATAAAGAATATAGGTTAACACTTGTTCCTTGCACACATAATCAATAACAAGAGCTTAGCCTAGTGGTAAGACTTATTCCATACTAAGGAGATCCTGGGTTCAAGCCCCATTAGTGACATAAACTTTCTTTTTTTTCTTTCTAACTCAACAATTTAATTGATTCCTCAAACAATACTCATCAAAATACTCTATTATTACCTTTTCCAACCTGCATAAACTTCCCTTTTTTTCTAACTCAACAATTCAATTGATTCCTCAAACAATACTCATCAAAATTTCACCTTACATTATATAATCATTCCTTAATTTACCCAAGATCATGAAAACATAATCATAACAATAACAAGTTCATCATGGATTCATCAAGTTCATGAAAACATAATCATAACAATAACAAGTTCATCATGGATTCATCAAATTCATGATTATGCATTACACACAAAACCTAACCCCATATTTATAAAATTTCTTCCCCCCAATGCTATACTAGCTAAGAACTCACCTTGAAGATGAAGATGATGGAAAGGATTTGGTTTGATTGTTGATGTTTTCCACTCCTTCTTCAAGTCTTCTTCTTTCTCCAAGTTTCCTCTTCTTTCTCCTCTCTTCTTTTCTTCTCTACTATCCCCCTTTCTTTCTTTTCTTTCTGATATCTCTATCTCTCCTACCTACTCTTTCTACTTCTTCTTATCCTCTTCTTCTTTTCAATCCCCACCACACAATATACATACATAATATATAATTATAACATATAATATCAAGTAGTAATAAAATATCTCAATTGATATTTTATCTTCCAGTACCAATTGACCAATTATTAATGTTACCAAAAACGTCCTCTCTTATACTTATTAATATTGATATGTCTCTTTTATTAATAATTAATCTCATCAGAATTCACTGGTTACTCTATTGGTCCCACCTGACAACATTTAGAGCATATAGAAACTCTAATTGTTCAAACTGACAAAAGATAGAGTACATAGGAACTCAATTAGTCTCAACTGACAACTAATTGAGCATTTAAGGGAATATGGGATATTACAAATAATTACTTCAACTAAGAAAATTATATTAATTTTTAAAATCTATTATAATAATTCACAATAAATTATTGTAATATAAATTTATTAATTATATTTTGTCAAAACAAATTCTTACATATTTAAAATTTAATAAAAAATAATAAAGTAATTTACAACCGCGCATCGCTCGGGTCTTTATTTAGTTTCTAAAATATCATAGAACTGATTGAGATCCTAATAAGATAAACTCTTTATAAAAAAATGGTTTATCACATTTATGGATGATCATACTAGATTTTGTTGGACGGATGACAAGTTGTAGTAATTGTGCCAACAAAAAATTCACAATATGGTGAATAGAATTATTGCATCTACAAGGGTTGTGTGTATCCTTGCACAAGGACAATGTGAGTGCATGTGTGATGTTAGCGTGCGGGTGACTAATAAAATAGATTGCGTTGAACGTGATTGATTTGATTTCCATTTAGTAAACCAACAAGCTCTTTTACAAACTTGACTGACTGAATAAAAGTGACTATGTTCCCCTTTCGAGTCATTTACCTTTAGATGTGTGAATTTATATAATAGCTCCTATAAAAACTTTTATTTTCTATTACTTTTATTGTTTACGACTTCCCATGTACTTAGAGGTAGGTCACCCTATAATTGTAAAACATGCATTCATTAGCAGTGACTTCTCAAATAATTAGAGGAAAGTATCCTCATTTCACCACTAACGAATGCATTAGAGCACAAAAAAGACATAAATAAGAAGTTAGGTTTATATAACAATGTTTGTGACATCCCATATACCGAGATAAAGGTAATCACATTCCACAAAGCATTCATTTGTTAGTAGTTACCTCCAAAGTATTAAGAGAAAGATATTCTCGTACCACTAGTAATAAACGTATAAAACCACGTAAAACTAAACTAATGACTTTCCGTGCCATCAATTAGGTGAGGTAGCTAAATTGATGCATTAGTTGATATAGATGAGTGTAATTAGTTGGTAAATGGTTGAATATCTAGAAGCATCATTTTGTATCTTCTCATAATGTATATATGAAAACAAATTAGTGATACTTATAAATCAATAACTTTAAAAAAATCTTGTGTCCTATAGTGATTTTTAATTTCAATTTCCTATTCAAAGTTTTTAAACTTTTTTTCATTACTTTAATTTTAACTTAGTTACCATTAAAAATATTTGAAAGCACAACTTTTGTTCGTGAACATAAACATATTGATAAACTTGAACCTCGTGTTGTAAATGTATTTTTGTTAGTTATTTCTCTACTAAAAATAATATAATATTTTTTATACACCGAAAATATTTGTTGGGTTTCACAAGTGTGAAAGTGCTAAAAGTCCCACATCGATTAGGAATGGAGGAAACATTGAGTTTATAAGAGAGGTGACTCATGTCCCAATTGTCTTAAGGTTTTGAGTGGATATGCAGCGCTAAGGTCTCTTGTAACCATGAAGGTTTGACCCATTAACACTTTTGGACTTTACTCCCCGGATTTCCCCAACAAGTGTTAGCAGATCCCTAGTTGACTCGGTGGGTTTCAAGTGTGAAAGTTCTAAAAGTCCCACATCGACTAGGAATGGAAGAAATGTTGGAGAGGTGACCCATACCCCCATTGTCTTAAGGTTTTGGATGGATATGTGGTGTCAAGTTTTCTTGTAACCATGAACTTTTTGGCCATTAACAGTTCAGGACCTTGCTCCCCACACTTCCTTAACAAGTGTTATCGAATCCCTAGTTGGCTCGGTGGGGGAGCGGAAATGGGTCTTAGTGTGGATTAAAGCTAGTGATATGGGTGACTCGCACTTGTGGGGGATATTGTTGGGTTTCAAACGTGAAAATGCTAAAAGTCCCACATCGACTAAGAATGAAGGAAATGTTAGATTTGTAACAGAGGTGACTCATACCCCATACCCCATTGCCTTAAGATTTTGAGTGGATATGTGGTGTCAAAGTCTCTTGAAACCATGAACGTTTTACCCATTAACACTTATGGATCTCACTCTTCGAATTTCCCTAACAAGTGGTATCAGAGCCTGGTTGGTTCGGTGGTAGAGCAGAAATGGATTCTAGTATGGATCAAGACTAGTGATGTGGGTGACTAACACTTATGTGGGAGATTGTTGGATTTTAACTGTGAAAGTGCTAAAGTCCCACATCAATTAGGAATGAAGGAAATATTGAATTTATAAGAGAGGTGATTCATACCCCCATTGTCTTAGGGTCCATTTGGTTCAACGGAGGGGAGGAGAGATATTTTAATAAAGGGGAGGGAGGGGATGTATTTTAATTAAATATATGTTTGGTTCAACGGAGGGGAGTGGGGAGATATTTAAATTAAATGTATGTTTGATTCAAAAGAGGGGGAGAGAAGAAGAGGGAGAAGTTTTAATCAAAAACATGTTTTGTTAACAAGGGGAGGAGAGGGGTATTAAAAATACTTTATCTTTTTACCCTTAAAACATTACAACACTCTTGCTAAATAAAATAAAAATAAAATGATATTAAAAAAAATTGTTAATTCATAAACAATATAAATAACCAAATATAAAATATTTAATATTTTAAACACTCTTAAATATATTAAAGTATAAATAAAATATTAATAAATATCATAATAATTAGATAAACAATTTTAATCTTACTTTTATCATATTTTTAGTATAATGTCTTGTATTTTAGCAATTATCAATTTCATGAATTCAGATTCTGTATTCCATCTTAAATCTTAGCCAAAATTGAATGCACTATATTATTCCTTCTTGCATTGATCCCCAAAACAAGAAAAATGAGCAAACCACAAACTTTGTTTTCACTTCAAAACAATTGCATTTCAAATTAAACATTCTTTTGACATTTTCCAGTCCCATCACAAACTGAACAATCAGGTGCATCTTGTGCTATAGGCTTCAAACAAGAATTTATCCTCTCATTCACAATATCCTACAACACAAAAACATTGTTTCAATTCAAACAAGTACTAATTCAACCTAGAATTGATAAATTAATGTGAAACTAAAAGAATTTTTCAAGAGAATGCATACCACAAGTAAAACATGAAGTCCAAGAGGTGGAGTAATAATATAAGACACACCAGGGTGTTTCTTAGCAGCCTCCGCACTCAAAGAAGGAATATCCTACCCACAATCTCGCATAATTAGAATTATATCCGAGTAAAAATATTTTTAATGATTTAACGATTATAATTGGTATAGAAAAAAATAAGTGAATATCTACCTTGTTAATATGTTTTCCAGTAGCTAGAAAAAAAGGAGCGATAATAACGCGGCGTGCACCTTGTTGAACACATGATTGAAAAGCATCTCCAATGGTTGGTTTTGCCATTTCCTGGAAATTTGTAAAAATATTATGAGGTTTCAATAATTTTATAGTAAGAAGAAGAAAACTCAACAAATTGAAGAAACTTACCATGTGAGCAGGCTCAACAATCTTGTATCCAGTTTTGTTTCTAAACATGTCCACAAATTTAACTGAAATTCATAAACAAGACAACATTATAAACACCAAAACTAAAACATTTTCAATTTCATATAAATAGTTTCATCAAACTTTTCCTACTTAGACTGATATTGGATCCATTGAAACTTGATCCATGATCCACAATTATCACTGCATCATTAGGACCGATCTCAGAAGAGTCTTGAGTGATTTTACTAAAAAATCTCAGAGAATATGATGGTTGATTTGTTCCAATTTCACTTGCACAAAAATTGATGCAGAAAAATAAAAGCACCAAAGCTAATAAAGAAGAAGAAGACATTTTCCCCTTAATCCAATTCAAGTTAACTCTTTGTTCTTCACAATTGATAAAGTTTCACAAAAATATTTTTAAGTTGTAAAATCTCAAAGAAAATGGCTTTTTTAAATGCATACAAAGTATCTAAAATATATTAATTACAAATATTCATTTTTTTAGGAATATATTAGAAATACACATTTGATTAAAGTCTTTCCTTTTTATTTTATTTTATCAAATGACATTAATTGTAAAAATTCCATATTTTAATTTCCTTTCAAATCATTTAAACAACTTTGATAGATGTAAGTCGGTTCGATTATTCAAATATTTTCTCACCTAATCAAATAAAAATAATTTAAATTGTTTTAATATGATAGAAATAAAAAATAAAAGGATTAATATAAAACTAATAAAACAATATGGCCAAAAAATACTTTAACCACTATTGAATTACATTATATAAAATTAAAATTATTATTTAAAGAAATCAAAATATGAATAAATATTAACTTTTTTAATATAAAAAAATAATTTTATTTCAATGATAGTTCTTTGGTTATATATATATATATATATATATATATATATATATATATATATATGTATATATATATATATATATATATATATATATATATTATATATATATATATATATATATATATATATATATATATATATATATATATATATATATATATATATATATAAGTAGTTTATAGTTTTTATATAAAAGTATTAAAATTTGTTATTTAGTAATGTCAATCGATATTCCAAAAAGATATTTAAATTTAAAAATAATTTAACTAATTTTAGAAAATATAAATAATTTTTTCATTATGGTAATTTTGTAATTTAAATACTATATATATTTTATTACATGATTATTAAGTTGATATCAATCTAAAAAGTAAAATAAAATAATAATATCATGTCTTATATTATGCATGGATCGAACATATATGATAAGACTATCATGTCACTGCCATATCATATTTAAAATATCATTTAATTTTACTTCTAAGGTAATTTGTTGTAAGATTATGCATGCATCATAACCTCATTGAAACTAAACAATTTTAGCAGTGAGACGTGAACATGTTGATTTATACTGTTTTTGACGGACTAAATTGATTTATGGAGGTGTATTATATTGAGATTTCAAAAGACTATTTCGATGAAAAAAAGTTTTAGAGTAATTTAAATTTTTTGAAGAATTCAAAATTTTAAGAAATATAAATGATTCAATTTAAATCAATTTATTTTTAAATTTTTTTGTTTGAATGGAGTATTGAAATATTTCGTTGTTAAATTTTTGGAGTCATTTTCATAAATTTTAAAAAATTTGGACCAAATTTAAAATGTGAAAAATAGACACTAATTTATAATTTTTAAAAATCTAAAAGGACCAATTTGTAAAATTTTAAAATTATTAGGAATTTATTTGCACTTGTTTTAAAATTTTAAAAATGAATTTGAAAGTTTTATAAAATATGAAGATCATTTTGTAAAATATAAAAAAATAATAATAAACAATTTAATATTCACATTATATAGAGTGGATAAACAACTTCAATTTTTTTTTTAATTTGAAATTCCTTAAATTTAACTTGAATAAAATATTTCATAAATTTATATTATTTTAACTATTCTTCATATTTTTTTATTTAAATATAAATTTTGATAAAAGCATTTTAAATTCTTTCAAAAAATTATTTTTCTTTTGTTAAAATGCTTTATCTAACCACACTCTTAAGGTTTTTAGCCTTTTTTTTTTTAATATTGTTTACAATTAGTTTAGATTTAGAATTATTTATAATGCAAAATTTTAAAATTCAAAATACTTTATGAGTTTTTAAAATTCGAAAGAACTCAATTTTTTTTAAGATTTCAATTTAACATACTCTTGAGTCTGAATATCATATTTACAATTAAGATTTTTGTGATTGATAACTTAACCAAAGCAAATTTAAGAAAGTAAGAAGACTAAAAGTTCAAAAGAACTCAAAAAAATTTAAAATTTCAATTTAACAACTCTTGAGGTTGAACAACATATTTACAAATAAGATTTTTGTGATTGATAACTTAACCATAATAAATTTAAGATGATGGATCAAAATAAATTTAAGAGGGCTACAAGACTAAAACTTTGGAGAACTAAAGTAATATCCTCAAACACTTTATCTATATTGCCATCTTTGTTTTCTAATAAAAATGTCAATTATGATTATTATGTTCATCTAAATGAATGTCCAATTGCGTGTATTTCACATCTCAATTAAATGGATCCAACTAGTTGTCAAGGTTTAGATCAATGCAACAAGTTCTTAATATAAAACACTAACTCACTTTCATCGATAATTTCATTCTAGTCATTGAGATTCTTGATATCAAGAAAGTCGTACCAATTGCTCAAATTTGGAGACAGATAGTAGGTTCCTAATGATGGAGGCACATGAAGAACATTGTCAAACACTAACTTATGTTGGGAGTTAAACATAGAACAAAAGATAAGAGATTCAGTGGAAGAAAAATTGATCATTACCAACACATACCTTACTAAAACCTAGATAGGGCTTGAGATTATGTAAATGAGTATCAAATGGAGTAAGGTGGTGAGAAGCACCTGAATCAGCAAACCAAGCTTGAGACTCCAGCTGTGATGGAAGTGAATACTCTTGAGTGAAGGCATAAGACTGATTTGTAGTAGCTACCATTGCCATAGCTTGAGAATTTTGAGAAGCCTCTTGTGCTTGATCTTGTTTAGTGCCAGAGCTGATTGCATTATTGGACTGAGAATTTATTGTGTTGTGAGGTAATGAAGGACTAATCTTACCTGTGCCAACAATCAACCACCGAATGGCCATACTTCCCACACAACTGACATGTAGGACAGTTTCTAGTTGTACCAATGGTAGCACGACTTATACCACGACCTCTATCCCGAGTGAAGCGATTTTCCCTGCCACGATTGCTAGAAAACGTTTCTCTCAAACGGTTGATTGCTTGACTTGTATGAGCTATATTAGCAATAACTGTGGACATATCTAACTTTTGGCGAAATTTGTCCAATTGAGCTTCTTGCACATACACCAAAGCTTCTACATCACATAGTGAAGGTGATTCGGTGCTCCTATACATCTGCATCATAAAGGGATTGTACTCTTCCGAGAGTCTACGAGAATATAATCGATTTGATCTTGTTCAGAAATCGAATCACCAACATCTAGGAGAGAATTAACGATAACTTTGATACGCAACACAAATTCAGTAATTGATTTGTTCCCTTTCTTTGTGGATTTTAATTCAACTCGAAGCTAATGAACCCTAGTTTTCATTTGAGCATTGAAATATTAATGAATTTTTCCCCAAACATCATAAACATGTTTACACGAAAGTACTCTAGGTAACACAAACTCAGAGATCGTAGAAACAACCAGATGAACATAGCTTTATCTTGGACTAACCACACTTCATATTCGTCAGAAAATGTACCTAAAACTCGATCTTGAACGGAATTAAATTTCTGAGGAATTTGTGGATTCACCACCACTTTGTGCATATTTTGTGTCAGGATGCTACCTTCAACTTGTTGATTCCATAAAAGATAGTTACTATCTTGCAGTTTGATCTAAAGTTTTAGTCCAAAGGTGTTGTTGAATTTGGAACTGGAAAATGCATTTGAGAGCACTTGAGATTGAGAAGGATTTTTGACGTGAATCTTGAGATTCCTCTGAATCCATTGTTAGAAAATTCGGTAAAATTAAATGGATCCAGGACTGAATCGTGATTGAGAATCACTTTCCTTAAAAGTATTTCAAGCACTCTTTTATTATGTCTTAGAGTTGGAAAATGCAAGAACACTCAGGATAATATCAGCCTTAATTTCGAGTCTGCACAAGACAAGTGAAGAACCCGAAATGCAAGGAAGGTTTTTCTGGAATTTGGAAGAGAAATACGTTTTTAGTTCTTGTGTTATTTTTCTGAATAGAATCATATATTTATAGGAGATATGGATGTTGTTTCAAAATTTTGCAACCTTTGATGAAACAACACCATTTCACCATAAAACACAATGTTTCATATATGACACTATTTCATGAAAAGATATGAAAATTGAATTCAAAATTCAAACAAAACAATAACTAAATTAACTCTTTTGTCACACTATTAAGTCACACTTTCTATGTGGGACTTAAAGCAAAGCATTAAATACTATTTAACTCTTTTGTCATTTTGGAACTAATATTGCAAAACAATTTCCAACAATCCCCCACTAGTTCTAATAATGACAAAAATCATTCCAGATAGTGAAATATAAAAAGTGTTAATGAAGGAGAATTGCGGTCCAAAACGCAGCGGAAATTAAAATTTTCTCCTTTAGAGATCCTTACGAATGGTCATGATCAGTGATAGAATATTTACCTCTTGTGACGGTTGAAACCTTTGGTGCAGATCTCTTGTGACGATCAAAATCTTTGATGCAGATCCACGAAGCGATCACGAACGTTGAACGATGACAACGTCTCTACTCAGTCCACACGAACGGATTCCTTCAATCTCAGTGCTAGCTGGTACGAGTGAAGGCTTTGAGTGAGAGAGAGAGATTGAGAAAACGAAAATAATGCAACCGCAAATTTTTGCTTCTGCACAAGGGTTCTATTTATAGAACCACTTGTGTGGGCTTCAAGCTAAAAGCCCACTTAAGTGTATTTTGGCCCATATCTTATAATATGCCCAAAATCACTTAAGCTCATGGTACCTTACCATATTTCATATTCTACTCAAGTACACCGTACCTTACGATGTTCTATAACTCACTTAAGGGCACCGTACCTTACAGTATTCCTTAGTTACTCTATCTCTCATCAATCCGTCCTTTGTGTGTGACCCTGTAGGTTTGCGTGACGTTGGCAATTATATTAAATCACACATTTAACATAATAAACAGTGAGCGGTATCTAGCAACACATCACTGCTACCCAAGACACGAAAATGTCATGTGATCTGACAATTCCTTATGTGATAATACTTATGTGTATAATTACCCTTTTGCCCTTATGTCTATATTGAACACAAGGCATAGACCGTGTCATCCTTGTCCAGTTCAATATTGGGCCCATAGACATTTATCCTGTTATGCAGGATGGGCAAATTCCATCTAGGTCACTCATGTCCCTCAGCATGCTTTGTGGAGTACCCATCAACTGTCTTCATGGTTATCCAGTTACGGACAATGTTGGATCAGCAATAAAGCACTCGACTCTACATCTAGGATCCATAGTGGTTTCAGGTCGAAGAGTGGAATACACTATTATCACCATGAGAATAACTTATGACACCTTGCATAACTTTCTATATAGTATTCTCATAGCGGGTCAATCCGGTATAAATATTACTCCTAATATTCATACCTATGTTTAAGACTTGATAACTCTTTATCCATGATCCATGAGATGTGATCATCAGTCTACAAACATAATAGTCTTAATGCTTTAATGTTATCCCACTTCACACTAAAGCTCGACTACGGATACTTTAGGAATAGTGTCCTTATGTTTAATGTGTTCTCATGATTAAGACACACTTAATACATTAAACGGACTATCTATTCCAGGGACTTTATTAATCAACCATAATAAAGAGAATGCCTTTTATTATTCGATACAAGTACCAAAATGTATTGGCCTCTAGGGCTTACACCAACAGTTAATACAGTTAGGTATCTTTCGATTTTAAACTTAACCTTAGTGAGGATAACGCAAAGTTTAATCGGAATGTTTGGTAGCAAAGCTTTTAAACCGTTAATCCATGGGATCAGACCGGCGTTACCTTACACACACTCTTTAAAGGTTCTTCCTTTACATATCTCGCTTAGCACTTATTTATGGCCATATGCTATCCTTTTCATGAATTTTTCATGAGAGAAACTCCAACTCTCACTTTGAGACGGCACCATCTCAAAATTCACATAGGTGAGGTTCATATAACATCCTTTCCAATAGATACTCTTCTTCGTTAATGAACTTCATTAAGAGGTTTTGGAAACCTCAACCCTCAATTCAACACAGTCAACCTTATTTCCCAAATTCTTGACTTACATCCAATTCAACGACTTGTTGTTACCCATTGAATCTTGAAGTTAATGTTTTGTTAACATAAGATTGGGTTGCTGCTGCTGTCGGAACTTTTATTTAAGGAGTTTCAACCCCATTCCTCTCGAGGTTGTTCGTACTAAGTCTCTGGCCACTGGCTTAGTAAACGGATCTGCTAAGTTATAGCATGTTCGTATGTAGGTGAGTGAAATGATTCCATCCTTAATCAATTTTCTTACGAACGAATGTCTAAGTCCTATATGTCTAGACTTTCCATTATACACTTCGCTGAATGCTCTTGCTAATGTGGCTTGGCTATCGCAATGTATCATCACTTTTGAGACATTGTCTTTAGCCAATGGAACTTCCAACAGAAGATCCCTTAACCATTCCGCTTCTTGACCGGCGGAAGCGAGAGCCACGAACTCTGATTCCATGGTCGAAAGTGTAATGCATGTTTGTTTCTTGCTCTTCCAAGAAATTGCTCCACCAACAAGTGTAAATATCCATCCAGTTGTAGATTTATGGTCTCCAATATTAGATATCCAACTCGCATCAGTGTATCCTTCTAATATGGCAGGGAACCTTCCATAGTGAAGACCAAGGTCCTTGGTTTTCAGTAGATAGCCAAAAATCCTTGTAATTGCCTTCCAATGTTCATTACTTGGATTACTAGTAAATCGACTCATTTTACTGACTGCAAATGATATGTCGGGTCTGGTACATTGCATTAGGTACATTAGACACCCTATTGCACTTGCATATTCCAATTGAGCCACTGATCTTCCATTATTCTTTTGAAGTTTGTTGGCATGATCAAATGGAGTGGTTACTTCCTTAAAGTTTAGATGTTTAAACTTATCAAGCATTTTCTCAATATAGTGGGTTTGACTAAGTTCATAACCCCCACTATTTCGCTTAACCTTGATCCATAAAATTGTGTCAACAAGTCCAAGATCTTTCATCTTGAAAGTGGATGTTAGAAACTTATTTGTTTCTAAGATTCCTTTTAAACCATTACTAATGATCAACATATCGTCGACATAGAGACAAAGGAATATTACAGTGGTTTTGCACGTCTTTGTGTATAAGCACTTGTCACAAGAATTAGGAATAAATCCATTTGAGAGTATTACAGAGTCAAATTTTTGATGCCACTGTTTTGGTGCTTGTTTTAGTCCGTATAAGGATTTGACAAGTTTACACACCTTTTGTTCATTTCCAGGAAGCAAGTAGCCTTCCGGTTGTTCCATGTAGATTTCCTCATCGAGATCTCCATTTAGGAACGCTGTTTTAACATCCATCTGATGGATTATAAGATCATTCAAAGATGCTAAGGCAAACAATAATCTAATAGTAGTTGTTCTTGCCACTGGTGCGTATGTGTCGAAGTAATCTATGCCTTCTTTCTGTCTAAATCCTTTTGCCACTAATCTGGCTTTATAAGTGTTTAGAGTACCATCGCTATGGTATTTCTTCTTAAACACCCACTTGCATCCAATGGGCCTTGATCCCTTAGGTAAGTCAACAAGTTCCCAAGTGTGGTTTGATACAATTGAATCCATTTCATCTTGGATATCATCTTTCCAAAAAGTGGAGTCCCTTGAAGTTATTGCTTCCTTATAAGTTTTTGGATCATCTTCCACTTGAAGAATAATCGGAATGCGTTGAACAAAGTTCTTACAATTTCCCTCAACAAGATAAAAGGAAATAGATTGAGAATCAATCTCATCTGGTCCTAGATTCTTTGTTTTCCGAATTCTCTTGCTTATCCTAGGCTCGGGTTGTGGTTCAATGATTATAGGAGTGCCTTCAGTTTGTATTTCTACAATCCGAGAAGAGTTATCTTCATGAGATTCTTTATTAGTGGCTGGCTCCGATCCTTTATCCTTTGTGATAAGGTTTTCAAAGAATTCTACATCCCGGGATTCAACAATTACATTAGATTCTAGATTTAAGAGTCTATATGCTTTACTGTTTTGTGCATATCCTACAAAAGCACATCTTATTCCTCGAGGACCCAACTTGGTTCTTTTAGGGTCCATGTTTTTGTAGTATGCCACACACCCCCACACTTTAAAGTAACCGATTTTTGGCGCTCTGCCTTTCCATGACTCATATGGAGATATACCAGTTTTCTTTAACGGAATTCTATTGATTATATGACAGGCGGACAATAATGCCTCACCCCACAAGTTAAGGGGTAATTTAGAATGCATCAACATGGCATTCATCATCTCTTGATATGTTCGATTCTTTCTTTCTGCCATGCCATTTTGTTGCGGTGTTCGTGGTGCCGAACATTCATGTATTATACCGTGCTCTTCACAGAATGCATCAAATTCAATTGAAAAGTATTCGCCGCCCCTATCACTTCTAAGGACCTTTATACTTTTGTTTAATTGATTTTCGACTTCTGCTTTATAAGTCTTAAAGGCATTAAATGCATCATCTTTATGCTTTAAGAGATATACATGAGTGTATCTAGAGGAATCGTCTATGAATGTAATAAAGTATCTATTCCCTCCACGTGTCAACATGCCATTAAATTCGCACAAATCTGAGTGCACAAGATCAAGTAATTTCGTTTTCCTTTCAACACTTTTGAAAGACTTCTTAATCATTTTTGATTCAACACATAATTCACATTTTTTGAAATCCTTTATATTACATGAAATTAGTCCAGATTTAATTAGTCTCTTCATAGAACTAATACCACAATGTGCTAATCTATTATGCCATAAAGAAACGGAATCAAGCATGTAAGCGGAATTAGAAATTTCATTAATAATATTATCATTAGTACATAGTTTGATCATTCCCTTTGCGGAATATCCTTTTCCAATGAATACACCATTACGGGTCAAAATAAGTTTGCCCGATTCATATACAGATTTAATACCCGGTTTTCCCAATAAATCCCCACTAACAAGATTCCTATTCATGTCTGGAACATGAAGCACATTTACAAGTGTAACTTTCTTTCCAGAAGTGAAGTTAAGTTCGACCGAACCGGTTCCAACAACTTTAGAGCGGACTTCATTTCCCATTTGTACCTCTTGTCCATCAATTGCTTCAGAATAGGTTTTGAATGCAGCCTTGTCATAAGTAACATGCACCGTAGCACAAGTGTCATACCACCAACCTTGAACTTTTCCTTTGATTGCCATAATTTCGCTCACTGTAGCAATTATGTCATCATCTGATCGAATTGCATTGATCTCATTTTTTGCTTTATTTTGTCTGCAATCTCGAGCATAGTGTCCAGGTTTACCGCATACGAAACATCCGTTCTTTGGACCTTTATGACCGCCAGAGTTCTTGAACTTGTTATGTTCTTTCTTTGGTCCAAGATGACTCTTCATGCCATCATGTCTCTTCTTTCTCTTGTTGGTCACAACGTTTGTTTTGAAATGAGTAGGGGGTTCTGATTTCTCCCTCTCCTTCGATTCCTCCTCGATTCGAAGATGTTTCTGAATTTTCTCCAAGGAGAAGTCCTCGGAACTGTGCAACAATTTCTTTCGGTAGCCTTTCCATGAAGGTGGTAATTTTGCAATAATTGCACCGACTTGGAAGGTCTCAGGGATGTCTATTTTTACTGCCTTTATTTTATTGACCAGAACTTGCAATTCATGCACTTGGGGAAGAATGGGCTTAGAATCTAAGAATTTAAAATCGAAATATTTAGATATTAAGAACTTCTTCGTACCTTCCTCTTCAGCCTTGAACTTGAATTCTAGTGTCTTCCATATTTCTGTTGCCGATGGATTGTCTGTGTAGAGGTCGTAGAGACGATCATATAAAGTATTCAGAATGTGTCCACGGCAAAGCAGTTCGTCCTCCTTGCGTTTCTTGCGCTCCTTCTTGAGTTCTTCCGAATCATTTTCTGTTGGTTCAGGTATTGGTTGTAGGTCGGGATCAAGAACATAGTGAACCTTCAGGGCAGTTAATAGGAATGTCATCTTGTCTTGCCATCTTGTGTAATTTGTTCCATCAAATCGATCTAACTTGACAAGATCCTGGTTCATCACTTTGATGCTTGAAACAGCAGCGTCTGAAGCCATTATGTTACTAATACTTTTAAGATTGTTAGAAAATTCGGTAAAATTAAATGGATCCAGGACTGAATCGTGATTGAGAATCACTTTCCTTAAAAGTATTTCAAGCACTCTTTTATTATGTCTTAGAGTTGGAAAATGCAAGAACACTCAGGATAATATCAGCCTTAATTTCGAGTCTGCACAAGACAAGTGAAGAACCCGAAATGCAAGGAAGGTTTTTCTGGAATTTGGAAGAGAAATACGTTTTTAGTTCTTGTGTTATTTTTCTGAATAGAATCATATATTTATAGGAGATATGGATGTTGTTTCAAAAGTTTGCAACCTTTGATGAAACAACACCATTTCACCATAAAACACAATGTTTCATATATGACACTATTTCATGAAAAGATATGAAAATTGAATTCAAAATTCAAACAAAACAATAACTAAATTAACTCTTTTGTCACACTATTAAGTCACACTTTCTATGTGGGACTTAAAACAAAGCATTAAATACTATTTAACTCTTTTGTCATTTTGGAACTAATATTGTAAAACAATTTTCAACATCCATGGCGATATTAACCAAATCAGAGCTGAAAGATTATCAACACGGAAGAGAGATTTCATGTTAGACTTAAAAATCTTTGAGATTCATTTATGTGAAATAGATTGATGCAGAGCTGGAAAGTAAAGAAGATGATAACATTCATGTATTAATCATACAATGGGCGATGGTATATGTATATATTCAGATGAAAAACTAATCTAACTAACTGTTACAGTTAGAGTTAACTTCTAACTTCTAACTGTAACTACTCAATCTACAAGCTAATGGATAACTATGTTAGTTAACTATAACAGAAAATGATTAGCCAATCAAAATACACCAATATTAACTCAAAAGATATACATCTCTAACAAACTCCAATAAACTTAAAAATAATTAAACATTTAAATTTTAAACACTCATTTAAATATTATTCCGTCCTGCATTGATTCTAAAAATAAGAAAAACAGTATACCATAATTTTTTCTCAATTCATCTTTCGAAAAAAGTCTCTAGTATTTATTCATCATTTTAGTCCCCAATGATTTAACAAATGTGTCTCATTAGCCAACATATAAACATTAAACTTAGGGACGGAGATTGCATTTTCCATTCCCATCACAAACTGAACACTCATTTGAATCTTCACCAACAGACTTCAAACAAGAATTGACCCTATCATTCACAACATCCTACAACACAAAAACAACATATTTTTAAGGTCAAAATAACATTGTCACAAAATTTATGTCAATAGATAATCTAAAATAATTCAATTCAAACAAACTTTAAGACTTTAAAAATAAGTCAGTTAATATTAAAAATAAAATAAATTGTTAAGAGACTTCATACAATAAATAGTTGATCGAGTCCGAGTGGTGGAGTAATGATGTAAGACACACCGGGGTGTTGTTTTGCAGCTTCTGCACTCAAAGAAGGAATAGTCTGCACATAATGTTGCGTAATCACGACCATTCATAAATGTTTATTTAAAATTTATTTCGATTAAAGTCAAATAATTTTAATGATCTAATTATTAATGGACAATGTATCCAAATATTTTTCGAAAATATACCTCACTAAAATCCTTCCCAAAAGAGAGGATAAATGGATTGATAATAACGCGACGCGCACCTTGTTGAACACATGATTGAAAAGCATCTCCAATAGTCGGTTTTGCAGATACCTGAAAATTCATAAATATTATGAAACTAAAGTATTTATTTATCTACCATCCTTCAAATTTCATGTTCATTTAAACTTTTACCAGATGAGCAGGCTCCACAATCTTGTATCCAGTTTTGTTTCTAAACATCTTCACAAATTCATCTGAAATTCAAAAACAAGACAACAATTTAAATACCAAAATTGAAGCAATCTCAATAATTTATCAAACTAATCTTACTTAGCATGGTACTGGCTTCACTGAAAGTTGATCCATGATCCACAATTATCACTCCATCAATAGGACCAATTTCACTTGCAGAAAAATTAATACAGAAAAATAAAAGCACCAAAATAAAAAGAGAAGAGGAAGACATCTTCACAGTTGAAAAAGTTTTATGAAAATATCTTTAAATCGACAAATCTCAAAGATAATGGCTTTTTAAATACTACTACTACCTACTTAAATGCTACGTACAGAGTAGTTAAAATATATTAATTTAAAAATACACATTTTATTATAGTCTTTCTTTTTAAAGAAAAAAAATAAAATTACAATTAATGTAATTATTCCAAATTTGAATTTCCTTTCACATATTTACACATAAGCTGTATATTATTAAATCATGAGTTTTTAATATTATAAATAATATTTTTCTATTATTTTAATTATCATCTATAGAATATTTTGTCATTTATTGTATTATTATACTACTTCTTATTTTATATAAAGATACTTATCTGTATTATGCTATTATGTTATATAATTAAGATAGCATTCTCGTCGGTCCGCTTGTAAGGTAATTTGTTGGTTAAATGTATGTATCTCAACCTCAGACAAATTATTAAGTATTAATTAATATTGCATTAAAAAGAAAATTTATGAATTACTATACAAATTATCATTTATTTATATAAGAAAAATATATTAAAATAAATAAAATAGATAGAGTAATAAATAGTACATGGTAGGATATTTTAAATTTCTTTTAAAAAATTGTAGAAAAAGTAAAGAAAATTGATTTAATATTATTAATTTATACTATATAGATAACTCAGTCTTATACACTTACAATAAGTGATAGCTGAATCATGTCAATCCTAGACTACTTTAGAGGATTATACTAATAACAAAAAAAATAGTTTTGTGATCATAAAATAAGCATACAAGTTCCAACTTAAAGACAAATTGTATCCACTTGATAGTCTATAACTTTCATCTTCAAGTTTTCATCTTCAAATCTCTCTTACTAGCTTTAAATCTCCAGCTACAAGAAATTAACAAGATGAATAATAATATAATTCAACATATATCATATCACTCCTAAAAATATTAACAATTTTAGTGAAAATTGATTAATACAATTTGCTAACCCTTAGACTTCCAAGGCTTATTCCAACCCTTGTACTTTCAAAAGCTTAAAATTTCATGATTGTCATGTCTTGATACAATAATTTATACTAATGACTATTCATGGCATTTTGCCAAAAAAATGTAAGAAAAATTATAACTAAATTGTGTTTATTCTTCAATGTTATTTGTAATAAAATTATTAATTCAGAAAATTTAGATGATTTGGAACGCGAAGCTGCAATTATCTTGTGTTAATTGGAGATGTATTTCTTGTGATACTCTAAAATAAAATAAAACATTTTTATAAGGCATGATTTGCTGAATATTCATTTCATATAATTAAACATGGCATCTCATTAACTCAAATAACATAAACATTCTTATATATGCGTATTTTGTGAAAACATAAATCGAACATAATAATTTGAAAAACATGAATCCCGACCCGATGTCATAATACTAGAGCCTTATTACGAACCAAATATACTAGCTTACTTAAGAGTTCAACATACATAAACATAAAGAAATAAATAATGAAGTGGTCTTCTACATCATCCTTAGTAAAAGTACCGCACTATGACTATTCCTCAGTCTCAACCTAGGGATATCTTGGACATGATTCATATCATAGAAACATAGAAACAAAAGGGTGAGAATACATTATACAAAATATATAATGTATTTGAAAAAAAAGAAACAGTAAAAAAAAGAAGATTGTTGTTGTTTAGGGGAAAAAGACAATCACTGATATATAATATTCATTTTGAAAATTTATTTTACTCTTATAATATTATAGCAATTTGAAGGACCTTCATACAGTAGGAAATATCTTAGGGGAGGTGTAATGTAACTTACTCTTCATGAGGTACAAAAAGATAAAGAAGAATTGGGTTTAGATTGTTCATGGTTCTGGATCAAAGGCTCATGATATCATTTGTTATATCATGAGGAAGAGCATAAAAAACAACACATAAGTGAGAGAGAGAGACACCACATATTCACCCAAAACCTTAAGATTATAGTTGGATGAATTCTCTCACTTATAAATGCTCAACTCTCCATATTTCTAACTAATGTGAGTTTATTACTCACACTACTCACATTTACTACATTTTCAACAGATACAACATTATCTATCCTTACTTGGAGTTGTCCTCTGCATCTACCAAGTCTGACCCATTCGTGTCATACTCACTAGGATCCCTAGTCGTTTCTTTTGGGGAGTTGATTAATATCCTTTCTAGCTACTCAGTGAGAGAGGCCATATTGATCTCCATTGCCTTAGCTTGGTATTTCACTCTTTGGTTGTATTGCAAGGGTTGTGTATCCTCCAGACTGGTCGACGTATATTATTATCTTCTCATTGTGGTTTTTGTGATACTTTAATTTGAGGTGGAATGGAGAGGCCACTATGTTCCATATTATCGCAAAGAGTCTACCTAGAAGGCAATTGTATACACTCTTATAGGGAGTTACCGAGAATTGCAGGCCAACCGTCTCGATATCCCTCCTTTATTCAAAGTGACCATCAACTCCACATGCCCCCGTGAACGAGTTATTGTGTCTTCGTAAGCATGTAGTTCAGATGCCTTGTATGGTCACAACTTCTCTTTTTTCATTCCAAACTTCTCAAAAAGTTTCACGTTCACAATGTTGCCTGAGCTTCCCCTGTTGATGAGGATTTAGATATATCAAAATTGGACATTGCATGTTATCACCATGGAAAGATTTTTTTGGGATTCCACCTACCTTTTCACTATCATGGAACCCGAGAATTGACCTTTCTGATTTCCCGTTAGGGGTTATTCCACCATCTTTGTTGACTACTATTAATTCAACAATCCTCCTCTTCATGGTCCCTTTTGAGGAGTTTTTTACTCTAGGGATACCCCTAGTAATAAAAGTATTGTCATTTCCTCATTCACTCATTTTTTTCTTTGTTGATATTGTCCTTCTTCCCTTAGATATGCTCACAACTTCGATAGTTTTATTAGGGAAATCCTTATCCAATCGAGAAAACAATTTCTTCTTTGGAGACTTATCACATCTTCTAAGACCTTTGTTCTCGTCTCACTCGCCTCTTGTACCTCTGTATCAAGTGTACCCATTGAGCCTCCTCCCTTTTTTTTATTAGCTCTTCAATTACATCCTTTAGGATTAACAACAATACTTCTATTTATCTTTCATGGTTGACTCCCTAAGTTCCTAATTACAGCTTCTTTGAACTCAATGTTCATGCATCTCACCAATTTTTCTCCCTTGACGTGTTTAAAGGAGTGTACGTAGAAAATACGCATTGAGGTCCTCGCTCTCCGTCATCTCTACACCAGCCATTGTCCTTTTCTATAGTCGACTATATCCAGAGTTTCTTGCTCCATATGTCTTCTCATCAACTAGTAACATTCTGACTTCTGACAATTTTTTTTTCACTTGAAATTTTAAAATAAACTTTTATATAATTTTAGGATTATCATTTTATATAGATATAAATTAGAAAAGATATGATGAGAAACTCTTCACTTATCACCGAAGTTGCAAATGCTACTATTGAATATTTTTTATATTTAAGAATAAAATACTAGGATACAATATGGAAAACAATTTTTTTATTCAAATGATTTAATATAAATATAAGTTACATCTTACCTAACATTTTATTTTCTTAGTGTCTTATAATAAATATCACAATGTCAAAAGATAAAATAAAAAACAAAACTAAGCACATATCACAAGTTGCAACTCTAGTTGTTGTCAAACCAAAACTGTTTCTGAAGATTGTCAACTATCTTATTGTCAACTTGAAAAGCCTTTGTAAGAACTTCTGATGAAATTTCTGGATTAGAACCAAATACAGCATTAGCAATTGTGATAACTCCTGGATTCTGACTGCTAAGTCCACCAATGGCAACTGCATTTCCATATCCCACATTCAACTGGAAGTGAATGAGACCAATAGGAAACACAAACACATCTCCTTTGTTAAGTACTTTAGTGATGAGACGATTTTGTGGGTTAGAAGTAACAAAACCAACGTAGAGAGTACCCTCCAAAACTATAAGAATCTCAGTACCTCTTGGATGAGTATGTGGAGGATTTAGTCCCCTAGGTGCAAAGTCAATGCGAGCAAGAGAAATACCAAGAGTGTTTAATCCTAATATCTCATTAACAGTAACTGGTGTCACTTTTGAACCAAGTGAATTCGACGTGTTTCCTTCTTTCACTGAGAAAAAGAAATCATTTGCAGTAGCGAGTTTTGGATCTTTGCAGAATTTTCCATTAACAAACACTGCAAATCAAATATGAGTGATTAAATTGATTTACTGTAATAAAATGTTTATTGTTGATGAACAGAAAAAACATTATTATATATACATACCACCATTCTTTGTGTCATTGATTGCTACACAAAAATCTTGTAGAGGGCTGGGATCAAATGCTAAGGCACAAGATGCTAAGGCCAAGAAGGCTGTTAAAAACAAGTAACTACTCTTCATATTGCTCTCTTTGTTTGTGTATATTTGCTTCTGTATGTTTATGAATGATGAGATTTTGGAGACATAGGAAGAGACTATTTATAACAAGTTTAGACATTGAAGTATTCCATATATTTACTTATAAAATACATTTAAAGACCAAGTAAAAATAAGCCTTTTTTAATTAGTAAGATATATGTTCAATTAATCTTTAACTACTACATGCTACTTATTCTTCTAAAGAATAACTTTTCACACGCGCTACAGAGATGATTAACTGAATATAAGAGGTTTTTGTCCATGACGATGATCTAACAAGTTGAAATTGTATTACAGAGTTAGTATTTGCAGATTATATTTTTAATATTAATCCTATGAAATATATATATATATATATATATATATATATATATATATATATATATATATATATATATATATATATATATATATATATATATATTAAATTATTTATTTATTTATTTATGTTCGAAAACCATGTGTAGTGAATTTGTGGAATGAGGTGTTGGAGGTGGAGCAAATTTATTTAATGTTTTTACTTCAACATCCAAGTTATTTACGGAGTGAAGAATAATATGAGATTGAGAATGAATTGAATACATGAATATCCAAGTCAAAAACTTATCTTCAGGCGGCAGGCATATTGTGGTGGTTGGTTCAGAACCGCCCTCATAATGCCCTAATTGCGGCGAGTGTGTCTGAACCGCCCCATGAGACACAAATTGAGGCAGCTGCGGGTCACTGCCGTAGTAAAGTAGATAACTTTGACGGTTACCAAAATATTTGAAGCAGGTGTCTAAATATATTTGTTAACTGCTTCAGTTTAAAAATTATCGTGACACTTACGTCATCAAAATTGAATTTGTGTTTAGTAGAAAATATTAATTGTGTTTGTTTAAAATTTTATCACGACGATTTATTAACGACAACATTTAAATCATTTATTTGTGACAGATAATTATAAAAATTAAAAAATAACACCTAAAGCATAATTTTTTTAAAGAAAAAAAAATAGCTAAGAAACCTACTGATGGTACTCCGAAGGCCCGAGGCAAGACATAGAAAAATGAAATAAGGGCCTAAAAAGAAGAAGAAAAGAAAAGAAAAAGGACAGAAAAATAATAGGCAACTAGGAAGAGCAGCAAGTTTAAGACCTAACTGTTATTTCTTCCCCATCTCTATTGTATTTGTGGCTGACGAGTCATGGCGTGTCACAACTAACTAGATGACAGCGAGGACCTTGTATGTTTGATGGCGTGGCAACTTCCTATATGACTGCAATTTACCTTTCATCTAATCAATCTAATCATATATCTCGTAGCTTAATTTTTATATTTCTGTCATTTCAATTTTAGTTTAAATTAATGAAATATTTACGTTTTGTGTTGCTGTTTTGTTGTTGTTTGTGTTAAAAAATTATAATAAATCAAAAAGAAAAAAATAACTAACTTCAACCATAAAATAGCAGTATCTATAATAAGTAGAGATATTCTAATCGGACTACTCACAATGTTGGAAGCAAGGTCTTGATGATAAAAATCAATGCACCAGAATGTGACTTTCTGATAACCCATGTCACACCAGAAGTAGTCAGGAAAGTAGATAGACTTTTAAGAAGTTTAAGTTGTTTTAAAATATGGATAAAGACTCATTGTAGGATTTAGTTTAGGGGAGGAAAATACTACTACTTAAGGCTAGCATAAGGATACATTGCATTTACAATTAAACACACAAATGTGTGGAAAAAGAAGAAATAAAGTTCATAGGCTAGAAACTGGATGAACAAGTTCATGTGTCAGAATTTGGAGGAACATGTAGATGTCTTCACTCTTATGTAACATGTTAGACTCATTACAAGTGAGATCCTTCAAGATGAAAAGGTGGGGGATCTAGCAAAACTTATCAAAATAATAATAAATAATGCAAGTGGAAGCCTCAAGTTCAAAGTGAGCTGAAAGCCAAGAGCAAGATAGTTAACCCCCATTTTGAAACTGAAAAAAATGAATTATTGGACAATAGGATAACATAATCAAACTAGGATCTAGGTTGGCTATCTTAACTGAAGAGTTCTGGTATGACACATGGCTTTAGAAAGCATGCATACAATCACTAACATGACTAATTTGTAAAAAAACTGAGTTGTGCCAATTTTTGGATGTGATCCCCTTAGATAGATTTTGAGTTGTATATGAAATGAGCAGCTAGATTAAGGGGCAGAGGGAAGTTAAATTTTTATTTTCTGATATTAATTGTCGCATCACTTGAGGACAAGTAATAATTCACTTTTTGGGACGTAATAACCCGTATTTTGTGAGTTATTATAGATCTTAGCATATGGATTTATCTTTTTAATTTTGTAATTTTCCAATTTAATTTACTGCATTTTGGTGTTTTTAAGTTGATTATAAAGAGCACAAGAAGTGCTATCTTTTGTGAGTTTTATGTGCTTGTTGCTTACATAGAGATGACTTATGATGGGTCCTAACACGACAGTACTGGAACAGTAAGTTAACCTCAACTTTGAGAAGAGAGCTGGACGAAATAGAGGGTGCAATGCAAGTTACAAATAGTAGACGTTCATGGTTTTATAGCTTACGTCGCGCCGGATAGTAGGATGTAGTGCATTTGAATCAAATGGCAAAGAAAAAATATCAAGGCACAATAGTACATCCATTACAACGCCTAGCTTGTCTTCCTGCTACAAAGGACTGCTGCAAGACATCGTCGCCTGCATTCATGTGCCACTAAGCCTACCACAAGACATGTTCTCTCCCACATGTTGATTGTACATGGCTCTATAATAATACGAATATGAAGAATTTAAGTTATTTTTCACTCCCTGTGGGTTTGATATCCTTACTATTCTATCACTTGCTACTTTAAAATAACATGTATACTTGCATGTGACACCACACGTTTTCAAACAACACTTGTTGAAGAAGAAAAGTTAACTGGTCAGAGTTGGCAGATTATGGTAGACGCTTTAGGCCCAAGGCCGATGCGCTTAAGAATGCCTCAGAATTTTTCCTATAACTAGTAATCTTCTGTCCAGTGCAAAGGGAGTTTCAGTGTAGTACATAATTGGAATAAATTCACTTTGATCAACAACAGTAGAATAAGATAGTAGCTCATTTGATTGCGACGACCATATCATTTTCGTTCTTTTAGGGGTTTTATCGATATTTTCCCTTTCCCTCTTTGGGAATAAATAAAGTTCGGTGGCGACTTTGTTAAGTACATCCAGCGAGCGTGCGATTATGCCTCGTGAGCATCCCGTTCTCATTTTTTTCGAGGTAGGACAATACTTACACGTGGTTCTATGAACTTTGGATTTTTACCAACTAAATAATGTTTCACAAAATTGTACCCCTTCATAGCTCTACATGTCGGTGAAAATTAAAAATGAATAGAAACTATTCAAAACTAAAGGTAAAACTTGAGTATTACAAGTAATACCACTTACCCGCTCAAAATATTTTACATATATTTATCAGGTTTATAGTGTAACGAGCATAATATAACTACAACATTTTATTTCAGATATCAAATAATTAATTATCAATGGTTCCTACATAAACACTCAGAGTAATTAATAATGTATATAAAATTGATTTATAAATGAAAACACAAATTAAAGCATATATTTAATTATGGATAAACGGTGCCATGTAACATTCTTTATTCTCACTAACCAACTTATTTTGTATGTACATCTCGATAGTGTTTGTTTCATTACTTTTAATGTTTTTTCTTCAATACCCAAGTCAGTTATTGAGTAAAGAGTAGTATGAGATTGAGAGTGAATTGAATACATGAACACCCAAGTCAAAAAAAATTCTTCAGGAGGCATACATATTGTGGTGGTTGGTTCAGAACCGCCCTAATAATGCCCTAACTGTGACGAGTGTGTCTGAACCGCCCCATGAGACACTAACTGTGGCAGCTGCGGGGCACCGCCGTAGTAAACTATATAACTGCGAAAATTACTAAAATATTTGAAGCAGAAGTCTAAATATATTGTTAATTGCTTCAGTTTAAAAATTATCGTGACAGTTACATCTTCAAAATTGAATTTGTGTCATGTAGAAAATATTAATTACGTCTGTTTAAAAGTTTATCACGACGATTTATTAACGACAGCAGTTAAATCATTTATTTGCGACATATAATTATAAAAATTAAAAAATAGAACCTAAAGCATAATATTTTTAAAGAAAAAAGAAATCTAAGAAACCCATCGATGATGAACCGAAGGCTCGAGGAAAGGAATAGGAAAATGAAATAAGGGCCTAGAAAGAAGAAAAAGATAAGAAAAGAAAAAGGACAGAAAAATAATAGGCAACTAGGACGAGCAACAAGCTTAAGGCCTAACTGTTATATCTTCTTCAACTCTGTTGTATTTATGGATGACGAGTCATGGTGTGTCACAACTCACTAGATGACAGTGAAGACCTTGTCCTTACTTTATGTTTGGAGGCGTGACAACTTCCAATATGACTGCAGTTTACCTTTCATCTAATTAATCTAATCATATATCTCGTAGCTTAATTTTTATGTTTTTGTCATTTCAATTTTAGTTTAAATTAATGAAATATTTATGTTTTGTGTTGTTGTTCTGTTCATGTGTTTTGTTGTTGTTTGTGTTAAAAATTATAATAAAAAAAAACTAACTTCATCCATAAAATAACATTATTTATAATAACTAGAGAGATTCTAATCGGACTATTGACAATGTTGGAAGCAAGGTCTTAATGTTAAAAATCAATGCACCCGAATGTGACTTTCTGATAACCCATGTCACGCCATAAGTAGTCAGGATAGTAGACAGACTTTTAAGAAGTTTGGATTGTTTTAAAATACGGAATAAGACTCACTGTAGGATTTAGTTTAAGGGAGGAAAATACTACTACTTAAGGCTAGCATAAGGATACACTGCATTTACAGTTAAACACACAAATGTGTGGGGGGAAAGAAGAAATAAAGTTCATGTTCCAGAAACCGGAGGAACAAGTGGATGTCTTCACTCTGAGTAAAAGGTTAGACTCATTACAAGTGAGATCCCTCTAGGTGAAAAGGTGGGGTATGTAGAAAAACTTATCAAACATAATAATAAGTAATGCAAGTGGAAGCCTCGAGTTCAAAATGAGCTTAAAGTTAAGAGCAAGATAGTTAAGCCCCATTTTGAAACTGAAAAAAAATGAATTCTTGGACCATAGGATAATATAATCAAACTAGGATCTAGGCTAGCTATCTTAAGTGGAGAGTTCTGGTATGACACGCAACTTCAGGAATCATGCATACAAGCATTAACATGACTAATTTGTAAAAAGACTGAGTTGTGTCAATTTTTGGATGTGATCCCCTTAGATAGATTCTGAGTTGTATATGAAATGAGATGCTAGATTAAGGGACGGAGGTAAGTAAAAATTTTATTTTCTGATATTAACTGTCGCATCACTTGAGGATAGGTAATGATTCAATTTTGGGGTTATGATAACTCATATTTTGTGAGTTATTATAGGCCTTAACATTTGGATTTATCTTTTTAATTTTGTAATTTTCCAATTTAATTTACTATATTTTGGTGTTTTTGAGTAGATTATAAAGAGCACAAGAAATGCTCTCTTTTGTGAGTTTTATATGCTTGTTGCTTATGTAGAGATAACTTATGATGGGTCTTGGCACGACAATACTAGAACAGTAAGTTAACCTCAACTTTGAGAATAAAACTGGAGGAAATAGAGGGTGCAATGCAAGTTACAAAGAGTAGACATTCATGGTTTTATGGCTTATGTGGCACCAGATAACATGATGAAGTGCATTTGGATCAAATGGCAAAGAGATAATATCAAGGCGCAAGAGGATAAAAATCTGCACAATAGTACATCTATTATAACTTCCACCTTATATCTCTTCTTCAAAGGACTGCTGCAAGATATCGCCGCCTGCATTCCCGTGCCACTAAGCTTACCATAAGATACATTCTCTCCCACATGCTTATTGTACATGGCTCTATAATAATACAAATATGAAGAATTAGAGGGAAACATACTGATTCTTTTGGGCCAGAAATCACGAATATCCAAAAGCCCAGAAACCACAAAAACTCTAGATGGAAGTGGTTATAAAAGGACCTATTGGAAGAAATGAGCTTCTTTGAATGATCAACTTATAAAATTATACAACCTTGTTGTTGTGAAACATCAAGCAACAAGTGGATTTCATGATTAAAGTGATTTAAAATAGTAGGACAAAGATATTCACTAGAATGGCTACTTTAGATATAAAAAGCTACAATAATAAAGGCCATTCAGAATGAAACCTGACATGCATTAAAGTTATAAACGGGGCTTAGAGATTTGTCCTTTTACTTTACTGTATATGTTTTTGATGTTGTAGAAATACACCACAAGATCACTTTCTGACCTCTTCTGACACGACATAACACATCATGTACACACAATAGACAAGTTATATTAACGAATCATTGCCCAATATACTCTCTGTAATATCCCATATTCCCTTAAATGCTCAATTAGTTGTCAGTTGAGACCTATTGAATTCCTATGTATTATATCTTTGGTTAGTTATAACAATTGGAGCTCCTTTGTGCTCTAAGTGTTGTCAATTGGAACCAATAGAGTAACCAATGAACTCTGAAGGGATTAATTATTAATAAAGAGACAGACCAATATTAATAAGTACAAGAGAGGACATTTTGGTAACATTAATAATTGGTCAATTGGTGCTGGAAGATAAAATATCAATTGGGATATTTTGGTTACTACTTAATATTATATATATTATATATGTAGTATGTGTGGTAGAAAAGAGAAGAAGAAAAGAAGGTATATCAGAAAAGAAGAAAATGATAAGAAGTAGTAGGAAGAGATAAGAAGAAGGAGAGAGTTATCAGAAAAGGGAAAAGAAGAGAAAGAGAAAGAAAGAAGAAAAGAGAAAGAAGAGGAGAAGAGGAAGGAACCATCATCATCATCAACTTCATCTTCTTCTTCATCTTCTTCTTCATCTTCTTCTTCTTCTTCTTCTTCTTCTTCTTCTTCTTCTTCTTCATCTTCTTCTTCTTCTTCTTCTTCTTCTTCTTCTTCTTCTTCTTCTTCTTCTTCTTCTTCTTCTTCTTCTTCTTCTTCTTCTTCTTCTTCTTATGTGATATATGTATGAGAATACGGTATTCATTCGTACGACGCTTATGTGAGGTCGTGGACGAATTGTTGCCATGTTTAAGAATGAGACGCATTGTATGGAACATGCCATGTTATTATTTGTGTATCATGGTGAATGAAGTCACCTATGATTATGGAACATGCCATGTTATTATTTGTGTATTATGGTGAATGAAGTCACCTGTGATTTATGAATTTGTTATGGTTCGTGGAACCAATTATTTGTGGAACCGATCATGTATTCAGAATGTGTGTTTTTCTGTGGTGGTACACATCTCTATTGGTATGCTTAGATGAGTAAGCATTGGGATGTGGGACCAATGATTCGAGCCTCAATTGGGTTTGAGCCCCAACCATGGCGGACATGGGGGAAAGGTGGACACCTATGTGGGTTAGAGTCCCATACGGTGAAAGATACCCTAGGTGGGTTAGAGTCCCGTACGAGTGATGGTTCTTAAAAGTGGGTTTAAGTCCCATAGGGGAACCGGATATCCACCGCGAAAGTCGAATCATACGGACATGCGTGAACCAAGCCTTGGCCTAGACGTAGGTCCGGTTGGGGATCGATGTTGCGTGAATCTGAATAATGATCGTGGTTGAGTTATGAGAACTCAGATGCATGTTGCCATACAATTGCGAGATAGTTTCCCCATCGCTCAAGTCTTCTTTTCCTTGTTGACTTGAGTTGGATATGAGTTGAATATTGATTAGAACCCTGTAGAGCCGAGTGGACCCATAGGATAGGAGAACTCACTGAGATTATTATCTCATCCCATTATTGTTGTTATTTTTCAGGTATTCTTTACAGGTTGAATCTAAGAGAAACTGTTATGGATGTTTCAAGGGTTGCTGTTCATTATGATCTTCCGCTGTGGAGTGGTGTGCAATGAAGATGTTGTACATAGTTCTTAGATTTTTATTGTTTTGGCATTATTGTATAACATGTTCCATTGATGTTTTAGTTTGGACATGTATATATATTGATGCCATTAGGCACTTATGTTGTGACAGTACCAAGATTTAACACTTGTATGATATTATTCTAGATATATATTATACGGGTTGTTACAGTTGGTATCAGAGCAGGTCGATTCTCGACCTAGCCTTGAAACATCATAAGTAAATCTATTCCTGCCTCATATGTGTGTTTAGCCGACATGATTCTTAATATCACTATATGTAGTATTGGGCCTGATCAACCTAATGCTATGTGCATGGTAGGAAGGATCATGGTTGAGCGACCACGAGGACTCCGAAGTGTGGGTGGAACTTGTGCTTTGAGTGTAGGCTCAAGCCAAGAGTTAGAAAGTAAGGAGAACTAGATGGCCCAGTTGAAGTTTCAGAGGCGTTGTGATTTGGGTATTATGCAATTGAAGAGTAGTGTATCGTTCAAGCGATTCTGCGGTGTTAACAGAGTTGAGAAGTTGAGGATCTCTATTGGATGAATTGTCAGAGCTTTGAGAAAGGTGTGGATTGTTAGTGGAGTAAGATATACTCACTAATATGGAATAGTATTGTGAATATTCTGTATGGTAAAGTAGAAAGGATAGTTATGTTACGCATATGTCATAAGGTTTGGAAGTGAGGTAGTGTATTAGTGTTTCAGTTTCTAAGGCCACTAAAGGTATGGAATCTAGTTTATTCATGATAATGTCTTCCGAATTAGGTTATGTTCCTAACAAAGTGTTCTAAAATTAAAGTTTGACTGCTTTATTTGTGAATCATTATCCTTCATAGTCAAGATATTTATTACATCTATTAATAATTAATGATGATTAATGATTACTATTTCTCATTTTTTATTACATGATTTTAAATTTTATGTCACTTGAGTAAAATATACATTTATCTGACATAAAATGTTTAAATGAATATACCTTGAGGACGACATGATAATGCAACATTTTCTCTAGCATCCATGTTAACATATGATATTACTGCATCCTCCAAAGCTTCATCAACATCTATATCATCTGATACAAAAATAATAATTAATATATATACATGTGTAAATATTACTACTCGTATACTTAGAACAATATTCGTTATACCTATATCAGATTGACCCATGTTGTTTCATTGATTAGGTGATGTGCAATTAAGACCTGCGGGTTTAAATACATAAAATGAGATATGACGAAAACGAATAAAATTATACAATGTATTATATAATGTATATAATGATCATCACCAACCAAGTGCAACATCATTAACATGTGTAATTCTACTTGGGTCAGCTTCATTGTCACTAGTTCCTTGAAAGTGTGATCTTGGAAAAATCATGTTTGTAAAATTTTGAAATGGAATTCTCGACTGATTGTTTATAGGGCGAGATGTTTGAGCTTGTTTATCTTGCTCCTTCCACCGCCTATAATTTTCACGTCGTCTCGACAAATGATTTTCTCTCTGCTCGTTGCTCATATTTTGTCTCCTATTCCTTTCATTTTCGACTCTTCTTGATCTTTGTTGTTGATTTGATATTTGACGGGTATTATTTTCAATTTTGTTAATGTAACTGTCAAACATGTATCTAATTCATAAACAATATAAATTCACTAATTATGTTGAAAATAGTAGTAAATATAGATTATAGATATATTGTTATAGATAAAAGAAGATATGTGTGCCTTATTCTACATCATGTATTTATATCCTTCATAAATAGAATATTTTAAATTTTACCAATCTATTTATATCTTCATAAATACCGGTTTACAATATTTCTTTTAGAATGTCTCTCTCAAAGATATGTTCTATACTATTTCAGAAAGAGGAAAGTGACACTCATCTTTTATAAAAACAAATTAATTAAATGTTCTGATTGCACTAAGTATTTAGAGTAATATATAAATTCATGGTAAAACAGTACATGTGCAGAGTGTAATAAGTATCCTGAATGAAATAACTTGAGTATATGAATGAAATAACTTGAGTATATGTTCGGAAGTAAAAAAATACAAATGATATATCTATACCTATTTATAACGGGGATATATCAAAATGGACTGACCTATTTTTTTTTCTTTCATTTTTATCTTTTGCCAACTGTTACAACTTCTATCAAATATTAAAATTAAAAAAAAATCACTTGCTAAATAATAACCACATCATACTGTTAGTGTAACTTGCCCCCCAACGTGACACTTTTCTTTCCTACTGTTACTATTTTAACTTTTAAAAACAAATATTAACTCCAAATTCTCCACACAAAAGAAAATATGAACTTCCAAATAAATATATTTTTTATTTTTAGATAATTTTAAAGAAAATAAACAATGAAATAATTATATTCCATTAAATTAAAAGATCATTTAAATTTTAAATTATTAATGAATCATATAAGTATTGAGAGACAATATATATATTAGATAGTATAATATTTTGATTCGGTCAATTGTTTAAATATATTTATCATTGTTTTTTGCATATAAATTTTTATCTGATTGTAATCTATACCTATATAAATGTTTGGGCTAGCTATTTTTATTCCATTATTACCCTTGAAAAACATACATTTAAAGGGCCAATTAAAAAATAAAATTGCCAGAATAATAAATTATTAAAATATAACTGATAATTGTTAAATAAATTGTTAAATAAAAAATTCCCACAAATATATAGTGAAAAAACATACCTGTTTATGCTCTTCCATTATTACTCTGGGATAACTTCCCATCTTCCATAGTGAGAAATTGTAAACTGCTTCATTTTGTCTCCATTATCTACTTATTTTTTATTTTTCAAATTTTACCTTTCATATGTACAATCACTATCATACATTAAATAACTTCCAAGAATTTATATTTTGTTTTTGGAAACAAACTCATGATCACAAAAACTATCATTTCACTATCTTACTAAACATATCAGTTTGTGAAATTGTCGAAGAAGACGGAAATGACTACAATATAAAGAAAAGACATACAATGGGTACTGAAGTAATTAATTGTATAGTGAAGATTAAAAAACTTTTATTTAATTTGACATGTTCAGTATTTTTGAGTGTGGACATTTAATATATCTATACCGTAGAAATTGAGTGTTTTAAAGTAAGTTACTCTAGTGTGACTGCTTGTATTTTTTCATTATCCTTTTGCCTTCTTCAATAAGATGGTCGTCCATAGAGTAGTGATAGTTTTTCCAGTTCAATAATTCTTTACTGAATGATGGGTAATTTTATGTTTATTTCTAATAAATATGATCCATTTTATGCTCGACTAATATACTTGCCCATTAGAGTAATGACTAATGTCACTCGATTTGTTTCTTTGTTTAGTTATCTTTTATTAGCTTAGTAACTTTTGTTCAAATATTATCATTTTCTTCGTGTGTTTTTTTCCTTTATGTGACCTTCCATCACAACTTTTGAAAAAATACTAATATGACAAATCTCACACCATAAATTTTCAACCTTCTTTCTTTTTGTTAATGCACTTTTCTTTTCCACTTCCACAGTTGCCTAATGGAGGACTATAAATAAGTGAAAAAAGTTGATTATACAAATGTGAATGAATCCTAACAAAAATTTCAGTGTTGTTTTCGAAACACATAAAACAAAGGAGTCATAGATAGAAGTTAGAATTTCACGTACCTTCAAGAAGTTTCTGGAAAGGTAGTTCAATCGTGAAGGTTGACCGTTTGATGTATCAGCGGTGATGTCGGAAGTTCAACGGTGATGTCGGAAGTTCAGCGGTGCTTTTGGTTGTTGCCGTAACCAGAGGAAATGAAAGAAATAGAAATCGTGAATCTTCGTAGGATCGTTGTTGTTGGTGGTTCACGTGAGAGATGAAGGTTTATGTTATGGTGAAGGGTAAATATGGTTGGTAATTGTTTTTGTAGCACCTAATAATAAGAACATTTATATTGAGAAATTATGGAAATATTTTGGTGATGTCACATAAACTTCCATTTACACTTGGATTTTATGTGTGTAGCCAATGCAGGTTATGATGGAAATATGAATGACAACTTCTCTATCCATTATTTAAAATTAAACTGTCATTTCCTATATGTTGTAACTGCTATTCCGATTTTGTAACAGTTAAGCTAAATTTGATAACATAAATAAAGACGTGAGAAATTATAAAGTGCAATATTTTGTTAAACTGTTTCATAAGTGTAGGATGGTATGAGTGCCACATATTATTATTGAATAAAAAGAATTAAAAAATTTAAGGATAAAATCAGGAGAAAAATAGACCACTCAAAATAGTTGTAACCCCTTTATCTATAGATATAGATATAAATTAGAAAAGATATGATGAGAAACCCTTCACTTATCACAGAAGTTGCAAATGCTACTATTGAATATTTTTTATATTTAAGAATAAAATACTAGGATACAATATGGAAAACAATTTTTTTATTCAAATGATTTAATATAAATATAAGTTACATCTTACCTAACATTTTATTTTCTTAGTGTCTTATAATAAATATCACAATGTCAAAAGATAAAATAAAAAACAAAACTAAGCACATATCACAAGTTGCAACTCTAGTTGTTGTCAAACCAAAACTGTTTCTGAAGATTGTCAACTATCTTATTGTCAACTTGAAAAGCCTTTGTAAGAACTTCTGATGAAATTTCTGGATTAGAACCAAATACAGCATTAGCAATTGTGATAACTCCTGGATTCTGACTGCTAAGTCCACCGATGGCAACCGCATTTCCATATCCCACATTCAACTGGAAGTGAATGAGACCAATAGGAAACACAAATACATCTCCTTTGTTAAGTACTTTTGTGATGAGACGATTTTATGGGTTAGAAGTAACAAAACCAACGTAGAGAGTACCCTCCAAAACTATAAGAATCTCAGTACCTCTTGGATGAGTATGTGGAGGATTTAGTCCCCTAGGTGCAAAGTCAATGCGAGCAAGAGAAATACCAAGAGTGTTTAATCCTAATATCTCATTAACAGTAACCGGTGTCACTTTTGAGCCAAGTGAATTCGACGTGTTTCCTTCTTTCACTGAGAAAAAGAAATCATTTGCAGTGGCCAGTTTTGGATCTTTGCAGAATTTTCCATTAACAAACACTGCAAATCAAATATGAGTCATTCTAATAAAATGTCTATTGTTAATGAGCAGAAAAAACATTATTATATATACATACCACCATTCTTTGTGTCATTGATAGCTACACAAAAATCTTGTAGAGGACTGGGATCGAATGCTAAGGCACAAGATGCTAAGGCCAAGAAGGCTGTAAAAATCAAGTAACTACTCTTCATACTGATGTGTTTGTTTGTGTGTTGTATATTTGCTTCTGTATGTTTATGAATGATGAGATTTTGGAGACATAGGAAGAGACTATTTATAACAAGTTTAGACATTGAAGTATTCCATATATTTACTTATAAAATACATTTAAAGACCAAGTAAAAATAAGCCTTTTTTAATTAGTAAGATATATGTTCAATTAATCTTTAACTACTACATGCTACTTATTCTTCTAATGAATAACTTGTCACACGCGCTACAGAGATGATTAATTGAATATACGAGGTTTTTGTCCATGATGATGATCTAACAAGTTGAAATTGTATTAAAGAGTTAGTATTTAGTATAATTGTGTTTGGTTATAAGGTGATAAAATTTGAGGTTGTTTAAAAGTGAGTTAAAATAAAATGATATTTAAATATTTTAATTCAACAAAAAAGTTGAATAATAAATTTGAATAGTGTCACATCTCGAAAAAAATACGATGTTCACGAAGTGCGTCGCACGCTCGCGGAATGACTAATAGAGTCGCCACTAAAATTTATTTATTTTAAAAGGGAAAGGAAAAATATTGATAAAACCCCTAAAAAGAACGACAATGATATGGTCGTCGCAACCAAATCAGGTTTGGGAGTCGATTACGCAAGTGAAAAGTATTAGCACCCCTCATGTCCGTTGTACTCAATGAGAACCATTTAGTTAGTTTGTGCATAAGTGTTAGCTTTTGAAATGTTTGACTTTCTTCAAGTTATTTAAAAGAGAAAAAGAAAAAGAAAAATGGTCGCAAAAACTTTTTTATTAATGTGCTTGACAAGATTGTGGGTCTTGCTGCTAAGTATCTCCGGGTACGATAGAGAACTCAAGGTTACGTAATTTTGGGTAGAAAATGTTTGTTTGTTGTTCGGTTTTAGCGAAAGCTATTTTGCCACAATCGATGGAAAAACATTGTTTACCCCAAACAATTAGAGGAGTGGGCGTTTGCATCACATTGAATGAATTTCTATATATCAACATTCACGAAAAAACGTCACTTATCTACTCACACATGTGTGAACGAAGCATTGTTTTGCATCGTCTCGAGACGAAACATCTTTTGTTTTTGAAAAGGGCTATCGATCGTGTGGCGGCGAGGAAAGACAAGTTTGATTGATTGGACTGTTTTTGGATTGGAATACGAGTATTTATGACTTGTAAGCTCTTACTACTGAGCCTAATAGTCGGGACTACGACCAAACCTTACACCTAGGTAGTCTTTTTCATCTAATTTTGTTATGAAAGATTTTAATATTTACAATTTTTTTTAGGGGAAGACGAACACTTGTGGCTTGCAAGCTCTTACAACTTGGGCCTAGTATTTGAGACTATGACTGGACCTTACACCAATGTAGTCTCTTTCTTCTAATTTATTGCGAAAGGGAGACATGTTTAAATTTTAAGAAAAGACAATGATTTATGACTTGCAAGCTCTTACAACTTGAGTATAATACTCAGAACTATGAGTGGACCTTACACCCAAGTAGTCTTTTTCTTCCATTATTTGAAAATGGTCAAAGTTGTTTAAGTTAGTCATTTTTGGTTTTGTTTTTGTAAAAAAAAAATGGCTTGATGTTGGGTCAAACATTTTTATTGCGTTGCGAGATAAATTATGAAAATGATTGATGTTGAAATGGAAATGATTTGAAATTTAAATTGAACTAGTAAAGGACATGTGCATTCGCATGGGTCACGCTATGTCTAATTATTTGTGAAGTTGTTAGATTATTTGTATTCTATATTTGAATGTTCAATTACGGAAATACAACGATACATTTATATTATTATGTGAAGGAACTTTTGATATTAAATAAACCAAATAAAACAGAAGAAAAAGTTATATATCCAACTTTTTCAATTTCAATAGCTGTAAAAGGAACTGAAAAATGTCAGTAGATTTAGAAGTATTATCAAGTCAAAGTAACGCATCATCTACTTTCTTAAAAGAGTTTTGATCACACGGGGGTGACAAGTTAAATTAATATGTTGGATGTTTGGTTTGATTGGTTTCGATTGTACGGGGCGAGAAAAATATATGTTTGATGTGTTGAGATATTTTGTTGGATGATGATTATTTGGATAGTCGAGTAAGGCAACTCGTATCCAAATAATCGAGAAGATGAGTCGAAGGCTCAAAACCATCTCCCTTTTCATCCTTAATTATAAAAGGGTTTGATAATAGTTAATGTGTTTCAAATGGATGACGAATACTAAAATGGTCGAGTAAGAGAACTCGTATCCAAGTACTCGGGAAAGGGAATAGAAGACTCTAGACAACTTTCTTTTTCATCTAAGTTGTTATGAAAATAAGTTTATGTATGGTTGATGTTTTTAGATAAACGATAATTACTTGAATAACTGGGTAAGATAACTCATATCCAAATATTTGAGGAGAGAAATCGAAGGCTCTAGACCATTTCCCTTTTCGTTTAAATTAATTACGAAAATGATTTGATTTAATTGGTTTAGAAACTTTAAGAGAAATGACAATTATCTGACTAAGCGAGTAAGGGAGCTCGTATTCAAACAATCGAGGAGGGGAGTTGAAGGCTCAAAACCATCCCTCTTTTTATTTCTAAGTGAAATGGTATTTAATCGTGATTAGGTATTTTGAATTTTTTTGAATAAAAATACTCGATGTTGGGTCGAAGTTTTAAATGTGTGTTTGCGGAGAAATTGAATTATACTTAGTGAGTCAATCATCTAATCGATTAATTAATAATCAAATAGGTCTCATTGTAAGAAAGTCCAAGAGTAAGCTATGTGAGGTTGATGACGATGCTAAAAGCCATCGACTTATAAAGGTATTAAAAATGGGCTCGATATTGAACCGAGCGTTGTGTGATTTTTAAATGGTTTAATATAACAATTAGGGTGAGCAATGAGTGAAGGTCACTACGAAAATATAACTTAAAATATGAGTTATACAAAGCTAGAAATTGCACAAGTGAATTTAATCAAGCACATACAAAATGATAACTCAAACAAATTTTACAAATTAAATTAATGATTAGTTTTAAATTAACAAGTAAACTATTAAAATAATAATTAAATAAATAAATAAATAAAATGCATTATATATATATATATATATATATATATATATATATATATATATATATATATATATATATATAAACAATAGAAATTAAAAGAGATAAACAATAAATAATAAAAACAAATGAAAATGTACTCTCACCTAAGTAGTTGTCGCATCCTGCGAAAAATCAACCGGCGAAGCTCGAAAATAAAACCACACAGAGCCGCCACTAAACGTTATTTATCCCAAGATAGGGAAAGGAAACGCTCAGAGAAACCTGGAAAGACATGGTCTCGCGACCAGAGAGAAAAGGTTCGGGAGTCGGTTACGCGAGGGGAAGGTATTAGCACCCCTCACGTCCTAGGTACTCCTAGGGATCCACGTTCTAAGAAAAGAAAAGGTTGCTAAACATCACACACACACACGGGGAACGCAGGTGGGGTTAAGAGGAACGGGCTCGATAAGGTATCGCACCTTATGCCTACATATCTTGTCTGGAACAAGAATCAGAGCCACTGTAGTTCGGCTTACGCACGCCAAACAACACAAAACAACACAAACAAACAAGGGTGGCAAACATGGAGCCCGACTACCACTTGATGGAATTACGTCGGCATCCGAACCAAAACACACTCAAAAGGGCAAACATGGAGCCCGACAGCCAATCACTGGGCTTACGTCGGCATCCGAACCCAAACATACATAATCAGATAACAAAGCAAACAAACCAACAAATAAATAAAAAGGCGCCCGGAGAGGTCTCGCACGACCTCCTGCCTACATACCTCGTCTGGCACGAGGATCAGGGCGATGTAGTTCCCCTGAAGGGGACTAAATTGCTAACCAGAAACCGGGGAAAGACACACAACTAGGGAGCTGAGACTCGAGCCTAATGTTGTCATGCATCGTTAACCCTAAGTTCGGTTTTCTATCCTACTTGCATAAGCAAACTAACCTAACCAGGAAAGAAGCTAGCACACAAGCATACAATCATATATCAACATTAAATGAGAACAGGCATCTCAAACAAACATGTCAATCAGATATCCACATAGCACCCACTATAACCAAACAAAGGGGCTCAATCAATCAGGTTTGACTGCCTCAGCAAGTCGTCTGTATGGGCTGGATTTGCTCTTAACCTTGCCATTACGAGGCTAAGGTGAAGCAGATGAAAGGATGAAGTGAGGATGAGACCTCACAGCTCTTATCCCTAACCAGGGAGAGCTGACAAATGAGCATGGGTCCAGAATAGGGGAACCCTTCTATACTCGATGACTCTGACACGACAGATCTTGGGCTTTTGATCTCAATGCTACAACCATGTAATGGGAGCAAGGAGAAGACTCAACTGAATAGTGGGGGACAGGTTGCTTGTCCCTACCTTCCACCAATTGCCTTACTTGAAGGGCTTTTCCTGCTTGGCTTAAAAATAAACATACACAAGCATTGCCTCTTAAGGAGGACTTCAGACAATTTGCCCGGCCCGGTAACAGCCGGGTCTCCAGACTACATGAAGTTTAGAGAATTATACCTCTATGCAAGTTGCTTAAGCAAAGCAAAGCAAAGCAATAGTTCACAAGGAACTGAGCAACTAAAGTACCTGGAAACAATCAAACTCAGTCAGTACTCAATCAGACAAACTATACAGCAAACAATCAAACAGTTTAAACAATACAACACAAAACAAGCCCAAGGCTTAAGCCCAAGCTCCAACACCTACAAAACAATGTTATGTTAGTGTACAAACATCCACAACATCAATTAAAATCAACTGGTATCATTCTCCATGTACATTATGCTTTTGATCCTGAAAAACCAAGCAAACATTAGCAACTAGACCACTAGGCCAAACCTAGGGTCCCAAAGCAAGAAAAAAATTAAAACAGCAAGGTATCCACCATCCAACATCAAATTAACATCAAACAAGAGCAAACATCCTTGGTCTCATGTTTATATCATCCATCAAGTTCAATTCATGCACAAAACAATCCATATTGGTTCAAATGAAGCACCAAATATACAAACAGAAGTATTGCATTCAAAGCCATGCCAAAACACATCAAAAAAATCTCAAATTTAATACACCTAAACAGGGGTCAATCAAGGTCTACCATGTCAAATTTGAGCTCAATTGGGCAAATGGAACCATATCAATGAAAATCAACAAAAACAGACACAATTTCATGCTCCAATTCACACCATCAATGCATACATCCACTTCAAAAATTCATATCTCATTGGAAACTAAAAAGAAATGGATGAGACCAAAACAGGGAGGTCCTAACATGTGTCTAGTTCATGCATATCAAATTTCATGGCCATACAATACAATATGAGGATTTCCCAATCAATCTACCAACATGTATCACATGAGCTTGCAATTTCAACAACCAGAAAAGAAAAATCAAGATTAAATTGAAAAGGCAGTGAAAAATTCTACAAAAGTTCATCAAGCATCCTAACATGTCAACAAGTCATCATGCAAAATTTCAGCCAATTCCAACATGTATAGGTCATCCAATTAAATTCAACAAGTTGACATCAAGAGGTGTGACACAAATTGTCACACCTAAGTTCCAGAATTTGCTGCTCTCTAACCAGGTATCAAAAATTCATGAAATTTACATATAAATAATCATTGGCCTGTCTACAATCACCACAAAAATTTTCAAGAATTTATTTAACGGCATGTGCATTTCGTGATCAAATTGGTGAAATGTATCAAAAATGGACACATGTGAAACAAGTCTAAGTCAAACAAGATATTTGCCATGCACAACTTTGACCAATAGGTCAAACAAATTCTAAACTCAACAACAAAGTCAAATAAAAAATTTCCATATTTTTCTGATTTTTCTACAATTTTTTATGATTTTTTCAATGTGTTAATGATTTTTTAATAATTAAACAAATTAATATTAATTAAATAATTTAACCAATGGCAGATTCATAATTAAATAGGAACAGTAACGCGGTAACATGTTTTGAATTTGGAAAAGCCTGAAACGTGAATCAAACAGGAAAAAATTCCCAGACTCGTCTTCTTCACCGCGCGGCATTACGTTCATGTTCATCATCCACTTCCAATTTCGACTTTGCTCATTTCTCAACCAAATCTCACAAATTAATAACCGTTGGAAAGGTCTCGACGCATAGATCATGAATATATAACCTAATCAACCTAAATCGAACTGTATGAACCGGATCGATCGTTTAAAGTTTCGCATTCATACTTTCAAATCAAGATTGCGCAGCCTACGGTTCATCATTCTCAAAACTAAACACATCACTGAATTCTACATGAAACGCACTACACAAAGCATCTATCAATCGAACAAAACAGGAGATTCGAATTTTCGACATACCGGCAATGGCAGTGCTGCAATCGGTGTTCTTCACGCGTTTAAGTCCAAAACAGATGTGAAACAAGCTTCAATGAGTTGAATTCCAGGTTCAGGTTCAATTGATTCCACTTCTAGCATGCGAATTCCCGATTTTCCATTGGAGATGCTTGCTTGGACAGTGGTGATTCGAGGCTTAATTGGTGAAGAAACCTAGAAACAGATGGAGTGTAGGCTATTACAAGATCAATGCAACAATAATTTTGCAATTTGATCAAAGATTGGTGAAGATTTGTGGATTTTGGTTTTGGAGAGTTCTTGAGGGTTTTAGAGAATTGGAATGGTTCTTGATCTGGTTTTGGTGAAATGATGATTCTGTTATGATTAGCAAGTGATTTTGATTATATATGTGAGCCTAATCCATGCTTAATCCACTTGATTAGTTAAATGGCATGTTAAGTGAAAATGGTAATTGTGCAAATAAGGGCAAAATTGTCAATTCCATAGCCAGCTCATTGACACCTGTTTTGACACCTCACACAACCCCTAAATATCATGTATGAGCTGTAGGAACTTGTCCCATGCTGATTGGTTGCTCCATTCTCAAATTCACTATGTGTATGCAAAATGACCAATTTTCACCATTTCACTTTTCAAGCCAAATCTCAATTTAAAAGGCCTATGCATGAAATGAATATTCAAACACACTCCAAATGCCATTCCTGAGGTGTTGGAAAAAGTCCCATTCAAAAATTCCAATTATTTTGACATTTGGACGATTTTGCCCCTGGTCCAATTCAGCTGTCCAGTTGAAAAGTGACTTTTTGCCTTGGCCATTTTTGGGAAAATCCAATGATGCACCCTCAAAGTACATGTCAAATGGAGTTTGTGCATATAAAGAACTTGCAATTTGGACAAAGTATGTGGTAGTTATGGCCTCCTGATTACGGTCTTTTCTGAAATTCACTGAGCCATATCTTGCAAACCACACATTGGATTTTCAAGTTCTTGGACTTTTTGGAAAGGTGAGAACAAGATCTACATCTGTCATGTTGAACAATTTTTCATTTGAAGCTTCCTTGGACTTCTGTTTTTGAGGTCAAAAACTTTCCATTTTTGGAAACTTCAGCTACAAGTCACTTTCCATTTTTGGCAGTTTTTGTCCTGACTTGATTTTCTTCCTTCTTAAGCTTTGAGATGTCATTCAACACTTGTTCCAACATGAATGAAGTGTATCCAACTCATTTCCACCTCCAAATCCATCAGATCATGTACAGTTGACCACAGTTGACTTTTCATCTGATAGATGAATCTGGCAATGCATAGATCAAATTGAACCCCAATCTCCAACTGAAATGGCTCAAGGGTGAAACCCTAGCCTCAATAATCACCATATAATCACAAAATGAACCTCATAACCATCAGAAACCTCATCTCCTGATCCAGCCCTGATTGGCCCAATACAACTGATTAGGGTTGACCTGTGGTCAAAACCCTAATCTCAAGGAATCTTCTTCAATCTTCTGATGACATCCAACCATGATGATGATGATGTATCAATTCAATCAATATGAAGACCAATACCCTTGAGAATCATGAAACCCTAATCCACAGCCCCAATCCTCAGATGGCCATGATCAGTCAGTAACCTAGGCTTGCACTTTTGACTTCCTCATCTTCTGATCAAGACTTGGGAGAATGGCTTGCATAATGTAACCACATGATATGCAACATGAAATGCCTAATGTCCTAAAATGAAATGCAAATATGTTAATGCTAGTCCCAAGAGAGGAGGGCAAATTTTGAGGTGTTACAGCTGCCCCTATTCAATCCACTGTGAACCTGTCGATACGAAATAGCCTCGGATTTCGGATGATCAGGATGAAGAGTGATTGAATACCAAGAAACAGACGAACAATTTGCACCCTGATGGGATAATAATTAACAACGCCTGTCGGCATCGGCGAAGAAACAAACTCTGAACTTGTCGACCTGGATACCAAAATAAATGGTAACACAGGGATAACCATGGTGTGAACACCACACATCCACTCGGGATTATCATCCTCTCTTTTCTCTTTTGCTTTTCTTGAACCCCGAAAATTTTCTCTGCGCAAACGATCCTCAGATCTCTGCATTTGAACCCCGGAAAATGCCTCAGCATCTCTTTTTGCCAACATAATGAACCCCGATCTCCAATTTGAACCCCAGTCGCCTGACGATAACTCGCGATCGCCAATATGAACCCCGTTCTCCAGAAAATGTCGCAACATCTCCTTTTCTCCATTTGAACCCCGTCTCCAGAAAATGTATCCACATTTCCTTTTCTCCATTTGAACCCCAGAAAATGCCTCAGCATCTCCTTTTCTCCAATCTCTCGTGATAATTCCGCTGGCAACGTCGGAAATAACACTCAACCACTCTGAGGGCGACATGTCAGAGGGTAAACCTTCACAAAGGAAGGTAGCATGTGTATCTCTTCCTCAGAAGACACCTATAACGACCTCCATTGGCCTCAACCAGAGTCTAAGGTGACACATGAACAGAAGACGCTCCTAAGGACCTCATCCCGGATACAATCTTCAACTCCAATCTCCATTTGAACCCCAGAAAATACCTCAGTATCTCCTTTTCTCCGTTTGAACCCCGATCTCCAGAAAATGTCGCAACATCTCCTTTTCTCCATTTGAACCCCGGAATCGCGCTGATCGCGTAACGTCTTCTGATATCATTTCCATCTCTGTCCGACGGAAACATTTCCTCCAATATCGCACTACTGGGGAACACTGCTGAACTGACGTCATGATGCTAAACTCCTCAGAGTAACATCTTCACCCTCTATCTCGCACGACAGAAACCTCCTCCAGTATCGCACTACCGGGGAACTACCTTTGATCAAATCATGAGGCTAAACTCCTCGGAGTAACACCTTCGCTGTCTGGCAAAAACCACTTCTCAAACAGTAACCACGACTTGAGACTAGCTTATTCGCAATGATGCATGATTGATTTTTTCTGCGTAATGCTCCATAGTTATGGAAATGCTACGCGATTATTTATTTTTCTATGCAATATGCTATGCTTATTTTTCATGATGAATGCATAAAAAGGTATCCCCCTCAAGGGACTCTTCTGGGGAGCATGAGACACTCTGCTGAGGAACTCGTCACCGCTCCAATTCCACCCTGCTGGGGAATAAAACTGCTGCTGGGAAAAGGCAACCCTTGCTGGGGAAGAACCTCCTTTGCACCCAATCCGCTCGAGAAACTGCTGGGGATAAGCACCACCAACACTCTGTGGGGATACAACAATCTTGACTTGCTGGGGATATCAATCCTGATTCCGCTTCGGGAAAACCCTCACAGATACCTGCTGACTCCGCTGGGGAAACACTCACAGAGACTCTGCTAGGGGAATAGCAACCTCCAGGCTCAACTGGGGAAGCACTAAACCATCACCTGCTGGAGATAACCATCTTGACCCTGCTAGGGAACCGCATACTACTCCGCTGGGGATTACCCATGCAATCCATAGGTAGCATCAACTCAGCTGGGGATGCAGAAATTCGTCCACTATGGGAACCCGTTCAATCCACTGGTGGGATGAACACTGTTGGAGATATATTTCTTTGAAAAAGACCCGCTCCACTCGGGGAACTACTGGAGATATATTTCTTTGAAAAAGACCCGCTCCACTCGGGGAATAGAAACCTTCTGGCCTGGCTGCTGAGGAAACACCGTCTTAACCTGCCGGATAACCATCCTGACTCGGCTGGAGAAATCACAGACCTTGGATCTGCAGGGGAGTTGGCCCTCTGATTCTGCTCGGGGACCTAGCTGGGAAATGAGAACAGTTGGTACAGAACACCCGTCAACTCGTCGAACCTTGGCATCCACCTCCCAATCTCGTATCGGCTTTCCGCTTTTGAGAATTCCCAGACTCATCTGGACCTTTTCTGCTCCATCATCTTATATTCCAAGTCGCTCCGCGCTCGACGAGAGATGTACTCCTGGAATTAATACAGAAATTCGATTTTCCGACTTTGAAGAGTCTTCTTGGTTAATTTCAAGGGTCGTCGGACGTCTCTCGTCGTCCTCTACCGTTCTCTAACTTGCTTTGCCCCTGATCGGGCTCTGCGGGGAATTACATACTTTCCAATCTTTTCGACTTTGAAGAGTCTTCTTGATTACCATCAAGGATCGTCGTACGCCGCAACGTCTTCGTCATTTTTCATACACTCGTCCCTGACCGGACTCTCTGGGGATTTCTCTTGTCAAAGCTTCCACATCACAACCTGCAAGGGAGTGAAAAGTATCTAACAGTTCCTGCAAAACAGATCGTTAGATAAAACCGTGCCCCAGGCGTGTCAAGATTTCAACACTTGGGTCACTCAACCTTCCAAATAAGATTTCAAGCTTTCAATCTTATAAACATGCATTGGAAGGAAACCTGTATGTTTTAAAAATGCAAGATTCTTTATCAAAATAATCGGATGTTCTTGCAATCAAAGCGGTAATGAAAAACAAAAACAAAATTATTTGACTGAATATGCATTTTATTGATCGGAAAAGTGTGGCTCAAATGAGCAATACAAAAGGAAGCAATTCCTGAAAAGAGGTAATTGCGCTCAAAAGGAAAAATCTATCCTAATGGCAATGTGAAACCCGTAATCTCATCGAGTTCCAACTCGGTTACACCCCATATGTCCTCAGACTCTCCGTGCTTTCTGCCTTCTGAACAAGACGATTCTGATTGATCCCTACCGGGTATTATCCATGATGCTTTAACCAAAGCGCAAACGATCATGCTAGACGCAGTTGTTCGTTTCAATCCCTCTTTTGCCTGGACCGCCCTTTCAGGTTTTCAGTCCACCGGGATACCCTTTTTTGCCCAAGTCGCCTTTTCAGGTTTTCGACTTGCCGGGTGTACAATTTTTCATTTATATCCCTAATTTTTGCCCGAACCTTTCTTTCTGTTTTTTGGTTCGCCGGGATGCCCATTTTTGCCTGGACTATTTTGTTCTTTTCGTCCAGCGGGTCAATTTATACGAAGTATTTTTTAACTGCGTCCGCATTCACAGGGGATGGAAAATCCTCGCCATCCATGGTCGTTAACAACAAGGCTCCGCCAGAGAAAACCTTCTTGACCACGAATGGACCTTCATAATTCGGTGTCCATTTGCCCCTTCGATCGTTTTGAGGAGGAAGGATCCTTTTCAGCACCATATCACCCACGTGATATACCCGAGGTCGTACTTTCTTGTCAAAAGCACGCTTCATCCTTTGCTGGTACAATTGCCCATGACAGATGGCTGCTAGCCTCTTTTCCTCAATCAGGCTCAACTCTTCATATCGGGTCCTTACCCATTCAGCCTCTTGCAATTTCACGTCCATCAGGACTCTCAAAGAGGGAATCTGAACCTCGACAGGTAGTACAGCCTCCATCCCATATACCAACGAGAACGGAGTTGCCCCAGTAGATGTGCGTACCGACGTTCGATACCCATGCAATGCGAACGGCAACATCTCATGCCAATCCTTGTAGGTTACCACCATTTTCTGCACAATCTTCTTTATATTCTTGTTGGCTGCCTCAACCGCCCCATTCATCTTCGGACGATAGGGAGAAGAATTGTGATGCTCAATCTTGAATTCCCGACACAGCTCTGCCATCATCTTATTATTCAAGTTAGAACCATTATCAGTAATGATTCTCTCGGGAACCCCATATCGGCAAATGATGTCTCTCTTGAGAAATCTGGCCACAACCTGCTTCGTCACGTTCGTATAAGAGGCTGCTTCTACCCACTTAGTGAAGTAATCAATAGCCACTAATATGAACCGGTGCCCGTTCGAAGCCGTAGGCTCTATCTTTCCAATCATATCAATGCCCCACATAGCAAACGGCCACGGAGACGACATTAAGCTCAATGGATTTGGAGGCACGTGCACCTTATCAGCATAAATCTGGCATTTACGACACTTCCGCACGAAATTAAAACATTGGGCCTCCATTGTCATCCAATAATAACCTGCTCTCAGCAGCTTCTTTACCATGGCATTCCCACTGGCATGGGTACCGAACGATCCCTCATGAACCTCTTTCATCAATTGGCTTGCTTCTGCATCATCAACACATCTGAGCAAGACCCAATCAAAATTTCTCTTATATAAAACCCCATCCTTATTCAGGTAGAATACCATGGCCAACCTCCGCAGAGTCTTTCTATCTTTCTTAGATGCTCCCTCAGGATACTCTTGCGTCTCAAGATAGCGCTTGATATCGTAATACCACGGCTTCTCATCATCAGGCGCTGTATCAACAGCAAACACATAAGCCGGTCTATCCAGACGTCCCACTTCAACACTGGGGAACTGATTCCACCTCTGCACCTTAATCAAGGCAGCCAGAGTAGCCAAAGCATCTGCCAAAGGGTTCTCCTCTCTGGGCACGTGATGCATCTTCACCTTGGTAAAAAACGTCAACAATCTTCTCGTATAATCTCGGTACGGAACCAAATGAGATTGATGCGTATACCATTTTCCGTTAACCTGATTTATCACCAGAGCTGAATCTCCATATATCACAAGGTTCTTGATTCTCAAATCAATCGCCTCTTCGATACCCAATATGCAAGCTTCGTATTCAGCTACGTTGTTGGTGCACTCAAATGTTAGCCGGGCAGCAAAAGGAATATGAGATCCTTTCGGCGTAACCAAAACAGCACCAACACCGCTTCCATTCACGTTAACGGCCCCATCAAACATCAAAATCCATTCGGATTCAGGGTCAGGCCCCTCCTCCGGGATTGGTTCCTCGCAATCTTTCGATTTGAGAAACATGATGTCCTCATCAGGGAATTCAAACTTCATTGGTTGATAATCATCAATGGGTTGCTGGGCGAGGTAATCAGACAATACACTCCCCTTGATCGCTTTCTGAGAGGTATACTGTATATCATATTCAGTCAAAATCATTTGCCACCTCGCAACCCTTCCGGTCAATGCTGGCTTTTCAAAAATGTACTTGATCGGATCCATCTTGGAAATCAACAAAGTGGTATGAACCAGCATGTACTGCCTTAGTCGGCGAGCAGCCCAGACCAAAGCACAGCAAGTTTTCTCGAGCAGTGAATATCTTGTTTCACAGTCGGTAAACTTTTTGCTAAGGTAGTATATGGCATGCTCTTTTCGACCAGACTCGTCATGCTGCCCCAATACACACCCCATAGACCCCTCGAGGACTGTCATGTACAGAATTAACGGTCTTCCCTCCACAGGAGGCATCAGAATCGGAGGCTCCTGCAAATACTCTTTTATTTTTTCAAACGCCGCTTGGCAATCATCATTCCACCTGACCGTTTGATCTTTTCTCAACAATTTGAATATCGGTTCACACGTGGCTGTTAAGTGAGATATGAACCGTGAAATGTAGTTCAATCTACCTAAGAAACCACGAACCTCCTTCTCTGTTCTCGGTTCAGGCATTTCTTTTATTGCTTTTACTTTTGCAGGATCAACCTCAATTCCTTTCTCACTTACAATGAACCCCAGCAATTTACCGGACCGCACTCCGAACGTGCATTTGTTCGGATTCAACCTCAGTCTGAACTGTCTCAACCGGTCAAACAGCTTGGCCAGATCTACCAAATGCCCCTCTTCTGTTTGGGACTTTGCTATCATGTCATCAACATAGCATTCAATTTCATGATGAATCATATCATGAAACAAAGTCACCATGGCTCTCTGATAAGTAGCACCGGCGTTTTTGAGACCGAATGGCATCACCTTGTAACAAAAGGTGCCCCACGGTGTAATGAACGTTGTTTTCTCCATATCATCTGGCGACATTTTGATTTGATTATAGCCAGAAAAGCCATCCATGAAGGAAAACACCGAGAATTGAGCAGTATTATCTACCAACACGTCAATGTGTGGTAGTGGAAAATCATCTTTCGGACTAGCTCTATTCAGATCTCGGTAGTCCACACACATTCTTACCTTCCCATCTTTCTTCGGGACTGGCACAATGTTCGCAACCCATGGCGGATAGTTAGTGACAGCAAGGAAACCAGCATCCCACTGCTTCTGCACTTCTTCCTTAATCTTCATCGCCATATCAGGTCGAGTTCTGCGCAACTTCTGCTTCACTGGAGGACAATCTGTTCTCAACGGTAGCTTGTGCACAACAATATCGGTATCCAACCCTGGCATATCTTGATAAGACCAGGCAAAGATGTCGACATACTCTTTCAGCAACGCCACCATTCGGCTCTTGACACTCTCCTCCAAAGCAGCCCCGATTTTCACCTCCTTCTTAACCTCATCGGTACCCAGATTTACAACCTCAATCTGTTCCTCATGCGGCTGAATGACCTTCTCCTCTTGTTTTAACAACCTGGCCAATTCCCCTGGTAGTTCACAATCTTCTTCGTCTTCTTCTTCAGCAAGATAGATCGGATTGTCGAAGTCATACAAGGGTGTAACAGGATTGTTATCAATGAGATCCGGAGAGGAATCGCATCTGCATGAATGTTGATTCATGCATTGCTTTAGAACCGGTGTGAAAAATTGAAAAGGAAAAATGAAAACATTGCCATTTTTATTTGTTTTTAATTTTTAAACTGCAAAAATAAATGAAAAACAGGGAACACCGCTTTTAACTGAAAAACATCCTTTTATTAATGATGCAAAATTCTGCAAATTTAAACATGAGGTGGCCCTTACAATGGACCATTACGTGTCGGGCAACACGCATGGTTTGCATGCAAATAAGAAAGAAAACAAGAAAAATATTACTCTTCGAGGAGAGTGACCCGGATGATTTCTTCGGCCTTCCAGTTGTGGATTTCCATCCCTGGTTCGCACGGCGTTATCCACCGGTCCATGTCACAGTCGCTGTCAGTATATTCACCCATCATGCAGATGTGGTCCGGATCCAGCATTCCGGCACTCGTGAAAGTTACAGACGTACGACCCCCTCTTCCTCGTCCCAAGCCTCGGCCCGGTTGATATCCAACCCCAAAACGGTCTTTTTTCTCAGGGACCTCCATTATTCTGCCCCAGCCTGGAGCCTCTCCACTTTTGACTACCTCAGCAGCCTGCTTATAAGAAGCGATGGACGGTTTCTCTTCCTCTTGCTTGGCGAACAGGGCATTCTCCACCTTAACAGTTTCAAATGACTGGCTAGGCGTCTCCCATATTTCGCCGTCCATCTCAACATATTTGAAAGAAGACAGGTGGCTGACAAAGATGTCCTCCTCTCCGCAAACAGTAACGACCTGGCCTCCCCAAACATATTTCAGCTTTTGGTGCAAAGTCGACGTAACTGCTCCCGCAGCATGAATCCATGGGCGACCCAACAAGCAACTGTAAGCTGGTTGGATGTCCATAACATAGAAGGTTGACTTAAACACCTCCGGGCCAATCTTTACTGGTAACTCCACCTCCCCGAATACGGCTCGCTTTGACCCATCAAAAGCCCGCACAATTAAATCAGTCGGGGTCAAAATCAGCCCATCACAATTAAGCTTTGCCAGGGCCTTCTTAGGCAACACATTCAAAGAGGAACCGGTATCAACCAGCACATGCGAAAGCACGGCTCCTTTGCATTCCATTGCAATGTGTAGAGCCCGGTTATGATTCCTGCCGTCCACTGTCAGGTCCATATCCGTAAAGCCCAGCCCATGGCTAGCATGCACGTTGGATACGACCGTCTCCAATTGGTTGATTGTGATCTCCTGAGGAACATAAGCTTTCTTCAATATTTTCAACAAAGCCTCCCTATGACCCTCAGAACTCAACAGCAGTGACAGAATTGAGATTTTTGAAGGAGTCTGCTGCAAGTGATCAACCAACTTGTACTCTGACTTCTTGATGATCCTCAGAAATTCCTCAGCTTCATCATCAAATTTATTATCCGACCCCGCAGGCGCCGGTGTCATCACAGGAGTACTACCATTATCCACCACAGCCTTTCCCTTTGCCCTGGCTAAAGCCCCGACCTTTTCTTTTTTCTCTTTTTCTTCCTCCCCCCTCCTCAATGCGTCGGGAGCAAACAACCTACCGCTGCGAGTGAAACCGCTGGGACCGGCATTATCCACCTTTAGCACGGTGGTTTCACTAGCGGATTGTTCCTCCAACCTCTCACCATTACAATATACCTCCCCACCATAATGCCAAGGTACGGCATCATCTTTGTCATATGGAATTGGCCCAGGTACCGTGATGGTAACTGGGGCCTCCTCCACCAGATTTGACAAATCCACCGGATCATAGTATATAGTTATGGTGGAGACCTCTTCACTCTTTCCTTCAGCCTTCTCAATCACAATATTCCCTGCGTCCATCAGACCCTGGACATGCTTCCTCAGAAGCTCACAACCATTTGCAGAAATAGTGCACTCAGCACAATCAGATCCGCAGCCCGGATAGACCCCATTCCTCAACAACTGCCTTTTGACCTCAATCAAAGGCGTCTTCAGCTGACCAACCTCAAACAGCCCCACTCTGCTCTCCTCAAAGATGGCATTCACCCCCCTCTGACCATGCGCAGGCATGGGATTTGCATTGACATTGGGGGATGGAGCAAAATTAATAGCCTTGGAATCCACTAAATCCTGAACTGTGTGCTTAAAAGCTTTACAGTTCTCAATATTATGCCCAGGCGCACCTGAGTGGAATTCACATTTCGCAGTCTCATCATAACTGGCTGGCCTCTGATCAGGTCTCAAAGGTGCCAGAGTTCTAGTTTGCACAAGGCCCAAATCCATCAACTTTTTGAACAAAAAGGCATAGGTCACCGGAGGCCTATCGAATTGTCTGTCCTGCGCTCTGCCCCGGACTTGATAACCAGCCCTTTGTGGTCTCTGTTGAAAGGGTTGTTGTCTCTGTTGCTGTTGCTGTTGCGGTTGTGCTGAATGAGACTCAGCAGGAATTGTTACCGCAGCGGTATGCTGGAAGTAACGTTCCCTACCGGGTCCGCGCTGCGTGTACACTGCGCTGGTGTCTCCTTCCTTCTTTCTCTGCCCACCATTATTGCCGAATGGTTTCTTCGTACCAGAAGAAGAAGAAGACGCACCCTGAATTTTGCCCAGCTTTAACCAACTCTCTATCCTTTCCCCCGCCACCACAATGTCGGAGAAGTTGGTGACAGGACAACCTACCATCCTCTCAGCAAATGGCCCCTGCAGGGTCCCCATAAACAAATCAGACATCTCCCGATCTACCAACGGAGGTTGAACTCTGGCAGCCAACTCTCTCCACCTTTGCGCATACTCTTTAAAGCCCTCATTATGTTTCTGAGACATACCCTGCAGCTGGGTACGACTCGGAGCCATATCTGCATTAAACTGGTACTGCTTAAAGAAAGCATCTCCCAAATCTTGCCAGCTTTTGATATCGGACGATCTCAACTTGGTGTACCATTCCAAGGAGCCTCCAGACAGGCTGTCCTGGAAAAAGTACATCCACAGTTTTTGATCCGCGGTGTATGCTGAGATTTTGCGGACAAATGTCTGGAGATGAGTTTCCGGGCAAGAACTGCCATTGTATTTGTCGAATGCGGGCGCCTTGAATTTCTGAGGGATTACAATCCCCTCCACCAGCCCCATGTTGGACATATTTACCACCCCAGGCGTGGCATAGCTCTCCAGCACTTTGATTTTCTCAGCCAGCAGCTGGATTTCCTTATTCTGAGGAGGAATGTCGTAAGGCACAAAAGGCTCATTTCGCATAGAGAACTGGTCAGCCTCTCTATCTTCCTCCTGATCTTCGTCAAACCCATAAAACGGAGGCACAAAGTTGTCTTTCATATTCTGACTAGGCCCAGGTTGACCAGCAGCACCAGCATTATTCACCAAACCAACTGCTGTCCTCTTTCCACCATCACGAGATCCCTGCCCCTGGTTGGAGACTCCATCCAGGTTGACCCCACTGTTCTGAGCAGAAACCCGCTCGAGTTTCTCAACTTTATCTGCGAGAGCCTTCTGACCAATGGCAAAACCTTGCATTATATTGATCAGTTCGGTCATTTTCTCCTTCAATTCCAGCATATCAGCACTGGGAAGCTCCATGAGTCTGGGAGTGTTTCTTCTTGTGTAATATCTGTGAGGGCGAGTTGAGTGCAGGGGTACTACTCTTCGAGCGCGAGCAATGATTCCTGGTTACAAACAAACACGTTAGTAATAGTCACCTGCAAAATAAAACACAAGTTATCATGATTATGCATGTATGCAGTGCATATCCATATGAAGGACACTCTGTCTCTCGACCCTGGCATCATCGAGACAAATAATAATCCGGCATCAATATTCTGATTAGCAGTGTTTGATTTTGTCGTGCAGATCGGAGATATGTGATTTAGCATGATACCCCCAACCATGTGTGTGCTCGTGAGAGTGCATACAGCAAAGCAAATAAAGCTTGAAAACCAATCATTGAATGAAAAATCACCATCACATAGCAAAAGTGCACAATCAGTGCAATAGTCATACATCAACCCGATAAGGTCAGATACAATCCTCCAGAATAGGAAAGAAATACAGACAAGTGAATTCCGTCAACAAGCCTGACGGTAATTCACAACAAAAGAAAGATCTAACTGGATGAGGGTCCCGCAGATGGCCCTATCTCGCCTTCCATCCTTGCGAACTCTGCGGCGAACCTGAGCTCTATGTTCTCCTGCTGTAGTCTTCCAACTTCCTTCTGATGAATCTTCATCTGTCTGAAGTAGTGGTCTCTCTCTGCCATTAATGATCTCTCTCGGCCCTGATCTTTGCTTTCTCCGCCTCCCACTCTGCAGCGAGGACTCTGGCTCTCTCATCCCTCTGATCCCTGACTAGGATTTGCCTCCTCTTCTCATCTTCTATCACCTTTGATGCTCTGAACAGGTTCTCCTTAGTGATATCATGCTCCTTTGCCGAAGATGCCAAAGCCTGACTAACCTTCCCATAGTAGGCGGTATCCATCTCGAAGCGCTTTGCATTCAGGGCATGCCGCTTGTCTTGATCTTCCATCTTTGCTTTGAGCTCCTGATTGGCTCTCTGAACCCGAGCAACATTCATCTCCAATTCCGTCTTCTCTGCAAGCAGCTGATCTCGTTCCCGCTTCATCTCTAAGAACTCATCCATACTGACAGTAGAAGGAGTCTCCTCAACCAACGGATACCACGGATCGACCATAGGAAACGGTAGACAAGTAAGTTCCACTCTCTTTCTGAGCCAATCATCGAATGAGGGAAAAGATCTGTTGTTAGCCCTACCCCAAGAAGCCTTGCCTTTCCTTTGAATACTGCGCCATGCATCGGATATCTGCTTCACCCTATCCTGATTACCCTCAACCGGGAAGTACACAGATTCCTGAACATCACTCTTGTATGGTGGAAGCTCCATAGCGAATCCCATCTGCCTCTTAAGAAGTGTCGGGTTATAATTAATGCAACCCTGCACCCCTATAAGTGGCACATTGGGAAAACCCCTGCAACTGCAAATAAAATCTTGGCCAACCCCGCTGCTGTGAGTCCAATCTATGTCCTTAGCCCTCAAACCCATCAGTTTGGTCGCCCAATTAACATTCTGACCCAGAAGAACAAAAGCACCCTTGGATGGCAAGTAACCCATAAACCACTTGACCAATAACTGCGCACAGCATCGAATCAGACCCCCACGCCTCTTCTCATTCCGGTTATGAACCGAATAATAGACATCTCCAATCAATGTAGGGATAGGATTCCTTCGAATAAACAAGCGGATGGCATTGATATCCACAAAGTTCTTCTGGTTCGGAAACAGAATGATCCCATAAATGCTCGCCGCAACCAGAGCACAGACAGCTTCCCAATTCCCCAATTCTGACTGCTCTTTAGCCTTAGCCTCTAGGAAACTCAGATGAAAACCAGGCAACTTACCCTTCTCCTTCAGATTACCCTTCACAACCTCTGGACTCAGATAGAAGGCACGAGAAATCCCACCAATATCAGGTTCTTCCTTAGTAACACGGAAAGGAACCTGATCCCTGATCTGGATATTCAAAATATCAGCATAATCTTCCAACATCGGCCCTAGCACGTAATCTGGGAAGACGAAACACCTCAGCTCAGGATCGTAAAACTGAAGTAGAGTATGGATGGCACTCCTGTCTCTATCCATGAGCCTGAAAACTGTCTTCAGAATACCCCCATACACCTCACGAAACAACCCCACATGGTCAGGAGTGATCAACGCTATCATATCCTTCAGCACACTGATATCCGGGTCAAAGAAACTGTAAGCAACATCATCCTTCAAGCCGGGTCTTCTCATCTCTGAATAGAAAGTCTCTCAGCCAAGATCTCGATCCAAAGGGTCCCTGCATATGGGTAAACATGTGTTAGATGTAATTAATGCAAGATGCAATGATGCTGATGAATGAATGCAATGCGTTGCCATCCTCCAAGCCATCTGGTCATCTGCACTGAATCTGGGCTCTGAACTGATCATAACCATCTGAGGAATACACAATCACAATTCTGACCCACGGGTTCCGAAATAAACGGAAGACAGATACATCATCATCACCACTGGTCTCTGATCAGACACACCATCACCATCTGAATCGGCCCAGGGAATCCGAAATAAACGGGTCCCCACTGATAAATATCTCGGCCCGGGGAATCCGAAATAAACGGATCCCCACTGATAAATCACAGACAGCACTCCGGCGTCACGGCAACAAATAACCATAAATCTGACTCATAAATATGTCTCTGAATCACAGCTCAAAAGGTCACCATCTGATTATGCCTCTGAACAAATCAACCTCCCCTCACAGGTTAATTCTAAACAGGTCATCCTAAGGCGGATAATAGTCTCGACAATCGGGCGGAGATACTCAATGGGTTTGCCCTTGCGGGTGTGCCATTGTAGCTCCCTTAAGATCGTCTAAACCAAAGATCCGGGAAATGATCGGTCATCAGAGTCAACAGCCCAAAAGAGATAACCCAACCAAAGTGGAGAACCCCACTGGAAGAGCACTTCTCAGATGAACCTCGTCCGACTTGTGGTATGTCACGTCGCAACAATATGCCCAACCGACACATGAGCGACGTGAGACCACGCTAATCCTAGGTGTATACTCGGGCCTGGGTTTTAGCCCCACTCAGAACACCCACCCCAAAGTAACAGAACCACCTGCAGAGGAAGATGGCAACATGACAGTAATGATGCATGCACGTATTAATGCAAGTATATACATGGGTTAGAATAATAAATGCAATAAATAAACAATACAAGCAACCAAAACCAATCCTAGAACGCTAGGAAGGACTCGCTTAGGGACGATGGACCAGCATAGGTCTACATCCAGATAATCCCCAGCAGAGTCGCCAGCTGTCGCATCCTGCGAAAAATCAACCGGCGAAGCTCGAAAATAAAACCACACAGAGCCGCCACTAAATGTTATTTATCCCAAGATAGGGAAAGGAAACGCTCAGAGAAACCTGGAAAGACATGGTCTCGCGACCAGAGAGAAAAGGTTCGGGAGTCGGTTACGCGAGGGGAAGGTATTAGCACCCCTCACGTCCTAGGTACTCCTAGGGATCCACGTTCTAAGAAAAGAAAAGGTTGCTAAACATCACACACACACACGGGGAACGCAGGTGGGGTTAAGAGGAACGGGCTCGATAAGGTATCGCACCTTATGCCTACATATCTTGTCTGGAACAAGAATCAGAGCCACTGTAGTTCGGCTTACGCACGCCAAACAACACAAAACAACACAAACAAATAAGGGTGGCAAACATGGAGCCCGACTACCACTTGATGGAATTACGTCGGCATCCGAACCAAAACACACTCAAAAGGGCAAACATGGAGCCCGACAGCCAATCACTGGGCTTACGTCGGCATCCGAACCCAAACATACATAATCAGATAACAAAGCAAACAAACCAACAAATAAATAAAAAGGCGCCCGGAGAGGTCTCGCACGACCTCCTGCCTACATACCTCGTCTGGCACGAGGATCAGGGCGATGTAGTTCCCCTGAAGGGGACTAAATTGCTAACCAGAAACCGGGAAAGACACACAACTAGGGAGCTGAGACTCGAGCCTAATGTTGTCATGCATCGTTAACCCTAAGTTCGGTTTTCTATCCTACTTGCATAAGCAAACTAACCTAACCAGGAAAGAAGCTAGCACACAAGCATACAATCATATATCAACATTAAATGAGAACAGGCATCTCAAACAAACATGTCAATCAGATATCCACATAGCACCCACTATAACCAAACAAGGGGCTCAATCAATCAGGTTTGACTGCCTCAGCAAGTCGTCTGTATGGGCTGGATTTGCTCTTAACCTTGCCATTACGAGGCTAAGGTGAAGCAGATGAAAGGATGAAGTGAGGATGAGACCTCACAGCTCTTATCCCTAACCAGGGAGAGCTGACAAATGAGCATGGGTCCAGAATAGGGGAACCCTTCTATACTCGATGACTCTGACACGACAGATCTTGGGCTTTTGATCTCAATGCTACAACCATGTAATGGGAGCAAGGAGAAGACTCAACTGAATAGTGGGGGACAGGTTGCTTGTCCCTACCTTCCACCAATTGCCTTACTTGAAGGGCTTTTCCTGCTTGGCTTAAAAATAAACATACACAAGCATTGCCTCTTAAGGAGGACTTCAGACAATTTGCCCGGCCCGGTAACAGCCGGGTCTCCAGACTACATGAAGTTTAGAGAATTATACCTCTATGCAAGTTGCTTAAGCAAAGCAAAGCAAAGCAATAGTTCACAAGGAACTGAGCAACTAAAGTACCTGGAAACAATCAAACTCAGTCAGTACTCAATCAGACAAACTATACAGCAAACAATCAAACAGTTTAAACAATACAACACAAAACAAGCCCAAGGCTTAAGCCCAAGCTCCAACACCTACAAAACAATGTTATGTTAGTGTACAAACATCCACAACATCAATTAAAATCAACTGGTATCATTCTCCATGTACATTATGCTTTTGATCCTGAAAAACCAAGCAAACATTAGCAACTAGACCACTAGGCCAAGCCTAGGGTCCCAAAGCAAGAAAAAAATTAAAACAGCAAGGTATCCACCATCCAACATCAAATTAACATCAAACAAGAGCAAACATCCTTGGTCTCATGTTTATATCATCCATCAAGTTCAATTCATGCACAAAACAATCCATATTGGTTCAAATGAAGCACCAAATATACAAACAGAAGTATTGCATTCAAAGCCATGCCAAAACACATCAAAAAATCTCAAATTTAATACACCTAAACAGGGGTCAATCAAGGTCTACCATGTCAAATTTGAGCTCAATTGGGCAAATGGAACCATGTCAATGAAAATCAACAAAAACAGACACAATTTCATGCTCCAATTCACACCATCAATGCATACATCCACTTCAAAAATTCATATCTCATTGGAAACTAAAAAGAAATGGATGAGACTAAAACAGGGAGGTCCTAACATGTGTCTAGTTCATGCATATCAAATTTCATGGCCATACAATACAATATGAGGATTTCCCAATCAATCTACCAACATGTATCACATGAGCTTGCAATTTCAACAACCAGAAATGAAAAATCAAGATTAAATTGAAAAGGCAGTGAAAAATTCTACAAAAGTTCATCAAGCATCCTAACATGTCAACAAGTCATCATGCAAAATTTCAGCCAATTCCAACATGTATAGGTCATCCAATTAAATTCAACAAGTTGACATCAAGAGGTGTGACACAAATTGTCACACCTAAGTTCCAGAATTTGCTGCTCTCTAACCAGGTATCAAAAATTCATGAAATTTACATATAAATAATCATTGGCCTGTCTACAATCACCACAAAAATTTTCAAGAATTTATTTAACGGCATGTGCATTTCGTGATCAAATTGGTGAAATGTATCAAAAATGGACACATGTGAAACAAGTCTAAGTCAAACAAGATATTTGCCATGCACAACTTTGACCAATAGGTCAAACAAATTCTAAACTCAACAACAAAGTCAAATAAAAAATTTCCATATTTTTCTGATTTTTCTACAATTTTTTATGATTTTTTTAATGTGTTAATGATTTTTTAATAATTAAACAAATTAATATTAATTAAATAATTTAACCAATGGCAGATTCATAATTAAATAGGAACAGTAACGCGGTAACATGTTTTGAATTTGGAAAAGCCTGAAACGTGAATCAAACAGGAAAAAATTCCCAGGCTCGTCTTCTTCACCGCGCGGCATTACGTTCATGTTCATCATCCACTTCCAATTTCGACTTTGCTCATTTCTCAACCAAATCTCACAAATTAATAACCGTTGGAAAGGTCTCGACGCATAGATCATGAATATATAACCTAATCAACCTAAATCGAACTGTATGAACCGGATCGATCGTTTAAAGTTTCGCATTCATACTTTCAAATCAAGATTGCGCAGCCTACGGTTCATCATTCTCAAAACTAAACACATCACTGAATTCTACATGAAACGCACTACACAAAGCATCTATCAATCGAACAAAACAGGAGATTCGAATTTTCGACATACCGGCAATGGCAGTGCTGCAATCGGTGTTCTTCACGCGTTTAAGTCCAAAACAGATGTGAAACAAGCTTCAATGAGTTGAATTCCAGGTTCAGGTTCAATTGATTCCACTTCTAGCATGCGAATTCCCGATTTTCCATTGGAGATGCTTGCTTGGACAGTGGTGATTCGAGGCTTAATTGGTGAAGAAACCTAGAAACAGATGGAGTGTAGGCTATTACAAGATCAATGCAACAATAATTTTGCAATTTGATCAAAGATTGGTGAAGATTTGTGGATTTTGGTTTTGGAGAGTTCTTGAGGGTTTTAGAGAATTGGAATGGTTCTTGATCTGGTTTTGGTGAAATGATGATTCTGTTATGATTAGCAAGTGATTTTGATTATATATGTGAGCCTAATCCATGCTTAATCCACTTGATTAGTTAAATGGCATGTTAAGTGAAAATGGTAATTGTGCAAATAAGGGCAAAATTGTCAATTCCATAGCCAGCTCATTGACACCTGTTTTGACACCTCACACATCCCCTAAATATCATGTATGAGCTGTAGGAACTTGTCCCATGCTGATTGGTTGCTCCATTCTCAAATTCACTATGTGTATGCAAAATGACCAATTTTCACCATTTCACTTTTCAAGCCAAATCTCAATTTAAAAGGCCTATGCATGAAATGAATATTCAAACACACTCCAAATGCCATTCCTGAGGTGTTGGAAAAAGTCCCATTCAAAAATTCCAATTATTTTGACATTTGGACGATTTTGCCCCTGGTCCAATTCAGCTGTCCAGTTGAAAAGTGACTTTTTGCCTTGGCCATTTTTGGGAAAATCCAATGATGCACCCTCAAAGTACATGTCAAATGGAGTTTGTGCATATAAAGAACTTGCAATTTGGACAAAGTATGTGGTAGTTATGGCCTCCTGATTACGGTCTTTTCTGAAATTCACTGAGCCATATCTTGCAAACCACACATTGGATTTTCAAGTTCTTGGACTTTTTGGAAAGGTGAGAACAAGATCTACATCTGTCATGTTGAACAATTTTTCATTTGAAGCTTCCTTGGACTTCTGTTTTTGAGGTCAAAAACTTTCCATTTTTGGAAACTTCAGCTACAAGTCACTTTCCATTTTTGGCAGTTTTTGTCCTGACTTGATTTTCTTCCTTCTTAAGCTTTGAGATGTCATTCAACACTTGTTCCAACATGAATGAAGTGTATCCAACTCATTTCCACCTCCAAATCCATCAGATCATGTACAGTTGACCACAGTTGACTTTTCATCTGATAGATGAATCTGGCAATGCATAGATCAAATTGAACCCCAATCTCCAACTGAAATGGCTCAAGGGTGAAACCCTAGCCTCAATAATCACCATATAATCACAAAATGAACCTCATAACCATCAGAAACCTCATCTCCTGATCCAGCCCTGATTGGCCCAATACAACTGATTAGGGTTGACCTGTGGTCAAAACCCTAATCTCAAGGAATCTTCTTCAATCTTCTGATGACATCCAACCATGATGATGATGATGTATCAATTCAATCAATATGAAGACCAATACCCTTGAGAATCATGAAACCCTAATCCACAGCCCCAATCCTCAGATGGCCATGATCAGTCAGTAACCTAGGCTTGCACTTTTGACTTTCTCATCTTCTGATCAAGACTTGGGAGAATGGCTTGCATAATGTAACCACATGATATGCAACATGAAATGCCTAATGTCCTAAAATGAAATGCAAATATGTTAATGCTAGTCCCAAGAGAGGAGGGCAAATTTTGAGGTGTTACAGTAGTCCCAAATCTAGGCGCAACAATTAAGATAGATGGGGTTGCAAACAACCTGAAACAACTCTTGGGCCCGAATCGGAGGCCCAATAGCAAGTAGAACAAGCTAGGGACTCGGTTAACCCTGTTGACCTTAGGCGAAACGCTCCTGACCGTGAGATCCATATATCTGACTTGGTCAAGCGAGCTGAATGGATGTGATGAGAGAGCATGACAAGGGAGCATGGGGAGTCTACACACAATCGTCTGGTTGGAAAACAATCAAACACAAACGCGGTCGAGCAAGGGGAGGCCACTTGGCCTCCATGCAATGAACGAGGCTCAGGTATTTAAACCTGGCCTAGAGAAAATTAGTTCATTTTATGAACTGCTTTCTCTCTCTTCACTTTATAGCTCATTCGCTCTGCAAGTGGAGACACCCATCTCTGGCCAAACCCCATCGGAGAAGACGATGGTTGTTGACCACAAACGGCTGCACCACCTTCTTCTCCGACACACCTCTGTAGCACCTCAAATTTGCACTTACCATTGTACATACATTTTCATCATTAGGTCATTAACGTAACATAGTCCATTGCATAACATTTGCATTGCCTTTTGCCCAAGTGCAAGTCATTCAGACAGATTAGGTCAACTGGTCAGGAGATCGGGTCAAACAATCAAGCATGTGCAATTTCCATTGAGACAAAGCCCTAGGGTTGATTTATCAAGTTCATATGATTATGTGATCATTTTGAAGTGGTTTGGCCCAAGATTGGATGATCAAAGCTCAACAGTCAAGCTGAATTTCATCTGGAACCATAGAAAGTCAACTGTGGTCAACTGTGCTTGATTTTATGGATTGGAAGGTGGGAGATGGTTTGAAAGGCTTCATTCATGTCCATACAAGTCTCATTTGACATATCAAAGATCAAGGTTGAAGAATTTGAAGTCAGATGAAAAGTTTCCTAAAATGGCAGGTGACCTGTAATTGGAAACTGCCAAAAATGGAAAGTTCTTCTCCTCAAAATTACTTCATCATACAAGCTTCAAATGGAATTTTGTCCAACATGAAAGTTGAATATCTTGTTCTCACCTTTCCAAAAAGTCCAAGAACACTCATTTCTCATGTGTGGTTGGCAAATTATGATCAAATCATTTTCAGAAAATGTTGAAATTCAAAGTGCCATAACTCCTGAACCATTTGGCCAAATTGGGTGATTCTTTTTTGAGCAAGTCACATTTGACATGTACTATCACATTGCATCATTACATTTCATCCAAAATCAACACATAAAAAGGTCATTTTTCAAGTGGACCATTTAAAAATTGGTGGGAAAAATAGTGATTTTCAAAATTACATGTCATTTGCACTTCAAACCTTTTCCAACACATTCTAAATGTCATTTTGGACTTGTTTGCATTGCAATTACACTGTTACATTGACTGCATAATGAAAAGGGCATTTGTGCCAATTACATGAAAAATGCATTTTGCTTAAACACTTCCAATTTGCCTAAACTTGATTAACATTTGGATTAACATGTGGTATAAAGGCATAATTGTAACAGAAACTCTTAATCACAATCTCATTTTCTCAGATCCAAATAGAAAAATCACCAATTCTCTCAAATTCTCTTCCAACTTTTTTTGACTTTTCCTTGGAAATTCACCATTGCTTTGCTAGTTCCTTGCATGAATCATCATCTAGAGATGCTATAGAAGATCTGTTGAGCAAGATCTTGAGGAAAAACTGCTTGAATTGTGACTGTTGCAACATGGAGCTTCACATGGCATTTGCGAAATTCTTTTGGTCCAAGCACTTCTGAGCTGAGCTGCACCTTCCATACACCTTCTACATCATCATAGAGTACCTGTTTATGCCATTGGAGCTTCAAAAACACCAGAATCAAGAACTGCTTCATCATAAGGTGAGATTTCGAATCTTTTGATTCTTGAAATCAACATGTGGTTTAGGTAGAGCATTGAACATAGAGTAGAATGACGTTTGAATCGTGCGATTTCATCCAATAATCATCAAGAAATCTGGATTTAAAGTTTGTACATCAAAACATTTCTTGATCGTATCTTTTTGTATGTTGAGTTCTGGACAATTTCATGTTCATATTCGTGATCCTTGTTGAATGCCGGTTCCAACCATATATGGCATGATAGTTTTTTGTGAGAAAAAGTCATGTTGATGATGAACAGTTTGCAACGATGATGCACGCGTCCAGCACTGCGAATTTTCGTTCCAAAACACGCTTTGATCTTATTTGCCTTGGCTTCAATTTGAAATTCTGTTTACCGCGTGTACTGACCAATAGCATGACGCCACCGCTTTTAATTGAACGCTGCGTTTTGCCCCTGGCTCCGTTTAATTACGAGATTGCCACTGACGCATGTTAATTCATTTAAAATGTTAAATAATTTTTTTCATTTTTGCATCAAAACTTCAAAAAATCATAATTAAATCATGGATGCTCCAATTTGAGTGAGGTTTTTTGCATTCATCTCCAAATTTTCTCTAGTTTTTTTAGGTATGATAGTCAAAGTTGTGCCTGGTGGATTTTTTGACTTTGCCTAATGCCTTTGACCATGTATGCCATGTGTATATGTTTTGCCATATTGATCATGAAATCTTGATGCCTTATCCAAAATGTGTGAAATTTTATATGCATGTTCTTGACTCTTTCCTGGTGATTTTGGTATATAGTTTGCTAATTTTGATTCCCTGGTTAGAGAGATATGATGTGATCAAGTTGAGTGTGACAATTTGTGTCACACTATGTTATGCCATGTTCATGAATTTTGTTTCCATGCATATGCTATGTCATTTGCCCTGGATTTTTGCATGTGATTACATCTGTATGTATAGTTTAATCATGATTTTTTGTAGGATTTTTTGATCAATTTCCTATTTTATTGGGATTTTTGTTTGCTGTTTAGTCATTTTTAGGTTTTTCTTGAGTAATCAATTTACATGACTTGTAAAATTCTCATTCCCTATCATATGAAGATGAAATTTGGTGGAGTGTTTCTTAACATGTTTAACTTCATTTTGGCTTTGGTCCCATTCATTTATCATTTGTTTCCACTGTTTTACATTTGCTTGAAGTTGATGCTCCATTTGTGACCTAGCTTGGGTTGATTTTTGCATACCATGACTTCCTGATTTTAATTTCCTTACTTCCACTTGTCCAAATATCATGAAATTTGATATGCTGCTCATTAAATGTGTTATGTTTAGGCTGGAATTTTTGTGGAGTTTATTGAGCTGTTTTGGTATTGATTTGATTGTAATCATTCTGTTTGCTCCAATGTGATTCCAAATTGCATAGTTTGACATGTTTAGCTTATGAAATGGGTTTGGTGCATAGTTTTGATGTGAGGCCAATTAGATTCTATTCTTGTTTGATTAATCTTGGTTTTGATCAATTTTCACTTTCTGTTTTGAATTTTTCATCTCCTTTGGACCCTAGGCTTGTCCTAGTGGTCTTACTTCTCACCTTTGAGTTGTTTTTTCAGGTTAAGAAGCAAAATGCTTTGGAAAGTTTAATTCAAGTTGATTGAGTTTGGTTTATTTGATTGTGATGAACTAACTTGGTTTGTTTTGTAGGATGCTAACTCATTTGCTTTGAGTTTGTGCTTTGCACACATGATTGATTGTGTTGTCTGTTGGTTCATAATTTGTCTGTTTTGACTTTGTGATTGAGGTACTGATTATATTTGATTGATTTCAGGTACCATAGTCGCTTTAGTTCCTTGAGAACTAGCTTGCTTTGCTTTGCTTAAGCATTGAGGTAGAATCTCTTGTCTCCATGTAGTCTGGAAGACCTGGCCTGTTACTTGGCCAGGCACCTGTCTGAAGTCCTCCTTAAGAGGCGATGTTTGTGCTTGTTTACTTTTGTCCCCAAGCAGGTAAAGACCTCTATGAGGCAATTGGCGGATAAAAGAGATATGCAATCTATCTCCCGCTATTCTGTTGAGTCGTCCCTCTGCTCATACCACTGTGTTAACGCATTGAGGACAGTAACCCAAGATCTTGTACAGTTGTACAGTTGAGTCAGTGTCTTGAGTGTAGAAGGGTTCCCACATTCTGAACCCACGCTCCTTTGTCTGAAGCTCTCCCTGGCCAGGGATAAGAGCTGTGAAGTCTCATCTTCACTCACCTTTCATCTGCTTCACCTTGGCTCTCGATGTCAAGGTTAAGAGCAAAACTCACCCTGTACAGTTGGCTTGCTCTTGCAGCCCCACCCTTGTTTGAGCCTCACTTGTGTGCATATAGTGTGTGCTGTTTGTGATTGTTTGCTATTGCTTGTGCTTTAGGATAGGCTTGCTTCCTGTGCAAGTTAGCTAGAAACCTTGACTTAGGGATGATTTTGCATGATAACATCTAGGCTCGAGTTAGTCTCCCTAGTTGTGTCTCCCTCTGTTATCTGGTTAGGCTAGTCCTGTATCCCTTCGTAGGGGAACTACGTCGCCCTGATCCTCATACCAGATGAGGTACGTAGGCAGGAGATGAGCAGATCTCTCCAGGCGCCTGTTTTGTTTTGTGTTGTGTGTGTTAGGAGATGGATGTAAGCCCAGTGATTGGCATTCCACATCCTCTTGTTGTGTGCTTGGAGTCCGGTATAAGTCCATCAAGTGGCATCTGGTTTCCAGTGTGAGTGTGTTTGGTTCGGAAGCTGATGTAAGTCCAGCGATTGGCAATCGGGTTCCATGTTTGCCCGTGTTTGTGTGGTTTTGTGTGCGTGTTAGCCGAGCTACGAATGCTCTGATTCTCCTTCGTCCAAAGGAGATACGTATGCATAGGATGCAACATCCTAGCGAGCATGTGTCGTTCCCCCAGTACGAACTACTTTGACTCTGATGTCTATGCCTGATAGACTAAGTAGGCCCAGGATGCGATATCCTGCCGAGTCAGTTTCAGTTTGTTTTCTTGTGTCTCTTTCAGCCAGTGTTTGTTTGATGTTTGAGCAGTATTTTAGCAACCATATTCCTTCCTTTTGTGTGTGGATCCCGTCGAGTACGACGGATGCGTAGGGGTGCTAATACCTTCCCTTCGCATAACCGACTCCCGATCCCATTCTCTTTGGTCGCGAGACCATGCTTTTTCCAGGTTTACTTCGAGCGTTTCCCTTCCCTCTTTTGGGATAAATAACGCACGGTGGCGGCTCTGTTGTCTTCGTTTCCCGCTGGTTTTTCGCGTAATGCGACAACCTCCACCTCAAAACTCAAAACGACAAACACCAACCTCTTCTGTTTTCGGCCGAGGATTCCGAATCTGGCCTCACCTTCTCCTAAATCTCACTCAAACACCCGGATCGACCCTCATCTGAAACGAAAACTTCAAAACCCCCAAAAATCGAACCTTAACACAACAAAACTAACATAAAACTTATTCTAAACATCCAATCAAAACAAGAACAACAGAAGAACAAGTCAAAACATGAACCCTCAATTTGAAATTAAATCAACAATAATGGTGATTTTGTGCAATTATCAAGGGGTTTTTAATCAGTTCAACAAGGCGAACATGAAGGTACCATAATTTGGAGCAAAACGCAAATTATTTTACCTAACCGGAGCTAGTCCGATGAAATTCCTCCAACGATACCCAGATAAGTCCTTTTTCTCTCTTATGTACTTTAACAAGTCCTTCTTCTTCTTCTTCTTCTTCTTCTTCTTCTTTGTTTTCCAAAACTTTGGTTTCTATTGATTAGGGTTTTTTAGCTCAAATTATTTCAAAGTTTCGATAGGGAACTCTAGATAATCCTTTAGTACTCTGATTTTTTTTATGAAGTTTCAGGAGTTGGAATTATTAGCGTTTTCTTGTTGCATTATTTGAGCAATCGTACATTTTATTTTTTATTGTGTGTATGCTGAGATATTTGACGTGGTCCCTAATATGTTGGTTCTTATTATTCTACTATTGTTGTTGTAAAAAAAATGTGGCCAATTCTAACTCTGAATGTTCTCCAGTTGAATTTATTTGGTTTTTTTTCTTCAAATCTTCCCCTCTGCATTGTGTTTGTACTGGTTGTGATGTACTAATTGTTTCCTTTTGTTTTTTTGGCATACGTTTGAACGAGGAAATGGGTGTGGAGATATGTGCATCAGAATTTCGATCTTGGCAAGGATGAGGGAAAGGCGTTCATGAGTGAGAGACAACAACAAACAGATTTGAAATGTGAACTCTTTGAATCCCTATAAGCAAAGGCGAAAGGTCTTAACCTTAATGTAGTTGAATCCTCAACTATTTTTTATGAGAAATTTGTAGGGTTTGTTGTGTTATGTAGTGAATGTGTACTCTTGAGTTTGAATTGCTAGTTGTTTTTGGTGTTTTTGTAGGTTGAATATAGGCCATGCTAAGAATTGCACCAAGCATTCAAATGAAGAAAGAATAGAGTCGCTTGTCCAAGATTGGTATACAAATGGTCATTCACCCCTAGTGTAGGTCTTCCATTTTAAACCTTAGGATTGTTGTCTTGTAAATAATCATGTTAACCTCTTTAACAACCTTGGTAATTCCTTGTAAGATTCAAACATTGGCCTTATGTAGCCTTGGTGCATAAGAATGCTCTTGTATCTTTTGAAACCACCTATAACTTGTTTGTTTAGTAATAACAAAAAGAATCTTGCTTCACTTGGTCTTGTTTTTTATTCTTTGTAACTTAACAATGTATTTGAAAAACTTTCACATAATACTTTTTGATAAGCTTGGTTCAAAAAGTCCTCAAATCCATACCTTCCCACCTCAAGGTCCATTGCTCATAAGGTTTAAAAAAATGGAAAGTCTAAACTCTTTTTTAAAATATCAAAATTAAACATGGACTAACCTCATGGCTAAGAATGCAACCCCCTTTTGTCTCAAATTAGAATCAACAAAAACTTGTAATCAAAGTTAATGTAAAACACTACATAACATGAGCTTAATCCTATTTCAATATAATAATGCAATAACCCCATACTTTGGAACATGTTTTATCGCAATATAAATGAAAACTTCAAATGAAATTAAGACATAACTGAATGAAAAAAAGGATGAGGGCATGCTATGCATAACTTTAAGACTCAAAGTCTAACCACAGATGACCATGGCCAAAGGCCAAATGGTTAACCCTAGATGACTAGTCTTAGAAATGTGCAAAACCCAATGTTCAATACTTAGAGTAAATGGTATAAAATGCATTACAACATGGAGTTCTAAAAATAAAATAAAAAGTTATGACAAAATTGGGGTACAACAGATGCCCTTATTTAATTACTTTAAACTAGAAGGTATGAATGATAATACTCTTCTTACATTCATAGTGAAAAATGATTAAATACATAAAGACACCGAATTTGTCCTTCAAGATGCAAAGATGAAATGAAAAAAGAAAATGCAGTGAGAAGTACAGTAATAAAGGTTATCGTGGGGTAAACGAAACAATCAAGACTCTCTGGGAATCATCAGAACAATATCTTGGATATTATAATCGAGATATTCCAACAATGGAATGATACCTCAATGGAATCATCAATTTTCAGCTTGGGAATACCTCTGACTGCTTCCTTTGACAAGAATTTTTTTATACCTTTCAGATGTAAGTGACCAAGCTTTTGATGCCATAGCTTAGCCTCATCTTTTTTTGACATCAAGCATGTGGAGAAACAATTTGTTTCTTAAGGGGTCCACATATGACAATTATCTTTTGATTTGGCTCCCTTCATGATAACTTCATTCTTCTCATTTGTTACCAGGAATTCAGATTTAGTGAAGTTAACTTTGAGACCTTGGTTACATAGTTGACTAATACTTATCAAATTAGCAGTCATCCCTTTAACAAGCAGTACATCATCAAGACTAGGCAGTCCAGGATAGTACAACTTTCCAACACCCTTCATTTCACCTTTTGATCCATCTCCAAAAGTAACATAGCTAGTGGAATATGATTTAATATCCATCAAAAATTTCTTGACACCAATCATATGTCTAGAACAACCACTATCAAAATACCAATCCTCTCTAGTAGAGGCACTGAGGGAGGTGTGAGCTATGAGTCCAGAAGTGCCATTTCTGGGAATCCACTTTTTCTTTGCTTTAAAATAGTTTGTTTTCTTATGGGTTGTGAAACAGATTTGGGATAGCCATATAGTTTGTAACAGTAGGATTTTATGTGACCAAACCTTCCACAATGATGACATCTCCATCATTGGGTCTTGCTTCCTGAGTAATCATCCTGACGTCTTTGTTGATGTTGGGACATTTGATTTGGCATCTTTTGTTCCTGTTTTCTTTTAGGAAGAACAAAATTCATTGCAGCCTTTTTTCCTTTGTTCATCACAACTTGATTATGATAACCAAGACCTTTCACATTTCCAACATTCTTACCAGTTTGAAGAGTCTCATCCATCACATCAGAACTATTGTTAAGCATTCCTACAGACTTAGTCATATTGTCAAGTTTTAAATTGAGCTATACAACTTCATCCTTCAGATCAGAGATGATAAAGAGACTCTCCACTTTTTCTGCTTGTAGTTGAGCAATGACTTTCTTTTGATCTTCTCTCAATTGACACACTTCTTCACTTCTGAGGCACAACTCCTTGTATGAATCAGCAAGTTCCTCAAAAGTAAGTCCTTCACAATCTGATTCTTCATCAGAATCACAAATTCTAGTCAAGGCAGTAACCTGTTTGGCAGGTTCGACTTCAAGATCACTTTCAAAATCATCTTTTGGCCATGACACAGACAAGCTCTTCTTCTGTTTATTGAGATAAGTGAGACACTTAGCTCTTATGTGTCAAAACCCTTCACATCCATGAAATTAGATTCCTTTTCCTTGGTTAGTTTTTTCTTCGATTTTGGGCCTTCTACCAAAATCTTGATTTTTGTTGATGTCGAATGACATGTTCTTGACATTTGATCTTGTCTTCCAATCCATCTTCTTTATCACTTTGTTAAATTGTCTTCCAAGTAACGCAATAGCATTAGATATCCTTCATTTGTATCTAGGTCACATTCATCTTCTAAGTCTTCAACATTAGAAACAAAGGTTATGCTTTTCTTCTTTTTAGATTTTTCACTGATCCCTAATTCGAAGGTTTGAAGAGATCCCATAAGTTCATCAACTTTCATATTGTTTATATCTTGGGCTTCTTCAATGGTCGTTACCTTCATGTCAAATCTCTTTGGAAGAGATCTGAGAATTTTTCTGACCAACTTAGCTTCTGACATCTTCACCCCTAGGGCACTTGAGGCATTGGCCATCTCAATAATATTCACGTGAAAGTCATGAATTCTCTCATCCTCCTTCATTCTTAAGCTCTCAAACTTGGTGGTAAAAAGTTGACGTCTTGACATCTTCACCTTAGAGGTTCCTTCATGAGCAATCTTCAATATCTCTCAAGTATCTTTAGCAACAATACAATTATTTATCAGTCTGAAGATGTTCTTGTCCACTCCATTGAACAGTACATTCAATGCTTTGGAGTTTCCCTGAGCTAATTTTTCATTTTCATCATCCCAGTATTCCTTAGCCTTCAGCATATCAGTAATCTTACCATCTTTATCTTTAGGATTATCATTTTATATAGATATAAATTAGAAAAGATATGATGAGAAACTGTTCACTTATCATCAAAGTTGCAAATACTACTATTGAATATTTTTTTTATTTAAGAAAAAAATGCTACGATACAATATGGAAAACAATTTTTTTATTCAAATGATTTAATATAAATATAAGTTACATCTTACCTAACATTTTATTTTCTTAGTGTCTTATAATAAATATCACAATGTCAAAAGATAAAATAAGAAACAAAACTAAGCACATATCACAAGTTGCAACTCTAGTTATTGTCAAACCAAAACTGTTTCTGAAGATTGTCAACTATCTTATTGTCCACTTGAAAAGCCTTTGTAAGAACTTCAGATGAAATTTCTGGATTAGAACCAAATGCAGCATTAGCAATTGTGATAACTCCTGGATTCTGACTGCTAAGTCCACCGATGGCAACCGCATTTCCATATCCCACATTCAACTGGAAGTGAATGAGACCAATAGGAAACACAAATACATCTCCTTTGTTAAGTACTTTTGTGATGAGACGATTTTGTGGGTTAGAAGTAACAAAACCAACGTAGAGAGTACCCTCCAAAACTATAAGAATCTCAGTACCTCTTGGATGAGTATGTGGAGGATTTAGTCCCCTAGGTCCGAAGTCAATGCGAGCAAGAGAAATACCAAGAGTGTTTAATCCTAATATCTCATTAACCGTAACAGGTGTCACTTTTGAGCCAAGTGAATTTGATGTGTTTCCTTCTTTCACTGAGAAAAAGAAATCATTTGCAGTAGCAAGTTTTGGATCTTTGCAGAATTTTCCATTAACAAACACTGCAAATCAAATATGAGTGATTCTAATAAAATGTCTATTGTTAATGAACAGAAAAAACATTCTTATGTATACATACCACCATTCTTTGTGTCATTGATAGCTACACAAAAATCTTGTAGTGGGCTGGGATCAAATGCTAAGGCACAAGATGCTAAGGCCAAGAAGGCTGTAAAAAACAAGTAACTACTCTTCATATTGCTCTCTTTGTTGTATATTTGCTTCTGTATGTTTATGAATGATGAGATTTTGGACACATATATTTATAACAAGTTTAGACATTGAAATGTTCCATATATATACTTATAAAATAGATCTAAAGACTTGGTAAAATTGACATTTTTGAATTAGTAAGATACTTGTTCAATTAATCTTTAACAACTACATGCTACTTATTTTTCTAATGAATAACTTGTCACACGCGCTACAGAGATGATTAATTGAATATAAGATGTTTTTGTCCATGATGATGGTGTAACAAGTTGAAATTGTATTACAGAGTTAGTATTTGCAGATTATTTTTTTAATATTAATCCTATGAAATATATATATATATATATATATATATATATATATATATATATATATATATTTTTTATTTATTTATTTATTTATTAAATTATTTATTTATTTATTTATTTATGTTCGGAAACCATGTGTAGTGAATTTGTGGAATGAGGTGTTGGAGGTGGAGCAAATTTCCGATACAGCATGGAGTTAGTGGATCTTTAATGTTTTTACTTCAACATCCAAGTTATTTACCGAGTGAAAAGTAGTATAAGATTGAGAATGAATTGAATTCATGAATATCCAAGTCAAAAACTTATCTTCAGGCAGGCATATTGTGGTGGTTGGTTAAGAACCGCCCTCATAATGCCCTAACTGCGGCGAGTGTGTCGGAACCATCCATGAGACACAAATTGAGGCAGCTGCGGGGCACTGCCGTAGTAAAGTAGATAACTGTGACGGTTACTAAAATATTTGAAGCAGGTGTCTAAATATATTTGTTAACTGCTTCACTTTAAAAATTATCGCGACACTTACATCATCAAAATTGAATTTGTGTCATGTAGAAAATATTAATTTGTTTGTTTAAAAATTTATCACGACGATTTATTAACGACAACAGTTAAATCATTTATTTGCGACAAATAATTATAAAAATTAAAAAATAGCACCTAAAACATAATACTTTTAAAGAAAAAAATAGCTAAAAAACCCACTGATGGTGCACCGAAGGCCCGAGGTAAGACATAGAAAATGAAATAAGGGCCTAAAAAGAAGAAGATAAGAAAAGAAAAAGGACAGAAAAATAATAGGCAACTAGGAAGAGCAGCAAGCTTAAGACCTACCTGTTATTTCTTCCCCATCTCTATTGTATTTGTGGCTGACGAGTCATGGCGTGTCACAACTAACTAGATGACAGCGAGGACCTTATATGTCTGACGGCGTGGGAACTTCCTATATGATTGCAATTTACCTTTCATCTAATCAATCTAATCATATATCTCGTAGCTTAATTTTTATGTTTCTGTCATTTCAATTTTAGTTTAAATTAATGAAATATTTATGTTTTGTGTTGCTGTTTTGTTGATGTGTTTTGTTGTTGTTTGTGTTAAAAAATTATAATAAATTAAAAAGAAAAAAATAACTAACTTCAACCCTAAAATAGCAGTATTTATAATAACTAGAGAGATTCTAATCGGACTACTGACAATGTTGGAAGCAAGGTCTTGATGATAAAAATCAATGCACTAGAATGTGACTTTCTGATAACCCATGTCGCGCCAGAAGTAGTCAGGAAAGTAGATAGACTTTTAAGAAGTTTGAATTGTTTTAGAATATGGATAAAGACTCATTGTAGTATTTAGTTTAGGGGAGGAAAATACTACTACTTAAGGCTAGCATAAGGATACATTGCATTTACAATTAAACACACAAATGTGTGGAAAAAGAAGAAATAAAGTTCATATAGGCTAGAAACTGGATGAACAAGTTCATGTGCCCGAAATTGGAGGAACATGTGGATGTCTTCACTCTGAGTAACAGGTTGGACTCATTAAAAGTGAGATCCCTCCAGATGAAAAGGTGGGGCATCTAGCGAAACTTATCAAAATAATAATAAATAATGCAAGTGGAAGCCTCTAGTTCAAAATGAACTTAAAGCCAAGAGCAAGATAGTTAACCCCCATTTTGAAATTGAAAAAAATGAATATACAATAAGCTTAGGAGCCTCCTAGGAGCATTGGAGCACATGATCACTTGAGCTTTAAAACAAAAAGAGTTAGTGACATAATTTTTTGTGCTTTTGATTAGTAATCAAGTAAGAAAAGCAATAATATACAATACAAGCATTCTTGGTGGTCTCAAAGCACTCAAACAAGTCCCAACCCTAAGGTTAAGGAGCCAAAGATGCTATGATCCTTGAGGTAATGCACTTGTGCAATGATATGATGCCATGAGGGATCTTAGGGTCAAAATTAGGGTCTTACAGATGCCCCTATTTAAGGTCATTCTAGCCGGAGATATGAAGGTTAAAATCTTCGTCTCGACGAGATAAAATGGGCTTAAATAATTAAAAATGAGACGAATTTTGGTCCCTAAGAGACCTCATGATACAAATGTATGCATGTAAAATAAAATTTTCATGGTGAATAACTGCCACAAAAGAAAAGAAATCAGGGGAAACTGAAGATCCATAGGAGTAACACACTCACTAGGGAGACAGAGACTCTGGGGGAAATAAGGTAAAAAATGCGTGAGCAGGTCACGACTTGAAGACTTGCTGGGAGACACGAAGGGATTTCATGAAGATAAATCGATGGAAAGACTCAAGTTGACGCAAAGATGCATGTATTGGGGAATATGCCAATACAGCAAAACTATCCATAAAGGAAACATCGGATAAAAAAATCCGGACTCAGACGGGGATGTCCACAAAGGACTCAGCTGAGAAAGAAACAACGAGATATTACCGGTTACTGGGTAATAAACTCAAAGAGAGACATGTTATCAAACACCGGTTACTGGGTGAGGGAACAACACACTCAGGGAGAAAGAATATCTAAGATCGGTATAAGGGTGAGAGATATCAATCATTCGAAACATCTGAGGAGGACCCAAAAGGCACATCTCAACTTAGGAAAATCTGACTCCACAGGGGACAAAAAGTCATAATAGGGAGCAGAAGGAAGGAACACCAGGGATACCGGTTACTGGGTATATAATAGGTGACCAACCAGGCATGACTTGGGAACATCCAAGACACTTATCATCCGAAAGGAGGGCTGAAAAAGCGAACACGGCTTATAGGATGGGCATTCGATTCCACAAGGAAATACGAATCTTACTCGACTGGGGAAGCAAAAGACTTCGACTGAAGAGCGCATGAGATATATTATCTACTACCGTTATATGGATAAAACATAGGTAACATACTCGCATGGAGGATTATCCACAACCGGTTACTGGGTTAATAAAGGATAAATCGACCGAAAAGAAAGGACATTGGGATACCAGTTACTGGGTATAAAATGATGACCAAACAGAAGGAGAAACAATCATTACCACACAAAGGGGTAAATGAAAGATGATTCGCAAGGGATAAATTACCTGACAAAAGCAATTATTCAAGAGATATATCATCGGTTACTGGGTGGTATACTCAAAAAATGAAGGAATATCAATACCGGTTACTTGGTAAAGATAACCAACAAAGAGGGGATTACATCTACCGGTTACTGGGTAGAAAACCACAGAAATAGGACTTACAACTACCGGTTACTGGGTAGAAGGCCACAAAATCCGCTGGGGAAAGGATGAACAATTACTGGTTACTGAGCAATTGAACAACTGAACCACAGGGAACTGCAGGGGATAACAAGAAAGGAAATCAATCTAAGAACAAACTAGAAAGACGCAATCAAACAAGACTCATCCCGTTGAGGATACAACTCAAGGGAGTAATTCCATCCCGATACACCTGGGGAGGAGACTGAAACAATGATCATCCACAAGGGCATAACTCAGTGGGGAAGAAAGAAGCAAGGATAAACACTTTCTGCTTATGAGGCTGACTCTATATGGAGAGATTAGACACAAACATCTGCTTGGGGAAGAACATTTCGCCAATAGCAGGAGATAACAAGCAAAGATATATAGCAAAGAATGCAACATGAATATCTGAATGCTGTGATTATGCATGTATGTGCATGATTTGTGTATGATTAATGCTGACAAACATACATATCTAACACAAACAAGTCCAAGAATCACGAACGGACACCCGACACAACGTCTCGACAGGAAAAGTGAAGCCTACTGGAGAACTCAGCTTAGGAACAACCCGAGAAGGATGAAAATGAATCATCAGGGGATATCAAACCCTAACTCAAAGCTACACTCACTGAGGATACAAAGAAGATGTATTCAGGAGCAGTGGAAGAAGAGAATCCAATAGAGAACTCAACTCTGATGGGGATGATCTCTGAAACAAGAGTAAACAAGGGAAAACTTTAACCATAGCTGGGGATAAGAAAAATCAAAGCTTCCAACTGCAGGAAATAACACTCTGCACGGGAGAAGTCTTCCTGGAGCAAACAATCTTGACATAAGGAAGATGCAGAAAAATCTGTCGGGGAGTTTCCATCAACTATCTCGGGGACAAGTGGTTAAAACAATAAGATCCTCCAGAGAATAAAACTCTACTGGGGAAGCTTATCAAGGAAGGATGTAAAACTCTGTGGGGAACAACCACCAACCAGATGCACATCAAACAAAACACCTCTCTCCTATCTGCCGGAGAGGAAACTCTACAAAGGGGAATAATAGCATTTTGCTCTACTGGGGAAGGAAATAAACATCTTCAACACCAGCTCTTAATGCTAGAAGAAATCTCCCAACTCGGAGGAGATACAAACATCAAACTCTGATCTGGCGACCCTACCGGGGACAAGCTGCAAATGTTCTCGAAGGAACTATCCTGGCTGAGGAGATTGGAAATGAATCCTTCGTCAACAAGCGACATGCTGGGGATGAAAAGGGAGACAAGCCCTTTATCAATTGCTCTAGGCAACTTCCTGCTGAGGAGACAATTATCTGGAAAGATAGCTCTGCAGGGAACACATGCTTACTCCGCTGGGAACTTCTACTCATACTGGGGAAAGACAAACTTCCTCGTGAATAGATGGTATATCAACTTTTATCAATCTATAAGGGATTCTAGATCAGTCCACACAAGGGATGACAACCATATAATTGATAAAACACAAATGCTAGTGCCAAACTCTCTGGGAAGCTGATGATGCATCACTATTTTGCGCTCGCTGGGGAAACAACTTGACTCCTGATGAAGAGGATATAAGAATGCTAGAATATGAATAAATGTCTTACTCTTTGGTGATCATGCTATCCTTGGTAAAGCACTGAGGACATTCCACTTGTTCTTTCAGTCATTGTGAATGTTCATTTTGTTTAAAACAGTTTATTTATGAAAACTTTATTTATTTAAAACAATGATATTTATCAATTAAAACATGCAAACATTTGTTAAACAGAAACAAATAAGAGTGCCAAGAATTGGATAAAGGCTCAAATTTATTTAAGAGAATGGTAGTCTGCAAATGGCGAGACTCCATGGATCTTTACAAATTTGAAATTGGTGATATACATGGAAAAGAGCTACATTGAACATAATGACCGTTTCTCCACCAACTCTGAATCCACTTTATTCGAAACTTCAGTTGATGATGACTGAGCGAGAATCTTTGATAGATGACAGTTGTAGAACAAAGTCTTGTCAGGATGCAGTTACTTGCCAAATTCCTAATTTTTGCCTAGATTGCTCCAGGGTGAGGTACTCAATCTAGCGGGATATATATATATATATATATATATATATATATATATATATATATATATATAATATATATATATATATATATATATATATATATATATATATATATATATATATTCATTTTTTTCATGTCTCTAACTTTTTCCTGGATCGCCCTTTCGGGTTTTCAATCCACCGAGATGCTCATTTTTGCCTAAGTCGCCCTTTCGGGTTTTCAACTTAGCGAGTTATTCTGTATTTATTTTTAGGCGAAGTATTTCTTGACTGGTCAACTTTTCAAGGCCAAACTTCCAATCTTGATGAATAAATGATTGAGGATCCTTAAATAGGCTCATATATGCATAAAATGATGAATGAAATAACTTCCCTTGATTAAATTTGATCATAGGTTGAGGTTGCTTCATGGGCAAGGTACAGTCAAAGCAAAGTGAAATTAGGGTTTCCTTGGGAAACAATCCTCAAGTCCTTCGGGTTATCTTGATCAAATTGGCAAATTGAGATACTTGGGAGACATATATGATGATTAGGAGCTTTGTGGACCATTGTCATGCTTCTCCTCTTCTTCATCTAGCCATTGCATTGGGCTTAGGAGCCTCCTAAGAGCATTGGAGCACATGATCACTTGAGTTTTAAAACAAAAAAAGAGAGTGACATATTTTTGTGCTTTTGGTTAGTAATCAAGTAAGAAAAATAATAATATACAATACAAGCATGCTTGGTGGTCTCAAAGCACTCAAACAAGTCCCAACCCTAGGGTTAAGGAGCCAAACATGCTATGATCCTTGAGGTAATACACTTGTGCAATGATATGATGTCATGAGGGATCTTAGGATCAAAATTAGGGTCTTACATAACTCATTTATAAAATGTGGAGAGCGATATGTCTTTATCTGATAAAGGTATGGAAGACTTAATCAAAGGGAGGAAACCATATTCTTCAGAATAATAGGAGAAATAACGGTTTTCATGTCCCACACTCCGAAGAGAGGAGCATGATAATCACTCTCTAGGTCCAAAGATTCATATCCAAAGGATCTCTATAAATACGTCAACCATAGGATGGAAGAGAGGACAATTATTCATCAAAAACTACAAATGCAAAACTTCTGAACACTGTACTTAAGCAAACTCTAAACAAAGATCAATAGCCTTAAACATATCACACAACTCTCCAAATATATGGTTACCCTTATGATACGTTTTAGCAATATAGATGATAATAATAGTAATAATAAAAATAAAATAAAAAACATATGTTTTAGATATGGAAAAGAGTCATATTCGGAATCCTAAAGAAAGTTCACAAAGTTCACGTAGTTGGTAAGTATAATTCACCGACTAGAATAAAATAATATCAAATTATCAAGACTACTTTAAGTAATTAGTAATTAGTAGAAGTTTTTTCAATTTACTAACAAAAGTATAAAGACCATGTCAGAATGTGGGAACATAAATATTAACAAATCAAATATGTGTTTGGGTCAATTTGATCTTGTGAAAAAGAAACAGTATACGTATTTGTTGAAGAATGATTCATCTAATGTTCAACTAATAATTAAAAAATTAAACACGCCTTGCTTTAATTAAGATTTACTAGGTCTTTGTAGACTTGTGCAAGTAACATTATAGAGTCGTTCAATTTCTCCTTATAAATAGACCTTATGTTTGCATTGTGAAATATATCTCATACTTTCATAATAAACATATATACAAAGAGAATTGCTCAAAAAAATAAAATGAAGACTACTTTCTTGTTTGTGACAGCCTTGGCCTTAGCATCTTGTGCATTTTCCTTTGATCCCAGCCCTCTACAAGACTTTTGTGTAGCTATCAATAACACCAATGGTATGTATATCTTTTAAAACAACAAAAAATGATTTTCTAATACTTATTTATTAATTTATACAATTGAATCATGTACCGAGCGTTTCACGGTTCACCGATTTATTGATCACCGATCTAATAGCATTGACATATACATATATAAAAGTTGTTTGTGATTGATCTCTCGTAAACTTGTTTTGCAGTATTTGTGAATGGAAAATTCTGCGAGGATCCAAAACTTGCTACACCTGAAGATTTCTTTTTCTCTGTCAAAGAGGGAAACACATCAAATCCACTCGGTTCAAAAGTGACACAAGTGACCGTTAATGAGATATTAGGACTGAACACTCTTGGTATCTCTCTTGCTCGCGTCGACTTTGCACCTAAGGGTCTAAATCCTCCGCATATTCACCCTAGAGGTACTGAGATTCTTATAGTGTTGGAAGGTACTCTCTATGTTGGTTTTGTTACTTCTAATCCACAAAACCGTCTCATTACAAAAGTACTCAACAAAGGAGATGTGTTTGTGTTTCCAATTGGTCTCATTCACTTCCAGTTGAATGTGGGATATGGAAATGCGCTTGCCATTGCCGGACTTAGCGGCCAGAATCCAGGTGTTATTACTGTTGCAAATGCGGTATTTGGATCTAATCCAAAAATCTCTTCAGATGTTCTCACCAAAGCTTTTCAAGTGGACAATAAGATAGTGGACAATCTTCAGAAACAGTTTTGGATGGACAACAATTAAAACATGATACTAAGAGTTGTATGTTTAAACTTTTATCCAATCAATTACATTGATAATTGGTATAGTCATAGTTAAATAAAAGTATAGAATTGAATAAAATGCAAGGCTTCATATGTACCTTGCTCTTATATATGCATGTGTTGTATCATTTCAATCAAATATTATTATGAAACCTTATATGATTTATTTATTTTTATTTTGCTTTTTCTATATATAAAAGAAAATTAACGCCTAAAACTAACTCATAATTCTAGATAACAGGAACAATGAGAAAGCGCATTGATACCTAGTTGTTAAATTATGAAGATGAGGAAGACGGTTTGGTTACAAATTAGTTTGAGTATTGTTTCAGATAACATTCAATATATACGGAGTTATCACAATGTTGTCCAAAAAAAATTCAAATGGTGTAGGTAAAAGTCTATTTATGAAAGGTATAGCTTAAAATACTTATTCCTACGGTACTTTACCGTAGGTATAAGGATTTTGGACTATACCTACGATAAATAGATTTTTACCTACGTCATTTGAATGTCACTATAAGCATGCGCCATCATGCATAAGTCTATATACAAAAATGAATGCATGTCCGATGATAAATAGACTTTTATCAGTGTCTTTTGACTGTCACTATAAGCATGCGTCATCATGCATGACATATATGTACAAAAATGAATGCATGCGTCATACTCTCTGCATACTCCTCTAGTGTGCGAATTTTTTTGTTTGAAATATGGTTATTTATTTTTTTGAAAATATGATTATTCTGGATTTTTTTTTAAAAACATGGTTATTTTTTAAAATAAAATCGCATCTAATTTGAAGTATTTACTAATTCCACTTTTTTTTCACAAAATAATCCATAAATCATTGTATTCGGGATCAATCAATAAAAAATATTATGAATAGATAATAGATAAATAACATAACAATAACAATAATAATAATAATAATAATAATAATAATAATTCAAAAGAAAAATGGCACTTAAAGGTATAACATCATTCCCAAAATGAGGTACTCATCCTTGACAAATGAGAATTTAATTATTTATTACTCAAGTAAAAAGAGGTAAATACATAGTAAAGATATTATGCATAAATAAATGTTAGGAGAAGCTCTAACTCTAGAGTTCTAAATTGAACTTCCCTTCTTTTTGCCTTCATGTGCTTTTTTTTCCTCTAAAATGATATATTTTATCTTTAAAATATTATGATTAGTTTATGATCTTGTGTAAGTTTGATTTGTTCACTACTTGACTTGTTGATCTGCACTCAACGGTGTGTCTCAGCTAGTAGATGAGGTTTTGGTATCTTATGTTAGTCAAGTGAATTCAAACACAAGATGAAGAATTATGATTAAAATATTTTAAGACTCTAAAGAAAAATGTTGATTTTACTTGATTGGATTTAAGAAAAGAGATGAAGTGAATATTAAGCGCGGAAGAATAAATACTAAATGAAAATAGATAAGCTAAAGGAAAGAATACACTAGAAATGATATTGGTTCGGCTATAAACTATGCGGCCTACTTCAGCCCCCAACGATTTCCTCTATAGAGTTCCACTAACAACATAGCATATTCCTGGAAATGAATAACTGCTGACAAGGTAAGCTGCTTTGGCACTAGTATTACCCTAAAAACTCAATGATAACTAGCGGTCACGTGCAATTTTTTCCTTGTCTGGCCTTCTGCAAAATACATTAAAACCCTCTGAAAACTATGAAATAAATTAGAGAAAAATAAAGGAAAAAATATTGTAACTCAAAATTCATTCATACCCACCTCCAAGGAAGAAAGATCCGAAGGAATGACAACATAGAAAAATTTTAACATTTTTCAACAACTTGCAAGTAACCATACCATTCTCAAAGGAACTTCAACAAATTCTATCTTATGCAAAAAACTTGAAAGAAATCTTAACCAAAAAAAAATTATGAAGAATAAGATACTGAAATTGTTATAAGGGTGTAAAATGATCATCAACATGAAACTTCCTTCAAAACAACTAGACACATGTAATTTCAATATAACTTGCACCATATAGAAACTTATCATTCCTAGAGCATTATGTAGTATGAGGGAAATCATTAATTTAATATCGCTCTTGATAAGTGTCAAATTTACATAAAATATGTAGGTATTTGTTAACTTCTTTTACAAGCAATCAATATAAAAAAAAAACCCCAATTTTTCTATAAAGTGATAGAACACCTATTTCGACTTTCATATCATGTATTAACTAAAAATAGGTAAAAAGGATCGGAAAACCATAATTAAGAACGCAAAGACCAAGCCAGAGCAACTCCTTGTAGAACAAGGCTCGCTAGGCCATGATCATAGGTGGCCTAGAGAGCTTAGGAAGATAGATATCAACTCAAGGCTAAAGTACTTCATGGTGAAGAAAGGGTTTGTGCGTTAAGCACAAGGAATATGCGCCTTGCGAAGCAAGGCGACTAGGGCCATCTATCAAACAGCTAGAATTGCTTAATCTAGAAAAAAGCATGATCGTTAGGTGCAGATGAGTGGTATGCTTAGTGAGGGCCCTGAATTCGCACCTATAAATAAGGGTTTCCAATTCATTGCAAAGGGATTTTCGGTGGACTGAGGTAGTAAAAAATTGGAGTAAGTTCACCTTGGTTTACAACAAGAGAATAAGAGAGGAGGATTGAAGACGGAAGCGGCACTCAAGTGACAGGAAGATAAACTTCCAACCTCGTCTTGACGGGATTATCGGTACAACTACAATGAATAAGTGTAGTTAAAAGTCTCTTTGTTGAGGGTTATATGTATTCATCATTTTCATGTATTAAACAAGGCATGACGTTTTATGTAATTCTACTCAAGGTTTAATAATGATGACTCGTTAATCTTAATGTATGTTTTAGATTTGCTACTTAAAACTTGTTTTTATGGTATGACTTGAAATTCAAAAGGTGCATGTCATTAGTATATCCAAGATTATCATTTATTGGATAATAATGCCTAGACATAGGTGCAATTTGAATATCCATACGTACTATAGCATGATTGGTTTGGAGTCTTACTACTTTATAATTGTTGAAACTTAATGCTCTGCTTTGGTTAATATACAGAGATATCAACTATTAGGTAATGCATTTATCTCACGGTGTTAAGACTGACATGAGATATGAATGATAGTAACAAGTGGTAATATTAGTAGCTGATTAGAGGAGCATATTACTAATCTATGGTTATGCATGATAAATATGTAATGACTAAATTTATCCCTAGTGTGCCTTCTTACTGTTAACACTGGAATCTTTACTTTCTATCATTTACTTTCACGATTCAAAACAACTATAAAAACCTTTTCTACTTAGAATCTTAAAAATAGTTGAACAGTCTTGAAACTACCAATATCTATGGATATGATAATTATAAAATTTACTTTTGTGCTGGAAACAAAAAAAATGGGTTGTTGTCGGGGACTGGTGCTAGTTTTTAAAGAGATTGCATAATTTTTATTATTTTAAGTATTGTTTATATATGATATGTTCAAATTTGTATAAATATTTTATAGTTACTGATCTATTAACATCTAGAGTTAGTTTTATTGCTACTTGTTTATCAGAGATAAGGTTCCTGCAGAACAATTATTATTCGATCTAGAAATTGAAAGAACCACAGACTGAAACAACAACAAGAACGGGAAAAAGAAATAAAAATCCAAGATGCCAGATCTAGAAGATTCTTCTGTCTCAAAACAAAGAACCATGGTTGAAGTCGACAACAACAATAACAATAATGGAAACAACAATGGTTCCACTCCATGCCACAATAGTCTCAGACGTCTAGCTCACCTAGCTATAACGCAAAGGAATGTTCGACAAAGTGAAATGAAACGAGCTTATTATAAATTATGTATGCTAACCTTTTTGCAGGTTTAGATCATGAAGGCCCATATACACTCTCACAAAGTTCTACGAAATTTCTGGTGCCCTAGAAGCTCCAGAAAATGGGGAATAAATGGTATCCCGAAGGTTGTTTCCATAGTTTCTGATTGGCAAAGTGAAAGAGTGGTATCTTGATCAACCCCTATTGACGATGAAAAATTATAACTTCTTGGAGGAAAAGTTCTTAAATAGGTTATTTTCTCATAACAAATTCAAGGAAGCAAAGACAACCATCATGGTGTTTTCCCGAGATGCAACAGAAAATCTATGTGAAGCGTGGGAAATATACAAGTCCATGATGAGATGATATCCAAACTACGATTTTGACGAAGTAGTGGAAATACACATATTTAAAAATTAACTCCAACAACAACCAAAGTTGTTGCTAAATGCTATTGTTGGGGTTCTCTCATGTCCAAATGTGTAAAAGATGCAATCACAATCATCGAAAGAATGGCACATAGTGGTCATCAAGGAAAATATAACAGAAGCTCATATCTGAATGATGAATTGAGTATAATAATTCTATCTTCATACAAAATAAATTGTTAACACAAACGGTGGATGAACTAACAAGGTAACTGTCAAAGCTTCCACAATAGATGAAAGAAATTCATGGAATGCCACCACCAAGGAAGATTGTATTTTGTCGGCTCTCTAGTGGAGATCATCCAACTGGATTTTGCCCCCCATCCCCACTCATATGGAAGTCAATTATGTAGAATTTACAACAGTCATGGCAATATCAAAATAATGATTTTCAAGATTTAAATTTGAGAGCAAAAGTAGGTACCTATATCAATGATCATTTTTAAAAATCCAGTCAATCACTCCCTCAAAACAAAACAACTTTGGAAGATACACTTAATCAATTTTTGGCAGCAACAACATCTTTTCAAAAGAGTAATAAGACCTCTATTAAAGAAACTCACAACTCACATTAGAAATCTACTGAGTGAAATTTCAAATCTTAAAAAAGAACAATGCAAAGTTGTCATTACCAGAAGAGATAGAGGTATTGGCACAAATGAAAAAGAAGAAGAAAAGGAAAAGAAAAACAAACAAAAAAGAAGAAATAAAGAAACAGAGAAGAAGGAAAAAGGGGGGGGGGGGAGATGAAAATTTTACCAATTAAGAATTTACCTTACCCTTGTAACCCAACAAAAAAAGATAAGGAAAGACAATATTCAAGGTTTCTTGATATCTTTAAACAGTTGTAAATAAATATCCGATTCTTAGAAGCTTTAGAGCAGATGTCGTCATATACAAAGTTCATTAAAGAAATAACTACCCAAAAGCAAAATTAAATTGATGAAGACACAATTCAATTGGAATCTAGTTATAATGCAATCATTCAATTAACATTGCCCCCAAAAAAGCTGACCCAGGAAGAGTAACATTACCTATCATGATAGGAACTGTTAGTATGAATAAATTATTGACTTAGGAGATATCATCAATCTTATTCCTTTATTGGTTGTCAAAAATATGGTGACCTCAAACTAAAAAATACAAGGATGACCCTGCAGTTGGCAGACAAGTTCGTAAAACACCCTCAAGTATTACACAAGATGTATTGGTAAAAGTATACAAGTTCTTATTTCCAGTTAATTTCATAGTCATGGATATTGAAGAAGATGATTAAGTGCCTATAATACTAAGAATATCATTCATTAAAATAGCATGAATGATGGTTGATTTCGATAATGAACAAATCAAGGTCAAAATGCATGATGAAAAGGTAAGTTTTAATATTTTTAAACCAATGAAACATTCTAAGGATAAGGGAATTTTTTTTCCAAATAGATGCCATAGAGGAGTCTATAGAAAAGGTTGAAAAACAAATCCATAACTCTTCTTTTCTAGAACAAGCACTAACATACACTTACGGAATGCTTGGTGAAAAAGAGGAACAATAGGTTATAAATAGCTTGAAAGAGATTTATACTCTAAAGTAAATTCCTCCCAAGGAATCCCAAATTGCAAAACTAAGAGAAACATCCAGATCAGACAAACTGGAATTGAAAACATTGGCATCACATTTAAATTTTGCTTTCTTAGAAGAAAATGGTCAAAAACTAGTAGTATTTAGCAACACTTTTTCCCCTTAACAAGAAACAAAATTAGTTGAGATTCTTAAAAGATACAAAGAAGAGGCAAGTTGGGAATTATCTGATTTAAAAGGAATTAGTCCAATATATTGTATGCATAAAATAATGATGGAAGAAAATTTCAAACCTATAGCTCGGCCTTAAAGACGTCTGAACCCCAATATGAAAGAAGTTGTTAGGAAAGAAGTAATTAAGTTGCTTGAAACATGAATGATATACCTCATTCAAATAATACGTGGGTAAGTCTTATACATGTGGTACCCAGGAAAGGAGGTATGATGTGATTCAAAATGAGAAAAATGAGTTAATCCTGACACAGACTATCATCGGTTGGAGAATGTGTATGGACTACATAAAGGCTTAACCGAGCCACTCAAAAATATCATTTTCCATTAATTTTAATGGACCAAATGTTGGAATGATTAGTTGGTCATGCCTTTTACTATTTTTTAGATGGATACTTTGGTTATAACCAAATAGTAGTAAATCATGATGATTAAAGTCGATAAAGCAAAAATATAAGGGTATGTTTGGATTGATGGTATGAGATGAAATAGAATGGAGTGGAGTGATAACTAATGAGATTCCATTGTTTGGATTTTTCAAATAATGGATGGAATGGAATGGAACATGATGGAATCCATTCCATCCAAATCTCTATTTTTTGTTCAATCCAATTTTGGGTGTATGTGATGGAATGGGACATTTTTATTAAAATAATTAAACAATTGAGTGAGATCTATATTCCATTCTACTTCATTCTGTTCCGCTCCGTCATGTTCCATTCCGCTCTGCTCCGTTATATTCCATTAATCCAAACATAGCATAAGTGATTGAGAAAATATCACCTCCAATAAATGTTAAAGAAATAAGAGTTTTTCTCAAACACGCGGGATTTTATAAAAAGATTTATCAAGGATTTCTCAAAAATCGCAAAGCCATTGAGAAACTTGTTTAATAAGGATATTCTTTCTTGTTTGGTGAATCATATCATATTGCTTTGAACCATTTAAAATAAAGGTTAATAAAAGCTCCAATAATCATTGCACCTGACTGGAAACTTGATTTTGAATTAATGTGTGATGCTAGTGAATATGAAATAGGTGCAGTTCTTGGCCAAAGCAAATCTAAAGTTTTCCACGCAATATATTATGCAAGAAAAATTTTAAATGACGTGCAAGTCAATTATGCCACACCCAAAAAAGAATTGCTAGAAATAGTGTATGCACTGGAAAAATTTAGATCATATTTGATTGGTTAAGAAATAGTTATCTATATTGACCATGCAGTTATCATATATTTAATGAATAAATTTGATTCCAAACTACGCTTAATTTGATGGATGCTCTTACATCGAGAATTTGATGTGGAAATAAAAGACAAAAAGGGACTAGAAAACTTGGCAGCTGATCATATATCTTGGTTAGTAAACAAAGAGATAACCAATTAAGAGAAAGAAGTGATGCAAGAAATCCCATGTGAGAAATTACTGATGGTACAAGAAAGCTCATGGTTTGCCAATATGTCTAATTACAAGGTTGTCGAAATTATCCTAGAGGACTTAAATTACAAGCAAAAGAAGAAGTTCCTAAAATATGCAAAGAAATATGTGTGAGATAATGCATATCTTTTTAAAATAGGAGCCGATGACATTTTAAGAAGACGTGTGAGCAACAAGGAGGCATAAAGTATAATCGGGCATTCTCACAATTCTCTATAGGGAGGACACTACAATGGAGAATGCACATCAAATAAAGTTCTTCAATCAAGTTTTTATTGGCCAACTATATTCAAATACACACACGAACACACACATAAAACGATGACAGTTGCCAAAGAGATGATGGGATTTCCAGAAGAAATGAAATGTCACTATAGAGCAAACTAGAAGTAGTAGATTTTTTATTGTTGGGGAATTAATTTTGTTGGACCTAGGCACATCATTCATCTGTAGAGCCTCTCGCCTCCCATGAGTAGGACACTTAAAACCACCATAAAACACCATTGCATGGGGCTTCTCGCCGCCATGGGAAAATCCTAACCACCATATGGTGTAATATACCTACTGAGGCATATGAGTTCCATTGCCCTTGCAAGAGGAACACACATATGTACCTTTTTACCTTTGCAGGTTTCATTGGTAAGGATCGCTGCCCACTCAATCAAAGATAGACCGTTGAATCCATATTTTCTAGGGAGGGCGTGGATCAACTACTAACTCTAACTTCTCTCTGACCAAGGAACGTCTTTTTCCATATTTCTGATAATTGGGCGAGTAGAAGGTACTTCGGGCGAGGTGATACCTCCTAGAGGGCGACATATAGTTTTTACCTCTCATGGGGGTTGCAAAGCTCTCGTCATTGTTAGGGACTTTACAAATATAACACTACAAAAATATAAGATGATAATAAAGGTGTATGATGTATTGAAACTTTTGGAAGAATAATTCAAAAGATATTTATGAGAAGATACAACAAGTTCAAAAACATGAGAAGGTGATGGATCTTCCAAAGATTATACATAAGTAGGTTGAAAATATTTACCCTCTAAGTAAAGAAAATAATGATAGCATAGGTGGAACTGTGGGAAATAGTTGGTTGTTTCTTGGATTTCCATGATATCAATGAATCACCCAAGTAGATACAGTAGTCGGTAATAGACCTAAGTGTGTCAGGGAATGTTGTTCAATCTGAGTATGAAAAGGCTTTAAGTTGTAATGATGACATCGAAGGGAAAAACAATCCCTGAGCTGGAGATTTCTTGATATAACAAGGACATGAGTAGCAGCTTGATGACGTAATGTAGTAGGATGACTCATGTGTTGGTTGAGCTGCTGAACAGAATACGACAAGTAATCATTGAGAAGATAGATTAATTGACCAACAAGTCGGTGGTAAGGTGTAGGATCCTCCAAATATGTGTCTGCATTATTGGTGAGCCTAGTGTCATGAGTCATTGGAGTTGTAGTGGGTTTACAGCCTAAGAGGCCAGTTCTAGAGAGGATATCAAGGGCATATTTGGGCTGGCAGAGGTTGATTCATAAGATGGTTCTAAACACTTCCAAACTAAGAAAGTATTTGAGAGGTCCAAGATCCTTCATGTGAAAATTTTGCTGCAAAATTCCCTTGACATGATTGATGATATTCAAGTTGTTACCAGTAATAACGAGATCATCGACGTAAATAAGAATAGCAGAGAAACTACCTTACTGTTGATGTATAAACAAAGACTGATCAATAGGGTATTGTTTGAAATTATTAGAAATGAGAACATTGGAAAGTTTGTCAAACCATTGTCGACTCGACTGTTTTAAACCGTACAGGGATTTTAAAAGTTTGCACACTTGGTGAGGATAAGAAGGTGTAATTCCTTTAAGTAAAGTCATGTACACTTCCTCATCCAAATCTCCATGTAGAAACACGTTATGAACATTAAGTTGAAAAAGATGCAAATTTGAAGTAGAAGTTAAGGCAAGGAGAAATCTTAAAGTGGTCAACTTGGCAACAAGAGAAAATGTGTGAATGAAATCGATACCTACAACTTGTGTGAATCCTTGAGCAACTAACCTAGATTTATATCGTTCAATGGACCCATCAACATGGGACCTGGTATTATAGATCCATTTTTACACCCTATAGCATTTTTACTTAGAGGTAAGGGTGTGTAAATCCATGTTTTGTTGGCCATAAGAGCTTGGATTTCATTGTCCATTACTTGAACACAATGAGCATGTGTGTTGGCTTTCTTAAAGGAGACATGATCACAAGCAGTAGTAATAGAAGAAATAAAAGCATGATGTGCAGGAGATATGTTATGATAAGAGACATACTTAGAAATATCATAATGAATGTTAGAATGAAATGCATTTCATACAAAATCTTTGAGGTAAGCAGGGGAAATATTGATTCTAGTGGATTGTCTAAGGGTTGTAGGATCAATAAATTCAGTATCATAATGAGTTAGTAGATATGGGTGTGTCAATAGGGCCAATGGAATTCGAAGGGGTTGTAACATTGGGAAAGGATATGATAGTGGAAGGAAGAGTGTCATTAAGTTTCAGAATTAGAAGGAGAAGGAGGTGGTGTGGGTGAAATAGGGCCTACTGTGTCAGTGGAAGGGGGGAATGGTGGGAAGTTTGGATTTCCAAAATGAAGGGCATGTTAGTGTCATGATTTCATTGGGTTGTTCAGGGGTGGGTGTAGGAATTGTATAGGAAAAAATGTTTTCATAGAAAACACAATCCATAGAGATTATGATGGCCCTAGTATGAAGATCAAAGATAAAATGACCTTTTATGCCATCAGGATAGCCTATAAATATGCATTGAGTGGCTCTAGGGTTATGTTCATATTTATGCCTAATAATGGTGTTAGCATAGGCCAGACACCCAAAAATCCAAAGATGGTTAAATGTGGAAGGTTCCTTAAAGAGGAGCTCATAAGGTGTGTTGTTATGAATGGTGGGACTGCAAAGTCTTCTAATGAGATATGTAGCATGGCATAAAGAAAAAGACCATAAGCATTTAGGTAATTTGTCCTGAAATACAAGGGACCTTGTGACATTAAGAAGGTGTCTATGTTTTCTCTCAACAGTGGAATTTTGTTGAGGGGTTTCTATGTAACTTCTTTGGTGAAGAATACATAAGGAAGCATAATAAGAGGGCATGATAAATTCACTTTCATTATCAGTCTTAATGGATTTAATATTGGCAGATAATTGATTTTGGCAGTAAGCAACAAAGTTATAAATGTGAGTCCTAGTTTCAGATTTTCTATGCATCTAAAATGTCCAAGTATATCTTGTAAAATCATCCACAACAGTGAGAAAATATTGGAAACCATCTAATGAATGCACAGTTATGGGACCCCAAATATCCATATGTAATAATTCAAAATGAGCAGAAGTACTGTAATTGCTAACATGAAAAGGATGTCTACATTGTTTAGCTAAATGGCAAGCATGACATGGCATATTTTTATGATATTTGATATCAGCAAACATGTAGACATAGTCAATAACACTTTATTAGAAGGATGGCCCAATCGATGGTGCCATATGCCAAAGCTACTAGGGGAAACATTATTATTCAGCATATCAATATTACAAGCAATATTAGGGACATTGTATGTGTTAGTGTCTTCGTGCAGAATGTAGAGGTTCCTATGTTGGACCACCTGGCCAATCGTCTTCTTTGTAGACACATCTTGAATATGGCATGAATTATGTGAGAAGATGGTGTGGTATTGATAATTGTGGCATAATTTAGCGATAGATATGAGACTAAAATTGAACTCAAGAATGCAGAAATCATCATATAATATTAAGGCAAGGTCAAGAATAATAATGCAAGAGAAGTTGGCAACAATGTTGATCCCATTAGGGAGCTGAATTTGGATAGGGTCAATAAACCTAATCTCAGAAAAACACTTGATGTATGAGCATACATGGTCAGATGCCCCTGAATCAAGAATCCACATGGAAGACAAGTTAAAGTCATTACCTTTGTTGAGAATACCTAAAATGGTGTGAGAACTGAGGCCCTTGTCATGAGTGGATTGTTTAACATTCTTCTCGGATTGCTACAAAATAAGAAGAATGTACTGGTAATCTTCTTTCGTGAAGACTTCATCCTTGTCTGCATTGTGAGGAGGCTTGGACTCTGAAAGTTTGATTTTTAATGAACGATGCCCAGGTGGAAAACCATGTTTGAAGTAGCAGGATTCCACTGTGTGGTTGGTCTTATTGTAGTGGGTGTATACCATTGAATCTTTGGTTGAAGTTTTCCCTCGTCCACGACCATTGCTGGTGGAATTGTTGGAGTAAAGGACAATGGGAGTGATGATGAAGGGAGAAGGAGAAGCAATTTCTTGTTGTGCAATTAATGAATATACATGATTGATGTTGGGAATGTGATCAAGAAGAGGGATTTGGGTGCAGATATTGTGGTAGGAATCATTCAAACCTTTAAGAAAACATGTATTGTATTCCATGTGCTTGTAACTGCGAATTGCTTTAGCCAAGGCACATGTGCAAGGGACAATGCAAGAACATTAAGGTGTTGGACGAAGGTCTTCAAGCTCATCCCAGAGAATCTTCAAATCTGTAAAGTATTGTGAAAGGGAATGATCACCTTGCTTGATGGAGTGAAGCTTGCGCAGAAGGTAGGAAAAGTGAAAATGGTTACCCTTGGTGAGTTTTTCATAGAGATCTTCCCAGAGATTGAAAGTTGAATCGAGATGAGAGAAACATGATATTGGCACGTTCCTATATCTCGAAATCTTGGTGAGACGGAAGATGCTTCAAGAGGATGTCATTGATGAAACCAAGCTTGTTCTTGGATGTGAGAGCATGTCGCATAGATTTGCTTTAGTTATGGTAGTTATTATCATCCAACGATGGTGCAACAAGAACTGCACCGGGGTTTTCATCGGGATGCAGGTAAAGACGGTTTCTGAAAATCAAGACATGGTCTTAAGAATTGGTTGTGTTCTTAGAATCTTCGAGGATGGGATCTTCACGATCGAAATCATCGTCAGAAGCCATGAAAGCAGAAGGAAGAAATTATGAACGAAGGTGAAAGAAGAAACTCTTGTTGTGGAAGTGAAAAAGAAAGAAAGGCGTAGATGATTCACATTTGATACCATATTACATGAATGAAATATTGTGATGCCATTGGGTAAAAACTAATATTATCCATACATGTTATCCATACAAAGATAGTCGAGTGTCTTATATAGACACTTGGGCCCAACATATATAAACATATACAAGATAACTCAAGCTCAATAGAGAATTGGTCCTATGTGTCTAATAATAAATAGAAGAATGAATGAATTTAGTGTCTAACTCCAAAATATTATCCCACTTACCTAAATTTATCCTACCTTAACCCAATCCACATTACATTCCTTAAAACCTCTAAAAGTGTGTATAATAATGATTTGATAGACTGCATAGAAATTTTTCAAGCCTATGGTAAAGTGATCATTTTATGTTTTAGTGAATTGGTGAGCAGAGAGAAAAAGTTGAATAGATAAGGTGCAGGAATAAAGTCTTTTGATTTATATGTCCTAGGATATGAGAATGAAAGTGGAGATTGAACAAGATCACGAAAGTACTTTGGTAATTAGCTTCAACTTAGAAATTATCATCAAGCAGGTAAATTCTCTTCTTTTTTTTCTAAATCTCCGTTTTCAAGCATTTTCTTTGAAGACAATGAAAGGTTCAAGTTTGGGGTTGTGATGACAATCTGTCACACTATGTTTGTAGTATTCAAATTCTCTATTTTAAAGTGTTTTTATTGTTAATGCATTTTTGTTTTGTAGGTTATCAATAAAGATTCCGAAGATTTATGAAAAAGACCGGACCAAGTCAAAATTATCATAATTAGACAAATTTCATGGTATTTTATCGTGAAAGTTATGATGGCAAAGCGAGGAGGGGACAATCACACAAAGAATGGTAGAAAATCAGAAAAAAATCACAAGAAACAAGTATAGTGTCACACCTTTCGGTTGGAGACTCCCAATATCTAGGGTGTTTTAGGCGAAGCGGGTCACCTAGTGGTTGGAGACTCCTAGTATCTAGGAGCTTGCAAGGTTGTAAAATCATGTTTTGAAAAAGGTCATAATTAAAACAGAGTCATTATCGATTCATTCGTGAGATTTCTCACATCTAGGAGTAGATAATATTCAAAAGAAGACTTAATCATTTTTACAATTAAATTTGTTGTCCAATAATTAGTTTTTACAAATTATACACAACTAGTTAATTATTCTCAGTGCACTTTATGTTACTGTTATGAACTAACCGTGTTATATTCATAAATAAAATCACTTTGGTCTTGGACGAATTAAACCACAACCGTCGTGAATACAATAATTTTACTTGCCCTATATGTCACATATACTGCGACATTGTTTTCACACCAAAACGTGGTTTGGTGGCTTGGTGTGTAATCATGATGGAACATTTTGATTTATAGGTAAGTGTAGGTATGTCCAATATTCTTCATACAAAAATACAAGCACTTTTGGTGAGTATTAGACTAACAGATTGGATTTAGAAAAATAATGTGTTTTTTGAATTCCCTGTATATGGTCCATTAGTCATAAAGGGAATGTCTAAGTTTCACCAAAGATGCTAATGAATTACCTCCTTCGTTTATTTATATGTGTCGTTTTAGTAAAAATCTCTATAATCAAGACAATCAATAAAGAACAAATATTGTGACATTTTTTCTTAATTTATCTTTACTGATTCATTATTCAGTCTATCATTTTCTCTTTCCTAGATACTTCACATTTAATGTCTAGATTTCACTTATTACACGGACAACATAGCTTCTCCATCTTTCTTAACTTTTTTTCACGTAAAAGTCTATACATTTTTTTTCTTATTTCATGGTACACTTAAAATTTAACTTCCCTCCAACTTTATTACTCCAAATTTGATGATACACTTAAAATTAAACTTTCCTCCAATTTTATTACTCTAAATTTCATGTTTCCCACCAAAAAGAGTTAAAATCACTAATATTTGAAGTGTATATATACATTTACATTGTATGTTTACAAAAATTAGAACTCATAAAATATGGCTTCAAACGCTACTAGATTTTTATTGTGTGATATAGATTTAAATGTAGAATTTGTTCCTTTGTCAGATTTAAATATTGGTGAAGAAGAAGAAGTTGAAGAAACCAATAATAATATTGGTATTGTGCTTATTCTTTCATATGCATTTGTTTTTGTCTCTTTTAATTTTCTTATTTTTTTCACTTTACATAATTTATGATAGTTAATCGGTGAATATCACAATAATAACAATAATAATATAAAAAAAAATAGTATTAATAACATATTAACTCAAATTTAATTGTTGATATTCTTTATTTATTATGGATTGCCAAACTACGTTGAAGAAATAATTTATTATGTAGGATGTTTTTTTAATGTATTTCTTATGTATTTGATTGAATAATTTATGGTGTAGGATAATTTTTTAATGTATTTTTTATGAATAAAACGATTAATATTATTAACAACGTAAATTTTTAGTTTTAGTTATTATTTTTGTTTTTAAAGTTAGTCAGTTTTGATTTTGCATATTGGTAGGGGAGTAATTTTAAAAAAAGACAATTAAATAGGTAACAGATAAGAACGATAAAAAATAAATAATTTTGAAAAACATTTATGGGTATAAATATGAACTTGATTAAATAATTTATTATGTAGGAGGATTTTAATGTATTTTTATGAATAAAATGATTATCATTAATATTATTTTTATTTTTAAAAATAACCGTTTTGATTTGGCATACAGGAAAACATGTGATTTTAAATAACTAAATATTTGATTTTTCTAAAAAAAAATCGTATCTGATTAGATTCTTTTGAATAAAGAATCAAAAATAAATAATTTTTTTGTGTAGGATGAGCTTTTATGAATAAAACGATTATCATTATTAATAATATTAATTTTTTGTTGTTTTAGAATTATATAAATAATTTATTTTTTCTGGGAGTATTTTTTTTAAGAATATATTGCTCGACTTATATAATTTTTTCATAGTTTTTATATCGGTATAGAAAATATTGTAGATAATGAATTAAATAATGAAGAAAATATTGAAGATGCATTAAACAGTGAAAATATTGAAGGTGTACTAAATATGGAAGAAAATATTGAATATGCGTTAAATAGTGAAGAAAATTTTGAAGTTGTACCAAATGGAGAAAAAAATATTGAAGATAAATTAAATAGTGAAAGAAAAAAATTAAAAATTTTAAGCAATGAAAAACGCACAGTTATTTATCACCTGTTACTACAAAAAAAAGTGTTGATAGAAACTCACGTAGAGGAATTACAAATGTGGTGACTTCATCATTTTCTGTTTCTAGGTGAACTATTCAACGAATTTGGAAAAGAGCAAAAGAAAGTGAAATACATGATGTGTCCCAATGGAAAACCAAAAATTGTGGACGCAAGAGAATTCAAATTGATCCTAATCAAAGTAGTCAAATTCCTTTGAGATAAAGAATAAATCTTTATCTTTTGCATTGAAAACAAATTCAACTTCTGTGTTTAGGCTTTTAAAATCAAGAGTTATACGACGTCACTCAAATGCCATAAAGCCACTATTCAAAGAAGAAAACAAAAAAATTAGGTTGGAGTTTTGTTTGTCAATGCTCGAAGTTATATCACATGATCCAGTGTTTAAAAGTATGCACAATATTATTCATATGAAAAGTGGTTTTACATGACTAAGAAATCAGAGAACTATTATTTAATATGAATATTGATGAAAAGTATGCACAATATTATTTAATAATAGTTCTCTTATTTCTTAGTCATTAAAACTATTTTTCATCAATATGAATAATATTGTGCATACTTTTAAACATTGAATCATGTGGTATACCTTCGAGCATTGACAAACAAAACTCCAACCTAACTCTTTTTGTTTTCTTCTTTTAACAGTGGCTTTATGGCATTTGAGTGACGTCGTATAACTCCTGATTTTAAAAGCCTAAACCCGGAAGTTGGATTTGTTTTCAACGCAAAAGGTAAATATCGGATGTCTGTTCTTTGTCTCAAAGGAATTTGACTAATTTGATTAGGAACAATTTGAATTCTCTTAAGTCCACAATTTTTTGTCTTCCTATCGGACACATCATATATTTCACTTTCTTTTGCTCTTTTTCAAATAGGTTGAATAGTTCTCTTAGAAACAGAAACTGATGACTTTTTTTAGTAGTAACCGGTGATAAATGGTTGTGTGTTCTTCATTGCTTAAAATTTTAATTTTTTTCTTTCACTATTTAATTCATCTTCAATATTTTCTTCTCCATTTGGAACACCTTCAAAATTTTCTTCACTATTTAGTGCATCTTCAATATTTTCTTCCATATTTAGTACACCTTCAATATTTTCTTCACTGTTTGATGTATCTTCAATATTTTCTTCCGTATTTAATACACCTTCAATATTTTCTTCATTGTTTTATGCATCTTCAATATTTTCTTCATTATTTAATTCGGTATCTACAATATTTTCAATATTTTCTATACTCGTATAAAAACTAGGAAAAAATTATATAAGTCGATCAATATATTCTTAAAAAAATACTCCCAAAAAAAATAAATTATTTATATAATTCTAAAACAACAAAAAATTAATATTATTAATAATGATAATCATTTTATTCATAAAAGTTCATCCTAGACAACAAAATTATTTATTTTTGAGGCTTTATTCAAAAAAATCTAATAAGATACGACTTTTTTTTTAGAAAAAACAAATATTTAAATCACATATTTCACGGTATGCCAAATCAAACGGTTATCTTTAAAAATAAGAATAATATTAATGATAATCATTTTATTCATAAAAAATAAATTAAAAATCATCATACCTAATAAATTATTCAATCACGTTCATATTTATATCCATAAATATCTTTCAAAAAATTTTTTTTTTATTGTTCTTATCGGTTATCTATTCAATTGTCTTTTTTTAAAATTATTCTCCTACCATTATGCAAAATCAAAACTGACTAACTTTAAAAACAAAAATAATAACTAAAACTAAAAACTTACGTTGTTAATAATATTAATCGTTTTATTCATAAAAAATACATTAAAAAATTATCCTACACAATAAATTATTCAATCAAATACATTTAAAAAGCATCCTACACAATAAATTAAATTTGAGTTAAAAAAAAATAAAGAATCTTAACAATTAATTTGAGTTAATATGTTATTAATATTATTTTCTTATATTATTATTATTATTATTATGATATTCACCAATTAACTATCATAAATTATGTAAATAGACAAAAATAAGAAAATTAAATAAGAATATTATTGTTGGTTTCTTCAACTTCTTCTTCTTCACCAATATTTAAATCTGACAAAGGAATAAATTCTACATTTAAATCTATATCACACAATGAAAATCTAGTAGTATTTGAAGCCATATTTTATGAGTTCTAAATTTTGTAAACATACAATATAAAGGTATATATGCACTTCAAGAATCAATGATTTTAACTCTTTTTGGTTGCAAGCATGAAATTTAGAGTAATAAAATTGGAGGGAAGTTTAATTTTAAGTGAATCATGAAATTTAGAATAATAAAGTTGGAGGGAAGTTGAAATGGTTAGCTGAATAATGAATAAGGATAAATTAGAAAAAAATATCACAATACTTATTGTTTATTGATTGTCTTGGTATAGATTTTTATTAAAACGAAGGGAGGGAGTACTATTAACCTCAATCCTTTAAGTGTGCTTTAAGAACCTCCTTTTAACTTGTTACCGTTATTTTAGCTAATTCTTTTGGTGTCTGTTTCGTAAGACAATTTTTTTTAATTTTATTAATTCTATACTCTAAATCGCAAATGGTTAATCGAAAAGATTCTTTTAATACTATATTTTATCCATTAATTTAAATTTTTAACGAATTCGTCATATATTTTGTAGTCCACTCTATTATAATTCGCAACTCAAGTTAAGCTCCTCTAAAACAACCAAGAAACAAATCAAATAGCCTGATTTTAGGTTTATAAAATATGTAACACTTCCTTAAAACTCATTCGAATAAAAAAAATCAGAATCACAATTTATTTGTGTAGAAATCATTATTATTTCTGGTTTTTTACATACGTAAGGGTGTGTAATCAATTTGGAGGTATAGAAAATATTAGTATGAGTGATGTCAAACCCAATATGATTACGTGGTTTGGGCCCTTGGGTGTGTTAATCAATTGCATATAAACTTTTGATATCAAACCACTTAAATAAATAAATTATTCTTGCCATTATTTCTTCTAATTCTGGCAGCAAGCAGAGCAGACCAACCATTCTTGCCATTTAAGAAATTCCAACACAAATGGAATTCTTGCCATTTAAGACTTAACCTTGTTACAAAATTGGTCAGAACAAATAGCATAGTCATTAAGCATATTAGCAATAACTGTTATAGATTTTTGATCCCCTATAGAATTGACAAACAACATTGGTAACATCCAACTTGATGATATCCCAATAATTTTGATAGAATAAAGCCCCAAAACCATCAAGGCCAAGGGCAGAGTCAGCATTAAGCTTCATGATTGTCTTATGGATATCTTCAGCATAAGGGGTCACAGTGAGTATGTAGTTATTTTGATCATCTACCAGCTTAGGAATGAGATCTTGAACCGTGTCATTATACTGCAAAACAAATTTGTTATCAAAAAGATTATTGAAATGTTGCTCAATATGGTTTTCCATGACAGTTCTTTCAGTGATAACATTATCATTCATGTTCAAAGAATAGATGAGATTAGTTTTCCTTCTAATTTTGATTTAAGTATGAAAAAATGTAGTGTTTTTATCCTCAGAAGTATGCCAATTTAATGTACTAATTATAGCATTAAAATCACATATAAAGCTACAAGGGATGTTAGGAGTAATGTTGTTAAGATTATGCCAAAGATTTCTTCTGTGCAAGTAACAAGTAGAATCATAGATAACAGAGAATTCTAAAGTGTTATTTTAAGAGTTTATAGTAAAAGAAACATGTTGGTCATCACATTTAATATGACATGATTAAAGTTAGACTTACAAAAATACCAAAGATTTGGCAGGAGGCCAACTCTTTGATTAAAAGCAAAAGGCTCTAGATTAAAATTCTGAATCCATTTTTTAGGAAATCAACAATGAATACAAAGTCATACATGTTAGCTTGAATCAGTCTCCAAAGGGGAAGCCTAGAGGAGCTTTTGGCCACACCTCTAATGTTCCAAAAGAGGCTCTTCATAAGAACATTTTGGGGTGACTAGACCACAATCTAGTGTTATCAGTGGATTTAGGTTTTTTGTTTCTTATTTTCTTTGAGACAGCCAATTGAAATTCCTTTTCAAGAATGTAGTCAATGTCATGTTCATCATCATTTTAAATTTCATCCATATTTACCCAAGGTTGATATAAGAAATCCTTTATTTGTTTCTGTCGATACTCAACCATTTGGTTTTGTGTTTCAAGAACAACTTCCTCCATTTGAGTAACATCAATATACTCACTATCAGAACTTCTTTCAGTTTCCTTTATTTGGTAAGTTCCTTGTGGATCTACAACAATAGTATTGTCATCAATGTTGGCATCAGATGTGTGTATAATTGGTTCTGTCTCCAACTGTATATCATGTTGTTGCTCTAAGTTTATATCTGTCATAATGTTATCTTAAGGGTTTTTTTAAAGATTGGGTTAAAAACTTCTTCCGTGATAGTTTTCTTCCCCACATGAACATACATAACATTATCAAGTTTCTAAATTGTATCTTTTTTCTAATGTCGCGCCGCGGAAAATATCAGAGTACATCACACATTCGAAATACAACATAGTCGCCATTGAATTTTATTTATTCTAAAAGAAAGAGAAAATATCAATAAAACCCAAAGGAGAGAGAAAAGGATAAGGAAGTCGGTTATGCAAGAAAAAAGTATTAGCATCCCTCATATCCGTTGTATTCAACGGGAACCGTTTTGATTGCTCTGCAGGGATGTGTGTTATTATCTAAAAGTAAATTGCAATTGGTTTTAATTAAGGTAAAAAATAAGTTTCTAATTAATGTGATCGCCAAGATTTCGTAATCATATGTCTATCTATTCCCAGAGTGCAATGAGAAAATCAGAGCTTCATAGTTCGTAGGTAGAAAATGAGTATTTGTTGATTGATTTTAGGGAAAGATGCTATAATCGTATCCTAGAAGTATTTTGACGTTAGTTGTTTGATCTGATTCGGATGCTCTAAGTTGTTAGTTTGACTACTAAGGATTGGATTATAACATTTCTTTTATGAAAAGAAATTGTTGTTTGGCCTGAACCAAGGACAAAGAATTTTAAAGATGGTGTCTGAATTAAGGACAAATAATGATAAAAGTGGTGTCTGAATCAAGGACAAAGAATTGTAAAGGTAGTGTCTGAACCAAGGACAAAGAATTATAAAGATGATGTATGAATCAAGGACAAAGAATTATAAAGATGGTGTCTGAATCAAGGGCAAAGAATTGTAAATGTGGTGTCTGAACCAAGGAGGTGATGTCTAAACCAAGGACATGAAATTGTAGAGGTTTTCCTAAATCAAAGATTAACAAGGCAAATGGAAACAAGGGTTTTCCTAAACCAGGGAATTAACAAGGCAAAAAGGAATAAGGGTTTGCCTAAACCAGAAGGGTTTAACAAGGCAAAAAGGAGTAAGCATTTGCCTAAACCATAAGGGTTTAACAAGGCAAAAAGGAATAACAAGGCAAAAAGGAATACGGGTTTTCCTAAACCGGGGGACTAACAAGGCAAACGGGAATAATGCGGGTGTCAAAACCAAGAGGAGTTGTATTGGAACCAAGAGAGAATATGATGTTCTTGATATTGGTTGTGATTGATTTTAGTGTGGAGATGAATATTCTGGCAGGGAGCTCTACAATAGTGTCTAAATCATTCGGAGAGAGAGAGAGAGACCGACAAAGAGAGTCTACACCCTCCTCCTTTTTCTTCTTTTAATTATGAAAATTGTCTTGATTTGAATTGCACTAAAGTCTATGATTGAAGGTGAATAATTTGAACAATTGAGTCATATGTCTCATATCCAAAAATATTCAGAATGAGGATAGGAATATACTCTCTCATTCTTTTCCATTTCTTAAGGCTCGTGGCGCACAATTCGCATCGTATTTATTAGGTATTTTAATTTATTAAGAAAAAGAGTTTTTGTATTATATGAACAAAGAAAAAAATATGATTAAAAGAAAATAATCAAAATTAAAGTCATGAATCAAGCTTAATCCTAATTAATAGAAAATTAATATAATATTTTTATTAAAAAAAATTAGATTAATTTTAATGAAAATTAGTAAAAAATAGATCCTAAAAATAATAATGCATTATGATGATTTTTATAGGAAATATATAGAATCACCAATCAAGGACATGTGATATATTATATATTAAATAACATATATAAAAAAAAATAGAAAAGGAGTGATGGAAAAAAGAAAACTATAGCAGTATGTATGCGGAGCACATGTGGAAAAGAAAATTCACGGTTGAAATTGAAAGCATGTGACATTTCCTATGATGTATTATTCCTGCACGCTTACAATGTATACCAGGTTGTGGTCTTAAATGCATCTGATATTTGATTATCCAGATAAAAAAGTATGTCATGGTAGGTTAGCAATTGGTATTATGATGAATACAACCACAATAAGAAAAATGTACTGTGACTATCAGGTTTTAGTTTTTAGGTAGTTGAAACTTGAAAGAAATGGAATGAATCTGTATGCTTAGTACATTACCAAGTAGCAATACAGATACTTTAATACATATAATGGAACACAGTGTATTAAGTTAAAACCACAAGCGAGAATAGGACGGGAACATTGCTTCTCAAATACGATTAATTCCAAACGCAATTCAAGCTGATTTCACTCGTCTCTCTCAGCCTCGCGTGACATCGTTCATCTCGGTTCAGAATTTGATTGATTTCGGCTCAGTTACGGTTCAGAGTTTGTTTCAACTCAAAATAGCGTTCGGATTTGAATTCTTGGTGTGTTGCGAATTGGATTCAGTTATGCTTCAGTTTCGTATTGGTGTGCATTTTGGATTCGTTTATGGTTTGCGTTTTTGTGTTTATGACATAAAATACAGTAAGAATTACATGCGATTTGGGGCTGATTTTGATACAAAGTTTCATTCGAACATAACAAACAGCAAGCATACAACTCTATAATGATAAATGAGATTAGAATTTGCTGATGGATTGAATAAAAATATAGATTTAGCTATTGTGCGCAAGGTGTTAGATTGAATGTTTCAACCAATTCAGAGGCGGTAAAAGTGCGGAGAAGAGATGTAAATATCTTACCGACGGAAGGTTTGTCCCGATTAATGTTGAGAATCGTCGACAATTTACTGACGAGAAATCCGGAAAACTTCCAATTAAGCCTCTTTAATCCAATTAATTTCCAAGCTTTTGATGAACATATGATTGTGGAGGATAATTATTTTTCTTGAATGGAAACCCTTGATGAATTATTGTTGATTATTGGTGATGCTTGAAACATTGTTGAATTAAACTTTAGAGAATGAATATGTTGATGAATTTTTGGTTGATGAATTTTTGATTGATGAATATAGGATAGAAAGGTTGAACCCTTGATGAATGTTGATCCAAACCCTTGAATTCTTAATAGAAGTAATACTTAATTTTTTGAATGGTGATGGAAATGTTGCATTTTAGATGAGTTTAGAATGAAGATGGTCATGAAAAAATGGTAGGAGCTTATGCTCAATTGAATGGAGTTTCAAATGATGAAATTCCATCAACTTCGTTTATGAGCTTTGACCGATGGTGAAGAATTTTGACATAATAACTTTACTATGAATTCATGGTTCCAGAATGATGAAAAATAGTAGGTTTTTATAGTTTTTCAAAGGGAGAGGGTGATTATGGATAGAATGATTTTAGCCCTAGGATAGTGATCCTAGGGAGAATCTTATCGAGGATTGAGAATGCCCCCGAAAATGATAGTTATGATTTGTGTTAGTTTGGAAGTTAGTAGTTGGTTAAGCTTTGATTTGGCCTAGGTAGTTTAAGGGTAATGAAGTAATTGAGAGTTTTGTGAGGAATGAGGTAGTTAGAGATAGAAGTGTTGGAATTTTGGAGAAGTACCAAGTTAGGATGTAAAATAAAAGGTTATTAGTGATCAACTCGAATTTAAATTATTTGACTTGATTCTTTTGACTATTTTTTTGATGAATTAATCATGGATGAAAGTTTTAGGATTAAACTCTTTCATGGCTATTGAAAAGTGTGTTTACATGTTAAAAAATAGACTTTTGAATGGTGTAAACTCATGAACCAACTTCTTGTTTTTTATGTCCTAGAATTTCTTTGAAATGCATTGAAGAAACCAAAAAAATTCTTAGAAAAAATGCAGGATTTTCCTTTTGTTTCTCGAATTTTTCATGACTTTTCCATGACTTTTTGATGATTTAACTTTATGATATGGTAGCTTAACTTAATCCTCCTTCTTTTTCTTGTAGCAAAATGATCATTGCAGTTGAATAATAAGCTAAAGACATCAATGAATGCATGAAGAAAAACAATGGAAATGGAACCTTGAAGGATATAAGACTCGTTGAAATGCTACATGTAACATAATCGTGAACTCTTGGGTTTTCCAATAAATGATGATGACCCTTTAGTCAAATCTTTGTAGAATAGGTCTAGAAAAATTCAGGAGTCGAAATCGAGTCAATGGTCAATAGTTGACCAATTGTCAACTATTGACTAAGAGTCAACTATATCAAAATTTTGCAGTTTTTTCTTGTAATTGATCTCTTTTCTTGTAATAAAGCTTGTGATGCTTGTAATATATTTCAATCAATCCTTAATGAAGATATTCCATTTCTTTCCAAAAAGTCAACAAAAGTCAAAACATGGTCAACGTGAAAATAATAAGGAAATAGTCAACAATGATTAATGTTCATAACGATTCAAAGTCAATAACATCCAATCAATGACGAAAAGTCAATGGTAATGATAAAGTCAACAATTATGATAAAAGTCAACATGTGAAAAAAGGCAACAATAATGGTAAAAGTCAACATTGACTAGAGCATGGTTAACAATATTGAAATGACCAAAGTCAATTAATAGTTAATTATAAGCCATAAACCAACAAAATATAAAGATTAACGGATAAACTTTGAACCACTGAGTAAAATAAAATGTAAGGTGGATGAGATGAAAATTTTTATGGTGTATCAGATGAATTTAGTCTAAATAAGAAAAGAAAATTAAAAAAAAATGGAAAAAGAGTGGAGCAGAATTGGGGTATGGCACCTTCTCATGAGAGTTATCTTTTTTTTTTTGTAGTTTGTTAAGGATGTCCAAGGCAAGAGCAAAAGGAGTAAAAATCAGGGAATTTTTCATACTCAATGTCCAAAAAAATTGTAAAACTAACTCTTTCCACTAAGATGTTGTAGCTGGATTCCTTTGTTAGATCCAGATCCATTAAAACTATGACAAAATGTATGAACGGTTTTTCAAATGAGGATTTATTAGAAGATTAATCGATGCAAATCAGAGTTCCAACACTGCTCGTAATAGCGAAGAGAATCTGAGGTCTCCAATATTCCTGGGATAAGCCATGGATCCTAATCCAGACATGAGTCGATGATTGTTTGAGAGTAGAGGAAACAAAGTTCTTCAACCATTTGAACAATTTGAGGACACTTTGAGACAATGTCCAAGCACTCACCAATCTAACTCATTGAACGACTTCTAAGGAAGAGAAAGCAAATTCAAAGAATCCATTCCCCAATGAAGCCACACCCTATTTTCCAATCGATGGCCACAATTCCATCAATTTGTTTTTCAAATTCACCATTGTTAGTGACGTTGATCCTTTTGACCAAACCACTCTTCCATGAAAATGGTGTTTGAAAGCTTCAACCTTAAGGTTGTACAAATCTTCCGAGATTGTAATGGCCAGTCTATCGCCTTTCAGACAAGGGATAGAAGTTGACTCAATGGTATGTCACAGGCGTTGTTAGAGACTATCGAAGCAAACAATTGTCCATTTTTTTTAATTCGGTTTTTTCACATTTGAAATCAGAACCATCGTGCAGATTTAGTGAGTTTCACGAAATACGAGAGAAGCATCCATGGAATAGGAAAAGGAATAGAAGGATAAAAGGAATAGAAGGATAAAGGAATAGCAAGGAAGAACCGAGGTTTGGGATTGGTGGAAAAACTAGTAGTTATCAATCATTATTTTCAATTGTCTGCGTTTTTCGATAGGGAGGTTGAAAATATAGACTGAAAAATACTTTTTTTTATTTACTTTATTTTCTTGTATTTTTTCCTTACACTTTAAATGGTGGAGATATCTAATTTATAATGAATGATAGAGTTATCTAGAAATTATTAATTATCTAATGAATGATAGAGTTTTCTAGAAATCATTCATTATCTAGTGAATGATAGAGCTCTCTAGAAATCATTAGATATTAGCTTAAGTACATGTTTTTATAATACTCAAGGTACGTGTTTCTAATATAAGCATTTATTGATATAGAATATTATTCAACATTCATTCCCCTTAATTCTTGAACTCTAAGAGTTTCTCCTAATTTTTGGATTTTTTTCTCTAGGAAGAGCTTTTGTGAAAATATCAACAATTTGATCATTTGTGTTGCAATAACTCAGATGCACCTACTCGTCTTCAATTGCTTACCAAATTAAATGATGTTTGATGGTTATATGATTTGTTCTTTCATGATAAATTATATTATTATCCATAGCAATGGCTGATTTATTATCACAATGGATAGTCAAAATATCTTTTTTCTCACAAAAGTCTTCAAGTATTCGCTTCAACCATATTGCTTGTTAGGTAGATAAGTCAGTTGAAATATATTCACCTTCCGCACAAGATTGAACAATAATTTTTTGTTTCTCTGAGCACCATAAAAAAACTCCTGAACCTAGTGAAAAAACATATCGAGAGGTGTTCTTCATGTCATCCATACAACTTGCTCAATCATTATTGCAAAAAACAATTAACTTAGTTTAAACCTTGTTGTCATATTTGATTCCATAGTCCAAAGTGCATTGAATATATCTCAACGCCTTTTTTCCAATCCTAGATGAATATGGCTTGGATAGCTCATGAACCGAGAAAGTAAACTTACTGCAAATATGATATCAGGTTTTGTACTAGTGAGGTAAAATAGATTACCAACCAAACCTCTATAGTTACCACCAACAACTTTCTTTCCTCCATCTTCTTTCTTCAATTTTTCATTCACAACTAAAGGTGTATCAGTTGGATTGCAGCCAAACATTCCAAATTTCTTCAATATTTTCTCAGCATATTATTTTTGACAAATGAAGACTTCATCAATTTCTTGGTAAATTTCAAATCTAAGAAAATGATGTAGTAGTCCCAAATTATTCATCTCATATCTCACCATCATTTCTTTTCTAAAATCTTCGATCAAATTTAAGTTATTTCCAATAAAGATTAAATCATACACATAAAGTGCAACAATTAAAATATCAACCACACCTTGTTGTTTGACATGCAAAGAAGGTTCATTACTTCTCTTCTCAAAACCTTTCTCTGTGAAGTAATTTCCAATATCATTATACCATGTTCTTGGTGCTTGTTTCAGCCCATAAATAGTTTTCTTCAATATATAAACCTTTTTTCTTAACCTTTAGTATCAAAGCCTTGAGGTTGCTCCACGTAGACTTCTTCTTCCAGTTCTCCAATTAAGAATCATGACTTTAAATCTAGTTTATACAACTTCCATTATTTTTGGGATGCAAGAGAGATTAATAATTTAAAGGTTTTGAAACGTACCACGGGGGAAATGTCTCTTCATAGTTAATATCGGGTTATTGTGCATAGCCCTTTGTAACAACTATTGCTTTGTTCTTTTGGACTGAACTATTAGACGATAGTACCGATCTAGAAGGGGGATTGAATAGATCAGTACTTAAAATTTAGCCCTTTTTAAAATTGTTTTTAAAAGGTTGCGAAAGCTCCCTAGACCACGATCGTCTAAACGATCCATTAGTGGAAAGATCGGATATGCGTGAAACCAAATGGAATGACTAAGATAAAGATAATCAACAACTATCTTAATCAATTGATTATTTACACCAATCCTTGATATAGTTACCGCTAATGATGAGTTAACACAATAAGAGAACAAGTAAAATATTGATAAACTTGTGTGAAGTTAATTTTATCAAACATTTGGTGTGCACTCCACACCAAGTCTCAATTTCACTAGAATTAATTATGTAGAATTTTCCTTAGTTGCAGTCAAAGTGATTGCACCAATTTATCGAACAACTTTAATGCACAACAATTAAGCGAGATGAAGTTTACAATTAATTTCACACAAGATTCAATTTATGCAGAATTTAAAGAGTTAGACAAAGAGAGAACAACACCTAATTTGTTTAGGCAGCTCCCCTTTCGTCCTCGCTTAGGGTACGTCTGCCCCCAATTCTAAAACTAGAATTGAGATATTTATTATCAAATTGCAAAGTTTATACAAGAGAAGAAATGATCACCACCAAGCAAACCTAAGTGTTGTTGCAGATCCTATTTACTTCTCTCCCATTGATTCGAGTTGAACCAAGTGCTTAAAGCGTTCCGAACAAACCTCCGATTGTAGCTACCTTATTGTAAGAACTTCACGTTCTCCAAAACTCTAGCTCGGCTGATTTCGATCAGATATGCGTGAAACCTCCGATTGTAGCTACCTTTTTGCAAGAACTCTAAGTTATCCAAAATTCTAGCTCGACTGACTTCAATCGCAAGATGCTTGAATCCAAACCTTTCTTCACAATCCTCTGGTTACCATTACTTGTTCGAACGAACCCACCATTCTTCAAACCTTTCACTCGGCTGAATCTATGAAGCAAAGATTTATGCAAAAAAACCCAATTCTTGGAGAACAAAACCCAACGGTTTTATTCAAGATAAGCCTACTCAAAGCCTCTACCCAAACTAATATTACACAACCCTATTTGGACGTTATCACCATAGCAATGCATTATGACCAACAAAAATTGTTATGTGAAGATGAAGAGGAACTTTAGTGTATATCTTTCACTTTTCTTGTTAACTATTGAAAAAGAAACTATAGAATATATATATATGATGCATAGACCAAGTCACAAACACAATAGAATATTTTTGCAAAAATACATAGCAGAAAATTGAGTAATAACAGCGATCACTCGACCTGTTCACACAGGTCACTCGACATGTCACTACGCCAAAAACTGGAATAGACAGCGCCCCTTAGAGGGCGCTTTATTACAAAAGCGCACTCTAAAGTAAAGAGAAAAAATAAGGAGCATACTATTGGAATAGACAGCGCACTTTAGAGGGCGCTTTTGTAACAAAGCGCACTCTAAAGTGAAGCGAAAAAATAATGAGGAAATGAAGGGACACCAATAGAGGACGCTTTATTGAAAGCGCCCTCTAAGGGTAACCTTAGAGGGCGCTTCTAAAAAAGCGCTCTCTATGTCCATGTACATTTCCAGTTTATAAGGCGCTTTTGGAAAGCCTTAGAGAGCGCTTTTAGAAGCGCCCTCTTAGGCCCCCTTTAGAGGGCGCTTTTGTAACTAAGCGCCCTCTAAAGTGAAGCCAAAAAAAAAATGGAGGGACAACAATAGAGGGCGCTTTTGTGAAAGCGCCCTCTAAGGTTACCCTTAGAGGGCGCTTTTGAAAAAGCGCTCTCTAAGTCCATGTACATTTCCAGTTTAGAAGGCGCTTTTGGAAAGCCTTAGAGAGCGCTTTCAGAAGCGCCCTCTTAGGCCCCCTTTAGAGGGCGCTTTTTTTAAAAAAGCGCCCTCTAAGGTCCCCTTTAGTAAACATTAAAATTATAACATATACTGCATGTCTCTTTATTTTCCCTCTCTATAAGCTATTTCGTTTACGTAACTGGGTTTTCTCTCAACTGCGATGACTCTCTACTGCGATTACTCTCGTCCTCCGTTCGTTCTCCCTCCCTCACCGTCATCGTCGCCGTTCGTTCTCCCTCCCTCACCGTTCACGTTCACTGCGTTAACCTCTTCCACCGTCACTGTTCACTTTCTTCTCCATCGTTACCGTCACCTTCAAGGTATTTCTCTTCTCCATCGTTACCGTTCACTTTCTTCATGTGTTTGATTAGGGCATTTTCTAAACTTAGTTTTTCATTTTGTGCATTATGTTGATTAATGTTGTTTAGGGCAAACTGAGTTTTTTATTTCTGATTGAAAACTGATATATTTGAAGTGTGTTTGAGCTTGTGCTTGGAAGTTTGATGATTATGGATGCAAGTTTGTTCATGTTCCAAACACCATAAGTTTGCATTGGTCTTTTGCATGCAGTAGGTGTGTGTGAGTAAATGTGTATGCAGTAAGTTTGTGCATGCAGTAAATGTGTTCACGTATTGAATCATTGTTTTACTTGGGTCTTATTGAATCATTTCTATATTACAGATAAAATGGCTAACCAAGACGATACCCATGCCGCGAATGAATCACGTAATAATGTTGAAAAAGAAATCAAACGAGGATTGACTGTTATGAAGTCAATCATTCGTGCAAGAGACAAGGGTGTAAATTTTGAAGTACATTGGAGTGCTGAAGACCAACTAATTGAGCCTAACGGTTCAATGTTGGCAAGTTACATTGGTTTCCTTGTTCGCCAACATATTCCGATTACATGTGATAATTGGAGAAGTCCGGACTTGAAGGTTGGCAAGGAAAAAATATGGTCGGAGATACAGGTACTTACCATATATTGTTATATGTTTTTTTTGTTGACTATTTGTTAACAATATATTGTTATAATATTACTTTATAATAACACACTCCATTTGTATGTTTTTTAGAGATCCTTTCACATCGATGAAAGCCTGCAAAAATATTGTATTCAATTGGCCGGAAAAAGACTCCGAGGATTTCGATCCTTTTTGTGCAACAAATTTCTCAAGGATGAGGAAGGAAAATTTGTTGAAGGAGAACGGCCAATGAAGTATGCCGAGATTATTTCAGCCGATGAATGGGATAACTTTGTCGCCAAACGAAGAAACGAAAAATTCCATGTAATGTCTATTAATTATGGTATTATACAATTGTTAAGTTACTTGGTTCTAATATGCCTTAAACTTTTTTATCCAGGAAGTAAGCGACATAAATAGGAAAAGGGCATCAAAACCCGCGTATCCGTACAAAAAAGGGCGTACGGGTTATGCACGGTTACAACAAAGAATTGTGAGTATATTCAAATGCTATGAGCTTATACATTGTCACAATATGTTATAATTGATGATCTTATAATCTAATTCAATGTGTAGCTAGCCGAGGAGAAAAGTGACGCAACATCTCTTCCGGACCACGTATTATGGAAGGCTGCTCGGGTTGGGAAGGATGGGGCTGTCGTTGAAGCGGTCCAAAATGTTTATGACGAATGTGTAAGTATATGTAACATTATTTCTTTAATTATATCGAAAATTTTGTTAGACATATAATTCATTTTTAATCTCCTCTAATAATATTTCAGGAGACTTTATCCCAAACCGTACCTTCAACCGAGGTCCAGGATTGCAGGAGCGTACTTAATCGAGTACTAAATGTTCCTGAGTATTCCGGTCGTGTGAGGGGTAAGGGTTTTGGTGTGACTCCGTCGTCATTTTATAAAAAAACAAAAACAAAAAATCCTACCAACAAAGAGGTGATGGAGACCTTGGCGGAGTTAAGGGCACAAGTACTCCAACTGCAAAACGAGAATGCAAGGTATAGAGAGGAAAGGTGCGCTTCCGAGGCAAAAGATACTAGTGATCGAGCTAGTATCAATCATCAACCGAAATTTCCCGAGGTAATTATATATGTTATTATGAAATTAAAATAGCACTTTTTTACTTGACACATATACAAGTTAACAATAACATTTATTATTGGTTTAGGGCATTTCACCTTGTCAGCTGTATCTATCGTCACCAACTTATCGCATGGTTGGCAAGGGAAAAGTGCACAATACTTCGGGTGAATTACTTCACCATAATCCCCTCCCGGTGGGATTTATGAAAGTTTCGGTTGACCTCGTATTAGATACGGACGCCCGTCTACCATTACCCGACGTTGTTTCAGAGACAACGTTGATGCGAGATGCAGTCGGATCCTTTGTTGGTTGGCCGTCAGATCTAATTTTCCCTGATGCCGAGGTATATATGTTCTAAATGATTATGAATATTTAGAATTCACATTTCAATTCAGCTACAATTATGATATTTAATCAATCCTTATTACATGGTAATGTTAGACTCCTACAAGACCCACCCCTAAAGCTGGTAAAGGGATTTCAAGACGCATCGAGTCGGTTGCATCTCAAAAAGAGGTACAAATATATATACCCATTGAATTATATACACAACGATTCTTTTGCACTAAAAAAAATTAATGATTTATTTTATATGAATTTTTAGGTTCCCGGTCGAAAGTTGAAAAGCGATGGTAAGGATATTCCAACGAAGGATATTCCAACGACGGCCGGGACAAAATCTCAAATTATGATGCGTCTTGAGAAAATGGTGGAAGAGTCCGATATTATGGACGGGTCCATTCGTAGTATAGATTTTGATGAAGGTGTTTTCGGAAAAGCTCATTTCGAAATAATTGGAAAGGAGGACATGCAACAACTTTTTGAGCACGACGAATTGGGCATCGCTATCATTCATACATACATATGGTACTCCGATCAATCTATAATTTACTTAGTTGAACAATTTATTTACACATTTCAATGAGTAGTCTAATATTTATTATGTTTCTATTTAAGGTATATGTATGACAAATTGATGCGGGAAACTGAATTGTGTAACCGTTTCAATTTTATTGCTGCTTCCCGTGTCAACGCAACGTTAATATCGAAAAATCCAACATCCGTAAAGAATGATCTAGTCGATAGATTCATGGCGGCCGGCGATAATACTACACGCAGTTTGTATTTTTTACCGTTTAATTCTGGCAACGGGTTAGATTTTCTTTCTAATAATTTCATTCTAATCTATGTATATCTTTTACGTAGAAAATTTTCATTCATCTAAATTTTTGTTTTATTTTACAGTGGCCACTGGGTGTTGGTTGCTATGGATCTTTCGAGACTAATAGTGTATTATCTCGATTCGTTATCGGGTGATTGGAGTAAATATCCGGGTTTGAAGAAGACGGTTGACACGTAAGTGAAATTCCCCTAAATATTCGTGTGTATTTCTATATTTAATTATGTCTGTCAGATTGATCTCAATATACGTTTTTATTTTGTTAGGGCAATAATAAAATTTAGATCGAAAAAGAATTACCGCATTAGGAAGGACATTACCTGGGTCAGAGTTCAGGTATATATTAAGTATCTTATTTTTGCTTATAATAGTGTTTGTTTTTTTGCTTATAATAGTGTTTGTAAGAAATTAACTATATATATATTGTTTGTTTTTCTATGTAGTGTCCTCAGCAAAATAATTCGGTCGATTGCGGATTTTTTGTATTGAGATTTATGAGAGATATCATTGCATTGAATCGTATAGACATCCCAAAAATGGTATGGAATAATAACTTAGGGTTTATTTTAATATTATCGGATAACTAATCTAATTTGTTACTAAATCATGAATATGTTTTATTCTCTTAATTGTAGTACTTTGAGGAATACAAATCTTACTCAAGAGCTCATTTGGATGAAATGAAGGATGAATTGTGTCAATTCATTGTTGATCAAAGAATCATATAGCTAGGTTGTATATTGTTGTACATATATGTATGGAATGTTGTTGTTGTATATATGTTGTATATTGTTGTTGTACTTTTACTAAATCATGAATATGTTGTTGTATATTGTTGATCAAAGAATCATATATTAATGTTGTATATATGGAGGATTAATGTTGTATATAAATGGATTCATGTTGTATATATCAATGGATTAATGGTGTATAACATTGGATTAAAGGATGAAATCAATATGAATTTTACACTTTTGCAGCATGCGAACAGGTTACCAATTAAATATCCACTGTTTTTCAAACAAATTTTTTTAAAATAACTAACACTTTAGAGGGCGCTTTCTGTAGGAAGCGCCCTCTAAACACTTTACATTGAGAACTTTAGAGGGCGCTTTGTCCATAAAGCGCCCTCTAAACACTTTACACATTGACAACTTTAGAGGGCGCTTTCTGCAGAAAGCGCCCTCTAAAGTGTTAGTTATTTTAAAAAAATAAGCGCCCTCTAAACACTTTACATTGACAACTTTAGAGGGCGCTTTTTCCAGAAAGCGCCCTCTAAACACTTTACATTGACAACTTTAGAGGGCGCTTTTTCCAGAAAGCGCCCTCTAAGGTGTCCCTTTATGGACCACTCCAGAGGGCGCTTTTTTCATAAAGCGCACTATAATGTGGGCCTTTAGACAGCGCTTTCTCCAGGAAAACAAAGCGATGTCTTTACCTATGCCAGCGCCAGATTAGAGGGCGCTTAAAAGCGCTGTTATAGGCCAAAATAAGCGCCCTCTTTTCCCTTATTTGGCGTAGTGTGTTCAGACCCGCAGTAAAATTACTCAAGTGAAACAGGCAAAGAATCGACTCAAACAAGGGATGAGTCGACTCAAACAAGTTTTTCCAGAGTTGAGTCGACCTATGACTCGACCTGTTCAGACCTGTGGCAACATGGTTCAAATGAAACAGGTAATGAGTCAACGTAACAGGTGGATGAGTCGGCTCATTTTGTTTTCCCAAGATTGAGTCGACCTATGACTCGACCTGTTCAGACCTGTGGCAACATGGTTCAAATGAAACAGGTAATGAGTCAACGTAACAGGTGGATGAGTCGGCTCATTTTGTTTTCCCAGGATTGAGTCGACCTATGACTCGACCTGTTCAGACCCGAGAGTTACACATAATGGGATATGCATGAATAAGTTGACCGCTCCAAGGCATGAGTCGACTCAAAGTTCTTAAACTGCCAAAAATGAGTTTTTGAGACATATTTTGGTCAATTCAAACCATTCTCTTATTAACTTAAGGTACAAACGATGATCAAGTGCATTATTCATATTGTGAGATGCTCCTATATGCATGGACACATTAAACTTATACTTTGAGCATGTTAGAGGATGAATGTATTCTATGATATGATGACATCGTCCAAAGTACACATTATGAGCAACTAAAAAGGTTTGACATCATTAAAACAAAGACTAAGAACCTTTGCCCTCAAATACTCCCCCTTTTTGATGATGGCAAACCGTGGTACAGTCGCGTACTTTGATAGACATCCTCCCCCTGATTTTATGCATTCCTTTAAAAATCTGCTATCATAAATATGTTATCATAACCAAGTTGTGTGTGTTTCCATTGCTTCTCCCCCTTTGACAACATCAAACAGAGACAAGGACACAGTCAACAGGAAACAAAATATATTCATAAGCACGTAGTCAACCACTTTGCAACAAATTAACATCAACAACCATTCACATAAATGAAGTCAATGTAAGAATTATAGTCATAAATAAGGCACGGAGCAAAAGAAAATAAGTAAATAACATAGCCACATTTGTTTAACATAAACTATAAGATAAATAACTAAATGCAATAACATGCAAGCATGAAGAAATGGAAATGCACTAAATGAATCAATCATCTAAGATCGATATGTTAAAACGCAGATGAGTTGACTCTGGGTAGCGAAGAGTCGACTCATGGGTCGATCTATTTGGACCCAAAATTAATGCAACGATGAAATTGGCAATGAAGAGTCAACTCATACATGTAATGAGTCGACACATCCATGTTTGAAACCTCGGATGAATAGACTCTAGGTAGCGACGAGTCGACCCATGGGTCGACCTGTTGGGACCCGAAGTTAATGATTCGAAGGCATGAGATTCAAGAATGCTCCTAATGATGAATGCATGTTAAATATGATGCCTAAGAAAGTTCAAGCATAATTCAAACATAGAAATGGATCAAGCTTAGACCAAACCATAAAATAAACATCAAGAATTGCATTATATAGAACACGTATATACATACATAATTGATCAAGATAGTTCAAATAGATATGGGCGATATTTCCTCCAATGATGATAGACGGCGAATGCCCTCACATAGCTCACACTTGTCAATCAAGGAATAGACATGCATAGATATAGAGAAAACATCATATATAAATTTAAAAGCGATCCGAGATATCGAGAACACCAAGTTCCCTATGGATGTGGAAGAAAGGCTCTGTCACAAGTGGTTTTGTGAAAATATCGGCAAGTTGATTTTTGCTATCAACATGCTCGAAGACAACATCACCTTTCTCAACATGATCCCTAAGAAAGTGATGCTGAATTTCAATATGTTTAGTGTGTGAACGTAGTATAGGATTTTTGGTTAAATTGATGGCGCTTGTATTGTCACACAAAATGGGAATACATTCAATTTGAACATTGAAGTCGAGTAATTGTTGTTTGAGCCACAAAATTTGAGCACAACAATTACCGGTTGCAACGTATTCTGCCTCGGGCGTTGACAAAGCAACTAAAACTTACTTTTTGCTGTGCCAACTCACTAAGGAATTTGAATAAAAATGATAAGTACCACTAGTGCTTTTCCTATCCGATTTGCAACCGGCAAAGTCAGAATCAGAGTAGCCAACCAAAGAGAAATCACTTCCCTTATAAAACCAAAGCCCATACTTTGAGGTACCACAGAGGTATCTAAGTATGCGCTTGACAGCCTTTAAATGTGATTCTTTGGGACATGATTGATACCTAGCACATGTACATCCACTAAACATAATATCTGGACGAGATGCGGTAAGATAGAGGAGGAAACCTATCATACCTCTATACCTTTTTATATCTACGGCCTTACCATTTTCATCCCAGTCTATATTAACCGCAGTAGGCATTAGAGTGTCAATTACTTTGGAGTTTTCCATATCGAGGCGCTTGAGTAACTCATTGCAATACTTCGTTTGGCTCACAAAAGTTCCTTCTTCAAGTTGCTTGATTTGAAGTCCGAGGAAGTAATTTAGCTCCCCCATCATGCTCATTTCAAATTCCTCCTACATCAACTTAGAGAATTCCTTGACCAAATTTATGTTAGTAGATCCAAAAATAATGTCATATACATAAACTTGAACTAAACTTGACACTTAATAAAAAGGGTTGTATCAACCTTCCCTCTTGAAAACCCTTGTTCTAGAAGAAATTTGCTAAGACGCTCATACCATGCCCTAGGGGCTTGTTTGAAACCGTACAAAGCACGCTTAAGCTTATAAACATAGTTATGATGCTCACAGTTTTCAAAACCGGGAGGTTGAGTTACATAGACCTCTGCATTAATGTATCCATTTAGAAAAGCACTTTTAACATCCATTTGAAATAATTTGAAGTTTTGAGAACAAGCATATGCAACCAAAAGGCGTATAGCCTCGAGTCAGGCGACCGGAGCATAAGTTTCCTCATAGTCGATGCCTTCCTCTTGGTTATACCCTTGAGCAACAAGGCGAGCCTTGTTGCGAGTTATAACTCCATTTTTGTCTAACTTGTTCCTAAACACCCATTTAGTACCAATTACTCGATGGCCTCACGGAGGTGGAAGAAGATCCCACACCTCATTTATCTTGGACTAATTAAGTTCCTCTTGCATTGCTAAAAACCAATGTTCATGGAGTAATGTATCTTTGGAGTTTTAGGCTCAATTTGAGAGACGAAAGCGAAATGATAACAAAAGTTACTTATCTTTGACTGTGTGGTAACTCCCTTTGAGATATCTCCTAGAATATTATCGATGGGATGATCCTTAGAAGATTTACATTCCAAAGGAAGATCATTGTTATTAATCGGATGATCCTCCTCTTTCTTGTCAGATATGTGATCCAGCTCCTCCTTAGCGTTTTCCAGATGGGGTTCAACACTCTTTTCTTCTTGATCTTTTATTATGCTTTCCGAATGAGCACCTGCACCATCAATAAAAATACCTTCTCCGACAATTTTCGGATAAGATTCATCAAAGGAAACATGCACGGATTCTTCAACGATAAGTAATCTTTTGTTGTATACCCTATATGCTTTACTAGATAGAGCGTATCCAAGAAAGATACCTTCATCGGGTTTTGAGTCAAATTTACCAAGGTTTTCTTTACCATTATTTAACACAAAGAATTTACATCCAAAGACATAAAGATTTGAAACATTAGGCTTCCTTCCCTTTAGCAATTCATAAGAAGTTTTGTTTAGAATAAGACGAATGAGTATCCTATTCAATACATAACAAGCCGTGTTTATGGCATCGACCCAAAAATATTTAGGAAGGTCATTTTCATTGATCATAGTCCTCCCAAGCTCTTCTAAAACTCGATTCTTACATTCCACTACTCCATTTTATTGTGGAGTTCTTGGAGCAGAACAATTATGATCAATGTCGTTTGTTTCATAAATTTCCTCAAAGAGGTGGTTTTCAAATTCAGCTCCATGATCACTTCGGATAGTAACTATGCTAGTGTTCAATTTGTTTTGAGAGATCTTGGCAAACTTTTCAAAAGCTGAAAAAGTGTCAATTTTACTTGCTAAGAAAATGGTCCAACAAAATCTAGAGTAGTCATCTACTTTAACAAAACCGTAGTAGTTTCCACCTATACTTTTAATTCTAGATGGCCCAAAAAGGTCTATATGGAGAAGTTAAAGGGGTCTCGTTGTGGAAACAATATTTTTAGATTTAAAAGAGATCCTTGTTTGCTTTCCCATTTGGCACGCATCACATAAGTGATCTTTTGAAAAATTTATTTTGTGTTGACCAATTACTATATCTTTTGCAATAACTTTATTTAGCAAGTCAAAGTTGACATGCGATAATCGCCTATGCCAAAGCCAAAAGTATTCACTCATGGAGACGAGACATTTAGCGCTAGTCAAAGATACTTCATTCAAGTCAAGAATGTATACATTATTTACCATCAAGCCTTTAAACACATCATTCTTTTTATCATTATGTTCAATCATGCAACAATCTTTTGAAAACGATACTTTATATCCTTTGTCGCATAATTTGCTAATGCTAATAAGGTTATGCTTAAGGCCTTCAACTAAAAGGACGTCTAAGATAGTAGTAGATGAGGGATTACCTACACTACCTTTTCCGAGTATAGCTCCTTTGTTATTATCATCGTAGGTTACAAATCCTTTCTTCTTAGCCACAAAGTCAAAGAATAAGGAAATGTCACCTGTCATATGTCTTGAGCATCCACTATCGAGAAACCATGTTCTCTCTGTATCCTCAAGACATTACATCTACAAATTTAACAAAGGAAGAAGGTACCCAATTTTCATTGGGTTCTTGTGTGTGAGTGAAACTTTGGTTGCATTTGGGCAACCATTGAAAATTTCCTTTAGGAACCAAAAATCTCCTAAATCGACATTTAGCAATAGTATGTCCCCTCTTGAAACAATATAGACAATTTAAGTTCGGAGGAGAGTTGTTTTTGCTAACTTGATCCTTTACCTCATAAGGTGCTTTTGATAAGGATTATTCATGTTACTTCTAAAATGTGATTGATCAATAGCAAAGGTAACTTTAGGTTATAAACCCTTGTCTAATTTAGCTTGAAGAGTTCTAACCTCTCTTTTCCAAATGTGACAAGTTTCACATCCAAACCATCTAAACCAAAATCCCCTATCATCTTCAGTTTTGCCTTTAGTAGCCTCCATCATAGATTTCTTAAGAGTTTCTAATTCCTTTTCAGAATCAGAAACCTTCTTTTCTAAATACCAGAAAATTTTCTTATTTGAGGCTAAGCGTTTAAAGGCTTCCTTGGCCTCATTGTGTAGAGTACTAAAGGCTTTCTACAAATCAAAATAAGACATTTTATCAACATGATCATATTTAGAATGAATTACATTTTTTTTTCTTTTGATTAGCCATAAGACAAAGATTGCCATTTTCTTCTTCACCACTTGAGTTATCATCTCTTGAGGACTCATTATCGCTCTCCCATGCAATGTATGCTCTTATAGCTTTGCTATACTTCTTGTAACGTTTGTCTCTTCCTTTATCTTTCTTCAACAAGGGACAGTCCGACTTATAGTGACCGGTATTTCCACAATTGTAGCATGATCCTTTTGACTTAGTTGTCTTACCTTCCTCTCGATTTGGGAATTTTGATTGTCTTCTATAATTGACTAGATTTTTATCTGAATGTTGAACTTCATTCTTTCTAAGGTATCGGTTATACCTCCTTACAAACAGCCCCATGTCTTCATTCGAATCTTTATCATCATCACTTGATTCACTCTCATATGTATCATTGGTGGATGACTTAGAACTTGAAGCCTTTAAAGAGATAGACTTCCTTTCAATGTCCTTAGCTTTCTCATTCTTTTCCTTCTTTTGACTCTTCTCATGTTTCTCAAGGTTCATGAGCTCTTGCTCATGCTCTTCAAGCTTACCAAACAATGTTGTCATGTCCAATATTCTTAGATCATTGGATTCCTTAATCACTTTGACCTTTGGTTGTCATTCCTTGTTAAGACATCTTAAGATTTTGTCAGTAGCAACATCATTAGGGGTAGTTCTATCAAGAGAATTTAACCGATAGATTAGATGAGAAAATCGCTTTTGAATATCAGCAATGGTTTCACCATCCTTCATATGAAAAAGGTCAAATTCTTGAGTTAAAGTGTTGATTCTAACTAGTTTGACATCATTGGTTCCCTCATGGGTAATTTGCAATGAGTCCCACGTAGCTTTAGCACTAGTACAATGGGAAACCCTATAATACTCATCAACACCTAAGGCGGCGATGATCATATTTCTGGCTTCCAATCATAGCTATACTTTTTCTCATCCTCTTTATTCCATTGTGCTTTAGGTTTAGGTATAACAACCTCATCCGCATTGGTCATAGTTATTTCCATAGGACCATCTTGGATGACTTTCCATACCTTCCTATCAATAGAGTTGATATGGATATGCATACAATCTTTTCCAATAACTGTAGTTTTCACCAGTAAAAATAGGCATTTTATTGTACGCCGATGTTACTCATTTTCTAAAAGGTTATATGCGAAGCACTAGATGAATCGGTGCTCGTGATACCACTTGTTAGACGATAGTACCGATCTAGAAGGAGGGTTGAATAGACCAGTATTTAAAACTTAGCCCTTTTTAAAATTGTTTTTAAAGGTTGTGAAAGCTCCCTAGACCATGATCGTCTAAACGATTTGTTAATGGAAAGATCGGATATGCGTGAAACCAAATGGAATAACTAAGATAAAGATAATCAACAACTATCTTAATCAATCGATTAATTACACAAATCCTTGATATAGTTACCTCTAATGATGAGTTAACACAATAAGAGAACAAGTAAAATATTGATAAACTTGTGTGAAGTTAATTTTATCAAACACTTGGTGTGCACTCCACACCAAGTCTCAATTTCACAAGAATTAATTGTGTAGAATTTTTCTTAGTTGCAATCAAAGTGATTGCACCAATTTATCGAACAACTTTAATACACAACAATTAAGCGAGATGAAGTTTACAATTAATTTTACACAAGATTCAATTTATGCATAATTTAAAGAGTTAGAGAAAGAGAGAACAACACCAGATTTGTTTAGGCAGTTCCCCTTTCGTCCTCGCTTAGGGTACGTCTGTCCCCAATTCTAAAACTAGAATTGAGATATTTATTATCAAATTGCAAAGTTTATACAAGAGAAGAAATAATCACCACCAAGAAAACCTAAGTGTTGTTGCATATCCTATTTACTTCTTTCCACTTAATTCGAGTTGAACCAAGTGCTTCAAGCATTCCGAACAAACCTCTGATTGTAGCTACCTTATTGCAAGAACTCCACGTTCTCCAAAACTATAGCTCGACTGATTTCGATAGGATATGCGTGAAACCTCCAATTGTAGATACCTTATTGCAATAATTCCAAGTTCTCCAAAATTCTAGCTCGGTTGACTTCAATCGCAAGACGCTTGAACCCAAACCTTTCTTCACAATCCTCCGGTTACCGTTACTTGTTCGAACGAACCCACCATTCTTCAAACCTTTCACTCGGTTGAATCTATGAAGCAAAGATTTGTGCAAAAACCCCTAATTCTTGGAGGACAAAACCCAACGGTTTTATTCAAGAAAAATCCACTCAAAGCCTCTATCCAAACTAAGATTACACAATTCTATTTAGACGTTATCACCATAGCAATGCACTATGATCAACAAAAATTGTTATGTGTAGTTGTTGAAACATGCAATGAAAATTGAAGATGAAGAGGAACTTTAGTGTATATCTTTCACTTTTCTTGTCAACTGTTGAAAAATAAACTCTAGAATATATATATATATATATATATATATATATATATATATATATATATATATATATATATATATATATATATATATATATATATATATATATATATATATATATATATATAATGCATAAACCAAGTCACAAACACAACAGAATATTTTTGCAAAAATACACAGCAGAAAATTGAGTAACAACAGCGACCACTCGACCTGTTCAGACCCGCAGCAAAATTACTCAAGTGAAACAGGCGAAGAGTCAACTCAAACAGGGGATGAGTTGACTCAAATAGGTTTTTCCAGAGTTGAGTCGACCTATGACTCGACCTGTTCAAACTCGTGGCAACATGGTTCAAATGAAACAGGTAATGAGTCAACGCAACAGGTGGATGAGTCGACTCATTTTGTTTTCCCAGGATTGAGTCGATGTTGAAAAGTATATCTTCGGCAAATATTATTGTATCGTATCCACAGAGATTGGTTGATATTACCGCCGTTCTATAATCCGAATGTTATAAGTTTAGAAAGTAACAGGGTTGTTGTGTTTGGAAAGATATCTTGTGAGTAAATGTTAACAAAAACTATGAAATGGTTTTAGTCAAATATAAAAGCTTGGCAAGATTGGAGTTCATTATTTCAAATGTTTATGATTCCTTATGATAAATACATAGATTCAAGATTATTGATGATGTTCAAATATCCTCTCAAAGTCATTTATGTCTAAATGATATCGTGACAATCACTATATTGATCCTTAGACGATCTCTCCACCTAACTATCAATATAGCAATCTTTAATGTTTAATATTAAAGAAGAGTAATGAATAAATCTATCTCTACAACTTATCCACTACTTGAAAATCTGTTTTATGTCTAAACTCAAGTAATCTCTCTCGACAACTACTCAAATCTGGTTTTCAACTTAGAGCAAAAACAGTATTCAATACATCAACAATCTTTATCATATATATAAATCAAAGTGAATACATAAACAAATGAGAATAGCTACTACCTCCAATCTTGACAAAAGGGAGTTTAGCTCCTCATCATCATTGTTCAAAGCAGAAAGATAAAGAAGAAAAACTCTCTTTTCTCTCTTACAAAAAGCTCTCAATATCAATGTCAAATGTTAATAATCTTTTCAATGCCCTAGAATAATGTATTTGTTTCTAACAAAATAAGTTGACATTTCCCTAAATGGTCATTGTCATCTAAAGCAGTAAAGCAATTCCCAGGCAGACATCAAAATGGCAATAAACTTTTCCTGCAGAACAGCACTTTTGACCCTCAGTCAGCTTGCTGGATTCGCAGCCTTCGCGGCGCGAAGGCAGTTCGCGGCGCGAACTGTTGCTTCTCCAGCTTCCTTGTTTGGCATGCTTCCTCCAAGATGTGGTATTGCAATCCAAAGCCTTCTTATCCCAGAAATTCTACAAAACTAACAAAAATGTGAAATAACTATTCAAAACAAAATAAATTAAACCTAATTGCATTTATACAAAATAGTGAGAATAAAAGTGTGTAATAACATCAAAACTTGGTAAAAGGGACCAATAAAATGATATAAAAAGTAGTACTAATTGGTCCCTAACAACTCTCCCCGACTTAGCATTTTGTTTGTCCCTAAACAAAAGTTTCCACCCTCACAACCAAGACAATAACACAAAAGATTGGAACAAGGATTTACCAAGGACATTCAAATGGTTCAAAAGTGTTTGGCAATTTTTCTCAGTCCACCTATCGTAATTCTAGACAAATCATGAATAAGGAAAATGGTTAAGTGCAAAAATCATTCCAATGGAATTCAAAACCATATATGTCAAAATTGAATCAAACTTACACACACATCATAATAATGATGAATAACATGAAGGGTTACTTTCACTCATCCAAGCAATTAAATCAACAACAACTCAAATCATGCGGTTATCATAACAAATACCAAATCATGTGAAAATTGAGAATCAAGAGGTCTTTCAAAGGTTGTAATGTGGCTTAGGTTACAAGAAAGGATATGATTAAGAGAATTTACAAAGTTGTCTATCCTAAGGGAGCATTCCCAACCATTCAACTCTACACAATTTCCTTTTCCTTGGTCCCTATCTTTTTCTTTTTCTTTTTTCTTTTCAACTCCACACAACCATGAGCATTTTCTTTGCTTTTCTTTTTCTAATCTTTTTTCTATGCTCTATGGTTTCAAGGGTATTTTCTTTTTCTTGTTTCTTTTCAAATTTTCACCCTTTTATAACAATTCACTTTTCCAAGTTTCTAATCAACTTTTCACTTTACTCTCCCCAACTTTAGATTCCAAAACCAAATTTATTCAATAATGCTCCCTACTTAGACATAAGCAAAAGGCAAAATTTTCAACAACTCGATTTAAGGTTTCAATTGACACGAAAGAAATTAGGATTCATTTATTCCACAATTTTCAATTGATTTTTCAATGATCAATAAAATGAATCCTAAATTAAGCTCAAAGGGGTTTAACTAAGGATTATTCCTCACAAGGTTAGTTGATTCAAACTTTTTGGTCAAGTGGTTTTTCTCACAAACAATGCCTCTATCATTTTCAAAAAAAATTTACACACAAATAGCTTGATGCATGATTTAGCATGATAAGAATGAGTTAAAATAATGCTCGATTTCCCGCTTTTTAGTGTACAATGGAAAGCTTCCTCACAAATGGTTAAGTCCTATTTTGATTCAAAGATGACATACATTTCAATGAGTTTATGAAATGGAATTTGCACAAACCATCAAACTACTCATGTTAAGTCTAGAAAGCGATAAAGTGTACCTTGAAATGCCGACACTAATTCTTATCATCACCACTCGAAGTGTCTGATGCTTCTTTCTTTGCGATCATTTCTCAGTAGCTTAAAGCTTGACTTAAGAGTAAGAACAATTAACAAAAATGTTGGTAAACCAGTATTCGATTAAAACACACTTAATTCTCAACTAGCATTCATGCAATTGTCAAAATACCCAAAAAAAAATTAAAGTGCCAAGATAAAGTCATGGTGAACTAGAGCCACCCAAAAGTACATTACAAAATTCCCAAAAACAAAAACAGAATTAGTAAAAAGAAACTCAAAAATACAACAACTCTCAAATCTCCACATTTTCAATCCTCCTCCTCTTCATCACCACCTACATTTCCGAGAACATCTTCCATCTCCTCATTTGGGTCAACACTACCTCCTGCACCCCCCATAAAATTTGGCCTGCCCTCAGGCCAATTAGCATAAGCTGCATAGTCAGCTTGCGAAGGAAAAGTTCGGGCCTCTGGTGCCAGAAACGTGTTTTGGAACTGCTGCTGCATGGCATCGAAAAGAAATGATTGAGACCTCCTGGAGGCCTCAAAGTTCTCGCAGCAGTAGTTGGCAAACGCCATCTGATCAAAACCTGGGGTAGTGTGAGGTTGAGGTTGAGGTCGGGGTCTGGCTCGGGCTCTGGATGAAGAAGTACCGGGTGCATCAGTCTTATCATTTGGGTTATGCAGGAACCTGTTCAGGTATGAATCATTGATCACGCTGGTGATCGAGAAGTGTACTTCCTCAGGGATGGGAACATTTGCCTTACGGCACAGTCCCATGATAAGGCCTGGATAAGCTAGCACACCAGCTTTGCCCCGAAATTGGTTCCGCTTAACACTATCTTTCTCAATTCGCCTGCAATGAGGGCTGCAACATCCACAGACTTTCCGACCATGATGCAGTACAATAGACACCCTACGTCCATAGGAATTGTGGTGGTGTGGCTTCTTGGTCGGATATTAGACAACAGTAGCACCAGAAAAGCCCTAGCTTCCAAATTGAAATTTTCCCTTTTCCACAATTTCGGATGTCCTTGATCATTCAGTTCATAAGATTTTCCGCTGAGACATAGGGTAGCATTGACCGCTTCCAGATTCCACCTGTTAGCTGCCTCCATGGTACTGTACTCACAACGCTCACCCTCTCCGAGAGTTAAGGGATTACCCAGATAAGAATTAATGTCATCCCTTCCAAAGGAAACGATCTTGCCCCTTACCCTGGATCGGTAAATGAAAGTCGTACCCTCCTCACGATGCATAGCATTCACATAAAATTCTCGAACAATGTCGTAGTTGATTGCGGCTTCCGGTTCGCATAACTTCATCCACTTTCGTTGCTCAAAAGCCGCAACCACGCTATGATACACCCCGGTTGGAGCTAGCCGAATAAACCTCTCAGGCAAAATGGTTCTCTTGACGAGGCTCTCAAATCGTGCCTCGTGTTCATCACTAATGAACTTCCTGAATGAACGTGCTTGAGGAGGTGCCATGGTTTTAGTTCTTTTGGACATCTGCAATCAACACCAGAACAACCACAGAACAAATATGAACAGCATTAGCAACAATTAACACAAAAAAAATATGGTGCTGGAATTCACAGTTCGCGGCGCGAAGGCAAGTTCGCGGCGCGAACTCTGCGAATTCAGGAAATCCCCAAAGCTTCCTAGGGTTCCACCATTGGGGAGTAATCTACTCCCAATCAGTCAAAATTCTCAACTCTACCCTAAGCCTATTCTAAATCAAACATGCAAAACGATTTCAAGCGGTATTCAACAGAAAAATTTGACTTCTAACCAACCCTAATGAAAATCCTAAAGAGGGATTAGAAAAGAGAAATTTAAGAGCAAATACCTTATGAATCGCTAACGCTTGCCAAAAGATGAAGATTTTGAACAATTGAAACGCAAGAATCTTAAGATTTGGTGGGATTTTGAGAGTGGGGTGAAAGTGCGGCAAAGTGGTTTGAAATGAGGAATGTTAGAAATGAAAAAGGAATGACCTAAACAGAATTTAAGTGATTCTGTCACGCAAAGTTCGCGGGGCGAACAGCAGAAAACAGAACCCACTCAAATTTATTCATTCAGTTCGCGGCGCGAACAGGAGGTCGCGGCGCGAACTGCAAAAAACAGAACTTAAAAATTCTAAAACTTTAACAGAGCTAAAAATCACAGAACAGAGAAAATTAAAATACAAACTAACAGCGTTGGGTTGCCTCCCAACAAGCGCTTTGTTTAACATCGTTAAGAGCTCGACGGTACCTGATTAGCCCGGTTTAAATAGAGACACGACACCCACATCACGATTTACGTCGCCACTATGGTAGACTTTGAGTCTTTTACCATTAACAGTCCAGCTTTCTTGTGACTTTGGATCCTCGATCACAATGGCTCCATAATTGCGCACCGCTTTGACAATGAACGGTCCTGACCATTTTGACTTCGACTTACGAGGGAATAACTTCAACCTTGATTTGAAAAGCAATACCATTTGTCTGACATGAAACTCCTTGTGACGACCCTTTCCATCATGGTATTTTTCTTCAATTGCATCATTTCGGAAAGAATCATGTTTGTCATTTGGATGCTTTATAGCTTTAAAAAGATTAAAGGTCACCTCTTCGTCTTGCACTCTCACCTTCATTAGTCCATCATCTACGTCAATCATCATCCGGGCTGTTTTCATAAAAGGTCTTCCAAGAATTAGGGGCACATCACGGTCCTCATCCATCTCTACTATTACGAAGTCTACCGGAAATAAGAATTTGTCCACTTTCACTAATATGTCTTTAGCGATTCCGTATGGTGAGGTGGTGGACTTGTCGGCTAGTTGCAGAGTCATCCTTGTCGATTTGATCTCCACATTTCCCAATCTTTTCACAATGGAGAGGGGGATTAAATTTATACTAGAGCCCAAGTCAATCAAACCATTTTCAACGTATGTGCTTCCGATGGTTACCGGTAGAACAACCCGGCCCGGATCGGACTCCTTCCTTGGTAGAGTCTTTTGGATGATGGCGCTACACCGTGCATCAAGAAATATGGTCTCATCTTCCACGTGTCGCCTTTTCTTGGTAAGAATGTCCTTCATAAATTTAGCATACCGTGGCATTTGTTCTAATGCATCAGCAAATGGAATGTTGATTTGGAGTTGCTTGAAGATGTCCATGAACCGTGCATAATGCCTAGCATTGTCCTTCTTTGACGGTGCGTGCGGATATGGTAGATGTTGAATTGGAATGACATTCACTCCTTTGTCTCCTTTTTTCTTCTTCCTTGGTTCGATTTCCTTATTCATTTCCGCTTCACACTGATGTTCCTCCATCAATTGCTGGTTCTGCTGTCTTCGCGGCGCGAAGGGCGATCGCGGCGCGAACTGAACAGTTTCTGCCACTTTCTCCTTCCCACAAGCCACATCCTCCTTTTCCAGCACAGCATCCATATCATTCTCAACTGTAATTTCCTCACCTTTTTTACTTGTCAACTCTCTACCGCTTCTAGTAAAAATTGCTTTACAATGCTCCTTTGGGTTGGGTTGAGTGTTAGCGGAGAAAGAAGATCCTGCATTTTGTTCCGACAGTTGCTTTGCAAGTTGGCCTATTTGATTTTCCAAATTCTTGATTGCTGCTTCATTACTCTTCTGATTTGCCATGGAAGCTTGCATGAATTGTTGAAGAGTGTCCTCTAGCTTGGAACTTCCTCCTTGCGATTGTTGGCCTTGAGAATTGGGGTGTTGATAAGGACTTTGCTGCTGAAAATTTTGATTGTTGAACCTTGATGGTTGGTAACCTTGATTGTTCCTTTGATAGCCTTGATTTTGATTATTCACATAGCTCACTTCTTCTAGCGGAGGGCAAAAACCAGTAGGATGATCTCCTTGACATAACTCGCAACATGCTACTTGATGTCGAACTTGAGAACTTTGAATCTCCTTCATTTGCTGTGGAAGCTTGGCCATTTGTTGAGTAAGCAACTCCACTTGTTGAGAGAGTAGCTTGTTTTGAGCAAGAATGGCGTCATTGGTATTTAACTCAAGAACTCCCGGTTTACGTTGTGAAGGACTACGGTCATGTTGACTTTGGCGATCATTGAGTGTCATCCGGTCAATAATAACGTTAGCTTCTTCCGCAGTCTTTGACATAAGAAAGCCACCCGCGGTAGCATCCAAAAGTGTTTTGTGAGTTGATTGGAGCCCATTTAGAAAAATATGAATTTGAGTGAGCTCATCAAAACCATGACCCTTGCATTTTCTCAACATTGACTTGAATCTTTCCCAAGCTTCATTTAGAGACTCGTTGCTTCCTTGAGTGAATACCGCGATAGCCGTTTTGGCTTCCATGAATCGGGATTGAGGGAAATATCTTTCTAAGAACTTTTCTTCTAGCAAATTCCAATCCGTCATCACTCTTGCTGCTTGATCAAGGTACCACTCTTTTGCCTTTCCCACTAAGGAGTGTGGGAACATCCTTTTGAATAATGCCTCTTCACCCGTCTCATCAATTCCCGTAGAACCCGCAATCTCATAAAATTTGATGAGATGGGTATACGGATCTTCATGATCCATTCCGGTAAATGGATTTGCATAGAGAAGTTGGAGGATTCCGGTCTTCATCTCTGTATTTCTTCCTCCACGGGCAAATTGAGCATTTCTTCTTGGACTATTAGCGGACATTTCGGTATGATTGTCATCCGCCATGTTTCCGTCACAAGCCTCTACAACCACTTCTTCGATTGAGACAAGTGCGGAAGTAGATGCTTCTTCTCTCCGGTTCCTCTCTTCGGCTAGTTTCCTTCTCCTTCGTGTTTTGCTATTGAGCTTCCGAAGTGTTCTTTCAGTTTCAGGATCGAATTGAAGTTGCTCCTCGGTTACTTTTCCTCGCATACACTAGAATCTACAAAACTAACAAACCAAGTGAAACAAAAGAGGGATAGTAATAAATGTAACACAACTTAAAACAAAGAATTATTGCAATGCTTGTAATATCGACACCAATCCCCGGCAACGGCGCCAATTTGTTGAAAAGTATATCTTCGGCAAATATTTTTGTATCGTATCCACAGAGATTGGTTGATATTACCGCCGTTCTATAATCCGAATGTTATAAGTTTAGAACGTAACAGGGTTGTTTTGTTTGGAAAGATATCTTGTGAGTAAATGTTAACAAAAACTATGAAATGGTTTTAGTCAAATATAAAAGCTTGGCAAGATTGGAGTTCACTATTTCAAATGTTTATGATTCCTTATGATAAATACATAGATTCAAGATTATTGATGATGTTCAAATATCCTCTCAAAGTCATTTATGTCTAAATGATATCGTGACAATCACTATATTGATCCTTAGACGATCTTTCCACCTAACTATCAATATAGCAATCTTTAATGTTTAATATTAAAGAAGAGTAATGAATAAATCTATCTCTACAACTTATCCACTACTTGAAAATCTGTTTTATGTCTAAACTCAAGTAATCTCTCTCGACAACTACTCAAATCTGGTTTTCAACTTAGAGCAAAAACAGTATTCAATACATCAACAATCTTTATCATATATATAAATCAAAGTGAATACATAAACAAATGAGAATAGCTACTACCTCCAATCTTGACAAAAGGGAGTTTAGCTCCTCATCATCATTGTTCAAAGCAGAAAGATAAAGAAGAAAAACTCTCTTTTCTCTCTTACAAAAAGCTCTCAATATCAATGTCAAATGTTAATAATCTTTTCAATGCCCTAGAATAATGTATTTGTTTCTAACAAAATAAGTTGACATTTCCCTAAATGGTCATTGTCATCTAAAGCAATAAAGCAATTCCCAGGCAGACATCAAAATGGCAATAAACTTTTCCTGCAGAACAGCACTTTTGACCCTCAGTCAGCTTGCTGGATTCGCAGCCTTCGCGGCGCGAAGGCAGTTCGCGGCGCGAACTGTTGCTTCTCCAGCTTCCTTGTTTGGCAAGCTTCCTCCAATATGTGGTATTGCAATCCAAAGCCTTCTTATCCCAGAAATTCTACAAAACTAACAAAAATGTGAAATAACTATTCAAAACAAAATAAATTAAACCTAATTGCATTTATACAAAATAGTGAGAATAAAAGTGTGTAATAACATCAAAACTTGGTAAAAGGGACCAATAAAATGATATAAAAAGTAGTACTAATTGGTCCCTAACAGTCGACATATGACTTGACATGTTCAGATCTAAGAGTTACACATAATGGGATATGATGAATGAGTCGACCGCTCCAAGGCATGCGTCGACTCAAAGTTCTTAAACTGCCAAAATTGAGTTTTTGAGACATATTTTGGTCAATTCAAACCATTCTCTTATGAACCTAAGGTACCAATGATGATCAAGTGCATTATTCACATCGTGAGATGCTCCTATATGCATGGACACATTAAACTTATACTTTGAGCATGTTAGAGGATGAATTTATTCTATGATATGATGACATCGTCCAAAGTACACATTATGAGCAACTAAAAAGGTTTGACATCATTAAAACAAGGACTAAGAATCTTTGCCCTCACATGAACCGTCTGGATTATGTTTCACCTTGTAGACTTATTTCACACCAATAGATTCTTTGTCATTGGGCTTCTTCACTAGCTCCCAAGTCTTGTTCTTTCCAATAACATTTACTTCTTCTTGCATTGCCTTCCTCCAAACATCTTCTTTAAATTCTTCTTCAAAAAAATTCAAGCTCAATTACACAATAGTTACATCTAGCATAAACATCTTCCAAACTCCTAAGTTTTATTAAAGTTGAGCTTGGAGATAATGAGGTAGATTTTGGTGAAGATAGTGTGCTATGTTGAGAGCTTGGTATAGATTAAACATTTTCCTCATTTTCTGAAGAAATTGAATTTTGATCTAAAATGACCGATTTATTTTTTTCTCCTCAACATTCTCCTTTTACCGATTCCAAAAAGCATTTTCATTAAATACAACATCTCGGATAACAATCACTTTCTTGGTCTTCAAACTATAAAGTCTATATCCCTTTTACATATAGCTATACGCAATAAAGATGCTTTTGTCACTTGATTATTCAAGTTTTGAACTCTTTACTTTAGGAACTTTAGCATAGCAAACTTGTAAACTCCAACTTTAGTTATTTATTTTTTTATTAAATTTATATTACATTCTTTTATTTATTTGAGTGATATATATATTTTATTTAAATTTATTGATCATTTATTTAATTTAATTAATATTAGAGATATTTTAGACTTGGGAGAAAATAATTTTTTTATTAAAATTAAGAAGTGAGTGAATTGAGTAAGAGTTGCGGGTGTGGTGAGAGTTGAAGAAATAATTAAAATTAGAGTATTATTTATTTAAAATCAAATAATAGAATTTGGAATTTAGAAAAATAGTAAGAATAAGGTGTATGGAGATTTAAGGGGTGAGATAAGCAATTAGGATATTTAGGTTAATTTAAATAGTTAAATTTAGAAGACTTTTGTACTATACGTGCAAAAGTTGGAGAAGAGACAAATATAGGAGAAACCTTGGAGATAGAGGTAGATCCCAAAGACCAAGAGTTTAACAATTTGAAATTTCGAGGTAAGGGGGGGAACTATTCACATTTGGGTGTTTAGGCAGTCAGATAGTGAGGAATCATTACCATTCTATCTACTTCTTCTTAATTCTTTATTTGTTTCTATGTTTGTGGCCGAAGGGTTTGCCTCAAACCCTTATGTTTGATTCTTGAGTACTATTGTATTGTTTTACTTGAATCCTTGTAGAATACCTTATGCCTTGTAGAAGGAGAATTCATAATAAATGTGTAGTGTAGCGGGGTATTCGTTATCTTTAGATTTACTGACTAAATCAAAAGTAAGCATACAATTCGAGTCGTCACCGCACTTTTATTTGTCCAAAGGAAAGGCTAAAAAGCGAACAAAATCCAAGTAAGAAGTTTTATCAAATCAAAAACTAATAAAAATGTCAAAGATCTGGGTAAGGGGGTTGGTTATGAAATGGGGAAGGTTTTACGCACCCAAAACATCCTTAGTACTCTAAGGGAGCCCTTTTTGCAAGTGTGTATTGTAGGTTGGTATTTGTGAAAATATTTGTGCAAACAAGATTGGGGAGATGAGAAAAGAATATACATATTTACAATTTTGTTGTTTGAATGGATAAACCCATTGCCTACGTACCATCACAAAGGTAGGATCAAAACCTCGTAGTTCGGGGTAAAAATCTCAAAAGATTGGTGAATTGATTTGATCAAAAGCCTTAAGGTCTTTTGTTATCAAAGGGAGAAAACTCAACCTAAACCAACAATCCACCATATGAGGAGAGCTTCAACATACTAGTGAGGGATCCATCCTATAATAAGTATGGAAGACTTATAGTCCAATCACTAAGGATAAGGTGAGGTTTACATCAACCACTATGATAACTCAAACCTATGAATAATGTTTATGAAAAAGGTTTTAACAAAGGTGGTCATTGGAACCACAAAAACAACTTGAAGTGAGTTGTATTTACAAGTTAAAAGTATTCACAAAGTGAGGTCAAAGTTGAATTAATGTTTGTTCACAATGAGTGTTAGTGAAAAGAGTTTGAAAAATCAAAGGCATAAGGCCTAGGTTTCTAATTTGAAAATAATGTCAAAGTTTGCACATAAACGAGTTTGGCTTGGGTTAGAGTGGAGAGAAGAAGATAAGGGCTAGTCCTAAACATGCAAAGATAAGAGAAAAGATAAAACCCTTGGAGTTCCTTTTCTTGAGATTATAAAGATGATTCAAGATGCTCCTTTCCTTTGGACTTAGCAATCACTCAAGTAATCAAACAAATATTATATTCAAGCTCCTGGGATTCTTCATTTGGCTTGTCTCTCTTAACTTGGCTATTCATGACAATGGTCCTCCTTACTATCTCAAGTTTGGAATCCCTATCACACAAGAACAAACATCAAAAAGTTCACAATGCAATAAGAGGAATGGACAAAGAATGAGTTTAGATTAGGGGTCCTTTGAAGTCAACTTTAAGATTTAGCATTCTAAAGGCATGATGCCTAGTTGCTCTTCAATAAGTTTAGCATTCTAAAGGCATGAGGCCTAGTTGCTCTTGAACTCCTTTAAGCATAGGTAAGGTCCTAATTCTAAGTCCTTTCTCCTTTTTGCATTGGGTTCACACAAACAAAGACAAAACAATCACAAAGCAACAATATATTTATATACAATAATGTGCTCAAATGAGCAAAAGGAAAATGACATAAACATAAAATATGAGCTCAAGTGAGCAAAGGGAAAAAGCAATATGAATAAATGAGCAAGAAAGTAAATTGCATTAAAGTAAATTGCAAGAAATTAAATGCTCAAATTAAAGTTAGTAATTAGTGGTTAATGTTAGTGTGTCATAAGACAATTTAGCGTTATGTTAAGCAATCGTAAGTGGACTAATGTAGTAGTCACGCCTATCTGAGGTCGGTCAATAAAACTATAGGCAAATAAACACAAGTTAGAGATCATGACTAGTAAGTCAAGCTCCTACAACTTGCCATGCCAAAAGAAAAGAAGGAAAACCTTGTATGGACTTTAGGTTTTTTGCTTGACCAAGAAGCAACCTATCTTGGACACAAAGCAACTCACTTGATCTTTGATCAAGTTGAGTTTGATTTGGATCAAAGAAGGTTAAGCTTCTCACATGCCAAGACCAACCACAAATCATTGACTCATTGGCCAAAATAAAAAGAAGAAGATGAAGATGAAATGAAATGGATAAAAGGAGAATTCAAATGACATAATCAAAACACAATGATCAAATGTGAATGAAATCATCATCAACCAATGTAAAACAGAAGAGAAATGAAGATTAGAAGTCAACAAAGTCACATATATTTTTTGGTATTTTTTGGAATTAAAATAAAACATAAAATAAAATGAACAAAATATGGTCAAACCTCAAATTCAATTCAAATCAACTTCAACAAGTCCAATTGAATCATCATAGGTCTAACATGGTCAAACAAGGTTTGACAAATTTTCTCAACATTTTTTGAAAACATAAACTATTTTAAAATCAATTAAAAACAATAAAATATAACACAAATGAATTAAAGTCTCAAATAAATCTCAAATCAATTAAGAAACTGATGAGAATATTTTTCATAAACTTATCATGGTCCATATGTGTTAAGAAAATATTTTTGGAATTTTTGGATATCAAAAAGTATTTAAAATGAATTAAAAACTATCAAAAACAAAATAATTCACAAAAAAATATTAAATGAAGTCACAAAAATAATTAAAAATCAGATTATGAAACTAGATTTTTCAAGAAAATTTTTAGTGTTGGTCTCATATTTTTGTGACCTCAATTAAAATAGTTATGAATTTTTGAAATAAAAGGGAATTAAAAGAAAATAAAACAGAAAATAGAAAATATGAAAAATCAACAGCGCTTGGATCCACTTCATTAATTGACGTGGACATATCCAATGGCTCAGAGGCGCGTTTCCATCATAGTGTCAAGTCAAACGCGTCACACAGTGTATTAAAATAAGTCAATAGAATGCATGGCTGAGATTAGAACGTGTGAGCCTCGTTCAAGGGCCTAGGTTCAACCACGTGGGGATGGTGGTGGAAACCACCATCTTCTCTGGTGGACCAACCAACTTCGGCCACTAGTTGCAGGTTTTTGAACCTCAACCAAAATGCATGAGCCAAGTACCAAAATGAAGCTGGGGTGATGTACATCACCCCTGTAACCTTGGATTGTCCTCAAGATTTCTATCAAGTGAGAAATCTGAGTTTGAAAATCCAGGTATGCAAACTGAAATGCTTCAAAACATAAAATCAAGACCACCATTGGCCTGCCTCTTGCTCGAGGACTTCAGAAAACATTTTGAACACAAGCAATTCACATCATGGAGCAAGATATAGATCAAAACAGTTAGATGATAAACCTTTGAAGTGCAACTTTAAACAGCACGATCCACTCAAATTCTTGCTTCTACTTTGATCAGGAGATGATGATGATGCAAGGCTTAGGAATTGGAACTTGAAGATCAACCAAGGAAGTTGAAATTCAAATTTGAAATTGAGAAATAAAAATCAGAATTCCTTTGAGTATGGTTGGGTTTTGATTTCAGCAGAGCTTCAGGTTGCCTTAAGGTTCAGATTTGAATGAGGAGCGCAATGTATTTATAGCTGAGATGGATGCAAGCAAGTGAAGAACTCGTGTGCATGAAGCTTTGGGTCCTCCATGCATGGGCCTGTACAGGCGCATGTGAGGCCCAAAATCAAGTGTAATTGCAAGCTGAACTCGATCTGAAGTGAAATGGACGTGCAATTGGCCTTGTGTTTGCTTGTGCATGAAGATTCAATGTGAATTGCATATTTGGACCTACACATTCATCCCTTCGAAAGTCCCACATAGAAAATCCAAACATAGGCATGTGAGTAATGGTTGGAAAGGTCTTGAGATAAGAAACAAAAGCTATGTTGGGCATCCATTTGGACTTTGGAAATTTATGAAAACTGGCCTTGAAGTTTGAGGTACAAAACATGTATAAGTTCCCTTTGAATTTTTTTGCCAAAAGTGACCAACTTCTAGCCCTTCTATTTCAATGATGTAAGCCTCAAATGGAAAAATCTCCAACATCAAAGTTGTATATATTTTCAAGGTGATCAATTTAGACGTAAATATTGAATCAGTTGGATTTTTAATGAGAAAGTTATAGGCACTTGAAGTTGGACATTTTCAACATTCAATGGTTTTGGTCCAAAGTGACCTATAATGTTTTGTATTATCACATGTGTTTCTTTTAGGATTATGAAATTTTGTCCAACATAAAATTTTAATTATACATCTTAATATTTCCAATGAAATTGGTCTCACCTAAAAATCATAAAATATAAAGAAGTTATGTCCTTGGGAAGTTGACCCAAAATTAGGGTTTCAGTCAAAATGACCCATAATATTTTGAAATGAATGATGACCTTCGAAGTTTCAAATGAATTTTTGATGAACATGAAAATTGTTCATATGGTTCTTAAGAACATTGTTTCTCTTGGGTTCATCTTCATTTGACAAACACATCAAAAGTTAGGTCTCAGTGGATCTCAAATTAGTCAGATGACTTGACTAGTCAACTTCTTAAGACCAAACCTCAAATCTTGATGAATGAATGATTGAGGATGCTCACATAGGCTCATATATGCATAAAATAATGAATGAAAGAACTTCCCTTGATTTAATTTGATCATAGGTTGAGGTTGCTTCATGAGGAAGGCACAGTCAATGCACAGTTGAATTAGGGTTTCCTTGGGAAACAATCTTCAAGTCCTTTGGTTTATCTTGATCAAATTGGAAAATTGAGATACTTGGGAGACATATATGATGATTGAGAGATTTGGGAACCATTGTCATGCTTGCTTTCATCTTCATCTGGCCATTTCAATGAGCATAGGAGCCTCATAGGAGCATGGGAGCACATGATCACTTGAGCTTCAAAATAAAAAGAGTTAGTGACATATTTTTGTTCTTTTGGTTAGTAAACAAAATAAGAAAAGCAATAATATACAATTCAAGCATGCTTGGTGGTCTCAAACCAACTCACACAAGTCCCAACCCTAGGGTTAAAGAGCCACACATGCTATGATCCTTGAGGCAATGCAATGTGCAATGATATGATGCCATGAGGGATCTTAGGGTCAAAATTAGGGTCTTACATGTAGGTTTCTCTTTTGAGCATTTTTACCTTGTTAATGCATTGTTGTTGTATGAAAGTATAATAATTGAATTATGGTATATAATTTATATGTGGTTGTTGATATGTGTTGTTGTGAAAGAGTGATAAAAAAGGTAGAAAATCCCAAATGACAATTTTTCCTGAAAAATCAATTTTAAAACAAATTTTTCAAAAAAAAATGGAAAAGTAAAAAAAACAGCACAGAGCCACACCTGGTCGGCGGTGACGGAGCCGTGCCTGACCAGCGACGAAGCAATGTCGAGCCTGATCAAGAGCGGTGAATGCACGACGCGACTATGGGAGGTCGCAGCCAACAGCGTCAGAGGCGCGTGACTCAGTGGCAAGATGCCACGGTCGGCGGTGCAACACCCTTCTAAACCCCATGTATAATTAACGAAATGAATTAAATAATCACCAATACAAGGGTGTCACAATTCATAAAATATAAGCTATCTTGCCCCGTAACACGGGTTACAACAAACATATTAACCTGTCATCGCATGCTCGCCTTCATTAAGTATCATCGCAGCGGAATTCAACATCAACATTCAAAGAAGGTATAATAGCATACAAACTTCAATTTTAACAACATCATAAAGAGTCGTAAACAATTCAACTCAACAACTTAAAATATTCAACATAATATGATTCATTATAAAACATTATACTTTAATCCAAACAATCGACCCCAGACCGATATTACATGATCAGAGCAGAATTCCACTAACAACAACTAATGGAAGTCACTATAAAGTTGTCTTCCACTTACTTCAACAAGGTCTACTCCTGAGTATCTGCACGATGCCCATGTAGAGGCAACATTCAAACATAAGGGGTGAGTAATCATAATCAATTATAAATGACATAAGTGAAAGATAGCTTAGAACAAACATGTATAACCATTCACAACAATAACATGTTACTCTACTCACACCCATCACATCATCATCATATACAAGGATATTATATAATCCATAATTTGTCATCCAACATCATCATCATCAACAATAACTAATCAACAAAAATTCAATGTTAATGCAATGCACCGACTCAATATGCATGTGGTACCAAGTTATGAACACTTGAGTTCATTTTACTCCTTGTTCCATCATCATCGGATACAGAATCCCCACCGTAGGATCTGGTTTACTCTTGAACCAGAGCACAATAAAATTGCTACCCCACCATAGATAATGCTTCACTAATTCCCCATCATAGAAATTAGCTACTCACACCCGATCCCCACCATAAGATCGAGGCCATAACATAATTAGAACTGAAGTTCTGACAACATGGATGCATGATTCACAATATGCAATAACAACAACATTAAAACACATACACATTGGTCCCATATTGACTATGCATTCTAACATTAACAAAACATTATCAACATAATTGCATCATCGTCATATCATCATCATAAAACATCAACGTAATATTATCATCATCATACAACTTATATTTCAATAATACGGTAACACACCAATCAAATACACAAACCATCATATTGAATTGACACAGTAGGCACATAAATAATATTCATACACTTAATCCATCACTACTAGGTTATATTTTTTAGCGTTAGCTTTCCAACGCTTCAAACGACACTTCATTTGGATACACGGATCAAAAGTTATGATTGAAATCGTCAAATTGTGTAAATATAGCATTTTAGGCCATTTTAGACTAGCATGTGTCGAATTCATAAAATAATGCATTTATGGCTAATTCGAAAACATATGAGTCGGATTCAACAAAGAGTCTGATTTCAACAACATAAGGGGTGAGTAATCATAATCAATTATAAATGACATAAGTGAAAGATAGCTTACAACAAACATGTATAACCATTCACAACAACATGTTACTCTACTCACACCCATCACATCATCATATACAAGGATATTATATAATCCATAATTTGTCATCCAACATCATCATCATCAACAATAACTAATCAACAAAAATTCAATGTTAATGCAATGCACCGACTCAATATGCATGTGGTACCAAGTTATGAACACTTGAGTTCATTTCACTCCTTGTTCCATCATCATCGGATACAGAATCCCCACCGTAGGATATGGTTTACTCTTGAACCAGAGCACAATAAAATTGCTACCCCACCATAGATAATGCTTCACTAATTCCCCATCATAGGAATTAGCTACTCACACCCGATCCCCACCATAAGATCGAGGCCATAACATAATTAGAACTGAAGTTCTGACAACATGGATGCATGATTCACAATATGCAATAACAACAACATTAAAACACATACACATTGGTCCCATATTGACTATGCATTCTAACATTAACAAAACATTATCAACATAATTGCATCATCGTCATATCATCATCATAAAACATCAACGTAATATTATCATCATCATACAACTTATATTTCAATAATACGGTAACACACCAATCAAATACACAAACCATCATATTGAATTGACACAGTAGGCACATAAATAATATTCATACACTTAATCCATCACTACTAGGTTATATTTTTTAGCGTTAGCTTTCCAACGCTTCAAACGACACTTCATTTGGATACACGGATCAAAAGTTATGATTGAAATCGTCAAATTGTGTAAATATAGCATTTTAGGCCATTTTAGACTAGCATGTGTCGAATTCATAAAATAATGCATTTATGGCTAATTCGAAAACATATGAGTCGGATTCAACAAAGAGTCTGATTTCAACAACATAAGGGGTGAGTAATCATAATCAATTATAAATGACATAAGTGAAAGATAGCTTACAACAAACATGTATAACCATTCACAACAACATGTTACTCTACTCACACCCATCACATCATCATATACAAGGATATTATATAATCCATAATTTGTCATCCAACATCATCATCATCAACAATAACTAATCAACAAAAATTCAATGTTAATGCAATGCACCGACTCAATATGCATGTGGTACCAAGTTATGAACACTTGAGTTCATTTCACTCCTTGTTCCATCATCATCGGATACAGAATCCCCACTGTAGGATCTGGTTTACTCTTGAACCAGAGCACAATAAAATTGCTACCCCACCATAGATAATGCTTCACTAATTCCCCATCATAGGAATTAGCTACTCACACCCGATCCCCACCATAAGATCGAGGCCATAACATAATTAGAACTGAAGTTCTGACAACATGGATGCATGATTCACAATATGCAATAACAACAACATTAAAACACATACACATTGGTCCCATCTTGACTATGCATGCCAATATTAACAAAACATCATTAACATAATTGCATCCTCGTCATATCATCATCATAAAACATCAACGTAATATTATCATCATCATACAACTTATATTTCAACAATACGGTAACACACCAATCAAATACACAAACCATCATATTGAATCGACATAGTAGGCACATAAATAATATTCATACACTTAATCTATCACTACTAGGTTATATTTTTTAGTGTTAGCTTTCCAACGCTTCAAACGACACTTCATTTGGATACACGGATCAAAAGTTATGATTGAAATCGTCGAATAGTGTAAAAATAGCATTTTAGACCATTTTAGACTAGCATGTGTCGAATTCATAAAATAATGCATTTATGGCTAATTGGAAAACATATGACTCGGATTCAACAAAAAAAGTCTGATTTCAATCACCATTAAGATGTCACAATATTAAAAAACAATAACTTAAATAGTCCTTAATACACTTCTAAGTACTAAGATTGTCAACACTACTATATAAGCAAATAAGCAAATGATCAATGTAAGAAGTGATATACTCAATTCATTGGAGAGATGATTAAGACTTTAATAACTCTCAATATCTTCTAGTATTTTTTCTAGAAGTTATATCATGTAAACGGTTTTGTTATTCCGCTTTCGAAAAAATATAACCTCTAGCAAATTCATTTTTTTAGTTTCAGTAACTAATCCAAGATGACTAAACCCACCGTCCATTAGCGGAGGCCCCATTTAAAGTCGGAACAAACCTACGTATGGACTGACCCAACATAAAAATTGATTGCATCTAGTAAGATTTGAATTCGAGACCTAGAGAGAAGCACTCTCAAGACCCAAGCCTTCATCACTAGGCCAACCCTTGGGGATTATAATTAGCTTTTCTTATAGTGCCATCATAAGTATGCTTAAAATATAAATCACCAAAAATGGATTAATTCCACACCGAATGATCCTTAAAAATAAAAGAAATGTTCATATTCTTATTATACACAGGACCAATTTGAGGATGTGCAGGACAGACTGTCGTATATGACCTCAAATTTGTCACGGTTAAACTGTAATTAAATAAGATTTCATAAATCTTTGTCAGTGTTAAAATGTGGTTAAATGGATCTTCTAACTATACACATTATGAATTAAGTTGGGTTAAATACCAATAAAGTCAAGATGAAAAATGTCAAGCTCCATTGTGAAAGAAGTCGACTACCTTAAAAGATACTTCATCCGTCTTATAATAAATATTTTATTTAAATTCTGCGCGGTTTTTAAAAAAATAATTAGATATATTGATTTCAATAATAAAATTAATTTTATTTACTAAAATATCTTTATTTATTATTGTTAGTGGAGTAGTTGAAAATAATGAAAGTTAATAAATAAAATATAATAATAAAAAAATAATAAAAATAACATTAAAATTTTAAAAAAACATTTATTTTGAGATATTGAAAAAATTGCAAAGGAATTATTTTTTTATGAGAATGAGGGAGTAAGCAAGATCATTCTCAAGAATCTCTAAAATATTTAAACAAACAATTTGTAGTAGTTAATCTTTAATTACAAATCATTTTGTAATATTTAGACAATATGAGGATTTTTTACCTAATTAACCCACATTTTCGAAGAAATTCCCAAAATAACCCAGTTTTCAAAAAAATTCCCAATATACCCCACTTTTAGAGGGAGGCGCCAATTGGATTGGCGCCCCCTCTTAAAAATTGCAAGGAGGCGCCAAATGGATTGGCTAGGGCACCTGCCCTAGCCAATCCAATTGGCGCCTGTGTGTAATTTTTAAGAGGGGGCGCCAATCCAATTGGCGCCTCCCTTAAAAAAGCCTCAAATGAAAAAATTCCAACATGAAAGTTGTATATCTTTTCAAGACAATGAATTTGGATATAAATTTTGCATCATTTGGAATTTTTTTGAGAAAGTTATGGGCAGTTGAAGTTGGACTTCTGAGTTTTTCAACTGTTATCTGACCGATAATGTTTTGTATTATTGCATGTGTTTCTTTTAGGAATATGAATTTTTGTCCAACATAACATTTGAACTAGACATCTTAAATTTTCCAATGCACTTGGTCCCACCTCAAAATAATAAAAAATGAGTGAGTTAGGTCCCTGCGAACTTGACCCAAAATTAGGGTTTATGTCAAAATGACCTATAATGTTTTGAAATTAATGATGAGCTTCCAAGTTTCAAATGGATTTTTGATGAACATGAAAGTTGTTCATATGGCGACTGTTGTTAAAACTTGAATGGAGGCGCCAAATGGATTGGCTAGGGCAGGTGCCCTAGCCTAGGGTAGGTGCCCTAGCCAATCCAATTGGCGCCTATGTGTATGTTTTAAAAGGAGGCGCCAACTCAATTGCCGAGTCCCTCATAAAATGCCTTTTTTGTCTTATAAATAGATGTGTAGTGTGACCTATTGTTCCACAATTCATATAATCATTTGACTATCATGTTTGGTGTTCGTCGCCGATACGGTAAGGTGATTTATGCGAGAGACAAACCTCAATTGCTGATGCTGTTTTGGAACATCACCACGTTAGATCAACTGAAGAGGGAGCTGGTTCGATGGTTAGACGGGAAAATACCAGAAGGGGAAAAAAATCAGAAGTATTGAGAGACTTGACAGTATCTTTGGTTGGGTGCGAATGAAGACTGATAAGGATGCTAGGGAAATGATGTTCGGTCGAGACGATATTAATTTGATTGTTGTAATCAGTTAGAATTATTTATGTTTTCAGATGTTTTGTACTGATGTTGGTTATGAAACTCGTTGTAACAAGAACTTAATATATATAATGATTGATTGTTACAGAAATACAATGTTATAAAAAGCATAAGATCTAGATACAATGTTACAAATAGCTTAAGATCTAGATATCATGTTACAATAAGCTTAAGATCTAGATGATGCTCCTTGATTGGGACAGTTGTTTTTGTTGTGTCCTGGTTGACGACAGATACTACATAATCTTATCATTTTATCTGTGGAATCCATCTCTGTTCTTATACGTGTGCTGTTTGGCCTTCCTTTCTTCTTTCTACGCATCTCTTCATTGTGCCAAACAATATCTCCTTCATATGGAGGCCAGTAATCCTCCATTGGTAGTACTGAAAAGCTTTTACTATATACATTCATGATGGTGTTGGCCTTGTACACATCAGATAAATGGGTGTAAGCGTCTTGACGAGTATAAGCGCATGCTGCAATGACATGGGAGCAAGGTATGCGGAAGGCCTGAAATTTTCCACAATCGCACCAACTTCTGTGTAGTTTAACCGCGTAGGCTAAATTTGGTCTCCCCTCGCTGTTGCCCATTGTTTCCTGGACGCTGAAATTTTGTCTATGACGGTCAAACACTGTTACAGCGTGTGTCGTAGCTTTGATGCTCTCCTCTTTCATGACCTTCATGCAACATTCACTGAATACTTGTCCGGACATTAACACTGCACTCCATCTTTCACCTCTGCTTGCGAACATAGAAGCCAACCTATAATAGGTTGATCTTACCAAGGCGGTTATGGGCAGGTTTCGAATTCCTTTGAAAACCCCGTTCATGCATTCCACAATGTTTGTTGTCATGTGGCCCCATCGACAACCACCGTCAAATGCTCTTGTCCACTGCTCTACTGGGATGTTATTTATCCATCTCCCCGCGTCTTCATTAGACAGTCGAATCTCATCACGATAATATTGAAAAGACGGTTGAGTTAAAGCATACCCAGCATTCACCACCTTCTTGCGAAGATTCTTATCTTTTATAGCACGCATGAAGTTTTGTGCAATGTGTCTGATACAGTAGACATGTGTAGAAGGAGGATCATGCCATCCGTTGTCATGGTTGTTGTAGGCACTTTCGATGGCAGCATGTCTATCAGAAATCAGACATAGATTGGCTTGTGGAGCGACATGCGTTCTGAGATGTCGAAGAAAGAAACCCCATCCAGCAGCCGTTTCACCTTCAACAAGAGCAAAGGCAATGGGAAATACATTGTTGTTACCGTCTTGTGCAACTGCCATGAGCAACGTACCCTTGTATTTTCCGTATAACCAAGTGCCATCAATTTGCAGGAGAGGTTTGCAGAAAGCGAAACCTTTGATGCACGGGTCAAATGCCCAAAAGAGACGGTGAAATATTCTATTACCTGTAGCACAGGTTCCGTCTGGCATCATTGCTGGCACTGTCTCCAGAATTGCCACAGTTCCTGGAACATAAGTTTTTAGTGCCCATAAAAACCGTGGTAATTCCTTGAATGAGTCCTCCCAGTTGCCGAAAACCTGCTCAACAGCCTTTGTCCTCGCAATCCATGCTTTCTTGTAAGATGGAGTATAATTATATGTTGTTCGGATATGGGATATAATTATACTCACCTTCACAGATGGGTCTTTATTTACCAATGGCAGAATGTCTCGACATATCAAAGTTGTGCTCAGTTTACGGTGATCTTGTTGAACGGTTGTTGCGACGCAACTGTGTGGTGGGTCTATTGAAGCGATCTCCCAAGTGTTACATTATTTCTATTATAGGAGGTCTCAAGGTTTCGAACTCGAGTCCACGAATTTGTCCCAATGGACCCGATGATTCAACCTTATGTTGAACTCGCCGGTTTTGGTCACCTTAGCAAAATTATGTCTTGGTCTATAGATAACAAGTTCATTCTAGCCTTATGCGAAAGATGGAGGCCAGAGACACACACATTTTGGTTTCCAACCGGTGAGTGTACCGTGACGTTAGAAGACGTCTACATGCTTTTAGGACTACGAATTGAAGGCAAAGCTGTTAATGGTAAGACCAACTATGCAAATTCAATTTGCATGGAGCTTTTAAACACTGATTTGTTAGATGATAATGCTAGGGGACAAGGTATACTACTTTCACGCCTAAAGTCATATTATAATAGTTTTTATTTAGATGAGCATTCTACCGAAGATGCTCGAATCATCAAAACTAGGTGTTACATTATGTTGTTACTAGGATCCTTTTTATTTCCCGAAGGTAGTGGTTCTAGCATGCATATTATGTACTTACCTTTACTTAGACATATAGATAGAATAGGTACTTATAGTTGGGGATCCGCATGTCTAGCATATCTCTATAGTTCTTTGTGCAAAAACTCCCACAAAGATACTTCTACATTTTCTGGATGTGCTGTTTTGCTACAAGCATGGGGATGGTCAAGACTACCGTCTCTAGCACCGGTCAATAGCAACCCCTTCACTTTTCCATATGCAAAAAAGTAAGTTGTTTAAATTGCTATATCTTTACTTCCTTCCTTACAATTTATTACCCATAACTAATTTATTTTAACTTTTTGGTGTAGATGGTCAACACGCGGTATAAATTACAGCAGATGTCCGAGACATTGTATTACTCAATATCGCAACCTGTTGGATCACCTTCGACCGGCAGACGTAAGCAAAATAATTTCATTATTTCTTCATATTATGTTGACTTTTTCTACATTCATTTAAATCCTATCGTCTTTAACATTTCAGTTCATTTGGCGTCCATACCTTAATATGGATCATGAGCATCAGATCAACCCTGAAGACGCAGCCGTATGGACAACATGCACACCGATAATACGGTTCACAACAGTGGAGCTGCACAACACCGACCGTGTGAAGCTGCAGTTTGGTATGGTCCAGAATATCCCAGATCCCCCAGCTAGCCTAGGAGAATGGCATATGCGTAAAGTGAACGACCAATGGAACTACAACCCTTGGCAAACCTTCGCAAGATCAGAGTGTCGCAAGTGGAAGCACCGTCATGACCATGTCTTAACTGACGCAGTCATGCCAAATGAGGTAAAACCAAGTCGTACTTATATGGCTTGGTATAGATCAGTTGGATTTCAATTCATCGCCGATGATATGTACCTCTACGACCCGCGCCAGACAAGTTACACACAAGAAGGATCAACATCTAACCCCCAACAACATTCTCAGCCCGGTTACTCACAACCACCTATCCGACAAACTTTCCGTTCCACAAACACACAAACATACAACCAAAACATGCCATTCACCCAACCCCAAAACCAAGAACATCCCTCATACCACCACCAACAAATGGACCATCAACCTTCGACCGAACATCGCTTCGCACCCACACCATCACCCTACCAAAGTCGCCTTACCCAAAACACTAACCGCCCCATCACCTACCGTAGCCAAGAACCCCAAACATCATAATACCAAAACATCCCACAACCATATCTCTTCCAAACACCCCAACAACCTTTCCAACCTTTCCTAGACCCATCATTGTCACCCATGTCCCCCTTCAACCGTCCCGGTCGCCCATCCATGAGTCAACCACACCCCAACTTCTCTGGCATGGGTCATGAGCTCAGCTACGCCGGTACACCATCATTGAATACTGAAGACTATGCTGAGTTGGCTGAATACCTCAACGGATCTTCTCCTGTAGGAGGTAATGACGCTCCTGGACCATCAGATGAACAAACACCGGTGCAGAATCGTCAACGTGGGTTAGGGCCAAGGGTTAGGGTAGCTAGGGGACGTGGGACCGGAGGTCGGTTAGGTGATCCCGGTCATCACCATTAGGATTCTTTGTGTAAAATCCAAATTTTATTAATATCAATTCGTATTATGTCAAATTTATCTTTGTGTAAACTCCAAACATTACGTTTCTTTCATAATTCTAAAATAAACACATTTCATAATACAAAAATTTATAGGTCAGAAACCCTAATTCAAGGACTTGTTATTGTTATGTTGAAGGGCTTGAATTTGGTCCCTTTTGGCAAAATTCACATACACATATTTTGACAGAAACCCTAATTTTGGGTCAAGTTCGCAAGGACCTACCTCACTCATTTTTAATTATTTTGAGGTGGGACCAAGTGCATTGGAAACTTTAAGGTGTCTACTTCACTTATTATGTTGGACAAAAATTCATAAATCTAACACAAACACATGCAATAATACAAAACATTATAGGTCAGATAACAGATAAAATGTCAAAGAGTCCAACTTCAGGTGCCCATATCTAACTCATAAAAATTGCAAATGATGCAAAACTTTAGTCCAAATTCATTATCTTGAAAAGATCTAAAACTTTTATGTTGAAGGTTTTGTCAATTGAGGCTTTTATCATTCAAACTAAAGGGCTTGAAGTTGGTCCCTTTTGGCAAAATTCACATACACTTGTTTTGACATAAACCCTAATTTTGGGTCAAGTTCGCAGGGACCTAACTCACTCATTTTTTATTATTTTGAGGTGGGACCAAGTGCATTGGAAAATTTAAGATGTCTAGTTCAAATGTTATGTTGGACAAAAATTCATATTCCTAAAAGAAACACATGCAATAATACAAAACATTATCGGTCAGATAACAGTTGAAAAACTCAGAAGTCCAACTTCAACTGCCCATAACTTTCTCATAAAAAATGCAAATGATGCAAAATTTATATCCAAATTTATTGTCTTGAAAAGATCTACAACTTTCATGTTGGAAGTTTTTTCATTTGAGGCTTTTTTAAGGGAGGTGCCAATTGGATTGGCGCCCCCTCTTAAAAATTACACACAGGCGCCAATTGGATTGGCTAGGGCAGGTGCCCTAGCCAATCCAATTGGCGCCTCCTTGCAATTTTTAAGAGGGGGCGCCAATCCAATTGGCGCCTCCCTCTAAAAGTGGGGTATATTGGGAATTTTTTTAAAAACTGGGTTATTTTGGGAATTTCTTCGAAAATGTGGGTTATCTCGGTAAATTTGCCACAATATGAATGTGTGATTAAAAAAGTAATATGATGAACGCCAAAATCAAGAGGCGAATAAAAGTTATAATATTTTTATTATACTTTTAGAAAAGAAGTTAATATAAATAATTTAAAAATACTAGATTATTCTTTAAAATGTTCCTATGAACTAAACCTTAAAAAATATTCCATGTGAAAAATTATAAACACCTTAAATTATGTATATCTCCCTCTTTTTATAAAAAATAATATCTTTTTCAAAAATTAATCGCAATATTGATTTTATTTTAATGCAAAATACATGTTAACAAAAAAAAAATTCAAAAACAGTTTATACAAAAAACATAACTAAAATACAAAAAATAAAATAAAATCCTGAACAAGCGAAACATAAATTTTATGAATGTCAGAATAAAGAAAAGAGTCTAAAATTTAAAAATTGATTTTCACTTCCAAAATATATTCTATTCTAACAAGCCCAAATTTAAAGTTTTTGTGTAAAAAATAAATTTTAATGTCAAATTAATTATTAACATATCGAAACAAAGTTTATTTTCAGTTGATTCATTTTCCATTCCAAAACAACTTTAAAATTGAGTCCATTCAAAATTATTTTTTATCATTACAAAATCAAACATAAAAATGCAATAAGTGTTTTCATGCCATATTTTTGGACGGTGCAGATTTAATGGAACTGGGTCCCAAAGACAGAGAGCAGAGGGCAATTTAGTCATTCAACATACCACGCGTAATAAAAGGACAAGCCGCCACGGTCCGTATTTCGCGGGCTACAAAACATAGTTTTGGCGCCAACTGACTTTTATGTTTCAAATTAACGGGCAGCTCGGGCAGAGCGGGTAACTGGATGTGACGGAAAGAAGCCAAAACCGCGTTACATCCATATTATAGCTACTAGAAAATTATTAAAAACTATAGAGTATTTATTTATTTATTACATTATATTTATAATTTGTAGCATCAATGTTCACAGACACTGTTTGGTTCCAAATTTAGAATCTTTTTATATGCTTAGGATTCCTCAGAAACCCATGTGTACGTGTCTCCACTTCTTCCTTTATTTCCTCCTACATTGGATTCCTCTTTTCTTTTACCCTAACTTTCTCTTTCATTGTTCTTACTTCATCCAATTAATACTGTTTAATAATTTATACACATTATTTCAACTTTCATGCTAATTATTTTTTATATATTAATATTTTGAGTGTGCATAAAAATCCAACTATACTTATTAATGTTTTTGACAGTAAACTATATTTATCAAATTAAATGTTGTGTAGTACTAGTGCTATGTTTTGCTTAGTAGAGTACCATGCATTTTTTTTTTCGGTTTCTTTTCATTCAAAATTTCAAATTTCATAAAAAAAACGTTTTGGACAATAAGAAAATAGAAATATCTTTCTGAATTTTTAAATAATATTAACTAAATATGTAATTGATTAATTTCAATAGATTTTAAATTATATATATATATATATATATATATATATATATATATATATATATATATATATATATATATATATATATATATATATATATATATATATATATATATATATATATATATATATATATATATATATATATATATATATATATATATATATATACTGTTTTTTTATATAAATAAAAACCCAATACCTTTAATGAATTAATAATTGTGATTGTCGATATTTTTGGTGTCTGATTTATACAAAACCTATAAATTGATATGAAAAAAACAAAAATCACATAAAATTATGCATTAATAGATGTGTTTGAATTTTCTTATGTGAAAACCCTCGAGTCATATTGAGTTTTTTATTAGTTTTTCAAATCATACTAAATTGTACATCTTCTTACTACTTATTGTTTTGTTAGCACAATATGATATTAGTTTATTATTGTTCTATTTTCAATTGTTTTAATATTTCTATTTAATTGAACATATATTTTTTACTATTTTATTTAATTGTATAAATAATATTTTATTAATTTTATTATTTAGAAGAATTAAAAACATAGTTTGCTATCTGTCTGCCATTCATTCCTATATAAATAATATTCAAAACAATACGGGAAATCATATTAAAATAATTTTATAAAATAAATTATTTGAATTTTAAATTTTAATAATAATTAATATTATTTTTTATAATAGTAAATAAAATTGCACAAATTTATTTTGTTTTTATAATATTAATGCATAATTTATAATTTGTATTTGGTGCTAGAAGTAATTCATATTCAGAAGCAGTGTTCAGACTCAGAAAGAAAAACTTATGAGGTTGTTGTTGCAAAGTGTGTTTTAACTTCTGGATTGTAGTATTAGTTTTGTTAAATTTAACCTAGATATTATAGGTTAGCATTTTCACATACATGACATTTTTTGTGTGTATATAAATTAAACGTGTAACAGAATTTAAAAGAGTAATGAATGAAAATACAAAGTTTATCTAAAAGTTAGTTAGATATGTTTTTTTTCTCTTCTTTCTCCATCTTCATCATCTTCATCTTCAACCTTGTGCACCAACAATTGATATCTAAAGCTCCGATTCGATTCACTGGAAAACACGAGTGTATAGTGAGGCTTCTGTGATTGATTTTGTTTCTTGAATTCTCGTTATCGTAACAGAATCACATTTCTTAATTTTGCGGGATTGGGAAACACGAGTGTTTGGTGAGATATGTGTGAGTTCTAGTGCACAAAGTCGAAGATTAATGGCAAAAATGGTAGCTTAAATACAAAGCTTCCCGTGTTTGATGGAAAGAATTGGAATCGAAGGATCGATTCAGATGCATGTGTTGTTTGGTGCTTAAGATGTTCTTGATCTCGTCAACGATAGTTATGTTCCGATTACGGCGGATGCAACGGAAGCACAGAGAAACGCGCAAAGAGAAACGGGGAAGAAAGATAAAAAGGTGTTGCTCTACATCCATCAGTGTGTGGATGCAAACATATTTTGAGAAAATCGTTGGTTCGACGACGACGAAGGTTGCGTGGGACACATTGGTACGGTGCTACAGCGGTGATGCATCAGTGACAAAGGTAAAGCTTCAGTCTCTATGTAAGCATTAGGAGAATGTCAACATGAATGACAATGAGAAGATACCTAATGACATTTCTAGAGTAATTCTGATCACCAATGAGATGAAATCTTATGGAAAAAATTTGTCAGAACAAGTAATCATTGAGAAGGTACTGAAATCTCTTACTCCTTAATTTGATTGCATTGTTTTAGCAATTGAACATTCTAAAGACCTCAGCACCATGAAGATTGAAGAGTTGCATGGCAGTCTAGAGGCACAAGAGTTGCGTCTAATTGAGAGAATCTCTGAAAGAAAATTCAGAAGTAGTCTTGGTCATAAGCCAAGAAGAGACATGGTGGTGGTTTTCAGAAGTCATAATCCTCTTATTTTGACGGGAAGAAACGTCATAAGGAAAATGAGAAGTTTGACAAGAAAAAGGTTCAATGTTACTGTTGTAAGAAATTTGGCCACTTTGCTGCTGACTGTTGGTCAAATAAGGAAAGGAAATCAGAAGAAACAAACATAGCCAAAGGAGATTCGGTTGATGAACTTGTGCTATTGGTGGCTTCTGAATCCGATGGTGCGTATTTAGTAGACTGATCGTATATGGACACTAGCTGCTCAAATCACCTAACTAGAAACAAACAATAGCTGGTTGATTTTGACTCTAGAAAAAGGACAAAGATCAGATGTGTTGATGATAAATACTTAAACACTGAAGGAATGAGAAATGTCAAAGTCAAGGTGAAGAATGGTAAAACTGTTTTGATCAAGGATGTTTGGTATGTTTCTGGCATGAAGAGCAATCTGATGAGTGTACGTCAGCTCATTGAGAAAGGTTTCTCAGTTATTATGAAGAACAATCTCTTGAAGTTGTATGATTCTAATCAGTAGTTGATTATGTAATTTGAGCAGGGAAGCAACAGAACATTCAAGGTGAATGTGGAGGCAGCCGAAACTAAATGCATTAGTGCAGAGGACGCTGAAGGTGACAGTGAGCTGTGGTGCAAGAGATTAGGGCATCTTAATTTCATAAGCTTATGGCATCTGAATCATAAGAAGATGGTATATGGAATTCCCAAGATTGTGAAGCCTGAGAAGTCATGTGAGATATGCATGAAAGGCAAGCAACCTAGATTGTCATTTGCATTAGAAATAGCCCCAAGAGAAAAACATGCTTTGGGAGCAGTACATTATGATGTTTGTGGACCATTTAAAGTACATTCACTAGGAGGAAACAAATACTTTCTATTGTTTGTGGATGAGTTCACGAGTATGACATGGGTAGCACTCATCAAATTTAAGCATGGGGTGCTTGCTGAGTTTCAGAAGTTCAAAGTGAAGGCTGAAAAACAGAATGGCCAGAAGTTGAAAATTCTCAAAACTTATGGTAGATGAGAGTATAACTCTACAGAGTTCAAAAAGTTCTGTAAGGAGAATAAAATTGAGCATGAGGTGACTGCTCCTTACACTCCTCAACACAATGGTCTTGCTGAAAGGAGAAATCAAACTTTCCTTGATATGACAAGGAGCATGTTGAAGGAGAAGTAGATGTCTCACACCTTGTAGGGAGAAGCTGTTGCCACTGCAACATATGTACTAAACAGGTGCCCAACAAATAAGTTGAAGGAAACTATTCCTTTTGAGAAATGGATTGGTGATAAGCAAAGTGTGAGTCATTTTAGGGTATTTGGTTCTATTTATTACAAACATGTTCTAGGTGATACTAGAAAGAAGCTGGATGATATAAGCAAATTAATGTTGCTGAGTGGGAACCACAGTACATGTGTATATAAGCTTTATTGTCCAATCACTAGTAAGGTTGAAGTCAGCAGAGACGTCATTGTGAAGGAATCAGAAGTCTGGATTGGATTAAGTCTCAATTCAACTCTAGTGTAGTGCCAACACCTGAGTTAACTTATGAAGATAATTCATAATATGAAATTTATGAAGATGAGTCAGAATCAGAAGATGATTTTGAAGGTGACTCTAAAGGCGAGTCTGACTCTGGAGGTGAATCTGATTCTGATCCAGACTCTGATGATGATCTAGACTATGATGGTTAAGACTTTGGAAGAGGTCAAACTTCTGAAGGTGAAGCTTCTGAAGGTGGTCCGACTTTTGGAGATGGTCAAGCATCTGATATTGTTCTAACATCTGAAGAAGATTTTGAAGAAGTTCAGAGGCCATAAAGAATCAGACAAACACCAAGGAGATTTGTAGAGTTTGCCATGTTACAAGATACTGAAGCAGACTCCGAGGGAGAAGCCATTCAGTGTGCCATGTTAGTAGACTCTGAACTAGTTAGTGTTGAAGAATCTCTCAAGACGAAAATGTGTTTGAAGGTCATGGAAGAAGATCTTGAGGCTATAGAAAGAAACAAGACTTGGGAGTTGACTGAGCTTCCAAAGAACAATAAATCCATCAGCATCATATGGGTTTTCAAGGTGAAGTTAAAGCCAGATGGATCAATTGGCAAACACAAAGAAAGGTTAGTAGCAAGAGGATTTCTACAGAAACCTGGATTAGGTTATATTGAAGTGTTTGCGTCTGTAGCTAGACATGAAATAATCAGATTGGTGATTGTTATAGCTGCAAATATGAATTGGTCTCTGATACATCTGGATGTGAAATCTTCATTTTTGAGTGAACCATTGCAAGAAGAGGTATACGTGTCACAACCTCCTGGATTTATGAAAAAGAATCAGGAAGGAATGATGTATAGGTTACATAAAGCATTGTATGGACTGAAACAAGCTCCTATAGCTTGTAATCTGAAAATTGATTCATTTTCAAGCTCCAAGGATTCAGAAAGTGAGAGATGGAGTATGACGTTTATGTTCAACATACTTCTGAAGGCAATATGATTCTGGTGTGTCTCTGCGTTGATGACATATTGCTGACAGGAAGTTGTTCATATGAGATAATGAAGTTTAAGAAGGTGCTGATGAATGAGTTTTAGATGACTGATCTAGGAAACATGGTATATTTTCCAGGGATAGAGATTTTGTACTCTGAGAAAGATATCATTTTGCATTAGCTGAAGTATGAACTTGAACTTCTAAAGAGATTTGAGCTAACAAATTGCAAGATTGCAATCACACTTGTTGAGACGAATCACAAGTTGGATTCTGATGTTGAGGGTGATGATGTAGATGCTACAACTTTTAAATAGTTGGTTGCCTCTTTGAGATATCTCTGTCACACCAGATCTGAGATCTGTTATGCAGTTAGAATGGTGAGTATGTTTATTTACAAACCAACGTGGTCACATTACCAAACCGCTGTCAGGATACTAAGGTATATTAAGGGTACTCTGAGGTATGGAGTTTTATTCCCTTCTGGCGTTAAGTCTGAATCGAACTTATGTGCTATTCTGATTCTGATTGGTGTGGAGACAGAGTTGACAAAAGAACTTCTGGATATATCTTCAAATATCTGGAAAGTCATATCTCTTGGTGCTCCAAGAAACAACCAATTGTTGGTTTGTCAACATGTGAACCTGAGTACATTGTCGGTGCTTTGTCTGCATGTCCAGCTATTTAACTTATGAATTTGTTGCAGGATCTAAAGATCAAAGTGAACAAGCATGTGAAGCTGATGATTAACAACAAATCAGTCATAAGACTTGCCAAGAATCCAGTGTTGCATGGAAGAAACAAGTATATTGACACAAAGTTTAATTTTATAAGAAATCAGGTTCAGAATGGAGTGTTAGAAGTTGTACACTGTAATACTTATAAGCAACTTGCAAATGTGCTGACTAAAACTATGAAGAACGAACATTTTATCCACCTGAGGGATGAAATTGGTGTTGTAGAGTTTAGTTAGTTGAATATGAATTAAGGGATGATATTAGAAGTAATTTATATTCAGAAGCAGTGTTCTAATTCAGAAGTAAAACTTATGAGGTTGTTGTTCCAGAAGTGTGTTTTAGCTTCTGTGTTGTAGTACTAGTTTTTTAAACTTAACCTAATTAGTATAAGTTAGCACTTTCGCCTACGTGACATTTTTATTTGTGTATATAAACCATACGTATAATAGAATTTAAAATAGTAGTGAATGAAAATACAAAGTTTATCTAAAAGTTAGTTATATTTTTTCTCTCTCTCCTCTCCATCTTCATCATCTTTATCAAATTGAATTAAATCAGATAATTTTTTTAATTTAATTATTTAAAACAAAACTACACTACAAATAGTTTTTATAAATTTTTTATTATAATATTTTACAAGAGTTTGAGTTTAATCTTGTTTATGAATTATAATCTTAATGAACCTCCTAAAATGTAACTATAACATTTTTTCCAACACTAATACCCCCTTAAACAAGCTAGCTATAATATAAAATTGCTCTCTTTTATGTGTTCAATGTTTGAATGTTCCATTATTGATAGAATAATCTATATATGGCTACATGCATGGTATATAATTTTGATTACATTATTAAGCCCAGACATATAACATAAAACAAAGTAAAATACTATTAAATGTGATAGAGTAGAGGAGTATATATAGGACCAGGCTATAAGCTATGGTGACAAGTCACGTCATATAGTAGTAGATAGATTGGGGCTCAGACTCAGTCCTGCCAAATGTTAATCAGTGACACCACTATGTGTCTAAACTCATATCACTTCTTTATGTACTTCAACATTAATTTCACCTTTCTTATTATTACTAGACTGGACTACACTAGCTACATGTATTATTCAAATTTTCTTTTTGTTTTATAAAAACTTTAATACAAGGTCACTCTTGAATGTGATTTAAAATTCAATAAATAAATAAATATTTTTACTATTTAATACTAGTTATATTTGAATTTATGTTGTTTTTCGTTTATTCAATATTAAATGATTTCGATGATGATTTTATCGACGAATGATCAATTAAGACTAGAGTAAAATTTTATATATAGATAATTATTGCATGTGAGATTCAAATTTGAAAATTTAAAAATAACATTTGTGTTTTATTACTATATGGTTTTTAGAATGTTTTTAATGTAAAATATTATTAACTTTTTTAACAAAAAAATACCGGTCACAGATATCTTGTTGACATCATATTCCTGATATGGGAATACTGCTCCTAAGTCAGGCAAGTCATGTGTGTGAAAAGGCCAAAAGGTAGTAGTACTATTTTGTAAATGACATTATATCAAATGATTTCTCCATCCACCTAATCAATTTTTAAAAATAAGTAAAAAGAATTAAGTCCTAACAAATCTCTCAATAATATTGTAAAATTACTATTTTTTTTATTTATTGCACTTTTTTACTTACATATTTATTTTGGGACGAATAAAGTGATAGAGTCAGAGTGTTTTTACTTAAACTTCTGCTCTACAAAGAAATGAGAGGAAAAAAAAGTAAAAAATCAAAATCAAAATTATTAGAGCTATTAAATACGAGGAGAATTTTTTATTTTGGAAATTTCTTTTTTTTATGAGTAACATATATTTGTGAAAGACGCACCATACATTCACTCAAAATTTTAAGATGATAGGTGTGTGGTTCTCCCACTTATAAATACTCAAGTCTCCATATTTCTAACCAATGTGAAACTTCCTCATACTACTCACACTTGTTATTCTCAACATCCCTATCAATTGTGAGTATATCAACAATGTTCTCACTCAAGTGAAATCTCTTTCATTCACATACACTTGTACCATCGTTAACACTCTTCAATGGGATAGTCTATCAACGACCACGTGGGGATACTTTCGATACAAGTGAGTTGGTCTCTTCACTCGGACCAGACTCTGATACCACGGTTGGGGCTATTCGGGGGGTTGTCAAAACGGATGAACATTTTTTACTTTAGGGTCTTCCTTTTTATGAGCAACACACCTTTTTGAGAGACATACCACATATTCACCAAAAATATTAAGATGGTATGTGTGTGAATTCTCCCACTTATAAATGCTCAAGTCTCTATATTTCAAACCAATGTGAAAATTCCCCACACTACTCATACTTATTTTTCTCAACAAAAATGATAACTGCATTTAATTATGCTTGGTAAGTGATACAAGTATGTGTAACATCATTTATATATGATTATATTATTTACTAAATAACTTTTAGTTAGTAACCATATGCAACTACATATGATATTAGTAGTAATCACATATGAAGGTTGTTATAACTACTTAACCATCGTATTAACTAACTTCTAAACAAACTAGAATTGATGAAATAACAACATTTTCCCTTAATTTAATCTTATAACAATTAGTTGATAACAAATACACCTAATGCGTTCTTTAGAATTAGAAATTTATTTGTCTTCAATTATTTGGTTAACACATCTACAACCTGTGCAGAGGTAAGGTAACGTGCAACCTCTAACTTTTCTTGATTGACTTGCTCTCTTAAGAAATGGAATTTTGTCTCAATATGTTTGCTCATACCATACAAAATTGGATTATTTTCTAGATTGATATCTGACTTTTTATTAATTTGCAACTTGATTGACCTCTTGACTTCAATCTTCATTTCCTTTAGAATTGACTTCATCCATTGTGTTGAAGTATGAATTGAAATTTTAAGTGATAAAGAGAAACGAAGCATATTTCGAGATTACAACAAATATAAATAAGTCTGGAAATCGAAGAAGAATGCGATGAGAGTTAGTGGACAACAATGACAGTCTGGATCAATTCCAATGAGAGATTCAGGTCTCTCAGGTATCAAATCTGGTCCTGGCAGTATTGTGTATCGAACTTGGTTGTTTTTATTTATGGATAAGCTTGTTAATGGATTGTGTTTTAGATCCGTTAAGTATCCATAGAGTTTTAACAGTTATAAACTTGTATCTCCATCATTCTTTTTTTCTTAACCTTAAGAACTTTAGTGTTGAAGACATAGATAAGGGTTTGGGAATCCTAGTGGAAAGCTCGGTAGGAGCACATGAGTGGAAAATATCTCCCTCGAGATAATTTATTGGTGAAATTAAATCTTTCAATTTCACAATAAGTGGCACTCATTGTGAGGCAAAAGATTTTGTTTGCAAGTAAGCCCCATGGGTTCCAAATGGAAAATTATAAGTTTTTCGAAGACAACAATTTTGAGTTGTAGAAAATGAATATGCAAGAACTCTTAACTCAATAGAAGTGTATAGAAGAATTGAAGTCTGAGACATCGATGCATGCACGCCTAATAAAAACAGAGAAGATCGAGAAAATGAGGCAGTACCCGAGATGTCTAAACTTACCCAAACTTCATAAATATCTTTAACAACTCTCTTAGTTGACACATAATAAAAGGCCATGTTTGCATAATTTATGACCCAATACAACAAAGTATTAGCTGGGATAATGAGCTCTAATTTATAGGGAAACCCTAAAAGCGACAAAGAGGAAAGATGAAAACTCATAAGCCAAGTCTCGAAAGTATGAATGCGAAGTCAACACACATAAACAAAGCTAACAGGGGAAACTTCCTCAGATATATGATTAGGTCACATGCCCAAAATACTCAAGACTAAAAGGAGAAAAATAAAATCTTTCTACGAAAGTCAATATGCAAGAGGGCAAAAGGAATGAAGTCCCTTTGAAAGCCCACTCAACTTCCCTAAGCAAATCAATGCCACAAGATCGTACCCCACTACCAATGGCCTATATCCCTTTATGACAGTTGAAGTGATATTATAACTCCTTAGGGTAATCATGCGAACGACCACAGTAGGTGGAACATTTCAATTATCATCTCTCCCTTCGAAATCTAACGCCAACAATTGCAAAGCCATTCCCCCTTTCGGAAACAAAAGACATGGGCTTAGGGGCAACTGTTCTAGGTCGATCGCAACGGTCCAGTAGAGAGCAAAGTCAAATACCCAAGGGAAACCAAGCATGGAAAGTATATAGCAAATGGCTACTCGTGACTCCTTGGGATGAAACATCAGATCCATCAGATGCATCCCACGACCATCTACATTTCTCAAACTCCCTTCACATTTTAGTTACAAACAAACTCCTATATAAAAGGAAGAAAAACACTCCATTTTGAGGTAACTTCACTCCCATTTAAATTTTTCTATTCACTTCATACACTAACTTGAGAATTGAAGTGCTAACCTTGCAAATTAGCTTCATCCACTTCATCAAAATTAAAGATTTGTCACAATCAAATATCCATATCATCTCATTCGATCATTATCTTATTCTCGCATAAAACAGTAACCATGTATAATACAATTCCATTATATGAATCATCTTGTACTATCTTAGCTTCATCATCACCATTATCTTGATACTTTTATTTTACTTTATTGTGCAAACAATTTGGGGCATAATGAACCCATTTTTCACGGTTATAACACTGAATGTGCTTATTGTCATTATTGCTTTGAGTATTTTGTTGGTTGAAGTTTGATGTCCCTCCTCATTTCTTGAAGGATTCAAGTTTACAATCAAGCTTGATCTTCTAAAAGTTTGAACCATCAAATTTCTATAATTTATCTTGAATCTTTTTACATATGTACCTGTCAAAACTACCATTCTTTTTTAAAGTTCAAGCATGCAACCCTTGAGCCTATCTCATTATAGCTTGATCTCAGACGGTCAAAGATTGATCCAACCATCGTCAACTAAAGTGAAATGTTGGAACCTAGATCTTACAGTGGATGATAACTGATGTTGTAATCAATGGAAAAATACAAAAATTTCCCATTTCTATTTTATTTATTTTTCAATTTTTGCAATTTTCTCTTTAAGGATTTTTGCATCCTTGTACATACATTATATGTACAGGTTTTTCATAATCAATAAAATTCATTTTTTTCCTTTATCAATTGCTTTTCATTTCTCTTGCATTTTGTTTGCAAAATAACTATTTATTTTGACCATATAATGCTATAAAAATTTGAGAATAATAAAAGCTACATTAAAGGAAAACTTTATGCATTGCTCTGATTACCTGAAAAGTTCTAAAGGGCAATCAGTAGTCTATAGTAATTGTTTGATATCCGAAAGCATCTTAATGACTGCATGGTCGGATCATATATCCTTCCTCCCTAGCCGGATCAAGTTGAAGTCTCCAGCAGTGGTGGTAACATGAAGTATTCCTTCAGTACAATTTATTTGATGCAGTTAGTGGAAAGTCAAAGTCTACCCTACACCAGAAACCATATCCTTGTGAATATCACTCATGTGGCCACGTAACATTGATGCATCATAAAAAAATGAAACATACATTACATATAACATGCATATCATGTTTCTCTTTTGTAATTGATATATTTCCCCATAAAATATTTCAATCAACCCTCAGCAGATGAGCCTATGAAAGTCTACTTGCCATTCCGTATTCCATATACACTTACCTCTCTCACATTACAACATTGCTCAACGATTTTTTTTCCGGATAATTTGGTATTTAATCCTCTCCAATATTGAATGCCTGAAAAGTTGTCGTAACTCATGTATTCAGGTTTAAGATGATGAAATATAGGCAGTTGTCATACCATAAAATTTTCCCTCCCATTGTCATTTTTCATCTAACATATGACTTGAAGTTCATCTGTACTCATTCATGCTTCATTCATATGCATCATTCATTCATGTTAACACTCTCTAATAATCATCATAGATTTAAAGGTTGTGGCTAACAAGAGCTAAGGCTTGCTAGTGAATCAAGCCTTGGGACTGTGGTATTGCTCATCATATGGGGTGAAACCCTAATTTCTTGACTTTTAGGACCTTGGTTCATGGAAGTTTACATCATGACATTCATATGTGCATCAAAACCCTAATTTTTGACTTTGCTACTATCGGATCTTGTGATTACCTTTTCAACTTGATTTGATCACAAAGCCCTAAATTTGGGCCCAACTGTTGGGAAGTTGGTTGTGGAGCTTTATGCTTGGTTTGAAGACCTTGATTAGATGGTGTGCACCATGAAACCATAATAACGGAGCCTGGGTACTTGTGTGCCTTGTTGATTTGACTTTTGACCATGGGATTAACTGAAACCCTAATTCATGGGGAGGAGGTTCTTGACCATCTTATCATGCATCATCAAATATTAAACTTGCTTTGTGCATGGGAATCATTCATTTGACCTACATGTCTATATGCTTGGGATTTCATCTGATTCAAGGCTTTGTTCAAGCATCCATGCATATGCATTTTACTTGGCCATTCCTAATCCATTGATTCTAAGCCTATGGTACTTTCAAATTCATAGGTCTTTGTTCATTGGTTCATGATTGCATTGGTGCATTGAACTTTTGGTCCATTGTTTATCATTTGATCCATTGTGATTCATAGGGCATTATAGGCCATTAAGTCTTGATTTATCCATGTATCTTAGTCCATTTGATTCATGTTTTATCATATGTTCTTGATCATTATGTTTCAAATGATTAAGGGTGTTTGATTCATTCATAAATCAAATTTGGTTTTTAAGTGAAATTCATTCAAAAGTCAAGTTTGATTCACATTCAATCATGATTATTTCATTCAAATAATTGATCATTTCATTCATTTATTAATCCATACATAGTCCATTACAAAATGAAATCAAAATTTACTTTTTTAGAAAAGTTGACTTTTGGTCAACTGTTGACTTTTTAGTTAACCAGTTGACCAAAGTCAACAATTTCATTTCTTCATCCTAAACCTAATTCTGATTTCATTTCCATACATACTTGACTCCATAAGCTTCCATGTGGTTTTACAAGCAAGAAACTCCATTCTTGCAAGTTTGGTCACCATGCCTTGGACTTAGTCATTTTGCAATGCCACGGTCTTCTTGCCTTGCCAAACCATATCACATTTCCTTACAAAGCCTTGCCTTGCCTCATGCCAAAATCCTGTAGCCCAAACATACAATTAACCATACATTACACAAGCAATGCTTAGCATAGAAGACAAAATGCATTGATACATCAAACCATTTGCAAACACATGAAACGTGGCCCTTTGTCCTTCCTGTTGCAACCTAAAACATTGCCTTGCCATATGCTACATCAAACCATGATCCTCATTACATTAGCCTGTAGCAACAAGCCTTGAACATGACTTTCCCTGCAATATGCCTCATATCAGACCATCATATCATCACCATCAAGTCATCATACATTGAACCATAACCTGCCTTGCAATAACCTGTCACAAATTGAACCTGCAAACATACTGCATAATGCTACATCAGATCATCATTATCATATCAGAAACTTTGCATACATCATAACATAGTAGGGTTTTTCATAAAATCGAGCAGGGCACCAAACTCACCAAAACAAGACCTTATCATCATCAAACATTTAATCTAACAGCTAACAATCATTTGCATTAATTAGCCTACAACTAATAGAACCAACGACATTAATAGAAATGGAAAATGAATTTAACTCATTTATAACAAAAAGTGCAGAAAAACCATTTCGTTCGAAATCAATTAACCACATTCATATTCAGTTTCACCATTTCACTTAAAATTAATTGAATTAGTTATAACTAACTCAACTAAATTTTAACTCTGTGTCTAACTGCCAACTAATTCTCACTTTCACAAACTAACAGAGCAAACAAAAGTCGTTAATCTCACTGCCTATAAACTGCTTTCACCTTCACTCATTCGGGGTTGGATCATTTTTTCATTGAACTCGATTCTTCACACTCTTCATAGCCTCACAAATTCTCTCGACAACCTCTTCAATCTCTCTCTCACACCCTCACATAAAGCTCATATGAAATACTCCATTAAAGCTTCACACTGAAGCTCCAGTAGAGTAGAGCTCAGCCTCTTCAATCACTCAAAATTCTTCACTCGATTCAACACTCTCAAAGCTATCTTCATATTTCATCTTCCATTGACACGATTTCTCAACTTGATTCATGATTCGGAAGAAGAAGAAGAAGAAGAAGAAGAAGAGAATCAGAAGAAAGATAGGAGCAAGAATCACATGGTTCAAGTGATTCCTCATTGCAAGCTTCATCTTCTCCGCTTCAACAACTCGCTGGAGAAATTCTCAACTTCGAAGGTATTTTTCCTTCATCGATTCGTTGCAAATAAGTTACCATAATGTATAGCACTTTGAGGTGAATTAAAGCCATAACATCGAGGGCTCTGATACTTGTTACCCTCCATTTAATTTTTATTGAGAAACTTAGGGTTCTTGCTTTTCTTCTTTTTATCTGGATATTTGAGGATTCATTAGCCCACTTGTCACCACATCAAATAAATTGCCATTACACTTCAAGTTCTTCCTTTGGTTCAAACACCATTTTGTCACCTCAATCAATTCTATATCACTTTACTCCACTTGTCCACTTCAACCAATTTCATTTTACCTTGTTTATTAGGTTCAAACACCACAAACACCAATTCTATTCAGTCTTCATTTCTTTGTCCGTCCTAGTTCCATGAACTACGAAGCTATGACTTTCTCATTGCATTGTGAGAATACATAAACAAGAGGATGTAAATCCTTAGCGAGCATTTTTTCTATTGTTTCACCTCTCACCATTATTTCCATGAACTACGGAGCTCTGAATTCCTTATAGCACTATAAGGATACATAGGCATGAGGGCCCTTATCCTCACCGAACACTCCATTTATTCCATTCTTTTTGCCTTTACCTTTTTGTAAGTAATATTTAGATAGTAACACCTATTCGAGCATAGAAAAATCAGAACGATTCCCGTGAGTACAATGTATGTGAAGGATGCTAATATCGTCCCCTTGCATAACCGAATTCCTTACCCTTTTTCTCTTCCCCTGGGTTTTATCGATATTTTCTCTTTCCTTTGGGAATAAATAAAGTTTGATGGTGACTATGTTGTATCTTCGAGCGTGCGATGCGCTCGGGTATTTTTTGCGCAACTTCACACATCTGTTAAGCACATATGCTGACGTGGAAATTGCTCCACACCATAATGTGTGAGGTATATTCTTCTCCTTCAATATGCTCCTTGTCATGTCAAGCAGAGTTATATTTCTCCTTTCAGCAAGACCATTACGTCGTGGAGTGTATGGAAGAGTCACCTCATGCTCAATGGCATGTTCCTCATAGAACTTCTTGAACTCTATTGAACTAAACTCACCTCCGCCATTAGTTATGAGGATCTTCAACCATTGTCCATTTTAATTTCAGCGTTCACTTTGAACTTCTTAAAATTAACAAACACTCAATGTTTGAACTTTATGAGTGTTGCCCATGTCATTCTTGTGAACTCATCCACAAATGACACAAAGTACTTGTTTCCTCCAATTGAAGGTAAATCAAATGGACCACATACATCATAATGCACCACACCCAAAGCAAGAGTTGCTCTTGGAGGAATTTCTGATGAAAATGGCAATCTTGGTTGTTTGCCTCTCATGCATATATCACATGATTTATGTGGTGCCATGAGTTTTTTGGAATTCCATGTACCAGATTCTTTAAACTCAAATTACCTAAGCTTTTTTAGTTCATATGCCCCAAAACACATCTTCTAAGCATCACAATACACCACAAAAGATTCGCCTGGACCTGGAAAAATCAAAACTAGTGTTGGCGCCAATTTTCTCTTCAGTTCTTGAAAACTCTCTTCAAACTGAACATCTCACACATAAGCTTGACCCTTCCAAGTCAACTGATTCAAAGGCAAAGCTAAATTTGAAAACTCTTCTATGAACCTTCTATAGTAACCATCCAATCCCATAAAACTTCTTATGTCTATAACTGACGTTGGAGTCTCCCACTGCAATACAACATCAACCTTCGACTGATCAACTGATATAGCACCACTAGAAATCACATAACCAAGAAAAATTACTTCACGCAACATGATTCAAACTTGGAAAACTTTTCATATAGTTTTTTCTCTTGCAAAGTTTGTAACATGACTCTCAGGTGTTATGCATGCTCTTCATCTTTCTCATAATACACTGAAATATCACTGATGAACACAACCACAAACTGATCCAAGTAAGGATGGAAGACCATATTCATATACTCCATGAATACACTTGGCGCATTAGACACACTGAACAACGTGACCGAATACTCGTAGTGACCATATTGAGTTCTAAACGCAGTATTTAAAATATCTTCTGGCCTCACACAAATCTGATGATAACTAGATCTTAAATCGACCTTGCTAAAAACACAAGCACCTGCCAATTGACCCATAAGGTCATCAATTATTGGAATATAATACTTATTCTTGATAGTAACCTTATTCAGTTGTCGATAATCAACACACAACCTCATGCTACCATATTTATTCTTAACCAACAACACCGACGCTCCTCTGGTGAAACACTAGGTCAAACAAACTTCTTCTCAAGAAGATCTTCTAACCGTTTCTTCAATTGACTAACCTCTAAAGCATATACTCTATAAGGTACCATCGACACAGGAGTACTACCAGGTACTATGTCTATGGAAAACTCAACCTCACGTTCTAGCGAAAAATCACTAATATCATCTGGGAACACCTCTGGAAAATCACACACCACTGATAGATCACCAATCACAACTTTGCTTTCAACTTTCAACAAATCTAACATCATAAACAATCGAGCGTCATCCTTCAAGGACTCATCCATTTACTTAGCATACATAAACACCATATATTCACCTTCTTCGAACTCCGGAAACATCACGAACTTGTCAAAGCAGTTGATATGAATGTGATTGAACTCCAATGAGTTCATTCTAGGATAACATCAATTTGACTTAACGATAATAAAACTAAATCAATACCAAAGTCCTTACCATAAATAGTCAAAGGACAATTTAAACACACCAACGATGTAGTCACCAAACCATTAATTGGGGTATCAATGACCGTACTCCTAACCATATAAGATATTTCCAAATTCAACTTTCTAGAGAAATTAATAGGTATAAACGAATGTGTCACACCCGTATCAATAATCGCAACTAGAGGAATACTATTAATGGAACACGTACCTCTAATTAAGTTATCATATCTAGTCATCTCTGCTCCACTCAAAGCAAAAAACTTTCCTCCAAATTGAGCTTTCCTTGGCTTCTGGAACTGGGTACTAATGATATTTGGTTCTCCATAATTAAAATAAGTCACAATTCCACTTTTGCATTCAGCAACACAGTCCCAACTTGTTGCACTTGAAACATATCGTGTTTGCACCCCTGCACTCAGCTGCATGTTGACCTGTTTTCACACTTTTGTCTCTTTCCCACCTGAAGCCTTCCACTTCCATTTATTAATTGGTTACCCATAAGGTTTCTCACAGTTTTGGCTTCCACTTTCCTTCTCACTAACACTCTTATAGTGGGCAGATCTAGCATGACTATCTTCACTGTAAATCCTACACTTATTAAACAACACAGAAAATTGATGGATCTCCTGGTACTTGATGTATTTATTGATCTCATGACACAAGCCACTCTCAAGCATAATACACTTGAAACCCTCAGCTCTTACCCCATTGTAATACCGACAGAACCTAGACAACTCCTTAAGCTACGCAGCATAGTCAACAACAATCATGTTTCCTTATTTCAGCTCAAGGAACTAGATCTCCTTCTTGCTACGCACATGAATAGGAAATTACTTTTGAAGGAACACATTTTTGAAATTCTCCCAAGTGATCTTAGTACTTGCAGCTTTAATCCTCTGACGACTATTGTCCCACCAATACTCTGCTTCCTCAACCAATATATGAGTACCAAAAAAGTCCTTATGTGCGTCTAGACAAGCCATTACTATGAAGATCTTATCAATCTCTTGCAACAAAAACTGAGCGCCATCTGGGTAGTATCTTCCCTTAAAGGTTGGCGGATTGTTCCTCTGGAACTTGCCCAAGCATCTGAGCCCGTGTGCTATCCCATTTAGACTCGGCATCACTTGATTTGCCTGACCCATCCCATGAGCCATAACATTCAAAGCATCAGTAATTGCGCAAACATTTCTTCCATCCATTTCACTGCACATCAGTAATTAGCCCTTAGTAGAAACATTGTATCGACAATGTTCATACACTCGTCGCATACTAGGGAACAAATAACATCACAAAACCTGGCCGGATGGACCGACCTGCTCTGATACCAAATCTATAACACCCTATTTCCCCGACTCGTCATTTAATAAAATAATTAAATATAACTCGACAATAAAGTGTCACTCATGCTTCACCATAACATAAAAGAACCACAAATAAATATTTCAGAAATAAGCAATGAAAAATCAATAAGTTCAACGTATAAATCTCAACAAGAATAGATGTGAAAGTGGTTCAATAATCCTTAAAAGAAATAAGACATGCAACAAAAGAAAACATAGAACAACCTGTTCCCCAATGTTACATATCAGAGTGACTCCACTAAGACTCGAGTGATAAATAACTAAAGATGCATAACGACATCCTCTACCATCAAGCACCTACCACTGTACCTGATCGTATATACCCTAGAAGAACACAAACGCAATAACACACAGAAAGGGGCGAGAATACATTCCAATATAGATAGTGTGCATAAACATCAAGTATAGATAAGCAACGTGTTATTAGTCTCACAACTCATATCAACTACTAGAATAACATTGATAACATAAACTCATACAAAACAACACAATCAACTCATACAAGCAAATTACTCACTCATATCAACTTATATAAAAAACTAACTCCTACTCAATGCAGATATGTATGCAATGTTCGACTCCTCACCTTTGTCAATGCTCTTCACGGTCCCCTCTCTGAATCAGACTCGCAACTCAACTTTATATGCAAGTGGTAAGGAGTTTTTGGATGATCAGAGGTTTACTACTAATTTTCATCCTGTCGCGGTCCCCTCTCTGAACCAGGTCGCCCAAGGCCCCCTTTCTGAACCGGACAACTTTATAACTCATGAATTCATGCAATGCAACTCAACTCTATCAATGTTCGTCACGAACCCCTCTCTGAATCGGACTCACAACTCAATCATTACTCCTTTATGGCCTCTCACCATGAAACTCAACAATGTTCATTATCAATCAATTAATCATAATTCAACCTAAACTCAACCACTTCATTCATAATAATTATCAATTTTAAAAAATGCATCTATTCACATCAAACAAAATTAAATAACCTCATTTAGTACCTAACAGTATCAATTAATCTTCAAAATAACACACTATCACAAAATTAATCAAAAGCAACTTGGTTATGCTTTGCCATTTTCGCTTAGCGAACCCTCGCTAGGAGAGCTCTTATCTCGTTGAGCACACGTCTTACAAACCAGAGATAACTCACTTTGCATATTTCTCTAAGCAAAATCTTGCTCACTGAGCGACGAATCGCTCGCTAAGCGCGACTCACAGAAAACCAAAAATAGGGCATTTCGCAAGGCAAGCCTCCTCGCATTGAGCGAAGTTTCGCTAAGAGAGCCCTCGACCGCGCTAAGCGTGATAGCCCATAATAACAACGTTGAAAATTGTGATTTCCACCATTGGAGCCCTATCAAAGCTTCGATTTTGATCTCAATCGATCTCAAACACAAGAAATTCAATAAGACATGTTAACACAGTGTTAAAAACAATTAAATAGGCACAAATTAACATGTATTAATTCGATTTGATTAACACTCATCATCTTCTTCAACACTTATAACACAACCTACAAAAACAACAAATTTCATAATTAAATCAGATAAACTCACACGAATTTGACATGCAATCAGTACACGAAATTAATATAAAAATACAGAGATCATGAAAAAGTTTTAACGAAAAATCATCTCAAGCTCTGAACCATTCAACAATGGCAAAAGGAAAAACCCCAAAGGATGATGATAATTAACCTTCTTTATCCTCTTTGCCTAAGCATCCACACATGAATAATTCTCCCCCTTACCTTAGAATTGGAGAATATCTGAGCTTTTAGCTATGGTGCCTCCTCCTAGCTCTCCCTCTTCCAAACCCTTGATTGCCTCTTTTCTCCAAATGCTATAATTTCATGTACTGTAAAATCTAGCCTACACCAAACCTCGCTATTTAACTTAACCTAATTTTGTACTCTTAATTATTCCACTTTGGCCACAACCTTCCTTAATTCTCACCATTTTCCTCATATTCTCAATATTTCTAGTTTTCACCTAAACTCTTGAAATTCCTATTTTAATTATTTAAAATAACTTAAATTTTAATTAAATCTCGATATTCTCCAAAAGTTGCCCAAAACCATCAAACACACCAATAATCAATTAAAAAATATTTTTTATTCAATTAAAATATAAATGGGGTGTTACACAAATCACTCAGTTTTCACTAACAGTCGTGTTTCCCAAACCTTGAGAATCAAGATTTATGATTCTCTTCGATTTTGATCTTCAATTCAACACGAATTTGAGGAATTAAATCAATCACACACCTCACCACACTCGTGTTTCCACATGAATCAGAATCGGAGATCTAAATACCAATTGTTGGAGTTAACACGAAACCTTAATTGTTGCATAAGAGGAAGAAGAAGATGAAAAAATTTACATAATTATATATATATATATATATATATATATATATATATATATATATATATAGAGAGAGAGAGAGAGAGAGAGAGAGAGAGAGAGATATCAAAGTAACTAACTCAATTTCTCAAAACTTAAATTCACAATTCTATTACATAGGTAACTAACTCTGAGTTGATATACATTCGCTCAAATTCAAATGCAAGTGAAATGCAAACTCAAATGATATGAAACTTTTTTATTATAAAACATATATAAAATTTGGAATATTAATTTTCTCTATTAATGTAAGATCCAACAAAAACAAATTTTACTCTCATATTTAGCATCGGAGAACATGGTTAACTAACCTCTTCATATCACTAAATTGTATGAATTTATCAATAAATAGAAAAAAATTGAGTAGAAAGGAAATCAATATTTATAGGAGTCAGATTTGTTCCAATGTATTTTAAAATTATTTCTTATTTTCTATATTTTTTAATCTTATATAAGTTTAAATAAAAAATTACTATTTTTAAATTGTTTATACTTTTTAGTAGGATTCAATTTTTAAAATTACAACATAGCCTCCAAAACAGTTGTTTAGAAAATAAAGCTAAATATATAGATTTTTTTTATAAAAGAGACTAAAAGTAATTTATAATTATATCCACTTTCATCTAGGAGTTATATTTGTGAAATTTTAATTTTAAGAGTTTATATGAAAAAATTATACTTATAATTGAAAGACCAAAAAATTTAGTCTATTATATATTCAAAATCATGATAGATAGCATCATAAAAGATATTCTATAAAATGTAATCAGAGATGGATAAATCTAAGTTGGCTTACTTATATGTACAATAGTTTTATTTTCTATAGATATGATTCATAATAAAAGACATGATAGAGGTAAAATGCATATAATTGACCCATCCTTTTCTAAATCTCTATTGAATAAGAAGGGGAGACTTGTAGGCCAAGGTAATCAATTTGGAGTATGTTTTAAGTCGAGATTGTGTCATCCTTTGTTGAAGCAATTTCAATTGCTCATATAATCTCAGTTGTGAATGCATGAGTTGTTTCCAAGGTTGACTGCAAAGCGACCAAGATTGTTATAAGCAACATAATTTTTAAATATATATGCACAAACGGTTTGATTTGGATTTTCAAACTTTTGCCAATGAACAAGGGAGGGAATTCAAATAATTTTTTTTGATAACTAAAGAAGCGGGAGAGTGAGTTGTAACTTTGAAGTTTTTTAATAAGAGAAAAAAACATATGCACTAATTTTACACTACCAACTAATTATTATCATATATTATCCTAAGTCACTTTGATATTTTTAAGATATAATCAATCATTAAATCTCTTAACTTAATTTAATCTTATACTTTAGTTTGTTAATTAAAAAATGTTAAAAATTAGTCATTTAACTTCGCTTTTGTTATTCTATTTGGTCTTTCTTTCAATTTTTGACAAAAAAAAATGTTAAGTTTTAATGATGTGATGTGACAGTAAGATCATTGATACAATTTTGAGTCAGCATATGTAGTTAAAAACCGATATATTGTTTAAACTGTGAGAGTTTTTGTTTTCGGAATTTACACAATATATTAGTTTTTAACTACATATGTTGACTAAAATTTGTACCAACTATTTTGTTGTCACGTCACGCCACCAAAACTTAACGTTTTTTTTATCAAAAATTAACGGAAAAGACCAAATATGATTAACATAAATGAAGTTAAGAGACTACTTGTAACATTTTTTAGTTAAAAAATATTGAAGTATGAACCACAATTTGAATATTTGAGAGATTTTTAATTTTTCAAATTAAAGGTAGTGCACTGACGTAAAATAGTTTCACAGTCTCATTCAATAAAAAATCATTATTCAACCATGTCACATACTTATTTATAAAAGTACACATTAATTTGTATAATTGAAAATAATAGTAAAAAATAGTTTGATGGAATATTTAAGAAATGTGTCATTATTTTAAAATGAAAATTAATTTAAAAATATGAAATATCTTAAAAGCTAGCTACAATTGTAATTAATGTATGCATTTTTTAATTTAAAATAACTTCTATTTTAAAAAATAATATCAAACTAAAATACTTTTCAAATTAATTATCAATATAATTATTTTTTAAATAAAAAAATTATCCCTCTAAAACATGCGTCATTTGGTATGGTGTATGCATTTCGTACTTGGGTCTTTGAGTGTTGACATGATACAATGGTGGTTGGTGTGACGGTCATGCGGAAGGTCCAACGATATTTGATAAATTCGTCATCATTTCTCCCAAATAGTTGGGGGGTTGCCGTCAACGCCGCTGTCGTAATTGAGTTTGGTGTCCATGTTGTCGTAGTTTGGTCGTTGTGGTTGGGTTGTTTGTGGATGGTATGATTGCCCAAATTGGAACATTGAATCATTTTGGAAACGAAATAATGATTCTTGTGGTGTAAGAAAGTCAAATAATGGTTGGGTGTTCTGGCAGTGAGATATTTGGGTGTTCATTGGTGAGGGGCTATGATGTGATGAGGTGGAACCATATGACTTATCGGGGCTATAGACAGATATGGTGGCTGCATTTGGCTGTTGGTGGTATGTGTTTGGTTCTTGGTTTTATGTTTAGGTGTGTGGCATGAATTGGTTGTGAGGTTTGGTGTTTGGGTGTATATGGTATGCTGACGGTGCGGGGTTGGTCGTTAGGTTTGAATGGGTTGACATAGTTCTTGGGTTTGGTAATGGTGTGTGGTTGGTTATTGGTCGGGGATTTATTCTTGGGCGTATGATGACAAAGCTCGTTGGTGTGGATCAATCAAATACTTCGGTTCAGACACAAGCTGTGGCGTTGTAACCGACCTAAACTAAGCCACATAATGTTGAGTTGGTCTAGCACCATGTATGATTGGTTCGTTTAAGATGTGCTGATGTTTATTCCTCCAATGACGACACATCTCTTTAGCGAAGTCTCTCCAATCGGAATAATCACATTGGCCATCGACTCTTTGTTGATGTCAATCTCCTAAACCCGTTGGAGGTTCTGGAATTTGTGGTTGCATGCTGAACTTCAGTTTCACACGGTCTCTCTGGTGCATCTCCACAGTAGTGAACCTGATGATTAATGTTTTTGTTGTCGAAACTGCAACATCATTATGGTTAACCTGATGGTCAAGACCCATATACGACCTCTGATGCGTGCTTTTCGCAAGTATACGAACGTGTCAGAGTAATATAAAATATTTTTGAATCCACAGAGACCAAGTGTCAATCTACCGTTATCTATTGTTATGGTGTTTATCTAAGGTAATCAAAATAGGGTTTTTAGAGTGTGCAATGAAAAGTAAAGTGTTGAATAAAGTTCAATTAATAAAGACAGGCTCGAATGTAATTCACATAATCAATTAATAATCCAAGTACTTGCTAATAGAACTACTTATGGGCAGTGTTTCCTACTTTGAAAAGAACCAATTTAACAGGAACTGTCGCTTTCGCGTATTCAGAACCGAGTTGTACTCCCTAATCAAACCCTTTTATTGTCACTTATAAAAAGGCGCGCATTGCGTTAGAGTAGTAAACCTATTTTTAAGAAATATAGTATCTTGACTAAGTTGAAAAGTATTTTAACTTGGATTTCTTAACCAAAAGAGGTTCTCACGAATCAGACTCTAAACTCATAAACGCGTCCGAAAATAGTTTTAAAATCTCTTTTCTTCTTAAGTTAAAAACTCCTAATTGACTAAACAAAGCGCTTTCGCTGTTTTTGAAATAGTTAAAAACAATTAAGTTTAAAAAGACGTTGGACGGCTTTCGATCTTACCCAACGGAAATTAAGTGCGGGAAAACTTAAGTTGAAAGTCAAAATAGCCCTTAAGTGTTTCTACGAACAATTGTACGGATTATCGGTTCAATTACGATCCTTACATTCTAACCTTATAGGTTTAGTTAGACATGGTAAAGTAAAGGTGCATTTTAATTTAAACAAAAGTAGTGTGAGTGCGGAAAGTAAATAAAAGTAGTGCGAGTGCGAAAAATAAATAAAAGTAAAGCGAGTGCGAGAAATAAATAAAGTAAAGACAGTGCGAGAAATAAATAAAGTAAAGCGAGTGCGGGAAATAAATAAAGTAAAGCGAGTGCGAGAAATAAATAAAGTAAAGCGAGTGCGGGAAATAAATAAAGTAAAGTGCGAGTGCGGGAAAATAAAATAGATAAAGACAAAGTAATAAAAACCTGCTCCAATCCGAGGGTTGAATAAAATGCAAAGCGGAAATGAAAATGGCGGCAGGATTAACTTCCTTCCAAAGTGCTCCAAACTCGATTACAGACTCGATCACAAAACTCGATTACACAATTGTGGTAACCCCCCAATGCGAAGCGATTACCACTTTAAAATACTGAATATATGCCTAAGTGAAGCAAAGTTTGCTCTAAGGTTTCCTCTGCTCTAAGTTTGGATCTTCCTCTGCTCTAAGTTTGGGTGATTAAACAAGTGAATTCGAGTCTCTATTTATAGGAAAGTAAAATAAGGGAAATGAAAAGGATGCCCTTCAGTTTGAATTTGGGAGAGAAAACTTTTCCTCTTGTGGCGCCCGCCACAAGGCCAATCTGTGGCGCCTTAGTGGAAGTAGTGGGGAACGTGGCAGTTGAAGGAAGTTGAGCTAGGACACGTCATGGCAGGGTCTATGGCGCCAGCCACAGTGGGAGCCACAAGTACAAAATGCTGAATTTTAGGGTTTTTAGCTCGTTTTCACTCCTTTTCTCGATCGGGGCTCCGATTAAAGTAAAAACCTGAAAACAAAGAGAAACATAGTAATAACATAACAAAATGATAATAAAACAACTAAAATGCATGCGAAATCGGAGTCGAAAATACGGTGAATTTCAGTGTCATCAACCTTCATATAAACTGTATAAAAAATTCACATGATTAGAGGATTTTTAATTTGATAATTTTTTTAAATAAAAAATAGAGTTGTTTAGTAGTAATACATCTTATGGTTCAATGTGGTCTAAAAGATTACGATAAACTACTACAGCGTGTTTGTGACACCTGTTGTAGTTAATCCCCAGAACTTACCACCTAGAACGAAAATGTTGAAAATATATTAGTTACATTTAGTTGTAGTATAAAGTCTAACAAATTTAAAGATTTAAGATAAACTTACTTTGTTGCGTAGGGGAATGTGAATGGTTTCTCGTTGACCGAGATGAGTGACGATATTTTCGGCCAATCCCATGCTTGTAGCAAATAGGCGCAAGAATAAAACGTACAAGTGTTTTTTTGTATTTTTACACAATGAACTATATAGATTGGACAAAAGAGATGAATCCCAACTATATGTGTCTACTTTATTTATGTTTCGTATGAAATTAATTAAGGAGGAAGCTGCGAAAGCTAACACAAATGTGGTCACAGTGTTTGACCGTACTAAAGGTTGGTTCAGTGTTGCTGAGTCAATGGATCACAATGAAGGGAGGCCGAGGGAAAACTATCGAGTGGAACTAGATAGAGGTTGGTGTGACTGTGAAAAGTTCCAAGCCTTTCGTATGCCCTACTCCCATTTCATAGCGACATGTTCAAAGGTTCGACAGGATCTTTCCAACTTACTATCCGCTGTTTACAAAGTCATAAACATGCAATTTTTACAACATTAGCTTTTCGGTGGTAGCAAAAGATGAGTATTGGCCTGTATATCAAGGGGACATATTATGTCACAATGAAATAATGCGTAGAAAGAATAAGGGTCAGCCAAACAGTATCCGTATTCGAACCGAAATGGATACGGCGAACAAAATGGTGAGATTATGTAGTTCATGTCGCCAGCCCCGACACAATCATACAACTGTCCCAGTGTTGGACCAAGCACATCAACATAATTTTAAATGTAACCCTTTTGCTTTATATTAAAAATAACTTTCATTTCAAAAATATCATAACATTTAGTTACAATAACTTGAAAACAACAACTAAACAATAATTTAAACAACAACACAAACAACTACAACAATTAAACAACATCACAACCAAATACAACAACTAAACAACATAATTATGCGATTACAACCATCAAAACAATTTTGTGAGAACTATACATCATCATGTGAACATCTCTGTATGTTTTAATATTCACCCAGAAATGAACTTCTCCATTTTGGTTGAACGTGGTATCAAGCCTTTGAATTCTTCTGATCTTTTCATCATCTGCAATGTCTTCATCTAACCAACGGATCAAGGTCATGTTAAGATGTTCGAACGTCTCTATATTCCATAGTCGGATCTTTATCCGAGGCTTTACTTCCGAATAAATTAAATCAGCATTTCTCTTGTGAATATAAAGACGCATATATGAAGATATTTTGAAGAAAAATGGAAGGAAATTGAAGAAAAATGGAAGGAGATAGTTAGAAGATGTGTGAAGAATAATGGTAGGTGATGATGTATTTATAGAGGTGAAAATAAAAACAGTCGCCACATGGAGTGGCGCATGTACTATGCATGCACCACATGCAATTGCACCATAATGCAACATCCTAAAGCAAGCGCCAATTGCATTGGTTTGACATGCATGCATGAGCCACTAAGTATGACACCTTAGTACAACTACCATACGCATGCGTCATTTGGTATGGCGACTACTTTACATGGTAAAAAAATTATTTGAAAAGTGATTATATTGATAATTAATTTGAAAAGTATGTTACTTAGATATTATTTTTGAAAATACTAATTATTTAAAAAAAATCAATATATGGAATATGTTTTTTTTTAATTTCACAATGCATGGGTTGATTAAAGAGTGACACTTCATAAATAGACTTGAATGACACGAGTGAACTCACAAGTGAACTCACTCTACTCGATCTAGAAATGCCAACAAGTGAAGTTGCAAAAACAAAGTGGTGAAAAACACTGCAAAGTTTTGCAACATGCAGTTGTGCCCTCAAAAATCTAGTGCTTTTATTTTGATTTTGAAACGAGTACAATGATAATTTACTCTCTGCACATAAATTGAAACCGAACTGTTGAACTATAATTGAGTAAATGCATATCCTTCCAAAGTGTTGTGTCGGGTACATTTGGGTAATGATGTAAAATTTGAATTGGAGTTCCAATTGGTGAAATATTTTTATCATGGTACAATCAGCTCAAACATAGGATTAAATATAAATAAAAGTAAGAGTGAATAAACTTGTTAGTTCTTGGATCTGTCTTGATCTAGGTTTTTTTTAAAAGCTTAATAGTCATTCAATATACTCAACATATATGAAATAGTCTCTCCGTCAAGTTTCACCATTTAAAATGCTAATGATTAGTCTTGAGCCGACTCAAGTTTTTTTGAGATCTCGTATAGATTAGTCACAGTTTAACAAGTGTCAAATAAATGAATGCTCTATTTAATCACGATTTAATCTGATAAATATTTTATGATATCTTATTTAATTATAATTTTATCATAAAAAATTTAAGGCCCCGTGAGTAGTCTGTCTTGTACACTCTTAAAGACGGTCCTGGATTAAACACTATTTTTACTAAGTTTTATTCATGTATTTGCATCAATTATACAACTATTTATCATTTTAATAGTTAATTAAGTAATGTTTTTAAAGAAAATTCACAAATTATGATTTAATGACACTTTCATAGTAATGTGTCGTTTTGGAAAGATTAACCTCTTTTATAGGTCTAAAAAATTCAAGGAAATGACCATAAGGAAGAAAAGCACTCTAGCCATATGTGTATGGAAAACATGGGAACAACATAGTCAAATATTTTGTCTCCCAAGACGGCATACACATGTAAAATATATCTAAGGTCATATGCGTATAAGAGCTACAATACGCGTATGGAGAACCTGAGGACAAACGTCCAGACGCCCTACACAAGCTTTCAAGTTCCCCATATCTAATACATAAGTGTGCACAACATAACAGAGCATCCAGACGCCTACCAAGACGTATGTAGGCAAAATCAATCTCTGGCCAAAGACGTATGAATACCTAAACTCAAATATGTACATCCACTTACGACGATTTAATAGGGAAACCCTATTTTCTCAAGGGATTTTGTATTTTGACAATAAGAGGATACTTTTGAGCGGATCAAGCATATTAGGAGCAACGAGAAGCATAATTCAATGAATTTTTGGTTGAAGCTTCCTCATTCTAATTTATTTGTAACTTTTATAATTCTTTCAATGTCTTTTGTTACAATTATGATTCGTTAAGCTCTTTAGTGATATGGATGTGTTATTGTCATTTATGAACCTTGTAACATGAATTGATTCCTGTAATAAGTATGTCTTTTATTCATGTTTGATTTATTCTTATATGTTTTTAATGCTTTTTAGTATCTGATCAATTGTAAACTAATATAAGAATTCCTATTAGAAAGGAGTTTCAATAGATAATGTTTTATAGGAACATTCTTATTAGTTATCACCTGGATCTAGGGATAACACCTTGAAAGTGGATTGTTCTTGATAATTAAATATTTAGTATTAAACTAATTTCTTATGACTATTAATCCTACATACTTAATTAAACAGGGGAATCCTATTAAATAGTCTTAAGTGGGCATACAAACTCAGGTTCAAGCGTTTGTACGCCTTTTGTCATAGGTTGATTTTGCCTACATATGATTTGGTAGATGTCTAAATGCTTTGTTGTATTGTGAACATGTATGTACTAGATATGATGTGCATGGACATTTTTTACTAGTGTATGTATAGTGTATGGATGCTAGAAGAACGTATAGATGCTTGACCTCAGTTCTTCATATGCGTATTGTAGCTCCTATATGGACATATTTAGATATGATTTTTGCATATGTATGCCTTCTTAGAGGTCCAAATGCATGTTTATGTTGTTCCATGTTTTTCTACCTTATGCTCCTTTTCTTTATTTATGAGACCTATAAAATAGGTTAAATCTTTCCAAAATGACCTACTACTAGAAAAATGTCATTAAATCGTTTAAAACTTAATTTGTGGATTTTTTTGAAAAAACTACTTATAACTATTAAAAACAACAAAAAATTATGAAGTTGATGCAAATACTTAGATAAAACTTAATAAAAATGATGATTATTCGCAAACTCAAACTTAACTTGTTGATTATCCTCAAACAACTTGTTTTAAACAAAATCTAACATGTCAACTTTAGTAAAGTATGCATTACTTATTTCATACTTCGCTTACTCTTTTGTGATCTTCTTTTACCGATACCTCGAGCTTTGCAGTTTCGTCGAGTATGATCAATCTTCCACATTTCGATTTGATGGTATTATCCTGGATATCATCTTTCTACACATTTTCACCAAATATCTCAAGTATTTATGTGTTTATACACTCAAAATATTGAGTATGCATCATTATATCATATGCTTGAATAAATTATATACTGATAACAATATGAAATCTACACACATTTTTAGAGGTGTTTTTTAAGTTGTAATGGGGCTAGGGTTTAAGTGTGATATATTTGAAAGATAGATTAAAAGTTGAAGTTAGTTAGATTACTTTCATCAATTATGTCTAATATGAAGAGAAAAAAAAGGAATATGTATGTCTTCTTCAATTGAGAAAACCTTATATTTTTTGGCTTAGTTGAACTTTTCATCTTTTATTATTTTCTTTTTCTAATTTTTTTTCTACCTCGTTGCTTTTTCAACTAGTTCTTTTTTGAATCCGTTAACGAGAGACTTTATACATGTAGTTTCATGTCACATTTCACATATGCAAGAGTATTTTAGCCACAACTCTAAATGTTGATTTGCTACAACAACTGTCTTATTCCACAATCCCATAATTATGAAACCTTAACTTCTTTTGCTCCCGCTAGAATTTCTAATTTCTAAATTCCATAATTTTTGCAAGCACAAACTGAAAAGATAAAGATAATAGGTTGATGAAGCAAATATTGAAATGGAATTTATTACAAATATTAAAACTTTAAAGGTTTGGAAGGAAAGGTTAATGGCAAAGATGACTATTTGATTAAAGACAATGGCACTTAATTGAAAGGTTAGATTAATAGATAAAGTTTAATCTTTAGAAAATAAATTAAAAGGTTAGAATGATTACTCATTACACTCATATCAAGTGATTTTATTATCTACGTCTTCTTTCTCCTCTCTAGAATATTTTGGGGTGCTTGAAATCCTTCATTGAGATTTTTTTTTCTCTTAATCCAAATAATTTGAACCTTCCTAGATATGAGTGAAAGTTCATCCTCTCTTAATGCTTCAATGTAATCCTGTAATATGTTTTCTTCTGAATCTTTAACCTAAAAAGTATTTGTTTTAACTTTATTTTCTTATACTTAAGAGCAATGGACTTAGGGTTCCTTCCTGGCTCATCTTCATTTAACTCGATCTCATGATTCTGAAGGGAGCTAACGAGTTCTTCTAAAACTAATTTGTTGAGATTATTTGTTTCTTAAAAGATTTTGACCTTGGATCTTCTTGCAGTTAAATAAATTAAATATGATTTAATTTAATTATTTTTATTATTTTATTTTATTTTATTGAAAGAGTTTAATTAAATGTAAATATTTTTTTATTTTTTATTTAATTAAAAATAAACAAGATTGAGTTTATTTAATTAAAAAAATTAATTAAATATAAATATAATTGAGATTATTTAAAAAAAATACAAAATAAGAGCATTAGGGTTTTAGTGGATCTTTATAAATATAGAGAATTTTTTCTCCTACAATCCTTTTTTTATCATTCTCAGAAAACAACTAGCATCATGTTCCACTTTATTTTTGCGTGGACTTCATAAAAATGATGGTATCTTCCACGTTCGTGATCAAAGGTAAAGACCGCTTAAAGATTTATTCTTATAATCCTTGTTTTAGTGTTTTGATTTGTGGTTAATAATTTAATCAAGATCCGTTCATCGAGATTGTTCCGCTAAGATGATAATTTTTTAAAAAAAAAATCATTATTAATTTTCATTCTAGGATGAGTAAGTTTATGCACACTCTTACCTTTTTTTCTTGATCAAAGTAAATTATTCCTAATATGGCTAACGAGGATTATTTTAATCACTCTAAAGGTTTAAGAAGGAATCTCTCACTGAATTATTATCAGTATTCTTCTCTAAATGTAAATCATGATAAGAATCTCTCAATAAATTTTTATCACTGTTTTTTATAACCATAAGATAAGGATAAGGTTATTCCCTTTTATCATTAGTCATCTCTTTCTTGATCATCAAATTCTCATTCAAATCATAGTAGTCTTTACAACTATTTCTTCTTCATTCAGAGAGCTTGCTTTTGATAAAGTCTTCTCATTAGCATTAACCTCATTCTCTTGTTGAATGATCACAACAAAGTCATCTTTATCTAAGAGTATGATTTCCTACCTTATTTAAATCTACAAAGTCATCATTCACTATAACATTTACAAATTCATCATTCTTTATATCTTTCATACTATCATCAACTGGTTTATCCAATTTTGACTTTTTTAGCCGTTTATCTTGTAGACTCTTTAATCATAGGCTTCTCAGCATTATTTTCTTTGAACTTTAAATATTTATCAATACTATGACCAACACACACACACAATAATCACACAAAAAAGACGTAAGCTCCCGTGTTCCAATTCATCAAATAACGTGTAATCCTCTTGTTCCACCAAAATACGATCGTTGAGAGTATTTGACATGTGATGTTTTATTTTCACACATGCAAAATGTCTCAAAGTTCTTTTTCTTGTAAGCTCATCAATTGATAAATGAGTGTTAATATTATAAGCAATTTCGAATAACTTAGTTGGTTTCCAATAATCTAAATGAAAATCATGCATCCTCAACCACACTTGAGCATGTGTAATATTTAAATTTTCATGCATAAAATTTGGCATCCATCTAGACAAACACATGAGTGATTAATTAACATTCTATGTCTCTACACTCCAAATTTTGTTGAGATCCTCCCTTGATTTGGATGAAAATTCAAAATAACCATGTTTCAAAGTAGTTTAATCTTAGTTAGTGATTAGGATCCATAATTTTATGAGTTTGACACGTAATTCTAATGTCTTTAATGATAAATTACCTTTACTAGTGGTTAATCTCCCATGTAAATTATTTCTACAACATTCAGTTCTGCTTTATAAACGTCTTCAGATATTTTGATTGAAAAAATTATTAAAAAAATATTTATCAAATGCTAACTTAAACCCATCTAATAATCTTTATTCAATACTTAAAAAATGTATTCAATATTTAAAAGCTTTTGAAATAATTAATCATGACATATGAAAGCTTAAATGTCTTCCTCAACTACCTTATAAAAAGATTAAAGCTCAAATACTCCTAGAGAAAAAGTTACACTTAACATAATCCATTATCCCTATAAAAAAAATAGAGATTTTAAATAAGTTATAAAAACCATTGGATAATATTGTTGAAACCTATTCCTTAATTTTGAATAGAGTTAGGCAAAAAAAACAAGATTTAGTTTTATCCAACATAAGAGGTTTATTTGTGTTAAAAATTCACCAAAACTTATGGGAATTTCATTGCACAATTGATAATGAAAGGGGAAACGAAAAGATGAATATGGGAAGAAAGAGAATTAGGATTTTGGAGAAAAGGGGAAGAGGATGAATATTTCTATAGAGTTTCTCTCTGCACTTCAAACTGAAGTTTTTATTCAAATATGCAATTGCATTCTCTCTTATTTTCAACAATAGGGGTTACTCCCTATTTATAGGTTGAGTTTGCTTGCTCACTAAGCAAAACTCCAAGTAACGTAATTCATCTAAAATTACAAAATAATCCTAATTCAAAATCTCTGTCGAACAACATGCTTCGACATTTCGATATAAATGTTTCGATATTTCTTTGCCTATGTCGAGCAACCTGCTTCGACACAAAGAGTTACAATTCAACACACCACCTAATTCATTGTATCTAAGCTATCTACATTCATCATAGACTTAATTTCTTGAACACTTCGACTAGTACACCTTTCGTCATAATGTTTTCAATATGATTCTCAATTCTGCAGTGTTTCAGGTTCAACTTCCCTTTTACAACTTGCTCTCGAAGATAATGGAACCTCATTTTAATGTGCTTACTTCATCCATGCGCTATCGGATTCTTCGCCATATTGATAGCATACATGTTGTCGATCTTCATGGTAATTTCTCCATGATTCTTCCTTGTAATCTCTTCAACTAAATTCACCATCCATTTTGCTTGACATGCACAGAGGGAAACAACTATGTATTTTGCTTCACATGACGACAATCTCACTACTAGTTCCTTTCTTGAACTCCAAGTAACGGGTGCACCACCTAGTATAAACACATAGCCAACTGTGCATTTTCTATCCTCAAAATCACTACACCAACTTGAGTCGGTGTATCCCACTAACCTGCATTATTTTCATTCATCAGTTGCAGGAAATAAAATGCCATAGTCGAGAGTTCCTTTGAGATACCTTAGTATTCTCTTCGTCACTGCTAGGTGTGATACCTTTGACTTCTGCATGAATCTGTTCACCATACCTACAGAATAAGCTAATTTTGGCCTTCTGTGACAGTGGTATCAAAGTGATCCAATGAGTCTTTTATACTGCATTGGATTGACATCATCTTCATTTGTGTCTTTTGACAGTTTCAATTTGAGCTCAGCTAGAGTCGAAATTGGGTTGAAGTCTTGCATCTCAAATCTATTAAGTATTTCGCTTGCATATCTTCTTTGATGCATCATCAAGCCTTTATTACTTTTGTAGAATTCGATTCCAAGTAAGCATGAGAGATTTCCCAAGTCTTACATTTCAAACTCCTCACTTAAGTTATGTTTGAAGTCTTCGATTTCCTTATTGCAACTTCCTGTTATCAACAGGTCATCGACATAAAGACATAGTATAAGCAATTCACTATTGCTTTTTCTTACATGTACTTCATACTCAATTATGAACTTCACAAATTTCTTCTCCCTTAGAAAGTTATCTATATTCTTATTCTAAGCTCTTGGAGCTTGCTTAAGTCCACACAAGGCTTTATGTAACCTATATACCTTACTTTCTTCGCCTGGTTTCACAAACCCAACTGGTTATGCTACATAAGCTTCTTCATCAAGGGGGCATTCAGGAATTCACATGTCATATCCATCTGACATATGTGCCAATTGTTCATGTTTCCTAGACCAACAACCAACCTGATTGTTTCGATCCTAGGAACAGGTGCAAAAACTTCGTCGAAGTTGATTCCTTCCTTCTGAAGAAATCCTTTTGCCACAAGTCTCGCCTTGTGTCGAGTTACTTCTGCTTTGGGATAAAACTTCACCTTGTATACCCATTTCAAATCGATTTACTTCTTGCCTAAAGAAGAAATTCAACGAGTGACCAAGTGTTGTTGACTTCGATGGACTTCAGTTCCTCATTTATTACTTTCATTCACTTTGAATCCTCCAATGCCTCAGTTGCATTGACTGGTTCGACATCTGCATAGAAAGCATAATGTACCTTCTGACCTTCATCATTCACCATATTATCTAATGTATTCATACATTCTTGCAACCTTGCAAGCATGTGTCTTGTTCTTTGAGGTCTGCTTGTGCTTGATTGACCTCTGACTTCTTCATGTCGAGCTTCTTTTTCGACTTCACTTGTTGGTTCTTCACATAGGATTCTCACATGACCCTTCTTTAAATTTTTAGTCAATTCCATTCCTTAACCTCATTTATGATCATGTCCCTGTTGATCACTGCTTGCTTCTTCACTGGTTCGAACAACTTGTATCCTCCATTCGAATGATATCCTATTAGAATCATTTGACTTGACTTATCATCAAGTTTTCTTCTCAACTGATTAGGCACATGTCTATGTGCTATAGATCCAAATAGTTTCAGATGACTCAATCTATGCTTGACACCAGACCAACATTCTTCTGGCTTGATTCCTTCTAACTTTTTCGTCGGACATCTGTTCAAGATGTATGTTCTAGTCAACACAACTTCTCCCCATAATTCTTTGACTAGATGCTTGGCCTTTGATAAACTTTTCACCATATTCATGATGGTTTATGCTTTATGTCTGTAGTTTCATTCTATTGTGGAGTGTTGGGGGACACCACCTCATGCACTTCCTTCTTTCTCACATAATGTGTTAAATATTTTCGACGCATATTCTCCACCACCATCAGTCCTCAGAATCTTGAGCTTTCGACCACTTTTTCTTTTGACCATAGATTTAAATTTGGCAACTACCTCAATCACTTCACTTTTCTTCTTGATCAGGTAACTCCAATTGAATTCACATGGATAGGACCACATACATCAGAGTATATGATTTCAAGAATTGCCTTCGACTTGCTTCATGCATCCTTGTTGAAGTTGTTCTTGTGCTGCTTTGTGTGCACATATTCCTCACACGCTTTATTTGGAATGTTGATTTCTAAAAACCCTGAAACCATGTTTTTTCGTTTCAGATCTCTTATGTATTTTAAATTGAGATGGACAAGTCTATAGTGTCATATCCATTCATCCCTGCTAGCTGCAGTTGCAAGGCACTTGTGCTTTATCACATTAAGTTCAATCCCGGGGGTTCTATTCTAAGACATAGGTGCCTTCAAGATTAACCTTTCACCCTAGTCGAGAGCTCTCATCATTTTTTCTTCAATCGACAGATTGTAGTTCTTTTCGACCAACTTCCCTATGCTGAGCAAATTAATTTCCATGCTTGGTATATACAATACATTGGAAATTGCCGACCTCTTGCCATCTTTCCTCATAATCAGAACATCACCAACACCTTCAGCTACTAGAGTATTGTCATTTTCAAATTTTACTATGTTCTTCATTGAAGGTTTCAAGTTTACAAACCAATATTTCCTACCAATCATGTGTGATTAGCATCCTTAGTCCTAGTACCATTGGTCCTTGAATCTTTCTTCATCTCTTGTTGTGACCATTAATAGCACCTCTTCTTTTTCACGCTTTGAAAACTTTTCAACTCTTTTGTTTTTCAATACAATCACTAGAGTAGTAACCATACTTCTGATAATTGAAACAATGAATGTGAATTTCGTCAGGTTTTCAACCACCTCCCCTTCCTCTACCAGCAGCACCACCTCTTTGGTTATTTTGATATGAGGGTTTTCTCTAGTTCGACGGATTTCCTTCTTGTCGGTTTCCTCTACCAGTCGAATTTTCGTAACATCTTTTATCTTTGATGTCAAACCACTTCCCTTTGCCTTTCTTTTCTCTTGTTGATTGCACCTACAAAGTCACGTCACTCTTCGACTTGCTTGCAGCTCTTTCAGCCATTCTTTGTTCATGAGATTCAAGTGTCCCTTGAAGCTTTTCCTTTGTCTATGTTGACAAATCTTTAGACTCTTCTATGGCTACTATCACATGGTCAAACTTTGGGTCCAATGACCTCAAGATCTTTGCAACAACTAATTTTGATGTCAACACTTCTCCATATACCTTGATTTGATTCACCAATTTCGTAACCCTAGTGAAAATATCAGTTATGCTTTCACTTTCTTCCATCTGAAGTAATTCATACATTCTTTTGTGAGTTTGTAACCTCACTTCTTTCACCTTCTCAACACCTCTAAATGATTTCTCCATAATTTTTCATGATTCTTTTGTTGATTCAACATAACTCATCTTTTCAAAATTGTTTGGATCAACACATTGATAAATTATAAAGAGAGCTTTATAATATTTCTTCTTCAATTCTTTGTGTGCAGCCTTTTCTTCATCCGTTGCATTTTCTGCAAGCGGCGACACTCCCTTCTTCATAAAATCCCAAAGATCTTGATAGCAGAAAATAATCTTCATATGCTTGCACCAATTCTCGTAATTCTAATTCTTCAGAATTGGGAGACTCACCAAAAAATATTTGTTCGGATGATTCATTGTGCCATGCTTCTCAAGAATCACACAGTCAGTGCTCTATATACCAGATGTTGAAAATTCACCAAAATTTATGGAGAATTTCGTTGCACAATTGATAATGAAAGAGGAAACGAAAAGATGAATTAAGGAAGAAATGGAATTAAGATTTTGGAGAAAAGGGGAAGAGAAAGAATATTTCTACAGAGTTTCTCTCTGCACTTTAAACTGAAGTTTTTATTCAAATATACAAATGCATTCTCTCTTATTTTCAACAATAGAGGTTAATCCCTATTTATAGGTTGAGTTTTCTTGCTCACTAAGCAAAACTCTAACTAACCTAATTCAGTTCAAATTACAAAATAAACCTAAGTCGAAATCTATGTCGAGCAATATGCTTCGACATTTCAACATAAACATTTCGATATTCTTTTACCACTGTCGAACAACCAGTTTCGACACAAAGAATTGCAATTTGACTAATTTATTTATTTTTATGTCTTCTATTTTTTTTTCTTTTGGTACCCACGTTAACAACGCCTTAATATAACTTCAAAATGAGTACTTATTGATTAAGAGATTTTTCAATATTGACAACCATTAACTTATTGTCATATTAATGTAGCTAATTCAATAACAAAAACTAATCAATGTAAACATTGTACATAATTAGTTGTCTTTTATTGTACAATTAGTTGTCTTTTAACTATAAGGAGTAAAGATTGTTTGGTTATTAGTTCAAATTAGGAAATAGAGATTAAAAACTAGTACAAAAATGAACATATAATTTTCTTAATGAAAGAAACTAGTACCTAAACATGTGCTCACATGTTAATTTGGTAACATTTGTAGTGATGTTATGTACTTGAATAATTTCAAAATCACTCACTCATGACTCAAAGTTGTACTTGTTATGTGAATTAAGGGCTGAAATCCTTTTATTTTTAATTGTAACATTGTATTAAAAAAATTAGAAGATAAAAATATTTGAAAAAAACTTGCTTTTTGGGTGGTAAAATCATCTATATAGAAGATACATAGTAAGAATTATTATTACTTTATTGTAAATTATTGATATTTTTTATACAAAATATATATATTATCTACAGGTAACTAGAATGATTAATTCTTCAAGTTAGAAGGACCACAAATTAAAAGTATTTAAACTCAAACATATTTAAATAAAAATCAAATCTATTCATTAAAAATAAAAAGTCATACAAATTTAAATATTATAGAACGTGTTTAAATGTATTTTTTTCAAAATAAATTAGATGAAATTGAATTTCCAAAACTGAATCAAAGTACATAACACTTAAAAATAATTGTATTTATCTATTATTGATTACTCTTTAGTTTTCCTAATAGTACTGATTAATTAGTTTGATATAATTTATTTATTATTTAATATATTTCAAACATAATCGATATTTTTTATTGCATAATATTAATATATGTTTGTTTTGCATTTATTCTACTCTATGATAATTAACTAAATAAATTCGAATATAATTTAAAAGTTGATTCGATAATTAAATTGTTGAACTAGGTTTACGAATCAAATTAGTTCAATATGAACAAAAAATTAAGTTCGTTAATTAAATAAGCTGAACTTGAACTATGCATAGTTCAAATCGTTAGATTCATGAGTTGATTCGAAGAAATTACCGAGATAACCCACTTTTTCGAAGAAATTCCCAAAATAACCCAGTTTTCAAAAAAAATCTCAATCTACCCCACATTTAGGAGGAGGCGCCAATTGGATTGGCGAACCCTCTTAAAAATTACAAGGAGGCGCCAATTGGATTGGCTAGGGCACCTGCCCTAGCCAATCCAATTGGCGCCTATGTGTATTTTTTAAGAGGGGGCGCCAATCCAATTGGCGCCTCCCTTAAAAAAGCCTCAAATGAAAAAACTTCCAACATGAAAGTTGTAGATCTTTTCAAGACAATGAATTTGGGTATAAATTTTGCATCATTTGGATTTTTTATGAGAAAGTTATGGGCAATTGAAGTTGGACTTCTGAGTTTTTCAACTGTAATCTGACCTATAATGTCTTGCATTATTTCATGTGTTTATTTTAGAGTTATGAAATTTTGTCCAACATAACATTTGAATTAGACATCTTAAATTTTCCAATGCACTTGGTCCCACCTCAAAATAATTAAAAATGAGTGAGTTAGGTCCTTGCGAAGTTGACCCAAAATTAGGGTTTCTGTCAAAATGACCTATAATGTTTTGAAATGAATGATGAGCTTCCAAGTTTCAAATGAATTTTTGATGAACATGAAAGTTGTTCATATGGCGACTGTTGTTAAAACTTGAATGGAGGCGCCAATTGGATTGGCTAGGGCAGGTGCCTTAGCCAATCCAATTGGCGCCTATGTGTAGGTTTTAAAAGGAGGCGCCAACTCAATTGGCGAGTCCCTCATAAAATGCCTTTTTTGTATTATAAATAGATGCGTTGTGTGACCTATTGTTCCACAACTCATATAATCATTTGGCTATCATGTTTGGTGTTCGTCGCCGATACGGTACGGTGATTTATGCGAGAGACAAACCTCAATTGTTGATGCTGTTTTGGAACATCACCACGTTAGATCAACTGAAGAGGGAGCTGGTTCGATGGTTAGACGGGAAAATACCAGAAGGGGAAAAAATCAGAAGTATTGAGAGACTTGACAGTATCTTTGGTTGGGTGCGAATGAAGACTGATAAGGATGCTAGGGAAATGATGTTCGGTCCAGACGACATTAATTTGATTGTTGTAATCAGTTAGAATTATTTATGTTTTCAGATGTTTTGTACTGTTGTTTGTTATGAAACTCGTTGTAACAAGAACTTAATGATATATAATGATTGATTGTTACAGAAATACAATGTTACAAAAAGCTTAAGATCTAGATAAAATGTTACAAAAAGCTTAAGATCTACATAAAATGTTACAAAAATCTTAAGATCTAGATGATGCTCCTTGATTGGGATAGTTGTTTTTGTTGTGTCCTGGTTGACGACAAAGACTACATAATCTTATCATTTTATCTGTGGAATCCATCTCTGTTCTGATACGTGTGCTGTTTGGCCTTCCTTTCTTCTTTCTACACATCTATTCATTGTGCCAAACAATATCTCCTTCATATGGAGGCCAGTAATCCTCCATTGGTAGTATTGAAAAGCTTTGACTATATACATTCATGATGGTGTTGGCCTTGTACACATCAGATAAATGGGTGTAAGCGTCTTGACGAGTATAAGCGCATGCTGCAATGACATGGGAGCAAGGTATGCGGAAGGCCTGAAATTTTCCACAATCCCACCAACTTCTGTGTAGTCTAACAGCGTAGGCTAAATTTGGTCTCCCCTCGTTGTTGCCCATTGTTTCCTGGACGCTGAAATTTTGTCTATGACGGTCAAACACTGTTACAGCGTGTGTCGTAGCTTTGATGCTCTCCTCTTTCATGACCTTCATGCAACACTCACTGAATACTTGTCCGGACATTAACACTGCACTCCATCTTTCACCTCTGGTTGCGAACATAGAATCCAACCTATAATAGGTTGATCTTACCAAGGCGGTTATCGGCAGATTTCGAATCCCTTTGAAAACCCCGTTCATGCATTCCACAATGTTTGTTGTCATGTGGCCCCAACGACAACCACCGTCAAATGCTCTTGTCCACTGCTCTACTGGGATGTTATTTATCCATCTCCTCGCGTGTTCATTAGACAGACGAATCTCATCACGATAATATTGAAAAGACGGTTGAGTTAAAGCATACCCAGCATTCACCACCTTCTTGCGAAGATTCTTATCTTTTATAGCACGCATGAAGTTTTGTGCAATGTGTCTGATACAGTAGACATGTGTAGAAGGAGGATCATGCCATCCGTTGTCATGGTTGTTGTAGGCACTTTCGATGGCAGTATGTCTATCAGAAATCAAACATAGATTGGCTTGTGGAGCGACATGCGTTCTGAGATGTCGAAGAAAGAAACCCCATCCACCAGCCGTTTCACCTTCAACAAGAGCAAAGGCAATGGGAAATACATTGTTGTTACCGTCTTGTGCAACTGCCATGAGCAAAGTACCCTTGTATTTTCCGTATAACCAAGTGCCATCAATTTGCAGGAGAGGTTTGCAGAAAGTGAAACCTTTGATGCACGGGTCAAATGCCCAAAAAAGACGGTGAAATATTCTATTACCTGTAGCACAGGTTCCGTCTGGCATCATTGCTGGCACTGTCTCCAGAATTGCCACAGTTCCTGGGACATAAGTTTTTAGTGCCCATAAAAACCGTGGTAATTCCTTGAATGAGTCCTCCCAGTTGCCGAAAACCTGCTCAACAGCCTTTGTCCTCGCAATCCATGCTTTCTTGTAAGATGGAGTATAATTATATGTTGTTCGGATATGGGATATAATTATACTCACCTTCACTGATGGGTCTTTATTTACCAATGGCAGAATGTCTTGACATATCAAAGTTGTGCTCAGTTTACGGTGATCTTGTTCAACGTTAGTTGCAACGCAACTGTGTGGTGGGTCTATTGAGGCGATCTCCCAAGAGTCATTTTTCTTCTTGTAAGATGCAGCCAAACGAAACTTACAAAGCATGTTACGACATTCGATAACATACCTTCTAGAGTCAGTGCGTTTCACTGTAAAGTCAGCAAAGTTGTTCATATGGTATTTTTTTATTGCCAAGACACATTCCTCTTTGGTACGAAACATGTCTCCCACCTTTAATTCGCCTACTGGTCTCGGATACGGATTATAGAAGACACTGTCGGACGTTTCATCGTCGTGAAGATCCATATTTGTAATATGTTGAGGAGGATTGTAGGCATGAGTAGGAGGTGTAACACCCTTCTAAATACCCCAAATTATTATAATTAAAATACACATATATTCATCAGAGTAATTATGCCCCGAAGGGTGTCACACAATCATTTCACTACATTCATCAAATATCCTGTCATGCTCATTTATTTAAATCAAAATAAGGTCTTTTGCATAATTCGCAGCGGAATCAAATTCAACATCAATGTAAAACATGTAACACTATACATGTAGATCATCAACAACCAATATCAATTTAATTAAAACATTCCCTCCCGATGTTACATCTATCAGAGCATGACCCATAAGAACTACTCTAGACTCCAAGCATAAGCTTCTACTCAACTCAGTTCTCGTTACCTGAAAAATAGGCGTAAGGGTGAGTTCCTCAATCAATATAATAAGCATTATAGAACAATATGTAATGCCAAGTAATTAACACATTAATTCACCCTAATCAGACTACGCATTCAGCAACAGCAATATCCATTCGAACATCATAATCAACAGTACAATTCTCCATCATATTCAATCATTAACAACACAACACACAACACACATATGATACTGGAATACATCCATTCATATCATATGCCATACATTCATTATGCAATGAGACTCTATGCATGCGGTACCGACTATTTGTGAACATATAGTTCAACCTCACCGTCCAAATCCAGGCACGGCTACCAAGCTCACTAGTCCCACTCATTTGAGACATAGTGACTCACTCACTAATTCCTCACCATGGGAATTAGCTACCACCCCAAATGGGCCATGAAATGCACGCTAATCACCTAGCATGCAAACATCAACAACAACAATCAAATGATATACTCACTAATTCCTCACCATGGGAATTAGCTACCACCCCAAATGGGCCACAACATGCATGCTAATCACCTAGCAATGCAACATCAACAATAATCAAGAATAGACACATGCTCACACTCTAAGCCATAATACAGTCTATTCACAAACGTATACATTCACATCATCATGTATACCATCACACATTATCAACATAATTAATCACAAAAGCACATCATATCATGCCACATAATCAACCACAGTATTAGCCCGCTCTACTAATACCTATACCACTCAAAATAACGGGAAATGATCCCTACAACATCATATCTCAGCTAAGTACATCACTCAGCCTAAACAACCAAAAACTGCACAACAACAGTTCAGGAAAATCCCAACTCTGCCCATACGCGTACTGCCCATGCCATACGCGTATTGCCCAAACCTGGCCAACTCCATACGCGTAATGCCTACTCTCTTACGCGTATTGCGCATTTCCTCGCCCAACTCATACGCGTATCACCTATCCCATACGCGTACGCTACGCGTAACAACTTCCCATTACGCGTACCAACAGAGACCAATTTACGTTCAAAATATCATCTTTTTCCCCCATACGCGTAAGGCTTCCCCCCATACGCGTACCAACATCTCATACGCGTATTGCCTAGTGCCATACGCGTATGACCAGAGATCAGAATTCTCAGATCTGCAATGGCTTTCTCTGCTACGAGATCTACCCGATTCAACCTTCTACAGTCCAATTTTCACACAAAATTCCTTCCTATTGTCTAACTCAAAACAGATCCTATTCGATTCCACAAGGTCTAACATTTCCCCACTAAATTCCTACGAATTCTTCAATTATATTCCAATTTTCGTTCATCTCAACAATTCACAAATTCAACATATATTATCCAATCATAGGTAAAACAATGGTCTATCACTACCCAGTACCTATCATCCCATAATACCCGTTAATTGATGATAAACCCCCCTTACCTGAGTTAATCCGGCAGCCTCTGAGCTCCAAGCTTCTCCTTCCTTCAACCTTCGTTCTCTGGTTCTCTTTTTGCCCTTTCTGCCTCTTTTCCCCTTTCACGTGAAAACCTTTTTCCAAAAATTGGGACTTTTTATTATTCCAACTTATATACTCCAATAATATTATTCCACTAAATAATTATCCCAATAATTATTATTCCAAAATAATAATAATAATAATTCAAATATTCTAATTAAATTAATAAACATATTATTAATTTAATTTAAATAAATACATATTATTATCGGGGTGTTACAACTCTCCCCCACTAAAAGAGTTTTCGTCCTCGAAAACATACCTCAAACGAACAACTCCGGATAAGACTCCTTCATCTGACTCTCGAGTTCCCAAGTCACATTGCCACCTGCTGGTCCTCCCCAAGCTACCTTCACCAAGGCAATCTCTTTACCCCGCAACTGTTTCAACTCTCGATCCTCAATCCTCATAGGTGATGTTTCAACAGTCAGGTTATCTCTCACCTGTACATCATCTACTTGGACAACATGCGACGGATCATGAATGTATCTCCTCAACTGAGACACATGAAAAACATCATGCAAATTCGCAAGCGACGGCGGTAAAGCGATACGATAGGCTACTTCCCCTATCCTCTCCAAAATCTGATAAGGACCAATAAATCGAGGTGTCAACTTCTTCGACTTCAAGGCTCGACCAACACCAGTTATCGGAGTAACACGAAGAAACACATGATCTCCCTCTTGGAACTCAAGTGACTTCCTCCTCTTATCATGATAACTCTTCTGACGACTCTGAGAAATTCTCATCTTCTCCTGAATCATCTTAATCTTTTCCGTAGTTTGTTGAACAATCTCCGGTCCAACCACAACACTCTCACCGGACTCATACCAACATAAAGGCGTCCGACATCTCCTACCGTACAAAGCTTCAAACGGTGCCATACCAATGCTCGAATGAAAACTATTGTTGTAGGTAAATTCAATCAAAGGCAAATAACAATCCCAAGCACCTCCTTTTTCCAAAACACAAGCTCTCAAAAGATCTTCTAATGACTGAATCGTCCTCTCAGTCTGACCATCAGTCTGCGGGTGATATGCAGAACTCAATCTCAGCTTAGTTCCCAAAGCTCTCTGCAAACCTTCCCAGAACTTCGATGTAAATCTAGGATCTCTGTCCGAAACAATACTCGACGGTATACCATGCAAACTTACAACCTTCTCAATATACAACTCAGCCAACCTCTCTAACGGATAATCCATTCTGATCGGAATGAAATGAGCCGACTTTGTCAATCTGTCAACAATCACCCAAATAGCCTCAAAATTCTTACTTGTCCTCGGCAAACCAGAAACAAAATCCATACTGATACTATCCCACTTCCACTCTGGAATAGCCAACGGTTGCATTAGCCCAGACGGCTTCTGATGCTCAATCTTCGACTTCTGACAAGTCAAACAGGAATACACAAAACTTGCAATTTCTCTTTTCATTCCCGGCCACCAAAATAACCTTTTCAAATCATGATACATCTTCGTAGCTCCAGGATGAATACTCAAACCACTACGATGTCCTTCTTCAAGAATACTCTTCTTAAGTCCTGTAACATCTGGAATACACACCCGATTACCAAATCTCAAAACACCATTCTCATCAACTCGGAATTCACCACCCTGACCTTGATTCACTAAAGTCAACTTATCAACCAAAAGCATATCAGATTTCTGACCCTCTCTAATCTCATCCAGAATACTACTCGTTAACTTCAACATTCTCAGTTTAACACTATTGTGAGTACTTTCACACACCAAACTCAAATCTCTAAACTGCTCAATTAAATCCAATTCTTTAACCATTAACATAGACATATGCAATGATTTCCTACTCAATGCATCAGCCACCACATTTGCTTTACCCGGATGGTAATTCAACCCAAAATCATAATCCTTCAGAAATTCTAACCATCTCCTCTGTCTCATATTTAGCTCTTTCTGATCAAACAAATACTTCAAACTTTTATGATCACTGAAAACCTCAAATCTTGATCCGTACAAATAATGCCTCCACAACTTCAGAACAAACACCACAGCTGCCAACTCTAAATCATGTGTCGGATAGTTCCTCTCATGAACCCTTAGCTGTCTCGAAGCATAAGCTATAACCTGCTTATTCTGCATCAACACACCACCTAAACCCAACAATGAAGCATCACAATAAACCTCAAATAGTTCTGACGGACTCGGTAATATCAGGATAGGAGCAGTAGTTAACCTTCTCTTTAACTCTTGGAAACCTTCTTCACATTTTGAATCCCAAACAAATGCTTGCCCCTTTCTAGTCAACATTGTCAACGGTAACGCCAACTTAGAGAATCCCTCAATAAACTTCCTATAGTAACCTGCCAGTCCAAGAAAACTTCTTATTTCAGAAACTGACTTCGGAGCTTCCCACTTAGATACCGCTTCTATCTTAGAAGGATCAACAGCAACACCACCTCTTGAAATCACATGCCCAAGAAAACTAACTTCTTCTAACCAAAATTCACACTTAGACAGTTTAGCAAATAACTTCTTTTCTCGGAGAACTTCTAAAACCACTCTCAAATGCTCAACATGCTCTTCTTCAGATTTCGAATACACCAAAATGTCATCAATAAACACCACAACGAACTGATCTAGATACGGATGGAAAATCCTATTCATATACTCCATGAATACTCCAGGCGCATTAGTCACCCCAAAAGGCATTACAGAATACTCATAATGTCCATACCTTGTTCTGAAAGCAGTCTTCTGAATATCCTCAGTTTTCACACGTATCTGATGATACCCAGATCTCAAGTCTATCTTGCTGAACACACTAGCACCAACCAATTGATCCATCAAATCATCAATCCTCGGCAAAGGATACCGATTCTTGATCGTCACTTTATTCAGTTGCCTGTAGTCCACACACAACCTCATAGTACCTTCTTTCTTCTTAACCAATAGCACTGGTGCACCCCACGGTGACACACTCGGACGAATGAATTTCTTATCCAACAGATCTTCCAATTGACTCTTCAATTCAGCTAGCTCAACAGCAGACATACGATATGGAGCCATCGATATCGGTCTAGTACCAGGTACTAAATCAATTGAGAACTCAACTTCACGCTCTGGCGGCAATTCGTTCACTTCTTCCGGAAACACATCAGGAAAATCACACACCACTGCTAGATCACCAATCACCAGTTTATCTTTAGCCTCCAAAGTCGCTAACAGCATAAACAACTCTGCACCATCTGCCACTTCCTCATTCACCTGCCTGGCTGATAAAAACAAACTCTTTCCTTCTTCAATCTCAGGGAATATCACAGTCTTATCAAAACAATTGATAGAAACCCGGTTAAACACCAACCAGTTCATACCCAGAATAACGTCAATCTGCACTAATGGAAGACACACAAGATCTATCCCAAAGGCTCTACCAAAAATACTCAAAGGACAATTCAAACAAACAGAAGTAGTAGTCACTGAACCCTTCGCAGGAGTATCAATCACCATACTTCCAAGCATCTCAGATATTTCTAACTTAAACTTCACAGCACAATCCAAAGATATAAAAGAATGAGTAGCGCCGGTGTCAATAATAGCTACAAGAGGAAAGCCATTAATATAACACGTACCTCGGATCAAACGATCATCTGCAGAAGTCTCGGAACCTGATAAAGCAAAAACCTTGCCTCCTGACTGATTCTCTTTCTTCGGCTTAGGACACTGCGGACTGATATGACCTACCTCTCCACAGTTGAAGCAAGTCACAGTCTTCAACCGGCAGTCTGCAGCCAAATGACCACCCTTGCCACACTTAAAACACTTCTTCTCATTACTGGTACACTCATGGATACGATGCCCAGCCTGACCACATCGGTAACACTTAGCAGGAGCACTAGAATCTCCCCCACTAGGCCTCTTCATCCCACTCTGCCTCTGAAAACCTTTGCCAGCTGCGTACGGTTTTCCACGTTCAATCTGATTCTTACCTTTCCTATCAACCCTCTGCTGATAGCTCTCAGCTCTGGCCTTGGAATCCTGTTCAAAAATCCTGCAACAGTCAACCAAATCAGAAAACACTCTAATCCTCTGATATCCAATAGCCTGCTTGATCTCGGGACGCAACCCGTTCTCAAACTTCACACACTTAGAAAATTCTCCAGCAGCCTCACTATAGGGAGTATAATACTTTGACAGCTCTGTGAACTTAGCAGCATACTCAGTTACAGACCTGTTACCCTGTTTCAATTCCAAAAACTCTATCTCCTTCTTTCCTCTGACATCCTCGGGAAAATACTTCCTCAGGAATCTCTCTCTGAACACCGCCCAAGAATTCTCAGCATTTCCAGCAGTTTCCAACTCAGTGCGGGTAGCAACCCACCAATCGTCAGCTTCTTCTGACAGCATATGTGTACCGAACCTGACCTTCTGATTATCAGCACACTCAGTTACTCTGAAGATTCTCTCAATCTCCTTCAACCACTTCTGAGCACCATCTGGATCGTATGCTCCCTTGAACATTGGAGGATTGTTCTTTTGGAACTCACTCAACTGACGAGCAGCTCCCATTCCCACCACATTTGGATTCCCTCCAAGTACTCCAGCTAGCATACCCAGAGCCTCAGCAATTGCAGCATCATCTCTACCTCTTCCAGCCATCTCTATTCTGAAAACCCAACAAGCTAAACAATAAGTACTGATAGGGTTACGCAACACCTATCCCGTACAGGGGAAACAGAAAAACTACGACTCGACACGACCGACTATGCTCTGATACCACTAATGTAACACCCTTCTAAATACCCCAAATTATTATAATTAAAATACACATATATTCATCAGAGTAATTATGCCCCGAAGGGTGTCACACAATCATTTCACTACATTCATCAAATATCCTGTCATGCTCATTTATTTAAATCAAAATAAGGTCTTTTGCATAATTCGCAGCGGAATCAAATTCAACATCAATGTAAAACATGTAACACTATACATGTAGATCATCAACAACCAATATCAATTTAATTAAAACATTCCCTCCCGATGTTACATCTATCAGAGCATGACCCATAAGAACTACTCTAGACTCCAAGCATAAGCTTCTACTCAACTCAGTTCTCGTTACCTGAAAAATAGGCGTAAGGGTGAGTTCCTCAATCAATATAATAAGCATTATAGAACAATATGTAATGCCAAGTAATTAACACATTAATTCACCCTAATCAGACTACGCATTCAGCAACAGCAATATCCATTCGAACATCATAATCAACAGTACAATTCTCCATCATATTCAATCATTAACAACACAACACACAACACACATATGATACTGGAATACATCCATTCATATCATATGCCATACATTCATTATGCAATGAGACTCTATGCATGCGGTACCGACTATTTGTGAACATATAGTTCAACCTCACCGTCCAAATCCAGGCACGGCTACCAAGCTCACTAGTCCCACTCATTTGAGACATAGTGACTCACTCACTAATTCCTCACCATGGGAATTAGCTACCACCCCAAATGGGCCATGAAATGCACGCTAATCACCTAGCATGCAAACATCAACAACAACAATCAAATGATATACTCACTAATTCCTCACCATGGGAATTAGCTACCACCCCAAATGGGCCACAACATGCATGCTAATCACCTAGCAATGCAACATCAACAATAATCAAGAATAGACACATGCTCACACTCTAAGCCATAATACAGTCTATTCACAAACGTATACATTCACATCATCATGTATACCATCACACATTATCAACATAATTAATCACAAAAGCACATCATATCATGCCACATAATCAACCACAGTATTAGCCCGCTCTACTAATACCTATACCACTCAAAATAACGGGAAATGATCCCTACAACATCATATCTCAGCTAAGTACATCACTCAGCCTAAACAACCAAAAACTGCACAACAACAGTTCAGGAAAATCCCAACTCTGCCCATACGCGTACTGCCCATGCCATACGCGTATTGCCCAAACCTGGCCAACTCCATACGCGTAATGCCTACTCTCTTACGCGTATTGCGCATTTCCTCGCCCAACTCATACGCGTATCACCTATCCCATACGCGTACGCTACGCGTAACAACTTCCCATTACGCGTACCAACAGAGACCAATTTACGTTCAAAATATCATCTTTTTCCCCCATACGCGTAAGGCTTCCCCCCATACGCGTACCAACATCTCATACGCGTATTGCCTAGTGCCATACGCGTATGACCAGAGATCAGAATTCTCAGATCTGCAATGGCTTTCTCTGCTACGAGATCTACCCGATTCAACCTTCTACAGTCCAATTTTCACACAAAATTCCTTCCTATTGTCTAACTCAAAACAGATCCTATTCGATTCCACAAGGTCTAACATTTCCCCACTAAATTCCTACGAATTCTTCAATTATATTCCAATTTTCGTTCATCTCAACAATTCACAAATTCAACATATATTATCCAATCATAGGTAAAACAATGGTCTATCACTACCCAGTACCTATCATCCCATAATACCCGTTAATTGATGATAAACCCCCCTTACCTGAGTTAATCCGGCAGCCTCTGAGCTCCAAGCTTCTCCTTCCTTCAACCTTCGTTCTCTGGTTCTCTTTTTGCCCTTTCTGCCTCTTTTCCCCTTTCACGTGAAAACCTTTTTCCAAAAATTGGGACTTTTTATTATTCCAACTTATATACTCCAATAATATTATTCCACTAAATAATTATCCCAATAATTATTATTCCAAAATAATAATAATAATAATTCAAATATTCTAATTAAATTAATAAACATATTATTAATTTAATTTAAATAAATACATATTATTATCGGGGTGTTACAGGAGGTATTGGTGGTGGTTGAGCCTCATATTCATCGTCGTTGTTCAGGATGTGATCAACCTGTACCTCAGTCTCCTCTTCTTCTTCATCAACAACGTCGACCTCTACTTCGGCTTCTGGGTTGAGTTCATCTGACCATTGTGCATCATCTGCAGCATCTTCACCAACTGGATCCTGATCGGTTAGTTGAGACTGTTGAGACGGTATACATGGTTGTATAGTAATGTACAACTCGATACAATCCATGCCTGAATGTTCATGACTAAGAAACATGCTTTCAACATCTTCATCGTCTCGTATCTTTAGGGGGAAAAACTTGCATTGACCATTCTCAAAAAATATAGGATTCTGATATGTCATCTTTGACATAATACCTGATGCTATAAAGGATTGTATTCTTTTTTTGAAATGCAAAAAGGTTGCATTTCTCTTCATTGTCACTTTAATGGTATCAGTGTTTCTAAAACAAAAACCATGAAGCTCAGACTCAAAAGTTTCACCGTTGCAGTGAACGTTGATACTGTATAATGATGAAGATGACATTTTGGAGATAAAAAGTATTTTGCAAGTGCAGATGAATGTGAGTGAAGATGAAAAGTATTTTGGAGATGAAAAGTATTTTGCAAGTGCAGATGAATGTGATAGTAAGACACTTAAATAGATGGTATCAGTGTCTCACATTGAAGCTACTCTGAGATACTGTGTCAAGCATGCAAGTAATTTCAGAGATGAGGTGTCTGTCATGCAATACAGTGTGAGTTGATGTGTCAAGCATGCTAGCTAGTCATGAGTTGATGTGTCTGTCATGCAAGACAGTGTGAGTTGATGTGTCAAGCATGCTAGCTAGTCAAGACAGAAGTGAGTATTCAGCATGCAGGATACTAGAGAGCCACGTGTCTGAGATGATGTGTCAATCCTGCAAGACAGTGTGACTTGATGTGTCAACCAGGAAAGCTATCAAGAAGGTAGTCATCAGCATGCAGGAGACAAGACAGACACGTGTCGGACACCTAAGATGGTCAGAGATGATGTGTCAATCATGCTAGCTAGTCAAGACAGAAGTGAGTATTCAGCATGCAGGATACTAGATAGCCAAGTGTCTGAGATGATGTGTCAATCCTGCAAGACAGTGTGACTTGATGTGTCAACCAGGCAAGCTATCAAGAAGGTAGTCATCAGCATGCAGGAGACAAGACAGACACGTGTCGGACACCTAAGATGGTCAGAGATGATGTGTCAATCATGCAAGCCATCCATAAGTGAGTTGTTCAGCATGCAGGAGACAACAATGCCACGTGTCAGACATGCAGAAGGTGGCGCCAATTGGTTTGGCGCCTACCTTTAAGGCTTGAACATGGTCGCCAATTTGAATGGCGCCCCCATGGAGTCAGTCCTCGAAACCAAGCATTCAGAACTAGCCTTGCATGCATGTACCCTATGGTGTCGCCAATTTGAATGGCGCCCCCTCTTTAATATTGTACATGGTCGCCAAATGAGGTGGAGACACCATGCAAACACATTTTTTTATGCACTCCTCCATTTGCCTATAAATTCATCCACTCCTTCAACAATTCTTCCACACCAACATTCTCACTACTTCATCTACATTTCTCACTACTTCATCTACATTACTTCTTTTACAATTTCATCTTCAACAAAATCTTCTATTTTCATCTACACCAACTCCCCAACAATATGTCTTTACTCACAATGGGCGAAGCACACAGAGGAACAGTTGCAAACATCGCGACATACGTAAGTTTTTTCTTATACTTATTTTTTATGTTTCATCTCCACCAACCCCATTTTATTTTGAAATATCGACTTAGTGAAGTGTTACATTATTTCTATTATAGGATGTCTCAAAGTTTCGAACTCGAGTCCACGAATTTGTCCCAATGGACCCGATGATTCAACCTTATGTTGAACTCGCCGGTTTTGGTCACATTAGCAAAATTATGTCTTGGTCTATAGATAACAAGTTCATTCTAGACTTATGCGAAAGATGGAGGCCAGAGACACACACATTTTGGTTTCCAACCGGTGAGTGTACCGTGACGTTAGAAGACGTCTACATGCTTTTAGGACTACGAATTGAAGGCAAAGTTGTTAATGGTAAGACCAACTATGCAAATTCAATTTGCATGGAGCTTTTAAACACTGATTTGTTAGATGATAATGCTAGGGGACAAGGTATACTACTTTCACGCCTAAAGTCATATTATAATAGTTTTTATTTAGATGAGCATTCTACCGAATATGCTCGAATCATCAAAACTAGGTGTTACATTATGTTGTTACTAGGATCCTTTTTATTTCCCGAAGGTAGTGGTTCTAGCATGCATATTATGTACTTACCTTTACTTAGACATATAGATAGAATAGGTAGTTATAGTTGGGGATCCGCATGTCTAGCCTATCTCTATAGTTCGTTGTGCAAAAACTCCCACAAAGATACTTCTATATTTTATGGATGTGCTGTTTTACTACAAGCATGGGGATGGTCAAGACTACCGTCTCTAGCACCGGTCAATAACAACCCCTTCACTTTTCCATATGCAAAAAAGTAAGTTGTTTAAATTGCTATATCTTTACTTCCTTCCTTACAGTTTATTACCCATAACTAATTTATTTTAACTTTTTGGTGTAGATGGTCGGCACGCGGTATGAATTACAGCAGATGTCTGAGACACTGTATTACTCAATATCGCAACCTGTTGGATCACCTTCGACCGACAGACGTAAGCAACATAATTTCATTATTTCTTCATATTATGTTGACTTTTTCTACATTCATTTAAATCCTATCGTTTTTAACATTTCAGTTCATTTGGCGTCCATACCTTAATATGGATCATGAGCATCAGATCAACCCTGAAGACGCAGCCGTATGGACAACATGCACACCGATAATACGGTTCACAACAGTGGAGCTGCACAACACCGATCGTGTGAAGCTGCAGTTTGGTATGGTCCAGAATATCCCAGATCCCCCAGCTAGCCTAGGAGAATGGCATATGCGTAAAGTGAACGACCAATGGAACTACAACCCTTGGCAAACCTTCGCAAGATCAGAGTGTCGCAAGTGGAAGCACCGTCATGACCATGTCTTAACTGACGCAGTCATGCCAAATGAGGTAAAACCAAGTCGTACTTATATGGCTTGGTATAGATCAGTTGGATTTCAATTCATCGCCGATGATATGTACCTCTACGACCCACGCCAGACAAGTTACACACAAGAAGGATCAACATCTAACCCCCAACAACATTCTCAGCCCGGTTACTCACAACCACCTATCCGACAAACTTTCCGTTCCACAAACACACAAACATACAACCAAAACATGTCATTCACCCAACCCCAAAACCAAGAACATCCCCCATACCACCACCAACAAATGGACCATCAACCTTCGACCGAACATCGCTTCGCACCCACACCATCACCCTACCAAAGTCGCCTTAGCCAAAACACTAACCGCCTCTCCTCCTACCGTAGCCAAGAACCCCAAACATCACAATACCAAAACATCCCACAACCATACCCTTTCCAAACACCCCAACAACTTTTCCAACCGTTCCTAGACCCATCATTGTCACCCATGTCTCCCTTCAACCGTCCCAGTCGCCCATCCATGAGTCAACCACACCCCAACTTCTCTGGCATGGGTCATGAGCTCAGCTACGCCGGTACACCATCATTGAATACTGAAGACTATGCTGAGTTGGCTGAATACCTCAACGGATCTTCTCCTGTAGGAGGTAATGACGCTCCTGGACCATCAGATGAACAAACACGGGTGCAAAATCGTCAACGTGGGTTAGGGCCAAGGGTTAGGGTAGCTAGGGGATGTGGGACCGGAGGTCGGTTAGGTGATCCCGGTCATCACCATTAGGATTGTTTGTGTAAAATCCAAATTTTATTAATATCAATTCGTATTATGTCAAATTTATCTTTGTGTAAACTCCAAACATTAGGTTTCTTTCATAATTCTAAAATAAACACATATCATAATACAAAAATTTATAGGTCAGAAACCCTAATTCAAGGACTTGTTATTGTTATGTTGAAGGGCTTGAATTTGGTCCCTTTTGGCAAAATTCACATACACATGTTTTGACAGAAACCTTAATTTTGGGTCAAGTTCGCAAGGACCTACCTCACTCATTTTTAATTATTTTGAGGTGGGACCAAGTGCATTGGAAAATTTAAGATGTCTACTTCACTTGTTATGTTGGACAAAAATTCATAACTCTAACACAAACACATGCAATAATACAAAACATTATAGGTCAGATAACAGATAAAATGTCAAAGAGTCCAAGTTCAGGTGCCCATACCTTTCTCATAAAAATTGCAAATGATGCAAAACTTTAGTCCAAATTCATTATCTTGAAAATATCTACAACTTTTATGTTGAAGGTTTTGTCATTTGAGGCTTTTATCATTCAAACTGAAGGGCTTGAAGTTGGTCCCTTTTGGCAAAATTCACATACACTTGTTTTGACATAAACCCTAATTTTGGGTCAAGTTCGCAAAGACCTAACTCACTCATTTTTAATTATTTTGAGGTGGGACCAAGTGCATTGGAAAATTTAAGATGTCTACTTCAAATGTTATGTTTGACAAAAATTCATATTCCTAAAAGAAACACATGCAATAATACAAAACATTATCGGTCAGATAACAGTTAAAAAACTCAGAAGTCCAACTTCAACTACCCATAACTTTCTCATAAAAAATCCAAATAATACAAAATTTATATCCAAATTCATTGTCTTGAAAATATCTACAACTTTAATGTTGGAAGGTTTTTCATTTGAGGCTTTTTTAAGGGAGGCGCCAATTGGATTGGCGCCCCCTCTTAAAAATTACACATAGGCGCCAATTGGATTGGCTAGGGCAGGTGCCCTAGCCAATCCAATTGGCGCCTCCTTGCAATTTTTAAGAGGGGTCGCCAATCCAATTGGCGCCTCCTCCTAAATGTGGGGTAGATTGGGAAATTTTTTGAAAACTGGGTTATTTTGGGAATTTCTTCGAAAAAGTGGGTTATCTCGGTAAATTTGCCTTTTTTATTGCATAATATTAATATATGTTTGTTTTGCATTTATTCTACTCTATGATAATTAACTAAATAAATTCGAATATAATTTAAAAGTTGATTCGATAATTAAATTGTTGAACTAGGTTTACGAATCAAATTAGTTCAATATGAACAAAAAATTAAGTTCGTTAATTAAATAAGCTGAACTTGAACTATGCATAGTTCAAATCGTTAGATTCATGAGTTGATTCGATTCTATATGAGAAGGATTATAATGGTTATAAGAATAGATTTAAAAACTTACTATAAATCTTAGTGTTCTATTTTGTTTTGATCTGACGATTTTAATTAATCATTTATATTCTCAAATAAAAAAAAAGTATTTTTAAAAATAATTATACAAATAAAATTTCTCTCATATAAAAAATTACATAAAATTATTAAAGATTAAATTTTATATTTAATAAAATTCTTATAACAAATAAAAATATCAATAGTTTTTTAAAAAAAGTTAAATTCCAATCTTATAACTCTTATTTTATTTAAATATTTTTATTTTAAAAAAATATTAATTTAAAATATCAAATGCATAAAAAAAATTAAAAAAAGATTTTAAATCCGTGAAACAAATGAACTGAGTTTAATGAGATGAATCTAACGTATTGAATTGTTCGTAAATTTAAAATGAGTTGAGTTTAAGATTGAAAAAAATTTGGATCAAACTCGAGTCATATTTTGAGTCAAACCAATTTTTATAGAGTTGAATCGAGATGAAGTGAATTTGACTCGATTTGATTCATTTCCAACCTAATAGAAAAAATCATTAAATGTTTTTTTCTATTATTTAATAAGTGGTATAGTAATTGTTCAAATTATTGAGACTGCAATATTTTGTAGGCTTAATTGTAACTTACATTAAGGTGCAATGACTATGAGAGATAGAAAACAGATCTATAGGTCGCAAAGCTAATTGAATTAACATTTTAGTCATGCTAACAAAATTGACATGTTACTAAGAATGTGATTTCATAAATAAATAAATAAATAAATAAATAACAAAAAAATCACAAATAATTGTTTCCTAGAAGGAAGCAAAGGAAAAAGCCAAATGTAAAATGGAAGAGATTTTTTTCTAACAGAGAATCAGTTAGACAAGTCACTTAATGCAGACTTAATAGTATTAACCATACAAATCATATATGATTAGAATATTTGATTTGGTCTTTATTTGTTACCTTATTAATAGCATGTACATTAAGTCTCCTTTATTCTAGGATCACAAATGATCCTCTCTCTTGTGTATAAGTACAGTATCGTGTAATGAGAATAGAGATACTGAAAACCATTCAATTCATATTTTTCTCTTGGTATCAGAGCTTAAAGCTCTGAAAGCTCTAGATCCACTAAAACCCTAAAAATGACAACCGCTGCAAACTCAAAGAAAAATGAGCTACCAACAACAGTTTCTGTCAAGCTGGACAGAAATAATTTTCCCTTGTGGAGATCACTAGTTTTACCTGTCATTAGGGGTTGTAAACTAGATGGCTATATACTAGGAACAAAGGAATGTCCTCAAGAGCTCATCATCACTGATGGTTCAAACAAAACCAAAAATCCAAGCTTTGAAGAATGGATGGCAGATGATCAAATGATGCTTGGGTGGTTATTGAATTCAATGACCATCGACATTGCAACACAGTTGATGCACTGTGAAAGCTCCAAACAACTTTGGGATGAGGCTCAAAGTTTGGCAGGTGCTCAATCCAGATCTCAGATCACATACTTGAAATCCGAATTTCATTGTACAAGAAAAGGAAATCTAAAAATGGAGGAGTATTTGACTAAGATGAAAAAACTAACTGACCAGCTGAAGCTTGCAGGTAATCCAGTCACAATCTCAGATCTAATCATTCAAATCCTGAATGGTTTGGACTCTGACTACAACCCTATAGTAGTCAAACTCTCAGATCAGCCATCACTCACTTGGGTTGATCTACAAGCTCAACTCTTAGCCTTTGAAAGCAGGCTCGATCAACTCAACAAACTCACAAGCATGTCTCTCAATGCTTCTGCAAATGTAGCCAACAGAACTGAATACAAAGGCAGCAAGTTCAACCCAAACACACAAAATTCAAATTGGAGAGCTTCCAATTTCAGAAATCATAGAGGAGGCAGAGGCAGAGGAAGAATGTTCAAACCAACATGTCAAGTGTGCAACAAAACAGGTCATATAGCAATGAATTGCTTCTACAGGTTTGATAAATCATACTCAAACTCATCAACAGATTCAAACAAAAGTGGTCCACACAGTGCATATCTGGCCTCACCTCACTATGCACAAGACTATGAGTGGTACTTTGACAGTGGTGCAAGCAATCATGTCACACATCAAACAGACAAGTTTGAAAATTTAACTGAGCATAATGGTAAGAATTCTCTTGTTGTTGGAAATGGTGCTAAGCTGGATATTATTGGAACTGGTACATCCAATCTAAATTCACTTAAATTGCATAACATGCTGTATGTACCAAACATTACCAAAAATCTGCTTAGTATATCAAAACTAACTCATGATAATAACATCACTGTTGAGTTTGATGCTGATTGCTGCTTTGTGAAGGACAAAATGACAGAGAAGGCACTCCTAAGAGGGAGACTTAAAGATGGATTGTACCAACTCACAGGATCAGATAATAAGTCCAATGACCCCTGTGCCTACATTTCAGTCAAGGAAAGCTGGCATAGAAAACTTGGACATCCCAACAATAAAGTGCTTGACAAAGTCTTGAAGAACTGCAAGATCAAGACACCACCTAGTGATAGTGACCACCCTACCTTCTGTGAAGCTTGTCAGTTTGGGAAGATGCATCTGTTACCATTTAAGTCTTCTAGCTCACATGCCCTTGAGCCATTAGATTTGATTCACACTGATGTATGGGGTCCTTCCTCAATAAATTCCACTTCAGGTTTTAAATACTATGTCCATTTCATAGATGACTATAGCAGATTTACTTGGATCTTTCCCTTAAAACATAAATCTGAAACCATACATGCTTTTTCTCAATTTAAAAACTTGGTGGAAAATCAACTGAACAAAAAGATAAAGACTATCCAGTGTGATGGTGGTGGTGAATTCAAACCAATTCAGAAACAAGCATTAGAAGCAGGCATACAATTTAGAATGTCTTGTCCATACACATCCCAACAAAATGGTAGAGCTGAAAGAAAACATAGACATATTGCTGAGCTAGGCTTAACTCTACTAGCTCAGGCCAAAATTCCAATGTCCTTCTGGTGGGATGCTTTCTCAACTGCAGTCTACTTGATCAACAGATTGCCCTCAACAACAAATTTCAATGAAAGTCCCTACACCCTAATCACCAAAAAGGAACCTGACTATAAAGCCTTACAACCTTTTGGATGTGCCTGTTATCCCTGTCTCAGACCATACAATCAACATAAAATGCAATTCCACACCACAAGATGTGTTTTTCTAGGCTACAGCAACTCTCACAAAGGCTATAAATGTCTCAACTCCCATGGAAGAGTTTTTATCTCAAGACATGTTGTGTTCAATGAGAATCACTTCCCTTTTCATGATGGTTTCCTCAATACAAAAAGGCCATTGGAAGAGATAAACAATACTGACCATTTATACAGTTTATTTCCTCTATGTCGTGCAGGTAATGATAATCTGAGTCCAACAAATGAAACAGATGCAACTGCAAATCAGGAAACTCCCACACCAGCTGTAAGTCAAGACAACAACTCACCAACTACAAGTACTGATACTCAGCAACAAATCACTATTCAAGATGAAGGTGACTCAATCAATGTAGAGGAAAACAACATTGAAACCATGGCATCAAATGAAGACACTGTTGAAACAAGTGATAACATCAGTGATCAACATGAAGTGGTGGCAACTCACAAAATGCGCACTAGAAGCAAGGCAGGGATTCATAAACCAAAGTTACCCTACATTGGCCTCAGTGAATCAGAAATACAAGAAACTGAACCAATAAATGTGAAGGAGGCACTCACTAGTCCACTTTGGAAGGAAGCAATGACTAATGAGTACAATGCTCTCATGTCCAATCACACATGGAATCTAGTACCATACACAGGCCAAGAAAATATCATTGACTCAAAATGGATCTTCAAAACCAAATACAAAGCAGATGGATCCATTGAAAGGAGAAAGGCGAGATTAGTTGCTAAGGGTTTTCAACAAACAGCTGGATTAAACTATGACGAAACATTCAGTCCTGTGGCAAAGGCTAGCACAATCAGAATTATCCTATCAGTAGCAGTTCATCTCAACTGGGACATCAGACAATTGGACATAAACAATGCATTTCTAAATGGCTACCTAAAAGAACATGTCTTTATGCATCAACTAGAGGGATTTCTCAACTCCACGCATCCAAATTACATCTGCAAACTCTCAAAAGCAATCTATGGTTTGAAACAGGCACCAAGAGCATGGTATGATAGCCTCAAAAATGCACTGCTAAGTTGGGGATTTCAGAACACCAAAAGTGACACTTCACTATTCTTTCTCAAAGGTACTGATCACACTACCTTTCTCCTCATTTATGTTGATGATATCATCATCACAGGTAGCAATAACAAATTTCTGGAAGCTTTTATCAAACAGTTAAACACTGTGTTCTCATTAAAGGATCTTGGCAAATTACACTATTTTTTGGGAATTGAAGTACAAAGAAACAGTAGTGGCTTGTACTTAAAGCAATCCAAATACATTAGAGACTTGCTCAAAAGATTTAACTTTGAAAAAGTCGCTGCTTGTCCAACACCAATGGTAAGTGGTAGACAATTTACCATTGAGGGGGAACCAATGAAAGATGCAACTCTATTCAGACAAGCCATGGGAGCACTGCAGTACCTAACCAACACAAGACCTGATATAGCTTTTTCTGTCAACAAATTAAGTCAGTACATGAGTTGTCCTACAATGGACCATTGGCAAGGCATAAAAAGAATATTCAGATATCTTCAAGGTACAATTGATCACTGCCTACATATCAAAACATCAACTGATCTAGACATCACAGGGTTCTCAGATGCAGATTGGGCAACAAGCATAGACGATAGAAAATCAATTGCAGGGCACTGTGTTTTCCTTGGTGAAACTCTAGTATCATGGTCTTCAAGGAAGCAAAAGGTAGTATCAAGATCATCAACTGAGTCAGAATATAGAGCATTGGCAGATTTGACAGCTGAAATCACGTGGACATGCTCACTAATGCAGGAGTTAAAATTGCCCCAATTAAGAAAGCCTACTTTGTGGTGTGACAATTTGAGTGCCAAAGCTCTTGCTTCAAATCCAGTGATGCATGCTAGAACCAAACACATTGAAATTGATGTGCACTATATCAGAGACAAAGTACTGCAAAATGAAGTCACAATTGCTTATGTACCAACAGCAGATCAAGTTGCAGACTGCCTCACTAAAGCTCTCACTCACTCAAGGTTCAATCTATTAAGAGACAAACTTGGAGTAATTACGTCACCCACAAATTTGAGGGGGGGGGGGGGGGGGGGGGGGGGGGGGGGGGGTTAGACAAGTCACTTAATAGTATTAACCATACAAATCATATGTGATTAGAATATTAGATTTGGTCTTTATTTGTTACCTTATTAGTAGCATGTACATTAAGTCTCCTTTATTCTAGGATCACAAATGATCCTCTCTCTTGTGTATAAGTACAGTATCGTGTAATGAGAATAGAGATACTGAAAACCATTCCATTCATATTTTTCTCAAAAAACTTATTCATGCGAGGCCACCTTATAGTATAAATAAAAACCTCATTCTTAATATCCAAATATTAAAGTCACTACAATGTGACAAATTATGACACTAGCATTAGCTACCTTTACTACTAACTACTTTCTTAAAAGAATCCTAATCCCTATTATTACCATAATTTTTTAAACAAATCTCTTTACTCATAAAAACTTAATCTAGTAATGACAAAATGAATGTATATTTTGTCTATTTTTTAGAGTTGTCAATGTTTTAAACTCGCGCCTTGTCCTTTCTTTAGGTACAAGGATTAGTATAATTTTTATACTTTTAAAACTTTAAATGTGTGTTTGCATACCTACCTCACACTGTTCTTATTTTTTTACCTAACAAACCAAGTATAAACTATTTGTGTCTATACTAAATCTTTTTCACTTCGTTTTAAGTATAAACTATGTGTCTGCAAACACTCTTATCACAAATTTTAAGGATAAACTATTTTAAGTGTAAACTATTTAAGTATAAACTATTTGCATTTATTTGTTAGTGAAAATATTTTAGTTTACCGAAAAGAGATTCGCTTAAGAGATTGTCCACAAAAATCTTAACCACATAAATGTAAGATCCCATAGGATCAAGCATTAACACAAAAGAGTAAATGCCATTAACTGCATTAATTGCATTAGATAAGCCGTTTCATTTGGAATAGTAATGATCACATAGGATTCTTATAAGTATTTAATAATGAAGGACTTTAACTTTGCTTAATATGGTTTGTGTGGTGGGACCTATTATATGGTTGGAATAATGTTTAATTAAAAAATAAAAATATATATAGACGATCGAATTTAGAGATATCATCACGATCCTTTGAAGGATCGTAGTAACGATGACGTCGTTGTATGTATTTTTTTGTAGTAATGTTCAGGCAAGTCTGAATTGAAATTGACATTATTAATAAGAAAAATATTTTGAACTGATGATTGTTCAGATAAGATCATTGTGTGAATTTTTTACTAAAATAATCCATTTTTTCAAAATATTTTTCTACTTTTCAGTTTAATTCCCAAACTACCCCACTTTAAAAAAAACGTTAAGGTGTAGGTGTCAGATCAATTGGCGTCTACACTTAATTTTAAAGATAGGGGCGTCAATTGAATTGGCTACAATACATGGTGTTGTCAATCCAATTGGCGTCCATGTGTATAAAGTGAGAGGAGCGCCAATTGGTCTGGCGCCTTTGTGTATTGTGTAATTTTTTTTTGTATAAATAGATGTGTTAGATGATTCATTTTTCCGAATCTCTTTTCATTATATTACAAACATGTTTCGTCTTTGTCGCCGCTATTTAAAATTGATTTATTCGAGAGACAAGCCTCCGATGGAGATGGTGTTCTAGAACATTTGTCGTTTCGAGCAACTAAAGAGAAAGTTGGTTCGTTGTTTAGACGAAACATACATAAAAGTACAAAATTAGAAGTATTGAGAGACTCGATGTCGTACGTGGTTGGGTGCGAGTAAAAAATGATAAAGATGTTAGGGAAGTGATGTTTGGACCAGATGACATCAGTTTGATTGTTGTAATCAATTAGAAATGTTGTTTTTAAATGTTGTGGTTAAATGTTTTTATCTGTTTTGATATTTGTTGTTTGTGTTGTTTATTCAGACCTGTTCGATTTTAAGTGTGTTTAAGTTTGAGTGATGTTTGTTGTTAACCTTGTTGTAACAAAAAGTTATTAATATATCGAAATCAAAGGTTACAAAAACTGAAAGGATGTACTAAATTATAATGCAGAGGTTGCTCCTACATTGAGACATTTTTTTCTTATTGTGTCCGGGTTGACGACATATACTACATACTCTTATCATTTTATCAGTCGTATCCATTTCTGTTCTAATACACGTGTTGTTTGGCCATCCTTTTTTCTTCCTTCGCATCTCATCGTTGTGCCAAACACACAAACCTACGACCCTAACATGCCAAACACCCAACCACAATACCAAGAGCATACCCCGTACCACCACATACAAGTAGATCATCATCAAGACACCTAACATAGCTATGCACCCAACACATCACCCTGCCATAGCCGCCTTATCCAAAATACTCAGCGATCATTTTGAAGGTGAGAAAAACAAGAAAGGGGGGGTTTGAATTGTTTGAAAAATAAGCGCTTTTGCAAAATGAAATCACACAATGATTTTATACTGGTTCGCTTATAACACAAAGCTACTCCAGTCCACCCGGCCAAGGTGATTTCGCCTTCAACAAGGACTTAATCCACTAATCTTGAAAGATTACAAACAACCCCTAAGAGAGAAGAAAATCTCTTAGTCCTCTCAAGTCTACAGACTACAAAGAGTCACTTGAGGAAATCAAATAAAAATAGATACAAGATGTGTAATCTAGAGTGCTTCTAAGAAAGCAAATATTACAAACTTAAGAACAAATTTTTCACTTGATAAGCAACAGCTTAGTGAAAATCTTTGAAGAACAAAGATGTTTTTCTTGAGCGTGATATGATTTCAGTATAGTTTTGGCTAGTGATTTCTTCGTGTATACTGAATGAGATTTCTTCTCTATTTATAGGAGTTGAAGTAGAGTTGAAGTAGCGTTGAATCTGTTGGATATTGAGATGTAGTTACGCCATTCCATTAATAGCTTCTGCAGTAGACTTTTTCACTTAGAAGTGACTACTTACCACAATTAGTATCTTTTCTCTTGGAAGAGGAGATTAACGTCTCTTTCTAATTGAGGAAATCCATTTGCAGAACTTTAACTTGGCTTAAACGTTACTTCATCATGATTAACAATTCTGAGTGGAGTCTTTGTGTATCTGGAGAAACTGGCTTCTGATGTCGCTGATAACTTCCAGAGTTTACAGAAGGCATTTGTTCAGAGTCAGAGCTTCTAGACTTTACTTCATGTTCAGATGCTTCTGATACTTTGTAGTTTTGTCCATAGTTAGAGCTTCTTGAAACGAGATTCCACTTTAGATGCTTCTGATACTTGAGATTTTGCATCTGATCTTGTATTGCATCTGATGACATCATCAGATTTATTTCTTCTTTCTTTAGAACCCTGCACACTTAGAAACTTTTCGTTAGGGTGCCATTTTTGGTTTCATCCTTTGTTATCATCAAAATCATGGAATCTGTTGTAGAACAATTTTTGTTCTTACAATCTCCCCCTTTTTGATGATGACAAAACAAATAAAATTATCAGATGAAACATGAAAAAATATTAGATCAGATAAACAAAAGCTCCCCCTGAGTTAGTACTAGGGAGTTCAGAAGTTCTTACCAGAGCTTTCCAAGCAATAAGATTTCTGAAAACTTTCTGCAATTTCTTAATTTAATGTTAGAATTATTTAATCAGAGCGATTATTTAATCAGAGCTATTTATATCAGAACTAATTCTATAATTGTTGCAGAATGCTTAAGGTTTTAGACATAATTTTCATCAGAGCTATTTAATAATTTCTCCCCCTTTTTGGCATAATCAAAAAGGCATAAAACATAAAAAAAATAATAGAGAGAAAAACACTTCATTAAACAAAAGCACAAAGGCAAGCAGCAGTCAAAACATCAGATTCAACAGAAATATCAGAGCTAAAAAAAAGAAAAGAAAGAAGCAAAAACACTAGGCAAACAAAAGAAATCCTAAGTGCCTAAGGGTTTGGAGGAGGAGGAAGTCTCTGTAGTAGCATAGCAAACATATTCTGGAGGTTTTCATTCAGAGCGTCTTGCTTGTCCATCCTTGCCCGGAGCTCACTCTGATCTTGCTTGATCTCTTTCTGATCTTGCTTGATCTCCTTCAGAGTGTTAAGAATCAGAGGGATCGCAGAGGAAGACTCCCCCTGAATCAGAGCCTGCTGAGCTTCAGCTTCAGCAGCAGCTTGGGCTTCTGCATCTGCCTTAGCCTTGGCTTCAGCTTCCTGAATTCTCAGAAGTTCTGCTTCCTTTGCCAGGCGTTCTTCTTCCAATCTCTTAGCTTCTTCTTCAGCTTCCCTAGCCAATCTTTCTTCTTCTAATCTCTTGGCCTCAGCTTCTCTAGCCAGTCTCTCTTCCTCTAATCTTTTGGCCTCAGCTTCTCTAGCCAGTCTTTCTTGGAGTCTTTCCTCAGAGTCTCTGATGTAGCCATTTCTGACTTGTTCAGAGATACTCTTCAGCCTATAAGACTCAGAGGTCATCCAACTAATAACTCTGTTCCAGTGTGTCCTAACAGATTTAGGATCATCACTGACTTCAGAATTTTTAGCCAGAGACTTGATCTTCTGGACTGAGGATTCTGCAACCTGTATAATGGCCTCCTCAAGGGTAGGTGTGATAATTTTAGGTTCAGGTTCAGGTTCAGGAGTATTAGTTGGAGAGTTTGGGGAGCTGAGATTCAGAGAGGGAGTTTCAGTTTCTGGTTCTGGCTGGGGTTCAGATTCTGCTTCTGGTTGAAGTTCAGAATCTGGGGAAGAAGCATAGAGTGGGTTTACATCTAAGGGGTCAGAGTCTGGTTCAGGTACAGCGGGAATAAGTGGTGGAGTGATATAAGGTTCAGATGGTTGAATCACAGGTGGTTGGGTTTCAGAGGGTGTGGTGGTTGTTTGTGGTGGAAGTGAGGTTTGATTTTCAGAGGAGATGGTGGTTGTTTGTTGTGGAAGAGAAGTTCGGAGGGGAGAGGTTACTTCAGATTGTGTTTGAGTTTGTGGGGCGAAATTTTTAGCATAGATTTCAGCTATTGTTGGGGAGTTTGGGTCAGAGTGTTCTTGATCAGAGGACTCTTGGTCAGAGAACTCTTGGTCAGAAGAAGGTGAATGGTAAGGGGGTGATTCATAATCAGAGGATGATGAAGAGCTGTGGTGATATAGTTGATTAGGGTCAGAGGTTGTTGTAAAGGTACGAGCAATTTTTAGAACAGGTGGAGGTTGAGAGGTTCTGGTGATTGAAGGTGGTATTTCTGAGGTTGTAAATATTGGTTGAGAGGAGAGAGGGTTGGAGGAAGCCATTACAGATTCAGAAGAGACAGGAGGAAGGGACTTACCAGAAGAGACATTCAGAGGTGCTGAAGCTTTGGTGCCAGAGGTTTCTCCAAGTCTGGCTTTCTTTGCCTTCCTTGCTTCCTCAGCTATCTTCTTCTCAGAAAGACCTCTTTTGTATCTGACCAGATCTTCTACAGAGTCCAGACAGTCTTCAAGGCGGAAATCAGAGATATCAATGCCTTCATCCAGACGATCCTGAAGGTAGATAGCAATGGCATCTCTGGGTTCATTCTTGAAGAACCTTTCAAGGCCATGAGGCATCTTCCTCTGATCCTTCAGAGCTTCCCAGGTCACATTCATAGTGGGCTTGACTCTGATGTCCTTGATGATTCCCATACTCCTCAGATTTTTGGCATTCAGAGGCTTTCCAACGTCAATTGCCAGATCATCCATACATCTGGTCTTCTCCAGAGCATCTACCAGCCCATGCTCAATGAAGATGTCAGAGAGCAATCTTCCCAGAGGAATGTAGGATCTGGGCTTCATATTATTCCTTGTTTCTCTGACTGAATCCCTCAGATATCTGAAGAGAAGAACAGGGAGGTTGATTGGAATACCCTTCTGAATACAGTAGAGGATGCATTTCTGATCAGCATTAATGTAATCTGAAGAGTTGGAGGCTGGGCGATGATGGATTGTTCCCAGAATAATCTTCAACCAAACTCGGAGGTTCTGATGAAGCTCCTTGTTCTTAGATGGGTTTCCTTCAACATTTGCTTTGAAGATTGTAGGGTTAATGACTTCTGTGATGCGCTTGGACCTTGGAGGAATGTTATAAATCCTTTTACCTCCAGCTTTTTCCATATTCAGCAAAGAAGCAATAGACGCTTCTGTGATAATGATCTTCACACCCAGAACAAAGGAAACAATGAACTCATCATCAGCATCTGCACATCTCCAGAATTCCTTCACCAGAAGAGGATAGATTGGACCATACAATCTGTTGAAGTAGGTTTCCCAACCTTGCTTGCGAAGATCTTCAGTTAAATCAACGCCATTTCTTTTCAAATTCTCAAAATCCACCAGCGATTCACACAGTACATCCAAACCTTCAAAGGGAGTTGAAAGATGAATGTGTTGTTCACGTTCCAAAATGTGAGGTTCTTTGTAAACTGGGGTCGTGGTAACATCTACAACCATGGGTGTTTGAGTGTTTGAGGTTTGGGGGTTAGAAGCAGCTTCCATTTGTTGGGAGAACTTAAAAACTTCTTGCTCTTGAGGATTCATGATGAAGATTGATGAAGAAGATGAAGAACTGAAGGAGTTGCAGAGAAAACTTCGAGAGAGGGTTTAGGGTTTAAGAGTGAGTGAGAGTGATAAGTGTGTGAAATGTGAGAAAAGTGTTTATATACTAAGGGTAAAAACACATGCAAAACGACACACATACAAGCGTTAGCACAAAAACCAAAATAGCACGTTTGGGGGAAAAATGATTACAGCTCATTAATGAATGTCTAATCCCAACAGTAAGCACACTGCTCAAGGAGATTTCAAGCGTTCTGACCTTTGATTTCTTTTGACAGCTGTCTAGAAGTTCTAGGGTTAGACGCATGTTCCCCACGTGTTGATGTTTCTGATCTTCAGGAATACCAAAGGATTTCTGAAGATTTCTAACTCAGATATCTTCTTAACTTGGTAGAAGTATCAGAGTCAGAGGCAGAAGTATATTTGTTTTTATCAGAGTCTCATTTTACATGTTCAGAGCCAAATTTTACTCAGGACAATTTTTAATGTTCAGATTTTCTAAGATGAAACGAAATCTATCTTCAGCTAGAGGCTTAGTAAAGATATCTGCCCATTGATGTTCTGTATCAATGAACTTCAGCGTTACTATCCCTTTCTGAACATAGTCTCTAATAAAATGATGTTTTATTTCTATGTGTTTGGCTCTGGAATGCAAAATGGGATTCTTACTCAAACAAATAGCAGCAGTATTATCACAAAGGATAGGAATGTTACTCTCAAAGATTTGTAGATCTTCTAGCTGATGTTTCATCCAGAGCATCTGAGTTGTGCACAGTGATGCTGAGATGTATTCTGCTTCTGCAGTTGATAGAGCAATTGTTGACTGTCTTTTGCTAGCCCAGGAGATTAAGTTGTTTCCCAGAAGCTGGCAATTTCCAGATGTGCTTTTACGTTCTATTCTATCTCCTGCATAATCTGCATCACAATAACCAGAAAGCCTATACTCTGATGTTTTCTCATACATCAGGCCCAGGTTAGGAGTTCCTTTCAGATACTTAAGAATTCTCTTAACAGCTGTTAAATGAGATTCTCTATGATCTGATTGGAATCTGGCACAAAGACAAACGCTGAAGAGAATATCAGGACGAGTAGCAGTCAGATAGAGAAGAGAGCCTATCATACCTCGATAGAGCTTCTGACAAACCTTGTTGCTTACCTCTTCCTTCTCCAGAATGCAAGTTGGGTGCATAGGAGTCTTTGCAGAATTGCATTCAGACATATCAAACTTCTTCAGAACGTCTTTAATGTACTTGCTTTGATGAATGTACGTGACTTCTGGAGTTTGATTGATTTGAATTCCCAGAAAGAACTTTAGTTCTTGCATTAGACTCATTTCAAATTCTGCCTGCATTAACTTAGAAAATTCTTGGCAAACAGAGATATTAGCAGAACCAAAAATAATGTCATCAACATAAATTTGGCATATCATGAGATCATTTTTATGATTTTTACAGAAGAGTGTAGAATCAACTTTCCCTCTGATAAAATTTTGTTCCAGAAGAAAATTACTTAAGCGTTCATACCAAGCTCTGGGAGCTTGTTTAAGTCCATATAAGGATTTCTTAAGTTTGAAAACATGTTCTGGAAAATTTGAGTTTTCAAAACCAGGAGGTTGATTTACATACACTTCTTCTGAAATATAACCATTAAGAAATGCACTTTTGACATCCATTTGGTATAATTTAATAGAATGATTAATAGCAAAAGATACAAGAAGACGAATAGACTCTAACCTTGCGACTGGAGCAAAAGTTTCATTATAATCAATACCTTCTTGTTGACTATAACCTTGAGCTACCAGTCGTGCTTTGTTTCTGACAACTTCTCCTTTCTCGTTCAGTTTGTTTCTGAAAACCCATCTGGTTCCAATGACATGAGTGCCTCTGGGTTTAGGAACGAGATCCCAGACATCATTCTTGGAGAATTGATCTAACTCTTCTTGCATAGCTGCCACCCAATCATTATCTTGAAGAGCTTCATCACAGGACGTAGGCTCAATCAGAGACACTAGTCCCAGAGGAATATCTTCAGAAGTTCTGAAGGTAGATCTGGTTCTAACAGGTTCATCTTTGTTTCCCAAAATCAAATCTTCAGATACGTTGCTACGACTCTTGACTTTCCTTGGAATTTCTGGAGATTTAATTTCTTCAGAGTCTGGAGTGACAGTTGCTTCTGGAGTTTTCTCAGATTCTACCAGAGTGATCTCTAAATCTGCAAACTTTTCAACTAGCTTTGACTTTTCAGGGTCAAGCTTATCATCAAATCTAACATGAATTGATTCCTCCACAATTTTGGTTTCTGTGTTGTATACTCTGTAGCCTTTAGAGCGTTCTGAGTATCCTAACATAATACCTTTCTGTGCTTTGGAATCAAACTTGTTCAGATGTTCTTTAGTATTTAATATAAAGCAAATGCATCCAAAAGGATGAAAATATGAAATGTTGGGTTTTCTTCCCTTACACAGTTCATAGGGAGTCTTATCCAGAATAGGTCTAATAGAGATTCTATTCTGAATGTAACACGCTGTATTTACAGCTTCTGCCCAAAAGTGCTTTGCTACATTTGTTTCATTGATCATGGTTCTGGCCATTTCTTGGAGTGTCCTATTCTTCCTCTCTACAACTCCATTTTGTTGTGGAGTTCTAGGGCAGGAGAAATCATGGGATATTCCATTAGAATCAAATAGTTCTTCAAAATCTTTATTTTCAAATTCTCCACCATGATCACTTCTGACTCTAACAATTTTAGAGTCAAATTCTTTTTGCACTTTAGAACAGAAACTGGTGAATACAGAGTGAGACTCACTCTTGTGCCTTAGGAATTTTACCCATGTCCAGCGGCTGTAATCATCAACGATTACTAGTCCATACTTCTTTCCATTGACTGATGCTGTTTTCACAGGACCAAATAAGTCAATGTGAAGAAGCTCCAGAGGCTTGGAGGTAGAAACAACATTTTTCTTTTTAAAAGATGTTTTTGAAAACTTTCCTTTCTGACAAGCTTCACACAGAGCATCTGAAGAAAACTTCAGTTTAGGTAGGCCTCTGACTAACTCAAGTTTAGTTAGCTGAGAAAGTTTCCTCATGCTAATGTGGCCTAAGCGTCTATGCCATACCCATTGCTCTTCGTGAACTGACATTAAACATTTAACATTTTGATCTTTTAAATCAGAAAGATTTATTTTATAAATGTTGTTTTTCCTCTTGCCTGTGAAAAGGACAGAGCCATCGTTCTGATTAATGGCTTTACACGTTTTTTGATTAAAGATTACATCATAACCGTTATCACTTAATTGACTTATGGATAACAAGTTATGCATTAATCCTTCTACATAAAGAACATCAGATATAGAGGGAAGAGTACCATTACCAATAGTTCCGGAGCCTCTGATCCTTCCTTTCTGATCTCCTCCGAAGCCTACAAAGCCAGCGTCTTTAAGTTCCAGGCTTTGGAACATAGACTTTCTTCCCGTCATATGTCGCGAGCATCCAGAGTCCAGGTACCATGACTGGTGTCTGAACTTTGCTGCATAGGATATCTGCAACATAGATAATCTTATCTTTCGGTACCCAGAATCTCTTGGGTCCTTTTAGATTAGTTTTCCCAGAGTTTCTTACAACTTTGGGTCTTCTAGCATTCTTAAATTTTTGTTCTTGTGTGTGTGTGTAATGATATGAAAAAGGAGATTTAAGCTGGTTACTGGTAGAAGTTTTATCAGAATCAGAATCATACCCAATTCCCCTTTTATTATTCTGACTTACTCCATAAATCATGGATGCCATAATACTCCTATCTATTCCACTCTTCAGAAACTTCTGAAAGGCTTCTTCATATTTATAAATAATTTCATTTGAAGTTTGTGGTGCTTGAGACAACGCTTCTTCTAATTTTAAGCTTTTTGTTTTAGCTCCATCTCTTTCTAACGTTAAAGATTTGATTGTATCTTCATGTGCTAGAATTGTTGTCTCAAGTTCACTACATTCTTCAGATTTTGCTTTAAGAAGACCTTTAATGTTTTTAACTTTTTGTTTTAATTTCTGAAGAGAGGTAAGAGTTTCTGATAAACATGATTCTAAGTCAGATCTAGAAAGTTCAGAAAATACCTCTTCAGATTCTTCATCTGAGCTGCTGGATGTGGTAGCCATAAATGCTACGTTGGCTTGTTCATCAGAGTCAGATTCTGATGATCCTGATTCACTATCGTCCCAGGTGGCCATTAATCCCTTTTTTGTTCTGAAGGCATTTTTCTTGAAGCTTTCTTTCTTAGAGTTATCTTTCTTCAGCTTGGGGCATTCATTTCTATAATGACCTGTTTCTTTACATTCAAAACAGGTAATATCTTTATTAGGTTTACCTTTTGAAGTTGACTCTGATCTATCCCCTCTGGGTCTTGATCTTCTGAAGTTGTTGTTCCTTCTTTTCCAGAGTTGCTTAACTCTTCTGGTTAGTAAGGACAGTTCTTCTTCATCATCAGAGTCTTCAGGTTCAGAGTCGTCAGTATCTGCAGTTTCTGCCTGGAGAGCTTTGGTTCTGTCTGACTTCCGTCTTTCAGGTCTGGACTTCAGCGCCACTGACTTGTTCCTTTTCTGAGGCTCATCCTCCTCTAGTTCTATCTCATGGCTTCTGAGAGAACTAACAAGTTCTTCAAGGCTGATATTGTTCAGATCCTTTGATAACTTCAGAGCAGTAACCATTGGTCTCCATTTCTTTGGCAGACTTCTGACTATCTTCTTAACATGATCTGCAGTCGTGTATCCTTTGTCTAGCACTTTAAGACCTGCAATAAGAGTTTGGAATCTGGAAAACATAGCTTCTATAGCTTCGTCATCTTCCATCTTGAAGGCTTCATATTTCTGGATCAACGCCAGAGCCTTCGTCTCCTTGACTTGGGAGTTTCCTTCATGGGTCATCTTCAGAGAGTCAAGTATATCTTTAGCCGTCTCTCTGTTGGTGATCTTTTCGTATTCGTTGTATGATATAGCATTTAGAAGTATTGTTCTGGCCTTGTGATGATTTTTGAACTCACGTTTCTGATCTTCTGACATTTTGCTTCTGGGAACTTCAGCTCCATTTAAGGTTGGAGGTTTGTATCCATCTGTGACAATGTCCCAGAGGTCAGCATCATAACCAAGAAAGAAACTTTCGATTCTATCTTTCCAGTAATCAAACTTTTCTCCATCAAAAACAGGAGGCTTGGCATTGTAAGAATCTTTCTCATTTGAGTGGGCCATTTGTTTTTCTCGCACTGGATCTCTCTACACGGTTAAGTGTTTGATTTGAAAATCAATAACAGAGCCGGAGCTCTGATACCAATTGAAGGTGAGAAAAACAAGAAAGGGGGGGTTTGAATTGTTTGAAAAATAAGCGCTTTTGCAAAATGAAATCACACAATGATTTTATACTGGTTCGCTTATAACACAAAGCTACTCCAGTCCACCCGGCCAAGGTGATTTCGCCTTCAACAAGGACTTAATCCACTAATCTTGAAAGATTACAAACAACCCCTAAGAGAGAAGAAAATCTCTTAGTCCTCTCAAGTCTACAGACTACAAAGAGTCACTTGAGGAAATCAAATAAAAATAGATACAAGATGTGTAATCTAGAGTGCTTCTAAGAAAGCAAATATTACAAACTTAAGAACAAATTTTTCACTTGATAAGCAACAGCTTAGTGAAAATCTTTGAAGAACAAAGATGTTTTTCTTGAGCGTGATATGATTTCAGTATAGTTTTGGCTAGTGATTTCTTCGTGTATACTGAATGAGATTTCTTCTCTATTTATAGGAGTTGAAGTAGAGTTGAAGTAGCGTTGAATCTGTTGGATATTGAGATGTAGTTACGCCATTCCATTAATAGCTTCTGCAGTAGACTTTTTCACTTAGAAGTGACTACTTACCACAATTAGTATCTTTTCTCTTGGAAGAGGAGATTAACGTCTCTTTCTAATTGAGGAAATCCATTTGCAGAACTTTAACTTGGCTTAAACGTTACTTCATCATGATTAACAATTCTGAGTGGAGTCTTTGTGTATCTGGAGAAACTGGCTTCTGATGTCGCTGATAACTTCCAGAGTTTACAGAAGGCATTTGTTCAGAGTCAGAGCTTCTAGACTTTACTTCATGTTCAGATGCTTCTGATACTTTGTAGTTTTGTCCATAGTTAGAGCTTCTTGAAACGAGATTCCACTTTAGATGCTTCTGATACTTGAGATTTTGCATCTGATCTTGTATTGCATCTGATGACATCATCAGATTTATTTCTTCTTTCTTTAGAACCCTGCACACTTAGAAACTTTTCGTTAGGGTGCCATTTTTGGTTTCATCCTTTGTTATCATCAAAATCATGGAATCTGTTGTAGAACAATTTTTGTTCTTACACATTTAACATCAACAGTCCCCCTCCTACTATAGTCAAGAAGCACAAACATCACAAAACCAAACACATGCAATAATCATATGGCTACCAAACTCCACAACAATCCTTTCAACATTTCATCGACGCATCATTCACACCAATGTCGCCCTTCAATCGTCTTGGTCTCCCTCCTATAACTCAAACAGAGCCCAACTGCTCTGGCATGGGTCATGAACTCACCCACGGCAGTAGCGCTTCATTGCATACACAGGACTACGCAAATTTGTCTGAATATCTTAGGCAATCTCCTGCAGGTGGTGGTGATGTTCCTGGGTTCTCAAATACTCAAACACCTGGGGTGAATCATCATCGTGGGTTAGGGTCACGAGTTCGGGTAGCTATGGGATGTGGTACCGGAGGTCGGTTAGGTCATGACAGTCAACGACATTAGTCTTTTTGGTTATCGTATGTAAACGCATATCAATATTAATATCAATTGGTCCGATTTCTATTTTTTATCTAAAATATACATTGTTTTTCAAAAAAAATTACACAACACACATAGGTGTCAGACCAATTGGCGTCTCCTTTAAAACCTAACACACAAACGCCAATTAGATTGACAACACTAGATGCATAAGTCAATCCAATTGACACCACTTCTTTAACTTAGAGAGCATACACCAATTCATCTAGCATCATCTCTTCAAAATGGGGTAGTCTGGAGAATAATCTGAAAAGTGAGTTATTTTAATAATTTTTTTGAAAAAATAAATTATTTAAATAAAAAAATTTCATTGTGTATTATTGACTAGTTTTTATTAATAATTTTTTTTCACTTAACAATAGCAGCGAAAAGAGATAATACTTTTTTTATATCTTTTATTTATTACTCTGATTAATTATTTATCTATTAATTATGCTATCTTATCTCACACATTAATTAAATACATTGTGTCTGACCTATTTTCAAAGTATCTCCTAATCTTTATAAAATAATTTTTAAAAATTGAAATAGTTAAATAATAACATACGAGGGAGCTCAAATATATTCCTTAGTTATCTGAATATTCCTGAGCAAAATCACACTTGACATAATCCATTATATCCATATAAAAGAATAGAGTTAGACAATAACAAGATTTAGTTTTATTCAACATGAGGTTTATTTGTTTATGTGTTGTCTTCTATATTTTCCCCCTTTAGTGCCCACAAAACAACATCTATATATAGTACCAAAGTACTTATTAATTAAGAAACTTTTCAATATTGACAACCATTAACTTATTGTCATATTAATGATCCATGATGACATTGTGCACAAGGAATTGTCTTTTAACTATAAGGAGTTTATATTGTTTGGTTATTAGTTCAAATTAGGAAATGAGATTAAAAGCTACAAAAAAAATGTACCTATATAAATTTGTTGATGAAATAAATACCTAAACATGTGCTCACATGTTTATTTGGTAACATTTGTAGTGATGTTATGTTACTTGAATAATTTCAAAGTCACTCACTCATGACTCAAACTAAAGATGAACTTGCTATGTAAATTAAGTGCTGGAATCCTTTTAGTTTTTATTCTAACATTGTATATATAAGAATTTTTTTTAAGATAAAAATATTTGAAAAAATACTTGTTTTTTTGGTAGTAAAATTTTTAGTTTGAATCAATTAGATATTCAATTAGATAAGAGAACTATATGGTGTAAAGCCTAATTAAATTAATATTTTAGTCACGTTAAAAAAATTGATAGGTTTGAAACTAGTATTTGTCAAAGGTTATTTGACAGTTATAGTTTAGTCGGATAATAAAATTATAGGAGAAAATCTAAATGACAAAGATATTCATGTGAACAGTAGTAAAAGTTTGTTGAATATATTCGAAACATGATATCTTGTCCATTTTTCTCGCATATTCAAATAAATTAATTTGTGTGTGGATTTTACGATTAAGCTAAATTTAAATCATAATTCACATGCTATCATTTATGATAATTGTCCGGAAAGAGTTAATTTTTTAAATTAATAGTGACACTCTTTTTCAGTGTAGTTTTTTCTTAGAAAAATAAGTTGACAGAATGTGATTTTGTAAATAAATAAATAGCAAAAATAATCGAAAATAATTGTTTCCTAGAAGGAAGCAAATGAAAAAGTCAAAAGTAAAATGGAAGAGATCTTTTTCTAAGAGAGAAATATGTTAGGCCACCATATAATATAAAATTTCAATGTTAATATCCAATATAAAATGACAAAGTATGGCACTAGCATTTACTACTATACCTTTACTAATTGCTTTCTTAAAAGGATTATAATCCCTAGAAACCTTTCTTAATCTCATATTAGGTAAATGTAAACCCTGTCATCATAATCTAAGATTTTTTGTACAATTAGTTATAATATTTAAGTATAAACTATTTGTGTTTAATTTTAGTGAAAATATTTTAGTTTGCCGAAAAGAGATTGTCCACAAAAATCTTAAACCACGTAAATGTAAGATCCAACTAATATACTATGATCAAACATTAACACAAGAGTAAATGCCATTAATTGCATTAGATAAGCCGTTTCATTTGAAATAGTAATGATCACATAGGATTCTTATAAGTATTTAATAATGAAGGATTTGAATTTGGCTTAATATGGTGTGTGTGGTGGGACCTATTATATGGTTGGAATATATTTGTCACAATCAATCAAATTTCTTAGTATTCATTAAAAACAGATTTTCTTTTACATGTGTAAGGAAACTTTTACCTACTTAATGAAACATTTTTTAGGAGAACAACTATTCACTTCAAACTTGAAACCTAGGAGCTACATGATGTTGAAAGAAAGACAATAAATTGTAATGATTTTTTTTAATATGGAGAAGTAGAAAATTATATTGGAATTTATATTTCAATACATCAAATATCATCCATGAAACTTTCAAGAAATTGCAATTAACACTGCCTTTTACTTTTTCTTTTATTTACTTATTGTAGTATATTATATTGATTTACTTTGCATTGATAATTTTAAATTCAAAAACTTGATCTAATTTTTTGAAAATATATGCACATATTTTAAAAGATGAATTGAGACATAGAAAGCTTAACATAACATAACATCAAATTATCAAAATTAATTTAAAGATTCACATATATTCTCTTAATGCCATAGACTCTTCGAAAATATCACATTTTGAATTTGATCATCTCTTAAAAAAAAGAAATTTTTTATAACCATCATTTTTACAAATTTATAACTAATTTATAATTTTTTATATGCTAATTTAAATAGGTTATAATTTTTCTATGCTAATTCAAGTAGTTTATTATTTGTTTTCACATTTTGAGTCCAACCTTGCCTAAAGATTAAGTAATCCAACTCGAGTCGTATATGTCAAGCATCAATTCGATTAAGTCATAATAAGCTTCAAGTCTGATGTAGGCATGAAGGTTTAGGCGAGCTGAAAGAACTATGTCGTCCGACAGATGATTCATGACTGCAAAGCCAATACTTCATATATAAATCATGGTAGAACAAGTCAATCTATATATTAGGTTGTCATCGACTTTTCCTATGATTAAGAAAGATCAATTTTACTCATTCTGGATAAAAAACCCTAATATCAGGATCATTGTACTTTTGCATGTGCATATAATTTTTTTAATCCAATAATATATTTTTGACTTAAATTTAATTCTAAACTCATTCTTACAAATATATCAAAAAATAAATCAATTTATCTTCCCCTCACTTTTATCAAATATCTTTATTACAAAATCAAATCACTTAAAAATCAATTTAAACTATTGCCCAAACACAACCCTAATGCATTTCTCTTCATTTTAATAGTAGAATATCCATATAAAAAATTTAGTGTACATAATTTATATTGATAATGAAAAATTAACAAAAACATTTTCTTAAACATTAAACGACTACAACATGCACCCATTTCACACAGTATTTATGAATCAGAAAAAAACCATTGAAGAGTATGTAACAAAAGTACAAACACAAGTAGAGCTTTCATCAAAACTTGATAACTTTTTTAGCCAACTCTATCTACCAACAATTTCTTAGCCTTTTACCTTGTCACATAAACCAAAATAGAGCATTGAAATATAAACACTACCTTCTCAAATTAAATCTTTTTTTACCTTTAGAGCATGTACCAAATTAGGTATAGAGAAGAAACATAAAAATAACTTAGCTCAAAAAATGGAAACAAAAATAACTAAACATTCATCAAAATATTAAGAATTGCACCAAGAGAACAATACTATAATGTTACACAAAAATACTCACTCATAGAAATCAGCACACAATTCCAAAACATCACCTTCACTATGACCTATAACCTCAATCACACTCCATGCATAATTATTAAATTAAAAAATCATAAAATAAGACATCTCTTTAATATAAAAATAAATAAATAAAACACAACTAAACTACATAATCTAATAAAAAAGCACTTAAACTTTCTAACATATGTAAATATTGAAATTGAAAATTTTCATTTATACATAGGTTCTTCAAAGAGAAATATAACAATATCAATCTAATAACCTCATCATGATGAACCCTAATTTTCAAAGTTTGTTAGTGGAATAAAAACCTCAAACAAATCAAAGACTCTTCTCAACACGAAGCTTGAACACTGTTTCCAAATCAGGAGGTGTAAAAAACTCTCTAACAACACCACCGACAACAACATTGTTACATCTTGAAATTCTCTGTTTCCTCGGTGCCGGTGGACACGACAAGTTCATCGGAATCCTCGCTTCCTTTGCTGTCGGTGTTGTTGAATCTTCTTCATCTTCAAACGCAACATCTTTATTAGAACTCACCTTTGTGTTTATGGGTTTCAGTGACCGGAGAGAAATTCCAGCGATTACCCATTTTTTCGATTCGGATTCTAAAGTATTCTCAATTTGTTGTTTCTTTGAAAACCCCATTTTTTATCAGTGATAAAAAATTAACCTTTTTCTTGTGGGTATAAGGGATTCAAAGATAATCAAATTGGGGTTTGAGAAAATTGTGAAAAGATTGTGTTTTTAGTGAGAGAAACTCAAAGGGTTGTTGAAAAGATTGATTTTTGGATGAGAATCAGAATGAGAAAAAAAATGATGCTAGAAGAACAAGAAGAAGGAATAAGAGAAAAGGGTTGTCTTAGGTTGTTGTTTTTAGAGAGAGAAATAGAGATGAAAAGTTTGAAGATGGAAAGGAATGGAAGGAAAGAGGAAGAGAAATAAAAAGAGAGAGGAAAATTTCGTGGGAAAATTGTGGAAAGTGAGAGAAAATTAAAAGGGGAGAAAGAAAAGAGGGAAGGTGCCCGAGATTTTACGGGCAGGGGAAGAGAAAATTGGGCGCGAAAATTTCGTTGAATTTTAGCAACGGCTCTAAATCCCGCTCATTGGTTTTGATATGTGGATTGACGAGTTTACCCTTTGTTATATTTTGATTATTTTATTAAATAAATGATTATAATAATTTTCTGGGGAGTGATGTTTGGGCACGTGGTTGGCGCGTGAGAGGGTGCGACGTCGTTTTTGTATACCTTCTTGATTACTAGTGTATGATTAGTAGTATAATGTTTAGTTGGGTGCATATATTTTAACATATTATGTTATAATATACTCCATTCATCTCATAATAAATATATTATTTGAACTATTTATAATTTTTTTTAAAAATATTAAATGTATTCTAATGATAAAGTTAATATTATTTATTAAAATATTTGTATTTATTAGTTAATAAAATAATTAAAAATAGTGTAAATTAATAAATATAAATATAATAGTAAAAAAATAATAAATATTATATTGGTATTCTAAAAAAAAATATTTAAAAACATAAAAAAAAAGTATAAATAAGACATTTTTATAAAACGGATGGATAGAGTAACTAAAATAAATCAATATTATTATTGCTTGTTATTTGTAATTAAATAAAATATATATTTAAATTTTGATTGGAAGAGTAAATATGATTTAAGTTGTTTTTTAATATATATAACTTATTTACAGTTTATTGAACAAATTTTCAACAACATATATGTTATATGTTAGTTTATATAAATTAAGTTAATAATAAATAATAAAATAATGTTATATATTCTTTTTTCTCTTTTTTTTTTCACTGTTAGTGTATGTTCCTTTTTATCATTTTTTTTTTGCTTTAATTTGTAAATAATAATGAGAATAAGAACGGAAGGTAAAAATTCACCCCAAAATCTTCTATTATTCCTTATACTGCAACGGAAAAATTCAAGATAAAGTATCCCATGTAACAAAGACATATGATGTTTGCACTATGATAGACAAGAATGAAAATGTAGTTGATGCAGTTAATGATTTACAATTGAAAATATTCAAAACTGAAATAAATGAGGTAAGAACTGCTCATATTATGTATTTTGATATTTTTGAATAGGTTCAACCATCAATATTAATTGATTTACGATTTTAATTCATTAGTATATTGTAAGTGTAAAGATATATAAATTGTAAAATGATCTAAAAAACCGAATACAGCAAAAAAAAACTAAAAAATTATTGATAGTGTTTGAATGTCATTTTGTAAATATTAATTAGTTTGAATTGTATTTTAAATTTATTTTTTAAAACCGATTTAAATTGAACCGAACCATATATATATATATATATATATATATATATATATATATATATATATATATATATATATATATATATTTTATTATTATGATATGTTGTGTTGATTTATCTTTAGATGATATTTATTTTTTAAAATAGTATTTATTAGTTTGATTTAATCTATTTATTTTTATTATTTCATTTATTTCAATCATAAGCGATTATTATCATTTTATAATATTAAATTTTAATATAAGATATATTATAGTATATTATGTCAAACTTATTATTTACTAGTACTTTTATAATATTAATAAATATTATTGTAATTTGGATATTAAAGAAACTTATTTAAATCAAACCGCATAAAATTAGATCGGATTGAATTGGACTTTTTAAGTAATCATCCAAAATCAAATTGAACCGCGAGTAAATCTATCTTTGAATCGGATGATATTTTGTTTAAAAAACGATCCAAACCGCACCGCGAATACCTTTAATAATTACTTTAAAATCACATTATTATTATTAAGTTCTCTTATGAATAAGGAACACTTTGAAGCTGACTCTTATAATATTTGATATAAAGTATGGTTTGTTCAACATTTCGAGTAACTTTTTACATTGAGGCGAGTCATCTTGTCTATCTCGATTACATTAATAAGACTCCTATAAATACTAAGAACCATAATCTTATCGTCAATTGATACATGTTGAAGAAGTTCAAATTCTCAGGTCACACATTGTCGCTTGTAACACTCTCTTAATGTCATGTAAGTATCAAGTCACTGAGTAGACCCTTTTAAAGGGAAATTGCAATAAACGCAATAGATAAAATACGAAAGGCATCAAACACGTCTCTTTTATGAGATAAGAAAATTGTACGTGTATAGAGAAAGCAGTCATCCACAACTACAGTGGCATGATAATTTCCTTCAAAATTCATGGTTCTAGAAAAACCCATATGCAACGGTTGTAAAACCCTATTTATATGAACAGTGTTTTTTATATTTAAAGGAGGATTTACTTGTTCATTCTTTTGGCATACATCACATAATCTATGTTTTTTAAAATGTATGTTTGACAAACTGATTACTAAATTCTTGCAGACCAACTTGTTTAGATTATCCATATGGATATGAATTACTCTCTTATTCCATAGACGAGATTCATCATTATTGTTCAAAAGACATACATCATATGAAGGATTTTGTTAAGGTTTACAATGTAAATATCCCCACTTCTAGAACTGATAAAAAAAGAGTTTGAATTGCCTTAGATTTTATAACTCTGCATCCAGAAGAATCAAACATTATATTATTATCTTTGCCGCATAATTGGTTAATACTTAGTAGATTATGCTTTAAACTATAAACTACACAAACTTTCCCAATTGTTGGATTGAGGAACTTACCAATAGTATTTGTACCAGTAGTATTTCGACCTCCTTTTGGAAAGATCCTTGGCTTGGTAGTACTTCCCTTATGGTTAAATTTCCTAGACATTCCCATATCCGAAATTAAAGGTGGGTCTGCGTCGGAGGTTGGTAGGTTAAATCAGGGATCTTTAATTTGGGATCTTATATGGAAAGGTTCTTTTTGTATGCATGATGAACCTCTTCTTGATGAGTTTCTCTCTTTACTCCAGGAGGTCGTCTCTCTATGGAGCTTGATTTGTAGAGGTGAAGTCATGCTAGAAATGACTCCTTCTCTGTGGCCTCTGCTTACTAAGCCCTTGTTAAGAGCAGTTTTACACCTATTGAAAGTGTCCAGTTTGCACTCTCAAATTTTTCTAGTTTTTTGGATAGTTAGGCCCCTTATAAAGTGCAAGCTTCTCTTGGAAACTTCTACGAGATAGATTTTCTTCTGAAGAAAAATTATTTAAACAAAATTTTGTTACTGATCATGGCGGGACTATATGTACTTTTTGTGGGGATCATGTAGAGTTAGTATCTCATTTGTTTGTGACATGTAGTTTGGTTGCTAGTGTCTCGTATAAGATTTTTGGGTAAATAAAAATTATCTAATGTGTCTGGATGTCATTTTGTAAAAATTAATTAGTTCGGATTGGATTTCAGATTTATTTTTCAAAAATGATTCAAATCGAACTGAATCACATGTATATATTTATATTTATTTATTTTTTATTACTATGATATGTTGTGTTTGATTTATCATTAGATGATTCTTATTTTTTAAAATAGTATTATTAGTTTAATTTAATCTATTTATTTTTATTATTTAATTTATTTCAATCATAAATCATTATCATTTTATAATATTAATTTTTAATATAGTATATGTTATATATTATATCAAAATTATTATTTATTAGTACTTTTATAATATTAATAAAAAGTAAATTTGTAATTTGGATATCCAAAAAACTAATCTAAATCAAACCGTGTAACATTAGGTCGGATCGAATTGGACTTTTTAAAGCAATCATCCAAAATCGAACTGAATCGCGAGTAAATCTATCTTTAGATCGAATGATATTTTGTTTAAAAAATGATCTGAACCGCATCGCGAACACCTTTAATAATTACTTTAAAATCACATTATTATTAAGTTCTCTTATGAATGAGGAACACTTTGAAGCTAACTCTTATAATATTTGATATAAAGTATGGTTCGTTCAACATTTCAATTAACTTTTTAAATACTAAGAACCGTGATCTTATGGTCAATTGGTACATTCCGAAGAAGTTTAAATTCTCATGTCGCACATTGTCGCTTGTAACACTCTTTTAATGTCATGTAAGTTTCAAGTCACTGAGTATACCCTTTTGAAGGGAAATTGCAATAAACGCAATAGATAAATTACGAAAGGCATCAAACACGTCTCTTTTATGAGATAAGAAAATTGTTCGTGTATAGAGAGAGTAGTCATCCACAACTACAAGGGCACAATAATTTCCTTCAAAACTCATCGTTCTAGAAAGACCCATATGCAACAGTTGTAAAAGCCTATTTATATAAACAGTGTTTTTTATGTTTAAAGAAGGATTTACTTGTTCATTCTTTTGGCATACATCACATAATCTATGTTTTTTTAAATGTAAGTTTGGAAAATTGATTACTAAATTCTTGCAGGCCAACTTGTTTAGATTATCCATGTGGATATTAGTTACTCTTCTATGCCATAGGTGAGATTCATCCTTATTGTTCAAAAGACATACATCATATGAATGATTTTGTTAAGGTTTACAATGTAAATATCCCCACCTCTAGAACTAATAAAAAAATAGTTTGATTTAGCTTAGATTTAATAACTCTTTATAACTCGTCATCCAGAAAAATCAAACGTTATATTATTACCTTTGCCGCATAATTGGTTAATACTTTGCATATTATGCTTTAAACTATAAACTACACAAACTTCTTCAATTGGTGGATTCAGGAACTTACCAATAGTATTTGTACCAGTAGTATTTTGACATCCTTTCAGAAAGATCCTTGGCTTGGTATTACTCCCCTTATGGTTAAATTTCCTAGACATTCCCCATATCCGAAATTCAAGGTGGGTTTGTGTCGGAGGTTGGTAGGTTAGATCAGGGATCTTTAATTTTGGATCATATATGGAAAAGTTCTTTTCTTGTGCATGATGATCCTCTTGTTGATGATTTTCTCTCTTCACTTCAGGAGGTTGTCTCTCTACGAAGCTTGATTCGTGGAGGTGAAGCCATGCTAGAGATGGCTCCCTCTTTGTGGCCTCTGCTTACTAAGCCCTTGTTGAGAGTAGTTTTACACCTATTAAGAGTGTCCAGTTTGCGCTCTCAAACCTTTCCATTTTTTGGGATACTTGGGGCCCCTATAAGGTGCAAGGTTCTCTTAGAAAATTCTACGAGATAGATTTCCTTCTAAAGAAAAATTATTTAAACTAAATTTTATTATTGATCATGGACGGGACTATATGTACTTTTTGTGGGGATAATGTAGAGTCAGTATCTTATTTGTTTGTGACATGTAGTTTGGTTACTAGTGTCTGGAATAGGATTATTGTGTGGTTAGGTGTTCATTTGGCTCTGCCTAGGGATCTTTGTCTTGTCTTTGAGTTTTTTCTCTCATTGCATCCTAGGGCTAAGTTAAGGGGTAGGTTTATTCTGATTTGGCAGGTTGTGGTGTGGACTATTTGGTTGGCTCATAATGATAAGTTTTTCATCAATTTATCCTCTAATGCGAAAGAGTTTAAGGATAAATGTTATTTTTTCTTGGAGCTGACTCCATCATAAGTAGGGGTGTTCGCGGTGCGGTTTGGGCGATTTTTGCGATAAAAATCACCCGAACCGCAAGAAAAAAAAGCATGCGGTTCGGTTTGGTTTGGTTGACTTTTAGAAATAAAACCAAACCAAACCAAACCAAATCAATGCGGTTTGGGTTGGTTCGGTTGGTTCGGTTTTTTATAATATTTTTATTGAGCCATATATAATCCTATAAATAACGACATAAGTTTGTGTTTAGTCATTCATATATTACTAAATAATATCAAAATTCCTCATATTTAGACAAAAATGTTTCATTGAATATACAAAAAAACAGATTAGACAAAAGTGGAATAAAAGACAAATATAAATAGTAGCATAAAATAATATCAAAGACATTATAATAAAACATAAAAAAAAACATATGAGATGAGAGGTTAGAGAAGATGAAAAAAAGAACATAAGAGATGCGAGATTGAGAAGAAAATTGCAATAAAAACGTAATTGGAAGAGAAAATAGTAACATAAAAAATTAAAAAAAAGAACATAATAGAGGACTTATTATAGTAGAATAGGCGAGACCTACATGGAAAAGAAGATGAGAAGAATGTGTGATACTACTATGAGAGATTTAAGAAGGTTGAAATTGAAACCCTAAGTGTGATTAAGAAAAAATCGTTTGTAATTGTAAGGTTAAGGCATACTAGGTTTGAGGTTTGGGTTGGATGTGGGATAAGTGAACTTTGGGTTGTAACATTATGCGGTTTGGTTTGGTTTAGTTCGGTTTGCAAAATACAAACCGCAAACCAAACCAAACCGTGCGGTTTTATTAAAAAATGACCCAAACGAATCCGAACCAAATGCGGTTTTTTGCGGTTTCGGTTTGGTTTGGTTTGGTTTGCGGTTTTCTATTGGGTTGGTTTGGTTTTGAACACCCCTAATCATAAGTCTCAAGTGAACTCTTTATCCTTTAATGACTGGCTTCAGAATGTTGTCATGTGTCTGATCCAATAGCGGATTGAGATTCTTGGCTTGGCTCCCTGGTTTTATGTTATTGGTGTTGCTTCCTTTGGCTCTGGTTCTATTTTTGGTGGATCCGTGGTTTGATATCTAGCTTGGTGTTGTTGGGGCGATGTGTTGTTGTGTAGTTGGTGTGATTTTTCTCTACTATTTTTTTTTTTTGCTGGATGGTTGTGGTTTTTTCTGGTGTATTTTTCTTTGTTTTGGAGGTGCTAGAGTCAAGAACAAACTTAGGGTTTGTGGGATTTGATTTCTCATCTCTTTCATTGATACTTTTGCAAAGTAAGATTTATTATATTAATATCTCAATTTGAATTCGAATTGAGGGCGGCAGATGTACCTATAGCGAGGCCGTTTGGGGATCTGCCTAAACAAATCATTGCATACTCTCTCTCTCTCTCTCCCTATATATATATATATATATATATATAATATATATATATATATATTATATATATATATATTATATATATATATATATATATATATATATATATATATATATATATATATATATATATATATATATATATATATATATATATATATATATTTTCAACTCGCAAATTGTTGATTGATTTGATCACTCGATCAACATAGTTTGGATCATGATTTTGATTACATTTTGAATATTGTATTTGTTGTATTGATCATTAATCATTTGGTTGTGATTGGATTTCTTAGAACAACAAACACCATATAAAATTTCAAACTTTGTTTTTGCACACCAAGTGTTCGACAAATTGATTGACTTAGTTTTTTGTGTGTGAATATCATTGGAGATGGATTTTTACTATTAAAGAGTGTTCAATTAGTTATGCTTAATAGTTGTTGATCGACTTGTGAATTATTGTCATTCTATTGGTACTATTCCGCATATTCGGTCTTTTTAAAGAAGGTTCGGTTAGACAATTTTGAATCTGAAAAATATTTGAAACTTGCTTCCGGAGCAAAAAATTATCTAGGCCTATCGTCTAACACCTTAGTGGATGATTATTTCCCCATTGATATAGAATAAATTATGTGTGGTATCTTAATGACGGTCTGATTATATCTGAATCGTATAGTGCTAAAAGAATGCATATTTACCTTTTGTTTTTTGATGCTTTGATATATATTTTTGTGATAAGTGTCCTGAATATATATATATATATATATATATATATATATATATATATATATATATATATATATATATATATATATATATATATATATATATGAGTTTTGATTTCTCTTTGTTTAATGGGTAATAAATATTTATTTTGAGTTATGTGTGCATATATGTTTTTCTTTCATCTTGATTTTAATGTTTATCCTCTGATTTTGAGAAAACTTTGTAATGTTTAATTTGTACACTTTGGCAAAGAATAGTATACTCATATTTTTTTGATTATAAATTTCTTGCTTAGTTTTATTTTTTATGGTTGTGGGTTATGGAAGTTAACCATTTTCAACCAACATTTTAGGTATCAATGAATTTGAAGATGTGAAGTGAAAATGATGTGATGTTTCACGTGATCGTGGGGAGAAATATGAGTTTTTACCAAACTCATTTTTTTTACTTTAAATCATATATCTTTTAAAAATGTAATTCTAATTTAAAATTAAAAAAAATAGTAGCATTTTTTTGTAAATATAACTGTTTAAAGTAATGCTTTAGAATAAAATTTGGGGTGTTACAGGAATGTTCTAGGACCTCCTAAACAAGGACGGACCTGCCCTATGAAAGTACCTAATCTGAACAAATGATTGAAGAATGATTATTAGATGATATAACGCATTATACTTTGATATTTTTCTATTTGAATGATGGTTGTTCGTCAGAAGATTCTAGGATTCTAGAAACCCAATAAAAGCTCTTATATAAGGGACCACATACGCCAAATCTAGGTACACATACATTTCTAATTTAAATATATCTCATATCTAATAGTCACTGACTCAGTATCGGTCCAATCATATTAGAGACCCCGTTCTAATTTCAAAAATGAGTCCAAATTTAAAAAAAAATATTATTATTATTAATTAAAAATAAATTTAATTATAATTATTTTGAGTTTTGATCAATCTTGATTTTTGTATGTATTGAATTTTTATCATAACATTTCTTTCGATTATTGAGTTTTCTTAATAACATTTATTTATTTTTATTAATATTTATGAAAAAAATTTAAAAGTTTAAAAATTTGGGGCCTTCTAAAATTTAAGACACTGTGGTGCAGCACATGCTGCACTTGCACGGGGCCGGGCCTGCACTGACTTAAACGTTAGAGTATTTGCAGCTACTACTCTCTTGTCGATTAGAGTGATGAATCACGAAGGATCATTATTCCTTAAATTGTTTGGACTCGACTAAATTCACGATAAGTGAATAATTACTTTTTAGAAGGATCAAATACGATATTAGAAACCAGTTGCAATGATGTTTAAAGAGATTGAAAGTAGTGATATGAACAACTATTATACTCATAGCGGTTAATATAAGTGGTTACGGTGGTGCAACGTATGTGATTGAAAGAATGTGATGAGAAATTCTAGAGAATCTGAAGATGGTTCCAAATGTGATTGAAAGAATGTGATGAGAAATTCTAGAGAATTTGAAGATGGTTCCAACAGATGAATCACTATTATGTACATGAATCAATAATGGATGGTAGTTTAAAAATAATTATTGTATAAGAGTTTCTGTTAAGATGGTAAAAATCTCTAGAGATTAGAGAGAGGGTACATGCAAATTAAACATTCTAACACTTAAGTCCGTATTTGAGAGAGATGAAACCATACAAGTGTGAATGAGAGTAATAGGCTGGCGTAATTCATATTTAAACTTATATAAAGGAGACAATTAGAACCACTAGCGGATGCCTCGACGTGAATTACGAACTACCTTTGAGTGCAAATTGATGTTGGAGGTCACGATGAGAGTCGTACTCTTATGTAATGGTCCAAATGTCCATCCTCTTATGGACGATTTGGTTGGACAAGGCGACATTGGACGATTCTTAGGGTATTTGATCCCAAAAATATGTTTCGAGCTAATGAGATGTTTTAGAATCAAATAAAAATTATAATATAAATAAAAATAACTTTCACCTTAAAAAGTATAATAAATATAAGCTTAAATTCAATAAAAAAAAACAATAGTACCACTAAGGACATGATATATACTATTGATTATAGAATGTTGTTAATCATGTGTTTCCATATTCAATTAAAAAAACATTGGAATAAGCCATTTTACTAGTTGATGTTTCAACAAAATATGTGGTCCATAAATTGGAATATTCATGAAGAGGTGCAAATACAAAGCCATATATAACTAGGCATAGAGAGAGGGAGTAAAAGATGAAACTGAAACTAAAGTGGCAGAAAGAACTAACATAAATAGTGCCAAAAACAATGAAGGAGGAGATGAATGCGGAAAATTAAGCTCCTTGATTGCTCGCTAATTAAATGACGTGATTAATGGATTTTAATTAAGGTACCCCATGTTAAAGTTGTACACAAGAAATTCAATCTCATACTAATATTTATTTTCATTTCAATACAAATGAAGAAACCCATTTTAGGTATTGTTTGATTCACATCACACTTCTAGTTGGGTGAAAATTTGGGAGAGAGAAATTATGTTCACTCTCACATGCAAGTGTTGGTATGGATTAAAATTAACTCTTCAAGATAATGAAGTATAAGTAAAAATTGATTAAAATATTTATATATTTATTTGTATTTTAAGTAGTTTAAGTTAAGAATTTGAAGAGTTAAAAGACTCTCAAACCCTAATGATGAAGAAAAAAATACCAGATATAATCATTAATTCTTAGAGTTTAATTGTCACGAATAATTGATATAAAAAAATTATAATATTAGCGGTTAGCAATCACAATTTTGTATAAGCATAAGTTTATGAATATAAAATGGTATATCAATATTTAGTATATAAATATGCAAATTAGTGATTATCTTAAGAGCTTTGAATTTGAGTACCCATTCAAAAGTACTTTTGGGCCAAGTTGATTTAGGCTTGGCAATATTAAAATCCAAAGAATACTAGTAACAACATTTATCTGCACCCCACCTATATACCCCATTCCCACATCTTAAATAGATAGATCATTATACTCTGTCCGACTCAAATCACATATTCAGACATGATTCAAATTATAAATAATAAAATTTTCACTTTATTACCTTTGATTCAACTTATTATTTCTTTGTTTCAAATCACAAACTCGTGATTTGACTCAAATCACATTGTTATTTTCTCACTTTTTTGTAATTTATCTCTAGCACCTATTTAAACCTTTTGTTTTGTCTCTTTTCGAATGATGTGATTTTGATGATCACAAGTGATATCACGTGTAATCATGAAACATCACTTGATATCAAGAAAAGAGAAACTCCTTAATAAGTTGTTGAATCTTTTTATTTAAGAACCCAAAATTTTCATCAAAAATCCAATGTTTCTTTGTCAAGAAACTTGAGAGAAATCATAAAAACATTTCTTCATTCACAAATAAATTATCTTCATGATTCAACCTTGTGAAAAACTTTCTACAATATTGAGAGCGCGAGAAGTTTATAGTTATTTCGTGTGATATCCTTTAGATATCATTCATCATCTTCAAACTTATATCAAGAATGCATTGTTATGGTGCTCAACTGTAAATGTAAGATTCTCAATGTCTGTTAATGAGGATCAATGGGTATGGCATAGACGTTTGGGTCATGTTAGTATGAGAAGGATTTCTCAACTAAATAAGCTTGGATTAGTCAGAGGCTTACCCAACCTGAAGTTTGCTTCATATGCTCTTTGTGAAGCATATCAAAAAGGTAGGTTTTCCAAAACTTCTTTCAAAGCAAAAACTGTTGTTTCTACCTCTAGACTGTTAGAGCTTCTTCATATTGATTTGTTTGGGCCAGTGAAAACTGCCTCTATCAGAGGTAAGAAGTATGGATTGATCATCGTTGATGACTATAGTCGGTGGACATGGGTAAAGTTCTTGAAACACAAGGATGAGTCACACTTTATATTCTCTACATTCTGCTCACAAGTGCAAACAGAGATGGAATGCAAAATAGTCAAAGTCATAAGCGATCATGGTGGTGAATTTGAAAATAAGAATTTTGAAAATATTTTTGATACAAATGGAATTTCCCATGATTTCTCCTGTCCTAGAACTCCACGACAAAATGGGGTTATAGAAAGGGAAAATATGACTTTGCAAGAAATGGCTCGCACCATGATCTAGGAAACTGATATGACTAAGCATTTTTAGACAGAAACAGTTAACACAACATGTTATATTCAAAACAGGATTTCTATTAGACCTATTTTAGGTAAGACTCCTTATGAATTTTGGAAGAACAGAAAACCCAACATTTCTTATTTCCATCCTTGTAGTTGTGATTGCTTTATGTTGAACACTAAAGAGAATCTTGACAAGTTTGATTCTAAGGCACAAAAGTGATTTTTTTAGGATGTTTTGAACGCTCAAAAGGCTACATAATCTTTAACACTGAGACACAAATTGTTGAGGAATCAATTCATGTTAGATTCAGTGATAAGTTTGACCCTGAAAAGTCAAAGCTAGTTGAGAAATTTGCAGATATGAAGATCAATTTTTCAGAATCCAAGGATAAAGATTATGGAGATAAAGACTCAGAAGGCAAAGTTAAGGATGCTGAAGCAAAAGACTCAAAATCGACTCGACTGGAAGTTGTCTTTGGTCCTACTCATCGGAATAAGAGTAGGACAAGAACTTCTCATTCTGAAGAATTAATTCTGGGAGATAAAGATGCATCAGTTAGAACTCGATCTTCATTCAAACCTTCTGAAGAAACTCTTATTGGTTTGGTATCTTTGATAGAGCCCACATCTATTGATGAAGCCCTTGTGGATAATGAATGGATTTTGGCTATGCAAGAGGAACTGAATCAATTCACCATAAACGATGTTTGGGATCTTATTCAGAAACCAAAGGGTTTTCATGTCATTGGAACCAGATGGGTGTTCAGAAACAAGCTTAATAAGAAAGGAGAAGTTGTAAAAAACAAGGCTTAATTGGTAGCACAAGGCTATAGTCATTAAGAAGATATAAAGTATACATAAACCTTTGCACCAATTTCCATATTAGAGTTTATTTGTCTTTTAGTTTTATTTGCAGTAAATCATAACATCATTATGTATCAGATGAATGTTAAGAGTGCATTCTTGAATGGGTACATTTCTAAAGAAGTGTATGTGCACCAACCCCCTGGTTTTGAAAGTTCTCAAAACCCAAATTTTGTTTTCAAACTAAAGAAGTCTTTATATAGTCTGAAACAAGCTCCCGGAGCTTGGTATGAAATACTAAGTAACTTCCTTTTGGAAAATGATTTTACAAGAGGGAAAATGGACACAACACTCTTTTGCAAAACCTTTAAGAATGATATTCTGGTTGTGCAAATTTATGTTGGTGATATTATATTTGGTTCTGCTAATGCTTTATTATGCAAAAAGTTTGCTAAGTTAATGCAGGTAGAATTTGAGATGAGTATGATGGGAGAACTTAGGTTCTTTATGAGAATTCAGATTGATCAACATTCAGAAGGAACATACATCCACCAAAGCAAGTATACAAGAGAACTTCTGAAGAAGTTCAACTTGTCAGAATGCAAGCCAATAAAAACTCCAATGCATCCTACATGAATTCTGGAGAAGGAAGAGGTAAGTAGTAAGGTAAATCACAAGCTATTCAGAGGTATGATATGATTTCTCTTTTATCTAAGGGCTTCTAAACCTGATATTTTAATCAGTGTTTGTTTGTGTGCTCGCTTCCAATCATACCCTAGGGAGAATCACTTAACTATTGTTAAGAGAATCTTTAGGTATCTAAAAGGTACTACTAATCTTGGTTTATTTTATAGAAAATCAAGTGAATACATGTTAGTAGGTTATTGTGATGTTGACTATGTTGGAGATAGAATATAGAGGAAAAGTGCTTTTGGAAGTTTCCAACTTCTGGGAGACAACTTAATCTCATGGTTCAGCAAGAGACAGTCAACAATTGCGCTATCAACAACTGAAGTTGAATGCATTGCAGCTTCTGGATGCAGCACTCAAATGCTCTGGATGAAGAGTCAGCTGGAAGATTATCATATTTTTGAGAGTAACATTCCTATTCTCTATGATAATACTTCTGCTATTTGTTTATCTAAGAATCCTATCTTGCATTACAGGACTAAACATATTGAAATAAAACATTATTTTTACATGACTATGTTCAAAGGGGTATTTTTCATTTAAAATTTGTTGATACAGACCATCAATGAGTTGATATCTTTACAAAACCCTTGTCTGGGAATAGATTTGTTTTCATTCTGAAAAATTTATTTAAGGACTCTTGTCCAAAATGAAAAGATTAATTTCATAATGTTAAGCTTACAGAACTCTTATTTAGGTTCTAAGAATTCATTGTTGTTTGATTCTGGGACATGAGCTTTCTGAAGTGAGGAAGTTTCATGAATCATAAAGGTTTTGATCATAAACAATCTTATCGATTTATCTTCTTGATTCTGAACAGTTGTTGCAATTAATGAATGTCATTTCATTTGATATCATATGGCTCTTAGTGGTGATAGTTGTCCCATTTTCTGAGCATGTGCGATGTTGGCGTGACACATTGGGTTTCTTTTTCTTGGGATTAGGTTAAAAACTTTTACGCTTCCCCCTATGACGACATATCTTTTGTTTTTTCACCATTACTAAAATTCCTATATAACACCACTTCACTCACGTTTCACACTATACTCACTTTACTCCCACACCTTTTCTCTTTCAAACCTTTAAACACTCTCTACAATTGTTCATCGTTCTTCAACATTTTTCAATGGTTGATATTCAACAACAACAATCTTCTCTTCACTCCGCTACTAAAGAAATCAACCCAGTTATAAAAGGTATTCCTGAAATAACTCTCAACACTCCTGTTGATGAACTTATGGTTCTCTGTGAAACCATAGTCGACTTCAAAAACCTAAAGGATAACACTTTTGATTTTTTCGAGACTTTGGAATTCCAAGGGTGGAATGCACTCTTCAAAATACTGACTAGTTCAGTATATCCAGTGCTTTTGAAGCAATTATGGATTCATGTTATTCCTACAAAGGACACAATCAGTTCCTTCGTCATGAATAGGAATATTATGGTTACGGAGAAATCTATTACAGATTTAATTTCTCACAATGGTTATGGGAAAAGGGTATATAATGTCAAGACTGATGCAAGGAAAGAGGCCATGGTAGCATCAGTAATCTTCAAGGAAGGCACTAAGCTCGATTAAGGCAAAGGTCTAAGTGCAAAAGACTTAACTAATCAGTTTAGGGTATGGTTCAAGATTATCCTCAGCTGCATTCACCATAAACCCAGTACAAACTCTTCTGACTACATCAACAATACTCATAAGTATATGTTATTCTTTTTGGAAGAAGGCTTCAAGTTGGCGCTTCCAGCAATCTTGTTCAAGTTTCCCAGGGATTCCATAAGAGAAACTAGATCTGGAAGTTCTTCCAAGAATGGGAAGTTCATCTCCAATGAAAGATTAAATTCAGACATTCTGGTGGAGAATGGTCTAGTTGAAGACCTTATGGTAAGTGGATTAAATTCGGAGTTAGTCAAGGATGTTGGAAAAGTGTTATGGGGGGAAATCTCAAAAGCATGGGTCTTATCTCCAGGGTTGTTAAGCCAGATTACCTTCCTACCAAGGAAGATGTTTGTGGAACGAGGATTCCTGTTGATAATTTCCCAATCTTCACTAAGATTGATCCTCCAAATGTTATGATGTACTACCTTGATAGTTGTGTTGAAGAAGGTATTGACCCATTTGTTGATCCATTCAACTTACCAGACACTTGCCCATATGCACATGGGAAGAGGAAGAAAGAAGCTCGAGGAGAAGGATCTTCTAGACTATAAAAGATGAAGAATAAGGTAGTTATGTTTTGGGATGAATATGAGGTGCCCCTCAGTGAGTGCCAAAAAGCAATGATTCTAAAGGATACTTATAGTGTTGTCCAGTAGTCATCCAAGGCCTCTGAAGCACCTATCCCTGATAAGTTTTCTACGGCCAAAACTCTTTTCGCTTCTGATTCTAATGTTTCTAAAAGTGTATTACCAACACAACCATCTTCATATCCATCTCTAAATCAAATTCCACAACCACCTCCCACAAATTTAAATCTTTTAGAACCTATTACAGATACTCAGTTACAATAAAAACAACAAAAACAGATACGACAAACACCACCTCATCCACAGTTTCTATCATCACCCATTCCACCACCGTCTATTGATGTTTCTACTTCCCAACCAAATAATCCAAATGAACTACCCAAAACATCTCCTTCGAGAGATTCTGGTGACCTATAGTCTGAGGGTACTCCCTAAGGCTTGTTCAACTTTGAACCAGTGCACGTTGTGTCTGATTCTGATGCTGAATAGTTTTATGGCATTCCCTCTCTTGTTGTTCCCAATATCTATGGCCCAAACCTAGACCCTAACATTGTCGATTTTTCTATCATATATCCTAACCAACCCAAACCTAAAGAACCTAACATTGGTAAGATTCTGAAGATATTTGAATCAGATTCGCAAAGGTGCCTTCCCGTTGCTATGTGGACTAGTGTTTTATCCGTTAATCCAGCAAAAAATGATGTGGCCTGGGAAGCATACAGGGGATGGGTAAAATCCAAAATTTCCAAGCTGAAGAACTTTGGATACAAAGTTTTTGAAAGGAATTTATGTTCAAGGTTTGTACCTGCAATGGAAGCCTTAAGATTACGACATGCTTCAGTATGTCTTCATGCTCCTGAAATTGAGGAAGAAGCTGAGGAGTCTGAGGAAGCTTTTGGACATACAGATGTTATCATGTAAGATACTTCTACTCAACTGGACCGAGGCAAGCAAGTTATTTCTGAAGAACAACAACAAGCTCAAGAGTGTGAGCCATAACAACATATTGTTGCTTATGACAATCAGAGTGTTGCTGGAACTTCTTCTAGAATGATTCTTGACGTGATTCTGAAGACCCTCGTTAAGATGAAAGAAGAAATTGATATGGTTCGCCAACGCTTGGATATGCAAGATCTTTTGTTTGAGATGATTATTTCCAGACTTCTGCCTCCTCCTCCTCAACAGAAACCCAATCCTTGGTTTTCAAAATAGTTTTTGCGCTTTTGTGTTTTTATTTTATCTAAGTGTTTTTTGTTTCTGTTTTGCAATCTTCTGTACTTCTGAAAATACTAATGAAATCTTTTCATTTCCTTTTTTTTCTTTTTTTGTCTTTTTGATCGATGACAAAGGAGGAGAAACATAATTGATTTTGATATACCTATATTCGTGAATCAGAATTCAAACATTTTCAAATGTTTCTGGTAACAATTACTTCTAAGAATATTTTGTTAGTTGTTTTTCATGGAAAATCAAGAACATCAAATTTTTTTCATATTAGAACTTAATTTACCAAATTATGAAGAAATGGTTTACTCTCTAAGTCTAAAGTGTTAACTTCATCATTTGAGAAAAACTTCCAACCAGACATAACCAAACATCAAGTTCTGAGGAATTGTGAACTCCATGTATCAAAATTGATTTAACCAGGTCTTAAGGTCTTAACCAGTTCTGAAGCTCTTTAAGAAGGGTTTGTAACCAGGCTCCGAAGCTCTTTCAAAGAGAACCAGGCTCTGAAACTCCTTCGAAGAGTTAAACCAATCTTCTAAAGTGAAGTTCATCAAAATGTTGATCTTGTCAACTAGTGTTCTGGATAAGATCAAACAACTTCTGAAGAAAATCCAGATTCTGATAGAAGATCATTATGGCTCTATAAAAAGGTTAATTAGGAAATTATTCTTTTTAGGAATGTACATCTCAGGGGGAGCTTTGTGCTTCTTTATGATGTATCTTTATGTGATTACCCTGTATAAAATTGTTCATCAAAATACATGGTTTTGTCATCATCAAAAAGGGGGAGTTGTTAGAATAAGATTTGGTTATGCATTTATGCCTTGAGTTTTGATGATAACAATGTAATATTTGTGTGAGAATAATTTTGGTACTCTAATGGTTTGTTATTTTGTAGCTTTAACAACCAGTTCTGATTCTGAGTTTATTACGTGCAACATCGTCAATTTCTGAACATTTGTTCTGAATTCTGCTTCTGTGCTGTATCACTCTAAGAAGTTCTGATAGAAGATCATTCTGACTCTACATAAAGGCTAATCTGGATCATTGATTCGAATTTAATCAAAGGTTCACATACATTATCCTCATTTTTCCTTATTGACCAATCATAAATTATGATTTATTCTATTTGTTCCTTTAATAAAATCAAAAAATAATAAACATCTTCTCCCTCACACTGAGTGACACTTGTCTATCTCCCGTTGTTTTTTTTGAAAAAATCATGTCATTATGCCCAATCGGTGCATAACACACGTATATTTTGGGTTGGTAAAAAAATCAATTTAATTAAGAGGAAATGGGCGGATAGGCTAAGGGGGAGGAAGACCTCTCTCGTGAAAAATATTCTCTCTTGTAGAAATGAAGGAATTCTCCTCTTCTCATTTTGATGGCGGGAATCCTCCAAGTCTAAAAACTATAAACTTCACTCCACTAAAAAAATATTCCTCAAGTCTCTCCCACCGCCAACATCACTAATCGTTCATCTCCTTCGTCATACCCACGACCTCCATCAATCTCTCAACCTTCACACATACATACCCCATCTCCGATCTCCTTACGCCATCCTCTCCACGAGACCACCGATATCCAACTTTATAACCTCCATCAAAACTCTTCAACATAACCTGTTGTGTTTCAACATATTCATTTTTCCTATCATCATCAGCGGAAAACCGCAAGGTTCCCTCTCAGATTCGCCATCTCGCTAGTAAAACCACCACCGTTAACGTATTTCACCACTCCAACTCGCCGTCCACTCCTTTGAACGATAACCAATTCTAGAAGCCACACCAAACATGGTAGATCTGGTTCTATAGCATCTGGTTAATGTTGAATATAGAGGATGGTCACTGAAACTCAAAGAATTTCATGCGAATCTCTATTCTGAGTTTTCCAAGAATGGAATATTTGAATCTGAAGGGGCTAGTTTGTCAAGTGAAGTGAAGAACCATCTTAGGACATCAGAAATACATGTTCGGAATGGTGTGTCGAACATAACATTGATTTCATCAAGGATTTATTTTGATAAAGGTACTGCAAGTTCTGCTAGCATGTATGAAAATTCATACTGAAAACACATCATCATTCCCGCAGTAGTGTCGGTAATAATAACTCAATAATACATACCAACGACATTGATCTTGCGTTGGGGTTGTGTTGAATTTATTCGGACATTATTTTGTTCAAGTTCAATAGAGTTCAACGACATTATAGGACTCGGCAATATCTCGACTAATGTCTCGGTTTTGATTTTGTTTATTTGTTGTGTTGACCATATCCAAATCCCGATTATCGTTTTTTTTCTTTCAATTTGGGTTATGTTGTTTGTAGTTGATCTTGTTTGTTTATTGTGTATGTCCCAATTTTGGTTATTGTTTCTCAATTTAGATTTATGCTAGAACACTTTGAATTTGATTTTTCATGAGAGAAAGATGAACCGTATTGATAATTGGAGTATGTGTTCATGTGATTTTGGGTTCATGAATTCATGAGTTGCATTATTAATGTTGTACTTAAGACTCTTTATTAGTGAATTGGTATGGAATATTAATTGAATGCATTCTAGTTGTTTGCTTATAATATATACGAGGTATTATATAATGTACATACTTTTGAAATTAGATTGACTTAGTAAAAAATAATAAGCAATCAGCTTTCTATGTGTGTTTAAAATTATTCCAAAGCTATTAATTTCTCAAATTCATGTTTTATATTTTGAGTTTTATAACGATTCTACAACACTGTAAATAAATTTGTGTTGCCATTGTTTAATTCCATTTCACTTTTAATCGAATTCTTTATCGACGAATTCGGTAATTTTATACCAAAATGCTGCCAAAATTTTAATACATCAATGGAATATGTTTACCGTGTTATGATCTTTCATATGACATAACTCGTGTTGTCATTGCGTACAAACTGGTTTTGGAGCACATTGTGATTTATTTACTTCAATCATTTTTAGTTAAATTAATTAGTTAATCAAAATTTGTTTAAACTAGTTAATTTAATAATTAATTTTAATTATCTTGAATATTTGATTTAATCAAATAATTTTGATAATTCGTTTTTATTGTATTAAATAAGTTATTTAATCAAATTTTAATCAATTAATTTTCACAATTAAATATTGATTGACTTATTTCACTACCATTTCAATCATTCTCAAACTAAACCCATTCAATTTCTCATCGATTCAAAATCATGTTAAACCATTAAAAATCAAATAATTCTCGATTCAATATCGAACACCATTTCAATACTTTTGTAAGTCGATCGCTTTTAGCATCGCCATCAACCTCACATAGCTTACTCTTAGACTCTCTTACAATGAGACCTATTCAATTTTAATTAATTAATTAATTAGACGATTGATTTACCAAATATGCCCTTAATTCATTCACAAACACCAATTCAAACCTCGATCAACATTGAGTATCTTGTCCAAATCAAATTAAAATACTTAATCACGATTAAACTTCATTTCATTAAAAAATGAAAAGGGAGATGGTCTAGAGCCTTCAATTACTCTCCTCAAATGCTTGGATATGAGTTGCCTTATTCATTCATTCGAACATTTGTCGTTTATCTAAAAAACATCAACCATACACAAACCTATTTTCATAAAAACTTAGATGAAAAAGAAAGTGATCTAGAGCCTTCTATTCCATTTCTTGTATACTTAGATACGAGTTGCCTTACTCGACCATTCAAGTATTTATCATCCATTTAAAATACATTAATTATTACCAAACCCTTTTACAATTAAGGATGGAAAGGGAAATGGTCTTGAGCCTTCGATTCCTCTCCTCGACTATTTGGATATGAGTTGCCTTAATCGATTATCCGAGTAATCGTCATCCAACAAAACATTCAACATATTAACCCAACCTATCACCCCCGTGTGATCAATTTTTTTTCTTAAAATAACATTGTCTAATCCCTTCTAACGCGTATAACAAACTAGTGCTTAAGCCTCCGCCGAGAGTAGACAATCCAATGTTTAGCCTTTATAACGTGATATAAGCAGTTGTTCATTAAAAAACACAAACAAATCGTAGTTCCTCGAACTACGAATGCTCTAATTTCCTTATTGCACTATAAGGATACATAGGCACAAAATTGCGAGATCTTGGCGAGCACACTAGTAAAAAACCTCATTTTTTCCCTTTTGAGGTTTCCTTTCATTTATCTTTTCAATCTTTTTATTCTCAAGGAAAACAAATAACATTAGCTAACATTCAAATTGCAAATTAGGCTAAAAGGTTCCCGTTGAGTACAACGGACGTGAAGGGTGTTGATACCTTCCCCTTGCGTAATCGACTCCCGAACCTAAATATGGTTGTCACGACCATCATTTTCCATTTTTAAAGGTTTTATCGATATTTTCCTATTCCTTCATTGGAATAAATAAAGTTCGGTGGCGACTCTGTTCGAACACATTTTTCCGTGACTATCATGAGGAATCGTATTTTTCGAGATGCGACAGTTGGCGACTCTGCTGAGGGTTATTGCTCTAAGCAAGAGAGTGTCAAACCTAACTTAGTTCAATTTGCGTTTAAGTGTTAACTTTGTTTGTTTATTTTCTTTATTATGTTATTGTTGTCTTTTTGTAAGTGTTATTTTGTGTTGTATTGATTGATTCTTGTATTTCTATTTGGGGGCTCTCTGATTATTGGCACTTTGTGAGATAGGCTCTGTACCCAAGTCTGAGAAAAACCATAGGATTGAGATGTTTGTTGTGTAGTAGAGGCCCACAAGGAGCCTTCCTTGTTGGGACGATATAAAGACCTCGCCTATAATAGATTCTCTTGAGATATTATTATCCCATGAGCCTTCATCATGACAATAATATTTTCAAGTTGGATCAATGACTCTAGGGACCTTTTAAACCCGTTCCATCCATGGTGATTGTGTAGTATTAACCTACGAGACTTCAAACTTATGGGGTTAATATGAAAGCCCCGACCAGATGAGATCCATTTGACGTATTACTACCTTACAATAATATTTCCAACCTTGATCTATAACTCTAAGAACCTTGTTAGAACCTTGAACTCGAGGCTTGTGTAGTAGAGGCCTACAAGGAGCCTTCCTTGTTGGAACGACATGAAGACCTCAGTTGGACGAGATCATCTTAAGGGTATTACTGTCTGATGAGCCTTCATCATGATAATTACGTTCTCAAGAAGGATCCATGACCTTGGGAACCTACCAACCATAGAGCCTACCTATGGGGTTCCATTAATCATAGATACCAGTTATTTACCCGTTGTTATGACCAACCTGTAAACTTACTTATTCTTGTGATCATGAATATTACATTGCATTTTCTTGCACATCTAAACATTACAAAAGTTTCATCCATTTGCATTCCATCAGAATGCATGCATATCATGTTCCAATATAAAAAAAACTCATCTTGTTCTTTTGCCCATTACCAGCAGGCTTATTTTCCGACACTCGTATTAAACCCTTGAGAGCTACTAAAAGACAAGGGAGAGATTAGAACATAATCAATTTGAGATGAGAAAGGATATGAACAATAGGAAAGGCAAGGTATACCAGTTGTTAGAAGCTAACCTAACTCAGTCGAAGAACAATCTTCAGCATGTCGTCACAGAGAATGTTGGTTCCCCAACAGGCTTTATTGTAAGGACTAAACTAATGTACGACCTTCTTCCTGACTATTATCCTCCACAAGTGGACATTCCTATTCAATACGGTTGATGACATTGACCAATCATGATGTCAAAAGGCTTTATGCCCTTGAGGATAAAATTCGCGCAATGGAGGTGCATGACAATCATGGGCTCAATGTCATGGATATATGCTTAGTACCAGGCCCAGTGATCCTGCCAAAATTCAAATGACCCAACTTCAAAATGTACAGAGGGGATAGTTATCCAAGACACCATTTGGTGATGTTCTTCTGAAAAATGGAACCACATACTCACAATGACAAGCTGATGATTTACTATTTTCAAGATAGTTTGATTGGAGCATCGTTGAACTGGTATATGAAGTTGAAAAGAAGCCATATTCAGTCATGGGAAGGCTTAGCCAATGCCTTTTTAAAGCAGTACAAATACAACTTGGACATGGCTCCAAACCGAAGGCAGCTGCAAAGCTTATCTCAAAAGAGCAACGAATCTTTCAAAGGATATGCACAACGATGGAGAGAATTGGCAGCCCAAGTGTAACGACTAGTCATGGACAAGGAATTGGTTGACTTGTTTATGGATACCTTGCAGAGCCCATACTTCGGAAGGATGGCAGGCAGTGCGTTATTAGGCATCTCCCACCTAGTGACGATTGGAGAATGCATCGATAGTGCCCTTAAAAGCGGAAGAATCTAAGGCACCTTGAGCAACCAGGTTAGTGAGACAGAATCCTTCAGAGATTCCCAAAAGCAAGAGGAAGATGAAACCAATGCACTCATTCTAGATGTTGAGTATTCTCGTTGTGAACCCGCTGAAGTTAGCGGAAATATACCTGAACGCATCGCATGCTCAAACATATAACAGAGTCGTCATCAAACTTTATTTATTCCCGAAGGAAAGGGAAAACATCGATAAGACCCGGGGGAAAGAGATAATTGGGTAAGGAAGTCAGTTATGCAAGGGGAAGGTATTAACACCCCTAACATGCATGGTACTCCATGGGAACCGTTTTGATTGTTCTTGCTCGAATGGGTGTTATATTCGAATGGGTGTTATATCTAAGGTTTACTCGCGCAAGAATAAGAGAAAAGAATGGAATATATAGAGTGCTCAGTGAAGATTGGGGCCCTCATGCCTACGTATCCTTATAGTGCAATAAGGAATTCAGAGCGCCATAGTTCATGGAACTAATGATGGGTGATGAAAAGAAGTTGTGATAAAGGTATGGTCTAAACCAAAGGATAATATGATTTGAACTCCAACTAGGGGTGAAAATATGAACCCAAGAGTAAAACTGGTATGAACCAACAAGTGAGGGGCCTAAGACATGGTATCACATTATTGGGGTAACTGAAAATAAAGAGGACTACCTGTATACAGCTGCAAAGCAAGTAAGGATATGTTTATCTAAGAAACAAGAGGACTACAAGAAAAACCAATCGGCTCTTGGTTTACAAGGAAGTATAAGAGGAGCTCAAAGAGATAGTGTATTTGGCTCAAAGATAACAGATATATCACATAGAGTGAATGAAGGTAGACTTATGAATGCATCATGGAGATGAATGGAGTGAATGACTTGGTAACAAGTGACTGAAAAGGTGTAGTTTGAAACCAGAGGGCAGGGTATGTTGGAATCCATTGGAGAAATGAGATTTGTACCATAGAGGGAAACAAGCTTATTGGCCAAAAAATAAGGAATAAAATGTTTGGGTACGAGCCAAACAACTTTAGGTACAAATGCGGATTGCCGTTATATCGTCCTAAAAGGGTATATATGGAATTCCAAAGAAAATTGTATTTCGGTTTCAAAGAAACAATATGTCACTGGGGTGAGTGGTTTCACTACAAAAATCTGTGTAAATTATGTCGGTTTAATTATGGCGTTTAGTTCAAAACGCCATAATCTGCGGTTGATTACGACGGTTTTTCTAAACGACGTAATATTAGAAACAAACTGACGGTTTTAACGACCACTATTTACTTAATTGTTTTTAAATTCTCGCACTACAGTGAAACGCGTTTTTCTCACTCTTCATTCCATTTTTAAAATTAATAAATAATAATAATAATAATAATAATAATAATGTTATTCGATAAATAAAAAAGAAAACAATTATTCAGATGCCCTTCTTCTTCAAACGCACAAAATAACCCTAATTCATCTCAACTCTCTCCAATATTTTCATCTTTCTTCTCCGATTTTCAATATTCTTCTTTGAATTTCCACTCCGGTTTCAAATTTCTCACATTCCTTTCCTTCCGTCTAGTTTCCGGTAAACCCTTTTGATCTCAATTTATTCCTTTCGTTCAAATTCAAACCCTAACAATTATTTGAAATTAGAATCTTACATATTCAATATCATTATCAATATGGAACCCTAACAATCAGGTTTTCTACTATTCCACAATCAGGTTTTTACTACTCTATTCTGCTGCTCCGCAATCTACAGTTCTGCAATTGGTCGTTCTATTGCTCAGGTTTTCTACTCAACGATCCACAATTCCATAAACCACCAATTTTAAGGTAATAATATGCTTTCGTTTTTCATAACATGATTTATGATATTGACATTGTTATGGTTTATGGGACTCATGTGATAATTTTCTTTCCCTTTTCACAAGATTAACATTATTTGATAAGTTCTTGATATATTCTTGTGTAAGAGTGCCTTTAGGGGATTTTGAATGATAATATTTTCTTAGTCCTCTGGTTTATCTTATAATTTCGGCCACCGAATTCGATTATATTCAATGGCTTTTAACAGCTATATCCAAATTCTGAACAATATTGTGGATGAATCTTACTTTGTTAGTTTTTTTTGCTTGCTGTTGTATTTCACTGTGTCATTTCCTTTTGACTTACTTGTATGAATCTTATCCTAATATTTGATGTTGTGGTTATTTATTGACAGATACACAGTGGTTTCTTCAACTAAATTGTTGGATTCATAACTCTATTTGTTAGCTGGTGAGTTTTCCTTATCCTTGTAGTTGTTTGATACATAAATATATAACATGGTTTACTTACAACAATTAGAAAACGAGGCTTCTTTGTTGTTAGGATGGGGACGTTTCGAGTATTTTCGTTTTTCTTTCTCTTAGTATTTGGATTGCATTAGATACTTATAATGTCTAATGTATGTATTCTTAAGTTTCTGGATGTTCATTAGTTGGTATTAATATAGGTTTGTTTCCTGTGTGTGGACTGAGGTATTCCAATTTGGGAAAGATGCTTAATTTTCATTTTGATTGCTACTGGACGGAATAATTTAAGATAATATAATAATAATTTATTTCAGTTGCTAATGCATAATTATACTGCATAATTATACTATAATAATAATGTAATAATAATTATAATAATAATTTATTTTAGTTGCTACTGCATAATTATTTTGGTTGCTACTGCATAATTATACTGCATAATTATTTTGGTTGTTACTGCATGAGCTTGGTCCTAATAAGATAATATAATAAATTATTTTGGTTGCTACTGCATGAGCTTGGTCCTAATAAGATAATATAATAATAATTTATTTTGGTTGCTACTACATAATTATACTGCATAATTATACTATATGTTGCATGACCAAACAAGGAAAGAGCTTGATAAATTTGACGAAAATTCAAAAATGGAATACAAAAGCTCTTGAATTTTTGTTTGATATCATAATCAGGTCATGCAATAATATAGTTTGAAATATTCAGCTCATTTATAAATGTAGCTAGATGAGATGAGACAAGTCATTGTTTGTAATAGCTATGTGTGTCTAAATTTCAAAAGGCCAATTAAGCGCAATGTGTTTTGTTATAGAAACATTATGTCATTATCTCATTGTTTGTATTACCTATTGCAATAACAGGTTTTGTTTTTTTTACATAGTATGGATATTCCATTGATCCTTTAGGTGCTCATGCCTAGCATAGTATTTATATTCATAATGTGTAAGGAAAATATCAATGAGTTACTTGAATAGTGAAACATTCACACAAAAACTGGCGGTTCAAGTGTAATTGTTGTTCTAAGATATAATCTATTCCTTTTCACACGTTGAAATACCCCAAAATTTACCCTTCATTTTTTTTCCTAGAAGCATGGGATTGTTTCACATTGCATTAGCATCATACTAGGTCATTGCATACTGCATTAGTGACTGGGAAATCAGGTTTTGATTGATCACTCCTTAACAGAAGGGGCCAACACAAAGCAAGATTGAGAATTGGACTTCATTTTCTAAGTATACAAGTCTCAAGGGTCTCGGGGGGTCCCAAGTGTCTTATTATGGGCCTCAGTTCATCAGTGAAGGATTCAGAGCTCTCAGAGTGTGCATCTGGATTTAATCAGAAATTAGGGTTTCATGGCTACCTGCAACAGGCAATGTTTGGTTGGAAGTATATGGGCTCATCCATGTCATGATTAAAGAGGCATCTTGGCCTAGGAAGATTCACAATTATCTCAGAAAGATCCATTGGCAAGCAGTGCAATCAGTTCCCGATCATTTTTGCCCTAAAACTAAGGTTTGGTATAAAATTAGTTTATTTCTGATTCCTTGGGTGAAGCTCTTTTCCATGGCCCTCCATATTTCCACAAGGGTCTACATACAAAAAATCAGCTCTTTATTTGAGCTAGAAGTGCTTCAATTGATCAATGGAATCGGGAATCAGACAGTTTAGGAAAAGTCAACTGTGGGGCCAGAAAAGTCAACTCCTGACATTTTGAGAGTGGAATTTCAAAATCCATGCCTAAGGGAGCCTACATGTGAAATTTGATCAAGGTTGGATCATGGATTCATCATTTAATCAGGAATTGGAAAAGTTACTTAATTTGAAAATGGTTGACTTTCCATTTAGGGCAAGTTTTCATGATTGTTGCACTCACTTTAAGCCCATTTTCCATCAAGATGCAAGCTCCATTTGAAAATTTCTCCAACATGAAAGTTGTTCCTGTTGTTCCAAGATTTCTAGAGATATAAAGTTTGCTCCATTTGGATCAAAATTGAGAAAGTTATGCTTGGTCAAAGTGAGACTTTTTTTAGGACACTTAGAAAAATTTCTAAGTCCAAAGATCTTCAAAGTTTGTCAAGACTTCTTGGCCAGTTTTCTTGCATTTCAAAGCATCTTTTGAAAATAATTTCTTCATAACAATTGTACCTTGTCATGTCCTCTTTCACCTCCTTTTGGAATCATCTCATTTGGATCCATGGTTTGAGAGATGCATTCATCTAAAGTTGGCATCATGACCTGAATTTCTAGGCAGCATGTTAGGCCAAACTGGCCCAACCATTTTGGCATGGTGAAACCTGATCTTGAGGGTCATTTTTCACCTCCTTCCATTCATCATTTCCAATTGTGCTCAACATGAAATATGTTAAGCTCCATGAAATCTTTCTACTGTTTGCATTGTCTTACCAATTGGTCATGTTCTCATTAAGATATATGGCCACAAAGTCACTATCTTGAACTGTTTCCTTGCCAGACCAAGACAACCATGCCATGCTTCAAAACCAACCAGCCCACGTTTTTACCTCTTTTGTCCATGCACTTTTATTTCCACTCACTTGAATTTTGCCAAAATAAGCAATTTGCTCACACCACCTCACTTTTGCTTCAAATGCACATAACCAAATCAGATTAGATTTCAGCCCATTAAGACATTTAGACCCACATACTTAAGCACTAAAACCCTAAATCTGAAAGGGGCATTGTGATTCCTTCGAGAAAAGCAAGGCAAGTTTCATCAAGATCAGATTTCATTCAAGCTCTTGAGTTGAAATTTTTTGAAGCACCAAAGCATTATTCTTCTTCCATCTTCTCCACTACCAAGAAGTAGTGGACTGACTTCCACTAGGTAAGCCTTCTACTTCATCTTCCATGGCCATGTATATCATGCTTGTTCATTACTGTTTTTCATGCCATTGTCATGCTCATCGTCATGTTGTTTTCCATGTTAATGTTATGCCATGCTTGCTTCTGAAGTCCTCAGTATGAGGCATTGTTTGTGTTGCTTGATTTATGTTATTGATTTCCTTATGATCGATGTTTGACTTAGGGATTGCTTATGGCAATTGAAGAGATCTTTTGATCCTCCCTTGTTCATCTCATATGCCATGTATTAGAGGCCTTTCATCTTGATTTTATTTGGTCCTTACCCCATTTCCTGATTAAATTATTCAGTGAACCCTTTTGTGCATATTTTCATCTGTCTGATTCATCTGTCGTTTGTTATACTTGTTTCTTTCATCCATGCTTCTATTGTTTGATTGTTTAACATGTTCATATTTCCCATGAATTGTTTAATGCTCCATTATTTCATTCTTTGATCCCTTGACTTGATTATATTACCTATCCGCCTATCTGAGTTGATTCATAACTGCTACCTACTTGTATGATGTATGAGGCGTATATTCTTATTGTTTGATTGCCATGAACAATGCCCATTCATAACAAATGTACCCCTCTCCCATGAAGTGTATAATATTTATGCTTTCATTATTTATTCATCTGTTAATACAAGAATTAAAACGAACATCCGATAATCATTTCAAAACAAGATCAAAAGCTCGATCCAACGTCGAGTAGTCATTTTCAAAACTTAACAGAACCAGCACGTATTCATCCATCCTTTTGTAAGTCGATTGCTTCATGCATCGCCATTTCTCTTGTAAGTTGATTGCTTCATGCATTGCCATCTACCTGTAAGTCGATTGCCTCAGGCATTGCCATCTACCCTTATCCGTGGTTCCTCTCCTTGCTCCATCCGTCGACTCTTGTTTCGTTTAGGTAGCACCTACTAGGTAGAACCCTTTGTATGATAACATAGGTAGAATTCCTTTATTCTTTGCATGCTGACATTAGGTAGATGTTCCCCTTTGTAAATCCTAACACATAGGTCCACATTGCATGACAACTCTAGGGCAGAGCTTCCCCACTTTTAGACCTTCCGTGCGTCTCCGATCTTGTGGCATGTCAATCCGTTCTATTGCAAAGAGGTAACTGCCTAAGACTCGATTCAGCGAGCTGCGACACCTACTGCTAGGACGTTGAACACATTGCCCACTTTCCTTTGACACAACTGGTGTCCTCTTTTGTAAGTCCATGTTCAGATGGCAATCCTTAACCCTTAGTTAGGTGAACTACGACAACTCTGATTCTCATGTTCAGATGAGATACGTAGGCACGAGACGCGATGTCTTGCCGAGTTTGACTGACGACTAACAACTAATCCTTGCTTGTTTTCACCCTTGTTGCGATTCTTTTCTCTCGCCCTCGTTGCGATCGAGACCTTCCCTTTCTCTTGCCCTAATTGCAATCGAGACCCTTGTTCCCGTAGTTAGTTGAACTATGTTTTGCTCTGATTCTCATTCCAGATGAGATACGTAGGCATAAGACGTGATGTCTTATCGAGCACACTTCTCTTTCGCCCATAGGTAGCCGAGCTACGAAGACTCTGATTCTCATACTCAGATGAGATACGTAGGCAGTGGATGCGACATTTTTGCGAGTCATTTTCTTTTTACCATCTTTTAGCAGATAGTACCTTAGATATACCAACACCCTTTAGACTAGAACAACAAGAGTGGATCCCGTAGAGTACTACGGATGCGTAGGGGTGCTAATACCTTCCCTTCGCATAATCGACTCCCGAACCCAAGATTTGGTTGCGAGACCTTGTCTTTTCCTTCTCTTCAGGTTTTCTTCGATCGTTTCCTTTCCCTCCTTTGGGATAAATAACGAACGGTGGCGACTCTTCTGTTTCTTTTTCTTTCGCCGGTTGTTTTTTTTTTCACCAGGTTGCGACAGCTGGCGACTCTGCTGGGGACCCTGGTTTTCCTATGCGAGTCCCTCCTAGCTTTTGTGAGTTTCTTGTTTGTTGGGTGTTTATTCTTTTGTACAGTTATTTATTTTCAATATTTATCTGCTTTATCTTATTGCATTGTGTACATATCATTGTTGTATCTGTTGGCTCTATGGGGTTGGTTGTTTGTTGGGGTGGGTTGTTCTATGAGAGATAAGCCCACTACCTATGCTTGAGCGTACACACAGGTTTTAGAGTGGATAGTCATGAGGCTTGCGTGGCATGTTGCTACGTTAAGTCGTTCATGAAGACCCACACCCAGACGAGGTTTCTTTTGGATATATTCTGTCCTATGGGTGTTCCATAACGACAGATGTTCCTTTAGAAATCGTCGACTCTGGTGACCATTTCCTGAGGACTCGGCCGAGGCCTCTCCTCCGAGACGCGTTTATGTTAGCTCTGGTGGGCGCATTCTCGCTGCTCAATCCGAGGACCCCGAGGCTGGGAACTTGCTTTAGGATGTCCTGTTGACGGGAGTCAGTGGAGGTCTTTTGTCTCGTAATAATGCCAAACCTTCAGTGGTAAACGTATTATTCGACTGAAGGGCAAGAAGCTGACGAACTTCTGTTCTTAGAACCTACCAGTGAGGGGCGGGCTAAATTCAGGAAACCTTAACCTTCAACCAACCCGGTTTTCTGGAGCAGAGTTTTGATCTCGTATTATATTCCTCAGTGGGTTTCTCTTTAGACAGTGCGACCCGACAGTTGTTCAAGCAGATACAGCAGTCCTGATTCCCATGTCACTGCATTGCATAACATCATTTTGCATTCACATCATTTAATACATGTTTATCTATTCCCAAGGGTTTATATCTTCTACTTGATTCTAGTCGGGGTCTTCTGGTTCTCTTAAGATGGATATTGGCAGAAAGAGACATGTCACCTACAAGTTTCCTGTGGTTTGTTTGGATCCCATTCATCAGCTGATGAGGTTAATGAATCATGATTCTCTAGAAAGATTCTGGAAGGATTACGGTTTGATTCTAAGCTTCGTTACGGTTCTCTCCAAAGATCAACATGATGCTCTCTTTACATTACTGCAGTTCTATGACCCTCCATTGAGGTGTTTTACATTCCCGGATTATATCTTGGTCCCTACTTTGGAGGAGGTTGCCAGTTTTCTCAGAGTTCCTATCAAGCCGCAGTTGCTATTCTACATTTCCGAGTTTCTGCCCGATCTTAACATGGTTGCTTCAGCCACATATTTGGGGAAATCTATCTTGAAGGCTAATATGTGTCAGAAGGGATGAGTCAGTGGTTTTCATTTGAGTTTCTTAGTGGGAGAAGCCAAGAAGAAGCTGGGAGATGGTGATCAAAGAGGTTTCAATGATGTGTTGGCTCTTTGTGTATATGGGATTGTCATGTTCCCTAATGTTGCAAAATTTGTGGACGTAGACGCAATACGCCTCTTCGTGTTGGGAAATCTAGTCTCGACCTTGCTGGGAGATTTCTTTCATTCAGTGCATCATAGGAATGAGAATAGAAAAGGAGGATTGGTGAATTGTTGTGCACCCCTGTTTCATAAGTGGTTCAGTTCTCACCTACCCAAGTCAGAAGCGTTCGTTGATTTCGAGGACTCGTTGAATTGGTCGAAGAGACTGATGGGGATAAGAGCTAAAGATATTTCTTGGTGGGCTGACCAAAACTTGCTTCGGGCGGATATTGTTCACAGTTGTGGGAACTTCCCGAATGTACCGTTGGTAGGAAGAAGAAGAGGTATCGACTATAATCCTTCTCTAGCAGTCAGACAGTTTGGGTATGCTTTAAAAACTCCGCCTTTGGAAAAAGATGTGGAAGAATCTCTGTTTTTCCATTCTTCATCTGATCTGACTGTGTCCCATAAGGCAGCTGAGGCCTGGCTTAGGGTGATCAAGAGAGGAAGGACTGTGCTTGGAAAAGGAGATTGTAGAACCTATCCTCAGTATGAAGATTGGCTTCAGGGAAGAGTCAAAGAGTTTGGTCTGCCATTTCCTATTGAAGAACCTTTGTATCCACCTACTCCTGAGTAGTCAACAACGGTGAGCCGAGAGGAGTATGACAAATTGAAGGATGCCATGGAGAAGCTTCAAACTAAAACTCGGAGTTGAGTGTGAAGTTGCAAGACTTTATGCATCTATACCATGAGTCGGAATATCAAAAGGGGGAAGCTGTCAAATTACAAGAGGAAGCGGAGAAGAAATTGGCCGTGGAGGAGAACTTCTTCAGGAAGACCGACAAAGCCTTGGGGTCATCCAGTTCTGAGTTGAGGCGAGTCAAGCAGCAGTTAACATATGCCCGTGGTAAGCTAGCTGGGTGGCAAGAGCAATGGAATGCATTTTCAGCTTTTCGGAAGGCGAAAGAGGAAGAGATGGTGGCTCAATTGACTGATCAGATGGAGAAGTTGAAGACTCTGCTGAAGGAGAAGAACAATGAGCTCTTGTGTGCCCGCATAACCAATGGTTACATGACAAATCAACTCGACAAGGCTCACGAACATATTGAAGAACTCAAGATGCTTGCGGGTTTGAAGAAATCCAGACTTGAAGAGGTGTTCGGGAAGGATGATGGGGATTATTACTTAGAGCACATCAACAAGCTGGATGGGGTTATTCACAAGAGGAATTTGCTTATCCGGCGTTTGACAGAATCTCCAGATCATCCTGACACGGTGGCACTACTGGCTGAAGTTTGGAGCAGTCCTTATGGGTTGTATACAGGAGGCTGATTCCTGATTTTTGTTCCTCTTTTTACTTGTTGTGTTTCCTTGTTGCTTTGTAGCGATAACCCACATGCTTGTTGTGGAGATCCTCTTTTGATGTACTGTTGGCCAAGGCCCTTCTCTTTGAACTCATTTATATGATGATTTTCCTTTATTGCATCTTGGTCTCAAAGGTTTATCCATGGCTCGATCTTCTCGTGAGACTGGAATCAAGGGGTTATAATACCCTTTGGAATTGATAAACATGTCATTGCATTTGCATATTCATTAGCATGTCTTGCATAACAGGTACCGCTACGGTGTTCTCATTTTGTTTGGTGTTCCACTAGCAGGATAATTGACTCAGGCATTCACCGGTACGGTACTAGAAGGAATCAGCAAAGAGCAATGGAAGGCCTACAAGCAGAGCTCGCCGAGATGAGGATACGCATGAATCAGTTCATGGATGTGGTCCAGGGAGTGGCTCAAGGACAGCAAGAGCTCGGACAGATGATACAGAGGAATCCCCCTGCTCAACCGGAGACTGTGATTGATCCTCCAACTGGAGAGACCAATAGACCCAATGGACCGGGGCCTATCCCGATCCCACATGTCAACCCTGATCAACAACCCATTCATGATGATCAGGAGGATTAATTCACCCTGATGCAGGAAGATTTTGGCATGGGCCAGGGTATGGACCCTATGTTTAGAAGATTAGAGGAGAGGTTGAAGGCAGTGGAGGGGCAGAACGCTCTTGGTGTGGACGTTGCCGACTTGGGGCTGGTCCCAGGTGTGAGAGTTCCACCAAAATTCAGAGTCCCCGTGTTTGACAAATACAATGGAAACTCTTGCCCGAAGACTCACGTGCAAGCCTACTTCCGCAAGATGGTTGCATACTCCGATGATGAGAAGCTGCTCATGTACTTTTTCCAAGACAGTGTAGCTGGGGCATCCTTGGAATGGTATATGAGGCTGGACAGAGCCCACATCCGTTGCTGGAGAGACTTGGCTGAGGCCTTCGTGAAGCAATATCAGTATAACACGGACATGGTGCCTGACAGAACTCAACTCCAGAATTTGTCTCTCAAGAGCAATGAGTGCTTCAGGGAATATGCTCAACGCTGGAGAGAGACGGCTTCCCATGTTCAGCCTCCGATGTTGGAGAAGGAGATGGCCAACATGTTCATGAACACTCTTCCCGGATCTTACTTGGAGCGTCTGGTAGGTTGCAACGCCTCCAATTTTGCTGATGTAGTCTCTACCGGTGAGAGGGTGGAGAACTACTTGAAGACATGTAAGATCTAGAATGGAGTTGGATCATCATCAGGGGCGAAGAAGCCATTCATTGGAGGGCAGAAGAGGAGAGAAAGGGATACAAATGCCATATCTTCTTATTAGAATAGGGGTAACCGGAGGAGCAATTTTCAGAATTACCATCAGCAACCTTATGTTGCAGCCGTGACCATTCCGGCTGCAGCACCAGTACAACAACAACAACCACAACGTCAATAAAATCAATACCAACAGCAACAGGGTAACATACCCGCCTATCAACAGAGGCAAAAGATGATGGAAAGGCGTTTCGACACTCTTCCGATGTCGTATGCTCAGTTGCTTCCTAGCCTTCAACAATTACAACTTGTGCAGTTACGCACTTTGGCTCCTCCTGTTGGCAGGCTTCCAGTGGGTTATGACGCCAACGCTAGGTGTAATTTCCACTTTGGGGCACCTGGCCACAATATTGAGAACTGCAAAGCTTTTAAGCACGTAGTTCAGGACCTCATAGACTCAAAGGCCATCAACTTTGCGTCGCCTCCTAATGTCGTCAACAATCTCATGCCGCAACATGGTGGTGCAAATTTTAATATGGTGGAAGGAGAAGCCAAATCCGTGAAGGATGTGTTGAAGCTGAAGACTTCGCTGTTGGAGATTAAAGACTACTTGCTAAAGGCCGATGTTTTCCCCGGTTGTGGGAGCGGTTGTTTGGGTTGTGCTGCACATAAAGGAGGTTGTTTGAAGCTGCAGCAGGGTATCCAGACCTTACTTGACAATGGTATCCTCCAAGCTGAAGACTTACCTGCCCGAGAGTCTGTTGAAGGGGTTGTGGAAGAGGTGTTTGAAGATGTCGTTGAAGAATTTCCGAATGTTGTTTCTGATGATATTGTAATTCCTGATGATGTATGTAATTTTTCTAATGTTGTTGCTTATATTCCAAACAATGTGTTTAATTCTGATGTATCTGTTGAACTTGATTCCGATGTTTCGGATGTTTATATTTCAATGAATAAGATTTCTGAGTATGACTGTGATGTTGCCACTATCACAATTTTCTACCCAACTGCTCAGATCAGTGTACCTGAAGCGCAACCGGTGCCACCAGTGTGACCACATCAATCCACTACAAGGTAGTCGACCAGTTGATTCAGACACCGTCTAAGATATCCATCCTCTCACTCCTGCTGTGTTCAGAGGCACACAGGGAGGCACTCCTGAAAATCCTTAATGTTGTATATGTGCCTGAGGAGATCTCAGTAAACCAACTAGAAGGGATCGTTGCGAATGTTCATGCAAGCAACGGGTTGGGTTTTACTGATTCTGACTTGACACCAGCTGGACGCAATCATAACAAGGCTTTGCACATCTCGATGGAATGCAAAGACACTATGTTATCACATGTTCTGGTGGATACAGGTTCCTCTCTCAATGTGCTACCCAAGAGAGCCATGTCGAGGTTAGAAGTATAAGGTTTGGTCTTGAGGCCTTCCGATCTTGTTATGAGAGCCTTCGATGGTTCTAAGAGGTCGGTGTTCGGAGAGGTAGAATTGCCAATTCAGATTGGATCACAAACCTTCAACACCGTCTTCTATGTGATGATATCAGTCCTTCGTATAGCTACTTGCTGGGTCGTCCTTGGATCCACAATGTTGGGGCAGTCTCCTCAACTTTGCATCAGAAGATCAAATTCCCAGTCAATGGAAGAATTATCACTGTCTGCGGTGAGAAGGATATCCTGGTCAGTCACCTGTCTACATTCAAGTATGTAGAGGTAGAAGGTGAAATTCATGAGACCCTGTGTCAGGCCTTTGAGGCAGTTCAAGTCAAGGATGCAGCTCTGTGGAAGAGATTAAAGCAGGTGCCTCTTGTAACACCTCAAAATTTGCCCTCCTCTCTTGGGACTAGCTTAACATATTGCATAACATTTTTTAGGTCATTAGGCATTGCATATTGCATATCATGTGGTTACATTGTGCAAGTCATCCTCATAAGTCTTGATCAGAAGATGAAGAGGTCATGATGCAAGCTAGGGTTTATGGACTGGATCATTAACTGTCTGAGGGTGGTGGTACAAATTAGGGTTTCATGGTTTCTCAAGGAGATTGAGCTTGGTCTTGGGTGCAATGGTACATCATCATCATCATGGTCTTGTTATCATCCAGAAGGTTCAAGAGATTGATCAGATATCTTGAGATTAGGGTTTTGACCACTGGTCAACCCTAATCAGTTGCATTGGGCCAATCAGGGCATGGCAAGGAGATGGGGTCTACAATGGATATGGGGATCATCATGTGATTATATTAAGCTCATGGAGGCTAGGGTTCCGTCCTTGAGCCATTTCATCAGAGAATTGGTGCTCAACTTGATCAGTGCATTGCCAGATCCATCTATCAGTTGAAAAAGTCAACTGTGGTCAACTGTGCTTGATTTTATGGATTTGGAGGTGGGAGAGAGTTGGATACACTTCATTCATGTTGAAATAAGTTTCATTTGACATTCCAAAGCTCAAGAATGAAGAAAATAAAGTCAGACAAAAGATTGCCAAAAATAGAAAGTGACTTGTAATGGAAGTTTCCAAAAATGGAAAGTTTTTCACCACAAAATTACATGTCCAAAAAAGCTTCAAATGAAAATTTGTTCAACATGAAAGTTGAAGATCTTGTTCTCACCTTTCCAAAAAGTCCAAGAACTTGAAATTCCCATGTATGGTTGGCAAGTTATGGCCCATTCATTTTCCAAAAATGCCTATAATCAAAGTGGCATAACTTTCACATGGAATGTCCAAAATGGATGATCTTTTTATGAGAAAACTCCATTTCACATGTACTTTCATGGTGCATAATCAAAATTCATCAAAAATGGTCAATGCAAAAGGTCAATTTTCAAGTGCAACAATTAAAATCCAAGGGCAAAATGGTCCAAGTTGAGAAATACATGGAATTTTGGAATGAGGATTTTTGCAACACACTCCAAATGACATTTAGAAGATGTTTGAGCTGTCATGAGCTGTCATGGTGTAATATTTGGCAAGGGCATTTTTGGACTTGCACTTTAGTTTCACATTACACTAATTAAACTCATTTTTGCTAATTTGGATTAAGAGAGTGATTAAGGATGGAGTATAAATGATTAATCATAACAGAATGTTAATCACAATTGCAATTCTCAAGATCTCTAACTAACTTTCCCTCCATTTTCCAAATTCTCTCAAAAACTTCATCAACATTTTTCAAGATTTCTCCACCATTTCTTCATGAAATTGCTTGATTCTTTTTTATTCGTGATCCACAAACCATAAGCTACATCTGTTTTGGTGAATTGAAGCAAGAAACTTCAGATTCGTGGACTGTTCATCATGAGCTCATCAATGGCATTTTGAGATTTCTTCCAATTGAAGCAACATTGAGCTTGGTTGATCACTCCATTAACCTTCCTGAACCTTAGCACGCATCTGTTTTTGGTTTTTGCTCGAGGAAGCATCAAGAATCATCAACTGCTTCAACCTAAGGTGCATTTTCGAATCTCACCATTTCTTAAATTGTTAGGTGGTTTTTGTAGTACATTCATCATAGATCAACATGATATGCTTGGTTTTGGATTTGGTTAGCTATTAAATGAGTTATGTCGATTCGAAGTTTGATGTGCTTAACTTAAAATGCTCGATCCCGTCGCTACAGTGAGAATTAGGAGAAATCATTAGCATATTTGTGATCTAGGTTGAGAGACGAAGAGAACGGTATCTTGCTTGCGTATTTTCGTTGAGATTCGCTCGTGACCGAAGCTGGTAGTGATGAACACGTGAGCGCGCGATGAAGATGGAAAATCTGGAAAATATTACGTGTTTGATCCATTCATTTCGCTTGGCATTTGAATTTCTTGTTTGGCGCTAAGATGAGCGAATAGGAAGCTGACAGCACATTAGTGTGCTACACTGTCGTTTTGGCCAGGCGGTGAAGAATTACAGCAATGCCATCCATTTAATTTAATTCATTAGAAACTTAAATAAATATTTCACTAATTTAACAAATCTTCAAAAAATCATATAAAATCCAATATTAATCCAAATTTAGTGGGAGTTTTTTTGTTAGATTCATAATTTTCTCTAGTTTTTTATAGGTATGATAACTCAAGTTGTGCTTGGTGGATTTTTGACTTTGCCTATTGATCTTTGACTTGTGTGCATTTTGTATATGTTTCACCATTTTTAACATGAAATACTCATACCTTATCCAAATTGAATGAAATTTCACATGCTAATTCCTGACTCCTTGCTGGTTATTTTGATGTATAGTTTGTGAATTTTGGATCTCTGGTTTGGTAGATATGATGTGTGAAAGTTGAGTGTGACAATTTGTGTCACACTAGGTTAGGTCAATTTTATGAATTTATTTGACATGCCTTTGCTTTTCCAATTGATCTCAAATTTTGCATGCTGTGTCTTGTATATGTCTAGTTTCACCATGATTTTTTGTATGAATTGTTGATTCATTTTCCATTTAATTGAGATTTTTGATTGCTGTTTAGCATTTTTAGGGCTTTGTTTGAGTGTTTGTCTTCCAAGTCTTGTGAAATGCTCATACCATATCATATGAATGTGAAATTTGATGGAGTGATTGATAACATGTTTAGATGTAGTTTGGCTTTGGTCCCATTCATTTCTTAATTGTTTTCACTGTTTGGAATTTGATTGAAGTTGATGCTCATTTTGCTACCATGTGTTGACTTGTTTGGATTTCTGCTGACTTCATGATTTTATTTGCCTGGCTTAGGGACATTGGATTGAGCCAATTTTTTGCATGAATGATAATTGATATGTCAAGATTACATGAGAATTTTTCTGGAATTGTTGATGTCATTTTCTAATTAATTGATAATTTTCTTCTCTGTTGGCTCATTTTGTGACATTGTGTGACACATGTTGGTAATTCATTTGTGAAATGCTCATATTGTACTGGATGAAGATGAAATTTGACGTGAGCATTATAGACACATTATAGGACATCATGGTTTTGATCCCATTCATTTCTAATATGTTGTCACTGTTTTATGATTTATGGAAGATGATGCTTGTGTTGATGCCTTGAATTGGCTTGTATAAATGTGTCTGGACTTCTTGATTTTCATTTACCTACTTCCTTTTGTCCAATTGAGCTTAAAATTGACATGCTATACATTGAATGTGTCCTGTCTAGGTGTGAATTTTTGTGGAATTAATTGAATTGATTTGATATGCTTTTGATTGAGATAGTTCTGTTTGGTCATTTGAAGTTGCAAATTGCATGTTTGATGTTAAATTGTGCATGAAATGATAATGGTGATTGATATGAGCATGGGACCAATTGCATTTGCTTTTAATTTGTTTGAATGTGATTTTGGTTGGTTTGCACTTGCTGTTTTGATTTTTTTATCCCCCTTGGACCCTAGGCTTGGCCTAGTGGTCTAGTTTCTCACATTTGGTTTGGATTTTCAGGTTGAAATGCAAAAAGGCTTAAAGAAAAAAGTGCAAGTTGATTAAATTGAGTTTTGTTTGATGTTGTGAACTAACATTGGCTTTGTGTTGTAGGTTTGATGCTTGAGCTTGAGCTCATGGCTTGCACTTATGTGCATTAACTTGTGTTGTCTGTATAGATTGACTTTTGCTGTTTATTGTTGGTTTGTCTGAGTACTGATGATACTTGATTGATTTCAGGTACATTTAGTCGCTTACAGTTCTTTAAGAACTTGCTTGCTGCTGTTTGGTTTTTTAAACCAGTTGAGGTAGACTCTCTTGTCTCCATGTAGTCTGGAAGACCTGGCTTGTTATTTAGCCAGGCAACTGTCTGAAGTCCTCCTTAAGAGGCGATGTTTGTGATTGTTTACTTTTGTGCCAAGCAGGTAAAGACCTCTATGAGGCAATTGGCGGAACCCAAGGGATATGCAATCTATCCCCCGCTATTCTGTTGAGTCGTCCCCCTACTCACACCACTGTGTTGATGCATTGGGACATAAACCCAAGATCTTGTGCTGTTGCACAATCGAGTCAGAGTCTTTGAGCGTAGAAGGGTCCCTCCATTCTAGACCCACGCTCCTTTGTCTGAAGCTCTCCCTGATCAGGGATAAGAGCTGTGAAGTCTAATCTTTCCCTTTCAGGGGAACTACATCGCCCTGATCCTCGTTCCAGACGAGGTATGTAGGCAGGAGACCGTGCGAGGTCTCTCAGGGCACTTTTTTTTTCTTTTTGTGTGTGTGCTTGACAGTTATAGGCTCAAGTTCCCGACTCCCTATTAACTTGTTGGTTGTTGTGTGCTTGGAAGCTGATGTAAGTCCATCGAGTGGCATTCGGGTTCCGGTGTGCGTTTGTTTGGTTCGGATGCCGATGTAAGTCCAGTGATTGGCTTTCGGGCTCCACGTTTGCCTTCTTGTGTGCGTTTTGGTTCGGATGCTGATGTAAGTCCAGTGATTGGCATTCAGGCTCCATGTTTGCCTGTGTTTGTGTTTGCTTGTTTGGCGTGCGTGAGCCGAACTACGGCAGCTCTGATTCTCGTTCCAGACGAGATACGTAGGCATAGGATGCGATGTCCTATCGAGCTCTCTTCCTCTTAACCCCACCTGTGTTGTCTTCGGTGCGTGTGTGTGTGGTGTTTTAGCAACCTTTTCTTTTCTTAGAGCGTGGATCCCGTTGAGTACGACGGACGTGAGGGGTGCTAATACCTTCCCCTTGCGTAACCGACTCCCGTACCCTTTCTCTTTGGTCGCGAGACCATGCTTTTTCCAGGTTTCTCTGAGCGTTTCCTTTCCCTATCTTGGGATAAATAACGCGCAGTGGCGGCTCTGTGTTGTGTTTTGTTTCAGCCCGCCGGTTGTTTTTCGCGGATGCGACAACTGGCGACTCTGCTGGGGAAGCATAAGATGTTGACCTGTGCTGGTCCATCTTCCCTAAGCGCGTATCTCCTAGCGTTCTAGGATAGTTTAGGTTGCTTGTGCCGCTTTATTTATTGCATTTATTATTCTGACAGTGTATATATTTGCATAAATACTGGCATGCATCATATTATCATGTTGCCGTCCTCTGTGCAGGTGGTTCCTCTGTTTGGGTGGGTGTTCTGAGTGGGGCTAAAACCCAGGCCCGAGTATACACCTAGGATTAGTGTGGTCTCACGTTCCTCATTTGCTATATTAGTATATTGTTGCAACGTGACATACCACAAGCCGGACGAGGTTCATAGGAGAGCTTTCCATTGTGGAATACTCCACTTTGGTTTAGTTATCTCTTCTGAGCTATTGACTCCGGTGGCCGATCATTCCCGGATCTTTGGTTTAGACGATCTTAAGAGAGCTACAATGGCACACCCGAAAGGGCAAACCCATTGAGTATCTCTGCCCGATTGTCGAGACTATTATCCGCCTTAGGATGACCTGATTAGAATTTACCTGTGAGGGGAGGGTGATTCTTACAGATGCATGTTCAGATGGTGACTCAGATGGTGACTTTTTGTTCCGTGGATCAGAGTCCTATTTATAAGTCGGATTTATGGTCATTTATTTCTGAGACGTCGGAGTGCTGTCCGTGGTATTTATCAGTGGGGATCCGTTTATTTCAGGATTCCCCGGGCCGATTTTATCAGTAGGGATCCGTTTATTTCAGGATTCCCCGGGCTGATTCAGATGATTGTGGGTATCTGTTCAGAGATTGTTAGATGATGATGATGATGTATCTGTCTGCCGTTTATTTCGGAACCCTTGAGTTGGATTTGTGGTTACATATTCCTTCAGATGGTTGTGATCGGTTCAGTGGTCCGGGTTGTGGTTCAGAGCAACAGATGATCAGATGGCTAGGAGGATGGCACACTGCATTGCATTCATTCATCAGCATCATAACATCTTGCATTTACCTGCATCTAACACATGTTTATCCATATGCAGGGACCCTTTAGATCGAGATCCTGGTTGAGAGACTTTCTTGCTCAGAGATGAGGACCGGTTTGAAGCATGATGTTGCTTACAGTTTCTTCAACCCGGAGATTGACGAGCTGAGAGATATGATAGCATTGATTACACCCGACCATGTGGGGATGTTCAGAGAGTCGTACGGTGGTATTCTGAAGACTGTTTTCAGACTCACAGACAGTGATAGAAGCGCCATTCATACTCTTCTCCAGTTTTATGACCCGGGGCTGAGATGCTTCGTGTTTCCAGATTATTTGTTGGGACCTCTGATGGAGGATTATGCTAGCATCCTGGGTATTCAGATCCGCGATCAGATTCCTTTCTATGCTGTTAAGAGAGAGCCTGACGTCCTTGGGATTTCCCGTGCTCTTTATTTGAGCCCGGAGATGGTCAAGGAGGGTTTGAAGGAGAAGGGGAAATTACCCAGTTTTCATTTGAGTTTCTTGGAGGCAAAAGCCAAGGAACATGCTGCAGTGGGTAATTGGAAGACGGTTTATGCTTTGGTGGCTGTGAGCATTTATGGTGTCATCTTGTTTCCTAATCAGAAGAGTTTTGTGGACCATAATGCCATCAGATTGTTTATACCGGGGAACCCTATTCCTACTCTGATCGGAGATGTCTATTACTCGGTTCATAACAGGAACGAGAAGAGGCGTGGGGGTTTGATTCGGTGCTGTGCTCAGCTGCTGTTCAAGTGGTTTATGGGGTATTTGCCTTCCAGAGGTGCTTTTGCTCATCTTGATCCTTCGGTCAAGTGGTCTGTCAGGTTGATGGGTTTGCGGGCTGATGATATTGCATGGACTCATAATGGTATGGCTGGACGGGATTTCATATATAGCTGTGGGAGGTTTCCCAATGTGCCTCTCATAGGGGTTCAGGGTTGCATTAATTATAACCCGACGCTTCTTAGGAGACAGATGGGGTTTGCCATGGAGGTTCCTCCTCTCGAGCGAGAGATTCAGGAGTCCTTTTACTTCTCAGCTGAGGGCGATCAGGCCAAGTTAAGGCAAGTATCTGGGTCATGGCGTAACATTCAGAGGAAGGGCAAGGTTCCTTTTGGCAAGGTCAACAACCGGTCTTTTCTTCCATTTGAGGATTGGTTGCGGAAGAGGATAGAGCTCACACTTCTACCATTTCCAGGAGGTGATCCTTGGTGTCCTGTGATTGAGGGTCCAAGTTCTTCTGTCAGTATGGAAGTATTCCTCGAGATAAAGAGGGCCAGAGATCAGTTGCTTGCAGAGAAAGCGGAATTGGAGATGACTGTTGCTCGGGTTCAGATAGCCAATCAGGAGATCAGAGTGAAGATGGAAGATCAAGACAAGCGACATGCCGTGGAAGCAAAGCGCTTTGAGATAGACACTGCCTACTATGGGAAGATCAGCCAAGCCTTAGCATCATCTACCAGAGAGCACGACATCACCAAAGAGAGATTGGCTAGAGCTTCAAAAGTCATTGAAGATGAGAAGAGGAGGCAAATCCTCGTGAGAGATCAGAGGGACGACAGAGTCCGAGTTCTTATTGCTGAGTGGGAGTCAAAGCTGAAGGTCAAGGAATCAGAGAATGTGAAGATCATCGCTGAGAGAGATCATTATATGGCTGAGAGAGATCACTACTTCAGGCAGATGAAGATTCATCAGAAAGAGGTGGGGAGATTACAGCAGGAGAACACCGAGCTCAGGTTCGCCGCAGAGTTCGCGAAGATGGTTGATGATATAGGGCCATCTGTGGGACCCTCATCCGGCTAGATCTTTCATTTGTGTGGATTACCGTCAGGCTTGTTGACGGAATTCATTTGCTTGTATTTCTTTCTTGATTCTGGAGATTTGTATCTGATTTGATGTATGACTATGGCACTTATTGTGCATTTTGTTATGTGATGGTTATTCAGTGATTGATCTTCAAGCTTTATTTGCTTTACCGTATGCACTCACACAAGCACACACATGGTTGGGCGGTATTTTGCTGAATCATATATCTCTGATCTGTATGATGAAATCAAATGCTGAACATCAGAATATTGCCGCCGAATTATTATATGTCTCGATGAAGCCAGGATCAAGAAACAAAGTGTTCCTCATATGGATAGACATTGCATTCATGCATGATCATAATAACTTGCCTTCTGTTTTGCAGGTATCAGCTTCTAACATGTTTGATTGACACAGGAACGATGAATCCGCCTAACGCCGACATTCTCGAGTTGAAAGAGAAAATGGGAGAGCTGATTAATGTCATGCGAGAGTTCGCCTTAGGGCAGAAAGAAATTGCCGAGAAGGTGGGGAAGATCGAAGACTGGCTGAAGATGGGGAACATGCAAGGAAACGCTTCGTCGTCTGGAACGAAGAGATCCTTTGGGGATGGTCAGCATAAGAAGGAGGATAGCGCGAGTGCTATGAATGTCCAGGCCCAGAGAGGACACGGTAGGGGTCATTACTACCAGCATACTGCTGCGGTAATGATTCCTATTGGTAATCAGTCGGTACAACAGCAACGTCAGTCACCTCAACAGAGAGCACAGAGAGCTGGGAACCAAGTGAGAGGAAAGGGGGTCGATCGTCATTTTGACAAGCCACCCATGCCGTATGCTCTTCTGTTGAAGAAGTTGAAAGATCTCGGAATGGTACAATTGAGGATGTTAACTCCGTTGAAACCTGATCAGAGGCCACCTAACTATGATGAGAACGCCAGGTGTGAATTCCATTCTGGTGCGCCTGGGCATAACATTGAGGGTTGTAGAGCCTTTAAGCATACTGTCCAAGATCTGGTGGATTCCAAGGCCCTCAATTTTACATTGTCATTGAATGTTAATGCCAATCCCATGTCGGTGCATGGTCAGGCGATGGTGGGTACAATTGCTGAAAATTCAGATCGTGTCTGTGCGATGGGGGAAGAGACTGACAGCGACTGTGAACTGGAGCCGTGGATAAAATCGTGCATACCAGAGAACTGGAAGGCCTAAAAAGATCATCACTGTCACTCGTCCGGAAGAGTAATGATTTCTGTTTTTCAGTTTTATTTGCATGAAAGCCATACGTTTTGCCCGAAACGTAATGGTTCATTGTAAGGGCCACCTCATGTTCATAATTTGCAACATTTCTGCATTATAAATAAATGGATGTTTTTCAGTCAAAAAGCGGTGTTCCCTGTTTTTCATTTATTTTTGCAGTTTAAAAACGAATAAAAATGGCAATGTTTGTTTTCATTTTTCCTTTTTGATTTGTCTTGTTCCGAATTCAAAAATAATTCTCCGGATCTCATTGATGACAATTTGGTTACACCTCATATGACTTCGACAAACCAATCTATCATGCCGAAGAAGAAGGCGAAGAAGATTGTGATCAGCTGGAAGATTAACCAGGTTGTTGAAACAAGAGGAGAAGGTGATTCAGCCGCACGTGAAGCGGGTTGAGGTTGTTATTCCAAGCACCACCGAGGTCAGGAAAGAAAAATTGGGGCCGCTTCAGAGGCGAGTCGAGAGCAAGATGGTAGCCTTGTTGAAAGAGCATGTGGATGCCTTCGCCTGGTCGTGTCAGGATACGCCAGGGTCGGATACCGACGTCGTTGTGCACAAACTGCCATGGAGAGAAGATTGTCCTTTAGACAAGCAGAACGTCGGTGCTACTTATCAGAGAGCCATGGTGACTTTGTTTCATGATATGACTCATCATGAAATCCAATGCTATGACATGATAGCAAAGTCCCAGACAGGAGAGGGGCATCTGGCAGACCGGGGCGAGTCGGTTGACCAGTTGAGACAATTCAAACTGAGGTTGAATTCATTAAGTGCACTATCAGAGTGCGGGCCGATAAGCTGCTGGGGTTCATTGTAAGAGAGGAATCGAGGTTGATCCTGCAAAAAAAAATAAAAATAATAATAATAATAAAAAAAAATACCTGAACCGAGAACAAAAAGAGGTTCGTGGTCTCTTAGGTAGATTGAACTACATGTCATGGTTCATATCTCATCTAACAGCCACGTGCGAACCCATAATTCAAGCTGTGAAAGAAAAGATCAAACGGTCAGGTGAAATAATGATTGCCAAGGGGCATGGAAAGAATAAAAGAATAAGTCGCATGAACCTCTGATTCTGATGCCTTATGTGGAGGGAGAAACTGTTAATCTGGTACTTGACGGCCTTCGAGGGGTCTACGAGGTGTATTGGGTCAGCATGACGAGTCTTGTCGAAAAGAGCATGCAATTTACCTAAGCAAAAAGTTTACTGACTGTGAAACAAGATATTCACTGCTCGGGAAACTTGATGTACTTTGGCATAGGCTGCTCGCCGACCGAGACAGTATATGCTGGTTCATACCACTTTGTGGGTTTCCAAGATGGATCCGATCAAGTATGGGTTTGAGAATCCAGCATCGGCCGGACAGGTTGCGAGAGTGCAAAAGAATGTTGACTGATTAGTGATACTCTCAGAAAGCAATAGAGGGGTGTATTGTCTGATTACATCGCTCCGCAACCCATTGAGGATTATCAACCGATGAAGTTTGAGTTCCCTGATGAGGACATCTCGAGGTGCTCTAATCGAAAGATTGAGAGTAACCGATCCCGGAGGAGGGGCCTGACCCCGAATCCGCACGGGTTCTGATGTCTGATGGGGTTAATGTGGACGAGTTAGTGCTTTGGTTACGCCGAAGGGATCCCATGTTCCCTTCGTTTCCAGGTTAGCATTTGAATGCACCAGCAAGGGTGGCTGAATACGAAGCTTGTATCCTGGGTATTGTACCTCGGTGCGCCTACTGGGGCAAAGTCTTTCTCGTTGGTGTATGGAAGCCGTGCTACCAGTTGAGGTTCCAGATTCCCTCTTTGAGAGTCCTGATGGACGTGAAATTGCAAGAGGCGGAATGGGTAAGGACCCGGTACGAAGAGCTGAGCCTGATTGAGGAAAAGAGGCTGGCGACCATCTGTCTTGGGCAGTTATACCAGCAAAGGATGAAGCGTGCTTTTGACAAGAAGGTGCGACCTCAGGTATATCATGTGGGTGATATGGTGCTGAAAAGGATCCTTCCTCCTCAAAACGATCGAAGGGGCAAATGGACACCGAATTATGAAGGTCCATTCGTGGTCAAGAAGGTTTTCTCTAGCGGAGCCTTGTTGTTAACGACCATGGATGGCGAGGATTTTCCATCCCCTGTGAATGCGGACGCAGTTAAAAAATACTTCGTATAAAGAGACTCGCTGGACGAAAAGAATAAAATAGTCCAGGAAAAAATGGGCATCCCGGCGAACCGAAAAACAGAAAGAAAGGTTCGGGCAAAAATTAGGGATAAAATGAAAGAAATGTACACCCGGCAAGTCAAAAACCTGAAAGGGCGACTTGGGCAAAAAGGGGTATCCCGGTGGACTGAAAACCCGAAAGGGCGGTCCAGGCAAAAGAGGGATTGAAACGAATAACTGCGTCTAGCATGATCGTTTGCGCTTTGGTTAAAGCATCATGGATAATACCCGGTGGGGATCAGTCAGAAGCGTCTTGTTCAGAAGGCAGAAAGCACGGAGAGTCTGAGGACGTATGGGGTGTAACCGAGTTGGAACTCGATGAGATCAAGAGTTTCACATTGCCATTAGGATAGATTTTTCCTTTTGTGCGCAATTACCTCTTTTCAGGAATTGCTTCCTTTGTATTGCTCAATTTGAGCCACACACTTTTCCAGTCAATAAAATGCATATTCAGTCAAATAATTTTGTTTTTGTTTATTCATTACCGCTTTGATTGCAAAAACATCCAGATATTTTTGATAAAGAATCTTTGCATTTTAAGACATACAGGTCCCTTCCAATGCATGTTTATAGGATTGAAAGTTTAAAATCTTATTCGGAAGGTTGAGTGACCCAAGTGTTGAAATCTTGACACGCCTGGGGCACGGTTTTATCTAACGATTTTCTTTTTTGCAGGAACTGTTAGATATTTTCACTCGCTTGCAGGTTGTGGTGGAAGCTGTTGAAGAGAAATCCCCATGGAGTCCAATCAGGGATGAGGGACGACAAAGAGACGTTGAGACGTACGACGATCCTTGATGATACTCAAGAAGACTCTTCAAAATCGGAAGATTGGAAAGTCTGTAGCAATTCCCCGCAGGGTCCAATCAGAGACGAATGAATGGGTAGAGAAGCGATGAGAAGACGTAGAGACGTCCGACGACCCTTGGAATTAATCAAGAAGACTCTTCAAAGTCTGAAAATTGAAAGTCTGTATAATCCCCAGGAGTTCGCTTTCCGTCGAGCACGGAGCGGTTGGGAATACAAGATGATGGAGCAGAAAAGGTCCAGACGAGTCTGGGAGTTCTCAAAAGTGGAAAGCCGATACGAGATTGGGAGGTGGATACCATGGTTCGATGAGTCGACGGGTGTTCTGTACCAACTTTTCTCATTTCCCCAGCTAAGTCCCCAAGCGGAGTTGTGAGGACTAACTCCCCAGCAGGTCCAAGGTTTGTGGATCCCCTAGCTGAGTCAGGATGGTTATCCCCGGCGGGTTTAAAACGGTGTATCCCCAGCAGCCAGGCCCGAAGGTTGTTATTCCCCGAGTGGAGCGGGTTTCAATGAAATATATCTCCAGCAGTGTTCATCCTACCAGTGGATGGGATAAGTTTCCGTAGCGGACTGATATTTGCATCCCCAGCTGGGCTGATTCTACCTATGGATTGCATGGGTAATCCCCAGCGGAGTGGCATTCGCTTCCCTAGCAGGGTCAGGATGGTTATCCCCAGCAGGTGTCAGATCGGTGCTTCCCCAGTTGCCAGGCCTGGAGGTGGCTGTTTCCCAGCAGAGTATCTGTGAGCATTTCCCCAGTGAAGTCGTCAGGTATCTGTGAGGGTTTCTCGAAGCAGAGTCGAGATTTGTATCCTCGGCAAGTCGAAGATTGTTGTATCCCCACAAAGTTGGTGGTGCTAATCCCCAGCAGTTTCCCGAGCGGATTGGGTGCAAAGGAGGTTCTTCCCCAGCAAGGGCTACCTTTTCCCAGCAGTAGTGCTATTCCCCAGCAGGGCGGAATCGGAGCAATGGCGAGTGCCTCAGCAGAGTGTCTCGAGCTCCCCGGAAGAATCCCTTGAAGGGGATACTTTTTGCGCATTCATCATGTAGAATAAGCATAGCATGTTGCATAGAAAAAATAAATCGCGTAGCATTTCCATAATTATGGAGCATTGCGCAGAAAAAGATCATGCATCATTATGGCAAGCATACGCTAGTCTCAAGCCGTGGTATTTGTTTGAGAAGTGGTTTTGCCCAAAGGTGAAGGTGTTACTCTGAAGAGTTTTGGCATCGTGATTGTGAATCAAAGTTTCTGTCGAGCAGAGATGGGAATGTTAATCAAAGAAAGTTTCGGGGTCCGAAAAGAAAAGACAAGAGAGAATAACCCCCAGCTAAAACGCAAAGTGTTTGTTGGCTAGGGTTGAAGGAAAGAATAGCCGGTTTGTGGGTTGTTATTCCCAGCATGGGCCTGTGGCATGTGTGCCGGTTCATTTATCATTGTTTTGTTATCTTCGCCGATACTGATAGGTATGAAGAGTTTTCCGGTATTCAGACCGAAGTGGCGTTCAGGCCAAGTTTCCGATTTTCAGATCGAAGAAGTTTCTGACGATTAGGTCGAAGTACTTATGGCATTCAGGCCAGTTTTCCGGTGTTCAGACCGAGGCGGTATTCAGACCGAAGTGGCGTTCAGGCCGATTTTCCGATTTTCAGATCGAAGAAGTTTTCGACGATCAGGTCGAAGTACTTTTTCCGGTGTTCAGACCGAGGCGGTATCCAGACCGAAGTGGCGTTCAGGCCGATTTTCCGATTTTCAGATCGAAGAAGTTTCCGACGATCAGGTCGAAGTACTTATGGCATTCAGGCCAGTTTTCCGGTGTTCAGACCGAGGCGGTATTCAGACCGAAGTGGCGTTCAGGCCGATTTTCTGATTTTCAGATCGAAGAAGTTTCTGACGATCAGGTCGAAGTACTTTTTTCGGTGTTCAGACCGAGGCGGTATCCAGACCGAAATGGCGTTCAGGCCGATTTTCCGATTTTCAGATCGAAGAAGTTTCCGACGATCAGGTCGAAGTACTTATGGCATTCAGGCCAGTTTTCCGGTGTTCAGACCGAGGCGGTATTCAGACCGAAGTGGCGTTCAGGCCGATTTTCCGATTTTCAGATCGAAGAAGTTTCCGACGATCAGGTCGAAGTACTTTTTCCGGTGTTCAGACCGAGGCGGTATTCAGACCGAAGTGGCGTTCAGGCCAAGTTTCCGATTTTCAGATCAAAGAAGCTTCCGACATTTAGATCGATGTAGCTTGTGGCAGTCAGGCCTATTTTCCGGTATCCAGACCGAAGTGGTATTCAGACCAGTTTTCCGGTGTTCAGACCGAGGCGGTATCCAGACCGAGGTGGTGTTCAGACCATGAAAATGAAAAAGAAGAAAAATTTCGGGGTTCAAGAAAAGCATAAAAAAGAAATATAATCCCCAGCGGATGTGTGGTGTTCAGGCCATGGTTATCCCTGTGCTACCATTTATTTTGGTATCCAGGTCGATGTTGTTGTTTCGGTGATCAGGCCGACTTTCTCCGTACTAGACGGATTTTTCTTTCAAGATTGTTTCTTCGCCGACTCTGACAGGCATTGTTAATTATTTCCCATCAGAGTGCAAATTGTTCGTCTGTTCTTGATATTCAATCACTCTTCATCCTGATCATCTGAAAGCCGAGGCTATTCATATCGACAGGTTCACAGTGGATTGAATAGGTACTTGCTGGGTCGTCCTTGGATCCACAATGTTGGGGCAGTCTCCTCAACTTTGCATCAGAAGATCAAATTCCCAGTCAATGGAAGAATTATCACTGTCTGCGGTGAGAAGGATATCCTGGTCAGTCACCTGTCTACATTCAAGTATGTAGAGGTAGAAGGTGAAATTCATGAGACCCTGTGTCAGGCCTTTGAGGCAGTTCAAGTCAAGGATGCAGCTTCGTGGAAGAGATTAAAGCAGGTGCCTCTTGTAACACCTCAAAATTTGCCCTCCTCTCTTGGGACTAGCTTAACATATTGCATAACATTTTTTAGGTCATTAGGCATTGCATATGGCATATCATGTGGTTACATTGTGCAAGTCATCCTCATAAGTCTTGATCAGAAGATGAAGAGGTCATGATGCAAGCTAGGGTTTATGGACTGGATCATTAACTGTCTGGGGGTGGTGGTACAAATTAGGGTTTCATGGTTTCTCAAGGAGATTGAGCTTGGTCTTGGGTGCAATGGTACATCATCATCATCATGGTCTTGTTATCATCCAGAAGGTTCAAGAGATTGATCAGATATCTTGAGATTAGGGTTTTGACCACTGGTCAACCCTAATCAGTTGCATTGGGCCAATCAGGGCATGGCAAGGAGATGGGGTCTACAATGGATATGGGGATCATCATGTGATTATATTAAGCTCATGGAGGCTAGGGTTCCATCCTTGAGCCATTTCATCAGAGAATTGGTGCTCAACTTGATCAGTGCATTGCCAGATCCATCTATCAGTTGAAAAAGTCAACTGTGATCAACTGTGCTTGATTTTATGGATTTGGAGGTGGGAGAGAGTTGGATACACTTCATTCATGTTGAAATAAGTTTCATTTGACATTCCAAAGCTCAAGAATGAAGAAAATAAAGTCAGACAAAAGATTGCCAAAAATAGAAAGTGACTTGTAATGGAAGTTTCCAAAAATGGAAAGTTTTTCACCATAAAATTACATGTCCAAAAAAGCTTCAAATGAAAATTTGTTCAACATGAAAGTTGAAGATCTTGTTCTCACCTTTCCAAAAAGTCCAAGAACTTGAAATTCCCATGTATGGTTGGCAAGTTATGGCCCATTCATTTTCCAAAAATGCCTATAATCAAAGTGGCATAACTTTCACATGGAATGTCCAAAATGGATGATCTTTTTATGAGCAAACTCCATTTCACATGTACTTTCATGGTGCATAATCAAAATTCATCAAAAATGGTCAATGCAAAAGGTCAATTTTCAAGTGCAACAATTAAAATCCAAGGGCAAAATGGTCCAAGTTGAGAAATACATGGAATTTTGGAATGAGGATTTTTGCAACACACTCCAAATGACATTTAGAAGATGTTTGAGCTGTCATGAGCTGTAATATTTGGCAAGGGCATTTTTGGACTTGCACTTTAGTTTCACATTACACTAATTAAACTCATTTTTGCTAATTTGGATTAAGAGAGTGATTAAGGATGGAGTATAAATGATTAATCATAACAGAATGTTAATCACAATTGCAATTCTCAAGATCTCTAACTAACTTTCCCTCCATTTTCCAAATTCTCTCAAAAACTTCATCAACATTTTTCAAGATTTCTCCACCATTTCTTCATGAAATTGCTTGATTCTTTTTTATTCGTGATCCACAAACCATAAGCTACATCTGTTTTGGTGAATTGAAGCAAGAAACTTCAGATTCGTGGATTGTTCATCATGAGCTCATCAATGGCATTTTGAGATTTCTTCCAATTGAAGCAACATTGAGCTTGGTTGATCACTCCATTAACCTTCCTGAACCTTAGCACGCATCTGTTTTTGGTTTTTGCTCGAGGAAGCATCAAGAATCATCAACTGCTTCAACCTAAGGTGCATTTTCGAATCTCACCATTTCTTAAATTGTTAGGTGGTTTTTGTAGTACATTCATCATAGATCAACATGATATGCTTGGTTTTGGATTTGGTTAGCTATTAAATGAGTTATGTCGATTCGAAGTTTGATGTGCTTAACTTAAAATGCTCGATCCCGTCGCTACAGTGAGAATTAGGAGAAATCATTAGCATATTTGTGATCTAGGTTGAGAGACGAAGAGAACGGTATCTTGCTTGCATATTTTCGTTGAGATTCGCTCGTGACCGAAGCTGGTAGTGATGAACACGTGAGCGCGCGATGAAGATGGAAAATCTGGAAAATATTACGTGTTTGATCCATTCATTTCGCTTGGCATTTGAATTTCTTGTTTGGCGCTAAGATGAGCGAATAGGAAGCTGACAGCACATTAGTGTGCTACACTGTCGTTTTGGCCAGGCGGTGAAGAATTACAGCAATGCCATCCATTTAATTTAATTCATTAGAAACTTAAATAAATATTTCACTAATTTAACAAATCTTCAAAAAATCATATAAAATCCAATATTAATCCAAATTTAGTGGGAGTTTTTTTGTTAGATTCATAATTTTCTCTAGTTTTTTATAGGTATGATAACTCAAGTTGTGCTTGGTGGATTTTTGACTTTGCCTATTGATCTTTGACTTGTGTGCATTTTGTATATGTTTCACCATTTTTAACATGAAATACTCATACCTTATCCAAATTGAATGAAATTTCACATGCTAATTCCTGACTCCTTGCTGGTTATTTTGATGTATAGTTTGTGAATTTTGGATCTCTGGTTTGGTAGATATGATGTGTGAAAGTTGAGTGTGACAATTTGTGTCACACTAGGTTAGGTCAATTTTATGAATTTATTTGACATGCCTTTGCTTTTCCAATTGATCTCAAATTTTGCATGCTGTGTCTTGTATATGTCTAGTTTCACCATGATTTTTTGTATGAATTGTTGATTCATTTTCCATTTAATTGAGATTTTTGATTGCTGTTTAGCATTTTTAGGGCTTTGTTTGAGTGTTTGTCTTCCAAGTCTTGTGAAATGCTCATACCATATCATATGAATGTGAAATTTGATGGAGTGATTCATAACATGTTTAGATGTAGTTTGGCTTTGGTCCCATTCATTTCTTAATTGTTTTCACTGTTTGGCATTTGATTGAAGTTGATGCTCATTTTGCTACCATGTGTTGACTTGTTTGGATTTCTGCTGACTTCATGATTTTATTTGCCTGGCTTAGGGACATTGGATTGAGCCAATTTTTTGCATGAATGATAATTGATATGTCAAGATTACATGAGAATTTTTCTGGAATTGTTGATGTCATTTTCTAATTAATTGATAATTTTCTTCTCTGTTGGCTCATTTTGTGACATTGTGTGACACATGTTGGTAATTCATTTGTGAAATGCTCATATTGTATTGGATGAAGATGAAATTTGACGTGAGCATTATAGACACATTATAGGACATCATGGTTTTGATCCCATTAATTTCTAATATGTTGTCACTGTTTTATGATTTATGGAAGATGATGCTTGTGTTGATGCCTTGAATTGGCTTGTATAAATGTGTCTGGACTTCTTGATTTTCATTGACCTACTTCCTTTTGTCCAATTGAGCTTAAAATTGACATGCTATACATTGAATGTGTCCTGTTTAGGTGTGAATTTTTGTGGAATTAATTGAATTGATTTGATATGCTTTTGATTGAGATAGTTCTGTTTGGTCATTTGAAGTTGCAAATTGCATGTTTGATGTTAAATTGTGCATGAAATGATAATGGTGATTGATATGAGCATGGGACCAATTGCATTTGCTTTTAATTTGTTTGAATGTGATTTTGGTTGGTTTGCACTTTCTGTTTTGATTTTTTTATCCCCCTTGGACCCTAGGCTTGGCCTAGTGGTCTAGTTTCTCACATTTGGTTTGGATTTTCAGGTTGAAATGCAAAAAGGCTTAAAGAAAAAAGTGCAAGTTGATTAAATTGAGTTTTGTTTGATGTTGTGAACTAACATTGGCTTTGTGTTGTAGGTTTGATGCTTGAGCTTGAGCTCATGGCTTGCACTTATGTGCATTAACTTGTGTTGTCTGTATAGATTGACTTTTGCTGTTTATTGTTGGTTTGTCTGAGTACTGATGATACTTGATTGATTTCAGGTACATTTAGTCGCTTACAGTTCTTTAAGAACTTGCTTGCTGCTGTTTGGTTTTTTAAACCAGTTGAGGTAGACTCTCTTGTCTCCATGTAGTCTGGAAGACCTGGCTTGTTATTTAGCCAGGCAACTGTCTGAAGTCCTCCTTAAGAGGCGATGTTTGTGATTGTTTACTTTTGTGCCAAGCAGGTAAAGACCTCTATGAGGCAATTGGCGGAACCCAAGGGATATGCAATTTATCCCCCGCTATTCTGTTGAGTCGTCCCCCTACTCACACCACTGTGTTGATGCATTGGGACACAAACCCAAGATCTTGTGCTGTTGCACAATCGAGTCAGAGTCTTTGAGCGTAGAAGGGTCCCTCCATTCTAGACCCACGCTCCTTTGTCTGAAGCTCTCCCTGATCAGGGATAAGAGCTGTGAAGTCTAATCTTCACTCACCTTTCATCAGCTTCACCTTAGCCTCTCAATGGCAAGGTTAAGAGCTAACTCTACCTTGTACAGATGACTTGCCTCGGCAGTCCACCCTTGTTTGAGCCTCACTTGACTGGATATAGTGTGTGCTATGTGAAATGTTTGTTTATTTTGATTGATGCTTGCATGCTTGCTTTCTTCCTGGATAGGATTAGCTTGCTGTTGCGCAAGTAGGTAGAAACCCCAACATAGGGCAATGATGCATGATAACACTAGGCTCGAGTACAGCTCCCTGGTAGTGTGTCTCCCCTTGGTTTCTGGCTAGAATTTCTTTCCCTTTCAGGGGAACTACATCGCCCTGATCCTCGTTCCAGACGAGGTATGTAGGCAGGAGACCGTGCGAGGTCTCTCCGGGCACTTTTTTTTTCTTTTTGTGTGTGTGCTTGACAGTTATAGGCTCGAGTTCCCGACTCCCTATTAACTTGTTGGTTGTTGTGTGCTTGGAAGCTGATGTAAGTCCATCGAGTGGCATTCGGGTTCCGGTGTGCGTTTGTTTGGTTCGGATGCCGATGTAAGTCCAGTGATTGGCTTTCGGGCTCCACGTTTGCCTTCTTGTGTGCGTTTTGGTTCGGATGCTGATGTAAGTCCAGTGATTGGCATTCAGGCTCCATGTTTGCCTGTGTTTGTGTTTGCTTGTTTGGCGTGCGTGAGCCGAACTACGGCAGCTCTGATTCTCGTTCCAGACGAGATACGTAGGCATAGGATGCGATGTCCTATCGAGCTCTCTTCCTCTTAACCCCACCTGTGTTGTCTTTGGTGCGTGTGTGTGTGGTGTTTTAGCAACCTTTTCTTTTCTTAGAGCGTGGATCCCGTCGAGTACGACGGACGTGAGGGGTGCTAATACCTTCCCCTTGCGTAACCGACTCCCGTACCCTTTCTCTTTGGTCGCGAGACCATGCTTTTTCTAGGTTTCTCTGAGCGTTTCCTTTCCCTATCTTGGGATAAATAACGCGCAGTGGCGGCTCTGTGTTGTGTTTTGTTTCAGCCCGCCGGTTGTTTTTCGCGGATGCGACACCTCTATCTCGTCCTTTAAGCAGGCACATGCCTTGGTAAATTTAGGTGTTGCTCCTGGTTGGGGACGTCTGTTGGATTTACCTGTAAAGGAAGACAAGTTCGGGATTGGGTATCAGCCAGCATTGACTTCTACAACTACAACGCCTCAGACTCGTCAGGGGCCGATTACCTTCTCCAGTGTTGGCATCATTCAGTATGGCCAGATCTCTGTAACCAACGAAGAAGATGGGGATAGTGATTGCGACATTGACAACTGGGTGCGTCTAAGGGTCCCGGGTGAAGTAATCAACAACTGGTCTTTTGAAGAGATTATCCAAGTCACTCTTCTTGAAGAGTAATTTTCTTTGTTCATTTGTGCATATCCAAGTCTTAAGTTCCGCCCAGGGCGTAATGACTCATTATAGGGCTCATCTATGTGAATACCTGCATTTTTTTATCATAAATAAAGGACGTCTTTTTGCATTCAAATGTTTTGTTCACTGTCTTTCTATTTTTGCAGTTTTCAAAAAATAATCAAAAAAATATATTTGGCAATGTTTTGTTTAGTTTTCACTCCTTGTTCACACTCATAAGCACATACCATCACTCATGCAGATGCACGTCACTAGATCCTATCGATAACAGTTCTGCTATGGCTCGCTTCGACTTTGAAAATCCAATCTTTCAAGCCGAAGAAGAGGGTGATGAAGACTGTGAACTCCCTGAAGAACTTGCCAGGTTGTTAAAACAAGAGGAAAAGGTCATTCAACCGCATCAAGAGTCTATTGAAGTGATTAATCTTGGCACCGAGGACGTCAAGAGAGAAATCAAGATAGGGGCTGCTTTGGAAGATGATGTGAAGAAGGGGCTGATTGAATTACTGCAAGAGTATGTTGACATCTTCGCTTGGTCTTATCAGGACATGCCAGGGCTTGACACGGACACTGTGGTACACCGTCTGCCTCTCAAAGAGGATTGTCCTCCGGTCAAGCAGAAGCTCAGAAGAACAAGACCAGAGATGGCTGTCAGGATAAAGGAAGAATGCAAAAACAGTTGGATGCAGGGTTCCTAACAGTTACAAATTATCCGCCATGGGTTGCAAATATTGTTCCAGTACCTAAGAAGGATGGAAAGGTACGGATGTGTGTTGACTACCGGGATCTGAACAGAGCTAGTCCTAAAGACGATTTCCTATTACCTCACATTGACGTTTTGGTGGATAACACGGCTCAGTTCTCGGTATTCTCCTTCATGGATGGCTTTTCTGGCTATAATCAAATTAAGATGGCACCAGAAGACATGGAGAAGACAACTTTCATAACCCCATGGGGCACCTTCTGCTACAAGGTGACGTTGTTTGGTCTGAAAAATGTTGGGGTAACATATCAACGAGCTATGGTAACTCTTTTCCATGATATGATTCATCATGAAATCGAGGTTTATGTTGATGATATGATTGCCAAATCTCAGACAGAAGAAGAACATTTGGTGAATTTTCATAAGCTGTTTGAGCATTTGAGGAAATTCAAGCTGAGGCTTAATCCGAACAGGTGTACTTTCGGGGTGAGATCTGGAAAACTGCTGGGTTTTATTGTTAGTGAAAAAGGGATTGAGGTGGATCCTGACAAGGTGAAAGCAATACAAGAAATGCCTGAGCCAAGAACAGAAAAACAAGTCTGTGGTTTCTTAGGAAGATTGAACTACATTGCAAGGTTCATCTCTCACCTAACAGCCACGTGTGAGCCGATATTCAAATTGTTAAGAAAAGATCAGGCTATCAGATGGAATGATGATTGTCAAAGGGCTTTCGAGAAGATAAAAGAGTATTTGCATAATCCTCCTATCCTTATGCCTCCAGTCCCAGGGAGACCGCTGATTATGTACTTGACAGTACTGGATAATTCCATGGGTTGTGTTCTCGGTCAACATGACGAGACAGGTAGGAAAGAGCATGCCATCTACTACCTGAGTAAAAAATTCACAGATTGCGAGTCGAGATACTCAATGCTTGAAAAGACATATTATGCACTTGCATGGGCTGCTAAGCGATTGAGACAATACATGCTGACTCACACAACCTTACTGATCTCCAAAATGGATCCAGTCAATTATATATTTGAGAAGCCAGCTCTCACCGGAAGGGTTGCTCGTTGGAAAATGGTACTAACAGAGTACGACATCCAGTATACATCCCAGAAGGCCATCAAAGGGAGTATTCTGTCAGACTATCTTGCTCAAAAGTCGATTGATGATTATGAGCCGATGAAGTTTGATTTTCTAGATGAAGACATCATGTTCCTCAAGATGAAAGACTGTGAAGAGCCAGTTGTTGAGGAGGGGCCTGATCCAGATGAAAAATGGACTTTAATGTTTGATGGGGCCGTCAATGCCAAAGGAAGTGGAATTGGTGTTGTCATTACCACTCCGAAAGGTGCCCACATGCCTTTCACTGCTCGTCTGACTTTTGAGTGCACCAATAATGAAGCTGAGTATGAGGCCTATATCTTGGGTATTGAGCAAGCCATTGATTTGAGAATCAAGACTCTAGACATCTTCGGAGATTCAGCTCTAGTGATCAATCAAGTGAATGGTGATTGGAATACTCTCCAGCCTAATCTGGTCCCCTACAGACACGAGAAGACGGTTGACTTTCTTCACAACAGTAAAGCTGTATCATATACCTCGTAATGAGAACCAGATGGCAGATGCTCTTACTACTCTATCCTCCATGATCAAGGTGATTCGGTGGAACTATGCTCCTAGAATCGATGTTATGCGCCTTGATAGGGTTGCGTATGTGTTTGCTGCTGAACTGGTAGTTGATGACAAGCCTTGGTATCACGATATCAAGTGCTTTCTGAAGAATCAAGAGTACCCTGCAGGGGCATCCAACAATGATAGAAAGACTTTGAGAAGATTGGCAGGCAGTTTCTTCTTGAACAAAGATGATGTGCTGTATAAGAGGAACTTCGACATGGTTTTGCTCAGATGCGTGGATAGACACGAAGCAGACATGTTGATGCAGGAAGTTCATGAAGGCTCCTTCGGTACTCATGTCGGCGGACATGCAATGGCTAAGAAATTGCTGAGAGCGGGTTATTACTGGATGACCATGGAATCTGATTGTTTCAAATATGCTCGGAAATGTCATAAGTGCCAGATTTATGCTGATAAGGTGCATGTGCCGCCAAATCCTCTGAATGTGATGTCTTCGCCGTGGCCGTTTGCTATGTGGGGCATTGATATGATTGGAAAGATTGAGCCGACTGCTTCCAATGGGCATCGCTTCATCCTTATCGCCATCGACTATTTCACCAAGTGGGTCGAAGCAGCGTCATTTGCGAAAGTCACCAGACATGTGGTTGCCCGATTCATTAAGAAAGAAATCATCTATCGTTATGGGATTCCTGAAAGAATCATTATTGATAATGGTTCTAATCTCAATAACAAAATGATGAAGGAGTTATGCAAGAACTTCAACATTCAACATCATAATTCTTCCCCTTATCGTCCTAAGATGAACGGTGTTGTTGAGGCAACAAATAAGAACATAAAAAAGATTGTGCAGAAGATGGTCGTTACGTATAAAGATTGGCATGAGATGCTACCCTTCGCCTTGCATGGGTACCGTACTTTAGTACGTAAATCGACCGGGGTAACCCCTTACTCCCTTGTGTATGGTATGGAAGCAGTCCTACCTGTTGAAGTGGAGATTCCTTCTCTAAGAGTCCTGCTGGATGTCAAGTTAGATGAAGTTGAATGGATTCGGACAAGGTTCAATGAGTTGAGTCTTATCGAAGAGAAGCGGATGGCAGCCATTTGTCACGGGAAGTTGTATCAAAGTCGGACGAAGAGAGCCTTTGATCAGAAAGTGTGTCCTCGATGCTTCCAAGTCGGAGATTTGGTGTTGAAAAGGATCCTTCCTCCTCAGACAGATCATAGGGGCAAGTGGACTCCTAACTATGATGGACCATATATTGTCATCAAGATTTTTGATGGTGGAGCCTTAATGCTTGCAACTATGGATGGTGAAGACTTCACTTCCCCTGTGAACTCAGACGCAGTTAAAAAATACTTCGCATAAAATAGACCCGCTGGACAATAAAAAGAATAGTCCAGGAAAAAAATGGGCATCCCGACGAACCAAGAAAATAAAAAAGGTTCGGGCAAAAGTTAGGGATAAAAAAATGAAAAGATTGTAAACCCGGTAAGTTGAAAACCTGAAAAGGCAACTTAGGCAAAAATGGGTATCCCGGTGGATTGAAAACCCGAAAGGGCGATCCAGGCAAAAGTTAGGGATTAAGCGAATGACTGCGTTCTGAGTAGTTCTGAATCTCATCTCGTGTCGATAACTGGAAACTTTCGAAGGATAGGAAACAATCCAATCACCTTTTTCAGAAAGCTGATCATTTGGAGGATCTTGAAGACGAGCGAGTCATAGCAGAATTGGAACCCGATAGAAATCCATTTCACATTGCCATTAGATTAACTTCTGTTTTTTATCTTTTGTGCGATTACCTCTTTCCAGGGACTGCTTCCTGATGTAAATGCCTCTTCAGAGGCCATTCAATCAATGAAATCATGTTATTCAGTATATCTCTGTATTCATTTTCATTTTACTGTTTTGTTCGCAAAAATGACGTCCGAATTTTTGATAAACATTGCATCATGAAACATAAGAGCTTTACAGGTACATGCTTAATAAACATTTAAAATTGCTGTAAATTTTAAGTGCTTTGGATCGTCTATTTAAAACAGGTACACTCGAGGCATTTCCTTAAGGTTCCCAGCAGATGATCGCGATCGTTTTGCTTCAATAGTTGGTACTTGGTATCTTATCCCTGCAAAGTTGGTCCAAGCATTGGATTCTTCAATCCTCATCAGTTTCTCACTACTGTACTCCCCAAGCATTTGTTTCAGACTATACACTCCCCAGTAGAGTCGACAGTGTCAGACTGTATATCCCCAACGGAGTTGACAGTGTCATATTGTATATCCCCAGCGGAGTTGACGGTGTCAGACTGTATCTTCCCAGCAGAAGCAACTGCTCCTCAGAGTTCGATGTCAGATCGATGATCTCGACGCTAGATCTTTGGTTTCCTTCCTCGAAGCAGAATCTCGATACCGTATCGGTGTTTGCTTCCCCTGCTGAGTCGTCACTCTCGCAAATTATGGTTTCCAGAACCACCATCGCTTTCCTCAGCAGCAGGCTTTCAATGCCATTCTCCCCCCAGTCAGAGTTTCGGTATTTTGTTATTGCTATAACACCGCGTGACCGGTCATTTCCCCACAGAGTTCATTGTGCTGTGTATTTCCAACAGCATTGCCAGGGTCCAGAAGATTTTGATCATTTCCCCAGCAGAATTCCTTGCTTCGGCTTGGTGTTCTCTCTAATCTAGCATTTTACATCCCTGCATGTAGAATCATATTACATTGCATCCTCCCAAATCGCGTAGCATTTCCATTTTCATGGAGCATTACGCCATTGAAAAATTCAAACATACGCATGTAAAGCATAAAACATTCTTGGTATCCCAAGTGATAAACCAGAAGTTTGTTTCCAGTACTCAGACTGAAGGTCGTTCATGACTTATCCTTATATTATTCCCAGTAGGGGTTGTTGGCCCACGTGCCGCCTCAATTATCATTTTCCCTATTTCTGCCGATGCTGACAGGCATGAAAGTTTTCCGGTATTCAGACCGAAGTGGCATTCAGGCCAGTTTTCCGATGTTCAGATCGAAGAAGTTTCCGACGTTCAGGTCGATGCAACTTGTGGCATTCAGGCCAGTTTTCCGGTATTCAGACCGAAGTGGCATTCAGGCCAGTTTTCTGATGTTCAGATCGAAGAAGTTTCCGACGTTCAGGTCGATGCAACCTGTGGCATTCAGGCCAGTTTCCGGTGTTCAGACCGAAGTGGCATTCGGGCCAATTTTCCGATGTTCAGATCGAAGAAGTTTCCGACGTTCAGGTCGATGCAACTTGTGGCATTCAGGCAAATTTCCGGTATCCAGACCGAAGTAGCATTCAGGCCAATTTTACGATGTTCAGATCGAAGAAGTTTTCGACATCCAGGTCGATGCAACTTGTGGCATTCAGGCCAGTTTTCCGGTATCCAGATCGAAGTGGCGCTCAGGCTAGTTTTCCGGTGTTCAGACCGATGTTTGATAATCTCGTATCTTCCGATGCTCAGATCGAAGTCATTTCCAGTATTCACACTGATGAGCAGCATTCAGGCCATGGTTATTTATGTGTTACCATTTATTTTGGTATTCAAGCTAACATTCCTTTTTCGGTGTTCAGACTGATTATCACCGTACCAGACGGATTCTTTGTTCAAGACCACCTCTTTGCCGATTCTGACAGGCATTATTACTTCATTTTTTCATTTCAGTGTAAATTTTCAGGCTTTTATTGTATTCAATCACTTGATACCTCGAAAGTGCGAAAGCCGTTGCTATCTTCCTTTCGGATCTCCAGTTGATTGAATAGGGGCAGCTGTAATACCCCAAAATTTACCCTTCACTTTTTTCCTAGAAGCATGGGATTGTTTCACATTGCATTATCATCAAACTAGGTCATTGCATACTGCATTAGTGACTGGGAGGTTTTGATTGATCACTCCTTAACAGAAGGGGCCCACACAAAGCAAGGTTGAGAATTAGACTTCATTTTCTAATTATACAAGTCTCAAGGGTCTCAGGGGGTCCCAAGTGTCTTATTATGGGCCTCAGTTCATCAGTGAAGGATTTAGAGCTCTTAGAGTGTGCATCTGGATTTAATCAGAAATTAGGGTTTCATGGCTACCTGCAACAGGAAATGTTTGGTTGGAAGTAGAGGGGCTCATCCATGTCATGATTAGAGAGGCATCTTGGCCTAGGAAGATTCACAATTATCTCATAAAGATCCATTGGCAAGCAGTGCAATCAGTTCCCGATCATTTTTGCCCTAAGACTAAGGTTTGGTATAAAATCAGTTAATTTCTGATTCCTTGGGTGAAGCTCTTTTCCATGGCCCTTCATATGTCCACAAGGGTCTACATACAAAAAATCAGCTCTTTATTTGAGCTAGAAGTGCTTCAATTGATCAATGGAATTGGGAATCAGACAGTTTGGGAAAAGTCAATTGTGGGGCCAGAAAAGTCAACTCCTGACATTTTGAGAGTGGAATCTCAAAATCCATGCCTAAGGGAGCCTACATGTGAAATTTGATCAAGGTTGGATCATGTATTCATCATTTAATCAGGAATTGGAAAAGTTACTTAATTTGGAAATGGTTGACTTTCCATTTAGGGCAAGTTTTCATGATTGTTGCACTCACTTTAAGCCCATTTTCCATCAAGATGCAAGCTCCATTTGAAAATTTCTCCAACATGAAAATTGTTCCTCTTGCTCCAAGATTTCTAGATATATAAAGTTTGCTCCATTTGGATCAAAATTGAGAATGTTATGCTTGGTCAAAGTGAGACTTTTTTTAGGACACTTATAAAAATTTCTAAGTCCAAAGATCTTCAAAGTTTGTCAAGACTTCTTGGCCAGTTTTCTTGCATTTCAAAGCATCTTTTGAAAATAATTTCTTCATAACAATTGTACCTTGCCATGTTCTCTTTCACCTCCTTTTGGAATCATCTCATTTGGATCCATGGTTTGAGAGATGCATTCATCTAAAGTTGGCATCATGACCTGAATTTCTAGGCAGCATGTTAGGCCAAACTGGCCCAACCATTTTGGCATGGTGAAACCTGATCTTGAGGGCCATTTTCACCTCCTTCCATTCATCATTTTCATTTGTGCTCAACATGAAAGATGTTAAGCTCCATGAAATCTTTCTACTGTTTGCATTGTCTTACCAATTGGTCATGTTCTCGTTAAGATATATGGCCACAAAGTCACTATCTTGAACTGTTTCCTTGCCAGACCAAGACAACCATGCTATGCTGCAAAACCAACCAGCCCACATTTTTACCTCTTTTGTCCATGCACTTTTATTTCCACTCACTTGAATTTTGCCAAAATAAGCAATTTGCTCACACCACCTCACTTTTGCTTCAAATGCACATAACCAAATCAGATTGGATTTTAGCCCATTAAGACATTTAGACCCACATACTTAAGCATTAAAACCCTAAATCTGAAAGGGGCATTGTGATTCCTTCGAGCAAAGCAAGGCAAGTTTCATCAAGATCAGATTTCATTCAAGCTCTTGAGTTGAAATTTTTTGAAGCACCAAAGCATTATTCTTCTTCCATCTTCTCCACTACCAAGAAGCAGTGGACTGACTTCCACTAGGTAAGCCTTCTACTTCATCTTCCATGGCCATGTATATCATGCTTGTTCATTACTGTTTTTCATGCCATTGCCATGCTCATCATCATGTTGTTTTCCATGTTAATGTTATGCCATGCTTGCTTCTGAAGTCCTCAGTATGAGGCATTGTTTGTGTTACTTGATTTATGTTATTGATTTCTCCATGCCCGCGTTCATGTGGTCGTCTTGTGGTCAATATTTCACCATTTTTAAGTCACCATTTTACCTAAAACAAGATACCATGTTATTCTACTTGTTCCATACTTGAACTTTGGTTTTTATTTCATGATGTTCGGTGCACTATGGCATGAGCATTATTGGTTGGAAGTTGGATAAAATCCACTATTTTCACGTGTTCCTACATGGTCATGGAGTTAGGGTATGGTTTGGTGAAGGAGACGATGACGTGGCATGTTGGAAACCGTTAGATCTGTCATGCATGTTTTAATCATATCCGCCCATGCGTTTTTGTCCTCTAGTGTTTTAATAAAACTTGACCTATTGACATCATGTTACATGTTATTTTTTAATTAAATGTTCATTTTAATATTTGTCACGCGCCCTAAATAAATCACTTGGACCTTGGGCCCTGCGCATTTGCTGTTAACACCCCACGCTTGGCCCATCAACACTATCACTTCCATTTTTATTTCCTTTTTTTAATTCACATCTTATTTTCTGTTTTGCTTTTAATTATTTTAAAATATTTTATTTATTCATAAAAATATCCAAAAATATTTTCCACATTTCTTAATGTCTTATTTAATTTTTATTTTCGTATTTATTTAATACTAATATTTTATTTTAATTGTTTATTCTAAATGGTCCATTTTAACACACTTAATTTTATTAACTTTATTTTCATAGCTTAAAATTATTTTTAACTTTTGATTTTTGGGATGAAGGTTGACCAGTGTCTCATGGTCAACCTGACCATTTCTTGGAATTTTATTTCCCATTTTCAATTTATTTTGGATTTATTTTTGACCTAGTTTGTTTGGTTGACTTTTCATTTGTCTTCTGTTTTATTTCAATTAATTTATACACTAATTTTTATTATTTTTTAAATCTTTTTGGGGGATGATGATGTCCTGACCCCATATTACTTAGTTTAATTTTTCATAATTTTCTTGAATAATTTTCTATTTAGTTCATATTTTTTAAGTTGACTTGAATTTTCAGTTGACTTCCTTATGATCGATGTTTGACTTAGGGATTGCTTATGGCAATTGAAGAGATCTTTTGATCCTCCCTTTTTCATCTCATATGCCATGTATTAGAGGCCTTTCATCTTGATTTTATTTGATCCTTACCCCATTTCCTGATTAAATTATTCAGTGAACCCTTTTGTGCATATTTTCATCTGTCTGATTCATCTGTCGTTTGTTATACTTATTTCTTTCATCCATGCTTCTATTGTTTGATTGTTTAACATGTTCATATTTCCCATGCATTGTTTAATGCTCCATTATTTCATTCTTTGATCCCTTGACTTGATTATATTACCTATCTGCCTATCTGAGTTGATTCATAACTGCTGCCTACTTGTATGATGTATGAGGCGTATATTCTTATTGTTTGATTGCCATGAACAATGCCCATTCATAACAAATGTACCCCTCTCCCATGAAGTGTATAATATTTATGCTTTCATTATTTATTCATCTGTTAATACAAGAATTAAAACGAACATCCGATAATCATTTCAAAACAAGATCAAAAGCTCGATCCAACGTCGAGTAGTCATTTTCAAAACTTAACAGAACCAGCACGTATTCATCCATCCTTTTGTAAGTCGATTGCTTCATGCACCATCATTTCTCTTGTAATTCGATTGCATCATGCATCGCCATCTACCTGTAAGTCGATTTCCTCAGGCATTGCCATCTACCCTTATTCGTGGTTCCTCTCCTTGCTCCATCCGTCGACTCTTGTTTCGTTTAGGTAGCACCTACTAGGTAGAACCCTTTGTATGATAACATAGGTAGAATTCCTTTATTCTTTGCATGCTAACATTAGGTAGATGTTCCCTTTTGTAAATCCTAACACATAGGTCCACATTGCATGACAACTCTAGGGCAGAGCTTCCCCACTTTTAGACCTTCCGTGCGTCTCCGATCTTGTGGCATGTCAATCTGTTCTATTGCAAAGAGGTAACTGCCTAAGACTCGATTCAGCGAGCTGCGACACCTACTGCTAGGACGTTGAACACATTGCCCACTTTCCTTTGACACAGCTGGTGTCCTCTTTTGTAAGTCCATGTTCAGATGGCAATCCTTAACCCTTAGTTAGGCGAACTACGACAACTCTGATTCTCATGTTCAGATGAGATACGTAGGCACGAGACGCGATGTCTTGCCGAGTTTGACTGACGACTAACAACTAATCCTTGCTTGTTTTCGCCCTTGTTGTGATTCTTTTCTCTCGCCCTCGTTGCGATCGAGACCTTCCCTTTCTCTTGCCCTAGTTGCAATCGAGACCCTTGTTCCCGTAGTTAGCTGAACTATGTTTTGCTCTAATTCTCATTCCAGATGAGATACGTAGGCATAAGACGCGATGTCTTATCGAGCACACTTCTCTTTCGCCCATAGGTAGCCGAGCTACGAAGACTCTGATTCTCATACTCAGATGAGATACGTAGGCAGTGGATGCGACATCTTTGCGAGTCATTTTCTTTTTACCATCTTTTAGTAGATAGTACCTTAGATATACCAACACCCTTTAGACTAGAACAACAAGAGTGGATCCCGTAGAGTACTACGGATGCGTAGGGGTGCTAATACCTTCCCTTCGCATAATCGACTCCCAAACCCAAGATTTGGTTGCGAGACCTTGTCTTTTCCTTCTCTTCAAGTTTTCTTCGATCGTTTCCTTTCCCTCCTTTGGGATAAATAACGAACGGTGGCGACTCTTCTGTTTCTTTTTCTTTCGCCGATTGTTTTTTTTGCACCAGGTTGCGACACACGTTGTGTATTCCATTTAAGTGTGCTATAAGATATATTGCTTCTGGAATGGTTGAAATTTCACCACCGCATTAACTCCACCATTTTTATTTAGATTCTTTATACTTCTTTCGTGAATTTTCTAATCATACTTACAAAAGTTATTCACTTTTTGCAGAAATTGAAAGAAGGGTCATATAAATTTCATTGGACTTCTTTTTGTTGTCGAAGAAATATTGAAGTAAGTACTTGTTATATAGTCATATTGTCGTGTTTGAACATTTAAATTATGTCACACACACACACACACACACACACACACACACACACACACACACACACACACACACACACATATATATATATATATATATATATATATATATATATATATATATATATATATATAGTTCTTATTTTATATTTTCATAAATGGATATTTAAAATTTAGTACTCATTATTATTGTTATTGACTATTATACTACATTTAGAATTGCTCATGATTTGATAGTCATTAATTTTAAGATGCAATGGTTTGGTTTCTTTTGTAGTCATGCAAATTGATAAATCATGGATTGACAAACCATAAAACACGCTTGAATATGAAAATGGATTGACTAATTTTTTGAATTTTTCATTTCATCATAAATCTATTGACGGTCTTAAGATAAAGTGGCCATGTTCAAAATGTGATTTCAAGAAGTGGGGAACATGGGATGAGGTTTATGTACACCTCAAAAATAGACCTTTTCCAAAAAATTACAAAGTTTGGAACTGGCATGGTGAAGGGTCAAGTATAAATGAGCCTTAAGTATTTGAAAGAACACATGTCGTAGAAGATACCTTCCAACCACAAAATGAAATGGAAAACATGGTCCATGATGCATTTGGATTTACCCAAAGTAGTCTGAATAATCTTGGTCCATCTTTTGAGAACAACAACGAAGGACGTAATTCAATGTGGGGTGAAGACAAGGCCGAGTTTTTTGATTTGTTAAAAGATGTTAATCAACCATTATATGAAGGGTGTAAAAACTACTCAAAGTTGTCATTTCTAATCAAATTGTATCATATAAAATGCTTGTGTGGAATAAGTGACAAAGCAATGACTATGATTATAGAGTTATTAAAAGATGTGTTTGTTGATGCCAAGATTCCTGTTTCATTTTATGAGGCTAAGAAAATCATCAACAAACTTCGTCTTGATTATACCAAGATAGATGCTTGCCCAAATGATTGTATGTTATACTGGGGTGAAGAAAATAAAGACTTAGAAGAATGTAAGCGATGCAAGACATCTAGGTGGAAGGATGACAAGAAGAAGCAATCTGCAAAGATACTACGCTACTTTCCACTAAAGCCAAGATTGCAAAGACTTTTTATGTGTTCTAAAACCGCAGAGTCAATGAAATGGCATGCATTGGAGGCTAATAAAGATGGTACGATGAGACATCCTAGAGATTCCGAGGCATCGAAAACATTTGACTTACGTCATCCAGAATTTGCAACGGATTCTCGAAATGTATGACTTGGCCTAGCCACCGATGGCTTTAACCCTTTTGGTGTGATGAGTACAAACTACAACATTTGGCCGGTGGTTCTTATCCCATATAATCGCCCTCCTTGGGAATGCATGAAGCAAACATCAACAATCTTTTCCATGACCATTCCTGGAAAACAAGCGTCGGGAAATAATATAGATGTGTATCTACAACCTCTCATCAAAGAGTTGAAAGAAATGTGGTATGATGGAGTGAAAACATTAGATTCATCAAAAAATGAAATGTTTATGATGAAGGCAGTTTTGATATGGACTATTAGTGACTTTCCAGGACTTGGCACTTTATCAAGATGGAATACACACACTAAGCTTGCTTGCCCACTTGTAACAATGACACCGATAGTTTTAGATTAAAGAATGGTGGAAGAAGGAATAATTAGAAATATGCTCATTGTGCTACGTATCCTCATGCCTACGTGTTCGAACTGTGCAATGAGAAAATCAGAGCATTTGTAGTTTGTGGAACCACAAAAATAAAGAATGCAGTGATATGAATGCAGTGGTGAACAATGTAAGTTTCACCAATAGAATGGTATCAAGGGAACCCACAAGGGAGAGTGAACTTTGAACCGAAGAGTAAACAAACGTCTTATCCAAAAGAAGGAATTAAATGTATGGGTACGATCCAAGGTGGATGTCGTTATATCGTCCTAAAAGGGTATGTACGGGGCCCAAAAGAAAGTACGGTTGGATGCAAGGAAAAGTACATCACTCGCTAGGGAACAAATAGTTTGAGATCAAAGAAGAATGATATCTTGGATCCATGAAGGAATAATCTCTTAACCGAAGAGTAAACATGTGTCTTAGTCGAAAAAGAATGAATTAAATGTTTGGGTACGATCCAAACAACTCTTGGTTCACAAGGTGGGTTAAAAAGAAGGGGTGGGTTAAAATTAAACTTTAAGCCTTACATCCTTTTATTTCGGAAACCATGAACCAGACCATATTACAGTCTTTAAAAGACCTAATTGAAGCATGATTTATTCTAAAATCATACTACAGCAAGATTGCGTAAACTGACTCCTAAAGATTTGCTAATCTTCTACATTGATGTCATTATTCTCGTTGTATCTTTCACACTTTGAAATTGCTAAATCAACATTACGTTTGGACTCATGCTCCATTATCCACACACTATCACATCATTTCAATAAAGGATTTTTTCAAAAACTTGCCTGAATATCGCATTGAAATTACCATTTCTGAACAAACAATTTTAACTGCAAGTCAGTATTTGACATCATGGAAATTCCAACAAGGGGCAATCAAAGAGGAACTTGATCATTCATCAATGATGACTATAATTGAGACGACCTCAAAATCCTATGAATCAGGGGCATGCCACCCAAAACATCAGTTGATCATAAGAAGATTACTCCAAGAATTGGTCAGTCTAAAGCAGCCTCCAAACATATGTTAATTAGAGGGCAAATATTTTCAAGAATCAATTGATCTAAAGCAAACCATCTCATGGGAAAATCATCTCAAACCATAATATTGGTATAGTTACTTCCCAAATTTTCCTTTCAAGGTAAAAATTCGGCATAGACCCATCACACTGGGGCAAGATGAGCTCCAAAGTGGCAAGTCCTTTCCATGCCTTCAAATTGTTCAAGCAAAATCTTTTCTGCATGTTAGCATCGACTGAGTTCGAGACAAATGTCGATGAATCATCCTGTCACCCCATCCAATAACCTTTTTCCTTCTCACAAACAAGAAGCCTTACTGCAAAAAGAGTCGTCCATTCCATTGCCTACCACAGGGGTATTTTGGAAACCTTCAAACCATTACATAAGTCATCCTCATGCATTAGTCATGTTGCTTTGCTCTGGCATAAAGCCATGCATATCATATCATTAATCGTGCATAACTCCATAACATGAACTTGATATCAAAAAAGGATTATAAAACAAGATCTAACATCAAAGCCCAACATCGCTTTGCAATTCAAAGTCCAATTCCCATTTAGAAAATCATTTCAAAGTCAAGTTCATGTCTAGCAAATATCTTTTAAACCAGTTCTCACCTGGTCGCCTACTTTAAATACCAGTTCTCGTCTAGTAGTTTGTCCTCCATAGTCAGTTCTCGTATGGTAGCCTGTTTTAAAATCATTCTCGTCTTACGGTTTTTCAAATCCAATTCTCATCTGGTAAACTTTCTAAAATCCAGTTCCTGTATGGAGAACCATTTCATGTTCAGTTCCCATATGGAAAATCATTTAAAAGTCCACTTCATGTCTAGCTAATATCTTTTAAACCATCTCTCACCTAGTCACCTACTTTGAATTCCAGTTCCCGTCTGGTAGTTAGTCCTCCATAGCCAGTTCTCTTCTGGTAGACTGTTTTAAAATCAGTTACCGGATGACATTTTTTAAATCCAGTTCTTATCTGGTAAACTTTTCAAAATCCAGTTCCCGTCTAGCGAACCATTTCCAAGTCCAGTTCCCGTCTGGTGAACCATTTCAAAAATCCAATTCTTGTATGGAAAATCCTTTACCAAATACCAATTTTCTTCTTGTAGATCATTTCTTAAAATAGTTCTCGTCTGGTATATTATCTCTTAAACCATTTCCCTTCTTATCACCTATTTTGATGTCAGTTCCCGTCTAATAGTTCATGTTTTGTACACCAGTTCTCGTCTGGTATCCTACTTTAACAGTCAGTTCCTGTATGACATTTTAATCCTATTCACCAGTCATCTTCTGGTAACATATCCTTCAAGTCCCGTTCTCTTCTGACAGTTTAATCTTTTTCACCAGTTCTCATCTTTTCAAATACTCGTTTGTATTACCTTCCATTGCTCGTTCGTATTGGTATTTCCTTTGTCAATACTCGTTTGTATTGACTTTCGACACTCGTCCGTGTTGACACCATTTTCCCAACACTCATCTATGTTGATAATTCCTTCATTAGTACTCGCCTATATTAACTCTCAATACTCGTTCGTGTTGGTATCATTCGTCAATACTCATTTGTATTGACTCTCAACACTCGTCTGTGTTTTTCATGCCCTTTTTAATACTCATTTGTATTGATTTACAACACTCATTTGTGTTGACAATCCTGTTTTAGTACTCGTTTGTACTAGGTCCTAATACTCACTCATGTTGATTTTAAATACTCGTCTATATTGACTTCTGACACTCGTTTGTGTAAATCATTTTCCAAGCACTCGACCGGGCCGTCGTAGTTTCCTTGACAGGTATTACACCAGAAAAGTTTTGTATTTGTGAATATCACCCATATGGCTCCATAAGCATTCATACATCATAACATGCATATCATGTTCCTCCTTTGTGATTGATTTATTTCCCCGTAAAATATTTCAATCCAACCCCCCAACAAATGAACCTAAAAGTCTAACTCCCATTCCATATCCCATATGCACTAACCTTATAATTGTTCTCAACGGGCAAAATTTCGGATACTTTAGTATTTAATCCTCTTCTACCTCAAATACCCGAAAAGCTTTTCGCAATTCGTGCATTCAGGTTTAAGAAGATTAAATATGGGCAATTGTCATACCCCAAAATTTTCCCTCCCTTTCTCATTTTTTCACTCAACCTTTGACTTGAGGTTTTTCTGTATACATTCATATTTCATTCATATGCATCATTCATTCATGTTGACACTTGATAATTAATCATCATAGATTCAAATCTTATGGTTGGCAAAGCTAGAGTTTACTTGTGGACCAAACTCCTAGAATGTGATATGGATCTTCATCTAACCATCTTGGGAGTAAAACCCTAACGAAATTCTGGTATCAGATATGAGATGTCGAAGGAAATGTCACGACACTAATATCTGAGTTATACAAACAGGAAAAAGATAAATAATTGTAATGCAAGAGACACAAGCAATTGTTTACCCAGTTCGGTCCAACTCACTTACATCTGGGGGCTACCAAGCCAGGAATGAAATTCACTAAAATAAAATCAGTTCAAAGACTCTCCGTACACTTCAACAAGTTACAGTCTTTCTCACCTAATCTCTATCCGTGTAATTTCTACCTAAGCACTCTTAGATATGAGAACCCACTCACTTCCCTACAATCACACATGTGATTTTAAACAACAATCCCTTGTGAAAAGAAAACACTTTTCAATAACAAACACTTAATTTTACTTCACAGTTTTAATCAAGTAGACACACTCTTGATCTTGCTTAATAACTTTGATCAAGAAGACACACACTTGATCTTGCTTAACAACTTTGATCAAGTAGACACACACTCTTGCTTAAAAGCTTTGAGTGACAAATTACAACCACAAATCAGACCAATTCAATCATCTAAGGATGACTTGAATGGCTTACAAGTCTCACGACTAAACAAGACACAAACCCTAGCTCTCTCTCAATATTTCGCTCAGTATTGGTTGTGTAACAAATCAGGTTTTCCATGTCCTATTTATAGAAGCATTCAGCTGGGCTTGGACATCTTGAAAACCCTAAAACTATTTTCCAATTAAATCTTCTCATGACAGCTGGTTAGATCTCCTTGGAAAATAAGTAAATCAGGTTGTAATCAATGATTGAATGTGCCTACAAATCAGATCTTCAATCATATATAGATTGTCATTAAATGTGCAATCACAAAACACCAGACATTCATACTGAATGTTCTGTGTACAGGATATCATAACATCGGGTATGACATCCTGGAACAATCCTGCATAATTTCATAATTCCATTTATAATTTCCAGCAGGTACAACCATATCAGATGCCATGACATTGTGTATGACATCCTGAAACAATCTTGCCTAATTATGTTTCTTAAATTCCAGTAGGTACATAATATCAGATGCCATGACATTGGTGTATGACATTCTGAAACAATCCTGCATAATTATGTTTTCCATTTAAACTCCAGCAGGTACACAAATATCTTATGTTAAGACATCACATATAACATCTTGTGAACACTCTTTGTTTTACCAAAATTGCTGCCAACACTTAGAACCAACAAACTCCCCCTTTGGAAAATTTTGGCTAAAACATATATCTGTCCATTTTGTTCACAAGAGAACTATCAGCAGTTAAACAACAGTTTAAACAGCAGCAGAAGCAAACACAGTTACTAGCTATAGCTACTAGTAATACACACTAGCACAAGGGTACTTCTTCTCCCCCTAAAGTTGTGTTACACAAACAGAATTACTAGTTATAAATGCAACTAGTAAGACACACAAATGCACAAGGGTACTTCTTCTCCCCCTAAATCTGTGCATCACAAACATCTCCTTTGGTGATAACAGCACCTGTAACCACAACACCTGTAACAATCAGAATATCATTTTGACATCTGCTTCAACATCACCTGTGCACCACATCAAACATCCCCTTTGACATCTGTAAACAGAACAACAGCATTCTATCTTACATCAAACACATCTCCTCCAACAATAGTTGTTTATCTGTTCAGCTACACCAGCACATACTTCTCCTCACAGCACCAGCTGCACATAAACACTTCTCCCCCTTTTTAGTCAAAATTAACCAAAGGTGACCAATTAGACAAAATAAATGTCAATTAGCCTAGCAGAGAATGTCAGATCAGATGTTATAACATTAAAAATGTTAAAACATAATTGTTAGCAGATACAAACCATCGTCATACACAGCTGTGATAGCTGAGATAATGAACAAATCCATGGAACTCATTAAGAGCCCAAAAAAATTACATAACGGCATCAGTAAGGACTGCCACAAAAACACACATTAAAACCAAAAAAACACATTCTTCAGCATCCAAACAGCAAGGGGGACCAACTTCCATAACAGTACACACAACAACCTTCAGAACAACCAACCCAAAACAATCTTCATCACAGCATACACCACACACAATCTTCAACACAGGGGAAACTTCACTACTCAGTCTGAAGAAGTAACCTCATCTTATCACAACCACTTTGCAAAACTCCTTGCTATTTTTGTAAGAACTATCCTCTGGGATATTGACCACAGACTCCTTTGATTGCTATAGATTCTCATAAACACAAATCCCTAATTTCCCTCTTAAACATTCAAATTGATTGGCATCCAAAGCTTTTGTGAATATGTCAGCTAATTGCCTCTCAGTAATAACATGCTCCAGTGCTATGATCTTGTCTTCCACAAGTTCTCTAATGAAGTGATGACGAATATCAATGTGCTTTGTCCTGCTGTGCTGAATAGGATTTTTGGAGATATTTATAGCACTCAAGTTATCACAGTATAATGTCATGACTTCTTGTGTGACATTGTATTCAGACAACATTTGGTTCATCCAGACCAGTTGAGAACAACTACTCCCAACTGCTATGTATTCAGCTTCAGCAGTGGATAGAGATACACAGTTCTGTTTCTTGCTAAACCATGATATCAGATTGTTCCCTAAGAAGAAACATCCTCCTGATGTGCTCTTCCTATCATTAGCACTCCCAGCCCAGTCAGCATCACAATACCCAGTCAACATAGATCCAGATCCATGAGTATATAACATCCCATATTCACTGGTGCCATTGACATATTTCAGTATTCTCTTCACTTGGTTTATGTGACTGACTCTTGGTTCAGCTTGATATCTAGCACAAACACCAACAGCAAATGCAATGTCAGGTCTGCTTGCTGTGAGATATAGCAAACTGCCTATCATGCTTTTGTATAGACTTTGATCTACACTGACACCATTTTCATCTTTGGAGATTTTCACATGTGTAGGAGCAGGTGTCCTTTTATGGCTTGCATTCTCCATGCCAAACTTCTTCACAATGTTCTTGGCGTACTTGCTTTGAGATAGAAAGATAGAGTCTTCCATCTGTTTGACTTGTAGCCCAAGAAAGTAGGTCAGTTCTCCAACAAGGCTCATCTCAAACTCAGATTGCATTTGTCTAACAAAATGTTCAACCATCTGATCTGACATCCCACCAAATACAATGTCATCTACATATATTTGTGCCACCATGAGCTTCCCTCCTTCATTTTTCACAAATAGAGTTTTGTCAATACCTCCTTTCCTGTATCCATTGTTAGTGCGGAACATTGTGAGTCTCTCATACCAAGCCCTAGGAGCTTGCTTCAACTCATAGAGGGCTTTCTTCAATCTGTACACATGTTGTGGAAGATTTGGATCTGTGAATCCTTTAGGTTGTTCAAGATACACTTCTTCATTTAAGTAGCCATTCAAGAAGGCACTTTTTACATCCATTTGGAACAGTTTGAATTTCAGAATGCACACCACTCCAAGCAATAATCTAATGGACTCAAGGCGAGCTACATGACCAAAAGTTTCATCAAAGTCCACCCCTTCAACTTGAGTATATCCTTGAGCTACTAATCTTGCTTTGTTCTTGGTAACAACCCCTTGTTCATCAGATTTATTCTTATATACCCACTTTGTACCTATGACATTTACTCCTTCAGGTCTAGGAACTAGTTCCCATACTTCATTCCTTTTGAATTGACCTAACTCCTCCTGCATGGCATTGATCCAGAACTCATCAGTCAAGGCTTCCTTGACATTCCTAGGTTCAATATTTGACACAAAGCAGCCATGTGAGATCACTTCCCTTGATCTAGTAGTAACTTCTTTAGTTGAATCTCCTATGATAAGATCTTTGGGATGATCCTTCTGAATTCTGATAGAGGGTCCCTTGTTGATTTTATCATCTTTAGGTTCAATTTCAGGAGGTTCACTTTCCTTATTTTTGTCTGAGAAGTCAGCTGGGGAATCATTCAGAGATGTCTCGACATCGTCTATGACATCAGTCTGTTGGTCATCAACCACAACATTAATGGATTCTATCAATACATTAGTTCTGGAATTAAAGACCCTGTAAGCTCTGCTGTTTGTAGAACAGCCCAGAAATATTCCCTCATCACCTTTGGGATCCATCTTCCTTTTTTGCTCACGATCAGCCAAGATATATCATTTACTACCAAATACATGGAAGTATTTGACTGTAGGTTTTCTTCCTTTCCAGACTTCATATAGGATTGTGGGAGTCCATTTCTTCAATGTCACTCTGTTGTGAACATAACAGGCTGCATTCATGGCTTCATCCCAAAAATGGTAGGGCAACTTCTTAGCATGAATCATAGCTCTGGCTGATTCTTTAAGAGTTCTATTTTTTCTTTCCACCACACTATTTTGCTGGGGAGTAATGGGAGATGAGAACTCATTGTAGCGGGGTATTCGTTACCATTAGAGATATTGACTAAATCCAAGGTAAATCATACAAGTCGAGTCGCCACCGCACTTCTATTTATCCAAATGAATGGTTAGAAAGCGAACAAAAACCTAAAAGTTTTATCGAATAAAAAACAAGTAAAAATGTCAGAGATCTGGGTAAGGGGGTTGGTTATGCAATGGGAAGGTATTAGGCACCCAAAACATCCTAGGTACTCCTAGGGAGCCCTTTTCACATTTGTTGCAAAGGTTGTTATTTTTTTTGAAAATTTATTTGTGCAAACATGATTGAAGGGATGAGAAAAGCGTGTATGTTTATCTAATGTACTACTTACTAAAAGAAGGATCAAAAGAAAATGACTCGCACGGATGTCGCATCCACTGCATACGTATCTCACCTGAATCTGAGAATCAGAGTCTTCGTAGCTCGGCTACCTATGGGTTAAAGAGGAGTGTGCTCGCTAAGACATCGCGTCTTATGCCTACGTATCTCATCCGGGATGAAAATTAGAGCAAAACGTAGTTCGACCACCTATGGGGTAAGGGTTGTGTTTTTGGGTGAACGACGTTACTACGCAATCTACCGGATGCTCGACCTTTGGAGACTTACTCGCCTGTAGTAGAAGGAGATAATGTGTTCTTAGGAGAAGAAAAATCAATGAGTTAGGGGTGTTTAGGGATGCTCATGCAAAAAGGCAGTCCTAAATGAAGGAACCGCGTTACCTTAAATGACATGCCACGAGAGGCTATACGAAACCTAAGAAATCGGTAACATGCGAGAAAAGTAAAGGGATCGAGAGATCTACCGTACGGATAAAGATCCGAAGTAACATCAATTAGATAAATAAGAAACCCAAAGACTCTTCCAAGCTAAACACCAATAAAGAAAGCGAGTCAGTACAGGTAATCGGAATAAACCTCCAGGTGGTTTCCCACAAATAAAGTGGAACACCAGGCAAGCCATCTCTGCAAGAATCATATGAGCCCTCACAAAACAAAACTCAACAAACAGGTTAGAGAAACAAGATAGGGTAATCAAGAGTTGCCCCTAAATCAAAATGTAACCACATGAATCATGCCATTAAAATTCACAAAAAGCTCACAAAAAGCAACCAAGGGTAGGAGGCCTAAACCTCTTGTCAAACACATGCATCAAAAGGGTATCAAATTCACCCATAATACCTCATACATTCAGAGCATTCAAATTAAAAGCATAAAGTAATGGGAATAAGGCAAACCTGACTGGAGAGATCGAATGAAATTGAATTGCCCGGTTGGGTTTGCAAAGCAATCTGAGGGTTTATATGAGAGGGAATTGGTTCTTTGCAGATGAGTTCCCTTCAGTCTCTGGAGGTTGCTCTGAACTCTGTTAGCTCTTCTCTCACTATCTTTTTCCCTGCCAGGGTAATAGGAATAGAATTGCCTTTTGTTTCACTGAAACTCTGAATTTATAACCTGATTTTTGTGGACCTGTGGGCTCAAATGAGAGAGGCTCAAATCCAAAAAAATTCTGTTATATTTTATTTATTTATTTATTTATTCGTTTTTCGTTTTTCGCTTTTTTTTTCGTTTTTTTTTTCTTCGTTTTTCGTTTTTTTTAAACACGTGGGCTTCGCCTAGCGAGCATGACAGTTCAAGAAATTCCTCTGAGCGTAGGTGATTCTGGTGGCTTTTCTTGGGACTCGCTAGGCGACTCACTCTGCTCGCCTAGCGAGCATGACAGCTCATGAACAAACTTTTGCTCCTTCAAGATTAACGTTTTGACTGACGAATAGACCCCATTTGAACTTGTTGGAAGTATCTCAAGCCATTCCCTTGTGTTGACTGATCATCTAAATAGAACCCACAAAGTGTCTTGGATGATACTCAAGCTTCAAACAAAAGATGTTAGTGACACATTTTTGTGCTTTTGGTTAGTAAACAAAAGTAAGAGAAACAATGATGTATAATTCAAGCATGCTTGGTGATCTCAAACCAATCACAAGGAGTCCCACCCAAAAGCAAAGGGAACCAAGATGCTAAAGATCCTTGAGGCAATGCAAATGCAATATTATGATGCCATGAAGGATCTTAGGGTCAAAATTGGGGTCTTACAGATGCCCCTATTTAAGGTCATTCTAGCCGGAGAAGTGAAGGTTAAAATCTTCGTCTCGACGGGGTAGAATGGGATTAAATAATAACAAAGAGACGAATTTTGGTCCCTAAGAGACCTCATGATGCAAATGTAGGTATGAAAAATGGTAGCACTCTGTGGAGATATGTTTCCACAAAAGCAAAAAAAACAGAAGCCACTGATAATCCATATGAGCAATTCACTCCATGGGACCAAGACCCTGGGGACTCTCTTGGGGATAGAAAAGGGATAAAAATGCGCGAGCCGGTCACGAATCAAAGCGTGGGGAACAGAATTCCAAAGGGAAAAGATCCAATGGAAAGACTCGAGCTGACTCAAAGATGCATGTATTGGGGAATATGCCAATACAGCAAAAAACTATCCACAGCGGATACTTCGGATAAAATCCGGATGAAAACAATCCACTAAGGAACTTCGCTGGGGAAGTCCACAAGGACACTCCTGGGGAAGCAGCGGGACGAGGTATTACCGGTTACTGGGTAATAAACTCAAGGAGACATGTGATCTGAACGCCAGGTATGAGGGTGAGAGATACAATATGCTCAGGAAGAGATGAATATCCAAGACCGGTATAATGGTGAGAGATATCAAAACTTCAAAACGTCTGAGGAAAACCTAAACGGATTCTGACTCCACAGGGGACAAAAAGTCATAATAGGGAGCAGAGAGGAAGGAACACCAGGGATACCGGTTACTGGGCATATAATAGGTGACCAACCAAGGCGTGAATTGGGGAATATTCCCAAAACACTCATCATCCAAAAGAGGGCTAAAAAGCAAACTCGATTATAGGATGGATATTCGACTCCACTAAGGGGATACGAATCTTACTCAACTGGGGAAGAACAAAAGGCTTCAGACCCGAGAGTGCATGAGATATACTATCTATTACCGTCAGAACGTAGATAATATACTCGCATGGACGATTATCCACAACCGGTTACTGGGTTAATAAAGGATAAATCGACCGAAAAGAAAAGGCATCGGGATACCGAAACTAGGTATATAATGATGACCAATTCAGGAGAGAAACAATCGTCACCAACAACAACAAGGTAGACGAGAGATGACCCGCTGGGGATAAATTGCGTAATTAGGGCAATTATCCAAGCAGATGAGGGGATATCATCACCGAATATTGGATGAAGATAACTGTCACCAATTAAAGATGAGCAAAAATAGTTACTCTGCAAAAAGGGAAGAAATGGGGTTTACAACTACCGGTATGAGGGTAGAGAAACACAGACTCCGCCGGGGATAATAATTACTAATTATTGAGCAATTATTCATTTACCATGGGGAAACAAGAAAAGAGTCTCAAGAGACCGATCTAGGATCAAACTAGATAGGCATACCAAATCAAGACTTGTCCCAGTGAGGATATAACTCAATGGGGAAACCCATCCCACTATATGTGTTGGGAAGGAACAAAAACAATCAACATCCACGAGGATATAACCTGGTGGGGAATATGGAAGAAAGGATAGACGCTTCCTGCTTATGGAGTTGACTCTATATGGAGAGATCAGACACACACGTCTGCTCGGGGAAGTATATCACCAAATAGCAGGAGACAGCAAACAATGATATATGGCAAAGAATGCAACATGAATATCTAAATGCTATAATTATGCATGTATGCGCGTGGTTTATGTATGATGTATGTTGACAGACAGACATATCTAACACAACCAGGTCCAGGAATCAACCACCCGGTACTACATCTCAAGAGAGAAAGCTAAGTTCACCGAGGAGTATCCAATCTGCTGGGGATCAGAGATACCAGGAAGCAAAGAACTCTGCAGGGGATGAATAATCAATCATTCCAGCTGGGGACGACAGTTATCACAGACAAGGTCCACCACACCAACAACTCTACTGGGGAATCTATCCGAGGAGATAAAGGATTTATCGGGATCAACCACCAAATACCGCTCTTGCCCAAAGAGATCCAAGCTGTTGAGGAAGAAAGATTGCTACTCTGCTGAAGGGAAGAGAGGTGACTCTCAACAAGCAATCCACTTGGTAGGATAAACCACAAGGGGTTCCGGAGGGAGGAGATACAGTCATGCCAGGAATATGGACAAAAATCTTACCGTGTTGGGGAACGTACCACCCTTGGGAGAGCACTGAGGATCTCCTAAGTATCCTTTCGTTATTGTGAATGTTCACTTTGTTTAAAAATAAATTATAAAAAATTTGATCGTTTAAAACAATGATATTTTCTTAATCAAAACATGCAAAACATTTGTTGAATAGAAACAGATAAGAGTGTCAATAATTGGATAAAAGGCTCAAATTTATTTGATAGAATGGTAGTCTGCGAATGGCAAGACTCCATAGATCTTTACAAATTTGAAATTGGTGATATATATTGGAAAAGGGCTACATTGAACATAATGACCATTTCTCCACCAATTCTGAATCCGATGTATTTGAAGCTTTGGCTGATAATGAGCAAGGATTTCTGACGGACGACAGTTGTAGAACAAAGTCTTGTCAAGATGCAGTTACTTGCCAAATCCCTAATTTTTGCCTAGATTGCCCCAGGATGAGGTACTCAATCTAGCGTGATACCTATATTCAATTTTTATATGTCTCTAATTTTTGCCTGGATCGCCCTTTCGGGTTTTCAATCCACCGAGACGCTCATTTTTGCCTAAGCCGCCCTTTAGGGTTTTCAACTTAGCGAGCTATTTTTTTTAGGTGAAGTATTTCTTGACTGCATCTGCATTCACAGGACGAGTGAAATCCTCCCCATCCATAGTTGTAAGTATCAAAGCACCGCCTAAAAAGGCTCTCTTAACAACATATGGACCTTCATAGTTTGGAGTCCACTTGCCCCTGGAATCGGGCGCGAAAGACAAGACTTTCTTGAGCACAAGGTCACCTTATCGGAACACACGAGGCTTGACCTTCTTATCAAAAGCTTTCTTCATTCTCTGCTGATATAACTGACCATGGCACATGGCAGTCAATCTCTTCTCTTCAATCAAGTTTAGCTGGTCATAACGACTCGGAACCCATTCAGCATCAGTCAACTTGGCCTCCATCAAGACTCTCATTGATGGGATCTCCACCTCTACAGGGAATACAACCTCTGATCTTGACTTAATGATCATATCGTCACCGTACACCTCAATCTCCTTATGCATCGTGTCATGGAACAAGGTAGTCATAGCTCGTTGATACGTGGCTCCGACGTTCTTCAAACCGAAGGGCATCACTCGATAACAGAATGTTCCCCAAGGTGTGATGAATGTTGTCTTCTCCATATCCTCGGGTGCCATTTTAATCTGATTATATCCGGAAAATCCATCCATAAACGAGAAGACTTTGAATTTTAGATGTATTGTCTACTAACATATCAATATGTGGTAGAGGGAAATCATCTTTCGGACTAGCTTTATTCAAGTCTCTATAGTCCACACACATCCGGACTTTTCCATCTTTCTTAGGCACGGGCACAATATTGGTCACCCATTGAGGATATGTAGAAGTCACCAGAAACCCCGCATCAATTTGCTTCTGAACTTCCTCTTTGATCTTCACTGCCATATCAGGATGAGTTCTTCTGAGTTTCTGTTTCACAGGCACGCACTCAGGCTTTAAAGGTAGGAAATGTTGCACAATATCAGTATCTAGACCAGGCATGTCTTCATATGACTAGGCAAAGACGTCAACATATTCTCGTAGCAACTTAATCAACCCCTTCTTAACAGATTCTTCCAGAAGTGCCCCAATCTTTACCTCTCGCACACAATCTTCAGACCCCAAGTTGACTGTTTCCAGATTCTCAAGATGCGGCTGAATGATCTTCTCTTCATGCTCAAGTAGCCAGGTGATCTCATCAGGAACCTCTTCAACATCATCTTCCTCTGCCTCAAATACAGGGAATTCAAAATTGGAAGATGGTGTTGATCATTATGTTCAATGGGTTTAGAAATCAACCTGCATAATGATTTTTGGATATGAAAAGCTTTAGAATTCAAACAAGGCAAATCATTATGCATATGAAAAAGATCGATTTTATTCTATTTTTTAGGGTTTTATGTGATCACCAATTTCATGCGAAAAGCGAAAAGGGAAAATAAATGGAAAAACAAACATTTAACATGAATCTATTGAATGAAAATATCATTGTATTTATGCGCCAACAATGTCATCACTCCTCCTTTTGGCATGGGAGAAGGGTTTTCAAACAAAGTGATTATTACGTTGAGTTATGGACAATTGTTGGAATATCCACAGCGACCCAATTGTTGCAGACCCCACCAGGGATGATGAAGTTGCCAGAATCCTTTGTATCTTCTTCTAAAACGGCAGCAGCCTCCTCATCTAGACCAGTGTGGATGAAACCTCCACTCTTGAATAACCCTTGCTTGCTGAAAGTACCGGAAGAGAAACCTATGCCAGCCCGGGACTCGTTGTCTTCTAACTCAATCATTTTTCCTAAAACAGTGGTTGCACCACACTTAATGGCCAACTTTGCATCTTTGTAGGAAGCAAATGAAAGAGCTCTTTTCTCAATAGGCTCAGCAATAGATAACGCTTGGAAAGGAGTTCCAACTTCAACCTCAGCATCTATATAAGAGAAGGAAGACAAATGGCTAACCAGGAGAGCCCTTTCTCCCCCTACCACCACCAGCTTCTTGTTTTTCACGAATTTCAATTTCTGGTGCAGGGTGGACGTCACGGCGCCTGCCTCGTGAATCCATGGTCTGCCTAAGAGACAACTATATGATGGGTGAATGTCCATAACCTGGAAGGTAATCTGAAAATCACTTGGTCCAATCTTGATTGGGAGATCAACTTCCCCAATCACAGTCTTACGAGACCCATCGAAAGCCTTCACAACTACCCCACTCTGCCTCATGGGAGGCCCTTGATATGATAGCTTTGAGAGAGTGGACTTTGGCAATACGTTCAATGATGACCCAGTGTCCACCAGCACATTGGACATGGCGTCGTCTTTACAATTCATAGATATATGTAATGCTAGGTTGTGGTATCTTCCCTCCTCAGAGAGATCAGAGTCACAAAAACTCAGGTTGTTACAAGCAGTAATGTTCGTAACAATGCTATCGAATTGCTCCAAAGTGACATCGTGATCCACATATGCCACATCCAAAACTTTTTGCAGAGCCTCTCTATGTGGTTCCGAATTCAGAAGCAAAGATAACACCGATATTTTGGATGGCGTTTGTAGAAGTTGATCTACAACATTGTACTCGCCTTTCTTGATGAGCCTCAGCATCTCATCACAATCTTCTTTCACATTGCCACTCGGGCCAACAGAAGTAGGAGTTTTCAGTACGGAGGAGGGCTTAACAGCAAGTGCCGAATTCGGAGAATTCACAGCGTTCCCGATCGGGCGTTCAACAAAATCAGCATTAATTTGAGGCTTCGGCGGTGCTGAAAATACACGGCCACTACGGGTCAAACCGCTAACATCGGCAATATTCACAACAGAAGAAGAGGGCAAGGACACCTCTTTCCCATTCTCTACTGCTACGGCGTTGTAGCGATAGGGAACTGCCTTTTCAGAGGAGTAAGGCACAGGACCAACAGGCTTAATGATCAGAGCGGGAGAAGCCTTCTGCTTTCTACCATTGTACTTGATGATAACAGGCTCGGGTATCCGGAACACTGGGGAGATCACATTGACCTCAGGCTCATTTTCATCAACATTCCTGTTTTGAAGGATCTCAATGACTCCTTTGTCCAGCATTTCCTGAACATCCTTGCGCACCTGGCAACAACCCAATCGGTTAACATAGCAGACTCGGCATCTATCATGGTCATGCTCATAATGACTGTAGTCACACAACAAACGATGCATCTGGACCAGAGACTGTTGAATATGACTGACATATTTGACCTTGTATTTTCCAGGGCAACCCTGGACCATGTTGACAGATTTCCCATGTTCGGGCAATGGGTTCTTCTTCACATTAGAGCCTACGTCCTCAAAACATAAAATACCACACCTCACAAGGTCTTGAACCTTGGTCTTCAAAGGGTAACAATTCTCCACGTCATGGCCGGGAGCACCAGAATGGTAAACACAATGTAACTCAGGCTTATACCACCACTGGGGGTTAGTAGGTATAGCCGGTGGGTCTCTCGGAGTAATCAACTTCCTCTCTATCAAATAGGGATATAACTATGCGTACGTCATCGGAATAGGATCGAAAGTGACCCTTTTCCTCTCGTAACTCGTGTTGGTTTGATTACTGTTTCGAGGCTGGTAGGCCTGCTGTTGTGGACGGTGTTGTTGTTGCTGATACTGCGGATGTGGTTGCTGATTGTTACTATGTTACTGATACTGTTGATTGTCTCTGAAAACATGTGCTATATGAGCCACCTGGTGCTGGTTACTGGCGGGACACACAGTCTTCCTCCTCACAGAGGGTCTTCTTGGTTTCTCATGGGAGATCACAGCATGTGCCTCTCCATCTTTCTTCTTTGCAAACGCCCCATAGCTTTTGGCAGAAGAGCCTTCTTCTCTGGTTAACCGTCTTTCACGGACCCCTTCTTCTAGACGCATCCCCATATTCACCATCTCGGTGAAGTCAGAAGAAGCGCTAGCAATCATCCGCTCATAATAAAAAGAACTTAAAGTCTTCAAAAAGATCTTAGTCATCTCTTTCTCTTCTAGTGAAGACACGATCTGTGCTGCCACCTCTCGCCACCTCTGGGCGTACTCCTTAAATGTTTCTTTATCCTTCTAGGACATGGCTCTCAATTGATCTCTATCGTGAGCCATATACACGTTGTACTTGTACTACTTGACGAAGGCTTCGCCGAGATCATTGAAGGATCGGATGTTCGCGCTGTCTAAACCCATGTACCAACGCAAAGCGGCACCGGACAGACTGTCCTGAAAGTAGTGGATGAGTAGTTGGTCATTATCGGTTTGAGTCGACATCTTCCTGGCATACATGACCAGGTGGCTGAGAGGACAAGTATTTCCTTTGTACTTTTCAAAATCAGGGACCTTGCATTTCACAGGGATCTTCACATTTGGAACCAAGCAGAGTTCGGCAGCAGACTTGCCGAAAAAATCCTTCCCTCTGAGAGTTTTCAATTCCTTGAGAAGCTCAAGAAATTGATCGTTTATAGCATCCATCTTCTCATAAACATCTGGACCCTCAGACGGCTCAGAATGATAGATGGTGTCGTTTACCCTAGGCAAAGTATGCACGACAGGAGGAGGAACGACAAGGACCGGGCTAGATGCCGGCAGAGAAGCAAAGGTAGGAACAGGACCCTCAGGCATGAAATTGGGAGGCATCCCCCACGGGAACCCGGTTGGCATGGCTGTTGGAACAAAGTGTGCACTGGCAGCGGGCACAGTAGAGGAGACAATCTCGGAGATAACTGTCCTCTGGGGAGGAGTTGAAGGTGTCGGAGGAGACTGGCTCTGGGCAACCATGAGTGACTCCATTAGGGCAGTCAATCTGGCCACTTCCTCTTTCAGCTCGTGGTTCTCTTGCTCTAAGTGATCCATCAGTCTTGAAATGTTGGCTCTAGTGTAGTACCAGTGAGTCAGCTTGTCTTCAAAATAAATGAAGGACACAGAGTTAGACCACAGGGCAAGGGACCGGAAACAAAACCTGCTTATGCATATGATGCATGCAATGCTTGTGCATATGATTTTTTTTTTTACTTCAAAGGAACTTTAGAGTTTTATTTTCAAATTTTAGAAATATTAAGCATTTTATCATATATGGAAATATCTCATCAAATAATATCGGGGAAAAGAAGTGTAGCATCGTCAATCATGTACAAGAGAAAAGGAAAATAATTATCCTATGGATCCCTAGAAACAATCATCTAAAGCTCGAGACACATGAAGATAAAATGCGCGAAGCCTCTTCACCTCCCTCTCGTAGGCTGCCTCCATATCGGCCTTCTCTTTGGCGAGTCGATCATACTTCCTCTTCCAGAACTTAGAAGACTGAGGAAATAGAGAAGTCCATACATCATCAGGGTCATCAATAACCTGATGCTCAAGAAACTCAATCAACGCATCTTTCTCCTTAATTTGCTGAAGCAACTCTTCACATTCACGGATCCAGACACGTGAATGGTCTTTGTCTCTCAACTCCTCTACTCCTTGATTAGGGAGGGTTGAAGGCCTAGCCATAATCATAGGTGTAGATCTCGGATACTCGTAAGGCATGAGATACTCAGACGCCCTCTTCCTAACCCAAACAGTGTAAGGCTCCAAAGCGATGCAATTCTTAGGACCCAACTCTTTCCTTCCTTTCCTATGAATCTTGCGCCAAGCGCGGACCATCCTAGCTTTCAAGCCTTGGGGATCTTTACCATCCTGAAAGAATACACCCTCTAACAGAATGTTATTGGGTTTATCCTTTAAGGGGAACCCAAGCGGACGACGTGCCAAAACAGGACTGTAGTTAATCCCACCACATGTACCAAGAAGAGGTACATTGGAGAATTCGCCACAAGAGTCAATAATCTGCACACCATCATACACACGGTTATACCAAGAGATATCATCATTAGTGAGAGACATAAGTCCCGTGGACCACCATAGACATTCCTTATTCTCCTTGAAAGCGACCGTCTGAGGTAAGTGAGAAATAAACCACTTATACAACAGAGGCAAACAACACACAATGGCGCCACCACCCTTTGCATTCCTCATATGCAAAGAGAAGTAGGTATCGCCCAACAGAGTCGGAACGGGATTAAGAGTAGAGAAAATCCTAATAGCGTTCACATCCACAAACTTGTCGATGTTGGGGAATAACACTAGCCCATAGATGAGAAGTACAAATATGGCCTCAAAGGCGTCCTCACTCATGGCCTTCCCATACATAGTAGCTTGAGCAATGAGGAACTCAGAAGGGAGACCTTGAATTCCACCTTTGGTAGTCATATGAGCACCAACCAGAGATTCATCTATGTGTAACATGTCAGCTATCTCTTGAGAAGTAGGAATACTCTCCAAGCCACTGAATGACAACTGATCTAGAATAGGTATACCCACAAGGTAAGCATACTCCTCAAGGGTAGGCAAAAGCTGGAAATCCGGAAACGTGAAGCAACGGTACAAGGGATCATAAAACTGCACCAATACACTCACCAATCCTTCATCCACCTGAGTAGTCATAAGAGGAAGAAGCTTCCCAAAACGAGCCTTGAAACCCAAAGGATCTAATACATAGGATGTCAGATTCCTTAACTCTTTCAAATCTGGTTGCCTGAAGCTGTACTTCTTTGTATTCCTTCTTTGTCTTTCCATGTCTGAAAATTTTGCAAATAAACCCCTTAAGTTCCTTGAAAATTTTCTTATTTATTGATGATATGGATGCAAATGGGTACATGAATGCATGAATGCAACAATCACACTCAAGGATCAAGCAAAGCACACCAAACAAAGGTCATGGGATGGATCATGTTATCCTTAATATCAATCATCCATTTTGGTGGATTATGGTTTACACCTTATCAACACCCAAGTTCCATTGATATTAAGGATTCATGAACGAATCAACCATGAATCAAGGGTTTGTTGTAAGTCACGAGCATGGAGTTAGGTTAAGAACCACCCAAAAGGGAGTGTACTAGGGTTTAAACCTGCCAAACATGTTCTACAAAAGGTTCCCATAGTCATCATCCCGTCTTTTGGATATTATTGGAGAAACGACTACTCGTATTCCGAAAATATTCTCAAGAGAGACTCTTATGAGTGTAGTATCGTGTAACAATCATATCAAATCTTACACTTGAACGACTTTCGCACTACATCCTAAGAATAGGCCAAGATGGGCTTGGTAAACTAAGGTCCTTGGCTTCTAAGGTCTATATTGGAAAGAGTAATGTCTAACCATAACTTACTTGTGTGACATTATTGATCCCAACATAACCTCCACCAAGTGAATGGACTTGCAAGTCAACTTGCTAAGGAATAACTCCACACAAGTCAACAAGACTACGCCATTCTCCTATCCTAAGTGCACTTGAGTCCGGGTATATAACTCATCTCACAAAGATCACCAAGCATACAAGGAATTAATATCAAGCAATTCAATCATTACATACAATACAGTAATCCCAAATTGCACAAAAATATGTCACAAAATAAATACAATACAACAAGCATGAAAAGTCGGCAAAACCCACTAGGAAAATACACCTCCCCAGCAGAGCCGCCACTTTTCTGTAGCGGGGTATTCGTTACCATTAGAGATATTGACTAAATCCAAGGTAAATCATACAAGTCAAGTCGCCACCGCACTTCTATTTATCCAAAGGAATGGTTAGAAAGCGAACAAAAACCTAAAAGTTTTATCGAATCAAAAACTAGTAAGAATGTCAGAGATATGGGTAAGGGGGTTGGTTATGCAATGGGAAGGTATTAGGCACCCAAAACATCCTAGGTACTCCTAGGGAGCCCTTTTCACATTTGTTGCAAAGGTTGTTATTTTTTTTGAAAATTTATTTGTGCAAACATGATTGAAGGGATGAGAAAAGGGTGTATGTTTATCTAATGTACTACTTACTAAAAGAAGGGTCAAAAGAAAATGACTCGCACGGATGTCGCATCCACTGCATACGTATCTCACCTGAATCTGAGAATCAGAGTCTTCGTAGCTCGGCTACCTATGGGTTAAAGAGGAGTGTGCTCGCTAAGACATCGCGTCTTATGCCTACGTATCTCATCTGGGATGAAAATTAGAGCAAAACGTAGTTCGACCACCTATGGGGTAAGGGTTGTGTTTTTGGGTGAACGACGTTACTACGCAATCTACCGGATGCTCGACCTTTGGAGACTTACTCGCCTGTAGTAGAAGGAGATAACGTGTTCTTAGGAGAAGAAAAATCAATGAGTTAGGGGTGTTTAGGGATGCTCATGCAAAAAGGCAGTCCTAGATGAAGGAACCGCGCTACCTTAAATGACATGCCACGAGAGGCTATACGAAACCTAAGAAATCGGTAACATGCGGGAAAAGTAAAGGGATCGAGAGATCTACCGTACGGATAAAGATCCGAAGTAACATCAATTAGATAAATAAGAAACCCAAAGACTCTTCCAAGCTAAACACCATCAAAGAAAGCGAGTCAGTACAGGTAATCGGAATAAACCTCAAGGTGGTTTCCCACAAATAAAGTGGAACACCAGGCAAGCCATCTCTGCAAGAATCATATGAGCCCTCACAAAACAAAACTCAACAAACAGGTTAGAGAAACAAGATAGGGTAATCAAGAGTTGCCCCTAAATCAAAATGTAACCACATGAATCATGCCATTAAAATTCACAAAAAGCTCACAAAAAGCAACCAAGGGTAGGAGGCCTAAACCTCTTGTCAAACACATGCATCAAAAGGATATCAAATTCACCCATAATACCTCATACATTCAGAGCATTCAAATTAAAAGCATAAAGTAATGGGAATAAGGCAAACCTGACTGGAGAGATCGAATGAAATTGAATTGCTCGGTTGGGTTTGTAAAGCAATCTGAGGGTTTATATGAAAGGGAATTGGTTCTTTGCAGATGAGTTCCCTTCAATCTCATAAGGTTGCTCTGAACTCTTTTAGCTCTTCTCTCACTATCTTTTTCCCTGCCAAGGTAATAGGAATAGAATTGCCTTTTGTTTCACTGAAACTCTGAATTTATAACCTGATTTTTGTGGACCTGTGGGCTCAAATGAGAGAGGCCCAAGTCCAAAAAATTTCTGTTATATATATATATATATATATATATATATATATATATATATATATATATATATATATATATATATATAATATATATATATATATATATATATATATATATATATATATATATATATATATATATATATATATATATATATATATATATATATATATATTATATATATATATATATATATATATATATATATATATATATATTATTTATTTATTTTCGTTTTTCGTTTTTTTTCGTTTTTCGTTCTTTCTTTTTTTAAACACGTGGGCTTCGCCTAGCGAGCATGACAGTTCAAGAAATTCCTCTGAGCGTAGGTGATTCTGGTGGCTTTTCTTGGGACTCGCTAGGCGACTCATTCTGCTCGCCTAGCGAGTATGACAGCTCATGAACAAACTTTTGCTCCTTCAAGATTAACGTTTTGATTGACGAATAGACCCCATTTGAACCTGTTGGAAGTATCTCAAGCCATTCCCTTGTGTTGACTGATCATCTAAATAGAACCCACAAAGTCTCTTGGATGATACTCAAGCTTCAAACAAAAGATGTTAATGACACATTTTTGTGCTTTTGGTTAGTAAACAAAAGTAAGAGAAACAATTATGTATAATTCAAGCATGCTTGGTGATCTCAAACCAATCACAAGGAGTCCCACCCAAAGGCAAAGGGAACCAAGATGCTAAAGATCCTTGAGGCAATGCAAATGCAATGTTATGATGCCATGAGGGATCTTAGGGTCAAAATTGGGGTCTTACACTCATGATGAATTCCTTCTGAAGAGCAGAATTCAGCAAATTTGATGTTCTCAAATTCCTTCCCATGATCACTTCTAATTTTGATGATAGGGCTTTCCTTTTCTCTTTGTAGTTTTAGACAAGGCTCCTTGAAGACTTCAAATACATCAGATTTTTCTCTTTTGAAATTGATCCAGGTGTATCTGGAGAAATCATCCACCACCACATATGTATACTTCTTCCCACCAAGGATTTCTACTTGCATGGGTCCCATCAAGTCCATATGAAGGAGTTCCAAAACTTTGGTAGTGGTGTCATGTCTGAGTTTCTGGTGTGACATCTTTGTCTGTTTTCCAATCTGACATTCTCCACAGATTTTTCCTTCATCAATCTTTAAGTTGGGAATTCCTCTAACAACTTCAATGGATATGATCCTCTTCATACCTTTAAGATGCAGGTGGCCCAATCTTTGATGCCATATCTTCACATCTTCCTCTTTGGCTAAGGTACACATTGAAGAGTAGTCAGTTTCTTGAGAACTCCGCATGTAGCAGTTGTCTTTGGACCTAACTCCTTTCATGATTACTTCATTTTCCTTGTTAGTAATCAGACATTCAGTTCTAGTGAAGTTTACATTCAGACCTTGATCACACAGTTGACCGATGCTTATAAGATTAGTAGTTAATCCCTTAACAAGTAGGACATTGTCAAGGTCAGGAACTCCAGGGCAATCCAGCTTACCCATTCCCTTGATTTCACCCTTTTCTCCATCACCAAAGGTAACATAACTCGTGGCATGAGGATGAAGGTCAGTTAGCAAGTTTTTGTTTCCAGTCATGTGTTTGGAACAACCACTGTCAAAATACCAATCTTCTTTGGCTGAAACTCTGAAGGAAGTATGAGCTATTAGACTTGTAACATTTGTCTTAGGAACCCATTGTTTTTTGTTGACAGGCCTGTGAGGTTTGGGTCTTGATTGATATTGAGTCTGATCAGAGGTAGGATAACCATATATCTTATAGCAGAAGGGCTTCAAGTGGCCAAAGTTTCCACAGTAGTGGCATTTCCATCTTTGATGCTTCCCTTTCTGTTGTCTTCCCTTCTGATATTGTGACATATGATGTGACATCTCAGGTTTGTTTTTAACATGGCTACACTTAGGTTTAGATTTTGGTTTGCAACCAGTGTAACTGCTCTCATCCTTAGATTCATTGAATCCAATGCCAGATTTGTCCCCTGTTATTTGACCAGTCTGGAGAATCTTGTCTAAGATGTCAGATCCATTGTTAAGCATTCTTACATACTTGGTCATCTCATCTAGTTTGGAGTTTAAGAGTATTGCTTCAGTCTTCAACTTGGAGATGGTTTCCACATATTCTTCCTTTTCATTTTCCAGCTGAGCTATCACTTTCTTCTGGCTTTCAACTTGTCTGCACACTCCTGCACTTTTGTGGCACAACTCTTTGTAGGTAGTGGCTAGCTCTTCAAAGGTAACTTCATCATCACTTGACTCTTCATCAGAACCCCATCTATGCAGTCACATGATTTGCAGCTTCTTCTGTTTCACTTCCATCAGACCAAGAGGCAGCAAGACTCCTCTTTTGTTTCTTGAGGTAGGTCCCACATTCAGTTTTAATATGACCATACCCATTACACTCATAACACTGAACTTCTTTGGGCTTTTCTTCAGACCTTGTTCTTATACCAAAACTGTTGGATTTACTGATATCAGATGCGATGTTCTTAACATTAGATCTCACATCAATCTTTTTCATAAGTTTGTTGAACTGTTTTCCCAGCATTGCTACCTCTTTTTCCAGATCTTCATCAATATCTTGACCACTTTCCTCGTCTTCCTCTTCAGTGTTTGACATGAAGGCTATGCTCTTGGCTTTCTTTTCAGATACATCACATATTCCCACTTCAAATGTTTGGAGGGATCCAGTCAGCTCATCAACTCTCATATTTAAAATGTCTTGAGATTCTTCTATGGCTGTTACTTTCATAACAAATTTCTTAGATAGTGATCTGAGTATTTTCCTTACTAACTTTTCATCTGACATCTTCTCTCCCAAAGCTCCAGAGGCATTGGCAATTTCAAGGATACTCATGTGAAATTCATGAATATTTTCATCTTCTTTCATCCTTAAGTTTTCAAACTTGGTGGTGAGCAGCTGTAGTCTAGACATTTTCACTCTAGAGGTGCCTTCATGAGTGGTTTTGAGAATGTCCCAGGCATCTTTAGCCACTTCACAGTTGTTTACTAATATGAAGATGTTCTTGTCTACTCCATTGAATATGGTATTCAATGCTTTAGAATTTCCAAGGGCTAGGTCATCTTCCTCCTTGGACCATTGTTCTTCAGGCTTCTTATCAACAGCGGCTTCTCCTTCCTTAGTAATTACTGGATGTTCCCAGCCTGTTAACACAGTCTTCCAAGCCTTATTATCAAGAGTTTTCAGGAAGGCTACCATTCTAGGTTTCCAATAGTCATAGTTAGATCCATCCTAAATTGGTGGCCTGTGAATAGATCCTCCATCTCTCTCCATTGTACCAGAAAGTGTTGTCCCTAGATCTCACCCAGAACCAGAGCAGGATGCCTGCTCTGATACCAATTGAAATTCTGGTATCAGATACGAGATGTCGAAGGAAATGTCACGACACTAATATATGAGTTATACAAACAGGAAAAAGATAAATAATTGTAATGCAAGAGACACAATCAATTGTTTACCCAGTTCGGTCCAACTCACCTACATCTGGGGGCTACCAAGCCAGGAATGAAATTCACTAAAATAGAATCAGTTCAAAGACTCTCCATACACTTCAACAAGTTACAGTCTTTCTCACCTAATCTCTACCCGTGCAATTTCTACCTAAGCACTCTTAGATATGAGAACCCACTCACTTCCCTACAATCACACCTGTGATTTTAAACAACAATCCCTTGTGAAAAGAAAACACTTTTCAATAACACACACTTGATTTTACTTCACAGTTTTAATCAAGTAGACACACTCTTGATCTTGCTTAATAGCTTTGATAAAAAAGACACACACTTGATCTTGCTTAACAGCTTTTATCAAGTAGACACACACTCTTGCTTAAAAGCTTTGAGTGACAAATTCCAACCACAAATCAGACCAATTCAATCATCTAAGGATGACTTGAATGGCTTACAAGTCTCACGACTAAACAAGACACAAACCCTAGCTCTCTCTCAATATTTCGCTCAGTATTGGTTGTGTAACAAATCAGGTTTTCCATGTCCTATTTATAGAAGCATTCAGCTGGGCTTGGACATCTTAAAAACCCTAAAACTATTTTCCAATTAAATCTTCTCATGACAGCTGGTTAGATCTCCTTGGAAAATAAGTAAATCAGGTTGTAATCAATGATTGAATGCGCCTGCAAATCAGATCTTCAATCATACATAGATTGCCATTAAATGTGCAATCACAAAACACCAGACATTCATACTGAATGTTCTGTGTACTGGACGTCATGACATCGGATCTGACATCTTGGGACAATCCTGCATAATTCCATAATTCCATTTATAATTTCCAGCAGGTACAACCATATCAGATGCCATGACATTGTGTATGACATCCTGAAACAATCCTGCATAATTATGTTTCTTAAATTCTAGCAGGTACATAATATCAGATTCCATGACATTGGTGTATGACATTCTGAAACAATCCTGCATAATTATGTTTTCCATTTAAACTCCAGCAGGTACACAAATATCTTATGTTAAGACATCACATACAACATCTTGTGAACACTCTTTGTTTTACCAAAATTGTTGTCAACACTTAGAACCAACACCTAATTTTCTTGATCTTTGAGATGTGGATTCAAGGAGACCTTACCATGGCATTCCTATGAGGAGCAAAAACCCTAATTCTTGATGATGTGTCTATGAGATCTTGTGGAGGCTCTTTGGGCCTTATCTTGAATATTTAAACCTTAATTGGGGGATCATACATTTGAGATTTACTTGTGGATGATCTTGATTGATTCAAAGTGCTTGATTGAAGGGCATGTCTAATTGAAACCCTAATCAGGGTGGATGTGGTCCTAAGGTGCCTTGTGGCTTGACTTTTCATCTGGTGGAATTGAAAACCCTAATTTCTTGATATTCGATGGCATGCCTCAGGTCATTAAAACCCTAATGATGTCTCATATTCATTTGATGGCCTCATAACCCAAGTTTTATCTTGTTCGTCACCCATTTGTGTTTGATTTTCTTACTTGATCAAGTTTCACCCAATAATCTCTGGTTCATGGTTCATTCATGTTGATTACTTGGCTTTAATTCCATTCATCTGAGCTTGTGCCCATTGGTTATAGCCCAAGTCCTTGATCCCATAACTTTCATTGACTTCCATTCCATAGAATTTCATTTGATCATCTCCTCGTGCCTAGTCCAAGTTCATGTCTTGCTTAGGCCTATTTCATCTGGTCAATGTTATTCAAATCCATTTATATTGCCATTGATGCTTGGCTCATGAACTATTGGTTATGTCTTATTTCATTGTACATATTGGTCCTTGCTAAGGTCTTTGTTTCATTCTTGTTAATGGTTCATTCAAGTCATAATCTTGTTCATCAACCATGTCTAATCCATTTTAAAGTCATATCCATTCCAATTCATTACAAGTCATGTTCAAGTTATCATTCAAATTCATCCATTCAACTCAAACATAAAATGCAAATCATATTCATTCAAATTCCATACAGAGTGTCAAAGAATAGTAAACTCCATTCACTCCATCATCATAAATGTTCATTACATGAAAAAATACCAAAAAAAACATGTTGACCAAATGTTGACTTTGGTCAATAGTTGACCTTTTGGTCAACATTGACCAAAGTCAACCCAATCCCTAAAAATTTTAACCTTAATCTTCCATGTTCCATTTCTATATTTGACTAACCAATTGTACATGTTGCTTCAAATTCTAACTTTAATGTCATTTCCATTTGTTGTACCCTAAAATTTGCCATCCCCTTTTGTTTTTTTATCTAACCTATAACTTGAGATCCATATATACTCATTCATGACCCATTCATGTGCATCATTTATTCATGATTAACATTTGCTAACGAGCATCCTAGATTCAAGGTTTATGGTTTATAAAATCATCCATTTAGCTTGAAGATTATGGTACTGCTCCTCAGGTGGGTTGAAACCCTAATCAGAAGTAGTTGGTTCTTGTGCCTTGTTTGGTGGATGTTTGGCATAGGATTCATCAAAACCCTAAGTTTTTGATGATATGGTTTTAGGACTTTATGGATGTTCTCTGGGCCTTGTCTTGTTCATCTATACCCTAATGGAGGACTCATACGTTGGAGATTTCCTTGTAAAACATCTTGATTCATTAAAACATATTGTTTGAGGAGTACGCCTCATTGAAACCCTAATAAGGGAAGATTTGGTCCTAATATGCATTGTGGCTTAACTTTCATATGGATATGGTGGAAACCCTAATTCATTAAGAGAGGTGTTGTCTTATCATATCATGCCTCATCCATCACCAAATACTCCATGTGATCATGGGAATCACCCATTTAACCTAAATATCTACATGCTTGGGATTTCATATGTCTCGAGGCTTAGCTTAAGCATCCGTATGTGCATTCTACTTGGCCATTCCTAATCTATTGATTCTAGGTGTTTGGTGATTTCAAGTTCATAGGTCTTTGGTCGTTGATTCATGGTTCATGATTGCATTGGTTATCAACCTTTTGGCCAATTATGCTTCATTGTTCCATTATACTTCATAGTGCATTGTATTGCATTAATTCTTGATTCATCCATTGTCTTAGTCCATTTGACTCATGCTTTCATGATCCTCATGATTCAAATGTGTTAAAAATATTGATTGATTTACTTCTAACTATGGCTTAAACTTTGTTTTAAGGAAAAGTTCATTTTGAAATCAAACTTGTTTACATTCAATCATAGAGATCATTATATTCAAATAAATGTCCATTCATTCATTCAATTAGCATTTACATCATTTATACAAAAGGAAATATCAAAAATGCATTTTTTACAAAAATTGACTTTTTGTCAACTGTTGACTTTTTGGTCAACTAGTTGACCAAAGTAAACTATCATATTTTCTCATCCTCTAAACCCTAATGTACATGGAATCTTCATTCTTGAATTCTTCCATGTGATTCCATCGTTCACTTGCTTCATGAACAAGAAATTTCACTTTTACATTAAAATTTGTTTTGGTCATGCCTTGATAGATTCTTGCCATGTCTTGAAACTTGCCTTGAGACCATGTTTAATTGCCATGCTAATCTTGCATTTCATACATTTCCAACCAAGCAACATGCATTCCAAATCCATTCATCACACACAAAAACAAAACCAAACACGTAAATAATGAAGGAGAATAGCAATCCAAAACGCAGCGAAAATTAAAATTTTCTCCTTTAGTGGTCTTTACGAATGAGCATGATCAGTGATAGAATCGTTACCTTTTGTGGCGATGAAACCTTTGATGCAGATCTAAGGAGTGATCACGAACGTTGAATGGTGACAACGCCTCTACTAAGTCCACACGAACGGATTCCTACAATCTCAGTGCTAGCTGCTATGAATGAAGTTTTTGAGTGAGAGAGAGAGACAAAAACAAAATTTCAAATGCACAAATGTTTATGCACAAGGATTTTATTTATAGAACCACTTGTGTTGACTGCAAGCTAAAAAACTCACTTAAGTGTATGTGGCCCATATCATATGATATGCCAAAATCACTTAAGCGTGTGGTACCTTAACATATTTCGTATTCTACTTAAGTACATCGTACCTTACGATGTTCTACAATTCACTTAAGTGCACTGTACCTTACGGTGTTCCTTAGTTACTCCATCTCTCATCAATTTGTCCTTTTGTGTGTGACTCTATAGATTTTCGTGACATTAGCAATTATATTAAATCATGTATTTAACATAATAAACAGTGAGCGGTATCTAGCAACACATCACTGCTACCCAAGATACAAAAATGTCATGTGATCTGACAAATCCTTTTGTGATAATACTTATGTGTATAATTACCATTTTGTCCTTATGTCTATATTGAACATAAGGCATAGACTGTGTCATCCTTGTCCAGTTCAATATTGGGCCCGTAGACATTTATCCTCTTACGCAGGATGGGCAAATTCTATCTAGGTCACTCATGTCCCTCAGCATACTTTGTGGAGTATCCATCAATTGTCTTTATGGTCAACCAGTTATGGACAATGTTTGATCAGCAATAAGGCACTCGACTCTACATCTAGGGTCCATAGTGGTTTCAGGTCGAATGGTGGTATACACCACTATCACCATGAGAATAACTTATGACACTTTGCATAACATTCTATATAGTATTCTCATAGCGGGTCAATCCGTATAAATATTACTCTTAATATTCATACCTATGTTTAAGACTTGATAACTCCTTATCTATAATCCATGAGATGTGATCAATAGTCTATATACATAATAGTCTTGATGCTTTAATGTTATCTCACTTCACAATAAAGCTCAACTACGAATACTTTAAGAATAATGTCCTTATGTTTAATAGGATCTCATGATTAAGTCACACTTGATACATTAAACGGACTAGCTATTCTAGGGATTTTATTAAACAAACATAATAAAGAAAAAGCCTTTTATTATTAATAAATAATTCGATACAAGTACCAAAAGTATTGGCCTCTAGGGCTTACACCAAAAATCTCCCACTAGCACTAGAGCCAATCAGGCATACCCTTAATGCCCATAGATCTAGTATGGCCATCATGCTTCTGTCGCGCAAGAGGCTTTGTCAGTGGGTTAGCAATATTGTCAAGTGTAGGTACTCTGCATATTTTCACTCTCCTCTATCTATTATCTCTCGAATAAGGTGATAAAGCCTAAGTATGTGTTTGGATTATTGGTGAGATCTAGGCTCCTTAGCTTGTGTGATAGCACCATTGTTATCACAATAAAGACCAACGGGATCCACAATGCTAGGAACTATGCCAAGTTCACTAATGAACTTTTTTATCCAAACAGCTTCCTTTGCAGCACTTGAGGCAGTAATATACTCGGCCTCGGTTGTAGAATTAGCAATTGTATCTTGCTTTGAACTTTTCCAGCTCACAGCACCACCGTTTAAGCAAAACACATAACCAGATTGCGATCTAAAGTCATCCTTATTTGTATTGAAGCTAACATCGGTGTATCCAATTACAACAAGCTCTTTCTGACCTCCATATATGAAGAATAAGTCCTTAGTCCTTCTCAAATACTTAAGGATATTCTTGACAGCTACCCAATGAGCATCACTGGGATCATATTGGTACCTACTCGTTGCACTTAAAGCATACGAGACATCTGGTCGAGTACATAATATGGCATACATGATAGATCATATTGCAGATGCATATGGAATCTTATTCATGCAATCCCTTTCTTCCTTAGTTGAAGGGGATTGTGTTTTTGATAGACACAAGCCATGTTGCATAGGTATGAATCCTTTCTTGGAATCATGCATACTAAAGCGTCTCAACACTTTGTCTATGTATGTACTATGACTTAGGTCAAGCAGTTTTTGTGATCTATCTCTATAGATCCTGATTCCTAATATATAGGCTACTTCGCCCAGGTCCTTCATAGAAAAGCATTTCCCTAACCAAGACTTTACTTGTTGTAGGGTAGGGACATCGTTTCCAATGAGTAATATGTCATCTACATATAATACCAGGAATATTATCATGCTCCTACTAACCTTCTTGTAGACACAAGGGTCATCTTCATTCTTGATGAATCCATATTGTTTTACTGTTTTATCAAAACGAAGATTCCAGCTTCTAGAAGCTTGCTTCAATCTATAAATTGATCTTTGTAACTTACATATATTTTGGGCTTCTTTTGTTATGTCAAATCCTTCAGGTTATGTCATGTACACATCCTCAAGAAGATTCCCATTAAGGAAAGAAGTTTTAACATCCATTTTCCATATTTCATAATCATAATATGCAGCGATAGCAAGTAAAATCCGAACAGATTTAAGCATTGCAATTGGTGAAAAGGTTTCATCATAGTCAACCCCATGAATTTGTTTATATCCTTTTGCAACCAGTCTTGCCTTATAGGCATGTACCTTACCATCCATGCCAGTCTTCTTTTTGAAGACCCACTTGCATCCTATAGGGTTAACTCCTACAGAAGGCTCAACCAAGGTCCAAACCTGGTTTGTGTGCATGGAATCCATTTTAGATTTCATGACTTCTAGCCATTTCTCAGACTCAATACCAGTTATGGGCTCTTGGTAGGTCACAAGCTCATCTTGATCCATGAGTAATACATCACCTTGATTAATTATGAGATATCCATATCTCTCAGGTATGTGATGTATCCTGCTTGACCTACGTTGGTCTTGTTCTACTTGAGCAGATTGCTCTTCCATAATTACTTATGTTTCTCACTTTAATTCCTCCATAGGTGTATCAATGCTTTGTGATTCTTGAATTTCTTCAAGTTCTACTTTCCTCCCACTGATTCCTTTTGAAATAAAATCCTTTTATAGGAAAACTCCAGTTCGAGCGACAAACACTTTGCCCTCAGAAGGATTGTATAAGTAATACCCTCTTGTTTCTTTAGGATATCCCACAAATAAGCATTTGTCAGATTTGGGCTCAAGCTTATTTGAAATTTGTCGTTTCACATAAACTTCGCAACCCCAAATCTTCATGTAACACATATGTGGTTTCTTACCACTCCATATCTCATATGGTGTCTTCTCAACCTTTTTGGATGGAACACAATTGTTGGTTCTATGTGTTGGCAGCAATTTTGGTAAAACCTAGAGTGTTCACAAGTTGTCACAAGTGTTGTCTTGACATAAGATAACATGTACCTGCAGGGTGTTTAAAATGTGAATATGCAGGATTTTACTGAGATGTCAGACCCGATATCATGACATATGTATACAGAACATTCAGTCTGAATGTTATGTATTGTGTGATTGTGTTTTTTATGCTAATCTATGTGTGATTGATGTAATGATTGAACGCGCCCTCAATCAGTAATTACAACCAGATTGACTTATTTTCCAACGAGATATAATCAACTGTCATGAGAAGATATGAATGGAAAATAATTTTAGGGTTTATGATGTCCAAGGCCAGCCAAACACTTCTATATAAAGGACATGGAAAACCTGGTTTTATACACAAGAAACAACGAACGAAATATTGAGAGAGAATAAGGGTTTGAGTCTTGTGTGTTCGTGTGTATTGTAAGTTATTCATTCATCCATAGATGATTGAATTGGACTGATTTTTTAGTTATAATTTATCCACTCTAGGCTTTGAAGCATGAGTGCGTGTTTTCTTGATTGAAGCTTTTAAGCAAGATCAAGTATGTATATTTGAAGAGTGTCTTCTTTTCATTGTAATTCTTATTTTATATCACTGTTGTGATTGAGGGGGAGTGAGTAGGATCTCATATCTAAGAGTTCTTAGGTAGAAGTCACACGGGTAGAGATTAGGTGAAAAGACTGTAACTTGAAGTTGTTTACTGAGAGTCTTTGAACTGATTCTGTTTAGTGGATTTCCTTCCTGGCTTGGTAGCCCCCAGACGTAGGTGAGTTTGCACCGAACTGGGTTAACAATTGCTTGTGTCTCTTGCATTACTGTTCTTTAACTTTTATCCTGTTTGTATTGCTCAGATATTAGTGTCGTGACATTACCTTCGACATCTCATATCTGATACCAGAATTTCAATTGGTATCAGAGCAGGCATCCTGCTCTAGTTCTGGGTGAGATCTAGGGACGTTACTTTCTGGTACTATGGATAGAGACGGAGGATCTGTTCACAGGCCACCTATTCTGGATGGATCCAACTATGACTACTGGAAACCTCAAATGGTAGCCTTCCTAAAATATTTGGATAATAAGGCTTGGAAGGCTGTTTTAATATGCCGGGAACATCCAGTTATTACTAAGGAAGGAGAAGCTACAACTGATAAGAAGGCTGAGGAATAATGAACCAAGGAGGAGGAGGATCTAGCCCTTGGGAACTCTAAAGCATTGAATTCTATATTCAATGGAGTGGATAAGAACATCTTCAGATTGGTAAACAACTATAAGGTGGCTAAAGATGCTTGGAACATTCTCAAAACCACTCATGAAGGCACCTCTAGAGTGAAGATGTCTAGACTGCAGCTGCTCACTACCAAGTTTGAAAATTTGAGGATGAAAGAAGATGAAAATATTCATGAATTTCATATGAATATCCTTGAAATTGCTAATGCCTCAGGAGCCCTGGGTGAGAAGATGTCAGTTGAAAAACTAGTGAGGAAAATACTCAGGTCACTTCCTAAGAGATTTGCCATGAAAGTGACAACCATAGAAAAGTCTCAAGACATTTCCAATCGGAGAGTTGATGAGTTAATTGGATCCCTCCAAACATTTGAGTTGGGAATGTGTGATGGATCTGAAAAGAAAGTCAAAAGTATAGCCTTCATGTCAAACAATGAAGAGAAAGAGGAAGAAAGTGGTCAAGATACTGATGAAGATCTGGCAAATGATGTAGCATTACTGGGAAGACAGTTCAACAAACTTCTGAAAAAGATGAATGTAAGGTCTAAGTCTAATGTTAAGAACGTCTCATCTGACATCAGTGAGTCCAATAATGCTAGAAGAAGAACAAGATATGATGAAAAGTCCAAAGAAGGAAAAGGAGTTCAATGCCATGAATGTGATGGGTATGGACACATTAGAGTTAAATATGGAACCTACCTCAAGAAACAGAAGAAGAGTCTTGTTGCTACTTGGTGTGATGAAAGTGAAACAGAAGAGTCTGCAAATCTTGTGACTGTCTTAACTGGACGATGGGGTTCTGATGAAGACTCAAGTGATGATGAAGTAACCTTTGATGAGTTAGCCACTACCTACAGAAAGTTGTGTCACAGAAGTGAAGAAGTGTGTCAACAAGTTGAAAGTCAGAAGAAAGTGATAACACAACTGGAGAATGAGAAGGCAGAACACTTGGAAACCATCTCTAAGTTGAAGACTGAAGTAGTGTTCTTGAATTCCAAACTGGATGAGATGACAAAGTATGTCAGAATGCTAAACAATGGATCTGACACCTTAGACAAAATTCTCTAGACTGGACAAATGGCAAGAGACAAGTCTGGCATTGGGTTCAATGAATCCAAACCTGAGTGCAGTCACACTGGTAGCAAACCAAAGATGTCACATCATATGTCACAACATCATAAAGGAAGACAACAGAAAGGGAAACATCAAAGATAGAGATGTCATTACTATGGAAAATTTGGCCACATAAAACCATTATGCTATAAGTTGTATGGCTATCCTAGTCCTTCTCATCATCAACCTAGACCCAAACATCACAGACCTACCAACAGAAAACAATGGGTTCCTAGGACTGGTGTTACAAACCTGATAGCTCACACTTCCTTCAGAGTTTCAGCCAAAGAAGACTGGTATTTTGACAGTGGGTGCTCCAGACATATGACTGGAAACAAAAACCTGCTAACTGACCTTCATTCTCATGCCACCAGCTATGTAACCTTTGGTGATGGAGCAAAGGGTGAAATCAAGGGGATTGGTAAGCTAAACTGCCCTGGAGTCCCTAACCTTGACAATGTCCTACTAGTTAAGGGACTGACTGCAAACCTAATAGGCATCAGTCAACTATGTGACCAAGGTCTAACTATAAAATTCACAAAAACTGAATGTCTGATTACTAATAAAGAAAATGAAGTGATCATGAAAGGAGTCAGGTCTAAGGACAACTACTATATGTGTTGTTCTCAAGAAACTGGTTATTCATCAATGTGTACTCTAGCCAAAGAATAAGTGAAGATATGGCATCAAAGATTGGGCCATCTGCATCTTAAAGGAATGAAGAGGATTATATCTATTGAAGCTGTCAGAGGAATTCCAAACTTGAAGATTGATGAAGGAAAAGTTTGTGGGGAGTGTCAGATTGGAAAACAGACAAAGATGTCACATCAGAAGCTCAGATATGACACCACTTCCAGAGTGCTGGAACTTCTTCATATGGACTTGATGGGACCCATGCAGGTGGAAAGTCTTGGTGGGAAGAAGTATGCTTATGTAGAGGTGGATGACTTCTCCATATGCACCTGGGTCAATTTTATAAGAGAAAAATCTGATGTATTTGAAGTCTTCAAAGATCTTTGTCTAAGACTTCAAAGAGAAAAAGAAAGTCAGGTTATCAAAATCAGAAGTGATCATGGAAGGAATTTGAGAACAACAAATTTGTTGGATTCTGTGCATCAGAAGGAATTAGTCATGAGTTCTCATCTCCCATTACTCCTCAACAAAATGGTATGGTAGAAAGGAAAAATAGAACTCTCCAAGAATCAGCCAGAGCTATGATTCATGCTAAGAAATTGCCCTACCACTTATGGGATGAAGCTATGAACACAGCCTGTTATGTTCACAACAGAGTAACCTTGAAGAAAGGGACTCCTGCTACTTTATATGAAGTCTGGAAAGGGAGAAGACCTACATTCAAATACTTCCATGTGTTTGGTAGTAAATGTTATATCTTGACTGATCGTGAACAAAGAAGGAAGATGGATCCCAAGAGTGATGAAGGAATATTTCTAGGCTACTCAACAAACAGCAGAGCATTTAGAGTCTTTAATTCCAGAACAAAAGTAATGATGGAATCTATCAATGTTGTGGTTGATGATCAGCAGACTGATGTCACAGACGATGTTGAGACATCCCTAAATGATCCCCCAGCTGATTTCCCAGACAAAAGTAATGAGAGTGAACTCACTCAAGCTGAACCTGAAGTTGACAAAATTAATAAGGGACCCTCTATCAGAATTCAGAAGGATCATCCTAAAGATCTCATTATAGGAGACCCAAATAAAAGGGTCACAACTAGATCAAGGGAAGTGATCTCACATGGTTGTTTTGTGTCCAAGATTGAGCCTAGGAATGTCAAGGAAGCCTTGACTGATGAATTCTGGATCAATGCCATATAGGAAGAGTTAGGACAATTCAAGAGAAATGAAGTATGGGAACTGGTTCCAAGACCTGAAGGAATAAATGTCATTGGAACAAAGTGGGTGTACAAGAATAAATCTAATGAACAAGGGGTGGTTACTAAAAATTAAGCAAGATTAGTAGCACAAGGATACACTCAAGTTGAAGGGGTTGACTTTGATGAAACATTTGCCCATGTAGCTCGCCTTGAGTCCATTAGACTATTGCTTGGAGTGGCATGTATTCTGAAGTTTAAATTGTTCCAAATGGATGTAAAAAGTGCTTTCTTGAATGGTTACTTAAATGGGGAAGTGTATGTTGAACAACCTAAAGGATTTACAGATCCAAATCTTCCAAAACATGTGTATAAGCTAAAGAAAGCCCTCTATGGTTTGAAATAAGATCCTAGGGCTTGGTATGACAGACTCACAGTGTTCCTCATTAACAATGGATACAGGGAGTGGGGCATTGACAAGACCCTATTTGTTAAGAATGAAGGAGGAAAACTCATGGTGGCTCAAATATATGTGGATGATATTGTGTTTGGTGGGATGTCAGATCAGATGGTCGAACATTTTGTTAAACAAATGCAGTCTGAATTTGAAATGAGCCTTGTTGGAGAGCTGGCCTATTTTCTTGGGCTACAAGTCAAACAGATGGAAGATTCTATCTTTCTATCTCAAAGCAAATATGCCAAAAACATTGTTAAGAAGTTTGGCATGGAGAATGCAAGTCATAAAAGGACACTTGCTCCTACACATCTGAAAGTCTCCAAAGATGAAAATGGTGTTAGTGTAGATCAAAGTCTCTACAGAAGCATGATAGGAAGTCTGCTATATCTCACAGCAAACAGACCCGACATTGCTTTTGCTGTAGGTGTTTGTGCTAGATATCAAGCTGAACCAAAAGTCAGTCACATAAACCAAGTGAAAAGGATACTGAAATATGTCAATGGCACCAGTGACTATGGGATGTTGTATACTCATGGATCTGGATCTATGCTGACTGGATACTGTGATGTTGACTGGGCTGGAAGTGCTGATGATAGGAAAAGCACATCAGGAGGATGTTTCTTCTTGGGGAACAACTTAATATCATGGTTTAGTAAGAAACAAAATTGTGTGTCTTTGTCCATTGCTGAAGCTGAATACACAACAGCTGGAAGTAGTTGTTCTCAACTAGTTTGGATGAAACAAATGTTGACTGAATACAATGTCATACAAGATGTCATGACATTGTACTGTGACAACCTGAGTGCTATAAATATTTCTAAGAATCCTATTCAGCACAGCAGGATAAAACATATTGATATTCGTCATCATTTTATTAGAGAACTAGTGGAAGAGAAAATCATAGCCCTGGAGCATGTTACTACTGAAATGCAATTAGCTGATATATTTACAAAGGCTTTGGATGTTAATCAATTTGAATGTCTAAGAGGGAAATTAGGGATTTGTATCTATGAGAATTTATAGCAATTAATTTGGAGTGGAAAAGGTAATAAAAATATTGTCTGCCCACTTAAAAGAAAGTGCCCCATTAATGGTAAATCATCACCTAGTATTGGAACTTCCATCTATAGCATTTTCACATGCAACCTCTGCTCAAACACTTCCACCTTCCTTCAACTTCATCAACCTTCTCTGCTAGGGCAACAGAAACCGTTCCACCAAACCTGCGCACAAAGCTAGAACACCCTCTATGGACTTTCTTAATGAAGACATTTTGGAAGTGATTCGCCTGTCAGTCATCCCAGACGACGCTCCTGGTTCATCCTCTACTGCAGGACATACTCAAGGTAACAGTTCTAATAACCCTAACTCTAAGGATGACATGCATCATACTGATCGTGTCATTAGAAATCTTGTCACAAGGATCCTTAATGAAGGACACTCAGTAAAGGGAGTTTCTACTCCTCTATCGAGAAGGGACCCCTCTCCTGAGGTTAGACCTCACAATGAGAAAGATGATGAGTCATCTAGGTCTGAAAAAGATATAGCTGATGAAGGATTATGCTCTTTAGGGAAAACCTTACCTTGTAAGAAATCTGTAGATGCTTCTCAGTCTGAGAAGCATGACTCTGCTAAGAAGGTGATTGACTTGGAAAATGAGAGCTCAGATGATGAAGATGATAGCTTGCTTCATCACTTGAAGCCAAGTGTTTATAAGAGGATGAAGACCAGAAAGGGTAGGTATGTGGCTGAAATGATGACAGCCAAAACTGCTAAGAAGGGTACTGCTGTAGGCCCCTCAAAGTCTTGGAGTAAAGTGGAGGTAAAGAAGAGAAAAGTAAGAGAAAGTTCTGATTCAGAGGAAGATGTTGAAGACGATGTCCCTGACGTCTCTCCTGTCAAAAGGTCAACTGTTAGAAAATCTCCTGCTAAAGTTGTTGTTGTACACTTGGATAATATTTCCTTCCATCTTGAAGATGGGGCAGCAAAATGGAAATTTGTAATCCAAAGGAGAGTGGCTGTGGAAAGAGAACTAGGAAAGGATGTTGTGGAGGTTAAAGAGGTCATGGATCTGATTAAGTCTGCTGGATTAATGAAAACTGTTAGTGGGTTATCTCAGTGTTTTGAAGGTCTTGTTAAAGAATTTGGGGTGAACATCCCTGAGGACATTGCTGATAAGAACAACAAAGAGTTTTGTAAGGTGTTTGTTAGAGGAAAGTGTGTGAAGTTTTCTCCAACTGTGATTAATAAGTTCCTAGGAAGAGGAACAAAAGGTGCTTGTGAACTAGAGGCCACAAACAATGAGGTCTGTAGGGAAATAACTGTTGGACAGGTCAAGGAGTGGCCTAGCAAGAAACATCTCCCTGTTGGAAAACTAATTGTGAAATATGATATCTTACACAAGATAGGGTCAGCAAACTGGGTACCAACAAATCACATCTCTACAATCTCAAATGCTCTTGGAAGGCTCATATTTGCTATTGGAACTAAGCTTAATTTTGATTATGGTAGATTCATGTTTGAACAAATTGTCAAACATGCTTCTACAAATGTAGTGAAGCTGCCCATAGCTTTTCGCTCAATGATTTGTGGGATAATCCTGAGCCAGCAACCTGGAATTCTGAGTACAAGTGATATCCTTAGTAGAAGAAAACCTCCCCTATCAGTTCATTACAAATTATTTGAAGGCAGTCATGTCAATGACATTGTCATGACATCTGCTATGAAGAAGCCAGCCTCTCAAGGTGGTTTGATTGCTGAACTGAAAGAGACCTGTAAGGAATTGGAGACTGGGATAAGGGTAGCTAAAGCCAGGAAAGAAGCTTTGGAGGTTCTGATTAATAGCTTGGAGCAAGGTGATAGAGATAATGTTGGACAAGCCAAGGAAACAGAAGCCCACACCTCTAGTGAGAGGTCTGAATCTCAAGATAAATCAAGTGGCAGTTCTGGTTCTGAAGCTGATGAAGATGCTAGCTCCTCTGACTGAGTTTTGGTGAAGATTGTTCCCCTTTTATGATGATGTGCTATTCTGGATGTTCTGATGGTTTTTTTTGGCAGTCTTGTTTTGATGCCTTGATGTAATTTTTGGGTTCTCTTTGATGTCTCTGGATTTTATCTCAGCTTATATAGCTGTGTTTGTTTGTGGTTCTGTAACACCTGACAATATGTTTTAACATTCTATGTGACATTCTCTTTGACTAATAGACATTTATTTTGTCTCATTGGTCTCTTTGGTCTATTTTGACTAAAAAGGGGGAGAAGTAGCTAAAGGAGAGCTGCAGTTAATATGTGCTATGAAGTAGCTATGCTATAAACAGATGACAGGTGATGTTGACAGATGACATATGATGTTGAAAAGGATGTTTTGTGTAGTACAGGTGATGTTGAAGGTGATGTCAGATGGGGTGTTGGATGTTACAGGTGTTGTTGAAGGAGATGTCTGTGTTGAACAGACTGGGGGGGAGAAGAAGCACATATATATGTTTACTAGTTGCTATTATAGCTAGTAAATGTGTGTTTTATTACTTCTGTTGCTAAACTGTTGATATGTTTTTTTTACTCTTGTGAACAAACAAATGGTCTGATGTATGTTTTAGCCAAAATTTGCCAAAGATGGAGTTTGTTGGTTCTATGTGTTGGCAGCAATTTTGGTAAAACCTAGAGTGTTCACAAGTTGTCACAAGTGTTGTCTTGACATAAGATAACATGTACCTGCAGGGTGTTTAAAATGTGAATATGCAGGATTTTACTGAGATGTCAGACCCGATATCATGACATATGTATACAGAACATTCAGTCTAAATGTTATGTATTGTGTGATTGCGTTTTTTATGCTAATCTATGTGTGATTGATGTAATGATTGAACGCGCCCTCAATCAGTAATTACAACCAGATTGACTTATTTTCCAACAAGATATAATCAACTGTCATGAGAAGATATGAATGGAAAATAATTATAGGGTTTATGATGTCCAAGCCCAGCCAAACACTTATATATAAAGGACATGGAAAACCTGGTTTTATACACAAGAAACAACGAACGAAATATTGAGAGAGAATAAGGGTTTGAGTCTTGTGTGGTCGTGTGTATTGTAAGTTATTCATTCATCCATAGATGATTGAATTGGACTGATTTTTTAGTTATAATTTATCCACTCTAGGCTTTGAAGCATGAGTGCGTGTTTTCTTGATTGAAGCTTTTAAGCAAGATCAAGTATGTATCTTTGAAGAGTGTCTTCTTTTCATTGTAATTCTTGTTTTATATCACTGCTGTGATTGAGGGGGAGTGAGTAGGATCTCATATATAAGAGTTCTTAGGTAGAAGTCACATAGGTAGAGATTAGGTGAAAAGACTGTAACTTGAAGTTGTTTACTGAGAGTCTTTGAACTGATTCTGTTTAGTGGATTTCCTTCTTGGCTTGGTAGCCCCCAGACGTATGTGAGTTTGCACCGAACTGGGTTAACAATTGCTTGTGTCTCTTGCATTACTGTTCTTTATCTTTTATCATGTTTGTATTGTTCAGATATTAGTGTCGTGACATTACCTTCGACATCTCATATCTGATACCAGAATTTCAACAGTTAAGTGTGTAAGCTGTTATTAACAGTGCATGTCCCCAAAAGGAGTTTGGAAGATCGGCGTGACTCATCATGGATCGGACCATGTCTAACAAGGTTCGATTTCTTCTCTCAGATACACCGTTCCATTGGGGTGTTCCAGGAGGTGTAAGTTGGGATAGGATCCCACACTCTTTCAGATGGTCATCAAACTCTAGGCTTAAATACTCACCACCTCGATCTGATCGAAGAGTTTTAAGATTCTTACCTAGTTGGTTTTGTACTTCATTCTTGAATTCCTTGAACTTTTCAAAGGACTCTGATTTGTGTTTCATTAAATACACATAACCATATCTACTGAAATCATCAGTAAATGTGATGAAGTACTGAAAACCTCCTCTGGATGGTATGTTTAGTGGTCCACATACATCAGTATGTATGAGGGCCAAAAGATTATTAGCTCTTTCACCTTTTCATGTGAATGGAGACTTTGTCATCTTTCCAATTAAACAAGATCCGCATGTCTCATATGATTCATAATCAAAAGAGTCCTAGACACCATCTTTATGGAGTTTGGAAATGCGTTTCTCATTTATGTGGCCTAATCGACAATGCCAAAGGTAAGTTGGATTTAACTCATTAGGTTTCATCCTTTTAGTATTAATGTTATGAATAGGCATTTCAAGATCACGGACATATAGTCCATTATTCATTTGTGCAGTAACATAGAATATATCATTCAAATAAATGGAGCAATAATTGTTCTTTATTATAAATGAAAAACCAAACTTGTCCAAACAAGAAATGGAAATAATATTCCTGCCAATTGCAGGTACATAATAATAGTTCTCTAACTGAATCATTAAATCACTAGGTAAAGTTAATACATAAGTTCCTACGACTAAAGCAACAACCTTTGCTTCATTGCCAACTCGTAGGTCAACTTCACCTTTTGCCAAATCTCTACTCCTTTTTAGCCCCTACACATTGGTACAAATATGAGAACCGCATCCAGTATTTAATACCTGTGATGTAGAAGTAGATACTTTAATTTCAATAACAAAAACACCTGAAGTTGAAGTCTCTACTCCATTCTTCTTATCTTCCAGGTACTTTGGGCAGTTTCTCTTCCAGTGTTCGGTCTTACCGCAATGGAAGCAGGTGCCTTCCTTTGCTATGCCTCCACTAGGCTTCAAAGCAGGAGCAGTGGGTTTGGGTTTGGCAACTTCCTTGCCTTTCCCTTTATCACCCTGCTTGGTGGGTCTTTTACTCTGTCTCTTTCCATTTCCGATTATCAGAATGGACTTCCTTTTTGACTTCAGATTCTGCTCAGTAGTTCTTAACATGGCTAGCAGTTCAGGAAGAGATTTGTCCATATCATTCATATTGAAATTAAGGACAAATTGACTGAATCTATCTGGCAACAACTACAAGATTAAATCAGTCGTAAGTTCCTTTTCGAGGGGAAAACCCAACCTCTCAAGGTTCTCCACATACCCAATCATCTTGAGCACATGGGGACCTATATGGGTTCCCTCTGCTAACTTGCCTTGAAAAATGGCTTTTGAAACTTCAAACCTTTCCTGCCTTGCTTGCTCTTGATACAACATCTTCAGGTGTTCGATCATATCGAACGTTGCCATGTTCTCATGTTGCTTTTGCAACTCTGAGTTCATGGTAGCTAGCATGAGGCAAGCAGTTTCATTGGCATCACCGACATGCTTCTAATAAGCATCTCTTTCTGCCTTAGGTGCAGAACTAGGAGGTTCCTCTTCAGGAACAGGTTTCTCCAAGACATACAGCTTTCTATCATATTTGAGGATAATCCTCAGATTTCGGTGTCAATCCATAAAATTTGTCCCAGTCAATTTTTCCTTATCAAGGATTGATTGCAAAATGTTGTTAGAGGTGTTTATTGTCATGGTAATCTACATGAAAATAATGAAAATATAAGTATCAATAACATATTTAGTTAGGCCTTTAATTAAATATGTTCCCACTATTTTACTCAAAATAAATGACCCTCACCATTTGATTCGGAAAATCCCGTTGGAAGATTTTCTAGTGGGTCGAGATCCACATTTCACTTTGTTTTAAGTCCGCGTAGGCGGATTACACAAAACTAGGTTATTTAGGTAGGAACTCCTTCCAATTGTATCTAATATAACTCTAGAATATTTTAGTTGGGTGAATAACTCCTTATTCCAATTCATCACATGGATCATTTCCAACACTTGCTTCTAAACATATATAATCTTATTATAATTTGTTTAGTTAAGTTTGACCAATTGTTTTAGCAATTGGATATTACAATTATCCCATCGCACCTTACTAATATAGAATATGCACCTCGCGTAGGCGAAACCTACATTATTCGATACTAGTCTTGATGAGTGCTAAAACTTGGAAAACATAAACTTAATATTTAATTTGAGGGAATTTGCAATTATTTTGATCTCACCCGCTTATTTATCATATAAATCGTCTCTCACATGCATCAACATACATTCACATACATCAACATACATACAAACTGAAACAGTTATTGCCCCTGACGCAATTGTTCTCCCAAGTCAATGAGAGAACCTAAGCTAACCTAATAACGATCTAAGTTTCTCCAACCAAGATCTTCAAGGTTGTCCTCCTTTGATATTGTATTATTCTCTTTCTTCATAACATTACATTACATAAAAGAAACTCGTTTTACATACGAGGGTGTGAGATGAGAAAAGAAGTTACATTAAGAGATTAAAAGAGAGGCACGACACACAGGTCGTATTTTAAAATCTCAAAACAAAATAAAGGAAAACTAAGGCCATAACCGGTCACCATAAGACAATAATAATAAACACATTATTATTAATTTAAATTCTGTTAATTAAATAAACCAAATTAAATTTCGGCGATCGATCACACTACGCAAAGTTAGTCGGGGGTCCCGCTGACCGTTCAGCAGCCGGGGGTCAAGGAGGAAGCACCCCTTACGGGGTTGTTAGGGGAAGCGCCTCGACGCAAAATTTTAATGAACAATTTATTTGAAATCGACGTCATTTTTCGCATCAATACTTGATACTTTAAAGCATAACTCTTACGCAGTCACAATCCTATTCGCATAACTCTTTGACAACACAACCCTTGTACCGTCATGAACCCCAATGCACCAATTTCAGACCGTCAAACACACCTCGATTGTTAATTCAGTATGATTGATCAACACGTCATTACTACACCATACTAATGTCGGATCAAGAAGTAAATGACCATTGATCGCTTAAAGGAAAACAACCATTAAGTGTTTAAATGAACGAAACAGAAACAATATATCATATATACCGTATTTTGCATCAGGATTACTTATATCATATATATAACTTGATTGATCTCAATTGCATAACCTATGGATGATCGATGTATCGCTGCTTCACCATACTAACGTCAGATTCCGAAGCATAGTCAACATCAATCATCCAAATCGTACACACATGATGCCAAATTTAATTACTCATTTATTCTTTGATTCATTATGTCTTTTAATCGTATTAATAGAGAAAATAAAGAAAATAAATAGCTATCAGATGCATGGTTTCGTAAGTGGATCTAATACCACTGAAGGAGAATATCGATCCAAAACGCAGTGGAAATTAAAAATTTATCCTTTAGTGATCCTTACGAATGGACATGATCAGTGATAGAATCGTTACCTCTTGTGGCGATTGAAACCTTTGATGCAGATCTAAGGAGTGATCACGAATGTTTAATGGTGACAACGTCTCTACTCAGTCCACACGAATGGATTCCTTCAATCTCAGTGCTAGCTGCTATGAATGAAGGCTTTGGGTGTGTGTGTGTGTGTGTGTGTGAGAGAGAGAGAGAGAGAGAGAGAGAGAGAGAGAGAGAGAGAGAAAATTTCAACTGCACAAGGGTTCTATTTATAGAACCACTTGTGTGGGCTGCAAGATAAAAAATCCACTTAAGTGTATGTGGCACATATCTTATGATATGTCAAAATCACTTAAGCGTGTGGTATCTTACCATATTTCGTATTCTACTTAAGTACATCGTACCTTACGATGTTCTACAATTCACTTAAGTGCACCGTACCTTATGGTGTTCCTTAGTTACTCTATCTCTCATCAATTTGTCCTTTTGTATGTGACTCTGTAGGTTTTTGCAACATTAGCAATTATACTAAATCACATATTTAACATAATAAACAGTGAGCGGTATCTAGCAACACATCACTGCTACCCAAGACACGAAAATGTCATGTGATCTGACAAATCCTTTTATGATAATACTTATGTGTGCAATTATCCTTTTGCCCTTATGTCTATATTGAACACAAGGCATAGACCGTGTCATCCTTCTCCAGTTCAATATTGGGCCCATAGACATTTATCATGTTACGCATGATGCGAAAATTCCATCTAGGTCACTCATGTCCCTCAACATGCTTCGTGGAGTACCCATCAACTGTCTTTATGGTCAACCAGTTATGGACAACGTTTGATCAGCAATAAGGCACTCGACTCTACATCTAGGGTCCATAGTGGTTTCAGGTCGAAGGGTGGTATACACCACTATCACCATGAGAATAACTTATGACACTTTTCATAACATTCTATATGGTATTCTCATAGCGGGTCAATCCAGTATAAATATTACTCTTAATATTCATACCTATGTTTAAGACTTGATAACTCCTTATCCATTATCCATGAGATGTGATCATCAGTCTATATACATAATAGTCTTAATGCTTTAATGTTATCCCACTTCACAATAAAGCTCGACTACAGATACTTTAAGAATAGTGTCCTTATGTTTAATGGGATCTTATGATTAAGTCACACTTGATACATTAAACAAACTAACTATTCTAGGGACTTTATTAAACAAACATAATTAAAAAAAAAACCTTTTATTATTAATAAGTAATTCGATACAAGTACGAAAAGTATTGGCATCTAGGGCTTACACCAACAAATAAGCCATAACCTAGTAGCCTTAACCTAAAAGCCATTCATCCTACAAAAATCAACCTATTAACTTTATGCAGGCTGTAAACCAAATTGTAAACAGTCCATGAACACGTACATGACAAACCTATACCATACAACATTGCATCACCATGCTAGCATTCCCAAATAGCCCAAGCGCATACAGCATATCAGACCTGGATAAGGTCTAGAAACAGGCTGCATAACATATCCCAAGCAAGCCACAAACCATGACCTTTCCACAACATTAAACCAAACTAGCAATTAACAGAATTGAAAGAGTGTAGAAAAAAACAATCTTGCAGGTCGAACTGGACAGTCGACAACAGAATTTCAACAAGATTTCCACTTGCACATTGCCCTGTAAAAGAAGATGGCATAATTTACTAACTTCATTCAAACTCACAAATCCAATCCCACCGATATAACCCTTAACCCTGCATATTGACAGAATATCACATTGTAAAATAACAGAACGTAATGCAGGGAATCGTGACCTCACTAACTGAATTTTTAAGTTCTAACATAACATAAGTAACAATCACATACAGGTCAGTAAACCAATTTCCAAACCGACGGCTAGAATACAGAACTTCAAAAAAGAAAATCATAATAAGCTAACAATTTGCATATACATTTAGTTGCACTAACAACTGGGTTCATTCAAGCTCAAGTAATGGACAAGGATAACAAATCAGAAACATCAATGATATTGGTATATCCGGTTAACATTCACATAACTAATTCATCCTGATTCCCACAGTTAAAAGAAAAAAACTAACATTAAAACCTGACATTTGTAACATAGAATTTAACATAAATAAGTAATAGCTTAACAGTTAACATTGCATAATTCACATTTAAATCTAACGTTATCAAGTTCTAACAGCAGTGCATCAGTAAACAAAATCTGCAGGCCATTTTCGCAACTAAAGCATTCTAACATATTTAACAGGGTTAATTAAGATAAATACAAGTCCTTAACTAACTTCATTCCAGCTCAGCAAACTAACTCTAACAGATTAACCCTAACTAAACTTTAACAATGTCATCTTCATAACCGAATCGTACATGGATGATTTAACAGAGTTCAAACTCTGTTAAAACTGAGGTCTATATAACCAATTCAATCATTACAGAATCAGATACTAATCATTGCTCACAAAAATCCATTATTATTCAATCGTTTCCCAATCACGTTTCATTCACTCTCAAACACGAATTCAGAGATCTCACTCGGTTTTTTGCTTCAATCCCAATTTTGTCTCTCTCCCTCACTCAAAGCTCTATTCAGAACTCCATTGAAGCTTCACCTTAAAGCTTCAAGAAGAGTTAGCTAAGCCTCTCATTACTCACGGTTCGATTTTGGAAGAAGAAGTAGAAAATAGAAGAAGCAATGAACATCAAAGGAAGAAGCAGATCGTGAATTTTACTTGTTTGTTCACGTGATTTTCCTTCACATTTCGTCAACATTCACCAGAACAGTTCTCCGTTTCGGAGGTAAAATTTCTTCTCTGTTTGCCTCAAAATTAATCATCATTGTGTAGTAGATCTTCTTTGACAACATTAACCCCATGGTTTGCGAGAGAATCCTTGTTTTTATGTCGTTTAATTTAACTTTGACATGTTAGGGTTCTTGACTGAGCGCTTTCGATTGGAACGATTCAAGTTGTTTTTAGAGCTTTTCATGGCCATATATGGATTTAGGGGAAAGAATAGGGTAGAAATACAGTTTCTGTTTGAGATTTTATGGTATCTCCGTCGCCGAGGGAACCTCCGGCGCGGCGGTCGAAAGACGGTAAGTAAAGAGAGGGATGAACTTGGTATTTTCAAATATTATTTTAAAGAATCTTTGGCCTTATTCATGTGCATTGGTAAGCCTCAGAAATTACTACTCACGTGATTTGGATCATTAATTGCATGCGAATTCCCAGGCGTCATGACCATGCAAATCTACTGATTGAGCCACGTGATGTACATCATCCTCATCCACTCTTCTTCCCTACGCTAAAGGCAGTTCTAGATGGATTTTGTTTGGGCCTTGAGCCCAAATTGCTATTGTTTGTTGAAAACTTTACCCCGTACCCCTACAATTGTACCCACATCCCTATATTTAAATTTTTTTGACCAAAATACCCTCATATAAATAGGGTATGTTTTCCATTTTTAAATTTTTTTACCATTTTCGTTCAAGAGTTTCGGAGAAGAGAAATTTTTGACTTTTTGGCATTGTAAACCGGAACACTCAGAGTAAGTCTTCCGGTTCATGAAATGTATACCGGAACACATGTCTAAAGAGTTTCGGTTTGTTGCCTTTAGGGGGCACTGAACCGGAAGTCTTTTAGAAAGTCTTCCGGTTTGGATTGTTGTATACCGGAAGTCTTTCTTAAAGACTTCCGGTTTGGATGATCTAAACCGGAACTCTTTAGGAAAGTGTTTCGGAAGTAATCTTGTTTTTTTACTCACCGGAACTCTTCTTTGAAGTGTTCCGGTACGTTTTTTTTTTTTTTAAATTAATTATTTTTTTAAACTTTTTTTTTGCAGTGGTTCGAAGACGAGGTGCGGATGGTAGGATTCCAGTCCGCACGTTAGACCGGGGTGCATCTTCATCTGCAACTGAGCCGGCTGGATATCCAGGAGGGTCGTACGATACGTCTCTTTTGGTGAAGTACGAGCATCATGTTGCTCGACATTTATGGTTCGGTGAGGTAAGTAAACGGGCTATATTTGAAAATGAATAATAGTTGAATATTTTATATTTTGTTTTCTAATATGTGTTTTAATTGTTTTTAGGAAAGAGGTCCAAAGAAAGAGTTGAAGGTTGCTGGACATGGACTGAAGTTGACTTCTAAGGTTCCATTGGCTCTTCCACCACAAATGGAGAGTTGGGTATCTAGATCCGGTTTATCTTCACTGCAGAGAACCAGTCTGAACAAGATAGACACAAATCTTGTCTCTGCATTTGTGGAAAGATGGCATCTAGAGACATCTTCATTTCACATGCCGTTTGGTGAAATGAGCATTACTTTAGATGATGTCGCATGTCTATTTCACTTGCCCATCAGGGGTATCTTCTGGAGTCCTCGGGATGTGATTGAAGAGGTAGCTGTTGAACTTGTTGTTGACTACCTAGGAGTGTCACACGGTCAGGCACAGTCACATGTTCGTAGCTGCAGGGGGTCGTATTACAAGTTGGAGTGGTTATACGATTTATTCGTACATCATAGAGTTGCTTCCAGCTGGGCATATGTGACTAGAACATATATATTGATGTTGGTGGGTTCCACCATATTTGCTTATAAGACCTTTACACTTGTAGAGGCACGATACCTCCTCCTGTTTACGGACTTGGATGGATGTTCAGGATATAGTTGGGGAGCAGCTGCACTGGTTACCCTCTACAGATATCTTGGAGATGCGTCCATGTACAGTTGCAAATAGCTTGGTGGATATCCTACTCTCCTACAGGTATATAATTTAATTTTGTTTATTAAGTGTTGGATTCATTTTATAAAATATGTTAACTTAATTTATTTTATTTATTATGTTTGTATTTTGTAACAGTGTTAGATTCACGAGTACTTTCCAACTGTTGGAAAAAGAGGGGAGAATTGGAAACCTGCTGATAACTGTGGTCTTCCCCGAGCGATGAGATGGTCGTATAGGTAGGGAGTCCTGAAGGTCGATGATTTACGACCTATTTTGGACGAGCTGACACCTGTCGACGTCATATGGCGTCCATTTGAGGATCATAGAGCATGGCGTGTATTTGATGAGATATGTCTTTACAGGGGCTGTTTGAAGTGGGGTGAAACAGTTGTTCCATACTTGCCTAATAGATGTTTACGTCAGTTCGGGTATAAGCAGTATGTTCCATCCCCACCTCTAGATTGTATGATGGCGACGAATATTGATGTTGATTGGATCAGTTACCATAAGAGTGTTATCAATGTGATCGGTCCATCTACCGTGGCCACCACTCTATCTGATGTAGAAGATGGTTATCTGGAGTGGTATTATCGTGTTTCCCATCCACGGTTGGTCCCTCCCCATCGTGACGATCCTAGAGAGGTACCAGTTCCTGTATATGACGTCGGGCCATCTGATCCTGATTGGGCTCGTGTATCTACATTGATTCATCGCTATCTGAGACAGGTTAATGCCGAAGAGGAAGATCCACAGTTTTCTGATTTATTTGAAGCTTTGCATATTTCTCGTTCACATTGATTTATGTATTAAGCTTTGAATATAATACACATAATAATATAAAATTCATGTTTTGATTACATATTTATGTTTTGAGTACATAATCATGCTAATACAGGTGTAAGTAATTGCCAATGTTGCATACGTCCTGCAAATCCTAACATCCAAGTAGTTGTTATATGAGAACGAAATTTCTTCCAATCTAATGTGACCGGTGGCAATGGAAACCCCTCTTTCATGTTAACCTGATAAAGTAAAATAATTAAAATAATAAGTCATATAACATAAAATATTAACTGAAATAATGTAGTGAAATAATTAAAATATTTAGGCATATAACTACGTACCTGAACCCAATGATTGTGGTTAACAAAACCAATGCAATAAATAGAGACATTTGGTGAATGTGAACTTGTCATCGGAAAGAAAGTCATGCACGAATTGCCTAAACAGACAAGTACAACATTATAGCGATTCGTTATCAAGTAACCCATATCTGGTAGACTCAACCATTTTTCAGGTGACTGTGAACCAAAGGATTCTATCATCAAAGATTCTCTCACTTCTGACAACCGATTAGAAAATAACATGTCATACAAAGTTGACCTATCCTTGTCTATTATTTCCAACCCCAACTCTCTACGAACCATTGCCCAACCATCCTCACCATATCCATGCAATGATGCAATGACTCTAAATCCACAATTACCATCTGATTCAACATTAACTACATCTTTAATGTATGACCTAATATGATTAGGAAATTGAAGAATGAATTGTGGTTGCTTCTTTGATAATTTTATTTTCTTCGAAGTCTGTGATGGTTGAGATTTCCTTTGTGAAGATTGAGATGCCTTATCAACATACTCATGATACGAAGGGTCCCTATAAACATCATATTCTGTTGGTTTTTCCCTTTCTTCTTCACTCCTCCTTTGGTTTTTAGTTTCTCAGGTGGTGGACACAATGGAGTCATTGTTGGGTATGCTAGTTCACATATCCTACTATTTAATACCCTTTTCCCAATAACATCTAATGACCTAAATCGTCTCCATAACTCATCCATTGCAGAAGTCATATCCACCTCTGATCCATCATCTTCACCTACCTCTAACTCAACTTCCATAGTTAGTTTCCTCCAATGAACATGAACATCATCAATGGGTATCGGTATACCACCTAGTATGTATCTTCCTAACTCACAAGCACAAGGTAACCCATAAGATGTTCTAAGAGTACAACCACATATTTGCCTGTTAGTTCCAACATAATCAACTCTCAATAACTCTTCAGCAATACGTCTCAAAGCAGCTCGAGATACAGAACCACGCAAATAACCATAAAAGGGACTTACGTGCGCGTGCTCAACTTCGTAAAAACTCTTTTGAAAAGAAGCTATAATGTTTCCCAGTTGTAACCTCAAGTTGTTATTCATGGCTTCCCAACATTTGACCATGTCACCTATACTGTTTCCTAACATCTGCTTTAACTTCCAATGAGCAGATTCAACCCTAAAAATATTGAAAATAACACATAAAAAATACATAGAAATAATATCAAATATAAAAATAACACATACAAAATTATAAGACGTATCGATTAGTCGTTGTGTTACCCAAATGTAGCACTCGATTAATCCATGCTCCAACAAATTTATGCCTATGTGGAGTCAATCATGTGTCTTTCACATAATTAATAAATCCACTAGAATCAACACATGCTTGCTCAAGTTGATGCAACCGCTGGCCATACTCAACCTCATCACTAGCCCAGACAACTTCCATCCATAATGTGTCTATCGTCTTTTGTAGGTCATTCACCACATGTTGTTTGCATTTGGCACCAACGTTTTTGTTAATGTGAAATCTACATAGCAAATTAATCGAGCTGGGAAACACAATTTCAATTGCTTTCATCAAAGCAAGATCTCTATCTGTCAAAATCACTTGTGGACACATGTCTTTCTTCACAAACAACTCTTTTAATTTCTCCAATACCCAGCAAAAATTCTCTGTTTGCTCAGACTCCATATACGAAAATCCAACAGCAAAAGTCAACTCGGTCGATGTCATGCCAACAATTTCAAACAAATGTTGTCTATATTTGTTTGTCTTGTAGGTGCTATCCATAACTAACACAATCGGAAAAATATTCAACAACTTAACTGAATCAGGATGTGCCCAAAATATCTCTCTCACCACTTCCGAGTCATCCTTTTTTCTACTCCAATAGACATAGCCTGCATCCTCAATAAGCTTAAACAGATGTTGTATCTCACTCTTAGGACCTCTTATCTCTTTTTGTATCACACTCTTATGCTTGTATACTTGCGTAATCCGAGTGACATTCTCAGGATATCGGTCTTGCAAGGAAAGCAATATATGTCTGGGTGGTACATGTCTCTTTGCCAAATCAGCGACATGTTGCTTCTCATCTGTGGTCAACCTACCAATAAACGAATGACCTTTTAATCTATCAGGTAAACCATGATTATGTAACCCATATTTTACATCAATCTTCCAACCAGATCCATCTTTCGCCGGAGTCGACCTGATTTTAAATGGGCATCCACATTTCTTGGACGCACTTTGGGTACCACTATCACTAATCTTGTGTTTCCCACCTTTATCACAACCAAATATTATTTTGTTACTTCTCCCTCTCTTCCCCGTTTCAGTATCTGAACGACTGATAATAACAGTTACTTTATTATCGATTCCAACCTCTTTAATCCATCTGATAACCTCTTCTCGTGTACCAAATCTTTTCGTCGTCATAAACGCATCAGTAATATCTACACATATTTGGGGAAGATTTTCCATTCCTGCAAAATAAAAAACAGATTAAAAAAATTAAATTAAAAAAAAAAAGCGAACCGGAACACTTCATGAAAGAGTTCCGGAACACATATAATACAAACCGGAACACTTCTCCAAAGAGTTCCGGTATGTATAGATTTGTTCACTGGAACTCTTTCAAGAAGTGTTCCGGTTTTGTAAATTTTTTCTGATTGAACCGGAACTCTTTCATGAAGTCTTCCGGTTCATTGTTTTGTGTGTTCCGGAAGTCATTCTTGAAGTCTTCCGGTTTGGGAAAAATACATACCGGAAGTCATTTTGCAGGAGTTTCGGTGCGAGGGGTGTGAAAGTGTAATTTCTGAAATTTTCAACTGAATGGTAAAAATGAAATGGTAAATTGGTTAAAACCAATTAAGGGTAGAATGAGAATTTTTAAAATTTTGTAGGGGTATGAGGCTAACTGTAGGGGTACAAGGTAAAATTTTCCTGTTTGTTGCATACCACCATTCCATTTGCTACCACTTGTCAGTTCCAAAACTGCACCACTAACACTCGTGTTATTTAATTACTTTTTAATTCTAATTTTTAGATCTAATGAGGATTATCTTTGTTAATCATGTTTACTTAGGTTAATCCAGTTTTTTTAGATTTTTAAGATTTAATTAGAATTTAGAAAGTTAGTATAAAATTTTAATTAGATTAAAATTAGGATTAGAATTGTAATTGATTTTAGAATATAGTTAAATTCTAAACATTTGGTTAAAATAGATTTTAGGACTTAGTCAAATCTTTAGGCTCTAGTTAGATTTTCTTAATTGGAATTTAATTTTTGTTCCTAATTGAAATATTACATGTGAAATGACCATTTTGCCCTTAGTGGTTTATTTTACTATTCTTAGCCATATAAATGCATGCTCCCTTAAGGATTTGACTTAGAATTTTGATTAATTTTAATCAAGATTTTTTTACTAACTATAACATGTTCCCTTAGCATTCTCAACATAGAATTTTAATCATAATTTCTGGCTAACCATGCATGATCCCTTAGGATAGTTTGATCAATTCTCACCTTTAAATTAGGTTTAATCATAATTTCCAATTAATTCAAACCTTTCGATTCAAATTGATCAAAAGTAATTTTGATCAATTAAATCCTTTGAACTTGTATAATCCCACAGTCTAATTTTTAGTGACCAGAAGACCCTTGGTCACTTAATAAGACTTTTTCTCTAAGTTGTGGTGCTCGAAGCCTCAAGTCAAGATCTTCAATCAAGGCATCCTCAGTCATATCAAGCAGCGGATTATACAAGACAAATCAAAGGTCAACACTTGGCAAATACGATTCAAATTGTACGAAATGAGCCTTAAGTAATAGGGAATGATAAGATGGAGTTTCTCCTATCCTTGTCTAGAGCAACTTTGTGTACGGGGCGTGGGCCCCAGCTATTCAAAGCGTTCGCCCTTATTCATAGACTTTAGTGCAATATGAATCGAATAACCTACGAAGTCTTCTTCATACAAGACAACATCAATACAAGGATAAAAAAATGAAGACTCTTTACCAATGACTTGTCAGTTAGGAGAAGTATCATGCGCCATGAGCCTTAAGTAGTAAGGAATGATGAGACGGAGTTTTCTTATCCTTGTCTAGAGCAACTTTGCGTATGGAGCGTAGGCCTCACCTATTCAAAGCGTTCACCCTTATTCATAGACTTTAGTATGATTCCTATCAATCGACTGTCAAGTCTCTTAGTAATTCATCCTCCATTCTAATAATTTCAATTAATCATTCAACCATGTCCTCTTGCCTCCTGAATTACCCTGCTTTCATCCCTAGTGGGATGAATTACGAAAACTCAGATTTCCTTATTGCACTATAAGGATATGTAGGCAGGAGAACCCAAATTCTTCATGAGCTACCCTATTTATTCAATCATTCTCCATTCGTTCAATCAATACAATATTTTTGAGATAAACCATACTTATCCTTGGACTCTTTGTACATCCTTTTAGGACGACATAGCGGCAATCCACCTTATCAATCGAGAGTTGTTTGGGATTGTGCCCAAACACTTAATCCAGTCTTTGTTTTGGGCTTTACCCTATAACGACAGCCTTGCTAGCCCACGTACTGGTAAATACCCATCTTACTCTTCGATTCAGAGTCTATCTCTTCTTGGATCCAAGATACTATCCTTCTTGATCTAGATCTGTTTGTTCCCTATCCAGTGATATATTGTTCCTTGTACACAACAACACTTTCTCTTGGGCCCCGCCTGTACCCTTTTAGGACGATATAGCGGCAGTCCGTCTTACGAATCAAGAGTTGTTTGGAACTATGCCCAAAAATTTAATTCAGTCCTTGTTTTTGGCTTTACCCTATAGCGGCAGCCATGCTAGCCCATGTATTTGTAAATTCCTGTTTACTCTTTGATTCCAAGTTCCATCTCTTTGTGGGTTCCCTTGACACCATTATGTTGGTACAAGTGTTACTTATCATCACTCTATATCTCTCTCTTTGTTCTCGTGGTTCCACGAACTATGATTGCTCTGATTTTCTCATTGCACGATGAGAATATGTAGGCACGAGGATGTGAATCCTTGGCGAGCATACTTCTAATTATTACTTTTTCCTCATTAGGGCATTACTCGTATCTTTCATGATCCATTATCTACCTTCTATTATAAATCGTTCACCCTAGCGACATACTACTCCTTTGACATCGAAATACAACTTCCTTTGGAATTCCATATATACCCTTTTAGGACGCCTAGCAAAAAGTCCGCATTTATACCTAGAGTTGTTTGGCTTCTACCCAAACACTTAATTCCTTCTTTTTTGGCTAAATACCCTATAGTGGCAGCTATGCTAGTCCATGTATTGGTTAGAGTTGTTTCCCTATATGGTATAAATCTCATTTCTCTTATGGATTCAAATACACTTTCACCTTTCAGTTTCAAACAATACCTATTATGTCACTTGTCACCAAATATTCAATTTTGTGACTTTGGTCACTTGATTCCGTTCATCTCCATGATGCACTCATATTCTACATTCATTCATTCCATGTGATATACCAGTTATCTTTGAGTTAAACACACTACCTCTTTTTGCTCCTTCTTGCATCCCTTGTGAACCAAGAGATGTTTGGGCCATACCCTCAAACACATATTTCTTCGTCTTGTCGACATTATCCTATAGCGACATCCATGCTAGCCCACATACTGGTAAGAGCCACCTTACTCTTGGGTTCACGTTTCCACCCCTTGTTGGAGTTCAAAACACTATCCTTTGGTTCAGACCATACTTCGATCACAAATTCTTTTCACCTCCTACCACTAGTTCTTCGAACTACGAAGCTCTAAATTCCTCATTGCACTATGAGGATACATAGGCATGAGGGCCCTAATCCTTACCGAGCACTTTATCTATTTCTTTTCCTTTTCCTATTCTTTTGTGAGTAATCTTCAGATAACACCTATTCGAGCGAGAACAATCAAAACGGTTTCCATGGAGTACCATGGATGTTTGGGGTGCTAATACCTTCCCATTGCATAACTGACTTCATTACCCATCATATCTCTTTACCCCGGGTTTTATCGATGTTTTCCCTTTCCTTCGAGAATAAATAAAGTTCGATGGCGACTTTGTTGTATGTCCGAGCGTGCAATATGTTCGGGTATATTTCCGCTAGCTTCAGTATTGTCCAACCATTATGCCATAAGCCTCCATGGAACCATGACATGCATATGCTGCAAAAGAAAACCATGAAGCAACACACAACATGAAGCAAGTCAGCATGCTTGAACACAAAACATAAGTTAGAATCATAAATTAAGTGAATCATATGCAAAGCTACATCATGATGCAAAACCAATACCACATGAATCAAGGCATACCTGAGCAATATGATACATATTATGCAACAACCATAGTCAGAGCCATGCTATCATGAACAAACTAAAAATAACATGCAGAATGCATACCGAACAAGGCCTATAGAACACAATCCAAAGTGAAACCAAATGCACAATTTTGCATAACACAATGCCTACTGCAGAACACAAACAAAGCTATTCTACAATGAAACATGAAGCAATGCAAAATCACAAGCTCCCTGGATAAACTAGGTTAGGAATTCTGCAACATTATACTTGCAGAATCATGTTGCAGCACACCAAACTAGGTAAGTATGCAGTAAGACCAGGAATTATTCATCAATGCCAAATGCCAACTCAAAGTCAGAATGGGTGCATAGCCATGCCAAAATGCAATGCATACCCTATAGAACCAAGTCAGCAAGGTCATAAACTACAACACACTTGAAGTTCAAGCCATAGGCTTGTAGTCCACGAAGCCATTCTGCAAAACCAATAGCACACCATGAAGGTAGTTCATAACCATACATCAACAATGTTGCAAACTGACCTTGCAGAAAGACATTAATACATAGGCCATCCTAATAACTAAGTTAGTGTGCATTCAAACTGAACCAAGTTGAAGACACTCATTCAAAACTCTACAAAGCATCACAACCTATCAATTCAAATGAACAAAAAAACACCAATAACTAACCTAACTGTATTTCAACTAACACTCCACTGATTGCCAGTTGGATTCACCTTGGGATCCACAAAACCTAAACTGAATGGCTAACAAACTAGCATCGATCCCACCAATTCCCTAACTGAATTTCTCTAACCGAATTCACAATCTCAATGCATTAAACCACCTATAAATATCAATCTTCAATCATTTCAAGCTCTCTCAAATCATTCTACACAATCAATCTCTCTGATCATTGAACATTGCTTCACCCAAAATCAGAACTTCATTATTCATTCTTCATTAACCTATACTTAGAGTTTCATTCTCTCTCTCTCTCTCTCTCTCTCTCTCTCTCTCTCTCTCTCTCTCTCTCTCTCTCTCTCTGAACTCACCTTCACTACACGTTCATTGCCATAACTTTAGAGCTTCAACATTGGAAGCTCTCACAGTTGAGCTCAACCTCCCCATCGTCCTTAACTGTAATCACTATCATTTGTATTCTGAGCTCACGCATTGGAATCTGTAACCACAGAGAAATAAGAAGAATAAAATGCAGATAAGAAGAAGAAGAATGCAAAGAGATGATCAAGAATTCGAATATTTCATACCTGAAGAAGATTTGGTATTCTTGTTCAACACCATCAACTTCAATTTCAACAAACTCTGGGACACTTCTCTATTTCGTAGGTAGGATTTACTCCTTGATTTTCCTTGAATTCACTGCCATCATGTAGTGGTTAGGGTGAGGAATTAAAGCCCTAACACGAGTGGCTTTAATTCCTCTTGATCGTTGTTTAATTTACATTTCAAGATCTAGGGTTCATGCGTGTTTGGATTCAGTTAATGTTCTAGGCATGCATTTGGATGAAATTGATTGGGGATTGGGACTCAGAAGGCTTAGACATTTCCATTGATATGTGTATTTGGTCTTTCTGGTTGCCATCGCCGCCGAAAGCGATTTCCGGTGCGGTGGCTCGTGGTGGTTTCAGCTGGACATGTCTGAGATGATGATATTTCACTTGTGCGTCTCACTTTTGAATTTTAATTCATTAGTTCATTAGCCACATGCATGGTTTTTGCTTTCTGACTCTTATTCTCCATGTTCCAAATTCAAACTATTTTTTCTTCATTTCTTTGGATGGACTCTGGATGGGCCTATGAGTCTGGGCTTAACTTGTTTACGGGATTTCATCCCACATTGCTTCTGCAACCCCCAGCGACCAAGGCAATGCTACAATGGGCCTAACACCCAAGGCCCACACGCGTTTCTGTTGTGCGTACCCTTGGTTCAGGGCATGTACCTCCCTACTTTAGCCCATGTTAGTTAATTGTTTTTATGATTATATTGTTAATTATTTTTTAGCCTTTTAATTTTGTTGATTAGGATAATTAGAGATTGTTAATTAGGGATTAACTTGATTAGCTTAATTAGAATGTTTAGAATTAGATTTTTTTTTTTTAGAAATAATTGTTTTAGTTAGAAAATTATAGATAATTAGGATAATTGATTTTTAATTAGTTTTTAATTTTAGAACTAATTTCCTAATTGATCGCCCATGTAAATTAACTTTATTAACTTGAGGGTTTAGTCATAGAATTTCATGTTCCCTTAGATTAGGGTTTGATTTAGATTAATTGATCATTTTAAATCATTGTTTTTCATGTGATATTTGGTATTTGATGATTAATTTGATCCTAATGTTGCATGATCCCTTAACTTAGGATTTATACATATGATTTGATTAACCTTTAGATTATGATGTACATAATTAACCTTTAATCCATTCCTTTTTATTTAAGTTGATCAAAATAAATTTTGATTAACTAAATCCTTTGATTTGTGTATAATCTCACAGTGTATTCAAGTGATCAAAAGTCCCTTTATCACTTAATAGGACTAATTTCTGTAATGTTATGGATCTCAAGGCCTCAAGTTCGGACTTTCATGCAAGACACCCAGATAAATCAAGTAGTGGACTCTATAAAGAATATCAAATGTGTTTCTTTAAGAGCTTGTCAATCAAGATTTATATTGTGTGACACGAGCCTTAAGAAATAGAGAGTGAATGAGAGTGGAGAATTCTATTAACTCATTCTGAATATCTTTAGGTACGGGATGAATGACCCAATTGCATATCGTATTAATCTATATTCATAGACTTTAGCATAATTTGAATCAAATGATTATCAAGTCTCCCTCCCCAAAGTAGCAGTGCGATGAACATAAGACTCTATCAGCAACTTATCAATCATGATTCAAGTTGTATGCCATGAAACTTAAGTAACAAAGAATGATAAGAGTGGAGAATTCCTATCCTTGGATATGGGACGAATAACCCAGTTGCTTAAGGTTTTCTCCTCTGTTCATAGACTTTAGTGCAATTCGAATTAAATGATTTATAAAGTCTTCATCATTGCAAGGAGCAGTAAGGAATCTTCTTTAGCAACTTGAAAGTTATGATGAGAATCACATGCCACGAGCCTTAAGTAGTAAAGAATGAATGAGAGTGGAGAATTATATTATCTCATTCTGAATATCTTTGGGTACGGCAAAAATGACCCAGTTGCTTATCGTATTCACCTTTACTCATAGACTTTAGTGTGGTTCATATTAAATGACTTCCAAGTCTTCTTCATCTTACATTATCATACATTATTTCTCTTGCCTCAGTCTCTTGTTATCTTTGTTCTGTTCGTAGTTGGCCAAAATATGGAGCTCTGACTTTCTCATTGCACGGTGAGAATACGTAGGCACGATGATTCAGATTCTCCGTGAGCTACCGTATTTATTATCCTACCTTATTTATTATTATTCATCAATCAATACCATATTTTTGAAATCAAATACTTTATCCCCTTGGATTACATGCACATTGTAACACCTCAAAATTTGCCCTCCTCTCTTGGGACTAACATTAACATATTTTGCATATAATTTTAGGGCATTAGGCATCTCATATTGCATAGCATGTGGTTACATAGTGCAAGCCATCTTCCCAAGTCTTGATCAGGAGATGAGGAAGTTCAAAGGTGCAAGCCTAGGGTTTATTGACTGATCATGGCCATCTGAGGATTGGGCTGTGAATTAGGGTTTCGTGATTTCCAAGGATATTGGTCTTCATCTTGTTTGAATTGATACATCATCATCATCATGGTTGGATGTCATCAGGAGATTGGAGAAGATTCCTTGAGATTAGGGTTTTGACCACTGGTCAACCCTAATCAGTTGTATTGGGCCAATCAGGGCTGGATCAGGAGATGGGGTTTGAGATGGAGATGAGGATCATTTTGTGATTATATTGTGCTTATGGAGGCTAGGGTTTCACCCTTGAGCCATTTCAGTTGAAGATTGGGGTTCAAATTGATCTATGCATTGCCAAATTCATCTATCAGTGGAAAAGTCAACTGTGGTCAACTGTACATGATCTGATGGATGTGGAGGTGGAAATGAGTTGGATACACTTCATTCATGTTGGAACAAGTGTTATATGACATCTCAAAGCTTAAAAATGAAGAAAATCAAGTCAGGACAAAAACTGCCAAAAATAGAAAGTGACTTGTAACTGAAGTTTCCAAAAATGGAAAGTTTAAAACCTCAAAAACAGATGTCCAAGGAAGCTTCAAATGAAAAATTGTTCAACATGACAGATGTAGATCTTGTTCTCACCTTTCCAAAAAGTCCAAGAACTTGAAAATCCAATGTGCGGTTTGCAAAATATGGCTCAGTGAATTTCAGAAAAGACCCGTAATCAGGAGGCCATAACTACCACATACTTTGTCCAAATTGCAAGTTCTTTATATGCACAAACTCCATTTGACATGTACTTTGAGGGTGCATCATTGGATTTGTTCAAAAATGGCCAAGGCAAAAAGTCACTTTTCAACTGGACAGCTGAATTGGACCAGGGGCAAAATCGTCCAAATGTCAAAATAATTGGAATTTTTGAATGGGACTTTTTCCAACACCTCAGGAATGGCATTTAGAGTGTGTTTGAATATTCATTTCATGGCTAAGGCATGAGAATTGGATTTTGGCTTGAAAAGTGAAATGATGAAAATTGGTCATTTTGCATACACATAGTGATTTTGAGTTTTAAGCAACCAATGGGCATGGGACAAGTTTCCACAGTTCATATATGATATTTAGAAGTTGTGTGTGCTGTCAACAGGTGTCAATGAGCTGTCTAAGTGAATTGACCATTTTGCCCTCACTTGTTAATAACCAATTTCACTTAACATGGCCAAAATGCTAATTAAACATGATTAGTGGTGGATTAATGCAAGGTATATAAACCAAATCATCTCCTAATCATAACTGAACCTCACATTCTCCAAAGTTGGATCTAGAATCATCACATTCTCTCCATTTTCATCCAAGAACACAAACCTTCATTTCCAAAATTCTTGACCAAATCTCAATCATTCTTCGAAGTTTCTTTTGATTTGAACTCACATCATCATCCTTAGCATCTGTTTTGGGAGTTTGGAAGAGGAAATGCTCGGAATCTCGACTGTCCAATACCACATCAACAATGGTGAATTCGAGTTTTGAGCTCTAGAAGCAACCTCAATTGAAGCAAGCACCTCCATTCACCTTCTCTATCATTCTAGCGTTGCTGTTTTCACGATTTGAGCTCTAAAAGCATTGCTATCACGACTGCCATATCCAAGTAAGTGAAAATTCGAAACTCATGTTTTGTTCAATATTCATATGCTTTCGAAAGTGCTTCTCATGTAGATTACGGTGATGGCTTTAGAATTGCAAATAGATAATCGTAGCTCAAGAAATCTAGGTTTTAAGATATGATCCTAAACCCTAACTTCCACGATTTGAAGAACCTAGGAAGAGTTGGAAGAAATTGATTTCATATTTGGATTGTAGACCGTGAGACGAGTTCAACGAGCTATCGCTTGTCCATTTTCGTTAACATTTGTTGTTCATCCATTTTTGAGATTTTCTGGAATTCTTGCGTGTGAAAATGATGAAGTTTGGGGTGTTTGATCCGAAAAGTGGTTTGAAATTTCAAATTGGAGGTTTCCCGCTCCCGCCAACTAATTACAGAAATGCCACTGAAATTTCATTTTTATTAATTCAATTAATTCAAATTAATTATTAAAAAATGTTTAACACTTTAAAAATTCAGAAAAAATAGCAAAAAAATCCTAAAATTATGGAAATTTTTTCTATGGTTTTGTTGACTTGTGTAGGATTTTTTTGACCTATTGGTCAAAGTTGTGCTTGGCAAATATTTTATTTGGCATAGGCTTTTCTAATGTATGTCACATTTTGATACATTTTGGCAATTTGATCATGAAATACTCATATCATAAAATAAATGGCTGAAAATTTTTGTGGTGGTTCTTGACTCATTGAGGATTATTTATATGTAAATTTCATGAATTTTTGATACCTGGTCAGAGAGCAGCAAATTCTGGAACTTAGGTGTGACAATTTGTGTCACACCTCTTGATGTCAACTTGTTGAATTTAATTGGATGACCTATGCATGTTGGAATTGGCTGAAATTTTGCATGATGACTTGTTGACATGTTAAGATGCTTGATGAATTTTTGTAGGATTTTTCACTGTATTTTCAATTTAATCTTGATTTTTCATTTCTGGTTGTTGAAATTGCAAGCTCATGTGATACATGTTGGTAGATTGATTGGGAAATCCTCATATTGTATTGTATGGCCATGAAATTTGATATGCATGAAATAGACACATGATAGGACCTCCCTGTTTTGGTCTCATCCATTTCTTTTTAGTTTTCAATGAGATATTAATTTTTGAAGTAGATGTATGCATTGATGGTGTGAATTGAAGCATGTAATTGTGTCTGTTTTTGTTGATTTTCATTGACATGGTTCCATTTGCCCAATTGAGCTCAAATTTGACATGGTAGACCTTGATTATCCCCTGTTTAGGTGTAATTAATTTGAGAATTTTTTGATGTGTTTTGGCATGGCTTTGAATGCAATACTTCTGTTTGTATATTTGGTGCTTCATTGGAACCAATATGGATTGTTTTGTGCATGAATTGAACTTGATGGATGATATAAACATGAGACCAAGGATGTTTGCTCTTGTTTGATGTTAATTTGATGTTGGTTTGTGAATGCCTTGCTGTTTAAGATTTTTTCTTGCCTTTGGACCCTAGGCTTGGCCTAGTGGTCTAGTTGCTAATATTTGCTTGGTTTTTCAGGATCAAAAAGCAAGGCACATGGATAATGGTTCAAATCAATTTTGATTGATGTTATTGATGTTTGTACACTAACATAACATTGTTTTGTAGGTTGTGGAGCTTGGGCTTAAGCTTTGAGCTTGCCTTGTGTTGTATATTTTGTCTGATTGAACACTTGTTGTTTATGGTTTGTCTGTCTGAGTACTGACTGAGTTTGATTGTTTCCAGGTACTTTAGTTGCTCAGTTCCTTGTGAACTATTGCTTTGCTTTGCTTTGCTTAAGCAACTTGCATAGAGGTATAACCTTCTTACTTCATGTAGTCTGGAGACCCGGCTGTTACCGGGCCGGGCAAATTGTCTGAAGTCCTCCTTAAGAGGCAATGATTGTGGTTGTTTATTTTTAAGCCCAAGCAGGTGAAAGTCCTTCAAAGAAGGAAATTGGTGGAAGGTAGGGACAAGCAGTCTGTCCCCCACTATTCAGTGAGTCTTCTCCTTGCTCCCATTACATGGTTGTAGCATTGAGATCAAAAGCCCAAGATCCTGTGCAGTGCACATTGAGTCAGAGTCATCGAGTATAGAAGGGTTCCCCTATTCTGGACCCATGCTCATTTGTCAGCTCTCCCTGGTTAGGGATAAGAGCTGTGAGGTCTGATCCTCACTTCATCCTTTCATCTGCTTCACCTTAGCCTCGTAATGGCAAGGTTAAGAGCAAACACAGCCCGTACAGACGACTTGCTGAGGCAGTCAAACCTATTGTGTGAGCCCCTTGTTTGGCTATAGTGCGTGCTATGTGGGTATCTGATTGACATGTTTGTTTGAGATGCCTGTTCTCATTTGATGTATGATATATGATTGTATGCTTGTGTGTTAGCTTCTTTCCTGGTTAGGATAGGCTTGCTTATGCAAGTAGGATAGAAAACCGAACTTAGGGTAACGATGCATGACAACATTAGGCTCGAGTCTCAGCTCCCTAGTCGTGTGTCTTTCCCCGGTTTCTGGTTAGCAATTTAGTCCCTTTCAGGGGAACTACATCGCCCTGATCCTCGTGCCAGACGAGGTATGTAGGCAGGTGGTCGTGCGAGACCACTCCGGGCAACCTTTTTCTTTTTTGCGTGTGTTTACTTGTTATCTGACTGTGTGTTTGGGTTCGGATGTCGACGTAAGCCCAGTGATTGGCTGTCGGGCTCCATGTTTGCCCTTTTGAGTGTGTTTTGGTTCGGATGCTGACGTAATTCCATCCAGTGGTTGTCGGGCTCCATGTTTGCCACCCTTGTTTGTTTATATGTTTTGTGTTGTTTGGCGTGCGTAAGCCGAACTACAGTGGCTCTGATTCTTGTTCCAGACAAGATATGTAGGCACAAGGTGCGATACCTTATCGAGCTCGTTCCTCTTAACCCCACCTGCGTTCCCCGCGTGTGTGTGTGATGTTTAGCAACCTTTTCTTTATTCTAGGACGTGGATCCCGTCGAGTACGACGGACGTGAGGGGTGCTAATACCTTCCCCTTGCGTAACCGACTCCCTTACCCTGTCTCTTTGGTCGCGAGACCATGTTCTTTCCAGGTTTCTCTGAGCGTTTCCTTTCCCTATTTTGGGATAAATAACGCGCAGTGGCGGCTCTGTGTGTTTTTTATTCGAGTCTCGCCGGTTGATTTTTCGCAGGATGCGACAGCTGGCGACTCTGCTGGGGACTCCTAACATGTTGACCTATGCTGGTCCATGGTCCCTAAGCGAGTCTCTCCTAGCGCTTTAGGATGGGTTTGGTTGCTTGTGTTGTTTATTTATTGCATTTATTATACTAACCCTTGTTTATATTTGCATTAAATATGTGCATGCATCATTACTGTCATGTTGCCATCTTCCTCTGCAGGTGGTTCTGTTGTTTGGGGTGGGTGTTCTGAGTGGGGCTAAAACCCAGGCCCGAGTGTACACCTAGGATTAGTGTGGGTCTCGCGTACCTCACATGTCGGTTGGGCATGATGTTGCGACGTGACATACCACGAGCCGGACGAGGTTCAATCGATAGTGCTTTCCATTGTGGAACATTTCACGGTGGCTTAGTTACTGCTTCTGAGCTGTTGACTCTGGTGACCGATCATTCCCGGATCTTTGGTTTAGACGATTTTAAGAGAGCTACAATGGCACACCCGAAAGGGCAAACCCATTGAGTATCTCTGCCCGATTGTCGAGACTATTATCCGCCTTAGGGTGACCTGATTAGAATTTACCTGTGAGGGGAGGGTGAATCTTTCAGATGCATAATCAGATGAGCTCAGATGGTGACTTTTGACCCGTGATGCAGAGACATATTTATAAGTCGGATTTATGGTTATTATCGCTGTGACGCCGGAGTGCTGTCCGTGATTTATCAGCGGGGATCCGTTTATTTCAGGATTCCCTGGGCCGAGATATTTATCAGTGGGGATCCGTTTATTTCAGGATTCCCCGGGCCGATTCAGATGGTGGTGATGTGTCTGCTCAGAGATTGATGATGATGATGATGTATCTGTCTTCCGTTTATTTCGGAACCCGTGGGTCAGATTGATGATTGTACACTCCTCAGATGGTTATGATCGGTTCAGAGATCCGGGCTGTGATTCAGAGCAACAGAGGATCAGATGACTTGGAGGATGGCCCAGTGCATTGCATACATCTGCATCATTCTCATTTTGCATTCATCTGCACCAAACCTATGTTTAGCCATATGGGGAATATTATTGATTGAGAATCTGGTTGAGAGACATCCGGATGTCAGAATATTATTGATGAATTTTTATCTGTCTCGATGAAACCAGAATCCAGGACAGAATCTTCCTCATATGGATAGACGTTGCATTCATGCATATTAACCTGTTTGCTGTTTTGCAGGAATCATTGCTCGTGCTCGCAGAGCTGCACCTTTGCACTCAACCCGTCCTCACAGATACTTTACCAGACGCAATACTCCCAGACTGATGGATCCTCCCAACGCTGACATCCTCGAACTGAAAGAGAAGATGGGAGAGCTGATCAATGTCATGCAAGAGTTCGCCTTGGGGCAGAAAGTAATTGCCGAAAAGGTGGGGAGGATTGAGGACTGGCTGAAGATGGGGAACATGCCAGGAAACGCTTCGTTGTCTGGACCGAAGAAATCCTTTGGTAACGACCAGTGCAAGGATGAGGGTGGATCGAGTGCTGTGTACGCCCAGAGAGGGCACGGTAGGGGTCGTTACTACCAGCACACTGCTGCAGTAACCATCCCTGCTGGTAATCGGGCAGTCCGACAGCAACCTCAAACTAATCCCCAGAAGATACAGGGAGCTGGGAGTCAAGGGAAAGGAAAGGGGGTTGATCGTCATTTTGACAAGCCACCCATGCCCTACGCTGCTCTGTTTAAAAGGTTGATGGCTATGGGGAATGGTTCAGCCAAGAATGTTAGCTCCATTGAGATCGGACCAGTGGCCACCTAACTATAATGAGAACGCCAGATGTGAATTTCATTCTGGTACGCAGGGGCATGACATTGAGGGTTGCAGAGCCTTTAAGCATACTGTTCAAGACCTACTGGAGTCCAAGGCCCTCCATTTTTCAATGTTGACAGATGTTAATGCTAATCCCATGCCGGCGCATGGTCAGGTGATGGGGAAGGCAGTTGCTGAAGATTCAGATCACACCCGGGCAGTGGGTAAAGAAGCTAACAGTGACTGGGGAATTGATCAATGGATAAAATCGTGCGTGCCAGGGAGCTGGAAGGCCTAAAAGATCAACACTGTTACTCGTCTGGAAGAGTATTATTTCTTGTTTTCAGTTTATTTGCATGAAAGCCATACGTGTTGCCCGACACGTAATGGTTCATTGTAAGGGCCACCTCATGTTTAAATTTGCAACATTTCTGCATCATTAATAAAAGGATGTTTTTCAGTCAAAAAACGGTGTTCCTTGTTTTTCATTTATTTTTGCCGTTTAAAAACAAATAAAAATGGCAATGTTTGTTTTCATTTTTTTTTTTGATTTGTCTCGTCCCAACTTCAAAAATAATTCTCCGGATCTCATTGATAACAATCTGGTTACCCCTCATATGACTTTGACAATCCGAGCAATCTTGCTGAAGAAGAAGACGAAGAAGATTGTGATCTGCTGGAATTAGCCAGGTTGTCAAAACAAGAGGAGAAGGTGATTCGGCCGCATGAGGAGCGGATTGAGGATGTTATTCCAAGCACCGAGGTCAGAAAGGAAGTGAAAATTAGAGCCGCTTCAGAGGCGAGTCAAGAGCAGAATGGTAGCCTTGTTGAAAGAGCATGTGGATGCATTCACCTGGTCAGGTCAGAATATGCCAGGGTTGAACACCGATGTCGTTGTACACAAGCTACCATGGAGAGAAGACCGTCCTCTAAAGAAGCAGAATGCCAGTGCCTGTATCAGAGAGCCATGGTGACTTTGTTTCGTGATATGATTCATCATGAAATTGAATGCTATGCTATGACATGATAGCAAAGTCCCAAACAGGAGAGGGGCATCTGGCAGACCGGGGCAAGTCGGTTAACCAGTTAAGACAATTCAAACTGAGGTTGAATTCAAGCAAGTGCACTATCAGAGTGCGATCCGGTAAGCTGTTGGGGTTCATTGTAAGGGAGGAATCGAGGTTCATTCTGCAAAAAAAAAAAAAAAAAAAAAAAAGAACAATAAGAGAAACGCCTGAATCGAAAACAGAAAAAGAGGTTCGTGGTTTCTTAGAAAGATTGAACTACCTGTCATGGTTCACATCTCATCTAAACAGCCACGTGCGAACCTATATTCAGGATGTTGAAAAAAAAAAGAGATCAAACGGTCAGGCGAAATAATGATTGCCAAGGGGCGTTGAAAAAATAAAAAGAAAAGTTGCAGGAACCTCTGATTCTGATACTTCCTGTGGAAGGAGCAACTGTTAAATCTGTACTTGACGGCCTTCGAGGGGTCTACGAGGTGAAGTGGGTCAGCATGACGCGTCTTGTCGAAAAGAGCATGCAATTTACCTTAGCAAAAAGTTTACCGACGGTGAAACAGTACATTCACTGTTCGAAAAAACTTGATGTACTTTGGCATAGGCTGCTCGCCGACTGAGACAGTATATGCTGGTTCATACCACTTTGTGGATTTCCGAGATGGATCCGATCGAGTATGGGTTTGAGAATCCAGCATTGACCGGACGGGTCGCGAGAGTGAAAAAGAATATTGACTGATTTGTGATACTCTCAGAAAGCAATCAAGGGGTGTATCGTCTGATTACATCTCTCTGCAACCCATTGAGGATTGTCAACCGATGAAGTGTGGATTCCCTGATGAGGACATCTCGAGGTGCTCTAATCGAAAGATTGAGAGTAACCGATCCCGGAGGAGGGGCCTGACCCTGAATCCGAACGGATTCTGATGTCTGATGGGGAGGATAAGATGAATAAGGTAGTGCTTCCTGGGGCACGATGGAATGCATCAACGATGGTGACCGAGGCCGAAGCTTGTATTCTGGGTACTGTACTTCGGTACGTACGTCTACTGGGGCAAACGCCTTTCTCACTCAGAGAGCCTGATTGGAGAAAAGAGGCTAGCAGCCATCTGTCATGGGCGGTATACCAGCAACGTATGAAGCGTGCTTTTGACAAGAAAGTGCGACCTCGGATGTATCACGTGGGTGATATGGTGCTGAAAAGGATCCTTCCTCCTCAAAACGATCGAAGGGGCAAATGGACACCGAATTATGAAGGTCTATTCGTGGTCAAGAAGGTTTTCTCTGGCGGAGCCTTGTTGCTAACGACCATGGATGGCGGAGATTTTCCATCCCCTGTGAATGCGGACGCAGTTAAAAATACTTCGTATAAAGAGACCCGCTGGACGAAAAGAACAAAATAGTCCAGGCAAAAAATGGGCATCCCGGCGAACCAAAAACAGAAAAAGGGTTCGGGCAAAAATTAGGGATATAAATAAAAAATGTACACCCGGCAAGTCAAGAACCTGGAAAGGCGACTTGGGCAAAAAGGGGTATCCCGGTGGACTGAAAACCCGAAAGGGCGGTCCAGGCAAAAGAGGGATCGAAACGAACAACTGCGTCTAGCATGATCGTTTGCGTTTTGGTTAAAGCATCATGGAGAATACCCGGTGGGGATCAGTCAGAATCGTCTTGTTCAGAAGGCAGAAAACATGGAGAGTCTGAGGACATGTGGGGTGTAACCGAGTTGGAACTCGAGGAGATCACGGGTTTCACATTGCCATTAGGATAGATTTTTCCTTTTGAGCGCAGTTACCTCTTTTCAGGAATTGCTTCCTTTTGTATTGCTCATTTGAGCCACACTTTTCAAATCAATAAAATGCATATTCAGTCAAATAATTTTGTTTTTGTTTTTCATTACTGTTTTGATTGCAAGAACATCCAATTATTTTTGATAAAGAATCTTTGCATTTTAATACATACAGGTTCCTTCCAATGCATGTTTATGAGATTGAAAGCTTGAAATCTTATTTGGAAGGTTGAGTGACCCAAGTGCTGAAATCTTGACACGCCTGGGGCACGGTTTTATTTAACGATCTGTTTTGCAGGAATTGTTAGATTTTTTCCACTCACTGGTGGGTTGTGATGTGGAAGCTTTTGACGAAAAGAAATCCCCATGAGAGTCCAGTCAGGGACGAATGTGTGAAGAAAAGACGAAGTGACGTTGCGACGTACGACGAGCCTTGGTGGTAATCAAGAAGACTCTTCAAAGTCGAGAGACTTGCAAGTTTGTGATTCCCCGCAGAGTTCGATCAGGGATGAAGGAGGAATGGAGAGGCGACGAGAGACGTCCGACGACAATTGAAATAATCAAGAAGACTCTTCAAAGTCGGAAAATTGAAAATCTTTGTATATATCCCAGGAGTACGTTTCTCGTCGGGCGCGGAGCGACTTGGAATATAAGATGATGGAGCAGAAAAGGTCTAGACGAGTCTGGGAATTCTCAAAAGTGGAAAGCTGATACGAGATTTGGAAGATTGATACCATGGTTCGATGAGTCGACGGGTGTTCTGTGCCAACTTTTCTCGTTTCCCAGCTAAGTCCCCAAGCAGAATCATAGGACTAGCTCCCCAGCAGATCCAAGGTCTGTAGACTTTCTCCAGCCGAGTCATGGTGGTTATCTCCGGCAGGTTTACAACGATGTTTCCTCAGCAGCCAGGCCAGAAGGTTGTTAGTCCCCGAGTGGAGCGGGTTTCAAAGAAATATATCTCCAGCAGTTCCCCGAGTGGAGCGGGGTTCAATGAAATATATCTCCAGCAGTCCCCGAGTGGAGCGGGTTTCAAAGAAATATATCTCCAGCAGTTCCCCGAGTGGAGCGGGTTTTTTCAATGACATATCTCTCCAACAGTGTTCATTCTACCAGTGGATTGAACGAGTTTCCGTAGCAGACGAATATCTGCATCCCCAGCCGAGGGTATCCTACATGTGGATTGATTGGGTCCTCCCCAGCGGAGTAGTTGTCGTTCCCCTAGCAGGGTCTGGATGGTATTCCCCCAGCAGGTTGAAGATTGCTCATTTCCCCAGCGGGAGTATCTGTGAGGGTTCCCAAAGCAGAGTTGGGATCTATATCCCCAGCAAGTCAAAGACTGTGGTATTCCCACAGAGTGCAGTGAAGGATCTGTATCCCCAGCATGTCCTCGAGAGGGTTGGGTGCAAAGGATCTGTATCCCCAGCAAGGGTTGTCTATTTCCTAGCAGCAGTGCTATCCCCGGCAGGGTGGAAATCGGAACAGTGGCGAGTTCCTCAGCAGAGAGTCTCGTTTTCCCCAGAAAATTCCCTTGAGGGGGATATTTTTATGCATTCATCATGTAGAATAAGCATTGCATATTGCATAGAAAAATAAATAATCGCGTAGCATTTCCATAATTATGGAGCATTACGCAGAAGAAATCAAGCATGCATCATTGCAAACGTCAGCTAGTCTCAAGCTGTGGTTACTGTTTGAGAGGTATTTTGCCAGAAAGTGAAAGTGTTACTCCGAGTAGTATAGCCTCATGATTGGATCACAGGTATTGTCCCAGTGGTACGACACTGGAGAAGACTCCTTCCGTCGGACGGAGATGGAAAAGGGATGTATTCAACGCAACCCAAACTGTGGTTACCGCTTGAAGATTTGGGGTTCACCAAAGGTGAAGATGTTACTCTGAGGAGATTAGCATCACAACGTCAGATCAGCAATGTTCCCCAGTAGTGCGATATTGGAGGAAATGTTCCCGTCGGACAGAGATGGGGATACAGTCAGAAGTCGTTACGCGATCAGCGCGATTCAAGTCGTGGTTACCGCTTGAGATTTGGTTTTGTCGGACAGTGAAGACGATGCTCCGAGGAGTTCAGCATTGTGAGTTTGGAACCACCGTTTCTTCCCAGACATCAGTAAGTGTTTGGTCGATCATTGTTTGATGTCTGTCCGCATCATTGTTTGATGTCTGTCCGCATCATTGTTTGATGCCTGTCCGCATCATTGTTTGATGTCTGTCCGCATCATTGTTTGATGTCTGTCCGCATCATTGTTTGATGTCTGTCCGCATCATTGTTTGATGTCTGTCTGCATCATTGTTTGATGTCTGTCCGCATCATTGTTTGATGTCTGTCCGCATCATTGATTGATGTCTGTCCGCATCATTGTTTGATGTCTGTCTGCATCATTGTTTGATGTCTGTCCGCATCATTGTTTGATGTCTGTCCGCATCATTGTTTGATGTCTGTCCGCATCATTGTTTGATGTTTGTCCGCATCATTGTTTGATGTCTGTCCGCATCATTGTTTGATGTCATGTCAACATCATTGTTCGGTGCCTGTAAACATCGAGTTTCCTCCCGGTCATTGGTTAATGTCTGGTCGAGCTTTTTTTGGTGTCAGTAAACATCATCGTCCGATGTTCAGTAAACGTCGAGTTTCTTCCCAGTCATCAGTCAGTGTCTGGTTGAAGGTGTACCCTCTGACGTGTTGCCCTTAGAGTGGTGATTAGTGAAGTTTCCGACTATCAGGTTGAAGCACTTATGGTATTCAGGCCAGTTTTTCGGAGTTCAGACCGAAGTGGTTTTCGGACCAGGTAGAAGAAGAGAAAATTTTCGGGGTTCAAGAAAAGCAAAAAAAGAATGAGAATCCCGAGTGGATGTGGTGTTCAGACCATGGTTATCCCTGCGTTACCATTTATTTTGGCATCCAGGTCGTCGGTTTTTCGAGTTTTTCTTCGCCGATGCTGACAGGCGTTGTTAATTATCATCCCATCAGAGTACAAATTGTTCGTCTGTTCTTGGTATTCAATCACTCCTCACCCTGATCATCCGAAAGCCGAGGCTATTTCGTATCAACAGGTTCACAGTGGATTGAATAGGGGCAGCTGTAACACCTCAAAATTTGCCCTCCTCTCTTGGGACTAACATTAACATATTTTGCATATAATTTTAGGGCATTAGGCATCTCATATTGCATAGCATGTGGTTACATAGTGCAAGCCATCTTCCCAAGTCTTGATCAGGAGATGAGGAAGTTCAAAGGTGCAAGCCTAGGGTTTATTGACTGATCATGGCCATCTGAGGATTGGGCTGTGAATTAGGGTTTCGTGATTTCCAAGGATATTGGTCTTCATCTTGTTTGAATTGATACATCATCATCATCATGGTTGGATGTCATCAGGAGATTGGAGAAGATTCCTTGAGATTAGGGTTTTGACCACTGGTCAACCCTAATCAGTTGTATTGGGCCAATCAGGGCTGGATCAGGAGATGGGGTTTGAGATGGAGATGAGGATCATTTTGTGATTATATTGTGCTTATGGAGGCTAGGGTTTCACCCTTGAGCCATTTCAGTTGAAGATTGGGGTTCAAATTGATCTATGCATTGCCAAATTCATCTATCAGTGGAAAAGTCAACTGTGGTCAACTGTACATGATCTGATGGATGTGGAGGTGGAAATGAGTTGGATACACTTCATTCATGTTGGAACAAGTGTTATATGACATCTCAAAGCTTAAAAATGAAGAAAATCAAGTCAGGACAAAAACTGCCAAAAATAGAAAGTGACTTGTAACTGAAGTTTCCAAAAATGGAAAGTTTAAAACCTCAAAAACAGATGTCCAAGGAAGCTTCAAATGAAAAATTATTCAACATGACAGATGTAGATCTTGTTCTCACCTTTCCAAAAAGTCCAAGAACTTGAAAATCCAATGTGCGGTTTGCAAAATATGGCTCAGTGAATTTCAGAAAAGACCCGTAATCAGGAGGCCATAACTACCACATACTTTGTCCAAATTGCAAGTTCTTTATATGCACAAACTCCATTTGACATGTACTTTGAGGGTGCATCATTGGATTTGTTCAAAAATGGCCAAGGCAAAAAGTCACTTTTCAACTGGACAACTGAATTGGACCAGGGGCAAAATCGTCCAAATGTCAAAATAATTGGAATTTTTGAATGGGACTTTTTCCAACACCTCAGGAATGGCATTTAGAGTGTGTTTGAATATTCATTTCATGGCTAAGGCATGAGAATTGGATTTTGGCTTGAAAAGTGAAATGATGAAAATTGGTCATTTTGCATACACATAGTGATTTTGAGTTTTAAGCAACCAATGGGCATGGGACAAGTTTCCACAGTTCATATATGATATTTAGAAGTTGTGTGTGCTGTCAACAGGTGTCAATGAGCTGTCTAAGTGAATTGACCATTTTGCCCTCACTTGTTAATAACCAATTTCACTTAACATGGCCAAAATGCTAATTAAACATGATTAGTGGTGGATTAATGCAAGGTATATAAACCAAATCATCTCCTAATCATAACTGAACCTCACATTCTCCAAAGTTGGATCTAGAATCATCACATTCTCTCCATTTTCATCCAAGAACACAAACCTTCATTTCCAAAATTCTTGACCAAATCTCAATCATTCTTCGAAGTTTCTTTTGATTTGAACTCACATCATCATCCTTAGCATCTGTTTTGGGAGTTTGGAAGAGGAAATGCTCGGAATCTCGACTGTCCAATACCACATCAACAATGGTGAATTCGAGTTTTGAGCTCTAGAAGCAACCTCAATTGAAGCAAGCACCTCCATTCACCTTCTCTATCATTCTAGCGTTGCTGTTTTCACGATTTGAGCTCTAAAAGCATTGCTATCACGACTGCCATATCCAAGTAAGTGAAAATTCGAAACTCATGTTTTGTTCAATATTCATATGCTTTCGAAAGTGCTTCTCATGTAGATTACGGTGATGGCTTTAGAATTGCAAATAGATAATCGTAGCTCAAGAAATCTAGGTTTTAAGATATGATCCTAAACCCTAACTTCCACGATTTGAAGAACCTAGGAAGAGTTGGAAGAAATTGATTTCATATTTGGATTGTAGACCGTGAGACGAGTTCAACGAGCTATCGCTTGTCCATTTTCGTTAACATTTGTTGTTCATCCATTTTTGAGATTTTCTGGAATTCTTGCGTGTGAAAATGATGAAGTTTGGGGTGTTTGATCCGAAAAGTGGTTTGAAATTTCAAATTGGAGGTTTCCCGCTCCCGCCAACTAATTACAGAAATGCCACTGAAATTTCATTTTTATTAATTCAATTAATTCAAATTAATTATTAAAAAATGTTTAACACTTTAAAAATTCAGAAAAAATAGCAAAAAAATCCTAAAATTATGGAAATTTTTTCTATGGTTTTGTTGACTTGTGTAGGATTTTTTTGACCTATTGGTCAAAGTTGTGCTTGGCAAATATTTTATTTGGCATAGGCTTTTCTAATGTATGTCACATTTTGATACATTTTGGCAATTTGATCATGAAATACTCATATCATAAAATAAATGGCTGAAAATTTTTGTGGTGGTTCTTGACTCATTGAGGATTATTTATATGTAAATTTCATGAATTTTTGATACCTGGTCAGAGAGCAGCAAATTCTGGAACTTAGGTGTGACAATTTGTGTCACACCTCTTGATGTCAACTTGTTGAATTTAATTGGATGACCTATGCATGTTGGAATTGGCTGAAATTTTGCATGATGACTTGTTGACATGTTAAGATGCTTGATGAATTTTTGTAGGATTTTTCACTGTATTTTCAATTTAATCTTGATTTTTCATTTCTGGTTGTTGAAATTGCAAGCTCATGTGATACATGTTGGTAGATTGATTGGGAAATCCTCATATTGTATTGTATGGCCATGAAATTTGATATGCATGAAATAGACACATGATAGGACCTCCCTGTTTTGGTCTCATCCATTTCTTTTTAGTTTTCAATGAGATATTAATTTTTGAAGTAGATGTATGCATTGATGGTGTGAATTGAAGCATGTAATTGTGTCTGTTTTTGTTGATTTTCATTGACATGGTTCCATTTGCCCAATTGAGCTCAAATTTGACATGGTAGACCTTGATTATCCCCTGTTTAGGTGTAATTAATTTGAGAATTTTTTGATGTGTTTTGGCATGGCTTTGAATGCAATACTTCTGTTTGTATATTTGGTTCTTCATTGGAACCAATATGGATTGTTTTGTGCATGAATTGAACTTGATGGATGATATAAACATGAGACCAAGGATGTTTGCTCTTGTTTGATGTTAATTTGATGTTGGTTTGTGAATGCCTTGCTGTTTAAGATTTTTTCTTGCCTTTGGACCCTAGGCTTGGCCTAGTGGTCTAGTTGCTAATATTTGCTTGGTTTTTCAGGATCAAAAAGCAAGGCACATGGATAATGGTTCAAATCAATTTTGATTGATGTTATTGATGTTTGTACACTAACATAACATTGTTTTGTAGGTTGTGGAGCTTGGGCTTAAGCTTTGAGCTTGCCTTGTGTTGTATATTTTGTCTGATTGAACACTTGTTGTTTATGGTTTGTCTGTCTGAGTACTGACTGAGTTTGATTGTTTCCAGGTACTTTAGTTGCTCAGTTCCTTGTGAACTATTGCTTTGCTTTGCTTTGCTTAAGCAACTTGCATAGAGGTATAACCTTCTTACTTCATGTAGTCTGGAGACCCGGCTGTTACCGGGCCGGGCAAATTGTCTGAAGTCCTCCTTAAGAGGCAATGATTGTGGTTGTTTATTTTTAAGCCCAAGCAGGTGAAAGTCCTTCAAAGAAGGAAATTGGTGGAAGGTAGGGACAAGCAGTCTGTCCCCCACTATTCAGTGAGTCTTCTCCTTGCTCCCATTACATGGTTGTAGCATTGAGATCAAAAGCCCAAGATCCTGTGCAGTGCACATTGAGTCAGAGTCATCGAGTATAGAAGGGTTCCCCTATTCTGGACCCATGCTCATTTGTCAGCTCTCCCTGGTTAGGGATAAGAGCTGTGAGGTCTGATCCTCACTTCATCCTTTCATCTGCTTCACCTTAGCCTCGTAATGGCAAGGTTAAGAGCAAACACAACCCGTACAGACGACTTGCTGAGGCAGTCAAACCTATTGTGTGAGCCCCTTGTTTGGCTATAGTGCGTGCTATGTGGGTATCTGATTGACATGTTTGTTTGAGATGCCTGTTCTCATTTGATGTATGATATATGATTGTATGCTTGTGTGTTAGCTTCTTTCCTGGTTAGGATAGGCTTGCTTATGCAAGTAGGATAGAAAACCGAACTTAGGGTAACGATGCATGACAACATTAGGCTCGAGTCTCAGCTCCCTAGTCGTGTGTCTTTCCCCGGTTTCTGGTTAGCAATTTAGTCCCTTTCAGGGGAACTACATCGCCCTGATCCTCGTGCCAGACGAGGTATGTAGGCAGGTGGTCGTGCGAGACCACTCCGGGCAACCTTTTTCTTTTTTGCGTGTGTTTACTTGTTATCTGACTGTGTGTTTGGGTTCGGATGTCGACGTAAGCCCAGTGATTGGCTGTCGGGCTCCATGTTTGCCCTTTTGAGTGTGTTTTGGTTCGGATGCTGACGTAATTCCATCCAGTGGTTGTCGGGCTCCATGTTTGCCACCCTTGTTTGTTTATATGTTTTGTGTTGTTTGGCGTGCGTAAGCCGAACTACAGTGGCTCTGATTCTTGTTCCAGACAAGATATGTAGGCACAAGGTGCGATACCTTATCGAGCTCGTTCCTCTTAACCCCACCTGCGTTCCCCGCGTGTGTGTGTGATGTTTAGCAACCTTTTCTTTATTCTAGGACGTGGATCCCGTCGAGTACGACGGACGTGAGGGGTGCTAATACCTTCCCCTTGCGTAACCGACTCCCTTACCCTGTCTCTTTGGTCGCGAGACCATGTTCTTTCCAGGTTTCTCTGAGCGTTTCCTTTCCCTATTTTGGGATAAATAACGCGCAGTGGCGGCTCTGTGTGTTTTTTATTCGAGTCTCGCCGGTTGATTTTTCGCAGGATGCGACAGCTGGCGACTCTGCTGGGGACTCCTAACATGTTGACCTATGCTGGTCCATGGTCCCTAAGCGAGTCTCTCCTAGCGCTTTAGGATGGGTTTGGTTGCTTGTGTTGTTTATTTATTGCATTTATTATACTAACCCTTGTTTATATTTGCATTAAATATGTGCATGCATCATTACTGTCATGTTGCCATCTTCCTCTGCAGGTGGTTCTGTTGTTTGGGGTGGGTGTTCTGAGTGGGGCTAAAACCCAGGCCCGAGTGTACACCTAGGATTAGTGTGGGTCTCGCGTACCTCACATGTCGGTTGGGCATGATGTTGCGACGTGACATACCACGAGCCGGACGAGGTTCAATCGATAGTGCTTTCCATTGTGGAACATTTCACGGTGGCTTAGTTACTGCTTCTGAGCTGTTGACTCTGGTGACCGATCATTCCCGGATCTTTGGTTTAGACGATTTTAAGAGAGCTACAATGGCACACCCGAAAGGGCAAACCCATTGAGTATCTCTGCCCGATTGTCGAGACTATTATCCGCCTTAGGGTGACCTGATTAGAATTTACCTGTGAGGGGAGGGTGAATCTTTCAGATGCATAATCAGATGAGCTCAGATGGTGACTTTTGACCCGTGATGCAGAGACATATTTATAAGTCGGATTTATGGTTATTATCGCTGTGACGCCGGAGTGCTGTCCGTGATTTATCAGCGGGGATCCGTTTATTTCAGGATTCCCTGGGCCGAGATATTTATCAGTGGGGATCCGTTTATTTCAGGATTCCCCGGGCCGATTCAGATGGTGGTGATGTGTCTGCTCAGAGACTGATGATGATGATGATGTATCTGTCTTCCGTTTATTTCGGAACCCGTGGGTCAGATTGATGATTGTACACTCCTCAGATGGTTATGATCGGTTCAGAGATCCGGGCTGTGATTCAGAGCAACAGAGGATCAGATGACTTGGAGGATGGCCCAGTGCATTGCATACATCTGCATCATTCTCATTTTGCATTCATCTGCACCAAACCTATGTTTAGCCATATGGGGAATATTATTGATTGAGAATCTGGTTGAGAGACATCCGGATGTCAGAATATTATTGATGAATTTTTATCTGTCTCGATGAAACCAGAATCCAGGACAGAATCTTCCTCATATGGATAGACGTTGCATTCATGCATATTAACCTGTTTGCTGTTTTGCAGGAATCATTGCTCGTGCTCGCAGAGCTGCACCTTTGCACTCAACCCGTCCTCACAGATACTTTACCAGACGCAATACTCCCAGACTGATGGATCCTCCCAACGCTGACATCCTCGAACTGAAAGAGAAGATGGGAGAGCTGATCAATGTCATGCAAGAGTTCGCCTTGGGGCAGAAAGTAATTGCCGAAAAGGTGGGGAGGATTGAGGACTGGCTGAAGATGGGGAACATGCCAGGAAACGCTTCGTTGTCTGGACCGAAGAAATCCTTTGGTAACGACCAGTGCAAGGATGAGGGTGGATCGAGTGCTGTGTACGCCCAGAGAGGGCACGGTAGGGGTCGTTACTACCAGCACACTGCTGCAGTAACCATCCCTGCTGGTAATCGGGCAGTCCGACAGCAACCTCAGACTAATCCCCAGAAGATACAGGGAGCTGGGAGTCAAGGGAAAGGAAAGGGGGTTGATCGTCATTTTGACAAGCCACCCATGCCCTACGCTGCTCTGTTTAAAAGGTTGATGGCTATGGGGAATGGTTCAGCCAAGAATGTTAGCTCCATTGAGATCGGACCAGTGGCCACCTAACTATAATGAGAACGCCAGATGTGAATTTCATTCTGGTACGCAGGGGCATGACATTGAGGGTTGCAGAGCCTTTAAGCATACTGTTCAAGACCTACTGGAGTCCAAGGCCCTCCATTTTTCAATGTTGACAGATGTTAATGCTAATCCCATGCCGGCGCATGGTCAGGTGATGGGGAAGGCAGTTGCTGAAGATTCAGATCACACCCGGGCAGTGGGTAAAGAAGCTAACAGTGACTGGGGAATTGATCAATGGATAAAATCGTGCGTGCCAGGGAGCTGGAAGGCCTAAAAGATCAACACTGTTACTCGTCTGGAAGAGTATTATTTCTTGTTTTCAGTTTATTTGCATGAAAGCCATACGTGTTGCCCGACACGTAATGGTTCATTGTAAGGGCCACCTCATGTTTAAATTTGCAACATTTCTGCATCATTAATAAAAGGATGTTTTTCAGTCAAAAAACGGTGTTCCTTGTTTTTCATTTATTTTTGCCGTTTAAAAACAAATAAAAATGGCAATGTTTGTTTTCATTTTTTTTTTTTGATTTGTCTCGTCCCAACTTCAAAAATAATTCTCCGGATCTCATTGATAACAATCTGGTTACCCCTCATATGACTTTGACAATCCGAGCAATCTTGCTGAAGAAGAAGACGAAGAAGATTGTGATCTGCTGGAATTAGCCAGGTTGTCAAAACAAGAGGAGAAGGTGATTCGGCCGCATGAGGAGCGGATTGAGGATGTTATTCCAAGCACCGAGGTCAGAAAGGAAGTGAAAATTAGAGCCGCTTCAGAGGCGAGTCAAGAGCAGAATGGTAGCCTTGTTGAAAGAGCATGTGGATGCATTCACCTGGTCAGGTCAGAATATGCCAGGGTTGAACACCGATGTCGTTGTACACAAGCTACCATGGAGAGAAGACCGTCCTCTAAAGAAGCAGAATGCCAGTGCCTGTATCAGAGAGCCATGGTGACTTTGTTTCGTGATATGATTCATCATGAAATTGAATGCTATGCTATGACATGATAGCAAAGTCCCAAACAGGAGAGGGGCATCTGGCAGACCGGGGCAAGTCGGTTAACCAGTTAAGACAATTCAAACTGAGGTTGAATTCAAGCAAGTGCACTATCAGAGTGCGATCCGGTAAGCTGTTGGGGTTCATTGTAAGGGAGGAATCGAGGTTCATTCTGCAAAAAAAAAAAAAAAAAAAAAAAAAAAAAGAACAATAAGAGAAACGCCTGAACCGAAAACAGAAAAAGAGGTTCGTGGTTTCTTAGAAAGATTGAACTACCTGTCATGGTTCACATCTCATCTAAACAGCCACGTGCGAACCTATATTCAGGATGTTGAAAAAAAAAAAGAGATCAAACGGTCAGGCGAAATAATGATTGCCAAGGGGCGTTGAAAAAATAAAAAGAAAAGTTGCAGGAACCTCTGATTCTGATACTTCCTGTGGAAGGAGCAACTGTTAAATCTGTACTTGACGGCCTTCGAGGGGTCTACGAGGTGAAGTGGGTCAGCATGACGCGTCTTGTCGAAAAGAGCATGCAATTTACCTTAGCAAAAAGTTTACCGACGGTGAAACAGTACATTCACTGTTCGAAAAAACTTGATGTACTTTGGCATAGGCTGCTCGCCGACTGAGACAGTATATGCTGGTTCATACCACTTTGTGGATTTCCGAGATGGATCCGATCGAGTATGGGTTTGAGAATCCAGCATTGACCGGACGGGTCGCGAGAGTGAAAAAGAATATTGACTGATTTGTGATACTCTCAGAAAGCAATCAAGGGGTGTATCGTCTGATTACATCTCTCTGCAACCCATTGAGGATTGTCAACCGATGAAGTGTGGATTCCCTGATGAGGACATCTCGAGGTGCTCTAATCGAAAGATTGAGAGTAACCGATCCCGGAGGAGGGGCCTGACCCTGAATCCGAACGGATTCTGATGTCTGATGGGGAGGATAAGATGAATAAGGTAGTGCTTCCTGGGGCACGATGGAATGCATCAACGATGGTGACCGAGGCCGAAGCTTGTATTCTGGGTACTGTACTTCGGTACGTACGTCTACTGGGGCAAACACCTTTCTCACTCAGAGAGCCTGATTGGAGAAAAGAGGCTAGCAGCCATCTGTCATGGGCGGTATACCAGCAACGTATGAAGCGTGCTTTTGACAAGAAAGTGCGACCTCGGATGTATCACGTGGGTGATATGGTGCTGAAAAGGATCCTTCCTCCTCAAAACGATCGAATGGGCAAATGGACACCGAATTATGAAGGTCTATTCGTGGTCAAGAAGGTTTTCTCTGGCGGAGCCTTGTTGCTAACGACCATGGATGGCGGAGATTTTCCATCCCCTGTGAATGCGGACGCAGTTAAAAATACTTCGTATAAAGAGACCCGCTGGACGAAAAGAACAAAATAGTCCAGGCAAAAAATGGGCATCCCGGCGAACCAAAAACAGAAAAAGGGTTCGGGCAAAAATTAGGGATATAAATAAAAAATGTACACCCGGCAAGTCAAGAACCTGGAAAGGCGACTTGGGCAAAAAGGGGTATCCCGGTGGACTGAAAACCCGAAAGGGCGGTCCAGGCAAAAGAGGGATCGAAACGAACAACTGCGTCTAGCATGATCGTTTGCGTTTTGGTTAAAGCATCATGGAGAATACCCGGTGGGGATCAGTCAGAATCGTCTTGTTCAGAAGGCAGAAAACATGGAGAGTCTGAGGACATGTGGGGTGTAACCGAGTTGGAACTCGAGGAGATCACGGGTTTCACATTGCCATTAGGATAGATTTTTCCTTTTGAGCGCAGTTACCTCTTTTCAGGAATTGCTTCCTTTTGTATTGCTCATTTGAGCCACACTTTTCAAATCAATAAAATGCATATTCAGTCAAATAATTTTGTTTTTGTTTTTCATTACTGTTTTGATTGCAAGAACATCCAATTATTTTTGATAAAGAATCTTTGCATTTTAATACATACAGGTTCCTTCCAATGCATGTTTATGAGATTGAAAGCTTGAAATCTTATTTGGAAGGTTGAGTGACCCAAGTGCTGAAATCTTGACACGCCTGGGGCACGGTTTTATTTAACGATCTGTTTTGCAGGAATTGTTAGATTTTTTCCACTCACTGGTGGGTTGTGATGTGGAAGCTTTTGACGAAAAGAAATCCCCATGAGAGTCCAGTCAGGGACGAATGTGTGAAGAAAAGACGAAGTGACGTTGCGACGTACGACGAGCCTTGGTGGTAATCAAGAAGACTCTTCAAAGTCGAGAGACTTGCAAGTTTGTGATTCCCCGCAGAGTTCGATCAGGGATGAAGGAGGAATGGAGAGGCGACGAGAGACGTCCGACGACAATTGAAATAATCAAGAAGACTCTTCAAAGTCGGAAAATTGAAAATCTTTGTATATATCCCAGGAGTACGTTTCTCGTCGGGCGCGGAGCGACTTGGAATATAAGATGATGGAGCAGAAAAGGTCTAGACGAGTCTGGGAATTCTCAAAAGTGGAAAGCTGATACGAGATTTGGAAGATTGATACCATGGTTCGATGAGTCGACGGGTGTTCTGTGCCAACTTTTCTCGTTTCCCAGCTAAGTCCCCAAGCAGAATCATAGGACTAGCTCCCCAGCAGATCCAAGGTCTGTAGACTTTCTCCAGCCGAGTCATGGTGGTTATCTCCGGCAGGTTTACAACGATGTTTCCTCAGCAGCCAGGCCAGAAGGTTGTTAGTCCCCGAGTGGAGCGGGTTTCAAAGAAATATATCTCCAGCAGTTCCCCGAGTGGAGCGGGGTTCAATGAAATATATCTCCAGCAGTCCCCGAGTGGAGCGGGTTTCAAAGAAATATATCTCCAGCAGTTCCCCGAGTGGAGCGGGTTTTTTCAATGACATATCTCTCCAACAGTGTTCATTCTACCAGTGGATTGAACGAGTTTCCGTAGCAGACGAATATCTGCATCCCCAGCCGAGGGTATCCTACATGTGGATTGATTGGGTCCTCCCCAGCGGAGTAGTTGTCGTTCCCCTAGCAGGGTCTGGATGGTATTCCCCCAGCAGGTTGAAGATTGCTCATTTCCCCAGCGGGAGTATCTGTGAGGGTTCCCAAAGCAGAGTTGGGATCTATATCCCCAGCAAGTCAAAGACTGTGGTATTCCCACAGAGTGCAGTGAAGGATCTGTATCCCCAGCATGTCCTCGAGAGGGTTGGGTGCAAAGGATCTGTATCCCCAGCAAGGGTTGTCTATTTCCTAGCAGCAGTGCTATCCCCGGCAGGGTGGAAATCGGAACAGTGGCGAGTTCCTCAGCAGAGAGTCTCGTTTTCCCCAGAAAATTCCCTTGAGGGGGATATTTTTATGCATTCATCATGTAGAATAAGCATTGCATATTGCATAGAAAAATAAATAATCGCGTAGCATTTCCATAATTATGGAGCATTACGCAGAAGAAATCAAGCATGCATCATTGCAAACGTCAGCTAGTCTCAAGCCGTGGTTACTGTTTGAGAGGTATTTTGCCAGAAAGTGAAAGTGTTACTCCGAGTAGTATAGCCTCATGATTGGATCACAGGTATTGTCCCAGTGGTACGACACTGGAGAAGACTCCTTCCGTCGGACGGAGATGGAAAAGGGATGTATTCAACGCAACCCAAACTGTGGTTACCGCTTGAAGATTTGGGGTTCACCAAAGGTGAAGATGTTACTCTGAGGAGATTAGCATCACAACGTCAGATCAGCAATGTTCCCCAGTAGTGCGATATTGGAGGAAATGTTCCCGTCGGACAGAGATGGGGATACAGTCAGAAGTCGTTACGCGATCAGCGCGATTCAAGCCGTGGTTACCGCTTGAGATTTGGTTTTGTCGGACAGTGAAGACGATGCTCCGAGGAGTTCAGCATTGTGAGTTTGGAACCACCGTTTCTTCCCAGACATCAGTAAGTGTTTGGTCGATCATTGTTTGATGTCTGTCCGCATCATTGTTTGATGTCTGTCCGCATCATTGTTTGATGTCTGTCCGCATCATTGTTTGATGTCTGTCCGCATCATTGTTTGATGTCTGTCCGCATCATTGTTTGATGTCTGTCCGCATCATTGTTTGATGTCTGTCTGCATCATTGTTTGATGTCTGTCCGCATCATTGATTGATGTCTGTCCGCATCATTGTTTGATGTCTGTCTGCATCATTGTTTGATGTCTGTCCGCATCATTATTTGATGTCTGTCCGCATCATTGTTTGATGTCTGTCCGCATCATTGTTTGATGTTTGTCCGCATCATTGTTTGATGTCTGTCCGCATCATTGTTTGATGTCATGTCAACATCATTGTTCGGTGCCTGTAAACATCGAGTTTCCTCCCGGTCATTGGTTAATGTCTGGTCGAGCTTTTTTTGGTGTCAGTAAACATCATCGTCCGATGTTCAGTAAACGTCGAGTTTCTTCCCAGTCATCAGTCAGTGTCTGGTTGAAGGTGTACCCTCTGACGTGTTGCCCTTAGAGTGGTGATTAGTGAAGTTTCCGACTATCAGGTTGAAGCACTTATGGTATTCAGGCCAGTTTTTCGGAGTTCAGACCGAAGTGGTTTTCGGACCAGGTAGAAGAAGAGAAAATTTTCGGGGTTCAAGAAAAGCAAAAAAAGAATGAGAATCCCGAGTGGATGTGGTGTTCAGACCATGGTTATCCCTGCGTTACCATTTATTTTGGCATCCAGGTCGTCGGTTTTTCGAGTTTTTCTTCGCCGATGCTGACAGGCGTTGTTAATTATCATCCCATCAGAGTACAAATTGTTCGTCTGTTCTTGGTATTCAATCACTCCTCACCCTGATCATCCGAAAGCCGAGGCTATTTCGTATCAACAGGTTCACAGTGGATTGAATAGGGGCAGCTGTAACACCTCAAAATTTGCCCTCCTCTCTTGGGACTAACATTAACATATTTTGCATATAATTTTAGGGCATTAGGCATCTCATATTGCATAGCATGTGGTTACATAGTGCAAGCCATCTTCCCAAGTCTTGATCAGGAGATGAGGAAGTTCAAAGGTGCAAGCCTAGGGTTTATTGACTGATCATGGCCATCTGAGGATTGGGCTGTGAATTAGGGTTTCGTGATTTCCAAGGATATTGGTCTTCATCTTGTTTGAATTGATACATCATCATCATCATGGTTGGATGTCATCAGGAGATTGGAGAAGATTCCTTGAGATTAGGGTTTTGACCACTGGTCAACCCTAATCAGTTGTATTGGGCCAATCAGGGCTGGATCAGGAGATGGGGTTTGAGATGGAGATGAGGATCATTTTGTGATTATATTGTGCTTATGGAGGCTAGGGTTTCACCCTTGAGCCATTTCAGTTGAAGATTGGGGTTCAAATTGATCTATGCATTGCCAAATTCATCTATCAGTGGAAAAGTCAACTGTGGTCAACTGTACATGATCTGATGGATGTGGAGGTGGAAATGAGTTGGATACACTTCATTCATGTTGGAACAAGTGTTATATGACATCTCAAAGCTTAAAAATGAAGAAAATCAAGTCAGGACAAAAACTGCCAAAAATAGAAAGTGACTTGTAACTGAAGTTTCCAAAAATGGAAAGTTTAAAACCTCAAAAACAGATGTCCAAGGAAGCTTCAAATGAAAAATTGTTCAACATGACAGATGTAGATCTTGTTCTCACCTTTCCAAAAAGTCCAAGAACTTGAAAATCCAATGTGCGGTTTGCAAAATATGGCTCAGTGAATTTCAGAAAAGACCCGTAATCAGGAGGCCATAACTACCACATACTTTGTCCAAATTGCAAGTTCTTTATATGCACAAACTCCATTTGACATGTACTTTGAGGGTGCATCATTGGATTTGTTCAAAAATGGCCAAGGCAAAAAGTCACTTTTCAACTGGACAGCTGAATTGGACCAGGGGCAAAATCGTCCAAATGTCAAAATAATTGGAATTTTTGAATGGGACTTTTTCCAACACCTCAGGAATGGCATTTAGAGTGTGTTTGAATATTCATTTCATGGCTAAGGCATGAGAATTGGATTTTGGCTTGAAAAGTGAAATGATGAAAATTGGTCATTTTGCATACACATAGTGATTTTGAGTTTTAAGCAACCAATGGGCATGGGACAAGTTTCCACAGTTCATATATGATATTTAGAAGTTGTGTGTGCTGTCAACAGGTGTCAATGAGCTGTCTAAGTGAATTGACCATTTTGCCCTCACTTGTTAATAACCAATTTCACTTAACATGGCCAAAATGCTAATTAAACATGATTAGTGGTGGATTAATGCAAGGTATATAAACCAAATCATCTCCTAATCATAACTGAACCTCACATTCTCCAAAGTTGGATCTAGAATCATCACATTCTCTCCATTTTCATCCAAGAACACAAACCTTCATTTCCAAAATTCTTGACCAAATCTCAATCATTCTTCGAAGTTTCTTTTGATTTGAACTCACATCATCATCCTTAGCATCTGTTTTGGGAGTTTGGAAGAGGAAATGCTCGGAATCTCGACTGTCCAATACCACATCAACAATGGTGAATTCGAGTTTTGAGCTCTAGAAGCAACCTCAATTGAAGCAAGCACCTCCATTCACCTTCTCTATCATTCTAGCGTTGCTGTTTTCACGATTTGAGCTCTAAAAGCATTGCTATCACGACTGCCATATCCAAGTAAGTGAAAATTCGAAACTCATGTTTTGTTCAATATTCATATGCTTTCGAAAGTGCTTCTCATGTAGATTACGGTGATGGCTTTAGAATTGCAAATAGATAATCGTAGCTCAAGAAATCTAGGTTTTAAGATATGATCCTAAACCCTAACTTCCACGATTTGAAGAACCTAGGAAGAGTTGGAAGAAATTGATTTCATATTTGGATTGTAGACCGTGAGACGAGTTCAACGAGCTATCGCTTGTCCATTTTCGTTAACATTTGTTGTTCATCCATTTTTGAGATTTTCTGGAATTCTTGCGTGTGAAAATGATGAAGTTTGGGGTGTTTGATCCGAAAAGTGGTTTGAAATTTCAAATTGGAGGTTTCCCGCTCCCGCCAACTAATTACAGAAATGCCACTGAAATTTCATTTTTATTAATTCAATTAATTCAAATTAATTATTAAAAAATGTTTAACACTTTAAAAATTCAGAAAAAATAGCAAAAAAATCCTAAAATTATGGAAATTTTTTCTATGGTTTTGTTGACTTGTGTAGGATTTTTTTGACCTATTGGTCAAAGTTGTGCTTGGCAAATATTTTATTTGGCATAGGCTTTTCTAATGTATGTCACATTTTGATACATTTTGGCAATTTGATCATGAAATACTCATATCATAAAATAAATGGCTGAAAATTTTTGTGGTGGTTCTTGACTCATTGAGGATTATTTATATGTAAATTTCATGAATTTTTGATACCTGGTCAGAGAGCAGCAAATTCTGGAACTTAGGTGTGACAATTTGTGTCACACCTCTTGATGTCAACTTGTTGAATTTAATTGGATAACCTATGAATGTTAGAATTGAATGAAATTTGGCATGGTGAATTGTTGATATGTTAGGATGTTGTATGAATTTTTGTAGAATTTTTCACTGCCTTTTCTAATTGATCATGATTTTTCATTTCTGGTGATTGAAATTGCAAGCTCATGTGATACATGTTGGTAGATTGATTGGGAAATCCTCATATTGTATTGTATGGCCATGAAATTTGATATGCATGAACTAGACACGTTGTGTGACCTCCCTGTTTTGGTCTCATCCATTTCTTTTTTGTTTTCAATGAGATATGAATTTTTGAATTGGATGTATGCATTGATGGTGTGAATTGAAGCATGAAATTGTGTCTGTTTTTGATGATTTTCATTGACATGGTTCCATTTGCCCAATTGAGCTCAAATTTGACATGGTAGACCTTGATTATCCCCTGTTTAGGTGTATTTAATTTGAGAATTTTTGGATTTATTTTGATAGGGATTTGAATGCAATACTTCTGTTTGTATGCTTGGTGGTTCATTTGACCTCATATGGATTGTTTTGTGCATGAATTGAGCATGATGGATGATATAAACATGAGACCAATGATGTTTGATCTTGTTTGATGATAATTTGATGTTGGATGGTGGATACCTTGCTGTTTTAAGTTTTTTCTTGCTTTTGGACCCTAGGCTTGGCCTAGTGGTCTAGTTACTAATATTTGCTTGGTTTTTCAGGATCAAAAGCATAATGTACATGGAGAATGATACAAGTTGATTTTAATTGATGTTGTGGATGTTTGTACACTAATATAACATTGTTTTGTAGGTGTTGGAGCTTGGGCTTAAGCCTTGAGCTTGCTTTGTGTTGTATTGTTTAAACTGTTTGATTGTTTGCTGTATAGTTTGTCTGATTGAATACTGACTGAGTTTGATTGTTTCCAGGTACTTTAGTTGCTCAGTTCCTTGTGAACTATTGCTTTGCTTTGCTTAAGCAACTTGCATTTGAGGTATAACCTTCTTACTTCATGTAGTCTGGAGACCCGGTTGTTACCGGGCCGGGCAAATTGTCTGAAGTCCTCCTTAAGAGGCAATGATTGTGTATGTTTATTTTTCAAGCCCAAGCAGGAAAAGTCCTTCAAGTAAGGCAATTGGTGGAAGGTAGGGACAAGCAGCCTGTCCCCCACTATTCTGTGAGTCTTCTCCTTGCTCCCATTACATGGTTGTAGCATTGAGATCAAAAGCCCAAGATCTGTCGTGTCAGAGTCATCGAGTATAGAAGGGTTCCCCTATTCTGGACCCATGCTCATTTGTCAGCTCTCCCTGGTTAGGGATAAGAGCTGTGAGGTCTGATCCTCACTTCATCCTTTCATCTGCTTCACCTTAGCCTCGTAATGGCAAGGTTAAGAGCAAACACAGCCTGTACAGACGACTTGCTTAGGCAGTCAAACCTGATTGATTGAGCCCCCTTGTTTGGTTATAGTGGGTGCTATGTGAATATCTGATTGTTATGTTTGTGTTGATTGAGATGCCCGTTCTCATTTGATGATATATGAATGTATGCTTGTGTGCTAGCTTCTTTCCTGGTTAGGTTAGTTTGCTTATGCAAGTAGGATAGAAAACCGAACTTAGGGTTAACGATGCATGACAACATTAGGCTCGAGTCTCAGCTCCCTAGTTGTGTGTCTTTCCCCGGTTTCTGGTTAGCAATTCAGTCCCTTTCAGGGGAACTACATCGCCCTGATCCTCGTGCCAGACGAGGTATGTAGGCAGGTGGTCGTGCGAGACCACTCCGGGCAACCTTTTTCTTTTTTGCGTGTGTTTGCTTGTTATCTGACTGTGTGTTTGGGTTCGGATGTCGACGTAAGCCCAGTGATTGGCTGTCGGGCTCCACGTTTGCCCTTTTGATTGTGTTTTGGTTCGGATGCCGACGTAATTCCATCCAGTGGTTGTCGGGCTCCATGTTTGCCACCCTTGTTTGTTTGATTGTTTTGTGTTGTTTGGCGTGCGTAAGCCGAACTACAGTGGCTCTGATTCTTGTTCCAGACAAGATATGTAGGCATAAGGTGCGATACCTTATCGAGCTCGTTCTTCTTAACCCCACCTGCGTTCCCCGTGTGTGTGTGTGCATGTTTAGCAACCTATTCTTATTTCTAGGACGTGGATCCCGTCGAGTACGACGGACGTGAGGGGTGCTAATACCTTCCCCTTGCGTAACCGACTCCCGAACCCATTCTCTTGGTCGCGAGACCATTTCCTTTCCAGGTTTCTCTGAGCGTTTCCTTTCCCTATTTTTGGGATAAATAACGTTTAGTGGCGGCTCTGTGTTTTATTTCTTTTTAGGCTCGCCGGTTGATTTTTCGCAGGATGCGACACACATCCTTTTAGGACGGTTTAATCGGAGTCCACCTTATGAACCAATAGATGTTTACCTTGATACCAAACACCTAATTCCTTTGTTTTTGGTTATGACAATACAGTGGGGATACCTATGGCCCTCCACATATTAGTATGCACCTCATTTACTCTTCGGTTCAAAGTTTACTTCCTTCATGGATTCAATATACCATTATTTGGTTTCAAATTACTTATTCCATGCAGTGATATATTATTCCTTGTACCAAACATCGTTCTCCTTTACGTTCCATACCTACCCTGTTAGGACACTTATCCATCTTGTGAACCAAGAGATGTTTGCCTTAATACTAAACACCTAGTTCCTTGTTTTTGGGTTATGAAAATACAGTGGGGATGCCTATGTTCCTCAACATCTTAGTTTGTACCTCATTTACTCTTTGGTTCAAAGCATTTGCCTTCATGGTTTCCCATGCTACCATTTCTATTGGTATAAGTTATACTTTTCATCACTTCCAATCTCTCTCTTCTCTTTGTTTTCGTGGTTCCATGAACTACGAAGCTCTGATTTTCTGATTACACGATGAGAATACGTAGGCACGAGGATGTGAATACTCAGCGAGCACATTCATAATTATTCCTCCTTCTTTTCCCTTTATTCTTTTGTGAGTAACCTTTAGATAAAACTCATTCGAGCAAGAACAATCAAAATGGTTTTTGTTGAGTACAACTGATGTGAGGGGTGCTAATACATTTCCCTTGCATAACCTACCTCCTTACCCAGTTATCTCTTTCCCCGTGTTTTATCGATGTTTCCCTTTCCCTCAGGAATAAATAAAGTTTGATGGCGACTTTGTTGTATATTCGAGTGTGTGATGCATTCGAATATATTTTCGCTAGCTTCACATATGTGTTTCGGTCATTCCTTATTTAAAGTTGGTCGTATTTCTCTGATTAGAGTTCTTACCTCGCACGTGCTCGTGGAATTATTTCCCAGCAAGTCATTCTTCAACTTTATGGTTGATAATGATATTCCCAAACGTCTTTGCTTTGTCGCTCCCCAAGCAGAGGTTACCCTAAAAAGTCTCTTATGAGTTTTTCCCCTACAGAGCTTTGCCAATAAATATCCTTCAAAAGGAGCCTTTTTTGAACTTTTTCCCAACAGATGAACGTTCGAGATACTACTTCGTCGATCCAGAGAATCTCATTTATCTGTTTAAAATATTGCTTCGTTGATTCAAAGAATCTCATTTGTCGTCTGAGATACTACTTCATTAATATGAAGAATTTCATTTGTTCTTAGAGATATTGCTCCAGTATCCTCGAAGAGTCTTAGATACGATTGCGGAATCATTCACCTTGTTTGGAATATCTCGATTAGATCATATAAGATATTGCTTCGTTGATTCAGAGAATCTCATTTATCTATTTGAGATACTGCTTCATTAATCTGAAGAATCTCATTGGTTTTTAAGATACTGCTATAATATCCTCGGAGAATCTTATATACGATCGAGGTATCATTATCATGTCAGAATATCTCGATTATATCATGTAAGAAACTACTTCGTTGATCCTCAGGGAATCTCGTGTGTTCAACTCAAGACATTGTTCTGCTAATTTTCAGAAAATCTTAGAAACAATTGGGATTTAATTCCATTTTTGGGAAGTCTCGATTATATAATCTAATATACTATTCTGACGATTCTAAAAAAGTCTTGATTGCTTCATTTACCTTATGATAACATATCTCACTATATTTCTCGTAGCATTTTATTTCTGCATTTCATCCCTTCATATCAAAAGACAAAATTTGGGGTCTTTTTGTATTTAATTATCTTCCACCATTAATGTACGAAGACAATTGTCATTCATACCTTATAGTTTAAGGTAATTAAATAGGAGCATCTGTCATACCCCAAATTTGTTCGAGCATTTTAAAACTTTCATACGTTTGACTTTATTCTTAGTTTGCATCATCTATATAGCATAACATGTCTTTCATCATGAATAACATTTAAAATATTGGCTAGAATAAATTTTCGGACATACAAACATGCCAGTTGGATCATTTCTAAAATACATGTAAAATCAGCAGGTAAAAAGTTTTGAAATCGAGCTTGTAGACATCAGTATTATTAATCTATGGTTCACATAGTTTAATCTGGTGTGCTTGTTTTACTTTTTTTTATGACTTTTTCAGTTGCATTTTGATCAACCTAAGCCTCTTTATTGGTCAAAATTTATTTCAAAATCTTATCAAAACGTGTATGTTTCCAAGATGTTTATTTTGCGCTGGTCATTTTAGTGCATTCAATTTAATTTTTTGAGCATATTTGCTCCCGACTTTTATTCATTTTTAGTCATTTTATTTTTATTCTTTTATCAAAGTATTCAGAAAAATTAAATAGAATTTTCCATGTTCTTATTTCATTTTTATCATATTCATTTTAGAAATTGTGAATTTTATTTTATTTAATTGATTTAAATTATTTTAAATCAATTAAATTATATAGAATATAGATCAATTAAATTGTGAACTTTGATATTTTAAATTAGGTGTGTTTCTTCTATTTAATCTCGATCTTCGTTTCGAATTTAATCAAAAGGTTCACATGCATTATCCTTACTTTTCCTTATTGACCAATCATAAATTAGGATTTATTCTATTTGTTCCTTTAATAAAATCAGAAAATAATAAATATCTTTTCCCACATTGAGTGACACTTGTCCATCTCCTATTGTTTTTTTTAAAACCATGTCACTTTGCCCAATCGGGGCATGACACACGTGCATTTTGGGTTGGTAAAAAAACAAAATCAATTTAATTAAGAGGAAAGGGGCGGACATGATGACGAAGGAGGATGACCTCTCTCGTGAAAAATCTTCTCTCTTACAAAAATGAAGGAATTCTCCTCTTCTCATTTTGATGTTGGGAATCCTCCAAGTCTAAAAACGATAAACTTCGGTCCACTACAAAAATCTTCCTCAAGTCTCTTCCACCTCCAACATCACTAACCGTTAATCTCCTTCGTGCTACCCAAGACCTCCACCAATCTCTCAACCTTCACGCAAACATACCTCATATTCGATCTCCCTCTGCCATCCTCTCCATGAGACCATCGCCATCGAATCCATAACCTCCATAAAACCCCTTCAACATAAACTGATGCATTTCAACATATTCCCTTTTCCTATCATTATTGTCGGAAAACCGTAAGGTTCCCTCTCCGATCCGCCATCTCGCCATTAAAACCACCACCATTAACTTATTTCACCACTGCAACTGGCCACCCACTCCTTTGAATGATAACTAATTATTGCAGCCACACCAAATAAGGTAGATTTGGTTCTACATCATTTGTTTCATGTTGAATATAGAAGATGGTCATTGAAACTCACAGAATTTCATGCGAATTTGTGTTATGAGTTTTCCAAGTATGAAGTATTTAAGTCGAGGGCTAGTTTTTAAAGTGAAGTGAATAACCATCTTGGGACATCAGAAAGACATGTTTGGAATAACGTGTCGAACATAACATTGAGTACATCGAGGATTTGTTTTAATAAAGGTATTCTAAGTTCTGCTAGCGCGTATGAAAATCCATATTGAAAACACAACATCATTCCTGCAACAATGTCATAAACAATAACTCAACAATACACACCAACGACATCGATCTTACGTTGGGGTCATGTTGAGTTTATTCGTACATTGTTATGTTCAAGTTCAACAGAGTTCAACAACATTATAGGAGTCAGTAATATCTCAACTAATGTCACGATTTTGATTTTGTTTATTTGTTATGTTAACCACATCCAAATCCTGGTTATCATTTTTTTCGATTTGGGTTATGTTGTTTGTAGTTGATCTTGTTTGTTTATTGTGTTGATTATGTCCCAATTTTGGTTATTGTTTTTCAATTTGGATTTATGTTAGAACACTTTGAATTTGTTTTTTCATGAGAGGAAGATGAACCATGTTGATGATTAGATTATGTGTTCATGTGATTTTAGATTCATGAGTTGCATTGTTATTGTTGTACTTAAGACTCTTTATTAGTGAATTGGTGTGGAAGATTTAATTAAATGCATCTAATGGTTTGTTTATAATATATATGGGGTATTATATAATGTACATACTTTTGAAATTAGATTAGTTTAGTAAAAAATAATAAGTAATCAGCTTTCTAAGTGTGTTCAAAATTATTCCAAAGCTATTAATTTCTCAAATTCATGTTTTATATTTTGAGTTTTGTAATAATTCTACAACATTGTAAATAAATTTGTGTTGCCATTATTAATTCGATCACACTTTTAATCGGATTCGGTAAATTCATGCCGATATGCCATCAAAATTTCAATATATCAATAGAATATTTTCTCCGTGTTATGATCTTGCGTATGACATTACTCGTGTTGTCATTGCGTACAAACCGATTTTGGAGCACATTGTGATTTATTTACTTCAATCATTTTTAATTAAGTTAATTAGTTAATCAAGATTTATTTAAATTAGTTAGTATAATCATTAATTTTAATTATCTTGAATATTTGATTTAATCAAATAATTTTGATAATTCTTTTTTATTATATTAAATAAGCAATTTAATCAAATTTTAATCAATTAATTTTGACAATTAAATATTGATCGACTTATTTCACTACCATTTCAATCATTATCAAACTAAGCTCATTCAATTTCATCACAAATTCAAAATTATGTTAAACCATTAAAAATCAAATAATTCTCGATTCAATATCGAACCCCATTTTAATACCTTTGTAAGTCGATCGCTTTTAACATCGCCATCAACCTCACATAGCTTACTCTTTGGCTTTCTTACAATGAGACCTATTCAATTTTAATTAGTTAATTAGACGATTGATTTACCAAATATACCCTTAATTCATTCGCAAACACCAATTCAAACCTTGACCAACATCTAGTATCTTGACCAAATCAAATTAAAATACCCAATCATTACTAAACACCATTTGATTAAAAATGAAAAGGGAAATGGTATAGAGCCTTTGATTCCTCTTCTTAAATGTTTGGATATGAGTTGTTTTACTCAGTCATTCGAGCATTTGTTGTTTATCTAAAAACTATCAACCATACATAAACATATTTTCATAATAACTTAGATGAAAAAGAAAGTGGTCTAGAGCCTTATATTCCATTTCCTGAATACTTGGATAAGAGTTGTCTTACTCGACCATTCGAGTATTCATCATCCATTTAAAATACCTTAACTTTATATCAAACTCTTTTACAATTAAGGATGAAAAGGTAGACAATCTATAGCCTTAGATTCCTCTCCTCGACTATTTGGATACGAGTTGCCTTACTCGACTATCTGAGTAATTGTCATCCAACAAAACATTCAACAGATTAACCCAACTTGTCACCCCCGTGTGATCAAAACGCTTTCTTAAAAGAACATTGTCCAATCCTTTCTAACGCGCATAACAAACTAGTGCTTAAGCCTCCATCGATAGTAGAAAAGTCAATGTTTAGCCTTTAGAACATGATCTAAACATTTGCTCATTAAAAAACACAAACAAATCATAGTTCCCCGAACCACGAATGCTCTGATTTCCTTATTGCACTATAAGAATATGTAGGCACGAGATGGCGAGATCTTGGGGAGCAAACACAATGATAAAAAACCTCATTTTTCCCTTTTTAGGTTTTCTTTCATTTCTCTTTTCAATCTTTTTATCTATAAAGGAAAACAAATAATATTATCTAACATTCAAATTGTAAATTAGACTAAAAGGTTCTGGTTGAGTATAACAGACATGAGGGGTGTTAATACCTTCCCCTTGCGTAATCGACTCCCGAACCTGAATATGGTTGCAACGACCATCATTTTCCATTTTTAAAGGTTTTATCAGTATTTTCCTATTCCTTCATTGGAATAAATAAAGTTTGGTGGCGACTCTATTCGACACATTTTTCTGCGACCATCGGGAGGAATAGTATTTTACAAGATGCGACACTAGCACTATCGCTACTGCTACAAATTGTCAAGTCTATTTTCTACGTGAAAAAGCTATCAACTTTATGCATAATATTTCTTTAAGTATTTGTATTTCATTTGTGTAAAATCTGTTTGTGTATAAGCATCCTGTAACATACAAAAAATGTATTCAAGTTGTTTGTTTGTATTTCCTTAAGGAGACTAGGTTTTAGTCTGATCATTGAGAAGACAAAGCAAGTTGTTATTTATGCTTGTTATGTAATTTGTTTGATTATAATGGATTAAGTCTTTGGGTATAAGGAAAAAGCACCTTAACGGGTGGACTGGAGTAGCTTTAATTTAAAGCGAACCGGGATAAAAATACTTTTGTTTTTATCTCCTTGTTCTTAGTTTTGTGTGATGTACTTTTGTAAAAAGAATTTGTTTTTAAAATCCAATTCAACCCCCCCCCCCCCCCCCCCCCCCTTTCTTGTATTTTTCACACCTTCACATGTGTCCTCGCACATTACTATCATATGAGTTTACTTTGACTCATCTGATGAAGGTGAATGCACAATACCCTTTAGTTGACTTATGATCTGGTCCCTCCATTGCAGATACTTTGACTATGTATACTCATCTAACGCTCCTTGAAAGACCTACTAGAATTTTGTTGGATCCACCCAACGCCTCAGATTAGAGTCAACCTGCTGACTCTCCCCACAGACCCTTGACTGCATATGGGCCTCATAATATATTTGGGCCTTCTACTCTTGCTTTTCACACTCCACCCTTTTAGCCCAATTGCTAACCCAGTTGCACTTGCACCCCTCAGTCCTTTTTATCTAATTTAATTATATTATTTTATTAGTAGTTAGAAATATACTATAGCTAATGATTTTGATTAATCTAATTAGAATAATTAGTTTTAATTAGCATATTCTTATTTTACAATAAGTATTAATTGGGGTTATAAATTAGATAACTAACACCTTTAGGGTTTAATTAACATAATAATGGGATTGATAAAAATAATTAGATAATTACAATCAACATGAAATAAAGATAAAAAATATATAATTAGGGGTTTAAATTAGGGTTAGGGTTAATTTTATAATTAAGCATAATTAGATTAGTAATCAATTATAACAAGTAATATTTCCCCTTTAGTAAATGATAAAAGAAAATATATATATATATATATATATATATATATATATATATATATATATATATATATATATATATTATATATATATATATATATATATATATATATATATATATATATATATATATATATATATATATATATATATATATATATATATATATATATATATATATATATATATATATATATATAAAATTAATTAAGGAATTAGGGTTAACTTATGGGATAATTTTGGGATAATTATGAGATAAATTTCTAGGATTTTAGGGATAAAAAAACCAGGGTTAAGGGATATAATATTTGAGTTTATATGACGAACCTTTTAATATTTTTATTAAATAATCATATAATATAACTTTTTTATTTTCTTGAAACAATTAATCATTATATTTTTGTAATCAATCAAATGGGATAAAATCAACCTAACACACCTTAAATCATAAGTCCTCTACCCTTGTGCATTGAGACACTTTTCAAAATTAAACACTTATCTTTCCTCGATACGTGATAACTTTTAAGGGATAAAAACAACAAACCAACAAATATCTTCTACCAGAACTATGAGACTCTGATCCTTCAATGAACTTGAGGGTACGCAGGCATATAGTTGCAAGACTCTAGCGAGTATAATAATAAAAAACTTTTTAGGTCATCCCTTACTAACTCAATTTCAAAACATGATTTATTAATAAATAAATAATTAACCAATAATAGTAATAAAGCAGATATCCTTAAGCAAGCATAACTAACCCTATAACCTAGAGGAGAATCACATTGAGTACAATGAAAGTGACAGATGCCTAGTACCTTCCCCATACTTAACCAACTCCCAAACCTAGTCTTTCACCCTTTAATATTAGGTTTTATCATTATCTATTTGTTCCTTAGAAATAGATAAAGAACGATGGTGACTTGTAATTTTTCCAGCCGCGACACATACCATTACACTCCATTTACATCAATCATTGATTTTTGCATTTTTGTTTCTTTTGTGATATTTAGGTCATATAAGTTTAAGGTTTCCTAAGTATGGTTTAGGTGACTTATCTTTTCATGATTAGAGAAAGCTTTTGAATGGAATCAAATGTTGATTTGTAAAGTCATGAGTGAAAGCTACAAATAACTTTCATTCATGTTCCTAAGTCAAGATCTTTTCACCATGTTCAAATCTTTTCAGTTTTCTCTCATTTATTATTCAAATCATAGGACATTTCATCCATATTAAAGTCACCTTTAATTCATATTCAAACCACTTTTCATTCATATCTTAAGTCATACATTCATATTCTAAAACAAGACATACATTTTCATCAATACACATATAACATAAATTAGTTTCAAAGAAAATTCGTGACAAAATCGTTTTTTTTAGCAAGTGAAAACTAACATTTTTTGAATGAAATCAGTGAGGGACCATAAGGCTTCTAAAAACAATTCATTTCACTACAGGCAAAAGCTAAAATCTGTCACAATCCCAAATGGTCCCCACAAATCCCCTGAAAATTCCTTCGAACAGATTGAAAGATTTATCCACTCATTTACAACTAATCTTTAAACAAATCCTCACTCAGAGGATAGTTCTCATTCCTTACAACTATCCTATAAAAAACCTAATCATTAGGTGATCAGAAACACATAAAATCTAAGGAAACGTTGTAGAGTTTCCATACCCTATTCACTCAGAGCTCTGCCTAAAGTTTAACAGAGCTTCAAATTAAAGCTCTGCATAAACCTGGGCTTGGCTCCCTAGCACTACAACAACAAAGCAACTAAAAAAACCTACAAAGAAGCAAGGAACACATGACAAAACCCCTAAAATTCATACTCAGAGAGGCGTCTAAATCCAAAAAACCCTAAGCCTTAACAAAATCACCAGAGCTCACTCATTCTAAGTTGTTTAGAGCTTCATCTCATAAGCTACAAATTAAATTGAGCTAAAACCCTACACATCAACACAACAACCACACATAAGCATACCAACATAGAAAACAAAAGCAAAATAGAAAAGGATGAGTATAACGCTTGGATCAAAAGCAGAAAGAGAACTTACCTTTGGGAATTCACTTTGGTAACTTCGGAATTTGTAAGCCCTTCTTTTTCCTTTTGTGTTTCGTTTGGTTGATTATGTTTGCTTGATGTGTTTTGACATCCTTCCTTGATTGATTTTTTCGTATCTTGATGATTAGGGGTTCAATTTTGTGGAAAAAATAGGGTTTAGTTTCTATTAGTTTTGATTGAATGGTTTAAAGTTTTTTTGGAAGTTTCGAGTGTGGATTTGGCATCAGGGTACTCGGAAACCCAAGGGTGTTGTTTGGTTTGGGTTCCGACGGTCGTAGAATGAGAACGACCGTAGTGTTCATTTGTACCACCGTGGGCCTTCATATGCACCACTGATTTCAATCTTGTGCCGCCCATGATTATGGGTTTATTTTACTTGTGCATATAGAGAAATGAGAGAGAATCGAGGAGAAGAGAGAGAAACACGTTTGTGAAATGAACTCTCTCTCTCTCTCTCTCTCTCTCTCTCTCTCTCTCTCTCTTTCTGAGTTCACATGATATATATCATTCCATACTCTATCTAGGGCCAACACATGGCTGAGCTCTGATCCCTTGGATCAGTTGATTCAGCCATTCAACTATGGGATCTTGTATGCCTTTCCTACCGTGTGCCTCAATCATAGCCTTTATATTGCTTTGACTCACCCCTTAGTATGTGATCACACTGAATCACATCGCGTATTTGACTCGGATTTCACATGTTTATTAGGTCTTTATTATCATTTTGCTCGTGTTATGCTCTCTTTTATGTTGTTTTCAGGTATTTAGCTCTTTCAGGACTTTTTTAGAAGAAACGAAGCAAAAAGACCAAAAAATTAGGGTTTTCGGCAAATATTGTACTAGTGGCGTTCTGCATGGCGGCCGTTATAGGAGAAGCCATGACACATTAGCCCTCAACCAGGAGGAAACTGCCACGATCCCATGAACTTCCCTATTTACTCACATGGCGGACGCCATGGAGGGGTGGCGGGCGCCACCTTTGAATTCCACATTCCCACTAAAGAGAAGTTGAAGGGCATCATGATTTTTGCATGTTGTTGAGTTCCTCTATAAATAGGTCATTCTAGTTCATTTCCAAATGATCCAACTTAGTTTACAACACTAAGACTATAATATCATCTGTAAAAGCGGTAATTCGTCACATCGAGGGGTTATCGCACCTTAGTGAAATTGAGTTGGAGCACTTTGATTTTACTGTCGTCTTTATTTTCAAAGTCAAAGGTTTATTTACTTCCTTGTACCAGATTTAAAGCCTCTGTTTGGAGCAGGTTCTAATTTAATCGCCTTTTTATTTTACTTGCCATGCCTTACTTTATTTAATTCCTTGTCATGCTTTACTTTATTTAATTCCTTGCCATGCTTTACTTTATTTAATTTCCTGTCATTGTCTTTACTTTATTTAGTTTTCTCGCCATTATCTTTATTGCTCGTTTTAATTGTTTTACACGCTTTACTTGTTCTTCACGCCTTATATTCTAAACTTCTTTTCATCATGTTCAACATTGTTGTATTTGTTTGTATTACCATGTCTGGATAAATCATTCAAAGGTTACAATGTAAGGGTCGCGGTTAAAGAGATGTTTCACATATTGCATCTATAGAAATGCTTTAGGGGTTGTTTCGATTTTTAATTCGAGTTTTCTGAAACAAACTTGGTTAGTTTTAACTACTCAAGGAGTGAGAAAGCACCCTGACTTAGTTAACTATGAATTTTTATCACTTAAAGGAAAAATGATTTTTGAAACTATTTTCAGATGCGTTGATAGATTTAAAATCAGGAAACTCCTTGGGTAAACTTTCCGAATCAAAATCACTTTCCAACTAAGCTTACGAGTCTTATTTCTTAAAAATAGGTTTACTACTTTAGCGTTCTGCGCTCCTTTTATAAGTGACAATAAAATGCCTTAATTTAAGGGTAAACTCGGTTCTGAATATGCGAAAGCGACAATTGCTGTTAAATGGATTCTTTTCAAGAGTATAAAATATTGCCCCATAAGTAGTTCTATTTAGACAATCGAAACATCGTTTAGCTGACGTGAAATACATTCAAGCCTATCTTTATCTGCATTGTATTTATCATTTTCTTTATTTACTGTTATTTTGCGATATCAATATCTCATTTGTACCGCCTTAGATAAACATCGTAACATTAGTAATTGATAGATTGACGATTTGGTCTCTGTGGGATCGATATTCTTTTATATTACTCTGACACGATTCGTGCACTTGTGAATACAGCGATCAGTATGTCAATCCAACGTTTCAGATTGCATCAACCAATCATAGAGCCTTTGTTGAGTCAATGATTTGACTCTAGAGTGAGCCTCTTCCTTATGGCCTTTTGGTCCTTCCTAACTCCCTTTTGGGCCCTTGCACCCACGTGTTTTTGAATTTGGTCATTGTATTTTTTTTGTCTGAGTTCCTATATCTCACTTTTATGTTGGCGTTAGTCCCTGAAGTTAGATTTTCATTAAAAAAAATGACATGGAAAACGGCGTAGACGTGGTAGGTATTTTTTTTCCATTTTTTTATTAATCAGTATTTCCACGTCAATTTTTGTGTGTGTGGGTCTTAAATCTTAAAAGATGAAAAAAAATACAATTTTGGTCCTATAAGGTGTTAAACCTATAACCTTTGCATCAAAAAAGCCTTCTCCATCCATTAATCCAACTATCCCACTTGTTTGTAACATTGCAACACAAATATATATTACATAAACATTTCAGTATTACCAAAATAACTTATTAAATATTTTAATTATTTTATATTTCAATTATTAATATTTAGTGACTATTTAATATTTCAATCATTAATATTTAATATACTATGTTATTGTTAATTGATAGTTAAAATAGTAATAGTTGAAATAAACTAATTTATTTAATTTATTAAATAATTAATGTATTCAATATTCAACTATTTAATATGGATTTCTCACAATGTTATTAAATATTAATTAAATATTTAATAAACTAATTAATAGTTGAAATAATTGAAATATTTTATAAACTAATTATTTAATAAACTAAATAATTGAAATATTAATAGTTAAAATATTAAATAATTGAAATATTTTATAAACTTATTATTTAATAAACTAAATAATTTAAATATTAATATTTGAAATATTAATAATTTAAATATTTTATAAAATAATTATTTAATAAAATAAATAATTTAAATATTAATAGTTGAAATATTAAATAGTTTAAATATTTTATAAACTAATTATTTAACAAACTGAATAATTTGTATTAATAGTTGAAATATTAAATAATTGAAATGTTTTTTAAACTTATTATTTGATAAACTAAATAATTTAAATATGAATAGTTGAAATATTAAATAATTAAAATATTTTATAAACTTATCATTTGATAAACTAAATAATTTAAATATTAATAGTTAAAATATTAAATAATTGAGTTGAAAATATTTAAGCAACTAATTTCAAATAAATTAGTCGAAATATTAAATAATGGGAATATTAAATAATTTAAATATTAATAATTTAAATATTAATAGTTTAATTAATAAAATTAGTAACATATTTCAGTAATATATTTCACTAATATATTCCAGTGTTAAACATGTTAATGAATTAAATAATAAATATTTCATTAATGTAATATATAAATGTGTTGCAATGAATTATTCAAATGAGTTGATTAGTCTACTGGTTAAGTACTATACTAATAAAAAAGGTTGATGTGGAAATACTCGGTATTAAAAAATGGAAAAAGAAAAAAATGTAGTCATGTTAACAGCGTTAGCCAACTCAATATTTTTATAATCGAATATTGACGTTAGACACTAAAATCAAAAGAAATTCAATATATAATGACTTGTAAAAAAAAAGATACAAAGACCAAAATAAAAAAATACGCTAACTTACAGGGACCAAAAAACTATTTAAACATATTTTATTTAATATTATATTGTATTTTTTTATTTTTTCCTTTTGTGGATATTTGATTATAAGTATTAATGTCTATTTAAATTGGCGTATAGATATTATATGTATATGTATATAGGGACCAAAAAACTCAATATTTTTTTCCTTTTTTTCCTTTTGTATTTAATATTATATAGATAATATATGTATATCTATATAGATAATATATATACATATATATATATATATATATTATATATATATATATATATATATATATATATATATATATATATATATATATATATATAATATATATATATATATATATATATATATATATATATATATATATATATAGATATATATATACATTATATATAGATATATATATAGAGATATATATATTTATATATATATAGATATATATATATATAATATATATATATATATATATATATATATAGATATATATATATATATATATAATATATATATATATATATATTGTATATAATATAATATATATATATAATATATATATATATATATATATATATATATATATATATATATATATATATATATATATATATATATTCGTAAAAACAAAAATCAATCTCATTATTATTTGTAAATTATAATCTTTCCACTTTAAAAAAACTAAATAACTTCATCATAATTTCAAAATAAATTATAACTTAATTCACTCCACAAACACAAATCAAATGTTTGATCAAACGTGAAGTCGTCTTCCCAATCATATTAAAAAAACACTTAATTTTTATTAAATATTTTTTAATGAAGATGAAAAAGGAACTTGGTGGTTACCACGAGCTCTAGAAGCTAGGATTCGAGATGATTATCTCGCCCATCCAAGCTCTCATTGTCTATTAAATTTTTTATTGCAACTTTCGTGTAAACCTTTCTCAATCAAAATCTCAAAACATCTAACAACATTAAATCATTTTGTAAATAAGACGGGAAAAGAGCGTGGTGGTTACCACAAGCTCCTGAGGCTAGGATTCAAAATGATTATCTCGTCCATCTAAGTTCTTGTCATCATTCAAAATACTTCAAACAAATCAAACTCTTTCTCGACTGTCGTGCAAACTTTCAAACCTTTTCATAAACGTAAGATATTGTGTCTTGAGACGATGTTAAGCATTGCTCCGTCCGCAATCACTTAAGTTGAGATAAGTGTCGTTTTTCCCGTGAATGTTGATATGTGGAAATCCATTCAATATGATGTAAACGTCCGCTCCTCACCTGTTTATGGTACAAAAAAAATAATGTTTTCTGATGAATGTGACTAAATACCTTTCGCTAAAATCAACCAACAAACAAACATTTTCTACCCATGATTACGTTAGCCTTGAATTCTCTACTGCACCCGGAGATACGTAAGAACAAGATTCAAAGTCTCATCAAGCACCCTAATAAAATAAACTTTTTTTATCTTATTCTTTTTCCTTTTTATAATTCGAGAGTCTAACATTTCTAAGCTAACACTAACACGCATAACTAAATAAATAGTTCCCATTAAGTACAACGAACATGATGGGTGCTAACATCTTCCCCTTGCATAATCGACTCCCGAATCCTGACTTGGTTGCGATTATCGTATCTTATCCTTTCATTCAGAGGTTTTATCAATATTTTCTCTTTCACTCTTTGGGAATAAATAAAGTTCAATGGCGACTTTATTAAGTCCCTCCCGCGAGCGTACGATTGCGTCTCACTAAGTCGCATTCTCATTTTTCGAGGTACGACACAAGTCTACGATGCCCATGCTCATCTTCAACCTCTTGAACACATTATTTGTGACTCACTTAGTCAACAAATCAACAACTTGGTTCTCACTTATGCAATATTCCAATCGTAGCCTTCCTTCACTAACAAGTTCCCTCAAATAGTGAAACCTCACCTCTATGTGTTTGCTCCTTCCATGTGAAATTGGGTTATTAGCAAGATTAATTGCGGAACATTGTCAACTAAAAGTGTTACAACCTCAACCTCACTACTTCCCGGCTCCTTTAATAGATTCATAAGTCATACGGTTGACACACACATAACGAAGCGACGATGTACTCGGCCTCACAAGATGAGAGTGCAACTACCAGTTCCTTCTTCGAAAACCATGAGATTGATGTCGCACCGAACATAAATATGTATCCAGTTGTAGAATTTCGATCATCTTTATCTTCGCACCAATTAAAATTGATAAAACCGAGCAAATTTAATTTGTTGTCCGTATCCGCTGCGGGAAAGAGAATTCTGCAGCCAACATAATCTTTGACATAGTGTAGGATTCTCTTGACTGTTGCCAAGTGAGACACCTTCAATCTCTCCATGAATTTACTCACAATATTGACACTAAAAGTCAATTTCGATAACGTATTGCACAAGTAATGCAAGGATCCAATCAACCTCATATACTGAGTTGGATCAACATCTTGTTCATCTGCATTCTTAGACAGTTGCATCCTTGGTTCAGTTGGAGAAATGATATCATTTCAGTGCTCCATTTCACACTTTTTCAATATCTCAAGAGCATATCTCCTTTGGTGAGTGAGTCATCCCATTTTGGACTTGTGGAACTCAACGCCAAGAAAATAAGTCATGAGACCAAGGTCTGTCATATCAAATTCTTCCATAAGTTCACTCTTGAACTTTGAAATGCACTCATTGTTGCCGCCCGTGATTAATAAATCATCCACATATAGACAAAGGATGATTACTCCTTTATTTACATCCGTCTTCACATATAATCCATGGTTCTATACACATTTCTTGAAGCTACTATCCTTTAGGAAACCATCAATTAATTTATTCTAAGCTCTTGGAGCTTGCTTCAAAACATATAGAATTTTCCTTAACTTGTAGAATTTCAGTTCTTGGTCTTTCATAACAAAACCAGGGGGTGTCCTACATATACCTCCTCTTCAAGTGGTTCATTAAAAAATGCGAATTTGACATCCATTTAAAAGATAGGCCAATTGTGGTTATTTGCAATACCAATAACAAGCCTAATGGTTTCGATCCTAGAAACCAATGCAAATATCTCCTCAAAGTTTATGCCTTCTCTTTTCAAAAACCCCTTAACCACCAATCAAGCCTTATGCTTAATTATCTCACCCTTGGGATTTTCCTTCACTTTGAACACCCACTTCACACCAATTGGCTTCTTTCCTTTTGGTAGATCAACTAACTCCCAGGTGTTATCTTTCTCAATGGATTCCAGCTCCTCTTTCATAGCCCAAATCCACTTTGGATCACTTAATGTCTCTTCCGTATCAACGAGTTCATAATTGCCATAAGTGCAAAATGGACGAAATCACCATCATCATTTACGTCATTGTCACAAAATAACTAACAATCTTGGAGTCTCTAAGGAAAACTCATTTTCCCTGTTGACCTTCTAACATTTCCTTTATTCTGGGCTTCAACGACATGTTGTTATGTACTTCTTCCTTCCTCAGAATCTAGAATTTCGAACTTGTAACCGATTACAACATTCTGGTAACCAGTTACAGCCTACGTGTAACCGGTTACAATCTGCTGGTAACCGGTTACACCATGTTGTAACTACTTTATTTCATCGATTACTATGTCTCGACTAATCACGATCCTCTTGTTTATAGCATTAAACAGTTTGTAACCACCGGTAGGGTGACATCCAACAAGTATAATCACTTATCCCTTGTCATCCAACTTATTTCTAAGTTGACTCAAAACATGTCGGTATACAATGCAACCAAAAACTCTCAAATGGTTCAGATTTGGCTTGAACCCTGACCATGTTTCCTCCGATGTTACATTTTTCAACATCTTAGTAGGGCGCCTATTCAACAAATAGGCAACTATGGATACTGCTTCTCCCCATAGCTCATTCAACAAGTTCTTCCCCTTTAACATGTTTCTTACCATGTTCATGGTCGATTGATTCTTCCTTTCGGCCACACCATTTCGTTGCGGTGTATAGGGTGGTATTACCTCATGTATAATCCCTTCTTGATCACAAAACCTCCCAAAGTCATTTGAGACATATTCGCCTCTACCATCCGTTTTTAGCACTTTTAGCTTGTGACCATTTTGCCTCTCAAGCATGGACTTAAACTTCTTAAGCAATTCGAATACCTCATCTTTTCTCTTGATTAGGTATGTCTATAGTTTTCTACTATGATCATCAATAAATGTGACAAAATATCTATTGCCACCAATGAAATCTACTTGCATCGACCCACACACATTTGAATACACCACCTCAAGGTGATTCTTGGTTCTTCGGTCTGCATCATTGCTGAATTTCTCTTTATGTTGCTTAGCTTGCACACATTCTTCACAAATTTCAGTTGGTATGTTGGTCGACGGCAGCCCCATTACCATTATGTTCCTTTGCAAATCTTTGAGATCTATACAATTGAGATGCCCAAGATGATACGAGAGAATTTGTGGCCTTACGAAAAAATTTGTTGCCTCACGAAAGAATTTTTAACCTCGTGTTACATTACGCGACAGGTCTGTGACAAGGTCAGGGACCAGGTACAGACCAAGTCATTTCGTAACCTCGCATTATAATTCGTGTATACCATTTCATTTCACATCTTTTCAATTATTTTGCACGACTTTTCTTTAAACTTATTTTCATAATTCAATTAAATATGTTTCAATAATAAATTAAAAGAAAAAGGCTACCTGGGTGTATTGTTTAGTCATAGTCCTAAGTATTAGACCCAAGTCGTAATAACTTGCAAGTACAAATACTTATCTTCCTCTAAAATTTGAATGCGTATTCTTTTCGTAATAATGGAAGAAAATGATTATGTGGGTGTAATGTCCAATCATAGTCCCGAGTGTTAGACCTAAGTCGTAATAGCTTTGCAAGTCCAAATGCTTGTCTTTCTCCAAAAATTAGAATGCGTATTTATTTTTCGCAATAAATTGAAAGAAAAAGACTACATGGGTGTAATGTCCAGTAATAGTCCTGAACACTAAGTCCAAATCGTAATAGCTTGTAAGCCTGAGTGTTTGTCTTTCGCTTAAAACACTCTTAAATATTCCATACTCTTTCATAACAAATTGGATTAAAAAGAATACTTGGATGTAATGTTCAATCATAGTCTTCAGTATTAGACTCAAGTCGTAATAGCTTGCAAGTCATAAATACTTGTCTCCCAAACTTAAAACATACTCAACACATCAAACATATTTTCTCGCCCCCACGCGATTGAAAATCCTTTTGACAAATAAAAGATATTTCGTCTCGAGATGATGCAAAAAACGCTTCGTCCACTATAAGTGTGAGTGAGTTAAGTGACTTTGTTCCCACGAATGTTGATATTTAGAAATCCATTTGGTGTGATGCAAACATCCACTCCTCTAAACTATTTTGGGTAAGAAATGCTTTTTGTCGATTGTGAGAAAATAGCCTTTGCTAAAACCGACCAATAAACAAACATTTTCTATCCAGAACTACGTAGCCTTGAGTTCTCCCTCGCATCTGGAGATACGTAGGAGCGAGATTCAATATCTCATTAAGAACTATAACCAAAAACCAAAAAATATATTTTGTCTTGTGAAGAACTATGTAGCTTTGAATTTCTCATTGTACCTGAGAATACGTTGGAGCAAAACCCATAATCTCGTCAAGCACCCTAATAAAAACCTTTTTGCGACCGTTTTTTTCATTTTTAATCTCTTATCACTCGAAGAAAACAAATAACATATGCTAAACTTCTGATCGCATATCTAACTATAAGGTTCTCGTTGAGTATAACGGATGTAAGGGTGTGCTAATACCTTCCCCTTGTATAATCGACTTTACCCGAATTTGGTGGCGACTCTGTTATCTCGAGCGTGCAAGCGCTCTGGTCATTTTTCGCAATGCGACACCTCCTAAAAACACTGTTGAATATTATGGATGTTGTCCTTAAAAGTCTGGTTTTAATGATGCAACTCGCCCATGGTGGCACATATATCCGCCATGTCATTAAAATCAACCATACCTCTAGTATCCTCTTGTGTGGGAGATTGTGCCCTCCTAACAACCGTGATTAGGGAGGTTTAAGACTATGAGTGGTGACTTTTGTTAATGTTGAGGTGGTAGCATATGTTAGTTTTACCGTGACCCCTCTGTGGGGGCCACTATACTTGCTAAAAAGTACATATGCGTATCAACCTTTAATTAGTAAGGATTTCTATAGACTTTAATATTTTTGTGGGGTTAGAGCAACCTCACAAGGGTGATAAGTTATATTTTTTGGGATATTTCATATGAATATCACATTGTCGTCTTCCACCCTAAGGGAAATGCATTTATAAAGGCTTATAGGTTTGTGTTTTGGGGACTTATAAGAAGTAATAATCGTCCCACCTTAACCATAAAACTCGTGGACTACCTATTTCCCCGAGAATTGTGGTTGTGGCTTCTTCCACATGTGGTTATGGACTGCACACACATCACCATCCCACGTTCCTACTAGGGCGACCCATTTAGTTAGTGGAAATCATGCTTAGGAGACATACCCTTAGGAGGGCACCTAATAGGGATGGGCCATGTGTCACACCATGTAAGACTTTCATAAATATATCAGGATAATATTTTAACTATGTCTTGTAAAAAGTATAGAACCGTTAAATTGACTTATAGTTTGACATGATTTTTTTATTGAAGAGTAATGGTATAGCCATTGTCACTTAATTAAATTGTGTTTAATAGATTATGTTTTAGTCCTCCAACAAATAAAATATATTTAATTGATGGAAGAGTATCATTAGTTATTGTTCAACAACCAATAATCTCACCTTTTTTATTACATTTAAAACCAACATACATGTCATTAGTTATGGATAAATACATTTGTATCGTTGATGTGACTCTCTAAACCCCAAGATTCTGACATTTTAAATTTAAAATACTCTTTCAAAGACATTTTGCTACAAAAAAGGAAAATTATAAACTATAAAATAATTATTAAAATAATTGTCACAAAGGATCAAAGTGCCACGTTTAAACTTAAAAAATTAGAAATACATATCACAAAATTAAATTACTTTTACAACAATAAAATAAGACAATATTTGTTTCCATCAAAATAAATCATAGCAATTATAGTTGAAATAAAATAATATAATAGATGACTCGATAACTTGTTCTCAAATATCACTATCACAACAGAGTTTCTCACGAACTTGATCTTCAAGACTCGTCAACTTGTATTTGCTACGGTTTTGAAAATTTGGATTCAAACCAAACAAATACAAACTGGTGGATTTCAAAAAGATGTTACAATATAAATAACCCATAAAAACACATAAATTATAAAATAAACATTGTATCGTATAACATAATTTTTAGGAAAAATCATCAGTATCAAACATCAACATTAACAGAGATAATAAAGAGAGAACATTAATATAATTAATGCGGTAAAGTTATTCAATCTACAATTTAACTAATATTATATGGTGCCATTCAACTCAACTTTATGAGTATCATTCTAATCGAAAGTACTTTACTATGAGGTCGAGATATTATACCACCATGCAAGTGGACGAACAAATTTATGCCTTCATATATCTTTTTCAACTTAACCTAAGACACATATGAAAAAAAATTAAGGTACACATATTTTGCATGTTAGGTTCCAACGTTGGAAAGCTACCCCAAGCCCCATAAATTTTTGACATGCATACCCCTAAAATATATCAACCCCTTTATCGTTGGATCATATCCCTTCATGATCATGATCAATTTACTTATCCTTTTCCAAATCGGACATGCTTGTCAAATCCTACCTATGTGATGATATTAATCTACACATCAAAATCTCTAACTTCTAGTCATTTGTCTACTTGTCCTGGGTTACTCCTTAAGTGCATCAACTTTAGGATATAACCACAATTATTTTAGCTTATAAATGGCAACATCAAATAATTTTGCATCTTAATTTCACAATATCATAATCATTATTTATATATCATCATTATGTACTTTATACCTTTGAACTTCACTTAATAAATATATGTCATAATTGGGTATATTAATCTATTAAGTAAAATAGTCATGACATCATAGTCATGAGCACGATGTTTTCACAAATAATTATGTTTATCAACAATATTTCATCAAGTAAAGTACACATAATATTTGAATCTTAAGCACAACATCTTCACAAATAATTCCATCAATAAAAAAACAATTAATCAAGTCAAGTAGTCACAACATCTCGATCATAAACACAACATAATCACAAATAATTATATTGACCAACAATTATTCATCGAATCAAGTAGTTGTAGCATCTCATTCACCATAATAATATATATTTCCATGAATGTTGATTACCACATATTTAACATATTATAAAGTAATCAATGCCTTAATAATGTTATTAATTCATCTTTTAACCACACACTTCCATATTTTCACATTAGTTCGATTGTTATTCAAATGACTATATTGTGTGTAGTAAGCCCGGGATAAATTATGGGAAATATATTTTTCCCATTCTATTCACTTATTTCATACTCACAAACTCATGGTCTCTCTTACACCATACCTTATTTTGATGTTTTCCCTTGCTAATCCAAAATCACAAGAAAAAAGCTTTTGTTTGGTTGATTCATCGTCCTCCGATTGATCCAACTCAATAACTCTTTGTTCAATATAAAAAACAAAAGATGAGGATACACTCTAAAAGTTAAATTTGGAAATTGGGTCAAAACAACTTATCCCAAATTAAATCAATATTTTACTTCATTCTTTAACTCTTCTTCAAAGAATTCTAACCCGTGTGATATACACAAATCCATAATTGTTGAGTTTGTCAACAATGTAAATGGAACAAGATAAGCAAAATTTATCTAACAAATAAGTTTAGAAGTCCTTCTGCATATCCCATATACAATTAAGATAAAACACATGTCCTTTCACTTTAGTTGATGAATGAGAAATTATAAATATATTCCAAAATTAAGACTTGCATCTATCAAATGATATAAAATCAAGCGAGTCCAACAATCCATTCACATAGATTTTGGAAATGCATCTCTAACTTATTTGGACTAAACATTAATGTAATTGATATACAGAAGGTTCAAATATTATTTTATTCTTCTCGTATTTGTTATAGACAATCTTATCAAGATCTTGGAACTCAAATTTACTACTTCATTAGGATATTAGTATAGAAAACAATATTTAGATAACCAGGGCAACACTTATCCATTATTAAAACATGTATTCCTTATGTTGTTAATGCAATCCTTAAAATTAGTATTTCTATTACTAAATTAAACTTAATAATAATTATCTGACTTTATTCTAAGCCTTAATGTAAGTCTAAGTATACTAAATAAAACACAATATTCCATTTTAGATGTAGGTTGACTTAAATTATAATCAGAGTCCTACTTCTTTAAAGACTTTTCATGTTCGTATAAATATGAGATGAATAGCTGGTATCACATATCCATGATGTAGAAGTAGACATTTTTATTTTATTGTCTAAATGTATGAAGAAGAAGTCTTACTTATTTATCATACTTTGACTATTTCGATAACCATTAGCAATTTTCTTCTTTTGACACATGAAACGACTCCCTTCCTTTTAAACCATGTTTATTTGCTTAAATTCAAAGGAACATTGTATGAATTTTATTATTCTTATTAACCATATATTTGACAACACAGAGTACTTCTCTTTATTTTCAACAAGCTATGATAAATACTGGTAAAATTCATTCATAATGAATTCAATAGATCTATCTAGAATAATATCAGATGGAACCAATGACTAATTCCTTGGTCTAACAAGACATTCAAACTTTTCAAATCTTAAAACTATCTGAGATCCAATTTGGATTCTCAACTTGTATAGAAAAGATATCGGAGAGTTTTATATTTCTCATATCTTATAGTTCTTAATAAAATAAAATCTTTGAGGTTAATGATCGTATCATTTTCCCATCACGACTACAATTATGAGACACATTATATCTAGATGTTGAACCTAATCCTTCTCATAAGCATCATTCTTAAAATCTTGCCATATTAGGTTGTTATGAATTCGTTGGTTGTGAACATACAATTTTTCTCGTATTTGAGAATAATTCTCAATTTTTGTATCAACTCAAAAACTCCTTTATGAATCTTATTTCCTTCATATGGATGTTTCACAATAAAATATAAAATAAAAATGAAAAAAAAATCCATCTACAAAATGTTCAAAATAAATGTATGAAAATGAAATTTTTACTAAGGACTTTTATTAAGGTGCTCCCACTATTTTTACTCAAACAAAAAAGCCTTCAATATTTTATTCGAAAAATCCGATTGAAAGATTTCTAGTGGATCGAGATCCTTATTTCACTTTATTTTAAGTTCGTAGCATACTAATTACACTAAACTCAGTTATTTATGTAAGACCTTCTTCCAATCGTATCTAATACAACTCTCAACATTTATCAGTTGGCTGAATAACTATTTTTTCTAACTCATAGTATGGTTTTTTCAACACTCTTGTTTCTAAACAAATATTATTCCTATTATAGTCATTTTAGTTAAGTTAAACTCAATGTTTGCCAATAAGATATTACATTTATCATATCACACTCTTACTAATATATAACATGTACCCCGCAGTATACAAAACATATATCATTCGAACATAGTGTTGATGAGATCTAAATTTTGAAAATCAATTAACTTAATATTTAATTAAATGGATTTTTATTAAGTTTGATCTCATAGATTTATGTATCTCATACACTTGCATATAAACATACATTACATGCATCACATGCATAAAATAATATAAAATTTGGTAATATGATTGTGATCACCTAAAATACAATAATTAAATAAACTATTTTATTACAACTCTTTAACTCACAAACAATCATCTCAAACTTCTTCATCGGTGTCATTGTTTAACATTGTCCTCACTATAATCGAGCAATTCTAACGTTGAAATAAATCAAATAATTAAATAGCACGTCGGACATATTGTATTTACATAAAATAAATCGCGACACACATGTCATATTTAAAATAAATAATACAAAATTCTAACATCACAATTGTATGCGAACCTGTTTAATAATAAAATATTATTATTATTATTATTATTATTATTATTATTATTATTATTATTATTATTATTATTATTATTATTATTATAAACAGAAGCGAAATATAATAGTAAACCATTTTGTTTTTATTACTATATAAACTGAAACCAATCCAACAAAAAAAATTATACGAGCCATTTACAACAACTAGCAATGGAATAGCATAATTAGCGATAACGACAATGCAGATGCAGAAAATACCATTAACACTCCTATAACCATGTAAGTAGATGGCCATTCTTTAAATAGGAAGGTTGGCCAATCAATCGATTTTGGTCGATGTCGGACCCAAAATTTAGATCCAACTTAAATTGTGATTCCGATCTAAAAGTTCAATTTTGACCATTAAATTTTAATCTTTAGCGAATTTGATTAATCAGGTTTGATGGATAAATCATATGAGTTTAATCGATTTAATGTTTATTGAGTGAAAGCCATAAAAATGACTCAGTTTTTATAAAATTCACAAACATTGTTTTTTAATTTTAATAAGAAAAATTGTCAAAAAATTTAAAATTGACCAAAAGAAGAACTGTTTTTTTATTATTGAAAAAAATATTATTATTACATGATAATATTTCCAATATCATTTGATATTAATTTGGTCATTAACATGCTTTAAATCTCAAAGTCAATAATATTCAAAATAAATAAACGGGATAATATTTAGTAGTAATGAAAATAATAAACAGGGGCAAGACTATAGCAATAAAAATACATAAAATAAATATTAGGTGAGTTTGGTTTCTGACAGGCCTAAAATAACCAAATCAAGCCACTGGATTAACCATACACCCGATCTATTTACAAAAAATAAATAAATAATAGACCAGTCAATTTCAATTAGATGGTTCAAATTTGTCCATACCTAATAAATAGTTTATGACAACAATTACTTATCAATATACTCTTGCAGCATAAATTAAGTGTTCTTTATGTTACATCCTAGGAGCATAGTTATAACAATTATATTTACGTGAGACCTAGATTGCCTCATAAAAAAACATGGCTAATTTACCCATTTGACATATATCCAATCGTGTTATGACACATGTATTTCAATAATAAGGTATTAAAGGTATTAATAATACTCATATTTAATATTATTTTATTAATTCAAAAGTAAATGTGATAATAGATTACGATTTTTTTTTTCAAAAAAAAATTGAAATAACCAATTTTTCAAAAAAAAAATCAAAATAACCAAGTTTGGTAGAGGATGCGCCAAATGAATTGGCGCACCCCCATACCAATAAGAGGAGGCGTCAATAGCATTGTCGCACATGCATTGGGCCTCTTAAGGAGGCGTCAATGCTTGTGGCGCTTGCATTGGCCCTCATGAGGAGACGCCAATGCCTTTGGCGCCTGAGTGTATTTTTAAAGGTGGGTGTATGCGTCAATTCATCTGGCCCATACACCCCCTCATATTTTTTTATATAATTTTTTTAGTTATTTAATTTTTTTTTAAATATTTTATTATTTAATACATAAAAAATAATAATGAAAAATAAATAAATTCATTAAATATGTAATAATTGGTTACATTGGACAAACAAAAAACTAATGACCCGTCCGATTATAACGTCCCCCGGTTCCACATCCCGGTACGTTAGTTTGTCTCCGAGGTCTCCCACGATTTTCTTGAGGTGTTTGTGATCTTTGGGTGCTGACCTGATCGAGCGATGGTCGGTTGGAAGGGCCAGCGGAAGTTCCGGCGGTATTTGACAGATGTGTCATCATTTGCTCCCAATATTCGGAGGGGCTCTGGCCAACGACGCTTCCGTAATGGAGTTCGGTGTCCATGTCATCGTAGTTAGGGCGTTGGGGTTGGGTGAATTGGGGACGGTATAGTTGCCCAAATTGGGCCATTGAGTCGTTTTGAAAACGAAGCAATGGTTCCTGGGGCGTATTATAGTTAAATAGTGGTTGGGAGTTCATTGGTGGGGGCTACGATGAAGTGACCCATATGAATCATCTGAGCTATATACGGTTGTGGTTGTAGGGTTTGATTCTTGGTTTTGTGTTTGGGTGGGTGATATGAATGGACTGCGATGTTGGATGGTTGGTTGTTGGGTGGTTGGCATGAACGGGTTGCGATGTTTGGTGTGTGGTTGTTGGATGTATGTGGTCGGTTGATGTTGTGTGGTTGGTTGTTGGGTTTGGATGGGTTCACATTGGTGTTGGGTGGTGAATTGATGTAGGGCATACGATGACGAAGCAAGTTGGCGCGGATCCATCAAATATCGCGGCTTGGATACAAATTGTTGAGTTGTTACAGACCTAAACCATGCCATATATTGTTAAGTCGGTCTTGCACCTTGGATGACTGGTTCGTTCAAGATGTGTTGTCGCTGATTCCTCCATTGACGACACATGTCTTTTGCAAAGTCTCTCTAGTCAGAATAATCCCACTGTGCATCGACCCTTTTTTATGTCAATTCCCCAAACACGTGGGAGATTCTGGAATCTGTTGTAGCATTCCGAACTGCAGTTTGACCCGGTCACTCTGGTGCATTTCCATTGTAGTGAATCGGATAATCGGTGTCTTTGTTGTCCAAACTGCAGCATCGTCATGGTTCACTTCATGATTCAGACCCAGATATGGCTTCCAAGCAAACTGTAAAACAATACCAAATCGTTAGATGGAAAATAATTTGAGAAGTATTTTTAAATTAAAATATAGTTTGGTATGAGTATTACATCGTCATGTCCAATGTGGTCCAATAGATTCCGATAGACTACAATAGCGTGTTTCAGACACCTATTGTAGTTCATTCCCCTTACTGGCCACCTAAGATAATAAAAAGAAGTGAAAAATATTATTTACTATTAATTCAAATAATAAATATAATTAACTAAATGGTGAATGGTAAAGTGTTAGACTTACTTGGTTACAAGCGGGAACACGAATGGATGCTCATTTATCGGGGTGAGCGACGGTATTCTAGACCACCCCCAAGCTTAAAGAAACTAAGCACATGAAAAAAAAGTACATGTATTCTTTTTTGCAGTTCTACACATTGCACTATATAGATCGGCCAACGCAGTTGAACCCCAACTATAAGTGTTTACCTTATTAATGTTACGTAATAGAGGTAAATACATTATATTCACAGAATTACCTGTACTTTCTGGAAACAAAAAGTTACCAAATAAAATCATAATATAACACCGAGCTTTTATTATTTTCTCATACTTGATTGAATCGTCGGACAATACTATATTGGCATAATATTGTTTTAGGTATTTTAAATTTATACCTTGCCCCTTTGCTTGACCGGACGTGTCTCCCTCAGTTTCGTCGTCTAACAAAGGGGCACCCAATAATTCATTGCATATATTGTTGTCTTGGTTAACTCGCCCATTCACTGTCTTTCCGTCTATACGGAGACCCAACAACATGTACACGTCCTCAAGTGTGACGGTACGTTCACCAATCGGAAGGTGAAATGTGTGGGTCTCGGGTCTCCACCTCTCCAACAAAGTCAGAATGAACTTATAGTCCACCGAGTACGAAACAATGTTTAGTAGATTTCCAAATCCACATCCTCTAATATATGGTTCTATTAAAGGATCGTGGGGTACATATTCATGTACACGGCATCTAAACCGCTTCGGATCCTAATAACAAAAAAGTAAGAAAATACAATTAGAAGAAGAAATACATACTCAACAAATACACATCTATAAGAAGTAATCCAAAAATAGAAACTAAAAAGAGAGAGATTACAAAGGTATAACACAAAGAAGATATGTATTAGAAGTAATCCAAAAATAGAAACTAAAAAGAGAGAGATTACAAGGGGTATAACACAAAGAAGATATGTATTAGAAGTAATCCAAAAATAGAAACTAAAAAGAGAGAGATTACAAAGGTATAACATAAAGAAGATATGTATTAGAAGTAATCCAAAAATAGAAACTAAAAAGAGAGAGATTACAAAGGTATAACACAAAGAAGATATGTATTAGAAGTAATCAAAAAATAGAAACTAAAAAGAGAGAGATGGAGGGGAGACTGCTGAGGGATGAAGTTTTTTCCTAAGAAATCTCTGATTGCACGTTGCACCTCAGCCTAACTTGTGTTTGATCTCTGATAGACACCCCTCGATCATCAGTGCATATAATAACATTGACAATGGCTGGCAAAATCCTCCTTCGATCTATGTGTTTTGTATTAGACATATTGCTCAGAATTTCATGTGGGAAATCAAAGATAAGATGTTGCATAAGAAGGTTGTCAATGCAGGTTACGCATTATCAGAACCTTCTTTCAAACACTACCGTGAGGAAATAAGATTGTCGAACGAAGATGCGGTTCGGTGGATCGATAGTATTCCGTTGGAGAAGTGGACTAGGGCATACGACAACGGTCAGCGTTGGGGCCACATGACAACAAATCTTGTGGAATCAAAGAACTCTGTCTTCAAAGGCATACGTAACCTACCAATAACCGCTTTGGTGCAAACTACATATTTCAGGCTAGGGAGTTGTTTGGAACCATACGCTCAAAATGGAGTTCAGTGTTGCAATTCGGGCAGCTGTTCAGTGATGCTTCAATGAAATTCATCAAACATGAAGCTGCCAAAGCAAACACACACGTGGTTACGGTATTTGACCATACTAAAGGTTGGTTTAGTGTTGCCGAGTCCATGGATCACAATGAGGGCATGCCGATGGGACAGTACAGAGTCGAACTAGATAGAGGTTGGTGCGATTGCGGAAGGTTCCAAGCCTTTCGTACCCCCTGCTCCCATGTCATTGCGGCGTGCTCAAAGGTTCGAAGGGATTCATCATACTTGTTATCTGAAGTTTACAAAGTCGCCAGCCTTTCAAATGTTTATAAAATTAGTTTTTCGGTAGTGGCAAAAGAGGATTATTGGCTAGAATATCAAGGGGACATCGTCTAGCACAACGAAGTTATGCGAAGGAAGAAAAAGGGTCATCCTAACAGCACCCGGATTCGAACCGAAATGGATACGACGAACAAAATGGTTAGACTATGTAGTTCATGCCGTCAACCAGGTCACAATCGTAATAACTGTCTTAGTGTTGGAACGAGCACAATCAGATAAATTCAGATGTACCTCTGTTGCTATATATGGAAAACTAAATTTATTTCAAAGTACCTCTGTTGTAATATATGGAAAACTAAATTTACTTCATAGTAGACGTTTGTGACGAAAAGACAGTTGTTCATAAAAAATAACACAAACAATTAAAACAACTAGAATACAAAAACTATGCGATTACAACCATCAAAACAATTTTGAACATGTAATGCATCATCCTACGAGCGTCTTGGTCGGTCTTAATATCCACTCATTCGCGCACTTCTCCGTGTTGGTTGAACGTGGACACAAGCCATTGTATTCTTCTAATCCGTTCACCCTCTCCAATTTCTCCATCTAACCAACTGTACAACGTCCGGTTAAGACGTTCAAACGTATTTGTGTTCCAAAGTCGAACCTGTATCGGAGTCGCAACGACAAAAAATATTACACCAGCATTTCGTTTCTGAATGTATGCAGACATTGTTGAAACAAAGAAAATTGAAATTGATGGTTGAACTAGACTAGGAGATGAATTTGAGTGAAAATAATTGCATGCAAGGCGTGATATTTATAGAGACGGAACATCTATTGGACAAAACACGTGGGCGCCAGTTGAATTGGCGCCCACATGACCACTACAAGCAGGCGCCACATGAATTGGCGTTCACCTTTAAAAATACACTCAGGCGCCAGAGACATTGGCGCCTCCTCATGATGGCCAATGCAGGCGCCACAATCATTGGCACCTCCTCATGAGGCCCAATGCATGTGCGTCAATGCTACTGGCGTCTCCTCTTAATGGTATGGGGATGCGCCAATTCATCTGGCGCATCCTCTACCAAACTTGGTTATTTTGATTTTTTTTTTTAAATTGATTATTTTAGATATTTTTTTGAAAAATTTGGTTATTTTAACAAAAATATAGATTACACTTTGTATGGTATAAATGGATCCACATCATAATGAATAATTTATCCATCTTTTTATAGTAAAATAAATAACCTTATACTTATAGCTTTAGAGTAAAATACCCTACATACTCGTGCACTTAACCGTAATCAATGAAACTTAAAATATGCATTAGCTCTTCATGCTCCATTTTAAAATGTACGTGAATATCTAAGATACTTGGTGTTATTTAAAATTAATAGTTTGAAATTTCTAATACCTAGATCATGCGATTTTAAATTTTGAATCAAATTCGAAATGTAATCACATAATCATATAATTATCATAAAAAAATAATTGAATTTATGAATTAATCAGAACTGATATTTTAATACCACCATTGATGATTTAAGAGGAGTTTTTTTAAAATTTTAATCATTTTATCAGAACAATCTCGATAAACTAATATCGGTTAAATCACTAATAAGAGATCAAATATGAAGTTAAAATTATATTAATACCTCTTAAATTATATTTTAACTTTGATCATGATCGTGAAAAATATCACCGTCTCTACAAAATCCATATGATTACAAAGTAGAAGATGATGTTAGCTTTCTGAGAAGATATGACTTTCAAGATTCATATAGAAAAAAGTTACTCTATTTATATATAAAGAGTTACTTAAAAATCTAATGTTCTTATTTTGCAATTTAAAAAAATAAGTACACTCTTATTTATATTTAGTTTTAATTAAATAAATTAAATCATAGTTAATTTATCATATTTAATCAAAAAATTATATGTGCGTACATGCCTTTGGATGTGTGTTAAATAATATTAAATTCAGTTAAAACATAATTAAATTAAATTAAATTTAATTATTTGTTTCACTATCGATACTTATGTGTGTGATCTTGTTGGTTCTTTAATATTGACAATAATAATAAATCACTTATTTAATATTATAATTAGTAAGGGGGGTATCTAGCAAAATAACTCTGCTATCAAAATAATAAGAATGACATATGATCTCACATAACTTTATATGATAGTGATCATATTTTCGATTATACATTTGTCCTTATATTTATATTGAACACGACATAAAATGTGACACTCTTATATAATATACTATTATATCATTTAATATTCAAGTATATTTGATAACAACAAATAAGTCCAATATCTCATATTGACTAATTTGAATATGACCATGTATTTTTCAATCATGCCCGATCAAGAGACCCATAGATATAACTCTCGTATATATAAGATGGATAAATATCATCTAGGTAACTCATGTCTCTCAACATGATTTAAGGACTACCCCTTAACCATCTTTATTGTCATTCTACTATAAACAATGTTTGAAAGGCAACACAATATTCGACTTCATATATATTATTTAGAGGTTTCAGGTCAAATGGCAGCATACGCTACTATCAATGTGAGATTAACTTATGACACTTACATAACATATTATATAGTATTCTCACGATGGATCAATATAATATAAGTATCACTCGTAATATTTATACATATGTGAATAATGAATATTTTATATTCATAACTCATGAGATACATGTTGGACATGTGACTCCATATACAAGAGATGGTAAATTGTGGATTTCAGAAAAATGATAGTTTGAAAAACTTTATTTATCATTATTAGAGTTTAAAAATATTTTATAAATTAATAACGGAAAAATAAATATGCATAAAATAAAGAGTTAAGGGTAAAAACAATTATGTCAATAATTATAGAGGTTCGATCGAAATGAAATGACATAATTCTTCCCAAATATTTTATCTCGGGATTATTTAGTAATTCTTAAGAGATTTTAGTAGATTGAACTCTCAAACCCCCTTATGCAAGTAAAAATGAAGTTCAAGACTAACTTTTAACCAAACAACGAACACTAATATTGCAATTCTTTCTTTTGGGTTTATATTGCAATTGTGTTCTATCATTTTTTCCTTGCTTTCCCATCAATTGAATAATTTATAAAATGATGGAATTTAAGGGATTTTTTTTAATGGAAGCGACATATTTTGAGGTTTTCATTCACTTATGGAGAGACAAGATGATGAACAAAGGAGAAACACTCCATTAAGTCCCAAATTATTTATTCTACAAAAATATTCAATCTTTATATATGTCTAAAAAACCTAACACATTGAGTGTTTGTGGGTTGTAGAGATGTTACAATTAAGTGGGCCTAAAGTCCATCAAAATTATTTTAAAATTTATATTAAATAATTTTAAATCAATATATATATATATATATATATATATATATATATATATATATATATATATATATATATATATATGAAAAAACTTAATTAAATAAATTAATTTATTCTATTAATTTTTTTGACTTAAATGCACCTTTAGTCTCCTATATTGAGTGTTTGAAACTATTGATCTCCATATTATAGAACTAGTTATTCTAATCCTTTAATTTTGATGACCTTTGAATTTTCGTAGTTCTCCTGCAATTTTGCATACGTGACATTAATGATTAGAATAAAAATTTTACTTTTAATGACGGTTTTTTTACAAAAATAACCCAATTTTTCAAGGAAATTCCCAAAATACCCCTAGTTTCAAAAAAATTTCCAAAATACCCCACTTTTAGGAGGAGTCGCCAATTGAATTGGAGACTCCTATTAAAACTTAAGTGAAGGCGCCAATCCAATTGGCGCCCATGTGTAGGTTTTAAGAGGAGTCGCCAATTCAATTGGAGACTCCTCCTAAAATGCATTTTTTGTATTTTATGGTATAAGTGAAAGATAAATTTGATATAAGACGACTTGATATTAATAAAGTTTGGAGTTTACACAAAGAAACCTAATGGTGATGACCGGGATCACCTAACCGACATTCGGTCCCACATCCTCTAGCTACCCTAACCCTTGGCCCTAACCCACGTTGACGATTCTGCACCGGTGTTTGATCATCTGAGGCCCTAGGAGCGTCACTACCAACTACAAGAGAAGGTTCGTTGAGGTATTCAGACAAGTCAGCATAGTCTTCAGTATGCATCGATGGTGTACCGCCGTAGCTGAGCTCATGACCCATGCCAGAGAACTTGGGATGTGGTTGACTCATGGATGGGCGACCGGGACGGTTGAAGGGAGACATGGGTGTGAATGATGCGTCGAGGAAAGGTTGGAAAGGTTGTTAGGGTGTTTGGTAGAGATAGGATTGTAGAGATAGGATTGTTGGATGTTTTGGTTTTGTTTTGGTTGGGGCGTCAGTTAACACATGGTCATGACGGTGCTTTCATTTGCGACACTCCGATCTTGCGAAGTTTTGCGACACTGCGTATAAAGCATTATTACTCTTATATGAGAAGTTTGGATGGTTCTTCCAATTTGGGTTATAGGTATTCGAATAGGGGCTTCCTTGAGCATAGTTTACTTGCTCTGTTTGGATTCCAGTCAAGAGTTGACATTCCGCAGGAGTGTGGCCTTGGATTCCACAGACCTCGCAATTCTGAGTTACAGCAACCACGGCGGCTGGAGGTGATACGTTTAAACTTTCAATTTTATGGACCAAAGCATCCACTTTTGCATTGACGTGATCAAGGTTACTTATCTCGTACATGCCAGTTTTCGTTTGAGGTTTTTCCACATTCGTTCGTTCGGTTCCCCACTGATAGTGGTTCTGGGCCATGCTTTCGATAAGCTGGTAAGCATCAGCGTAAGGTTTGTTCATTAGTGCACCACCTGCAGCGGCGTCTATTGTTAACCTTGTATTGTATAAGAGACCATTATAGAATGTGTGAATTACTAACCAGTCTTCCAAACCATGGTGTGGGCAAAGTCTCATCATGTCTTTGTATCTTTCCCATGCTTCGAAAAGAGACTCGTTGTCTTTCTGTTTAAATCCGTTTATCTGGGCTCTTAACATAGCTGTTTTGCTTGGTGGAAAATATCGGGCAAGAAAAACTTTCTTCAACTCGTTCCATGTGGTGACTGAGTTGGAAGGAAGAGATTGAAGCCATCTTCTAGCGCTATCTCTTAATGAGAAAGGAAAAAGACGAAGTCGAATTGCCTCTGAAGTGACACCATTAGCTTTAACAGTATCAGCGTATTGGACAAATACGGATAAATGAAGGTTTGGATCTTCGGTAAGATTTCCAGAGAATTGGTTCTGTTGCACAGCCTGCAACAACGAAGGTTTAAGTTCAAAGTTGTTTGCTTCGATTGCGGGCGGAGCAATACTTGAATGCGGTTCATCTTGTGATGGAGCGGCGTAATCTCTAAGAGCACGAGCTGGTTCTGCCATCTCGGTTAAAGAAGGAAAATCTTTGAGATCAGGAAGGTCTATAGGAGGGAGATTGTTTTCAGCACGATATTCCCGAATTCGTCGTAAGACTCGGAGATATAGTTCGATATCGTTGATTCGTAAATAGAGCGGTTCGCCTTGAGAGCGAGTGCGTGGCATACAAATCAACGAAAGAAAGAAAATAGAAGGAAAAGAAACCTTAGTCTCTACAGCGTAACGGAAGAGTTACGATATCGATTGAATAAAAGTCCCCGGCAACGGCGCCAAAAACTTGATCGCTCGACTGGGTGAGTCGAGAATGGGATACAAACTGCAAGTGCACAGTTCTATCGCGTAGTTTTAAAAGATATCGATCCCACAGGGACTTATGAATCGATATACCGTTATCTAAGGTTACTACGTAAATCTAAGGTGAAAATGTTTGATTGTTTGGGGAAAAAACTAAGAGCTAAACTAATATCTAGATTAAATATTAATAAAACGGATATCGGTATGTAGTTCGTCAAAACTAGGGAATCAAGTCTTTGTCGGTTTCTTGGTTTTAAAATGAATCGTTTCGGTTAACTTTATTGGTTAAAGGTTCTATCTCAAACTCTCGCTCTGTTGAATAAACCATGATTTTATATTAATGTTGCTGTCACTCATAATTAAGTCAAAAACCATATTTTGAAAGCAATAAAGTTGCAGAAACTCTTTTTAAGAAAATACTGACCGTTTTAAACACCCTTATCTCAAACTCTCGCTCTGTTGACTTAGGTTATATAGTTAAATCCAAATGCTTAACTCTCGTCCTCACATTCAATCTTTAAAAATACTTTTTGGAAAAGGTCAGAATTTAATTAACTCCAAAACTTGCTCTCGCCCTGATCTAGAATTAATGCCTAACTTACACTGTCCAGTTAAAATCTCAAACTCTCGCTCTATTGATTTTAACTTCTTTATGTCTTTTACTTTTGTAAAAAATCTTGTTATTAACCTGTAAGTTGAGACCGTAAAAAGATTGATTTTGATTTTAAGTTTAGATAGACCGACTCAGTCTTGATCCCTTATTCTGCTTATTTTACATACCGATACCTAGGCAAATTAGCCAGACATGCTAAACAAATAAAAATTTATATCATGCATAAACAGACTCATTCCAGGCAGATAATATAGATAAATAATAAAACAAAATATTAAATAATGATTAAAGAACCTGAATGCGTGATACAATAGTCTTGAACACTCCACCACAAGCCGGTAGGATTTGTTCTTGGATTCTTCAATTAAACAGTAAATTAAATCAAGGAAATAAAACTGGAATATAACGTAAGGTTAAATCCAGTATAAAGTTGCACAATAGTTTCCGGTGTAGAAACTATTATGCGAAAAAAATATCTAGAAGCTGAAACGGGAAAGGTAAATTTTGCAAGAAAAAAAAAAAGAATGTAAAGCTTGCAAAAGAAATAAATAAAATAAACAATGTTAAGTGCTGGAAAGGAAAAAAATAAGCAAAAGGTGTGACAAGAAAATTTGGCAGAGCTTCGGCAATATGAGCGTGGAAAAACCGGTCCTTTGAAACTTCCCAATTAGCTGTTATTTATACAGCTGCTGGTGTAACTGCTTTTCAAGGGTTTCCGTGTGCGTGGTCTCGTTCCGAGGGTTAAGCGTGCGTGGAAATAGCTTTCAACGTGGTCAGTTGAGTTCCTTGCACCAAAAATATAGAGGACTGGTGTGACGTTCGTCACACCATGTGTGACGCTCGTCACAGGAGTGCTTTTAGTGTGACGCTCGTCACAACCCTTGTGACGCCCGTCACAGGCATAACGTGCACTTTCTTTGGGCTGGGCTTGGTCTTTGTTATTTGTTTCCTTTTTATTCCTTTTTATACCTCCTTTTCTTCCCTTTTTCACTTTTGCTTCAAAATGGATACCTGACATACATAGCAAGGAAATACTGCATAATATCTGATAAAATGAGATATACTAAAGTAAATGATAATATAATCTAATTGAATTAAGTCTTAAAATGTGATATAATTTCGTGTTATCAAATGACATATTTTGGTTGTATGTTTGTGTGTTTGTGGAACGAAAAGTTTGACGGATAGAGGGTTGTGAGTAACGGGGATGAGAATGTTGTTGGGGGTTAGATGTTGATCCTTCTTGTGTGTAAGTTGCTTGGCGTGGGTCGTATAGGTATATATCTTCGGCGATGAACTGAAAACCAACCGATTTGTACCAAGCCATATAAGTACGACTTGGTTTTACCTCAGTTGGCATGACTGCGTCAGTTAACACATGGTCATGACGGTGCTTTCATTTGCGACACTCCGATCTTGCGAAGTTTTGCCATGGATTGAAGTTCCATTGGTCGTTAACTTTACGCAGATGCCATTCTCCTAGGCTAGCTGGGGGATCTGGGATATTCTGGACCATACCGAACTGCAGCTTCACACGATCGGTGTTGTGCATCTCCACGGTTGTGAACCGTATTATCGGTGTGCATGCAGTCCATACGGCTGCGTCTTCTGCGTTGACCTCATGGTCATGATCCAAATTAAGGTATGAACGCCAAATGAACTAAAATGTGAAATAAGGTAGGATTATAATCAATGTAGAAAAAGTTAACAAAATATAACGAAATAATTAAGTTATTTTGCTTACGTCTCTCGGTCAAAGGTGATCCAATAGGTTGCGATACTGAGTAATACAGTGTCTCGGACATCTGTTGTAACTCATACCACGTGCCGACCATCTACACCAAAAAGTAAAAAAAATTAGTTTGAGGTAATAAACTTTAAAGAAGTAAGTAAAGATATAGCAATTTAAACAACTTACTTTTGTGCATACGAAAAAGTGAAAGGGTTGTTATTAACCGGTGCTAGAGACGGTAGTCTTGACCATCCCCATGCTTGTAGCAAAACAGCACATCCAGAAAATGTAGATGTGTCTTTATGGGAGTTTTTGCACAACGAACTATAGAGATAGGCTAGACATGCGGATCCCCAACTGTAACTACCTATTCTATCTACATGTCTAAGTAGAGGTAAGTACATAATATGCATGCTAGAACCACTACCTTCGGGAAATAAAAAGGATCCTAGTAACAGCATAATGTAACACCTAGATTTTATTATTTGAGCATCTTCGGTAGAATGTTCATCAAAGTATAAACTATTATAGTACGACTTAAGGCGTGAGAGTAGTATACCTTGACCTCTAGCATTATCATCTAACAAATCAGTGTCTGAGAGCTCCATGCAAATTGAATTTGCATAGTTGGTCTTACCATTAACAACCTTACCTTTAACGGGTAGTCCTAAAAGCATGTAGACGTCTTCTAACGTCACGGTACACTCACCGGTTGGGAACCAAAATGTGTGTGTCTCTGGTCTCCATCTTTCACATAAGGCTAGAATGAATTTGTTATTTATGGACCAAGACAAAATCTTGCTAATATGACCAAAACCGGCGAGTTCAACATAAGGTTGAATCATCAGATCCATATGGACATATTCGTGGACCCGAGTTCGGAACCTTGATACATCCTATAAAAGAAAGAATAAAAAACTTGACTAAGTTGGTATGTCAAAATAAAAGGGGGTTGGTGAAGATGAAAGATAAAAAGTTAACAAAAGAAAAAACTTACATATGTTGCGATGTTTGCAATCGTTCCTCTATGTGCTTCGCCCATTGTGAGGATAGACATTTTGTCGGGGGGTTGGTGTAGATGAAACTACAAGAAGTTGTTGCAGATGAAATTGTAGAAAAAGTATTGTAGAAGAAGTAGTGAGAGTGATGGTGTGGAAGAAGTGTTGATGGAGTGGATGTATTTATAGGCAAATGGATGGGAGCATGAAAAGTTGTGCTTGCATGGTGTCTCCATTTGAATTGGCGACCATGTACAACCTTTAAGATCACCGTAAACTAAGCGCAGTTTTGATGTGTCAAGACATCCTGTCGTTGGTTAATAAAGACCCATCAGTGAAGGTGAGTATAATTATATCCCATATCAAAACAACATATAATTATACTCCATCTTACAAGAAAGCCTGAATTGCGAGGACAAATGTTGTTGAACAAGTTTTCGACAACTGGGAGGACTCATACAAGGAATTGCCACGGTTTTTATGGGCATTAAAAACATATGTCCCAGGAACTGTGGCAATTATGGAGACAGTGCCAGCAATGATGCCAAACGGAACCTGTGCTACAGGTAATAGAATATTTCACCGTCTCTTTTGGGCATTTGACTCGTGCATCAAAGGTTTCGCATTCTGCAAACCTATTATTCAAATTGATGGCACTTGGTTATACGGAAAATACAAGGGTACTTTGCTCATGGCGGTTGCACAAGACGGCAACAACAATGTCTTTCCCATTGCCTTTGCTCTTGTTGAAGGTGAAACGGCTGATGGATGGGGTTTCTTTCTTCGACATCTCATAACGCATGTGGCTCCACAAGTCAATCTCTGTTTGATTTCTGATAGACATGCTGCCATTGAGAGTGCCTACAACAACCATGATAACGGATGGCATGATCCTCCTTCTACACATGTCTACTGTATCAGACACATTGTACAAAACTTCATGCGTGCTATAAAAGATAAGAATCTTCGCAAGAAGGTGGTGAATGTTGGGTATGCTTTAACTCAACCGTCATTTCAATATTATCGTGATGAAATTAGACTATCTAATGAAGACGCAGGGAGATGGATAAATAACATACCAGTAGAGCAGTGGACAAGGGCATTTGACAGAGGTTGTCGATGGGGCCACATGACAACAAACATTGTGGAATGCATGAACGAGGTATTCAAAGGAATTCAAAATCTGCCGATAACCGCCTTGGTAAGATCAACCTATTATAGGTTGGCTTCTATGTTCGCAACCAGAGGTGAAAGATGGAGTGCGGTGTTAATGTCCGGGCAAGTATTCAGTGAGTGTTGCATGAAGGTCATGAAAGAGGAGAGCATCAAAGCTAGCACACACGCTGTAACAGTCTTTGACCGTCATAGACAAAATTTCAGCGTCCAGGAAACAATGGGCCACAACGAGGGGAGACCAAATTTAGCCTACGCTGTTAGACTAAACAGAAGTTGGTGCGATTATGGAAAATTCTAGGCCTTCCGCATACCTTGCTCCCATGTCATAGCAGCACACGCTTATACTCGTTAAGACGCTTACAACCATTTATCTGATGTGTACAAGGCCAACACCATCATGAATGTATATACTCAAAGCTTCTCAGTACTACCAAAGGAGGATTACTGGCCTCTATATGAAGGTGATATTGTTTGGCACAATGACGAGATGCGTAGAAAGAAGAAAGGAAAGCCAAACAGCACACGTATAAGAACAAAGATGGATTCCATAGATAAAATGATAAGATTATGTAGTATCTGTCGTCAACCAGGACACAACAAGAACAATTGTCCCAATCGAGGAGCATCATATAGGTCTTAAGTTTTTTGTAACATTGTATTTTTGTAACATTCAATCATTATATATCATTAAGTTCTTGTTACAACGAGGTTCACAACAAACATTAGTACAAAACATCTGAAAACATTAATATTTCTAATTGATTACAACAATCAAATTGATGTCGTCTCGACCGAACATCATTTCCCTAGCATCCTTATCAGTCTTCATTCATACCCAACCAAAGATATTGTCAAGTCTCTCAATACTTCTGATTTTTTCCCCTTATGGTATTTTTCCATCTAACCAACAAACCAACTCCCTCTTCAGTTGATCGAACGTGGTGATGTTCCAAAACAGCATCAGCATTTGAGGTTTGTCTCTCGCATAAATCACCTTTCCGTATCGGCGACAAACACCAAACATGATAGCCAAATGATTATATGAGATGTGGAACAATTAGTCACACAACACATCTATTTATAAGACAAAAAATGCATTTTAGGAGGAGTCTCCAATTGAATTGGCGACTCCTCTTAAAACCTACACATGGGCGCCAATTGGATTGGCTAGGGCACCTGCCCTAGCCAATCCAATTGGCGCCTCCATTCAAGTTTTAAGAGGAGTCGCCAATTCAATTGGAGACTCCTCCTAAAAGTGGGGTATTTTGGGATTTTTTTTTTGAAATCAGGGGTATTTTGGGAATTTCCTTTAAAAAGTGAGTTATTTTTGTAAAAAAACCTTTAATGACATGACATTGATGACTAGGTTATTTATTTATTTATATTTTTTAATTAAATTAATTATGTCTTTTAATTAATATTAATTAATTTATTAATATTTCTTTTAATTAATATGTTTTAAAAAAAGATTATTAATACAAATAATTTAGTCATCAATGCCTTGGGCCTTAAGCCCATATAATTATCATTTAAAACTTATATTAATAAATTTTTTTAAAAAATATATTAATTAAATGAAATATTAATAAATAAATTATTATTAATTAAAAAGATATAATTAATTTAATTAAAAATATTAATAAATAAATAATCTAGTCATCAATGTCATGTTATTAAAAATAATTTTTTTATCATAATCATCACTCTCATGCAAAATTGGAAGAGACTACACAAATTTAAAAACCATCAAAATTAAGAGACCATAATGAATGATTTTGTAAGAGGGGAACCAATAATTTAAAAAACTTAATATAAGGGACCAAAAATATATTTAAGCAAAATAATAATAATAATAAATTATTCCAAACAATATTAATTGTCATCAAAAACAATTTTTTTTTATCTTAATGATAAGTGACACGTTATCAAAATTGGAGAAAGACAAACTAAATCTCAAGTGATGTAAAGTTCAGAAAAAAAAATTAAATGAAAAAACTAAAAATTAAAAATAATCAAAATAAGAGTACTAGAAGTGTATTTAAGCTTATAAATTATTTTAAAAATTATTATATGGTATAGTTTTTTTCATTTTTGATATCAAAGCAAACAAATACATTGAATAAAACTCATTTTCATCTGTTCAAACTAAAATGGAAGTTTTAATAAGACTAGAATGCATTTAAATTATTTAAGATTTTTTTTGTCTAAATATCATATTATTATCGGATTATTTTTTTTACTTTTTACGTGTGCACACAAGTCAATATACAAGGTTGATTCAATGTATACTTCGATTTACATTTAATTTAATTCAATGTATACTTTGTTATATTGGTAAGTATTTATCTATTTTCTGATATCACATCATAGTTGTTCAATGTACATTTATATTTTAAATATGATTATTAAACTATCAAACTAAAAAAATTAAAATTAAAATTTTATACTACATATTTTTATTGATTTAAATTGAAATTGGTATACCATATTTAATTATAAGAAAAAGAGGATTATGTTAGTTTAAAGTTATACCGAGAGGTAAGTAAAATATAACAAAAATTGTTCTATCACATATTCAAACTCATTTCATAAATAATTTATCTTTAAATTAAATTCATTAAACATTTTAAATGAATCATTTAATCAGTCAATATTGTAAATTAAACGGTCTTATTTTAATTATTTCTTTAATGTAACATTGCATATTTTAAGAATTGAGTATATCGGATAAACATCTCATTTGTAGTTTATAACACACATTTATCTAAATAAGCATTAATTTATTGTTGTAAAATATTTTACTGATATATTAAAAAGTGATTCTTACATGTTACATCTACATGCTTTAAATAAGAGAGAATAGAAAATCTAATGGGCTTTGACTAATGGGCCTCATTACTAATAGAAATAATTATTATTTACAATCTAATATTTACAACACTCCCCCTCAAGCTGGTGAATGGATATCTATCATTCCCAGCTTGCAAGTAAGTTGCCTGAATCTTTCTGTTGGTAAGCCTTTTGTTAACACATCTGCCAGCTGATGTCCGGAAGGAACGTAAGATGTAGTTATCAGTCCACTATCCAACTTCTCTTTGATAAAATGTCGGTCAATCTCAATGTGTTTAGTCCTGTCATGCTGAACAGGATTATTAGCAATACTAATAGCCGATTTATTGTCACAAAACAATGTCATGGGACCTTCACATTGTATCTTCAAGTCTTCTAGAATTTGTTTCATCCACAATAGCTCACAAATTCCTAGTGCCATAGCTCTAAATTCTGCCTCGGCGCTTGATCGAGCAACTACACTTTGCTTCTTACTCTTCCAAGCTACAAGGTTACCACACAGAAAAGTACAATAGCCTGACGTAGATCTTCTGTCACTCACTGATCCGGCATAATCCGCATCAGTGTAAGTCTCCATAGTTAGATTTCCACCTCTTTTAAACAAAAGTCTTCTCCCTGGAGTTGCTTTAAGATATTGTAGAACGCGGTCTACAGCCTGCAAATGTCTCACCCTCGGATCATGCATGAATTGGCTCACCACACTGACTGCATATGCCAAATCTGGTCTAGTGTGTGCCAAGTAAATCAATTTTCCCACTAATCTCTGATATTGACCCTTGTCAACTTTGTCACTTTCCTCCTCAAAGCTTATCCTGTGATTTTGTTCAATGGGAACACTTGCAGGTTTGCATCCAAGTTTGCCAGTTTCCTGCAAAAGATCAAGCACATACTTCCTTTGAGAAATAAAAATGCCTTGCTTTGAGTAGGCTACCTCAATTCCCAAGAAATACTTGAGTTGCCCAAGGTCTTTCATCTCAAACTCTGCTGATAATTTCTCTTTGAGGAAATGTCTCTCAATCAAATCATCTCCTGTAACAATAATATCATCAACATAAACAAGAAGTACAGTCAGTTTTCCTCCTTGTGAATGTTTAAAAAATAAAGTGTGGTCTCCTTGACTTTGCTTATAGCCCAAACACATCATTATTGTTGTGAATCTTCCAAACCATGCCCGAGGGGACTGCTTTAGTCCATATAAGGCTTTCTTCAATTTACACACCTTGTTAGCTCCATTTGTTATGCCAACACCTGGTGGAATCTCCATATACACTTCTTCCTTTAAGTCTCCATGCAAGAACGCATTTTTAACATCAAACTGTTGCAATTCCCATCCACATGAAGCAGCAAGAGATAGTAAAATTCGAACAGTATTCATCTTTGCCACTGGGGCAAATGTCTCTTCATAATCAATACCATACGTCTGAGTATAACCTTTTGCCACTAGTCTTGCTTTGTATCGATCAAGTGTACCATCAGATTTGTACTTTACAGTATAGATCCATCTGCATCCAACTGGACTTTTGTCTCTTTTCCTTTCAATAATCTCCCAAGTACCATTTTTTTCAGTGCTCTCATTTCCTCATCCATAGCTTGGACCCAATTTCTATTTTGCAATGCTTCTTCAACAGATGATGGGATTTTCACATAATCAATAGCTGCAATAAAACTTTGATATTGTGTGGAAAGATGTTTAGTGGAGACATATTGAGAGATAGGGTGTCGATATAGGGAGGGACAAGATCTTTTATCCTTCCTCAAGGCAATGGGTAAATCAACTGGATTAGTGTCACAAGTATCAGAAATGGCACAATCATCACTAGAGGAATCATTTTCAGTACTTACCTCCGGTTCAGGCGATTGAATTTGTTTCTGGAGAAGGTCAGGTTTACTTCTTCTCTGATACACTAGAGTTGGTGCTGGAGGTGCTGATTCCTGTAAAACAGAAGGCCTTGAAGGACCAGGAACACTTACTGGCTCAGATTCAGGTGTTGAACTAGGACTCAAACTCAAACTAGGTGACAACTCGGGTTCAAGAGAGGGAACACTGATAGGTGTTTTAGGGAGGCTAGGACCAAGGATCAGAAACTCAGACTCAGACTCTGACTCTGACTCTAAGTCACTTATGTTCTCCCCCTGAGACTGAGAACGAGTGAAATATGACACATTTTCATGAAAGGTGACATCTTTGGAGACAAAGAATTTTCGACTCGGAGGATGATAACATTTGTACCCTCTTTTGTTGGGTGCATAACCCAGAAAGATACATCTGACAGCACGGGGATCCAATTTGTTGCGATATTGTTTGTGAACATGAACAAAAGCAACACAACAAAAAATGCGAGACTCAAGAGTGTGTAAGATAGGAACAGATGGAAAACGTGAAAGCATAAATTGGGCAGGACTTTTATTACCTAACACTCGAGATGGGACCCGGTTAATCAGATAGGCAGCAGTAAGAATTGCCTCACCCCAATAAGAGGTAGGAACAGACATTTGAAAAAGGAGAGATCTAGCAACTTCAAGTAAATGACGATTTTTTCTTTCTGCGACACCGTTTTGTTGTGGGGTGTCAACACATGTGAATTCATGGAGAATGCCATGTTTACTAGTGAAGTTGGAAAAGGTATGATTGACATATTCTTTACCATTGTCAGAACGAATTCTTTTTATGCCTTTCCCAAATTGCGTTTGTACCATATTATAAAATTGGATAAATATTTGTGGTACTTCGGATTTAGTATTCATCAAGAATATCCAAGTTACCCGAGTACAATCATCAATAAATGAGACAAACCATTTTGCACCAAAAATATTAGAGGTAGGGGCAGGTCCCCAAACATCAGAATGAATCAAATCAAAAGGTTCATCACTTTTATTAAAACTGGAAGGAAAAGATACACGATTGTGTTTTGTCAACTGACAAACATCACACTTAAAAGACTCAACAGAATGGTGTAAGAACAACGACGGAAACATAGACTTAATTATATAAAATGGAGGATGACCGAGACGCTTGTGCTGAAGCCAAATTTGTGAGGCTGAAGAGGAAGACTGAGACTGGAAACAGGAGGACAACACCTTTGGATGGTCATCAGAGAAGTAGTATAACCCTTCCTTTTCCTTAGCAATTCCAATCGTCTGCCCCGTGGTAAGGTCCTGAAAAACACAATGGGACATAGAAAAAATTACTTTACAATTCAGATCACGGGTAAGCTTATGGATGGAAATTAAATTGTGGGAACATGAAGCACAGATTGCAACTGGAATGGAGGTTGCAAGTCAATATTTCCAGTGCCAACAACACAAGCATGAGAGCCATCAGCAACAGTGATATAAGGAATACTCGAAGGTGTGGTATAAGAGCATAATAATGTGGAATCAAATGTCATATGATTAGTAGCACCAGAGTCAAGAATCCACGCATTCTTAGGAATATTACCACAAACAGTAAGAGATCGGGAACACAAACTCTTACCAGTAACTGCTAGAGACCCAGAACCAGAAGGCTTACTCATGGAGTCAAGCATAGACTTCAACCGTTCCACATCATTCTGACTGAAGGAGGAAAGATCAGTTCCCCTCTTTTCAAAGCTTTCAGTATCCTGGACATGTGTAGCAACATGTGCCTGATACTGGTGCATGTTGCGAGAACCGCCACCTCGGCTAAGAACCTGCTCCCTCCCATGAAGTTTGAAACACCTATCCTTTGTATGCCCTGATCGGTTGCAATGCTCACAATAGAATTTGTCACGCACATTCTTGGATGATGATGGTGGTGGTCCTTGTCTTGTTGTTTTGCTAGCTACTAATGCTGACACATCCGGGGGCTGTTCATGAAGCATAGCTTGACGACGGGTTTCCTCACTACGGACAGTGTAAAAAACTTCATTAAGATCAGGAAATTTTTCCTTACCCAAAATCTGCACCCGAATAGGGTCAAATTCAGCATTAAGGCCTGCTAGGAAATCAAAGATCCTATCCCGCTCAACAACAGTATTCAAGGTGGCAGTATCCTTGCTGCACTCCATCTTCAAATTCTGATACTGATCCAACTCAATCCAAAAACCATTGAGAACTCCAAAATACTCAGTGATCGAAAGATTTCCCTGCTTAGTGTTGAAGATTTTCCTCTTTAAATCATAACAAGCAGACATATCTTGTTTCATGGAATAACTGCGACGAAGATACTCCCAAATTGCCTTTGCACTTGAGAGATACATGCAATTTCTACTAATTTCTGGAGATATGGAGTTCTAAAGCCAAGTAATAATAGCAGAATCATCTTTATCCCAGGAAGGGAAGTTAGGAGCAGTAACCAAAGGAGGATTTCCTTCAATATGATCAAGCATGTCGCAACATTTTAGAGTGTGTCTGATGAACTGAGACCATTGAAAATAATTTTTGTCGGTAAGCCAATAACCTTTTTGAACGACAAAATCCTTAGCATTAAATGGGGCTGGTGGATTTGTGGGAGGTGGAGGTGAAGGTGGAGGTGGTTGATCGTTAATAATCTCAGCCATTGAAAGGACAATCGAGAGAAAACAAACCAAGAAACAGGATGTGTTAGGGTTTCAAAGATGAGTGAACAAAAACAAGAAGCACGATGTGCTACAACACAAAACAACAATGACCCAAACACCCAAAAACAACAACAAACTGCAGTAAAAAAAAACTCCGCTACAAGGCGGCTAGGGTTTAGGCGGAAGCGAATCCCCCAAAATCGGGAGCTCTTGATACCATGTTGTAAAATATTTTACTGATATATTAAAAAGTGATTCTTACATGTTACATCTACATGCTTTAAATAAGAGAGAATAGAAAACCTAATGGGCTTTGACTAATGGGCCTCATTACTAATAGAAATAATTATTATTTACAATCTAATATTTACAACATTTATGAATATGTTTGTATGAATTATTTTTATAATAAAATATAAAATATATTTATACGCTATAAGATGTTTTTATAGACTAGTTTAAAAATCTTATAAAAATAAGTTATGTTTCCGTACTAAAACCACAAATAGCTAAATAGGTATCGAGGAAACTTGAACTGCTAGTGTCGATCTCGGATATGGTAGCGTGGGGATGGACATGCAAGATTAACATTCCAACGTCAAAGTCAATTCAAGTTTCAAGATGACTGTAATGAAAAAGGGAGATTAGAAAAATGTATTTTGCTTTCCGTGTGAAAAGAATTTCATACATTAGATCAATTGGAGTGAATCTGAGTTGATTTGGACCCTGGTCATTTAGACCTTTAGTCAGCCGATAACAGTTGCCCCCAAGATTTGTCGAACACTTAGAGATTCAGGGAAGCCTTTAACGACCTACCTCGGCCTCTAAGCCTAACGTCTGATGCAAACTCGAAGTAGAATGCTTGAAGTCGGTTAAAAAAGTAATGAGAAACAAGCACATTGAATTCACTTCCATAATTGAAATTCGTCTCTTTTACCTGACAATTGGGCTGCTGTGACTAGTTAGAACATGGCGCTGCTGGTAGTGCACTTGAGTTTGCTTGCATTTTCAAGGAAAAAATTGAACATTGGTTTCATAACTCTTTTTCATTGTTGATCTAGATCGTTCAATCGCATTTGTCTCTATATAGGGGGAATTAAACCCCGAGGAAACTTTTCACAGTCCGAGAATTTCAAGTTAATTCATATGCACTCTTATTAGCGAACATCTTCTTTCTTCCTTCCGAAAAACATTTATCGATGATTGTAGCTCTTTGATTAAAGTGGTTGTCTTTCCCCATTACTTTGCTTCATCAACTTTACATAGCCATGTACCCTTTTCAACCCAAGCTTTTACCTTCAACATTTCATGATTTTCGTCAGGATGAGTGATAACCCTAATCGCATAATGAGTCATTTTGAGAGTGACTAAAGAAACAATAATTGTGAACCCAATGACGCTTAAATTAGAACCCATTTGGAGTATCGGGTAAGCAAAATGTATTTTTTTGCATAAAGTCCGACAAGCATTTTAAAGTCGACGAACTGTCCCGGATGGGAGTGACGTTGGTGGAGCCGACAAACACGGTTAAGTACGACTAAGTGGCCATTGAATGATGGAAACCCCATCCATTCTGAATACCGAGACGATTATTGATGCGACTGATATCACGGTCGAAGACACTCTAGATTGGTTTGTTCTTCCCGTGGGTCCGAAAAAAGGATATATAACTTATTTGACGTCTATTTTGTCTCACTTTATGAGTGCCTATTCACTAGGATAAGACTGCAACTGCCGTTCTCTGACTTTTAGGTGGTTGTCCTAAAGCACTTGAAGGTTGCCAATTCCTAACTTCATATGGGGGCCTGAGCTTATATGAAGGTGTTCCAATTTTATGTTGAGAAAAAGTTTTGGAAGCCTTCCCTTAATCTGTTATTCGACTTGTTTTATATGGTGTGGACCTCTCACAACGACACCCGATACCAATGACTTATTACTTTCTACCTGGGTGATCCTTAGTTCAACCTTTTCACCAACGGTTGGGTGATTTTCTGAAGCATTTCTTACTGGTGAAACCCCTAACTCCGAAGGCTTATTTCGCCTTATTCTATTTTCCGAATAAGTATTGTCATTTTTTGTAAAAGTAGATTCCTGAAGTATTGGTCTTAGCCTCACTTTCGTCATAACGTCAACTTCTATCGTGTCAAGTCTGGTCCTTTTCCCCCCTTACGAGGTAACAATGAAGGATGACTTGCATTCTTTGTTTCAAGGACTTGGTTATGAATAAAGGTTTACCCACGTGAAATTCCTTCCTTTAAGCAGCGGAAAAAACAAATTGATACTTATGCGATCGTGAGTGCGCCCGGTCGCGCAATTAGGAGGAAAATCTTTGACGAGGACGAAGTTACATGATTTTTTTAACATGCGTGATTGCCTCTTGCATATAACATGGAAAAATTGAAGTTGATATATGACAATGTCAATGCTTAAGGTATCAAGACCGATCCCTCTGGTCGGGTTGTGACACTCCCTTCTTTGACCATTGCTCTTGTCTCAACCACCAAGACTATTGTCGTTGCCCCGATGGTTGACCAACTTGTCAGTAATGCAACCATTTTAAATATGGAAGATACTCCATCATCTCCCACTATGGCAAAGAGGTACTGGGATGAAGACCAACAATCCTCTCTGAAGATGGTTCTCCTAATCTGACTTGTCGGTCTGAGGACGTTTCTTCAGGGGGAGATGAATCTCTTCCTCTGAATGCATGCCATTATGCCATTTCATATTCCCCACACTTTAGAGGAATTTATTGTTGTAACAACTTAGGATCAGTCTTTGTCTAAAACTCATATGAAGTTGAGAAGATGTAGCTAATTTCCAAAGTCATTTTCAACACATAATAGACTGCTTCCTTGTGTCTCTTTGGTTGTTGCTGACAAAGGGGACGTCTTGGTTTTAGGCAACCTTACCAAAGAGAGAGACATTTGGAATGGGGGTTTTGAAGCCTTGGAGCAGAAGTGTTAGGCCTACTAGAAGGTATTGGCTAACTTGCAGGAGAAAGCAAAATTTGCTTAGTCTCTACAAGAGGAGCGAAGATCCACAACTCTCCTTCAACTCTAGTTGGCCGGGTTGTTGAGTTGGACTCCTCTATTGAGGTAAAAAAGAAATGACATCGAGAAACTTATGATGTTGTTGCTAAGATGAACCATAGTGTGAAGGAAGATCGGAAGACTCTTCAGCGGGAAGCTGAGACACATGATGAGGCTCTAAAGGGTCTTGAAGGCGATGTGACCGCTCTGAGGGAAAAGTTCCATGATTCCCTTCAACAAGTTGTATGTGGTGTGTTTGAGGCCTGTAACCAAGTTGTGGAATAGGCGAATGGATGTTGTCCTGTTGTCTTTATTCCCGTCGATGAGTTATACCCCTTTAAGGTTGCTCTATAAGAGAATTCCAGGGGTGATATGGGCGCTTCAACTCACATTGCTAAAGCTTAATTATTTTTTTCTTCCTGTAGTGTATGTTAGGATTTTGTGCACTGGCTATGATGATAATATTTTATAAATATATTTTACCTAAATAATTTGTGGCTTTATTTAACTTTATGTTCTTGATATGTGTTTGACTCCAATTAATCATGTTACACTTTTGGTTGGTTGACCCTCGCTATTATGCAAGGGCTTACCCGTCATCCATACAATTTAAAGCTTATTTTCCTCAAGAGAAATTTAGCATAGTTTGCCTCCCAGGCATTATCGGTGTTCGCCACTGGGCTATGAGTATGCGCCGTGAGAGCTGTAAGGTGTTATCCATTTTTGGTGTGAGAACCCTTACGATTTTGCTTTCAGGAGGATAAGAGGTGCCTCATTGGTTGAGGTGCTTCATATGCTATTTGAAGTTTATAGTCTCAATCAGAGTTTCATAATTTCTAGCTCCAGTTGAGAAGAGTTATTATGCATTGTCCATGTCACTAAGAACCGTACCCGACCAAGGATAAGGTTCATGTCCCTACTCCAACGGTAGCTTGGTTTGAGGTGGAAGCCTTCGGGCTCCACCGCCTACGATCTTGGAGTGACTAGTTCTTAATAGGGGGCACCATCTATGTTGAGAAAAGCGCTCCTTAAATGTGAAAATTGTCTTAAAAGAAAGACTCACGCCATCCTGCACAAAATTCATACATTCTTTGTGGTCGTAACATTTAACAATTAGTATATTAACGCTTGGAATTATGTAATAATTTTAAAGAATGTCTAACTAATAGAAGGAATCGTGGGGATATAACGCTCTTCGTTTTTTATTCTTGATTCTTAGGCCAACAATGGCTTCAACACAAGCACCCTTATCTTCGCCTGTCCGGTAGGGCGATGGCCCGCCTCGGATGCCTTCAGGTCTTCTTAATTGACAATTAGCATCTCCGTTGACATTTCTTGTTGACGATCACATATAATTTGAAGCCATTAGACTACCTATTTGAATAACCCAACTAAGTGTCCTTTGAACAATAAAGGGACAACATCCTAACTTCAATTAGCTTCAAGTTAGACATTATTCCTTATCCTTTGAAGCATGATTGACAATGGGTCTATAGGGGATGTGAGAGTCAATTCCATGCGTCTGATTAGATTCTGACCACACTGAGAGCTTTGTTGATGGGAGGCAAGATTTCCTAAGGAATCCTTTTCCGAAACTTTCCTTGGTTTATATAGATTGGGTCTGGTTTATTTCTTTCACCTGTTGTCTCCCTGTCGGTCGACGAAGTCAAGTACGAGGTTAGATGAATGAGTTGACTAAAGGCTCTTTTGACATGAGTTTGTGATTTATAAGCTTCTCAAAAAGCAAGTTGCAAAATGACTAAGGCCATTGAATCTCTGTTATCCTGTACGTCCAACTTTGACCGACATATACATGATCATCTAATTGCCTCAGACTAGAACTTGTCACTCGGAATCCGCTGCTTGCAAGGTATCTCGTAGGGACTTCTGTCAATAATGGAAACTATCGTGACTAATGGAAGGTCCGCATATGCGATTTGCAGAACTCCCTCGTCCTTCAAACATCTTTGTGCGTTCAAATTTCTAATTCTGGTGTAGCGTCAGCGTACTAAGAAGAATAGTTGTTTCAACCGATGGATTGCCATCGAGCGAGCGTTGTAGATCATAATGGTGACAATGAGGTATGGTGGAATAAAACCAAAATATATGGTACTCCACGCCGTGTCAGAGGATAATACGTTTCGCGATGGTAACTACTTTTATCACTAATAATTTTGTGTTTGGAGTTCAGTTTGCTTTATCGCGACGTAATAATATAGTACAATACGATCTTCGTTTATCGCTCAGAGGTCATTCGCCTCCCATAGGATGTGTGTCTGTCATAGATCTATGTCAGAAGTTGTTACAACGAATATCGTGTCAATGATGGATAATTAAAGTGATGCATGATTAAGAGGTTAATCAAGAACCTTTGGTATGATACTATAGGCAGTTACCTCAACTATTTGATAATTCTAGTGTAAATATGAGTTTGGACCTAGAATCATCCGTTCATTTCACTTTGTAAAATTTTCGCGGGAATCAGGACTTCGAAAATTCAAGGAATCAAAGTTGAAACGATGCTTGATCGAATCGAACATGACAAATCCTCGCGTTTGATTCTAAATGTTCTTGTTTCGGTGACCTGGAAAGGTTACGAACTATTGAATTGAATAACGAAAGTGAAAATTATGGAAAATGTAAGAATTAGAAGTCGATTTCAATAGACGACGCCACTGCTCCGTACCGGAACTAGAAATAGTTGAAGTACGCAGTGAGGAATCCTGAACCGGTGGCGCTAAAATTTGATACATTGGCACAAACATGAATTTGTAAGGTTAGGATTCAACGTCCAAGTCAGTTCAATATTTTAAACAATTATAATAAAAAATTAAGATTAGAAAAGTGTACCTTGATTTCTGTGTAAAAATATTTTTATACCTAAAATCAAATTAGATGGATCAAAATTGATTTGAACCTTTGACCAACCATTTAAAAATACCATTTATAAAAGAAATATCATAATCTATTTTAATATTCTCAATGTCACAAAACTTAGATAGTCTCAAACTAAACATTCTTTAGTAATAAATATTAAAATTTTAATTTATTAAACATCTTTTAAAATATTGACTGACCATGCCTTATTTTATAGTATTACTATTCCCATTATTATCATTGTAAATTATGTTTTTTTTTAGTATTGTCATTATGTTAAACGTTACATTCCTCAATTAACATTTTTAAAGTAAAAAACTAAATACTTTTTCTTGACTATTTTTCAACAAATACTAATATATTCTAATTTTTAGTCGAAAAAATATATTTCAATCCATTAAAAATATTAATATTATTTACAAAGTATTTTAAATATATTTTTAATTATAAAAGCCAACCAAAGCGTATAACATAATCTACTAAAAAAAAATAAAAAAAAATTCATAAACACGAAAACAACGTTCCCGCCAAATCGTTTTTTTCTATCCATAGCGCCTAAAATTTCAGTATAATATATTTTCCATTTTTTCCACTCCCTTCCTTCTCAAAACCCTAATCCCTTTTCTTCTTCCTTTTCGTTCCTTTTCGTTTCTCCTTCTTCTTCGATTCATCTCAATTTTCTCAAAATCTCAATGGCAACTCCAAAATCCAAATCGGTCTTCGACATCGTCAAATCAAGGGAGCTCAATTCCTTTCAAGGTTATCTCACTCACTCTACACTCTTGTTTTCTTCATAGCTTGATTTTTCTCACTCTAGTTTTTTTTCATTGTTGTTGTTGTTGGTGATGATGATTTTACAGTTCGAAAACGACCTAACATGGATGGATGGGCTGACGCCTTTTACGAAATCGGAGCTATAGCTACTCAGCATGATTCTGAAGACATTGTCCCCCTTGCTCTCTCTTACGCCAAGGTACTCAAGCTTCCATTTTTCATTCTCTCCAAAAAAATTAGGTCAGAAATAATGATTTTTTTTAAACCTTGTATGCAGACCACTAAATATTCTCACATTCTCGCTTTATCTAACGAGGAAGGGTTTATTAGCTTGTTTGATACTAGTCGTAAATTTCCCTCGCCTACGTGTTATGAAAGAAATGCAGGTTTGTTTTAGTTTAATTGAGTTTAATTTGAATGAATTTCATGTTAATTATTTGTATATATTGCATGATTTGATGGTTTGTGATTTATTTATGTGACTGATTCCACTATTTTGATCTCAGAGCAATCAAGGATTTGTGAATGGAGTTCGCATAATAATGCGGTTTTTGATGTCAATTGGATTAAGGTAGCCCTTGATTTTCTGATCTCATGTTTGCATATTTTAAGAACAAGTTTTTGTTACTTCTTTGTTTGATTGTAATTATGTTGTCTTGGGTTGTTTTACAATTGTTTTCAGGATGATACACAGATCCTCACTGCTTCTGGCGATCAAACGGTGAGTCTTTGTTGTTATCAGTTTACTATTGTTTGCTGAAACAATTGATAATTTGAATTGCTCTCTGTATATTGTTGCTCTTGCTTTGTGATGTTACTGATTGTTTTATGATACTAGCTATATTTTGAATCAAAAGTACTGCATTTCAATGCACTGTCCATTGGTTGATTCAGGATAAAATTTAAAGACTACCCAACATCCAATACCCCCTATTGAACTGCACCACTTGTGCAACAGACTTAACTGTAGTACAATTCAATAGTTCCCAGTTTTATGCTATTGAATCAGAGTAGAATTGATTTTCATCATCTCTGCAATTAGATATAGTATCATTTTAGTAGCTTCCATCAAGCTAATTTTATCTTGAATGTTTTTATGGTGCTCATTTACAGGTTAAAGTATGGGATGTTCAAGAACAGAAGTGTCTTGTAGTGTTAGTGGGGCATTTGGGGAGTGTGAAATCTATTTGTTCTCATCCAACTAATTCAGGTAATATTTCATTGTATACACTTCTCAAAGTTTAACTATAGTACTTGATTTTCTATAACCACAGTAATGTATTAGCAATTGACATTCTTTTATCTAAAACTCACAGATATTCTTGTCTCTGGTTCAAGAGATGGATCCTTCCGTCTATGGGACTTAAGATGTAACTCCACTGTGAAGAATAGACGTGGAGAAGGTAGCATATGGTAAGTTGCAGTTTTCTATTTGTAAAACTGTTATAATGAGCATTTGCTGTACCTGTAAAATTATCAATCTGTAAGTTACTATTAGTTTTAATGAACTCGGTGTTTTCTTAAAGTTTCTTTATTTTATGTTTGCTTCTCTAGTTCAATTGCTGATGTCAAAGGAGCACATGATCCATCACAAGCACAACGAGTAAGGAGGTGCAAATCTAAGGTAAGTTGCTGGTTGTCCGCCAATCCCTCCCTTTTCGCAAACTAAACCTTTTTAACAACATATCTAACCTTTCAGGGTGCTTCCATGAGTATCACATCTGTTCTTTGGCTCAAGGATCAAGTTTCCATAGCCACTTCTGGTGCAGCGGATAGGTTAGTTGGATGTATTACCCTTCAAATTTATTATCAAGTTTTTATTTTTGAACCTTTTAGCTGTGCTGATTGTTTTTAACATTTAATTGGTTTACTTCAGTGTGCTTAAGTTTTGGGATACCAGAAATTTAAGAAGTACCGTCACTCAGACATGTCCTCAACCGTGTTCAACAGGAAAGGTTAGTTGAAACTGAGATGTGAAGTGGTTATCTTTTAGTATCTATACATAGTTTGGCTTAGGAATTTACAAATTGTGGGTCCTGAATAAACCAAAACAGTTTATAAGTTGAATAAGAGATGACATGCATTCCTTATAGAACTATATCTCAGTTAAAATGTTAATGTGATGAAAACTGTAGTATGTTTTTATTGAATGTTTTTTTTGACTAAGTTAATATTCTAATTGATTTTTGGAATCTTGATATGGTGTAAGGCTTCAATCTCTTGACTTTATCCTTCTTTGTCCTTTCAGCAAAGATTGCATGGTATATCTAGCTTGTCCCAAGATGACAGTGGAGTTTTACTCTCAGCTTCATGCATGGATAGCCGGTATCCTTCTAAATTCTGTTTTAGTGAATCAAACCATGGTTTAAAGAACATACATCAAGATGTAGAATAAAATTTGTTAGAATCAAAGAATCATATCTCATATCTGTTTTTTTATAAGGATTAGAATCATTGATTACTATTACAATTAGAAAATCATATCAGTTAGTTTTTATTGTATTTGTTGTGATCCTATCATAAATACATCACCATGTTATCTGATTTAGACACCAAAACCACATATTCGGCATGGTATTGTTGTAGATTATGATCGTGAAATGCAGGCCGCCTGCCACCACTAGACAAGTTATATGTTAGTTTCCCTATTTTTTTTTGTGCATTGACACCTCTCTTAATTAGCCTCCTAAATGGACTGTTTTTTTGTTTGTTTTTGATGATCCTTTTTCTTTTTTCCTGGCCCATCTCTTCTTCAGTGAACCATTCTCTGACATGCATCATTAGTCACTGTCAGAACAAAGATGGCCTTATTGTCGTTGCAAGTCCAACCACCTGATTGACACTGTCATCTAAGTAGCCTTGCAGCTAAGCACTGGCAGTGCTGGAAAAATTTCTTTTGAATAAACCATATCATATGAAGCACCTCCTCCCAGTTTACTTGCCTTCAAAGTTTTAGCTTGTGATTCCTGTTTTGTGTTTTAGGGGTTTCTTTGCTTCTGATTTTCTGGCCATGTCTCCTCTGTTGTGCACCACCCTTTTGCATGTTCTCAAATTTTCTTCCATGTGATCCTGCAATGGGTCTTGCTTTTTTCAGCTGTCATTCACCCTTAGTCAAATAACTTAAGTGTTCCTTACGTTCTGCTATATGCATTCATAGTGCTTCATCTAAAGGTAATCTTTCCCCTTTAGTGTTTCTCTCTGCATCCAGCCGTGCCTTCTCTGGCAAGGCCCATTCTGACAACCACCGCACAACCATCACAGCCACTTCCACAATCATTTGGCAAATTGAACTGTCTTTGCTACAGCCACCTTCAGCCGCGCTTCAACCTTCCGTTTGTCTCTATTTTCTTTTTAGTACATCCACATGTTGTTACAAGCTTGGAGCTTAGTAAGCTTTAGCTGGAGTGTCTAAATCAAAGAGTTATAACTATCTATTTATTATTGGGATTATGATTAGAATTATAGATTTGGATTAGAACTAGATAGTCTATTCAATCAGCATTTATTGCAGTCCTATTATATACACAACCCAATGTAATTTGATTTTTTCACATAGAAATCACAAATTAAACAAATTATTTTTTCCTGCAGAGTTTATCTATACAATATACTTCAACTTGAAAAAGGGCCGTTAAGATATTTTGAGGGAGGTCGCATAGATTCATTTTTTGTAAAGGTGATACTTTTGCATGCTACCTAAGATTTCTTGAGTTCAGTTTGTTTCATGCTGACTCATAATTTTTCTCATGTCTGATGTGTGCATTCCAGGCTGCAATTAGCCCCGATGCATCAAACATAGTCTGTGGTTCCAGTAATGGAAAAGCATATGTTTGGCAGGTTACATTTCTTACTTTTAAACAGCTACTCTAAGTTTGTTACTGGGTTGCAGTAGGGATGTAATTTAACTGAACTTTCAAAAACCAGGTTAACAAGCCTCAAGTGGAGCCCACTATTTTGAAGAGTCATGATGAGGAAGTTACTGCAGTCGACTGGTAAATTGGAAATTAAGTGTGGTTTTATTTCTTAGATAATTGTTATGAGATTTTAACTTTATTTGTTTTGCAGGAGCCGCTCTGACATTGGAAAATTAGCAACTGCTTCTGATGATTTCACAGTAAGCAACTTTGTTTATTTATTTGTATTGTGATTTTGGAATGCCTTTTGGGTCAGAACTGTCTATTGACCATATTTTCCCAGCTACCATAGTTATTTTTCCCACCAGATTTGCAACTTAACCCAACTTTGTGTTTTTAGATCCGGATATGGAATAAGCGCAATTATTGTACCACACAAAAGATTCCATTTGCCATCCGAAGAAGAATTATGGCCATGCCTAAAGTCGAGTGCAAAATGCTCTTGAACAATGAAGAAATTTACCCCAAATCCATTGACGATGGCCTATTATCTGATGTAGCTCTGCACAACCCAATAAAGTCAGCCATGCCTACCACCCCACCTAAAATCACTACATCTGAAAGCCATGAAAACCAACTTTCATCAGAATTGGATCTAACCATATCTCCTAAAAACACTCCAGAATCTGCTTTGAAGAGTCCTTCATCTGTATTGAACCCACCATCCTCCCTAAAAAGAACCATCCGAGACTACTTTGCATCATCTTCATGAGTCTTTTAGGCAAATTAAACAAGCTAAATTTTGTGATAAGTAGCTGTAGATAGTGATCCTATGATAAAGGTGGCTTGAGCGGCTTGGAGTTTCTTCAATTATGTCATTGGGTAAGGGGTCTCTTTCCTCATGTTTCAAATGCTCACTTTATTTGTATTGTTAAACCTGTGATGAAGTGTTTATTATCTTTACAGGTTATTTGAAATGTAAAGTTCATAAAAGGATTGGTTATAGCAAGTCTGAAAGCTAAAAGCTAGATACATGTAAAGCTGGCATTTTTTTGCTTCTGCTTATTTGCTAGATACAAAGGATGTGTGCTATATTTTCTAATGATTAGCATATGAATTACACTGTGTGAATGGAAAGCAAAGCATGACTAAACATAACTTGCCTAGCTACCATAAGTGAATTCTATATGCTTTGTGGGTGCAATGTACAGAAATGAAAATACTAAAGTTTTGACTGTTGAAGCTTGAATTAATCTGTTTTTATATGCTGCAGTTGCATATTATTTTCTAAAAACGCCACCTTGAATATAAAGGTGGCTACAGGTTGGGCTGATTTGAGTTAGGGGAGAATCTTATTCCAAATCTCTCTTGGTTAAGTAATTGCATATGATTTGATTTGTGTTATTTTATCATTTAAATATCTTTTTCTTGCTTCTTTTCATGCCCCCTCAAACTCAATCCTCACGTCTTTCTTTCCCTAAGCTCTAGCTGATTATCCATGGCATATTCCTTTTAGTGTTCTTGATTATCTTTGGTTATTTTTGAATATGAGAGCTCTATTTTTATGTGGCAACAAAGCTTAAGTGACATATTCAATTCATAGTGGCATGAATTACTAGTTTTTATGAAAATAGAATATGAAGCTTTCCTTCTATTTACTATCTTGTATAGTACATTCAGTTTTGTAACTTCCATTCAGTTTTGTAACAAGTCTTTTAGGTTGAGTCATTTACACCTACTTTTAAGCCACCATTCAGAAAGATGGTCTTGCTGTCTATAAATGGAAGCTCCAAGTTATTATGAATAACTAACAATTTTCAGAGTCATTCTTTGAAAGTGAAGATAGGGTAATTAGTTCTATCACTTTGACTGAAACTTATGGCAATGAGTCTACCATTATACCTTTTAATATTTTTCTTTTAAGTTTTGTCTGGTCTTTAAAGATCTATTTACAAATAACTTGCTTTGAATCATTATGAAAATCAATTGGATCTTGTATATTATTTCTATTGATTGATTTTAACTCCAATAGCATTGAGACAGTTTTTACCGTATCTTGTTTGAACGAGACTAGATCCTCAAGTCACATTGCAATGCAGTCTAAGCATGCATAAAAAGTTGAGAATAAATCCTTTTTTATTAACCCCGGTACCAATTCTTTCAATATGTGACTTAAGCTTTGTTGCCACATAAAAATAGAACTCTCATTACGTGTACTTTGTCAACAACAAATAACACATTCAACATTAAACAAGATTTAAAAAAATTATCATCAAGATTGAAATGATACAAATTATCAATTAAAGTACCATATTCATAGTAAAACTAATTCTTAAACACAATAATACAATGTTTTTAGTTTTAAAATTATTATTTTGTTAGTCCAACTTTGCAACAAAAACTAAATTCTGAACACATGCAAGTACCATATTCATTGTAAAGAGAAGAGACCTGTCATGAAGTAAAAGTCTGCTGACACGTATCCCATTAAAGGTAAAATCAACTACTGAATGACCATATGTGGACTCCCTGATGTCGATCGTTAAATAAACACATGTAAATCCTCTTAATGTGCACAATAAGTATTTCTCAAGGCTCCTAACAAATTAAGTAAATAAATCTTTTGCCTAAAGGAATATTATACACACAAATAATATTATAATCCTCGACATTTTGACATAAAATGTCTTTGTAAAGCAGGATCTTATTAGGCGAAATACGCAACTAACACCCCCCTCTTAGGAACTAGCCACTCCAAGAGAGTTAGTGGTGGAACCTAGGAGAAGTCGAGTTCAAACCGAGATAAAAACCTGGGGCAGGGAAGGGAAACCCACCCTTTGCTGAAAAGACGATTCCTAGTGACATTGAAGACATACACCAACTCCCTTCGCCCGGAACGAGTAACGACAAGCATAAAAGTTACACCAACTCCTTTATAGTGGGATGAATAACAATGAAGCTTAGTAATTACACCAGTTCCCCTCTACCATGATGAGTAATGACAAAGCTTGATGGTTATGCTAGTTCCCACCAAAGGGACATGTGACAACGAGTTTCAAAGGTCTTATCCGTTCCTGCCCAAGAAAAGACCCAAACAAGATAATATAAATGGTGCAAGTCCCCATTTAAAGGGACAATTAAATCTAATCACAACAATTTCAGGAGTCATAAGCTTACTCAAATCTAAGAGACAAACTCGAGAATGATCCCATTGTTATAGCATGGAGATTATAAAGAATATTAAACAAAATACAATGAGCATTAAAGTATCGGACAACGAAAGGTAAATAAATAAATATTGATGTTCGTGCATGCTTCAGGTAAACATTAGGGCACAATGCCTAATACAAGTTATCAAGAAATAAAATCATGTATCACAGCTTTGAGCTTGACCACCATTATCATCCACCAAGGCTCCGTCCTGAACCACCTTACGCAGATCAAGTTGTGAGCGGAGAACCTGAACACCCTGATGAAGCACCTTCAGCTGGTTGACCATTTAGTTGAAAGCACAATTCACCTTTTGGAGGGTATGGTCAAATGTCTCATTGGTCTCCATCCTCAAGTCGGCCAAATGCCACTCATAGGCTTCCCACTCAATTTCCTGACACTCCTTATCTTTTTGAAGAGCTTTCACAACCTTGCCCATGCGAGAAGTCATTTCCTCAGCAGCAGTGGTAGCCTCCTCACGAGATTTCTTCCCGGCCTCTAAAGAAGATTAAAGCTCTGCATTCTTGGCATCAATAGAAGTAGGCTGGTCGACATTTCATTTAGATGTGAAATCAATATTTTTGAATGGTCCCCTAGATGACGTTGTGTATGTAACACAACCTCCTGGATTTGTGATACAAGAGGAAGCAAGGAAAGTGTACAAGTTACACAAAACTCTTTATGGTCTCAAACAGGCACCTAAGGCATGAAACAAGAAGATTGACTCATACTTAATCAAATTCGGTTTCATCAAATGCAGATCTGAGTATGGTGTCTATGTATAGGTCATGGCACAAGATATAACCATCACTTGCTTATATGTTGATGGCTTGCCAGTAACTAGAAATAACAGGAACAACTTATCAAAGTTCAAGGAGGTGGTGAATATGGAATTTGAAATGTCGGATATGGGAAACTTGTCGTATTTCCTAGGCATGAAATTTCAAATGTCGAAGCAAGGTATGATGCTACATCAAAGAAAGTATGTCAAAGAAATACTCAAGAGATTCAGAATGGAAGACTCAAATCATGCATCCTCACTTGTTAAACCTAATCTAAAAACTGGAGAAGCAAAGAGAGGAGGACAAAGTCAATGTTACTTTGTTCAAACAAATTGTACGATCTCTGAGGCATGTGTGCAACAGAAGACCTAATATAGGTTTCTCAGTTGGATTGATAAGCATATACATGTATGAACCAAATGTGTCACACATGAAGGCTGCAAGAACAATCTTGAGATACCTAAAAGGATCAATAAATTGTGGAATTCTGTTTCCTCGAGATTCTGAAAGCAAAAAAATTGTGATTAATTGCTATTTAGATTCTGATTGGTGTGGAGTTAAGGAAGACCAAAGCAGCACAACTGATTATTTTTTTCAAGTATTTGGTGCCCCAATCTCATGGTGCTCGAGAAAGTAACCTGTGGTGGCATTATCATCCTGTGAGACTGAGTATATATCAGGATCCTATGCTGCTTGTCAAGCAATATGAATCTGATTTATGCTGGATGACATGGAGGTTGAAGTGAAGAAACCTATGGTGCTGCAGATCAACAACAAGTCAACAATTAATCTTGTAAAGAATCCAATTATGCATGGGAGGAGTAAGCACATTAAGGCGAAATTTCATTTCCTAAGGGAAAAGGTAAACCAAGGTGAACTTGAAGTGAATCATTGTTCGAATAAAGCATAGTGGACCGACATTTTCATCAAATGATTGAAGATCGACAAATTTTTGACTTTGAAAAAGAAAATAGAAATAATTTAGATAAATTATGATTAGTATGTGTTTAGTGACTTAGATTATAAGAAGGTATGTTATGATATAATTCAAACCCAAATTAATTTCTTGAATTGAAAATCAGTTACTTGTATAAACAATTTTTTTCATTCTCTCAGGGCCAGTTTGTTTTGGCTTTTTTTAAAAATGATTTTTATAGTGTTATATATTTTAGTGTAAAAAAAATTTACAAAGAAACTTTTTATAAAAGCTTCAAATGAAAATTTGGTTTGAATAGTTATTCTTAAAATGTTATTTTAGGTATTTCATCATTTTATCGAAACTTTTTTTGGATATCAAATTTTCAAAAAATCACTTAATTTTGAAGCTATTTCAAATAGCTTTTCATAAAAATCATTTTTAAGATACAACTTTTTGAAAAAATTGTGATTTTGACAATGTTTTGATCTTCAATAATGTATATTTATGTTATAGAATGAACAATTCAATCTTTTAATTTATAAAAAACAAATTTAGAAAAACTTATAATATTTTGAAAAACATTTTTGTAGAATCAATTTTCAAAAATACAAAGAAAAAATCCATTTTTTTAAAGCTAAAACAAACTGGCCCTCAATCTCTTTTAGACTCCTTCCCCATCTAAAGCGCTTCGCTTCCGTACTAGCTGTTAATCCTTGTCCAAAAATATTATAGTGAAAAACAAAAAAGATTATAAAATTGATTAACCTACATTTTTGAGAATGCAAAATTGATTAACTATTTTATATCGTACAATGCACACCCATTGAGTTGACGTATGAGTCACGCATACTGCTAATGTTAATACTATCCAGTTTTTTTGATCCACTATATTGATTATATTACATATAAGTAATAAAAATTGCAACATTGCTCATATGTTGTATTGTTGGTGTGGATTCTTACCTACTCACCTATAAATGTTGGGTAAATTTATTCAGCTGAGTTGTCAACTATAGAAGCATGTATGTATTAATTTTATGTCAATAATATTATTTTAGATACATATTTTAGTTAATTCCAGTTTACCCCCAATTCATTAAATGTAGTTTTCATTTCCAATTCAAATTTGCCTTATGAGAAATGAATGTTTTAACTGCTTTTAAATGATTGAAGAAGAAAGGGAAATATATATCTTTATAATAACACACGTTGTAATATTTTTCTGTTTGCCTAATAATTAGTACAGTATAATTTAGTTTTTAGGTAGTTTAAATTAAACTTTTTTAAAATTTGTTAGCACCAACAAATATTTTAAATTGATATATTTAAGCATGGTCCATTATATTTTACCTTTCATATTCTAAAAATTTTAACTAAATTTTTACGTGTGAGTATTTCTTACTAGTTAGCTACACCACTTTGTTAATTATATATCATTCTTAAATATACTTATTTTATTTTTACTTAAAATACTTTTATTTATAAATTCATTTAAAAAATACTTATTTGATTTTTAATTTATTATTTTACATATTTGATTTATAGAATTTAAATATTATATAATCGTATTCTATGTTGTATAACATATTTTACAGTTAAACATATGAAAAAGTAATGTTTTTTTATTTCTACTATTTTTCTACATTCATAAACGAATTCTCAACAATAAGTAAAAGTAGAATATAATTGTTATTGTTAATTTACTTTTTTAAAACATAATTATTTTCATAAACTTTTAAAATATAAATAATTATAATTTAATATATATATATATATATATATATATATATATATATATATATATATATATATATATATATATATATATATATATATATATATATATATATATATATATATATATATATATATATATATATATATATATATATATATATATATATATATATATATATATATATATATATATATATAAAGATTAAAAAAAGGAAACATTAATAATGTAAAATATAAATATTTGTAGTATGCACTAGAAATAACAATTATGGATGACATTGAATTGCAACAAATTTGAGTTTTTTTATTTTGTTATTTTGTTAATATTTATGTTTTTTTTTATGATATTATAATATAGGGTTAAATATATTTTTTATTGAAGTTTTTACTTAATTAACCCACTTTTTCAATTTCTTTTTCAAACTAATCCATTTTTTAGATTAATTCTCAAACTACCCCACTTTAAAGAGGTGACGCCAGATGAATTGGCGCATGCTCTCTAAGTTAAAGAGGTGACGCCAATTGGATTGACTTTTATGCACATGATGTTGCCAATCCAATTGGCGCCTGTGTGTTAGGTTTTAAAGGAGACGCAAATTGGTCTGACACCTATGTGTGTTGTGTATTTAGAAAAAAATAATGTATGTTTTAGATAAAAGTCGAAATTAGACCAATTGATATTAATATTAATATGCGTTTCCATACGAATACCATAAAGACTAATGTCGTTGATCGGGATGACCTATTCGACCTCTGATACCATATCTCCTAGCTACCCGAACGTGTGGCACTAACCCACGTTGATGATTCACCCAAGGTGTATGAGGATTTGAGGGCCCAGGAACATCGCCACCACCTGCAATGAAGCGCTACCGCCATAGCTGAGTTCGTGACCCATGCCAGAGTAGTAGGGATGCATTTGAGTTATTGGAGGGAGACCAGGACAATTGAAGTGAGACATTGGTGTGAATGATGCGTTGAGGAAAGGTTGGAATGATTTTTGTGGTGTTTGGTAGCCATATGGTTGTTGCATCATCCATTGTGTATGCTTCACTTGCCTGGTCAAGATCCATTCAAGGCCCACTTGTTCATGGTCTATTATAGAGATTTCTTTGGTCTGTTTAGCGTTCACTTCATGACCTTACATGTTCATCTTTTGCTTGTCTATGTTCATTGGTTCAAGCCCATTTCCATGGCATCACAACTTCCACTTGATTCAATTCATCCCTAGCATTGCATCTGATCATATCCTCATGCTTAGTCCATGCCTAACCTATTTCATCTGGCCAATGTCATTCATGCCATTTACATTGACATTGTTGTTTGGTCCATGAATCTTTGATTATGACCTAGTTCATTGTACATCTTGGGCCTTGCTAAAGTTTTTGTTTCATGTTTGACATTGTTCATCCAAGTTATGGTCATGTCCATTGATCCATGATTAGGTATTCATCAAGTTCATCACTTAGTCTATTCCATATCATTTTCATTGGTGTTTGGTCCATGAATCGTTGGATAGGTCCTAATCATTATCCATCCTAGTCCTTAGGTCTTGATTCATTCAAAATTCGTGTCCATTGATTCATGTTATCATGTTCATTCATTTCAATATCTTTCATATCCATACAATTCATTTCAAATAGTCAATGCATTCAAATATCAAATATCAAATATCATTTCATACAATCACATTCAAAGTTCATACATGTACAAAGACTACAAAATTGACCATTTATACAATAGTTGACTTTTGGTAAATACTTGACTTTTTGCGCGACAACCACAACATTTAAAAATAACATTTCTAACTGATTACAACAATCAAACTGATATCATTTGGTCAAAACATCACTTCCCTGACATCCTTGTCATTTTTTACTCGCACCCATCCACGTATGACATTAAGTCTCTCAATACTTCTAATTTTTTTTGCCTTTAGGTATGTTTCAGTCTAACCAATGAACCAACTCGCTCTGTAGTTGCTCGAAACGACAAATGTTCTAGAAGAGCATCTCCATCGGAGGCCTGTCTCTCGAATAAATCATTTTTCCATAGCGGCGACGAAGACGAACCATATTTGCAATATAGTGAAAAGAGATATGGAAAAATGAATCACACAACACCTCTATTTATACAAAACAAATTATGCAATACACAGAGGCGCCAAACCAATTGACGCCTTTTCTCCTTTTTACACATGGGCGCCAATTGGATTGGCAACACCATGTGCATAAGTGTAAGATCGCAATTTTGACCCTAAGATCCCTCATGCTATTCTCATCATATGCATTAGCATTAGATCACACCTAGCATCCTCCTTACCCCTTATTCACCGAGTTTGCATTGGGAGAGATCATCAAGCATATTTGATTGTATCATACCTCATTTATCTTTATTTCACTAACCCAAATACCAAAAATATATCATTTTATAGTTTAACTCTTTTGTAGATAGTGCACATGCTCACCTATGCTCTATCAAGTTCATATATAGGGTTTAAGACCCTCATTGCAAGGAGCTCAATTAAGAAGTGGTTTACTATGGCTCTAAGCATCATATATTAATCCCCATGATCTTCACATGTTATTTTGATCAAGAAATCATCAAGAGTTTGAAGTTGGTTTGCCTTAGAAACCCTAATTCATTTGGGTATCTTGTGTGACTTCTTCAACAAGTTTCTTCACCAATTGATCAAATATTTCAAGGAATACTTCAAATTTCATCATCTTATGCATATATGATCCTCCATGAGTCCCAAAAGACAAGAGAATGTCAAGCTAGCAAGTTGGTTCATGGTGGTTGACTAGAGGAATTCAACTAATCAAAATTGGGGTTCCCTAGACCCTATCTCCTACGATATTTGTCATATGAAAATGATTCCAAGAGAAAAGTTACTCTAAATGACATTCAAAACAACTTTGATGTTGAAGTCTAGAGCTAGTTTTTCTTGGAAAGTCATTTTTTAGGTGAAAGATTATAGGTCATTTTGTCTAAACCCTAATTTAGAGGTCAACTTCCTAAGACCATAACTTGCTCAATTTTTCTGATACGAAAGCTATTCAAATTGCATGATCAAATTCAAGATATCTACTTCAACTTTAATTTTTGTAGTAAGAGCAAATTCAACTTTCAAATGCATGTGATATGAGGAGACATTATAGGTCATTTTGGATCAATACCATTGAACAAGTGATTTTCCTCAACTTCTAAAATGCATAACTCCTTCGTGATAAATCCAAATGAGGTCAAATTTGTGACCAAATTTAAGGAATTTGAGATAGCTACAAGTTTGATGAAGGAACGTTTCTCATTTGAAGTCCATAGAAAAAGTTACTTAAGGTGGAAGAAGTGAACATATGGTGAGGTTCACCGGAGAAGAAAACCGGAGCTCTAGCTTCGGCGATGCGTTGGCGTGTCTTCAGACCACATGATCCTCTTATTTTGTTTTAATCTTGAGCGTCCAAATTGATTACCACACATGTGGCACATTGTTTAGGGAACATCATGGAATGCGTGCTTTGATTCACTTGATCTGCCACCTCAATTAATGAGGGAGATCAAGTGGTCCACGTATTTTTGCATTTTCTATTTTTCATTTTAATTGACTTATTTTCATTAATTCATATTAATTTTAATATTGATCCAAAAAATATGGGACTTTCACCAAAAATTCTCAAATATTTTCCTCTTTCATTTTCTAAATTAAAATTATTTTTTGGGTCAATATTAATATTTTTCATGATTTAATTATTTTTGTACATATTTTTAATTATTTAAAAATACTTTTAAGTTTCCAAAAATAATAAATTTTTTCCTCCAAGGTCCTTTGACCTTGTTTGACCTATGATAAATCTCTTGGCCATTTATTCGGTGTTTTGAAGAGGTTTTAGGATTTTGATCAACCATAATTTAATTTTATGCATTTTTTAATTGATTTTTAATTGTTTAATTGCAAATAAATTGTGTTGAGCTATTTTTATTGACTTGTTGAGTTTGACTATTGTTGTTGAGCCTTGGTCAAGATTGATTTGACTTTGTTGGATTAAAATCATTAGATTTAGGGGATTAATGAAATATACATATCATCTCCCAAAATGAATGAATGATTTTAATTTGATAAAAGTCCTAATTTGACCAATTTGTGTTGATCTCATTCCCCATCCCTCCTTTTAAAAATATTCTTTGCTTGTGTTTTCTAAACTTAAACTTTATTGCAAATTAGAAACTTTGGCCTTATGCGATTGTATTTTTTCAAACTCTTTTCTTAATCCAATTTTTAAATGAACTTAACTATACTTAACTTAAAATTTTAAAAGACAAAAATAACTAACACTCATTCAAACCTTTTTAGGCCTTTTGTGCCTTGTTAAACTTAAACTTTTGTTTAAATCAACTCATTCGCTTTGAAATTGTTACCACGAACTATGAGGTTTAGATCCCACATTTTATGTTGGTACGTAGGCACAAGGCCGAAGGTCTTGTCAAACACAAAAATATAATTAATGAATTCTTTTCTCATTCCCACACTCTATTTATTGCAAACATCACTTATACCAAAACACATGTACACACAAAAAAGGGTTCCCTAGGAGTACCTAGGACACTTTGGATGCTAACACCTTCCCTCTGTGTAACCAACCCTTTTACTTGTAATCTCTGGCATTTTATTAGTTTTGATTTGAAAACTTCTTATCTTTTGGTTTTGTTCGTACTTTTCCCTTTTCCCTTGGAAACAATAAAAGCGCAGTGGCGACTCTGGTTTTATTGACGTTAAGTTTATCCATAGCTTAATGGTCATGAATTTACCGCTACAGAAAATTAAGTGGCGACTCTGCTGGGGAGTAGTCTCCAGTGGGTTTAGCCTACTTTTTTGTGTGTATATAAATGTATATTTGATGTATGTATATTTATTTGTATGATATAATCTGCTTGTTGTGCTTGGTGATCTATGAGTGGTGAGATAAGTTCTAACCCGAACTTGAGTGCAATTAAGATAGGAGGATGGTATAGTCATGTTCGACATGTGTGGAGTAGTCCTTAATAAGTTGGCTTGAGACCCATCTACTCAGTGGAAACCCTTTTGGAGTTATTGATGTCACTCAAGTTATTTGTGGTTAGGCATTACTTTCTTTGATTTGGGGTCCGAGAAGCTAAGGACCGTAGAACATTTAACCCATCTTGGCCTATTTAGGAAGTAGTGCGGAGACTGTTCAGGTGTAGACTTGATAACAATTGTTACACGATACTACACTCAGACGAGTTTCTCTTGAGAATATTATGGGTTGATGAGTCAGTCATCCTAACCTCTAATATCCGATAGATGGAATTAAGACTCTGGGAACTTTTTAGAACATGATATACAAGTTTTTATCTTTAGTACACTCCTTTGGGATGGTTCTTAACCAACAAACCCTTGATTCTTGGTTGATCCAATAAAGTCTTGTCAATATCAATGGAACTTGGGTGTTGATAAGGTGAAAACCATAATCCACCAAAATGGATGATTGATCTTGACAATGACTTGATTCATCCCTTGACCTTTGTTTGTTTGCCTTGTGTGTGAACCCTTATTTGTGATTGTTGCATTCATGCATTCATGCGCATCATAACATTCATCACACCAAAAATAGCTTCAAGGAACTGAGGTTTTATTTGCAAATATTTTCAGACCATGGATTGTGGATGAAGGAACACTAAGAAGTACAATTTCAGATGTCCAGATTTGAAAGAGTTAAGAAAGTTATCATCTTTTGTATTAGATCCATTGGATTTCAAGCAACGTCATGTGAAGCTTCTATCTGTGTTATTTGCTGACGTGGTTGAAGGACTATTGAGTGTATTGGTTCAGTTTTATGACCCTCTATACCATTGCTTCATTTTTCCTGATTATCAGTTTGTGCCTACGTTGGAGGAGTATGCCCATCTCTTGGGAATACCCGTTTCTAGCAAAGTGCCTTTTAGTGGATTGGAAGAGATTCCCAAATCTCATATTATAGCCGAAGCTCTTCACTTGAACAAGTCTGAGATTGAGGCTCATTGGGTGAAGAAAGGAGGAATGTTTGGGTTGACTTCTGAGTTCCTCATCAAGGAAGCTACTACCTTTGCTCAAGCCGGTAGTGTGGATTCTTTTGAAGCTATCTTTGCATTGCTCATCTATGGGTTGACTTTGTTCCCTAACATTGATGGTTTTATTGATGTTAAAGCCATTAGAATCTTCTTGATTGGAAATCCTGTGCCTACTTTGTTGGGTGATATGTATTTCTCTTTGCATCTAAGGAATTCTAAAGGTGGTGGAACGATTGTATGCTGTGTTCCTATTCTGTATAAGTGGTTTTATTTCGCACTTGCCTCAGACGCCTGCTTTTATGGAGAACAAACAATGTCTAAGGTGGTCTCAGAGACTTATGTCTCTCACTAATGATGATATAGTTTGGTATGATTATTCATTGAGTAGCTTGGATATTATTGACAGTTGTGGTGAGTTCTCTAATGTGCCTCTCATTGGTACACAAGGAGGAATCAACTACAACCCTGCTTTGACTCGTCGTCAACTTGGGTTCCCCTTGAGAGACAAACCTAATAACACTCGGTTAGAAGATCTTTTTTATCAAGAGGGTAAAGATCCCCAACATTTGAAGAAGAAGATGATTCATGCTTGGCATAACGTGCATAGGAAAGGTAGATCCGAGCTTGGTCCGTGTAACTGTGTAGCTTTGGAAGCTTACATTCTTTGGGTGAAGAAGAGAGCTTTGGAGTTGAAGATGCCTTATACTTGTGAGAGACCTATGTCTATGGTTGTGGTTTAGCCATTAAATCTCCCTAACCAAGATGTAGAGGAGTTGGAAGGCGCACTCTCCAAGATGAAGCAAGATAAAGATATTTGGGAAGAGTGATTCCATGCTTTGAGCAGAAAACATGAGGAGTTGAAACTTGAATATAAGGATAAAGATGCACTTATTGAGCTTCTTGAAGACGGAGCAGTGAAGAGATAAAGAGAGCCAGCGGTTTCATATTCCTCTAGCATGCCTCAGCCTTCTGGTGCTTGGAAGAAGATTGTTGATCAACTTGTCCTCGAGAAGGCTCAGATGAAGACTTCTTTTGAGTCCGAGATTCGACGCATCTGAAGGAAGTACGCGCCTGCAGCCAGATCGTCTGATACCATTGTTAGGGGATCTTTAGGATGATTAGTTTCCTCTTCTCTTGTATTTTTATCTTGGTTTCTGAAATTATACTCAGTGTAATCCTTCCAATTATATAAATAAAAGAGATTTTTTATGGCTAATCAAAATTATTGCAGTTGTTATTATTATTTATTTGCAAATAAATTAACATGTTCCTTGAAAGTAAAAACAATCAAAGCATTGCATTTGATGCATCATTTGCATAACAGGTTTTCTTCCGCCAGATGTCTTATTGGTTATTCTTCTATGCTCCTGCCAAGCTGACTCATTGATATAATACCCGCGCCAATCATCTGAGAATCATGAAGCACTTAGAGCAAGAGAACAGAGAACTGAAGGACGAGATCGCCCGCATGACTGCCATGATGGAGTCAATTCTAGCTACTCAGAGTCAATCTTCTCCAAAACCTGCAACTCCTCTTCCTCAGAGGATTGTCATATCAGAGGTTGTTACTTCAACCGTGCCTGCCACTCAGTTCGCTCCTGCCATGCCTGCCGGATTCCCGTGGGGAATGCCTCCCAACTTTGTGCCTGGAGGTTTTACGCCTACTTTTGCTTCCATGCCGGCATCTAGCCCTGTCATGTTTGTCCCTCCTCCGATTATTCACACGTTGCCTCGTGTTGAGGACACCATTTACCACTCTGAGTCGTATGAAGGTCCGGATGTTTATGAGAAGATGGATGAAATGAAAGACCAATCCCTTGAGCTGCGAAAGGAGTTGAAGACCTTGAGGGGAAAGGATTTGTTTGGTAAGAGTGTTGTGGAACTTTGCTTGGTTCCCAACGTCAAAATCCCGATGAAGTTCAAAGTCCCTGACTTTGAAAAGTATAAGGGTACATGCCCACTCAGCCATCTTGTCATGTATGCTAGAAAGATGTCGATGCAAACTGATAATGATCAATTACTGATTCATTATTTCTAGGATAGTCTGGATGGTGCCACTTTGAGGTGGTACATGGGTTTGGATAGTATGAGTGTCCGCATATTTAATGATTTGGGTGAGGCCTTCGTGAAATAGTACAAGTATAATGTGGGTATGGCGCCTGATAGGGACCAACTTCAGTCAATGTCTCAGAAGGACAATGAGACGTTCAAAGAATATGCCCATAGATGGAGAGAGCTAGCCGCTCAGATGACCCCTCCTTTGGAAGAAAAGGAGATGACCAAGATCTTCCTCAAGACCCTGAGCTCGTTTTACTATAAGTGAATGATTGCAAGTGCCCCCAGTGACTTTACCGAAATTGTAAACATGGGGATGATATTAGAAGAAGGTGTCAGTGAGGGACGGTTGTCTAAAGAAGAGTCATCATCAAGCAAGAGGTATGGTAATAGTTTCGCTAAGAAGAAGGAAGCTGAAACCAATGCAGTATCAGTTAGGAGGCAGACGAGGCCTCACGTCAGAAGAAGTCCGCAACCCCCGTCAACACCATCATCAAGTATCATCTGTTATTTCAGTGTTTTCCAACAATCAATCAGTGCCAGTTCAACAACAACGTCAACAACAACCACAACAAAGAACAAATAACTACAATAACAATAACAACACCAACAATAATCATCAACAACAACATAACTTTGAAAGGAAGAAAGTCTCTTTCGACCATATTCCTATGACTTATGCTGAATTGTATCCATCTTTGGTTCTCAAGAACCTTCTCCAACCAAGAAATCTGCCACAAATCCCAGAACCACTTCCATGGTGGTATAAGCCAGAGCTTCATTGTGCCTTTCATCAAGGGGCTTCTGGCCATGATATTGAGAATTGCTACCCGCTGAAGTATGAGGTCCAAAAGCTAGTGAAGAGTGGGATGATGTCCTTTGAGGATCGTGCGCCAAATGTGAAAGCTAACCCGTTGTCTGCTCATGGTAATTCCTATGTCAACATGGTAGATGGCTGTCCAGGGAGTTTCCGGGTGTTTGATGTGCGAAAAATTCGTCGATCATTGGTTGAGATGCATAAAACCCTGTGTACTATTAGTGATTGTGAGAATGATCATGCCAGTTTTGCAGTCTGCAGTGTGAGCCCCCGTAGGTGTTCAATTATCAAGAGAGATATCTAGAGGTTGATGGATGAGAATGTAATCCAGATTCAATAGTCTAGGGATATAGATGATGTCAATGTAATAGTGTTAGTGTTCAAGACACCAGAGAGGGTGGTAATCCAGTTTGATAGCAGTAACAATAACAATGTCAGCAATAGATCGGTATCGCCGTTGGTAATACGGTTAGAGGGTCCAGTCACGTACGCATCTGATAGAGCTGTTCCATATCAGTATAATACTACTATGTTAGAGAATGGTCAAGAGGTTCCGTTACCTACAACCAGTTATGTTGTGAGCATGTTGATGTGACGAAGGTGACCTATAATAGTCGTGTTTTTGGGCCGGTGTTCCCGAAGAATGTAGAAGATGTATCTGTCAGTGAGAAGGTTGATATGCCTGTGGTGAATCCGGTTAGTGCTCCAAGATGTCAGTCTGGTGAATCTAGCAGTTTGAAGCCTAATGATGATGATGAGGTACTCCGTTTAATCAAGAAGAGCGAGTTTAATATGGTGGAGCAGTTGCTCTAAACTTCTTCCAAAATTTCAGTGTTGTCCCTGCTCATGAACTCTGAAGCGCACAGAGAAGCATTGCAAAATGGTATCGGAGCAACCTTATGTCGAGTATGATGTAACATTAAACCAGTTCGATCATATTGTGGCTAACATCACTTCCTGTAACAATTTGAGCTTTTGTGACGAAGAACTCCCCGAGGAAGGCATAAATCACAACTTAGCATTGCATATATCAATGAATTGCAAGGAGGATGCGTTGTCAAATGTATTGGTCGATATCAGTTCTTCTCTGAATGTACTCCCTAAGTCAACTCTTTCCAAATTATCGTATCAAGGAGCTCCGATGAGACACAGTGGCGTGATCGTCAAAGCTTTTGATGGTTCTCGCAAAAATGTTATAGGAGAAGTGGACCTCCCAGTGAAGATAGGTTCGAGTGATTTCCAAATTACCTTCCAAGTAATGGATATCCACCCGACCTATAGCTGCTTGTTGGGAAGGCCATTGATACATGAAGCTGGAGATGTTACGTCAACTCTGCATCAGAAGTTGAAGTTTGTAAAGAATGGTAAGCTTGTTATCGTCGGTGGAGAGAAGGCTCTGTTGGTGAGACACCTGTTGTCTTTTTCGTATGTTGAAGCTGAGGATGAGATTGGAACTCTGTTCCAAGCTCTATCTATTACTGAAGAAAAGAAGGTTGGGGCACCTATGGTCTCTTTCAAAGACGCGCATAAAGTTGTTGAAGATGGTAATTCTGATCAGTGGGGCCGGATGGTAGAGGTCGCCGAGAACAAGAGCATAGCTGGTTTGGGATTCCAACAATGGACGTTTGTGATTAAGGCTGAAGATGTGCAACCCAATTGTAACACCTCAAAATTTGCCCTCCTCTCTTGGGACTAGCTAACATATTGCATTGCATTTTTAGGTCATTAGGCATTGCATAATTGCATATCATGTGGTAACCTTGTGCAAGTCATCCTCCTAGGTCTTGGTCAGAAGATAGAAGGTTGATATATGCAAGCTAAGGGTTTTCATTGAATGGACTAGATCATTAGCCATCTGAGGGTGTGGGCTACAAATTAGGGTTTCATGATTTCTCAAGGAGATTGAGCTTGATCTTGGTTGAAATGATACATCATCATCATCATGGTCTTGTTATCAGCCAGAAGATTCAGAAGATTGATCGGACACCTTGAGATTAGGGTTTTGACCACTGGTCAACCCTAATCAGTTGCATTGGGCCAATCAGGGCATGGCAAGGAGATGGGGTCTACAATGGATATGGGGATCATTGCATGACTATATTGATCTTATGGAGGCTAGGGTTCCATCCTTGAGCAATTTCATCAGAGAATTGGGGTTCAACTTGATCAGTGCATCGCCAAATTCATCTATCAGTTGAAAAAGTCAACTGTGGTCAACTGTGCTTGATTTTATGGATTTGGAGGTGGGAGAGAGTTAGATACACTTCATTCATGTTGAAACAAGTTTCATTTGACATGTCAAAGCTCAAGAATGAAGAAAATAAAGTAAGGACAAAGATTTCCAAAAATAGAAAGTGACTTGTAATGGAAGTTTCCAAAAATGGAAAGTTTTTCACCACAAGATTACATGTCCAAAAAAGCTTCAAATGAAAATTTGTCCAACATGAAAGTTGTAGATCTTGCTCTCACCTTTCCAAAAAGTCTAAGAACTTGAAATTCCCATGTATGGTTGACAAGTTATGGTCCAATCATTTTCCAAAAATGCCTAAAATCAAAGTGGCATAACTTTCACATGGAATGTCCAAATTGGATGATCTTTTTTTGAGCAAACCTCATTTCACATGTACTTTCATAATGTGTGATCAAAATTCATCAAAAATGGTCAAGGCAAAAAGTCAATTTTCAAGTGGATGCATTTGTACTTTTGGTGTGAGATAGTGAAATTGAGTTTTACAAGGAATTTGCACATGAAACCAATGCCAACACACTCCAAATTCCAAATAAAACATGTTTGAGCTGTCATTTGCTGTCATAGTGCATTATTTTGAAAAGGTCATTTTGGACATTGCACTTAAAATCACATTATGCTAAATCAAGCTAATTTGCTAATTGTGATTAAGGAAAGGGATTAAGGAGTGAGTATAAGTTTCTAATCCTAACAGAATCATAATCACAATTCCATATTCCAAGATCTGTAACTGAATTTCCCTCCAAAACCACAAATTCTCTCCAAAACTTCATCACTTTTTTTCATCAAATCTTCATCAATTTGCTTCGTTCTTGCTTGATCCATGCTCTACATGTGGTATTGATGATCTGTTCCAGCAAATCCGTGCCAAAACCTTCATGAATCACGACTGTTCAAAGCTTGCTCATCAATGGAGTTTTCATCATTCTTGCAATTGGAGCATCCTTGAGCTGAAGAACTTCTTCCAATCAACTTACATGACCTTAATCTCCATCTGTTTGGACCTTTTGCACCTTGAAATATCCAAATCGTGATCTGCAATCTCCAAGAGGTAGAGTTTCGAAAATCTCCATTGCTTGAATCTTGATATGCGTTTTGTAGATCGTTCAACATAGATAAACATGCTGCTTGTAGTTTTGATTTTGGTTAATTATTGAGAGAGAAATCTTGTTTTAAAGTTTAGATGCCAAAACTTCTTTCAATCGATTCGCATTGTATATGAATTTCTGGACAATTTCGTGATGATATCTGTGATGTATGTGCTTAGACGGTTCCAACGGTACCTTGTTTGTTAATTTTGGTTGAGTTTCGTTCATCATGAATTTCTGGAATGGATGATGATGAAGAACAGCGAAGAACTTGAGAAAATCTGGAAAAATCACGTGTAGATCTTACTTCCGCCTGTTTCCATTTGAAAATGTGTTTGGCGCCACTTCCATCCAATAGCGTGTTGCCAAGCAGTTTAATGAAACTGCGTCGTTTTGGCTATGGCATGAATAATTACAAAATTGCCATCAGATTTAATTAATTCATTTTAATTAGATTAAATAATTATTTCATTTTCACAATTAACTTCAAAAAATCAAAACAAATCCAATTTTCATCCAATTTGAGTGGGAATTTTTGTGTTGGATTCCAAATTTTGTCTAGTTTTTTTTAGGTATGATAGTCAAAGTTGTGCCCGGAGAATTTTTGACTTTGCCTATTGATCTTGTTCATGTATGCATTTTGTGTATGTTTGGCCATTTTTAACATGAAATGATGATGCCTTAGTCAAAATGCATGAAATTTTATAGGCTTGTTCTTGACACACTGCTGGTGATTTTGATGTGTAGTTTGTGAATTTTGGATTTATGGTTTGCAAGATATGATGTGTTCAAGTTGAGTGTGACAATGTGTGTCACACTATGTTATGCTGTGTTCATGAATTTTGTTGCCTTGCCTATGCTTTGCCAATTGATCCCAATTTTTGCATGTGGTATCCTCTGTATGTCTAGTTTTGCCATGATTTTTTGTAGGAATTGTTGATTCATTTCCTATTTGATTGGGATTTTTGCTTGCTGTTTAGACATTTTAGGGTTTTGCTTGAGTGATTGCCTTAAATGCTATGTGAAATTGCCATACCTTATCATATGAAGATGAAATTTGATGGAGTGATTCCTATCATGTTTGAGTTCACTTTGGCTTTGGTCCCATTCATTTCTTAATTGTTCTCACTGTTTTACATTTGATTGAAGTTGATGCTCATTTTGCTACCATGTGTTGGCTTGTTTGGATTTTTGTTGACTTTATGATTTTCATTGACCTACTTCCTCTTGTCCAAATTGCATGAAATTTGATACGCTAATCATTCCATATGTTCTGTTTAGACTTGAATTTTTTTGGAATTTATTGAGCTGTTTTGGTATTTGTTTGATTGAGATCATTCTGTTTGGTCTTTTGAAGTTGCAAATTGCATGTTTGATGCTATTTTGTGCATGAAATGATAATGGTGAATGATATGAGCATGGGACCAATTGCATTTGCTTTTGAATTGCTTGATTGTGATTTTGGATAATTTTCACTTGCTGTTTTGGATATTTTATCTCCTTTGGACCCTAGGCTTGGCCTAGTGGTCTTGTTTCTCATGTTTGGTTTGGATTTTCAGGTTGAGATGCAAAAGCCTTAAGGAGAACAATGCAAGTTGTAAATTGAGTTTGTTTGATGTTGTCAACTAACATTGACTTTGTGTTGTAGGGTTTGATGCTTGAGTTTGAGCTCATGGCTTGCACTTGTGTGCATTAACTTGTGTTTGACTGTACAGATTAACATTTGCTGTTTACTGTTGGTTTGTCTGAGTACTGATGATACTTGATTGATTTCAGGTACATTAAGTTGCTTACAGTTCTTTAAGAACTTGCTTGCTGTTGCTTGGTTGTATAAACCAATTGAGGTAGAATTTCTATTCTTCATGTAGTCTGGAAGACCTGGCCTGTTACTTGGCCAGGCAGCTGTCTGAAGTCCTCCTTAAGAGGCGATGTTTATGCTTGTTTACATTTGTCCCAAGCAGGTAAAGTCCTTGATTAAGGCAATTGGCGGAATCCAAGGGATATGCAATCTATCCCCCGCTATTCTGTTGAGTTGTCCCTCTGCTCACACCATGGTGTTGATGCATTGGGACATTAACCCAAGATCTTGTACAGTGTACAGTTGCGTCAGTGTCTTGAGCGTAGAAGGGTTCCTCCTTTCTGAACCCACGCTCCTTTGTCTGAAGCTCTCCCTGGCCAGGGATAAGAGCTGTGAGGCACACCCCTCACTCACCTTTCATCTGCTTCACCCTGACTCTCAATGTCAGGGTTAAGAGCGAACACTGCCTTGTACAGATGACTTGCTTCGGCAGTCAAACCCTTTGTTTGAGCCCACTTGACTGGATATAGTGTGTGCTACTTGGAATATTTGTTTTGTTTATGCTTGCATGCTTGCTTTACCTGGATAGGATTAGCTTGCTTTTGTGCAAGTAGATAGAAAACTTAACATAGGGCAATGATGCATGATGACACTAGGCTCGAGTACAGCTCCCTGGTAGTGTGTCTCCCTTTGTATCTGGCTAGAATTTCTTTCCCTTTCAGGGGAACTACGTCGCCCTGATCCTCATACCAGATGAGGTACGTAGGCAGGAGACCGTGCGAGGTCTCTCCGGGCACTTTTCTTTCTTTTTGTGTGTATGCTTGACGGTTATAGGCTCGAGTTCCCGACTCCCTATTAACTTGTTTGGTTGTTGTGTGCTTGGAAGCTGATGTAAGTCCATCGAGTGGCATTCGGGTTCCAGTGTGCGTGTGTTTGGTTCGGATGCCGATGTAAGTCCAGTGATTGGCGTTCGGGCTCCACGTTTGCCTTTTTGTGCGTGTGTTTGGTTCGGATGCCGATGTAAGTCCAGCGATTGGCGTTCGGGCTCCACGTTTGCCTTTTTGTGTGTGTTTTGGTTCGGATGCTGATGTAAGTCCAATGGTTGGCATTCAGGCTCCGTGTTTGCCTGTGTTCGTGTTTGTTTGTTTGGCGTGCGTGAGCCGAACTACGGCAGCTCTGATTCTCGTTCCAGACGAGATACGTAGGCATAGGATGCGATGTCCTAGCGAGCCCTCTTCCTCTTAACCCCACCTGTGTTGTCTTCGGTGAGTGTGTGTGTGATGTTTGTTTTAGCAACCTTTTCTTTCTTTTAGAGCGTGGATCCCGTCGAGTACGACGGACGTGAGGGGTGCTAATACCTTCCCCTTGCGTAACCGACTCCCTTACCCTTTCTCTTTGGTCGCGAGACCATGCTTTTTCCAGGTTTACTCTGAGCGTTTCCTTTCCCTCTTTTGGGATAAATAATGCACGGTGGCGGCTCTGTGTTGTTTTTGTTTCAGCCCGCCGGTTGTTTTTCGCGGATGCGACACCAGTTTCCGTAGTGGAGGGTTAATTCATGGTAATGAGCAACACTTAGCTATCGTGATCGAGGGGGATGAAGATGAATACTTCACCAATTTTGTGACGCATGGAAAAGCTTGCAACAATTAGACCGCTGTCAATGTTCCTGTTATCATGCATCACTCTAAGTAATTCCTTTTATTGTTTTTGAAAATCCTTCTCCCATGCCTAAGGGAGAAGTGAACATTATTTGGCATCTTTCAATTTGATCATTAATAAAATACGATTCTATTCATCCATATCTATGATGTTTTATCTTTACTTTTTAATTTTTTTGGAAATGGTAATCACAAAAAAACATAATTAAATAATAAATAATTGTGCATCTGATTCTGCATAATATTTGGTCACAATTCACTTCTCTAAAATCAAAATATCAAATCATTATGCAGGTTGGTTTCTAAACCCATTAAATACAATGATCCTACTCCTTCTCCAAACTTTGAATTCCCTATGTTTCAGGCTGAGGAAGAAAATGATGAAGAAGTGTCGATGAATTGTCGCGTCTACTTGAGCACGAGGGAAAAGCCATTCAGCCATTCGAATAGCAGATTGAGTTAGTCAACTTGGGTTCCGAAGATGATGTGAAAGAAGTCAAGATTGGGTCTCAATTGTGTCCAAAGGTTAAGAAGGGGTTGATTGATCTTCTCCGAGATTATTCAGATGTGCTTGCTTGGTCCTATCAAGACATACCTGGTTTGGATTCTGAGATTGTGGAGCATAGATTGCCGTTGAAGCCAGAATGCCCTCTAGTCAAGCAGAAGTTGAGAAGGACTCATCCTGATATGGCAGTAAAGATCAAAGAAGAAGTGCAGAAGCAAATTGATGCTAGTTTCCTTGTTACTGTTGAGTATCCATAATGGGTGGCTAACATTGTGCTTGTTCCTAAGAAGGATGGAAAAGTCCGTATGTGTGTAGATTATAGAGATTTGAACAAAGCTAGTCCAAAAGATGATTTCCCTCTGCCACACATTGATATGTTGGTAGACAATACAACTAAATTCAAAGTCTTTTTGTTTATGGACGAATTTTCTGGTTATAATCAGATCAAGATGGCACCCAAAGATATGGAGAAGACCATATTCATTACACCCTGCAGAACATTCTGATATAGAGTGACGCCTTTCGGTCTAAAGAATGCTGGTGCAACTTACCAGAGAGCAATGATCACTCTTTTTCATGATATGATGCATAAGGAGATTGAAGTCTATGTTGATGATATGATTGCTAAATCCAGTGACGAAGAAGAACATGTTGAGCATTTGTTGAAGTTATTCCAGCGTTTGAGGAAGTACAAACTCCGCTTGAATCCCAATAAGTGTACATTTGGTGTTCGTTCTGGTAAGTTGTTGGGCTTTATTGTCAGCGAGAAGGGTATTGAAGTTGATCCCACCAAGGTCAAAGCAATACAAGAGATGCATGCGCCCAAAACTGAGAAGCAAGTCAGAGGTTTTCTCGGCCGCTTGAATTATATCTCAAGATTCATTTCACACATGACTGCCACATGTACGCCTATATTCAAGCTTCTTCGGAAAGATTAATCTTGTGATTGGATCGAAGACTGCCAGAAATCTTTTGATAGTATCAAAGAGTACCTGCTTAAGCCTCTGATTCTGTCTCCCCCATTGAAGGAAGACCCTTGATCATGTATTTGACTGTGCTTGAAGAAAGTATGGGTTGTGTTATTGGTCAATAAGATGAAACTAGAAAGAAAGAATATGCTATTTACTACCTCAGTAAGAAGTTCACCGACTGCGAGACTCAATATTCTATGCTAGAGAAGACTTGTTGCGCATTGGCTTGGGTTGCCAAGCGTCTGCGTCAATATATGTTGAATCATACCACTTGGTTGATATCCAAAATGGATCCAATCAAGTATATTTTTGAGAAGCCTGCTTTAACTGGGAGGATTGCCCATTGGCAGATGTTGTTATCAGAGTATGATATCGAATACCAATCTCAGAAAGCAATCAAACGTAGTGTCTTGGCTGACCATTTGGCTCACCAACCAATTGAAGATTATCAGTCAGTGCAGTACGACTTTCCTGATGAATAAATTTTGTACTTGAAAATGAAAGATTGTGACGAACCATTGCTTGAAGAAGGGCCAAAACCTGGTTCCCATTGGGACATGGTATTTGATGGAGCTGTTAATCAATATGGTAATGGCGTTGGGGAAGTGATTATTACTCCTCATAATCAAGTATCTCGACGTCTATGGTGATTCAACTTTGGTTGTGAATCTAATCATAGGTGAATGAGAGACAAATCAACCCGGTTTGATCCCATATAGAGATTATGCGAGGAGGATTTCAACTTTCTTTACAAAGGTTGAGTTTCATCATATCTCTCGAGATGAAAACTGGATGGCAAATGCTCTTGCAACGTTGGCTTCAATGATTGTGGTGAAGTATTGGAATGAAGTTCCTAATTTGACTGTGATGCGTCTTGATAGGCCAGCTCATGTGTTTGCTGTTGAAGAAGTCAAAGTTGGAAAGCCGTGGTATTTTGATATCAAGTGTTTCCTCCAAAGTCAGATGTACCCGTTTGGAGCATCTTTGAAAGATAAGAAGACTTTGAGAAGACTAGCCTACAACTTCTACCTGAATGGTGATGTATTGTACAAGAGAAACTCCAATATGGTTTTGCTCAGATGCATGGATAAACATGAAGTAAACCTATTGATGACTGAAGTCCATGAAGGTTCCTTTGGTACTCATTCCAATGGACATGCTATGGCAAAGAAGATGTTGCGAGCATGTTACTATTGGCTGACAATGGAATCTGACTGTTGCAAGTTTGTGAAGAAATACCACAAGTGTCAAATTTATACAGATAAGATTCATGTTCCTCCGACACCATTGAATTTTATTTCCTCCCCATGGCCCTTCTCCATGTGGGGAATTGATATGATTGGCATGATTGAGTCCAGAGCGTCGAATGGACATCGTTTCATTTTGGTGGAAATTGAATACTTCACAAAGTGGGTTGAAGTGGCATCGTATGCAAATGTAACCAAGCAAGTTGTTGTGAGGTTTATCAAGAATCAAATCATACGCGGTTATGGTGTGCCAAGTAAGATCATTACCGACAATGGATCGAACTTGAATAAAAATATGGTGGAAGCTCTTTGCAAAGACTTCAAGATTGCACATCATAATTCTTCTCCCTATAGACCTAAGATGAATGGGGATGTTGAAGCTTGAAATTCTGGTATCAGATATAAGATGTCGAAGGTAATGTCACGACACTAATATCTGGTAATAAACAATGGATAAACAAAACAGAATGGTAAAGCGAATAACACAAGCAATTGTTAACCCAGTTCGGTGCAACTCACCTACGTCTGGGGGCTACCAAGCCAGAAAGGAAATTCACTAAAATAGAATTAGTTCAAAGACTCTCCGTACACTTCAACAAGTTACAGTCTTTATCACCTAATCTCTACCCGTGCAACTTCTACCTAAGCACTCTTAGATATGAGAACCCACTCAATTCCCTTACAATCACACACCAGTGATTTTAAACAACAATCCCTTGTGAAAAGAAAATACTTTTCAATTACACACTCTTGATTTTACTTCACAGTTTCAATCAAGAAGACACACTCTTGATCTTGCTTCAAAGATTTGATCAAGAAGACACACTCTTGCTTAACAGCTTTAGAGTGACAAATTACAGCCACAAATCAGTCCAATTCAATCATCAATGGATGACTTGAATGACCTACAAGTCTTACGACTAAACAGACACAAACCCTAACTCTCTCTCTGTATTTCGCTCAGTCTTGGTTGTGTGTACAAACAGGTTTTCTAAGTCCCTTTTTATAGAAGCATCCAGCTGGGCTTGGACATCTTGAAAACCCTAAATCTATTTTCCAATCAAAGCTTTTTATAACAGCTGTATAGATATCGTTGGAAAATAAGTGAATCTGGTTGTAATCCATGATTGAATGCGCCAGCTAGCCATATCTTCAATCATCCAAAGATTGCCATTAATTGTGCAATCATAAAACACCAGACATTCATACTGAATGTTCTGTGTACAGGATGTCATGACATCGGGTCTGACATCCTGGAAAAATCCTGCATAATCCAATAATTCCTTTTATAACTTCCAGCAGGTACAACCATATCAAATGCCATGACATTGTGTATGTCATCTGAAACAATCCTGCATGAACATGTCTTTCATCTAAGCTCCAGCAGGTACATCCAATATCAGAAGCCTTGTCATTGTATGTGGCATTCTGAAACAATCCTGCATGCACATGTTCTTGAACTCCAGCAGGTACATAGGATATCTCATGTTAAGACATCACACATGACATCTTGTGAACACTCTTTGTTTTACCAAAATTGCTGCCAACACTTAGAATCAACAAACTCCCCCTTTGGCAAATTTTGGCTAAAATATATATCTGTCATTTTTGTTCTCAAGGCAAACTATCAACAGTTAAACAACTTATCAGAAGTTTAAACAGCAGCAGAAGCAAAACAATTACTAGCTATGGCTACTAGTAATACACACATGCACAAGGGTACTTCTCCTCCCCCTAAATCTGTGCAACAAACAACAGAATTAGTAGTTATGGATGCAACTAGTAAGACACACAAACGCACAATGCACAAGGGTACTTCTTCTCCCCCTAAATCTGTGCATTCATCAAATAACAGCTACTGTAACTCCAGCACCTGTACCAGCCAGAATGTCATTCTGACATCTGCTTCAACATCAGCACCTGTACACCATATCAGACATCCCCTTTGACATCTGTAAACAGAATACCATTCTGTTTTAACACCTGTGCACTTCTTCCAATAATAGTTGTCCTTCTGTCCAGCCACATACAACTTCCACATCAGCACTTCTCCCCCTTTTTAGTCAAAATTGACCAAAGGTGACCAATTAGACAAAATAAATGTCTATTAGCCTAGCAGAGAATGTTAGATCAGATGTTATAACAATAAGCATGTTAAAACAAAATATTCAGGAAGTACACACCATCATTATACACAGCTGTGATAGCTGAGACAATGAACAAATCCAAGGAACTCATTAAGAGCCCTAAATATTACATAACAGGCATCAATAAGGACTGCCATAAAATACAGAATAAAAAAAAACAATCAAGACAACAGCCTTCCAAACAGCAGCCCAACTTCCACCACACCTCCCAATCTTCAATCCAGCCAGGGACCATTAATCAGAAGAAGAAGAATCATCTTCACCTTCACCTTCAGAGTTTTCTGAGCTTCCAGAACTTCCATTGGATTGGGATTTTGATCTTGTATTTGAGTCCTTCCCAGCCTTCTCTATTTCTTCCTTCTCCAGGCTATATATCACAACTTCTAATGCTTTTTTTCTAGCCTTGGCCACCCTTATACCATTTTCCAATTCCTTGCAGGTTTCTTTTAGTTGATCAACCAAGCTCCCTTGAGATGTAGACTCCCTTTTGGCAGATGTCATAACAACATCATTTATATGACTTCCCTCAAACAGCTTATAATGAATGGATAAATGGGTTTTTCTTCTGCTTGGCATGTCATTTGTATTGAGTATGCCTGGTTGTTGGCTCAGGATAATGCCACACATAAGGGAAAGGAAAGCAATAGGTAACTTCACAACATTTGTAGAAGCATGTATGATGGTTTGATCAAATATAAATTTGCCAAAATCATAGTTTATCTTGGTTCCAATAGCATGAATGATTCTTCCAAGGACAATGGAGATGGTAGAGACATGATTAGTAGGTACCCAATTTGCTGAACCAATCTTGTGCAGAATGGCATATTTAACTGTGAGCTTACTAGCTGATAGATGTTTCCTACTAGGCCATTCCTTAACTTGGCCAACTGTAATAATTCTATAGACCTCATTGTCCGTGGTCTCTAGATATACTCCTTCATCAATTCCTCTCCCTAGGAACTTGTTGATGATGGTAGGTGAAAGTTTCACACACTTACCCCTTACAAAAACTTTGCAGACCTCCCTGCTGTTTTTTTCATAAATCTCCTCAGGGATGTTCACAATGAATTCTTTGACCAAGCCCTCATAGCACTGAGGCAGAGCAGTCACAGTTTTCATAAGACCAACAACTTTAATTAACTCCATGACTTCCTTTACTTCACTTGCCTCTTTTCCCAATTCTCTTTCAACTGATACCCTTCTTTGAGTCACAAACTTCCATTTGGCAGCACCATCTTCTACGTGAAAAGAGATATTGTTAAGATGAACAACAACCACTTTGTTTAGAGACTTCTTTACAGACTTCCTTTTAACAGGGGGATGTCTGAGACATCGTATTCGACATCCTCACCAGATTTAGAACTCTCACTTTCTTTCTTCTTCCTGACCTCTACTTTACTCCAAGATTTGGAGGGACCTATACCAGCAACCCTTTTCTCTTTCCTACCTGTCCTTATCTCAGCCATACTCTTCCTTTTTCTCAGTCTATTAGCTACACTTGTTTTCACAAGATTGACCAACGTGTCATCTTCTTCCTCAGACCTTTCTTCCTCAATGTCCTGAGCAGTATCAGGGGACATACTAGGTAAGTTTTTTCCAAGAGAACATAGTCCCTCAGCAGCTACTTCCTTTTCTGTTTTAGATGAGTCATCATCTTTCTCAGCTTGGGTTTCCACCTCAGGAGAGGGGTCCCTTCTGGACAGAGGGGTAAAAATGTCCTTGACTCCATGCTCTTCATTCAGTATCCTAGTAACTAGGTTTCTTATGATGCGATCAGTAGAGCGCATGTCCTCTTTATCAGGAGATTTTTCAGGAATGTTACGTTGCTTAGCTCCGGCCATGGAAGGGGAGCCTGGAACGTCACCTGGTATCATACGCAGAGGAGTTACGTCCATCAAATCTTCATCTAAAAATTCCATGGAGGAAGTTCTAGTATGAAAAGGTTTTGAGCTAGATGTTGATGGATGTTGAGACATGTTGTTGAACTTTTGAGAACACTTTCTTTGCCCTAGCAGAGGTTCTCTGAGTAGTTTGATGAAGATGGAAAGAATTGTGTTTAGGCAGAGCGTGTAAATGAAATAGATACTATTTCCAATACTAGGAGATGATTCATTATTAATGCGACTTTTTCTTTTCATTGGGCAGACAATATTTTTGTTACCTTTTCCACTCCACATTAATTGCCATATTTTCTCAAGAAACCAAGCCCCTAATTTTCCCTTTTCATTTTTTAGTTGGACATCATACAAATCCCTTGCAGTCCTGTTGGTTAGTTGTATTTCATGCTGTAGAACTATGAGTTTGTTTTCCACATATTTTCTACATGAGTGATGAAAACAAATAATGTACTTGGTCCAGCTGTACTGAATATGGTCTTTGGACATAGGTGTACCATACAGGTTGTCATAATACAATGTCATAGCATCGAGTGTGACATTGTATATAATTATCAGTAATTTCATCCAACCTGGTTGAGCATTGTTGCTTTCATCTGATATCTTTTCTATCTCAATTTTCTTTGTACACATAGTCCCTTGTGTCTCAGTTCCAGCAAAGCTCTCACTACCTTCAGACTTCATACCACCAGTCACATGTTCAGGTGTTTGGGCCATCATGACCTTCTCTTCCTTGAGGTTAGGTCTTAGTTTTTGGTGTAACATCCTTGTCTGACATTTTTCCTTTCCCTTGTAGGTTCTTCTCGTAATTGTACTCATCTTAGAGGGGTCATCCATTTGAGAGCTCCACATGTAGCAGTTGTTTTTGGTCCTGATTCCTTTCATAGTCACTTCACTGTTTTTGTTAACAATCAGACATTCAGTTTAGTGAAGATGATATTCAGACCTTGATCCCCTAGCTGACTGATGCTTATCAGATTTAAAGTCAAGCCCTGGACCAGTAGAATATTGTCAAGTTTTGGAGCTCCAGGACACTCAAGCTTGCCTATACCCTTTATTTCACCTTTTGCTCCATCACCAAAGGTTACATAGCTTAGGTCATGAGGGTGAAGATCAGTTATCAAGTCTGAGTTTCCAGTCATGTGTCTAGAACATCCACTATCAAAATACCACTCTTCTTTGTGAGCTATTAGACTTGTAACATTAGTCTTAGGAACCCATTGCTTCTTGTTGATAGGCCTGTGTTGTTTGGGTCTGGGTTGATAGTGAGTCTGTTGATGAATAGGGGTAGGGTAACCATACAGCTTATAGCAGAAGGGCCTTGAGTGTCCAAATTTCCCACAGTAATGACATCTCCATCTTTGGTATTTGCCTTTCTGTTGTTTTCTCTTTTGATGATGTGACATGTGATGTGACATCTTAGGACTGCTCTTACTATTGCTGCATTTAGGTTTAGCTTGAGGTTTGCAACCAGTGTGACTACTTTCAGCCTTAGATTTATGGTACCCTAATCCAGATTTGGCTCCTGTGATTAGTCCAGTTTGGAGAATCTTATCTAAGGAGTCAGATCCATTGTTTAGCATCCTTACATACTTTGTTGTCTCTTCTAGTTTTGAGTTTAAGAGCATGACTTCAGTTTTTAGCTTGACTATGGTTTCCACCTGTTCTGCCTTTTCATTCTCCAATTGTACTATCTTCTGGCTCTCAACTTGTTGACTTTCATCTAGCTTGTCCTTCAGACCCACAGCTTCTGTTTTCAATTTGGAGATGGTTTCTAAGTATTCTACCTTCTCATTTTCAAGTTGAGTTATTTCTTTCTTCTGGTTAAAAACCTGCTTGCTTAGCTCTACACTTTTATGACACAACTCTCTGTAGGTAGAGGCCAATTCCTCAAAGGTAACTTCACTATCACTTGAGTCTTCATCAGAACCCCATCTTCCTGTCAAAGCAATCCCAAGATTTGCAGCCTCCTCTGTATCACTTTCATCTGACCAGGTGGCAGCCAGACTCATCTTCTGCTTCTTGAGGTAGGTTCCACATTCTGTTCTAATGTGTCCATACCCATCACATTCATAGCACTTTACTTCTTTTCCTTCTTTAGGCTTCTCTTCTGGCCTTACTCTTCTTCCATTGCTGATGTCAGATGAGATGTTCTTGACATTTGTCTTGGATCTTACATCCATTTTCTTTAACAATCTGTTAAACTATCTCCCCAGCATTGCAACTTCATTGGCCCATTCTTTATCCATATCTTGACTGTTTTCCTCTTCTGTGTTGGATATGAAGGCAATGCTATTGGTTTTCTTTTCAGATCCATCATTCAATCCCATCTCAAAGGTTTGAAGGGATCCAATTAGCTCATCTACCCTCATGTTGGAGATGTCTTGAGACTCTTCTATGGCAGTCACCTTCATTGCAAATCTCTTAGGGAGTGAGCTAAGTATTTTTCTTACCAGTTTTTCATCTGTCATCTTCTCTCCCAGGGCTCCTGAAGCATTAGCAATCTCAAGGATACTCATGTGAAATTCATGAATGTTTTCATCTTCTTTCATCCTTAAGTTTTCAAACTTGGAGGTGAGCAACTGAAGTCTAGACATCTTTACCCTAGAGGTGCCTTCATGAGTGGTCTTGAGAATGTCCCAAGCATCTTTGGCCACTTCACAGTTATTTACCAGCCTAAAATTATTCTTGTCTACCCCATTGAATATAGCATTCAAGGCTTTAGAGTTTCCAAGAGCAAGATCATCCTCCTCCTTGGACCATTGTTCTTCAGGCTTCTTCTCAGAGGTGGCTTCTCCTTCCTTAGTAATGACAGGATGCACCCATCCTGTTAGCACAACTTTCCAAGCCTTGTTATCAAGGGATTTTAGAAACGCTACCATTCGAGGTTTCCAATAGTCATAGTTAGAACCATCCAAAATTGGTGGCCTATGAACATATCCTCCATCTCTCTCCATTGTACCAGAAAGTATTGCCCCTAGATCTCACCTAGAACCAGAGCAGGATGCCTGCTCTGATACCAATTGAAATTCTGGTATCAGATATAAGATGTCGAAGGTAATGTCACGACACTAATCTCTGGTAATAAACAATGGATAAACAAAACAGAATGGTAAAGCGAATAACACAAGCAATTGTTAACCCAATTCGATGCAACTCACCTACGTCTGGGGGCTACCAAGCCAGGAAGGAAATTCACTAAAATAGAATTAGTTCAAAGACTCTCCGTACACTTCAACAAGTTACAATCTTTATCACCTAATCTCTACCCGTGCAACTTCTACCTAAGCACTCTTAGATATGAGAACCCACTCACTTCCCTTACAATCACACACCAGTGATTTTAAACAACAATCCCTTGTGAAAAGAAAATACTTTTCAATTACACACTCTTGATTTTACTTCACAGTTTCAATCAAGAAGACACACTCTTGATCTTGCTTCAAAGCTTTGATCAAGAAGACACACTCTTGCTTAACAGCTTTAGAGTGACAAATTACAACCACAAATCAGTCCAATTCAATCATCAATGGATGACTTGAATGACCTACAAGTCTTACGACTAAACAGACACAAACCCTAACTCTCTCTCTGTATTTCGCTCAGTGTTGGTTGTGTGTACAAACAGGTTTTCTAAGTCCCTTTTTATAGAAGCATCCAGCTGGGCTTGGACATCTTGAAAACCCTAAATCTATTTTCCAATCAAAGCTTTTTATAACAGTTGTATAGATATCGTTGGAAAATAAGTGAATCTGGTTGTAATCCATGATTGAATGCGCCAGCTAGCCATATCTTCAATCATCCAAAGATTGCCATTAATTGTGCAATCATAAAACACCAGACATTCATACTGAATATTCTGTGTACAGGATGTCATGACATCGGGTCTGACATCCTGGAAAAATCCTGCATAATCTAATAATTCCTTTTATAACTTCCAGCAGGTACAGCCATATCAGATGCCATGACATTGTGTATGTCATCTGAAACAATCCTGCATGAACATGTCTTTCATCTAAGCTCCAGCAGGTACATCCAATATCAAAAGCCTTGTCATTGTATGTGGCATTCTGAAATAATCCTGCATGCACATGTTCTTGAACTCCAGCAGGTACATAGGATATCTCATGTTAAGACATCACACATGACATCTTGTGAACACTCTTTGTTTTACCAAAATTGCTGCCAACACTTAGAATTAACAAAGCTACAAATAAGAACATCAAGAAGATGGTTGTAACGTACAAGGATTGACATGAGATGCTCCCATTTGCGTTGCATCCGCACTTCAACAGGGGAAACCCCTTTCTCACTCGTTTATGGCATGGAAGTCGTGCTCCCCGTAGAGGTTGAAATCCCATCATTGCATGTGCTGATGGAAGCCAAGTTGACTGAAGCTAAATGGTGGCAGACCAGGTATGACCAACTGAATTTAATTGAAGAGAAAAGGTTGACTGCCATGTGTCGTGGTCAGTTATACCAACAGAGAATGAAGAAAACTTTTGATAAGAAGGCCAGACCTCGTGTGTTCAGAGAAGGTGACCTTGTGCTCAAGAAGATTCTATCTTTTAAACCAGATTCTAGGGGCAAATGGACTCCTAATTATGAAGGCCCATATGTTGTTTAGAGAGCCTTTTTAGGCGGTGATTTAATTCTTACAACTATGGATGGTGAAGAGTTCACTCGTCCTGTGAATGCAGATGTAGTCAAGAAATACTTCGTCTAAAAAAAGAAAAGAACAACTCGCTAAGTTGAAAACATGAAAGGGCGGCTTGGGCAAAAATAGCGTCTCGGTGGATTGAAACCCGAAAGGGCGATCCAGGCAAAATTTAGAGACATAAAATAGAAAATTATCCCGATAAATTGAGTATCCCACCTTGGGGAAATTTATGCAAAAATTAGGGATTATGGTAAGTAACTGCATCCTGTTGAGATTCAGTCTTGAAGACGTTCTTGAGCACAATGCTTGGTTCTGATTCATCTTCAACCAAAGCTTAAAGCACAACAAATATTAAAGGCGGTAGAAGGATTAATGATCATTGTATTCAATGTAGCCCTTTTCCATGTAAATTACCATTTTTCAACTTTTGTAAAGATCTATGGAGTCTTGTCATTTACAGACTACCATTTTATTAAATAAAGTTGAGCTTTTTATCCAATTGTTTCCACTCTTATTTATTCAGCCAATTAGAATTAAATTTTATTGTGGTCATTTTGAAGTTAAAGTTTTAAAATAAAAATATGTTTTCTTAAATAATAAAAGCAGTAACTTTAAAAAGCAATTAAAGGAATATCAACAGTGGTTTGAAAAGAGGTAAGCCCTAAATGCGAAACATTGTTGGTTTTTCCCCAAGCGGTTGGTATGATCCTTATTTCATCCCCAACAGCATTCCCGCAGCATTTCAGCAGCCGAGTTTGGTTGGTTTCCCCAGCTAAGTTTGTATTTGCCTCCCGTGAGTTGTAGGCGCGTCCTAGAAGTAGTTCGCACAGTTCGGAAGATTTTTGATTCCCCGTAAGTCGCCATCAGAGTTGTCCCTAACCTCTGTTAGCCCTGATTCTGAGCAGTGTTATAGTTGTCCCCTGCAGGGTTGTCTCCCATTTGATGTGGTGTTGACCTAAAATTCCTCGTAGGATTGATGTTGTAGTTTCCTCAGTAGATTCCCTCCTCTTTATCCTCATCCTGGGTTGAGCCTTTTAGGTGGATGATTCTTATGCATTCCTGTGCACCTTGTTCTCTCCAGCAGTTGTTTCCTCCCGTTGTGGATTGGCGGAGAATTCTATCGATGATTTAGACCAGTGACATTTGTATCCTTTATGATCGTTTTGTCAGCATAATTATCATATATACATATACATATACATATACATTCATTCATTATTGTATTATTAATACACTTTGTGATTCATTATTTCTTTGATCCTCTGCTATGGTGGTATACTTTTTCCCCCACGCAGATTTGGTTTGTCTGTCCTCTTTCAATTATTGTCAGTCCATTAAGCAGAAAGAATTTAACCTTTCACATTCCCCACTGAGTTACTTCCTCGTGGATGATTGTTATTTTAGTTTCCTCCCAAGTTGATTATCTGAATGGAACCACTCCCCTTGAGCTATATCCTCATTAGGTTGAGTCTTTGATTGACCGTTTCTTTCTAGATCTTACCTAGATAGATGCTTTTGGTCCCCTTGAGAGTGTATTACCCAGTAAATGGTAATATTCTTCTCAATTTTTGCAGATTTTTACTTTTTGCCCAATATCCGACAAAAGTAACCCTTTTCTTTCCAGCGGATTCGTTTTTCACGTTTCCCCAGGAAGTTTATCCTTGATATGTTCATCCTAACCGGTGATGGATATTTTCTTCCCTTGCTTTGAGTCTATCATTGATATGTTCATCCTAACCGATGAAGTATATTCTCTTTTTTGGTATTCTACCCTGTAAAAAGGTAGTTGTAATCCCTATTTTGTTCCCCAAAGAGTTAATCCTTGATATGTTCATCCTAACTGATGACGGGTTTCCTTTCTTTGCGGTCTTCTACCTAGTAACTGGTAGATGTAAATCCTGCTTTCCCTTCGTAGATTTTATCCTTGATATGTTCATCTTAACCGATGACAAATATTCTCTTTTCGATATTCTATCCAGTAACTGATAGATGTAATTCCTATTTCTCCACTCGGAGTATATCCTTGATATGTTCATCCTAACCGATGACGGATATTCTCTTTTTGGTGTTCTATCTAGTATCCGATAGATGTAATTCCTACTTTTTCAGGCAGTTTATCCTTGATATGTTCATCTTAACCGATGACGGGTATCCTTCCTAATGTCCCCAGGTAAGTCTATCCTTGATATGTTCATCCTAACCGATGACGAATATTCTTCCCCTATGAGTCTATCCTTGATATGTTCACTTTAATTAGTGACAAATATTCTCTTTCTTTATGGTCTTCTGCCCAGTAACTGGTAGTTGTAAATCCTATTTGGCTTTTCTCCAACAGTTCATTCTTACCCAATAACTGGTAACGAATGCATCTCCTGTTTGCCCTTAGTGAGTCATCCTTGATATGTTTACCCTAACCGATAACGGATGCCCTCCGTGTCAGAATTTGTTATACCCTTACCCAGTAACCGGTAACGAATAATATACTTATGTTCCTCCTGTATTGAAGATCATTTCTTCCCCAGTTGAGTTTGAGTGCATTTCCCCCAGGGAATCGCCTTTTCCTGCTTAGGTCGATTATTTCAGCTTTGTTCTGATCTACCCGTTTCCCCTGCAAATGTTCTTTTCATTCCCCAGCTGAGTCTTTCCATTGATTTATATTCATGGAATCCCTCGAATCCCCCAACAATTTTAAGTCGTAGCCTGGCCTATGCACAACTTTTTATCCCCAGAGTCTCTGTCTCCCCAGTGATTTTTCCTTATGGAATGCATTATGCTCCTACGAACTTTTAGTCTCTCCGAATTCTTTTCCTTTGTGGCAACATTTTCCGCACAGAGATTTATTTTCAACATTTCATAACGTATGCATCATGAGGTCTCTTAGGGACCATAATTTGTTTCTATATGTTGTTATTTAAGCCCGTCCTACTAAGTCGATACGAAGATTTTAACCTTCATCTCCTCATCTAGAACGTTCTTAAATAGGGGCAGCTGTAAGACCCCGATTTTGATCCTAAGATCCCTCATGCTATTCTCATCACATGCATTAACATTGGATCACACCTTGGCATCCTCCTTACCCCTCATTCACTGAGTTTGCATTGGGAGAGATCACTGTTAGTTGTAAATTTACGTGTCGGGTTTTTGTTATCGTATCCACAGGGATTGTAAGATATCACCGCCGTTCGATGGTTGTATTAATTTTAGCTCAATGTAACAATAGGGTTTTGGTTTGTTGTCACGTTATCTTGCATAAAAAGGTAATAAATTGCGGTAAAAGTTTTGGTTTGAATAAATGAGAAATATTGCCAAAGTTAGGGTTCGATGATCACTTTGCATGTATTTGTTCGGTCAATAATCTTATAAACTCCTTTAGATGATAAATCATTTCACAAAGTCCTCCCAATATGTTTCTCTCGAACACACATTGTGAGTTTTCCCATTTTGATCCATTGTTTCTCTCGAACACAATCTATCAAAATGACAACTTTTTGGTTCAACCTTATGGTGAACAAAATCATTCATTACTATCTCTAGCTAACAAACAAGATTGGATGAAAACCTAGGTCAAGAGTTGGTAAACATCTCTCGATCATAAACCAACACAAAGAGTTTTAAATAGAAACAAAGTTTTCATCATATATTCACCATTAAAGAGTTTACACATGAAGATCCTTACATTTACACACAAAGCTAGTAATCACCTACATCTAACCTTGACAAATGGATGACTTAGCTACTCATTTTCATGGTAGCTTGGTCGGCAAGTTTCGGAAGAAGGTTGATCAACATCCAAGTCGGATAATCGATATTGGATGGGAATCCACCTTCTTTTTGTAGAAGATGGTTACAAGATGAAGAGAAATGAAATCTAGGGCATAAAAGATCCTAAGAACAATGCTGGAAAATATCTCTAAGAAAGTACAAAAGTGGAAAAATGCTGTAAAAAACTAGGTCTGGCACTCAAAAGTGGCACCTGCTACTTATAGAGTAGTACTGGGCTGTCATGCTCGCTAGGCGAGCAGAAAGGCTCGCCTAGCGAGGGTCTAATTGTGGCACCAAAGGCACCTGCGCCCAGAGAAAACAGACTAACTCAAACTGTCATGTTCGCCTAGCGAACAAACCTTCGCCTAGCGAAGGACACGCTTCAACCTTCGCCCCAGCGAGGTTGAGAGGTTTTGCTACTGGAATGCTCGCTGGGGACTCGCTAGAGCTTCGCCTAGCGAGTGAGTGCTGGCTGCGCTTTTCACCAAAACTGAACGAACTCGCTACCACCTTCGCTATCAGCTCGCCTGACGAATTTATTGACATTTTACTGGAGCTTTTCGCTGGGCGCTCGCCTAGCGAGCAGGCGAAGGCTGTAGCGAGCATGCTGATGAATGCTTGTTTTCTTTGGTTCCTTTGCCAACTTTCTTGTGTCTTAAATTTCAATTATTTCATGCCTTCTTCCTGCACAATAACACACAAATCAAAGGCACCAAGCTTGTTTATCAATGTAATGCATTTCATCTAAAACAAAGGTGATTTTGACAATTTAGCAAGGAAATAGAGTGAAAGATACCCTTAATTGATGGCTCAAATAAGCACTTTTGGGTATCTAACAACTCTCCCCAACTAGATTCTTGCTTGTCCTCAAGCAAAGTATGCCTCTTGAAGGACAAGAGGATTTGCTTTAAGAAAATGGTTTCTCCGAAGTTGGATAAACGGCTCAAACACAAGCGAAATCAGCATATACAAGTTTCCAACGGTTCAAATAAAATAATACACAAGAACTAAAACTTAATAGCAATGCAAAATATTTATCTATCTACAACAATATTATTCTGAATGAATCACCCTATCTCTCCTCTTCGAATAAGGAATGAAGAATTTACGCGTTTGCAACCGCGGGAATAATCTCACTCTCTAACAAACAATGAAGAAATCAAATAGATTCATACAATGTCTAACAATTAAAAATGGTACTGTGGAAGCATAAAGATCACTAAGGGCTTTTCGGTTGAAGCTTGGTTAGGTTAACAAACAAGGGTCATTTCTAATGCCATTGAAACGAAAGTGCCGATGCAAAAGAGACATTCACAGTATTGTTCACACATCTCGACTTTGTTTCATTTGTTTCTTATTTGAAACCTTCACAACACATATTCCACAACTCAATTTTTATTTTTCACTATTTTTCTTCCAAGCAAGCATTCATTTTCATTCTTTCTATTTTTGTTCTTTTCTTTCACATCATATTTACAAAACAAATGTTTCTTTTATATATTTTCTATATACATATATTTTTTTATGCTTGCTCGGTTTTTCTTTTCTTTTTCAAGAGTTGTGGTACTTACCGATTCTTTTTCGTTCTCCCCAACTTATTTCTTCCTCACCCTAAGTGAATGCTCTTAACTTTTTACGGCAAAAGAACAATAATCAAGATTTTCCGGGTTGTAAAAAAAAAGATTTTTGAGATCTCGCTTTATTTCAAGCCGAGATTCAACTGTTTAAGCTCAAAGGGGTTAACAAATACTCTCTCTGCTCACAGGTAAGTTGTTTTTGGATGTAGTTGTGCTCGAAAGAAAACAAGTGCCTTGATCATTTCTAATTGCTTCCACAATTTCACAATAATAAAAGACAAAGCATGAATCAAATGAATCAACAAAACTTATTAGAATCCAACATTTAAGTGTACAATGGAGGTTTCCTCACAATTTGTGGTTTTAAGTTCTAGATGAAACATTCATTCAATTATGTTGCAAAAAGACAATATTCAATTTACCAAAAAGAGTAAAGTTCCTAATGCATTCTAAAATTCTAGCCGGAGGTAACCATGTACCTTAGCTTCATTCACTTGTTTATTCTTATCATTGCCATCCAAGCTCGGATGCACCTTCATTGGGTACTTCTTGAGGAGCAACCAATCTAGAAGGTTTGCCACTTAATCACCCAAAAATTTATTAAACAAACAAAATTAAAAACATAAATAAATAATATTAACTGAAAATATAAATTTGTTCATGGGGGACAAAACACCCCAATAGTACAACACCAAAGTCAAGATACAAAATCCGAAAATACAAATAGAAATAAACATAAAAACTGAAAAATACAAAAACTTAACCCTCTAAGGGCTCAGAACTCCTCCTCGCTACCGGCTTCAGAACCGGTAGCCTCATCATCAACATCATCATCATCGTCATCATTAGCTGCACCACCAGAAGACGCACCAGCGCCCACCCCCTCACTATACACTGGCGTGTCCACAGGCCAGTTGGCGTTAAGCAGAAACTGCTCACGCGTCATCAAAGCATGAGCACCACTTCCTTGCAGCTGTAACCGCTGCATAGAGTCGTGCATATCTAACATGGCTCTCTGGGATGCCGCCATCCATTCCAAACTGTAATTGCACACAGCTTGGACGTATGGATCTAGTCTAGGAGTAGAAGTACCAGGACCATCAGAAGCCCGGGTACTCTCTGCAGCAGCACTGCCTCTAGCATTCTTCGCTCTACAATATTTGGCCACATACCGGTCATCGATAGGTGGCGGGATCCTTACCTGACCCCGAGACGGAAGTCTCACCCTTGCCTGAATGCACAAACTCATGATCAAGCACGGGAAAGCTAGGGGACAATTTACACGAGCCCCCGACTTTAGCCCGCTCTCTATCACGGACTTAAGCTCATTGGCGATGATCCTCGCCACATCGATCTGGACGTTGGTGAGGATAGAATGGACCAAATGTGCCACTGGGATCGGCACTGTAGAGGTGTGGGACTTCGGCTGTATGTTGGTCAGAACCAAAAGCAGTATCAGTTGAGCCATGGGAGTCATGTCCTCCCTGTGATACCTCATTGGAACCCCAGATGGGTTCAGCTCAACAGATTTCCCGCTTAATAACAAGGCGGCACTAATGGCTGGAACATCACGGTGAAGCCGTAAATCTGTATGGTATGTGTCCCTCTCTTCAGCTCCCAGCTGGAGCGGTTCCCCAAGGACTCGGTTGATGGCATCCCGATCAAATGGAACAGGACGCCCGACCACTTTAGATACCCAAGTAAAGGGCTCGTCGTCATCGGGCAGTGCGTTAGCATAAAATTCCCGCACTGTTGCTATGTCATAATGTTCCAAAGGATTAATCAACCGATCCCATTTCTTCGCGTCAATCAACCCGGCAAAATTTCTGTTCGTGCCCTGTGGGTTGATTAGGAATCGCTTCTCTGGAAGAATTTTCCGCTTCTCCAGAGCGATGTACCTTGCAGCCTGTTTTGGACCGACAAACTTGTCGGTATCGAATTGGATAGGCACAGTCCGGGAAGTAGCCGCTCCCTTTCTTTTCTTAGACGCTCCAGACCTTGATTCCATCTGCAAAAAATATGAGAGGAAATAACACACACCAAACAAACAGATTAGACATCAAAGCAATATTCAAAAGACTGACATGCTCGCTGCTGCTTCGCCTAGCGAAGTGGCAGCGAACGCTCGCCCCAGGTTCGCCTAGCGAGTGCTAGCGAACCTTACGGGTTTTGGGGTTTTTCAGCATGTTCAGAGATTCTCCCCCAAAACACATACTCAAATGGTTCCAACATCAGAACCTAATGATTTATCAAGTAAATAACCGTTCTATGCTATTGGGGATTACATATTTGCATTCAAAACCTAAAATCCCCAATTCTAAAACCTAAAATCCCAATTTGCACAACCGAAAATCCCACATGCAAACCCAAGGTTTCCCACACCACAACTCATCCTAATTGACATTCAAATTGGAAATATATAGTTCAAACAAAAAGAGAATGTAGTAGGACAAACCTTAGTTACAGTGATTTGATTGAAATGAAGTGAGCAGGGTTTGCAATGGACCGAATAGAGATGGAGTGTTAGTGAGAGTGGTGCAAATGAGAGAGTGTGGAGAGCTCTGTAAAAATTTTTGCAGCAGGGTTGCAAAACAACAAATTTGTGTTAGGGCAAAAATGAGTGCCCTGCTGAGATTTTAAATAAGTGCTGTCATGCAGCGCTCGCTGCTGCTTCGCCTAGCGAGCAGCTAGCGAATCAGCTCGCTACTGCCTCGCCTAGCGAACAGCAAGCGAGCATGACAGCAATTGCCTTTTCAAAGGCAGCAATTCATGTTCATACAGCATGGTTTAAGCACAAAGAAACCCAACACAACACAACACAAAAAAAACAGTAAATACTTACAATGTTGGGGTGCCTCCCAACTAGCGCTTGTTTAACGTCGGCTAAGCTCGACGGTGCGATGCTCACAGAGGAGCATCAAGCGGAATTGTGCAGCTTCCGCTGGCCACTTTGTTTTTAGAGCTTCCGGGATCCATTTTGTTTTTAGAGCTTCCGGGATCCATTTTGTTGTGCAACCTCCTCAAGGGATTTGTTGTCTTCAAGAGGTTCTTGATGAACCTTCGATAGAATCTAATACCACCCTTTTTCGGAACTATTTGCACAACGCTCACCCATTCATCGTCGGTTATAGAACAATTCATCCCGGCCTCCACTAATTTGACAACCTCCTTCTTTTTTAGCACCCGCATCAATTGATTCTCTTCGTTTGTGGACAAATTATTGCTAATGATCACGGGTTTAGCACAGTTATCATCAAGGTACACATATTTCAAATGTGGCTCTAGTTTCGGCTCCTCCACTATATTTGTCATATCCACGCCTTCCCTTGTCTCTTTATGATAGACAAGTTCTCCACAAGCTTCTAATTCATTCAACCATGCTTCCATCTTTTTTTCTTTAGTTTTGGTCGAAAGTTGGTAGACTCCGATAAGAGGTCTCTCGGAAGGATTAGAAATATGGACCTGGTTTGCGACCTCCACTAGCTTCTCCTCTGTGGCATCGATTCGGAAAGAATCATGTTTATCATTGAGATGCTTTTTGGCTTCAAAAAGATGGAAGGCTACCTCTTCATTTTGGACCCTTACCTTCATCAAACCGTTATCTACGTCTATCATCATGCGCGCGGTTTTCATGAATGGTCGGCCCAGGATGAGCGGAGCATCATCATCCTCTTCCATATCAATAATAATAAAATCAACCGGGAAGAAGAATTTATCAACTTTGACTAACATGTCTTGAGCCACTCCATATGGTGCAGTGGTAGATTTATCAGCAAGTTGCAAAGTCATCTTCGCAGGCTTGATATCAACATTTCCCAATCTTTTGATAATGGACAGTGGAATTAAATTGATGCTAGATCCCAAATCAATCAAGCCATTACCCATGTAGGTGTCTCGGATGGTTACCAGTAGAGCGACTCGTCCCGGATCGGATTCCTTCTTGGGGAGGGTTTTTTGAATGATGGCACTACATCGTGCATCAAGCAAGATTGTCTCAGGTTCCGTGTGCCTCCGTTTTTTTGTAAGCATGTCCTTCATGAATTTGGCATACTTGGGCATTTGCTCCAAGGCTTCGGCAAACGGAATGTTGATTTGCAATTGTTTAAAAATACCCATGAACCGGGCGTAATGCCGTTCATTCTCCCTTTTGGACGGAGCATGAGGATAAGGAAGGTTTTGGATTGGAGTAGCGCTCACTACCTCCTTTCCCTTTGCAACTCTAGAACTCCTCCATCTAGGTTTTTTTACTGGCTCCACCACTACTTCATCACTTGTATTTTTCTCAATCTCCACACTTTTTTTCTTTTCAACTTCACCATTCTTTTCGTTATTTTCAACTTCTTCACTCTCATTCCACTCCCCCACTTCACCATCAATATTTTCCTCAACTATTTCCTCCTCATTTTCTCTCTCAACTCTTTTTTTATTCTCACTCATCAACTCCCTCCCACTTCTCGTTGTAATCGCCTTCCAATACTCCTTAGGATTTGTTTGCGTGTTTGCCGAAAAGGAAGGATCGGTTTGTTGTTCCGCGATTTGCTTAGCAAGTTGCCCAACTTGAGTCTCGAGATTTTTTATGGCCGCGTCATTGCTCTTTTGGTTAGCCATTGACATTTGCATGAATTGCGTCAATGTCTCTTCTAACTTAGAATTGACGACCGACGGTTGTTGAGATTGATACGGATTTTGGGGAGGGTTTTGACGGCTAGAAGAACCACCTCCATAACCTTGGTTATGATAATAGTTGCTTCTAGGTTGGAACCCTTGGTTCCCTTGGAATTGTTGTTGTTGATTTTGAGGGTGCGGTTGATAAGGTTGTTGTTGTTATTGTTGTTGTTGTTGTTGTCTCGGTTGATAGTCCCGTTGATTGGCCATGTAGTTTACTTCGTCAAAACCGGGAGGTGGACAAAATCCGGTGTCATGTTCACCTTTACAAAGTTCACAACAAGATATTTGTTTAGCTTTTGACGGTTCTCTTAACTCTTTGATTTGTTGCGTTAAGAGTTCCACTTGTTGTGAGATGAGCTTGTTTTGGGCAAGGATGGCATCGTTCGTCCCTAGCTCAAGCACTCCTGACTTCTTCAAAGAGTTTCCTCGACTTTGACTCTGAAGATCATTTAAAGCCATTCGATTTATGATGTTTGTGGCTTCTTCGACACTTTTTGACAATAAAGACCCACCCGAGGTCGCATCCAACAACGTCTTGCAGTTTGGTTGAAGTCCATTTTTGAAGATATGGATTTGAGTCAATTCATCAAATCCATGCCCTTTACATTTCCGAAGCATGGACTTGAATCTTTCCCACGCTTCATTTAATGATTCACTGGTTCCTTGTGAAAACACCGAGATGGCCGTCTTGGATTCCATGAATCGGTTATGGGAGAAAAATCTTTCGATGAATTTCTCTTCTAACACGTTCCAGTCTGTCATTACGGCTGGTGTTTGATCTAGGTACCAATCCTTTGCTTTACCGAGCAAAGCGTGGGGAAATAATCGTCTGAACAACGGAAGCTCCTGAGCCTGATCCACTCCGGCAGCCAATGCTATCTCATAAAATTTTGTGAGAAAAGCAAATGGGTCTTCATGGTCCATTCCGGTGAATGGACTTCCATATAATAAATTTAGAGTTCCCGTTTTCATCTCAGCTTGCCTTCCTGTGTGGTTGGCAAACTGAGCGGTGTTCCTTGGACTATTGATGCATGGAGTAGAAATAGGTGGTGGTGGTTGTGGCTCCATGTTTGGTATGAATGGTGGTGGATTTGTGGTTGAAGAACTTTCTCCTTTCTCTTGGCGTTGTCTAGCCTGTTGCCTCCTACGTCTCGTTTTGCTATTGAGCCTCCTTGCGGTTCTCTCGATCTCAGGATCAAAAAGAAGTTCGTCCACAGGGATTTGCCCTCGCATAAAACGTACGCTGCACACTAAACCAAACAGATTACAAGCACAAGTCAAAAATTCGAAAGCTAAAAATTAAGCAACCATTGCAATGCTCGCAATATCAATTTACAATCCCCGACAACGGCGCCATTTTGTTAGTTGTAAATTTACGTGTCGGTTTTTTGTTATCGTATCCACAGGGATTGTAAGATATCACCGTCGTTCGATGGTTGTATTAATTTTAGCTCAATGTAACAATAGGGTTTTGGTTTGTTGTCATACGAAAATGATTCCAAGAGAAAAGTTACTCTAAGTGACATTCCAAACAACTTTCATGTTGAAGTCTAGAGCTAGTTTTTCTTGGAAAGTCATTTTTAATGGTGAACGATTATAGATCATTTTGTCTAAACCCTAATTTGGAGGTCAACTTCCCAAGACCATAACTTGTTCAATTTTTATGATATGAAAGATATTCAAATTTCATGGTGAAATTAAAGATGTCTACTTCAACTTTCATGTTTGGAGTAAGAGCAAATTCAACTTTCAAATGCATGTGATATGAGGAGACATTATAGGTCATTTTGGACCAATACCATTGAACAAGTGATTTTCCTCAACTTCTAAAATGCATAACTCCTTCATGCTAAATCCAAATTAGGTTAAATTTGTGACCAAATTGAAGGAATTGGAGAGATCTAAAAGTTTGATGAAGGAACGTTTCTCATTTGAAGCCCATAGAAAAAGTTACTCAAGGTGGAAGAAGTAACAGATGGCTTGATACTTAGATTTTTTTTTTGATATGTTTGATTTTCCAAACTTCCATTTCAAAATTCATCATGATCCAAGCTTCAAATGGAAAAGTGTCCAACATGAAAGTTCTTCTTCTTGATCTAGCCTTTAAAAAAACATCCAAATTCATCCTATTTGGACAAAGTATGAGTGACTTGCGCATGGCTTAAAGTTGGATGACCATTTGGCATATTTGAACTTCCACTTTCCACACATGAATGCATGGCTTGTTAACATGACTTCAGCATTGCCTGCACATTAATTTCGACCTAAATGCATCATTACATAAGCCCATCACACGCCATGCATCCATGCAAGGCATTTTGCTATTTTTGAAAGTTTGAAAGAAGTGTGCAAATATCAAAGGCTTTGGCTATAAATAGAAGTGTCTATGATCAGAATTGAGGACCCTTGCACGCCAGCTTTGAAGCTACAACCCTAAACCTCCATATTCAAAGGATAACCTTGAGTATTTTCACTGAAAATCAAGTTTGATTCTCCCACTATTTTGAGATTCAAAACTCCAGGAGTCCTGCTTCTTTCTTGATCCATATTCACTCCATCAAGCATCCAGAGCAAGGCCAAGCACAATTGAGATCAAGAGCGTGTCCATCTAAACCTGCAGTGAAGGTGAATTTCTGAATTTTTCATCTCTTCGATTCTCACTCAATTCTCCACTATTCTTGTTGATTTTTGGTTTTCTGAAGTCCTACAAATGTAGGAAACAAGATTGAGTTGCTTAGAGGTCAAATTGAAGCAACTCAGATCATGATCCTCAAAATTCAACTCCCTGTATCTTTCAATATACTTGGAGTTGGACAAAATTGAGGCTAGATTCGAGCTCCTGAGCATTTTTACTTTAAATTCATGTCCTCCTTTTTAATTTTGGTGATGGTTGAGAGGGGACCAGTCCGGTGAGGTCCTCCGGAGAATAAGACCGGAGCTCTGGCTCCGGCGATGCGTTGACGTGTCTCTAGACCACATGATCCCCTTATTTTGTTTTAATCTTGAGCGTCCAAATTGATTACCACGCGTGTGGCACATTGACTAGGGAACATCATGGAACGCGCACTCTGATCCACTTGATCTGCCACCTCAATTAATGAGGGAGATCAAGTGGTCCACGTATTCTTGCATTTTCTGATTTTCATTTTAATTAACTTATTTTCATTAATTCATATTAACTTTAATATTGATCCAAAAAATATGGGACTTTCACCAAAAATTCTCAAATACTTTCCTCTTTCATTTTCTGAATTAAAATTATATTTTGGATCAATATTAATATTTTTCATGATTTATTGTTTTTGTAAATGTTTTTAATTATTTAAAAATACTTTTAAGTTTCCAAAAATAATAAAGTTTTTCCTCCAAGGTCCTTTGACCTTGTTTGGCCTATGATAAATCTCTTGGCTATTTATTTGGTGTTTTGAAGAGGTTTTAGGATTTTGATCAACCATAATTTAATTTAATGCATTTTTTAATTGATTTTTAATTGTTTAATTGTAAATAAATTGTGTTGAGCTATTTTCATTGACTTGTTGAGTTTGACTATTGTTGTTCAGCCTTGGTCAAAGTTGATTTGACTTTTTTGGATTAAAATCATTGGATTTAGGGGATTGATGAAATATACATTTCATCTCCCAAAATGAATGAATGATTTTAATTTGATAAAAATCCTCCTTTGACCAATTTGTGTTGATCTCATTCCCCCTCCCTCTTCATCTTAATCCCATTCTATCCCTATCCATTTCATTGACCTATGATATCTCTATATCTTAAGGCTAGTTGATTGCAAAATCAACATAAGTATGGATGAGATTAGGTCCACCCTTTTGCCATTTTCTTTTAAGTGTGGTATGTTTTAGGAGTATGGTTTATTATACCATATCTCTAACATGCATTAACACTAAAATTTCTATTGTCTGACCTCAGATAGTTGTGACTTCTACATAAGTCCAATTACGATTGCTTAACATAACGCTAAAATTTGACGCAAAAAGCATAGCATTCTAGTAAGTGAGATTGTAAGTCTCCCCCATTTCATGGTATTATATAGAAATTTGGCCTTTTTTCCTTCCTTTGGAAGATGTCTTGGTTCAAGGATCCATGCTTGTGAATGGAGGGTTGAGTGTTCTCCAAAGAATGACTTAAACAATTGAAAGGCAAAAGCAATACTAACTTCTAATCAACTAACATTTGACTAACTCTTAATTTCAAGTAATTTACCTTTTTCACTTTAAATTTAAGTCTTTATTAATTTTCCATTATTCATACCATTTAACTTGTTTACTTTAATGCCATTTCACTTTGCTCACTTGAGCCATATCTTGTGATTTATTTACTTGTTTGTGTATTTTGTTTGTGATTGTGGTCTTTTGACCTTAATATACATAATAACAACAAAAACTCTAAAAAAAGATCTGTGTGGATTGTTGGATTTGATCTGAGACATTGGACTTAGAATTAGGCAATATTCCCTATGCAAAAGGACTTGGCCAATGCCAACTTTTCTGAAACCAAGTGCTTGTGAAGAAAACTTTCATATGATGCAAGTATTGAGACCCCTTTTGAGTTCATTTGCTACATGGTCTTAATGAAATTGTTACTTTGAACCTGTGTTTAATGCCTATCTCTGAACCATTCAAGGAGTATGTCATCTGATACATGGGAGATTATGAAGAAGATCATGGAGTTGCTAAGCTTGGATGAGCTATCTTTATTTGATGCCTTGTTCTTCGCCTTGACATTTGTGTATTGATATTGCTTGATTCTAAAGTCCAAGGGAAATTGGGTTTCTATATGACATTATCGTCTATTGGATTGCATCCCATTGGTCAGATCTTTTTAACTCTTAACTTTTAATTTTTTCTTAGAATTGGTCTCTTCATCTCCTCCCATCTTCTTTAATTTCAAATCTCTCCCTCTTTTAAAAAATATTCTTTGCTTGTGTTTTCTAAACTTAGACTTTGTTGCAAATTAGAAACTTTGGCCTTATGCGATTGTATTTTCAAACTCTTTTCTCAATCCAATTTGTAAATGAACTTAACTATACTTGACTTAATGTCGCATCCGCGAAAAACAACCGGCGGGCTGAAACAAAAAACAACACAGAGCCGCCACTGCGCGTTATTTATCCCAAGATAGGGAAAGGAAACGCTTAGAGAAACCTGGAAAAAGCATGGTCTCGCGACCAAAGAGAAAGGGTAAGGGAGTCGGTTACGCAAGGGGAAGGTATTAGCACCCCTCACGTCCGTCGTACTCGACGGGATCCACGTTCTAAAAGAAAGAAAAGGTTGCTAAAACACCACACACACACTAAAGGAACACAGGTGGGGTTAAGAGGAAGAGGGCTCGCTAGGACGTCGCATTCTATGCCTACGTATCTCGTCTGGAACGAGAATCAGAGCTGCCGTAGTTCGGCTCACGCACGCCAAACAAGCAAACACAGGCAAACATGGAGCCTGAATGCCAATCACTGGACTTACATCAGCATCCGAACCAAAACAAACACAAGAAGGCAAACGTGGAGCCCGAAAGCCAATCACTGGACTTACATCGGCATCCGAACCAAAACACACGCACACTGGAACCCGAATGCCACTCGATGGACTTACATCGGCTTCCAAGCACACAACAACCAAACAAGTTAATAGGGAGTCGGGAACTCGAGCCTATAACCGTCAAGCACACACACAAAAAGAAAGAAAAGTGCCCGGAGAGACCTCGCACGGTCTCCTGCCTACATACCTTGTCTGGAACGAGGATCAGGGCGATGTAGTTCCCCTGAAAGGGAAAGAAAATCTAGCCAGAAACCAAGGGAAGACACACTACCAGGGAGCTGTACTCGAGCCTAGTGTTATCATGCATCATTGCCCTATGTTGTGGTTTCTACCTACTTGCACAACAGCAAGCTAATCCTATCTAGGAAGAAAGCAAGCATGCAAGCATTAATCAAAATAAAACAAACATTTCACATAGCACACACTATATCCAGTCAAGTGAGGCTCAAACAAAGGATGGACTGCCGAGGCAAGTCATCTGTACAAGGTAGAGTTAGCTCTTAACCTTGCCATTGAGAGGCTAAGGTGAAACTGATAAAAGGTGAGTGAAGATTAGACTTCACAGCTCTTATCCCTGATCAGGGAGAGCTTCAGACAAAGGAGCGTGGGTCCAGAATGGAGGGACCCTTCTACGCTCAAGACTCTGACACAACTGTACAAAGTACAAGATCTTGGGTTTGTGTCCCAATGCATCAACACAGTGGTGTGAGCAGAGGGACGACTCAACAGAATAGCGGGGGATAGATTGCATATCCCTTGGGTTCCGCCAATTGCCTCATAGAGGTCTTCACCTGCTTGGCACAAAAGTAAACAATCACAGACATCGCCTCTTAAGGAGGACTTCAGACAGTTGCCTGGCCAAGTAACAGGCCAGGTCTTCCAGACTACATGAAGACAAGAGAGTCTACCTCAACTGGTTTAAAAACCAAGCAGCAGCAAGCAAGTTCTTAAAGAACCGTAAGCGACTAAATGTACCTGAAATCAATCAAGTATCATCAGTACTCAGACAAACCAACAATAAACAGCAAAAGTCAATCTATACAGACAACACAAGTTAATGCACACAAGTGCAAGCCATGAGCTCAAGCTCAAGCATCAAACCCTACAACACAAAATCAATGTTAGTTTACAACATCAAACAATCTCAATTTACAACTTGAATTTCTCTCCTTAAGCCTTTTGCATTTCAACCTGAAAATCCAAACCAAATGTGAGAAACTAGACCACTAGGCCAAGCCTAGGGTCCAAAGGAGATAAAAAATCCTAAACAGCAAGTGAAATTTATCCAAAATCACATTCAAACAAATTAGAAGCAAGTGCAATTGGTATCATGCTCATATCAATCACCATTATCATTTCATGCACAATTTAACATCAATCATGCAATTTGCAACTCCAAATGACCAAACAGAACTATCTCAATCAAAAGCATACCAAAATAATGCAATTAATTCCACAAAAATTCACACCTAAACAGGACACATTCAAGGCATAGCATGTCAATTTTCAGCTCAATTGGACAAAATAAAGTAGGTCAATGAAAATCAAGAAGTCCAGACACATTTATACAAGCCAATTCAAGGCATCAACACAAGCATTAACTTCCATAAATCATAAAACAGTGAGAAAAATTAAGAAATGAATGGGATCAAAACCATGATGTCCTATAATGTGTCTACAATGCTCATACCAAATTTCATCTTCATCCAATACAATATGAGAATTTCACAAATGAATTACCAACATGTGTCACACAATGTCACCAAATGACCACACAGGGAAGGAAATTATCAATCAATTAGAAAACTCCATCAAAAATTCCAGCAAAAATCACATGTAATCTTGACATATCAATGATCATTCATGCAAAAAATTAGCTCAATCCAATGTCCTTAAGCCAGGCAAATAAAACCATGAAGTCAGCAGAAATCCAAACAAGTCAACACATGGTAGCAAAATGAGCATCAACTTCAATCAAATGCTAAACAGTGAAAACAATTAAGAAATGAATGGGACCAAAGCCAAACTACATCTAAACATGTTATGAATCACTCCATCAAATTTCACATTCATATGATATGGTATGAGCATTTCACAAGACTTGGAAGACAAACACTCAAACAAAGCCCTAAAAATGCTAAACAGCAATCAAAAATCTCAATTAAATGGAAAATGAATCAACAATTCATACAAAAAATCATGGTGAAACTAGACATATACAAGACACAGCATGCAAAATTTGAGACCAATGGGAAAAGCATAGGCATGTCAAATAAATTCATGAAATTGACCTAACCTAGTGTGACACAAATTGTCACACTCAACTTTCACACATCATATCTACCAAACCGGAGATCCAAAATTCACAAACTATACATCAAAATAACCAGCAAGGAGTCAAGAATTAGCATGTGAAATTTCATTCAATTTGGATAAAGTATGAGTATTTCATGAAGGATATGGTGAAACATACACAAAATACACACAAGTCAAAGATTAATAGGCAAAGTCAAAAATCTCCATGCACAACTTGAGTTATCATACCTATAAAATTCCAGACAAAATTATGAATCTAACAAAAAAACTCCCACTAAATTTGGATAAAAAATGGATTTTATATGATTTTTTGAAGTTTGTTAAATTAGTGAAATAATTATTTAAGGATTATGTGAATTAATTAAGTCTGTAGTGGCAGAACTGTAAATATGCCAGCCTAGCCAAAACGACAGTGCAGCATTTTAATGTGCTGTCACCGTCTGATTTGCTCACGGAGGCGCCAAACAAGAAATTCGAACTGGCCATGGTGCAGGACGGATTGAAACGCAATTTTTCCAGATTTTCTTGTTGTTCATCGCGGTTCATGTTCATCATCATCTCCAAATTCGGTTACGAACAAATTGCAACGAAAATGTACAAATGATATATGGATGGAAAGGTCTAAGCATGTAGATTACAAATATCACTATGAAATCGTCCAGAAATTCATGTACACTGCGAATCGATCGAAATAAGTTTATGCATCCAAACTTTAATCCAAGATATCTCTCTCAATAATTAACCAAATCTAAAACTACGAGTTGCATGTTGATCTACATTGAATGAACTACCAAACGCATATGACAATTCAAGAAATAATGAGATTCGAAAATTAACCTTAGGTTGAAGACAGCTGTGGATTTGTGCTTCTCAAGGTCCAATGATGCAAAAGAGATCGAGATTAAGGTTGAGGAAGTTGAATAGAACAGCTAGTTTAGCTCCAACACGATCCAGATGTGAGAATAATCAAATCACCATTGATGAGCAAGGTATGAACAGTTGCGATTCTTGATGTTTATGGCAATGGCTTGGCAAAACAGATCTTCACCATCACATGTAGAGCACGAATCAAAAAGAATTGTTCAATTTGGTGAAGATTTGATGAAGTTTGGATCAAAAATGCTTGATGAAGTTCTTGAGAAATTGAGAGAAAATGGAGGGAAAGTTAGTTAGATTTCTTGTGAATTGTGATTATCTTTAACATTCTGTTATGATTAATAATATATACTCCACCTTAATCACTTTGTTAATCTCAATTACCAAAAAATGAGTTGGATTAGCATAATGTGATTTTTAAGTGCAAGGGCAAAATGGTCCATTCCTAATTAGGCTATATGACAGCAAGATGACAGCTCAAACAACTTCTAAATGATATTTGGAGTGTGTTGGAATGGTTCTCATGTCCAAATTCCTTGTATTGCTCAAATTCACATGTTCACACCAAAAATACACTTAAGTCCACTTGAAATTTGACTTTTTGCATTGACCATTTTTGATGATTTTGGACCATACACCATGAAAGTACATGTGAAATGGAGTTTGCTCACAAAAAGATCATCCATTTTGGCCATTCCATGTGAAAGTTATACCACTTTGATTATAGGCATTTTTGGAAAATGAATGGGCCATATCTTGCCAACCACACATGGGAATTTCAAGTTCTTGGACTTTTTGGAAAGGTGAGACCAAGATCTACAACTTTCATGTTGAACAAATTTTCATTTGAATCTTTTTTGGACATGTAATTTTGTGATGAAAAAACTTTCCATTTTTGGAAACTTCCATTACAAGTCACTTTCTATTTTTGGCAATTTTGTCCTGACTTTATTTTCTTCATTCCTGAGCTTTGACATGTCAAATAAAACTTGTTTCAACATGAATGAAGTGTATCCAACTCTCTCCCACCTCCAAATCCATAAAATCAAGCACAGTTGACCACAGTTGACTTTTCAACTGATAGATGAATTTGGCAATGCACTGATCAATCTGAGCCCCAATCTTCTGATGAAATGGCTTAATGATGAAACCCTAGCCTCCATAAGCTCAATACAATCATGAAATGATCCCCATATCCATCATAGACCCCATCTCCTTGCCATGCCCTGATTGGCCCAATGCAACTGATTAGGGTTGACCAGTGGTCAAAACCCTAATCTCAAGGTAGCTGACCAATCACTTGAATCTTCTAGATGATATCAAGACCATGATGATGATGATGTATCACTTCAAACAAGATGAAGACCAATCTCCTTGAGAACCACAAAATTCTAATTTGGACCTCCACATCCTCAGATGATTAATGACCAGTCCAATGAAACCCTAGCTTGCACCATGACCTCTTCATCTCCTGATCAAGACTTAAGAGGATGACTTGCACAACGTAACCATATGATATGCAAGATGCAATGCCTAATGACCTAAAAATGATATGTAATATGTCAAGCTAGTCCCAAGAGAGGAGGGCAAATTTTGAGGTGTTACACTTAAAATTTCAAAATACAAAAAGAAATAACACTAATTCAAACCTTTTTAGGCCTTTTATGCCTTGTTAAACTTAAACTTTTGTTTAAAGCAACTCATTCGCTTTGAAATTGTTACCACTAACTATGAGGTTTAGATCCCACATTTTATGTTGGTACGTAGGCACAAGGCCGAAGGTCTTGTCAAACACAAAAATATAATTAATGAATTCTTTTCTCATCCCCACACTCTATTTATTGCAAACATCACTTATACCAAAATACTTGTACACACAAAAAAGGGTTCCCTAGGAGTACCTAGGACACTTTGGGTGCTAACACCTTCCCTCTGTGTAACCAACCCCCTTACCTGTAATCTCTGGCATTTTATTCGTTTTGATTTGAAAAATTCTTATCTTTGGGTTTTGTTCGTACTTTTCCCTTTTCCCTTGGAAACAATAAAAGCGCAGTGACGACTCTGGTTTTATTGACGTTAAGTTTATCTATAGCTTAATGGTCATGAATTTACCGCTACAGAAAATTAAGTGGCGACTCTGCTGGGGAGTAGTCTCCAGTGGGTTTAGCCTACTTTTTTGTGTGTATATAATTGTATATTTGATGTATGTATATTTATTTGTATGATATAATCTTCTTGTTGTGCTTAGTGATCTATGAGTTGTGAGATAAGTTCTAACCCGAACTTGAGTGCAATTAAGATAGGAGGATGGTATAGTCATGTTCGACTTGTGTGGAGCAATCCTTAACAAGTTGGCTTGAGACCTATCTACTAAGTGGAGACCCTTTCGGAGTTATTGGTGTCACACAAGTTATTTGTGGTTAGGCATTACTTTCTTTGATTTGGGGTCCGAGAAGCTAATGACCGTAGAACATTTAACCCATCTTGGCCTATTTAGGAAGTAGTGCGGAGACTGTTCAGGTGTAGACTTGATAACAATTGTTACACGATACTACACTCAGACGAGTTTCTCTTGAGAATATAATGGGTTGATGTGTCAGTCATCCTCACCTGTAATATCCGATAGATGGAATTAAGACTCTGGGAACTTTTTAGAACCTGATCTACAGGTTTTTATCTTTAGTACACTCCTTTGGGATGGTTCTTAACCTGACTTCATGCTCGTGACTCACAACAAACCCTTGATTCTTGGTTGATCCAATTAAGTCTTGTTAATATCAATGGAACTTGGGTGTTGATAAGGTGAAAACCATAATCCACCAAAATGGATGATTGATCTTGACAATGACTTTATTTATCCCTTGACCTTTGTTTGTTTGCCTTGTGTGTGATCCCTTATTTGTGATTGTTGCATTCATGCATTCATGCGCACCATAACATTCATCACACCAAAAATAGCTCCAAGGAACCGAGGTTTCATTTGCAAATATTTTCAGACCATAGATTATGGACGAAGGAACACTAAGAAGTACAATTTCAGATGTCCAGATTTGAAAGAGTTAAGGAAGTTATCATCTTCTGTATTAGATCCATTGGATTTCAAGCAACGTCATGGGAAGCTTCTATCTGTGTTATCTGCTGACGTGGTTGAAGGACTCTTGAGTGTATTGGTTTAGTTTTATGACACTCTCTACCATTGTTTCACTTTTCCTGATTATCAGCTTGTGCCTATGTTGGAGGAGTATGCCCATCTCTTGGGAATACCCGTTTCTAGCAAAGTGCCTTTTAGTGGATTGGAAGAGATTCCCAGATCTCATATTATAGCTGAAGCTCTTCACTTGAAGAAGTATGATATTGAGGCTCATTGGGTGAAGAAAGAAGGAATGTTTGGGTTGACTTCTGAGTTCCTCATCAAGGAAGCTCTCGCCTTTGCTCAAGCCGGTAGTGTGGATGCTTTTGAAGCTATCTTTATGTTGCTCATCTATGGGTTGGATTTGTTCCATTGATGGTTTTGTTGATGTTAACGCCATTAGAATCTTCTTGATTGGAAATCCTGTGCCTACTTTGTTGGGTGATATGTATTTCTCTTTTCATCTAAGGAATTCTAAAGGTGGTGGAACGATTGTATGCCGTGTTCCTATTCTGTATAAGTGGTTTTATTTCGCACTTGCCTCAGACACCTGCTTTTATGGAGAACAAACAATGTCTAAGGTGGTCTCAGAGACTTATGTCTCTCACTAATGATGATATAGTTTGGTATGATTATTCATTGAGTAGCTTGGAGATTATTGACAGTTGTGGTGAATTCTCTAATGTGCCCCTCATTGGTACACAAGGAGGAATCATCTACAACCCTGCTTTGGCTCGTCGTCAACTTGGGTTCCCCTTTAGAGATAAACCTAATAACACTCAGTTAGAAGGTCTTTTCTATCAATAGGGTAAAGATCCCCAACATTTGAAGAAGAAGATGATTCATGCTTGGCATAACGTGCATAGGAAAGGTAGATTCGAGCTTGGTCCGCACAACTGTGTAGCTTTGGAAGCTTACACTATTTGGGTGAAGAAGAGAGATTTGGAGTTGAAGATGCCTTATGCTTGTGAGAGACCTATGTCTATGTTTGTAGTTGAGCCATTAACTCTCCCTAACCAAGATGTGGAGGAGTTGGAAGACGCACTCGCCAAGATGAAGCAAGAGAAGGATATGTGGGAAGAGCGATTCCATGATTTGAGCAGAAAGTGTAACACCCCGATAAAATAAGATAATTATTTAATTTAAGTTAATAATATATTTATTAATTCAATTAAATAATTGGAATATTTTTAATGGATTTATTATTATTGGATTATTTTATTATTATTATTATTGGAATAAAAGTTGGAATTAGAAAAGGTCCCATTTGGTAAAAGGGTTATTTTCACGTGAAAAGGAAAAAGGGACAGGAAAGTGGAAAAAAGGGCAAAGAGAACCAGAGAACAAGGGTTGGAGAGAGGAAGAGCTTGAAGCTGCAGGATTGTCGGATTAACTCAGGTAAGGGGGGTTTATCATCGTTTAATGGATATTATGGGATAACATGTAATGGGTAGTGATAGACCATTGATTTGACTCTAATTAGATGATGAATGTTGAAATTGTGAAATTTTGGATGAATGAGATATGAGTATGATTGAGGAAATTCGTAGGAATTAGAGGTAATAAGGTTAGAAATTGTGAGATTGAATGTGTATGATCTGTGTTAGACAATATGAATGAATGTTGTGTAAAAATTGGAATGTGGAAGGTGGGATCTGAGAATCTCGTAGCAGAGAAAACCATAGCAGATCTGGAATTCTGGTTTCTGGTCATACGCGTATGGCACTAGGCAATACGCGTATGAGATGGCCTGGTACGCGTATGGCACTAGGCAATACGCGTATGGATGAGGAAGATGATGTTTTGAACGTGAATTGGTCTCTGTTGGTACGCGTATGAGGAAGTGGTACGCGTAGCATACGCGTATGAGATAGGTGGTACGCGTATGGAATTGACTGAGAATTGGGCCATACGCGTATGGGACTAGGCAGTACGCGTATGGGTAGGATTGTGATTTTTCTGTGCTGTTATTGTGCAGTTTTTGGTTGTTCAGCTGAGTAATGTAATTTAGCTGATGTATGATAGGGTAGGGATCATTTCCCGTTGTTTTGAGCAGTATAGGTATTAGTAGAGTGTGCTAATACTGTGATTGATTATGTGGTATGACATGATATGATTATGTGGTAAATATGTTGATGATGTATGATAGTATGCATAATGTTGTGAATGTATCTATCATGTATGAAATTATGAATGGAATGTTTATGGCTTAGAGTGTGAGCATATGTCCATTGTGGATGATTGTTGATGTTGCATGACTAAGTGATTTAGCTTGCATATTGTGGCCTTTATGGTGGTAGCTAATTCCCATGGTGAGGAATTAGTGAGTGAGTATTATGGATTGTTGTTGATGTTTGCATGCTAGGTGATTAGCGTGCATATCATAGCCCTTGGGGTGGTAGCTAATTCCCATGGTGAGGAATTAGTGAGTGAGTCACTAGGTCTCAAATGAGTGGGACTAGTGAGCTTGGTAGCCGTATCTGGATTTGATCGGTGAGGTTGAACTATATGTTCACGAATAGTCGGTACCGCATGCATGGAGTCTCATTGCATAATGTATGTATGTATGGCGTATAATATGAATGGATGTATTCCAATATTATACGTGTTGTTTTGGTGATTGTGTTGAGTATGATTTTGGAGTTGATATTGCCGTTACTGATTGTGTGATCTGATTAGGGTGATTGAATGCGTTAATTTACTTAACATTTCATGATATTTTATAATGCTTATTATATCGATTGAGGAACTCACCCTTACAACTATTTTTCAGGTAACGAGCAGTGATTGAGTAGAAGCTAGTGCTTGGAGTCTAGTGTAGTCTCCTTAGTGGGTCATGCTCTGATAGATGTAACATCGGGACGGGATGTTTTACCTTGTTGAATAATTTTACATGTAATGTGTTACATGGTTTGCATGTTGTTGTTAATTTCTATCCGCTGCGAATTATGCAAATGTTTATTTTGATAAATAAATGAGTATGACCAGATATTTTGGAACACGGTGTGAAGTGTCAAGTGTGACACCCTTAGTTGCATATTTACTCTGATTTATGTTTTGATGTTTTAATTTAATTTTGGGGTATTTTAGAAGGGTGTTACATTAGTGGTATCAGAGCATAGTCGGTCGAGTCGAGTCGTAATTATTCTGTTTCCCCTGTACGGGATAGGTGTTGTGTAACCCTATCAGTACTTATTGTTTTAGCTTAATTGGGTTTTCAGAATAGAGATGGCTGGAAGAGGCAGAGATGATGCTGCGATTGTTGAGGCTCTGGGTATGCTAGCTGGAGTACTTGGAGGAAATCCGAATGTTGTGGGAATGGGAGCTGCTCGTCAACTGAGTGAGTTCCAGAAGAACAATCCTCCAATGTTCAAGGGAGCATACGATCCAGATGGTGCTCAGAAGTGGTTGAAGGAGATCGAGAGGATCTTCCGAGTGACTGAGTGTGCCGATAACCAGAAGGTCAGGTTCGGTACGCATATGCTGTCAGAGGAAGCAGATGATTGGTGGGTTGCTACCCGCACTGAGTTGGAATCTGCTGGGAATGCTGAGATCACTTGGGCTGTGTTCAGAGAGAGATTCCTGAGGAAGTACTTTCCAGAAGATGTCAGAGGAAAGAAAGAGATAGAGTTCTTGGAATTGAAGCAGGGCAACCGGTCTGTTACGGAGTATGCTGCTAAGTTCTCAGAGCTGTCGAAGTATTACACTCCCTATAACGAGGCTACTGGGGAATTTTCAAAGTGTGTGAAGTTTGAGAACGGGTTACGTCCCGAGATCAAGCAGGCTATTGGGTATCAGCGGATTAGAGTGTTTTCTGATTTGGTTGACTGTTGCAGGATTTTTGAACAGGATACCAAGGCCAGAGCGGAGAGCTATCAGCAGAGGGTTGATATGAAAGGCAAGAATCAGAATGATCGTGGGAAACCGTATGCAGCTGGCAAAGGTTTCCAGAGACAGAGTGGAATGAAGAGGCCTAGTGGGGGAGACTCCAGTGCCCCTGCTAAGTGTTTCAGATGTGGTCAGGCTGGACATCGTATCCATGAATGTACCAGTAATGAGAAGAAGTGTTTTAAGTGTGGAAAAGGTGGTCACTTGGCTGCAGAGTGCCGGTTGAAGACTGTGACTTGTTTCAACTGTGGAGAGGTGGGTCATATCAGTCCACAGTGCCCTAAGCCGAAGAAAGAGAACCAGTCGGGAGGCAAGGTCTTTGCTTTATCGGGTTCTGAGACTTTTGCGGATGATCGTTTGATCCGAGGTACGTGTTATATTAATGGCTTTCCTCTTGTAGCTATTATTGACACAGGTGCGACTCATTCCTTTATATCTTTGGATTGTGCTGTGAAACTTAAGTTAGAGATATCTGAGATGCATGGAAGTATGGTGATTGATACTCCTGCGAAGGGTTCAGTGACTACTACTTCAGTTTGTTTAAATTGTCCTTTGAGTATTTTTGGTAGAGACTTTGGGATGGACCTTGTGTGTCTTCCACTAGTGCAGATTGATGTTATCCTGGGTATGAACTGGTTGGTGTTTAACTGAGTTTATATCAACTGTTTTGATAAGACTGTGATTTTTCCTGAGATTGAGGGAGAAAAGAGTTTGTTTCTATCAGCTAGGCAGGTGAATGAGGCAGTAGTAGATGGAGCAGAGTTGTTTATGCTGTTAGCAACTTTGGAGGCTAAAGATAAACTGGTGATTTGCGATCTAGCCGTGGTGTGTGATTTTCCTGATGTGTTTCCTGAAGAAGTGAATGAATTGCTGCCAGAGCGTGAAGTTGAGTTCTCGATTGATTTGGTACCTGGTACTAGGCCGATATCGATGGCTCCGTACCGTATGTCTGCTGTTGAGTTAACTGAATTGAAGAGTCAGCTGGAAGATCTGTTGGATAAGAAATTTATTCGTCCGAGTGTGTCACCGTGGGGTGCACCAGTGTTGTTGGTTAAGAAGAAAGAAGGTACTATGAGGTTGTGTGTGGACTACAGGCAACTGAATAAAGTGACGATCAAGAATCGGTATCCTTTGCCAAGGATTGATGATTTGATGGATCAGTTGGTTGGTGCGAGTGTGTTCAGCAAAATAGATTTCAGATCTGGGTATCATCAGATACGTGTGAAAACTGAGGATATTCAGAAGACTGCTTTCAGAACAAGGTATGGACATTATGAGTATTCTGTAATGCCTTTTGGTGTGACTAATGCGCCTGGGGTATTTATGGAGTATATGAATAGGATTTTCCATCCGTACCTAGACAAGTTTGTTGTGGTGTTTATTGACGATATTCTGGTGTATTCGAAATCTGAAGAAGAGCATGCTGAGCATTTGAGAGTGGTTTTAGAAGTTCTACGAGAAAAGAAGTTATTTGCTAAACTGTCCAAGTGTGAATTTTGGTTAGAAGAAGTTAGTTTTCTTGGTCATGTGATTTCAAGAGGTGGTGTTGCTGTTGATCCTTCTAAGATAGAAGCGGTATCTAAGTGGGAAGCTCCGAAGTCAGTTTCTGAGATAAGGAGTTTTCTTGGACTTGCAGGATATTATAGGAAGTTCATTGACGGATTTTCTAAGTTGGCGTTACCGTTGACGATGTTGACTAGAAAGGGGCAAGCGTTTGTTTGGGACTCAAAATGTGAAGAAGGTTTCCAAGAGTTAAAGAGAAGGTTAACTACTGCTCCTATTCTGATATTACCGAGTCCGTCAGAACTATTTGAGGTTTTCTGTGATGCGTCATTGTTGGGCTTGGGTGGTGTGTTGATGCAGAATAAGCAGGTTATAGCTTATGCTTCGAGACAACTGAAGGTTCATGAGAGGAACTATCCGACACACGATTTAGAGTTGGCAGCTGTGGTATTTGTTCTGAAGTTATGGAGGCATTACTTGTACGGGTCAAGATTTGAGGTTTTTAGTGACCATAAAAGTTTAAAGTATTTGTTTGATCAGAAAGAGCTGAATATGAGACAGAGGAGATGGTTAGAGTTCCTGAAGGATTATGACTTTGGTTTGAATTACCATCCGGGTAAAGCAAACGTAGTGGCTGATGCATTGAGTCGGAAATCATTGCATATGTCTATGTTAATGGTTAAGGAATTGGATTTAATTGAGCAGTTTAGAGACTTGAGTTTGGTGTGTGAGAGTACTCACAATAGTGTTAAATTGGGAATGTTGAAGTTAACGAGTAGTATTCTGGATGAGATCGGAGAGGGTCAGAAATCCGATGTGCTTTTGGTTGATAAGTTGACTTTAGTGAATCAAGGTCAAGGTGGTGAATTCAGAGTTGATGAGAATGGTGTTTTGAAATTTGGTAATCGGGTGTGTATTCCGGATGTTACCGAACTTAAGAAGAGTATTCTTGAGGAAGGACATCGTAGTGGCCTGAGTATTCATCCTGGGGCTACGAAGATGTATCATGATTTGAAAAAGTTATTTTGGTGGCCGGGAATGAAAAGAGAAATTGCGAGTTTTGTTTATTCTTGTTTGACTTGTCAGAAGTCAAAGATTGATCATCAGAAGCCGTCTGGGCTAATGCAACCGTTGGCTATTCCGGAGTGGAAGTGGGATAGTATCAGTATGGATTTTGTTTCTGGTTTACCGAGAACAATTAAGAATTTTGAAGCTATTTGGGTGATTGTTGACAGATTGACAAAATCGGCTCATTTCATTCCGATCAGAATGGATTATTTGTTAGAGAGATTAGCCGAGTTGTATATTGAGAAAATTGTAAGTTTGCATGGTATTCCGTCGAGTATTGTTTCGGACAGAGATCCTAGATTTACATCGAAGTTCTGGGAAGGTTTGCAGAGGGCTTTGGGAAGTAAGCTGAGATTGAGTTCTGCATATCATCCGCAGACTGATGGTCAGACTGAGAGGACGATTCAGTCACTAGAGGATCTTTTGAGGGCTTGTGTTTTGGAAAAGGGAGGTGCTTGGGATTGTTATTTACCTTTGATTGAGTTTACCTACAACAATAGTTTTCATTCGAGCATTGGTATGGCACCGTTTGAAGCTTTGTATGGTAGGAGGTGTCGGACACCTTTATGTTGGTATGAGTCCGGTGAGAGTGCTGTGGTTGGACCGGAGATTGTTCAATAAACTACGGAAAAGATTAAGATGATTCAGGAGAAGATGAGAATTGCTCAGAGTCGTCAGAAGAGTTATCACGACAAGAGGAGAAAGTCACTTGAGTTTCAGGAGGGAGATCATGTGTTTCTTCGTGTTACTCCGATAACTGGGGTTGGTCGAGCTTTGAAGTCGAAGAAGTTGACACCTCGATTTATTGGTCCTTATCAGATTTTGGAGAGGATATGGGAGGTAGCCTATCGTATCGCTTTACCGCCGTCACTTGCGAATTTGCATGAGGTTTTTCATGTGTCTCAGTTGAGGAGGTACATTCCTGATCCGTCGCATGTGGTCCAAGTAGATGATGTACAGGTGAGAGATAACCTGACTGTTGAAACATCACCTATGAGGATCGAGGATCGAGAGTTGAAGCAGTTGCGGGGTAAAGAGATTGTTTTAGTAAAGGTAGCTTGGGGAGGACCAGCAGGTGGCAATGTGACTTGGGAACTTGAGAGTCAGATGAAGGAGTCTTATCCTGAGTTATTCACTTGAGGTATGTTTTCGAGGACGAAAACTCTTTTAGTGGGGGAGAGTTGTAACACCCCGATAAAATAAGATAATTATTTAATTTAAGTTAATAATATATTTATTAATTCAATTAAATAATTGGAATATTTTTATTGGAATTATTATTATTGGATTATATTATTATTATTATTATTGGAATAAAAGTTGGAATTAGAAAAGGTCCCATTTGGTAAAAGGGTTATTTTCACGTGAAAAGGAAAAAGGGACAGGAAAGTGGAAAAAAGGGCAAAGAGAACCAGAGAACAAGGGTTGGAGAGAGGAAGAGCTTGAAGCTGCAGGATTGCCGGATTAACTCAGGTAAGGGGGGTTTATCATCGTTTAATGGGTATTATGGGATAACATGTAATGGGTAGTGATAGACCATTGATTTGACTCTAATTAGATGATGAATGTTGAAATTGTGAAATTTTGGATGAATGAGATATGAGTATGATTGAGGAAATTCGTAGGAATTAGAGGTAATAAGGTTAGAAATTGTGAGATTGAATGTGTATGATCTGTGTTAGACAATATGAATGAATGTTGTGTAAAAATTGGAATGTGGAAGGTGGGATCTGAGAATCTCGTACCAGAGAAAACCATAGCAGATCTGGAATTCTGGTTTCTGGTCATACGCGTATGGCACTAGGCAATACGCGTATGAGATGGCCTGGTACGCGTATGGCACTAGGCAATACGCGTATGGATGAGGAAGATGATGTTTTGAACGTGAATTGGTCTCTGTTGGTACGCGTATGAGGAAGTGGTACGCGTAGCATACGCGTATGAGATAGGTGGTACGCGTATGGGATTGACTGAGAATTGGGCCATACGCGTATGGGACTAGGCAGTACGCGTATGGGCAGGATTATGATTTTTCTGTGCTGTTGTTGTGCAGTTTTTGGTTGTTCAGCTGAGTAATGTAATTTAGCTGATGTATGATAGGGTAGGGATCATTTCCCGTTGTTTTGAGCAGTATAGGTATTAGTAGAGTGTGCTAATACTGTGATTGATTATGTGGTATGACATGATATGATTATGTGGTAAATATGTTGATGATGTATGATAGTATGCATAATGTTGTGAATGTATCTATCATGTATGAAATTATGAATGGAATGTTTATGGCTTAGAGTGTGAGCATATGTCCATTGTGGATGATTGTTGATGTTGCATGACTAAGTGATTTAGCTTGCATATTGTGGCCTTTATGGTGGTAGCTAATTCCCATGGTGAGGAATTAGTGAGTGAGTATTATGGATTGTTGTTGATGTTTGCATGCTAGGTGATTAGCGTGCATATCATAGCCCTTGGGGTGGTAGCTAATTCCCATGGTGAGGAATTAGTGAGTGAGTCACTAGGTCTCAAATGAGTGGGACTAGTGAGCTTGGTAGCCGTATCTGGATTTGATCGGTGAGGTTGAACTATATGTTCACGAATAGTCGGTACCGCATGCATGGAGTCTCATTGCATAATGTATGTATGTATGGCGTATAATATGAATGGATGTATTCCAATATTATACGTGTTGTTTTGGTGATTGTGTTGAGTATGATTTTGGAGTTGATATTGCCGTTACTGATTGTGTGATCTGATTAGGGTGATTGAATGCGTTAATTTACTTAACATTTCATGATATTTTATAATGCTTATTATATCGATTGAGGAACTCACCCTTACAACTATTTTTCAGGTAACGAGCAGTGATTGAGTAGAAGCTAGTGCTTGGAGTCTAGTGTAGTCTCCTTAGTGGGTCATGCTCTGATAGATGTAACATCGGGACGAGATGTTTTACCTTGTTGAATAATTTTACATGTAATGTGTTACATGGTTTGCATGTTGTTGTTAATTTCTATCCGCTGCGAATTATGCAAATGTTTATTTTGATAAATAAATGAGTATGACCAGATATTTTGGAACACGGTGTGAAGTGTCAAGTGTGACACCCTTAGTTGCATATTTACTCTGATTTATGTTTTGATGTTTTAATTTAATTTTGGGGTATTTTAGAAGGGTGTTACAGAAAGCATGAGGAGTTGCAGCTTAAGTCTAAGGACAAAGATGCACTTATTGAGCTTCTTGAAGACCGAGTAGTGAAGAGACAGAGAGAGCCAGAGGTTTCATATTCCTCTAGCATGCCTCAGCCTTCTGGTGCTTGGAAGAAGATTGTTGAACAACTTGTCCTCGAGAAGGTTCAGATGAAGACTTCTTTTGAGTCCGAGATTCGACGCATCCGAAGGAAGTACGCGCCTGCACCCAGATCGTCTGATACCGTTGTTAGGGGATCCTTAGGATGATTAGTTTCCTCTTCTCTTGTATTTGTATCTTGGTTTCTGAAATTGTACTCAGTGTAATCCTTCCAATTATATAAATAAAAGAGATTTTTTATGGCCAATTAAAATTATTGCAGTTGTTATTATTATTTATTTGCAAATAAAATAACATGTTCCTTGAATGTAAATTATTGCTATGATGAAGTCTGTTCTAGCTGCTCAGAATCAGTCTTCTCTAACTCCTGCAACTCCTCCTCCTTAGAGGATTGTCATCTCAGAGGTTGTTACTTCAACCGTGCCCGTCGCTGCTACTCAATCTGGTCCAACTATGTCAGCTGGATTATCGTGGGGAATGCCACCGAATTTCATGCATGAAGGGTTTGCACCCACATTCGCTTCTATGCCGACATCTAGCCCGGTCATGTCTGTTTCGCCTCTAGTTGTTCACACTTTGCCTCGTGTTGAGGACACCATCTACCATTCCGAGCCGTCTGAAGGCCCCGATGTTTATGAGAAAATGGACGAGATGAAAGATCAGTTCCTTGAGCTGCGAAAGGAATTGCTGACGTTGAGAGGAAAGGACTTGTTCGGTAAGAGTGCTGCTGAACTTTGCTTAGTGTCGAATGTCAAGATCCCGATGAAGTTCAAAGTCCCTGGATTTGAAAAGTATAAGGGAAATACTTGTCCACTTAGCCATATTGTCATGTATGCCAGGAAAATGTCAATGCAAACTGATAATGACCAGTTATTGATTCACTACTTCCAAGACAGTCTGACTGGTGCCGCTTTAAAGTGGTACACGGGGCTAGATAGTGTAAGTGTTCGCACATTTAATGATTTGGGTGAAGCTTTTGTGAAACAGTATAAGTATAATGTGGATATGGCCGCATGACAGAGACCAACTAAGGTCTATGTCTTAGAAAGATAAAGAGACATTCAAAGAGTATGCCCAGAGATAGAGAGAGCTTGCTGCTCAGATCAATCCTCCGTTGGAAGAAAAGGAGATGACCAAGATTTTCCTTAAGACCCTGAGTTCGTTTTATTACAAACGAATGATTGCTAGTTCCCCCAGTGATATTACCGAAATGGTAAACATGGGGATGAGGTTGGAAGAAGGAGTCTGAGAGGGACGGTTGTCTAAAGAAGAGGTGTCATTGAGCAAGAAGTATGGAAGCAGTTTCACCAGAAAGAAGGAAGGTGAAACCAATGCAGTGTCAGTAGGGAGGAAGAGGAGGCCTCATGTCAAAATAAATCCGCAACCGCGTCAGCATCATCATCATGTTTCATCGGTTATTCTAGTATTTTTAAACAATTCAAACAATCAATCAGTGCCAGTTCAACAATGATCGCGACTTTATGAGTCTATTGGGGTATTAACTGCAAGTGCACAGTCTAATCGCATAGTAATAAAAGATATCGATCCCACAGGGACTTATGAATCGATATACCGTTTTCTAAGGTTACTTCGTAAAGCTAAGGCGGATGATACTTTGTTGATTAGGGGAAAAAATAAAACTAAAATAAGATCTAGATTAAATATCAAATAAGCGGATATCGGTATGCAGTTCGTCGTAATTAGGGAATCAAATCTCCGTTGGTTTCTTAGTTTTAAAGTAAATCTTTTCAGTAGACACTATTGAGTTAAAAGCCTTTTCTCAAACTCTCGCTCTGTTGAATAGACTATGACTTTATATTAACGTGCGCTGTCACTAATTAGTTAAGTCCAAAATCACTTTTTGAAAACAATAGAATCTATAGAAACTCTTTTTAAGAAAATACTAACCATTTAAACACCCTTGTCTCAAACTCTCGCTCTGTTGACTTAGATTATATAATTAAACTTAAATGCTTAACTCTCGTCCTCACATTTAACCTTTAAAAATACTTTTTGAAAATGATTAGAATTTAATTAACTCTAAAAATTACTTTCGCCCTGATTTAAAATTAATGTCCAATTTACACTGTCCAATTAAAAGCTCAAACTTTCGTTCTATTGATTTTAACTTCTTTATGTCTTTTACTCTCGTACAAAAACCTTGGTGTTAACTCTGTAAATTGAGACCATAAAAAGAGTGATTATGTTTTTAAACAAAATTAAACCAACTTAGTTTTGATTCCTTCATTCCGCTTACTTTACATACCGATATCTAAGTTTATTTAGCCAGACATGCTAAACAAGCCTAAACAATAATTATGCTTACATACAGCCAGATCAGACAGACAGTATAAATAAATAACAGTGCAGAGCATATATAAATTAAAACAATAAATTAAAGAACCTGTAAAATTAATAGAAATCTTGATTGTTCTCTAACTTCGATGTTTGAACACTCCACCACAAGCCGGTTGGATTTGTTCTTCACAATCTTTGATCAGACAGTAAAATAAAGGCGAAGGAATAAAATACTATGATCTAACGTAAGGTTAGACCCAGTAAAAATTACACAATAGTTTCCGGTGTAGAAACTATTGTGAGAAAATTAATTGAATGCTTGAAAGATTGACTGGAAAAGAAAAGAAATAAAAAATTGCTAGGAAAGTAAAGTGCTGAAAGAATTAAAAAGGCAGTAAAATAAATGCAGTGCCGAAAATTGGAAAATTGAGAGAGACCGAGAGAGCTGCAGGGTTGGATCCTTGGCTCTATTTATATTACTCCAATTTGTAACTGTTTCCCACAAATTCCTTCAGTAAGTAACCTTCACGCTTCAACGAGTCAAACGGAAGAATAGGCTCAACGTGCCTCTGTTGCGCGTCAAAAGCCAAAAATATAGGAGTGGAGTGTGACGTTCGTCACACCATGTGTTACGCTCGTAACACAAGGTAGCAGGGCGTGACGCTCGTCACACCATGCGTGGCGCTCGTCACAGCTTCAGCGCTTAGGCAATTTTGGGCTGGGCTTTAGTGGAATTGTTTCTCATACTTTTTGCACCTCCTTTTCTTTGTTTTCACGTATGCTTCAAATAATGTTGCCTGAAATAAATAGAAGGAAAATACCAAGTAATATCGAATAAAATGAAATAAATCGAATCAAATAATAATATAATTTAATTAAATCGAGTCCAAAAATGTGATATTATTTCATGTTATCAAACAACAACGTCAACAACAGCTGCAACAAAGAACAAACAACTACACCACCACCAATGAAATAAATCGAATCAAATAATAATATAATTTAATTAACGGTCTGTTTTGCAGGAACTGTTGGATATTTTCACTCACTTGCAGGTTGTGATGTGGAAGCTTTGTAATAGATCCCCAGAGAGTTCGCGCGGGAACGAATATATGAAAGAATGACGAAGACGTTGAGACGTACGACGATCCTTGATGATAATCAAGAAGACTCTTCAAAATCAGAAGATTTGAAAGTTTGTAGCATATCCCCGCAAAGTCCGACCAGGGACGAGTGCATGAAGAAAGAACGGTAGGGAGAGACGACGAGGGACGTCCGACGACCTTTGGAATTAATCAAGAAGACTCTTCAAAGTCGGAAAATTGAAATTTCTGTATAAATCCCAGGAGTACGTCCCGTCGATCGCGACGCGACTTGGAATACAAGATGATGGAGCAGAAAAGGTCCAGACGAGTCTGGGAATTCCCAAAAGTGGAAAACTGATGCAAGATTGGGAGGTGGATACCAGGGTTCGACGAGTCGACGGGTGTTCTGTACCAACTTTTCTCATTTCCTCAACGAGGTCCCCAAGCAGAAGTAGAGGACCTTCTCCCCAGCAGATCCAAGGTCTGTGGATTCCCTAGCCGAGTCAGGATGGTTATCCCCGGCAGGTTTACAACGGTGTTTCCTCAGCAGCCAGGCCAGAAGGTTGTTACTCCCCGAGTGGAGCGGGTTTCAATGAAATATATCTCCAGCAGTGTTCGTCCTACTAGTGGATTGGACGAGTTTCCGTAGCAGACCGATATCTGCATCCCCAGCTGAGTGTATCCTACGTGTGGATTGCATGGGTTGTCCCCAGCGGAGTAGCATTCGTTTTCCCTAGCAGGGTTTGGATGGTTATCCCCAGCAGGTGTCAGATCGATGCTTCCCCAGTCGACAGTCCGGGAGGTGGCTGTTTCCCAGCAGAGTATCTGTGAGCATTTTCCCAGTGAAGTCATCAGGTATCTGTGAGGGTTCCCAAAGTAGGTGGATGTATATCCCCAGCAAGTCAAAAGACTGTATCCCCACAGAGTGTTAGTGGTTCCTATCCCCAGCATTTCCTCGAGCGGATTGGGTGCAAAGGAGGTGTTTCCCTAGCAAGGGTTACCTTTTCCCAGCAGCAGTATTATTCCCCAGCGGGATGGAGAGCGGAGTGTTGACGAGTTCCTCATCAGAGTGTCTCGAGCTCCCCAGAAGAGTCCCTTGAGGGGGATACTTTTTATGCATTCATCATGTAGAATAGCATAGCATATTGCATAGAAAATAATAAATCGCGTAGCATTTCCATAAGTATGGAGCATTACGCAGAAAAATCAATCATGCATCATTGTTGCAAGCATAGAGCTAGTCTCAAGTCGTGGTTACCGTTTGAGAGGTGGTTGTGCCAGAAAGCGAAGATGTTACTCTGATGGGTTTAGCATCATGATGTCAGATCAGCAATATTCCCCAGTAGTGCAATACTGGAGGACACTTTTCCGTCAGAGAGATAGAAATGTTACGCGATCAGCGCGATTCAAGCCGTGGTTACCGCTTGAGGATTGGTTTTGCCGGACAGTGAAGACGATACCCCGAGGAGTTCAGCAGCGGGATTTTGTGAGCAACAGTATTTCCCAGTCATCAGTAAGTGTCTGGTCGAGCTTTCTTTGGTGTCAAGTAAACATCATCATTCGATGTCCAGTAAACGTCGAGTTATTTCCCAGTCATTGTTTAATGTCTGGTCGGTCATTGTTTGGTGTCCTGTCAACATCATTGTTTGATGTCCTGTCAACATCCTTGTTCGATGTCCTGTCAACATCCTTGTTCGATGTCCTGTCAACGTCCTTGTTTGATGTCCTGTCAACATCCTTGTTTGATGTCCTGTCAACATCCTTGTTTGATGTCCTGTCAACATCATTGTTTGATGCCTGTAAACATCATTGTTTGGTGCCTGTAAACATCATTGTTCGATGTCCAGTAAACGTCGAGTTTTCTCCCAGTCATCAGTCAGTGTCTGGTTGAAAATGTTACTCTGAGGAGTTCAGCATCATGACGTCAGATCAGCAATGTTCCCCAGTAGTGCGATACTGGAGGAAATTTTTCCGTCGGACGGAGATGGAAATAATATCAGAAGACGTTACGCGATCAGCGCGATTCCGGGGTTCAAATGGAGAAAAGGAGATGTTGAGGCATTTTCTGGGGTTCAAATGAAGAAAGGGAAGTGTTGCGACATTTTCTGGAGATCGGGGTTCAATCAGAGAAGAGTATATGCTGAGGCATTTTCTGGGGTTCAAATGAAGATTGGAGTTGAAGATTGTATCCGGGATGAGGTCCTTAGGATTATCTTCTGTTCATGTGTCACCTTAGACTCTGGCTGAGGCCGATGGAGGTCGTTATAGGTGTCTTCTGAGGAAGAGATACACATGCTACCTTCCTTTTGTGAAGGTATACCCTCTGACATGTCGCCCTCAGAGTGGTGTTTGGTGTTATTTCCGATGTTGCCAGCGGAATTATCACAAGAGATTGGAGATCGGGGTTCAAACGGAGAAAAGGAGATGTTGAGGCATTTTCTGGAGACGGGGTTCAAATGGAGAAAGGGAGATGTTGCGGCATTTTCTGGAGAACGGGGTTCACAATGGCGATCACAAGTTATCGTCAGGCGACTGGGGTTCAAACTGGAGAATGGGGTTCATTATTTGGCAAACAGGAGAACGAGGTTCAAATGCAGAGATCCGAGGATCGTTTGCGCAGAGAGGAATTTTTGGGGTTCAAGAATGCGGTGATCCGAGGATCATTTGCGCAAAAGAAAATTTCGGGGTCCAAGAAAAACAGAAAAAAGAAGAAAGAATAATAATCCCGAGCGGATGAGTGGTGTTCAGGCCATGGTTATCCCTGTGTTGCCATTTATTTTGGTATCCAGGTCGACGTTTTGTTTCGGTGATCAGGCCGACTCTCCTTCCTTACCAGACGGATATTTGCTTCAAGATTGTTTCTTCGCCGATTCTGACAGGTGTTGTTAATTATTATCCCATCAGAGTGCAAATTGTTCGTCTGTTCTTGGTATTCAATCACTCTTCATCCTGATCATCTGAAAGCCGAGGCTGTTCATATCGACAGGTTCATAGTGGATTGAATAGGGGCAGCTGTAACACCTCAAAATTTGCCCTCCTCTCTTGGGACTAGCTTAACATATTGCATATCATTTTTAGGTCATTAGGCATTGCATATTGCATATCATGTGGTTACATTGTGCAAGTCATCCTCACAAGTCTTGATCAGAAGATAGGAGGTCATGGTGCAAGCTAGGGTTTCATTGGACTGGTCATTAATCATCTGAGGATGTGGAGGTTCAAATTAGGGTTTTGTGATTCTCAAGGAGATTGGTCTTCATCTTGATTGAAGTGATACATCATCATCATCATGGTCTTGTTATCATCAAGTGTTGAAGCATATTCCTTGAGATTAGGGTTTTGACCACTGGTCAACCCTAATCAGTTGCTTTGGGCCAATCAGGGCATGACTAGGAGATGGGGTCTATGATGTATATGAGGATCATTCTATGGTTTTATTGAGCTTATTGAGGCTAGGGTTTCATCCTTGAGCCATTTCATCAGAAGATTGGAGCTCAATTGGATCAGTGCATGACCAAATTCATCTATCAGTTGAAAAAGTCAACTGTGGTCAACTGTACATGATTTTATGGATTTGGAGGTGGAAATGAGTTGGATACACTTCATTCATGTTGAAACAAGTGTTATTTGACATTTCAAAGCTCAAGAATGGAGAGAATCAAGTCAGGACTAAAATTGCCAAAATAGAAAGTGACTTGTAATGGAAGTTTCCAAAAATGGAAAGTTTTTGACCCCGAAATTACATGTCCAAGGAAGCTTCAAATGAAAATTTGTTCAACATGAAAGTTGTAGATCTTGTTCTCACCTTTCCAAAAAGTCCAAGAACTTGAAAATCCCATGTATGGTTGGCAAGTTATGGTCCATTCAATTTCAAAAATGACCCATAATCAGAGGGGCATAACTTCCACATGGAGTGTCCAAATTGAGTGATCTTTTTATGCACAAACTCCATTTGACATGTACTTTCATGGTGCATAATTGGAATTCATCAAAAATGGTCAATGCAAAAAGTCAAATTTCAAGTGTATAGTTAAAAAGTCAGGGGCAAAATCGTCCAACTTGAGAAATAATGGGAATTTTTGAATGGGGATTTTTGCAACACTTCACAAATGACATTTGGAAATTGTTGGAATCATCATAACATGCCTAGGCCTCATGGTTTGAGATTTAGCTTTTGGAATGAACTTGAAAATGAATAATGTTACCATCACATAGTGAATTTCCAAAATATGTATCCAATCAACATGAAACAAGTGGCAACAGCTCATGACAGATGTTTAGGGCATGTGTGAGCTGTCAATGAGCTGTCATTGGCTGGCATGTGCAATTACCATTTTGCCCTTGCTTAAGAATAATGCAATTTTGCTAATTACATGACATGGTGCTAATTCATGATTAAGGAGCTCGATTAAGTTGAGGTACTTAAGCTTAATCATAACAAACTCTAACAGATTTTCACAATTCCAAAAATCACAATCTCAAATTCTCCAAATTCATCAAAATTCTTCAAGAACACATTACACCAAAATCCAAAGATCTCTTCCAATTCTTGATCATTTTGCAAGTTTCTTTTGGATTCGATCTCCATTCATCATCTACTTCATCTGTTTTGGCAAGGCAAGATCAAGAGAAGCCTCATTCACAACTGTCCAAGTTTGGTTCATCCATGGCATTTGAGAATTTCGTGCACTAGGAGCAAATTCAATCGAACCTAAGCACTCCATTCAACTCCTTGAAGCTCTTGCTGCATCTGTTTGGGAACTAAACACGCAGATACCTCCAAATTCACCACTGCCTTTGGATTAAGGTGAGATCTCGAATCTCACGATTTTGTGAATGCTTATATGTGTTTTGAAGTATGTTTCATGTGGATTTCAATGATGCCTTTGGTTTGTAAAATGGATTAGTGTAGAGAAAGTTATGTTGATTCAAAGTTAGGATGTGAAACCCTAAGTTGTTCGATTCGTGAAATATAGGAAGAGTTAGTCCAAATCATTGACATATTTGAGATCCTCGTTCTTAGACCGTTCCAACGAGTATGAGTTTGTAGATTTTGGTGATGAAATGTTCTTCGCGTGTTCTTGGAATTTCTGGGAAGAAGGTGATGAATTCTGGGCGCAGCATCTTGTTTGATCCGTTTTTTCCTTTGAATTTTCAAATAACCTGTTTACCGCGCCTGGCCTTGGAGAATTACAAAACTGCCATTGAAACCTTTAATTAATTAAATTAATTCAAATAATTATTTAAAAAAATCATACAAATCTTAAAAAAATCATAAAAAATATTTTAATGATCAGAAAAATATGAGGATTTTTTCTATGGTTCCCATTTTCTCTCTAGAATTTTATGGACATAATTTTAGAAATTGTGCTTGGTGAAAAATTGGTTTGACCTAGGGTTGTTTGACTTGTGGTATATTTGTGCACATTTTGCCATTTTTGATGTGAAATTCTCATGCCTTAAAAGAAATGCATGAAATTTTTTGTGGTGATTGTAGACATGTTGCTGGTGATTTACATATAAATTTTGTGAATTTTGGATACCTGTGGAGTGAGATATGATTTTTTGAACTTAGGTGTGACAATTTGTGTCACACCTAACTAGGGCAACTTCATGAAATTATTTGCCTAGCCAATGCTTGTTAGAATGACTTGAAATTGTGCATGGATGTTTATGGATATGTTGAGATGCTATGTGAATTTTTCTGGATTTTTGTGTGGCATTTTCAATTTGATTGATATTTTTCATCTCTGTATGTCAATTGTGCAAGCTCATGTGACACATGTTTGTAAATTTAATGTGAAATCCTCATATGGTTTTAGATGAACATGAAAGTTGGTATGCTGGTTGTAGACACATTGTAGAACATCCCTGTTTTAGTCCCATTCACTTCTTAATTGTTTTCATTGACTTATGAATTTTTGAAGTGAATGCATGTGTTGATACCTTGAATTGGTTTGAATAATTGTGTCTGTATTTCTTGATTTTTATTGACATAGTTCCTTTTGTCCAATTGAGCTGAAAATTGACATGCTATACCTTGAATATGTCCTGTTTAGGTGTGAATTATTTGAGGATTTTTGGATTTGCTTTGATATGGATTTGATGGAATTCATTCTGTTGGGACTTTTGATGTTGCATTTGACCTAGTTTGACTTGTTTTGGTCATGAAATGAATATGATGAGTGATATGAGTATGGGATTAATTGCTCTTGCTTTTGAATTGCATTAATTTGATTTTGGTTGAAGATCCCTTGCTGTTTAGAATTTTTTTCTCACTTTTGGACCCTAGGCTTGGCCTAGTGGTCTTGTGTCTCACATTTGCTTGATTTTTCAGGATGAAATGCACAAAGCTTAAGGATAATGATTCAAGTCAATAAAATTGAATTTGTTTGATGTGGAGAACTAACATAACTTTGTTTTGTAGGTTGTGAAGCTTGAGCTTGTAGCTTGCATTTATGTGCTTGTGTTGTTTGTATAGTCTGACTGATTAACATTTGCTGTTTACTGTTTGTCTGTCTGAGTACTGATGATACTTGATTGATTTCAGGTACATTTAGTTGCTTACGGTTCTTTAAGAACTTGCTTGTTACTGCTTGGTTTTTAAACCACTTGAGGTAGGACTTCTAATCTTCATGTAGTCTGGGAGACCCGGCCTGTTACTTGGCCGGGCAAACTGTCTGAAGTCCTCCTTAAGAGGCGATGTTTGTGGTTGTTTACATTTGTGCCAAGCAGGTGAAAGACCTCTAAGAGGCGATTGGTGGATCAAAGGGATATGCAATCTATCCCCCACTATTCTGTGAGTCGTCCCTCTGCTCACACGGCTGTGTGTTGATGCATTGGGACACAAACCCAAGATCTCGTGCTGTTGCACAATCGAGTCAGAGTCTTTGAGCGTAGAAGGGTCCCTCCATTCTGGACCCACGCTCCTTTGTCTGAAGCTCTCCCTGGTCAGGGATAAGAGCTGTGAGGTCTCATCCTCACTTCACCTTTTCATCTGCTTCACCTTAGCCTCGTAATGGCAAGGTTAAGAGCGAATAATACCCATGTACAGATGACTTGCTTCGGCAGTCAAACCCATTGCTTGAGCCCACTTGATTGGTTATAGTGTGTGCTATGTGAATATTTGCCTGAAATGCTTGTTTTGATCTGTATGCTTGTATGCTTGCTTTCTTCCTGGATAGGGTTAGCTTGCAGTTGTGCAAGTAGGTAGAAACCTGAACGTAGGGTAACGATGCATGACAACACTAGGCTCGAGTCCAGCTCCCTGGTAGTGTGTCTTCCCTCGGTTTCTGGCTAGATTTTCTTTCCCTTGAGGGGGAACTACATCGCCCTGATCCTTGTTCCAGACGAGGTATGTAGGCAGGTGGTCGTGCGAGACCACTCCGGGCACTTTTTTTTCTTTTTGTGTGTGTTTACTTGTTATCTGATTGTGTGTTTGGTTCAGATGCCGACGTAAGTCCAATGATTGGCTGTCGGGCTCCACGTTTGCCGTTTGGGTGTGTTTTGGTTCGGATGCTGACGTAATTCCATCGAGTGGTTGTCGGGCTCCATGTTTGCCATCTGTTTGTGCGTTTTGTGTTGTTTGGCGTGCGTAAGCCGAACTACAGTGGCTCTGATTCTCGTTCCAGACGAGATATGTAGGCATAGGATGCGACGTCCTATCGAGCTCCCTTCTCTTAACCCCACCTGCGTTCCCCTGTGTGTGTGTGTGATATTTAGCAACCTTTTCTTTTCTTAGAACGTGGATCCCGTCGAGTACGACGGACGTGAGGGGTGCTAATACCTTCCCCTTGCGTAACCGACTCCCTTACCCTTTCTCTTTGGTCGCGAGACCATTTCCTTTCCAGGTTTCTCTGAGCGTTTCCTTTCCCTATCTTGGGATAAATAACGCGCAGTGGCGGCTCTGTGTTGTGTTTTTTATTTGAGTCCCGCCGGTTGTTTTTTCGCGGATGCGACAGATGTGTCTGTTAGTAAGAAGGTTGAGGTACCTGCGATGAATCCAGTTAGTGCTCCGATATGTCAGTCTGGTGAATCCAGGAAATTGAAGCCTAATGATGACGATGAAGTGTTGAGATTGATTAAGAAAAGTGAATTTAATATGGTGGAGCAGCTGCTCCAAACTCCTTCAAAAATTTCAGTGTTGTCTCTGCTCATGAATTCAGAAGTGCACGGAGAAGCACTGCAAAGAGTGTTGGAGCAAGCCTATGTAGAACATGATGTAACCGTGGATCAATTTGACCATATTGTGGCTAACATCACTTCCTATTGAAGATGGTAGTTCAGATCAGTAGGGTCGTTTGGTAGAGGTCATTGAGAACAAGAATAGAGTCGGTCTGGGATTCCAGTGAGGGTTGTCTAATGTTAAAGCTGAAGATATGCAACCGAGTTTCTGTAGCGGAGGGTTCATCCATGGTAATAAACAACACTCAGCTGCTGTAATCGAGGGTGACGAAGATAAAGACTGTGCCAATTTTGTGACGCATGGAAAAGCTTGCAACAATTGGGTTGTTGTTGATGTTCTTGTTATTGTCCATCGCTCTAAGTAATTTGTCTTTTTATCATTTTGAGAAAATTCCTTCTTCTATGCCTAAGGGAGAAGTGAACATTGTTGGGCATTTTTCAATTTCATCATCAATAAAATGCAATTCTATTCATCTACATCTATGATGTTTTATTTTTACTTTTTGCTTTTTCTAAAAATTATAATCACATAAAACATGATTAAATAAATAACAAATTGTCCATTGCATAATATTTGGTCACAATTCACTTCTCTAAAATTAAAATATCAAATCATAATGTAGGTTGGTTTCTAAACCTATTGAATACAATGATCCTACTCCTTCTCCAAACTTTGAATTCCATGTGTTTCAGGCTGAGGAAGAAAGTGATGAAGAAGTATCTGACGAATATTCTCGTCTACTTGAGCACGAGGAAAAAGCCATTCAACCATTCGAAGAGCAAATTGAGTTAGTCAACTTGGGTTCCGAAGATGATATGAAGGAAGTAAAGATTGGGTCTCAATTGTGTCTAGAGGTTAAGAAGGGGTTGATTGATCTTCTTCGAGAGTATTCCGATGTGTTTGCTTGGTCATATCAAGACATGCCTGGTTTGGATTATGAGATTGTGGAGCATAAATTGCCGTTGAAGCCAGAATGCCCGCCAGTCAAGCAGAAATTGAGAAGGACTCATCCTGATATGGAAGTAAAGATCAAAGAAGAAGTGCAAAAGCAGATCAATGTCGGTTTCCTTGTTACCGCTGAGTATCCACAGTGGGTGGCCAACATTGTACCTGTTCCTAAGAAGGATGGAAAAGTCCGTATGTGTGTTGATTATAGAGATTTGAACAAAGCTAGTCCGAAAGATGATTTTCCTATGCCACACATTGACATGTTGGTAGAAAATACAACTAAATTCAAAGTCTTTTCGTTTATTGATGGATTTTCTGATTATAATCAGATCAAGATGGCACCGAAGGATATGGAGAAGACTTTACACCCTGGGGAATATTCTGTTATAGAGTGATGCCTTTCGTTTTAAAGAATGCTGGTACAACATACCAAAGAGCTATGACTACTCTTTTTCATGATATGATGCATAAAGAGATCGAAGTCTATGTTGATGACATGATTGCCAAATCCAGTGATGAAGAAGAACATGTTGAGAATTTATTGAAGCTATTCCAGCATTTGAGGAAGTACAAACTCCATTTAAATCCCAATAAGTGTACATTTGGTGTTCATTCTGGTAAGTTGTTGGGCTTTATTGTCAGCGAGAAGGGTATTGAAGTTGATCCTTCCAAGGTCAAAGCAATACAAGAGATGCCTGCACACAAAACTGAGAAGCAAGTCCGAGGTTTTCTTGGCCGCTTGAACTGTATTTCAAGATTTATATCGCATATGACTACCACATGTGCGCCTATATTCAATCTTCTTCAGAAATATCAGTCTTGTGATTGGACCGAAGACTGCCAGAAAGCTTTTGATAGTATCAAAGAGTATTTGCTTGAGCCTCCGATTCTGTCTCCACCTGTTGAAGGAAGACCGTTGATCATGTATCTGACTGTGCTTGAAGAAAGTATGGGTTGTATTCTTGGTCAGCAAGATGAAACTGGAAAGAAGGAATACGCTATTTACTACCTCAGTAAGAAGTTCATCGACTGTGAGATTCGATATTCTATGCTTGAAAAGACTTGTTGCGCATTGGCTTGTGCTGCTAAGCGTCTGCGTCAATATATGTTGAATCATACCACTTGGTTGATATTCAAAATGGATCCAATCAAGTATTTTTTGAGAAGCCTGCTTTAACCGGGAGGATTTCCCGTTGGCAGATGTTGTTATCAGAGTATGATATTGAATATCAATCTCAGAAAGCGTTCAAAGGTAGTATCTTGTCTGACTATTTGGCTCACGAATCGATTGAAGATTATCAGTCAGTGTAGTATGATTTTCCTGATGAAGAGATCTTGTACTTGAAAATGAAAGATTGTGATGAACCATTGCTTGAAGAAGGGCCAAAACTTGGTTCCCGTTGGGGCATGGTATTTGATGGAGCTGTTAATCAGTATGGTAATGGCATTGGGGAAGTGATTATTACTCCTCAAGGCACTCATTTTTCGTTTACAACTAGATTGACTTTCAAGTGTACAAATAATATGGATGTGTATGAAGCTTGCATTATGGGGCTTGAAGAGGCCATTGATCTCAGAATCAAGTATTTGGACGTTTATGGAGATTCAACTTTGGTTGTGAATCAGATCAAAGGTGAATGGGAGACGAATCAACCCGATTTGACACCATATAGAGATTATGCGAGGAGGATTTCAACTTTCTTTGCAAAGGTTGAGTTTTATCATATCCCTCTAGATGAAAACCGGATGGCAGATGCTCTTGCAACGTTGGCTTCAATGATTATGGTAAAATTCTGGAATGAAGTTCCTAATTTGATTGTGATGCGTCTTGATAGGCCAACCCATGTATTTGCTGTTGAAGAGATCAAAGATGAAAAGCCGTGGTATTTTGATATCAAGCATTTTCTCCAAAGTCAGATTTATCCGCCTGGGGCATATTTAAAAGATAAGAAGACCTTGAGGAGATTAGCCGACAACTTCTACTTGAATGGTGATGTACTGTATAAAAGAAACTTCGATATGGTCCTGCTCAGATGCGTGGATAGACACGAAGCAAACTTGTTGATGACCGAAGTCCATAAAGGTTCCTTTGGTACTCATTCCAATGGACATACTATGGCTAAGAAGATGTTGAGAGCATGTTAGTATTGGCTGACAATGGAATCTGATTGTTGCAAGTTTGTGAAGAAGTGCCATAAGTGTCAAATATATGCAGATAAGATTCATGTTCCTCTGACACTGTTAAATATCATTTCATCTCCATGGCCCTTCTCCATGTGGGGAATTGATATGATTGGCATGATTGAGCCCAAAGCTTCGAACGAACATCGTTTCATTCTGGTGGCTATTGACTACTTCACAAAGTGGGATGAAGCGTCATCATATGCAAACGTAACCAAGCAAGTCGTTGTAAGGTTTATCAAGAACCAGATAATATGCCGGTATGGTGTGCCAAGTAAGATCATTACTGATAATGGATCAAACTTGAATAATAAAATGGTGGAAGATCTTTGCAAAGACTTTAAGATTGCATATCATAATTCTTCTCCCTATAGACCTAAGATGAATGGGGTTGTTGAAGCTACGAATAAGAACGTCAAGAAGATCATTCAAAAAATGGTTATGACGTACAAGGATTGGCATGAGACGCTCCTATTTGCTTTGCATGGGTACCATACATCCATCCGCACTTCAACAGGGGCAATCCCTTTCTCACTTGTTTATGGCATGGAAGTTATGCTCCCAGCAGAGGTTGAGATCCCATCATTGCGTGTCTTGATGGAAGCCAAGTTGACAGAAGCTGAATGATGTTAGACCAGGTATGACTAGTTGAATTTGATTGAAGAGAAGAGGTTGACTGGCATGTGTCATGGTTAGTTGTACCAACAAAGAATGAAGAAAGCTTTTGATAAGAACGCCAGACCTCGTGTATTCAGAGAAGGTGACCTTGTGCCCAAAAAGATCCTATCTTTTAAACCAGATTCTAGGGGCAAATGGACTCCTAATTATGAAGGCCCATATGTTGTCAAGAGAGCCTTTTCAGGCGGTGCTTTGATTCTTACAACTATGGATGGTGAAGAGTTCACTCGTCCTGTGAACGCCGATGAAGTCAAGAAATACTTCGCCTAAAAAGAAAAGAACAACTCGCTAAGTTGAAAACCCGAAAGGGAGGCTTAGGCAAAAATGAGCGTCTCGGTGGATTGAAAACCCGAAAGGGTGATCCAGACAAAAATTAGAGACATAAAACAAAAAATCTATCCCGATAAATTGAGTACCCCACCTTGGGGCAATTTATGCAAAAATTAGGGATTATGGAAAGTAACTGCATCCTGTGTATCTTTAGTTTTGAAGGCATTCTTGAGCACGTCATTGGATTCTTATTCGTCATCTTCAACTGAAGCCAATAGCGCAATGGATATCAAAGTTGGTAGAAAGATTAGTGATCATTATATTCAATGTAGCCCTTTCCATGTAAATTACCAGTTTTCAACTTTTGTAAAGATCAATGGAGTCTTGTCATTTACAGACTGTCATTCTATTAAATAAAGTTGTGCTTTTTATCCAATTATTTCTACTCTCATTTGTTTTAGCTAAATAGAATTAAATTTTATGATGTTCATTTTTGAAATTGAATTTAAAAATTAAAATCATGTTTTTCTTAAAATAATAAAAGCAATTACTTTCCAAGAGCAATCGATTTCATTTAAGGAATATCAACAGCAGTCTGAGAACAGGTAAGTCCCAAAATGTGAAACATTGTTGGTCCTCCCTAAGTAGTTGGTTCGATCATCTTTTCCGAAAGATAACTTAACATCTCCAGCCGAGTTTTGTTGTTTTCCCCGACCGAGTTTGTAATTGCCTCCCTCGAGTTGTAAGCGCGTTATCTCAGCGGTTTGCATAGATTCAGCACAGATTATTACTCCCCTCAGGTCTTCGGCAGAATTTATGCCTGATCCATGTTAGCACTGATTCTTGAGCAACATTTATGGTCCTTTGCAATGTTGTCTCTCATTTGATATGATGTGGACCTAAAATTCCCCCACAGAGTTGATGATGCAGATCCCCAACAATTTGTCCTCTTTCCCCTAGCCAAGGTCGAGCCTTTGAGAAAAATGATTCACGTTCATCCGATTCATCTCTTTCTCCAGTTGTTGCTTCCATCCTGTTGAGATTTACGGAGTATGGTATCGATGATTCATATCAGTGACATTTGTATCCTTCGTGATTGTTTTGTCAGCATAATCATCATATATACATATACATATACATATACATTCATAGGTTTCATCATTTGCATTATTATTGCATTTTTATGATTCATCCTTTTTCCGATCCTCTACTATGGTGGTATCCTTTTTCCCCGCACAGATTCGGTGTGCCAGTCCTCTTTCGATTATAGAGTGTTAGCCCCTTAAGTAGAAATAATTTAACCTTTCTCATTCCCCACCAATTTATTTCCTCGTGGATGATCATTAATTTAGCTTCCTCCCCAATTGATTATCTGGATGGAACCACTCCCCCTGAGTTATATCCTCATTGGGTTGAGTCTTTGATTGACTTTTTCTTTCTAGATCTTGTCTAGATAGATACTTTGACCCCCGAGAGTCTGCTACCCAGTGAATGGTAATATTCTTCTCGATTTGTGAGTACTGTACTTTTGCAAGCAAGAGGAAGAGAAAGCAATCAAATCTAGATCAAGGTCAAATGGAATTAGATCAACTCGAAGGTGATTTTTCAGAAACTTCTTCTCTTTGATTCTATCTCAATTCTTCACCATTCTTTGTGATCTTTGGTTGTCTGAAGTCCTATCAATGTAGGTAAGAAGATGAAGTTGCTTTGAGGTCAAATCGAAGCAACTCAGTTCATGATCCTCAAAATTCAAATCCTTGTATCTTTTTATATACTTGGAATTGGACAAAATTAAGGCCAGATTCGAGCTCCTGAGCATTTTTTCTTTAAATCCATGTCTTGCTTTTTCATTTTGGTGATGGTTGATGGTAGACCAGTCCGGTGAGGTCCATCGGAGAAGAAGACCGGAGCCCTGGCTCCGGTGAGGTGTTGTCATGCATCTCAGCCATATGATCCATTTGAATTATTTTAATCTTGGACGTTGCTTTTGATTACCACGCGTGTGTTTCAGTTGAACAAGGCACATATGAAACGCGTGTTTCTCACCATCTAATCTGCCACCTCAATTAATGAGGGAGATCAGATGGTTCTCATTTTTTTGAATTTCTGTTTATTTCATTTAATTGCTTATTTTTAATTAATTCATATTAATATCATTATTAATCTAAAAAATATGGGACTTTCACCAAAGAATTTCAAATATTTTCCTCTTTCATTCTCTGAATTAAAATTATTTTTTGGATTAACTTTGATATTTTTCATGAATTAATTATTTTTGTGTATATTTTTAATTGTTTAAAAATACTTCTGACTTTTCAAAAATCATGAAATTTTTTGTCTAAGGTCCTTTGACCTTGTTTGACCTAGGATAAATCTCTTGGCTATTTATTTGGTGTTTTGAAGAGGTTTTAGGTTTTTGATCAAACATAATTTAGATTAAATACATTTTAATTTGATTTTTAATTGATTAATTGTGTAGAAATTATGTTGAGTCATTTTTATTGACTTGTGAAGTTTGACTATGTGTTTGGGCCTTGGTCAAGGTCGATTTGACTTTTGTTGAATTAAAATCATTGGATTTAGGGGATTGATGAAATGTACATTTCATCTCCCAAAATGAATGAATGATTTTAATTTGATAAAATTCCTCCCATGACCAATTTGTGTTTGTCTCATCTCCCCCCTCTCTTCATCTTCAATCCCATTCTATTCCATCCCTTCCATTGACCAATGAAGTCTCAATATCCTAAGGCTAATTGGTTCATCAATAACTTTGTGTTAGATGAACCAATACAAGTATGGATGAGATTAGGTCCAGCCTTTGATCATTTTCTTTTTGTGTGTGATATATTTTAGGAGTATGGTTGTGACTTCTACATAAGTCCAATTACGATTACTTAACATAGCGCTAAATTTTGACCAAAAGGCATAGCATTCTAGTAAGTGAGACTATAAGTCTCCCCCTTTCATGGTATTGTATAAAAACTTGTCCTTTATTCCTTACTTTGGAAGATGTCTTGGTTCAAGGATCTATACTTATGAATAGAGGGTTGGATATTCTCCAAAGAATGACTTAATCAATTGAAAAACAAAAACTCCACTAACTTCTAATCAACTAACATTTGAATAACTTCTATTATTATTGCTTTTAATTTTAAGTCATTTACCTTATGCCATTTAAATTCAAGTCATTTACCATTTCATTTGCCATTTACATATCATTTAACTTGTTTATGTATACGCCATTTTCACTTTGCTCACTTGAGCCATATATTGTGATTTGTATATATTTGTTTGTGTATCTTGTTTGTGTTTGTGGTCCTAGGACCTTAAACTACCTAATAAATAACAAAAACCCTAAAAAATGTTTGTGTGGACTGTTGGATTTGATCTGAGTTTTGGACTTAGAATTAGGCAACATTCCATATGCAAAAGGACTTGGACAATGCCAACATTTCTGAGACCAAGTGATTGTGATTTTTGAGCTTTTATCTGATACAAGTATTGAGATCCACTTGAGTTCATCTGCTACATGGTCTTGATGCATATGTTACTTTGAACCTGTGTCTAATGCCTCATTCTGAATCATTCAAGGAGTATGTCATCTGATACATGGGAAGATTAAGAAGAGGACTGTGAAGTTGCTAGCTTGGATGCAACTATCTTTATTTGATGCCTTGCTCTTCATATTGCTACTTGCTTATTGATATTGCTTGATTTAAAGTCCAAATGAAAAGTGGGTTTCTATATGACATTCTTGTCTATTGGATTGCATCCCATTGGTCAGATCTTTTCAACTCTTAACTTTAAATTTTATGCTTAGGATTAGTCTCTTCATCTCCTCCCATTTCTGAAATTTCAAATCTCTCCCCCTAGAACACTTTGGGTGTTAACACCTTCCCTATGTGTAACCAACCCCCTTACCTGTAATCTCTGGCATTTAATTAGTTTTGGTTTTAAAACTTCTTATCTTTGGATTTTGTTCGTACTTTTTTCTTTTCCTTTGGAAACAATAAAAGCGCGATGGCGACTCTGATTTTATTGACGTTAAGTTTATCCATAGCTTAATGGTCATGAATTTACCGCTACAATTACTATAATTAAGCAATTACAACCATAAAAATAATTTTGAACATATTATACATCATCCTGTGAACGTCTCTGTCAGTCTTAATATCCACTCATATACAAACTTCTCCATTTTGGTTGAACGTGGACTCAAGCCATTGAATTCTTTTAATCCTTTCATCCTCTACAATTTCTCCATCTAACCAATGGTTCAACGCCCGATTAAGACATTTGAACGATTTTATATTCCAAAGTCGAATCTTTATCGGAGGTTGCATTGCTGAAAAGATTAAATCGACATTTCTCTTGTGAATATATTCAGAAATGATTAAAGAAAACAAAATTGAAGGAAATTGAAGAAAAATGGATGAAGGGTAAGAAGTTGTCTGAAAAAAATATGGGAGATGCGCATGGTATTTATAGAAGAACCAAAACAGGCATGCACCAATGCACTAGGCTCCACACACACATAACACATGCATGCGCCAATGCATGTGGTACACACACATGCACACACACACACATGCGTCAATGCATGTGGTGTCTACATGCATGCGCCAAAGCTCTGGGATGTTATTTTGGAATTTTATTTGAAAACATTTGTTATTTTTAAAAAAAATTCAAAGTCTGTGGTCCCCTATTCAAATTAACAAACAATTTTTTTTTAAAATTTTAGCATTAATTAAATTTAGATACAAAATAAAAAAATGCCAAATAATTTGAGATATTTTATTTGGATCCAGAGATAATTTGTTCAAAATTTTAACTTGATAATTATGGAGTATATATAATATTCATAATTACTTTCAGATATATCAAAGTTTTAACTTGATAAATATGATATAATCAGTAAAGTAACTATGAGATTTCACGAGATTTTCAACTAATATGTGATTTGAGATTTTTCTAATACACCCTGCACATCAACACTTTTTTGGGTTTGATGCGTAGGTTTAAACAGTGGGCGGACCAAAGTCCGATCGATAGACTCTGATACCATATTAAAGTTTGACCTAACTCATTCTTATAAAATCTACTTTAAACTGACTTGTAAGGTGATAAATATCATTATATATAAACTCTTTCAATGCTCTATCTTCAACCAATATGATTTGAAATTTTTTCAATATTCTAAACTAAGCACAAAGACATTGATTTCGTCCATAGTGATGTGACCTTTCGTGTGTAGGTAAGATGATAATTGCGAAAATTATGACCTTTCACGTGCAGATGGGATGATGGTTGCAAACATTGTGACCTTTTGTGTGCAAATTGGATGATACCTGCAAAAGAATTTAAAGGAATGGATATTAATTATGGGCATTTAATGGTGAACAATGGGGTTGTAAAGAGTATTCCGTAGTTAAATGTTGTCTAGTGACATAGGTAGACGTAAGGGTGGCAAACGGTTTGGCCAGGCCGACAAAAGCTCGTCAAAAGAAGGGCGAGACGAGACGAGTATATTAGAGGGTGCAAACCTAAAACTGTGGCTAGCTCAACAAAAAAAAAGGAAGAGCATGCGAGCATTGCATCTTTTAAGTCTAAAAATTACAAAGTTTATGTTAATTCCCGCGTCCGCAATATTTTTAAAAAAATGAGACGAAGTGGAATAGACACATTAGAGAATGTGAGCCTAAAACCTTGATACGCCTCACATTAAAATGAGAGTATAAAATGCATGTTTGACGGGTCAGACCCGTTTCATCATCCCTAAATAAACGTTTCTAACATTAAATGGTGATTTTTCTTACGTGGGAGATGAAAAAAGAAAGGAAAATATTAGATTTATTGTTTTGCAAACTTAATAAGATCTATAAATAAGATATTTTTAAAATTAATATTATGTAGCAATTCTCTTTTTAAACTAATTTGTACTTTTTTAAATGGTGGCTTTTGCTTATATCAATTGATGTGTATTATTGTTATTATTTTTATTTAAATACTATTTTTTAATCGATCAAATTTAATATTTTTAAAATTAAGTTTTATGTAGAAATTCTCTTTTTAACTAATTTGTATTTTTTTAATTATTAATTGTATTTATATCCCACCTAACTATCCTTTATATTAAACACATTCATCTCTCTCACAGACATTCTCTCTCACACACATATTTTTCATTCATCTTCTAATACATGTTGCTAATAATATAACAACAATCTTCTAATACATCATCAAAGACAACGTAAGTACAAATTAATATAAGTGCTTATATTTTACATTTATGTTAACACTATTTATTTTTTATCACATAAAACCTTTTTAATTTTTTTTCAATGTAATATCTTATAGAATTCATTCATAACCAAACATTGACCCTTATAAGATATGGCATACAAACTACTTATTCTTTATTTTTTAAGTATTTTTTTCAACCTTTATGTAAGAGAAACTCATTCCTTTTTTTTTTACGATCAGTATCATTAAATCAACGATCCCTGATTCGTTAACCGTCAGATCAAACTCAAATTTGGAGAGCGGATTCGTACTGAAGTTGCAAATTTGAGAAAATTTTCCAGTTTTTTGATTCATATTTGTAAGCTAGTTTTCTTTGTTATTTGCAATTGTTAGCACTAGTTTATGAATCACTTTAAGACTCTCTTGTATCCTTAATTGATTTAGTGGAGTTATTTCTTTGGTATGAACGACTTGTGATTTTTACTCTCATATTGACGGATTTTCCACGTTAAAAATACCAGTGTTCTTTTGTGCCTTTATTTCTTCGATTTTCCGTCTTATATCTGGTGTTGATCCTCAAGGTTCCTACATGTCTGGAGAATTTTATATCCGCTGCATATTGGTATGTTATTGTGTCTTAATTTCCCATCAGAGTGGTATTAGAGCTATTGGTTAAGGGCTATTTTACTTGTTTGAAGGATGAAGTCAAATACAAAGATGAAGATGATATTGTTCAATGATTCTAATTACCATTTATAGAAGGGAAATATGAAAGACTTACTATTTATGAAGAAATTATATTTACTAGTTTTTAGTTCAGCAAAGCCGGATTCTGTGTCGGATGAAGAATGAGAGTTTGAATATCAACATGTATGTGGTTTTATTCGACAATATGTAGAAGATAATGTTTATAATCATATTTCTAATGAGACACATGCAAACACTTTGTGGGAGAATATAGAATCCTTGTATGCCTCAAAATCACTGAATAATAAATTATTCTTGTTGAATAGCTTCATAAGTTTGAAGTATAATGAGGGGACTTCTATTTCAAATGACTTGAGTGAATTTCAAGGGCTCATTGATCAACTGTCAGGAATGAGTATCAAATTTGATGATGAATTTTTGAGACTATTTCTATTGCTATCTTTACTAGAGTCTTGGGAGACATTTCAGGTTTCTATCACAAGTTATGCTCCAAGAGGTGTTATTTCTTTGGAAACGACTAAAGGTGATATTCTTAATGAGGAGATGAGAAGGAAGACACATGGTTCTTCATCTAAATCCGAGGTACTTGTCACTGAGAATAGGGGGAGAAGTCATAAAAAAGAACCGAATGGTGGTAGAGAGAATATCATAAGCAAGTCCAAGCCGTAATACAAGAATCTGGAGTGTCATTATTGTCACAAAATAGGACACATACATAAATATTGCTATTAGTGGAAAAGAGATAACAAAGGCAAGAATGGCAAGTCTAAACAAAGATACCATGAAGATCATGATGATGATCGTGTTACTACTACTACTAGTGATGATCTTGTTATTCTTTGTGATCATGAGTCCGTTAATCTTGTATCAAACGAGAGCATGTGGATAGTTGATAGCGGTGCTACATTGCATGTTACACCAAGGAAGGATTTCTTCATATCTTATACTTTTGGTGATTTTGGAGTGTTGAAGATGGGTAATGATGATGTATCTAAGGAAATTGGTGTTGGTGATGTTTGCTTGAAAACCAACATGAGAATGGAATTGTTGCTTAGAGGTGTCAAATATGCTCCAGATGTTCGCTTTAATTTGATATCGGTGCATATGCTAGATGATTGTGGTTATGATGATCACTTTGGTTCTGGAAAGTGGAAACTCAACAAAGGTAACTTGGTTGTGGCTAGAGGGGAAAAACTTTCTAAACTGTATTGGAAAAAAACTTTGGTAGCTAGGGACAATGTGAATGCTATCGACATGAAAGCATCTTTGTGGCACCGAAGACTTAGTCATATTAGTGAAAAAGGGTTGAATGTTTTGGAAAAAAAGAATATTCTTCCTGGATTAAAGAATGTAGATTTGGAGAAGTGTTCTTATTGCATGGATGGTAAGCATACTAGAGTATCTTTCAAGAGACATCCTCCCTCAAGGAAGTCAAAGTTGCTTCAATTGACACATTCTGATGTTTGTGGTCCATTAAAGGTAAAATCATTTAGTGGTGCACTTTATTTTGTTATATTTATTAATGATTGCTCCAGAAAACTATGGGTTTATGCCTTGAAGACAAAATACCAAGTGTTGGAACAGTTCAAAGAATTCCATGCTTTGGTTAAGAGGCAGACATGCGAGAAGCTGAAATGTGTTCGCTCAGACAATGGTGGAAAGTATTGTGGACCATTCGATTCCCATTGTAAGCAGCATGGTATTGCACATGAAAAGACTCCTCCTAAAACTCCTTAATTGAATGGTTTAGCAGAGAGGATGAATCGAACACTAATTGAGAGAGTAAGGTGTATGCCCTCTAAAGCTAAGTTGCCTAATCATTATTGGGGTGAGGCACTTTACACGATAATGCACGCTCTTAATCTTACTCATACTGTTGCTTTGAACAATGAAGTTCCAGACAAAATTTGGTTTGGAAAGAACGCCAAGTATAATCATTTGAGAGTCTTTGGTTGTAAGGCTTTTGTGCATATTCCAAAGGATGAAAGATCCAAGTTGGGTGCAAAGTTAAAACAATGTATTTCATCGGCTATAGGCAAGATGAGTTTCGTTACAGGTTGTATGATCCTGTAGGGAAAAAGCTTATTCGAAGCCATGGTGTGGTGTTTATGGAAGAACAAACTATTGAAGACATTGATAAGGTAGAGAAGTTTATACCCAAGAAAGATATCAATTTATTGTTGATCCAGTTCGGTTACCTAGTCATAATCTGGATCCTATTGGTGGTGATGATCATAATGGTGAGCCATATGATTAGGTTGATGATCAACAACTTAGAGATGAAGTAAATATTCCAACTAATGATGGTGAAGGGGATAACGATATATAACAAGATGAGAATCTTGGCGAAGCTCCATAATCATCTCAAGTTCAACTTATAAGGTCTAATAGGCAGAGGCAACCTTCTACAAGGTATAATTCTGATGATTATGTGACCTTGACTGATGAGGATGAACCCGAGTGTTTTCAAGAGACCATGGAAAGTGATGAAAATTAAAAGTGGATGAATGCAATGCATGATGAGATGAAATCATTGCATGATAATCATACTTATGATTTAGTGAAGCTTCCTAAAGGCAAAAGAGCATTGAAAAACATAGGGATTTATAGAGTTAAACATGAGAGCAACTCCAAGTCTCCAAGATGTCAAGTCAGATTAGTAGTGAAAGGTTTCCGTCAAAGAAATGGTGTTGATTTTAATGGTATTTTCTCACCTGTTGTAAAGATGTCATCAATTAGAACCGTGTTGAGTTCGGATGTTACTCTTGATTTAAAGGTTGAGCAAATGGATGTGAAAACGACTTTCCTTCATGGTGATTTGGAGAAAGAGATCTACATGAAACAACCTGATGATTTCTAAGTTAAAGGTAAAAAAGGTCATATGTGTAGATTGAGAAAGAGTTTATATGGGTTGAGGCAAGCTCCAAGGTAGTGGTACAAGAAGTTTGAGTCTGTTATGAGTGATTGAGGATACTAGAAGACTACTTCAAATCATTGCGTCTTTGTCAGAAAATTTTCTAACGATGACTTCGTTATCTTGTTGTTATATGTAGATGATATGCTTATTATAAAGAAAAGTATTTCTAACATTAATAGGTTAAATAAGCAATTGGGGGAATCATTTGTCATGAAAGACATGAGATCAGCTGAACAGATTTTTGGCATTAAAATCATGCGTGACAAAAAAGAGATTTTTTTTGGATGTCACAAGAATACTATATCGAAAGAGTGCTGCAAAGATTCAAAATAGAATGTTCTAAGGCAGAGCACCCTTCTCGCTACTCATTTCAAGTTGAGTTCTAATCAAAGTCCTTCAAATGAAGATGAAACATTTGATATGCAACATATTCCTTATGCGTTTGCTGTGGATAGTTTGATGTATGTAATGGCGTGTACAACATCAGATATAACACATGCTGTTGGTACAATCAATAGATTTTTGTCAAATCTAGATAGAGAGCATTGAAATGCAGTAAAATGGATTTTAATGTATTTTTAAAAATATATAATATATTTTTATTTTGTTTTAATGTATTTTTAAAAATATATAATATATTTTCATTTTAGAATAATAAATTAAACATATATTTTTTATTATATAATTCATTTAAATTAATTCTAATTGAAAGATAAAGCATTGAGACAAAGAGTAGTAAACCCGAAGTAAGTCAATAGATGCAGGTTCTTTGCTTTTTTTTGCGGAAAATGAAAAAGAGGAAGATGACATAATTAATTTTAATTAAGATAAATTTAAATGAACTATGTAATAAAAAAGAAAAGAATAATTTATTATTCTAAAATAAAAATATATTATGAATTTTCAAAAATACATTAAAATGAACTTGAAATGATAAAATAATTTGAAACAGGATATTGGGGAGTTGACATGTGGCATAAAGGGAAAATATACAAAAGATAGAGTTGAAAATGAATAAGACAAAGGATAATGTGATGTTTATTTAGAGAGAAAAAAAGTGAGAGAAAGTAAATTATAAAAAATAGAGAAAAAGTTAGAGAAAAATAAAAAATTAAAAAAATAGATTATATTTGTGAACAAATGAGCTGATACCATCAAGACACTCACGATTTGAGAAAACAATCTACAATTTGTTAATTTTCCGAAACCCCATTAAAGTTTTTGGATTCAACAATGTCTGGTTTAGAGGAGTTAAGAAAAAAGCTCGCACCTTTATTTGATGCTGAAAAGGGGTTTTCATCAACTTCATCTTTTGACCCTAATGATTCTTACACCGTAAGCCCTTTATTTTCTTTCTCTCTTTTGTTCATTTTTGTTGTCTAATATGAGTTTTGTTTTTGGTTGACAAGTTTTCAGATGGTGGAACTGTAAACTTGTTGAGTAGATCATATGGGGTTTACAATATCAATGAATTAGGGTTACAGAAGTGCTCAACTTCTAGGTCTGTTGATGATGAGGTTGATGATGGTGAGAAAACATATAGGTGTGGTTCTCATGAGATGAGGATTTTTGGAGCTATTGGTAGTGGTGCTAGTAGTGTTGTTCAAAGAGCTATGCATATACCAACTCATAGGGTTCTTGCTTTAAAGAAAATCAATATCTTTGAGAAGGTATTCTATTCCCCTTATTCTTAATTCTTATGCCATTTTTTAAATTGAATTCATAGTTTACTATTTCCATTTGAATCTCGTGTTGCATATATATCAATTGTATTTGTATAGGGGAAAACTTAGTTTGCAAGTTAGTGTAAACCATAGGGTAGTTATCATGGTTTTGAATAGCGGTTGCGGTTATGGTTGTACCGTGGTTCCTAATTGCTGTTAACTGCGGCACATACTGGCTTAACTGCAGCTGCTTTGTGGTTTTGTTGAAATAAAAAACCGTTATGTCGCGACCCTTTTCCTGTTGCGGACCATAATTTAAAACTCTGGTAGTTATTGATAGCTACCTTTTCCGTGTGTTAGTTTCTAACTATAGATATACCCTTGTATTGTATTCATCTTTTCAGTTTGAATGTAAAAGAAATGTCTCTTAGCTCTCTTCAATCTCAATTTTCTCTTAATTCTGTTAATGGAAATATGTGTTTTTTGTTGTTGTTACGGTTAGTCCCGCCATAAAATTATTCATGATTGGCATTAAGGAAGCGGTAGCGTACAGGAAATATGCTATTTGGTTGTTTATATGTGATATTTTCTTGACGATGTGTGATACACTCTCGAGTCTTGATGTTGTGTTTTTAAGTTATGGAGTTGCTAGACACTTTATTTGTGACTCAAATAGTGTTTGTCAAATAGCGGTTCTATAGCATTATAGCCTAGTGAAATTTGAACAAATTGCTATTGTTTCGTGATATGCTATTTAGTGCAGAGTGTTGTGAAATAGTGATTTTAATGGCGTAATAGCACTATAAGCTATAGTGTGACCGAATTTGAAGAAACCGCTATTTCTTGCAAATTGCGATTGACAACACTGGCTTTGAAGTTATAGAGTTGCTAGAATTATAATGATACCTTTTGTGCCTATTAGGAGAAAAGGCAGCAGCTGCTTACTGAGATAAGGACGCTATGTGAAGCGCCTTGTTATGAGGGTCTTGTGGAATTTCATGGTGCATTTTACACCCCAGATTCTGGACAAATAAGCATAGCTTTGGAGTACATGAATGGAGGATCACTTGCAGATATTTTGCGAAGGCATAGAATGATACCTGAACCTATATTATCATCCATGTTTCAGAAGCTCTTACATGTGAGTAACATATTCTTCTATTTTCATTTTGAACTTATCATTACCGAAGAACACTGAAAATTGAGATATGCTAACTTGATTGATATTTATCTTTTGGAAGGGTCTAAGCTATCTGCATGGAGTCAGATATTTAGTTCACAGAGACATAAAGCCGGCCAATTTACTCATTAATCTCAAAGGGGAGCCGAAAATTACCGATTTTGGTATTAGTGCCGGTTTAGAGAATTCAGTTGCAATGGTTAGTATATACTCTATCGGTCTCAGTTTGGTAGAATTGTTTGCAAATGTAAACTTTCTTCTTTGGTCACACGAGGACAATACTAATATATAATGTACCTTTTCAGTGTGCTACATTTGTTGGCACTGTTACATACATGTCACCCGAGCGAATTCGAAATGAAAGCTATTCCTATCCAGCTGATGTATGGAGCCTAGGTCTTGCGCTTCTCGAATGTGGGACAGGAGAATTCCCATATACTGCCAATGAAGGTCCTGTCAATCTTATGTTGCAGGTGTGTGCCAATGCTTCTTCGTGTTATTTGTTTGACCGGACGCTGTATGTGATAACTCCATTCTACTAATCCGATTGCAGACATGTATTTCCAGCTGAAAATAATTATACTTGCTTTTTGTGGCAGATCCTTGATGATCCATCACCATCACCCTCAAAAGAGAAGTTTTCGCCTGAATTCTGCTCCTTTGTTGATGCTTGCTTACAGAAGGATCCAGATAAGAGACCAACGGCAGAACAGGTAAGAAAAATAGCAATCATAGATGCGCTATAGCACTACAGTGTAGTGGATTTTGAACAACATTGAGTCAGACACTCCATTGGATAAGAACATGACAGTATGAAATGATCTTGATAATTTTATGTTTGCAGCTTCTTTTGCACCCTTTCATCACAAAGTACCAGACTGCCAAGGTAGATTTAGCAGGATTTGTTCGCAGTGTTTTTGATCCTAAGCAAAGAATGACCGACCTGGCAGATGTAAGTTAAAAAATTCAAAAATAATAATTACCTTCATTTGTCACATAGATATATTGATTTTAACATGTGGATAGTAGTTTGTGTCAATTGCTTAAGAAGGTTTGATCTGAAACTGTTTTTACTTTGCATTTTTTTCTGCAGATATTGACAATACATTATTACTTACTATTCGATGGACCCGATGATTTGTGGCAAGATACAAAGAACTTGTATAACGAAAACTCAATTTTCAGGTGCGAACTTTTTTATGTTTTAGTTTTGCACCAATTTGTTATTTCGTAAATTTGAGGGACTAAATTGCTGAACGCTATTTTGCAGTTTCTCTGGGAAACAACATATTGGTCCTAAAAATATCTTCACAACTCTATCGAGTATCCGGACAACATTAATTGGCGACTGGCCACCGGAAAAGTTAGTGCACGTGGTCGAAAAGCTTCAGTGTCGAGCACATGGTGAAGATGGAGTTGCAATCAGAGTCTCAGGATCATTCATAATTGGCAATCAGTTTCTCATATGTGGAGATGGGATTCAAGTAGAGGGATTACCAAACTTTAAGGATCTTGGAATTGATATTCCTAGTAAGAGAATGGGTACATTTCATGAACAATTCATAGTGGAACCAACCACTCAAATTGGATGTTACACCATTGTTAAACAAGAACTGTACATTAACCAATAATGATAGATTATCATTTTTTTTAATGATAATGTCTAATTATTCTTTATCACTATCTTTTGCTGCAAATGCTAAAATAGTTTTTTGTTTTTGTTTTTGAAAAGAGGGCCTACGCCCAAAAGAGAAACTAAACAAAGAAAACACGACCCCTAAAGCATCGTTAGAGAGTACAAATAAGGGGACTTCTTTATGCAACCTATATGTTTCTACCGCACCACGTGAATTTTTAAAAATGTATTCTATTTCTGAAGATGCATCTTTGGATGTATCTCTTATATTTTCAACAAAGGTCATTCTGAGAGGTGTGATATAAATTGAATTATTATTATTTTGAAGATTCATCTCCGAAATATTTTAAGAAATATCTTATATATTTTAGAGGTGATTTTATGATGAGGATCTATAGGTCCTTATATAAGTTCTGTCTTGAAATTGGTTCAGGAGAAGTTTCGGAGATGCATCTCCTGAACAAGATAATAGGATGCAGTTTCGGAGGTATATCTTTGGAATCAACATGTTAGTCATTGAGTGGTCCATATTTATCTATGATTTCTATAAATTAAGGTGCTCTTATGTTATATTTCACACAAACTGAAAATGTCTCAAATGTAGCTATTAAACATTGACTGGTATGTCGCAAATGTCTCATTCTCCAATAGAGCCCCCAGACGCACGTTCAAGCTCAACGACTTCACCTCCTCCGATGATATCAAAGACGAAATCCATTATCTCTTACCTTACGAAAATAATCGATAGATTTAAAAGTTCGAGTAGCGTTCACCGTCGATTGACAACGGAGGAAAGATTGAGTTTAGCAAATTTGAGCTCAACACGCAAGCTGATGTAAGGGCTATGTGGAATACGTTTTTCTGTTTCGAAACAAATTTTTCGCTCGAGTTAGAAACGACGATTTCAAGATCCATCGAAGATATTCTAAAGATGTTGAAGTGTCACCTGGATATTTAAGTGTAATGTTGCATTTTATATTGAACTCATCTATGTAATCTTAATTTTATTTTATGAATCTTAATTTAAATTTGGAAAAATCATTTGTTTTTGGGTCTGGTACTGATGTGTCTAACTTATGAAATGTAATTACTGGAAATTTTTGGAGATGCATCTTCGGAATAAAATAAACCAAACGATACAGTGTCACTCTCAATAGTCTTACTTGAGTGTGTGTTGGGGTGCTTTCGGAAAAATTTATAAAATGTTTTTGGAAATTCGCATGGTACAGTAGAAACTTATAGGATGTTTAAAGAAACTCTCAAAGATAATAGCTCTTATGGATAATCATCGTAATGTCGCAAGACAAGATCATCTCTCATGCTCAAGTTTGCAATTATGTTTGACAAAGGCTGGCAAGTTGTAACCCATAAATCTTTTCAATATTTTTGCTCTCCACAACCACAACTACTATGCAGATTCATCTAGATCCAATCTTGCAAATCTGCACTAAAAAGATTATCCCAAAAACTGACTCTAACAAGATATCACCAAACATCTTTTGCAATATCACAATCCCTAAAGACATGAAGGACTGATTCAATTTCATCAGTGCATTCAATACAGTAGGGGTCCTTCAAATTCATCTTGCTAAGTCGAAAATTAATGATGAGGCTGTCATGCTTGACCAACCATACGAAGGTTCTTATTCTTTTAGGTGTTCTCAAACTCCTGAAGCTTTTCTAGGACCTGTCTTGATCGTGGTCGCAACTGTCAGTGGTCAACATCTCATACGCACTAGCAATTGAATAATCTCCACTTTTAGTTCCTCTCCATAGCCACACATCATCTCCATTGCTAATTCTTGGGGTTGAAAAGAAACTAAAGTAATGTTTGGAATTAAAGTCTATATATCTTTGTAATTTCATGACCTTTCATGTAAATACACCCATCAGAATGTAATTTGTCAGTCAAGGTTATCTTATCTTAAGAAAATTCGTATCAATTTTTTTAGAAAGAAAAACTCTCAATTAGTTTCAATGGTGGGGTGTTAGAAGTAGTTCATATTCAGTAGTAGTATTAGTTTTGTTAAGTGTAACTTAGTTAATATAGGTTAGCATTTTCGCCTACGTGACATTATTATTTGTATATTTAAATAAGTGTAGCTGTCAATAGAGTAGAGAGCGTAATCATTTGCTGTAACCATTTTGAAGAGTAGTGGAAGTTTGTTATTTCAATTCTCTCTCTTCTTCCATCTTCATCTTGTGCACCAACAATTGACATTTAGATTTACGACTTAGATCCACAGAGAAACATAGGGAAACACGAGTGAATGGTGAGGCATTGTGTGATTGATTTCGTTTCTTGAAATCGTGTTGAATTTTTTTATCGAAATTGTAACATAATCACATTTTTTGATTCTGCAGGATTGGGAAACACTAGTGTTTGGTGAGATCTGAGTGAATTGCACAAGGTTGAAGATGAACGGAAACGATAATCTGAGTACTAAGTTTCCATTGTTCGATGGTAAGAACTAGAATCGATGGATGATTCATATGCACATGTTGTTTGGTGCTCAAGATGTTCTTGATCTCGTCAACGACGATTACATTCCGGTTACACTTCAGGAAAATGCAATGGATGCGTAGAGGAATGCTCATCATGGTATGGAAGAAGGATCAAAAGGCATTGTTCTACATCCATCAGTGTGTGGATGTGAACATGTTTGAGAAAATCATTGATTCGACGACGACGAAGGCTGCGTGGGACACACTAGTACGGTGCTATGACGATGATGCATCAGGGAAGAAGGTGAAACTTTAGTCTCTATGTAATTAGGATGAGAATATCAACATGAAGAACAATGAGAAGGTACCTTACTGCATCTCTAGAGTGATTCTGATCACAAATGAGATGAAGCCGTGTGGAGAAACTCTCTACGAAAAAAGATCATTGAGAAGGTACTTAGATTTCTTACTCCTCAATTTGATTACATTATTGTAGAAATTAAACATTTTAAGGATTTTAGCACCATGAGAATTGAAGAGATGCAAAGCAGTCTAGAGGCGCAAGAGTTGCGCCTGACTGAGAGAAACTCTAAAATGGAGGTAAAGCAGCAAGTTCTAAAAGAAGTTTCTGGTAAGAAATATCAGAAGCAGTTTTGTTCAGAAGTCAGGAAGAAATCTGATGGTGTTCAGAAGTCAGAAACCTCAACTTCTGAAAAGCAGAAGAGTGCTCAGAAGGGGAAGGAAAAGTATGGCAAAAGGAAGGTTCGGTGCCATTGTTGTAAGAAGTTTGGCCACTTAGCTATTCATTATTGGTCAAACAAGGAAATAAAGTTAGAAGAAGCAAACATATCCAGAGGAGATTCTGATGATGAACCTGTGCTATTGATGGATTATGAGTCTGATAGTGCATCTTTGGAAGATTGTTGGTAAATGGACACTAGTTGTTTAAATCACCTTACTAGAAATAAGAAATGGCTGGTTGAGTTTGACTATGGTAAGAGTACTAAGATCAGATGTGATGATGATAAGTATCTGAATGCCGAAGGAATGAGAAATGTCATAGTAGTTATGAAAAATAGTAAAACTGCATTGATTCAGAATGTGTGGTATGTTCCTGGCATGAAAAACAATATGATGAATGTAGGTCAATTAATTGAGAAAGTTTGTTCAGTTACCATGAAGGACAATCTTTTGAAGCTGTATGATAGCAAACAGAAGCTGATTATGAAGTCAGAATGAGGAAGGAATATAACATTCAAAGTGGATGTAAAAATTGTAGACTCTAAATGCCTTAGTGCAACAAGTGTTGTGAAGGAAAGTGAATTGTGGTATAAAAGCTTTGGTCATCTGAACTTCAGAAGCTTAAGGCATCTGAATTCAAAGAAGTTGGTACATGGAATTCCCGTAATTAAGAAGTTAGAGAAGTAATGCAATGTGTGCATGAGAGGGAAGCAACCAGGACTGTCATTTACATCTGAAATGCCTTCAAAAGTAAAGCATGCTCTAGGTGTGGTGCATTCTGATGTGTGTGGACCATTTCCAGTACCTATACTTGGAGGGAATAAATAATTTATGTCATTTGTTGACGAGTTCACATGGATGACGTGGGTATCCTTTATAAAGTTCAAACACGAGGTGTTTGCTGAATTTAAGAAATTCAGAATCAAGGTTGAGAATCAGAGTGGTCAGAAGCTGAAAGTTATTAGAACTGATGGTGAAGGTGAGTACAACTCTACAGAGTTCAGAAAGTTTTATGAGGAGAATGGAATTGAGCATGAGGTGACTGCTCCAACATTCCTCAGCATAATGGTCTTGCTAAAAGAAGAAACCGAACTTTGCTTGATATGACAAAGAGCATGCTGAAGGAGAAGAAACTCCCTCACACCTTATGGGGAGAAGCTATTGCGACTGCAACATATGTGCTAAATACGTGTCCAACCAAAAATCTGAAGGAAATTGTTCCTTTAGAGAAGTGGACTAGAGATAAGCAAAGTGTGAGCCATCCGAAGGTGTTTGCTTCTGTTTGTTACAAACATGTTCCAGATGCTAAGAGAAGGAAGTTGGATGATAAAAGGAAATTTATGTTTCTTGTAGAGTTACATAGTACAAGTGCTTATAAGCTCTATTGTCCTGTCACTAACAAGGTTAAAGTCAGCTGAGACGTCATTGTGAAGGAATCAGAAGTGTGAGATTGGAACAAGTCTCAATCCAACTCTGGTGAGTTAACTTCTGAAGATACTTCAGAATCTGAAGGTTCTGAAGATGAGTCAGAACTAGGAGGTGACTCTGAAGAAGAATATGCTTATGAAGAGGATTCTACCTTTGAAGATAAGTCAGAGTCTGATAGTGACTCTGAAGGAGAGTCTAAATTTGAACTTGAATTTGATTATGATCCAAATTCTGATGGTGATTCAGAATCTGGTGAAGATCCAGACTCTAGGAATATTCCAGACTATGAAGGTGGTCATGCCTCTGAAGGTGGTACTTCAGGGGTTCCATCATCTGATATTGTTCCAGCGCCCGAAGAAGATTCTGAACAAGTTCAGAGGCCACAAAGAATCATAAACATTCCAAGAAGATGTGTAGAGTTTGACATGCTGCAAGATACTGGAATAAACTTTGAGGGAGAAGTCATTCAGTGTTCCATGTTAGTAGAATTTGAACCAATTAGTGTTGAAGAAATGCTCAAGAAGAAAGTGGGGCAGAAGACCATGAAAGAAGAACTTGAGGGTATAGAAAGAAACAAGACTTGGAAGTTTACTGAGCTTCCAAAGGACAAGAGAGCCATTAACGTCAGATGGGTTTTCAAGGTGAAACTGAATCCATATGGATCAATTGGAAACACAAAGCAAGTTTAGTGGCAATAGGTTTTCTACAGAAACCTAGGTTAGACTACTTTGAGGTGTTTGATCCTGCAGTAAGACATGAGAGAATCAAACTAGTGATTATGATAACTGCTAACATGAATTGGCCTCTGATGCATTTAGATGTGAAATATGCATTTCTGAATGGTCCATTATAAGAAGAGGTATATGTGTCACATCATCCTGGATTTATGAAAAAGAATCAGAAAGGGATGGTGTACAAGTTACATAAAGCGTATGAAGTGAAACAAGATCCTAGAGCTTGGAATCTAAAAATTGATTCATTTTTCAAGCTCCAAGGATTCAGAAAGTGTGAGATGGAGTATGTCGTTTATGTTCAACATATTTGTGAAGGCAATATGATTCTGGTGTGTCTCTATATTAATGACATATTGCTGACAAGAAACTGTTCATATAAGATAATGAAGTTTAAGAAGGTGCTGATGAATGAGTTTGAGATGACTAATGTGGGAAATCTGGTATATTTTCTAGGGATGGAGTTTATGTACTCTGAGAAGGTAATCATTTTGCATCATCAGAAGTATGAACTTGAGCTTCTAAAGATATTTGAGCTGCTGAATTATAAGGCTGTTGTCACACCTTCATAAACAAATCACAAATTGGATTCTGATCCTGAAGATGATGATGTAGATGCTACAACTTTCAAGTAGTTGGTTGGCTCTCTATGGTATTCGTTTAATACCAAACATGATATTTTCTATGAAGTTGGAATGGTTAGTAGGTTCATGAGTAAACCGAAGTGGTATCATTACCAAGTTGCTGTCAGGATTTCGAGGTATATTAAGGTGACTCTGAAGTATGGAGTGTTGTTCCCTTATGGTGAAAAAGATAATTCAGAGATGATGTGTTACTCAGAATTTGATTGGTGTGGAGACAGAGTTGACATAAGAAGTACTTCTGGATATTTATTTAAGTATCTGGGAGGTCCTATTTCTTGGTGTTCCAAGAAGCAACTAGTTGTTGCTTTGTCAACCTGTGAAGCTGAATACATTATACGTACTGTGGCTGCATGTCAAGCTGTACGACTTCTGAATTTACTACAGGATATGAAGATCAAGGTAAAAAAGCCTCTAAAACTGATTATTGATAATAAGCCTGCAATTAATCTTGCTAAGAACACATTGTTGCATGGGAGAAACAATCATATTGAGACTAAGTATCACTTTCTGAGAAGTCAGGTTTAGAATAGAGTGATGGAACTTATGCATTGTAGCACACAGAAGCAACTTGCAGATGTACTGATGAAAGCGATCAAGACTGATCAATTTATCGACTTGAGGGATGGAATTGGTGTTACCAGTTTTAATTAGCTAAATATGAATTAAGGGATAATGTTAGAAGTGATATATATTCAGTTGTAGTATTAGTTTTGTTAACAGTACCCTAGCTAGTGTAGTTGTCAAGTGAGTAGAGAGCGTAACCATTTGTTGTAACCGTTTTTAAGAGTATTGGAAGTTTATTATTTAAATTCTCTTTCTTCTTCCATCTTTATCTTCTTCATCTTGTGCACCAACATGGGGGTGCATGCACTGACTTTTTTCAAGAGGCAAAGGAGTTACCTCCTCGAGAAAGCGTGATCATGCCATTTCCCATAAGGTGGATGTCATGATAGATGTATTTAATGGACCTTCTTTTATCACACCACCATCATTAAACTGTAGTGTTTTTCACTTCGTGTGTACCTCATCTATACATACTCGTCAATCAATTTTCATCTTCTTAAAAATAAAAAAAGTATACAGGAGACTGTATGTTCTTCTAAGTGTACAACCATACTTGGAGTTATCTGTACTTATTTTCTATGCTCACCCAACTTTGTGATAAATAAATTCAATTTTGCTTGAGATATATTGCTAACACACTATGAATATAGATTACTCTTTTTGAATTTATGTTCTAATACTATGATGTGAATATAGATTACTCTATTTGAATTTATATTAAAATAATGTGATGCTGCAACCAAAGGATGTTTTCATCTTGCTATGCGGATTTTGAATCATTTGATTGACTAATTCGCAACCCTTGCATAAATCCACATTATTATTCTCAACTAGTTCTTCAATGTAGCATGAGCATATTCAACTCTATTAGTTGTAGAATTTCCAAAGTGTGTAACCTTATCGGTCTATGCACAAATAATTTTATCTCTCACCTGGTCTGATACAGTCCTTTCAACATATTGCAAGAAATCTGAATATTTCGGGCAAACCCTTTTGAATTATACGACCGATTTGACATATATCTCATATGTAAAAGAATTTATAACATTCTAGGCATCCATTTTACTTTCCAAAATTTGACTAGGTTTGACCATTTCTCTCTCTTCACTCTTATTTTCCTGGTCCTTACCACATACTTAAGTCCACCTTTCACATTTCTTGTTATATGATACATACACAATAAAGTATATGATGTATGAAATACCTTTGCAACTGAATTCATCAATGCGGTACCGTGATCAGTGACAGTCACGTATGACATGTTTTCTGGGTCTTTAAAAAAGTTCTGACACTTTAAAAGCCCATGTAATATTATCCTATTTTTCACATTTCAAAAATGCAAAGGCAACTAAATAAGTCATATATCTAGAAGTAGCACCAATAATTTCCAAAAAGGGAAGTTTGTATTTGTTGGTCTTGTATGTTAAATTAATTATCATCATAGTGGAAAATATGTTGAACAATTTTACGAAATCAGGGTGGGCCCAAAATATATATCTGTAAGTATGGAAAGTAATCTAAGGGGCGGGGGGGGGGGGGGGGGGGGGGGGTGAATTAGATTATCCAATATTTTTAAATATTTCTCGATTATGAACGATATAACAAAGTTGTTCTTATTTTTCCAGAACTGTTATAAATGTTAGAGTGCAGAAAATAAAAGCAGAAAAATAAAGAACAACAAGATATATCTCGGTTCCCCTTTCCAAACAATGATACTTCAGTCCCCACACACCCCGTGAGAGATTTCACTAAGTTAGACACGTTACAGCTGATTCACTAGACTCTCTTAACTATCTAACACAATCACAAAGGCACACCACATTCTGATTTTACATTTTAAATGTAAAGAACACTACTTTCTAATACAACACAATGATCACTAAACACTTTGTGATCAAGAACAAAATTTGAATAAGATATGAAGTTTTTGCACTTGAATCAATTATGTAGAGTTGATCTTCCTTTTCAAATCTACAATTCATAATGTATAAGATTTCAAATGCTCAAAACTGGATATGAAACGTACAATGATACTGTAAGAATTTATGCAAAAAATTTCACAAAATTTAAACTCAAAACACTTGATGAAAATGAGAGATATTTAAAATTTGAATTGATTAGAATATGTGAATTTGAATTACAGAATCTACAACTATTTATATTTGAAATGCACCTTTTGAAAGCAATACAAAATCATAAAGCATTGCCATGATTCATGAATGAAGTTTAGAAAACATTGGATTCAAAATAAGTCTTAAAAATATATTACTAGTTCAGTGGTAACCGGTTACCATAATAGAGTAACCAGTTATAGCTGTAACATTTCAAAAATAAAATGAAAATTTTGTGTCTTTAACAGGTTACAGGTTTTGTGTAACTGATTACAATTGTGTGAAAATGTGAAAATAAGCTTTGTAAACACATAACCTTTTTCAAATAATTTAAAAACATGCATAGATGATTAGATATGACAAAATGAAATTTGTTTTGAGCTTATAAATTTATATACGAAGCATAACTGCAATTTGTACCTTTTTCTCAAGATTAATTCATCCTTATTCAATGTCTTTGAAGATTACTTGAGTACCAAACATTGACATAAATGATTTCTTTGAAACTTTGAGCTTTTTCCTTATTTTATAATGCATTTTATCTAGATTCTTTGTCTTTATCAAAGCACAAAATAATGGTGGAAGCTTGTCTTCACAATCTCTTAAAGTTATTTCTTTTACAAATATCCCCTTACTTTGATATCTTTCCCTTAGTTAATCAATAGTGTTTTTATGCAACTTGTGTTCCTGTAAAAGTTAGTAAACATAGCCATACACTACTATATTCTTGTCCCCCTTTGTCATTATGAAAAAGAGGTGCAAATATTTAAAGAGAGACATACATAGAAATATTGAAAAGCATACTTCAACATAGGTTAATCATAAACCAAAACAAAAATGAAATGTATTAAAGTTACATACCGGAATTAAAACATACACAAAATAAACATAAGTTTAAGACATAATATAAAAGGAAACATAAACATAAGACAAAACATAAACACAAGACACTTCAATCACTTTCATCCTCTGATTCTTCCTTAATTTCCTCTTGGTTTTGGTTGTTCTTGAGGTTTGTAATTTCTAGACGGATGTCAAGGAATTCTTGGGTCATAAAGTTTTCCATATGGAAAAGTTTGTCATCGAGCATTTGGTTTGTCGGGCCACTTTCAGGCATAGGAAAAAATGAAGAAGAAGATCCCACCTCACGATGCTTGTAAATATCATCCTTATCCTTGAATATGCACATGTTCTTGTTAGCATCCCCACATTTATTTCGTGCTTCTTAGAGGTAATTTGAAACCTTGATTCCTCATTCAAGTCAATTCCATAACATTGCAAAATCTTGGTAATTAACCTAGCATATGGTAGACCACCTGAAAGTTTCTTTTGAGAGATCATGTGGTGCATTATGAGGTATACCCAATTGTCTTGCAACTTGTTCTTGACATTATAAATTACTTGCATCCTAGTGTCATTGGTTTGAGAGTGATTAGAGAAATTTGGCATGTGAAGCATCCTATCGCTAACAATAAAATTTGCAGAGTACAAAATATGACGCTTTAGGGCTGAACCAGAAGTTCTGCCTCTCTTATGATAAATTTCTTGCTCAGTCAACCTGCTAATGCTATAATGAAATTTATTCCCTGGGGACAGATGTTGAACACGATGTCTTAGACAATTGGTTTGACAAGATAAACTAAAACCTCAACAGATTATGTTGTACAAGATGATGGAGCATAAAAGCAACAAAGACCAAAATAATTGGTAATCTAGTTCAATGCAACAACACCTACGTCTGAAGGGTTGACTTCCAACCCAAGAAAGGAAATTCACTATTAATAGCTTAGTACAATTAGTGTTACAAGCAACAACAAGCCCTATGTTTTTTAGTGCCTCTTCATAATAATACCCAATGACTTTCTATTTAGAACTCCCCCTAAATATGATAACTTTTCTCACTTTATCTCAATCACTAAACCCTAGTGATTGGTGTTTAACTCAATTATCACTGTTGAATATTACAACTCAACTAGAAAAATCTTTTATGCCAAGTTACTAAAACATGAAGATGTACATAAAGATGTTGAATCTATAACTCAACTAGACAAACCTACAACTATGCCAAGTTACTAAAACATATTGTCAGGTACATAAGATAACAAGGACTCTTGTAAACCCTAGTATTCTTGCTAAAAAACACTAAAATGTTGAATTTTTTGTTCTAAGTCAAAAAGAGCCTAAAATGAATGGTTGGGGTGTTTGTTATGTGTGTTTGTCTCTTTTTTTTTCCTATCCTTTACCCTGCAAACATCCTCCTATTTATCTGTCTCAATCTCATTCTCTCCCTTTTTTGCTTGACTCTCCACATCCTTCATAAATTCATCTATCAATAACGTCCACCACCCTTATAATTTCCATGTAACGTTCGCCCATTCACTAATTATAACCCCTTCCATAATGTATCACCCTGTAACATTTATTATGACCCTTCAAATGGAATCCTGGCCTTGTCATCGGATCTAACTTGTACTAATTGGACCATTCTTAACTTTATGGGAGGTCAGAATCACCCGGATTACTCGGATATCCTAACCAGATTCAGATTAGTAGATCTGATGTCCTAGCCGGATTCCAATTGGTGATTGACAACCTGACTATCTGATTTGTTAACCCTATAATACTCGGTTATCGTGCCAACTCGGTCTCAAAGAACTCAAGTACTCAAATAGGCTTCGTTGATCTCATACCTTGGTTGGTCAACTAATTTTACGGGATGTACATAAGCCCCTCGAGCATGAAATTTAAAAGCTTGAAGTGCTCGGAGAAAAAAGGCCCATTTTTTTAAGTTCTCTCTAATTCACTTACACCGTGATGTTTGTTTGTGGCGACATGTCTTTAATCATGACAACATATCTTCATCAGATTTTCTCCTTCCTTAGTAATGATGATTTTTATGGGAATTTACTCCCTCTCAATGATCTAAAGCGTTTCATACTATTTAAATCCTTTTAATAAGATTTACTCCTAATTAAAATCATCTATTTGTCCTCTGGTTTATCATTCGCTGGATGAAGTCTTTCTCTCTTCTAAGTAACTTTCAGAGTTCGCGTTCATTCTTCAAGACCATGTATATTTTCTTTTCACTTCCGCATTCTTTTATTCAATGACTATTATTGATTCATGTGACGAGAATAGAAAAGCATTAAGAACCTTAAGTGCCTAGGAAATAAAAGATCTTTGGGATTTCTTTGTGAGAGGATGTAGAGACACTCTAATCCAGGATAACTTTGATCGTACTGTAAAGGAGGCTTACGAAAATATTTCTGCCTCTTTTAGCGATTCTGATTATAACTCTTCTTCATCAGGTTCATCCGTAGAGGTGCTGATGGAGATTGTGGAGTAATTTGAACAAGAAGCAATGAATTACGATCACAACTCTATAGACGAGATGAAGACAATGTTATTTTGGAGCCCTATATTCCAGGGGAATGTGTTTGCATAGTTCGTCCTAGGGGAGTTAAAGAGGAATATTTTCATTTCTATGCCGGGGTATTGGAATATATTAATATCCATATTCCCTTTACCGATTATGAATTCGATCTACTAAAAACCCCAAATGTCGCCCTTCTCAGCTTCGTCGTAATAGTTAGAGGTTTATCAAGGCTTTTGAAATAGTCCGTGAGGCCATAAATATAGAGCCCACCATATGCTTATTTTTCTCCTTTTTTGAAATCAAAGGTGTTAAGAAGGATGGATGGGTGACCATTAGTGGCCTTTCCAATAAGATTTGTCTCCAAGCTTACACCACAAACTATAAAGGTTTCAAAGACCGATTTCTATGAATTAGGCGTGGATCAAGATGTCCCAAAGTGATATACGTGCTAGACAGATCTTATCGTTTTCCTATCTATTGGACCGAGAATCCTTTTTCTATAAACGAGTTTAATTTTGATAAATTAAACGACTATGAGATTAGATCTTTGGCCATCTTAGATTCCTTCCATATGATGAAGGTTCGAGATCTATTGTCTCTACCCGAAGAGAAAATTATTCTTTCTTGGGTAATGATTATTTATTTTCTTTGTGCACCACTTGGGATACCATCCTGCATTTCACTAACTTCTTTTCTCACTTTGCCTTCGCGAAAAATGGCTGACATATCTGTGAAGGAACAAAAAAACTGATGTTGGAAGCCCAGGCGACAAGGAGAGTAGCTGGCCAAAATGCTACTAAATCGGTCTTGTCTGATATAGAAACCCGACTATTGAAGAAAATAAAGGTAGTCCTAAACAAGGAAATTCCCAATGTCTCAGAATCCCAACCTTAAACTCTTTCGCCGTCGAAGCGTTTTCGTTTGAGTTCTCCAAAGAAGATGAAAACTCCGATGAGTGGAGAAGTCTGTAAGGATGATTGGGAAATTTCATCTTAGATGTGTGAGACCAGTGGGAGTGACCAAACCAGATTATCCAATAAATTCAAGTTCTAGAGTAATAGTTTTAACGGATTGAAGTTCCTTTGCGATCGTCTAAATGCCACGGAAGATGTAAACAAGGTAAAGACCATAGCGCGACATAAACTAACCCAAAACATCAGTTCTTATCTGATGAGATGTGTTATTTTAACCCGTAGGCTCTTTGAAGTCGGGGATGATTGCAAATAGAACGAGATAAAATTGAACCAAGAAATTAATCAGTTGAAGGAGCAATAGAAAGCGCAACCGGTTAGACTATCCGACCTGGAAAAACAATTATTGGAGGAGAAAACCAGAAGGGAGAAATTGGAGGCTATGAATCAGGAGTTGGAATCCACTGTTAACAAGCAGTCTGAGAAAATGAAATCACTTCAAGATTCAAATGTACAATTGAAAAGCTCTTTGCAGAAAACTCAATTCGACGTCCTTGATGCAGGTGATGCTACCTTTGATTGGGCAAAGTCTCAAGCCTTATGTCTCTATCCCGATCTTGACTTGACAGAGATCGACTTCTTTAAAGTTGCAGTTAATGGTCATCTTGTGGATATGGAAGAATTCAAATCATCCCTCACTGATGATCCGATCCTAGAAGACCATATTGCTGTTAGTAACCGCGAAGTCGAGGGTGATGATAAAGATAAAGAGTAGTTTTTTGTAGTTCAGTTTATAACGTTTTCAGGAATATTGGTTTTTTCTTTTCATTTTGTATCTGGTTCCTGTTATGACATGTACCATGATGTTTCATATTTTGTTAAATGTTTACTGATTGCCCTTATCTTTACAACTATTTTTCTGAGATGGTTTTTACAGAACTTCAGAGTGTTTGAATACTTTTATGAATGCATGACTTTTTCCAAAGCTTTTGAGGATATGATTTACGTATTTCTATCTTGACAAACTAGTAGGAGATTTAAAGGGGCTTGTACACATGCTATGAATTACTTGAAAAATTTAGACTGACAGTCATTGACCTTGCCGAGCATGACCAAAGTTTTCTCCTGATGATGACTTATGATTTCTAAGATTCCGAAGGACCCTGTCGGGCTTGTGATGCGGAACCATCCGAAAATCCCAGTTAAATTTTGGTCACGGAAAATAATGAATAGTCTATGGTGAAAGTAGTCAGAGAAATCGATTATCCCTAGTGGCTTCTTGCTGATGTCCCCGAACTTTGTCAGTTCTAGATATGAAGGATTCAAAGAACCCTAGTGAGGTTCATCTAATCGCCATTCTACCTTTACTACCTACACACCTATCTATATTAAAACTATGATGGCCTACGAGTGTTTTATCTCATAGATGACAATGTATTTATTCACCTTAATCCCAAATAAATTAGCCGACTTCGAACGAATCAACTTGTTTTTGGATGAAAAAATCATAACACATGAGTTTGAAGCCCCAGTGAGTCGAGCCTTTATGTTTTGAAGAATTTTATCAGTTCTTGGACACAGACCGACTAGTTCTAAATAGACCACGTCTAACATTCATTATTTGATAATTTAACAACACCACTTAAAGTTAGAGATTTCAACTTTGCATAGACCATGAAATCGATTATGCCAGAGGCTTTAGTTTTCTTGGGCTTCAGTTAGGCCAAAAGTTTTATTAAACGTTAACCAGCCGAAGCCGATTATGCCAGAGGCTTCAATTTCTCTTGGGCTTCAGTTAGGTCATAGGTTTTATTAAACGTTACCTGGACGAAGCCGATTATGCCAGAGGCTTTAATTTCTCTTGGGCTTCAGTTAGGCAGCCTCGACAGACTCTACTGCCTGTAAATGCTGAGGCACCTGCTGAAAATGAGCCTGAATACAAGGGTCCTAACATTCACGTTCAAATTCCTTCTCAAGTTGCCCAACCTACTGCTCAGTATCTGTACCAAGGCTTTCAATACGGAATGCCTCTTGCCCATCCTGAGGTACCTTATGTTGCTATACCTCAGTTTTCTTATCTTGGGGCACCCTATGCTCTGTATGGGGTTCAACATGGTCAAAACTGTTAATCTTGGTGTAATGTATCCTGCTCAAACTACTTCGTAAGTTGCTTAGTTTCCTGATTCTCAAGCTTATATGCAAGGTCCGGTTGTCAATCAGAATGTTCCTGGTGCAAGTCAAAGCAAGCCTGCTAAATATCAGTTGGTAGACGAGCACATTAAGGCTATTGAGGGGTTTTCCACATATAGCATGGACGTGAAATAATTATGTCTTGTACCAAACATGGTCTTAACTCCAAAGTTCAAGGTGCTAGATCTACAAAAATACAAAGGGCGGGCTGTCCGAGAAGCCGCATCACCATGTACTGTAGGAAGATGGCTTCCTACATTGATAATGATGCGTTGCTTATCCATTTATTTCAAGATAGCCTTTATGGGGCATCTCTTGATTGGTATATGGGCCTCGAGGGTAGCAAGATCCAATCTTAGAAGGACCTGTCTGAAGCCTTCTTGAAATAGTTTAAATACAACTTGGACATGGCTCCTACAAGACTGCATTTGCAAAATCAGACTCAGAGAGCGAATGAAACTTTTATAGAGTATGCTCATAAATGGAAAGAAATGTCTGCTCGCGTTAGACCTCCATTGTCTGATATAGAATTGGTTAATATTTTGATGGGTACGCTTTAGGGTTTGTACTTCGAGAAAATGGTTGGTAGTATGTCCTCAAGTTTCTCTGACATTGTGACAATGGCGAACGTATTGAAAATGGTTTGAAAACTGGGAAGATTGTTAGTGTTGTTAATCAATAAGCTGTGGCCAAGAATCCACAGGGTAACTTCGCTAATAAAAAGGAAGGGGAGACAAGTGTTGTGATGGAAAATGTCCGCCCTCAATTTCACGCTACTATGGCTCCCATTCCATACTACCCCTATCCCTATGTTGTTGTTGCCCAATACGAGCAACCATCATCCCAGTATCAACCACAACCTCAGTACCAACATCCTCCATAGGATCAAGCTTTCCAAAATCAAAAACCATATCAGAACAATAGAAACACAAGTTAAGGGAAAAATAGACATGGAAACAATAATCAGAACCTGAGATGACCTCAATATGACAAGACCCCTGTATCTTACACCTAGTTGTTACCATACCTTGTTCATTTAGGAGCAATTGTGCCTAAATAAATACCATCTGATACTTTCCCCTATAGTTCCAAGCTTGATCCTACCGCCACATGCATGTTTCACGCTGGATATATAAGACATTCTACTGAGGATTACTGAACCTTCAAAGCTAGAGTACAACTGTTGATTGACAAGAAATACTTAATTCTACAAGGTGGGAACCTGTTGGCGAACATAAATCCCTTTTCTGAGTGAATGCCGAGAATGCAAAAGCGTCCCTTGAAACAGTCAATCAAGTATGAGAGCGCCTCCTCAACATTAGTGATCGTTATGTCATTCCATCATTTTCATTTGTAATCTTTTTTTAGGTGTTATTCACCTGTAAAACTCGTTTGTTTTCAAATAATAATAATAATAATAAAATGAATATGCATGTTTCGAATCAATCCATTCGTGTTCCCTCATATTTTATTTATCAATATCAAACTCTTGTTTAAGCAAAATCGAAAGGAGAAAGATGAAATCAAAATACACGAAACTACTGGTTGTATGATTTTGAATAAAACCTTGGTGATGATGTAAGACATTGTTTCAATTCCCAAACACCGGAGGTATAAGGAAGATAATCCCTAATCAACCCCTTTGAGCCTAGTAGTAGGAGTTTATTTTCTATACGAAAAAAATCCTCAATCTTAACCAGGGGCAGGATAGTCTTCAGTTAGTTTGACCATGCATTCAAATTTTATAAAAGGAGTATCCCATCTGAGGATCAATCACATCTTATCCATCACAAGAGGTTGGAAACTACAAATCTACAATAATTTTCCCTCACCAACAAAAGGAACGAGGCAGTCACAACCCCTTCAACGAATCAAACAAACAAATGTCACACCTGTTCTAGAAAAATGCAGAAAAAAAGCAAAAGAAAAGCCCGCTAAGTCAAAAACTTGAAAACAAGTGACTTAAGCAAAAATTAGGGCATCCCGTGGAACTATAAACTCAAAAGATCAGTCCAGGATAAAGTCAGGGAAAGAAAAAACAAAATTAAAAAAAAAGGATCAAACAAAAATCCTCAGCAAGAACAAATTCGTGTGACTATAAAAGGTGGGTCACTGTCACTCCAAAAACCTCATTGGTTCCTTAACCATCACTTCTACCATTAAAAATTCCTTTTGAAAGATGAATTCTTGTGTCGAATTAACTGAACGTAGAACTGGAGAACATCAAGGAGAATTGGTGGATTAAAATAAATTTTGAGCCATAAATCGTTTTCTTTCTAAAACCGTGAACCATGCCACGTTACCACCCTTAAAAGACCTAATTGAGGCAGGGTTTATTTCAAAAGCGCACTACGGTAAGATCACGTAAAAGTTGACCTCTAACGATTTGCTTAATTTGTGTTGGTATTGGTATGGCATCCTAACTAGTGATTCATTCACTATATGACATCATCTCAGTGGACATATTGGATTTTGAAATTGACATAAGCATAACATTGAAATTATCATTTTAAAAATCAAACACTTTTATTCATGAATAAGCATTTGACATCAAATGAGATTTTTGTTCAGACCAAGGGGTAAAATGCTTGAAAACCCCGTTGAAGAAAAGGAAAATCCGCTTCAAGGTTTAGTCAATCTGGGGCAATCACGTCGAGTTTAGACAAATCTCTCCAAGATCAGCTAGCCAGGGGCAAAATTACTTTAAGGCTCGTACTAAGACAGACCACCTCAAGAGCATAAGAAATCAACCGCTCTAAGAGATGGTTAATCAGGGACACACAATTTCAAGATACTAGGGCAAGTCAGATCGAGTTTATCATATGACAAGACTGCTTCATAACCTATGACTGGGGCAATCCATGCAGATTCCCAACATACTGGGGAAGAGTTAGGCTATGATGGTACAAGTCCTCTCCATATTTTAAGGCAAGTGCAAAAGTTTATCAACGACTGTTGAGGTTGGAATATGTGTCAGAGAGTCACATCTTCATAACCCTTATCCTAGCCTTAAATATCACACCTTCTGCCACATGAACGTCTGGTTAACCATTGCACAAACCATCACCATGCGTTAATCATGTCTCTTCACTCATGCATATCATTCAACATATCATGAAGCCTTGTGGAATAAACTAGGAAATTCAACCCTGCTTGGCACCTTCAAAGCTCAATCTTTATTGGCACCTCCAAAACCCAACTTGCTTGGTATCCCCTAAAGTCCAACCTGTTTGGCATCTCTTAAAGCTCAAATTCTTGGAACCTCTAAAGCCCAACTTTCTTGGCATCCCACAAAACCCATCTTCCTTGGCACCCCAAAAGCCTAACTTGTTTGGAATTCCCACAAAGCTCAACTATACTGGCATTCTGCATATAATGATCATCATTACAAAACATTGCATTTGCAAAATGCGTATGTTAGATGCCCAAAAGTGCTTATTAGAGCTATCATATGTGTGCATCTTTCACTCTTTTTCCTTGCTAAAACTGTCAAAACCACATTTGTTTTACATGGAATGCATTACATTGATAAACAAGCTTGGTGCCTTTGATTTGTGTGTTATTGTGCAGGAAAGACATGAACTAATTGAAAATGAAGACACAAGAAAATTGGCAAAGGAACCAAAGAATACAAGCATTTCATCAGCCTGCTCGCTAGGCGAGGCTGTGGCGAAGCATTGGTTCGCTAGGCGAGTTCCAGGCGAACAACTCCAGTAAATTGTCAAATTAATTCGCTAGGCGAGCTGAAGGCGAAGGTGGTAGCGAGTTCATTCTGTTTTGGTGAAAAACGCAGCCAGCACTCACTCGCTAGGCGAAGCTCTAGCGAGTCCCCAGCGAGCATTCCAGTAGCAAAACCTCTCAACCTCGCTGGGGCGAAGGTTGAAGCGTGTCCTTCGCTAGGCGAAGGTATGTTCGCTAGGCGAAGGTATGTTCGCTAGGCGAACATGACAGTTCAGCAGGCCCTGTTTTCTCTGGGCGCAGGGGCCTTTTGTGCCCATTTTAGACCCTCGCTAGGCGAGCCATTCTGCTCGCCTAGCGAACATGACAGCCCAGCAGTGGTCTATAAGTAGCAGGTGCCACTTTTGAGCACCATACCTCATTTTTACCAACTTTTTCCACTTTTGTACTTTCTTCTAGATATTTTTGCAGCATTGTTCTTGGGATCTTTATGCCCTAGTTTTCATTTTCTCTTCATCTTAGAACCATCTTCTACAAAAAGAAGGTGGATTCCCATCCAACTTCGATTATCCGACTTGGATGTTGATCAACCTTCTTTCCTTACTTGCCGACCAAGCTACCATGAAAATGAGTAGCTAAGTCATCCATTTGTCAAGGTTAGATGTAGGTGATTACTAGCTTTGTGTGTAAATGTAAGGATCCTCATACGTAAACTCTTTAACGGTAAATATATGATGAAAACTTTGTTTCTATTTAAAACTCTTTGTGTTGGTTTATGATTGAGAGATGTTTACCGACTCTTGACCTAGGTTTTCATCCAAACTTGTTTGTTAGCTAGAGATAGTAACGAATGATTTTGTTCACCATAAGGTTGAACCAAAAAGTTGTCATTTTGATAGATTGTGTTCGAGAGAAACAATGGATCAAAATGGCAAAACTCACAATATGTGTTCGAGAGAAACATATTGAGAGGACTTTGTGAAATGATTTATCATCTAAAGGAGTTTATAAGATTGTTGACCGAGCAAATACATGCAAAGTGATCATTGAAACCTAACTTTGACAATATTTCTCATTTAATCAAACCATAACTTTTACCGCAATTTATTACTTTTTATGCAAGATAACTTGATTAAAACCAAAACCCTATTGTTACATTGAGCTAAGATTAATACAACCATCGAACGGCGGTGATATCTTACAATCCCTGTGGATACGATAACAAAAACCCGACACGAAATATACCTTTCAACAAAATGATGCTCCGCTCATATTGGGCCGACCATTCATGAAGACCGCAAGAATGATGATAGATGTTGATGACGGTTTAATGAAGGTGCGAGTTCAAAATGAGGAAGTCACATTTGATCTATTCGAGGCGATGAAGCATTCCAAGGATAGAAATGATAGCTTTCGCATCGATGTGATCGAAGACGCTATTATAGAGGTTTCAAAGCATATTCATGAGATATCTCCTATGGAGTTAGCTCTTGACGACTCATTGGAGGTTTTCACTGTTGAAGAGGAGCTAGCTCTTGAGGAATGCTTAAAGGAACTTGATAGTTTGGAAGACCTACAACCGTGGGAAGTAGAGGAAGAAAACTTGAAGAAGGAGGTCATTGACGAGAAAGCGCCAATTGAATTAAAAGAGTTACCTTCGACTTTGAAATATGTGTTTCTAGATGAGACCGAGGCAAAGCCGGTCGTCATAAGCAACCTCTTGACAAAAGAAGAAGAAGCCCGTCTAATCATTGTGCTAAAAACCAATCAAGAAGCTATGGGTTGGACTCTTTCCGATCTAAAAGGAATTAGTCCATCCTATTGTATGCACAAGATTTTGATGGAGGAAGATTTTAAGCCGGTGGCTCAACCACAACGCCGCTTAAATCCTACGATGAAGGAGGTTATAAGAAAGGAAGTGGTGAAGCTATTGGATGCGGGAATGATTTACCCGATCTCGGATAGTCCGTGGGTTAGTCCTGTGCACGTGGTTCCGAAGAAGGGTGGAATGACCGTAATCCGAAATGACAAAGACGAATTGATCCCGACTAAAGTTGCCACGGGGTGGAGAATGTGTATAGATTATAGACGGTTGAATACCGCGACTCGTAAGGACCATTTCCCACTCCCATTTATGGATCAAATGCTTGAAAGACTATCGGGCCAACAATACTATTGTTTTTTGGACGGCTACTCCGGGTACAACCAAATTGCGGTTGACCCGGTTGATCATGAGAAGACGGCTTTCACGTGTCCGTTTGGAGTGTTCGCATACAGAAAAATGCCCTTTGGGCTGTGCAATGCACCGGCGACCTTCCAACGATGTGTCCAAGCCATTTTTGCCGATCTGATAGAGAAAACAATGGAAGTCTTCATGGATGACTTCTCGGTATTTGGTGGGACGTTTAGTCTATGCTTGGCAAATTTGAAGACGGTGTTGGAAAGGTGTGTGAAGACCAATTTGGTGCTAAATTGGGAAAAGTGTCACTTCATGGTGACCGAGGGGATCGTGCTAGGCCACAAAGTCTCTAAAAGGGGGCTTGAAGTGGATAGAGCTAAGGTTGAAGTAATTGAAAAATTACCCCCTCTGGTGAATGTGAAGGGCATCCGTAGCTTTTTGGGGCACGCGGGGTTCTACCGGCGCTTCATCAAGGACTTCTCAAAGGTGGCTAAACCTTTGAGCAATTTGCTCGCCAAAGACCAGGTATTTCTCTTCACCGAAGATTGTTTGCAAGCTTTTGAGGTTTTAAAAGAAAAATTGGTTACCGCTCCAATAATAGTCGCTCCCGATTGGAATGAAAATTTTGAACTAATGTGTGACGCGAGTGACTATGCTGTTGAAGCGGTACTTGGCCAAAGAAAAGACAAAACTTTTCATGCGATACATTATGCGAGTAAGGTTCTTAACGAGGCTCAAATAAATTATGCCACAACGGAAAAAGAACTACTCGCAATAGTGTATGCGCTAGAAAAGTTTAGGTCTTATCTTATAGGGTCTAAAGTCGTTGTGTATACCGACCACGCGGCGATTAAGTATCTGCTAACCAAGCCGGATTCGAAGCAAAGGCTCATCCGTTGGATCCTCTTGTTACAAGAATTCGATGTCGAAATCAAAGACAAGAAGGGGTCGGAAAACTTGGTAGCGGATCATTTATCCCGCTTAGTGAATGTCGAGGTTACCGCATCTGAAAAGGAAATCCGGGAAGAATTTCCTGATGAAAAACTGTTTAAGGTTCAAGTTAGGCCGTGGTTTGCAGACTTTGCAAACCACAAGGCTAGTGGTTTTGTGCCTGCCGACCTAACTTCGAACCAAAAGAGGAAGTTCCTTTCGGATGCGAAGTATTATGTTTGGGATGACCCATACTTGTTTAAGTTGGGTAGCGATAACCTGTTAAGGAGATGCGTAACTGGTGATGAAGCCCAGAGCATCCTTTGGCATTGTCACAACTCGCCTTATGGCGGACATTATAATGGGGTTAGAACGGCCACTAAAATTCTTCAATCGGGATTTTATTGGCCAACTATTTTCAAAGACGCACATATCCATGCGCAAAGTTGTGACAGCTGCCAAAGAAGCGGTGGGATAGGTAAGAGAGATGAGATGCCTCTCCAAAATATCCAAGAAGTGGAAGTGTTTGATTGTTGGGGCATAGATTTCGTAGGACCTTTCCCACCCTCTTATGGGAATGAGTACATGCTTGTTGCTGTTGATTATGTCTCTAAGTGGGTTGAGGCGATTGCCTCACCTCGGGCGGATGCCAAAACGGTGATAAATTTTTTAAAGAAAAACATATTTTCCCGTTTTGGAACCCCCCGAGTGTTGATAAGTGACGGAGGGTCACACTTTTGCAATGCACCTTTGGAAACAATTCTAAAACATTATGGTGTATCGCATAGGGTGACAACTCCGTACCACCCTCAGGCTAATGGGCAAGCGGAGGTCTCTAATCGAGAGATTAAGAGAATCCTAGAAAAAACCGTGTCTAATTCTAAAAAAGAGTGGTCCCAAAAATTGGACGAAGCATTATGGGCCTACAGTACGGCCTTTAAAGCTCCAATTGGCCTAACTCCCTTTCAATTGGTATTTGGTAAAACTTGCCATTTGCCGGTTGAATTGGAACACAAGGCCTTGTGGGCCCTAAAGTTTTTAAATTTTGAACATGAGTTGGCCGGTAACAAAAGGAAAGTACAACTACTTGAGTTTGAGGAGATGCGCAATGCCGCATACCACTCAAGTTGGTTGTACAAGGAAAAAGCAAAGAAGTATCACGACAAGAAGATCCGTAACAAAGAATTTGTGCCCGGACAATTGGTCCTATTGTTCAACTCCCGGTTGAAGTTGTTTCCCGGGAAGTTGAAATCAAAATGGTCCGGGCCATTTCGGGTGAAAGAAGTAAAAGAGTACGGGGCCATTGTCATTGAAGACATGGACAAGAAAGATAGTTGGACCGTGAATGGCCAACGATTGAAAGTGTATCTCGGCGGTCATGTGGATCGCGAGAGTTGTGCTCAGCCGCTCGATGCTCCTCTGTGAGCATCGCACCGTCGAGCTTAGCCGACGTTAAACAAGCGCTAGTTGGGAGGCACCCCAACATTGTAAGTATTTACTGTTTTATGTTTTATGTTGTATTGAGTACACTGTGCTAAACCCATGCTGGATGACTTGCAAGTGCTGCATTTGCCAATGCACTTGCTGTCATGCTCGCTTGCAGCTCGCTAGGCGAGGCAGTAGCGAGCATGCTCGCTAGCTGCTCGCTAGGCGAGGCAGCAACGAGCGCTGCAGTACTGTTTACTATTTAAATCTCAGCAGGGCCATTTTGCCCCAAACCTTCAAAAAATTTTCTGAACGGCTCTGCTGAGGAATTTGTGCTAGGCTTCTCAAACTCTCTCATTTGCATCTTTATCACCAACACTTGCTCGTTTCGGTCGATTGCGAACTCTTCTCACTTCACATTTCCGAATCCGTGTACCTAAGGTTTGCCCTACTACATTTTTCTTTTTGTTTGAACTCTTAATTTCCAAATGTGAATGGCAAATAGGATGAGTGTGGTATGGGAACATTGAGGTTGCATGTGGTATTTTGGAGTTTGCAATTTTTGGAGATTTAGGTTTTCAAATTGGGGATTTAGTGTTACTTTAGGTTTTGCATGCAATTAGGCAATCCCCAATAGCATAGAACGATTAATTTTCATGAGAAATCATTAGGTTCTGATGTGGGAACCTGTTAGATGCCCAAAAGTGCTTATTAGAGCTATCATATGTGGGCATCTTTCACTCTTTTTCCTTGCTAAAACTGTCAAAACCACATTTGTTTTACATGGAATGCATTACATTGATAAACAAGCTTGGTGCCTTTGATTTGTGTGTTATTGTGCAGGAAAGACATGAACTAATTGAAAATGAAGACACAAGAAAATTGGCAAAGGAACCAAAGAATACAAGCATTTCATCAGCCTGCTCGCTAGGCGAGGCTGTGGCGAAGCATTGGTTCGCTAGGCGAGTTCCAGGCGAACAGCTCCAGTAAATTGTCAAATTAATTCGCTAGGCGAGCTGAAGGCGAAGGTGGTAGCGAGTTCATTCTGTTTTGGTGAAAAACGCAGCCAGCACTCACTCGCTAGGCGAAGCTCTAGCGAGTCCCCAGCGAGTATTCCAGTAGCAAAACCTCTCAACCTCGCTGGGGCGAAGGTTGAAGCGTGTCCTTCACTAGGCGAAGGTATGTTCGCTAGGCAAACATGACAGTTCAGCAGGCCCTGTTTTCTCTGGGCGCAGGGGCCTTTTGTGCCCATTTTAGACCCTCGCTAGGCGAGCCATTCTGCTCGCCTAGCGAACATGACAGCCCAACATTGGTCTATAAGTAGCAGGTGCCACTTTTGAGCACCATACCTCATTTTTACCAACTTTTTCCACTTTTGTACTTTCTTCTAGATATTTTTGCAGCATTGTTCTTGGGATCTTTATGCCCTAGTTTTCATTTTCTCTTCATCTTAGAACCATCTTCTACAAAAAGAAGGTGGATTCCCATCCAACTTCGATTATCCGACTTGGATGTTGATCAACCTTCTTTCCTTACTTGCCGACCAAGCTACCATGAAAATGAGTAGCTAAGTCATCCATTTGTCAAGGTTAGATGTAGGTGATTACTAGCTTTGTGTGTAAATGTAAGGATCCTCATATGTAAACTCTTTAACGGTAAATATATGATGAAAACTTTGTTTCTATTTAAAACTCTTTGTGTTGGTTTATGATTGAGAGATGTTTACCGACTCTTGACCTAGGTTTTCATCCAAACTTGTTTGTTAGCTAGAGATAGTAACGAATGATTTTGTTCACCATAAGGTTGAACCAAAAAGTTGTCATTTTGATAGATTGTGTTCGAGAGAAACAATGGATCAAAATGGCAAAACTCACAATATGTGTTCGAGAGAAACATATTGAGAGGACTTTGTGAAATGATTTATCATCTAAAGGAGTTTATAAGATTGTTGACCGAGCAAATACATGCAAAGTGATCATTGAAACCTAACTTTGACAATATTTCTCATTTAATCAAACCATAACTTTTACCGCAATTTATTACTTTTTATGCAAGATAACTTGATTAAAACCAAAACCCTATTGTTACATTGAGCTAAGATTAATACAACCATCGAACGGCGGTGATATCTTACAATCCCTGTGGATACGATAACAAAAACCCGACACGAAATATACCTTTCATCAAAATGGCGCCGTTGCCGGGGATTGTAAATTGATATTGCGAGCATCGCAATGGTTGTTTAAGTTTTAGCTTTTGAATTTTTAACTTGTGCTTGTAATTTGTTTGGTTTAGTGTGCAGCTTACGTTTTATGCGAGGGCAAATCCCTGTGGACGAACTTCTTTTTGATCCTGAGATCGAGAGAACCGCAAGGAGGCTCAATAGCAAAACGAGACGTAGGAGGCAACAGGCTAGACAACGCCAAGAGCAAGGAGAAAGTTCTTCAACCACAAATCCACACCCATTCATACCAAACATGGAGCCACAACCACCACCACCTATTTCTACTCCATGTATCAATAGTCCAAGGAACACCGCTCAGTTTGCCAACCACACAGGAAGGCAAGCTGAGATGAAGACGGGAACTCTGAATTTATTATATGGGAGTCCATTCACCGGAATGGACCATGAAGACCCATTTGCTTTTCTCACAAAATTTTATGAGATAGCATTGGCTGCCGGAGTGGATCAGGCTCAGGAGCTTCCGTTGTTCAGACGATTATTTCCCCACGCTTTGCTCGGTAAAGCAAAGGATTGGTATCTCGATCAAACACCAGCCGTAATGACAGACTGGAACGTGTTAGAAGAGAAATTCATTGAAAGATTTTTCTCCCATAACTGATTCATGGAATCAAAGACGGCCATCTCGGTGTTTTCTCAAGGAACCAGTGAATCTTTAAATGAAGCGTGGGAGAGATTCAAGTCCATGCTTAGGAAATGTAAAGGGCATGGATTTGATGAATTGACTCAAATCCATATCTTCAGAAATGGACTTCAACCAAACTGCAAAACATTGTTGGATGCCACCTCGGGTGGCTCGTTGATGTCAAAAAGTGCCGAAGAAGCCACCAACATTATCAATCGAATGGCTCTATATGATCTTCAGAGTCAAAGTCGTGGAAATTCTTTGAAGAAGGCGGGAGTGCTTGAGTTAGGGACGAATGATGCCATCCTTGCCCAAAACAAGCTCATCTCACAACAAGTGGAACTCTTAACGCAACAAATCAAAGAGTTAAGAGAACCGCCAAAAGCTAAACAAATAGCTTGTTGTGAACTTTGTAAAGGTGAACATGACACCGGATTTTGTCCACCTCCCGGTTTTGACGAAGTAAACTACATGGCCAATCAACGGGACTATCAACCGAGACAACAACAACCTTATCAACCGCACCCTCAACAACAACAACAATTCCAAGGGAACCAAGGGTTCCAACCTAGAAGCAACTATTATCATAACCAAGGTTATGGAGGTGGTTCTTCTAGCCGTCAAAACCCTCCCCAAAATCCGTATCAATCTCAACAACCGCCGGTCGTCAATTCTAAATTGGAAGAGACATTGACGCAGTTCATGCAAATGTCAATGGCGAATCAAAAGAGTAATGACGCGGCCATAAAAAATCTCGAGACCCAGGTTGGGCAACTTGCCAAGCAACTCGCTGAACAACAAACCGGTCCTTCTTTTTCGGCTAATACGCAAACAAATCCTAAGGAGCATTGTAAGGCGATTATGACGAGAAGTGGGAGGGAGTTGGGTAGTGAGAATGAAAAAAGAGTTGAGAGTGAACAAAGAGAGAAAGAGAAAGAAATTGAGGAGGAAATAGTGGAGGAAAATGTTGATGGTGAAATAGGAGTGTGGAGTGATGAGGAAGTAGTTGAAAAGAATAAAAATAATGGTGAAGTTGAAAAAAAAAAGGTGTGGAGATTGAGGAAAATAAAAGTGATGAGGTAATAAGGGAGGTAGTGAAGAAGCCTAGATGGAAAAGTGCTAGAATTGCAAAGGGAAAGGAGGTAGTGAGCGCTACTCCGGTCCAAAATCTTCCTTATCCTCATGCTCCTTCCAAAAGGAGAATGAACGGCATTACGCCCGGTTCATGGATATTTTTAAACAGTTGCAAATCAACATTCCGTTTGCTGAAGCCTTGGAACAAATGCCAAAGTATGCCAAATTCATGAAGGACATACTAACCAAAAAGCGGAGATATACGGAACCGGAGACCATCGTCCTTGATGCGAGCTGTAGTGCCATTATTCAAAGGACGCTTCCTAAGAAAGAGGTTGATCCGGGAAGAGTTACATTGCCGGTTAAAATTGGTGACGTTTATGTCGGGAAGGGACTTATTGACTTGGGGTCGAGCATTAATCTTATACCTTTGTCAATTATCAAGAGGCTTGGCAACATCGAGATTAAGTCCATCCGAATGACGTTGCAATTGGCGGATAAGTCGACGACCCATCCTCATGGCGTAGCCCAAGATGTTTTGGTGAAGGTCGACAAATTCTTTTTCCCGGTGGATTTTATTGTAATTGATATGGAGGAAGATGATGATGCTCCGCTCATATTGGGCCGACCATTCATGAAGACCGCAAGAATGATGATAGATGTTGATGACGGTTTAATGAAGGTGCGAGTTCAAAATGAGGAAGTCACATTTGATCTATTCGAGGCGATGAAGCATTCCAAGGATAGAAATGATAGCTTTCGCATCGATGTGATCGAAGACGCTATTATAGAGGTTTCAAAGCATATTCATGAGATATCTCCTATGGAGTTAGCTCTTGACGACTCATTGGAGGTTTTCACTGTTGAAGAGGAGCTAGCTCTTGAGGAATGCTTAAAGGAACTTGATAGTTTGGAAGACCTACAACCGTGGGAAGTAGAGGAAGAAAACTTGAAGAAGGAGGTCATTGACGAGAAAGCGCCAATTGAATTAAAAGAGTTACCTTCGACTTTGAAATATGTGTTTCTAGATGAGACCGAGGCAAAGCCGGTCATCATAAGCAACCTCTTGACAAAAGAAGAAGAAGCCCGTCTAATCATTGTGCTAAAATCCAATCAAGAAGCTATGGGTTGGACTCTTTCCGATCTAAAAGGAATTAGTCCATCCTATTGTATGCACAAGATTTTGATGGAGGAAGATTTTAAGCCGGTGGCTCAACCACAACGCCGCTTAAATCCTACGATGAAGGAGGTTGTAAGAAAGGAAGTGGTGAAGCTATTGGATGCGGGAATGATTTACCCGATCTCGGATAGTCCGTGGGTTAGTCCTGTGCACGTGGTTCCGAAGAAGGGTGGAATGACCGTAATCCGAAATGACAAAGACGAATTGATCCCGACTAAAGTTGCCACGGGGTGGAGAATGTGTATAGATTATAGACGGTTGAATACCGCGACTCGTAAGGACCATTTCCCACTCCCATTTATGGATCAAATGCTTGAAAGACTATCGGGCCAACAATACTATTGTTTTTTGGACGGCTACTCCGGGTACAACCAAATTGCGGTTGACCCGGTTGATCATGAGAAGACGGCTTTCACGTGTCCGTTTGGAGTGTTCGCATACAGAAAAATGCCCTTTGGGCTGTGCAATGCACCGGCGACCTTCCAACGATGTTGCCAAGCCTCTTGATAATTGACAAAGGTATAAGATTAATGCTCGACCCCAAGTCAATAAGTCCCTTCCCGACATAAACGTCACCAATTTTAACCGGCAATGGAACCAGGGCGCTGATGCTGATGATGCTGATGATGATGATGAGGCTACCGGTTCTGAGGCCGGTAGCGAAGAGGAGTCCTGAGCCCTTAGTGGGTTAAGTTTTTGTGTGTTTTCAGTTTTTATGTTATTTCTATTTGTATTTTCGGATTTTGTATCTTAATTTTGGTGTTGTACTATTGGGGTGTTTTGTCCCCCATGAACAAATTTATATTTTCAGTTAATGTTATTTAGTTATGTTTTTAATGTTGTGTGTTTAATAAATTTTTGGTTGATTGAGTGGCAAACCCTTCTAGATTGGTTGCTCCTCAAGAAGTACCCAATGAAGGTGCATCCGAGCTTGGATGGCAATGATAAGAATAAACAAGTGAATGAAGCTAAGGTACATGGTTACCGTCGGCTAGAATTTTAGAATGCATTAGGAACTTTACTCTTTTTGGTAAATTGAATATTGTCTTTTTGCAACATAATTGAATGAATGCTTCATCTAGAACTTAAAACCACAAATTGTGAGGAAACCTCCATTGTTCACTTAAATGCTGGATTCTAATAAGTTTTGTTGATTCATGTGATTCATTCTTTGTCTTTTATTATTGTGAAATTGTGGAAGCAATTAGAAATGATCAAGGCACTTGTTTTCTTTCGAGCACAACTACATCCAAAAACAACTTACCTGTGAGCAGAGAGAGTATTTGTTAACCCCTTTGAGCCTAAACAGTTGAATCTCGGCTTGAAATAAAGCGAGATCTCAAAAATCTTTTTTTTTACAACCCGGAAAATCTTGTTTATTGTTCTTTTGCCGTAAAAAGTTAAGAGCATTCACTTAGGGTGTGGAAGAAATAAGTTGGGGAGAACGAAAAAGAATTGGTAAGTACCACAACTCTTGAAAAAGAAAAGAAAAACCGAGCAAGCATAGAAAATATATGTATAGAAAATATAGAAAAGAAACATCTGTTTTGTATATTTGATGTGAAAGAAAAGAACAAAAATAGAAAAAATGAAAATGAGTGCTTGCTTGGAAGAAAAATAGTGAAAAATAAAAATTGAGTTGTGGAATATGTGTTGTGAAGGTTTCAAATAAGAAACAAATGAAACAAAGTCGAGTAGTGTGAATAATACTGTGAATGTCTCTTTTGCATCGGCACTTTCGTTTCAATGGCCTTAGAAATGACCCTTGTTTGTTAACCTAACCAAGCTTCAACCGAAAAGCCCTTAGTGATCTTTATGCTTCCACAGTACCATTTTTTAATTGTTAGACATTGTATTAATCTATTTGATTTCTTCATTATTTGTTAGAGAGTGAGATTAGTCCCGCGGTTGCAAACGCGCAAAATCTTCATTCCTTATTCGAAGAGGAGAGATAGGATGATTCATTCAGAATAGTATTGTTGTAGACAGATAAATATTTTGCATTGCTATTTAAGTTTTAGTTCTTATGTATTATTTTATTCGAACCGTTGGGAACTTGTATTTGCTGATTTCGCTTGTGTTTGAGCCGTTTATCCAACTTCGGAGAAACCAGTTTCTTAAAGCAAATCCTCTTGTCCTTCAAGAGGCATACTTTGCTTGAGGACAAGCAAGAATCTAGTTGGGGAGAGTTGTTAGATGCCCAAAAGTGCTTATTAGAGCTATCATATGTGGGCATCTTTCACTCTTTTTCCTTGCTAAAACTGTCAAAACCACATTTGTTTTACATGGAATGCATTACATTGATAAACAAGCTTGGTGCCTTTGATTTGTGTGTTATTGTGCAGGAAAGACATGAACTAATTGAAAATGAAGACACAAGAAAATTGGCAAAGGAACCAAAGAATACAAGCATTTCATCAGCCTGCTCACTAGGCGAGGCTGTGGCGAAGCATTGGTTCGCTAGGCGAGTTCCAGGCGAACAGCTCCAGTAAATTGTCAAATTAATTCGCTAGGCGAGCTGAAGGCGAAGGTGGTAGCGAGTTCATTCTGTTTTGGTGAAAAACGCAGCCAGCACTCACTCGCTAGGCGAAGCTCTAGCGAGTCCCCAGCGAGCATTCCAGTAGCAAAACCTCTCAACCTCGCTGGGGCGAAGGTTGAAGCGTGTCCTTCGCTAGGCGAAGGTATGTTCGCTAGGCGAACATGACAGTTCAGCAGGCCCTGTTTTCTCTGGGCGCAGGGGCCTTTTGTGCCCATTTTAGACCCTCGCTAGGCGAGCCATTCTGCTCGCCTAGCGAACATGACAGCCCAGCAGTGGTCTATAAGTAGCAGGTGCCACTTTTGAGCACCATACCTCATTTTTACCAACTTTTTCCACTTTTGTACTTTCTTCTAGATATTTTTGCAGCATTGTTCTTGGGATCTTTATGCCCTAGTTTTCATTTTCTCTTCATCTTAGAACCATCTTCTACAAAAAGAAGGTGGATTCCCATCCAACTTCGATTATCCGACTTGGATGTTGATCAACCTTCTTTCCTTACTTGCCGACCAAGCTACCATGAAAATGAGTAGCTAAGTCATCCATTTGTCAAGGTTAGATGTAGGTGATTACTAGCTTTGTGTGTAAATGTAAGGATCCTCATATGTAAACTCTTTAACGGTAAATATATGATGAAAACTTTGTTTCTATTTAAAACTCTTTGTGTTGGTTTATGATTGAGAGATGTTTACCGACTCTTGACCTAGGTTTTCATCCAAACTTGTTTGTTAGCTAGAGATAGTAACGAATGATTTTGTTCACCATAAGGTTGAACCAAAAAGTTGTCATTTTGATAGATTGTGTTCGAGAGAAACAATGGATCAAAATGGCAAAACTCACAATATGTGTTCGAGAGAAACATATTGAGAGGACTTTGTGAAATGATTTATCATCTAAAGGAGTTTATAAGATTGTTGACCGAGCAAATACATGCAAAGTGATCATTGAAACCTAACTTTGACAATATTTCTCATTTAATCAAACCATAACTTTTACCGCAATTTATTACTTTTTATGCAAGATAACTTGATTAAAACCAAAACCCTATTGTTACATTGAGCTAAGATTAATACAACCATCGAACGGCGGTGATATCTTACAATCCCTGTGGATACGATAACAAAAACCCGACACGAAATATACCTTTCAACAGAACCATTAGAGTATGGGTATTGGGGGAAAAAACTTTGAAAATGCAGAAAACCCCAAAACCCGTAAGGTTCGCTAGCACTCGCTAGGCGAACCTGGGGCGAGCGTTCGCTGCCACTTCGCTAGGCGAAGCAGCAGCGAGCAAGGCAGTATTTTAAATTATGCTTTGTTGGCTAATCTGTTGTTTGGTGTGTGTTGTTTCTTTGTATATTTTGCAGATGGAGTCAAGGTCTGGAGCTGGTAAGAAAAGAAAGGGAGCAACTACTTCCCGGACCGTGCCTATTCAATTCGATACCGACAAGTTTGTCGGTCCAAAACAGGCTGCACGGTACATCGCTCTGGAGAAGCGAAAAATACTTCCAGAGAAGCGATTTCTGATCAACCCACAGGGCACTTACAGAACTTTCGCCGGGTTGATAGACGCAAAGAAGTGGGATAGGTTGATAAGTCCCTTAGAGCATTACGACATTGCGACAATGCGGGAGTTTTATGCTAACGCACTGCCCGACGACGACGAGCCCTTTACTTGGGTTTCTAGAGTTGCCGGGCGTCCAATTCCATTTGACCGGGATGCTATCAACCGAATCCTTGGGGAACCGCTCCAGCTGGGAGCTGACCAGAGAGACCAATACCACACCGACCTAAGGCTTCACCGAGATGGCGGCATCCCAGAGAGCTATGATTGATATGCACAACAGTATGCAGAGGTTGGAACTGCAAGGTAATGACCCCTCCGGTGCTCGAGCATTGTTGGCGCGTGAGCAGTTTATGCTTAACGCTAATTGGCCTGTGGACAAGCCAGTCTATGGTGAGGGGGTGGGCGCTGATGCTGATGATGCTGATGATGATGATGAGGCTACCGGTTCTGAGGCCGGTAGCGAAGAGGAGTCCTGAGCCCTTAGTGGGTTAAGTTTTTGTGTGTTTTCAGTTTTTATGTTATTTCTAATTGTATTTTCGGATTTTGTATCTTAATTTTGGTGTTGTACTATTGGGGTGTTTTGTCCCCCATGAACAAATTTATATTTTCAGTTAATGTTATTTAGTTATGTTTTTAATGTTGTGTGTTTAATAAATTTTTGGTTGATTGAGTGGCAAACCCTTCTAGATTGGTTGCTCCTCAAGAAGTACCCAATGAAGGTGCATCCGAGCTTGGATGGCAATGATAAGAATAAACAAGTGAATGAAGCTAAGGTACATGGTTACCGTCGGCTAGAATTTTAGAATGCATTAGGAACTTTACTCTTTTTGGTAAATTGAATATTGTCTTTTTGCAACATAATTGAATGAATGCTTCATCTAGAACTTAAAACCACAAATTGTGAGGAAACCTCCATTGTTCACTTAAATGCTGGATTCTAATAAGTTTTGTTGATTCATGTGATTCATTCTTTGTCTTTTATTATTGTGAAATTGTGGAAGCAATTAGAAATGATCAAGGCACTTGTTTTCTTTCGAGCACAACTACATCCAAAAACAACTTACCTGTGAGCAGAGAGAGTATTTGTTAACCCCTTTGAGCCTAAACAGTTGAATCTCGGCTTGAAATAAAGCGAGATCTCAAAAATCTTTTTTTTTACAACCCGGAAAATCTTGTTTATTGTTCTTTTGCCGTAAAAAGTTAAGAGCATTCACTTAGGGTGTGGAAGAAATAAGTTGGGGAGAACGAAAAAGAATTGGTAAGTACCACAACTCTTGAAAAAGAAAAGAAAAACCGAGCAAGCATAGAAAAATATATGTATAGAAAATATAGAAAAGAAACATCTGTTTTGTATATTTGATGTGAAAGAAAAGAACAAAAATAGAAAAAAATGAAAATGAGTGCTTGCTTGGAAGAAAAATAGTGAAAAATAAAAATTGAGTTGTGGAATATGTGTTGTGAAGGTTTCAAATAAGAAACAAATGAAACAAAGTCGAGTAGTGTGAATAATACTGTGAATGTCTCTTTTGCATCGGCACTTTCGTTTCAATGGCCTTAGAAATGACCCTTGTTTGTTAACCTAACCAAGCTTCAACCGAAAAGCCCTTAGTGATCTTTATGCTTCCACAGTACCATTTTTTAATTGTTAGACATTGTATTAATCTATTTGATTTCTTCATTATTTGTTAGAGAGTGAGATTAGTCCCGCGGTTGCAAACGCGCAAAATCTTCATTCCTTATTCGAAGAGGAGAGATAGGATGATTCATTCAGAATAGTATTGTTGTAGACAGATAAATATTTTGCATTGCTATTTAAGTTTTAGTTCTTATGTATTATTTTATTCGAACCGTTGGGAACTTGTATTTGCTGATTTCGCTTGTGTTTGAGCCGTTTATCCAACTTCGGAGAAACCAATTTCTTAAAGCAAATCCTCTTGTCCTTCAAGAGGCATACTTTGCTTGAGGACAAGCAAGAATCTAGTTGGGGAGAGTTGTTAGATGCCCAAAAGTGCTTATTAGAGCTATCATATGTGGGCATCTTTCACTCTTTTTCCTTGCTAAAACTGTCAAAACCACATTTGTTTTACATGGAATGCATTACATTGATAAACAAGCTTGGTGCCTTTGATTTGTGTGTTATTGTGCAGGAAAGACATGAACTAATTGAAAATGAAGACACAAGAAAATTGGCAAAGGAACCAAAGAATACAAGCATTTCATCAGCCTGCTCACTAGGCGAGGCTGTGGCGAAACATTGGTTCGCTAGGCGAGTTCCAGGCGAACAGCTCCAGTAAATTGTCAAATTAATTCGCTAGGCGAGCTGAAGGCGAAGGTGGTAGCGAGTTCATTCTGTTTTGGTGAAAAACGCAGCCAGCACTCACTCGCTAGGCGAAGCTCTAGCGAGTCCCCAGCGAGCATTCCAGTAGCAAAACCTCTCAACCTCGCTGGGGCGAAGGTTGAAGCGTGTCCTTCGCTAGGCGAAGGTATGTTCGCTAGGCGAACATGACAGTTCAGCAGGCCCTGTTTTCTCTGGGCGCAGGGGCCTTTTGTGCCCATTTTAGACCCTCGCTAGGCGAGCCATTCTGCTCGCCTAGCGAACATGACAGCCCAGCAGTGGTCTATAAGTAGCAGGTGCCACTTTTGAGCACCATACCTCATTTTTACCAACTTTTTCCACTTTTGTACTTTCTTCTAGATATTTTTGCAGCATTGTTCTTGGGATCTTTATGCCCTAGTTTTCATTTTCTCTTCATCTTAGAACCATCTTCTACAAAAAGAAGGTGGATTCCCATCCAACTTCGATTATCCGACTTGGATGTTGATCAACCTTCTTTCCTTACTTGCCGACCAAGCTACCATGAAAATGAGTAGCTAAGTCATCCATTTGTCAAGGTTAGATGTAGGTGATTACTAGCTTTGTGTGTAAATGTAAGGATCCTCATATGTAAACTCTTTAACGGTAAATATATGATGAAAACTTTGTTTCTATTTAAAACTCTTTGTGTTGGTTTATGATTGAGAGATGTTTACCGACTCTTGACCTAGGTTTTCATCCAAACTTGTTTGTTAGCTAGAGATAGTAACGAATGATTTTGTTCACCATAAGGTTGAACCAAAAAGTTGTCATTTTGATAGATTGTGTTCGAGAGAAACAATGGATCAAAATGGCAAAACTCACAATATGTGTTCGAGAGAAACATATTGAGAGGACTTTGTGAAATGATTTATCATCTAAAGGAGTTTATAAGATTGTTGACCGAGCAAATACATGCAAAGTGATCATTGAAACCTAACTTTGACAATATTTCTCATTTAATCAAACCATAACTTTTACCGCAATTTATTACTTTTTATGCAAGATAACTTGATTAAAACCAAAACCCTATTGTTACATTGAGCTAAGATTAATACAACCATCGAACGGCGGTGATATCTTACAATCCCTGTGGATACGATAACAAAAACCCGACACGAAATATACCTTTCAACAGTGTATCATATCCATCAAGATGGAGCATTACACCATACAAATTAAAGCATGCACACGAAGCATAAGCCAAACTCAATATCTTGTACAAAAATCCATATCACCATAAACATCCACCTTATGACTAGTATACTTCCGGCACATTAATCCTTAACTAAAATGGTGGTATTTCTCCATGGAACTTCTAGCCGATACCCCCAGAGGGTTTTCTTTTGGAAGACTCTTCTTAAGTGAATCCTCGTTCAGGATACCTTCCAGCTGTTGCATTCGTAATTATCCTTTTTGTTGTCTAACCACCATAACATTGTCATTCACTTTCAACCTCCGGGTTGTCAATTCCTTTTTCCAACCTCCATGGTTGGTGATCTTTTTTCAACCTCCATGGTTGATGACCTTTTTCCAACCTCCATGGTTGGTAACCGTTTTTCCAACCCCCATGGTTGATGATCTAGTTTCCAACCCCATGGTTGGTGATATTTTTCCAACCTCTATGATGGATGACCTTTTTCCAACCTTCATGGTTGATGACCTTTTTCCAACCTCCATGGTTGGTGATTTTTTTTAACCCCCATGATTGGTGATCTTTTTATAGTCTCCATGGTTGATGACCTTTTCCTAACCTTTATGATTGATAACCTTTTTCCAACCTCCATAGTTAGTGATCTGTTTTCCAACCCCCTGGTTGTGGATATTTTTCCAACCTCCGGGTTGTTGACCTTGTTTCCAACCTTCGTGTTGATGATTTATTTCCAACAATTATGTCATTGCCAACCAACGAGTTGATTATTTCAGTCAATCCCCAACAGATGACCTTATAAAAGTTTACCTACCATTGCATATCCCCAGTACAGTTATCTTGCTCGCATTACATCTCCATTCCTTAACGGGTAAATTTTTGGATATTCTTTTATTTAATCCTCTTCTACCTCGAATACTTGAAAAGATTTCTCCATTCCTACATTCAGGTTCAAGAAGATTAAATAGGGGCAACTGTCAAACCCCAAAATTTTCCCTCCAATTTTCACTTTTTATTCGACTTTTGTTTTTGATTCATATGCATCCTCTTAATTATTTAGGTCATTCATTCATAATTGCACCTATTTTTCTTTTAAAACATCATTGATTCAAAAGTTTGCTAGTCATTCAAGGAGTCCAATTCAAGTTCAAGTGCAAAAACTTAACATTTCAAATTCAACATTGGGGAAAAAAACACTTTCCTTAAAGAACCAAGTCATTGATCAATCCATTCAAAAACCTTTTTTTTTAATTCCAAAACATACAATTACATCACAAAAGAAACAAGTTATCAAAATTTTACACAAAAAACTACAATCTTTGACCTATAGTTGACTCTGGTCAATCATTGAATTTTTGATCAATTAGTTGACCAAAGTCAACCACTAATTCACACCTTATCCTACATCTTCATCAACTCACTCCACTCCAAGCCATCTCTACCTTGACCTTGCCTTGCTTCAAGTTTATTGATGAACTTGACCTCATGATAATTCAAATCATCCTTTCCAAAATAACCTATATATGTAAACAAGCATTCATTAATTAACAACAACATAAACCGATCAACTTTTGTCACTAACTTGCATAACTCATCCCAAATCGATTGTTAACAAGACAATCCATATGCGAACTCATTTTCTTTACACATGAGCCTGCAATAAACTCCCTTCCCTAGTGTAACTCAACTGACAAGTTCACAAACATCTCATAGCCAATTGCATCACAAGTTACATAAAATTTAGAAAAACCACAAAAACCAAACAAATGTGATCTACTCTACTAACTATGTTAAACATAATTCATTAAACCTTGACGACACAATTCAACCTACAAGTGTTTCTACTTAACTATTGACAACCGATTCTAAACTATATTAATAACTAATTCGGCCAATCTTTACACCAATGTATGCCATAAATTGTTTTCACTGGATTCTATAGCAAGGCAAGGTTCAAGTTCAGTTTTAACAATTCACATATTTATCAACTAACTGCACCTAACAATCAATTAAATTTTACATCACATAAGTTTAACAAGTCAACTAACCCATGATTAATTTAACACATTTCAAGGTAGTGATACAAGAACATGCTCATTCCTAGGGGTGTACACGGGTTGGATTGGACCGAGTTTGACTTAACCCGTTACCCAAACCTTTCAAATTTCAATGGGTTGGGTTCTTCGTCCAACCCATAATTTTATTGTCAAAATCGACCCGAACCGACCCGTTCATTTATGGCTTAGGTTGGGTTCACAAGTTGTGTTTCAAATAAAAAATATTTTTTTATGATTCTTTTTGTGAGTTTAAACAACTGTAACACATCTTAATACAATCATACTCGTTTATAACATTCAAATTCGATGAAATACATCATATAATATCTAATAAAATTCATCAACATGATATAACACTTGATAGTAGTATAAAATTCAATAAGACACATTATTTCCATAAAACACATAAGTTGTAAATGATACAAAAGAAAATAGAAAATAATATTTAATCTTAGAATTATGTAAACTCATTGGCCTAGTAGTATTATTGGCGGAGAATAAAACTTTTTTGGAAAAATTATGGTTATTAGTGAGATATTAATTTTGTATCTTTATTTAAAATAATAATAAAAATAATAAGAAATTACTAAAGGCACATCAGTGAGTTGGGTCAACTAGTCCGCAGGTTGCAAAACTCAAACGCGATACCCAAACCAAAATTATATGGGTTGTGTTGGGTAACCCGTAAATGAATGAATTCAGGTAATTTATGGATTGGGTTGATTTAGTTTGGGTCAACGGTTTCATGGGTCGACCCGCATCCATGAACACCCTTACTTAGGGGCGGAGTCAGAAATTTTAAATTGTGGGGGCAATATATTTGTGTAGTGAAATAAATTAACATTTATTTTTCAAAGCATAAATTTATATTATATGTATATGTTTTTTATGAGATTTATCATTAAAAGATATTTAATAATTTTTGTAATTTTTGTGTGCGTGTAATTTTCTCAATTTTATTATCACCAAAAAAATATTTATTTATCTATCTTTTTCTATATAAGTATAACTAATGATGGATGAGTAGTTGTATGTGGTTTTTGGTGATAATGTCTTAGTGTTAAAATAAAAATATATAAAATAGTTTTTAAAAATTATTTTAATCAAAAACCATTTTAAAATTGACTTACAAAATAAAATAAAAAACTCACAAATTCCCAATCATATAAAATGAAACCTTAATAATGATTCATATGCCATATAATTTATATTTAATTTCTAATAATATATCTTTTAATTAATTATTCTATTTTAATTTATATCTTTATTATTAGTGGTTACATTTATGTGTATAACATTACTCATGTATGGAGCACATATACATTTATGTGTGTATAGTAGCACTCATATATATATATATATATATATATATATATATATATATATATATATATATATATATATATATATATATATATATATATATATATATATATATATATATATATATATATATATATATATATATATATATATATATATATATATATATATATATATATATATATATATATATATAACACATAGTGGGGGCATGCACTCCCATTTTAATGCAAGTAGCTTCGTCCCGGCCCTTACTCGTTCCATTCAATAGCAACTATACTCCATTCAAGTAGCACACAACTAACCATAGGTCAACTAATTTCTAACCTTCTTTTTTTCAAATTTTATTTTAGTCTATTTGCCTTGACAAAAAGATGACAATTCCACTTAAGTTCATTAACATTAATAAGACCTCTTAGTCACCCTAACATAATAATTCAAACTAACTCAACATCTCATAACCTCACTTGCATCTTGACTTACATATCATTCCATAGTATCGAAGCTAACAGAAACTGACAATTTCATTTAATTAACACTTTTACTTATACTATTTTTGTTAACCATTAGCTAACAACTTCATTTAATAGTCCAGTTAATACAACATTCAAACCAACTAACTCAAACTAATTTTTTAACAGTTACTAACAGAATTTCATTTTAACCTGCATTAACTAACTCTTAACTGTATATCTAACAGAGTTAACAGAATCCAAGTCACAACATAAGTAAACACAACTAACTGTATAACTGGTAACTAACATTCAATTTGCCATGTAATTTCTGATTTCGTAGTTTAGGGTTCATGTTTATTTTGTTTCGGTTTGAGGAGTAATGCGGGAATCAGAGGGAAGAGTGAGGTGAAGCGAGCAGTTTGATGCGTTTGATTGGAGGTTTTGACCTCCGCCGGAGTCTTTAGCTTAGTCTAAAATGTTACACGCGTTTGAATGAGGCTGAGTGAAAGTGAACTGAACATGAACTCTCCCCCACTCATGTTGAACACGCCTTGGGCTCAGTGGCCTTTTGACCCACTGAAATTGCTTGCGTACCCCTAACATACACGCATACCCGCCATATGTAATTCCCTTGGTCCTTTGACACAAAGCCCATCCAACCAATATGCTCCACACACCTACAAATCAACATACACCCCCTGCATCTTCCTTTTTATTTTTATTTTTTTATTTCAATATCATTTTTAGTAAGTCCTTTATGATATTTTTTCATGAAAATACAAAAAAAAGATGTGTTAATACTTAGAAAATAATATGTGATTTCATGATCTTTTGTTCTTCCATTTATTTCATATTTTATGGAAAATTAACAATAATAGTGCATTAGTTAGAAATTAACCACTAATTTTTAAGATTAACTTTCTAATTAGATTCTAACCAATAGCATGCCATGTTCCCTTTAGTCCTAGGTTATTTTAGAATTAGAGGCATGTCACTTTGATTTTCCTTAGGGTTTTTAGTCATAAAAACTTTGTGCCTGATTTACAACTGGAATTTTACCCCGATTAATTAAGTTTATCAAAGTCTTCTTTGATAAACTAAATCCTTTGATATGTGCATGTTCCCTCAGTCTAGTCAAGTGATCAGAATGCTCTTGATCACTTGATAAGACTACTCAATTGTACTGGAGTTGTATTAGATCTTTCAAGACGGACAACTCAAGACTTCACTCAAGTCCTAACAAGTCAGACACAACATTGCAGAAAGACTGAAGACCAGATTACTATTCAAGCATAAAAAAGGTCCCTCTTCAACACTTATCAATTACGATTCGAACTGCACGTCATGATCCTTAATAATAGAGAAAGGGTGAGAGGGAGAATTCCTATACACATCCTGAATATCTTTGGGTACGGACGAATGACCCAGTTACTCAGAGCATTCACCTAGATTTTAGTGAAATTGAATCAAAGAATTGTCAAGTCTCCTTCTCCATAAGCAACACTGATTCATCAACAATACATTATCTCTTTGGATAAAAAACAATCTTCTTTGGACTTTCATACATTCTTTGGGTTAATCACCTCATGTTTAAACACCTACCTCTGAACCAAGAACCCTTTTCACTCATGTTTTCCTTATCAGCCCTCTTGTGCTTAGGTAAAACCATTTGTTATGGATGTTTTCCTTGTCAGGCCCTATGCTTAGGCAAACCTTCTTCTTTTGCTTGTTTATCTTGTCAGACCCCGTGCTTAGACAAACTCTTCTCATGCATGTTTCCTTGTCATACCCTGTGCTTAGGAAAACCTTCTTCTCTTGCTTATTTGTCTTGTCAGACCCCGTGCTTAGACAAACTCTTATCATGCATATTTTCCTTGTCAGACCTCGTGCTTAGACAACTCCCTTCATGCATTGTTTGCCTTGTCAGACCATGTGCTTAGGCAAACCCTTTTTTCCCTCCTTATTTTCCTTGTTAGACCCGGTGCTTAGGCAAACACATCTTTCTTGTAGGTCTTGATCCCCTGATATAAGCAAAACCCTACAATCTTGCTTTGACTAATCACCATCTTTTGGTTAACGCCATATTCCTTTGCTCTCTTTGGCTAATTACCATATATTGATTAACACCACACTCTTTCAATACAACCAATAATTTCTATTCAAGCAATTTTATTCTCCATTTTTCAATCTAATCAACTCTTTCCTTTTCAGTTCCTATCCTTAGTTCCATGAACTACGAAGCTCCGATTTCCTTATTGCACTATGAGGATACGTAGACACAAATGTTTGAATCCTTGGCGAGCACCTTAATTATTAAACCTTTTTTCCTCTTTCACAAGTAATCTTTAGATATAACACCCATTCTAGAAAAGAACAATCAAAATGGTTCCCGCTTAGTAAAATGGATGTGAGGGATGCTAATACCTTCCCCTTGCATAACCGACTTCCTTACCCTTTTTCTCTTTCCATGGGTTTTATCGACATTTTCTCTTTCCTTTTAGAATAAATAAAGTTTGGTGGCGTCTCTAGTGTATCTTCGAGCGTGTGATGCACTCGGGTATTTTTTGTGGCACAACAATGTCATTAGAAGGCCCTTCGTATGGGAAGGTCTAACATCATTTGCAGGATGTACATATGGGAAGATGTGAAAGTGTCATGATGTAAAATACCACTCTAAGTAACCATCCAGAAACTACCAAGGGAACTACACCTCCATTACATTCTATCTAATAGGAATGGAATTGCTGACAATGTTAGACCTAAACCACTTATTAATGCCCCTAGGTGGAACATTAAGGACTAATATACAAATGCCCTGAACATTACAAAACTAGCACATACGCCTCTTAGGTAAATATCTATCCATGGAACTCTCCCATCGTAGATAACCCAAAAAAAGGGCCACGTTATCGAACTCGTGATGCATTCTATGGTCGGCATAGAGTGCCCATATGAGATTGTCTATGACCAACGCATGCATGTACTCCTGAAGACTGCCAGAATAAAGTTTTATCGACATTTTCTCTTTCCTTTTAGAATAAATAAAGTTTGGTGGCGTCTCTAGTGTATCTTCGAGCGTGTGATGCACTCGGGTATTTTTTGTGGCACAACAATGTCATTAGAAGGCCCTCCATATGGGAAGGTCTAACATCATTTGCAGGATGTACATATGGGAAGATGTGAAAGTGTCATGATGTAAAATACCACTCTAAGTAACCATCCAGAAACTGCCAAGGGAACTACACCTCCATTACATTCTATCTAATAGGAATGGAATTGCTGACAATGTTAGACCTAAACCACTTATTAATGCCCCTAGGTGGAACATTAAGGACTAATATACAAATGCCCTGAACATTACAAAACTAGCACATACGCCTCTTAGGTAAATATCTATCCATGGAACTCTCCCATCGTAGATAACCCAAAAAAAGGGCCACGTTATCGAACTCGTGATGCATTCTATGGTCGGCATAGAGTGCCCATATGAGATTGTCTATGACCAACGCATGCATGTACTCCTGAAGACTGCCAGAATGAGAATGTTTTGACCTCCATCTAGTGGACCATGATGATCCATCAATGGTAGGACCACAATCATGTCTGTCACAAATGGACGGGAAATACTCGTATATCCAACACTGCACACGAAGAAGAAATTACATATGCGGCATATCTTTGATAAATAAGAACTAAATAAATAAAACATAATAAACATTCATAGCAGCAAGCCGTCTTTTCTCAAAGACACTTGCCTCTCCAAGGGAAATATATAATATCATCAAAGGAACACAACACCATGGCACATCGAGATACGCAAAGTGAGCAAACAAGGATATGTATCTGGCGTCGATGTATACACAAGACTTATCCGCTAAGATAGTACATCCTACAAGATGCAACATGTATACCTTAACAACCACCAGATACATAGAGTGCTCCATTAGATTATTATATATATCCCGTAGCCATGAGAGACATAAATGAACACCCCCATTAGCTTTAAAATCATCCAAAACCAATCCATGTTTAACCCCCATGAATTTCTCCATCGACATATACACAATTATTCCGGTTAATGAAAGTAGTAGTGAAGAAGTTACATACAAGTAGGAGATGGAAGATGATAAAGACATCATCCAAGGTAGTCCTCTTTTCACCAAATGGAAGATGAAATGAGGATGTCTTCTTATGCCATCGCCAAACATAAGTAGACAACTTTGAAGTGTTGATAATGGTGAGAGAATATTCCACCAATAGAAGCATGTTGACATCAACAACAATCTCCCTAACTGCATCTGGCATATGCACATCAGAGAATTTCTTCAACTTTGCTCCATGGGTGGCACCTTCAATGAGGCGCGATCCTGTAACAATTAAAGTATAAACCATTAGTTACTTTTAATTAATCACCAATAAATAAAAAAACTTAAAATATAATATTTATACATCTCCTTGATATTATATAAATTCCACATGATCGACATACCCAGTGAGCAAGGTAGGGTCATTAGTCCCTCTAGGGAAACCTTCATATGCGTGTACAGACGACTCATTATCAGCCTGAGCTGGCACCACATCAGCTACAACAGGAACCTCCATATCATCCTGATAAGGAGCCTCAATATAATCTTGAGGAGGGACCTCGATATAATCCTGAGCTCCCTTAACCTATAAGACTTACTAGATTTTTTAAATAAAATTTGGTACATTTCAAATTTGTTGAAAATTTTGAAAAATCATGTTAGACAATAGGCAACAATCTAGAGGGGGGGGGGGTGTTAATAGATCCCAAGTTAAAAACTGGAGCAAAAATTGTTTTAAATTTTTTATGACATAACAGAAGTGACCCGGATCAAATCGTCTAATCGAACCGCTATCGAAAAACTCAGATATGCGTATATTGAATCAAAGTGATGATAATGACTAAAAATTAATCACAACACTTTTAATCACAATCACTTGAATGCAATACTAAAAGTAGAGACTATTTCCAATGATAAAACATACAAAAACACTATTGAGAGAAATTATCGAACACCTTGTGTGCAATCAATTTCGTTTAGGATTATGTGTGATTTTGTTGATTTGCAAATCCAATCACAATCTAATTGATTGTGATCTACTCAACAAAACCTATTTCAAAAGGTTTATCAAAATTTTCAACCAAACGAATTGATCCAACAAATGAATTCAACAATTTACAAGTGAAAAACAAAAGAGATAGAAAGAAAAAGAGAGTACACAAGGATTTGTTTAGGCAGTTCCTCAATCGAACTTGCTATGTGTACGTCTACCTTCAATTCAAAATCGAATTGAGATAATGAACTTAACCTTTGAAAAAGTAGAATACAAGAGAAATGTAGCAATCTAACCCTACAAACCCTAAGTTTGATCTTGATTCTGACACTTTCTCTTCCCTTGATCTAAGCTTGATCAAGTAACCCAACAATGCCAATTTGATTCACCGTCTCACGCTACTCCTTTGCAAGAACCTTCTGTTCTTCAAAGCCTTCACTCGATTGAATCCAAATTGTGAATTGTTGTAACCTAATATTTACCAATATGATCCACCGTATCACGCTACTCCATTGCAAGAAACTCCCGTTCTTCAAAGCCTTCACTCGATCGGATCCAAATTGCATAATCTTATCCAAAACCTTTAAATCCCTAATGGGTCTTGAAGGAAAACCCCAACTTGGTTTTCTTATTTGAAACCCTCAAAGATCTCAACCCAGTTTACAATGCAACAACCTAAATTGGACGTTATCAACAAATTCCAGATGGTACCCAAACAAAGAATGATTATGTGTAGTTTATTTGTGTGTATGAAGACGATGATAACACTTTAAAATCCCGGTTTCGTGTAAGTTTACTCTAGAACCTTACTAGAAATGATGCATGCATGAAGTCTCTCTCTCTCTCTCTCTCTCTATATATATATATATATATATATATATATATATATATATATGTATATATATATATATATATATGTGTGTGTGTGTGTGTGTGTGAGTGTGTATGTGTGTGTATGTGTGTGTGTGTGTGCTTGTGTGTGCAAGATGAAGCAAAAGGAATGCAAAAGGATTAGAAAAGAATGCGAATTTTCAACATTTTTAATGTATGTGTCGACCTATGTAAGTCATGTGTCGGTACATAGGATGCATGTGTCAACTTGTAGAGGCGACACATCAAACAAAAGCTTACAAGCTTTAAAAATGAGTTACATGTGCCAACTTGCAGAAAATTTCTTCTTCTATGTGTCGACCTATAACACGTATGTGTCGATACATAGACTGTTTTTCACATAAAAATCAATTTTTGATGCATACAAACTTTCCTAAATCTTTTCCAACGTGTTGTTATGCTTCCTAATACTAAGATACACATTGAGACTTAGAGGATACCGTATAATATATATAAACGCTAAAGTATACTAGTTTTGACATCATACAAAATACATCTAATGGAAAGTTGCACTCACAAACCCGGTAGACAATAGTGAAATTATTGAATAAATCTTTTTTGACATTTTTAACAAACTATACCAGATAAAAAAAAATACATATAATGAAAAAGAGATAAAATATCATTACGAAACAATTTATGTCGACTTCTTAGCAACTTCGTCCTAGTGCCTAAAACGTCCCGCATAAGTTGATTCCCATGCTCTTGTACCTTCACTACAATTCTCTCTCCATCATTCTGTCACGAGAGGAAAATGACAATTGAGTTTCAACTTCACCTGAACCCAATGATTGTTGTCAACATAGCCAACTGCAATAATATTGTGTCTACTCGAAACTATGCATGGAGATGTCAATAATGGGAAGATTATGATGTTAAGGTTCATTGACAATGAGACCAATATGACACTGTATCTAGAAGAAATAGGGTAACCCATATCAAGAATCATCATCCATTTCTCATGACCCTGCACACCCAAGCTAGCTACCCGCAACACACTCCTAACTTCTAGTACTTTGTCATAGAACAAATAAGAGTATAATTGATTCTGTTGATAAACTTAAGTATCTAATTGCGTCTGAACCAAAGGCAAAAAATCTTCACCCCATCTCAGTAAAGATGCAATAGAACGGAAACCAAAATTTCCATCTTTACCCACATCAACAATGTCATCAATCTACTGAAGTAAGAAATCCAGAAACTAAGACAAGTAAAAAAGTCTTGAAGATTAACTAATTGGTTGACTTTCAACTGGTTTTATAAATCATCTCTCCGCACTCTGACTTCCCTGCGAGCCCTTAGCATACTCCCATTGTGAAGGATCATGATGCACACCATTCTCTTTACCATTTTTACTCTTCTTATTTCCCCTATTTGGATTGTACTTCACCGGGGGTGGACACATGGAAGTTGTGGATGGATGTGTTACTTCTCGAACTTTTTTCTTCATCATCCTCTGCCCTACAATATCTAGTGTACCAAAATACCTCTTCAAAACTTCACACTTTTCTTTTAAATCCAACTGTGTCCCACTTTCTTCTTCATTACCCGTTTGTTTTGTAGGTTTAATAAATAATAAACATATTCCAATCCAGTATCAAATAAATGAAAATAGAAGTAATTTGAGCATGCAATACCTGTTTATTTTGTATGTACAACCAAAAATCATCACAAGATGAAACATGCTCAACAACTTCACTGAATCATGGTGCATAAAAAAGACATCAACAACAATAATGGAAGAGTCCTTGTTTCTGGTCAAGTACATGTATTTCTCATCATGAATTAGTTTCATCATATGTTGAATTTTAGTCAACAAACCTCTCTTGCTCGTCTTGTATGTATATCTTGCCTTGTATACCTGGGTAACGGTCGTTAGGGTTTTTTGGATCTCTATCTTTCAAATCAACAACTATGTATTTGGGAGCCATATTGTATTTGGTCAATGTCATTCACAAACTTTCTTTCATTATCTTTTAAAGGACCTAATACATCATGGTGATCTAAGTACTCAACTATTATATGATTGTGAAACTCACACCTAATCGTAACCTTCCAAACGTTTCCACTTGAAACAAATCTCATCATAAATGGACATTTCAATTTCATAGTATAATTTCCTTCAATCACATTATCTTTCTTGTAATTTCCTCCTCTCTCACAATCCGTAATCAATTTATCTTTCCTCCCTCTCATCCCATTTACAGTATCAGAATGAATAGTAACAACAATAATACCATGTTGTTTACCAACAAATTGCGCCAATGCCAAAGCCTTACCTCGGGAGGAAACTATCTGACATTTACAACATATACAAAATAAAATTATCAATGTCAGAGATATCATAAGTCTATTATTATTTGAACTATTTAAAAATTAAACATGTATGTAAAATATACCGCGTCAGTGGTGAAATAATGAGTAAAATCCACAGGGGAACCATAAAGATCTGGACCGCACAAATGAAACATACTGAACTATCGAATTTTTAGGTTTATGCAAAAAATACGGTCTCCAAAAATTACGATACGCTTCAAAGTTTTTCCCAGTTTTTTTGAAATATCCGATAATATCAATGCTAGAATTCAGCAAATTCCGATTTTTTCATAAAAATCTGATAAAATCTCAAGATGTTTTCGGAGTTTTCCAAAATTCTCGATAACACTCCAAGGGATTTCTAGGTTTTTCGTAAATGTCAGGTAAAACTTCAAGGAATTTGAGATTTTTCAAAATATCCATAAAACTTCAAGAAATCCCGGATTTTTTTAAAAAAATCCGAAGAAAACTTATACTGGGTTTTTTAATTTTCGATAAAAATACATAAAAACTCTCTCTTGCAAAAGTTGTCGTACCAAATATTTGAAAATAAGTTCGGATTTTACAAAGAGAATATTTTTTTTTAAATGTAAAATTTTCAAAGATAAATAATAAAAGATATATTTGTCATTATAAAAAATTATAGAAATGTCAAGTGTAAATCAGGGGGTCAGAATAAAACTTCTACACCTACCCGAAAGGAAAATTTTACCTTGTACCCCTACAATTAGCCCCATACCCCTACAAAATTTTAAAAATTCCCATTTTACCCTTAATTGGTTTTAACCAATTTACCATTACATTTCAAAAAAAAAAATAAAAAAAAAATAACGTACCGGAACACTTCAAAGAAGAGTTCCGGTTAATAAAAAACAAAAAAAGCCTTCCGGAACACTTTCTTAAAGAGTTCCGGTGTACATCATCCAAACCGGAAGTCTTTAAGAAAGTGTTCCGGTATACACCTATACAAACCGGAAGACTTTCTAAAAGACTTCCGGTTCAGTGCCCCTAAAAGACAACAAACCGGAACTCTTTAGAGAAGTGTTCCGGTATACAATTATTGAACCGGAAGATTTACTCTTAAGTGTTCCGGTATACAATGCAAAAAAACCAAATATTTGTCTTCTCCGGAAGTCTTCAACGAAAATGGTAAAAAAAAATTGAAAGGGAAAATATACCCTATTTATATGAGGGTATTTTGGTAAAAAAAAATTAAATGTAGGGATATGGGTACAATTGTAGGGGTATAGGGTACAATTTTCACCCGAAAGGTACACCAAGTCCATTGCAGAGCCTACTTTGCCCTTAGGAGCCCAAACCTTCCATGGAAAAGAAAACCCCACCTGTCTGTGTTTCTTCTTGACCCATTGTTAAGTATTTAGTTCTATTTTCTCATCAATGATTATGAAGTGATGCATTGAAGAAATTAAAATTTTTAAAACATTGTAAACTAGAAAATGAAAAATTATAAACAAATGAGATAAATCATGTTAAGATATACATTTAAAGAGACTAAAAAATGTATTTAGAATTAGTGAATAATCATTACACGATAGTTTTGTAAAGGTTGATTCTACTATCCTCCCAAATTATTATTATTATTTTTTATTTTACCTAAAAATTCAAAATTCTATTTAAAATATATTTTATGATTCTACCAATAGTTTTAATATCTTAAGAATCAATAATTGGACCTCTCTAATCATTAGGGGCCATGTATTGGCACAAATCATTTTATTCCTTGCATGATCATAAAGTAATGCATATAACATTTTTATTTTGAACTTTTCTTCACTATTAATATCCAACCCATCAAATGCTTGTTTACACAAATCCTAACAAAAAGCATACCGGAAGATTCAAAGTATGGCATTCCATATTTGTATTGATCATTTTTTTTGTTTTGTTTTGAATTTGATGGTTTGATAGCAATTATTCGTGTAATGATCAATTGGGGGGTATCCTTTATTTAATTGGGAATTGCTTATTTAATTTGTTTCTTTTGACATTATTATTCAATATGACGAATCATTTATATGACCCTAAGTTATCATGAAACAATCGGTTATAGGTGACACATATAAATCGGTTATAGGTGACACATATAATTATTTAAGTGATTAAAAAAATATATTTTAATATATATATATATATATATATATATATATATATATATATATATATATATATATATATATATATATATATATATATATATATATATATATATATATATATATATATATATATATATATATATAATATATATATATATATATATATATATATATATATATATATATATATATATAAATATATATATATATATATATATATATATATATATATATATATATATATATATATATATATATTTAATATACTGAAAACAAAAATAATTAATTTAAAAAAAAAATTATATATAGCATCAAACACAAAATATTTTTTTTATTAAGAATCCTTAATTAATATCTTGAGAGTACTAATTAACATGACCCAAATTATATTTAGACATAAGAATAAGTGAAGTCGAATTGAATTTTGCTTAATTAGATTAGACTTGTTTTAAACCTCTACCTCTAATTATAAATTATGAAGATGTAAGCGGATAGAAAAAATTAATTAATTCATAACAAGTCAAAACAATTTTTTTTATTGTTATAGTTTGGTTTAAAAATTGAACTAAATCAATTAAAATCTAACTGGTTTGGTTTGATTTTCGGTTTTAATTTTTAAAAACGGGCAAATCGATAGTTATAAATATCTATTTAATCTTTTATAAATTATTATTAAGTATAAATTTTATATCGATCTAACTCTTCTCCATTTTTTTACACTTCTTTCTTTCACTAAATTATGTAGTCAAAATTAAACTTCAAACATAAAAAATAGAAATTATAAACCATAAAAACTTGCTCTCACCAAACTACTACTCTGTCTGTCAGCCATCACTGCTTCTCTCGCCACTGTCATTCTTATAGATTGTGATTTTCTTATTTGTGTTTAAGTTCTCTTCGCTAGTTTTCATTTTTTTTTGCCTTTTATGTTTCTTTTTTAATTAATTTCCTTCTAATCTTGTTACAAAATAGTTTTGATGTGTGTTTGAGGTGTGAATCATGTTAATTTATGTGTATTGAAATTTTTTATTTTTTTATTATTGTGTTTTATTTGTTAAGCTTTCAAATTACTTTCCATTCTTCTTATGCCAAGTGCTAACTTTTGTGTGCGATAATGAATTGGATTAAGAACAACTTTTAAGTTGTTTGAAAAATAGAGCCTGAAATATATTATATGAAGTGTATTATTTGAGAAAATAATAGCATAAAATACATCGAAAAACATGATAACAAATCATCATAGATGAATATAATGTTTAGAAAAAAAATATTGTAAACCAATCAAACAAACCAAACCAAACCAAACAAAATCGATTAGTTTAGTTTTATTCTATTTTTAAAAAACACTAAAAATCGAACCAAACCAAATTGATGGAGATATCAACGGTTCAAATGATCTTTTGAACAAAAATCAGTCCAAACCGAACAAATTACACTCATATAAATTAGTATCTTATGCTCACCCTTGCTTAAACTTTAGTTTTGAATTCTACAATTAACAATATATCTAATAAATTCTAATATAGATTTTCAATAAAGTTGTAATTTATAAATATATGTTTTATTATGAAATGGACCTACTAATATTTACCACCAACCTGATACAATAGATTTGATATGTGAAAGAAAATTATACAATAAATGGGTACGATGAGAGTACGCAAGTAGATTCTTGTTTCTTATTTATAAGTGATCATTATAAGTTAACTAATTCATGCTTTAACTCTGCAATCATATGCACTTCTTCGTTCGTTTTGGTAGGGAATCTTCAAACTTTAAAGTGGCAGCTGCTAGTGCAAATGTTTAGGGTTTTGAGAATGCGATATCTCAGATTCAGATTCTAAATCATTTAGTTTCTCAAGAGACTTCTGGTCTTCACACATGTAAGGTGGTGCCAGATGATCAAATCAAATGAGAAATGTTTGTTTTGTAATTTGTTTTTTTCTACCTTGTATTTGATTATGGATTGTTATGGTTGTATAAACTTTCGTAAGCAATATTGTATCCCTACTACTGTATTTAAAAGTTTTTCTTTATGACTTATTTGGATCTCCTTATTTAATCATGACATTCCATTAAACAAAAATACATTATTCTTTAAGTATCTCTAATTGAGCTTTATTATGAAGTGAGATAACATTAAAGCACTAAGACAAATCATATGGATAGAGTGATGATCATATCTCATAGATTATGGATAAAGACTTATCAAGTCTTCAAATAGTCTTTTTTTATTTTAACGCGGGGGGGGGGACCTTATTTTGCAGGTGATGTCCTTTTAACAAGGACAACTATTGTACTTTTGATGATGACAATTTTTGTTTAAAGATGACAACTGATGATGATGAGTCAAATCTAAGCGGTAAGAGATGAAAAGCAAAGAATTAAGGTTTGTACTTGACTTAAGGGCGTTTTCATAAAAGTACTTGACTTAATCACACAAGAGGAGGGGGGGGGGCTTATTTTGCAGGTGATGTCCTTTTAACAAGGACAACTATTGTACTTTTGATGATGCCAATTTTTATTTAAAGATGACAACTGATGATGATGATGAGTCAAGTCTAAGCGGTAAGAGATGAAAAGCAAAGAATTATGGTTTGTTGTACTTGACTATCAGATACTGGCATCCAAATGAAATTTAACTCAAGCCCCATCTCAAGTAAAACTTAAGCAAGTGTCCATAAGAAGGAAAGTATCTGACAAATTCTTGAAGTCCAAGAAAGCCCTGCCTTGATTAGTCTGAGTGAAAACTTTATAATGCAGACGGGCATTTTCATAAAAGTACTTGGCTTAATCACACAAGAGGGGGGGCACCTTATTTTGCAGGTGATGTTCTTTTAACAAGGACAAATATTGTACTTTTGCTTATTACAATTTTTGTCTAAAGATGACAACTGATAATGATGAGTCAAGTCTAAGGGATTAAGCGGTAAGAGATGAAAATCAAAGAATTGAGGTTTGTTGGACTTGACTATCAGATAATGGCAGCTAAATGGAAATTAACTCAAGCCCTGTCTCAAGTAAAACTCAAGAAAGTGTCTAAAAGAAGGAAAGTATCTGACAAAGTCTTGAAGTGCAAGAAATCCCTGCCTTGATTTGTCTGAGTGAAAACTTTATAACGCATAAGGGCGTTTTCATAAAAGTAGTTGACTTAATCACACAAGAGGGGGGGACCTTATTTTGCAGGTGATGTCCTTTTAACAAGGACAACTATTGTACTTTTGATGATGACAATTTTTGTTTAAAGATGACAACTGATGATGATGAGTCAAGTCTAAGCGGTAAGAGATGAAAAGAAAAGAATTAAGGTTTGTTGGACTTGACTATCAGATAATGGAAGCCAAATGGAATTTAACTCAAGCCCCATCTCAAGTAAAACTCAAGAAAATGTCTACAAGAAGGAAAGTATATGACAAAGTCTTGAAGTGCAAGAAAGACATGCCTTGATTAGTCTGAGTGAAAACTTTATAATGCATAAGGGTGTTTTCATAAAAGTACTTGGATTAATCACACAAGAGGGGGGGCACCTTTTTTTGTGTGGGTGATGTCCTTTTAACAAGGACAACTATTGTACTTTTGAGGATGACAATTTTTGTTTAAAGATGACAACTGATGATGATGAGTCAAGTCTAAGCGGTAAAAGATGAAAAGCAAAGAATTAAGGTTTATTGGACTTGACTATCAGATAATGGCAACCAAATGGAATTTACCTCAAGCCCCATCTCAAGTAAAACTCAAGCAAGTGTGTACAAGAAGGAAAGTATCTGACAAAGTCTTGAAGTGCAAGAAAGCCCTGCCTTGATTAGTCTAAGTGAAAACTTTATAATGCATAAGGGCGTTTTCATAAAAGTACTTGGCTTGATCACACACACAAAAACATTTCTAAACTGTCTTTTCCCTAGAAAATATTTTCAAAAATATCTTGAAGTCGTGTCAGGTGAGTTGGGAGCTATCTGAAAAGATCTGGGCAAAATTTTGTCTTTGCCAATCGATTGACACCTTATCCCAATCGATTAGGAGATTTAAAAAATATGCCCTGATCAATTAGGACAACATCTTAATGATGAGTAACGGCTAGATATCTTTCATTTCCATTTTTAATTTAGTAATCAATTTTAATGGAACCAGCCAATTGATTGGGACATGTTGTCAACCGATTGGTAGGTTATGAAATGCTTTTAAAACAGTTTTCTTTTTGAGCCAACCTCTAGCCTATTAATAGAGGTGCATTCCCTCATTTCAAATCATTTTGAACTGAGTTTCATTTCATACCTCTCTCTCTCTCTCTAAGTTTTATCCGAAGTGCGTTTCGAGAAAGTCCTTTTTACGAGTGAGAAGTTGTAATTCTTGAAGGGTAGATTTGTAAGTTTACCAAGGGTGTTTAGTTTATATCTTATTTTAAATTTTATTATATTAGGAAATGTTTGTTTGGGTTAGAAGCTAAACCCGTAAAATGCTTTGGTGTGGAGATTGTATGATCAAACACTTGTTTAGGTTCGATGTCTCAGCTCGTGATAAAAGTTTTCATAGATTCTTCGTTAGCCAGTGGTAAGACCAAGTTAAGGTTAGAGCTTATCCCGATATTAAAAGCTTAATAAGGTTTGATATTAGCCCGATATTAAAATCTCCCGGGTTATTGGTTAACCCATGGTAAAACCAAGGTTTAAGGTTCGTGAGCTCGGTCGAATGTTAAAAGCTTACAAAGTTTGTTTAGAAGCTTGAATACTAATTGCTCCATGATTCTCGTGGAAAAGGGACTAACCACTTCGATCTTCCATTTGGAAGGAAGACTCACCGTTTCACTTTGTTGTTTATTGTTTGGTTGGAAGTTAACCATAAACTTCATATTTGTCTTGTATAAGGAGGGTTCTTGAGTATAACCTACTAAAAGCTCTCAAGTTTATTGGATACTCTCTTTTCCCTCAATTCTTTACTTTATGCATTTTATATTCTACAATTCTAATTTTCCGTTGCTTGATGTAAGAAACGATTTTCATAATGATTTTAAACTCTGATTTGAATCCATAGAGTTTTTCAAAACCATGTTTTTCTGAACCACACAATTCACATGCTCTTGTGTGCGAAGTCACATGTCCAAGAAGTGGCATCAAAGCCTAACTTATATTTAAGGACTAATCGTCTCAAGAGAAAAATGACTTCCGACAAGAGATTTTTTCTAATCACACCACCACTATTCAATAATAGTAGATTTGATATTTGACAAGTTATGTTTATAATTTTTCTTCAAAGTATAGATCATGAATTTCGGGAAACAAAAATCAATGTCCGATTTATCCCTACTCGCATAGTAAACGATGAAATAGTAGATAAACCCGATTCTCTCTGGACCAAAGAAGAAAAGAGAAAGTTTGAGATAGATATTAAAGCTAAGAGCTTTATAACAATATCTCTAGATGATAGTAAATTTTACTATGTTCATCAATGTAATACTTTCAAGGAAATGTGGGATACTATTGAGATGATATATGGAGTTTCTCCAAGTATAAAACAAGAAAATATGAACAAAAGAGATAGAGAAGATGAACACAAGAGATAAAGAAGATGAAGACACCACTTTTAGTTATTTTTAAAAGTTTAGAAATGGTATAAATTGTATTGGCAAGTTTGTAACTAACCAATGTCTAAGAATTAAGAATTGGAAGTTTAATCCAATTCTTAAGTCAAAAGATGTGAGCCTTCATAAATTTCATAAAAAAATCAAGAAAGAAGGAATTCTAGAGAAATTGAATGAATTATTTCAATTACTAAAAGATGAATAAGTAAAAAATGAAGAATCATCAACTTCATCATACTCCTATCATAGAACTCCAGTAGAATCCTTCAAAAACATACTCAATAATTAAATGATCTTAGAATGATTCAACAAAAACGAATGAACCTCTTGTTCAAGAAGCCGTAAAGAAGAAGATGAAGAAGAAGAAGAAGAAAAAGATGAAGAAGAAGAAGAAGGAGAAGAATAGGAAGAAGAAGAAGTTTATTCATTATTTGAACAAAGAAGAGGATGAGAGATATCGACCTCAGGGAGAAATATGAAAGAATATTCTTCCAACTAAGAATAGGAGGAGAGATATCATCCTCGGGGATAAATATGAAAGAATCTTCTTCCAACGAAAAATATGAAATTTGTTTAAGCATCCAACAAGGAAGATTTTGCTAAGGTAATCAAACCTTATTACAAACAATTATTTATAATGAATGTTCAATTAGTTAAAGAAAATGAAAAACTTAAGAAACACAACTTAGGTCTTAAGGAATGGTTAAAATATCTTGAAGAAGTTAATAAATCTTTCAAAATAGAAATAACTAATATTAGAGGATCAAGAGAAACATGTGAGACTCGTGTCTCCTTGAAAAAGGAAGTAAATGATTTACATGAAACAATAGGTAAGTTTACCCAATGTAAAGAAAAGCTTTACTTGATCTTATCAAGTTAAAGGCCTTCCTTAAATAAAGATGGACCAGGATTTAATAAAGATATAAACCCTAGTAAAGACATAGATCACAAGAAACAGAAGCGTTTAGTTTATAAATGCATATAATGTAAGAGAGGTGGTCATCTAGAACCTTTTTGTTTTGATAAATTAAAAAGATCTAAAGGTAAAAACCTTAGATCTTCTAGAACTAATCCACCCGGGCCCAAGAACATATGGGCACTAAAGGTAAAACCTTATTGTTTTGCATGTATGCTTTGCAGCTCAGAGCTTAGACGATTATTAATGGAAATTTGAAAAGCAAGAGTATAACTTTAGGTATACTATATATGAAGTCTCTAATTTAAGAATGTACAATGATGGAAAATATTAAGTACATAGATCAAAGAAAGTGTTCTTGATAATATCTCAAGGTTTATGATCCTTAGTGATCAGATGAATGAATATGTCTGTAATGGACTTGTTAATTTATTTTGAGTACCAACTCTCGCATCCAACGATGTGTAGAGAAGGATACCTTATAATATGATTGGTGTTTCCCAATAAGGGGAGTATTTATCAAGATTTCTTCATAAAATAGGTATACATTATTTTAAGGTTGAAATAATCTAATTTTTTTTATTAAAATGTTAAAATAATGAATTTATTTTTTTCTCATCTCAATAAATTATTTTCTATCCCCAAAAGATGATTTGTTCTAAGTGTTTTTAGAAAAAGTGGTGCTAATAAGCTTAAAAGGGGGGTACAGAAAAGAAAAAAAACAACACTAGGCCTAAAGATGCACCAAAGAGGCTGAACAGCGAAAGCCCAATCGTTTGGCATTGTGAAAATTGATTGGAGAAGCTTGGCGCACCTAATTTCAAATCATATCCAAGCTAAAATTTCTCTTCAAACAAAGAAGATCTCAATAAAGAGGATAGATGAACTAAATCAAGAGATATCTGATTCACCAATCGATTGGAGGTATTAGCAAATTGATTGGCACACTCAATTTTATTTCAATTTGATTTTCAAGCACAAAATACAATGGATACTTGCCTGAAATATACGACCAAAGCTTCAGAAGGCACGCTATAAATAGGTATGCTTCCCTCACTATTTCTTACATCTCAAAAATTCATACTTTCCTGCATCTTTTCTTGTGAGAGTTCCTCCGCCATAAGTATCATCATGTCCTCCTTAAACTAAAAATCAAGAGAAACACCACCAAGAAGAGATATTATCGGAATTATGCTAATGAAGAAAAATCAAGAAGAAAAGGCAATGATCCTAGAGAAGAGGATAATAGAACCATGGTATATGGAAGATACCTTCATGAAAGGCTACAAGACATACTCTCATATCATTCAAGCATCTTTGATAACATTCTTTATTAGGGTACCTAATAAAATCAACCTAAATATGATTTCTATTCAAATCTGCATGTGATTGGAAAAACTTTGACATCATCGATAAAAATGATAAGAATCATGATCCACAGAGAACACTTTGGTAGAAAGTTTGAAATACCATTCCTAGGAACATCCTACAAGTCATCAAAGCCCATAGATCTCAAAAACTTAAAATTTATCGTAGCCTTAAACACTCTTGTCACCAACCCCATGGAGAAAAGAAAACTCATGTTTAGGACAACCCTCTTAAAGCCAAAAGTGAGAATAATTCACTACCTTATTACAAGAATCCTGCTCCTAAGAAACATCAACAATAACTATGTTATTAATATATGACATCCCCCTATCTGGATTCTCACCCAAAACATTCCAACAAACTGTATAGATAGAGTATTTCATCACATGTCTTACTCTATAGAAAATTCCTCAGCGGAACTTCCATATGGTGGAATAATCACAATAATGCTAAGTATCTTTGAATTTGATACTCGGGGCAAAAAGGAAATCTAATCCAACAATAAAATTGGTACACCAGCCTCAGAGATACGAAGATTGATATAAAATATGAAGAATTAAGGGACGACCTGATAACCGAGGAAAAAGACCCATAAGAAAAAAGAAGACATAGATATCAACCAAATTTGGGAAAATTTTAAAAACATAGTAAGATAAATAAAATGATCTCAAAGGAGTGATGATACTTATGGCATCGAATAGTCGCACATATGTGTTTAAATTCATGTTATTTTCTACTTTCAACAATTTTTATTCAGTAATTTACATTCTTGTAACTTGAATTCTATGTATATTCAAATAAGACGATGGTTTTCCCTTTCTTAAAATGTTTATTTGTCTATGTTTACTTATTTATTTTTTGTAATGCATCTTTACCAGCCTTTTTGATTTTGATAAAGGGGAAGAAGTATACTCTCAAGCGGAGTAAAGTATACTTTCTATTTAAATCATGGGGAGTTTAATTACCCCAAACACATGTGTTATTCCCCCCTCCTCCCAAGATATGTGTTGTCATCATCAAAAAGGGGGAGAATATGGAACCTTGTTTTGTAGATGTATTTCTTCCAACAAGGACATTTATTATACTTTTAATGATGACAAATTTTGTCTAAAGATGACAACTGATGATGATAAGTCAAGTATAAGCTGTAAAAGATGAAAACCAAAGAATTAAGGTTTGTTGGACTAGACTATCCAATGATGGAAACCAAATGGAACTTAACTCAAGCCACATCTAAAAGAAGCAAAGTATCTGACAAAGTATTGAAGTGCAAGAAATCCCTGCCTTGATTAGTCTGAGTGAAAACTTTGTAATACATAAGGACGTTTCTATAAAAATTGCTTGGTTATATAGCACACACACGAAAACATTTTTAAACATTATTTATCTTAATAAAATATTTTGAAAATTTTCTTGAAGTCGTGCCATATGAGTCAGAAGTTGTTTGAAAAGATCTAGGCAAAGTTTTGTCTTTGCCAATCTATTGACACCTTATCCCAATTGATTGGGAGATTTAAAAATGCTCCCTAATCGATTAGGGAAACACCTTAATGATGAGTAATTGATATATATCTTTCCATTCCATTTTTAACTTGTTAATCGATTGTAATGGAACAAGCCAATTGATTGGGACATGATGCCAACTGATTGGCATGTCATAAACTGCTTTTAAAACAATTTTATTTTAAATCCAACCTCTAGTCTATAAATAGAGGTCCCTTCCCTCATTTCAAATCATCTAGAACCGCGTTTCATTTTATACTTCTCTCTCTCTAAAATTTTCTTTTTATTTCTCTCACTAAGTTGTTAGTCGAAGTACTTTTTGAGAAGTTCTTTTTATGAGTTAGAAGTTGTAGTTCTTGAAGGGTAGATCTTTAGGTTCACCAAGAGAGTTTAGTTTATACCATGGCTGAACATTTTATCCTATTAGGAAATGTTTGTTTTTGTTATAAGCTAAACCCAAAAAGCTTTAGTTTGGGGATTGTGTGATCAAACCCTTGTTTAAGTTCGAAGACTCGGCCAATGATAGAAGCTTTTATAGGTTCTTGGTTAGTAGATTGTAAAACCAAGTTAAGGTTAAAGCTTAGCCCAATTTTAAAAGCTTGATAATGTTTGATATTAGCCCAACATTAAAATCTCTCTGATTATTGGTTAGCCTGCGAAAAAATAAAGGTTTAAGGTTCATGAGCCCATCCTAGTGTTAAAAGCTCACAAAGTTTATTTAGAAGCATGAAGACCAACCACTCCGAGATTCTCATGGAAAAGAGACTAACCACTTCAATATTCTGTTTGGAAGGAAGATTCACTACTTCACTCCGATGTTTATTATTTTGTTAGAAGTTAACCATAAAATCTATTTTTTCTTGTATAAGGAGGGTTCTTGAGTATAACCTACTAAAAGCTCGCATGTTTATTGGATACTCATAAGATCAATTCTTGGGGAGATGAGTAAATATATTTCTTTGTTTGAGTGAATCTCTATAATTCTAGGTGTTCTCTCTTCTCCCTTAACTCTTTACTTTATGCATTTTATATTATGCAATTCTAATTTTCCGCTGCCTGATGATAAAAACAAATTTAAAATTTATTTTAAACTCTGATTTTAATCTGCAAAGTTTTTCAAAACCATATTTTTATGAACCACACAATTCACCCCCATCTTGTGTGCGAAGTCACATGTAAAACAAGTGGTATCAAAGCCTAACTCCTGTTTAAGGACTAATTATCTCACGAGAAAGATGACTTCAAAAAATAATCATGAATTATGGGAAAAAATAATCAATGACCCATTTATCCATACTCGCGAAGTAAATGATGAAGTAGTAGATAAATCTAATTCCCTATGGATCAAAGAGGAAAAGAGGAAGTTTGAGATAAATTTTAAAAACTGAAAGCTTTATAACAATATATCTATATTATAGTAAATTTTACTATGTTTATCAATGTAATAATACCAAGGAAACGTGGGATACTATTGATATGATATATGGAGTTTCTCCAAGTATCAGACAAGAGAAGATGAACACACGAGACAAAGAAGATGACAATACCTGTTTAGTTGTTTTTCAAAGTTTAGAAATGGTAGAAATTGTATTGGGACGTTTGTAACTAACCAATGTCTAAGAATTAAAAATTGGAATTTTAATCCAAATCTAAAATAAAAAGATAGGAGCATTCATAAATTTCAGAAAAAAAATCAAGAAATAAGGAAATTATTGAGAAATTGAGCGAACTAGTTCAATTACTCAAAGATGAATAAGTAAAAACTGGAGAATCATCAACTTCATCATACTCCTATCATACAACTCCAATAGAATCCTTAAAAAAACATACTCAATAGTCGAACAAGCTTCGAAAGGTTCAAAGCAAACAAAGGAACCCCTTGTTTAAGGATTGGAAGAAGAATAAGGAGTTTCTTTAATATTCGAGCGAAGAAGAGGATGAGAGACATCAACCTCGGGGATAAATATGAAATTATATTCTTCCAACGAAGAAGATGGAATTTGTTTAAAGGCATCCTATGAGGATGATACGATTAAGGTAACCAAACCTTCTTACAAATAAATGTTTACAATGAGTGCTCAATTAGTTAAAGAAAATGACAAACTTAAGGAACACACTTAGATTTTAAGGAAACGTTAAAGACTCTTGAAGAAGTTAATACATATTTCAAGATAGAAATAACTAAAATTAGAAGCTCAAGAGAAACACGTGAGACTTGTGTCTCCTTGTAAAAGGAAGTAAACTCTAGGTAAGTTTACCCAAGGTAAAGAAAAGCTTGACTTGATATTATCAAGTTAAAGGCTTTCCTTAAACAAAGATGGATTAGAATTTAAGAAGGATAAAAACGCTAGGAAAGACATAGATTATAAAAGAAAAAGAAGCATGTAGTTTATAAATGCATACAATGTAAGAGAGGTGGTCATATATAACCTTTTTGTTTTGATAAATTGAAAAGATATAAAGGTAACAACCTTAGGTCTTCTAGAATTAATCCACCTGGGCCCAAAAAGATGTGGGAACCAAAGGTAAAACCTTATTGTTTTGCATGTATGCTTTGCAGCTTGGAGCTTTGAGGATTATTAATGAAGCTTTGCAAAGCAAGAGTATACCTTTAGGAATACTGTATATGAAGTCTCTAATTTAAGAATGTGCAATGATGGTAAATATTAAGTACAATGATCAAAGAAAATTTTCTTGATAATATCTCAAGTTTTATGATCCTTGATGATTAGTTGAATGTATATGTCCGTAATGGACTTATTCATTTGTTGTTTTTACCAACTCTTGTACCCAATATTATGTAGAGAATGATACACGTTGATATGATTTGTGTTTCCCGATAAGGGGAGTCTTTATTAAGATTTCTTGATAAAAGAGGCATACATTATTTTAAGGTTAAAATGATCTAAAAATTATAATGAAACCCTTAAAATAATAAATTTATTTTTTTGTTCATCTTAATAAATTATTTTCTAACCCAAAAGTTGAGTTGTTCAAGTGTTTTTAGAAAAAGAGGTGCAAATAAGCTTAAACAGATGTACATAAAAGTTACAAATCAAGCACTAGGCCCAAAGATGCACCAAGAAGGTTGAACAACAAAAACCCAATCAATTGATATTGTGGCAATCGATTGGAGAAGCTTGCCGCACCTAATTTCATATCATATCCAAGCTAAGCTTTATCTTCAAACAAAGAAGATCTCAATAATGAGGATAAACGAACAAAATCTGGAGATATCTGATTCACTAATTGATTGGAGGTTTTAGCCAATCTATTGGCACACTCAATTTGGTAAGATTTTGATTTGATTTTCAATAAGCGCAATCTATAAAGAATACTTGCTTGAAATATACAACCAAAACTTCAGTAGGCATGCTATAAATAGGCATGCCTACCTCACTATTTCTTGCATCTCAAAAATTTATACTTTCTTGCATTTTTTCTTATGAGAGTTCATCCACCATAAGTATCATCATGTACTCCTCAAACTAAAAATCTAGAGAAGCGCCACCAAAAAGAGATACTATCACAGTTGAGCTAATGAAGAAAAAGCAAGAAGAAAAGGCAATTATCCTAGAGAAGAAGATAACATAACTATAATATATAGAAGAAACCTTCATGACAGGCTACAAGCCCTACTCTCATATATGTTAAGCATCTTTGAGATAATTCTTTACTAGGGTACCTGATAAGATCTTCCCAAATATGTTGAAATAATTCTACTTAAACCTGCATGTGATTTGAAAAACTCTGACATCATCAGTAAAAATTATAAGAATCATGACCCATAGAGAACACTTTGGTAGAACGTTTGAAATATCATTCGTAGGAACATCCTACAAGTCAGAGAGGCCCATAGGTCTCAAAAACTTCAAACGAACTGTAGCTTTAAACACTCTTGTCACCAACCTTATAGAGAAAAGAAAATTATCGTTTAGGACAAACCTCAAAAAGACAAAAGTGAGAATCATTCATTACCTTATAACAAGAACCATGCTCCCAAGAAAAATCAACAACAACTATGTTATTAAAGATGATATCACCCCTCTTCGGCTTCTCATCAAAAACATTCCAACAAACTGGATGGACGGAATATTTCATTACATGTCTTACTCCAATGAATAACCCTTAGCGAAACTTCCATATGGAGCAATAATCACAAGAATACTAAACATCTTAAAATTTGATACTCAGGGGGGAAAGGCAATCTCGCTCAATAATAGAATTGACTACACCAACCTTAGAGACATGAAGATTGGTATAAAGTATGAAGAATTAAGGGACGACCTAATAACCGAGGAAGAAGACCCAAAATAAAAAGAAGACATAATTATCAACCAAATTTGTGAAAATTTTCAAAACATAGAAAGAGACATAAATAAGATAAAGAAAATGATCTTAAAGGAATGGTGACACACCGAATAGTCTCACCTATGTATTTTCTGCTTTCTGCAATTTAAATTAAGTGGTTTCTATTCTTGTATCTTGAATTCTAAGTATTATTAAATAAGACAATGGTTTTCCCTTTCTTAAAATGTTTATTTGTCACTATTTGCATATTTATTTTTCGCAATGCATCTTTACCAGCCTTTTTGATTGTGACAAAGGTGTAAGTGGCAAGAAACACAAGAAATGGGAATGAGGGGGAGGGGTTGAATTGGGTTTCTAAAAATTAAAGCTTTTTATAACCAACAAAATTAAATAATAAACACGAACAAAAAAATAACACAGTTATTTTTATACTGGTTCACTATTAACTAAGCTACCTCCAGTCCATTTGCCAATGCTGTTTTGCCTTTTCAACAAGGACTTAATCCACTATAACTGAAACTAATTACAGAAACACAAAGACTACCTGCCTTTGTCTTCTTGAGTCTATCTTACTAAAACCATAGTCACTCAAGGAATACACTCAAAGAAATGAGATTTACAAGGATGTGTTTACAAGATTGCTTATATGAAAGAAGAATAACATAGGTTCAGTATAATCAATTTCTCACACAGTAACAAACAAAAGCTCTATGTGTGTTTAGTGTTGTGTGTATACATGAAATAACAATGTGAATGAGAAACATGTCCAATCTTCTAAGTCTCCTTTATATAGGCAATGAAAAGATCCGTTGGAGGGTAGAAATGGAATAGAAAAATGCAACTGTCTCCTTGTATAACGATTTTCATAATAAGAGGAAAAATGGTACAATAGTACAACCCTTAGCCCACAAAATCATTGTAGTGGAGGGAAGGTTGATCTTGTACTATGTACTATTTTTCGGATACAAAACATTTTGATCTTATCTTCAGAGGCTTCTGAATAAATGATGTTGAAGCATGCTTAGAAGGATCAAGAGACTCGTTGAGAGAATTTGCAGAACTATGGTCTTTAGAGTCTTGACATAGTTCCTCAGAACCTGGTCTTTAGAGTGTTCAGAACTTGTTCTTTAGAGTCTTCAGAACTTGAGAGCGTAGAATCTTGAAGGCTGGACACACCTTCAGAGGCTCTTCTATAAGAGTCACAGTCAGAAGCTTTAGTATAAATGTTCATCAAAACTGTTGTCTATGAACGTTATAGTACTTGACATCATCTTGTAAAGCACGTTCGTATCTCTTTAGAGTCAGAGTATATTGAGTCTAGAATCTAATGACGTCACACATTAATTCTTCAGAGTCATAACCTGTTAGAAAAAGCTAGACACTAGACAAAATCATTAGGGTACACCATTTTTCTTTAAGAAATAATGCATTGTTATCATCAAAACGAAAGGCCAGATGTAGAACCAAATCTTGTTCTTACAATCTCTCCGTTTTTGATGATGACAAAACCATGTTTTTTGATGAACAATTTTTACTTGGTTTAAACACATAAAAACATCAGAGTGAGATTTATATGCTCCCTCTGAATTTTATACTATTAAAATTATTTTACAGCTTATAATTTCATAGATAGGTTTGCAAGCTCCCTCTGAATTTAAGACTTAAAATAATCTTAAAACATATAAAATATCTCAATCAACATGAAAGAAATAACTTCTCAAAAGGCAGAAGCCTGGTTACCATGGATGTAGTAACTTCCCAGAATGCATAAGCATGTGTACATATGTATTTCATTTCAGAAATGGCTTTGCTTGAGTACCAGAAAGGTTGGTCATTAACCTTGTAATATAGCATTATTTGTCAGAGCTTTCATATGCCTGGTTGTTATTAGAACTTGTATACGCCTGGTTCAGAACTTCTTCTGGTTCAGAACCTGTATACGCCTGGTTCAATACACACCTGGTTCACTTGAGCTGAGTTCAGAACATGTATATGCCTGGTTAACTGCAAACTGTCTGGTTAACTATTCAGAACATATACCTGGTTAACTTGAACTCAAATCAACTTAGTTAATGCCTTAAAATATGAAATACTTGGTTAACTTAAATACATGATGAACTTATTCAAATTTCCCCCAAAAGTTATAATGTCATAAAGAATGTTAAGACATGTTTGGATTTCAGATTTAGAATTAGGTATATCAAAATCAATCCCCCCCCCCCCCCCCCCTTGTCATAAATCAAAAAGAAATAAAGACAAACTAAACCAAACATAATTTTTATTTCATTGAGAATAATTAGTAAGTACATAAATGATCAAGACTGAAACTAAGAAAAAACAAGGGTTTAAGAAAGGGGTGGCCTTCTTGATAAAGATAGCTTAAAGCATCCCTTCAATCTTCGTGGTTTTCTCAACTTTAGACTTGAACATATCATCCTGCTTGTCCAAACTATCTCTAACCACATAATCCTTAGTTTTCAGATCTTCCAAAGTCTTCAAAATGAGTTCCTAAGAAACCAAACTCTTCTTAACTCCAGAAACACTTCCAACTTCAATATCTTCCCAGAAGTAGCCAAAGTTAACTGTTCTAGCTGAGGAAGATGAATCACTTCTACAGGAAGAAAAAGAGTTGGAGGAACCTTTTGAATCAAAGTTCAAAGATACCAGAGAATCTAACATGGAAGTTCCTTTGTGCTTCCTTCAGGCATAAGGATTCCAACTCTTCAGAGCTGACATCAATCTATCTTCTAAAGTTGTTACTCAGAGTACACACTTCAGATAGGTTTGCATTAGAAATGAAAACTTCAGTGAGAGTGTCTAGTCTGGAAACAACCTCACTTTCAAACAAAATGTCAGAAATTAACCTACACCTCACTTTAAAAAAATGTCAGAAATTAACCTACCCATATGTATCCATTTTACGATCTTAGGAGATTCATTCCTAGTTTCCTTAACCATCTCCCTTAGATACTTGAAGAGAATGAAGGGCAAGTTCATCTTGTCACCATGTGATAGATAGTACAACATGTACTTCTGATATGTGTTAATGTAATCTAGAGAATTTACAGAAGGTCTGTGATGAATGCAACCCAGAATAATCTTGAACCATATCCTAATATTTTGATGTAGTTTCTTAAGGTTGGAGGAGGAGTTTCCATCCAAAAAGATAACTTCTGCAATTTCTGCGATTTTACTCTTCTTGGCCAACATATTAAAACACCGTTTCCCAAAACCATCATGACCTAGAAGTTTAGCAATGAACTTCTTAGAAATGGTGCTTGTGACCTAACACATAAGATGTTACTTGAAGATTTGTAGTTGTAGAAAATATCTAGAATTGTTTTACCAACTCAGTGTAAACAGGTCCTTTGAGACGTTCAAGATAACCTTCACATCCTTGAGTTCTAATAGTTCCAGTTAGATCATACCCATTTTCTTTGAGATTATCAAAATCCACCAATAACTCAAATAGAACTTTTAACTTATCCACTGGAGTAGAAAGTGTAAGCTTTTGAATTCCTTATTTGACTTGCTCTTGATGTTGAAGTTGTTGATGTTCTTATTGAGCAAATTGTTGTAAAGCCATCGTTGAAGAAGAACAAAGGGTTATAGGGTTGCAAAGAGTTTTGAGGTTAAAGAGAGAAAGTGTAGGTTATGGATGTAGTGAAAGTGTGTGAAGTGGGTTTAAATAAAGGTTTTGCAATCATGAATAAAATCTTGAATAGTGCAAAAATGTGACAAGGGGGTAAAGTGTGAATATTTTACCTAATCCCAAGAAATTTATTCACCCAGCGTGTCACATCAACTGATCAGAAACAATTTAGTTTTCTAATACAGTTGTCTTTAAAATTGTTCCACTAATTGAGACTGGTTGACAACTATTAAATGCAAAAACTGTTCAGTATCCAGAAGAGAGATTGTTTAACCAAACAAGTTTTGATTGGATACTTTTGAACTAATGAAACCTTCTCACTTTAGAAGACTCACACGTTCATATCTAAAAAAAAAATCTCAGAGTCTCATTAAACCATTATGAGAGATCAAATATTCTGAGATAACCATCTTTTTTAGTCTGGACATTAGTCCATTTTTAATTTTTTTAGAATGAAAACGAATCTATCTTCAGTAAAGGGTTTTGTATAGATAACAACTCATTGATGGTCTATATCAATAAATTTTAAAATTTAAATTCCCTTCTGAACATAGTCACGTATAAAGTGATGTTTTATCTCAATATGTTTCGCTCTAGAATACAAAGTGGGATTATTAGATAAACAAATAGAAGAAGTATTATCACAGAGAATAATAAGGTTACTCTCATATATCTAAATATCTTCTAGCTGAATTTTCATCCAGAGCATTTGAGTGTTGCATCCAGAAGCTACAATGCATTTAACTTCAGTAGTGGATAATGTTATTGTTGATTTCTTCTTGCTGGACCATGAGACCAAGTTGTCTCCCAGAAACTGACAGCTTTTGGAAGTGCTTTTTCTCTCAAGTCTATCTCTAACGTAATCAACATCGCAATAAACCACTAGCTTATGATCTTTAAATTTTCTATAACACAAGTCAAGGTTAATTGTACCTTTCAGATACTTGAAGATCCTCTTAACAACTATTAAGTGGGATTCTCTAGGATCTGATTGGAAGTAAGAACACAAGCAGACACTAAACAAAATGTTAGGTATAGAAGCATACAAGTAAAAGTGAGAGCCAATCATACCTCTATATATCTTTTGCTCTACCTTAGCAATTACCTCATCCTTCTCAAGGATACATGTAAGATGCATATGAGTCTTTGACATCTTACATTCTGACATGTCAAACTTCTTCATAAGTTCTTTGGTGTACTTGCTTTGATGGATATACATTCCTTATGGAGTTTGATTGATCTGAATCCCCAGAAAGAACTTGAGTTCTCCCATCAGACTCATCTCAAACTCTGCCTGCATAGACTTAGCAAATTTCTTGCACAAAGCAGCATTAGCAGAACCAAATATGATATCATCTGCATATATTTGAACAAAAAAGATATCATTTTTGAATGACTTACAGAATAAATTTATATCAACCTTCCCTCTGGTGAAATCATTTTCTAAAACAAAATTGCTTAGTCTTTTTTATACCATGCTCTAGGAGCTTGTTTTAGACCATACAATGATTTCTTAAGTTTGAAAACAAAATTTGGGTTTTTAGGATTTTCAAAACCAGGAGGTTGATATACATACATTTCTTCAGTAATGTAACCATTCAGAAATGGACTTTTAACATCCATCTGCTATAAGATGATGTTATGATTAACAAGAACGGAAATTAAGAGATGGATATACTCTAACCTGGAAATTGGTGCAAATGTTTATGTATAGTCAATCCCTTATTGCTGACTATAACCTTGTACAACCAGTCGGGACTTATTTATTACTACCTCTCCTTGTTTGTTTAGCTTGTTTCTAAAGACCCACTTAGTTCCAATAACGTGAGTTCCTTTGGGTCTTGGCACAAGATTCCACACGTCATTTCTAGAGAACTGATTGAGTTCCTCTTGCATAGCCAGAATCCATTATGTGTCCATAAGCACTTCATCAACTGATCTAGGGTTTATCAGGGACACCAAATCCAGAAATGTCTCTTCAAAAGGTTTGAATGAGGATCTGGTTCTGACAGGTTCAAACTTGTCTCCCATAATTAATTCCTCATAATGTGAAGATCTTTGTCTGTGCTTCCTTAGAGGATTCTAAGCTTCAACGACTTCTGGTTGAGTAGCTTCAGAGTCTTTTGCCTCAACTTCTTTTTCTTATGAAGTTTTACCTTCAGAACCTGAGTAAGTAATCTCTAGATCTGCAAATTTCTCAACTAGATTTGACTTTTCAGAGTCAAGCTTATCATCGAATCTGACATGGATGATTCTTTAACAATTTGTGTCTTAGTGTTATATACTCTATAGGATTTTGAGCGTCCGGAGTATCCTAACATGATGCAATTTTGTGCTTTAGAATCAAACTTGTTGAGATTGTCCTTAATGTTCAACATAAAATAAGAACATCCAAAAGGATGAAAATATGAAATGTTGGGCTTCAGATTTTTCCATAATTCATAGGGAGTCTTACCCAGAATAGGTCTTATAGAGATTTTGTTCTGAATGTAACACACTGTGTTGACTACCTCTGTCCAGAAGTGCTTAGCCACATTAGTCTCGTTGATCATGGTTTTGGTCATCTCTTGTAGAGTCCTATTCTTCCTCTCTACAACTCCATTTGTTGTGGAGTTCTAGAGCATGAGAAATCATGGGAAATTCCATTTGAATCAAAACATTTTTAAAAACATTTGTTTTCAAATTCTCCACCATGATCACTTCTGACTTTAACAATTCTTAGCTCCTTCTCATTTTGCACTTGGGAATAGAAGGTAGAAAACACAAAATGTGACTCATCCTTGTGACTAAGAAATTTCTACCATGTCCATCTGCTATAGTCATCAACAATGACTAGACCATACTTCTTATCATTGACAAAATCAATTTTCACTGGTCCAACAAGTAAATATGCAGAAGTTCCAATGATCTGGAGGTGGAAACAACATTTTTATCTTTGAAAGAAGTTTTAGAAAAATTGCCTTTCTGACATGCTTCACAAAGAGCATCTGAAGCAAACTTCAGATTTGGAAGGCCTCTGACTAACTGATCTTATTCAGCTGATAAATCCTCCTCATGCTCAGATGGCCCAATCGTATATGCCACATCCATTGCTCTTAATTTACAATTTTACATTTTGATTTTTCAAAGCAGAAAGTCTTATCTTATAAATGTTGTTCTTCCTCTTTCCATTGAAAAGAACTGAGCCATCCTTTTAATTAAAATCTTTACAGGACTTTTGATTGAAAATAATGTCATAACCATTGTCACTTAACTTACTTACAGACAGAAGGTTATGAATTAATACTTCAACTAAAGAACATTAGTAATGGAAGGGAGAGAACTATTACCTATTATTCTGGATCCAATGATTTTCCCTTTCTGATCACCTCCGAAACCAACGACACCTCTAGGCTTAAGTTTCGGGCTTTGAAACATATGCCTTCTTCCCATCATGTGCCGCGAGCATCTAGAGTCAAAGTACCATGACTAGTGTCTCAACTGCGTTGCTAAGGATGTCCACAACATAAATGATCTTATCTTTAGGTACCCACAACTTCCTGGGTCCTTTTTGGTTAGTCTTCCCATAGTTTTTAACAAACTTAGGTTTTTGCGCAGGATATTTATACATGTATGCATAGTTGAAACATGAATGAGTTTTTGCTTTATCCTTAGGTTTTGAAAAAGTGTTACCTTTAGGCACAACACCATTTTTTTCCCAGAAGGGACAAAATGGGACTGAAGAGTTTTTGGTTTATCATCTTTTTTAGAATCAGATTCTTCATTAGAATCATAACCAGTACCTCTTGATCAGTTTCTACTTACGCCATAAATCATTGAATCCATTACGCTTCTATTTAGGCTTCTAGCAAGAAGTTTATGGAAGGACTTGTCATATTTATTTATGGTTTTATCAGAACTTGTAGAGCCTTCTGAAATATTTTTCTTTTCAAGATAAAGTTTTCTTCACTTAAACTTGAGAAAGATTTCTTAAGCTTATAATGTGGTTCTGACTCAGATACATGAATCTTTTTCAGATCCTTGTATTTGTTCAAAAAATTCTGATACTTATCCAGAACTTCTGATAAACTAGATTCAAGTTCAAAATGAGAGAGTTCAACAAATACCTCTTCAGAATCTGACTCAGATTCTGACCGAATCTTTTCAGCACAAGCTTCTATACATGCCATCAACGCCATATTAGCTTGCTTCTCCTCAAATTTATCTTCTGAGGATTCTGAATCATCCCATGTGGCCATTAGACCCTTCTTCTTTCCTCTAAAGTCTTTCTTCTTAGGTCTGTATTTCTTTAGCTTGCAACATTCATTCTTGAAGTGGCTAGGCTCCTTGCACTTGAAGCAAGTGATGTCTTTGTTGGATCTAGATTTCATGAATCTAGAAGTAGACTCAGAATGACCACCTACCCTTCTTTGTCCTCTGAATTTGCATTGCCTTTTCTTCCAGAGTTGATTTACACGTCTGGCAAGAAGAGATGATTCATCATCTTCTTCTTCTGATTCCTCTTCAGAATTTTCATCTTCTTCTTCTTAAAGACCTTTTGTCTTTTCAGACTTTCCCGAAGACTTCAGAGAAACATATTTTCTCTTTCTCTTGGGCTCATCTTCCTCAAGATCAATTTCTTGACTTCTTAAAGAACTAACAAGTTCTTCAAGAGACGTGTTGTTTAGATCCTTTGATAACTTCAAAGCAGTTACCATATGTTTCCATCTTTTAGGTAGACTTTTGATGATCTTCCTCACATGATCAACAATAGAATACCCTTTATTCAGAACCTTAAGTCTTACAAGAAGAGTCTGAAACCTTGAGACATGTTCTCAACATTTTCATCGTCTTCCATCTTGAACGCTTCATATTTCTGAATCAAGGCAAGATCCTTGTTTCTTTAACTTGTGCATTCCCTTCACGATTCATCCTCAGAGAATCAAATATGGACTTTGCAGTATCTCTGTTGGTGATCTTTTCATATTCACTGTATGAAAAAACATTCAGCAAGATAGTTCTAGCTTTGTGATGATTTTTATAATCTTTCTTCTTTTGCTCCGTCATCACTTTTCTTTCTACTTTATTTCCACTTGCATCTACAGGGTGTATGTAGCCATCAACTACCATATCCCATAGATCAACATCGTGACCTATAAATAAGCTTTCTATTCTATCTTTCCAGTAATCAAATCTATCTCCATCTAAAACAGGAGGTTTATCATTATAATGATCTCTATCATTTATAAGAGCAGTTGGTGGTGGAAGAGAAGCTATTGTGTTTCACACTGGATCTTTATCTGACACTGTTAGGTGTTTGATAATATTATCAAGACCAAAATCGGAGCTCTGGTTCCAATTGAAGGTGGCAAGAAACACAAGAAAGGGGAGTTTGAATTGGGTTTCTAAAAATGAAATCTTTTTATAACCAACATAATTAAATAGTAAACACGAACAAGAAAAATAACACAATTATTTTGATACTGGTTTGTTGTTAACTAAGCTACATCCAGTCCACCTGCCAAGATGATTTTTCCTTCTCAATAAGGAATTAATCCACTATAACTGAAACTAATTACAGACACACAAAGAATACCACCTTTGTCTTCTTGAGTCTATCTAACTATAACCATAGTCACTCAAGGAATACACTCAAGCAAATGAGATTTACCAGAATGTGTTTACAAGATTGCTTCTATGAAAGCATAATAACATAAGTTTAGTACAATGAATTTCTCATACAATAACGAACAAAATCTCGATGCGTGTTTCTGTTATATATACACAATAATATCAAGTTCAACAAAAGCGTTATGTGTATACGTGAAATAGCAGCGTGAAGAGCAACATACCTAATCTTTTAAGTCTCCTTTATATAGGAAATGAAAAGATCTGTTGGAGGGTAGACTTGGCATAGCAAAATGAAGTTATCTCGTTGTATAATGGTTTGTATAATAGGAGGAAGAATGGTACAATAGTATAATCCTTAGCCCATAAAATCAGCGTAATAGAGGGGAGGATGATCTTGTACCGTGTACTATTTTCCCGACGTAAAACCTTTTGATCTTATCTTCTAATCTTCATAGGCTTCTGAATAAATGATTTTGAAGCATGCTTAGAAGAATCAAGAGACTAGTGGAGAGAATATGCATAGCTATGGTCTTTAGAGTCTTGACACAGTTCCTCAGAACCTGGTCTTTAGAGTCTTTAGAACTTAAGAGCGTAGAATCTTGAAGGCTTGACACAACTTCAGAGGATTTTCTATCAGAGTCACAGTTAGAAGCTTTAGCACAAATGTTCATCAGAACCGTTGTCTAAGAGCGTTCTTACACTCGACATCATCTTATAAAGCACATTTGTATCTCTTCAGAGTCAGAGTGTGTTGAGTCTAGAATCTGGTGACATCACACGTCAATTATTTAGAGTCAGAACCTGTTAGCAAAAGATATACATTATACAAAACCATTAGGGTACAAAATTATTCTTTAAGAAACAATGCATTGTTATCATCAAAACTAAAGGCTAGATGCAAAACCAAATCTTGTTCTTACAAAAGGGGGAGAAGTATACTCTCGAGAGGAGTAGAGTATACTCTTTATTTGACTCACGTGGAGTTTAATTACTCCAAACATATATGTGTTATTTTATTTCATCACCTCCTCTAAGATATGTGTTGTCATCATTAAAAAATGGGATAATGTGGAACCTTTTTTTGAAAGTGTATTTCTTTTAACAAGGACAACTATAGTACTTTTGATGATGGAAACTTTTGTCTAAAATGACAACTTATGATGATAAGTTAAGTTTAAGCAGTTAAGCCGTAAAAGATGCAAACCAAAGAGTTAAGGGTTGTTGGACTTGACTATCGGATGATGACAACCAAATGGTCTTAACAAGCATATATTGTAATTTTTATGATGACAAATTTTTTCTAAAGATGACAACTGATGATGATAAGTCAAGCATAAGTAGTTAAGCGGTAAAAGATGCAAACCGAAGAATTAAGGTTTGCTCGACTTGACTATCTGATGATGGAAACCAAATGGAATTTAACTCAAGCCTCATATCAAGTAAAACTCAAGCAAGTATCTACAAGAAGTAAAGTATCTGGAAAAGTCTTGAAGTGCATGAAAGACTTCCCTTGATTAGTGTGAGTGGAAACTTTGTAATGCATAAGGGGAAAACTTTGTAATGCAAGAAAGTCTTGAAGTGCTTGGCTAAATCACACACACACGAAAAAAAATTTAAACTTTCTTTTTCTCAGGAAAATATTTTGAAAAGTATCTTGAAGTTATGCCAGCTGAGTTGGAAGTTTTTGAAAATATCTAGGAAAAGTTTTGTCTTTGCCAATTGATTGACACCTTATCCCAATCAACTGCGAGATTTAAAAATGTGCCCTAATGATGGGTAATAGATAGATGTATTTACTTTCCATTTTTAACTTGGTAATAGATTTTAATGGAACCATCCAATTGATTGGGACATGTTGCCAATCGATTGGCAGGTCGTAAATGCTTTTAAAAAGATTTCATTTTTGAGCTAACCTCTAGCCTCTAAATATAGGTCCATTCCCTAATTTCAAATCATCCAGAACCGAGTTGCATTTCATACGTCTCTCTCTCTCTCTCTAAACATTTCTTTTACTTTCTCTCACTAAGTTTTTAGCCGAAGTGTTTTTTGAGAAAGTTTTTTTTTCTAGCGAGAATTTCTAATTCTGGAATGGTAGATTTGTAAGTTCACCAAGGGAGTTTAGTTTATACATTAGTTATATATGTTATCATATTAGGGAATGTTTGTTTGGGTTAGAAGGTAAACTCGTAAAAAACTTTGGTTTGGGGATTGTGTGATCAGACCCTTATTTAGGTTTGGAGGCTCAACTTATGATAAAATCTTTCATAGGTTCTTGGTTAGCCCATGGTAAAACAGAGCTAAGGTTAAATCTTAGACCGATAATAAAATCTTGATAAGGTTCAAAATTAGCCTGATATTAAAATCTCTCAGGTTATTGGTTATCTCGTGGTAAAACCAAGGTTTAAGGTTCGTGAGCTCTGCCCGGTGTTAAAATCTCACAATTTTTGTTTAACAGCTTGAAGACTAACCGCTATAAGATTCTCATGTAAAGGAGACTAACTGCTTTGATCTTCCGTTTGGAAGGAAGACTCACCACTTCACTCCGTTGTTTATTGTTTGGTTGGAAGTTAACCTTAAACTTGATTTTTACCTATTATAAGGAGGGCTCGTGAGTATAATCTACTAAAATCTCTCAAATTTATTGGATACTCTCAAGATCAATGCTTAGGGAGAGGAGTATGCCTTTTTTCTTTGTTTGACCAAACCTCTTTAATTCTCGGTGTTCTCTCTTTTCCCTCAACTCTTTACTTTATGAATTTTATATTATATAATTATAATTTTGTTCAAAGTCACATGTCTAACACCCGACTCATATGAACTTTTTCCTCTTTGGGCGTTGTATGGTTAAAAATGATTTGAATCTACAATAGGGATGTTCTTGGCCTATGGATACCCTTTTCTCTGCCACTTTTTCCTGGGTTATCGACCTCTAGGATGAGAGGTGGAGTATTATTTTCTAGGATAACATTTCTTCTCTTAAATGGGGTATTAGAGAGTGAGTCCCCTCTTCCATTGGTCGTGGATTATTAAGATATTTCCTTTTTATTATGGGTGGTGGTGTTTTAAAGTAGGACTAAAGAAACATAATACTATTTACATTAGTAATAGCTTACCCCCAAACATGGGGTGTCCCCGATTGGCTCATACCACTTAGTTTTAAATTGAAAAAACATACAAATAGATTAAAATGTACTTGAAAAATGGGAGAAACGAAACAAAGTTGCTAACACGATTACTTTATCTTGGTGGTTGGTCACAAGTTTTGTGTCTTTATTTTCTTCCACACTTCATCAAACTTGACAAGGGACTGTAAATGATCTTTCTTTCTGTCTATCCTTCCTTCCTTATTATGACTCTATGGATTTTATATTTTCCTCGACCACTATTATCCTTTTACTAAGCGAATCAGACGATCCTTGGTGGAACTTCATGGAATATAGAAGTTATGACTTACATGTCTCTATGTAGGCTTCCACCGTAGCCACAATGTCTTTGTCAGCGTGGTATTTCATTTTAAAGTGGACTGATAATGACCCGACTCCTAGAGTGGCTTGTATTGGTAGTTCAATAATGTAGTTGTATATCAATTTACAATTGATCACTAGTAGTTAAGTTTTCGTTGTCTTTCAAGATTTTATTTTTCCCACATATACCATCAACTTTATATATCTCCATGGTCTAGTCTTGATCCATTAAATTCTTGGATATTGATCTCCTTGTAAGGGAATATATTCTATCATGATATTTGAGTTTCATCAGTAGATCGACGTGCATTAGTATGTAGGAACTTATTTGATATATCAGAACTCTTCACACTTTATAGTTGGTCATGATAATTATGGATTCCATTGAGGAACTCCTTATCAGAGAAGGAGATGGGAACTCTTCCCTTTTATGGGAACTCCTACAACATAATTTCTTTTAATTTCCATTTTATGGAGTTACAAGAAGCTCATTTCTAGGGAGGGAATCCTCCGAAGACCACCCCTTTTATATTTGGTGTTTTCATACCGAGATTGATTTGGTCCAGCTGTTTAATGGTTACGTTACTTCTATGAAACACATTATCATGGGTAAGTTCTCTCATTCCATAAATGACCCCTTAATAATTGTATAAGCGATAGGTAAATTGTTAACCCCTTCTTCATCTGTCTCCTTCTCTTTTTTGGCCAACTGCAGAATCTCGTTTCTCCTCCTAGAGATATTTTTGTCCTCTCCTTTTTATTTCGATTTATTATTATTAAGATAAGTGAATCTTAATAGTTTCTTTTTTTTGAGTAAATATTCTATAACTGTACGTATTCTTTAGTGGTTGTGGTCGTTGCATTGATGAAAGCAACAATATCGGGCGTTGTCCACCTGAAAACATTCATAAATAGGTTCATGTGCCTCAATATGTTCTTCCTTGAATTCAACCTTAATGGATTAGTGTAGGATACACTCCTTCGAGGTGTTCAATGAGGTATAGTCCTGGTAGCTTGTTGATGGTGCTCAGTTACCTTCCCAATATGGACATGTTTCTTTTTGGTACTCTGGATTTTCCTCACATACTTGCCAGACCTCTTTGTTTGCTCTTTTTCGTGAATCTATGATTACACTTTGTCATTATGTAATATTTGCGAGCAATTTTGGCTAAATCGGTGGAATTTATGAGAAAAAGGTAAGCCAAAATGATGAAAAAGTGAGTAAAATGACAAAAGGTGAAGAAAGTTGGGACTTAGAAAACAAATAAGGAAAAAAAGAAGAATTTTCCCCTGTTTTTCACGCCACCGTGATACTTACATTATGGGTGCGATGACGGCATATCTTGATCACAATGCTTGATAATGCGGTCCCGATGACGCGTTTTCCTGACACATGTGTGCCTCTTTTTAAAGAGTTTTTTGCTACTTTTTTTAAGTTACAAATTCTAGGAGAGAAAGTCACGACATGGATCTTTTGAAAGCGATTTTGGAGAGAATTGAAGCCACTTGAGAGCCTATTTTCTATTTGTTTTGCTATATACTTCTTATCAACTAATGGTACTTGTTAATTTCATTATGAGTAGCTAAGTTATTTTAGGTTAGGTCTTTTAAGATGAACCTAATTGTACTATGTTGGACATATAATTATTATTCAATTGTTCTTGTTTTCATTGCTCTTTGTGTGTTGATGAGGTTATAATTATTTTAGATAAGTAGGAATTATTGACTGTATGCCTATCGATCTGAATTAAGGAAATTGTTCAACTTAGAAATTAACTAGGAATAAGTAATTATAAGTTATGGATTTAGAATTAACGAAATTAGAAACGTCTAGTTTTACTTTAAATTCGCATAAGGAATTAGGGAACTATTGTTTAAATAAATGAGTTGCACACCAAGGAATTGAGAGAAGTAGTCTTGTTAATTTTCCGTATAATTATTGCATAATTGTTATTCATCTGATACACATTCATCAACATGTATAATTAAGGGAAAATAAAGAGCTAATTGCTTTCCTTAATCGAACTTTACTCCAAAAGTTTCCTCATACTTGGTTTTGTAATGATCATAATTAAAAACCACCATTTGTTTATTTGCAATCGCATCAATATAAACTTGTTTAAATTCACAATCCATGCGGAGATGAATTATTGTATTAGTTTGATGAGATTAACACATTTTCTAGTTTAGTCATCAAGTTATTGGTACCGTTGCCAGGTATTGTTTATAATTTCAACAAGGTAATATTGTGCGATGTTTTGAATTAAATATTTGTTTTGTTTTATTTTTCATTTTTATTTTAATTTCTACTCTTACTCTATTCTATCTAGTGCATTGCTACAAAGGTATTGTATGTTTATTTATGCGAGGTTCGAATTCGATACTGATACCATTGGACTCAGAAGTTGAAAGAACTCCATGTGCAATTTAGAAAATGAAACGAGAAGCACTATTAACCATGGAATTATCTAAAGAAGAAAGATAAGAGAAGACTAATACACCATGACAAATGATGGGGGATTATTGTAGCAGGACTAATGCTGGACATATATCATTAGGATTTCAACCAGCTAACCCTGTAACTTTTAATATTAAAAATGATGTGCTTTCAGGTTTGAAGAATAACTCATTCAATGGGAAATTAATTAGATACCTTTGGAAACATCTTGCTAAATTCTATGAGTCGTGCTCAATGTGAAAATCGACAGATGCAACTGACGATCAGGTAAAATTATGTTTATTTGGTTTTTTTATAGGCCGCGTTAATGATTGACCGCAATGCATACCAAATGGTACTATTCAGACCTGGAAAGAACTGGAAGACAAATTTTTAGACAATTATTATTCAAATCCTCAGTTTGTGGAGAGGAAAGCTACAATTTCCAATTTTGATCAGGACGAGTTTGAGTCATCGTTTGATGCATGAGGAAAGTTAAAGTTGTTACTTCGTAAGTTTTTGAAGCATAATATGAGTTCTATGGAACGAATGACACACTTTATCAGCATACTGAAAACATCAACAATAATGACTCTCTATGCTTCAGGCTTGAGAGAGAAGACTAACGATGAGGTAAAAGCGCTGATTAAAAACATGTTCGAGAATGAATATCGCTCAATTCCTCAAGCTCCTCAATGTAAAACATCACCTCAAGAGGAAACCTTGTCCAACTTCAGGAAACCAACACAAACAAGTTTAGAGCAAGTTGGAAAAACCCAAGAAGACATGTTTAAAACTCAACATGAGATGGCACAAAATAAAATCACCATGAACAATAACACCAAAGCGTCAATAAATAAGTTAGAGAGCAAATAGGTAATTGTCTTGACAAATGGCAACTGAAGCTAGTTCAAGTGGTGGATTTATTGATAACACCGTAGATAACCCGAAAACGAAAGTTGCAAATTCATTGAGTTTAGAAATAGAGTGATACATTCGAAGCAAAAAGTGAGTGAGGAAAATAAAGAATCGAGAGAGGTTGAGAAAGAGAATGAAAAGGAAGTGGTGACTGAAGAGGAGGTTGAGAAAAATTCTAAGGAAGAAAAAAACGAGGATACTAGTGAGGATGAAGTGAGAGGATGCACCCTTGACCAATTCATAGATAAAAAATCACCCTTCAGAAGAACCAAGATACAAATTTTGAACCAAATCCTGAGCTACCATATTATACTAAACCACCTTACTCGATTCTGAAGAGGAAACCCAAGAAAGAGATGGAAGTGGGTCATTTTAAAAAGTTCTTGGATATCTTGAACAAAATATAGGTTAATATTCCATTTGGTTAATCTCTTGAACGGATGCATGTTAATGCTAAATTCATGAAAGAGCTCTTATCAGGAAAGCATAAGTTGAAACATGATGAAAACGTCGCTTTGGCAAAAGAGTGCAGTGCGATCATTCAAAGAAATCTTCCACCCAAACTCACTGATCCATGTAGGTTTACTATTCCTTTTTCCATTGGTCCACTAACTATTATCCATGCTTTATGTGATTTAGGAGATATCATCAATCTGATTCCTCTATCCATTATGAGGAAGTTAAATTATGGTGAACGAAAGCCAACTCAGATGACATTGACACTGGTTAATTATTATATCACCTACCCATATGGAGCTATCATTGATGTAAAATTAGATAAGTTAACATTAAGGTTTAACAAGGAGAAGGTTGTCTTCAATATGTTTGAAGCAATGAAGCACCAAAAAGAAAACCTACAATGCTATAGGATAGACGGGATGGAAGAAGTTGTTCAAGAGGTGAATGTGGCTGAAACACTTTTGTCACTGATGGATAGTGTTATTATTAATCCAGTTTAACATGTTTAAGATGCATCTAATATAGAGATGGTTGAATGTTTACTCCAACTTCAGGAAACACAGGTTGATCATGCAATGAGAAAAATTGAAGAATTAAGTGGTAAGGAACAACAAAGTCAAATAACAGAGCAAGAATATCCTAAGTTAAATAATTTACAAAACATCTAAAGTATGTATTTTTGGGTGATAACCCATTACAACCATCCATAATCAGCAACTCGTTGTTAACTTTGGAAGAAGAAACATTGTTACGAGTTTTAAGAAATAACAAGAAAGCACTTGGTTAGAGTGTAACTGATATGAAATGTATTAACCCATCATACTATATGAACAAGATCAAATTGGAAGACGAATTGAAGCATGTGGTTCAAACGCAATGAAGACTCAACCCCACCATGAAAGAAGTGGCGAGAAAATAGGTCCTAAAACCACTTAAGGCAGATATGATCTATCATATCTCTGACAGCTCTTGGGTAAGTCTCATGCATGTAGTACCAAAAAAGAGGAGGGTATGACTGTTGTTTGTAACAAAAATAATGAGTTGATTCCAACTCGAACAATGATTGGTTGGCGGATGTGCATTTATTATAGGAGATTGAACGAAGTAACTTGCAAATATCATTTTCTATTACCTTTTATGGATCAAATGTTAAAAATTGGTAGTTCAGGTATATTATTACTTTCTAGATGGGTACTCAGGGTATAACCAAATGGCAATGGATCCAGTAGATCAGCAAAAATCCATGTTCACTTGCATTTTTGGAGTGTTTGCTTATCGTAGGATGTCATTTGGTTTATGAAACACTCCCTTTACTTTTCAAAGGTGTAGGATTTCTATATTTTTTGATATGATTGAATCGTCTATTGAGGTATTTATGGATGATTTTTGTTTTTTTTTGTAGTAATTTTGACAATTGTCTTGCACACCTAAAGGTTGTTCTTGAGAGATGTACCAAAATGAACCTTGTTTTGAACAGGGAAAAAAGTAATTTTATGGTAACTGGAGGTACCGTTTTGGGGCATAAAATATCATCGAGGAGCATAGAGGTGTATCAAGCTAAAATTGAGGTGTTGAAAATGTTGTAGCTAATTACTTATCCCAATTGGAGAATGCTGAAGTAAATAGAAGGAAAAGAAGATTAATGAAGAATTTTTGGATGAACACTTGATGGTAATTAGTGAACGACCTTGGTTTGCTTTTATGGTCAATTATGAACCCACAAAAAGTGTTTAAGAAGACTATAATTGGAAGTAGAAAAATAATTCTATAAAGAGGCTAACCACTATTTGTGGGATAAACCTTACCTGTTTAAGATTTGTGTTGACGGTTTAATCTGCAAGTGTGTTGTAGGTAACAAAGCGAAGTACATTATGTGGCATTGCCATAAATCACCTTATGGAGGCCACCAGTGGTGAACAAACAACAACAAAGTGGATTCTGGTGGCTAACACTATTCAAAGAATGTAAGTCTTATGTGTAAGAGTGTCTCGAGTATGTGAAAACATGTAATATTTCAAAATGAGACAAGATGTCGCTTAAAGGTATAATAAAGGTCGAACCCTTTGACCATTAGGACATACAATTCATGGGTCCTTTTCCTCCATATTACTTTGTAAGTATATAGTGCAACCTAATGTAAGACCCCAATTTTAACCCTAAGATCCCTCATGCTATCCTCATCATATGCATTGACATTGGGATCATACCTTGGCATCCTCCTTACCCCTTTTATTCATTGGGTTTGTTTTGGGAGAGATCACCAAGAACCATGTGATTGTATCATACTTTGTATTTTATCATTTACTAACCAAAATACCAAAAATATTTCTTTGTATTTGTCTAACTCTTTTGTAGGGAGGGCACATGATCACCTTTGATCCATCAAGTTCAAATCTAGGGTTTAAGACCCTCATTGCTAAGAGCTCAACCAAGGAATGATCCCTAGGCATCATATATGAGTCCCCTTGATATTTACATGTTATTTTGGTCAAGCATTCTTCAAGAGTTTGGAATTGGTTTGCCTTGGAAACCCTAGTTTATCTGGGTATCTTGAGTAACTTCTCCAATAAGCTTCTTCACTAATTGATCAAATACTCCGAGGGACACTTCAAAATTCATCATTTTATGAATATATGATATCCCATGAGTCCAAAAAGTAAATAATATTGCAAGATTAGCAAGGTGGTTGATGGTGGTTGACCAGAGGAATTCATCTGATCAAAACTGGGTTCCCCTAGACCCTATCTCCTACACTTTTCATTATATGAAAATTATTCCAAGATCAAAGTTACTCTAAATAAAATTCCAAACAACTTTCATGTTTAGGTCTAGAGCTAGTTTTTCTTGGAAAGTCATTTTTTATATTGAAAGATTATAGGTCATTTTGTCTAAACCCTAATTTGAAAGTCAACTTCCCAAGGCCATAACTTGCTCAATTTTTATTAGATGAAAGATCTCCAAGTTTAAAAATCAAATTCAAGGCGTATAATTAAACTTTTATGTTTGGAGGAAGAGCTAAATCAACTTTTATTAGCATGTGATATGAGGATACGTTATAGGTCATTTTAGACCAATACCATTGAACAAGTGATTTTCCTCAACTTCAAAAATGCATAACTCATTCATCCCAAATCCAAATGAGGTCAAATTTGTGACCATTTTGAAGTTTTTTGAAAGAGATACAACTTTGATGAAGACATATTTCTCATTTTAAGCTCACATAAAAAGTTAGCCAAGGTGGAATAATTGAGCATATGGCTTAACACTTTGAAAATATTTTGACATGTTGAAATTTCCAAACTTCCACCTCAAAATTCATCATGGTACAAGCTCCAAATGGAAAAGTGTTCAACATAAGAGTTGTTCCTCTTGATCTAACATTTCCAAAGAGTCCAAATTCATCCATTTTGGATAAGGTTTGAAGGGTATGCGCATGGCCTGGACATGATTGTATCAGTTGGCAAGAATCATTCTTCAAACATCAATACACTTTTTCCTTGCATCACAATCCACATTCAGACTCAATCTCACTTGCATTTGGACCTAATTGAGTTGCTTCATGGGCATGTACATACCCATGTAAGCGTGCACTCCACATTGCCAAATTTAGAAGAATTTTCAAAGGTGTAAATATCACTTGCATTTGCTATAAGTAGAGGTCCATTACATCAGTTTTGAGGACCCTTGCGCGTCAGCTTTGCCTCCCACATTTGAAACCCTCACAATTGAAAGGAAAACCTGAGAAATTTCACTTGAAATTTGAGTTTGAATCTCACTGTTTGGAGATTCAAAAACTCCAGGAGCCAAAGCCTTGTATCATTCCTAATCTACTTCTGCAAGCTCCATAAGCAAGATCAATCACGAATTGGAGCAAGAGAGATCAAGTTCTGCACAACATTGAAGGTATTTTCCCAGATTTTTCTTCTCTTCGATTCTCTCTCAATTCTCATCAATTCTCTTGGATCCTTGGTTGTTTGAAGTCCTACCAATGTAGGCAAGAAGATTGATTGCTTTGAGGTCAAATCGAAGCAACTCAGTTCATGTACCTCAAATTTAGACTCCATGTATCTCTCAATATACTTGGAGTTAGGTTGAATTGAGGTCATATTCGTGATCTACACCATTTTTTATTTAAGATCATGTCCTCTTTTTTCATTTATGTGATGGTGATGAGAGAACCAGTTCGGCCAGGTTCATCAGAGAAGATGACCGATGGTTTGCTCCGACGATGTGTCGGATGAGTGTTGAGCCACATGATCAAGCCAATGCGTTTTAATCTTGAGCGTTCTTTTTGATTACCAGTTGTGTGGCGTGCTGACTAGCGTGTACCATGGAACGCGCGTTTTCATCCACTTGATCTGCCACCTCAATTAATGAGGGAGATCAAGTGGTCCACGTTTTTCTGATTTAATTGATTTTCATTTTATTTCTTTTATTTTACTTAATTCATATTAAATTTAATATTGATCCAAAAAATATGAGAGTTTCACCAATTTTTTTATAAATAAAATCCTCTTTCATTTCTGAATTAAAATTATTTTTTGGATCATTATTAATATTTTTCATGATTTAATTGATTTTGTGAATATTTTTAATTGTTTAAAAATACTTTTAAGTTTCCAAAAATTCTGAATTTTTTTCTCCAAGGTCCTTTGACCTTGTTTGACCTATAATAAATCTCATGGCCATTTCTTTGGTGTTTTGATGAAGTTTTAGGAAATTGACGAACCATAATTTAATTTAATGCATATTTTTATTATTTTTAATTGTTTAAATGCCAAATTAATTGTGTAGAGCCATTTTATTTGACTTTGTGAGCTTGACTTGTGTTGTTGGGCCTTGGTCAAGGTTGATTTGACTTTGCTAAGTTAAAATCATTGGATTTAGGGGATTGATGGAATGTACATTCCATCTCTCAAAATGAATGAATGATCTTAATTTGGTAAAAATCCTCCTTTGACCAATTTGTGTTTGATCCATCCCCCCTCTTCATCTTATTCCACTTCTTTGTCCATTCATGTCTTGGACATATAATATCTCTATATCCTAAGGCTAGTTAGTTGCAAAATCAACATAAGTATGGATGAGATTAGGTCCCCCATTTTGAATATTCTTTTTGTGTGTGGTATGTTTCCTGAGCATAGTCCATTATACTATGTCTATTGTGTGGAAACTTGGCCTTTTTTCCTTCCTTTGGAAGATGTCTTGGTTCAAGGATCCATGCTTGTGATAAGTGGGTTGAGTGTTCTCCAAAGAATGACTTATACAAAAGAAAAGCAAAAGCAATACTAACTTCTAATTCACTAACAACTAACATTTAATTTCAAGTCATTTAATTTTAATGCACTTTAATTTTTAAGTCTTATTCATTTACCATTATTCATACCATTCAAGTTGTTTACTTTAATGTCATTTTCACTTTGTCCATCTGGACCATATTTTGTGATATTTTGTGTTTATATATATTTGTTTGTTTGCATGGTATTTTGACCTTAATGTACATAATAAGAACAAAAACCCTAAAAAAAATCTCGTGTGGACTGTTGGTTTGATCTGAGACTATTGGACTTAGAACTTAGGCAACACTCCCTATGCAAAGGACTTGGCCAATGCCAACTTTTATGAAACCAAGTACTTGTGAAGTGAACATTCATCTGATATAATATTGAAGATCCATTTGAGTTCATATGCAACATGATCATTGTGAGGCTGCTATTTTGAACCTGTGACTTACGCCATCTTTGAAGTCATCTCATACATGGGCAAATTTTGAAGAAGATCATGAAGCTGTTAAGCTTGGATGTGGCTATCTTTATTTGAGGCCTTTCTCTTCAACTTGCTATCTGTGTATTATTTGTTGTTTGATTCTAAAGTCCAAGAGAAATTTGGGTTTCTACATGATATTCTTGTCTATTGGATTACAACCCATCGGTCAGATCTTTTCAACTCTCAACTTTTAATTTTGTGCTTAGGTTTAGTCTTTTCATCTCCTCCCCACTTTCTTTAATTTCAAAACCTCCCCCCCTTTTAAAAAATATCTTCTTTGCTTGTGTCTGTTTTCTAAACTTTGACCTTATTGCAAACTAGAAACTTTGCCTTATGCCATTGCATTTTTAAAATATTTTCTTAATCAATCTTGTAAATAAACTTAACTATACTTGACTTAAAATTTCAAAAGCCAAAAGAACTAACACTCATTCAAACTATTTTAGGCCATTGTGCCTTTTAAACTTATAATTTTGTTAAAACCAATGCACTCACTTTGAAATTGTTACCACGAACTACGAGGTTTTGATCCCTCATTTTTATGTTGGTACGTAGGCACAAGTCCGAAGGTTTTTAACACAAAAAATATAATTAATGAATTATTTTCTCATCCCTCCATTCTATTTATTGCAAACATCATTTGTATAAAAACACATGCACACAAAAAAGGGCTTCCTAGGAATACCTAGGACACTTTGGGTGCTAACACCTTCCCTCTGTGTAACTAACCCCCTTATCTGAAATCTCTGACATTTTTATTAGTTTTAATTTGAAAACTTCTTATCTTTTTGAGTTTTGTTCGTACTTTTCCCTTTTCCCTTGGAAACAATAAAAGCGCGGTGGCGACTATGGTTTTGTTGACGTCTAGCTTATCCATAGCTTGATGATCATGAATTTACCGCTACACCTAATAGGAGGTGAATTAGGTTTTAAGAATATTTCTCGTTATTTTACAGATCTTCTTTTTCTTTTATTTTTCCGGAATAAAGATATCGAATGCTAGATTCTTAGGATAATAAAATGTAGAAAATAAAATGCATAAAAGTAAAGAGCATAATGAAATTATACTATTTCCCCTTATCAACCAAGGGTATATCTAGTCCCTTCACACCTTGAAGGATTTTCCACTATGTTAGGTCTTTGTACAAGCCTCTCACAAAGACCTCTCTTACAATCTTCTAACATAAACACCAAACCTATGATGGACTTTGAATCTCCCTGAATCAACAAACATTTTTTATAATCATTAAACACTATGATGATTCTCACAAAAAACAAAAAGTAAACCATTTTTTATTTACAGAAACTTATCACCATACACTTTGGCGATTAAGTCACAATGCACTTTGAACAATTTGAATAAGAATAATTCTTAGTAATTCCAAGATTAAAGTTGATCTTCTCTTTCTATATATTACAATTCAATATAAATACCTTAAGTGCTCAGAAAGTTTGAATGAAACTCTTTCACTGATATGAAAGTTATGCACAAAGTTTCATTGTTAAAATTTGTATGAACACTTGAAACTGTTTGAATTAATGTGAAAAATTAATAATAAAAGAGGTTATTTAAAAATTAATCTATTTTGACTTAAATATTGTCGCTACCAGGATTTCACGATAATGAAAACCGGGACTTTTAAACTAAATCAGAAGAGTCGCCACCAAATTTTATTTGTGTGCCTCTTCGGAGAGGCGAGGGGAAATAATCGATAAAATCCTAAAAAAGACAAGCGCACAGGAAGCGCTAGAACATGATAAAGAATTGGTCTCACAAGAGAGATTAGGGTTCAAGATTCGGTTACACAAGGGGAAGGTATTAGCACCCATCACGTCCATGGTATTCCACGGGAACCATTTGCCTTATTTACATATGTGGGGATTTATATCGTTATTATTTTATTTTCAAAAAGAATATGTGTGTGAATGAGAGGGGTTTTGGTTTTTTTATTATAGTGCTCGTCAAGGATTGTAGCCCTTGTGCCTACGTATCACTCATCGAGGATGAGGAATCAGAGCTCCATAGTTCGAAGTAGAAAATATTTGTGTGTTGGTTGATTTTACCTTTGAGAAGATGGTTTTCGAGGTGGATGCCCTAAGGCACAAAAATTAGGTTTAATGGGTTGTGTTGATTTTACCTTGAACAATGGGTTTATGAAAAAAGATGTTTGTGATTAGATTGCACTAAAGTATAGGGGTTGAGGTGAATATTCTAGACAACAAGCCAAGCGTCTTGCGTCCAAAATAATCAAAGTGAGGTTAGGAATACTCCATTCCCACTCATTCTCCACCACTTAAGGCTCGTGGCATACAATACTAATCATAGTTATTAAGTGTTTTAAGTTTGATTAAGAAAAAGCCACTTGACGTTGAATCAAGGGTTTATTTATTTGATTGAGAAATTAGGCTTATTCAACATGAATGCAAAGTAGCCAACAAGAAAGTAAAGAGTCTCATTGTAAGGTATCCCAAGAGAAATCCCTTTGTGTACAAAAAGTGACCTAAGTTAAACAAAGGATAATGGTCTTACAAACATGTCCCCTAAGGTGGTGCCATGATGCCATTCTTACAACAGGTATGTAAGTACAGATGAAACCCAAAGTTTGAAACAAAGTATCACAAATATAAGGAAAAGACTCCAACCAAAGGTCCTAAATGGGATCCTCTAAGTCCAAGTTGGTTAAGTGCAATGCCTTATTTTTGGTTTAATAATTTTATCATGTTTTTTGTTGTTTTTAAGTGTATGAGATCATAAAGTAAAGACAAGTAAATAAACATGTATGATGAAGCTTATACAATGATGATGATAATGAATACTTAAATGTAAATGACATAAAAATAAATAACAATGAATAATAACAATGATAATAACAAAAATGTTAATAATAATCATAAGTTAGTAAAATTAGGTTAGGTTGGGATTATGAACAATGGATCAACACTAGGGGATTATCTATCCTTAGGTCAATAGATTTAAAATATGATGCATTAAGGGATAACTTATCATTGATGAAACATATGGAAAATGATCAATGGATCAACTTACCATATATTTGTAACAATGAAAGTTATTCAACCTCAAGTCCATCTATCAATAGATTGACAAAAGAAAGACTATAATTAAACCCAAGGTTGACAGATTAAAGATTGATTGAGTGATTAGGTTAACAAGTTATATGGACAAGTAATAATATTAAAAAGACAAAGGGTTAGTATGTGACATAAACAAGTTAGTAAGATGTTAGTGGGTTAGTATAAACCAAATGAAACAACAATGTAACGGATGAAATCACAAGTTAACAAGTGCACAAGTAAGACTTCATCCATAAGTCAAATGACCGAGTTATTTGAAATATGGACAACTTATCCATGCTTCAAAGTACCATGGATGAAAACTTGATCATCCAATGGTAGGTTTGAAGTATGGAAGGTTTTAACCAACCCTAAACAAAAATTGTCATGACCTAAGTAGATTTCACTAGTCCATAAGTTCAAGTCTTCACAAGTCTACCAAAAATAATTCAAATGACAGGGTAATCACTTAATCAACATACAAAATCATTTAATCATAAATTTGAAAGTTTTCTAGTCGAATCAATCAAAGTCATATTTAAACACACATTTTTAGGTATTTTTAGGTTGTAATGTGCCTTATGTCGGGGTAGGATAATTGAGGATTGTAGGTTAAACATTTGGAGTTAGGAAACTAGTTATCCTGATGTTATCAACTTCCTTCCATTATCACTCTTTTATGAACTTGGTACTAGAGAATTGTATATTGTTGGTCCTATTTTTCACATTTTTTAAGAAGCTTTTTTAACTTCTTTTTTTTCTTTTTTTTATACCAATTTCTCTAGTACCCCAACCTCAAACTTATTCGTTGCTAACTTTCAAGAGTAACCCTTAACTTATCCTTTTGCATCAACAAGTAAAACAAATATTACTACCTAGCAACAATGAGAGTGGAAAGAATTTATCTTTCAAGTCAATGGCTATTTGGCTATGTCACCGAAAGAACAATCTTAGGGTCAGAGGGGGTTAAACAAGTATTATCATATTAAAACAAGATGGCTTAAAAAGGCTCGGAGTTTTCACAAAAAATTGCCTCAGTGTGTATTTATTAGACCAATAGACTCAAAATCAGGAAAAAAAATGAAAATTCCGTAAAATGACTAATGTATGAATACTCTCATAAGAAGGAAAAGTAAACAATGAAAAATTTATGCTCAAACCTTACTAGCTGAGGTATTTGGAGATTGAGTACAAGTAGTCAGGTTTCCTTTTCTTTCTCAATTTTCAATGTGCAAGGTAATTTTCTTGTTGATCTTTCATTTTTTTCTTTTTCTGGTGACTTTTTCATTGTGGCACTTGGTAAAGTAGCAAATTAAAAATTTAAATAAAAACAACAACAAACAGGTTTATTAACTTCAAGTAAATAAAAGTGTACTGGGAAGAGTTTCTTCAATTCCGGCTAGTACTCTTCTTTAATATTGAAAAAAACAGAATAGAAATTGCAAATTGAAATTCAAACTCTGATGGATTGCCTCCTATTAAGCGTTTGTTTAAAGTCACTAGCTTCACTTAATTGGTTAAGGTTCTGCGTGCATCGAAGAAACCTTATCCCATGAATTTTCACTACCTCCATGGTGTTTGCATGTGATTTTTAACATCATGACCTCGACATGAGGAAAAGGGATTCAGAAAAAACTTAGTGAAATAATGATGTTTAATAGCGTTTTGACATGAATAATCTTTAGCATAGGGCGTCAAAAGAGTTATGTTAAACCTGAAAATGGGAACTTAGCATTTTTTTCTCAGACTATGAAAAATGACATTCTCAGGGATTTGACGAGGAGTGATGGTCGATAGTAGTAGTTGGAGCGAAACAGAGAGATCGATTGGAGTAACTATTTTTTGGTCTTATACATGCATTGAAGACACGTGAAAGCAAGCTAGAAGGTTGGAAACCATGCAACAAGATACGTGTCGATCGCTGGGAATGGAGCTATAGACAGTTATTTATGTATTAGTATATATATGGATTCTAATGTTAGGATTCAGGATGACAATATCATTATAAAAAACTCTGAAAACTCAAAGTACCTAAAGAAGAGTGAGAAACGAGTCAGTGAGCAAACATGTATGATTATGCACACCATTCATTACATATTTAATTAAATTATTTTCTTACTTTTAACTTTCCTTTTCTAGCAACTCATTTGTCTTTCTACCTTACATTTTAGAAGGATCTCGACACAATGGAAATCCCCTTCTTTTATTTATAATTCATTGTCTTTATTTCCTTATAAAGTTAAGGTCTAATTCTATTTTCACAACAAACAACCAAGCACTCTTTTAAGAATTTATGCACAATGTGTCATAGGATTTACTAGTCAATCCTGCAAGTAATACTTCAAAAGACTAGCGATTGCTTACCAAAAATACGGGTACACAAATTGGCAGTGGGACCTTTTTGCTAAGTTTTTAAGTTTAAAATTATTGTGTTTTTCTTTTGAAAACCGTTCTTCATGCATGAAATGTTCTTGGTATTTGTGTGTGCATGAATTTAAGATGTGGAAAAGCTTTGCCTAAGATGACATGTCATTCTACAGAAAACGCTACTTCAAACTCATAGAATAATTCTCAAAATGTGGTAGAGCTACCAGTCGGATCGCAGGCCGGGGATGTCGTTGTTTTAACCCTATAGTAGTAATACCAACTCCGGGGGACCCTAGGTTACCATTTCTTTCAAGTTACCCATTTCCCATGGGAAATAAGGAGTACCCATACGGTATGCCAACGACGATTATGGCAGGCCTTCAGACTACTACATGCAGATAACAAAATAACGGTTATGCCAACATATAACCCATATCCTGCCTCAGGTTCGACAATAAATAATCCTAATCGAACGACGCCACTACCGGGAGGATCAAATTATGCACCCCAAACAACTTCGACATTGAATACAACATCCCTTATGTCTATGAGGAAAATTATGCTCCCAAAACGACTTCGACATTGAATACAACATTCCCATGGATAGATAGGATGAGGAATACATAGGCTAAAATAACCCAAGGCTAATAATGGTGAATAAGAACCAAGATGCAGACCAAATACTCATAAATGTCCAAAAAACTAATTTTGGGGAGCACAAGAATATAGAGAACATGGTTGAACAAATACTAGCCCAAAATGGACTTAATATTGGCCTCCACAGGCCTAACTTCGTATCACCACTATCGCAGTATGTGTGACAGGAGAAACTTCCCCGAAGATAGAAAGTCCTCAAATTTACCAAATTTACTAGTGAAACAAATTGGTCTACAGTTGAACAAGTTGTTAGATATCATACAGAGGTGGGTGATATAGCCAATAATGAGAATTTAAAGATGAAATACTTTCCAAATTCTCTCACTAAAAATGCCTTCACATGGTTCACCATACTCCCTTCTCATTCCATACAGAGTTGGAGTCAACTAGAGAGAGTGTTTAATGAACAATTCTACATGGGCCAATAAAAAATTAGCCTTAAGGAACTTTCCAACGTTAAGCGCAAAATACCTAAGTCAATTGATGACTACTTGAACATGTTCATACTTCTCAAGGCAAGGTACTTTACATAAGTCCCTGAACATGAGTTGGTCGAAATGGTCATAGGTGGTTTAGACTATTCCAATATCTAAGGGGCATGGCCCAATTGGCGGATAGAATTTGCCAAGTCGAGCGATTAAAAGATGAGAAATCCATATCAAGTAAACATAAAAAAAAGGCCGCCTATGTAGAAATAAATGGTTATTTGGGGTATGACTTATTCAAAGAATACGTAGAAGAGAGTGAGGTCCATATGATAGAACTAAAGACATGGCCTTCATATGTTTGTAAATTATTAAAATTGTCTAACGAGAAAAATCCCATTGAACCCAACAAAAATGAGAAGTTCGTTACCAAGACATATACTTTTGACATAACAAAATGAAATGATATTTTTGATTTGTTGGTCACTGATGGGATGAATATAGTGCCTTCAGGCCTAAAAACTCCCCATTAGAGCAAAGGAAAAAGAGATGTTTTTGTAAGTACCATAATTTCTTAGGTCATAAAACTTCTCAATGTGCGCATTTCAGGAACTTCGTACAGGAGATGCTCCAGGAAGGAAAATTGTAGTTCAGAGAGAAACCCAAAGCTTCAATGCAGGTGGACTCTGATCTCCTCCAAGTCAAAGAGGCACATTTTGCTGATCCCGTTGAATCCTAATGGTCGAAGCTACTGAGGGATTGGACTGAAGGTGGCAAGAAAAACAAGAAAGAGGGATTTGAATTAGGTTTCTAAAAATGAAAGATTTTTGAAAACCAACACAAACAAGAAAAATAACACAATTATTTTTATCCTAGTTTGTTGTTAACAAAGCTACCTCCTGTCCACCCGCCAGGTGATTTTTCCTTCTCAATGAGGACTTAATCCACTATAACCGAAACTGATTATAGACACCACAAAGACAAACCGTCTTTGTCTTCTCGAGTCTATCTGACTAAAACCTAGTCAGTCAAGGAATACACTTAAACAAATGAGATTTACAGGAATGTGTTTACAAGTTACTTCTAAGAAAATAGATTAACACAAGTTAAGTACATTGAATTTCTTATACAACAAGGAATAAATGTTATATGTGTGTTTACAAAAACTATACACAGAAAATATATACTTTAGCAAAAATGTTGTGTGTGTTCACGTGAATTATGATTGACCACTTGTACAATCTTCCAAGTCTCCTTTATATAGGCAGTGGAAAGATCGGTTGAAGGTAGAATTGGAATATCAAGGATGCAGTTGTCTCCTTGTATAACAATTTGCATATAGGAGGAAAAATGGTACAATTTTATTATCCTTATCCTGCAAAATCAGCGTAGTAGAAGGAAGGGTGATCTTGTACTGTGTACTATTTTCCTGATGCAAAACCTTTTGATTTTATCTTCTAATCTTCAGAGGCTTATGAATAAATGATGTTGAAGCATGCTTCAAGAGACTTCTTATCTTCTAATCTTTTGATGCAATTTTTTGACTTCTTATCTTCTTATCTTATTTTCTAATCTTCAGAGGATTCTTATCTTCTAATCTTTTAACTAAACCTTTTGATCTTATCTTCTAATATTCAAGAGACTAGTTGAGAGAATCTTCAGGACCTCAGTGTAGCGGTACATTTTTTGAGATTAAGCTATTGATGAACTTAACTCACAAAGCAAGAGTCGCCACCGCGCTTTTATTATTTCCAAAGGAAAGGGAAAAAGAACGAACAAAACCCAAAATAGTTTTAAAACAAAACTAATAAAAATAGAGATAAGGGGTCCGGGGTTGGTTATGCAAAGGGAAGATACTAGCACCCTAAACATCTATAGTACTCTATAGGAACCTCTTTGAAAATTTGTGTGTTTTAGCTTTAAAATGGTGTTGTTTGAAAAAGATTGGGGAGATGAGAAGAGAAAATATTTTTTATAATTTTTGTGTTTGCCAAGACTTCCTGAGCCTCGTGCCTACATAGCAACAAAGTCCAAAGGAGGATCAAAACCTCGTAGTTCATAGAAAAAATAACAAAGATGTTGGTTTTGATTCATTTTTAATGAAAAGACATTTTATCATTTTTAGGAGAATACTCAACTAGCCACCCACAAGTATGAAAACTTTGCATCACCACATAGAAGGGATCTAACTTGGATAAAGATTAACAAGTATGGCACTAGCCCTCTTAGGTGGAAAAGGATTATCATCAATTCTATGGGGATAGAAGAATTACATCTCAACTATGGAAATGACTCATATCTAATCTTTGAGAAAAACTTTTAAAAGAAAAAGTGCACAAAGGGCACAAAATAGTTTGAATGAGTTATGTATTTTTTTAAGTCTTTTGAAATTGGTTTGAATATGCTTAAGATGTATTAGCATTTATTATGAAAAGATTTTGAAAATCACTTGACAAAAGTCAAGGATTATTGAGAAAGTGGTTCAAGTTTGAAAATAAAAAGGTTTTTGAAAAAAGAGAGAAGATTTTGAAAATTAAAGAAGGGGAGGAGATGAAGAGACTATCCTAGAACATAAAGTAAAATCTAGGGAGGAAATATCTAACAAAAGGATAACAAGCTTTATGACATGAGTCAAATAAGAATTCCCTCCTTTGGATTAACCCTCAAGCAAGCCAAATAAGCAAAGAATAATCCATGTTTCAGATGAAACCAAATTAACCAAGACAAGTGTTCTAAAGAAGCCCAAAGTCAAAGGTACCAGATGAATCCCAAAGTTTCAAATCACAAACTCATAAAGCAAGGGTCAAGATCCTAGTTCTAAGTTCATAACTCCACAATAATGCCAATGATAGTGTAGCGGGGTATTCGTTACCATTAGAGATATTGACTAAATCCAAGGTAAACCATACAAGTCGAGTCGCCACCACACTTCTATTTATCCAAAGGAATGGTTAGAAAGCTAACAAAAACCTAAAAGTTTTATCGAATCAAAAACTAGTAAAAATGTCAGAGATCTGGGTAAGGGGGTTGGTTATGCAATGGGAAGGTTTTAAGCACCCAAAACATCCTAGGTACTCCTAGGGAGCCCTTTTCGTAAGTGTTGTTCTAGTCTAAAGGGTGTAGGTATATCTAAAGTACTATTTACTAAAAGGAAGGTTAAAAGAAAATGACTCGCAAGGATGTCGCATCCACTGCCTACGTATCTCATCTGAGTATGAGAACCAGAGTCTTCGTAGCTCGGCTACCTATGGGTTAAAGAGAAGTGTGCTCGGTAAGACGTCGCGTCTTATGCCTACGTATCTCATCTGGAATGAGAATCAGAGCAAAACGTAGTTCGGCTAACTAGGGGTTAAGGATTGCCATCTGAACATGGACTTACAAAAGAGGACACCAGTTATGTCAAAGGAGGGTGGGCAGTGTGTTCAACGTCCTAGCAGTAGGTGTCGCAGCTCGCTGAATCGAGTCTTAGGCAATTACCTCTTTGCAATAGAACGGACTGACATGCCGCAAGATCGGAGACGCACAGAAGGTCTAAAAATGGGGAAGCTCTGCTCTAGAGTTGTCATGCAATATGGACCTATGTGTTAGGATTTACAAAGGGGAACATCTACCTAATGTTAGCATGCAAAGAATAAGGGAATTCTACCTATGTTATCATACAAAGGGTTCTACCTAATGGGTGCTACCTAAACGGCACAAGAGTCGACGGATGAAGCGCGAAGAGGAGTTACGGATAAGGGTAGATGGCGATGCCGGAGGCAATCGACTTACAGGTAGATGGCGATGCCTGAGGCAATCGACTTACAAGAGGATGGATGAATGTGTGTTGGTTCTGTTAAGTTTTGAAAATGATTACTCGACGTTGGATCGAGCTTTTGATCTTATGTTGAAATGGTTATCGGATGTTCGTTTTAATTCTTGTATTAACAGGTGACTAAAGAAATAAAGAAATAAATATTATACACTTTATGGGAGAGGGGTACATTTGTTATGAATGGGGATTGTTTATGGCAAACAAACAATAAGAATATATGCCTCATACATCATACAAGTAGGCAACAGTTATCAATCAGATCAGATAAATAAACTATATATAATCAAACCAAAGAGTCAAATAATGGAGCATTTAAAAAATTCATGGGAGTATGAACATGTTAAATAATCAAGCAATAAAAAGCATGAATGAGAGAAACAAGTATAAAAGATAACAGATGAATCAAACAGATGAAAATATGCACACGAAGGGTCCACTGAATAATTTAATCAGGAAATGAGGGAAGGGCCAAATAAAATCAAGATGAAAAGGCCTCTAATACATGGCATATGAGATGAACGAGGGAGGATCAAAAGATCTCTTCAATTGCCATAAGCAATCCCTAAGTCAAACATCGATCATAAAGAAGTCAACTGAAAATTCAAGTCAATTTAAAAAATAACAAATAAATAGCAAATTAATCAAGAAAATTATGAAAAATTAAAATAAATAAGGTGGGGTCAGGACATCATCATCCCCCAAAAAGATTTTAAAAATAATGAAAATTGGCACGTGAATTAATTAAAACGAAACATAGGTCAAACCAAAAGTCAATTAATAAGACTAGGTTAGAAATAAATCAACAATAAATAGTAAATTAATCAAGAAAATTATGAAAAATTAAACTAAATAAGGTGGGGTCAGGACATCATCATCCCCCAAAAATATTTTAAAAATAATGAAAATTGGTACGTGAATTAATTAAAACAAAACATAGGTCAAACCAAAAGTCAATTAATAAGACTAGGTTAGAAATATATCAAGAATAAATAGTAAATTAATCAATAAAATTATGAAAAATTAAATTAAATAAGGTGGGGTCAGGACATCATCATCCCCCAAAAAGATTTTAGAAATAATGAAAATTTATACGTGAATTAATTAAAATAAAACAGAAGTCAAATTAAAAGTCAACCAATCAAACTAGGTCAAAAATAAATCTAAAATAAATTGAAAATGTGAAATAAAATTCCAAGAAAAGGTCAGGTTGACCATGAGACAGTGGTCAAACTTCATCCTAAAAATCAAATGCTAACATTAATTTTAAGTCATAAAAATAAAATTAATAAAAAAAGTGTGTTAAAATGGACCATTCAGAATAAATAATTAAAATAAAATATTAATATTAAAAAAATACGAAAATAAAAATTATATAAAATTAAATAAAACGTTAAGAAAAGTGAAAATATTTTTGGGTAATTTTATGGACGAAGAAAGTATTTTAAATAAGAAAAAGAAATATGAAAATGGAAGGATTAATGGTGATGAACATGGTAAGCAAGCGTAGATATATCAAAATATGGCCATGGAAGAGATGATTACCTAATGGAAAATAGAAGTGGAATGGAATCTGATATGTGATGAAGTTGTTCCTCCTTGCCACGAAATTCCAATGCCCCTTTAGGCTTAGGGTTTCAGCTTCTTAAATAGGGTGGATTAGGTGTTCTCATGGCCTTTTTAATAAGTGATTTATCCATAAGAATAAAAGTGTGAAGTGAGGTGTAAAATGTTGTTATTTTGGGCCAAAATTAAGTGAATGGATGTCCAATGCATGGCCAAAAGAGGTAAAAAAACGTGACTGGTTTGTGCAGCATGCTTAGAAGATCTGATTGGGCCAGCCAGGCCCAAAATCTGCCTAGAAAATCAAGTCATGATGCCCACTTTAAATGAATGTATCTCTCAAACCATGGATCTAAATGAGATGATTCCAAAAGTATGTGAAATAGGACATAGCAAGGTACAATTGTTGTGAATAAAGTATTTTCAAATAATGTCCTGAAGTGCAAGAAAACTGGCCAAGAAGTCTTGACAAATTTTGAAGATTTTGGACTTAGAAATTTTTCTAAGTGTCCTAAAAAAATGTCTCACTTTGACTAAGCATAACTTTCTCAATTCTAATCCAAATGGAGCAAACTTTATATCTCTAGAAAGCTTGGAACAAGAGGAACAACTTTCATGTTGGAGAAATTTTCAAATGGAGCTTTTATCTTGATGCAAAATGGGCTTAAAGTGAGTGCAATGATCATGAAAACTTGCCCTAAATGGAAAGTCAACCATTTCCAAATTAAGTAACTTTTTCAATTCCTGATTAAATGATGAATCCATGATCCAACCTTGATCAAATTTCACATGTAGGATCCCCTATTTTGAGATTCCACTCTCAAAATTTCAGAAGTTGACTTTTCTGGCCCCACAGTTGACTTTTCCCAAACTGTCTGATTCCCGATTCCATTGATCAATTGAAGCACTTCTAGCTCAAATAAAGAGATGATTTTTTGTATGTAGACTCTTGTGGACATATGGAGGGCCATGGAAAAGAGTTTCACCCAAAGAATCAGAAATAAACTGATTTTATACAAAACCCGAGTTTTAGGGCAAAATGATTAGGAACTGATTGCACTGATTGCCAATGGATCTTTCTGAGATAATTGTGAATCTTCCTAGGCCAAGATGCCTCTCTAATCATGACATGGATGAGCTCCTCTACTTCCAACCAAACATTTCCTGTTGCAGGTAGCCATGAAACCCTAATTTCTGATTAAATCCAAATGAACACTCTGATAGCTTTGAATCCTTCATTGATGAACTGAGGATCATAATAAGATACTTGGACCCCCATGAGACCCTTGAGACTTGTATACTTAGAAAATGAAGTCCAATTCTCAATCTTGCTTTGTGTGGGCTCCTTCTGTTAAAGAGTGATTGATCAAAACCTGATCTCCATGTCACTAATACAGTATGCAATGAGTATGACCTAGTATGATGCTAATGAAGTGTAAAACATAATCCCATACTTCCAGGAAAAATGAAGGGTAAATTTTGGGGTATTACAGCTGCCCCTATTCAATCAACTGGAAACCTGAAAGGGAGATAGCAACGGCTTTCGCACTTTCGAGGTATCAAGTGATTGAATACGATAGAAGCTCGAAAATTTACACTAAAGTGAAAAAATGAAGTAACAATGCCTGTCAGAATCGGCCAAGAGGTGGTCTTGAAAAAGAATCTGTCTGGTACGGTGAGAGTCGGTCTGAACACCGAAACAAGGAATGTTAGCCTGAATACCAAAATAAATGGTAACACAAAAATAACCATGGCCTGAATGCCGCTCATCAATCTGAATACTGGAAACGACTTCGATCTGAGCATCAGACGATACTTGATTATCAAATATCGGTCTGAACACCGGGAAACTGGCCTGAATGCCACTTCGGTCTGAATACCGGAAAATTGGCCTGAATGCCACAAGTTGCATCGACCTGAATGTCGGAAACTTCTTGGATCTGAACATCGGAAGATATTAGATTATCAAACATCGGTCTGAACACCGGGAAACTGGCCTGAGTGCCACTTCGGTCTGAATACCGGAAAACTGGCCCGAATGCCACAAGTTGCATCGACCTGAATGTCGGAAACTTCTTCGATCTGAACATCGGAAAACTGGCCTGAATGCCACTTCAGTCTGAATACCGGAAACTTGGCCTGAATGCCACAAGTTGCATCGACCTGAATATCGGAAACTTCTTCGATCTGAACATTGGAAAACTAGCCTGAATGCCACTTCGATCTGAATACCGGAAACTTGGCCTGAATGCCACAAGTTGCGTCGACCTGAAGGTCGGAAACTTCTTCGATCTGAACATCGGAAAACTGGCCTGAATGCCACTTCGGTCTGAATACTGGAAACTTTCATGCCTGTCAGCATCGGCAGAAATAAGGAAAATGATAATTGAGGCGGCGCGTGGGCCAACGACCCCTGCTGGGAATAATAATGATAAGTCATGAACAATCTTCAGTCTGAGTACTAGAAACAACTTCTGGCTTATCACTTGGGATACCGAGAATGCCTTATGCTTTACATGCGTATGTTTGAATTTTTCAATGGCGTAATGCTCCATGAAAATGGAAATGCTACGCAATTTGGGAGGATGCAATGCAATATGATTCTACATGCAGGGATGCGAAATGCTTGATTAGAGAGAACACCAAGCTGAGGCAAGGAATTCTGCTGGGGAAATGATCACCATCTTTTGGACCCTGGAAAGGCTGTTGGAGATGCACAGCACAAAGAACTTTGTGGGGAAATGACCCGCCACATGGTGTTCTAGCAAATAACAAAATACCGAGGCTCTGACTGGGGAGAGAATGGCACTGAAAACTTGCTGTTGAGGAAAGCGACAGTGGTTCTGGCAACCATAATCTGCGAGAGAGACGACTCAGCAGGAGAAGCAAACACCGATACGGTACCGAGATTCTGCTTCAAGGAAAGAGACCATGGGCATAGCGTCGAGATCATCGATCTGGCATCGAACTCTAAGGAGCAGCCGCTTCTGCTGGGAAGATACAGTCTGACACTGTCAACTCTGCTGGGGATATACAGTCAGACACTGTCAACTCCGCTGGGGATATACAGTCAGACACTGTCGACTCTACTAGTGAATGTATAATCTGAAACAAATGCTTGGGGAAGTACAACAGTGAGAGCCTGCTGGGGATTGAAGAATCCAACGCTCGGACCAGCTCTGCAGGGATAAGATACCAAATTCGAACTGTTGAGGAAAAACATCCGCGATCATTTGATAGGGACCTTAAGGAAATGCCCCGATCGTACCTGTTCTGAATAGACGATCCAAAGCACTTAAAATTTACAGCAATTTTCAATGTTTATTAAGCACGTACCTGTAAAGCTCTTATGTTTCATGATGCAATGTTTATCAAAAATTCGGATGTCATTTTTGCAAACAAAACAGTAAAATGAAAATGAACACAGAGATGTACTGAATAACATGATTTTATTGATTGAGTGGCCTCTGAATAGGTATTTACATCAGGAAGCAATCCCTGGAAAGAGGTAATTGCACAATAGATAAAAACAGAAATTAATCTAATGGCAATGTGAAATGGATTTCTATCGGGTTCCAATTCTGCTATGATTCGCTCGTCTTCAAGATCCTCCAGATGATCAGCTTTCCGAAAAAGGTGATTGGACTGTTTCTTATCCTTCGGAAGTTTCCAATTATCGACACGAGATGATATTCAGAACTACTCAGAACGCAGCCATTCGCTTAATCCCTAACTTTTGCGTGGATCGCCCTTTCGGGTTTTCAATCCACCGGGATACCCATTTTTGCCTAAGTTGCCCTTTCAGGTTTTCAACTTACCGGGTGTACAATCTTTTCATTTTTAATCCCTAACTTTTGCCCGAACCTTTTTCATTTTCTTAGTTCATCGGGATGCCCATTTTTTTGCCTGGACTATTCTTTTTGTTGTCCAGCGGGTCTATTTAATGCGAAGTATTTTTTAACTGCGTCTGAGTTCACAGGGGAAGTGAAGTCTTCACCATCCATTGTTGCAAGCATTAAGGCCCCACCATCAAAAACCTTGGTGGCAATATACGGTCCATCATAGTTAGGAGTCCACTTGTCCCTGTGATCTGTCTGAGGAGGAAGGATCCTTTTCAACACCAAATCTCCGACTTGGAAGCATCGAGGATGCACTTTCTGATCAAAGGCTCTCTTCATCTGACTCTGATACAACTACCTATGACAAATGGCTGCCATTCGCTTCTCTTTGATAAGACTCAACTCATTGAACCTTGTCTGAATCCATTCAGCTTCGTCTGACTTGACATCCAACATGAATCTTAGAGAAGGAATCTCCACTTCAACAGGTAGGACTGCTTCCATACCATACACAAGGGAATAAGGGGTTGCCCCGGTGGATGTACGTACTGAAGTACGGTACCCATGCAAGGCGAAGGGTAGCATCTCATGCCAATCTCTGTACATAACGACCATCTTCTGCACAATCTTCTTTATGTTCTTATTTGCTGCCTCAACAACACCGTTCATCTTAGGACGATAAGGGGAAGAGTTATGATGTTGAATGTTGAAGTTCTTGCACAACTCCTTCATCATTTTTTATTGAGGTTAGAACCATTATAAGTAATGATTCTTTCGGGAATCCCATAACGACAAATGATTTCTTTTTTAATGAATCGAGTAACCACATGTCTGGTGACCTTCGCAAATGACGCTGCTTCGACCCACTTGGTGAAATAGTCTATGGCAACAAGGATGAAACGATGCCCATTGGAAGCAGTCGGCTCAATCTTTCCAATCATATCAATGCCCCACATAGCAAACGGCCACGACGAGGACATCACATTCAGAGGATTTGGCGGCACATGCACCTTATCAGCATAAATCTGGCATTTATGACACTTCCGAGCATATTTGAAACAATCAGATTCCATGGTCATCCAGTAATAACCCGCTCTCAACAATTTCTTAGCCATTGCATGTCCGCCGGCATGAGTATCGAAGGAGCCTTCATGAACTTCTTGCATTAACATGTCCGCTTCGTGTCTATCCACGCATCTGAGCAAAACCATGTCGAAGTTCCTCTTATACAGCACATCATCTTTGTTCAAGAAGAAACTTCATGCCAATCGTCTCAAAGTCTTTATATCATTGTTGGATGCCCCTGCAGGGTACTCTTGATTCTTCAGAAAGCACTTGATGTCGTGATACCAGGGCTTGTCATCAACTACCAGTTCAGCAGCAAACACACACGCGGCCCTATCAAGGCGCATAACATCGATCCTAGGAGCATAGTTCCACCGAATCACCTTGATCATGGATGACAGAGTAGCAAGAGCATCTACCATCTGGTTTTCATCACGAGGTATATGATACAACCTTACTGTTGTGAAGAAAGTCAATAGTCTTCTCGTGTAGTCTCTGTAGGGGACCAGATTAGGCTGGAGAGTATTCCAATCACCATTCACTTGATTGATCACTAGAGCTGAATCTCCGAAGATATCCAAAGTCTTGATTCTCAAATCAATGGCTTGCTCGATACCCAAGATACATGCTTCATACTCAGCTTCCTTATTGGTGCACTCAAAAGTTAGACGAGCGGTGAAAGGCATGTGGGCACCTTTCGGAGTGGTAATGACAGCACCAATTCCACTTCCTTTGGCATTGACAGACCCATCAAACATTAAAGTCCACTTTTCATCTGGATCAGGTCCCTCCTCAACAACTGGCTCTTCACAGTCTTTCATCTTGAGGAACATGATGTCTTCATCCGGAAAATCAAACTTCATCGGCTCATAATCATCAATCGGATGCTGAGCAAGATAGTCTGACAGAATACTCCCTTTGATGGCTTTCTGGGATGTATACTGGATGTCGTACTCTGTCAGTACCATTTGCCAATGAGCTACCCTTCCGGTGAGAGCTGGCTTCTCAAATATATACTTGACTGGATCCATTTTGGAGATCAGTAAGGTCGTGTGAGTCAGCATGTATTGTCTCAATCGCTTAGCAGCCCATGCAAGTGCACAACATGTCTTTTCAAGCATTGAGTATCTCGACTTGCAATCTGTGAATTTTTTACTCAGGTAGTAGATGGCATGCTCTTTCCTACCTGTCTCGTCGTGTTGACCGAGAACACAACCCATGGAATTATCGAGTACTGTCAAATACATAATCAGCGGTCTCCCTGGGACTGGAGGCATAAGGATTGGAGGATTATGCAAATACTCTTTTATCTTTTCGAAAGCCCTTTGGCAATCATCATTCCACCTGATGGCCTGATCTTTTCTCAACAATTTGAATATTGGCTCACACGTGGCTGTTAGGTGAGAGATGAACCTTGCAATGTAGTTCAACCTTCCTAAGAAACCACAGACTTGTTTTTCTGTTCTTGGCTCAGGCATTTCTTGTATCGCTTTCACTTTGGCCGAATCCACCTCAATCCCTTTTTCACTAACAATAAAACCCAACAGTTTTCCAGATCTCACCCCGAAAGTACACTTGTTCGGATTAAGCCTCAGCTTGAATTTCCTCAAACGCTCAAACAGTTTCTGCAAATTCACCAGATGTTCTTCTTCCGTCTGAGATTTGGCAATCATATCATCAACATAAACCTCAATTTCATGATGAATCATATCATGGAAAAGAGTTGCCATAGCTCGTTGATATGTTGCCCCAACATTTTTCAAACCAAACGGCATCACCTTGTAGCATAAGGTTCCCCATGGGGTTATGAAAGTTGTCTTCTCCATGTCTTCTGGTACCATCTTAATTTGATTATAGCCAAAAAAGCCATCCATAAAGGAGAATATCGAGAACTGAGCCGTGTTATCCACCAAAACGTCGATGTGAGGTAATGGGAAATCATCTTTAGGACTAGCTTTGTTCAGATCCCGGTAGTCGACACACATCCGTACCTTTCCATCCTTCTTAGGTACTGGAACGATATTTGCAACCCATGGAGAATAATTTGTAATTGCTAGGAACCCTGCGTCCAACTGTTTTTGCACTTCTTCCTTTATCTTGACAACCATCTCTGGTCTTGTTCTTCTGAGCTTCTGCTTGACCGGAGGACAATCCTCTTTGAGAGGCAAACGGTGTACCACAATGTCTGTGTCAAGCCCTGGCATGTCCTGATAAGACCAAGTGAAGATGTCAACATACTCTTGCAGCAATTCCATCAGCCTCTTCTTCACATTATCTTCCAAAGCAGCCCCTATCTTGATTTCTCTCTTGGCGTCCTCGGTGTCGAGATTAATCACTTCAACAAACTCTTGATGCGGTTGAATGACCCTTTCCTCCTGTTTTAATAACCTGGCAAGTTCTTCAGGAAGTTCACAGTCTTCATCACCCTCTTCTTCAGCTTGAAAGATTGGATTTTCAAAGTCGAAGCGAGCCATAGCAGAACTGTTATCAAGAGGATCCGGTGACGTGCATCTGCATGAGTGATGGTATGTGCTTATGAGTGTGAACAAGAAGTGGAAACTAAACAAAACATTGCCAAATGTATATATTTTTTATTTTATTTTTGAAAACTACAAAAATAGAAAGACAGTGAACAAAATATTTGAATGCAAAAAGACGTCCTTTATTTATGATAAAAAAATGCAGGTATCCACATAGATGAGCCCTACAATGAGTCATCACGCCCTGGGCGGAACGTAAGACTTGGATATGCATGAATAAACAAATAAAATTACTCTTTAAGAAGAGTGACTTGGATAATCTCTTCAGAAGACCAGTTGCGGAGAACTTCACCCGGGACCCTTGGACGCACCCGGTTGTCAATGTCGCAATCACTATCCCCATCTTCTTTGTTGATTGCAGAGACCTGGCCGTACTGAATGATGCCAGCACTGGAGAAAGTAATCGGCCCCTGACGAGTCTGAGGCGTTGAAGTTGTAGAAGTCAATGCCGACTGATACCTAATCCCAAACTTGTCTTCCTTTACAGGTAAATCCACCAGACGTCCCCAACCGGGAGCAACACCTGAATTTACCAAGGCCTATGCCTGCTTGAAGGACGACAAAAAGGCACCTGCTTCAACCTCTTCCACTGGAGCTGCATCCTTGACTTAAACTGCCTCAAAGGCCTGACACAAGGTCTCATGAATCTCACCTTCTACCTCTACATACTTGAATGTAGACAGGTTACTGACCAGAATATCCTCCTCACCACAGACAGTGATAATTCTTCCGTTGACCGGAAACTTGATCTTCTGATGCAAGGTCGAGGAGACTGCCCCAGCATTGTGGATCCAAAGATGACCCAACAAGCAGCTATACGAAGGACTGATATCCATCACATAGAATACGGTGTTAAAGGTTTGTGATCCAATCTGAATTGGCAATTCTACCTCTCCGAACACCGACCTCTTAGAACCATCAAAGGCTCTTACCACAAGATCGGAAGGCTTCAAGATCAAACCTTCTACATCTAACCTTGACAGGGCTCTCTTGGGTAGCACATTGAGAGAGGAACCTGTATCCATCAGAACATGGGATAGCACAGTGTCTTTACACTTAATCGAGATGTGCAAAGCCTTGTTATGATCGCGTCCAGCTGGCGTCAAGTCAGAATCAGTAAAACCGAACCCGTTGCTTGTATGAACATTTGCAACGATCCCTTCTAGTTGGTTCACTGAGATCTCCTGAGGCACATTGTTGCACCCCAAAATTTGCCCTCTATTTTTAACTCTAACCAATTTTTTGTTTCACATTCATTTGCATCATCTTCATAGCATAACATTTTTTTTCTGTCTTAATATTAGCCGGAATAATTTCTCGGAATTTACAAACAGACTGGTCAAATTAACTTTTTAACTGTGCCTAAAATTAGTCAACGAAAAATGTCAAGTTTAAGTTTGCAAATGTCGGTAACATTAATCTGCGGTTCACGTGGTTTAATTTGACATGCTAAAAATATTTTTACGACTATTTTTGGTCATATGTTGATCAGTCTGAGCAGTTTAAACGGTCATAATTTTTACTTCAAAATCCGACCAAACGCTGTATTTTTCCGAGTCATTTATTTCGCGCTGATTATTTTATTTTTTCGAGCATTTTGGTGCCCGATTTTTTTTTTTTGAGTCTATTTATTTTTATATTGGGTCTAGAATAAATAAATAGGTTAATTAGTTTTTATTTTAATTTTAACTATTTTAATTATTTTCAGTTTTTAATTTAATATTGGGTTTCAAAATAAACTTAGGCCCATTATCATTAACCTAATTTGTTCCTATATATATTTACTAGCATGACTGATAGAGGGAGGCCGAAAGACAGAACAAAAAAGAGAAACTGAGAGTGGCTGATCTATACTATCGTACACACAGTTTGGTAATAGTTTATATATGATATATACTTTATCTATTTTGTTGATATATTTGTTACTGTGTTTCAAATACATGTTCATATGTGTGACTGTGTTATGTATTCCAGATACATGCGGTTTGGTTATATATATATATATATATATATATATATATATATATATATATATATATATATATATATATATATATATATATATATATAATATATATATATATATATATATATATATATATATATATATATATATATATATATATATATATAATATATATATATATATATATATATATATATATATATATATATATATATATATATATATATATATATATTTCTATTTTATGTTATAATTTGATTATGTTTTCGGATCGGATCGTGTCAATACGCTGTTTTCACATATACGTGTATGAGGCGTGACATTTGTGTTATCCGATCTAGTTGCGATGATCGCAATTTTGCGCTAGCAACGCCGTTGTTTTTTTTTAATTCATATTTTTTTATACATATATTTAGATCTGCACTTTTTTTTCATAACTAACTACCCTGATTTTTCCTAAACCCTGACAATTTCGCCACAAACTCTAAATTTCAAACCTAAAACTTTAACCGTGTTGTTTCCTCTAAACCATAAACCTTTTATTAAACCTTAACAAACCTTATTATTATTTCCTATTTTCGCTCATATTTATGTTATTCATACACTGTAACTGCTTCGCCCTTGTAATATTTTAAGTTTTAACTTGTAATATTTTCAGTTTTACTTTTCGCCATCTTTATTATGTAACTGCACCAAAGCGTTGTAATAATTAGGATTTTATTTTCTGCCATTTATTTTCTGCCATTTAAATTCCTGCCATTGATCCTATATTAACTGCGTGGTTTAGTAATGTAGGGCGTGAAAACCTACTAAATTAATTATTTAATATCTTTCTATAACCTTTATATTTTTTGTAAATAAATAATAAATACTAACTATTTTAATAACTTTTTTTTATTACTTACTTATAATAATAAATCCTTATATATTTTGTACATAAAATCTAATTGACCATTTTTCTAATTGAATAATAATAATAAACCTATTAATCTAATAATTTGATATTTTCTATAATCTTTATTTATTTTGTAAATAACTAACTTAATATTTTTCATATAACTCTTTTATTTTATAATTTGTACATTAATGTATTTTAAATTCTTTTATTATTACTAATTTATTTTAAACTCATATTTTTCTAATAACTTCTAAAAAAATCTAACTTGTTTAACCTAAAATAATTTCTTTTAAAATTCTAACCTTTTTATTATCACTTTATTATTATTGTTATTTTATTATTGCTTTATTACCATTGTTTATTTATTATTTTATTATTATTTGCTTTTATCTATTCTATTTTTGCTTCATTATTTTCCTTATTTTAATTTTGTTTTATTTATAATATTAGGAACAAATGTATAGGTTGTAAATTTATTCTTTCTCGCCTGATTATTATGTATCTGTCCCATAGCCATGTAATAGTTTAGAAATTTATTTTTTTTGTATTTATTTTTGTAAATATTTATTGCGTGGTTAGTAATTTAGGGAGTGCAAAAAACTAACTGTAAATAATTGAACTTAGAAAATTAAATTCAAGACAAATATCTGAAAAATAACACTCACACACGTAGGTCGATCTTTGATCGCCATCTGTACTTCCTAGGGTATTCCTCATGGTTGCCTTCTTTAAATGGTCAAGTCCCTCGAAAATAGGGGTGTCTTAAGCAAAGTCCCTTCAAACAGAAAAATCATCAAGTCCCTATAAACTTAAAAGATCAAGTCCCTACGAGGTTGCCTACGATATAATGATCTTGTCCCTTCGGTAAATATGATGATAGTCTCTACGAGTTGCTAAAGACACCCCTTATGTTGCCTTCATTGACCATACGATGACCCTACGCCCGTCCCTTAAACACATCCAAGGTAATGACTACCTATTCCTTAATAATAGGGACAGTCTTACCATAGAAAGAATATACGAGAACACGAAAGACTTAATCTAGGGTAGGTATCTCATAGTTACTTGCTCACACTTTTCAAAATTACTTTTACACCTCACAATTTCTAAACTAGGCTTTGTATACACCCATACGAGGGTCATTACAAAGTACTTAAAGAAATTTTTCTAATCACACACTACACTCTTGCAAACAAACAAAGTGAGCTAAGTAACTAAGAGCCCATGGATAACCATGGATATAAAGGGTGCTAATACCTTCCCTTTGTATACCCTACCCCCCGAACTCAAAATCTTTTTAAGGTCTTTCCTGTTCTTTTATGTCCTTTCCTTTTGGATAAAATAAAAGTCGGTGGCGACTCTTGCTATCCGCAACATTTAACTAAAGTCAGTTCTCCCACCGTGTTACAGAACTGGCGACTCTGCTGGGGATTTAATAAAAGAGGGGTACCCTTAGGAATTAGATCACTTTAAAATTGTTTGCCTTGTTTGCTTTATACTTATCTGTTGGGTGCTCTTATGTGTGAAAGACCCTAACCCGAATCTAGTGTACCTTAGGTAAATGGCAATAGACCAAGGAAACTGTACGGCGTATATCGATATGGTTGATCTGGTGGCCATAGTTAGTGTGACTTCTTGGTTGGTGCTTATGTTCCTTAAGCAAGTTGAGGATAATATGAGGCTGCCATATGTTGTCAATACACTAACTGACTTTTAGAACCCTAGTCATCCCATCTTGGCCTTTAGAAAGTAGTGAGATAACCGGCTTTGGTGAAGACTGAAGTTGGTTGATACTCGATACTACACTCATTGAGATCCTAAACTTGGAGGGTTTTGGTTGGCAAGTAAGTTGCCTACTGAACAATCACCCTTGTGAAGGATCAATGATTTTGAGATCCCTTGAAACCTGGTTACTTTTGTAGGACAGGATGAATCAACTAAACTTCAGGGGAGGGTACTTACCTTTAAACCTCATGCAAGCCTTCAAACCTAGGGCTATTGTGTGACTCGTTTGTGTGTGCCACATGTTTGTGATTGAGCATAACATCATAGCATCATCATGCATCATAAGCATAGCATTTTCACTAACCATTTCAAGGACCAAAGGATTTATCTTTGTTCTTTGTTGCAGGTCATGGGCTTCTGCTCGTAGGAATACTATCCGGATCAACTTTGTAGGAATACCTCCTAAGCTTAAGGAATTGGTCTCTCAAGTTTCTGAAAACTCCCAGTTCATCAAGAGGCATGGTCACCTACTGGATCTAGTCACTTCAAGGTTCAATGAAGACATGATGAGTGTTCTGTTTCAGTTCTTTGACCCTAAACATCATTGCTTCACATTTCCCGACTATCAGCTGGTTCCTACAATGGAAGAGTTCTCCAAGCTTCTGGGTATACCTATTCTTGATCAGAAACCCTTCACAGGCTTGGAAAAAGAGCCTAAACCTGAAGTCATTGTTGCATCCTTACATTTAAAGAAATCAGACATTGTCCTAGAAACAAGGAGTGGAGTTAAGGGTATTCTTGCTAAGGTATTGGTGGAGAAAGCTCAAGTATTCCTGAAGGCTATGAGTTATGATGCTTTTGAGGAGATATTAGCCCTATTGATTTATGGCTTAGTACTGTTCCCTAATCCAGACCAATTCATAGACGTACACGCCATCAACATATTTCTGACTCGCAATCCAGTGCCTACATTACTTGGAGACATCTTACACTCTCTTCATACCCGTACTACGAAGGCACGAGGAACTCTGATGTGTTGCATACCTCTATTATCTAGGTGGTTTATTTCTCACCTTCCTCGATCAGTGATGAAGAATGAACAAGGGTTCAGGTGGTCCAAGAGGATTATGTCACTTTCTCATTCAGATATTCATTGGTGCTCTAGATCTATGGAGAATGTTACCATCATTGACCGTTGTGGGGAGTTCCCTAATGTGCCACTCCTTGGCATAAGAGGGGGCATTACCTACAACCCTTCTTTAGCTCTACGTCAGTTTGGTTACGCTCGGACTGATGGTCCTCATGACATGCTTATTCAGGGTATCGTGTTCGACTACGACAACGATCTTTAAGGTTACCGTCAAAGGTTCATACGGGCATGGGGTAAAGTGAACAAGGTTGACAGCAAGACTCTGGAACCCAAGTACACTATTCCTATGGAACCATATCTCAGATGGGTACGATCTCGTGCTCAGACTCTTATGATGCCATATCCTGCTATCCTGCCAGTTACCATGGAGCCTATTGCTGAAGGAGATACTTCTTACATCATTCTTCATCCAGACATGCCCACTGACATGGAAGAGTTACAGAGGTCCTGGATCCAGTTGAAGGAGCAAAGAGATACTTTTGAGACTCATTACAAGGCAAGTCAGGAAAGAATCCTGGAGCTAACAAAACAACTTCACGAGGAGCGGAATCTCAACTCATACCTCAACACAAAGAGGAAACGTCCATGGGAGACTTAAAACCCCATTTTTTGTATTCATTTCATTTTTATTGTAAGCCCAAGGGGCAAACAAGTTTATTACTAATAAAAGTTTACTTTTTGGTGGTTTAAACAAATTTAAATCCTACGGTCCTTGAAAACATTGCATAAGCATCTACATACCATATTATTGCATCACAGGTTTCTTATGAACAGGTATCTTATCTTCTCGCTGTTTACCTCAGCAGAAATGGCTCTTGAACAGACTGTCAAAGATCTCCAGGCTCAGAATGCACAATTCCAAGAGTTGATTCTGAACTTGTCCAAGGGGCAAGATGAGTTGAAGACATTGCTGGCTAAGAAGAAGAAGAAGACTAGAAGATCAGGAGGCCTTATCAATCTGGGAAGAAGATTTAGAGGCCCTATCAAGACAAAGGAACGGGTTGATGATTATGAGCCTGAAAATTCTGAGAAAGAGGGAGGTAGTCTCCATGATACTGTGGGAGATTCTGATTCTGAAGCAAATTATTATCATGATCCTAATGAAGATAAGTACAAGATGCTGGTGGATAGAATGAATGCTATGGAGTTACAAAAATCTTCTGGGCTGGATTTTGAAGATCTGAGTTTAATATCTGGAGTGGTTATACCTATTGGTTTCAAGGTTCCTGCTTTTGTGGTGTATGATGGTATCTCATGTCCCAAGTTGCATTTAAGATCCTATGTCCGGAGGATTCAACCACATACTGCTGATAAGAAGTTATGGATTCATTTCTTCCAAGAGAGCTTGTCTGGAGCTCAATTGGAATGGTACTATCAATTGGAGAGTGTCAATATCCGTGATTGGAATGATCTTGCTGAGGCCTTCTACAGGCAATACCAATACAATGCTGATTTAGCACCTACTCGCATGCAGCTACAAAGCATGTCAATGGGTGCTAAGGAGAATTTCAAGGAGTATGCCCAGAAATGGAGAGACCTGGCTGGCAGAGTTCAACCTCCTCTGACTGACATGGAGCTAGTGGATATGTTTATGAGTACGCTGAATAGTCCTTTCTATAGTCACCTCATTGGAAGCTCATCATCTGGTTTCACTGAGCTGATAATGACTGGAGAGCGTGTGGAAAGTGGTATAAGAAGTGGTAAGATACAGGTGGGTGCCTCTTCATCAAGCACTGCAAAGAAGCCCCCTAGTGGAAAGAAGGAGTCTAATGCTGTGTATGGTCAACCTGGCCGTAACAGAAGTCACCAATTCGTAGGAGCAGTTCACATTTCCAATCCTACTCCTGCAACACCAGAGCTACCACAGAGCAATCAACAAAAGCCTAGAAGACAATTCACCAAGATCAACATGTCACTGGCCCAAGCCTTGCAACACATGTTGAAAGAGGAACTCATTACTTTGAAGGACCCTCCTCAGAATCCTAATACTTCCTCTCCTCGGTACAATCCTAATGCACGATGTGCCTATCATTCTAATTGTCCGGGACATGACACCAACAATTGCTGGGTGCTGAAAAATAAGATTCAAGATATGATTGAAGCTAGGGAGATTGAATTTGACCCTCCTGGGACTCCAAATGTGATTACTGCTCCCATGCCCAATCATGAGAAGACTGTTAATGCTGTTGATGAAGTTTCATATGCTTCCTCAGTAGCAGATGTGACTACTCCCTTATCTATTATCAAGAAGAAGCTGGTGCAGGCTGGATTCTTTCCAGGTTGCAACGAAGACTGTTTTTATTGTGCCTACAAACCTGATAGCTGCTGGAAGTTGAAAGATGGTATTCAACGCCTCATGGACAATTACACTATATTGTTTGATAGAACTCCTTCTGTGGAAAGTATGTGTGAACACCTAACTCGAGGTAAGAAGTTTGAAGATGTGGATATGGTTGATAAAGTGCCAGTGAAAATTACCTCCAAAGGCCCTGTCAAGATCACTTCCAAGGGTCCTATCAAAATTACTGCTGAAGGCCTGGTGAAGACTGTTGCTGAAGTTAGAGTGCCTCCCATGATTATTACCACTCCTGGCCCTATTCCTTATACTTCTGATAAAGCTATACCCTGGAATTACGGTTCTGATGTTTATATCCATGGTGTTAAGCAGGAACCTTTGACTGATACACCTGTTACTGATGATAACCTTGATGTTGATAATATTGCTGGATCTAGTAAGATCACCAGAAGTGGAAGAATTTTCTCTCCTCCAGCTACCTCAAAAAATACAGTTCTTCCAACTACTACCTCCACTTCTGAGCCAAGTACTGATGCTCGAGGCAAAGGTCCTGTGGTTGAACCTGTGCAAGCTGAAGCACTGACTGCTGAAAATCTCTCTAAACAGATGGAAGAAGTGCTGAAGATCATTCGTAAGAGTGATTATGATATTGTTGACCAGTTGGGGCATACTCCCTCCAAAATTTCCATGTTGTCTTTGTTGCTGTGTTCTGAGGCTCATGCTAAAGCCTTGATCAAATTCTTAAGGACTGCTCATGTACCAAATGAAATTTCTGTGGATCAATTTGAAAATTGTGTTGCACATCTGACTTATGAAAATGGGTTAGGTTTTTCTGATGCTGACTTGACTCCTGCCAAAAGAAACCATAACAGAGCTTTACATGTCTCCATTGAATGTAGGGGCACTACCTTGTCTCATGTGTTGATAGACAATGGCTCTTCATTGAATGTACTTCCCAAAGAGGTTCTGAACAAGCTCAGTTCTGAAGATGCTGTGTTAAGATCAAGTAATATAGTGGTGAGAGCCTTTGATGGTTCAAGAAGAGTGGTGCATGGAGAAATAGATCTCCCGATTAAAGTAGGCTCTCAAGTCTTCAATTCTACCTTCTATGTAATGGATATTCGTCCTGCGTACTCTTGTTTGCTTGGGCGCCCCTGGATCCACGGGGCAGGTGCTGTGACCTCCACTCTACATCAGAAGTTGAGATATCCAATGAAGGGAAAGATCGTAACTGTTTATGGAGAGGAAGAATATATGGTCAGTCATGTGAATACATTTAAGTATGTTGAAGTGGAAAGTGAATATGTTGAGACTCCTTGCCAAACATTTGAAGTAGTTCCTTGGGTCGTTCCCGCTACTGAAGCTCCTCCTGTGGTTAAAAGAGTTCCTGTGGTTACCAGAGTACCTCCTACAATGGCTTCCCTCAAAGATGCTAGAGTTGTGGTTGAAGATGGTGGTTGTACTATTTGGGGTCAGCTTCCCGACATTCCTTACAAGTCTGACAAGTTTGGTTTGGGTTTCATTGCAGAGTCCCAGAAGGCTGTTCGTCGTGCTCGTGCTGTTCGTATCACCAATCAAGGGAACATGAAAGATCAAATCAATGTTGTGGGTGACTATAATGAAGACTACAATCTGGATAACTGGATTTTTCCTACTGTGGGTGATGGGCTCAACAATTGGAAGACTGAAGACGTTATTCCTATCTCCTTTAGTCAGGAGTAAATACTATTACTGCGTTGTTATTTTTAAGCCTTGTGCCTTACCCGGGGCACAATGGTATGCTTGTTTCGGGATGTCATTTCATTTGCATACTTCATTCAATAAAAATCAATGGACGTTTCGTTTTCGTAAATATTCGGCTCTTTGTTTTTCTTTTATTTTATTTTCATCAGCTATGTGTTCTTACACACACCCACATCACTAAAATGCAGATCCTCATCCACCCTGGATCCTGTTGATAACAATTCTACTATTGCCAATTATAATTTCGAGAATCCGATCTATCAAGCTGAAGATGGAAAGGATGAAGATTGTGAAGTACCTGTAGAGCTTGCTAGGTTATTACAACAAGAAGGGAAAGTTACACAGCCGCATGAGGAATCAATTGAGGTTGTAAATCTGGGTACTGAAGTAGACAAGAAAGAAGTCAAAATAGGAGCAGGCTTGGAAAACAGTGTCAAAGAAAGATTGAGTCGGATGTTACGTGACTATGTAGAGGTTTTCGCTGGAAAAATCAAGAGATGATATGGAATGATGAATGTCAAGAAGCTTTTGAAAAAATCAAGAAGTATCTCCGAGAACCTATAAATCTGATGCCACCAGTTGAAGGAAGACCTCTAATCATGTATTTGACCGTGTTAGAAAATTCAATAGGGTGTGTGTTGGGGCAACATGACGAGTCTGGTCGAAAAGAGCATGCAATATACTACCTTAGCAAAAGGTACCGACTGTGAAACAAGATACTCCCAGCTCGAGAAAGCTTGCTATGCTTTGGCTTAGGCTGCTCGCCGACTAAGACAGTATATGTTGAATCATACCACTTTATTGATTTCTAAGATGGATCTTATCAAATATACATCTGAGAAACCTGCTCTTTCCGGAAGAACAACAAGATGATTGCTGAACTCTGCACGCAGTTCAAAATAAAACACCATAACTCTTCTCCGTACCGGCCAAAGATGAATGGCACCGTGGAGGCTGCTAATAAGAATATTAAGAAGATTCTACAGAAGATGACAGTAACATACAAAGACTGGCATGAGATGTTGCCATTTGCTCTTCATGGTTATCGTACTACAATATGTACTTCAACAGGGGCAACCCCATTCTCCTTAGTCTATGGTATGGAAGCAGTTCTGCCCATTGAAGTTCAGATCCCTTCCTTAAGAATCATGAAGGATGCAGGCTTGGATGAAGATGAGTGGATTCAGACTCGACTCGACCAGATAAATTTGATTGATGAGAAGAGGTTGGCAGCTGTTTGTCATGGTCAGATGTACCAGAAACGGATGATCAAAGCTTTCAATAAGAAGGTTAAGCCAAAGGTATATCAGGCTGGTGACTTGGTAATCAAGCGTATCATACTACCACAGGGTGATCCTAGGGGCAAGTGGACTCCTACATATGAAGGACCATTTGTGGTCAAAAGAGTATTCTCAGGAGGTGCCATGATGCTTACTACTATGGATGGTGAAGACTTTCCACAGCCTGTAAACGCAGACATAGTTAAAAAATACTACGCATAAAAAGAGACCCGCTAGGTTGACTGGCCTAGGCAAAAATAAGGGCATCCCGGCAAACCAAAAGGGTTCGGGCAAAAATTAGGGATATATATAAAAAAAATGTACACCCGGAAAGTCGAAAACCTGAAAAGGCGGCTTGGGCAAAAAAGGGTATCCCGGTGGATTGAAAACCTGAAAGGGCAATCCAGGCAGAAGTTAGGGATTAAAGCGTATGACTATGTCTCGTTTGGATCACTCATGTAACTTCAATTGATGGTGCTACCTAAATCAAGTTCAAACAGATAAAGATCAATCCAATCGTTTCTGTCTCAACAGCAGAAGATGAGATATTTGAAGATAATGGCAATAGTAGAATTGAAACTCAATAGGATCATTTTTCACATAGCTGTTTTTTTTGTTTTATAAAAATTTTTCGACGAATTCCTCTTACTAGGATTTCTGTCTCCTTGTACAAACTTGCCTATGTATAGGTCACTTTGTGATATAAATAAAATTTCATCTTTGAATCCAGATTTACTTTTACTCTATTTACATAAGCGAAAACGTCCATTGGTTGTGTTTGAATGTATGTATGCTTTTGAATACGATTGATGTTTACCAGAAATGCATAAAATGCAGTAATAGTATTTACTAAGGACGAACGAGGGTAGTAGTTCAACGAAGCTTCGCCGGTTCATCCCCACTACAAATCCCCAGTAGAGCAAATCTATCTTTATAGATGCTTCGAATTACGTCTCCCCTTGAATTTATGTCCATCTCTTTTATCCTCAGTCGGGATACTCAGGAACTTATTCCTTCAATAGAAGTACGACGAACGAATACGGGAAGTGACAAATACTATACTATCAAACAAGACGGGAACGAGTTCCTCATATTCTTCAGCAACGAATCGAGATTTATTTTCCCTAGCCAGCAGTTGTTATACAAAGATATCCGGACGCTTCAGGCCGCATGATTCATACATACATCATTTACATCATACCATGGCATATCCATAAGTGCATAATACATTTACTTAGATGCACCATGCCATGCATGCATACATATTGCATAAACTAACCTTTTCCTTGCAGGATGGTTATATACAGATAAAATACTATCAACAATTCACAACAGGTCAGAAACGATCTATACGAAGATCTAGTGCTGATACTTAATCATTACTCAAGGTGTCCTTGGATAGTAGGCAAACGGTCTATACGAAGATCTATTCCCTAGTCCAAGATGTTTTCAGGAGATTTCATCCTGACACTCTTTTGTTCTTGGATATTAGGCAAATGGTCTATACGAAGATCTATTCCCTAATCCAGGATATTTCCAGAAGAGATAATCATCACGAAGATTTATTTCTACTGGTCTATTCAACAATTCAAAACAGTTCAGAGACGATCTATACGAAGGCCTAGTGCTGATACTTAATTCAGAAAGAAATCGCCACGAAGATTTGGTTCTGACACTTAAATTAAAAGTATGTTCTTAGATACGATTCAGAGACGGCCTATACGAAGACTTAGTACTGATATCCAGTATCAACATCAAGATATTATCACCTCCTGATATTATGGATGGCATCTATAAGCCCATCTCCAATTCTTCCAAGTGGCATCTTCAAGCCCACTTAAGCATATACAACCAGTCATCAGTGTTACTTTACGCACCGGCAAGTGCAAATTTTTGGGCTTTTGTGTTCAATCCCCTTCAACCTTCCAAGTCACGAATGGCACACAGGCCAATCTAACTCCTCAGGTTTCAGAAAATTGAACAGGGGCAGCTGTTGCACCCCAAAATTTGCCCTCTATTTTTAACTCTAACCAATTTTTTGTTTCACATTCATTTGCATCATCTTCATAGCATAACATTTTTTTTCTGTCTTAATATTAGCCGGAATAATTTCTCGGAATTTACAAACAGACTGGTCAAATTAACTTTTTACCTGTGCCTAAAATTAGTCAACGAAAAATGTCAAGTTTAAGTTTGCAAATGTCGGTAACATTAATCTGCGGTTCACGTGGTTTAATTTGACATGCTAAAAATATTTTTACGACTATTTTTGGTCATATGTTGATCAGTCTGAGCAGTTTAAACGGTCATAATTTTTACTTCAAAATCCGACCAAACGTTGTATTTTTCCGAGTCATTTATTTCGCGCTGATTATTTTATTTTTTCGAGCATTTTGGTGCCCGATTTTTTTTTTTTGAGTCTATTTATTTTTATATTGGGTCTAGAATAAATAAATAGGTTAATTAGTTTTTATTTTAATTTTAACTATTTTAATTATTTTCAGTTTTTAATTTAATATTGGGTTACAAAATAAACTTAGGCCCATTATCATTAACCTAATTTGTTCCTATATATATTTACTAGCATGACTGATAGAGGGAGGCCGAAAGACAGAACAAAAAAGAGAAACTGAGAGTGGCTGATCTATACTATCGTACACACAGTTTGGTAATAGTTTATATATGATATATACTTTATCTATTTTGTTGATATATTTGTTACTGTGTTTCAAATACATGTTCATATGTGTGACTGTGTTATGTATTCCAGATACATGCGGTTTGGTTAAATATATATATATTTCTATTTTATGTTATAATTTGATTATGTTTTCGGATCGGATCGTGTCAATACGCTGTTTTCACATATACGTGTATGAGGCGTGACATTTGTGTTATCCGATCTAGTTGCGATGATCGCAATTTTGCGCTAGCAACGCCGTTGTTTTTTTTTAATTCATATTTTTTTTATACATATATTTAGATCTGCACTTTTTTTTCATAACTAACTACCCTGATTTTTCCTAAACCCTGACAATTTCGCCACAAACTCTAAATTTCAAACCTAAAACTTTAACCGTGTTGTTTCCTCTAAACCATAAACCTTTTATTAAACCTTAACAAACCTTATTATTATTTCCTATTTTCGCTCATATTTATGTTATTCATACACTGTAACTGCTTCGCCCTTGTAATATTTTAAGTTTTAACTTGTAATATTTTCAGTTTTACTTTTCGCCATCTTTATTATGTAACTGCACCAAAGCGTTGTAATAATTAGGATTTTATTTTCTGCCATTTATTTTCTGCCATTTTATTTTTCTGTCATTTAAATTCCTGCCATTGATCCTATATTAACTGCGTGGTTTAGTAATGTAGGACGTGAAAACCTACTAAATTAATTATTTAATATCTTTCTATAACCTTTATATTTTTTGTAAATAAATAATAAATACTAACTATTTTAATAACTTTTTTTTATTACTTACTTATAATAATAAATCCTTATATATTTTGTACATAAAATCTAATTGACCATTTTTCTAATTGAATAATAATAATAAACCTATTAATCTAATAATTTGATATTTTCTATAATCTTTATTTATTTTGTAAATAACTAACTTAATATTTTTCATATAACTCTTTTATTTTATAATTTGTACATTAATGTATTTTAAATTCTTTTATTATTACTAATTTATTTTAAACTCATATTTTTCTAATAACTTCTAAAAAAATCTAACTTGTTTAACCTAAAATAATTTCTTTTAAAATTCTAACCTTTTTATTATCACTTTATTATTATTGTTATTTTATTATTGCTTTATTACCATTGTTTATTTATTATTTTATTATTATTTGCTTTTATCTATTCTATTTTTGCTTCATTATTTTCCTTATTTTAATTTTGTTTTATTTATAATATTAGGAACAAATGTATAGGTTGTAAATTTATTCTTTCTCGCCTGATTATTATGTATCTGTCCCATAGCCATGTAATAGTTTAGGAATTTATTTTTCTTGCTTTTATTTTTGTAAATATTTATTGCGTGGTTAGTAATTTAGGGAGTGCAAAAAACTAACTGTAAATAATTGAACTTAGAAAATTAAATTCAAGACAAATATCTGAAAAATAACACTCACACACGTAGGTCGATCTTTGATCGCCATCTGTACTTCCTAGGGTATTCCTCTTGGTTGCCTTCTTTAAATGGTCAAGTCCCTCGAAAATAGGGGTGTCTTAAGCAAAGTCCCTTCAAACAGAAAAATCATCAAGTCCCTATAAACTTAAAAGATCAAGTCCCTACGAGGTTGCCTACGATATAATGATCTTGTCCCTTCGGTAAATATGATGATAGTCTCTACGAGTTGCTAAAGACACCCCTTATGTTGCCTTCATTGACCATACGATGACCCTACGCCCGTCCCTTAAACACATCCAAGGTAATGACTACCTATTCCTTAATAATAGGGACAGTCTTACCATTGAAAGAATATACGAGAACACGAAAGACTTAATCTAGGGTAGGTATCTCATAGTTACTTGCTCACACTTTTCAAAATTACTTTTACACCTCACAATTTCTAAACTAGGCTTTGTATACACCCATACGAGGGTGTAACACCTCAAAATTTGCCCTCCTCTCTTGGGACTAGCATTAACATATTTGCATTTCATTTTAAGACATTAGGCATTTCATATTGCATAACATGTGGTTACATAGTGCAAGCTATCTTCCCAAGTCTTGATCAGAAGATGAGGAAGTCAGAAAATGCAAGCCTAGGGTTGTACTGATTGATCATGGGCCATCTGAGGATTGGGCTGTGAATTAGGGTTTTGTGACTCCCAAGGGTATTGGTCTTCATGTTGATTGAATCGATACATCATCATCATCATGGTTGGATGTCATCAGAAGATTGGAGAAGATTCCTTGAGGTTAGGGTTTTGACCACTGGTCAACCCTAATCAGTTGTATTGGGCCAATCAGGGTTTAATCAGGAGATGGTGTTTGAGATGGAGATGAGGTTCATTATATGGTTAAATGGTGATTATTGAGGCTAGGGTGTCACCCTTGAGCCATTTCAGTTGGAGATTGGGGCTTAAATTGATCAATGCATTGCCAAATTCATCCATCAGATGCAAAGTCAACTGTGGTCAACTGTGCTTGATCTGATGGATGTGGAGGTGGAAATGAGTTGGATACACTTCATTCATGTTGGAACAAGTGATATTTGACATCTCAAAGCTTAAGAATGAAGAAAATCAAGTCAGGACAAAAACTGCCAAAAATAGCAAGTGACTTGTAACTGAAGTTTCCAAAAATGGAAAGTTTTTGACCTCAAAAACAGAAGTCCAAGGAAGCTTCAAATGAAAAATTGTTCAACATGACAGATGTAGATCTTGTTCTCACCTTTCCAAAAAGTCCAAGAACTTGAAAATCCAATGTACGGTTTGCAAAATATGGCTCAGTGAATTTCAAAAAAACCCGTAATCAGGAGGCCATAACTACCACATACTTTGTCCAAATTGCAAGTTCTTTATATGCACAAACTCCATTTGACATGTACTTTGAGGGTGCATCATTGGAATTTCCCAAAAATGGTCCAGGCAAAAAGTCACTTTTCAACTGGACAGCTGAATTGGACCAGGGGCAAAATTGTCCAAATGTCAAAATATTGGGAATTTTTGAATGGGACTTTTTCCAACACCTCAGGAATGGCATTTTAAGTGTGTTTGAATATTCATTTCATGGTTAATGCACATGGTTTGAGTTTTGGCATGAAGAATGAAATGGCTAAAAATGGATACTTTACATACACATAGTGAAAATGAGATTTAAGCAACCAATTGCAATGGGAATTGTTTCTACACTTCACATAGGGTGTTTTGGACATGTTGGAACCAATTTTGAGCTGGCATGTGCTGTCATGTGGAAGTTACCATTTTGCCCTCACTTACAAAAATAACAATTTCCATTAACCATGTCATTTTGCTAATTATGTGATTAGAGCTACAATTAAGCATCCATATATAATCAAAATCATCTCCTAATCATAACTGAATATCATAATTACCAAGAACAGATCTAGAAACCTCTCATTCTCTCCATTTTGCTCAAGAACACACCAATCTTCAATCACAAAATTCTTCATCGATTCTACACCAAATCACGAAATTCCTTCTTCATTCAACTCCAATCCTCTTATTCTTCATCTGTTTGTGGCATTTGGATTGCAAAGAACACTGTACCGCGACTGTTCCAAAACACATCAACAATGGCAAATCTGAATTATGGACGATAGGAGCGGAATCGATTGAAACGGAGCGTGGAATTCATCTTCCTGAAGGTTGTTGCATCGCTGTTTTGAGATCCTAAGCCTTGAAAAGTCGCGCACCATTGCTACACTTCCAGGTAAATCGAAAATTCAACGTTCACCATTGGCTTAATAAGTATATGCGTTTGAAAGGCCTTGGATTGTAGAGCATCATGATGTAATCAGTTTTGCAAATGGTTAACCATAGCTCACGAAATCTAGGTTTGAAGTTTTGTGACAAAACCCTAAGTGAGTCGATTCGTTCGATTTAGGAGCTTTTAGCCAAAAATAAGTTGATATTCGTGATCCTTAGGCTTAGACGGTTCTAACGGTTATTTGTTTGCTCGTTTTGGTGATGATTTGAGAAACTCGTGTTCTTGGATGTTCTTGAATTTTCTGGACTGAAGAAGATGATATTCATGTGTTTGATCTTGTTTTTCATTCAAATTTTTGAAACTCATGTTTCCCTCCCCCGCCATAATTAATTATGAATCTGCCATTACTAATTCTAATTAATTTGTTTAATTATTAAAAAATTCATATGACCTTTAAAAAATCGTAAAAAATAGTAAAAAAATCCAAAAAATATGGAAATTTTTTCTATAGCTTCCTTGGTGAGTGTAGGTTTTTTTTGACCTATTGGTCAAAGTTGTGCTTGGGGAATATTTTATTTGACCTAGGGTTTTCCGATGTATGTCCATTTTTGATACATTTTTGCAATTTGATCATGAAATACTCATATCATAAAATAAATTCTTGAAAATTTTTGTGGTGGTTCTTGACTCTTTGAGGATTATTTATATATAAATTTCATGAATTTTGGATACCTGGTTAGAGAGCAGCAAATTCTGGAACTTAGGTGTGACAATTTGTGTCACACCTCACTATGTCAACTTGCAGGATTTTTTTGAGTGACCTATACATGTTAGAATTGAATGAAATTTTGCATGATGGTTAGTTAGCATGTTGAGATATTGTATGAATTTTTGTGGAATTTTACATTGCATTTTCAATTTGATCATGATTTTTCATTTCTGGTGGTTGAAATTGCAAGCTCATATGACATAGGTTGGTAGAATGATTGGGAAATCCTCATATGGAATTGTATGGTCATGAAATTTGATATGCATGTTGTAGACACATAATGTGACATTCCTGTTTTGGTCCCATCCATTTCTTTTTTGTTTTCAATGAGATATGAATTTTTGAAGTGGATGTATGCATTGATGGTGTGAATTGAAGCATGAAATTGTGTCTGTTTTTGTTGATTTTCATTGACATGGTTCCATTTGCCCAATTAAGCTCAAATTTGACATGGTTGACCTTGATTGACCCCTGTTTAGGTGTATTTAATTTGAGAATTTTTGGATTTATTTTGATAGGGATTTGAAGGCAATACTTCTGTTTGTATGCTTGGTGGTTCATTTGACCTCATATGGATTGTTTTGTGCATGAATTGAATATGATGGATGATATAAACATGAGACCAGTGATGTTTGCTTGTGTTTGATGATAATTTGATGTTGGATGATGAATACCTTGCTGTTTTGAGTTTTTTCTTGCTTTTGGACCCTAGGCTTGGCCTAGTGGTCTAGTTACTAATGTTTGCTTGGTTTTTCAGGATCAAAAGCATAATGTACATGGAGAATGATACAAGTTGATTTTAATTGATGTTGTGGATGTTTGTACACTAACATAACATTGTTTTGTAGGTGTTGGAGCTTGGGCTTAAGCCTTGAGCTTGTTTTGTGTTGTATTGTTTAAGCTGTTTAACTATTTGCTTTACAGTTTGTCTGATTGAGTACTGACTGAGGTTGATTGTTTCCAGGTACTTTAGTTGCTCAGTTCCTTGTGAACTATTGCTTTGCTTTGCTTTGCTTAAGCAACTTGCATAGAGGTATAACCTTCTTACTTCATGTAGTCTGGAGACCCGGCTGTTACCGGGCCGGGCAAATTGTCTGAAGTCCTCCTTAAGAGGCAATGATTGTGTATGTTTATTTTTCAAGCCCAAGCAGGAAAAGTCCTTCAAGTAAGGCAATTGGTGGAAGGTAGGGACAAGCAACCTGTCCCCCACTATTCAGTGAGTCTTCTCCTTGCTCCCATTACATGGTTGTAGCAGTGAGATCAAAAGCCCAAGATCCTGTGCAGTGCACATTGAGTCAGAGTCATCGAGTATAGAAGGGTTCCCCTATTCTGGACCCATGCTCATTTGTCAGCTCTCCCTGGTTAGGGATATGAGCTGTGAGGTCTGATCCTCACTTCACCTCTACATCTGCTTCACCTTAGCCTCGTAATGGCAAGGTTAAGAGCAAAACCAGCCTGTACAGACGACTTGCTTAGGCAGTCAAACCCGATTGATTGAGCCCCTTGTTTGGCTATAGTGGGTGTTATGTGGATATTTGATTGACATGCTTGTGTTGTTTGAGATGCCTGTTCTCATCTGATATATGCTTGTATATTGTATGCTTGTGTGATTGCTTCTTTCCTGGTTAGGATAGTTTGCTTATGCAAGTAGGATAGAAAACCGAACTTAGGGTTAACGATGCATGACAACATTAGGCTCGAGTCTCAGCTCCCTAGTCGTGTGTCTTTCCCCGGTTTCTGGTTAGCAATTCAGTCCCTTTCAGGGGAACTACATCGCCCTGATCCTCGTGCCAGACGAGGTATGTAGGCAGGTGGTCGTGCGAGACCACTCCGGGCAACCTTTTTCTTTTTTGCGTGCGTTAACTTGTTATCTGATTGTGTGTTTTGGCTCGGATGCCGACGTAAGCCCAGTGATTGGCAGTCGGGCTCCACGTTTGCCGTTTTGTACATATTTTGGTTCGGATGCCGACGTAATTCCATCCAGTGGTTGTCGGGCTCCATGTTTGCCACCCTTGCTTGTTTGTATGTTTTGTGTTGTTTGGCGTGCGTAAGCCGAACTACAGAGGCTCTGATTCTTGTTCCAGACAAGATATGTAGGCATAAGGTGCGACGCCTTATCGAGCCCGTTTCTCTTAACCCCACCTGCGTTCCCCGTGTGTGTGTGTGATGTTTAGCAACCTTTTCTTATTCTTAGAACGTGGATCCCTAGGAGTACCTAGGACGTGAGGGGTGCTAATACCTTCCCCTTGCGTAACCGACTCCCGAACCTTTTCTCTCTGGTCGCGAGACCATGTCTTTCCAGGTTTCTCTGAGCGTTTCCTTTCCCTATCTTGGGATAAATAACGTTTAGTGGCGGCTCTGTGTGTTTTTATTTTTAGGCTCGCCGGTTGATTTTTCGCAGGATGCGACAGAGGGTCATTACAAAGTACTTAAAGAAATTTTTCTAATCACACACTACACTCTTGCAAACAAACAAAGTGAGCTAAGTAACTAAGAGCCCATGGATAACCATGGATATAAAGGGTGCTAATACCTTCCCTTTGTATACCCTACCCCCCGAACTCAAAATCTTTTTAAGGTCTTTCCTGTTCTTTTATATCCTTTCCTTTTGGATAAAATAAAAGTCGGTGGCGACTCTTGCTATCCGCAACATTTAACTAAAGTCAGTTCTCCCACCGTGTTACAGAACTGGCGACTCTGCTGGGGATTTAATAAAAGAGGGGTACCCTTAGGAATTAGATCACTTTAAAATTGTTTGCCTTGTTTGCTTTATACTTATCTGTTGGGTGCTCTTATGTGTGAAAGACCCTAACCCGAATCTAGTGTACCTTAGGTAAATGGCAATAGACCAAGGAAACTGTACGGCGTATATCGATATGGTTGATCTGGTGGCCATAGTTAGTGTGACTTCTTGGTTGGTGCTTATGTTCCTTAAGCAAGTTGAGGATAATATGAGGCTGCCATATGTTGTCAATACACTAACTGACTTTTAGAACCCTAGTCATCCCATCTTGGCCTTTAGAAAGTAGTGAGATAACCGGCTTTGGTGAAGACTGAAGTTGGTTGATACTCGATACTACACTCATTGAGATCCTAAACTTGGAGGGTTTTGGTTGGCAAGTAAGTTGCCTACTGAACAATCACCCTTGTGAAGGATCAATGATTTTGAGATCCCTTGAAACCTGGTTACTTTTGTAGGACAGGATGAATCAACTAAACTTCAGGGGAGGGTACTTACCTTTAAACCTCATGCAAGCCTTCAAACCTAGGGCTATTGTGTGACTCGTTTGTGTGTGCCACATGTTTGTGATTGAGCATAACATCATAGCATCATCATGCATCATAAGCATAGCATTTTCACTAACCATTTCAAGGACCAAAGGATTTATCTTTGTTCTTTGTTGCAGGTCATGGGCTTCTGCTCGTAGGAATACTATCCGGATCAACTTTGTAGGAATACCTCCTAAGCTTAAGGAATTGGTCTCTCAAGTTTCTGAAAACTCCCAGTTCATCAAGAGGCATGGTCACCTACTGGATCTAGTCACTTCAAGGTTCAATGAAGACATGATGAGTGTTCTGTTTCAGTTCTTTGACCCTAAACATCATTGCTTCACATTTCCCGACTATCAGCTGGTTCCTACAATGGAAGAGTTCTCCAAGCTTCTGGGTATACCTATTCTTGATCAGAAACCCTTCACAGGCTTGGAAAAAGAGCCTAAACCTGAAGTCATTGTTGCATCCTTACATTTAAAGAAATCAGACATTGTCCTAGAAACAAGGAGTGGAGTTAAGGGTATTCTTGCTAAGGTATTGGTGGAGAAAGCTCAAGTATTCCTGAAGGCTATGAGTTATGATGCTTTTGAGGAGATATTAGCCCTATTGATTTATGGCTTAGTACTGTTCCCTAATCCAGACCAATTCATAGACGTACACGCCATCAACATATTTCTGACTCGCAATCCAGTGCCTACATTACTTGGAGACATCTTACACTCTCTTCATACCCGTACTACGAAGGCACGAGGAACTCTGATGTGTTGCATACCTCTATTATCTAGGTGGTTTATTTCTCACCTTCCTCGATCAGTGATGAAGAATGAACAAGGGTTCAGGTGGTCCAAGAGGATTATGTCACTTTCTCATTCAGATATTCATTGGTGCTCTAGATCTATGGAGAATGTTACCATCATTGACCGTTGTGGGGAGTTCCCTAATGTGCCACTCCTTGGCATAAGAGGGGGCATTACCTACAACCCTTCTTTAGCTCTACGTCAGTTTGGTTACGCTCGGACTGATGGTCCTCATGACATGCTTATTCAGGGTATCGTGTTCGACTACGACAACGATCTTCAAGGTTACCGTCAAAGGTTCATACGGGCATGGGGTAAAGTGAACAAGGTTGACAGCAAGACTCTGGAACCCAAGTACACTATTCCTATGGAACCATATCTCAGATGGGTACGATCTCGTGCTCAGACTCTTATGATGCCATATCCTGCTATCCTGCCAGTTACCATGGAGCCTGTTGCTGAAGGAGATACTTCTTACATCATTCTTCATCCAGACATGCCCACTGACATGGAAGAGTTACAGAGGTCCTGGATCCAGTTGAAGGAGCAAAGAGATACTTTTGAGACTCATTACAAGGCAAGTCAGGAAAGAATCCTGGAGCTAACAAAACAACTTCACGAGGAGCGGAATCTCAACTCATACCTCAACACAAAGAGGAAACGTCCATGGGAGACTTAAAACCCCATTTTTTGTATTCATTTCATTTTTATTGTAAGCCCAAGGGGCAAACAAGTTTATTACTAATAAAAGTTTACTTTTTGGTGGTTTAAACAAATTTAAATCCTACGGTCCTTGAAAACATTGCATAAGCATCTACATACCATATTATTGCATCACAGGTTTCTTATGAACAGGTATCTTATCTTCTCGCTGTTTACCTCAGCAGAAATGGCTCTTGAACAGACTGTCAAAGATCTCCAGGCTCAGAATGCACAATTCCAAGAGTTGATTCTGAACTTGTCCAAGGGGCAAGATGAGTTGAAGACATTGCTGGTTAAGAAGAAGAAGAAGACTAGAAGATCAGGAGGCCTTATCAATCTGGGAGGAAGATTCAGAGGCCCTATCAAGACAAAGGAACGGGTTGATGATTATGAGCCTGAAAATTCTGAGAAAGAGGGAGGTAGTCTCCATGATACTGTGGGAGATTCTGATTCTGAAGCAAATTATTATCAGGATCCTAATGAAGATAAGTACAAGATGCTGGTGGATAGAATGAATGCTATGGAGTTACAAAAATCTTCTGGGCTGGATTTTGAAGATCTGAGTTTAATATCTGGAGTGGTTATACCTATTGGTTTCAAGGTTCCTGCTTTTGTGGTGTATGATGGTATCTCATGTCCCAAGTTGCATTTAAGATCCTATGTCCGGAGGATTCAACCACATACTGCTGATAAGAAGTTATGGATTCATTTCTTCCAAGAGAGCTTGTCTGGAGCTCAATTGGAATGGTACTATCAATTGGAGAGTGTCAATATCCGTGATTGGAATGATCTTGCTGAGGCCTTCTACAGGCAATACCAATACAATGCTGATTTAGCACCTACTCGCATGCAGCTACAAAGCATGTCAATGGGTGCTAAGGAGAATTTCAAGGAGTATGCCCAGAAATGGAGAGACCTGGCTGGCAGAGTTCAACCTCCTCTGACTGACAGGGAGCTAGTGGATATGTTTATGAGTACGCTGAATAGTCCTTTCTATAGTCACCTCATTGGAAGCTCATCATCTGGTTTCACTGAGATGATAATGACTGGAGAGCGTGTGGAAAGTGGTATAAGAAGTGGTAAGATACAGGTGGGTGCCTCTTCATCAAGCACTGCAAAGAAGCCCCCTAGTGGAAAGAAGGAGTCTAATGTTGTGTATGGTCAACCTGGCCGTAACAGAAGTCACCAATTCGTAGGAGCAGTTCACATTTCCAATCCTACTCCTGCAACACCAGAGCTACCACAGAGCAATCAACAAAAGCCTAGAAGACAATTCACCAAGATCAACATGTCACTGGCCCAAGCCTTGCAACACATGTTGAAAGAGGAACTCATTACTTTGAAGGACCCTCCTCAGAATCCTAATACTTCCTCTCCTCGGTACAATCCTAATGCACGATGTGCCTATCATTCTAATTGTCCGGGACATGACACCAACAATTGCTGGGTGCTGAAAAATAAGATTCAAGATATGATTGAAGCTGGGGAGATTGAATTTGACCCTCCTGGGACTCCAAATGTGATTACTGCTCCCATGCCCAATCATGAGAAGACTGTTAATGCTGTTGATGAAGTTTCATATGTTTCCTCAGTAGCAGATGTGACTACTCCCTTATCTATTATCAAGAAGAAGCTGGTGCAGGCTGGATTCTTTCCAGGTTGCAACGAAGACTGTTTTTATTGTGCCTACAAACCTGATAGCTGCTGGAAGTTGAAAGATGGTATTCAACGCCTCATGGACAATTACACTATATTGTTTGATAGAACTCCTTCTGTGGAAAGTATGTGTGAACACCTAACTCGAGGTAAGAAGTTTGAAGATGTGGATATGGTTGATAAAGTGCCAGTGAAGATTACCTCCAAAGGCCCTGTCAAGATCACTTCCAAGGGTCCTATCAAAATTACTGCTGAAGGCCTGGTGAAGACTGTTGCTGAAGTTAGAGTGCCTCCCATGATTATTACCACTCCTGGCCCTATTCCTTATACTTCTGATAAAGCTATACCCTGGAATTACGGTTCTGATGTTTATATCCATGGTGTTAAGCAGGAACCTTTGACTGATACACCTGTTACTGATGATAACCTTGATGTTGATAATATTGCTGGATCTAGTAAGATCACCAGAAGTGGAAGAATTTTCTCTCCTCCAGCTACCTCAAAAAATACAGTTCTTCCAACTACTACCTCCACTTCTGAGCCAAGTACTGATGCTCGAGGCAAAGGTCCTGTGGTTGAACCTGTGCAAGCTGAAGCACCGACTGCTGAAAATCTCTCTAAACAGATGGAAGAAGTGCTGAAGATCATTCGTAAGAGTGATTATGATATTGTTGATCAGTTGGGGCATACTCCCTCCAAAATTTCCATGTTGTCTTTGTTGCTGTGTTCTGAGGCTCATGCTAAAGCCTTGATCAAATTCTTAAGGACTGCTCATGTACCAAATGAAATTTCTGTGGATCAATTTGAAAATTGTGTTGCACATCTGACTTATGATAATGGGTTAGGTTTTTCTGATGCTGACTTGACTCCTGCCAAAAGAAACCATAACAGAGCTTTACATGTCTCCATTGAATGTAGGGGCACTACCTTGTCTCATGTGTTGATAGACAATGGCTCTTCATTGAATGTACTTCCCAAAGAGGTTCTGAACAAGCTCAGTCCTGAAGATGCTGTGTTAAGATCAAGTAATATAGTGGTGAGAGCCTTTGATGGTTCAAGAAGAGTGGTGCATGGAGAAATAGATCTCCCGATTAAAGTAGGCTCTCAAGTCTTCGATTCTACCTTCTATGTAATGGATATTCGTCCTGCGTACTCTTGTTTGCTTGGGCGCCCCTGGATCCACGGGGCAGGTGCTGTGACCTCCACTCTACATCAGAAGTTGAGATATCCAACAAAGGGAAAGATCGTAACTGTTTATGGAGAGGAAGAATATATGGTCAGTCATGTGAATACATTTAAGTATGTTGAAGTGGAAGGTGAATATGTTGAGACTCCTTGCCAGACATTTGAAGTAGTTCCTTGGGTCGTTCCCGCTACTGAAGCTCCTCCTGTGGTTAAAAGAGTTCCTGTGGTTACCACAGTACCTCCTACAATGGCTTCCCTCAAAGATGCTAGAGCTGTGGTTGAAGAAGGTGGTTGTACTATTTGGGGTCAGCTTCCCGACATTCCTTACAAGTCTGACAAGTTTGGTTTGGGTTTCATTGCAGAGTCCCAGAAGGCTGTTCGTCGTGCTCGTGCTGTTCGTATCATCAATCAAGGGAACATGAAAGATCAAATCAATGTTGTGGGTGACTATAATGAAGACTACAATCTGGATAACTGGATTTTTCCTACTGTGGGTGATGGGCTCAACAATTGGAAGACTGAAGACGTTATTCCTATCTCCTTTAGTCAGGAGTAAATACTATTACTGCGTTGTTATTTTTAAGCCTTGTGCCTTACCCGGGGCACAATGGTATGCTTGTTTCGGGATATCATTTCATTTGCATACTTCATTCAATAAAAATCAATGGACGTTTCGTTTTCGTAAATATTGGGCTCTTTGTTTTTCTTTTATTTTATTTTCATCAGCTATGTGTTCTTACACACACCCACATCACTAAAATGCAGATCCTCATCCACCCTGGATCCTATTGATAACAATTGTACTATTGCCAATTATAATTTCGAGAATCCGATCTATCAAGCTGAAGATGGAAAGGATGAAGATTGTGAAGTACCTGTAGAGCTTGTTAGGTTATTACAACAAGAAGGGAAAGTTACACAGCCGCATGAGGAATCAATTGAGGTTGTAAATCTGGGTACTGAAGTAGACAAGAAAGAAGTCAAAATAGGAGCAGGCTTGGAAAACAGTGTCAAAGAAAGATTGAGTCGGATGTTACGTGACTATGTAGAGGTTTTCGCTGGAAAAATCAAGAGATGATATAGAATGATGAATGTCAAGAAGCTTTTGACAAAATCAAGAAGTATCTCCAAGAACCTATAAATCTGATGCCACCAGTTGAAGGAAGACCTCTAATCATGTATTTGACCGTGTTAGAAAATTCAATAGGGTGTGTGTTGGGGCAACATGATGAGTCTGGTCGAAAAGAGCATGCAATATACTACCTTAGCAAAAGGTACCGACTGTGAAACAAGATACTCCCAGCTCGAGAAAGCTTGCTATGCTTTGGCTTAGGCTGCTCGCCGACTAAGACAGTATATGTTGAATCATACCACTTTATTGATTTCTAAGATGGATCTTATCAAATATACATCTGAGAAACCTTCTCTCTCCGGAAGAACTACAAGATGATTGCTGAACTCTGCATGCAGTTCAAAATAAAACACCATAACTCTTCTCCGTACCGGCCAAAGATGAATGGCACCGTGGAGGCTGCTAATAAGAATATTAAGAAGATTCTACAGAAGATGACAGTAACATACAAAGACTGGCATGAGATGTTACCATTTGCTCTTCATGGTTATCGTACTACAATACGTACTTCAACAGGGGCAACCCCATTCTCCTTAGTCTATGGTATGGAAGCAGTTCTGCCCATTGAAGTTCAGATCCCTTCCTTAAGAATCATGAAGGATGCAGGCTTGGATGAAGATGAGTGGATTCAGACTCGACTCGACCAGATAAATTTGATTGATGAGAAGAGGTTGGCAGCTGTTTGTCATGGTCAGATGTACCAGAAACGGATGATCAAAGCTTTCAATAAGAAGGTTAAGCCAAAGGTATATCAGGCTGGTGACTTGGTAATCAAGCGTATCATACTACCACAGGGTGATCCTAGGGGCAAGTGGACTCCTACATATGAAGGACCATTTGTGGTCAAAAGAGTATTCTCAGGAGGTGCCATGATGCTTACTACTATGGATGGTGAAGACTTTCCACAGCCTGTAAACGCAGACATAGTTAAAAAATACTACGCATAAAAAGAGACCCGCTAGGTTGACTGGCCTAGGCAAAAATAAGGGCATCCCGGCAAACCAAAAGGGTTCGGGCAAAAATTAGGGATATATATAAAAAAAATGTACACCCGGAAAGTCGAAAACCTGAAAAGGCGGCTTGGGCAAAAAAGGGTATCCCGGTGGATTGAAAACCTGAAAGGGCAATCCAGGCAGAAGTTAGGGATTAAAGGGGTATGACTATGTCTCGTTTGGATCACTCATGTAACTTCAATTGATGGTGCTACCTAAATCAAGTTCAAACAGATAAAGATCAATCCAATCGTTTCTGTCTCAACAGCAGAAGATGAGATATTTGAAGATAATGGCAATAGTAGAATTGAAACTCAATAGGATCATTTTTCACATAGCTGTTTTTTTTTGTTTTATAAAAAAATTTCGACGAATTCCTCTTACTAGGATTTCTGTCTCCTTGTACAAACTTGCCTATGTATAGGTCACTTTGTGATATAAATAAAATTTCATCTTTGAATCCAGATTTACTTTTACTCTATTTACATAAGCGAAAACGTCCATTGGTTGTGTTTGAATGTATGTATGCTTTTGAATACGATTGATGTTTACCAGAAATGCATAAAATGCAGTAATAGTATTTACTAAGGACGAACGAGGGTAGTAGTTCAACGAAGCTTCGCCGGTTCATCCCCACTACAAATCCCCAGTAGAGCAAATCTATCTTTATAGATGCTTCGAATTACGTCTCCCCTTGAATTTATGTCCATCTCTTTTATCCTCAGTCGGGATACTCAGGAACTTATTCCTTCAATAGAAGTACGACGAACGAATACGGGAAGTGACAAATACTATACTATCAAACAAGACGGGAACGAGTTCCTCATATTCTTCAGCAACGAATCGGGATTTATTTTCCCTAGCCAGCAGTTGTTATACAAAGATATCCGGACGCTTCAGGCCGCATGATTCATACATACATCATTTACATCATACCATGGCATATCCATAAGTGCATAATACATTTACTTAGATGCACCATGCCATGCATGCATACATATTGCATAAACTAACCTTTTCCTTGCAGGATGGTTATATACAGATAAAATACTATCAACAATTCACAACAGGTCAGAAACGATCTATACGAAGATCTAGTGCTGATACTTAATCATTACTCAAGGTGTCCTTGGATAGTAGGCAAACGGTCTATACGAAGATCTATTCCCTAGTCCAAGATGTTTTCAGGAGATTTCATCCTGACACTCTTTTGTTCTTGGATATTAGGCAAACGGTCTATACGAAGATCTATTCCCTAATCCAGGATATTTCCAGAAGAGATAATCATCACGAAGATTTATTTCTACTGGTCTATTCAACAATTCAAAACAGTTCAGAGACGATCTATACGAAGGTCTAGTGCTGATACTTAATTCAGAAAGAAATCGCCACGAAGATTTGGTTCTGACACTTAAATTAAAAGTATGTTCTTAGATACGATTCAGAGACGGCCTATACGAAGACCTAGTACTGATATCCAGTATCAACATCAAGATATTATCACCTCCTGATATTATGGATGGCATCTATAAGCCCATCTCCAGTTCTTCCAAGTGGCATCTTCAAGCCCACTTAAGCATATACAACCAGTCATCAGTGTTACTTTACGCACCGGCGAGTGCAAATTTTTGGGCTTTTGTGTTCAATCCCCTTCAACCTTCCAAGTCACGAATGGCACACAGGCCAATCTAACTCCTCAGGTTTCAGAAAATTGAACAGGGGCAGCTGTTGCACCCCAAAATTTGCCCTCTATTTTTAACTCTAACCAATTTTTTGTTTCACATTCATTTGCATCATCTTCATAGCATAACATTTTTTTTCTGTCTTAATATTAGCCGGAATAATTTCTCGGAATTTACAAACAGACTGGTCAAATTAACTTTTTAACTGTGCCTAAAATTAGTCAACGAAAAATGTCAAGTTTAAGTTTGCAAATGTCGGTAACATTAATCTGCGGTTCACGTGGTTTAATTTGACATGCTAAAAATATTTTTACGACTATTTTTGGTCATATGTTGATCAGTCTGAGCAGTTTAAACGGTCATAATTTTTACTTCAAAATCCGACCAAACGCTGTATTTTTCCGAGTCATTTATTTCGCGCTGATTATTTTTTTTCGAGCATTTTGGTGCCCGATTTTTTTTTTTGAGTCTATTTATTTTTATATTGGGTCTAGAATAAATAAATAGGTTAATTAGTTTTTATTTTAATTTTAACTATTTTAATTATTTTCAGTTTTTAATTTAATATTGGGTTTCAAAATAAACTTAGGCCCATTATCATTAACCTAATTTGTTCCTATATATATTTACTAGCATGACTGATAGAGGGAGGCCGAAAGACAGAACAAAAAAGAGAAACTGAGAGTGGCTGATCTATACTATCGTACACACAGTTTGGTAATAGTTTATATATGATATATACTTTATCTATTTTGTTGATATATTTGTTACTGTGTTTCAAATACATGTTCATATGTGTGACTGTGTTATGTATTCCAGATACATGCGGTTTGGTTAAATATATATATATATTTCTATTTTATGTTATAATTTGATTATGTTTTCGGATCGGATCGTGTCAATACGCTGTTTTCACATATACGTGTATGAGGCGTGACATTTGTGTTATCCGATCCAGTTGCGATGATCGCAATTTTGCGCTAGCAACGCCGTTGTTTTTTTTTAATTCATATTTTTTTTATACATATATTTAGATCTGCACTTTTTTTTCATAACTAACTACCCTGATTTTTCCTAAACCCTGACAATTTCGCCACAAACTCTAAATTTCAAACCTAAAACTTTAACCGTGTTGTTTCCTCTAAACCATAAACCTTTTATTAAACCTTAACAAACCTTATTATTATTTCCTATTTTCGCTCATATTTATGTTATTCATACACTGTAACTGCTTCGCCCTTGTAATATTTTAAGTTTTAACTTGTAATATTTTCAGTTTTACTTTTCGCCATCTTTATTATGTAACTGCACCAAAGCGTTGTAATAATTAGGATTTTATTTTCTGTCATTTATTTTCTGCCATTTTATTTTTCTGCCATTTAAATTCCTGCCATTGATCCTATATTAACTGCGTGGTTTAGTAATGTAGGACGTGAAAACCTACTAAATTAATTATTTAATATCTTTCTATAACCTTTATATTTTTTGTAAATAAATAATAAATACTAACTATTTTAATAACTTTTTTTTATTACTTACTTATAATAATAAATCCTTATATATTTTGTACATAAAATCTAATTGACCATTTTTCTAATTGAATAATAATAATAAACCTATTAATCTAATAATTTGATATTTTCTATAATCTTTATTTATTTTGTAAATAACTAACTTAATATTTTTCATATAACTCTTTTATTTTATAATTTGTACATTAATGTATTTTAAATTCTTTTATTATTACTAATTTATTTTAAACTCATATTTTTCTAATAACTTCTAAAAAAATCTAACTTGTTTAACCTAAAATAATTTCTTTTAAAATTCTAACCTTTTTATTATCACTTTATTATTATTGTTATTTTATTATTGCTTTATTACCATTGTTTATTTATTATTTTATTATTATTTGCTTTTATCTATTCTATTTTTGCTTCATTATTTTCCTTATTTTAATTTTGTTTTATTTATAATATTAGGAACAAATGTATAGGTTGTAAATTTATTCTTTCTCGCCTGATTATTATGTATCTGTCCCATAGCCATGTAATAGTTTAGGAATTTATTTTTCTTGCTTTTATTTTTGTAAATATTTATTGCGTGGTTAGTAATTTAGGGAGTGCAAAAAACTAACTGTAAATAATTGAACTTAGAAAATTAAATTCAAGACAAATATCTGAAAAATAACACTCACACACGTAGGTCGATCTTTGATCGCCATCTGTACTTCCTAGGGTATTCCTCTTGGTTGCCTTCTTTAAATGGTCAAGTCCCTCGAAAATAGGGGTGTCTTAAGCAAAGTCCCTTCAAACAGAAAAATCATCAAGTCCCTATAAACTTAAAAGATAAAGTCCCTACGAGGTTGCCTACAATATAATGATCTTGTCCCTTCGGTAAATATGATGATAGTCCCTACGAGTTGCTAAAGACACCCCTTATGTTGCCTTCATTGACCATACGATGACCCTACGCCCGTCCCTTAAACACATCCAAGGTAATGACTACCTATTCCTTAATAATAGGGACAGTCTTACCATTGAAAGAATATAAGAGAACACGAAAGACTTGATCTAGGGTAGGTATCTCATAGTTACTTGCTCACACTTTTCAAAATTACTTTTACACCTCACAATTTCTAAACTAGGCTTTGTATACACCCATACGAGGGTCATTACAAAGTACTTAAAGAAATTTTTCTAATCACACACTACACTCTTGCAAACAAACAAAGTGAGTTAAGTAACTAAGAGCCCATGGATAACCATGGATATAAAGGGTTCTAATACCTTCCCTTTGTATAACCTACCCCTCGAACTCAAAATCTTTTTAAGGTCTTTCCTGTTCTTTTATGTCCTTCCCTTTTGGATAAAATAAAAGTCGGTGGCGACTCTTGCTATCCGCAACATTTAACTAAAGTCAGTTCTCCCACCGTGTTACACACATATGCAGCATTAAGGACCTCCAGGAGTGCCTCCCTGTGTGCCTCCAAACACAGCAGGAGTGAGAGAATAGATATCTTGGATGGCGTCTGAATCAACTGATCGACTACCTTGTAATCGCTTTTCTTTATAATTCTCAAAAGTTCGTCCACATCCTTCGCAAAAGTAGGCTCAGAGCCAGCCTGTGGGTCCATTAGCCTCTCTAGCGGAAGGATCAGCCACAACCTCCGGTTAAGTAGTAGGGGGATTCCCCTATACCAACAATCTAATCTCCTGATGTCCCTGAGCCACTCCTTGGACCACTTCCATGAACTGATTCATGCGAATCCTCATCTCAGCGAGCTCTGCTTGTAAACCTTCCATTGCTCTCTATTGATTCCTTCGGGTACCGTATCGGTGAATGCCTGAGTCAACTATCCTAATAATGGAATACCAAACAAGATGAGAACATTGCGGTTGTACCTGTTATGCAAGACATGCTAATGAATATGCAAATGCAATGACATGTTTATCAATTTCAAAGGGTATTCTACCCCTTGATTCCAATCTCACATTAGATAAATAGTGTAAGAAAACCCCGACTAGAATTAAGAAGAAGATATAAACCCCTAGGAATAGATAAACATGATGCATGCAATGCTTATGATTTAATTTTTATATCATAGGAACTTTAGAGTCTTATTTGCAAATTTTGGAAATATTAAACATTTATCACATATGGAAATATCACGTCAATTAATATTTGGAAATGTTTTTACGCCAAAGAAGTACAGTCTTGGTAACCAAATACAATACAAGAGAGAAGGAAAATGAACATCCTATGGATCCCTAGAAGCAATCGTCCAAAGCCCTCGAGACCGGAAGATAAGCTGCACGAAGCCTCTTCACCTCCCTCTCATAGGCTGCCTCCATATTTGCCTTCTCTTTGGCGAGTCGACCATACTTCCTCTTCCAAAACTTGGAAGACTGAGGAAGTAGAGAAGTCAATGCGTCATCAGGATCATCAATAACCTGGTGCTCAAGGAACTCTATCAAAGCATCCTTCTCTCTGATCCGCTGAAGCAACTCCTCTCTTTCACGGATCCAAGCACCCGAACGGTCTTCGTCTCTCAACTCCTCTACTCCTTGGCTAGGGAGGGTTGAAGGCCCAACCACAACCAAAGGTGTGGGTCTTGGATACTCATAAGACATGAGGTACTCGGAAGCTCTCCTCCTAACCTAAGAGGTATAGGGTTCCAAAGCGATACAGTTCTTCGGACCTAGCTCCTTCCTTCCTTTCTTATGGATCTTGCGCCAAGCGCGGACCATCCTTCCCTTCAAGCCTTTGGGATCTTTACCCTCCTGAAAGAACACACCCTCTAACAGAATGTTATTGGGTTTATCCTTTAGGGGGAACCCAAGCTGACGACGTGCCAAAATAGGGTTGTAGTTAATTCCACCGCATGTACCAAGAAGAGGTACATTAGAGAATTCACCACAAGAGTCGATAATCTGCACACCACCATATACACGGTTGTACCAAAAGATATCATCAATAGTGAGAGACATAAGTCTCGTGGACCACCGTAGACATCCTTTGTTCTCCTTGAAGGCGAGCGTCTGAGGCAAGTGCGAAATAAACCACTTGTACAACAGAAGCAAACAACACACAATGATACCACCTCCCTTTTCATTCCTCATATGCAAAGAGAAATAACTGTCACCCAACAGAGTAGGAACGAGATTAAGAGTAGAGAAAATCCTAATGGCGTTCACATCCACAAACTTGTCGATGTTGGGGAATAACACTAGCCCATAGATGAGACGTACAAATATGGCCTCAAAGGCATCCTCACTCATGGCCTTCCCAAACATAATAGCTTGATCAATGAGGAAATCAGACGGGAGACCTTGAATTCCACCTTTGGTGGTCATATGAGCACCAATAATAGATTCATCTATACGCAACAGATCAGCAATCTCTTGAGAAGAAGGAACTCTCTCCAAGCCACTAAACGACAACTGGTCTAGGATAGGTATGCCCACAAGATAGGCATACTCCTCAAGCGTGGGCAAAAGCTGGAAATTCGGAAAAGTGAAGCAACGGTACAAGGGATCATAGAAGTGCACCAACACACTCATTAGACCTTCATCCACTTGGGTAGCCAAAATAGACAGAAGCTTCCCATGACGAGCCTTGAATTCCAAGGGATCTAATACATAGGATGTCAAACTCCTTAACTCTTTCAAGTCGGGTTGTCTGAAACTGTACTTCTTCGTATTCCTTCTTTGCTTATCCATGTCTAAATTTTTTCAAATAGACCTCTTAAGTTCCTTGAAATTTTTCTCATTGTTGATGATATGGATGTTTATGAATGCATGAATGCATGGATGCAACAATCACACTCAAGGATTAAGCAAATCACACCATACAAAGGTCATGGGATGGATCAAGTCATCCTTAATATGAATCATCCATTTTGGTGGATTATGGTTTACACCTTATCAACACCCAAGTTCCATTGATATTAAGGGTACACAAGAACGGATCAACCACGAATCAAGGGTTTGTTGCGAGTCGCGAGCATGGAGTCTTGGTTAAGAACCACCCAAAGGGAGTGTACTATGGTTAAACCTGACAATCATGTTCTACAAGAGGTTCCCATAGTCATCATCCTATCTTTTGGATATTATCGGATAAACGACTACTTGTATTACAAAAATATTCTCAAGAGAGACTCTTATGAGTGTAGTATCGCGTAACAATCGTATCAAATCTTACACTTGAACGATCTTCGCACTACGTCCTAAAAATAGCCCAAGATGGGCGTGGTAAACTAAGGTCCTTGGCTTCTAAGGCATATATTGGAAAGAGTAATGCCTAACCACGACTACTCGTGTGACATTATTGATCCCAACATAACCTCCACCAAGTGAATGGACTTGCAAGTCAACTTGCTAAGGAATAACTCCACACAAGTCAACAAGACTATGCCATTCTCCTATCCTAAGTGCACTCGAGTTCGGGTATAGAACTCATCTCACGAAGATCACCAAGCATACAAGGAATTAATATTCAAACAGTTCAATCATTACATACAATACATTAATCCCAAATTGCACAAAAATATGTCACAAAGCAATATACCATACAATACAACAAATATGAAAAGTAGGCAAAACCCACTAGGCAAATGATAGGTCCCCAGCAGAGTCGCCACTTTTCTGTAGCGGGGTATTTGTTACCATTAGAGATATTGACTAAATCCAAGGTAAACCATACAAGTCGAATCGCCACCGCACTTCTATTTATCCAAAGGAATGGTTAGAAAGCGAACAAAAACCTAAAAGTTTTATCGAATCAAAAACTAGTAAAAATGTCAGAGATCTGGGTAAGGGGGTTGGTTATGCAATGGGAACACTACGCCAAAAACTGGAATAGACAGCGCACCTTAGAGAGCGCTTTATTACAAAAGCGCTCTCTAAAGTGAAGTGAAAAAATAAGGAGGAATAGACAGCGCACTTTAGAGGGCGCTTTTGTAATAAAGCGCCCTCTAAGGTGAAGCGAAAAAATAAGGAGGAGATAGAGGGACAACAATACATGGCGCTTTTTAGAAAGCGCCCTCTAAGGTTACCCTTAGAGGGCGCTTTTAAAGAAGCGCTCTAATAGTCCATGTGCATTTCCAGTTTATAAAGCGCTTCTGGAAAGCCTTAGAGAGCGCTTTCATAAGCGCCCTCTTAGGCCCCCTTTAGAGGGCGCTTTTTTTCCACAAGCGCCCTCTAAGGTCCCCTTTAGTAAACATTAAAATTATAACATACTGCGCGTTTTGTTATTTCACTCTCTGTTATTTTCGTTCTTTTTCACGTTAGGGTTCTCACTGCTACGATTTTCGCTACTTCTAAGGCGTTCTCCTTCCACCTCTGTTAGATCTACGACGTTTCCTCCTTCTACCAATCAAAGGTACACTATGCTTTGTTTTAGCTTTGCCCCATTTCAGTTTTATGTTATTGTTGTCTATGCTACGTTTGTTTCGACCATCAATTGACGGTTGGTTTTTAAATTGCTGAATTTGATATCGCTATGAATCACATTCAAAGACTGTTGTTAGGGTTCGGTTATGGTTGCATTATAGAGACATTAGAAACCTTTGATTTCGCGACTTAGATTGTAGTTTAACAACATTTTGTAAAACCCTAAAAAAGTTTCAAATTTTTGACTATTCAGGCAGCAATATCTAAAACACCTTCTACCAATCAAAGGTACACTATGCAGCTTATAACTGAATTTTTTTTTTGTTTATTCTAATTAGTAATGGATAATACATGGATGTCTTCCAATCGATTGTCGAGAGAGTACGAGAATGGGGTATCAGAATTCGTTAAGTTTGCCGTTGCGCACGCCGAAGACCCCAGTAGAATGATATGTCCTTGCTTGGGTTGTTGTTATGGGAAACGGGTTGACGCAGTTCAGTTGACATCGCATCTAATGAGACATGGAATTGATCGAAGTTATACATGTTGGAATTTGCATGGTGAGAAAAGTAACGAGAATGTTGAACCGGGGGATAGTACGACCTATGCCTCAAACTATAGTGGCACAGATACATACGATTGTGATCGAGTTGAAGAGATTGCAGAAGCACTTGAAGGAGATCTTAAGGATTGTCCCGAAATGTTTGAGAGGTTGGTAAGTGATGCAGAGAAACCTTTGTATGATGGTTGCACTAAATTCACAAGATTGTCTGCGGTATTAAAGTTGTACAACTTAAAGGCAGGCAATGGATGGTCGGATAAAAGTTTCACAGAGTTATTAGCCCTTTTGAAAGATATGCTTCCTGAGGATAATGTTCTTCCCAATCGAACATATGAGACCAAAAAGATGTTGTGCTCTATTGGCATGAGCTATGATAAGATACATGCATGTCCAAACGATTGCGTTTTGTTTCGAAATGAGTATGCATCGTTAAATGAGTGTCCTAAATGCGGTGTCTCGCGATATAAGAACAAGTTGTCTCCAGCAAAAGTCTTGTGGTATTTTCCTGTTATTCCGAGATTTAGACGCATGTTTCGTAGTGAAACCGATTCAAGACACTTGACCTGGCATGCAGATGAAAGAATTATAGATGGAAAGTATCGACATCCGGCAGATTCACCACAGTGGTTGAAAATTGATAATGATTATCCTGAATTTGGAGAAGAATCAAGAAACCTTCGCTTGGCATTATCTACTGATGGAATGAACCCACACGGTATCCAGAGTATCTCACACAGTACATGGCCTGTGATTATTATGATTTATAACCTACCTCCATGGCTATGTATGAAGCGTAAGTACATGATGTTGTCTATGTTGATTTCTGGACCTAAACAACCAGGGAATGACATAGACGTGTACTTGAAGCCCTTAATCGAAGATTTAAAGATTTTGTGGGAGACCGGTGTGGAGGTTTATGATGGATATAGGAAAGAAAGTTTCAACTTGAGGGCGATGTTGTTTGGCACAATTAATGATTTTCCAGCATACGGAAATCTATCAGGGTATAGCATAAAAGGTCAATGTGCGTGTCCTATTTGTGAAGATAAAACAAATTGGAAGCGCTTGGAGTTTGGTCAGAAGAATGTCTTTCTCGGTCATCGAAGATTCTTAAATTCAAATCATCACTACCGTGGATGGAGAAAGGCGTTCAATGGAGAGACAGAACAAGGCAGAGCTCCACCTATATTGACGGGTGATCAAATTTTTGAAAAGGTGAAAGATTTGGATACTCAGTTTGGCAAGCCTTTTGCCCACACACTTGTCAAAAGTGGGTGGAAGAAGAGGTCAGTTTTTTTTGAATTGCCGTATTGGAAGTCCTTGTATGTGAGACATTTTCTTGATGTTATGCATATTGAAAAAAATGTATTTGAAAGTGTTATTGGCACGTTACTCAATATACAAGGAAAGTCTAAGGATGACCTTAAGGCAAGAAAGGACTTGATAGCGATGGGAATAAGAACTGAATTAGGACCCTTGAAGAAAGGAAAACGAACATATCTACCGCCTGCTGCTTATACTCTATCTAGAAAGGAGAAAAAAACATTGTGTAAGTTTCTAAGTGAAGTTAAAGTTCTAGAAGGGTACTCTTCAGATATTAGAAGACTTGTGTCTATGAAAGACCTCAAGTTAAAGAGTTTAAAGACCCATGATTGCCATGTTATAATGGAACATTTTCTCCCAATAGGTATACGTTCTATTCTTCCAGAAAAAGTAAGAAGCTCTATAACTAAGTTGTGTTCTTTCTTCAAGTCAATTTGCAGTAAGGTGATCGATCCTGCGATCTTACCAATGTTGCAAAAAGAAATCGTTATTACTTTGTGTGAGCTTGAAATGTTTTTTCCTCCATCATTTTTTGACATAATGGTACATCTAGTTGTTCATCTTGTGAAAGAGACACAATTGTGTAGACCAACTTATATGAGATGGATGTACCCTGTTGAACGTTATATGAAAATATTAAAAGGGTACGTGAAGAACCGAAGTCGACCAGAAGGTTGTATGGTTGAAAGATACATTGTTGAAGAAGCGATTGAGTTTTGTACTGAATATTTGTCTAATGTTCAGTCAATCGGACTCCCCAAGTCTCAGGTTATCGAAAAGAAAGAAGGAAAAAATCTAATTGGAAATAAAATCGTGGCAGTATCAAGGGTCGAACGGGATCAAGTGCATTTGTATGTTCTGCATAATGAGAATGAGGTTGAGCCGTATGTTGAAATTCACAAGGATGTTCTTCGAGGTTTAAATCCCAATAGAAATGAAAATTGGATAGTACGAGAGCACAATCGATGTTTTATACCTTGGTTTAAGGATCATATTTATTCAAAGTATTATTCAGATCCCGCTTCAATAACAGAAAGGTTGAGATGCTTAGCATATGGTCCAAGTTTCCATGTTTTTTCTTATAGCGCATACGCGATTAATGGATACACATTTTATACCAAAGAACAAGATGATAAAAGTACTATGCAGAATAGTGGTGTCACCGTGGTAGCTGAAGCAATGCACATATCAAGTGTGAAGGACTTAAACCCCAAATTTGCAAATCTGTCGTATTTTGGTGTTATCGAGCGCATTTGGGTGTTTGATTATGAGAAGTTTCAGATTCCTATATTTGGTTGCAAGTGGGTTGAAAATAATAACGGCATTCGAATGGATAAGTCAGGATTTTTGCAAGTGGATCTTAATAGGGTGGGATACAAAGATGAGTCTTTTATTCTAGCCTCTCAAGCTAGACAAGTGTTCTATGTCAATGATCCGAAAAGTACGAAATGGTCTATAGTTCTTTTTTCCAACAAAGTAATTGATGAAAACACTGGAGATCAAGGTGATATTGATGTTGAGATTGAATCGTTTACCAGAAATGATCAAGATGAGAATATTATATCAAATGATTCATATATTAGAAATGATCATAATGAGGGTATTTGGATCAATCCAACCGTCCGTGTTGTTAAGAGACATGTAGAACATATTCCAACCAAGAAAAGAAAGAGAACTTAGTGAAAAAGGTACAGGTCAAATGATTTTAATTGTTTTCTTTATTACAGGTAAAATGGCTTTTATGATTTTAATTGTTTTTATATTTGTCATCTGATTTTAATTGTTTTCTTTATTACAGGTAAAATGGCTATTATGAAGTCAATCATTCGTGCAAGGGGCAAGGGATACTTGAAAGTATCAATTGATATTTGTTTAGATGGAGATGTTCCATTGTCGTCAAGCCTCATTCGCGTAAATGATGATGCTGGATATTTGAAAGTATCCCTCTACGACAATGGAACATGTCCATCTAAAACAAATATCAATTCTATCTTCAAAAGATAAGGGACCAAAAATATAATTTGTTTTTATATTTGTCATCTGATTTTAATTGTTTTCTTTATTACAGGTAAAATGGCTATTATGAAGTCAATCATTCGTGCAAGGGGCAAGGGATACTTGAAAGTATCAATTGATATTTGTTTAGATGGAGATGTTCCATTGTCGTCAAGCCTCATTCGCGTAGATGATGATGCTGGATATTTGAAAGTATCCCTCTACGACAATGGAACATGTCCATCTAAACAAATATCAAATCTATCTTCAAAAGATAAGGGACCAAAAATATAAGGGGATTACGCAGCAAATCGAGTCAGTTGCATAAAAAAAAAGGTATAAACACAATTATATGATATTTATGCATAGAAAATGTTAATTCTTGATCTTATACTTCACCTATCTAATTTTATGATATTTTAGGTTCATGCTATTAATATTGAACAAAAAGAGGTTGTTGCTAAGAAGACTGCGGCTAGCAAAAAAAACATACATCTCAGAGATGCTTTTGCTACTTAGTTTTATTTCTTTTTAAGTTATGAATTGGTTGTATATTTAGAATCTTTAGAAGTTAAACGATTATATATCAATGGATTGTTGTATATGTATGGATTGTTGTATATAAGGCTTGTTGAATGCAATGTGTGAAAAAGGGCTTCAAATTATACAGTTTTAGGTGTACTGCTTCAATATACAGGTTGTCTAAAATAAATAAAAAAATATAGCGCTTTTTAAAAAAAAAATTTAAATAACCACCCACTTTAGAGGGCGCTTTCCAAAATAAGCGCCCTCTAAACCCTTTAAATTTCCACTTTAGAGGGCGCTTTCCAGTAAAAGCGCCCTCTAAACCCTTAAAAGTTTCCACTTTAGAGGGCGCTTTCCAGTAAAAGCGCCCTCTAAACCCTTAAAAGTTTCCACTTTAGAGGGCGCTTTCTTTAAAAAGCGCCCTCTAAAGTGGCCCTTAAAGGGCTTAAAGAGCCACTTTAAAGAGCGCTTTCACTAGGAAAAAAAGCGCTGTCTTTACCTATGCCAGCGCCAGATTAGAGGGCGCTTTAAAGCGCTGTTATAGGCCAAAAAAAGCGCCCTCTTTTCCCTTATTTGGCGTAGTGGAAGGTTTTAAGCACCAAAAACATCCTAGGTACTCCTAGGGAGCCCTTTTCGTAAGTGTTGTTCTAGTCTAAAGGGTGTAGGTATATCTAAAGTACTATTTACTAAAAGGAAGGTTAAAAGAAAATGACTCACAAGGATGTCGCATCCACTGCCTACGTATCTCATCTGAGTATGAGAACCAGAGTCTTCGTAGCTCGGCTACCTATGGGTTAAAGAGAAGTGTGCTCGGTAAGACGTCGCGTCTTATGCCTACGTATCTCATCTGGAATGAGAATCAGAGCAAAACGTAGTTCGGCTAACTAGGGGTTAAGGATTGCCATCTGAACATGGACTTACAAAAGAGGACACCAGTTGTGTCAAATGAGGGTGGGCAATATGTTCAACGTTCTAGCAGTAGGTGTCGCAGCTCGCTGAGTCGAGTCTTAGGCAATTACCTCTTTGCAATAGAACGGACTGACATGCCACAAGATCGGAGACGCACGGAAGGTCTAAAAGTGGGGAAGCTCTGCTCTAGAGTTGTCATGCAATATGGACCTATGTGTTAGGATTTAAAAAGGGGAACATCTACCTAATGTTAGCATGCAAAGAATAAGGGAATTCTACCTATGTTATCATACAAAGGGTTCTACCTAATGGGTGCTACCTAAACGGAACAAGAGTCGACGGATGGAGCGCAGAGAGGAGTTACGGATAAGGGTAGATGGCGATGCCGGAGGCAATCGACTTACAGGTAGATGGCAATGCCTGAGGCAATCGACTTACAAGAGGATGGATGAATGCGTGCTGGTTCTGTTAAGTTTTGAAAATGATTACTCGACGTTGGATCGAGCTTTTGATCTTATTTTGAAATGGTTATCGGATGTTCGTTTTAATTCTTGTATTAATAGGTGACTAAAGAAATAAAGAAATCAATATTATACACTTTATGGGAGAGGCGTACATTTGTTATGAATGGGGATTGTTCATGGCAAACAAACAATAAGAATATATGCCTCATACTTCATACAAGTAGGCAACAGTTATCAATCAGATCGAATAAATAAACAATATATAATCAAACCAAAGAATCAAATAATGGAGCATTTAAAAAATGCATGGGAGTATGAACATGTTAAATAATCAAGCAATAAAAAGCATGAATGAGAGAAACAAGTATAAAAGATAACAGATGAATCAAACAGATGAAAATATGCACACGAAGGGTCCACTGAATAATTTAATCAGGAAATGAGGGAAGGACCAAATAAAATCAAGATGAAAAGGCCTATAATACATGGCATATGAGATGAACGAGGGAGGATCAAAAGATCTCTTCAATTGCCATAAGCAATCCCTAAGTCAAACATCGATCATAAAGAAGTCAACTGAAAATTCAAGTCAATTTAAAAAATAACAAATAAATAGCAAATTAATCAAGAAAATTATGAAAAATTAAACTAAATAAGGTGGGGTCAGGACATCATCATCCCCCAAAAAGATTTTAAAAATAATGAAAATTGGCACGTGAATTAATTAAAACAAAACATAGGTCAAACCAAAAGTCAATTAATAAGACTAGGTTAGAAATAAATCAATAATAAATAGTAAATTAATCAAGAAAATTATGAAAAATTAAACTATATAATGTGGGGTCAGGACATCATCATCCCCCAAAAAGATTTTAAAAATAATGAAAATTGGTACGTGAATTAATTAAAACAAAACATAGGTCAAACCAAAAGTCAATTAATAAGACTAGGTTAGAAATAAATCAAGAATAAATAGTAAATTAATCAAGAAAATTATGAAAAATTAAACTAAATAAGGTGGGATCAGGACATCACCATCCCCCAAAAAGATTTTAGAAATAATGAAAATTGGTACGTGAATTAATTAAAGTAAAACAGAAGTCAAATTAAAAGTCAACCAATCAAACTAGGTCAAAAATAAATCCAAAATAATTTGAAAATGTGAAATAAAATTACAAGAAAAGGTCAGGTTGACCATGAGACAGTGATCAACCTTCATCCCAAAAATCAAATGCTAACAATAATTTTAAGTCATAAAAATAAAATCAATAAAAAAAGTGTGTTAAAATGGACCATTCAGAATAAATAATTAAAATAAAATATTAATATTAAAAAATACGAAAATAAAAATGATATAAAATTAAATAAAACGTTAAGAAAAGTGAAAAATATTTTTGGGTAATTTTATGGTCGAAGAAAATATTTTAAATAAGAAAAAGAAATATGAAAATGGAAGGATTAATGGTGATGAACATGGTAAGCAAGCGTAGATATATCAAAACATGGCCATGGAAGAGGTGATTACCTAATGGAAAATAGAAGTGGAATGGAATCTGATATGTGATGAAGCTTTGCCTCCTTGCCACGAAATTCCAATGCCCTTTTAGGATTAGGGTTTCAGCTTCTTAAATAGGGTGGATTAAGTGTTCTCATGGGCTTTTTAATAAGTGATTTATCCATAAGAATAAAAGTGTGAAGTGAGGTGTAAAATGTTGTTATTTTGGGCCAAACTTAAGTGAATGGATGTCCAATGCATGGCCAAAAGAGGTAAAAAAACGTGACTGGTTTGTGCAACATGCTTAGAAGATCTGATTGGGCCAGCCAGGCCCAAAATCTGCCTAGAAAATCAAGTCATGATGCCCACTTTAAATGAATGTATCTCTCAAACCATGGATCCAAATGAGATGATTCAAAAAGTATGTGAAAGAGGACATGGCAAGATACAATTGTTGTAAACAAAGTATTTTCAAATAATATCTTGAAGTGGAAGAAAACTGGCCAAGAAGTCTTGACAAATTTTGAAGATTTTGGACTTAGAAATTTTTCTAAGTGTCCTAAAAAAATGTCTCACTTTGACTAAGCATAACTTTCTCAATTCTAATCCAAATGGAGCAAACTTTATATCTCTAGAAAGCTTGGAACAAGAGGAACAACTTTCATGTTGGAGAAATTTTCAAATGGAGCTTTTGTCTTGATGCAAAATGGGCTTAAAGTGAGTGCAACGATCATGAAAACTTGCCCTAAATGGAAAGTCAACCATTTCCAAATTAAGTAACTTTTTCAATTCCTGATTAAATGATGAATCCATGATCCAACCTTGATCAAATTTCACATGTAGGATCCCCAAGGCATGGATTTTGAGATTCCACTCTCAAAATGTCAGGAGTTGACTTTTTTGGCCCCACAGTTGACTTTTCCCAAACTGTCTGATTCTCGATTCCATTGATCAATTGAAGCACTTCTAGCTCAAATAAAGAGCTGATTTTTTGTATGTAGATCCTTGTGGACATATGGAGGGCCATGGAAAAGAGTTTCACCCAAAGAATCATAAATAAACTGATTTTATACCAAACCCTAGTTTTAGGGCAAAATGATCAGGAACTGATTGCACTGATTGCCAATGGATCTTTCTGAGATAATTGTGAATCTTCCTAGGCCAAGATGCCTCTCTAATCATGACATGGATGAGCTCCTCTACTTCCAACCAAACATTGCCTGTTGCAGGTAGCCATGAAACCCTAATTTCTGATTAAATCCAGATGAACACTCTGATAGCTTTGAATCCTTCACTGATGAACTGAGGACCATAATAAGATACTTGGACCCCCCTGAGACCCTTGAGACTTGTATACTTAGAAAATGAAGTCCAATTCTCAATCTTGCTTTGTGTGGGCTCCTTCTGTTAAGGAGTGATCGATCAAAACCTGATCTCCATGTCACTAATGCAGTATGCAATGAGTATGACCTAGTATGATGCTAATGAAGTGTAAAACATAATCCCATGCTTCCAGGAAAAATGAAGGGTAAAATTTGGGGTATTAATGTATTTAAAAGAAAAAGAAGTCCTAATGGACAAAGGAAAAAAAGAGCACAAACATAAACAAAGATCCAAGAGCAAATAGCATAAGCACAAACAATATGACATGAGATGCTAAAATAAAAGCATAAAGTAAAGATCATAAGATAAATGGAATTAAAGTAAAGTTAATACAAAATATGTTAGTAAGTTGTGTTAGTAATAAAAAATAGAAAGACAATTTGTCATTTTTAGGAGAACACTTAACTATTCACCCACAAGTATGAAAATATAGACCTCTACATCACCATGAGAAGGGCTCAAACTTGGATAAAATCAACAAATATATCACTAGCTCTCTTAGGTGAAAAGGAAACAACATTTTTTCACACAATATCATAGGGAGTATGAGACTTACAATCTCACTTATGAAAATGACTTACTTTCCGATTCGGGATAAATTTAGCACTATGTTAAGCAATCGCAATTAGACTTACGCAGAAGTCACAACTATTTGAGGTCGGTCAATAATAACATTTGTGTTAATACATTTTAGAGAAATGATATGTAAATCATTCTCCTAAAGCTATGCCACACAGAAAAAAAGAAGAGGATGGATCAAGCACAAAGGCTATGAGAGTGGTCCATTACATCAATCAATACTTCATGATACTTAGGACAAACTTATGCATCAATCCAAAGTACCTTAAATGATCCATGATCATATAGGAGGTAGATTTGATATGATGAAAGTTCATTAAGTACCAAGTCACACATCATGAACAAGATGAACACAAACCATCCAATTGATCAAGAGAAAAAGTAAGAGAAAGAGATAAAGAAGAAGAAGAGGAAAAGAGAAACCAAATCCAAATTGGATCAAAGGATTGATCAAGTCATCATCAAAATCAATCATCTATTTTGGTGGATTAGGGTTTTCACCCCATCAAAACCCAAGATCCATTGAGTTTGATGAGACCTATGATTAAATCAACTAGATCAAAGGCCAACAAAAGTCAACAAAGATCAAACAAGCATAAAATGCAATAAAATAAAATAAAACCCATAAAAAATATGTTTAAAATGAATATTAAAAGGGAAATAAAAGAGAAAATCCATAGAGCCCTTCAAAACACCAAATTAATGGCCAAGAAAATTATGGAAGATTGGAGATAAAATAAGAGACATAAATAAATTTTTCAGAATTTTTAAACGCATAAAAATATTTTAAAACCAATTAAAACAAATGAAAAAAGAGGAAACCCAAGAAAAATAAAAATTCAAGAAAATAAAATATGGAAAAATAAAAATCAGATGAAGAAAATGAAAAGAAAATTTTAGAAATTATTTTGGTATTTTTTGGATAAAAAATGAATTTTCTATGAATTTTTAAAGAAAATACAATTTAAATAAAAAAAGAAAAAGAACTAAAAACAGAAAAATTCAAAGGCGTTGGATCTGGCCTCATTAAATGACATGGGAGATCCAACAACTATAAGGCTAGCACGCATAGTGGAAAACAAGCAGAATAAAACATGGAATCACATTCAAAATAAACCAATCAAAACTTTTCAAAATGCCAACAGGATAGCCAACTCAGATAACCTAAAACAACTACGGTCATCTTCTTCGGTGATCCCTCATCGGAGCTTCATCATTTGGAAAATTAAGAACATGAGACTACCACCAATGTGATCGTCTCCTCATCGCGAATTCAACCTCATGCTCGAAATTCATTTATCTAAACTGAGCATAGAGAATTTCAGAGAAGTTTCAGCAACAAGCAAGTCACGAAAAGTAAAATTAAATGATGAACAATATCAATCAACACCAGATAAGTTAGGGGAAATCATCAGAGAGTGAAGGACTACATCGTGGTAACTTGTTTGAGTTTAAATGATGCTCAGAACTACCTTGTCCAAATGATGATCAGATGTTGAAGAAGCTTGATCTGGTCAGGGTGCTTCATAAGGTTTTAGAGCTTGGGAGTTGTTGCAAAAGCTTTGAAGGAGACCTAAGGTGCTTATAGAATCAAGAAATTGAATTGAAACAAGCTAGAAATCAAAACACGATAGCTCAATTTTCTAGAAAAATTTGAGAGTGAAACAGAGGTTCTTTGGCTCTCTAAAGCATGGTAATGAAGAAAATATGTTGCTCTATTTATAGGGAAGTGATTGGTGATCTCATACGCGCCAAATGATGCTCCATTCGTGCAAAACAAATTTGCTTATGATGTGAGAAAAATGTGAACATTAAAACCATCAAAACTCAGCCAAATCATGTGTTTTATGAGTAAATTAACTTCTTGAGACTTGATCAATCATGTTTAGGTATAAAACGTGTGGTAAATTGGCTTGTGATTAAGGATTAGTGAAGTTCAAAATTCTGATCATGATGATTTCTTCGGTTCCAAGCCACCGTGTTTAACTCAATGGGGCATACTACTTAGGAGGCTTTTTGATCCCATTCTTATTGAAATTTGTTGGCATCATATAAAAGATCATAATGTGCCAAGAAAGCTTGAATTTAGATGCTTGAGCACACAGTTATGGCATGTTGAAGTTGGCATAAAAATATGGTAATGCAACTTGGAAAATTCTAAGTCCCAACTGGCTGAAAATGACTTATGATATCTCAAAGAATTCCATTGCCTTCCAAGCATAATTTGACTTTGATCCTTGAAGAAAACTTGTAAAGGGAATCACAAATGATATTGTGAAAAAAAGAATCAGCCTCAAATGTTGAAAGTTGAAGAAGTTATGAACCTTGAAAGTTGAGAAAAAGTCACTTGAAAATAGGTCAAATTTCACTAAGTCCACAAATGACCTATAATGTCTTCAAACTTTTGATGATCCTCCAAGCATAATTGGCTCATGTCATGTAAAGAGAAGTTGTAGAGAATGTTGATAAGAGTCATATGCAAAAAGAAGCATTCAAAAATGTTGAGAATTGAAGGAGTTGTGATCCTTTGAACTTTGACTTCAAATGTTGACTTTTTGGTCAAACCTCTTGGAATAAACTTGTGTACTTGGACTTTTCTTGCATTTCAAGGTACATGGATGATCATATAAGCTCAAAATAAGGTGTCCTTAAAAGTATTTTGATTAGATTGCTCAAAGTTTGAGGTAACGTATTGAAGAAGGCATGGAAATAAACACATGAACCTTTGACTTATCTTGAGAAATAAGCAACAAAACTTTGAGATACTCTTGATCAAAATGAGATTGAAAGATGCTTGAGAACCTTAGAGATCATATTTTTGAGAGATACACCCCTTGAGAATCAATGGTTGAACACCCTTTAACTTGGGGAATAAAAAAATGTAGTTGAGGAACCATGATTGATGCTCTTGATGAAAAGCCCTACCTTGCACGATAAACTTAAAGAAAATAAGACATATTTTTGTTATTTTGATTAGTGGTTAGATAAGCAATGAACATATAAAAACAAAGGTAAAATACAAACAAAGAGGTGCTTGATGATCCCTGCAAAAGGAAAAACCAAAGATGGGAAGGAAAGGACAAAGATGTGATCTTGTTTGTACGTAAGGATGCAAATGATATGTGGGATATTAGGGTTAAAAATTAGGGTAATAAAGATGCCCCTATTTATGTTTCTTTAATTTGGATATATGAAGATTGAAATCTTCATCTCGACGAGATTGAAGAGATTTAAATATAGAATACCCAATTTTTGGCCCTAAGATACCGCAAAAATGCTTATGATTTGATATGAATGCAGACAAGGATCTCTGTGGGATATATAGTGCCAAGAGAGACAAAGAACTGCTGGAGAAAATAGGAGGCCGAAACTCTACAAGGGAATAATAGATTCCAAAGGGGGGCCCAACTGGGGACAAACAAAGTTCGACAGGGGAAAAGGAAAGACGCACAGACAAAACTATGACATGAAACTGCTGGAGACAAAGGGATGTACTCAAGGAAAATAAAGCAGCGGGAAACGACTCGACTCGGGAATAACTATTGTATTGGAAAGAAACCAATGCATAATTAGAAAACAAACGAACCAAAGACCCAATGGGGGAAGACTTATCAAAGCAAGACTCTGTCGAGGAAAAGATCAATCAAAGGGGATGCCCAACTCTACTAGGGGAGAAATTACCTAACTATCAGCCAAGTGATAGCTTAAAAAAGGCAACCAACCAAAGGCAAGAGAAATATTACCTAAACTATCAGCCAAGTGATAGCTTAACAAAGGTAACCAACCAAAGGTAAGATAAATATTACCTAAACTATCAACCAAGTGATAGCTTAACAAAGGTAATAAGCTCAAAATGAAAGATTACCAACTACCAGCCAAGTGATAGCTTAACAAGGTAACCAACCAGAGGTAAAAAGAAAACATTACCTAACTATCAGCCAAGCGATAACTTAACAAAGGTAATAAAGTCAAAAGGAAAGATTACCAACTACCAGACAAGTGATAGCTTAACAAGGTAATAAGCTCAAAAGGAAATATTACCAACTATCAGCCAAGTGATAACTTAATAAGGTAACCAATCAGAGGTAAAAAGAGATACTACCGAACTATCAGTCAAGTGATAGATTAACAAATGTAATAAGCTCCAAGGACCAAAGTCCAACCCAGAAATAAACTGGAGAGAAACGGTCAAAGAAGACTCAATCCAATGAGGAAGTAAACTCAATTGGGGATTAATTCCATCCAGATAATGAACTGGAAAAGAAAACTAAAATAAAACCTTCCACGAGGATCAAACCCCATGGGGAATTATAAAGGATAACCGCATTTTGCTGAAGGTCGACACTCTATTGAAGAGAGGACGCACACACTCCGCGGGGGGAAAACACTAGAGAGCGGGGGAAAACACCAAGAAATACAAGATGCACAAATAAACACCATGATGTTATGCATATGCATATGAATATATGTACGAATATGCTGACAAAACAGGCACAAAAGGGTTTGACCGATAACACAGTACAATCGGGTACTCGACTAATCCCAACAAGGTAGAGATGCTACTAGAGATCTTGCTAGGGATTCAGCTGAAGAAAACCCTACAATGAATTATCATAAGCCATCAAGGAGCTAAATCCTGATACAAGGCTTGAATCCTTCTGGAGAGGAAAACAATTGCTTGGAGACCCAAAGTTAATCTTCTAAAAGCATGAAGTTCATTCCGAGGGAGGGAAAGGTTTGTTGGGGATAAGAAACATCCGAACAAACTTTGTTATGAAGACATGTTGGTGACTTCACTAACGATTCTACCATTCTAACAATTTCTGTTGTGGGAACTGACGAGCCTGGATACATTCATAAGGAGAATCCTGTCTTACAAGAACACCGAGATTTGCTCTTCAAGATCTTACCTTCCTTGAGATCACTGTTGACATTCCTCTTTTATATTCACAAATCGAGGATTTTTTTTTGTAAATATCAAAAACATGATTGTTTATATATATTTTGTTTCAAAAATTATTATAAAAAATAAATGAAACTTCATAAATTGAAACAAGATAAGAATAGCAAACAAATAGACAAAAGACTCAAATTTTATTGATAGAATGGTAGTCTGCAGATGGCGTGACTCCATGGTTCATTACAAAGTTGAAAATGGTAAGTACATGGAAAAGGCTGCATTAAAATACAATGACCACTATTCTCCCTAATAACTTTGAATTCCTTTATGCTTAGAACTTCGCTCGAGGATGACTGAATGAAAATCTTTGATAAGCATTGTTGCTTCAAATGATCAAGTCTAGCCTGATGCAGTTACTTTCCATAATCCCTAACTTTTACCTAGATTACCCTCTCAGGTTTTCAATCTACCGGGATGATTATTTTCTGTTTATATCTCTAATTTTTGCCTGGACCGCCCTTTTGGGGTTTCAATCCACCAAGATGCTCATTTTTACCTAAGCATCCCTTTTCGTGTTTTCAAATTAGCGAGTTGTTCTTTTATTTTTCTAGGCGAAGTATTTCTTGACTGTATCGACATTCACATAATGAGGGAGCTCCTCCCCATCCATAGTCGTAAGAGTCATTGCACCATCATAGAAGGCTCTCTTAACAACATATGGGCCTTCTTAATTAGGAGTCCACTTACCCCTATAATTAGTGTTGAAAGACAAGATATTCTTGAGCACAAGGTTGCCTTCTCTGAATACGCAAGGTCGAACCTTCTTGTCAAATTCTTTCTTCATTCTTTTTTGATATAATTGGCCATGACACAAAGTTATCATCCTCTTCTCTTCAATCAAATTCAATTGGTCATATGTGCTTTGACTCTATTCAGCCTCAGACAATTTGGCTTCCATCAAGACTCGCATTGATGGGATCTCAACCTCTACGAGGAACACTGCTTCTATGTCGTACACAAGAGAGAAATAGGTCCCCAAGTTGAAGTGAAGATGAATGTACGGTACCTATGCAAAGCAAAAGGGAGCATCTCATGCCAATCCTTATATGTCACAACCATTTTCTGGATAATCTTCTTAATATTCTTATTTGCAGCTTCAACGGCCCCATTCATCTTAGATCTGTAAGAAGAAGAGTTATGATGTTCAATCTTGAAGTCGTCACAAAGCTCTTTCATCAGCTTATTATTCAAGTTTGACCCATTATCAGTGATGATCTTACTTGGAACATCATATCGGCAAATAATTTGATTCTTGTTAAATCTGACCACAACCTGTTTGGTCACATTAGCATAAGATGCTGCTTCAACCCATTTGGTGAAGTAATCAATAGCCACCAGAATGAAACGATGTCCATTCAAAGCTTTGGGTTCAATCATGTCAATTCCCCATATAGAGAAAGGCCATTGGGATGGAATAATATTGAGAAGAGCCGGAGGCACATGAATCTTATCAGCATAAATCTGACATTTTGGAACTTATTCACATATTTACAGCAATCAGATTCCATTGTCATCTAATAGTAACCTGCCCTTAACATATTTTTAGCCATTGCGTGTCCATTGGCATGAGTACCAAAGGATCTTTCATGAACTTCTTGCATTAACATGTCTGCTTCGTGTCTATCCACGCATCTGAGCAAGACCATGTCAAAATTTCTCTTGTACATCACAACTTCATTCAGAAAGAGAATGCCAGACAGTTTCTCAAAGTCTTCTTATCTTTGCTGGATGCCCCAAGCGATTACTCTTGACTTTGGAGGAAACACTTGATATCATGATACCGAGGCTTATCATATGTGACTTCTTCTGATGTAAACACATGAGCAAGCCTATCAAGGCGCATAATTCTGGTATGAGGCGTGTCATTTCAACAATTTACTTTATACATAGAAGACAAAGTAGCCAAAGCATTTGTCATCTAATTCTCTTCACGAGGTATATAATGAAACTCAACTTTATTGAAGAAAGTCAACAACCTCCTTGCATAATCTTTGTAAGGAATCAAGTCAGGATGACGAGTCTCCTATTCTCCTTTAGTCTGATTAACCACTAAGGTTGAATCTCCATATACATCAAGAATCTTAATTCTCAAATCAATGGCTTCTTCAAGACCCATGATACCAACTTCATATTCTTCCATGTTGTTCGTACAATCAAACATCAATCTTGTAGTGAAAGGGATATGAGAACCCTCATGAGTAATGATGATTGGCCCAATTCCATTACCATAAGCATTAACTGCTCCATCAAACACTAAACCCCATCGGGATCCAGGCTCTGGTCCTTCTTCAGGCAATCGTTCATCATAATCTTTAGCTTTTACTTACATAACATATTCATCAGGGAAGTCCAACCTGATGGATTAATAATCATCAATTGGCTGGTGAGCCAAATGATCTGCAAGAATACTTCCTTTGATCACCTTTTGAGTACGGTACTCATATCATATTCAGACAATAGAATCTGCTAATTAATGAGCAATGTTCCGAGTCAAAGCAGGTTTTTCAAAAATATACTTGATTGGATCCATTTTGGATATCAACCAAGTGGTATGATTAATCATATACTGGTGTAGATGTTTGGCAGCCTAGGATAAAGCACAACAAGTCTTCTCAAGCATGGAGTACTGAGACTCACAGTCTGTAAACTTCTTGCTCAGATAGTAGATGTCATGCTCCTTTCTACCAGTTTCATCTTGTTGTCCAAGTACACAACCCATGGACTCTTCTAACACAGTTAAGTACATAATTAATAGGCTTCTTTCCACTGGAGGAGATAAGATAAGAGGTTCAAGCAGATACTCCTTGATGTTGTCAAAAGCTTTATGGCAGTCTTCTGTCCAAACACAACCTTGATCTTTACGGAGAAGCTTGAAGATTGGTCTGCATGTGGCAGACATGTGAGATATAAACCTGGAGATGTAATTCAAGTGCCTGAGGAATCCTCTGACTTGCTTTTCTGTCTTTGGTGTAGGAATTTCTTGAATAACTTTGACTTTATCAAGATCTACCTCAATACCCTTATGGCTGACAATGAAGCCCAACAACTTTCGTGAACGGACACCAAAAGTACACTTATTAGGATTCAAGCAGAGTTTACACTTTCTCAAACACTGAAACAACTTCAACAAATACTCAACATGATCTTCTTCATTCTTTGACTTAGAAATCATATCATCCACATAAAACTTTATCTCTGTGCATCATGTCATGGAAAAGAGTAGTCATGGTTGTCTGGTACGTTGCACCAACATTCTTTAAACCGAAAGGCATCACTCTATAGCAAAATGTTCCCTAGGGTGTAATAAATGTTGTCTTCTCCATGTCCTAGGGTGCCATCTTGATCTAATTATAACGGGAGAAACCATCCATAAAGGAGAAGACACTGAACTTAGTTGTATTATCTACCAACATGTCAATATGTGGCAGAGGGAAATCATCCTTTGGGCTAGCTTTGTTCAAATTGAAGGAGAATAGGGCAATTCAAAATGCAGCGGAATTTAAAATTTCTCCTTTGGTGATCCTTATGAATGAGCATTATCAGTGATAGAATTGTTACCTCTTATGGCGATTGTAACCTTTGATGCAGATCTACGGAGCGATCACGAACGTTGAACGATGACAACACCTCTACTCAATCCACACGAATGGATTCCTTCAATCTCAGTGCTAGCTGCTACGAGTGAAGGCTTTGAGTGAGAGAGAGAGAGAGAGAAACAAAATTTCAACTGCACAAATGCTTCTATACAAGGTTTCTATTTATAGAACCACTTGTGTGGGCTGCAAGCTAAAAAAGCCCACTCAAGTGTATGTGGCCCATATCTTATAATATGCCAAAATCACTTAAGCGCGTGGTACCTTATCATATTTCGTATTCTACTTAAGTACACCGTACCTTACGATGTTCTAATATTCACTTAGGTGCACCGTACATTACGATATTCCTTAGTTACTCTATCTCTCATCAATCCGTCCTTTTGTGTGTGACCCTGTAGGTTTTCGCGGCATTGGCAATTATATTAAATCACGTATTTAACATAATAAACAGTGAGCGGTATCTAGTAACACATCACTGCTACCCAAGACACGAAAATGTCATGTGATCTGACAAATCCTTTTATGATAATACTTATGTGTACAATTACCCTTTTTCCCTTATGTCTATATTGAACACAAGGCATAGACCGTGTCATCCTTGTCCAGTTCAATATTGGGCCCATAGACATTTATCCTGTTACGCAGGATGGGCAAATTCCATCTAGGTCACTAATGTCCCTTAGCATGCTTCGTGGAGTACCCATCAACTGTCTTTATGGTCATCCAGTTACGGACAATGTTTGATCAGCAATAAGGCACTCGACTCTACATCTAGGGTCCATAGTGGTTTCAGGTCGAAGGGTGGTATACATCATTATCACCATGAGAATAACTTATGACACTTTGCATAACATTCTATATAGTATTCTCATAGCGGGTCAATCCAGTATAAATATTACTCTTAATATTCATACCTATGTTTAAGAATTGATAACTCCTTATCCATGATCCATGAGATGTGATCATCAGTCTATATACATAATAGTCTTAATGCTTTAATGTTATCCCACTTCACAATAAATCTCGACTATGGATACTTTAAGAATAATGTCCTTATGTTTAATGTGATCTCATGATTAAGTCACACTTGATACATTAAACAGACTATGTATTCTAGGGACTTTATTAGACAAACATAATAAAGAAAAAAACCTTTTATTATTAATAAATAATTCGATACAAGTACCAAAAGTATTGGCCTCTGGGGCTTACACCAACAATCTCCCACTAGCACTAGAGCCAATCAGGCATACCCCTAATGCCCATAGATCTAGTATGACCATCATGCTTCTGCTGCGCAAGAGGCTTTGTCAGTGTGTCAACAATATTGTCAAGTGTAGGTACTCTGCATATTTTCACATCTCATCTATCTATTATCTCTCGAATTAGGTGATAACGCCTAAGTATATGTTTGGATCGTTGGTGAGATCTAGGTTCCTTAGCTTGTGCGATAGCACCATTGTTATCACAATAAAGACCAATGGGATCCATAATGCTAGGAACTATGCCAAGTTTACTAATGAACCTTTTGATCCAAACAACTTCCTTTGCTGCACTTGAGGCAGCAATATACTCGACCTCGGTTGTAGAATCAGCAACTGTATCTTGCTTTGAACTTTTCCAACTCACAGCGCCACCGTTTAAGCAAAACACATAACCAGATTGCGATCTAAAGTCATCCTTATCTGTCTGGAAGCTAGCATCGGTGTATCCAATTACAACCAGCTCTTCCTGACCTCCATATATCAAGAATGAGTCCTTAGTCCTTCTCAAATACTTAAGGATATTCTTGACAGCTACCCAATGAGCATCACCAGGATCATATTGGTACCTACTCGTTGCACTTAAAGCATACGAGACATCTGGTCGAGTACATAACATGGCATACATGATAGATCCTATTGCAGATGCATATGGAATCTTATTCATGCGATCCCTTTCTTCCTTAGTTGAAGGGGATTGTGTTTTTGACAAACACATGCCATGTTACATAGGTATGAATCCTTTCTTGGAATCATGCATATTAAAGCGTCTCAACACTTTGTCTATGTACGTACTCTGACTTAGGCCAAGCAGTTTTTGTGATCTATCTCTATAGATTCTGATTCCTAATATATAGGTTGTTTCACCTAGGTCCTTCATAGAAAAGCATTTCCCCAACCAAGACTTTACTTGTTGCAGGGTAGGGACATCATTTCCAATGAGTAATATGTCATCCATATATAATACAAGGAAAATGATCATGCTCCCACTAACCTTCTTGTAGACACAAGGCTCATCTTCGTTCTTGATGAATCCATATTGTTTTACTGTTTCATCAAAACGAAGATTCCAACTTCTGGAAGCTTGCTTCAATCCATAGATTGATCTTTGTAACTTACATATCTTTTGGGCTTCTTCTGGTATGTCAAATTCTTCAGGCTGTATCATGTACACATCCTCAAGAAGATTCCCATTAAGGAAAGCAGTTTTGACATCCATCTGCCATATTTCATAATCATGATATGCAGCGATAGCAAGTAAAGTCCGAACAGATTTAAGCATTGCAACTGGTGAAAAGGTTTCATCATAGTCACACCCATGAACTTGTTTATATTCTTTTGCAACCAGTCTTGCCTTATAGGTATGTATCTTACCATCCATGTGAGTCTTCTTTTTGAAGATCCACTTGCATCCTATAGGGTTAACTCTTACAAGAGGCTCTACCAAGGTCCAAACTTGGTTTGTGTACATGGAATCCATTTCAGATTTCATGGCTTCTAGCCACTTCTCAGACTCGGGACCAGTTATGGCCTCTTGGTTGGTCACAGGCTCATCTTGATCCATGAGCAATCCATCACCTTGATCAGTTATGAGATATCCATATCTCTCAGGTAGGTGACGTATCATGCTTGACCTACGCTGGTCTTGTTCTACTTGAGCAGGTTGCTCTTCCACAACTACTTGTGTTTCCTGCTCTAATTCCTCTATAGGTGTATCAATGCTTTGTGATTCTTGAATTTCTTCAAGCTCTACTTTCCTCCCATTGATTCCTTTGGAAATAAAATCCTTTTCTAGGAAAACTCCAGTTCGAGCGACAAACACTTTGCCCTCAAAAGGATTGTAGAAGTAATACCCTCTTGTTTCTTTAGGATACCCCACAAATAAACATTTGTCAGATTTGGGCTCAAGCTTAGTTGAAATTTGTCGTTTCACATAAACTTTGCACCCCCAAATCTTCATGTAAGACATATGTGGTTTCTTACCACTCCATATCTCATATGGTGTATTCTCAACCTTTTTGGATGGAACATGGTTAAGTGTGTAAGCTGCTGTCAATAATGCATGTCCCCAAAAGGAGTTTGGAAGATCGGTGTGACTCATCATGGATCAGACCATGTCTAACAAGGTTCAATTTCTTCTCTTAGATACACCATTCCATTAGGGTGTTCCAGGAGGAGTAAGTTGGAATAGGATCCCACACTCTTTCAGATGGTCATCAAACTCTAGGCTTAAATACTCACCACCTCGATCTGATAGAAGAGTTTTAATATTCTTACCTAGTTGGTTTTGTACTTCATTCTTGAATTCCTTGAACTTTTCAAAGGACTCTGATTTGTGTTTCATTAAATACACATAACCATATCTACTGAAATCATCCGTAAATGTGATGAAGTACTGAAAACCTCCTCTGGCTGGTATGTTCAGTGGTCCACATACATCAGTATGTATGAGGGCCAAAAGATCATTAGCTCTTTCACCGTTTCCTATGAATGGAGACTTTGTCATCTTTTCAGTTAAACAAGATCTGCATGTCTCATATGATTCATAATCAAAAGAGTCCAAGAGTCCATCTTTATGGAGTTTGGAAATGTGTTTCTCATTTATGTGGCCTAATCGACAATGCCAAAGGTAAGTTGGATTTAACTCATTAGGTTTCATCCTTTTAGTATTAATGTTATAAATAGGCATTTCAAGGTCAAGGGCATATAGTCCATTGTTCATTTATGCAGTAGCATAAAATATATCATTCAAATAAATTGAGCAACAATTGTTCTTTATTATAAATGAAAAACCAAACTTGTCCAAACAAGAAACGAAAATAATATTCCTGCTAATTGCAGGTACATAATAACAATTCTCTAACTGAATTATTAAACCACTGGGTAAAGTCAATACATAAGTTCCTACGGCTAAAGCATCAACCTTTGCTCCATTGCCAACTCGTAGGTCAACTTCACCTTTTTCCAAATCTCTACTCCTTTTTAGCCCCTGCACATTGGTACAAATGTGAGAACCGCATCCAGTATCTAATACCCATGATGCAGAAGTAGATAAATTAATTTCAATAACAAAAATATCTGAAGTTGAAGTCTCTACTCCATTCTTCTTATCTTCCAGGTACTTTGGGCAGTTTCTCTTCCAGTGTCCGGTCTTACCGCAATGGAAGCAGGTGCCTTCCTTTGCTATGCCTCCACTAGGTTTCAAAGCAGAAATAGTGGGTTTGGGTTTGGCAACTTCCTTGCCTTTCCCTTTATCACCCTACTTGGTAGGTATTTTGTTATGTCTCTTTCCATTTCCGATCATCATAATGGACTTCCCGTTTGACTTCAGATTCTGCTCAACAGTTCTTGTAGATGTTTGATTGGCTGCATTTTGTGTTAAAACACTAATTGTACTCTGATGTCTTGACTGATGTCATGACATGCCTTGTAGATGTTTGATTGGCTGCATTCTGTGTTAAAACACTAACTGTACTCTGATGTCTTGACTGATGTCATGACATACTTGAGAAGTATGCTGCAGATTTGGCTAATACAGGATTTACTGAATGTCAAACTAGATGTTATGACATTCATCCATGACAACAAATACTGAACTATAGAATAGTTGGTTTTTCTGTTATAGCTCAGTATTGAGTTCAGTCTGTGTTTCAGGAGAGTAGCAGACCTGACACATAGCCTACTGTCTGAATGTCAAACTGGATGTTACGACATTCATCATTGACAACATATACTGAATAATAGACAGGTTGGTTTTTCTGCTACAGTTCAGTATGTATTTCAGTCTGTTTATCAAGGGAATAACAGACCTGACATAAGGCCTATTGTCTAAATGTCAAACTGGATGTTATGACATTTATCTCTGTCAGCTGATACTGAAGTATAAACTGGTTGGTCTTTTACAGTACAACATTCAGTACAGTCTGTTTTCAGGAAAATAACAGAGCTAGCATATGGCCTATGTTCTGGACGTCAAACGGAATGTGGTGAGATTCATTCCTGACAGCATATGCTAAAGTGTAGGATGGTTAGTTTTTCTGTTTCAGTATTTTTCTCAGGCTGTTTTTCAGGAATCTAACAGCTGTGCTATTTTCCAGGAAACTAACAACTGAGCTACAATTAATGAACCTAACAAATAGCCTATTTGTTAGCACCCTAATATGTGGAAATTAGGTTAACTTGCTTAACCTTAATTTTAGGAAATACAAGTACAAGGCCCAAGTGCTGCAATATAAAAGGATGGCAATCCTTCTTTCAGAACTCAGGGGTTTTAGGCGTGAAGCTTTCATTGTACCATCATACTTCACTGCTGTATTTTTGTTTGTGTCTTGTATTAGGTGTAACTTGTGAGCCAAGCAATTATCACCTAGATGATTGCATTGGACTAGGGTGTTCATTGGGTTGTAAGTGTTGTGTCACTCTAAGCTTTTAAGCGTGAGTGTTGTGTATCTTGATTAAAGCTGTTAAGCATAATCAAGAGTTGTTTGAAGTATAACTTCGTCATCAACTTTAATCCAATTAAAGGTTGTAATCACTGTGGTGATTGAGGGGGAGTGAGTAGGAACTCTGGTCTTAGTTTAAGATTGAAATTGCATTGGGTAGGTATTAAGTGATAGGGTTAAACAGTTGGTTTAAGGTCTGAATTAATACTACTAATAGTGGATTTCCTCCCTGGCTTGGTAGCCCCCAGACGTAGGTGTGTTTGTCACCGAACTGGGTAAACAATTTCTTGTGTTATTTACTGCACTTACATTTTCCTGTTGTATACATTCCTGTCTGCGCAGAATCGGATGTCATAACATCCTGTGTGACATCGATAGTCTGTTAACTAGAATTTCAATTGGCATCAGAGCAGGCACCCTGCCTGTTAATTTCTGGGTGAGATCTAGGGACGTTACTTTCTAGTACCATGGACAAGGATGTAGGATACTTAAATAGACCACCCATGCTGGATGGCTCTAACTATGATGACTGGAAACCTCGTATGATAGCCTTCTTGAGGTCTCTGGATAGCAAGGTCTGGAGAGCTGTCAACAAAGGATGGGAACATCCAACGAAGACATGTAAAGATGGAATCATTCTGCAAATTCCTGAAGAAGAGTGGGACAAGGAGCAAGAGGCATTAGCCGTTGGAAACTCTAAGGCCTTGAACGCACTGTTCAATGGAATAAATAAGAACATCTTCAGACTAGTGCATCACTGTGAGCTGGCTAAAGAAGTTTGGGATACCCTCAAGATAACTCATGAAGGTACCTCAAAGGTGAGGATGTGTAAACTTCAGATGTTGACCACCAAGTTTGAAAATCTGAGGATGAAAGAGGATGAGACTATTCATGACTTCCACATGAATATTCTTGAAATTGCCAACACTTCTGGTGGCTTAGGAGAGAAAATGGCTGAAGAAAAACCTGTAAGAAAGATTCTCAGATCATTACCAAAGAGATTTTCCATGAAGGTCACGGCTATAGAAGAGGCTCAAGATATCTGCAATATGAATGTTGATGAGCTTATTGGTTCTCTCCAAACTTTTGAAATGGGCTTGTGTGAGAATGTTGAAAAGAAGAACAAAAGCATAGCTTTTGTATCAAATACTGAAGATGATTCAGAAGAAGGAAGTACTGGAGGTCATGAAAGCATATCAGAAGCCATAGTCATGCTTGGGAGACAGTTCAACAAGTTCATAAAGAAGATTGATAAAAAAGGTAGACCAAATGTCAAGAACATTTCGTCTGACATCAGGAAAAGATCAACTTCTGAAGAAAAGTTCAACCAAGGCAAGGGAATCCAGTTCCATGGATGTGAAGGTTTTGGTCACATTAGAGCTGAATGCTCTACCTTCCTCAAGATGCAAAAGAAGGGGCTATCTGTCACCTGGTCTGAAGGAGATTCTGAGAGTGAATCTGAAGGAGAATCGGCTAAACATGTCACTGCACTAACTAGTGTCTGTGCCTCTGATGATGACTCAAGTGGAGATGAACTTACCTTTGATGAACTTGCTGCTTCATATAAAGAGCTATGTGTCAAAAGTGCAGAAGTGGGTATCCAAGGAGAAAAGCAGAAGAAACTCATCAAGGAGCTGGAAGCTGAGAAATAAAAGCATCTGACAGTCATAGATGGTCTAAATGGTGAGATATCATTGCTGACATCTAAGCTAGAACAAATGACAAAATCCATCAGAATGCTAAATAAAGGAACTGACACCTTGGAAGAGATTCTAAAGGTGGGACAGAAGTCAGGAACCATGTCTGGTTTAGGCTTTGGTAAGAAATCCTCAATTGAACTCAAAAGCTCAAAGGTTGAAGTTCAGAAACTCAAGCAGAAGTCACAACCAATGTCTCAACATCAGGGAACCTGGATGAGTAACCATCAGAAGAAGAAATTTCAGAGATGGAGATGTCACTATTGTGGTAGATTTGGTCATATAAAAGCCTTCTGCTACAGGTTGCATGGTTATCCTAACCAAACCCCTCATGTCAGACCTAAGCATAAGGCATCTAAGCATAATGCCCCCATCAAGAAACGACAATGGGTTGCTAGGTTAGCTCACACAGCTCTAAGGGCATCTACCAGAGAAGACTGGTACTTTGATAGTGGCTGCTCAAGACATATGACTGGTATGGAGAATTTATTGGTGGATATACAACCTCACACTACCAGTTATGTGACCTTTGGTGATGGTGCTAAAGGAAAAATCAAAGGTGTTGGTAAGCTGGACAGTTCTGGAGTTCCAGAACTGAATAATGTGCTGTTAGTAAAAGGACTAACTGCTAATCTCATCATCATAAGCCAGCTGTGTGATCAAGGTTTCTATGTTCATTTCACTAAGGAATTATGTGTTGTGACAAATGGAGATAATCAGGAAGTTATGAGAGGATCCAGATCCAAAGATAACTACTATCTATGGGAACCTAAAGTCTCAAACTACTCCTTAATTTGCTCCTCAGCCAAGGAGGAACAGGAGGTGAAGTTGTGGCATAGACGTCTTGGTCATCTTCATTTAAGGGGAATGAAAAAGATCATATCCAAGGAAGCAGTTAGAGGAATCCCAAAGCTGCTTATTAATGAAGGAAGAGTCTGTGGAGAATGTCAGGTTGGCAAGCAAACCAAGATGTCACATCCTAAGCTGGGACATCCTACAACATCCAAAACTCTGGAACTTTTGCACATGGACTTAATGGGACCTATGCAGGTTGAGAGTCTGGGTGGAAAGAGATATGCCTATGTGGTTGTTGATGACCATTCCAGATACACATGGATAAGCTTCATCAGAGAAAAATTAGATGCATTTTATGTCTTCAAAGATCTGTGCATCAGACTTCAAAGGGAAAAGGATACTTGTGTTGTCCGAATTGGGAGTGACCATGGGACAGAGTTTAAAAATTCCAAGTTTGATGAGTTCTGCTCATCTGAAGGGATAAGTCATGAGTTCTCCTCACCTATTACTCCTCAGCAAAATGGGATAGTTGAAAGGAAAAACAGAACTATTCAAGAATCTGCCAGAGCTATGATTCATGCAAAGAAGCTTCCTATGCACTTTTGGGCTGAAGCTATGAATACAGCTTGCCATGTTCACAATAGAGTTACCTTGAGAAAAGGAACCTCTTCCACTCTGTATGAGATATGGAAAGGAAGAAAACCCACTGTGAAGTACTTTCATATCTTTGGAAGCAAATGTTACATTCTCACAGATCGTGAACAGAGAAGGAAAATGGACCCCAAAAGTGATGAGGGTATATTCCTAGGATACTCAACTAACAGCAGAGCCTACAGAGTGTTCAACTCCAGAACCAATGTCCTGATGGAATCCATAAATTTGATTGTGGATGATAAAGAGGAAGGAGCCAATGCCATAGAGGATGTTGGAACATTCCTTGAGACTTCAACAGACATACCAGTCAAGACTGAAGAGGTACAGGAAACTCCTCCTGAATGTGAGGTAGATGCATCCAACAAGGTGCCTTCTATCAGAATTCAGAAAGACCACCCTAAGGATCTTATCATAGGGGATCCCAATAGTGGTGTGACTACCAGATCAAGGGAGAATAGCTCAAATTCCTATTTTGTATCCAAGGTTGAACCAAAAAATGTGAAAGAAGCCCTGACTGATGAATATTGGATCAATGCCATGCAAGATGAACTGGAGCAGTTTAAAAGGAATAAAGTTAGGGAGTTAGTTCCACGACCTGAAGGGACTAACATCATTGGTACCAAGTGGATCTACAAGAACAAGTCTGATGAGAAAGGAGTAATCACTAGAAACAAAGCAAGACTAGTGGCACAAGGATATACTCAAGTTGAAGGGGTTGATTTTGATGAGACTTTTGCTCCAGTTGCAAGGCTTGAATCAATAAGATTGCTGTTAGGTGTTGCCTGCATTCTGAAGTTCAAATTGTTCCAAATGGATGTGAAGAGTGCCTTTTTAAATGGCTACTTGAATGAAGAAGTCTATGTGGAACAACCTAAAGGGTTCTGTGATCCTAACCTACCAAAACATGTGTACAAGTTGAGGAAAGCTTTGTATGGGTTGAAGCAAGCTCCTAGAGCGAGGTATGAAAGGTTGACTGAATTTCTGACCTCTAATGGGTACAGAAAAGGAGGGATAGATAAGACCTTGTTTGTGAAGGATGAAGATGGCAAAATCATGATTGCCCAAATTTATGTGGATGATATTGTCTTTGGTGGAATGTCAGAGCAAATGGTGAAACATTTTGTTCACCATATGCAATCTGAGTTTGAAATGAGTCTGGTTGGGGAATTGACTTATTTTCTTGGACTGCAAGTTAACCAAATGGAGGATTCTATGTTTCTCTCCCAAAGCAAATATGCCAAGAACATAGTTAAGAAGTTTAGTATGGATAATGCTAGTCACAAAAGAACTCCTGCACCTACTCATTTAAAATTAACTAAAGATGAAGGAGGTCCCAGTGTTGATCAATGCTTGTATAGAAGCATGATAGGTAGTCTACTATATCTAACAGCCAGTAGACCTGATATTGCCTATGCAGTTGGTATGTGTGCTAGATACCAAGCAGAACCCAAAGTGAGTCACTTAAATCAAATCAAGAGAATTCTCAAGTATGTCAATGGGACTTGTGACTATGGTATGCTATACTCTCATGGCTCTGAGCCTGTCTTATCTAGGTATTATGATGCTGATTGGGTTGGTAGTGCTGATGATAGAAAAAGCACATCAGGAGGATGTTTCTTTTTGGGAAACAATCTCATCTCGTGGTTCAGCAAGAAACAGAACTGTGTATCACTGTCCACTGCAGAGGCTGAGTACATAGCAGCTGGAAGCAGTTGTTCCCAACTGGTATGGATGAAACAGATGCTGACTGAGTACAATGTCTCTCAAAATGTCATGACATTGTTCTGTGACAATCTCAGTGCCATCAATATTTCAAAGAATCCCATCCAACACAGCAGGACCAAACATATTGACATTAGGTATCACTTCATCAGAGATCTGGTGGAAGACAAAGTGATTACCTTGGAATATGTAGCTACTGAACTACAACTGGCTGACATATTCACAAAGGCTTTGGATGCTACTCAGTTTGAAAATTTAAGGGGCAAATTGGGAATATGCCTTTCTGAGGATTTATAGCAACCAAGGATGTTTGGAATGTATTGTTTAATATTTCTAACTATTAAACAATTGAAAGTGTGCTCTGATTGGTCAACAGATCATAGCTATTTCACGTGCAGCAAGTGTGTTAACAAGATGTTAAGGGGATATCCTAACATGAGACAGCCTATGTACCTGCTGGAGTTCAAGAACATGTTCATGCAGGAGTGGTTTAAGATGTTATACTCAAAGTCATGGCATCTGATATGGGTGTACCTGCTGTGAAGCAAAAGTGTGTGTCTACTTGATCAAAGCTGTGAAGCAAGATCAAGTGGGTGGTGTCTTGATCAAAGCTCTAAAGCAAGATCAAGAGGGGGTATTTTTGATTGAAACTGTGAAGTAAAATCAAGAGTGTGTCTCTGAAAAATTATGTGTAATTTTATTTTGTTTTGGTCTGTAATTTTCAGTGTTGCTTTGGCAACATTTTTGACAAAAAAGGGGAGTAACACCTGTGCCCCAGGACAACAGATTTGCTATGTGCTTGAATAGATATTGAAGATCCTCTAATCCAGAGGTTGTGCTGCAGCTTGATGTTCAACTTCTATGTGTGAGTGTGTTGATGTGTGCATTCTGTATGTGTGCTGCTGTTAGAAGTTTTCATTTAACTTCTATGTGTGTTGCTGGTTGAAGTTTTTATTTAACTTCATATGTGTGCTGCTGGTTAAAGTTTTTATTTAACTTCTATGTGTGCTGAGTGTGCTGCTGTTCTGAGTGTATTAGCTATGGTATTACTCTGCTAGGATGTGTGTTTTCCGCTGCTATGAACTCTGTTGTGATGCCAAGTTCTTTTAGCCAAAAATTTGCCAAAGGGGGAGTTTGTAGATGTTTGATTTGCTGCATTTTGTATTAAAACACTAATTATACTCTGATGTCTTGACTGATGTCATGACATGCCTTGTAGATGATTGATTGGCTGCATTCTGTGTTAAAACACTAACTGTACTCTGATGTCTTGACTGATGTCATGACATATTTGAGAAGTATGCTGCAGGTTTAGCTAATACAGGATTTACTGAATGTCAAACTAGATGTTATGACATTCATCCATGACAGCAAATACTGAACTATAGAATAGTTGGTTTTTCTATTATAGCTCAGTATTGAGTTCATTCTGTGTTTCAGGAGAGTAGCAGACCTGGCACATAGCCTACTGTCTGAATGTCAAACTGGATGTTATGACATTCATCATTGACAGCATATACTGAATAATAGGCAGGTTGGTTTTTCTGCTACAGTTCAGTATGTATTTCAGTCTGTTTATCAAGGGAATAACAGACCTGGCATAAGGCCTATTGTCTAAATGTCAAACTGGATGTTATGACATTTATCTCTGTCAGCTGATACTGAAGTATAGACTGGTTGGTCTTTTACAGTACCGCATTCAGTACAGTCTGTTTTCAGGAAAATAACAAAGCTAGCATATGGCCTATGTTCTGGACGTCAAACGGAATGTGGTGACATTCATTCCTGACAGCATATGCTAAAGTGTAGGATGGTTAGTTTTTCTGTTTCAATATTTTTCTCAGGCTGTTTTTCAGGAATCTAACAGCTGTGCTGTTTTCCAGGAAACTAACAACTGAGCTACAATTAATGAACCTAACAAATAGCCTATTTGTTAGCACCCTAATATGTGGAAATTAGGTTAAATTGCTTAACCTTAATTTTAGGAAATACAAGTACAAGGCCTAAGTGCTGCAATATAAAAGGATGGCAATCCTTCTTTCAGAACTCAGGGGTTTTAGGCGTGAAGCTTTCATTGTACCATCATACTTCACTGCTGTATTTTTGTTTGTGTCTTGTATTAGGTGTAACTTGTGAGCCAAGAAATTATCACCTAGATGATTACATTGGACTAGGGTGTTCATTGAGTTGTAAGTGTTGTGTCACTCTAACCTTTTAAGCGTGAGTGTTGTGTATCTTGATTAAAGTTGTTAAGCACAATCAAGAGTTGTTTGAAGTATAACTTCGTCATCAACTTTAATCCAATTAAAGGTTGTAATCACAGTGGTGATTGAGGGGGAATGAGTAGGAACTTTGGTCATAGTTTAAGATTGAAATTGCATTGGGTAGGTATTAAGTGATAGGGTTAAGCAGTTGGTTTAAGGTCTGAATTAATACTACTAATAGTGGATTTCCTCACTGGCTTGGTAGCCCCCAGACGTAGGTGTGTTTGTCACCGAACTGGGTAAACAATTTCTTGTGTTATTTACTGCACTTACATTTTCCTGCTGTATACATTCCTGTCTGCGCAGAATCGGATGTCATAACATCCTGTGTGACATCGATAGTCTGTTAACTAGAATTTCAGTTCTTAACATGGCTAGCAGTTCAGGAAGAGATTTGTCCATATCAATCATATTGAAATTTAGGACAAATTGACTGAATCTATCTGGCAACGATTGCAAGATCAAATCAATCGCAAGTTCCTTTCTAAGGGAAAAACCCAACCTCTCAAGGTTTTCCATATACCCAATCATCTTGAGCACATAGGGACCTACAGGGGCTCCCTCAGCTAACTTGCCTTGAAAAAGGGCTTTTGAAACTTCAAACCTTTCATGCCTTGCTTGCTCTTGATAGAGCATCTTCAGGTGTTCGATCATATCGAACGCTGCCATGTTCTCATGTTGCTTTTGCAACTCCGAGTTCACGGTAGCTAGAATTAGACAAGCAGTTTCATTGGCATCATCGACATGCTTCTTATGAGCATCTCTTTCTGCCTTAGGTGCAGAACTAGGAGGTTCCTCTTCAGGAACAGGTTTCTGCAAGACATACAACTTTCTATCATGTTTGGGGACAATCCTCAGATTTCGGTGCCAATCCAGAAAATTTGTCCCAGACAATTTTTCCTTGTCAAGGATTGATCGCAAAAGTTGTTAGAGGTGTTTGTTGTCATGGTAATCTACATGAAAATAATGAAAATATAAGTATCAATAACATATTTAATTAGGCCTTTAATTAAATATGCTCCCACTATTTTACTCAATACAAATGACCCTCACCATTTGATTCGGAAAATCCCGTTGGAAGATTTTATAGTGGGTCGAGATCCACATTTCACTTTGTTTTAAGTCCGCGTAGGCGGATTACGCAAAACTAGGTTATTTAGGTAGGAACTCCTTCCAATTGTGTCTAGTACAACTCTCGAATATTTTAGTTGGGTGAATAACTCCTTATTCCAATCCATCACATGGATCATTTCCAACTCTTGCTTCTAAACATATATAATCTTATTATAATTTGTTTAGTTAAGTTTGACCCATTGTTTTAGAAATTGTATATTACAATTATCCCATCGCACCTTACTAATATAGAACATGCACCTCGCGTAGGCGAAACCTACATTATCCGATACTAGTCTTGATGAGTGCTAAAACTTGGAAAGCATAAACTTAATATTTAATTTGAGGGAATTTGCAATTATTTTGATCTCACTGACTTATTTATCATATAAATCATCTCTCACATGCATCAACATATATAATGAAACAGTTATGGCCCCTAGCGCAATTGTTCTCCCAAGCCAATGAGAGAACCTAAGCTAACCTAATAACGATCTAAGCTTCTCCAAGCAAGATCTTCAAGGTTGTCCTCCTTTGATATTGAATTCTTCTCTTTCTTCATAACATTACATTACATAAAAGAAACTCGTTTTACATACGAGGGAGTGAGATGAGAAAAGAAGTTACATTAAGAGATTAAAAGAGAGGCACGACACGCAGGTCATATTTTAAAAACCCAAAACAAAATAAAGTAAAACTAAGGCCATAACCGATCACCACAAGACAATAATAATAAACACATTATTATTATTAATTTTAATTCTTTTAATTAATTAAAACCAAATTCAATTTTGGCGACCGATCACACTACGCAGAGTTAGCCGGGGATCTGTTGCCCGGTCAGCTTGATACTTTAAACACTTGATACTTTAAAGCACAACTCTTACGCAGTCACAACCCTAATCGCATAACTCTTTGACAACATAACCCTTGTGCCGTCATTAACCCTAACACACCAATTTCAGACAGTCAAACACACCTCGATTGTTGATTCAATATGAATGATCAACACGTCATTGCTTCACCATAGTAATGTCGGATCAAGAAGCAAACGACCATTGATCGCTCAAAGGAAAATAACCATTAAGTGTTTGAATGAACGAAACAGGAACAATATATCATATATAGCGTATTTTGCATGAGGATTACTTATATCATATATATAACTTGATCGATCTCAATTGCATAACCTATGGACGATCGATGTATCGCTGCTTCACCATACTAATGTCGGATTCCGAAGCATAGTCAACATCAATCATCCAAATCATACACACATGATGCCAAATTTAATTACTCGTTTATTCTTTGATTCATTCTGTCTTTTAATCGTATTAATACAGAAAATACAGAAAATAAACAGCTATCAGATGCATGGATCCATTTTGGATATCAACCAAGTGGTATGATTAATCATATACTGGCGTAGACGTTTGGATATCAACCATTCTGTCTTTTCAAAAATATACTTGATTGGATCCATTTTGGATATCAACCAAGTGGTATAATTAATCATATACTAGCGTAGACGTTTGGCATCTCAGGACAAAACACAACAAGTCTTCTCAAGCATGGAGTACCGAGACTCACAGTCTGTAAACTTCTTGCTCAGATAGTAGATGGCATGCTCCTTTCTACCAGTTTCATCTTGTTGTCCAAGTACACAACCCATGGACTCTTCTAACACAGTTAAGTACATGATTAATAGTCTTCCTTCCACTGGAGGAGATAAGATAAGAGGTTCAAGAAGATACTCCTTGATGTTGTCAAAAGCTTTCTGGCAGTCTTCTGTCCAAACACAACCTTGATCTTTACTGAGAAGCTTGAAGATTGGTCTGCATGTGGCAGACATGTGAGATATAAACCTGGAGATGTAATTCAAGTGCCTGAGGAATCCTCTGACTTGCTTTTTTGTCTTTGGTGTAGGAATTTCTTGAATAGCTCTGACTTTATCAAGATCTACCTCAATACCCTTCTGGATGACAATGAAGCCCAACAACTTTCATGAACGAACACCAAAAGTACACTTATTAGGATTCAAGCGGAGTTTACACTTTCTCAAACACCGAAACAACTTCAACAAATACTCAACATGATCTTCTTCATTCTTTGACTTAGAAATCATATCATCGACATAAAACTATATCTTTGTGCATCATGTCATGGAAAAGAGTAGTCATGGCTGTCTGGTACGTTGCGGAATTTAAAATTTCTCCTTTAGTGATCCTTACGAATGGGCATGATCAGTGATAGAATCGTTACCTCTTGTGGCGATTGTAACCTTTGATGCAGATCTATGGAGCGATCACGAATGTTGAACGATGACAACGCCTCTACTCAATCTACACGAATGGATTCCTTGAATCTCAGTGCTAGCTGCTACGGATGAAGGCTTTGAGTGTGTGTGAGAGAGAGAGAGAAAAAAAAATTCAACTGCATAAATGCTTCTACACAAGGGTTCTATTTATAGAACCACTTGTGTGGGCTGCAAGCTAAAAAATCCCACTCAAGTGTATGTGGCCCGTATCTTATATTATGCCAAAATCACTTAAGCGCATGATACCTTACCATATTTCGTATTCTACTTAAGTACACCGTACCTTACGATGTTCTACAATTCACTTAAGTGCACCGTACATTACGGTATTCCTTAGTTACTCTATCTCTCATCAATCCGTCCTTTTGTGTGTGACCCTGTAGGTTTTCGCGGCATTGGCAATTATATTAAATCACGTATTTAACATAATAAACAGTGAGCAGTATCTAGCAACACATCACTGCTACCCAAGACACGAAAATGTCATGTGATATGACAAATACTTTTGTGATAATACTTATGTGTACAATTACCCTTTTGCCCTTATGTCTATATTGAACATAAGGCATAGACCATGTCATCCTTATCCAGTTCAATATTGGCCCCATAGACATTTATCATGTTATGCAGGATGGGAAAATTCCATCTAGGTCACTCATGTCCCTTAGCATGCTTCGCGGAGTACCCATCAACTGTCTTTATGGTCATCCAGTTACGGACAATGTTTGATCAACAATAAGGCACTCGACTCTACATCTAGGGTCCATAGTAGTTTCAGGTCGAAGGGTGGTATACATCATTATCACCATGAGAATAACTTATGACACTTTGCATAACATTCTATATAGTATTCTCATAGCGGGTCAATCCAGTATAAATATTACTCTTAATATCTCCTTATCCATGATCCATGAGATGTGATCATCAGTCTATATACATAATAGTCTTAATGCTTTAATGTTATCCCACTTCACAATAAAGCTCGACTATGGATACTTTAAGAATAGTGTCCTTATGTTTAATGTGATCTCATGATTAAGTCACACTTGATACATTAAATGGACTATCTATTCTAGGGACTTTATTAGACAAACATAATAAAGAAAAAGCCTTTTATTATTAATAAATAATTCGATACAAGTACCAAAAGTATTGGCCTCTAGGGCTTACACCAACACAAATCTCTGTAATCAACACACATCTAAACTTTGCAATCCTTCTTTAGAATAGGCACAATGTTGGCCACCCATTTAGGATACTCATAAGTAACAAGGAAACCATCATCAATCTACTTCTGAACCTCCTCTTTGATCTTAACCGCCATATCAGGATGAGTTCTTCTCAACTTCTGTTTAATTAGCGGACACTCTGGCTTCAATGGTAATCTAGACTCCATATATCAGTATCAAAACCTGACATATCTTGATAAGACCAAGAAAATACATCCACATATTCTCTAAGAAGCTTTACCATCCTCTTCTTAACATCTAGACAAAGCAGTGCCCAGATCTTGACTTCTTTCTTGTTCTCTTCAGAACCCAAATTAATCACTTCCAATGGCTCTTTATGAGGTTGAATGGTCTTTTCCTTGTGCTCAAGAAAATGGGAAATCTCATCAGGAATCTCTTCAACATCCTCTTTTTTCGTTTCAAACACAGGGAATTCAAAGTTGGGAGAGGGCATAGAGTCATTGTTTTCAATGGGTTTAACAATCAATCTGCACAATGATTTTATGCTTGATTTTAGAATATGAATAAATAAATGCACAAGTATGATGCAGATATAAAAAGTTATTAATATCTTGGTTTTTTATGTTACCATTTTTTCAAAAAAAGCAAAAGGAGAAAACATAATATGGATAAACAAAATAACATTTTATTAATGATGATAAAAATTGAAACAAAGCCCACATACATTCGCTTTCACCTTGGGCATAGTGAAAGGATATATATATTTTTTAAATAACAAAGACATATTACTTTGACAAGTGAACAATATAGGGAACGTCAACAACAGTCCAATTCTGGCACATAAATATGTGTGTCACAAAGTTTGGCGCTTCTTGTTCTTGATCATCTTCCAGAATTGCAGCAGCAGATTGATCTTCAGAGTGGATGAGGCCAGCACTATGAAAAACTTATTGAATATGCTTCAAGTCTCTATGAGTTGAATCAGGAGAGAAGTCTAAACCAACTCTATTTTTGTTTTCAGCAAGTTCAACAATACAACCCCATCCAATAGATTGACCATTATCCACAACTTGTTAGGCATCTTTGAAAGAAGTCATGGATGCCCCACTCTTCTTAACAACATTATCAACGACAAAAAAAGCTTAGAATGAAGTTCCCACAGCTTTTCCAACATCAATATACGAGAATGAAGAAAGATGACTTACCAACATGGCTTGTTTGCCACCTACAATTACTAACTTTCCGTTTTTCATAAATTTTAACTTCTGATGGAGGATGGATGTCACTTCCCCAACTTCGTGAATCCATGGACAACCTAGGAGACAACTATATGCGAGATGAATGTCCATCACTTGAAATGTAATCTGAAATGAGCACAAACCTATCTTTAACGAGAGATCAACCTCTCTAATCACAATTTTCCTCGAGCCATCGACGGTTTTCACAATGTAAGACCCCAATTTTGACCCTAAGATCCCTCATGCAATTTCATCATAAGCATTAGAATTAGGATCATACCTTGGCATCCTCCTTACCCTTCCTTCATTGGGTTTGTTTTGGGAGAGATCACCAAGCACTTTGTGATTGTATCATACTTGTATATTATCATTTTACTAACCAAAATACAAAAATATGCATTTGCATTTGCCTAACTCTTTTGTAGGTAGGGCATGATCTCCATTGATCTATCAAGTTAATATCTAGGGTTTGAGACCCTCATGACAAAGAGCACAACCATGAATTGATGCAAGAATGGTTATGAGCATCATATATGAGTCCCAATGATTTCTACATGTTATATTGATCAAGTTTTCTTCAAAGAGTTTGAGGGTGATTTGCCTTGGAAACCCTAGTTTGACTGGGTATCTTGAGTAACTTCTCCAATAAGCTATCTCACCAATTGATCAAATTCATAAAGGGATACTTAAAAATTCATTATCTTATGGATATATGATCTACCATGAGTCAAGAAAGTCAAGAGAATTGAAGATTAACAAATTGGTCGATGGTGGTTGGCCAGATGAATTCATCTGATCAAAACTGGGTCTCCCTAGACCCTATCTCCTACAATTTTCACCATATTAAAATGATTTCAAGAGAAACCTTTTTCTAAACGACATTCCAAACAACTTTCATGTTGAGACCTAGAGCTATTTTTTCTTGGAAAATCATTTTCTATGTTGAAGCATTATAGGTCATTTTGTCTAAACCCTAATTTGAAAGTCAACTTCCCAAGGCCATAACTTGCTCAATTTTTATGAGATGAAATATTTCTAAGTTGCAAAATCAAATTCAAGATGTGTAATTCAACGTTTATGTTTGGAGTGAGAGCTAATTCAACTTTTATGAGCATGTGATATGAGGCTACATTATAGGTCACTTTTGACATATACCATTGAACAAGTGATTTTTCCAAACTTCAAAAATGCATAACTCTATCATTTCAAATCCAAATGACATGAAATTTGTGAAAATTTTGAAGTTCTTTGAAAGAGCTACAACTTTGATGAAGACATTTTTCTCATTTGAAGCTCACATAAAAAATTAAGCAAGGTGGAATATTGAGATATATGACTTGGCACTTAGAATTTTTTTTAACATGTTGAAATTTCCAAACTTACACCTCAAAATTCATCATGATACAAGCTTCAAATGGAAAAGTGTTGAACATGAAAGTTGTTCTTGTTGATTTAACCTTTCCAAAAAGTCCAAGTTCATTGATTTTAGACAAGAATTGCTAGGGCTGCACATGTCATGAACATGGTATCATCATTTGGCAAAGATCAAATTTCAAATCTTCACACACAATTGCCTTGCAATCCAAGTTGATTTCAGACTCTCTTACATTCATTTATGGACCTAAAGCAATGATTTCATGGGCCTGTACACGCCCATGCACCCATGCATCATCAAATTCCAATTTTGGAAAGTGATTTAGAAGGTGCAAATATCATGAGCTACAACTATAAATAGAGACCTCTAGCATTAGAATTCAACACACATTCACGCCAGCTTTGATCCTAAACCCCTAACCCTTCCATTTGAGAGGATAATCTTGAGAATTTTAACTTGAAATTGAGTTTGAATCTCACTGTTTTGAGATCCAAAACTCCAGGGATCCAAGACCTTTTGTGCATTTCATTCTACTTTTGCAAGCATTCTGAGTGAGATCAAGCACAAGCCAAGGCAAGAACAGTTGAATCCAGACCTACGTTGAAGGTATTTTCCAGAAAAATTCATCTCTTCGATTCTCTCTCAATCTTGCTCAAATTCTCTTGATTCTTTGGTTGTCTGAAGTCCTACCAATGTAGGCAAGAAGATTGAGTTGCTTAGAGGTCAAATCGGAGCAACTCAGTTGACATACCTCAAAATTCAACTCCTCATATCTTTCTATATGTGAGGAGTTAGTTAAAATTGAGGTGATATTCGTGATCTACACCATTTTTCCTTTCAGATCATGTCCTCCTTTTTCATTTTTAATGAGGTGATGAATGGACCAGTCCGACCAAGGTCGCTTGAGAAGACGACCGATGCTTTGCTTCGGCAATGATGTGGCACGGTCCCGAGCCATCAGATTAGTTCAAATTGTTTTAATCAGGGACGTTGCTTGTGATGACCAAGTGTGTGGCACGCTGACTAGCGTGTACCATGGAACACGCGTTTCTCACCACTTGATCTGCCACCTCAATTAATGAGGCAGATCAAGTGGTCCACGTTTTTTTTTATTTTTCGATTTTAATTTTTATTCCTTTGATTTTCATTAATTCATATTAATTTTAATATTGATCCAAAAAATATGAGAGTTTCACCAAAAAAATTCAAAATATTTTCCTCTTTCATATTCTGAATTAAAATTATTTTTTGGATCATTATTAATATTTTTCATGATTTAATTCATTTTTCATTTGTTTTTAATTGTTTAAAAATACTTTTAAGTCTTCTAAAATTCTGAATTTTTTTCTCCAAGGTCCTTTGACCTTGTTTGACCTATGATAAATCTCATGGCCATTTATTTGGTGTTTTGACGAGGTTTTAGGAATTTGACAAACCATATTTAATTTAAATGTATTATTTTAGTATTTTTAATTGGAATAAATGCCAAATAATTTTGTTGATCAATTGTGATGACTTGTTGGTGTTTGACTCTTGTTGTTGGGCCTTGGTTAAAGTTGATTTGACTTTGTCAAATTAATATCATTGGATTTAGGGGATTGATGGAATGTACATTTCATCTCCCAAAATGAATGAATGATATTAATTTGGTAAAAGTCCTCCTTTGATCAATTTGAGATTTCATCTATTCCCCTCCATCCTCATCTCATTCCCCTTCTTTATGCATTCATCTCATTTGGCCTATGATATCTCAAAGTCCTAAAGCTAGTTGATTGAAAAACTAACATGAGTATGGATGAGATTAGGCCACACCTTTTGCATATTATTTTTGTGTGTGGTATGTCTTATGAGTATAGTTCATAATACTATGTCTCTAACATGCATTAACACCAAAATTCTATTGCCCGACCTCAAATAGTTGTGACTTCTGCATAAGTCCAATTACGATTGCTTAACATAGCACTAAATTTGTGACATAAAAGGAATAGCATTCTAGTTAGTGAGATTGTAAGTCTCCCCTCTTTCATGCTATTGTGTGGAAACTTGGCCTTTTTTCCTTCCTTTGGAAGATGTCTTGGTTCAAGGATCCATGCTTGTGATAAGTGGGTTGAGTGTTCTCCAAAGAATGTCTAAGAATGAAAAGCAAAAAACAAAACAATACTAACTTCTAACCTATTAACTACTAACTTTTAATATCAAGCCCTTTACTTTAATGTCATTTAATTCTAGCTTTTGTACATTTGCCATTGTTCATATTATTCTAATTGTTTATGCTAATGCAATTTTCACTTTGTCCACTTGGACCATATTACGTGATATATTTTGTTTATGTATACTTTGTTTGTTTGTGTGGTCTTTGACCATTAATGTACATAATAACAACAAAAACCCTAAAAAAAAATTGTGTGGACTGTTGGCTTGATCTTGGACAAATGGACTTAGAACTTAGGCAATATTCCTATGCTAAAGGACTTGGCCAATGCCAACTTATTGAGAAACCAAGTGCTTGTAATTTGAAACTTCATCTAATACAGCATTCAAGATCCCTCTGATTTCATCTGCAACATGATCATTGTGAAGCTGTTATTTTGAACCTGTGACTTGTGAAATTCATCTGCTACACGGGTTAATCTTGAAGAAGATCATGGAATGGATAAGCTTGGATGTGGCTATCTTTATTTTATGTCTTGCTCTTCAAGATAATATAATTGTGCATTTGTGTGTTACTTGATTCTAAAAGTCCAAAGGAGTTCTGGGTTTCTATTGACATTCTTGTCTATTGGATTGCTACCCATTTGGTCAGATCTTTTCAACTCTAAACTTTTACTTTTGTACATAGGATTAGTCTCTTCATCTTCTCCCCATTCTTTAATTTCAAAATCTCTCCCTCCTTTTTTTTCAAAAACCTTCTTTGATTGAACTTATTTTGTTCAAAACTTTGACCAGTTTGTAAAAGATAAAAACTTTGGCCTTATGCCATTGCATCTTTAAACTTCTTTTCTAAATCAAACTTGTAAATAAACTTAACTATATTTGATTTAAACTTTCAAAATGCCAAAAAGAACTAACTCATGCAAACCATTTTTAGGCCTTTGTGCCTTTCAAACTTAATTTTTGTTAAAAGTAATGCATCCACTTTGAAATTTGTATCACAAACTACGAGGTTTTGATCCCTCATTTTTATGTTGGTACGTAGGCACAAGACCGAAGGCCTTTCCAAATATAAAAATATAATTAACGAATTCTTTTCTCACCCCCCCCCCCCCCCCAATTCTATTTGTTTGTAAACATCACTATGTACCAAATACATATGCACACAAAAAGGGCTCTCTAGGAGTACCTAGGACACTTTGGGTTCTAACACCTTCCTTCTATGTAACCAACCCCCTTACCTGTAATCTCTGAAATTTTATTAGTTTTAATTTAAAAACTTCTTACTTTTAGGTTTTGTTCGTACTTTTTCCCTTTTCCCTTGGAAACAATAAAAACGCGGTGGAGACTCTTGTTATTTGATCTCTATCTTATCCATAGCTTGATGATCATGAATTTACCGCTACACATAACAACCCCATTAAACCTCATCAGAGCACCTTGATAAAAGAGCTTGGACAGAGTAGACTTTGGCATAACATTTAGAGAAGACTGAGTGTCAACCAGCACATTGGACATAAGATCTTCTTGGAAAATCATGGAAATATGCAAAGCCAGATTATGGTTCTTCCCTTTCTCAGAAATTTCTTCTTCACTGTGAGACCCCAATTTTAACCCTAAGATCCCTCATGATATCTCATCATTTGCATCGGCTTTGGGATCACACCTTGGAATCCTCCTCACCCCTCATTCATTGGGTTTGTATTGGGAGAGATCACCAAGCATATTTGGTTGTATCATACTTTATTTTATTTTGTTTACTAACCAAAAAATCAAAAATATGTCTATGTGTAGCTTTTTTTCTTTTGTAGGTAGTGTGTGTGTCAACCTGTGCCTCACCAAGCTCATACCTAGGGTTTGAGACCCTCAATGCAAGAGATCAATCAAGGAAAGGTCCAAAACATTTACAAGAATCATATATGGATCCCCATGTTATTTATTTATCATTTTGATCAAGAATTCATCAAGAGATTGAAGCTTGTTTGCCTCAGAAGCCCTAATTCATCTAGGAATCTTGTGTGACTTCCTCAACAAGTTTCTTCATCATTTGGTCAAAGATATCAATGTATACTTCATTATACATCATCATAAGCATATATTATTATCCATTAGCCCCAAAGATCAAAGTAACTTCAAGTTTGCAAGTTGGTTCAAAGAGGTTGACTAGAGAAAGTCAACTGGTCAAATCTAGGGTTCCTTAGACCCTATCTCCTACAATATTTGTCATATGAAAATGATTCTAATATAAAACTTACTCTTTATGACATTTCAAATAACTTTCATGTTTACATCAAGATCTAATTTTTCTTGGAAAGTCATTTTTTATGGTGAAAGATTATAGGTCATTTTGTCTGTGCCCTATATGGAAAGTCAACTTCCAAGAACCATAACTTGCTCAATTTTTATGATATGAATACCATCCAAGTTTCATGATAAATTTAAAGATGTATTATCCAACTTTTAGTATCTTAGAAATTTCAAATTCTACTTGCAAGGGCATGTTCCAAGAGGAAACATTATAGGTCATTTTGGGTCAATACCATTGAACAAGCAATTTTCCTCAACTTCTAAAATACACAACTCCCTCATGCAAGATCCAAATGGTGGATAACTTATAAACAAATTGAATAGATAGGAAATATATACAACTTTGATGAAGGAACCATTTTCATTTAAAGCTCATAGCAAAAGTTAATCAAGGTGGAAGAAGTGGTCATTTGACTTTGTATACAACCATGTTTGATTTCTCCAACTTCCCCCTTAAAATTCACCATGATCCAAGTTTCAAATGAAAAATTATTCAACATAAATGTTGTTCCCCTTCATTTCACCTTTCCAAAACATCCAATATCATGGAATTTGAATTATTTTTGAGTGACTTGCGCATGGATACTTTGTATGGCTTATTTTGGCTACTTTTGAATTCAATTTCCAATTACCTTTGCATGGCTCCATGTTATGACATCAGTAGCATTTGTGCATGAATTTGGACTCAATAAAATAATAATTTGGGCCTAAATGCATGCCCATGCACTCATGCACACAAGTTACTAAATTTGGCCAAGTTTACAAAGGGTGTGAAAAGCAACTCTCATGCTATAAATACATGCCCTTGCTAATCAGAAAGAGGATCCTGCTTGCCCAAGCTTTTCACCATTGCCTCCCAAACCTCCATTAAAGGATAAACATGAAGATTTCACTTGAAATTGAGTTTCAATTCTCATTTTGTTTTGGAATTGAAACTCCAAGAATACCAAGCCTTTCATTGACCCATTTCACTTCCTGCAATTTGTTAGAGTCGAGCCAAGGAAAATTGGAAGCAAGATCAAGCTCAATTGAAGAAAACCAAAGGTGAATTTCTAGATTTTTCTCTTCTTTGATTCTCCTTGAATTCTCCACTATTCTGCTTGTTTATTGGTTGTCTAAAGTCCTATCAATGTAAGTAACAAGATTGAGTTGCTTTGAGGTCAAATCGAAGTAACTCAGACCGTGTACCTCAAAATTCAAATCCTCGTATCTTTAAATATACTTGGAATTAGGAGAAATTGAGGCCAGATTTGAGCTCCTGAGCATTTTTCTTTTATAATAGTTTGTTCACTTTTCGTTTTCATGGTGGTTGGTTGTGGACCAGTCTGGTGAGGTCCACCGGAGAAGATGACCGGAGCCCTAGCTCAGGTGATGTGTTGGCGTGTCTCCATACATTTGATCTTGCTCCAACGTTTTAATATCGTCCCTTGGTTGTGATATTTTTCATGAATTAAATGAGTTTTGACTTGTTTTTAAATACTTCTGACTTTCCAAAAATTGTGAATTTTTTTGTCTAAGGTCCTTTAACCTTGATTGACATAGGATAAATCCCTTGGCCATTTATTTGGTGTTTCAAGGGGATTTTAGGTTTTATACATTTTAAAATGCATTTCAATTCATTTTTAATTTGATTTTTAATTGAATAATTGTTTAAAAATTAAGTTTAGCTATTTAATTGGTCTTGTGATGTTTGACTTTCTGTTTGGCCTTAATCATGGTTGGTTTTACTTTTGTTTGACCAATACTATTGGATTTAGGGGATTCATGAAATGTACATTTCATCTCCCAAAATGAATGGACAGTATTGATCATATGGAATTCCTCCTCAATTTGGGTTTCTATTTCCCATTCCCTATTCATCTTCATCCTTATTCTTCCCCAATCCATCATTGACCAATGTATTCACTTCATGTCTAATGCTAGTTGATTCATCAATGACCTTGTGTCAGATGAATCAACATGAGCCTGACTGAGATAGGTCCTTCCCTTTTTTTTAGTGTGTGGTATGTTTTAGGAGTTTGGTTCTTTGTACCAAATCTCTAACATGCATTAACATCTGCATTTTTATTGCCCGACCTCAGATAGTTGTGACTTCTACATAAGTCCAATTACGATTGCTTAACATAGAGCTAAATTTGACCAAAAAAGCATAGCGTTCTTGTAAGTGAGATTGTAAGTCTCCCATTATTCATGGTATTATGTGAAAACTTGACCTTTTTTCCTTTCATGAGAGCTAGTGGAATACTTGTTGATTTATCCAAGTTGGAGCCCTTCTCATGGATGATGTCTTGGTTCAAGAATTCATACTTGTGAATCAATGGTTGAGTATTCTCCAAAGGATGACTTAATCAATTAAAACTGTTCACTAACATTTGACTAAGTCTTTATTAATGTTGCTTTAATTTCAAGTCATTTACTTAATGCAATTTAAATTTCAGTACCTTTATCATTCATTTTTCATTTACATTTTATACAATTTATTTATGTTTCAGTCCTTTTCACTTTGCTCATTTGAGCCATATCTTGTGATTGTATGTATTGTTTACTTGTGATTTTGTTTTTGCTTGTGGTCTTAGGACCTTAAAATACTTAATAACAACAAAAAACCCTAAAAAATATCTTGGTGGACTGTTGGACTTGATCTGAACTTTTGGACTTAGGATAAGGGACTTCCCTATGCTTTGAGGACTTGACCAATGCCACTACCTGAGACTTAGTTATCCTTGCATGTGCCTTTCATCTGATGCAAGCCTTGAGTGACCTTGATTCGCCTATCTCTTTGACTTTGTGCTTAATTGTTATCCTGTTATTATTGTTGGTGTCTGATGATTGCTTATGAGTTCACTACAAGGAATATTTTCATCTGATACATTGGAAGATATTGAAAACTGCTAGCTATTGGATTGCTTGATTGGATATTATGGCTATTTTTATTTGATGCCTTGGTCTTCACATGTTTTGCTTGGATATTGCTTATGCTTATTGCTTGCTAAAGTCCAAAGTAAAATGGGTTTCTATATGACATTCTTGTCTATTGGATTGAATCCCATTGCTCAGATATTTTCAACCCTTAACTTTTAATTTTTGTCTAGGATAGTCCCTTCGTCTCCTCCCACTTCTTAAATTTCAAAATTTCTCCCTCTTTTCAAAACCTTATTTGTTTGTGTTTTTCAACTTAGACATGTTTTAATGATTAGAAACTTTGGCCTTATGCCAATGAATTTTCAAAAGATTTCATAAATCAAACTTGTGAATGAACTTAACCATATTGACTTTAATTTAAAAAAGACAAAAATAACTAACAACCTCATTCAAATCTTTGGCCTTTTATGCCTTTTCTTGTTAAACTTTTGTTAAAATCAATTCACCAACTTCTTTGAATTTTTTACCGCGAACTACGGGGTTTTGATCCCTCCTTTTTATGTTCGTACGTAGGCATAAGACCTAAGGTCTTGTCAAACACAAAAATATAATTAATGAATTCTTTTCTTATCCCCCCCACTCTATACTTTTCAAACATCATTTAGAGCAAAAGACTTGCACACAAATGTAGCAACCTAAAAAATACAGTGCGTGAAAAAATAACCAGCGAAAGAAAATGACAGAAGAGTCGCCACCGTGCGTTATTCGTCCCAAAGGAGGGAAAGGAAACGCTCGAAGTAAACCTGAAAAAGGAAAGGACAAGACGGGGTCTCGCAACCAAATCTTGGGTTCGGGAGTCGGTTATGCGAAGGGAAGGTATTAGCACCCCTACGCATCCGTAGTACTCTACGGGATCCACTTTTGTAGTTCTTGTCTAAAGGGTGTGGGTTTATCTAATGTGTTATTTACTAAAAAAAGGGGGTTAAATGAAAATGACTCGCGCGGATGTCGCATCCACTGCATACGTATCTCATCTGAATATGAGAATCAGAGTCTTCGTAGCTCGGCTACCTAGGGGTTAAGGGTAATTGTGCTCGCTAAGACATCGCGTCTTATGCCTACGTATCTCATCTGGCCTGAGAATCAGAGCAAAACGTAGTTCGGCTAACTATGGGGTTATGGATTGGGTTTTGGACGAACGACGTCACTACACAATCTACCGGATGCTCGACCTTTGGAGACTTACTCGCCTGTAGTAGAAGGAGTTAACGTGTTGCTTTGGGTTTTAGGGTTTGGGATGCTCAAGGGCAAAAAGGCAGTCCTTGACGAAGGAACCGCGCTACCTGCAGGGATCCGAACACATACAAAACAAACATGTATAAAGTAAATGTGCCAACAAGGGGCTCAGAAGTAAATAAACAAAAGAAAACAAATGCCTCCTATCGAGGTCTTCCAGCTAAGAAAGCGATAAAATGCGAAAAAGAGGTAAAAGTACCACATGGATAAAGATCCGAAGTAACAACAATTAAAGGAGTAGGAAACCCAGGGATCTCCCAAGCTAATGCCATCAAAGAAAGGTGAGTCAGTACAGGTAATCGGAATGAACCTCCAGGGGGTATCCCACAAATAAAGTGGGAAAACCATGCAAACCATCTCTGCAAGAGTCTGTGAGTCCTCACAAAAACTCAACAAAAGGGTTAGTGAAACACGATAAGCATTTTTTTCATGGATAACAGTATGGTTTCAGAAACCTCAAACCCTGTGGCATACATTTCAGAAATCATGTGATTAAACATTCAAGGCATAGGTTTCACCCATTCATGCATAATTAAACCCGTGGGCAAAAACATAATGAAATTCATCCATCATACCTCATACATTCAGATGATCCAAATTAAGAGCATAAAATCATGGGAATGAGGCAAACCTGATGGAAGAGACCAGTTGAAATCAAATGGCACGGCTGGGTTTGCAAGGCAATCTTAGGGTTTGCGTGAGACGAAAGTGTGTGAGTCAGATTGAATTTTTCAGAGCTTCCTGGGGGTTGCTCTGAGTTCTCTGTCAGGTTTCTCTCCAGGTTTTGTCAAGGGTTTTGTTTCAAGGAAACCTCAGAGTATTTTGCTTCTCTTCCTTTTTCTGTCTGATCTCCCTCTTTTATAACCTGATTTTCATGGCTTTGTGGGCTCAAATGAGAGAGGTCCAAGTTTTTTCTATTATATTTTATTTATTTTTTTATTATTATTTTTATTTATTTATTTATTTTTGTAATTTTTTTTTATTATTATTTTTTTTTTATTATTATTTTTTTAAAAACGTTTCTTGGATCTAATTCTGATTGACATGATGAAATGCAATATGAAATGCTAAATGAATGCATGAATGAGGAGGGCAAATTTTGGGGTGTTACAGCTGCCCCTATTCAATCATCAGCTAACCCGAGTAGGATGAAAGCGAACAGCTTATCAGACAAACGGGGTGAGCTGTGGTTGAATACCAAAGACAGACCGAAAATTTGCGCTCCGAGAACACCACAAAAACGCTGAAATACACCGCGCTGTTTATTTTTCTTCCGATCCTCTGGCTGGATCTGAATCAGTCTTCTGGCTTAATCTGGAGTTTCGATCCTCTGGCTGAACCTATACTCAATTTAGTCCTCTAGTTGGATATTAATTTTGATCCTCGGGCTGGATACGATTTTGATCTTCTGGCTAGATCTTCTCCGATCTTCTGGCTAGATCTCCTTCATTTCGATTCTCTGGCTGAATCTATTTCCTTTTATTCTCTGGCTGAATCTACTTCGATCTTCTGGCTAGATCTGAATTGTTGCGATTTTCGATCTTCTGGCTAGATCTTCTTTGTTTCGATTCTCTGGCTGAATCTACTTCGATCTTCTGGCTAGATCTGGATTGTTTTGATGATAAATTCCCATCATTAGGATCCCGCATCTGAGGCATGCGCTGGTTGACCCTCTTTTGAAATCTACACCCAACCTTCATATTAGATATGCAGCTTCGAGAATATTCCACTTTTGGGCTTCGTACATATTCTTCGGGCTAAGACATGTTGTAACGACTCCTTAATTAGACTTGGGCTTGCTGGGGAAATAAAGCTTGTAGGCGACTTCACTGGGGAATCTTCAAATTGAGCCTTAGGCTGGCTTACTGGAACACGATTCTCAGGCTGAATCTCCGAAATGACCCTCAGGCTAGATCACTAGAACACAATTCTCAGGCTGAATCTTCAAAATGAACCTCAGGCCGGATCACTGGAAAACGATTCTCAGGTTGAATCTTCGAAATGACCCTCAGGCTGGATCACTGGAAAACGATTCTCAGGCTGAATCTTCAAAACGACCCTCAGGCTGGACCACTCACGCTTGATCCTCTGGCTGGATCTCATGACCTTGGTTGTAAAATAATTCTTCAGTCTGCTTGGAAGAACCTGTTTATCAGCTTATGTGTATGCTTGATATGATATGCATGCAAATGCAAATGTTATGCATGGTGTAAAAAGAAATCTGCTTGGGGAAGCAAACTCCGGTAGGGAACAGATCGCTGTATCAATCCTTGAATGCTCTGTGGGGAATGATCCCTCTGCCAGGACCAATGAGCCACCAAAAGTAAATTGGCTGCTTGAAAAGTTGACCTTGCGGGGGGAGTATCAACTATGGAAACTTTTTTCGGCGAGGCTCTGTGAGGAGAGTCTGTGGGGAAAACACTTCCTGGGGAAATGTCGTAGGAAACGACCTTTGCTGGGGATATGAACTTGCTAATCGCCCTCAAGCTGGGGATTAACAAATCTGTTAAAAATAATCTGCTGGGGAATGAGATGAACACTGGGAACACCACCCTCTCATCTGTTGGTTATGCAACCACTCCGCTGTTGCTAGGAAGATACAGTCTGACACTGTCAACTCCGCTGGGGATATATAGTCTGGATACTGTCAACTCTGCTGGGGAACATGCTCTGCTGAGGAGAGACTTTGTCAACCGCTTGGGGGATGAGGATTCATGACTTGGCATCCGATTCCTATGACCTGCAACCAAAAATACACGTATGCCTCGGGGGAATTACTCGGTTTGAATTCACCGTCCGGGATTAAGCACATTCAAAGCAATTTTAAATGTTTTCCTGTGCAAATCATCTGCAAAAGCCACCATTATGTTCATATGCAATATGTTTTATCAAAAATTCGGACATTTTTGCAAACAAACTGATAAATGAAAAATAAAGAGGCTCTTTAACTAAATTATTCGACCCTTACTGGGGAGAAAATTTGTGCCAGGAATAGGCGAGGGTATCAGGAAGCTGATCCCTGAAAAGAGGTGATCGCTATAAAAAGAGAACTATCCTAATGGCAATGGGGATACGGGGTCCCACCGAGTTTTGACTCTGCTATGGCTCGTATGTCCTCAAGACGCTCTGCTCATTTTGCTTTCTGAAGTGGATGATTAGTTGATCTTTAACCTTCGAAGATTGCCGGATTGAATGAAACGGTGATATAACACTGATGAACTCAGATCACAGTCATTCGCTTATTCCCTAACTTTTGCCTGGATCGCCCCCTTTTCGGGTTTTCAATCCACCGGGATACCCATTTTTTCCTGAGCCGCCCTTTTGGGTTTTCGACTCACCGGGTGTACTCTTTTTTATATCCCTAATTTTTGCCCGAACCTCTTTATTCTTTTTTTTTGGTTCGTCGGGATGCCCTTTTTTTGCCTGGACTATTCTTTTTATCGTCCAGCGGGTCTATTTTATGCGAAGTATTTTTTTTTTAACTGCGTCTGAGTTAATAGGGGACGGGAATCCTTCGCCATCCATGGTTGTTAGCATCAAAGCTCCGCCATAGAAAATCCTTTTAACCACGTACAGACCCTCATAGTTCGGTGTCCATTTGCCCCTGTGATCTGTGTTGGGAGGAAGAAATCTTTTGAGTACCAATTCACCGACTTGATACCCCCGAGGGCGCACTTTCTGACCAAATGCTTTCTTCATTCGTCTCTGACCGAGATACGTCAATTCTGGGCACGTAGTTCCAGCATAGCACCATTTCCCGTTGGTTTGATTGATGACCAAAGCTGAATCCCCGTATACATCCAGGGTTTTAATCTATATATTGACGGCTTCCTCAAGTCTTAGGATACAAGCTTCGTATTCGGCTTCATTGTTGGTGCAGGGAAAAGTTATTCTAGCACCAAATGGCATATGAACCCCCTTCCGGTATGATCAACACTACACCAACTCCGCGACCATTGACGTGGACCGCCCCATCAAACATCATAACCCATTTGGATTCAGGGTCAGGCCCCTCCTCCGGGAGTGGTTCCTCTCAATCTTTTGATTTGAGAAACATGATGTCCTCATCAGGAAAGTCAAACCTCATAGGTTGGTAATCATCAATCGGTTGCTCTGCAAGATAGTCTGACAAGACACTTCCCTTGATGGCTTTTTGTGAAATGTATTGGATGTCATACTCTGTCAGTATCATTTGTCACCTAGTAACCTTTCCGGTAAGTGCTGGCTTTTCAAAAATATACTTGACTGGATCCATTTTTGATATCAATAGAGTCGTGTGAGTCAACATATACTGTCTTAGTCGGCGAGCAGCCCATGCCAAAGCGCGGCAATTTCTCGAGCAATGAGTATCTTTGTTCACAGTCGGTAAACTTTTGCTAAGGTAGTATATTGCATGCTCTTTTCGACCTGACTCGTCATGCTGACCGAGCACACAACCCATTGACCTTTCTAACACAGTCAAGTACATGATCAACGATCTTTCCTCTCGGCCTGTAGACTTGCCCCGATCTTGATCTCTTTCTTGTCGTCTGCGGTACCGATGTTGACGGTCTTAATCACCTCTTGATAAGGTGTAATAGCTCGGTCCTCCTGTTTCAACAATCTGGCTAACCCTTCAGGCAATTGTTAGATACCCAAAAGTGCTTATTTGAGCTATCAATTAAGGGTATCTTTCACTCTATTTCCTTGCTAAATTGTCAAAACCACCTTTGTTTTAACATGAAATGCAATACATTGATAAACGATCTTGGTACCTTTGATTTGTGTGTTATTGTGCAGGAAGAAGGCATGAAATAATTGAAAATGAAGACACAAGAAAGTTGGCAAAGGAACCAAAGAAATCAAGCATTCATCAGCCTGCTCGCTAGGCGAGGGCTGTGGCGAAGCACTCGCTAGGCGAGCGCCCAGCGAAAAGCTCCAGTAAAATATCAATAAATTCGCTAGGCGAGCTGCTAGCGAAGGTGGTAGCGAGTTTGTTCAGTTTTGATGAAAAGCGCAGCCAGCACTAACTCGCTAGGCGAGGCTCTAGCGAGTTCCCAGCGAGCATTCCAGTAGCCAAACCTTTCAACCTCGCTGGGGCGAAGGTTGAAGCGTGCCCTTCGCTAGGCGAAGGTTTTGTTCGCTAGGCGAATATGACAGTTTGAGATAGACTGTGTCTCTGGGCGCAGGTGCCTCTTGTGCCTCAATTAGACCCTCGCTAGGCGAGCCATTCTGCTCGCCTAGCGAGCATGACAGCCCAGTACAGCTCTATAAGTAGCAAGTGCCACTTTTGAGAGCCATACCTTAGTTTTACCTAATTTTTCCACTTTTGTACTTTCTTAGAGATATTTTTCCAGCATTGTTCTTAGGATCTTTTATGCCCTAGATTTCATTTCTCTTCATCTTGTAACCATCTTCTACAAAAAGAAGGTGGATTCCCATCCAATCTCGATTATCCGACTTGGATGTTGATCAACCTTCTTCCGAAACTTGTCGACCAAGCTACCATGAAAATGAGTAGCTAAGTCATCCATTTGTCAAGGTTAGATGTAGGTGATTACTAGCTTTGTGTGTAAATGTAAGGATCTTCATGTGTAAACTCTTTAATGGTGAATATATGATGAAAACTTTGTTTCTATTTAAAACTCTTTGTGTTGGTTTATGATCGAGAGATGTTTACCAACTCTTGACCTAGGTTTTCATCCAATCTTGTTTGTTAGCTAGAGATAGTAATGAATGATTTTGTTCACCATAAGGTTGAACCAAAAAGTTATCATTTTGATAGATTGTGTTCGAGAGAAACAATGGATCAAAATGGGAAAACTCACAATGTGTGTTCGAGAGAAACATATTGGGAGGACTTTGTGAAATGATTTATCATCTAAAGGAGTTTATAAGATTGTTGACCGAACAAATACATGCAAAGTGATCATCGAACCCTAACTTTGGCAATATTTCTCATTTATTCAAACCAAAACTTTTACCGCAATTTATTACCTTTTCATGCAAGATAACGTGACAACCAACCAAAACCCTATTGTTACTTAAGCTAAGATTAATACAACCATCGAACGGCGGTGATATCTTACAATCCCTGTGGATACGATAACAAAAACCCGACACGTAAATTTACAACTAACAAAATGGCGCCGTTGCCGGGGATTGTAAATTGATATTGCGAGCATCGCAATGGTTGTTTAAGTTTTAGCTTGTGAATTTTTGACTTGTGCTTGTAATTTGTTTGGTTTAGTGTGCAGCTTACATTTTATGCGAGGGCAAATCCCTGTGGACGAACTTCTTTTTGATCCCGAGATCGAGAGAACCGCAAGGAGGCTCAATAGCAAAACGAGACGTAGGAGGCAACAGGCTAGACAACGCCAAGAGCAAGGAGAAAGTTCTTCAACCACAAATCCACCACAATTCATACCAAACATGGAGCAACCACCACCACCACCTATTTCTACTCCATGCATAAACAGTCCAAGGAACACCGCTCAGTTTGCCAACCACACAGGAAGGCAAGCTGAGATGAAAACGGGAACTCTAAATTTATTATATGGAAGTCCATTCACCGGAATGGACCATGAAGACCCATTTGCTTTTCTCACAAAATTTTATGAGATAGCATTGGCTGCCGGAGTGGATCAGGCTCAGGAGCTTCCGTTGTTCAGACGATTATTTCCCCACGCTTTGCTCGGTAAAGCAAAGGATTGGTACCTAGATCAAACACCAGCCGTAATGACAGACTGGAACGTGTTAGAAGAGAAATTCATCGAAAGATTTTTCTCCCATAACCGATTCATGGAATCCAAGATGGCCATCTCGGTGTTTTCACAAGGAACCAGTGAATCATTAAATGAAGCGTGGGAAAGATTCAAGTCCATGCTTCGGAAATGTAAAGGGCATGGATTTGATGAATTGACTCAAATCCATATCTTCAAAAATGGACTTCAACCAAACTGCAAGACGTTGTTGGATGCTACCTCGGGTGGCTCTTTATTGTCAAAAAGTGCCGAAGAAGCTACAGACATTATAAATCGAATGGCTCTAAATGATCTTCAGAGTCAAAGTCGAGGCAACTCTTTGAAGAAGCCGGGAGTGCTTGAGCTAGGGACGAACGATGCCATCCTTGCCCAAAACAAGCTCATCTCACAACAAGTGGAACTCTTAACGCAACAAATTAAAGAGTTAAGAGAACCGTCAAAAGCTAAACAAATAGCTTGTTGTGAACTTTGTAAAGGTGAACATGACACCGGATTCTGTCCACCTCCGGGGTTTGAAGAAGTAAACTACATGGCAAACCAAAGGGACTACCAACCGAGACCACAACAACAACAACAACCTTATCAACCAAACCCTCAAAATCAACAACAACATTTCCAAGGGAACCAAGGGTTCCAACCTAGAAGTAACTATTACCAAAACCAAGGTTATGGAGGTGGTTCTTCTAGCCGTCAAAACCCTCCCCAAAATCCTTATCAATCTCAACAACCGCCGGTCGTAACTTCTAAGTTGGAAGAGACATTGACGCAATTCATGCAAATGTCAATGGCTAACCAAAAGAGCAATGACGCGGCTATAAAAAATCTCGAGACTCAAGTTGGGCAACTTGCTAAGCAACTCGCTGAACAACAAACCGGTCCTTCCTTTTCGGCAAACACGCAACCAAATCCTAAGGAGTATTGTAAGGCGATCACAACGAGAAGTGGGAGGGAGTTAATGAGTGAGAATAAACAAAGAGTTGAGAGAGAAAATGAGGAGGAAATAGTTGAGGAAAATATTGATGGTGAAGTGGGGGAGTGGAATGAGAAGGAAGAAGTTGAAAATAACGAAAAGAATGGTGAAGTTGAAAAAAAAAGTGTGGAGATTGAGAAAAATACAAGTGATGAAGTAGTGGTGGAGCCAGTAAAAAAACCTAGATGGAGGAGTTCGAGAATTGCTAAAGGAAAGGAGGTAGTGAGCGCTACTCCAATCCAAAACCTTCCTTATCCTCATGCTCCATCCAAAAGGGAGAATGAACGGCATTACGCCCGGTTCATGGGTATTTTTAAACAATTACAAATCAACATTCCGTTTGCCGAAGCCTTGGAGCAAATGCCCAAGTATGCCAAATTCATGAAGGACATACTTACAAAAAAACGGAGGCACACGGAACCTGAGACAATCTTGCTTGATGCACGATGTAGTGCCATCATTCAAAAAACCCTCCCAAGGAAGGAATCCGATCCTGGACGAGTCGCTCTACCGGTAACCATCGGAGACACCTACATGGGTAATGGCTTGATTGATTTGGGATCTAGCATCAATTTAATTCCACTGTCCATTATCAAAAGATTGGGAAATGTTGATATCAAACCTGCGAAGATGACTTTGCAACTTGCTGATAAATCTACCACTGCACCATATGGAGTGGCTCAAGACATGTTAGTCAAAGTTGATAAATTCTTCTTCCCGGTTGATTTTATTATTATTGATATGGAAGAGGATGATGATGCTCCGCTCATCCTGCGCCGACCATTCATGAAAACCGCGCGCATGATGATAGACGTAGATAACAGTTTGATGAAGGTAAGGGTCCAAAATGAAGAGGTAGCCTTCCATCTTTTTGAAGTCAAAAAGCATCTCAATGATAAACATGATTCTTTCCGAATCGATGCCACAGAGGAGAAGCTAGTGGAGGTCGCAAACCAGGTCCATATTTCTAATCCTTCCGAAAGACCTCTTATCGGAGTCTACCAACTTTCGACCAAAACTAAAGAAAAAAAGATGGAAGCATGGTTGAATGAATTAGAAGCTTGTGGAGAACTTGTCTATCATAAAGAGACAAGGGAAGGCGTGGATATGACCAATATAGTGGAGGAGCCGAAACTAGAGCCACATTTGAAATATGTGTACCTTGATGATAACTGTGCTAAACCCGTGATCATTAGCAATAATTTGTCCACAAACGAAGAGAATCAATTGATGCGGGTGCTAAAAAAGAAGGAGGTTGTCAAATTAGTGGAGGCCGGGATGAATTGTTCTATCGCAGATGGTGAATGGGTGAGCGTTGTACAAATAGTTCCGAAAAAGGGTGGAATCAGATTTTATCGAAGGTTCATCAAGAACCTCTTGAAGACAACAAAGCCCTTGAGGAAGTTGCTCAACAAAATGGATCCCGGAAAGTCAAACAACCAAGTGGATAGCGGAAGCTGCGCAATTCCGCTTGATGCTCCTCTATGAGCATCACACCGTCGAGCTTAGCCGACGTTAAACAAGCGCTAGTTGGGAGGCACCCCAACATTGTAAGTATTTACTATTTTTTGTGTTGTGTTGTGTTGGGTTTCCTAGTGCTAACCATGCTGTCTGAACATGAATTGCTGCCTTTGAAAAGGTATTTGCTGTCATACTCGCTAGCTGCTCGCTAGGCGAGGCAGTAGCGAGCAGACTCACTAGCTGCTCGCTAGGCGAAGCAGCAGCGAGCGCTGCATGACAGCACTTATTTAAATCTCAGCAGGGCACTCATTTTTGCCCTAACACAACTTTGTTGTTTAGTAACCCTGCTGAGAAAATTTTTACAGAGCTCTCCACACTCTCTCATTTGTATCACTCTCACTAACACTCCATCTCTATTCGGTCAATTGCAAACCCTGCTCACTTCATTTCAATCAAATCACTGTAACTAAGGTTTGCCCTACTACATTTTCTTTTTGTTTGAACTTTATATTTCCAATTTGAATGTCAATTAGGATGAGTTGTGGTATGGGAAACCTTGGGTTTGCATGTGGGATTTTCGGTTTTGCAAATTGGGATTTTAGGTTTTGGAATTGGGGATTTTAGGTTTTGAATGTAAATATGTAATCCCCAATAGCATAGAACGGTTATTTAATTGATAAATCATTAGGTTCTGATGTTGGAACCATTAGAGTATGGGTTTTGGGAAATATTCTTTGAACATGCTGAAAACCCCAAAAACCCCTAAGGTTCGCTAGCACTCGCTAGGCGAACCAGGGGCGAGCGTTCGCTGCCTCTTCGCTAGGCGAAGCAGCAGCGAGCATGACAGTTCTTTACATTTTGGTTTTGCTGTCTAATCTGTTTGGTATGTCTTGTTCCTTTTATATTTTGCAGATGGAATCAAGGTCTGGAGCGTCAAAGAAAAGAAAGGGAGGAAACACTTCCCGTTCTGTACCTATCCAGTTTGATAACGACAAATTTGTCGGCCCGAAGCAGGCCGCCAGGTACATTTCTCTGGAGAAACGGAAAATTCTTCCGGAGAAGCGATTCCTCATCAACCCTCAGGGCACGAACAGAACTTTTGCCGGGTTGATTGACACAAAAAAATGGGATCGGTTGATTAATCCCCTGGAGCATTATGACATAGCAACGGTGCGTGAGTTTTATGCAAACGCACTGCCTGATGACGACGAGCCCTTTACTTGGATATCTAGAGTGGCCGGGCGTCCAGTTGCATTTGATCGGGATGCCATCAACCGAGTCCTTGGGGAACCGCTCCAGCTGGGAGCTGAAGAGAGGGACACATACCACACTGACCTACGGCTTCACCGGGATGTTCCAGCCATTTCTGCCGCCCTGCTATTAAGGGGGAAATCTGTTGAGCTGAACCCATCTGGGGTTCCAATGAGGTATCACAGGGAGGACATGACTCCCATGGCTCAACTGATACTGCTGTTGGTGCTGACGAACATCCAGCAAAAATCCCACACCTCTACAGTGCCGATCCCAGTGGCACATTTGGTCCATTCTATCCTCACCAACGTCCAGATCGATGTGGCGAGGATCATCGCTAATGAGCTTAAGTCCGTGATCGAAAGCGGGCTAAAGTCGGGGGCTCGTGTGAATTGTCCCCTAGCTTTCCCGTGCTTGATCATGAGTTTGTGCATGCAGGCAAAGGTGAAACTACCGTCTCGGGGTCAGGTAAGGATCCCGCCACCTATCGATGACCGGTACGTGGCCAAATATTGTAGAGCGAAGAATGCCAGAGGCAGTGCAGCTACAGAGAGTACCCGGGCTTCTGATGGTCCTGGTACTTCTACTCCTGGACTTGATCCCTACCTGCAGGCTGTGTGTGATTATAGTTTTGAATGGATGGCGGCATCCCAGAGAGCCATGATAGATATGCACGACTCTTTGCAGCGGTTACAGCTGCAGGGAAGTGGTGCTCATGCCTTGATGACGCGTGAGCAGTTTCTGCTTAACGCCAACTGGCCTGTGGACAGGCCTGTCTATGGTAAGGGGGTGGGCGCTGGTGCGTCTTCAGGTGCTGCAGCTGATAATGATGATGCTGCTGAGGATGATGAGGCTACCGGTTCTGAGGCCGGTAGCGAGGAGGATTCTGAGCCCTTAGAGGGTTAAGTTTTTGTATTTTTCAGTTTTTATGTTTATTTCTATTGTATTTGCGTATTCTGTATTTTGACTTTGGTTTTGTACTGTTGGGGTGTTTTGTCCCCCATGAACAATTTTATATTTTGAAGTATTATTATTATTTATGTTTTGAATTTTGTTGTTTAATAAATTTTTGGTTGATTAAGTGGCAAAACCTTCTAGATTGGTTGTTCCTCAAAGAAGTACCCAATGAAGGTGCATCCAAGCTTGGATGGCAATGATAAGAATAAACAAGTGAATGAGGCTAAGGTACATGGTTACCTCCGGCTAGAATTTTAGAATGCATTAAGAACTTTACTCTTTTTGGTAAATTGAATATTGTCTTTTTGCAACATAATTGAATGAATGTTTCATCTAGAACTTTAAACCACAAATTGTGAGGAAACCTCCATTGTACACTTAAATGCTGGATTCTAATAAGTTTTGTTGATTCATTTGATTCATGCTTTGTCTTTTATTATTGTGAATATGTGGAAGCAATTAGAAATGATCAAGGCACTTGTTTTTTATCGAGCACAACTACATCCAAAAACAACTTACCTGTGAGCAGAGAGAGTATTTGTTAACCCCTTTGAGCTTAAACAGTTGAATCTCAGCTTGAAATAAAGCGAGATTTCAAAAATCTTTTTTTTTACAACCCGGAAAATCTTGATTATTGTTCTTTTGCCGTAAAAAGTTAAGAGCATTCACTTAGGGTGAGTAAGAAATAAGTTGGGGAGAATCGGTAAGTACCACAACTCTTGAAAAAAATAAAAGAAAAACCAAGCAAGCATTGAAAATAAAAATATAGAAAAGAAACATCTGTTTTGTAAATATGATGTGAAAGAAAAGAACAAAAATAGAAAGAATGAAAATGAATGCTTGTTTGGAAGAAAAATAGTGAAAAATAAAAATTGAGTTGTGGAATATGAGTTGTGAAGGTTTCAAATAAGAAACAAATGAAACAAAGTCGAGATGTGTGAATAATATACTGTGAATGTCTCTTTTGCATCGGCACTTTCGTTTCAATGGCCTTAGAAATGACCCTTGTTTGTTAACCTAACCAAGCTTCAATCGAAAAGCCCTTAGTGATCTTTATGCTTCCACATTACCATTTATGATTGTTAGACATTGTATGAATCTATTTGATTTCTTCATTGTTTGTTAGAGAGTGAGATTATTCCCGCGGTTGCAAACGCGTAAATTCTTCATTCCTTATTCGAAGAGGAGAGATAGGGTGATTCATTCAGAATAATATTGTTGTAGATAGATAAATATTTCACATAGCTATTAAGTTTTAGTTCTTGTGTATTATTTTATTCGAACCGTTGGACACCTGTATATGCTGACTCACTTGTGTTTGAGCCGTTTTATCCAACTTCGGAGAAACCATTTTCTTAAAGCAAATCCTCTTGTCCTTCAAGAGGCATAGTTTTCTTGAGGACAAGCAAGAATCTAGTTGGGGAGAGTTGTTAGATACCCAAAAGTGCTTATTTGAGCTATCAATTAAGGGTATCTTTCACTCTATTTCCTTGCTAAATTGTCAAAACCACCTTTGTTTTAACATGAAATGCAATACATTGATAAACGATCTTGGTACCTTTGATTTGTGTGTTATTGTGCAGGAAGAAGGCATGAAATAATTGAAAATGAAGACACAAGAAAGTTGGCAAAGGAACCAAAGAAATCAAGCATTCATCAGCCTGCTCGCTAGGCGAGGGCTGTGGCGAAGCACTCGCTAGGCGAGCGCCCAGCGAAAAGCTCCAGTAAAATATCAATAAATTCGCTAGGCGAGCTGCTAGCGAAGGTGGTAGCGAGTTTGTTCAGTTTTGATGAAAAGCGCAGCCAGCACTCACTCGCTAGGCGAGGCTCTAGCGAGTTCCCAGCGAGCATTCCAGTAGCCAAACCTTTCAACCTCGCTGGGGCGAAGGTTGAAGCGTGCCCTTCACTAGGCAAAGGTTTTGTTCGCTAGGCGAATATGACAGTTTGAGATAGACTGTGTCTCTGGGCGCAGGTGCCTCTTATGCCTCAATTAGACCCTCGCTAGGCGAGCCATTCTGCTCGCCTAGCGAGCATGACATCCCAGTACAGCTCTATAAGTAGCAAGTGCCACTTTTGAGAGCCATACCTTAGTTTTACCTAATTTTTCCACTTTTGTACTTTCTTAGAGATATTTTTCCAGCATTGTTCTTAGGATCTTTTATGCCCTAGATTTCATTTCTCTTCATCTTGTAACCATCTTCTACAAAAAGAAGGTGGATTCCCATCCAATCTCGATTATCCGACTTGGATGTTGATCAACCTTCTTCCGAAACTTGCCGACCAAGCTACCATGAAAATGAGTAGCTAAGTCATCCATTTGTCAAGGTTAGATGTAGGTGATTACTAGCTTTGTGTGTAAATGTAAGGATCTTCATGTGTAAAGTCTTTAATGGTGAATATATGATGAAAACTTTGTTTCTATTTAAAACTCTTTGTGTTGGTTTATGATCGAGAGATGTTTACCAACTCTTGACCTAGGTTTTCATCCAATCTTGTTTGTTAGCTAGAGATAGTAATGAATGATTTTGTTCACCATAAGGTTGAACCAAAAAGTTGTCATTTTGATAGATTGTGTTCGAGAGAAACAATGGATCAAAATGGGAAAACTCACAATGTGTGTTCGAGAGAAACATATTGGGAGGACTTTGTGAAATGATTTATCATCTAAAGGAGTTTATAAGATTGTTGACCGAACAAATACATGCAAAGTGATCATCGAACCCTAACTTTGGCAATATTTCTCATTTATTCAAACCAAAACTTTTACCGCAATTTATTACCTTTTCATGCAAGATAACGTGACAACCAACCAAAACCCTATTGTTACTTAAGCTAAGATTAATACAACCATCGAACGGCGGTGATATCTTACAATCCCTGTGGATACGATAACAAAAACCCGACACGTAAATTTACAACTAACAGCAATTCACAATCTTCCTCAACCCCTTCTTCGGCTTAATAGATAGGATTGTCGAAGTCATACTTGGCCATAGCAGTGTCATTAGTAGTGAGATCCGGGTGGTCCGCTCTGCATGATGGAGGATCATGCTTTACCTTAGAATGAGAGATTTTTTTTTTTGGAAAGAAAGAAAAAACGAAAAAAGAAACATTGCCATTTTTTTTTGTAAAAGTAAAAAACAAAAAAAACTAAAAGAAAGAGAACACAAAATTGTTTGCAAAAGCCGTCCTTTATTGATGATAAAAATAATTGCGAAATGTAACTAAATGGATGGCCCTACAAATGAGCCGTTACACCTTGGGCAAAGTGTAAGACTTTATTATGCATGTAATAAAGGAAAACAATAAAAATCACTCTTTCAGTAGAGTAACCCGGACGGTTTTTTCAGACGACCAATTGTCGAGCTTTTCTCCCGGGACACACGGGTGAATCCAGCTATCTAAGTCACAGTCACTGTCAGCCTTGTCTTCATCTGCAGCATTGACGATGTGGGGAGAAACCAAACCCCCGCTGGAGAGAGTACCGGTTTCATTCTTCTGAGATCCCGGAGCATACCCCAATCCAAACTTGTCTTCTTTGATGACTGGCTCCACAAATTTGCCCCAGCCTTGGGCATTACCAGCTTTAACCACTTCGACAGCTTGCTTGTATGAAGAGATAGAAGTCCCGACCTTCTCAAACTCAGGTGAAAAGACAACTTCGGGCGCGACCTCATTGATGTTTATGGCTTCGAAGCCCTGACACAGCATCTCGTGCATCTCGCCGTCCATCTCTACATACTTAAATGTAGACAGGTGGCTAACAAAAATATCCTCTTCACCACAGACAGTGACGACCTGACCTTCTAGTTCATATTTGAGCTTCTAGTGGAGGGTAGAAGTAACAGCACCGGCAACATGAATCCAAGGCCGACCTAGCAGACAGTTGTAGGCAGGCTGGATATCCATCACATAAAAGGTGCTCTTGAACACCTGCGGTCCAATCTTAACTGGCAACTCAACTTCGCCAAAGACAGCTCTCTTAGAGCCATCAAAAGCCCTCACAACTAAGTTACTTGGCCTCAGGATGGTGTCATCGCAATCCAACTTCATTAAGGCTTTCTTTGGAAGAACATTCAGAGAAGAGCCTATATCAACCAAAACATGGGAAAGCATCACCCCTTTGCACTCCATTGTGATATGCAAGGCTTTGTTGTGATTCCTGCCCTCAGATGTCAGGTCATTATCGGTGAAACCTAGCCCCCGGCTAGCGTTTACATTGGAAACTACCGACTCCAGCTGGTTAACAGTTATCTCCGGTGGAACATAGGCCATATTCAGTACTTTCAACAAGACTGCTTTGTGCGCCTCAGAGCACAGCAATAGTGAGAGAATGGAGATCTTTGAGGGTGTCTGATTTAGCTGGTCGACTACCTTGTAGTCACTTTTCTTGATAATCCTCATAAACTCGTCCACTTCCTTCTCGAATGCGGTCTTAGGAGGATCTTCCTCAGTAGTAACCTCTTCGGCGGCCATCTGTTTCCCTTTAGCCTTGGCAGCTGCCTCGGCTTTAGTATTCGCGCGTAATGTTGATGGTGCAAATAGGCGTCCACTGCGAGTGAAGCCACCAACCCCTCCAACATTGTCTACAGCGGAGCTACCAATGTCAATGTCTTCTTCGTTGACTTTCTGCCCCTGGCAGTAGATATCAGCCCCATAGTGCCACGGGATAGCACTGTCTTTCTCATACGGAACGGGTCCTGGTATTGTGATGGTGATCGGACCAACCAAAGTCGGTTGAGGGCTGTCAGAATAAATTGCAACTGGTGCTGAACTTTCGATGTTCACCGCTGCTGGTTCTGTACTTTCTGGGAAATATATTGTTGTCGGAGCGAGTCTCTCGGGAACATATATTTATTCAGGAGTGAAATAAAACGTCACCGTCGATACATCATTCTTCACTGGACGGGCCTGATCGAACTGAAGACAACCTTCATCTATCAGTTGCTGAATACCCCTTCTCAAACTGTCACATCCGTTTTCGGCAGCTTGACAATTTCTGCATTCTTCCCCATAGCCCGGGAAAATCTGTCCTTTCAGAAGTCGGTCTTTAACCACCGATAGCGAAGTCTTCACCTTAGTCACATCAGAAACCAAATTCAAAGTTTCCCCACTATCAACAGCGTTAATCCTCTGCCCGCCGTGAGCCGGCATCGGGTTCTGGATAACATTAGGCACCGGAGTAAAATTGATAGCCTGGGCATCTCTCAAATCTTGTACCTTTAACTGAAGAGCCTTGCAATTATCTGTAGTATGGCCAGGTGCGTTGGAGTGAAAAGCACATCTGGCGTTGACATCATAACCTCTAGGCAAATTATTGGGATCGATTGGTGGGGCCAGAGTTCTCAATGTAACCAGATTCATGTCAATCAGCTTGGGAAGTAATACTGAATAAGGCATTGGGATTGGCTCGATGACCCGGTCCGTCTGCCTTGGACGTTGTTGATAGTGTCTTTGCTGACCCGGATTACCTCCTTGTTGTTGATTGTTGTACCTGGGTTGTTGTTGCGGATGATATTGCGGTTGAGGAACAGGTGTTGGAATAGTGACTGCGGCCACTTGATCTTGATAATAATTAGGGAGTCCTCTACCCCTGCCTCTGCCGGCATACACAACGCTTGCCTCGCCTTCTTTTCTTTGCTGACCGTTACCAGCAAACGGTCTCTTGGGACCTGATGAGTTGGAAGCACTATTGTCTTGAATTCGGCCCATCTTCAACAGACTCTCGATTCTTTCTCCAGCAATTACTATCTCTGCAAAGCTGATTGACGGGCAAGCAACCAATCTCTCAATATAATTGCCTTGAAGAGTGTTCATGAACATGTCCGCCATCTCCCTTTCAGACATAGGGGGTTGGACGGACGCAGCAATCTGTCTCCAACGCTGAGCATACTCTCTAAAGGTTTCCTTGGCAGTCTGAGACATACCTTGCAACAAGGTCCGATTTGGAGCCATGTCCAAGTTGTATTGATATTGCTTGACAAAAGCCTCTGCCAAGTCTTTCCAGCTCTTGATGGTAGTACGAGACAAATGAGAATACCATTCACGAGAAGCTCCAGTTAGACTGTCTTCAAAATAGTACATCCACAGCTTTTCATCTTCCGTGTGAGCTCCCAACCTTCCCATATAAGATTGGAGATGAGTGCGTGGGCAAGAAGCCCCGTTGTATTTCTCAAAAGTAGGGGGTTTGAACTTGTGAGGAATCCTTACTCCCTGAACCAGACCAAGATTTGTGACATCAAAGCCTAAGGAATTTTGAGACTCCAAAGATTTGAGCTTCTCAGCAAGCTCATCCATACGGCGAGTGGTCTCGAGGGCCTCGTTGTGCAAAGAAAATTGATCATACTGATAATCTTCAGTAACGGGGCGCCCGTTAATCCGAATTCCTTGATTCACATTGCACCTTCCGCCAATACCATTTCCAGCATTCCCTGTGTTGCCAACATTACCCGGGTTTCCATCAGCATTTGCGTTACCCGCGTTACCAGTGTTCACAGGGTCATCAACGTTCCCAGGGTTACCAGGGTTTCCCTCAGCATTTGGTATCTCCACCTCCGGATCGGGTCTCGGTTGCTCAACCAATTCCCTCAGCTTTTCCTGGCCTTCTGCCATACCAGTCATCAATGTCATGAACTGATCCATCCTTTCACGCATATCAGCCAACTCTTTCTGTACTTGGTACATCGCTAGCTGTGGACGATTTTCCTTTGTCGGGTACCTGTGGACTCGCTTGGGACCAATAACTGCCTGATACAAGGAACAAACATTAGACACTGCGGCGACACCTGCAAAACAGACAAGGGTTAATATGCATGGTATGCAATGCACTGCTTGTTCAGTTTTAAGGCACCCCCGTTTTGAAAGGGAATACCCTGCAAATGAATAAGCATGAGATGTTGGATGCAAATATGCAGATGATGTTATGCAATGCAAAGGCATGTCAATCAGAATTGGTTGAACATCTGTCAGGTTACACTGCCTGGAGAGAAATTCACTGAGGAATATAATACAAGACCAAAACTCTGCTCCAGAAAACCGGGTTGGTTGGAGGTTAAGGTTTCCTGAATTTAGCCCGCCCCTCACTGGTAGGTTCTAAGAACAGAAGTTCGCCAGCTTCAGCCCTTCAGTCGCGAATAATACGTTTACCACTGAAGGTTTGGTATTATTACGGGACAAAAGACCTCCATTGACTCCCCTCAACAGGACATCCTAATAGCAAGTTCCCAGTCTCGGGATCCTCGGATTGAGCAGCGAGAATGCGCCCACCAGAGCTAACATAATCACGTCTCGGAGGAGAGGCCTCGACTGAGTTCTCGGGAAATGGTCACCAGAGTCGACGATTTCTAGACGAACATCCTGCCGTTACGGAACACCCGTAAGACATAATATATCCAAAAGAAACCTCGTCTGGGTGTGGTTCTTCACGAACGACTTAACGTAGCAACACACCACGCAAGCCTCATGATTATCCACTCTAAAACCTGTGTGTACACTCAAGCCTGGGTAATGGGCTTATCTCTCATAGAACACCCCATCCCAACAAACAAACAAACAGATCCAACAGATACAACAGATGCATGCAAGCAGGTAAGCAAATAAAGGTACAAAAGCATGAACACCCAATAAACAAGAAATCACACAAGCTAGGAGGGACTCGCTTAGGGAAGATGGACCAGCAAGAGGTCAACTTCTTTCAATCCCCAGCAGAGTCGCCAGCTGTAGCAACCTGAAAAATACAGTGCGCGAAAAAACAACCGGCGAAAGAAAATGACAGAAGAGTCGCCACCGTGCGTTATTCGTCCCAAAGGAGGGAAAGGAAACGCTCGAAGTAAACCTGAAAAAGGAAAGGACAAGACGGGGTCTCGCAACCAAATCTTGGGTTCGGGAGTCGGTTATGCGAAGGGAAGGTATTAGCACCCCTACGCATCCGTAGTACTCTACGGGATCCACTTTTGTAGTTCTTGTCTAAAGGGTGTGGGTTTATCTAATGTGTTATTTACTAAAAAAAGGGGGTTAAATGAAAATGACTCGCGCGGATGTCGCATCCACTGCATACGTATCTCATCTGAATATGAGAATCAGAGTCTTCGTAGCTCGGCTACCTAGGGGTTAAGGGTAATTGTGCTCGCTAAGACATCGCGTCTTATGCCTACGTATCTCATCTGGCCTGAGAATCAGAGCAAAACGTAGTTCGGCTAACTATGGGGTTATGGATTGGGTTTTGGACGAACGACGTCACTACACAATCTACCGGATGCTCGACCTTTGGAGACTTACTCGCCTGTAGTAGAAGGAGTTAACGTGTTGCTTTGGGTTTTAGGGTTTGGGATGCTCAAGGGCAAAAAGGCAGTCCTTGACGAAGGAACCGCGCTACCTGCAGGGATCCGAACACATACAAAACAAACATGTATAAAGTAAATGTGCCAACAAGGGGCTCAGAAGTAAATAAACAAAAGAAAACAAATGCCTCCTATCGAGGTCTTCCAGCTAAGAAAGCGATAAAATGCGAAAAAGAGGTAAAAGTACCACATGGATAAAGATCCGAAGTAACAACAATTAAAGGAGTAGGAAACCCAGGGATCTCCCAAGCTAATGCCATCAAAGAAAGGTGAGTCAGTACAGGTAATCGGAATGAACCTCCAGGGGGTATCCCACAAATAAAGTGGGAAAACCATGCAAACCATCTCTGCAAGAGTCTGTGAGTCCTCACAAAAACTCAACAAAAGGGTTAGTGAAACACGATAAGCATTTTTTTCATGGATAACAGTATGGTTTCAGAAACCTCAAACCCTGTGGCATACATTTCAGAAATCATGTGATTAAACATTCAAGGCATAGGTTTCACCCATTCATGCATAATTAAACCCGTGGGCAAAAACATAATGAAATTCATCCATCATACCTCATACATTCAGATGATCCAAATTAAGAGCATAAAATCATGGGAATGAGGCAAACCTGATGGGCGAGACCGGTTGAAATCAAATGGCACGGCTGGGTTTGCAAGGCAATGTTAGGGTTTGCGTGAGATGAAAGTGTGTGAGTCAGATTGAATTTTTCAGAGCTGCCTGGGGGTTGCTCTGAGTTCTCTGTCAGGTTTCTCTCCAGGTTTTGTCAAGGGTTTTGTTTCAAGGAAACCTCAGAGTATTTTGCTTCTCTTCCCTTTTCTGTCTGATCTCCCTCTTTTATAACCTGATTTTCATGGCTTTGTGGGCTCAAATGAGAGAGGTCCAAGTTTTTTCTATTATATTTTATTTATTTTATTATTATTATTTTTATTTATTTATTTATTTTTGTAAAAAATTATTATAATTATTATAATTATTTTTTTTTTAAGTTTCTTGGATCTAATTCTGATTGACATGATGAAATGCAATATGAAATGCTAAATGAATGCATGAATGAGGAGGACAAATTTTGGGGTGTTACAACAAAAAAGGGCTCCCTAGGAGTACCTAGGATACTTTGGGTGCTAACACCTTCCCTCTATGTAACCAACCCCATAACCTGTAATCTATGACATTTTATTAGTTTTGATTTGAAAACTTCTTATCTTTGGGTTTTATTCGTACTTTTGCCCCTTTCCTTTGGAAACAATAAAAGCACGGTGGCGAATCTGGTTTTATTGACGCCAAGTTTATCCATAGGTTGATGGTCATGAATTTACCACTACATAAATTAAGTGGCGACTCTGCTGGGGAGTAGTCCTCAGTGGGTTTAGCCTACTTTTTTGTGTGTATATATTTGTATATTTGATTGTTTGTTTGTATATATTATTGTGTGATACTCTGTCTGTTGTGCTTGGTGATCTCTGTGTGATGAGATCAGTTCTAACCCGAACTTGAGTGCAATCTTACATAGGAGGGTGGTATAATAATGTTGGCTTTGAAGGAGTAGTCCTGGAAGAGTTGACATGAGATCCCCCATTCAGTGAAGACCTCTTTGGAGTTACTGATGTCACGCGAGTAAGTCGTGGATAGACATTACTTTCTCTAATTTGGGGGTCCGAGAAGCTGAGGACCGTAGAACATTTACCCCAACTTGTCCTATTTAGGACATAGTGCGGAGATTGTTCAAGTGTAGACTTGATAACAGTTGTTACGCGATACTACACTCAGACGAGTTTCTCTTGAGAATACCATGGGTTGATAAGTCAGTCATCCTAACCTATAGTATCCGATAGATGGGATCAAGACTCTGGGAACTTTTTAGAACATGATCTACAAGTTTTTATCCTTAGTACACTCCTTTGGGATGGTTCTTAACCTGACTCCATGCTCGTGACTCGCAACAAACCCTTTGATTCTCGTTTGATCCGATCAGTCTCATCAATATCAATGGAACTTGGGTGTTGATAAGGTGAAAACCATAATCCACCAAAATGGATGATTGATCTTGATGATTACTTAATCCATCCCTTGACATTTATTTGTGTTTTCCTTTTATGTGATCCCTTGTGTGTGATTGTTGTATTCATGCATACATGCGCATCATGACATTCATCACAGAAAATAAATTTCAAGGAAACTAAGGTCTTGTTTGCAAATATTTTCAGACCATGGATTATGGATGAAGGAACACTAAGAAGTATAATTTCATATGTCCTGGTTTGAAAGAGCTAAGGAAGTTGTCATCCTTTGTATTAGATCCCTTGGACTTCAAGCAATGTTATAGAAAACTCTTGTCTGTATTACCTATTGATGCGGTCGAAGGACTTCTGAGTGTTTTGGTTCAGTTCTATGACCCTCTTTATCGGTGCTTCACTTTTCCCGACTATCAGCTTGTGCCTATGTTGGAGGAGTATGCACATCTCTTGGGTATGCTCGTATCTAACAAGGTACCTTTCAGGGGATTGGAGGAGATCCTGAGATCTCACGTCATAGCTGAAGCTCTTCATCTGAAGAAATATGAGATTGATGCTCATTTGGTGAAGAAATGAGGGATTCTTGGGTTGATTTCTGAGTTTCTCATTGGTAGAGCTACTGATTTTGCTTAAGCTGGTAGCATGGATGCTTTTGAAGCTATCTTTATATTGCTCATCTATGGTAGCTTTGTTCCCTAACATTTACGGTTTTGTTAATGTTAACGCCATTAGAATTTTCTTGATTGGGAATCCTGTTATGACTCTGTTGGGTGACGTGTACTTCTCTTTGCATTTAAGGAATTTTAAAGGTGGTGGAACTATTGTGTGTTGTGTTCCTCTTCTATACAAGTGGTTTATTTCGCACTTGCCTCAGACACCTGCTTTCTTGGAGAACCGACAATGTCTACGATGATCCCAGAGACTTATGTCTCTCACTAATGATGATATTGTTTGGTATGATTCTGCATTTGGTATCTTGAATATTATTGACAGTTATGGTGAGTTCTCTAACGTGCCTCTTATTGATACGCAAGGAGGAATCAACTACAACCCAACATTGGCTCGTCGCCAACTTGGGTTCCCCTTGAGAGATAACCTAATAACGTTCAGTTAGAGGGTCTATTCTATCAAGAAGGTAAATATCCCTAACTTTTGAAGAGTAGAATGGTGCGTGCTTGACACAATGTGCATAGAAAAGGAAGATCTGAGCTTGGTCCATGCAACTGTGTAGCTTTGGAAGCTTACATTATTTGGGTGAAGAAGAGAGCTTTGGAGCTCAAGATGCCATACGCTTGTGAGAGACCTATGTCTGTGGTTGTGGTTGAGCCATCAACTATCCCTAACCAAGATGTATAGGAGTTAGAAGACGCACTTGCCAAGATGAAGCAAGAGAGAGACTTGTGGGAAGAACGGTTCCATGCTTTGAACCAAAAGCATGAGGAGTTGCAGCTTGAGTCAAAATACAAAGATGCGCTTATTGAGATTCTTGAGGAGCATGCAGTGAAGATCCAGAGAGAGACAAAAGATGTATTTTCCTCTAGTATGCCTCAACCTTTCGGTTCTTGGAAGAAGATTGTTGATCAACATGTCCTCGAGAAGGCTCAGATGAAGACATCCTTTGAGTCAGAGATTCAACACATTGGAAGGAAGTATGCTCCCTTGACCAGATCATCTGATGCAATTGCTAGGGATCCTTAGGATGATAGTTTCCTTTTTTCTCTTGTATTTATATTTTGGTTTCTGAAATTGTACTCGGTGTAATCCTTTCAAATTTTATGAATAAAAAGAGATTTTGCGGTCAATTGAATGGTTATTCTTGATAATTATTATTACTAATTGAAAATATTTACGAGTAAGACTTCATATGTTCCTTGAAGTTAAAAAAAATTGCATTTCATTCATCATTTGCCAAACAAGTTTCTTCCGCCAGGTGTCTTATCAATTATTCTTCTGTGTATTAGCCAAGCTGACTCATCACTATAACACCCGAGCTAATCGACTAAAGAGAATGGAGCACCTTGAACAAGAGAACAGAGAGTTGAAGGATGAAATTTTCAGACTCACAACCTTGATGCAGTCTGTGATAGCTGCTCAGAACCAACCGTCTCCACCTCCTACAACTCCTCCTCCTCAGAGACTGTTATTTCAGAGATTTCTTCATCATCTGTGCTTGTCAATGCTAGCCAGTTTGTTCCTTCTATTCCTGTTGGGTTCCCGTGGGGAATGCCACCAAGTTTTGTGCCTGAAGGGTAAGCTCCAACATTTGCTTCTGTACTGGCATCTAGCCCGGTCCTGTCAGTGCCTCCTCTTATTATTCATACTCTGCCTCGTGTTGGGGATACCATTTACCACTCTGAGTCGTCTGAAGGTCCAAATGTTTATGAGAAGATGGATGAGATGAAGGATCAGTTTCTTGAGCTGCGCAAAGAATTGAAGACCCTAAGAGGGAAGGATTTATTTGGTAAGAGTGCTGACGAGTTGTGTCTAGTGCCTAGTATCAAGATTCCGGGGAAGTTCAAGGTCCCAAGAATTTGAAAAATACAAAGGGAATACTTGCCCGTTAAGTCATCTTGTCATGTATGCTAGAAAGTTGTCTACTCAGACCAACAATGACCAGCTGCTTATTCATTACTTCCAAGATAGTCTGACAAGAGCTTCCCTCAGATGGTATATGGGCCTGGACAGTGCTAGTTTTCGTACTTTTAATGACTTAGTTGAGGCCTTTGTCAAACAATATAACTACAATGTTGATATGGCTCCAGATAGGGATCAGTTGAGAGCGATCTCTCAAAAGGACAAAGAGACATTCAAAGAATATGCTCAAAGATGGAGGGAGTTAGCTGCTCAGATTAGTCCACCTTTGGAAGAAAAGGAAATGACTAAGATATTCTTGAAGACGCTGATTTCATTTTACTATGAACATATGATCGCAAGTTCCCCTAATGATTTCACCGAGATGGTGAACATGAGCATGCGATTGGAAGAAGGAGTTTGTGAAAGATGTTTATCCAAAGATGAAGCATCAGCGAGAAAGAAGTATGGTAGGAGCTTCTCCAAAAAGAAGGAAGGAGAAACTAATGCAGTATCAGCAGGGAGGCAGATGAGGCCTCATGTGAGGAAAAATTCCCAGGCCCGTCAACATCAGCATCAAGTATCATCAGTAATTCCAGTCTTTACCAATAATTCAACCAATCAATAAGTTCCTATTCAGTAGCAACATCAACAACAACCGCAACAATGCACCAACTACAACAACAACAATCATCATCAAAACTTTGAAAGGAAGAAGGTCTCTTTTGACCCTATTCCTATGACATATGCAGAATTGTACCCTTCTTTGGTAGTCAAGAATCTGATCCAACCAAGGAACCCTCCAAAAATTCCTGAGCCACTGTCGTGGTGGTTCGAACCTAATTTACATTGTGCTTTTCACCAGGGAGCTCCTGGTCATGATATCTGTTATCCCCTGAAGTATGAAGTTTTGAAGCTAGTCAAAAGTGGTATGGTGTCCTTTGAGGGCAGAGCGTCGAATGTTAAAGTTAACTCGTTGCCTGCTCATGGCAACGCTTCTATGAACATGTAGACGGCTGTCCTGGGAATTTCAGGGTATTTGATGTGCGTCGTATCCGTAGGTACTTGGTGGAGATTCATAGAGATTTGTGCCTAGTAAGCCATTGTGGACATGACCATGATGGTTATGTTATTTGTAGCATTAACCCTCGTGGCTGTGTAATTGTTAAAAGGGATATTCAAAGGTTGATGGATGAGAATGTTATATAGGTTAAATAGTCAAGGTATATGGGAAATAATGTGAACGTCATCATTCCGTTATTCAAAACCCTTGAGCGGGTAGTCATTCAATTTGATAGCAGCAACAGGAAAGAAAACATATCGGTATTATCGTTGGTTATACGGTTAGTGGGCCCCGTCCCCTACTCATCCGATAAGGCAATGTCGTACAAGTATAATGCTACCATTATTGAGAAGGGTCAAGAGGATCCTCACCCAGTTTCAGATTCAATGGCGAGTATCGCAAATGTAATGAAGGTGACCTGTAGTGGTCGTGTGTTCAGCCCGGTATTTCCTAAGATTATAGAAGATGTGTCAGTGGGTAAGAAGACAGAAGTTCATGCAGTTGATCCAATTAGTGCTCCAACGTGTCAGTATGGTGAATCCAGCAAGTTGAAGGCTAATGATGATGATGAGGTATTCCGCCTGATTAAGAGAAGTGAATTCAATGTTGTGGAGCAGTTGCTTCAAACGCCGTAAAACATTTATGTGTTGTCATTGTTGATGAGTTTTGAGGCACACGGGAAAGCTTTGTAGAGGGTATTAGAATAAGCTTATGTGGAACACGATGTTACTATGGATCAGTTTGACCATATTGTTGCCAACATTACTTCTTGTAATAATCCGAGCTTTTGTGACGAAGAACTTCCTGAGGAAGGTAGAAATCACAACTTGACGCTTCATATTTCAATGAATTGCAAGGAGGACACTTTGTCCAACATGTTGGTTGATACTGGGTCATCATTGAATGTGTTTCCGAAGTCAACTCTAGCAAGACTTTCTTATCAAGGCACCCCATTGAGGTATAATGGCGTAGTTGTTAAAGCGTTTGACGGTTCTTGAAAAACTGTCATTGGAGAAGTGGACCTTCCAGTTAAGATAGGTCTGAGTGATTTTCAAATTACTTTTCAAGTAATGGATATTCATCCGGCCTATAGTTGTTTATTAGGACGGCCTTGCATTGGCCAAGTTGGTCCAATGTGCCTAGCATGCCCTAGAAACATGACCAAGATCACCACTTTACCACATCACCATTTCCAAAACATAACTCCTTTTGACCTAGTTCTTTTTGCATCTGATCAAAGACATGGCAAGGAACATTTCGCATAAATTTCATGCAAAATGCACGAGCCAATTTCATTTGGCCTAGGTTCAAAAATTGGAAATTGTCATGATGCACAAGTCAAACCATGTCAGCTAGAATGTGCAAATTGAATCACCAAGGTTCTAATTCATCCCAATCTGATCTCTATGGACTTGTAATATGTTACACAACAGACCAAGGCCCAAATGTAAGTCAATTTTGGTGTAAAAAGCTTGCAAATCCTCAAACCCAATGCCATGTGAAAAGTTCAGTTTTTCCCAAATTAGATAAAGTACAAATGCATATCAGTCAATTTATTTGCCTTTGGTTGTTCTTGTTTGGTGCTAAGAACCAAAACAGTTGGTTGGTGAAGCAGACTAGATCAGAATGTACCATTTCATGTCTCCACAAATCCATTTTCGACCATGCTCCAAATCACATGGGATTTTTGATCAAACCATCCCCCATTCCCTCACTTATCCATTCCAATATCTTCCCTATAAATAGGGAAAGGTGTTCCACTTCAGAACCAAACTTGAATAGCCAAGAACACCTTACTGTAAAATTGAGTTCTTCCTCCAAAAACAAAGATTCAATTTTTGAGTTTCAAAGCTTTTTCGTTCAAACCAACCACCTAGAATCCTTCCCTAAGCATCACTAAATTTTTTCTAAACCTTAACTCACCTCTCCAATACCTCACCTGAGTTGCACCAATTTATTGGAGTTCATACCTGAAACCGATTCCGATCAGGTAGGTAAACTCTCACCCTTCACTCAAACAAGTTACCAATCAACTCGGAATCATCCACTGATCATTAACCCTATGTTTTGACTTCTGATTGATCATCATCCTTCATTTGATTTTTATTTTAGGTTAACTGGTTCTTCTAATTTTTTGCAAAATAGTCCATACTCAGACCTAATCAATGGCTCATGAGTGTGGAGGTTAGTTCGTTGTTATGCATAGGTGATGATTCTATGTTTAAATCCAAATAAAAACACGTGTTTTTGAGTTTGGATTCTGAGTTGGTTGAAGGTTGAAGACGATACCTTCGTGCGTTGTGAATTTGAAATATATACGTTGGCTCTCTCTGATTGGCCAGCTAGCATGCGCATCCCATTTTATTATTTGTTTTTGTTATTTTGTTCAATGGAAGCACTTTGCTATCACCAAAGGGGGATTGGCCCAATGGATGAGGCAGTTGACCCCCTATGACCCCAAGGTCATGGATTCAACCCCCAGCGTGCACATTTGTTCCTTTTTTGGTTTCTTTTCTTTTTGTTTTATTTATTTTTACCCCATTTATATTCCGTTTCAAATGATTTTTTTACCACTTGTTTTTATTTTGCTGAAAATATTTCCAACACAAACTTATATTATTTTTGTCTCTACTATTTTATTATGTTTTATTTCATTTCATTTGAGTATTTTTTTATGGACTTATGAGGTCTTCAACTTGAGTAGCTAATTAAATCTATTAAGTCATGGTTATGGTTTGATTAGGGATGTTTGAACCTTCTATGCTTCGAACCTATCAATGAACGATCAATGGATCATTCAAGATACTTTGAGGCATGGATAAGTTACCTCTATATCAACCACACTTGGACCGTTTGACATATAGATGAAGCTTTGTCTCTATACATACTAACTTGTTGGTTTCATTTGATTCATTATGTTTCTCTTATTTTTACTAACCCATTAACTATTATTGCTAACTTGTTCATGTTGTACATTGATCATTATAACTTGTCTAACCTAATCATTTAGTCAAATAATTAACCTTAAACCCTTGAGTTGGTATAGTCTTCCTTTTGTCAAGCTATTGATAGATGGACTTGGGGTTTGCATAAATTTCATTGTTACAAATCTATTGTAAGTTTATCATTTAATCATCTTCAACACTTTCTGTCAGTGATAAGTTATCCCCTGATGCACCGTATTTTGAATCTTTTGACCTAAGGATAGATAATCCTCATGTTTTGGACTTGTACTTACTACTAACCATACTTCACTTTACTAACTTTGATTATCACTAACCATTATTATTGTGACTTTATCATTTTTACTTGGTTATTTACTTTTATGTTGTTACCTCTTAATTTATATTCAAGTATTCATCATATTCATTTTATAAACTCATCATGCATGTTTATTATTGTCATTTATCTTTATTGTCATCATACATTAAAAACAATAAAAACATGATAAAATGATAAGACCAAAAAAGATTCATTACACTTGTAATCAACTTGGACTTAGAGGAACTCAACTTAGGACCTTTGCTTGGAGGACCTTTCATACTTTGTGATACTTTGCCTTTGACTTTGGATTTCATCTATAACTTACATACCCGTTGCAAGAATGACATCATGACACTACTCTAGGGAGACATGTTTGTAAGACCATTATCCTTTGTTCAGCTTAGGTCACTTTCGCACACACAAGGCTTTCTCTTGGGCTACCTTACAATGAGACCCTTTACTTTCCTGTTGGTTACTTTCTATATCTGTTACATTACCCAATTTCATAATCAAATAAACAAACCCTTTATCCAACGTCAAACGATATTTTTCTAATCAAATTCAAAAAACAATAAAACTACGATTAGTATTGTGCGCCACGAGCCTTAAGTGATGAAGAATAAGTAAGAATGGAGTTTTCCTACCCTTACTCTTAATATATTGGACACAAGACGCTTGGCTTGTTTGACTAGAAATTTCACCTCCGCCTATAGAATTTCGTGCAATCTAATCACACACAATCTTTTCATAAACCCTTATTCAAGGTAAAATCAACATAATCCATCAAATTCATTTTGTGCCTTAGGGCACCATCCCAAAAACCCTTTTTTTCAAAGGTAAAATCAATCAACACACAAACATTTTCTACTCCAAACTACGGCGCTCTAATTCCTCATCACCCAATGAGTGATACATAGGCATAAGGGCCACAATTCTTGGAGAGCACAATAATAAAAAACCCCAAACCCTTTCTTTCACACTCTTTTTTGTAAATAAGAATAAATAGAAATAAGAGAGATAAATACCCACATACGCCTTCCCCTTGTGTAATTGATTTCCGAACCCAAGTCTCGGTTGCGAGAATGATTCTTTATCTGTATTTGCGCTTCCTGTGTGCTCCTTTTTCTTTCTTCATTACAGAGCCATGGTTTCAGACCAACAAGCAAAGAAAATATATATAAGTTAGTAATAAAACAATATATACATAGTAAAAATGAATTGAAATTCTGGTATGCAAATATCAGATATCCTACGAGATGTAGAGACACTGATATCTGACCAATAACAAGATAACTTACATATAAAGGAACTTAGAATAACATAACACATAAAGTTGTTAACCCAGTTCGGTATACAACAACACCTACATTTGAGGGATACCAAGCCAGGGAGGAAATTCACTAAATAGTATTAGTTTGTAGGCCTTCTGTAAACTATCTCTAACTTAATGTTAACACCCTAATCATTACCCATGCTTAACTTCTACCTAAGACACTCCTAGGTGTGAGACCCTTCTCACCTCCCTACCAATCACAACAGTGATACTTCAAAATAATTACAAGAAATTCAAAAGTCACACTTCACAAACACAAAATCACTCAATGCTTAAAAGCTTATGAGTGCTTAACAATCCTTACAACCAATTAACACAGTCCTACTCATATATAAAGATGATATTTGAGAGGCTCACAAACAACTCATACACTCAAACCCTAATACCACACAACTATCTTCTTTTCTTCGTACCAAACTAGGTTTTGAGACATTCTATATATAGCCATAGAATGAACTGGATTTGGGCCTTGTATCAATGTGAACCAGCTACACAATATTAGGTTATCAATCAAAAGTTTCCTAAAATGTCTCAACATTTAGAAAACCGAATCTATTAAAAATAATTAGAATCTTTGATTCCTTAATCACGAACGTCACATGGGAATACTTAATATTCCTAGAATATTCTATAATCAGTTAAACACACAAACGTTACCAAGAGTAAAACTTGTTTCAGACAAGATGTCAAAACCACATGTTAGGACATCTTGTTCAACATGTTGCATCTAAGTTGGTTTTACCAAAATTATTGCCAATAAAAAACACAAGGAATTAACATGAATAAATGGATAAATCCCCACATACGCAAAGAAAGAAAAACAACCTAAACTAGGCTAGACTTTCTTAGGGAACCAGAGATTCTGGGTTCGGTGCCCAGCAGAGTCGCCAGTAGTTGCTACCTGGATTTTCAGAGTGACAGATCAGGGACGTTCGCCTTCCGGTTTAAAGAGAAAGCATGAGAGTCGCCACCAAATTTTATTTATGTGCCCTTATCGAAGAGGCAAGGGGAAATAGTCGATAAAACCCTCGAAGAAAGAAATGTGTCTAGGAAGCACAAAAAGGGGATAAGGAATCGGTCTCGCAATCGAGATTTGGGTTTGGAAGTCGGTTACGCAAGGGAGAGGTATTAGCACCCATCACGTCCATGGTACTCCATGGGAACCATTTGGGTTGTTTACATATGTGGGTATTTATCACATTTATTGTTTTATTTTCAAAAGGGGTGTATATATAAAAGAAATGATTGGACTCTGTAAGTTTTTGTTTTATTGTGCTCACCAAGGATTGTGGCCCTTGTGCCTACGTATCACTCATCGAGGATGAGGAATCAGAGCTCCATAGTTCAAAGTAAAAAATGTATGCGTGTTGGTTGATTTTACCTTTGAAAAAAAGGTTTTCGGAGTGGTGCCCTAAGGCACAAAAATAAGGTTTGATGAGTTATGTTGATTTTACCTTGAATAAGGGTGTATGAAAAGATTTGTTTGTGATTAGATTGTGCTAAAGTCTATGGGTGGAGGTGATTATTCTCGACAATAAGCCAAGCGTCCTGCGTCTAAAATAATCAGAGTAAGGGTAGGAATGCTCCATTCTTACTCATTCTCCACAACTTAAGGCTCGTGACGCACAAACTAATCATGATTTTATTGTATTTTGAGTTTGATTATGAAAATATCGCTTGACATTGTCAAAGGTTTGTTTATTTGATTATGAAATTTAGCTAATGGAATGCAAAAGGTATGTAAAATAACCAACAGGAAAATAAAGGGTCTCATTGTAAGGTAGCCCAAGAGAAATCCTTATGTGTGCAAAAAGTGTGACCTAAGATAAACAAAGGATAATGGTCTTACAAACATGTCCCCCTAAAGTGGTGTCATGATGTCATTCTTATAATCGGAATATAAGTACAGATAAAACCCAAAGTTGAACCAAGTATCACCGAGATAATGAAAAGGCCTCCAAGCAAAGGTCCTAGGAGGAGATCCTCTAATTCCAAGTTGATTAAGTGGAATGATTTGGTTTTGGTCTTATCATTTTATCATATTTGTGTTGTTTTCAAATGTAATGATAACAATAAAGTAAAGACAAATAATAAACATGCATGATGAGGTTTATACAATGATGATGATGATTACTTGAATGTAACTGACATAAAAGTAAATAACAAAATAACAATGATAATAACAATAAGAAAAGGTTAGTGGTAATCAAAGTTAGTAAAGTTATGTTAAGTTGGTATTATGAACAATGGACCAACACCTGAGGATTATCTATCCTTAGGTCAATAGATTTAAAATATAGTGCATCAGGGGATAACTTATCACTAATAAAAATTATGGAAGATGATCAATGGATCAATTTGCCTTAGATTTGTACCAATGAAAGTTATACAACCCCAAGTACATCTATCAATAGATTGAAAAAAGGAAGACTATGAAAAACTCAAGATTGAAAGCTTGATGATTGATTAAGTTATTAAGTTCAGCAAGTTATAAGATCGAGGTATAATATTAGCAAGGTAATAAGAGTTAGTGTATGATATAAACATGTAAATATAAGAGATTAACGGGTTAGTATAATCAAAAGAAATGACATTGTATCAGGACGAAAACAGGATGTGCACGTAGAACAATCAATTAGAGTGTGACAACCATTGTTTTTGAATTCAAACGCACGCACCAACAATCATCTTCAACCTCCAACCTTCAAAAATCAAACTCCAAAAATACGTGTTTTCCATCAGATTCAAGCCCGAGATAGCTTTTATGATAAAAAACAAATCATCCTCCACACTCATGAGCCATTGATTGGCTCCGAGTTTGGAGTATTTCACCATGAACCAGATGAACACAATTGACCTAAATTAAAAATTAAGTTATGGATATTGACTAATCAAACTTACAAGTTTATGGTTAATGATCAGAAGGAAGTTTTGAAGGGAATGGAAACTTGTTTGGATGATGGGGGTGAGTGGAACTACATGATCCGAATCAAACTCAGGGAGGTATTCCGACGACTTGACTCTGCTCAGATGAAGCTCATGGAAGATGAGTTAGGGCTTTGGAAAGTTTGAGTGGATGTTAGTGAAGGTTTCTAGGTGGTTATTTGGGATTGAAATGGTCTGAAACTCAAAAATGCTAACTCTGTTTTTAAAGCTTCAGCTCGAATGTTCAATAGAGGTTTTAGGGCTTTTCAAGCATAGAAAGTGAAGGGGACACCTTCCCCTATTTATAGGGAAGGTGTGTCGATGGTTTGGAGGGAATGAGCTAAAGGTTTTCTTCAGAATGTTGGGTGGCTCGAAGCATGCTTTGGATGGACTTGGAGAAACATGGAATAGTTGTGTTATGACCTTGGTTTCACCTCAGAACACTTTGTCTTGGTCCTTAGGATTGATTTGGAACAGACAAGGGACTTGGTTTGTCCTAATATCTCTTTGCCAATTTGGGAAAATTCTGATTTTGCACATGGGATCAGGTTTTGCTTTGTGAGATGTTTTGGCTACCAACTTGACTTCCATTTGCACCATAATACCATATGAAATTTGTTTGGAGACCATTGAGATTAGATTGGATTACTTTGAGTGCAAGGTAAGTGGAAATGCAAATTCTGAGTTGACTCGGTCTGGTTTGCCAATCAGGATGAACATCCATGTTTAAACCACGGCCAAATGAATTAGGTATTAGAACTTGAAATAAAGTTAGAGAGAAACTTATTTAGGATATTTAGATCGAAGTGGAATTTAAAAAGCTTGAGATATGAGAAAGTTATGGTCTTTGGAACTTTCCATAGGCCATTCTTGCCAACGTGTGACCAACCAACATGACCTAAAAATGTGATTTTGAGATTTCTTAATTTCCAAGGCATAATGATGGATGTTTTAAGCTCATATGATTATATAAGATTTGGATCTTTGTGGGATGATTTTAGGTCAAGTTCATGAGTGGATCAAAGCATTGAAAGTTGAGAAACCATGACCGAACCAAGTACTTGTAACATGGATTGAATGGATGTATAAATAATGGATTTTGATTGTAATGGACATCAAATGATATTGAATTAATGGTAGGGTGATTGGATGATCAAAATGAAGCAAGGCCAATGATCAATGGATCCCCAAATCAGGGTTTCTTGAGCCATAAGTTTTGTCAAAAACCAAGGCCAGCTGAATTAGGATTTGAGATACAAGGGTCATATTGAGATGTTTCAAAGGTGTGGGGCATGAAAAAGCTTTGGATTTGAGGGGTCCTCAATGACATGGTCAAGATCCATGGGGAATCAAGACTTGTACAAGTCAAATGAGGGTCAAGAACTAGGTTTAGGGTCCTTGGGTGACTAGATGAATCTTGATGTTTCTTCAAAGGAGACTCACAATCCAAATTGGGTTTGGAGAGTTAGTGATATGTCTTGAGTGATCCTCCAAGCTTCGTTGGATGCTTGAGGATGAAGATTAGGGTTAAGGTGGCTTGAACACACCTTAACATGATAAAAGAGTCTTGAGGCTTTACAGATGAACCCCGTGCCTTAAATTTGTGGGTTATTGTAGATCATTAAGCATATATGCATATGAGATGGAATGTATGGGATGTATGATTATGGATTAGGTTTTAAGATAGGGATGTGGAGGTAGGGTAAATTTGAGGGTAGGACACCATATTAGTCCCAGTGCCTTGGTAAGTTCCATGTCATGTCAGACTCAGTGCTTTGATAGGCTTATGCTTCCCTTACCATGTTAAACCAGTGATTTGGTAAGACCCTTGTCATGTGAGCCTCCGGATTTGACAAGTTTATGTTCCTTTCCTTACCATATCAATCCCTGTGCTTTTGTAAGACCCTTGTCATGTGAGTCTTTGGCTTTGATAGGTTTCCTTTTTGTTGGTTTAAACACCATTACAATTCCTTTTTTTGGGACACGCCTTTATGGTTAACTCCTATATTTTCTTTTGGTTTAAACACCACCCCGAATCCCATCTCTTTCTCAATCTTTGTTCTCTGAACTACGTAGCTCTGACTTTTTCATTGCACCATGAGAATACGTAGGCACGAGGATGTGAATCCTTGGCGAGCACTTTTATTTTTGTTCCCCCTTTATCTTTGTTTCTCCAACCTACGGAGCTCTGACTTTCTCATTGCACTATGAGAATACGTAGGCATGAGGGCCCCAATCCTCCTCGAGCACTCTTTTTCTAACCCATTTTCTGTTTTGCAGGTACATGAAGATAGCAACACCCATCCAAGCAAGAACATTCAAGACAGTTCCTATGGAGTACCATGGATATGAGGGTTGATAATACCTTCCTCTTTCATAACCAATTCCATTACCCATTTCTCTGTGTTTCTTTTCCCCCTTGGGTTTTCTCGATGTTTTCCTTTTGCTCTCTTGGTATAAATGAAGTTCGGTGGAGAATTTGTTATACCTTCGAGCGTACAATGCATTCAGTGGGCATATTTCAGCTAGCTTTAGTTTGCAACTCTACTGGGGAGCACTCTTGCAACCTAGTTGCTAGAAAGATTCGAGCCTAGTTATGTTTGTTCTTGTTTGCTTTGGTGTTTATTTTCATGTTTGTCTACTTTTAGCTTTTATGTATGTTTATTGCTTTGGATTTTGCATCATCACTAACCCCATTCTGGATAACTTATTTTGCTATGGTTCGGTTGGACTGATGTTACTCGAGAGAAGCTCTACACCTGAGCTTAAGTATACACACATGATAGACTCGTAGATAATCGTGTTAACCTGCATTTCGCGCATTGGGTTGGCACGAGACCCACACTTAGACTAGATTCACTTGGGGATACTCTTGTTTTGTGAGAATTTACTACGGCAAAAGTATTTTCACCTGATTCCATGACTTTTAGAGGCCTTTTAGGATCACCTTTTTAAGACTAGTTCACACCTGTGAGTGGAATACTAGGTTTTTTGCAGGGAACCAAGCCCCTGCATACCTTTTGCTTTCCTGTGACATCAGATTATTAATCCGATTTCTATCTTAATGTTCATATTATCCAGGATATGGCCATGCTATTGCACATCATTTGCATATCATAAAAAGCATCAAAACTCTTTTTACATATGCATTTCCAGGGCATTCAAGAGCCTGGTATGTTGCTGAGTACTCAAATACAACATGAATATGGGAAGAAGAAGTGTGTTTAGTTACACGTTTGTGGAACCCCAATTGAAAGCTTTGAAGGGTATGAGGACTCGTTTGGACCTAGAACACAAATAAGATTTCAAGAAGGCCTATGAGAATCTCCTAGGTATTCTCAACACTGAAGTGAACACTAAGGCAGTCCATACCTTGGTGCAGTTCTATGATCCTCCCTTGAGATGTTTCACTTTTCAGGATTATCAATTGGCACCGATGTTGGAGGAACACTCATATATCTTGGGGTCGGAATTAAAGACTAGGTTCCTTTCATCAATACCAAGGAACTACCGAAGTCTCATCTTTTAGCCAAAGCTTTGCATCTAGAGAAGAAAGAAGTGGAGCTTAACCTTAAGCTAAAGGATGGAATTCATGGTTTTACTCTAAAGTTTCTGGTTGAGAAAGGCATTGCCTTTGCTGATGTTTGGAATTGTATAGCTTTCAACGTTGTTTTCGCTTTGCTCATCTATGGGATAGTGTTGTTTCCTAGTATGGAAGACTTTATGGACCTAGCATCTATTCATATCTTCCTGTCCAAGAACTCGGTTCCTATGCTTCTTGCTAACACTTATTATTATATTCATACGAGGACTCAGAAGAAGAAGGGTATTATGATGTGTTGTGTTTATTTATTGTATATATGGTTTATTTTGCACCTATCCAACAAGGGCCCTTTCGTCGGGAATAAGGACAATCTCAATTGGTCTCATAGGATCATGTCTCTAACCGCCGATGATATTCTATGTGAAGCTGGCGGGAATATACTCGAACATATCGCATGCTCGAACATACAATAGAGTCGCCATCAAACTTTATTTATTCCAGAAGGAAAGGGAAAACATCGATAAAACCCGGGGGGAAAGAGATATGATGGGTAAGGAAGTCGGTTATGCAAGGGGAATGTATTAACACCCCAAACATCCATGGTACTCCATGGAAACCATTTTGATTGTTCTCGCTCGAATAGGTGTGATATCTAAAGTTTACTCACAAAATAATGGGAAAAGGAAAAGAAATAGATAAAGTGCTCGGTGAGGATTAGAGCCCTCATGCCTACGTATCCTCATAATGCAATGAGTAATTCAGAGCAATCGTAGTTCAGCCTACTACGACTAAAAGCAAATAGAGATTCAATAGGATTGCCCAGAGGCAAGGTAGATTGCTTAACAAGCAAGGATGTGGTACTAACCAAATATGTTGATCAACCACAAGGACAAGAGAGATATTTCCAGAGTCTGAACTCCATAGGGAATGATAGATGAATGCCATAGTCTAAACTAAATACAAGGCAAGGAATGGATTCCCAGAGTCTGAATTCAAAGAGGGAAAAGGAGATATAATATCAAGGTTTGAACTTGGAGTCAATGTCAAAGGCTTCCAGAGTCTGAACTCCATGGGCAAGATGTATAACATGCTATAGTCTGAACTATAAGGCAAAGGAACTAATTTGAATGCCAGAGTCTGAACTCCATCAGGGCAAGAAAGTATGATGCCAAAGTCTGAACTATAAGACATACTGATATGTAAAAGTCTGTACTAGGTAGGAAAAATCAAGATGACTAAAGCCTGAACTCAATAGGGAAAGGATGCCAAGATCTATATCTTATAGGAAAAGAATAAGGCGAGAGTCTGAACTCCATGGCCTAAAGGGGTTTGCCAAGGTCTGCATCTTGAGGGCAAGAAGCAAAGCCAGAGTCTAAACTCCATGGGCTGAAAGAAGTCGCCAAGGTCTACACCTTAAAGCCAGAGTCTGAACTTTATGGGCTAAAGGGGGTTGCTAAGGTCTGCACCAAAGTAAGCCATAGTTTGAACTGATAGGCAATACATGAAGCAATTGATTGAGAAATGAGTATGGGACCCTAATATAATAATCCCAAGAACTGTATGAACTGGATGATGATTTAATGATTGAGCATTATATAGGATAGATTGATAAATAAGGTATCTCACAAAGAATCTGGACTCTCATGCCTACGTATCCTTATAGTGCAATAAGGAAATCATAGTTTTCGTAGTTTAGCCTACTATGGCTGAAAACAAGATGATTGAGGCAAATGAATGTGATTGAATGATTGAATATAAATGAATAGAATAGATGATGAATTAAGAAGAGACTTGACAGTCGATTGATAAGAATCACACTAAAGTCTATGAATAAGGGCGAACGCTTTGAATATTTGGGACCTACGCCCCATACGCAAAGTCGCTCTAGACAAGGATAGGAGAAACTCCGTTTCATCATTCCTTAATACTTAAGGCTCGTAGCGCATGATACTTCTCTTAACTGACAAGTTGTTGGTGAAGAATCTGCATTGTTGCTTCTTGTGTTGATGTCGTCTTGTGTGAAGAAGACTTGGTAGTTTAATCGATTCGTATTAACTAATGTCTATGAATAAGGGCGAACGCTTCGAATATTTGGGGCCTACGCCACATACGCAAATTCTCTTTAGACAAGGATAGGATAAACTCCGTCTCATCATTCCCTATTACTTAAGGCTCATTTCGTACAATTTGAGTCGTATTTACCAAGTGTCGACCTTTGATTTATCTTGTATAATCCGCTGCTTGGTGTGATCGAGGATGCCTTGATTGAAGATCTTGACTTGAGGCTTCGAGCTCCATGACTTAGAATAAAAGTCTTATTAAGTGATCAAGGGTCTTTTGGTCACTCAAATTAGACTGTGGGATTATACAAGTTCAAAGGATTTAATTTATCAAAATGGATTTTGATCAATTTAAATCGGAGGATTTGAAATGATTTAGGAAACTAGGTTAGTCATATTCTAAAGGTTAGAATTAATCAAGCTAATCTAAGGGTTCATGTTATAGTTAGTCAAGACTTGGTTAACTATCCATGTCAAAAAGTTTCTAAGGGAACATGCAATTAAATGGTCAAAATGACAAAATAACCCATTAGGGGTAAAATGGTCAACTCACAAAAATATCCAATCATGAAAACAAAATTAATTCAAATTAAAGTTTAATTAGAAACTACAAATTGATTAAGTCCTAAATTCTAAAATTAACCTAATGTTCAAGAATTGGCTAAATTCTAAAATTAACTAAAATCTAACTATTTTCTAATTCCTAATCTAACTAAACTATATTAAACTCTAATTAGAAACTATACAAAACTCCAATTAATTCATAAATTCTAATTAAAATCTAAAGCCTAATTAAACCTAATTAAAATGCTAACAAAACAATTACCAAAAATATCAACACAAAATAAAATGGAATTAAAGGTAATTAAAATGTTGGGCCAAGGGGTATGCAGACCCTAAATAGAGTGTAGAATTTAGCACTAGGGGCTTTGGGCCCAATAGAACAAGCCCAAATACTAAGAAATGTAGTTGGATTCAGCAACTATGTTGCTAAGCAAAACAGGGGTGTAGAAAGCAAAATATTAGGCTTAATGGCTAAGTCTAACAGAATTTGCAAAGGGACATGTGAAAAAAATTCAGTAACTCACTCTCTTCACTACACATCATCTTCCAATTCTCATGTCAAAACAGAACCACCACCGGAGCTCCGGCACCACCGCGGCGGAGTTGGTCGGAATCAAGAAAAAACACCACTTTCTTACTCCTCTCAACCTCTTCTATCCTAATCCCTCATCCATTCTAACCACAAATTAATTAATTCTGGAAATTGATCCATTAAAGTCAAGAACCCTAAGCAAAAAATCTGAAATTAAATGGAGGTGGAGGAGAATCAAACCATCAAACCTTGGGGTTTTGATTCTCCACCACATAATCTGTGATGTGGTATCAAGAATTCAGTAAAGAAGCAAAGATGAAGATTCACTGACCTACAAGACGGAGAATTGTCTTAGAACTTGTTGAAATTTGGAGGTGATGAAGATGAAAAAGAGAAAAACATAGATATGCTACTTTGAACATTTAATCTTCTACTTCTACTATGAACTCCTCCTCTTCAAGAATCAACTCTGAAAAATTCTGAATTGAATTATTGTTGTTGATGTTGATTATGTAAATGTAGGGATGATTATTGAGTGCAAGAGGTTTAGCCCAATTGATAACAAACTTCAATGTGAAGCTTGCTCCAATGGTGGTTTGAGCTTTGGTGTAGGGAGAGGAATTGGAGAAGATGAAGTGAGAAAAGTTGAATTTGCAATGAGTAATTTGAGAGTGATCAAGTTCTGATTTTTTGCTCCCCCTTGTGTTTATATAGGTTACAGGTTTGGATCCAATGGAGGTTCGGAGTTAGTTTTGATGTGTCTTGGAATGAGTTAAATGAGGCTTGGAATTAGTTAAAATGGTTTGGAATTAGTTTGAAGAGGTTTGAAGTTAGTTTGATGTGGTTTGGAATTAGTTTGATGTGATTAGGAATTAGTTTGAAGTGGTTAGTTTGGGATTGTTATGACAGTTGGGGGATGTTAGAATAGCTTAAAGTTGATGATTTGAAGTGGGAATGAAACCATGAAAGTAATGGATGAAGTGGGAATGAAATAAGACTCGGATCAAATGGATCATGAGACCACGAGGTCAATGAAACATAAATGCAAACATGCCATGAATCAATCATATAACACCGAGAATTAGGGTTTAGAAGCCCAGTCCATGCATAGAGGCCAAGCAACAAGGTCCCCCAAGATCAATAATTAGGGTTGCTACCCACATGATGAGCCATACCATAATCTTCAAGACAAAACCCTGATTTTATCAACCAAGAACCTTGAATTTATGATTCTCGTTACCGAATGTTAATCATGAATGAATGATGCACCTGAATAAGACATGTGTAAGGTTAGATGGGTGTTAGGTTATAAGTTAGATGAAAAGAAAAAAGGGAGGGCAAATTTTGGGGTACGACAGCTGCCCCTATTTAATCAGCTTAAACCTGAATGGTCGAATTGTGAGAGCTTTTCGGGTATTCAAGGTATGAGTGGATTAAGTACCAAAGTATCCAAAAATTTGCCCGTTGAGGACGGTTATATGGGATGTAGAGTAACAGTTTGACTTTTATGGATTCATCTATTGGTGATTATTGATGTATTTTGGGGATATTAATGAAGATCATGATATGCATGCTAAAATGTATGTTTTATCATTTTGTGAGACATGAGGCCATGTATGCTAATCAGAGCCCATAAGTTCTCAGAATACCCTTGCAATCAAGGGATTTCAAAAAATGAATCTTCAGTTCAACAACTGGAAACAAAATCAAACACAGAGGTTTGAAAAAAGGAAAGGTCATCAACCGTACAGGTTGGGAAAAGGTTCATCAATCACATAGATGAAAAAAAGGTTCATCAACCATGAAGGTTGGAAAAAGGATTCAATAACCGCAAGGGCTGGAAATAAAGGTCATCAACCCAAAGGTCGAAAAAAGGATTCAAAAACCATGAAGGTCGGAAGCAAAGGATCATCAACCCTAAAGGTCCGAAAAAGATTTATCAATCCTGAAGATTGAAAAAGGTTCCTTACCCCTAAAGGTTGGAAAAAGGATTATCAACCATAAAGGTTGGAAAAAAGATACCAAGCAAACCGGGCTTTAAAATGTGCCAAGCAAGTTGGATTTTGGAAGAAGTGTCAAACAAGATGGTTATAAAAGGTACCAGGCAAGTTTGGAATTTGAAGATGACAATAAATATTGGGCTATGATTCCTCTGATTTGCACAAACGGCTTCATATTATGCAAGATGAATGATATGCATGAGTGAAGCGACGTGATTTGTACATGATGATGATTTATGCGATATTTAAGCCAGATGTTCATATAGAGGGCAGTGGGAATTTTGGGGTTAGGATATGGTCATCCATACATGACTCTCCGACACACAATTTAAACTGAGTAGTTGCAGACACACCTCTGGGCTTGATCTGAAGCGTGGAGAGAGCTTGTACCTGCGTATCCTACTTCTTCCCCAACCTACTTGATATCTGCACCAACTGCTCCAATTACAAGTTATGGAGTTTCCTTGTCATCTGAATATCTCAACTGACTTGCCCCAACATCTTGAAACTGTGTTCCCTTGATTAACCATCTTAGGAATGACCGACTTCTCAGGCTCTTGAGGTGGCCTGCCCCAATGTGAGCTTTGAAGTAACTTTTCCCCCTATCTGGATGATTCAGAGATATTTGCAGAATCTCGACGTGGTCGCCCCAAATTGATTGAATCTTGAAGAGATCTGAGCTATGGGATATCAGGAATTTGATCAACTTTCCCATTGTAAGCTTTCTTCATGTCAAATGACTGCTCGTATGTAAAATACTCATTTTGAAAATGATAATTGTAATGTTATGATCATGCAAGTTTTTAAAACTCAAGTGTGTTCACTAAGATTATGACATATAGTGAACGAATCACTGATTAGAATTCCATATCAGTATTAATATAGATGACAAGCAAATCTTTAGGAGTTAGCTTAACGTGATCTTACCATAGTATGCTTTCGAAATTAGCCATGCTTCAATTAGGTCTTTTGAGGGTTGTAACATGGCCTGGTTCACGGTTTCATAAGGAAAGGATATAAGGCTCAAAACCTATTCTAACCCGCCCATTCTTCGTGATGTTCTCCAGTCCTATGTTCAGTTAGCTTACAACAAGCGTTCATCTTCAGAAAAGGTTCGGAACAATGATGGTTAAGGAACCCTATGAGAGTTTGGAGCGATAATCACTCACTTTCTACTTTTGTTCGCAGTTACAGAGATTTTCTCTTGCTGAGGATTCTGATGTTGATCCTCAAATTATTTTGTTTTGTTTACCCTTATTTTTGCTTGGGCTGATCCTTTGGATCTGCAGTCCACCGGGATACCCTAACTTTTGCCTAAGTCAATCTTATTTTCAAGCTATTGACTTAGCGGGCTTTTCATTTGCTTTTGATTTTTTTCATTTTGTTTCATTTTTCTTTTGGAGCAAATCAGTGGCGTTGCTTTCTCGATTTGTTGCAAGGTTTGTGACTATCTCACTCCTTTCAATGGTAAGGGATAATCATTTGACTTTGTGATTCCATCCTCTTGCAAGGGATATGATATGATTGATCACTTGATGAGATATTCTCCTTATGAAATTTGAATGCAAGTCTAAACTAACTGAATACTACCCAACCCCTGGTTTAACATGAGGGTTTGTATGTATAAATAAAGAAACTCCTACTTCAAGGCCCAAAGGGGTTGACTAGAGATTAACTTCCTTATATCTCCGGTGTTTAGGGATTGAACAATGCCTTACATCATCAGCACGGTCTTATTCAAAAGAATACATGCAATGATCTTGCGTATTTTAATTTGCATCATTCTCTTTTGATTTTATTTGACAAATAGTTTGATACCGATAAATAAAATATGAGTGAACACGAATGGATTTAAGCAAAACATGCAAGTTTATTTCATTATGATCATCATCTAAAAACCAGACAAGTTTTTACAAATGAACATCAATTAACAAACAAGAAAAGATTACAAATGAAACATGATTGAGTCAATATGATATTCCTAGCCTTGATTCTCTTCTGAAGAAGCAACTGAATCTGAGAAATCTTCAACACTAACTGCGTTCACAACCTGCTCACAGTGGTCTGGCAACAGGTTGTTTATGACATTAGGTCCTGCCTCAGAGAATAACAAAACCTTATGATCAATAAGCTCTTGTACTCTTGATTGGAGAGGAAAATAATCCTCAGTAGAATGTCCTATATGCCCGACATGGTAGGCGCACGAAGCATTAGGATTGTGCTTTGCATGATACGAGAATGTAGCAGGCGGAATCTCCTTTGGCACGATTGCCCCTTGCTGAATAAGATAAGGGAGTAGTTGAGAATATGACACACGGATTGGGTCACGATGATGACGCTTTCTATTAAACCGTCTACGCTAACCTTGACTCGGGTTTCTGTTATCTTGCTGATTCTCGGAAACTGGAGCTTGTGGAGGTGGCTGATACTGCGGTAGGTATGTAGGTTGCTGATATTGAGCAACGACAATTTACGGATAATGGTAGTATGACACAGGAGCCATAGGTGCTTGAATTTGAGGATAGACATTCACTGTCACGGAATTTGCCTCGACCTCTTTCTTCTTAGCAAAACCCAGAGACTTCTTGGCCACTGTATGGCTATCAACACTAGCAATCTTTCCAGTTTTCAACCCATTTTCAATATGTTCTCTAATGGTTACCATGTCAGCGAAGTTGGACGACGAGCTACCAACCATCTTCTCATAGTACAAACCTTGGAGAGTGCCCATAAAGATATCAACCAATTCGGCATCTATTAGTGCAGGTTTAACTCTAGAAGCCATCTCACTCCATCTCTGAGCATATTCTTTGAATGTTTCGTTACACTTACAGGCTTGATTTTGTAGCTGTAACCTGGTGGGAGCCATGTCTAGGTTGTATTTGTATTGCTTGAGAAAGGCTTTAGACAAGTCCTTCCAAGATCTGATTTTATAGTGTTCCAGGCCCATGTACCAATCTAAGGATGCCCCGGATAGGCTGTCTTGAAAGCAATGGATGAGAGGCTCATCATTATTAATGTAGGATGCCATCTTCCTACAATACATAATGACATGACTTCTTTGACAACTTAAACCCTTGTATTTTGGTAGCTATTGTGCTTTGAACTTATGAGGAAGCACCACATTGGGAACTAAGCACAAGTCTTTAGCATCCATACCATAAGCAGAGAAACCTTCAATGGCTCTGATCCTTTCATCTAGTAACCGATAGTTTGCTTGTCTATTTTGATATAGGCCGCCAACAATCTGATTAGCAGTCTGAGGATTGACTTGATGATTAGCAAGTTGAATACTCTGAGAAGTCGCTTGAGAAATAACTAGAGGAAAAGCAAATTGGGGGTACCCTTGAGGATACATAAATCCTGAATTTACCACCTAACCAATAGTTTGACCATACTGATTCTGATATGGAGCATGGGGTGCCCCAGGATACACAAATGGAGGTGCAACAACAGAAGATGCCCCATGATGAGGAGGAGGTATCTGAATACCTTGATTCAAATTCTGAACAGTAGGTTGAGTAGCTCGAGGAGGAAGACGGAAGTGAAGGGTAGGACCTTTATATTCATCTTCATTATCATTGGGAGTCTCAACAATCATTGGTGCCAAAGTCTGAAGAACCTGTTCTGGGCTGACTTCGCGGTTGTCGACATTAACCATTTGAGGAGAGTGAGTGGTCATGCCCCAAGGATGGGCAACAACATTCCCATTTGCAGAATGAATAACGAACGATTGATATGGCATAAATGCATTCCCATTAGCTAGGGGTGGCAAAACGGGCTCGGCCCGCGGGGCATGCCCGTTTTGCCCGCACTTTTGTGCGGGGCGGGCCAAGGATTTAGGCCCTCACCCTCAAATGTGTCCGCCCCGCCCCGCCCCGTTTTTTACGCGGGCTTTTGCGGGCACGTGTATTTACATAAATTTTTGTATTTTTAGGCTTAAAGAGTACAGTGCCCACGGGCTTTCCCCGCCCCGCCCTCACTTTTTTGCGGGGCGGGTCTAAGTTTTAGGCCCACATCCTTAACTATGACCGCCCCGCCCCGCCCTATTTTTTTGTGGGCTTTTGCGGGGCGGACCTAAACGGGGCGGGCATGCCTGTTTGCCACCCCTACCATTAGCAACTTGGGGAGTAAAGTTTGGAGGCAACCCCCATGGATAGGCGATGGCATGTCTAATAGGACCTGGCTGACAGATAGGTTGGCTCACAGGTTGAACCATAATGTCCACAACAACATCAACAGAAGTGGTGACAGTGATAGCATCAGTAACTATAACAAAAGCAGGATTGGTAGTAGAGGTGGAAGTAGTAGCCTTCTGAGCTTGAAGGTACTCCAATATGGTGTTCATGTTACCTTGGAAGGTGTCCATTATGTCTTGGACTTAAGCCAAAGTTTCCCTATAGGTAGCATTCTCTTGTTCCAAATCTGCCATGATTCTCGATTTGTTAACCCTTGTGAAGTACTGGTGTCGAAGAGTCGTCGTCTTTCAGGCTGGAGAAAGGACAAGGTGAGATTTTTCTGGTTGATAGTCATGAGATGCAAATGCATGAATGCAGATGTTAGGGATGGAATGCAAATGATTATGCAACACCCATAGATTCAAAACATTGTTGGTATAATAATTCAGGGTCAAAACTCCAGTATATATACAACAATGCAATAATGATATGCAATAGAGTATGTCAACAACATAAAACAATTCGGATAATCTGCACATACTGCCCGATGCAGAATCAAAGGTCCGATGTCCACGAGAATAAGGTATGTAGAGTCTATGGTTTCCTGCAGAAAAATCTCATATCCCCCTCACAGGTAGGTTCTAGTCTTCAAAGGAAACCTAAGAGGTTCCTAGAGTCAATGACCCAGTTCAAGATACCATTGCCTTAGACGAATGACTCGTCAAACAATGATACTCCCAAAACGATATACTCTAGGTGTGACGTCTCGTGTTAACCATAATCACGGAATAACTCCACAGAGGTCAAACACAACTCTAGTCATTTTGCTATCTTGTGTATGTACTCAAGCTCGGGTGTAGAGCTTTTCTCTCACGTAATCTATCCCAACGCAATAGGGAGTATAACAGATAATATCGATAATAAACAATATTTAAAGCAATAAAGAATGCGATAAATAAAGCGAGTAAAACAATAAAGGTAAACACCTATAACAAGCGAAAACAACCTAAACTAGGCTTGACTCCTTTTAGCGACTAGGAAGTACTCCAAGCAACGAAGCATCCCCAACAGAGTCGCCAACTAAAGTTAGCGGAAATATACCCGAACGTATCGCACGCTAAAACATATAACAGAGTTTCCATCGAACTTTATTTATTCCATAAGGAAAGGGAAAACATCGATAAAACCCGGGGGAAAGAGATATGCTGGGTAAGGAAGTCAGTTATGCAAGGGGAAGGTATTAGCAACCCAAACATCCATGGTACTCCAGGGGAACCGTTTTGATTGTTCTCGCTCAAATAGGTGTGATATCTAAAGTTTACTTGCAAAAGAATGGGAAAAGGAAAAGAAATAGATAAAGTGCTCAGTGAGGATTAGGGCCCTCATGCCTACGTATCCTCATAGTGCAGTGAGGAATTCAGAGCAATCGTAGTTCAGCCTACTACAGTTGAAAGCAAAGAGAGATTCGATAGGATTGCCCATAGGCAAGGTAGATTGCTTAAAAAGCAAGGATGTGGTACTAACAAAATATGGTGATCAACCACAAGGACAAGCGAGATATTGCCAGAGTCTGAACTCCATAGGGCAAGATAGATGAATATCATAGTCTGAACTAAATACAAGGCAAGGAATGGATTCCCATAGTTTGAACTCAAAGAGGGAAAGGAGATATAATATCAAGGTTTGAACTTGGAGTCAATGTCAAAGGCTTCCAAAGTCTAAACTCCATGGGAAAGATGTATAACATGCTATAGTCTGAACTATAAGGCAAAGGAACTGATTTGAATGCCAAAGTCTGAACTCCACCAGGGCAAGAGAGTATGATGCCAAAGTCTGAATTGTAAGGAATAATTATATGTCAAAGTCTTTACTAGATAGGAAAAATCAAGATGACCAAAGTCTGAACTCAATAGGGCAAGGATGCCAAGATCTGTATCTTATAGGCAAAGAATAAGGCCAGAGCCTGAACTCCATGGGCTAAAGGGGTTTGCCAAGGTCTGCAACTTGGGGGAAAGAAGCAAAGCTAGTGTCTGAACTCCATGGGCTAAAATAAGTCTCCAAGTTCTGCACCTTAAAGCCAGAGTCTGAACTCTATGGGCTAAAAGAGGTTGTTAAGGCATGCCTCAAAGTAAGCCAGAGTCTGAACTGATAGGCAATACATGAAGCAATTGATTGAGAAATGGGTATGTGACATTAATATAATAATCCCAAGAACTGTCTAAACTGAATGAGGATTGAATGATTGAGCATTAAATAGGATAGATTGATAAATAAGGTAGCTCACGAAGAATCTGGATTCTCTTGTCAACGTATCCTTATAGTGCAATAAGGAAATCAGAGTTTTCGTAGTTCAGCCTACTATGGCTGAAAACAAGATGATTGAAGCAAAGGAATGTGATTGAATGATTGAATATAAATGAATAGAATGAATGATGAATTAAGAAGAGACTTGACAGTCGATTGATAGGAATTATACTAAAGTCTATGAATAAGGGCGAACATTTTGAATATTTGGAGCCTACGCCCCATACACAAAGTCGCTCTAGACAAGGATAGGAGAAACTTCGTCTCATCATTCCTTACTACTTAAGGCTCGTAGAACATGATACTTCTCTTAACTGACAAGTTATTGGTGAAGAATCTTCATGTTTCTCCTTGTGTTGATGTTGTCTTGAGTGAAGAAGACTTGGTAGTTTAATCAATTCGTATTTCACTAAAGTCTATGTATAAGGGCGAACGCTTCAAATATTTGGGGCCTACGGCCCATACACAAAATCGCTCTATAAAAGGATAGGAGAAACTCCGTCTCATCATTCCCTATTACTTAAGGCTCATTTCATACAATTTAAGTCGTATTTACCAAGTGTTGACCTTTGATTTATCTTGTATAATCCGCTGCTTGGTGTGATCGAGGATGCCCTGATTGAAGATCTTGAATTGAGGCTCCGAGCTCCACGGCTTAGAATAAAAGTCTTATTAAGTGACCAAGGGTCTTTTGATCACTCAAATTAGACTGCGGGATTATACAAGTTCAAAGGATTTAATTGATCAAAATTGCTTTTGATCAATTTAAGTCGGGGGGTTTGAAATGATTTAGGAAACTAAGTTAGTCCTATTCTAAAGGTTAGAATTAATCAAGCTAATCTAAGGGTTCATGTTATAGTTAGTCAAGACTTGGTTAACAATCCATGTCAAAAAGTTTCTAAGGGAACATGCAATTAAATGGTCAAAATGACAAAATAACCCCTAAGGGGTAAAATGGTCAATTCACAAAAATATCCAATCATGAACACAAACTTAATTCCAATTAAAGTTTAATTAGAAACTACAAATTAATTAAGTCCTAAATTCTAAAATTAACCTAATGTTCAAGAATTAGCTAAATTCTAAAATTAACTAAAATTTAACTATTTTCTAATTCCTAATCTAACTAAACTATATTAAAATCTAATTAGAAACTATACAAAACTCCAATTAATTCCTAAATTCTAATTAAAATCTAAACCCTAATTAAACCTAATTAAAATGCTAACAAAATAATTACTAAAAATATCAACACAAAATAAAATGGAATTAAAGGCAATTAAAATGGTAATTAAAATGTTGGGCCAAGGGGGTGCATGCCCTAAATAGAGTGCAGAATTTAGCACTAGGGGCTTTGGGCCTAACAGAATAAGCCCAAATACTAAGAAATATAGTTGGATTCAGTAACTATGTTGCTAAGCATAACAGGGGTGTAGAAAGTAAAATATTGGGCTTAATGGCTAAGCCCAACAGAATTTGCAAAGGGACATGTGAAAATAATTCAGCAACTCACTCTCTTCTCTACACATCTTTTTCCAATTCTCATGTCAAAATAGAACCACCACCGGAGCTCCGGCACAACCGCGCTAGAGGCTGCGGAGTTGGTCAGAATCAAGAAAAAACACCACTTTCTTACTCCTTCCAACCTCTTCTATCATAATCCTTCATCTATTCTAACCACAAATTAATTAATTCTGGAAATTGATCCATTAAAGTCAAGAACGCTAAGCATAAAATATGAAATTAAATGGAAGTGGAGTAGAATCAAACCATCAAACCTTGGGGTTTTGATTCTCCACTACATAATCTATGTTGTGGTATCAAAAATTTAGTAAATAAGCAAAGATGGAGATTCACGGACCTACAAGGCGGAGAATTGTCTTGGAACTTGTTGAAATTTGGAGGTGATGAAGATGAAAAAGAGAAAACCACATGTATGCTACTTTGAACATTTAATCTTCTACTTCTACTATGAACTCCCCCTCTTCAAGAATTAACTCTGAAAAATTCTGAATTGAATTGTTGTTGTTGATGTTGATTATGTGAATGTAGGGATGATTATTGAGTGAAAGAGGTTTAACCCAATTGATAACAAACTTCAATGTGAAGCTTTCTCCAATGGTGGTTTGAGCTTTGGTATAGGGAGAGGAATTGGAGAAGATGAAGTGAGAAAAGTTGAATTTGCAATGAGTAATTTGAGAGTGATCAAGTTCTGATTTTTTGCTCCCCCTTGTGTTTATATAGGTTACAGGTTTGGATCCAATGGAGGTTCGGATTTAGTTTTGATGTTGCTTGGAATGAGTTAAATGAGGTTTGGAATTAGTTAAGATGGTTTGGAATTAGTTTAAAGAGGTTTGGAGTTAGTTTGATGTGGTTTGGAATTAGTTTGATGTGGTTAAGAATTAGTTTGATGTGGTTAGTTTGGGACTGTTATGATAGTTGAGGGATGTTAAATAGCTTAAAGTTGATGATTTGAAGTGTTGGTAATACTTGGTTTAATGCATGAATGTTAAGGTTAATTGCTGCATAATTATGTAGAGCTTTCAATGTGCATTAATGCAAGCATTGGAACTATTTTGGAGTGCAAAGGAAACTGGATTATTGTTGAAAAATGTTGTATTTTGACCCACTGTTCCAGGGTAAATCGATTTACCAAGCATGGAAATCGATTTCCCTCATGAAAAATGGGTTTTTTTGGCTACTGCCCCAGGGTAAATCGATTTACCAAGCATGGAAATCTATTTCCATCATCCAGAAATGCGTTTTTTTGCTACTGGAGCAGGGTAAATCGATTTACCAAGCATGGTAATCAATTTCCATCATCTAGACATGAAATTTTTAGCTACTGGAGCAGGGAAATTGATTTCCCAAACATGGTAATCGATTTCCATCATGCAAAATGGGTTTTTTTTCTATATTTTGATGCATGAGGTCATGTGTGAGGCATAATTGCTTGGCTTTCTTTGAACGAATGAATGAAATTGAATTAATGGGTCATGGAATGACTTGACCAAATGGACAATGAATTTGTATCAACGGGACTATAAATCAAAGCATGAATGAATCTTGACATATTAATAAAACCATGAAAGTAATGGATGAAGCGGGAATGAAATAACACTCGGATCAAATGGATCACGAAACAATGAGGTCAATGAAACATAAATGCAAACATGCCATGAATCAATCACATAACACCATGAATTAGGGTTTAGAAGCCCAGCCCATGCATAGAGGCCAAGCAACAAGGTCCCCCAAGATCAAGAATTAGGGTTTCTACCCACATGATGAGCCATACCATAATCTTCAAGAGAAATCCCTGGTTTTATCAACCAAGAACCTTGAATTTATGATACTCGTTACCGAATGATAATCATGAATGAATGATGCACCTGAATGAGACATGAGTGAGGTTAGATAGGTCTTACGTTATAAGTTAGATGAAAATCAAAAAGGGAGGAAAATTTTTGCGGTACGACATTATGGTAATCTAGAGCCTACGATGATGTCAAGATTATTCTGAATTGTGGAAGTTTCCTTAATGTACCCTCATAGATGCAAAAGGTGGAATCAACTACAATCCAATATTAGCCTTACGCCAACTGGGTTATCCATTATTGTGCAAGCCAGATTCCGAGCATATGGAGAAGTTTGTTTTGTATGAAGGGGTTGAAAATTCGGAGTTGCTAAGAAAGATCGTCAGAGCTTGGAGAGAAGTATGTCTTCAAGGGAGACCTGAGTTAGGAAAGAAGAATTGCATCGCCAAGGAAGCTTATACGCAATGGGTTAAGGATAGAGTTGAAGAAATTTTGTTACCATTTCTGTTTGAGCCATCTATGAATATCCTATAGCCTATGCTTGCAGTTATACATACCTTTGAGGTTGGGAAACTCAAAGAGACTATCAAGAGCCTAGAGAAAGAGAATGATGATCTCCGATCTAATCTTGGTAGGCTCGCTAGGGAAAAGGAAGGCTTGGAGCTTGAACTCAACTAGAAGATAATCCTGACATCCTAGGTGGTAGAGGAAGCCCAAGTGGAGCAATTCAATAGGGGGAAAGTAGGAGAAGCCTTGAGAGGGACTTTTAACAACCTACTTTCCAATAAGAAACATCTTACTGATGCCGAATACCAAGCATGCAATATGGATATCAGTTTCCAAGATCAACTCAAGAAGCTTTGAGAACAGAACTCAGAAGGAGGTTTGAAGAGATTCGAGGGTTGAAGGATCAAGCGCATCAGAGTATAGAGAATACTAATCAACTTCAGAAGAAGCTACGTATTGGGAAAGGAACAGTCGTCATATGCAAGTGCTCTTAGATTAGAGAGAGGAGGTACTACAAGACCTTTTGAGTAGGCCAACTCAGTCTGTACCTTCAAGGATACGCAGTGGTGGTTGACCCAATTTCAGTAGATGCTTAGTTGTGTCGGAAGGGTTTCATTTTTATCTTGTTGAACACACTTGATGTAGCCCTTGGGGGCAAGGATGTAATGATTAAACTCTTTTTTTCATTTTTACGAATATAAAAAGGTTTTATTCATTATCAATTTTATCTCGCGCCTTTATTTCCTATGCTTTATGATTGCTTGTGACAAATAAAGACCTGAGAATTCCATGGAAAACTACATAATCATTTTTTTTACATAAACATCCCATTCATTCATATGAACTTTTCTATCCGAAATGAAAAATGCTTCCATCAGTCTTCATCCTCTTCAGAAAGATGACGACTGATCGGCACTTCACTAGATCCCGCAAACAAAGAATTATGTCTTACTTTGAACAAGAGAACGCTGCAACAAGGGAGGCTCTAGCTCTTCTCCAAGGACATATGGTTGCCATCCTGGAACATCTACAAACTCATAAGGACAATGCTGCTATTATCAATCAGGTTGATGCTATTATAGTGACTTCTACTACCAACACAACTCTAGTTATGATAGATCCTACTGATCCTGTTGTTCAACCTACTAGTGTTAGCCAACATTTGTCTTAAAATAGTCTCGGTAGGTTTGTTGCTGCCTATCCGTGGGGGATGCCTCATATCTATAATCCTTAGTTTTTTATTGGAAACCCGTTCATATTGTAGCACTCCTATGCTACTGCTCCTGCCAATGTGAATGTTGCTTTCCCGGGGGAATGCCTAATCCTTATTCTACTCAAAGGATTAAAATAGAAGAGATACCTGTTGCAAACATTGACAATATTGATGATTAGGAACCTGAGTATAGGGGTCTGTCAGCCTAATTTTTACCCCTAAGATCCCACATATCATCTGCATTCTTGCATACAAACAAGATCACACGTTTATCCTCTCCCTCTCATCTTTGAGTTTTCCTTTTTGCAGGGATCATCAAGCACATCTTTGTTATTATTTTACTCTTGTGTTTATATGTTCATTTCTTATCTAACCACTAATCAAATAGAAAAGTATGTTTTCTTTAAGTTTATTGTGTAAGGTAGGGCTTGTCATTAAGAGCATCAAGTTTGATTCCTCATCAAGGTGTGGCCAACTATTGATTCTCAAGGGAGTTATATTTCAATGCATGATATCTGTCGCATTACGCGAAAAACCGGCGGGAAAACAAAACAACAGAGCCGTCACCGTGCGTTATTTATCCCAAAAGAGGGAAAGGAAACGCTCAAAGTAAACTTGGAAAAGACATGGTCTCGCGACCAAAGAGAATGGGATCGGGAGTCGGTTATGCGAAGGGAAGGTATTAGCACCCCTACGCATCCGTCGTACTCGACGGGATCCACGCACAAAAGGAAGGAATATGGTTGCTAAAACACTGCTCAAACATCAAACACACACTGGCTGAAAGAGACACAGAAAACAAAAGAAACTAACTCGGCAGGATATCGCATCCCGGGCCTACGTAGTCTGTCAGGCACAGACATCAGAGTCGACGTAGTTCGGACTAGGGGGAAATGTGCTCGCTAGGATGTCGCATCCTATGCATACGTATCTTCTCGGACTAAAGAAGAATCAGAGCACTCGTAGCTCGGCTAACGCACGCCAAACAAAACCTCACAGGAAATTGACTGCCAATCGCTGGACTTATGTCAAACTCCACACAAAAAACAGGCAAACATGGAAACCGAATGCCAATCGCTGGACTTACATCAGACTCCGAACCTAACACACCCACACTGGAAACCAAATGCCAATTGTTGGACTTACATCGGACTCCAAGCACACAACAAGAGGATACGGAATGCCAATCGCTGGGCTTACATCCATCTCCTAACACACACAAAGACAAAACAAAAAGGGCGCCCAGAGAGATCAGCTCATCTCCTGCCTACGTACCTCATCTGGTATGAGGATCAGGGCGACGTAGTTCCCCTACGCAGGGACAAAGGACTAGCCTAAGCAGATAACAAAGGGAGACACAACTAGGGAGACTACGACTCGAGCCTAGATGTTATCATGCATATCATCCCTAAGTTAAGGTTGCTATCTAACTTGCACAGGGAGCAAGCTATCCTAACAGCACAGGCAAAAGCAAACAATCACAAATAGCACACACTATATACACACAAAGTGGGCTCACACAAGGGTTAGGCTGCAAAAGCAAGCCAACTGTAATCGGGTGATGTTAGCTCTTAACCCTAACATTGAGAGTTAGGGTGAAGCAGATGAAATAGGAAGTGAGGGGTGTGCCTCACAGCTCTTATCCCTGGTCTAGGAGAGCTTTAAACAGATGAATGTGTGGGTTCAGAAAGTTGGAACCCTTCTACACATATGACTGACTCAACTGTACAAGGATCTTGGGTTAATACCCACAATGCATCAACCCCAGTTGTGTGAGCAAAGGGATGACTCAACTGAATAGCAGGAGATGGATTGCACATCTCTTGTATCTGCCAATTGCCTTATCAAAGGTCTTTTCCTGCTTGGGGACAAAAATAAACAAGCACAAGTATTGCCTCTTAAGGAGGACTTCAGACAGGTGCCTGGCCAAGTAACAGGCCAGGTCTTCCAGACTACATGGAGTTAGAGACATTATACCTCAATGCTCAAGCTATCAAGCAAAGCAAAAGCAAGTTCACAAAGGAACTATAGCAACTAAGGTACCTGAAAACAATCCAACATAATCAGTACACAACTCAAAAAAGAAAGTCAACAAACAACAGACAGTCAAATATTCAACAGTTAACTGTACATAAACAGACAACAAGCAATGCATCAAGCAAAGCACAAGGCCTAGGCCTAAGTCTCAAAGCCTACAAAACAAACTCAAGGTTAATTATCAACAAGCAATGGACCAACTCCAAATGAGTGAATATCATCAAGCATGGCAATTGTGCTTTTTAACCTGAAACAAAGCTCAGATGTGAGAGGCTAACCACTAGGACAAGGCCTAGGGTCAAAGAGGGAGCAATAAACCAAAACAGAACATGAAAATTGACAATAATCAAGCTTAATCAAATAAGAACAATTTCCATGTGGTCTCATATCTATATCATGCACCAATTTCATTTCATAAAGCATTTAGTACAAAGCATGTAAATTGAAAGCTCATAGAACCAAACAGAATGAATCAATCCACATCAACTCAAAAACAATTCAATAAATCCCAAGAAAAATCATGGCTAAACAGCATTCATCACATGGTCATCACACCAAAATTCAAGTCATTTGGATAAGTGGAAGCATGTAAAATAAAATCCATAAGGCAAGGCAAGGCAAAACAAGCTCAAAGGAAGCACAAATTCATGCATCAACTTCACACAAGCATAAAACAGAATCCAAACATGATAAATGTATCAAACCAAAGCCATGGCAAACTTCAAGGTGTATAGAATACATGTGCAAAATTTCAGGTCCATCCAATAAACATCAAGAATTTCACAAATCATAGAAGTTCATGACTCTCAAAAAGTCCACAAATGGTCAAACAGAAGAGAAATTCTCAAACAAATTGGAAATGCACTCAAAAATTCTACAAAAATTCATACTCAATCCTAACATCCAGAAGTATCAACATGCAAATAATCAGATTAATTGGCATTGAAATGGCATGGTAAATAAAATCAGCAAATTGGACAAGAAATGGTGTGACTCACATTGTCACACCTCCAATGATCAGCTCATATCTCAACAACCAAGCATGCTAAAAATACAAACTCAAAGCCAAAAGATCAATCAAAGTGTCTAGATTAGGCATGTAAATTTTCAGCTTCATTGGATTAAGCGTCATTATTTCACAAAAGGAATGGCAAGCAAGGTGCAAGAAATGACATGCATGAACAAATCCTAGGCTAAAAACAATTCCAACCGTGCACAAATCTTGGAAAAATATCCATAAAATAGAAGACATGATAAGGATCATTGTGCAAAAAAACCTCACATCAATTGGACAATTATTCATGAAGATATGGATTTTTGAATGTAAGGAAAAAATAAAAAAAACAATGGAACAAGGCATGTGAACATGGTAGCATAAAGGATTAAAAATGCCAAAGCCAAATATGAAACTGCTGGAGCGGAGGATCGAACTACGTTTGAATTCAAACTAGCGCGCACTACATGAAGCGCTGCGTTTCATTTACGCTGACAAGGCAGCGTGAAGCGCTTGTGGCCAATGGAAATGACACGCTGGTGCCAAATGTACCACTGCATGGCTCAAAAACACGAAACTCATGCAAACCAATACCAAAACAGATCAAATGTGCACCTGGAGTTAAAACCCTAAGTGTTCATAGTGTTCTTCATCAGTTTTCCAGCTCAAGAACAAATGTCACCAAAATCAACAAACAACATACCATTACACTCGTCTTCTGACGCTCATCACTAATCTAAACCTGATTTGCCCTAACTCTCACTAAAACGCCTGGTTCGAGTAAGATAAGGTTTGCACATCAAAATTAAAATCAACATAACTTCCTCAATTCTTGATGAAATGCAACGATTCAAAGCGCAGACTACTCTACAATCAAAGATCTATCAAAAGCCTAGCATAATTTCATGAATCTTGAGACTCGAATCCTGACCTTAATTGAAGAGCAGTAGTGGAATCGTGGTTTTCTGGCCTTGTGATGTGCAAACAGAAGCTCTACAATGCTCAAGTAGATGAATGTATGAAGATCCAATGCTCAGTCTTGCTCGATCTTGCTCAAATCAACAGCTGCCATGGATGATGCTTGCTTTAACAGTCCAAGATTCTGCTCGAAAATGGTGATTCCTTGCTTGCAGAAGATCCAATAGCACTTGTAGATGATGAATCAATGAAGAAATAGCAAAGGACTCGAAGAATTTTGCAGAAAAAGTAGAGAGAAAAAGTTTGTGAGATTTGCAATTTTGATCTAGATCTGAACCAAATGATGTGTTAATGGTGTTTTCTGTTATGATTATCAATATATATGACCTGTTAATGATCTTTGCTAATCAAGATTAAGCCAAGCCAAAGTGATTAATGAAAATGCAAGTGTATGTGCAAATTTGGTAATTCACCTTCATGCATGCCAAGTGATGCTACAGTGCACGAGTTCATGCTCAATTCACCTCAAAAATTCATTATTAGCCAAATGCCAATGATGGAATGTGTGGGAAATGCTTCATTTTCAAATTGGACTTTTTCCCTCCAAATTCAAATTCAATTCAAGTGAAAAATGCAATATTTTTGTGATGAGAATTAATGAAATGTGATGAATGATTTGGATAGCTTATGTCAAAATATGAATGTAGCAAAAAATCCCACTCCAATTGGCCTTTTGGAGTGAAACTTATCCCCTTTTGAACTTCAAATTTTCTTGACAATGATTGATCCATAATTTGCCAACCATACATGGGAAATTCATGTTCTTGGACTTTTTGAAAAGGTGAGAGCAATATCTTCAACTTTCATGTTGGACAAAATTCCATTTGAAGCTTGCTTGGACATGTAAACTTGAGGAGAAGACCTTTCCATTTTTGGCAATTTCCAATTACAGGTCACTTACTATTTTTGGCAAGTTTTCATCTGACCTCAAATTCTTCATTGTTGATGTTTGCAATGTCAAATGAGACTTGTATGGACATGAATGAGGCCTCTCTAACTATCTCCCACCTTCAAATCCATGATTTCATGCACAGTTGACTTTGGTTGACTTTCTAGGGTTTCAGATGCATTGTGCAATGACTGATGACTTCTGAACATCCAACCTTTGGTCAAACCACTTCAAAATGATCCCTAGGTCTCAGGAACCCAATGAACCAAACCTAGGGCTTTTCTTCCATGGAGAATGCACTTGCTTGCTTGCACAACTGGATCTCCTGACCAGTCTTGACTGATGACTTGCACTAGGAAAATGGACAATGCAATGCTATGCAGTGGACAATGTAATGTTAATGACCTAACATGAAAATGTATGTACAAAATGGGAGGTGCAAATTTGAGGTGCTACAATATCAAAGTTTCTAAGGCATCTTTCAATCTCATTTTGATCAAGAGTACATCAAGGTTTAGTTGCTTACTTCTCAAGGAAAGTCAAAGGTTCATGTGTTAATTTCCATGTCTTCTTCAACAAACAACTTCAAGCTTTGAGAAATATAATTAAGAGGAAATCAAGAACACCTTATTTCTAGTTCAATTGATCATCGATGTGTTTTGAAATGCAAGGAAAATCCAAGTATACAAGCTTGTTGCACGTGGTTTGACCAAAAAGTTAACATTTTGAAGTCAAGGTTCCAAAGATCACAACTCCTTCAATTCTCAACATTTTTGAATTCTTCTTTTTGCATATGATTCCTTGTAACACCTTCTACAACTTCTCTTTACATGACAAGAGGCAATTATGCTTGGAGGATCATCAAAAATTTGGAGACATTATAGGTCATTTGTGGACTTAATGAAATTTGACCTATTTTCAAGTGACTTTTTCTCATTTTTCAAGATTCGTAACTTCTTCAACTTTCAACATTTGAGGCTGATTATTTTTTCATAATGTCATTTGTGATGCCCTCAACAAGTTTTCTTCAAGGATCAAGGTCAAAATATGATTGAAAGACCATGGAATTCATTGAGACATTATATGTCAATTTCAACCATTGAAGACTTGAATTCTTATAAGTTACATGATCAGGTTTTCATGTCAACTTCAACATGCCATAACTTTGTGCTCAACCATTCAAATGTAACCTTTCTTGGTACATTGTAATATTTGTTATGATGTCAACACATTGAAAAAAGAATGGGACCAAAAAGCCTCGTAAGCAAGATGCCCCATTGAGTTGAACATGGTGACTTGGAACTGAAGAAATTACCATGGTCCAAAATTTGAACTTCACTAATCTCAATTCGAAGCCAAATTAGCATGTGTTTTGGGCCTAAAATTTTTTAACCAAGTCTCCAGAAGTTAATTGACCTTTGAAACACATCATTTGGCTGAGTTTTGATGAGTTGCAAGTCACACTTTTTTCACATTCTGATCAAATTCGTTTTGCACGAATTAAACATCATTTCACATGTATTTGGATCCAAACACATTCCCTATAAATAGAGGAAGCTACTGCATTCATTTGGAAGCTTTTGAGAGCCAATAAATCCCTGCTGCAACTTGAAATTTTCCAGAAAAACCCAACTATCGTGTTTAGAATTCTAGCTTATTTCAACCCAATTTCTTGATTCCATTAGCATCTTCGACATCCTCTGAAGCTTTTGCAACAATTCCCAAGCCCTGAGACCTTCTTAAGTACTCTAACCAGATCGAGATTCATCAACTTCTGATCACTATTTGGACAAGATAGTTCTGAGCATCATTTGAACTAAAACAAGTTACCACAATCTAGTCCTTCACTCTCTGATGTTTTCCCCTAACTTATCTAGTGTTGATTGATCATGTTCATCATTTAATTCTATTTTTCGTGGATTGCTTGCTTATGAAACTTCTCTGAAATTCCCTTTGCTCAATTTAGATAAATGAATTTGGAGCGTAAGGTCGAATTTGGGATGAAAAGAGGATCACAATGGTGGTGGTCTCGTGTTCTGAATTTACCAAATGATGAAACTTCGACGATAGCTAACAGGAGAAGATGAGCGGAGTGTTCCAAGACGTCTGAGTTTGTCCTGACAAGTTGGATAAATGAAATGTTTTGATTGGATGGTTTTGAATTCGATCTCGTGTGTTGTTTGTATCGCATTCCGCCGTGCATCCTAATCTGAGGAGTGTTGGATCTCCCACGTCAATTAATAAGGTGTGATCCAACGCTTCGTGTTTTTTAATTCTTTTTCTTTTATTTTTTTAATTGCTTTTTCTTGTAAAATTCATAGTAATTTCATTTTTCATCCAAAAAATTCCAAAATAATTTCTAAAACTCTCTTTTATTTTCCTTAATCTGATTTTTATTTTTTCACATTTTATTTCAAACTGATTTTCTATTTTTCATGAATTTTCTCTTTTCTATTTTGTTTTAATTGGTTTAAAAATATTTTCTGCATTTTTAAATTCTAAAAATTTATTATATGCTTCTTATTTTATTTCCAACCTTCAATAATTTTCTTGGTCATTTATTTGGTGTTTTGAAGGACCTTGTAGATTTTTCATTTTATTTCTATTTTAAAATTCATTTAAAAATACTTTTGGTACATTTGTATTTCATTTAATTTCATGGTGGTTTGGACCATAAGTCTCATCAAACTCAATGAATCTTGGGTGTTGATGGGGTGAAAACCCTAATCCATCAAAATGGATGATTGATTTTGATGATGACTTGACCCAACCCTTGATCCGATTTGGGTGTGATCTCTCTTGTCTCCTTCTTCTTCATCTTTTTCTTTTCCTCTTGATCAATTGGATGACTTGTGTTCGTCTTGTTCATGATGTGTGGATTGTTGCTTGATGAACTTTCATCTTTTCCTCTTGATCAATTGGATGACTTGTGTCCATCTAGCATGTATTAACACAAACATTGTTATTGACCGACCTCAGATAGTTGTGACTTATACATAAGTCCGATTACGATTGTTTAACATAACGCTAAATTTGTCCCGAAAGTAAGGCATTTTTATAAGTGAGATTGTAAGTCTCCTACTCTTCATGGTATTGTGTGAAAATATTGCTCCCTTTTCATTTATGAGAGCTAGTGGCATACTTGTTGATTTTATCCAAGTTGGAGTCATTCTCATAATGATGTATAGGTTCATATTTTCATGCTTGTGGGTGAATAGTTGAGTGTTCTTAAAAATATGATCAAATCATCTTTCATTTTAATCACTAACATTTACTAACATCTTACTATACTAACTTTATTTTAATGTCATTTATTTTATGCTTTTATTTATTTCTATTTACTTTATAATTTTATTTTAGCATCTCATATCATATTTTCTCTTTGTCCACTTGGACCTTTGTTTATGTTTATACTTTTCTTTTCCTTTGTCCATTTGGACTTCTTTTTCTTTTAAGACATTAATAAAGGAAAAAACCCCTAAAAATTTGTTTGGTTCTCTTTGCTCATGGACTTGAGGTTACTATCTCTGGAATTATTGTGGAGTTATGGATTTAGAATTAGGCTATTGACCTTTGCTTTGGAACTTGTGATTTGAGACCTTGGGATTCATTTGGTACATTTGACTTTGGACTTCTTTTGGAAACTTGGTTGAGTTACTTTAGTTTCATCTGATACATAAATTATTATTTGTTTATTTGGCTTGCTTGAGGCTTAATCCAAAGGAGGGAATTCTTACTTAACTTGTGTCATAAAGCTTGTTATCTCTTGGTTAGATCTTTCCTCCCTAGCTTTTACTTTATGCTTTCAGATAGTCTCTTCTTATCCTCTCCTTCTTAAATTTTCAAAACCCTCTCTCTCTATTTTTCAAAACATTCTTGTTTTCTAACTTGAACCATTTTGTTAACAAACCTTGACTTTTTGTCAAGTGATTTTCAAAACCTTTTTTCCTAATAAATGATAATCCATTTTAAGCATATTCAGACTAATTTCAAAAGACTAAAAAATGCATAATTCATTTAAATCATTTTTGTGTCCTTTGTGCACTTTTACTTTTAAACCTTTTCTCAAAGTTTAGACATGATTTATTTCATAGTTGAGATATAATTCTCATATCCCCATAGCATTGATAATAATTGTTTTCCATCTATGAGAGCTAGTGGCATACTTGTTGATCTTTATCCAAGTTGGAATCCTTCTTACGATGATGCAAAGTTCTCATACTTGTGGGTGACTAGTTGAGTATTCTCCTTAAAATGACAAAATGTATTTCCCTTAAAAATGAATTAAAACAAACATCTTTGTTATTTTTACCACGAACTACGAGGTTTTTATCCTCCATTGTGCTTTGTTGGTACGTAGGCATGAGACTTCAAAAGGTCTTGGCAAACACCAAAAATCATAAAAAACATTTCTTTCCCCATCTCTCCAATCTTTTACAAAAAACATCCTTTTCAAACCAAAATGTACATATTTTCAAAGAGGTTCCCATGGAGTACCATGAATGTTTAGGGTGATAATACCTTCCCTTTAAATAACTAACCCTTAGACCTTTATCTCTTTTTACTAGTTTTGTTTTAAAACTTCTTCGGGTTTTGTTCGTACATTTTCCCTTTTCCTTTGGAAACAATAAAAGTGAGGTAGTGACTCTTGCTTTATGAGTTAAGTTAATCAATAACTTAATCTCAAAAATTTCCCCGCTACAGGGTCCTCATCTCAATTTTCATATCTCTGCTCCGCCTGCTCAGCCAAATCCCTATGCTTCTGCTACTATCATTCCACCCTTTCCTAACAACACTTCACTCTAGTATGCCCATTCTGGGGCACCTCTTGCTCCAAATGTGCTACCTGGGGGCAGAGTGCTCAAGACGACACTCTAGCTGCCCAGACCTTGAATCCGGCTATGATATACCAGATGTTTCCTTAATTTATGTCTGCTCAGAATACTGTTCAACCTCCTCCTAGAGTCACTACTCAAAGGGTGTCGTTGAAGGTTTCTCCACTTTTGATTTGAATGCAAGAGAACTATGTTTGGTACCCAATGTCGTGTTTCCTTAAAAGTTCAAAGTAGCTGATTGACCCAAGTACAAAGGTTTAAGTTGTCCTCGTAGTCATATTACTATGTATTGCCGAAAGATGGCCTCATACATTGATGATGACGAGTTGCTAATCCACTTCTTCCAAGACATCATGTCTGGGGTATATCTGGATTGGTACATGAATCTAGAATTGAGGAAAGTAAGATCCTGGAAGGATTTGTATGATGCTTTCTTGAACTAGTACAAGTACAATATAGACATTAGCCCTACCATTTTACAACTTCAGAATCAAGCTCATAGGACCAATGAAACTTTCAAAGAATATGCACAAAGATGGCGTGAAATGGCTTCAAAGGTTAGGCCGACCTTGATAGACACCGAGCTAGTTGACATTTTCATAGGGGCGCTCCAAAGCTTATACTATGAAAAGATGGTTGGGAGCTCATCTTACAATTTTGCTGATCTAGTCATAATTGGGGAAAGGACTGAAAGTGGTTTGAAGACAGGGAAGATTGCCGGTGGTAATAGTCAACAGACTACAGTGAGAAGACCTTCTAGTGGGTATGTCAAGAAGAAGAAGGGGGAGACGAATGCAATGATGGAAATTGCTCTGCAGTACCAGGCTCCTATGGTTCCTCCACCATATTATATGTATCCGTATGACGCAGCGGCCCAGTTTCAAAAACCATTCCAATATCAACCATAGTATCAACAGCCTCCTCCAACTCATCAACAACAACAATAGTCTCAAGGACAAGTTCCCCAATGGCAGAATACCAACAATAGAGGCCCTAATCAGAACCGTTGAGGTAATTGGGGGCATAATCAGAACCAGAATCAGAATCATAACTAGAGACACCCTTAGTATACCAAGATCCCAATACCGTGCTCTGAGTTGTTCCCTTATCTTGTGCATGTAGGAGCGGTCACTCCTAAGGAGATTCCACCGACAGTATATCCGTTTGGCCCACACCATAACCCTAATGTGTCTTGCGCATTCCATTCAGGTTATATTGGGCATATAGTCGAGGATTGTTATGTGTTCAAGATAGAGTACAGAACCTCATTGATCATAATATTTTATCTTTCACCAAAGAAAAGTCGAATGTGAAGGCAAATCCTTTGCCAGATCATGGTAATCAGATAGTGAACCCAGTTATTGAGGAGGATGGAACATATTTAGTCTGTTTGGTTGAAAATGTGAAGACTCTGTGGTCGAGTATTTCTTTGAGTATGCATAAGAACAATGCACTGGCAGGTGTGCATGGCAATTGTAAAGTGTACAAGATTGAGCCTGGAAGATGTGATGAACTCAAGGACTATGTCCAAAAGTTGATGAATCAAGGTGTCTTACAGTTCTAAAGAGACAGAACCATGGGAATATTTTAGTTGTCGAGCCCATTGAGATTGTTTATCATAAGAAACAAGTTGAAGCTCCAGTACAGAAAATTCAGCCCATTGTATTTCATGTTCCCTCGGCTTTTCCATATCAAAATTTCAAAGTTGTATCGTGGAAGTACAATGCGACTGTGTCAGTTGGGTGTACAAAAATCTAGTTTTTTGAAGCGCAGATTGTCAATATAGCCGGCCCAAGGGGGATGACCCGCAGTGGCCGCATGTTTGCACCAAAGTATACTCCAATAATGGTTCCTACAATAGTTCCTTCACCTCAAGCAAGGGCATCTGTTTATGTTCCTACGACTCCAGATGGGGCACCCGTGCCTTCTGGTAAGTCAGCAAAAGCAGCAATAGAGAAAGGAAAGAAAATGGTTAGTGAGAAAAGGCAAGCTGAGAAGATTGTCTCTATAGAAGAGGGGCAGGAGTTCTTAAAATTGATTAAACAAAGTGACTTCATGATTGTCGGCTAGCTGAGTCATAATCCATCAAAAATATCAATCTTGTCGTTATTGCTTAGTTCTGAAGCTCATCGGAAAGCTCTCTTGAAGGTGCTCAATATGGCTCATGTGATGCAGGATATTTCAGTAGAACAATTCGATGATGTGGTAGCCAATAGTTTTGCAAGTAGGTATTTATGTTTCAACAAAGTTGGGTTGACAGTTGAAGGCCATAATTACAATAAAGCTTTGCACATTTCTGTGACTTGTGCAAACACATTAATCTAAAGGGTCCTTGTTGACATTGGTTCTTTGCTCAATATTTTTCCGAAAAGCACATTAAGCCAACTGTAGTATGAAGGACCGGATATGAGAGCAAGTGGTTTGATTGTCTGTGTTTTTGATGGATCTCAGAGGGAGGTCATTGGGGAAGTTGATTTGCCAATTTGTGTGGGTCCCCACCAGTTCATCATCACTTTCCAAGTCATGGATATCCATTATGCATATAGTTGCTTGTTAGGGAGGCCATGGATCCATGCAGACGGTGCTGTCACTTCTACTTTTCATCAAAAATTGAAGTTCTTGTTTAAGGACAAGCTTATCATCGTTTGCAGTGAGGAGGACTCTATGATCAGTGAACTGTCTTCTTTTAGATATGTGGAAATTGAGGAAGGAATAAGTGAGGTTCCTTTCCAAGGTTTATATCATTTTAGCAGCAGAAGTAAACATACACACATTACTAGCAACAATAAAAACTAGTAAACACACAAGCGTTTGTACTTAGAACACACCATCTCCCCCTTCAGCTAGACCACAACAAGCAGCAACCTGCTTCACACAGACTGAACACTCAGACAGAGAATCCCCCCCTGTGCCAAAGCCAAAACACACCAGAAAAGTTCTCCAACACATCATTTATAGCTATAGCTACTTCTCCCCCTTTTTAGCCAAAAGAGACCAAAGAGACAAAATAAATGTCTATTTAGTCATTAACCGAAATATCAAACCCAAGTACATAACCAGCTGTAAGCAAGCTGAGATACAAACCAACAAAACAGCAAAACAGAATTGCCAAAAACAAGAAAATCCACCACAGCAAAAAAAAACCATTACATCAATAGGGACCAAAGTCAAAGGAGCTACTCAGTAGAGCTTGAGCTTGCAGCTTCATTAGCACCAGAATCAGAATTTCCACTTGTATCATCATGGTTAGCAGACCTCTCACTAGAGGTGTGGGCTCCAGCTTCTTCTTCATGACTGACATTAGCATGATCAATATTTTCACCTTCATCCTGCTCCAAGCTTGCAATCAAGGCTTCCAACGATTGTTTTCTAGTTATGGCTATCCTTATCCCTTCACCTAGCTCTTTGCATGTCTCCTTAAGCTCAGCAATGGTTCCAACTTTTGAGGTTGGCCTTTTCATGGTTGATGTCATGACAATATCCTCGACATGACTGCCTTCAAATAGTTTATAGTGCACAGACAAAGCGGGTTTTCTTCTACTAGGTAAGTCATTAGAGCACATAATACCAGGGTGTTGATTCAAGATAATTCCACAAATCATAGATGGAAAGGTGTCGCATTACGCGAAAAACCGGCGGGAAACGAAGACAACAGAGCCGCCACCGTGCGTTATTTATCCCAAAAGAGGGAAAGGAAACGCTCAGAGTAAACCTGGAAAAAGCATGGTCTCGCGACCAAAGAGAATGGGATCGGGAGTCGGTTATGCGAAGGGAAGGTATTAGCACCCCTACGCATCCGTCGTACTCGACGGGATCCACGCACAAAAGGAAGGAAAATGGTTGCTAAAACACTGCTCAAAACATCACACATACTGGCTGAAAGAGACACAAGAAAACAAACGAGACTGACTCGGCTGGATATCGCATCCTGGGCCTACTTAGTCTATCAAGCATAGACATCAGAGTCAAAGTAGTTCGGACTAGGGGAAAACACATGCTCGCTAGGATGTCGCATCCTATGCATACGTATCTTCTTGGACGAAGAAGAATCAGAGCATTCGTAGCTCGGCTCACGCACACAAACAAAACAGACACAAGCAAACGTGGAACCCGAATGCCAATCGCTGGACTTACATCAGCTTCCGAACCAAACACGCCCACACTGGAAACCAGATGCCACTTGATGGACTTATACCGGACTTCAAGCACACAACAAGAGGATACAGAATGCCAATCGTTGGGCTTACATCCATCTCCTAACACCAACACAGGAAGAAGAAGGGTCTCGATTGCAATTAGGGCAAGAGAAAGGGAAGGTCTCAATCGCAACGAGGGCGAGAGAAAAGAATTAGTGTTAGTCGTTAGTCAAACTCGACAAGATATCGCATCTCGTGCCTACGTATCTCATCTGGACATGAGAATCAGAGTTGTCGTAGTTCGGCTAAACTATTCCTGTTGGTTTGTATTTTTTAAGTGGGCGACGTCACTACGCAATCTACCGGATGCTCGACCTTTGGAGACTTACTCACCTGTAGTAGAAGGAGTTGACGTATCCTTAAGAGGGGATAATGTTTGTTTGTGTTTTAGGAAAGCTCAAGCAAGAAAGGAAGTCCTATACGAAGGAACCGTGCTACCTTAATTGACATGCAAACGAGACTACGCGGAGTCTAGCAAACCTAGGGGATACAATCACACCATACAAACACATACAGCATGAAGTAAACACACCAACAAGGGGCTCAAACATCAAGGTTAGGCTTTAGTCGAGGGGTCATGTCAACCTCGACAAACAAGCCACTGTATCAGGGTGAGGTTAGCTCTTAACCTTAACATTGAGAGTCAAGGTGAAGCTGATGAAAAGTGAGTGAAGATGAGACTTCACAGCTCTTATCCCTGGCCTGGGAGAGCTTCAGACAATGAAGTGTGGGTTCAGAAAGTGGGAACCCTTCTACACTTATGACACTGACTCGACTGATCTTGGGTTAATGTCCACAAGGCATTAACATGTGATGTGAGCCAAGGGACGACTCAACAGAATAGCAGGAGGTGGACTACACACCTCTTGTGTCTGCCAATTGCCTTAACAAAGGTCTTTTCCTGCTTGGGGACAAAAATAAACAAGCACAAACATTGCCTCTTAAGGAGGACTTCAGACAGGTGCCTGGCCAAGTAACAGGCCAGGTCTTCCAGACTACATGGAGAAGAGATCATTATACCTCAGTGCTCAAGCTAGCAAGCAAAGCAAACACAAGTTCACAAGGGAACTTATAGCAACTAAGGTACCTGAAATCAATCCAACATAATCAGTATACCAAACAAACACAAAGCAAACAGACAAATACAAGTCCACAGCACAAACAGATAACAAGCATCAATGCACAAAGGTGCAAGCCACAAGGCCTAAGCATAAGTCTCAATGCCTACAAAACAAACTCAAAGTTAGTCATAATCAAGCAATAAACCAACTCCAATTGAGTGAACATCATCAAGCATAAGCAATTGTGCTCTTAACCTGAAACAAAGCTCAAATATGAGAACACAAACCACTAGTGCAAGACTAGGGTCAAAATGGGATCAAAAAGTCAAAACAGAACATGAAACTTATCAAAAATCAAGATCAATCAAATAAGAAACACATACAAGTGGTTTCACATTCATATCATTCACTAAGATCATTTCATAAGGCAAAGAGTACAAAACATGCAATTTAGAACCTCATACAACTAAACAGAATGATTCAACTCAAATCAACTCACAAACATTTCAATAAATCCCCAAACAAATCATGGTCAAACAGCATTCATAACATGACAATCATACCAAATTTCAAGTTATTTGGACCAAGGGAAGCAAGTCAATCAAATTCATAAAGTCAAGCCAAGTTCAAACAAGCTCATACAAGGCATCAAAACATGCATCAACTTCCAGCAATCATAAAACAGCAACCAAGCATGATAAATGAATGAAATCAAAGCCATGGCAAACTTCAAGATGTCTATAATACACATGCCAAATTTCAAGTCCATCCAATAAACAACCAGAATTCCACAAATCAAATAAAACAATGTCTCACAAGAAGTCCACATTTGGTCAAACAGGGGAGAAATTATCAAACAAATAGGAAATGCATTCAAAAATTCCAGGAAAATTCACATTCAAACTCAACATTCATAAGTATCCTCATGCAAAAATCCAGCTCAATTCAAGTTCAATAAGCATGGAAAATAAAATCAAGAAATTGGATATGAAATGGTGTGACACAAATTGTCACACCTCTAAAGATCATAGCATATCTCACAATCCAGAAACTCAAAAATCACAAACCACATATCAAAATGACCAGGAATGAGTCTAGAACACACATGTAAAATTTCAAGAACTTCCAGTTAAGCATCATCATTTCATGATCAAAAGAGTAAGCATGGTGCAACAAAGGACATGTTCACATAAATCCTAGCCAAAACAGAAATCTACATGTGCATAATTTCATTAAAAATCATCAAACAATCCTAGAGATCACAAGGATTATCATGGAAAAAATCTCAAATTATTTGGACAAACATTGAATGAGTTATGATTTATTGAATGTGGAAAGAAAATAAAAAAATGTGAAACAAGGAGCATGAACATGATAGCATGGCATGGAGAAAATACCAAAGCCTAAAGGGAAAAACGCCGGAGCTGAGGATCGAACCTCCTCCATATTCAAATCTGGCGCGTTTCAAGTGAAACGCGTCGTTTCACTAATCCACCTGGCAGCGTATGAGTGGCTTCATGGCAAACAAACACTGAAAACATGCAAAAACACGGGAATATGGATCTACAGCATTCTGGAAAATTTTCTATGAAGTTCATCGCGTGTTCATCCGCTCAAACCCAGCTCATGAACAAATGTTCATCAAATTCAACAAAACGCTGTCGCATCCGCGAAAAAACAACCGGCGGGCTGAAACAAAAACACAACACAGAGCCGCCACTGCGCGTTATTTATCCCAAGATAGGGAAAGGAAACGCTCAGAGAAACCTGGAAAGGAAATGGTCTTGCGACCAAAGAGAACGGGTAAGGGAGTCGGTTACGCAAGGGGAAGGTATTAGCACCCCTCACGTCCGTCGTACTCGACGGGATCCACGTTCTAAGAAAAGAAAAGGTTGCTAAAACATCACACACACACACAGGGAACGCAGGTGGGGTTAAGAGAAGGGAGCTCGATAGGACGTCGCATCCTATGCCTACATATCTCGTCTGGAACGAGAATCAGAGCCACTGTAGTTCGGCTTACGCACGCCAAACAACACAAAACGCACAAACAGATGGCAAACATGGAGCCCGACAACCACTCGATGGAATTACGTCAGCATCCGAACCAAAACACGCACAAAACGGCAAACGTGGAGCCCGACCGCCAATCACTGGACTTACGTCGGCATCCGAACCAAACACACAATCAGATAACAAGTAAACACACACAAAAAAGAAAAAAAGTTTGCCCGGAGTGGTCTCGCACGACCACCTGCCTACATACCTCGTCTGGAACAAGGATCAGGGCGATGTAGTTCCCCCTCAAGGGAAAGAAAATCTAGCCAGAAACCAAGGGAAGACACACTACCAGGGAGTTGGACTCGAGCCTAGTGTTGTCATGCATCATTACCCTACGTTGAGGTTTCTACCTACTTGCACAACTGCAAGCTAATCCTATCCAGGAAAGAAGCAAGCATACAAGCATACAGATCAAAACAGAGCAAACACAAGCATTTCAAGCCAATATTCACATAGCACACACTATAACCAATCAAGTGAGGCTCACACAATGGGTTTGACTGCCGAAGCAAGTCATCTGTACATAGGTATTATTCGCTCTTAACCTTGCCATTACGAGGCTAAGGTGAAGCAGATGAAAAGGTGAAGTGAGGATGAGACCTCACAGCTCTTATCCCTGACCAGGGAAAGCTTTTAGACAAAGGAGCGTGGGTCCAGAATGGAGGGACCCTTCTACGCTCAAAGACTCTGACTCGATTATGCAACAGCGCGAGATCTTGGGTTTGTGTCCCAATGCATCAACACACAGCCGTGTGAGCAGAGGGACGACTCACAGAGTAGTGGGGGATAGATTGCATATCCCTTGGCTTCCACCAATTGCCTCATAGAGGACTTCACCTGCTTAGGCACAATATTAAACAATCACAAACATCGCCTTTTAAGGAGGACTTCAGACAGTTTGCCCGGCCAAATAACAGGCCGGGTCTCCAGACTACATGAAGAATAGAAGTCCTACCTCAAGTGGTTTAAAAACCAAGCAGCAGCAAGCAAGTTCTTAAAGAACTGTAAGCAACTAAATGTACCTGAAATCAATCAAGTATCATCAGTACTCAGACAGACAAACAATAAACAACAAATGTTAATCAGTCAGACTATACAAACAACACAAGCACATAAATGCAAGATACAAGCTCAAGCTCAAGCTTCACAACCTACAAAACAAAGTTATATTAGTTCTCCAAAACAAACAAATTCAATTTTATTGTCTTGAATCATTCTCCTTAAGCTTTGTGCATTTCATCCTGAAAAGTCAAACCAAATGTGAGAAACTGGACCACTAGGCCAAGCCTAGGGTCCAAAAGGGAGAAAAAGCTCTAAACAGCAAACAATTCTCAACCAAAACCAAATTAATGCAAATAGAAAGCAAACGCAATTGATCCCATACTCACATCATTCATCATATTCATTTCATGACCAAAACATCACAAACTAGGTCAAATGCAACATCCAATGTCCAAACAGAATAACTTCAATCAAAAGCATACCAAAACAATTCCAAAAATCCTCAAATAATTCACACCTAAACAGGACATATTCAAGGTATAGCATGTCAATTTTCAGCTCAATTGGACAAAAGGAACTAGGTCAATGAAAATCAAGAAATCCAGACACAATTATTCAAGCCAATTCAAGGTATCAACACATGCATTCACTTCAAAAATTCATAAATCAGTGAGAACATTTAAGAAATGAATGGGACCAAAACAGGGATGTCCTACAATGTGTCTACAACCAGCATACCAAATTTCACATTCATCCAAAACCATATGAGAATTTCACACAAGATGTACAAACATGTGTCCTATAAGCTTGCACAATTAACCAACAGAGATGAAAAATATCAATCAAATTGAAAATGCCATATAAAAATCCAGAAAAATTCACATAACATCTCAACATGTCAATAATCATTCATGCAAAATTTCACTCCATTTCAACAATCATAGGCCAGGCAAAAATATTCATGAAGTTAACCTAACTAGGTGTGACACAAATTGTCACACCTAAGTTCAAAAAATCATATCTCACTCCACAGGTATCCAAAAACCACAAACTTTATATGTAAATCACCATCAACATGTCTATAATAAGCTCAAAAAATTCCAGACATTTCTTTTATGGTATGAGCATTTCACAATGAAAATGGCAAAACATGTAAAAAATGCACACAAGTCAAACATCCCTAGGCAAAGTCAACATTTCATCATGCACAACTTGTAAAATCATGTCCATAAAAAACTAGAGGGAATGGGATCTATCAAAAAAAACCTCATATTTTTCTGATCAGCCAATAATTTTTTATGATTTTTTAAGATTTATGTGATTTATTAAATATTTGTTGAATGTTTTAATTTAATTAAGTTAATTAATGGCAAACTGGTAATTATCCCTTCCCAGACCAAAACGCCTGCGTTTCAGTAATGCAGTGGAGGCACGCGATTGGTCAGCTTTGGCGCGGCAAACACGATGTGAAAACGGCAATGCACAAAAACGGATCAAACGTCTAAATTTTTCCAGAAACCTTCATCACTTTCCCAGAATCACCAAGAACACATGAACACTAAAACTCAACCAAAATTCACAAATGAATATGCGTTGGAACGGTCTAAGTGAGAGGAATCCAAATATGCCAATGGTTTCAGAGAATCAACATAACTTCGAATCAACATAACTTATCCTAGGGTTTACCATTTCCAAAACCAAAGGTATCATGATAATCTACGTTAAACGCTCTTCAAAACGCATAGACCAATTCATCATATCATGAAGTTCGAAAAATCACCTTGATTCAAAGGCAGTGGTGATTCGTGTGATGTTTGCGCTCCTTGTTCCAAAACAGATGAAGCATGAACTTCAAGAAGTTGAATGAAGTGCTCAGGTTCGATTGAATTTGCTTCTAATGCACGAATTCTTCAAAAGCCATGGATGCACATCGCTTGGACAGTTGTGAATTTGAGATCCTTTGATGATGAATAACCAAAACAGTCCAAGGATAAGATGAATGAAGATCGAATCAAAAAGAAATTTGCCAAATGATCAAGAATTGGAAGAGATTTTTGGAATTTTGCTTGATGTGTTCTTGAGAGAATTTGGGAAATTGGAGGGAAAAGAGGTTGTGATTTCTTGTGATTGATGATTCTCTTCAGAAGTTAGTTACAATTAGGCTTAAGTACTTCCAATTAATCAAGCTTTTTAATCACTAATTAACAAAAATGAAATGTAATTAGCAAAGTGTCATTTTCAAAGGCAAGGGCAAAATGGTCTTTTCCTATGGGCTCTGTGACAGCTCATTGACAGCTCACACACTCTCAAAATGACATGTGTGAGCTGTTGCAACTTGTCCCATGGCCATTGGATGTATATTTTTGATTTTCACTATGTCATGGCATGAAATGTATTTTTCAAGTGCAAGTTCAAAAGTGAATTGTCCAACCATTGCACCTTGACATGTTATGATGATTCCAACAATTTTCAAATTGCATTTGTGAGGTGTTGCAAAAATCCCCCTTCCAAAATTCCCATTATTTCTCAAGTTGGACCATTTTGCCCCTGGATCTTTTAATTGTACACTTGAAATTTGACTTTTTGCATTGACCATTTTTGATGAATTCCAATTATGCACCATAAAAGTACATGTCAAATGGAGTTTGTACATAAAAAGATCATCCAATTTGGACACTCCATGTGGAAGTTATGCCCCTCTGATTATGGGTCATTTTTGAAATTGAATGGACCATAACTTGCCAACCATACATAGGATTTTCAAGTTCTTGGACATTCTGGAAAGGTGAGAACAAGATCTACAACTATCATGTTGAACAAATTTTCATTTGAAGCTTCCTTGGACATGTAATTTTGAAGTCAAAAACTTTCCATTTTTGGAAACTTCCATTACAAGTCACTTTCTATTTTTGGCAATTTCTTGTCCTGACTTGATTTTCTTCATTCTTAAGCTTTGCAATGTCAAATAACACTTGTTCCAACATAAATGAAGTGTATCCAACTCTCTCCCACCTCCAAATCCATAAAATCAATCACAGTTGACCACAGTTGACTTTTTCAGCTGATAGATGAATCTGTCATAGCATAGATCAATCTGAGCTCCAATCCTCTGATGAAATGGCCTAAGGATGAAACCCTAGCCTCAATAAGCTCAATATAATCACAAAATGATCCCCACATCCATCAAGGACCCCATCTCCTGATCATGCCCTGATTGGCCCAATGCAACTGATTAGGGTTGACCAGTGGTCAAAACCCTAATCTCAAGGAATCTGCTTCAACACTTGATGATGACAAACCATGATGATGATGATGAATCATTGTAATCAAGATGAAGACCAATATCCTTGAGAATCATGAAACCCTAAGTTGGACTTGCACATCCTCAGATGATCAATGACCAGTCCAATGAAACCTTAGCTTGCACATAACCTCTTCATCTTCTGCTCAAGACTTGTGAGGATGACTTGCACAATGTAACCACATGATATGCAATATGCAATGCCTAATGACCTAAAAATGCTATGCAATATGTTATGCTAGTCCCAAGAGAGGAGGGCAAATTTTGAGGTGTTACAGCTGCCCCTATTCAATCCACTGTGAACCTGTCGATATGAATAGCCTCGGCTTTCAGATGATCAGGATGAAGAGTGATTGAATACCAAGAACAGACGAACAATTTGCACTCTGATGGGAAAATAATTAACAACGCCTGTCAGAATCGGCGAAGAACATCCTCTGAAACCAAAGTCCGTCTGGTGCGGAGAAAACTCGGCTTAATCACCGAAACAGCAAAGTCGACCTGGATACCAAAATAAATGGTAACACAGGGATAACCATGGCCTGAACACCACATCCGCTGGGGATTATTATTCCTTTCTTTTTATGCTTTTCTTGAACCCCGAAATTTTCTTCTGCGCAAATGATCCTCAAATCACTGCATTTGAACCCCGCTCTCCTATTTGCCAAATAATGAACCCCATTCTCCGGTTTGAACCCCAGTCGCCTGACGATAACTCACAATCGCCATTGTGAACCCCGTTCTCCAGAAAATGCCTCAACATTTCCCTTTCTCCATTTGAACCTCGTCTCCAGAAAATGTCGCAACATCTCCTTTCTTCATTTGAACCCCAGAAAATGCCTCAACATCTCCTTTTCTCCACTTGAACCCCATCTCCAGAAAATGCCTCAACATTTCCTTTTCTCCATTTGAACCCCGTCTCCAGAAAATGCCTCAACATCTCCTTTTCTCCGTGATAATTCCGCTGGCAACGCCGGAAATAACACCAAACCACTCTGAGGGCGACATGTCAGAGGGTATACCTTCACTAAGGAAGGTAACATGTGTATCTCTTCCTCAGAAGACACCTATAACGACCTCCATTGGCCTCAGCCCGAGTCTAAGGTGACACATGAACAGAAGATAATCCTGAGGACCTCATCCTGGATACAATCTTCAACTCCAATCTTCATTTGAACCCCAGAAAATGCCTCAGCATATACTCTTCTCTGATTGAACCCCGATCTCCAGAAAATGCCTCAACATCTCCTTTTCTCCATTTGAACCCCGGAATCGCGCTGATCGCGTAACGTCTTCTGATATTATTTCCATCTCTGCCCGACGGAGACATTTCCTCCAATATCGCACTACTGGGGAACATTGCTGATCTGACGTCGTGATGCTGAACTCCTCAGAGTAACACTTTCGACCAGACACTGACTGATGACTGGGAAGAAACTCGACGTTTACTGGACATCGAACAATGATGTTTACAGACACCAAAGAAACTCGACCAGACATTAAACAATGACTGGGAGAAAACTCGACGTTTACTGGACATCGAACGATGATGTTTACAGGCATCAAACAATGATGTTGACAGGACATCGAACAATGATGTTGACAGGACATCGAACAATGATGTTGACAGGCATCAAACAAGGATGTTGACAGGACATCAAATCAATGATGTTTACAGGACATCAAACAAGGATGTTGACAGGACATCAAACAAGGATGTTGACAGGACATCAAACAAGTATGTTGACAGGACATCAAACAAGGATGTTGACAGGACATCAAACAAGGATGTTGACAGGACATCAAACAAGGATGTTGACAGGACATCAAACAAGGATGTTGACAGGACATCAAACAAGGATGTTGACAGGACATCAAACAAGGATGTTGACAGGACATCAAACAAGGATGTTGACAGGACATCAAACAAGGATGTTGACAGGACATCAAACAAGGATGTTGACAGGACATCAAACAAGGATGTTGACAGGACATCAAACAAGGATGTTGACAGGACATCAAACAAGGATGTTGACATGACATCAAACAATGATCGACCAGACATTAAACAATGACTGGGAAATAACTCGACGTTTACTGGACATCGAATGATGATGTTTACTGACACCAAAGAAAACTCGACCAGACATTTACTGATGACCGGTAGATACTGTTGCTCCAAAAATCCCAATACTGAACTCCTCAGAGTACCATCTTCCAACTTCCGTCAAAACCACATCCCAAGCGGTAACCACGGCTCGAGTCGCGCTGATCGCGTAACATTCTCCGACCTTCATTTCCATCTCTGCCCGACGGAAAAGCTTCCTCCAGCATCGCACTACTGGGGTACATCTCTGATCCAATCATGAGGCTAAACTCCTCGGAGTAACACCTTGCAACTTCCATCTCGCACGACAGAAATTCTTCCTCCAATATCGCACTACTGGGGAATATTGTTGCTACAAAACCAAACTCCTCGGAGTAACATCTTCCCATTTCCGGGGAAACCAAATCTCAAACGGTAACCACAGCTTGAGTCGCGCTGATCGCTTGACATTTCCATCTCTGTCCAACGGAAAAGAATTCCTCCAGTATCGCACTACTGAGGAACATTGTCAGACATCATGATGCTAAACTCCTCAGAGTAACATCTGCACCTTCCAAATTCTGGCGAAACCACCTCTCAAACAATAACCGCAGCTTGAGACTAGCCTATGCTTGCAATGATGCATAACTGATTTTTTCTGCATAATGCTCCATAATCATGGAAATGCTACGCGATTTATTTTTCTATGCAACATGCTATGCCTATTCTACATGATGAATGCATAAAAAACATCCCCCTCAAGGGATTCTGCTGAGGAGCACGAGACACTCTGCTGAGGAACTCGTCAATACTCCGATCTCCACCCTGCTGGGGAATATCACTGCTGCTGGGATAAGGTAACCCTTGCTGGGGAAGAACCTCCTTTGCACCCAAACCGCTCGAGAATTGCCGGGGATAAGAACCACCAACACTCTGTGGGGATACAACAGTCTTTGATTTGCTGGGGATATCAATCCCGACTCTGCTTCGGGAAACCCTCACAGATACCTGACGACTTCACTGGGGAAGCGCTCACAGAGAGCTTCGCTGGGGAAACAGCAACCTCCAGGCCTGTCAACTGGGGAAGCATCGATCTGACACCTGCTGGGGATAACCCATGCAATCCATAGGTAGAATCAACTCAGCTGGGGATGCAAAAATCCGTCTGCTACGGAAACTCGTCCAATCCACTGGTAGGATGAACACTGCTGGAGATATATTTCATTGAAACCCGCTCCACTCAGGGAATAGTAACCTTCAGGCTTGGCTGCCGAGGAAACACCATTTACCTGCCGGGAATAACCATCTTGACTCGGCTGGGGGATCCATAGACCTTTGGATCTGCTAAGGAGTTGGTCCTCTACTTCTGCTTGGGGACCTAGCTGGGGAAATGAGAAAAGTTGGTACAAAACACCCGTCAACTTGTCGAACCATGGTATCCACCTCCCAATCTCGTACCGACTTTCCACTTTTGAGAACTCCCAGACTCGTCTGGACCTTTTCTGCTCCATCATCTTGTATTCCCAATCGCTCCGCGCTCGACGGAGAGCGAACTCCTGGGATTATACATAATTTTCAATCTTCCGACTTTGAAGAGTCTTCTTGATTAATTTCAAGGATCTTCGTACGTCTCAACGTCGTCTCTTCCTACCGTCCTCCTCTGGGGAATTTCTACAAACTTTCAAGTCTTCCGACTTTGAAGAGTCTTCTTGATTAAAATCAAGGATCGTCGTACGTCTCAACGTCTTCGTCATCCTTCTTTCATACATTCGTCCTTGATCGGACTCCCATGGGGATTTGCTTTATCAACAGCTTCCACATCACAACCTGCAAGCGAGTGAAAATACCTAACAGTTCCCGCAAAACAGATCGTTAGATAAAACCGTGCCCCAGGCGTGTCAAGATTTCAACACTTGGGTCACTTAACCTTCCGAATAAGATTTCAAGCTTTCAATCTTATAAACATGCATTGGAAGGGACCTGTATGTTTTAAAATGCAAGATTCTTTATCAAAAATAATTGGATGTTTTTGCAATCAAAGCGGTAATGAAAAACAAAAACAAAATTATTTGACTGAATATGCATTTTATTGATTTGAAAAGTGTGGCTCGAATGAGCAATACAAAGGAAGCAATTCCTGAAAAGAGGTAATCGCGCACAAAAGGAAAAATCTATCCTAATGGAAATGTGAAACCCATGATCTCCTCGAGTTCCAACTCGGTTACACCCCATATGTCCTCAGACTCTCCGTGCTTTCTGCCTTCTGAACAAGACGATTCTGATTGATCCCTACCGGGTATTATCCATGATGCTTTAACCGAAGCACAAACGATCATGCCGTACGCAATTGTTCGTTTCAATCCCTCTTTTGCCTGGACCGCCCTTTCGGGTTTTCAGTCCACCGGGATACCCATTTTTGCCCAAGTCGCCTTTTCAGGTTTTCGACTTGCCGGGCGTACAATTTTTTCTTTTTTATCCCTAATTTTTGCCCGAACCTCTTTCTTCTGTTTTTTGGTTCGCCGGGATGCCCATTTTTGCCTGGACTATTTTATTCTTTTCGTCCAGCGGGTCTCTTTATACGAAGTATTTTTTAACTGCGTCCGCATTCACAGGGGATGGAAAATCCTCGCCATCCATGGTCGTCAACAACAAGGCTCCACCAGAGAAAACCTTCTTAACCACGAATGGACCTTCATAATTGGGTGCCCATTTGCCCCTTCGATCGTTTTGAGGAGGAAGGATCCTTTTCAGCACCATATCACCTACGTGATACACCCGAGGTCGCACCTTCTTGTCAAAAGCACGCTTCATTCTCTGCTGGTATAACTGCCCATGACAGAGGGCTGCCAGCCTCTTTTCTTCAATCAGGATCACCTCTTCGTACCGGGTCCTTACCCATTCAGCCTCTTGCAACTTGACGTCCATCAGGACTCTCAAAGAGGGAATCTGAACTTCAACAGGTAACACCGCCTCCATCCCATATACCAATGAGAAAGGAGTTGCCCCAGTAGATGTACGCACCGACGTTCAATACCCATGCAATGCGAACAGCAACATCTCATGCCAGTCTTTGTAGGTTACCACCCTTTTCTGCACAATCGCACCGTCGGTGCATTCAAACGTTATCCGGGCAACAAAAGCTCATTCACCTTAACCTCCCCATCAGACATCAGAATCCGTTCGGATTCAGGGTCAGGCCCCTCTTCCGGGATCGGTCACTCTCAATCTTTCGATTTGAGCACCTCGAGATGTCATCATCAGGGAACTCAAACTTCCTTGGTTGATAATCCTCAATGGGTTGCGGAGCGATGTAATCAGACAATACACCCCTTGATTGTTTTCTGAGAGCATCACAAATCAGTCAATATTCTTTTGCACTCTTGCAACCCGTCCGGTCATTGCTGGCTTCTCAAACACATACTCGATCGGATCCATCTCGGAAATCCACAAAGTGGTATGAACCAGCATAAACTGTCTCAGTCGGCGAGCAGCCTATGCCAAAGTACAACAAGTTTTCTCGAACAGTGAATGTATTGTTTCATAGTCGGTAAACTTTTTGCTAAGGTAAATTGCATGCTCTTTTCGATAAGACTCGTCATGCTGCCCCAATACACACCCCATAGACCCCTCGAAGGCCATCAAGTACCAAATTAACAATTGCTCCTTCCCAGGAGGTATCAGAATCAGAGGTTCCTGCAACTTATATTCTTTTATTTTTCAATGCCCCTTGGCAATCATTATTTCACCTGACCGTTTGATCTTTTTTTTTCAATATCTTGAATATGGGTTCACACGTGGCTGTTAGATGAGATGTGAACCATGACAGGTAGTTCAATCTTTCTAAGAAACCACGAACCTTTTTCTTTATTCTCGGTTCAGGCATTTTTTTTTTAAGCAGGATCAACCTCGATTCCTCTTTTCCATTTATGATGAACCCCAACATCTTACCGGACCGCACTCTGATAGTGCACTCATTCGAATTCAACCTCAGTTTGAATCATTTCAACTAGTCAAACGACTTGCCCCGGTCTGCCAGATGCCCCACTTCTGGTTAGGGACTTTGCTATCATGTCATAGCATAGCATTCAACATCATGATGAATCATATCATGAAACAAAGTCACCATGGCTCTCTGATACAGGCACTGGCGTTCTGCTTCTCTAGAGGACAGTCTTCTCTCCATGGTAGCTTGTGCACAACGACATTGGTATCCGACCCTCGCACATCCTGACACGACCAGGTGACGGCATCCACATGCTCTTTCAACAAGGCTACCATTCTGCTCTCGATTTGCCTCCTGAAGCGGTCCCAATTTTTTTATTTCCTTCCTGACCTCGGCGGTGCTTGGAATAACAACCTCAACTCGCTCCTCAAGCGGCTGAATCACCTTCTCCTCTTGTTTTGACAACCTGGCTAATTTCCAGCAGATCACAATCTTCTTCGCCTTCTTCTTCAGCCTGATTGCTCAGATTGTCGAAGTCATATGAGGTGTAACCAAATTGTTGTCAACGAGATCCGGAGAATTACTTTTGTTTCGATATCGGAACGAGACAAATCAAAAGGGGAAAAATGAAAATAAACATTGCCATTTTTATTTGTTTTTAAACTGCAAAAATAAATGAAAAACAGGGAGCACCGCTTTTTTACTGAAAAACATCCATTTATTAATGATGCAGAAATGTTGCAAAATGAAACATGAGGTGGCCCTTACAATGGACCAATACGTTTTGGGCAAAACGTATGGCTTTCATGCAGATAAAATCAAAACAGAAATCATTACTCTTCCGAATGAGTAACAGTGATGATCTTTTTTAGGCCTTCCAGTTCTGGATTCCCATCCCTGGTGCGCACGGCTTTATCCAACCATCAAGCTTGCAGTTACCATCAGTCTCTTCACCCATCCCACAGGCGTGATCCGAATCTTCAGCAATTGCACTTGAAGGTGAGAAAAACAAGAAAGGGGGGGTTTGAATTGTTTGAAAAATAAGCGCTTTTGCAAAATGAAATCACACAATGATTTTATACTGGTTTGCTTATAACACAAAGCTACTCCAGTCCACCCGGCCAAGGTGATTTCGCCTTCAACAAGGACTTAATCCACTAATCTTGAAAGATTACAAACAACCCCTAAGAGAGAAGAAAATCTCTTAGTCCTCTCAAGTCTACAGACTACAAAGAGTCACTTGAGGAAATCAAATAAAAATAGATACAAGATGTGTAATCTAGAGTGCTTCTAAGAAAGCAAATATTACAAACTTAAGAACAAATTTTTCACTTGATAAGCAAAAGCTTAGTGAAAATCTTTGAAGAACAGGGATGTTTTTCTTGAGCGTGATATAATTTCAGTATAGTTTTGGCTAGTGATTTCTTTCTTACTGAATGTTGATTTCTTCTCTATTTATATAGGAGTTGAAGTAGTGTTGAAATAGAGTTGAAGTAGAGTTAAATCTGGTGGATATAAAGATGTAGTTACGCCATTCCATAAATAGCTTCTGCAGGAGACTTTTTCTCTTAGAAGTGACTACTTACCACAAGTAGTATCTTCTCTCTTGGAAGTGGAGATTAACGTCTCTTTCTAATTGAGGAAATCCATTTGCAGAACTTTAACTTGGCTTAAACGTTACTTCATCATGATTAACAATTCTGATTAGAGTCTTCGTGTATCTGGAGAATCTTGCTTCTGATGTTATCTCTTGAGAGTTCAGATGGCGCTGATAACTTCCAGAGTTTACAGAAGGCATTTGTTCAGAATCAGAGCTTCTAGACTTTACTTCATGTTCAGATGCTTCTGATACTTTGCAGTTTTGTCCAGAGTCAGAGCTTCTTGAAACGAGATTCCACTTTAGATGCTTCTGATACTTGATAATTTGTATCTGATCTTGTTGTGCATCTGATGACATCATCAGATTTATTTCTTCTTTCTTTAGAACCCTGCACACTTAGAAACTTTTCGTTAGGGTGCCATTTTTGGTTTCATCCTTTGTTATCATCAAAATCAAGGAATCTGTTGTAGAACAATTTTTGTTCTTACAATCTCCCCCTTTTTGATGATGACAAAACAACTTAAAATAGCAGATGAAACATGAATAAAATAAGATCAGATAGACAGAAGCTCCCCCTGAGTTAGTGCTAGGGAGTTCAGAAGTTCTTACCAGAGCTTTCCAAGTAATAAGATTTCTGAAAACTTTCTGCAATTTCTTAAATTTAATGTTAGAGCTATTTAATCAGAGCTATTTTTATCATAGCTATTTCTACAATTGTTGCAGAATGCTTAAGGTTTTAGACATAATTTTCATCAGAGCTATTTAATGATTTCTCCCCCTTTTTGTCATAATCAAAAAGGCATAAAAAATTAAAAAGAATAATAAAGAGAAAAACACTTCATTAATAGAAAAGCACAGAGGCAAACAGCAGTCAAAACATCAGACTCAAAGAAGAAAATCAGAGCTAAAAAGAAGACAGAATCAAAAACATTAGGCAAGCAAATAAAAAAAATCCTAAGTGCCTAAGGGTTTGGAGGTTGAGGAAGTCTCTGAAGCAACATGGCAAACATGTTCTGGATGTTTTCATTCAAAGCATCTTGCTTGTCCATCCTGGCCCGGAGCTCATTCTGATCTTGCTTGATCTCTTTCTGATCTTGCTTGATCTCTTTCAGAGTGTTAAGAATCAACGGGATCGCAGAAGAGGACTCCCCCTGAGTCAGAGCCTGCTGAGCTTCAGCTTCAGCAGCAGCTTGGGCTTCTGCATCCGCCTGAGCCTTGGCTTCAGCTTCCTGAATCCTTAGAAGTTCTGCTTCCTTTGCCAGTCGTTCTTCTTCCAACCTCTTTGCTTCTTCTTCAGCTTCTTTAGCCAATCTTTCCTCCTCTAATCTTCTGGCCTCAGCTTCTCTAGCCAGTCTCTCTTGGAGTCTTTCCTCAGAGTCTCTGATGTAGCCATTTCTGACTTGTTCAGAGATACTCTTCAGCCTATAAGACTCAGAGGTCATCCAACTAATGACTCTGTTCCAGTGTGTCCTAACAGATTTAGGATCATCACTAACTTCAGAGTTTTTAGCCAGAGACTTGATCTTCTGGACTGAAGCTTCTGCAACCTGAAAAATGGCCTCCTCAAGGGTAGGTATGGTAAGTTCAGGTTCAGGTTCAGGTGAATGAGGTGGAGAGTTTTGAGGGCTGAGATTTAGAGAGGGAGGTTCAGTTTGTTGAGGTTCAGATTCTGCTTGAAGTTCAGAATCTGGGGATGAAGCATAGAGTGGGTTTACATCTAAGGGTTCGGATTCTGGTTCTGGGACAGCGGGAAGGATTGGTGGGGTGATATAAGGATCAGATGGTCGAATTACAGATGGTTGGGTTTCAGAGGGTGTGGTGGTTGTTTGTTGTGGAAGAGAAGTTTGGAGGGTGGAGGTTACTTCAGATTGTGTTTGAGTTTGTGGGGCGTATTTTCTAGCATAAATTTCAGCTATTGTTGGGGATTTTGGGTCAGAAGGTTCTGTGGATGATGATGAAGAAACACTAAAGTATGGGGGTGTTTCTGGTCCAGAGGATGAGGAAGAGCTGTGGTGATATAGTTGATTAGGGTCAGAGGTTGTTGTGAAATTACGAGCAACTTTTAGAACAGGTGGAGGTTGAGAGGTTCTGATGGTTGAAGGAGGGATTTCAGAGGTTGTAAATAAGGGAGGTGTTGGGAGAGGAGTAGAAGAGGCCATCATAGGTATTACAGAAGTAACAGGAGGAATAGACTTACCAGAAGAAGAGATTTTCAGAGGAGCTGGAGCTTTGGTTCCAGAAGATTCTCCAAGTCTGGGTTTCTTTGCCTTCCTTGCTTCCTCAGCTATCTTCTTCTCAGAAAGACCTCTTTTGTATCTGACCAAATCTTCTTCTGAATCCAAAAGGTCTTCAATTTTGAAATCAGAAATATCAATACCTTCATCCAGCAGACGCTGAAGGTAGATAGCAATGGCATCTCTGGGTTCATTCTTGAAGAACCTTTCAAGGCCATGAGGCATCTTCCTCTGATCTTTTAGAGCTTCCCAGGACACATCCATAGTGGGCTTGACTCTAATCTCTTTGATGATTCCCATGCTCTTCAGGTTTTTGGCATTCAGAGGCCTTCCAGTTTCTATAGCCAGATCATCCATCAGCTTGGCCTTTTCCAGCTGGTCAACCAATCCATGCTCAATGAAGACATCAGAAAGCAGTCTTCCCAGAGGGATGTAAGATCTTGGCTTCAAGCTGTTTCTGGAGTCTTTGACAGAATCCCTTAGATATTTGAAAAGAAGAACAGGGAGATTGATCTTGATACCTTTCTGAATGCAATATAAAATGAGTTTCTGATCAGCATTAATATAATCAGAGGAGTTGGAGGCTGGGCGATGGTGAATGGTTCCCAGAATTATTTTCAACCATACTCTCAGGTTCTGATTCAATTCCTTGTTCTTAGAGGGATTTCCCTCAGCGTTTGGTTTGAAGATAGTTGGGTTGATAACCTCAGTGATGCGTTTTGACCTAGGAGGAATGTTGTAAATCCTCTTTCCTCCAGTAGTCTTCATGTTCAACAAGGAAGCAATTGATGCTTCAGTGATGACAATCTTCACTCCCAGAACAAAAGAAACAATGAACTGGTCATCTGCATCAGCATGTCTCCAAAATTCTTTGACAAGAAGAGGGTAAATGGGACCATAAAGCCTGTTGAAGTAGTTCTCCCAACCTTGCTTGTGAAGATCTTCAGTAAGATCAACACCGTTTCTTCTCAAGTTCTCAAAATCTACCAGCGATTCACACAGTACATCCAAATTTTCAAAGGAGGTTGCAAGATGAATGTGGCGTTCACGTTCCAAAATGTGAGGTTCTTGATAAACAGGGGTTGTGGTAACGCCTGTAACAGTGGGTGTTTGAGTGTTTGAGGTTTGGGGATTAGAAGCGGATTCCATTTGTTGGGAGAAGTTAAAAACTTCTTGCTCTTGAGCATTCATGAAGAAGATTGAAGAAGAAGATGAAGAACTTGCAGAGAACTTGCAGAGAAGGGTTTAGGGTTTTAGAGTGAGTGAGAGTGATAAGTGTGTGAAATGTGAGAAAAGTGTTTATATACCTAAGTAAAAACGCATGCAAAACGACACCTCAGAAAGCGTTAGACACAAAACTCAAAATGGCACGCTTGGGGGGAAAAATGATTACAGCTCATAAATGAATGTCTAATCCCACAGTTTGCACACTGCTCGAGGAAAACTCAAACGTCTGCCTTTTGAATTTCTTGACAGCTGTCTAGAAGTTCTAAAGTTTGACGCTTCAGAGTTCCACGTGTTGATGTATCTGATCTTCAGGAATACCAAGAGATTGGTTCTGAAGATTTCTAACTCAGATATCTTCTTAACAATGTAGAAGTATCAGAGTCAGAGGCAGAATCATATTTGTTTTTATCAGAATCTTATTTTATATTTTTCAGAGCCATACTTCATTCAGGACAATTTTTAATGTTCAGATTTTCTAAGATGAAAAGAAATCTATCTTCAGCTAGAGGCTTAGTAAAGATATCTGCCCATTGATGTTCTGTATCAATGAACTTCAGCGTTACTATTCCTTTCTGAACATAGTCTCTAATAAAATGATGTTTAATTTCTATGTGTTTGGCTCTGGAATGTAAAATAGGATTCTTACTCAAACAAATAGCAGCAGTATTATCACAAAGGATAGGAATGTTACTCTCAAATATCTGAAGATCTTCTAGCTGATGCTTCATCCAGAGCATCTGAGTTGTGCACAGTGATGCTGAGATGTATTCTGCTTCTGCAGTTGATAGAGCGATAGTTGACTGTCTTTTGCTAGCCCAGGAGATTAAGTTGTTTCCCAGAAGCTGGCAATTTCCAGATGTGCTTTTTCGTTCTATTCTATCTCCTGCATAATCTGCATCACAATAACCAGAAAGCCTATACTCTGATGTTTTCTCATACATCAGGCCCAGGTTAGGAGTTCCTTTCAGATACTTAAGAATTCTCTTAACAGCTGTTAAATGAGATTCTCTAGGATCTGATTGGAATCTGGCACAAAGACAGACGCTAAAGAGAATATCAGGACGAGTAGCAGTCAGATAGAGAAGAGAGCCTGTCATACCTCGATAGAGCTTCTGACAAACCTTGTTGCTTACCTCTTCCTTTTCCAGAATGCAAGTTGGGTGCATAGGAGTTTTTGCAGAGTTGCATTCAGTCATGTCAAACTTCTTCAGAACATCTTTAATGTACTTGCTTTGATGAATGTACGTGACTTCTGGAGTTTGATTGATTTGAATTCCCAGAAAGAACTTTAGTTCTTGCATTAGACTCATTTCAAATTCTGCCTGCATTAACTTAGAAAATTCTTGGCAAACAGAGATATTAGCAGAACCAAAAATAATGTCATCAACATAAATCTGGCATATCACGAGATCATTTTTATGGTTTTTACAGAAGAGTGTAGAATCAACTTTCCCTCTGATAAAATTTTGTTCCAGAAGAAAATTGCTTAGACGTTCATACCAAGCTCTGGGGGCTTGTTTTAGTCCATATAAAGATTTTTTAAGTTTGAAAACATGTTCTGGAAAGTTTGAATTTTCAAAGCCTGGAGGTTGATTTACATACACTTCTTCTGAAATATAACCATTTAGAAATGCACTCTTGACATCCATTTGGTATAATTTGATAGAATGATTAATAGCAAAAGATACAAGAAGACGAATAGATTCTAACCTTGCGACTGGAGCAAAGGTTTCATTATAATCAATACCTTCTTGTTGACTATAACCTTGAGCTATCAGTCGTGCTTTGTTTCTGACAACTTCTCCTTTCTCGTTCAGCTTGTTTCTGAAAACCCATCTGGTTCCAATGACATGAGTGCCTCTGGGTTTAGGAACGAGATCCCAGACATCATTCTTGGAGAATTGATCTAACTCTTCTTGCATAGCTGCCACCCAATCGTTATCTTGAAGAGCTTCATCACAGGACGTAGGCTCAATCAGAGACACTAGTCCCAGAGGAATATCTTCAGAAGTTATGAAGGTAGATCTGGTTCTAACAGGTTCATCTTTGTTTCCCAAAATCAAATCTTCAGAAACGTTAATACGACTTTTAACTTTCCTTGGAATTTCTGGAGATTTAATTTCTTCAGAGTCTGGAGTGACAGTTGCTTCTGGAGTTTTCTCAGATTCTACCAGAGTGATCTCTAAATCTGCAAACTTTTCAACTAGCTTTGACTTTTCAGGGTCAAGCTTATCATCAAATCTAACATGAATTGATTCCTCCACAATTTTGGTTTCTGTGTTGTATACTCTATAGCCTTTAGAGCGTTCTGAGTATCCTAACATAATACCTTTCTGTGCTTTGGAATCAAACTTGTTCAGATGTTCTTTAGTATTTAGTATAAAACAAATGCATCCAAAAGGATGAAAATAAGAAATGTTGGGTTTTCTTCCTTTACACAGTTCATAGGGAGTCTTTTCCAGAATAGGTCTAATAGAGATTCTATTCTGAATGTAACACGCTGTATTTACAGCTTCTGCCCAAAAGTGCTTTGCTACATTTGTTTCATTGATCATGGTTCTGGCCATTTCTTGGAGTGTCCTATTCTTCCTCTCTACAACTCCATTTTGTTGTGGAGTTCTAGGGCAGGAGAAATCATGGGATATTCCATTAGAATCAAATAGTTCTTCAAAATCTTTATTTTCAAATTCTCCACCATGATCACTTCTGACTCTAACAATTTTAGAGTCAAATTCTTTTTGCACTTTAGAACAGAAACTGGTGAATACAGAGTGAGACTCACTCTTGTGCTTTAGGAATTTTACCCATGTCCAGCGGCTGTAATCATCAACGATTACTAGTCCATACTTCTTTCCATTGACTGATGCTGTTTTCACAGGACCAAATAAGTCAATGTGAAGAAGCTCCAGAGGCTTAGAGGTAGAAACAACATTTTTCTTTTTAAAAGATGTTTTTGAAAACTTTCCTTTCTGACAAGCTTCACACAGAGCATCTGAAGAAAACTTCAGTTTAGGCAGGCCTCTGACTAACTCAAGTTTAGTTAGCTGAGAAAGTTTTCTCATGCTAATGTGGCCTAAGCGTCTATGCCATACCCATTGCTCTTTGTGAACTGACATTAAACATTTAACATTTTGATCTTTTAAATCAGAAAGATTTATTTTATAAATGTTGTTTTTCCTCTTGCCTGTGAAAAGGACAGAGCCATCGTTCTGACTAATGGCTTTACACGTTTTTTGATTAAAGATTACATCATAACCGTTATCACTTAATTGACTTATGGATAACAAGTTATGCATTAATCCTTCTACATAAAGAACATCAGATATAGAGGGAAGAGTACCATTACCAATAGTTCCGGAGCCTCTGATCCTTCCTTTCTGATCTCCTCCAAAGCCTACAAATCCAGCGTCTTTAAGTTCCAGGCTTTGGAACATAGACTTTCTTCCCGTCATATGTCGCGAGCATCCAGAGTCCAGGTACCATGATTGGTGTCTGAACTTTGCTGCATAGGATATCTGCAACATAGATGATCTTATCTTTCGGTACCCAGAATCTCTTGGGTCCTTTCAGATTAGTTTTCCCAGAGTTTCTTACAACTTTGGGTCTTCTAGCATTTTTAAATTTGTGTTCTTGTGTGTGTGTGTAGTGGTATGAAAAAGGCGATTTAATTTGGTTACTGGTAGAGGTTTTATTTTCCTCAGAATCATACCCAATTCCCCTTTTATTATTCTAACCTACTCCATAAATCATGGATGCCATAATACTCCTATTTATCCCATTCTTCAGAAATTGTTGAAAGGCTTCTTCATATTTATAAATAATTTCATTTGAAGTTTGTGGTGCTTGAGACAACACTTCTTCTAATTCTAAGCTTTTGGTTTTAGCTCCATCTTTTTCTAACGTTAAAGATCTGATAGTATCATCTCGTGCTAGAATTGTTATCTCAAGTCTACTACATACTTCAGATTTTGCTTTAAGAAGGCCTTTAATGTCTTTAACTTTTTGTTTTAGTTTCTGAAGAGAGGTAAGAGTTTCTGATAAACATGATTCTAAGTCAGATCTAGAAAGTTCAGAAAATACCTCTTCAGATTCTTCATCTGAGCTGCTGGATGTGATAGCCATAAGAGCTACGTTGGCCTGTTCATCAGAGTCAGATTCTGATGATTCGGATTCACTGTCGTCCCAGGTGGCCATTAATCCCTTCTTTGTTCTGAAGGTATTTTTCTTGAAGCTTTCTTTCTTAGAGTTATCTTTCTTCAGCTTGGGGCATTCATTTCTGTAATGACCTGTTTCTTTACATTCAAAGCAGGTAATATCTTTGTTAGGTTTACCTTTTGAAGTTGACTCTGATCGATCCCCTCTGGGTCTTGATCTTCTGAAGTTGTTGTTGTTCCTCCTTTTCCAGAGTTGCTTAACTCTTCTGGTTAGTAGGGACAGTTCTTCTTCATCATCAGAGTCTTCAGATTCAGAGTCATCAGTGTCTGCAGTTTCTGCTTGAAGGGCTTTGGTTCTGTCTGACTTCCGTCTTTCAGGTCTGGACTTCAGCGCCACTGACTTGTTCCTTTTCTGAGGCTCATCCTCCTCTAGTTCTATCTCATGGCTTCTGAGAGAACTAACAAGTTCTTCAAGGCTGATATTGTTCAGATCCTTTGATAACTTCAGAGCAGTAACCATTGGTCTCCATTTCTTTGGCAGACTTCTGACTATCTTCTTAACATGATCTGCAGTCGTGTATCCTTTGTCTAGCACTTTAAGACCTGCAATAAGAGTTTGGAATCTGGAAAACATAGCTTCTATAGCTTCGTCATCTTCCATCTTGAAGGCTTCATATTTCTGGATCAGCGCCAGAGCCTTCGTCTCCTTGACTTGGGAGTTTCCTTCATGGGTCATCCTCAGAGAGTCAAGTATATCTTTAGCCGTCTCTCTGTTGGTGATCTTTTCGTATTCGTTGTATGATATAGCATTTAGAAGTATTGTTCTGGCCTTGTGGTGATTCTTGAAAACACGTTTCTGATCTTCTGACATTTTGCTTCTGGGAACTTCAGCTCCATTTAAGGTTGGAGGTTTGTATCCATCTGTGACAATGTCCCAGAGGTCAGCATCATAACCCAGAAAGAAACTTTCGATTCTATCTTTCCAGTAATCAAACTTTTCTCCATCAAAAACAGGAGGCTTGGCATTGTAAGAATCTTTCTCATTTGAGTGGGCCATTTGTTTTTCTCGCACTGGATCTCTCTACACGGTTAAGTGTTTGATTTGAAAATCAATAACAGAGCCGGAGCTCTGATACCAATTGAAGGTGAGAAAAACAAGAAAGGGGGGGTTTGAATTGTTTGAAAAATAAGCGCTTTTGCAAAATGAAATCACACAATGATTTTATACTGGTTCGCTTATAACACAAAGCTACTCCAGTCCACCCGGCCAAGGTGATTTCGCCTTCAACAAGGACTTAATCCACTAATCTTGAAAGATTACAAACAACCCCTAAGAGAGAAGAAAATCTCTTAGTCCTCTCAAGTCTACAGACTACAAAGAGTCACTTGAGGAAATCAAATAAAAATAGATACAAGATGTGTAATCTAGAGTGCTTCTAAGAAAGCAAATATTACAAACTTAAGAACAAATTTTTCACTTGATAAGCAAAAGCTTAGTGAAAATCTTTGAAGAACAAGGATGTTTTTCTTGAGCGTGATATAATTTCAGTATAGTTTTGGCTAGTGATTTCTTTCTTACTGAATGTTGATTTCTTCTCTATTTATATAGGAGTTGAAGTAGTGTTGAAATAGAGTTGAAGTAGAGTTAAATCTGGTGGATATAAAGATGTAGTTACGCCATTCCATAAATAGCTTCTGCAGGAGACTTTTTCTCTTAGAAGTGACTACTTACCACAAGTAGTATCTTCTCTCTTGGAAGTGGAGATTAACGTCTCTTTCTAATTGAGGAAATCCATTTGCAGAACTTTAACTTGGCTTAAACGTTACTTCATCATGATTAATAATTCTGATTATAGTCTTCGTGTATCTGGAGAATCTTGCTTCTGATGTTATCTCTTGAGAGTTCAGATGGCGCTGATAACTTCCAGAGTTTACAGAAGGCATTTGTTCAGAATCAGAGCTTCTAGACTTTACTTCATGTTCAGATGCTTCTGATACTTTGCAGTTTTGTCCAGAGTCAGAGCTTCTTGAAACGAGATTCCACTTTAGATGCTTCTGATACTTGATAATTTGTATCTGATCTTGTTGTGCATCTGATGACATCATCAGATTTATTTCTTCTTTCTTTAGAACCCTGCACACTTAGAAACTTTTCGTTAGGGTGCCATTTTTGGTTTCATCCTTTGTTATCATCAAAATCAAGGAATCTGTTGTAGAACAATTTTTGTTCTTACAACACTCACCATCGCCTGACCATGCGCCGGCATGGGATTAGCATTAACATTCGGTGATGGCGCAAAATTGATAGCCTTGGAGTCTACCAGATCCTGGACAACATTCTTGAATGCTCTACAGCCCTCAATGTTATGCCCCGGTGTTCCAGAATGAAATTCACACTGGGCATTCTCATCATAATTGGGTGGCCTCTGATCTGATCTCATCGGAACCATCGCCCTCGACTGAACCAAACCAAGATCCATCAACCTTTTGAACAGGGAGGCGTAAGTCACGGGCGGCTTATTGAAATGACGATCTGTCGTCCTCCTTCTCACTTGGCCCACTGCTCTTTGTGTCCTCTGTTGAGGTGACTGTTGCCGCTGTGGTGCAGATGAATCACCAACAGGAATGGTTACGGTGGCAGCATAAGGGTGGTAACGATCCTTACCGCATTCTCTTTTAGTCTGCGCACCACCTGATTCAACCTTCTTCTTGGGCTGACCACTGTCAAGGGATTTCTTCACTACGAATGACAGAGCTTTCCCCAGAACTTTCTCCTTGATCATCCAACCCTCAATCCTTTCCAATCTCTCGGCCATGGCTTTCTGCCCCAAGGCAAGCCCTTGCACAACACTGAACAAATCCCTCACCATCTCTTTCAGTTCGAGGATGTCGGCGTTGGGAGAATCCATCAGTTTGGATTTGTGTCTGGTGAAGTATCTGTGAGGACGGGTTGAGTGCAAAGGTACAGTTCTACGAGCACGAGCAATGATTCCTGCAAAACAACAAACAGGTTAATATGCATGAATGCAACGTCTATCCATATGAGGAAGATTCTGTCCTTTGATTCTGGTTTCATCGAGACAGATAACATTTTGACATCCATATTCTGAAATTCAAGATGTCTCTCAACCAGATTCTCAATCAATAATGCTCCCCATATGGCCAGACATAGATTTGGTGCAGATGAATGCAAAATGAGAATGATGTATGAATGCAACGCACTGTGCCATCCTCCAAGTCATCTGATCATTTGTTGCTCTGAATCACAGCCCGGATCTCTGAACCGATCACAACCATCTGAGGGAGAATGTAACCACAAATCCAACTCAAGGGTTCCGAAATAAACGGAAGACAGGTACATCATCATCACCATCAAACCATCTCTGAACAGATACCAATAACCATCTGAATCGGCCCGGGGAATCCTGAAATAAACGGATCCCCACTGATAAAATCAGCCCAGGGAATCCTGAAATAAACGGATCCCCACTGATAAATAACTTGGACAGCACTCCGGCGTCTCGGCAATAAATGGCCATAAATCCGACTTATAAATAGGACTCTGATCCACGGAACAAAAAGTCACCATCAAAGTCACCAACAGAACATGCATCTGTAAGAATCAACCCTCCCCTCACAGGTAAATTCTAATCAGGTCATCCTAAGGCGGATAATAGCCTCGACAATCGGGCGGAGATACTCAATGGGTTTGCCCTTTCGGGTGTGCCATTGTAGCTCTCCTGAGATCGTCTAAACCAAAGATCCGGGAAATGATTGGTCACCGAAGTCAACAGCTCAAAAGAGATAAAACTCAACCATAGTGGAAACTCCACAAGGAAGAGCCCTCTCAGAAGAACCTCGTCCGGCTTGTGGTATGTCACGTCACAACAATCATGTCAACCCAACATGTGAAGAACGTGAGACCACACTAATCCTAGGTGTATACTCGGACCTGGGTTTTAGCCCCACTCAGAACACCCACCCCATAACAGAGGAACCACCTGCACAGAGGACGGCAATAATGATAGTATGATGCATGCAAATATTTATGCAAATATATACACAGGTTAGAATAATAAATGCAATAAATCAAGCAAAACAAGCAACCTAAACTATTCTAAAACGCTAGGAAGGACTCGCTTAGGGAAGATGGACCAGCACAGGTCTGTGACCTCCCCAGCAGAGTCGCCAGCTGTCGCATCCGCGAAAAAACAACTGGCGGGCTGAAACAAAAACACAACACAGAGCCGCCACTGCGCGTTATTTATCCCAAGATAGGGAAAGGAAACGCTCAGAGAAACCTGGAAAGGAAATGGTCTTGCGACCAAAGAGAACGGGTAAGGGAGTCGGTTACGCAAGGGGAAGGTATTAGCACCCCTCACGTCCGTCGTACTCGACGGGATCCACGTTCTAAGAAAAGAAAAGGTTGCTAAAACATCACACACACACACAGGGAACGCAGGTGGGGTTAAGAGAAGGGAGCTCGATAGGACGTCGCATCCTATGCCTACATATCTCGTCTGGAACGAGAATCAGAGCCACTGTAGTTCGGCTTACGCACGCCAAACAACACAAAACGCACAAACAGATGGCAAACATGGAGCCCGACAACCACTCGATGGAATTACGTCAGCATCCGAACCAAAACACGCACAAAACGGCAAACGTGGAGCCCGACCGCCAATCACTGGACTTACGTCGGCATCCGAACCAAACACACAATCAGATAACAAGTAAACACACACAAAAAAGAAAAAAAGTTTGCCCGGAGTGGTCTCGCACGACCACCTGCCTACATACCTCGTCTGGAACAAGGATCAGGGCGATGTAGTTCCCCCTCAAGGGAAAGAAAATCTAGCCAGAAACCAAGGGAAGACACACTACCAGGGAGCTGGACTCGAGCCTAGTGTTGTCATGCATCATTACCCTACGTTGAGGTTTCTACCTACTTGCACAACTGCAAGCTAATCCTATCCAGGAAAGAAGCAAGCATACAAGCATACAGATCAAAACAGAGCAAACATAAGCATTTCAAGCCAATATTCACATAGCACACACTATAACCAATCAAGTGAGGCTCACACAATGGGTTTGACTGCCGAAGCAAGTCATCTGTACATGGGTATTATTCGCTCTTAACCTTGCCATTACGAGGCTAAGGTGAAGCAGATGAAAAGGTGAAGTGAGGATGAGACCTCACAGCTCTTATCCCTGACCAGGGAAAGCTTTTAGACAAAGGAGCGTGGGTCCAGAATGGAGGGACCCTTCTACGCTCAAAGACTCTGACTCGATTGTGCAACAGCGCGAGATCTTGGGTTTGTGTCCCAATGCATCAACACACAGCCGTGTGAGCAGAGGGACGACTCACAGAGTAGTGGGGGATAGATTGCATATCCCTTGGCTTCCACCAATTGCCTCATAGAGGACTTCACCTGCTTAGGCACAATATTAAACAATCAGAAACATCGCCTCTTAAGGAGGACTTCAGACAGTTTGCCCGGCCAAATAACAGGCCGGGTCTCCAGACTACATGAAGAATAGAAGTCCTACCTCAAGTGGTTTAAAAACCAAGCAGCAGCAAGCAAGTTCTTAAAGAACTGTAAGCAACTAAATGTACCTGAAATCAATCAAGTATCATCAGTACTCAGACAGACAAACAATAAACAGCAAATGTTAATCAGTCAGACTATACAAACAACACAAGCACATAAATGCAAGATACAAGCTCAAGCTCAAGCTTCACAACCTACAAAACAAAGTTATATTAGTTCTCCAAAACAAACAAATTCAATTTTATTGTCTTGAATCATTCTCCTTAAGCTTTGTGCATTTCATCCTGAAAAGTCAAACCAAATGTGAGAAACTGGACCACTAGGCCAAGCCTAGGGTCCAAAAGGGAGAAAAAGCTCTAAACAGCAAACAATTCTCAACCAAAACCAAATTAATGCAAATAGAAAGCAAACGCAATTGATCCCATACTCACATCATTCATCATATTCATTTCATGACCAAAACATCACAAACTAGGTCAAATGCAACATCCAATGTCCAAACAGAATAACTTCAATCAAAAGCATACCAAAACAATTCCAAAAATCCTCAAATAATTCACACCTAAACAGGACATATTCAAGGTATAGCATGTCAATTTTCAGCTCAATTGGACAAAAGGAACTAGGTCAATGAAAATCAAGAAATCCAAACACAATTATTCAAGCCAATTCAAGGTATCAACACATGCATTCACTTCAAAAATTCATAAATCAGTGAGAACATTTAAGAAATGAATGGGACCAAAACAGGGATGTCCTACAATGTGTCTACAACCAGCATACCAAATTTCACATTCATCCAAAACCATATGAGAATTTCACACAAGATGTACAAACATGTGTCCTATAAGCTTGCACAATTAACCAACAGAGATGAAAAATATCAATCAAATTGAAAATGCCATATAAAAATCCAGAAAAATTCACATAACATCTCAACATGTCAATAATCATTCATGCAAAATTTCACTCCATTTCAACAATCATAGGCCAGGCAAAAATATTCATGAAGTTAACCTAACTAGGTGTGACACAAATTGTCACACCTAAGTTCAAAAAATCATATCTCACTCCACAGGTATCCAAAAACCACAAACTTTATATGTAAATCACCATCAACATGTCTATAATAAGCTCAAAAAATTCCAGACATTTCTTTTATGGTATGAGCATTTCACAATGAAAATGGCAAAACATGTAAAAAATGCACACAAGTCAAACATCCCTAGGCAAAGTCAACATTTCATCATGCACAACTTGTAAAATCATGTCCATAAAAAACTAGAGGGAATGGGATCTATCAAAAAAAACCTCATATTTTTCTGATCAGCCAATAATTTTTTATGATTTTTTAAGATTTATGTGATTTATTAAATATTTGTTGAATGTTTTAATTTAATTAAGTTAATTAATGGCAAACTGGTAATTATCCCTTCCCAGACCAAAACGCCTGCGTTTCAGTAATGCAGTGGAGGCACGCGATTGGTCAGCTTTGGCGCGGCAAACACGATGTGAAAACGGCAATGCACAAAAACGGATCAAACGTCTAAATTTTTCCAGAAACCTTCATCACTTTCCCAGAATCACCAAGAACACATGAACACTAAAACTCAACCAAAATTCACAAATGAATATGCGTTGGAACGGTCTAAGTGAGAGGAATCCAAATATGCCAATGGTTTCAGAGAATCAACATAACTTCGAATCAACATAACTTATCCTAGGGTTTACCATTTCCAAAACCAAAGGTATCATGATAATCTACGTTAAACGCTCTTCAAAACGCATAGACCAATTCATCATATCATGAAGTTCGAAAAATCACCTTGATTCAAAGGCAGTGGTGATTCGTGTGATGTTTGCGCTCCTTGTTCCAAAACAGATGAAGCATGAACTTCAAGAAGTTGAATGAAGTGCTCAGGTTCGATTGAATTTGCTTCTAATGCACGAATTCTTCAAAAGCCATGGATGCACATCGCTTGGACAGTTGTGAATTTGAGATCCTTTGATGATGAATAACCAAAACAGTCCAAGGATAAGATGAATGAAGATCGAATCAAAAAGAAATTTGCCAAATGATCAAGAATTGGAAGAGATTTTTGGAATTTTGCTTGATGTGTTCTTGAGAGAATTTGGGAAATTGGAGGGAAAAGAGGTTGTGATTTCTTGTGATTGATGATTCTCTTCAGAAGTTAGTTACAATTAGGCTTAAGTACTTCCAATTAATCAAGCTTTTTAATCACTAATTAACAAAAATGAAATGTAATTAGCAAAGTGTCATTTTCAAAGGCAAGGGCAAAATGGTCTTTTCCTATGGGCTCTGTGACAGCTCATTGACAGCTCACACACTCTCAAAATGACATGTGTGAGCTGTTGCAACTTGTCCCATGGCCATTGGATGTATATTTTTGATTTTCACTATGTCATGGCATGAAATGTATTTTTCAAGTGCAAGTTCAAAAGTGAATTGTCCAACCATTGCACCTTGACATGTTATGATGATTCCAACAATTTTCAAATTGCATTTGTGAGGTGTTGCAAAAATCCCCCTTCCAAAATTCCCATTATTTCTCAAGTTGGACCATTTTGCCCCTGGATCTTTTAATTGTACACTTGAAATTTGACTTTTTGCATTGACCATTTTTGATGAATTCCAATTATGCACCATAAAAGTACATGTCAAATGGAGTTTGTACATAAAAAGATCATCCAATTTGGACACTCCATGTGGAAGTTATGCCCCTCTGATTATGGGTCATTTTTGAAATTGAATGGACCATAACTTGCCAACCATACATAGGATTTTCAAGTTCTTGGACATTCTGGAAAGGTGAGAACAAGATCTACAACTATCATGTTGAACAAATTTTCATTTGAAGCTTCCTTGGACATGTAATTTTGAAGTCAAAAACTTTCCATTTTTGGAAACTTCCATTACAAGTCACTTTCTATTTTTGGCAATTTCTTGTCCTGACTTGATTTTCTTCATTCTTAAGCTTTGCAATGTCAAATAACACTTGTTCCAACATAAATGAAGTGTATCCAACTCTCTCCCACCTCCAAATCCATAAAATCAATCACAGTTGACCACAGTTGACTTTTTCAGCTGATAGATGAATCTGTCATAGCATAGATCAATCTGAGCTCCAATCCTCTGATGAAATGGCCTAAGGATGAAACCCTAGCCTCAATAAGCTCAATATAATCACAAAATGATCCCCACATCCATCAAGGACCCCATCTCCTGATCATGCCCTGATTGGCCCAATGCAACTGATTAGGGTTGACCAGTGGTCAAAACCCTAATCTCAAGGAATCTGCTTCAACACTTGATGATGACAAACCATGATGATGATGATGAATCATTGTAATCAAGATGAAGACCAATATCCTTGAGAATCATGAAACCCTAAGTTGGACTTGCACATCCTCAGATGATCAATGACCAGTCCAATGAAACCTTAGCTTGCACATAACCTCTTCATCTTCTGCTCAAGACTTGTGAGGATGACTTGCACAATGTAACCACATGATATGCAATATGCAATGCCTAATGACCTAAAAATGCTATGCAATATGTTATGCTAGTCCCAAGAGAGGAGGGCAAATTTTGAGGTGTTACAAACGCATACCATTAGAAAGATCTCATCATGCACATCAATAATCTAACAGTAATTTGACCTAATTCTAATCATGTCAAACGAATCGATCCAAGAAAGTTTTGGCATCAAAGATTCAAATCCAGATATCTCATTCGATTCGCAATGAAATTCAAAACTACAAGTTTCAGCATGCTCTACAATATAAGATCTACCTAAGCCATAACCTAATTTCAACAATCATAGAATTCGAATTCCAACCTTGTGTGAAGTGTAGATCTTGATTTGATGTTTTCAGCACTTGTAATCGCGAAACAGAAGTTCCTTAATGCTCCAATAGATGAATGAATGAAAGACTTTAGCTCAATTGCCTCGAATCTTGCTCCAATTTCAAAATGCCATTGATGAAGCTTCTTGCTACAGTCCTCGATTTGGCTCAACAGTGATGATTCCTAGCTTCAATTCAACTCCAATAGGCTTGTGTATGTTGGAACAACAATGATCAATGCAAGTTCTATGAAGATTTGCAGAAAAAATGAAGATGAAAAATTGAGAGAATTGTGCAATTCTTGATCTAGATCTGTTAGAAATGAATGTTAATGTCATTTTCTGTTATGATTAAGTATTTATATGTGTTGTTTAATCAATTCCTTAATCAAGCTTAGCCAAAATGAAAATGATTAGTGAAAATGCATTTTCATGTTAAATGGCCAAAGTAACCTTCATGTTCATGTATGATTGCTACAGTGCACGAAATTCAGCTCAAGCATATCCCAAATGTTGATTTAAGACCAAATGTGAAGCTTAAAAGTGTGGCAAATGCATATTTTGAAAGTCACTTTTTTAACTCTCCCTTTTTAAATTCAAGTCACTTGAAAAATGGACTCTTTATGTGATGATTTTTGATGAAATGTGATGATGGATTATGATAAAGCATGTCAAATGGAGTTTGCTCAAAAAAGAATCACTCAAATTGGCCAAATGGTTCAAGAGTTATGCCTCCTTGAAGTTCAAAAATTATTGACAATGATTTGATCATAACTTGCCAACCACACATGAGAAATGGATGTTCTTGGACTTTTTGGAAAGGTGAGAGCAAGATCTTCAACTTTCATGTTGGACAAAATTTCATTTGAAGCTTGTATGATGATGTAAATTTGAGGAGAAGACCTTTCCATTTTGGGCAGTTTCCAATTACAGGTCACTTACTATTTTTGGAAACTTTTCATCTGACCTCAAATTCTTCAATCTTGATCTTTGAAATGTCAAATGAGACTTGTATGGACATGAATGAAGCCTTTCAAACCAACTCCCACCTTCAAATCCATGAATTCTGGCACAGTTGACCACAGTTGACTTTCTAGGGTTTCAGATGCAATCCAGCTTGACTGTTGAGCTTTGATCATCCAATCCTTGGCCAAACCACTTCAAAATGATCCTTGAATCATGTGAACTTGATGAACCAACCCTAGGGATTTGCCTCAATAGGAATTGCACATGCTTGCTTGCTTGACTGATCCTCCTAACCAATTGACCTAATCTTGTCTGGTGACTTGCACTTGGGCAAAGGACAATGCAATATTATGCAGTGGACTATGTTATGTTAATGACCTAATATGAAAATGAATGTACAAAATGGTAGGTGCAAATTTGAGGTGCTACAGCTGCCCCTATTCAATCAACTGGGAACCCGAACGGATGAAAGCAACGGCTGTCAGACTTTCAGGGTAAACAGGGAATGAATACCGAAGAACCGTAGAAATTTGCACAATGCGTGGATCCACCAACGGAAATGTCCACTGGGATCTGATATTTATTACTGGGGACTTTGATTTTCTTTTCAAAGGTACAGTCACATCCAGACATCACAACACGATGAATGGGAATGGGAATCACAACTAGACGTCAACGGACGACTAGGAAAAACTCAACGTTTACCGAGACCAACGGAGAGGTAACCCTACTGGGGAAGACCAGGAAAAACTCGACGTTTACCAAGACCAACGGAGAGGTAACCAGACATTAAAGAATGAACTAGAGGAAGACTCGACCAGACGTCAACAAACGAACGGGAGAAGCTCGACGTTTATCGACACCAACGGAGAAGGAGAAAGCTCAACGTTTATCGACACCAACGGAGAAGGAGAAAGCTCAACGTTTATCGACACCAACGGAGAAGGAGAAAGCTCAACGTTTATCGACACCAACGAAGAAGGAGAAAGCTCAACGTTTATCGACACCAACGGAGAAGGAGAAAGCTCAACGTTTATCGACACCAACGGAGAAGGAGAAAGCTCAACGTTTATCGACACCAACGGAGAAGGAGAAAGCTCAACGTTTATCGACACCAACGGAGAAGGAGACTTACTAGGGAAAGTACAACTAGATATCAACGGATGACTAGGAAAAACTCGACGTTTGTCGAAACCAACAGAGAGGTGACCCTACTTCACTAAGGAAGGGGGATGACAACCCGAAACTGAATAGGACGTACACCGACGGCTCTACTGGGGATTATGGCTGGGAAGTAACCAGACATTAACGAAGGACTGGGGAATAGGGTATACAATCAGACGTCAACGGACGACTGAGAAAAACTCAACGTTTATCGAAACCAACGGAGAGGTAGCTCTGCATGGGGAAAGATACAACTAGACGTCATCGGACGAATAGGAAAAACTCGACGTTTATCGAAACCAACGGAGGGGTAACTCTGAGGGGAATCAACAGCCATTAATGAATGATCTGTGGGGAATAAACAACTATACGTCATCGGACGCATAGGAAAAACCCGGCGTTTATCGAAACCAACGGAGAGGTAACTCTGTGGGGATAATGAACACAACCAACCGTCAACGGACGATTAGGAAAAACTCAAAGTTTATCGACACCAACGGAGAGGTAAATCTGAGGTGAAAGGGATACAACTAGTTATCAACGGATAACTAGGAAAAACTCGACGTTTATCGAAACCAACGGAGAGGTGACCCTACTGGGGAAGAAAAAGGGTATTACGAACATCGAAAGATGATGTTTACCGACACCAAAGAAATACGACCAGACATTAACGAATGACTGGGAAATACGACTCGATGTTTACCGACACCGAAAGATGGTGTTTACCGACACCAAAGAAAGAACACACGCGGGTGCTAACATGACACCGACCAGTATCGCAAGATGACATCTACACATGTCGAGGCAAGGCTAAACACTTGCTGGGGATCTCACTAGGGAGAAACAGGCTTTCCTTTCGCCATCGGATGAGGAATAAACCTCTCTGGGGTATCAATCCTGAAAGCTGTCAGGAGCAACTGTAGCAAACGTGCCGTACAGATGTTGATCAAAAATCCGCCTCTGCCGGGTATACGGTCTGATTGGTTTCGAACACATGAATGCATATGTTTGAATTTTTCTATGGCGTAATATTCCATATCGAATGGAAATGCTACGCGATTTGAGGATGCAATGATCACTATATGCCAAATGCAAAACTGGCTGGGAAGCCAAACAATCAGATACTCTAACTCTGTGGGGAGACTCTGCTTGAGGAAAACTCTGCGGGGAGAGCACCGACTTCTCACTCATGCTGGAGAAATAACACTGTTGCTGGGGAAAAGATAGACTCCGCTTGAGATATCCTTCACAGGACCCAATCCACTCAGGGACTCCGCTTGGGGAAACAACCAAAACAACTTTGTTGAGGATTACCCAACGACAACTATGCCGAGGATCAACCGAAGCGATTGCGCTGAGGAACCATCAATACTCCACAGGGAAAAATAAACAAGGCCACTCTCTGGCGCAACTATTCACTGGGGAGTAATAACGCGACTTTGCTAGGTATAACCAGGCGACTTCACTGGGAAAAGCCAACCAATCCACAAGTAGTAATAAACTCCGCTATGGGGAATAAACGCTACTCCGCTGGGGACGACCCCCTCAACCCACAGGTAGGATAGCTCTGCTGGAGATAAATTTCTTTGAACCCGCTCCACTCGGGGACTAGCTGGGGAGAATAACTCTGTCGGGGATATCACACCCACTCTGCTGAGGAAGAGCATAACTCTGGTGGAGAATGCAAATATACCAGACTCTATGCTGAGGAGAAACATCCATAACCCTGCTGGGGATGAGCGCTCACGACCATGTTGGGGATAACAGTATTACAAACCCGACTGCTGGGGAACAACGCTCCACTGACAACTCCGCTGGGGATACAACATCCTTCCAACTCAGTGGGGAACTCTCCTGGGGAAATATTCGCTGGGGAATAAACCCACTTCCATGCCTGCTGGGGATAGGCAATCCTTAGATCTGCTGGGAGAGAAGGCACCATCCACAGACACCTCTGCAGGGGAACATAGCTCTGACAGCTTCCAAACTCATTTGGGAAATATCTGCTGAGAAACGTCTTCACAGATGACAATCTGCAAAACAGCACAACAAACTGCCCCCAGGGGAGACATGGACAAGATATGCTCAAATGTCCTCAACATTCAAAATGATTTTCAAATGTTTTATCTTCGTGCAAGTTATTGTTTAGCCTTCATGTTTTTATATGCAATGTTTATCAAAAATTCGGACGTTTTTGCAAACAAAACAGTAAAAATAAAACAAGAGCTATTTATCTGAATAACGACTTTTATTGATTGAAAATGTGCCTGAAAAGGCGAATACATTGGGAAGCAATTCCTAGAAAGAGGTAATTGCGCACACAAGGAAAAATCTATCCTAATGGCAATGTGAACACGGCATCCACTATTTCCCAATCCTGTTATAACTCACAGATCATCAGCTTTCCTCCCAACTTCCTTGCTTTCTGAGCAGAATGATTGGACCGATCACATCTTTCAAGATGGCAGACGACGAAGCGCGATGAAGTACAGATAACTCAGATCTGGGATACCCTCTTTTGGCTGGATCGCCCTTTCGGGTTTTCAATCCACCGGGATACCCATTTTTGCCTAAGCCGCCCTTGCGGGTTTTCGACCTACCGGGTGTACAAGTTCTTTTCATTTTTATCCCTAATTTTTGCCCGAACCTTTTCTTTCTGTTTTTTGGTTCGCCGGGATGCCCCTTTTTTGCCTTGACTCTTTTATTCTTTTTGTCCAGCGGGTCAATTTATGCGAAGTATTTTTTGACTACATCTGAGTTAACAGGGGACGGAAAATCTTCACCATCCATAGTTGTAAGCATCAAAGCCCCACCGGAGAAGACCTTCTTCACAACATATGGACCTTCATAATTAGGAGTCCACTTGCTCCTGTTATCTGTACCGGGAGGAAGGATCCTCTTCAAAACTAGATCACCAGTCTGATAGCTTCGAGGACGCACTTTCTGATCAAAGGCTCGCTTCATCCTTCTCTGATAAAACTGCCCATGGCACACAACTGCTAGCCGTCTCTCTTCGATAAGGCTCAACTCATTAAACCTTGTTCGAATCCACTCGGCTTCGTCCAACTTCACATCTAGCAAAACTCTCAGAGAAGGGATCTCCACTTCAACAGGTAGGACAACTTCCATACCATACACAAGGGAGTAAGGGGTTGCCCTGGTCGACGTACGTACTGAGGTACGGTACCCATGCAAAGCGAAAGGCAGCATCTCATGCCAATCCTTGTACGTCACGACCATCTTCTGCACAATCTTCTTAATATTCTTGTTTGCCGCCTCTACAACACCATTCATCTTTGGTTTGTAAGGAGAAGAATTGTGATGTTCAATCTTGAAATCTTTACACAGCTCCTTCATCATCTTGTTATTGAGATTCGAACCATTGTCAGTGATGATTCTCTCGGGAACTCCATAACGACAGATGATTTCTTTCTTGATGAACCGGGCAACCACTTGTTTGGTAAAACTAGCATAGGAAGCTGCTTCCACCCATTTGGTGAAGTAGTCAATCGCAACCAGGATGAAGCGATGTCCATTCGAAGCAGTAGGCTCAATCTTCCCAATCATATCAATCCCCCACATGGCGAACGGCCAAGGCGAATTCATGACATTCAAAGGGCTTGGTGGTACATGCACCTTATCAGCATAAATTTGACACTTATGGCACTTCCGAGCGTATTTGAAACAATCGGATTCCATAGTCATCCAGTAATAACCGGCTCTCAACAGTTTCTTCGACATTGCATGACCACCAGCATGGGTACCAAACGAACCTTCGTGCACTTCCTGCATCAACATGTCTGCTTCGTGTCTATCCACGCATCTGAGCAAGACCATGTCAAAATTCCTCTTGTACAACACATCATCCTGATTCAAGTAAAAGCTTCCAGCTAGCCTTCTCAGGGTTTTCTTGTCATTCTTGGACGCACCTTCAGGATACTCCTGACTCTTGAGGAAGTTCTTGATATCATGATACCACGACTTCTCATCAATCACAACAGACTCGGCTGCAAACACATTCGCAGGCCTCTCGAGTCGATTCACCGCAACATGTGGCACATGATTCCACCAATGAACTTTGATCATAGAGGATAAAGTAGCCAAAGCATCAGCCATCTGATTCTCATCCCGCGGGACATGGTACAACTTCACCTTCTTGAAGAACGTCAGTATTCTTCTGGTGTAATCTCTATAAGGAATCAAATGCGGCTGGTTCGTATTCCAATCTCCATTGACCTGATTGATCACTAGAGCGGAATCTCCATAGATGTCAAGAGTCTTGATCCTCAAATCAATGGCTTCCTCTATCCCCATGATACAAGCCTCATACTCAGCTTCATTGTTGGTGACATCAAAAGTCAATCTGGCAGAAAAGGGTATATGAGCACCTTTTGGATTGATCAGCACTGCACCGACACCGTTACCGTTCACATTAACAGCCCCATCAAACATCAGTGTCCACTTGTCATCAGGATCCGGTCCTTCCTCGACAAGAGGCTCTTCACAATCTTTCATCTTAAGATACATGATGTCTTCATCAGGGAATTCAAACATCATAGGCTGATAGTCGTCGATCGGTTGCTCGGCGAGATAGTATGACAAAACACTACCTTTGATAGCCTTCTGAGACGTGTACTGGATATCATACTCTGTTAAGATCATCTGCCAACGGGCAACACGTCCGGTGAGAGCCGGCTTCTCAAAGATGTATTTCACTGGATCCATCTTAGAAATCAACAAGGTAGTATGGTTCAACATATACTGCCTCAGTCGGCGAGCAGCCCAGGCCAAAGCACAGCAAGTTTTCTCAAGCTGTGAATATTTGATTTCACAGTCGGTAAACTTTTTGCTAAGGTAGTATATGGCATGCTCTTTTCGACCAGACTCGTCATGCTGTCCCAATACACACCCCATCGAGTTCTCGGTCACTGACAGGTACATTATCAGCGGTCTCCCAGGAACTGGAGGAATCAGGATTGGAGGTTTCTGTAAATACTCTTTTATCTTGTCAAAAGCTTTCTGACAGTCATCATTCCACCTGATTGCTTGATTCTTTCTTAGCAATTTGAATATTGGTTCACACGTGGCAGTTAGGTGAGATACAAACCTTGCAATGTAGTTCAATCTCCCTAAAAACCCACGAACCTGCTTTTCTGTTTTCGGTTCAGGCATTTCTTGAATAGCTTTGACTTTTGCTGGGTCAACCTCAATCCCTTTCTCACTGACAATGAAGCCTAACAGCTTCCCTGATCTCACGCCAAACGTACACTTGTTTGGGTTCAGCCTCAGTTTGAACTTTACCAATCTGTCAAACAACTTCTGCAAATTAACCAGGTGCTCCTCTTCTGTCTGCGACTTCACAATCATATCATCCACGTACACTTCAATCTCTTTATGCATCATGTCATGAAAGAGAGTCGTCATAGCCCTCTGATAGGTAGCACCGGCATTCTTCAGTCCAAATGGCATCACCTTATAGCAGAACGTGCCCCAAGGTGTAATGAATGTCGTCTTTTCCATGTCCTCTGGCGCCATCTTAATCTGGTTATAGCCCGAGAAACCATCCATGAAAGAGAATACCGAGGATTGAGCCGTGTAATCCACCAACACATCAATGTGAGGTAATGGGAAATCATCTTTCGGACTCGCCCTATTCAGATCCCGGTAATCGACACACATTCTGACTTTGCCATCCTTCTTCGGTACTGGAACGATGTTGGCCACCCACGGGGGATAAGTTGTCACTGACAAGAAACCCGCATCGAACTGCTTCTGAACCTCTTCCTTGATCTTCACTGCCATATCAGGACTCGTTCTACGAAGCTTCTGCTTGACCGAAGGACAATCATCTCTGAGAGGTAATTTATGAACCACAATGTCGGTATCCAACCTAGGCATATCTTGATAAGACCAGGCGAATATCTCTACATACTCTCTCAGCATCTCAATCAACCTGCTCTTGACCCCTGTCTTCAAAGCAGCCCCGATCTTGATATCCCTTCTGGCGTCCTCAGTACCAAGATTAACAATCTCCAACTCTTCCTGATGAGGTTGGATGACCCTCTCCTCTTGCTTCAACAATCTGACCAATTCTTTGGGGAGTTCACAGTCTTCCTCATTCTCCTCTTCAGCTTGGTAGATGGGATTGTCGAAATCATACTGAGCCATAACAGAACTGTTCATAGTGGATGCCGTGAAATCACTTCTGCATGTTTAATGCTTTGTTTTAGAAAAAGATTTCAATAAAGTCACAAAAACAAAAACATTGCCATTTTTTATTTTTGAAAAGGTGAAAACAAAAATAGAAAGACAGGGATCACAAAATTGTTTGCAAAACGTCCTTTATTAATGATAAAAATTGTAAAACATGATGTGGCCCTACAATGAACCACTACGTCTTGGGCAGAACGTAGGGTTTTGTGCAGAATGAAAAAACAAAAGAAAATTACTCTGTTTGAAGAGTAACTTGGACTATATCCTCTGCTGTCCAGTTGCTGATCACTTCCCCTGGTGCACTCGGGCGAACCCAGCAGTTGAGATCAATATCACTGTCACTGTCTTCAACATCAGCTGCAAAGACGTCACCGTGATTCATCAGCCCAGCGCTGGTAAAGGTACTAGGACCGGCTTGACCACCCTGCTCTGCTTGCAACGGTTGATAGCCAATACCAAATTTATCTTCTTCAACCGGTTGGTCCACCATCTTGCCCCAGCCTTCAGCTTTGCCCGAGTCAACAACCTCTTTGGCCTGTTTGTATGAAGCAATCGAAGCACCTGGCTTCCTCTGATCAGCACACGCCACCCCCTCAAGAGCAACCGTCTCAAACGCCTGGCACAAGGTTTCATGGATCTCGCCATCCACCTCGACATATTTGAACGAGGACAGATGACTCATCAGAATATCCTCTTCACCGCATACGGTCACAATCTGACCGTTCCAGACATACTTGAGTTTCTGATGGAGAGTCGATGAGACTGCCCCCGCTGCATGAATCCATGGTCGCCCCAACAAGCAACTGTAGGCGGGTTGAATGTCCATGACATAGAAGATGATGTCGAAAGTCTCAGGACCTATCTTCACAGGCAGTGTAACTTCACCAAAGACAGAACGCTTGGATCCATCAAATGCCCTCACAATCAGGTCACTAGGAGTAAGCACAACCCCTTCAACAGATATCTTCTTCAGAATTTTCTTGGGCAAGACATTCAGAGAAGACCCGATATCGACTAGCACATGCGACAATACAGCCCCCTTGCACTCCATGGTGATGTGCAAGGCCTTATTATGGTTTCGCCCCTCTGGTGTCAAATCGAGATCAGTGAACCCCAAGCCATGCCTGGTGCTCACATTAGCAATCACCCCTTCAAGCTGGTTGACAGAGATCTCCTGAGGTACATACGCCATATTCAACATTTTCAACAAGGCGTTGCGATGCGCCTCAGAACACAACAGCAAAGAGAGTATCGAGATCTTGGACGGAGTCTGGTTGAGTTGATCTACGATCTTGTAGTCACTCTTCTTAATGATTCTTATGAATTCCTCCACGTCCTTTTCAAACGAGCCACCAGACACATTTGTCTGAGCAGGTTCCTCTTCGACCACTGCTTGTTTACCCTTCGCTCTGGCAGATGCCTCAGCATTGGCATCCCTCAATGGTTGAGGCGCAAACAACTGTCCACTTCTAGTAAAGCCTCCCGGTCCACCGACATTGTCCACAACTGGACTCACAATTGCCGGAACTCTACTAGGTGCCGCGATAGTTACAGGTGCTTGATTGGTTGGCCTGACCCGATTCTCAGCCCTTCTGTTATTCCGGTAGGCATTGTCGTATCTCCAAGGCACAGCCTTACTATTCTCAGCCCTTCTGGCCGGAGCGATGATTGTAGTTGGATTGTTGGCAGTTATTGGTGCGGAAATGGTAACTGGAGTACCACTTGTTGTAGGTGCACTAACAGCAGTCCCCGGCCCACGTCCTTCAGACGGTTTGAAATATATTGTGATAGTTGACACTGCCCTACGATCTCTATTATCAGCCCGGCCAAACTAGACACAACCCTCATCTATCAACTTCTGAATACCGGCCCGCAACTGCATACAACCATTGTCTGATTCTGCACACGCAACACAGTCTTTATCACAACCCGGGCAGACACCCTCATCTAACAAACGACCCTTGACAACCAACAGAGAAGTCTGAACATCATCAACCCTGACAACCAAATCTTCAGCTTCTCCCCCTTCAATACAGTTTACCCGGTGAGCACCATGCGCAGGCATAGGGTTATTCACCATATTTGGCACAACAGCGAAATTGATTGTCTTGGCATCAATCAGGTCCTGAACCTTATGGTGGAAAGCCCTACAATTCTCTATATGGTGGCCAGGCGCACCAAAATGAAAGTCACAACGCACATTGGCATCATACCCAGGTGGTATTTTTGTCAATGGCGCCATGGTCCTCAATTCCACAAACCCTAACTTGAGCAGTTCGGGTAACAGTTCGGCGTAAGTCATGGGTAGTGGGTCGAAACGCCTATCAGGCATCCTCTGCCTCGGCTGATATGGACGTTGTTTCTGTTGCGGCATTTGTTGTTGAACTCTCTGTTGTTGCGGTTGTTGACGTTGTTGAGGTGCAGGAATGGTCACTGCAGCAACCTGACGGTACTGATTTCTGTTCTGACCTCGGCGGTGTTGAACAACATTAGTTTCACCTTCTCTACGGCGAGGTGCCCCAGAGAAAGGTTTCTTGGACGATGAGGAACTAGCATCATTGATCTTTCCAGCTTTGATCAAACTCTCGGTCCTCTCTCCACAAATGACCACATCAGAAAAGCTTCCAAATGGGCAACTCCCCATTCGGTCCATGAAAACACCCTGAAGTGTGCCAATAAACATGTCCGTCAACTCCCTTTCCAGCATAGGGGGTTGAACTCTCGCAGCCAGCTCACGCCACCTCTGGGCGTACTCCTTGAAACTTTCACCGGATTTCTGGCAAAGACTCTGCAGCTGAGTCCGGCTCGGTGCCATATCCATATTGTGCTTATATTGCCTTAAGAAGGCTTCCCCCAGATCCCTCCAGCATCGGATCGAATCTCTCTTCAATTCCATGTACCAGTCCAAAGAAGCCCCAGATAGACTATCTTGGAAAAAGTACATCCACATCTTTTCATCATCGGTGTACGCAGAGATTTTCCGATAATACGCCTGCACGTGGGTGCGAGGGCAAGAAGTGTCGTTGTACTTATCAAAAGAGGGTGCTTTGAATTTGTATGGGATTCTCAAACCTTCGACCAACCCCATATTGGTCACGTCGAACCCAAGAGAATTCTGGCACTCCATTGCTCTGATTTTCTCGGCCAGGGCATCAACTTTACGATCCCTATCCTCAACTCTACCAACATCCCCATCATCTTCACTCAGCAATGTGAACATGTCCTCTTGTCGGTCGACAATAGGAGCTGGATGACGAACCGGAGCCCGGGTGGCCCTAACATTGACAGTCTCTGCAGCAAGAGGCTGTCCATTGATCCTTATACCCCTGAGTTCATCTCCCACAACATAGTCATGAACGGGAGCAGCAACAACATTCTCTGTCACAGGAATACCAGCAGGTGAACCACGGTTAGACGCCTGAATAACCGTCTCTTGTCTCTGAACCAAAGCTCGGAGCTCCTCCTGACCCTGAGCAACCCCTTGCATCATCGTCATGAGTTGGGCCATGTTCGCCCTCATCTCAGCCAACTCGTTCTGAACCTGATCCATACTTCGCTGTTGATTGAGTCTGGTAGAATACCAGTGCGGTCTTCGATCAGCTATCCTACCTGACACAGGAACCGGAGTGAGAAGTCGGGAACGAGAACACCTGTTATGCAAGATGATATGTGTATGATGTGCGTGATGTGTATGCAGGTTAACTTTTTTTCATGCATTATTATACATATTTTTTTTTTGAAAATAAACATGCTATGATGCAAATGAGGGAGCCAAGACTGGTCGGCTGAGTATCACGCGGCACAGGATCGAAGCTTCGGCTTGAACTCTGGCGTCACAACTTCATCTGAAACCCAAAGTCATCTGAACCCAAGTCAACTGAACCATATCCACATCTGAGCATCCTCAAATTCAGCCCAGGGATCCGAAATAAACGGAACCCTCCGATCAATACCAGGATCAAACCTCCGGCGTCCAAAAATAACGATCCATAAATCCGACTTATAAATAGAACTCTGATCAACCAATAGTCACCAACAAAGTCACCATAAGAACATGCATCTGTAAGAATCAACCCTCCCCTCACAGGTAAATTCTAATCAGGTCATCCTAAGGCGGATAATGGTCTCGACAATCGGGCAAAGATACTCAACGGGTTTGCCCTTTCGGGTGTGCCGTTGCAGCTCTCTTAAGATCGTCTCAATCAAAGATCCGGGAAAGAACGGTCACCGAAGTCAACAACTCATATGAGATCATCCAACCTGAGTGGAATAACTCCAAACGGAAGGACTCCCTCAAATGAACCTCGTCCGACTGTGGTGACACGTCGCAACAACATGCTGATACAGCAAGTGAGGAAACGCGAGACCACACTAATCCTAGGTGTATACTCGGGCCTGGGTTTTAGCCCCACTCAGAACACCCACCCCAAACAGAGGAACCACCTGCACAGAAGACAGCTCAATGACAGTATGATGCATGCAAACAGATATGCACATATATACAACATAATAATCATGCATGCAATAAATAACAGCAGATAGCAACCAAAATCCTAACCTAGAGAGCGCTAGGAGAGACTCGCTTAGGGAAGATGGACCAGCAAGAGGTCAACTTCTCTTAGTCCCCAGCAGAGTCGCCAGCTGTCGCATTACACGAAAAACCGGCGGGAAACGAAGACAACAGAGCCACCACCGTGCGTTATTTATCCCAAAAGAGGGAAAGGAAACACTCAGAGTAAACCTGGAAAAAGCATGGTCTCGCGACCAAAGAGAATGGGATCGGGAGTCGGTTATGCGAAGGGAAGGTATTAGCACCCCTACGCATCCGTCGTACTCGACGGGATCCACGCACAAAAGGAAGGAAAATGGTTGCTAAAACACTGCTCAAAACATCACACATACTGGCTGAAAGAGACACAAGAAAACAAACGAGACTGACTCGGCTGGATATCGCATCCTGGGCCTACTTAGTCTATCAAGCATAGACATCAGAGTCAAAGTAGTTCGGACTAGGGGAAAACACATGCTCGCTAGGATGTCGCATCCTATGCATACGTATCTTCTTGGACGAAGAAGAATCAGAGCATCCGTAGCTCGGCTCACGCACACAAACAAAACAGACACAAGCAAACGTGGAACCCGAATGCCAATCGCTGGACTTACATCAGCTTCCGAACCAAACACACCCACACTGGAAACCAGATGCCACTTGATGGACTTATACCGGACTCCAAGCACACAACAAGAGGATACGGAATGCCAATCGCTGGGCTTACATCCATCTCCTAACACCAACACAGGAAGAAGAAGGGTCTCGATTGCAATTAGGGCAAGAGAAAGGGAAGGTCTCAATCGCAACGAGGGCGAGAGAAAAGAATTAGTGTTAGTCGTTAGTCAAACTCGACAAGACATCGCATCTCGTGCCTACGTATCTCATCTGGACATGAGAATCAGAGTTGCCGTAGTTCGGCTAAACTATTCCTGTTGGTTTCTATTTTTTAAGTGGACGACGTCACTACGCAATCTACCGGATGCTCGACCTTTGGAGACTTACTCACCTGTAGTAGAAGGAGTTGACGTATCCTTAAGAGGGGATAATGTTTGTTTGTGTTTTAGGAAAGCTCAAGCAAGAAAGGAAGTCCTATACGAAGGAACCGTGCTACCTTAATTGACATGCAAACGAGACTACGCGGAGTCTAGCAAACCTAGGGGATACAATCACACCATACAAACACATACAGCATGAATTAAACACACCAACAAGGGGCTCAAACATCAAGGCTAGGCTTTAGTCGAGGGGTCATGTCAACCTCGACAAACAAGCCACTGTATCAGGGTGAGGTTAGCTCTTAACCTTGACATTGAGAGTCAAGGTGAAGCTGATGAAAGGTGAGTGAAGATGAGACTTCACAGCTCTTATCCCTGGCCTGGGAGAGCTTCAGACAATGAAGTGTGGGTTCAGAAAGTGGGAACCCTTCTACACTTATGACACTGACTCGACTGATCTTGGGTTAATGTCCACAAGGCATCAACATGTGATGTGAGCCAAGGGACGACTCAACAGAATAGCAGGAGGTGTACTACACACCTCTTGTGTCTGCCAATTGCCTTAACAAAGGTCTTTTCCTGCTTGGGGACAAAAATAAACAAGCACAAACATTGCCTCTTAAGGAGGACTTCAGACAGGTGCCTGGCCAAGTAACATGCCAGGTCTTCCAGACTACATGGAGAAGAGATCATTATACCTCAGTGCTCAAGCTAGCAAGCAAAGCAAACACAAGTTCACAAGGGAACTTATAGCAACTAAGGTACCTGAAATCAATCCAACATAATCAGTATACCAGACAAACACAAAGCAAACAGACAAATACAAATCCACAGCACAAACAGATAACAAGCATCAATGCACAAAGGTGCAAGCCACAAGGCCTAAGCATAAGTCTCAATGCCTACAAAACAAACTCAAAGTTAGTCATAATCAAGCAATAAACCAACTCCAATTGAGTGCACATCATCAAGCATAAGCAATTGTGCTCTTAACCTGAAACAAAGCTCAAATGTGAGAACACAAACCACTAGTGCAAGACTAGGGTCAAAATGGGATCAAAAAGTCAAAACAGAACATGAAACTTATCAAAAATCAAGATCAATCAAATAAGAAACAAATCCAAGTGGTTTCACATTCATATCATTCACTAAGATCATTTCATAAGGCAAAGAGTACAAAACATGCAATTTAGAACCTCATACAACTAAACAGAATGATTCAACTCAAATCAACTCACAAACATTTCAATAAATCCCCAAAAAAATCTAGGTCAAACAGCATTCATAACATGACAATCATACCAAATTTCAAGTTATTTGGACCAAGGGAATCAAGTCAATCAAATTCATAAAGTCAAGCCAAGTTCAAACAAGCTCATACAAGGCATCAAAACATGCATCAACTTCCAGCAATCATAAAACAGCAACCAAGCATGATAAATGAATGAAATCAAAGCCATGGCAAACTTCAAGATGTCTACAATACACATGCCAAGTTTCAAGTCCATCCAATAAACAACCAGAATTTCACAAATCAAATAAAACCATGTCTCACAAGAAGTTCACATTTGGTCAAACAGGGGAGAAATTATCAAACAAATAGGAAATGCATTCAAAACTTCCAGGAAAATTCACATTCAAACTCAACATTCATAAGTATCCTCATGCAAAAATCCAGCTCAATTCAAGTTCAATAAGCATGAAAAATAAAATCAAGAAATTGGACATGAAATGATGTGACACAAATTGTCACACCTCTAAAGATCATAGCATATCTCACAATCCAGAAACTCAAAAATCACAAACCACATATCAAAATGACCAGGAATGAGTCTAGAACACACATGTAAAATTTCAAGAATTTCCAGTTAAGCATCATCATTTCATGATCAAAAGAGTAAGTATGGTGCAACAAAGGACATGTTCACATAAATCCTAGCCAAAACAGAAATCTACATGTGCACAATTTCATTAAAAATCATCAAAAAATCCTAGAGATCACAAGGATTATCATGGAAAAAATCTCAAATTATTTGGACAAAAATTGAATGAGTTATGATTTATTGAATGTGGAAAGAAAATAAAAAAATGTGAAACAAGGAGCATGAACATGATAGCATGGCATGGAGAAAATACCAAAGCCTAAAGGGAAAAACGCCGGAGCTGAGGATCGAACCTCCTCCATATTCAAATCTGGCGCGTTTCAAGTGAAACGCGCCGTTTCACTAATCCACCTGGCAGCGTATGAGTGGCTTCATGGCAAACAAACACTGAAAACATGCAAAAACACGGGAATATGGATCTACAGCATTCTGGAAAATTTTCTATGAAGTTCATCGCATGTTCATCCGCTCAAACCCAGCTCATAAACAAATGTTCATCAAATTCAACAAAACGCATACCATTAGAAAGATCTCATCATGCACATCAATAATCTAACAGTAATTTGACCTAATTCTAATCATGTTAAACGAATCGATCCAAGAAAGTTTTGGCATCAAAGATTCAAATCCAGATATCTCATTCGATTCGCAATGAAATTCAAAACTACAAGTTTCAGCATGCTCTACAATAGAAGATCTACCTAAGCCATAACCTAATTTCAACAATCATAGAATTCGAATTCCAACCTTGTGTGAAGTGCAGATCTTGATTTGATGTTTTCAGCACTTGTAATCGCGAAACAGAAGTTCCTTAATGCTCCAATAGATGAATGAATGAAAGACTTTAGCTCAATTGCCTCGAATCTTGCTCCAATTTCAAAATGCCATTGATGAAGCTTCTTGCTACAGTCCTCGATTTGGCTCAACAGTGATGATTCCTAGCTTCAATTCAACTCCAATAGGCTTGTGTATGTTGGAACAACAAAGATCAATGCAAGTTCTATGAAGATTTGCAGAAAAAATGAAGATGAAAAATTGAGAGAATTGTGAAATTCTTGATCTAGATTTGTTAGAAATGAATGTTAATGTCATTTTCTGTTATGATTAAGTATTTATATGTGTTGTTTAATCAATTCCTTAATCAAGCTTAGCCAAAATGAAAATGATTAGTGAAAATGCATTTTCATGTTAAATGGCCAAAGTAACCTTCATGTTCATGTATGATTGCTACAGTGCACGAAATTCAGCTCAAGCATATCCCAAATGTTGATTTAAGACCAAATGTGAAGCTTAAAAGTGTGGCAAATGCATATTTTGAAAGTCACTTTTTTAACTCTCCCTTTTTAAATTCAAGTCACTTGAAAAATGGACTCTTTATGTGATGATTTTTGATGAAATGTGATGATGGATTATGATAAAGCATGTCAAATGGAGTTTGCTCAAAAAAGAATCACTCAAATTGGCCAAATGGTTCAAGAGTTATGCCTCCTTGAAGTTCAAAAATTCTTGACAATGATTTAATCATAACTTGCCAACCACACATGAGAAATGGATGTTCTTGGACTTTTTGGAAAGGTGAGAGCAAGATATTCAACTTTCATGTTGGACAAAATTTCATTTGAAGCTTGTATGATAATGTAAATTTGAGGAGAAGACCTTTCCATTTTGGGCAGTTTCCAATTACAGGTCACTTACTATTTTTGGAAACTTTTCATCTGACCTCAAATTCTTCAATCTTGATCTTTGAAATGTCAAATGAGACTTGTATGGACATGAATGAAGCCTTTCAAACCAACTCCCACCTTCAAATCCATGAATTCTGGCACAGTTGACCATAGTTGACTTTCTAGGGTTTCAGATGTAATCCAGCTTGACTGTTGAGCTTTGATCATCCAATCCTTGGCCAAACCACTTCAAAATGATCCTTGAATCATGTGAACTTGATGAACCAACCCTAGGGCTTTGCCTTAATAGGAATTGCACATGCTTGCTTGCTTGACTGATCCTCCTAACCAATTGACCTAATCTTGTCTGGTGACTTGCACTTGGGCAAAGGACAATGCAATATTATGCAGTGGACTATGTTATGTTAATGACCTAATATGAAAATGAATGTACAAAATGGTAGGTGCAAATTTGAGGTGCTACAAAAGGCAATAGGCAGCTTAACTGCATTAGTAGATACATGCTTGATGATTTGTTCAAATATAAATCTAGCATAGTCAAATTTTACTTTTGTTCCAACAGCAAAAATAAACCTTCCAAGGGTATTAGCAATGGTGGAGATATGGTTGGTAATGACTCAATTAGCAACTCCTATTTTGTGCAAGATAGCATACTTAACAGTCAACTTCCCAGAAGGAAAATGCTTTTTAATAGGCCAAACGTTCACTTGCCTAGCTGTGATCTCCCTATAGACCTGATTGTTTGTAACTTCTAGTTCTCCAGCACCCTTATTATATCTGTCTAGAAAATTATTAATAATAGTAGGAGAAAATGATATACACTTACCCCTCACATACACCTTGCAAAATTCCTTGCTATTCTTATCAGAAATGTCCTCAGAAATGTTAACAATAAATTCCTTCACTAAACCTTCATAGCATTGAGAGAACCCATCAACAGTCTTCAACAGCCCAGCAGCTTTTATCAGGTCCATGACCTCCTTGACATCAACAAGATCTCTTCCCAACTCCCTTTCCACAGCCACCCTCTCTGAATCACAAATTTCCACTTCGTAGCTCCATCCTCAAGATGGAAGGAGATGTTATCCAAACGAACAACATGGACTTTACCAGGAGACTTCCTAACAATGGTTTTCTTCACAAGCGAGATGTTAGAGACATCTTCCTCAACATCCTCTTCAGACTCAGAATCATCTCTGATGTTCCTCTTCTTCACTTCAACCTTGCTCCAAGATTTGGAGGGACCAATACCAGCAGTCTTCTTAGATTTTCTAGCTGAGATAAGTTTAGCTACAGATCTTCCTTTGCGAGTCTTCATGTGTTTAGCCACACTTGGCTTAAGGTGATGAAGTAAGCTTTCCTCTTGATCATCAGAGCTACCATCCTCTAGATCAATCACATCGTGCTTCTCAGAGTGGGAAGCGTTGGCAGTTTTAGATGCCACAAATTTTCCTTTTTCAGACACGGTTTGCCATAGAGAGCACAACCCTTCAGCAGCCAAGTCCTTCTCAGAACTTGAGGAATCGTCATCCTTACCACTATGTTGTCCAACCTCAGGAGAGGGGTACATTTGATAAAGGGGAGTAGAAACTCCCTTCATAGAGTGTCCTTCATTAAGGATTCTAGTGACTAGGTTTCTTATAACACGATCAGTGTGGTATATATCTTCCTTAGAATTAGTGGCAGGAGTTGAACTAGAGGGAATACTAGAGGAGTTACCTTGATTGGAGCATGAAGAAGCTGAGGCAACAATGGGTTGGTTCAAATAAATGGCCTTGCAAGAAATAACAGAGAGAGGAACAACATCCAGAATCTCATCATCGGGAATGCCCATGGGAGGAGCACTAACCTTTTGAGTAGACTTAGTATTTTTAGAAGCAAATGTGTCTTGATGTTGTGACGTTTTAGAGTTTTTCTAGAAAAAATACAGTTGCCATAGTAGAGGTTTGTGAAGAAGGAGCGGGAAGATGGAAGAGTTGGAGTAGGTAGTGAGGTTATGAGGGTAGCGTGTGAAGACGGAATAGATGGTATTTCCAAAACAGGGTGATGATTTACCATAATGGGGGCGCTTTATTTTAGCCACATAGACACTAATTTGCTTACTTTTTCCACTCCATATTAATTGCTACAAGTCTTCATAAATGCAAATCCCTAATTTTCCTCTCAGGACTTCAAACTGATTTGCATCCAAAGCCTTTGTAAAAATATCAGCTAACTGCATCTCAGTAGCAACATGCTCTAAGACTACAATCTTATCCTCCACAAGTTCTCTAATAAAATGGTGACGTATATATATGTGTTTGGTCCTGCTGTGCTGAATAGGATTCTTTGAGATGTTTATGGCACTCAGGTTGTCACAGTATAATGTCATGACATCTTGTGAGACATTGTATTCAGTCAGCATTTGTTTCATCCACACCAGTTGAGAACAACTACTTCCAGCTACTATGTATTCAGCTTCAACAGTAGACAGAGAAACACAATTTTGCTTCTTACTAAACCATGATATTAAATTGTTCCCCAAGAAGAAGCATCCTCCTGATGTGCTTTTCCTATCATCAGCACTTCCAGCCCAATCAGCTTCACAATATCCAGACAACACATATTCAGATCCATGAGTGTATAACATCCCGTAGTCACAAGTGCCATTGACATATTTCAGGGTCCTTTTCACTTGGTTTATATGGCTCGCCTTTGGTTCAGCTTGATATCTAGCACATACACCTACAACAAAAGCAATGTCAGGTCTGCTTGCTGTAAGATATAGTAGACTCTCTATCATGCTTCTATGGAGACTTTGATCCACATTGACACCATTTTCATCTTTAGACACTTTCAGATGAGTAGGAGAAGGTGTCCTCTTGTGGCTTGCATTCTCCATGCTAAACTTCTTAACAATTTTCTTGGCATATTTACTTTGAGATAGAAAGGTAGAATCTTCCATCTGCTTGACTTGCAGGCCAAGAAAATAGGTTAGTTCTCTAACAAGGCTCATTTCAAATTCAGATTGCATTTGCTCAACAAAATGTTGAACCATTTTACTTGAAATCCCACCAAACACAATATCATCCATATAGATCTGAGCAACCATGAGCTTTCCTCCTTCATCTTTGACAAATAAAGTCTTATCAATGCCTCCCTTTCTGTATCCATTGTCAATGAGAAACACTGTGAGTCTCTCATATCAAGCTCTAGGAGCTTGTTTCAACCCATAAAGAGCTTTCCTCAACTTTTACACATGCTTTGGAAGATTTCGGTCTGTGAATCCCTTTGATTGTTCAACATATAATTCCTCATTCAAGTAGCGATTTAAGAAGGCACTTTTCACATCCATTTGGAATAGTTTAGACTTCATAATACATGCTACTCCTAGCAATAATAATGAGCTCTAGACGAGCTACAGGGGAAAATGTTTCATCAAAGTCAACTCCTTCAATTTGAGTGTATCCTTGTGCTACCAATCTTGCTTTATTTCTAGTAACCACACCTTTTTCATCAGATTTATTCTTGTAAACCCACTTTGTTCCAATAACACTTATTCCTTCAGGTCTTGGAACCAATTCCCATACTTCATTTCTCTTGAATTGGCCTAACTCTTCCTGTATGGCATTGATCCAAAATTCATCAATTAAAGATTATTTAACATTCTTAGGCCCAATCTTGGACACAAAACAAGCATGTGAGATCACTTCTCTTGATCTAGTGGTGACCCTTTTATTTGGGTATCCTATAATGAGATCTTTAGGATGATCCTTCTGAATTCTGATAGAGGGTCCCTTATTTACTTGATCAGCTTCAGGTTCAGCTTGAGTGGACTCACTCTCACTAATTTTGTCCAGGAGTTCAGCTGGGGCATCATTTAGAAATGTTTCAACATCGTCTGTGACATCAGTCTCTTGATCATCAACAACAACATTGATAGATTCCATCATAACTTTTGTTTTGGAATTAAAAACTCTAAAGGCTCTGCTGTTTGTTGAGTAACCCAGAAATATTCCTTCATCACTCTTGGGGTCCATTTTCCTTCTTTGTTCACGATCAACCAGGATATAGCATTTACTACCAAACACATGGAAGTATTTGACAGTAGGTCTTCTTCCCTTCCAGACTTCATATAAAGTGGTTGAGGTCCCTTTTCTCAAGGTTAATATGTTGTGAACATAACAGGCTGTGTTCATAGCTTCGACTCAGAAGTGGTAAGGCAACTTCTTAGCATGAATCATAGCTCTAGCAGATTCTTGGAGAGTTCTATTTTTCCTTTCCACCACACCATTTTGCTGAGGGGTAATGGGAGAAGAGAACTCATGGCCAATCCCTTCAGATGAACAAAATTCAGTAAATTTATTGTTCTCAAATTCTTTCCCATGATCACTTCTGATTCTGATAACATGACTCTCTCTTTCTCTTTGAAGTCTTTGGCAAAGGTCTTTGAACACATCAAACACATCAGATTTTTCCCTTATAAAATTCACCCAGGTATATCTGGAGAAGTCGTCCACCACAACATAAGCATACCTTTTCCCACCAAGACTTTCCACCTGCATAGGTCCCATCAAGTCCATGTGGAGAAATTCCAGCACTTTAGATGTGGTGTCATGTTTGATCTTCTGATGTGACATCTTTGTCTGCTTCCCAATCTGACATTCACCACATACTCTTCCTTCTTCAATCTTTAATTTTGGGATTCCTCTGACAACTTCAATAGATATGATCCTCTTCATTCCTTTAAGATGCAGATGACCCACTTTTTGATGCCATAGTTTCACTTCTTCTTCTTTAGCTAGAGCACATATTGATGAATAACTAGTTTCTTGAGGAATCCACATATAGTAGTTTTCCTTAGATCCGACTCCTCTCATGATCACCTCATTTTTTGCATTAGTAATCAGACATTCAGTTTTTGTGAAGTTCACATTTAGACCTTGATCACATAGTTGACTGATGCTGATCAGGTTTGCAGTCAATCCTTTAACAAGAAGCACATTATCAAGGTTAGGAACTCCAGGACAGTCCAACTTTCCAATCCCCTTGATTTCCCCCTTTGCTCCATCACCAAAAGTTACATAGCTGGTGACATGAGTTTGAAGGTCAACCAACAGGTTTTTGCTTCCAGTCATGTGTCTGGAGCATCCACTATCAAAGTACCAATCTTCTTTCGCTGAGACTTTGAAGGAAGTGTGAGCTATCAAGTTAGTAGCACCAGCCCTAGGAACCCATTGTTTTCTGTTAGCAGGGATGTGTTGTTTGGGTTTAGGTTGATGAGTAGGACTAGGATAACCATACAGCCTAAAGCAGAATGGTTTTATGTGACCAAATTTCCCACAGTAATGACATCTCCATCTTTGGTATTTTCCTTTATGTTGTCTTTCCTTGTGATGTTGAGACACCTGATGTGACATCTTTGGTTTGCTACCAGTGGGACTATAATCAGGAGAGGATTCATTGAACCCAAGGCCAGTCATGTCTCCTACCATCTTTCCAGCCTGGAGAATTTTGTCTAAGGTGTCAAATCCACTATTTAGCATTCTGACATACTTCGTCATCTCATCCAATTTGGAATTCAGGAACACGACTTCGATCTTCAACTTAGAAATGGTTTCTAAGTGTTATGTCTTCTCAGCCTCTAGTTGGGTTATCAGTTTCTTCTGATTCTCCACTTGTTGACACACTTCTTCACTTCTAAAACACAACTTCCTGTAAGAAGTAGCTAATTCATCAAAGGTTAATTCATCATCACTGGAGTCTTCATCAGGATCCCATCTCCCAGTCAAGGCAGTCACAAGATTGACAAATTCTCCTTCTGTTTCACTTTCAGAATTATCATCAGACCAAGTAGCAACAAGACTCTTCTTCTGTTTCTTGAGATAGGTCCCACATTTTATTCTAATGTGACCATACCCTTCACATTCATGGCACTAAATTCCTTTTCCATGTTTATATTTCACTTGTTGTTCAGATATTAGTGTCGTGACATTACCTTCGACATCTCATATCTGATACCAGAATTTCAATTGGTATCAGAGTAGGCATCCTGCTCTGGTTCTGGGTGAGATCTTGGGACGTTACTTTCTGGTACTATGGATAGAGACGGAGGATGGTCATCTCCCTAGTTGGGGATAAGTTGTGAGAATATCTGAGAAGCATGATTGTTTTGGTCTCGGTTATCGTCCTACTTCCTGTCACCCAGCTGCGAGGGGAGGTAAGAGGTTCAACCCTATCAGGTTCAGCAGTGCTGGCTACCAATTGGGTTCTTTTGTGGAAGTAGTAAACGTGGCAAGCTTCAACCATCATGCAGTCTCTGATCTTATTCGCAAGTTTCCTCCGGGATTGAAGCTTGACAACTGGACTTCTATTATGGTTCTTGTGGTTTTCTCGAAAAAAATGTAATGCATTTTTCTTTTTCCTTGTCCCTTGCCTTCGCCTGAGGCCCGTGGATAGTTTGTAAGGGCCTCCCATGTTTTAAAAGTATTATTAAATCAATGAAAGGCAGTTTTTGCACTCAAAATCATGTTCCCTTTCTTTCTATTATTTTGCTTTTCACTAAAAATAAATGGAAAAAGTTTCCTTTCTTTTATTTTTCACAACTTTTTCAAAGAAAAATCATTCTAAAATAAGCTCATAACATGTAGAGTAAACAATTCCACTGAACACAATATTGCTGAAGTTCACTATAAATCTAGGTTTCCAATTAACCTAGCCGAAGATGATGGTGAGAAAGATTGTGAAGTACCGCCTGAGCTTGCAAGACTTCTTGAGCATGAGGAAAAAGAGATTTAGCTGCACCAAGAGCAATTAGAAGTGATCAATCTGGGTTTCGAGGAAGTCAAAAGAGAGGTCAAGATTGGGGAATCCCTTGTCGAGCATATACACCTTGAGTTGGTAGAATTACTTCGTGAGCATGTTGATATCTTCGCCTGGTCCTATCATGATATGCCGAGGTTGGATACCAACATTGTTGAACATTGCCTACCACTCAAGCCCGAATGTCCTTCTGTAAGCAGAAACTTCGCAGAACTAGACCTGACATGGTACTGAAGGTCAAAAAAGAAGTTAAGAAGCAGTTTGATGCTAGTTTCCTTGCTATCATTGAGTATCCTCAGTGGGTGGACAATATTGTCCAAGTTCCGAAGAAAGATGGGACGGTTCGGATGTGCGTATAATACCGTGATCTTGACAAAGCAAGTCCAAAAGATGATTTTCCTTTGCCACATATTGATGTTTTGGTAAATAACATAGCTCATCACTCAGTCTTTTATTTCATGGACGGTTTCTCAGGGTATAATCAGATCAAGATGGCTCTAGCCGATATGGAGAAAACTACTTTCATCACACCCTAGGGAACTTACTGCTATAAACCCATGCCTTTTGGTTTGAAGAACACATGGGCAACATATCAACGCGCTATGATGACTCTTTTTCACAACATGATCCACAAGGAGATTGAAGTGTATGTGGATGATATGATTGCTAAGTCCAAGACTAGAGACGATTACTTGGACCATTTGAGAAAGCTTTTTGCCAGACTCCTCAAATTCTAGTTGAGGTTAAATCCCACTAAGTGCACTTTTGGGGTTCATTCTGGCAAGCTGTTGGGTTTCATTGCAAGTCAGAAAGATACATAGGTTAATCCAGATAAAGTCAGATTTATTCAAGATATGTCATCCCCTAGAACAAAGAAAGAGGCATGAGGATTCCTTGGACGACTTAATTACATATCTCGGTTCATCTCACATTTAACGGCTACCAATGAACCAATATTCAAATTGCTTAGGAAAAATCAAGCGGTTGTGTGAAATGATGATTCTCAGGAAGCATTTGACAAGATAAAAAGTATTCACAATAACCTCCGATCTTGAAACCACTAGTTCCATGTAGGCCACTAATCATGAATCTCATCGTGCTAGATGAATCGATGAGCTGTGTTTTGGGTTAGCATGATGACATCGACCGTAAAGAGCATGCAATATATTACTTGAGAAAGAAGTTTACTGAATGTGAGACCAGATACTCACTATTGGAGAAGACTTGTTGTACTTTAGCTTGGGCAGCTCGATGCTTAAGGCATTATATGATTTGCCATACTACTTTGCTAATATCCAAAATGGATCTGATAAAGTACATTTTTTAGAAGCCCACTGTCAGTGGAAGAATTGCTAGGTGGAAAATGTTGTTAACCGAGTATGACATTCAGTACGTGACTCAAAAAGCTATCAAGGGGAGTGTCTTGTCTGATTACCTTGCCCATCAACTTGTAGAGGGTTACCAACCAATCAAGTTTGACTTTCCCGGTGAGGACATAATTTTCACCAGAGAATGAAATATTCCTAGCCCTGACGAAGGACCTAAACCATGAGCTCGATGGATGCTCGTGTTCAACAGTGCTTCTAATGCTAAAGGCCATGGAATAGGGGAAGTAATTACATCTCCGACTGGTTTTCATATTCTGTTCACCGCCAGACTTTGCTTTGATTGTACAAACAACATGGCCGAATATGAAGCATACATATATGGTATTGAAGAAGCCATCGACTTAAGAATTAAGATTCTTGAAGTATTTGGAGACTCTGCTTTAGTAATCAGTCAAGTCTGAGGAGATTGGGAGACTCAGGATAAGAATCTAATTCCATACAGAGAATATATTGTAAAGTTATTTCCCTATTTTGATGAAATCACCTTTCATTACATTCCGAGGGAAGAGAATCAATTGGCCGATGCTCTTGTAACTCTTTCATCCATGTTTAAAGTCAAGTGGAAGAACGAAGCACCTGCCATTCGTATTGACCACTTGGATGAATCCGCGCACTGTCTAGCAATAGAGGCCAAATCTGACGACAAGCCTTGGTTCTACGACATTAAGAGATATCTAGAAAGACATGAATATCCCGAAAAAGCATCTATCGCGGATAAGAAGGCTCTGAGAAGGTTCTCTTCTAAGTTTTTCTTGGATGAGGATGTTTTGTACAAGAGGAATTATGATTACGTGTTGCTCAGATACATAGATAGACATGAAGCAAGCATGATCATAAGGTCCATACATGAGGGCTGCAAAGGTGTACATGCTAAGGGGCCTGCTATGGCTAAGAAGATTTTCTGGGCCGGTTATTATTGGACTACAATGGAAGTGGACTGTTACAACTTCGCAAAGAGGTGTCACAAGTTCCAAATTTTTGGTGACAAAATTCATGTTCCTCCAACTCCTTTGAACGTCTTAACTTCTCCTTGGTCTTTCTCTATGTGGGGCATTGATATGATCGAGCCAAAGGCTTCCAACGACCATCGTTTCATTCTTGTTTCCACTGACTACTTCATGAAATGGGTTAGGGCTGCTTCATATGCAAACGTCACGAGATAAGTGGTTGCGAATTTTATCAAGAGAGAAATAATATATCGCTATGGTATTCCTAGAAAGATTATTACCGACAATACCAGTAACCTCAACAACAAGATGATGAATGAGTTATTTCAAGAGTTTAAGATCGAGCATCACAACTCTTCACCATATCGGCCCAAGATGAATGGCGTTGTTGAAGCAACTAACAAAAATATCAAGAGAATTATCCAGAAAATGGTAAAACCTACGAGGATTGGCACGAGATATTTCCCTTTGCTCTACACGGCTATAGAACTTTAGTGCATACTTCTACTGGGGAAACTCCTTATTCGTTGGTATATTGGATAGAGGTTGTCCAACCTATTAAATTTGAAATCCATTCTCTAAGGGTCATCATGGAAGCAGACCTCGATAAGGATGAAAGGGTGCAGTCCATATATGATCAAATGAATCTCATTGAAGAGAAACGCTTGATGGTCTTCTTCCATGGTCAGTTATACCAATGACGCCTCAAGAGAGCTTTTGATAAGAAGATTCTTCCTCGCTCATTCCAAGCTGGTGAACTTGTGCTAAAAAAACTTTCTCCCACACAGTCGGATCCTCGGGGCAAGTGGACTCCCAACTATGAAGGGCCTTTATTATCAAGAAGGACTTCTTAGGAGGGGCTCTCATTCTCACCATAATGGATGGGGATGACTTTACGATACCAGTGAACTCATATATAGTCAAAAAATATTATGCCTGGAAAAAAATAGTAAAGTCCGCTAGATTGGAACTCGTCAGAACCAATATAGGCAAAAATGGCTATCCCGATGGACCAAAAAATAAATAAATGTCCATGCAAAAGTTAAGGATTAAACAAAATAGTCCGCTAAGTTGAAAACCCGAAAGAGCGACTTAGGCAAAAATGGCATCCCGGTGGACAAAAGAATAAAAAAATCCACGCAAAAGTTAGGGACAAAGGCATTTGACTATATCCTGATGTTATCTTTTGAGCACATTCTTACTCTCATCTTGACCCCGAGCGACATCATATTATTCCAATCACCGTTAATCGAAGCAAATTTTTGGATCTCAGTACTATAATGAATGACAACCAATGTTGCGACCAGTGGAAAGTAAAAAAAATCCCATTACCATTTAATTTGTTTTTCAATTTTTTCAAATCTACTCTTTAAGGATTTTTGCATTCTTGTACACACTCTACATGTACAAAATTTTCCACAATCAATAAAATTCAGTTGTTATTCAGTAAATTCTGATCTTTTTATGTTTTCACATTTTGTTTACAAAATAATTGTCGATCTTGATTGCATAATACCATAAAACTTTGAGAATAATAAAAATCTAAATCAAATGGAAGAGCCCTATGCATTATTTTGATTTTGGAAAACACCTCAGTGAACTATTAGTAGTCTACAGTTAGCACTCTCTTTTGCTCAACCAATCATGCACGTTTCTTTCCCCAGGCAGAGTTAGATAATAGTCCTCAGCCAACAGGATTTTCCCCTGACCGCAGTGACCATCTAGAACTTTCCTCTGTAGAATTCTCTGATTTTAGATACCGATGAGTCGTAGTCTATCCATCCTCCAACCAACTTTACTTTGCTATTTCATTGCATACGCATCATAAATAGACAATCATGCATTCCAAGTTTCCAACCATACAATCATGCATAACATTCCTCTTGCAGCATATTATTTATCTCCCCAACAAAAATTTTCAGTTTGTCCCTAACAAATCGAACCAACCGATTTTTCTTTTGCTCTTTGCAATTTCCCTTTCTCGGGCAAATTTTTAATTACTCTTGTTTTTACTCCTCTTTTACCTCGAACATCTGAAAAGATAACACAATTCGCACCTTCAGGTTAAAGATGATTAAATAGGGGTAGATGTCATACCCCAAAATTTATCCTCCTTTTTCCCTTTGTGGATATCTCATTTTCATACCTCCAAACCCTATCATACATGACCATTGCATTTGGTCATGGCCTTAAGCATGGCCACATTGTGGTTTGTACCTTAACACCAGGGTTTCCCTTTATTTTATTTGTCAACTAACCCTACTTCCATTGAGATATGGTGCTTGTTTTTTATTGTCATTCATATAGGTGATCATTCTTCCAATCCAGGCAAGAACAAACACTACAACAAACAAGACCTTAGACAGCGCTTTTTTTAGCCTTAGACAGCGCTTTAAAGCGCTGTCTAAACCTCCGCTGCTAAAGGTTTAGACAGCGCTTTTTTAAATCTTAAAAGCGCTGTCTAAGCCCCCCCCCCCCTTAGACAGCGCTTTGGCCAAAAGCGCTTTCTAAGACCCTCCTATTTTAATTTTTTTAGGTATACCTTAGACAGCGCTTTTCAAAAAGCGCTGTCTAAGCCCCCCCCCCTTAGACAGCGCTTTTGCCTAAAGCGCTTTCTAATCCCCCCCTTAGACAGCGCTTTTTACAAAAGCGCTGTCTAAGGTATACAAAAATTTTTGAAGCTTTTGTTTTAAACCACATTTTTTCCAGGTTTATAAACCAGAATTTCTACCTGTTTTCAACCAGATTGTAATGACAGAAAGTACAACCAATCCACCTGTAATTAATATTATAACTTTGTTAAATTGTAATGAAAATTAGTATCATGAATCATGTCATAGCTTCCCACAAATGTATTGAAAATTTGAAAAAATAATACCTTCTGGTGATAAAAGAAAACTCTGAAAACCACTGCCCACATATCAGCTGTTAGAAGAGAAAGATTAAACATTGTTGATCCACTCAACTGCATGGGAAAAAGTTACACTCAGTTGTAATATTCAAAACAGAATTGCCACATTGTCACAACTGAGACGTCCGACTTAAGTTTTTGAAGGCTCTGTGTAAATTAACCACGATTCAATCATGACAAAATAATTAGAACGCTAATTAGTCATAGTTTAACCTGATAAATCTATTATGAGACCCTATTTAGCCACGATTTATCTGTAAAAGTTCTACGACAATATGTGTTGTAGTCCATCTTACACACCCTCAAGGCTCAAAGAACGACCCTCTGTCACAAACATGTTCATGAGAAGGAAACTAACCTTAAGAACAAAAGGAGCAAGTGAGTAAAACACGAAGCTTGACACACCATAGCCAGCAAAAGCAAGTACCTGTTAAGGAATTCAGATATATCTAGTATAAACATTCAACTATGCAAACATGAATTTTCAATGTTTTGTATTATACCTAAAATGATTTGAGAAACGGCCACTTACAATATCTGCAGACCATTTGATTGATTCCAAAGTCTTCAATTCTAAAACAGATCTATCAAATAATGAAGTTAAGAAACTAAACCAAATTATAAGACAAAAAAATCAATTTAAATTTGTAGTATTAGGTTTCCATTGAAAAACCAAATTAGAACAATATCATGGATACACTTCAACGGCGGTAACTAGAAATCCATAAACACCGATCATTGCAACTACTTCAACACGATCTTTTTTCTTAACACAAAACTCCTGCATTTTATAAGATCATGAATATCAAGTTAGATTACGTTACGTACGTGATTTTTATACTAACTAGCGTGCAGATAGTCATGCAGACGGACATACAGACGTGTCTATACCTCACCAACATTGCTTATTGCGTAGAAAACTGTCCCTACAATAACAAGAACATCACCCAAGATAATTTTTGATCCACCTGAAAATTTTGAATTTGGAATCAAATTAATTGATTGGTTGAAATTTTCTATCAAAATAAGTTGAATAAATGAATGTGACTAACCTCCATCACCACCATCCCATGTGTCAGAAAGTAAGACTAAAGAGAGACCAAGCACACACAATGTTCCACCAAATAACTGCCATAGTGAATATCTTGTGCCAAGGAAGATCCATGTGAGTAGAATCACCCAAGGCACTGTCCAACAGTCCAATAATGTTACACTTGTAATTGAACTGTATTGATATGCTTTGATAACTGCATACAAAATCATAACTCAGAATTCAACTTAAATACAAGAAATGATTCATAGATGGAACAACACTGCTTAGTACTTACCCAAGTAACACCCTTGAGCATCAGCAAAACCTAATAATAAATACCAATACCAAGAAACCTGCACAAAATATAAGGACACATGCATTGCGCAAGATCTCAAAAATTCTAATAATTTAAATTCATTAAGCAATGATATCTATAATGCACCAACATCTCTTAAAAAAAAGTATCAAGTGTTCAACACATGTTAATATGTAACACATACACGACACTAACACAATATTATAATTGATTTCGACATATCAATGTCTGTACTGTATCTATGTATCTATACACCTCCAAAACTAAACTTTCTGCAGAACACACAGACCCAGAAATACAAACCAGAATGACATAATCAATCAAAAGACAACAGCCTGACATCATCGTAACAGCTGAAACCATAGGGGAAGCATTTGACTACAACTTAGCAACATTAACTAAAATACAACATTGCAGACTTGAAGAGATTATTATCCAAATCATTAGTTGAGCTTATTGGTTATTCAAAAGCCTAAGTATTGCTCCCCTGTTATCCCAAGTTCACATAACGTAATAGAAAAAATATATTTCCTTCATGATTTACACAAACAATAAAGTAGTTGTGATTCAGATTTCATGCATCTCTATATGTTAAACAATAAACCCTAAAGTTGAGTCAACAAGCCCAACTGTGACTCCCACAACACCAATTACTAGAAATCTTAAACCCTAAAAAATCAAAAATTCAAAGTAACATAGTTTCAATTTATGATGTGATTCCAACAATCATTAGTGAGAAAAATACAATAAAAAATTAAACCCTAGCAAGAAAGTAGTCAAGAGAGATGAGAAAAGGGTACAACAGAGGAGCCAAGAGTAAGTTACCGGTGCGAGCTTCGATAACCCCCGTTCAAGAGTGACCGTCATGTTCTTTGTTAACCTTCGTTCTCGAGTGACCAGTGTGAAAAAGCTTACATAGGATATACAATCGGTAAGGACAAAGCTTACATGAGTGACCGTCATGTTCTCGTTCGCTGTTAGGGTTCGCTGGAGGGGTTTAATCGCAGGAGGGAAAACAAAAAGAATTGAGAACGAAAATAGAAGTCTGAAATTTAATTTTAATTAGACCTTAGACAGCGCTTTTGTGGAAAGCACTCTCTAAGATAAGCCTTAGACAGCGCTTTCCAAAAGCGTTTTCTAAACCCCCACCTTAGACAGCGCTTTTGGTTTTAATTTTTTTTTTAATTGAAAGACTTTAAACAACGCTTTCTCAAAAGCGCTGACTAAGGTCTATATTTAAAAGCGCTTTCTAAAAGCGCTGTCTAAGGGGGGGGGGGGTCTTAGACAGCGCTTTCTAAAAGCGCTGTCTAAGACCCCCCCCCCCCCTTAGACAGCGCTTTCATTATTTTTTTAGAACATTTTCCGTGTTTTATTTTTATTTTAACCTTAGACAGCGCTTTCTTTTAAAAGCGCTGTCTAAGATGCGCTGTTAAAAAACCTTTTTGGCGTAGTGAAGGTCTTTTAGGCCATGGAAAAGGCAAGTTTGTTCATGGTGATTCAAATATGGTTCATGTGTTTATTTCCATGCCAGGTCACTGAATTTTCAAGCTATCTTCAAGATCACATAAGCCCTAATAAATATTTCATCAAGGGTTTGCTCATTACATCATCATCATGGTTTGGAATGCAAAAAACATCAAGTTTGCAAGAGGTGTACAAGTGTGCTTGACCAAATTTGCAAGTATGCCCTACTCTTGGTCCAAACTCCATAACTTCCTCAATTTTCATCCAAATGACAAGATTCATTGAGCCAAATGTACCTTTTGGGATCCTCTAAAATTTTGTTTCAAGGGTAAAATATCAATTCATCAATTTAAGACCTCATTTGTGCCATTGGCCAAGTTGCCAATTTGGGCCAAAACCATGTCATGACCCCCACTTTCCACCCTTGCCATTTTCAGCTCAAATATTCTTTTGACCCTATTCCTTTTGCATTATGTTAAGATTATGACAAAGATCATTTGGCCCATGTTTGGCTTAAAATTCATGAGAGAATCAAAAGTTATGGCATCATGAACATTGGACTTCAATATGACCTAACATGCTGCAAGGTGCTTGACCATTTGCCTAGCCCGTTTTTCAGGTCACGACCTCAACTTTACATGCCCATAACTTTCACCTAAAAGCTCCTTTTGGATTGATTCTTTTTGCATCTTGTTCTACTCCATGAAGTGAACATTTGGCTCAAAGAAAATCAGAAAACACACGAGTGGATTGAATTTGGCCTAAGCTTGAACTTGGCGATCCAACTTTGTTTTGGTCCGTGACCTATAATATTAAAACTTGCACAAAACAATTTGGGGTCACTTCTCACGTGTGCAAATTAATTACACGTGACCAAAAGCATATGATGACAACTTGAAACGACCTAAAAACCTTTAAATGCACGAGTTTGGCATCACACTTTCACACGTTCGGGATCTGAAAATTTCTCACTCAATTCACACGAATTCGAGCCAATTCCACACGTATTCTGATCCCATTTCATTCCCTATAAGTAGTGGAATATATTTCATTTATTTTCAAGCTTGGAGAGCCAAGAAAAACCTGAAACACTTGAAGCCCGATACCTCAAATAACCAGACACTTTTTTTTTCGATTCAAGCTTTTTTCCTTCCATTTCTTTGCTCAGAATCCTTCATCGGCACTCTCTAAAGGTGTTTGAAGCTTTGCTTTAGTATGAATCCTTCTGTAACCTTGCTTTTGGATCCACCATTCTTGACTTCTAAAGTTTCAACCAAGAAGGTAGATACGAGTTACCATTTCAAACTAACAAGTTATCATTCTCTTTGTGAGGTTCCACTCATCAAAAGCCCTAACCTATTTGCCATTTATTTTTGATATTAACCATTTAATTTTACTTTAAAGAACTAAGGTTCTTCAATTTTATGAGGAAATTCTCTCTTCTCAGAGCAAATCAATTGCTCTGATGCAGGGAGACGTGAATGATGAAATGTTTCACATTTGAATCCATGTTTGATTCATGTTAAAAACACGAGTTCATGAGATTGTAAAATCACAAGTTCTGAGGTTGAAGATGAAGTGCTTCACGCGCATTGATGCCAAATTCAAATGATTAATCCAATCAACGCGTGCCACCTTGCTAGCCGTTGCACTTGAAATGTTTTAATTTCCTTTTATTTTCATTTTATTTCATTTTATTCTAAAATTCATTAAAAATAGTTCCCTTATTATTTTTTAATCCAATTTTTTTTCATAATTCCATACAAATATTTTCGACCTCGTGCCATTTTTTTCATTTTTAAAAAATCATTTTTGCATTTATTTCATGTTTTCTCTTATTTTCTCATTTAATTTTAAATTGTATTTTTATTTTAATCATTTAAAAACCTTTTTGACTCCAACTCTTGAGCTCAAACTTCTCATATATTTGTTGACTTTCCACTTTTTTCTTAGACTTTTATTTTATGCTTTGACCTCTCTTTGATATTTTTCCTTTTATTTTCTTTATTTAATCAATATTAAATCATTTTTATTCATTTTGTTTTGATTTTGGTTGACTTCTTGTTGTTTTGAGTTTACTTGATTGCTTGGTTGATGTGTTCTTCCTCATCTTAAATTATTAATATATGGAATTGAGGTTGATCAACCTTCTTTGATCCAAAACTGTTGATAGATGATTATGAATCAGCTTTAACACTTTGCATCAATGATAGGTTAACCCTCGATGCGTCATATTTTGAGTCCTTTGATTTGAGGATAAAATTACCCCATGTAATTGACTTGATTCTCCCTTTCACTTATTTCCATCTTCATCTCTATTTCTTTACTCATTGTGGGACATTTTTGATTGAGATTAACCTTGTGTTACTTCTCTAACTTTTCTAACACATACATTGTCATTGGTCCGACATCATTAAGTAACCACTAACACTTAACATTAATCTTTCTATTTACATTATTGACATTTACTTTCTTGTCATTTAATTCAAGTCATTTAAGTTTATGTCATTTACTTAATACAATTTAATTTCATGTCCCATTGTCATCTTATCATATTCATATGTTGCTCTTATCTTGTTTGATTACTTGTTTGTTAATCTTAATGAATCAAAACATGATAAAGTAACTTGGACCTAATCTTAATCATATGATTGATCTGGAGTGTGGAAGAGCTTTTGGAATTTGAACTTTGACTTAGGATTTAGGTCATTTGCTTGACTTATAGTGATCTTGGACCCTGAGACCTTATGGACACTCTGACTTGCTTTTGTTCTTGTTAAACCCTTGGGTTTTGTATGTGGTTTCATCTACTTTATGACTATTACCTCTTGATTTCATCTTCATAGAATAATACACTTTGCACCCACATGAATTTCTCTTGGGCTACCTAATAATGAGACATAGGACAATACATTTTGCACCCACATGGCTTTCTCTTGGGCTACTTGACAATGAGACCTTAGATTAGCTTTATATGTTAATGAACCTTTGTTTGTTTATTAGTCTTACTCCTTTGATTTGGTATGTCCAAATTCTCATTGGACCCACTAAATCCCTTCATCTGTGACACTCCCCTTTGTCTTTGTCAAGTGACCATAAGTCCCTTGTCGCTGTAAGACACCAATTTTGACCCTAAGATCCCTCATGCAATTTCATCATAAGCATTAGCATTGTGATCATACCTTGGCATCCTCCTTATCCCTCTTTCATTGGGTTTTTTTTGGAGAGATCACCAAGCACTATGTGATTGTATCATACTTGTATATCATCATTTACTAACCAAAATACAAAAATATGTCTTTGCATTTGCCTAACTCCTTTGTAGGTAGAGCATGATCTCCATTGATCTATCAAGTTCATATCTAGGGTTTGAGACCCTCATGAAAAATAGCACAACCATGAATTGATCCAAGAATGGTTATGAGCATTATATATGAGTTCCATTGATTCCTACATGTTATACTGATCAAGTTTTCTTCAAGAGTTTGAGGGTGATTTGCCTTGGAAACCCTAGTTTGACTAGGTATCTTGAGTAACTTCTCCAACAAGCTATCTCACCAATTGATCAAATTTCTCAAAGGACACTTCAAAATTCATCATCTTATGCATATATGATCTACCATGAGCCAAGAAAGTCCAAATAATTGAAGGTTAGCAAGTTGGTTGGTGGTGGTTGGCCAGATGAATTCATCTTATCAAAATTGGGTCTCCCTACACCCTATCTCCTACAATTTTCACCACATGAAAATGATTCCAAGAGAAACGTTACTCTAAATGACATTCCAAACAACTTTCATGTTGAGACCTAGAGCTATTTTTGCTTGGAAAATCATCTTCTATGATGAAACATTATAGGTCATTTTGTATAAACCCTAATTTGAAAGTCAACTTCCCAAGGCCATAACTTGCTCATTTTTTATGAGATGAAAGATTTCCAAGTTTCACAATCAAATTCAAGATGTCTACTTTAACTTTGATGTTTATAGTGATAGCTAATTCAAGTTTTATGAGCATGTGATATGAGGTTACATTATAGGTCATTTTTTACCTATACCATTGAACAAGTGATTTTTCCAAACTTAAAAAATGCATAACTCTATCATTATAAATCCAAATGAAAAGAAATTGGTAACCATTTTGAAGGTATTTGAAATATCTACAACTTTGAAGAAGACACGTTTCTCATTTGAAGCTCACATAAACAGTTGAGTAAGGTGGAATATTGAGATATATGGCTTGACACTTAGAAAAAATTTTAACATGTTGAAATTTCCAAACTTCCACCTCAAAATTCTCCATGTTCCAAGCTCCAAATGAAAAAGTGTTGAACATCAAACTTGTTCCCCTTGATCCAAGATTTCCAAATAACCCAAGTTCATGCATTTTGGAAGAGGTTTGCTAGGTCTGCGCGTGGCTTTAACAGGGCTGCATCATTGGAAATAATCAATTGCACAAATTTGAGTTCACAATGCCTTGCCATTCAAGCTTCATTCAGACCTTAATTAGAATCATTTTTTACCTTATTGCATTGCATCATGGGCCTGTACATGCCCATGCACTCGTGCCATCCACATTGCTAATTTTGGACATATTTTGAAGTGTGCAAATATCATTCCATTTGGCTATAAATAGAAGGCTTCTGAGCTCATTTGAATCACACTTTGCGTGCCAGCTTTTCCCCCCATTGAAACCCTCTCATTCTAAAGGAAAACCTAAGAAATTTCAATTTGAAATTTGAGTTTGAATCTCAACTATTGAAGATTCAAGAACTCTAGGATCCAAATCCTTGCAACCTCTCTAATCACTTCCTGCTAGCTTCTCAAGTGTGATCAGATCGTGTTTGGAGCAAGCAATATCAAGAACTACATAACATTGAGGTAATTTTCAGAAAACTTCATCTCTTTGATTCTCACTCAATTCTACTCAATTCTCTTGGATATTTGGTTGCCTGAAGTCCTACCAATGTAGGCAAGAAGATTGAGTTGCTTAGAGGTCAAATCGAAGCAACTCAGTTGACACACCTCAAAATTCAACTTCTCATATCTTTCTATATATGAGGAGTTAGTTAAAATTGAGGTCAGATTCGTGCTCTATGTCATTTTTTCTTTCAGATCATGTCCTCATTTTTTATTTTGGTGATGGTTGAAGGTGGACCAGTCCGGTGAGGTCCATCGGAGAAGAAGACCGGAGCTACAGCTCCGGCCGTGTGTTGGCCAGTCTCCAACCATATGATCATTTTCAAATGTTTTAATCTCATGCGTTGGAACTGATTACCATCCCTGCAGCGCATTGAATAGTGTCCATTATGGAGCGCGCGCTAAGGACCACTTGATCTGTCACCTCAATTAATGAGGGAGATCAAGTGGTCCACATTTTTTTGTTATTTTCTGATTTTCTTTTATTCTTTTTATTTTCATTAATTCGTATTAATTTTAATATTGATCCAAAAAATATGAGAGTTTCACCAAAAAATTTCAAATAATTTCCTTTTTCATATTATGAATTAAAATTATTTTATGGACCATTATTAATATTTTTCATGATTTAATTGATTTTGTGATTATTTTTAATTGTTTAAAAATACTTTTAAGTCTTTAAAAATTCTGAATTTTTTTCTCCAAGGTCCTTTGACCTTGTTTGACCTATGATAAATCTCATGGCCATTTCTTTGGTGTTTTGATGAGGTTTTAGGAATTTGACAAACCATATTTAATTTAAATGTATTATTTTAGTCTTTTTAATTTGAATAAATGTCAATTAATTGTGTTGACCAATTGTGATGACTTGGTTGAGTTTGACTCTTGTTGTTGAGCTTTGGTCAAGGTTGATTTGACTTTGTCAAGTTAATATCATTGGATTTAGGGGATTGATGGAATGTACATTCAATCTCCCAAAATGAATGGATGATATTAATTTGGTAAAAGTCCTCCTTTGACCAATTTGAGTTTTCATCCATCCCCCCCCCTTCATCTCATTCCCATTCTTTATGCATTCGTCTCATTTGGCCTATGATATCTCAAAGTCCTAAGGCTAGTTGATTGAAAAATCAACATGAGTATGGATGAGATTAGACCACCTCTTTTGCATATTATTTTTGTGTGTGGTATGTTTCATGAGCATAGTCCATTATACTATGTCTCTAACATGCATTAACACCAAAATTCTATTGCCCGGTCTCAAATAGTTGTGACTTCTACATAAGTCCAATTACGACTGCTTAACATAGCGCTAAATTTGTGACACAAAAGGCATAACATTCTAGTTAGTGAGATTGTAAGTCTCCCCTCTTTCATGGGATTGTGTGGAAACTTGGCCTTATTTTCCTTCCTTTGGAAGATATCTTGGCTCAAGGATCCATGCTTGTGATAAGTGGGTTGAGTATTCTCCAAAGAATGACTTAAAAATGAAAGCAAAAGCAAAACAATACTAACTTCTAACTCATTAACAACTAACTTTTAATTTCAAGCCATTTACTTTAATGTCATTTAATTTTAGCCTTTATTCATTTGCCATTATTCATACCATTCTAATTATTTATCTTAATGCAATTTTCACTTTGTCCATTTGGACAATATTGTGTGATATATCTTGTTTGTGTATATTTTGCTTGTTTGTGTAGTCTTTGACCATTAATGTACATAATAACAACAAAAACCCTAAAAAAATTGTGTGGACTGTTGGCTTGATCTTGGACAAATGGACTTAGAATTTAGGCAACATTCCTATGCTAAAGGACTTGGCCAATGCCAATTTTTCTTTATGAAACCAAGTGCTGGCAATTTGAAACTTCATCTGATACATCATTCAAGATCCCTCTGAGTTCATCTGCAACATGACCATTGTGAAGCTATTATTTTGAACCTGTGACTTGTGGAATTCATCTGTTGCATGGGCTAATTTGAAGAAGATTATGGAGTGGCTAAAGCTTGGATGTGGCTATCTTTATTTGATGCCTTTGCTCTTCAAGATTGATATAATTGTGAATTTGTGTGTTGCTTAATTCTAAATGTCCAAGGGAATTTGGGGTTTCTATATGGCATTCTTGCCTATTGGATTACTACCCATCAGTCAGATCTTTTCAACTCTTAACTTTTAATTTTGTGCATAGGATTAGTCTCTTCATCTTCTCCCCATTTCCTTAATTTCAAAATCTCTCCCTCCTTTTAAAATTTTCTTTGTTTGAACTTATTTTGTTCTAAACTTTTACCACTTTGCAAAAAGTTAGAAACTTTGGCCTTATGCTATTGCATTTCAAACTTCTTTTCTTAAATCAGACTTGTAAATAAACTTAACTATACTTGACTTAAACTTTCAAAAAGCCAAGAAGAACTAACTCATTCAAACCATTTTCAGGCCTTTGTGCCTTTCAAACTTAATTTTTGATAAAAGCAATGCATCCATTTTGAAATTTGTATCACGAACTACGAGGTTTTGATCCCTCATTTTTATGTTGGTACGTAGGCACAAGTCCGAAGGTCTTATCAAACACAAAAATATAATTAATTGAATTCTTTTCTCATCCCCCCATTCTATTTGTTTGTAAACATCATTTTTTTACCAAATACATATGCACACAAAAAGGGCTCCCTAGGAGTACCTAGGACACTTTGGGTGCTAGTACCTTCCCTCTGTGTAACCAACCCCCTTACCTGTAATCTCTGCCATTTTATTAGTTTTGATTTGAAAACTTCTTACTTTTGGGTTTTGTTCGTACTTTTTCCCTTTTCCCTTGGAAACAATAAAAGCGCGGTAGCGACTCTTGTTATTTGATGTCTAGCTTATCCATAGCTTGATGATCATAGTTTACCGCTACAGAAATTAAGTGGCGACTCTGTTGGGGAGTAGTCTCCAGTGGGTTTAGCCTACTTTTTGTGTGTATATATTTGTATATATGTGATGTTTGTATATATGTATGTGTGATATAATCTGCTTGTTGTGCTTGGTGATCTTTGAGTGGTGAGATAAGTTCTAACCCGAACTTGAGTGCAATTAAGATAGGAGGATGGTATAGTCATGTTCGACTTGTGTGGAGTAGTCCTTAACAAGTTGGCTTGAGATCCATCTGCTCAGTGGAGACTCTTTTGGATTTGGAAATGTCACACAAGTATTTGTTGTTAGGCATTACTATCTCTGATTTGGGTCCGAGAAGTTAAGGACCTTAGAACATTTAACCCCTCTTGGCCTATTTAGGACGTAGTGCGGAGACTGTTCAAGTGTAGACTTGATAACAATTGTTATGTGATACTACACTCAGACAAATTTCTCTTGAGAATATTATGGGTCGATGAGTCAGTCATCTTAACTTGTAATATCCGATAGATGGAATTAAGACTCTGGGAACTTTTTAGAACATGATCTACAGGTCTGTATCCTTAGTTCACTCCTTTGGGATGGTTCTTACCCAGACTCCATGCTCGTGACTTACAACAAACCCTTGATTCTTGGTTGATCCAATCAAGTCTTGTCAAAATCAATGGAACTTGGGTGTTGACAAGGTGTAAACCATAATCCACCAAAATGGATGATTTATCTTGACAATGACTCGATTCATCCCTTGACCTTTGTTTGCTTGCCTTGTGTGTGATCCCTTATTTTTGATTTTTGCATTCATGCATTCATGCACATCATAACATTCGTCACACGAAAATTTCAAGGAATTGAGGTATTATTTGCAAATATTTTGAAACCATGGATTATGGACGAAGGAACACTAAGAAGTATAGTTTCAGATGTCCCGACTTGAAAGAGTTAAGGAAGCTAGAATCTTTCGTATTAGATCCCTTGGACTTCAAACAACGTCATGGAAAGCTTTTGTTTATCTTGTCTGCTGATGTGGTTGAAGGACTTCTGAGTGTGCTAGTGCAGTTCTATGATCCTCTCTACCGTTGTTTCACTTTCCCAGATTTTCAGCTTGTGCCTACCTTGGAGGAGTATTCTCATCTTTAGGGGGATACCTGTTTCTAGTAGAGTACCTTTTAGTGGATTGGAGGAGATTCCCCGATCTAATCTTATTGCTGAAGCCCTTCACTTGAAGAAATCTGTGATAGAGGCTCATTGGGTGAAGAAAGGAGGATTGTTTGGGTTGCCATCTGATTTCCTCATCAAGGAAGCTACTACTTTTGCTCAAGCCGGAAGTGTAGATGCTTTCAAAGCTATATTTGTGTTACTCATTTATGGATTAGCTTTGTTCCCTAACATTGACGGTTTTGTTGATGTTAACACCATTAGACTTTTCTTGATTGGGAATCTTGTGCCTACTTTATTGGGTGATATGTATTTCTCTTTGCATCTAAGGAATTCTAAGGATGGTGGAACTATTGTCTGTTGCATTCCTCTTCTGTACAAGTGGTTTATTTCGCACTTGCCTCAGACGCCTTCTTTTGTGGAGAACAAACAATGTCTACGGTGGTCTCAGAGACTTATGCCTCTCACTAATGATGATATAGTTTGGTATGATTCTTCTTTGTGCAGTTTGGACATTATTGATAGTTGTGGTGAATTCTCTAATGTGCCTCTCATTGGTACACAAGGAGGAATTAACTATAACCCTACTTTGGCTCGTCGTCAGCTTGGGTTCCCCTTGAGAGACAAACCTAATAACACTTTGTTAAAAGGTCTTTTCTATCAAGAGGGTAAAGATCCCCAACATCTGAAGCAGAAGATTGTGCATGCTTGGCATAATATGCATAAGAAGGGAAGATCCAAGCTTGGTCCGTGCAATTGTGTAGCTTTGGTAGCTTACACTCTTTGGGTGAGAAAGAAAGCTTTGGATTTGAAGATGCCTTATCCTTGTGAAAGACCTATGCCTATGGTTGTGGTTGATCCATTAACTCTCCCTAACGAAGAGGTAGAGGAGTTGGAAGACGCACTCGTCAAGATGAAGCAAGAGAAGGATATGTGGGAAGAGCATTTTCGTGCTTTGACCAAGAAGCATGAAGAGTTGCAGTTGGAGTCTAAGGACAAAGATGCACTTATTGAGCTACTTGAAGACCGAGTGACAAAGAGACAGAGAGAGCCATAAGTTTCATCTTCTAGCATGCCTCAACCTTCCGTTGCTTGGAAGAAGATTGTTGATCAACTTGTCCTCGAGAAGACTCAGATGAAAGCTTCTTTTGAGACTGAGATCCGTCATATTCAAAGGAAGTGTGCGCCTTCACCTAGGGCTTCTGACATTGTTGTTAGGGATCCTTAGGATGACTAGTCTCCTTTTCTCTTGTATTTTTCATTTGGTTTCTGAAATTGTACTCAGTGTAATCCTTCCAATTATAAATGAAAAGAGATTTTTTGGTCATATAAAAATTATTGCAATTATTGATATATATATATATATATATATATATATATATATATATATATATATATATATATATATATATATATATATATATATATATATATATATATATATATATATATATATATATATATATATATATATATATATATATATATATATATTTGCAAATGATATGAGTAAGTTCATTGAAAACAAAAATAAATAATCAAGCATTGCATTTCATGCATCATTTGCATAAGCAGGTTTCTCTTTTGCCAGATGTCTCATTGTTGTTTCTTCTGTGCTTTAGCCAAGCTGACTCATCGGTACAACACTCGCGCCAATCATCTGAGAATTATGGAGCATCTAGAGCAAGAGAACAAAGAGCTGAAGGATGAGATCGCCCGCTTGACTGCCATGATGGAGTTAGTTCTTGCCGCTCAGAGTCAAGCTTCTCCAACACCTGTAACTCCTCCTCCTCAGAGGATAATTATTTGAGAGGTGGCTACCTCTACCATGCCTACTGCTACCGCTCATTTTGTGCCCACTATGCCTGCCGGATTCCCGTGGGGAATGCCGTCCAATTTCATGCCTGAAGGCTTTGCGCCTACTTTTGCTTCCATGCCGGTATCTGGCCCGGTCATGTCTGTGCCACCTCCCGTTGTGCACACCTTACCTCGTGTATAGGACACCATTAATCACTCTGATCCGTCTGAGGGTCCGTATGTCTATGAGAAAATGGATGAAATGAAAGACTAGTTTCTTGAGCTGCGCAAGGAATTGAAGACGCTAAGAGGTAAGGACTTGTTTGGAAAGAGTGCTGTTGAGTTGTGTTTAATGCCCAACGTCAAAATCCCAGTGAAGTTCAAAGTGCCTGACTTTGAAAAGTATAAAGGGAACACTTATCCACTCACTCATCTAGTGATGTATGCTCGCAAGATGTCTACTCAGACCGACAATGATCAACTGTTGATTAATTACTTCCAAGATAGTTTGACCGGTGCTGCGCTCCGTTGGTATATGGGATTAGATAGTGCAAGCGTTCATACTTACAATGAATTGGGAGAGGCTTTTGTCAAGCAATATAATTACAATATGTATATGGCGCCTGATAGAGACCAGCTGAGGTCTATGTCTTAGAGGGATAAGGAGACGTTTAAAGAGTATGCGCAGAGATGAAGGGAGTTGGCTGCCCAGATCATTCCTCCTTTGGAGGAAAAAGAGATGACAAAGATCTTTCTGAAAACTCTGAGTTCATTCTATTATGAACGTATGATTGCTAGTTCCTCTAGTTACTTTACCGAGATGGTAAATATGGGGATGAGGCTTGAGGAAGGAGTCCGAGAGGGACGTTTGCCGAAAGATGAAGCATCATCGAGTAAGAGATATGGCAGCAATTTTGGGAAGAAAAAGGATAATGAATCAAATGAAATAAGCAGTGGGAGGCAGAGAAGGCCTCAGATCAGAAGGAGTCCACCATCCCGTCAACATCATCATCAAGTATCTTCAGTTATCCCTGTATTTTCTAATCAACAATTAACACCAGTTCAACACCAACAACGTCAACAACAACAGCCGCAACAACGAACAAACACCTACAACAACATCAATACCAACAAAAATCATCATCAATAAAACTTTGAGAGGAAGAAGACTCTTTCGACCCAATTCATATGTCTTATGCATAATTGTATCCCTCTTTAGTTCTCAAGAACTTAATCCAACCGAGAAACCCGACGCAAATTCCAGAACCACTTCCATGGTGGTATAAGCCTGAGCTCCGTTATGCTTTTCATCAAGGAGTACCCAGGACATGATATAGAGAATTGTTATCCACTCAAGTATGAGGTTCAAAAGCTGATGAAGAGTGGAATGGTGTCCTTTGAGGACCGTGCGTCGAATGTGAAAGCAAATTTGTTACCCATCCATGGGAACTCTTCTGTGAATATGGTGGATGGTTGCCCTGGCGAGTTTAAGGTTTTTGATGTGCATTTTATCTGGAGATCCTTGGTGCAGATGCATAAGGATGTCTGTTTGGTAAGTGATTATGAACACGGCCATGACAGTTGTGTTATCTGTAGTGTTAACCCGAGGGGTTGCGAAGTTGTGAAAAGGGACATCCAGCAACTGATGGATGAAGGCATGATTTAAATTGTTCAATCCCGTCATGTAGATGATGACGTAAATGTCATAGTGCCCATTTTTAAGCAGCCAAAGAGATTGGTAATCCAGTACGACAACAGTAACAGTAATAATGTCAGTAATAGATCAATATCATCGTTGGTTATACGGTTAGCGGGCCCAGTCCCATATTCATCTGATAAAGATGTGCCGTATCAGTATAATGCTACAATGATAGAAGGTGGTCAAGAGGTCCCGTTACCTACGACTAGCTCTGTGGTGAGCATTGTTGATGTTACCAAGGTGACCCGCAGTGGTCGAGTGTTTGGGCCGGTGTTCCCAAAGGATAAAGAAGAATCAGTTGTTGGAAAGAAGGTGGAAGTGCCTGTTATAGATCCAGTTGGTGCTTCAAAGGGTAAGTCTGGTGAATCTAACGATTTAAAGGCTAACGATGATGATGAGGTACTTTAGTTAATCAAAAGGAGTGAGTTTAATATGGTGGAGCAGCTGCTCCAAACTCCCTCGAAGATCTCAGTGTTGTCTCTGCTCATGAATTCTGAAGCGCACAGAGAAGCACTGCAGAGAGTTCTTGAACAAGCATTTGTGGAACATGATATTATAGTGGATCAATTCGATCATATTGTGGCTAACATCACTTCTTGCAACAATCTCAGTTTTTGTGATGAAGAACTCCCTGAGGAGGGCAGAAATCATAATCTGGCTTTGCACATCTCCATGAATTGTAAAGAAGATGCTTTGTCAAATGTGCTTGTTGACACCGGGTCGTCATTGAATGTACTGCCGAAGTCAACTCTGTCAAAGTTGTCATACCAAGGAGCGCCTATGAGGTACAACGGTGTAATCGTCAAAGCTTTTGACGGTTCACGCAAAACGGTTATTGGTGAAGTGGACCTTCCAATTAAAATAGCTCCAAGTGATTTTCAAATTACTTTTCAAGTAATGGATATCCACCCGGCCTACAGTTGCTTGTTGGGAAGGCCATGGATTCATGAGTGTAGCGGGGTATTCGTTACCTTTAGAGATATTGACTAAATCCAAGGTAAATCATACAATTCGAGTCGCCACCGCACTTCTATTTATCCAAAGGAATGGTTAGAAAGCGAACAAAAACCTAAAAGTTTTACCGAATCAAAAACTAGTAAAAGAGAGTCAGAGATCTGGGTAAGGGGGTTGGTTATGCAATGGGAAGGTGTTAGGCACCCAAAACATCCTAGGTACTCCTAGGGAGCCCTTTTCACACTTGTTGTAAGGTTGTTGTTTTGTGAAAAAATTGTTTGTGCAAACATGATTGAAGAGATGAGAAGAGAATATACAAGTTTATTTACATTTTTGTGTTTGGATGGATAAACCCATTGCCTACGTACCATCTTCAAAAAGATTAGGATTAAAACCTTGTAGTTCGGGGTAACAATCTCAAAAATGAGTTGGTGAATTGATTGGTCCAAAAGCCTTAAGGTCTTTTGTTATCAAAGGGAGAAAACTCAACCTAAAACCACAAATCCACCATGTGAGAATAGCTTCAACATGCTAGTGAGGGGTTAACCCTATAATAAGCATGGAAGACTCATTGTCCATCACTAAGGATATAGGTGAGTATTACATCTACCACCAAGATAACTCAAACCTAACAGCTAAAGGTTATGAAAAATTTGATTAAGGAAGTGGCCATTGGAACCACAAAAAGACATTTGAATGGGTTATATTTACCAATTAGAAGTATATACAAAATGGTCAAAGTGGACTTAAAGATTCAATTCAAAATAAGTATTATGAAAAGAAGGTTTGAAAATCAAAAGCATAAGGCTTAGGTTTCTAATGTTGAAAACAAATGTTAAGTGTCTGCACAAAAGTTTGGCTTGGGGTTAGAGTGGAGAGAAGAAGAAGAAGGGCTAAAGTCCTAAGCATGCAAGAGGTAAGGAATAAGAAACAAAACCACAATGGAGTTCCTCTCTTGAGACCATATTGATGATCCAAGTAGCTCCCATCCTTTGGAATAAGCAATCACATAAACATAAACCCAAGCAATCATCAATCAAATGAACTCTTGGAAGGCTCTTCAAGGCATCTTGTAATTCTTTCTCTTAGAAGCTCATGGCAATAGTTCCTCAAGTTTGAATCAAGATGGAGTGCCTAGCACAAGAACACACACATCAAAGAGTTTTATGAAGCAAATCAAGAATAGACAAGAGTGAGTTTAGAGGCTTGTCCTTCTAATCCATCTTCATCATTAAGGTCCTTTTACTCCAATTTTTGCATAGGGAATGTCCTAGAAACTAAGTCCATTTGTCCATTTTTTGCATTTGGTTCTCAACAATCAAAACAAAACACAAGCACAATAGTATATACACAATTATGTGCTCAAGTGAGCAAAAGGCAAATGGCATTAACATAAACATGTGCTCAAGTGAGCAAAGGGAAAAGAAAATGGATAATATGTACAAGAATAGTAAATTGCATAAAAGTAAAGAGCAAAAAGTAAATGTTAATGGTTAATGGTTAATGTTAGTAGTTAGTGTGCCATAAGGTAAATTTAGCGCTATGTTAAGCAATCGTAATTGGACTTATGTAGAAGTCACAACTATCTGAGGTCGGTCAATAATAATGTAGGCAACAACACAAGTTAGAAGTCTTGATTAGTGAACCAAGTTCCAACAACTTGCCATGCCAAAAAAAGAAAAAGAGAATTGATCTTGTATTGGTTTAAGTCTTTTGCATGTTTAAGAAACAACCTATCCTTAATACAAAGCCATTCATTTGATCAATTGTTCAAGATGAATTAGATTTGAATCAAGGAAGATTAAGCCTCCCTAATCAATGCTAACTTATCAACCTTTAACTCATTGATCAAAAAGAAAGAAGAAGAAGAAGAAGAAGAATGGATTATGAAATGGAAAGATTAAAATGCATAAGGTGAAATAAAAATGTACCAATCCATATTTATTGACCAAATGACATTGAAAGTCAAAGTCAAACAATGAGAAATCAGAAATGGGATGAAGATTGGAGGTCAAACAATAATCAAAATATTTTTGGCATTTTTAATATTAAAATAAACTTGAATTAAAAAATAAAAGAAAGGTCAAACTTCAAAATCACTTCAAATCAACCTTGAAAGGTCCAAGTGATTTATCCCAAGTTCAACAAGGTCAAACAATGTTTGACAAAAAATTTCAGCATTTTTAAAAGTCAGAAACTATTTTTAATCAATTAAAAATGAATAAAAATAACCTAATTGAACTAAAATCTCAAATAAATCTCAAATCAATTAAAAACTTGATGAGAATATTTTTCATAGATCCATCATCATTCAAATAGGTTAGGAAAATATTTTTGTATTTTTTGAATATCAAAAACTATTTAAAATGAATTAAAAATAACCAGAAAAGAGAAAATTCACAAAAAATATCAAATGGTGAAATAAAAAATATAAAAAATCAAAATCAGAAACTAGAAATTATTTGGAGAAGAATGCAATTGGTCCCATATTTTTTTGGATTTAAAATGAAGAAGATATGAATTTTTGAAAATAATGGAAATAAAAGAAATAAAATCAGAAAATAAGAAATTCAAAAAAACAAGGAGCGTCTGATCAAGCCTCATTAATTGACGTGGCTGATCAAACGCTCCAGAAGCGCGCGCTCATGGTAGGCTTCAGTCCATGCGTAACACCAACAATTATTAAAAGTCATAAGAAGCGAGGGCCAGGATTAGATCTGGAAATAAGAATGGACGGCCACGATTGGATCTGGAGACCAGACGGTGACCAGCGCCACTGTCTTCTCCGGCTAGCTCCGGTGAGAGCTCAAATTTGCAGAAGAGCAAATGTGCCCCAAAACACGCGATCCAGGCATCAATCGAAAGAGGAAGTGATGTACATCACTCCTATACCACTCACTTCCACTCTAGATTTCTATAAATGGAGAAATCAAAGATGGAAGCATGATGATGTTCATCATGAACTTGATTAATTTCAAAAATTAAATGCACAGTAATGATGCCTCTATTGAGAGGACTTCAGCCAACACCAAATCCAAGCAAATAAATCAATAAATGGTGAGTTTCGAAGAGAAAACCAGTTGAAGAACAACCTTGAATTCTGGAGATTTGAGCTTGCTTCCTTGCTTCCTTTGGCCAAACAGAAGATCAATGGAGTATGAGAGAGAGGTCTAGGAACTTTAGATCTAGAAATTCAACCTGATTTAGTTGAATTTCAGATCTGAGAAATTGAAGAAAATTGGAATAGTTCCTTTAGGTATGGCTCGGTTTTGATTTCTGCAGCACTTCAGGTTGATTCATGGATGAAATTTGAATGGAGTGAGGCTCTTATTTATAGATGAAAAGGCAAGGTAAGTGTGATCAAGACCGTGTGCATGGAATTGGATATTCATTGCATGGGCTTGCATGATCATTCAAAAGGCCCAAATTCAATGCCAATTGCACTCTGAAGCATAATTGAGCTGAAATAGTCGTGGAATTGGCAATGCACAAGCTTGTATAATGAGTTCCAACATGTTATGTATAATCATGCCTAAAACTTCTCCTCTTCGAAAATGCCATTTTCCAAATCCAAACATGAGCATGTGAGTAATGGTTGGAAAGGTTTTGATGTAAGGAACAATTGTTATGTTGGGAAAAAATCCATTTGAAGTGTGGAAATTGGTGAAATTTGAGTTTAAAGTGCAAGGTGCAAAACATGTAAAGGCAAAGTTTCTAAATTTGGCCAATGTTCAAGCCCTTATGTTTTAATGATGCAAGCCCCAAATGAAAAAACCTCCAACATCAAAGTTGTAGATCTTTTCAAGAAAATCAAAATGGACTTTAATTTTGCATCATTTGGATTTTTGATGAAAGCGTTATGGGCACTTGAAGTTGGACTTTTTTGCCTTTCAATGCATTTGGTCCAAAGTGACCTATAATGTTTTGCATTATCACATGTATTTTTTTTGCGATTTTGAAATTTTGTTCAACATAACATTTGAAGTAGACATCGGAAGCTTTCCAATTCATTTGATCCCACCTCAAAAGCATAAAAAATGAATGAGTTATGTCCTTTGGAAGTTGACCTAAAATTAGGGTTTCAGTCAAAGTGACCTATAATGTCTTGGAATGGGAGATGACCTTACAAGCTTCAAATCAATTTTTGATGAACATGAAATTTGTTCATATTGTTCTTAAGAACATTTTTTCTTTTGGTATCATCTCCATTTGACCAACACATAAAACGTTAGGTCTCAGTGTATTTCAAAATAGTCAGATGAATTGACTGATCAATTTCTCAATTCCATAACTCATATCCTGATGAATTGATGATTGAGGATACTCAAATAAGTTCAAAAATGCATGAAATTATGAATTAAAGAACTTCCCTTGATTGTATTTGATTATGGGCTGAGGTTGCTTCAAGAGCAAGGCATTGTGGTGCACAGATGAATTAGGGTTTCTTTGGGGAACAAACCTCAAACCCTTTGACTTGCTTTGATCAAAATGATGGATTGAGATGCTAGGGAGGCATATTTGATGGATGAGAGCTTTGGGAACCATTACCATGCTTACTATCATCTTCACTTGGCCATATTTCTCCACAAAGGATCTCCTTGAAGCTCTTGACCTTGTGATTGCTCAAGCTACAAACAAAAGATGTTAGTGACATATTTTTTGTGCTTTTGGTTAGTAAACAAAACAAGAAAAGCAATAATATACAATTCGAGCATGCTTGGTGATCTTCAAACCACTCACAAGAGGTCCCACCCAAAGGCAAAGGGAACCATGATGCTTATGATCCTTGAGGCTTTGCAAATGAAATGTTATGATGCCATGAGGGATCTTAGCGCCAAAATTGGGGTCTTACAATGAGGCAGGAGTTGTTACCTCCATATTACACCAGAAGCTCAAATTTGTGAAGAGTGGCAAGCTTGTGATCGTTGTTGGGGAGAAAGCGATGTTGGTTAGCCACATGTCATCTTTATCTTATGTTGAAGCTGAGGATGAGGTTGGAACTCCATTCCAAGCCTTATCTATTGCTGTTGAAAAGAAGGTTGGGGCACCTATGTCCTCATTGAAAGATGCCAAGAAGATTGTGGAAGAAGGCGATGTTGATCAGTGGGGGCGCATGGTAGAGGTCTCCGACAACAAAGGCAGAACCAGTTTGGGGTTCCAGAGAGGTTCATCAGCTGCAAGGCCTGAAGATATGTAACTTAGCTTCCGTAGAGGAGGGTTCATTCATGGTAATGAACAAAACTTAGCTGCTGTGCTAGGGGATGACGAAGAGGAAGACTGCACCAATTTTGTGACGCATGGAAAGACTTGCAACAATTGGACTGCTGTTGATATTCCTGTTATTTTGCATCGATCTAAGTAATTGCTTTTATATGTTTTTAAAATCCTTCTCCTATGCCTAAGGGAGAAGTGAACATTGTTTGGGCATTTTCAAATTGATCATTAATAAAATTATTTCTATTCATCCACATCTATGATGTCTTGTTTTTACTTTTTGCTTTATTCTGAAAATGGTAATCACAAAAAACATAAATAAACAATATAATTGTCCATCTGCATAATATTTGGTCACAAATTCACTTCTCTAAAATCAAAATAGCAAATCATTATGCAGATTGGTTCCTAACCCCATTGAATACAATGATCCTTCTCCAAATTTTGAATTCCCTGTGTTTGAAGTCGAGGAGGAAAGTGATGTGGAAGTGAGTGATGAATTATCTTGTCTTCTTGAGCAAGATGAAAAGACCATTCATCCGTTCGAAGAGAAGATTGAGTTAGTCAACTTGGGTTTCGAGGATGATGTGAAGGAAGTCAAGATTGGGTCTCGACTGTGTCCAGATGTCAAGAAGGGGTTGATTGATCTTCTTCGAGAGTATTCAGATGTGTTTGCTTGGTCCTATCAAGACATGCCTGGTTTGGATTCTGATATTGTGGAGCATAGGTTGCCGTTGAAGCCAGAATGCCCGCCAGTCAAGCAGAAGTTAAGAAGAACGCATCCTAATATGGATGTGAAGATCAAAGAGGAAGTGTAGAAGCAGATTGATGCTGATTTCCTTGTAACCACTAAGTATCCGCAATGGGTGGCCAATATTGTGCTTGTGCCGAAGAAAGATGGAAAAGTCAGCATGTGTGTCGATTATAGAGATTTGAATAAAGCCAGTCCGAAAGATGATTTCCCTCTGCCACACATTGATATGTTGGTACACAATATTGCTAAGTTCAAAGTCTTTTTGTTTATGAATGTATTTTCCGGATATAATAAGATCAAGATGGCACCCGAAGATATGGAGAAGACCATATTCATTATGCCTTGCAGAATATTCTGTTATAGAGTGATGCCTTTCGGTTTGAAGAATGCTGGTGCAACTTACCAAAGAGCAATTACTACTCTTTTTCATGATATGATGCATAAAGAGATTGAGGTATATGTCGATGACATGATTTATAAATCGATTGATAAAGAGGAACATGTTGAGCATTTGTTGAAGCTATTTCAGTGTTTGAGGAAGTATAAACTTCGCTTGAATCCCAATAAGTGTACTTTTGATGTTCGTTCTGGTAAGTTGTTGGGCTTTATTGTCAGCGAGAAAGGTATTGAAGTTGATCCTGCCAAGGTCAAAGCAATACAAGAGATGCCTGTGCCTAAAACTGAGAAGCAAGTCAGAGGTTTTCTCGGCCGTTTGAATTATATTTCCAGATTTATTTCCCACATGACTTCCACATGTGCACCTATATTCAAGCTTCTTCGGAAAGATCAGTCTTGTGATTAGACTGAATACTACCAGAAAGCTTTTGACAGTATCAAGCAATATCTGCTTGAACCTCCGATTTTGTCTCCACCTGTTGAAGGAAGACCGTTGATCATGTATTTGACAGTGATTGAAGATAGTATGGGTTGTGTTCTTGGTCAGTAAGATGAAACTGGAAAGAAATAATTTGCAATTTACTACCTCAGTAAGAAATTCACCGAATGTGAGACTCGGTATTCTACGCTTGAGAAAACTTGTTGCGCATTGGCTTGGGCGGCTAAGCGTCTGCATCAATATATGTTGAATCATACCACTTGGTTGATATCCAAAATGGATCCAATCAAGTATATATTTGAGAAGCCTGCTCTAACTGGGAGGATTGCCCGTTGGCAGATGTTGTTATTAGAGTTTGATATCGAATATCGATCTCAGAAAGCGATCAAAGGTAGTATCTTGGCTGATCATTTGGCTCACCAACCAATTGAATATTACCAGTCAGTGCAGTATGATTTTCCTGATGAAGAGATATTGTACTTGAAAATGAAAGATTGTGATGAACCATTGCTTGAAGAAAGGCCAGAACCTGGTTCCCGTTGGGGCATGGTATTTGATGGAGCTGTTAATCAATATGGAAATGGCATTGGGGTAGTGATCATTACTTCTCAAGGCACGCATCTACCATTTACAACTAGATTGACTTTCAAGTGTACAAATAACATGGCAGAATATGAAGATTGCATTATGGGGCTCGAAGAGGCCATGAATCTCAGAATCAAGTATTTGGATGTCTTTGGAGACTCAACTTTGGTTATGAATCAGATCAAAGGTGAATGGGAGACAAATTAACCCGGTTTAATACCATATAGAGATTATGCGAGGAGGATTTCAACTTTATTTACAAAGGTTGAGTTTCATCATATCCCTCGAGATGAAAACCGGATGGCAAATGCTCTTGCAACATTGGCGTCAATGATTATGGTGAAATATTGGAATGAAGTTCCCAACTTATCTGTGATGCGTCTTGATAGGCCAATTCATGTGTTCACTATTGAAGAAATCAAATACGAGAAGTCGTGGTATTATGATATCAAATGTTTCCTCTAAAGTCAATTTTACCCACCTGGGGCATCTTTGAAAGATAAGAAGACTTTGAGAAGATTAGCCGGTAATTTCTACTTGAATGGTGATATATTGTACAAGAGAAACTTCGACATGGTTTTGCTCAGATGCGTGGATAGACATGAAGCAGACTTGTTGATGACTGAAGTGCATGAAGGTTCCTTTGGTACTCATTCCAATGGACATGCAATGGCAAAGAAGATGTTGCGAGCAGGTTACTATTGGCTGACGATGGAATCTGACTGTTGCAAGTTTGTGAAGAAGTGCCACAAGTGTCAAATTTATGCTAATAAGATTCATGTTCCTCCGACACTATTGAATGTTATTTCTTCCCCATGGCCCTTCTCCATGTGGGGAATTGATATGATTGGGATGATTGAACCCAAAGCGTCGAATGGATATCGTTTCATTCTGGTGGCAATCGACTACTTCACCAAATGGGTTAAAGCGGCATCGTATGCAAATGTAACCAAGCAAGTTGTTGTAAGGTTTATCAAGAATCAGGTCATGTACCGTTATGGTGTGCCAAACAAGATCATTACTGATAATGGATCGAACTTGAATAACAATATGATAGAAGCCATTTGCAAATATTTCAAGATTGCACATCATAATTCTTCTCCCTACATACCTAAGATGAATGGGGTTGTTGAAGCTGCAAATAAGAACATTAAGAAGATTATTCAGAAGATGGTTGTCACATATAAGGATTGGCATGAGATGCTCCCATTTGCTTTGCATGGGTATCGTACATCCGTCCGCACTTCAACAAGGACAACCCCTTTCTCTCTTGTTTATGGTATGGAAGCAGTGCTCCCTGTAGAGGTTGAGATTCCTTCATTGCATGTGTTCATGGAAGCCAAGTTGACTGAGGCTGAATGGTGTCAGACTAGGTTTGACCAGTTGAATTTGATCGAAGAGAAGAGATTGACTGCCATGTGTCATGGTCAGTTATATCAGCAGAGAATGAAGAAAGCTTTTGATAAGAAGGTCAGACCTCGTGTGTTCAGAGAAGGTGACCTTGTGCTCAAGAAGATCTTGTCGTTCAAACCAGATTCTAGGGGGAAATGGACTCCTAATTATGAAGTCCCATATGTTGTTAAGAGATCCTTTTTAGGCGGCGCTTTGATTCTTACAACTATCGATGACGAAGAGTTCACTCTTCCTATGAACACAGATGCAGTCAAGAAATACTTCGCCTAAAAAGAAAAGAACAACTCGATAAGTTGAAAACCCGAAAGGGTGGCTTAGGCAAAAAAGAGCGTCTCGGTGGATTGAAAACCCGAAAGGGAGGTCCAGGCAAAAATTAGAGACATAAAAACAGAAAAAAAAATCCCGATAAGTTGAGTACCCCACCTTGGGGCAACTTATGCAAAAATTAGGGATTATGGCAAGTAACTGCAGTCTACTGATCGTCCGGTATCAGAAAGACCTTAGTTGAGCACAAGGGTTGACATCGATTCATCATCCCAGTAGCGGTCAAGAGCACAATGGATATCAAGAGTTGGTAGAAGGATTAAGGATCATTTATATTCAATGTAACCCTATTCCGTGTAAATTTCCATTTTCAACTTTGTAAAAATCTATGGAGTCTTGTCATTTACAGACTACCATCTCATTAAATAAAGTTTAGCTTTTGTCCAATTGTTTCTACTCTTATTTACTTCAGGCAATAGTTTAAATTTTATTATGATCATTTTGGAAATTTAAAAATCAAAATCATTTTTTTTTCTTAAAACATATAAAAGCAAGAATTTTTGAAAGCAATTAAAAGGAAGTATCAACATCACTTCAAAGTGCAACAAGTCCTTAAGTGTGAAACATCAGAGGTTCCCCAAGCAGTTAACCCTTCGGGTATGCCTAGTTGTTTGTGTTGATCCAGTTCCCCTACAAAGTGTTTGTTCCCTAGTAGAGTTCCGATTCTTTTCCCCAGCTAAGTTGGTTGATTCAGTACCTTGCGATGTGTTATTTCCCGACAGTGTTTCTGTATTCCCCAATGGAGATCGCATTTCTTCAGCAGGGATGATCTTCAGAAGAGTAAGATGTTTTCCCCAGTAGATCGCATTAGTTTCCCTACCAGTCGCCATCCGACTCGTTCCCAGTCAGAATTTCCTCCTGGTTTCTGAGCAGCTGTTTTGTGTTTATCTTCTGTATGGTTGTCTCCCATTTGATATGGTGTTGACCTAAAAATCCCTGCAGACTTGATAACTTCTCCTCTCCTCAGCAGATCTCCTCCCTCGGCTAGATTTGAGCCTTTGGTTTGTTGATCTCTCTGTTCTCCAGCAGTTGTCTCCCTCTTTTTGTGGATTGACCGAGGATTGTACCAATGATTCAAATTCTTTGTGGCACCTTTGTATCCTTCATGATCGTGTTGTCAGCATAATCATCATATATATACATATACATGTACATTCATAAAATTTCATAATTTGCGTATTGGCACCATCATATTTGATTGATTTGTCGTTTTGAGATTCTCATTCTCTGCATGGCGGTACTTTATCCCCATACGGGTTCAATGTATGTCCTCCCTCAATTGTAGAGTGTCATCCTCTTAGGCAGAAATACTTTAACTTTTCTCCTCTTCCCCACTGAGTTGTTTCCTCGTGGATGATTATTACTTCAGTTTCCTCCCTAGTTGATTATCTGGATGGAATCACTCCCCTTGAGTTATATCCTCAATGGGTTGAGTCTTGATTGACTGTTTCTTTCTAGATCATGCCTAGATAGACGCTTTGAGTCTTCTAAGAGTTTGTTACCCAGTAACTGGTAATATTCTTCTTAGTTTGCAGTTTGTTACTTCTTGCCCAATACCCGGCAAAAGTACCCCTGTTTTCCCAGCAGTGGAGTTCCTAGTGAATTCATTTGTTTCTGATTCCCCAAGAAGTATATCCTTGATATGTTCACCCTAACTGGTGACGGATATCTTTCTCTCCCCTGCCTGAGTCTATCCTTGATATGTTCATCTTAACCGATGACGGAAATTCTCATTTGTGGTATTCTACTCAGTAAAAAGGTAGTTGTAAATCCTATTGTATTCCCAGGGAGTTAATCCTTGATATGCTCATCCTAACCGATGACGGGTTTCCTTCTCTTTGTGGTATTCTACCCAGTAACCGGTAGTTGTAAACCTTACTTTTTCCCACAGAGTCTATCCTTAATATGTTCATCCTAATCGGTGACGGATTTTCTCTTCGATGGTACTCTATCCAGTAACTGATAGATGTAATTCCCATTTTCTCCCCTCACAGAGTCTATCCTTGATATGTTCATCCTAACCGGTGACAGATTTTCTCTTTGATGGTCTTCTATCCAGCATTCGATAGATGTAATTCATACTTTTTGTTCAGTCGGTTTATCCATGATATGTTCATCTTAACCGATGACGGGTATCCAATTTGACAATCCCAGGCAAGTCTATCCTCGATATGTTCATCCTAACCGATGACGAATATTCTCACCTTTGGTCTTCTGCCCAGTAATCGATAGTTGTAAATCCTATTTTCTGTAGTTTTCTCCAGCAAGGCTATTCTTACCCAGTAACCGGTAATGAATACTCCCTCCTGGCAATCCTCAACAAGTCATCCTTGATATATTCATCCTAACTGATGACGGATGTCCTCTCTGTCAGATCTTTATTATCTCCTCACCTAGTAACAGGTAGTAGATAATAGATTTCTGCTCCTCTTGTGTTGAAGTTTATTTCTTCCCCAGTTGAGTTGAGTGCGCGTTTCCTTAGTGAAATTGTTTTCCCTGCATAATTCAGGTACTTCAGTTTTATCCTGACTTACTCGTATCCCATGCAGATGTTGATGTTCCCCGACTGAGTCTTTTCCATTTTTGTATGGAATTCCTCGAGTCCCCTAGCAGTTTTCACGTCGTAGCCTGGCCTACGCATAAACCCTTTATCCCCTAGAGTCTTTGTCTCTCCAGTGAGTGTTCCTTACGGAATGCATTATACTCCTGCGGACTTTTAGTCTCTAATTTCTTTTCCTTTGTGGCAATATTTCCCCACAAAGAATTTACTTTTGCATTCATATCATATGCATCATGAGGTCTCTTAGGAACCAAAATTTGTTTCTATATGTTGTTACTTAATCCCATTCTACTGAGTCGACATGAAGATTTTAACCTTCGCCTCCTCAGTTAGAATTTCCTTAAATAGGGGAAGTTATAAGACCCCAATTTTAACCCTAAGATCCCTCATGCAATTTCATCATAAGCATTAGCATTGGGATCATACCTTGGCATCCTCCTTACCCCTCTTTCATTGGGTTTGTTTTGGGAGAGATCACCAAGCACTATGTGATTGTATCATATTTGTATATCATCATTTACTAACCAAAATATAAAAATATGTCTTTGCATTTGCCTAACTCCTTTGTAGGTAGGGCATGATCTTCATTGATCTATCAAGTTCATATATAGGGTTTGACAAAGAGCACAACCATGAATTGATCCAAGAATGGTTATGAGCATTATATATGAGTTCCATTGATTCCTACATGTTATACTGATCAAGTTTTCTTCAAGAGTTTGAGGGTGATTTGCCTTGGAAACCCTAGTTTGACTAGGTATCTTGAGTAACTTCTCCAACAAGCTATCTCACCAATTGATCAAATTTCTCAAAGGACACTTCAAAATTCATCATCTTATGCATATATGATCTACCATGAGCCAAGAAAGTCCAAATAATTGAAGGTTAGCAAGTTGGTTGGTGGTGGTTGGCCAGATGAATTCATCTTATCAAAATTGGGTCTCCCTACACCCTATCTCCTACAATTTTCACCACATGAAAATGATTCCAAGAGAAACGTTACTCTAAATGACATTCCAAACAACATTCATGTTGAGACCTAGAGCTATTTTTGCTTGGAAAATCATCTTCTATGATGAAACATTATAGGTCATTTTGTCTAAACCCTAATTTGAAAGTCAACTTCCCAAGGCCATAACTTGCTCATTTTTTATGAGATGAAAGATTTACAAGTTGCACAATAAAATTCAAGATGTCTACTTAAACTTTTATGTTTGGAGTGAGAGATAATTCAACTTTTATGAGCATGTGATATGAGGTTACATTATAGGTCATTTTTGACCTATACCATTGGATAAGTGATTTTTCCAAACTTCAAAAATGCATAAATCTATCATTCTAAATCCAAATGACATGAAATTGCTAACCATTTTAAAGAGCTACAAGTTTGATGAAGACACTTTTCTCATTTGAAGCTCACATAAAAAGTTGAGTAAGGTGGAATATTGAGATAATTGGCTTGACACTTAGAAAAAATTTCAACATGTTGAAATTTCCAAACTTCCATCTCAAAATTCTCCATGTTCCAAGCTCCAAACGAAAAAGTGTTGAACATCAAACTTGTTCCCCTTGATCCAAGCTTTCCAAAAAATCCAAGTTCATGAATTTTGGAAGAGGTTTGCTAGGTCTATGCATGGCTTTAACAGGGCTGCATCATAGGAAAGAATCAATTGCACAAATTTCGGTTCACAATGCCTTGCCATTCAAGCTTCATTTAGACCTCAATTGGAATCATTTTGGACCTTATTGCATTGCATCATGGGCCTGTACATGCCCATACACTCGTGTCATCCACATTGCTAGTTTTGGATAGATTTTGAAGTGTGCAAATATCATTCCATTTGGCTATATATAGAAGGATTTTGAGCTCATTTGAATCACACTTTGTGCGCCAACTTTGCCCCCCATTCAAACCCTCTCATTCTAAAGGAAAAACTGAGAAATTTCAATTTGAAATTTGAGTTTAAATCTCAACTATTGAAGATTCAAGAACTCCAGGATCCAAAGCCTTGCAACCTCTCTAATCACTTCCTGCTAGCTTCTCAAGTGTGATCAGATCGTGTTTGGAGCAAGCAATATCAAGAACTGCATAACATTGAGGTAATTTTCAGAAAACTTCATCTCTTCGATTCTCACTCAATTCTACTCAATTCTCTTTGATCTTTGGTTGCCTGAAGTCCTACCAATGTAGGCAAGAAGATTGAGTTGCTTAGAGGTCAAATCGAAGCAACTCAGTTGACACACCTCAAAATTCAACTCCTCATATCTTTCTATATATGTGGAGTTAGTTAAAATTGAGGTCAAATTCGTGCTCTATGTCATTTTTTCTTTCAGATCATGTCCTCCTTTTTTATTTTGGTGATGGTTGAAGGTGGACCAGTCCGGTGAGGTCAATCGAAGAAGAAGACCGGAGCTACAGCTCCGGCCGTGTGTTGGCTCGTCTCCAACCATATGATCATTTTCAAATGTCTTAATCTCATGCGTTGGTTCTGATTACCATCCCTGCAGCGCATTGAATAGTGTCCATTGTGGAACGTGCGCTAAGGACCACTTGATATGTCACCTCAATTAAGGAGGGAGATCAAGTGGTCCACGTTTTTTTGTTATTTTCTGATTTTTCTTTTATTCTTTCTATTTTCATTAATTCGTATTAATTTTAATATTGATCCAAAAATATAAGAGTTTCACCAAAAAATTTCAAATAATTTCCTCTTTCATATTCTGAATTAAAATTATTTTTTGAATCATTATTAATATTTTTCATGATTTAATTGATTTTCTGATTATTTTTAATTATTTAAAAATACTTTTAAGTCTTTAAAAATTCTGAATTTTTTTTCTCCAAGCTCCTTTGACCTTGTTTGACCTATGATAAATCTCATGGCCATTTCTTTGGTATTTTGATGAGGTTTTAGGAATTTGACAAACCATATTTAATTTAAATGTATTATTTTAGTCTTTTTAATTTGAATAAATGTCAATTAATTGTGTTGACCAATTGTGATGACTTGGTTTAGTTTGACTCTTGTTGTTGGACCTTGGTCAAGGTTGATTTGACTTTATCAAGTTAATATCATTGGATTTAGGGGATTGATGAAATGTACATTCCATCTCCCAAAATGAATGGATGATATTAATTTGGTAGAAGTCCCCCTTTTACCAATTTGAGTTTTGATCCACCTCCCCACTCTTCATCTCATTCCCATTCTTTATTCATTCATCTCATTTGACCTATGATATCTCAAATTCCTAAGGCTAGTTGATTGAAAAATCAACATGAGTATGGATGAGATTAGGCCACCTCTTTTGCATATTCTTTTTGTGTGTGGTATGTTTCATGATCATAGTCCATTATATTATGTCTCTAACATGCATTAACACCAAAGTTCTATTGCCCTACCTCAAATAGTTGTAACTTCTACATAAGTCCAATTACGATTGCTTAACATAGCGCTAAATTTGTGACACAAAAGCCATAACATTCTAGTTAGTGAGATTGTAAGTCTCCCCTCTTTCATGAGATTGTGTGGAAACTTGGCCTTTTTTTCCTTCCTTTGGAAGATGTCTTGGCTCAAGGATCCATGCTTGTGATAAGTGGGTTGAGTGTTCTCCAAAGAATGACTTAAAAATGAAAGCAAAAGCAAAACAATACTAACTTCTAACTCATTAGCAACTAACTTTTAATTTCAAGCCATTTACTTTAATGTCATTTAATTTTAGACTTTATTCATTTGCCATTATTCATACCATTCTAATTGTTTATGTTAATGCAATTTTCACTTTGTCCATTTGGACCATATTGTGTGATATATCTTGTTTGTGTATATTTTGCTTGTTTGTGTGGTCTTTGACCATTAATGTAAATAATAACAACAAAAACCGTAAAAAAAACTTTTGTGTGGACTGTTGGCTTGATCTTGGACAAATGGACTTAGAATTTAAGCAACATTCATATGCTAAAGGACTTGGCCAATGCCAACTTTTCTTTATGAAACGAAGTGATGGCAATTTGAAACTTCATCTGATACATCATTCAAGATCCCTCTGAATTCCTCTACAACATGATCATTATGAAGTTATTATTTTGAACCTGTGACTTGTGGAATTCATCTGTTGCATGGGCTAATTTGAAGAAGATTATGGAGTGGCTAAAGCTTGGATATGTCTATCTTTATTTGATGCCTTTGCTCTTCAAGATTGATATAATTGTGCATTTGTGTGTTGCTTAGTTCTAAATGTCCAAGGGAATTTAGGGTTTCTATATGGCATTCTTGCCTATTGGATTGCTACCCATCGGTCAGATCTTTTCAACTCTTAACTTTTAATTTTGTGCATAGGATTAGTCTCTTCATCTTCTCCCCATTTCTTTAATTTCAAAATCTCTCCCTCCTTTTAAATTTTTCTTTGTTTGAACTTATTTTGTTCTAAACTTTGACCACTTTGCAAAAAGATAGAAACTTTGGTCTTATGCTATTGCATTTTCAAACTTCTTTTCTTAAATCAAACTTGTAAATAAACTTAACTATACTTGACTTAAACTTTCAAAAAGCCAAAAAGAACTAACTCATTCAAACCACTTTCAGGTCTTTGTTCCTTTCAAACTTAATTTTTGAAAAAAGTAATGCATCCACTTTGAAATTTGTATCACGAACTACAAGGTTTTGATCCCTCATTTTTATGTTGGTACGTAGGCACAAGTCCGAATGTCTTGTCAAACACAAAAATATAATTAATTGAATTCTTTTCTCATCCCCCCCATTCTATTTGTTTGTAAACATTATTTTTGTACCAAATACATATCCACACAAAAAGGGCTCCATAGGAGTACCTAAGACACTTTGGGTGCTAGTACCTTCCCTCTGTGTAACCAACCCCCTTACCTGTAATCTCTAACATTTTATTAGTTTTGATTTGAAAACTTCTTACTTTTGGGTTTTGTTCGTACTTTTTCCCTTTTCCCTTGGAAACAATAAAAGCGTGGTGGCGACTCTTGTTATTTGATGTCTAGCTTATCCATAGCTTGATGATCATGAATTTACCGCTACAGTCACTTGATAAGACTTTCCTTTGTTACATTGGAGCATCATCCTCCTAACAAGTTCAAGACGCTTAGTGGATTACAACTTTCATCAGCAGTCATTCATCTTACTCATCCCCACAAGCACCTATAGGACCCTGCTCCAACAACTTGTCCATTATTGACTAGGTTTGTATGCCATGAGACTTGAGCAATAGATAATGATGAGAGGGGATCTTCCCTACACTTGTTTAGAAGATCTATGAGTACGGGGCGAATGACCCAGTTGCTCATAGTATTTTCCTCTATTCATAGACTATAGTGCAACTCTAGTTAGTCCACTGTCAAGTCTGCCCCTAGCCTTTATGGCTCCTCTCTTCAGATCTTCTTGGTTTAAACACCATTTGAAATATTTTCTTGGTGGGTTTACAACTTTATGGTTATTCCCCTTTTATTACCATATCAATCCTTGTGCTTTGGTAAGGCCCTTGTCATGTAAGTCTCCGGCTTTGACAAGTTTTTCTGTTGGTTTAAACACCATTTGCAATCATTTCTTTGAGGGTCGACACCTTTATGGTTATTCCCTAGGTTGACACCTTTATGGTTATTCCCTCTTCCTTACCATATCATTCCCATTGCCTTGGTAATGTCTATGTCATGTCATACTCAGTGCTTTGACAGGCTTTTGCTTCCCTTACCGTGTTAGACTCAGTGCTTTGGTAAGACTCTTGTCATGTGAGCCTCCGGCTTTGACAAGTTCTTATTCCTTTCCTTACCATGTCAGTCTCTGTGCTTTGGTAAGACCCTTGTCATGTGAGTCTCCGACTTTGACAGGTTTCCTGTTATGTTGGTTTAAACACCATTGTAATTCCTTTTCTTTTGGGGAACACCTTTATGGTTAACCCTCATCTTTTCTTTTAGTTTAAACACCACTCTTATATAATCTCTTTCTAAGTCTTTCTTCTCTGAACTACGGAGCTCTGACTTTCTCATTGCACTATGAGAATACGTAGGCACGAGGATGCGAATCCTTGGCGAGCACTTTTCTTTCTGTTCCCCTTTTTTCTTTGTTTCTTCGAACTACGGAGCTCAGATTTTCTCATTTCACTATGAGAATACGTAGACATGGGGGCCTCAATCCTCCTCGAGCATTCTTTTTCTAATCCATTTTCTGTTTTGCAGGTACATGAAGATAGCAACACCCATCAAAACAAGAGCATTCAAGACGAATCCCATGGAGTACCATGGCTGTGAGGGGTGATAATACCTTCCCCTTGCATAACTGATTCCCTTACCCATTTCTCTATGTTTCTTTCTCCCATTGGATTTTCTCGATGTTTTCCTTTCCCTCTCTTGGGATAAATAAAGTTCGGTGGAGACTTTGTTATACCTTTGAGCGTGCGATGCGTTCGGTGGGCATATTTCAGCTCGTTTCATAGTTGTATCAAGTAAGATGTTTAATATTATTGTTGTTGATATTTAGTGTTTAACAATTCTATTGATTTTTTTATTTGTTGTTGTTGTTATTGATATTTAATGTTTAGAGATTCCATGGACTTTGTTGTTGTTGTTGTTTTTGTTATGGAGATTTAATGTTTAAGTATTCTATTGATTTTGTTTTTGTTGTTGTTATTGGTGTGGTTGATGATAATGAAGAAGATGATTTAGAATTTGTCAACAAATTTGATGCTTTGCCGTTTAAAATGAAAAAAAAAACAGGTTAAAAATAAAATTTTGTAAACAAGACTTTACCCCTCGGTTATTGTTAAAATTCAAGGTAAAAAGTAGTGCATTTTTGAAAATCCAAAAAATGCAGTTGTTGGGGATCGAACCCATGACTAGCACCACTTTTCCTATCGATTATTCAAAAACCAAAGAGTAAAGTGTCATGTTTTCATATCGCCCTTTGTTACCTTGCCTGTGTAACCGAGGTTATATCCCCTTCGCGTCCGAGGTGAAATGGGGTTATTTGTAGTAGTAGGGACTACAATCAATCGATTGTTGCTGGTGTAAAATCAGTTTTTCCATTAAATATAAGCCTAACCAATCGATTGGTCTGACAGAGATGCCCAGAACTATTCGATTGGTTCACCTTCTTCTTCACTGATCTCTCTTCCAAACTTCTTCTCTTTCAACAACAACCATAGAAAAGTCATTCCAACACGTGAACAATATGTAATCAAAGATAATAACCACAACAACAACATGGAATCAACATCATCATGCAATGATCAAACAATAACAACAATAACAACAACTCAAAACCCTAATTTCCCCACATGGATTTCTCCCACCCAAGGCTAATATAACTAGGAACTCGCCTCTAACACATGAAGATAATGAAGGTTGGGGGAAAATCAGAGAAATTTATGGTGGTGATGATGATGGTAATGAATTTCCTTATTCTTCTTCCATTCTCTTTTTTTCTTTCCCCTTTTCTTCTCTCCTTTCTCTTATTGATTTTTTTTTCTTATCCATCATTTCCTTCTTTTTTCTTACGCCACACAAATATATGTATATATATATATATATATATATATATATATATATATATATATATATATATATATATATATATATATATATATATATATATATATATATATATATAATATATAAAATATATATATATATATATATATATATATATATATATATATATATAATATATATATATATATATATATATATATATATATATATATATATATATATATATATATATATATATATATATATATTATATATATATATATATATATATATATATATATATATAATAAGTAATGAGAGAGAATATCTTAATTGACATTTTGTCTTCTAGTACCAATTGATTAATTATTAATGTTACCAAAATTGCTCCTTCTTATACTAATTAAAAATGGCCAGTCTCTTTCAACAAGGATTAATCTCTTCTGATTCCATTGATTACTCTATTTGTCCCAACGGACAACATTTATAGCACTTAAGGGTATATGAGATATTACATTCTCCTCCCCCCCCCCCCCCTTAAATTGAAATTCGCCCCCGAATTTCTTCCACTCAAAGAAATTAACATTCCTTACATCACCGTCCCAGGTTAACACTTGACTTTGCTTCAGTTCAATCTTATGACATACTCAAACTTCCAACTTTTTTTCACTGGCAACATCCTTCCTTCTTAATTTCCTGAAACTCCTTGACTTTTTCATACTCTTATTTCCAATCTTCGATTAACTTCTAATCTTCTCCCCACTCAATTCACCTGACAGATATCCCTGAACCGCTTGGTCATATATCTATCTAGAATCCACGACTTCTCTTTCTTTCACTGAGTTACTCAAAAAAATCATAACCACGACACCTTCTTCTGAATGGATGGTCAATACTTTTATAACTTCATAAGATAACTTATTGATTGCTTGACTACACTCAATACTGAAGAATCTTCCCTTATAAATCCTTCAGAATTGTGACAAACTTTGTAATCTATATATTGATACCCTTATCAACTTCACTTGACCTGGCACCATAAACTACGTGCGCCTACACCTGATACTTCACTTCTCTCGTACTACTCCAATAAGGTAACACACTTGGCACAATATTATCTTACTTTCATTCCTACTAGTAGTTACCTCTCTGATCCTCCATGAAACAGCATTGTGCCCTTCTTTTCGTTACTCTGTACTGGCTAGCTCATGAGTCCTTATAGAAGGTATGAATTTCCTCTAATTACCTACTGTCCCCAAAACAATTTCAGAACCCTATCACATCTATAGATAGAATAGTTTTCTTGTTAACATAAGATGGGTAATTAGACCAATGTCTGTCAAAAGATAGATATGCAGGAGTCACACGAATGTGATCATAAGACTGTACAACATTCAGAATCATATTTCACTAGTTTTGATTAATCCAATTTGGTATCAATATCTCTGGTTCTTATTTCGATAATTCATTCTAAGTTCTTTATGAAATTGTGGCTCACTCACGGGTTCTGCTGACACTGGATTCCAACAAACTAGGATGTAATTGTATGTTTTCCAATATTACTCATAGAGTATCACAACTCGGTCACACACTTGGAGATAACATTATGCTTCCTATCCAAAAATCATTCATATCAAACATCCTGCTCCATCTCCCGTAATTCTAGGTCGTGCTCTCATTCATAAATAATCTGAGTTACATGTTTAACTTGATTTTTGCTCTTTCCTGGAAGTATAACTCATAACTCCTTTCAATAAGGTAGAGCATCTTGTATACATCAAGTACCACTTTCATGAGGTGTCTACATCAGAGGTAATGTATCTGAGAAGAATATATAATGTCATGCTATGACTTACCACTTTACACCTTACTAACACATATGCAAGATACTGAACCGATCTCTTCGAGATCACCACTTGGTAAGTCTCTTCCATCTCCACTCTTTATGGTTCTTGTTAGTCATAATAGTGATACTCCAAAGACTTACTCACACTAAGTATGGTTCACTAGGTTGGTTCCCCAAACGTCTAACTTCTTTGACATCTCTACAAATGATCAACTATATAATACACCTTTAGAAGAATTCTAATTCCAAAACTATCAACTTGACTTGCAATAACTTACAACTCCACTCTCAACCCTGCAATCGATAATGGTCCACCAATAATATTTTAGATACTTTGTTCCAACATTATGTGAACATCATACTCCATGATCAACCAAACCAAACCCTACTTAGGAAGATGAAAAATAACCTGACTTTCAATAAGCCACTTCTACTCTTGTCGACCATATAAAGTTCACTCAAGAAGAAACTTAACAGTACACCATATTCATTGAATGGGCTTCTCTTCTAAACCAACACCCATTACACACTTCATCACATGTAGGTCACTTATCTAGATGATTTCTAACTGATAATCCTTGTTTCCCACTTACGAGTTCATGTGATGTAGTCTGTATCACATTCCACACTTAGTTCCATATTCAAGTTTGGCTTGTCTTCCATTGCTTACGACAAATTCAAACTTCTCAGGACACAAGGCTCACTGCTTGAAATAAAGAGTGTGATACTCCATAACAATCCCAAAATAAGGTGATCAATTAGACATATTGGAGACCAGGATGCTACTATCACATGCTTCTTAATACCAAGGTATAACTTTCTCCACTTCACTTCTTACTCTAGAAATCTTCATATCTAAACAATCATCAACTTCACGCTTCTATCTTAGCCTCAATAAAATCTTAATAACTCTATTGGGGCAGTGTCTGAAATACATCCCATTACAGTAGTTGTATTGCTAGGTTTACACTGCTCTCAAATTCTATATTTGCTTCTCTTCCTATGGTAATTATCTTAACTCCAATTATAGAACCATCCTACTAGAATTTCCTTGAATCTAAAATACTTTCTCTTTCTCTCAACACGAACCTCTTACAACTATTCCTTGGGCAACTCAACATTTCCAAAACATCTCCTTATTAACACTAAATCTCTGACAAGATATCTTGAAACCAATCTCCCTTCTAGGATTGGGTATACTTGGTTTATCTTCTATCATTCGTCTGATGTATACATGTTTCACTTGGAATTGGTAGTCATGTGCTCGGGCCTCTTCTTATACTTCACCACTACCTTAGACCCTTAACAAAGATGTTGAACGTCCCTATCTCTCGAGCCCTCAACCAATTGGAAGGTACCATTATGAATATACTCCCTGAAGTACTCATGTTCTTCCAAGATGCTCTAGTAACCTTAGAAGTTGAAACACTGATTCACTACCTCACTCCCAGACCTTATGGCATACATGCAACAAAATTGTCCTTTCTTCTTCACTGTATGGAACTATTTTCAATACTTATTCCATACCAGTGGGTCAATCTTATTCTAATAGAAGATTCACATATTTCTCAAAACTCCGACAAATTCATCCGATAGAATTTCCTCAACTTCTCGACTCCCTTATCACTATAGGATTGCTTAAACCATACACTACCCTTTAATTCCACATTACCCGAATCATAACTCCTACTAAGACTTTAATTGAGCGAACCAGTTCTTCTTACTATCAAACTCTTGGCTTTAGCCTACTCCCAAAGTACAAGGTCTACAAAACTTTGTAGTCCTCGTGGTTGCTCAACCATGATCCTACCTACCACACACATAGAATTAGGTTGATCAGGCCAAATACTACATATTATGATATTGAGAATCATTTTGGCTAAACATACATATGAGTCAGGAATAGATTTACTTATGATGTTTCAATTCTAGGTCGATTCTTACCAACTATAACACCCCGTATAATCTCTCTCTCTCTCTCTCTCTCTCTCTCTCTCTCTCTCTCTCTCCTCTCTCTCTCTCTCTCTCTCTATATATATATATATATATATATATATATATATATATATATATATATACACACACACACACACAGAGAGAGAGAGAATAATATGATATATACATTATCATACCCCAAAATTTGCCCATCAATAGTTCAAGACATTTTTCAGGGGCATTCCGACTCATTTTATGGCACTGATCTTAAAGGGACAAAGGCCCAGCTCACGAATGGCCCAATCCAGAAAATGGCCCAAACTGGCCTGTTCGCTACACGCTCGCCTAGCGAACGTTACGTTCGCTACACGCTCGCCTAGCGAACGTTCGCTACACGCTCGCCTAGCGAAGCAAACGTTCGCTACCAGCTCGCCTAGCGAGGCTGACAGACAACAAAAAATTTCGGGCTTCGTTCTGAGCCCATTAGGTCATGAAAAAGGGCATTATAAATACCAGCACTTCAGTAATGAAAGGGAGGACGAAAAACCGAGGGAGACAGACGAAAACCCTGGCACAAAAACCCTGGAGGCTACTTTAGAAACCCTGAAGGCCGCTCCTCCGCTCCGAAGCTACCACCGCCCAACTCAATCCGGCTCGCCAATTCAAGGTTGCAATTCGATTGCAAACAGGTTTGCATTACTATTATCGCTTTATTTTCTTAATTTGCATGTGATACCGCTTTATGTTCTTAACTTGCATGTGATATTATAATTGAATTCATAAACATATTTGAGGTTTTGCATGTGAATTTAAGTGTGCCTGAATATTGTGAATGCTGAACCATATAATTATGTGTTGGATGCCATAAGCCATGCCGCAGGTTGAAGTCATACTGTTCTGAAATTCAAAACCCGCAGCCGCTCGCTAGCACATCGCTAAGCGAGCATGTAGCGAGTATTCGCTAGGCCCTCGCTAGGCGAGGCAGAGGCGAACGGGACAGTCGCTAATATTTTGTTTGTTATGTCCTATGCGTATCTGATCTATTCTATGTTAATTATGCACTGTTTTGCCTGACATTCATGCTGCTGTATTTTCTTTTGCGGTGTAATCTTCGATTACACCCCGATTTGGTATTCTAACCCGTTTGCTGAATTTTGCCAAGGTTCACATGTCCCAGGAAAAGATTGCCGTTAGGTCTTCCACTTTATTTGTGGGATACCCTTGTGGAGACTCACCCTAAATTACTTAATTAATTTTAATGTGTTAATTTTAATGTATTAATTTTAATGTATTGATTTTAATATGGAGGCTCGTCCTAATTACCTAATTGACTTTAAAATATTGCCTTTAAATAAGTGATCTTGGACCTCTCTTTGCTGCCCTACGGTATTACGGTATAACGGTCATGTCCCGCGAATGTAGGGATACACTTAGCAACGGCCCTTCGGTTAAATCATCATAAAATAAATCATGGTCCCTCGGATGTTGCCTTCGAAAATACGATTTTGTCCCTCGATGACCCTTCGGTGTAGCCTACGGTTAAATGATGATCGTCCCTTCGAATGCTAAGGTATCCTTACAACTGTTGCCTTCAATGACCTATCGATGACCCTACGGTGACCCTTAAACATCCTAAGGGTAAAATTACTTACTTCTCAATAGTAAGGACAGTTTTACCCTCATAAGGATAGGAAACGTTCATAACGACCTTAGGAAGGTATAACTCTCAATTACTGGATCCTAACTTAAAACATTTTCCACCCCTCACACTTTACACTTTACAAATCCTAGAAAATCACCACTTGGTATACATTCATACTAGAATCATTACCGAGTTATATTTTTCTAAACCATTTTCAAAATTAAATGAGATAAATACTTTGTATACATTCATACGAGAATCATTACAAAGTTAAACTCTCTTTCAAACATTTTTTAAGCAATTCACCGACACTTTTTAGACAAAAATATAAGTGATCCAGCAATTAAGAGCCCATGGATAACCATGGATACAAAGGATGCTAACACCTTCCCTTTGTATAATGTACCTCCCGAACCCAAAATCTATTGAGGTCTTTCCTGTTCTTTTCCACCTTTCCTTATTGGATAAAAGAAAAGTCGGTGGCGACTCTTGCTATCCGCGACATTGCGATAAAAGCAAAACACCCCAAGTCAGTTCACCGTATGACAGAACTGGCGACTCTGCTGGGGAAACTTTAAAAAGAGAGGTTACCTTAAAAACAAGATCACTTATTCCAAATTGTCTGATTTACTTTTAAGGGATTGCTTGGGTATTTTTGAGTGAAAGATCCTACACCCGGATCTAGTGTACCTTAGGTAAGTAGCAATAGATCATCGCGACTATCCGGCGTATACTGGAATGGTTAAAATGATGGTTACGGTTAATGTGACACTTTGGATGTCCTGATGTTCCTCATGTTTACTTGAGGAAAAATTTGGCATCTGCGTGGTGTCATCAAAGCATTAACCAGACCTTTAGAACCCTAATTGACTCATCCTAGCCATTAGAAAGTAGTGAGATAACTGACTTCGGTTCCGACTGGGGTTGGTTGAGACTCGATACTACACTCTTTGAGATTGGACTTTAGGGAAGCTTCGGTCAACCACTTGGTGTTGCACTGAAGTGGACTTGAAGGAAGGTCAATGATTGGAGATCCTTTTAGAACCCGGTTACTATTCTAGGACAGGTTGAACCAACTAAACTTCAGTGGGGAGGGTACTTACCTATGGAACTCATGCAAGCCTTATAACCTAGGAATGATGGTTGTGTGACTTGCTTGTGCTTGTTATTTATTTAACCTCATAACATCATAACATCATAACATCATGACATCATAACATTGTACTAACCATTTCAAGGACTTAGGGATTTAACTTTGCTCTGTTTTGTATAAAAAAAACAAAAAACAAAAAAACAAAAAAAAAAAAAAAAAAAAAAAAGTTTCCTTTTTTTTGGTAGTCTATACAAAGTTAAATTCCAAAAGGCCTTGAAAACATTTCATACATTGCATAGCATGACATAACATTGCATAACAGGTATTCTAAAGGGATCAATGTTCTCACGGTTTTCCTACAAACAGAAAAATGGACCTCGAGCAAACTGTCAAAGATCTCCATGCTCAGAATGCTCAACTCCAGAAGATGATCTTGAACTTATCCAGGGGGCAGGAGGAACTGAAGGCTCTTTTGCTCGAGAAAAAGAAAGACCAGAAACCTGTGAGGCACGTTAACCCGGGAAGGAGGCAGTTTACGAAGATCAATATGACTTTAGCACAAGCACTGCAGGGTATGCTAAAAGCAAATTTAATTACCCTCAGAGATCCTCCTGCAAAACCCAACACTACTTCTCCTCGTTATAATCCCAATGCCAGGTGTGCCTATCACTCCGATAGCCCCGGGCATGATACAAACGATTGTTGGTCGTTGAAGAACAAAATTCAGGATATGATCGACGCCGGAGAATTTGAATTTGATCCGCCTGAGACTCCTAATGTCATCACTGCTCCTCTGCCTAAGCAGGACGAGACTGTCAATGCTGTGGAAGATACTGATGACGATTATGACTTGGATAGCTGGATTTCCCCAACAATTGGTGACGGACTCGACAATTGGAAGGCTGAAGACACTATCCCGATTTCCTTTAGTCGAGAGTAATTGTTATTGCTATTTTAGTATTTCAAAGCATTGTGTCTATACCCGGGGCATAATAGCTAATTTTTCAAGGGTTTTGTCATTTCATAAGCATATTCATATTCAATAAATCAATGGACTTTTTGCATTCAAATATTGCGCTCTTTATCTTTCCTATCATTTTTTTCAAAACAAGCTATGTTTTCTTGCACACACGCACGTAACAGTTTTCCGATCCATATCCACTCTGGATCCTGTTGATAATAGTTCTGCTACTGTTCATTATGACTTTGAAAATCCGATCTACCAAGCCGAGGATGGAAGTGAGGAAGATTGTGAAGTCCCTAGAGAACTTGCCAGACTGGTACTACGAAAGACTATACAGCCGCATGAGGAATCAATTGAAATTGTAAATCTGGGTACTGAAATAAACAAGAGAGAAGTCAGAAGTTTCTTGGGGCACTCGAATTACATTGCCCGATTCATTCCACACTTGACTGCTACCTGCAAATCCATCTTCAAATTACTAAAAAAGAAAAATCAAGAGATGGTATGGAATGATGAATGACAAAATCAAGAAGTATCCCCAAGAACCTCCGGTTCCGATGCCACCAGTTGAAGGAAGACCTTTAATCACGTATTTGACCGTGTTAGAAAATTCAATAGGGTGTGTTGGGGCAACATGACGAGTCTGGTCGAAAAGAGCATGTCATACACTGCCTTAGCAAAAGGTACCGACTGTGAAACAAGATACTCACAGCTCGAGAAAGCTTGCTGCGCTTTGGCTTGGGCTGCTCGCCGACTAAGACAGTATATGTTGAATCATACCACTTTATTGACTTCTAAGATGGATTCTATCAAATATCTATTTGAGAAACCTGCTGTCTCCTGAAAGAGTTATCACTGAACAACAAGATGATTACCGAACTCTACACGCAGTTCAAAATAAAACACCATAACTCTTCTCCGTACCGGCCAAAGATGAACGATGCCGTGGAGGCTGCTAATAAGAATATCAAGAAGATCATACAAAAGATGACAGTAACGTACAAAGACTGGCATGAGATGTTACCGTTTGCTCTTCATGGTGATCGCACTTCAGTACGCACTTCGACAGGGGCAACCCCTTTCTCTTTAGTCTATGGAATGGAAGCCGTTTTACCAGTGGAAGTTCAGATTCCCTCTCTAAGAATTGCGAAAGATGCAGGCTTAGATGATGATGAATGGATTCAAACTCGACTCGATCAGATAAATCTGATTGATGAAAAGAGACTTGCGGTTGTTTGTCATAGGCAGATATATCAGAAGCGCATGACCCAAGCATTTAACAAAAAGGTCAAGAGACAGGTGTACCAACTTGGCGCCTTGGTGGTCAAGCGTATCATTCTACCACAAGGTGATCCCAGAGGCAAATGGACTCCCACACACGAAGGGCCATTTGTAGTTAAGAAGATATTCTCTGGTGGAGCCATGATGCTTGCTACAATGGATGGCGAAGAGTTCCCGCATCCTGTGAACGCTGACATAGTTAAAAAATACTACGCATAAAAGAGACCCGCTAGGTCGACGTACCTAGGCAAAAGTAAGGGCATCCCGGCGAACCAAAAGGGTTCGGGCAAAAAATTAGGGATAAACATATAAAGACATACACCCGGCAAGTCGAAAACCTGAAAAGGCGGCTTGAGCAAAAAAAGGGTATCCCGGTGGACTGAAAACCTGAAAAGGCGGTCCAGGCAAAAATTAGGGATTAAAGCGTATGACTATGCCCCGTTCTCTGTCTGCTTCAACCAAGTTCAAGGGACTGAACAAGCCAATCACTTTCATCCGACAGCAGGAGATGAGAGGCTTGAAGACATAATGACAGTAGTGGAATTAAAATCAACAGGACTTTTTCTGCATAGCTTTGTCTTCGTTTCTTGACGATTTCCTCTTACTAGGATTTCTGTCTCCTTGTACACAAATTGCCTGTTTATAGGCCCTCTTTCTAAATCAATACAATTCTGTTTCAAAAAAAAAATGCTTTTGTTTTACTTTCTCTATTTTGTTTGCATAAACGTCCATTGATTTAACTTGAATTGATATATGCATTTGAATATGATCAATGTTTATCAAAATACATGCATAAAATAACAATGACAGTTACTAAAAGACTTCAGGATCGTGGATAAGGTCTAACCATGCTTTCCGATGAATCCCGTTGCTAGTTCTATTCCCCAACAAAAAAACCAGCTACTTCCTAGAAGAGGTTGGCATCACCAGACAGACTGGTCATCTCTTCCATCCCCAGCCAGGATCTGTTGAGTGTTTCCATCGTCAGACAGAAATCAAGTATTCCCCAGCTAAGGAAGGGTCATCAATACAAATATCTCCGACCAGAAGACTGAGATTTATTTCCCCAATAGAGTCCCCTGGAAGAACGTTTCAGACACATAGTGCATTCATTACATCATTTCACATCACATACCTACATACAATTTTCATTCCGCATCATATACATTACATCATTTCATAACATACGCATGTATACAATGTTCTCACTTATTCCAGACGCATAATTCACTCTTTACATCATTTCGCATGCATACAACATTTGCATCTCATGCATCATGACATGGCATGAAGCTAACTTTATTTTTCAGGTTAATTATCCTCTTGATACAATCAAAACAAAGGTCCATTCAGACGGGCATCCTTATCAATTACATTCAGGATTCAACTACATCTTTCAGATATACTCCATGTCACCATTCATTCTGACATCCTCCTAACGATGGCATCTATAAGCCCATCCCAGACATTTATTGCAAATACAGCATATACAAATACTATCAGATATAGTCTAACGTACGGTTCATTCTGATTCAGCTCAACAAATGACTCCTTCAACTCAGATGCGATCTAGCGTACGATCCATTCTGACCTTCAACAACTCACATACAGTCTAATGTACGACCAAGTTAGACCTTCAAGTCCTCAGAGGCCACTCAAATACAGTCTAATGTACGACCAAGTTAGACCTTCAAGTCCTCAGAGGCCACTCAAATACAGTCTAATGTACGACCAAGTTAGACCTTCAAATCTTCAAATACCGCTCAGATACAGTCTAATGTACGACCAAGTTAGACCTTCAAATCTTCAAATACCGCTCAGATACAGTCTAATGTACGACCAAGTTAGACCAGATTCTGCTCAGTGACAGTCTAATGTGCGACCAAGTTAGACCGTCAAGTCCTCGGATTCTGCTCAGATACCGTCTAATGTACGACCAAGTTAGACCAGATTCTGCTCAGTGACAGTCTAATGTGCGACCAAGTTAGACCGTCAAGTCCTCGGATTCTGCTCAGATACAGTCTAATGTACGACCAAGTTAGACCAGATTCTGCTCAGTGACAGTCTAATGTGCGACCAAGTTAGACCGTCAAGTCCTCGGATTCTGCTCAGATACCGTCTAATGTACGACCAAGTTAGACCAGATTCTGCTCAGTGACAGTCTAATGTACGACCAAGTTAGACCGTCAAGTCCTCGGATTCTGCCCAGATACGGTCTAATGTACGACCCAATTAGACCTTCGTCTCCTCAGATGCTACCTAGTGTACGGTACATTTCTGAAGTGTAGTCTAGTGTACGACTACCCCCTTTTTTATCATCAGATTCAGCCTAATGGACGGCTCATTCTGCTCAGATACGGTCTAATGTACGACCCAATTTGACCTTCGATGCTACCTAGTGTACGATACATTTCTGAAGTGTAGTCTAGTGTACGACTACCCCCTTTTTATCATCAGATTCAGCCTAATGGACGGCTCAGTCTGCTCAGATACGGTCTAATGTACGACCCAATTGGACCTTCGTCTCCTCAGATGCTACCTAGTGTACGGTACATTTCTGAAGTGTGGTCTAGTGTACGACTACCCCCTTTTATCATCAGATTCAGCCTAATGGACGGCTCATTCTGCCCAGATACGGTCTAATGTACGACCCAATTTGACCTTCGATGCTACCTAGTGTACGGTACATTTCTGAAGTGTAGTCTAGTGTACGACTACCCCCTTTTTATCATCAGATTCAGCCTAATGGACGGCTCAGTCTGCTCAGATACGGTCTAATGTACGACCCAATTGGACCTTCGTCTCCTCGGATGCTACCTAGTGTACGGTACATTTCTGAAGTGTAGTCTAGTGTACGACTACCCCCTTTTATCATCAGATTCAGCCTAATGGACGGCTCATCCTGCAACTCCAATACAGTCTATCATAAGACCCATTTGGATCTTCAACTCAGAGACGATCTAGCGTACGATCCATTCTGATTTTTCATCCTCGGCAAAGTCATCTGCCTAACGAACAGCTCACTCTGGTATTCAGATACGGTCCAGTGTATGATCCATTCTGATCCCTTATCCCCAGCAGTATATAGCATACTCCGACTCCCCGGCGAAGTCGACAGCATAATGGATGACTCACTATACGGTCTGATGTACGACCCGGTGTGACGCCCATGTCTCCAGATATCGTCTAACGTACGACACAATCTGGAAATCTCCTCATCACACTTCCTGGATGGCATCTTTAAGCCCATCTCCGTCAAGACTGATGGACAAGCGCAAATTGTTGGGGCATTCTAGTGTTCAATAATCTTTCACCTCCAGACCACGAACGGCACATACCATTCTGACTCTCTCGGTTCAAGAATATTGAACAGGGGCAGCTGTCATACCCCAAAATTTGCCCATCAATAGTTCAAGACATTTTTCAGGGGCATTCCGACTCATTTTATGGCACTGATCTTAAAGGGACAAAGGCCCAGCTCACGAATGGCCCAATCCAGAAAATGGCCCAAACTGGCATGTTCGCTACACGCTCGCCTAGCGAACGTTCGCTACACGCTCGCCTAGCGAAGCAAACGTTCGCTACCAGCTCGCCTAGCGAGGCTGACAGACAACAAAAAATTTCGGGCTTCGTTCTGAGCCCATTAGGTCATGAAAAAGGGCATTATAAATACCAGCACTTCAGTAATGAAAGGGAGGACGAAAAACCGAGGGAGACAGACGAAAACCCTGGCACAAAAACCCTGGAGGCTACTTTAGAAACCCTGAAGGCCGCTCCTCCGCTCCGAAGCTACCACCACCCAACTCAATCCGGCTCGCCAATTCAAGGTTGCAATTCGATTGCAAACAGGTTTGCATTACTATTATCGCTTTATTTTCTTAATTTGCATGTGATACCGCTTTATGTTCTTAACTTGCATGTGATATTATAATTGAATTCATAAACATATTTGAGGTCTTGCATGTGAATTTAAGTGTGCCTGAATATTGTGAATGCTGAACCATATAATTATGTGTTGGATGCCATAAGCCATGCCGCAGGTTGAAGTCATACTGTTCTGAAATTCAAAACCCGCAGCCGCTCGCTAGCACATCGCTAAGCGAGCATGTAGCGAGTATTCGCTAGGCCCTCGCTAGGCGAGGCAGAGGCGAACGGGACAGTCGCTAATATTTTGTTTGTTATGTCCTATGCGTATCTGATCTATTCTATGTTAATTATGCACTGTTTTGCCTGACATTCATGCTGCTGTATTTTCTTTTGCGGTGTAATCTTCGATTACACCCCGATTTGGTATTCTAACCCGTTTGCTGAATTTTGCCAAGGTTCACATGTCCCAGGAAAAGATTGCCGTTAGGTCTTCCACTTTATTTGTGGGATACCCTTGTGGAGACTCACCCTAAATTACTTAATTAATTTTAATGTGTTAATTTTAATGTATTAATTTTAATGTATTGATTTTAATATGGAGGCTCGTCCTAATTACCTAATTGACTTTAAAATATTGCCTTTAAATAAGTGATCTTGGACCTCTCTTTGCTGCCCTACGGTATTACGGTATAACGGTCATGTCCCGCGAATGTAGGGATACACTTAGCAACGGCCCTTCGGTTAAATCATCATAAAATAAATCATGGTCCCTCGGATGTTGCCTTCGAAAATACGATTTTGTCCCTCGATGACCCTTCGGTGTAGCCTACGGTTAAATGATGATCGTCCCTTCGAATGCTAAGGTATCCTTACAACTGTTGCCTTCAATGACCTATCGATGACCCTACGGTGACCCTTAAACATCCAAAGGGTAAAATTACTTACTTCTCAATAGTAAGGACAGTTTTACCCTCATAAGGATAGGAAACGTTCATAACGACCTTAGGAAGGTATAACTCTCAATTACTGGATCCTAACTTAAAACATTTTCCACCCCTCACACTTTACACTTTACAAATCCTAGAAAATCACCACTTGGTATACATTCATACTAGAATCATTACCGAGTTATATTTTTCTAAACCATTTTCAAAATTAAATGAGATAAATACTTTGTATACATTCATACGAGAATCATTACAAAGTTAAACTCTCTTTCAAACATTTTTAAGCAATTCACCGACACTTTTTAGACAAAAATATAAGTGATCCAGCAATTAAGAGCCCATGGATAACCATGGATACAAAGGATGCTAACACCTTCCCTTTGTATAATGTACCTCCCGAACCCAAAATCTATTGAGGTCTTTCCTGTTCTTTTCCACCTTTCCTTATTGGATAAAAGAAAAGTCGGTGGCGACTCTTGCTATCCGCGACATTGCGATAAAAAGCAAAACACCCCAAGTCAGTTCACCGTATGACATACATACATATATATATATATATATATATATATATATATATATATATATATATATATATATATATATATATATATATATATATATATATATATATATCATACAAGTGTTAGTTTTTAATACTGACACAATCTAAGTGCGTAATGACATCAGTATATACATATGTCCAAACTAATATATGAAACTATGACACATATTATACAATAATCCCTAAAACAAAAACCTAAGATCTATGTACAATATCTTTATTGCACACAATCCACAACGGAAGATCATAATAATTAGAAGCCTTTGAAACATCCACAAACAACTTCTCTTGCATATAACTGATAAAACACATGAAAACAACAATGATATTGGGGTGAGATAAAAATCTCAGTGAGTTCCCCTATATTACGAGTTCACTCAGCTCTACAGAGTTTATAATCGATCTCCTTAATTTAAGTTGTTCAAATAGAATAAAGACTTAAGCAACTAGGGGATTTTTTCATTGAATGGAAACATGGACACTTGAGTTCACCAATTTAAATAAGTTACTAATAGGAAACCCTACCGAGGCATCTTTCCCCGACCAACCCTACGTCTAGGATTCTCGACACGGGTCACAAATCCTTGTATCATGCTTCGACTTCTAGAGGATTTTGGATTCTTCCATGGAACTCGTGCCCAATCCAAGAATCTTTTCTCCCTATTGGACTCAACACCCATTTCGGGTTTTATTCCTCATATGGGACTCTAACCCACTTTGAGGTTCACACAGTTGATTTCGGATTCCCTGTGAGACTTTAACCCATTTGAGAATTATCGCTCCATATGGGACTCCAAACCCATTTTGAGCCTTTTCCTCGTATAGGACTTAAACCCACTATGAGGTCCACATCATCAATATACCTCTAACCCTTCCGGTTAATGCGAAGCAATAATGTATATATCCCAATTCTTACTTTTCATAAGCATCGAACTTTGGGATTGGCACGACAATACGGTTGTTTTCAAATACATTACTAGTTCACCAATCGCAACATGATTATACTCATCAATCACTAGGTGATCTTACTCACCAATTCCTAGCATCTACTCTTGTTCGATACAAAGCATATTAGTTCATGACTAAGCTATAATTCTAGTGACTACTCATCCACGGTACACACTAAGGTACCTTTGTGTCCGAATATCACCAACTACGTCATTTGTCATAACCTAAGTTATATTTCTAGTTCATTCACCTAACTATAGTCCTAGTTTTCCTCACTCCTCGTCATAGACTTTTAAACGTGTTACACATACACACAAGCATCATAACCAACAATATATAGCATGCATTATAATATACATAAAGCACATGTGATAGTATAACATGCTACAAGGACCATAAGCAAAGCTATTACACGATCCTCCTCAATCCATCTTATTCCGGTTTCACGTCATATGTCAAACATCTGTCTGATCATCCTATGGTGGAGTTAACCGGACTCAAAGGGAAAGTTATACTGAAATAACTCATAGAGACTTCTCACTATATCATAGTCCCCTATGTTAGTTTCCTAACGTATCCGCTCTCACATCATTACGAGTAACGAAACTCAATAACCGATCATTTTAACCTAATCGAGATTCTAGATCAAAACACACACAAACCCATGTAATTCAACCGATTATTGTTAATCTAATGCATACACATCATTGTACAAGTTATAATTCATCGAAGGTGGCTTAGAAACATGAAATAAGTGGTTTTAGGCAAAACAAGGTTGGACCAATTGATTGAGTTGAGAACCAATTGATTGAGTTGAGAACCAATTGATTGCACAGAGTTTATGTAAAGGATTCAAGACCAGTTGATTGGTTGATAGAAGAACTCATGACCAATCGATTATTTGCATCCTCAGTTTCAATTTTTCACAAAAAGCTAATGAACCAATCGATTGGGATTTGCAACCAATTGATTGTTGCTAGTTTAGAAATTAGTTTTCCCCCTAAATATAAGCCTAACCAATCGATTGGTCTGATGGAGAAGTCCATAACCAATCGATTGGTTCACCTTCTCCTTCACAACCTCTCTTCCAAAATTCTCCTCTTTCAACAACAACCGTAGAAAAATCATTCCAACACATGAACAACATGTAATCAAAGACAATAACCACAAAAACAACAACATGGAATCAACATCATCATGCCATGATCAAACAACAACAACAACATAAAACCCTAACTGCCTACGTGGATTGAAAGAACAAGATTTGGTTCTACATCTGGACTTTAATTTTGATGATAATAATGCATTGTTTCTTAGAGAACAATTGTGTACCCTAATGGTTTTGTCAAGTGTGTAGCTTTTACTAACAAGTTTTGACTCTGAAGAATTGACGTGTGATGTCAACAGATTCTAGACTCAACACACTCTGACTCTAAAGAGATACAAAAGTGTGTTACAAGATGATGTCAAGTTCTAGAAAGCTCTTAGACAATATTTCTGATGAACCTTTATGCTAAAGCTTATGACTGTGGCTCTGATAGAAGAGCCTCTAAAGGTGTGTCAAGCCTTCAAGATTTTGCGCTCTCAAGTTCTGAAGAATCTGAAGAAAAAGATATGAAGACTCTGAAGACCAGGTTCAGAGGAACTGGGTCAAGACTCTGAAGGCCAAGGTTCGACAGATTCTTTCAACCAATATCTTGATCCTTCTAAACATGCTTCAACACCATTTACTTAGAAGCTTATGAAGATTATAATATAATATCAAAAGCTTTAGCGTAAGGAAAATAATACACAATACAAGATCAACTTTCCTTCCACTATGCTGATTTTGTGGGCTAACGACTGTACTATTGTACCATTTGGTCTCCTATCATGCAAACCGTTATATAAGGAGACAACTGCATTTTGATATTCCAATGCTACCTTCCAACGAATCCTTTCATTGCCTATATAAAGGAAACTTGGAAGATTGGACACTTTGCTCATTCACTTTGCTAATTCATGCTGCTATTTTCACGTATACACACAACGCTTTTGCTGAATTTGATGTTATTGTGTACAGATAATAGAAACACAAATAAAGATTTTGTTCGTTATTGTGTGATATTTTCATTGTACTAAACTTGTGTTATTTTTCTTTCTTAGAAGCAATCTTGTAAACACATTCTTGTAAATCTCATTTGTTTGAGTTGTATTCCTTGAGTCACTAGGGTTTTAGTCAGATAGACTCAAGAAGACAGAGGCGGGTAATCTTTGTGTGTCTGTAATTAGTTTCGTTTATAATGGATTAAGTCCTTATTGAGAAGGAAAATCATCTTGGTGGGTGGACTGAAGAAAACTTAGTTAACAGCGAACCAGTATAAAAATAATTGTGTTATTTTTTGTTGATATTAATATTATCACCTATTAATATTATCACCTGAAGTTGTCATCGCATCTAATGTCTGAGTCAACGATGCGACTTTAATCGTATTACCTAATAGAATATTTCTCAACCTATTAACCAATATGATAAAATTAAGTTTCAACAGTTTATACGGATAATGAACCTAAAACTATGTATAGACTTTAGCATATCCAATATATGAAAAGATTGGATTTAGTAACGACCAATACCTTTTGAATATTAAGTCAAACCATGAAAATATGTTTTAGGTAGCTAATCCAAAACAAGTATTAAGGACGAATAATTCATCAATATTAAAGCTTAGAAGATTACATAGAATGTCATGATCAAGATTAAAATATGAGTACTAGTAAAACTACATCTAACCCCAACAAAATAGAAATTTAGCTATGCTTACCCATCGTAGCCTTAAACTGAAGCCCTGGGAGAAAGATGTTCAGAAGCATATGTTGAAGATTCCTAGGACATCTCTTATGTCATCAGTCTTCCTCTCTTTTCCTTTCATGTAGTGTTTCTCACTCCGTACTGAGATAACTAAACCAAACCTAACAATACTTCTCTAATAGATTCATAATATTTTACAAGATATGAAAATGAACTTCCTGAACCATATATACAGTGGTTCGACCTACCATTCTTACTAACAATCTTTTAACCTTGCTTAGATTTCATGCATTCTTCCTCCTTAATAAATACTAGCTCATCCAAAAGTGGTATTGGTCTCTTTAATCTCTCTTAGCATGCCTATAGCTCACTTATCAAGCTAAACATATACTCGCCTTAAAGTAACTTAACCTTGAAGATTTATGACACACCATATCTCGACTAGCACATCTGCTAGCAAGTTTTCGCACATGGACGAGGTTTGCTTTGCCTTTTGATGTCTATTTCTAGCTTAAAGAAGTATGGCTCATGGATAAGCGAGCCTTGGTTCCTGAGTGAAATGTTTTTTTTTTAATTTTGGCGCTCCCTTGGTCCTTTTTTTTCCTATCTATGTTAAATACACAATTAAAATTTTCACACAGGCGTTTTATCATATTTTCTTGAGGTTTTTTCATTAATTACTTCCAAAAGAAGTTAATAAGTGCTTATGTATTATATATATTTTTATGACTTATTAACTTTTCATGACTTATCCTTTTGTTTTTCCTCAAACAAAATCAATACAAATGGTTCTAAAAATTTATTATGCAATGATCATGAAAGGTCTCAGGACTTTGATTCAGTTTTTTGAAATCATTTTGAAGTATGACATGATATTTATTTAAATGCCAGTTCATAATTAAATTTATAAGAATCCATAAATTATAGCATGAAGATGAAAAATCTGCTTTACCAAGGTATCATTTAAAAATGCTCAAATCAACAGTCAATTTTTCATATGAATCATTATGTCACTATGTATCACTCAAATGGGTTAGTGTTTTCCTCAATTATTAAATCATGCATCAACTTATAGAAATATTTTACACTTCATTTAATCAATATCACAAGATACATAATATGTCATGGATCTCTAAGGTCTTTGTTTTTTTTGTTGTAACATAGTTGGGCTACATGAATCTTAGTTTTATTTTACTCTTCATTTAAGCAATATCACAAAGAGCAATACTGATAGTTTCTTTTGTTTTTAAAAAGTTCTCTTTCTTTTTTACTTTTACAACTTCTTATTTTGGGGATTTCTTATTTTTGTAAACTTTGACACTTACATTTTGCTTTCTTTTTCTTTTTGATTATCAAAGTATTTTTTTTCTTCTATCAGATTATAATCACCATTTACTACTTGATTTCTTTTTCAAACATTTATTTCCTCTCCAAATTTATCATTTTTGTACACCTTTAAAATTATAATGCTCTCTTATTTACGTTTCCAAATCGCAAGTGCACGACGTTGTCAATTAGTATAATAAGATCGAATCCACAAGGACATGTGTATGAGTACCAAATTTTACTCTAACAATGCTTAGCTAAAGAGATCGCAATAGTTAGTTAGTTTAGTGCAGATTGAAATAAAGTTTAACAGATAATTAAAGTAGGACACGGGGTTGTGGTCATCTATCCAGACTCACCTTATCAATTATCCATATTTGAATCACGATAAGTTCTAAGTTTATCTATAGAAAATATAGATAAATATGTGCGACACCCACTTTCATGGTGTGCACATCTAGACGTGTTTAGGGCACAACTGAATGATTCAACCAAGAGCGAAAATGCCTTGTCGCGTGACACCACATCTTGTTTGTTGCTCAACTGAGATCAAGTCTCCTTGGCAGTGGTGCTTCAATCTCAATTATTTAGCGATTCACGGTTTGATATCGATTCACTACCTTTTGATATGTGATCATATCTCTGTTGCCTTTGCTTTTGTAACCGACATAAACATGTTTTTGTAATTCTAATTCTAAAATAAAGAGGCTTATGATTCCCGTGTTTCATACTCGAATAATAAATTAGGGATAGTAATGAGACAGACTCTCACGACCCTTTACCCTTATAGGACTACTCACACATGGTGAGGTAAACAATAATCAAACAACAATAAAGCATAGTAAGCAATTGAAATAAAATAAAGTAATATAACAAAACTAAATGGAAATAAATTTTAAAAAAAAAAGAAGCAAGAAATTTTATACCAAAGTTGCTGAGCAATTACAACTGAAAGCAAGAAAGATATGATAAAAAAACTACAAAGTGGAAGCAAGTACAAGTGATAAGTAGCAAGTGATGTTTCCTTTTGATTGATGCTCAAGTCCTTTTTATACTAAAACTAACCATAATTAACTCATAATAGCAGTGGTTTTTTTAGTTAAATCATTATTACTCGCTAACATAAAGCCTAGGGAGGTTATGGATGTCCAAAACTCATAAAAACGTCCTAAAATCAAAGAATTTGTAACTGCCTTGGAAGCTGATATGGCCCGTGTCAGGGGACATGGCCAGCCCGTGTCATCCTCGACTTCTTTATATGGGCGCAACTTCAAGGGACAACAAGGTATGTGTCAAGGGACATGGCTAGACTGTGTTAGCCACATGAATTTTGTATGGCGTGGGCTCCTTTTTCGTGCAATCTTTGGCCTTTTTTGCTCAAATTTGGTACATTACCCTATAATTACCTGAAAACATAAAAGGAAGACAATAACACATAAAATTGAACTAAAATGATGAAAACACACAAGAAAACGGAAAGAAAACAAGCAAGAAATACGATGCATCTACCACTTATCACCTATCCTTTAGAAAAGGTATGAACATTACTTTTCTTTAAAAATCGACCATGGGTTGTAATTTTTTGCTAGTCTCCTCAGACATCACCATGAAACAAGTATATTGTAACACCCAATTTTCTTATAGAATATTTTACCGTATTTTATTTGATTCAATTAAGTATTTTGTGTGAATTATGTGTTTCATGTGTGTGGGGTGTAGAGTGATGGTTAAGAAGAATAGTGTAGAAGTGGTAGACTAATTAAAATGTTAGAGTTTTAATTATTAATTGAAGAATGTGATTAAAATAGCTGCCAGTGAATTTATTTATTTTGGTTTTATTATTAGAGAGAAAGTAATAGAATTAGAATAAATAAAATAAAATAAAAATAAAAAATAAATGGGGGAAGAGCAATATTAAACTTATGTTGAGTAAGTGAGGACAAGGTAGGCATTATGGAAAAATATTAAGGTTAAGATTGGGATAGCCTAATGAGAGAATTAGGTTTTTAGATAAAAAAGAGAATTGTGAGGGGATAGAGGTTACAATTCGTGTTTTGATAGAAAAGTAAAAAGAGGATTAGGGCTTGGAAGAGGAAAAGTCAAGGATCGATCAAGAATTTTCTGAAATCGCAAGGTAAGGGAATTGTTCATCTATGAGTGCTAAATCTTGAATGAGTAGAGAGACTCCCTTAACCTCCAATAGGATTGTTATTACTGTGATGAATATTGATGAATATGTGATGATGGTACTATTTTCATATACTATATTTTGATTTGCAATTGTGTGTATTGATATGTGGTTGTTGTGTTCTTGAGAATTAATGAAAATTTGGGGCTTTAGGGCTTGATTTTGGGTAATGAAATCATGAATAAAAATTGTGGTTGTGTCAATTTTATTATGTTTGATCCATTTGTGATGCTAGAATATGATTTTGAGAGTTTTTGGTGGATTAATTTGGGACTGGTATGAGGTTTAAAGGTTTGGAACTATTTAGGCTTGGAGCTCGGTGTGGGGCTCATGGGTTCGTAGTTGATTGGAACCTGGTTCATAATTGGAACCATTGTTGAGATCTTCACCTAATGCATATGAGTCTACAACGTTGTTGGGAGTCACACTGCAAATTGACTGTGTATTATTGTGAAATGGGTGAAACTTGAATGCAATATGTTGTGGTGTATAGTGGATTATGTTTGAACTGTATTCTATTTAATCTACTATGATTATTTATGTGTCGTTTATTAATTGAATGTATTTCTCATCCCTTTTGTTTGAATGTTGCCTTTACATGGGCATCGTGCAGATACTCAGGAGTAGATCTTATTGCAGTAAGTGAAGTTAGTTCAAGGAGTTGCGTCTTTAGTTTCGTTGTTTTTAGAAGTCTTGCTCTGATCTTGTAACATCGGGGTCGGGAATGCTTTATTTGACTATTCTGTTAAAGTTTAATAGCTCATTAGATTATGTTGAAGTGTTTAAGAGTTGAGTTTAATGAACCTTGTTTTTGAAGAATTTTTATTTAAATGAGTTTTAAAGACTAAATATTGAGTTTATGTTTATTTATCCAATTATGAATGATACTGCCACAATGATACCCTAAGTGGGGGTGAGTGTGTGATGACAGGTGTTGTATGATGTTAGTATATTCCATCGCATGTTTAATAATCGTTAAATGATTTTGGAGGTTTGTCATTGGTGACACCTTAAATTATCGTATAATTCTTAATACATAAGCTTTGGGGTTTAAGGGTGTTATATATATTGCTAACGTATTATCACAAATCTATCTTTCCAATTATTGTAGTTGTTTGAATAAGGAGTGAAAAGAAAAGTCTAAGACAGGGCACATATAGTCACCAAACCGCCCTTGCTCATCGTCTTAGTATCGTAAAACAAAATGAAAAGGTCCACTGTATGTGTGACTTCTAAGTGGCTACAGATGATTTTGAAGGCCTTGATGAAAGCCCGTCTATTTGGGAGATATTTGAGATGGGGAGACGTTAATGGTCTTAAGGACCTTAGACTCAAACATTAGCCAAATGGATCATCACCCCAAGGTCATATATGATGGGGAGATGCATAAAGTTTCCTTCAGAATCAGCAAGGGCACCAAGTTAACCCTCTCATACTCAGAACAAGGTTCTATAACGACATTTTCTTCATCTTCTGAGCCAAACAAGTTTATACTCTTACGAAAGGAAATCACCTTCTCCTTAGTTGTATAAATGGTCTCATAATCTCTAACTCTCAAACATTTCAAATAACTAGATGCCATCAACATCCTATTTTTCTTGGGAAAGAAGATAGTAAAAGAGGATCGCTGTCACTACTAGAATCGAAACTGCTATCGTATGTGCCAAACATTCCTAACTCAATAAGGTTTTAATCGACTGTCCCATCAAACTAGAATAGAAAAGTGAGAAAAGTGATTTAGATCACTCATTTACAAGGTCAGAAACTTAGGGCGTATAAACTATCATTACACGATAATATGTTTGTGCATGCTAGTGGTGGACAAAGCATTTATGACTCAAGATCAATGCATGTAATATGATCAAGGGCTCACAACATTTGCGCCTTTCCAATAGTGACTCATCATGAGAAAGCATTTAGTGTTTCATGTGCTTCCCAAGTTTGATATTTGAGGGACTCGCCCTCTAAGCCATGCTTGAGAGACTCACCTTTTGAGTCTCGCTTGAGGTAATTACCCTCCAAGGATCACTCCACCAATTTTCATCTAAAAAAGAGATTGTCATTTACCTAGTTAGAGTTTATTCGCCTTTCTTAGGCCTCGTACTTGAGAGAATGTGGACTAAAATAACTTTAACTAGGTCTTAGAAGAGAGCAACTCATAACTCAATCAACCAAAAGCTTCAATAAAGGCTTATATGACGAGTCAAGAGGGTTATGGGTCGCCCAATCCGTCTCGCCTTGAGCTTGGATTATCAGGCCCGAGCCTGTATATATCAAGTATCAATTGCACCAATGCATGTCTGATTATGTGTCCCTAAAATGGCCATTTTGACCACGTCTCCAATGAAGAAATTGTTCTTCTTATTAATGAGGAAGAATAAGTTTCCCTATTCCTATGTCCTAGCTGGGCAATTAGGAGAAGGCTAATTCTTGCCCCACAGCTTGACCCATGGACCGTTGCTACAAATATACTAACCCTTAGGATTGGGAGGATTGATTCACCATTCAAATTTTCAACATACACGAACTCTCTTTCCTTCTTTCACGTAATAGGATTCATCGCCTTATTGTATTTTTCACAAATACAAAAATCATACACTACTTGCCAAAAAAAATAGTTTAACAAGATTAAACTTCGTAGAACATAATATTTTAGCGAATGAAACTAGTATTTCCTATATATTTTGTACTTATACATTTTATTTATCATCGTGACTCAACCAAATAAGTTTTTTTCTTATGTATTTCTTAATTTAAGAGATACAATATCGTGAAAACGTCAATAATTTAAGTGTTGTAATCGGTTACTGCATTTTGGCAACCGGTTACCACTAAGTTGAGTTTTAATTATTGAAACAGTTGTAATCGGTTAAAGATTTGGTGTAATCGGTTACAGGCAATTGATTTCAGATTTTTTTGTTATTTTAGCTTGTTACTTGTTTCTTAATCCATTATATATATATATATATATATATATAAGTTTAATTGAAATACACTGACAGTGTAAAAGAATTTTACACCGTCAGTTAATCATAGACGTCGGATATTAAAACAAGTTTGACTTTTATTTTAAAAATCTATAAAGTAATACAAACGGATGATGGTGATGAATCGACGGTGTAAAATAATCTCTCTCTCTCTCTCTCTCTCTCTCTCTCTCTCTCTCTCTCTCTCTCTCTCTCTCTCTCTCTCTCTCTCTCTCTCTCTCTCTCTCTCTCTCTCTCTCTCTCTCTCTCTCTCTCTCTCTCTCTCTCTCTCTCTCTCTCTCTCTCTCTCTCTCTCTCTTCTCTCTCTCTCTCTCTCTCTCTCTCTCTCTCTCTCTCTCTCTCTCTCTCTCTCTCTCTCTATATATATATATATATTATATATAATATATATATATATATATATATATATATATATATATATATATATATATATATATATATATATATATATATATATATATATATTAGGTATTATTGTATAGTCAAAATTGAATGTTAAATCAAAATATTATTATCCTTAATTAGATACTCTTTAATTCTCTCTCCCTCTCCACGCCATAGTTACCAACATTGTGGTTTCAAATTCTAAGATAAAAACTTCAATTTTTTTTATACTTTGACACTATAGATGTGTTAAGAAACTAATAATGTAGAACAAATTATCTCCAACATATTATCGTTTGAAGGGCAAAGAATCTTTACATAACAGATCTATTATCGGTTTTTTATTAGAAAGTGGATTATTACAAGTAGTTAAACTTGACTATTCTAGTAGTCTTTGATATTATTATTATAATGAAAAGCGTATGTCATAGTCATTCTTTTTTACACTGTCTTTTGCTTTTGTTTCCATTATTAATTTCTCACCAGAAAAATGCTGTTTGCCTCCTCCCTATACACTCTCATGTTACTATATGAATTTGCGGATTTCTCTCATCTTTGTCTTCTCATTCAACTATTTATAACTAACTATCTAGGGTTCTAATCTCTCTCTCTTTCTCTCTCTAACTCTTAAAGAGTCTCTCTCTAAGAGTAGATCTTGAAAAGATCTAGCCTAGCTAAGGGTGGAAAAGGTAATGATCGAAATTAACATATTTTATTCAATAAAACCTTAAGGTATAGTTTTTATGCCAAAATATATATGGATTTTATTTTATGTTTCGTCTAATAAATTAATGTTTCTCTTGTTCGATCATCATGCTTTTGGCTTTTGAAAGATTTGGAGCATATGCAATGTATCTTCCAAAATAGGAAATTGTTGAAAATTGAGAAACTTTCACATGTCAAGTGTGGTAGGTGTGCTTTTTCTATTGTCCCATTTGGCCACTTCCATGTGAACATCACAAAGGAAAGAAATTGAGAGGGAGATAGAAAGAGAGAGATTAAGAGGGAGATGGAGTTTGAGAGAGAGAGAGATATTAATAAACAAGTTAAGTCTCCATAACCCTAGTTTAGAAACATATGTCGATCTATGAAATGATAGAAATTAAACTTCTTATTTTTCACTTAATTATACATACTACTATGAAAATAATTAAGGATACCAAGAATTATATATTATGTATAGGATATAGTTTTTGTGATTTTTTTTTCCATCTATGCTTCCAATTTTCAGTTATAATTGTGTTGTAGATTTATATTAAATCATTTAGTGAGGTGAAAATTAGAAAGATATTTCATTATAATTTTTTTTCCTATTATTTTGATATATTCTTGAAATTAATTAAATATTTTAGTTGGATAAAAATGAATTAATTAACATTAGATCATTTTCATTAATTTTTTCCATTTCAAATTTTTGTCATTATATAATTATATTATTTCCATATTTTTTCTGCATTTTGTTATATTGATATTATGATTAAAATTAAATTTGTCAATATAAATAATTTTTGGCTTGGTTATATATATAATTAATAACTTTGTTTTAATTTGTTTGGTTTATATTGAACTAAGGTTAATTAGATTGTGATGGCATCTAGCTACTCATCCAATCCTCCATGTGCTGCTTGCAAGTTTCTAAGAAGAAAATGCAATGAAGAATGCATATTTGCACCCTATTTTCCACCAGAAGAGCCTCATAAATTTATAAACGTTCACAAAATATTTGGAGCAAGTAATGTTAGCAAAATTCTGAATGAAGTTTTACCTCATCAAAGGGAAGATACAGTGAACTCTTTAGCATATGAAGCTGAAGCAAGGATTAAAGATCCAGTTTATGGTTGTGTTGGAGCTATTTCAGTTCTTCAAAAACAACTTCTTAGCCTTCAAAAAGAACTTGATGCTACTCATGCTGATTTGATTAGGTTTACTCATCAAGGTTCTTCTTCTTTTGGACATGTTCACTCTCAGGGATTTTTTAATTACCCTTCTAATTAATTTGAACAATGCTATGTCATTTAGTTTCCTATTAATTAAATTCAAGTTCACCATTTAGGGTTTCCTATTGTAAAGTATGAGATATTTGGATCAATATATAATATGTATGTGCATATATTTTTATTATAATAATTTTATAAAATATCAATATAGATATAGTAGTTTTATCAATATTGCAATGTGATGCAATTTGTGATTCTTATTTGTTGTTTGTGTTTTCAATTTTTTTCCCACATTTGTAGTCTATAGAGACCGTATATTGATAAATTTTTCCTTCTTAAAAAAAAATTCTAGAAGGCAAATATTGGATGATTAAGATAATTAGTTATGAACGTATTAAATTGAAGTAAGAAAAAAAATGGTTTGCATGACTAATAAACTAGCTAGTTTTTTCTTTTGTCGAGAAACCTCGTCGGTTAATTAAGATTATTTGTTCTCTCATGTAGATTGGGAGCAAAACTTGCTTATGTGCTTGAATTATATGTGTGTGTTGGGTGATCAGCTGGTCACTCTCTTCTTGTTGGTGTTCTCTTTAACCTTCCATCAGCTTATTCTTTCGAAGGAGATTCGTGCTTGAGTTTGGCAAAGAATTTTGGATCTCTAATGTTGTTGTTTTAGCTTGATTCCTCTGTTGTATTGGGTGGTTGTGTTATTTTGTTTTTGTTGTTTTTATTTCTCTTTAGTTGTTTGATGCCTCTGTTATAGTTTTTGTGCTATTTATTTGATGTTATTTTATTTCTCGTTTTCTCTTTTTTCTATATATATAATCTATTTGCTATTAAAAAAAAGTAGTGATAAAATATTTTAGTTAATTAAGTTGCTTTATATATATATATATATATATATATATATATATATATATATATATATATATATATATATATATATATATATATATATATATATATATATATATATATATATATATATATATATATATATATATATATATATATATATATATATATATATATATATATATATATATATATATATATATATATATATATAACACATCTTGTTGAGTTTATCCAATTATTGTTAAAGTGGCCATGCGGTTTTGGACTTATATGTGGCTGATCGGTAATGTCCAAGTTATTATTTATTTATTTATTTTTTGATTAAAAGATTAAAAAAAATACAGAACCAAACTAAAGTTTTAAAGTGAAAGTTTATACGACATTAGTTATTATTTAGAATATAGTAAGTGTGAATAGCGTGAGTAATAGTTTTAAATTAATTAAAAACGTAGAGATTTGAACATTTATAAGTAAGAAAATTCATTCACCTATCATTTTAAGATTTTGGGTGAATATGTAGTGTGTCTCTCACAAAGGTGTTGCTCTAAAAGAATAAGTCTCACAATGTTCAATGCTCCATAGTGAAAAACTTCCCTAACACATGGTATCAGAGTCTGGTTCGAATAAAGGGACCGACACACTTGTATTGAAATGCCTAAGAAGAGGTGTCTCTTTGAAATCAAAATGCCCATGAAGAGGTGTATCGAAATGCTTAGGAAGAGGTGTCTCTTTGAAATTGAAATGCCCGTGAAGAGGGGTATCGAAATGCCCATGAAAATGTGTCAACGGCGGTATAAGTGTATATGGACAAAAGACTTTCCACTCGAGGGGAGCATTGTGGACTCACACTTGAGGGGGTGTTTAAAATATAACAAGTGCGAGTAGTGTGTGTAATAGCCCCACATTGGTTGGAAATGTGGAAGACTTGAGCATTCATAAGTGAGAAAACTCATACATCTATCACCTTAAAATTTTGGATGAATATGTGGTGTGTCTCTCACAAAGGTGTTACTCTAAAAGAAGAAGTCTCACAATGTTCAAAGCTTCCTAGTGTTATTATCATGAAAGAAATTTAATCTCATCATCCATGGCTTTCAGCAATTCAGTCTTGTCTCGACTCCTCATAACTTCCTTATAGTCTTTAGGTTCTTCATCCAGAATCTCACTTGCAGAGATTAAGGCATAAGCTATGAGATTTGCATAACCAAGTCTTTGAGATGACTTGATGACTCTTCGAGACCTGTTTTTTGCCTGCAGGTAGTCATTATCAGTCTCCTCATCTTCATCTGAAACTTGTGCTTCTTCTTCGACTTTATGCAATTTAGCATCACTATGCTCCACCTCAACATGATTCTCTTCATGTTCCAGCTTTTCTTCAGAGATCTTCAAACTTCGACCAACATCATCAGTTTTCTTAAAAGTTATCTCAACTTCATTGAAAACTACATCTCGACTTTTGATACACCCCCTATGACCTAGCTCTAGGCACCACAACCTATAAACTTTGACTCCTTCGGGGTATCCAAGGAACATACATCTTAGAGCTCTAGGGTCGACCTTATCTTGCTTAATGTGAGCATAGGCTACACAACCAAATACTCTAAATCTGTCGAGATTAGGTGGATGTTTCGACCAGACTTCTTCAGGTCTCTTCATTCCCAAGGTAGTCGAATGTCACTTATTTATCAGGTATGATGCAATCGGAACAACCTCGGCCCAGAACACCTTTTTCAATCCAACACTAACCATCATGCATCTAACCCTTTTCAGAATGGTTCAATTAAATCTTTCAGCCAAACCATTTTGTTGGGGAGTACCTACAGTAGTTTTGTGCCTTGCAATACTAGACGCAACACAATAGTTGTCGTAAGCCTCATTACAAAATTCAAGACCATTGTCGGTCCTCAACCTCTTGACCTTCCTGCCAATTTGGTTTTCGACCAGACTCTTCCAACTTTTGAAAAATTTCAAAAGCTTCATCTTTAGCTTTCTGAATGAATACCCACAACTTTCGCGGATAATCATCAACTATGGGTAGAAAATATATTGCACCTGATTATAATGGATTCCTCGAAGACCCCCAAAGATCGTCATGGGTATAATCAAGATATCCACGTGTTCTTTGTTTACCTTTGCTAAAACTCACCCTGTAGGATTTACCAAATATGCAAGGTTCACAAAACTCCAATTTTTCGAACTTGTCACCACATAGAAAATTTTGTTTCAACAATTCGACTAGGCCTTTTTCACTGGCATGACCAAGTCTCTTGTGTTATAGCTAAGTCTTCTACATAGGTTTTATGGATGCCACATCTACTGAACCACTTACAACTTCAACCTCAAGGGTATACAAGTCTTGCCTCTTAATACCTCTCAAGATTTTCTTCGACCCCTTCATTACCCTTATGATACTTTGCTCTCCTTTGGAAACCTATCCTTTCTTGTCGAATTTCACCAAGATAAATCAAGTTCCTATTAAGATCAGGTACATACCTGACATCAGTCAATAGCCTTATTGACTCATCATGGAGCTTGAATCTTACAGATCCAATTCCTACAATCTTGAAGACTCTATTTTTTCCCAGCAACATTAATCCACCATCTTGATCATACAATTGCTCAAACACGGCTTTGTTTGGAGTCATGTTCCAAGTACAACCTGGATCCATAATCCATTCCTTGCTAAAGTCGTGGCATAAAACCACTAGGACATTAGATGATTCATAACCATCTTTCACAATGGTTGCATTACTGTTATCCTTTCCACCGTGATTATTCAAATGTTCAGGGAACATATTTCTTGTAAGACCCTCCTTATTACAATGATAACACCTAAAAGAAAGAGAATTTCCACCATAAGAATTATGTATAACTTTACTCTTCTTCTTCTCAAACCTACCATCTTTCTTTAAGAGTTTCCTCTTAACGGACACCTCTTCCTGAGCATTTTGATTTCAACGAGACACCTCTTCCTGGACATTACAATACAAGTAAGTTGATCCCTTTATTCTAACAAGGCTCATGATACCATTTTTAGGGTTATGAGGATGAGCATCAACATTGGGCTAAGAGCAACACACAAGTGAGATAGACACCACATATTCACCCAAAACCTTAAGGTGATAGGTGTATGGGTTCTCCCACTTATAAATGCTCAAGTTTCCACATTTATAACCAACGTGGGACTCCAACTCACACTTGAATTATTATTCTTAATAGTTACGAGGATGTGGTTAAATTATATAGGAAGAGAGAAATGAATGAGGAGGTTTGAAAGAAGCAACATTAAGATTGATCATGAAGTCAAAACTAACTTGTAGGGTGAGTATTATCCTCACTTATAAGAACATGTTCATGTCATATATTATCAAATGTGAGACTTTTTACACATCCCCTCAAGCCCATGAGTGGACATTTGGAGCGTTGAAATAAATGGTGGATGGCTCAATAGCGGAAACCTGATAGCAGGTGGCCCACCGGATCTTGAACCAAGCTCTAATACCATGTTAAGAAATATGGTTAGGCCTAACTCATCCCTATAAAATAGACTTGTAGGGTGAGGATTATACCCACATATAATCACATTTTAGGTCATATATTGTTCGATATGGGACTCTTAACATACTCCATCATGTCCGAGATTGGACATAATGTGGTTGTACCTAACTCATTCCTGCAAAATCAGCTTGCAGGGTGAGGATTTCCCACCAATTATATGCACATGTTCATGATATATATGATCTAATGTGAGACTTTTAACACACTCTTTCACGCTTAGGATTAGATATTTAGTGCGCGGAAACCTAATAGGAGGTAACCCGATAGCGGAAACCTAATAGAAGGTTCTCCACTGGATCTTAAAGTAGGCTCTGATACCATGTTAAGAAATATGGTTGAGCCTTACTCAACCCTACAAAACTTCCACGCTTCAGATGTCCAGTCCTTGGCGTGAAATAGTGTGTTAATAGTTCTACATCATACAATATATGGCCCGAACATATGTTTATAAGTGGGGAAATATTCACCCTACAAGATAGTTTTATAGGATTGACTTAAACCCAATCACATTTCTTAACAGAGTATCAAAAGTCTCGTTTAAGATCTGGTGGACCACCTGCTATCAGATTTCTGTTATCGGACTATCCACCATTTATTTTCATGCTTCAGATGTCTAGTCTTAGACGCAAACGGGGTGTTAAAAGTCCTACAACGAACAATATATGACATGAATATGTGCTTATAATTTAGGGTAATTTTCACCCTACAAACCAATTTTATAGGATTAAACTAGACTCAATCACATTCCTTAACAAGTCTCGTGAGAAAAATAGTAAATAAAGATATTATAAACCAAATAGAGTATTTATTCCATCTGACCCACAAAACTCCAATGGAAACAAATTGTGAGGAAAGTTCAACATGTACTATCTTTTACTAGCTAAATGTTATATTTTTGGGATAGTTCAATTTTAATTTTAATTAAAGGAATGGTATTTATATCCTTGCTTATTTTTATATTGCTTTCTTTGATGTGAGATGAAATTCTTTTCTTAAGGGGACAGATGTTAGACCATATCTCTAAGCCAACATGTTCAATATCTTAAATTAGAATTGATAGATAATTGACAAACTAGATGATAAATCAAAAAGTAATAAAGAACACAAAGAATTATTAACGCAATTCGGTGTAACGTCACCTACGTCTGGGGGGCTTCCAATCCAAGAAAGGATTCACTTTTCAATAGAATTAATACAAAGTCTCTTAGATGAACAATCTTTGTTCAACGCCCATCTTCTTAATTTTACTAGTGTATTTATATTTAAGACTTCCCCTAAATATGAGATCCCTCTCGATTTCTATCAATCATTAACCCTAGTGATCAAAACAATAATCAGAATATTGAATGTTGAATTACAACTCAACTAACAAACCAAACTTTATGTCTTTAGATATGAATGCATACGTTAGAGTGGTGCACAACAATAACACAAACAAAAGACTCAAAATAGAAACTCTAACACACAAATCTTCATTACTTGCACACACTTAAAACATTAGGTTTGAGTCTCCTTAAATAGCAATCCAAACTTCTGGGATTTTCTGCAATGGGCATAAGATTTGATCACATCCAGATTTATAGAGGATTATGTTTTAATTTGTTTTTCAAAAACCTCCAAAAATATTTGATTTGTTTGAATTCAAATTTAAATCTCTTAATTTGGTCCTTTTAATATGTCAAACAAATCTAATTAATGCATTACTAAAAGGTAATAGCAAATTTAATTGAAACCAACAAAAAAAAATTATGTTAGGAACAACAATAATCATGGTCGGCTGATAAGAATCAGATATTATACAAATGCTGGAACATCGTGTCGTATATGTGTCCCCTTCTTCATAAAAAAATATCTTGTAACTTCATCTTATTTTATAAAATGCAGTCAATCCAAAGGAACAACATGAACTACTGAAAAATAATATTTTGAATTAAACTATTGATAATAAATAAAATGTCTTTTATTTTATATTTTTAGTATATTTTAGAAATAGTATGTAAAGTTTAGAAAATAAAATAAGAGAATATCAATATAAATACAACGTCAATAATTTAATTTTCAAATAAACAATTCTTAAAAAAATATGTGTGATTTATCATGTCAAACACGCTAATTGTATGGACTTAAAGCTCTTTTTGGATTGGCTTATGAGTTTATTTACTATCATTAATTATGATATTATTAAAGAGATTCTATCAGAACAGATTATGATATTTTTTTACAATTTTTTTTAAATGTTTTAAACATAATTTATAAAAATAACTTATATCAAAATTTAAATTTATTTTATTTTTTATTATAAAACAGTTAACTAAATTTATTTTTGTTATAAACTTTAAATAAATTGTTTATAGATAATCATTTTAAGTTTGTATGTCTTTAAAATAGATTTTTTTTTTCTTTACAATATAAAAAAATTTGATCACACTATTGAGATCCAACCCAAGTGATTGATGATTTGATATACCTTAAAAAAAAAGTTATACATCTCTTATAAATTGTAAGTTGATCCATTAGAATACACACATGATAGCAATCACCATTGTTCTTTGTTCTTTGTTCTTTGTATTTCTATGTGATAGTTATGCCCTTTAGTTCTTTTATTTATTTATTTCAGCTTTATGTTCTTTCTTTGACTAATTAATTCCATAATTTAAAATATAAAAAAGTATCATCCTAAAATTAAATCGTTAAATAGACCCCACATATTGCATTCCATATTTGCCGACACCTTTATTGAAGTGAGAAGTGTTATTGAACAAAAGTATATTTGGTCTACCAATTTTTCAGTAGAATTTTTTTAGATATAGTAGCACACCATCCTTTTTAGGCATGCATCCAACTCCCATGTTGTGCTTTACACTCATTGTATTTATAAAAAAAAGTTATATGGATGGATAAAGGCTATATAGGTATATATATATATAGGTGAGATTAAGGGTGCACTTTGATATAGATGGTCTACATAGGCTACACAAAATTACCTATTAATGTTAAGTAGAAGTATAAGTTCATATTCTTAAATAGTGCTTCCTATCTTATTCCTCCTATCTTATTTATCAAAGAAAATTAAATTTTTAGATTATTGAATAATTTTAAGATGTCAATTTTGTTGGAACAAGCACACAAGCTTGTATGTGAATCAATGGAGGTGATGGATAATTTTGGTGAAATTGGAGGATTGGGGAAGATGAAGTTTAGAAAGAATAGAGATTAATTGAGAGGGTAAAAATCATATGGCATTAATTCATTCAACATGTTACAAAATCTATATATAGTGCCTACTAACACTAAACAAAGTAACAAACAAAAGCTAAACAAAAACAGCCTAAAAACAAAAGTATTTTTCTGGTTTTCCTGCAGCATTCTGGCAGCTTTTCCAAATAGCTTCTCAAATAAGCTATTCTCCAAATATGCTTCTGATCATAGTTACATTGCATTTGACTTATATAACATCCAACACACCACCTTAAGTCAAATGCTCGATATTCTTCATCCCCAACTTCACCATGAGTCGCTTGAAAACATCGTTTGTAACCGATTTCGTCAACAAGTCCGCGACTTGTTCTTCACTTCTGCAGTAGCTTAAACGTAACTGTCCAGAACTCACCAAATCGCGCAAGTAATGGAACCTCATCTCAATGTGCTTGCTTCTCCCATGTGCTATGGGATTCTTAGCAAGGTTGATGGCTGAAACGTTGTCCACCAACAACAAAACTCCCTCTCTCGTGCAACTGTCCAGCTCACGCAACAGATTCACAAGCCACACAGCTTGGCATGCACACATCGAAGCTGCAATATACTCCGCCTAGCAAGAAGAGAGAGCAACCACCGGCTCCTTTCGAGAACACCAAGAGATTGGTGCACCGCCGAACATAAAGACATAACCCGTCGTTGATTTTCGATCGTCTTTATCTCCGCACCAATTGGAGTCGGTGTATCCAAGTAAATTGCAACTTCTACCCGTGTCACTTGCCGGAAACAAAATTCCACAACCAAGAGTACCTTTCACATAACGAAGGATCCTCTTAACCGCTGCCAAGTGTGATACCTTTGGCTTTTCCATGAACCTACTAGCAATATCGACACTAAACGCCAAATCAGGCCGCGTATTGCACAAGTAACGCAATGATCCAACCAATCTCCGGTATTGAGTTGGATCCACATCTTGCTCTTCCTCACTCTTGGATAGTTGTAACCGTGCCTCGGATGGAGTTATGGCAGCATTGCAATGCTCCATATCACACCTCTTCAAGATCTCCATTGCATACCTTCTTTGATGCATGAGCAGCCCCAACTTTGTCTTTTGGAACTCTATGTCTAAGAAGTATGTCATAGCACCAAGGTCACTCATTTCAAATTCCCTCATAAGCTCTTGCTTGAACTTTGAAATGTATGATTCACAACTTCCGGTAATCAACAAATCGTCCACATATAGACAAAGAATGATCACCCCTTCGCTAGCACCCGTTTTCACATACACCCCATGCTCGGACACGCATTTCTTGAAACCAATATCGTTAAGAAAACCATATATGCGTTTGTTCCAAGCTCTTGGAGCTTGTTTCAAACCATAGAGTGCCTTCCTTAACTTGTAGACTCTTGCCTCTTGGTCTTGAACAACAAAACCCGGTGGCTATCCCACATACACCTCTTCATCCAATGGACCGTTCAAAAATGCCGATTTGACGTCCATTTGATATAACGGCCAACTATTGGTATTTGCAATCGCAACAACTAACCGGATGGTTTCATGCCTTGCAACTGGTGCGAATACCTCATCAAAATCAATGCCTTCCTTTTGCAAAAATCCCTTTGCCACTAATCGAGCCTTATGCTTGATTATCTCACCTTTCGGATTTGCTTTCACCTTGAAGACCCATTTCACACCAATTGCCTTTTTACCTTTCGGTAAATCAACCAACATCCAAGTATTGTTTTTCTCAATTGATTGCAGCTCATCCTTCATTGCACTCATCCATTTTGGATCGCTTAATGCCTCCTCCGTATTCACCGGTTCGGATTCGGCCATTAAAGCGAAATGGAAGAGATCACCATCATGATTGATCTCGCTATCACGGAATACCTCACAATCTCGGAGTCTTTGAGGCATACCTCTCTGCCTCGTTGGTCGTCTACTCGTTTCTGGGCCTTAATTTTGACTTCCAGCAGCACCATGGGGCTCTGTCACCGGCTGGAAATCAATTACCTCATTTGGTAAATCGATTTCCTATACAGAAACAACATAAATTTTGTTGTCAAACGTCCGGATTTCGTCCACAATCACGTCCCGACTTACCACAATCCTCTTGCTACTCATATCAAACAATTTGTATCCTCCGGTAGGATGATATCCAACAAGTAACAACTTCTCACCCTTATCATCAAGCTTCTTTCTAAGTTGTCCTGGAATGTGTCGAAACGCAATTGAACCGAAAATGCGCAAGTGACTCAAACTCGGTTTGAATCCGGACCATATCTCTTATGGAGTTATCTTTTCCAGCTTCTTTGTCGGACACCTATTCAACAAATAGGCAGCTGTAGATACCACTTCACCAAGAGGGATAACACCGGTAGTAATCACATCGAGCGCGTCTTGGTAGCCAAACAAAACTTTCATTTGTTTGCACCATTTGTTGTAGTTCTTTGAATCAAGAATGGGAAGATTGGTGGGGATCTTGTCGTTTGAAACGGACATTGCAGCGGAATAGGATCGGAACCAGGCTCTGATACCAAATGTTGGAACAAGCACAAAAGCTTGTATGTGAGTCAATGGAGGTGATGGATAATTTTGGTGAAATTGGAGGATTGGGGAAGATGAAGTTTAGAAAGAATAGAGATTAATTGAGAGGGTAAAAATCATATGGCATTAATTCATTCAACATGTTACAAAATGTATATATAGTGCCTACTAACACTAAACAAAGTAACAAACAAAAGCTAAACAAAAATAACCTAAAAACAAAAGTATTTTTCTGGTTTTCCTGCAGCATTCTGGCAGCTTTTCCAAATAGCTTCTCAAATAAGCTATTCTCCAAACATGCTTTTGATCATAGTTACATTGCATTTGACTTATACAACATCCAACAAATTTTTCCTTATAGATAGAATCAAAGAGAGTATTGATAAATTAATATCTTAAAAATTAGTCCAAACAAATCGATCGAATTAGGAATCAAAGAGATAATTATTTCAAATTAATCGTTGATTCGATCATGTAATCAAATAGATGAAAATTGATGTGATCGGGTTAAATCAAGAACAACGGATGCGTTCAAAGTCTATGCAAATTACAAGAATTAATATTTTTTTAAGAGCCAAAACATCGTTATTGAACTTTTTATAATAGGAAATCAAAAAAATTAAATATATTTTTGAAATTTAAATTTAAATTGTAATGAAAAATAGATATTTTATATATTAGATCTTTATCTTTTCTCAAAAAAAAAAAAAAATACTTAACAACCCTAAGACGATTGCCCCTGTTGTTTGTGTCATTTTGTCCATCTTCATTCTTGTAATCTTATATTCATTTTTTTTATTAAAATTATTTAAGTTTACTCAATCTAATGATGTGATTCAATCAATAACTTTTAGTTCAACCACATAGTCATTGATTGACAGAACTAATTCGTAAAGTGTTATGTTATAGGTAATGACCAACTTTTAATTAAAATTATGGATCTAAATTAAGTTTTAATATAAGACTTTTTAAATAAAATAAAAAGAGTGGGTAAAATATATCAATAATATAAACCTTTTGATAATAATATTAATATTTATGTATTAGTATTAATGTAAATAAATTATAGATATTTATAAATTAATAATTTTAAATAAATAAAAAACTAAGAAAACTATGAATATGCTAATATGTTCCAAACTTGATTAGAACTTGCAACCCAAGGCACTAGCGTGGTCGTTTTTAATTTTTTAATTTTGGAGGCATAAAGACTTTTAGTAAAATGAAGTTTTTAGTTACATCATTAATTTCTCAACTCTTTCCTTTAGAAAAAGGATGTGAACAAATGGTGATTTTGATAGTTTTGAACACTTTATAATTATATATGTATGGTGGTCGAAGTGAAGTTGAAAATGTTGACTTATTGACTTATTTCATTGTCTTTTTGCACTTTTTAGAAACAATAATCCTTAAAGAATATTTATCGTTTGAGATGTTTCCGGCTGTTAAGACAAATAACATGCATCTTGTTGTTAATGTATTTATAACCTTTCTCATCAATAGATTGATTTCTTTGATTTAGTTGGCAGTTGTGTGGGCTAGTTTGAAAGGAGATATTCTGTTTGGACATTAAAATATTGATGTCAAATATGTTGTTTTATAAACTTTTATTTGTGTATATTAGAGATATGTTTGAAGTGTAGAAAAAAATGATAAAGTTATATGTCAAGTTAAATGTCAATTTCAAGACATTTTTAGAGTCGGTGATTCCAAAAAAAAAACTACTTTTCAATCTATTTTCATAAACGAGTAAAATGAATCATTAGAGTAATCAGGTTGGTTTTTAAAATCTCATATTTCTTTATTGTTGATGTTTGATGTCTTATATGAATTGTCTTATCACTATAACCCAACACCGAATTAACAAAATTGTTATAGCCGATCCCTCACGAAATAACTCACTAACCATTACTCGAAGCTTTTTATCTCTAGTCTGCCAGCGTAAGTAGGGTTAAACGATGTATAGAATGTTAATTCTCTATGCCACTATTCGGAGTCTCCTATTCCTATTCAACCAACGTAAGTACAACAATTATCGTAGGTCCAACACATAGACTAATGGTCAGTACTCCCTATGTGTCCAAAATCAATTTAAAAGAGTATCTCATATAAAAAGTATTAAAAACAGTAAGCAATTGAATAAGATTATAGATCAAAAGGCTGATACAAAGCCAAATCCTCTTTTATTAGTCTTGTTGCTAGGTGTAGGACTATTCTTCTGTTGAAGATCTTGTAGTTGGACATCTATGTCTAAACAAATTATTGCATTTGGAGCTTCATCCAAAACTATATAATCTTCATATTGCATTCTTATTTTTTCCCACATATAATTTTCACCTCCGCTTCTTCTATTCTTGCTTCTATTTCTTTATCAGATGGTGTGAATTTTTCTTCTTCTTTCTATTTTTCAATTCCTCCTTCATCGACGACCTCACATTCCTATTTGAATTCTATTTCAATTTTCCTATCTATGGTACTATCTAAATTTTCCCACTGAACTCCCCACTAGAGCTCAGTTTTAATTCTAATTTGCTAGATACTAGACCAAGTTGCATAGCTAAATTCTCGAATGATGCTTCCATGTCCCTTTGTAAGGTTTCTTTCTGCATGTTGATTTTCCGAAAATTGATTTGAGTAATTTTTATGAACTGACTCAAGGTTTCTTCAACTCCTCCTTCATCGAATACCTCACATTCTTGTTTGACTTCTCTTTCAAATTCTGCATCTCTAGGACTATCTAATATATTTTCATAGAAATCCTCACTAGATCTCAGTTTTAATGCTAATTGGATGGATATTTGACCAAGTTGCATCTCTAAATTCTTGAAGGATGTTTCCATGTTACGTCGCACGGTTTCTTGATGTCTGTCGATTCTCTCAAAATTGAGTTGAGTCATCTTTATAAACTGAGATAAGGTTTCTTCAAGTGGAGATGATGAGTCCTCCTCTCATGAATGATCAGTGTAAGGCTCTGGCTCCGAATAATTTCTCGCATTTTATTGAATTAGAGTTTTTGCTGCAAGTTCCTTTGAATAAGATTCAAACTTTACCAAGGTAGCATAAATGTCCTCTTGCACGACTGTCTTGACCTTGCATACAAAACAAAGAGAAGAATACCTTAGTATGCACTGCATTAGATAAAAAAAATTAAACAAAAAGAAAACTAAAAAGAAAAAGAAATATTAAGAAGAATAAAAAATAAAATATTTACAATTGAAAACAAAAACAAAAACAAAAATAAAAAACTAAACATTGCACAAGCGTCGCCTTGTCGAAATTATCAATAATCTCCGACAACGATGCCAAAAACTTGATGACTTCCCGACAAGTGTACCGATAATATCGTAGTAATAAAAATATCGCATCCATAGGGACTGCCTTCAATGAAGACAAAATGTGTGCAATGTATAAAAACTAGTAAAACGAGGGGGGTCGAGTTTTAGTGCGAAAATTAAATAAATGAGCTAACCGAATCACTAAAGTGGTCAGAATTGTGTTTTAGAATCCCATATTCCTCTATTTTTGATGTTTGATTCCTTGTATGAATGGTTTTATCATTATAACCCCAAAGCGAATTAACAAAACCGTTATAGCCGATCCCTCATGAAATAACTCACTAACGACTACTCGGAGCTTTTTATCCCTAGTATGTCAGCGTAAGCAAGGTTAGGCGATGTATATAACGTTAATTACCTATGCCACTCTATTCCTATTCAACCAGCATAAGTACAACAATGCCCTAGGTTCAACACATAGACTAATGGTCAGTATTCCATATGTGCCCAAAATCAATTTAAAAGAGTATCTCACATAAAAAGCATTAAGAGCAATAAGAAATTGAAATAAGATTATAGATCAAAAAGTTCATACAAATTCAAATCAACATATTACCCAACAATATTTAAATAGGTTCATCATAACACAACCTAACCTAGAGGAGCTTAGCTACTCATAATTCAGATTACAATACCATAATTGATAGATGAAATAGCATATCAATTCTCTTGAACTAATGGCCTCTGATCGATTACAATGCCCTAAAAATCACCCTTGATGCTCTTAAAATCGTGCCTTGATCTCCCCAAATCATAACCCTTGAAAAAGTGAAAAAAAATCCCCCTATTAAAGCAATCAAAACGCGTCAGAAAAGCACCGAAAATAACCCATTGTGCGTGTGATGCTTTCCTATCACGCACATGATATGAATCACGTTGAATCGTGCGCGAGACCACCATCATGAACGTGATAATTGCATAATGTAGATATTTCTTTTAGATTCATTTTATAGAAAAAAACACGTCAAAAAGAATTACAGAATTCCATTTATGATCAATTTACTAGATAGACGTCAAGATGTAAATTGTGCTGAAAATTGCTTGTTTCTTTACAATTTCTTCCTGACTTCTTGGCTTTGCTTTGTTTCTTAGACTTATTAATTTTCCTCATCCTTCTTCATATTTAGATCATCTTTAACTTGAGATTTCATCGAATTCGTTGCAAATACTCATAAAAATCATGTATTGACAAACTATCATCACATGCCAACTGCAATGATGGTAAGCCTACAAACTAGTGCATTTACATATGCAGATAATGCAATGATTATTGCTTCCCCTCTTAATTAATACTTAGCATCAGGAACTTTTATCAGAAATCCTATTCGAATGACAAAACCCCAAGGAAGATTAGGATATAACCCACAGGTTATGCCACCCTTAATTGTAACACCATAATCCCCAAAATGTAATTTATAACACATGCGGAAGATATAAAGATATAAAAAGGGTGTCACATCTCTCTAACATTCGCAGATCATATCATAAGCTGAAACAACTTCATTCATGACCCAAAATATTCAATGAAATAACTCAGAAAAACAAAATCGGATATTATCAACCTAGTGTTACACATTCAGAGTGACACAACAGAAAACTAAGTAGCTGATAAGGTACAAAAAACAAAATAGGAAATAAAGCAGCGAGTACGCCAACTATGTCATCCTCCAAAATAAGTAACGTCTAACTCTCTCAGTCTCTACCTGAGTATCTGCATAGTATACAAATGAGACAACATGGAAACAAAAAAGGGTGAGATTACATTTCATATATAAACGATGCACAGAACTGCAAGGATAGTATAATCATTATAATTAGTCAATCACAAGCATGAAATCGAATGACAGCAAATAATAAATTAACATATGCAATTAGGTATACAATGGTCATCTCCTTTATTTCCATGCATGTGGTACCGATCTCTAGGATATTCAAATGTATGTTTCTGAGGTATCTAACTCGTCATTGGACCGAAGTCCTACTCATCACTGGATTGGAGTCCTATTTGTCACTAGACCGGCGTCCTACTCGACACTGGACCGAAGTCCTACCTAGCTCCAAAAAATATGCAATTCTCATCCAGACCTCAAACTTCTATACTCGTCACTAGTTTCTTTCAAACCTAAAATACATCATCAACAATTATTATCATTTTATGGCCACGTTATTGGTTCCATCGAATCTAATTATATCAATTTCAACAATTCTTCACATCAACATATTAACATTAGTTCGCCTTGAACCTAAATACATCAACTCACCAACATATAAACACATATACATATAATTTATTTATTTTCCTAAGAAATATCTTTATCTTAACTTTCCAACGCTTATGATTGCGTCTCAATCCTAGTTACAAAACTCAAGTTATATCATTTTTAGTTTCACTTCAAAATGTATCCATACCATACTACAGTAATTGATTACCAATATGTGTTAATTAATTACCAACCCTGAAACATTCTAAAAACTTAATTTGTATGCTAGTAATCAATTACCATTATGTGGTAATCGATTACCACTATACTCATGGTGAAAAATACCCAGTTTCTTCCACTTTTTCACGGTAATTTCACTATAAAACCTCATTTCTTCACCCTAGACCTATCTCAATCCAATTTTGAACATGAATGATCATACCTGATCATCTATATACAATATTCAACTTATAAGGCTGCAATTATCAGTATCATTAATCATCAACTAATCATGAAATTATCATCATTTTCATTAAAACATCACATACATTCATGAACATCAAAAATTCGAATTAAGCATATTGATTCACCAAATTCGCATCATTAACATGGCATAACTCAGAATTATAAAATAGAAATCTATAGAGGTTTTGCACAAACCATCTCAAGGTTCAATTTTATATCAATGGAAGAAAAAGGAATGAAGAAAACAAAAAAGGAAAAAGAGAAGGGGTTAGGAATCCTCGTTATCCCCCATGCTTGGACAACAATAATAGAATAACCCCCCTTACCTCAATTATACAAAAAAGCTTGAAACTTTGAAGACTTTGACTATGAAGGCTCTTCTCTTTCACTCTCTATGTTAGGGTTTGCTCTCTTATGTTCTTACTCCTTATTCCACCAGAATTTATATGTACTCTCACTTTTTACTTCTATTTAAATAAAACGTAATTTATTTTATTTTAATAATTTCTACTAATTCTCTCAACTCTCACTAACTTAACTCACCTTCCTATATTTAATTAAATTCTATTTTATTATTCAAAATTTTCTCAATTTCTCCATAATTTGAATATCAAACTATTATTAAATTCTCCCAATCCTCATTAATCTAAATAATAATTGATTAAATTAAATACACCCCAAAAGCTCAAATAAAATTAAAAATACTATAATAAAAATCGGGGTGTTACAACTCTTCTCCATTTAAATAATTTTCGCCCTCAAAATTTTACCTGAAAGGAACAACTCTGGGTAAGACTCATTCATATGGCTCCCTAGCTCCCACATCATGCTCCCTACAACGGATCCTCCCTACACAACCTTCACTAACGTAATTTCTTTACCCCTTAAGTGTTTTACCTCATGATCTTTAATTCACAAGGGTGATGCTCCATAAGTCAGGTTATCTCTCACTTGCACATCATCCAATTGAATCACGCGGGATGGATTAAGACCATACTTACGGAGTTGAGAAACATGAAATACACTATGAAAGTTTGAGAGAGATGCTGGTAAGGAAACTCGATAGGCCACTACACCAATCCATTTAAGGATTTGATAAGGACAAATAAAATGAGGTGTAATTTTTCCAGACTTCAACGCAAGACCAACCTTAGTCACTAGAGTGAATCTCAAGAACACATGGTCTCCTTCCTGAAATTTGAGTGCCTTTCTATGCTTATCATGATAACTCTTATGTCTACTCTGAGATGCCTTCATCTTTTCCTGAATCATCTTAATATTCTCGATAGTTTGTCGAGTGATCCCTGGTCCAAACACCCCACTTTTCCCCGATTCATAGCAACACAAGGGTGTTCTATACCTCCTACCATACAAAGCTTCAAAAGGTATCATTCTGATACTAGAATGGAAACTGTTGGTATAGGTAAATTCAATCAGCGATAAATAACTATTACAATTACCTCATTTCTCTAAAACATAAGCCCTCAACAAATCTTCAAATGAATGAATGGTTCTTTCTGTCTGACCGTCCGTCTATGGAGGGTAAGCAAAACTTAAACTCATCTTAGTTCCCATGGTTGCTTGAAACAATTCCCAAAACCTTGACGTAAACCTTGGATCTCTATCTGAAATAATGCTCAAAGAAATTCCATGTAGTTTGATGATTTCTCGACAAGTCTATTGATAGTATCGTAGTAATAAAAGATCGAATCCACAGGGATTGTGTTCGAACAAGCCAACAATTGTGAAATATAAAGGAAAAACATAAATGAGGGGTGGGGGGGGGGGGGGTTCTGGTTTTAGAATAGAAAAAAGAATTATGAGTTTAAAATAAAAGTATTAAGACTGTTAAGTTATGTATCATAATCCCTTTATCCTCTCTTGTTAATGTATGATTCCTTGTATGAATAGTATAATCCTTATAATCTCACGACGAACTAAAAAAAATGTTCTAGCCAATTCCTCACAAAATAACTCACTAACCACTACTTGGGGCTTTCTATCCCTAGTACGCCAGCGTGAGTAGGTTTAGGTGATGTACAAAATGATAAATCCCTAGTACGCCAGCGTGAGCAAGTTTAGGTGATGTACAGAACGATAAATCCCTATACCATTACTCGGGGTCTCCTATCTCTATTTAATCGGCATAAGTAGAACAATTGTCATAGGTCCAATACATAGGCTAAGGGTCAATAATCCCTATGTGTCTAATATCATATTTATAGAGTATCTCAAATAAAAAGCATTAAGATTAAGAAACAACTGAATAACATTATAATTCAAAGGATTCATACAAAGTCAAACCAACATATAATACCAACAAGATTGAATAAGGTTCATCATTACACAACCTAACCTAGAAAAGCTTAGCTACTCATAATCAAAATTACAATACCAATTGAATAAAGAAGAATAACATATGAGTTCCCTTGAAGGATTAACCTCCAATGGCTTCCAATGCTCTCAAAATCGCCCTTTGGTGTTGTAAAAACGTGCTCCCAGTGCCAAATTTTGTAACCCTTGTGAAAGTGCATAATTTCCCTTCTTAAAGGTGTTAAAATGGACCAGAACGTGTCATAAAAAAGCCTAGAAAAGTGACCATCACGCGCGTGATATCCTGTATCATGCACGACACAGCTTTCAATGCCATGTCACGTACGCGATGTTGCATGATAATGGATGTGATTATTTTCGAAGCTTCACTCTTGTTTGCTCCTGTTTCAGTCAAATTTTCACTAAGTCTACAATTTGAACATTAGCTATTTTCCCCTCATTCTTTGGTCATTCCTTCTCATATTCGCTCGACTTTCACTTGTTTTTCTTCAATTCTTCAACTAAATGTATGCAATAATAGACTTTCATCACAACTCCAAGCTTGAATTTTTGCTTGTCCTCAAGGAACTCATTTGTAACTGCACATTTTAACAAACAACAAGTCACACAATAATAATCGAACATCACCAAATTAATTTTTTTTTACCTGACCATGTTCTAGCTTCCAACTTCTATCCGAAGAATTCAGAAAATGTCCTAAACATTGACGAGTACTCAACCTGTCTCTCAGCTCATCATAACTTACTCAATGGATAGGGTGGTCACTCAATCAACATGCAAAATCAATTAAACTTAGCTTGATTACGTTCAAAAAAATTCATCAAAGATATCACAACACACACATTAGAGGGGTTTTCAGGTTGTAACTTGGCTTATGGTAGGGTAGGATATATTTAGAAAAGTCAGGTTAAACCTTTGGAGTTAGGTTCCTAGTTCTCCTTCATTCATCGAAAACTTAAAGAGGAAATTCATCCTTAATTCTTTCAAGATGTTGCTTTGCTAGTCTGATTTTAGTGTCGTTCATGGCATCTTCAGACTTTAGTTTTTGCACATCCTCATCCAGCATACAAGCAGCATTAGCATATTTAAAACAATGTTGGCTTCCTAAACTAGATTTTCGTCAATAGAGGACAGTCTTGAGGTTTCTATTTTAGTTTTCTTTTGTCTCTCTTCTTCAATCTTTAGTTGTAGCTCTTCCACATGTTTCGTCGAGCTTTATATGTTTGCATTGCAAAGTGACACCTGATCCTTATCCTTGTAGGTGGTGCATTCAATTCATTAATTAGACTCTTAGATTGATTAATTAGGGTCCATTGATGAGACATGGCACCAACCTGGTGTTTGAGTTTGTTGCTAGACTCTTTCTTCAGTTTGATGTTATGAGTGGTTTGCTCAAGAATTGGCTCATATTCAAGGATAAAGCCGACAATAGAATCAGGTGAGCTTGGACTATTAAGTTGTTTCAACAAAGTCTTGATATCATAGACAACAAAAGAGTTACTAGAAGGCTCATGACCTGAAGAAGTTGAAGATCTTGGATATTTGTTAACTAAAATACCTCGATTGCTCATGAACTTCTTCAAAGCCTCTACATGGTTTTTCTCTTTGATAGCCTTCAATTTCTCTTGACTGAGAGGAGTGTTAGAAATATTGGATGGATAATCCAGAATTGGATGATGAAAAACAGTTGCTATAATCGAGAAAGGATGCTCATTGGGTGCTGGCGAGATTGTTAAAGTATGAGCCACTTGTGGTAGTTATTCTTCAATAATAGCTGACTGGGGTTCTTTTTGGCCTTGATCTTTTTGGATTATACCAACATCTGGATCCTCTTATGTTCGAGTAAAATTTTGGCCCTCTTATAGTTGACCAACATGATCTGGGTTTTCAAGTGTTGGACCAGTGTTGCATGGACTATCTGATCTCAGAATGTTGGTTCTCTGGGTTGGACTGTTGTAAAATATTTTGATCTTCAACCATCTCTTTTTGTTGTTCAATAATTATTTCCTTGACTGGATTTCCAGTAGTTAGTTGTGGTGATGGAAATACAACAGAAATAGATTTCTCCTATAAATGAGAGAGAATTTGAATGATATAATAGGTATATCATAAATAAAAAATTAAATGAAACTTAAAGTACCACTGTTGCCCTAAAGTCAGGACTTGAGTCTGCACTTTCTGAGATTTCTTCAAAAGTGGGTTACCTTGGAATTTGATCTTCTTACGTGTAAACTGAGGTTTTCCTTCTTCTTCTCCCTCTTCTTAATCATCATCAATGTTGACAATGAATTCTCTCCTTGATTGCTTTGGTGAACTAGCCTCAAAAGTGCATAAGTTTTAACAACAACTTTTTCCTTTTTACTGAGGCTTCAACATCATCTTTCCAGTTAATCCAATACTTGGGATGTATAGGTCTATGGGAAACTTCACTTTCTTCAGAACTTTGACTTTTATCACTTCCTTCGTCTTCATTGTCTTTGTCTTTATTTCTCAAATAAAACATAGATGTTTATGATTATGAATACAATGAATAATGCATTTAAAGAAATAAATATAAAAATAAAGGTTGGAATTGAGTCTAAACATGTGTCTTTTCACTATTGGGAGCAACAACCCCTTTGTCTTTCCTTGCCTTCTTTCGGCTTGGAGTAGTAGTTGTAGAACTACTTCCTCATTTCTCACCCTGAAAATAGGAAAAAGAATAAATAAGAGATACAAAGAAACATATTGGCCTAAGAAAGGACGGAGGTTTAGAGAATATACATGTTTTTCTTCTTTGGGTTGGTTGGATTCTTCAGTGTTGTCGACTGCATCCACTTCCTTATTTTTCTTCGACCCTTTTGGAACAAGAAGTAGAGCTATAAGATTTCGACAGAAGTAAATAAAAGGAACCATAAAATGGAGGTAGTGAGTTCTACAAGTCCTTTTATTTCACCTTCTTGGATGGTGTCTATGACTTGAACGTGATCAAGATCAATTCTTAAAGGTTGTGGGAAATTGTGTATATTGCACTTAGTCGAAACTACTCTTTGGGCAGGTTTTTTCAATTCATTATTTAAAGCTGACAAAGACCCACAAGGCAAAAGGTTTGGAATTGGCGGTCGAAAAGCTAAACCAAAATTCACAATTTGGAAATGGTGGGAACTTGGGAATATGAAATTCTAAAGCAAAATCAAATTTGTCTTTTATATAAGGAGGAAAATGAAGTTGTGGAATTTTTTCAATAACTTTATGTTTTAAAGTAGAATTTGCGTCATAAATAGTTTGACTAAGTGACAAGGGTTATACACAGTTTCGAAGTAACATTGAAAAGCTTGAATCTCTTTGATGTGCATACCTCGACTTTTCTAATTTTTGCTCTATAGACAGGAAAAAGCATATGTTAGATGTTGAAGAAGGGTTGAAGTGTCCACAGTAAAACAATTATGGTAATCAGACCACCAATCTTCAAATTCTTTGCTGCAATGGAAATAGGTTTTGAATTTAAAGACATTCAAAGTAATGACTTTTTTAGCGTGAAAGGCTAAACATCCTTGTAAAACGCTTCAATTGGTATATCAAAAATCATGAAAACTTTGTATTCTTTGTTAAAAAGGGATTTTTACTGAAATTGACTAAAGCCACATTGTCGAGCCACCATATTTGGTTAGAAGGCGACAATCCCAAAACCAGTTTTTTGTAACTGAAATTTCGGTTGACAAGACAATAGGCTTAAATAATTTCACCCAAATGTCGAGAGTTTCAACTTGGCCTCCAAGTGTGTAGACTAGGAATGGTCTTCTGAACCACTCTACCCCATAGCTTCGATTAACAAACAGTGCCATAGTGGAAACAAATTGATTACAATTTTTGAACATGAAAAAAATAAATTTCAAAAGCCTTTTTAGGCAAAAGATCAATGTCATCCAAGGTTAGAATATTGAGCCTTATACCTTTGGCTCGTCTTTTCATATTAGACAAAAACACCAGTTTTTAGTGAGGGTCAAAAGTGGTGTTAAGCCAAAGTTACAAAATCCATATAGGTTCAGAGACTAGGACGTTTTCCTCAAGATTAGTTTGTGACAACATAGATAGGAAAATTCCTCAAGTTTTCCTCATGTTTCCCTCAAGTTTTCCGCAAAATCCAAAGTATGCCTAAAGATTCATACAGATAACCTAGAACCAATTTACTAAGACAAACATATATTTTCTTATGAATATGAGTTGCAAGAGGCATAAATTTCTTGAAAAATTGAGAGAGCTAGAACACAAAATAAAATGATATAGCCATAGAGTGAGGAAGGAAATATGCTCATAGTCAGAGACTTCCTCAGTTTTATCATGGTGATCTTTGATGTAATTGCTAAAGTTGGGATGGTTGAAAGTAAAGTTGGGTTTGATTTTGTGTTTGAGAGTAGGGTTGAAAGTTCCCCCAATTTTTTGAAGACCAATAATAGCAGCGATGTTGAGAAGAGTGGAAGTGAACATTCCACGTGGTAAATGGAAAATGTTGGAAGAAGACTCCCAAAAATAGATAGCATCTATAAGCATGTAAGGATTATACCTGGGTCTAGTCTTCGACACTTGAACTTAGTCAAAAATACCTTGATCTTTCCATGTCTGTGCTTTATTATTTTTTACTCTATGCAACAAACTAAGATAGGTGTCACTTTTGATGGTCGGAGAAGAACAAAAAACATGGTTGGGATGTTCCACGGACCCCAACTCAAAGTTTCTGCGTTTAAACATACGAGGTTTAGTCGATGATGAACAAGGGAACAACATTTTCAATTTGTTTGGTTTCATGGATGATATGGGTAAAGGGCCCAGAAACGCATGAACAATACCTGTAAGAGAAAAAAGGATTAGTACCTAGGAATCCCAAATAGTTGTTTTCTCTTTCTCGATCGGAGTTTCTGGGACATAAGTACGGTTGTTAATTAGGATAGGTCTTTAAAGATCACTAGAAGAAGGAACCTGAGATTGATTGCTAGCGCCTAAAGTTAAAGCTATTATTTTGAAAATTCAGAAGGAAGAGTGATGAAAGTTGCGAAAAAAAACAAAAAGAGAGATGGAAGTTCTTAGGGTTCAGAGAAGAAGAAATTGCGAAAAGAAGAATGGAGCAAATAAGGATCAATTATATATATATATATATATATATATATATATATATATATATATATATATATATATATATATATATATATATATATATATATATATATATATATATATTATGAGATATTGGATTGAACTCTAGTATGGTCAAATGGTAGCTTGTTGGTTTGACAATCCGACATGATCATTAGCAAGTCGTCGAAGTCTGTTCACATGTTGTAGTCGAAGTATGATATGATAGTTAGTATGTTAAATCCTATTTGTTAAGCCCAATTGTTTAAGTTAGCTTGCTCTCTAAGTTAGCTTGTGTAATTGACATGTGTGTAAAAGCCCATTAGTTTAGTGTGTTAGTTTTCTTATAAATAGCATACTAGTCTCTCATCATTGAATAAGGCAAATCCTAATCAGGGTGAGAGAGGTTATTTTTCTATTCTGTAACACTTGTAGTCTTGTTTCAAAGAGAAAGTAAAGAATAGCTATTTATAACAAATTTAATTGTGTTCTTATTGTTTTCTTTTTTTCTACCCTTGTGGGTTTCCTACCGATCAAGAAACCAATTATACTTTGTAATTTCGGCATCATTTTCACAATAAATTGGTGCAGTGAGCATGGAGAGGATGTCGTCAACAAAGTATGAGATTGAAAAGTTCACCGGAGTGAACGATTTAGTCTGTGGCACTTGAAGTTGAAATCCCTACTGGTTCAATATGGTTGTTTAGAAGCGTTGAAGGGAGCTGAAGACATGGACGTTGCATTAAAGGACAAATAAAAAAAGACTATAGTAGAGAAAGGCCACAACGCCATCTTATTGAGCCTTGGTGATAAGGTTCTTCGACAGGTTTTGAAGGAGACGATGGCGTCTGGGCTATGGGTGAAAGTCAAAAGTTTGTACATGACCAAATCGTTGGTCAATCGCCTCTACCTTAAGAAAGCTCTGTATTCATTCAAGATTAATGAAGACAAAGTTCTGGATGAGCAGTTGGATATGTTTAACACGCTGTTACTTGATCTTGAAAATATCAATGTCAATATCGAGGATGAAGATCAAGCACTATTGTTGTTGTGTGCTTTACCCAAGTCACATGCTCACTTAAAAGAAACTCTCTTGTATGGAAGAGAGTCTCTGACCTTTGAAGAAGTTCAATCAGCCTTGTACTCTAAGGATTTAAACTAAATAAAGGAGTATAAGCCATCTTCTATTGGTGATGGCATGTCGGTTAAGGCGAAATTCACAAAGAAAGATGGCAAGTTCGACAAAAAGAAGGGTAATAGTCAAGAGAAGCCTTATAGTGGTGATGCATCTGGTATTCGATGTTATCACTGTAAGACAGAGGGTTATACAAGAAAAGTGTGTCTTGAATGCCTGAAAGATCATGGAGGTAAGGATTATGGCAACACAACTATTGTTCAAGCTGATTTCGACTCATCTGATGTTCTTGTGGTTTCAAGAGGCGACTCAAGTAAAGAGTGGATTATGGATTCAGGTTGCACTTGGCACATGAATCCAAACAAAGACTTGTTCAAGGAACTATGTGATCAAGATGGTGGATCTGTATTGCTTGGAAACAATAAAGCTTGCAATATTGTAGGTGTTGGATCTGTGAGATTCAAGCTCCATGATGAGTCAATAAGGTTGTTGACGGAATTCAGGTATGTACCTGATTTGAAGAGAAATTGTATTCCCTTGGTGAATTCGACAAGAAAGGATATGTTTTACAAGGAGAGAAAAGTATTTTGAAATTCATGAAGGGGTTGAAGGAAGTCTTAAGAGGCGTGAAGAAACAAGGCTTATATACCCTTGAGGCTGAAGTTGTCAGTGGTTCTGCAGATGTTGCATCCACGAAACCTTTGTCGAAGATAGAAATTTGGCACATGAGATTGGGCCATGTCAGTGAAAGGGGTTTGGTCGAATTGGGGAAACAAAATCTACTTGGTGGAGACAAAGTCGAAAATCTGAAGTTTTGTGAACCCTGCGTACTTGGAAAATCTTGCAGAGTGAAGTTTAATAAAGGAAAACAAAGAACACATGGATCTCTTGATTACATCCATGATGATCTTTGGGGGTCTCTTAAGTGTTCATCACATTCAGGAGCAAGGTATTTTCTATCCATAGTTGATGATTATTTGAAAGTTATAGGTATTCATTCAAAATACGAAGGATGAAACTTTTGAGAACTTCAAAAGTTGGAAGACTCTGGTCGAAAATCAGATTGTCAGAAAGGTCAAGAGGTTGAGAACCAACAATGGCCTTTAATTTTTTAATGAGGCGTTCAACAATTTTTGTGCAGCCTCTAGTTTTGCAAGGCACATGACTACTGCAGGTACTCCCCAACAAAATGGTTTTCCTAAAAGGTTTAATTGTACCATTTTGGAAAGAGTTAGATGCATGTTGACTAGTGTTAGGTTAAAGAAGGTTTTTTGGGAAGAGGTTGTTTCGACATCAACATATTTGATAAACAGATGTCCTTCAACTATGTTGGATATGAAAACACCTGAATGATTTTTGGTCTGGACACCCATCATATCTCGACAAACTTAGTGTATTTGGCTGCATAGACTATGCTCACACTAGGCAAGACAATGTCGAACCTAGATCTCTGAGATGTATGTTTTGGGATACCCTGCAAGAGTCAAACCTTATAGGCTACTGTTCCTAGAGCCAGGTAACAGGAGGTATATCACCATTCGATATGTAGTTTTCAGTGAAGCTGAGATGTCTTTCAAGAAAACTGATGATGTTAGTCGAAGTGCATAAATATTTGAAGAAGAGCTGGAACATGAAGAGATTATTGTTGAGGTGGAACATGTCGATGCTGAATTATCTATCCCAGATCAAGTTGAAGAAGAAGCACAAGATGCTGAAGATACTGAGAAAGATGAGGAAACTGTCGATAACTATCTATTGGCAACATATGGGCCGAGAAGAGTCATCAAGCCACCTCAAAGACTTGGGTATGCAAATCTCATATCTTATGCCTTAATCTCTGCAAGTGAGGTTCTAGATGAAAAACCTAGAGATTATAAGGAATTTATGAGGAGTCGAAATACGAATGAATGGCTGAAGGCCATGGGTAATGAGATGAAGTCTCTTCATGATAACCACACTTGGGAACTGATTAAGAAACTTATTGGAGCCAGGTTAGTCAGTTGTAAGTGGATTTTCAAAGTTAAGGAAGGAATCTAAGGAGTGATGTCGAAGAGATACAAGGCAAGATTGGTCTCGAGGGGTTTCACTCGGGAAGAAGGTTTCGACTTTAATGATGTGTTCTCTCCTGTTGTGAAGCACGTGTCCATTTGAATGTTACTTGCCATGGTGGCACAGTTCGACCTAGAATTGTAACAAATGGATGTGAAGACTGCTTTCTTATATGGAGATATAGATGACACAATCCTGATGAGGCAACCTGAAGGATATGCAGAAAAGGGAAAGGAAGATTATGTATGCATGCTGAATAGATCTTTATATGGACTAAAACAATCTCCTCGACATTGGAATAGGAGATTCGACAAGTTCATTACACACATAGGTTTCATTAGAAGTCAGTTCGACCAATGTGTTTACTTCATATTTAGACCTGGAAACTCATTTGTTATTTTGTTGATTTTTGTGAATGATATTCTCATAGTAAGCAACAATGTTGATGATGTAATGAAGGTGAAGGATGAACTCAATAAAGGGTTCGATATGAAGGATTTGGGAGTTGTATCCAGGACTCTTGGGATTGACATCAGAAAAGACAGAAAGCAGTCAAAATTATATTTATCTCAAGAGACATACCTACGAAAAATTCTCGACAAAAATTTGGTATGTTGAATTCAAATCCTGTTGTGACTCCGACAAGCCCTCGATTCAAGCTGAGTACAAATCAGTGTCCCGATACTGAGATCGAAAGAACTTATATGAATAGTATCACATATGCTAATGTAGTAGGTTCTTTGATGTAGGTTATGGTATGTACTAGACCCGACATAGCATATGCAGTAAGTCTTGTAAGCAGGTACATGACGAATCCTGGAAAGGCTCATTGATAAGCATTGAAGTGGATTCTAAGGTACATAAATGAGTTTTTAAACAGAGTCCTGATTTATGATGGAGCATATGGTGAAAATAGTAAAGCAGAAATAGAATGGTATGTCGACTCAGATTATACAGGTTGTATGGATTCTAGAAAATCTATTTTTGGATATGTGTTTACTATGTTTGGCATAACAATCAGTTGGAAAGCAACACTGTAGAAGGTTATTGCCTTATCAACCACTGAGGCGGAATATATATCCCTCATTGAAGTTATGAAAGAAGCATTGTGACTTGAAGGTTTCGCTAAGAAGCTAAAACTTAAAGGTCGAGTTATCACTGTTAAATGTGATATTAAAAGTGTTATACACCTGTCGAAGAATTCAGCCGATCATGAGTGAACCAAGCACATCGATGTGAGGTTGCATTTCATCAGAGGGGTAATCGAGCATGGAGAAGTCCAAGTGTTGAAGGTTTCTACAGATCACAATAGCATACTAGTCTCTCATAATTGCATAAGGCAAATCCTAATCAGGGTGAGAGAGGTAATTTTTCTATTCTGCAACACTTATAGTCTTGTTTCAAAGAGAAAGTAAAGAATGACAGTTTATAAATAATTTCATTGTGTTGTTATTGTTTTCTTCTTTTCTACCCTTGTGGATTTCTTACCGATCAAGAAACCAATTATACTTTATAATTATGGCATCATTTTCACAACATATATATATATATATATATATATATATATATATATATATATATATATATATATATATATATATATATATATATATATATATATATATATATATATATTAAAGTGCAAGAAAACTCTTTAATTTTCCCCTTTAAATTAAAATCCACTAACAGTTTGGTTTTTTTAATCAAAATTAATTTAAGTGATTTATCTTTGAAGAGGTTGGTTATGTGGCCCACGGTGGTCTTAGAGGTTGAAATATGAAATCATAATGGTAGGTTCAGACATGTAAGCAAATGTGACAGATAAGTAGTAATGGCAGTGATGACCATGCCATATGCAAACTGTTGTGAACATTGTCGGGAGATTGCTAAAAATGCCACATTTCTTCCATATTGTAAACATGGTCGAAAGTGGAATTTTGGGGGCATCTGTTAGCTTATGATTTTAGAATCAAGTTGTACCTAAACCCATTAAGCTTGGTTTGGAAGAATTTCATGATTAGATCCATAAGATTATGATCACTCTCTCTTAAAAACATATTTAAAATCTTGAAAAGGTTTGCAGTGATTTGGCATATTCAATAGGAAAAGGGTGTGAGATAAATACACAGGCTAAACACGAATCACTGAAGCATGGTTTGACAACAAGATTACATGATTTCAACTAAGGATTCTCGACATAGGAAATTCAAGGACTTGGCAATGTTTCCCGATAGAAGTGGCCACTTTGTAGCAGTTCAAAGATCGAACACGAGTGGGAGCAATGCAGAAGACAGAAGGCCATGTAGCAGCGCACATGTCAATTTCTAGAAAATTAACCATTATCGACGATTAATGATGTAATTGTATATAAGTCGATTTAATCTCTGTATCAAGGGTTCACATTTTTCATTATTATTCTCTATAGAATTCTAAACTTCCGAGTTACAGAGATACTGAATTTGTGAGAAAATGTATGAATCTGCATCTCATTTTTAACTTAAGCATGTTATTTGTTTGATTTTATCATTTTCTTTTTACTTGCTTTATCTTTCAAGCAATTATGAACTTTACTCTTGTAGTTTCTATCCAATTATCCCACATTTAAACGTTTAATTTCCAAGCATGAACACATTTTTGTTAAACACTTTTGCACAATATATCCTAAGGGTTTTTTTTATTTTAATCATGTAAGTGAATTTAAACTTGTGATTGTGTACCAAAAATAACGGTAAACAAATACTAAAAGAAGTATGTCATAGTAGTGAAGTTTTTACCCCATGCCCCTTCAAATAAAGAGTTCGAAACTAGGATACATATGGTACATTTAATAACAAATATACTCAATTGATGGAGTTGAATAGATACACAAATGGACATATTAACTCTAGTTTGGTATGGTCTTCAATATGGATTATTGGATGATACTTACTCTAGTTTTGGAGAAATAAAGAGATACACAATAATGATTTTAATAGGCTAAGGCTACCATGGTATTTTATTAAGAATTATACTTTCTATTATCATGTGGAGAACTTGGTTAAGAGGGAATATGATGTAACACCCCGATAATAATATGATAATTATTTAAATTAAGTTAATAATATAATTATTAATTTAATTAGATAATTGGATTATTATTATTATTATTTTTGGAATTATTGAATTATTATTATTATTGGAATAATAATTATTGGAAAATATATAAGTGTGAAATAAAGAAAAAGAGCCCATTTGGTAAAGAAAAGGTTTTCACGTGAAACAGAGAAGCGATTGAGAAAGCGGAGAAAGGGCAAGAGGAAGAGCTAGAGAGCAAGGGTTGGAGAACGGAAAAGCTTGAAACTCAAAGATTCGCCGGATTAACTCAGGTAAGGGGGGTTATCGTCGTTTAATGGGTATTATGGGTTAGCATGTAATGGGTAGTGATAAACCGTTGAATTGACCCTAATTGGGATTGTTGAATGCTGAAAATTGTGATGGATATGTTGTGTAAAAAACTGAAATTGAACCTGTAATTGAGTGTGTTGTAATTTCCCTAACGTATAGCTTTTACGGAATTGGAATCGGAGGTCCGGAAGTCCTCTAACGGCGGAAATTGCGGAGAATTCTGCATTCTGCTTTGTGTTAGCGCAGGAACTGCTGTTTTGCCTGCGTTAACCGGTTAACCCAGGGCGTTAACCGGTTAACACTGATAAGTTTTGGGCAGTAAGTGTGTTTTGCCTGCGTTAACCGGTTAACCCAGGGCGTTAACCGGTTAACACTGTTGCAGTATGGAAAAATTGTTAATTTAAATGTTGTGTACATAATCGATGTTTGGCCTATAGTGGCGTATGATGTAATAGGGATTAATTCCCGCTATTTTGAGCAGTATAGGTAATGGTAGAGTGTGCTAATACTGTGTTCAATTATTTGAGATGATATGATGTTTTGACAAATGTGTTGAGGATGTATGATGATATGCATAATGTTGTGAATGTATATATTATGCATGTATTTGTGAATGGGTTGTTGTATGGCTTAGAGTGTGAGCATGTGTCCATTGTGAATTGTTGTTGATGTTGCATTGCTAGATGATTAGCATGTATAGCATAGCCCTTGGGGTTGTAGCTAATTCCCATGGTGAGGAATTAGTGAGTGAATTATTGTGGATTTGTTGTTGATGTTTGCATGCTAGGTGATTAGTGTGCATAGCATAGCCTTTGGGGCTGTAGCTAATTCCCATGGTGAGGAATTAGTGAGTGAGTCACTAGATCTCAAATGAGTGGGACTAGTGAGCTTAGTAGCCGTATCTGGATTTGATCGGTGAGCTTGAACTATATGTTCAAGAATAGTCGGTACTGCATGTGTGGAGTCTCATTGCATAACGTATGTATGGCGTATAATATGAATGGATGTATTCCAATATTATACGTGTGGTTGTGTTGACATTGAGTATGAGTATGATTGAGTTGATATTGCCGTTGCTGAATGTGTAATCTGATTTGGGTGATGAAATGTGTTATTTACTTAACATGACATGATAATTTATAATGCTTATTATATCGATTGAGGAACTCACCCTTACAACTATTTTTCAGGTAACGAGCAATGAGTTGAGTAGAAGCTAATGCTTGGAGTCTAGTGTAGTCTCCTTAGTGGGTCGTGCTCTGATAGATGTAACATCGGGATGGGATGTTTTAACTTGTTTTAAATGTTTTATTGTTGGTTATGAACCATTTTACATGTAATGTTTTACATGATTGATGAGATTTCTATCCGCTGCGTTTTATGCAAATGCTTATGTTTTGAATCAATAAAGAGCATGACCGTTATATTGGTGAATGGTATACAGTGTTTGTGTGTGACACCCTTAACTGCATAATTACTCTGAGTTTTATATGTTGTTTTAATTAAATATTGGGGTATTTTAGAAGGGTGTTACATTAGTGGTATCAGAGCATAGTCGGTCGAGTCGAGTCGTAATTATTCTGTTTCCCCTGTACGGGATAGGTGTTGTGTAACCCTATCAGTACTTATTGTTTTAGCTTGTTGGGTTTTCAGAATAGAGATGGCTGGAAGAGGTAGAGATGATGCTGCGATTGCTGAGGCTCTGGGTATGCTAGCTGGAGTACTTGGAGGGAATCCGAATGTGGTGGGAATGGGAGCTGCTCGTCAACTGAGTGAGTTCCAGAAGAACAATCCTCCAATGTTCAAAGGAGCATACGATCCAGATGGCGCTCAGAAGTGGTTGAAGGAGATCGAGAGAATCTTCCGAGTGACTGAGTGTGCCGATAACCAGAAGGTCAGGTTCGGTACGCATATGCTGTCAGAAGAAGCTGATGATTGGTGGGTTGCTACCCGCACTGAGTTGGAAACTGCTGGGAATGCTGAAATCACTTGGGCTGTGTTCAGAGAGAGATTCTTGAGGAAGTACTTTCCAGAAGATGTCAGAGGAAAGAAAGAGATAGAGTTCTTAGAGTTGAAGCAGGGTAACAAGTCTGTTACGGAGTATGCTGCTAAGTTCACAGAGCTGTCGAAATATTACACTCCCTATAATGAGGCTGCTGGAGAATTTTCGAAATGTGTGAAGTTTGAGAACGGGTTACGTCCCGAGATCAAGCAGGCTATTGGATACCAACGGATCAGAGTGTTTTCTGACTTGGTTGATTGTTGCAGGATTTTTGAACAGGATTCCAAAGCCAGAGCAGAGAGCTATCAACAAAGGGTTGATAGAAAAGGCAAGAATCAGAATGATCGTGGAAAACCGTATGCAGCTGGCAAAGGTTTTCAGAGTCAGAGTGGGATGAAGAGACCTAGTGGGGGAGACTCTAGTGCCCCTGCTAAGTGTTATAGATGTGGTCGGGCTGGACATCGTGTCCATGAGTGTACCAGTGCTGAGATGAAGTGTTTCAAGTGTGGCAAAGGTGGTCATTTGGCTGCAGAGTGCCGGTTGAAGACTGTAACTTGTTTCAACTGTGGAGAGGTGGGTCATATCAGTCCACAGTGTCCTAAGCCGAAGAAGGAGAATCAGTCAGGAGGCAAGGTCTTTGCCTTATCGGGTTCTGAGACTTCTGCAGATGATCGTTTGATCAGAGGTACGTGTTATATAAATGGTTTTCCTCTTGTAGCTATTATTGACACCGGTGCTACTCATTCCTTTATATCTTTGGATTGTGCTGTGAAACTCAAGTTAGAGATATCTGAGATGTTGGGTAGTATGGTGATTGATACTCCTGCGAAGGGTTCAGTGACTACTACTTCAGTTTGTTTGAGTTGTCCTTTGAGTATTTTTGGTAGAGACTTTGGGATAGACCTTGTGTGTCTTCCGTTAGTGCAGATTGATGTTATTCTGGGTATGAAATGGTTGGTGTTTAACCGAGTTTATATCATCTGTTTTGATAAGACTGTGATATTTCCTGAGGTTGAGGAAGGAAAGGATTTGTTTCTATCAGCGAGGCAGGTGAATGAGGAAGTAGCAGATGGGGCAGAGTTGTTTATGCTGTTAGCGACTTTGGAGGCTAAAGATAAACTGGTGATTTGTGATCTGGCTGTGGTGTGTGATTTCCCTGATGTGTTTCCGGGAGAAGTGAATGAATTGCCGCCAGAGCGTGAAGTTGAGTTCTCGATTGATTTGGTACCTGGTACTAGACCGATATCGATGGCTCCGTACCGTATGTCTGCTGTTGAGTTAACTGAATTGAAGAGTCAGTTGGAAGATCTGTTGGATAAGAAGTTTATTCGTCCGAGTGTGTCACCGTGGGGTGCACCAGTGTTATTGGTTAAGAAGAAAGAAGGTACTATGAGGTTGTGTGTGGACTACAGGCAACTGAACAAAGTGACGATCAAGAATCGGTATCCTTTACCGAGGATTGATGATCTGATGGACCAGTTGGTTGGTGCGAGTGTGTTCAGCAAGATAGATTTGAGATCTGGGTATCATCAGATACGTGTGAAAACTGAGGATATTCAGAAGACCGCTTTCAGAACGAGGTATGGACATTATGAGTATTCTGTAATGCCTTTTGGTGTGACTAATGCGCCTGGAGTATTTATGGAGTATATGAATAGGATTTTCCATCCGTACCTAGACAAGTTTGTTGTGGTGTTTATTGATGACATTTTGGTGTATTCGAAATCTGAAGAAGAGCATGCTGAGCATTTGAGAGTGGTTTTAGAAGTTCTACGAGAAAAGAAGTTATTTGCTAAACTGTCAAAGTGTGAATTTTGGTTAGAAGAGGTTAGTTTTCTTGGTCATGTGATTTCAAGAGGTGGTGTTGCTGTTGATCCTTCTAAGATAGAAGCGGTGTCTAAGTGGGAAGCAAAGAAGTCTGTTGCTGAGATTCGAAGTTTTCTTGGCTTGGCTGGTTATTATAGGAAGTTCATTGAGGGATTTTCTAAGTTGGCGTTACCGTTGACGATGTTGACTAGAAAGGGGCAAGCATTTGTTTGGGACTCAAAATGTGAAGAAGGTTTCCAAGAGTTAAAGAGAAGGTTGACTACTGCTCCTATTCTGATATTACCAAGTTCGTCGGAATCATTTGAGGTTTACTGTGATGCTTCATTGTTGGGTTTGGGTGGTGTGTTGATGCAGAATAAGCAGGTTATAGCTTATGCTTCGAGACAACTGAGGGTTCATGAGAGGAACTATCCGACACATGATTTAGAGTTGGCAGTTGTGGTATTTGTTCTGAAATTATGGAGGCATTACTTGTATGGGTCAAGATTTGAGGTTTTCAGTGACCATAAAAGTTTAAAGTATTTGTTTGATCAGAAAGAGCTGAATATGAGACAGAGGAGATGGTTAGAATTTCTGAAGGATTATGACTTTGGTTTGAATTACCATCCGGGTAAAGCAAACGTAGTGGCTGATGCATTGAGTCGGAAATCATTGCATATGTCTATGTTAATGGTTAAGGAATTGGATTTAATTGAGCAGTTTAGAGACTTGAGTTTGGTGTGTGAGAGTACTCACAATAGTGTTAAATTGGGAATGTTGAAGTTAACGAGTGGTATTCTGGATGAGATCAAAGAGGGTCAGAAATCCGATGTGCTTTTGGTTGATAAGTTGACTCTAGTGAATCAAGGTCAAGGTGGTGAATTCAGAGTTGATGAGAATGGCATTTTGAAATTTGGTAATCGGGTGTGTATTCCGGATGTTACCGAACTTAAGAAGAGTATTCTAGAAGAAGGACATCGTAGTGGCCTGAGTATTCATCCTGGAGCTACGAAGATGTATCATGATTTGAAAAAGTTATTTTGGTGGCCGGGAATGAAGAAAGAAATTGCGAGTTTTGTTTATTCCTGTTTGACTTGTCAGAAGTCAAAGATTGAGCATCAGAAGCCGTCTGGGCTAATGCAACCGTTGGCTATTCCAGAGTGGAAGTGGGATAGTATCAGTATGGATTTTGTTTCTGGTTTACCGAGGACAAGTAAGAATTGTGAAGCTATTTGGGTGATTGTTGACAGATTGACAAAGTCGGCTCATTTCATTCCGATCAGAATGGATTATCCGTTAGAGAGATTAGCCGAGTTGTATATTGAGAAGATTGTAAGTTTGCATGGTATTCCGTCTAGTATTGTTTCGGACAGAGATCCTAGATTTACATCGAAGTTCTGGGAAGGTTTGCAGAGGGCTTTGGGAACTAAGCTGAGATTGAGTTCTGCATATCATCCGCAGACTGATGGTCAGACTGAGAGGACGATTCAGTCACTGGAGGATCTTTTGAGGGCTTGTGTTCTGGAGAAGGGAGGTGCTTGGGATTGTTATTTACCTTTGATTGAGTTTACCTACAACAATAGTTTTCATTCGAGCATTGGTATGGCACCGTTTGAAGCTTTGTATGGTAGGAGATGTCAGACACCTTTATGTTGGTATGAGTCCGGTGAGAGTGCTGTGGTTGGACCGGAGATTGTTCAACAAACCACGGAAAAGATTAAGATGATTCAGGAGAAGATGAGAATTGCTCAGAGTCGTCAGAAGAGTTATCATGACAAGAGGAGGAAGTCACTTGAATTTCAAGAGGGAGATCATGTGTTTCTTCGTGTTACTCCGATAACTGGGGTTGGTCGAGCTTTGAAGTCGAAAAAGTTGACACCTCGATTTATTGGTCCTTATCAGATTTTGGAGAGGATAGGGGAAGTAGCCTATCGTATCGCTTTACCGCCGTCGCTTGCGAATTTGCATGAAGTTTTTCATGTGTCTCAGTTGAGGAGGTACATTCATGATCCGTCGCATGTAGTCCAAATAGATGATGTACAGGTGAGAGATAACCTGACTGTTGAAACATCACCTATGAGGATTGAGGATCGAGAGTTGAAGCAGTTGCGGGGTAAAGAGATTGCCTTGGTGAAGGTAGCTTGGGGAGGACCAGCAGGTGGCAATGTGACTTGGGAACTGGAGAGTAAGATGAAGGAGTCTTACCCAGAGTTGTTCGCTTGAGGTATGTTTTCGAGGACGAAAACTCTTTTAGTGGGGGAGAGTTGTAACACCCCGATAATAATATGATAATTATTTAAATTAAGTTAATAATATAATTATTAATTTAATTAGATAATTGGATTATTATTATTATTATTTTTGGAATTATTGAATTATTATTATTATTGGAATAATAATTATTGGAAAATATATAAGTGTGAAATAAAGAAAAAGAGCCCATTTGGTAAAGAAAAGGTTTTCACGTGAAACAGAGAAGCGATTGAGAAAGCGGAGAAAGGGCAAGAGGAAGAGCTAGAGAGCAAGGGTTGGAGAACGGAAAAGCTTGAAACTCAAAGATTCGCCGGATTAACTCAGGTAAGGGGGGTTATCGTCGTTTAATGGGTATTATGGGTTAGCATGTAATGGGTAGTGATAAACCGTTGAATTGACCCTAATTGGGATTGTTGAATGCTGAAAATTGTGATGGATATGTTGTGTAAAAAACTGAAATTGAACCTGTAATTGAGTGTGTTGTAATTTCCCTAACGTATAGCTTTTACGGAATTGGAATCGGAGGTCCGGAAGTCCTCTAACGGCGGAAATTGCGGAGAATTCTGCATTCTGCTTTGTGTTAGCGCAGGAACTGCTGTTTTGTCTGCGTTAACCGGTTAACCCAGGGTGTTAACCGGTTAACACTGTTACGAATTGAGAATTTGTGTTGTTTTGCCTGCGTTAACCGGTTAACCCAGGGCGTTAACCGGTTAACACTGATAAGTTTTGGGCAGTAAGTGTGTTTTGCCTGCGTTAACCGGTTAACCCAGGGCGTTAACCGGTTAACACTGTTGCAGTATGGAAAAATTGTTAATTTAAATGTTGTGTACATAATCGATGTTTGGCCTATAGTGGCGTATGATGTAATAGGGATTAATTCCCGCTATTTTGAGCAGTATAGGTAATGGTAGAGTGTGCTAATACTGTGTTCAATTATTTGAGATGATATGATGTTTTGACAAATGTGTTGAGGATGTATGATGATATGCATAATGTTGTGAATGTATATATTATGCATGTATTTGTGAATGGGCTGTTGTATGGCTTAGAGTGTGAGCATGTGTCCATTGTGAATTGTTGTTGATGTTGCATTGCTAGATGATTAGCATGTATAGCATAGCCCTTGGGGTTGTAGCTAATTCCCATGGTGAGGAATTAGTGAGTGAATTATTGTGGATTTGTTGTTGATGTTTGCATGCTAGGTGATTAGTGTGCATAGCATAGCCTTTGGGGCTGTAGCTAATTCCCATGGTGAGGAATTAGTGAGTGAGTCACTAGATCTCAAATGAGTGGGACTAGTGAGCTTAGTAGCCGTATCTGGATTTGATCGGTGAGCTTGAACTATATGTTCAAGAATAGTCGGTACTGCATGTGTGGAGTCTCATTGCATAACGTATGTATGGCGTATAATATGAATGGATGTATTCCAATATTATACGTGTGGTTGTGTTGACATTGAGTATGAGTATGATTGAGTTGATATTGCCGTTGCTGAATGTGTAATCTGATTTGGGTGATGAAATGTGTTATTTACTTAACATGACATGATAATTTATAATGCTTATTATATCGATTGAGGAACTCACCCTTACAACTATTTTTCAGGTAACGAGCAATGAGTTGAGTAGAAGCTAATGCTTGGAGTCTAGTGTAGTCTCCTTAGTGGGTCGTGCTCTGATAGATGTAACATCGGGATGGGATGTTTTAACTTGTTTTAAATGTTTTATTGTTGGTTATGAACCATTTTACATGTAATGTTTTACATGATTGATGAGATTTCTATCCGCTGCGTTTTATGCAAATGCTTATGTTTTGAATCAATAAAGAGCATGACCGTTATATTGGTGAATGGTGTACAGTGTTTGTGTGTGACACCCTTAACTGCATAATTACTCTGAGTTTTATATGTTGTTTTAATTAAATATTGGGGTATTTTAGAAGGGTGTTACATATGATCCCAAAATAAGGAGGACCAAGGTGAACATTTGTGGGAATCTGATGACTCAAGGTTGGATTATTCCCAATTTGGATGGTACGAAGTAAGGTGGAGCGTGAAAAATTGAAGGATACTATTGTTGGCAAAAATGGTGTAGTTGTGTGGTAATAGTATGTTTCTTAGAAGATGCTCAATCCATGTGATCATGCTATAGAAGAATTACAGGAATTTGTGGCTCTAACTCTGAGATGGAGGAAATTCGTGTTGATTCTCAAGTAGTGGCTAGTTATTTATTTAATGGAGGTTGATCAGAAAAATAGCAAGTGTACTATTTTTCCTCTGTAATAATAATGAGGAAAGTTTCTAGAATGTCGATCTCAAGAACTTCTTGATGATACAGAGTTCTAGATTAATTTCAACTAAACAAAAGCTTGGGGGTTTTGGGATAATTTGGTGAAATTATGAAAGCAATTGTACATAAAATAAATAAAGTACGCGAACGGTTAAAACATATATGAGTAGTATGCTAGGGAAGGTGTGTGATTTATTCCTGTAACAACTATGAACCAATATTGCAACAACAAATATCAATTAATTAATTACTGGTTCTTTAGGGTGTTTACTCCTAAGTCTTTAGTGATAAAACCTTTAATCATTCATCCTAATGCCTGTGTCCATAGAGAATTACAGATGAAATTAAGCATTTGATTATCAAGAATTTTCCGATTTCTATAGGGTATCCCTAGTCTTAGGTAATATCTACTATAGAATAATCTCAAGCAAGGCATTAACAATGGAGGTCCAACCTAATCGTTAACCGTAAGTCAAACTCGTTTGTCCGACAGGGCAAGCATTAAGGACGACAAGAGAATAAATTAATTATGGAAAACAATATTGTTATTGCAAATATAAAATCATAGTTATTCCAGATTCAAATCAGGGACACCCCCTAGCATTGGAGGGTTTAAGTACTCATACTATTCAATGAAAACAAAATATAAAATTTAGACATTACAGATACTAAGATGAAATTGAATCTTCAATCGCTTCCATTCATGAAAATCCTCCTTCCACCAAGGCTTCTGTGTTCTTCAATATTTCTCTCTGTATTTTTGTCGTTAAAAAGAAGTCCCTTCAAATGTGATAGTAATCTCCTTTAAATAGAGAAATACCCCTTTTTCAGATTCTCATAGTCAATCAAATGTTTTTGGACAATAAGATCAGATCTGAAAATAGCCCAATTCACAATAATTTCCAAATCTGGCTTAAAAAGGAAAGTTTCCGAAAATCACACGTCTGCCTGCTACGGCCATAGCAGGTGCTATGGGTGGCCGTAGCATGCCACTGGACCTTTCTTGACAATTGAAATTGGAGGTTTTTGTCTGCTACGGCCAGTAGCAGGTGCTACGGGTGGTCGTAACAGGCCACTAGTTTTGGGGGTTATGTCTGTTATGGCCAGTAGCAGGTGCTACGGGTGGCCGTAGCAAGCCTACTAGAGCATGGGAAAACTTCTCATATACTTTCGTGATTCTCCTTGGTCTCTGCATCTGAACGTACTTGAAGATCTGTTTGAACCTGAAAACACTAAAAACACACAACCCAAGCATAAAATGCGGAAAATGGAAATAAATTGATGAAAAACAGTGAAACGATTAAATGACATTGACAATAAAAGAAGTTGTACAAACAACTTAAAGTATAAGAAAAATTCAATAACTCGCCTACTTACACCTGTTAAAATGATAATAACTATAGAAAAAATAGTGACTGATCAGGGATTGAGGTTGAGTGTCAAGGATGTAACCTAATCAAAATATTAAGATATTTTTAGATTATTGTGAAATAGGAAGCTTCAATCACACCATGAAATTTGATATGTGAGAATAAAGAACAACGATGATAAAAAAATGGTCTTCAGCAAAAATAACTATATCCAATAAGATATCAACTTAACTTGGTAGGAAAAAATTGTTTACTCAGTTCATTCAAACGATCTACTTTAGGGGAGAGATAAACTCTCTGTTTCACTATAATTCCAAAATTTATTACAAAAGATTACAAATGAGATAGACGAAAATAGTCACTCAAGTTCTCAAGAACAAACCCTATTTTTTACCCATGTGTTTTCCAATATCTTCAAATTTCTATATATGAATCACACAAATCTAATGCATATAGAAGTGTTTCCCAATTCCCCTTATATATATCTAAGGGTTTCCCAAATTCCAAGAACACACTCTTTATAATTCACCATTGCCTCTCTAATATTATCACTAGGATTTCTAAACCATTCTCTTTATCTTTAGCTCTAAAGTTCTAAAGGTTCCTAAGACAAGAATGATAGAGATGCATATTTATAACTGCTGAAACCCTAGTGGGTCCGTAACAAGCCCAAAACATAACTCATTAATGAATGAATAATACAATTGAATTGAGAAAACCAAACTCAAACTCATACAAACTAAACCTCTCGTCGGATCTGGACCTACTTTCGTGCCACCTCCACCGACTCCGCCTCCAAGATGATTTGTGGTTTTTGAAATCTCAAAACATGTTTACTTGATCTTAATTACTTAAGGTTTTAAGGCATACTTCTAAAATCTCAACCTTGACTTGAAATTGTGGTGATATCAGTTTACTTATCAACCACCTTTTTGCTCTATACCAATTCAATATTGTAGTGTTATATTTGTGAGAATCCCCTAGGCACTAACTTTACGAAGTATGGGGTCTTTCCCTTTGGGACAAGTGACATGTATAATACCATTATCTCCCTACTAAGTCATATCAGAACAAGTCACACCAAGACTCTCGTAATAATAGGTGGTCAACAACCTCCTCTAGTCAAAGGGGAGTGGTTACCGCCTCCTAGGGTTTCCTAAGTCTTAGGTCCAAAGGCCCCTATAAATACTTCACCCCTAACAAGATAAATATAAATCATAACTTAGATAGAATATCACATAATACAAATCCTTTCATCCCACGTGAGTCGACCTTTCTTACTACCATAAACATCATAAAACCACCATACATGGCTTCTTGCCACCGTGGAAAATCCCTAATTGTTATAAACCTACTAATTGAAGGTGGCAAGATACACAAAAAAGGGGGGTTTGAATTGGGTTTCTAAAAAGAAAAGTTTTTTTTCAAAACCAACTCAATCAAACAATAACACGAACAAGAAAAATAACAAAGTTATTTTTATACTAGTTCGTTGTTAACGAAGCTACCTCCAGTCCACCCTACCAAGGTGATTTTTCCTTCTCGACAAGGACTTAATCTACTATAATCGAAACCGATTACATACACCACAAAGACAAACTGTCTTTGTCTTCTTGAGTCTATCTGACTAAAACCTAGTCACTCAAGGAAACCACTCAAACAACTTTGAGATTTACAAGTGTGTGTTTACAAGTATTACTTCTAAGAAATTAGATTAACACAAGTTAATACAATGAACATCTTCACAAAATAAAGAGCAACAACTCTTGTGTGTTTACAAAGACTATACACAAAAAATATATACTTTATAAAATAGCGTGTGTATGAGTGTAGTTCTTAGCGCAATGAATTAGCATGAGAAACTTTTTCCATTCTTCTAAGACTCCTTTATATAGGCAGTTAAAATATCTGTTGGAGGGTAGAATTTGAATGGGAAATTGCAGTTGTCTTTTTGTGTAATGTTTTCATATAGGAGACAAAATAGTACAATAGTATTATCCTTAGCCCACAAAATCAACGTAGTGGATGGAAGGGTGATCTTGTACTATGTACTATTTTTCTGACACAAAACTTTTTGATCTTATCTTCTAATATTCATAGGCTTATGATGAAATAATGTTAAAGCATGCTTAGAAGGATCAAGAGACTAGTTGACAGAATCTTCAGAACTTAGGTCTTCAAAGTCTTTACATAGTTCATTAGAACCTAGTATTTAGAGTCTTCAGATCTTGTTCTTCAAAATCTCCAAAACTTGAACATAGAATCTTGAAGGCTGACAATCCTTTAGAGGCTCTTCAATCAAAGTCACAGTCAGAAGCTTTAGCATAAACATTCATCAGAACCATTGTCTAGGAGCTTTCTAGAACTTGACAGCATCTTATGAAGCACTTGTATCTCTTCAGAGTCAGAGTGTGTTGATTCCAGAATTTGATGACGTCAACATGTCAATTCTTCAGAGTCAGAACATGTTAGCAAAAGCTACACACTAGATAAAAACCATTAGTGTAAAAAGTTGTTCTCTAAGAAACAATGCATTGTTATCATCAAAACTAAAGGTCAAATGCATAACCAAGTCTTTTTCTTACAATATCCCCCTTTTTGATGATGACAAAACCATGTATTTTGATGAACACTTTTTACTTGGTTTAATCACATAAAATTATCAGAGTGAGTTTTGTAAGCTCCCCCTGAATTTTATACTGTTAAAAATTATTTTTCAACTTTGACAATCAGAGTTAGGTTTGCAAGATCCCCCTGAACTTAAGACTTATAATAATCTTAGAACATATAAAAATCTCAATCAACATGAAAAAAATAACTTCCCATAAGGAAAAAGGTTGTTTACTAAAGCATGGTTGTTTCTTACCATAAGTAAGAAGCCTAATTGTAATGGATGAAGTAACTTTCCATAATGCAATAACTTGAGTACAAAAGTATTTCATTTAGAATCCTTACTTGAGTGTCAGAAATTCTCGATATCAATCTTGTCACAGAGCATGATGTATCAGAGCTTTCTTAGTATTGGTTTCATAACCAGGTTGTATTCCTCATGTCAGGTTGTTATCAAAACTTATATATATCTTGTTTAGAGCTTGTATACGTCTGGTTCAACCTTGATCACTTGAACTTAGTTCAGAACAAGAATATGTCTAATTAATTGTAAATTGCTTATTTAACTATCCAAAACATAAGCATGATTCTTAAACATAATCCTAGTTTATATGAACTTGGTTAATGTCATAGAACCTAACATGATTAACTTTTTCAAAGCTCACGGAATCACCAATGTTAGAACATATAAAGGCATGTTTTGGGTTCCAGAATTGGAATTAGATATATCAAAATCAGTCATTCTTCCCCCCCCCCCCCCCTTGTCATCATTTAAAAATTCAAAATAAAAGAGAAAGTAAACCAAGCATAAAATTTAGTTTCATTAAAAAGACAACTCAGTACATAAATGAAAAAAAAAACAAAGATAACACATAGTTTTAAAAACCTGGATTTATGAGGGGTGGTAGTATTGATAAGATCTCTCCAAGCATCCCTTCAATCTTTGACGTCTTCTCATCCTGATACCGGAGTCTCTCTTTAACTTCATAATTCTTAACCGCTAGATGCTCCAAATTCTTCAAAATGAGTTCATCAGAAACCACATTATTCTTGATCCTAGAGTTACTTCTAACTTCACGAGTAATCTCATAAAAAACATAGTAGTATGTTCTTGAGAAGGTGGTGAAGTCACTTTTGGAGCAGCAAGTAGAAGTGTTGGAGGAACCTTCTGAAGAAGAGGTTCAATACTACCAGGGAGTCTAGCAAAGGAAGTTTCTTTTGGCTTCATTCAGGCAAGAAAACTCCAACTCTTCAGAGCTGACTTCTATCCAACTTCTGAAGTTATTGGTCAGAGCACACACTTTATAGAGGTTTGCGTTAGAAGTGAAATCCTCAGTGAGAGCATTGAGTCTGCCAGCAACCTCACCTTCAAACTAAGTAAATGATTAATTCAAGGGTGTATGGTGAATGTTGGTTTGAGAGGTCGTTTGGTCAGAGTAGGACTGAGGGGTTCTATCTGGGAGGGCTAGGAGCTCAACTTCTGACTCGGTATCAAAATCAATGTATGATTCTGCAATAAGGATGTCAGAATGAGTGGGGACTGATGGTTGAGGGTTTTATAGTTGAACGAAGTGGGATAAAAGAAAAGGTGGTGATAGTGGTTAAGGTGTTGATGAGATAATGGATGTTAGAATTTCATAAATATATGGTGAGGGTGGTGGAATAATGATATTTGGATTTGAGGATTGGGGAGCAGAAGTATGAATGGGTTCAGAAGGAATTGGTTCTAGAACATAAGGAACATTGTAAGGAAGAGTAGTTGATGGAAGGGAGAAATCTTGTGAAGAGGTATGTGGGAAGGAGATAGATGAAAGGGTGTGATTGTTGAAATGGATGAACTGTAAACAACAGTAAGACGACGAGCTTCAGAAGGAGCAGTCCTTCCAGAAGCAGTTCCAGCAGAAGCAGCTTCAGAGACTTTGGGCTCTTCAACAGAACTATCTCAATGCTATTTAGAATCCTTAAACTTCTCGGCCATCCTTTCAGAATGCTTCTTAGTAGTCTTCCTCTTCTTCTTTTGAGAAATAGCTCTAGAAGCTGCCAGAAGAGCATCAGCATGATACTTGTCCAGAAATTCTACCACTTCTTTCAAAGGATATGGCTTTGAGAAGATAGGGAAATCTTTCAAAGGAATCCTTCTATTGAAGATGATATCCTTGGGCAATTCAATAGGAGGATTTATCACATCATCAATAATCCCTGTTTTCTTTAGAGCCTTGGGATTCATCATCCTACAAGCTAAAGGTTGCATGCCTTTGGAGAACTGTTCTTCTGTTAGAGAGTCAATCATTTGGCCCTCCATCAGAATGTTTGACATCAGCCTACCCATGGGGATGTAGCTCATTTTCATTTTGCTACCATATCTGGTGTCCCCTTATAGTATCCCTTAGATGTTGAAACAGAAGTGTGTGAAGATTCACCTTCTTTTCAGATTCAATATAGAAAGGGATATATTATTTGTCACTATTGATGTAGTCAAAGGAGTTGGTTGATGGTCTAAGATGAATGCATCCAAGAAGGATTCTAGCCCACACCTTCAAGTGAGGAAGAATATTCTTGATCTTACTTGAGTGTTTTCCAATGGCGAAAATCACTTTAGACATATCACTCAGGTTAGATTCCTTTTCCACCATTTGCTCACACCTTATACCAGACCCATCAAGTCCAACGAGTTTGGCTATCGGCTTCTCAAATATCACTATCTTCTTTCCAAACACGAAGGAGGTGACTTGGAACAGAGAATACTTTTCACATATCCGAAATTCTCTCACCCAGTTGAAGAAAACTAGGCCTTGAAAACGGTTGAAGAAACTTTCCCAACCTTGAAATTTTATAGCAGGAAGAAGGTCAATTCCATTGTCCTTCATATTTTCAAACTCAACTAAGAGTTCACCCAATCCTTACAATTTCTCTGCAGGAATACTCAAAGTAATTTCAGGAACATCATATGCATCTTTAATATGAAAAAGTTGACCTGGAGAAGATCTTGATGAAACTATTTGAAGCAGATGAGAGATTTGAGGTTGTGATTGCAATGAAGAAGAACCACGACCAGTTCGTTGAGTTGTAGTAACACTTTGTTGTTGAACTTGTTGTTGTTCTTGAGTTTTCTGAGTAGATTATTGGGAAGCCATTGTTAAATAGAAAATGGTTTTAGGATTTTCTGTAAATTTTTAGCTCTAAGAGAGAAAGTGTAGGTTGTGATAGTAGCGAAAGTGTGTGAAGTAAGTGAAGTGGGTTTAAATAGATGTTTTTGCAATCATGAAATAGTTAAGAGAAAAGCAAAAATTTTGACAAGGGGATAAAGCCTGAAGATTTTACCTAATCCCAAGATTTATTCACCCAACATGCTACATCATCATATCATAAACGGTTCAGTTTTCTAAAACAATTGTCTTAAAATTGTTCCACAAATCTAGACTGATTGACAACTATTTAATGTGAAATTGTTCAGTATCCATAAAGAAGATTTGTTTAACCAAACAAGTTCTTACTGGATACATAGAAACTTATGAAACCTTCTCTAAAACAACCTTCGTGCATACACCATGCACTAAACACAAATTCCATAGCTTATTCTTTTCGTGAAAGTCCTTACTAGATTATGATAAATGAAGAAAAACATTGGTAACTTAAATATATAACCCACGTGTTTTAGACCATTTAGTTATTATCACTTCACCATGTGAAATCTTCAACACCTCATGTCCAACACCAGCGCAATAGCCTAGATCACATTTTGAAGAAGAAACTCATGATATCGAACATTTGTCAATCTTCACCACTATTGTCAATCTTCAAATCTTTCACCTTGGAAAATTCTTTGGGTCTCACATCCGTCTGGATTCCATCCAAAGCAATAGTACATTTCTTACCATAAAGAAGGACATCCTTAAAGGGCTCAAAGGATCTGGGTAATAAACTTAATCATATCCTCATATTTAATCTTCACCTCAATATTCTCTATATCATCAATGGTCTTGTTGAATTATTTCAACTGCTCCACTATGGATTTGTTATCTACCATTCAGAATGAGTCGAGTTTTTATTCTAGACACAACTTATGAGTCAAAGAATTGGTCATATACAATTATTCAAGTTTTTCTCACATCGAAGTCGTTGCCTTCTCCCTGGAGACTTCCCTTAAAACTTTATCTTCAAGGCACGAGATAATGACACTTTTGGAATTATCCACCATCTTGGTCTTCTCTGCTTCTGTTAGGCGTGCATACATCAATGTCTCACCCTTCAATACTTCAATACACTTCTCTTGAGTTAAAATTGTTTGCACCACCACTTTCCATATTCCAAAATCGTTATCTCTGGAAAACCTCTCAATCAAACATTTTGAACCCATAGTGCTCACATGTAATTAAAACCCTTTTTGTCCCACAGTGGACGTTACTTGTTGTGAAATTGAAAGGTTCAATTACAATTGAAATTTGATTTGTGGGAATAAAGAACAATGTCAATCAAAATAAATGGTCCTCGGCAAAAATAACTCTACGTGCAATAAGACATTAACTTAACTTAACTTAACTTGGTAGATGAAAATAAAAAATAAGGAACACAATAATTTATTGACCTAATTTGATTAAACGATCCACTCTGAAGGAGACCAACTCTCTGATTCATTATATTTTCAAAAGTTGTTACAAAAGATTAAAATTAGTTACAAGAAAATAGTCACTCAAGTTCCCAAGAACAAACCCTATTTTTCACCTCATGTGTTTCTCAATCTCTCCAGCTCTCTCTATATGAATCATACAAGCCTAATGTGTTTAGAAATATTTCTCAATCCCCCTTAGATATCTCTAAAGGTTTCCCAAATTCCAAAAACGCACTCTTAAGAACTAGTTTTGTCTCTCTAAAATTACCACTAGGATTCTCAAACCTATTCTCTGTCTTTACCTCTAAAGTTCTGAAGGTTGTTAAGACAAAAATGATAAAGATATAGATTTATAAGTGTTGAAAACCCAACGGATCCATAATAAGTCCAAACTTAACAAACTCATCCACGAACCAAAACAACTAAGTCTAATACACGTGAATCAAAAAAATCAGACCCGAGCTCCGACTGACTAAACCACCAAACATACTTAAATCCATTGTCCGACCGACACCACCAACTCCATCTCCCGGATGATTTTTAATTTTTATAATTTTAAAATATATATTTTTTTTATCACTTAAGATTTTAAGACATAATTCAACCTAGAGATAAACTAGAAATTTAATGTTTGTCACTTTTTACTATAAAATAAATAGATATAGACCCGAAATTCAATGTTTGTCACTTTTACTATGAAGTAAATACATACACGGATTATTTGACCAACTAAGACTCCACATATAGTTTAAGTTAATTTTATGAGAAATGATATTTCTACACCATAACCTACACTTACACCCGTATTTCACTGTTCATCAATACGGTGAACAGTGAAATATTATAATAATATATATTTTTAAAAATTAAATATTAAAAAATATTATTTTATTATTTTTTTAATTTTTAAATTAAATGATATTGATATAAAATTTTATGATTAACCAATTTTATAATTTTATTAACCAACTTTTTACATTGTATTAACCAATTTTGATGACTGCTCAAAATTTATTTGGACAACTGAACGTTTATTAACCAACTTCATAATTTTATTAACCAATCTTTTACTTTTTATTAACCAACTTTGACGTACTGCTCAAACTTTGACGTACTAGTAATCAACTTTAATATCTGGACGTGTATTAACCAACTTCGTCATTTTATTAACCAATTTTTTACATTTCATTAACCAACTTTATTTTATTACTTTAAAGACACTGTTCACGATTATTGTTTATGGATTCTGTCCATGCACTGTTCATGGGGTACTGTTCATGCACTGTTCATTTACTGTTCATAATTATTATTTTTTAATTAATAAAAACACTGTTCACCGTATAAATACGGTGAACAGTGTATACGGTGTATGGATTAGGTGTAGAAAATGGTGTATGAATAGCATACCTGTAATTTTATTTATTTTCTTCTAGACTTAAAAAATTAACTTGAAGCATTATAGAACTCATACTTTAATCATGAGTGACGGCACTGCATATATTATGCTCCTTCTTTGACTAATTAATTTCACAGTTTTATTTATTTATAAAAAAATATATTATCTACTAATAATTAGTATATCGTTAAATAGACCCCACTATACTGCAGTCCATATATGCCGACAGTTGAAATCTAAAGTGATATCTAAACAAAATATAACTGGTCTCCTTTTTATTTAATTTATATAGTTTTGAAATTATTATTTTTTATATTTATATTGTAGTACACAAACCTTTTTAGGCATGCAGCTTTCATATTACCGACTTACATTTATTCTAATTTTTTAGAAAATTTTAAAATGATCTTCACTTCATTAGATTATTTAGCTGCATACCATGATGTGCTTAAAATTCTTTTTTCCTGTCAAGCTAAAATAATTTCTTTTATAAATATTGTTTCAACTTTAAATTTTGTTTCGATTTTAGGTGAATCACGAAATCTAATTTGTTAAACTTTTTATATAAAAATGGACAAGCTTGATATAGATAATTATATTTGATTGTTTATTTAGTATAATATATAGATAAAAAATTAATTCATTTTATTAGTATGTTAGTCATTTTAAATTTAAAATAAAATTATAAATACATAATTTCTCAAATGTTTCCTTTAAAAGAAAAGGATGTGATCGACAAATGGTAATTTTTGCAGTTTATAATTCACCAAAATTATTTTCTTTCACACGGTATAAATAATGTCTATGCTAGTCTAAGTCAAGTTGAAAATGTTAATTTATTGACTTTTCTTTTTTGGCCTTTTGCACTTTTTACAAACGATGATTCTAAAAAGATTATTATTCGTTGGAAATGTTTCCGCTTGTTAAGATAGGTAACATGCATCTTGTTTATATAATTAACGAGAAACTTTTCTAAGATAACTTGAGCCAGTAATTTTATTTTAATGAGATATAAATTCTTTATTGATTATTATTATTATGACTTATATGAAATTGGTGTAGGGTAGTTATGGTAGGTTTGCTCTATATAATTATAACTCCTAATAAATTGAATAACTATCATGACGAATAAGTATCTCTAACTATATTAATTAATCAGGTGAAATTTATGGAACAAGTTTGTTTTCTCTAATTTGTTCTTGGTGTAATATTTCTTCATAAGTTGGAGAATAGATGTTAATCATGCTCAACTTGAATAATAATGTATGAAACAGTTGCGGTAGAAGTGGTTTGGTGAAGAAGTCGACCAATTGGTCTTTGGAAGACACAGGAAGAAACTTGAGCACATTAGCTTGGAGTTTTTTCACGTACAAGTGGCAATCAATCTCTAGATGTTTAGTACGTTCATGGAATATCGGATTAGTTGTAATGTGTAATGCATTTAAGTTGTCACAATAGAGAGCTGGAAGTTTTTGAGTGTGGACTTGAAGATCGTGGAGAAGATAAACCAGCCATTGCATTTCACAAGTGGTCGTTGCAAGGGCATGATACTCAGCCTCAGAGGATGGTCGTGAAACAATGAGTTGTTTCGTTATGCGCCATGAGATGAGATATTTTCCAGTGACGAAGCATTGTCCTGATATGTGTAGCACCTCAAATTTGCACCTACCTTTTGTACATACATTCTCATATTAGGTCATTAACATAACATAGTCCATTGCATAGCATTGCATTGTCCTTTGCCCAAGTGCAAGTCTTCAGACAAATTAGGTCAACTAATCAGGAGAATCAGTCAATCAAACAAGCAAGTGCAATTTCCATTGAGACAAGGCCCTAGGGTTGGTCCAACATGTTCACATGACCTAGGGGTCCTTTTGAAGTGTTTTGGTCAAGGATTGGGTGCTCAGAAGTCATCAGTCATTGTTCAATCCACCAAAAACCCTAGAAAGTCAACTGTGGTCAACTGTGCCTGATTTTAAGGATTTGAAGGTGGGAGATGGTTTGAAAGGCTTCATTCATGTCCATACAAGTCTCATTTGACATTCCAAAGGTCAAGATTGGAGAAAATAAAGTCAGATCAAAAATTGCCAAAAATAGCAAGTGACCTGTAATTGGAAACTGCCAAAAATGGAAAGTTTTTCTCCTCAAATTTACATCATCATACAAGCTTCAAATGAAATTTTGTCCAACATGAAAGTTGAAGATCTTGCTCTCACCTTTCCAAAAAGTCCAAGAACACTCATTTCCCACTTGTGGTTGGCAAGTTATGATCAAATCATTTTCAAAAATGTTGAACTTCAAAGTGGCATATCTTCCAAACCATTTGGCCAAATTGAGTGAGGTTTTTTGCTACAAGTCACATTTGATATGCTCTATCCAAATTCTTCATCACATTTCACCAAAAATCATCCAATCAAAATGGCCTTTTTCAAGTGCATTGAATTAAAAAGGGGAGAGTTGAAAAATGGTCTTTCAAATTAAGCTTTGCCTACACTTTCTACCAATTGCCAATGTTCAGAAACCATATTTGGGATGTGTTTAGGCCCATTTTCGCACTGTAGCATGCACCCCATGCATTATGAGTTGGTTTTAGCAAAATTGTCCAAATATGCATTTTCACTAATTACAAAAGTTTGGCTTAAGTTCAATTAACGAGGTTCATTAACAGAGAGTATATATGGTTAATCAAAACAGAAAATACACTTAGCATTGCATTTCAACTCAGATCTAGATCTGAAAAAGAAACTCTCTCATTTTCTTCATCTGAATTTTTTCTGAAAAATCTTCAAAGGACTCGTGCTCTTGTCCATTGTGCCATCATCTACCAACATTTTTGGAGCTTTGGCAAGCATTACTTCATCACTGTAGAGCAAGAAACCACTACTGTTCCATTGAATATCTCACATGGCAGCTGAACCTTCGAGCGCGATGGAGCAAGAGTGAGCTAGAATCATCCTTCCATTCACCTCCTGGAGCATCAAGGCACTGCTGTTTCAACTCATCACAGCCAAACAACCACGAAATCCATACTGTTCTTCAAATCAGGTAAAAATTCGAACCATGCCATTGTTAAAATCGTGCTATGCTTCTTGTAGATCCTGTTTCCATGAGTACAATGAACTTTGAATCATGAAATATTGTTGAGAATTAAGCGAGATATTTTGATTTGAAAATTGGTTGTTGGATCTTCTTTTGTTCGATTCGCTCACTTGAGTTTGAATTAGGCTAAATGATTGTTGTTTTGTGAATGTACATGCTAAGACGAACATGTTGATATGTCATTTGTGAATTTTGGTGAAACTTTTTTCCTGCTGGAAATCTGGACGAAGAACGCTCAAGAACATCCCTAAAACCCTAGCCATTTGCGTGTTGAATCTTTAAACCCGTGTTTTTTGCATGGTTTGGGCGTTTGTGTCCCGTGAAACGAATGAAGCTGTGCCACGCGTTCTATTGGAACGCAGCGTTCCACTTAGTGAACGCCCAAATTACCAAAATGCCATTGCCGTGTTTTAATATTTAATTAAATCATTTCTTTTTTCAATATTTATTTCATTTGGCATGGCAATCTTAGAAAATTCATAAGTCACTCAATACTTGGCCAAATTACATGGATTTTTTTTGTGAATTGCTCCTCATGATCTCTAGTTTATTATGGTGATTTTTCCAGATTTTTTGCACGTGTGGATTTTTAAATGTGCTAGGGTTTGTTCATGTGTGTCCATTTTGTGTATGCCTTGCCATTTTGCTTGTGAAATGATGATACATAATCCAATGCCTCTCAAATTTTTTGTGCTTAAACTAGACATGTTCATGGTGATTTTGGTATAGAGTTTGTAATTTTATCATTGCTGGTTGATGAGATATGATTTTTTGAATAGGGGTGTGACAATTTGTGTCACACCATTGGTGTCCAACTTCATGATTTTAATTACCATGCTTATTGAACTCAAAATGGTCTGGATTTTTGCATGAAGATGCTTGTGCATGTTGAGAATGTTTGTGAATTTTCCTGGAATTTTTGAATTCATTTCCTATTTGTTTGACAATTTCTCCCCTGTTTGACCAAATGTGAACTTCTTGTGACACATGATTTCATCTGATTTGTGAAATTCTAATGCTTAATTGGATGGACTTGAAATTTGACATGTGAATTGTAGACATCTTAAAGTATATCATGGCTTTGGTACCATTCATTTATCATGTTTTATCACTGTTTTATGATTAATTGAAGTTGGTGCATGTCTTGATGCTTTGTATGAGTTTGCTTGAACTTGCTTTGGCTTTTTGATTTTCATTGACCTACTTCCTTTGATCCAAATGAGCTGAAATTTGGTATGCTTATCATGTTGTGGATGATGTTTGATCATGATTTATTTGAGGATTTATTGAAATGTTTGTGATTGGATTTGAGTTGAGTCATTCTGTTGACTTCTTTGAGGTTCTATATGACATGCTTTGACCTAATTTGTTTGTGAAATGATAATGGTGAATGATATGAATGTGAAACCACTTGGGTTTGTTTCTTGATTGATTTATCTTGACTTTGGACACTTTTCACTTGCTGTTTTGATTTTTTTATCTCCTTTTGACCCTAGGCTTGTCCTAGTGGTCTTGTTGCTCATGTTTGAGTTTGGTTTTTCAGGTTAAAAAGCAAATGCTTCAAAGAGATTAATGCAAGTTGATTGAGTTTGATTGCTTATTATGAACTAACTTGTTTGTTTTGCAGGATGCTTAGCTCATTTGCTTTGAGCTTGTGCTTTGCACATATGATTGACTGTGTTGTCTGTTGGCTTATACTATTTGTTTTGACTTTGTGTTTGGTATACTAATTGTATTTGACTGATTTCAGGTACATTAGTTGCTAATAGTTCTTTGAGAACTTTGCTTTGCTTTGCTTGATAGCATTTGCATTGAGGTATAACATCCTAACTCCATGTAGTCTGGAAGACCTGGCCTGTTACTTGGCCAGGCACCTGTCTGAAGTCCTCCTTAAGAGGCAATGTTTGTGTTTGTTTACATTTGTCCTTGTACATATTCAAAGACCTCCTAAGTGAAGAGGCATTGGCAGATATAAGGGATGTGCAATCCATCCCCTGCTATTCTGTGTGTCATCTGCTTTGCTCACACCACTGTGTTGATGCATTGCAGATATTAACCCAAGATCATTGTACATTGAGTCAGTGTCATATGTGTAGAAGGGTTCCCACCTTCTGAACCCACACATTCTTGTCTTAAGCTCTCCCAGGCCAGGGATAAGAGTTGTGAAGTCTCATCTTCACTCACCTTTCATCAGCTTCACCCTAACTCTCAATGTTAGGGTTAAGAGCTAACATTACCTTGTTACAGTGGTTTGTTTGTTGAGGTTGATATGACCCCTCGACTAAAACCTAACCTTGATTGAGCCCATTGATTGCATATAGTGTGTGCTATTTGTGCTTGTGTGTTTGCTTTAGCTTGCTTCCTGTGCAAGTTAGGTTTAGTTTGGCTTGCTTCCTGTGCAAGTCATGTTTAGGATAACTTGCTTCCTGTGCAAGTTAGCTAGAAACCTTAACTTAGGGATGATTTTGCATGATAACATCTAGGCTCGAGTCGTAGTCTCCCTAGTTATGTCTCCCTCTGTTATCTGGTTAGGCTAGCCCCTTTTCCCTTCGTAGGGGAACTACGTCGCCCTGATCCTCATACCAGATGAGGTACGTAGGCAGGAGATGAGCTGATCTCTCCGGGCGCCCTTTTTCTTTTTCAACCCTTTTGTGTTGTGTGGGAGTCTGACGTAAGTCCAGCGATTGGCAGTCGGTTTCCTGTGTGTGTGTTTGTTGGTTCGGAGTCTGATGTAAATCCAGCGATTGGCATTCGGATTCCACGTTTGCCTTTGCCTGTGTTTGTTTGTGTGCGTGTTAGCCGAGCTACGAATGCTCTGATTCTTCTTCGTCCGAGAAGATACGTATGCATAGGATGCGACATCCTAGCGAGCATGTGTCGTTTCCCCGGTCCAAACTACTTTGACTCTGATGTCTATGCCTGATAGACTAAGTAGGCCCAGGATGCGAGATCCTGCCGAGTCAGTCTTGTTTGTTTTCTTGTGTCTCTTTCAGCCAGCGTGTGTGTGTGTTTGAGCAGTGATTTTAGCAACCATTTTCCTTCCTATTGTGCGTAGATCCCGTCGAGTACGACGGATGCGTAGGGGTGCTAATACCTTCCCTTCGCATAACCGACTCCCGATCCCATTCTCTTTGGTCGCGAGACCATGCTTTTTCCAGGTTTACTCTGAGCGTTTCCTTTCCCTCTTTTGGGATAAATAACGCACGGTGGCGGCTCTGTTGTTCTTGTTTCCCGCCGGTTTTTCGCGTAATGCGACAATATGGACCTACGTGTGTATGTGCAAACAACCCAATCATCGTTTGAAAATCCTAATAAATACATATGAGAATCTTTGGAAAAGAATAGACCAGAAGGAGGACATCCTTTGAGATATCTTATGACTCGTGTGAAAGCTTTATGGTGAGGGACTGGGGGATTTGTGAGGTATTGGCTTAACTACTATGTGATAAAAGTGATACCTGGTCTAGTGGTTGTGAGGTAAATGAGTCTTCGAACTAGTCGTTTGTAGGAAAGTATATCATTATAAGCAGGGCTAGACTCATGTTGGATTTTTATGGCATGGTCAGCAGGTGTTGAATCTGGTTTAGAGCCAAGTAAACTTGTGTCAGATATTAGGTCTAGGTAGTATTTCCTTTGGCATAAAGTGATTCCTCATGTTGAATGTGCACCTTCAAGACCAAGAAAAGATTTGACTTGACCAAGGTTTTTTATCTGAATAACATGATGGACGACTGACTTGATGTGATCATATTCAGTCATAAAATTTCTTGTAATGATTATATCATCAACATATACCAAGATAATAGTGAAGGTGTCCTAAGCATTCTTGGTAAATAATGAGTGGTCTGATATGGCTTGCTTGTATTGCTGGTCAAGAAGGAGAGATGTAAGTTTTTCATGTCACTTTCGACTTGCTTGAGACCATATAGTGATTTGATAAGTTTGCATACTTGGTTGGGTTTTGAGGATTCAATGTCTGGTGGTAATGTCATATATACATCTTCCTGCAGGTCTCCATGCAAAAATCCATTCTGGACATCCAATTTGTGTATAAACCAATTATTGATGGTTGTCAATACAATGACCAATCTGACTGTGGTCATTTTGTCTACAGAAGAATATGTATTAAAATGATCAAGCCTCTTAGTTTGGTTGTATCCTTTGGAAACTAATCTGAATTTGAATCTCTCAAGTGATCCATTTACGTGAAATTTGTTATAGATCCACCTACACCCAAAATGCTTGGCATCTGGTGGTGTATAAACAATTTCCCATGTGCCTTTTCTTTCAAGAGATAACAGTTCAACTTGCATAGCTTAATTTCAACATTCAAATTTGCTAGCTTCAACATATGACTTTCGTTCATGAAGAGTGTTAATGGACATGATAAGAAGATGAAACGTAGGAGATAATGAAGAGTATGATAAATAATTTGGAATAGGATATTATGTACCTGGTTATGATTGATGAGTTTGGTGAATGAATGAGCTGCATAAGTAGTCTTTGAGGTAAGATGGTGGTTGTTTAGCTCTTGTGGATTGTTTAGGGATAAGGATGGTTTGGTCAATTTGAATAGGTTGGTTAATATGTGTAAGACTTATAGATGTTAAAGTGGCAATGTCATCATCAAGTATAAAGGGTGAAGGTGAATGAAAATGGTGTGAGAATGATGATATGTTGGGAATAGGTGAATGTGTGTTGGTAATAAGAAGTTCATATGTTGTGGCTACATGTTTGATGGAAGATGATGGTTAAATGCGGTCTGGTTTGTGATTTTGGTAAACTTGCCAATTTGTCGTAGGTGATTGTGAATTTGTAGAATAGGGAATTATATGTTCATGAAAAAGTTATTGTCTTGAAACAAATATTTCCTTTATGTAAAGATCAAGAAGAACATTGCCTTTCAGACTTGCCTTGTATCCCAAGAAAACAACTTTTCTAGCTCTTGGGTCTTATTTTGATATGTGAGATTGAATGATAGTAACATAGGCCAGGCATCCAAATACTTTTAAATCCTGAATGTCGGGAATTTTGTCATATAGAATATAATATGGTGATTTGTTTTAGAGTAGTGGTGATCTGAATCTACTCATGAGGAAAACTGCATGTTGAAAGGCATATTGTTGGAACAAGTTTGGTTCTATAACTATCCTTAAATTTTGATGTTAACAAAGTGTATGAAAGAAATTTTTTTACTCTAACTATTTTCCTAAGTCTGCAGATAATTGGAAGCAGACTCTGACTCTGAAGATGTTCAGACTCTGAGCCAAAGGATAAAAACGTGTGAACAATCAAGTCAACTCAAATGTATGAAGTCAAACTCTGAAGCATTACGTTAATGTTTCTGAATAGAAACCATTCAGACATACTTTGATAAAAGGTTATGACTATCAGCTTCTGAAAGTATCAGAACCTAGTTCTCCAAAGACTCTTATGTCTCACCAAAATTATGAAGGTTGATTGTGATCTCTACTCAAGATTCAATCCACTTGCATAAGAAGCCTCTAATAGAAGATTTGTATCAAAATTTCAATGTTTCTTAATGTGACAGAAGCAGAAAAGAAAATCTACTTTCAAAATTATTGTACTTTGTATCAAAGAAACTTCTCACGTCCCATCATCCTCACCAACTCTCTACTGCGAGCGCCACACTAGTGTTGCATATAAAGTGACCTTCATACAACATTCACATAGAGGATATTCCATCTTCACTTTCTAACATATCTATTTAAATCTATATAGAGAGGTCTTTTAATATTAAAGAGATAATAAGCTTGAGATACAAGCACTAAAAAATCATCAATGTTTCCACTTAGAATACGTGTACAGAAAAATATAAAAGAAGTGTCTCTCACACTTACAGTTATAACAAAAACTCATTGAATATTCTTATTAAGTTTATACTTTGTTTAAACTTGTGTATCTTATTATTGAATCATCTTGTAAACATAAAAACATGTTATGTTAATTGTTGTTAATTTCCTTGGGTGACTAGCGTTAGTATGAATACTCAAGAGATCATTGACGATTAGTGTTTGAGCTGTAATTACTTAATAGACTAGGGTATAGTCAAAATTCTCAAGAAGTCTTAGACAATTGGTCTTTAATTTGTATAATCTGTTTGATTATTGGGTTAATTCCTTTTTGAAGGGTAAATCACCCAGGCGGGTGGACTGGGCGTAGCTTCGTTAACAGCGAACCAGGATAAAAAATACTTGTGTTCTTATCTTTATCTATTTCTTTGTTGTTTGATATATTGGGTGGAAAAAAGCTTCAAACCCAAAAACCCAATTCAAACACCCATTTTCTTGTCTTTCTTGCACCTTCAATTGGAATCAGAGTGCCAGTTCTGATTTTGACTATTTTGTGTCAAACACTTAACCGTGTCAGATAAAGATCCATTTTTCTAAAACACAATATCGCTCAAGAAAACAATAAAGATCATTATTCTTCTAAACCTCCAATATTTGATGGAGAAAAGTTTGACTATTGGAAAGATAGAATCAAAAGTTTCTCCATAGGTTGTGATGCTGACCTATGGGATATGGTGTTAGATGGTTACACACATCTTATAAATGATAATGGCACTAAGCTTGAAAGAAGAAAAATGAACGATCACCAAAAGAAGGACCACAAGAATCATCAGAGATCCAGAACTATATTGTTGAATGTCATTTCCTACTTGTAAGACCCTAATTTTGACCATAAGATCCCTCATGGCATCATATCATTGCTCAATGCATTGCCTCAAGGATCATAGCATGTGTGGCTCCTTAACCCTAGGGTGGGACTTGTGTGAGTGGTTTGAGACCACAAAGCATGCTTGTATTATATATTATTGCTTTTCTTATTTGTTTACTAACAAAAAGCACAAAACTATGTCACTAACTCTTTTTGTTTTGAAGCTCAAGTACTCATGTGATCCCCTGCTCCTAGGAGGCTCCTATGCTCAATGAAGTGGCTAGATGAAGATGAGAACAAGCATGAAAATGGTCCACAAATCTCCTAATAATCATATATGTCTCCCAAGTATCTCAATTTGCCAATTTTATCAAGATAACCCAAGGGGCTTGAGGATTGTTTCCTAAGGAAACCCTAATTCAACTATGCATTGACTGTACCTTGCTCATGAAACAACCTCAACCTATGATCAAATTTAATCAAGGGAAGTTCTTTCAATCTTATTTTATGCATATATGAGCTTATGTGAGTATCCTCAATCACTCATTCATCAAGATTTGAAGTTTGGCCTTGAGAAGTTGACCAGTCAAGTCATCTGACTAAACTGAAGATCACTGAGATATAACTTGTGATGTGTTTGTCAAATGAAGATTATCCCAAGAGAAAACATGTTCTTACGAACCATATGAACAACTTTCATGTTCATCAAAAACTCATTTGAAACATGTAAGGTCATCATTCATTTCAAAACATTATAGGTCATTTTGACTGAAACCCTAATTTTGGGTCAACTTTCCAAGGACCTAACTTCCTTATTGTTTATGATTTTTAGGTGATACCAAATGGATTAGAAATATTGAGATGTCTACTTCAAATGTTATGTTGGACAAAATCTCATAATCCTAAAATAAACACATGTCATAACACAAAACATTTTAGGTCATTTTGGACCAAAACCATTGAATTTGAAAAATGTCCAACTTCAAGTGCCCATAACTTTCCCATTAAAAATCCAAATTATAAAAACTCTAAGTCTAAATTGATCATATTGAAAATATCTACAACTTTGATGTTGGAGGTTTTTCCATTTTAGTCTTGCATCATTGAGACAGAAGGGCTTGAAGTTGCTCGGTTTTGGCAAAAAATTTCAAAGGGGACTTAGACATGTTTTGTACCATAAACTTCACAGCCAATTTTCATAAATTTCCAAACTCCAAATGGATTTTTTCCCAACATAACTTTTGTTCCTTATTCCAAGAGCTTTCCAACCATTACTCACATGACCATTTTTGGATTTTCCGTGTGTGAGTTTCGAAGAGCTCAATGTTTAGGTTCAATTATGCAATTCACATCATTACTTCATGCACAAGCCAATGCAGCTCCAATTACACGTCCAAACCATTTGCATTTGAGTTCAGCTTGCATTTTTATCCATTTTTGGGCTTTGCACGCGCTTGTACAGGCCCATGCATGAAGAGTCCAAGATCCATGCACACGAGCAAATCACCTCATTGCATCATCTCCAGCTATAAATAGATGTGCTTGCTCATTCAAAAACCAACCTGAAGGAGATCTGAAACTCTGCTGAATTGAAACCTCACCCTCACTCAAAGGAATTTCAGTTTTCATTTCTCAATTTCAATCTTGAATTTCAACATCCTTAGTTGATCTTCAAGTGTTAATTCCTTAGCCTTGCATCATCATTACATCTCCAGATCAAATTTGGATCAAAAGCTTGAAGAGATCGTGCTGTTCAAAGTTGCATTTCAGAGGTATATCACCAAACTGCTTTGATCTGGATCTTGCTATATAATGTGAATTGCTTGAGTTTGAACTGTTTTCTGAAGTCCTCGAGAAAGAGGCAGGCCAGTGGTGGTCTTAATTTCATGAATTGTGACATTTCAGATCAAACACCATGATCTTCAAGCTCTTGTTTCTCTTTAAATAGAAACATTGAGGAAGATCCAAGGTTACATGGGTGATGTACATCACCCCAGCTTCATTTTGGTACCATTATTTTTCATTTTCATTAAGGTTGAAAACCCTGCGCGTGGTGGCCGAAAACTGTTAGTTGGCCGAAGAAGATGGTGGTTTCCACCACCATCCTCACGTGGATGCTTTTGGTCCTTTGGATCTTGGCAAAATGTTATAATCGTGGTCATTGATTTGTTTGACTTATTTTAATTCCAAATGTGTGGCGCTTAACTTGAGAACATGGTACGACCGCGCTTCTGGACCGTGTGATCACGCCACGTCAATTAATGAGATGGATCCAATGGCAGCGCATTTTTGCTATTTTCTATTTTCTGTTTTAATTTCTTTTAATTCCTTTTATTTTCAAAAATTCATAAATATTTTATTTGAAGTCACAAAAATATGAGACCAACACCAAAAAATTTCTTGAAAAATCTAGTTTCATATTCTAATTTTTAATTATTTTTGTGACTTCATTTAATATTTTTTGTGAATTATTTGGTTTTCAATAGTTTTTAATTCATTTTAAATACTTTTTGATATCTAAAAAATCCAAAAATATTTTCTTAACACATATGGATCATGATAAGTCAATGAAAAATAGTCTCATCAATTTCTTAATTGATTTGAGATTTATTTGAGATTTTAATTCATTTGTGTTACTTTTCATTGTTTTTAATTGATTTAAAATAGTTTCTGGTTTCAAAAATTGTTGAAATTTTTTGTCAAACTTTGTTTGACCATGTTAGACCTATGAGAATTTAATTGGACTTGTTGAAGTTGATTTGAATTGAATTTGAGGTTTAACCATATTTTGTCCATTTTATTTTTGCATTTATTTTAATTCCAAAAAATACCAAAAAAATATGTTTGACTTGTTGACTTTTAATCTTCATTTCTCTTCTATTTACCATTGGTTAATGATGATTTGATTCACTTTTGACCAATTGTATTTGACATTTGAGTTATCTTTCCATTTCATTTTCATCTTCATCTTCATTTCTTTTTATTTTTGGCCAATGAGTTAATGTCTTATGGTTAGTCTTGACATATGAGAGGCTTAACCTTCTTTGATCCAAATCAAACTCATCTTGATCCAAGATCAAGTGAGTTGCTTTGTGTCCAAGATAGGTTGCTTCTTGGTCAAGCAAAAAATCTAAAGTCCATACAAGGTCTTTCTTCTTTTCTTTTGGCATGGCAAGTTGTAGGAGCTTGGCTTACTAGTCATGATCTCTAACTTGTGTTTATTTTCCTATAGTTTTATTGAACAGACTCAGATAGGTGTGACTACTACATTAGTCCACTTACGATTGCTTAACATAGCGCTAAATTGTCTTATGACACTAACATAACCACTAACTACTAACTTTAATTTGAGCATTTAATTTCTTGCAATTTACTTTAATGCACTTTATTTCTTGCTCATTTATTCATATTGCCTTTTCACTTTGCTCACTTGAGCACATATTTTATGTTTATGCCATTTTCCTTTTGCTCATTTGAGCTCATTATTGTATATAAATATATTATTGCTTTGTGTTTATTTTGTCTTTGTTTGTGTGAACCCAATGCAAAAAGAAGAACGGACTTAGAATTAGGACATTACCTATGCTTAAAGGAGTTCAAGAGCAACTAGGCCTCATGCCTTTAGAATGCTAAACTTGTTGAAGAGCAACTAGGCCTCATGCCTTTAGAATGCTAAATATTAAAGTTGACTTCAAATGACCCCTAATCTAAACTCATTCTTTGTCCATTCCTCTTATTGTGTTGTGAACTTTTTGATGTTTGCTCTTGTGTGATAGGAATTCCATCTTGAGATAGTAAGAAGGACCATTGTCATGAGTAGCCAAGTTATGAGAGACAAGCCAAATGGAGATCCTATGAGCTTGAATGTATATTTGTTTTGATTGCTTGTTGCTTGCTAAGTCCAAAGGAAAGGAGCATCTTGAATCATCTTTATGATTTCAAGAAAAGGAACTCCAAGGGTTCTATCTCTTCTCTCATCTTTGTATGCTTTAGGACTAGCCCTTCTATTCTTCTCCTCACTCTAACCCAAGCCAAACTCTTTTTTTGTGCAAACTTTGACATTGTTTTCAAATTAGAAACCTAGGCCTTATGCCTTTGACTTTTCAAAATATTTTCATTAATACTCATTGTGAATTAACCTTAATTCCACTTTGACTTCATTTTGTAAATACTTCTAACTTGTAAATACAACTCACTTCATGTTGTTTTTGTGGTTCCAATGGCCACCTTTGTTAAAACCTTTTCATAAACATTAGCCATAGGTTTGAGTTATCATAGTGGTTGATGTAAATCTCACCTTATTCTTAGCGATTGGACTATAAGTCTTCCATACTTATTATAGGGTTAACCCCTCACTAGTATGTTAAAGCTCTCCTCACATGGTGGATTGTTGATTTAGGTTGAGTTTTCTCCCTTTGATAACAAAAGACCTTAAGGATTTTGGTCAAATCAATTCACTAATCTTTTTGAGATTTTTACCCCGAACTACGAGGTTTTGATCCTACCTTTGTGATGGTACGTAGGCAATGGGTTCATCCATTCAAACAACAAATTTGTAAATATAATAAATTCTCTTCTCATCCCCCCAATCTCTTGCACATCTTTTCACAAATACCAACCTACGACACACATTTGCAAAAAGGGCTCCCTTAGAGTACTAAGGATGTTTTGGGTGCTTAAAACCTTCCCATTTCATAACCAACCCCCTTACCTAGGTCTCTGACATTTTTATTAGTTTTTGATTTGATAAAACTTCTTACTTGGTTTTTGTTCGCTTTTTAACCTTTCCTTTGGATAAATAAAAGTGTGATGGCGACTCGAATTGTATGTTTACTTTTGGTTTAGTCAATAAACCATAAGGTAACGAATACCCCACTACACCACTCTAAGTATGAAAATATAACAAATAGAGACTCTTCTAAGTCTACATTTGATTCCTTGAAAATGACTCATGAAGGAAATGAGCAAGTTAAAGAGACTAAAGTCTTGGCTTTAATCCAGAAATATGAATCCTTCAAAATGGAAGAGGATGAAATGATTGAGGAAATGTTCTCAAGATTTCAATCTCTTATGGCTGGATTGAAAGTCTTGAACAAAGGTTATACCACTAAAGATCATGTAAAGAAAATCATCTGAAGTCTGCCTAAAAAATGGATATGAATGGTGACACCACTAATGGTGTCAAAGGATCTGAACAAAATACTCTGAAGGAACTTATAAGTTCTCTGAGGAGTCATGAGATTGAACTTAAGGAATATGAGCCTCAGAAAAAGATTAAGTATGTGGCTCCAAAATCTAAAGGTAAATCTGAAGAAAGCTTAGAAGAAGAAGATGAGTTATCTCTGCTCTCCAGAAGGCTCAACCATCTCTAGAAGAAAAGACATGAAAAGTTCAGAGGCCATATAAGAACTGGTGGACATGTTGAAGACAAAGAAGAAGTCTAGAGCAGACAAAGAAGTCACTTGTTTTGAGTGCAAGTAGCATGGACATTACATAAATGAGTGACCCAAACTTATGCCTAAAAATAAATTCTCTAGAGAAAATAAGAAGGTTCTTATGGCTACCTGGGATAACTCAAAAGATTCAGAAGATGATTCTGAAGAAGAGCAGATGTACATAAAACTGATGACTAGCTCAAAAGCATCTGACTCTAGATTAGAATTAGACTAGGACTCAAATGAGGTCTTCTCTAATCTTATTCATTCTGAAGTTGAGTCATGTCTCATTGAAACTATTGAAAAGTTTCAGAATCTTCAGAGCAGACACAAAGATCCAAAAAGAATCCATGTAACTGACTCTGAAGCCCTTAGTGAGATGAAGAAAGAAAATTCTTGTCTAAAAGAAACAATTTATGTTCTTGAAAAAGATAACTCTGCTTTAACAAGCAAGAGTAAATAATTTGAAAAGGAAATTCTTTCAGAAGCTCTTATAGAATATGACGATGTCATAAAGAAATATGACATGGCTTTTTAGGAATTTCTTGCACGAAGCATAGGCAGAAGCAAAATGGCTTCCATGATCTATGGAGTAAGCAGAAATGGGAAAAGAGGTTTTGGTTATGAGTCACCTAAACACTCTAGGGTCAACACTAAATCTAAACAAAAGGCTACAAAACCAAAAACTATGTACTCCCATTTCACTTATGGGCACACACATGATTATGCTGCACAAAAATCCCAAGTTAAGAAAAACTCTAGGAAAACTAATAAAAAAGGATCCAAAAAGATATGGATATCTAAAGATAAAATAATTTATGTTGCAAACATCCTTAGCAACAAAGTTAAAATACTAGTTTTGGTACCAATACTCTAGATGCTCATGACATATGACGGGAAGAAGGCATATGTTCCAAATTATGATACTTAAACCAGGAGGCACTGTAGGTTACGGAGGCAATCAAAAGGGTAAGATTATTGGCTCTAGAACTATTGGTAATGGCTCTCTCCCTTCTATAAATAATGTACTACTTGTCAAAGGTTTAATACATAACTTAATGTCCATAAGTCAATTAACTGGCAATGGTTATGATATTATCCTTAATAAAAAATCGTGCAAAGTTGTTAGTCAGAAGGATGGCTCTGTACTCGTCAATAGCAAGAGGAAAAACAACATTTATAAGGTTATACTTTATGATTTAGAAAATCAAAATGTCAAGTGCCTCATGTCTGTAAACGAAGATCATGAACCTAGCATATATTGTTAGGCCATGTTAGCATGAGAAGAATCCCAATGCTTAACAAGCTAAACATAGTTTAAGGCCCTCCAAATCAGAAGTTGGCTTTATATCTTCTTTGTGGGGTGTAACGCCTTAACCCGCAACTCTTGATATAAAAGAGAAAATAGTATATATTTAGGAATGTTACTTCACACAACTCATTCATTTCATAAAAATAGTTTCAAACTCCCAGCGAAAAATCAAATAATCCTCAGAAGCATCAATAACATAATAAACCAACAAATAAACTAAACTGAAACTTCAACAAAAACTTCAAAAGTAAAAATGCGCTCGTTCCTTGTGTTACAAACAAAAGTAGATGATAACCAACTAAAAGTGATAAAATAAAGAAGGAAGAAAGCTCCAAGGGAGTCTCTCACTCACAAGTGACTACTCCTGCTAAGTATTTGTACATCAATTTGCACACAACGAACAAAAATAAACAAGAAACGGGTGAGAATACATCTTACAAATGTTAACGGTGAAATTCAGCAACAAGATAGTAATCATGAGTTTATAAACACATCATTCACACTCAATAGTACAATCAAAGTTAAATAATAATGCGAATGATAATGCAAATGCCACCAACTCCTCATCAAAACTGCATGTGGTACCAAATCTTTGAGATCATAGGTATGTTACTGATTTACCCATGTCTCTGGTTCCTCTAGAACTGTGTCCCTCCCTAGACGTGAGATCGTCATAGTCCCTCTCTGAATCAGGCCATCACTTGACCGAAGTCCTACCTAACTCCGAAATAAATGCATGCATGGTCATGTACAATGTAAGCATGCAATATCATAAGATTACAAACATCAAAACATTATCAAAAAGGCTCTACTCCCGAACCTATAGGTCTTCAATCATAGACCATCATTGTAATCCCTTCGAATTATTATTCATCATAAATCGCCAATTAAGATTGTCACTATAATCCTTTCGGATTACTATTAATCAAAATATCCAATTAAAGTCGTCATAGTAATCCCCCTAGATTACTATACTAAAATGTGGTTTAAAAAAATAATTTTAATCATTTTTCATAACAAAGGGCAAAGTTATGTTATTACCCCTAACCCTAAACTCATCAAAAAAATTCAGGGAAACTCAAATCACCTCAAACTTCACAATTCTCAAAAATAATCCTAGAGTACCCCAAACGTACTTTAAGGTACCCACATTCTCTAAGGGTAACGGTTCACGGGTGATAACTCTAATAAGCACAAAGTTATGCATTTTTACTCAAATTGCTCAAAAGGGACCCTAAGGTCACCAAAAGGGTTCTAACACCAAAATTTGTTAAAAAATCACCAAAAAAAGTCCCAAACATGATAAAATTGTCGGAAAATGCCCGAACTCGAAAAAACTTGAAATGTTAGGAAAAAAAACTCGAAATGCCTTAAAATTGTTGTTGTGTTTTTTTCTAGTTGATTGTCGCGCGTTTTGGCTTTGGTGGCCCCGTCGATGCGTATCTTGTCTCTTTTCTTTTTATTGGTCGACCGCTACAACTCCGTCGTCGTGCGGTTTGGCTCTGGTCCACCTCCATGTGGCACAGCCAAACTGTCGCGACTCCGGTTCACGGCCCCCCTCCCCCCGAAAATTGATTTTTTACTTTTCCCAAAAAATCCTGAATTTTGTATTTTCTTTCGATTTTTTATTTTCGATTTTCATGAAAAATGGCTCATTTTTGAAAATAAGGTTTTACTGCATTTGGAAAGATTTTATAAAATGATTGATTCATAAAAAATTAGTGAATACAAGCAAGGTTATCAACATCACAAAATTGGGAAACCAAACGACCTAAACTGAGTCGTTCGAATTCCTGGGCAAAATTCCAACTCTACATGGTTAATCATACAACACAATACAAAAGTTCATACAATTTGATCATCATCAAGAACAAGGTTTAAAAACCTACAAACAATAGCGTTGAAGAGACCGTAGGGGATTTTCCCCAAATCCCAATAAGATTTTGCCCAAACCTTATTTGGTCAATTTTCACAGATTGTAAGAATAAGGTAAAATAGGAAAAACTATATAAATCCTAAGGCGCTGATAAAAGGGTAAGGAATAGCGGGGTATTCGTTACCATTAGAGATATTGGCTAAATCCAAGGTAAACCATACAAAGTCGAGTCGCCACCGCACTTCTATTTATCCAAAGGAATGGTTAGAAAGCGAACAAAAACCTAAAAGTTTTAACAAAAACTAATAAAAGAGAACAAAGATCTGGGTAAGGGGTTGGTTATGTAATGGGAAGGTGTTAGGCACCAAAAACATCCTAGGTACTCCTAGGGAGCCCTTTTCATACTTGTTGTAAGGTTGTTATTTTTGTGAAAATTTGTTTGTGCAAACATGATTGAAGCGATGAGAAGAGAATATACAAGTTTATTTACATTTTGTATTTGGATGGATAAACCCATTGCCTACGTACCATCTTAAAAAAGATTAGGATCAAAACCTCGTAGTTCGGGGTAAAAATCTCAAAACAAGTTGGTGAATTGATTGGTCCAAAAGCCTTAAGGTCTTTTGTTATCAAATGGAGAAAACTCAACCTAAAACCACAAATCCACCATGTGAGGATAGCTTCAACATGCTAGTGAGGGGTTAACCCTATAATAAGCATGGAAGACTCATTGTCCATCACTAAGGATATAGGTGAGTATTACATCTAACACCAAGATAACTCAAACCTAATAGCTAAAGGTTATGAAAGATTTGATTAAGAAAGTGGCCATTGGAACCACAAAAAGACATTTGAATGGGTTATATTTACCAATTAGAAGTATATACAAAAATGGTCAAAGTTGACTTAAGGATTCAATTCAAAATAAGTGTTATGAAAAGAAGGTTTGGAAATCAAAAGCATAAGGCTTAGGTTTCTAATGTTGAAAACAAAGGTTAAATGTTTGCACAAAAGGTTTTGGCTTGGGTTAGAGTGGAGAGAAGAAGAAGAATGGCTAAGTCCTAAGTAAAGCAAAAGGAAAGGGATAAAGAAACAAAACCACAATGGAGTTCCTCTCTTGAGATCATATTGATGATCCAAGTAGCTCCCATCCTTTGGAATAAGCAATCACAAAGCAAAAGCAATCAAACAAGTCTCTTAAGAGATCCTCAATGTATCTTGTGTCTTTCACTTTGAATTAACATGGCAATGGTCCTTCAATTTGAGCTCATAGAATCCCCTAGCACAAAAGCACACACATCAAAAGTTTCATGAAGTAAACCAAGAATGGACAAGAGTGAGTTTAGAGATTTGGTCCTTCTAATCCATCTTCATCATTAAGGTCCTTTTACTCCAATTTTGCATAGGGAAAGTCCTAGAATCTAAGTCCATTTCTCTATTCTTTGCATAGGGAAAGTCCTAGAATCTAAGTCCATTTCTCTATTCTTTGCATAGGGAAAGTCCTAGAATCTAAGTCCACTTCTTTGCCTTTGGTCCACAACAATCAAAACAACAACACAAGCACAATAGTATATACACAATTATGTGCTCACAGTGAGCAAAAGGCAAATGGCATTAACATAAACATGTGCTCAAGTGAGCAAAGAGAAAAGCAAATGGATAATATGTGCAAGAATAGTAAATTGCATAAAAGTAAAGTGCAAAAAGTAAATGTTAATGGTTAATGGTTAGTGTTAGTAGTTAGTGTGCCATAAGGCGAATTTAGCGCTATGTTAAGCAATCGTAATTGGACTTATGTAGAAGTCACAACTATCTAAGGCCGGTCAATAATAATGTAGGCAACAACACAAGTTAGAAGTCTTGATTAGTGAACCAAGTTCCAACAACTTGCCATGCCAAAAAGTAAACGAGAATTGATCTTGTATTGGTTTAAGCTTTTTGCATGATTTAGAAAACAACCTATCCTTAATGCAAAGTCGTTCACTTGATCAATTGATCAAGATGAATTAGATTTGAATCAAGGAAGATTAAGTCTCCCTAATCAATGCGAACTTATCAACCTTCAACTCATTGATCAAAAAGAAGGAAGAAGAAAGAAGAAGGAGATGAAGAGTGGGTAATGAAAATGGAAAGATCAAAATGCATCAAGTGAAAATAAGATATTCCAATCCATATGTATTGACCAAATGAAATTGAAAGTCAAAGTCAAACAAAGATAAATCAGAAATGAGATGAAGATTGGAGATCAAACAATAAGCAAAATATTTTTTTGGCATTTTCAATATTAAAATAAACTTGAATTAAAAATAATGGAAAGGTCAAACTTCAAAATCACTTCAAATCAACCTTGAAAGGTCCAAGTATTTTATCCCAAGTTCAACAAGGTCAAACAAAGTTTGACAAAAAATTTCAGCATTTTTAAATGTCAGAAACTATTTTTAATCAATTACAAATGAATAAAAAATAACCTAATTGAACTAAAATCTCAAATAAATCTCAAATCAATTTAAAATTGATGAGAATATTTTTCATAGATCCATCATCATTCAAATAGGTTAGGAAAATATTTTTGTATTTTTTGAATATCAAAAACTATTTAAAATGAATTAAAAACAACCAGAAAAGAGAAAATTCATAAAAAATATCAAATGATAAAATAAAAAATATTAAAAATCAGAAATAGAAACTAGAATTTATTTGGAGACTAATGCAATTGGTCCCATAATTTTTGGATTAAAAATGAGAGAGTTATGAATTTTTGAAATAAAAGGGAATTAAAAGAAATAAAGAAAATAGAAATCAGAAATTAAAAAAAGGGAAAAAAACAAGAAGCGTTGGATGATGGCTCATTAATTGAGCTGGCACGTCACACGGCCTCTGAGCGCGCTTCCACCAAGGTCCTTAGTCAACTGAAACACAGGGTGCATTATTGGAAGTCATAACAATGTGTGGACGAGATTAGATCTGGAAACTGAGATGGACGACTCAGATCCAATCTGGAGACCAGACGGTGGCCAGCGCCACCGTCTTCTCCATCCAACCTCCGGTCACTTCAAAAATTTGCAGAACAAAAAATGGAAACCAAACTGAACGATCTAGGCATCAATCGAAAGAGGAAGTGATGTACATCACTCCTATACCATTCACTTACATTCTAGATTTCTATAAATGGAGAGATCAGAGATGGAAGTATGATGGTGTTCATCATGAACTTCATGTTTTTGCAAAATTGAAAGCACAAATCAGATGCCTCTATTGAGAGGACTTCAGCCAAACCAAGGAACTCAAGAAATAAGCAAGGATCAAAGAGTTTCAAAGAGAAAAAGTTCTGATATCCACCTTTAAAATGCAGGTATGGAGAGCACGATCCTTCACAACCAAAGCTTGCAATGAGATCTAGTGATGAAGAGGAAGCAAGGCTGAGGAATTATAGGTCTGAAAATCAACCAAGGTAGTTGAAATTCATATTTGAATTTTTTAGAAGAAAATTGAAATTCCTTTAGTGATGGCTATGGAGATATTTGTGCAGTATAACAGGTTGAATCAGGGATGAATTTTGAATGGAATAGGGTCTCTATTTATAGAGGGAGTGGCAAGGAAATCATGATCCAATCCGTGTGCATGAACATGGACAATCCTTGCATGGGCTTGCATGATCATGCACAAGGCCCAAAAACAATTCCAAATGCAAGCTGATCTCAGTCTGGAATGAAATGGACGTGTAATTTGCTTTGAATTTGCTTGTGTATCAAGATTTCATGTGCATTCCATAATTGAACCTAAACATTCACCTCTTCAAAAATGCCAATTAGAAAATCCAAACATAAGCATGTGGGTAATGGTTGGAAAGGTCTTGATGTAAGGAACAATTGTTATGTTGGGAAAAAATCCATTTGAAGTGTGGAAATTAGTGAATTTTGAGTTTAAAGTGTGATATGCAAAACATGTCAATGCAAGGTTTTCAAATTTGGCCAATGTTCAAGCCCTTTTGTTTTTATGATGCAAGCCTCAAATGCAAAAATCTCCAACATCAAAGTTGTATATCTTTTCAATAAAATCAAAATGGACTTAAATTTTGCATCATTTGGATTTTTGATGAAAGAGTTATGGGCACTTGAATTTGGACTTTTTTGCCTTTTAATGCATTTGGCCCAAAAGGACCTATAATGTTTTGCATTATCACATGTATTTCCTTTGAGATTTTGAAATTTTGTTCAACATAACATTTGAAGTAGACATCTTAAGATTTCCAATTCATTTGATCCCACCTCAAAATCATAAAAAATGAATGAGTTATATCCTTGGGAAGTTGACCCAAAATTAGGGTTTCAGTCAAAATGACCTATAATGTCTTGGAATGGGAGATGACCTTCCAAGCTTCAAATAAATTTTTGATGAACATGAAAGTTGTTCATATTGTCCTTAAGAACATTTTTTCTTTTGGGATAATCTCCATTTTATCAACACATAAAAAGTTAGGTCTCAGTGCATTTCAAAATAGTCAAATGAATTGACTGATCAACTTCTCAAGTCCATGACTCATATCTTGATGAATTGGTGATTGAGGACACTCAAATAAGTTCAAATATGCATGAAATGATGAATTAAAGAACTTACCTTGATTGTATTTGAGCATGGGCTGAGGTTGCTTCAAGAGCAAGGCATTGTGGTGCACATATGAATTAGGGTTTCTCTGGGGAACAAACCTCAAACCCTTTGACTTGCTTTGATCAAAATGATGAATTGAGATGCTAGGGAGGCATATTTTATGGATGAGATCTTTGGGAACCATTACCATGCTTGTTATCATCTCCTCTTGGCCTTATCATTGCACAGATGATCTCCTAGAAGCTTTGACCTTGTGATTGCTTAAGCTACAAACAAAAGATGTTAGTGACATATTTTTTGTGCTTTTGGTTGGTAAATAAAATGAGAAAAGCAATGATATACAATTCAAGCATGCTTGGTGATCTCAAACCACTCATAAGAAGCCCCACCCAAAGGCAAAGGGAACCAAGATGCTCATGATCCTTGAGGCTTTGCAAATGCAATGTTATGATGCCATGAGGGATATTAGAGCCAAAATTAGGGTCTTACAGATGCCTCTATTTAAGGTCATTCTAGCCGGAGAAGTGAAGGTTAAAATCTTCGTCTCGACGGGGTAGAATGGGCTTAAATAATAACAAAGAGACGAATTTTGGTCCCTAAGAGACCTCATGATGCAGATGTATGCATGCAAATGGTAAAACTCCATGGGGATAGGCGTCCACAAAAGAAAAAGAAATCCGGAGAAACCAAAAATCCAAAGGACTGATACACTCACTAGGGAGACAGGGACTCTGGGGGGAGTAAAGGGTAAAAATGCGTGAGCAGGTCACGACTTGAGACTTGCTGAGAGACATGGAGAGAATCCATGAAATGAATCAATGGAAGGACTCGAGCTGACTCGAAGATGCATGTATTGGGGAATATGCCAATACAGCCAAAAACTTATCCGCAACGGATACTTCAGATAAAAAATCCGGACTCAGGTGGGGATGTCCACTAAGGACTCAACTGAGGGAGATCCCAACAGAAAATCTCCTGGGGAAGCAACGGGATGAGGTATTACCGGTTACTGGGTAATAAGCTCAAGGAGACGTGTGATCTGAACACCGGTATAAGGGTGAGAGAACAACATGCTCGGGAAGAATGAGTATCTAAGACCGGTATAAGGGTGAGAGATATCAATCAACCAAACCATCTGAGGAAGACCTAGAAAGGTATATTTCAACTCAGGAAAATCTGACTCCACAGGGGACAAAAAGTCATAATAGGGAGCAGAAGGAAGGAACACCAGGGATGCCGGTTACTGGGCATATAATAGGTGACCAACCAAAGCGTGAATTGGGGAATATTCCCAAAACACTCATCATCCAAAAAAAGAGGGCAAAAAGCAAACTCGATTACGGGATGGACATTCGATTCCACAAAGGGATACAAATCTTACTCAACTGGGAAAGAACAAAAGGCTTCGACCAAAGAGTGCATGAGATATATTATCTATTACCGTCAGAACATAGATAATATACTCGCATGGAAGATTATCCACAACCGTTTATTGGGTTAATAAAGGATAAATCGACCGAGAGAGAAGGGCATCGGGATACCGAACTAGGTATATAATGATGACCAATCAAGGGGAACAACAAACATTACCATCCACCGGTATGAAAGATGACTTGCTGGGGATAAACTGCCTAATCAAAGCAATTATCCAAAAAAAAAGGGAATATCATCACCGAATATTGGATAATGATAACCGTCAAGGAGGGGATTACATCTACCGGATACTGGGTAGAAAACCACGGAAGAGTAACCGTCATCGATTAGGATGAACAAAAAGATTAACTCTGCAAAGGGGAGAAAATAAGGTTTACAACTACCGGTATAAGGGTAGAAAACCACAGACTCCGCCGAGGATAAGAGGAATAATTACTGATTACTGAGCAATTATTCATTTATACCACGAGGAAACACAGGAACCAGTCACACGAAGGCCAATTTAGGATCAAACCAAAGAGGCAAACTGAATCAAGACTCGTCCTAGTGAGGATATAGCTCAATAGGGACACCTATCCCAATATATGTGTTGGGAGGAGGCAAAAACAACCGTCGTCCACGAGGATATAACTCAGTGGGGAACGCGGAAGGAAAGATAAATACTTTCTGCTTAATGGGCTGACTCTATATTGAGGGATCAGACACCGACATCTGCTTTGGAAATGTACTACCAACTAGCAGGGAATAACAAACAAAGATATATGGCAAAGAATGCAATATGAATATCCGAATGCTTGAAAATTATATGCACACATGCATGATTTATGTATGATGAATGCTGACAGATAGACATTTTTAACACAAACAGGCTCCAAAGAATAAGTACACAAACATCTGGTACTACATATCAAGAGAGAAAGCCAGGTTCACCGGAGAGTATCTGATCTGCCGGGGAATCAGGGGTACCCGGAAACAAAGACCTCTGCAGGGGATGAATCATCAGTCGTTCCGGCTGGGGATAGGAGTCACTGCACAGATAAAATCTGCCACACAAGCAACTCTACTGGGGAATTTATTCGAGGAGGTAAAGGGATTCTTGGGATCAACCACCAAGTACCATACCCACCAAGGAGATCACATCTGCCGAGGAGGAAAGGGATTCTACCCTGCTAAAGGGAAAAGTGGTGAATACTCCACCTAGTAGAAAAACCACGAAAGGTTCCGGAGGAAGAAGGTATATTCATGCCAGGAATAGAAACAAATGTCTTACCCTGTTGGAGATCATACCATCCTTGGGAGAGCACTGAGGATCTCCTAAGTATCTTTTTGTCATTGCGAATGTTCACTTTGTTTAAAAACAAGTTATGAAAAATTCGTTTATTCAAAATAATGATATTTTCTTAATTAAATCATATGAAACATTTGTTGAATAGAAACAAACAAGAGTACAAATAATTGGATAAAAGGCTCAAATTTATTTGATGGAATGGTAGTCTGCAAATGGCAAGACTCCATAGATCTTTACAAATTTGAAATTGGTGATATATATTGGAAAAGGGCTACATTGAACATAATGACCATTTCTCCACCAATTCCGAATTCGATGTATTTGAAGCTTCGGTTGATGACGAATGAGCAAGAATCTCTGACGGATGACAGTTGTAGATCAAAGCCTTGTCAGGATGCAGTTACTTGCCAAATCCCTAATTTTTGCCTAGATTTCCCCAGAACTCACATTTGGATAACCTGGCATACAAGTTCTTCTCTTTCAATACATGTAGTACAGTACGAAGATGTCCAACATGGTCTTTATCTGATTTGGAGTACACTAGAATATCATCAATAAGCACCATTACAAACTGATCCAAATAGGGATGGAAGATCCTATTCATATACTCCATAAATACACCAGGATCATTAGACATATCGAACGGAATCACCGAGTACTCATAGTGATTGTATCGTGTTCTGAAGGCAGTCTTCGGGATATATTCATACTTTACTTGAATATGATGATAACCCGATATCAAGTCGATCTTAATGGAAACACAGGCACCCACTAACTTATCCATAAGGTCGTCGATCCTAGGAAGAGGAAACTTGTTTTGATGGTGACCTTATTCAGTAGACGATAATAAACACACAATCTCATATTGTCGTCTTTCTTCTTCTCTAATAAAACTGGAGCTCCCCAAAGTGAAACACTTGGTCTAAAAAATTTCTTATCAAGCAAATCTTTAAGTTGAATCTTCAGCTCACTTAATTCTGCTGGAGACATTCTATAAGGTGCCATCGACATATGTCTAGTACCAGATACTAAATCTATGGAGAACTCAACCTCTCTCTCTGGCGGTAAATCAGTAATATCATCAGGGAACCCATCTGGAAATTCACACACTATAGGCAAATCATCCAATGTCTCTTTACCCTCAATTTGTAAGCAAGAAAACATTACAAACACTTGAGCTTCATCTTTCATGAATTCTTTAACCTGTCTAGCAGAAATAAGCTTCGGTTCTTTCTCTTCTACAAACTCGGGAAACAATATAGTCTTGTTATAGCAGTTAATATAGATATGGTTGAACTCTAACCATTTCATACCCAAGATAACATCAAGTTGACTTAATAGTAAGCAAAACAAGTCGATGACAAAGTCCCTACCATATATTGTAAACAGACAATTCAAACAAACTAAAGAAGTAGTTACCGACCCATTCGTTGGAGTATCGATAACCATGATGTCGTTCATAGCAGACACCACAAGACTCAATCTCTTCACACAATCAGTAGATATAAAGGAATGTGTCGCACCAGTATCAATGATAGTAATTAAAGAAATTTCATTAATGAAACAAGTACCCCGAACCAGATTATCAGACTTAGAGGCCTTTGCACCACTGAGAGAAAATAGTTTTTCACCAGCTTTCACATCTTGAGTCTTCTTAGGCTTCTGACACAGTTTGCTAATATGACTAGTCTCTCCATATCAAGTTACACCAACCCTCTTGAAATAAGTATCTTTATGCTCTACCTTTCCATATTTGAAACATATCAAGGTATTACATTCTAAAGCACAATGACCAAGTACCCCACATTTGAAACATTTGAGAGAAGCAGGAGCACATCTTCCACTTTGACTCTTTCCACCATTATTCCTCTACTGAAATTTTGTTTACCTTTACCATCAAGAATGACATACAACTTCCCATAATTTTGATTACCACTTCTTTTATCACTGACACTCTTGTAATGAGAGGATCTAGCATGATTGTCTTCATCATACATACGACACTTGTTAAATAGTACGGAGAACCGGAGAATTTCCTGATACTCAATAAATTGCTTAATCTCTGGGCAAAGTCCATTCTCAAACTTAATTCATTTATACATTTCAGCTTCCACCCTATTATAGTGAAGGAATAACCTAGACAATTCATCAAACTTCATCAAACTTGGCAGCATAATTTGCAACAGTCATATTCCCTTGTTTAAGTTCAAGGAATTCAACCTCTTTTTTGCTACGCAAAAAAACTGGGAAATATTTTTCCAAGAATTCTCCTTAAAAACAACCAAAGTAATCATTATACCATTAGCCTCAAATCTTTGCCTAGCATTATCCCACCATTACTCTTCTTCTTCAGACAACATGTAAGCACCATAAAGAATCTTCTAAGCATCTGCACAAGCCATCCTTCGGAATATTTTCTCGATCTCCTGTAACCAAACTTGCGCGCCCTATGGATTATACCTTCCTTTGAAGGTTGGTGGCTTGTTCCTCATAAAAGTGTCCAGTTCACGGAATTAAGCATTTTCAATCTGTGGATTCTGCTGGGCTTGCAAAACTTGAGCAAAAACTGCCAATGCATCGGCAATAGCATGGTTATTTCTTCTAGCCATTTCTTTGTTACAACAACAAACAACCATTAGAAGAAACATTGTATCGACAATGCTCTCACACTTGTCATACACCAGGAAACATTTAAAATCATAAAAACCTGGCCGGACTGGCCGACCTACTCTAATACCACTACGCAACACCCTAAACTCCGACTCTTAATATAAAAGAGAAAATGGTACATGTTTAGGAATACTACTTCACAGAAATAAATCATTTCATAAAAATAGTTTCGATAACATAATAAAACACCAAATAAACGGAAAATTAAACTTCAACAAAAGCTTCAAAAATAAAAATGCACTCGTTCTCATTGTTACAGACTAGAGAGGACGACAACCAAGTAAAAATGATAAAATAAAGAAGGAAGAAAGCTCCAAGGAAGTCTCTCACTCATAGGTGACTACTCTTATTGAGTATTTTTACATCAATTTACACACAACCAACAAAACAAACAAGAAAGGGGTGAGAATATATCTTACAAATGTTAACGGTGAAATTCAACAATAGGATAGTAATCACGAGTTTATAAGCACATCATTCACACTCAATAGTACACTCAAAGTTAAATAATTATGTGAATAATAATGCAAATGCCACCAACTCCTCATCAAAAATGCATGTGGTACCAAATCTTTGGGATCATAGATATGTTAAATATTTACCTATGTCTCAGGTTCCTTTAGAACAGTGTCCCTCATTGGACATGAGACTATCATAGTCCATCTCTGAACTAGACCATCACTGGACCAAAGTCCTACCTAAATCCAAATTAAATGCATGCATGGTCATGTATAATGTAAGCATGCATCATCATCAACATCATAACATCATAAAATTACAAACATAAAAAACATCATCAAAATGGTTCCACTTCTGAACCTATAGGTCGCCAATTACAAGACATCAATGTAATCCCTTTGGATTCCTATTCATCATAAATCTCCAATTAAGGTTGTCACCGTAATCTCTCCGGATTACGACACTAAAAACTGTGGTTTTAAAAAATAATTTTAATCATTTTTCATCAAAAAGACAAAGTTATATTATTACCCTAACCATCAACTCATCAATAAATTTCAAGGAAACTCAAAATACCTCAAACTTCAGAATTCTAAAATATAACCCTAAATTACCCTAAAAGTACTCTAAGGTACCCAATTTCTCTAAGGGTAAAGGTTCATAGGTGATAACTCTACTAAATATAAAGTTGGACAATTTTACTTAAATTGCTCAAAAGGGACCCCTAAGGTCACCAAAAGGGTTCTAACACCAAATTTGCTAAAAAAATTACTGAAAAAGTCTTGAACTCGAAAAATTGCCGAAAAACGACCGAACTCGAGAAAAAAAACTTAAAATGCCCAAAAATTGCCTTCACACATTTTTTCTTGACCTCCGCGACTCTGCCATGTGGCCCCTTTTTTCATTTTTGATCACTGCAGCTCCGCTTCATGTCTAAATCACACATAAGAAGATAATCTCTCCTACCTTGAAATTGCAGAGTCTTTTGGTGAAGTTTAGTTTTTCCTTCCTAACGCTTTTCCTTTGGGTTCCTCGTAGCCGCTCTATAACCCTTCCTAATTTATATATTTCAACTCCTTCAACCTATTACAACACAATTAAATATGTCTAATTATTTGTAATAATCTCAATAATAATATTTTATTTTTCTGCTCTCCAATCTTATAACCCTGATAATTATTAAATTACCAAAATACCCATACTCATTGAAAAACACTTAAATTCAAGTATAATGAATAAAATGCCCAATAATGAAATAAAATACTCTATTTAAAAGTTTGGGTCTTACATGAGACATGTCAGAAAGGCAAGTTTTCTAAAACCTCTTTCAAAAAACAAAAAATAAAATTGTTGTTTCAACCACTAGACCTTTAGAGCTTTTACATATTGACTTGTTTGGGCCTGTGAAGGTTGTCTCTGTCAATTGTAAAAAGTATGGATTAGTCATTCTTGATGACTACAACAAGTGGAAATGGGTCAAGTTTCTTAAACATAAGGATGAGTCACATGTTGTGTTTGCTACCTTATGCTCCCAAGTACAAAATAAGAAAGACTTTAAAATTGGTAAAGTCATAAATGGACATGGTAGAGAATTTGAAAATAAAGATTTTGAATTATTTTTTATGAACATTGCATTTCACATGATTTATATTTCCCTTGAACTCCTCAGAAGAATGGAGTTGTGAAGAGGAAAAATAGGACTTTACAAGAAATGGCCAAAACCATGATCAATGAAACAAATATTGCAAAGTACTTATGGGAAGAAGCAGTCAACACAGCTTGTTACATTTAGAAGAGGATCTCTATAAGACTTATTTTGGATAAGACTCCTTATGAATTATGGAAAAATAAAAAACCCAACATTTCATATTTTCATCCTTTTGGATGTTCTTGTTTTATTCTAAACACTAAAGAAAACTTAAACAAGTTTGATTCTAAAGAACAAAAATGTATCATGTTAGGATAATCTTAATGCTTAAAAGGCTACTGAGTATATAACAATGAAACACGATTTGTTGAGGAATCAATTTGTGTTAAGTTTGATGATAAGCTTGACCTTGACAAGTCAAAGCTACTTGAAAAGTTTGCAGATCTGGAGATTAGTTACTCAGATTCTGAAAGGCAAGGAATCTGAAGTTAAAGACTCTGAAGATTATGAATCCAAAGCTACTCAAACTAAGTCAAAAGTTGTTGCCTCTTAAGAACCTCTGAGGAAACAAAGATAAAGTTATTCACATACCGAGGAATTGATTATGGGAGATAAAATTGAATCCATAAGAACTAGACACAATGATTTTGGGATTGGTGTTTTTAATAGAACCTACCTCCATTGATGAAGCACTTCTGGACACTGACCAGATTATGACTATGCAAGAAGAGCTGAATCAGTTCTCCATAATAATGTATGGGATCTTGTGCTAGACCCAAAGGAACTCGTGTGATAGGAACCAAATGGGTCTTCAAAAACAAGTTGAATGAGCATGGAGAAGTGGTAAGGAATAAAGCCAGACTGGTTGAACAAGGCTATAGTCAATAAGAGGGAATTGACTATACTGAGACCTTTTCACCAGTGACCAAGTTAGATTATATTCGTCTCTTAATTTCCTTTATTGTAAATCACAACATCATTCTTTATCAGATGGATGTTAAAAGTACATTTTTAATGGATTTATTACTGAAGAAGTGTATGTACATCAACCTCATGTTTTTTAAAATCACAAAAATAAAGATTTTATTTATAAACTCAAGAAATCCTTGTATGGTCTGAAACAAACTCCTAGAGCATGGTATGAAAAACTAAGCAATTTTCTTTTGAAAAAATTATTTTACAAGAGGGAAAGTAGACACAACTCTATTTTGTAAAACATTGAAAAATGATTTCTTAGTTGTTCAAATTTATGTTGATGATATTATTTTTGGTTATGCTAATACTACTCTTTGCAAAGAATTCTCTAAGTCTATGCAGACAGAGTTTGAGACGAGTCTGATGGGAGAATTAAAGTTCTTTATGGGGGATTCAGATCAACTAAAACTCAAAAGGGACATATATCCATCAAAGCAAATATACAAGGGAACTTCTAAAGAAGTTTGACTTGTCAGAATGTAAACTAGCCAAGACTCCAATGCATCTCACAAGCATTTTGGAGAAAGATGAAAGCAAAAAGGTAGATCAAAAGGTATATAGAGCTATGATTGGATCTCTCTTATACTTGATTGCTTCTAGACCCGATATTTTATTTTGTGTATATATTTGTGCTAGATTCCAATCAGATCCTAGAGACTCCCATTTAACTATTGTTAAGAGGATCTTTAGATATCTGAAAGATAATACTAATCTTGGTCTGTTTTATAGGAAATCCAAATATTACAAGTTAGTAGGTTATTGTGATGTTGATTATGATGGAGAAAGGATAGAAAGGAAGAGTATCAGTGGAAGTATCAGTGGAAGTTATCAATTTCTAAGGGATAATCTTATTTCTTGGTCCAGCAAAAGCATTATCAATTGCACAAGCTGAATACATTGTAGCATCTGGTTGTAGCACTCAGATTCTCCGGATGAAAAGCCAACTAGAAGATTATCATCTATATGAGAGTAACATTCATATTCTTTGTGATAATACTTATGCAATTTTCTTATCAAAGAATTCTAGTTTACACTCTAGAGCTAAACTCATTGAAATCAAACATCATTTTATGAGATTATATTTAGAAGGGTGTAATTAATTTGAAATTTATAGATACAGACCATCAATGGGCTGACAACTTTACAAAACCCCTTGCTAAAGATAGATTTGTTTTTATTCTGGAAAATATGAAAATGTAACTTTTTCCCGAATAAACCAAAATATTTTCAAATGTGTAGTCTCTGAAGAGTAAAGTATGGCTTTGAGATACATTGGCTCTGAACTAGTTAGCCCTCTGAAGTTAGGAGGCTCTCTGGGTTAGAAGGTCCAAAGTCAAAACCTTTCTAGGACTTCCTGTCTTCTGGACTCTGAGTTGTTAATATTAATGGTGTAATCAAGCATTTTTGCATGGTTGTAAAGTAAGACAAATGTCTTACGTTAAAGTCATCTAAAACGTTTGATATGACCCATTAGGATAATATTTCTTGGTGTCTTCTTGTTTTTTATCTTCTTTTGTATTATTTTTTTCATAAATGAAAAATTATTTTTTCTTTTCTCTCTTTTTTACTCTTTGTTATGCATTTTATTTTCTTTTGCTATTCTGGTTTTATCTTTTTGATTTGATGAAAAAAAGGGGAGAAAATTAATATTATTTTGATATATCTTGTGACCATAATATAATCCAAACATAGCTAAAATCAAATTAATCATCAAATATTTTTCGAAGTCTCAACTCAGAGGGAGATTATAAACCTCACTCTAAAGAAACTAAGAAAAATGTGATAAGTACTCAGAGGAAGCTTACAACCCTTACTCTGAAATTTAGCATACTAATCTGTTTTGAACTTTTATTGAAACCAATATTATTTTGAGTCTTAAACTCAGGGGGAGCTTGCAAATCTCACTCTCTAGAATTAAGTTGAAGAAATATTTTTGAAAGTATAAAACTCAAAGGGAGCTTACAAACCTCTCTCTAGAGTTTTATAGATATGATTATCCAAGTAAATGTTGTTCATCAAAATATATGGATTTGCCATCATAAAAAAGGGGGAGATTGTTGTTAAGTGTATAGAACAATATAAAATAAGTGTCTCTCACACTTATACTTAGAACAAAAACTCATTGAATATTATTATTAAGTGTATACTTGGTTTAAACTTGTGTATCTGCTTATTAAAGCATCTTGTAAACATAAAAACCTGTAATATTAGCTATTGTTAATTTTCTTGAGTGACTAGGGTATAGTCAAAATTCTCAAGAAGACTTAGATAGTTGGTCTTAGAGTTGTACAATCTGTTTGATTATTGGGTTAAGTCATTTTTTAACGCGAAATCACTCAGGTGGGTGGACTGGACGTAGCTTCATTAATAGTGTTCTTATCTTTATCTCTTTCTTTTCTATTTGATATATTGGGTGGAGAAAAAAATTAAATCCAGAAACCCAATTCAATCCCCCCCCCCCCCTCATTTCTTGTGTTTCTTGCACCTTCACATATGACCAAAATGTTTTGGGAAGTTTAGAATGTTAAATAAGGGATCTTCCTATTTTAAGTATGTGTTGATGTTTTCTTTCCACACAGCCATTTTTTGTGGTGTTTCAACATATGATCTTTAGCGTTATATACCCTTAAATTATAAAATTTATTCATGATGAACTCGGGACCATTATCAGTTCTAACTACATTAGGTGTAATGTTGTTTTGAGTTTCTATCATTTTGATGAAATCTTTGACATAAGTAGCAACATCAACTTTTAATTTTAAGAAAATGATCCAAATGAGTGTACTATGATCATCAAGAATGGTGAGGAAATATTTGTTGCCATGGACAGATTGAGTAGAATGGGGGCCCAAAATATCAAAGTGTAACAAATCATATTTGGATTTAGCATGAGAAGTACTGGTTTGAAAATGTAACTTCCTTTGTTTGAAAAAATGGCATACGTCATAAATATTTGATTTATTGTGTGAAATATCAGGATACAAGTGTGTCATGGGTGTCAATCTAGTGCTAGATAATATGCCAAGTCTGAAATTCCATAAGGAAGATAAAGGAATAAACATATTACAATTGGATATATCAAATGTGTTTACATTTTTTAGGTTCTGAGGGATATGAAGATTGGTTAGATTTATAATTTTTGGATCCATTTGCAACTGGTATAACCCATTCACTAGCTCAACCAAACCAATCATCTTCAAGGTCTTCATATCCTGTATATGACAAGAATTTGTGGTGAATTGGACATGATAAGTTAAAGACTAACACAATTTAGAAATATAAATAAGATTTAGTCTAAATTCAGGTGATTACAATACATTAGTAATGTAAAGTTATGGTGAAAATGAACATTACCAACATAGTGAACAAGGTCTGAATTGCCACTAGACAAATGAACTTTTTTTGGTTTGATTCTATAATATGATATAAAATAAGATCTAGAGAAATAAATATGGTCATTGGCTTCTGAGTCAAGAAGCCACACATTATGGTTGTTACTTACGAAACAAGTAATGATACTCGGGATACCTGATTGAAGAGGATCAACTGATGAATGACCAATATGATAAAAAAAATGGAGGTGTTCATGTGATTGGTGCTTGAACCAATGTCATGTCCTATTGAAGGAATCAAATTTTATTATTGAAGCAAGCAGATAAGCTGATCATATTTCTCTTGAGTGAGACCAAGAGCAACAATGTCTTGTTGATTGAGATCTGAAGTTGAAGTAGGCTAGTGAGAATCAATGCCATTGTTGTTGTATGAATTGGCATATGAAATAGGTTTGTTGATATTAGGATACCCATGATTTTGGTAACAAAATTCCACTATGTTACCATATCTATGACAATAAGTGTAATATCTTGAGTTATTTTTACCATGATTCATACCTCTACCTCGTTCATAACTCTTCTTGGTCTCATATGCATTAGCAAGAATACAATGACATGATTGGAATTGCAATTAGTTTCTTCTTGTGCCACTAAATAATACACCTTGTTGATTCATGGTAAGCAATCCATTAAAAATACTTAAGTTTTGACCATAGAAAATTGATCATTCAATCCATTTAAAAATTGAATGACTTGGTCCTCAAGAATGTAGTGTCTTGTAGATCTCATAGCCTCACATATGCAAGGGTGAGAACGAGAACAAGAATAAATTAGTAGATATGCATTTATTTCATCTGAAATAGCTTTCATCTCAATGAAGTATTCAAGATCGGACTTTGAACATTCTATGGGCCAAATTTAATGTACCAATCGATGGGCATTTTTCTCTAATCGATTAGTGGCCATGAAAATAATCAATTAGGAAAGTTAAAAATTAAAGAAAAGATCCATAGACGCTTCCTTTCATCAAGACACTATCACAATAATTTAAGGATGGATTTTTCACTAACCCAGTCGATTGGATATGAGTGCTAATCAATTGGACAGTACAATTTTAGTCCAAAACTATTCAGACAATTCTTGATTCAACTGGCACAACTCCAAAACAATTTTAGGGATATTTTCTTATGAAATTAAGGCTTACAATTTAGTTTTAGTGTGAGTGTGGTTTAGCCGTATAAATTTACAAAAAATACCTATGTGTTTTTACAAAACACAGTTCACTCAGACGCGACGAGGCGACCTTTAACACCTCACATCTTTCGCACTTTGAAGCTTCAAGGTTTGTTAAGTAAAAAAATCATATAAAAAATTGATTTAATCTTCTTGGGTATGAGGCTTTTGATTTAATCAAGTTAAAAACCACCATCAGATGATGTTTTCAGTGATCATCAAACCCTAACTTGTCTACATGCATCTGTAACCACTTTGATATTTGAATCCTCATAGGTTGTAAAGGTTGTTATGCAAGTTTAGTTTCCATACAGGTAGATTGAATCATCAAACATTCCTTTTAGTTTTCATCATCAAAAGCACATTATCAAGAGCTTCGTTGATTACCTGTAAAATATGGTTCCATTTAAATAAGTCTTGTATTCACACTAGTACTAGAAAACTTTAGTATAAGCCTAACTCACATGGTATAACAATGATAAGGTAACCCCTAGATGTTTATAACTTTAACCTTAAAATTATTAAAAGGAACCATGAATCCAATCCGGGAGAAGAGATACTCGTATAAAGGTAGGACACACCCTGCATATTTATTACATAACATGTTGTCACTTTTGAGGTAAAATACCCCACCTAATCCGAAGAAGGACCCAAGTTCGTGAATAAAGATAGAAGTTGTTCCCAAAGTTTTTTTATCAACCTAATACAAGTAGTAAGTGTCCACACGAAGCTTAACATCCTAATGACTCTTCCTCACCAATATTAAACCATGGTCGATAGATAAAAGTTTAATACCATGAGTAATAGCACGTGACTCCGATTTAATCCACCACCTAACCTCATTGTTAGAGAGGGCATGACTGAAAGAACACCTATGGGCTTTAATATAGCTTTAAACCTTATTTTTATTCCTAAAATCATCTATGTGTTTTGGGTTCGGCAAGACTGGGGCTGGGAAATAAATTTTGTGAGCAATCACCCTGATGTCAATCTTATTATGGGCAATTTTCTCGTCTCAATCCAGGTGAGTTCTTTAACCACCGTAAGGACTCATCATTTCAATAGGTTCTATTTCCATCCTCTCAAAGGATCACCTTTGGGTTCCTAACGATTCCATATGACGCTTCTAAATTTAGTAGGTCTACCACTTACGCCTTGGTTTGGGAGGATGGATCACTAAACTCATCGTCACTAACCAAATTCACGATCAAGACATATCAGTCTTATATGTTGGTCATACCTCAAGAATGAACAGAACTAGTAATACAATAAGAATGGGAGTGGAACCTTGGATGTTTGCAATTGTTGAAGGGTTAAGAAATGAAAAACCACCAGAGATCCAATAGATATCTCATGAATGGGAAAGAAGAGCAGAGAACACATGAAAATTGTTGAGTAAGGAAATAACTTAGAAGTCAAAGGGAGTCATAACGCTCTAGAATGATGAAACAAAAAAGGGTAATTGATTCCCCCCCCCCCCCCCCCCCCATTTACAAGCAACTAAGAACACCAACATCTATGGGAAAAAATCAGGGAAATGTCCAAATCCACGACCAATATTCTAAATATAGTCTCGATATTATAAAAATAATAAAGTACCCCTAAGGGTTTCGCCTCTCTATCTTATGCGCCTATATTCATATGGAAGTTCTCCATAAAGTAGCATATTGATGACGAGACATATATTTAATGAGCATGCTTCCAAGGTCACCAACTCCCACTAAACTCTTCCTCTCTCCATAGAGAATTTTCAACAAGAAGATATCTCCTTGACATAACTCCCTTGGGGATGGTCATAGAATTTCCACATCAAATTCTTATTTCATGTTTGATAGCAAGGATTTACGTAGTAATTTTAAGGATTGGCCAAACAGCCCAATAAAGACCACTCCAAGTTCTAGACCCGGTCTAATTTTATTGGAGCATAATCCAATATTCAATTAGTGTTTCATTTAAATGTCAGCTAATTTTAATTTGAGATGTATTTAGTTTGAAAGCTAAGTCTTAGTGTGTGTACAAATACTGAACCTATGTTCAGTTAGGTAAGTGTAACATAATTTTCATTGCAATAAATTTCTCTTTGAAAGTCAGTTACGATTCAATTTCTCTCTTTTCTCTCTTCCATCTTTATCATGTTCATCTTTTTCCTCTTGTGCACCAACAATTGGTATCTAGAGTTACGGTTCGGATCCACGGAAAACACCAAGGGAAACACGAGTGAACGTGATGCATGTGTGATTGGTTTTGTTTCTTGAATTCGCGTTGAAATTACGATCTAAATCGTAACATAATCAAATTACTTTATTTTGTGGGATTGGGAAACATGAGTGTTTGGTAAGATCTAAGTGAATTCTTGCACAAGATCAAAGATCAACGGTGGAAATGGAAGCTTGAATACAAAGCTTCCAGTATTTTATGGAAAGAATTGGAATCAATGGATGATTTAGATGTGTATGTTGTTTAACGCTCAAGATGTTGTTGATCTTGTCAATGACGGTAATGCAGCAGTTGCAACAGATGAAACTGAAGCATAAAGGAACGTTATAGAGAGTTGAGGAAGAAAGATAAGAAAGCTTTATTTTACATTCATAAGTGTGTGGATGTGATTGTGTTTGAGAAGATTGTTGATTCGATGTTGACGAAGGTTGCGTAGGACTGTTAGCTCATAATTTTGACGCCCATTAAAGAATTACCAAAAAGGAAATCCTATGTATAAATGTTTTCGACCAGGAGATGATGTTCGACCAGATAGAGGTGTTTCGCCTGGATAATGGTAATAAGAGTCATCATGTAGTTGAGACTTCAGAAATATCTCTTAAGGTGGTTGAAGATGGTTTTCGATTGGAGATTTAAAATTCAAATAAAGAAGGGAATTTTGCTCTTATCTAAAACTGTTGAAAGTACACATGGAGCATAATGGATAGTTACATCCATGCAAGGCGCCATGTGTCTCGACGTGATTGAAGGGCCATCAGAAACGATTATTTCGATCCAGTATAAATTAAGGGTCTTAGTGTTAGGATAGTGTGTGTACAGAGTCTGTAAATTTACCAAGTATGCGTGTGAAGAAGAATCGTAAATCACAGAATGTACGTTTGTTTACACCAGTGTTAGTTATTTTAAAGCAATACAAATTTACCTTTACTTTCCTTCCAGAAATACATTTCTTTACTCCTTTATTCTAAACACTCTTCTTTTACTTCGTCATTTTACAGTCTTAAGATTTCTTTGTTTTAAACATTTACTTTTGCCAGTTGGTTATTATCATAGTATTTTACAATTTCTCTCTTTAATCCATATTATCCATTTACTGTAAAGTTTTAATCACTAGTCCCACGAGTATTGTCGAAGTGTTCACGATTACTAAAACTTATTTTCAAAAACAATTAGCACATGTCCTAGGACCAATCTGATCGATCCTGTAAGTAACCAAATTTAGAAATTTGGAAGATCGGCGGTTGTTTACTAATTTTCAAGGTAAACAAATTGGCACGCCCAGTGGGATGGTGCTAGCGTTTTAAATTATTTCTAGTTCTTATTGTTAACTCATTATTTCCTTTTTTGTTGGGAAAGGATTTATTGTATGTTATTAAGAAGTGGTAAAGTAGCCATAAATAATGAACAACGACCAAGGAGAGAATCCCATACGAGGATGGCAAATGTAAATGCGCCACATAACCAAAACTCTCAAAATCCATCAACCAGTAACATAACGCCCCCTTCTTCTTCGATAGGGGCAAACACGGCCATAATGGATGTGTCTGAAATAGTTCCATCTATGGTGAGTTTGGTGCCCACGAATTCGATTCCCATACTGAACCAATTTTAACCTACATTGAGCCTAGGGGACCTCCTCATACTCCCCCACCAATTAGGGATACTCCAAATAGGCCTTTGGTACCCCCTGTTTTCTCAATACCATTTGGTAATCGAGAACAGCCATACGGAATGCCGAATTCAGTGATGGCCAATTTACACAATGTTGGTTCTACTTTCTCAGAACCATTGGTTAATATAAATTCTCCAGTACAAAGATCTGGGGTTAACATGGGTCAAACTAACCAATCTTCAAGTTTGAGGCACCAGACACAACTACCTAGTCTTGCCAATAACTCTGCAACAATATGGAGGAAACAGATGGACAAAAGTAACCATGAGATGGTCCAAATGTTAACCCAAACCTTGACCGCCATATTGAATCCTCTGATTCAAAATACGACTCAGTCGAATCAACAGATGACAGTGCAGGTGGCGTGAATGTCTGAATTCCTTAGTGTATTGCAGCCTTAGTGACACCCTCCTAGGGATTGGGTAAGAGAGGATCAGGAGGCCACCTTTGAAGAAGAACTTACTATCAACCAGATCCCACAAAATAAAGGGGGAAGAGCGGTACCCCCTAGGATCGAACCACAAATACCCAGGGAACCCAGGGTAGTAATGGTAAATAGAAACCAAAATGTCAATGATATCATACGGCAAGTTCGATGCGATGATTTGGCAGTAGATAATAATCTAGCGGCCATGGTCGAGAGGATTATGGTTCAAAATGGGGTAAATTTCGGCCTTCGAAGGCCAAATTATACATCACCTCTGTCAGAGTATATCTTACAGGCAGAAGCACCCCCTAGAACCAAAACCCCAAATTCACTAAGTTTGCTGGGGATACTACTGAATCCACTGTCGAGCACGTGGCTAGATATTTAATTGAGGCAGGAGATATGTCAAACAATTAGAGCCTTAGGATAAAGTTTTTTCCAAGTTCGCTCACAAAGAATGACTTTACATGGTTCACCACCTTGCCCCAAAGTTCGATCCACACTTGGAACCAACTGGAGAGAATGTTCCATGAGCAGTTTTACATGGGACAAACAAAGATAAGTTTGAAGGATTTGGCTAGTATCAAACGAAAGTTTACTGAGCCAATTGATGACTATTTGAATAGGTTTCAATTGCTCAAATCTAGGTGTTTTACACAAATACCAGAGCATGAACTGGTCGAAATGGCCGCTGGGGACCTTGACTATTCGATTAGGAAGAAATTAGATACCCAATACCTAAGAGATATGGCCCAACTGGCTGATAGAGTTTGACAGTTAGAACATTTGAAGGAAGAAAAGGCTAGGGAGAATAAAGGTAAAATGGTTGCCTATGTCGATTTCAGAAATGATGATGAAGGTTCTTGTCGTGGACTTTCAGACCTCGATGATAATGAGATCGACCTTGCTGAATTGACGTAAGGGTCGTCGTATGTGTGTAAAGTTTTGGCGCCTTCGACTGGGAAAAACCCTGTCGAACCAGAAAACAATGACAAATTTCCCAAGAAAACTTATACTTTTGACGTTACAAAATGTGACGAAATTTTCGACTTATTAGTTAAGGATGGTAAAATGATAGTACCTCCAGGTGCTAAAGTACCTCCTTAAGAACAAAGAAATAAAAGATGGTTTTGCAAATACCATGGTTTTCTGGGTCATAAAACGTCTCAATTTTTTCTTTTCAGGGATCTTGTGCAAAATGCCATCCAGGAAGGGAGACTCAAATTCAGAGACAAAACACGGAGCCAGATGAAGATCGACTCCGACACTCTGCAAGTAGCTGAGGCCCATTACACGAAGCCAGAAGAAGTGAACCTTGTTGAAGTCACTGAAGATTTCGACATGACTAAAGTTTCTGGGGACTTTGTCAATGAACCTGTTATGGCAAAGGTTTCTGAATACTTCGAGCAGGAATCTCTTAATGATTTCATTCAAAAAGTTGTGGGAGATATCACCAACAAAAATGATGATGTCTCTGACGCTCAGGACGCTGAAGGTTCCAAGGAAACCACTGATGGTTTCGTACAGATGGACAAGGCCATGAGGGCCTTCAGTTACAATTCCAAAAGTTGGACATCATTGAAGATGTCAATATGGTCGAAATATCCCAAGACACCTCCATGGAAGTTGACGATGAATGTCGACAGGAAGAATATAACAAAATCGCCTTCCCTAAAGAGGATGAAACGTTGTTTGATTTCCTTCGAAGGTGTCAGAAGAAGAAATCGGAAGTCGTGTTGTGCCCTTGGTGCAGTGTTGTGTTCGATAAGAAGGCAACTCAAAATCTCGAAGGGGTAAGGAGACTGAATCACCAAGAAGGTCACAAAGCTGTTCAAAATCATCAGTTTGTTCAGCCCAGAAGGGCTTTTGACCCCAGGAGGTATCATGATCCAAGGCGGCCAATGGTGAAACTTGGTGAAGCCAAGTGAATAGGGTCGACCACTAAACCCACTTCCTTCAAACCTAGTGTCGAAGGGTCGAATGGAAAGTGGGTCAAGCCAACTGATGACAGGAAACTCGGTCAAGGGAAATGGCAGAGCTTCGAAGTCGAAAGGGGTTCGTCATTAGCTTACCGTAAAGAATTCTAGGCTGATAAAAGAACTCCCCATGTATCTGAGAACTATAAAGGGAAAAACCCTATGACAAGGTCTCAATGACGGAGGGAACAAAGGAGAAGGAAAGCCCAGTGAGAAGCTGGTAAGAAGGAAAAGGCTGAGTCAAGCACCAACGTACCTGCGAAGCAAAGGGAAGACTCAAGTTTCGTCAAAAGAAAGCTCAATGATCCAGTAGAAATGGCTAGAGAAAGATATAATCAAGTGGTTGCTGAAGATGAAATGCTGACTGACAACTTCAACTCAGGGTCGGAATCTTCGCTAGATATTCTAGTTGGGGTGGTATCTGTGATGCCCAGGGAATTCGATCGGATAACTGAAGTCTAAGATACCGACAACATAACAGAGAGAGAAATGGATGCTCATAAGCCAGTATGTTACTACGTGATGAATAATGGTTGCATTGAAGAGCAAAATGCCTTCTTCAAGAGACTAATGAAGCCATGAGGAGCCATCTCAAACCCCTCTTCATTACTGGAAAAGTCGAAGACATCCCCATTAATAAAATATTGGTGGACTGTGGAGCGATTGTGAATTTAACGCCTCATCGTGTGCTGAGGAAAATTGGCAAGTATGATACTGATGCCAAACCTCATAATATGGTGCTTACCAACTATGAAGGTAAAGTGGGTTCCACTCTTGGAGTCATCCAAGTCGAGTTAACAGTAGGGACGGTCACAAGATCCACAATGTTTATGATTATGGAAACGAAGGCTAACTACAATATGTTGCTTGGAAGGGAGTGGATAGATGGAGTAGGAGTTGTCCCATCCTCAATGCACCAGAGGATAATAATTTGGCGCACAGATGGTATCATGGAAAACATAGAGGCGGATCAGGGGTACTTCAAAACCCCTATCAATCATACCGACAAACGCCAATTCGATAATCATTTGGCCAACATCGCTCTCTGTGATTCGGCCGATTTTGCATTCACCCCTGATGACAACGCTTATTGTTCCCTGTCACTACACCCTTATGCTGGTTTTCGTTAGGACAGAGAAGTAGTAAGCGAAGACGACTTTGGATATTTATGAGCGTCTGGAATTGAACCCACGGGTTGGGGAAGTGAATTCAATAATGATGACTGAGTTTGCGGCGCTAAAAAGGATTTTAGCTTACATAGCCGAAAACAAGAAACAATTGGCCTTAGAGGTCGAAGTAAAAAACATGGTTGTCGAAGCCAGTGAAGCTTCTCACCTAATAGGTCCTGGGAAGGACTTTGACTCGATGCCACCTGACATGGGTCAGAATGAAGAGCAAGACCAGCGGCTCGACGGTATCTATGATGATGAGCCTTTGGGTTTCGAGAAGGATCCGTTAGCAACAAACATTAAAATGTTGGCTCAGGATCCCCTTGAAGAAGTAGAATTGGGAGAGGGATTGATAAAAAGGCCAACTTACATTAGTGCCAATATCCACCCTTAACTAAAGGTCGAAGTAATCCAGTTGCTGAGAGAGTTCAAGGACTGTTTCACATGGGACTATGATGAAATGTCTGGTTTAAGTAGAGAGCTAGTCAAATTGAAGTTTCCAATCAAGCCTGGAAAGAAGCCTGTGAAGCATAATCCAAGGCGATTTATACCAGCAATACTTTCGAAGATTAAAGGAGAAGTCGAACGGCTCCTTCGCTGCAATTTCATTCGCACAGCCAGGTATGTCAAATGGCTAGCTAATATTGTTCCTGTTGTAAAAAAGAATGGTACTTTAAGGGTTTGCATAGATTTTAGAGACCTAAATACTGCAACCCCAAAGGATGAATATTCAATGCATGTGGCAGAAATGTTAGTCAATTCCGTTGTAGGCTATGAATATTTAAGCATGCTCGACGGATATTCTGGGTATAATCAAATATTTATTGTAGAATAGGATGTCCCAAAAATAGCATTTCAATGCCCTGGAGCCTTAGGCACCTACGAATGGGTGGTGATACCTTTTGGTTTGAAAAATGCTGAGGCAACCTATCAAAGAGCGATGAATTCGATCTTTCATGATTTTATAGACTTTTATTCAAATCTACATAGATGATATTATCATTAAGTCTGTTTCAGGGAAGAGTCATATTGACCATCTTCGAATATCCTTTGAAAGGATGAGAAGGAATGGTCTAAAAATGAATCCTCTAAAATGCGCTTTTTTTTGTGAAGGTTGGGGATTTTGTAGGCTTTGTGGTCCACAAGAAGGGGATTGAAATAAACTAAAATAAGACCAAGGCCATAATAGAAGCGAAAGCGCAATCAAAAAAGAAAGGATTGCAGTCACTACTAGACAAGATCAATTTCCTGAGGAGATTCCTCTCAAACCTAAGTGGGAAGACGCAAGCTTTTTCACCATTGCTTCGACTCAACAAGGACGAGTTCGAATAGGGGCAAGCTCAACAAGAAGCATTTGATAAGATTAAAGCATACTTGAGTCATCCATCAATCCTGATGCCCCCTTGTAGAAATAAAAGTATGAGACTGTATATATCTGCGTCTGACAAGACTTTAGGGAGCACGTTGGCTCAAGAGGATGATAATGGTGTCGAAAGAGCCATTTATTACCTCAGTATGGTCTTAAATGATGCAAAAACTAGGTATAGCATACTTGAAAAATTGTGTTTATGCTTGTATTTCTCTTGTACAAAGTTGAAGCATTATATTAAACATATGTTATCCAAATCAATTTTGCATAGTCGAATTGGGAAATGGGCATTAGCGTTAACCGAGTTTTCTTTAACATACATGCCACTAAGGGCGGTTAAAGGTTAAGTGGTAGCAGACTTTATAGTCGACCACTCCATAGATGCGAATGCACTAGACTATCTCGAATTAGAACCTTGGAAGTTGTACTTCGATGGGTCTAATCAATCACAAGGATGGGACATGCATATGAGTTCTAATTATTTCTCCTAATAAAATTCCAACAAGATTCAAGTACATAGTGGAGGGTCTCTGCTCAAACAATGAGGCTGAATATGAAGCCCTCATAGCCGGACTTGAAATATTGTTGGAATTGGGGACAACTCGAGTCGAAATAATGGGTGACTCAGAGTTAGTCATAAAACAGATCACACAAGAATACAAATGTATTAAGGAGAATTTAATCATGTACTTCATAATAGCCAGTCGATTGCTAAAAAGATTTGAAATGACTACTATTCGACACATACCTCGACTAGAAAATTAAGTGGCTAACGATTTGGCTCAGATTGCATCTGGGTATAAAATTTCAAAAGAAAGGTTGCAACAAGTCATCGAAGATAGAGGAAAGGTTGTGGCAACCAGATTAACCCCTTTAGACTTAGAAAGGACGAAGTTGGGATACGCTGATGAAGGGAACTTTGAAATATTGGCAGTAGATAATTTGACAGATGAAGATTGGAGAAAACCAATAGTGGTATATCTACAGAATCCAACGGCGTCTGCTGATCAAAAAACCACATATCAGACATTAAGTTATGTTTTTTTTAGTATAGAGTTGTTTAAAAAGTCTCCTGAGGGAGTTTTGCTTAAGTGTTTTAGTGAGTCAGACGCATATTTAGCCCTTTTGACTGTCCACAGTGGGGCGTGTGGGGCACACCATATTGGTCATAAGATGAAATGGCTTTTGTTTCACCAAGGGATGTATTGGCCTACCATGTTGAAAGATTGTATTATATTTGCAAAGGGGTGCCAAGAATTTCAGATCCATGCAGGCATACAACATGCTCCTGCAAGTGAATTGCACTCTATCATCAAGCCTTGGCCATTTAGAGGTTGGGCTTTAGATTTAGTTGGGGAAATTCGACCACCATCATCTAAAAGTCAAAGATATATACTGGTGAGCATTGATTATTTTACGAAATGGATCGAAGTTATACCCTTACCAAACGTGAATCAGGAGGATGTGATCGAGTTTATCCAAAAGTATATTATTTATAGATTTGGAATCCCAGAGACTGTCACAACAGATCAAGGGTCAGTATTCACTAGTCAAAAAATGCAAGAATTTTCTAAATAAATAGGTTTCAAACTATTAACTCTGGCGCCTTATTATGCTCAGGCTAATGGACAAGTTGAAGCTGCCAATAAAGTGATCAATGGTTTGATTAAAAATCATGTGGGGGAGAAGCCTAGAAATTAGCACAAAACTCTAGATCAGATTTTGTGGGCATGTCGTACCTCTCCCAAAGAAGCCACTAAGTCGACCCCTTTTCGGATAACTTTTGGCCATGATGTTGTTCTACCAGTAGAGATTCACTTACAATCTATAAGGATTCAAAGGCACCATGAATTTCCAACAGGGTCATATTGGAACATGATGCTGGATGAATTGGTTGACTTAGATGAAGAAAGGTTAAATACTTTGGAGTTATTAAAACGGCAGAAGAAGAGAATAGAAATCTCTTATAACAAGAGGGTAAAAGTCAAAAAGTTTTTCGCTTGAAGACTTGGTCTGGAAAGTGATCCTTCCAATGGATAGAAAGGATAGAGCCTTAGGAAAGTGGTCCCCAAAGTGGGAAGGCCCTTTTCATATTTTGCAGGTATTTTCTAATGGTGCCTACGAAATCGAAGAGCTTAATGAAGATAGGAGGATTCTAAGAGTAAATTGGAAATATTTAAAAAAAATATAGACCAGTAATCCAAGAGATAAAAATAAGAGATGAATAGTTATATATAAGCGGATCAAAGCCAATATGGTAAAAATGCAAAATGGTTACATTAGATTCAAAGGCCCAAAGGGCCAATATTCATTATAATTAAAATTTCTCATTACATTAAAAATAGACAAAATGGAAAGGAGAAAAAACTAGAAAGGAAGGTTGGCCTTGATCCAAAGGCACTTGCCTTTAAGAAGCTCCAAACGTTTCTCACATAAAGATCTCTTTGATTGGAGGAGTTTGAGGTCAGACTCAAGTTGTCGAGCCTGTTCGACGAACTCCATGCCAAATTCTAGCTCTTTAGCCATTAAAGCATCATCAAACTCTAAGAGTTTACTTTTTCTTTTTTCTGCATCAGAAACCTTCGCCTAAAGTTCTTCTATTTGTTTCCTCCAAGAATCAATGTCACGATCATGGCCTTCAATCTTTTCTTTGTTCTTTTATTTAGTCTGCTCCAATTACATCGCCTTGTTGGTAGTCTCGGTGGCAGCATCCCAGGCAGCAGCCTTAGAACCAGACTTCTTCTCAATTTCTCCTATAAATTGACGTAGCAACTTATGATCTGCGATAGCTTGGTAGATCAGAGTACATATCTCCAATATAACATTGGCAACTTCAAGAGAAGTTTCCAGCAGGTCAACTTGGTTCAGAAGATCCTTTAGGGTCAAAAGGGCAGAAGGATCAACCAGCAGCAGTAGGAACAAGTCACCTTTGAAGACTTTGTCTTTAATCTTGGAAAGTACTTCATCTGTAGAAGTGCTCGAAGGTTGATCTTCAGACACCGGAGCAGTGCTAAGGCTTTTGTCAGAGGAACTTTCCCTGAAGCTTAACATAGCCTTCAAATACTCAAGAGGTTGGCTTCGTTTCAGAATAGCCAGTCTTTCTACAGAAAGGCCCCCAATACTACTTGTCGAAACTCCTCCTATTGGAATAACTGCAATAGTTGGAGTAACAAGAGTTTGATGTTGAGCTTGCCCTTCGCCTGTATCAGCCTCCCTCCCTTCAAAGCCTTTGTCATCACCAGGGACTGTGATTTGGTTTCCTTCGTTCTCCTCCTCCATAACCGTATCCTCGACGTTGACACCTTCCCCCTAGGGATTGATTGTTTCTTCGACGTTGTATAAATCGTCTTCAGGAGTATCTCCCTCTTCAACCAATTCATCCACAACCATGGGTTATGGGTTCCCTCTAGCCTCACCTGCTTCGATCGAAGCAGTTTCATGATCTGAGTCGCTAGTGTGAGAATGTTGAGTAGTAGTCTTCGGTGGTAAAACATCTAGGCCACCAGAAGAAGGTTGGTTAATCTCACTCATAGAGCCTATTTCAGATGATGGGGATTTCAGCAGGTTTTTGGATTTTGATGGGGCTTACAGGAGGTTTTCGAGTAGCCTCGGTTAAGAATGGGAATGTCAACATCATTAAACTTAACCAAAATCAAAAAAGAAATGAGAAAGCAAAAGTATAACTTTATAGGCTACCTCCCTCAGTCTTCGATTCGACTGGCTTCCTGTTGGTGGGTTTCTTAGGTGGAACTCTGATGGCTAAATAAGAAAGTAACATAAAGAAGTTATTGTTAGCTAAGATTAAATAGCCTGAAAAAGGAATTTGCTTCGAGGGAAACCTCTTGTGTCACACCTTCATATATGTCCGATTCGATTCGGACATCTTCGATCCCTATATGAAGATGCCCTTTGAAACTGTCTAGAGTATGCTTAGTCGCAACCACCCACTGAGATTTTTTATGAGGCTGTTGTCGAAGTATTTTAATGGAGTCTCCACAAATAAACCAATCTAGAAATGGAGGGGCAAGGGCCACTCTAAAGTCAGCATTAGGCAGTGGAGGAAATCTTGGGGGAAATAATTCAAGAGCCACTTCATAGCATTTCTCATGGGGAACGTATGAAGGAATCTTTAGATTTTCCATTTTCTTTGAAAAAAAATCTTTGAGGGTGGCAGCTGCTTCGCGGATGGTTCGACTAAGATCATCAGGCTTATAGGCAGTTTCAAAGTAGTTTTGAAAAGCTTGGATTTCTTTTATAAGCGTGTAAGTACATTTTCTGGTCTTTTCCTGCACAAGAAGAAAAACTTTGTCAAAAAGTTGAATGAAGGGAGACATCACAGAATTCCTCAATGTAGTATTTAGTCCACCATCTCCCAAACTCTCGACTGTAGAGGAAGTTAGGCTCGAAGTTAAACAGAGTGAGTTGGGTTCTGCCAGTGTATCTGGTTATTTGCTTAAGGGAAGTAGCTTCATTGTGGACTGTATTATGGAGAAGACTACCTTTTTTGTCATACAGGCACTTTGGAAGAGCATGAATTAACCCAAATTGTCGAGCGACAAGGTTGGGTTGATAGGTTGTCAAAGTAACTTGAACCTTTGAAGGATTAAGTCAAAGGGTTAGAATCCTGGGGGTCAAAAAGGCTTCCCGAAGTCAGTAAAGATTATGTTTCTTGTTTCTTGGATGGAGATAGGAAAGTCCTGGTAAACCATTTTGGACCGTACTTTCTGAAGGAAAATGGGGCCATGCTCGAAGTGAAAACATGGCGCTTGGCGAACATCATTATGTAGCTCATGTAAGTCGGTTGAAGGACTTGTCCTTCATCATTAGGAGTCAGCTGAGCCAGTCTCGTGCCTTCGACCCTTCTGTTTTTAATCTCCCCAGCCTCTTCGTCAACGAGGCCTTTGTTCGGCAGACTAGCCTCAAAAGTGGCATTGAGCGAGAGTTGCAATAGCCAAAAAGGGCCAGAAAGGAGAATATTCCCTTTGTCGCCCAAATTTTTCAATTGAGCGACTCCACCGCCCAATGACTCATATAGACTTGTCAAGATCATCTCACTTAGACAAATATCATGCCCAGGATGTAGTTGATTCGCCAAAGTGAGATATTTCTTGGCAACTTGCAAGGATTTCGAACATAAGACAGAATGAGACAGCCACACGGACAAGAAAGCTATATGCTCCACGTCGGAGAAGGTGTCAGTATCTTTATCATGATAATGGGCAATGTGCTTCGAATTTGATGCTCGGGTGGTCGAAAAGGCTATGATGTTCGTAACATCAATGTCAGGATCATAGGTATGTCAAATAGGTTTTAGCCCTGTGATAGCGGTCAGGTCAAAGAGGGTTGGCGTGGCCATACCACAAGGAAGGTGAAAGGTATAGTGTGTATTGTCCCAAAACTACAATGAAGAAATCAACATAGAGGTATTATACTTTAAATCTAGCTTCGACAACATAATCAGGTCATAAATGCATGTGTCTTTCCAGTCCTGAGATTTAGCTTTCTCTACCTTCTTCAACCAATCTAGATAATCAGTGGGATCTTTGAATGTGGGGGTAGCGCGGAAAGCTCTGAATCCATTATTCATAAACCTTAAATCTATAACATCACTAGCCTTCGAGTTTTCAATGGTGGTTATTCCAGTCCTAGGGTTTTTTGCTTGCCCTATATGCTTGCATTTGTGATAAGAAGGAAAAAACTCTCTAAGCTTACTAGAATCAATATCTAAATCAGCTAGAGGTCAAGATAGTGCATGATTCTTTCCAGAAACAGAGACGGGAATGAGTACCTGAGAAGTATAAATTTGGTGATGTTCCTCTGTTTTGGGCTCTGGTATGTATTGTTGGTTACCAACCACGAGTGGAGCAGACAATATAGTGAAAGAAGGAAGCTCTGAGATCTTCTTCAGAGCTTTTGTTTTGGTGGTTGTGGTCTCGATGGATACGCCTGCTTCTTTAAGGGCTTTGCTTGAAGTTTCCATTTTTGGAGATTAAAAGAAATCTGGGTTTTGGTTGAAGATTGTTTGAAGAGGAAAGACTAGAGTGTTTGGGAATTCAAAAAGCGTAAAATGTGAAATGGGTAAGTTTGTGGATTTTATAGGCACGCTTGGAAGAGAAAACGCTTTAAATCAGCATTAATGGTTGACAAGTTATTGGGACGCGTGTCTTCCTTGGGTAGTGTGATGGAGATGTTAATTAATGTCTGAACCCATGATTTCCTAGAGTCTAGGAAACGTGATGAGTGAAAAGATTCGTTTGTGGGCTGAAAAGACATGGTTAGGAAAAAGATAATGATGACCCTGACGTCACCAGACAATTGGAGAAACTGAAAAGTTTTGCAACATTGGAACACTTGGCACAATGTCAGAGTTGTTAAGTCGTCGAAACAAGGTCTCAAAAAATGTCTTTTTCTCTCATATGTCGAAAATAACATTTTTTGAGGGTAATTTGTTAGCTCATAATTTTGACGCCCATTAAAGAATTACCAAAAAGGAAATCATATGTATAGATGTTTTCGACTAGGAGATGATGTTCGACCAGGTAGAGGTGTTTCGCCTGGATAAGGGTAATAAGAGTCATCATGTAGTTGAGACTTCAGAAATATCTCTTAAGGTGGTTGAAGACAGTTTTTGATTGGAGATTCAAAATTCAAATAAAGGAGGGAATTTTGCTCTTTAGAAATACATTTCTTTCCTCCTTTATTCTAAACACTCTTCTTTTACTTCGTCATTTTACAGTCTTAAGATTTCTTTGTTTTAAACATTTACTTTTGTCAGTTGGTTATTATAATAGTATTTTACAATTTCTCTCTTTAATCCATATTAGCCCTTTTACTGTAAAGTTTTAATCACTAGTCCCACGAGTACTTTCAAAGTGTTCACGATTACTAAAACTCATTTTCAAAAACAATTAGCATATGTCATAGGATCAATCTGGTCGATCCTGTGAATAACCAAATTTAGAAATTTGGAAGATCAGCGGTTGTTGTCGCATTACGCGAAAAACCGGCGGGAAAACAAGACAACAGAGCCGCCACCGTGCGTTATTTATCCCAAAAGAGGGAAAGGAAACGCTCGAAGTAAACCTGGAAAAGACATGGTCTCGCGACCAAAGAGAATGGGATCGGGAGTCGGTTATGCGAAGGGAAGGTATTAGCACCCCTACGCATCCGTCGTACTCGACGGGATCCACGCACAAAAGGAAGGAAAATGGTTGCTAAAACACTGCTCATAAACAAACAAATACTGGCTGAAAGAGACACAAGAAAACAAACGAGACTGACTCGGCAGGATATCGCATCCTGGGCCTACTTAGTCTATCTAACATAGACATCAGAGTCGAAGTAGTTCGGACTAGGGGAAAACGTGCTCGCTAGGATGTCGCATCCTATGCATACGTATCTTCTTGGACTAAAGAAGAATCAGAGCACTCGTAGCTCGGCTCACGCACGCCAAACACAACAGACACAGGCAAACGTGGAATCTGAATGCCAATCGCTGGACTTACATCAGATTCCGAACCAAAACAACCCACACTGGAAACCAGATGCCACTTGATGGACTTATACCGGACTCCAAGCACACAACAAGAGGATACGGAATGCCAATCGCTGGTCTTACATCCATCTCCTAACACACACAAAGACAAAAAGAAAAGGGCGCCCGGAGAGATCAGCTCATCTCCTGCCTACGTACCTCATCTGGTATGAGGATCAGGGCGACGTAGTTCCCCTACGCAGGGACACAGGACTAGCCTAACCAGATAACAGAGGGAGACACAACTAGGGAGACTACGACTCGAGCCAGGATGTTATCATGCAAATCATCCCTAAGTCAAGGTTTCTAGCTAACTTGCACAGGGAGCAAGCTATCCTAAGCAGCACAGGCACAGCAAAGCAAACAATCACAAATAGCACACACTATATACACACAAAGTGGGCTCACACAAGGGTTAGGTTGCAAGAGCAACACAACTGTATCAGGGTGATGTTAGCTCTTAACCTTGACATTGAGAGTCAAGGTGAAGCCAGATGAAATGGGAGGTGAAGATGAGACTTCACAGCTCTTATCCCTGGCCTGGGAGAGCTTTAGACAATGAAGTGTGGGTTCAGAAAGTGGGAACCCTTCTACACTTATGACACTGACTCAACTGTACAACTGTACAAGGATCTTGGGTTAATGTCCACAATGCATCAACACAGTGGTGTGAGCAGAGGGATGACTCAACTGAATAGCAGGAGATGGATTACACATCTCTTGTATCTGCCAATTGCCTTATCAAAGGTCTTTTCCTGCTTGGGGACAAAAATAAACAAGCACAAGCATTGCCTCTTAAGGAGGACTTCAAACAGGTGCCTGGCCAAGTAACAGGCCAGGTCTTCCAGACTACATGGAGAAGAGATCATTATACCTCAATGCTCAAGCTAGCAAGCAAAGCAAAAGCAAGTTCACAAAGGAACTATAGCAACTAAGGTACCTGAAATCAATCCAACATAATCAGTATACCAGACAAACAAAAGTCAAACAGAAAATTACAAGTCCACAACACAAACAGATAACAAGCATCAATGCACAAAGGTGCAAGCCACAAGGCATAGGCCTAAGACTCAAAACCTACAAAACAAACTCAAAGTTAGTCATAAACAAGCAATAAGCCAACTCCAATTGAGTGCACATCATCAAGCATAAGCAATTGTGCTCTTTGACCTGAAACAAAGCTCAAACATTAAGCACTAACCACTAGGACAAGGCCTAGGGTCAAAATGGGAGCAATAAACCAAAACAGAACATGAAACTTATCAAAAATCAAGATCAATCAAGTAAGAATCAAATCCAAGTGGTCTCACATTCATATCATCAACCAATATCATTTCATGAGGCAAAGAGTACAAAGCATGCAATTTAGAACCTCATAGGACCAAACAGAAAGATCCAACTCAAATCAACTCACAAACATTTCAATAAATCACAAAAAAATTCATGGTCAAACAACATTCATAACATGATATACACACCAAATTTCAAGTCATTTGGACCAAGGGAAGCAAGTCAATTAAATTCATCAAGTCAAAGCATGTTAAAACAAGCTCATACAAGGCACCAAAACATGCATCAAATTCAAGCAAGCATAAAACAGAATTGGCATAAGATAAATGAACCAAATCAAAGCCATGGCAAACTTCAAGATGTCTATAATACACATGCCAAATTTCAAGTCCATCCAATAAACACCAAGAATTTCACAAATCATATGAGATCATGACTCACAAAAGGTCCACAATTGGTTAAATAGAGGAGAAAATCTCAATCAAATTGGAAATTCACTCAAAAAATCCACAAAAATGCATATTCAAACTTAACATCCAGAATATTCAACATGCAAAAATTCAGGTCATTTTGAGTTCATATAGCATGATAACAAAAATCATGAAGTCAAGCAAGAAATGGTGTGACACAAATTGTCACACCTCCAATGATCAGGTCATATCTCACAATCCAGAAATGAAAAAATCACAAACTGTATACCAAAATGCTCCACAAGGTGTCTAGATTGTGCATACAAAATTTCAAGAATTTCCAATTAAGCATCATCATTTCATGATCAAAATAGTAAGCAAGGTGCAACAAAGGACATGTTCACATAAACCCTAGCCAAAACAGAAATACACACGTGCACAATTTTCACAAAAATCACCAAAAACTACTAGACATGGCAAGGATCATCATGGAAAAAATCTCATATTAATTGGACAAATGGTTTGAGAGTTATGAATTATTAAGGAAAAGAAAAAATTAAAAAAAGTGAAACAAGGCAAGGTGAACATGATAACATGAAATGGAATTAAATGCTAAAACCAAAAGGAGAAGTGCATGAGCGGAGGATCGAACCTCCTCCAATTTCAAACTAGCGCGCGCTTAGCTTAAGCGATGCGTTTAACTAAAGGATATGGCGAGTTCCTATTGGCTTCATGGCGTACAAACAAAAAAAACATGCAAATGCACGGGTAAACGGATCAAACACAATCTGGCTAGGGTTCTTGAGCATATTCATCATGTTCTTCACGAAAATCCCAGGCCATGAACATTTCTCACAGAAATTAACAAATGATATATCAATAGACTCGTCTTCTCAAGCACAATAACAATCCATAACCAATTAAGCCTAATTCATGCTAATAAATCCAGATCGAGCGAAAAAAGATTTGAACATCAAACTTCAATTCACAATATCTCACTCAATACTTGATGAAAATCAAAAGTGTAAAGTTCAACATGCTCCATAATCAAGGATCTATCAAATGCATAACCTAATTTCAACAATTAAGAGTGTCGAATTCCAACCTTGTTTGAAGTGCAGAGTTGAAATCGTGGTTCCTTGGCCTTGTAATGGTGAAACAGAACTTCTATGGTGCTTATGTTGATGAATGAAAGCAAGAAAATAGCTCAGCAATGCTCAATTCTTCTTGAAATTCCAACTGCCATGTGAGTGCTCCAAGTTCAACAGTTGCGATCTAGCTTGAATTATGCACAACCTTGCTTCAACAGATCTTCATCATGCCTGCAAATGATGATTAGAACAAGGAGCAAGCAAAAGGAATCAAGAAATTCGATGAAAAAGTTGAAAAAAGTTTGAGAGGATTTGAGAGAATTGAGATGAAAAGTGTTTGGATCTGAGATTGTGAATGTGTTGATGCAAAATTCTGTTATAATTAGTGCTTTATACCACCTGTTAATCACACTAGCTAAACATGATTAGCAAAAATGAAATGGATTAGTGAATTGAACATGTTATGTAATTTTGCCAAAATTCCCTTATGATCATGTGCCAATGGAACAGTGCCAAAATCCCTTGCAGCAAGTTGCAATTTCTGTTTCAAGGCCAATGCAATTGGTTTGGAGTGAAAATTGTGCATAGTTTTCAAAATCACCTTTTCCCTCCAAAAATTCAAATTGATTCACTTGAAAAATGGACTTTTTACGTGATGATTTTTGATGAAATGTGATGAAGGATTATGATAGCTCATGTCAAATGTGAAATGTAGCAAGAAACCCCACTCAATTTGGCCAAATGGTGTGCAGGTTATCCCTTGTTGAAGTTCAAAAAATTTTTGACAATGATTTGATCATAACTTACCAACCACATATGAGAAATGGATGTTCTTGGACTTTTTGGAAAGGTGAGAACAAGATCTTCAACTTTCATGTTGGACAAAATTCCATTTGAAGCATGTATGATGATGTAACTTTGAGGAGAAGACCTTTCCATTTTTGGCAGTTTGAAATTATAGGTCACTTACTATTTTTGGAAACTTTTCATCTGACCTCAAATTCTTCAATCTTGATCTTTGAAATGTCAAATGAGACTTGTATGGACATGACTGAGGCCTCTCAAACCATCTCCCACCTTCAAATCCATGATTTCATGCACAGTTGACCACAGTTGACTTTCTAGGGTTTCAGAAGAAATTCAGCTTCACTGTGGAGCTTTGATCATCCAATCCTTGGCCAAACCACTTCAAAATGATCCCTAGGTCATATGAACTTGTTGAACGAACGGGAGAAGCTCGACGTTTATCGACACCAACGGAGAAGGAGAAAACTCGACCAGACGTCAACGGACGAACGGGAGAAGCTCGACGTTTATCGACACCAACGGAGAAGGAGAATCCACTTCACTGAGGAAGGGTACAACAACCTGAAATCAAATAGGACGTCACCGACGACTCTACTGGGGATTCTGGCTGGGAATCAACCAGACATTAATGAATGACTGGGGAATAGGATATACAATCACACGTCAACGGACGGATGAGAAAAACTCAACGTTTATCGAAACCAACGGAGAGGTAACTCTGTGGGGAATCAACTACACGCCAACGGATGCGTAGGAAAAACTCGGCGTTTATCGAAACCAACGGAGAGGTAGCTCACTGGGAGTCAAAGGTCGCGACAGAGAGCAGACAGGAAGGAACACCAAGAATACCGGGTTGTAGGCATGAAACAGGTGACCGACCAAAGAGCGCATGAGACATATTATCTATAGCCGTCAAAACGTAGATAATACACTCGCAAGGAAGATTATCCATAACCGGGTTGAGGTTGTTAAAGGGATAGATCGACCGACATCATCCTGAAGAGAGCGAAAGCAAACTTGTTAAAGGATGGACATTCGATTCCACAAGGAATACGAATCTTACTCAACTGGGGAGGACGACTTCGACCCAAGAGCGCATGAGATATATTATCTATAGCCGTCAAAACGTAGATAATACACTCGCAAGGAAGATTATCCATAACCGGGTTGAGGTTGTTAAATGGATAGATCGACCGACATCATCCTGAAGAGAGCGAAAGCAAACTTGTTAAAGGATGGACATTCGATTCCACAAGGAATACGAATCTTACTCAACTGGGGAGGACGACTTCGACCCAAGAGAGCATGATATATATTATCTATAGCCGTCAAAACGTAGATAATACACTCGCAAGGAAGATTATCCATAACCGGGTTGAGGTTGTTAAATGGATAGATCGACCGACATCATCCTGAAGAGAGCGAAAGCAAACTTGTTAAAGGATGGACATTCGATTCCACAAGGAATACGAATCTTACTCAACTGGGGAGGACGACTTCGACCCAAGAGTGCATGAGATATATTATCTATAGCCGTCAAAACGTAGATAATACACTCGCAAGGAAGATTATCCATAACCGGGTGGAGGTTGTTAAATGGATAAATCGACCGACAAGAAAGGCATCGGGATACCGAGACTAGGTATGTAAAGATGACCAATCAAAAGGGGAAACCACAAACATTACCGGCGAACGGTGAATGAAAGAGGACCCACTGAGGATAAAATGGCTTACTCAAAGCAATTATCCAAAAGGAAGGGGAAGACCCGCTGGGGGATAAGATTGCTTAATCAAAGCAAATATCCAAAGGGAGAAGGAATATCAATACTGAAAATTGGATAATGATAACCGCAAAGAGGGGATTACATTTACCGGTTCGTAGGTAGAAAACCACGGAAAAGTAACCGTCATCGACTAGGATGAGCACAAGGGTTGACTCCACAACGGGGAGAAAAGAGGATTCACATCTACCGGTTAGAAGGTAGAAGACCATAACTTCCGCTGAGGATAAGATGAATGAGTGCCGGTTAGTAAGCAACTATTCATTTATACCACAGGGAGGCACAAGAGACAGCCAATAGGAAGCCAATTTAGGATCGATCCAAAAATGCATACTGAATCAAGACATCCTAATGAGGAAAGAACTCAATAGGGAAAACCCATCCCAAGGGGAGGGAACGGAAACAACCATCATCCACGAGGATATAACTCGGTGGGGAGCATAGAAGGAAATGATAGACACTTTCTGCCTAAGGGGTCAACTCTATATGGAGAGATCAGACACACCCATATCTGCTAGGGGAGAATCCACTGGGGAGATCTGTATCACCAATTAGCAAGAGACAACCAACAACAGATACATGGTAACAGATGCCCCATGAGTACCTGAATGTTATGATTATGCATGTATGCATTATGCATGATGAATGTATGATGAATGCTGACAAACAGACATGTAAACACACCTAGGTCCAGGAATCAACCATCCGGTGCTACTCTTCCAGAGGGAAGGCCAAAATCACCAGAGAGCCAAGAACATCTGCTGGAGACTGGGATATCAGGGGACAATGTCATCCTACAGAAGAGGAAGGCCACAAGAAGCTTCCGGAGGGATCATCAATCACAACCGGGGAGAAGAGTTCAATATACCGGCAGACACGCCACAACCACAACTCATGCTGAGATCAAAGATACCCAAAAGAAACCAGATCTCTGATGAAGATAGCTAGGCATTGATAAAGCTCACCATGCCACCAACTCTGTTGAGGAATCTATCCGAGGGAATGTCGGATTACTGGGATATCAATCCACCAAGTACCGAATCTTCCAAAGACAACCACCCATGCCGGGGAGAGGAGAAGACTGCTCTGCTGGAGAGACGAAAGTTGAAGTCTTCAGTAAACACTCTGCTTGGGGAACTGCCCCACAAAATTATTTCAATAGCAACCTTGCTGGGGATGCCCCACAATAGGGTTCAAACAGCCCTCTACTGGAGATGCCCCACAATAGGGCTAGCAGGGACTTGGAGGAAGAATATTGCACTGCCGGGGACATGAAGATGAACAACTTCAACCAACACTGCACTGAGCAACCTCACTGAGGAGAAACCATGAGATTCTACAGGAAAAAGATACCGTTATGCTCGAGATACGAACAAATGTCTTACCTGTTGGCAATCGTACCACCCTTGGGAGAGCACTGCGGATCTCCTAAGTATCCTTCCATCATTGCGAATGTTCACTTTGTTTAAGAACCATTTTGTGAAAAATTTGTTTATTTTGAAAACAATGATACTTTATCAATTAAAAAAACATGCAAAACATTTGTTGAGTTGAAACAAATAAGAGTGCAAATAATTGGATAAAAGCTCAAATTGATGTGATGGAATGGTAGTCTGCAAAGGGCGAGACTCCATAGATCTGTACAAGTTTGAAATCGGTGATATATATTGGAGAGGGCTACATTGAACATAATGACCTTTCCTCTACCATTCCGAATTTCGATGTATCCGGAGCTTCAGTCGACAACGAATCGAGAATCCCTGACGGATGACAGATGTAGAGCACAGTCTTGTCAGGACGCAGTTACTTGCCAAATCCCTAATTTTTGCCTAGATTTCCCCAGTGTGAGGTGATCAATCTAGCGGGATGCAAAATCTCTTTTTTTCTCAATGTCTCTAACTTTTGCCTGGATCGCCCTTTCGGGTTTTCAATCCACCGAGACGCTCCTTTTTGCCTAAGTCGCCCTTTAGGGTGTTCGACTTAGCGAGCTATTCTGCTTTTTTTGTTTTAGGCGAAGTATTTCTTGACTGCATCGGAATTCACAGGATGAGTGAACTTCTTCATCCATTGTTGTAAGCGTCAAAGCACCGCCTGAAAAGGCTCTCTTGACAACATATGGACATTCATAGCTTGGGGTTCACTTGCCCCTGGAATCGAGCGCGAAAGACAGGACTTTCTTGAGCACAAGGTCACCTTCTCGGAACACACGAGGCTTGACCTTCTTATCGAATGCTTTCTTCACTCTCTGCTGATGTAACTGACCATGACACATGGCAGTTAATCTCTTCTTTTGATCGGATTCACTTGGTCGTAACGACTCTGAAACCATTCAGCATCAGTCAACTTGGGACTTCGAGGGTGCTATTTTCCTTTTGTTTCTTTCTTTCTTTCTCTTTCTTTTGACTTTATTTTGATTTCTTTTGATTTTTTGATTTTGCACCCTCCTCTTTCTTTTCCTTTTTTTTTCTTGTTTTTTTTTTTTATGCCCCAGTTGGCTGTTCTGCTGATTCTCGAGATGCAGCTGAGCGATCTTCTTTTCTTGCTCAAGAAGTCGGGAAATCTCGTCAGGAATCCCTTCAACATCATCTTCTTCTGCTTCGAATACAGGGAATTCAAAATTGGGAGATGACGTCGGATCACTATGTTCAATGGGTTTAAGAAACAACCTGCATAATGATTTTGAGTATAAAAAGCTTTTTGAAAATCAAACAAGACAATCGTTATGCAGATGAAAAGATTGCTTTTATTCTTGTTTTTTAGGGTTTTTTGTGATCACCAATTTCATGCAAAAAGCAAAAAGGGAAAACAAATGGAAAAACAAATGTTTAACATGCTTTTATTTGAATGAAAATATCATTGCACAAAATGTTGCCAACAATGTCATCACTTCTCCTTTTGGGATGGGAGAAGGGTTTTTAAACAAAGTGATTATTACTCTGACTTATGAACAACTGTAGGAACGCCCATAGTGACCCAATTGTGATAGATCCCACCAGGGATGACAAATGTCAGAATCCTTTGCATCAGCAGCTTCTTCTTTTGAACAACCCTCTTTGTTGAAGACTCAGAAGACAAGTCAACGCCAGTCCAGGACTTGTTATCTTCAAGCTTGATTAACTCTGGGACCTAAGTCCTCGAAGCTCAGAATCCCTGATCTGATAAGGTCATGCACCTTATTCTTAAACTGAAAGCAGCTTTCCACATCGTGACCAGGAGCACCCGAATGATACACACAATGCTGATCAGGCCTATACCACCACCGAGGGTTGACGGGTACAGTCGGCGGTTCTCTGGGAGTAATCAAGTTCCGCTCTATCAAAGAGGGATACAACTCTGTGTAGGACATAGGGATTGGATCAAAAATGATCTTCTTCCTATCATTACTTGTACTGGCTTGATTACCATTGTGAGGCTGGTAAGCCTGCTGCTGAGGACGATGTTGTTGATGCTGATATTGCTGAGTTGGCCTTCTCTGCTGTTATTGAGGTTGAGTTGCTGGAATAGTCACAGCAGCAGCCTGACGATACTGTCCTCTGTTTGCACTCCTCCGATGGTGCACAGCATTTGTTTCACTCTCTCCCCTTTTGGGTGCCCCAGAGTATGTCTTCTTAGAATTAGAAGAACTTGAAGAGCCAGGATCTTGAATCTTTCCTGCTTTGATGAGACTCTCGGTCCTCTCTCCACAGACAACAACATCAGAAAAGCTACTGAACGGGCAACTCCCCATACGGTCCATGAACACACCCTGCAAGGTCCCGATGAACATGTCAGTCAGTTCTCTCTCCAACATCGGAGGTTGCACTCTTACGGCCAACTCACGCCACCTCTGGGCATACTCTTTGAAGCTCTCACCAGTCTTCTGACACAAGCTCTGCAGTTGAGTTCGGCTCGGAGCCATATCCATGTTGTGCTTGTACTGCCTCAGAAATGCTTCACCCAGATCTTTCCAGCTTCTGACTGATTCTTTCTTCAGATCCATGTACCAGTCCAAAGACGCTCCAGACAAACTGTCTTGGAAAAAGTACATCCACATCTTCTCATCATCAATATAAGCAGAGATCTTTCTATAATAAGCCTGTACATGGGTGCGAGGACAAGAAGTGCCATTGTATTTGTCAAAGGATGGCGCCTTGAATTTGTAAGGGATCCTCAATCCATCAACCAAACCCATATCGGTTACATCGAAACCCAAGGAATTCTGACATTCCATGGCACGAATTTTCTCAGCAAGGGCGTCAACTTTTCTATCCCTCTCTTCAGTCCTTTCAACCTCATCATCATCACTGAGCAGAGTGAACATGTCCTCTTGTCTGTCGACAATAGGAGCTGGATGACGAACAGGAGCCCGAGTAGCTCTGACATTGACAATCTCTACAGCAAGAGGCTGTCCATTGATTCTGATCCCTCTGAGTTCATCCCCGACGGCATAGTCGTTAGTGGGAGAAGCAACGTTGATATTCTCATGAACAGGTGCAACAACAGGCGAAGCACGGTTGGACGTCTGAATCACGGTCTCTTGTCTCTGAACCAGGGCTCGAAGCTCCTCCTGACCTTGCGCAACCCCTTGCATCATGTTCATAAACTGGGCCATGTTCGCCCTCATCTCAGCCAACTCAGTCTGAACCTGATCCATACTTCTCTGATGATTGAGTCTGGTTGAGTAACGATGCGGTCGACGGTCAGCAATCCTGTCTCAGTCAGGAACCAAAGTGAGAAGTCTCTCCAAACATGTCTGCAATGCCAGGATGATATGTGCATGATATGCATGATATGGGTACTATTTTGTCATGAATGATCCTGGTAAGGATATGCACATGCGAGTTAACTTTTTTCGGTTTTTTCATGCATTATTATTTTTTTTTGAAAAATAAACATGCTATGATGCGAATGATGCGGACATGACTGGTTGGCTGTGTCGCAACCTGAAAAATATAGATGCGAAAAAACAACCGGCGAAGAAGAAATGACAGAAGAGTCGCCACCGTGCGTTATTTATCCCAAAGGAGGGAAAGGAAACGCTCGAAGTAAACCTGGAGAAAGGAAAGGAAAAGACAAGGTCTCGCAACCAAATCTTGGGTTCGGGAGTCGATTATGCGAAGGGAAGGTATTAGCACCCCTACGCATCCGTAGTACTCTACGGGATCCACTCTTGTTGTTCTTGTCTAAAGGGTGTGTGTTTATCTAATGTACTATTTACTAAAAGAAAGGGTCAAAGAAATGACTCGCACGGATGTCGCATCCATTGCATACGTATCTCATCTGAATATGAGAATCAGAGTCTTCGTAGCTCGGCTACCTATGGGTTAAAGAGGAGTGTGCTCGCTAAGACGTCGCGTCTTATGCCTACGTATCTCATCGGGAATGAGAATCAGAGCAAAACGTAGTTCAACTAACTACGGGAATAAGGGTCTCGATTGCAACTAGGGCAAGAGAAAAGGAAAGTCGTGATCGCAACGAGGGCGAGAGAAAGGATCACAACGAGGGCGAAAGCAAACAAGGATTAGTTGTTAGTCGTTAGTCAAACTCGGCAAGACATCGCATCTTGTGCCTACGTATCTCATCTGAACATGAGAATCAGAGTTGCCGTAGTTCGGCTACATAGGGATTGCCATCTGAACATGGACTTACAAAGGAGGACACCAGTTGTGTCAAAGGAGAGTGGGCGATGTGTTCACGTCCTAGCAGTAGGTGTCGCAGCTCGCTGAATCGAGTCTTAGGCAGTTACCTCTTTGCAATAGAACGGACTACATGCCACAAGATCGGAGACGCTCGAAAAGGTCTAAAGATGGGGAAGCTCTGCCCTAGAGTTGTCATGCAATATGTACTTAAGTGTTTAGGATTTACAAATGGGAATATCTACCTAATGTTAGCATGCAAAGAATATGGGAACTCTACCTATGTTATCATACAAAAGAACAAGGGAATCCTACCTATGTTATCATACAAAAGGATATGGGAATCCTACCTATGTTATCATACAAAAGGTTCTATCTAATGGGTGCTACCTAATCGGAACAAGGATCGACGAATGGAGCAAGGAGAAGTGTTAGGGATAAGGGTAGATGGCGATGCATGAAGCAATCGACTTACAAGGTTGATGGCGATGCATAAAGCAATCGACTTACAAAAGGGTGGATGAATACGTGCTGGTTCTGTTAGATTTTGAAAAATGATTACTCGACGTTGGATCGAGGTTTTGATCTTGCTTTGAAATGGTTATCGAATGTTCATTTTAATTCTTGTATTAACAGATGAATAAAGAATGAAAGAATAAATATTATACATTTCATGGGAGAGGGATACATTTGTTATGAATGGGGGTTGTCAAAAATCATGAAATAATTAAATCGGGCCCAAACAACAAAATGACTCGAAATATGAGTGTAAGTGCAAGAGAACCGGCTCATTGTAAGAAAGCCCAAGAGTAAGCTATGTGAGGTTGATGGCGATGCTTAAAAAGCAATCGACTTACAAGGGTGTGGAAAAAAGGGCTCGATATTAAATCGAGAAAAATATGACTTTTATAGTTTAAAAATGGATTTGAATGAATGATGAAATTAAAAGACAACAAATCTATGTTATGATAAGGAAACTATGAAAATAATAAAGCATAAAAATAACAAAAAAATGTTAAAAGAAATAAAATATTAAAGGAAAATAAAATGCTGAAAGAAAAATAAAATACTAAAAAAAAAGCTACACATGAGTATTGACCCCACCCCACTCAAGGCTATGATACTACCCTTCTCCACCAGGCCACTTATGACTTGTTATTATTTACAATGACAGATGGGCTTTATAAATCAGAAAAGATTGGAACAAAAAATTAAAGAAAATAAAATCAAAATAATAATAATAATAAAAAAACTGTTGGATTACCCCCAAAAAACCCAGCCGCCTGGCTGTTGGGTTTTAGAGGTTAGGAATTGGGAATACTAAAAAGACATTTAGCTAAAACTAATACCAATAAAACATAGTTAATGACCATTGAGAACTCTAAATGTTCAATTAGTGGAGATTAAATGGTCTGCCTAATAAAAGCAAATAAATAATAAAAAATAAAAAAAGGAAAGGAAAAGGTGAAGACAACGAAAATCCAGTTCTCAAACCTCACGCACGAACTCTCTCTTCTCTCAATCGCTACAAGCAAACTCCCTTCATCGCCCTCAATGAAATCGCTCCCTCAATCTCCAATCTCACTCAAACGCGACCTCACGTTTACTCTCAAAGTCTCTCTCTCAACTTGGGACATTTGTCTCCTTCCTCGATCAAGATAAACACAAACTCACAGAGGAACCTAAACCATTACTCCTAACGTAGAACCAAACTCATCACTACAGGCAACGCAGAGGCAAGCAATCATCGCCAAGGCCAACAAACTCTTAAACAACAAAGGAAACAAACCTAACCACCAAAGCACTATACAAACATTTGTGGATTTGAAAAGGAAAACGATAAAAAGGTGAAAAATCTACCAGATTGGGATGTCTCGGAAGTGAATGAACAGGTACGTGACCCTCCTTCTGCTTTCTCCTTCATTGCACCTCTTTCAGTCGGTTTCTTTTCTGAGTTGGGGATTAGGGTTCTTGGTGGAACTTTTGTCCGCCTCCAATTTTTTTCCTCGTTAATTCCTCCTTCTCTTCTCCTTTTATATTTCTGCAGCTAGGGTTTCAATTGGTGTTTTTTGTGTTCCAGAAGAGTAACTCTGCAAAGCGCTTTGGGTGTTCTCAGAATCAAATTGCCCTGTTTGATGCTAGGTTCGAAAATGGTAATCTGAACCTACGTACTTTCTCTTTGAATTTTATCTCTATTCCATTTTGGGATTTTTTCTGGAATTTAACTGCCTTGCTGTTTTTCTTTTACCGCAGTGAAAATTGGTTACAAGTGGAGTGGATGGTCCCAATCAAATTTGTTCATTTTCAAGCTTTTGAATAACCAGAGCCTGCCATTGGTTTGTTACTGCATAACATCAGTTGAAGGAAGTTCTGCATGTTTTACCTACTCTACAGCAGACACTAATCCTGCAGAGTTCACCGCCAAATGAACCAGACAAATCACTTTTGCATATTGTTTTGAATACTTGAAGATGTTGCGGTTTGGTTGATGTTGGAGGATTATACGATGCTAGCAAACCTGCCAATGGCATCTTATCCAGTGGTGTATCATGTAGGTGCTTTGACATATTGATTTTTTGTGAGCCAAGCTCTGCTACGGATTCTGCTGTGGATTCTGACTTGTGGAGGTTTGCAATGCTATCTGTTTGGAACCCATTACCATGCTTGTATTATACGAATTGTTATGATGCACTGGTAATGGTCAAAAGTTGATGTGAATAGGCTTGGTGTTTGGTCATGCCTGGTATCCTGTTCTACAGGATATTGACAACATGTTGCAACATGCTCACTTGGCTTAAGGCTGGTTATCCAGTTGGTTTTAGGGTGTTAGCATTGCCATGTCTTATGCAGGTATGACTCTTTGGCTTATTGTGTGGCATAATTGGCATTGTTCTGGCTTAAGTGGGATGAAATCACATGGCTTGCATTAATTGTTGACTGCTTTGTTGGGATGTTTGCATGAATCTTGCTACAAACTTTTGGTTTGTTTACTTGCAGGTAAGCATGGCTTGTGGATTTTGTGTATGCCTCTGGTTGTTAATCAACATGCAAAGTGGGCTAAGTTTCAAGACTGAGCTTACATATTTAACTTGGTGTAGTATTATGATGATGTGTTTGTGCAGTATGTTTTGTAGTACCACATGATGCAATTGTTCCTGGTCTGAGTATATGCTGGATGATGCATGGTTGAATGTTTCTTGGATACCATTTGTATGCTAGGTGTTTGCGGCAAGATGTGCACTTGACCTGTCCAGGTTTGATGGTTGCAGACATGTTTGCTTGTTCCTGCAGGGTGTTTGCAAGGCAATGTTAAATGTGTTGATGAGGATGGTAAGTGAAACTTGGTTGGTCCTCTTGCAGGCAAACTATTGGTTGTGCTGGTTGTTCTTTTGTATGCTGCAGGAATGTTTGGATTGATACTGTTCCATCACCATTTTGAGGGAAGCTAAAGGGTCGAACAGTTCATGAATTAATTCTTGAAGAATTCCGCCATGACCTTTTCATGCAGGAAATTGGTTTGCCGATGCTTCTATTGACAACATTATGGACATGACATAGCCACTGAGAAAATTCAGCATGTGACCCCGACTGTGCAGGATTTGATCTAAGAACTTCTTTAAAGTGATTTGCACATTCACTGCAAGGGTACATTCGAGACAAGATCTGTACCAGTTCTTTTACATCTTTCTTCTGTGTTCTTGTAGGATTGTCTGGATACTGAGCAGCAAGAGTGTGAAGAAAAGTCCATGTAGCCCTTCCAAGGTCTTCTTTAGTCACAAGGGTAGAGGACTTACCCTTGACAACAGGATCACGTGGTTGTACAGAAGATGTAGTTTTCACAAATGGAGCTTTGATGGAGGCATTGAAAGAGCCTATACCAGAGGTTCCTGATGACTGGATATGATGGCCTATGAAATTAGATACGTGATGTTGAACAAAATTTGCAACTTTCTCAAAGTTATGAAATAAACTCTGTACTGAATTCTCCGACATGTTAGTTACTGTTGCGGTTTGCTTCTGTGTGTGTGGGGTGCTGTTGTTTTGCAGGTTGTAGTTTGATGAACTCTAGCTGAATGATTATCATGAGAATCCATCGTTCTTCCCGTGATCTTAGAGTGAGAAGTTTGGTTAAAACCTTTGAATTGGGTCCTGCTGGCTCATGCTCACAGCAGGTTTATGCTTGGCCATTGACAACACTTATGGTTTTAGGTCATGGCATATTAGCAACACTTCATGGATTGACCTTAATGTTGGTTATGACTTTGGTCTGTGCAGGTTAGGCGTTGCAGCAGGTTGGTATAGCAGGGCAAATGCAGCATGATGGAAGTTAATTGGCAAAGCAAGATTCCAAAGGTTCAAGGTGTGACCATGTTGACATTAAAGTGAAGAAGCCAAGCACAAGTGGTTAAACCAAAGATAACATGGACATGGATAATGGAATGAGAGTTATGGCCAGCCATTTAGTGATTAGGGATGACCAATGGCATAGGGTTGACTTTGGTCAAAGTTGACCAAAAAGTCAACTGTTGACCAAAGTCAACAATTGGTTAAAATTCAATTTTATTTGCATTTTTCCTTGTAAATGGACAAATGATTGATGATTGTGGTGAAAATTAGGGCTTTTGGGTTTTGGGTGACTTTGGTCAATGTTGACCAAAAAGTCAACTGTTGACCAAAGTCAACAATTGGTCAAAATTGTCAAGACTTGTACCTTTTTTTTATGCAGAATCAAATGTGATGGTTTAGAATGATGTGAAATGAATTGAAATGGTTTGAAATTTGTTTTACAATTGGTTTATTTTATGACTTGAATGCTTGACTTTGAAAAGAACATGACTTGACTGGTAGTACGTGTTAACAAGGCCATGAAATGATGGTATAAGATTAGGATTTGAAAGGGATATTCATGAATCAAGTGGCATGATTGGCAATTGGCTTGTGACACAAGAAGGTTGGTTGTTTGGATGACCAAGACCATATGTGTATTAACAATCACATGAACAACACCATGACTTTGGACCAAGACCAATCCTCATATAAAACCAAAGTAAGGTTAGGCCAAGCATGCTAAACAAAAATAAAAACATAAAAAATTCAGGACCAAAATCGGGGTATGACAGGCTGTGCATCTCAAGGCACAGGGTCAAAGCTTCGGCTTGAATTCTGGTATCACAAATCCATCTGAAACCCAAAGTCATCTGATAAACTGTCATCTGAACCCAATCTGAGAAAACCGAGTCACCAACAGGACCACAAGTCACCAACTGTACCTGTTAAAATGATCATCCCTCCCCACTCATGGGTGTCATCTAGGCCAGGGTAAAGTCGAGAGAAACGCAGGATAAACAACCCTTTCAAGAATATCATCCTGTGCACACCCGATGTATGCACCGATAATACCCCATCAGAGTCTGAACTGCTCGTGATATCAATGTTCCGCTAAGTGGCGCATACCACCCGCTTCCCATGAATCACTCCATTCCTAGGTTTCCTAGATTTCACTCATAGCCTGGGTATTGGGCCTTTTACCTCGAGTAACTCCCACCCCAAACAGAGAAACACAGCACAGCCAGCACAGGTGAATATGAATGAATGCAAACATTAAATGCACACATAAATATAAACAATAAATGAATGAATGCAATAAATGAAGCAGCAAACAGCAACCAAAACCCTAACCTAGAGAGCGCTAGGAGAGACTTGCTTAGGGAAGATGGACCAACAAGAGGTCAACTTCTCTTTTCCCCAGCAGAGTCGCCAGCTGTCGCATTACGCGAAAAACCGGCGGGAAAACAAGACAACAGAGCCGCCACCGTGCGTTATTTATCCCAAAAGAGGGAAAGGAAACGCTCGAAGTAAACCTGGAAAAGACATGGTCTCGCGACCAAAGAGAATGGGATCGGGAGTCGGTTATGCGAAGGGAAGGTATTAGCACCCCTACGCATCCGTCGTACTCGACGGGATCCACGCACAAAAAGAAGGAAAATGGTTGCTAAAACACTGCTCATAAACAAACAAATACTGGCTGAAAGAGACACAAGAAAACAAACGAGACTGACTCGGCAGGATATCGCATCCTGGGCCTACTTAGTCTATCTAACATAGACATCAGAGTCGAAGTAGTTCGGACTAGGGGAAAACGTGCTCGCTAGGATGTCGCATCCTATGCATACGTATCTTCTTGGACTAAAGAAGAATCAGAGCACTCGTAGCTCGGCTCACGCACGCCAAACACAACAGACACAGGCAAACGTGGAATCTGAATGCCAATCGCTGGACTTACATCAGATTCCGAACCAAAACAACCCACACTGGAAACCAGATGCCACTTGATGGACTTATACCGGACTCCAAGCACACAACAAGAGGATACGGAATGCCAATCGCTGGTCTTACATCCATCTCCTAACACACACAAAGACAAAAAGAAAAGGGCGCCCGGAGAGATCAGCTCATCTCCTGCCTACGTACCTCATCTGGTATGAGGATCAGGGCGACGTAGTTCCCCTACGCAGGGACACAGGACTAGCCTAACCAGATAACAGAGGGAGACACAACTAGGGAGACTACGACTCGAGCCTAGATGTTATCATGCAAATCATCCCTAAGTCAAGGTTTCTAGCTAACTTGCACAGGGAGCAAGCTATCCTAAGCAGCACAGGCACAGCAAAGCAAACAATCACAAATAGCACACACTATATACACACAAAGTGGGCTCACACAAGGGTTAGGTTGCAAGAGCAACACAACTGTATCAGGGTGATGTTAGCTCTTAACCTTGAAATTGAGAGTCAAGGTGAAGCCAGATGAAATGGGAGGTGAAGATGAGACTTCACAGCTCTTATCCCTGGCCTGGGAGAGCTTTAGACAATGAAGTGTGGGTTCAGAAAGTGGGAACCCTTCTACACTTATGACACTGACTCAACTGTACAACTGTACAAGGATCTTGGGTTAATGTCCACAATGCATCAACACAGTGGTGTGAGCAGAGGGATGACTCAACTGAATAGCAGGAGATGGATTACACATCTCTTGTATCTGCCAATTGCCTTATCAAAGGTCTTTTCCTGCTTGGGGACAAAAATAAACAAGCACAAGCATTGCCTCTTAAGGAGGACTTCAAACAGGTGCCTGGCCAAGTAACAGGCCAGGTCTTCCATACTACATGGAGAAGAGATCATTATACCTCAATGCTCAAGCTAGCAAGCAAAGCAAAAGCAAGTTCACAAAGGAACTATAGAAACTAAGGTACCTGAAATCAATCCAACATAATCAGTATACCAGACAAACAAAAGTCAAACAGAAAATTACAAGTCCACAGCACAAACAGATAACAAGCATCAATGCACAAAGGTGCAAGCCACAAGGCATAGGCCTAAGACTCAAAACCTACAAAACAAACTCAAAGTTAGTCATAAACAAGCAATAAGCCAACTCCAATTGAGTGCACGTCATCAAGCATAAGCAATTGTGCTCTTTGACCTGAAACAAAGCTCAAACATTAAGCACTAACCACTAGGACAAGGCCTAGGGTCAAAATGGGAGCAATAAACCAAAACAGAACATGAAACTTATCAAAAATCAAGATCAATCAAGTAAGAATCAAATCCAAGTGGTCTCACATTCATATCATCAACCAATATCATTTCATGAGGCAAAGAGTACAAAGCATGCAATTTAGAACCTCATAGGACCAAACAGAAAGATCCAACTCAAATCAACTCACAAACATTTCAATAAATCACAAACAAATTCATGGTCAAACAACATTCATAACATGATATACACACCAAATTTCAAATCATTTGGACCAAGGGAAGCAAGTCAATTAAATTCATCAAGTCAAAGCATGTTAAAACAAGCTCATACAAGGCACCAAAACATGCATCAAATTCAAGCAAGCATAAAACAGAATTGGCATAAGATAAATGAACCAAATCAAAGCCATGGCAAACTTCAAGATGTCTATAATACACATGCCAAATTTCAAGTCCATCCAATAAACACCAAGAATTTCACAAATCATATGAGATCATGACTCACAAAAGGTCCACAATTGGTCAAACAGAGGAGAAAATCTCAATCAAATTGGAAGTTCACTCAAAAGATCCACAAAAATTCATATTCAAACCTAACATCCAGAAGTTTCAACATGCAAAAATTCAGGTGATTTTGAGTTCATATAGCATGATAAAAAAAATCATGAAGTCAAGCAAGAAATGGTGTGACACAAATTGTCACACCTCCAATGATCAGGTCATATCTCACAATCCAGAAATGCAAAAATCACAAACTGTATACCAAAATGCTCCATAAGGTGTCTAGATTGTGCATACAAAATTTCAAGAATTTCCAATTAAGCATCATCATTTCATGATCAAAATAGTAAGCAAGGTGCAACAAAGGACATGTTCACATAAACCCTAGCCAAAACAGAAATCCACACGTGCACAATTTTCACAAAAATCACCAAAAAATACTAGACATGGCAAGGATCATCATGAAAAAAATCTCATATTAATTGGACAAGTGGTTTGAGAGTTATGAATTATTAAGGAAAAGAAAAAATTAAAAAAAGTGAAACAAGGCAAGGTGAACATGATAACATGAAATAGAATTAAATGCTAAAACCAAAAGGAGAAGTGCATGAGCGGAGGATCGAACCTCCTCCAATTTCAAACTAGCGCGCGCTTAGCTTAAGCGCTGCGTTTAACTAAAGGACGTGGCGAGTTCCTATTGGCTTCATGGCGTACAAACAAAAAAAAACATGCAAATGCACGGGTAAACGGATCAAACACAATCTGGCTAGGGTTCTTGAGCATATTCATCATGTTCTTCACGAAAATCCCAGGCCATGAACATTTCTCACAGAAATTAACAAATGATATATCAATAGACTCGTCTTCTCAAGCACAATAACAATCCATAACCAATTAAGCCTAATTCATGCTAATAAATCCAGATCGAGCGAAAAAAGATTTGAACATCAAACTTCAATTCACAATATATCACTCAATACTTGATGAAAATCAAAAGTGTAAAGTTCAACATGCTCCACAATCAAGGATCTATCAAATGCATAACCTAATTTCAACAATTAAGAGTGTCGAATTCCAACCTTGTTTGAAGTGCAGAGTTGAAATCGTGGTTCCTTGGCCTTGTAATGGTGAAACAGAACTTCTATGGTGCTTATGTTGATGAATGAAAGCAAGAAAATAGCTCAGCAATGCTCAATTCTTCTTGAAATTCCAACTGCCATGTGAGTGCTCCAAGTTCAACAGCTGCGATCTAGCTTGAATTATGCACAACCTTGCTTCAACAGATCTTCATCATGCCTGCAAATGATGATTAGAACAAGGAGCAAGCAAAAGGAATCAAGAAATTCGATGAAAAAGTTGAAAAAAGTTTGAGAGGATTTGAGAGAATTGAGATGAAAAGTGTTTGGATCTGAGATTGTGAATGTGTTGATGCAGAATTCTGTTATAATTAGTGCTTTATACCACCTGTTAATCACACTAGCTAAACATGATTAGCAAAAATGAAATGGATTAGTGAATTGAACATGTTATGTAATTTTGCCAAAATGCCCTTATGATCATGTGCCAATGGAACAGTGCCAAAATCCCTTGCAGCAAGTTGCAATTTCTGTTTCAAGGCCAATGCAATTGGTTTGGAGTGAAAATTGTGCATAGTTTTCAAAATCACCTTTTCCCTCCAAAAATTCAAATTGATTCACTTGAAAAATGGACTTTTTATGTGATGATTTTTGATGAAATGTGATGAAGGATTATGATAGCTCATGTCAAATGTGAAATGTAGCAAGAAACCCCACTCAATTTGGCCAAATGGTGTGCAGGTTATCCCTTGTTGAAGTTCAAAATTTTTTTGACAATGATTTGATCATAACTTGCCAACCACATATGAGAAATGGATGTTCTTGGACTTTTTGGAAAGGTGAGAACAAGATCTTCAACTTTCATGTTGGACAAAATTCCATTTGAAGCTTTTATAATGATGTAACTTTGAGGAGAAGACCTTTCCATTTTTGGCAGTTTGAAATTATAGGTCACTTACTATTTTTGGAAACTTTTCATCTGACCTCAAATTCTTCAATCTTGATCTTTGAAATGTCAAATGAGACTTGTATGGACATGAATGAGGCCTCTCAAACCATCTCCCACCTTCAAATCCATGATTTCATGCACAGTTGACCACAGTTGACTTTCTAGGGTTTCAGAAGAAATTCAGCTTGACTGTGGAGCTTTGATCATCCAATCCTTGGCCAAACCACTTCAAAATGATCCCTAGGTCATATGAACTTGTTGAACCAACCATAGGGCTTTGCTTCAATAGGATAGGCACTTGCTTGCTTGCTTGATTGATTCTCCTAACTAGTCTTGACCTAACCTTGTCTGATGACTTGCACTTGGGCAAAGGACAATGCAATGTTATGCAGTGGACAATGTTAATGTTAATGACCTAATATGAAAATGAATGTACCAAATGGGAGGTGCAAATTTGAGGTGCTACAGTTGTTTACCAATTTTCAAGGTAAACAGGGACATACTTGTATGTTTCTATGGAGGTGATGCATTAGTGAAGAAGGTGATGGATTAGTGAAGAAGGTGAAGCTTCATCCTCTACGTAATCAGTATGAGAATCTCAACATGAACAATAATGAGAAGATACCATATTACATCTCCAGAGTGATTCTTATCACAAATGAGATTAAATCTTGTGTAGAGACTCTCTCTGAACAAGTCATCATTGAGAAGGTATTAAGATCACTTATTCCCCAGTTTGATTACATTGTTGTAGCAATTTAACATTATAAGGATTTTAGAACCATGAGAACTGAAGAGTTGTATATCAGTCTACAGGCACAAGAGTTGTGTCTAACTGAGAGAACCTCTTAAAGAGAGGTAGAGCATGCTATGAAGGCGTCTTCTGGTAAGAAGAATCAGAAGCAGTCTTAGTCTGAGGCTAAGAAGAGACATGGTGGTGGTTATCAGAAGTTAGAAGTCTCTAATTATGATGAGAAGAAATATCAGAAGGGAAAGGAGAAGTTTTACAAGAAGAAGGTTGAATGTTACTGTTGTAAGAAGTTTGGTCACTTTGTTGTTGACTGTTGGTCAAAAAAGGAAAGGAAATTAGAAAAAGAAAACATAGCCAGAGGATAATCTAATGATGAACCTGTACTATTGATGGCTTCTGAATCTGATGGTGGATATTTGGTAGACTGGTGATATATGGACATTGGTTGCTCAAATCACCTAACTAGAAACAAATAATGGCTGATTAATTTTGACTCTAGAAAGAGGGAAAAAAATCAGATGTGCTGATGATAAGCATCTGAATGTTGAAGGAATGGGAAATGTCAAAGTCAGAGTGAAGAATGGAAAAAAAATTCTGATTAAGGATGCTTGGTATGTTCCTGACATGAAGAGCAATCTGATGGGTGTAGGTCATCTAATTGAGAAAGATTTCTCAGTTACTATAAAGGACAATCTCTTGAAGTTGTATGATTCTAGTCGGAAGTTTATTATGCAGTCTGAACAGGGAAGCAACAAAACATTCAAGGTGAATATGGAAACAAATGAAACTAAACTCCTTAGTGTAGAAGGTATTAAAGGTGACAATGAACTGTGACATAAGAGATTGGGGCATCTGAACTTTATAAGCTTGAGGCATATGAATTCTAAGAAGATGGTACATGGCATTCTTAAGATTGTGAAGCCTAAGAAGTCATGTGAGATATGCATGAAAGGTAATCAACCTAGATTTCCATTTGCATAAGAAGTAGCTCCAAGAGAAAAATATGCTTTGGGAGTAGTGCATTATGATGTATGCGGACCATTTAAAGTATCTTCACTTGGAGGAAACAAGTATTTTATGTCATTTATGGATGAGTTCACAAGAATGACATGGGTAGCACTCATCAAGTTTAAGCATGAAGTGTTTGCTAAGTATCAGAAGTTCAAGGAAAAGGTTGAAAAACAAAGTGGTCAGAAGCTGAAAATTCTCAAAACTGGTGGTGGGGGTGAGTACAACTCTGTAAAGTTCAGAAGGTTCTGTGAGGAGAATGTAATTGAGCATGTTGTTACTGCTCCATACACTCCTCAACACAATGGTCTTGCTGAAAGAAGAAATATAACTTCACTTGATATAACAAGGAGCATGCTGAAGGAGAAGAAGCTACCTCACACCTTGTGGGGAGAATCTATTGCCACTGCAACATATGTGCTTACCAGGTGTCCAACCAAGAAGCTGAAGGAAATAGTTCTTATTCAAAAGTGGACTGGAGACAAGCAAAGTGTGATTCATCTAAAAGTGTTTGGTTCTGTTTGTTGTAAACATGTTCCATATGCTAAAAGAAGGAAGTTGGATGACAGGAGTAGAGTTACGTTTCTTGTAGGGTGCCATAATACGGGTGCTTATAAGCTATACTATCATGTCACTAACAAAGTTGAATTCAGTAGAGATGTCATTATGAAAGAGTCAGAAGCATGGGATTGGAACAAGTCTGAAGCCAACTCTTGTGCAGTGTTAACACCTGAGTTAACTTCTGAAGACATTTCAGACTCTGAAGGAAAATCTTCATCTGAAGGAGATTCTGAGTTTGAAGATGAGTTAGAGTCTGAAGGTGACACTGATGTTGAAGTTGAGTCTGACTCTGAAGGAGAATATGATTATTCAGATTTTAACGATGATTCAGATTCTGATGGTGATTCAGATTCTTACAATGATCCAAACTCTGGTGGTAATTTAGTTTCTAAAGGTGGACCTTCTGAAGATGGAGATTCTTAATTTATATTTTCTAAAGGTGGAGCTTCTGAAGTTGTAGCTTCTAAAGGTGGTCATGCTTCTAAAACTAGGCGACAGAGAATTCGACAGATTCTACGAAGGCTTGCGATTTTGAATTGCTGCGAGATACTTGTCATACCCTAATTTTACCCTTAAGATTCCACCTATCATATCATTTGCATTTCAACCAAGATCACAAGCAGGGTATCCTCCTAACCTTCACCTCTTTGGGTTTGCCTTTGTTGGGAGATCATCAAGCACCCTTTGTATTTTCTTTTTACCTTTTTTGCTTGCTTACATTCTAACTTTGCTAACCTTATTCAAAATATAAAAAAATATGTGTTGTTTCCTTTTTCTTATTGTACAAGGTATGGACTTACAATCGATGGATCAAGCTTGGTTTCTAAACTAGGGTTTTGATTCCCAAAGTCAAAGTTTGGTCAACAAGTGGTCCAAAAGAGCTTCTACTTCAAGGAATGACCTATAATCTTAGGTCACATTCATGTCAAGCTTCATATAACATCATTTGATCAAGAGTTCAAGGTGGTGCATGATTTCAAAGTTGATTCAAGTATGGCTCATGTGTTTATCTCCATGCCATCTTCATCTAGTTTTTAAGCAATCATCAAGTTTATTCAAGGGATAATCAATTTTCCCCCATTTGGTATTCAAGCATTCATCATTGGGCCTTTGGATGCAAGAAATGACAATAAATCACAAGTTGGTGCATGTTTGGTTGACCTAAAATCAAGTATGGCATGTCATTTGGTTCAAACACCATAACTCTCTCATTTCTCAACATTTTTGGAATATACTTTGAGCCAAATGTCACATTTGAACTCTTCTACAAATTTACTTCAAGGGTAAAACATCAATTTTGCCTCTAAGTCCATAAATTTTGGAATTGTCCAAGATGTGTGCACAAAAGTAGGCCCAAGACCTGGTTGACCTAATTCCTGGCCGAGAATTTCAGGTCATGACCTCAACTTTCCACCCATGCCATTTTAAACTCAACTATCCTTTTGAGGTTATTATTTTTGCATTTGATTCTTCACCATGATGAAGCCATTTGACATAAAGAACATCTCAAAGAGCACAAGTGGATTTCATTTGGCCTAAGCTCCAACATGGTGTCATGGGCTCTGCTTCTGATGCAAATTTCAGGTCAAGAATTCCATGCCATGTTCAAATTGGGACCACTTGCGCATGTGCAACCTCTTTGGCAAAGCAAAACGCGTATAAACAAGTGCAAAATGACTTGGTTTCATCATCCATTCACGCATTTCATGTTTCATTTCACACGCTTGCCAAATCCTCAAAATTGTGACCTAACTCACATGAATTTTCCTCCATTTCACATGTACCATGATCTTACTTCATTCCCTATAAATAGAGGAAGAATTTTCCTTCATTTACAAGCTTGGATAGCCAAAGAAACTCTGAATCCATTTGAACCTGATACCTCAAAAAACTAGTTAACCATTTCCTTGATTCAAGCTCTTTTAGCTTCGAATCTTTGCCCAGAATCACTCATCGACACCTTCTGAAGCTGACTGAATCATTGTCATGGCTTGAAACTCCTTTGAACTATATTTCCAAATCCATCGTTGTTGACCTATGAAGCTTCAACAGGAAAGGTAGATACAAGTTGTATTTCCGAGCAAACAAGTTACTAGTGTGTTCGTCTTGATTCACTGATCAAAAGCCCTCAATTACCATTCATTTATCTTCTGTATTAATCATTTAATTTTACTTTGAACACTTAAGGTTCTTCATGTTCTTGAGCAAAATTCTCTCTGCTCATAGTCAATCATGGGTTCTGATGTAAGGAGACATGAACGATGATGTGTTGCAAAGCTAACTCCATACTTGGGTGTTGCTAAAAACACAAGTTCATAATTTGTAGAAATCCAGCTGAAGGTTGAAGATGAAGCTTCCTTCATCCGCCTTGGTGCCAAACATTTGAATCCCAGCCAATCAAACGCTTCCACGCGTTTTTTTGAATTCCTTGACCGTTGGCGCCCTAATTCTATTTTATTTTTATTTTCTTTTATTTCATTTATTTTCCATTTAATTTCTCACTCATTTTTAATTCAATTTGATCCAAATTTTTTACACAAGGACTCTAAAAATATTTTGTATCACATAAATTTTTCTCACATTTTTTTAAATAATTTTTGTATTTTTGGTTATTTTTATTTCATTTAATATTTAATTTCTTTTATGCATTTTATTTTTAAATTATTTTCAAACATTTTTGTATCCAACTTTTGATATCTTTTTATTTGTAATATTCTTGACTTCTCATAATTTTCTCAATCATTTCTTTTAGGTTTTGGTGCTTGATTTGAATTTTCTCTTTATTTTCCATTTAAATATCATTTTAATTTTCCTTTTAATTCACTTTTGTTTGATTTTTGGTTGACTTTTGTTTGACTTGAGATGTTGACTTGTTTGATTAATGCTTCTATATTTCAAGTCATCCACATATGGTCTTTTAGCTTGATTCAATGTTCTTTAATTCAATATGTTGATAGGTGATCATTTGGTCATATTTTTGACACTTTGAGTTAGTGACAGATGATCCTTAGGTTATGCCATATGTTTGGGTCCCTTGACTTGTTTGATAGTGGATCCTAAGTCAAACACTTGAGCTTGTTTTCATTTTGCCTTTTGTTCTCTTCTTTCTTCTTTGAGTTTTGAATAATTGTGATTCATGCCTTGAGAGTTTGATGTTGTATCAACACTCTAACATGACTGCCACATACATTGATTGCCTTTTGATCACTAAATTGTTACATCTAACCTCCTAAAATTTAATTTATGTATTTATTTTATGCACTTTATATTCATTTCATTTACATCCTTGCCTTTTACTTTTTGCTTGTTTTGCTTTCTTATTTCAAAAGAACAAAAACATGATAAAATAACTAAAACCCTAGAAAACTTTAATCTGATCTTATGGACTTTGTGTTACTATCCCTTGCTTGAGGATTATTTTGGACTTTGTACCTTACAACTTAGTGCTTTCTCTTGCTTGGAGTGGTATCTAAGACCTTGTGATCCCTCAGGACCCTCTGATCTTCAATTCAAGACTTGGATGTTTCTCTCTGGCTTTGTTATTCATATGGATCTTTTGATATTCATATGCTTATGTGCTTTTATCTTGTGGCTCAATCCAAAAGGGAAAGGAGTGCTTGTTTTGACCAATGTCAAATGCTTGCTCCATCTCATAGTTAGTACACTTGCACACACAAAGGTTTTCTCTTAGGTTGCCTTACAATGAGACCTTTTATTTCATATCATTTACTTTATGCTACTCTCTTCCTGTCCTTCCCACTTCTTCAACTTGCAAAACTTCTCCTTATTTCAAAAAACCTCATATTTTCAAACTTCACACCCTTTTCTTAACAAACCTTAACTTTGTCAAGTGATCCAGAAAATATTTTTCTCAATAAATGCTAAAACAACTAAGCATACTTAAACTCTTTTTTTCAAACTTCTAAAAAAGACAAATCTCATCAAACTTCTTTTTGTGCCTTTGTGCACTTTCCTTTAAGAGCCTTTTTTTAAAAGATTGGATATTAGTTTATTCTTGTAGTGATGCAAACCACTATACTTCTACAATATGTTGAGAAATAATTGACATTTTCCACTTGAATGTTGATATGTGCTTGTGAGAAAATCCAAGTAAAAGTTTTCCATATCAAGATGATGCAAATGTTAATTTCCTCATACTTGTGGGTAGTAAGCTGAGTTTTTCCACTTGAATACGACAAAATGTCTTTTAAAATTAAAATTAATCCACAAACAACCCAGATTTTTCATAAACACAGATTTGCAAATGGTTCCTATGGAATACCATAGATGTGAGGGGTACTAATACCTTCCCCTTGCATAGCCAACTCCTGTATCCAGATTTTTGTTTTGGTTTACCTTTTATGGGTTTCGTTTGACCTTTTTTCCATCCCCTTTGGAAACAATAAAGTTCGGTGACGACTCTTGCTTTTTCTGAGTTAAGTTAATCAATAGATTAATCTCAAAAAATTCCCGCCGCAATAATACTGAAATAGACTCTGAAGGGGGAGTCATTCAGTGTGCCATGATGGTGGATTCTGAACTAGTTAGTATAAAAGAAGCTCTCAAGAAAAAATGTGGCTGAAGGCCATGAAAGAAGAACTTGAGGCTATAGAAAGAAACAAGACCTTGAAGTTGACTAAGCTTCCCAGGAACAAGAAATTCATCAGTGTCAAATGGGTTTACAAGGTGAAACTAAAGCCAGATCAATCAATTGGCAAACACAAAGCAAGGTTAGTATCTAGAGGACTTCTACATAAATTTGGACTAGATTACTTTGATATGTTTGCTTTTGTAGCTAGACATAAAACAATCAGACTGAGGATTGTTATAGCTGCTAACAGAAATTGGCCTTTGATGCATTTAGATGTGAAATCTGCAGTTCTGAATGGTCATTTACAAGAAGAAGTTTATGTATCACAACCTCCTGGATTTGTGAAAAAGAATTAGGAAAGGTTGGTGTACAGGTTGCATAAAGCTTTGTATAGACTAAAACAAGCTCCTAGAGCTTGGAATCTAAAAATTGATTCATTTTTCAAGCTTCAAGGATTCAGGAAATGTGAGATAGAGTACGGTGCTTATGTCCAACATACATCTGATAGAAATATGATTCTGGTGTGTCTCTATGTTGATGACATATTGCTAACAACGAGTTGTTCATATGAGATAGCTAAGTTCAAGAAGGTGTTGATGAATGACTTTGAGATGATTGATCTAGAAAATATGACATATTTTCTAGGGACGAGGATTATGTACTCTGATAAGGGAATAATTTTGCATCAGCTAAAGTATGAAGTTGAACTTCTGAAGAGATTTGAGTTGATAAATTGCAAGCCTGCAATCACAATTGCTGAAACAAATCACAAGTTAGACTCTGATGATAAGGGTGATGATGTAGATACTACAACTTTTAAATAGTTGGTAGGCTCATTGAGATATCTCTGCAATATTGGATCTGACATTTGTTATGCCGTTGAAATGGTGAGTAGGTTTATAAACAAACCAAAGTGGTCACATTACCAAGATGTTGTCAGGATACTGAGGTATGTTAAAGGGACTCTGAAATATGGAATTTTGTTCCCTTATGATGCTAAATATGAGTCAGCGCTGATGTGATATTCAGACTCTGATTAGTATGGAGACAAAGTTGACAAAAGAAGTACTTCTGGATATCTTTTCAAGTATCTAGGATGTCCTATTTCTTGGTGCTCCAAGAAGCAACCAGTGGTTGCATTGTCAACCTGTGAAGTTGAGTATATTGCAGGTGTGTTGTCTGCTTGTCAAGTTGTATGAATTTTGAACTTGCTGTAGAATCTAAAGATCAAGGTGAACAAGCCTGTGAAGCTGATGATTGACAACAAATCAGCTATAAGCCTTGCCGAGAATCCAGTGTTGTATGGAATAAGCAGGCACATTGACATTAATTTTCATTTTCTAAGGAACCATGTTTAGAATTGGGTGCTTGAAGTTGTCCACTGTAGAACTCATAAGCGGTTGACATATGTTCTGACTAAGGCTATCAAGACTGAACACTTTATCCAGTTGAGGGATGAAACTAGTGTTGTTGATTATCGTTCTGAATATGAATTAAGGGATGATATTAGAGTGTAATCCAATATTTTGTTAGCATTTTATTTAAGTGTCATTTAAGTTTAATTTGAGATGCATTTAGTTTGATAACTAAGTCTTAGTGTGTGTATAAATACTAAACCTCTGTTCAGTTAGGTAAGTGTAACAGAATTTTCATTGCAATCAATTTCTCTTTGAAAGTTAGTCACGATTTCGTTTCTCTCTTTTCCCACTTCCATCTTCTTCCTCTTGTACACCAATAAATTTCACACCAATCAAAGTTGGCGAACAAATACACTTACGCGAGGTAGCCTTGCACTAGAGCAAGGCACCACTCCATCTCAAATGTTGGGTCCATCCAAAAATCCCTCGCACGAGATGTCCAACTTATCAAAGACCGTTTTAAGTGTCGATTATATATAAGTGTGACTCTGTGTCATACCAATGTACGATTTATTACATATATTCAAATTTCGCCCATTTGAGTTTATTAACTTATACGTTGGAGTGTTGTGCGTACACAGTACTCGGTAAGGATACTGGTACGGAGTAAGACATTTTTAGAAAAACTAAGGTACGGGTACGTTAGTATAATATTTTTAAATATAATTATAAAAATAACAAAGGTGTTATATTGTTTAAATAACAATAAAACATTAAAATTACAAAATAATTTGTTTAAAAAAAGTTAATATTTGCGTAATAACATAAATAAATTACACTTAAAAAGTATTCGTAAATCATGATATCATTAACAAGAATGGCTTCTAGTTCAGATTTATCGAGAGAAAGACTAACAACTTCAAAAATATAAACTACATCAAATAGATCTCATTCATCTCCACCAATATCTCACATTTTTATTGCTCCAACATTATAAACCTTAATATAAGAAAACAGATATTTGTATGAAGAAAAACTAAATCCTCGATCCTCTTTGAATTGAGCGTATTCCTTTTCAATGAGTGAATAAATTTAATTGTGCTCTAATTTCTCTCCACAGAAGATGAAGAACTTGGTTGTGAAAGAACTTTTTTATTTCTAAATAGAATAATTAACCTAACTTTTACTTAGAAAAAAAAGTCCAAATTATACCATCCGAAAAAAATTAAAAAAACTTGGATACGTATTAATGTACATAATTATATTGTAATTGTCATATTTTTAATGTTCCCCCATATTATTAGTATTTCCCCATACTATTAGTATTCCCTTTATTCATACGAGTATAAATATATGAGCCTAGATCTTGTATATAGATATAACTTTTCTGTTCTGCTAAATAATGAAAAGTTCTTTTATTTTATCTTATTCTCTCAACATTAACATGGTATCAGAGCAATAAAGCTCTGGTAGCCATTGTTCTTTCCAATTCTAATCTTCTCATACAAAATCCTTGCATCTTTCTTTTTGATTTCTGCAAATATCTTCCTTCAATTATGGCTACCACAGATATTACCTACCACAGATTATTGTCTCAAAGCTCTATATACCATCTTTTCATGTGAACTTAATTTTTGTTACTAAGCTAGCCATTACTAATAAGTATTGTGTGAATTTCACATCTCATTCCTGTGAAATTTTGCAGAATTGTTCCAAGACAGTGATTGGTATAGCTAGGCTTCAAGGAGGATTATATGCCATAGGTCATGCAAATTCCACCAGCTATGTTGCACTTGTTTGTAATTCTGTTTCTACTGATCCTTCTCTTTTATGACATTTAAGATTAGGCCACATTTCAGATAGTGGTTTACAAATTATTTCCAAAAATTTCCCTTTTGTACCAAGTAAGAATCATATGTCACCTTGTGATTCTTGTCATTTTTCTAAACAAAAGAAATTACCTTTTCCAAAAAGTATATCAAAATCTCTTGCACCTTTTGATATTTTACATGCTGATTTATGGGGTCCATATTCTACTATTTCTCTGATAGGCCATAAATATTTTCTTACTTTGATTGATGATTACTCACGGTTTACTTGGGTTATATTTCTTAAAACAAAGGATGAAACTAAAAAGAGTCTCATTAACTTCGTTGCCTTTATTGAAAATCAATTTCACACAACTTTAAAGTGTCTTAGGTCAGATAATGGCACTGAATTTGCCATGGGAGATTTCTTATCTTCTAAAGGCATAATTCATCAAAAGTCTTGTGTTGAAACACCTCAAAAAAATGGGATTGTTGAAAGAAAGCATCAACATATCCTTAATATGGATAGGTCTCTTTCTTCCATTCCAATCTCCCTTTAACCATGTGGAATTTTAGTGTTCAACATGTTGTTCATATCATAAATAGACTTCCTAGTCCACTTCTCAATCTCAAATGTCCTTACGAATTACTTTACAAGCAACCTCCATCTCTTGTCCATCTTAAAGTTTTTGGTTGTTTGAGCTATGCAACTACCCTACAAGCTCATAGAACCAAATTTGATTCTAGAGCTAGAAAGGTTGTTTTTTTAGGATTTAAGGATGGTACTAAGGAATATATCCTCTATGATCTAAGTTCACATGATATTTTTGTTTCTAGAAATGTTGTTTTCTATGAAACATATTTTCCTTTCCAAAACTCTAAACCTATTCATAATGCCTCTGGTTTTTCTAAGCCTATACCATCAAATTTTGTTCTTGATGATCCTGTTTCTAATACACCTGATTCCTTACCCTTACCTGTCATGATAGAACCTGATTGTACCTCTCCTAACTATGTTAACATAGAATATGATCCTATTGTATCATCTCCAACATCTTCCAGCCACACACCTTTATCTGCATCTTCTCATGATAGTCCTAATCTTACTACTCTACCTTCTCATGATAATCTTCGAAAGTCTACTAGAACAATCATTCGTCCTAGTTACTTAGAAGATTATCATTGTTACTCTGCTACAGGTTCTGCTAATAATAATAATTTGTATCCCAATTATCCATTTTCATCTGTTCTTTCTTATGACAATTGTGCTCCAGAATATAGATCTTTTTGTTGTTCAATTTCTGCTATTATTGAACCTAAAAATTTTAACCAAGCTTCTAAACTTAGTTGTTGGAGAAAAGCCATGGATGCTGAGTTATTCGCACTTGATGAAAACAAAACTTGGTCAATAGTTGATCTCCCTCGTGGAAAAACTCCAATTGGATGTAAATGGGTGTACAAAATAAAGTATTGTGCAATTGGATGTAAATGGGTGTACAAAAACTCCAATTGGATACAAGGCTAGATTAGTTGCAAAAGGGTATCACCAAATGGAAGGAATCGACTATTTTGATACTTTCTCTCCTGTAGCTAAAATAACTATTGTTAGACTTTTGTTAGCATTAGCATCAATTAAAGGTTGGGATCTTGAGCAATTAGATGTTAACAATGCATTCCTTCATGGTGATTTAAACGAGGAAGTATATATGTCATTACCTCCTGGTTATCCTTCTATCACTGGCTCTAATAAGGTTTGTAAATTGCATAAATCCCTTTAAACGAGGAAGTATATATGTCATTACCTCCTGGTTATGCCAGTAGACAAAGGTATTCCAAATTATCTTCTGTACTCATCTCTTTGGGGTACAAACAATCTGTTTCTGATCACTCTTTATACACCAAGTCTACTAATAGTGAATTTACTGCAGTATTAGTATATGTGGATGATATAGTATTAGCTGGAAATTCTTCTCAAGAAATTCAAGTTGTTAAACATTTTCTAAATCAGAAATTCAAAATCAAAGACCTTGGAAAACTTAGGTATTTTTTGGGGCTTGAGATTGCAAGGTCTCCCAAGGGTATTTTTGTTAATCAAAGAAAGTATACCCTTGAATTATTGCAAGATGTTGGTCTTTTGGCAACAAAATCATCTAAAATTCCTTTCAATCCAACTACCAAACTGTCTAGTACTGATGGTGCTCTTTTAGAGGATCCTTCATCTTATAGAAGACTCATAGGAAGGCTTCTTTATTTGACCAATACCAGACCTGATATTTCATTTTCTGTACAACACTTGAGTCAATTTGTTTCTAAGCCTCTGGTTCCTCATTATGCAGTTGCTACTACAATTTTGAAGTATCTTAAATCTGCCCCTGCAAAAGGTTTATTTTCCCCTGTTTCTAGTTCTTTAAAACTGACTGGATATGCAGATTCTGATTGGGCAAGATGTCATGAAACTAGAAAATCAATTATTGGTTATTGCGTGTTTATTGGTTCCTCGTTAATTTCCTGGAAATCAAAGAAGCCGAATATTGTTTCAAGATCCTCCACTGAAGCAGAATATAGGGCACTAGCTTCCCTCACTTGTGAAATTCAATGGTTGTAGTACTTATTTCAAGATCTCAAAATACAATTCTCAAATC